>NC_140664.1:5322500-10122500 GCF_054131305.1 Coturnix japonica | reverse complement strand
GCAGTGTCATAATGAGTCTTAACATTCTAGAAGTTCTTGTGTATGAAGTGACTGTGATGTGTTTGTGTTGGGATCCAGAAGTGATACTTGTGCTCCTAAAATTCTCCTGCACTGTTAGTTTCCGTGGTGATAGAGATCATTCATAAAAATAAGCAAACCAAGGTACGTGTCCTTAGAAAAGGCTACAGTTTATTGACTAGAATGGCAATTCACAATCTGCTTGATTAGGAGGTGACATGAAGGTCTGCTGAATGAGGAAATGAGCAGGACTAAACTTTGACTTGTTATCCTATCTGTCCTTGGCCTGGGAAGATAAGCTGTGATATGGTGTTTTCTCCTACATCCTACCTGTGCATGTGAATTGTGCTTTTGTCAGACTGCAATCTGCCTGTGGCCTTGTCATGGACAAAACTTTGCTCTGTGTTCTAGGGACTGTGCGTGAGAAATCAGGTCTTGTTTTTCTCTTGCAAGCTGCCATACATGCCCATACATCTGTTAAGACGCTCCTGGGAAGGAAATAGCAAACAATGTTATATACTGTGCAGGAGCAGTATTAGAACTGAGCAGTCCATTACATCTTTATGGATGCAGAGCAGCAATCTTACCTGGGTTTCAAATCCTCAGGAGCATACTTCAGTGTGTCAGAATTTACTTTGTCTTTAGGCCTGAGGAAATTCTGAGGAAGGGCTGTGGGATGTTTTTTTTTCTTCGTGGAGAATGTAGCTGCAGTCTGACAAAGTCCATCCTGGAGATTAATGGCTTTTCACTGCCAATTGCTTCAAAGCAAATCTTTTCTAGCTCTGTGAGAAAGTATGGTAGAAAATGGAGACTCGTGATCCATTAAGTTGAGCAACCTTCAGTGCGAGCCTCTACCAGAGGCTTCAATGGAAGCTGTAAGAATTCCCCCACTGCAGAAAGCTGTTCCTCGGGGAAGTTTCTGACCTGGGGCATTTATCTTCCAGAAGCTGTTTGTTAACTAGTCTGCCTCATTGTTACACCAGTGTCTGTGGTACTAATTGGGAGCAAGAACAACACGGGCACTGAAATGGCTCCTTTTTTTCTCTTGGGAAGGTTTTTTTCACTGTTGTTTAAGGTAAAATTGTATTTCTTGGGGTATTTGAGATAATGCTGTATGGTTTTTCTTTCCTTCAAATCTTTCTCTGAAAATTCATCCTGTAGGAAATATGTGTCCCATGTTACGTTGTGCTCTGTGGACTGTTTTGTATATATATAACCTTTCAACCAGCAGTAAGGAAGATATTTGTGTTTTATTGAAGGTAAATTGTGTCACATATTGAAGTATTTCTTCTTCAAGCAATTTTATTGCTTGGAAACTGAAAGGACTGGCTGGGTTTTTGTATAGTAAGATTAAAAAATAAGTACATTTTATGCATTATGTCCTTCAGTCAGTGCCAATATTCTGAGAAGAGAATATGGGTTCTTTTCTTTTTAACTTACTTTTGTGCCTCAGTCATTGCAGTGGAAAAATGACTTGCAGCATTTATAGGCAGTGCTGATGATCCCATTGCTAGAACACAGTTTGGCTCTGAAGGCTGTTCTGCAAAAAAGCTGTGTGAAAAATGTGAATTTAGAAATACCCCTTTGCTCCAAAACCTGGAAAAATATGATTTGTAATGAAAGATTTGAGCTGTTGTATATTTACCCTAAAACCACCCTGACCATAGTCTGTAATCTTACAGAGTGGGAAGAAATATATGGGCTTGTTATGATTTCCTGGCTGGAGTTTTTACTGTAAAAAGAATGCAGTGCGGTGAGGGGAAGGTGGCTGTGTTAAGCAGCAAGCTCCTGTCTCGTTACCTCTTGTTGCCTATTCTGTACTCTAGAAACTGAACGCATCCACACATCTTTGTCTTAACTTTTTCTCGAAGGAAATAAAAACCATTAGGTGGCAGCAAAGGCTTTCCTGAGCCCCTCCTGTTACTCGTTCACCTGCTGTGGTAGCTGTGGCTCTGCAGGACCTCATTCCTTCAGTGGGTTTAGAGGTGTTGGTGCTGTATCATCATGCTCTTGCATTTGGTAACGCTAAGATATAAATGGAGGATGAAGGTTAAGAGTGGACAAAGATAATTAGTATTATCAGATCACAAATTTTTAAGGCTGTTTGAGACCAACGTGAACTACCAGTCTGAGTTCCTGCATAGCACAGATCTTTGCATTTTATCCAATTGTTCTTGCGTGAAGCTGGTATGCTGTGGTGGACTAGTGAGCATTGCTCAGAGTGAAATCTAGTCTCGATTTAAAGCTAGCTGGGTAACTGTCCTCAGCTCATCCCTATGGAGCTGTGTTATGCTGGCAGCTTGCACCTGAGCAGAAGGTCTTGCCTGGGACACTCTTATTTTAGTCAGAAAACTGCAATTTTTAATTCTCAGGTTTCAGCAGGTGGTTTTCTAGAGGTGTCTGTTTTCAAGTACATACACGCACATGTATATATTAGGTTTGTACCTTCTTTTCACGTGAATTTCTTAACAGGGTGAGTAATTTTCTCCCCCAAAGGTCACAATGAGTTTGGAGTTACCTGGCTGGTTACCTCATGTACCCGTAGTCACTATAAATTTCTCTGTGTCTTAGACCCCATAAATTCTCAGGAGTTTGCAGGATAGATCGTAAGTGGGATTTAAATGCTGTATAGACCTTTCTGCAGACCCTCTGCCCACCAGTGATGTTAACCTTGAGAGAATGAGCGAGTTTACTGCTGTAAGTTATATGCTTGAAATTGCTGGGTGAGGTTCTTTGGCCTCTACTATGCATGAGATCAGAATAGATGATCCTAATGGTCTGTTCCAGCTTCAAAATAGTATGAAATACTGGAGAGGTCTTGTGTGGGCTCCTTAGCACAAAGATAAATCAGCCTCTTTGAACAAAAGCCAGAGAGGAATATTTTATCTGAATAATTTACTGTATGAAAATATTCTCTGTAGTATATTAATCTGTCATTTTCTTATCAGCATATTTCTGCCACTGAAATATGGCAATAAGAAAATACAGCTAGATTCTTTTTCAATGTAGAGGCATACAGTATATATAGAAAATAGTGTGGGCTTTGAAAAACCCACTCTGAAAGCACTATAATTTGTATCAGTTTGAGTAGATCCGAATTTTATTTTCAGTGATCTAATTGTCTGCCTAATTAACTAGGCAGGGCGGAAGAACCCATGAGAGTTTCAATACGTATGTATATATATACATATATATATATGTGTGTGTGTGTGGTTATCTACATTCAACAGGATCAAGTAAATAAATTGTATTTCTATTTTCTTGATTCTGTCATTAGGGAAAGGTTTATCTAAGTTAAAAGTAAGCTTCATGCTGATGTGTTCTCAGTGTTCGGTCAAAGCACTAAGAAAGCCCTATCATAGACATGAACTTTCTGCATCTACCATCCTGATCCCCTACCAAGAGTCCATGGGCACTAACCCCTGTTTTTCTTTTTTCTTTTCCTTTCTTTTTGCTCATTTCTTCTAGAATTGAAGAACTCGTGGCTGTGTTTTATAAACTTGCTTTTCTGATAGCCAGAAATAATTTTTCTATCAGCTCAGGTAGAATTAATTAGGAGGATTTTTAATACTTTCAGATAAAAATAATTCATAAGAGAAAACTTAAAATTTGACTCAAATTCGGGTTCTATGACACATTTCCATTTACACCAGTGTTTTGTAGCACACTGACATTCTACTGAAGAATGATTATAATATGCACTGATGAAATCTGAAGAATTTAAATGGGAATGTGTGCTTCATCAGTCAGAATCGCACACAGGACTTGCATTTTTCTTACGATTGTTGTCAGTGAGACCTCTGAAAAATGTCAGCCTTTGTAGGACAGGCAGAAGTTGTTTGTCTGAACTGCAGGTTTAGAATATTTTTTTATTATAACTTTGATAGATTTTTTTTGTTTCCCTTCTTGTCTTTCCATTTCTCTCAAGAACAAGGAGCTCATAATAGCATTGTATGAAAGAGGCAAAACAACTGTGATGCTCCAAGTCTGATTTTGCTGAGGCCTTGAGGCTGGGAACAACTGCGCTCTCAGACCGGTGTTGCTACTGTGTGGCCCCGGGTATGTCATTCAAGTTCACCAGGCATCAGTTTCTCTTTTTAATAAGAGTTGTCAGGAGTGTTTTGAGACGTATTCATGTCTGAATATAGCATACGCTTGTGTAGATATTCACTTCTGTTGTTCCTTCTGTCTTGTATGCCTGTGAAAATCATGTTGCAAGAATCTAGAATTTCAGTTGTCTGTGATGGGGGCAGGTGGTTGGAAAAGGTGGGAGTTAGGTAGCCACCGAAGATTATGTTTGCAAAGGGGAAAAGGACAGCAGAGGCCAACAGCCTAGCAGAGATGTCATCTGTTTTTTTGTGTGAATTAACAAATCAGAGGTATCATATATTCAATATTGCATCTCTGAACCGTGCGTAGGAGACTAAGATTTGCACTTACGTGAGTTTTTTGAGTGGATCCTTCAGACATGCCTGTGGGTGGACTGCCTGACCTTTTATTAGGGGGTCAATAAATAATACAGTGTGAAGAGACAAAGTATTACACTGATTCAAAAATATGCTACTGAAACTGTTTATGGAAAAGCAAACAAAGAGACAACCAACTTCTAAAGCCTGGTGGCCCAGGAAAAAGTCAGCTGAAGTGAGAAACAATCTGTCTTGTTTCTGCATATGTTGTTGAACTCTGGATGACAGAGAAACTTGTAATTCTGCATTATCTTTGTTTCAGTTTTCAGCTACTGAACTATGGCTTTGTTTGCTAACCAGATCTGACTGCATTAAGAAACCTTCAGGATGGTAATGATTGGTCATGAGCATGACACCGTTAGCATCACTTACTGAAACTAGCCATGTTGGCATTCTTAATGTAAGTTATGCTTTCCAGCCACTGACAAATCTGTGTTGCTCTTTCTTTTAAATACCAAAAGAGCTTCTTGAGGAAAAATGCAATTAGCAGGATTTAGTCTTGTTTATGTAGAAAGACCCTGAATTATAAATGATGTGCCACATAAAGATAAGAACACATCTGCAAAGTTGTCAGTGAATTTGTACAAGGAACAGTCTCTGTACCTCTCCTTCAAACACTGAACAAATGTTTGTCATTCATCACGGGCTTCGTAAGGCACAACTTTCTGTGCAGGACACATAGCAATAGCCAGATAGTCTGCCATCGTTCATGCTGTTGACCCAGATGCAGATTTAGCCAGTGTTTGTGTTAGGTTGATTCCAAAACTGTGCAGTACACAGCAGTTACTATTCATGACTAGTGAGCTTATGTCTTAATTTTGTTGCTGGTTCAGGTTTTTGTGTGTATTAATGGACCTTTATTCCAATAATACCAGTAAGAAGGTGGCCATGAACCATTATATAGGAGGATGTGAGAAAGCAGGAGGTGACCCCAAGGATTGTGATCACCAGGGAGATACCACTTGCTAGTGAAAGAATCTAAAGCTGGCTAGTGAAAAAGGAGCATTGATGGGAAAACTGACTGCAGAGGGAGAGGAGCAAGCAGTAAAGAACTGTATCATGAAGTGAGGTAAGAAATAAGAAAGCCACAGGAGAAGGTTTGAGCAGGACAGTACGCTGATTGTGCTCTAGGTGACAGGATTTTTAAATGCTTTCCTCATGAAGTTTCTCATATAAGCAACTTGTGTAGTTTCCACAAAGCCCTCATGCTTTTGCAAAATAGGAAGAGTAGTCTGGCATATAAATTGTAGGAGAACAGGTTCGTATAGCTGCAAATGAATCACAGAATGGCTGAGTTGGAAGCGGCTTCTGGAGGTCCTCTGGCCCAGCCCCTACTCAAGGAGAGACACCCAGAGCAGGGTGCCCAGGAACATTCAGCTCTTGAATGAGAAGACACATTTGGTCTTTTGATCAGTCCGGATTTAACTTACTGAGGATATATGTGTGAACCACCTTGATTTTCTGACACTATCAACAAATGCTATAGTGTTCTGTAACAGCATGTGCTGTGGTGTTCCGTAGAAAGTAACAATCTCAAACTGCTCCATAAATTACATATAATGAACTTTCTTATTAAAAAAGGCTTAACAAAAGGAGCCAGCTGGCTTAAGGAGAAGGTGGCAGATGAAAAAGAACACAACTCAAAGAAGTGTTCACACATTAAGGAAGTATTTTAACAGGCTTTCCCCAGACTGTAAGTGGGAATGGAATTATACATTGCATGTAAATGTCAAGTGACAATAATATCTTGTGAGTTAAATCAACCTTGCAAACTCTTTCCTATTTTTTTAAAGTAGATGAATAAAGTTTAACTTGTGATTTCCTTACTAATCATCTTAGTAAGCAGTGGGTGAGTAGACTTCTTCTATATGGGTAGATTAATGTGACATTTCCACAAGACTTTTTCTTTAAAGTTTATTACTTGTGGGTGTGGATCTAATTCACAGCTGCTTTTGGAGTGAATGAGGTGTGCCATCACTCATTCAAATTCTGTATTTCTTCAGTATTTTTAGACTCATCTTTTATCTGTTCTTCATTGGAGGTGTATAGTCTACCCCAGGGTCTCAAGGTAATCTGTTATTTATAAGTGAGTCTGAACATACCTGTCACTGAACATACCTACTTCAGTGCACAGGCTTCACCCAGTCACTTTCATAGAAGACCAAATTCAAAAGTTAATCAATATAAGGGTGAGAGGAACTTCTCAGAACTAACACATTTCAGCCACGGAAATCTCAAGCATAGCTATATGGTTCTGGATTTGATTATTTTGTAAGCC
This sequence comes from Coturnix japonica, assembly GCF_054131305.1. Lineage (NCBI taxonomy): Eukaryota > Metazoa > Chordata > Aves > Galliformes > Phasianidae > Coturnix > Coturnix japonica. The sequence continues at coordinate 10,115,738 of NC_140664.1, read as the reverse complement.
CGATGTCTCATAGCTATGTGATAGTTTTCCAATTCTGTTTAAGTATTGAACAGAGGCAGCCTTCCTGTGTCTGGTTACTGAACATTTCCACGGTCAGTCTCCATTTAAATTCCTATTAAATACAAAACAAAACAAAAACCCAGACCACACCCCCTTAAATGCCATTAGACTCAACAAAGTCATTGCTTTTCTGTGAACTAACAGGGTTGCCTAAAAAGAAAATACTGAGAGATCATGATCTGTGGTGTACTTTAAGCCATGAAACAAATTCCTGTTTCAGAATCATTGCGCTTATGTTAGAGACCTGCGCAATACAGAATTGTATTGTTCTATTTTAGCCCAGAGGTGTGCATTTCCCTTATGTTAACAAAGCAGCAGGTCCTCATAGCACAAGAAATTCTTGCATGAAGTTAGTGAAAAATGAAATTCTAGCAATGGAAGGATTTTGCTTTGTCACTTGCAAGCAACAGAATGAATGCCACATACCTATGATTCATGCCTGAAAAGGGAGATCTGCCAGAAGAGATTCACAGAAGAGGTTTAAGCAAAAGAAGCCTGCTAGAGGCAAAATGAAGTGCTGGTTTTCACTATGCACAGAGTTTGTGACCATACTTTGCCTTTTCAGTGTAAGAAGATTAGGTTGTGGGTTGTTTTTTCGCTGATTTCTTTTTCTTTCTTGTCTAAGTCATGTTGAGACTCCCAAAGCCCTCGCTTTGATGTTGCTGCATGTTTAGCACTTCAGGGGTACCGTATCAGTGTGTGGCGCATGCTGAGTTGCATGGTGTTGGAATCATCTCTTGACCTTTGCTTATGTGAGACACTGGTGTTCTAAGCTCCTGTAGTCCAACCTTGTTGGTGTCCTGTTATCAACAGAAACAAGGAAATCCCCCAAACACGTGAATATATTGACGTGTCAGCCAGCTTTGGAGAGGGTACTGGTTTCTATTTCTATCAAACTTCCCAAGAAATGGTCGTTTCTGAAAGTCTAATAGACCAGTCCTTCTGATATTAAAAACAAACCTTTCTAGTTCTAGTTGTAGATTATGAAACTGATTTACCTCTTGTTCATTCCACGGAATCACAGAATGACCCGGGTTGGAAGGGACCTCAAGGATCATGTAGTTCCAACCCCCCTGCCTGGCAGGGCCACCAAACATACACATTTACTAGATCAGGTTGCCCAGGGCCCCGTCCAACCTGGTCTTGAACACCTCCAAGGACGGGGCATCCACAACCTCCCTGGGCAGCCTGTTCCAGGGCCTAACCACTCTCCTAGTGAATTCCAGTGTGTGTGCAGACCAGCATCAGCTCTGTGGTAAGATGTATTACCACACTGTCTACTGTCCACATTTTAGCCTGACAGCCAAATTTCTCTAAATATATTGAGCATACAACTGTGTCGTCTTTCCACCTTGCACTGCTTGCTGCTGCAGCTGGAGTAAGGCTGGCCCTGCTGGGTAGCTGCAGTGTCCACTCTTGCAGTGTCTGGGACCACTGATAACTTATTTGGCTTCTGAACTCAGGAGTGCTGGGGTTGTTGAAGCAGAAGAACTTAGAATGGGAGCCTGTGTGGGCTTAAGGGAAAAAGACAGTCATGTTTGAAAGTCTCTAATCAAAATATTTGACATTTAAAAAGCAGACATTTTGGCATTTCTCCTCCCCCAGCTGTTTCACTTTAGGTCAATAATGTTACAATTTTACTGCTGGAAGAGCATTCATTTATGTCTGTGTGATGCTGTTACAGTTGGTTGTGGATGCTCAGCTTGAATTTTGAGTTCTTTTTGTATGGTAACTATGGGCACAAACTGAATGGAAGTAAGTCAGTGCTGGATTGTCTGTCTTGAGGTGAAGGGTTCCCTTGAAGTGAAGGGTTTTCTTTGTCTTACTTTCCCATATGATATCTTCTGTAGCTTTTACTCCTGCCCACTATTTGAGCTTTGCCTGTATTAGAAAGCACAACGCTGAGGTTTAGCAGAACCAGTTTGTTGACTCTCCCATGCTTCTCTCTGTGTTCCAGCCCTGTTTTCCAACCAAGCCATTGATGTTGCATCGTGTGACTGCAATTTCTTGTGGTGCCAGAAGGAGCGTGTCTCATCTGTGCAATTAGATTTTGAAACTGATGTATCTGCACCAGACTGGGATGTTATGGTAGTTTGAGCCCAGAACTAAGATAGTGGCATTTACTGAAACGTTATATTTGATTTAATAAGCTCTGATGAGGGCTTGCTAGCTTTCTTTAAGAGCTGCACTGCCTCCAGTTCTGGACGGAGTGTAACGTATCTGAGAATTTGGGAATTCATGGGTGAAAATGGTTTATTTCCTGTCTTTCCTGCTTCTTGTTTCTCATTTCCTCTCGTTTCCACAAAAGTCAGTTTAGGATGGAAGACCAAGAAACTATTACATTTAGTTTAGTGGATGATGCAGCTTGAATGACCTTCTCTAAGATGAGAGCTGTAATACTAATTAATGGAAGCCAAGTTTATTTTGTAAAGATCCTTATGGTATTGTTTACAGTTGAATAATAAGAAATATATCTTTTATTAGAGACAGACTTCACCCTAAAGTACTTTCACCTGCCAATGCTATTTAAAATAAGAAACAGTTATTTACAACAGAAAGCATTAACTGTTGACTGGTAAAGAAAAAAGGGGGGATTATATCAGTGGGACTTGCAGTGTGTAAGCAGAAATCCTGTGTTAATATAGAGGAAACGGTGCTTCTTAAAATTAAAATCCAATATGTTGGAAATGAACAAAGTGATCTTGCTGATATTCTTTTACAGAGGAGGTGTTGGATGCAGCAGCTTGTGAACTTTTTCTGGAAATGGAAAATACTCTTACAAGACTTGAAATAAAATACTCCATTTTAAGTAGCAGTTTCAGAAAGTGTTCTGAGGGATCAAAAAAGAGCAATTATTGCAAGGGGGATCGTATAATAACGTGAGTTGGAAGTGACTTGTAAGGATCATGGGAGTCCAACTCCTATTTCCAGAAGAGAAACTTTTGTCCCAATTTTTATCTTGCCAATATCAAATTCTGAAAGGAGAATTTGGGTAGAAGGACAGCGGTGGACTCTGGTGTTCAGCCTTCCCGGGTGTCCCATCTCTGGTGCTCAGGAAGGCTGGGTCAGCAGCAAGCAGCTCTGGGCTTTGAGCTCTGTGGTTTGATGCAGACATGCCCACGCCTCCACAGGCCAGCAGCTGGTTAGTCATAGGAAAATCCTTTCCCATTGAAATTAGTAGTGAATGTTGTTTTCAGCCTCAATTTCAACATTTGTTGAAATCCACCGAGAACAGAAGGGTATATATATATAGTTGTGAAAATAGAAGATTTTAGAAAACTTTATTTTATGAGCGTTTGGCCTGAGATGTGTGAACATAAATAAGTACGCCTTGTACTTGCTTAGAAAATACAGGTGTGGTTCCTTTATGTACTTCTTGGCAAACAAGTGGCTTAGGAGTGTATCCCCAAACCAAGCTCCACTCTGCCACAGTCCACCACTTCTCAAGTGTGCTGGTAGAGCTGTTTGCATATCTGCACTTTAAATTCAGTTACGGGAATCCCATTGCTTTAGGGGGCTTGCTTTTGTCGTTGATCTTGTATTATGGCCTCCCCAGAACAATATTTTTGTCATGAATTGCTTTATTGACTGAATTTATTGTATGACTATGAAAAGTTATATTGTCACAGCAGAGGAGAAACATGGATCTCTTTCAAAGATTCCTACCAACCTCAGCCATTCTGTGACTCTGTGATACAAGAAAACTGATACAAGATTATGAAAGATAAGGGCTTGAGATGCATCTCCAAACTCTTCAAATCCTTTATCCTCCTTTCAGTGCTCCTATCTACTAGTTAGACTGTCTTTGTTAACTTTAAATTGGTTTTCTGCCAAACAACATAGATGCTGGTTGGTAAAATAAAGATTAATGTCACCATCCATGTCTGTGGAATTTAGTAAGGAGAGTATCATGTCATCAAAGAATATACTGAGTTGGAAAGGACCCACTAGGGCCATTTGATTCCAACTCCTGTCTACACACAGACCACTCAAAATTTAAATCCTGTGTCTGAGCGCATTGTCCAAATACTTCTTGAGCTCCATCAGACTTGGTGCTGTCACCACTGCCCTGGGGAGCCTGTTGCAGTGCCTGACCACCCTCTTGTGGGTGACCATTTCCTAACTCCCAACTTGAACCTCCCTTGGTGTAGCTCTATGCCATTCCTTTGGGTCCTAAAGAGGTGCTGGCCAGGACCAAAATAGTCTGGTGACTTCATGGGCTTTAGAGTACTGTCAAGCAAGCATCCATATTCATTTGAGTCAGTGTTCTTGTACTACCTGCCTTTGTGCCTTGGTACCAAATGTTTGGCACCCAATGTAGAGGTTACAGTAGTACAAATATGTACATATGATACAAGGACTTCTGTTATCTCCTATAGCAAACTGGAAAATTATGTCTTTTTATTATTTGTGTCTCTCAGCCTAAGTTAAACTCTGCTTGTGTTAAATAATAGTTTAGGTTGGATTTTATACAGTAAAGTGTATCAGCTCAAGTTACAGTGTTTACTAAATCAAGCTCTCTGTGACAGCCCTGTTTATTTCATTAGGTATTACCACAATGTCAGTAGGAGTTGAGATGTTGCCCTTTCTTACCAAGCAATCTCTGTGGATACTATGGCAGAAATATTCAGTAAGATAGATCTTCATTACTGCTCTCAAGTCTAAACTACATCATAATGACTTTTTAGCCTTCCCCTCATAGGCTTTAAGAAAAATAAGCATTGTAAGGAAGTAACTTGCAAAAGGACTGCTGACCCAGTTCTACTGGCAGTGGGGTTTTAGGAGTTTCACGTTGAACAAAAGTTTCATGATTACTTTATTACAGAATAGTATAGCAAGTTCTTTTTAAAAGTGGTTAGTGACGCTGGGTGCCTCAGCTGCTCTGTGCCCACTATGAGATGACTCTGTTTTCAGAACACTTGCAATGCCCACTCCCTGAAAATGCTGGCCCCTTGAGATGCTCCAAACTGGGCATCCAGAAAGGAGCCATCATGTATGGTCCATTTCTATTGAAATTCTGACTGTGCAATATAATGTGTTTGCGTTTCATTTCCATGGGACTGGCAGTAAACTCCTGGGTCGCTGAATCTTGTCACTTCCCATTTCAGACAGTCACAGCCTACAGGGAAATGACTTGTAACGCAGGATGAGTTTTCCTGTCAGGAGCAGTTTGTAATCTAACAGATGCTCTTGGCTCATTTTACAGATTATAAAGAAAAGAAAATTAATCAGAAAATACTGGAATACTGGATAATAGAAGAGGTTTTTTTTTCTTTCTTTTTCCCTCCAGTCATTTGTGAAAGAAAACAAAAGCCAAATAGAAAATAATGTGAAGTTTTAGGAGCCATTCACAGTTGATAGTTTGGTTGGAACCATGGGCACAGTCTACTAACAGTTTTCCTTTGCTGGTCTCTCCTTTGCAGTTACTAGCAGTCTTGTCTCCCACATACCTCTCACTTTTCTTCTCCGTAGTCAGATCTTTTCCTTTGATAGAATATAGGGAACTTGGATTCACATTCCTTCTTTGCTTGAGAAGACTTGAACTGGTATTTGTAGCTTTGAACTCACTTTCATCTATCTTCCAGAAGAATGGTTTAGAGATAGAGGTTGCTGGATATCAAGGAGTATCACAGAACAGTTGAGGTAGGAAGGGACCTCTGCAGATCATCTCCAATACCTTGCTCAAGCAGGGCCACCAAGAGCTAATTTCTTTTTCCCTTGTGGATGTTTCATTTTGGAAGGCACATCAGCTTTCCATTGGAGCACTGACAGCTCAAGGTATAGGTCTGCAACCCACTCACACAGTGAGATTGTAACTATGTGTGAAAGGTTTCTATGCAAGTGGAATGGCTTCATTGCAGAGCAGTGAGGGTGCAGCTCAAAATACACTCCAGCCAAGTTAAGGCATTTCCTGAGAAGCTGGAGCTGTCTTTAGGACTGACTTCAGCTGTAAGTAGCTTCTGACTGTTCAATGGCAGGAAATTTTGCAATTACTGCCCTGAGTTCCCTTTACTTCACCAGCTGTCATTCCTGCTCTGGTTGTTGGTGTTCTGATCGGGAGTATTTTTTCCTTCTCTTGCTAATTGCAGTGGTTAGTTCCCTATCCAAAGGTCTTCACTGACACTGTCTGGACTTTCCAGTTTCAAACATTTGGTTTTCATATGAGAACACCTACATTGAATTAGTTTTCTCTGGCCTTTTGCTGTTCCTGTGCATTGCTTCTAGATTCCTTTTATTTATGTATTTATTTATTTATTACCATTTTTGGTACCATTTTTTGTATTAATAAAATATGTTACAGGTCAGAGGGGTGAGGCTCAAAGTAGAAATCTTCAGTGAGAGTTTTCTGAGGAGCTGTCCATGTACGTGGAGGGGAAAAAGCCAAGAATAGCCCACAGTACTGTAGAAGCAGCCTCTTGTTTAAGTTCCTGTTGGTCTTTATGGTCTGGGATACCAAGGCAGGATCCAAATATATACAGATAGAGGAGAGAACTAGTCTCCTGCGTAGCTCTGTACCCTGTCCACTCAGCATCTAGAAAGTAGAGGGACATCTGTCTACAATCTTCTCGAAGCATTTTATGCATCTGTTTAGAAAGATTCACAAAGTGTAGGTTGGTGGATTTCTTTTTTCCAGATGTATCATCCAAATTGAGATGCCAGCAGTTTTGAACCAACTAGATACAAGAGTGAAGGGAGTGGTGGCATGGAGTGTCTGTGCACTTTTCTGCTTTGAAAATGAAGTAGTTGCTAAAACAACAACAAAGATGCTTAGCTGTATCCTGAATTGAACATGTACATTGTCCTCCAGAAGATAGAACTAAATTACGAAGTCCTGGAGCCTGTACTCCTCTGCTGTCAGCAGTTGGAACCTACTGGCAAAGTGTGTGTTTTCTCTTGCTGCTGGTGCACATGAAGACAGCTGTGTACTACTGCTAACACTGTTGGCTCGAGTGACAGATGTTTGTGTTACATATGTTTTAACAGTCTGAAATCTACAGGCAATAGTTTACCGATCCTCCTTTGCCTTGTACTATGGCAGAGCCTGATGGTAAAAACTATGTGTAGCCTTGAAATTCCAAAGAGCCTAATAGGAAGTGCAGGAGATAGAATTCACAGTGTCTTGGTGTATGGCAAAAGAAAGTGATGATGGTGACTTTTAATAGGATACAGGTACTATAGAGCAGTAGCAAGTAACAAAGAAGGAAAACCCCTTCCAGTGACAGCTCAAAAGGAGAGCGATCTCTATCCACAGAGATGCTACTCCCTCAGCTGCCTACCCTTAAATGAAGGTGAGGAAACAAAATGAACAATAAGTATGAATTCAGATGTGAGTTTGGGGTAAATGGTTGTCATTTTAGGCAAGCATTAATATAGGAAGTGTAAAAATAGTCCTAACTTGACTACCCTGTTATTGTAACTTCTGTTTTAGCACCTTGGGTTCACGGTATGTAACTCTGCCCTGATTGATTACAGTTTGAATCAGCAGTGGGGCACCTGAGCATGACCAGTTGGATCTCTTACTAGGAAGGAGAAATAGAACTCTTACTGCTCTTTACGTTTTGTTACCCAATGTGTAGGGAGGCGTTTCAGTGTAATAGCCCTCTTTCCATTATAAAAAGAGTTCATGAAGTCACATGTGCTTAAATTCATAATGATGAGATGTGGAATCTCAGCTAATTTTAATGTGATGCATGTGGGCCTTTGAAAAATAAAAATTACAGCCTTGAACTGGGCTTTCTGTGAGTAAAAGATGTAATATTGCAAAACGTGTAATCTCTGGGTGGTGAGGGTAAGCACTTGTGGAGAAATGCTTACTGAACTCAACATGTTTAGCCTAGATAGCAAAGAGATTTAACTACAGTATGCAACTTTGATGGTATGTTGTGGCAGTAGCTAGAAGTATATGCAGAGAGTTCAGAATGCATTCCTTAGATATGAATTAGAAACAAGATTAGACTAAAGTTTGATTAGATAACACAATGGCACTCTTCCAGCACTTGCAGAGCATTTGATTTTGATGTTGAGCTGGGTTGGCTTGCAGAGTGAAAGGTCTGAGTGCTTTGGAGAGCTGGCTGGCAATGCAGCTGGAGTCTGGCTGGAGGGTGCTCAGCAGATAACGCCGTCCCTGTCTGATGGAAGAGGGAACGTGCCTCGAGTCTTTCTTTGCCAGGAATCTCCACTGCCCTCCTGATGACTGAAACAAAAGTAGCAGGGAGGTTTGCAGAGCAAGCAGTGGACAATGCCATCTGAATCTTTCAGAACTTAATATCAGCACTGAAGTTTGATTCTTCTTCTTACAGTGCTGTTGCACTAATGGATTGGTGGAACCCAGGACAATGAGTTGTGGGGTCGTAGTCAGGATAGGTAGTGAAATCTCCTAATTTCTCATTTCCTGGTAAGACCAAGTCAGCCAGGGGGTGCTGACTGGTCTGTGACAGTATCTATCATAAAGAAACATTGAACGTGCTGGCATTCCTGCCATGGTGAAATGCAAAACCTTGCATACTCATAGAGAAACCCACAGCTTCTCATCAGGTGTACACAAGTTCTGTTCCGCATTAGCTTTTCCCGGGGGGCTGAAGTGAGTTAGGAGCAGAGGAGCTGAGTGCAGAAGGTAATTGTAGTGTCCAGTATAGGGTTGCAACTGTTTTCTAAGGTCAAATAGAACATCTGTAATATAAGTTTTCTTTTACATCTCCTTTGGTAGCTGGGCAGATGAATAGCTGGCAACAAGGTGGGAGACTTCTAAGCTCTCATCTATGACTTGATCTGCAGGTGGAAAACGTGTTCCAGTATCTGTCAGAGATCAGCAGTAAAGGATGGACATCACTGATGTAAATACCATCCATCAGATGTATCTGTAGTACCTTCAAGGGCAAGCTGTGAGCGTTAGTGACAGAAACATTCGGAGTATTCACAGCATATATAACATATGTACCTTCATGTGCATGAAAGATCATGAGCAGGGAGATGACTGTGAACATCTCTGAGACTTAAAGCAGGCTGGCAGATGGGCACAACAGTCAGGATGTAAAGAACGCAGGGCAGAATGTCTTTACAGATAATGTCCCTCTTTCCTGAGCCGTGATCCATCTCTTTGTGCTTCATTTTAACGCATTTCTCAAGTGCAGTAAGTTCAGTTATTATTCTTTGTCTAAAACTATTTGAACTTAGGAGAGGCAGCTTTATTATACTCTTGGTGTTTAACAATGCACTTTTCTTCCCCTAAGAAAATGATTTAGGCCACTGTAGTTTCTTTATGTCATGGATATGATTCATTTTAGCCATGGGAGGAGAGTGACAGTTACTTGCTGCACAAACCTTTCCTGTGATTCATGGAGTGCCATTTATGTCAGCCTTGAAGGAGACACTTCATATGCATCCTAGCAGGAAGGAAAAAGAGCCTGAAGACAGTTACCAGATAGGATGTGGAAATCGGGTGGGAGGGAAGGGAGAGGGGAGAGGAAAATGTTGCACGGATGCCAAAATTCTGTCTGTGTTATCCATTTACCTACTTAATGGAAAATGGATATGTACCAAGCTTATATATAATTAAGGGAAACGTTGTAACTGTAATTGCCATGTTCACAAAATAGTAAGGCTTATTATATAACTTCTTTGGGTAAATGTATCTTAGCGCTCCTCCTGCCACCTCCGGGATCCATCACTGTTTCATATGGTGAGCAGTTCCTAGCCCTGAGTGCTGCGTTTCAGCAGGTTTCAGGTGTTGCTGCTAAGCTGGGATGGCCATGGACAATGCTTGGTCTTAGCTTTGTGCACTGAGGGATTTTTGTGCTCCTACATGCAAATGCAGTTAGTAGTGTACGAGCTTGCCAAATAGGAAACGAGCTTCCTTTATTTGCACACACGTGCACAAAATTTAAAGAGCTATACCATGCTTCTCCTCCTAAAAGTAACAGTGCAGATTGGCTACTTAAGTTGCTTGTAAAGGAGAATTCTCCATTAAATGGTTGTTTCTAATGCTACATTGAGGACTGAGGGGCTCTTTCACGGCTTCCAGCTGCATCTCATGGTTTTCTCTATCCCTGGAAAGTGCAGATAGGAATAAACGGGAGCAGGAGAAGTAGAAATGTCTATTTCCTAATTCCTGAAGGTGGAGATGTTATTAACTTCCTGATCAGGTTCGGGGCTTGTGGCTGTTCTTCCTCCAACCTCTGTCAGCACTCATGGCACGTGCAGTGAGTCCTTGTCCAGCTGAGATGCACAGCAGCATCAGAATGGGAAAGCAGGGCTGTAGTTAGATATGAAAGGAGTGATGGTAGGAACAATGAAGAATAAGAGTGGATGTGAATCTCTAAGCACGTGTTCTGTGTGTTCATTGATTTTTTCCTGGCGATTAGAACGTTACTGTCTGATTCACCAATATTACTCAGTTTTCCATTATGGCTTGGTTGTCTCAATGCTGTCTCAATTTTGATTGCACTCTATCTGTGCTTACTGGGGACAATGGGCTCTAAACTATAGCTATGGACTGTACCATACTGAAAGGGCATTCAAGTTTCTCGTGAATTTTTCTGAGGCAACGTGATGAGTCATGAAATACAACTTTAGCAGAAAATATCCTGATTGCCTAATGACTAGGTGTTGGTAGCTGAAATTACACACACTCTCTCTGGTTCACATGAAACCAGGGAAGTGTCCTTCTGAGTAAGCTGTTTGTTCAAGTTACCCAAGAAATGTCAAGGTTTACGGTTGCAAAATAGGAAAGAACTATGTGTTGGAGGAGCTTGGAAACACCTGCTGTGCCTCACGGCATTAACTGCACCATCTGTAAAGGAAAAATGCCGCCTGCAATGTATACAGCTGATCATCCATGTGCAACGTGCTTTGTTTTGCAGATGATGAAGAGGATGTTAGAAGTATGGAAAATGTCATGTTAGAGTATGCTGTACTGGACAGAGAGCTTCGTCATTACATGAGAGCAATTGAAGAAACAGTAGATCAGGTAAACTCAACTTCTGTAAAGGTTACTAAACCGTATCCTTATTTAAGCATTGTCCTTTAATAGATACAAATGCTACGTTAAAGTGCTATAGCAGTAAAAATAGGCCCTTGAACAGTATAAAATCCTGAGGTCAGCAGTCCGGCTGTTCACCCTGATTACACGTGTATGTGCTGCTGCTGCTTTCCACTAACTCCTGCAGCAGGGAGCAGTGCTGTGGCACTCAGTGCATGGCTGTGGGTGCAGCCACGGGCTCCAGCGGTGGAAGATGGAGGTGGCACAGTGCGGGAGGCGGCCCATTTCAGGAGCTACCAACTGGCTGTGGCAGCAGAGGCACTGACGATGCCTGATTTCCGCTGTCTTTTGGCCCACGTGGGTTTGCTGATGCTTAGTAAGGGTGAGTTTGTTAATTGTCCACCCAGTTTGCTGCCTGAACCCTCATTTCTGCAAGAGCCGGGGCATGTCAGTGTTTTCAGTGGTTTCCAGCTCAGCTCACAGTGGTTGCACAAGAGGTGCTATGAACCCGGAGGTGTTTGCGCAAGCTGCTCTCCGGAGCGCTGCGCTCATCGTCGGTGGGTTTGTTCAGCCTAGAGAAGAGAAGGTTGCAGGGTGACCTCATTGCAGCCTTTCAATACCTGAAGGGAACTTATTCCCAGGAGGGGAGTAAACAGGCTGCCCAGGGAGGCTGTGGATGCCCCGTCCTTGGAGGTGTTCAAGACCAGGTTGGACGGGGCCCTGGGCAACCTGATCTAGTAAAGGTGTATGTTTGGTGGCCCTGCCAGGCAGGGGGGTTGGAACTACATGATCCTTGAGGTCCCTTCCAACCCGGCTCATTCTGTGATTCTGTGGTACCGCGGCCCACACGAGGCCCGGACCCGCCGCCTCCGCTCGCCGCAGCCGCAAGGGGGCGCCATGGCCGCGCGGTGCCCGAAGCCCGCGCTGCGTCCCGGCGTGAGGCTCCGTGTGTCCAGCAGCGCGGCCTGGACTGCGGCCAGCGGAGCTCAGGTACAGGGGCAGATCCACACATCCACAGGGTGTATTTCATTACTATCTACAGCCTGAGGGCAGGAAGGCCACACAGAGGGACCTGCGTAGGCTGGATCGATTGGCTGAGGCCAACTGGGTGAAGTTCTACAAGCTGTGGTGCCAGGTGCTGCGCTTTGGTCACTACAACCCCAGGCTTGTGGCCTAGTGATTAGAAAGGATCTGAGAGTGCTGGCTGACAGCTGGCTAAGCATGAGCCAGCGGTGTGCCCAGGTGACCAACCGCATCCTGGATTGCATCAGCAATAGTGTGGGCAGCAGGAGCAGGGAGGTGATAGTCCTCATGTACTCAGAATCACAGAATGACCCGGGTTGGAAGGGACCTCAAGGATCATGTAGTTCCAACCCCCCTGCCTGGCAGGGCCACCAAACATACACCTTTACTAGATCAGGTTGCCCAGGGCCCCGTCCAACCTGGTCTTGAACACCTCCAAGGACGGGGCATCCACAGCCTCCCTGGGCAGCCTGTTCCAGGGCCTAACCACTCTCCTAGTAAAGAACTTCCCCCTAACATCCAACCTAAATCTTCCCTCTTTTAACTTAAAACCATTTCCCCATGTCCTGCTATTGTCAGCCCTTTACTCAGTGCTGGTGAAGCTGCCCCCTTGAGAGCTGTGTTCAGTTTTGGTTCCCTCGCTACAAAAAAGACACAGAGGCCCTGTGGTGTGTCCAGAGGAGGGCAGCGGAACTGCGAGGGGTCCAGAGCACAAACCTTATGGGGAGCAGCTGAGGGAACTGGGATTGTTGAGTCATAGAAGTGGAGGCTCATGGGAGACCTTGTCACCATCTACAACTCCATGGAAGGAGGTTGTGGTGAGGTGGGGCTCAGCCTCTTCTCCCACGTAACAGTGATAGGACAAGAAGGAAAGGCCTCAAGTTGCACCAGAGGATGCTCATGTTGAATGTTTCTTCTCAGAAAGCGGTGAGGCGTTGGAATGCTTTGCCCAGCGAAGTCCCTGGAGATGTTCAACAACTGTGTAGGTGTGGCACTGAGGGACATGGTTTAGTGGGCATGGTGGTGATGGGCTGATGGTTGTACTGGGTGATGTTAGTGGCCATCTGGCTGAAAAATCATAATTCAAGTAATCAAGTGTGTGTTCAAAAGGAGCTGGAAAATGTGTCTACATCAGCAAGTGTCGGACTGCACACACACTGTTCCTTGTGTAGCCTTTAAATATATATTTCAACGTTCATCACCAAAGCTGCAGTCCTCTCAGCCTATACTTTTAGGAATGGGACAGTTCAGGATTGTTTCCTTTTATTGGAAGTATTAATGAATATAGAACAATATCTATGAAGTAGAACAAATATATGAATTGTTCTCTAAACAGTAACAGCTCATGCCTTGTGCTGGAGAATAGCTGTATGCAGTGCCTTCAGAACTGTGTAGTATATTTCCAGTTACCTGTCAGAAATCAATTTGAGATTTACTTTTTGGTAACAAAGATACTGTTGCTGAATGTAGGGCAGCACCTGGAGGTAGCTGTAGAAAGGGTTGGGTTTAAAATAGCCTCTGCTGGCTCAGTCCCTGGTGCCATCTGAACTCCTTGCCTGAGGGCACTGAGTGGGAAGCTGCAGCAGCTCATTGGGTTTTGTGAGCTGACTGCTTTTTGTGTACTGTCTTAAGAATAATTGTCTCAAACTGGAAAACGTGTTTTGTCTGATTACTCTGTGAGTTTGCTGTCATTTTGTCAGATCTGCAGCTTCTTCAGGCAGCTGTGAATCTGAAGTGGGTTATATTCTGTTCTACCTTCTAATCACCTGCTTGTAGTCCATGTCCAGCTGGAAGTTAGAAAGGTAAGGAGACAGCATCAGTTAAAATGACAGATTTATTATTTTATTATGCGTATGTTTAAATGACTGTTAAGAAGGTAGTGCACAAAAGAAGCGTGTCATGTAGATGACAGATAACCAGCATGGGGATATGGCTGCATGGTCTTGAAAGCTGCTTTTTGTTGGTTTGTGCTGCAGTTGGTAGAATGCAGAAGGTGAAACACATCAGCATCCTCTTCTGGTTCAATCAGCAGCCCGCTGAGTAAGAAATGAACAATTGAATCACGGTGTTTCCAACAATAGGCTGTGAGAAACCCTTTGTCTGAGGAAACTCCCTGTGCCACTGGATTTTCTTGTACCTGTGGAATGACTGCACTCCTGCTGCTGCCTTTTTGACTTTTAACAAATATATTTTTAAAAATAAGTTACCTAACATTTGGGTCCTTTCCGAGCAAGGTCAGGACAATACTCGTATTTTTCATGTAGCAACAGCAGCAAGAGAAGACTCATGGGGCTGGAGGATGTCTTGCTGACTGCTTTATGTGTAGGTGTGCACCAGAGTGATTGGGACCCAGGTTGACTTAGACATCTCAAGCATCCCCTACCCTGGGAGCGCTCCCAGGTGCTCAGTGGCAGCATATTGTGCCTGCTCTCTAATTGCTTTCTAGGTTAGAAGAGCTGTTGGCTGTGGACTCCCAGTGCACGCTCTTCTTTTTAAGCATTTGGTTCTTTGAGAGCTGGGGTAAGTTTTCTGAAGTTCCCAGATTTCTCTAAATAAAATGAATCACAAGATATTCTAGATCTGTCTAGAAAACAGGGAACACCTAACTAGTTGTCCTGATGTTGCACTGTTCCAGCCTCTCTTTTCTTCTACACTCCCATGTCTCATCATCGTCATTAAATTTGGCAGGAAAAGAGAACATGGCATTATCTTTCCTCTGCAAATGAGAGGTGCACTGAGTTTGGTACTTGCCAAGCAAGTATTTGTCTTGCTTGTATTATGTCTTCCTTTTGCTAAATCTCAGTGCTGTGAGGAAGTATGAAATCTAAACTCGAGTGATGTGGAAAGAAAACATAAGATATGTGGTTAAGAAAAGTTTTAAGGGTCATACTTAAGGTATGGCTGAGAGCAGGAAGAGAAATTGCTCTTTGCTGCTGCTTGTTGACTTGCTATCTACTAAGGAAGCCACTTCAGACTAGCTTATGGAAGCTTATAGACTTGTTATAGAAGAAATATAGTATGGACATTGTGCCAGATCCATCTCATGACTCGGGCAGGACAATAGTGGGAAACAGTATGTGACTGTAGTTGTGCCTCTGCATAGGTATAATAATATAAGGCTTAATAAATCTTTTGCAGACACGCTTAATCCTGGTGTTCCATGGCTCTGGAATTCTTTATCATTTTTAAGTCTATCCTTTGCAATTCCTTTGATGTAGTTTATAGTCAATAGCGGAGTGCTTGTAGTCTCCAAACAGCGGCTCAAACAGTATTGCCCTATTGTAGCTGTGTACTTCATTCCTGCAGAAACTGGGACAAAGATGCATTTCGACACATTTCTAGTGTTTACTTTCTAATATTTACCTTTTGTCTCTCTGTGTGTTGGGCAAAGCATTTGATAGAGGCTGATTTTTAGTAACCCATGTGTACAGTTCATTACAGTAGTACCTTAAGAGCCCACATTTAATAAGCCACAGTAGAAATACTTGTCTAGTAAGCAGTATATAAAGCAGTAGGAGTAGTGTAGTAGCGTTCTTTGATTTATGTGGGTTATACAGCACATCTTCAGTAGTGTCTCGTAACAAGCATAAAAACGTGCTGCTTTTCGGAGTCTTAACCCTGGAAGCCCTTGCACATGAACACCTGTATGTTTGATTTCTCTGTGGTGACATTTGTCAAGCGAAACATGTTCCTAAATATTTGCAGTGTCAACTCCATATTGCTGAAATGTGTCTTGGCTGTGTGGGTAGGGGTGAAGCAGGAGGGTCAAAGCTGGTTGCAGAGTGAGGATTTAGGTGAAAAGAAGTGTTCCTCATGCAGAGCTGGGACCTCCATAGATGGGTTAGCAGCAGTGAGAGTGGTTAGAACAAACCTGCAAAAGAAACCTGCAGATTTCCATCTTAATTTGAAATCTCTATTTGCTATTTGCTCCTTTTCTGGGGAAAAGAAGGCTGAGGGGAGACCTTATCGCCCTCTTCCAGTACCTGAAAGGTGCTTACAGTGAGAGTGGGGCAGGTCTCTTCTCACTAGTGACAAGTGACAGGACGAGGGGAAATGGCCTCAAGTTGTTCCAGGGCAAGTTTAGGTTGGATATTAGGAAGAACTTCTTCACAGAAAGGGTAGTTAGGTACTGGAATAGGCTCCCCAGGGAGGTGGTAGAATCACCATCCCTGGTTGTGTTTAAGAGCCGTTTGGATGTGGTACTCAGGGATATGATTTAGTGGAGGGTTTTTAGAGTTAGGGTTCTGGTTAGGCTGCGGTTGGACTTGATGATCTTCAAGGTCTTTTTCAACCTGGGTAATTCTATGATTCTACGATTCTATATTGGGCAGTGATTTTGTCCTGTAGGTAGCAAAGTAGCCGGGGACGAAGGAAGGCTGGATACTATTTTCAGGTCTGCTAAGAGCTGATGTGGTTGACCATGACAAATTGCATTGCTCTGTGCCATGGGCTACAGTCCCGTGTTCATGAATGCTACTTTTGTGCAGTACCAAATGGCCTGATAGCAAGTTCTCATCAATTAAGGCAGATCAGATGATACCACGCTCCTGCTGGCTGCATTGCTTCTTGCAGGACAGACGCTACCTGATGGGCATAACTCAGTGCATGCTTAGAATTGGCAGAGTGAGTTGTGTTTCATCAGTGCATCAAGCAGCGGTGGTGTTTTTGATCTTGTTCTACACGTACTGAAACTGAATTTAGCATCTAACCCAACCACGGTCTCTGTTTCCACATCTGTGAAATGTGAACGGTAGCTCAGTCTGTAAAGAGATCTTTTATTTCCTGTCTGAAGATTTCAAAGCAATTTGTGTTTAGCTTTGCTATGATTTTATTTTAAAGCTAGGGATTGTAATTGACAGTCCAAACTGCTTCTGGCATTCCAGAGGGTCAGAACAGAGAACAACTGTAAGTCCCTGTGTTTTGAATCCCTGCTTTTCTAGGCAATGTCTGCATTTCAGAGGCAACATGAGTTAATGCTGTCTAGCTGAGCTTAATCTAATGGAGGGAGATCAAATTATGAGATGTTCTATTGGTAGGTGTTGAGGTAGGCAGCCAGTGTAGATGAAAAGGCCATCTTCATCTCCCATCAGGGATTATTGTTTTTTGTTGTCAATGAAACCTATTGCTGGAAACAGTGGAGCCGTAGCTTCGGTTGATCAGCAGTGAAAACAGTCTTTCAAATTAACCACCTCATCTAGAAAGCTCCTGCTGACAGCACAAGGATTTAAATGCTGGGGCCACTGTTGAGGGGAACGCTGAGGGCTGAATGATTCTCAGCAGTGGGGGGTTTTGACTTGAAATTAATTTCTCCTGTTAATTGAACACACCCAACTTGATCAATGTCTTTGGGGAGACAAGTTTGGAATGCTTTCCATAAAACGTCTCTCCAAATGTTCGGTATTGTTTTAATTAGTATAATTGTTTCCAGATAGTTTGTGCATATTTGAATGTTCCTCCTCCGAAGTTTAAATGTTAGACGACTCATCTAAAAACATGTGCTCTCTCCTCGTATGTTTTCCTGACCTTATCAATAAAAGTATTCAGCCTCACAGATCTTCCCTCTGTTCAACTCTTAGCAGCTTCCTGATAAATCACAGATGAAGTGTTGCTTACAACATTTATAAATCACACTTTTTTTTTGGTGCTGATACTGCCGTGAATGGTTTTGTTTTTGTTAAAGGGTGTCACTTAGATCTGTTAGAAGTTATTACTGTCGTTTGGAGCTTCCTCGTAGCTCATGCACCTGATAAATTCCCCAAACACACAGAAATGAAAAGCTTTGTGATGTTCCTACTGTTAATTCTGACTTATTTTTTCCCCAAGTTTGTGCCTTACTGCATTGCCACTGCTTTACTATGAGCATTTCATAGCATTTGTTCTACTAGATGCTCATCCTTTGTTCAAAGCTGTTCCTATGCTATTTTTTCCCCGGCAGTCTGTTGTGTGGGTTCTGTGTAGAGCAAAGCAAATTCACAAGGGTTTCTGGAAAGGTGGCAGCTCTCGCAGGGCAATCTCACAGGGTGTGGTTTTGTGGTGTGTGGTAATTGTTGTAATGATGATGTGTGGGCTGTGAATGAAGTATTTCTCCATAGATATTTTTATGCTTACTTGAAGGTGATCAAGGGATACAGGTAAAGGCTGTGCTGTACTAGGGTCCAGTTCAGTAAAATGGTATTGAAACAGAGGGTTTCTGGACTCAGCTGTTAAAATCTTTGCTGTGTCACCTTTACAGTCTCTAAAGGAACTTCCCACCTTCTTCATGTTGCTCTGTTAAACTCTACTAACTAATGGAACCACAGCCCTCATCATCACGAGTCATAGAATCACCTAGGTTAGAACAGACCTTCAGGATCACCAAGTGCAGCCATCATCCCATCACTAAACCATGTCTGTTAGTGCCATGTTCCATAGATCTCTTAAGTACCTCCAGGGATACCAACTCCACTTCCTTGGGCATCCCATTCCAATTGCTTGAGCACCTTGGTGAAGGAATCCTTACTAATGTCCTAAAGCTAAACCTGCTCTGGTGCAACTTGACAGCATTACAACCTGTCCCCTGACACCTGAGAAAAGGGTCCAACATCCTCCTTGCAGCAGCTTCCTTTCAGGTAGTAGTAGATTGCTGACCTCTCCCTTCAGCCTCCTCTTCTCTGTACTAAAATACCTCAGTTTCCTCAGCTGCTCCTCATGATTTTTGCTTCCTGGTACCTTCACCAGCTTTACTGCTGTTGTCTGCACACACTCAAGCAACTCATCGTAATTCTTGTAGTGAGGAACCAACAACTGAACACAGTATTGGAGGTGTGGTCTCCACTGCTGAGTGCAGGTGCACAAACTCTTTCCTAGTCCTGATTCCATGCTATTTCTGATGCACGCCAAGATGTTACTGACCTTCTTGGCCAGCTGGGCACACTGCTGGCTCATTTTCAGCCAGCTGTTGTAACCTGGGTCTTTTTCTGCTGGGCAGCTTTCCAGCCACTCTGCCCCACGTCTGTCCTGTTATGTCCCAGGTGCAGTACCCAACATTAAGACTTGTTGAATGTTAGATGATTGGACATGGCATATTGATTATATTTGGTTTGTTGGGCAACTGCTCTTCTTCTCTCCCTGCTTCCCCCCTTACAGCCTTAGGGTTTAGAATCCCCTTCTTGTCCTCTTCTTTCAACCAAAACTGGAGCTGGCTGTTACTAATTTGATGGCATGCATTTGGAGAAGGCTTACAGAAGCATTGGCTCTTTCCCATCCACAACAGTGCGTGATATCTCCTGGCAGACAAAATCTAACAGAACAGTAGAGATCCTGTTGAGCAATGTCTTACAAGAATCCGACCTACTAGTCAGATTTGCACAGAACTGTCCTAGTCAATTATAATGATGTATGCCTCTGCTAACGCTGTGTTAGCTAATTAGTGCTGAAGATAGCTAGTCATCCTCTTTAATCTACCAGTTAAGTTTGCATATGCCTGACCTCCTTCATCAGTCAGACTTAAAAACATATACGCAGACAAATGCCATCGACCGGGTTTATATGCACAGCATAGAAAACTATAGTTGTAATGTGTATTAGTGCCCCAAACAAGCCACTTCAAAATCCCACAATGCTCGTAAGTACTTTAAATTGTTCTTTGTGGTGCTTTTAAGTCTGTTAATTTGTTAATAGAAGAACATTTTTTTATGGTAAGTACAAAATCCAGATAAAGTAAAAAGCACCCAGAGGATCACAGGTGTGGCTTTACTTCTGTTCAAAGAGAGACTGTCAATTATTTCAGATAAGAGATGACTATAATAGCAATATGCTCAGCCATGGATGGAACAGAAATGCTTATTCATTATGTGTCACATAAAAACAAAGGGCCCTGTAATGAAATTATCTAGCAGCAGGTTTTAAACCAGAAGAGGAAGTAACATTTTACACAGTGAATAATTAAATTGTGGAATTAATTGCCACAGGATGTTATGGAGACCAGAAGCATCAAAGGGTTCAAAAATCCACTGGACAAATTCGTGGAATAAGGACTCACAGCTATTAGGTACAAATACAGTCAGAGTCCTGGGAAATCCCTGAACTGCAGGTTGCAAGGAGTAGGGGAAGTATATGTTGGGGAGCAGCTGAATATCTTTGTATTCGTCACTCTTGTTATACTCCTCCAGGTTTTTGCTGCTGCCAGCCTTAATGATGAGAATATGCCAGATAGATCTTTGGTCTGATGCAGTGTTCACACCTTTATGCAATAGAAATCAAACTACATAAAAAAATACAGGACATTCACGCACTGCTGCATCCTGAAATTGATGTTGGCTGGCTACTTAGTTTTAGAGGAATAACATTCACACTCTGTTACAAACCTTTTTGGGAGCGTAATTCTATCTAAAAACTACCTTTCGCCTCCATAATTGTAATATATAGAACATCTTCAGGGTATCCAGTAGTTTATCTCTGTGTTCTTGCTCTTACATTTGATGATTTATAAAATAAGTAAATTAACATCTCCTGCTCAGGGCATTGTTACATAATTGAAAAATTCTTAATCTCAAAGCTCACTGCAAATCTGTATCGCAGAAAACCACACAAACCATTTAATAATTAGGTAACAGCAGATAAAATCCTCCTTGAAGTTAGCATAGCTACACCCACTTGGACCAAAGGAAAGAAAAGCCTTCAGCTAGATCCTTGTCATGCAGCCAGTTTTCTCCCTTAATGCCCAAGAAAAACTTAATAACTTATTCAAAGTAACAGATCAGGCATGTGACATTGATGAGAGAAGGTGAACTAAGGGCTGCTTAGACATGATGGAATTCCAGCTCTGATCCCTGATTACCTGCTCTGATCCCAGGCTCACCACATAGGATCTACTTATTTTAATAGATGACAATCTGAAAGCTCTGAGAACAATCTTTGAGATTCTTGGATTAGTGAAAATAAAAGTGACTCTTATATACTTACCAGTGGTGTTGTACACTAGAAAGGTGGTCCAACCAGGGTTATATATGTGATCAACAAAGTTCTGGCATCGCTGCATTTTACAGAAGAAAACTGAGAGCCCACAAAGCATGAGTTGTTGTTGTTTGTTTGTTTTTAAGCAAAAGAACGCATTAAGTTTATTGTCAGAAAAAAATGTGTTTTTATACCTTTTCACTTGCTGAGCAGAGCTTGGGTCCATCATTTTGTGACTCTTCTGCAAGTAGCTTTTGCCTTCCTGCAAACTCCAGTTTCTCCATGTCAGCCTTGAGGGGGCATGTCTCTCCATGAGGGGAGACCTTATAACTGTCTGTAACTCCCTGAAAGGAGGGTGTGGCGAGTTGAGAATCAACCTCTTCTCTCGCATAACTAACGATAGAACTAGTGAGAATGGCCTTAAGTTGTGCCAGGGGAGGTTCAGGTTGGATGTTAGGAAAAATTTCTTCTTTGAAAGAGTGGGACAGGCTGCCCGGGGAGGTGGTTGAGTCACCATTCCTGAAAGTGTTCACGAAACATTTAGATGATGTACTGAGGAACATGGTTTAGTGGGGAATATTGGTAGTAGGTAGATGGTCAGACTGGATGATACTGGATGTTTTTTCCAACCTTGGTTATTGTGTGTTTCTATGATTCTATTCTTTGATTCTGCAGTGAAATGTTTTGCCAGGTACCATCTGCCAGTTAGATGTCAAACTAAGATTTACTATAGGTGTTACCCTCTCAACGTAGCAATCCCACTGATTTTCGATCTACTGACTAGACCATGTGATTATATTCACCACTCTCCCCATGTCTGCCTAGCAGGTCATTTCGTCATGTAGAGCAATCAAGTTGATCAAGTATGATCTACCATTTGTGAGTCCATCTTGATTAATGCTGATTGACTTTTTGTTCTCTGCATGTTTGGTAGTTCATTCCAAAAGGATGTGGTACATAATCATTTCAGGGACTGAGGTGAGGCTAACCAGCTTGTAGTTGCCCCAGTCCTTTCTCACGCCTTTTTTAAAGGCAGAGATAGCACTTGTTTTTCTCCTGTTGTTGTGGACCTGGCCTGATAGTGATATGTTTTGTAGGTGACTGACAAGGCATCTTGGAGTCACATCAGCCAGTTCTCCCATAGTATTCTTCTAGAGAAGGTGGCAGCCCATGGCCTGGATGGGTACACTCTTTGCTGGGTGCAGAGCAGGCTGGAGGGCTGGGCCTAGAGAGTGGTGGTAAATGGAGTTAAATCCAGCTGGCGACTGAGCACAAGTGGTGTTCCCAGGGGTTGGTACTGGAGCCTGACCTGATTAATATCTTTACTGATAACTTGGATGAGGGGATTGAGTGCACCTTCAGTATGTTTGTGCTTGTCACCAAGTATTGATCTGTGTGAGGGTAGGATGGCCCTACAGAGGGATCTGGACCAGCTGGATTGCTGGGCTGAGGCCAGTGGGGTGAAGTTCAACAAGACCAAGTGCCTGATCCTGCACTTTGGCTGCAACAGCACCATGCAACACTGCAGGCTTTGGTCAGATACGCTGGAAGTCTGTGTGGTAGAAATGGACCTGGAGACACTCGTCGACTCTTAGCTAAACGTGAGCCAGCAGTGTGCCTAGGTGGCCAAGAAGGCCAATGGCATCCTGGCTTGTATGGAAAGCGTTGCCAATAGAAGTAGGGAGGTGGCTGTTCCTCTGTATTCAGCACTGGTGACTATGTCTAGTCTTCTTTTACAAGTCCTGAATCCTTCACCTTCTGCTTACCTTCTCAGTCTTTTCCTGGATCCTCAGTGCAATCAATGTGTGGTCACTGCTCCCAAGCTAATATTGGAGGCCACGTTTGCCACTTGTTCTTCCCTGTTTATGCTCATTGGTTGAGTATTGGCCTTGCCTGGTCTCTTTAGCAGCTGTATTGAAAGTTTATCATCAGCGCAGTCTGGAAACATCCTGGAATGCTGGCTGTGACCAGTATTACTCTTGCCTTTGCTTTTGATTGTAAGATTCCTGGTGGATCTATCTGTTTTACCGTGGAACTGTGCGTGGACAATGAGATACTCTGAAAGAAAGTGCAGCTTTCTTTTCCTGACCTATTCTTCTTAAACAGTCACTATTCTTCTTAAACAGACACTTTTCCAGTCATGGACAGTATCCCATTTCATCTTTGTGATCCTGATCACAATCGTAAGTCTCTGACTCTGCATGGACTTCCAGTTCTTCTTGTTTATTGCCCAAGCTTGGTGCATTACTTTCCAAATGCTTGCCCAAGCTCTGTGTATTTGTATTCAGATACTGGAGGTAAGGCTCTGCATGCCCTCCCTTCTGAGTAGGAATGCGTAACTTTCCCTTCTAGGCTTTTCTCACACATTCTTTCTGCTCTATATGCACCATCTCCTTACCTCTGGGCTTAAGTACCCATCCCTCAGCAAATTTTATTTAAAGCCATTCTTGCTGTGTGAGCAGATTTCTTCACAGAGGTGTTTTTCTCTTTGTCAGGTGGCTTCCCTATCTTCATAGCAGTCCTTCAAGGCATCAGTCTGCTGGCTACATCTGCTAGCCAAACTTCTCTCTTGACTAGAAGAGTTGAAGAAAGCAGGACTGGGATTTCTGCCATCCCATGTTTGCTCAGATCTCTGTGCTTCATTTGAGCTGCTTGGGATTTCCCTTGGCTGTGTTACTTGTGTTCTACAGGGATTAGCAGCAAGTGGCAGAATCTGGGAGGCTGGATAAATGATGGCAATCTCTCTGCACTGTAAGTGACCTTGGCTCTGGATGAGGAGCGTACCTGCCTGAATAGCAGGGCTGAATTCATCTGTCTTATGTGGGGGATCATCAGCAGTCACTAACATGGCTGCTTTTCAGTGCTGATAAAAATCCAATGACTTGAGATACCACTCAGTATTTGCTCCCAAAACACCCACTGCTTTTCCAGACTGTTAGTGAGGCACAGCTGGAGAAGGGAACAGCTTTATTCCTGTTACCTGAAGTCACTGGCATCCAGCTTCTACCCTCTGCTTGTTCCTGTCCTCTTTCTTTGGTCAAACATTCTTTCTTGCCCTGCTGGCCTCAGCCTGGTGCCTTGGAGAAACTTCTTCAAATCTGTTGTTTTCCCTTGCATCAGCCCTGATGCAGCAGTGGCATCTCTGAGATTTCTTATTCTCCCTGCAGTCCGACTGACTGCCATGTTAACTGCTTTACTTCTCCATTCATGTCCCGATGGCCCACTCCTTCTTGCTTGGGCTCCCCTGGTGGGCAGGAAACTGATGCAGGAGAGCTCTGCCCCTCCCGAGACTCTCACCTGGCAGCAATCTGCTCACACTGACAATGAGTTCTTTTGTTCCTGCAGTGTGCCCTGCCTTGTGATTGCTGCTACTGTCATCCATTGCTGCTTCTTGCATTGCTGTTCAAAGCCAGGGCTTGGATCCGGGGATGAGTTAATTCTGCTGCTTTACAAAAGGGATTAGCAGCCCTTGTTTAGGAGTAGACAAATTATTTATGATTGTTGATTTATGTAGGATTTGATTTTCTGTGCTTTCCACAACAACCATACAGTAAATATATGTTATTTTTCTTCTGTGAAGTATTTTTAGTAAAACCTCGGTGCCCGTTTTATTGAATGACTAATACATTTTGGTACATCTGTATTACATCTATACTGAGTCATTTTGTTTTGTAATGGTGTATTTAAATGTTTAAATCTGTACAGAAATTAAATATTGTAAAAGACTTTAACCTTTTGTTCTGGGGATTGGTTTGTTCTGGCTTTATGTCACAACAACCCTCTGTTATGGCAGAGAGCTCCTGTAAGCTGAGTGCTCTGAGGGCGGTGTATCGCAGAACCATTTCTGTAAGCCAGAAATGAGCCAATGTGTTTTTGCACAGCCAAAATTTTGGTTTTTTGAATCAGATCTTCCCCTCTTGCTGCATAACGTTGTCACATGTAGCATTTCACAATGCTGTGTTGGACTCTGTGTTTTCCTGGGCCATTGCTCACCCAACACTTCTAAAATTTTCCCCTCTCTCTTCTCAGACTGCTGTTAATTCACATTTTGAAACTGGGGTTTTGTTCATGGGGAAGGTTTTGCCAATGCCGTAAACAGAATAGTTACATCAGTGTTCCCTGCTTTCTTGGGAGTTGAGCGTTATGTATTTTTTCTGGTGTTTTTTTTTTGTTTTTTTTTTTGCAGTATTTTGTTCTTCTGAACTCTCATATAGGACGTGTAACCCAAAGTAATAATAAAAAGAAAGATTTGTGCTGGATAACTGTTTGCATTTACTGCATGTGTCGCTCAGTTGAACAGCCTTCCTTGAATTCCTTAGTCATGTGCACTTCTTGAAATATTTCTTCCCTAGTCAGCAATCTTGCTTATATCAGCTCTTTATGCCCTTTTAGTCCTTGAACAAACACCTGTTACGCCAGGCTGGCATTATTTTGAAATACCTTACAAGCTTTCACTTGTGCTTTGTTATCCTGGATTTGTAATCTGTGTTTTTCCTGATGTGTGGTTTGTATTGCATTGTTGCTTGTCTGCCAGGTCCATCATTTACTTTGTGAGCTCTTTAGAGCAGAGATCTGTTCATCGCATCAGCTCTGAAGCCCATACTGTATTTTTAGAATCCAAAGAGTGATTATCAATCATTGTGAAAGACCAAGACTCCTTTATTCTGCTATCTATGAATACTGTTGGAGGCTTCTCATTGCCTTCTCCAAGCAAGAAATCAACACCCACAGGAAGAGCTGCTGGTTTTGTACTTGCAGAAATGGGTTACATTATGACAAAATATTTGTAGTGGCATCCCTCCTTCCCCCAAAAACAACCAAACAAAAACACCTCGCTTTTGCCCTTGAACAAGTGAGCTGGTTTAGTACATTAGAAGAATTGAAGATCTGTGCAGTAGGAACTCTGAAATGGATGTGATTGTGTTCTGTAAATCCCTGTATGTAAAGTACTGAGAATAGGGTTTTCAAAAGTGCTTACGTTATTTAAGAGCCTTTAAGAAGCAAAATAAGAGAGTGATTCTTCAGCTGAATAGTTAGGCAATAACTTGGGATGTGGGAGAGTCAGGTTCAAGTACTTGCTTCAATTACCTTTTAATTAGTTATACAAAGTGGAACAACTTCAAACAGGACAGACCGAGATGTCTTACCCCTGAATACCTAATGGCCTATGGGCTGGGACAACTCACATGGGATGAGCAAAGATTTGAAAACGGGTCACTTGCCTTACTGATGACTGTTTTAACCACTTAGATATTAAATCTGATAGCACGTGGGTCTTTCTCATCGTTGTTTGTGAGGAATGATTTGGCTGGCTTAAGTGTCTGACTCAAGGAGAGGGTTTGTGGTGGAGGCACCCATCCCCATTAAAGAAACAGGACTCCCTGGCCTTCTGAGTCATGGAGACAACTTTTTTACTTAGATAGATGACTTTTCCAATTGCTGCTTTTCGACACTTACCTTTCTTCATCTATTTTGTAAGAAGTCCGAGTGTTTAATTTAGGGAGGGGATTGCTTTAGATATAAGGATGTCTAAAGTTTAAGTGCTGCAAATCTGCATTTCTGCTACGACTTAGTTTTTTTGTAAATCTAGTTATCTGCCATGAAGTAGGAGTTTTTAATGATGCTGACAGACCAAACAGAACGGCACAAAAGACTTTTACCAGAACTGATATATTAGACATAAAGGCTTTACATGTTGTTAAAATGTATTTACTGCTAAAGGAGGAAGCAATGCTAATGTACTAATTACATCATCTTGAAAGACTTATAATTATCTCTGCAGGATTTCATGAGTCTGCATCCATTTGATTTATCCTAATTCAGAGTCTTGTCATCCTCATCTGCAATATCATACTCAGATTGAGCATGGAAGTCTACACAAGCGTTCCTAATATGCAAATAGAGATCTGCAGTTCCTCTTCAAAGCGGTAGCTTCTGAAGTGGGATTTTTGATGATTCTATTTTGATTTAGTGGCTGCAAGAGGCTTTTATTATTTTTTTTTCTTCTGTTGGTGAGTTGAGTATTCCTTTCAGTTTTGTTACTGACACGTCTCAGTAGACATGTCTCATTCTCTCTTCCATGTGAACAATGAAATGACTGACCAGCTAACGGTCTGTCTGTTCACTGATTGGAATCCATAACTTCCTCAGAGAGTCGCATGTCTTGGGATCTTTTGCAAATAGTATCTTACATAACGTTCCTCATTCCTCATCACAGGAGTCCGTCAAGAACTGACGAAAACAGTGGCAGGTATCAGCCACCCTTTATTTTGTAGAGATGAACAGTGTCTGCTGTCAAAAGTGAGGTTCCTTGGATAAGACAATATGCTGGAAAAGTCGGTGGAGATGAGAAACTCGTAAAGCAAGTAATATTATCATGAGACTGTTTATTACATGGCAGAAGACAGAAACAAAGAGGCACAATCCTGATGTGAATTGATAACAGATTGAAATGTCAAGTTACTCTGTTGAAACTGTCCAAAACTGCAAGTGGTTGGTTGAGTTGTGGATGAAACCACATCGATTGTGAATAACTGTTTTCAAGTTGAATTCTAAGTATTTCCAAACCCCCGTTGAAAAGTGAGATGCAATTATTTAAGGTTAGTTGTTGAGGGTAAGTTGTACTGTTTCACTTTCTATGGTATTTTCAATGCGCAGCGAGACGACTTAAGATGATTTCCGCTGATGGAAGTGTGAAGCAGTAGCGCTCCTAAGACACAACCCTCTCAGATAACCGTGAGTGCACTTGGAGAGCACATCATGTGATGTACCAGGATCAGCATAAACTATTGGTGAGACTGGTGAGCCCTGCATGGCAGAAAGGTGCACACTCACTCCCTCTGCTCCCTGGAAGCTTTGCCAGTGACTCAGGAACTGGTGTTTGGCGCAAATGTAATGTAAAAAGGAAGGATGGAGGCATCCCGTAATTAGGGCTAGTAATAAGAGAGGAATCAGTTTAGCGTGTGATATACAGTGAGTGAATCAGAGAAATGAAGGAAAAGTGACTTTGATAGATGTAAATGGGAAAGTGCAATACTGATAAATTGTGATGAGTAGAGATGAGATCTTCAGAAGGCATGCGAAAAAGGAAAGGCATTGTAATAAGACAAGATGGATAAGTTCAGAACCCAGTATTACATACGAGAGTTTGGACTGTAAATTCGAGGGAGAATTTGGAATGACAGGAGAGGTGTGATCAAGAGAGGTCGCTGGCATAGGGATAATGCTGGCAGCCTGGGAGAATATGGGGAGACAAATCTGATAGCACTGCAGAAGCTGTGAAAGAATAGAAAATATGTTTATTGAGTTTGAAGGTAAGAGAAAGGAAATAATTGCATTTATAGTGTAGTATGTCTAGAAGAAAATAACTTCTTATTTATGCTTTTAAATTTTGTGGTAAGTGTCACAGCTTCATGTGAGGAGTAGCTCCATATAGCAGTTCTTTTGTGCTCCTTTTTTTCCTGTTGCCACATAGACATACTCTCAGACAGAATTTTCTCCTTCAAATATATAGCAGGAGCATCTCGGGTATGAGGAAATGCTGACTAGCCTGGGTCTGCTCAGCCTGGGGAAAAGAAGGCTGAGAGGAGATCTGATAAATGTTTATAGATATTTAAAGGGAAGTGGAAGGCAAATGGATGAGGCTCTTCTCAGTGGTGTGTAGCAATAGAACAAGTAGGAATGGTCTGAAACTTGAACATAGGAAGTTCTGTACTAACACGTGAAAGAGCTTTATTACAGTAAGGGTGATAGAGCACTGCATCAGGTTGCCCAGTGTGATTGTGGAATCTTCTTCTGTGGATATATTCACAACTTGGCTGGATGCCTGCCTTTGTGACCTATTGTAGGGAACCTGCTTTAGCAGGGGTTGGACTCAGTGGTCTCTTGAGGTCCCTTCCAACCCCAACAACTGTGTTATTCTGTGATCTGTAAGCAGAGAGAAGTAAAAGAATTGCACTTGAAAATGTCATTATCTGTCCAATGTTACATGACCTTCAGGAAGCCTATAAGAACTGAGGACACCTGTATAGCAAAGAGTATCTTAGCATTCCAGAGTGTCCTGTGCAACCTGTCACTCGTGCATGTACTAGGAAAGCCCATAGTGTTTGCTAAGACAAGGAAAGAGAAGCAAGCTGTCAGCTGAAACTGGTAAATCAGGAAGGATAATAATGGAACTAAGACCTGGGATTTAGTGGCTAATTACTGTACAGAAGGCTGTCCCAATAGGAGACCAGATAGGAAAACATTATTAATGATTGAAGTATGTTACATGTGGAAAGGCTCAAGGGAGAGACTTATCTCCAAGGCATTCACAGGAAAAGGCAAAGTAAAGGCAATTTGGCTCAAGGGCACAAACCGGGATTGTCATGTAAGTGAGTTGCACTCACTTTTACACCCATTGCAGTTGTACTGTGGGTACTGTCTGCTCATGAGTAAATCTAGGGACAGACTCTAGTTCACACTCAACCATTTTTTTCTGGTTAGTGTGGCTCTCCACCATTGTTGAAGTCAGTGTTAAAGGTAGAGCTGACTCTGTTGGATTTATTACCATCTTGATCCTTATATTATTATGGATATATTAATTCACTGAGTCCAGGCAGTAAGTGTCAGACAGGATAGATGTTTTTCAACTAATGTCAATTCAAGTAAAGCATGAGTCTGTACTTAGAAATCTTACTGCTGGTTCCCACAAGTTTAAAGGTTATGTTCAGTCTTAATGAAAAATGACAACATGACTCACATTGCTGTTTTGTAGAGTATGAAGAAGAAATTCTGTCAGTGAAAAACTTCTGGGGGACAAGAATTTAATCATTGGAATAAAAAAAAATTCAAAAGGAGTAAAGACTAAAAAAAATCTGCTTGAGTGAAGGAATGACCTGGGGAATGTGGGAAACATCTCTAGAAAACCAGCTGATTTTAATAGACACCATGTATGCAGTTCTCCAAAGAATCACAGAATCACAGAATGACCTGGGTTGGAAGGGACCTCAAGGATCATGTAGTTCCAACCCCCCTGCCTGGCAGGGCCACCAAACATACACCTTTACTAGATCAGGTTGCCCAGGGCCCCGTCCAACCTGGTCTTGAACACCTCCAAGGATGGGGCATCCACAACCTTCCTGGGCAGCCTGTTCCAGGGCCTAACCACTCTCCTAGTAAAGAATGGTCATCATTCAACCTAAATCTTCCCTCTTTTAACTTAAAACCATAAAAGGATAAGTCATGCTCTGTATTTAATTGAGGATCAGCTTCACAGGTGATAGAAATCAACAGGATTTTGTAGGAGCTGATGAAGATAACAGTGAATTGTGCTTGTTTTAGGATTTAGTCCTTTTCACACTATGGAAGACATGGCTTTTAGTGATCTCAGTCAACCAGGCAGAGCCATGCAAGAGTAAACAAGTTGTTAATCTGAAATCACCTTGGGGCCTTTTTCTTCTCCTACTGAAATCAATGTCTAAATTCTCATCGGTTTGAGTAGGACATTAAGCACACACACACAAAAAAGGTAATATCCATGTTAATGTATTTTCTAAATATATGAATTAATCAGCAACTTGGTAAACTGGTTCAGCAGCCCGATGCACTTGCTGAATCAACCTTGCTAAGAGAGATGCACCATCTGCCTCGCAGTCTCCACCATGCTGCTGAAAAGGCAGCGTTTTTATAAATGTAATTATTTTTGTTGTTAAAGGCCCTAATCTTTGCTTAGGCAAAATTGCTTAGAACAAGATGTTGTGTAGCTCTACTACACCTTGCATGTAAACTGTTTTTGTGGTGGAACATTGGGTAGAGAGGAAGAAGTTAATACAATTACATTAGTGTTCAGCTGTCTTAGGCCAGAATTCCTAGATGTGTACATAAACATTTCCAAAATACTCTGGAATATTTTGTCTATTTATACATCACATAATGAAAAAGTAGAGAGAAGTTTTACAGTATCGGTAGCAAATAGTTTCAATACTGATATTTGAATGCTATCCCCTTTCCTTGCTTCTTTTTACCCCTTTGTACTTTGCAAAGCAGTACACTGGGGGTCCTGGAGAGAAATGGAAGGATGTTCACAGTCCTGTCTTGGCCCTGATATGTAACAGGGTAGTTTTGTACCTTTATCTAGCGCTCACTTTAATCCCATTCTGTATATCCGGTTCCTTTCCAAGCAGGAGAAAGAAAGCAAACAGCAGGACAAAGTCCATTTCTAACCTTACCAAAATGGCTCCCACATGTGATGACTTGTGAGGAGTTAGGTTTGGATATACCCGTGTAAGCGCAGCATCAGCCTACAGCCTTTGTGCTTACTTTGTTTTTAAAGGTTAAGCATCTCCAGCTGTGTTTGGAGTAGGGAAAAGGAACTGTGGTGAGAATGTGCCTTAGCTGCAGCCACCGTATTGGCACGCTGCTTTTGAACCCTGGCAGCTCTGCTTTCCCTTTGGACTGTTATTCTGGCAGTTTGGGGCTATTCGAAACGTGCTGACAGCCATTTTCTGTTGTGCTGGCCCTGTTTAATAGGCACTGTGTGTCATAAGTGTGGGTCAACCCTCATAAATATGCCTCTCTTGGCATTTCACAACTGTCTGTGAAGGTGTTGCTCAACCAGAGTCCCGGCCCTGCAGCCATGGTGTGCAGAGGTGTTGAATCTTCTGGATCAGATGTGGGCCCTGAGGCGATCCTGACTGCAGAAGCCGTGTTCAAACAAGCTCTGATCCTGCTGCTGAATGATGATGTCCTTTTTTACTGCCCTTGCAGATGTTTCTAAGAGCTGTGTTTTATTTGTGCATCAACAAATGATCTGATGTTTGCTGAGGATTTGAATCCAGCCATTGAAGAATAATAAATGACTGTTTAGGTTAAGCTGAAATTTTGCAGCCTGATTCAGTTACAGTGGTGACTCACGTCGAGTTGGTTCTCACATGATTCACAAAGAGTAGGGGTGACTCAACCCACAAATTTACTTAGCTCCCATGTTATTTTCCCTCTCAGTGAAAAAAAAAAGTTGGTTGTAATAAATAATCACAGCAAACTTTGACTTACCCTGAGGTAAAATAAATGTGTGTGTTGAAAGGCTGCATATCTGTAATAATAAATTATTTACTGAGGTAAGGATGAAATAATAGGATGCATGGATTGTTAAATAAGAAATGTGCCATGCATATTTGTTTGATGCTGTTGCATAGCAGATCTAAATAAAGGAAGAATGGTTATTCTTATCTAATTGCAATGCGCAGCAAGGCTCTTCTGTCAGCGTCCATATTTACATAGCCAGCGAATTCTGGGCATTTGTTCTCTGAAGTAAGTCTGAATCCAGACCTTTTTGAAGCTATACCAATTCAGAAAGTGTGAGTTACCCAAGCTGTCTGAACTGGATCTTAGGAGGGTTTCATAGGCTGGTCGCACAAAGTCCTGAACTACCTGAAGTCATCTGTATGAAAAACGTCGATGGAGTTCCAGTGCAATATCAAATCATGGAATTAAGACATTCACTCCCAGCAGGAGCCATGAGACACTTAAGATTCAGATGTCTCAACTGCTGTCAGTGTTCCATAAGCATATGCACAAACACATGGCTGTAGTGTAAATGCAGTCTAAATTACTATGAGTTTTGAGTTTAGAGTTAAGTTGGAGGCTGTCAGCTTATCCTTTTTTGGGCTGTCTGAAGAGGATGTAATCATCTAGGTAACCTCAGAGCTTCATAGCACCATGTGAGTAATCACCCTCCCTTTCGTAAGTGAAACAACAAAGAATCTGGAAAATGAAGAAATTCTGCCATGTCAGCTGACTGGGTCATTGAAAAGGTCATTGGCAAACAGGGTTGTTTCTTAGCCTCATAAATACCTGGTGCCAATAATATCCATAAATTAAACTTTAAAAGTCCATAGCTTAACGGGATTAAATTACAGGGAACAACGAAGATGTGCCTTGAATGATTAAGGAGAAAAATTGGAATTCTTTGGAAAGATAGCATCACTGTACAGGATTTGTCACTGTGGTTCAGGCAGGGCAAGAAATTTCAATGGAATAAAATGGATGCATGGCAAATTTCTCAGTACTAAGGGACCTAAACAATGACAGAGTACATAAGAGCAGTGATGAGATTTAAGATGTGCAGCTAAAGGACTTAGAGAGAAGGGCTCGAGAGAAAAAAAGGCTATGGGATAACCATGGAGCATCACATACTGAGCTACTGTAACACCAGTCCAATGGGGCATTTTTGTGGCATGCAGAATGCCACCCTTTTGTCACAGAGTTTGCCAAGCAGCCACAAGCTGTTTTAAAGTTATTTATAGAGGGAACCAAATGCATATGCTATTTCAAACTTTCCCTCAACGAAAGGGGAAGGTAGAAGAATGGCTTTGTGCTCAAAGTGGAGGGCTGAGGTTTGTTTATTCTTGGTTCTGCCACAGTCTTCTTGTGCAACCTTATGCCAAGCCATTCATCTCTTTGTGCCGCAGTCTTACTATTTGTAAAATACAATTGATAGTATGTATGTCACAATGGATGTTTGAGGCTAAATTCTTCAATAGTTGCAAAATGCTTTGAGATGTAACACTGGGAAGGACAAATTACTAAACACTGTAATACTGCATGCAGTTATGGTAATTAGTGCCTTTTTAGGCACCAATCCCTTATTGTTTGTAGACTAATGCCACAAGCTGGTCCAGTTTTAGTCAATGGCAAGTTTGATCTAACTGGCTCTGGGGCTGATCTGGGACATAAGAATTCCTTTCCTTTCTGACTGTGCTAATCGATGAAATAACATTTCTCCAGACTGGCTCTTGGAATACCCAAGTTTACAGGTTTCTTAGGCTTGTGCAAGCTGGTCTTGCAAAAGCCATTGGATTGTCTTTTTGGAGGCAGTCTGTTTATGTACTTAATGCACATGTTGTACCAGTGAAGAATCTACAAAAACAAGGCTTGTTCCTGTGGAAGTATGTTGACAGAACTCAAAGAGCTGCTGTGGGCTGGGTCACTTCATTAGCATTGCTCATCAAATGCAGTAACCTCTTTCCATGGACATATGTATCTTTTTATAAGTAAATCACAGCTTTGTTTCCTTAAACAGTGCATTTTTGGGGATGTATTTCTAAATGTGTTTCCTATCAGAACCGCTGTTAGCTCATGTATGGTGTACCGTTAATAATCATATGTAACATGTCTGTTCTCCTTATTGCTGAGCTTCCATGTAAATACTCGTGTGGTTCATTGCTGCTTTGGGACAGTCATAGCAGATGCTTTTGCTTTTTCTATTGCTGTAAACAAGCTGTTGTGACTGATACTTCTTTTCTCCATATGTCCCGAACACTCCCAGTTCATAGTTATATGTCATTTCCAGGATGCTTTGTAGGGTGTGTTTGCCTCCACCCCATTTCAAAATCAATGTAACTCAATGGATTGACTAATGACTGCAAGGTGTTGCTTAGCATGCTGGTTTTGGCTGACAGTGCTACTAAATGAACAGCCGTTTGCTTAACATGTCTTTCATGGTTCCCACGTGAAGTAGTTTTTATTGACAAATTGAACGTAGCAATGGTTTCAAGTTTGCTAGTGAGCGTCTCCCAAAATCAAAAGCTCATTCCCGTGAGTACTGATAATTCTGCCCCATCCTTTAGCCATATCCTGTGTTTATATTGGCCTCCTTCATCTTGTTTTGCTGATCTCATCACTACGTCTGCCATGAATCCGGACCGTAGGCAGTGGGTGGTGAGAACTGAAGAGAACTGGAATGTACCTGTAAGTGTGGTGTGCTGATGCACAGTGTAAGATGTTGCAATTCTCCCCCACTCTGAAGAGCTGGGGTTGATGTCAAGTTTTGTTGTGTTTTTTTTTCCCTGTTGTCGTCATGTGTTGTTGCATGAGACCGTTCTTACACCTATTCATGGAGTAGGACATGCAGCACCGAAAAGAAATTGCTTATGCACTGCAAATGTATTTACTTGTTATTCCAGTGGGCGGACATGCTTTATTATTCACCTACGACATGTTGACCTTCCAGAAGGTCTACCTGGCATTTTAGTAATGGCGTGTGACAATGCAGTATTGAGTGTGGTCAGGGATGGTGTCCCTGTTAATCATGTTAATGAAAGCAATCATCTGGAGGTGAACAGAAACTGAATGCAGTCTTGTAAACACGTGAAATAAGTTAAACTACAGGAAGGAGTGTTCTTTGACCATCTCTCTCATCTGACTATAGATCTCTGCATTATGTGGCTGTCTGAGCCTACGTCACACATGCTGCATTGCTGGACTGTCTTTACTATTTCACATGTTGCTGTTGGGAAAACAACTGGTATGAATGACAGTTTTTCCTTGACAACCGGGGATCTGTTCGTGTTCCCTTTAGAACATGACATGCATTTACCTTGGTAGGTGTCCCTGTGGAGAAGAACAGGGTATTGACACTGTGGCAAATGGACATCTGTAATGAACATCCAGATTGTTTCTTTTGCTCTCTGTGTATTGGCAACATGGCAACTTGTTTTTTTTTAGTATACACAACTGGATCCTTTACATGTTATCTGGTCATAGTGCTCTCATTCCTGATGACGGCAGTCTTAGTGACTGGGTATTATTTGTTCTACTCTTGTGAATGCGATCCTGTGTTCAGACATGGTGGCAGGGAGAGAACATCTGTACTAACAGCCTGAAGGAGCTGTTGCAGGAGGGAGTATGTCTGCACTGCGTGCTGTCCAAATCAAATCATTATTTTATGATGTGTTGGCTTTAAAATGTATTTTGATGTACTAAATGCTTTCTGTGTTTGAATGCAGCTGACAGCCAAGTTTCTTCTGCAGCTGAGTGCAGAACAATGTTGGTTTTGATTCCGGTGGGTTCACTTTTGCAGCGATGCTGAGACAGGCAGATCATTTGAGTGCATATGATTGCCCCATTGCCCCAGGCATAGGATGGCTGTTTTTCTTTGCAGCCCTTGCCAAGTGTCAGAGGATGAGGAATGTAAGCTGCTGCCTGGTTTTATGCAGCGGTCTGAGCACCTGTGATGATGCTGCTGGTCTTTCTTAGTGCTTACTGTACAAAGTCTGTCCCATTTGCAGGTGGGTGTTGTGGTTGGTGATCCTTTGTCTCCAAGCACCTTTGAAAACTGCAAACTGTCACCTGGCTGTTTGTGGCTAATTCTTATCCTTGCCATAATTTGCACCTACGTAACATAAATGTGCCAAACTAGCTCTGCTCTTGAAAGAAATACTAATAGTTCTGTGGAACTCCTGATATAAAATGTATAGGATTTCCTGTCTCTCTGTGAATGCTGGAAGGCATAATTGATTTAATGAAGGGCTCTTCAGTGGGCTCTGTGCTGTCAGGTGAGGGGCAGGACTTAAGGTGTGCAGCTGGAGAGGAGCACAGATGGTGTTACCTCCTTATTTCAGACGGATGTATTTTGCCCTGTGCTTTGTATGGGCTGAAATAGAAATCTTTGGTTCAGAAAATGTTTATGATTACAGATTTGGCACATGCTGCCTTCTTTCAGAGGCTGTGCTTTTGCTGGCCATCAGGGTATAGCATTGTCCCCAGCCCACCACTGTAGTTCTTATGAAGACCTAGCAATGGTACAGTGCCTTCAAATTTAATGCTGGCTTGAGAAACAGTAGGGAAAACTCTAATTACTGGATTTTAGGGGGTTCCCAAAGTACTTATTACACTCTTGGAGTAGCTTTATATTGCCTCTGTGGTGTGTTCTGTTATTATTTGCAGTCAAATTTTTCATTTATTCCAGAGGCAATTACTGTAAGCAAGTGCGTGCTTTTAAAGTAGTGGTCTTTTTGCCTAACTGTATGGCTTAATGCTTGTTGTTCACGTGGCACACATAAATTGAGGCGGTTTCCTTTTGTGTTAGCTATCTGTACTGCAAATTCTGCTGTTAATACATCAACCACCATATAGGTGATAAGCCTCTGAAAAGTCAATTGAAAAATGATGACAAGGGAATTAAAACAAACAAACTCTAGAGAATGTTGTTTCATTATCATTATTTCTATTTTTCACCCATTTTTTTACCCTCTAGGATGAGTTAGATTCTTTGTTACATTCATGTGCAATTCTGTGCTAGTTGTTGTTGACCTTTGCCACTCACAGCGGTAAATTTGACCCCAGAGGTTCAGTCGTCCTTATTGTTAATGTAAGATACGCTCTGTATACAGCATCTGAGTTAAATGACACTGGAAGATAATCTATACATTTCCTCGTTACTTCTTCTCAGATAAATAATTACCAGCAGCTCATGGTTTCAGAGCAGAACACCTAACTGGACTCGAAAGGAGATTATGCTCACAAATTTGTGGTGGACATTTATATATTGCTGTACATGTCACAGTGAATAACTGCATTCTATCTCTTGCTCCTTACAGATAAAACAAGACAAACCAGAAAAGATACCAGATCTAAAATCACTAGTAAAAGAAAAATTTATTGCATTGGAGAACATGAACAGTGACTCGGATTTGGAAAGAAATGAAAAATACATGTATTTTAAAGATCAACTTAAGGACATGAAAAAACAATGTAAGTCTTATTTTTTTTAAAGATTACTGTTAAATGATGACATATGTACTAAGCATCTTAATGTATGGATCTGCCAGTTGTGGCAGAAGCTGAGGTGAGAGTTCTGAATTCAAATCTTACTTAAACTGGTGTCCGTGTAGCAGAAAGCTGATGTAGCTACCAAGGTAGTTTTATTTAGACTCGCACCTCCTGCCTTGCTTGGGAACGTGTACCATGGGAATCTTGTTTCACATCCCCTTTTGTAAGGTGGGCTTTTTAATCTGAAGACGGGGCTTTTTCTTTAATTGATGCGATCTTCTAAAAGGATTAGGTAAGCTGTTTTCTTTTGTCACTTAAACAAATTGCTCTTGTTTCACAACTCGGATGTGTTGCAACTCTAAGAAGACCTTTGCTTTAATCAGTAGAACTATATTGTTGGAAAATGCTTACAGTGTGTTTTCTCAGGTTTACAACTTCTATGCACGCACCGTGTAATGCTGCAATGTATTCAAATCTGTTTTTCTTAATTTCCATGGCTTCATCAAGTGTTAAAATTTTAAGTTATCTGTGCTTGAGTTACGGGAAATGTTGGAGAGTTAACAGTTCTAGTATGTATGCAACACAACCAAGTAGTATACTTTTATTGCTCTGCACAAATAGCAGCTATTAAAAATCACTCTGATTACTGTTACTGGGAAAGTTCACGGGCTCTAACACTATTTGTGCTGTTCTTCACCAATCGTGGTTATGTTTTGAAATCATTTTATTCTGCTTACCGTCCCTTGACCCCTGTACCTATTCCCTCCCACACCACATTTTGATTTCAACATAAACTGGTATCTCAGGAACTTCAGGAGCCATAGATTAATGATTTATACCATTGGAAACCAATATTCTGGATTCCATCCTGTAGCTCTCCTTGCATTTGTTTTTTTGGAGGCCAGTGCAAAACTCGCTGAAACTAGCGGAAAGAATTTTCCCGCTGACTTCACTGGACTTTGGATTACTTCCCTATGGAGATTTATGAAGTGTGAGGACATGCTCGACAAGGTGCATTTTAGATCTGATATCTCAACACTCACTAGGACTAGAGCTTGAGGGCTTAATACATTTGTTTTCCATCTTTATGTTTTTTTCAGGTTTTGAATTTGAGCATTAGCACTGATGTCTGAGCTTCATAGAACTCTTGGCACTACGCTAAGAATGAACATGCCAAGTTGCAGACCACAAAAAAAGTGTAATTTTCACTCCCTACATAACATGCAGTTATTACTGCCCTGCCATTATGTTGTAATTCCTAATTTCCAGGTGTTTGTAACTGGGAAGATAAAATCTTGATAACTGACTTTGGATTTACTTTCCAGTCTGTAATTGCCTGATGAGGAGGTGTGTGCCTCAGTGATACAGTCAGTTCAGGCTGTGTGACTGAGCTGGAACTGGCAGATCCGTTGAAAAATCCCCAAATTAAATAATCACAGCAAGAGTTATTCTTTTTTTTTTTTTTTTAATAAATAAAAGAAGCAAGGATATCATCATACTACTACTGCCTGAAACGCAAATCAGTCTTATTAGCAACTTGGACTTCTGTTTTGGTTGTGCATAGAGATCAAACAGTGACCATCAGGATATGCCTGAAGGTATTGCATGGGCTGATGTTCAGTATTGCATGAACTGCATTCGGTGCACAGACTGCTGGTCAGCTCGGTCAGCTTAGGGTTAGTAGGATTTGTAATGGTTTTGATAAGGTAAAACCATCAGATTTTCTTCTGTCACAGTGTTTAATGGGATTCAGAAGATTGGATGGGAGTTTGTTGATTTTCACAGTCATGAATGTGATGCAGTGTTCTTGTATTCAAAATAATGATCTTGGATTCAAGTAAACAATCTGGTTCAGCCCACCTTCTCTTGAAATGGTAAACTAAATACTACCTCAAGTCTGCAAACAGTGATGAGTTAAATTTCTCAAAGCAAGCCTAGTTGTACTGCCTTAAATGTGCATTCATGTTGTCTCTTCTGCCTGAATAATCTCTTCATCCACTGTAAAGTCACTTTTAAAAATGCTCTTTAACCGGGAGGGCTAACAGACGTTCTTGAGTAGTAATGGGTAACTGAAGATCAATGGAGTCTGCTTATGTTTACGTATATAAATTTGCTTCCATATGAAACCTTTTTGGTTTCTCTATTTCATGTAGTAATGTGATCTTCTTAGGATTTCTCCCTCTTTCTGTGAGGTTTCCCCACTCGTGGCTACCCTTTAAAAAGGCCTCAGATTCTAAATACAGAATTGACTATTCACACATGTAAAAATTACAGAGATCACGTTCTTACAGGATCGTGGCCACTGATCTTAACAGTGAGAGGCTGAACTGACTTGTGATTTCCATCTAGTACAGAAAGCCTCATTGTTGGCCTGTACGTAGTAAATCAGTATGTATGCTGATATGTGCAACAGAACACTGTCCGTGTTATCTAAGATCCCACCTATGCCAAGTAGAAGGCAGTGTTACTGCACAGAGTGAGCTCAGAGGCAGAAATGTCTGCGTTGCCAATACCAGTTGAGCTGAAGAGCCTTGAAATCTGCGATACTGGCTAGTATCAACAAAATGCTGATTTACCTTCTAGCACCTCTGTTCCATGGTGCTTTTTGTTTTGTTTTTTTTCTAAAGAGAACATTAAGGTCACCCTGTTAAATATTCAGCAGCCATGCTAAAGTTAGGTCTTATGTGTGCTTGTTAGCTTCTCCTTAATGAGCCATGTCTTCATAAGGGTTCATCAATAAAATCTCATCATACAGTTTATTGTAAGGTGTCTGCCAACTCTAGGACACACTTTAAAACTACTTTTTGTGAGTTATGTATACCAGTATCTCCACTAACAGCTACTGGTTAATATTTCCACTTCAACTTGAAGTTTTTCAGATTTGAGCTCAACTTCATGCATAATCCGTGACCCATTTAAAGCACTATGGGCACAAAAACAGTGCAGACCAACTTTTGCTCTTTCTTGGGATTTAGTTTTATTGCTAGCTCAGATGAAATATCAGAACTGCAACCAAGTTTTCTCAGATGACCTTATGTGGAATTTTCCTTTGTCCCAGCCTTTTCCACCTCAAAAGGGCTGAAGGGGTAGGTAACAAAAATGATTTACCTCTCATGGTGAGTTGCCATTAATCCCTGCATGTCTTTTATGTGGGGTTTAACATTAGTATTCTGGTATAGCCGAACAGGGACATGTTATGTTCTCACGTCGTCTTGTTACTTAGAAATTAACTTGGCATAAGGATTTTAGGTACAATGTGGAGTGTGAAGCAGTTAAATATAACCTTGCTGTAACAGAAAAGATAGCTCATACATTTTCCATCTTGTTCTTGAGATTCTTGATATTTGCTGCCACAGTAAATGAAAGGGGAAGGGAGCTGCCAGGTTGTTACCTGCCACCTGAGCAGTGACATGTGCTGTGGGAGTCCTGGGAAGGAGAAAAGGCGCCGCGTCACCTTCAGACTGTCCTCATCTCCAGGCAGTTCTGCAGGAAGGAGACCTCTGCTTTAAACCCTGGCAGCAGCAGATGATACCGTGCCTTAGAGCAGTTTCTGTTCTCATCTTTCAGACAGTT
Source organism: Coturnix japonica (assembly GCF_054131305.1). NCBI lineage: Eukaryota > Metazoa > Chordata > Aves > Galliformes > Phasianidae > Coturnix > Coturnix japonica. The sequence goes on along the minus strand of NC_140664.1, from coordinate 10,074,640 downwards.
TGCAGGCAATCTGTGAGCCTTTATTGCGCAGCTACTTTAGCTGGAATTTGTGCAAAATGATGCAAAATCCCCACCTCTGATGGTATGTGTCAAAACACTGTCAGACAGGTTTATGTGAACAGCAAGTGATTTCTCTGAAGTCTCTTTCCAGAGCTGTGTTACATGCCTAAATGCCCCCTTCTTATTTTTAAGGGAAAACAGTCTCATTCTTCTACTTAAAGCTGATTACTTTTAGCAGTAAAATAGAAGTGTTGAGGTTTTGATTTTTGTTTGTTTTTTACCTATTTCTTGTGACTACATGATGCTCTCCTTACATGTAAGAGTACCAGGTCTGCAATGTGCTAATGGATCTACTTTCCATTAAGTGAAACATTTAAGCAGATTCTTTAAGCTAACTTGCATGAGTATATCCTTTGAAATGGGTGAAAGGGTGAAATTGCAGGCATGTTTCACTTCCTTCTTGGAGCATATAACCACAGAGCAGAACATAACAGGACTGAACTTATAGGAACTAAGTCATGATTACTGAAGGAATTGTAACTTTGCATTAGTATCTTTTATAAATTTAAAATCCCCCCTTGTGTTTAATGTTGCATTAGCAAGTCTTTTCATTTCATGCCAGTATACATATCAAAGGCATCTTCTGGCACAGAGCATGAGAATTTTGCCTTCACAAAATGAAAGTGAGTGCTGTTTTTAATCTGTATGTATCAGTTTAAATTTCTGATACCCTGTGAAAAGAACTAATCAGAAGCTATCATCTTTACTCCCGTGACCCCAGCTGCCACTGTAGTATTTGCTGAAGGTTATTTAGTTTCACATTCAGTGCATAAAGTGGGACGGGTTTCATAGCCCTTTTATAGTAGCTGACAACATGCACTTTGGAACCCCTGATAAACACCTTCTGCAGAAATGCCCAACAGATGCATGCTTCATTAGCAATCACTTTATAGAAAGTGCTAAGATTTGGGTGAATGACAATATTGCTGGCTATGCCAAGCAATTTAAGGAGTGAATTTGTCAAGTGTAAGAATACATTTTTTAGGGAACAGATCACTCTGAGACCACAGTATTGGTTTTGACAGCTATTTTGTCATAGGAAACCAGTAATGTAGTTTGGAAGGTAGGAACAAGGTGGTTGTAGTGCCCTTCTGTGCCCTCTCTACTGAGCAAACATAATCTCAGCAGTTTTGCAAGGAAAAAGCGTGTGTTGTGATTTAACATTCTGCTAGGAAAGGGTTCGCAGTCATTACCAAGCACCAGATTTTTCCAAAGGAGAAGACTTCAATATTTCATGTTCAAGTAGACACCATTATGTGCTGTTGATGTATATATTTTAAAACCATGCATTTGCTGAGAGAAAATAATGTGAAAAATGTTACTTTGGATTCAGTTTAAGTTACAGAAAAATAATACTGTGAAAGGCATTCTCTTTAAATTCCCTTTAACAGCCTTCCTAGAGATTTTAGCTAAAACTAAAGGTCCTCTATATGCTTCTAGTAGGATAAGAAAACAAGCTGCAGCATGACACTGTGTGGTATAATACATGATAATTTCATTCAAATAATCCTCACAACATCACAGTGAGGTAGGCAGGTTAGTGTTTTTCCTCACCATGTAACAGAGGTGAAACTTGAGTGAATAGTCACTTGTGTAAATGAATATGTAAATAGAAACTTGAGTAAAAGTTACTTGTATAGTTATTTTTTCATCTCTACACTTTGCTTTTTATCTTTATTCTTTCATTTGTTGGCAGAAGATCAGCTAAAAATAAGATCAATTTATTTTCTATTTGTGTTGTTAATGGAAAATAATCACTTAAGATCCCTTTACTAATTATAGCAAAGGAACTGCAGCGCCAAAGTTGAAAATTCTGACTGAAGGTGGGATTGGTGTTAAAACAGTTCAGTGCTGTTTGTGGGTTATGTGCTTGTCATTTATGTAGAGTTCCTTATAGACAGCTCTTTAACTAGCAAAGAAGTGAGAGCTGATGTAGGACTTCAGAAGGTAACTTACAGTTTAGGAGATCTTAGTTTAGTTCTTTGCTTTGTTACTGCTCGGGGCTGGTGCCCCATGGAGTAAAGTAGCTGCTCTGCAAAACATTCAGTTGCCATCTTTTGTCACATGGCTTTCCTGTGGCACTAAATCATCATTGTTATTTTTTCTGATTTTTCAGTTCAAAGAGCTGGAATTAATAACTGTGTTTCAGCCTGCCAGGGTAGTTTTTTCATGGCATGATGCTGAGGGAGCAAATTGCAGCCCCTGAGGAGTGATATGAAGATGTGTAGAGGCATCTGAGTGAGTGAGACCTGGCTTTTGGATAGGGCTGGGGAGCGCCCTGAGTGAAGAGAGAGAAACTAGACAGGGACTCTCCTGTCAGGATATTTTCTAGAAGCAACTAGGTAGCTTGTTCAGGAAGGACTGGGATTCCAGGGCTTGGGAATGAAACGGAATGAGTTAGAGTGATGGTGATTATATCTGACAGAAAAAACCTTCTGTTTCACTGAGCTATTGGAAAGAGAAACAAGCTAGAAAAACAAGATGTACTACAAGTACTACAGCACTGGCAGTTATAGAGTACCTAAGATGAATAGCTTGACTTCAGAATTACCTTCAAATGTTGGTGTCCTTGACAGTACGCAAAAAAAGGACCGTTTCTGGAGTGACTGACCAATGTAAGTGATTGTCCAGTTGGCTCTGGAATCAGATTCCCCCTCTCTGTGTTCACTGTGCATTTAAATATATGTAAATGGAAACAACTGCAGAAGGAAGTACAGTATCTAAACATCAACCCTTTAGCCCTATGGTAAAAGCATTCAACTGAGAGGGGTATCTAAATCAACAGGAGCATCAGTTCTAAGCCTTTCTTATTATAAATATCTGCCCTTCCAATCAGTGAACACTTAAGGGTAAACTCTTTTTATCTCTTCCTGTGTCTCTCCTCTGATCTGTAAACATATTTTTAAAAGATCTATGTTTCATTGCATTGCAAAAGTCTCTGTAAGAAATAACTCTTGCTTTCAGATCAGCACCAAAGTATATAAAATCTAGAAAGGAAATGGAGTGTTGCATAGAAATGATTTTTATTATTATTATACACTTAGGGATAATGCCATGTTTGGGTAATTTATTGTTACTGTCATGGGATAATTCTCTTCTAAGTGAGAGCATTGATGGCTACCAGCATGGCATTTTTACTGTTTGTAAGAACATAGGTTAGGAAGGGAGGGAACTTCTGGATGCTGATTCTGTTCCCTTGATGTTGCAGTCAATCACATCATCTAACAAAATGCAGTCAATCATATCATCTAAATTTATCTCCTCTACTTCTAGTGGAAAAGCAATGAAGAACCTTTGAACTTTGCTCAGGTGGTGAGAAATATTCAGGAAGGCAAATCTCTGGTGAAACTTGTGTTTATTTGTTCTAGTTCCAGCCCTGCACTCTAGCTTATATGGATCTTATCCCTCAATGGCGTCCAGCTTAATTCAGTCAGTTCCTATATTTCTTGACTGCACCATAATCCATTTGTGCAGCATGGAAACTTTTAAAAGCTTATGTCTTGTGACCATAAGTGAATTCATCAGAAATATTTTATAAACTACAGATGAGTAATAAGCATAGAAATTGATGTCAAAGTTTGCCCAAAGAATTCTGAAAACTTCAATAGATGAATTATACTGTATGGAAAATCTGATTTCCCATAATAAAACATCAGCAATTACACTTCTTTCATGGTCTAATAGCACATATTATTTTAATTGTAAAAATCTGAGCAATAAAAATGCAAAACTGCCTCTGTCATCTCACATCAATTTTTATTGCCATCTTGTCTTTTTTATGTCATTTAGACAAATTTCAAAGATAGAGAATGGAGGAATTCCATTCTTGTGCCTTGAGCTTACAGCTTAAACTTCAAGTGCGATCATGGGAAAGAAAGTGAATAACAACCCAAGGAGTTGGAAGCAAAGAAAAAGGGAAAAAAGCATCTTGGTTTTAAGGTTTTTGAGTTGAGATGTTCTCTTTTGTCATTAGGATACTGAGGAAGGAGGAGGAAAATCGTGGTCGGTAGAGATTTATCTACTTTGTATTAGAAGCTTTTAGAGAAACTTATGGAACTTTGTATTGTTTACTGGATTTTTCTGCTTGTTGTCTCATAAAGAGGTAGCAGTTTCCTTTACCTTTCCTACATGTCCATTTTAATCAGTATGCACAGAGATCAAAAGAAATTCTACAAGAATTCACTCAAGTAAAGCATTTGGATTGAGTGCCAGCACCAAAAGCATTTGAGGAAGAACAGGGAAGTAGATCTGAGATAATGCTGACTAAATAATAATTCATCATTGCATATCGCATGCATAGTAACTTCAGAGTACTCCAGTTCAGAGAAAAGAAAACACTTGGTGTTTTTATGGTTTGTGAAACTATTTGCCAAGTAGCTCTTTGGTGTCTTCTTCAGAAGAGCTGAAGGTTGAGCTGGATCTTTGTTTCTTAAGCATCTGAACTCAGTGGAATCATAGCTTCTGAACTCAATGGAATTTCCCTGATTTATACTTGAAACAGACAATAACATGCGAACTAGTAATGTGCAGGAAGATGAATAAACATCCTTTAATTCTTTATCAGAAGTTCGCGTGTATTGGCTCGCGTGTAGTACTGCAATTTTTGGTAACCTTATTGTTTCATTTCCTTAGGCTTAGACATCAGTAACCTCATGAAAAGCATGATTTCTTTCCATATTGAGTTTTATTCCATTAAGCTTATTGGAAATCTTCCTTACGCTGCCCTAAATGTGTTAAACAAAATGTAGCTGTAGAGAGCTTGGGAAGCACAAAAGGATTGCAAAACCCATCTTCTAGGCTTATGGACCTCAGGCTGACTGCCAGAGCCCTGAGTGAAGTGCCTCGGCTCCCACGAGGAGTGTACATCTATGTGAATGACTTTGTTCTGGGAGGAATCTATTCTGTCAACGTAATGCACTTTACATCTGTACGTCAATCACAGTATTGCACATGATAGCTAAAAGTGCGCCAAGTATAAAGTAACACAAAGGGAGTGAATTAAGAGCTTTAACTGTAAGACTGAGTGCATATACAATGTAGATGGAGGGGAAGTGAACCGTGACTCTGATCTGTGGTTTGGGGAATTGTAGGCGCTCAAACAATTACTGATGTTGTCTGGGAGCTCAATTGGTAGTTGGGTAGGGGTAACCTATGATACACTGCTTTCAGTCACCATTAGCACAAAGTCAAAGAAGACAAACGTCTTTGGTGACATTTACACTTACTCTATAACAGGCTTGGAGCGTTCAGACATTCACTCACAACTGAGGAGAGGCTTAAGTTGTCACCTTTCAGGTGTTACGAGCTCTCATTTGAAACACGCCATCTGACTTCACAAGTGTGGATAGGTTTATCATGTCTTAGCATCTCAAATATGGATGCAGATTTGTTGTGTTACCGGACTTGATGTGAATGATTGCAGGATTAAAGGCAAGTTGCTTAACAGGTGTTCCAGCAGTCACCAAAAATACCTCACGAGGGAGAGAAGAGTCACCCAACGACGTAGCAGTTAGTGGAGCAGTGGTGGGAGTGCTTGTTTTATCTAATAGCATTATGTCTGCAGCTGTTGCCTGGGAAGCAAAGCAAATAATTTCACAAATAAGCATGTTAGAAAATTCACTCATGGGCTGTTAAATGTGAAGATGTCACTTTTGTCTCCTCTGGATCCTCCAAGAACCCCTGACGAAATTACAGGCGGCTTGGCAGCGATACCAGGAAAACATTGCTGTAGGCTTTCCCAGCCTCATGCCTTCTACAGGTCTTTGCTATTATTCATCATCAGAGTAAGACTGCTGGGTGGGATGGGCCTTACATCTGACATCATGGAGTTGCTTAAATGCATTTAAGCAACCCCTTGGCTTTAGGCTAGTCTGCAGAGGGCACCCTTCAACCCTTTGGTTGAAGCAAAGTTTACACAGTGTGCAGTTGGGAGAATAAGGGGGCAAGCAAGACCGAGAGTAGGAAGGTGTATGACTGTGCTCTCCAGTATTTGGCTCACTCTGCAAGTAGCAGGAGGTTGGGCTTACTACATCTCCATTATTGCCTTCTCTTTATCCACCTGGGTGGAGCTGTGCCTCCTTTCAAGAGCTAAAGAAGATAGAGCGCAAAACTGTATTCCTCATTACTGGGGCAGCTCTGGGCAAGAGCACTAGTTCGAACTTCAGATCCCTGGAGAATCTGGGAGACAAAGCAGATTTAGATGCTCTTGTGCCTTGGGGGCCACTGAACAGGATTTTTCATCGTTTTGAATTTCGGTGTCTGTAGTTTGCTCCGCTTCTTTGGATGTGATCCAGCCTTAAGTATTCTCTCTCCTCTCTAATTGAATGTTTAAGGGTCAACTCAAGTCTTCAAAGAATCAAAAGAAATCTTTCCAGGAAGGCAGTTTGTTAGGATCTATCTATAAACTTCCAGCCCGAACTAAGTAGCTAGTTTACAGTCAGATAGGAAAACAGGAAAAATAAAACCCTGTGTATAGTAGCATGAAAGGCTTTATGCAGAAAAGCTGAAGAGAGTTCTCTTTGAGAGGAAAAATGTAAAAGCTGCTTGATTGCTTTATCAGCCTCTACAGTAAAAATAGTAATTACTGCAATTTAAGACTAATGAATAAATCGCTGTATTAAAATGGGAACAAAAAGGTTTAACAAGCAATCATACGTAATCATTTGGCAGCTCTGTTATTAGTGTGGGCAGCGGTATTCACCTAACCTTTGCTGCAGCACCATTATTCGCTCACCTGCAACACAGATAAGTTCTCCCTTCCTGCTCTCCAGCTCAGTTTTGTTCCAGCATGTCAGCTGTCTGCATAGCTGGGCTCACACTGCACAGTTCCACTAATACCTGCCCACCTAAACGACACTGCTGTGCCGATAGCTGCAGCATGTGAGTCTGCATGTGGCTCTTGTCACATCACGGCTGTGTCACAGGCTGTTACATTCCAGCTCTATCGTACTCTCGTTACCACTTCCCTCATTTTACCCAACCGCTCCCCGGCCTGAATCTCCATCCTTCCTGGCTTTTCAGCAGAGCTTTCCCTTTTCACATGATGCCACAAAGGCTCCATCATCTCCTCTGTAGTTTCCTCCATGCCTGTTCCTCCTCAGTGCCATGTCACTTGTTACCCATGGCTGATGGATTCAGTGCCACTAGTCAGACCAAGCTTGTTTTGCCCTGAAAAAGTGGTTCATTTGCATTCTTGTTTGACTGCAGGGCTGCTGATAGGCCAGTAGGCTTCAGGTCAGCTGCGTACACGGCATGGGCTGTCATTCAGGGGAAAGCAGTGGCTGCTGACCGCTATCAGTGCCGCCGATGGTTTGCCTGCTGTTGCTTTACATTTTCCTTAGAGTTGGAAAAACGAGTAGCTGGGTGAGTCATGAAGCCCAGTGTAGCAAAATTTAGTCGTAAATGAAAGAGGAACATTTCCATATTCTTCATTTGGCTTAATTCCTGTGCCTAATGGCTGTGTATATACCATAAACATTGTGAAGGAGCAGCCATGGAAACACTTGTTTTCTTGCATTGCTAAATTTACTCTGGGTTGAATATTAACACAGCGCCTGGCATTACTTTAAAAGCAAAAATAGCTAAAGTGTGACTCACTATGAGTCATTTACTGCTAGTCCTGCTATACTGCCTAGAGCTTGACATTGAACAAGTTGGCAGCCTGCGTTGCTACATTTTTTTCTAGGAACTTTGAACACATTTCATTCTTGTGAATTCTCTTGTGCAACGATATTAAACACAGCAATGTGTTTATTTTGCTTCCAAAGTCGAATGAATCAGAAAATGGTGAAACAGAGAGTATTTTTCTTGGAGATTCTGGAAGAGCTGGATTCTGAGAATTATTTTTTAGCTGCAATAACGAAGTGATTGCATGGATGTTAAAAGTTAATTACACTTTATCCAGATTATGTAACATAGATTTTAAACATGTTAACATTTTTTATTTTATTTTTTTTATTTATTTATTTGCATTTTCATCAGAGGCATATGTGAGATCAGAATAGAACACTAAGCCTGTGCTGGAGAACACGTTCCCTTTGGTTGGCAGAGGCTTTACGATGGGAAGTCAGTCGGCAATACGGGGCAGACTAAACGAGGCAACTGTGTTCCTATTGGCCTCTGTATTTAAAAGGCACACCCTAAATATGGTGCTTGGTGTCTGCCAGCGAGTAGCTCACTGGCTGCCTGTGGGAATGCCTTGGAAAAAGATCACCTGATTTCAGTCAGACGGGAAGGGGTAACGAGAGAGGGCTGAAACCAAAAGCAATTTGCTGAGGCAACCATGTGATGATATCCTGAAATACACTGGCAGGGCCGAATATCACTCCTCAGTATGCTAACATTTTCTTTCCAGCTGAATGTCATTTCTAACTACAAGTCACTTCTTAGAACAACTGATTAAAAAAAAAAACCTAAGCATCCTTTAGTATCTTTCATGTTTCTTTTTTACATTTCAAAATTATTTGAGTGGCTTTTGAAGAGGAAGGAATTCATTAAGAAAAAAGTGATGCTTTCAGCATGTAACACTCTGCCCGTCTTTAGAGGAGTTATGAGAAAGCAAATTAAAGTATCGAGAAATTAAGTTCAAAACACGTGGATCTGGTTGAAAAGCTTGATGTCTACCTCTTCCTTGAGCCACAGATGATGAAAATAGAGGCTGGTACATCTGTCTGTACCTTTAATAATGCATGCTACAGCAGGATCCTCATAAGTCTTTATCTAATCTGTTAGAACAACAGCTTCAAGAATAGATCTCACACTGATTTCCCTATAAAAAATTCTCATCACGATGACTCAAGAGAGAAGCAATAATGATTAATGAAGCATCCTATGCATTGTTCTGATGAGCACTGCTCTACGCTATTTTAACGCAGATTTGTGAATAAACTGCACTGAAGATGATTCTGTAAGAGTTTAAATTGTTCAGTAGATTGAAGTAAAATAAGGTTGTAGATTGAAGTAAAATAAGGTTAAAGATGTTTTTCTATAAATTCTCATGACCTGAAATGATGTCTCGTTATTTTCCTTGAGTAAAAAAAAGAATTGTGTTATATCAAACAGTGTAAAGGTGAACATGGTTTGGCTTTTTCTTTCTTTCATCTTTTTGACAGTGACCCCCAAATCACTGTTATTAGAATGGTTTCAGTACTTACTCATGATATACGCTCTTTAGCAATCTTTTCAAAGCAACTGAACAGGCAGTACCTCAGCCACACCTCCAGACACGCCATGCAGAATATAGACACGAGACTTTATGTTAGGAGTAAGACTGCGCCTTTTAAAAGATATCTCTGTGTAGGAGGCTTTTCTGCTCTGAGGATCATCATAGACTGAAGCTGCCTAAGGCATGATATCTGTTGGGCATCTCTATACACACTGTGTAAGTGATGTCTCTATTAAGCTGTAGCACTTTGTTCCCCTAACGTGTGTGTGTGTTTCTGTGTATGCATTCACAATTGTCAACACAGAGGCAGTGACGTGGAGTCTTTCTCCTTAGGACATAACAGAAGATGATGATGTGTTGAGCTCAAGGTTACCTCACAGGAGCAGGATAGTCTATCACTGAATGTGAACTTTATTCTGGAGTGTTAAACTATTTTCCATAAATACATAAGAAGTACAGTATGGAAGTGAAACCGGTGTCCTGTTACATGTGGATCTTACAGTGAGAGGTGAAAACTTTTGGTTCTCAAATAACATTTAGTACAAGTGATGAATTCATGATGTTTTTCTTTCACATTTTCAAATGGCAGAACAAATAAAACGTTATTTAAACTATAAGTCATATATGCAGTGCTGAAAAAAATCATACCCGCTCAACCTCCACAGGCTGTGAGGATGTCCATCTTACTGCATTATCCTGGGTATTAAAGTGTGTTTGAAGTACAGTATAGGAACCAATGTGACTATAAGATGTTAATGAAAAAGTGACTAACAAAGCACTCACAAATGGTGTTTGATGGAAATATTAAGTTCCAGCACGGTCTTCAACTGCAGAATGAAGGCTTTTTCCCCATCCTTCAAACTGATCTTATCAAGTACATCTAACCTGAAGAACTCATACACGTATAAGACATGGATGCCTAGAATATAACTCCTCATTACTTTGTGAATATTATTAATTATTTTTAGGAAAATATGACCTAAAGTGTAGTATTTGCATGATATGGATGACAAGAAACAAATGTACTTTATTCCACTGTTTTTTGTAACTCTGTAGAGCCAGCCTCAATGTCTGAGGTTGTCCTGAGAACCTTTAATGTAAAATATAGCGCTTTTTACTGCGGTGTGTCTGAGGCTGACTCACATGCATAGTCATACAAGATCCAGCAGCGTCATTGGACTGACTGTTAATCACTGTCACATTTGAGAAGAACAGGCTGTATGTTCAGTTGCACATTTCTAAACAGCTGCCCGATCCTTTTTCAAAAGCCATTAGTCTAAAAGCAGATGTCACCGCTTCTGTTTTTTGTTCTTCCACATTTCTTAAAATTTATGGCAAGACTTTTATACTAATGATGGCAGTTATGAGTGGACAGATTTCCCTGAGATTAACTGGAGATGAGTGACTGTTCAGATACTTGCAATCAAAAAGATCTTCCAGTCATGAAATTCCTTACTCTTAGAGAAATTAAGCCACCGAAGGAAATGTGAGCTAGGAGAAATGCAATTCATTATGTAGCTTAGAAACTCCTATTTTAAGATGTGCCTAGGTTGTATATTTCAGATCTAGTTAACTGTGCTAACTGTGTCAGTTGAGAAATTCAAGATACTGAAAGTCAGGTTCTTGCATCAGCTTTGAACACTACAAAGTCCAGAAATCCCCATTTAGGAAGCTAAGGAATCATTTAGGAACCATGTCTTTGGTTTCTGGATAAACTTGGAGTATCACAGAATCATTAAGGTTGGGAAAGACCACTAAAAGATCTCTAGTGCAACTGTCAGCCAATCCCCACCACTCTCACTAACCCGTATCCCTCATTGCCACATCTCCATGCTACTTGAACACCATCAGGGATGGTGACTCCACCACCTCCCTGGGCTGCCTGTGCCGCTGCCTCACCACTCTTTGGAAGAAGAAATTTTTCCTAAAGTACAACCTGAACCTCCCCTGACAACTTGAGGCCATTAACTCTCATCCTGTCTCTAGTTACGTGGGAGAAGAGGCCAACCCCGTTTTGCTGTGGTTCCTTGACTTTATTAAGTTGCCCTCGGTATATCATGGAAAGTCTGCATGAAGCTCAGTCTGAATGTCTGCAGGCATGTACAGACACACTGAGTTCCTCTGCCTGCCTTGTCTTTACATCCAGCCAGCACAGTGCCATGCAAATGTGTTTGTACAAATTCTGAATCAGCAGCAGTTTCCATCTGTTCACCTGAGGGAATGGGTGAAGGAGCTCTGTTTACACCTACCTATGTACGTATGCACTCAGATCCTTCAAAATTCCAGAGAGTGACAAGCATAACTAGAACAATGTGCTAATACTTCTGAGTTTAAAGACGTCTCTGCATGTGGGTTAATTTGCTTTTACTGCTTGTTCCTCCTGAACAGAGGTCAAGCCCCTGCTTGAGACGTCAGCATGATTAATGTGATACTGGGTATCTAACACAGCCTTGTTACTGTATTTTTAAGCTGATAAAAATAGGTGTCAGGAACTGAGAAGTGAACTTATTGACATACCTTCTCTTCAAAGAGGAACAAAAGAAAAAAAAAGAGAACATTCTGTATGTAGGTTGTATGAAAATTAAACCAAAATTGCTTGAACAGTGTTGTTTAAAGGAAAAAGGTCACGATGTTTTCAGTTCAGGTATTGTCTTAGACCTTAGTAAAACACTACAGAATGTGAATCAGTTGATGGTTATCTGTGATGAGCAGGTAAACAAAAGATTTATTTCCCAATGGCTTTTTCATATGATGGTGACAAACTCCATTGCACAACAATGGTCACATTCCAAAGTTGCAACCAGGTTCTGGAGGGCTTAATTTCACAACTGCTTACTGTGTCCTATTGCATTACAATGACCTTTCAATAAAGAAGGGAGATTGCTGGTTTGTTTTTTTGTTTTTTAAGTGAAAAACTGAATGAGGATATAGTGCAACGTCCTACATCTTGTCCTGGACATTTTAAACTGTTTTCCAGTTCAGAAGCTTTTTATATTTTCTATATTTTCTTTAATCTTATGATGTCTAGATCTGCTTAGGGTTTACATTCACAGTGGCAATACAGTCAGCTATCAATATATATATATTGATATATATATAATGGTATAAAAAGGCAGACCTTAAAGGCAGACCTTATTTTCTTGTATCAAATTACGTAGCATACTTCTGACATCCATAGAATGAAATCATATATTGTTTTGCTTTGTTGTTGCTGCTTTTTAAATGTGTGAGATAAGCTCATGAATCCCTGATTTCTCAAATCATTTGTTGGAACAAACAGCAAGGCAAAAATTAAATCGTATTGATGTGGGAACAAACGTGAAAAGTAATCCCGTTATTACTTAATTCTTGGCTTTTACAAGTGGTTTTGTTCTCATTTACTACACACAAACTTATTTGGGGGGTTGAATTTAAATAACATGAAGCACTCTGCCACAAATACCCTCTTACTTCATAACGTGAAAGAGTTATGTACTCTACAAAATAACCTCAGTGAAAAATCGATGAAGACAGTATCCACTAACCAGAGGGAGCAAACTGAAAAGGCTAGGGCTGCAATTAAGAGTGTTTTACTATTGGTCCTAGGAAGGCCACTTAGAGAGAAGCCTGAAAGAAACTTGCTTTATCAAGTCTATAAAAGACCAGCTAGGTGGTTTCTTACATCGCCTGTGGCTCAAAGGACTGTGAACATCACATTTAGATCTGAGCAGGTCAAAGCAAATGGATTATTTGAAGTTTGCTTAAAACTTGTTCAAGGTAACAATATAAGTGGTAAGTCCGTCCTCAGCTGCAGCCTTGCCCATTGTCCGCATTGTTTGTGTGAGCGTGTGCTCAGAGACTCAGGGCTCAATGGGAGATGCTCTCAATGAAGAAAGCTTGAGGTTGCCAGTGCTGATCCTAGGCTGCAAGTCGTGTGGTCTGAGCTGATCAGATGTGAGTAGATCTGAACTCATAATGACCGCAGCTCCCCAGCAGATCACATAACCTCTGTTTGTAATCATAATTTGGATGCCATGATCCTGAGCTATGACTGTGCTGGCAACTGTGACACCTACGATATTTTGCATCCTAACTACTTTTGATCTTTCATTATAGATGAAAGTCAAGAATTTCCCCCCAAATCCAGTGGGAATTAAATTGAATATATAGCATAAGCTTGTCAGTGGTCTGCATTGTTAATATCAACAGATGTCTTCTGAAGAGTCCGTAGCTGAAATGAAATTCTTAGCTGGGAGGAAAGGTCTCATCCAGACAGAACATCTCCCCCATTTCCACCCAAGAAGGAAGCTTCCCATGGTGCCAGCAAGTCTGAGAGCAGAGTAAGCAATTAGCAAGAAAGAGCTTCAGAAATCCTAAGCAAGAAGCAAGGCTGCTGAGGAGTGGAGACGCTTGGGATTTTTCAGCCTGATTAGCTCCACTGACAGAGAGATGATGTATTCTAATTACAGCTCCTTAACCTCCTTAGAAGAAGTTGCATAAAAGCACACAACATCTCCATGTTGAAATGTAAGGCAGTGCAGCATTCCCCGCCTTCTCTGCAGTGGTGTGCTTGGACCATCTGCACGATCCATTGACCAGCCTGGATGATGCATAGGAAGGTGTGCCTGTGAGTCGACCCATGTGGTTGTGGGTACAGGAATGAGAAAGTTTCTCATTAAGACATGTGGCTGAGTAATAGAACCCCTGATAATGTCTCTTTGGGTCAGTGAACCTCTGAGAGTGGATCAGCAACACTGTGGTTCAGTATGTAGTCAGTGTTTGGTAATGCAGATCTCATCCAGATATAAAGGGTATACAAGTTTTTCATGAAAAATAACGTCTCAAATTTAACAGGTGATGTTTTGGATTTTAATTCATTTTATATACTATCTTCATTGTAACTTGAAATAATGGCATTTGATCTGTAATAGGCAACATAATGAATCCTGATTGTTCAGCACTGGAGGGAGAAGGAGACAATATTTAAATTAAAACTTTGTAAATACAGAAGTTTTGTCACGGGTAATGACTGTCACATTTTTTCCAGGAATTACAATAAAAGGATGTTTTTGAACTATTTCTCAATGCGTTTTTGCAGGTGGTTCATGAAACTGATTGTTTAAGGCTTAAAATAGAAAAGCAGGCGTCAGGAAGAAAGTGGTTTAAAGTTATTCTCCTATAAAATAAACAACCAAAGACTTGAAAAAAAAAAGATCTAGCTCGAAATGATGCATTCTGTTCTGCTTATTTTCTAGACAGTTCTATTCAAATTGTTGGTAGTGTTGTAACACCGTAATGCAATTCCCTTATGGAAATTAATTCATAAACAGTAATTATTTAATAAGGGATGTTTCATATATGTAGCACTACAATTTAATCTGGAAAACCTTGCATACGGCTTGGATTTGGTTGTATGAGACATTACATGAAATATGTGCCAGAGCAAGCCCTTCACACCAGCATAAAATACACCAAGATTTTATGCAGGTCAGCAGTACTGAGGTGAATGCTATTCCTACTGTACCATAAACTTACCCCAAAAGTTCTGTAGCTGTTTGATTTAATGTTTCATTTCAGCATTATTTCGGGTGAAAATGAATAGTGACATGGAAACAAATGGCTGTAAACGTGGCAAAAATGCTAGAATACTTTTTTTATGCCAATTTTGTTGCATCTTTTACACCAAATTGTTGCGTCTTCTGACTGACTAGATTTTGAGTGAAGGGCGCTCCTTTCTCCCCAGACCCTGTTGTAGCCATTGACCTTGACAGTCTTTGAACTTCTTAGCTTCTGTTCAGGAGCTGAGCTGGAAGCTATGGGTTTGCTGTCTCTCCAAAAGGTACCAGAAGTACAGTGTCTTTTTTATTTATCAGTGTGGTCAACGCTTTTACAAATATTTTTGATGTGCCGTGTTTATTAGACCCTGTTTCATAGTCTATTTGCATTCACTTCTATAACTCCACGCAACCTACTTGTGTCAAGCTGTGTTCCCACCATGGGATTTTCTGATTTGAGCCCTGTCTCCCACTCCTTGCAGTGCTTACAGCTCACTTCCTCATTGACGGCCTTACAGTCTCTCCTTTTCTGGTCAGTGGGAGATGGATGGCATTCTGCAGTTCTGCTGTCATGTGGCAGTGCCATGTAACCAGAACCCATGCTTGAGAAGATCTTGCAAAGAAGATTCTTCATTTGAACAACAGCCCCCTCCAGATGGATGCTCTGGTTTAACCTCTCCAAGGGCCTGGATGCCCACTGTCCCTGTGCTGTATCACCAGGTACATGCAGGATCACACTGCGGGGAGTACGCTGAGAGGTTACCAATGACGAGTCCTATAACCTTGCTCTTAAACCTTGTCTGCTGTTGAAATAGAAACAACAGGAGGTGTTTCTTATTCTGTGATTCTACAAGGTGTGCTCTGGGTGATTTCTGCTAATTCAGCTGATAGTCCAGCACGTCTTTTAACTGCTATAGAAAACCTTCAGTAAATGCTGTCTAATCTGCATAGTAAATAAATCAAACTGCTTTGGTAGTGTATAGTGACTACACTAGTTTAGGGAAAAAAAGAGTGGATTCAGAAAAGTGAAGAAAATGGGACACAAAAAATCCCTTTGCTGCCGCTTTTATTAAACGTGTGTTGTTGATTTACTTCTGTGAACTAATTTTTCTTGAATTAAGTTTTGTGTTAAAACTTCCTGTCCGCCACCAGTTATGTTTATATGGTTTTCTTTGTAATTCATTTTGATTGAGCTGTGTTCCGATCAGCAGCTGTTTAGAGCTTGCATGGGGAGGCTGCCCAGCACAGGACCTATGTGCAGCAGAGTTCCTGTTATTTCTAAGGCTTCAGATGCTCTTGGAAGGGCTTCTCTTTACCTAAGGCACCCCTTGTTTTCTTTTTCTACGTATTCATTATTTTCAAGAGTATTCTTATTTTTCTACATTAATTTTCATTAGGATATTTTTAATCCTTGATCAGTATTTTGGCTTTGTGGTATTGCAGACGCAAGCACGCAGCTGTCTCCTGCAGATTTTGTCTTAAATACAGCAAATCTCCTGCTATCTGTACCTGTTCTGAAGTGGTGTTATCTGTTGCGTACTACAGGATAATGGTTGCAGCCATTCAGTGCAGCCACTCAAGATATCCACCCAGACCATGAGCAAGTACAGTCTGAATTTCTTTTCAAAAGCTGGCTTATCCTTACAGGATTTTGCAATCCTGAAGCCTGAAGTTCAGCGAGCTGTTTTTCCTGTCTTAGCAGAAACTGAAATTACTTACATTTCCAGAAAGGAGCACGTAATCCTGTAGAAGATGGTATTTACAGAAAATGTCATCATAGAAGCTAGCATTTTTGCATCTTTATAGTCAGTAGATACTTCGCAGTGCTATGACACTTCTTGCTTCAATTCAGCTTGCTTTTCAATTCAGCTTTAGCTGAATTTCACGACTCTTTAACCCTGCTCATGCAATAGTGTGACTTAGCAGAATCAGCTGAAAGTGAAATTTCATGATGTTCTTTTGAAGGGCACAAATCTCAATCCATTGAGTAAGTTCTAGATCTGCAGGTGTAGAAAGGTTGAAAGCAAATTGTAAATGACTATCCTACTTCAGCTGTTTAAACCAGAAGTCTCTGGAGCAGGTGAAAGCAGCAGTTTATGTATTCTGGTTTCCTGTCCTCAGAGACAGAAGTACTATTTTGGAAGAACAGACAGAACCCCAAGCAAGGATCATTGTGCCTTAGGAAAAAACAATAAATCTCAACTTCCTCATTTAGAGCTCCATGTATAACCCTGAAGTCCTTCTGGTTGCCTCACAAAGAATGTGAGCGATATATTTAGGCACTTCAATTATGCATTTTCAGTTCTTTTTACATCACTCACTTAGTGTTCACACTTCCAATGAAGATGTCTTCATTTCACTGCAGATGATCTCAGTGCATTCTAAGAAGTATGAAGTGACTGTTCCAAGCCAACAGGTTGAGGTTATACTCTGTCAGCTGAGACACTGAAAATGGAAATAGCAGTTCTCAGTCTGTTGTAAATGAAAGAAAACTGGTTAGTTTAAACCACTGTGAAGACCACTTTTTAAGTCTACGACTATGTTAGTCAAACTGAATACACTTTCATGACTGTTTAGTCCTTTCTGGACTAAATGTTATCTCATTACATGCTTAACAGCTGCCTTTTTGCTGGTCTCAATCTTCCACTTCTTAAGCATCTTCATCCTTGCCCTCGTGACACCTTACTAAGGATAGGAGAAGCTTCAGGACAAAGTCCTGCCCTCTTCCACGTGTCTCTTCAGAACTGCTCTGCTGTACTGCATGGAGAGAACTCTAATCTAATTACGGGTGGGCAGATGGTGTGTTGGGATTGTTCTTCCCCATTGGCTGCGAAACCCGAGCATCCTATTATTTGTTACCCCGTCTTTGCTACCACCCCCAGACCAACCCACTTGTTTGTCTCCTCCACCTGGTTTGTCTTGCCTTTTAGATTGTGTGCTTTGCAGAAGAGATTGTCATTTTGCCTAACACCACACTGCTCAGACCAGGTTGGCATTCGGGTTCTGCAATATAAGTATTATATAATTGTTAAACTTTTACAGGGATGGAGAAAGTTTATATAAAAAGAAACTAATTCTCTTCCAAGATGCACCACATTTAAACGATTTGTAGGCTTAACGATGAGCAGAAGCTTATATCACATACATCTAAATAGAGCTACTTTGGCAGACTCCCTGTGACAAGAGCCAGCATTCTATGAATGTAATTTAATCAATGAACTGTATTTAGACCACTGAAATTTATTCAGTCTAAACAAATCCAGACTCCTTCATGACAAATGTTTAATCCTTCAAGATTGCATAACTGGGGGATTTGGGGATTAGTTAGCTTTGAAAACAGGTCAGGGAAAACATCTACATTTGATTAAAAGCTAATTAGGCAAGGAAAGAAGTAAAATAGTATCAAAGGTTTAGAAAAAGTCTTTTGCAAAATGAATTTTATGTAACGGTACAAGGAATATTTTCTATTTATGTAAGAGATGCAAAGCTTTGTCACCCGCTTTGTTTACACTGGTGGAATTCAAGGGAGACTTCACTAAACAAATGGTGCAAGTGGGAGCTGAGCTACTTTTTCATTTCTTATTTGTGCAGTACTTTGGAGTTACTACTGAGCTTCATATCATTTTATAATAACTTCAAGATCACCATCAAGAGTTATGATTCTGAAATATGTACGATATCAAAAGTTGCAGTGAAAATGGGGTTGTAATCCTACAAGTGGGATTATGGTAGGAAAAGCTTAGGAATCCCTGCATTAGCACCAGCTGAAGTCTGAACTCTTTCAATTGCTATTCATCCAACTTCTCTTCCTCAGTTCACCTCCTTTGCCCTCTGAAAAAGGCCATCTGCTTTCTAGGGCTGCCTGGCATCACAGAATGGCTTGTTTTGTTGAGGTTATACAGTCTCCACGTCTGGATTTGTAAGGGTTTTGTGCTTTCAGATTGCTGGAGAACTTAAGTTCCAAAACATACAAAAGAGTGTTAGCTCAAAGGCAACTGTTCTGATGCACAGAGAAAGAAGTGCAGTCTCTTAGTGCACTGTGTAGTTCTGCAAATTGTTGCATTTCCGTGCCACAAGAGGCAAAGCCCACAAAAATATCTTCAGAACTGCAGAAAGGACAGTGCAATGCATGAATATTTCACTTGTGATCCAAAGTTCAGCATCAGTGTCCCCTGTAACCCAATGAAAGTCATTATCTACTGTGATGAGACTATTTCGTGTTCACAGAAGTTCCTTTCCCACAGCAGCTCATCAGGAAGTCATAGAGAACGATGTACAGATCCCGGACGTTTTTCTCAAGCTGTGAAATTGGAGACTTCTGTGTCTTTCACCCAAACTTTCCTACCTTGTTTTTAGCTTTAGTTGATAGTCACTTTCTAATGAATTTAATGCAGGCATGTTCTGAGCCACATCTGTTTTGCAGGACTTTTTTCAAGCATCCTGCGTAAGCTGGCAAGATCTACGTGGAATTGCAGAATACCAGAGAGGCTGGGAACTGCTGTTTAATAGAAAGGTCTAGAAGACCTGTTTTTCTGCTGTTGGTGGTTTTATTTCAACATCCGTCCTCAAATATTGAATTGAGAAAATACCACAGAGAGTTAACCTGCTCTCTGGTATCCACCTTGGTCTTTGGTTTTTGTAGTTCACCTGTCAAAAGCAGTTTTTTCTTAAGATCCTTCAAATTTAGATCAATTCCAATCATGACATTTAACCTTGAAATTACATTTTACCCCTGGTGTAACTTTATATAAAATAATGCAGATTATATAAAATATTGACTCATTCTGGATAATTTTTATAGAAGCCAATTGCGTGGTCTTTGATAGAGGCATTAAATCAGAGCGGCAGTGTTCCATTTTATTATGCAATATTATGTGCTTTTGATGTTGACTTTTAGACGCAGTTGTTGATGACCCAGATTTTGTTTTCAGCTTTCAGTTTCTGTAGAGGTCACTGCGTCATCTAAAGCGAACCAGCATAAGGGAATAACTGTTACACTAATGGGAGAAAATGAGAGAGCAGACTGGCTTTTTTGATTCTTCCTAGTCAAAAGACAAACAAATCAACACAAATGTGTTTGATACACAGAAGGACTCGTGCTAGAATCAACAGCGTGAATGGCAGTCCCAAAGCCAAGCTGGAGCTGTCGCTGTTTCAGTATTATCTTCAGCAGTTACTTGTGTTTTATTGTCCTCTGAGAAATAAGGGAACACAGTCACAGTGACAGGTCAGTCATAACTAAATGCTGTTTGAAACATAATAGTCATTTTACAGTCAACTTGTTATATTTGTTGCGTCACAAAGATTTATTGAAGAGATAAAAGTGGTTATGGAAAACACTGTCCAGTAACTATGGTAACAGTTATTTGATCTCACAATAATTAGCTTAGCATTTGGTTGCACAATACTTTCACAATACCTCCTCGGTTAGTTCATTAAACAAAATTAGCTTTTGTTTGTACTTTCATCATTTGTTGTCTTAAGATTAGTTTAAGTTCAAAAGAATTGAAAAATATATTTTCAATCCGCTGTTGTACATGACTAATTTATGCTATATGAGAGTTTTTGGTGCTTTTATGCAGTAACATTGGATATATTCGTTCTGGAGGTATTTTGTTGGTTTAAGTGATAATTATTTAATGTATGGGTATAGCTGTACACACAGTGTTAGTATAGAAGCTTTGAGTGCCAACATGAATGCAGATGTGCACATAACTCGCGGTTCAGAGACTACCACGGAGGCTGCAAAGGCAAGCTGACAAACTAGCGAGTGTCTGAATTAGAGTGATTATTTTATCACCCCTCCAGCCCTCCACACCTAAGCAATCAGATGGCCTTTACGTTACATAGTCATGATTCTTAATGATAATTTTGTATTCTATACATTGTCAGGTATAGAGCCTTTTTCTTACCGCAGTCGTGGGTGTTGCTTTCTATGAGTTATTAAATACCATGATTTTATTGTGTTAAACTCAAGATAGAGAATAGAAGGTCAGCTTGTTGTTTATCAGAGACTAGTCGAACTTTCTTCTTAATGCAGAGTTGCTACTTCTATTGTGCTTTCTTTAGTGGCAATCATTACTGCAGTATCTGCAATCTTTAATAAAATTGTTTTTACATTACCCTTATGAGAAGATTATTATTATTCCCACTTGACAGATGGAAAACTGAAATTCAGAGATGAACGTAAATGTTTTTGGAAGTCAAGGGCTTGGTTTATCAGAGCTGTTAAATGGCATTCAGTTCCCACTGCCTTCAGCATTTCTGCTAGCAGGGTGCAGTCTTACGTCAGGTTTCATAGGTCATCTCAATTCTCTCCTTTTCTAAATTTCAAATAAGGAAACTCCCCTTCTAACTTCCCTTTCCCTTTCCCCTACCAGTTTTCTCTTTATGCCATCCCCATCAGGCTGCTCTTACCCATCTTCCTCTTTCATTCCCAAGGCTTGTTTCTTCCCCCATTTGGATCAGAAGGGCACTTCCTCCACGTAGTTGCCTTAGTGTAGGCAGAAGAATGTTCATCTTTCTTTCTTCTTTCTAGATTCACACCTAGTCCAGATGAAATTTCAGTATTGCTAAGGGCAGATTCTTTGGAGAAACGAGCAGATTTTAGGTTTTCGGATTGTTCTGTCAAGTAGACAGATTCTTACAAGAAAGAAAAAATGCTTACCCCATGCTGAGCTGGTTTGAGCTTCACTGCAGGTCCCTTTTTTCAGCACAAAGAGACGTTGGAGCTGTCCAGAGAACAAACTATCAGGATGGTAGAGATAAAACTGTATGATTTTCTGTAGCTTCTTTATGTTAATGCACTGGATGCACTTTTTTTTTTGACTGAAATTCAGTCTTAGTCCATATGAGTAGCATTTAGCAAAATTATAAGCCTAATATTACTATATTACTAACACTGCAATTTCTAACAGCTGAATTTGGTCTGTTTGCATGTTGCACAAAGTACAAAGAGCTCAAAATATTTATTTACCTTATTTGCTACTAGCTTTGTCAGGCAGCTTTAAACTAGGGCTCAAAGAAAAAGTGTAGATCTCTTTTTCTTTAGTAGTCACAGAGTCACAAAATCATAGGGGTTGGAAGGGACCTGTGGAGATGGAGTCCAGCCCCCTGCTGCAGCAGGTTCCCCACAGTAGTTACACAGGAAAGTATCCAGGATGGTTTTGCATATCTCCTTAGAAAGATACTCCACAACCCATCTGGGCAGCTTGTTCCTGTGCTGTCACCTTCACAGTGAAGAAGTTCTTCCTTGTGTTTGTATGGAACTTCCTAAGTGGCAGAACTGGTATCCTTGGGCATTGGTCAGAAGTAGAAAGCAAGCTTCATCTCTAATGAATGGCATGTATGTCTCATAGTATTGAAAACTGAAGTCTTACTCATCAGCAGTTCATAGCTTCTGAACTCAGAGGATGAATTGCTGCCATGGCTTTTGTTTTTGCTGGATGAGAAAAAGGATGAAGTGAACAGGTTTAATAGAAAAGTGGTCTTCCATTTTTATAACTGAAACCAAACTGAAAAGAGACTTACATACAGGTATAAGGCGAATTCAGGAAAGTGACCGATAACTTCAAGTACAGAGATCTTTTTCTATTTCTGGAAGCAGAAAAGAGGAAGTAGTGAAATTTTTGTGACAAGCAGAAGTCTCAGCCTGTCTCCAAGGAGAGCTTGGTGAGCCATAAATCCAGTATGTGGTATGGACTAAATAATAAGGAGTGCATTAGGGAGAACCCAGAACACTTGGAACCTCATACAGAGCTTTCTGCTTGCAGGGGGGGCTGCTCTGTGGATCCAGTGCTAACTGTATCTGTGTGATCTCTCTATTGTTAATGCAGTAGTTACCAGTTTTGGTTTCAGGCTTCACACACTGAAGGTGAGGTCCTTATAAAACAAGCCTGAATTTCATGGAGGTTAGCGTGCTTCTCTTAGAGCTTAGTCTCAAAGACCAGAGCCTAAAAACCTTTGACTCTGGGCTCATAAATGAATGGGAGCAAAGCTTTCAAATCCTAAAAGCCAGAAATGGCAATGTGACATAAAAATATTTATTGAATGGCAGACATGTACAAGGAACTGCAAAAATAAACAGCATTTATGTTTTATTATAAATAGTATTAAGCTATAGAGGGACCTTTCAGAATCGAAGAAGTTGTAGATATTTCATACAACATAATTAGAATATATAAAAATGACCAACATTGAATTTAATTGTCCAGTTTAGTACTGTGAGATTTCTAAAGGAAAGTTATGTTCTGTGTTTGCTAATAGCATAAGTCTTGGCTGCAGACTTCCCTGCTGGGCAGACCACTGTTGGTCAAAGTGTTTACTTCTGAAATAGCATTCACAGTTGAGATCATTCTCATAAAGATGCTTTTGCTCATGACTGTATTAGCCCAAAATGAAGGTTATATATATCTATACACTCAAGAGTATTCAGTTCCCCCGGGGAGTGTTTGTGTTTGAATCTTGACTTAAATACTGCAACTGTGGCAACCCTTTCTTTGCATAAATTAGAATGGAGTCTGACTTTGCTACAGCTGCATCCACATGAAGACTCATTTTTATATGAGAAGTTGATTACACAAGATAAGCAATCATGGATTTACTTGTACATCAAAGAGCCTTGCCTTTGGTACTTGCTGTTTTATCCTCTTAACAACCTCAAAAGAAAATATCTAGGGAAAGGCACACTGAAGTTTGATCACTTCAGTTGGGTTTTTTGCTCTGGATATGGAAGTAACGCGTGGAAGCTCTTAGCAACAACTTTTCATTGAAAAACTTACATTCACGGCTACATTTTCTGAGATGTGAGTGCAGTTTAATTCCTCTTTTCTTATTTTAAAGTGCATTTCAAAAATATTTTCCTTTTGGATTGATTCCTTCAGGGTTGGATATTGAGAGATTCAGTATGGTGAACAGCATGGGGGGAGCAATGAGAGCACGAGCGATTTTGGACATGTTTTAGTCATTTTCTTTGTCCTCAAAAAATCGGTTTGCAAGTCAGCTGTGAATTTGGACATCTGGAAGATTTTAACTTTCTCTTCTTGAGTTTTAAGGAAGTTTGTATTTATGTTGCCATGTCTTTCTAAGAAAAAAATGAATGTAACTGAAAGTTCACTAAAATGTTGCCTTCTGGTAGTTGTTGGTTCTGTAGTTGTAGAATCATAGAATGGCCTGGGTTGAAAAGGACCACAATGATGATGTTGTATCAACCCCCCTGCTATGTGCAGGGTCACCAACCACCAGATCAGGCTGCCCAGAGCCACATCCAGCCTGGCCTTGAATGCCTCCAGGGATGGGGCATCCACAGCCTCCTTGGGCAACCTGTTCCAGTGCATCACCACCCTCTGTGTGAAAAACTTCCTCCTGATATCTAACCTAAACCTCCCATGTCTCAGTTTAAAACCATTCCCCCTTGTTGTTTCCCTTCCTGTTTATATGCACTCTTCAAATATTGGAAGGCCACAATGAGGTCTCCCCAGAGCCTTCTCTTCTCCAAGCTAAACAAGCCCAGTTCCCTCAGCCTCATAGGAGAGGTGCTCCAGCCCTCTGCTCATCTTAGTGGCCCTCCTCTGGACCCGCTCCAAGAGCTCCACATCCTTCCTGTACTGGGGCTCCAGGCCTGGATGCAGTACTGCAGATGGGGCCTCACAAGAGCTGAGTAGAGGGGGACAATCACCTCTTTCTCCCTGCTGGTCACCCCTCTTTTAACGCAGCCCAGAACACAGTTGGCCTTCTGGGCTGCAGGCGCACACTGCTGGCTCATATCCCCCAAGTCCTCCTCAGGGCTGCTCTCAAGGGATTCCTCTCCCAGTTTGTATAAATACCTGGGAGTAAGTAAGTCCCCAACAGTTTGTGATTCAGCAAACTATTTTGATCAAAGAGGTATTTTTCACCTCTTGATGGCTGTGAGTGTAGGTTTATAGCTGAGAATGTGTCCTGAACATGTGGTTCTGAAAACTCTGTCAGGTGTTGTGCAGGTAGTCCAGCTGTAGCAGGCTGGAGATCTTACCATGTGAAACACTAAAATATACTGCCTGTCATTTACATTCATGTAAATAACAAATAAATTAAAAAAGAAAATGAGATCATAATCAAACCAAAGGTATCAGATATTCAAATGTGATTTTATTTTCTATTCTATAATCTCTATTTCATAGAAGAACTGGAAACTCAAATCTGCTCTTTGAACCTTGAAAAGAAGAAAAACTCTTAAGTGCAGTACCTAAATGTATATGACTCTTACGGTCTAATTAACAGTGAAAGTTCTCTGCTCCAAGCAGCTTACAGTACAAATACTTGATGGAATGTGATGTGCAAGAGAAAATGCACATTGTTTGTTAATTCTGGAGTATTCACTTTGGTGCAATTATATAGGATTAGCTATGGATTCTGTATCCACACTGTAGTGTGCATTTTCAGGTTCTTCTTACAGCACTGTGAATAAGCCTCTTATCTGAAGGAAAAGTGCTTAATTGAATTCTCTGTAAGCTGAATTTTTTTTCTCTTGTGTTTCCTTTGATTGGGAGCTCATCTGGGAGTGCATGAGCAAAAAATTCCACACGAAACACCTTGCATCATTTGTGTGCTACAAATAAATCCTAAAAGTTACCGATAGTAAACTTGCTTATTCCCTTCCAGCTGCACAGAATGATCAGGAAATATTTCATCTCATTGAATGCCCTTGTGAGAAGTGTTACCTGCTTGTAATCAAACTCAACCCATAGTGTAGACTGGCTGGCAAGGTAATTGGTTACTCACCATCACACACTGTGTGCTCCACACTTGCTAGTCTTATTAGTCTCTTCCTTGTTAATGCTCCAAAAATAGGAGCATAAGTGTATTCCTGACACGAACAGCAGAGCTGAATGTCCATCTGTTACACAATCAGGGAAATATTTTTGTTGCCCTATAAACTGTGGAGTCTGATAAGTGAAGCAAGGCACTAAACCAGCATTGTTCGCTGTGCCACTTGCTCAGGCTGTAGGTCCCTTACGTTGTACCCTGCCCTGGTTTCTTCCATCTTCTCTTGTCTCTGTACTGATGCCTCATTACAGGAGTGCAAGCTTGTAGAGCAAACAGAAGTGAGACGAGCTCTGAGTTCTGGAAGGGGGTGCTGAACATCAAAAACCAGTTAAATAATGCATGCTGCTTACTCCTGATTTCATCACAGCTTTATCCTAATCCTGCTTTTTTCTCTGGTAGAATTACATGTTTATTCAAGCTATTGCCAGCTGAAAATGGCTTTGCGTGTTGCCAAGTACATCTGTGAAACAATCTTTTGACAGCTGACTTGTCTGTTTCTAGAATCATGGTTCTTTAACAGAAAGTGATGGAGTACTTGAACAATCCAAAGCCACTCCTCACTTACTAAGAGCTGCAGATGAGGAAACATGAAACGCCCAGACTGGAGAAAGGACATCCCAGCAGGAAATTTCTTTTCTGACAAATAAAAGGAAAGCAGAAGGATTATAATTCCAGTACTTAGAATGTAGATAAGTGCAGCAACGTGGAAGATTCAGCAATCTTTATCTGCAAAGAGGAAAACTAAACAGAGATGCTGGTATCCTGCTGCACTTCTGATGAATGTTTCAAGTGTTACCCAAGAGACTAAATGCTTGAAAGCTTGACAGTTAACTTCCTGCAGATTAAATGCAAGCACTGTTAAATGGAGAGTTTTGCTTTTCATTTCAGTAAGACCAAGATTTCATCCATTTCAAGAAAAAAAATAAAATAAAATAGAAGTTTTCCCCCCAAGTTCGCTTGTCAGTGATATGTGGAGAAGTTCCAGGCCAAGTTTGGCTTCCCTCAGTACTCCATACAAGATGTATTGGTTGTGCCCTCATTTCTTCACCCCTACATGTAGGTTGTCTAATCGTCACATTTATGCTGAATGTCTGAAAGAACATTTGATTGTGGTTTATTGCTTTGGTGAACGAGGGAGGGACATTGCTGATATGTCAGAGGCTGCTCTTTGTGCACCTCACCACGCTTCTGAGAAAGAGCACAACAGGTACTGGCAGACAACTGTATGTCATCATCAGCTGTTTTGAAATGCAGCATCCCTTAAGGCCATATTCTGCTTCCCAGGTAGTTTAATAGGATGCCTTGTAGAGCCACCACTATAGAATTTAGAAAGGAGGCTCATCAGTATGCTGGTGAAATTCAGATGTGTCTCTCTTTCCTCAGAAGAACCTGAAAGTTCAGCATCTCCTGTGAAGTAATGCTTAGATGATGCTGCCAGCTGGCTGGGTTCAAGCTACCTTCCTTTCAGCCCTGGGAAAACTCAAGTGCTACTTCTCATTAAAGGTCATTGATATAAGGAGGTTCATTCTGCCTTTGTCTCCCTGTTTATCCAGGCAGTGTGCTCACCGGTAACAAAACAGAGCTACAGATCTCAGAATCTCCCAGGACTGTGCCCTTTTCACAGAAATCCCCGTGTTGGATTGTTACAACATTTTTCTCACCACCCAGTTTGTGCTGCCTGTACTTATGTTGGAATAGCAGCATGTACTTTACATATCAGTGCTCACAGATGGGCTTTTCTGTTGCCTGTAATTTGTTTTGATTCAACAACACAGCTGCTCACCAGTTTGCACACACCTTTAAATATATGGCTCCCTTTCAGATTCTTTATACTGGCTTCTACTAGAGTAACAGCTTAACCTTAGTTGCACCATTTCTTTATGAACGTTTACAGTGAAGCTGATTCTGGCTTGAAATCTCCTTTTCAGCTCTTCGTGCTGGTATCTATTACCCTCACACTATTATAGCCAATACACAAAACCTTCCTTAGCTTTGGCCTTGGAGGCATATGTGCTCATGCTGCCTGCCACTTAGGCAGCCTTTTGTGATGTCTTCTTAAATCATCAGCTAGTTCACAGTCTCAGTGCCTTGAGACAGTTAGCATCAAATGCATTCAGCTGACAATTTAATCATGAAATGAGAGGCCTGAGTCCTAAAAAGCCCTAAAATAAAGGACTTTGGCACTGCCATAAGCATGCTGTATTAATGTGTTTCTTTGAAAACTGGATTGGTTTCTCTTTAATTTACAGTCTTGCAGCCTTAAAATTCCAACTGTTCTGCAAACGGTTTGACCCCACACAGGGTACTTTCCATTGTATGTTACTGAACTTTTGCATAACACACATTTTATTTTCTAGCGGAATGTGGAATTTCCAAACTCTCTGAACTCCAAAGTATGACTTTTCAAAAGCTGCTTTCATCAAACCGAAGGCCCATTTTAAACCCTTTGTTAGATAAGAGCTCTAACGAGTCGAACGTACAGCAAATGATCTTCCCAAGCGTTCATATAGAGAAAACTCTTTCTATATCTAATAAGATATCTCATGCAGCGTGATAACTGGATGCAGCAAAAATGTCTCGCTTGGCTTCACATCTCTGTGACATGTTAGGAGGCAGCTGCACTGTGTGAGGCAATATGTAGCAGGGTCTAAAAATAATAACCGCGACTCCATTCTGTCTTTAACCTCAGATCCTATACTGAAACTGATCGGCATCTCCCAAACTATTGTCATGTGTAGGATTGTATTTTTCTCTTAAAGTATCTATCAGTAATTATTTACTATAAATAGCCACTCGAAGCAAGCTGCTGGAACGCTTAATGTGATTTTGATTATGTGCCTGCTGGAAAGGAGATTTTAAATGAGAGCAGCAGGAAGTGATAATAAATCAAATGCGTGAAACTTAATGACAACAGAATTTTGGCAGAAAACCTTTGATTCTGTTTCAAATGTAGAAACATTTCTTTTTTCTATTAAGCCTTGAAAGAAAGAGAAGCTTGCTACGCCCATGCTGCTTGTCTTTCTTTTGCCTGTGAAGTGATGCCTCTCAGAGCTGTGCTGTGCTGGCATCTTCCTAGCAGAGCCACGTGGCAGAGATCAGTGGCACTCGGACGGCTGACACGCTGAGGCTTCTTGTTTTAAAGACAATACAGCTCTGGATTGAAATGTGTTTCCTATGTCTCTTTTTTCTTCTGTTTGTGTAATATTGCACACAGCCAAGACATTTAAATCCTTCAGTACTGTGGATACTAATGAGTTGCCTCTGATGAAACATTCTTCCACTTGAATATCTATTCCAAAGATGGGGAGACCCAGAAAACCAAGACTTAATTCTACAAAAGTGTTTCTGGAGACTCACCTCTCATAGGTATCAGTGGAAGTCAGTCATGTCATCGTCTTTGTGGGTCTAGATTTAAGTGATTTGCACAGGATCTTTCAGAAACTATGTCAGAAATGAACCTGGTTCTCTTCTGTCACAGGCTAATTCTTCTTGTAAACAACATCCTTCCCTGTTTTCCCTGGTCAGTCTGTGTCTGTACACACCTTACATCAGAACTTGTACTCGCTTCAGGAAACCTTCCTGCAAGCAGCCCTGGTACATCAAGGCTAAAGGAGTAAAGCTGTGCAGATGAAACTTAGCCCTAATGACCAGGGATGTAATTTTCAGAATGAGAGTGCCAGACCCCATAAGGCTTTCAGAAAGCCTTTAAAGTATTTCTGCTCAGATAGTGAACAAGTTGGCATTGTTGAATTTCCTAAGCATGAGAATGATTTCAATAGATGTACTATTGAACCACAGAATTAGTGTGGTCTCCTGACCCATGGCACAAAGCGTGCAGTTGTTGTGGGTGGTAAAAATATTATCAGATTTGGAAAAAGTGAGTCTTTTTCTGAGCCAACTGAAGGTGAATGAGGAGAGGATAAAATAAAGAACAGGAGTGACAAATTCCATCATAAGGGAGAATGAATGTAGGGTGACTTAGGGATCCATTTAGGAAAATGGGTGTAACATAATAACTTGTACAGCAGTAAGAAAAGGATCATTTCACAAACGAGCAGAGAAGGCTAAGAGATGATATATAAATTAGGTATCCTCTCCGTGAATGCTGAATTCATCCTCAGGGATTTTATCTTCAAAGGGAAAGTGGTTGAAGTTCAGAGAGAGGCAGAAAAATTATTAAAGGCACAGAAAAGTTTTTTTGTATGACTGAAGTGACTGAAGAGAGGCCTGTAAAATAATGAATTGGGCCAAGA
This sequence comes from Coturnix japonica, assembly GCF_054131305.1. NCBI lineage: Eukaryota > Metazoa > Chordata > Aves > Galliformes > Phasianidae > Coturnix > Coturnix japonica. The sequence goes on along the minus strand of NC_140664.1, from coordinate 10,044,827 downwards.
AAAATGATTAGAGATTACTGTTTATTTTTACCCCTTATTTCAGGTAGAGATAGTGTCTACATTAGACTCTGCAGTATTCAAATGGGCTCTTTTTAAACCTATGGAGTAGAAAACTCTTCTTCATTTCAAATCATATAATATCTTAAGTTTGGAGGGACCCGTAAGGATCAATCGAGCCAATGCAGCAGCTTAAAGCAAATGCACATAAAAAAAATTAAGGTGTTTGGAATATCTCCTCAAATAAGAGCAAAAGAGAACTCAGAAGCAAAACAACATTCAAAGATCAAATAAAAAGAAGTCTTATAAAAAGGGTTTTTTTCAAATGCATAAAGACTTCAGTCACGTCCATCGTGCTAAATAGCCAAATATTCAGACTGAAAAACATTATTTATATGTGAAAAGAAGAGTTCTACAAGTAATTCTAGTAAATTTTGTTGATTCAGAAATCAACACATGCACAAGTCCAGACTGAGTTTGAAAAAGCATCCACATTATTGAAAGCAGATCATATTAAAAAAGAATTATTTGAAGACCATACTGCAGGGAAATTATTCATGACTGTTGTTAACATCAGTACTGGTGAGCAAACTAATTCTTCTTTAGTGAACAGGGAAAAAAGTACAGCCATTGACAGTGAATAAAGACGACAGAAATAGATCTTGCTCAGCAAGGTGCGTATGCATGTAGTCATAGATGGGGTGAGTTCGGTAACAGGGTAATGATCACCTCCAATTCAGCGATGATTTCTACATTGCTGACAAGTGTGCAGCTGGACACGGTTACAAAAGTGTTCGATGTCCTTTCAGTCCACAGAACAACAGGCTCAGGTGACGTGCTGAGTCACAAGTTTTACAGGAAATCAGCAAGGAAATAAATGAGCCTTTAACTGACGTTGTAGGTGTTTGCTGAATTAAGAGCGCTGTTGGAGGATTAAAAAGAGAAAAACATCTTTGTGCTTTTTTAAACTAGGATGTGACTTATAAATTATAAGCAAGAGCAAATAATTCAGTGTTTGGATTTCTGCTATGAAACCTGCAAATACTGCATACATCTGTGGTGTAGAAATTGTGCAAGCAAGGTCCATAGTGTACACAAGCAATGTACTGTTGAAAAAAAGAACCAGAACTGTTTATGTTCATATTTGCCTTTGTTGAAGTGCAGGCCTCCTACCTGTATTTTGCAGTCTTCCTTCTTACCAAGCACATCTTGTATTGTTTGGACGCTTTTCTACAGTGATTGCTTTGTTGTTCCTATTGTGGTTTTCTTTTCCAAGTTTTTCCCCACCTACCAATCTGTTCCCATAGCTGTAATATTCAGCTTGATGTATGCATTCATGCTCTTTGTAGGAATAGCTTCAATTCATCTCAATTAAAAGGGGCATGCCATCAAAATGAGTACTGCATATGCATGCAATGAGGAATAACACCTGCTCAGAATAACATATAGTCTTTGTGCAGAAGGTACAGTAGGAAATTCAGCACTATTCCCCATTTCTGTGTAGGCAAATCCCAAAGATTACATAAAAACTATGACAATAGCCAGATCTTCTGAGTGCTGAACTAGTCCTGTACCACAAGAGTGAGGCATGCTTGGTGTGCTTCTTGAGAGAAATATTGATGGCCTCTACTCACTGCTGGTGGTTTTAATTACTATTATTATTATTACTGTAACTGTGTGATGCTTGGAGGTGGAGAGGGTGGTGAGAAGGGCTCTTGTTTGTTTTTGTAAGTAATTGGTGTTACACACTCTGAGTCCCATATTAAAATAATATTTTTAAAACAAGGTAGAAGGTGTTGAATGGAAGGCCCAAGTCTGAATTAACCAAGTGAAAACATCCTGAAAGAGATGAGTGGTGTAGAGCAGAGCAGCGAGGATCACAGAAGTAATTTTTCAATTAAAGTCAACTCATCACATTGAAGTGTGTTTATTAAAATAGAGAAGGAAAGTGTGGTCATGTGCTATTTACTCATTTTTAGCAGAAGTTTCATTAAGCAGACTTTATTTCATAATTACTTGGAAGTGAGGTTTCACATCCTTTCTGAGACTTTTGTAATATGAGCTCTTTTTTATATTATTATTATCCAGCAGTCTGTCTTTTTTTCTAGCAGCACCTTTGTCATTTTAGTGTATGAAAACTATTTGAATTAGGAATTGTGTTTCAAAGCAGAAAGATGATCTTCTATGGAAGTGTAATGGAGGGTATCTGCAATATCTTCCCTAGGTAGAGCTGAGCAAATTACTGTACTTCTTGGCAAGTCACTGTTTTTCTACCTTTATCCAACGCTATTGATTGGATTACAGAATGGCTTGGGTTGGAAGGGACCTCAGAGCCCACCCAAGTCTCAACTCTTAGCATGGTTGGTTGCTCACCCACCAGCTCAGGCTGCCCAGGGTTCATCCAGCCTGGCCTTGGGCACCTCCAGGGATGGGGAATCCACAGCTTCTCTGGGCAGCTGTGCCAGTGCCTCACCACTGTGAGGGAAAAGTTTCCCTGACATGTTACCTGAGTCCCCTCTCTTTTAGTTTAAAGCCATTCCCCCCTGTCCTCTTTCTATCCACCCATATAAGACATCAGTCTCTCTCCTTCTTGTAAGCTCCCTTCAAGTGTTGCAGGGCCACAACAAGTTCTCCCTGGAGCCTTTTCCAGACAGAACAAGCTCAGCTCCCTTCTTCATAGGAGAGGTGCTCCAGCTCTGATCATCTTCATGGCCTCCTCTGGACATGCTCCAGCAGCTCCACACATCTTTCCTGAGCTAGGGGCCTGCAGCAGGACTGCAGGTGGGGCCTCACAGGGGCAGAGCAGAGATTCCAGGCTCAGCTGGGCTTGTCAGGTTCAGAGCCAGCAATAAACCCCATTACTTGGTTTTCTTTCACTGCTGCTATCTGTATTTCTCTCTTCTGACTGTCAACTCAGCTCCATTACTGAATATATTTTGGAGCTGGAAATGAGAAAAAAAAAGTAAAATTAGTTTCTCAGCAGATTCATTCAGAATGATGAAGGATCTTGAAGAAGTCTGTTCCTCATAGTATCTATTTTTACATGTTGTTGAATTTCCTCACCTTTTTCAGTGGTCATTGTCACAGGTACTGCTGTGTTTGGACTGGTGGCTTGCTGATGACTTTACAAGTCTCTACGCCATAAATGCACAGTAACTAGTTCTTATTTTATTATCACTGCATATATACCTCGCTTTTATTCAGTAGATCTTGAAGTGTGCTACCAACAAAACCATCTCAAGTTCAGACACTGAAAGAGAACTTTGTTGGAGGTCAGCCTAGCAGTCCATGCAGCCTCAGGAATATGGCTGAGTGTCATTGAAGGCCTATAAGGAAATGGATCTTTTCATAATCCTGGTTTTGATTACTGTAGTGAATGAGACATTGAACCACACTCTTGAATCATGACGGCAGAATCATAATCAGTGATCTGTTACGGGACTCTCTACGTTCTGCAAGTAAAATGGTAACTTCAGCGTGTTTCTTTTTCATCATTTGAAGTGGTCTAATGTTACAGTGCTTTAGGTTTTTGTACATTTTATTGCAGAAAAAAGAGATAGAAATGCAATACAGAAAGAAAATGCAAATATTTTTTTCCTGGTGGGGGGTGGGGAGGGAAGTGTAGAAGAAAACTAAAAGAAGCTGGATGAACTAAAGAAAGTAAGGCTAAAAGTTAAATTATTGGCTTAATAAAAGCTTGTAAGCTTACACGGAAGCTTTTAATATGAAAAACTCCAAACAAAACCTGAGAGGGTGGTTGTGAAACAGCTCGTGATGAAGTTATGTCCAAGGCATTTAGAACATCAAAACCATTAAATGGATCTTAAGCTATCCTCTTAAGAAATGATAGCCTTGTCAAAGTTAGATAGCTCTTCGCATTCATCTGTTCAAAATGATTGTGAAATACTTGGACAGTAACGGGAACAGAGGACTGGAGAACTCTTATGTAGAGAATACAGTGCGACTGTTATTAAGATTTATTTGATGTTATACATCACTGAGTTTTAGATGAGTAGTCATTAAAGTCACAGGAAGAAGGGAGCACTTAGCGATCTTTGTAGTTGTTTGCAGCAACAGAATAGATTCCTCTTGGTGCCTTAGAGTTCTGTGACGTAGAAATATTCTAAGAAAAAAATTAAGAACCTGCTAATGAAAATTCTTGGCATTATATTTTCCACAATCTTCTTTGAATTCCAAGATTTATGAAAATGTAATAAGAAATGTAAAGAAAGTGTAACGAATCATAGTTTGGGAGGAAATGTATGGAAGGGTCTTCATGTTGGCTCCTTGGGGAGGGTGTCTTTCTAAGTGAACATACGGAAGCACTGAAGACTGTTTGGAAGAAGATTTATATGAATACTTTTGTAATGGCATGTTTTTGAAATGAAGGACAAGGCACAAGTGGTGTCAAGGAGTTTTTTAGCAAGATGTTTTGGAAGAATATTGCACAATTCCTGCCCTTAAGGTGGAAGCATTTAATCACACTTGCTGTTACGAAATATTCTGTTATTCGAGTCAAAACTATAGATATGAATGAATATGAATGGAATTATATTTGGATGTGGCTAATGAAGGATTTTCTTTTTAGTTTGATAAGATCTTGAATAAAGATGATTATTTGCTGAATACATGAGGTCAAAAGAGTAAATTCTAAATACCTGCAGAAAACATAAATATATTTATGAAGCTCAACAATTTAAAATGTCCCTGCTTTTTAATTTTGCCTTCAGTAAAATTCTCAGCCATACGTGTTACATTAAAAATGTTATTATTTAAGAATATTTTCTATTAAAGAGTAAGCAGCAAATAGAACCAGATTTATCATTGTTCTCTTCATACTTCATTTTCTGTTTTTCTGATGAGAAAGAAAGTGTTGAACTCTGTTTCGTTGCTTTGTGTTTTATGTTTGCAAGGCTTCTCTTTAACAATACCGTTTTCTTTTCCTCCCATGCTAAAAGCATCTGTCCATTCAAGGTGGCTGTGGTGCACTTACTGCCTCCTGCCATCAGTTACATGAGCAGAGTGCAACCTGCTGAAGTCTTGTCTTTGTGGTTACGTGGTCATCAGGAACAAAAATAAAAACACATCCTTATGTCATAACGTTATACCTTGTAATTGGTGGATCTTGTGCAATCCTTTCAGAGGGGATTTCCCTTTCTTTCCTGTAAACTGAAATCTTTCATGTAAGCACTGTGTAGACATACTCTTTTGTAAAACTGATCTTTATCAGAATTATTCAGAGGTTCCCAGTTCTCTGTAGGTGTTAAGAAGTATTTACCATGCTGGTATTTTAACCAGGAAAAGGAGATACTTTGAAAAAGAGGTTTAGGTTTTTTATGTCTTATTTTTTAATTATTATTATTATTTCTTTTCGTGGGACAAAAGCTATTGTATTTCCATGAAGCCAGTAAACTGAGTAGCATATGTGGAGTCAGTTAGACAACTCCCTCCTAGGGATGTAAGGAATCCCTTGTTAGTTTATTATTCACTATTGCAACAGTTTATAAACTGGCTGTAAGTATTTTGTAAGTTTTATTGATGTTGGAAAATGATTCATTGAAATGTCACAGAAACAGCCTTATAAAACTGCAGAAATAAGTCTCTTTGTTACGCCTTACTCCTCCCTTCTTGTCCACCTACCAACCTTCTGCCAGCCCACTACCCCACTACATAGGTAATGTCATATCACAAAGCACCAAAAACCACAGCAGACATGCAAGATGAAAATTTTAGTCCTTACTTCTTGTTAGGCAGTGCTAGAGCTGTCACTGGCTTTGTCATTTTGGGAGTCTTTGTTTTATGTATTGTTTTTGATCTCAAGTCAGATATAGGTTTGAGCAATTTTGTTCCACTGTGAGCAGTAAAGCACAGTGAGGCAGCTAGTTGGTCGTCACCTCTTGAGAAGACACCCCCAGACCTGCTGTGATGAATAGCAAGAACTGTCAAAGGAATTCCTTTCAGTGTGTTACTACTGGCTATCGAATTCAAGTAGAACCAAACAGGAAGATGAAAATCTAGAATTGTGTTGAGCGTGTATGGTTATGAGCTGCTTTGGAACATGTAAGAATACGGTGTCCCCTACAACACAGGGGAAGAAATATCAGCAAAAGTGACAGCTTATGGTTCTCTTTTTTGGCCAGCCACTACTGAGAGTCTTTCCCAATGCTGAGGTTCTGGAATTTCAAGTTTAATTTCAGATAGAAGGAAGAAAGGAATTTGTAGAAACTTTCCTTCTACAGCCTTGGATGTTTTTCTTTGCTCCTCTTTCCAGACTTTCCTGTCGTTCTTCATCTCTGCCTCTCTGCCTGTCACTCCCACCCCTTCTCCTTCAACCTGACTGTTGCCATATTTTTTTTATCTTCCCATCCTAATTCTTGCCCAACTCATCCTCCTTGTGCATTCCTACCACTTATCCAATCTGTTACCCAAAGCTTCCTCCCTTCTCCTTCAGAGGAGAACTTTTGGACATTTAGTACCTCATATAAAGTACCTCTTTTAGTGCCTCGTGTAAAATTTAGTACCTCTTCTTTGTCATTTGAGTTGCCCTTTTTTAACTTGACTTCATTGTCAAGGTGCAAAAACCAGAACTGCTCGCAGTACACTGTATGTGGATGCACTGTGTTTTATATGGAGACAGAAAGGCACCAGTGCCACAATCTGCCATTCCTCTGGTGACAAGCAGCTTGTTGGCCTGTTTCATGGATGCAGTTTTGTGATTGCTGGTGGCAAGACCAAGGTCTCTCTTCAGATCTGAAACTGAGTTCTGAGGTCAGTACTACACAGTTGTGATTGGGTCTGTTTTTTGCCTGGATTAATCATATTACACTTAACTGCATTTTAGCTTTCCTGTCCCCTCTTTGACCACTTCTCTGAATTTGTGATACACTTCCTCATCACCAAGGCAGCACGTGGCCATTGGAAAGCTGAGGGAGCTGGCCTGATTCAGCCTGCATAAGAAAAAGTATCAAGGAGACCTCATGGTAGCCTTCCAGTACTTAAAGAGAGAACGGGGAGCAACTGTTTACATAGTCTCATAGTGATATGGTGAAGGGGGATGATTTAAAACTAAAAGAGAGTAGATTTAGAGTAAGATGTAAGGAAGAAATTCTTCATGCAGAGGATAGTGAGGTGCTGGCACAGGCTGCCCAGAGAAGCTGTGGATGCCCCACATTGATAAAATATGAGCAAAATTATTTTTTTCCAAGGCTTTTAACATGCCTCATTTTGTGTAGGGATGTCAAGTGTCAAATCCGCGATGTTAATGTGTCCCTTCCATTGCCAAGTATCTGATACTGGGGATTCTTGAATTCATCAATTGCAACACAGTTCTGCTAATCTTTGAAATTCTCGCTGTGTGGCTTGGCCTAATTTCATCTCAGAAGAGAGTTGTGCCACGTTTGCTGGATTTGTTATCAAAACAAGCAAAGCCAAAGTCAGGCATCTGTGTCAGGCAATTCCTGTTTGAACCCCTAAAATTTAACAGCATTATAGCATCTGAAATTTGCAGTCATCCTTCCCACAATTTCTGTTTAAGTCTGTCCTGTGGGAGAGGCTGCCTTCTGCTGGGAAGTGATGCCAAGGGGGAAAGGTGCAACATTTTGAAAACCAAATTTGGGAACCAAATAGAGATAGAGTGAGGTGTGGTTAATTTAGATAAAGCATCGTTCTCAAAAATAGTGCTGGTCTAAGGGAAGCCCAGGGATCCCTGCAAAGCCACCCATTGCTTGAATTCAGAGTTTTAGAAGGGCAGACCCTAAGGCTTTGTGTTTGAATTTCAGAAAAGTGGCCTTCCACAGATCTATCAATGCAAATGAGTACACTTCTAATGCTGCATTTAAAACCTCCTCCTCTTGTACAAGGTAAAATGCACAGCCAAGCTTCCCTCTCCCTCTCCACCGCTTCGCCCACCCCTGCAAGTCATTCTCCAAGCTGATTTATGACGGTATGTAGCCAAGGGAGCTCACTAGGGAGCTGCACAGAGTCTGAGCCTTGTTTAAATCAAGTCTTAACTCCTGTTTGGCCTCTGCTGGCAGCTCTCCATGAACGGCAGAGCGAGATCACTCTGTGGCCTCGCTGAGCTTCGCCAGAAACAACTGGCAGGATGAAGAGAGCAGATCCTCGGAGAGAAAACCATTAAGAGCAAACAATGCTGAGTCGTGTTGTGAACCAAAATATTTGAAAGCTAGGAAGAGCTTCAAACATTTTCAACCGTGCTTTTAGAAATATGGCAAGAATACTTAACTTCTTTGCAGTTTTCCCTTGAACTTTAGGAATGATCTCAAGCCCTCTGAGATCAGTAGTTTCTTTTAATCCTCTTTTGCATTGCAAAAATACTTTGTTAACTGTAACTGTTTCCTTTCAAGATTCTGTTTCATTATCAGCAACACTAGAATTTGTAACCTATTACAGAATATCTGGTTGTTAAACCTTATTGTGTACCTCTCTCTGCAGTTGGGAACAGCCTGCCTTTCTGCTCAAAAGCCAAACTCTATTAATGCCCAAAACCTTTTTCCATCTCCATCATAAACCACAAGGTTTATGATTCCTGCTTTACTTTGGGGAAATAATGTCTCAAAGAGACTGATTGTTGAATAAGACAAAAACATTCTGCAGTACGATTAGGAATGGAAGCCATAATAGCCTGAGTCGCAGAGTCCGCTATATAACCAAAAGCTCTTGTTGAAAACATGAAGTGTGGCTATAATGACTGGGTGATATCAAAATGGTGCACATTATGTGAATGTGTTTTTGGACATTTCCACTGCATTTTTAGAGCTTGCCAGTTGCTGCAGTTTGCTTCTTAAAGTCAAGACAAGTTTGGGTGGGTGTGAGGAGTAAAGTGTATGATACAGTTTAGTATATTTCTAGCCCCAAAATATCAAGAAGCCAGATTCATTAGGTCAGCAGCTTCTGGCTTCTGGGAGAAAGACAAGGAAAGGTGCTTTAAAGGGTGCTTAAAATTGTTATTGGAAAAACACAAAAGCAAGTCTATTTCATTGTATCCAACTGCTTTATTGAAAAGATTTCTTGATGTCCAAAGCTAGTTATGTGTGCTTAATTTGAAATCTGTAGTTACATGTCACATGTAGAATGTGAAGGTCTAATCTGTTTCTCAGAAGAAATAAAGTCATAATCAGTAGAGGAGCAGAGCTGACTGCGTTAACCTTGAATGTATTTGCCTTAGAGGATTTTGAACAGATTGACTAAACTTTAATGGCACATAAGACTTCATTACATCCTCAGAGAACACTGCTATTTTATATCCTTTATGTTTATTTCTTGCCTAAAAAGAAGCACAAAGGATTTGTTTTGCACGTGAAAAAATGTGGACTTCTGGCAAGTGAAAGAGATATTTTGGTAGGAGACTCACAGAATACAATTTTGCAGTCACTGTGAGTTTGTTTTGTTAGAAAGATTTGTCTGAAAATGGAGAAAATAATGTATGGAGTGTTACATCAGAGCATACTGATAACTGATGTCCTAATCCGATGGGCAGTTTAACATTCGGTTTCATTCGCTGCATGAGGTAACAAGCAGTGCTGCTTCTTGGAAGTGATGGTGGTTCACTGTTATGGCAAGTACTGGCACAAACTGAGCCAGTGGTTAGATGTGTGAGGAGGTGTCCTGAAACAGTGAGGCCCAAGTCAAAGGAATTATGCGCAATGACCACCTTGAGAATCAGGACATTTCTGTTTGCAAAGTAAATGCTAAGCTGATTTCGAGGTGTTGGTCTTTCTTCTATAGGTTTCCTATTTGTACGTGTACATTTTCTTTTCTTACAGGGTTCCTATTAATACGCTTTTCTTTATCTTTTTCCTTTGTTACTCCTTGTTTTGTAGGTAACTGTCCAAACTGGAATGGTAGATTCTGGGCTGAGCCCTTCTGGTGCTTGTCTCAGTTGTTGGGGTATGTGAAATGAGGTGGCAGAGAGACGGGTTGAGGTACAGAAGCAAATGAAAAGAGGGAAGCTGGAAATGGGAAGAGATGTGGGAACTGCAGATAGCAGTTGAGGTCATGTGAATGGTTGAGGTCACTCATTGAAAAAGGTGTAGTGACAAAGATACGAATTGTCTGTGACACAGAAATGTTGTACTAGCGGTGTTTTGTAAAAATAGTCTCTGGTTTAAAAAATAAATGGGTCTATCAAATGAAGCAGCAAAAGGAGAAAATGATTAAAGCTCTGGAATAAATAGCTAAGTCTTACTGAGTGTGTAGAACACAGGAAAGGGAGTTAAAGAAGAGAAATAATTGAATTAATGTATCAACATGGTAAAAATTCTTTCTTCATTGCAATGAGAACACAAGATCTGCACTTCATATGAGATTGCTGTAAAATACCCACATTCATGATCAAAGAGAGATGTTCCATGGACTCTATGAAATCCATTAAGGATTTAGGGCGTGAGAGGGTCAGACTGAAACCAGAGGTTTGGGAGACATTTGTAGATTTTGAAATACATTCCTTAGAAACATCAGAGGACCACATCATGTTGTAGAATGCCTTATGCTGAGTTAGACACCTACCTGTTCTGTGCAACAAAGACACTTTTAAGGACAGGATTTACAGTACATAACAAGCTCAAGCACTAGGGTTATTGAAACACCTCTGTCACCTGGAGCACTAAATGGAGATACAACAGCATATCTGCTTTAGGTGGAGGTACCTTGTTTGGGGTGCAGTTGTTCCAGGGAGACCTTCATTTGTTAGCTTGGGTGTGGGTCCCTGCCTTCCTCTTCAAAAAGAACAGGGTGACAGGAGGAGACCAGGCAAAAGGCGATGCTGGGCATGCAGGCTGAGTGTTGCCACTGGCACTGTTCTCAGGATATCGAGGACAGCTTTTTCCATGAGACAGAGTGTGTGCACACTAGGAATAACCCAAGGGGCCAAGGGAGACGCTCAAAACATCTCCCTCCCAGTTAAATGTCCCACACTTGGAGCTGAAGATCATGCTCTGGACTTTTGGCTGTCATTTTCAATTCCAGCTGCACTGTGGTGCAGTGTCAGTCAAAGACATCCGTGTCCCCTTTCATTTCCTTTAATAGGGCTGCAAGCTCCCAAAGATTGATTTATTTTTCTTTGTTGTTGAAAGAAACGGCAGCACTATTGCTTTCTTCTCCTCTTGACGCATTTTGAAAGAAACAATATTTTCTCCGGTTGTTTTGAAGGAAAGAGCATTGAACTCCGTAGGAGTCTCTGAAGTTCCAATCTTTGGTGACAGGAGGCTTTTCCAGTATAAGGCTCCAAACTCCCAAATATGAGGGATTTGAAATGCTGGCAACAGCACGTGCTGTGTGACAACCTCAGCAGGTCGACGTTGGTGGGAATCACTTTGCTAGGAAGCTCCAGCAACTAAATCCTTCAGTGGCATTGCCGCTCCCAGCCAAGTGTACGTGCTGAGGGAGAGACCCATGCTGCAGTCTGTGCCCCCAGAAGTGACTCTCAGTCAGTAATTTAGCAAAGCCTTATAAATGGTACTGCATGGCAAACCGGTGTGCTGTACATCTGATTGCAACAAATAGTAATTATAGGCATGCTTGAAGCAAGACTTTCATAAAACCGAATGAAAAGTGTGATTCATCTCACAGAAGACCCACCCACCCATTTAGCCATTGACATGTCTGTTGTCTTCTTTTACTTCTTCTTTTTTTAAAGTTTCAAAGGGGAATAAGACCTCTGAAATGCAAGACGTGCCTGAACATATTTCTCTTCAGTATTTAAATCAATTTGTAGAATAATATTTTGATTATAAGGTTTCCTAATTTCTGAGATGTTAATAACTTTCCACCCATCTATTTGTGTAATAATCACAACCGTTGCTCAACGTATTAAACCTGGTGTTGGCCTCTGATAAGGAAGTTTTCATCATTTAGAGTCATATTGGAGCATAAGTTGCTAATATTTTTAAGTACTCAATCTCAGTCAATTTGACAGATGACATTAGAGCTGTGCACTACCTCTAGATCGTTCATTTTCTTTTGGAAAGTAACGTGTGATATTGTACTGCTTCCCAAGACTTCATTTTTACATTATAACGCTCAACCCACTCTAAATGTTCAAGTGTCCAGTAACTAAATCTCTGTGATGCTGCACATTAGAAAAGATGCTTGTGGCTGCCTGTGCCAGTCACGTTTGCAGGATGAAAGCAGGAGTGTAGTGGGGTGGTGCTCGTGCTGGTTATTTGTACCAGTTTCAGTGTGTCAGCTGCCCAATTTCTGCACCTTTTTCAGGGTTTTAGATCAGTGTGGGCACATTTACCTGCAGGATTCAAACTGTAACCTTCCAAATAAAGTTCCCCTCCATCCTCATCAGCATTTTTGGTGTTATTTCATATTTGTAACTGTCTTATTTGATTTTCCATACTTGGATGTTCTTTGTGTAAAGGTTACTTAAATTCTAAACTTTGTGTGCCCGACAGACCAGACAAACTTCTCAGGACATGAGCCATGACAGCAGCAGCTTTGGGATAACAAGATGTCTGTTGAGTAGTCTACAAGTTTGCCCTTGTGAACCTTAATTCATCATCAGGATCAAAATGTGCAGTAAAATTCCCTATTTAATAAAAAGGAGAAAAAGAATTGTAAGGTGCATAGAAATTCAGACTTAGAAAATTGAAAAGGGAGACAGTCAAATAGTAGATATTGTATGGTCAGTTGCTGTCACGCAGACAGCAGAGTGCGTAATTCTGCGGCACTATGATTTGCTGTATATGGCCTGCACAGATATCCCAAACGCAGCCTGAGTTTACCAATTCCAGGTGATAGAAATCTGCAATTAGTCAAAGGTGTTTTCTTGTCTCCAGAATGAACTCAGCTGCTGTGGAGACCTGATTAGTGTGCGCTGGAGACCTGTAATGAGGGAAAACTTAATTATTCAGATTCATCAGCATGCAAAGGTGTTGGATGATGCCACACAAGTCTGCTCGATCAGCATTCCAGAACGTGTGCAATCCGGGTGTTTAATAGTGGTCGTGGTTTGCTTTAGGCATATACTTGAAGGTTAAAGCTGAGATTTTCAGCAGTGTTTTCCATGTAGTGCAGAGATCCCCTCCTCTTATTGTTAGTGGCGCTCTGAGGAGCTTCACTTTATACACTGAACAAATTATTATTAACTGTGTGTGTAGTGCTATAAAATCACTGCCTCTTTGCTTTATAAAGACACGTTCTCTGCCCCAGAATGCTTGCAGTCGAAGAGAAATGAGGCAAGACAATGAGAAAGCCATAAAGGAAAAGGAGGGTGTGGAACGAAACATGAGGCAGATAAGATAGAAAAAAAGAACCTGACAGATAGGACTCCTGCAGCAGGAGGTTGTGAGCGTGCTTTACCCTTGGGGACCTTCAGTGAGCTGCCACACCCGCTGATACACTGCGTGATTTTATGGATAAAAATCACCCACTTCCCTTCTGCTCGGGCAGCCCTGGCTGCCTCACCTGGCATCCTCACTTCCCACAAAGCGTCCCTTTGCTCTGTGTGTCTGCGTGTGCCACTGGCTTTCCCTCAGCACCCCCTGTAACGACTTCTGTTGTGGAAACACCAGTAATCCCTGACCCAGTGCTAAACTAAAGCTAATAACGTATTTTTACTGATTAAAAGAAACTACTGAAACGCTCCGTAAGTACAAGCTGTGTGCACAGCTAATCTGTAGAAACAAACATGCTGCATGTACCCCATCTCTATCGCTCCACCATCTGTTAGCTTCACACATCCATTATGTTTTGTCTTTAGTGAAGTGTTTCTTGGCTTTTCTAGACAAAGCTGTTTTTAAACTTAAGCAGTTTGGCAGCTGGGCACGTAACGTTGTGGCAATAAAACCTGTGAAGAAGAAGAGTGGATGGTGCATTTGACAGAGAAGTGAGATAGTATTCTCAACCCAAAAGAAGCATACCCCAAATTGGACACGGATTTGAAAATAGCACTAAAGAGGTACAGGAAGACTGAAAGTTGGAAAGAAAAAAGCAAACTATTTTTTCTACTTTCAGCAGAAATCTGAGGAGTAAGGAACCCAGCAGCTCCTCTTTTATGAAAACTCCAGCCATCAGCACTAGCCAGAATTTCCATTTCTATCCACCGTCCATCTTTCTGCCTGAAGAGCACTGGGCAAAATTCTCATTGTGTCTTATCAGTAAGATTCCCAGTGTACAACAAAGGGAATTCAGAAGTCTTCTGTGATCGTAGATAGCTTTGCGGTGTGAGGGAGCTGAGGAAATGACCCTCTCCTCCTCTTTAAAAGAGCTCTTCCGACATCAACCTGTGCAGTCTTTTACAGGAAGGCAGGCTACAGTCTTTGATGGTAAAAAGTATGAATAGAAATACTAACCTACTATTCTGCCTTTGAAAGAAATAGTGCTCAGTTTTAGCAAAGTGTGTTATTCTGACAGTAGCTGCTGCAGATACCTGCTTTAGCTTTCCTTGACCCAGAGGGTGCTGACACAGCTGCCCAGAGAGCTGTGGGAGCCCCATAGGCACTCAAGGCCATGATGGATGGGCCCTGGGCAGCCTGAGCTGGTGGGTGGCAGCCCTGCCCATGGTAGGAGGTTGGAACTAGATGGTCTTTAAGATTGTTTCCAACCCAAGCCATTCTATGACTGAATGATTTGTTTTCCACGGTTCTTCTAATTTCCTGTATTCTAATGGTCTTAAGATGTCTGAGTGGTTCTTTGGAGAAAGACTTGTCAGGGAAGGTGGTTAGGGGCTGCAAACCTATGGGTGCTGCTGAATCCAGGGAAAATGTGGAGAATTGGATGTTCCAGAAGGAACTGGTGGACTGCTGAAAGCAGCGCATCTTAGGTGTTCCACAGGACCAGCAAGAGAGGTACTGAAGCAACCACATATACATGCAAAGTAAATAGTTTGCTCTGCCACTGCATTAGCAAGGAAACCACTTCAAACAACTCCCTACCTAGGGAAAATGTAGTAATAATAAGCAATAGCGTAAGTCTCCACTCCTTGCCCCAGAGGTTGTCTACTAATCCTTAGGAGCCTTTGCACTCTGCAGGCTTCCTTTTTCTACCCTCGTTTGTCATTGGAAAAGAATTTGTATGGGTCAGAGGCATAGTACTTGTCGGAGGAAAACATTATTAAAGGAAAAATGAACAGTGCTCCAATGAATCCCTTTACGAGAAGTAAACAACAGTTTATCTTCTTGAAGGGAAACAGAAGCTTGTAAAAAGGCTTTTGAAAGCCCAATTGCTTGTGAGGTGCTGGAGGTCTATCGCACTGCTACTTCTGAGAGGAAGCTGCACGCACTCATGAGGGCTTTCATTTATTTCAGTTTAAAGCACTCTCTGTCTCAAGATCTCCCCGTAGCTAATTAAAACAGAACGCAGAACGACATTAGTTATGCACCAGAGTGGGAGTCAGAAGATGTAAGCTCAGTTCCCAGCCCTGCTACCGACTTCCTGGGTGACCTTGGGTAAGCCTCTTGATGTAGATTTTCAAAAGACCTCTGGGCCAAATTTTCATATTGTGTTTGATTTTCAAAGGAGCTCAATATCTAGTGATTTCCATGATGTTGATTACGGCCAGAATTTCGAGCAAACTCAGCAACAAATATGCTGAGCTCATTTGAAAATTGAGCCCTTCATCTTTTTCTGCCTCAGTTTCCCATCTCTGACAGTGCCAGTAAGATATTTTCCTTGTCTGTCCTGATTGTTTGGGCTGTAGCTCCGCAATGCAAGAAATTGTCTTTTCATGAATGTGTATGGAGTCTTGTACAATCTTGTTTGATCTCTATTATGGTTTTTAGGCATGACCGTAATGATTGTTACACCAGTGATCTGCTTCAGAAGAAAAAGAAACTGCAATCAGAAGAAAGCGTAATTATTCTCTTGTTTCTTGGTGAAGAGATGTACTAATTTCTTTAGTTTGCTTGGCAGAACATTGTCTGGAGAGCTGTATTTAACATTAGCATGTATATGTTAGCTGCTTTCTCTTGTCCGTGAAGGACAGATAACCTATCAGGGAAGCAGGTTAGATTAGTTTGGCATGATTTGATCTGCAAGGAAACATATTGACAGCCTGTGACTGTCTTGTTATTCTTTTATTGCTTCTAATTGAATCGTTTAATAGTTTACTGAAGAATATTTTCAGGTGAAATTCCTTGTACCTTCCTGCCCCCAGGCCAAACACTGTCACCCCCCCATCGTTACTGCTGCACCAGCTCTGCACTTTTCCCACACCACACATGCGTGCTCTTGCAACATCTCTGAGCAATATAACATTCTCTGTTGGCAAAGGTATAGAGTGCTTCTTCACTTCATAAATACTGTTTGCTTCCCGGGACCCACTACAACCCATTCCTGAAATTCCAGATCAGCATTGTCAGTGATAATCGAGCTCCTGGTTTCAAGCTGTGTGCTGTGCAAGCCAGAGGCCAAATGTAGTAACCCAGGAATGCATGATTGCAACGACTGTCACTTCCCAAGGAACTCTGCTCCCTGCTGAATGACTGCCCTGTCCGCATACCTGTGGGTGTCACTAACACAGTGACTCTTTCCTGCTGTGTTTGTCATATAAGGGAGGACAGCACCTCAAGCAGCTGAAAGTTTTGAAGTGATCATTTCCTATGCTGACAAAATGGACATGCGACTCACTGCTGTTTTCCGGACTGCCCTGTACCCTCTTGCTAGTTATTTGTTGATCCAAATATGTACCTTCTGGAGTGCCCTTCTGGCACTTGTATGTTTTCCTTTACATGAAACAGGATGCTGGAGCGTGATCAGCCTTCAGCAAGAAACCTGGCAGGACACCCCTAAAAAGACCATGGTTGGGGCAGGTCTTCAGTTGAGGTTGTGTGTGTTTGGTCATGGGGGAGCTTCCTTGTGTTTTTCATTTCTGACTAGCGTCTTCTGTTGCATTTTTGTAAGGATGTTGTCCTGTTATGATCTGCACTAAAAATCTTTTTTCATCTTAATCTAATGAAAGGTTTCCTAAATTGTGTTTCATGTTATACTGTTGGCATGCAAGGCATATCAAGGCAGTACTTGATCCTGAAGAGCAGCCAGCAGAGCTGGTACCTGCAGATAAAAGCTCAGAATTGGGGAAACAGTGATTCTGTCCTTAAAGGCTTTTTACTCCTTCCAGTCACTGAGCCCCATTTCCACACATTGTCACTAGCTGTAGCCAAGCTTGCAGTAAAAGAGGAATCTGAATTACTTGTACAAACAAGAGTCTCTAACACTGATCTAACCTAAATTCTGGGTTGCAGGGCTGTGCTTAATTTCTGAGGTAAAAGAAGACCATGCCTTATCTTGACAGCTTGGAAATGGTGACCCCTTAGAGTGACTCTGTTTTATTCTTTTCAGTTTCTTTCCTTCGGTAGCACATTCATTTCGAGATACAAAACCTTGATCTTTGTCGGCACACACGTAGAGTTTGTGTGTGCTCCTGCCAGAGCTGATGTGCCAACCAAAGAGTAGCAAGGGAAGTTAATAGTTCATTAGGAGGGCAACTACGATGTTACTCCATCCTGGTAATAAATATATGATTGAAAAGGTGAGCGTAATGTAAACTGCTTTGCTGGAAAGATGAGAACTGCACAGAATACCATGTGATTTAGTTATGTGTTCATCTTTTCATTGTTGCTATGGAGTGCAAGTGACACCCGTAACTGCTGTCCCATCAGTTCAACACCTGCTTCCCCTGCTCTGTCTGCTCTGCTTAGCTGTTCTTGCTGCTGCTGCTGTACATCTGTGCTCAAGTCCTTTCTCTCTTCCATTCCATGACCCTATTAAACCTGATCAGGGAGGAAAGTGTTGACATGGAGAGACCTTGAAGCTTTAAAAGACTTGGCCTCTTCCTTGTTCTTAGCTGAGCCCATCATAGTGTTTCCAACACACCTGCCATAAAGCACAGCCATTTCCAGATTCTCTATTTTCTGTACCATGCTAAAATGTCAAGGTGGAGTCTGAAACTCGTGTCTTGCTATATAAATGGCTCCTATAGCATGGTAATACTTGTCTGATCATGTAGCGTTAATGAAGGTGCACTCTTCCCAGCTACCCTCCTGGCAAATGAGAATCTGCAGAAAGAAATTTGAAATAACTATTGATCAGATTTAAAGTTAACTACTAATTGCCATCAGAAAGCACTAGGCTGCTGCAGTTTTAATCCATAATTATTAATAGCTCTGCACTTTCACATTGGATTTCTTCTGCTGACTGCCATTCAAGAAGCCTAATCTTACATCACAGGAGGGGTTGTGAAAAGTAGCTGTTCAGCTGTTCCTAGCTGATGATAGTGTTATGTTTAGCGCCTGTGACATTGTTTTGAAGGATCCTATATAAATTGGGATTAGCAGCATTTTATATTTTCTTCTAGGAAACAGCTTACTGAGTATTATTATTGCAAAGACCTGCTCAGTGTGCACAGCATGGTTTATGCAGGATGTCTTAGTACAACACGTACAATGTCTGCCTTAACCTCAATTAAAACCTTGCCATGTTATGGTTGAGCAATGGCAGATCTGCAAGTTCCTCTTAAAAAGTAGGCTTTATTTCTTAACTTGTTTCAATATGATGTCAATTAATGATTTTATTTTCCCCCTTTTCTCACGTATTTCAGCAGTGTCTTATTAAAAAAAAAAAATAGAACACACAGAAAAACCAGCAGAAATCGAGCAGGCAGCTGAAGCTTCTTTCCCATCCCAGAGGTCATTTCAGCAGGGACATTTCAGGCAGCACAAGGCTGCAGAATAACAGCAGTTCTTGCTCATGGTGATAAGTAAAATAGAGAAGAAAACTGTGTCTTCATAATATAACTCCAGTAAGTTATGTGAGATATATGCAGTGCTTCACTGCGCATTGAATCGTAATCTCTTGAAGTTATATGTTTGCAAATGAATTAAATACATTTTTGAAGTGATTAAGAGATTTGGAATCACTCTGAAGGGCTGAGGTGGATCACTAATAACAGAATTGCAGACATTGCTCTAAGCATTCATTAATACTCAATCTGAAATAACATATCTTGCCTAACAGTTTCTTTTGAATATCTTGACATCGAGCTTTAGGGGATAGGAAAACGAATATTGGCTTTTTCTTGCTTGTGCACTCACATCTTTCTTCATGAGCCATACACCGTCTGTCCTGTGAAACAGGCAGCTCTGGCTCTCCATCTTCCATAAGGTTTATATATTAACTTTATATAAGTTGAGAGATTTAAGTTCAATATTAGGAGGAATTTTTTTCACTCACAGGGAGGTGAGGCACTGGCACAGCTGCCCAGAGAAGCTGTGGATGCCCCATCCCTGGAGGTGCTCAAGGCCAGGCTGGATGGGGCTCTGATCCTGATCCAGCTGGGGGCAGCCAGCCCACAGCAGGGGGGACTGGGTGAGGGACTGGGTGGGCTTCAAGGTCCCTTCCAATCCAAGCCATTCTGTGAATAACATGAATAGTGATGGATGAAGGTGCAATGGACAGGTGCAGGAGAGCCTCAAAGATCAGTTTCTTCTAATTCTTAGGGAATATGTAATGCAGTTTTCTGAGAGAATTTGAATTAAATTGAATTAAATTGACAGAACAGACTGTCTAAAGCCTGCTAAGGACTTGTACGTAAATGGATGTAGCTCTAAGCTGCTGTTAATAGCTAACAGGTTTCCTCTCGGCATTCCGTCCAGCCTTAACAGCACCTTTCTTGAGTCCACTGTGGAAGTGGATTAGGGTAAACAGCCAAAAGGCACTCCTTGTGCAGGATAGGAGCATCCACACAGGGAATTACTGCCAAGAAGCTAATGCATTCTAAATTCACACCCTAGCTTATTTTGCAACAGCTTCCCTGTGTAGGCAAGCCCTACATGTTCATTTCATTTGATGGTTAGCATTGCATCAGTGACATTCCAGATTCTGACCACAATGTTAGTAATGGAAAGTGGTTCATCTTCTAATGAAATGGTCTTTTTTTTTTTTTTTTTTTTTTTTTCCCCTAGTTGCAGCTTTTGCAGCTTTTTCTTTCATGTGTCTGGGGTGAATTTCTTCATTTCTTAAGTGAGCGTGATATTCTCCTTCTAATCTCTGGTGTCAAATGCTGCTCTCTAAGCACAGAAACTACCTTTTTTACAGTATGCTGGCTGAAGCAGTGATTGCCAAGCCTTTTTTATTCCAAAGTGTAGGTGAAAACCCAAACTGATAAATATGTCCTTTTCACTTATTTGTAATTTAGTAGTTTGTGTCCTTGTATTTTTTCCTATAAGATATCCTAGTGTTCCTCCTGCTGCGCTGTTATTGTGGCATCTCTAATACTTGTGCTCTGTAGTCATATGCCTGGCATACTTTCATATAGACATAGAGTTTCCTGGTCATTTGAGTAATCTGTTTATCAGCTGGGTTTATTTTCAGCAAGCCTTTGGTGTTTAACTTGCTTATTAAGTTTGCACGTCACTGTGGGTGATGATAGTTAAGATGGAAGAAAATGGCCTTCTTAGATTTTCCAGAAATAGTGGCTCCTCTGAGCTTACTGATGAGCCCTCATGACATCTTTTTAGGTAAGCTGCATCTCCCCCAGGAGCTCCTTCAGATCTAGTCCAGACTGTAGGGATGAGGAAACTGCTGTTTGAAATGTCAGCCACGGACTTTGAAGTGTGGATTTCTCATGTTAGTATGCAATAACAAAGTAAGCAAGAAAGCTTCCTCTCTGTGTTTGCCAACCAAACTGTTCCAGTTGCACAATTTACAAAGATGCACTTTCTGTTCACATTTCTAGGGATGCAGCTCCCACTGCGTGCAGTCTCAGTTTCCCACAGTCTAAAGGCAGAGTTGCTGTCTTGCTTCTCTCTGAGTTATACATGAGATGAAGGTTTCACAAGACAACTCTCTGCTGTTGTTGTTTTTCCCTGGGTGGGTTTTGTAGTCACATTTTCTTCATTAATGGGTTACGCGGTAATTTTTATCTAACTTAAAGAGTTGTTACATCTCCTTCACTTAATTTCTGTAACCGAGTGTCCCAAAATACTTCCATCAAATCAAGTCTGTCCTCGTTATAAGGTTGTTCTGGAAAACTGACATCAAGCAGCTCTACCCTGCAGTGAAAGGATGAAATGGGAACAGTATTTCCATAAGGAATAGTGTGTTTTAAAAGGAGTGTAGCTTAGGGGGAATAAATATTGTAAAATATTCATGTGCTGTGAATTTGATGGCGTTTTAAAGGAGTTTTTGGAGGATAGGTGCTTTGCACAGGATATTGTCCTTTCCTTCCCCACTCTTATTATGTAGAGGAAGCAACAATTTGGTACTTCATTCATCTAATTTCTCCTCACACCCCAGGAAAATTGGAATGGTTTATATTCACAGGATTGTCTCTTTATTTCAGATTTACCAAGTCTGTGTCCATATAATCCTTGCACAAGTTATGTTAAAACAGGGCATACATAAAGGAACTGTGAGTAAACTTACAGCAAATTGCTTGGCCTGGGCAGGAGCAAGTAAATTTGCAGTTGCAAGCTGGAGCAATATGTTAGAGGCCACCTTCCTTAGATCAACGCATGTATTGCAACACCAGCAAGTAATCAAACTGTAATGTACTTTAATGCAAAGCCTAGTTTGGCTTGGTTGGCAAACTAAACTATCGCTCGCCTCTAGCTAAAGCAGACAGCCTTTGAACTTTCTGACTGCAGCTGTAGCTTGCACACCTTATTTTCCCTTTTAAAAATCAAATTAAACTGTAACCTGCAGCCTCTGTGGTAAGTTTCAAGGAAAATTAAATTGTTGCTAACCTTTCTAGCAAAGATAACTGTCTCTAATCAAGCTGAAAAGTCCAGTCCCAAATTCCCCGCTCCAAGTTCAGACAAATTCATTGGAGGAAAACTCCAGGGGCTATTGAGTGCAAAGTTATTACCTCTGACTCAGGAAGTCCTTGGGCGCAAATAGCTAGAGGCTGGGAAATTTTATCAGGAATGTATTGCTCTGTGCTTCCCCTCTTCTTTCATTCTTCCTGCAGCATTTATAGTAGATCTGTCCTGGACTCTGAACACTGGGCAGCTGCTCTGGTTCTGGCTCTGAAGACAGCTCAGGCTTTCAGCACTGGCAGGCACCATCCCGCTCTTCATCATGGCCCCTAGTAGTCTCAGCACTGTGGTCTTTTCCCTCCTGTTGACTTGTCCATGCCCCCTTTAACATCGCACTAGCAGCAGCCCAGGTCCAATCACCGTCCCTTTGCACCCTTGGGGGCCACGTCCTTCACCTGTCTCCCTCTCAGTATTTTCTTTGTCCTGCTGGCAGGAACACTTGGCACTTGATTTATCCTCGCAACGTTCATGTTTTTCTTGGAGCTCTCAGAGATAGGACTTTTCCCAGCCTGGATGAGCTGCTGTTATTTCTATAGAGTCAGCAGTACAATAGACCCTCTTGGGAGCCAGGACCGTGTCTGGCTACTGGCTCAGCCTCACAAAGCCTCAGTCCTGCATGCTTAACATTGCTCTTTGATTCCCAGGATTAGCTTCTGACTGATGGCAGGTGAGAAGGCAGAACACTGCAGCACGAAAGGAAAGAAATCAATTAAGTTCACATTGCAACATTGCTTTCTCTTGGCTAGGTTATGGCAATCTTCCTCACCTTAAAGAACAAGGAATTGGGTAGAAGACATTGTTGGCCCTGGAAGCACTGAGCAGGCAGCAGTGTGTCTATCAAAGAAGTAGAAATGACAGCAGGGAGGTGTTTGGTTTTAACTCTTTGGTTTTAGTATGTATACTACCCATGCTAAATATAATGCTCAATACAGCAGCTAATATCTCTGCCCTGTAGCTTTCTCATTCTTAAAAGTAGTCTTAAACATTCTCAGTCTCTCAGCAGACTCAGTAAGAAGTGAACTAAGGTGTATTAGTCACGTTTTTATCAAGAGATGAAAGAGATAGAGATATAAAGTACTACCTGCCTTTAATTAAAATGGAATAAGTCAAAAACAGTTGGCAGTTGCAAAATTCATTATGATGTGTTACCAAAAATAGATGTCTTCATGAGAATGCAGTTTTGTTACAACAGTGGGCACTAATTAGCAGTAAACATAATTGCTGAGATAGCCAGATAGAAAACGTGTTACTAACACTCGTAATAGATGTCAGTTGGCTGGAACAGAAGTCTAGAAACTCTTAAGCCTTAAAATGCAATATGTTAGAGTACCAAAACAGATCTATGTAATTCTGTCGCTTAAGGCAACATTTGAATTTCAGGAACAATAACGTAGTGTTTTCTGCACCTGGTTTTCATTTGCAAGGAAAATCTGGTTTTAGACAAATATAACCTGACTTAGCTGAAATATGTCTGACCTGGTGTTCCTATTTCTTCTTTCCACAGAGGAGTCATACTCTGAAACTTTTACAATTTCATTTGCTAACATTCCCTTTGGCCTTCAGAAAAAAACATCTTCCAGCATCAGTTTACAGGCATAGATCTGTAGTTTATAACATCCTACTATCCGGTTTGGGATGAATGTGTTTGCTTTATTTCTTTTTGAGTAATCTCTGCAGATTTTACTGTAACTGAAAAAGTTATTTTCCTCTCTCCTCCTGTAATCTCGAACACCAAGCAATAACAACTAATCTGTGGGTGTTTTATCTGATTTAGGCTAATTTGCAATTGACAGGTTTGAGGTATCGCTTACATAATCCCCGTCTTACATATTTATTATTAAAAATATTAGCGGCTTATGGAAAGGAAATACTTCAGTAATTCGTCTGTGCTGTGATAACCTCTTGAAAGCAGGACCTTGCTGTGGTAGGCTGTTCACAGTCATTGCAAATAAAGTCCAAACAAGAAGTGTTCAGGACCAGCTCGCAGTAAGATAACAGAATTCATGACAGTTGATATATCCCACCTACCAGAAATGGGTCTTGGCTTACCCAATCTCAGCCATTAACAACAAGGCTTCTAAATCACCTTCAAAGCCACTAAGAGCAAGGAGTAAACTCAGACTGTGATTTATCCCATATAATTGTAAGGCTTGAGACATTCAGGGGTAGAATCAAGCTTGGTATCTAAATATTACTGATTAAAAAAATCATTAATGCCTTGTAATCAATCACCTGCCCTGGATCTTGCTAGCACTGCTGCATTCTAGCTTCATTGGCTGGCTGAGCTGGTACGCTGCGTGCCAAGTTCCTGAGTTGAAACAAAGTACAGCGTACTGAAGTGAAGTGCGTGCTTCCAGATGTTTCTAGCAGGAAAGCTGGAGATGCAGGATGTCAAAATTTGCGGATGCATTAATTTAAGGAAATTCTGAAGCTCTTGTTCTTTGTTAGTGTTAGTCATAGGAAAATAACCGGTGTGGTATTTACAGAAATCAGCCCCTGCAGAAGCTCACACCTACTGATAATCTGGCATATTCTTTAGCCTTGCTGAGATTTCATAAAATCATAGGATCACAGAATGGCTTGGGTTGGAAGGGACCTCAAAGCCCACACAGTCCCAACCCGCTGCCATGGGCAAGTTGCCCCACACCAGCTCAGGCTGCCCAGGGCCCATCCAACATGGCCTGGAGTGCCTCCAGGGATGGGATAACCACGGCTCCTTTGGGCAGCTGGGACAGTGCCTCACTGCCCTCTGAGTAAAGAATTTCTTCTTAACATCTAATCTCAATCTCCCCTCTTTCCTGAATGGTTGACAAACTCCTGTTGTGGAATGCAGAGTGGGGCAAGCTCTGTTAAGGAGGGAGGAAGGAGAAATGTGCAGGCTGTGGGGAATGCTTGTAAGTGTTGATGTCGAAGTATCCAGAGCAAAGCTGGGCCTGCTTGCCTGGCAGCCTGCTCTGTTTAGACTGGGTGTGAGAGGCTGCATTTGCTTCCAGGGTGATGTCTTCTGTTATCATGCGGAAGGTGATGGTACTACACAGGCATGCAGGGCTGACCATAAGTTAGGAAAGACCAGTCCTTAACAGATGTGGAGGGCTGAATACCAGGGATGCAAAGATCAGCTGATAGTGTGTGTGTGGTAGCATCTGCAGCAAAGGAAACCAGAGCTGAAGCTTTGTAGAAGGCAAATCATAACTAAGACCCTCCCTGTGCCGTTGTGTTTCTCAGTGCCCTACTGGCAGGCAAAGCCAACACAGGGCCCTGAGTGATTTCATCCCCTGCAAACCCTGTGTTCCTGCATTGCTCCCACATTTTCTATGATAAGTGTAATGTAGCACTGGGTTGCCCAGAGAGGTGATGGACATCCCATCCATGGAGACACCCAACGTCAGGCTAGCCAGGGCTTTGAGTAACCTGCTCTAGCTGTAGGTGTCCCCTGTTCATTGCAGGGGAGTTGGACTAGATGGCCTTTAAGGGTCCCTTCCAATTCATATGATTCTGTAATTGCAAACCAGCTGATGCAACTCAAGAGAAAAACATTGCATTCAGCCTGGGCCACCTTGGGAGGATGCTCCAGGGCTCTGCTGCAAAATACTGCAGGCTCACCCCAAAAGACTGGAAAATTATGGCAGGTGTTCAGTTTGCTTTTATTAGCGGGTTAAAGATAACCAAGTATATTGGTCTAAAATCCTAAGTGCATAATAACTGAACAAAGTTGGGAAAAGATAAAACAGTGTGGACATTTACTAAGGCTACATTTAACAGTAAGGAAACCTTTTCAGGTGCTCCATGTCTCACTCCTGGCTCTGGCTGATGAGTTTCTGCACGGCACTTGGCTGTTGTGCCCTGTGTATGTGGTCACAGCTCTCTGGCAGAGGGGAACCTGCAGCTCCTGTGGCTCTGGGGGATTTCCCCATCTGTCTGCCTTTCACCCCCCAGCACTGATCCACCAGGTTACTTCAGGAACTTTGCTGCTGCCTATCATCTCAAATAACGCACTCTTGGTTTTTGTTTTTCATTAATTCTAGTCTTGTTAAAATAGAGTGGCATCACTTTACAAGTTATGTTTTATGATAAGTAGTATGAATGGCATGTAATTGCCCGGTTAGGACATTCAAGCACAAACTGATGTTAAGCACTGGGCTGCCAGGTCTACAAAAGCTTCCCCTCATCCCGTGTTAATTTTGGGTGCACATTTGCAGGCTGCTGGTTTTCTGTGAACTTGAACAGGGAGAACAAAAGACTTTGCATATATTCAGGCCAGCTTGCTTTCCTTTCCAGCTCTTCTTTCTAACAATGGCTATAAATAGCTACCAAAAACAAAGGTGGTTGCCATTCAAAAACGGTAGTAAGCTACATATTTTATGACAGAGACTGTAGTATTTTTGCAGTATCTTGTGCAGGGAGTGGATACAGAAACAAGTTGTGGCATCTTAGATATCACTGCGAGATAACTCTGGGCAAATGCTAGATCTTATTTGCTTATATTAAGTATTTGGCTATCTAAATACTAAATAGAAATTGTCTTGTTTCCCATTATAGTTCGTCCTCAATCAGATAGTAATGATAGTGACGACATCGAACAAATCGATGAAGATATAGCTGTGACTCAGAGTCAGATGAACTTCATTTGTCCCATTACACAGGTATGCTATCACACTGTAAGAGATTGGGAAAGAGCTATTTCATGTCCTTCACTGGATTGTTTATTGCAAACCCATAGCACTTGTTAAAAATCAGGCAAGCATTATCAAGAGAGGAACAACATTGCTTAGGGAAGAAAACAACTGCATAAGTAGCAAGGCAGCTTCCTATGCAGGATCTGACCCCTTAACTTCAGTGCAACACCATGCATGAGTGGCAGAAAGACTTCCTGCTGTTTTACATGAGTTTTGTAAGAAGCACTTTCAGTGGACATTCTCAGTTCCTTTAAGTCAAACCTTATTGATTACAGATGGAAATGAAGAAGCCAGTTCGAAACAAAGTCTGTGGGCATTCCTATGAAGAAGATGCCATTCTAAAAATCATCCAGAATCGAAAGCAGCAGAAGAAGAAAGTCCGGTAAGCTATCAGGAATGTGTGGAAAAGCTATTTGCTTTGCTGTGTAAGTGGAATTTTACTCCACTTGTTCTAGGAAATGTATTTGGATTGGCAAGGCTACAGGAAGTAATACCTCAGCGTCTGCCCAAGTCGCAGTCTCCTCATTAGTACAGTACATGAAGGATTTTTTTCTTTAATGAAAACAATGTGCAAGGAAATATTCAGGAAGTGTGTGGGGAAGTTACAGCTACTCATGGTACCTGCACAACAGAATAGAAGAGATTGTGTATAGCTGTGAACAACAAAGAGAAACTTCAGCTTCATAAGGTTTGGTTGCTCGCTGCAGTCCTCCTGCTTATTTAGCAAACCTTAATGTTAATGAAAAATTAAATGGCTCTGCTATGCACCCTCTTCTGCAGTTAGGTTCCAATACAGATAGCAGTGAGAAGCATTGAAATTCAGCCTTCTGGGTAGTACAGAATATAAGAATGACCAGAAAGAACTGTATACTTACTACTACAATGCAGTGAAATAATTCTTAGTCTACAGCACCAAAGCAGCTTTCTGCTTTCCACATAGGATGTATTTTGTTGAATGAAAACATGTAGAAGTTGAATTATTGAACCTGAAATTCTTCTTGATATATTTCAAATTTTGAATTGTTTTGACTTTTTGAAAAACAAAACAAGAGGAAGAGAGGCTCAAAGGCTTTTCAGAGCAAATTTAGAGGGCATGTTTTGTCATCACAGAGTCACAGAATCGTAGGGGTTGGAAGGGACCTCCAGAGATCATCGAGTCCAACCCCCCTGCCAAAGCAGGTTCCCTACACCAGGTCACACAGGTAGGCGTCCAGGAGGGTCTTGAATATCTCCAGAGAAGGAGACTCCACAACCCCACTGGGCAGCCTGTTCCAGTGCTCCGTCACCTTCACCATAAAGAAGTTCTTGCACACATTCATATGGAACTTTCTATGCTCCAGTTTCTGGCCGTTTCCCCTTGTCCTGTCTCCACACACTGCTGAAAAGAGTCTGGCCTTGCCACTTTGTCCCCCACAACTCAGATATTTATAGACCTGGATCAGGTCCCCTCTCAGTCTTCTTCTCTCAAGGCTAAACAAACCCAGTTCACTTAGCCTTTCTTCGTAGGGGAGATGCTCCAGGCCTTTCACCATCGTTGTGGCCCTCCGCTGGAACTCTTTGCAATAGATCCCTGTCTTTTTTGTACTGGGGAGCCCAGAATTGGACACAGTATTCCAGATGAGGCCTCACCAGGGCAGAGTAGAGGGGGAGGATCACCTCTCTTGAGCTGCTGTCCATGCTCTTTTTAATGCACCCCAGTATGCCATTGGCCTTTTTGGGAACGAGGCTGGTTCATGGCCCAATATGTCGTCCACCAGGATGCCCAGGTCCCTCTCAGCAGAGCTCCTCTCCAGCAGGTCATCCCCCAACCTGTACTGGTGGATGCAATTATTTCTCCCTAGAATATCCTCCCATCCTTAACCATCACTATTAATGTCTGTTTTCATGCCAGATAGGCAGAATTTCATGCTTTTGTGTTGATGACCTCATGGAAACTTACAAGTTGTGGACTTTCAAATAAATGTGCAGTTGCTCAGGAAGATCTGTAGAGACCAGCAACCTGATTTCTCCACAGATAAAGCCACAGTTAGCTCACTTCCTCTATCTGTAGCTCTTGTGTTTCTGTCAGACTTGACACACTCTGCCACATGGATACAAAGTGGGGCAGAACTTCTTCCTGGCTGCACCAGTACAAAATGAGTCATCCATTGTGATGGCTCTCAGTGGCTTACTGTACTCTGGCCACTACCTTGAAGAACAAGGGAGAACAGCTTGTCTTAGCACATTATGAGGGCTATGGAAAAAAGGTAGAGGGTATGCAATATACTGTGGATGAAAACAAACCAGGAACTCTGAGGGACAGGAATGTGGCTAGGAGAAAGAAGAGGAGATGGGAAATAGCTCACAAGTTGGAGACAAGAGAGAAAGAGTTCTGGAGGATAGGAACAGGGTGGGAAAGGGCTCAGCAGCCTAAAGCACTACACAAAACATCTCCTGACTCAATGGGAAGATCCTGTTGACACCTCTGGCTTACCCTGTCCTCTGTGCAATAAGTAACCCAATGAACCTCACCATCGTTGAATCTTTGTTAAGTCACATCAGCTTTGTCAAATCACTGCTTTATACCAATAAGCCTCATTGCTGCTTCTCTCTTCCAAGCAAAAAGAGATTTCCATCTGCAACAAATGGAAAAACGTGGCAGTTGAGACTGCTCTGGTGGATCCAAGAAGTTTCATCACTGCTGATAAAACTGGTGGGGTTGTAGAACTGAATTTTTATTTTCCCTTTTAAGAAATGAATGACTTAGAGGAAATAGAGAGTAAAAAAAACATTTTCAAAGAGGTAAAATGCCCAGCTTTAAAAGCAGCTTTATACCCAAACTGAAGTTATTTGTGCTGTCTGAATCCTGGTGGATCTTAATCTTGAGTTTTGAACTTGCACCCTTGCCACTTGGACAGTGGTTATTGCAACATGCTAGAGAAGTAAAAACACAGCACTAACCAGGTTTCAGTATAACTAGATCGAGAAAGATTGCCTGGTTTTCTCTGCCTGGTCTCACCGATCTGCTGTAATTTTAACCTTTCTCAAGAAAATTTTGTCAGTCTTTGAAAAACCATATTCTGCATCGTGGGTTCCTCATTCTGGAACCAGTTGAGTTTGTGTTACTCAACATTACCCAGCGTTATTCAAGTAGGAGCAGGTATCCTGAAAGAGCACAGTGCTGGCTAGGGGAGCCCTTTCTGTCTTTACTCATAAATCAAGGCCATTGCTCATTGCAGAGCTATATAAGCATCTATCTTCTCACACATATTGTATGCAGTGTTTGTAGCCTCACCTCGAGTACTGTGATCAGTTTTGGGTACCTCAATAGAGAAGGGACACTTGAGTGCGGGAGCAGGTCCAAAGAAGGGCAACAAGGCTTGTGAAGGGCTTGGAGAATATGCCCTGTGATGAGTGAGTGAAGGAACTGGAGCTGTTTAGTCTGGGGAAATGGAGGCTGAAAGGACACCTTGTTGCTCTCTTCCAGTATCTGAAAGGTGCTTACAGCGAGAGCGGGGCTGTTCTCTTCTCACTGGAGACAGGATGAGGGGAAATGGCCTCAAATTGTGCCAGGGTTAGTTTAGGTTGGATATCAGGAAACACTTCTTTACAGAAAGGGTTGTAAAGCACTGGAATAGGCTCCCCAGGGAGGTGGTTGAGTCACCATCCCTGGTAGTGTTTAAAAGCTATTTGGATGTGGTGCTCAGGGACATCATTTAGCAAAGGGTTGTTAGTTAGGGTAGTATGGTTAGGTTGTGGTTGCACTTGATGATCTTTAAGGTCTTTTCCAACCTGAGCAATGTTATGATTCTGTGTTTCTATGTCCTTGGTGCACTTGGCAGTCCTTCAGCTGACACACACACACAGCCATTAGCTGTGTGCTGCTGGACTCAGCCACAGAAGACTTGAGGCAATCCTGATATATCGCAGTTTGCTCACTATTTTCCATTGCCTGGAAGGACACGCTAACACTTCATGCTTACAGATAACGTTGGAAGCTTTCTAAGCACTAGTTATTCATTAATCTGTTAAGTTATTACTCTTATAATGTGATAAATGGGAAAACTGAGGCACAGAGCAATTAAGTGACTTACCCATGACACACACAGCAGGCAGCTGGCAAGTCTGGTATAAAAGCTATGAGTACTGAATACAAATAAGTTCAGCACCTGAGACAAAAGTTATTCCTAAAAAGGAAAAAAAAAAAATAGATTAGGAAAGATGTAATTTCTGATGACAGGTACCATCTGTGAATGTTTGGACCGCTGCCTAAGGGGAATGACCTCTGGTCCCGCAGTATTTTTCACCCTGTTATCTTTCTCTGATTGTTTCAAGTAGTTGTGAGCCATTTCGTATCTGATCTTCATTTAGTGGCTGTTCATTTGACCCCATCTCTCCTTTCTCTGCTTCCTTAGCTCATAACAGGACAGGTAAATTTTCACACTGACTGGATGTTCCAGTGATTCACTAGTCAGCTTCTGCAAGCCTCATTGAATCTATTTATTCCCCTGTAAGTTAATTTCCCTATTTATCCATCAGTGAGGATTATATCACTGCACTGCAGAGTAATGGGGTAAGAGGTGGTTACCTGCAGTTTACAGAGGACTTCAAAGAGAGAAGGCAATATAACAGGAGTTCTGTGCAGTGTTAGTATCATTACCAAGCTGTGTACAGGGAACAAGGGAGCAATCTACAGGTGAGAGGCTCCGTCTCTGCATTCCTCCCTTCAGCTGTTGATTCCCACCCATTTAGATAAATGGATTTATTTTTCCCCACAGAAAGCCCGTGAAGAGGAAAAGAGGTAACGGGGAGCTGATGGAGTGTGAATCCCAGATAAATACAATAAAGCAGCAGATGTTATGTAAAAATCTTGTGTCTGACTAATACGACTCTTCTCACTTACTGGAGTCTCTTTTCTTTTTAACAGCTGCCCTAAAATTGGCTGTAGCCACGATGATGTAAAAGGATCAGATCTTGTGCCAGATGAAGCACTTAAAAGAGCGATTGACAGTCAGAATAAACAAAGCTGGTAAACGCTGTAGAAGTCGGCTGGATGTGCCGCTGCCACAAAGAAAATTTGTTATTAGAGGTTTTGTGAGATAAGCTGCTGATTGTAAGCAGGTTGTGTAATGGGTTGTTATTGAAAGTGTTTCATTTATAGGCAAAGTTGAAGGTCTCTGTTTTAAATGAAAACATTTTTTTCATCTGCCAAATATGAGGAATTCCAGGTTATCTTGTTGTTTTTTCTTTCCCCTTCTTGAAATTCTAAATGTTGCATTTGTTAAATAAAATGTGGTTTTCAGCCTTTAACTTCCCGAGTCAGCAAGTTAACTTTTTCAGCATATTAGAGGTACGGATTCTGCCAGCATTAAATTGTGAGTGCTTTGCTCAGTATTGCAGACCAGTGTTACTGTCTCAGCTGCTGGGAATACTGAGAAAGGCATTTCCACCAGGATATACCCAGGT
The DNA here is from genome assembly GCF_054131305.1 of Coturnix japonica. NCBI lineage: Eukaryota > Metazoa > Chordata > Aves > Galliformes > Phasianidae > Coturnix > Coturnix japonica. Next base: position 10,012,933 of record NC_140664.1, on the reverse strand, counting down.
TATATACCCAGGTTATATACCCTGCTTAGGAGTGCTTCAATACAAGCCACAGGAAACTTCCTACGAACAATAAGTGCTACACATCTGTACCTTGTATATGGACACACCACCTTACTACGCACCTTAAAGGATCTTCGCCTTGTTCTAAAATTATTGAAAGCTCTGCACTAACTTAGACTTTCCTCGTATTATATAAACTTCATTTGGGTACAAATCCAAGAAAGGATGTAAACTCTGATTCCTTGAGCTTTGGGATCCTCAATGGGTTAGATATTTCCTAAATCTTTCTTAATGTACGAGCTGATGTTTAGTACCAAATATAGCCGGGGTAACCAAATGCTGGGCTTTTCATTCTGGGTTGCTGTTTGCTAACAGCTTTCCTTTATTAGACCATTATTAACCCCAATTGCACTTGAGTGCAAACAGCTTCAAACTGAAATTATTATTTTGTAATTGAAGAATGTTAATCTGCAAGCTGATTTTGGAGCTAAAAAAGAAAAAAGAAGGAACTAGGGCATTATTATTTGCACTGAGCTTTTGTGTTCAAAACACTTCATGAGAATTAGCTGGGTAAAAACTCAGTAGTGATCAGGAGTGATTCTGTCTGGAAGCCCAATTGGAACACTTGAAACAGATTTGAGAGCAGTTGAGCACTGTGCACTTTTTTGTCCGCTTTGGTGTGAAAATCAAATCCCTCTTAAGACATCTCAGGTCAAAGGCTGTTCAGGAGACATGTTACTGGTTTTCAGAGACGTGATAGAGTTAAATACCACAGGAGGGGAGGTTAAGTATTGTTTGTCTTAAAAGTGGTGATGGTGGTGGTGGAGGGATCCTTGTGTTGTATCTTTTTCTTTCATCTCTTAGCTTGTGGTTGAGTTTTCTCTGACATCATTTATTAGCAGAACACTCAGAAACAGAAACCCGTGTGAAACTTACGTTGGTTCAGCAATCTCTGCAGGGGTGCATTAGTATTGCCCTCACGGATCTAATTCAGTCTCCTCACTGGTAATCAGGATACCAAGACTTCAGATTCAAAGATGTATCTCACATTCAATGGGTGCAGTTTCACACCTCAAATTTAGTTCATGTGGGTGTCTGGATGCTTCGAATAATACATAACATTATAAATGCTAAGTTATGCCAGACTAATTCATACCTTTAAGCTGGTGCCATGATGATGGCAAAACACTTGATCTTCCTTTCCTCCTTTGCTGCTGCCTGGTTGGGGTGGCTGTACTCACTGACAGCTCATTGCTGCTTCGTTGGGTTTTGTGTCACAGCTGTGACCTCGCTGTTCCCTATGTCCTATGTCCCTTCTAAACTCTGCTCTGGATAGAAGTAGCTTGCAAGAGTTAAAGAGTAAAAATAAGTGTCTGTGATGAATAGGCTGATCAGTATGACTCACAGAAGTGGAAACAACGGCAGTTAATGCTCGAATCTTAATCTGTTTTGGCTATAAGATATCGTATGTAAACAGACATATGTTAACAGTTCACAGAGTAATTTGTGTCTCATTGCTTGACGTCAGAAATTTTGCAATATTTAAGGAAAGGAACTCATAGGTGAGGCTCTTTTCTGTTCCATGAGGGGTCTTGTACAAATGCTGCCAGCCTACGTGGAGTTGGTGAAGGTGTGACACTGAAACTTGGTGAGAACCTGTCTCTGCCAGAGAAGTTCCATATAGTGTTGTGATTGAAGAAGTGTCTAATCAAACACATAAAATGCAGTAGGGATCTATATGCAGAAGTGTTCAGTGGTGCCCTGGGGCATGAATCATTAGCACAGCTCTCACTGGAACAGATTTTCCATCTTAAAAGTAGAGACTCCCTCTGTTTTCCAATCAGTGGAGCCACAAAGTATAAAAGAAGAACTAATCAGGCAGACATCTCATGGAAGATTTAGCACACTTGTGCTAAAAGGGGCATGCACTGCTCTGAATCAAGGGTACATTCATCATTGCTGCTCTTGAGCTGTGATCTTATTCATTCTAGAAGAATCACAAAGACTGGGCTAAGTCAGTGCTCCCTTGAGAAACACCCGGAGCAAGAGCAGGGGCTGGAGGAAGTGAGATCGATGACTCAACGCCAAGGCCAACACACTGCCTTATTTTAGACAATGTCCTCTTGGATATACTCATGTTTCCTCATGAGTGGCTGATGACAAAGGTCTTACCTACCTGTGGTCACAAGTACCTCATGACGTTTTTCTCAAGAATAGCTCCAGCACTGTGGCTGAAACTAGTGCAGAATTCACCGTGGAACAAGATCAACTTTCAATGTGATTTCAAGTGAGTGTTAATCTCTGCCTTCCCTAGAAATCTCCCTGTATAGGTCTGAGAGGCAGCGTGGCCCATCAGCCTGGCACTAATGACAGTGCTCTGTTACATAGTAAAGATTCACCTGGGAAACGTGTTTCCTGGAGTGGAAAATTCCTCCTTTCTCTTGCTGCAGCCAAAGCATTAAACCAAGGGCACCTCATCACACACAAAGCGAAACCATCGGTCATCCAGGAGTCTTTTTTAACAGAGAAAGTACTGACTGCAAACAGTGATTCCAAATAAGCAATGTTCTATTTCCTGATCACAGAGGATTTACTGCTCATCCATGTCATTTAAACACGTGACACGCTCACAGCAGTGTCCAGACAGAAACTGTGTGTGCATGTCTGTGGCCAGCGAGTGAGAGAAGGAAGAACATCCCCTTGATTGCTGAGCAGGTGAAGTGCTGCGACGTGTGTGAGTCGGGCAGTGGTACACATGGATTTGCTCAGCCTTTTCCTGCTCAAGTAAGCTCTGCAGCAAAGCAGGACTGCACCAGCAAATGTACAGATGTGTGTGTTTTATTGCTTCAAAACACTGCACACGAGGTAGCAGCAGGGTGGAGGTGGCTGTGCATCTCTCTGTTCTTCTGCACTTAGTCCAGACCCGAGGACACAGCTTGAAAGCACGCACATGAATCGAATTGCATGGGAAGCTTACCAAAGGAAGTGTTTGCTTGTAAACAGCATGAATAGGATCCTCTCTGACCGCAGGGGAAGCGGAGAGCCGCTCATTCACTGCCCGCTTGTGCAATCGGCTTCTGAAGTAAGAATGGGGCTTGAGGTTTAAGACCTGAACCTTCACACATCTCCAAGCAACAGAAGCAGCCTTCATGCTCTAAGGTCTGTAAGGGGACTAAGTCAGGAGGTGCTGCTCATGGGACTCCTTGGATTTGATAACAACGAGCTTGTCAAAAGGGAATTATGTAGATATCCCAGCAACAGACTGGCCTGTGGGAGGGCTCGAGGGGAGGCATCTGAACACCATCACACTACAGTCCCTTTGATGTCATTGCACTCTTGTCACGTGTTTGATATCTCAGCACTGAATCCACCACTGAATGTCGCAGTGTGTAAGGCTGATGGTAGCATTACCGCAGGTGTGATTTCTTGCCCCAAAATGGGACTTTAGTTCTTTATCACCTGAGCACACAACTTGGAGCCTTTTCTGAGCCGGGGGATTCTGTACAGCAGCTCTGCAGCAGACCATGTGTTGGCTGCTGGGTTTACACTGCTGGCATTAAGTCCAGCAGTTGTGTAAATGTCATCAGAGGTCTTGAAATAGCTCTTAATGCGATGGTATTTATTTTTCTGATAGTTTAATATTTGCCTGATAGTTTAATATTCACTCAAGTACTGGTGTGTCGTGCATCTTCCGATAACTAACACAATGACTTATTAATTTCTTCCCATAGCAAGCAGCCGGTTTATTTATAACTGGCCCAATCCAACAGGGTCCCTCTGCGTATCCCATGGGATACACTGACAGAAAACCAGACCTGTCCCAGGCACTGGGGAAGTGGGGTGATGGTTACACAATTCCCATTGCTGCTGGCTGCTCCAGTTACAGAGATAAAGGGTCAGAGAAGTGGAGCAGTGGAGACAGATAACTGCGCATCACAGGGCGAGCAGCTGAGCTCGCAGTGCAGGCACTGCCAAGCCTAAGACAGATGCTGGAATGCCATGGGAGAAGAATTCCTTAAGTAACATGGGAATGGAACGGTAATGCCCAAAGTTCCCTTAGGGAACACTTAGGTAGTGATAGGACAAGGGCGAATGGCTTTAAATGAACATCACGGAACCACTGAGGTCAGAAATGACCACCGAGCCCCTTGTCCCGTGCTACAAAGATGGAGGCATATGTGGAATGTAGGCAGCTGCAATCAAATATGGAACCTGAAGATCTGATCATGTCTCTTTGCCAGAGTTTCCTAATCCGTCTTACCATAGAGAAACATCCCTCGCTTCACAATCACACCTTATTCATGTCATCAAAATGGATGATATGGGAATATTAAATATTAAAATGTTTTGTTATTTACAGATTAGTAATACTGTGTAGTTTAGGAGGGATGCTCTGAAGGTCGTGCCTCCTATTTTATAACGTTGGCCCACAGTGTCAGAGGCGGATGCTGGTGATGGGGCAGTAGTGGTTGAGCCTTCCCACCAATATTCAGTTCTGTGTTGTTGCCATGGGACAGATGGCAGCAGAGGGGCTGAATGGAATCGGACATGGAAGTGCGTGTGAAGCAAAGGTGTGTCACTGAGCAACTCCATGCAGAAAAAACGGCACCCACTGATGTACACTGATACTCAATGAGCGTTTCTGCAGATGGGACTGATCACTGATGGGACTGATCACTAATGGGACGTCACTGATGGGACACATCACTGATGGGACTCATCACTGATGGGACGTCACTGGTGGGACACAGCCTTCCAGGAGAGGAAACACGGAGCAGAAGTGCTGATGGCTCCGTGCGTGCTTTGCCTATAAGGGGAACAAAATACACCAGTGCGTTCCGAGCTGCAGTGAATCGCTCCGAAAAAATCTGCAGACGTTCTTCGAATTGTTTGGTAAAGGAAAAAAAAAAATATATATAAAGGCAAAGAAAGGAAAATGCAGCCCCTGGGATATCCCTTTATGGCAGATGCATTTTGTGTTTAAACGCATTAATGGCTCTGCTATGCCGTGACTCACACAGCAGCACGGTTTCACGCGTTTCTTAAAATACACGTTGAGCGCTGACGGCGCCGGGCGCTGCCTGCGGGAGCGGCACGGGGAAACCTCAGCGCCGATGTGAACTGAAGCGCCGGCCGTGCGCTAACACTGCGGCTCCCCGCTCCTTGTTCGCTTTGCTGCCCGTTTCTCCCTTGCTTTCCGGCTCCCCGCCCTACAGCTGCCCCTCGCCGGCTGCCGGGGACGCGGTTTCACGGGGGCTGATCGCCCCGAGGAGCCTCGTGGCGACAGAGCCGGGCTCCGCTTTTCGCTTTCGCTCGTGGGAGCAGAGCGGGGCCTCCGGAACTCCGCAAACGGGCTCGGGGTCGGGGTCGTCCCGGAGCGACGGGCGCGGCCGGGCGCATCGCACGGCGGAGCTCGGGGGCACGGCGGGGCGGGCGGACAGCGGGGCGGAGCGGAGCGGGGCCGGGCCGAGCTCCCTCCTCCCACTTCCCCGTGCGTCAGGGCCGGGAGGAGGAGGAGAAAACTGCTTTTTTTTTTTTTAAAGCCTCCAACTACTTTAGCGCGGAGTCGGCAGCAGATGGTGGACACGGCCCGGGGCTGCGGCGGGGACAGCGAGGGGATGCGCCAGCCGCGCTCCGCCCGCCCTTAGCCCCCGGCCCCGCTTCTTCTTCTCCTTCACCTCGTCCTCCGCCATCACCTCTTCCTCCTCTTCTTCCTCTCCCCGCTCCGCTCCGCGCCCCCCATGAGCCGCCCCGCTCCGCCGCCGCCCCGCCGCGCCGCCGCGCTCCTCCTGCCGGCAGCCCGCTGCCGCAGCGCCCCGGCCAAGCGGCTCCAGCCGCTGCACGACGGCCCCGCCGAGGAGGCTCCGGCCGCCAAGTGCCCGCGCCTGGCCGAGTGTCCCGGCGGAACCCCGGACTGCCTGAGCGCCCCCGGCTCGCCCTGCGCGCCCGTCTCGCCCGCGGCCGGCGGAGGAGCGGCGGGGAATGTGGGCACGGCGGGGCCCAGCCTCATCGCCTCGTACCTGCTGCTGCCGCTGGCCGAGCGCGAGCAGGTGTCCCGAGCGCTCAGCGTCAGCTCCGGCCGGGAGCTCCGCTGCAAGGTGAGCGCCGGGCGGTGCGGGCTCGGAGGGGGCTGAGAGGGGACGAAAGGCTTCGGGGCGGTTCGTGCTTTCCGTCGGTTTGGCTTGTGCTCCCCGTCGTCCGTGCGGAACGAGCGGCGGAGCCGCGGGGAGGCTCCCGGTGCCGCTCCCGAGCGCGCTGGCGCTCCTCCATTCCCGGCATTGTTTGCAAAGAGTCTCTAGACGCGATTCCGCTCCCAACGCCCTCGAGAACGAACGTTGTGCTCGTTTCCTTTGTGCAGGTGTTCCCTCTCAAACACTACCAGGACAAGATCCGGCCCTACGTCCAGCTGCCCTCGCACCGCAACATCACCGGCGTGGTGGAGGTGATCCTCGGGGACACCAAGGCCTACGTGTTCTTTGAGAAGGACTTTGGGGACATGCACTCCTACGTGCGGAGCTGTAAGAGGCTGAGGGAGGAGGAGGCCGCCCGGCTCTTCCGACAGATCGTGGCGGCCGTCGCTCACTGCCACCAGTCGGCCATCGTGCTCGGAGACCTCAAGCTCAGGAAGTTTGTCTTCTCCAACGAGGAGAGGTGAGCGGCTGTCACCGGGCAGGTGGGGGGAAGCCTGGTTCAGAAGGGCAAAGAGCATCCCAGGAACAGGGTGGACCTGTGCCCCGTGTGTGCAGTGGGGCGCCTGCTGGCTGTGGTTGGGTCTTGGCTGAAGGAATGGAGGGAGCTCTCCATCAGCCTCCCCTCTTCCAGCAGAAGTTCAGTGAGGCAGTCACAGGGAGTTGGGTCTAGGTGATGATGGATGAGTTTTGGAGTCAAATGGATGAAGGGACGGGATGTGGAGGGAATGAGGGCAGCACAGTGCTACTCAGCATCTCCGCGTTGGTGGCAGTGCTTCTGCTGCTCCATGGATATGGGCATGCACGGCACAGAGGGCGGTCCATGGTTAAATGTCCCGCAGAGGGGAAAGCTGGTAGAACTTAACCTAAAGCCTGAGTTATGGCAAGGTGGTTCCAGCTTCCCCCATCTGCTGGCACGCTGCTGGGATCAGCTTCTAAATCTAGACCAAGGCGAAGCATTCAGTGTCTCCCTGGAGAGCTGGCTGCTCTGTGCACTGCGCTGCATGTGGCAGGGCTGGGAGTGCGGTGTCAGCCCCGGGAACTGACCCTGAGTGGCTGCTGTGCTGTAGGAAGCTCAAAACATGGGCACAGGCTGCAAGGGGGTCGTGCTTAATGCGACGAAACGGAAGGAACCACTGTGTTTGGTTTTCTTTTTTAACTGCTTCTATGGGATATCGGTTGTGAAGGTGATAAGACGACGAACCAGAACTGCGCCTCTTAAACAGAAACAGCCGTATGTTGACATGCAAAGAAAGTAATTCCTTTGAAGGAAACTATTGCAGCTTTTCCCGCCCCTAGTGAGATGAAACATTTGTTGAAATGTTACATTGCACACAGCCCGGCTCGTTTGGAAATTGGCGTTGCACAGGCGAGTGTCATGTGCATTGCGTTTGGCAAGAAGAGGGTTAAGCAATGGCAGGCGGGCGCTGGGGCTCACCAGCACAGGTGCAGTTTCAGTGCTCCCTCGGCCAATCCCGGGCCCACGGTTCGCATTGAGTCACATTTTCCGTTTACAGAACCGATGGGTATTTTGCATTGCAGCGGGAGGTCACGCCGAGGACAGGCTGCAGTTAGCACATCCCTGTGGCACGTGAGCCGTGGCTGCTGGTGGGAAGCTCCCGGTTTGCCACTACCGGGAGCAGGGCACCACCTGGAAAGGCAAAAGGGAGAAAATAGGGATTGAGCAAGCTGGTGAGCGCCGAAAGTGCAGAACAGCCAGGCTTTGTGTTGTGAAAATGAATGCTGGGATGGCAGCAGGAGCCTCGCCGGCATTCCTCGAGAGCCCAGCATTTGCTGTCAGCCCAGCAAACGAGCGTACATGTAGCTGCACTTGGGGCTGGGATCAGCATCCCTGGTGCAGATTAGGAAGTTGTCGCCTCTCCTTTGCTAAGGCATGGAAGGGAGCGGTGGTCGCTGTGCAGAGCAGTTGGTCTTGCTGCCACATGTCTCTAACCCATGGCTTCTCCTTGTTGCACCCTGCAGGACGCAGCTGAGGCTGGAGAGCCTGGAGGACACGCACATCATCAAGGGCGAGGACGACGCGCTGTCGGATAAACACGGCTGTCCTGCCTACGTCAGCCCCGAGATCCTCAACACGACGGGGACGTACTCGGGGAAGTCAGCCGACGTGTGGAGTTTGGGAGTGATGCTGTACACGCTGCTCGTGGGCCGCTATCCCTTCCACGACTCGGACCCTAGCACCCTGTTTTCCAAAATCCGCCGCGGACAGTTCTGTATTCCTGACCACGTCTCCCCCAAAGCCCGATGCCTCATCCGCAGCCTCCTGCGGCGGGAGCCCTCCGAGAGACTCACAGCCCCGGAGATCCTGCTCCATCCCTGGTTCGAGGCGGTCCTGGAGCCGGGATATACAGACCAGGAGACAGGGACTTCTGATCAGATTGTTCCAGAATACCATGGAGACAATGACGATATCAGTTCCTTCTTCTGCTAACCCTGATATCTCAAGAACCTCGCCATTCTCACCTCTGGCATCTCCATAGGGTTTGGTTATTTTATTTTTCCACGTTACAGACTCAAAGCATCTTAAAGTGCCAGTATGGTCAGAAAAGTGACCTTGTTTCAGATGAACGTCGACCTGCAGATCTCTGCTGTGAGCACACACAGAGGCTCGATGCTCGCCTTGCTGGCAGCATGGTCCTGCTGCCTGGAGGAGCTGCATGGTTCTGCTCCTGCCTCCCGAGCCCTATGCCCTTCCCTGCTGTGTCTTGGCTGCAGAGTCTTATTGCTGGCAATGGGAGAGATGCAGAGCCAGCCCTCGGCATCCCCCTTTGCCCCAGGTTGTATGGACGGTGATGTGCAGTGGGTGGAGGGCACAGGGCATTTCTCTAACTGAGCAAATCTGACAAATTAGGTATTTTTGTTTTGTTTTTCCCTTCATTTGTTTTAAAGTTGGGGGAATTGACTCGGTGTCTTGCAAAGCAGTTTTCTGAATGTAAGTGCACTTTAGTGAGGGAAGGAGGTCTTCATCAGCACATCCAGCTGCCTGCTCGTTGCCCCAATCAGCCCTATTTCCATAGGGATGAAGCTATCAGATCCTCCCCTAAGAGAGATCCCTGCTGTGATCACTGCCGGGACCCTTCTGACATGGTTGTGGTGGGGGGAGGGGGATGTAGCTGATCTCCAGCTGGATCCCCTCCAATGCCATTCGCTGAATGCAGAACCATTTCAAATAGCCTTCAGCCTCAAGTTACCGCGGTGTGTCCTGTGCGACTTCATGCCCTCAGCAGGCTGGTCAGGCAGCGGGTCTCAGCTCTCAGTGCCAAAACGTATCCGTTTCCCCAAGCATAACACTATCAGGAGGGCACCTTCCCTTGGACAGCAGTAAGGGGCATCTTGTACAGTATATGTAAACATGTTCGTGTCTTCCTACAGGCTCAGTTCTTCTTCCCCCCCTTGCTCCTAGAAAGTCAGTCTTAAGAATAAAATCTCTATACGCCCTTAAGTTGATTATTCAGGTATGTTGTTGGCCTGTGCCTACCTTTGGATTTGTTTTTTTTTCCCCCCCTTAAATTTTGTTCTTTTGTTTTGCATGATTATTCATAGTCTTTCCAGTGTGTGTGGATAACAAACAGACCTGGATCATTAGCTCCCCAGGGTGGGGGTAAGTAAAGCTTAGCCCTGCCTCAGATTCCTCTATTCCAAACCTTGTGCCCAGTGGCTCACACAGAGATGGCCATCTGCATTAGAGAGAGCACAGTGCCCGATGGATGTGGGGTGGGCAATGGGGTCATCCCTGGGGTGGTCTGGCATTGAGCTGCCTGCGCGTTGCGGGAATACCATGTATACCTCATGGACTGTGTACTTTGTACATACCTTACGTGTGGGGGGGTCATTTTGTTGTTGTTGGGCTTTTTTATGTTTCGTTCCATTGTACTTTGTCCTAATAAGAGGTGTCAAAGAGCAATTTAATGTGAATTATTGTTGGCAATACTAACTTGACAGAATCATGAGCATTAAGAGCAGGGCACTACAGCTCTCCGTTGCACTAAACCTCTCATGATTGCTTGACATTTGTATCTGTGATACAGTTTAACCCTTCTCTGAAAAAGAACAGTGAATTTGTATATATTGGTAGAAAAATCTGCTAGAAAAGCTGAAAACACTATGATGTCCAACCTGTAAATATGTAGATACCTGTGGAAACCTGGATGATAAAGTCTGACTTGTAGAAAGTTTTAATAAACTTGGTTTCATAATGTTTGCTCCCATGCCTGGTGGTGTCTCAGAGCGAATGTTGGGCTTGGCCTCAGCGCATCAGCTTGTGGCTGTTGTCTGCAGGTGGCCCATCACCCCCTGGTTAAATCTGCATGGAGGCGAGAGGGGATGGTGGATGCTGTTCCCAAACTTTTGGACTGGGGATGTGGAAAGGGCATGAGCTCTCCCTACAGTTATGTGGGACAGGGCGTCCTGTTTGGTGAGGATGGGGAAGAGAAGTGGCTCTGCTTTGGAAGAGTCAGTCTGGTTTAGCCATTGGGTTTCAGCTGCCCAACTTAAGTCACCCTGCTGCCTTTCAGCCTGTGCATTCTTTTACAACTAGGTGCAGATGGCAGTGAAAGGTCCTCCTGCACCTGCCTGCCTGGCCATGGGATGCACAACCCAGTGGAAAATTGGGTCTCAGGTGTCTCCAAGGGAGCAGCTCTGAGGGCACTGGCAGGGCTGGAGCTGGGCTCCGGCGCTGCCGGTAGAAGCACAGAAGCTGCCCTGTGCTCCTGTTAAAAATGGGCTGAAAGCTGACAGAGCTGCTGTGCTTTGTGGCTGGGAGCGAGGCTTATAAATAGCAGCAGTATCAAGGTTAGAGAATGTGCTTTCCTGAAAGAGCTTGAGCCACCCTTGTAATCCACCCCGAGCAGTGAGATCATCGCTTGCGAGTACAGAAGAGGAGGAAGAGAGGCTTGGCTTTTATTTATACTTTGCCTCATGTTTAACTTTGTCCTTTTGCTTGAAATCTGTTCACCAGAGCAACTGCTTCCAGGCAGGTCTTGGAGCCAGGGTGGCTTTGAGAAAGGCTCTGCTCTTAGAAAGCGAGCTGAGAGCGAGGAGAGGGGATGGGAGCTGGTCAGTGACAAAGAACGGTGCGATGGCTGTAATTAGGTGCCTTGCCTCCCACTCTGACAAACCAGCAATCTGTGCAGTAAGCATATTTTCTTAGAGCTCTCTGAGTGAATGTCAGACACCAAAATATCTCGAGTTACTTGACTGATGTTATTCTTGCAAGAGCTGTAAAAATACATGCGCAGCATCGCCCAGCTGATTGAATTACCGCTGCCCTGCCGTACCTTCAGCCTTGGATCTGAGCCCTGATGCATCCGCTTAGAACAACTGCGGGGGGTTCATGCTTTGGTGAAACCTTGACAATATCTAAAACATATATATAAATATATATAAAGATTTTTTTGCCCATAATGAAGTCACCCCAGTAGGTGAATGAATAGATCACCCCATGACTTTATTTCACATGAGCAACACAGTAGAGCAATTAAAATAAATGGCAAATGGTAGTAACATCTGCAAACAGCCTCTGTGTTGCTTTAGGGATTATAATGCAACATCCGTTTGTACAGCAGAATAAATTGCTATTGCTTCGTAACCTCGTCGTTTGTATTATTGTATACACAGTTTCAGAGCATGTTGAAAGACCAGCATATTAAGTGATTAAACTCTGATGGTGGGTGTGAGAACTTTGATTTATGCAATGCATACATTTCTTCTCGAGTCATAATTTGTCTATTTTTAAATGGTCCCTTTGGACGAGGGCTGCAGGAATCTCCTGTTTACTTCTCAGAGCTGCTCACCGTTTTGTACTGAAGTTGAAAGAAGTTGCTGGCCTCTCCGGAAGGTGCTGGGAGCTTTTGCTGCTCATCCATTTGCTGCTGGTAACAACAGAAAGCTGTGGTTTTTCCACGACATCCTGGGCTCCATCCTCAATTAGCGTCCAGCTGTCTCCCTTATCTCCCGGATATATATTTTTATCAACACTGAATTGATACTTCAGCTGCTTTTTAGCCCTCTGTTCAATAATTTTCAAGCAATAGAGCAGAGTGTAAGCCAGCTTCCTCCTGGAGCGCCAGGTGAAGCCGCCAGCTCAGCGTACTCAGACTGAAGGTCAACATCTCCTTGCCAAGCGGGGTGACACTGCCGAGTGTATGGGCAGTTCATTATGAAGCATTGGTTGAGTTCCAGTTCCAACGATGCAGACAAGGACCCTGATTTTAGGATACCTTAAAATCTGTTTAAGACACTTCTGCATCAGTTATTTATGGAGAAAAGGAAGAAAAAACCCCACACTCTTTAATAAAGATACATAGAGAGACTCATTGCACTTGGCTGAATCACAAAGGCTGTGCAGTGCCCCTCTCAGTTCTGTGTTAATGGATTGAGGGCAGGCCCCAGAGATAGCTTTAAACACACAAATTATTCAATCAGTGCTGAGTGCACTCTGTCAAGCAAATCTCTTCAGATTATCTCTTTATGCAAAAGCAGATTTTTTTGTTCATTTTTTTCTCATGCTACTGCATTCTGTCAGGATGAAAAAACCATTTAACTTTAGTTCTCTATGAACTAAAGAGGGGAGATGTAGTTTAGATGTTGGAAATAAATCCTTTACTCAGAGGGTAGTGAGGCACTGGCACAGCTGCCCAGAGAGCTGTGGATGTCCCATCCCTGAAGGTGCTCAAGGCCAGGCTGGATGGGGCCCTGGGCAGCCTGAGCTGGTGGGTGGCAGCCCTGCCCACAGCAGGGGTGGGGGCTGCATGGCCTCTAAGATCCCTTCTATCCCAAACCATTCTGTGATTCTAGGGTTCTGGCACTGCACAGGTTTGGCAGCATGAAGAAATATCCTGTGCAAACGCAGAACACAGAGTTCCCCTCCAGAGCACAGAGAAGAATAGCCTGACATACAACCACGTTCTGAATTAATCCCTTGCAAAAATGTCTTTGTTAAATGCAACATCTCTCAGAACTATTGTTGGTGAAAGTACCGTGAAATCTGCTGCAGTTCTTACGCTATATTCCTCTGTAACTTGCAAAATCCCCCTCTCTGAGTGAAACCCAGGATCCGTATTGCAGCCAGGATCCATTTCTGCTACAGCAAAAGTACAAATCCTTTAGGATATGAGTTCCCAGCCGGACCTTTTTTTTTTTTTCCTCTTTTATGAACCTGGCTATTTAGAAAATGCCTTAAAGAGAACTCATTAGTTTTCATTGTGCTGCATGCATTTAACCAGCTAAACAAGCTAATGCGCAGCACTTCATTTCCTAATTTGGCTTTGAAGCCGTGGCAGCAGAAGTATCAATTACATTCTGTCAAATGCAAACATTAACATAACTGTATGAAGCAATCATGTTTCTAACAACGGCAAGCACTGCCCAGAGGACCAAAATAAATAAAATTCATAGAGCAAGAGGTAACGCTTTTCTTTATGGCAAGATTAGGGCTGGCCAGCGTCAGTTTGTTTTCCTCTCTGGGGACGGGGAGCAGTGCCTGTGGGGCTGCCAGGGCCAATCCAGCCCCATAGTGCAGCTATCAGCAGCTCAGCCAGGGCACAGCCTCGTCACTGTGGGTGTGGATTTCTGCATGCAACTCCCGCTGTTATTAATGGTTAATTAACGTGCAATTTGCAGAAAGAGATGAAACTCGGACCTCGGCGGCGCGCCGTGAGCACTCACGCAGGCTTATCGTTTGAAGAAATATCAGGGTGACACGAAGGGTGGATGGCAGAAAATAAGTGCGGCGTGAATCAGCTGCCCCTTGTTTATCACACGGTGCTGCGGTGGGAAAACATTCACCTCCAGCCACCGCTGCCTCCTGCCAACAACAAAAGTCGCGTTTGATAAATTATTAGTGGAGATGTTCTCAGTGGCTTTGCTTAGATTTTACTCCTCTTGCGCAAATTGCAGATTAGGAAAGCATTAAGTAACAACAGTGTGGCTAAAGTATTACACATCGCCCTGGCTATTAGCCAGAGAATGTAGCATGCAAAAGCTGACATTGCCTAAGAAATCAAATATAGCTCCGGTCAGCACAGAAAATGACTCTTCCCTACCACCAAAGGTAGTTGCTCAGTTTCTGTTGTGTCACCCAGTGTCTTGCAGCAGAAAAACTGTTCATTCTGGGGCTTTCTTTTCCTTTTTCTTTTCTTAACTTCCAGGTAGTGGCAAAGCCACAAACATTTAGATGAATCACGGAAACCATAAATGTAATTGAGTGTAAAGCCATTGTTGGGCCTTGTGATGATATCCCCATCCAGTCTCAACTTGCCAGAGTTGTAGTCTTACAGAGGTTTATATACTGCAAGGTTTCCTTGCTGTGCAAACTGAGGGCAAAGTACTGGCATAATCATAGAACAAAGTGGGGCAGAAGCATAATTTGGGACAGAAACCTGCACAGTGCTCTCGTGCCTGGTCACAATGACTTTGCAGTGAGAGGCCTGGTGTGAGTAAGTGCTTCCCCTGGTGAGTAAATACAGTAGAGTAAAGCTTGTCTTGTTCACCCCTAAGCCTTAGTGGCAAAGCAGAGGCACAGCGGCACCCAAACTCCAGGAGAAAAGCTGAAACCCACCGTGGTCCTTGTGCGCACGGTTACCTGAGCAGCATGGTGATGAACCTTCTTCTCTCCACAACAATATGTGTGCACAAATTGCCTGCCTGTCTGTCTGGCCAACAGGCCCACTTGTCCCCTGGAAGCATTGGCAGGGCAGGTGCCTGTCAAGCTCCCTCTGTGATGTCCCTGCTGTGACAAAGGGACAACATGGCTCACTTATGTCCAACCTGGCGTTTAGCCATCTTCCAAGGACCCTTTGAGAAAGGATCTTTGACTGTCTTTTCTTTCAGGCCTCAAGATCCTGCAGCAGTGAGCTCCAGAGCAGAATGACACCACAGGCCTTTTCTTTGAAAAGAGGATATTCTCCACAACACAAGAAAATGACAGGAATTCCTGCAGAGAACCAACTGGCCCCATGTCCATGGGAGGTCACCCTGGGAGATGGCTGTGGAACCCAGGGTGGCGGAGGCCTGGCAGAAAGGCTTAATGAGTGAGCTCATGGGATTTTGTATCATGGGTCTTGTGATCCTTAATATGTGAGAGCCCCGTCTGCCAAAGTTAATGATCTCCAGGAGATTTCCAGTTCTCATGGGAGGAAGAAAGAGCCAGTGCTCAGTCCTCACTGCTGAGGGATTTGAAAGGATGTGTCCTGTGAACCCTTTGGACTGTTCTCCACTTGTCACCAGTGTCCCGGCCAGATGCTCCGTGCTGTACAGGCATGCTTGAGCGGCTGCCTCATTACAGCAGGCAGAGCTTTGTCCTTTTATCTGAGCAGCTGGCAAAACAATAAATTAAAATATAAGGCCAAGTCAGCAAATAGCTTTCTTTCCACACACATGAGGTTAGAGGAACTGCTCCCCCTCCTCCAGAATGATTTCCTGACTTAGTAACATTTTTCTCAATCTTCTCTTCTTCTTTTTCTCCGGGCGTGTGAGGAAAAGCAGGACGTGTGTCTCGGCCGAGGACCTCACCGCACCATGATGAGGCCCAGCCGCTTCTGACCATGTGCTGACCACAGCCATGGCCTTGGGAGGCCTCTCCCCATCATGGAGCAAGGACTATGCCACTGCGCCATGGGGAGAGGATCTCAGCACATCAGGATGGGCCTCCGACCATGAGGGAACCCCTCCCTGTGCTGTAGGATGGTTGTGCTGATAGTATGGTCCACACTGGGCCATCCTGGAGCCAGGATTTCTGTGCAAGATGGGGATGTGCTGGAGGTACATCTCACTTCATTTCAGTGCTGCGTGTGGTTTGGAGTCCTTCAGCTGCTGGCCATGGGCAGGGCTGTCCTCATGGGGCTCAGTGGGCGAGCAGGGGCCGGGCCGGCCCGTGATGCACATCCTGCTCACGCATGTGGGCATGAGTCAGAGCCTGAGAGGAAGAGGCCTCGCCCAGCACAGAGCAGTGCCAGGCACTGGGTGAGGTGCTGACAGAGCTGGCCACCTGTCACTGCGGGCAGCACCTGCACCTGCAGCATGGGGAAGAGGGCCGGGGTTGGGGTATTGATGCAAATGCTACAGGATCGGTTCTCAGAGATGTTTTAGAGATGTACGACTTGGAGTTGGAGGAGCTGCTCAGGGCTCTCAGAGCCATTCATAGAACCATAAACGTTTGAAAAGACCACTGCAATCATCTGGTTCAAGCATCCACCTACCATCAATATTGCGCACTAAAACACATCCCTGAGTAACACACCTCCATGTTTCTTGAACACCTCCAGGGACAGTGACTTTACCACCTGCCTGGACATCCTGTTTCAGTGTCTCACCACCCTTTCTGAGAAGAAATTTCTCCTAATATCCTGAACCTTCTTGGCATAACTTAAGACCATCACCTCTCATCCTATTGCTGTTACATGGGAGAAGAGGCCAACCCCACCTCATCACAGCCTCCTTTCAGGGAGCTACAGAGAGTGACAAGGTCTCCCCTGAGACTCCTCCAGACTAAAGTTGTTGTGACTAAAGTCCAGGACCCAAAACCTGATCTTGTTGAATTTCATCCCATTGGCCTCAGCCCAGCACTCCAACATATCCAGATCCTTCCAACCCCGAGGCAGATCAACACTTTCTCCCACCTTGGCATTACCTGCAAACATACTGAGGGTGCACTCAATTTGCTCATCCATATCATCAATAAAGATATTAAACAGGATGGGCCCCAGTAGTAATCCCCAGGGAATGCCACTTGTAACCATTCATAAACATCTCAGGCTTCCTCCTGCAGCTCGGAGGATCCCCACCCATAACAAGTAGAAACCTCTGGAAAAGTGATGCTGACTTCACCCCTCTTCTTCCCTTTGGCTTGGCCTCTGTCTTGCTATTTTCTGCAACCATCAGCTGCTCTTTACCCAGGTGCTAATCTCGTTGGGACACTGGAACAGCTGAGATGGCCCCGACAGCCGCCCGCCGCCTTCCCAGGAAACAGGTGTCCAGATCTTTTGACCCCTGTGAATGTTTGTGTTTGATTATTTCTGGAAATACACCACGGTGGCCTTAGTGCAATTTCTTCAGAAATGAGATTCATCTTTGCTAGGAAGCTGTTGTGTGTCTCAAGCAAAGGTCAAGCTGAATAGTTTTGGAAAGCACTCCCAGCTGCAAGGGGCTCCGGGGCCACGTGAATGGAAGCGTGTCTGTTGCTTGGCAAGTAATCAGAAAGCCCCAAATGCCCACTGCGCTTCTCAGAGTCAATGGGATGACACACAGGGAGTAATGCTGGGTAGGACTGCAGCCAGTGGTAGACGGACTGCGGTCTCACAGCTGTGGCTTTAAAAGGGCAATTGATTCATTTGGAAACAACTAGCACGTGTGGCTTCATAACAAGCTGGAGAATTTAGTCTCTGCACATGCCAGACTACAGTAAAGCAGTGAGATTTTTCCAGTGAGCACCACATCACACAGCCAGCAAGGCACTGCAGCAGCGTACCTTCCTTAGGTACATCTGCAGGCTACAAAGCACATGTGTAACCCTTGAAAACAAAGGGAGAAATCCTTCAGTTAAAGACCTCATAGGAAGGGGTTAAGTCCAGGAAGCAATCAAACAAAACAAAATAAAGTATGCAGCTAATGACCCAGGCTGCTGCAGCAGTTCAAAGTAAGGATAATTAATATCATGTGAATATAGAAAATTCATGTTCTAGAGGGACACAAGAGCACCCTTCTCCAAGGAGCTGGAGTTTCCCTTTATAGGCCAGACAAGGATGCTCCTTGCAACAAGGACGTGCAGCGTCTGAAGCTATCTCATACCATGGAATCATAGAATCATTAGGACTGGAAATGACTTCTAAGGTCATAACCTGGTCCAACCATCATCCCACTCCACCATGCTCATTAAACCACGTCCCTCAGTGCCACATCTCCACACTTCTTGAACACCTCTGGGGATGATGACTCTACCACCTCCCAGGGCAGCCTGTGCCAATGCCTCACCTCTCTTTCTTTTATCCCAGTTGCCCCTCTGCTGGGAGAGTGTCAAAAAAACTCTCCTGTGGATCCTACCCCTCTGGAGCAAGTTAGAAAAGCTTCACTCAAACCAGATGTTGCTGAGTAGCAGGGAGCTGCCACGAAGCCCTGGCAGCTTGGCCATGTCCTCCGTAGATATAAGCCAGGACCAATGCACAGGGCATCTGGTCCTGCAGATGCCATGTGTGGAATATCCCAGCCAGATCTTTGGGGTATATGAGGAAATTACTCTGGCATGAACTATAATGCGACCTTACTAAGGATGCATTCAGGAGCTCTGCTCTGATATAAATTATAACACAACCATTGTCACCTGGAGCAAACCCAGTCTCCTTCCGCCCAGCAGCTGCCCTGCCATCCTGCTTGCTGCCTGTTGGGTCAAACCTAGAGATCCAAACACTCTTTTCTCTCTGTTCAGCAGCAACCCAGGGAAAATTTTCCCAGCGCATGCAACATTCCTGTGTAAATCAATGGGAACTGCAGAGTCTGGCCTGCAGTCAGAATTTCAGGATTTGACCCAATTTAACCTTGGCACAAATAGTTGCCCAACTTATTTTTTTCTTCTTTTTTTTTTTTTTTTTTTTGAGGCTCAACAATTAACTTTCAAAACAGCTTTAAAGAAGGAAAAAAAAAAGAAGGCCTGAGTTCAGAAGTGCTGTGCTAGCCAGCAATGTTTTGTTCAAGTTACTTCCACTATTATGGTATTTGTTGGCGTCAGCACTTTGTGTGAAGTAAAGTGCCTCTCTGGGTTCTCCATGGAGGGCAGAGCTGTGTGAGCCCAGGGCAGAAGTCTGACTATTCTCATATTCAGCACCCAGGCGTGGTAGTTCCTGTTATCAAATTCAACCATCAGGATTGGGGTTTTTTACTCACTGCAGCAGAACTCAGCCACGTGCAAAATGCAAACCTTGCTCACTGCTCAAATCCATGGGTCCTGCTGGCAAAGCTTTAGCAAAGAGGCTCTGGGGGGAAATGGAGGACAAGAAGAAGCAGGTGTTCATTACAATCTTGCATTGGATTGAGCTTGGCCCAAGGAGCTGACCCACTCTCTGCCCCTTCTAGTTTCCATGCAGTGAGAGGGTCCTGCTTCTCCAATCATTTCCAAGAGGCTCTTTCACAAGTCTGATGCAGATGAAAAGCTTTTATTCCCCTTGCCTTCCACCCACAACAAAAGGCATCATCTCAACCTTAAAATTTTTATTGTTTTAATTACTCCACTTTTTTTTAGGAGTTCACTATGCCATTACTTGTTAATACATTTAATAGAGCACAGGGGATGCCAGCACCATCCAAGCCTGACATCTCATTTCACCCTGATACTCACTTGTAATCCTGCACTGAGCAGCCCCATGGCTTTGGATCCAGCCCAGCGGCACTGCCACAAACCCAGGTCTGGCTCTGGTGGCAGCTGCTACAATGGGAGGATAAGCATCAGAAGTCACTGCTGACCCTGCTATGCCTGCTGGGCAAATCCAAGTGTATTTCCAAGGAGGGGAAAAACTGGTTTTATTACCCTTAGGGCAAATAAGGGCATAATTTCTTTTGGGTTTAGAATAGAATTGGCAGGATGGCCACTCACCTGGAGTGAGTTTTAATAAATACTTAAAAGTGCTTTTGCTCAGTTGTGATGGCAAACTTTATTCCCTTCACAGGAGACACGTGTTGACTCATCACAGCAGTTTTTGAGATTTAGACGTAGGGTCTCCATTTCTTTCCCCCCACCAGAGATCATCCTCAAGGTTTGGCTCCAGACTTTCAGCCCTTCCAGCTACGAGACATCCCTCCAGGCTCTCCAGCCATGCCTTCCTTCACAAAAATGACAGCAAATGGCGATTTCAGCCGTCACTGAGATTCAGCAAAATCTCATTTTCATGATGGAAACCCTTTACTTTTAGCCTTTTACTTCCCTGCTCCCGCTCTGCCTGTGACTCAGTGCCGTCTCCGCACAGCAGCGTAACTCCAGGCGCACCATCTCTCTCCAAATATTACAACTGTGGGGCAAACAGATTGCTCACTGCTACCCGTGTGCAGCTGAAGGGATTACAACGTAGATTAGGATCAGGATTGCCTTCCTAAATGTTCTCAGCCTCAAAACAGGTGTAAGGCGAAAACACGTGAGGGAAATTATTTGCCACTGGAGAATCTCTCCGGGAGGAATTGTTGGATAAATACTAGCTGGAGATTGGGATCAGCAGCTGCCGAGCTGGGCTTTTCCCACTGGAGGCAGCCTGGGAGCAGTGTTACGGGCTGCAGGCCTGTGCAAAGCAGTAACGCTGTTGCATGTGTGCATGGTGGTAACTGCCCATGCGCTCACATGCTGAGTCCTGAGAGATCCTGGTTAAACGGCAAATAACAAAGAAATGGGAAAAGAGCTGCCCCTCTCCTTTGCAGGAAAAGCAGACAAAATCGGGCACTCACAGCTGGAGGGTGAGTTAGGGAATGAAGTGAAAAGCAGCGCAGCATCCTCAGGACTGATGTATTTTAGCAGCCTTTTGTTGAGATAATCCAGTGTGTGCTGAGGCACAGAAAGAGCCACAGGTCCATTGTCAATGTGTACTACTGGCACCTTTGTTACAGAGTATTACCCCTAGCCCAAATGCGGTTGATCAGTTTAGATTCTCTCCTTTAGTGCATCTATGCTGGCTTCAGGTTGGGGCCAGCGTACATTTCTTGCCTGCTTTTTTCAGCTGGATAGATTTAAGCAAACGGAGATCATGTGACTTGCCAAAACCACCCAGTGAGTCACTGGTGCAGCCTAGATTAGATCTCAGGAGTTTTCTAGCTTTGATCTAGCCACAAGACCACATGGCCTCTTTCTATAGTCTTTGATGAAAGGCTACATAAACACACAGAAGGGAGTTTACTAAATTTTTGGGAGGTTCCAGTTTTGCCCCCGAGGCAGGCAAAATTGGAACGGGCAATAAACGGGCACTTTGTGTGTATGTGCTGGAGTGAAGAGAGAAAAGCACACATCCAAAGAGCTGTGAGGAGAGCCTTGCAGAGGAGAGCAGGATGCTTGGGGCGGCTGCGCCATACCTGCCATCTGGGCCTTTCCACAAGGGCTGCTTACCTTATACAGAGAGCTCGTTGCGTCATCCTGCAGAAAGTATAAACACATTAAGCAATGTTATTCTCTAAAACATCAACACATGAGCTACTTACAATGGACTAAAAAGTCATTGTTGCTTTGAGGATATATTTGTCCCAAGTGATTCATAACAATCTGTGGCACTGAGGCTACGAAGACTTCTAAAGGATGCCTCCACTTCCAGGCAAGTATCCACGGAAACAAGCCCACAAGTTCGCTTTGTTTGCTTCTTTTTACCTAGGATAACCTTTTAAGCTACTTTGTAGGCAGCCGGGCTCCTGGGACAAAGTCAGCGTTGATCCCCTGTGAGCGTTCGGCTGTGCTCTCTGTACCTGCTGCCCAGGACTCAGGGTGACTTGGGCACTCTCTGCTCTCAGGATGGGACTCATGGTTGAGCAAGGTCTGTCCTCTGCCCTGGGAAAGCTCACAATCACTCAAGTCACTACGCTTAACTTTGTAAATTGCTTTTCTTTTCTTTTATATATATTTTTTCCTGCTCTGACCTTGCTGTCCCTCCAAAATTGGCTCTGACTTGCAGGGAGACCTCCTGAAATATTCTGGATCCCGTGAAAGCCCCACAGCCGCCTGGCACCCAGCCCTCAGCTCTCAGAGAGCCACGTCATGAGGGTGAAGCAGCAGTGTGTGTGTCTGTGTCAACACATAACAAAACACATTGTGCGCACCCTGAGCTCAGGAACTAATACGTGCTCTGGCAGGAAGACAGCTGTACCAGCAAGAGCACAGGGTCATAAGCAAAGGCAATATTATCTCCTAGGGGACTAATAAAGACAAAAGACAAAGCAACTGTTTACTGTACTACTGAGAAGGCTGTGTGGGACACTGCACCGGGGAACACAGCAGCTAGTGTCACATGGATGTTAAGCACAGGTAAATGTTCAACCCAAAAAGCATACAGAAACTCAACCCCAAGCCTACTTAGCTGTCCTAGGCAATGAGACAAGAGGCACATCAGAGAGACTGCTTGGTTTTCCTCCTCTCCTGCTGCTCTAAACTCATCTTGTCTTCTTGGTTTGAACACATCTAACAGCATGACCATCAGTTTGGGCTGTCTGTTAAGGTCAGTTGTAGAGGTGCAGGGTCAGCCCCTGGGATCTCAATGCTTCTGCACCAGGACTGGGAACTGTGTGGCTGCCAAGCCCTGGAAGCCTGCACTACATTAGTGCCCCGTACCAGCAGGAAATGTCTTCCTTCTGGTACTGCAAGCCATGAGATGTGATTTATGGAGTGAAGTTCTACTTAATAAAACTGGAAATGAGATACTGATGGGCAGCTGTGAAAAGACCACCTCGCTGCACAAGAGAATGGCACATTCAGTCCTTCAGTCACCTCTTCGTGGCTCAGAGGAGGAAACCCCACCAGGATTTTTAATCAGTGCACTGTTTGGTCACTTCACCCAGCCAACAGCAGCTCCCTGGAGCTGAAAAAACAAAAGAGAGGCTTGTTCCTTGAGCTTTGCACAGCTCCGGGTAACCCAAAAGAGAGCCTCCTCTTTGCTGAATTGGAAGGACTAATCACTGAAAATTAGAAGTTGCTGTTGTATCACAGATCATAATCAAATTAGATTTATCTCATGCACGTAGATTAGAAGACTAATTGTCGGCTTATACATGCAGTGCACACACACATCTGTGAACATAAACGCACATAACTGTATACAGGAGTGCACACAATGTTGAACACAAAGCCCAAGTGGAGAGGTTGTTGCTGCCTGGTGTGGAGAGGAGGGTCTCCATGGCTGCAGCACTGGACAGTCACTGCTTCATCACCGTCTTTGGCTGCTTCAGTTATCTGTGTTTGTCCATAAAGATGGTGCGCTGGAGGTGGAGGCTTGGGCAAAGCTCGTGGTGGAGGAACAACAGTTAAGCCATAGACAAGTGCGTGGCCTGGTAGGAGTGGAAGAGATTGCGTTGGAGATTGGGTTCCTGCCAGTGAAACTTTAGTAGCCAAGGGGCAAGCTAAGTCCTTGTGACCTTGTGGTCAAATTTCTAGCCGCAGCTTCTGCAAGAGAGAATCCAAGAATCCAAGTGATGCTGGTGCCCTTGCTGAAGTCAGCAGACCTGAGGAACATGTATCATTGTCAGAAGCCCAAGCACAGGCTGACAAACTTCGTCACTTCTTGGAGACAGAGGCTGGTGCATCACATTACTTCACTGTGACTGATGGAACTGAGACCTCTGTGGAGCAGCAGAGAGCACCGTCCTGGGGACACAGATCACTGACTTTTTTTAGTTATGACAAGACTGGAGGCGTGCTCACTGTGCTGAGGGTGGGCTGAATGCACTCTTCCACTTCAGGGTCATTACAACACATTGCCAATCCTGTTCTTTGGTGTTCCCACTTCATACAAATTAATGCTACAACGACCTTATTATTTTTGTGTGTGTGGTCCCCTTGTGTGTAAGTTTTGTGTATATATGTGTATGTGTGTGTCTACATGCACAAATTTAAAGCAGTTGCTGGCACAGTTGGCTGGAAACATAAATGTAAAATGAGAAGTGTTAATGAAAACTGGAACTTAGCCAAGAAGAATACTCTGCTGGATGGAGATGGAGATGGAGAATAGATCTGTAGGGTAAGAAACAGCCTGTTTAGAAAGAGATGTAGAAAGAGCAGTATAGCACAAAGAAGCAATGTATAAAGCAAGGAAGAAAAGAGGAAATGGAATGGCAATGATTATAAACTACAAGCTAAAACAATGCAAGGGATTGATAAAAGGAAACCAAAGGATTAATAGACTATCAACTGCCAGTAGAGTTAAAGAAATGCAGAAAACATTCCAAAAATCCTGTTAGGAACAATGCTGCCTGCTGTCCCAAACTCATCCCTGTGGCAGTATAGGCCAATTGCTAAATGCAGATGGTAAAATCATAAACAGCGGTGCAAAAAAGGCAGAAGCGTTCAATAGCTATTTCTCCTCTGCGCTGGGAAGGGAGCAGGGTATTCATCCCATATGATGTTGCGGATGGAATAGAGCATTTACCATCTGGAACAAAGGAGGATGTGAGGCAGCATCTGCTAAAGTTCAGTGTTTTTCACATATCTGGCCTGGCTATCTTTGTGTCTTAAAGGAACCAGCTAAAGCATTTGGTGAAGTTTTATATTTACAAATCTGGGAAATTCCAAAGACATGGGAGAAGTGCCAGGGCTGATCTGGGACTTCACAAACCTCAGTGGGACACTCTGGGGAGCAATTGGCTGCTTAGCAGGACAGCATCCCTCGACAGACTCATCAGACATTAATTCAGGCCTCCAATAACAAGGAATTAGAGGCTAAAAATAAAAGCAGCACTAATCAGCTGGGTTTCGTGGAAGGAAAGTCTCGTTAGATAAACCTGTTGTCTATTTTTCCAGACAAGATTAGAGATCTGGTTGACACAGTACTCTTGGCTTTCTCCACCACATGACAGCTTGATTAATGAGCTCACATTATGCGGGATGAATAGGGCACACACCACCTGGATTAAGGCTTGGCTGAGTGACAGATGTGAAAATGTAGTTATTGATGGGGAAACAGCAGCAGGCCAAAAATGTTCAACAGGGTAAAGCCAGACATATGGAGCTCAGTGCTTCTGTAGCTGCAGTCCGAGTAGCTCACCCTTCACTGTTCTACAAGCAGAGGTTTTGAGAGCCCAGCGTTGCATGTGTGCCTTGCAAAGGTCTGTCTCATCTGTTTGCATAGCACTGGGATGCATCTACACAATCATTTCCATTAATCAGGTGGAAAAGCAGGGAGGCAATGAAGATGGGCTGATATTTCAGGAGGCTGTGAGAAATGATGGATGATGAGAAATCAACTGCTGTCCTCAGGGGCAGCCTGCACACGCAATGCCATACTTCTGGCCTGACAAACCCACTGAGGCCAGCAAGCAAATCAGTAGCAGAGCTGGAAAGAGAGCTCAGCAGTCACTGGCTCCGGGCCTGACCCAGGCTGACTCACTTATCTGACACATGTTACATCTTTTCCATGCAAGGAGCAGGCACTGACATCAGCAGAGCCCAGAACTCCTCCCGTTGGCCAGCATGGGCTCTTTCTTCCCAGCCACAGCTCTGACTTCCACCATCACATCACTGGAGCAGCACCTCATAAAGCAAACAAACAGACAAACACTGCTGAGTAGAACTCTGATAGAAGGTGGAAGACACAAGTTCTTGTATGTTCATTTTGCATACAGAAATTATTGTATGCGTGTATGATACATGTTTGCTCTTACTTCATCACTTCATGGTCTCTCCTGACAACTTCACTCTTCAGGAACTGGACTCAATCTTTATGTATTCCATCCAACTTGGGATATTCTATGATTCACAGGGAGGTCAAATTGTAGGTACAGCACTGTAGGAAGAAGACAGAGTAAGGAAAACTTCATTATGTGCATTCTTACTTGTTCCTACATCTGGCACAGGAAAGAGTTGGTGTCTTGAAGCTGCTTCGGTGCTGGGGCTGCTGGCAGAGCCTTGTCCCAGGAAAGGGAAGAGTGAAACGAGGTAAACTGACTGGTTGGAAAACATTTTATATCCTTTGGAAACCAACAAGATTCATTTCATTTCCTCTGCAGTGCCTCTGCTCGACATGGGATTGCTGCCAACTATGACATCTCCCCTAGGATCAACAACACAGAGACCAGGAATAACTGACAGCTGGACTCATTCGGGCCTTCCTTTCAGGAAAAAAATTACACTGTGATTAATGAGCAAAGCAGAGGGCAGAAAGTGAGGCGTTGGGGGTGCTCCAGGGAAAGGCTGGGCTCCCGTGCCTGTCGCTATGGCCATTCCTCACCCATCTGGGAGGTCCACCAAAGTCGAGGTTGTTCCCCACTGCTGTGGAGGTGGGTGGTACTGGGGACAGAGGAGGAGCAGGGGTGTGGATGGACACAGATCCTCTCTCAGTGCAGGGGTCCCTTGGCAGGGATCTAAAGCTCAGTGCCTGCAGTGGTGTGGGACAGGCAGGGCAGACAAGAGCCCAGTCTGGCTGCAGAGCTGTAATAATGTGTTCCGGGGCTGTTTCCATCTGGAACAATCCTCTCTGAGCTATAATTACACTCAGTCGCCCCAGAAAATCAGCAGAAACTAATCCTTTCAGCTGTGTGAGTACGATGCAAACAGGCACACAGCCAGTACACAGCTCTGCTGCCAATCCTAAAAGCCCACCACACCGACAGCACTGAGCCCCCAACCATCTCCTATGGCTGGCTTCTTTTTTCCTTCATATAATCAGTAAGACTGGAAAAGATGTCTAAGATCATCTAGTCCAATCCATCACCACAATGGCCACTAAACCATGTCCTTCAGTGTTACACCTACATGTTACTTGAAAACCTAGGTCCCACCATCACATGCCAAGAGCACAATCAGGGTGAGAGGAGATGGTGTTGGGCTGGGATTGCTTGCAGGTGACCATGCAAGTAAGGGCCTGCATGTAACTGCAGCATCCTGGGGCAGCGTGAGGCTTCCCCCAGTCACCAGAGAACCCCAGGTGGGTTGGGTAGGGCAAGAACTCCTTTCTGGCCCCATTCCAGGGACCAGGGCACTTGCTGAGGTGTCCCAATACCTCACTTGTTCATTTGCCACACCCATGGGTGAGGAAAACTGTATTGTTCCTGGTTATCTTGAGATCAATGCCAACCAGCATGGCAGACAAAAGCACTCATGCACAAAGGAAAAAATTTACCTGGGACTCGATTCAGAAGGATGGGGGTGGAGACACCTCTGCTTTACCTGCTGGTGCTGGGACAAAACTGCAGTTGCCACCTCGATGCTCAATGAGAAGGTGCCAGGGCTGTCATCCTACTTACAGCTCCAGGGCACCCAGGAAACACCACTTGCCTTCCTAGTGGATCTGCATGGCTTGAGAACCCATCTGCCCCTGGACATCCCCTAAGAGGGCAGAATGTACATATTTTCCCAGAAGCTGCTTAATGGGAGGAGATTGCAGCTCCTGGCTGAGATGAGCACTGCTTCACCTCCTCAGGGCTCCAATGGATTTCCCTCCTGATTGCAAATCTGCCTCCCTACCCTCAGGTACCTGTTTCACCGTTTCCTGGAAGCACCCCACTGCAGTCACTGGCACCGCACTGCACCTCAAACTGAAAGTTCAACGGAATCAAAGTGTATCTCTCTGTGGTGGTTGGTGGTGGAGATCATTGGAGCAGGCAGGGGGTCCTGAGTCACTTTCAGACTCAAGGAAGAGCTGAAGCAAAGTTTCAAGAGAACCAGAGCAGTGCTCAGATGAGACAAAACAGCTCCTAGTGAAGAAGCAGCAGGATTCAGAGCCTTGTGGGCAGGCAAAGGATGAGACTAGGGCTGACAGCATTGCAGCTGCAGCAGAAGGCTCGTGGAGTTGTGGGCTCTGCAGCTGGGATCAGGAATTTTGCAGGAGAAGAATCCGTGCGTCAATGTGGAGGATGAATGACCATGAATGAGCTGACAGCAGCTGTGGCTGTTCCCCCAGACACTGACACATCTTCATGGCTCAGCCAGTGCCATGAGCTGCCCATTGCATGGAAATAGCTGGAGGAGCTCCCCAGGTGAGTTGTGCAGCCTGTGCTGAGCTCTGGCACCTGGACGCAGCCTATGGGTCACCCTATGGGAGCTGCATGCCTGAAGAACGCCAGAACGGAGCAAGGGCACACATCCACGGCATGGAAAGGGATGCAGCATGGAGCTGGCTTGCTCCAGGCTGCAGAAGTCAGGCTGTATTTACGTGATGCTGCCTACGAGCTCCCAAGCCCCCGTTCTTGGCAGCTACAGCCTGATTTGTCTAGACTACATCTGAACTCAAGCTGGCTCATGGCCAGCACAAACGACTCTCTCAACACTGTGCTTCCCACATGTCCAGTCTTGGGATTAGCATGGGCAGAGAGAGCTCCCATCTATCTGCAGCAGCAAAATCAGATGGATTTGCTAGAACACTTATCTCCCAAACTCTTTGACACATCTTGTTTTGTATTTGCAGCTCATGCAAAGGTCCCTGTCCTTGACTGGGGTTCCTTGGAGATACTGCAGAATAAATACTAACAATTTGCACTGTAAATACAGATGTTTTCTAGCAGTTGAGCCAAAAGTGGATGAAGTCTATAGACAACTTGCACTGATTTTACAGTGGGACATTTACTTTTGTTCAGAATAATAAAACGAAAGTAACACCAAACAAAAAGATTTCTGGTTGCAACTGACAGTCGGGCTGTGGTCACATTAGTACACGAGGCAGCACACATTCCTGGGCCCTGGTACACAATCATCCATGCTACTTAATAGTGCAAATGTTCCATTGTGCAGTGCTGGCTGGCACTAACTAGCAGGCTCCCAACAGCCTGCAGTTCCCAGGCAGGGCTGTCTTGTAGTCAACAAAGGCTGTTCAGCTCGCAGTGGGCAGGTTGGGTATGGCTCTGTTATGATGGATAAGGGAATTAACTGTATGGACGTGGTGTTCCGCACCAGCTCACCTCAGGGCCAGAAATGGTCCCAGGCAAATTTATTTCTTACCAGTAGAGACATAGCCTTTGGTTGTGACCACTTAGTTAAGTGTGTGTAAACAGGTAATTAGGATTGCACAATTGTTGCTTGGACTAATTTTGTATGCCAGATCTTTACAAGAGAGTGGGTGCTCAGCACCCAATATGCACCATCTTTTAAAAAAGCAGCGGTAATTGTGCGTAATAAGCACTTGAAAACCTGGCCCCAGGGGTCCATATAGAAGGCTGGCAGAATTCAAGAGGAGTAGTTGACTTGGCTATTTCCATGGTGGTTTGGGTTGAGTTTTTGTTTGTTTTATCTTTATGACAGGTTTTGAAAATTGCGGCTTATTGTGGACAGCCAGATGGATGCGAGAGTAAAGAAAACTGTCTGCTCAGCATCTTCACAGGGAAAACTGCCGAGCTAGAAAGTGAAGTCCATGGAAGTCCAGGAGGGAAAGAGAACAGGAATGGTCAAAAACGAAGTCCTGCGGCTATTGGAACACCATCAGTTCTGGCTTATGGAGGCCTGGTCCACCACATTACAGCCACGGAAGAAGATGTTTTTAAAGTAATTATTTAAATAGTGTTAATTAGCTCTATAAAAATGAAAAAGCTTTTTTTTTTTTTTTTTTTTCCTTTTTTTTTTTTTTCCTCCATTGAGGATCATAGCAGAATTTATTTCTCTGAGAAAAAGTAAGGCTTTTCATATTTCTTCAGCTTATTAAATTACCTCATGTTCTTTTAACCCACATTAGATTAATAGCAAGGGAAATTTCAAATACAACTTGATGTGATTTAACATGTTTTTGCTTCATCAGCCTGATTACTTGGAGACCGCATTCCTCAGACTCTTTCCTGCCATGCCGATCATTCAGCGCAGCCCAGGGACTGGGATAAATCCTGGATTACAGTGAGATTCTGTCAGACTCATGACCCTACTTACAGCTGCAGCTGCTCTAGCTGGGCTCTTGGCCCCTCTTATTGGGAGCTGTGGTGTTTATGTCAAACCGGTGACAGTGTTCTTCAGTTGCTGTTGGTTCTGTCATCAGTGGGCAGAAGAAGTTGAGGGTTTTCTGATCCAGTTTATCTGTTTTCAAAATGAACGCTTGCTAAAACTTTGTGCTAATTAGTAATGCAAATAATAATATAATTATAATATATTCATAGACACTTTCCCCCCTCCCTGTAGGATCTCCATACCTCTTGAAAATGTAACAAATAGTTCCCAGGGGTCACTTTATCTCCTCCTGAACTGCAGCCAGCACTGGAGTGATCTGTGGCAAATATTTGACATTCCAGGGAGACAATTTAGGCTAGGAAGTGGAAAGGAAAGCCTTGTTCAATTGAAACTAGAGGAAGATTTCAGATAGGCAGGATGTAAATACCTAAATTGTGCTTCGATTAATTGTGGCTACCTCTCTGAGGTAGTCATAAGCTTGGCCACCTTTTATAAACAGTCATAAGAGGAAAGGAACTATGGAAAGGGAATTTCAAAATCATCCTTCACAAACATGAATGAGTTAAACACAATCTGATAAGAAGGCAGTGTCTTGGGTTTTATTTTCAAAACATCCCATGTGTAAATGAGTAATGCAACGTTCAACCTCTTGAGCAAGTGGCCATGTACATAACAAGCTGTTTACTCAAGATACTTCCATCAAACACAATCAGGTTGCCTAACTAAGTTTGCAAGCAAATTTTACAAGACCCCCATTGCAACAGGTACTGACTGCAAAGGCCTCACACAAAAGTCTAAGAAAGGATTAAAGCTAAATGTGACACTGATAGTGAGCACTGACGTACAGAAATGTTATCTCTGGGAAAACAGGAGCTGGTGACAGTCCGGCTGCTGGAAAATAAAGCCTGTCAGGGAGCCAGCAAGTGTAACACTGGTGGGGAAACCATCCAGTCAGAGGAAAAGTGAGAGAGGGGAAAGGTTCAGTGGGAGATTTTGTCCTCTTCTGAGGCTGATTAGATGCTTCACAGCACACAGCCTGGAGCAATATGACTTGATTTGACTGCTTGAGGCAATATGCCCTGGAAGTACATGTGCTCTGTAAGAGCACACGCAACTTGCTTTTAAAGCTACATCTGATAAACGAGCCCCATGATGAAACAGACCGTTTTATCTCTGAAAAAATCTGCATGAAGGTGAACAATAATCAGGAGAAGGTTCATATCTTATTATTATTATGAAACCAATTACTCTCCAGTACTGGAAGTCTAAAAAAAACTGCATATTTCAGTTCTCTGTCTTTCCAGGTTTTGGCACACGAGTCATCAGTTTCTGTTAGTCAGATACTATTCACCAAGACCAGTGATGAGCAGCATTCCTCAGGGGTTGGTGCTGGGACCGGTCTTATTCAACATCCTTGTAGGTGACATAGCCCCCTATGGAGTGCACTCTCAGCAAGTTTCCAGACGACACCAAGCTGAGAGGTGCAGTTGACATGCTAGAGGGAGGGGATGCCATCCAGAGGGACTTGGGCAGTCTTGAGAGGTGAGCCCATGCCAACCTCATTAAGTTCGACAAGGCCAAGTGCAAGGTCCTGCACCTGAGCTGGGGCAATCCCAAGCACAGATACATGTTAGACTGAGAATGGCTTGAGAGCAGCTCTGAGGAGAAAGATTTGGGGGTGTCTGTTGATTAAAGATTCACCATGAACAAGCAATGTGCTTTTGCAGCCCAGAAGGCAAACTGTATCCTGGGTTGCATCAAGAGAAATGTGACCAGCAGGTTGAGTGAGGTGATTCTGACCCTCTACTCTGCTCTCATGAGACCCAGTTTGGAGCACTGCATCCAGTTCTGGGTCCCCAGCACAAGAAGAACATGGAGCTGCTGGAGTAGGTGCAGAGGAGATCAGAGGGTTGGAGCACTTCCTCTACAAGGACAGGCTGAGAGAGCTGGGGCTGTTCAGCCGTATAGAAGCCTTCCAGTACCTGATTGGAGCCTACAGGAAAGCTGGAGAGAGACTTTTTAGAAGGATATGTAGGACAAGGAGAAATGTTTTTAAACTGTTAAAGGGTAGATTTAGACCTGATATTAGGAAGAAGCTCTTTAATGTGAGGGTGGTGAGACACTGGAACAGATTGCCCAGTGAGGTTGTGGATGCCCCCTCCCTGGAATCATTCAAGGCCAGGATGGAAGCTTTGACACATTCTCCTGTATCATTTCCCTCTAGCCTCTTTGACAAATAAACTTCCTTTGGGCAGCATTAAGATCAAATAATGAGGAATATGGGTGAGAAAAAGGAAGAGGCGGAATCCTGACCACTTTCTAAATCTTGGAATGCATCTGGAACAAATATCAAATAAATATTTGAAAGCCCAAAGGATGGGCAGCAGACAACATGGAATTCTTAAAAGCAACTAATGTGAAATTAATTTTTCACTTTATAGAAGGGTAATAGATTTAGGGGATGAAGAGGGTTTCCATCTCAGTTTTTGTCTTGACATAGTCCCTATGACAGCCAAACATTCTCCGGATAAAGTTACTGATATAGTAGCTAGCAAAAGAACTTGTACTTGGAAAGTATTAGTTTAACTGTGAATTAATCACTACCAGTATGGGAAACTGTAGCTAGTGGAGTTCTGCCAGGGTTTGTCCTGGGTCTATAATGACTTGGGTAATGACAAAGCTGCACAAATGCTAGTCATGGTCGGAATGAAAAATATTTGAGAATTACAGAAGTGGGCTGAAAAAGGAAGGGTACAGGGATGCAGGTGCAAAATGCTACATGTGTGCAGAAATAACTAGACTGATCTAGGACGGGGAACAGTTGTTTAGCCAGCAGTTCTCTTTCGAGAAGACTCTAGGTTTATAGTTGATCACATGCTGAACATGAATAAGCTGTGTCATGGGATTGCAAAAGAGACAAACATTGTATCGGGTTCTGGTAAGAGGAATGCAGCTTGCAAGACAGATGAAGTCATCCTTCTGCTCCACTTACCACTGGTGAGGCTGCTGCTGGTGCATTATGTTGAGTCTGGGGCAGTTCAGTAAAGGTATGGGCCAAGTGGGGAGAAACCAGAAGGGGGTAATGGGAAAGATCAGAGATGTGAAAAGCACTGCTTTGTCATGCTGAGACTGGAGAAATTGCAGTCAGCTTAGAGAAGACTAACGGAGATCACAAGAGCATTCTCTAAGCACAGAAGGGCTAGTTCTTATTTTTCAAATTTAGAATGTGCCATGAAAAAAAAATAGTGGCTGTCTACTCCCAGTCATCTTCTTGCCATTCAGATATTTGGAAATGGTTTTCAAGGCTGTTTGTTCTGTTTGTTTCCCAGGGAGGGATGTGACTTCCCTGAGACTGAGGTGAATCTCACTAGCTTGTAGTTTCTCAACTCCTTCTTGCCCTTCCTGAAGATAGTATCATCATTTGCTATCTTGTAGCCCTCAGGAATCACCCCATTTATTTGCCACAGTCTTTCAGAGATAATCTAGACTGACCTCACACAGATATGGGCCAGCTCCTTCAGCACTGGTGGGTGC
Source organism: Coturnix japonica (assembly GCF_054131305.1). Taxonomy (NCBI): domain Eukaryota; kingdom Metazoa; phylum Chordata; class Aves; order Galliformes; family Phasianidae; genus Coturnix; species Coturnix japonica. The sequence continues at coordinate 9,979,669 of NC_140664.1, read as the reverse complement.
ACCATACCATGTCCCACAGACTTGTGTAAGTTCACTTTGTTTAAATTTCCTTTGACCACAGGGTTCATGAAGGTAGGTCTTACCAGTAAGGACTGAGGTGAAGGAAACATCAAGTATCTTGGCCTTTTCCTCTTCTTTTGTACCAGGTACACTAGCCCACACAGGGGTGTGTGTGCATTTTTTATGGATGCATCCAGTCTTCCTTTTGCTGCTGATGTACCTGCATGAACTGCAAAGTCCAGGTTGTGATCCAGCTTTTTGTCTTGCTCCCACTTTTCAGGATCCTATACTCCATCATCTCATAGTCATGGCAGCCGAGATTTCCTTGTCCCTTGACATGCTGGACCGGTCCTTCCTTGTTTGTAAGCATGAGGTCTTTCACCACATGAAGGTGTGTCAGTGTGTGGGAAATTGCCATGTGGAGATGTTCAGGAAACAAATTTATTTCCCAACTCTGGTCTGAAAAGTAATGGAGTTAGGTTATAGATCTCCTTATTTCCATCCCATCAGTTTGCTCTGCTCATCTGCTACTGCATCTAGACAGAACTTACCTCTGGATTCATTCTGCTATCAGGAATGCAGGCAGGGTTAGGTAGGTATCTGTGTTAAACCTTTGAGACTAGTTCACTACAGCCAATCTGACTCACCTTTCCCCAATTCCTCTTGATGGAGTATGCAAAAAGAACTGTCAGAAACATCTTCTGGGGTTACTAGGGATGGCAAAATAGCTGGAGAAATGGTAGGGATGGGATGTATAAAGGAGAAAGGAAACAAAACAAAACAAAACAAAATGAAGAATAGAAAAGGAAAAAAGAATAGGCATGGCAATAAAATGTATGTAGAACATCACTATGGGAGTCAGAAGGCTGCTTCAAGTCACCCTTTCACTACTGATCTGAAATAGAGCTTTCGATATATTTCAAGGTAAGTCCTGCCTTTTCTTTGGACTGTTCTTTCCTCCTCCAACTGCAGATATATTGATAGCAGTGTAGGAAAAAGGAAGGGCTTAAGTAAGGTCTACCTCTGCTTCTATGCTGCCAAGCCTGCACACAGAAGGCATGTATCTTCTACTACGCAAGGCTAGCTGTTATGTACCTGTGCAGTTCTCTTCCTTGTCTGTCTCAAACAGATATGTAAGCTTCTGTGGTTCAGGAACTTTTCCTCATTTCTGTAATAATATTGTGACCTTAGGACCCAGAGATAATCAGACTGAGCAGTGGATTTCCACTGCAGAGGGACAGGTGTGGTCCATCTTCCCCATGCCTGGCAATGGCCTGGGTTCAATGCTGTGGTTGCTCTTCTTTTTTGGCTCAGTGAGAGGAAGGATGTTTGGGAGGCTGGAAATGAATGGGGTGAGCTGGAAGATATGGAGGTTACTGTGATAGGGAAATACAATAGATTGGTTTATTTTTCCTGTTTCCAGAGAAATATTTTCTTTTCTTATAGGATAGATTATTCTTCCACATAGATAGGGGAACTTCACATGAGCTCATCCAGTATTTGTCAGGTTACTCTGAACTATAATCAGAGGAATAAAAAAAAAAAAGAAGAGAGAAACAGAACCCCCTTGTTCTGCAAACAAAACATGCAAAATAAAGCCTAAGTGAAATGTAAGGGAGAAGAGGACAGGCAAAGCTATCACCTGCTGTAGTCAAATGGCAAAGCCCCAAGAAAGGATATGGCTTACACTTAAACAAATGAGCATTACCTTTTGCCCTTGCTGGAAGTGAATCAGCTGCAAATATCACCTGCAATTGATTGTTTCCCCGGAAAAACAAATGACACAATCTTTGCAGAAGGGCATGTGCAAGGCACCGGAGACCAGTAACAGAACAAAGAAGAGATCAGCAGTCTGCTTGCAGAAGGAGTCTCTCTGAAGACCACAAAAGCCTCTGAAGCACATTTTTTAGGTACAGCGTGTCACTGGAGGCAGGCAAATAAAGCCTGGCTTGCCCCGAAGTTAATGAAAGTATTGCCACTGGCTAATTTCCTGGGGAGCAGGCTGGGAACTGCACTGCAGCCTCTAAACTGGGATTATACAAACTGCAACAGTACTTACTGGCCTTGGCATGTGAATAAACAGCAGGAACAAGTTTCTATGCCACGAGCAATGGAGAAATATTTACCTCCCTGAAAAGTCAATATTTTAGCACAAACAGGATCGAGAGACTTTATGACGGTATTTTGTTTGTAAGCAAACTTCAAAGCTTTTTATGAGTTAGTTTTTTAGCTACTATTATTTACATTTTTAATGCAAAAACAGTTCCCAGAAAACTGAATGGGGTGAGTTTATGGCTCCAGCAAACAAAGTGACACACAGCACTTCAGTGCCGGCTGCGCGGTGGGAGTGAGCGTGCTGGATGCAGGGCCAAGCCTGTTCTCAAGGAGATGTTCGAAGTGATGTCTTCAGCCTGGGTTTCTGGCTCTTTCTAAGCAACATGTTGTGCAAACTGCCTGCAGATTAAAGAGATCTTTTCAGTGTTCCCCGCTTATGAAAACTGTGTGCATTGACTGAAGGTTTAGGTGTCTGTCTTTTGAAATCCTGGCCAAATCAGACCTGCACTGTATTCCTCTGAGGGAATACTTATTTGAGAGTTATTTTAAGGTTCTCAATCTTCCTGTCAAACAATTCTAGATTAGAAGTGAGCAACCTTAGATATAGAGGGAATGAGGCCAGGCACCCACCTTGAGCTAGTGAGTTTTCCTACAGCCTCTGGATACATTGCCCTAAGTTCTTCATAGCCCCTGTGTTTAAGCAGCAATTCAGTATCACATCTTCTCATTGACAGTACAGGGAGATGAGGTAACCATTTTTTCCAGCTTAGTGAAATACCAAAATCTGAGTGATCAAGTGCCTGATCTGATGCTACTTGACAAGACAAAGACTGGAGTCTTATCCCCAGCATTCCTTTAAAACCTACTGTGCAGACTCCCTGCTCAGCTCTGTAAAACTGCTGAGAGACAAACATCAAGCTCTGCTCCCTCCAACTTCCTTAGCAAAAACTTGTGCTTTAATCTCAAAATGCTGTAAGAAAATGGATCCAGGCATATGCTTCGTACCCATCCCTGTGGCTCTAAATAGATACTTTAAATAAAAGATGAGGAACAAAACAGTAAGGTCATGGAAAGATCATTAAACATGCAGAAGTGTGGAGTCTGCAGTTTTTTTTCTACCCCACAAATTATTCGTTTCCTGCTTTGATGACTTGAAGCATAAATGTAATGTTAATGTGGCCTTCCTGGTCACCGTTGTCCCATAGATTCCAGAGGAGGAAAAAACACACCATAATTTGCATCACTTTTCTGCATGTGAGAAGAGGGATTTCTCACACATAATGCTTCAGAGCTGCTCCACTTAAAATCATCCTGATAACTCTGCCTAAGAAATTGCAGCTGCATAGTCATTGCTTCTGCTGCTATACCCTGCCTTGTGGATGGCTAACAAGACAAAGAAGCCAGGGTTTCCTGGAGTATCTCAGTGGTCAGGATGCTGGCAGATGGTTCAGGCACAGAGGGGTTTAATTTTGTTTCTATTCAGTGACCTCACATAAATCATTTCCCACCCTCTGAAAGTGCTTTGAAAATGATGGCTGACAAGTGGTATATAAGAGCTTGGTGTTTTAGCAGGGCCTGGTAGTCATTTCAACACAGCCATTTTGTAATCAGAGAGACAATGGTTTATACTGGTGCCAATGCATTTCATTAGGGCCCTCCAGTTCTGTGTGATTCCCAGTGGCATGGCTCACTGCTGTGCCATGAACACCTCAGTGCTTTCCCAGTATCCGGAGCTCCCTGTGTCTGCATTACTCGCTGAGAGTGATAACTCCAGCTTGATAGGAAAGCTAATATGGTAGGTGGACACACACAGTTTTAGGTTCTCACCAAAGGAATGTGTGCAGCATTGGAGGACAGCAGGCAGTTCAAGAAAGGGAATATGAGGTTGGATATCAGGAGAAAGCTTTCTGACAGTGAGATTTGGAGCAAGAAGCTCATGCAATAGGGACTCAAACCACAGGGAAATTCCTGGTTTGCTTCTGAGTGTCGAATCAGTGGAAACTCTTCCTGGGAAGAGAGTGAAAATGATGCACTTGCCACTCAGAGGAGTCCCCACATCCTGGGAAGTGGATGCCTCAGGAAATATGTACTCCCTACCTACCCTGTCCTGCTTACAGAGAAAACCCAGTATCTTGCACTTCAGCCACTTCAGGTTTTGATAACTTCTGGATACTTTTTGGTCTTTTTTTTAATGCCATGAACCAAGTACCCAGGGTTGTATTCCAGAAAAGAAACAGCTCAGCCAGGCTGTTACGTTGGGAATCAGGTGGGGCATAAGTGAGGTTTATATTTTGCTTTCTCACTTCGTCTCAGAAGTGGCAGTATTTTCACTATAAACTGCCCAGTTGTTTCTTAATCTGTATCTCTGTCTGTCACCCTTTCTGTTCTTTTTCCTCTTCTTTCTTCTTCAATCCTGAGGCTTTTTATTTTGAAAGAATTACACGGACTGGAGGGCTTGCTTGCAGAATTCCAGCTGTAGGACAGAAAGACATGACTCTGAATAGATGTGCCTGTACTGCTCCATTGCACTGAGTGCTGGCTGGCCTCAGAAAACATGTATCACTAATTACCATCTGAAGGCTGCTCTCTGCTCTAAGAGAAATGGCAGTTTTCCAGTGGAAAGCTGTCTATATGCAAATCACCACCTCTATTGTCTAAGAGACCAGATTAAATGGGTATAGGGGACATCTCTCTTGAGGACGTTTCTCTGTTTCAGTATCAGAAGACACAGAGAGCTGACTGTGAAGAGCGGTGGCCTCTACTACATCTCTTGTCCCTGCAGAGAATAAGCAGATACATGTTTTGGAGCTATTTTATACCGATGTCCATTATGTTGCATCACATAGCTGGAAAGGATGGGAAACAGTACAAATGAGGATTTTTCCACGTCCTGCCTACCTCTTTCACACTTGAATTCTCTCTGATGTTGCTCACTGTTTTAGACAGGTTCCTGAGATCCGTGGGCTATTCTTTTTACGCTGCCTGATTTCATGCAGAGGCTATCATCTAATCTTGTAAAGTGTTTTGAAACACTGCTCATATAAAAGGTGATGTGATGGCCCTAATAGTCTCTTCTCATTGCATGCATTTTAACTCCATGCTTTGACTTGACTGCAGCTCTCTGTTTGAGTGCTCCTTTTCAGAATACCCGGAGGCGTAACAAGTATCTTAGGGCTACCAGTGAAGAACTCCCAGTGTGCTAAGGAAACATGTTTGGATCTAGTTATTCTACAAAGCCTTGAGGCCTCTTTGCATCCTCTACCATGCAGCCTCAAAAAGGCAAACTGTTGGCCCAGTGAGATACAAGTTCTGTTTAACCAAATGTGAAGCCAACATTGTTTTTATTTGTGTTGAGTACCTTGCATTCAAAAATACTTCTCTGAGAGAGTGGTCAGGCAGTGGAATGGGCTGCCCAGGGGGGTGGTGGAGTCACTGACCATGGAGGTGTTCAGGGAACGTTTGGATGTTGTGTTGAGTGACATGGTTTAGTGAGCACTGTTGGTGATGGGTGGACAGTTGGACTGGATGATCTTAGAGGTCTCTTCCAACTTTGGTGATTCTATGATCCCGCAGTCTGAAAGCAAAAAAGTGATCTGTATTGCAGAAGGAGTGCAGTGAGATTCAAGCAGATGTCAGATAATTGTCACCTATGGAGGTGTACTATGGAGGACCAAAATTCAGCTTATATACCACATAGTATTGTACATAGTATTGTAATTGGTTTTAGTCCCATTTTGTACATCTGCTTTGCTGTGAATACCAAGTTGAGCAGTATTCCTTCAGGCCTAATTTCTATAAATAATTCTGTCTTTTTTATTATATTATTTTTTATTTTCATTTTTGCAATGCATGAAAAACTTTGTGGAGAGAGCTTTTTGAAGGCCTTTGTCTGGTGCTCCTTTACACTCAAATGTTGATACTCCTCTCCTTTCCCAGGAAATGGACAGTTTGAGAGAATGCAGTTCAAAAGCCTTGTTCAACAATGTGCCAAATGCACAAAGCCCTACTAATTTCATCTGGATTTCAAGTGACTTTAAAGAAACCAGGAACAAATCTGGTCCATTTTGCAGTGCTAAGGCTCAACTCCATAAGTATGTAACAACACAGTTACAACATAATACAAGAAGGAACAGGAGCCCACTCAGTTCTTCTCAGTCTATGGGTTACGCCATGTGTTCCTTATACTTGGAAGGTGCAGCATGGACCAAAAAACCCCATGAGATCAACAGGTCTAGCAGACAATATAGGAAAGGGCCACCTCACTTGGCTCTGCAGACTCTACTTGAAAGTGTTTTTTAGGGTAGCTGTGAATACTGAAAGATGCCCTTGCCTCTGGATAAACATGCACAGGTCTCCTCTGTCTGCATTTGAGGTTGTGTGGTGGATGCTTAGGGCCTGGGCCAGGAAAGCTCCCTAGGTGTGGGGGGAAAGCGGCTTACGTCTGAAGCACAACTCTGTGAGATTGCTTAGGTGGGTTAAATCCCATGTTCTTATGTGTGCTGTGAGCCCCCCCTCAGATGGCTTTCCTCAGGGTGCTGCAGAGATGACACACACTGCAATGCAGGCGCAGCAAAAACTGCAGAACTGAGTCCAGATGGAAATGGAGAAAGAATGAGGCGACCTTGGTAGAAAATGGGTGGAAAATCATATGTTCCTTCATACCTTCCAGGCATGTCATGGCTGTTCACTTTAAAAGTAAAGAAAACAGCTCAGCAAAATAAGAAAGAAAAAAAAACAACACGTCTCTTACAGATTTGTCTCCCTTTTTTCGTTGAGTTTGCACATTTCGCTTCTACAGGAGGAATAACAGCTGCAATCTTTCCTCATCACAATTGCAAAGAAATGATCATCCTCTTTTGCTGCATTTCCTAACTCCCCCAGTTCCTCTTTCAGGTTTATGCCTTTTCTGTATGATGTTCTCTTAGTGGCATGGAAATTAATTGAAACGAGTGTGACTAAGAGGGGAAGACCCAATAATGTCAGGATTTCAGTAGTAGCTCCTGAATTGCGTAAGTACTATTTTTACAGAGATTGCAGACAATCTCATGAATCATTGCAAATGTACACAGCTAAACACAAGCTGTTTCTTCCCAAAGCCTGGGCCTGAGTGGTTAAAACTTGTGCATCCGCAGTGCATGGGTGCTAATAATAACTGCTGTGTTTAGACAGCGCCGTGAGCTGGTGTCACTCAAAAACATGATGGGGCCTGATCTACAGAGGTGTAGTGAAACCACAGCGCTTGGAGAAATAAATCTACTGCAGGCAATTACTTGGACTTCCTGCAAAATACCTCACCCCCACAGACCATGAAGAACGTCACTGCCAGAACTCTAGAGGCAAAAAAACATCCAAATCCTCACCTGCTGTACTAGTCCTTTCCTTCCTTTGTCAGTACATTATTTGTCTTCCTCTTGCCTTCAAGGCCAGCTATAACTCTCTGAGGGCCCTACTTGAGGCAATTGCTCTAGTCCATGTACTTCTTGTCTGATTTTCCTGTGGAGGCATTCAACTTTCTTCTGGCTGCCATCTGTAACAGGAACTTCTTCCTGAGCTGAGATCAGCTCATTGTTCACTGCCCATCTGCAGAGCTATCAGCCTTGACTATTCCTTCAGACAGAATGAACACAGTAAAAGAGGGAGAAAAAGTTATCCTCTTACTACATTATGGCAGGCAGTAACTCTTATTAAATTCCTCTGTAATGTCTACTGCTGTGTGTGCTTGCTTCCTTCCGCTCTGCACTCCTTTCCTTCTTTCAGTCTGAACAAGCTGGGAGTTTGACCCTGGTGTGACTTTTCATTCAGGCTGCCCTTGAGATGGCGTATTTCATTCTGGGAGAGGCAGCATTAAATGGTGTGGCTGCATGAGTATCTCTAATGTCTCATAGAGAAGGCTTCCTGTGCTTCCAGTCTCAGGTCCTCTTGGGCCTCTTGGCCCCGTGGCCACATTACATGACCCTTACTTACCACATCGTAGTCTCCATGCTGTCTGCGCTGCCAGGATGCATCATGGCAATTTGATGACTGCAGAGCATTATAGAGACAGACTCCAGCCAGGGAGTCTAGCTCATGCAGCAGGAAGCATGCGTAGGGCTAGTAAATGATGGGGACTGGGAAACAGAAATGACATTGACCAGGACAGATAGGCATGGAGACTCACTTTCATACAAAGGCCAAACTTGGTACTTACCACATTACCCTAAATGTTGTGTAGGCATTAATGGGGTCAGGACTTAGAAAATACAGGGTGAGGAGAGAACATGTGTCCATTCTCTAGTCAGAAGGTGGGAATCAATGACTCAGAGGTGAGGGATGGAGGAATGTCATTCTTGCACCATTTATATGGCTGCCAGACTGCAGCTCAGAAGATGAGATTGCTCCGGGTCAGTTTTACAACGTCGCTGTCCTCCTCCAGGCATTTGTGAAGCATAAAGGGTGTATACTAAGAACATTGCAGATGGAGAACGTGTTTTCATCGAGATGCATATTTACAGTTTGCTGTTGCTCTTAAACTGGATTGGTTTCCTGTTTTTCATCTGGCAGCTCTGACTCTGCATGGCCAGGCGTGCTGCTCTTCTGCTGCCTGTTTGCTTTTCTGTTGAAGAGCAGAAGAAGGAAAGTCTCTGAAGATCCTTAAATGTGAAGGTTAAACCATGTTGCAAATTGCTTCTCCTAACCCTGTTATTAGGATTAACAGAGAGAGTTACCCACAAATCATGACATTGTTATTTTTTCTACAGAAGATATATAGCTGTGTTTATAGAGTTTAAGAGGCTGTAGAGTCACTGCAAGTTTGCTTCACCAGCCAGAAGCAAGAGACGCTTGAGTATGAATTGGAGGAGGATGTTTTATTACTAATGTACATCTACTTGTGAAAATACTGTACGACAATGTTGTAAAATATTCTGCTTCTAAGAAGTACTTGCATAGCCAGAGGGGACAGAAAATATTTTATATCTATGTATGAAGTAGAAATATGATAACGACAGTGCAATATAGATGTGCATATATATTTAATGTAATGTATAACAGTCCTGGTCTCAAAGCATTGGAGATGCAGTGAATAAAACATTAGCTTCTGGATTAGAGAGCAGGGGCTGTGGGACTAGTTATTCATTGATATGTATTGAGGCGGCATCTGATACGATATGTACATTCAGTAACATTTCTCCAGCCATGATCCTCCTGCTCTCCTCTCACAGTCTGTACATCTGCTTCAAATGTTTATATTTTGGCAGTTTGAAAGGAACCTTGGGTTTTTAAATTCCATTCAAGGAGAGGCATCTGATCTCTTCAAGTCTTTCCTCCATTGCTGTCCCTGAAAGCTGGGTAAAGATGTCACAGAAAGGATGCTGAGGAACAGAATGGAAAAACACAAGTGCTGTTTCAGTGCTTTCAGAAATGAGTGTCTCAAAAAGCCAGTGAGGTGTTGCTGCAGCAGGGAGATCGATGAAGGTCTGAAAAAATCTCCATGTGGTACCTGCATGAATTTGGTTCCTTTGCTGGCCACTGCAAGTTTCTTGACATTGCTGTGTTAATGAATCCTGAAAATATTAACAACAAGGAAGCAGTAAGGAACAATTAACCTTAACTGCAACATTCATCACCATTCAGAGTGTATTCCTTCTTGGATCCCTGATAAATTAGCTAGTTAGCTACTCCTTATCTTAATCTTCTCCAATACTAATTATAGCAGCCTGGTCCCTGTTGGGACCGGGGATTTTGTGGTAGGATCTATGCAAGGACAAATCAGTGGAAACTAAAGACTTAGCAGTGCAATTAAAAGCCATCTGCTCCTGTTCCTCCTCCGAAACAGCCTGTCAAAGGTGCAGGCTGGGGAATCAACAACTCAGACTGAGTCAGCCGGAAAGGATTTAAGCCAGAGCTGGGATTAAAACTCATGTCCTTAAAAATGGTGTCAGGGGGTCACTGGGGAGTGGATGCCTGTGGGATTCATGCCTGGGAGAGTGGGGAAAGGGTGGGCGCCGGTGGGGAGGGAGGGGTGTCTGGTAGCACCAGTGAATCACCCTGCTTGTCCTTTGTTGTCCTGCTCAGCATCCAGCTGAGGCACTCAGCCATTTTCTCCAAGGTGATCCAACAAGGATCACCTGGTGATGGTGCAAGGAGGGCAGGTCGCATGCCAGGAGCTGGAGATCTCACTCTGCAGATGCTGGTCACAGGCCCTCTCCTGAGGACAGGCAGCCACTTGGCACTGGCAGCTGTGTCACCGTCCCATGCCTGATGCTGCTTCATCTCAGCCACAGCACTTTGCTTCTCCATTGCCCGTCCCATGGCTGTGGTGCCTTGCCACACTGATGGGCTGTGGCCACGTTGGTCTGCCCTTGAAAATATTTACCACTGTCCTTTCTCCCTGAAGATACGTGCCCAGTAACCTGTGCGGCAATCAAGGCTGCTTCTCTTATCAAGATAGTAGCACATCCCAGCTCTCATTAATCATACTGCCTGCAGCCATCTACCATAGTGGCTGCTGTGTACACAGTGGGTAAACGTCTCTCCTCCCCATACCACTCACACTGATGTCACACTGGGCTGCTCCCGCACACCATTAAATGCCTCCTGTGCTGTGCTGATGGGCTCTCAACACCTGTCAAGAGCACCTGGGCATTTGCTGGCTTTGTGTGGATCCCCACGTGCTGCTCAAGGCAGAGCCCCAGGGAGGCTGCAGGCTCTCTGTCATGGCTGGGCTTGATGGTTTGCTGAAGAAATTCAGCGAGAGAGCAGGGGTGTAAGAGAAGGAAGGCTGGAGGACACATGTGACCTCTCAAGGTGGAGCCCAATGCATTGCAGTGCAGTCTGGTGGGGGAATTTAACCTGTAGGTTAGATCTCTGCCTGTGTACTGTGAAGCCTTTAGTGGGACAGCTGAGCACCACAGAGGTTTACATAATAGTGCTCAGAGGGTCATTTTCTCTCTCGTTTCTTTTGCTGACAAAGCAAACTGTTCTTAGGATGCTGAGAAGAGAAGCGTCTTGTTTCTTTGCCTGCACAGCTCATTGTTAAATTCTGTTTGCTGGAGGAGCAAATTTCTCACGCTGGATGAAATCCATCTCTATATCAAGGTGCAAGGGAGCATCTCATCGTTTTGCTAAGCTAGCACCCAAGGCTGAATGACCTGCTTGGTGAATATTAAAAAACAGCTTTCTAAAATGCCGCTTATTGAGTTTCATGAAAGAATTTACATCTCTGAATTTAAGGTGAGTCAGTGATATTGAAAGTATTAGGGATGACGATACCAGCCTAGAAGTTCACAAAGTGAGAAAGAGAGTGAGAGACCATCACTTATTTTAGTGTATTTAGTTTGTGGCATGATGATGCATTTCATTATCACCAGCCATAGTTCACATAAGTTAGGAATCCCCTGTGGGTAAGATAAATCAGAAGAGCTCTTAGTTAAAATAATCGGAGGGGGCATCCACAAACTGATGTGAGTGGTAATTCCTGGGGAATATAACAATAGTTGAAGTTCTCATATTCTGAGTAGTTCCTTGGTATCACTTCCAAACTGGATATCACCACCATAAGGACAGCAGGGCACAGACAGGGCTAGAGACAAAGCTGAAATGCCTTGGACCAGCACTGAAAAGTTCATTTATCCTCACTGACATATGCTGTCAGGACCCTGCTGTGGTGTGCCCTAAAACACCACCTCCTACTTGAATGTGAAAAAGTAGGTTTCAACAGACAGCCTCTTTCTTCATGAGGCGTTACTCCATTTCAGTGGCTTTATATCACCATGTACTCTAGAATTTCTGAAATGTTCGGGGTGACAAGTGATGACTGCCTGCAGCTGATTATAGATAGGTAGGAAGACAGAGAGCAGCTCTTTATATTCAGCTTTGCTTCTGATACACTTCTGGGTGTGGGGAAGTAGTAGGATTGCCTTTTTCCTAAAGCACCCTTGCAAGAATCAGGCAGCAGGCTGCCTTCCCATGACACATGCAGGTTACAACAGGGTTTGTCGGTTATGTCACACAGGGTGATGTGATGTGGTAACACAGTGTGACAGCAAGACGAAACGCAAGACCCTGTGTCAGAGGTCTGCTTTCAAAACATAGCCTGCTCTTTACCATCCCATGGTGCAAGAAGTTCTTCATCCACATGTCACACATTCTCTTGTTGGTCTGCCCATCCATTAGGATTGTATCTCTGGAACTTATTTGTCACAGATGAACAGCAACTCTGGAGAGGTAAATAGACTTAAGGCAAAGACTTCCACCCTCTATTCCAAAATCTATGTTGCCTTAACAAGAATAGAAGCACACTAACAGCTCTGATCATCTTTTTGGGCATTTCTGAAAGAACTGCTGGTCCCAGTATTGCTGCTCTAAACTCACAGGATGTTGACAGGGAGCACAGGCCAATGCCTAACACATAGGAAAAAAATGCCCTCAAGATCACCAGGGAGTATAGCACTAGTTATGATTTTCATGCTGCTGTGGTGATGGCCCCCAGCTCTGTCCTGAAGTTATTTACCTATGAAGGTAAATAAGACTGTGGTGTTAATTACAGTGCCCCAGGAAAAAAGATGATTGTGTAATATGCTAAGGAATAGTACCCTCAACCCAATGACCACTCTCCATTTCATCTTGTTACCTTTTCCAGGCAGAATCCAACACTCAAGTTTGTGTGTGACATATAGAATATAATGACACATTAAACCTAATTGTTCTGTATGACTACTTGCATTTATATCAACACATTTAATGAATGTAATAGTTTATTTACCTTTTTCTAATGACCACACTTGTAGCCAGCTCCACTGCTTGCAATAATGGCAGCAGTTTCAATGTTGCTTCTACTTACACAAACACAGGTAGTGCAGAAATGAGCTGAGCTGATGTGAGCAATTCACTGACGGCCCACATGGAGTGTGATGGGGAGCACTCAGGCTGTGTGGGAAGCCAGGGCTCTAATCCACTTTTTAATGATGGTCGAGCACTAGAATATGCACACAACAGTTGAGACTTTATAAATCATTATGAGTACCTCTGCATGATGGGCTTGTTCTTTACGTTAAGAATACTGGAGTGGGAATTGGAATGTGAGTCTCCAAATGTCGGTATTGGGCTCTTAGTACACCAGCCACTTAATTACAGTCATACTGAATTCACAGGAGGACTTCAGCGCTGAAGTCTCATCCTCAGACAAAAGCAAACTCAGACATTAAATGAACTTGTCTGCTCATTTCCAACAAATTAGGAGGTACATAAAGCTAGTAGGCATCAGGTCTTCACCAGCAAAGTTCTGTCAGTCTCGAGTACTTCTGCTTCTGGGCACATCTGCTTTGCATTGGGTTGAGGAGTGTCTGCGTCCCTACATGATCCACAGTCCCTCCTGCCCATTCTTGTCACCTAGGGCTGGAGCCAAAAGACATTGCAGAGCACACATGCAAAATCAGAACTTCTCTTGAAAGTTCAGCCTCTCCTGTGGTTAAAACACTCATCCAGAACGTGCTACATGTGAGCTCCAGTCCTTTCTCTACCAGAAAAGGTCTGTCCTGGTTATCCCAAACAGCAGCTTACAGGTTCTTTCAGGGTGGGATGTCCTCCATCTTGCTGCTGCGTGTGGTCCCTGAGACCTGGGGGTGGGTAGCCACAGGACTAGGGAGCAAATCCCATCCTGCAGTCAGGCATCATAGCATCCCCTGGCAGGGTGCTGAACTTCCAGCATGAAACCACCCTGTTTGGAGCGAGTACGAACGTATTTCCCGGGTGAGATGTCAGTGCAGAGCGGTGCTTGACACATGGTGGCAGTGCGGAGCTGGATCAGCAGTGCTGAGCCCGAGGGCAGGCCGGGGGGTCCTATGAGCAGCACCTGGGTGTGCTGGCATGGAGGAGGGCAGGTGGGAGCAGCAGTCCCGTTTAGATGCTAAGGGAAGCCAAAGGAAAAGCCCAAGTGTGCTGGCAATGAGCAAGTTCCCTCAAGTCAAGGCTTTAATAAGAAAGGCTGCATTAAGCAGGTGGGCTGAATTCCTGATGGACAGATCAGGCTTGCTTATTTTGACCTTCCTAAGTGTACAGAGGACTATCAGGTGTCTTACTGTTGGAATCATATGTGAATTCCACATATGGAATCATTTGAGTTGTAAAAGACCCTTAAAGATAGGGCCCAGCTCCCTGCCATGAACCTGCAGCTAGAGGAGGTGCTCCAAGCCTGGTGCAGCCTGACCTTGAATGTCTGTAAGGACAGGGCATCCATCACCTCTCTGGGCAACCCGTGACATGGCCTCACCAGCCTTACGGTATGAATCTTCTTCCTTCTATCCAATCTAAATCTTCCCTCTTTTGGTTTGAAACCATTTCCCCTTATCCTGTCACAACAGACCCTGCTAAAGAGTCTGTGCCCCTATCTTTATAGCCCCCCTTGAGATACTGAAAGGCCAAGGAAGGGTGTCCCTGGAGCCTTCTCTTTTAAAGGCTGAACAGCCCGAGGTCTCTCAGCCTGTCTTTGTAGGAGAGGTGTTCCATCCCTTGGATCACTTCTCTGGCCCCCCTCTGGAATGGTGAGGCCTCAGCAGTGCAGAGTACAGGGGCAGGTTTACTTCCCTTGATTTGCTGGCCACGCTTCTTTTTATGCAACTCAGAATACTTTTGGCTTTCTGGGCTGTGAGGATGCCCTGCTGGCGCACGTCCAGCTTGTCATCCACCAATGGATGGCAGAGGTGACTAGGCAGAAATTTTACTTTCCTGAAGCCACACTTGGGTGGCAGCTGATACTACAGTCTTGCTTAATGAGCCACAAGGACCTCCAGGGATTGAGCAAAGGCATCCAAAGTGCTAAAGCTTCTCTGGCAAATGCACTATGGAAGCTCTTGATGTGGGCAATAAATGACCCTTTTGAGAGCAAGTGACATTGGGCTTTCTGTTGTGGTGCTTGACCTTTTCATGTTAAGGACACTTGGGATCCATAGCTGCCAGAGGGAAGCTGGGGCATTCAGCTTCTGCTATAACTTCTGGGAAGATGTATGTGGCACTATGAAAGAGATAAACAAAAACATTTGCTGAAGAAGCAGCTTGAGGATGATTTGAAATAACACCAGGTAGAGTGGTAGGTTGGTCCAATTGTTGGCTCAGGTTTTGGTTACAGATGTTAGGAGATAGCCACTTAAAAATTTATGAATAGAAGACTTATTGTGGGAGCAGCTCATCCTCTGTGGGATGGAAGAATAGAAGCTTCCCCCCCCCCTACCCTAAACAGGGCTGAAAATATTAAGTATATTTAAAACCTCCTTTTCTGCCAATTGAGTTGAAAGAGCTTCTACCTCAGTAGAAGCACCAGATTCTTTAATTATGAGGGAATCTATGAAAGTAGCCAATTAGTAGAATAACAGAAGGTGGCTTGCTTTTTTATAACGGACTCAGTTTGTGCCTGTCATGCAGAAATAAATCCAGACAAAAATAGTTTAGTGAAAGCTTTTGTACCTAAGATGGGATGTCATGGTATCAGTTCTGTAAGATGTGGAAACGTGAAGAGAAATACAGTTCTAAACCAGAATACATTAATCTCAATGATGTCTCTAGTGCAGAATATCTTTCTAACCCTTTCAAATCCTGCAGTGTGAAATAATGCTCTTCCATGAAACTTCCCTAGAATGCTCCCACCAACTACTTTCTTGGGGATACCTGTCCAGAGATCAGGTCATATATCCTCGGGAAAGTAGGAGTTAATGCTGGTTTAAATCTGGCAGATGAGAGCTCCAGTCTTCCTGACTGCCTAATCCTCTCCATTTTACAGTTTGAAAAGGAGAAAAAGAAATCTCTGAGCACAAAAGAGAAGCAACAACAGTGTATTTTAAACACTTTGGCAAGGCTTGCTACCAACCTTAGCACTACCCAGTTATCACTTTTGCTGTGGTTTGAATTTAAACTCTGGGCAGAGAATTAGCATCATGCAGGCACACCTGAATCCTTCTACCTAGGGGTGAATTTTAGCCTGTATAATTTTATTATTCCTTTGACTATCGCAATCAGGGACATTTGCATAGAGGGCATACTTTGAAGAGGTTATTACTGAGTACTCATCATTCGCTTAAATCCTCTGATCTTTTTCATGTAGCTGTAGTGAGAACACTTTCATGAGCTTTATGACTATTCTGGCTGTTTCTCACTTCCAAGGAAACAAATAAGAATGAATTTGAAGAGCTGATTAGCCTATGAGCTAATTTATGGATTTTTCACAGGCTAATACATTTGAGCCTCTTTCATGTAACTGATTTTTATTTGGCGTAAGATTTTAGTCAAGAGAAATGGGGTTTTTAATGTAGTTTAGCACTGGCTTCAGTGTTCTCCCTAAGTTTAATGGAGATTTGCTGCTAGTTTTCATGAAAACAACAGTGAGGGCTCTTGAAAATCTCATTTTTTCCTCTTGCTGAGCTCAGTGTGTTCACACAGGAGATTTACGTAAATCTCTTTTCATGAAAAAACAGACCATGTTCCATCACCAGTTGACACTAAGATGTTTGATGGTAAAATCTAGGCCATGGGAAATGCTTTGTACTAAGTAGGGGAAGAGGAAAATGCAGTGGATGTGGAAAAGTTCGAATTATTCAATTTCTGCAGCTGAATTTATGCAGAAGTGCCCCAGGGCTGATGTATGGGGTGTGTCACAGACTCTGCTTGAAGCAGCACTGAACATGATTCTCATATTTGGATATATTTAGATACACAGACAGATTCAAGGACATACTTACCAGACAGCTAAGACAAAACCTTCTATAAAATGCATTTAGAGAAAGCATGTTGGTGTTGTCTGGAAGGTGACAAGTGAACATTGCACACACAGGTGGTGCAATTCTGGATTTCTCTTGAGTCAGAAGTATGAATCCAAGAACCATAACTACATGATTTAGTTTCTTTCCTTCCTTCTTCCCCCTCCCCTTCCTCTTCCCCTTCCCCTTCCATTTCTATATTCATTTTCTGTTTTGCTTTTCTGTTTCAGTGAGAAAAGACTAGTTTGGATGCTTCATTCCAAGAACAACTCCTGACTGGCAATCCTGGGAGTTGGATAGGTGTGTCCTTCTAACATGAAATCAGACTGAAATGCCTCATTTAAAGCATCTCATATTCAATTAATTTCTGCTGAACATAGAGCCTCACCCAGTAAAATCTTGCCTAGTTCCCTGGCAGACTGCCTTGCTTTAGAGAACTTACTGTCTCTGTGATCAGTGAGTGAACAGGGGGTTGTCCACCTAAATTTTTGCCTAGCCAAATAGTTATGGTACCTGAGCCTTGAGGGCATTTTAGACCTCCCTTTCCTCTGTTTTTACTAGTCTTGCTTTCTGGTGGATACTAGCAAATGAAGAAATCATAGGCCCATGAGTGCAAAGAATTTATATTGTTCTTTGTTCTTGAGCCTTATTTCGAATGCTATGAGTAGAATGGAGTCTCTAGAAAGCTGTGCATATTGCCCAGTGGCTGTCAGAAAAACAGCCCTGGATAGCCTGAGATAGTTTGGCCCCCACTTTGCCATCTGCAAAATAGGGAAACTAATTATTTACTAACCTGTGAGTCTGATTCAAGATGACCCTCTCCGGTGTGCTCCATACAGATAAAGCACTGTGGTCTGGCTGGCAGCTTGCTGTCTCAGTGTAACCCTAGGGTACTGTTTCCCCCTTTATCTCATCTTGCACATGGACAGCTCTTGGAGACCGACACAGCAGCAGCTGCTGCTTCTAGTTCCAGTGACAGCATTTTGCTTTGCAGGCACTGGTGTTAGCTTTTTCCTTTGGTTTGTCATAGCAAGCCCAGGAGGGAGAATTTGTGATCGTTTGCCTGGCTAAAGGTAATACAATGTATCTGAAGTCTGCAAATGTTGGGGGCCTCAAAGAATGAGGGACAAAGGGACAACAGGATGCATAATTTTTTATATCAAATGACAAGTGGTGCAAGGGAAACATCCTTCGTGGTTTTTGGTTTCCTTAAGCATCCTGGTCCATTGGAACCACAAAAAGTAACAAGGAAAGTGAAGCAAAGTCAGACAAACAGATAAATTTATGCTTTGAATCCAGCGCAGGATATGTCTGATTATCTTTTGCAGCTTAACT
This sequence comes from Coturnix japonica, assembly GCF_054131305.1. NCBI lineage: Eukaryota > Metazoa > Chordata > Aves > Galliformes > Phasianidae > Coturnix > Coturnix japonica. The sequence goes on along the minus strand of NC_140664.1, from coordinate 9,961,556 downwards.
GATAGGGTTTTCTCTATTTACGGCTGAGCAGTTCTGTGATCTTGCAGGAAATTGCTTCCTGTACACACTGTTCTTAATAGATTTTTAAATTCATGGCTGCTCTAGGAAAGTGGATTATAATGCAAGAGATTATGCATTTTTCCCCAGCTTTTAAGGAGCAGCCTTAATGATGGTTATTGTTGATGAGGGCATTACAGAGCATTCGCGTAGCAACCACCTTGAATAGCTTAGTGTTGAAAGCTTTAATTTTCCATTTAATAATAGTGAAACTAGTTAATACTAATTTTATACAAACACTTCCTAAGCTTCTTAGAAAGCATGCAGTCATGGATTTAGTCAGTGCCATGGGGGAATGCCATACATCATGAGGCTCAAATAAACCCAACAACCAAGAGCTATTAGAGTTACGTGTAATATTTTACATCCCGCCTCAGATCCACTTTGTGAGGTCTCTGATTCACAGGCAAGGATGGCTTACCCAGAGATGGCTCTGTGATTCCTGCTGCCGGCTGTCTGCCCCACCTCTCTCTCGGAAGTTTTCATTCGTGCTGTGAAGGTGGCTCAGCTGCTTGGGAGGCAGTTGTTGAGGCAGCACGGTTTGCACACCAGCAATATTAATAGAAAAGCTGGCACCAGCTTTGGCTCTCTTTCATACACCCAGCTGTAATTTGCAGTGATTCAGTTCCTGCCACACAAGCAGCTGAGGTGTCTCGAAGCAGGGGCAGGGCTCAGAGGTGAAGATGGGAACCCCTAGGGCCATCCCCGACCATTCCTATTCATCAGCCAGATACCCACAGCCGAGGTTTGTAAATCTGCACGGCAGTGCTTGCCTGCGTTCAGCCGACTCTTTTCTCAGGCGAACTTCCCACTGTGTCCCACAAGGATTCTGTGGTCTTTCTGCATCCCATCAGGGTATTCTGGGGGACAAGGCACTTCTGCCTTTGGGGACAGGGACCACACGGACTGCTGGGTCCCTAAGAGGGATGAACTGCACAGGGCTGGTACAGAACCAGAGACCTAAGTGTGTATCGTTGAAACTTGCTTTTGAGGTTTCTGTGGTAACTTCTTCAAAAGCAAATGTCGGACGGTAATACTGGTTTGGGGATTTCACAAGTCACTCTTACCTAAGATGCCCAGTGAAGAAGTAAGAGTCAATGCTGTATTATTTAAACAGCTTATGTGGGACACACCAGCGTGTTGCTGGTTCACGGGAAAGCCTCCCCTCCCATGGTCATCTTCTTGAGGGTGCCAATAACCAACACCCCAGACTGCCTCACTGCTGAAAATCACTTGCATTTTTTCCCCACAAGTCACTCATGGGCTGATGATCTTTTGTGAACAACTTGTACTTTCCACGTGCATTTGGCCTCAGCAGCAGGATGGAGCAATGTATTTGCCTTCCGTCAGACAATAACTCATGGCTACTTTTAGAAAAGGAGCTCTTGTTTTTCATCAGACATCCTCTCCATCTCTTTTCACATGCCATTGAGGGTGATTTTTTGATAAGTGTGACTGATGTCCTAATTATGCCTTTAAGGTCAAGAACTGAAACTTGAGAAGAGCAGGCCAGGCTCATGTTCAGTGCTGGCAACCAGCCCTGTCAGCCCTGGTTACTGCCCTCCCTGGGGCATGTGTGACTTTGGGGCAGCATCCTCCTGTGGACGTGTAGCCTGTCTGAGCCCTCCAGCCCCAGCCATTGGGATGCTTTGAGATGGGATGTGCAAGGAGAGAGGGGTGTCTGGCAGTGGGTTTTTTTCAGGTTGTTACTGAGAGCGGTGACAACCAGGATGCTGATCGGTGACTCAGAGGATAAGGCACTTTTCTCTACTCCTTTGCACTTCTTGGCTTGGAAACAGGACACCCGCAAAACCCTACCAGAAACTGCCACCGAGTAATTTATTTATTTATTTATGTATTTTTGCTTCAGGAAGCAGAGCAGTCCTAGTTGCATATTCAGTAGTAATTTGCATGGTTTTGGTTAGTTACACAAGATATGTGGAGTTTCTCTTCCCTCAACTCGACCGTCTTGCGTAACTAGTCAGCATAGTGTGAATTGTCAGTGTGAACTGTCAGCCCTACAATCAGGACTACCAACTGCAGTTTGCCCTGACAAAGGAGACAGCAGAAACACAGGGGGGGCTGAGAACAGGCAACACAAATAATTAAGCAAGGACAGACTTCCCTCAGGAAGAAACTGAGAAGAATAGGACTACTTTGTTAGAGAGCAGATGACTAAGAGCTATACAAATTAATGAATGGGGTAGAGAAAGTCAGGGGGGTGTTCCTGTTTACCCTCTTGAGCTATAAAAGAACAAGGCAACATTCAATTAAAGGGGAAGCAAAAAGTATCAGGTGACAAAACCCACTTTGCTTAGGATGGGATTGAGTTGCATTTGAGCAATCTGTCTCACCACCCAGCGTGGAGGGAGCCTCAAGGACTGCGCTGTGGAGGGTGCAGCTTCTAGGCACTTAGGCAATTGAATCCCTCATGGTTTTTTGTTTGTTTGCTTGTTTTTGTATTTTTAAAGCAGTACTTATTCACATGGAAAATGAGGGTAAAAATAAGAGATGGAACATGTTTGAAATCATTAAGATTTCTTTTTCCAGCTGCTACTTTCATGAATGCAAGGTCAAATTTTCCTTTGTGGACTAATTTATAATTTTTGAGCATCTTTCTCTGCTGATTTCAACAGCCTTCTTCTACCACCATATAGTTGCTTAAGATGACATTTTCCATTGTGTTATTTTCCTGCTATTGGCCTCCTAGAATGAGATGTCTGATTATTGGCTCACTCGCTCACAGCAGGTATAAGTATTTCCATTACAGAGAAAGCTGTAGTTTCAGACCAGGAGATGTGTAAGCACAACAAAAGGCTGATAAATACTGAACAGACTCTGCTGAAAAGGTCTAGTAAGCATAACACAAGAGGCAAAGAATGGAAAAAATTGAAAAGCACCCAACATCCTTGTTAATATTGTGATCATACAGAGTCACAGACTGAACTGGAACTGTATGGAGTACTTACAGGTTATGTCCCAGTGATCTAAAATGGTAATGAAAAATCACCTGAAATGGTGGGGAACATGTCACTTTTGCAGCAGGTGATATCAAGGCTCTCTACTATCTGAATCAACTAGGACTTGAATTTTTTAAGCTGTTTTATGGTGTCTTGCACAAACGTGATCTGACGCCTTAAGGCTCCAATTAGGAAGGGGAGTACAAAATGAGCTGCTCACCTTATTGAGATGGCGCTCAGCTACCAGAGTAAATATGGGTGAGGTAGAAACGGACTGATTACTGACTACATGGGAAGATAAAGGACTTGGCTGGGCTGGACCAGTGCCTAAACAAGCCTTCTTAATGAGAGAGGGGAAGTTTTCCTAGCTTGTGTAGTGGTCACATACTGACATATAATCACAACAGAAACTTGCCATGTGCTTGCAGGGCTCTTGGACAGACCTTCCAGGCTTAGAGATCATGCCCCAAGTTAGTAACGAGTAGCATCATGACTCAATAGATACTGAACTGTTTTGCTTAATATTTAGAGTCATGAGAATGTCACTTCCCTGCTTTATAACAGGGAAGTGCCCAAGAACTGCTGTGTGAAGGGCTTTATCCTATAAGATGTTGCATACCCAGCATACCTGTCCTAGCAAAGTCAATGAAGACATACCTGTGCACTGAGTTCAGCATGTGTTTAAATGCCTTGCAGGATCACATAGAGCCCAGGGTCAAAGACTGGAAGGTTTCTGGTGCTTCCTCCACCAATACCTCAAATTTAAAAATATATGGATTAAAAGTGTTAAGAAAAACTTTATTCAAACAGTTCTAAAATAAGAATATGTCTTATAATGAATATAAGCAGCCAATATAAGCTTTGCAAAATTATAAAGCAGGAAACCATGATATAATCTGAAGAATCCTGACATCAGTAGAGAATGAAGAGCCAGATTGGAATGCCGGTGGTATATTCTCTTCCTACACTCACAGTGAGGTTATAAAGAAGCAGATACTTGTCCAAAGAAGTTAGGGGTATATTTTAAGAGTTGCTGCCTAAATTTTGAAATATTACAAGTTTTTTGACTTTCAGAGATGCTGATCCTAATGTTTTTTGTTTTCTGGAAGGTAGGGCATGTTTTGTATTATTTAGGGTAAGAAGGGTCACATGGAAGATCTCATCTGGCTTCTTAAAATGGGCCACGCTGTTTAACTTACTAATTCATTCAGCTAAAGAATTCTTCTTTGTGTAATCAGACATGGCAGTGCTCAGCCATATGTGAATGTTTTTTTAGTTCCTTAACGCTTTCAGTCAACAGGACTGATGCTCTTGATGGTCAGAAAAAAAACAAGGAAGTAGTTTGTACCTGATATTTCTTTCCCAGTAAGTGTAAGCAGTGTACATCTTTACCACGTTTTCTACTATCAACAAGATACTTTTTCATTTTGCAGCCTAAGTCCTTTAAATAAACTCTTTCTACCTTTTTTTACTTTTTATGGCCTATCTGTCCAGGTCTCTGTGCCCCATCCTTACTGTAGAGCCCCCCAAAAGCAGATTCATGAAACACCCTTGCTTTAACTGAATCCAGAAGAAAGCATTCAAGGAATTGTTTGTAGGAAATGGGTGAAGTTGGAATGGAAAGTTCAGTTGGAGTAGATGACCACAAAGATTTCTTCAGTCATTGTTTGCTGAGAAGGTTACTGTTTTGGGGCAGGACAAAGACTTGGTGGATTATATGCCTATTTTCTATTGTTTATAGACACATAATGCTAATTAATTCATACTTCAAAACTATAAATCATTTATAAATATATATAAATGCATGTATCTTTTTCTGCCCATGTTCAAATGAGAAGCAATTTGTTGATCTGGCTGCTATTGCTTCTTACTGTTTCTTCTATGTGTCTCATACTATAGTTCCAAAATTATTTGCATGTTGTTCATATGTGGAGTAGATCATCTTCAGTGTGATTACACAGCATGCATGGGACAACCAGAGGATCAGGCCCAGCCAGTATGAACTCATGAAAGGCAGGTCCTGCTTGACCAACCTGGTCTCCTTCTATGATTGAATAATCCTCCTGGTGGGTGAAGGAAAGGATATGGATGTGATCTACCTAGAATTTAGTAAAGCATTGATGCTGTCTCTCACAGTATTCTCCTGGAGAAGCTATCACCCCATGGCTTAGAGAGTTGTACTCTTTGCTGCTTTAAAAACTGGCTGGGTGGTCAGGCCCAGAGAGTGGTGGTGAATGGAGTTAAATTCAGTTGGTGACAGGTCCCGAGTGGTGTTCCCTGGGGATTAGTTCTGGGGCTGACCCATTCTTCATTGATGATCTGGAAAAGGGGATTGAATATACCCTCAGTAAGTTTGCAGATAACACCATGTTGGGAGAAAGTGTTGATCTGCCTGAGGGTAGAAAGGCCCTATAGAGAGAGCTGGACAGACTAGATTGCTGAGCTTTAATGAGACCAAGTGCTGGATCCCATGCTTCGGCCACAACAACCCCATGCAGTGCTACAGGCTTGGGACAGAGAGGCTGGAAAACTGTGCAGACGATCTGGGTGTGCTTGTGGATGCTCAGCTGAACATGAGCCAGCAGTGAGCCCAGGTGGCCAAGAACGCCAACAACATCCTGGTTTGTATTGGAAGTAGCATAGCCAGCATCACTGGGGGAATGACTGTCCCTCTGTACTTAGCACTCAGAAATCGAGATGAGGCATTGACACGGGCTCCACACAGAGGTGGTGGAGACACCATCCACTGAGGTGTTAAAAAACGTGTAGCTGTGGCACATAGGGCCATGGTTAATGGGCATGGCGAGAATGAGTTAACGGTTGGAGCTGGTGACCCTAGAGGTCTTTTCCAAACTGAACAATTCTATGATTTTGTATTTGGGCTCCACTTAATTTTCTAACAGATCTGCTACTTGAATCAGAAGAACTTTTGCCATTAAACTGAAAGTACAGTCCATTGTGCTGACCAGAAAAAATCATGCAGCATTCTGATATTTATTCTTCCCCATTGAAAAATCTGCATCCCATTGATGACACATGGCTCAGAAATTCAATATAACAAAGATTTTAGTGTGCACACCAAAGATTTTAATATGTACCTGAATTTGATGCCAGCTCAGATTTTGTTGCTACAAGCAGTGCACACAATCAACTGTATGTCTCAGAATTTTTTGGGATCTATTTTTTGGATGCTTGAAATTCATATTGTTCCCCCATTTTCTACTGTGTATTTAAAAATCAGGACTTATCAGTAAAAGAAAGTGTTATTTCACCAGCAATCTGTTTTTCAGTATACAGGTCTTGTTACTAAGACACATTAATTGCAGAGTGGTGGTCTGCCTTGTCACTGCTCTGCTTACTGGTCACAAAGCATTACATCAAATGTGTTTATTATTATTCAGTTGTGCTTATTGTATGGCAGTGTAGCTACTCCAGAAGCAGACACACAAAGGGGACTCTCTTTTTTGGTTTGGTTTGTTGTTGTTTGTGTGTTTTCTCTTTGCCTGTGTGGACATTTCAGGATTATTGTTATCATTTACAAACATCATCCAGTGTTAATCTGAATCTCTCATTGAAGCTTAGCTCTTGAGAGCATCAGCCATGCTGTGTACGAAGGCAAGCACCTCAGTGTATGCAGGCTGATGACCCTGCTTGAAAGCACTTACGCTGAGAAGAATAAGCACAAACATGAGATGTCCTTGATTCCAACTGCAGGATTTAGTCTTGAAGACTTGTGACTAAGCCATTGCTGCTTGTGTGGTTGAGAATGCACAAATGTAAGTAAGAAAGGGTAGACATCTAATCAACAGTTAATTTTTTGTATTAGATCTATGAGAAGAAGGAGTTGGGGTGAAAATGTTTTTAACTCCCCACAGAATAAACCTGAGGCTATTAGAGAAGCATTTAACTTTTGAGTAGTGAGGTGAAGGTGAAGGCATCCCACCCATGAGGGCTGGCTGCCTGTCATGCAGACTTGACCCCAAAATGTAGCAGGTTGACCAGCAATGTCACATAGGCTGAAAGCAAAGATGCTGCAATGAATTCTGAGGATTTTGCTTATCTGGAATGTTTCTCAGAGCTTTAGTAACTTATTGCAGCCTACAGTAACAAACTGCTGTTTTCTGAGGAAATGTGACCTTGTGCAATTCACTTCTAACAGAAAATGCATTCAAAGTTGAGACAGTGCAGACTTCCCATGCACCCAGGAAGCCTCTCTTGTAGCCCAGTGATTGTTAGAAGACAGTCATTAACTTCTTGACTTCTTGGCATCTCTTGTAAATGAATGATGGGGACTTCACAAAATGATCTGTCTTGGCAGTATGGAGGCCTGCTTCTTGAAATACAGCTCCTGCCAGCTGCATTCATACGAGAACCAGAGAATCATGACAGACCAATGAAATGATAGGAATGATTTTCAGTCTCTTTATATTGAAGCTGAAAGAAGCTTCAGCTTGAGGATCATGTTTTAGCTTACCATTAGTAGCTGGCTACTTTAAACTCCCCTAAGTGGACAGTTGCATCATTGAAGCATTTAAAGTCTCCAGTTTATATGAGGCTTCTTCTGCACTAAGCAAAAGAGTTCATGCTAATAAGAAGCAGTCTTTCACTTGAATTAAATCTAACTAGAGCAAGAGATGACAGGGCTGGAGAAAGAAAATGGAGCCCTGTGGAGATAAAGGTCATGCAGTAAATCAATTTCAGAGCCAGGACCAGAATCAAGCTCCTGGTGTGCTGGACCAGGCCACTCTCAGCTTTTTGTGGCAGCTAGCAGGGTGGAAAGGAGAGTTCAAAAAAGTCTGTGAACTAAAAGAGAACTCATCTGTTTCACTAAAGCTACCTGCAACAATTCTTGATTCTCTAAATAGCAAAGTACTTCCTTCACTGGTAAGGGAAGAAGGAAAAATAAAGCATTTACATTTATTTATTTATTTTTTTAGCCTGGTGTTGAGCATATTACAGTTTCAAAGTACGTGTAAATCAGTAGAGAGCACAAGATGGAAATGCTTCTGTTCACCAGCTATTTGCAAATCAGCTGACTTTGCAGTTTCTGGTGGCAAAAGTGTTGCAATGGTCAGAGGCTGTTTCATTTCTCTGTGAAATACCTCTGAGGTCCTTTGGGCTAAGTCCTTGTGTGATCATGGACATTGTATTACCCAACTTTCAGGCACCCTGATGTCTCGTGGCATCCTCAGCCCTGCATTATGCACCCAGACTTCCTTCTCATGCGAAGCTCAGGAGCGCTAAACAGCTAACACAGGATTTGTAGAAACCCACAAGCTGAGCAGGGAGCTCTCATTTGCCTGGTAGGAAAACATGACAGTGAGACCCCTTAAATGGATATCTTTCTCCAGGGTAGTTCTAATGTAGGCTGTAAGTGATGGTAATCACTTCTGTTGATAGGACATATCAGCACAGTCCTTTCCCACTGCAGAGAGGAACATCTCACTGGTACCCTGATATTCAGAGTAAAGCCTGTCATTTGGGAATCAAGACATCTGTTTTCAGATTCATCCACCTCCTGAGTTTCTGGAAAAAGGAGTGAATCTAGATTTTCCCCTTTCTATGGAGGTGATCTTAGCATAGCTTAAAATGGGATAAGGGTAAGCATAAATCAGCTGTGATCTGTATGAGGCCTGGCCACAGAGCCACATACAGCTGGGCATGTGTAGAGTCTACCTAGAATACAGTTATTGGTTTGGGACATTGCAGACAAGTGGGAGAATATCTAGGTTCAGTGCTGCCCATCCAGGATCTGGGCATTATCTAAAATAGTGTCAAAATGTTTGAGAGTGTCAGAAGCAAGAGATTGCTCCTGAATCACAGATCCATAGAATGGCTTAGTTTGGAAGGGACCTTCAAAGATCAACTACTTCATCTAGTTCCAACCTGCCTGCTGTGGGCAGAGTTGTCACCTTCTGGATCAGGTTGTGCAGGCCTGCCTGCAGGTTTAAATGTCATCTGGGAAGGGTTTTTGATAGTCTTAGTGACAGTAAGATGCTTAACTTCTTCTGAAAGTTGGTCTTTTTTTGAGTCACACTCTCCTTGCATAGTACTGCCACTGTTTTAGTTCACCTTGACAATATTAAATGGTGGTAAAGGTCTCTTTCAGTATTAGCACACCCTGAGAGACAGAATGTTAATGTCACAATTTGAAGTTTAAAAAGCATTTTTTCCCCTCTATTTCTTTTTTCCTATGACGTTAGCTAAAAGCTAAAACTGTATTTCAAAGCCTGCCTTGCTAGTTATATCACAATGCTCTTCTAATAGAGAAAAGTAGTTGCACATATGGCAGGACAGCTGTGTTCTCTGCACTGAGATCTATTTCTTTTCACATCACAGAAATAGGCTGGACTGGATAAATGAGAAGTTCCCTTAAATTTTTGTTTGCTTCAGAAGTGTAATGTATGTCTATGGGCTACAGAGATCAGTAAAATGCGTGAGCACCATTTTCTTCCTTTTAGGGCAAGAAAGCTGACTTGTGTGTATAGAAATATACTGTGCGCAGTTGTCCTTCAGGGGCACTTTCCATTGCCTTCTGCTTTGCACAATCCATTGCAGTTGTAGCAGAAAGGATTTACAGCACAATACCCTAACTCTGTAGTGCTGTGTTATAAACAGTAGGACCTGGTCTAGGACACTGGCAAGTTGGACAGCCCATGTAGAGTAAAATGGAGTTGAAGAACTGATTACTTTCCATAAGGAGTTACTAATAAAATGTAGGGTGTAATAGAAAGGGAGCTAGTAGAGGAATGCAGTCTTTGAAGAGGTTAATGACCAATGTACCCTACAGGTGAACAGTTCTGCAAAGTGGAGTAATGTTCTAGCCAAGGTGTTTGCTCATGTCTCTGCTATTGAAGAATAATATCAGTTTATGATCCTGTGTGAATTCAAGAGCTTAGAAATCAGACTGCTGGTCATCATTTCGTGCATATCTTCTTGTCCAACGGATACAGTTTTTCCTTAAACCACACAAAGAAAACTCCACACTTGTGGGAATGAATATGCAAATTCAAACTGTCCACAAAAATCTCTCATTCCGTTTCCTTTTTGTTTTTCCTAAAAAAGAAAGAAAGCTTCTGCTTCTTGCAATGCTAACTGCAGCATTCAGCTGATCTGATGCAGTTAGTCCTGATTTACATCCATATGAATAAGTAAAGCATCAGGCTCTGGTTGAGAAATACGTATTTCTGTGGTACCACATTACAGGAGTCCTTGATTCCCTGATCCTAACCCTGGAATGCAAGGAAGACTCAAAGTTTGGCAAAGGTTGTAGCCAGATGCAGTGTACTTCTGTGTTCACACCCTCCCTAATTATTACTCTTTAAAAATAATAATAAAATGCAAATAACTTACACCTGGTAAAGCTGGAAAAGCAAAGAAAAGCAGTAAGGAACCCAGGGATTGTGGGAGTGTTATTATTATTTTTAATCAGACGAATACACACCTGACTAAAGTTCCTCAAACGCTGTCTGCTATTACTTTGGTATCCACAGTTAATACACTGAGGTAACGTCCTTTGGTTGTGTTGTTTAATTGAACAGATGACAGGGGGTGGAGGAAGCTATGCATGGAAACATGCTAGAGATAGAAGAGAAGAATTCCCACCCACGCAGCAGGCATGTACTGTAATAATGGAATAATTATGTGCAGTTTGTTTATAGCTGTTTTCCTCTAGCACTGATGCCTTGGGCTAGAAGTGAAGCAGGATGGGTCCTGCAATCAGTTTTCACAATCGTCTTTTTGTCGTGATTTCTGTTTTATTCCCCATTAGAAAGCAAAGCACATCTAGAGCAAACGCAGAGCCTTCAGCTCTTCAGGAGGCTGCAAATTTGCTTGAATTTGGGTGGGCTTTTTATGTATGACTGATTTGGATTTGTCCCATGACCTATGGACCTCAAAATCTATAATGATGGTTCTCACTCTACACTCCTAATCTGCCCCGAGTTGCTTGGAGCTGGATCTGTCCCGGAGAGAGACATTTGCCAGACCCTCACATAATGAGTATTGGCCTGTGGATAAAAACCAAAGCCAGATGGCTTTGTGTGGTGGAGATGGCTAAGTAACTGTTACTGCAATGGACTATGTGGTGGGGATTCATCCTCATCTTTGAAGCAGGTTAGGAATTGTTCTTGTGAATTCTTCCTGCCACTTGTTAATAAAATTAATCAAGTCCTGGTTTTTGCGTTTCAGCATGCACTTTCAAAGTGCTGGTGGTAAAATGCTGATGATTTTCCTCCTGCTGCCCCTCTAAATTTATCAAAGGCGGTTATAGGCTTCATGCAGCATTTTGTGTTCAATTGAGCTGCAGTCTGCCATGGTTGTAGACATGGCCTTTCATTTCCACTGGCATCTGAGGAAACATTTCCAGACAAGCAGAGTATCCACATGATGCACATTATCTTTCCCTCATAGAAAGCTGCATGCCAGGCCCATGCAGTCAAGAAGAGAAATGGGAAGTATTCACAGATTAACTGCAGGGAGGTCAATAAACAGACATTGGGCTGGGAAACAACTGGAAAATTCCCAAGATAGTTCTTGACATGACAACCACACCTGCTGTATCAGATCGGTCACGCAGGTTGTGAACTTTGGCAGTAAATGGCTCATTTCATGTGCATCTGTGCAGCACGTGACACAGTGAAGGTCTTGGCTTGAGCTTTAGGGAATATAGCTGTATCTTGGAAACTCAGAGCAACCTGAAGATAAACTGATGAAATCTCCTCAGCCTATTTATATGCAGAATATACAAGAATGTGTATACCATGTGCTGTCTTTGAAAAAGCCTTGGAAATTTAACAGAGCTGTTATTTAAGGGGTTAGGGAAGTAGTAACCATGTGCTGACAACAAACAATGGAACGGGCAGCTGTTAGCACCACCTTACATGTGTGGCAGACATGCCCCTTTCCTGAGGATGTTATGAGCTGAAATGATATTTTAATCAGCTAAAGCTGTTGAGGTGATTGTAGACAAATGTGATTTTGCTATCAAAACTCTTCTGACCAGGCTGGAATGAAAAATCAGTGTTGCTACATAAAAAGCCATAGGTTTCATTAAAAAAAAGAACACAGTTTTGGAATGGAAGTTTTCTAGTTGTCCTGCTGCTGATGCCTTAGCTTCAGTGGGAGGTTGCTTGAGAGATAGGGCAATGGAAATCTTTCAGGGTCGCAGTTTGATGGTAGCCCCAACCAAGCACATGGCTGTTCTGTGGAGTGCTGCTCATGTTGAGCAGCAGGAGCAAAGGAAGCAATGGTCATGCTGGCTGCTTTGACTTTCACTGGAGATTTTGTTGGAAGGGGCCAACCCTTCGTGATGGATAATCTCTCTGCTGAAAAGCAGTTGCTATGCCTCATAGTTCTCTGCCTTAGAGCTCATTGTAAGTAAGGCCAAGTGGTCATTAACAGTGGTCTTCTCTTCTTACTCCTACTGAACGTGTAGAAAGTTACTTAAAGGCAAATGAATGAATCAAGAATAAACCTCAAGGTGTGGTGGGCTCACAGAGATTTAGGAACTAGCAATTCTCTGTTTGACTTGCTATCAATGATTTACCATGGGGCCTTGGGTAAGTCACTTCATTTTTCTATGACTCAGTTTCTCTCTGAAACAACTGTCTGCTGATCTCACTGGGATAGTTTTAAAGCTTAATTTACTTATATTTTATAGCACTTTGAAGATGAGAACTGCAGTATATTATGGGAAACATTGGGAGTCATAAAAGAAAGAGTCGGTGTTGCAAGAGGAGGTATGATAATGAAGCCTAAAGTCAGAGACTTAATGCCTCAGTTCTTTGCTGAATCAAAGCCTAAGACTGCAAGTTCTTTGAAACAGACTCTCCTCAATTAGAGGCCTGCTCAGAGCTGAACTTAATAGCACTACGACATAGCTGGGGCCTCTGAGCCCTTCTGTAATAAATGATTAGGAACCTAAGCTCAAAGATGGCACCAGCTGCAGGACTGCAACAGATCCCTATGGGGTCTATCTCTTTCTCTCACGGCTCTTAGGTTTTTTATTATCTTCAAATCTCTGTACCTTAGTGGTTGTTCCATTCTCCAGGTCATTAAAGCATTGTTCCTGCTATAAATAAAGAAGATGAAATTACAGGGTACTTATAATGCACGCTAGCTAGGAAGCTGAATGGGCATGAAAGGGCTTCCTGGTTTCCTTCCAATTCAAAATGTTATTGAGTTACTGTGTAATCAGATAAATGAGTTGTTAATCAAAGTGATGTCAGCTTGGGACATACTATAGAAAAATGATTCCGTTGTAATCAGAACTGTATAATTAAGCAATGAGGCATGACAGGGCTTGAATTATAGCGCGATAATTTTCACCTTAGTGCTACTGATGAGGCCGTGGCTGTCTGCCATCCAAGTACCCGAGTGTGTCTTGCTGTTCAACAACCCCAGAGCTGAAACATCTAAGGCAAACTGAAGCAAAAATCATTCTTTCATCTTCCCCCTGCTCCAGGGTGAAGAATTTCTGTGATCAGCTGGGTCAGGCTGAGCCTAGTGCATCTGGGAGCAAGTTTGTCTACGTGTCTGCCTGCTGTTAGAATATTCATGGCACAAAAGCATTTTGCTTAGTACGAGTTTAACATGATAGTGGGGAAAGGGATCCTTTCAAAGGCCCAATGATTTGATCTGTAGCTACTGTTAATTAAACTTCAGCAAAAAACTTAATGTTAAAGAACAGGCCCACTAAAATGGTCCCTACTTAGTGATGCTAAGAATTTTTAAGGCTGAAGACCTTTTCTCCTTCCAATCTGAGAAATTTAAATGAGGAATAAACTTAAACATTCAGAATTCTCTCTTTATTCCCACACTACCCTTGGGATAGAGAGAAAATTAGATAGAGTTAAAGGAAAAGTTTTAAGGAAGCATTAGAATAGCGTGGGCTTTGGCAACCTCTGCCATGAATGATGGAGAAGGCAGCCTGGGAATTACAACTACTTCTTCAAGTCCCTCCCTCATATGTAGCAGTGACCAAATCCTATAGCCGTAGCCTGGACAGAACTCCCACTGAAAGCACTGGGTGTTTGTCTGAGTCAACCAATGATAGTTTGTTCCACAGACTCAGCTTAGAGGTGAAAATGCCAGGGCTGCAAAGTTCCCCTTCGTAATGGAGGGGAAAAAAACATCATGTAAGAAAAATAAAACCATGCCACCTCATTTTTCCCCATTCAGTGCTGGCTGTGCTGAGGGGGTGGGGAATATTATGCAATTCACTCTTTCCCTCAGCAAATTCTCTCCCACCACATCACTTTCAGGCCTTTCTCTTTGTGGACAGGGCTCACACCGTTGCTTTAGTAGCAGGGTGACTGGGGAACAGTCCACCTGGGCAGCACTCAGTGGGGTTCCTGATCCCTGGGGCTGTGGAGAAAAATGTCATGCCCAAATAAAGGATCTCCTGTGCAGATGTCAAGGAGCCATGTCAGGGGAGGGCCAGATTGGGTATTAGGGAAAGGTTCTTCAGCAGAAGGTGGTGGATATGGAACAGGCTCCATAGGGCTGGAATGAGATCAAGGAGAGTTTGGACAGCTGTCTCATGAATACGTTTTAAATTGTGGGTGGTCCTGTGTAGAACCAGAGTTTGACTCAATGACAATTGTGGGTTGCTTCCAACTTGGGATATTCTATGATTGCATAATTCTAAAACATTTTTGCACCTTCTCTTCCAAAATATCCCTTGCAACAATGGTGCAGCCTCATGGACACCTTTATCTTCTCAGATGCTGAGGAGGGCTGGTCTGTCCCAGTGCTGTCAGGGATGTCATACCTGCACCAGGCTTGGATTCTGGTTGGTGGCTGCAAAAGCTTTTAGGAACTTCAGTCAAGACTGGTGAAGCATGTCATTCTCCCTGTGTCACCTCTGTTAAAAAAATGTTGTGCTTGTGGCAATACTGTCAGGAAACCCTTCCTGAGACTGGATGCATGCAAAGCAAAGCTTTCCTTCTGACAAACAAAATAAAGATATCCTGATCTTGGCTACAATAGCAAAAATGCTCCTGGCCTAGTAAAATTATGTCATTGAAAGAAGTGTTCATGAGTCTGCTGGTGTACCTGTAAATCAGTTCAAGTGAAAAGCCCTTTGAAACTCATTTCAGCTGATATATATGCTCTTGAGGATGAATGAACTTTTGAGCTGCTTGTGCTGCCATCCCTCATAAGTCAAATCTCTTCTCCAGATACTTGAATCCCACAATGATAGTAAAAATGAGGAGTTTACAAGATACATAAGCATCAGTTTTTTGAGAACTTTCACCTTGGAAGGCAAGCAGTGTCCTTGGGTTGAGTGCTTGTCAGATGAGTGCAGTTGTGATAAAGGATGAGAGGCTTCCCCCCCCCCTTCAGCTCTGGCAGGAAGGGCTGGTCAGAGAGATTCTCCATTAATTAAAGAGGTAGAAAGTGGGTAGCTATGATACAAGTTTCTCTGGCTTACACCTGCTTTGTATTCATATTGCTTAGAATGTGGCCACCAGAGAAGTTGTAGTTATGACATGCTCAGAGTCCTGCCTGCCTTCCCCATAGCAGGGAAAGCATCAAATCCGGGAGGGAAACCTGAAGCTTCTGTGGATTGACAGCCTGGGCAAGAGCAATGTTTTCTGAGCAGGATGTACTGAAAGCTTATGTGTCCCTACTGGTTACTGTTCCTGATATCTGATGACAAAAGGCACCAGTGAAACTGAGGATGATAGATCCGTAACTGGCGCAAGAGGAGGATGTTTTTGTAACAGTGTCTGACACGTGGGACTTCCTGCCACATGGTGCTCTTGAAACAAAAAGTTTTTCAGGACTCCAGAAGCTTTTGAATCTCTCTGCAGTATTGGAACAGAAGTGCACTGATCTTCACTGGATCAGATATTAGATGGATAGGGTCAACAGGAAAGGCAAAATATGTTGCTGAGATTTTAATCCACACTTGGATTTGTCCCAGCAGCTTGGATTGGCTCTGATAGTTCAGTTCTGAAGGGTGGTCCTTGCACCTGTGTTAACTGCCCACTACGTGCAGATGTGCTGTGCTTCTGCTGTGTGGGGACTGGGGTGGGGTACCCAGAACTGATGGGGCTGAGCATCCCCTGGGGGATCTATCCATTGCTCTCCAGACAGTCTTTCTCATCTGCTGCTTCTTTGGTGTTTCCATACATCACTGCCTGTCCTGGTTTGCTACAAATACTGGGGTTTATCAGTAGGACTGGAAAAGGAGCAGTGGCTCTTCTGTCACAAAAGGAATACCTTGGGGCCTGTGGTATGCTAACAGCAATATCTGTCAGGTGCTGACTGCTAGCAGAATCCAACATCTGTGCTGAAGGCACAGAAGGAAAAGCACATCCACACATTGCAGTGTAACCAAGATGGTAGAGATATCCTAAAGTTGTAATGCTGAGAGTAAATCAGACCCCGAGTTCTCTGTCTGGACTAAATTCCTAGTAGGAAAGAACTCTGCTAATGACATGAATACAAGTCAGATCTTACATTTCTTTTTCCTCTTGACTTCCACTGAATGCAGGATAGGCATGGACTCCTTCGTATCTGCGCGAGGCTTGCTGTTGTGACAGGGAAATGACTTGCATGGCTTAGCTTTTCCATTCAGATAAGATTACTAAATAACTGAGAACTTAGTCAGAGTTCACAAAATCCACTTTTGTTAAAAAATTTAGCACTGCCACCTACAGGAATGTGGCAGGAAGCTCCGCGGCCGTCCCGCAGCTCTGCTCTGCACTGCTTTCTCATCGACATCAAAGGGAGATCTGTGTGCACAGATAAGACACCATACCTGAGAACAGAACTTTGGCCAGAAACCACCGTCTTTGATAACTACTGCTACTGCCTTTTGATTTTAAGAACCCCCTTTTTCTTTCTTTTCTCCTTTTTTCTTTTTTTTTCTCCTTTTCCCTTTCCTAAGAGCTTTCCCAAGCACTGTGCATTGCATATACGCTCTGGTCCATCTCCTGGTGGAAATGATGGCAGCTTTCCATTGAGTAGGATCCAATCCCTAATGCCTTTCATGTATGCCAGTGAAAAGTCTTTACATTGCATGCTAGTGCTCTTTAAAGGCTCTGGAGTAGATAGACAGATTAGATTATTTAGCACCGTACAGTGCAGCATAAGTGGTGCTGGTGAGTCACTAAATGGCATTCTTCCTTCTGACTCAGTGCAGAGTCAGTGCCTGAGCATGTTGCTATGGGGTTCTGTGTTGTTGGAGGTGCTCTTTTGCAGAAGCGAAATCCAATGTCCCGACCCACTGCTCTTGCTACAGAGTCCATTTGCCTGTGAGCCACTTGGTTGAACTTTATATAAATGTTTGCCTTTAGAACAAGTTATCCTTCACTTCCACTAGAAAACTATTGTTCTCATTGCTAGGAGGGACCAGTGTTTGAGCTATCTGGAACAAAATGTTTTAAAAACAAGAATGGGTTATTACAAATACACTGTGGGGTTTAAATCCTTAATACTGAGGGAAAACCTACATGGACACTTAGTGCACATTAATATTTAGTGTTCTGGTTTTGTTTACCACTTCAATGACTGTTTTCAATTACTGTTGCTTGCATGAAATCACGGCTGCATATGCAGGAGAATTGACTTAGAAGATGAATGCACTGTTTTGCAGCCATTTTCAGTGTTTCAGACTGTTTTTTTAGTTTCCTGTCTTTAAGGCACAGTGTGCCTGGAGTGTAAGAGACTCTTGTCTAAGCCCCATCTGTCTTCCTGGTCTTAAGATTTCATTGCAACTCTTTCTCAACATTGTGGGGAGAAGAGTTTCACCTGGCTCTTTCATCTCCTGGCCAATGTCCTAATCACCAGAATATAAATTACATGACTCTCTTGCAAGAAAACTTTCTCAAAACTTGCTGCCTTTACAAGAACATTTCAGTTTTGAAATCTCACTTTGTGGAAAACTATCCTGACCAGCTCCAGCATGCAGCCAAGTTTTGCCTAACAAATTACAGAAGCATCCCTGAGATGTCCGTAAGACTCCTTCCATGAAGAAGGGCAGATCAGAAAAAATTCACTTGCATCCTGGGGAAGGCCAGTTTTCTTGGTAGTGCCACAAGAAGGGATTTCCCTTCTAATGGAGATTAGTAGTTCCCTATATCTCATCCCCAAAATAAATCCATGACAGGGAGTGCTGAGCTTGTCAGTGAGGAAGTGGCCTTATCTCAGATTAACCATATGTATGATGCCATCTGCTCCCCTGTGTCCTTTTGCAGGATTGCTTCCAGTCTTGGAGAAAGTATTTTAAATCTATCAATGGAGATCACAAGAGGTTATTTTAGGTTTGGGTTGCTACAAGTGAGATGATTCATTCCTGTCCAGTATGGGCTACTGAGATGGAGGGGTTTCCTTAGAGACACATCCCTCAGGTTAGTGCTGGCAGCGGCTTCTTGATAGAACATGTTGGTTTGATAGTACAACATATCTGGCTGGCCTGGTGTCTGCCTTTGTGTCTTGTAACATTTGTATGAACTCAGTGTGACAACCCACCTGAATTGCCTTATTTTGTCTGTATTCAGTTCTTCATTTCACAAATTCTTACGTGGTTCCAAAGGAAAACAGATTTGAAAAAACAAAACCATAATAATGCTTCATTTGGGACAGCCATCTTAGTCATCTGCCCATACTCTGATTATTGTCTGTAACTTCAGCTAGTAACCATAAATGATTAGCTATGAAATCCAGGGTATTCATAAACCCAGACTTGTTATTAAGAATCATTTAATCAAAGCAGATAAACAAGAAGACAACGACATGCTGGATCCTGGTTTAACTTGAAGAAACTATCTACGAAGGGGAAAGCTGTGTTTGAGAATGTGCTCTCTGGTAGTTTTTGTGAAATTCACAGCAGTTGGAGGAAATATTTCCTTACTGCTTCTGACTGTCAGCTCAGCTGCGTAGATGCTTTCTTAGAACCTAATTGTTTTCATATGAACTTGAAGGGGGGACAGAGCTATTGAAATTATTTCAATTGCCCGAGGAAGCATTCAGAAATTCTAAAGGAAAGTTTTACTGCTAGGTCACATAGCCAGTAATACTTACCTCCTGAAGGTCCTCTTGCTTAAGCACCCTATGGAGCAGGCCAATTGTTGCCAAGCAAAGGAGGAAGACAGACATATTTTAATGCCACAGATATGTCATGCAAAGATTAACTTGTATTGTATAAAGGCATACATAACAGCACATTTTTCAAGCAACAAAAAATGTTTTTAAACACCTATTAGAGGGCTGCCCCTGTCCCCTGTGATAAATGAAAGGAGCTGAGAGGTAAGCAATATTTTGTGTTTCCAAGCAGCAGAGCTGATTTGGGACCAAGGCAGTTAGAGAAATGAGCCTGTACCCAAGTGAGGACTCCAATGGAGGTATCCAGCCTCAAGGTTACCTACAGCCCCATTCATTGTCCTTGGAGCCTTTATGGCCAGGTGTGTTTGTGCTGTGCTAAATCACAAACAGAGCAAGACAAAAGTAGTCCTAGGGTGACGTGGCTTTGCTGAGCTGGGTTTCTCTGGATTTATGCCATGTTAGATGAAAATGGGGTTTGGCCCTGAAATTTGTGGCTTATGTGTGGCACAGACCACAAGTAATAAAAAATACTCCAGTGCCTTCACTGGAGTTATTTCTGATTTACACCCAAAGACATGAGATATTCTCAATATTTATATCCTAGTAAATGAAAGCACTCTGGGGTATGAGATCAGGAAGTGAAATCCATCATTTCTGGAAGATCACGCCTAAAATTGCTCCTGTTCCGTATTTTGGTGCAATTTTTCTCCCACTCCATGTTGGCTGTGAATTATTCAGGGAAGAAGGCAAAAAGATGGAGCAGAACAGCTATGTGGTTACTAGACCAAAGTTTGTTCACTCTTTATGATGGGAGGAAAGGGAGTGAGTGTGAGATGACTCACATACATATCTCCAACAGATCAGGCTTAGCTGCACTGAAAAGCAATCTGCAAATGATCCTTCCCTATGTGCAAATTCTACCCCCTGTCTGCGAACACCTGCTGGTGGCTTCAGTGCAAGCTGCACATTGGGATGCAAGATTTACATCTCCAGACTCTACCACAAGAAGTAGTGAGCATTAAAAAAAGTCTGCCTCCTGTGCAAGAGCCTACATACCTATTCCAGTTACATCTAGA
The DNA here is from genome assembly GCF_054131305.1 of Coturnix japonica. NCBI lineage: Eukaryota > Metazoa > Chordata > Aves > Galliformes > Phasianidae > Coturnix > Coturnix japonica. Next base: position 9,941,407 of record NC_140664.1, on the reverse strand, counting down.
CTTCATTTTGCCTCCCTGGTTTTAATCGGGACTCTCTTGGATAGATGCAAACACCAGCAAGGCATACAGTCAGATGAATGAGATGTTAATCTAGGAAAAAGGAAAGTACAGTAGGGAAAAGCAGGATCTGTTCATTCATGACTGGGAGAGAGGAGGTCGAGGGCACATGTGTGAGCCTGCGAACACGCTAGTGGCCATAACACTGCCGTTGTATCATGCTTTTGTTCCTCATTCCTTTTTCTTGAGGATATCTGTAATAGCTGTGCCACCAAAGCCCATGGTGGTAGTTCTGCACTGAGGGCTGATAGCATCGAGTCCTTCCTTTGTAGCTGAAAAGCCTTTCTATCAACCTATTGCTGCTGCAGGCTTGCCTCTGTGTCTCAGGAATAGACCTCCAAACCAGAGCTGTGGTGCATTTTCTTGGTGAATTTGGGAGCTGGGGACAATCTGCTCACCCACCACTCAGAGTTAATATTAGAAAGAAGGTGAAGATCTGAGAATGCAGCCAAACCATCCAGGGAAGAGAACGAAAGGGTTCTACTTGAATGCATGTCTGTTGCTTTTTAAAAGAGGCAATTACAGTGCCCTAACAGAAAAGAAAAAGAGTTCTCACAGTTTTTTTCCACAATTGTTATGAGTAATGTTTCCAGTCGCTTGGTTTGTGTTGTGCATAATGAAATATAAATACTATGTGGAATGCTTTGTCATAGAAAAATATTTGTTAATAGCATATTTGCAATCATCATCTCCTCTTTGATTTGAGCAGGTTTTTTCTTCTCAGAAGGTTCTTTCGGGCTGCCGAGCAGTGACTGATGTGTGCTTATTTCAGTTGAGTCATCACTATCATTAATATTATCTTATTTACCAATGTTTGTCATTTTATAGTGTTTAACTGGTAGGGTGACTCATCTCAGAGAGAAATGAGAACATGAATATAACAGGCTTTTTTCCTTCTTCCCCTTTGGCTTAGGCTAGGAACCGAGAATGACCTTTGAGGTGCAGCCTGACTCATGCAGTTATCATATTTACCTCTGCTGTTGTGAGATTAATAATTACAAACATCCCTGCACACAAGGGAAAAAAGCTCAGGCTTCTGTCCACACTTTCGCTTGCCTTTCCCTATCTCACATGGAGGGAGGGCATCTTCAGCAGGTTGGAGGGAAAGGCGGGTACTGGGTGCCTCCCTGCCCTGCACCAGAGGTAAAGGAGCAGCAGAGATGGATGGGGCTGGGAGAGAGCGGAGGAGGAAGGCTCCCGCGAGCAGCCATCCTGCTGGCCCTGTGTGAACTTGGGGAAATTTGCTCAGGGCAACACTGAAATATTTGCATTTGCTTTTCAGCTCAAGTGTGGGAACAGCCATACAGAAGCTCAGCCAAACCTGCTTCTTCACAACTAGAAACAACCTTTTTCCTCTTTGTATCCATGTGCTATTAATGACCGCAGCATGCTGCTTGCATCACACTGACCCACAAAACCCCAGGGCAATGTGGGCCGTCCTGGAATAGGCGCTGCAGAAGCAGCTTGAGATCAGCATGGCTTGAGCCCATCACTCCCCAGCTCCTCCTGAGAGGGACACTGAAAGAAAAGACTGAGAAAATGGTTTGAACTCCTAAAAATCAGGTGAAAAGGGAGATGAGCAATTCCTTGCTGCCCCCAAGAAAGGTTGTAAGAAGGAGCTTGCTATTGGACCCATAGCATCTCCTATGTGGTGACACTCCTCTCATACAGCCTGCTCACATCTACGCTGTCCCTCTAGATGAGGGCTGAGACAAAGAAAAGCTGATGACCCCAGAAAGCTGGTGCATTAAGCAGGGAATTGCTCACAGTTAGTGCATTCAACATGCAGCTGCCTATGGCTCATTAGTCAGCATGGCTGAGAACAGAGGTGGGTGGCAAATCCCAGCTCCAGAAGTCTTAATTCAAACACCTCGCTATAGTACTGTGCCTACTGGGAAACCCTTGTCCTGAAATGAGGGAGGTGAGTGGTGGGGGCAAGAAAGAAGATGGGAAATATGTCTCTAATTTTTGAGTGGGATTCTCATTTTTCAGTTCTCTGACAGGCTTTGAGGGTAACACCAGCTGCCTTGTGACAGAACAGCAACTATGGAGAAGCTGCTCTCCCCTGAGCCTCAAACCTGCAAGTTGTACCTCCATGAAAAACATCCTAAATCTCACAGAACATGCTGTTATGTGGGCATGACACCCTTCTTTTCCTTTACAGCAGAAAATAAAGCTACACATGCTGGATGAGAAAGGGAATCAAATAGTAATGATTTTATGCAGAAGTGACCCAAGACTAAAGCCCAGGTTGGCAAGCTCCTGGGCTTCCACTGCATTCATACCTCTGTTTCAAAACAAGTGTTGTTCATAACAAGTGTATGATTTTTGTGGGGTAGGAATAGGGCTTTTCATTTCAGCCAGGAGAAGATATATAGCTTTTGGCCTCTCACTTGTTGGCTGATGGTGTTAATCATTAGTCTGCTGCTTTGGAAGAAAAGAATCAGGTGCTGCAGCTTCCCCTAAGGGCTGATTCTGCCCATGAATGAGCAGTGACTGAACACCTGGATTCGAGCATGAATTTGCCTGAAATTGCTTAGCTTAGCCCAAAACACAGCATTTTATCTGGTATTGGGTCATGACCTGAGATGCCCAGGCGGCAGCAGGGATGTTCATGTTCACAACTCAGAACTGTGCTTACAGTTATTGCTAACTGGGGGTGCTGGACCCAGAGTAAACACAGCATGCTGAAAATCATGCTGGAAGACTATTGTAAAGTGAGGTTTAGACAACAGCTTCCCTGCCTCTTAGCAGAGTGCTCTTAATCCAAAGACCTTCACTTCAGAGCCCTTTTCAAGAAATAGGCCATCACGGTCATATTTCTTTGTAAACCTTTGTCCTGTGGATTATTGCGACATGCAAGTTAGGTGATAGCACTGTGGGTCCCGAGCCTTTTATCATGCAGCCTCACCCTGCTGCTCTGCTCTCCAGAGGAACCTGTGGATAAGGGGTTCTTTTCTATCAGTGCTGCCTGCTTCCTTACACACCTGTGTCCTTATAGGACAGGCATCTTAAAGAAGTTTCTCTCTAGTGCCCTTGTCAAGGGATAACAACCAGGCAGAGATAAGTAGTTGTGGTCCTGGTGTTGCTAAATGTAACCCTGGAACAAAACTGCTCTTCTGTCCCAGCAGAACTTCCTCCTTTTACAAATTCTGCCGCCCAGGCAAAAGGGTTTGATGAGTCCAAACACTGGTGCACCATAATCATACCACAGATAATTACAACTTTCTACAAGCCTACCTTCTTGGGAATACATAGGAGGAAGAAATGATAGAAAAAATTCTCTGTTTTTATCTACTTTGGGCACTTTTCAAAACTGCCTGCCAAAAACTTTCCGTATTACTCAGTGTTGCTTCATGCATGTACAGTCATTTTCTTCGAATGTTTTATCAAAATTCACTGAAAGCTACATGATAAACTGACTCATTAGCAACTGGTTGGATAACTTTTATTTTCACCTGGTTCAAATTTGGATCTAGTGCAGAACTGGAGTTGCTTATTAGAGCCTGAGTTGTTGCTCCTCTTTTATTATCATGTGGGAAACAAAATTGCATGCTTAGATTGAGAAAGTACAACTCATGGCTTGCACAGAGATCCAGCCCTGTGCTGGGCTGCCTGCCTGCAGACCTGCCTGGGTGGCTGTAAGTGCTGTGTGTGATCATAGGATCATAGAAGGGTTGGATGGGACCTCAAAGACCATCTATTTCCAACCACTCCACCGTGGGCAGGGTTACCAACCACTAAATCAGGTACCAGATCAGGCTGCCCAGGGCCCCTTCCAACCTGGCCTCGAATACTTACAGAGATGGTGCATGAGCCATGGGTGATGGGCCATGGGGGCAGGTGTTTTGGCTGACTTCAGACTTGGCTGGAAGCTTTTAAGGCAGGGATAGATGAGGAGGGCACTGGCTTTTCCTCTGTCCTGCCCTGTGTGTGAAGTATATTGGTGCAGAGGACATGATGCTGCTGTCAGTGCTCCTCACCACCTGCCATCTCAGAAGTGAAGAGAGAGAAAAGAAGGAATTCCAAAAGCCTGTGCTTCAGATACTTAAGCTTTTGGCTTTTCTCTTGAATGCAGACAAAGATCCATCTATGCTGGAAGCTTTTTACCACAAATTGATTGAGTTTATCTCAAAACAAACACTTGCCAGGGTGAGTCTAGGGGCCAGTTTTCAGAACTCTGCTGTTCCTTTCCATATGCTCAGTCCCCTCCATTGGCTTTCATTTAGTGCGTTCCACAATAGTCCCAGTAATCAATCACAAGCTCTAATTATTTTAATCTACCTCATTCTCTGACTTATTAAAGCCTAATTAGTTTACAACAACACAGAGGCTGGAAGTAATTTGGAAACTCAAAAGAAAAAAAGCCAGCAACAATTGGACTGCAATAATGAGGCTTCAGGAGAGCCCAACTCCACAGCTGTGTTCAAGCTTCCAGTTTTTAGAAAACCTGGATGCAACTGCCCAAAGGGTATAAGGAAAGGACAGAGGCGTTGCTCTGGGGCAGGTTGAGCAGCTTGGTGCTAGAGGATGCTGCAGGCTCTTCTTGGTGCTTCCATGTGCTGGTGATGCACCGTGGTGCAGCTGCATATCTTGGTCTGTTGAAGGTGTTTGATAATGGTACACCATGGCCAGGATGCTTGAGGTCTTGGTTAAGCACCTGTAGTGCCTGCTGAGGTTGGTGGGTAGAGAAAATGATGAAGAGAGATTATTAGTTATGAGTTAAGGTGTGGTAAGAGAGAACTGCTGGGTGCTTCTTGTCACTGACCTAGAGAAAAGAACTGAGTGCAAAGATGCTATTTGGCTGTCTGCCTGTTGGTAAACCCAAAGATTCTCATAAGCAGTGATACTGCTAAACCAATTTGAGAAATACTGATCAAAGCCAGAGAGTCCTACAGTAGGAGTATTACAAGGGAGGAGTTAAAGCCCAGATAGAAACAGGGTGGTAGGGATAACTCCTTTCTGTCCCAACAGGAATCTGCCTCCTGCAGAGGCAGGTTTCTAGGATAAGAGGGACTGCTGGCTGTTGGTGACAGCGGCACTGGCTTGTTAAACACAGCTGGCATTTAGCTTTTCAGTATGAGCTGAGTGTCTGGCATAGCGTACATTGCATATTCAAGTACTAAAACAGAAGTAGAAATGTTTGCATCTCAAAAGTATTTAGATTTCAGATGGAGCACACAGTAGTTGGATGAAGATCCCTGATTCCTTAGGCATAACGATCTAGCCAGTCTTGCAGTAGAGCCCATGAGTATTGCAATCTGGCAGCTGGTTTGGGCTCTCACTGCTAATTTAAATAAAGGGAATGCAGAACAGAGTTCAAATTCACAGAGTTTTGCTAAACTCTGCACTCAGATGGGCAGGGACTTTGTTTTCTGTAACAGCTTGCAGTTTCTTGCAACCCTGATGCTGTAAAATAAATACAAATGAATCACGGAGAGACTCAAAAGGGTATGGGAAACATAAACAATGCAAGCAGTAGCAACATGTGTCTGACTCATCTCCTCTGTTATCATCCAGATGCTATTACAGACTTCAGCTTCTCTTGCAGAATATCTCTGTTCAGTGGACAAAGTTGAAGAGTTGGAGTTTTTTTCCCCTCAGTGTCACCAACTTCATTTTTCTTCAGAAGCTGGTGCCAGTATTCCAGGAATGGAGTGGCCAGTGTTGGTGGGGTAAGGTCTCAAGTACACCAGTGACGCCAGTCTCCTGCTTTGGCAGTCCTCAGCGATGTGGATATCCCCATTCACTGCCTGTACTTGGAAGCTGGGGAATTCTTCCAAAGAAAACAAGTGCTGCACGACCTTTCTGTGCATATCACAAAGATGCATCTAATCTACAAAAACTTTCTAGGAATGACAAGGCTCTGCCAGGATGGCTGTGCTGGTGTAAGTATTTTCTGCATCCACAGCTTGACAGGATTTACACAGAGTAGCTTCTGATTGCTGCTCCTTCAAATATAACCCAAATGTAGACAAAACCATATGGAATCCCCTTCAAAAGAGTTACACATCCCTATACCAGGACAGAAAAACAACCTGATGTATAGGGCAGCACTCTAAATATATTTTGTCTTGCAGTTCCAGAGCAAGCAGTGAAAGCCAAACCGTAACCTGTTTCTCATTTCACATTCCCACCCAACTCTTCTGACTGTTAAAGTAGCTTGAAAACAAGCCAGGCTCAGCCTGCCCTTTCACATGTGTTAGGCAAACCCACAAACAACAACTGCGCTAAAACTTGCCTGGAACAAGTTGATTAACACAGTCCAATGTGACCTGACATACAACCAGAAAAACAGGAAAATATTTTAGCATTTTGGAATCGTTATAAGAAGAATTCTCTTTTTCTTTCCCACCTTCCTCACCCAGGGATTAACAACAGTGAAATGCATTATTTTTCAAAAGCACCAAGTGAGGTGGGGAGATGAAGGCCATGGTGGAGTGTCCCAGCTGGCTCAGCATCTGCCCGCTCTCCCTGTCTGGGATGTATGAGGGGCTCTTCCAGAGAGTGACTCAGAGCATCTAATTTAGCCTCTTCTGGAGAGAATTCAGAGGTGTCTGCCTCTTTGATGAGTGAATTAAAAGACTGAGGGCAATGACTGGTTAATCTTAGGGGAATTCATACCACACGCAGAGCGCCAGAGGCACTTTAATAATGGGACTTGGAACCCTTGGCTCCTGATAACCGGACTCTGTTCACTTCTGCCAAGGTGAGCATCCAACAGTAAAGCACCCCAAATCATTAACATCCCTAGCACAGACCTGCACCCAGCTGACTCAGGGCTGTTCTGGCAAAAGCACCAGGTTTTCCTTTAACAATCCCAGCTCAGAATATTTCATAGTCATAGAATAACTCAAGTTGGAAAGGGCCCACAAAGATCACTGAGTCCAACTCCTGGCTCCATATAGGACCACCCAAAATTCAAACCTTATGTCTGAGCAGGTGTCCAAATACTCCTTAAAATCTGGCAACTTGGGGCTGTGACCACCAGCCTCGGTAAAGAACCTCCATCTAAAGCTCACCTGACCTTCTAATAGTTTCATGTCTTTCTTACACTGTGGCACCCAAACCTGCACCCAGTGCCTGAGGTGAGGTTGCACAGCACAGAGTACAATGAGACAGTCCTTCCCCTCACCTGGTGGCCATGCTGGCCCAGATGCATCCCAGGCTATGATTGGCCTTTTGGGCTGCCAGGGCATATACTCAACTTCCCATCAATCAGAACTCCCAGATCTCTTTCCATGGATGAGCTCTCCAGCCTCTTGACCCTCAATGCGTACACAGAGCCAGGGTTGTGCAGAATCCAGCACTTATTTTTATTAAACTTCATGTGGTTGGTGATTGCCTAGCTCTTCAATTTGTTAAGATCTCTCTCAAGGCCTCTCTAGCCTTGAAGGAAATAACAGGTCCTCCCAATTTAATGTCATTCACAAACTTAGTGTACCTCCAATTTCTGTATCCCAGTCATTGATGATTCTCATTAAAGAGAACTGGCCCTAAAATAGAGTCCTGCAGATTTCCATTAGTAAATGGCCACTAGCCCTATGGAACCCTTTTGACCATAACTCTTTGAACTTGACCTGTCAGCCAACTGTTCACCCACTGTATTATGCTTTTTTCTAGCTGTATGCAAGAAGACTTGTTTAGAAGGATATTGTGAGAAACAGTATCCAAAAGCTTTTCTGAAATCCGAAAAGATTACATCTGCTGTATTTCTTTGGGCATCTAGGAGGGTAACCTTGTCATAAAAGGAGATTAAGTTTGTTAAACAAGATTTTTACCTCTGAAGTCACATTGACTGTGACCATTGACTGCATCCTTTCAGATGTTTTTCAACAACTCCCAGAATGATTTTCTCCATAGTTTTGTCAGGAACTGATGTGAGACTGATGGGCTTGTAATTACCAGGGTCTTCTCTCTTGCCCTTCTTTGGGCTAAATGTTTGCTGGCTTTCAGTCTCCAGATTCCCCAGACTTAGAAATTACTGGGAGAAATCTTGCAATGACATCAGCCAAATTCTATGAGTGCCCTGGACAATTCCCATTATACCCATCAGGCCCCACAGACATACAGTTATCCAAATGGAGCAGCACATCCCACACAAGATTAGCATTGGCCCAGAACTTACTGTTACTGCTGTCTTGGTTTCCCTACTCAGGGTCCCAGAGCACATCACTGGTGTTGAAGGCAGAGGCAAAGAAGGTATTGAAAATCTCTGCTTTTGCACATCTGCAAAGAATCACTTTCCGTGTACAAACTTACTCACTGCATGAACTGATGCACTAATTTCTGTATCATCCAGTCAGCTCCAGCCTTGGCTTTGGTTCTAGAGTAGCTGCTGGGAATATTGCCTACTAGAAATGTCTATATCCATCCGTGTCTGGCTCCAGACTAGAGTATGGTTTAAGGTCAACACCTTCCTGGGCTTGCATAAATGTTCTCTTCTTCTGACTCAGACATCAAATATAAGCATTTCAACAGCTATCTTTTCTCTTTCTGAAAGTAATACTTTCCATATTCAAAGGTGGGACTGCAAGAACAGGCTTTGATTGAAATCTATCTGCTTTCTTCTTTCCACACAGCAGCCTGAGCCAAAGAGTGAGTAGCGGGATCCCCAGGGCCTGCCCTTGGCCAGAGAAACTTGATATTAAGGAATCATTTTGCTCAGCTGTACTTTTTTATTGTTGTTTTTAAACAGCAGGGGGAGCTCAAATTCTGCTTGAATCCCAAATAACAGCGAAAGTACAGTTTGCTGAAATTCTTTCTATTTTAACCAGAGGGAAAAAAAACCCATACTTGTGGGGTGTTTCTTACAAAACTGCATTCCCTGCCCCCTCCCTCCCCTCTCCCCCCTGCGGTGTGCCATAGGGAGACAATTAGAGCATGTAGAACAGATAATACAATAATTAACACGAACAGTTGTGTAATAGGAGCACTGCCTGCATGGTTCTTGTTAGCTCTTAAATGTGTGCAATGTGTGCATTTGATCTTTCTATGTTCATGGAAGAAGGTCCCAAGTAGTTTTAACATCTATCTGCTGGATTCAGTACCCAGCAAGGTCAGAACTTGGAAAGAGCTGAAATCGCTGCTGCTTGGGTGGAAAGTGATACTTGGAAATGATGAAACAAAACAATCCCTGAACTCAGCTGTCCAGAGGTGTCTGACTTGAAGGTATTTAGCAGCATAGAGCTCCTGTGTTCTCAGAGTGCCACACTCATGCTTTTTAATCCGCATCACATCCCCACACTTCTGTAGGAGGATGAGCACTATCAGGATCCATTTGGTAAAGGAGGTACCTTCACACATGGATGGCAGTGACTTGTGCAAGAGCACGCTGTCAGGAAAAGGCTGCCAGATATGATCTTGCTTCTCGGTGTTTCCCTCAGAAAGGCTTGTGCAGTTGTTGTAAGCTCTTTCATCCAGGATCCAAAATCCATTCTTAATTGCTTCCCCATCAACCCTTGAGATTCCACAGCCTTCAGATCTCTGTGCAGGCAGGTGGGGAGGCTTGGTGGGGTCTGGCAGAGGATGACAGGGAGAACAAATGGGTTTTGAATGGGTGCAGTTTTGGGAAAGATAGGAGTGTGTTAATCCTCCTCCCTGATTTTGCTCTAGTGGGGAACCCTGTGGGAACTCAAGGATTTTGCTCTCCCTAACATCACTGGATATAACATGGGATGTTGTCCCATATCCCAAGTAGCTGCCATCTGATTTGGAAATTTTCACATGAACTGAGCTGTGTGGGCAAGGTGCATCTGCTGCCATTCACATAGCAGGGAATCAACTCATCTGCACAGCAAAGAAAAAGAGTAGTCCCTTGTGTCAAGCAAAACTTCTTTTTCATATATTTCTATTACTTCTTTACCTACTGCATCTTGTTCAGTGCCTTTGTTGGTAACAGACCATGTAGGCTAACTACAGGATGTGAGACAAACAATGCTGATGCAGACTGCAGCGGGAGAAATTAAACTGGCTGATCAGGAATGCAAAGACAAAGATAAAACCATTGCTTGCAGTGGTACTGTTCACCATCTACTAAACAAATATTCTATTGTCAATTAACAGGAACTGACATTTCTTAGATAATCTAAATATGGACCCTTTTCTTTGGCTAGAGCTGGCCCAGCTCTTGACTTTTGAATATCACCTTGGCATTTGCAGAAGTCCTACCTGTGTGGAAGAATTTGTAAACCTACAGGTGAAGAAAGGAATGGTAGTGGGAGCAGGGAAAAGATACGGGATGTCGGTGAGGGATCAAGAATTAGTAACAAAAATACAGATATAGAAAACACAGCTAGAGCAAGGGTAAGAGACTGAAACTAGTTGGAGCCAGAGTCTGCTGTCAGAGGCTGAACAGAGAAAGTTAAGGCTGGATGACCATCCGCATGTGCATGCAATGAACCTTCAGCCAGGGAGATGTCCCAGAAAAGATGAAAGACCAGAGAGGGAAGAACCCTACAGACCCCAGAGTCGGGTCATCAGGTGCCAGCCACCAGTGAGAAGTGCCTGCAATGGCATGGGATCATGGTGCGTGCACCCTTCCTGCTGCCGGCAGGAACTGTGTCCTTACATGCATTGCTGCACGCATCCTTCCTATCACTAGTAATGAATGCCAGACTGCTGTCTGTGCATGGGTAATGGTACCTCCCCACCACTTCAAAGTCTGCATGTTTCACTACTTTTTTTTGACTGTGATGTTGAAAGAGATGCTTTTTCTCCTCTAGAAACCGCAGCCACTGAGAAGTTAATGAAGGGCGCTGTTTTTGAAACTCCCGGGGGGCTGATGCTCCCTCTTCCAGCTTTGCTGTGACTTTTGCTTGGGAACCAAGCGCTGGACTGGATCCTTACTGCTGATTAACACTCATAACCACAAGCACAAGTGGATGAGAAAGTGCAATGGAGGAGTCAGTACCTTATGTTGAACAGGTACCAGCCTCATTGTGTCTTTGTGTATGTAGCTGCTTGTTTGTTTGGTGATGTAGAGCAGTAGGACATTCTGATTTATCCCCTGGGCCAGATATCTGCGCATTTGTCTGTATACTCTTTTTGCTACTTCAAGCTTTTTTTAAAAGACTGGTGAAGTTGGGAGACATGGAGAAACATTCTTGCATTGCATCTTGTTCATCTCTGTAATACCACTGACAAATGGCTGGGTCCTTTCTGTGCCAAAACACTGAGACAGCAGCTTAGAGAGGTCACAAAAGGGAGTGGGAATTGGCTGAGACAAGTGCTTTCTGTTCTTTATGTAATGGTGGGGAAGTTTTAAGTCAGTTGAGTCCTATAATAAGTAAAATAAATAAGAGAAACTGAAGAATGAGGAAAGGAGGAGTGCTCACTGATAAGGGACAGAAAGGGAGCCCGGGGGGTTGTACTGAATGAACAATATCTTGCAAACAGTGGGCAAGGGCTAAAGGAGGAGCAGAAGTAAAGAGCTGTAGTCCCAGGGGGTGTCATCCCTGCACTGTCACCCATGCCTGACTCCTCCAAGAGTGGAGCTTGCTGCCACCTCCTGCACCCCGGGCTGGTTTCCCCGGGTGCTGGTTGCCAAGCTGGTGATGCTGGGAGGAGTGGGAGCCACAGAGAATATGGTACCTCCCTTGTGTGTGTGTGGTCTCCCATGCACAAGCCTGGCCCCAGAGGCATTTGTGGGAAAGGGCAGTCCCTGCTAGGACATGTTGCTGCTTCTTTATCAGTTGCTGTGGTAGTTGCCAGTTGCTTTATTGTTTGCAGATGCCGTTTGCTCAGCTTATTGACTTGAGATTACACACAGATGCACCGTGGAACAGGGAGCCTGAATTATCTTACCTGCAAAGGCTATTTAAATGAAAAGTATCAAACTCCCCTTCATCCTCCCATAACACTATTTAATTTATAACTAAGACCTAGATTCAGAGAGCTTTTGAAACACACTTATAGGTATTGGTGAACTGAGATTTGGGCAAACCTGATCCTCCCTTAGCATTGTATTTCTGCTGCATGCCTTGCATGCATTTGGCAATATAGGATTATGGTACACCTGATGCCACTGAGCGCTCTGCTGCAGAAGAAGTAATGTACTTCTTTTTGATTAACTTCTTCAGGTCTATTAACTACCCACCTCAAGTCATATTGCTATCATTGAAATAACACTTTGAAAATATTGGACTGCAGAGAATGGTTCCCTATTAATTTAAGAGATGCTTTATTGCTAAAGTCAGAGTGCAAACCTGCCTCACCACTTTTTTAATAAAGTGAGCTGTTTGAGGGGTGAAATACTTAAGCAAAGCAGACTTTAACTTATCCAGAAGAGTATGGTTTCTTCTGATGTGTTGGTAGACCTTGTTCATTATTTGCTTAAGTAAGTTAAAGATTTTAATAAGAACAGTTCAGACTGCAGTCATCAGTGCTACAACTGCATCTACGTTCTTTGATCTTTTTTGATAAAAGAGAGGATTTGGGGCAGGCAAGGGAGGCTGTATACCTAAGTTTACATATTTGCTTCAAAGGTCTCTAGGACAGCAGCCTAGGCACACAGTGAAGGACTCTTCCAGGAGCAGTTCAGGAAATATGAAATATGTTTCTTTGGAAAGACTTATCCATGGGTTGTGTCCTACAGTAGAGGTCTGAAGTTAGTCTAAAAAGCCCATTTGCCTTTTCTATAAATAGCCTTTTCTTACAAAACTGAAAATACATACGTAACAATTGTTCTTTTTAAACACTAAATTTTCAGATCTACTGAACTAATCTATTCTCACAGTCTTTTGTTTTAATGGTTCTTCTTAATGAGTGAGATACAGTTCAGCTCAGTGGGAGAAGTCCTTCCACTGTTACTGCTTACCCTGTTTGAAGATATTCCTCTTAATCAAGACTTTTATTGGACAGTGACCATGTTGAAGTAGTCTTCTCACTCAGAAATGTGTAACGATATGAAATTCTGTCCAGTGGAAAAGCTGAAAACAGAAATGTTGAACTACTTCTCTAAGAAAATTTTAATTTACTCTGTTGCAAAAGCAGCTCTCCACTCACATTTATATTCCAGACAATGGGTTTATGCATCACTAAAATGTCAAAGGACACAGCATTTCTGGTACTTATAAGAAGAATTACCAACATTACTGGTAAATGGGAAACGCTTGTGTTTAAGCTGCAATGTGCTTAGTAGTGTGCAAGATGTACACAGAAACAGCCTCGAGGGACCTGACAAATGAAAAACAGTAGGAGGAGATTAACACAAAGGCTTATGCAAAGGATAAGCAAGAAAAGTATTAGCTTCTAATTTTTCCCTAGAGTATACCCAGACATTTCAAAGGAATTCTTACCTGTAGTTGGTAAACAGATAAATCCTTTTCATCTCCTTGTTTATGAGAGGGCAAAGAAGGACTGTTGGACTAGCCTGGCAAAATTACAAGGACTCAGATCCTTGGCCCACTATGGGACTACACTTCTTGTTATTGTGTGCATCAGACTGGTACTCTGCATGCATGGGGGAATATATAAGCAAGATTGAGGCCTACTGCAAGCAATTCAAAGATTAGCACAGACCTTGATAAAATAACTGTGATTACAACATACGTAGAGTTCTTGGTTTTCGAATGCCATGTGCTAGGAATTATATCTATTTCAATAGACCAGCATGGAGGAGAGGATTTGTAAAAGGTCACAATGTGATGTTACAGGAGATTACTAGAAGGAAAACTCTGTCTTTAAATATACCACTACAAATTTATTAGGATCACTTAGAGGTTGGTGGCTGCAGTGGTAACAAAAATGACTTGAGTAACTCTATAGGCAGGCTGCAATGAAGAGAAATACAAGACTTAGTAATCATAAATGTCCTTTCTAGGTAACTATGTAATAGATGCAGGGGAACAGTCATCCTATTTGGAATTTACCATCCATTGGACAGTGAGATATGAAGAAATTACTACCAGGCTCCTTTGTGGGAATTCAGCTGCTCTGGTTCCTCAGTTAGATGTGAAGATGGGGTTTCTGATGCCAAAATGGAAATCATAAAACATCGCCAGTGCTGACTCCTTGAATGGGCCCATCTTTTGTTCTCTTTCAGATCACCAAAGCTGGAGACTCTAAGCATCTACGGCACATCCCAGACTAGAATACAGCTGTCAGTGTGAAACACTTTTACATTTCTCCATTAGGATGATGTTATTTCTTGGATCTGATCTTGTGAAACACAGGAAGACACCAAACTGTCAAGCAGACCGCCTAATCTCCACTTAGACATTAGCACTGGAAGTGTAATTAGGGAAATTAAATGCTAAGCCTCCCTTCTTCTTTATATTGTAAGTAACAAGATCTTCATCTGAAACACCAAATAATATTAGTTCCCATACACTGAAAACCTACCAGAATGATCTTACAGTCCCATCTGACCTAGGGCTGTCACCATTCCTGCATTATACAAAGGGTGTTTTGCTTTGCAGCAGCCATAAATAAGCTCCAGGATTTCACAAGCTGAGGTTTGTGGGAATCCCCTAGTTTAAGACTTATGTGTTATATAGCATTACTGAATTTGCAGAACCGTGAATATCACCTCTTCCACAAGTTTTCCTTCCCTGTATTACATGTGAGCAGTATTTGACCTCAAAGTCTCCTTAAGTAGATTATATCATCTGGGAAAATGCTTTTACAGACAACACTGTGGCAAGAGGGAATACCCTACTCTTTTTGATAAACTAATCTCCGTATTTTCCTATTGATTTTTCTAATTAGGGTAACGTTTTGAATCTCAACTTTTGCTCCTTCATAGTAAAAGCTCCAGCCATTTCCATTTAAGAACAAGTTTTCTTTCTCATCAGTTTAAAAGAAACGTTAGCGCTTACTTCATTCTTAGGTATTTGCAAGCAAACTTTGAAACAGACTTGAAATAAGCTGGGAACATCAAAATACCTGAGTGAAAAATTAAGATCTTTTAAAACCAATTGACAGAGAAAGTATTTTGAACCAAACTTTTTTCTCAGTGCTTAATTTATTTTTCCAAGGTTCTTAACTTCTGAAATGAAGGATGAATTTAAACCCCAAGATTTGCTTTTGTTTTGATATGTCGTCAAAGCTTTCCTTAGTGTAGATCTCAGGATAAATTAATTTTGTGCTATGCTTTACTCAGTGACTCTTCGATCTGGATACTATGGTAGTGATTTACAGGTCATAAAATAATATGGCAAACAGCCTTCAAAAGAGCTTCTCTTCGACCCTGCTCTTCCTTTGCTTTATCGCTTCAGCTGATTTTTTCTTCCTTATAATTTCAATCTGTTGCTTGAGTGGCTTTTTAAAAAATACTGAATTAAATCTCTGAGTCTGTTAAGCATGTTGTAAATGAAGACCTCACACAGAACTCCAGCAAGTGGTGCGGGTGCCTGAAGCTTCCACAGGTGGGGAAATCTGAATCCAGTCCTGCCTAAGGAACCAGGCTTGCCTGCTCTGTGCTTGATTCCCACTGACGTCCAGAGGATGGTGCTACTCGTCTTGTTAAGAATTTCTTGTCTGAGGAAGAACTGCAGAAAACCTCTTGTATTATGGCATTGTCCCCTTGGAACTTTGTGTTTGTCAAAACCAGCCAGCAACCCCTTTCCCAAAAACAAAAAGTGCTGATGGGATCATCAAAATACTGATGTGTGTCTGGTCTAATCAGCTGTAAGATGAGTTGTAAGGGTCTGGGTGGGAAATCAGTATTTGGAATATAATTCAGATGGGAAAATACCACTGTAGTGAATATTTTGATTCAATGTGATTCCTGTGTGACAAGATCCTTGCAACAATGCATTTCCTGCAGCTCCTGCAGTCCTTCTGGTGGGAGATGTAAAACTTGATAATAAACTATGGGATTTTTTTTTTTTTTGGAAAATATCTATATATGTATATATTTTAGTAAAAAGCTGTTTCTTTCACAAAATAATAATAAAAAACCACTTAATTTTGGTAAAAACTGCAGTTGTAGCAGTTTTGACAGCTTGTTTAGATTTGCCTTCACACTAGATGCAATGTGTGGTGTGAGGAAAAGAGCAAGTCAGAATCTTGCTCCTTCTGGAATCCTGAACTGGGACATCAGCTATTGCTGAACTCCTTGTATGGCTGCACAGCTGCCGCATTTTTCTCAGATTGGGCCAGTCCAATGGAAAAAGAGAGCAAGTGGCACTGCTGACATGCTTTTTCCATCCACCCCAAAGTCTGTTCTCACAGAAGTGTGAGGCTGTCAGATTTGAAAGCTGCTCGTGTCTCCAGCACCTCCTACTCTTTCTCCAGCCAGAACTTGCGAGACAGCCCAAAGATACCCTCTGCAGGAGGGAAGATACCCCTTGGAGGAGGGAAGGGGTCAGTCCAGCAGCACTTGTGTCTGAGATGCTCATTAAGCAAAATCCATGACTAAAAGCAGTTCAGCCCAAGTCCAGTGGGAGGCAGGGCTGTTTGTGAGCCCATGGAGACGTGGTGAGAAGCAGGTGTAGTGATGTTATATGAGTGGTTTCCCCATCCCTGCCTGCCTGGCCTGACAGCCTTATGCTTCTGCAGAATAATTTTGGACTTGATTAGCTCCTTCTTCTACACTGTCTAATAGTGATAGGACAGGGGGGAATGGTTTTCAAGTAAAAGACAGGAGATTTAGGTTAGATGTTACTAAGAAATTCTTTACTCAGAGGGTGGTGAGACACTGGTACAGCTGCCCAAAGAATCTGTGGGTGTCCCATCCCTGGAGGTGTTCAAGGTCAGGTTGAATGGCCCTGGGCAGCCTGGGCTAGTGGTTGGGCAGCCTGTCCATGGCAGGGGGTTGGAACTGGGTGGGCTTTAAAGTTTCCTTCGCTGTAAGACATTCTGTAATTCTGTTACGATTCTGCATTAATTCCTCTGAGCTAGAAACTTGACAGCTGCATTTTATATTCTTTTCTTTCATCCTCATGTCATTTCCCTGGAAATCAGTAGGAGCCGCCAAGCTATTCTCGGATGCCATGGGATCAGAGTTAAACTCAGCTGTTGCATCCCTCTGTGTTCCTGCAAACGGTTTTCTCTTTTCCTCTAATTTCAGGAACATATGTAAATAATTAACTTACAAATTATACAAGCTTATCACACTACATCCCAACAGATGGAGAAACACCATTAAGTTGATTTGCTCAGGCAGCCACATGCTAAATGCAGACTCAGAAAAAAAAAGAAACAAGGAAATGAGAAGATACCACACCTAATGGCATATAACTGGTCACACAGCTGCTATTGCTGCATGTGGTGTTACAGCCTGTTTACTGTAATCTTAATCTTGACCCACACACTTTTCTCCCTATCAAATAGCAGTTGTGAAAGTTTATTTTCTATTGCAACAGGGAGATGTGGTTGGAGCATGCAGCAGAACCATGCATAGCCTAGTTGGTGCATGCTACTCTAGCAGCAGCTCAGATATGTGGTCCTGTCTTGCTCCCAGCAGCTGTGTTAGAAGTGCTCTGTTGAGAATGGTGAATGATCGTAGCTATACTGCTTGACACCTTGAGCTGGAGAACTTGTATACCAGCCTTGTTGAATCCACTGTTTTTGTGTGGAAATTGAGCTAAAACATCACATCAGCATCATGCCGTGATGCCCAGTGACTTCTTGCTTTCTGTCTCTGATATCTTCTGCAAACTAGCCACAGCAGAGCACAGCTCAGGTGAACTTGCCTCTTAGTGTGAGTGCAGAAGTTACTCTGAGACTGATACTACAGCTGAATTGCTCTAGAAAGTTCATAACACAGATTAGGGATGAAGCAAACACCAATGGAATCAGACAGTAGCCTTTGCCTTCATGGTGGCCCTTGAGCCAGATCTGAGGATCATCCTATAGTTGACCACAGCTGCAGCTCTGAGCATGCATTCAGTGCTGAGATATTTATTTTGTTTAATTGGCTTTGTTCTGGAGACAAAGATGAATTTGCCATACAGAGGAAATATGTGCCTTTATAATTATGAAATTTTTCCTTCCCTTCCCTTGTGCATCATAAGGTTCAGCTTCTCTGCTTCCTGCTGAACTGGTCACTTTAGTCACACTCTCTAGAGAAGGCAGTGATTTAGTGGCATGAGAGATGATGGGCCTCTGACAGGGACTTCTATGTGTATATGTGAGCAGTATGTGAAATCTGTGGCTGTGTCTGGACACGGGAGAACTGCTTGCTAAGTCCATTTGCTCAGCTCTTTACTTTTGTTGCTAACTGAAAGTCAAGTCAAGGAGGGAATTTCGCTGCTTTGGAGTCAGCTTCAGTATTCATAAGGAGTCTTTGGTTGGGATTTTGAATCCATCCATAGTTTAAGCCTCTGGGCTACTCTCTTTTTATCTCTCCAAGGTCTTTCCTAAGTGTTTTCACTCTGACTGCCTGTGAAAAATATGTGACAGTATTTACTTTCTCATCTCACAGTACAAAAAACTTAAACAGATGTTGTTGGATTCCTACCTGATACCTTAGAACTAATTTACCCAAAGACTTGTTGTTTCCAGTGGCCCTTCCTTGTTCAAACATCCCTAACTCCACAATTTTTGTACTAATTTGACATAGATTTCCCTGTTTCCTCCAAAACTCTTTTCCAATAACAAAGCTAGAGTGTCTACTGAATCCTAGAATCTTAGAATACCCTGAGTTGGAAGGGCCCAAAAGGATCATGGAGTCTAAATCCTGGCACTACACAGCACCACCTCAAACCCAAACCCTGTGTCTGAGAGTATTGGCCAAATGTTCCATAACTCAGGCAGCTCTGGGCTATGCCTCCTACCCTGAGGGGTCTGTTCCATGCCCACCACCTTCTAGTAAAGAACCATTTTCTAATATCCAGCTCTACACCATTCCCTCAGGTCCCATTGTTTTCACAAGAGCAAAGCTCAGCCCTCCAATCCCTGTGAGGAGCTGCAGCTGCCATGAGATCTCCCTTCAGCTACTCTGCTCTGGGCTAAGCAAGCGCAGGGGCCTCAACTGCACTCATTTATTTTGCCAGGAGGTTTTGCACCCGCAGCCTTGACACAACCCACCTCCTGTGCTCGGAGCACTGCCTGTGCCCTGGTACAGGTCTAATACTGCCCATGCCCAAAGTACATGATTAGTGCCAAGTCAAGTGAGCTAGGCTTCACCTATTTGGAGTGCAATAGCCTCAATTTAGCTTCATGACTGAGGGCTGTGCTTTTTTGCTGGTAATTAGTATGCTTAGTGCTGTGCTGAAATGCCACGGAAATACCAGTTGTTGCTGGGGATCTCTGCTTGGTTTTTGTCTATCGGATGTTAATGTGGTAATGTGAGCACCTAGCATCCTGTGCTGGACTCTGTTTGTCCTTCCTGTTCAGCAACATATCCCATAGTGGCCTGTTTGTTCAATGCCTGTTTTGTGCTGTTACTACTCGAGTTACTCTGTTGTTACTCTGTGCAAATGGGATAGTGACATTATTGAGATATATTCCAGGCAATATTTTCAATATAGATATTTTTGGGAAGAACTTTCAGCTATTGTCTAAGAGCACAAATCCAGCTGAATGTCAGAGTGATTCATATTCCTATGGTACATGTTATTGTAAAATACACTTCTGTGCATTAATAATGACAAAAAAAAAGGCTATTGCTCTGGTTCAAGCAGGTGATGGACTAATATAAACCCTCTGTAGAAGCATCTTCAGCCCCAACCTGGGCTTTATGGTTTGTTTAGTGGAGTATAAAGTAGATTTTGAATTCGAAATTCTGGAGTTGCAAAGCAGTGTTTTGAAAAGAAAAGAAAAAGTGTGTTATTATTCCCAGGCTTTATTCAGTACAAAGCCCTACTGCTTTTGAGACTTTTCTAAAGCTGTCTCTTTAGTGCAAGATGCTACCACTTTTTTTTAGCCTCTAAGCTTTCTTTTCAAATGGTTTCACAATTGCCATATTTCTAACTAGGAAATGTTTTCAAATAATAAAAAAATAGGATATGCATGATGGTTGCTCATAGCCTCTGCATCCACAGCAGAAGGCTGGGAGAGAAGGGGAGAAAGAAAGGAAGAAGTGTTTTTTCCGACTCACTGTTTGAATAATAAAATGTTCTTTAATAGGATCATATTATAGAATTATAATTCTAACCTTTTCAAAGGGTTTCCGTCATTGCAGATCTTGCAGCTGTTGCAATTATAGTACAGCATAAACATTTTGCTGGGGAGTTTGATTTAATTATATGGAGACTTTTTGTAAGGTCAGTGCTATAGTGCATCCAGTTGCTCTAAATACAGTTTTGTTTTTGATGCTGGACTTGACTGATTTTATGTGAAATCTCTTATGCTCTGCATGAGTTTTAGGGGCAACACTCACTGCTAAGAGACAATAATGGATGCATTAAAAAGAGCATGGCCAGCAGGTCAGGGGACATGATTCTCCCCCTCTACTTTGCCCTGGTGAGGCTACATTTAGATTACTGTGTCCAGCTCTGGGCTACCTGGTTTAAAGAAGACATGGATCTCCTAGAAGGGGTCCAGCAGAGACATACAAAGATAATAAAGGGCCTGGATCATCTCCTGTATAAGGAAAGGTTGAGTAACCTGGGTCTGTTCAGTCTGGGGAAAAGCAGACTGAGAGGGAGACTGGAAAATATTTATGACCACCTAAAGGGAGGTCGGGGGCAAATGGATGAGGCTCTTCTCAGTGGTGTGTAGTGATATGACAAGGAGTAATGGCCTTAAACTTGAACATAGGAAATTCCGTAGTAACATGCTGTGGCAGGAGAGTCACAGACTCCTTTGCTGGTACAGAACGAAGACCCCTATTGTATGTGATAACAACCTTTTATACCAATGTTCAGCCCCTTGGTCACATGTACAACCAGGTGCCTCGTACATGTTTACGTCTGGCTCAAGTAGCTACCAAGCTTGTTTACTCATTTGCAAGGCAATGACTTTCTTTGTCCCACAACATGCAGAAGAACTTCTATACAGTAAGTATGATGGAGCACTGGAATAGGTTGTCCAGAGGAGCTGTGGAGTCTTCTTATGTGAAGATATTCAGGACCCATATGGACACTTGCCTCTGTGACCTACTGTAGGGTACCTGCTTCAGCAGAGGGGTTGGACTCGATGACCTTTTGAGGTCCTTTCCAACCCCTGTGATTCTGTGAAAACCAGGATCCAGTTATCTCTCTGGAAGACCCTGCTTGCTTGCTGCATTTTTTCTCTCTGTTTTGTTGCCCTGGTAATTAAGTCATCACATGACCAATCAGGGTTGTTGTACTGAAGGTAAGAGTATCATGCTGCTCAACTCAATTACTTATCTCATGTACTGCCTCCTTCCTGCACTATGCCAGATGCAATTGCTTGGGGGACCTGGGTAAGCAGCAGAGTATCAAGGGTTAACAAAGCTTCCTGTGCTTGGAAGTGCTAATGGAGGGAGGTAAATATTTCTCTTAGCATGTATTTCTCATCTGTTTTTCTGTTCCCTAGCAGAAAATCTCTGCGAAGGTCATCCAGTTGCCCCATCATCAAGTGTTGTGTGTCTGGGTGTTATAGGTAATTCTTTCTCCTCAAGGACTCCATGGTGTGTTTCCTACTTGTTCCTCCACAACGTGGTATTTTGTTTTAAAGTTATCAATCAATTGGTCCTCTGTCTTTTCCTTCAGGAGGCTCTTTCAATCTTGTGCTACAGAAAGCAGCACTAGAATTTTTTCTCCAATAGTCAGCAATATTTTTCCTTTGTTAAGCTAGGAAACAGCACTGTGCTGTGGGAGAAGGAAAAGGTGAAAAGAGGGAAAAAAGTAAAGAAGTGAAAAATAAAAAGAGCATGAAAGATGTGATACTGATAATTTTCTGAACACCTGGGACATGGTAGAATTAAGCAATTCATCTTTTTTCCTACATCCATCCACTCCTTATAGCGGCAGGGAGGAAGATGTTCTCCAATCAAAAAAGGAAATTAGGAATATACTGATGTTCTTTTCTGGCGCTTAAGAATTCTGAAGTGTGGTCACAGAAAAGGGAAATGGGTTAATCACCAGGGCTGGCATTTCTGAAGGTACCTAAAGAACTTTGGCGCTGAGCTCTCCCTAAAGCCCTGGCAAAGCAGAGTGGCAAGCTGCATAAGCTCTTTTTGAAAATCCCCTTCTTAAGCAGTGTATTAAGGCAGAGGTGGAAAGCAGAAGGCAGATGCAGTGGTACAGATATCCATGTAGTGATTAGTCCTGAGGCTGGCAGAAGTAATGATCAATCATTTGTTCTGCAGCTTTGTCTATGAGCTGATTGTTTATATCAGGGCCTCAGTGAGCAAACACATAAGGGAAACATGGCCCCAATTTTTTCCCTTGGTGATGGAACACTTAAGATATGGTTATAGTAGTGTGTGGAGTGGAGCCAAGAAGCTGTCCCTGAAATTTACTGCAGAGTTGAACTAAACCCATTGTGCCATTTGGAAAACTGCCACTGACACTCAGATAGGTTTGCTCTGTGGTAAAAACCTTTTACTTCCTAATGATTGAATTGTCCTTTTGGGTTTACCCTAAAGGGTAAACATACCCCACAGTGCCATTCAGTACTGCAAGTGTGTGGCAGGCAGGAGATAGAGCTAAGCAGTTTCAAGAAATATGAAGTACTGTGGCTTTTTGTATAAAATGAAGCTATGAGCAGTGTTTGTCTCATAGATGCTGGCTCTGCTCTTCATGTTTAGACACTTGTTTCTGTTCAGGGAGCGTACAAATCTTCAGAAATGCTTAAAAGATCAAGTGTAGAATTACTATTTGAAAACAATACCTTGTGGGTTTGAAGTACAGATAACGCTGTCACTTCCCTCTGCATTAGCTATCATCTCCAGAACACCTATGCTTGATAGCTCCCCAGAGGTAGGATGGCTTTGAAAGTGAGGCAGCATGGCTTTGTAATGTCAGAATTCCTGGTGGGTCTCAAGGATGTGGCTGCTTCACCTGCGATTGTAGTGACTAGAGGGCTTGTTTATGTATAGAAATGTGAGATCACTGAATGCTCTTTCCCTTTACCGTTGTCAGATCCATGCACTGTATCCCTCTCGTATTAAGCTGTCATGCATGCTGGGATGTCTTAAAAACTACTGTACACAGAGATAAGATAAATGGACACGATCAGCCTAGATATTCCTGGGTCTGACAACCTAGGTAGGGTGGATAAGTGACTGCAGCTGGAAGGCTGGCAGACCATGTCTTTGAGCAGCTCTTGAGTCATGGATCAATTTTGCAGTTTGCTGTGCCACATATTTGCCTTTTTGCTTGTTTTGTTTGTGCCCTAATACTTGATGATTTCCCCTTCACATGAGGAGGTAGGAGAATCCACTGAGCCTTACTGGTAAAAGTCTTTTCTAATCCAGTACCTATTTCCCATGGTATTCTGGTGAGTCAGACTTCTTCCAGAAAAGAACTGCACTTCTAAAATTTCACACACTGCTTAGTGCAGAGGTGTAGAACCTCCCTCTGGATACAAATCATAGAATCATTAAGTTTGGAAAAGATCAGTAAGATCATCTAGTCCAATTGTCAGCCCATCACCACTGTGTCCTCTAAACCATGTCCCCAAGTGCCATATCTCCAGCAATGGTGACTCCACCACCTCCCTGGGCAGCCTGTTCCAAAACTTCACCGCTCTTTCAGAGAACACATTTTTAATAATATCCAAATGGAACCTCCCCTGGTGCAACTGGAGGCCATTACCTCTCATCCTATCACTAGTTATCTGGGAATAGAGGCTATCCCCCACCTTGCTGCAATCTCCTTTCAGTTAGTTGTAGAAAGTTCCACAATTTTACAGCTCACCATTCTGTAGTGAATATAGGATGGCTGAGTCACAGAATTAAGTCAGCTCTTGGTTTTGATCGGGTGGACCAAGTGCCAGCTTCAGAACTAACCCATAGTCAAGTAAGACAAAGCATAGGGCTGAATGTTTATTTTCTTTACTGATTAGCTCAGTTTTCTTCAAGTTCCAGACAAACAACATCCCCACTGTTCTCTGATTCTAAAAACATACTTCCTAAGCATGTGGCATGCCAAAATTAACCCCTGAGCAACAAATGATCAGAATACAGAGGGTTGTTTGTTAAACAAAAATCTATCCTGACACGACAAAATAAGTTCTTGTGTTTTTCAGTGACTGTATAATCTTACTTTGAAGCTATCATAACAGACCTATAAAGGTGAATGCATTTTTTTTTGTGTTTGTAAAAGAAGTCTCATTTTAGAAATTTTGCAATCA
This sequence comes from Coturnix japonica, assembly GCF_054131305.1. Taxonomy (NCBI): domain Eukaryota; kingdom Metazoa; phylum Chordata; class Aves; order Galliformes; family Phasianidae; genus Coturnix; species Coturnix japonica. Next base: position 9,917,197 of record NC_140664.1, on the reverse strand, counting down.
GGACAGCAGGTAAAACAGAGCCAGATGTTCAGCAGATGAAAGTCAATGTAGTTCACTTCAAGAGTTGTGGTTATGGCTGCACCAAGCAAGAATCCAGCCCAGAGTATTTTCACCTTTAAAGAATACCCAAGAAAATGATTATTTGAGACCAACACTGACTTCATTTTAATAGTGTATAGCTTGTGTATACCTTACCTTACTTTAATGGAATACCTGGCCTCTTTTATCACTATTTTCTCTGTGTCTGATGAAGAAGAACCATGAAACACGAGATCTGTGCACTGCGTGTATATTTTATCTCTCTGTTCTCCTGTGTGGCCTTTCCTTTAAGGTCTCATTCTTCCCTTTCTTCTTTTTTTTCTAAACACAGACTTTCTCTTGGAATAAAAGGAGGAAATCTTTCTCAAGTACGTCCTGCATGTCGCTACTATTCCCTCTCCGCTCTCACTGATTGAACTTGAAATGGCTGGTGAGAAAAGGCAGAAGACATTAGATCAGGAGGTCTCACACTTCAGTGAGCTGCTGTGATCTGAAAGAGAGTGAAGAGAGAGAAGGGCTCACATTCAGAGATGATGAATCTGATCTGGAAGCATCATTTTGGTGTTTTGCAGGTCATGCCGCAGAAAAGTCTGAAAAATGAGTTGATCAAATGGATGAGTTTTCTTTATAGCGAAAGAGCCTCTAAGCAAGAGTTTTTAGAGGTGTGTTGAGGGCTCTAGGGAAGAGCTCAGTAAATTAAATATTGACAGCTCTGTTCATTACTTGGCACTCACACTTTGCCACACTTACTGATGTGAAAGGCTGGGACCTGTTGTACTAGGTGCTGTAACAGAGAAAAGAAGACTAAAAATTGTCTTTGCAAAGACCTTGAGGTTGTAGTGGATAAGGAGTGTGCAAATGCGCCTGTAGTTTTGGAAGCAAGGAGCTCCCAAAATGAAGGAATAAAGGAAAATAAGAACAGTTTCTATTTATTAAAATGAATTGATGGGATATGATGCTGGGGTGACTAGTGAGGGTTCATTTCAAAAAGCAGAAGGAGGTGTGGTGGCACGGAGCTTTTGATTAGGGACAGCTCAGCAGGATGAATGTTCCACTGCTACTTTGATGTTGCAGCAAGCAGGTTTTGGTTCTAGAAGTAAGCAACTTCTCCTGTCCCAGAGGTGGGGATTATTAAGGAGGTGGAAACCAGAGGGCAGTGTGCAGATATCACTGCACATTGCAGCATATCTGGCATTTATGAGCTATTCATGTAGGAGAAAGCAGTTCTTCAGTGGTGTATGGTGAGAATTTTCACCTCTTGAGGTTGCTGCCAAGCTTAAAGCATCTTGGAGAAGGATAATTGCACAGTGTGAAGGGAAGCAAGAAGTTCTGAGCAGGCAGAGACCAAAGTACACATCTACTGCACTATGGGAGGGAAAGATATTTCACCTGAAAAAGAAGGGTGACGTGTGAGAAATCTTTGTAGTTAGGTTGTGAGAACTGGAATAGGAAAAAGCTATGTGATCAGGGAGAGAAGTCGGTCTGTGAAAAGGCCTCTGAATGTGCGATAGCAAGAAAGGGCTATAAAGATGAAAAGACAACAGTAGCCAACAACATTAGAGAGACCAGGGTGCTGGAAACTCACAGCATAGATATCTTTTCAGGTGTTTCCACCCAAGGAAAAGCAATGGTAATCTTTAAAAGATAACATGCTGACATCTTGCTGGAAGAGAGAAGTTGCTGTACATACTCTCTGGACTATGGAGGAACCATTGCTTAAGCAGATGTGAACTGGAAAGGGCAGATAATTTGTATTTCATAGCTGGTGGTGCTATACTCTGAGTCAGAGTCTCCAGGGATTTTGAAGCACAGGGTACAGTCTTTGGTGTGAGTGAATTATGAAAATGGCACATTTGAAGTAGTTATCAATACTGACACATGACCTCACGGTCTCCGTATAGTAAGTAAGGAGAGGCTAATGAGTCCATGTGTCTGTGTGATGGGTTGCTGTTGTTTCTTCCAGTGTAAATCATCCCGTTTTTTTATTATCTCCACTGCTGCTTTTGCCAGGTCTCTCAGCTCTGTTTTGTTCCCCTAGGCTTCAGTACTGTTGTCTGCATCATTTTCTATCAGCAGCAGATTTTGCCACTAAGCAGTTCCCAAAATCGAAATCCATAACCCTTCTGGGGAAGGGGCAGGAGTAGAAAGTCAGATACAATATGTGCATTTGAAAGCTACGGTAGTATGTGAGAAAACTTCCTGACAAAGCTACATCAGAAGAAGTAAAGGCAGGAGGCTACAAACTGGCATTTCTCCCATGCCAAGAATCTTGCTAACAAGTCGCAGGTGGTCACAGCAGGAACTTGGGGAGAGCATGATTATGATGGGATGTGGTGATAGCTTGTGCGCACTTGTACATTTCCCCTGCTTGCTTTTCCCAGCAGTTTTTAAAATACTTTACACAGCTTTCTATTTTGTTCAGGTAGAGTGCAAATTGGGAATTACCAGAGTGCAAAGCCCATTTTGATTGCTTGAATGGGCTTTACCCTCCTACTCTCCTTTCCTTTGAACTTGGCCTAATATCCCCAGGGGATGCTAGCCTTGCTGCTGTAATCCTTTCTCATGGCATAGACCCACTGAGGTAACTCATGAGGTTATTTCAGTGAAGATCACTGATCTGAGAGTGCTCCCTTCAAATTGCAAACACTCTGAACTGCTGGCTTGCTTCTGCTCAGGAGGAGAAAACAAACAAACAAACAAACAAACAAACAAATAAATGTATTTAATGTGAGGAATGATTATCAAAGCCCCTTCTTAAAGGGCACTTGTTGCCCATTGGAGCTGGTCACCTGAGAAAGAGGCCTTGCCCTGTGCTGGGCAGAAATTTCTCCTGTTGCATTGAGGGATATTCCACAATGGAAGGGAGGAATCTCCTTCAGCTCCATATATGGAGATTCAGAAGCATGAAGTGGAGGAAAGACAATTTGTCCTGAATGCAAATGTGTCCACAAGGGTTTAATAGAGCAGAAACCTTGAGGTATTTGTTCTGTGAAGCAAGTGCAACATCATGTGTGAATCCTTGCATGGTCTCCTGGCAGGCTTACGTGGGATGAGATGTGCCCTGTAACCTACAATACTGCTCATAAAAGTGACCGAATTTCATCTTCAAGACCAATTTCATCTTCAAGAGCCTTTTTGGCTAGGAGAGGGTGGAAATTTGCCTCTATCAATTCTGCACTCCTGCAGAGACTGCATCTCAGACTGATGTGAAGGTAGAGTTGTGAAGTGGGGGTGAGAGTTGTGAGGGTGGCAAAACTGATCCTTTGTAGAGACCTTACTAGATTTTCTAAGCTCTTTTAAAATATCCATCAGATTTTCCAGTAGCTAAAATATACCAGCCCACCTGACTGAGTAACAAAATGATGTTCCTTAAGTTTGATTACTAGTACCAGCTCAGTCAGGGTACCAGGTTATACCTAACCTGGGCCCTGTAAAATTGACTGAGATATGAGGCATTCACTTTTCTACTGCTCAGGTTTGTGGCTGAACTGCACTTCAGAAAATGAGGCCAAGCTAAACTAAAAAAGAAAAGCAACCAAACCTTCAGCAACTCTTAAAATATCTTCAAATTAATCTCTTTGCACTCAATTTCTTTAGAAGCTAATGAGGTTAGTATCCTCAAGGAGTATTGTGATACTTCATAGTGGCAGTGCTCTGTGATTCTTAAAAGGAAAATGCTCGAGAAATGGTCAGTTGTGTGATTTTTCTGAACGAGGGGAACAAAGAGGGAAATTACAGTGTAAGTGTGCCCTGACAGATAGAAAATAATCCCTCAATGTGTAATGATTGAGCTGCCAGATATGCCGTAAAAATGCTTATTAGCAATACATTTCAAAAGACCTCTCATTTAAATTGCTTTGCAATATAAAGAACTTGGTAAGCTGTTTAACGAATGAAGAATATTCTGCACAGGCTTCACTAATTATGTCTAACTGTAAGTTTTAACTGAGCAAGGAGCTCCATCTGCTTCAACAATACAATTTATGATACTGTAGCCTGGCATCCTCCGAATGCCTCAGAACAGTGAACTGCAGTAGCAAATGTAAATACTCCCTAATTATACACAGCAATAGGAATTCACAGATGGGTAACGCAGTCATCTACCAAAGACCTGCAAAGACCTATAAATCGTCCTTGAAACAGTCTTGCATTGCAATGGATTCTGGTAGATTTGGGAATGGATAGTAAGGATTTCATTATCTAAATTGGGTTTCAGGCATGGGTGGGCTTGAGCTTGCTTTTACAGGAGGATGTATTGTAGATGGTGGCATGAAGTACTGAACAGCACTACAGAATACAGCTGCTGCCCTATTGCTGCAAAGTAATGTTTGTTTTGTTGTGATGGAAATAGGAATTTACTCAGATGCAGTAGTTCTGTGCTTAGAGAAAGAAGCCAATTTAATGGGCCCATTCCTTTCTCCCATAATAAGAAGAAATACCAATGAGTTTAGCACTCAGTTGGCTGTCAGATATTCTTGAGATAATTAGGGGTGAGTGCAGAAGTTGGGTTAACATCTGTGAGTCTGAGCAGCCAGTTCATCCAGTGAATATAGAGTAGTGAAACTGAAATTCAGAGCCCTTCTGAATTAAAGCCTTCTCAGTAGTCTTTACTTCAGAGACTGTTATCATTTAGTCTGACTAAATCTATTATTTGAATAATTTCACTGCAAATGTATAGATGAATGCAAAGTATTTAGGTGGTTTTTGTTTTTTTTCTCCCCAGTGCAGCCTTAAGAATCTCAGTACTTTGGAAAATTCTGCTACTTAGAATAAAAATCTAAAATGCTAAGAGTTCTTAAAAGGAAAGCCTAAACTCTGAAAGGATTTGGAAAATCTTGGACCTTAGAAAAGTTCATCAAATATGAGAATTATTTTCCAGCAGCAACACAGCACTGAATTTATATACAGGCAATCTTGTTACTGCTTGAATTTGAAAGAGACGGCCCTGTTGACTATGTAAAGAGTAGATATTAAAGATTTAAAGTAAAGATACATACTCCACTGCTCCCTTTTCCTTTTGAAGAGTGATAAGGAGATGAGCTTAGGATTCCAATGATCTAGTGAATATGGAAGAAAACTTACATAAGGAGGATTTTTTGCTCTTAAGTGCGATATGGAATCTTTGTCCTGGTGATATGACGTAAGAGCATTTTCAGAGCATCTGTCAGTGGATGCCTGTTCATCTGGGACTATGGCATTTTAGAAATAGGTCAGCATGATCAGGCCCTTGATCTCTGAATTTCTTATCCCTGTTTGAACTTTATTATAATATACCATGTCCATCCCATGGCAATAACTTCTATAATTTAATTATTGCTTTGCGTGTTTTCTCTGGGGTGGAAAACTTTTTGTTTATTCTGAAATGATCACCTGGTAACATTTGTAGGTGATACTAAATTTTGTATTGTGAAGAATAGTGGGTAGTCATTATTATTTCTTTTCTTCTGCACACCAACTGTGATGGTATAGATGTGCATTCTACTTTATTCTCAGTGGTTTCCTTCGTAAGTTGAAGAATCAAATTGATTTTTACACGGAGCTTCATCGTGAGAGTAAATCAGATTCTGTGGATGTTGAGTGAGAGACATCAAACCACTCTCTTCATTTGGCCCCTTTGAAATGAAGAAGAAACTTAGCCAAGTCAGCTTCTACCACTCCATGTAGAACTTACAAAATGTGTTGGGCTTTTGCAACTTCTAAGGTAGGACAGCTTGTATTTTCAGGAATTAATCTATTCACATACAGGGCAATGCCTTGACTCTCAGAAAGGACAAATCACCCCCAGCCCAGCCTGGAAAATAGAACAGAACCAGCTTGTTTCCCAAACCTTCACTAGTACTAGGGATTATTACAATATATATAAGAAGGGCTAAGCTCTGCCAGTATATCTTTCCCAGAGGATATTAAATTTATTCCATGGCAGTCAGGGGATGCGTTATAATGCCTACAGTGTCTACTTCTTAGTGTCTTGGAAACTACTGTTAAACTTATATTAACCAAGGATAAGTGATGCTTCTTAACGCCAGTCAGCAAATCAGTAGCACAGGGTGGCAAAGGCCTATATTTTAGGACTGAATCCTGAATTTGAATAATAGTCCCAGGCACCACTCACTTTACTTTCATACTTATATATGGAAGATCTGGGTCCAAGCCTTGCTGTTTACAATCCACCTGAGATTTCTTGCACCCCTCCATGATTAACAATGAGCATGGGAGAACAGAGGATTACAACTGAAATATTGGTCTACCAGCCTCAGCCTTTCACTGCTCTGGTGCTTCCACGTATATATTTCTTCTACAGCAGATGCCTTTTCACCTGTAGAGAAAAAAGTGTGTAGTGGCCTAATGCATCTCTCATTTAAATGGATTCATCAGATAATGATGAATGTTCAGGACATTCAAAATCCTTTCAAAGGCATTAATAATGGAATTTGATAAAATAGTAACATTTGCAAACATGGTTAGGGATTTGGCTGCTCACTAAACCAAAAGGTCAGTTAAAAGTCCTGGGAACAGTTTTACTTGGAGGTTTTTTGCTCTGGCATATGGCTGTTCTAAAAGGGCTGTGGTACAGCAGTAGGAGGAATGATGAAGGAAAAGGCTTCATCCTTCCTTGTTTGATTTCCTGCATATTCCTGTTTCCATGACCCATCACTCTGGCACTCCACAGACACTGATTTTCTATTACATCAAGAGGCACAGTTTCTCTGCTTTCTCTCTTCTGGAAATAGCACCTTCTTAACATGAAAAGTAAGCCCTCATATTTGATTACAGCAGTAGTAGGAAGTGTGTGATCAAACATTTACATGACTCTACCTCTTGGTTACATAAAAGAAAATGAATGTAATTTTCACCTACGTACTTTTATCTTTTTACAAGTGGAACCTCTTGTAAACCAAATAAGCCAGAAGACAAACTGCAATGTACTAAGGTGAGAGAGAAAAACAACCTCAATATTTTCAGAGTAATGTGTTAAATTTGAATACATTTAAAACTTAGTGATACATATAATTAGTGCTAGTTTCCATGGTTACAGAGTCAAAGATACAGAAGTTGCAGCTCTATTTCTTGCTATTGAAAAGTCTACTTAAATCAGAAATGGAATGGATCCAAGTGGCAAATATTCATATGCTGGAAATGGCACCACCCATCTTGTGTCCAATCTGTTAGGCCAACTCTAGTAAGTTAAAATAAGTCAGGATTTGTGGTTGCTAATTAATGTGTTTACTAAGCCAGAAGGTAAACATCACTGAAGAGGAAAGAGGAAGCATTGTATGCCTCTAAAATGGCCCCCATGAGAGAGATACTCCCATTATTTTTAGCTATATCTTCATTTTTTGGCTATATAATTGTCAAATGAATAGAAATGGCAAGCTGGTAAAGGTTCTCAGAGGTTGGATCCTTTGGATTCTGGCTCACTTAGGGTAGGGCTGAGTCTTGCTGGGGGATTTCCATTTCAGTTGCTCTTAATCACAGAATCCTTAGAGTTGGAAAGGATCTTTAGAGGTCATCTAGTCCAACTCCCCTGCAGTGAACAGGCACATGCGCAGCTAGAACAGGTTCCCCAGGTCCTGATCCAGTCTCTCCTTGAAAGTCTCCAGGGATGGGGCATCAGCCACATCTCTTGGCAACCTGTTCCAGAGCCCCACTACCCCCACTGCAAAAGATTTTTTCCTTTTATCCAATCTAAATCTCCCCTCTTTAAGCTTGAAGCCATTTTCCCTTGTTCTATCACCACAGACACTGCTATCTCTTGTTAATCTGACATATTTTGTTAACTTGTTTGGATTTTCATCTCCTGCTTGTTTTCACAGAATCACAGAATCACAGAATTGTAAGGGTTGGAAGGGACCTCTAGAGATCATCGAGTCCAACCCCTGTGCCAAAGTAGGTTCCTTTTACTCTGCTAATGTGTCCTCTCTGAAATGGATGGATTTCCCCTCAAAGAAAGGGATGGTTTTTCTCCCTTTGTTTGTAACACACCTGACACCTGGATTTTTTAATCCAGTGGTGGCACCTATAAAACAAATGTATTCATTCTTATTCTTCTAACCATGTTCATTAGTTGTATGAAAGGAGTCTCTATTATTATTATCAAGTAATATAGCAGATGTGATAAAAAATGGAAATACCCATATAATGGAAAATGATTCAGTTTTGAAACTTGTTACAAATTGGTATGAAAATAACAACTCTGAAATTTCTAGAGGAGTGGAAGTTTCGAATGTTTGACATGGTGGATTATTTGAGAGACTTTCAATAAAATAAATACATCTTGATTCTTGAATATTTGTAGTCAATTTATTTCATAATATGAAGATCTGAAAACATTGTGATACAAATGGAAGTACTGCAGTATGAAGTTTAACTGGATTATTTTACCTTGTCAAAATCACTTTTGTTGTGGATGAAAACAGTATTTCCCCATAGAAAACTCAGGATTATAGAAAACTGTATATTCCAAGTTTGCCCCATGCAGAAATCTTTAACCTGATATTTTAGGTTGTAGTTTCAACTCTTCTCTCCAGCATGTCTTGTACCGGCTTAGTGCTCTGCTTCATGGATAGGCCAGTAGCATATTATCATCACCAAAAGCAAGGATGACAGCAACTAACTGTCTCAGAAAGGTCTATTTTGTTCTATCCCCTGCCATTACCTACCAGGCAAAGATACAACCCCCATGTCCATTCATGTGTCCCTAACTGTGCCAACTGGTGTGCCAAGAAAAGGTAAGTACTCATAGCATGTATAGGGACTGTTTATATATGATTTTATTCTTCAGTACTAGTAAGCAAGCAAAACAAAACAAACCAACCAACCAAACAACAACAACAACAACAAAACAACAACCACAAAACAAAAGTACAAAAAACCTGCAAAGACCAGAATTTTTCTACTGTACATAATGGGCAAAGTTTAAAGAAAAATAGCTTTGAACTAGAGTCATTTCAGGGCTTTTTGCATAATTATTAAATAATTCAGTGCACAAATACAACTCATAAAATGGGTTAGTGTTGCAATTAAAAGTAAACCTTGATTTTCAGAATATTTAATCGTGTGATAAATGAGCTGTTAGCGAGTCCCCTATTTTTGTTCTGTTTTCTCTTTGTGCAGTTGTTTAAATGCAATAAGCACCACAATGTAACATGTGAACTGTCAGCAACAGATTTGTTTAGCTCCATAAAATAAGCTCATTGAAGTTTCCCCAGACTCACCGTGTCTTCCTCCAAAAAGCACTTCTGATAAATTCAGCCAATACTTTATAATACTAATATTTTGTATTCAGATTAATCCCTAATATTTAAAATGTTATTTTATCTTACATGTTATTTTTGGTGAATTTTTTTTTTTTTTTTTTAAAGAATACTACTGTCCTTGCAAGGAAAAACAGAGTTTTTGGTTGAGTCTTGCTGAGGAAATGCTTTGGGGTCCATGTCATTACTGGGATTAATAGATGTTTGAATTCAAGGAATGATTGGATGTTGTGTTGAGGGACATGGTTTAGTGGGAGCTATTGGTAATAGCTGAACGGTTGGACTGGATGATCTTTTAGGCCTTTTCCAACCTGGGAGATTCTCTGAATTTTGGCAACATTCTCTGCTGACAGTAAAAATGACAATTCTTTGCATGAATCACTTTGTGTTTTTCCATTGATAATCAATAGCTTAGTATAAAGTAAAATAAAACCATGAAAAATAAAGTATTTGCTAATTACATTTTGGAACATACAGAAATTGTGGGCTAATGACATTTTATGATTCCCTGAAAGACGCAGTCGTTCTGCAAAGTTGCCTTGTGTTTTGTTGAACTGCTGGTCACAAACATGATAGTGCTTGATGCTTTGAAAGCATGATTACAGGTATTGATTTAGTGCCCATCACTGTGATAACTGATTTGTAGCTTGACATGGAACATACAGGAGATCACTAAGAGATGAGCCTAAATATAGGAAGCTTGTTGCTTGCTCATGCTACAGGTAAGGGGAAGTCAATCTAGCAGGGAGCAATGAGCAGAAAGGTCTATTTTAAGCAGCACGTTTATGTTTCTCTGTATTTCCATGGTAAGCCCTCAGCCTAGCCATGCTATTGAGAAGGCTCTGCCATCAGCATATATTTAGATAATGGTATTTTGGACTGATGCTTTTTGATTTCAGCAAAATTATACCGATATTGGAAGGCACAGTCAGATTGAGCTATTTATCATATTTGTATTACTTTGCCTTGCAAAAAATACTTGTAAATATTCTGGGAATAACACTTATGGACATAGTTTAGAATAGTCCAAAGGAGAAATCTAAAACATAATAGCAGATGCCTTATCATTGTGTAAATATTTATATATATATTTCTAAAGGATCACTTTACATCTAATAGAATGAATAGAGTGGTTTGGTGATTTTTGTTTGTTGTTTACTTTTTTTCCCCAGCTATTACTTTCAAGCCTTTATAAACATATTCAGCTCTCCCTACCTTTTATTTATTTATTTATTTATTTATTTAAATGTGCATGTTTATGTTATGTAGCAAAATATACAGCAGAAATATTACATACAGCTCCAATGCAGAGGTGGCTTTTCAGCTAGTTGTTATCTTTTAAATAACAAAATCAAAACGATTTTCTACATTATTATTAATCCCCCTAACCTAAACTAAGGTTTCTATATAAAATCATGTACTTAAAAAAAATGTGTAAGGTTTAGCCTAAGGCAGGGTTATATTTTTTTCACCTCTAAGTCCTCTGGTTATTTTTATAATGGAAACTGTATTGCTTTTTTAACTACAAAGGCTCAGAAAATACTGTAACTGGCCCAATGACAACAGCTGGTGAGGAGAATCCATTTTACATCACCATTTGTTTTTAAATAGAAGTGAAAGATAAGGCATTTTCACAACGAGGCACAAGTTTTTTTTTTTTAATTTTAATTTTCACCTTTGTAATTTTTCTTCTGATTCTTCAGTACAGAAGCCTGAAGTACGTGAGATTCCTCCAAGGATTCAGACTTCAGCCAGTAAATGTAGCACTGATAAAGCAGTAGCATAATGAACTCAGCACAGAGATATTGGCACCACCTAGCCTCAAATTCTCTCAAACATCATGAAGCTTTTCCATTTGTCTCTGTCTTGGCACAGCTTCTTTGAGGGATGTTTACATCTTCCTTCTCCAAATCCTTCTTCCTTTGTCCAAATCTTTTACTCATAATGGTTAAAAAATTGTGAAGTTCCCTTAGCTTGTTCCTATGCAACACAACTTATTATTTTTTTAATAGAGAAATATGGAGCTAATATACCTCGGTTTGAGATATGGAAGAGGAAAATGAAGAGCTGAGGAAATTGCTGTGAAGATACAAGGTTACCTAAAATGCAGAGCATCTATTTTGCTAAAGGTTCCAATGTAGCAAAAGACTTCAGACAACACTGGTTCTACTGGGGTTACCAAAATGCTAGAGCTCAGAGAGATAATTGCATTTCTAAGCTTGCATCCAAAGGAAAGTAAATCCAGGACTCAATATGTAGAAAGGATGCTGTTAGAAACCGGGCAAACACCCCAAGCAGTGCCATTTCTATACTAAGGCAAGCCATGGTCAGATAGGTGAACTGGAATTAAAACTGAAACGAAAACACTTTTGAAAAAGTAGACTTTGTTACATGAGCATAAGAAAAGATTTTCCTTTTTGGAGAGGGGTTAATTTTCAGGATGTGAGGGGTTTCATTAAAAAAAACATAGCACATTGAATATGGATAATTTTTTTCAGTTGGAATCCCTTGGAACTAACAGAAATGGAATAAATCTGAAATGTTGTGAAGCACTGAATAAGTATGCTGAAGACTTATTTCACAGCTAGTCCCAGATATGAGTGTGCTTTGCCTTACTGCAATAATTCTTATGTCATGAGCAGAAGCAGATCCTACAGGCTGGACGGCACCATTCAAACTAATGTGTATCTGAAGTGATGAATGGTCTGCAGGCAACTCTTAGGGCCTTGATCTCAGTTGTTAACAACCAGCACTTACTAATAGTTAAAGATGATTTTTTATTTCTACCCTGAGTCATACCCACATAATATCCTTTTTTTTTGTTGTTGTTGTTGGCCAATATGAGTTTGTGAGAAAGCTGGTTCCATCTTCACTGGACTTCTAGCATCCGTGTGGACAACAAAGAAGTGATGCTCATACCATAGATTTTCTTCTACCAGAAGCAGCCTCCTGGGTATTTCTGAGAGTGCATTTAATCTCCTTGGGGCTGTTCTTTCATTTCTTATGACTGCAAAGAAGCTACTTAGTGCTTTATACATTCTACAAGCAAACTGTTAAATATAATAAGGGACAGTTAGAAAAAATGGAAAATAATAAAGTGGGCCTAGAACACTCTTGCATGACTTGACATTACATATATTTCTAAGAATAACAACAAACAGGGTGATGTTCTCAGATGACCACACGGTGTCTTTCAAGATGCATTGTGGCTGGGTTGAAAAGAGAACTGAGCCTTTTCAACATTATCTGCCAGATGTCCTTATAGGGTTGTCAGTGTCAGTTTATGTTCAGACTACACAGCATAACATCCCATAGCACACATCCCATGCAGCGCTGTATGGGAATTCCTATAGGCCAGACTCTCCGTTTTGCACAAACTTGGAAGTAATTGGACTGGTGACAGTCCCTGGCATAAAACAACTGGAAATGAATTCACCTTCTGAGATTTGTGAGAGCAAAGTGGGAAGAGAAACAGGCTCCCCAGCATGGAATTTGGCCTTTGGTGAAATAATCTGTAGCTAAATCAGAAGACTCAGATTGGACGTGAGTTTTTTTTAAATTGTAATTTGAAGATTTGCAGCAGCACAAAGATCCTATAAAAAAACAAAACACACCAAAAATGTCTCAAATCCTGTGTGAAGGTTTGTAGTAATTAGTCCAGTACCTGCTGTGGTGAGACCACAATGAGTCTGCCAAAGTATTCCTGCAATTAAAGCTCTTTTAACAGTGGGAACTCAACTTCACATGAACTGCTAGGGGCTATAGGGAAGAAAGTAATCCAGCCGTTGTTCTTAAACTCAGCTAGCCCCTTGCAGCTTGAGTTTAGAAAGAGGAAGAACAGAAATGGAGGGGGAAGTTTTCTCTAAAGAGGTGGGCAAAGTGACTTTAAAGAAAACTCAACTAACAGCAGTAAGAGTACATAATGGGAAGCAGTGTCTCCTACTTTGTTTTAGGAAGAAATGGAAACTGTTTTGGTTTTAAGGAATGCAGTGAGAAGCATTGCCTCCTCAACTCACTCTCTTTTTCTGTACAGAAGCGGAAGGCAGAAGAGGTGCCCTGTGGTTCGCTATAAATTAATACAGAGAAGGAGATAAAGAATTAGAACAGCGAATCATTGTCTAAAATCAGGACAGCTGCTTTTTTTTCCTCTTTAGCCTGAAGGCAGGCATTGGAATGCAGCATTTGTTACTGTCTTCTGATGACAAAATGAACCAGGGCAATATAAATGATTTTTTTTTTCTTTTCTTCTTTTCAAATGTATTGAATATTCCACCAGATCTGGAAACAAAATAGTTTCAGTAATACCCAGGGCTTGTCAAAAAAGTGGACAGTGAGTTATTTTTTGAAAGGACTATATTAATGCAAATTAATTCAGTCATTACACAACCGAGTCCAGTGGGTGAATACACTATGGAGTCCTTAGGATCCTGCTGACCACAGGCAGCCCATGCCCATGTGTTTCTGGATTAGGTTGTTCTGCCAAGCCTTGCTGAATTGTGGTTGAAGGATTTCTGCTATGAGGTTTTATTTTAAGTAGTTTTGCTGTTGACATTTCCTTTAGTAAGAAATAGGAATGCTGTTTGTCAATTAATTAAACCAGTATCCGTGGCCCTTTGTTTTAGAGATGGGAGTGTAGGCAGGAAGACATTAATGTATGTATTTAGTATGACTTTCCAAAAAGGGGAGGAACAGACACAGAGCATTATAAAAGACTCACAGAATCATGAAATTGTTAAGGTTGGAAAAGACCACTAAGATCATCTAGTTCAAACACAAATGAACCTCCACCATGCCCACTAAGCCTCATCACTTAGTGCCACATCTGCACATTTCTTGAACACTTCCAGAGACAGTGACTCCACCACCTCCCTGGGCAGCCTGTTCCAGTGCCCAACCACTCTCTCACAGAAGAATTTTTTCCTAGCATCCAACCTGAACCCTGGCACAACTTGGGACATTGTCTCTCATCCTTCTTTATATAGGGTGGAACCATAAGTGACTATGCAGGAATTGTGGGAGAGTGACAGAGAGGGAGGGAAGGTGGAAGCTCTTTGGCAGCTTTGTGCACAGATTTAATCACCTCTGGATAAGCTTCTGCTTGAAGAGAGAGAAGCAAAGCTTGGATGTTGTGACACACAGAGCCATGTCCCCATCTGTTGTGGGAGGGAGTAGCCACTGGCTGACTTAAGGCTGTTTCTTGCCTCAGTTGTATGGATAAGTTAACTATTGAAAGAAAGATTAACCTGCTTGGTCTGGAAATTGGAAATAGCCTTTAACTGCTACAAATGCCTGTTTCTAAATGAGTGCTGTAATGATTTTCATTAGCATTTGACAATTAAATAAGGACTAGGTATTTTCCCATCAGACATCTGAATAAGCATATTCTGAATTCATACTGTGGCTTTCATTTCTAACAGGTTTCTAATGCCAACTCTTTGCTCCATTCATTCCAACAGTTTGCTTCTGGCTGGAAAACAAAGGAAAAAGGACTGGGAAGTGAAAGTAAAATAGGATATCAGGAGAAATTTCTTCAGGTTAGAACCAGAAGTGAGAAGCTTAGAATCCACTCTGAATAACAAAATGGAATGCACTGACATTCACTTCAAACCTCCTACAGATACAACTGGTCTCTAGTATCCCAACACATCTATCCACAGTTTTACTGAGAGTATCCGGAACTGCAGTTATGCCTTTTCAGTCCTTCTGGTCATCAGCCCCCTTTCTTTCTCTTCTGTGTGGTCTTCTGTATCTTGATCTAGTAGTTATTATTGGATTAATCTTTACCTCTAAAACTGTGAGGAACAAACAATGCAGGATTTTTGGAGGATGGACAGAAAACTGACTACATAGAACTCTGTGTTTTAGTGGTTTGAATCTGTGCTCAGAAACTAAACCCGACCACTTGCTGCTGTGAGAACTATTGAGGATCTCATGATCAATCTCTCTTGCTCAGGCTATTTTGTTTCTGGTAAAGAATTAATTTCCCCTTGGAGCATGGTCTTGAATTATCCCTTCCCAGACATTTATTTTCCTTCTTCTATGGCCTAGAAAATAATTTCCTCTTGAAGTGTAATAAGCTCATCAGAAGAGCTTTAGAAATACTGGTCTGTGAGCACTTAACAGGCTAGTGATAAGAGATCTCTTTTGGTTCAATGTTTTGTTTTAACCTGGGCATAAAAAACAGTTATTTACAGGTCTCTGGTTACCATTATTCATAGCTCTAAACTACTAGGGAAAGAGGCTTTTGTGAAGATAATTGGGAGACAGCCTGTAGGAAATGAGGCAAGACAAGTCTGAAGTATAGTCTTGAGTTAAACCTCCAAAAGCACCATGAAACTAGAACTTAGGTGGTTTAGTCCACAGATTCATGAAGGCCCTCAGGCTCTTCATTCTAGGAAGGTCTGAAGATGTGAGAAGCCATGCCCTTTGAGAGCCAAGGACAGAGTTGCAACAGGGTGTTTCAGGTTCCTAAACTGCACTGGATATCCTGTTAAGAATAGGAAGGACAAAAGCAATTTTCTAAATGTTATGTCCCTCAAATTGTGAAAGCACAAATCCCCTGTTGCTTCAGATTATTCTTTGCTCTTCTAAGAAGCTCCAGTGCTTTCTGATGTCAAAATGACATAGGAAAATATAAAAAATTAAAATGGAAGGTCATGAAGGAATCTTCATCCTTCTGTGTTATTATTAACTCTCTTGTGTTCCTTATTGCTTCCATGTTGTTATTCCTGATGTATATACTATGTGAATAAGAATATGAACCAGACCTGCTGATGGTCACCTGACTTTCCTTGGGGAAAATCACAGCAGTGTTTTTTTTGTTGTTTTTTTTTGTTTTGTTTTTTTGTGTTATTGTTTGTTTTTAATGTGGATTGAATAAGAAGAAATCCCAGAGCTGGCATTTAGGTGACAGGTCATCCTCACCCTTGGATCTGCAATTGGATAGAAGCACTGTTGTGTGCATGGTAGGGATGAAATTGCTTGCTGCTGGAGGGAGAGAGTGAGATCTGAGGTGAAAAAAATCTTCCCCAAAAACCTGACAGTAGCTCTTGTATATGCAAGCCAATGATGCTATTTCAAAGAACAACTATATAGAATGACAGATTCAACAAAAATAAATATATAATATAATGGCTGTAAGTATAGTTAGTCTAAAAATCACAGAATAACAGAATATCCTGAGCTGGAAGGGACCCACAAGGATCATGGAGCCCAACTCTTAGCTTCACACAGCACCACCCTAAACCAAACCCTGCGTCTGAGGGTGTTGTCCAAATGCTCCCTGAACATCAGCAGCTTGGGGCTGCGCCCACCACCCTTGGGAGCCCATTACATGCCCACTACCCCCTGGTACAGAACCTTTTCCTAGTCCCCAACCTATCCTTCCTATCTGTTGCTGCACCAGCACAGAGCAAAGCCCTCATCTGGTGGTAGTGCTGGGCCTGATGCACCCAGGGTACAACTGGCCCCTTTGGCTGCCAAGGCACAGACTGCTGACTCTCATTCAACTTGCCATCAATCGGAGCCCCCAGACCCCTTTCCATGGGCCTGCTCACCAGCCTGTCATCCTCTAGTCTGTATGCATAGCCAGGTTTGTCCCATCCCAGGTGTGAAATCCAGCTCTTGTTGATTTTCATGTGGTTGGTGATTGCCCATTGCTCCAATTTGTCAAGATCTCTCTGAAATGCCTCTCTTCGCTTGGGGGAGTCAGTAGCTCCTCCCTATTTCCTAAAAAAACCAAAACCACAACACCCAAAGAATTACTTTTACTTGAGTTTTTGCAGAACTGAGCCCTCAGGACATGAGCCTTTTGAAGCAAGAAATCCTTCTTTGTGTCTCAGTTGTCATGCCTGGCTATGGTGTAACAAAAGTAATTATCAAGATGGCCTCATTTGGGCTCTTCACTTGACACTTACTGTTTGCTGTCTCTTGGAAAAGGTGGGGAAACCAGATAGACTCAGCTCTGTAAATTCATCAGCTCACTGCTTATCAGGATGGAAAGAATGTAACTCATCAGCAAGGCAACACTCTTTCATACATATCTTGATGGAATGCAACAGATGACAGTTGCCTTTGAGCATATATAAAGGTCAGACAAGATTCAGTGTCATCGATATCCGTACACTGCTTACTTACAGCTACCCATCCCATCTCCTCTTGTGTGTCTTCTTTTGTTGCATTCGTTGTGCCTGCTCAGATACTAGCAAATTCACAGAGACTTCTGCAGCTTTTCATTATGTTTTCATTTACCCATGCAAAGCCAAGAATCTGTGGGGTTTTTTTTAGGTCTTGCAAATGGTATAAACCAAATTAAATTCTTTAAGAAAGCCATTACTACTGGCTTCTTATCAAAGTACACCAAACATTTTGCACAACACTACTACATTTTTATGTACTAAATTCTTAGTACAAAATAGCTTTGCTAGACAGCAATAAAACTTTCCTTTTATTACTTCTTTTTGATTTACTTCTGTACTCAGCAGGAAAAGCATCTATTTTCGTTCCAGCTCAGCATACCACCAAGCATTCTGGGAATATGGTTATGGAGTTCAGCATAAATATGAATCTTTGACTAACAGTACAAAGCTGTGGCTATTAAAGAGCTGTCTGAGCCTTCCGCCTGACATAGAGAAGTGCAAGCAGACACACCATGTGCTGCAACTGTAGACTTAGGCTTAGATTTTTCCTGCTTAAAATCAGATTTCACCTTGGAAAACTACCACTGAAATGTTGGATAATGGTAAGAAATCAGCATTTCCAAAGAACAGGTTTTAGGCAGAAACAAGAACAGGGTCTGTGATATTTCTGGAAGGTGCCTGCAAGTCTGAGCACATTACAGCTTCATCGAGTCACTGCTATTTGCAGTTTCAGAAAACAGCCTTAGGAAAATGTAATTATTACACTTCTTAGACTGTTTCCATAAGATACATGGATTGTCCTTCAGCCTAGCTCTCTGCCGTTCAGGGTCTAAGATATATGGTACTGCAAGTTACAGACATAGGGAGTATCTTGTAATCTTGTACTCTTCACTTATTTAGAGACAGATATCTCTGAGGTGTGACCCTGTACAGCTGACGGTGTTTCTTCTCTTCTCAGAAAAGAGTAAATACGTTCCCTTGGGAAATTTCTGTCCAACAGTGGAGATGTGTATCTTTGGTAATCACTTGGATGCTCTGTTTGAGCCCTGCGTGCTCTGTTCACATACTTTTAACTTCTGTTAACATATATCATGCAAATCACAGGATTTTAAGTTCCCCCTTTCACCTTCTTGCCCACACATTGTTTTGTTTTCCCTGTTTATTCCTTCCATTCTTATTCTTACCTGTGAGGACCGTTTTTGATCGAATCTGATTCTTCCATGGTTCTGTCAGACCTCAGGTTGGACTATAAAATGAGTGCCGTGCTCAAACTCTATTTATTTATTTATTTTAAAGTGAGCTACTGGGAAGAGCAATCATCTTGGGATATATGCGGCATTGATCTTTCCCTCCCACCTCTTGCATTTATGTAGCTTGACTTGTTTTATTTTCAAGCAAACTCGATGAGATTTGAACAAGAATAACAAAAACATCAATTCTGTATATTTACCTCTTTCTCCAAAAAGGACACTGGTTACCATCTTCATTACCATCTAAAAGCTTCCAGGAGTGCTCTTATTTTGTAAGGCTTTTCTCCAGCAAAGTGTGAGTTATCCATGAGTACTACAAGATTTTTTGGAGAATGTTCTCAGAAATGTTTGTATAGATTTATAGTAATGATTGTGGCTTTAAAGTCCTTGTACTTAAAATCCTGGACCATGTCTAATTTTTCAGTTCTATGAAGTGACAGGGTCACATTTATATCTTTCAGTCTCTGAGAATTTCTCTTCCATTAAAGTTCAGACAATACAAACCAAGCTTGGGTTGCCCCATAGTGAACTTACTGTGGGCTGTACCTTACTTTGCTGGTGTGCTTGCACTATAATCACTGGAGTTATTCATGTCAGCAAAACAAGCAGAATTGGAGCCCTAAGACTGAAATGAACATCAGACATATATATGAGACTTGGTTTTGTAGAATTATCTTATGGCTTACTTCTTTATTATTAATTCTCTATCAAATTTAATATCTTGAATAATAACCAGTAATATTGTGGATATCAAGGAGAAATAATGGATAATGCTTTAATTATCCGGCATCATAGAGCCAAGTCTTCATTTACATGTATGAGCACCTCTTGTTCATTCCTGACAACTCTGAAACTTATCCAATAGTTATCTTTATCCAGCACATCCTATACTCTGGTGGGGCTTATAGCTAATCTAAACATGAATGGATAAATTGATATGCTTCCACTTTAGAGAGCCTCTTCTGATTATCTGGTATGAACCCTTGCATTTCTCAGGCTATATCTTGTCAAACATTCATACTTGCTTCAAGCTGTCTTTCACAGTAGTCACTAAAATACCACTTGCTTCATGTCTTTGCTTGAGAACACAGGTAAGATAAAATAAAACTTGCGTTGTGATGTAGTTCCCTTGCAGTCACATTCATTTCACACCTGGATATGATTTAATTGTGAAATAGAGCTCTATACTAACATCAGACAATCCCAAACAAACAAACAAACAAAAAAAGCAGAATTTAGTCCCAAAAAAGGTTTTATTTGCTGATGGCACTTTTTTCTTTCTATTTTTTTTTGCCTTGCTCCAGTTAGGAGTAGCAAAAGATCCAACTTAGAAGTATTAATTTACACTTCTGTGTACTATGTGTAAAATATTTTGGTGAGCCCCGGTGGTGCAGTGGTAGAAGTGCCTCTTGCAACACTGGAGGCCTGGGTTCGAATCCCCCCTGTGGCGCAAGTGGTAGAAGTCCCTGACCACTCTTCCAGTGAAGAAATTTTTCCTAATATCCAAACTGAACTTTCCCTGGTGAAACTTAAAACTATTATTTCTTGAATGTCACAGATAAGAAGAGCATTTACTGACAAATTTCAGGGCTTTCATGGGGCACTTGCTCAAAATGATGTTTCAACATCTTGCAGGTGAGGAGGTATTTTACAGCTTGTGTAGAACCTGGTAATCATGCAGGAGCATGTGTTAGTTAGTGCCATCTGGACACAGAGGTGACCCAATCAACCTTGTGTGATTATGAAGTTCAAATGGAAGTTGTTGAGTTGGTGACACTTGGTAATGCATGAGACAGGGCTTTAGGAAGGGAAAGATGAAGAGGAAACACCATATGAAACAGGAAGGAAAAGATACTGTCTCTTTGTCTCAAAAGTTTATGGTACAGCTTTTCATTAGATGCTGAGGCTTCTGATGAGACAGCATCGGATCAGATTTTAAAGACATGTCCAGGTGGCACCAGGTTCTGATGGCCATGATCAGCATGAGAAATGCATTGGAACAGGCTGCCCAGGAAAGCAGTGGGGTGACTGTCCTTGGGGATTCTCAAGAAATGTGTACATGTGGCACTGAGGGACATGGCTTAGTGGGCATGATGGTGATGGGTTGATGTTTGGACTAGACGAGCTTAGTGGTCTTAGTAGTCTTCTCCAACCTTAATGATTCTATGATTCTGTTTTTACTGCTTGGAGGCCAGCAGCCTGTGGACTTCAGTTATTAGAAAAGATACCAGGAAGGTCCAGTTGGGGTCTGCATCTCTGCAAGCTGTAAGAGTTAGGCTGAAATGATGCCTAGCTGAAGAGTCATAGCCTCACTCCTATTACATTACAAGAAGAGCTGCTTTATGCACATGGTATTGTCTCATGTGTTTTGCAGTTCAGGCAAACACAACTTTGCCACTAGCAGAATGATGTGAGGCAATGCACGCTGTGCTGTCTTTGTCACCCAAGTGACAGTGCGTGCTGGAGAAACGATGATGAGGAGCATTGTAAACGTGGCAGAGCTCACAACAAGGAAATCCAATCTGGTGTTGACGATGAGCTGATGTGAAAGCTCCCAACTGGTTCCTTGCACTGTGTTTGTTCACACTGTAATTCCAACCTCCTGTGCGAGCTGTGGGTGGCAGTGAGCTCAGCTGGGGTGGCTGCATCTGTAAAATAAACAACCCCCAGGAAGATGTCAGGGGAAAAAGAGAAAACTGTGGTTTGCTCTGAGTTAGCAGGCAGCAGGCAGCTGAGCAGTGAGAGAGAGATGTCTCACCCTATAAGTTGCCAAACACTCTGTTTCCTGGGCAGGACAGGACTCAGTGTCCATTTCTGCTCCTGCACCAGGCAGGGAATTTTTCCTCACTGATTCTTAGGAATTTGTTGTTTCTCCTGACTTTGCTACTGCTCTTTCCCTTAGAAAGATTGAGGCTATTCCTTATTTATTTATTCATTTATTTATTTTTATTTTTTTCAGCTAAATCCCTACCTTCTCTCCCAGTAGGGACACCAGAGACATTACTGAGTTACAAGGAACAATTCCAGTTCTTATGGTGATTCCCTTGAAATGCAGCAAATATCAAGCAGGTGACAAACCTGTTCAGGAATAGAAAAGCCTTTTCTCCAAGCTCTGTGTGTGCCCGTGTAATCCTCAGCAAGCGCTGCAGAAGATGTGGGTTGCTCTGCCAGCTGGTGCTGCATGGCAGAGCACTGAACACAGCCGTGTTCCCTTCCCTCCATATCAGAGATAAATTCTCTCAGTCACTGTATGCATTATTTAGACCTTTTGCCAAGCCCTGTTCTGCCTGGTTCTTGTTCCAGAAAACGTTTTGTTATTGTTGCTATCTGTCTTCTACCACTGGAGGAAAACCAGGAATGGATTCTTTCTCTGTTATTTCAGTTGCTGTCTTAATCTGAACAGCTCAAATATTGACTTCTAACCATACATTTAATTCCTTTTGACTGACCAGAACTAACGAGTAAATAGAAGCAGGCAGTGGTTTTGGGAGAGCCCTTAGCTGCAATGAGCACAGCATGTTTCTTAAGTTGGAACTGTGCTGTTCTCCTATTTCTCGCTTTCACACTGCTTGTAAAATGACACTCCCAGGGCTACTAATTTCCCTGGAGTAAGCTGTGATGGTGTGAAGTCTTTCTTTTGTTTTAGTTCACACAGTTGTGTGAAGCTTTTAAGAGGAGAAAAGAGCAGTGCCAGCTCCTCCTCTAGGAGTGTCCGCCTCCTCTGGGTTCCGCCATTCCATTCTTCCAGAGTCAGTTCTGTGCTGGCAGATGCTAACTGCAGTGTTGCCTTCTCCTTTGTTTTTATCATTTCTCATCTGCAGGAGTGCTGACAGTGTGGCTGTTATGAGGCAGAGAAAGGAGATGTGCAGAGCCTTCACAGTTAAATAACACACAGCAGAAGACTCTACATTTAAACACATGATCTTCAAAGTTAACTTTCTCTTACTTGCAGCACTCATTTGATAACAACTTAACTATGCATCAAACAAGCTATTTGAGCAAGAGTATGTATTTAACAAAGACAAAAAAAAAATAAAATGTTTACAAGCCAAGTATACCTAGAATACAACAAGAACAATAGTGTTAAAAGGCAATTGTGTCTTCACCTGAACCATTTGGTCCTCTTGTATCAACGGATGTGTTTGATCACACACACACAGAGTTCATGTGTAACTAACATAGAATCAAAGAATGGTTTGGGTTGGAAGGAACCATTAAGATCATCTATTTCTAACCCCTATACTATAAGCAGGGACACCTCCTTTCTACACCAGGTTGCTCAAAGCATCATCCAGTCGGGCCTTGAGTGCTTCCAGTGTATCACCACCCTCATAAGAAAAGAATTCTTCCTAATATCTAGTCTAAACATCTAAACATCTAAACATGCAGAAGGGAACTTCTGCAGCAGTAGAGATCTCAACCTTCTGGTACTATATAAGGAGCTGCTGTTAACTCTTTGAAGGGAAGAGAGGCCTTGCAGAAGGACTGGGAAATAGTCTGCCACAGCATGAAGTCCAACAGGAGAACTCTAAGTTGTCTCCTAGGATGGAGTAATGTGAGACATTGGGAGGTCAGTGGCTGGAGTGCAGCTCATTGAGAAGGATCTGGGTTTGTTTGTGGCAGCAGGCTCAAAGGGAGACAGCAGTGTGCCCTGAAAGCCAAGGGACAAACTGAATTTTGAGGTGCATTGAACATTGTATAGCCCTCCAATCCAAAGAGGTGATTCTGCCACTATATTTAGTGTTGGTGTGGCCTCACCTTGAACACTGTGTATGGTTCTAGGCTCCACAGTACAAAAAGGATAGTAAAGGAGGCTGAGAGGTGACCTCACTTCTCTCTGCAGCTTCCTGAGGAGGAGATGTAGAGAGGTGCTGGGCTCTGCTGCTGGCTGCTAATGCCATGGTGTGTGGGAAGAGCACAAAGCTGCCAGGGGAGGGTCAGTCTTGACATCAATAACAATTTATTCAGTGTGAGAGTGGTCAGACACTGGGTCCCATTTCCTAGTGAAGTGACTGATGCCCCATGGCTGTCAGAGTCCAAGCGGACAATGCCCTCAGAAATATGCTTCAAATTTTGGTTAGTCCTGAAGTGGTCCTACAGTTGGACTAGGTGATCTTTGAAGGTCCTTCCCAATGAACTATTCTATTCTATTCTATTCTATTCTATTCTATTCTATTCTATTCTATTCTATTCTATTCTATTCTATTCTATTCTATTCTATTCTATTCTATTCTATTCTATTCTATTCTATTCTATTCTATTCTATTCTATTCTATTCTATTCTATTCTATTCTATTCTATTCTATCCCATTCCATTCTTCCCAGAACTCTTTGGATGGCTTTGCACAGTTTGGAGGGTTTATGGACATACTGCAGAAGCCTGAGAACTTCGTAGAATCATAGAATGGCTTGGGTTGGAAGGGACCTCAAGGATCATCAAGCTCCAACACCCTTCCTCTGCATGTCTGTGAGAAGATCCTCTTCTTGACAATGTAGACCAAGGGAATGAAGCTTGCTGGATTCTTATCATTTACCTATCTGTCTCCCTCAGTTTGCATGATTATTCTCATATGACTGGAGAATGTCCAGCTGCCCATGGGTTTATTCTTATAAGATTTCCCTCCATGCAAATTAAGTATAATTGAATAACCATCAGATGTAGGACCCTGGGGGCTGGAGAAGCTGAGATGTCACACTGAAGAGACAGAGGAAAAGGTCATTGCTGAGCAAAGGGCTTCTCTCTGAGTCCACATGATTTAAGAGATCCAGTTTTTGCAGCTATAGAGAGAAGAGTGAAAACCAAGGTCACCCTGGGGGTGGAATCACAACCAGTTTTCTGTTGTCATCACTGATTTGGGTATTTTAGGCAGAACCCCACTTAAACAAGTATCGTTTTGGATGTCTTGATATTCCATATAAC
This sequence comes from Coturnix japonica, assembly GCF_054131305.1. Taxonomy (NCBI): domain Eukaryota; kingdom Metazoa; phylum Chordata; class Aves; order Galliformes; family Phasianidae; genus Coturnix; species Coturnix japonica. The sequence continues at coordinate 9,892,596 of NC_140664.1, read as the reverse complement.
TGAAGTAATGCAGTAACATGGCTTACTTAAGAGCGCTGGTGTTTAAATCCTGATAATCAGTTCTGTAACTTCAACTATAATAACATGCAGAGGAAATTTTCAGTTTTCAAGTTCTAACATCCTATTCTAGAATCCCATAAGTTAATCTCATGTTTTATTCTTTGAAAGAGACTCAGAAGAAAAAAATGATATAAACAGAGAAGTTTGTTATCACTCTGGTTTTGATCTGCTCTTTTCATAGTCTGAAGTGGGATCAGATATCAAGGAAAGTTTGGATGGCAAAAATTTTACTGTAGCAGTTTGATTTGGGTTATGTGATTTTTTTCTTGTCTCCTGAGTCTAATGCTTTAGAAGACTCAAGAAACTGCTGGTGACAGTGTCTGGGCTCAACAGCAGGATACAAAATCCCACTGTGGATCACTTTGCATGTTGACTAAATATCTGGACTTTTTTATGACATCTTTCTTTATCTTTCCTTTGCAAACCACTCCTGTTATTTACAAAAACACTTTTTATACTTCAGCCTTTAGAATCAAGGATGGTGCTGAAATAATACTGCTCTTTAATGCAGTATTTTCTTGGTTTTACCATAAGTAGTATTCCATAAGCATTTGCACAGTGGGATGGGTGCAGGTAAACTGGCATATTTAGTGAATATTTTGCTTCTAGTTAATTTCAGGAGGGAACAGATGAACATTAGTGACAGAGGTAGTGGGTAGATGGCTCTGTGTAATGCTGGAAATATGCTTAGCTAATTGCATATCCACCTGTGGCTATGCAGATGGCAATATCTCCACTACAGCTGTAATGCTCACAACAGCCCTTCTATCCCCAGCAGAAGCAGCTGTAACCTTCAGAGAAAGGCAGATGTGAACAGCTTGAGCTGGTTTCACTTCTGGAGCCCAAATTACTGGTTGCTGTCTGCATATACTGGTGCTGAAGTTTCATATTGTGCTCCAAGGCTCACAATGTGTTTGTAGCTGCAATAGGAAGCAGCAAAGAGGCAGCTAAAATATTTAAACCCAGATGAGGCTGCTGAACCTAAATGAGCAGCACTGAGGCAGCACAGGACAGTCTGCGTCTGCGGTGATGTGAGGTCCTTTCAGTCCTTTGCTTCTTCTCTGTATATTCTTCTGTTCTGTATATTCATGTGAATATGGAGATTTATCAGTGGTAAGGAAAGGAAAACCAACAAGTTTTTATTCTGCGTATTCCTAATATATACCTTTAAAGCCTTGGTAATTTGTCTTCCACCAAAAAGCACTGGACTTATGACTATGTGATTTCTGGAATCAGCTGACTCTGAACATACAGACATTCTGAGTTATTTGGTCTGATCCGGAAATGTGATTTTAGTTTCTCCTGAATGAAGTGCTGGATTTTTTTTTATTTTTATTTTTATTTTCTTTATCTCAGAGTTAAAAAAGGGGGCAGAAAGGCGTTACTTGAAGAATAGTAAGTCTAAGTCCCAAGTTTGTCTCCTCAGCATCGTTCTGCCCTAGGACTTCTGCAGGAAAACACGAGTGGAACTGTTCAACCACAGTAATTCAGCCTTTCCAGCAATGCTAGGAAATGCTGAAGTGCTAGATTTTGAGCAAGAACCTTTTGTTCATATATATGGAAGACATATTTTTTCTTACGAGGAAAAGCAAGCAGTGGAGCAGCTTCCCCAAATATTGTACGGTTTCCATCATTGGAGTTTTTTAACACCTGGCTGGATAAGGCTTTGAACAATCCTGTCTATTCTCAAAGCTGACCCTGATTTGAGCTAGAAGTTGGACTAGGGATACTCTAGGGTCCAGTCTATCTTGTATTATCTTATGATAATGTGATTCTGGTACTTTTTTTTTTTTTTTTTTTTTTTTTTTAAACTGTGTGAAGTAGATCAGTATCAAGACAGAATCATTTCTAGGTCTCGGTACCAGCATCAGAGAAATGTGAAGTAACAGTAGAGCCTCTATGGCTTCCTGTTTTTCATCAGCAGTTTAGACAGCCTGGAGAACATAAGCTGTTTATTGGTCTCCATCCACATATCAAACAATGCAGATGTTACTACAGAGAATTTGTGAGAACACAGGACAGGAAGCGAGAGCAGAATTTTCTAACCATTGACCTCTGTTAGTGCAGGTAACCATGACATGTTAGAAACATATCTGCTATGTTAAAATTCAATTAATATTGTACTGCTGTTACTCTTGTTGCAAGACTCTTACAGAATCTTTATTTTCCGTCTGTTAGATAATTTCTAATTTATAGCTTAAGTTTATTCCATACTTGTTTATACTGTTTTGTTCCACTAGCGTTTTTCCCTATGGTTTCTTCTGACACTTATTTCCTGGATATGTTTGTTGAAAGCAATCCTAACCGTTTCAGTTTTCATCTAGGAAATTAAACAAACTGACCTCCCCTAGGCTTCGCATCCTGCAGTCGCCATGAATTATTGTGAGGCTGGATAACCAGTACAGTGCATATTGCTCCAAATAAGATCTATTGAATGTCTTGTACTATACTGTTAATATTTGCCCATCTCCATTGGAAATACTTCAGATAATCTGCACTATCACTGCTTGTGTTTCTTGGCAACAATGGCTTCTTTGGCTGCAACTACTTCTGCAACAACTTGCAACTGTTTTTTAATTCATCTCTCTATGCATGATTGTCTTAGTTTGCATGATGAGTTAGTTTTTTAACTGGCTTTCAGTTGTCTTGATGTTAGCAACCTCCATCTTCATGTTGTCAATATCTCCTTGTTATTCCTTATAAATAGTTGCATGGATCCTTTCCTGAAGAACAATGCTTTTGTAGGATGTCTTTCCCCAGCCACAAAGTTCTCCTTTTTCACCAGAAATATTACTTCCACTTTTGCTGAGTTCTTACATACAAGTGTGGGTTCTTTCACTAATCTCCATCTTCACAAGTTTAAAATGTAATTTTTTTGTGGAATGTGGCTTTATATTCTTTGCTGAAGTTGAGATGCGTGAGAGCTACTTCTTTTTCTCTAAGAAACTGTTTATTGGAAATCTTAGGCTTGGCTGGCACAACATGTCTTTCTTTATTTTTCTCTGAAACCCTGATGTTGCTGGAGGGAAGCCCAGCAGCTGTTGGATTGTATACTGCACAACAACAGAGAGCACAAAGCCAAGAATGAAAAGCCTTGTGATTGATTAATACCACAGGAGGGAATTCACTAGGTAGCTTGCACTTACCTAACCCAGGCTGTGTTCAAGATGCACTGTTAACACCCCTGTCTTTCCAAAATATACCTTGTCATTAACAACCATTCAATGACTGATGGTCATTGATTTGATACTGGCTGATGGATATTTTCTAGCTCTTCCTGCTAGCCAACAGTGTCAAGCAGCACTCCTGCTTGATGACAAGAACAGCAGCCTACAGGCAGGTGATGCACATGCAGATGAAATCTTGGTTGCTAAGTTTTCCTCCTGAGATTCCTTTCTGAAGGACATCAAATGTGCAGTTTATGTCTAATATTTTCTGGGGTTGCAACCTGTTGCAACCTGCAATTCCTGTGAAGGAATAGAACAAGGTGCCATTAGAGCATCATGGCTTGCAAGAAAATAATGATCCAGGGCTGGAGGTAGCAGAACTTTCTGCTGCATCAATTTTTCTAAGGGTAACAACAGAAATGAGGCTTCCAATGAAAGAAATGATTTCTCTCAAAGGCAAAGGTGTCCATTCTGTGTGGTACTTGCTTCTGCTATATTTTAACATTATTCTCTGCTAAGTCAAGCTTGCATTAGCGGTCAGAGCTGGTGGAGAAACTCCTTGGCTTGTACAAAGGAACAGTTCTAGCTGCTGAATGACGCTTCATTTAATTAACAACTCTTGTACAGATTTACATGATAGTGTTGTACTTTCTTGGGTTCTGTGATTAAGATCCCATTAGGGACCTAATCAGCGATTTCTGAGAAACACAAGTGCAGTGATAGGAATTTTTTTAGCTGCAGAGACTCCCTTGATGTTTGGTTTGCTTTTTGACCGAATATTTCCCTCATCTATTGCAAATGCCTGAAAATAGGTTGGATTCTCCCTTTAATGGGAAATCCCAAGGGAGTTCGCCAGAAACAGCCAGTTTGAGGCTATGAGCATATGCCTAATACTGTTTTCAAAATTGCTGCAGGTGTTTTCCAATAAAACTCAACACTACTGAGACAAAAAGCAGACTTTTATCTGGTTTTGTTGCTGTTGCAGAATGGAGAACTCTGGGTACTTTGTCTTTCAGAAAAAAACAGGTGTTTTTTGTTGCAAACCTGGACAATATAATTGAAAACTCCTAAAAATGTTACATTTCCATTCAAAGCCCAAAGAACTTTCACAAAAAAGTGCAGTAGTGACTCTCTACCACCATTTGCACTCTAAATTAAGTGTATCTAAAATAGCTATCTAAAAACCAGCTATGTGAGTTTATAGAGAGCATGAAGAAGGATGAAAAGGGCTGGTTGGAGGCTTGTCCCTTGTCTTTATGCATACAGTGTTTAGGCTGTGCAGTGTTGCTGTGCCTGTACACTATCAGGACCTCCGTGCTCAGAGACTGATGCCATCATGTCCAGATGCTGCTGATACCATGATGTGGATGTGGTGGTTGTGCTGCACTGTTTGTCTCCTGGTACGTGTTTCAGAGATGAGGCTGTACTGGGGAGGGGAAAGGAGTAGTTGTGGGGCTACAGCTTCACAGCCTCTATTATTCTGTCAACAAAGATGTGGTAGGTTCAGGTCTTTACCTTGGTGAGATAAGAGGAACTACAATGATATGACAAGCATGACAGAATGATTGTGTGTGCTGTTCTTAGTGTTTCTAGCAGAAGAATTGAAAACCATTATGTTTTTATTTATTTATTTTCTCCAGGAGCAACCTTTAACAAGAGTTTAATGAGCTCCCAGCAGTTGCCATCAGTAGGAGAAACATACTCACACAGCTCCCTACACCAATTACTTTGAACAAGGGGACAGTGGGGGCAGTTTCTATCAAGAGTTTCATGAAAACATTTCAGGTCCTGTGCTTTCAAGGTTCTGAGATAAAATACTCAATTTTACAATGGAAAATTTTTCTGAGAATGTAGATTCCACGTAAAGTTTGGAGTTCTCTTTGTTTTTTTTCTAACCAGATAATCACAGAATCACAGAATCATAGGGGTTGGAAGGGACCTCTAGAGATCATCAAGTCCAACCCCCCTGCCAAAGCAGGTTCCCTACACCAGGTCGTACAGGTAGGCATCCAAGCGGGACTTGAATATCTCCAGAGAAGGAGACTCCACAACCCCCCTGGGCAGCCTGTTCCAGTGCTCTGTCACCCTCACTGTAAAGAAGTTCTTGCACACATTTGTGAGGAACTTTCTATGCTCCAGCTTATGTCCATTTCCCCTTGTCCTGTCTCCATGTACCACTGAAAAGAGGCTGGCCTCACCACTATGGCCCCCACACCTCAGATATTTATAAACCTAGAATAATGGGTTTTAGTCTTATTAATATTGAAATGGTGGTCATGCTGGATTGATTGCAAAATGATTCCATGCTTAAAGGGGCAGAAAAATAAAAAATCTAATTAGGAAGGAGTTTTTGTTGCATCTAACTGTGTTATAGAATTGTGATATTGCTGTTACTATTTTAACCTAATATTAATTTAAAAAAAGAGAGAGAAATGTTTCTGTTTGCTCATTTTTGGAAGATAATAGAAACAGTTATATTATTAGTAAAAAAATACATAAAGGTGGTGCATGTGGTGTAGGGAGCTATTTAAAACCTTAAGTAGAAAATCCATCCCAAATCAATAACGTTCTTTTAAATATCACCCAATATTTACATGTGCTTATATGAACATGCATGTGTGTGTAGGTGTGTGTGAGTTTTTTCTGTAATCAAAACTTTTGAATGATGAAAATTTTTTAAGAGTCAAGCAGTGTGGTTCAATTGGAACAAGTCTATGGAGTCAAACACTGGAAGCCAAGAACTTCTATGTTCTTCAGAGTGAAGATATTTTGGAGCAGCTCCAGCCTGTTCCCATGGACTGAATGCCCATAGGAGACTGGAGCACATTAACTGCACTCTCATAGCAACGCTTCCACTCTAGTTTCATCAAGAACCCAGATTATTTGCTCTGCAACAGCTTTACACTGAAAGTGAAAGCAAAGAAATAGGACTATTTGGAGATTCAGTTCTGACTGAAATCAAAATTCTGCATATACCTCACTTTGACATCAAGGCTGTTGATTTGACTGACTAACGTGAAGGGTCACATCTGAAGTAGATTTTTCTTTTTTTTTGACACTAGTTTTAATGTTAATGATGGCAGAATATGAGTGTTTGCCCAAAGAAAGCTTAACAGGTCTGAAGGATGACTTTCTTTAGATTACAGTGAAACTATCTGATTGAATCCTCGTCATTCATTGAAGAGAAATAATTCTTGATGAATAATATTTGATATTCAAACACTGAAAGTTTGATTATATTGTAGCTCACAGATTTCGGAATGGTTGAGGCTGTCAGGGACCTCTGTGTCCATCTGCCTAATCTCTGCTCAAGCAGAGACACCCAGAGCAGGTGGCCTAGGGCCACATTCTCTCTTCAACTCTGATTGATAAGCTCCCAGCCGAACTCATTGTCCATCCCCAAGCAGAGCTACATGCACTCTAACTGCTTTCATACACCATCGGCAACACCCTCTCCTCATCTTCCTGGTCTGTCCTTCCTAAAGGGACTGTATCGGTCCATTGCAGCTCTCACGTCATGCAACCCATCCCACCACTTCTCTGTGGTCTTGACCAAATCATAGCCCTGGCACTGCAAACAAATCTCTAGTTCATCATACTTTCCCACTGTGTGCACTAGTGTACTTGCGCTTCAGAGAGGCACCTCAGCATGCTGATTTCCCAGAAAAAGACTATATTCTTTCCTCATAATGGATTCCTGCAGGTATTTCCTTGTTTACATGCAAATGCTTTAGCCATTTTTTGCTGATTTTGTTTTCCTTTTCATTCACATTGTCACAAACCCATTACTTGATAATTCTGTTCATTGCTCCCTCACAGAGCTGCTGGAAACTCCCTTCTCTGCTTTTAGTGTAAAGCTATTCTTACCAGCTCAGTCATTCTGCTGGCAAAGACACCTTTGTCCTGTTTAGTGAGGGAGTTTCCATCTCTCCCAGGCTGACAATAATGCTCAAACAGGGTCCCACAGCAGTAGAATCCAAATATTCATTGCCAACATCAGCTTCATAACCAACTGTTGACACATCGCATCAGTCCCATTTCCTCACACCTTAATGACAAAACTGAAAACATCAGCAGAGTCCCCCATGCCATAAACACTCCCATGCAACCATGTCTGTGTTCTCCAGATGGTCCCTGGCAGCATCACTGGTGTCATTTAGAAGAATAGCAGCAGTAATAAGAGGGCAGGACACACTTTTGCTGTTTCCACATCATTGCACATCTAGTGTAGAATGTGCCCTATGGAATATCACCACTGCACCTGAGAATATTATGTTGGTCTGAACTAGGAGGAGGACTCATTCTTTGTGCCATATTCCAAAGCACAAAACCTGATTTGAATAAATCAAAGACTATATTATATTTTTGCTGTAAACCAAGAACAAATTTGTGGGCTTTAATAAATCTTGGATGAGTTTTTGAAATAAAATAACCTGCATTCTATCACTTTGCCTGCGTAATCTTTATGCAAGTGTGGACAAAGTATACATTATTTTAAAAACTAATTTTCTCAGTTGAATACAGGAAAGGATTAAAAAAATACATAAATGAAAGAAAATAAAATACAGGCAAGATGTGTTAGAAATATAGTTGTTTAACTCCGTCTAGCTGATAAGCTGAGAACTCATGCAAAGGTGGAGAGTGCAGAGAGAAATCAATCTCTTTTTAAAAGCAATTATTTATTTATTTACCCAGCGGAGGTCATAAAATCATGTTCCCTGTTATGTTAGCATGAAATACACTTGGATTTGAAGGGTAGGTTTGGACCTGTGCCCCACAAGAGAATTTTCAAAGCATGCATATGATTTTTCCTGCTCATTCTGACTTGCTGTGGAAATCCAATGCCTTGTGATCTTGGTCCTTTCATAAGGAAATACTGCTTGTTGACTGCTTGAACAGCACCAGTCAGATCAAGGAGAATGTAGACGTCAGCACTGCTTTGCACTTTCTTACACTCTGCTATGAAGACAATTAGGTGTGGTGAACCACCTGTTTTGTACGGTGGCTGTGGTTTGTAGTTCTGTTGTGTGTCATGCTTACTGTGCTTAATGTGTAGTGAGACAGTTTCACAACTCATGGTGAATAAAGGCCTAGGCCAAAGTTCATCTTCACTTGAAACCTCATTTTCTTCCCCTTGCTAAATAAAAAGAAGGAAAGAGAAGAGGAGAGAGAAGAGGAGAGAGAAGAGGAGAGGAGAGGAGAGGAGAGGAGAGGAGAGGAGAGGAGAGGAGAGGAGAGGAGAGGAGAGGAGAGGAGAGGAGAGGAGAGGAGAGGAGAGGAGAGGAGAGGAGAGGAGAGGAGAGGAGAGGAGAGGAGAGGAGAGGAGAGGAGAGGAGAGGAGAGGAGAGGAGAGGAGAGGAGAGGAGGAAAAAGCCTGTCTGTGGCACTGATAGCCTCACTGGCATAAGCTGAAGCCCCTGTTAAAATTTCAGATTCCTGTTTAGGTGTGCAAGTGGGGACAAAGTCTGAGTGCTGTTTTACCATCCATTTGGTTCACCATATCAGCAGCAGCCTGAAGCTAGAAACTACCAAGCTGGGGATGAAATTTCTCTTACTAGAACATATAAGTGGTGTAAAAAATTAAATCTATATTAAAATGTTTTTAGGGTGCCCTTAATGCCATGGATTGGATGTGGTTGAAAGAGTGGATGAATAATAGGAAAGTATTCTTCAGAAGGCAACAGGCTGCTACCACTGAGACAAGCCTGAATTTAAGCTGAAAGTATGCAAGAAGACTTTCAGGTGTCTGGAGTAACCTGTGGTCTGTAGAATGGAAAGGTGACAATACTATCTGAAGTCTTCACTTCTCTGGGTCCGTAAAATTAATGCTGAAGTGTCTTTAGAATGAGTTACACATTCAAGACAAGGAGGCACCAGTGGATGACATTTTGTATTTCTCCTTGCATGCATCCTCACTTTTTTGCATGAAAGGATACAGTGTCTTCATACCTAACTGCTGACCCCTTCCAAATCCAAGAGAGTATGGAGGCAAGAAATTTGCAGAAAGAAGTGTAAATGTAAGAGATTCCTTTAGTAAACAAGTATAGAGGGATTAAGGAGAACAGGAACAAATATAGCTCTGACCTTCCATATGTAGAGAATGAAGAATGATCTATAATTTCTGTACTTAGCATAATGGTGCCATGATTCTTGTTCAAAACATTCAGTGATACAAGAACATGAACAATGACTCTTACAATTATATGTCTGTTATGTGGCAGCAGATCCTATCTTTACTTTTCAGTGTCAGCTCTATCTGTGGCTTCTGTTCAGGAAGATGTTTTACAAAAAGATGTGTTTTTTCTCTGACTGGAGAGGTACCTTGATGCAGGACATTTCAATCAGAGCTGTTCATTTTCTTCAGCTACCAGCAGTTACAGCAGAAGTTTAGTAAAGATAATCAAATGAAAAATCACCATAATAACAAAAACAATGAACCATACTGGGCTTTTCTTTCTCTTGTGCTGCCCTGTACCTCAGTAATAATGACCAGAGTTATTGAAAGCTATAAGAAGAAACCTCTGGAAATATGGTGAAGAAACCTCTTTTACCTGCCCTTCTCTCTTCCTTCTGGAGCTCCAGTCAATGCAACTGCTTTATTTGTGCCCAAATATCTGGCTGATGTCAAAGACTCAATAATTGGGAAATGGATTTCGAGTTATGCTTTGGCCAAAATTATTGGCACTTTGCATGCAAGGGTGATTTGGGTTTGCTTTTCTTTTTAATTTGGTGAATTTCCCTTTCTCCTTTCTCCATTGTAATTAACTTGATGGTTTGTTTCCTAACTTCATGATTCACTGAACTGGTTTAATCAGTATGGTAGGATGAGCACCAGGTCATGTTGAAAAGGATGCACTGGGGGTGAAACTCTGGAATTTGATTGCTGGAAAAAGTGTTGCACCACAGAGAGATGGGGAGAAAAGTGCTTTTAACAGAGAGCAAGACTGTGTATCCTCCTCTCTGGGATCTCTTTGGCTTAAAGCTGTGATACTCCAAGGAGCTGCATTCCTACAGTTCTTCTCCATTTAAAGCACCTTCTAGTTGTACACCTTTGAAAAGTTTGTTGGAGAAAGAAATTAGCTTACCAATTTCTGACTCAGGAATGAACACTGGCCACCAGTTTGGTGAGGATATTGGGGGGTTTCAGATTGGGTGGCAGCTGTGCAGTTAGCAAATGGACTGTAGAGAGCCCAAGAAACCTCCACCACCTGCCCATGGCTGCAGAATTGCTGCATCTTTCCCAGGTCAGGACTGCTGTTGTTAGCATCTCTCTGCTAAAGGAGAGAAAGGGATTTGAGTGCATGGATTTAACTCATCCACCATCAGCAGTAGAAAAAACTCTTATTGGAAGTACCAATGAGGCCAACTTCTTTCAGGAACAATACTAAAAATAAATGAAAAACTTAACTGTTCATTTTCTAGTCTCACTATTCTTTGCATTGGAACTGGCCCAGAGTTTTCTGTTCTTACAATCTAGTCTCCTTAGCCAACAACTCTGGGTCCCTTTTTTCCTCCTGAAAAGCCCTTTGGTGCACCTTGCTGTATGTCTCTAGGGTCTGCAACCACCAGGAGGAAGGAAGGAATTGCTTGATGCAAAGTGCTTGTCCATTTCCTTGTGAATGCTCTACCAATGTATTGGCTGAAGGATTCTTGCTTCTTGAATAAATAATCTCTGGAGAATCTTAGCACAGAGTTATGATCAATCCTCCCCACATATTAAATAATTTCCGCACAAATCAGTCAGGAGCCTTGCATAAAAGCCTTTTTGCAGTAATTAGCAACAGTCAAGTATTCACGTGCACACACAAATCCTGCAAGAGCTGCTCACTGCATTAAGAAATGAATTATTATTTCTAATTACTTCTAGTAGTTAATTACTTCTAATCATTACACTGAGTAATAAATTGCTACTTCTAATTATGCTGTGGTACAGTCAAAGTAGTTAGAAATGCAATTTGCATGGTTGTTTACATCACAAACATGTTTAAGTAATCGTGCTCCCTTAATTATATGGAATGGTCGATGTTAAATAACATAACATGCTTTGCAGCTTCATCTGCAGTGTCATTTGTTTCCCATTTATGATTGTTGCTCTTCAGAACACTGGGGGATAGATGCTGTGTGTCACTGGGGAATAGCTATTTTTGTTTGAAGCCTACAAGCACTACTGAGCATCTGCTTCTTGACAGGCATTTCTGGGAACGTGCACCGTGCTGTTAAACTTGTATTACAGATCTGGCTTCTCAGCCTATGTAAATCTCATCTGTTTGGAGACACTGACCAAACCCTGTTGTCTTTAATTAAAGTCTTGTTTCCCTCTTCCCATGCTCTCTGCCAGCATAATGGACTTCCCTTGCCCAAATGCTTTGGCTGAGTACTTTCACCTCAGCTAAATTATTTATGAATTTTCTCAACAATTTTGTAGAATCAAAGAATGGGTTGGGTTGGAATGGACCTTTAAGATCACCTAGTTTCAACCCCTCGCTATAGGCAGGGACATCTCCCTCTAGATCAGGTACTGAAGGCACTGAAGAGCCCCAGCTCTCACATTCTTTCTTGTTATTTTCATGGGAGTTTGGAGGGAATCCAGAGCTGAAGGACTTTGTCTTCTCCCGTGTCTCACATGTTTATTTTCTTCTGTTCCCCACCTTCTATCTCAATTTCTAGTAATAGCTGATGACATTAGAACTGATTGTGTAGGGAAATCTCTGTGCCCCAGTGGAAGTGGACAGCCAGCCATCAAGGAAGAGCAAAATAGGCAGTAAACTACAGAGACTCAAAAAATATTGCTTGTCATTCACGTGTCCTCGGAGGGGGAAAGAATACAGGAAATGTTGATCACAAAAAATACATTGTTGTTAAACATCATTTTTCAAAGTTTTATGTGGGGCACCAGTGGGATCTAAAGTAAAGGAGTCAGAAAGTTCACTCACCACCTATACATGCAATTGATTTGGAAGAGTGGGTTTTGCTGTCTGTGGAGTCCCCAGCCAACACAAGCAGTTTCTCCCAGGTAGATTCTGTTTCAGAATGAAGATGTGATTTTGGATTTTGGAGGGAAAGCATTATGGCTACATTGATAGGAAGAGAGATTTAAAGGAGAAAGCAATGCTGGACGTGAGGACTGCTAGAACATGGCCCCACTGTGTGGGTGAATGCTAATATGTGGAGGGGAGTGTGATGGTGATGTCACTGGGAGCATGGTAGAGGTAACACTATCAAACATAGCATTTAGTAACTTTGGACAGCAAAATTAAAACCTTCCCCTTAGAGGACACACCATAGCAGTCAAACACTACCTAAATTGTGTCTAACAAAGCCTTCTTGCCTCTGAGAGGAGTTGGTTCTGGATCTGATAACATCAGTGAAGATGCACACCTTGATCTTCACTGGAAAAGGGCATTGTCTTACAGTCAGATGCTGAAAATGCTGCCATGGGGCCTTCAGTATTGAGCTGTGCATGGGCACTGTGCTTTCTATGTAGCACTGCAATGGAGCTGTAACGCAGAACGAACTGAAATGATGTTAATAATCTACCTTGCTAAATTACTGTTTTATTCTGCCATTTATGTATTGTGGGACTCAAATTCTAATCAAGGTGTCTGACTCAAGAAGTCAGGAAATAAAGGAAAGTAGGTGGTTATAAGATTGTGACTGTTGTACTCCCAAGAGGGGAATGGAGAGCTGTAATTCTGCTAATTATCATAACTAATTAGCTTCATTCAAAAGAGAAAAATCAGAAGGGCTAGATCACTGCCTCCAACTGTTAATAATGGCTTACTGAATTGTGGTACATGATACCATAGGGACTACTATTACCACCAGTGATGAGCCTGGGATATGTTCCCAACACACACACACATAGAATTCAGTATTAGATTTTCAGAGTGCTTTGGTACACAGGCTGAAAGTACATGTCATTCCTGAAGTGAAAAATTATGAAGTTCTCCACCATGGGCTCAGTCATTAAGCTTGGACCACAAAAAGTGTCCAGGCAGTCATATGTATGGAGAAGGCTCTCCTAGACTGCTTCGGTGTATGAACTGTGCATAGCTCCATATAATATCCCGTGGGCATGCCTTTTAGGCCAAATCCTTACTGTGATTTAAAGTACTTCATATTGCTCACTCTCATGAAATGGGCAGCTGAAAAAGGGGAATTCAGGAGATGCAAGTAGTCAGTAGGGTACAGCCCCACCTGTGTGCTCCCAGAAACATGAGTTAGCAGAAGGGCACACAGGTTGTGTTTTGACCAGATCACTTGGAGAATAACCAAGCCACTTGGAATCAAGTGTCAATCTGAGCTAAGACAATCCCATCAATATGGATCCATCACAGATAAATGAAGTTCTTACTAATCCAGCTGAGACTATAAGGATGGCAATTCAAGACAAACTTCAGTGCAAGGGAAAAGTCTTTTAATGAGATCCACATAGCACAGTTGGAGCTGATGCTGTAAGGGATTTGACTGATGCACCTGGATTCCTATAGAACTGAATAATTGTTTTATATGGATTTCAGAAGGGTTCTGGAAGACTTCTAAGGTTACTCAAATTGTATGACTATAATGAGTCTTAGTAAGCTGTGTACGTCCCTATCCACCTGCATAGGATCAAGAGCCTTCTGCTGTCACAGTGCTGTGGGGAGAGAACACTGGCTGTTACAGGTGGGGCACACAGAGATTGGCAGTATATCACAGGACTCTGAAAATGTTTTGAGTGGATTTTAGCCATCAGTCTGGTTTCGCATTAATTCTGTGGCATGAAGTGGAACATACTGATATACAGTTATTTTTAAATTCCAAATATACACTGTTTGAGTGTGTTTGTAGAACAGTGTTAGGCTAATGTTGATCAACTTGTGATGAATTACTCATTCATCAAAACAACACAGCTATGAAATAAACAAAAACACCCACAACAGCGCTGGACACAAATTCAGCTTCTGGGACATCTGCAAAAATGAGTTCTTTCTGGCTAGTGTGACTGCACTCTCTGATGTTAAGATCCATGTACATTTCTGGTGTTCTGGTCCTTATTCTTCCATTGTCTAGAATTAAATTATGGTGGTGCATAATTTCTAGCCTCATAAAGTGTTAAGATAGAGAGACATATGTGCAATTATGCCTTTACATAAGAAGGCTGAATCAGAAGTGCCTGCCAGCCTTTTAATGTTATTTCCTTAATCTTGAGCAGCTGTTACTGGAGATATAGAGCCACAGAAAAAAAAAAAAGGTGAACTTCAAACATGCTCCAGAGCTCTGTGCCAGAGACCTCATGGTCGTTGCTCCAGCACAATTGGATCTAAGAAAAGGCCAGGAACAATTCTGGTGCTGGTAACAACTGGTCATCCTACAGCTTCTCAATGGTGAACCCATAAGTCATGTGAGTGAATGGGATAGTGCCCCAGGTATTGATGTTTTGTGGTTTAATTCATATAGGATGAGAGGTAATGGCCTTAAGTTGCTCCAGGGGAGAATCCCGTGGTTAGAAATCATCAATTAACATAAGCAAGATCATAGTCTGTGTTCAGTGTTAAATACTTCAAATCACTGAGATTTGCTTTTTATATGAAGTTTCCAGAAATACAACATAAGTAATTTTTGTCTGGAGTTTCTTGGCTAAACTATACCAAAATAAGAACTGTATTTCTCTGCCTTTGAAACCTTTCTGTTATCCCTTTCACACACTCACGTGCACACACACAGACAAAAGAGAGAAATTAATTTAACAGTTGTAGGCTTAAATCAAATGCATCCAACCAGTGATGGCTCTGTGATGGATCTGAATGGGAAAACTTCTATGCTTCTTTGCTGCACACAGCTTCATGGAAAAAAAAAAACCACAAAACAAAACCAGAACATCCCAGTTTGCCATGCTATAACTTGCTCAGGTTGGTCTTCATTGTGTGGTAGTGACATGAAGCTGAAAAGCTGTGGTTATATGGAGTTAAATTTTACTTACAACTTTCTCAAAATTCAAAAGAGCAATGAAGTTTTCACTCTTGCTTCTCAGAGCTGCTCTGCTCTGGTCCCTGTGGTCATGAAGGAAAGGAACTGAAATGCTTTAGTAAGCCTCCTCTACAAGGTTTTTTTGAATGTGTCTTCTGCTTCTTTCCATTGCAGAAGCATCTGGTGAATGTCAATAACATCTTGATTTTTTAGCACCAAAGCAGACAGGGAGTTATGCTGGTTCTCTATAAGTGCAGAAACATCCAGCATACAATCATAGAATTACCCAGGTTGGAAAAGACCTTGAAGATCATCAAGTCCAACCACAGCCTAGCATGCTGTGAATTGCTGCAAAATGGCTCATCTATGGGGGTCTTTTAGGAAATGTTTATTCTCACATGCAGAGTGAAACACAAGCTGAGAGTGATGAAGACTCCTTTGTTCCTTTGCTTTGCAGACTGAAGGAGAGTGGTGGTATTGATTCATCTTATACTTACAAAGAGAGTATCACAGCCCTTCAAAACTTGTCTGTAGAAGATGCTGAGGATAAGAAAAATTTCCATACTGAACTGATATGATGTATGAAAACGTCTGAGGAGTGGCTGCAGAGGTGAAGACCAATTCCATGCTTTGGGTTCAGAGTTAGAGTGGGATGCTCTTATATGGTGCCTATGAGCTGCCTGTGAAGGAGCACTCCTCTGAAAGCTTCAAGTCTATTTTGCCTTGAACCAAAACTGTGCCAGACACAAGCCTGCAGAGAGAGAATTATGCTGAGGGGAAGGAGATTAAAAAGCTGTGTGAGACCCAGAGAGGGGCTTTGCAGGACTTGTTGGAGGATGCAGATAGGATTTAGTACGCCTAAATGGACTTTCTCCAGAAAAAAATATTGTGGGCATGCTTTTTTCACAATGATATGAAAGTCTGAACCCTGTCCAGGACACCCTTCATCTCTTCCATGTGAAATGGTTTTGATGCAGTAGTGCTACAACTCATATTTCTCCACTGCCTCATCAGTTAATAATGAATGCACCGCTCCAGCCCAATTTCAGTTCAGAAATTCAGACCAGCTCCTTGTTAACTCAGCATGAGATAAAGTAAGGATGGGTGATATTCACCTTCTGGCCTATTCTCTAGTTTTCCATTTGTGAAGTTCAGTCAAATTTCTCTTCTCTCTTTAAAGGAGATGATGGATAGGTGTACAAGCATACAGCTGCCTGAAAGGACCACTAACCCATGTCCCTCAGTGCCACACCTACATGTTTCTCGAACGCCTCCAGAAACAGGGCCTCCATCACCTCTCTGTGTAGCCTGTTCCAGTGCATTACAACTCTTTCAGGGAATACCTTTTTTTCTAATATCCAACCTGAAAATTTTCTCGACTAAGACCTAGCTCTACTATCTCCCTCCCTCCCAGCCATCCTACAAGCCTGGTGAAGCTGGTCAGGACTCACAACCAGCTGTAAGGAGTGGTGATCATGAGGAAGCAACTCCCACAGTCCTGCTGAGCAAGTTCTCCAGTAAGGGGATTGCCTTTCCCTCCTCAGTACACCCTTCTGCTGCCCTGCATGGTGGTGGTATGGAGCTCACTGGCACATTTCTTCCATTGCATGCGCAGTGCTCCATCCACCCTACCTGGCTGCATATCGTATTGTACATGTTGAACAGTGTGGTGTAACCTGCCTAGGTTTGTTTTTTTTTTAGGGAAATATCCTTGCACTAAATACAAACATGAGCTGCAAAGAGAGAAACCAAGATAGTGGCTGTAACAGGAAGGAGGAGAAGTAACAGTGAGGAAGTGCTAAAGATTTGAGATTATAATTGGGAAAACAAAATAACGCTGTGCTGTCTGCACAGGAGAGCAGAATTAGTCAGAGACTGGGAGGGAGCTGGCAAAGCTGTGCTTTGGCTGATGCTGTCTGTGCTAGTCCTAGGTAACCATCTGTTGAGCTGTCAGACCCAGCTGGGCTTTTTTTGTTTGGGTTTTATACTATTTGTTTTTCTGTTCTTTTAAAATTGTTTTACTGAGGGAAATAAAATTACCTACCTGCTTCAAAAGAAAAACATCTGAAGTATGACTGAGGCTGCACGCATGGAACATCCTTCTTGGAGCCCAGTACTGCCTGGCACCAGTACGGCTGCAGCACAGCTCTTTGGACTCTCTCCCTCTCCATGACTTCCTGCCAAGAGGAAATTAAAGGATCCACTGACCAACAAGCTGTGTGTGTGTTCTAGTACTTCCCCAGCTCCTGGCATGTTTTGGATCTTGTGTTCAAAAAACGTGTAGATGTGGTACAGAGGGACAAGGTTTAGCGGGCAGTATTGGTGTCAGGTGGGCAGTTGGTCTAAATGATATTAGAGGTCTTTTCCAACCTTAATTATTCTATGATTCTTTATACTGATTAGCAAGCCCTTATGTTGCTCTGATTTCATTCCTTCTGTGTGTACAGCAATTGCTTCCTTCACATCATTTCTGTCTTACTGTTTACTGTTTTGCAAATATTTTCTCATCCCCTTTCTTTTAATATAAATTTCTGACCATTTGCTTTGGTTATTGTGAAACAAGACTGTATCACAAGTGTGGAAATACAGAATTGACTTAAGGAATCAACACTGAGCCTAAAAGCTTCATCCAATAAAAATAAGAAGCAAAAAAGTTGGCCTGGAAAAATATCTGCAAAATGGCCACATAATATAGATAGCCTGGGGGAAATCCAGGCACTCACAGCAGCGATGAAAATGCCAAGCTCCCAAAGTGCTTTCTTTTCTCAGCCAAAATGCACTATCCCTTTCTGAGCAATGTCTCTCTGGATACAGTTAATGAGGCAGAGGTGCTTTTGTCATATTTATTAGCTCAATATGATCTTATCGGGTGTCCCTGTCAGTCACCACTCTGTATTTGAAGTACAGCTGTGCTGCAACTGCTCACTTCATCTGCTAGCACCTGGGTGTTAATCACAGACAGGGAGCACATACGGCAAGACAGAAGCCAATTTTGTTCAATGTGAAAAGAGAGAAAGCAAGATTAAATAACCTCATTTAAAAGCACAGCCCACAGGTTCCCTGCTTGAGCTGCTAATAATGGTTCAAATGACTGAAACTGAAGTAATTATTAAAATGTAATTAGTTTATGCCGTTAGTGCATTATGTTTGTTTTTGGCACCTCTCTTGGCTTGGAGCATTCTAAGCTCCCTATCACGCTAAGGCTTCGCTCCTGATTAAGACATAGAACTGATATTCTGGGAAGCCAGGTTTGGTTCCTGGCTATAAAATAAAATTTCTGTGTGGTTTGCTTGGGCTTATCACTTCCTGTGCCTCAGTTCCTCATCAGTGAATGGAGACAGAAATGCACCCTTTGTCTGGCTGCTTGATCTATGCAAACTAAAAGCCCTTTTGGTCGTAGATCATTTTTTAATGTGTTTACGTAGTGTAAGATAAAGAGGACTCGATCTTGTTTGAACAACAAAGTGCAATCTGATAGACCACTGTGTTGATAAATCAGCCCAGAGAGATTTTTTTTTTACTGGCTTCTCACACAATAGAAAAAGAATTTTTAACTTTTTTTTTTTTTTAAAAAAACTGATATTATGATGTGTAATATTCTCTAGAGGAGAAAACATTATAAAAGCACAGAAGGAGGCTGCTGGAGGCCTAGCAGGTAATTTCTTAACGATCTTTGTGAGGAAGCAGTGCCTAGGAATAAAATAAAAATACAACCTATTGTTTTCCCACCGCACTTCATGCTCACTAAGTCCCACATTAAGATTCAGAAATGGAAGAAAGCAGTCAACAGCGTTTCCCCTGAAGATGATGATTGATGCATGCAGCTGCTGTGGCATGCAGTGTTGGAGGTTCGGCTGGCAGTGCACACAAGGTGCAATTCCCCCAGCATGAGCCTCAGGCAGCCACTGAGGTCTTGACTCAGGGAAAGAGGATAGAGCATGTGCTTCATTGTCAGGGATTTCAATGGGGCCTTGAGCATATGCCTGAAGTTAGTGATGCAATTAGGCTTCCTTCCTGAATGAAGGCTGTTTCCCTATCATGGGCTTTATGCACCCCTTGGCTTTCCTTCTGATGAAAAATATAGTGAAGTTCTCTTGTTCAAGTCGCTGCAAAGACCTTGTCCTGACAGGGCTTGGCAACCTCAGCATTTCCATGTGCCCTAAGATCCCACTGGCATTCCTGCAGATGCACAACACAAAAGATGTTACTTCTCCAGGCACAACCCAACCTTCCCAAACCTTCAGAGCACAAATATTACAGCACCTTAAAGCTTTTGATTTTATGGAGCAATACCTATATGGGTAACTCAAAGCAATCCTTTCCTATGTACTTTTTAGTGGTACAGGTGCAGCATGTAGCCTGTATGACCATGAATGTGTGTATCTCCAAATCTGGGAGTCTCCAGTCTTTCTGCAAGGTCTTCCAGTACTGAGGTGGTGTGAAATCTGGTATAAATTAATCACCTTCTCTTTCCGTTGTAGATGGAACTACTTGATATTTACCAAATGGATTAAAATAAAATAAATAAATAAAGAAAACGAAGGTGCTTGCATGAGAAATCTCAGTTTTTGCTTTGTTATTTTTGACAGAGACCAATGGTAATAACTTTCTGTTTAATTACAGTTCCAGGGAGAACTTTTCATGATATATTACTTTATTTCTTTCTGCAAAATTATAGTCATGGTACATTTTGAAACAAAAATATTTTATTTGAAGTCTCCTGTGAAATTTAAATAGGATTTTGGTTGTCTCATGCTAGGCATTCCTCGAATTTCTATACTTTGTTATGAATACTTACTCAGCTCTATCCATGTGAATATACTTACGGTATCACCTACCTGATTCTAAATATCTGAAGCAAAACCTAATGATTAAGAAACAGTGATGAATTAATAATATAGTGGTGGTGTAGTGATTTGCAAGTAATTTCATCTTTGGCCTATCCATAAATATAGTCTTATAAAAAATATGTGTGGTTTTGTTTTAATGTAGGAGCATAAAAAATATATTTGCTGCACAAACTACACAGCTAACACCAGAGCTTCTACTGAAGAATGTCTTGAATTTGCAGATCAACATTTTTTTGCAAGCCAGGATGTAAAGTCTTGGAAAGTGGGTACTAATAAATATTCCTCAGTACGTAATGGAAGAGATGGGGAAAACGTGATCCACTACATTCATTGAAGAAGATCCACTATTGTGTATATTGGGGAAAATGACATTACAGAAGTGCCCCCTTACAGGACAAGATGGGATGGCTTCCAGTTGTGCCAGGGAAGAATATGAAGATTGGATATGGAGAAAAGCTCCAGAAGAGTGGTCTGGCACAGGAACAGGCTGCTGCCCAGGGAGACGATGGAGTCACCATCTCTGGAGGTATTCAAGAAATATGAAGATGTCATACTCAGAGACATACTTTAGTGGGCATTATTAGTGGTAGGTGGATGGTTGGACTAGACAGTCTTAGAGGTCTTTTCCAAACCTAGTGATTCTATGATTCTCTCATGTCCATTAGCTGCCCAAGGACCTTTCTGCCTGGTGTCCCTGTATGTCCCTGGTGTTTCCGTGTTTAAGAGAACCCTGTGTCCTTACCTTAGGTCTGCCAGAATGTACCCAGTATCAGAGTTGGGCTGTGGGAGCACTGAATCCCTTACACATTTTACACAAACGCCAGATAGGCTGTGGTAATGGATGTGCATCTTCCATGCTCCTGATGAAATGCCCTCAGGAATCCAATCCCTCCCCTTTCCAAAGTGGGACATTAGTAAACCTCAGCTGATCCCCAGCATCTGGGGTCTGGAAATTAGGCTGAATTCAGCAGCAAAGCAAAAGTGCCTTGAATTTGGAAGTGAAGCAAGCAGCAAATTTTGTTCTGTTCTGCTGTAAAGACAAATGAGCAGTTTAGACTCTATGATGCAGTGACATCCACATCTAATAGCAGTAATGGGAGACGAGACTGTTAGAGGTAATCTAATTTACCCTGTTTTTATTGAAATGTTATATAATAATTTCACCTACCTATAGCTACAGCTTGCATATAGATTACCTTGTTTTTAATGCAGTACATGGGTGCTCCAATAGAATTTTAATGAATAAAAATCTACATGCTGGCACAATCTATAAATAAGAGGTACAGTCCAGCAGCAGAACCCAGAAACAGCTCATAATTCTGGAGAGTAAACAGTTGCTGAATGCTAGCATAAAATGAAATGTAATTAAGCTATAATATTCAGAGAGGAATCCAAGCCACGAAATTCACATTCCACCCTCTGAGGTTCAAAAAAATTTTATTGTGGTTGTGGGATTTTGGCCTGGCATAACATAAAGAAAAAAAAAGAAGAAATGACTGGTTTCAGCTCCAGTTCTGGGCAGTCCTTTGAATTTAGAGACATCAGCACAACGGTTCATAAAGTATGTCATCCTCACAATGGAATCAGCAAATAAAATGGCATTTTGAGTGTAGATTAATGGAAAGTGCAGGAGTAGGAATCCTGGGCTGATGAGTGGCTGCAAGGTGATGGTGGGAGTAAGGTGAGCATGTGAACCTCTTTCTCTCTTTTCTCATAAAGTGCACCCTTCCAGAAACACTCAGAGGAAATCTGCCACTTCTCATATTTGGCTCTACATTCAGACTATGCCTTGAGATCATGCATGGGATTCACAAAAAATCACAGAGGGAAAAACAAAACACAAACACAATCCCAGGCTCATTCTGCATCAAACCACTGCCTCTCAACTAATGCAGTTTCACCCCATCAAGGTTCCAGTGCAAGAGGAAAAGTGTTCTATTTTCCTGCTGCATTCCTTCTATATGGAAGTTACACTAATTAGTGCCCACTTCAAAAAATGGGTTTCTTCAATTATTCATTGGCCTGGCAGTATGGGGCAAGTTCTGCAGAGCCTCAGGTATTCTCTAAATTTCACTGGAAAAGTTTGACTAAAAAGCACAGAAAAATATGAAAACTTTGCTAAATTTAGGTTTATGTAGTATACAAAAGTTTAGGCCACTATGAAGGATACTGTCAAGTTAGTGTATTTGAGCAGGGAGTCAGCATTGCACATATGGAGTTCATGAATATATGTGAAAAGAAGTAGCTGGAGTTGAGCTTCTCTTGGGTCACTCAGAGTTCACGATACTCTACCATGAGAGAAACTCATGTGGAAGATGGAAAAGGGCCTATACTATATAGTGAAGACAAAACTCTCTATTGAATAATGCTATTGGCAAAAAAGGGATATTGAAGCAAAAGGTTAAGGAGGCAGTGTTTGTAATTAGTATCTTTTCTTAACACCTGTACACTGGGATGTGTCCCATAAAATCAAGCTTGTATTTGCTGTCCCAAATGCAGTAAAAAAGGATAAGGAACAGAAACAAACTGAGGATGGAAATGAGATAGTGACATCCCATAGAGATTGTGGGAAAGGTTTGCTCATCGGCAGTGGAGCAAGAAGCCATCTACACAGTCCAGAGGGAAAAGAAGATACTAGAGGAGGGCTGAGCTGAAAAGTGAACTTTCTGACTTTGTAGTCCTTCCCTCTTTTCTAGACCCTGAGGTGTGATTTCTCTTCTTGTGTGAGGGGCCTAGGAGTATTCCTGCCTATGTGAAAAACAAAAGCCACTTTTCTTAGACTTCATTGTAACAAATGTAAGACCTACAGATGTATAAGACTTACTTATGTTCCTGTCTTAGTTCTCTTAGTTCTGCTTTTTCTGAAGCAAGAAGTTCTGAGGGTGAAAGTCAGATCCAGATAAGACACAAGTATTGATACCTACCTGTAGGTCCCAGTATATGCTTTTAAGGTCAACTCAGTAGAGTCAGAATTAGTTAGAAAGTGATTTGCCTTTGAGCTGCAGGAAACCAGGTAAAAGGTGCATATGGAAACTGAAGATGAGTCTTGTTTCTTTTGTAGGATTAAGCCTTGATGACAATTGGATGGTTGACCTAGGGGGTGAAAGAGGGAAAAGGAGAGTTTCTCACTTTTAGTTATTAAAGCATGTTGGTCAAGAGAATGAAACATTGTGGAATGTTGCAGTCAAAGTGATTTTCATTTGTTAATCACTGATTGATTTTATTCTACTGTCATTTTAGTACCTAATATTGAAATGGTTTTAAATGGACCAAGCTAGAGGGAAGATTTAGACTGGTTATAAGGAAGAAGGTTTTTACTGTGTGTTTTACGGGTGGTGAGGTACTGGAACAGGTTGCCCAGAGAGGCTGTGGATGTCCTGTTCCTGGAGACATTCAAGGTCAGTCGGGATGGGGCTCTGAGCAATCTGATCTATCTATAGGTGTCCCTGTTCACTGCAAGGGAGTTGGACTAGATGATCTATATGACATTTAAGGGTCTCTTTCAATAGAAACAATTCTGTGTTTCTATGATTCTGTGATAAGGTGCATCTTCCAGGAACACAAAGCCTTTTTTAATTTCACCAGGCAGTTATGGGAAGGGATAGCCTGCCTCAGAATCTCTAATTTTTATAGGGTAATGTTTTGCTGTAATGCATAAATTTAGTTTGATGTATATAATTGAAAAGATGCTGTTTCTTGATCCATGAGACTAAACTGTTACATATGACAGCTCCCCACCTTTTATCCCTTCTCATTTCCGCTACATTTCTTCAGTATTATAGAATGTTAAATTGGGTTTCAGCACTGGGCAAACTATGGTTCATTCTATCTACAGTCATCTGTACCTCTGCCTTTTTTAGATGAGAGGCTTATCCGCCTCACAATCAGTGTCTTTTATATCTCTGAGCTGAACCTTGTGAGATCTAAGTGACGAAGAGAGAATTTTATTAATCAAGATGTACCAAAGCCCATGATACAATCAATAAAGGAACACATTTTTCCCTTGGATGACCACATCTCCTACTGATCTCTCAGAGTGGTTAGCCTTAAAAGATTGAAATGATTGTCTCTGTTAATGGGTTGGTATGAACAAAAATATTCTATAAGAGTCTGTCAGGCATGCCTGGTGCTTTGCTTCACCACTTGGAAGGCCTAGGGAATTTTCCTTCTCTTCCAGTTTTCTGCAGTGTAATGTTCAAAAGTCTCGGACACAAGGTTGCTCTGAAAGTAATGCCTTCTGTTTATTTCCATGGAAGAGCAAAATAATACTGTTAGAACAAATTCTCGGCAGCAAAATAGTATTTTTTCTATACAGTACCTACCATTAGTTATGCATCTTTGCCATCAGTGAACAAGCATCTACATGATGTGCTCATAAAAATCTGCCCCAGGGGGAGTAACTGTGGTTGTCTCACTGTGCCCACATCCACTGTTTGGTCTCCATACACATTCAGCAAATGTCAGTGAATGTCAATGGGCACCATTTTTTTTTTCTCATGAAGGAATTAAATTCCACAGCAAATTCAGCCAAGGCCCCATGCTGGCACCAATGGGATGAACCAGCTTGATGAACTGCAAAAGGCCCTGATGAATTCATCCTCATGTTTAAAAGGGGCAGTGGAAGCAGTGGCATTTTTTCTCAGAGGTACTTCACTGTTTTCTCCTTCTATAATCTATTTGAGGTATGACATATATGCCTTTTTGCTTTCCAAATGTGACTTGGAGGTAGAGGACACCAGATATTCCAACAGCAGTATCCCCCATGTTTATGGAGGATGTGGAGCTCCCTTTGTTCCTTAGTGTAGCTAGCTCATCAGGCTTGTAAAGAAGGAAGATATCTTCCTCTTTTCACCACCTACCAAGACTAACATAACAGCCTTGGTATATAGAGCTGTTTTGGGCAGGTTCAGATCCCTGCCCCATGATAGCTCTAGGAAATTTTAGCTTCACTATGTCCTTGTCAGCCACATGATCACTAATTAAAGAGTAGTTCTGAAGAAACCCACATGTACCCTGCTGTGTCTGCCAGGCTGTTTAATGAATATACTGCTGCTCTTGAGCCTCCTAGTGGGAACTACATAGAGGTGTTGTATGTCTTAGAGCAAAGAGGCAGCCATGCAGTGTTTAAGTAATTTCATATTTGCTCTCCTTTCTCAGTGACTCAGCTTGGAAGTGCTGCAGTCTGAAAGGCAGGAACCTTGCCAGCCCTGCGCAAGCCATCCATCCACCCCACTCTGGTATTATGCCATGGCATTGTGCACCACGGAACTATCCAGTTCATGGGAGCTGGAGTAACTTCTGCCCATCTGTTAGCTGTGCTCTGGTAAACTGAAGGACTCCACTCTCCCCTCCTGGAAGTATAATTTAGTAAGGACTTTTCATTAGCTGACATTAATCATAAGAAATAAAAGGACTATGTGGTTCAGTTTAGATACCGCTTGAACAGAATAAAGATTTTCTAAACACCTCTCTAGAATAGATGCAATATCAGTCAAGGGGCATCTATTATTTAATAACACAAAAAAGTTTTTCTCACTATTTCTCATTTACTGCAGCTGAAGAGAAAACCTGGGAGTTCAGTTCTGCTCATACTTTAAACTGCCATGAAATCCCTGATTATTATTTATGTTAAAATTGAATGTCATTATTTCATTTTCAGTAAATATTTCAAGTGCTATTTGAAATTTTAAAGGTCTGATCTGATTCAGAAACTCTTTTGGGTGAAACAGGAAAATAATTTATTCAAGTTGGCTAACAGTTTTCTGAGCAGAGGAAAGTATGGAGAGAAAAGGCTGAATGGGTATGAATGGGTCACAAGTTTTATTGAGAAAGAGGGTCCAACTGCGAAAAGTGATCAGAACTGAAATTTGAAATTTCTTCAGAGGGTTGAAGTTTTCCTGATGGTAATGTAAGAAGACCTCATTTTTACTAGTTTGTTCACTGGAAACAGCTTGGTCAGCGTTTGCATTTTATATTTAGTAGCTAACAAATTCTTCTTGATTTCAAGCACCTTGACTAAAATTGAAGGGAATTATAAGTTTGCTTTTAACTTGCTCTTTGAGTTAGAGAAGAAAACTGATTGTGAATTACCTTCTGTTAATGTTTAAGTTAAATTTTAAAGCACATCTTGAGCTTGTCTGTGCTTGCCTTCATGAAAAAGTTAAAGGGAATTTTTAATAAAGCACCATGTAAATCATACTCTCATTGTGACTGCCCAGTCTTCCTCAGAATATAGGAATAAATTTGGATAGCATGACTATACATATTAAAATACACTAGACAGCTACAAGGAATCATG
Source organism: Coturnix japonica (assembly GCF_054131305.1). NCBI lineage: Eukaryota > Metazoa > Chordata > Aves > Galliformes > Phasianidae > Coturnix > Coturnix japonica. The sequence goes on along the minus strand of NC_140664.1, from coordinate 9,866,272 downwards.
AATTTTTATCTAAACACAGACTTACCTAGGAGGAAAAGGAAGGAAACAAGGTCAGAGGAGGAAAAATAGGTCAAAGGAGCTGCAGTATCAGTTTCAGGAGAGTGCATTATATCGCACAAGGGTAAGTGGCTGGCTGACTGCATAGGTTCTCCTTTCCATCTATGGATGTATTTACCCCTATTCTGTAACCACAACAAAACATTTCATCTCTAATTAATGATAATTCAGTAACCTCTCTGCAAGTGAGGCCACTGTACAAACAGTTTTCAGGCTATATCTCCAAGCCTTTAAGTGCTTGAGAAAGACAAGTTCTCAAGTATGTTCAGAGATCTATGATTTCTTACTATTTTCTATCCTAATGTTGCCTGGAGACAGATTTCTCATGGATATTTACTCATGTAACTGGGGTCATGGATTTGAAGTCTACTTGTAGTATTATATGGCATAAAAGGTATGTCCTGTTTAGAGTTTTATCTCCTGCACATGATTGTGAAATAGCAAGAAGTGTCCCCCAAAAATGGAGTTGTAAGATATGGATGTGTATTAAAAATATACCCCTAAGTATTTATTCACTCATAAAGATACTATACCAGGTGATCTTAACTTGTATTTCTTTTCTTCATCACAAGCACTGTTTTTTTCAACACAGAGTGGAAAGAGTTTCCTTGTGATTCATCAACATTTGACACTGTAATCAGCTTGATAGAAGCTTTTGCAGTAATTCACATGGAAAAGTAACTTACTCCATTAATATTGTTTTCCAAGGCAGTGGGACCAGTGGTAGTGCAAATAATTTTATGCAGTAAGAGATCAAAGACTGGACCTACATTTCAGCTACTTTCGCCTCCTTCTGTTGTTTTTCATCAGTACTTTATTCTTTTCCTCCCTTGCACTGTGGATGTGCCCTCTCTTTTTTTTTTTTTTTTTTTTTTTTTTTGGTGGGAAATATTAATGTATTTCATCTGAAGATGTTATTTGCCACAGACACCTGTGAGTTGAATTCTTTAGCAGTAGTGAACCCCACAGCGTATCTTGTCCAGGTTCATTGCCTCATTTGGTGATGCTTGATTAGTTTTCTTAATAGACTTCAATGTGGTAATTTTTCGACTTGATTTGCCTTGGGTTCTAATGGCACGGCACTTTTATGAGAAAGGCCTGATTATGTAGCAAGACTCTTAAATTTTTTTTCCTAAAAAGGTCAGTCCTATCTATTTTCATTATCTGATGAATTCCACAAAATAACTTACCCAGCAGAGGAACCTTACAAATAGAAGTTTCTTATTGTAAGAATTGTGCATTCATTACAGTCCATATTCCATTCTTGACATTCTCTCATTCCTGTTTGAGTTGGGAAACAAATTGAATTTGTCCTTTATTGCTCTTGTACAGAAATGCTCTGGACCTTTATTGTGTCTTCTGTGATCTCCTGGTGCTGAGTAAACGCATGCTTGAAGCGAGGTGGGAACCAGTTTCCTCTACCAGGTAACAGTGATAGGATGAGAACTGATGACCTCAAGTTGTGCCAGGGAATGTTCTCTTTGGATATTATGATAAAATCTATTCTCAGAAAGGGTGGTGAGGCAAAACTTTAATGCTGGCCAGCATTAAAAGAAGAAAAATGTCTGATAATACTCGGTGTTTTGATTTTCTTAGATCAAGGGCCTGTTTTCCAAAGGTGGATAAGAACGTGGATACCTGAAATGACAATATCTTGAGTCATTAGTAAATTAAAAAATATTCATGTTATCTTTTCTCTTTGTCTCCTTGATTTAGCAAGTGATTATACAGATGTGGTCTTGCTAAAGTTTTTGTACCAATTGTACACACCTCTTATGAACAATCCTGTCTAGAGGTATTCACTCTGGCAAACTCTCATGTGGAAATCATAAGGCTGATCATTCTCAAATCTCATGGGAAGAAGTAGAGGCAGACTTTCATCTACTGAAAGGAAAAAACTGTGGAGTTTCCTATGTCAGATATGACTTGTACTTTCAGTGATACCGTGACAAACAAAATGACCCAAAGAATTGAAATGATATAGGAATGTTTAATGCATCTAAGTAATATGTACATTATAATTTTAAGAGCTTCCCTGAGGGGGGGAAGTCATTCTGTGGTGCTGCATCAGATATGAAAAACTGTGGCAGGGAGACAGAATACTTCAAAGAATATTGGAGGGCAAAATGCGAACACATAAAAGATGTCTCTGTTATGCTTCCTGTGGTGCTGGAGCATGCAGGGGAAAAGCCTGAGCAAATGTCTTATGACTTGATGACTTCTCAGTACAATGCTTTGAGTTTTTTGGGGTCTTTCATGAAAATGTTCTGGGCTGTAAGGTACTGACTGTGATCTTCCCTTAAATCCTCCAGCCCAGGTATCCTCACTAGACTTGCGTGTCAGATATTGTTGGTTCCCTATGAGAAATTCCTACAGAAGAAAAACTTCTCTGTATGGTTTCCTCTTCAGTAATTGAAAGTGACGAAGATGTAATTTAGCTCTGACAATACAAAACATCAATCAAACAAACAAATGCCAAAAACAACCTCCTCTAACCCCAAAAAACAAAAACAGAAAACAACCAACAACCAAAACAAAACACGCAACACCTTCACACAATTCAGTTAGTCCTGTATAGCCTTGGATGAACCCATCACAGTTCTGAAGAGTACATACAAAACCTTGCAAGTCAGAAATGGATCAGCATAGGCTCTATGATCAATGTGGAGCATGTGTGTGTGCACTGAGCCTCCATCCTTTGACAGTGAACATGCACATATGGTATGATGGAACACACAACCTTAACATGATGTGAAACATACACCCCATCTGGAACAGAAGATGATGTCTTTATCTTGTTGTGTATACAGTTAAAAAAAAAATGGTGAAGCTATGAATTTAAGTCTCAATTTCTCCTTTTTCAATTAGTCTTCTTGCATTACTCCCTAGCTCTGTCCCATCCTGCTGTAAGATTCTATTATCAAGGTGAAACCTGGGTGTCTTTTCAGGGATTAGTTTGTCCTAGGGACCGCTCCTTAGATACAACAGTAGATGAAAGCAGATGCAGTTTAGATCCTTCCATCCTACATAGCATCACAGTGCTGTTGCAATAGACTTTGGACCCTCAGCACACTGCGCCTTTATGGGTACCATGGAACTGGTGAGACAGACTCTGCTTTATGCCATACAACTGCTGCCTTTGTTTTGAAGAAAGAAATAATGTTTAAAGCAGAGTTAACTTATGTGGTTCTGGCTGTTTTTTTTTTTTCTCTGAGGACTTAGTTCTAAAAAATGCATGCTCAAGCCAGTCCATACCAGTTACATTAGTGTAATACCACTCATAGGAGACAAAGCAGAGCAAGGGGGAGAGCTGAATTGCTGGTAAAGCAGCTGGTAGCTCCCGTGTGGAATCCAAGCCCAGTCCAGAGGGTGGTTGATACTAAAAATAAATGACCCATTGACAATGAGCCCAAAGCCAAAGAACAATGTGTTTGAGTAGAATTCATCTAAGCCCAATGGGTAGAGAAACACAGCCCTTCATGCCAGAGGCTGCATGGTGTGCAAACACATGCCTGGCTTACATTAGTATAACTGTCACTCAGAAGCCCTGGTTCTGGCATAATTATTACTGGAAGAGGGTTAAACTGGACTCAGTCTATTCTTGAGCTTGTAAAGCTTAAGCCTGTACAAAGGAGAAGTGACATGACCTGCCATGGTTTGATAGCAAGTGGAGGAATGATTTAGTGTAGTGAATGCAATTCAAGCACAAACTCAGGCTTTGGATGCTATTGCCAGTCTTAGCCTCCTTGCAATGTCCCTCTATTGCAGCTCTGTCCTCTCACAAGTCTCAAGCCTGTAGGAAAGATCTCAGTCATGTTCATTTTCAGTATGGCTTTTAGCTTTTCTTTTGTTGTCTTTGTACTTCTAAAATGCCAGCACGATTCTAACATGGGATCTATCTAGTTCACAGTCCGGAGAAAACACATCAGGTCTTCTATGAAATTTAGTTTTAGAATCATACAATCATAGAATCACAAAGTTGGAAAGGACCTATTACCATAGCTACAGCAAACCACTAAACCATATCTCACAGCTCCTCATCCAGACACCTCTTAAACACTGCCAGGGACGGTGACTCCACCACCTGCTTGGGCAGCCAATCCAGTGCCTGACCACTCTCTGAGAGAAAACATTTTTCCTTATGTCCAATCTAAAGTCTAGTTCTCTCCTGGTCTGTTAATATAAAAAATTAATTATTTTGGCTTCAAGTATCTGCTTCACTATGACTGTAAATCACAGAAGCAGTCAGCAAGGAACAGAAATCTGTTTTGGATATTTGTTGATATAAAATTCAAATATTTGTTTATAGTCCCTTAATAATTCTGTATATTTAATTTAACACTGATCTTCATAGCATCTTCAAATGCATGTCAATAAAACTAGGTTTAGTTTGTCTTCAGGCAAAATATAACCTTTCTCTCATTGCATTAGCATCCATGTGTATGTCAGAAGCCAGTAGTATCCTTTTCAAGATATAGTAACTCAACAGAGCTGTTGTATAGATTAGTTACTAAAAAGAAATGAAAGCAGATTGTATTAGTCAAATGATTTATTGCCTACATGCAGTCTGGCTTGTCAGATTCTGGTTGCTTTGATGTCAGGTCATTTTCTTGCAACAGATGGTGGTTATACTGAATGACATCATTAAATTATGATTAATATTTCTTTAATTTACAGTATTTTCATATTCTGGGATATACAAATACATGTACAACTTTCCTTTCTTTCCCTTAGATCTAATGTTCTGACACTGAATGATAACAGAAACCATTGGGTTAAGACTGTTGTACAGAATAGTGAGCTGTTGAAATTGGTACTGATTCAGGCAGTGATCAATTTGAATTTATAGCGAACAGATGAGATATGAATAAAGTTTGTTGCCTTTTGTCCAAAACGTGTCCAAGTTTGAAATTAAAACTCCACCAAGAAAGTTCCTCAAACAAAAAGAATGTTTATATCCTGGCCCAGCTTCTCAGCCCTTTAGCTCTTCGCCATCTCCAGTAATAAAGATGACATAAACTTTTGCATAAATGGGTAACTAATGTGTAATACTTTCTCTTGATGGCACTGTGGTTATTTCTAAGTCCTACGGGCTTTCTGTTGATGCCTGGTAAGCACAGTTTAATGTATTGAATATGACAGCATGGAAAAATGTTGCATTATTTGACTGTTATCTTTCTGTCAAGAGAACTGCATGCTTATTCATGCCTTGCATATACACTGCAGTTAACAAAATAGCTGCCTTGAAAAAAAGATAATTATTGGCTCATTTTCTTGTTGTTATTTTTAGAATAGCACTTTTTACTCCATGTTTTCCCACTGATTAATTTCCATTCTAATGCATAGACACAGGATTCTTTTATTTCTGCCACTGTGGTAAACACAGTTCCAGCTTCCATTAATAAAATTATTGTCTCGACTTTGCTTACTAGAAAACAGTGAGATAAATTACACCTCAGCATTCCCACTGACACCGATGACACAGCGTGGTTGAAATCTGGTTAAGTACTGCTATTAAAAATCCAGTTGCTGGTCTGATGCAACTTCTGGAATGTTAGTTTAAGCTCTTGGCTATAGTATTGTGTATTTGATATAAGTGTACTGAAATACTTTGTGTTTATAGCAAACCTGAGCGATAGCCATTCTGTAGGCTATTCAATTGACATTTGACTTCTGACTTGACTATCTCCTTTATTTAAAGCTATTTAAGGTTAATTCAAGAGCAACTGCACTAACTTGGCCAGCGATTAAACAGTTAAAGACTAGGTAATGAGTTGCAAAAAAGCCACATATTTTGCTGTAACATCTTCCGTTCTTTTAAATATACTAGAACATGATCTTGTAAACCAAAGTGAAAATCCACAGCAAAACCCAGGCACCAAGAGCTGTAAGCCTACCTGTGTTTCTGGTGACAACCACAGGCCAAATCACTCTTGGCATTAGTACTGGAAATAATTTGTATGAAGGCCTAGAGATCCTTGTAAGTGATCAAGACCTTATCATGCCAGTCAAAGAGCAAACCAAACAGGCCATTTAGCCAAGGAATTTTCTGTTAGACTTGATCACTGTGGTGTACATACTACATACTATGCATAGTTTTACAATATCACATAAAGAGAGATAGATAGAGTGGAAAGGATAATCGAATGTAAAACCATCATGCTGAATATGTGAGGCAGCAGACATAAGTACGCAAGAGTCCTTATCTATGGCTGGGTTGCTTTACAAGCACCCTGTCTGAAGAGCCGTTCAGAGAGTGAAAATATTAAGGTTTTGCAGCTTATTACGAGGAGTTCCTCTCTAGATGATGGGCAGCCTGGGAGGAAGGCGGTGGTGCTTGAGCGTAAATTGGATTAATGGGCAGTGAAGGCTGGCCTTTTTGGCATTGCAGAGACAGGAGCTGACAGCTTGAGAGCCGAAGAATTAAATTAAGACAAGTTTAAATTAAATAACTGTTTAAAGCAACAGCAGAAAAGCTTGTCATTCACAGGTGCTGTTATATATGCTCTCTCTTTATCCCAGAAAATTTGAGCTGCTATACAGCCATAATTGTTACTTAAGAAAATGGTTGTCTTCTGCCTGCTGTGTACCTGGCCACAGGTATAACCTGTCTGGCTGAGGAAAGAATTATTCCCATACATTTTGAGCATGGGGCATAGAAAGGAAGCATTCCCTATCTCTGTGACTTTCTCAATCTCTAGATGATTGAGTTTTTATGTAATCTTGACAAATTCTTTACCAAAACTAGTCACATCTTTGTAGGGTTCTCCTTTGCCTGTCCACTAATGTTAACTCTTCCCAGAAAACTGTCAAGAAAACTAATGTAGTGAACAGTTCTCACAACTACATTGGAACTTCATCTCGTTCATCCAGCTCTACCATCTATCTGGAAAAATGTAACCATCCTGGAAAATGTATAGGCATGCAGCAATTCTCATCCATGAGAGAGCGGCTGTGATACACGCTGTCATTTGGGAGCACACTGAAGACATTAGCCTGTGTTAAGCTGAACTGAACTAGATTAAAGCTAGCTTGGGTATGCCTGCATGACCCAAACTCTCTGTTTTTCAAATACACCAGAGCTCTCTGTACTACTGAAGAAAAGCAATGGGGTACATCAGAGCTATCTTCAAGGGCTGGTTCCCTTTACATTCTTCATAGAGAATAAGGGAGGCAGACTGCAGACTAACTGCATGAGTGAAATCAGTGTGTTTCAGTACAGCCATAAGTTTCACCCTAAAAGCTCAGGAAGCCGTCCCTGTTCAGTGTGTGGGTGGCTGCATCTGGTGTAAGCATTGCAACTGCTGGCATGTGGGGCTTCACTTGGACTGCTTCAAATAGGGGTTAATGGTGGGATAGAAAGGATTAGTCACACGTACAGACTGAATACTAGAGCTCCTACTTTGCCATGGTTCTTATTTCAGCTCCCAGATTGAGGCCATGCAGTGCAGAGAATTTTGTGAGACAGTCACAGACTCTAAAAATTTTCCCTATAGCACCTGTAGATCTTAACCATCCAAAAGCTGCTTTTGGTTCTTTGTGTGATTATTGGCAGATGGAATATGAGGGCCCATGTGAGAGTGTCAGGTTAAATGAGTCCCCGCTGAACAAAAAAACTGTTGTTTTATCCATCCTTGTTGTATGTCAGACTTTACATAGTTAATACCATGCTTGCTGGAATAAAAATATCATCAGCAAAACACCCCATTCTCTATCTAATCAGCCTCAATGACAGTGCTTTCAGCAGTGACCCTCTTTCCAAATACAATGAAATTGCTCAGAGACCCTGTCATTTTTGAATGAACTCCTGTTGGTTTATTATTATTTTTAATGCAAACAATACAAGTTCCTAGGGATAGTGTTGAAGGCAGAATGAAATGCTTTCATAAATAAAAATGAAATTTATGAAATGTTTTCATCAACACACAATTAAAAACACTAATTAATGTAAAAAATGTTATTCTCCTAAATGGCTGGGGATAAAAGTTTAAAAAAAACTGAAAAATATTAATATTGCAGCTGTGCCCTATCCCCTCTCTCTGGACAAAACACTCCACAACAGGAGGAAAAATTTAATCTCTGGCCCAGCTCATTAGAAATCATGAGCATGTGCATATAGATTTGGGATAGCATCACATTTGTGTAAGCTGATTTGGAACATAAAGTTTTCATTAAGAGGGGCTCATCTTACGTGACTACAAGTACATAATATGTAAGTGACATAGCCACTGTTGCTTTTCCAACCTACAGAAAGAATATGTAAATTTAAGGAGCAATTTGTCTGACATAGTCGTGATTGCTACTTTAGGACAAAATGGATGGAGTGAAGAAGCTTGAGTGACATGCATGAATTCATGTGTAACCATCAGGTATAGTATGTCTATATTTGATCAGCCACTCAGTTGTTCCCAACTTACCTTTATTACATTATTCTCTTCATAAAGTGCAAGATAGCTTAGCCCTTTCTTTTTTAGGGGCTAAAATACCTCAGATTACCCTGCAAGCAGTGTAAGTTATTACTAAGGAGGGAAACCTATTGGGAGTTATTACAAAACAATGTATTTACAGTGACCTCTGATCCTAAAGTTCATGAACCATATAGCCCCAAATCTGGTTGGTAACACAGGGTGTGTTTGTGCTTTATTGCATTCAGATGAGGTTTGGTGCATAGGTTTAATCCTTGATCTGAATCTGTCAGACAGGGAAGTTTGAATATGAATTCCCCACATACTAATTATTTTCTATATATGCATTTCAAACTCAATTGCTGATTCAGGTGGACTTCATACATAGGAAGAAGTGAGGGAATTCATTTAAGAACCTATGGCTGAGAGCAATGCAAGAACACATTCAAGCAAGTTATGTTAGACTCCTCTTATAGCAGCCAGCTGATATTACCAGTGGAGTCTAGATTATTATTTTTCTCATCTCAGAGTAGATGTTTACCTTTGGTCAGACAAATTTTATTCAGAATCCACTGACAGTATTGATTGCATTTCTGTTGAGTGTGATGGGGAATGGCTAGCGCACATATTGACATCAGCACTAGATATGTGGAATCAGATGAGAGGAACTTCATTCTAGCATCTCAGTTAAATGATAGAATATTGGTTGGAATATTCTATCAAAGAATGGGAATTTGAGATGAATGATGTGAAAATAATTCACCTCCAGAATCCCATGCTCAGGTCTCCACACACACAAAGCTATTTAACAGATTCTCTGTGGCTTGTAAAGAAAGGTGCTGGAGCTGCTGGAAGAACAGGTGGGCGCAATTCACTGACACAAATAGGAGAGGAACATTTAGAAACATTAGTTTTGTTAGAGTTATAATTTTAATGAGAAAAAAACACCTTGTGGACTCAAGAACAGTGTTCTTTGAGTGAAATGACTTCAACTAAAATAAATCACTTTTTTTTTTTTCCCTGTATCATACCAAGATTTAATGCATTGAAATATTCTTTCTATTTTTGTTGCAAAAAGAACAGAATAAGTTTTGCCTGACCTTCTGAAAAGTCACTGATCCTCTACAATATTCATACAGTCGTATTCACATGTTGCCCTAAGGGCACAAATGTACCAAAGGGACTCCTTTGAACTGTTGTAGGGACAGTGTGAGATGGAGAGTCACTTTCTCCAACTTGAGTAGTTTAAAATACAGATGACCAGGCAAAAGAAACCTCCTGTTAAAAGCCATTCCAGAACTTACATTTCAGGATGATCTGTGACTAAGTGTTGTTGTCAGTAGAACATAAAACCACTTTTTAATTGAAAAGAATGCTGGGGTTTGATTAAAGTATCTGCGTAGATGTAGTTAATGAGTAGCTGCAAGTGAGACAACAGCCCAATAAACACAGTAGCTGCTCCAAAAGTAGTATTTCTAAAGATTGACGACCACAATGTTTCTACCAAGCAGCTTATTTATAGTGTCCAGCATATAACTATCTACTGTGGGAAATAAGGAAGACCCTCTAAGTCTACTGAAGGTTTATCATCCACAGCTTTGTTCTCTTTATTCTTTCTTCATTCTGAAACAAAGATTTCATACTTACATTTCATAGGATCATAGAATGGTCTGGGTTGAAAATGACATCAAAGCTCAACTAGTTTCAACCCCTCCCTGCTATGGGCAGAGTTGCCAACCACTGTACAAGGGTGCCCAGAGCCACATTCAAGGTGTAAGTGCGGGGTCTGGAGCACAAGTCTTATGAGGAGTGGCTGAGGGAGCTGGGATTGATTAGCCTGGAGAAGAGGAGGCTTGGGGGAGACCTCATTGCACTCTACAACTTCCTGAAGGGAGGTTGTGAAGATGAGGAGGGGTTTGGCCTCTTCTCCCAGGCAACAAACAGAACCTGATGGAATGACTGCAAGTTGTACCAGAAGAGCTTTAGACTAGACATAAGAAAGAACTTTTCCTCTCAGAGAGTGGTCAGGCACTGCCAGGGGAGGTGGTGGAATCACTGTCCCTGGCATTGTTCAAGAGGCTGAGGAGCACCGAGATATGCTTTAGTGGCTTGTGGTAACAACAGTAATGGGAGGATGGTTGGACTAGATGGTCTTGTAGGTCCTTTCCAACCTTGTAATTCTATGATTCTATGTGCAGCACCCCCTGAGAATGTCATCTTCCTTGAGATAGGCCCACACAGAAGACTGCTTCCTGGCCATTACTCTGCAGTTTATCTCTCTTGTTGCCCCTGGCCTTGTCCATCTGTCCATTCTTGTCCATCTTTAAACCAAACCAGTACTTGTTTGGTTTAAAAGAATAATCTCTTACACTAGGGGACGCTGTTAATCGTGTAGGAAATGCAGGGGAGTACATACCCCTGGTAGACACAAAAGGATATTCCACCAAACAATTGTTTTCAGTCCTCCTAGATACCTCCAGCATTATAAGGGGACACTCTTAAATACAAAATAAACACAAAAAGACTGAATACAGAGTCTGTACATGGAGATAGCTATAGTGACATATTTTCAATATTATAGATACAAAAAAAATTGTATGAAAAACTCATTAGATACGATAAAAAAGGTTCTCGGAAGAGTGCATCTGTGGGAAGGTGATGATCTAGTTACACTTTCCAAAGGAGAAACATTTTGCCTCAAAAGGTTTATTAAGGTGATAAAATTTTGGATTCAATAAATCACTGCTTCCTAGAACAATTAATCTTAGCACACTCAAGAAAGCATTCCATTCTGAATGCAACCTTAAATGTTGCACAAGAACTGATTTAAGGCAGATAAAGTGAGGGGCATTCTGTAAGAGTGATCACAGTAGGGTTAAATATTCCACCAGGCAAAGACAAACAGGGCCAAGCATGTTCAGTTTCAAGAAACAGAATTATGTAAGAATGAGGCAATTAGTCAAACAAATAAACAAGAAACTAAATAAAAGCTTACCAAGAAACAAACCTTCAAGCAGTCTGATATCTGTTTAAGAGTATTTTTAGAAGCTCAGGTTGACTCTCTGGCACAAATCAAAAAGTCTGACAGAAGTGCTGAATAGCTGTATGGGAAATGGAAGGAGGCTCTCTCACTGAAAAGATTAGTGTTTAAAAATGGTAAATCTGACAAAATAAATAAAAAAGAGCAGCCATGGAAAGTGAAAAGAAAGAAGTAAATCAACAGAAATAATAATAATAAAAAAGAATATGAAGAGCACATTGCAAATGATGCTTAAACTGAGATCTGTATCTCAGCAACTTGGAAATTAGTGAGCTTGCTTGATGACCAGGGTGCTAGAAGGGCTTGGAAAGCTGATAAGGATAAGGCAGAGAACATTGATAAACTATTTGATTTGATCTCAATTCTGAAAGATGCTGGGGAATTTTCTGTACTCAACGTATTCTTCATAGCAGATAAAGCAGAGGAGGCGCACTTACTTTAGGTAGACGTAAGAAGTACTAGACCAAACAGAACTGCTAATCTTTTCAGTTTTATTCTTATTCACGGGGGAGACTCTTATCACCAGAAAGATGACTGAGTCAGAAGGAAAGAGGAATGAAGATCATGAAGTGCACAGCCTGCTGGTAAGGTGTCTGCAGAGCTTATCTGCCTCACCAGCCTGTTGCTTCACTGAGAGGTTTTCAGCAAGCACATGAGTGAAGAGAAACCAGAAAATTGGATTTTCAGAAGACCTTCAACATGATTGAGTTGTAAAAGTTTATTAAAATTATGAAGTTCTAACGAGATTGGAGAGAAGGTCCTCATACAGATTCCGCATTGGTTGAAGTATAAGTAGTGCAGAGCAGGGATTCACAGGTGGGTTCTTTTGGGTAACCAAAAGCTGCATCAACAATGCAAAATTCTCCTGCGCACTACTTCACATAAATGAGTGGTAAAAATGTTGATAGATGAGCTTTGGTGTAGATAAATCTAGGACAGCGTATCCAGAGAAAAGCAATCTGAGCCAAGTTGGCCTAGTGCTGAACTCAGATTTAAAAGAAAAAAAAATCACACAGAAAAGGAAAAAAGGCAGAATTTATACTCCCCAAATTCTGCAGTGCCAGAAAATAGGGATCACTTGTTCTTTTTTCTTGTGTTCCAGGATTTTAAGGATTTACTAACACCCGAAAGAAGAACAGTTAAAAAGGTAGACAGGTGGATAAGGGAGAAGAGACGTTAAGTGCTCTTCAGGCAGCAGGGGGAAAACCTTGAGCTATAAAAATGTAAAATGTCAATGAGTGCATTAAATATACTCATTTAATTACACATTGTCTCTAGAATGAATCCACTAAGGCCCTACTTGATGGACAGAAAATCTGTTATGTGGTGTCTCTTCATGTTCTCTCTCTCTCTTTTATCCGGGAGTTAAATTATGTAATTACTGACCACTTCAAAAGCTCAGCTTCCTGAATAATTCATACAACACGGCAACAAGAGGCAAGGTTACCGCAGCCTGTGGATATCTCTACATATCAAAACACAGGCGTAGAATTCTGATAAATAAAAGGGTGGTATTATATCTCAAAGAACACCAAAGGAAGATAAAATACACAGCTGGAAAAGAGGTAAAGAATAATTAAAATAAATAAAGAAATAAAAGCTTTGACCAGAAATTACTTTTCTCTTAAGGCTTTTGCTGCCACAGTGATCAGTAAAAGACTAACAAGAACAATTATTTTCAAGTAGTCTCACATAATTTTTAATTGGTTGACATGGCTAAATCCTTGACAGAATAATGAATTAAAGCCAAAAGCAATCTTTGTCTGTCAGCTTGATTGTGCACCCTTAATAGCCAAGTGCTGGAGTTTTAGAAATACATCAAAAATTGTACTCTAAGTAGAAGCTCCAGCTTTTTTCATTTTCTTTTTTTTTTCTTTTTTCTTTTTTCTTTTTTCTTTCTCCTCAAACTTAAAACTGAATTCAACTACTGCAGATCTGGTGCTTTTACCATCAAAATGTGGGTGCTTAGCAACAACGGAATGTTCTCAACTGTGAAACAGGAAAACCCATTCAATTCTTTGCTTCCATATCAAAGTTATCCAGTCTTAAAAGTCACACAGAACCTTGCTTTTCTTCTGCTGTGACCAATGGCACCATCTTAGAGTGGTGTAATGTACAGATCTTAACTACTTTGTATTCATAACATTGAAGTAAAAATACACCATCACAAATAACAAGAAGAATCAGCAAATACTTACACAAAACTTTTACTATTAAGAAATGGTAATATTAAGGATATCCTTAGGTGGCATAGTTCTCTATTCTCAATTTTATATTACCACTTGAGAATTACACCATTAGTATGTAGAGAACTGCTTGAGGAGAAAATAAGAGAACAGAACTACTTTAAAGCTGTTATACAGATGGAGCACTAGGTTGCTTTACCTTAAATTTGTTGCAGCGTTCATGGACTCAGCAGTCTGATAGTCCTACAAAGTAGTTAAATGGATATAAAAACCTAAATGAGCAGAGAGAGACTTCCAGATGCATCCCCAAGGTGTGTGTGCTTATGACAACTAATACTGAGTACTGGAAACCAGAAGGGAGCCATGAATATTTTTATTTATTTGTATTTTAGCAAATGAAACAGATTTTGTACTTGAGCATGAAGATCACTGTGAACATGCCAGCATCACAGAATTACAGAATTGCAGGGGACTGGGGGGACCTCTTGGAATCACTGAGCCCAGTCCCCCTACTACAGCAGTTTCCCTACAATACATCACACAGGTTTGCATTCAGACAGATTTTGAATGTATTGAGAGGAGGAGATTCCACAGCCTCTCTTGACAGTTTGCTCCAGTGCTCTGTCACTCTAACTGTAAAGAGGTTCTTTCCTGTGTTCCAGTTTCTGCCCACTGGCCCTTGTTCTCTTGCTGCATGTCACCAAAAAGAGTCTGCCCACATCCACTTGAATACAGCACTTTAGTTATTTATAAACAGTGATAAGATCCCCTCTCAGTCTCCTCTTCTCCAGGCAGAACAGCTCCAGATCTCTCAGCCTTCCTCATAAGTGAGATGCTCCAGGACACACATCATCTTTGCATCCCTCCACTGGGCTCTCTTTAGAAGTGCCCTGTATATTTTGAACTGGGGAAGCAATAACTGGACACACTATTCCAGATGTGGCCTCATCAGGGCAGAGCAAAGGGAGAAGAGAACTTCCTTCCACCTGCTGACAACTCTTATTTTAATGCACCCTTTGTTACCATTGGCCTTCTTGACCACAAGGACACACTGGCTCATGACCAACATGCTGTCTCACAGGACACCCAGGTCCTTCTCTGTAAAGCTCCTCTACAGCAGGTCAGCAGCTAACCTGTACTGATACATACAATAGCATCTGAATTACCTATTCCCTGTCAACATCTTCTGAAGTTCAAAATCCATATTCTCATGATAAACCTTTCTGTTGGATCACGTCTTACAACATGAAAGATCAGTTTTACTTCCTCTGTCACAGTTCACTGATCCAACTGAGATAAAAATCTATAGCTTGGAACTTTGTGGATGCTTAAGATAGCAAGAAGCCTTTGTGCCAGACCTAGTTTATGAAAGTTGCTTCTACAAAATTAGACAGTTTGCTTTGCCTTCTTATGTGGACAAATCAGGATGCTGAAGACAGAAGAAGCAGTCTAATGAGGTACTGTCTCTACATTTTAGCTAGAGATATGTTAGACTATTATATTTTATTAGAACTTCAGAGCTGCCTGGGCTAGACACAGTCTTATTCCTCAGTGACAAAGTCCCTAGCCAGTTTTATATAGATAAGGACTTAGAGACTCTGCAAACTGGTTACTGATCCAGACTTTCAAAGCCAGGCTGGATGGGGCCTTGGTAGCCTGATCTGGTGGGTGGTAGCCTTGCCCATGTCAGGAGGTTGGAACTGAATAATCTTTAAGGTACCTTCCCAAGACATTTTAAATTTGATATTTTAAAGAGAGAGGAGAAAACAAAAAAGAGCCAGATACATGAGCTCGAAGTGTGGCTTGGGATTCCAGTTCTTTCATGACTTGGAAAGCACCTAATAGAAACGTTGTTGTGAAGAGAAGGCTCATAAGATCTCAGTTCAATTTCTCAATTTTCTTCCCTTTCTTGTCTTTAAGGGCACTGTTCGGGTGTTTTTCAGGAAGAGACAATCACTTTTTTAAGCTGAAAAGTCCTGCATGGAAGTCAGAGGATGAGCCTAAGAGCTATTTCATTAGAAAATTTATGCGGAATTTAACGCTGACATTGGACTAAAATTACTTTCCTTCTTGTAACTAGGGAGCAAAAGAGTAATCCCACAACAGTTTTAGAAATTTAGAATTGTCAACTATACCAGTATTCCTAATAGGCTGAATGAAACTTTGGTGAGGTCTATTGTAACTGTTTTGAAGTTACGGTTGTACTCACGATACTGTAAGATTTCTGCAAAGATAAATGGAAAAACAAAGCAGTGTTATTGTTTCATTTTCATGCTCTGCTAAAAAAAAGACCTCCAGGTAAAAGTCTTCATTGATTTTAATAAGGTGGTTTTGTTTTCTTTTTAAATTAATTTATTATTATTATTTTTTTATTTTTAATAGGCAGCAGTCAGTTAAGCAATCACATCAGTACTGAATACCTGAGCTGTATGTTATACTGTAGTCAGAGTTCAGATTTATCAGTGTCTATGTGCAAAATATTAGCCTGAGGCAATAATGTCAGGCTATAATGGGGAACATCTAAGGAAAATAAAAGCTCTTTTCTGTCATGCCTTTAACCTGTCATTCACAGGAAAAAGCCAGACTTCCCTCTGCTTCAAGTCATTACAGTGAATCTTCTGCCACATCCTTGGCAGTCTCTTTTAGCCCTTTCAAAAATAAAATAAGCAATAAAGCAGCTGTTGCTGCAGATCTCTTCTAGCAGAATTCAGATTTCCAGTGATGGTCTGAAGAGTCTTTTCCCCAGCAGATTCTCTCACTTCTTTGTTTGATTGTATCTTTTACTTCTCCTCCCTGCACTGAACATAAAGGAGGAAATGCTTAATTTACCTTTCCTGCTGTTCTCTTTCCTGCTTTCTTTGAGATGAAGTGTGTTTTTTCCTTTAGCAAGCAGACTGGGGCAGGACAATGGAGCCTGGTTTCTTCTCGTGGAGCTGAACACATGCAGGGGTTCAGTATTGGGTAGGAAGAAGCTAAAAGGTATGTTCAAATTTCTGTAATTCCCATTGCCATAACCTTGTCCTGTCTGCCCAGAGCCATTACTGCTGTAGCTTCAGGATGTTCTCTGCCTCCATCCATTCCCTTTTAGTTCTTGTTTTGGGAGCTCCAGAGACACCATGCACTGAAGGCCAGGCTGGCCTTCTCTCTGGCCAACTCTCTGACTCCCTAGAGCTGTCAGCACAGCAGCTGATGTTTCTTATCTTCTCTGATATCTTCTCTTCCCAGAGGAAAGGGCAGCTCTAACATGCAGGCTCATCACCAATGGATCTGAACACAAGGATAATAAAGACCCTGAAAGCCTTGCCTGTATTTGGGTTGAGAAGGAGGTTACTGGTAAGCCAGTGAAGGCACATGGTAAGGTAAGCCAGTTAAGCCATAAACAGGAAATCGTGTCTCCTCTACATACACTTTCTCTGTGCTAATTTGTCCACACAATAGGATCCAAGTAGGTACTCAGTGTAACATGGATATATGAAACACTACCTAGTAAAGGGTCAGGCAATGTGCAGATATTTTTGCCTTATCTCTCTTGGAAAAGCTCTTCCCAGAGGTTATCCTGGCTCCCTCTGTTCAAGCAGTGTGAACTACCTGCCAGTATCCCTTCTCATATCCCACTCCAGCCATCAAATGCAACTTTAATAAACTCTGGGTTTGGGATATTTAGGGTATGATACTTGTACACCCCTTCAAGAATTCTTCTGGGATATTTGAGGTTGTGGATGAAACTGAAAGGCACCATCTCCTTAAAGACCCTGTAAATGTGTCTATCTGGATTACAACCACTCTTCTAGACCTCTACAGATATTTCCCTGGGAAAAATATGAATCTCTGAACATTTCAGGATAGGTATATTCAAATTGGTGCATTTGACACTACTGCTGTCCAAAATTCTTGAAGTCAGTGTAGCAGTATACATATTTAAATACTTAATTGAAATTAGTGATAATATTCTCAGTGGATAACTTTCTATAAAATACATCTAATCAAAAGTACTGTAAACTTTATGTAGTGAACTGGATCAGCAAATCTCACTGCACTTGACCTTTATTTTTCTTGTTTAAATACACACATTAACTTTATATAAAATAATCTTTTTTCTTCAGCTAGACAATGTTCATTTAGTCTGGGAAAGAGGATGGTAAGGGGAGACTTTTATCACTCTCTACAACTCCCTGAAAGGAGAGTGTAGCGAGGTGGAGGTAGGCCTCTTCCCCCAGATAACAGAGGTAAGACAAGAGTGGATGGCCTTAAGTTATGCCAGGGGAGGTTCAGGTTGGATTTTAGGAAAAAATTCTCCTCAGGATGTCATTGGGAGCTGGAATGGCCTGGGGAGGTTTTGGAGTCACTGTCCATGGAGGTGTTCAAAAAATGTGGAACTGTGGGACATGGTTTAGTGGGTATGGTGGTGATGGGTAGATGGTTGGACCAAAATGTCTCAGCGGTCTTTCCAATCTTCATGATTCTATACCAAGTGACTTCTTTTATTTCCTCTGGATCAAAATCCAATAGGAAAACAGCTCTTTTCTTGCATTTGACTGAGACTGAGTTACAATCTTTAGCACTCAGAGACATTTGTGTGCTTTCACTTTGTATCATGCAGGATGTCGTTCTTCAACGTGTTTGAACTTCTTGCAAGCCTTGGTTGATCATTTTCTTCTCAGGTACTAAAGCATTCAAGCTTTCACAACACTGACTGCTCTCATTATTTCTGTTTTCTACAGAGGGTTTTCTTTGATAACACTTCTTCAGTATACTGTGTTTTTATTTTCCCAATGACTCATACTTTACTCTGCACAAAAAGTATCTTCCCACGCTGTATGTATGGGCTGTCAAAAGCTATCGTTTGTGTCTCTACTTGAACATGCAGCGTTACTTTTGATGGCCTTTAATTTTAAAGGTCTTTGTGAAGTTTTGTGACAACTGAAATATAAACGTGTTTAATGTTATTTTCTTGGTCGGTTAAGCCTTACTTTAACATCCCGATAGAACTTTTTACTGGTCTTGAGCCAGAAGCCTGTCTCTAGGGAGGAAATAATAACCCAAACTAGAGCTCAATCCTAGAGAAAGTCACTGCATTTTCACTAGTACAAATTTAGATGTACTTTGGAAAGTTCTGACTGTAATCTAATTCCTTTTTATAATTTAATTTTCCCCTGTTTCATACATTGCCTACTTCCATTTCAGTCATTGATACTCACACACTGAGAGCCATGGAGATTAAGCACGACCCTCTCCCTAGCACTTATCTACATGAAATAATTTTAGTCAAATCCACATTAATCAAAAGACTTTGTGCAGTTCCTTCCCAGGAGCTTAGTAGCTGTACCAAATTTCTGTTTATAGTCTTTGCAGAATCAAATCTAGATACTGTGCATTTTGGCATAAAATAGCAAAATGTGCTAAGAATAATCTTGCTTGATGCCCTCTGGCTTTAGCAGCAGTAAAATCTTCCACACCCTAAGCTGTGGGAGTTGCATTCTCCTGTAGTGGGTACCAGGATGCTCATAGCCTATTGCCTTCCCAGACTTTTTCTTCTTGCTGTCTCCACTGGATGCCAGGCACATTGGCCACGCCAGCCTTAACACTACTGGTGTCCCAGTGTCTATGTGCAGCTTTTCAAGTGCTGCACATCACTCACCTAATACTGGCACTCTTCTGTGAGCTATCTGAAGCTTCAGTTTCATAGAATCATAGAATCTTTAAGGTTAGAAAGACAAATAAGATCATCTAGTCCAACCATCAGCCCATGCCTGTGACTGCCGTAGGCCATGTCCCTTCAGTGCCACGTTTACACATTTCTTGAACCTCTTGGGATGGTGACTCCACCAGCTCCCTGTGCAGCTTGTTCCATTACCTCACTACTCATTCTGATAATAGATTTTTCCAAACACCCAAACTCAGTCTACCCTGGTGTAACTTAAGGCCATTACCTCTCAACCTATTGCTGTTACCTGGAAGAAGAAGCTCTCTACAACCTCTTCAGGGAGTCATACAGAGAGGTAAAGTCTCCCCTTATCCAGACTGAACACTCCCATTTCCCCCAGTTGCTCACTATAAGACTTGTGCTCCAGACCCTTCATAGCTTCACAGTCCTCTGGACATGCTCCAGTGCCTCAAAATCTTTCTTGTACTGAGGGTTTCCTTTCACATGGCTTCATGAAACTGAATGCATTCAACAGCAGGAAAAATAATTTCATTAAAGTTTGCATCTCTTTTCATCATTCCTTCACAAATCAAAATGGAAATTTAATGATTCTGTACATGAACAGCCATGTGAGTTCCTCAATAGTATCAGCAGGCTAAGAAACAGATCTGAGAAATAACAGTATTTCAACAGATGGCTTCTGACATATAATTATCAATATATGTAATGAGCTGTTTTTGTGCAAGGCCTGGTAATCTGGCTAGTCCTGGCTCTGTGTGTATCAAGCTTTTCCCAGCCTGTAACTACTGTGACTCAAAAGGCAGAGAAAAATAAAATGTCTGTTTAAGAGCACAGCCACTCCAGACCCTAATGGGCTTATGAGAGCCCTTGGCAGACACATCTATCCAGTGCTGAGAACACCAAAAACGAGCGGGGATGACAAGAATGGATTTAGCTGCCAGCTACATTTTACAAGGCCATTCATTCTTGCAAACACCTAAGACTTGTAACATGGTTTCCAGCTGTGCAAAGTAATTAATTATAATAGAACACAAATAATAATCTGTCACTCCTTACTCACGGTAATTTTCGCTTTCTAAAACCCATGTGTTCCTATTTTGTGTGGTTCCTGCAAATGGTGTTTAATATCCAACAGCAAGATTTAGATGAACAAACAAAACAAGCAATCAAGCCATTTAATTGAAGAGATAGTAGATTCTGATGTGTCATGCAGAGTCAGAATTTCAGGACTTCCCAGGCACTGCCTGTGAGCAGAAACATCCAGGTGTCTCTGCACAGGCTGCTTTGCAGGAAATCACAGAATCATATAATTATTTGAATTAGAAGGGATGCTTTAAGGCCATCTAGTCCACTTTCCCTGCAATGAAGAGAGGCACCTACAGCTACAGCAGGTTGCTCAGAGTGCTGTCCAGCCTGGCCTTTGAAATCTCCAGTGATGGAGAATCCACAACATCTCTGGACAACCTGTTTCAGTGCCTCAACACCCTAACTGTAAAAACCTTTTTCCATGTGTCCAGTCTAAATCTCCCCTCTTTCAGTTTGAAGCCATTTCTCCTTGTCCTATCACAACAGATCCTCCTCAAGAGTCTGTCTCATTTCTTATAACTCATCTTTAGATACTGAAAGGCCATACTCAGGTCTCCCTGGAGCCTTCCTTTTTCCGGGCTGAACAGCCCCAGCTCTCTCAGCCTCATTATTTTTGTGATCCTCATCTGAATGCATTCCAACAGGTCTGTCTCTCCTATACTGAGGACTCCACATCTGGACGTAGTTCTCCAGGTGAAGCCTCACCAGCACAGCGTAGAGGGGCAGGATCATCTCCATCACCCTGCTGGCCACACTTCTTATGAAGCCCGGAATGTGTTTGGTTTTCTTGTCTGAGGGCATATGAAGAATATGCCCTATGAGGAGAGACTGAAGGAACTGGGGCTGTTTAGTCTGGGGAAAAGGAGGCTGAGGGGAGACCTTATTGCTCTTCTCCAATATCTGAAAGGTGCTTACAGCGAGAGTGAGGCTGGTCTCTTCTTACTGGTGACAGGTGACAGGATGAGGGGAAATGGCCTCAAGTTGTCTAGCATAAGATGAAGTTGGATATCAGGAAAACCGTATCTACGGAAAGGGTTGTTAAGCACTGGAATGGGCTCTCCAGGGAGGTGGTTGAGCCACCATGCCTGGATGTGTTTAAAAACCATTTGGACATGGTGCTCAGGGACATGATTTAGCAGAGGTTTGTTAGAGTTAGGGTAGTATAGTTGGGTTGCAGTTGGCCTTTTCCAACCTCAGCAATTCTATGGTTCTATGACTCTATGATTGCTGGCTCATATCCAACTTGCCATCCACCAGTAGCCCCATGTTCTTTTTGGCACTGCTGTGCTTAATCCTTTTATTCCCCAGCTTGTGCGGACAGTGGGAGTTGCCCTGACCCTGGTGCAAGACCTTGCACTTAGATGTATTGAACCTCATGGTGTTCTCACACCATATACTCCCTTCTGCCAGGCACAAGCACTGTACCTCAGCAGTTTTCTAACCCGTTTCTTTGTAATGCCAGTAGGATCAGGAAATCCACAGCTCACAGTAGTGGAAAGAGAGGGGAAAAAACAGCAACAAAAACTCTCATCCCCTCCAAGCTTGCAGGAGGTAGTTGAGAATGTGAAGTGAATGTGACACAAAAGACAACTTAAAGCAGAGAAAAGACAAGTAAAGTCAAGATTTATGATTGCACCAAGAAGGGTCAGAGAGGTACAAGCCTCAGGCATTATGGTGCTGTGTAAAGAATATGGATTGGTCTGAGAAATATCATGAAAGTACAGTAAAGAAAAGAAAAGTAAAAAAACAAAACAAAACAAAAAAAACAACCAAAAAACAAACACCAAATTGGCCATCAAATATTAGAGTCTGGATCTGTGTTCACTTTACCGCGGCTGAGCAGCACAGAATCTCACAGCAGGCTTATTGCTGTGTTTCTGACATAAGGGAGCTGCAGTAAATCTTCTGATTTCCCAGATCTATTTTTGCTCTATATTGTTTTAACAAACAGGAGATGATTATATGTTTCACTGAGCCAGGAAGCAGACTTTGACTTTCTGATGAGGTCCCCACTGCTTCAGCTCTTCCTTTCACACTGACATCTTATCCAGCAGTCTCTGGGAGCCCTGCTGTGAATCTACAAACTCTTCTCTTTGGGCGCTTTCCTGTGTAATTTTTGTTATTATAAGTTTAGAATAACTGAACTCAAATGCCTCTTCCCTCAGTGCTGCATCTCCCTGCTGTTGCAGAAAATGTAATCTTTAAAGGTTGCGCCAAACTTTGGAGCACAATTGAATAAAAATAAAAATAAAAATAAAAATCAATCCACCTCTAAAGAAATTGTGACCAAAGCAAAAGGGATCATTTTGAGCAGAACAGTTAGTGGAAGTTTACCCAGGAAGAAAACAAGTTCATATGTGTGACATAATCTATAGGAAGGTGATGGTAAAATGATTATCAGCCAAACTTTTGGGAAAGTTGGATTTAAAACTGGGAATTGATATATATATACTTTTTTTTCTCTAAGCAGATTTTTACTGAGACTTTTAAACTATACAAATAACTCCTCCTAAAGCCCACCATCTTCACTCGAGGATCTCCCATGCAACTTTATGTGAAATGCATCAGGACCTTACCTGACTTTCCTTGTTTGTTGTCCTTCGTGTTTTCAGATCAAACCTTGAAAGTCTCCTTTTGACAAGAACCATTTGAGTTAATTGTATGCCCCCTTAGGATTTATATTCAGTTCCAAAATATTTAACAGATCACTTTCGTTGACCATTTCTTCCAGGAGTACATAACACTGCTGTGTGCAAAGGGATGGAGACCACCTTTCCCACATCTCTAAAAAATGGAATATTTTGTTTCTATCTACTAAAGTATACTTCCTTCTCTCCTTTTCTGGCACCACAAGTGAATGTGATTCAAAGAAGATTTATCTTCACCTTCTTTTCAATGAGAATCATGCACAGCTGCAGTACTCTTATTTACAGATTTATTGAGGAATTCTCATTTTCCTTTTTTGCATTTGATTTCTGGTTGGGGTGTGAACCTCAATCACTTGTTATATGGTTGTATGGAGTGAATCCAACCAACAGACCCTCTTTGTCCTTGTATTATTTGAATGTCAGAAAGTTTTTACTGTTACTTATGCCCTTCTTTATATCAAAGTACCTTATATCAGGGCATTTTTTCTTATTTTTCCTATTCCCATAACTCATCAATAGGAGGAGTATATTGGCTTTGTTATTTATTTATTTATTTATTTAATGCAGATTTGTTATAAAATTCTTCTCCTGATTTCATTTCATATTGTCTGGAAGATGTGAATATCAGTGTGGTGGTGGCTGTAGCACACATATTCTAATTGAGTGTGGCTCTGTCCTACTTACCCTTTTCTTAGGTTTCTTCCTTCTTAATTGAGGATAAATCTCTTTTTGTACCTGCAGAGAGTAACTTGCCCTCTGATTCTACTCAGCACATTATCCCCGGGTCTTAGACTCTTCACACTGCACTATCCAATGGTTATTGCTTGTTTTCTTGTACTATATGAAAAATTATTATCTACAGAAAACAGGGATATTCACTAAAAACTAAGTTTCTCTAACACATTGTCAGAGTGTTGAACACTGGCTGGAAGCCTGCAGAGCTGATTTGCTTCCAGTTATACTTCCAGAGCAGCTGAGATACAGGCAAAGTAACCCAGAGCATTGTTCCTTATATACAGCACATCTATTGCCTCCAGGGAACAGGACAGTCTTGACAGGTCTTTTAGTACTATCACTGTGCAAAACCAAACCTAGCTGGGTGTTCCTACTGTACACACATTCCCTTTCTTTGATGCTAGACTTGGTACACAGCTAGGCATTAATGTGCCAAAACCAAATCAACATGATGTTTCTTGCAAGAAATGCCAGTTTTTGCACTGCTGTGAACCCTAATAGCATGTCTAGTGCCCATGGAAACATTCCTGCTTTACTCAAGTCTGTAACAGAAAAAAAGCAGTAGGATTGAGGGGCCTGTGCACATAAGATCTCAGCAAGAGTCCTCTGCTCTGCTCGATTAACATCTCCTTGATTTTCTTTGCCTTTGGAATTCATAGCCATCAATGTTAATAAACATAATTTTAGTACATTTATATTCCAATTAACACTGAAAAAAGATGGGGAAAAAAAATCTCTCCATATTCCTGGCTTTTTGTTTCCCATCTTTCAAATCATGCCACAGCACTTCTGCCTTTGTCACCCCATATAGAATTCAATTTGAGACACAGAGATCAAAGCAGGGTATTACAAACTGTTCATTTCTGGGTACCACACTTAATCTGTGATGGTTATGGCTTCAGGTTTGCCATTTCCCAGAATGTGACTCTTCCAGGTAGTTCATATAATGTGAGAGGGTGATAGAAGACTGTTTTGGCACTGATCTGAGCTCTACTGTTCAGGACGATGATTTCTTACAATATAGGCATTCATCAGCATTTCAGGTTCTGGTCTCCTGTAAAAACTGAGTAATGCTTAAAAAGCTGACTTTTCCTAACATACTCTTACAGATACCCAAATTACTGCTCAGGCATGTAAAATTATGTAGTTCTGCTTTGTATCTGAAGTCACTCATTTATATAAAAACATATTTAATTTATCCTGTAATTGGCAGTACTGAGCCAAAATAGGATGATACTAGTTTCTCCACAATGATAGAGAATAATGCTTCCCTCTCTTCCAACATCCACTTAACCTGGACAGCACTTGGAGCTTTGGCACAGCCAATAAATAAATAAATAAATAAATAATAACCCATTTCATAAGGCACAGCAATATGGAGAGACTGTATTTTGCTATGTGCTGTTAATATTAGCTTGGATCATATTTTCCAGACTCACGAGGGAAAACAGAAATGTAGCTGGATAAACACTGCCCTTTAAATGTCAGGACAGTGTGTGTGCATGTGTGTGTCTATTTATCAAGGTTTAAATTTTAATTCTCTGATGTTTTCTTTACACTGTTGAGTTCAGATGAGGGTATTAATAGAAGACTCACCTCATGGTTACCTGCCAGAAATTACTCCAAAACAACTAGTTGAGCATTTAAATGTTTTGAGTTCTTCCCGGTTTTTGTCCACCTCACATCTAAAACCAGTTATTTCAGGAACTTTAGTCTGAAAAATCTCTTTGGGATTTATACCTGAGTTTTTGTGTTGATTAAAATATCCTCCCTAGTTCAGTATCTAATGTGAACTTTTGCCAGCTTCTCTTGCAGCTTCAGATATAAGATTCATAAATTTTTTTGTGGAGCAACCATTTATCTTAAAGCTTTCCTAAGCTCCTGCTTGTCATGCAACAGACTTTTCACGATGCTCTTTGGAGTCTGCTGAGTTCTCCTGCACAATGGTATTTTCAGGTCTGTAGTATGGTTAAGGAACAAACACTTCCAGAATATGCAGATGAGCATACTCTGCAATCCCAAATAGCAGAATGAAGATTTCAGAGCACTACCGACTCTACAGTCCCCACCAATAATCATTACTAGCTGGTGAGACTGTCAGACCAGCACCTGGCTTTTCATAGTTTCCTATGGAGAAAAAAAATCCATTTTCCTCTGCCAAACCAAGTTGTTTTCCTTAAGGTTGAGTACTTGACATCACTACTGGGAAAATGCCTCACTGATAGTCAAACCGATGCTTTAGAGCTTGAAAACCTTGTTGAGGTCTCTCACAGATCAAGAGAACATAGGCAGGGTGATATTTGATAATAAAATTGCTCAATTGCATCTATGTACAACCAAAGAAATTTTTACTTCAACTCTGCAGGATAATCACAGAATCAAAGTATTATTTAGGTCAGAAGGGGAATATTAAGTTCCCCTGCTATAAGCATTTGCTCAAACAGGGTTATCTGGAGCACACTGAGCAGGGCCATGCTGATAGAATTTGAATACCATGTTTCTTCAGATGGTGAGTGCATAACAAATGAAGAACTAAAACCAGAATAAGCAAATTGGACCAGGATCTCACTCCTTCCTCTTCTAGCAGACCTACAAGACAGCAAAAGAATGGAGAGATTTCCTCTCTAGATTCATCTAGATTAGATATGTTCTTCATTTTCTGACTTAAAAACTGCCATTTATGAAAGTTATCTATTTCAGCATTGGGAAAAATTGTTTTCTGCATATAAATTGGTGTGGATGTTTAAACTTGTCAAGTGTTTCAGAATCCTTTGGGATGAGAGATGCTCTATAAATGTAAAATACTCTGCTATTATTTATTATTACTGTATGCAAGGTAAGCACTCTTGAGATAATCTGTTTGTTGCAGTTATGATGGTGTTATTTGACATGCCTTACCACAATGCACAAATATTTATTCCTCATGAAATTAGATGAACCTTCATCCTTCAGTTTTGCTTTCGCTCATTATTTCACAGGAAGCGTATCTATCCCCCTTCTTTTTTATCCTTATTTTGTAAGGTATTTGGAAACAGCATTCTCAGAGAAATTCATTTGTTTTCTCTGTTTTCTTTCAGTTCTGCTTAATGTAATGTTAAAAAAAAAACAACTATTGGTTCCAAATATTAGACTTCTGCTGGATTTGGCATGGAGACCCACATTGATGCACAGGCTTCTTGGAAAAGAAAGGAGGTGTTTGCAAAGAAACAATACATTTATTATTATTATTATTATTATTATTATTATTATTATTATTGTTGTTATTGTTATTTTTATTATTATTATTTGGGAAAGGAGCAAACATGATATCTTCTGAGTTTTGTCATCCTTGGTATACATTTAGCATTCAGTCCAGTGTCTGCATGTACATGCCACAGTGGAAACCTCATTCATACTAGTTTGTGTTCTCATCCCACTAACAGATTAGTGAAAGCTGGAGAAGACCTTCCATTTGCTCAACGCTGCTTACCTATAAAGCAGCTAACAGTAAAAATAATCTCTATTCTGCTATAGGCTCACCCTCAGTCTCCCCTCAGTTCACTGTCAATGTTTTGTGTGTTATTTAAAAAATATCTCTAAAACGACTTCTTTTCCTACTGAACAGGGCAAGTCTACAAGCTGTTACAGCACAGGTATAATGCCTGAAAGCCCACAGGATTAAAATGCTAGGCACCTGGCCTAGGCTTGCTCTGACAATGAAATCTTGTGCCAGCATCTGTAGAAAGCAATACTGTACTTGGTATTCTCAGAGCAATCCAGAGGCAGCCATGAAAAGGAATAAGATGTCCAAAACAATCTAAGATATGGCCATTAACAAGTTGCAGTGATAGATTATAGTCTTTTAGGTTGGAAGCTACAATTTTTATGATTTCTAGAACTACAGGCAAAAAGCAGCCATCTCCTGATTTTGCTTTTCTTCAATGAGTTTCACACTCCTGTTTATTTTAAAAGCAGTAAAAGCCTCCATTCTTTTAAATATCTTTCTCCTGCAATTTTCAAAAAAATAAAAATAAAAAAATCAGGCAAGGTAGAAAATTGGTTCTCTTCCAAGTAGTTGGAGATGTTCAAGATTTTGTGGCAATATAAATATCAAGACAGAACACGTTTTATATCTGGCACACTGCTGACTGATACAAAAACAAAAAGACCCAAACCCTCAAAAGTGACATTTCACAGTGTATACAGAAGGGCAGTGTTAGGCTCTCCCTGCCTTCCTCCCTCCCTTCCTCCCTCCCTCTATTCCTTCCCTCCTTCCTCCCTTCCATCTCTGTCTCTTACTAGATTCCTTTTAACAGGCTGCAGCCTGTAAACTTCTCAAAAGCTTTCTGCAGAAGTTTCTCCATCAGAAAACGCTGTTTTTCTTACCAAATTCAGAAAATTCTGAGAATTTGTTGTTTAATAAGTTTTGATTTTGTAAATCATTCACAGAAACCATTCAGAAGTTGCAAGACTGTGAAATTATTTAGAAAGCAGCACCACATTTTTTGTTTTTAAATAGGATTTCCATTATAATAATATTATAATGTAACCATGAAATGACTTTGTTTAGATCTTGCTTAGAAATCTCAGATTGCTTATAAAAAAGGAAATACAGTTCCTATTCAGGTTAGTAGTATCCTCTCATACTTTTGAAGAAATGCTTCTAAGGAGGAAGAAGATTTTTATCCACAAAACATGAAATTTAATTTGACAATACTAAATTCACTCATCCTATTTAAAGCAAAATGTCAAACTATTACTTTTTTTAGCACTGCATTTTAGATCATGCAGTAGTATTATCCATCTGTTGGTGAGTTCTTTACAATATTTAAGAAGAAATCTTCCCATCAGTTGAAGGACAGTAATGACAAATTATCTCAGTCTCAGTGTTTAATTTTAGGAGAAGTAGGCCCAAAAATACAATTTTAAGTAGCTGAGCTCAAAGCAACTGCATAGATTAAATTTTCTGAACTGACATTTTCTGAACAAAGAAGTTGCCTTTGTTTCTTGTCATCATCCTAGAAGCATTACTCAGCTGAGATGTTGCTATTTCCATAGTGAATTTTTGTGACATTTGGTGAATGCAGGTGTCATTATTATAGCATGAGATTCTGCACGTATCATTTATATATGCATCTGATCGGTGCAGTTCCAGTGAAGACAATATATAAGCATGAAAATGAGGACTGAAATTTGGAAAATGAGCATTGGTGGGTGGGAATGGACTGTAACAGGTCCTATGTACATTGCCCTGTTTATTTTACTTTGCAGATCAGAAATGCCTGTGTCTTGTCTACGGTAATCTCATGCCAACTACACTCCAAAGGAAATGGGCTACATGGACTAATGGGATGACTGATGCAAGGGCATGTGACCAGAATAAGGTGACTGTAGCACAGTTTAAAGACAAAATTTGCTTCTCTTAGATAAAATAAATGTTGAGCACCATTCAGGATGGGTTTTTGCTTGGGAAGTATAAACCATGGTACCATTAGAACTATAGAACAGTCAATGTGCAAGCTCCCCAAAGTATTCCTTGGTGACTTGCGGAATCAAACTGAAAATCTTCAAACACAAAAATTAGAGTGGATATTGGCTGGGCAGTATGTCCCGGTATGTTCAGTGTGCACTTAATGAGGCAGTACTCTTTATGTCATGTGTATTATAAAACATAAGCATGCATGTCTATGCTTCCCTTATGTTCTCAGGAAGAACATAACAGTCGTAATGGAGAATGCATTTGGAAATTGAAAGGGTTCTTAATATTTGTATAGTTACAATTATTCATTTGAAGGGTTCTTTCTTGTCATTCCTTTCACACAAGCTGGCACAGGCCCTAAAAGTCTGAAGAGACACATAATTACTTGAGGGTTAATATTGTTTGCGAATACCAAGGGGAATCCATTTATTTTCGGTAGAACTTGCCTAAAAAGGAGTGGAGTGCTGTGAGGTGCCAGATCAGTCTGTCACAGCCTGATCTGAGTTTGTGTTCAAGGGGAATCCTCCAACACTAGATGTAAACAACATCTGCCATTTCACTAGGAATAATACACAGAAATTCAAGCCAGTTACTCCGTAGCTGCTCGAGGCCACAAGTCTCCTGATTACCAGCCAATAAACTAGTTAAGGCTTATTAATGCATTTTTTATTTCTTAATGGCCTCCTGATTTGCCCTCTTTGCAAATTAGTCCTCGACCTGTGGAGCCTGATCTCTTTAAGGGAAGGCTGAAACACAAACATGATCCGTCTACTCATGTGAAAAGCTTGCAATATGTGTTGATTGGGATTTGCTTTTGTATGGTATTATGAATACTAAATAATCTGGTGTCTTGTGCTTGAAAAGCACTCTGTCATTCTGCATCAGCTTCATGCTTTATAAAAAGTATGAGAGCGAGGAAAAACATAACTACAAAGTCCTTTTATGGTGATTAAAAGCCCTCTCAGAATGAAATTCCATTCCTTGTTCCTCATCCTAAGCCATCTTCTTATTCTGATTTTAAACATTCATGCTTCCTCGCACAGTGGAAAATAATTGTATTGAAAATTTGTTCAGAAATTCTCTAAAATGAAAGGGACATGTAGCTATCTGGAATTGCTGCTTAACAGATAATTGCACATTCCCCTTAAAAGGGGTTGGCTACAATATCGTTTAAATGGAATTAGAATTTTAAACACATTTATATTCTTATTTTTGTACTACAGAGTTTTAAGGAACTTTAGTTAAATGACACTATGAAGGCTAGCTATATGAATTGCCTTAAATCACGTGACAGAATCATAGAATAGCTTAGGTTGGAGGGGACCACGTAGTTGATAGCAATATTTATAAAAAATGCACTGTTGACACTGTCAGTGTGATGGTATTTCCAGGTTTTATTACAGCTCAAATATGAAATCACATTAAATTGCTATGTGACTTTTAATGTGTAAGAAATACAAAAGACCACAGATGACCAAACTTAGTGGGCAATTCAGCAGGAGCCAGACAGAGCAAGGTGCTACAAATAAAAATCATAAAAAGTGGAAAGACCATCCTTTTGCAATTCTTTTTCATGTTTCTCCACTCGCTGATTGTGTGACAACACCTGTCTCTGCACTGTCTCTGAGCAGTGATAACTCATTCTGAAATTACTCCCAGCATCTGACTGCCGCACCTCGGACATTTCTGTAAGTGATCAAGAAGGCTCTGCTTCATCTGCTTACCTGGATTGGACTGTTCAGTCTATATGATAATGCTCAAACGTGTCACTTTCTCTGGGTCTTGTTGATATGATAATTTGACTGTCTTCTTGTTGCATTAAGATCTCAGACTGCAGGACCATTAACTTTTTGAAGCTGAATGCTGCCTGACTTTTTTTTTGTCTTTTGAAATTACTCGTTGGATCTGCTTAGTCTCTCTGCTGTCAGCTTCAATGAGATCAACTATATTCTGGTTATGAAAGCCCAAACTATAAATCTCAGCACTCTTTGAGCCTGAGAACTCCAGCAGAGAAACATGCTAATAGCACAGCTGAAAACCAGAACTTATCATTTAAACAACTATTTCAGTTTATTCACTTGCTACCAAGAATGTCACAACCCTGGGGAAAGTTCACTATAATCACTGATTTTTGCTATTTGCTTTCCAGCCTCTTTTTCAAAATAACAACTGTTAATTCATAGCACATTTATTAGTTCCTGAAGCTTTGTGCAGCTGATATATGGTTGGCTGTTTGCCTTTTGTCTAAAAAAATCATTTTGCCAGCTCATCTATAAAATCATATCAACCTGACACAAAGTCTGAGATGCTCAGTCCCAATCTGAGTGCTCTAATTCACAAATTGCAGGAGCCCATGCAGTCAACACGGATTTGGGGCACGACACTGGGTTTCTGGCTAAGACTAAGAGCAGAAATGACAGCAAGGCAGGTCAGTGAAACTACTGCCTGGTGCAGCTGAGGTTTTAATTAAGAAAAGAAGTGAAGTTGAAGAAGTATCTTGGAGTTTTGATCTCTCTTCTTTTCAGGAGTTCAACTACTATGGTTTTCGTACTGCAAAACCTGCTGTGTTTCCCTATGAGGTTTTCCCTAATGCTTACTCATGTTGTATGAAATGACCTAGAGATCAATGCATGGATATAATTTGGAGTTCAGGTTTACCACATTGCTGACACTGGATGACCGAGGAAGCCAATCTGCGATCCGCTTTGTTTTACCGTTTGTTTGCTTGTTTTTCAATGAAATCACTTTTGTTAATACTGTTGACAGGGCTGGGCCTCCCAGAAACACTGCAAAGAATAGACTGCCAGAGAGGATGGAAACTCCTCCTTACATTTACCCACGTTCACATCTATTTTTAATATTGCAGAACGGCAGCTATGTCTGGAAGGTTCTGTTGTTGGCAGTGGACATAGATGATCTGGGGTAGCCTCTGCCGTTGGTAGACCTGTTTTCTTCCAAATTTCTTATAATTAAATATAACTCAGAAATGTGGCTCTGTTATTCTAGTTTTGTATACAGTGAGCTCAGGTACGCTGCAGTTCTATTATTTACCAAAGCAGCTCTGTAGTAGAGATAGTAGTGTTACAAGTCCCAGCCACAAGAATTTCATTAGTAGATTAATTACATATGACTTCATGACTTCATCAGTTGATTTAGGACATTCTCAGTTTTGAGACGGTTTACTACAAGGGCTATTGAAATGCAATTGCCTGTTTGAGAAGTCTGGGCCTCAGTAACCATTGTGATTTTGACTTTCAGCCTTGATTTTCAGCTCTTACTTGTCTCTTTTCTTCTTCCAGATCATCACTTACATTTTGTATTTGCCTTAGAGCAACACTGAAGATGAGAGGAGGGGGAAATGTCATAGAAGTTACTCATGTTAATATGCTTTCTGCCATATGTTTAAGAAAAATATCCTATTTTATGTTCTCTGTGGAACACTCTTGAATATTTTGCAGTGGATTTTTACAATATATATACAGTGCTAAAGTCAGTCTAATCCTGCCAACAAGTCTGGGGAAATAGATAGTTTCTTCCTTCCGGAATACATTTACAATCTTTAAAGTTATACTCTATCTAGTGACACATCTCTGCACTGAGACCTTGGAAACTTTTATTGTACAGGCATGGTTAGTGGCCTGCAATGCAAAGGGTGGCAGAGACTTAGTTTATGAGACTGTTAAAACTCCTGCCTTGATTTTCCCTCTGGTAAACATGACACCAGAATTTCTAAGCAGTTTGAAATGGTACAAAGCTAAATCTCTCTTCAAGCACAACATAGTTCAGTTTCTTGTCTATTCACAGCATTTGAGGGGCATATCAGTACATCTGCTGGATTAGTTTAGAAGCTTTTCCAAAATTGACAGTCTTTGTGAAAATCCTTTATAGATATACTTCTAATAAGCCACTTCCTATGCTGCACAAATCCTGAGTGTCTGTCAGTTTTACTTGTACCTCTGAGTGAAACATGACATTTAATTCTTGTGCATGTTCACAAATAGATTCAATACCAGCTCCATTCACAAGAAGTGCTAAACAAAAACAAACAAAAACACCTGTAGTGCGCTTCAGTATGAGGAGAGTAGTTAATATGAAGAGTGGAAATGAGATGAGCTAGAGCTTCATCATAATTTTTCTGTAAAAGAATGTTAAATGTATATAAACATCTATGAAATAATTTCTACCCAATTACTTATTGTTAGAAATAACATTTACAGGTCTTTAACTCTTTCCCAGTTTTATGTCTGTCAACTCACATTCTTCCATCTGACTCGTTAGATATGTGATTTGCCAATTATGAGAAATAATTAGTCAATATATTTAACTGTTTCAGGTCTCATTCAAGTGCTGCTAGTTTGCCTTTTACTAGCACAGATAGCCCTGATCAGTAACTGTTGTCCAAAGGTGAGAGAAGATAGCAAACTTAATTTTGAAGGACTGACTCCTGATTCCTATTTTCCTAATATCCAGGGTACAACAGTGTTTAGAAAATGCCTGAAGATGCTGGCAGGTTAGGAAGTAAGTAACGTGGAATGGAGAAGGACAGTTCATACTCTTCATGAGAAAATCTCAGTGATGCATTCTAAGAATTTGAAAATGTGGAATAAGAAATTATTTATGTCATGTTTTCTGTAGTGTGAGAAAATGAAGTGAATAATCCAGTCCTGAAGTACACAGAATATTGTTAACGGCACAGATTAGGACTTGACCTCAAAATCTCAAATGACTGTCTTCAGGCAGCACTGGAACTTTACTCTTCTGGGATTCTTCTCCATAGTTTGATAACATAATTTGAGAACTATCACCTTTTTTGGTTTCCTTCAGCCTCACCCCCCAGCTCAGCCTGTGCAACTTAGGACAGGAGTCACCAGCTCAAGAAAGTGGTTGTTTCCCAGTTGACATAGAATCATAGAATTGCCGAGGTTGGAAAAAACCTCTAAAATCATCCAGCCCAACTGTCTGCAACCATTCACATAACCACACACTCTTCAGAGGTACACAATACCATCCAAGAGAAGTCCCAGTTCTTATTTTCCAAAACCCATTTTCTAATCCTTGATTAGAGACAATTGTCTGTCTTTTTACATTAGCCAATCTATCCTTAAAAATCATCTCGAACTACGCCTCCTCTCACTTTCGGTACACTTTTCTCCACAGCTAAGGTCATGTTTGGCAAATGAGAGAAAGGAATCCTGGAATTATTGTGCTGTTGTGTACAGGCCTTAAAATTGAAGTCAAAGTTGATGTGCGGAACCAGAGGTTGACATCTGTGTTTGCATATGTGTGCATGATTTTGTGGATTTGCTAGCCGTTCTCTTTATTATATACCCATGAATTTTATTGACTTCTGCCATAAGCAATCATTTCCTGCCCCTCTTAGACTTAGGGGAATTTGTTCCCTCTTTTTAACCATAAGTACATAATACATTAGCTGATTAAGCAATGTACATTTTGGACATAGGACCCTGACCTAAATCAGAATGAGCAATAATGTAGAATTCTAGGCTTGCATTATTCAACAGTTGATGGTTTTCCTCCACTCATTCCAGCCTTATTCTTTATGACAATATTTCATTAATCTTAGTCTTAACAATAGCATCACAAACTCCGCCCAGAACTAATTGTGAATGATAAGATGTCTGCAGCATCATCTCTTGTAATATTCCATCCTTTCTGACTGGTATGGTTTTGGCTGGGATAGAGTTAATTTTCTTCATGGAGGCTTGGTGTGATGCTGAGTTTTGGATTACTGATGAAAATAGTAGAGTTGAGACACCAGCATTTTAGTTACTGCAGAGCAGTGAGGCTCAGAGCCAGAATCTTTTCTACTTCTCACACTGCCAACTAGGAGCTGGGGGTGCACAAGGATCTAGGAGGGGACACAGCCAGGACAGCTGATCCAGATTGATCAGAGGGATAACTCATACCTTATGGCATAATGGTATAGTGCTTAGCAATGGTACTGCAGTAAAGAAGGAGGAACTGGGGACATTTGTAGTGATGGCGTTCCTGAGAAACCATTAAGCATGATGAACCCTGCATTCATGGAGGTGGATGAATGCCTGCCTGCAAATGAATTCCTTGTTTTTCTTTGATTGTGCATTCAGCTTTTGTTTTACCTGCTGAACTGCTTCTATCTCAACTCACAGTTCTCACAGTTTACCTTTCCAGAGCTCTCCCACGTCCCTCCTGGGGAGAGTGAGAGAATGGCTGTGTGTTGCTGAGTTAATGCTGAGTTTGATCACAATACTGACATAGGGTTACAGTATTGCTCCTGTTTCTAACTCTGCCTATAAAACTGATTTTATCCTCAGCCCTGTGGCCTGATCTATGTACAGATTGTAACTGTGCTTATCCTAGCATTGAAATCCTTGCAGAATCCAGAAATAAGTGAAATTTTTCAGCTCTTACTGCTCCCAGCAAAACCCTTGTCTTAACTCTAACTGTATCTCAGTTACCCTTAAAAGTGATATGCCTCTAACACTGTGCCTCACCTCAGCCTTCATCCACTAGAGCACATCCCAGTAGTCACTTGTGGGAGATCAGAGAATTGGATTCAGCTTGTGATTTAACCCAGCAGCCACTTAAGCACCACATAGCCAGTCACTCACTCTTAACACGTGGAATGAGGGAGAGAACTGATAGCAGAATATGTGTATATATGTATATGAATGAAATGTAACTACTTGCCAAACAGTGACTGAAACTTAGCTAACAATACAACTGCCTGCCAACCAGCGCCCTGATAAAAGTGCAACATCTCACCCACCCACCAATTATCACTCAGTAAATCTCTTAGCATTACCCACCCTTTGCCATATCTCCACAGCTCTATGACCTTCCGCATGATGTCTGGTGGTATGGGAATATCCCCTGGCCTAATTCAGGCCAGCTGTCCTGCTGCTATGCCATAGAGGCAGTGGCTCTTCCCCATGGAGCATCCTGTCCCAGCCCAGCCCTGGATGTGCTCTTATCATTCAACAACAACCAAAACATTGTAGTAACATTGCCTCAGCTGAAAATAGGACAGCCATCAAAATGGACCACAAGAATTGTGATACTTTTACAGGTCTGCTTATAAAGGAATAAAAAATCATACAACAGTTTACGCCTCCTACACTCTCCTGCTCTCCCTCCTACACTTATTATGCTTTAATTGCAATTTAATTATGTCTTCTCATATTCATCTACAGGCATTAAGAATAAAAGAAAGTCTTGATTCTTGATTCTTGAAGAGAGGTTCAGAGAACTCCCATGGGCTTAAGAGGGTTCCAGAACAAGCAGAAATTACAGTGAATTTTTTACTTGTCATAAAAATATCATTACAATTCCTCTGTGTAACATTAGGATGTTAATTCATTGTACTGTTTCCAGGGGAGCTGACCTCCTAATCCTGGAAGAACAGCAGATACCGTCTCACTCAGAGCAACTTCATTAAGCATGAGATGCAATGTACATTAAGACACCTACCTTTGGACACTTGAAAGGTGTAATTTAGCTAATGCGCACATTCTGTCTGAACAACTGTTATGGTCAGTGCAGATGTAGTGAGTCTAGGCAGGGAAGCCCCCCAGGTAATCATCTGGCTCACCAATGTGTGCTTTGTTAGAGAGAAACAAATCACTCCAAAGCCAACATTGACTGCAATAATTAATGGCATAATTCACGTTCCTAAAAATAGGCTTTACATGTCACTTGAGATGAAGAAAGGCATTTTGCCTGTCTCCCACAGAACCCACGCCCTGTAGGTCTTAACTACACATGAGCATTAGAAATGGCACTAGGTATCAATATTTAGTGAGTTGACTTCTAGCTTAGTTTTGCACTGATAGAGAAGAGAGTTAGCCAGTCCATACGTAGATCTAAGTCAGTGTTCCAGTTTGGAAGTCAGCCCCACACAAAGAGGGAGAGTTGATTTCATAGACAGAAGCATGGAACCCTGTGCTGGAGACTGTAGGTTGCTTGGGCTCCAGCTGCCATGCTATATAGGCCCAGTCTTCATTCTCTCAGAAGTGGTTAGCATATTAGGTATACTTGCATATTAGGGAACAGAAACATGATGTGTCATAAAATTTTTGATGGCTGCCTGAAATGAAGGCAGATCTGACTACTTTGTCTGGACCAGAGGGTATTCATGGCTCTAGAAAGCCGTGATAAAGGAATTCATTTTGTGTTCTGATGTTATTCAGCATTTGTATGAGCTTCTTGTGAAAGTAGGAATCAGGTAAATAGGGGCCTTCCATGAAGATTAAGTATCCTAGTCTTTGGGGAATGTCAGAAGAAAAGGACTAGTGGGACATGTCAACATTGCTAATACAGCTGGGATAGCACAGCTGAGTCTATAGTTAGGACAATACAGCTGGAAGGGAAAGGTAGCCAAAGAAATTGACTTTGACTGATTGAGTAGAGGAGCTGGGTCGAAGTAACCTGAGGAAGACTTCTGACTTCATCCCAATGACCACCGGAGCGAAACCCCCACTACAGACTGCGCACGCGTCAGTAGGAGAGACAGCATGTAAATGAGTTCTCAGATAAACAATGAATATGTTAATGATTTCTCAGAAATTTGATGAATATGTATACACTTGCTCTATAACTTTGTAACGCTCTTGCCTTTCGGCGCACATGATAGGAGGAGTGATCCCCCATGTGCCCAGCGCTGAATAAACACATACCTGCTTTATAACCTATCTCTGGTTATAGAGTCTGATTCCGCATGTCACTTGAGATAGAAATAAAAGATTTACATCAAAATGAACTCTTGACAAGGTTAAGAAAGTAAAACATACCCACCCAAACATGCAGACATCCAATGTCTTCTTTAGAGATCATTTTTCTTTTAGCTGTCACCATGCTAAATTATTTGTATCTGTGGAGAATTATGAGGATTTCTTGTGATCCTCCCATGTAATGTCTGCCTCTATGTTCCTCTGGCAGCCCAAGGATAAAAGGCATAGGCAAACTTCTATTACTCTCCTGATTTTCATTCTGGCCATGAAGATGGAGACAAAAATATCTTAATAGAAGAGAACAAGTCCCTCTAATATTCTACTGACCTGCTGAGTACCTGTTTTAAGTGCTTGCCAACAGGAAATCACTGAAATTAAACATTTGAAAAGCAGCTGCTTGTGCATTATTCCTCTTCATTGAAATGTTAATTTGCTGTCCCAAACAAATAATTGGACCTTAATCTTTCATGCAGTTAATATATCAATATTTTTAATGTGAAGTGAAAGTCAAAATTAATACTGGAATATCAAGAGATCAATCACTAACTCAAAAAAAGATTTTTCAATATTATTACATAAAGAAATAAATGCACATAGTGTCAGATTTACTTTAACACTGAACTGATGTACATGTTTGGAGTAATATATGTATAAAGGTGAGTACTATAGCTCTGTCTGTAGTATTTAGCATGACATGAATGCACTCAGGACATAAAAACACTTGGGTGCTGCAAAGAATTGCTTTAAGTTCACAATATGCAAGCTCAGGACCTGGGCATTTTCATATTTGCGCTGTTTATATTTTAGTACGTATATGCAGATGTTTATATTTTAGTACAAAGAAATCTGTCTGTAGCTGCCATACCATCTACAAGTCATTGAAATCCTACTAAGAACTACAGGTGTGATAGGGAGTAACCTGAAATTACAGCCACCTGAGACTGGCTCACTAATGAACGGTTTTTATCCCATCTTAATGAGACATAATTCTCTGCTGCTGGCACAGTATTGTGATTTTGCTGTCATTTTCTGTGAATTCTGAAGACATTGGTAGTTATGCCATCCTCCCTGGGCTGGAAGCAGCATAAAAACATGAACTTATGCTACCAGGCTGGATCTCTGAAGAAAGTAACACTACACTTAGTGGACTGAGATACCAGACTAAGCTGAGATCAAACTACCTTTAGCGTGAGAAAATAAACTACCTTTATGTGAGAAAATAAAAATGTTTTCTAACTTTCAGAAGTTTTTTATCTGTTGTGAATTCTGTTGCTCCTAAAATCTAACTTTTGAAGTTACCCTTTGTTTCAGTGTAAAATTGGGCTAGATGTCCTCCTGACTACTCTTACAACCAAGGCATGCAGTACTGTTCTGTAAGGAAATCCTTGAATACACAGAATAGTCATGGAGCACACTGGACACAGTGCCAGTCTGTCTAAAAAGGCACTTCTGTGCAGACACCTGAACCACAACCTTAATCACCTGCATTCTTCTTCAGTTGTTATAATTATTTTCTAGCTGAAGAACACTATGCAGTGAAACCTGACAAGGTATATTTGAGTTTTTCCTGTTGAGCAGATGTAGATCGTCCCTCTATTTTCTATTGCAGACTGTACAAATGTTGAACCCCTTAATAGGCTTTCATGATCTTCAATATGAGGATTTCCAAGCAAACATGAGGATGAGATTATTCTAGTAAATTTCAAAACATGTTGTTTTCTGAGGTAGATAGATTTTGACTCACTGTGAGTCCACCTAACTCTGTAAAGGAATAGGATAGCTCACAGTGTTACTCTAAATTGTTACCAAGCATGTCAGGCTAAGCCTGAATAATTTTGGAGATCATGCAAGAGCAGCTGCTGCAAAAAGCAAATAATATCAGGCTTTTTCAGAAGTAAGACTAGGTCAGTGAATGCCCATGGCATGCAACAACACATTCATCCTGTCTCCAGCCTGCTCAGCTGAAGTAACACAGCATGTTAATACAGATGTGCTTCAGAGTACACTAATTCCTCCTCTCTTCCTTCTCATTTCCCTGGCGCAGAGCAGCACCAGTGCGAAAGAACAGAGAGGAAAAAAACTTAAATGAGCCAAAGCTAAAGTGCTTCAGAGCTGCTGGATCCCCTCAGATTTGCTGAAGGAAAAGAGTGTTACAGGAAAGTAATGCAATGCAGTGAAAATGGAATAGCAGAGGAAATGAAAGGCAAGGATCATAAGGACGTTGGAATCAGGGAGCTGTAAAGAGGATATATGAAGCTCGTGGAAGGATGAAGTACTCTGGAAAGAAAATAGAAAAGGAATAGTAAGTGGGGCACAGTGATGAACTCTAACACTGACTTCATCAGACAGGTCAGAGTATCTCCCTTGAAAGCCTCCTTTTAGTCTCTTTGAATCATCGATCAAATTTGATACAACAATATGGAGCAGCAAGACACAAAAACAAAACACTGACCTGAAATCAGTGGATTTAGCCTTCTTAAAGGCAAGAAAGATAGTTTTACAGAGATACAAAAGTCACAAAAGTCAGTAAAGCCATTAATAACCATAAATTCAAGCCAAGAAAATAACTACTGCTTCTAAGCAGGACTAATCATGATGGAGTAAACTCCATAGAAACCAGAGCATACTGCTTTTGGTATTTAGTGAGATGACCTCTACACAGTACTAGTCCTGCACTGAGTTGAAGGTTATCTTTATTCTGGAAATATATGAAGATGCATAGATATGGAGATAGAAGCAGCTCAGTGTAGGTGTTTCCACGTGGGAGTCAACATGTGCTGCTAGTTCCTAAACTCCCATTATAGAGGTGAGCTAAACTGGGATGCTGCTTCCTGGATGTCATAGGAACCCAACTAGCCTAGATATGTAGGTGCTATCTGGGATTGCCTGTTGCGACAAAATATGTAAAAGAACTGTAATCTCAGAAATATTCTGATCGTAATATAAACCAATGGTTAGACCACTGAATTCAGCCATTATCCCATTAACTGATGAGACTGAAGGTCATCTGTCAGTGCTTTAGAGAGAAGTGAATTACCCTTTGGATTCTCCTAACTGGAATGATCTGGATTTGAATCAGTTGCCCACACATTGATTTCTGGTGCCATTTGTGAGGCTCTAAGATATCCAGTGAGAAGATTAAGGACATATTTCTGGCCAGATATCTTTCTAGCCAGGTATATTTCATTCTGATTAGATTATCTGTGTGTATAACAATTGTCTAAGAGTTATACCTGCTGAGGAAAGATAAGCTTTATACGGGACCAAAACAGCAGATCTGTGATTGTATCTGACTCTTTGATAAAGGTTATAAATAAATTTTAGCAGAGGACCAGCATGAAACTTGATGGAAAAGATAGCTTCTGATTGTTTGGTTATATTTATGTGAGTATAAATATGTAGAACAGTTTGATTTTGTTCTAAAATATAAAGTTCAAGGAGTGCTGAAAAAAAAGAACGTACTTTTCTTCCACCTTTTCATCCATGGCCAAATGATTCAAAGCTTTCACACGAGATGAAATTCTTTAACAGGCCAAAGAGACATTTGGGGTGGCTCTAGTTTCCAAAACGTTTAGAGATAAATCAACCACAGATGTTATACCTCAAGGGAAGAAGGCCACTGGAACTAATCCTATTCATTTATCCCAAACAAGCTCAGCAGTGAATATTCAACATTCCCATCCCCCTGCTCTCTGCTCTGAAATATCCAAATTATTTGGCTTATCTTCTTCCTTATGCATTTTGGTTTGTATTGACACGGATGTTACTACCTGTGAAAATGACTTCTGAAGTGGTAGATCTGTAGCACTTATCTCCCCCCCTTGTTAATTTCAGAGTTGACCTGAGCAGCCAGAAAAAGCTGAAAATAAGCAAAAAAATCATGCTTTGTCTCCCCTATGAGGACAGGCTGAGGGAGTTGGGCTTGTTCAGCCTGGAGAAGAGAAGGTTGCGGGATGTCCTCATTGCAGCCTTTCAATACCTGAAGGGAACTTACTGCCAGGAGGGGAGTAAACTCTTCAAAAGGGCTGACAATAGCAGGACACGGGGAAACGGTTTTAAGTTAAAAGAGGGAAGATTTAGGTTGGATGTTAGGGGGAAGTTCTTTACTAGGAGAGTGGTTAGGCCCTGGAACAGGCTGCCCAGGGAGGTTGTGGATGCCCCGTCCTTGGAGGTGTTCAAGACCAGGTTGGACGGGGCTCTGGGCAACCTGATCTAGTAAAGGTGTATGTTTGGTGGCCCTGCCAGGCAGGGGGGTTGGAACTACATGATCCTTGAGGTCCCTTCTAACCCGGGTCATTCTGTGATTCTGTGATTCTGTTTATTTGACAGTGTTTCAAGGCAAAATAACAGAGCACCATGGAGAGCTTGCAAAGTAAAACTTTGTACTCTCTGCAGCACCATGATCTGGCTCAGATCTTCACACTTGGCTCCTTCTTTGTGTAAGCTCCTCCAATTATAGGTTAGAGTGTCTCTTCCCCCTTTCTTTCATGGCTATTAAAAAGCAATAATGATTGGGCAAGAGGTAGGAGTAAGGGATTGATCACCTTCAGAATGTGATTCAAAGAAGGATTTGCACAAATAAGCACTTTGATCTTTAGGCTACCACACTAAAACCTGACCACCACCTCTTAGCTTCCTCTTTATTTATTTTTAAAATAGTTTTCAGTGAAAGTGGCTGAAGTTAAAGGATTTCATACTCAAATCAAGGGGTGGGCAGGCAGTAAGGAGGCCTGGGAAGGGGTGCTTCATTTATGAATGATAAATTAATGGAAGAGGTACTAAGACTTTGTGCTACTGGAATTTCAGACAAGGTAACAGAATGCAATGAAGTTCTGTCCGGCTGAAAGTCCCACAGAATATTTTGGTGTGTAAGAGTATCATCAAGCTTTTTACTGAGAGACACCCAAACATCATCTAAGCTTCTCTAATTGAGTCAGTGCTTTTATGTTTTGTCTGTACTTTTTCATTTTGTCTCCTTTTTGTTTATGGCTACATAACATGGGTGATTTTTTATCTTTTGAATGTTTTTGAAAGCTCACAGACAGGTCATTCTTAATTGCAATTTTATTTTATTTAATTTTTTTAACTTACAGAATTTGGGGCAAGTTGAAAGCTAAGTTTCAGAATATTTCATTAAACCTTGATAGCTTCAAGGTCCTAAGTCATTCAGGTACTTTTACATGTCTTGGTATATGCACAAGCGCAGGCCATCTGTACTACTGACATCTGATGATTCTCAATGGAACAATATTAGGAAAGCAAAACATAAAAATCAATCATTCTTTGCTATCTGCTTTAGACCTCACAAATATGGGGCTTTTAAAATAAATCTGAGCTGTTAATCAGCGCTCTGTACACATGCTCATCTGTCATCATCTGTGATAGTAAAATTCCTCCTGCTAACAGCGTGCAGAGAGATGCAATTATTTGTCTTGTAACTAGAAACATTAGCAAACACAACTAGATGAAGAAAACAAATAAAAGGACAAGCCAGGCACTGACAAGTAATTAATATATGCAGATGACCTTCTGCTCACAATAAAAAAACTAACATTCAAAGCACTAAAATCACCAAACCTATCAGAATCCAGAAGAGCACGATGTTATAAAATCTATCAGACCAATCAGATGGTTATTTTCTGACACTACCCAAAATTTTACCAGGCCTCTGGAATTAGAATCAGAAAGATACAGTTTATATTCTGATCAAACTGGCTTGTATGAGATAATCAAAGCCAAGATGAAACAGTCCATCTCAAACATTTGAACTGAGTTAGTACTGTGAAAACTGACAACTCCATCTTCCTTCACTGCCATTTTTTTTTTTTTTTTTTTTTTTGGTAGAGGAGGAAGGAGAGGGAAAGAGTGCAGTTAAACACTACGATGTGACAAAGCAATAACCTGCAGAAATTTATTGAGATAGTATAATAAAAATATGATATTAATATCTCCTGAAAAGTCTAAAGAAATGCATGACTAGCATGCCTGAAAATCAGTCAGTCAAGACTCATCATCACCCAAAGCTCTAAGAGACAGTGTTGGGATGTGAAAATTAGTAAGCATCTCTGTTTTTCAGATCTGAAAGAATCAGCTAATAGGTCCTGTTAAGGAAGAGATGCATAGTTTAAAAATTATCTTGTGATAGTTGAAAAAAGGGGGAAAAAAAAAGATGGGGGATACCTAGTTGGCATGCTCCTGAGGTGGCTGTGAAAGATTAGATCCCGTAGTGTGCCTCCTTACAAAGGACCCACCTATGGGGTTATCAGCTGTGCCACTTCACCAAGAATGGGTAGGAGATGGAAGCTGCCTGCTGGACCACCAGCCAATAGCTGAGTCAGTGTGATGTGCAGTACAGTGAGACAACCCTTACTGTGCGTGTAGACAGAAAGCAGATAATAACATAAATGCAAACTGATTTTTGACAGTTAAGACATCTCCCAAATTAGTTATCTTAGTTAAAACCAAGATGCGGTTGATGTGCTTTTAACTTTCTGATGCAATAGCTCATACAGACCACTTGAGATCCAATCTTTA
Organism: Coturnix japonica; assembly: GCF_054131305.1. Lineage (NCBI taxonomy): Eukaryota > Metazoa > Chordata > Aves > Galliformes > Phasianidae > Coturnix > Coturnix japonica. The sequence goes on along the minus strand of NC_140664.1, from coordinate 9,821,729 downwards.
TACTTTGGAAATGACTGTCATAAGAAGTGCAGATAACAGTTCAAAATGTTGGGTTTTTTTTCCTCATTTTCGTTTGAGAAAATAATCAAATTTCTACATTGCACAGATTAGAAGTCTGGACTTAAAGCTTAAAATAATATTTTCCAATATATGAAGAATTTCTATTTCATTCTTCAATTTATAGCAGATTCATTACCTTCAGTAATGCTCTTGGTTTCTACCATAGTAACTGAAAGCCAAATCTGACCCAGAGACTTCAACATTTCTTTTAAATCTAAATTTATAATAGAGTGCAAAAACTTCTTAATGATAAATTGTTTTGTTGCTAGGCAGTCTGGCCCTGATGGGATGTTAAAGTTTGATTTACTCTGCTGAACCATGACCTCTTTCTCTGACAACTCATTTTTTATGATTATTTATTTATATTAAAGAAGCACGTACAGACTTTGGAGGTGACCAGGACTCTTCTGTGCTATTAGGAACTGTCCAAACATCCATAAAGAAAACCTCTTTATTTTGAAGAGATCACTATTTGCGAAGTGGGCACAGTTTTTTGGGGGAGCACAGTGAAATGGAGGAGTGAATTTCAGCTGCATTGAATTGCATTTCCTGGTGTGCTGTGCACTCTGCTCTTTGTGGAAGGGATGCATATGTAGGCTCATAGCATCGTAGAAACACAGAATCATTAAGGGTGGACAAGACCAATAAGATCATCCAGTCCAACCGTTAATCTATCACCACCATGCCTACTAAACCATGTCTCTCACTGTCACATCTACATGTTTCTTGAACATCTTCAGGACTGCTGACTCCCCCATGTCCCTGGGCAGCCTGTTCCAGTGTCTGACTACTCCTTCTGAGTTGAATTTTTTCCTAGTATCCAACTTAGAAGCCATTCATTGGACAACTGTGTGTACCAGAGACATAACAAGTTGGAATGAACTTGAAATCAGAGCTTTGATCAGATTCTACTAAGAAAGCCTACTGAGAGTGAAAGATTCTGGTCTCTCCTTTTCACTGTGCAATACACCAGTTATGCATACAGCAGGGTTACTAAAATTAACCAAACATGTTATTTTTTGCTAGTTTAGGCTAAGTAGCCTGAAAGTTATTGTCAGAGAGAGAACAAGAATACCATCATCCACCCATACTTAGTAGCAGGCAGATGATGTTAGCCTTCTTTCCTTCACAACATAGGCATAGATGTTCTCCCATTATGGTCTGTCATGTGCGTTAATGACAAGGAGACAAGGCCAGAGAATCGCAAACACAGTGTCTGTAAGTTTCGAGGTTCCTGCCTTGTTCAATGGCCTGACAGTGATTTACTACAAATCAGCTTATGATTTACTAGAGTTCAGGGAAGGGTGAAGGAAGAAAAGAACAGCTGCGTGGTATTTATTTTGAGAACAGAGGAAGCATGCAAAAATTGATTTTCCATATTGGTACAAACCAAGAAGGTCCTATTTATAGTTCTGAAAACCGCATGAGCTCACTAAGGAGCTGTGAAACTATTTCACCTAAGGTATTCATGTTTTGTTAACAGAACACCATTGCCTCATATCCCAAACGAGCTGTGCTGCAAATGGCATAAGAAAATGAATTGCTGGTTTTATGCCTGGCTTACCAGGCTGCACAGGCAGTGCTGCTCTTCCATGAGTGCCTGAGGAACTGTGGAAGTGTTCAGGTCTCATGCAGCCCACACCACCTTCTTGCAACACAGCCCTGAGGTGCAGAGCGGCAGAAAAGATCTCCATCCACCCATGCTAGCCACGAAGTGATGCCTGAATCACCTGAAAAGGTGATTCTGACAAACTAAATCAGGAACAGCAAATTTCATCCCCTTATTACACATTGCATATTGCTCTTTGGCCAGTTTTTGAGGTGTTGGATAACAGACTGAAGGAGCAGAGAGCAGCACTTCAAGACTTGTCTCTGCTTTCTTTGTTGTTGGCTCAACAGTCAAAGCAGACTCACTTCTCACAACAAAACACAACAATTCAAAAACTTTCTGTTTTCCTTTTTGCATAATGGAGGAAAAAGAGAAGAATGAATACTTTGCTGTTTCATCCCATCCATACCTCCTAAGTCTAAATAGTCATAGAATCATCACAGAATCATAGAATGGCCTGGGTTGAAAAGAACCTCAAAGATCACCTAGTTTCAACCCCTCTGCTATGTGCAGGGTCACCAACCACCAGACCAGGTTACCCAGAGCCACATCCAGCCTGGCCTTGAATGCCTCCAGGGATGGGGCATCCACAGCCTCCTTGGGCAACCTGTTCCAGTGAGTCTCCACCCTCTGTGTGAAAAAATTCCTCCTAATATCTAACCTAAACCTCCCCTGTCTCAGTTTAAGGCCATTCCCCTTTGTCCTATCACTATCCACCTTTGTAAACAGTTATTCCTCCTCCTGATAATACACTCCCTTCAAGTTCTGGAAGGTTACGATGAGCTTTCCCCAGATTCTTCACCAAGCTAAACAACCCCAGTTCCCTCAACCTCACAGGAGAGGTGCTCCAGCCCTCTGATCATCTTAGCAGCCCCGTCTGGACCCGCTCCAAGGGCTCCACATTCTTTTTATACTGGGGGCCCCAGGCCTGGATGCAGTAATGTAGATGGGGCCTCAGAAGAGCTGGGTAGAGGGGGACAATCACTTCCCTCTCCCTCTCCCTGCTGGCTACCCCTTTTTTAAATGCAGCCCAGAACACAGCCATCTGGGCTGCAGGCACACACTGCTCATGTCCAGCTTCTCATATACCAGGACCTCCAAAGTACTTCTCTGCAGGGCTGCTCTCAAGGAGATCTTCCCCCAGTTTATATAAATACCTGTGATTGCCCTGACCCAAGTGCAGCATGCATTATCAAATCACAGAATCATAGAATCATAGAATCACAAAGTTGGAAAGGACCTACAAGATCATCTAGTCCAACCATCCTCCTACTGCCATTGCTACCACAAGCCACTAAGTCATATCTTGTAGATCCTCATCCAGATGCCTCTTGAACACTGCCAGGGACAGCAACTCCACCACCTCCCTGGGCAGCCATTCCAGTGCCTGACCACTCTCTGGGAGAAAAAGTTTTTCCTTATGTCTAATCTGAATCTCCTCTGATACAACTTGCAGCCATTTCCTCAAGTCCTGTTTGTTGTCTGGGAGAAGAGGCCAAACCCTTCCTCATCACAACACATCCTCGTCTTCTTCAGACTGAACAATCTCAGCTCCCTCAGCTGCTCCTCATAAGACTTGTTCTCCAGACCCCTCACCAATGTCCTTGCCCTTCTATGGACAGTTTCCAGGGCCTCAATGTCTTTCTGGTAGGGAGGGACCCAAGACTGAACACAGCATTCAAGGTATGGCCTCACCAGTGCTGAGTACAGGGGAAATATTACCTCCCTGCTCCTGCTTGACACACTATTTGTAATGCAGATCAGGATGGCATTGGCCCTCTTGGCCACCTGGGCACACTGTCAGCTCATGTTCAGACGAGCGTCAACCAACACCCCCAGGTTCCTTTGCTCCTCACAGTCATCCAGCCACTCTGCCCCCAGCCTATAGCACTGCATGGGGTTATTGTGGCCAAAGTGCAGGACCCGGCACTTGGCCTTGTTGAACCTCATCCCATTCACCTCAACCCAGCGATCTAGCCTATCCAGATCCCTCTGAAGGTCCTCCCTACCCTCAGGCAGATCGACACCACCTCCCAACTTGGTGTCATCTGCAGACTTACTGAAGGTACATTCAGTCCCCTCATCTAGGTCATCAATGGAGATATCAAACAAGATGGGCTCCACTACCAACCCTGGGGGACACCACTTGTAACAGGTCACCAGCTGGATTTAACTCCATTAATCCAAAGCACTGGATAATAAGTTTTCTGGTGTTTTTGTTTTGTTCTGTTTGTTTGTTGTAATTATTCATTTCCGTCTCTGTAGATGTTGAATACCTGTTTGGCAATGTAATACTAATACAAAAGAGTAAAACTGAAATAATATGAAAAAGTCATTCCCATACTATTCATAACTGAGGAAAGAAGGGACAGTTATTGAGGAGTATTTTCTTGAACATCTTCTCTAGTCTTTGTAAGCTCTTGTAGTACTAACACAGACAGAGGTGAACCATCTCACTCAACTGCACAGCAGAGTTGGATGCTTTATCCAAGTTAGCTGTTAAGCTCCTTCAGGGAGGAAGAAATAGGTCCAAAATGTTCCTGGCTTCACTTGTCCTATCTGCTAATTCCAAAGGAGATGGATTCCATTCTGGAGGTACACACCTGCCTCCATTAGTCAGTCCACTTGTCTGACTGACTTTTGGACAGCCAAAAATTAAGCATGATGGAAACTCTTTTCAAACTATGTGTATATTTATGTGTATATGTGTATATGAGTAAACATCCACTCTCTTCAAGCTTGCGTTGTCAAATCTGGTTATTTTACTACCAACTAAACCTTGTAATTGTAAGGAAGCATATCTGAAACGGCATTGAAATTTGCAGGATTAGCTGAGCAAGGTTTCCCCCTTCATTCTGATAATATTTTACAGTCTTTGAAACAAACATATTTCTTCTTGAAGACAGAAAAGGTGAGCAGTCTGCATGAATATCTGCTGCTCTGAGGCTGTGACAGATTTTCTATAAACATGATTAAATCTTTTGTTCAGCATATTCCCATAAAGGCATTGCTTGGACAATCTTGGCACAGATTGTCCATACTTCAAGAGGATGGGTACCCAGCTGGGACAACACATTTCTTCTGCCATTGAATGCAAAATCCCATAGTCGTTTATTGTTCTTGTTGTAGGATTAGTGTGTAATGGATGCTGACATTTGAAAAGAAATCATCTAGTCAGAAAGAATGTGCTATTCTTCCAATGATTAGATCCATAAGCCTGAAATGTGAAAAGTTTAAACAAGCAGGACCAACTTCAGTCACATATCTTGCTGTAGAAACAAATCTGTTTTCTAGTTCTTTCCCTGTTACTTCTGTGCATATTCCGTATAATGTAATGAATAAAATATTGAATCATTTTCAATAGTGGAAAAATCCATGATGCGCTGCTATTCATTGAAGGGTGGCATCATTGTCTCTGTGTCTCACACTTGTTTCCAGATATATTTTCCTTATATTACTCTAAATGAAGAAACAGGTATGATACTGTGAGAGGGAGTCAGGCATCACACCTGATCCTTTCAGCAAATGTATGAAGATTTTTTTGTGTGGGAAGTCATCTCCTGAGCAACAGTTCTCGCTGGCAGCAGCAGTACAGATATCAGGCACTTCAAGTATAAGTTATAAGGTTATTCATAAATGATGGGAGAAGTTCAGCCATCTCCCAGCCTAATGCAGGATGTTCAGGGAGTCTATAAGGAGTAGGGAGCAGCTGTAGCACAGTGGAGATCCTCTGTATATTATCACACCTTTGTTCTTTTGTTTAGCATCCAGCAAAGCTGTATGAGCCAAATGTATCTGCTAGATTGGATTTCTCCTTAACCTCACTTGCAGAGACCATGTCAAGGATTAAATCTGCACTCTAGAGTGGCAGATGCAAATGAGCACTGCCAGCTCACTCAGCTCACCAAGGGCAGTGCAGACACACCAGTGCAATACAAAACAGAGGTTAATAAGTGCTGTTAAAAGGAAAGGGTATATTAGCCAGGGCTTAGCTCCAGGCTGACATCGAGTTTTGGCATGAGAGCTGGCTCATGGCTCTTGCTGTGGTCTAGGGGGCATTGCAGGCTCATGCCAGCTTGTAAGAAATCATGTGGACAGATCCCATGCTGCTTCTCTGTTGGGACTGTGCAGCAATCAGTTGTGTGGCCATTCCTGAGGGATTTGGAGTTGAAAGGGAGCAGCCAGTGCTTGGCAGGCGGGAAGGTCGAGGTACTGGATAATTAAATTCCTTGTAGGTTTTCCCTTCATGATAATGCTAAATCCAGGGATAAGTTGCCCTGGCAACAGCTCTGGCTACTGTTCTTCCACCCTTGCCTTTATGCCTGTGATTAAAAGTACTTCAGTATGTAAATCACCAGCTGAGGCTGGTGGATTTATTTATTTCTTTCACAGAAAATGATGCCTATATTAATTGATAATACAATACGCTTTCATTTCTGTTTGAATAATAAAACAACACGTTCACTCTACCGAGCTCTGTCTTTAACCAACAACATATATTATTCATTGTTTCAAAATGTAATAAAGACGCATACTTAATATCTGCTTCCCAATTAAACTTTATGATTGGAGGTTGACTATGGTTATATTTTTTGGCTGGGCTTTTTAATTTTCTTCTAATGCTTCCCTGGGAATTCAAAAGGCGGCTTCAAGCATAAACATGTTGAGTGCTAAAATAGCGTAGTATATTTTATGGTCCAAATGTTATTACACAGATTTGTGGAACTATCAGGTGCAGTGACTGAAGTTAGGCACTGAACCTGCTTCACCTGATTTCTGTAGTAGGCTTCAGTGATCACAGCTTCAGATGAAACCTATGGCACCAGAGATAAGTGGCCTGTTATTGGTTTTGTTTTGTTTGAGGGTTGGTGCCAGCTGGCTGGTTGAAAACTGGATTCTTGATACTTCTGCAGAGCCAGTCACGTTAATTATGATTATTGATCACATTGTGTATTTACTGCAGAGACCTCAGGCGTAAGTGAGATGTGCAGCCATGGATTTATGTCTCTTGCTTTAGTTAGCTCAGATAATAGGTTGGCTTCTTAATAAAAATGATAATTCTGGTCACAGGTGTTGCTTCTTGGATGCAGGCAGACAAACTGATTAAAATGGTTCCCCAGTGTGGGCTTCTGCAGATGTTTTTACTCTCTCCATTTTGTTATCCTGGTGGTTATGTCAGTGGCAGACAACACACTTTTGCATGACTGTTACTCTGTGTGGCTAAGACCTTGGAGATGGAGGTCATCCTCTGCATTGGAGGGGCAGTTCCCTTTGGCCAGCAGGCAGGGAACAGCAAGTAGTCAATGGCTAGGGGTGTCTGGGGCATGAAGAAAATTGTTTTATATACCACGTGCTGTCCTTCAGATTGTAGATATACGGTTCTATATATAGTGAAGTGAGATGGAGAAATGACTGTGTCCATAATTGTTGGCTTTTTTCCCTGCCTGTAGCCAGCAAAGATTTTTTCTATCCATTATACAAAATGGGAGATGTATTGAAAGAAAGACAAATGCAGATACTGCATGCTGTAATGACTAAAGATACCTGAATAATTAAATGGAGAGAACACCAGTTTTGCAAAAGCAAAACTCAAGTAAGGAAACATCTACTGGTCAATTCAGGTGGAAACGCTGGTGTGACTGTTAAGCACACAACATTCCTCAAAGCAGATGACAGTGGCTGTGAAAGAGAGATGTCCAGATGTTAAGCACTCCACTTTGCTCAACATGTTCTGAACACTTCACTTTGCTTTTCCTGTAACAAAAGAAGATGAAAAATGGCTGTTCCTAAGCATCATACTCCTAGAGATTATTATTTAGTTGTCTGAGTCATTCACTGGAGAAATTTCTCTTTCTCCTATGGCTACAAGGAAAGACTATGGAAATCTGCATCAAAACTTACCTAGTAAAGGCATGTGGTATACAGCCTTCTTCTAGCTCCTTAAATTCACACAGACAAATAGGAATGGGAGGAACTCAATTTGCAGTATACCTGCTATTTTCATATCACTAAAACTGAAAGAGTAGAAAACATTTCTAAAGAGGCAGCTGGTTGACTGAACTAGACAGCTATGAGATAACATCCCTGTGGATGGCTAGCAGCCCCGACTGTAATGCAATTGAGTGTCTAAATGGAATCTCCAGCAGGTTAAGGAGAAAGGATGTTCTTGTCAGGAATTCTGTGCCAGAAACAATACAGAAATATTCTCAAGTAAAAAGAAAACAGGACCACATATTTTCTTTCAACCTAGACTGATCCTAAAGTTATTCATCCTGTTTCTTTCCATGATTAATACAAGTTACAAAGAGCATAAAACCACTGTTTGATAGAGCATATTCTCAGATACAAAATACTAATTTTCAGCACAGACCCCACCAGTAAATGTGGATCTTTGACAGCAATGAACAAGAGTCTTCATGCCATGCTCATAAAAATATGCACCAACAGAGCTGATCCACTGTTTTACAGTTGTGATGATGGTGTTGGTCCATTTTTCATGGACTTGAATCAATGGAAATCAGAAAGCATCAAATCCAGAATGCACAGTGGGTGTGGTAGGGCAGTCTAGCCAAGGTTGATGGTTTTTAAACTGGTATAGGGACTGGTGTTGCTGTGTTGTAACAGAAATCCCGTCTCATCTCCAATAATGATGTAATACATGAAACTGTAACCTTCGGCCTTCTATTGGTTCAATAGATCCTGAAAAGCTTGCATGCTGTGTTTCTGTTCCTGTCTGCGCATCTGTGAGACTTATCAGGCACAAAGTTTGTAATATTCCAATGTTATCGCTGTCATAACTAATGCACCGAAGCTGATATTCAGCTCTGTACACAGTTCCGTATTCATAATCCACTGATTTACATAGGTGAGCTGATCATGATACTCTTCATTTCACAAGGCGACCGATGTGCATGGCCATCCAGGACATAGATTGTCTTTCACATTGCTGTCTCTACTGGTTAAATACACCACCAACCACCCCACTGTACTCACATCCACTGTCTGATCTTCATAAATATTCAGCAAGCGCTAATGAATGTCTTGGGGTGCCATTTTTTTTCCCTCATAGATGAATTCAGTGACTCCACTTTTTTTTTCCAAACATACTTCCATGTCAGATGCCAATCTGTCAGACTGCCCTCTGCTGCCATCTGTTGCACAGCATCATATGTAATAGGATATTGGTGGGAAGGTTCAACCTCTACTGCCATACCACCAACATTGGCCTCTGACCTCATGGGTGAACATAATAAAACAGGAGATATTACTTTTGAAGTAGCCATCATAGAGTGGTGGTAAGAAATTAGAATATAAGTTTAAATAGACTTCTGGCTATAGGAGACCACAGATCTGTAATTGGTGGGTACAGACATGAATGTATTGAGATACAACCAAGATAGAGCTCACGAAGATTCTGAAGAAAGGAAACATCCAAATATCTCCCAAGTAAAGCATTCTAGAAATGAGCTGTGCTTCCCTGACAAGAGGAGCAGATTTTTGTTTTCTGGATCACTGATTTTCTTCCTAAGGAGGAAGCAGAATGATGAACTTTGAATTTTCCTTGCTAGAGAAGCAGCCAGTTTTCTGTGGAAAAAGGTTATTACCAGAGGGAGTTGAATTAATAACAAAATTGATAAAAATGAGAACTCAGCATAAAACTGAAACATTTCAAGAATGAGATGGATGAAAATTTCAAGAGATACAGGGAAAGTAAAATCTTTGACTAGTGTTATCCCAGTAACTGGGAGATAGAAAAACATTAAGAATTTGGTGATTTATAAAGCCTGATAAGTAGGTCTGTGTGGCTGAAAATTAGAGGAAAAACAGTGGAATATAGAAAGGCAACAGCTACTTTCAAAGCTTACTTAAAAGTTCCCAGACCATTCTCAACTTGTCAGTCTCTGCAACAGACCACCAAGCCAAGACAGTGTGCAAAATGACTAAAATATCCCTCTACAGCAAGGGAAGAGCTTCACTAACATTTAGAGTGGAAGACTGCACTGAGGTATGTTTGAGTTCTTGTTCCAAAACAGGTGTTCTTCACTTCTATGTGTTTATAAATATTTAGCAGATATTTTCCTAACTCAAAAAGCTTTATATCTGATATGGAGAATCACAGAATTACTCAGGTTGGAAAAGACCTCAAAGATCATCAAGTCCAACCTCAAAGGAGGGACACCATTTTGTCATATTGTGAGAAAAACAGATCACAAATCTGAAAGACAGAAATGGTTTAGGTACAGTGATTTTTACTTGGTTACATTTGCAAGCAAAATAGTGGAACTAGGATGAGTGGAGTAAAATAGAAACTTGGTGTTTTAAAACTTTCTTTTTCACTTGCATAAAAACAGGAGGTTAAAGAGTTGAGGAAAAAATGATCAACAGCCCTACACTTCTCATGGTGTCTATTTGTGCAAGTTTCCATCCTCCAGCTGGTCTTAGCAGGAGGTGAGGGAACCTGATATAGGGAAGTGACCCCCTCTATGGCAGACCACCCAGCTTTGCACTTGAGACAATGTTGGGAAATTTAAATTGCTTGGCTTAATTGTAGGACGTGGTTTTTACTGGTATATGTGAGGTAATAAACACGTTTTGCAGGTGTTTAAAATGCAGGCTGTGGGAGTGAAGGTTCCTGAGTAAACATATGATCTGTTTTTAAGTATATTTCTCACTTGAAGTGATTTATTCATACAAGTGTTGGCTAGAGCAGGGCTGATAATCAGCTTGCAGTTGTAAACAAAGGGGATGATAAAATGGGGAAAATCTTTATCATTGGAAGGTGGACTACAAATTTCTACTCAAAATATTCAACTCTTATTTTTTATAGAAGTAAAAAAAACCCAAAAACACAGGAATTTATTAAAAGTAGTTGATGCTGATGCTTCTGTCTAGCGTATATGACAGGATATTTTGATTTTAAAATGGCGCACAATGGAATCTGCATTGCACATAACACTGAAACTATTTAGAAAGTTAAGTGTTGGTATCTAATATAAGTGGAAGATATGTTGTCATTATTAAGATATAACTTCAGTAGGATCCTGCATTGATGGCCCTCCACTGTATAGATCTTTTGCCAACAATTTATAAAAAGCATAAATTTGATTAAGCTGCTCCACATAATAGTGAAGAAGTCAGGGCACTGTAACAAAACTATTTGCAAATGGATGCAAGCAAGTACCTTGCATTTCAGCGCCAATAAGTGAAGTCTATCACAGTATTTATGTAGATTCTGCCATAATGAAAAAAATAATAAGAGTAACAATCTACTGGTACAATTTAGTAAGAGCTCTGATGAAGTTTTTACTGCAGAAATTTCTACGATCAAGACTTCAGTCATTTTCTAATACCAATACTTTCATTCAGACAGAATTAATTCAAGAAAATGTTATGGTTTTTGTCAAGTAGTTGTTAAATTAAACATTGCAATGTTTCCTTTTGGCTTCATAATTTATGAATTCAGTCTCAAAACTTAGCATAGTAACTTCACAGGATAACTAAATTTCACATGTAATCTTATTCATAAAATATGTGCAACTCTTGCAAAAATTATTCTTAAATGAAACCTTCTGAAATGCTGTTGTTTGCCTCACACATTTCTGCCTTACTGAAACAGCCATGATTTAATATGCCCATGGAGCCTTCAAAATTACACTCTTAATTCTCCCTCTTGACAATGAGTAAGCCACATGATGAATAGCTGAATTACCAGCTTTTAGAAGCTGCTTTCCTTCTCCGTTACTTTTGCTTAGTGCAGATTTTTGAAGAACCAGAGAAGTAGGCAGTCAGCAGAGGACTTGCAGAGGACATGCAGTACATCCAGGTGTCAAGTGATGACAGAAGGGCACAAAAAAGTATAGTGTGAGGGAGCCAGATAAAGAAAGCAATGGCCTTATTTACTTTGTATACATATGCTGAGATTTAATTCCTGATGTTTTCTTTCAAGGAATCAAAGACATTGGAGGGCCCAGTGCAGCATCATAATCTTCAATTCAGAGGTTCGTAGTTCAATAGAGGATGAAAGAAGAGGTAGGGCTAATAATAATAATAAGAAAGTGTTTTGTTTTGTTTTGTTTTTTCAAGGTGCTTGGTTCTAGTTTCTGGGGTATTTGCCTACATATTCCATTTCTGGACATTGCCATCCAGTCATCTCAGAGCTTGAATCAGAATTCACTGTGAAAAACACTAGTACTGTAAAGTCTCTGGAGATGAAATTTGTTTCTGGAAAACTAAAATATCCGCATAGTCTGATATCACAGGAAAACTGAGTTTGAGGCATTCACAATGCAGAATGAACACACAAAATATTTCTTCTGGTAATACACTTTTATTGCATTTACATTCTGTGCTTCCTGAATCCTTCTTTCTCTCCTTCCCCTCACAGCAGTGTCAATTTTTCTCAGTGAGATTCTTAGCTGAGGTTATAGGCAGTTTAGTGCAAAAATCAGCATCTAATATCTCGCTAAGATTTAACTGGGAAACAAACAGAGGCATGCTGCTTTTCTCCCAGCTATTAGGCAGAGAAAAATACATGTGGCTGTCTTAGGGTTGCATCTTCTCTGTTTCAATTGGGTTTGTATTGCTTAGCGTGAACTATCAAAGCTACAAAGCACCTTTCCAACTGTAAGCCAATTGTGGATGGGGCATCCACAACCTTTCCGGGCAGACTGTTCCAGCACCTCACCTCTCTCATCCTAAAGAACTTCCCCCTGGCATCCAAACTAAATCTTCCCTTCTTCAACTTAAAAGCATTTCCCTTTGTCCTGCTGTTACCTACCCTTTCAAAGAGTCTCAATAAATATATCTTAAATTAAAGTTTACAGCTGAAAAGCATCTGGAATTACACTTGTGCAAATTTTTGTCCTTCAGTTTTAATACTGGACACTTTGCGCTAGAGCACAAGGAAACCACATGTGAGCATTACTTATATCCCAGAGGTAAGTCCAACTGCTCACCCTCATTGCTCTATAGCCCATTGAAAGCAGCCAGACTACCCACTTGCTGGCTGGTGCATAAAGAGATGAGATATATTGTGTCAGTACAAAAAAGTGTCTGCTCCATGCCTGTTCCCCAGGGTGAGAGTGGTCAGGCCTCGTCAAGACAACTCATCTGGTTTACAGTTCACTCTGTTCTATCCTGAAGGCTCTTTGGGAACAATCTCCAAACCTTTCAGAGCTGGCTATTGTATTAGCAGCAGCCCAGCCTGGATTCCCAAGGCCTCTCCCCTCCCAGGAACCTTGTCTGTCTTCTCCATGTGCCAGAGTGTTCCCATGAAAGATGCTGTCTGGGAACAGAGAAGAGGAACTGTCCTGTTACGCCTGCTATTTCCTGTGGGCTGTGCATTGGTCATTCCTTAACCACTGAAAGTTCTAGAGAGAAATGCTAACCTTCCATGTTCAGAAGTTAAGGAAACATCTGGGATTTGACCTTGATGTCCTTTTAGGTCTCTTCGAATCTAAGCTATTCCACGATTCAATGATGAAGTGATGCTGAAAAAATATTAACTTCTCCACGATCCAAAAATCAGTAGTCAGCAGGTCGTGAGGTGGTTTGCAGCCCCACTTTAATTTGAGAAGATGGCCTCCAGCATAGGGGGATTGTTATAACAAATGTTAACAAACTTCTCAATCATTTTAATATGTATACACTCACTATTTTATGGGTAAGTTTTCTGGCATGTCATAGTACTGCTATTTTCTCTCTATATAGAGATGCTCCTGACTTTGCTTTTTTACAAAACTTCCTACACTTGGGCATCAGGCCTTTGATGACCTTCTTTGGGAAGTTTAAAATCATTCCTTTATTAGTGCTCTCAAATGCTAGTTTCAATCTCTGAGATAATTAATTTCATTTACAGTCAGAGCCATCCCTTTTGTTTTTCTCTTCATACCCATCTTTGTGCTTTTCACTCTTCTTTCCCTCTGCAGTTACACTCCCCGATGAGTTCTTTCTCGGGAAAACATTGTTTCCACTGTCTGGATGAAAACTGTCCCATCTGGGTAGGCTTATTATACCTCAAAATGACAATTGCACATCACAGAGGGAAAAGCTTCCTTCTTCTTTCTTTATATTAGCTCGCCAGTCATTTAGTGAAGTCCCTATTCTCTCCTCTCCCTCTTTTGCTGTGAATGAGTAGTGTGCAATACTGCAGAGGTTACTTTAACAAAAGTCATCCTCACCCTTTGTCCTCTGGCTTATATTAGTTCCTCTAATTTTTTGTCTGACTGTAGACCAGATCTGGTAACCCTAGGGCCTCAAAGTGGGATTTTTTTTCCCCTCTGCTCCTTTCTTATATAGTTACTTAGGAGATATTACTGCTGCATTTGCTTTTGCTTTACTGGACCTTATTATTTTTTATTATTATTTTATTTTTATTTTTATTTTTTTTGCTACCTTGAGGCACCTTTGCACAGTTCTGACAGGCTCCTTGCATCACTACAGACATGAAAAAAACATTTTATTGCCATCATTCAGGCAGTAAGGAACCCACTGCTTGCTCAAGTGGGGATAACAAGACTGTAAATCAAAATGAAAGACAACAGCAAAGATAAGGGCATGAAGCTAATAAAATGACTTCCTTTTTACATAAAGCAAAACTCATGGCATACACTACTACAAAAATGTTGTTGTAGTTAAGTGATTAACCTCTTCCAATATAACAGGTTTTATTGACAGTGTGAATATGGAGACTTTTAAGTGGGGACCACAAAAGAGAGCGAGCTCCTCGAGTCAACCTCATAGCCAGAGGCAATGAACACCTTCTATGTCAGAGTCCACTTCTCCCCACCAGGATCCTGTGATGATCATATTCATTTCCCCAGGAAGGAGAAAACTGTCACCTACTGAAATGTCTTTGTGACTTTCCAAGGTGGTGTTCTCTGTTTCTTCTCTGGCCAGGAGGAGTAGAGGTTGAGCCCCATTTCACTACAATATTCTTTCAGGTAGCTGTAGAGAGTAGAGGTCCCCCTAATCTGGAAAGAAGCTTCCTGTCCAATAGGTCATGGCAAATTCATCATTCTTTCATAAGTACAAAACTGCTATTTTTTTAACTATTGAGAATTTCCCATTGTACAAAATCATTTCATTTGAGGTGTCTTCTGTAGATCCCTTCAAAATTGCCAGGTGGCTAATCCCTTCAATATTATGGCTAAGTGCTCTTCTTCCTTTACCCGAAGGCTGTTTTGTGCATTAAGGGATTCTTTGCATCTTACCACTACCCTCAGATGGATGCCTAATGCTTATTTAATACAGAAAGCAAGTTCAGGAGTGACTGCAGAAAAATCGTGGTAGGGTTGACAGTTATGGCCCCTGTAATAGCCACAAAGGGAATGAGGCATACCTAACTGACTGATTGTTATACATAGAAAATCTTCGGCCATCATAGATCATTGGACTGTAATTCCACTCTCATTTTTCACTAGTAATTGTTAGTGTTATTTGACATTCCATCTTCCAATTTGCTGTGGCAACAGACTCAAGGCTGACAAAGTGATGAAATACTGCTTATCTCGCTTTTGTTTGTGCTCTGAATAAAACACTGGCGGACATAAATGTCTTTCACAAAAAGTACTGATGCACTTCATGATCATTCAGTATCTCTGCTCTTCAGAGGGCTGATTCTATGACCCAGGTTTTTGCTATATGCCACTACTGAAATGAGAACAAATTTGCTAATTGACTCGCTATTTGGTTTTATGTACAGTTTACTGTGTAGAAAAGATTTTCTGTGTCTTCACAGTGTAGGCAGTTGATAAAATCTGAAAACTTGTGTCTAAAATGTTCCTTTGGTGTTTATCTGTTATTCCTGCATATTTTTAGTACTGAGAATTGAGATAGTATCAGCTGGTAGTCGCGACATGTCAGCATCTGCACCTGGGTTTGGCCAGGACATTCTCACTGACGTTGACTGTCAGTTCAAGCTGGGGGATGAAAGGATTGAGCATAACCCTCCTCAAAAAGACTTTGAGGTACTGATGGATGGGAAGCTGGACATAAACCGGCAGTGTGCCTTCACAGCCCAGAAAGCCAACTGTATCCTGGGCCACATCAAAGGAAGCATAGCTAGCAGGGCAAAGGAGGTGATCCTGCCCCTCTGCCTGGTGTTAGTGAGGCATCATCTGGAGTACCGCATCCAGACGTGGAATCATCAGTACAGGAGAGACTTAGGCCAGTTGGAGTGCATCCAAAGGAGGGCCACAAAAATGATCTGAAGGAATGGATCATTTTTTCTGCAAGGACAGTCTGAGAGAGCTGGGACTGTTCAGCCTGGAGAAGAGAAAGCTCCAAGGTAACCTGACAGTGGCCTTTCATATCTAAAGGGGAGCTACAGGAAAGAAGGGACAGACTCTTTAGAAGGATCTGTTGTGATAGAACAAGGGGAAATGGTCACAAGCTTAAAGGTAGGTTTAGATTAGATAAAAGGAAAAAGTTGTCCACGTGATGCGGTTGATGCTCAATCCCTGAAGACTTTCAGTGTGAGACTGGACCAGGCCCTGAGCAACCTGATCTAGCTTTCATGTCCATGTTCACTGCAGGGGAATTGGACTAGAGATCCCTCTAGTTGGCCTTCAGAGATCCCTCCCAACTCTAAGGATTCTATAATTCTATGATTCTCCATTTTACAGGACAAGGGATGCAAAGTTACCATGTTCAGCTCCATAAACGGATGGTGGAGATGCCAACTTCTACTTTACTTTGGGGAAAAAATATCTGGCCAAATGCTTGGAAACATAGTCCAAACATGGGAAGTTAATATATTCTCAAATTTTCTGGGAAGTCTTCTGATACTTCACCAAAGAAAAGCTTTCTGCCCAGAGATTTCCTTGTAAAAGGAAACTCTGACAGTGTAGGGTGTATTCATTTGGTTTTCTTGCAAGAATTTGACTTAAACTATAAATCATGGTAGTGTATTGTCTTTATATCTGGGATATATCTAGCTGGTTTCTGTTCTACCTTCATCAATCTACAGTAGTGGAACACTGAATAATGCTGCACATACGGTCTAAGCTGATGTCTTCTATATCTTCTATGATTCTTGAGCTTCACCTTTGCACCAAATTGCCAGGCTACAAAAAGCCAAATGCGCACAAACTTTTGATAAAAAGAATGAGTTGCTCAGAAAACGAGCCTTCCAGACTTCTTGAACTTCTATTTTTGAATTCTGTTTTTGAGGTTTCTTTCATGTTTCTGCATTATTTATTTATTTTGTATTATTTGTTTATTTATTTTGTATTATTTGTTTATTTATTTTGTATTATTTGTTTATTTATTTTATTGCTGCCCTGATTTATGAATCCTTTGTTATCTGTAAATCTGAAAAGGTTTGTGAATGGTGAGAACACAGACCTAATTTTGTGTAAAGGAGAGAAATTCAGCTATGCTGTAAATGAAAGAGATTTCATGAAGTGCAGGAAAGGAGTGAATTTCTCTACTTCATCACCTCTCTACCTGTGCCTCCCAGAAGCTTGTTTTAATCTGTTTTTACGTGGAGAGGTCAGTTCTGTGAGACTGACATAATTTCAGAAAACTTAGACCAAGAGGAAAAACAAAGTTATAATGAAAAAATTGTTTATTATCATTCCATATATGCTAGAGATAGAACTGTAATAGGTGCAGCTTTAAAGGATGGTTGCATATCTTGTATTACACGTGCTTCGCTGGATTTTATTTTATTTTTTGAAACATTGGGAGTTACAGACTGCAAAACCATATTCAGTTCAGAGAGTTTTGTGGAAAAAATTTCTTCAATTTTTTCTTTTGTTTGTTTCATTGTTTGTTTGTTCATTCTTTCTCTTTTTAACTTATTATCCCTTTGGAGGATTAGCATAGAACTTGCTCCCAGCATTTACAGCTGCTTTTCCTCAATTTTAGATGACAGAGTGTATAAATTTATACCATACTGCCTGTGCACTGCTGAAGTTTAAATGACTTCATCTGTCTGTTTTTTTTCCAGACACCAATACACAGTGCAGTTCTTTCCCCTTTGAACCAAATTATCATCTCATGTCACAAAGGTATATAAAATTAGTTTTAACATTTAAAGTTTGATACTGCATTTCCTTAAAATGCATTTTGCTTATTCATTGTTACTTATATCAGTGTGTTGATTGACTACTCATTAAAGTAGAATTTCTCATCATCTTTGTTAAACATATTCAAACAATTCCCAGGGAAGCCTCTTGGAAGTGCATCTGGATAGCTCTAGTTGTGTATCACCTATTGACAAAAACTCTGTTAGGCTGATGGGAATATTGGCTTTATGTGAGCTGTAAATTCAGCCATTGTGTTGCCAAAAGTGTGAAATGCTCAGAGCTTCCAGACAGCTATTGATGAACTATTTCCTTAGGATGGAAATTAAATCTCTGCAGGCTCCCAGTCTCTTACCAAGACAAAACCTTCACCGTAGCTAACAGTATTTGTTTAAGAGATGTGCTTAGTTTGACAGCTCAGGAAGGAAGCAACTGAGATACACAGCAGCCTGCCCCAGTGTTTCTGATTATACTCCGCAACAGCTCTTGCTCCAGGATAGAGAAATAGCTAAAGGACTTTTAGCACGGAGACAAGAAACAATTCACCACTGGAAATAAGTTTTGTATTTGCACTGGGTAGCTTCCGATCTAGTCAACACTGAGTACCATATAATGTAGAAAACTTCCCACTTCTTGGGAAATAACAGAAGAAAATTGAGTGAGCTGCAAAGCAGTGGGCAGAAAAGGGGTGTCTGGATGCACTGATAGTGTCAAAATCATGAAAATCCAAAAAATGTATGTGTGAATGGTGGTGGTATTATCCCAACTGTCCAGCCCCCTAGCACAAAATATGTCTTGTAGGCTGTTCAGAAAAGGTCTGTTCTCCACAAACATTTAAAATCAAGGGCTGAAATGTGACCATCTGAATAGCTGTAATTTCCCACCATAGATCTATGTTTATTTTTCATTTTTGTTCACACAGGAGACAAATTTGGAGCCGTTGCAATCACTAGCTTTTATATTCCAAACTCCAAATCTCAGAACAGAAAGCATTAGCTTGGAAGTAAGTCTATTCTTTTTCTTCTAGACTTAGGATTTCATAGTTCTTGGTATGCAGCTTTAATTAAGAGGGAGTAATCTCCACAAACACTGCTTCACCTAAACCGAGAAGTTTAATTAACTGTTGGGAAGGACTTCAAGATAAAATGAGAAGTTCATCTTGGGTAAATTACCTTGAATCACACCTGAGCTTTTCCAGTTATAATCTAAACTTCCCCAGTTTGAATAAATTCTGATCGACACTATGAATCTTGTGAAGAGATCAACTCAAATGCCCTTAAATATCAGGATACAGTAGAAGCAGTGCACCTGCTTTCATTTTCCAATGAATGGTCTCAATTTTTGGAGGCTTTAACTGCAGTGGTGCTTGTCCCAGTTCAAACCGCTGGTGGTCAAAGTCTGGTTTTGCTCAATTACTATAAAATTTTTGAGTGTTCAGAACTCATCAGATAGGTTCCTTCAGACCCTGAGAATCCTAAAATGTTTCAATTTGTCCTCTAGTCTCTGATTCTTTCCTTTAAAATGGATTCATTGCATTTTGCTGGGGTGCAGATTGGCAAAGCTAATTTTGAGCTCCAAACAGAAAAAATGGAAATGTGAACAATACAGACAGATGAGGATTTTTAATTGTATCCCTCAGAGCAAAAAAGAGCAAAAAAGAAAAGAAACCATAGGAGATGGAATATTCGGGAGGATGAGGTTTTGATCATTGGCTTATACTGTTTTATATGGTGGAGAAAAGAGGTCTTGTTTACTGTGTGATGTCACCCAAGATGATTTGCTCCATAATCTTCCCTGGCACAGAGGTCACTTTTTCACTCGTCAGACACCTTGGGGCACTCTGAGGGCCAACCAATAACAAAATGGGCTGCTTCTTGTACTCATGTCACAGGCCTCTAATACTTTGGCTGCTCATGCCTGGTAGAAACCAGGGGACAGCTATCACTGATCTTCCTATTACATATGCATAATTTAGGAAAGATAAGAATGGATAGAAGCAACTTATTTTCTTTGGAACCAAAAATCCCTCACGTCTGCCCTGCCAATGCAGTTTATAGTGATAACAGGATTTTACTTCTCTGAAGGTGGAAGGGGAGTCATCCAGGCAAAAATGCTTGAGAGATAAAGTGACCCTCACTTGTAAATAGAGTAATCAGAAGAACAGAGACTCTCCAGACTTTTGCACAGAGACAGCTAAAGAATTTGGCTCAGTCTGTGAAGAATGTTAGAAGAAGGGTGTGAACTTGAAATGCTCACTGTGGAGTCTTAAAACTGCCCTTCCAGTGTTTGGTACTGGGTGTAGCTTTTGACGTACACCAGAGAAATATTAAGGATTCTCTAAATACCACTGAAAAATTATTGCTCTGGAATGGATGTCACAACTGTCTACAACTTCCTGAAAGGAGACTGTGATGAGTTGGGAGTCAGCCTCTTCTCCCAGGTAACAGTGATAGGATGAGAGGTGATGGCTTTAAGTTGCACCATAGAGGTTCAGGTTGTTCAGGAAAAAAAATTATCCTCAGAAACTGTGGTGAGGTATTGGAACAGGCTGCCTATGGAGGTGGTAGAGTCAACATCCCTAGAGGTGTTTAAGAAATGTGTCCTGCACTGCAGGACATGGTTTAGTGTTTAGTCCACGTTGGTGATAGGTAGATGGTTGCATGAGATGATCACAGAGGTCTTTTCCAACCTTGATGATTCTATGAACACTTACCAGAGCACGTGGTATTATGGCTGAGATGTTTGACTCCAGCAAAGGTGGTAAAAAGAAGTAGGCCTAAGAAAGACAGTTTGGGTGTTTGTCACGTATTCCAAAGGGTAACAGCATTCCTGCAAGAGTTTGAATGTGCATTAGGACATCCGATATGTTTTTCTTGGACTCAGAAGATAATTTAGGTTGGAATGGATCTCTGCAGAAAGTCTAGCCTAACCTTCTGCTCAAAGAAGGACCATCTGAATTGCTTTGTTGAGTGGAAATCTAAGATGCCACTACTAATGTGGAGTACTGCTGAAACTATGAGTTTCTTGGTTTGTTTTTCAGTATTAATGCATCTCCCTGAAACAGTTTTCAATGGTTAACAAGCTGCTGAAAGTCAGACAAGCATTCAGCATTCAGACAACTGGAGCCTGGACTAATTCTCCCAAAATTGAAGCCTATGTTTTGACTAAGCTGACATACGGTGTAAAGGTAAGGGTAATGGCATAACCTTCATTTTCTTGGAAACACAGAGGTACAACACCTGCAAGCTTCTTGGCTTCCTACTTCTACTGATTGTTTTTGGAAACATCACCTTTTCTCAGACTGGTTTTTACCAGGTCAAATGCACAGCATGAACACTACATTCAGCCACTCTGAATTCTGGTTTTCCAGGAGTTTTCACACACAGAAAAAGGAAAAATAAACCCGAGAAAAGTTGTAGTCCTCAATTTCATAAGATTGCTTTCAGGTGGGCTTAAGTTCCAGTTCCAGGGAAGAACAAGAAAGGTGATTCTAACATTGTTATATCATTTTACCCACCTTACACTTGAATTCAGAGAAATCACAAGGAGTTTTAAACCACAATTTCATCACCTACTTTACCTGCAGATGCTCACAAAATATGCAGAAATGATCTGACAACAAATCTAAATGCCTGAAATACCGAAGGAGACATGCACATAAAACACAGGAGGATAAAAGGAATGCAACTTGATCTTATGTGAAATAGGGGCAAAAATCCAGTCCCTAAAACTGCTTTTATCCAGTACAGGACTCCCAGGACCCTTGATAGATGTATGTACATTGAATCCAAGCAATTCATGCAATCACTCGTGTCTGCTTTAGACATATCATTGGTCTTTTTTTTTTTTTGCCTTTATTATTATTATTATTTTTTTTTGGAGTAACATATCAGTCTTTTTTTTTTTTTTTTTTTTTTTTTTTTTTTTTTAAGAGATACTGCTTATAGTTTCTGATGATCTTAATGGTCAAAGTAGCACACCCTCCTGACCTTTACTGCCAGGAAACAGTCTCCCAGCTAATAACCACCCCGCTGACTTCCAGACCATGTGGATGAACATTATTCATAGAATCATAGAATCACAGAATCATTTTGCACAGAGTCACCCCTTCCCTTTCCTTCCCTTCCCTTCCCTTCCCTTCCCTTCCCTTCCCTTCCCTTCCCTTCCCTTCCCTTCCCTTCCCTTCCCTTCCCTTCCCTTCCCTTCCCTTCCCTTCCCTTCCCTTCCCTTCCCTTCCCTTCCCTTCCCTTCCCTTCCTTTCCCTTCCCTTTCCTCCCCTTCCCTTTCCTCTCCTTCCCTTCCCCTTCCCCTTCCCCTTCCCCTTCCCCTTCCCCTTCCCCTTCCCCTTCCCCTTCCCCTTCCCCTTCCCCTTCCCCTTCCCCTTCCCCTTCCCCTTCCCCTTCCCCTTCCCCTTCCCCTTCCATCCGCTTCCATTCCTTTCCATTTTCTACACGTGTATCATTTAGCTTTCTCTAAAAAAACTAGGAGATTTTTTTTCTGAGAAACACCCTGACTTAAGAACACCTATTTAACATGCTTTCACTTAGCATGTTCTGATGGGAAGTTAATTAAATTTCCTGAAAGAGATCCTTCCACTTGCATGCATGTTTTCTTTCAGAAATTCAAAGTCAGTGAGCAGATGTAATAGAAACAGTAGTATTTACAGGGAGTTGCACAATACATAATAGATTTCTAATTTGTTTAACAAGAAAAGTTATATTTTTCACTCTAGTGTCATCCTTGCTTTCTGCACCATAGCTCCAGTGTTGAGCAGGATGAATCATTTCATTCTGCAAATAATTTCATTATGATTTACACTATAAAATGTCTTCTCCAAGAAGCAGAGTTGAGTCAAACAGTGCATTTCTTCTGTGATTTTTTACTGCAAATGTGACATTAGTTTGCCTTCCTGTTGCCCTCAGTTTTGAAGAACTTTCCTGATTGCACTAGGAGGCCATTCTGCTGGGGTTATAGCCACAGGTATGTCTGTAAGATGGTAAGACTGCATCAGTCAACTGAGAAAGAAGGGAGTGCAGACGCCAAGACACCCATAGGATGTTTCTAATGCTATGTGTGAGTCAGAGTATTTTTTCTCTACTTTTTTTATTCAGATGTTGAGGGAAACAGAAATTTTTGTTGATTTTGTTTGAAATTTTTGCCAAATGAACTCGTAGCTGGGAGAACAAGGAAGGGCAGAGTGACAGACTTGGCATTCGCTCATTTTGATGTGTAGGCACCATCTCTCCTCCAGCTCCCCCATGTGAGACAGGAATCATGAGCAGCTGGAGGGATATCACAGCACTGCCAGGCCAACCTGCTTCATTCTGTCAATACAGAGAGTCCAGTTCTCCTCCTGGCTTGCTCACGCTGCCTCCCAGTTCCACATTTCATAGAACTACTAAGTTCATCTAGTCCAACCATCAACCCATTGGCACCATACCCAGTAATCCATGCTCCTAAGTACCACATCTCCACGTTTATTGAACACCCCAGGGACAGTGACTCCACCTGGGCAGCCACTCCCTGGGCAGCCCATTCCAGTACCTCACAACCTAGTGCTAATTCACCAGGACCTAACCTGGTGCTTGGCATGTCCTTCCCTGCTCTTCTTTGCATCTTCCTCTGTACTGTCTTTCAGCATAAACATTTACATATGTCAGAGACTTCTTAAAGGTCAAAGCCATCTATGGTGTTTTTATTCCACCTGTCAGTGCTGCCTGAAATGTGAGATGTGTTTCTTCTGGCCCCTGAATCACTCTCTCTGTTAACCCGCTGAGCAAAGGGATTTTGCTATCTGAACAGGAGGATACACAAAAGTCTTTGGCCAAAACCTTGAAAGAAATCAAAGCAGAACAATGCAACCAGGCACTCGATAGGCAGGAAACCAATGTGGCTTCCTGCAAACTTTAACTACTGTTCATCTCTGGTGTTTGTTTGTTTGTTTGTTTTTGTTTTTCATTTTCATTTTTCACTCTATTTTCACCCTGTAACCTTTTTGAGGTCTGACTTAATTGCTGGGAACCAAACATAATAGATGTTATCTTACAACACTAGGGTACAAATGCCTACACACAGCATTATGAGTGCAACAGAAAACTGCAATTGGAGGCACTGTGTAATGATATTAAGAGCATATTTCTCTTAGGAGTATTTTGAAGAATGTATAGCAAGTGTGACAAGTGTGGTAATAACAATACTGTCAAGCTGGGCTCAGTGCTGTAATAGTGTTATTCTGTTCTTGCAAATTTCACATAAGCTTGCAAAACCATTTTATTATTCTTGCCTTGCAACACTCTAATGAAATCAATGGCAAACATATCCTATAATTTTCCTGGGACTTTAGTCTTCATTAAAAACATATAACAAGGTTAATTACAAAGTATTCAGTTTTTAATATGTTGCTGTTTACTTTCAGATACAATGCCAAGGTTTGGGAATCTACTGTCCAATTAAACTACTTATGCAAATCTGTGGCAGGTTCTTGATTGCCTCATTAGAGCTTAAGAGTAGTTGTTTACTGTTGGCTTAGGTTGTTGTGTTGTTTTTTTTTTCGTTTTTTTTTTTTCTGAGCACCTAATGTCGTTAAATCCATATTTCATGCCCAGCTGCTCACAAATAAAGAAGCATTAGTCCAGTGGAGGTGTGACCCTGGAATGATGCCAGTGCAGAAAAGCAGGGACTACACTCTTTGACTGGTATCAATCAGTAGTACATGTAATTATGCCATAGTCATTAGACTTTACATTAAAGCAAACAAATACAGAATGCGGCCATCAAAATAAATTGTTCTATAAGCAATTCATCTTAAACCAGTGCAAGCAACTAAGGTAGTGACTGTCCCTTGATCTGTTCTAGGTGAGGGAAACAACAGCTGGTAAATTTGTACATATTATATGCTCACTGTGTCTGTGTGTGTGAGACTCATATGATCTGTGTTAAGCAGACAGATAACATCATTTCTTCTCCTTAGGGACCTGCATTTCTCCATTTGCTTTATAGATAATTTGCACACTTCATTTTGAACACAGTGAAGTTAGACACCTTCAGAAGCTAATACTTTCCACTTTTTGTGTCTGAAGGTGTGACTGAAGGTTATTTGCATTGCATTACACATAATACCAGATGATCAGTGCTGCTACTGCCCTCTAGCAAGTCACACAGCAGGAGTGAAAAACCAAATTCACAGAGTCACAGAATCAGAGAATGGCCTGGATTGGAAGGAACCTCAAGGATCACGAATCTCCGACCCCCTGTCAGGCAGGGCTATCAACCTCCCCATTTAATACTAGACCAGGCTGCCCAGGTCCCCATCTAATCCGGCCTTGAACACCTCTAGGGACGGGGCATCCACAGCCTCTCTGGACAGCCTGTTCCAGCACCTCACCACTCTCATAGTAAAGAACTTCCCCCTGACATCCAACATAAATCTTCCCTCCTTCAACTTAAAACCATTTCCCCTTGTCCTGCTATCATCTACCCTTTCAAAGAGTTCACTCCCCTCCCAAACTGTTGGTCCAAATTTATACCCAGTTCAAAGTGCTCAGCAGCCATTGCTCTATCCTTCTTCACTTGTTTCCCAACAATATTGCAAGCTAACTTCTCCTGTTTTAAGTTGCTAAGATGCAGTTAAAAATGAGAGGCTGATCTTGATTACCTTTTGGTTTTTTGATCCTTCTAATTTCTAGCTTTCCTACATGACCTTAAGGTCCAGAAACTTTCTCTATTTAATAAGTAAAAAAAGAAATTCTCACGTAATTGTGGGATGCTGGGAGCTGGAGTTAGAAGGAAAATACTCTATACTAGTACACTTGTGACATAATTAGGAAAGTCACCAACCAAGCATTCAGCAGCACAGTGTTCCTCTTGGCCTTCCTCAGCTCTGGGCAAGAAAGCACAGCTGCACTGATCTTGAAATTGCTCACATTCCTTGGCTGTATATGGTACAAGAGCTGGAGCCCTGTGGTCAGCCCCCTTCCTCTATCTTAAAGCTGCAATTAGAGAAAGGAAAATCTGTGTTGTGGTACCCCTGGGAGAGAAGATGCTCATTGCTGTCTGCATGCTCTCTACAATTGCATGTGGGCCCAATGATCTGAGGCATTGCTTAGTGGCAAAATGCTGTGTATAATGAAGCGATACATTTTAATTGCAATCTCTGTTGTGGGTTAATCCTGGTAGGCTGTTAAGCACCCCAAAGCTGCTCACTTACTGCTCCTTCTACTGCAATGCATTGGAGGAAGAAAAAAGGGGGAGCAAAAAATGAGAAAAGCTGTGAATCAAGATAAAATAGAAGTTCAAGAATCAAAGAAGTGGAGGAAGAATGAAACCAAACCAAAACAATAACAAAAAGAATCCTATAAGTGATGTTACAGGAACCAGTCACCATCCATAATGGGCAGCTTGATGCCCAGACAGTTCCCAAGCAAAAGATGGGAAATCTCCTGAAACTCCCTCTTGTACATTTTACTATACAGCACAATGTTAGATGGCATGGAATAGCTCCTTGGTTGGTTTTAATTATCTGCCTGGTTATTTCTACTCTAGGCATTTTGTGTACCTTCAGTGTGTTCTTAGAGGGGGAAAGTGAGAGGGCCTTGACATTGTGCAAAATGTTCAGTAACAGCTGAAAGACTGGCATGTTATCAACATTGCTGTGGTCATAAATCTAAACCACAGCTTCATATGAGCTGCTATAAAGAAAATTAACTCCATCCCAGATGGGCCTGGTGCAGCACCCTTTGAAAAGAAAAGGTTAATCCTGAACTCTATTAGGAAACACTGTCAATGGTTTCAACAGAATTTTCTAACTGTTCATTATTCTGTTCCATCAGTATTTTTCCTCTGAGCAGTAGGAAAGGATTTGAATAAAAGAAAAGGCAAAGTAAACTCTCATACACTTGGGACAAAATGTTCCTGCCATTTTCCTAGTCTTTTACTTCAAAGCAAGAGTTTCAGGAGTAGCTACAGAACTGAATATTATGAACCACAAGCATACCTAATGTTATCCAACATAAAGTGTGTCAGAAGAAAGTAATCCAGGAATATCAGTCATTGTTATGCTGGACGAGGGGAGTCAGACCAGAGCTCAGTGCAATACATCACCCTGTGAACAAGCCACAGGCAGGCTTAGAAGTGAACTTGTCACTCCAGGCTCTGCTTGCAGACGTGACTGAACACGAGCTGGTACTGCTGTTTTTTTGTTCTGGTTGGATTATATGTATGCTGCCGATAATGTTGCACAATGACTGGGAGATTTGGCCTCTGTGATAGTCCTGGAAACTGTTCATGGTGCCATCACAAAACTGAAGAACTGAATGCCGGTAAGATTTGAAGGATATTGACAAGTGGCTGAAGCTCACAGCCTCCTCTCTTCTAATTTGGAACTCCAAGGAGCCATACATCAACATTCCCTTCAGATGTGAATGACCTTTTCAGCATTATAAGGCAGATAAGGCATATTCTTCTAGCTCAAAGTTGAGTTGCTCTCATCAGAGTTATGGCCCAATCAGGGCCTTGCAAAGGAGTCTCTAATTGATCAGGGGAATTTCTCATACCAGTCATAAAAATCTTTGCTTCTACTTTTTATTACTGGTCTGTAGTATTATGGGAACTCTGCAATAAGCAATGACTTGTTACCAAACTATTGCACAAACTATTGACTCAAGTTGGAGATGCCACAGACGTTTCTTTGCATGAAACCCTTTAATTCTTTTTAGTAGTAATACTGGTATTTAAAATAGTAATTATGTCACAGAGATACCTGGGCTTCATAGAGTATCCATAAAAGGAGCAAACCTGAGTGAATATACTAAATTCCTCTTGCCTATCCTCGGGGCTGCACTGATTGCATCTGCACACAGCTGTGACCTCCTTCATCCTCCAAGGCCTAAGAAATTCTCATCTAGAGACACTCATAAAAAAATAAAAATAAAATCCTGCATCTGTTTTTGAGGAGAGAAATGGTACTGACTGCTTTTCTTATACGTAAAAGCTTTTCCTTATATGTATAGCAAGGGATTGCTCCCTCTCTTTTCTAAAGACCACGGGCAACATTTTTGTTTCTTAAAAGTGTTTCTTAGAGTAAACAGCTCTGGGATTAATAAACCTTTCAAGGACCACCATGGCAAGATTTCTGTTACAAAGCAGATAGCATGTGAGATGCCAAAAGCAAATGCTGAGAAAGTGGCAGAGAAGAATCAGTTTAGCAGAGAAGGTGGAAAATGACAGCAGTGAAAGTAAATGGAAAGAAATGTCTCAACACAAATTTGCCAGAAGCCCAATTCTATGGTATGGACCAAAATCGCTGTTGACATTTTAGGTAATGCAGTTTCTTCCAATTCCCTTATAGTCACCACCTGCACTCCGACCCCATCCACTTTATTCACTGGGTGTATCAAACTGACCTCACATGTCTGCAGGACCCAGACGTTTTCCTGCAGAATGCTCCTCCTGAAAGGGCTGGGGCAGTGGGGTACATATGGATCATTTACAACCCCAACAGCAAACCTCTGACTGAGAAAAAGCAATTTTATGTACTGACTTTGCCTTCTGTCTTTTTCTCTAGCATTAAGACTTGCTTAAACTTTGTTCTGAATGTCTACAGCAGTGCTTAATGCTTTGTGGCTATGACTTTTTGCTGTTCTGGCTGGGTCTATATGTGGTGCAGGTCTACATAGTTCTACTGAAATCAGAGGAATGGTCCTGATTTACACCAAATGAGAGAATCTGGAGCTTACACAGAATATTCAGTCTTGTACAGAAAGCAGCACAGGGTAATGAGGCAAGGACTGCAGCCAAGGATTTTGGATGTGTATTTATGAGCCTTAGAGCCACATTTCTCACTGCTAGGAAAATAATACCCATTCTGTCTTTTGTTAATGTAATTATCCTCTCTTTCAGGAGAATTAAAAAGTCAAGTCACTCTTAGAAACTGCTGTTCTGGTGTTTTGTAAAGTTGAAAAAGGAGAAGGCTTACAAGAAATTTTGTGGTCTAGATTGTGTGTTTCCTTTGTCTTTTGAAGAAGTTCAATTACCTGTCTTCTACTGCAGATGATCACTGACCCATCAGTGTGAATAATTTGTTTTGCCCCAGAAAATTTCGGCCGTCACAAGGTCTGACTAAGAGAAATTGTTGTTTCAGCAATAATCTCTATTGATGTGTTGCGTATCAAGCAATAAGAGGCTGCTGAAATTGATTAATCATCAAAGTGGGGATGAGATTTTAAGGCGGTTTCAAATTCTATTCATTGCACTTTTTATCATTATTATTATTTTAATTAATTATCCTCTTGAGGTGTTATGCTACAAGATGAATAAAACTTTTCTTTTTTTCTTTTATCAGACTTTTCTTTGTCATTCAGTATGTTTGAAAATGCCTGATACAGGCAGCTCCATTTCCAAGCCTTTACTGAAGAAGGAGAAAAGGATAACCTTGTCTTTTAAAATGTTTTTGTCTGCAGTTTCTGGTGTGACAGCACAGATTTTTTTTCCCCACTTTGCAATCTTTTGGACAAGGAGAATCACCAGAGCAGGTCAGATCCAAGGTTGATGCAGGCCGGCCTTCAGCAGCTGGCAGTAGACAGCACCAGCTGCGTCAAAGGAGGGGACAAGAAGTTTCACAGCTAGTGGCAATGTGAAAATTAGCCTTCTGAGAAATTTCCTCCTGACTTCCATGAGTAGAAAATTCAACTATGCCTGGAGGCAAAAAGGTTTGCAGGAAGGTCTGCAGACTTTCCTCTTCTGCTTTTTTATTTTTTTCCCCTTCCATTTTCCTTTGGATTTGCTGCTATAATTCTGGTTATTTTTGATACTCTTATGAAATCTTGGACCTTTTTGTTTCCTATAGAGGTCTTGGCCTTGATGATATGCCAAAAACATATCATCTTTATAGACAGTTGGGTGAGGTTTCAAGGTCACTCCCCCTTGTTCTTGCAGGGGACTTCAACTTCCCAGACATCTGCTGGGTTTATAATACAGCAGATAGGGAACGGTCCCAGATGTTCCTAGAGTGTGTGGGAGATAACTTCCTGACACAGCTGGTGAGGGAGCCAATGAGGGGAAGAAAAATCCTGGACCTGTTGTTTGTTAACAGAGAAGGTCTTGTGGGGGGTGTAAAGGTTGGAGTCTATCTGGGACAAAGTGATCATGAGATGCTAGATTTCTCGATCTATGTTGATCCACAGAGGGAAATCAACAGAACTGCCACCTCGGACTAATGGAGGGCAGACTTTAACCTCTTTAGGACCATGGTTGAGAGGGTCCCTTGAGAGGTAGTTTTGGAGAGCATGGGAACCCAGGAAGGCTGGGAATACTACCAGGGTTTCTTACTTATTCCTAACTATTAATGATCATGAAAACAAGGTAATTTGACTGTATAAGAGTGTTTTATTCTGACAAAGTCTTTCCACTGAATTTCCTGAAGCAGCTCCTATAGAAGTTGTGAGTCAGGGTCATGGATGTATTGGTTGGAGAATAGGAGTTTCCTGCTTTCCTTATATCTGATCTCTGAACTTTCCAAACATATAGACCAAGACTTTGAAGTGCCACCAAACTTGACATCAATTTCTCTTTTCACTCAAAGACTTTCTGCTGAACTTAAGAGCAATAGGCTTCATGTTTAGACAAATCTCACCCTATTTATTATCTCTTTGTGGGAGATTAGAGAGTTTTGCAGAGGAGACTGCATGGAAATGCAGTTTTCTTTAACTTTTTTAATATCTAAGTCACCAGGGATGCTGTTAGAGACCAAAAAAAGGCTTGCTCAGCAGACTTTGTAGAGTTTTTTACTGTGTTTTTTTCTATTTTGCTTTGGCTAGAGAGCCATTTAGATTGTATCCTGGTAATTCCCCAGAAAGGCATTTGATGAGCTGCAGGGGATGAAGGCCAATCCCTAAATCTTATGGAGATTAGGCTGGCCATTAGGAAATCAGTTTTCAAATCTGTGCTTCTGAACAGGTGTTGACTACAGTTCCAGAAGAAACCAAGATCCCAAAGCATTTACTCAGACAGAGAAGCTTGTAATGATTACCACAGTGCAGCTTGTCACTGTGTTCAGTTTTGCTACAGTCCTAATGGCTAGATGAATGTGGTGCGGGCATGGGAACACACATGAAATAAATGTGTATAATGTCTGTGTGCTGGAAGGGAAAGATACCTGTGTATATCTAATTAAATTTAAGGTCTTCTGAATTTTAAAGTCCCATTGGGCAACAACGCTCTAGCTGAGCTTTAAAGCCAACTTTCAGGCTATATTGAGAATCAAGGCCAGTCAATGCCAGCATTTTCATTACATCTTTCAATCCAGCACAATTCAAATCAGGGGTATGGTCCTGTAAAACTGAAGAACTTAGGCTGCTCTGAAAGTAATGCTTCCTATTTATTTCCATGAAAGCTACAACAGATATAAAGAATACAAGAAGACTATTTGATGAAGTCTCAGCTACAAAATATAGCATTTTTGACATAGTCATCACCATTTTCTATGCATATTTGCTAGTGATTAACAAGAGCCATGATGCCATTCTTGTAAAAATCTGACCCAGTAGAGGTGATCAACTCTCTCTATTAGCACTGCTGTAATGCACCACCCACTGCTTAATTTTTCTCACATCCACTGTCCTCATTAATGTTCAGCAAGTGTTAAGGGGTGCGATTTGTTGTGTATGGAGGAATTCAATTACAGAACTTTGCTTCATATGCATTTCCATGTCAAATGCCATTTTCACAGACTGTAAAACAACAAAGTGTAATGGAATATTGCTGGGAAGATTCAAACTCTACTGCTATACTGCCAGCATCTACTTCTGACATAGTGGGCCAATATCATAAGATAGAAAGCATTACTTCTGGAGCAGCCCTCATAATTGAGATTAGTTTCACTCACTCTCAGTAGCCTGGCAATGATGTATATCAGCTGAGATTGGACTAGGTGACACTACTCTCAGAATCATGGCAGTTCTGGTATCTAAAAGAGGGTTTTTTATTCACGTTTGTGTCATAGTTTTCTGTTTTCAGAGTGTTACTTTGTCAAGCAATAGCTTTGCAGTGCCGGTTTATCAAGTCTTCATGGTTTTTGTGCTAATCATTTTTTGTCAGAAAATATGTTTCTTTTCATCCTGGGCAAATAATTCCTTTGGCAAAAATAAATTCCATTCCTTTGCTATCGTTTATCTGCCTGGTGTTTATTATCAGTATATAGCAGCAGCACCGCAGGAATTTTCAAAAGCAGAACTTGTGATAAGAAAAAAATATGACAGCTAATTTTTCTTGTCGGTTACCTTTAGTTTTCTGCTTGTTCTTTCTACCCTCCAGTGAGGACAGTAACCTTTCTCTGCCTAAGCTCGTGGGTCTTTGTGCAGGCTGATCTGGGCTAATGACTTGTAGCACTTTCTGTTCAGGTACAGACATGTGGGAAACCTGGATGCCAGCCAGTGCTTCAGCAAAACTGCACAAGGAAGTATAGGTGGAGCCACAATTTGCAGGAGAAGAGGGAAATTGTTTTGCAGGATCTCACAAACATTTTGAATTTCTTCTCTGACAATACAGCTTTGCCCTGCAGGTCCCATTGCTTGAAGCATTCAAGTGCTGGGTTCTGTTTTAGATGAACTGGATGATGGGATTCCTTCCATTAACTTTCATGGAAGAGTTAACTTATTCACAGTTCAGTAGATCATGTTAAGCCTGGAGGAACTAAAGAGAGCCAACCTGAGTTTTCAGGGAGGTGAAATGATGTGAAGGGATCGATTAGGAAAATTCTTATGTCCCAGTCCTATTTCATTTCTCTTTTTTTCCTCTGTTTTATAGTATTAAGGCTCTGCACAGTGCTTTATCGGTCTCTTTGGCAGAGCACTCTCATTCGTAGTTATCTGACTCTGCTTCATTTTTATGCCCATATCATTGGTTTATTGGATTGGACAGCTGACTACAAGCCGTCCAGGGAGACTGTCGGCAGTAGAATATTGCATTACTGAAGTGAAAAGAAAATCAGCTTCTGTACATTTGATGCTATTTGCTGAACTAAACAGAAACATCCTGAGATATTTCCCAGGAGCAGACATTTTTTTACTCAAATAAAGCCATGCTATCTACAGGCA
Organism: Coturnix japonica; assembly: GCF_054131305.1. NCBI lineage: Eukaryota > Metazoa > Chordata > Aves > Galliformes > Phasianidae > Coturnix > Coturnix japonica. Next base: position 9,788,943 of record NC_140664.1, on the reverse strand, counting down.
ACTGGGCATTGCTAAACTAATGCCCCTGGCATCATATAAACTCACATAAAAATGAGTTATGGAGGTATGAAGCAGCTGGAATATGGCATAACTAAATCTAGTTTACATCCAAGCTCAGGATCTGGCAGCATTAGCATAAACCCAAAGGAAATCCTACGGGCAAAGTCTGGGAGTCTTGGATTAACCACAGGTTAATGGTGCATCTAACAGTAATTAACCCTGAAATACACTCTAGACTCTCATCCCATAGTGAGCTGGCAATATGAGCTTGCAGACAAAAAAAATAAACCTCATCCCGGGCTGCCTCAAAAGAGGAGCAGCCAGCAGGGAGAGGGCCCCATCTGGAGTACCATGTCCAGGCCTGGGGCTCTCAGATTAAGAATGTCTTGGATCTGTTGGTGTGGCAAGCCATCTGTGAAGATGATCAGAGAGCTGGAGCACCTCTCCTACAGAGAGGCTGAAAGAGCTGGGATGTTCCATCTACAAAGGGGAAAGGTAGACCATGTAGCAGTAGTACCTAAAAGAAGAATAGAAGAAAGATGGGGAGGGACTCACTTTGTCAGAGAGTGTAGTGATAAGACAAAGAGTAACAGCTTAAAACAAAAAGTGGGTAGATTTAATTCAGACATCAGGAAGAAAGTCATTATTATGGTGCTGGTGAGGCACCAGCACAGGCTGCCCAGAGAAGCTGTGGATACCTCATCCCTGGAGGCACTCAGGGCCAGGATGAATGGGGCCCTGGGAAGCCTGAGCTGCTGGAAGGTGATCCTGCCCATGGCAGAAGGGTGGTTAGAACCTAATGATCTTTAAGGTGTCTTCCAACCCAAAACATTCTAGAGTAACAAGTTCTCTATGGGACTGAATCAAGTGGATCAAAACTAAAGTAGTTTGTATCCAGTCTTGGCTAAAAATCTGATCTGAATGTGGCAATATAAACTTTACTGAAGCAGCCTTCTAAATCTTTGCCCAATTTAAATATTATAAAAATGTGCAAAATTACTTAATTTCATGAGTGGAAGAAAACTGTTGACACATTCCAAAAGAAAGCAATGTAACACATCAAACTGACATTGCTTTTCTGAAGTGTATTGTCTTCCTTTATTTAAACAATCAGTCACATGGTTACTGTGAAAATAAACTTGTCCTGTACAACACTGAATACCAACCCCTGATGGTTGGAATCAGTGGCGAAGCAGATGAATCAATAACAACTTCATTGCTTTGATCCCTGTAAGATTCTTTTATTATATTGACAGAAATATGAAGCAGGAGGATGCAGGGTGGTAGTCAGATAGATAGATGTTAGAATCTGTAACTAGGAAAAATGTGATATAAATTGAGCAGAGAGACCCTCATAACTTTAATGTCTTGTGCTGCAGAGTATCCCCTAGGACAGGAAGCAACAGTTAGCTGATTAAATGAGTCATTTTAAATTATTGGAAAAAATTATTGGAAAATATACTGCAGGGAACAGTTGCAGAGACAGACTAGTAGATATTTTTCTTTGTTTTCTATTATTATCTGCATTCATATTTTTAGTGATGCTCAAAAAGTGGCAGTGAGGTAGATGGAGGTTGTGCCTTTCTGTTATCAGCAACACAGGCTGAAAAAAACAGTTTTGATTTCTTTACAGTATTACTTAAGTAAAGAACATTGACCTTTTCTTTAAAAAGGAGAAGAGGCACATTTATAAACTGAAAAGGTGAGGAATTGCCAGCATGTCAGTTTAAACTCAGGCAGGAAGATCAAACATTGAATTTCAGTGCTATGACAGGAAGACCCCTCAGACACCTCTAGCAGTAATGTGTGTTTAATCAAGAGGGAACATTTTTTTTGTTGTTGTTGTACAAGTGATTGGAATCTCTAATTCATTTTGCACAATATTTATTAAAATCCTGGCTAAGGAGCTTGTCTTGCTGTCCTTTGTATTGTTTTCCTGTTTTCAAGTATACATAGAAGATTTTTTAAAATTATTGTTGTTTTTGTTGTTGTTGCATTGCATTTCTTTCTGCATTAAGTATTAGACTTCTCTGGTGATGGAGAGTCATCTCCACATGCAAACATAATTGGACTTCTATCCACCTGATACAGCCTGCTATACTTCTAGAATGGCTTACATGGTGCAGATATACATGGTAACCCTTGGGATCCTGGGCAGCCTGATCTGGTGGGTAGCAACCCTCCCCATGGCACAGGGTTGGAGCTTGGTGATCTTTAAAGTCTCCTCCAACCTAAGCCATTCTGTGATTTTACGATTCTATGATAATTGAGGCACTTTGTGTTTTTAGTGATTTAAATGCAGGAGAATCTTCCCACATTTGAAATAAGTGGAATAGTTATTAACTTCCATTGGTTTCGAGACTTGAGTCAAGAGAAAGACAGTTAATGCCTCTCTTTTCCCCCATCACTTTGCTGGGGACTTCAGATTGCCCTGCTGAAATTTTCATTGCTAAGCAGAACAGAAGACATTATTTGGGTACAGAGAGGCTTGGAATCACAGCCAGAATTTCAGAAGCCCATAATCTCCAAATAAGTTTACTCCCTTCATGGCTCTTGTGCTGCCCAGTTCTAATTCTGACTGCCTCCTGGGCCTGCACTGTCAAACTGTTGACACCCATCCATCTCCTTGAGAAAGAATGCTAGGTTCAGGTTTGGTGACTGAACGACCAGGAATTTTTTCATTTGATTTAATTTCAGGACAAAAGTCTGCTAGACTTGGCAATAAGGTGCCCTTTCTTACAGGATAGACACTGTTGACGCTGTTCTAGTCCAAAAGCATGTTTTGTTTGGTTTTATTTTCCTCTGAAGGACAAACGAGCTGAGTGTGTGCATGCATATGTATAATTAGATATATGTGGATCACTCTGAAAGTAATGCCTCCTATTTATTTCCATGGGAACTACAACAGATACAAAGAGCACAAGAATACTATTTGATAGATCAAATTCTCAGCTACAAAACGTTATTTTTCAGTTGAGTCACCACTATTAGCTGTGCTTTTTCTGCACTATTTTTTCTGCATGGAGAAGCTCAGTTCCACACCTTTGCTTTATGCACACTTCCATGTCAGTTGCCATGTTGTCAGACTGCCCTTCTTCTGCTGTCTGTTGTACGGCAACAACATGTACTGAAATATTGGTGGGAAGGTTCAACCTCTTCTGCCATGCCACCAACATCTGTCTCTGACACTGTGGGCAAAGTATTCATTTTCATGCAGCCCTTGTACTTATATCTACATGCATTAAATTGCTAGTCTGTCTGTGTGCATACTCAAGGTTTATGAAATAGGAGGCAGATGTCAGTGGGAGATCAAAGACATTTAGACTAATTTTAAGCCTAAAAGCTTTATCAGTGTCCTTTATCTCTGGATAAAGAAGGTGATTCAAATGTAATGCTTCTAATAACTCCATTCTTTCTAAGCCTAGGTGAAGACTAACATTTTTCAGATGATGGAAGAGGGCTCCTGATCATATACAGGCCTGATTATTTACGGCAGAGAAGTGGGTAGTGCAGGAAATACAGCTCTAGACCCAGATGAAATGGTTTTATGCCAGGCTCTGTTCTGCACAACCCTATTTTCCATCAGCTTGGAGGGGCTTTGGAGTCAAAGCTGTTTCCTGCTGTTTATCAAATAGAGCTGCTTCCCAGCTGGGAAGCTCACTGGGGGCCTCTTGCTGCTGCTGGGCTGTAGCAGCATTATGAAACCCCCCCAATGGCACAGACTGAAATGTTGCTTAGAGACATCAGTAGCTTAAATTCCTCTTGTGCTGCTAATCCTCTGGGATTTTAGGGATAGCCAAGTGTTGATACTTTGTCTGCCACCTATAAAAATGTGTTTGCAGTAGATAGGCACCAGCTGTGGGTGAAATGTGGCCAGTGTTGGGCTTCTCCACTCCCTCCTCCTCCTTGCAGCTCTCAGATAATGGTGCCCACAACTCTTCCTTCTCTCCCCAAAGCAAAAGTCTAGGATCGTGATTCCTGCTCCCCTGCACCACACCCCTCCCACATCTCTCCTCTGGTTTCAACTAATCCTTATGTTGGATGAAAAGAAGCAATGCTAGTTGATTCTTATGCAGTGTGCTCTGAAATGGACATCAAATGAGAGCCCTGACAGCCTTGGACAGCAGGCAAGTTGCTATTTACAGGTCCCTACTTGATGTCCGTGTCTTGTTATTCAGAATCAGTTCACCAAAAGCAGAATAACCCAAAGGAATCCAGTCACTCTTGATCACAGTGCCTGGAAGCCACTTGAAATTTATCTCTTTGTGTGGTTTGTTTTGGCCACTACTGTCAGATCACAAAGGACCTTGAAGCATTCCAGATGTAAATTACACTCCACAAACTTGTTTTTATGATGGAGGGTCTTCCTTGCATACTACAAAACTAATTAAAAAGCAGTCTTTCTGTTTGTTTAAGATAGTTGTAATTTTTCTTTTAAGGTAATAGGGAAAGCATGCCCATGTGCTGCCAATCAAAACTGTACAGAGGAAGCCACACCATTTTCTTCCTTTTTTTCTTTTCTTCTTCATTTTTTCTTTTCTTTTTCTTTTCTTTTCTTTTCTTTTCTTTTCTTTTCTTTTCTTTTCTTTTCTTTTCTTTTCTTTTCTTTTCTTTTCTTTTCTTCTATTCCATGCTTTTTTAATAGTGAGCCAAATTATTTTATTTATGAACCTTTAAGAACTGTGTCCTCAAGGGAGCATTAAGTGATCCACTACATCATCATGGTATTTGTTATATCTGATCATAAATGTGTTTTGATGCTTCAAGAGCTATGGTGCTGATCTTCAATAAATAAGTGTATAAACTCATAACAGCTACCGTATTGCACAGGCTTGTTGGAGTACTCTGATTACTGGAAAATAAATAGTTGAAAATGGAGAATAACTGATTTCTGGATAAAGGATTATCATGTTGGAAGTGAAGGTGAATGACTCCATCAGCCCTTTTGAATCGAGTCATAGGATCACAGAATCCTTAAGGCTGGAAAAGACTTCTGAGATCATCCAGCCAGCCATCAGCTCATCCCCTCTATGCCCACTAAACCGTGTCCTTCAGTGCCACATCTCCACATTTCTTAAACACCTCCAGGGACAGTGACTCCACCACCTCCTTGGGTAGCTTATGCCAGTGCTACACCACTCTTTCTGAGAGGAGGTATTTCCTAATATCCCTACTTGAATTTCCCCTTGTGCAACTTAAAGCCATCATCTTTCATCCTATTGCTAGTTACCTGGGAAAAAAGGCCGACCTCCATCTCACTGCAACCTCCTTTCAGATCGTTGTAGAAAACAAACCAGGCCAAAGAGGCTGACTATGGGAATCGGGTTGAGGAAATGCTTTGAACAGAAAACCAAACTCTTGGGATTGAAACAGACCAGAAATTGGGTCTGTGCACAGACCCTCTCCCTCATCTTAATTTGTAGCATGGGCATTCATCTGTTGCTTATCTTGGACAACTCTGATTAAACATGCTGATGGTGAGCATCTCATTCAGGTGAACTAATGGCTTGCCAAGTCCTGACACCCCATCAGAGCCTCATGGATAGGGTAATCCTCTTAGTAAACCTGGTTTCTTGTCTCAGTGTGGATGAGTGAAGCCTCAAGGCAGTCAGCTACTGCCCCTGTGCTGATGTATTTGGCACCTGGTAGCTGGAGGTGGTGTGCTGGGGGCAGGCTCAGCACTGTGCTGGGAGAAAGCAGAGGTGCTGGGGCTCCTGCTGGTTGCATCCCCTCATTTCCTCATTCCTTGCCCCCAGAATCTTGTGCTCATTAGCAGCTGACAGTAGGGAGGAGAACGAGGGGAATACTCTTTCCTTCAGTTGATGGCACATACAGGTCCTATTTCCTTATTGCATGTGTTGGTTTATATAATTGTGAGGCTGTTTCCTTAAACCCAGCTGTAGTTTTTGACTCAGTTCCATCAGTAACAGCTGGTAAGAAAGTGATTTCTTGCTGTATTTAAATTAAATATTTTGTTGGCTTAGCTTTTAATTGGAGGTTCATTCTGACAAAGTTGTTTTGGGTTAGAGTTATTAAAAAGAAGAAAATAAGTTTAGCTTTTTCCCATAATAATGCATTAATACTGGGGCATGAAGATTATATGTCTGCTATAAAGCTGCTTTGCATTAAACCCCATGTATATTGCTCCAGTATAACATTAGTACCCTGGAACAGTTTACGAACTTATTTATTTTTGGATGAAGCTGTTATCATTCACAGCACAAGTAAAGAAGCAACATTGGAAATAATCTTGCCTGAGATGAGCATGAAGGGGTTTTCTGTCAACCTGCTCTTGAGTTTGTGCAGAATAGTACTGTTACAGCTTTTGAGAGATGTTACTGGATGCACTTCTGAGACAAATGACCATGACATGGTGACAGTGACGGATGAGGATACGTGGCCTGGCTTACCTGGAGATATTGCTTGCTATTGCATGACTGCCACTGCTCTGCAAGGCTGGATACTGGGACATGTGGTATATGTAAAGCAGGAATTAAAACATACAAGCTTTGTAACTTCAGCAAAATGAGTATATGAAAGCTGTGGGTAAGTAACTGAATTTCCTTTAGCATGAGAGGTAACATACAGCATTTCATATCAGAAACCCTTATGCCTCTCTGCTCTTTCCACATGCCTGTGATCGCACTGCAGAGGCTGGTGCCACTAAGGTTCTTAGAATTATAGAATAATAGAATCATTAACATTGGAAAAAGCCTCTAGGATCACTAAGTCTGACAGTTGACCCATCCCCACCATGTGCACTAAGCCCCGTCCCTCAGTGCCACATCTCCATGGTTCTTGAACACCTCCAGGGCTGGTGACTCCATCACCTCCCTGTGCAGCCTGTTCTAGTACATTAGCACTCTTACATAAAAGAAGGTTTTCATAATATCCAACTGGTTCTTTCAGAACCAATACACAAACATCCCCATGCTTTATTTTTTAGTGAGACTCTGAACCTGGATGCACACACTATGCACGGTCTGTGGATGGCTTCAACTGTCCCCATGGCAATGGGGAGTGGAGATAATTAGTACTTTTGTCTTGCTGCATTGCCGTGCCACACTGAAGGGCTGTTACTCTCATGCAGGACATGGTAGAAAGGGCCAGGTAGAGAGGGCAACCATGTGGCATTTGGGGAGCAGCTATAATATAGCTTTGCATGATTCTAGGCCTGGGCACCACTGTTGAGGAGGGTGAGATGAGACCTGGCAGTGTGTGCATCACATACCTCTCACCTCAGTGGCATTTCTGTCAACTGCAGTACACTGGGCTCAGTTGCTCTGAAGAGGCTCTCTTTCACGTGTAGGCTACAAGATCTCCTTCCTACCCACTGCAAACCTGGGCATCCCACACTAGGTGGCCATGGTAGATCAGGGGGCTGTAGAAGATGGGGTCCCTTACAATCTCAGCCAGTTTGATTCAGTGAAGACAAAACAAACTCCAAAGGCTGATCTTCATTGTTGCCAAATCTTTCTGATCTATGCTGATGGTTATAGATGAATCCCAGTCAATCTCCTCCTGTAGAAGAAAGTGTCCTCTGCTCCAGACGGAGTCACATGGCTCATCACATCACCAACGATAGTATAACAAAGAGAAACCTGTAACATTTATCTCTCATCTAGTGATGGTTTGCCTGCTCAGGCAGAGACACGACAGGTTGCAGTGATGGTGCCTCCAGTTGAGGAATGCATGCTGCAGCCTGCTAGACAAGCACAGCCACCTGGAGCATGTCACTGAAAGAGGAAGGTGATGCATTCATCTTTTAACAGTGCTGTAAGTTACGGTGTGGGCCAATTTTCATTATTTCATTTTCATTTTATGTTTTTATTTGCCTTTTCTTATTTCATTCTGAGTGAGGAAATGGCTCATGATTCCCAGAGGCAGATGCTCCCCTGTCTTGAAAATATAACCTGAAGCACTAAAAAAACCCTTCTGTTTTAGCCCCTCTAGACCTCAGGCATATACACTTTTCATTTGGTGCCCAACTAATTAGCTTGCTGAAAGATGTTAATAGTTAAGCTAATAATTACTACCTCTTTGCAACTGACCTTGAAGTAATTTTATTGCAGGTACTTTAAAGATGAAAATAATTATTTCTGATTATTTTTATTAGAATAAAGTTATTAATATATTCTTTCCTTATTTCAGGTGATAAGTGTGAAGCCAGATACATGAATAGCCATTGACTAATTGCAGTAGGAGAAAATTACCATGTTTCAGTATGGAGTGGGCTGGGAGAAAATGGAGTCCATCACTCAGTACAAATCTCTTTTGGGTTGAGTTTCTCTTTCAGTTTTTGATCACAAAGTACATCCAAATTTAAGCACATTTGGCCTTCTTCTACTCAAGCCAAAAGTTGCTGTTAGGCTTCGGACATACAGAGCTGGCTGATTAAAATATGATAATGAATTCTGTTACAAGTACAGAAATAATAGTGAAAGACACCTCCACCAAAGTGTGTGGTTTTGCCTTTCATCATCACTTTCTGCATCCAGAGCCATAGGCATTTTTAATGCACTTTCTCTTGCAGAAGGGATGGTACAACCTTGAAACAACTCCCTTTTGCAGATGGGGACGCTGAACACACAGTCATTAACATGCTTCCCTAAACTTGCTGTTACCTGTTCTGCGTGGATGGCAGAGTGGGGTTACTCCTCCCAGCAATCTCAAGTAAAACACAGGAGTAAATGACTTCTCTCAGCACTGGAGCTGAGGGACCTTCTTTCTGATCCCAGTGCTCTTGGGGTTATTACACAGATGTGATTTATGCAGTAATTAAATCTGCAAAATACAGTTAGGTGCCTGAATGCCTTTTAAAATGGTATTTAAAATATGAGTCCTTGAGGCCTGACATTCAAGAGGCATCAGCCCCCATCTGTTGCCACAAGAAGCCAACGGGACAACCAGTGCTTAAGCCAATGCATGGCCTTGAGCCAACACACTCAGCACCGAGTGGAAGCAAGCCCAGAATAGCTGCCTCACAGTACACAGCTATCTATTTCACACTAATTTGTAAGACTTTGAAGAAGGTAGATAGCGTGGGACAGTCTATCCTCATGCTGAATAGCACCCTGAAAATTATTGCTGTAGGTAGGCACTGCAGGACTGACAAGGCAAATGCTCTTTTCTGAGGCCAGCCAGCATGCCAACTCACTGATTATTTGCCGTGTTTGATCTGGCAGGTATCTTGTGTGACTCATTCTTTGCAGCTCCAGGAAAATGTGCTCTCTATAAGCATCTTAGAGGCTCCGTTGCTTCGTGTTAGGGAACAGAAGGAAATTCCTTCCTAATACATTTCATCAAAATGGTGGGCTAGTTTTTCTTAAGACTTACATCAAGGGAAGTAAAATGCATGACTGTATGACCATGAAATTTAGTTTGCAGGCTGAGAGATAGTTCAACTATGTTGTACTGAAGAAGTGAAAGATTTCTAAATAAGCTATGAGTAAATGACTGCACACTGGCTTATTAGGACCTGGTCTCACTCCCCAACTTTTCCCTGAAATGAAGAAGAAATTCTGCTCTTGCCTTTAGAAGTACAACTGGATGCTATGCTGATTTTATTGCCTGCATTAAATACACATGCTGATAGAGGTAGTGTACCAGTACAGGAACTCCCAGCTGTGGCATCAAAGAAAACACAGCACCATAAAAATGGACTTCCTGTATACTGGGAGCATTGAGCTCTCATATGCCATTTCTGTCTTCTCCTGATGGAACTGGGGTGGACAACTCTATTCAAAACAGTTGTTATATTCTAATATTAAAATATATATATATATATACTCATTCTGTAAGCTGAATTAGACAAATGTCTCTACCTTAGATTAAGATATGTGTGAGAGAGCAGAACAGTAGATAGCCTCTTCCCTCTCTTCCCAGTGTAGCACAGAGGATTAGTGAGTTTCTCTAAATAAATTTGTTGGAGTATTTGACAAGATGGGGGATATAGCCAGATCTGAGTTTCAGGAAGTTTCCCCTCTCCTGACCTTGTTTCTCAGCTGTTTTTCTGTGGTGGAACCAGGGCCCCACCTTGCAGGGCTGATCCTGCTACTATTAGTCACCTGCGTGCAGACAATCTGACCTCTTATTTCTCCAGCACCAATAACACTTCCAAACATGGCAGATTACATGGCAAACCTTCACTTTTAAGGAAAGCTTGCAAATATCCTATAGTAATGAGACCAAGGTAGTACTGGGGAACAAAGAGAAGTGTGAGCATGGCTTCCCCAGAGTAGCTGGTGTGGCCAGCATCTCACTCTCCCTGGAGTTGTTCAAGGAACATGGAGAGGTAGCACTGAAGGGTGTTGTTTAGTGGTCTGGTGGTGATGGGTTGACAGTTGGACTAGGTGATCAAAGAGGTCTTTTTCCAAACTTAATGGTTCCGTGGTTCTATGATTCCATCACATACTGAGCAATGCATGCAGAGAGGATTTCAGCATAACTCCTCAGCACACGAGCCAACTAGAAATACTGTCAGTGTTCTGCGTGTTAAATCTGAACTCCATTCTCTATTCTTTGCATGTCATGTTCTGATCAGTGCATCTTTGTTCTACCAGGTGATTGCTATTCTTAATTTATATGATGAAATCTATTGTCTCCTTGGACCAAAAGTGTTTTTTTTTGAACAACATAGACGTCAGTTATTATTGAAATGTTTGTTCTCTATGTTTGTTCTCAGGAAACAAAGTGTGCAATTTTTTCAACTATTTCCTGATTTTATTTTTTTTTTTTCTAAGCTAACGGGCTGTATTTTATCAGCTATAAGCATCCACACTTTTGATGAAAGTGAACAGAATTCTTCTATGAAAGTATGGAAAAAAAAGGAGCAGGATCTGTGTGTCTACCTCTTAAAATGCCTCATTCCATCTGTACGGTGATTTGCGGCAAAGCAGCCTCTAGAGCAGGGCAGTATGATTATACACGTTTTACAGGTGGGGAATCTGAGAAAGGACATACAGTGGTAAATCTGGAACAGAGCTGAACTGCTGGAAGCTCAAAAGCAGAGCACTGTTTTCTAGGACACACAGCCTCCTCCTGCTTGCAGGCAGTGACACGTAGACATCACATTTGGAGAAGCATCGTCACCGTGCTGTGTGAGAACACTGATTTTCCAATGCTAGACACAGTGGGAGGGCACTTGGTGTCTGCATTATTCTATTTTCCTGTGCAAGGAAACTGATCTGCCATCCTGCTTGATAAAATGCAAGCTGTACAGTCCTGGCCCTCATTGTGCTTTGTGGCCAATGGAGCAGCATTATATGGGAGGATGCATGAGGGAACTGAAGATGCAAGAAACCTTCAGTAGAGAGCAAGTGCAGGAAAACTTGTGTAAAACCTTGTATTCCTTAACTCTCTCCCTAGGAAAAAGCGCTTGGAAAACATCACTGAGGTATCAGAGTACCTCATGCACTTTAAACAGAAGTCTCTCCCTTAAAATATCTGTAGGAGGAAGCACATGTGCTTACAGTTTATAGAATCATAGAATCATGTAGGTTGCAAAAGACCTTCAAGATGAGCAATTCCAGCCATCATATCATATAAGGTCCCATCACTAAACCATGCCCCTTATTGCCATGTCCACACATCTTGTAAGCACCTCCAGGGACTCCACCACTTTTCTGTGCAGCCCATTCCAATGTTTGATCACACTCTTTGTGAAGAAATTATTGCCACTGTCCAATCTACACTTCCTCTGGTGCAACATGAGACCATTTCCCACATCCTGTTCATAAAGATCCAGAAGTCTTAAGGTTTTGAAAAACTGATGTGGGAATGTGGCTGTTGTGTAGCTGAAAGGGGGGATGAGGGGGCAAACATCTCCGAAGTCTGGCTTGTGAATTTGTTTCACCCAGGCATCCTCTCTTCTCATGCAGAACCTGATTATGAAAGGATCCTGTGGCTGCAATGAATTTCAGCCTATAAATATATTAATTTCTGTTTTGTGCATTCTGTGCATCATTGCAGTGCTTCAAATGTTGTCTCAGCATGTTGTTCATTACCGAATCACTGAGAACATAATGAAAAAAGTATGTGGGCTGTGAAACATTTTGCTTTTGTAATGCTTGGCTTGAATCTGTGCAGTATTTAACTTCCAGTCTACATTTGAAGCATATAGGTTGTAATAATGCTTGACATGGGTGTCAAATCTGTTTGCCTAGTTAGAATAAATCTTATTTCACCTCTGTATCTGTCTTTTTCAGTCCAAAACTGTGGGAAGATTTCTGTCAAAAAGAAGGTGAAGAGTTTTCTTCCTTCAGAAAATGACATAATAGAATATCAATTAATCTATTCTAAGGTCAAAACTGCAAGAACAAATGAGGTGTTATTGTAATTTTGACAGATGTGATATGTTTCTGGTGATCAAAGAGAAAAGTCAGAGCATCTTACTGTATTCCTTTCACAGATTATGTATATATGTTGGAAATTATGCTAGCAGTGGGATCTTATTTTGTTATCTTTCTTTTTTTTTTTTTTTTTATACTAATATGTCAAGCTACTTTAAAAACAAAGCCAAGAAACAAAAGCCAAGGAGAATTAACATGTGATGCAGGTACCAGGATGTGCTTTTTAATTCTATGTATTGCTAACATAGCTGAAATCTAGCTATGTAAGTGTGTAGGTTACAGCATATCTCCATATTTATGCTTGGGGATGTGAATAAGAGAACACTGTAAGTGATGTTGGCAGCAACAGAGCAGGTAGGAGATGAAAAATTATTGTCAGAATGCTGGCCAAGAGCTGTCCTTCAGGATGTCTTCATAATGAAAAACACGCTTCTATATTTTGTAATTTCTGCTTTCCAAACTGTCTTGTAAAGAAATAATGCTGTCAAAATATGTAAAACAGATATCTTTTTTTTTTCAAACAACTCAGGTGTTTAAAGTCCTATCTCAAAAAGCCAAATAACTGGTGTCAGTCTAATTTTTAAGTCTCTTATTTACTTGATTTCTGATTATATTTTTTCATGTTTTTACAAGGCTTATCTAACAGATGTTTGAAACTCACAGGCTTAACTGCATGTCTGCAGGGAGAGTTCCCTGTTGCTGTTCCAGCAGTGTTCATACAGGGAGAAAAGGGGAATTTGTCTTGGCTTTAGTCAGGACTGAGCTCCCTGAAGTCTCAAATTGGAGCAGGTTGCAAAATGGAGACACATTTTCATTAAAAAACTGGCAAGATAAAACTTGCCCTCATTTTTCACCCTCCCTCCCCACTCCTTGCCCTCAGATTTCAGGCAGCGGTAATGTCAACAAAGAATGTCAAATGGAGTAAATATTTACAGAGACTCACTACAAACGTTCTGACCATTCACTTTCAGAGTATGGAAGGGAAGATCTACGCAGGAACTCCAAAAGTTAGGAAAACAACTCCTGTTTTCACAGATAAAAGCAAATACCAATGATCAGTTCCAATACTTAAATTAATACTGACTTTGGCCAGCTACAGTTTATGCAATTTTGAACCTCCTAATACTGGAGAGATTATTGCTTTCATACAAAAAAATTGTATTTTTTCTTAATTTAAAGCTAAAGCTCCATGAAAACAAAGGATAGGGTCACAGAAGCTTTCAAATAAGCAGTGATAATAAAGTGTCACACTTAATTGAGGTCATCTTTCATGAAAAATAAGTAACTACAACGGTAGTTACTACTGACCTAACTGCACATGTAAAGATGTTGCCATTGCTTTCAATGGGAAACATTAGTCTGAGGGTAAGAACTTTTGAAAATCCTATTCTGATTATAGGGGCTGCTTCTCGTAGAGCCTATTTCACCAAGCCTTTACTCCTTGCACCCTTATCACTTAGATGAAAGGGATCTCCTTCTGCCTGAGATTCTAATGCTCTACCAAAGTCACTCTAGGGCTGAACAGAGCTGAATGTGTGAGAAAGATGAGAAGCATGTCAGCTGGAGTAGTCCAAATGACCTCTGCTATCATAACTGAGGGTTAGCAGAGGAATAGAAGTGTTAAAACACCTGAACTGTTTTCCACTTGGTTATGAACTCTAATAGTATCTTTGATCGCACATTTGTGGAGGTTTTTTTGTCTCTGTACAGAAAGCTTTTTATGTGAGCTTGGTTAGCAAAAGTGAAGTCCTCACTGGGCTAACTAGAATCTTCTGGGACACAGCCTATAATTCCTAATTAGTGTCAGAGGAATTGGTACATGACAACTGAGGTCATAGGCTATTTCCAAGAGGTTTTTGCATAGCAAAGGAAATTAATTTTTCAGTGATGCGTGGAATGACTGCCAGCCCCTGGTAATCAAGGAGAGTTTAATAGCTGAAATGTCAGATATCCAAATAGAGCAGATATGACTAGATCTGACCTTAAGTAACCTTTCTGCATAGGGCTATACTGGGAAATCTTAAAAAAGAAAAGTTATTTATTCAGAATTTCTTTTCTTTCTCAGTGATTCCCCAAGTCAAATGCAGCAGTACAGGACCAAGTGCTAGCCTGAGGTTATTTTCTTGGTTGAAGGCTCAGGCAATAGGCCTGATGACCTCAACATGTAGTGACAGAATGATCCAGGTTTATTAATGTTGTCATATGAAGGACAAATTATGTTTTCAGTGACACCTGTCCAGCTACTTTTTCTCCAGGAGATAATCTTAGCTGGATCTGGCAGGAGATTAGTGACCAAACCAGTGATAAATCTACAGGAACAAACAGGAACATTCTTTTTCTTTTTTTTTTTTTTTTTTTCCTTGGAGCTGCAGGGAACACTTAAAGCAGGGAAAAGCATCAAACTTCTGCTTTCATCTCTGCAGCTTACAAAAACAACAACAACAACAACAACCAACCAACCAACCCCCCAAAAAAACAAAACAAACAAAAAAAAACACACAACAAAAAAAACCTTTAAAGCAACATTGGAGGTGCCAAAATGGGAAGATGCTATTTTTCCTAAATTGGTTTTCTAAAAAGAGATGCAGAAATTATCCACATTTATTTTATTTTGCTATAAGTGAGAGACAAGATTTGTGGTTTCAAGAATTTCCTTTCCCCTTCCCCTTCCCCTTCCCCTTCCCCTTCCCCTTCCCCTTCCCCTTCCCCTTCCCCTTCCCCTTCCCCTTCCCCTTCCCCTTCCCCTTCCCCTTCCCCTTTTTCAGACCCTTGTACTAGAGATAATTTTTCCATTTCTCTAATTATGTCAGCTTTGAAAGAAGTAAGTTTACTTACCCTTTTTAATTTTTTTATTATTATTATTATTTTTGAAGAGAAAGTACGTATAATGTCTATTGGATTTTGCTGTAGTTGGAAAATAATGCTGTAAGGCTGATGAATAACTCAAGATCTCAAGATGGTGTGTTTTAGCTTTCTTTCAGTGAGATGTCTTTGGTAGACACTTTTTGAAGGCCCTGTTCAAAGTAAAGCACAGATCTTTTAACTTTGAATCAAACTCTTCCATAAAGTACTTCTGGATAAGAGAAATTTAAACTGGAATTTTGTTCTGCTGCGCCAGATTTGAGTTTTCTAATCTTATTTGCCTTCCTTGGGTGAGAAGTTCCTCAGTGAAATAATAGTTCTGATACCAGCAGGGTTGTTTTTCTTGGAGGTATTCTGAATAAACGATTCACATTCCACTGCCATTTTCACCACTCTATCTCTCTTGCATTTCAATATTTTCCTATTAATCATTGTATATTTATGGATGTCCTTTTTTCCCCACCCCAATACTGGCTTGTGTTCTTGCGCTCCTTTATGCTGTGCGTACTGTGCAAAGGGCAAAGTTTGACTGGGACGATCATTGCTAATTTTACCCAGCCCAAGATCAAGGACACATTCAGTCACATTCAAGAGAGACTGAATTCAAAACTACACAAAACAAACAAACAAACAAACAAAACCATGGACAAACAAACAAAAAAACACCCATGTATTTTCTTTCAGTTTGTTATTTAGATTGGATAGCACAGCTTTAGCGTGGCATAGAGGCCAGAAACACATAGATAGGTCAAATAAAGATTTAAAATACATAAAGATAATAAAAAAGACTGGTGAGTGTAATTGTTAAAAGCTTCACTTTGGAACATATGAGGCTTCTTCTCCTCCCTGGACTTAAGCTACTAAATCACTACTAGAGATCAGTAGACCTGAGGTTGGAGGTATTGCTAAAGCCCATCTGCCAAGTCTAGTATAGCTTTTATCTTCTTCTGAAGCATGGGATACAAGTTTCTGTCAGAAACTGAATTGATGGACTGCAGCACAGTTGTTTCTCTTTTCCTATTCTGACGTGAAGAAAATAACTGCAGATATTTATATGTTCGAAAAAATGCACACTTACGGTCTTGGAAAATTTCTTTTTTAATGAACTAAAGAGAGCTTGTCTTTGGAATCCAAGCACCAAAGTAGAGGGAAGATAGACAACCTGCCAGAAACAAGCAAAGGAAGTAAGTTAACTTAATGACACCACTGGCTGTTTAATTATGCAAATAAATGATCTTCTCCTTTTCAGTGTTTGTAAAAATGAGCTCGCTACATTCAGATTTTAAGTAGCATATCCATAAATTTAAGTTTAATGCCACTGTACAGAGGCTTTCCCAGATAATTCAAAAGCCTATCTCTTCGAGGTCATTGAGACTGTCATTGCGACTAGACAAATTTTATGTTCTGTCTAATAGCAGAGCGGGAGGATGTGAGCTGTGCTGAGAGAGCTCTCAAACTTTGTTAAGATCTGTGTGGATATCTGATTTTAGTTTTTTTTTTCTTTCCCCCTTTATACATTGTTATGATGGGTTTAAACACAGGCATATTACCTGATTCCTTCTTGCTCTTTTGAAGCCAATATTGATCAGTGACATTCCTTTGACATCAGCATTGTTGCAGTGGTACATAGTGCAGATCTTGTCCTGATAGGGTGGAGACCAAAGCAAATGTTTGAAAAACTGAGCTGAGTATTTCTTTTTATTTGTGTCTTCTGTTTTCTCTTTGTCTAATCTAGTTATCTATTAATTCTACAATGATCACAGAGCTAAGGCAACTCTTAAAGGTCTGGATCGCAGGATGATCAAAATCTCTCTGCCAGTCACAGATAATCCACTTCAGAGTGGGCAGCAATGCATCAGTGGAGAGATTCCCCAGGTTCTGTTGGGACTCTTCAAGATTCAAGATCCTACTGGACTTGGAAAAGCCAGAGAAAACATATATCATATTTAGAATCCAAAGAGGGAAAGTATATTCAAACATAAATATTTGTTTCAGCACCCTGTTGCAAACATTCTGCACAGTGCATAGGGATTTACTGCTCAGCTCCTATCAAATATATATTAATGGAATTTACGTAGATAAATCCCTAAGCTTCTCTAGGAAGAACTCTTCTGTATTTATTATTCCTCTTGAATTTCAGTGCCCCTCAAAGATTAAGTAACTCCAGGTTTTATTTTTCTTTACTGAGAGTTTGAGAAAGTCCTGATAACGTCTTGGGAATGCGATTAGCGTGATAAAGACTATGTTCTTTATTGGACTGCTCACATCACCTGCATTTTGAGGGAGAACAGTTTCTATTTTTCAGTCCTCAGTCTGTGCTGATGCAATATTGACATCAGTGCCTATCTGTAACTCTAAGAAGGAAGGGAACTTTGTGAGAAAGAGTTCTTGCACTTATTTTTCATGTACTGGTATGAATTGTCTTGTGAAATGAAAATTGAACCACAGAAAAAGATGAGATAGACCACAGAATGTCATTAGTTCTAAGATTGTCAAAGGCTAATGAGGTTAACAGCTGTTTTCTCCAGATACTGGCCTCAAAATTCCCCTTTTGCTCTTCACATGGTAATTAATTCTTTGCTCTGCACATATGATGAGATTCTGATGAATACAAAAAAGAACAAAGAAACCCCAAACAACTAAACCCACCTAAACCCACTCCTCTGTTCCCCAACAAAAATGAAAAATCCACAAATCAAAAGAAAACAAACAAAAGAACCCAACAGTGTTTTTTCTTCTAACTAATGATCTTTGAAGGTGGAGGATTACCTTTCAGATTAGCAGTTTTGCTCATAATAGCTGGAAGGTTGGGAACAGCCTTTACACTGCCTTAACACTGACTGTGCTGACAGCCTTCCTTTCTGCCTGTTGCAGTGCAGACACAATGTCTATGAACTGTCTGACTGATTTAGCTCTTTATTGTCTCAGTGCTTTGCTAAACATGAAGAAATATTTCTGCTGGTCACTTTCTTTGTTCTCTTCCAGTCTCAAATTTTAATCTCAGTTCTGTAAAGTATTTCTTTAATTCCTCTTTGTTTTCTGGCAGTGCTGATTAAAATGTACGGTGTTTGCTGTTCATAAAGACAAACCAGGTGGTGCAAATGATCCCTCTAACTTTTTAACCTATGTACAGTGTATGTAGGCTGAAGATGGATGTTAAAGATAAGTTATGCTACGCCCCTTTTCCTGTGTCTTGCTGGGGAAAATGTCACCATTAAACCAAAATCTGAATGGAATCACACAGCACTTCTCACATGACTGTCACAGCTCATTTTGCCACCTTCCTTCTTAGAGTAAGAAATAGTGTCTCCAGAACAATCTCTTGAAAACAAAGCATCATTTGTTTGTCAAAAGGCATGTTGCACTGAGCACAGTAGGTAAAAGCAATGAAGACTTACTCGTTGGTGATTATTTCATATAAACTGTCTATTTTCTTTTAGATAGTAGATAACCTTTTTAAAAACATATAGGATGTAGCGTCATATAACTACCTTTAAATTGCCAGGTCCCTTCTCCAATCACATCTGCTTAACTTAACTAGAAACCCTGTGGCCTGGAAGTGACATCTACACGGCTAAGTGTATCAGCTCTGGGAAATCAAACTGTCTTCCCAGGTTGGGTGGTGCAAGTTGCTTCAGACTCTGCTTCTCTAAGCCCTGCAGGTTTTTATTTCACCTCTCTCTCTAAAGCAGTGGGGACCCAGGAAGAAGCAATACATTAACTCAGGTGCACCAGCGATGTTTGATGTTGTGGATATCAACTCACAAAAAGGATCATGAAGGCTTTGTCATCTTGGGTATGGTGCTGTGCCTGCCTGAACCCCGAGTTGAATAGAAAAGTAGTTCCAAACCCAAACTGCTGTGCAGAGTCATATAAAATGACTTATCTCCTCGGAATCCACTTGCTCAAGAACTGCTGCACCGTTTTGCATTTTTCAGGTAAGACACTACCAAGGATGCAGTATGTTCTCTTGAATCATTACTGCTGGCAAAGATGCACAAGAAAGGAAAATCTTAGTGTGAGCTCTCAGACTCAAAGAAGAGTTTGCATGGAGAGTTGTACAATATTTATAAATCCAACGTGTTTGATCTGGGAATCATTGAGTAACAGCAAACACAGAACTATATCATGCCTTATTTTTTCAAAGCAAAGCCATACTCTCTGGTGTAAAATATCTTAAAATATGTTTAAAATTCTTTTTATTAGTGCTGCTGTTTACAAAATGAAAAGTGCAGGAATACAGCATGTTCCGTTCAAATCAACAGAAAGCAAGAGCACACTGAAGCTGGCTATTCAGTAAAGAAGCAGTGCAGGATTTTTTACTTGTTTCTTGCAAAGATATACACACCAGGAATTTCTTTTCTTTTTTCTTTTTTTTTTCAGCTGAGATGTAAATCAGAAGTAATTCTTCATCTGTTGACACAGTCATGCTTAGCTATGTTTAACAAAAAAAGAGGGCAGCACTTTTGTATGCGATAGGGAATCTTAGAAAATGAATGGTCTTACAAAAAATGTCAAGTGTGGAAATCTCCTCATACAAATCCCAAGCATTAATAAAGAGATACCAAATTCTCCCTGCCTGCTCTAGCAGGTCAAAAGCTCACAGGAAATGACAGCCCAAATGATATTAAAGGGTTTCTACTATTTTTATAGAGAAAGATATGTGAGATTTCAGAAAGCCCTGCATTTACTGACCTTCTCTTCAAATTTGATCTAATTCATTACCTTCAAAAAAGCCTTTCGGCGCTCTTTCAATAATTATTTTTTTCTGCATAGTTGAGTTCTGAAGTAGTATTCAGATCTCTAAAGAAAAATGAGTCTTATAAGCACTTTTTTTTCTTGCAAAATGATAAAGCTGATGTCTGAAATAGATCTGTGATTCCATTTAAGATGCTTTCATAGGATATTTCCACACTTTTTTCTCCCAAGTATTCAATTATAGGCAAGATTAATTACAGCGCTAGAACATGTGAGCACTGTTCTACTATAGGAACAGTTTTTTGTTCTAGTGTCCTCATGAACTATTTGTGATGTGTGTATATTTTTGTTTGTTTGTTTGTTTGTTTGTTTATCCACAGAATCCCAAATTGCTAAGGCTGGCAGGGACCTCTCGGTCCATCTGGCTCAGCACCTGTTCATGGAGGAACGCCCAGAGCAGGGCTCCCAGGGCTACACCCAGAGAGCTTTTGAATCTCTCACTAAAGGAGAACTTTTGATGGTTTTTAATACTTTGTTTTATTGCTGTATATTTTTTCCCCCCTGGATACATAGTAGTGAGTCCCTGGTGCTCCATGGTTTGCCTTTATTCACAAAATGAGTTTTAAGATTTCTTGAATGACCACTTGTAGAGAAAGACATTCTCTATTTGACTGGCTTGGAGAGGACAGATCTCAATCGCTGTTGGAGTTCTGCATTTTTCTAGTGAGTAATACACACCACAGTCATTAAAATATGAACCATAGTGTCGTGGTTTCAGCTGGAACAGAGCTGATTTTTCCTTCATGGTGTCTTGCATGATGCCATGTTTTGGCTTTCGGAGAAAAACAATACTGGTAACAGCAGTGTTTCAGTTGTTGCTGAGCAGTGCAGCACAGAGCCAAGGAAATTTCAGTTTTTAAGTTTCTTTTACTGTCCTGCCAGTGAGGGGGGCTGTAGGGGCCCAAGCAACTGGGTGGGGCAGAACCAGGACAGCTGAGCTACACTGGCCAAAGGGATGTCAAAGGCATCATCTGTTGTTGAACAACAACAGTCCACCAAAACCAAACCAAACCAAAACCCTCACCAAATAAAAACTGAAAACAGTGGGGAGTTGGTTTGGTGGGCTGGAGCTGCTTGGGGACTGGCTGGACATCAGTTGGTGGGTGGTGAACAATTAATTGTGCATCTCTTGTTTTGAATATATAAGCACATACATAACTGAAACATCCTATTTTCCTCTTCTTTTTTCTGTCTTAGTAAATAGTTTTTATTTCAACTCACATGTTCTACTTTGTACTTTGTACAGCTCTTCCTCCATCCCACAGGGAAGGTGGGGAGTGAGTGAATGACTGCATGGTGCTGAGCTGCCTGCCAGCTTAAACCACAACACATACTTACCCTCTCATTTTCTACATAGCAACCACATATTATGACTATAACATCCAAACAATTTGTTGCTAGAATATCACTAGAGTCACAAAGTCCCAATGAAATCTTCATTTTTCATATCTGAAAAATTGGAAACATCTAAGCTGTTGCTTACAGAACCTTTTTACTGCCTGAGATACTCTCAGTACTTATCAGCACACTGGCTGATAAGACAGTCTTACCACCACTCTGTCTCATGTAGATGTGTGGAAGAGATGTAAGAATGACAGAAATGCCTTCCGCATCTCACACTGCTGGGCTGGCAAAGGGTTTGATGGAGTGGCTTGTTGTGGTATTAATCAGTTTTTATGCGAAGGTGAAAAGCCTGACAGAAGAAAGTGAGGTTTCTCCATGCCTCCCTAGAGTCCATTGCTACATTGTAGAATTAGACTGCTTTTATTTTGTGAGGGCCTATCCTACCAAATTTTGGACACTATTTGATTGTGATGGCCTGGAATAGGTCTAAAACTCTGATGAAGATGAAAAAAAACAAACCACAAAAAGATAGCATATTTTTTGCTCTTATGCGTGTGTCTGTTTGCATAATTTTAAGTAATAAAAGGTTCAGTTTTAATGTTGTGTGCTGCATTGGAAGGGAGATGATATAATCAACATGTAGCTGTAATCTTAGTGAAAATTGTGCTGTATTATGAGGAGTTTGCACCCGCCATTGAATTAATCTTAGTTTGGAAGACCTGGATAGACATATTGAAAGCAAACAAGTATTATTTAGCCTTCACTGGAGCTAAGTGGAGGGAACCACATGAAGATCATGTACCATAATGATATGAGAAAATGAGAGAAGCTGCAGAGGAGAAAATCTGCAGAAAACTAGAGAAATGTTTGTGAGTACATCCCTGAGGAGAAACAGCAAGATAGAGCTTTTAGGGAGTGTAAGATGTAGGTTTGGAAATTGTGAGCAAAAGAGCTGCATCCTGTCATTCATTTCTGCCTATTCAGAGAAAAGTGAGCATTGTTGATCCTTTACAAAGAGACAGTTATATCAAAGACTGTATCTGCTTCACACTCACCATTTCTTTTTCTTTAAATGGAAATATTTGCATTTTTCCACTTACTGACTACCTTGGCAGAAGAATAACAAATTTAACTCTTAAGGGAAAGCACTGAAGTGACCTGGTGGAGGCTATTCTCCTTTCTTTATATAGTGCAGAGCATGAATTTCTTTTTGCGTGTGTGTGTGTCTACTGCTTATTTACTGCAAAGAGCACTACTACCACAATTGCTCAATTGCAGGCTTCTGATAAATGAGGACTGGGATCCTGTGGGGGATGTTTTAAAAGAGCAACTCCTGCAGTTAATAATTTTTCATATTTCAAGCTTCTGTGGAATGAGTGAACTACTTGGCAGCCAGCACAATGGATTTATAACTGGGCATACCTTAAATCACTTCTTTTCACATAGACACCATTTTTAGGTAATTACATGCCTCTTATTTCATTGCATAGCTATTCTCTAGAAGGCAAGCTATGCTATTTGATTTACTTTGGTAGCACTTAAACATTCCTGATCAGGTTTTATTCCTGGTAGATAATATATAGACTAAGCAGGGCAGAGAAGAGCAGAATTGTTTTTTTCTAGCTATGAATCTCCTCAAACAATATAGTTCAAAAGGTCAACTTGAACATGAATGTTATTGAGTACATAGAGAGAACCTGAAAAACAAGTAATAGAGAGAAAAACCATGAAGATCTAATCAATATAGTTAATGGAGCATTCAGCACACTCTTCAGGAAGCAGCAGGAGCTCAATCCGGCTCACTCGATATAGGTGTTCAAGTGCCAACTTAAGCAGTATTTGTTAGCCTCATAGGGCTGCCTCAGATAACAACATGTCAGATAGCTCTGGATACCTTTGTTATGCAACCAACCTGAGATTAAGCTGAACCACTGCATGTTGTATTGACAAGGAACTCAATTCTGCTCTCCACTGATAAGCATTTTGTATGAATTGAGGTATCCTTCTTCTCTCAGATCTCTATTTACCACCCCAAAGGGAGACAGGCCTCTCATAATTCTTTTGCCATATCTACCATCCCCGTGCTGGTATCTCAGGCAGTCTAAGCATATCCTACAACCTTATGCCTCTGCCTCTCCAACTGCATTGATTCTTAGTATAGGTGTCCTAGCTTTAGGTATCTCAACTCCTGCTCACCTCAGTGGCAAATTAGAAGCCTGATGCCATCACTGATGAAGGCCTATAACTGAATTCACCCACCCTGCCATATGGTTTGTATGGGAATGACAAGGGTGGGGGAAAGGAGGAGTACTTCAATGAGTCTTGTGAAGTTGCTGATAGAAAGCAGCACAGCGGATGATTTTAACAGAGGGAACCCAATGATCAGAACAATTATGAATTTATACAACTATATTCCAAAAAGAAAGCAATGACAGTTGATTCACTGTAATGGCATTTAAACAACACTGATTAGGTTTTATTCCCAGTGTGTTGACAAAGAAAAGCAATGCATTGTGGTTGCAGAAAAGCTTATTACCATTATGATAAGAACTAAAGAAATGTGCCAGTGCATGCTCTATTCCTATAAAGACCATTACCACTGAAATTTATTACAAAAGTCGTGTTGTGGAGAGGTCCATATTGTCATTCCAGCTGTGTTAGCATCTAGCACCAGGAACAGGACTAGTAGGAAAAGAGGAGATGGGCAGTAAAATTTTTGAGCTTGTACCGAAGGCCTTCCTCCCTTCCTCAAATCTTTATGGAGAATTCTGTCTACACTGATAGTTTATAGTAGGCCTGACTGTGGAATAAAAAGAAGCCATGCTTTAAAATTCAAGGTAGTTAATAAAGAATACATTACTGGAAGATCTATAATACAGGATTGCGTACCGTTTACTTCTTGTAGCCATTTAATACCAAAAAAGCACAGTCCTAGACAAGTGAAGGATGGAAAAAGATGGCACAAACCATTGTCATTAATACCATTCATTAATACCAATCTAAAGGGTGGATAACACATCCTCCCACCGGAACAGAAAGGAAAAAAGCTCTTTTGAACCTCACAAAAAAATGTGTCAGAAACTAACAGGACTTTCCTGAGAGCTGTTTGTGGTGTGAAGACAGTGCTCTTTGAAGTTGGTTTTTCCATTTGGGGTATTTATATTTCGATCAAATATTCTTATTGATTTGAGGATGAGCTATTTTCCTTAGGAAAGGGCTAATGAGAGAAGGTGCCTAGTAAACCCTCCAGAGGTTTGATCTGCCCAATGCTGATTAAAGCTGACACTGTCAGAACACTGACTGTGTTGCTATGCCTGGCTGCCCACTGTGGCACACATTTAAAGATTTGGTCTTAGATCAATTAGTTAATTTTAATTGTACTCATATTAATTTCCATTAATCTATCGGGAAAGGCAAAGGCAAATTTTTGTTCTGATTCTAAAAATAGCTATATAGATGAATCAAAGAGTATCTCATTGAGTGTTTAGGAGAGGATATTTATTCAGCATCAGTCTTCATGGTAATAAACTGGCCTCAAAAAGAAGCAATGAGATTTCAATAGAATGAGGCTTAAACATAACCCGATTCTCCTGTCTTCCAGGTGATTTTTTGTTGTTCATTTCTTTACTTCCATTGCAAATAAAATCATGGGAATTGTCTCTATGATTTAAGAGCTTAAATCTTGTTTTCATAAAATAGCTTTGGCACAGAAGGGCAAAACAAGCAATGAATCTCAGTGAAATTTTGAGTCCAGAGTAGACTGCCTTAGATGAAGATGTACGAGCACCTCTGTACCTCTGAAGTTATTTGTCTAAGTCATTATGTGATATCTGAAAAAGTTTCGCCTGACCTCAGTGCTTGCTCCTCCCCGCACTGGAGTCTGCATCCAGTGCCCTGCAGGTCTGATGCAGTGAAACAGCCCAGACAGTTCCCAGCTTCTGAGCATATGAATCTCTCCTGGTCTTATACTATACCAGCACAATGTCAGTAGATGAGGTCTGCTTTAAGGGTCTCTTTAGCAGGGTCTGTTGTCATAGGACAACAGGAAATGGCTTCATACTAAAAAAGAAGAGATTTATATTGGATGTAAGCAAGAAATTATTTACAGTAAGGATGATGAGGCACTGGAACAGATTACTCAGAGAGGTGGTGATGCCCTTTCCTTGTAAACATTCAAGGTCAGTCTGGATGGGGCTCTGGGCAACTTAATTGAACTGGATGTGACCCTGTTCATTACAGGGGAGTTGGACTATATGGACATTAAGGATCCCTTCGAACTCAAATGATTCTATGGTTCTATGATTCTGTGCTTATCTTTGTGGAAATACAGGTAGGTGTGAAACTAATATTAGTGTTCAGCCAACGTGACCTCATTGCAGCCTTTCTGTACCTGAAGGGAACCTACAACCAGGAGGAGAGTAAACTCCTTGAAAGGGCCGATAATAGCAGGACAAAGGGAAATGGTTTTAAGTTGAAAGAGGGAAGATTTAGGTTGGATGTCAGGGGGAATTTCTTTACTAGGAGAGTGGTGAGGTTCTGGAACAGGCTGCCCAGGGAGGTTGAACATCCCCATCCCTGGAGATGTTCAAGACCAGGTTGGATAGGGCCCTGGACAACCTGACCTAGTAAACATGGAAGTTTGGTGGCCCTGCCAGGCAGGGGGGTTGCAGTCCCTTCCAATCCGGGTCATTCTGTGATTCTTTGATTCTGTGATTTCTTTAGTAGTGTAAAAAGATATCCCAGGATCAAATTCTGTTCTTTTTTTTTTTTTTAATATCTTATTATGCTGGTCATTGATATATTTAATCCTGCATTTTGCATGTATGATTTATCACTGGAAATCCCATAGTAAATTATGTTGTTAATATCCCATGTATGAAGAAAATCAGCCCTAAAAGTGCTGAATACCATGACCTTCCAGGTAAGGAATATCTAGGGTCTGCCCTAACTCCATTAGCTTCCATAAAGTTGAGCCAGCAAAACTGAAGTTTAGCTCATTAATGGTGACCAAAACTACTGAGCTTAGAGCAATTGGGTTTATATCCAGTGGTATAGTTGCAGTTTTCTCTGCACAGAATATGCAGAGAAAGCATCCATTTGTGCTGACAAAGATTAGTCTTCTTGCTGATAAGTAGATAAATAAACTAAAGAATATATAATTTTTTTGCCTGACAAGAGAACCTTGCAAAATGCATTAAATTAATTCACTTACATAGAATTTATTCCATAAGTGGCTGTGGGAGCAAGACCCAGAACTTGAAATGGTGCACAGAGCCTCTAGAGGGTGTTTGTAAGATTGCTCTGTATTTTAGGTTGATTGTTCAGAAAGAGATGTTTTAAGTGTTTGTTTAAACTACTAAGGAGAAAGTCTTTTTGTTGACTGATTATAAATCTGTTACGTAAATTTCATTTTCATGTTTCTCTCTAGGAATTTGAAACAAAGGCCAACTACATGAAAAATGAAAGGTAGAAGCTGCAGTGCAGAAACATATCTGAGAGCACAGCAGCTGGAAAACAGAAGCTCTCAGGGTCCTGAACAGTCCTTAAGGAAGGCTAAAGATGATGTCCTCAGCCCCAGGCTGTATTGGACTTAGCATATCCTAGCCATTGGCAGATAAAGCTGAGTCCCAGTACAGATTTCATGGAATCATAGAATCAATAAGGTCAGAAAAGACCACTAAGATCATCTAGTGTAACCATCAACCCGTCTGCACCATGCCCATTAACCATATTCTTCAGTTTCACATCCCCATGTTTCCTGAACATCTCCAGGGATGATGACTTCCATCACCTCTCTTAAAAGCCTGTGCCAACACCTCACTACTCTTTCTGAGAAGAAATTTTTCCTAATATCCAACCTGAACCTCCCCTGGTGCCATTACCTCACATCCTATTGCTATTAGCTGGGATTTTATTCACACAAGACCACCAATAATGAGTATTGACATAATACAGTATTTGCAATTGTTCCTATTGCATTACTTTCTCAGAAATCATAGTTGATAGAAAAGTAGGACTGTGTGCTATCTACAACTCTCAAAACCCCACAGCTCTGGGCTCCCTATTGAACTGGTGTTACTGCTGTGTAATTCTTTGACTTCTGCAAAT
The DNA here is from genome assembly GCF_054131305.1 of Coturnix japonica. Lineage (NCBI taxonomy): Eukaryota > Metazoa > Chordata > Aves > Galliformes > Phasianidae > Coturnix > Coturnix japonica. The sequence goes on along the minus strand of NC_140664.1, from coordinate 9,761,521 downwards.
GAAATGAGCTTAGTTAAACGCTGAGGAACTTAAGGTATCAATAAGGAGGAATCTAGTTCCCATACATCCTCTGATGGATTTGTGTGAGCACAAATACATCAGAACAGAGAGAAGCCCAGACAGAACTACTACCTGCATGAGCTGGCTCTGGATGCTTTCCCTCAAAGCAAGGGCAAACACATTCAGGGGATGGTATCTCACAGAGAGGCAAGCTGCCATTTAGGCCAGCATCCTGGGAAATGGGCTAACGACCACAGCTTGGTCAGAAGAAGTTCACTGTAGCCAGTGGTACAACCAAAGGAGACCACTGACAGCACCACCACTTCTCCTTGGTTGAATACACCTTGGAGATCCTGAATTGCTTCTGAGCTCTGCAGGTCTTGTTGAACAAATAACATTTTTAGGGGTGATGCCTAATCCACTGAGATAAAGCAAACTGGAAAAGCAGAGTGGGTTGAAAGGGTATATGAGCTTTTCAAAGCCCTGCACGGGGTACCTCTGGGGCTGTAATTTGGATGTCAGCTGAAGGTTAGGTTTTTAGTCGCTAAGACTTTCAAAGAAACAAATTAAAGCTACAACAAACTGGTCTGAAAGCTTTTCCCAAAGCTTACTTTCAATTTATTTATTTAGTCCCCTCTCTTCTTTCCACTTATCATTGTGTCAGGTTTAATAGAGGCCAAGAATAACACATCAGAAAACAGTGCTGGCAAACCTGATTGAGATGTGATGAGCTCCTAGCTACTTTACCTCCACACTGAAATACATAAACAATATATAGATGTTACATGAGTGCTCTGACCATAAATAGCTTCAGGTGCAGTAAAGTAATACACAACTGGAAGCTACCATATGCTCACAGAAACAGCTAGCAAAAACAAACAAACAACAACAAAAAAACACCTCTGCATTTTGAAGTATATAACCATGCAGTGGAAAAAGGCTTAAAGCAACTCTTAGACTATCTCTCTGAAAAACAAATGATAAATGTTTACATGCCTTAAGGAAAAAAAAAATGCTATGCCTGTAATCTATTTTTCACCTACTAATTTCCCATTCATCTTATTGTGTAATATTAGAAAGAAAAAAGACCCACTGAAATCCCTTGAAATCTAAAAGTCTAGTGATTAACTATTAAATTTAGAAGAAAAAAAAAAAGAAAAAAAATGAAAAAAAAGAGAAAAAAATAGTAATTTTTCTCAATATTTCTTTCTTTAAATATATTGTTTTCTTTGAATGGCTTTTTCTGTTACATTGTTAGCAGAAACATAATGAAATAATGGGAAAGTTAGAGGTCTAAAGTATTTTTCACTTACATTCAGTAAACTTATCATCTTTAAAATAAAATAATGCACCGCTGAGGGTGAGATCATTTAATAAGGTTAATGAGTAAAGAGATAACACATAACTGCTATCATCACACTCAGCAGCTCTGAATCACAAAACAGGAGAAACAGATGCTTTGGAATGCAGCCGAGGAGTTGATCGGTAGAAGCTGATTATCTATTAACGAGAAGTTTTTAGTAGTGTACCCTGGTGTAAAAATCACCAGACTCCATTTGGGCAGCCATCAGTTGTATATGAACCACTTGATTGATGTACAAAATTCAAAACAGATTCTCCCCAGTGCCCTATGGGTTGTCACGCTCTGATGCTCTCCACTCTCTTTATGTTAATGGAACAGGATTTTCAGTAAGTAAATAAGTGTATTTAATTAAACTTGCTGCTGGGCTCTGTAGTAAAGATGAAGCCCCATTTTTCAGAAGCACTATTTGACTGAAACTCTTTGTTTTCTCCTCCGGTTTTCTTTCTTAGCCCCTGTCCCACAGAGCCTGCTCTTGCACACGATGTCTCCTTTGACTTTGGCAGCATCAGGTCCAAACCCCAGATTTCTCTTAAAGTCTGCACAATTAACAGGTTTGAGCAGAGGGTTCTGCTGGGGAACAATTTGCACTGGAACTCAGCCGGCTGGTCTGCTCCTACCCATCTCCGGGGTGTCCACAGTTCCTGAGGGATAGGTGCTTTTGTTGTCTTTTTTTTTAGAAATAAACACTTCCCCTTTCAAAGTGGCTGAAAAGTGGAAAGAACTGACAGAAAAACCTGGTATACAGAAAGAACTGGTAGGCAGTGCTTAAACATGGTGAGGTATTGGAACATGCTGCCCGGAGAAGCAGTGGAGTCACCATTCCTGGAGGCTTTCAAAAAAGTGTAGATGTGGCACTGAGGGATATGGTCTAGAGTGGTCACAGGCATCAGCTGATGTTTGGATTAGATGATCTTGTTGATGTTTCCAACCTTAACAATTCTATGATTCTATGATTCCACAAACTACTACTAAAAGGATAAAAAACAGGGTCAAGGCAGAAGCCCGTAATTTATCTCCTTCCAGTCAAACAAAGACCTTCTACCTTTTGTTAAAGTGGAAGCAAGTTTATTATTAATGTTATTTCATCTCAGTATATTTTTCAGCCTCTGTTTTTTGTCACTGTCGCAGTTGCTTTCCTGAATGGGAATACAGCAGTTGTTGATACACTCTGTGGCACTCACAGTAAGCCTTGGCATGATTTGTGGCTTTATTTATTGAAGAGCCAATATTAATACTTTACATTTATTAGTGGCTGCATGCCCTTTACTGCAGCATGCGTTTGCAATTTAATGCTGCCATGTATCAACGCTGTTTGCATGTTTGGTGTTTTATTAGCCACCAGCAGTGCTCGTGCATTTTATTTAGATGATCCTGTAACTTTCCCAGATGTTTGTGGGGTCTCTGTGTAAGAAAGTCTCAGTGTACCAATTACTCTCCAACAATGCAGAAGATGCAAAGGCCATGCCCATTTCTAAGGAAGATCTCTTCCTCACCGTATCTGGTAGGAGGACTAAATAGGGTTAGGAAGATTTTCATGAATATAATATTTTCACTTGTGGCATCTTTAATTAAAAGAGAAAGCTATTTAAAGGGAATGCTGGGTTCCACATTGGCTGTTTCGGCTGTTGTTTCTTTTTGACTGTTTGTTTGTTTTCCAGAGGTTTGATGTGGAAAGGGGCTCAGAATACAATTAACTGAAATTACTGTGATATTCATGAAGAGCTTCTTCTCCTGCCACAGCCTCACTGACAGATAATTCAGTATTTGAGAAATCCTCCTGCTTGTGGATACTTCTTTGCTTTTAAACAACAGAAGCGATTCTCGGCCAGCAGCATTCCATATGAGTAGTACTTAGCACATGGCCAAGGGAAAAAGAAAAGCCACTTCTAGCCATGGCTGTGCCTACACTGTGTTAATATGCATAAGATCAATGGCTCTGTTTCTACAGAAAGCAGACCTTTGCCTAAATGAATAAACATGCCAGCAGCACATCCTCTCATGCTGCAAAAGTCCTGCTTCCACAGAAATGGATAAAAACATCTCCAAAGGACAGAGATTCTCTTTCTTAGAGTACAGCAAAAGTACTGACCTTGTTAGCATTAGCTCAGTTCTTGAGTTACTGCTTTCCATTAGAGTTGTGGGGTCTTTGAATGCTGCTTAAGAATTGCTGAGCTGAACAGGAGGGAATGTGCTGAATATTACTTGCAAAGCAGTCTTCAAATTAAATTACCCAAATTGCCTTTTGCTGTGTTTTTATTTAATCACCTTGCAGCCTTGTTTACAAACCTCCATGCACATGGTGCATTGAAATATGGTTATTTATGAACAGAACAAATCATCCCAAACTTCCACTTATTTCAGATAAAACTGAATATTTTTTTACATACAGAATGTATTCTCTACTGCCAGGTTCTAAGTTGGCATGAGACTGGCTGAAAAGCCTTAAGGCTGTGGTGATTTTTTTGTTGAAAGTCCCAAGGGAACGTTAATTTTAAATGCTTTTGGTGCTCTGTAGGATTCACTTTTTAAAGTTTTACCAAAACCTGTGTGAACTGCATGTATAAACCGAAAAGCTGAAAGACTCTCATTGACCTCTGGTTCTTTAGAGATTCTCTTATGCAAAAATAGTGCAATCTTAATGAGAAAATCATAATATTTGGCAATTTCTGAACTCTTGTGGATCTATAGCAACACTTCTGATTACATATTTTTGTGCAGACCAGATTTTGCCCTGTGTTAATCACATTCTGCAGTGCAGTTATAAAGATGGCAAAAGGTCAGCTGTGAGTACATCTATAGATGCTTTTGGTGCTGAATGGGCACAGTAAGTATGCTTTTGAATGCAATATTTAGTTCTTCAGAATTTTTGATTGACATCTAAGATGGGAAGGAGCTGAAATCCTGCATTTTCCCTTCCCTTCCCTTCCCTTCCCTTCCCTTCCCTTCCCTTCCCTTCCCTTCCCTTCCCTTCCCTTCCCTTCCCTTCCCTTCCCTTCCCTTCCCTTCCCTTCCCTTCCCTTCCCTTCCCTTCCCTTCCCTTCCCTTCCCTTCCCTTCCCTTCCCTTCCCTTCCCTTCCCTTCCCTTCCACCCTTCTTTCACTTCCCCCCCCCCCTTTTTTTCCTTTTTCTTTAAACAACAACGACAACAACAACAACAACAACAAAAAACCTCAGACCGGCATAGATTCACCATCTACATCATTCACTCTTGAATGGAGGACCTGAATAGAGACAAATAGTCTCATTTCACAGATTAGGACATAAGTAAAAGACTTAATAGTCATAAAACCATTACGCTTTTCAAAAGATTTGATTTAAATTCAGTCTCTTATCTCAAAAGTGTTTCCTATTTAACAACCAATTTAAACATCACTGAATCTGGCATAGGAAAATGAACCACCATGGAAATTATGATGTTGCTGCAGAAAAAAATCTATTGCTAACATCAGCTAGGCAAGAAAACTGGTATCAGTCCTTAAGACAACTGTTGCCTAGGGGAAGAGAGATTTTTCAGCTTTATATGTGAAATTTTTGAATAAAATGACTCACAACTAAAATAAACGTTCATTGTCTTACCTGGAAGAAAGAAGACTGGCATTTGTTGTGGAAAAGCTCAAAATTTATTTTAAATGGATTAGGTTGATTTGCCCATTCCTCCACCAGGATCTTGTTTTCATGATGGTGAAAGAACTTCCGCATGATTTTATTCCTCTCTGCTGTGAAATAGACAGGACAATTTGAAGTAAATCTTAAAAGTATTGGATGTTTCTTGGGTGAAAGCAATACCACTGTGGAATGATAGCAGTGCAGAGCCTCATTTTCATGCAAGTTGCCTCAAGTCAATATGGTAACTGAGCATAATTTGATGTGAGTGCACGTGGAAAATCAAGAGTAAAGTGAGTGTATCTTCACTTGTGCATATATATTACAGGAGCCTACTTTTTTTTTTTTTTTTTTTTTTTTTTTTTTTTTTTGGCGTGTAGACTGGATGTGGAGTAGGAAGTAGATGATCTTTAAGGTCCCATCCAATTAAACAATTCTATTTGTTATTATCCACAGCACAAAAACTCTCAAAAGAGTAGAAGTTCCACAAAAGTCTCAAAAAGAGAAGGACTTCCATGTTCTGGCTCCCAGGATAGATAAGAACCAGCCCAGCCCTCTTAAGTACTGCATGCAACTTGGAAAGCTCCTATCATGCCCACAGGCAGGAAGAAAGTACAAAATGAAACATCTAAGACTAAATTGCTTTACTTTTCTTTAACAGGGAGATAGTACAATTGCTTTTGATCCTTAAGTTCTAAAGACATTTGTGAAGCTTTAAAGAGGGAATCTTAGATGATGGCCTGCTGAATGACTTTATTTTGACTGAAAGATTCATACTCTTAAATTCACAGCCCTCACTGAATCATTATTCTGAATTTTTCATAGAAGGTGTAGCATAATAATTTTAATTTTTTATACTTTTTTAAGTGTATTTTCATCTGGTAGAGAAGTTAATTTTATTTATTTTATTTTTTTTTTAAAGAGCCTTATGAGTAAAATTACCTCATTCACATAGTCTGCATTAGAGGGCATGTTCAAATTGTCAAGGAAAAGTCCTTATTTGCTGCTGGTGACTAGGGTACAGCCTAGACTGCACTACTTTCTGAACTGGTTTTAACAGGAAATTTGTAATTTGGTTTACAGTTCACGTGTACACACTCAATAGTTAATATCCTCCCCACACAGTAAGCTGAGCATCCTCTTGCGTGTTGCAGAAAATATACTAAAAGAAACATTCTCCACATAGGTCTCTTGTGGTCTGGTCTATCCCAAATGGATCTGACCAACATAGTCAAAATATGAAGAAAATCAAGCCTCTCTTCTGACTCAAAATGAACAGAGATCAGCAAATGGGAGAAATTTTCTTATGAGTTTATAATTATTATGGTAAAACAAAAACTGTTTTGTTGGGAGAAATTGGAATTATACTAGAAGAATTCCCATGTTTCAGATGGCTTACATTTTGCATTTTTTCCAGTATTTTTCATTTTTAGGGGTTGAAACTAGCCTTGTTTTGTTTTTAAAGATTAAATTTATTATGTCAATACAGTAACATTAACAAACAACTGTCAAAGCAAAATCAGATACTTGTACTAAACCCAGTGAAAATGCTTTGGAACAAGTATTTTTCTAGTGTATTTGAAATTTTGATTTATGTAGTAATTGACACATTCAAGGAAAATCTTATGAACCAAAACCCATTTTTTGTGTAACTATATGTTCATCATTCTGAATACCCACAGCAGGGGGTTAGACTAGATGACCTTTAAAGTACCTTCCAACCCAAATTATGCTGTGAGTCTTTGATTCTGTGTTTCCCTAGCTAGATTAGATGTGTCCAATGTGCAGCCTGACAAGGTTAGAAATCTAACATGCATACAGTATTATTAGTGTTATCAGATCTTAAGTTGCTGATGCTAGTACCATTTTTACTTTTGGTAAAGCTTACTATCAGAAGAAGTTGTTCAAGAAGTTCTAAGCCTAAGCCCAACATAGACTTAAAAGTTTTACTTCATTTTCTATTCCTAAAAAAACATAATGTGTGTAGATGAACACGCACACACATTTTAAAAAAAGCTTTGTTCTGCACAGCCATTCCTACAACTGAAGTAGAGTATGATGCCTAAGGAAATCTGCAGTCATGGGTTATATTATCTGAAGATATATTTCCACTGAAGTCTCATTTATTTTAAGTCCTAATATAAAATAATGAGTATTTGTTTAAAGTCAGCTCAGGACCAGAACTTATCTCCCAGGGGATATGTGTAATTTTGGTGATAATGAGAAAAGACTTTCTTCCCCTGGAGTGAACTCTACTGGATTTAGTGCTGCATTAGTGTGTTGAGCATCTAAACTGTGCTTATTGGTAATTTAGCTTCTCTTCAGCAGAGCACTAGGGTGTTTCTTTTCTTAAGCATGCAAGTAGTCACAGTGATTGATTTCAATAGAGCTACTCAGGAAATCAAGATGAAAATTATTTCTGCTTATTTCACAGACCTAATACTTCTGATTTTAGAGGAATAAGCTTTTCTGAAAATTGGATTTTAAGACCACAGTAATAATTCTAGGTTCTATCCATGGATCTCCAAGCATTACATAAAGATTAGTACTAATGGAATCAATATTAGGAAAATATAGCTGCTCTTCAAAATTAATCCTACGAGGACAAATTATATACTTTGTCTTTGGCTTAAACTTTTAAATCCGTAGAGGATATCTTGTATGCTTAATATACTGTATACCTAAAAATACTTTAATTATACTCTAGCAGTAAGCAAGGAAAAACTTTGAAGTTTTGTATTTTGTTCTAGTTGAACAACTCATACTGTATCTACCAGGGTCTTTTTATCCCAAATGACAACAATTCTGCTAGGGGTTGCCTGTATAGGGAGCAGTTTTGCAGATGGAGTGGAAGATTAACTGGTAAACTGCATGTAAGTAATACAGATTTGCTCCATACTCACTACATGAAAGAAAATGACAAACTGGAGAGGACCCAGTAGATGGCCACCAGGATGGGTAAGAGCCTGGTGAACACAATGTAGGGAAAGAGATTAGGGGAGCTGAGCTTCTACAGCCCGGATAACAGAAGAGGATCTAATTGTTGTTTTTTTTTTCCCCCCTATATGAGAGTGGTTACTGAATAGATGAAGCCAAAATCTTGTGAGGGATTCACATAAAAAAAAAAGCCCAGAGGCAATGAACGAAAGTTTCAGCAATGGCTGATTAGACATAAAAAGATAAAAGGGGAAAAAAGAAAATGAAAAAAGTAAAAATAAAGAGAAGAAGTTAAAAAAAAAAAAGAATAAAAATAGGAAGAAAAAGAAGAAAAAAGTAAAACAAAAAAAAAATAGAAGACAAAGAGAAATTTGAGGAATTTGTTTCCTTGGAGATACTCAAACTGTCTGGACAAAACTCTTAGCAACTTAGCTCAGAAGTCAGCACTGCTCTGAGAGGAGCGTTAGCCAGGATGACTTTTCCCCCATCTTGAATCATTCAATGACTCACTTATTCTGTGGTGAGTGGTTAAAGAACCGCAAATTAGGAGAAGTTTTGGTGATAAGATCTTCACTATGGCAGCAAGGCCCATATGGAAATAGGACTTAGGACAGAAATGGCTTTTATAATTCACTCTCCAATCTGCATCCCTTGACAACCAAGTAGTAGCCCCACGTTTCTTATGTTGATTCTTTCTTCTGGCTCCATGTATCCATTCACAACTCGATATCTATCTTTTGCTTTTGGTCCCTTAGGAGTGCGTTGCTGTGGAGGAAGGCAGGCTTTGAATTCAGACTGACTGAACAGTTCAGTGTGAGAAAATTCATCTGCCTCTGAAAGAGCCATAAATTGTGATGATGACAGTGATGGAAACTGAGCTGCATCACTTGGTAGACTGGGACTACTGGAATAAAACATGGTGCTCTTTGGAATGAGAGCAGAAGGAGGCAGCACAGATCACCATCTGACCATAAAGCAGCTGTGCCGCACAACTAAAAGCAGAGTGACTAACTGATAGGTAGAGGCAGAATTACAGTTTTACTTTTAATACCTGAAGCTTTCATGGAGCAGCAGAAGAGAAATCCTACTCTAAAACATGGAAATTCTTACCTCTGTAGTAAAAAGCATAATTAAATTCTAAATCTGAGCTTTGCATTAAAGTCACCGGTGGCGAGGAATTAAGACCAACAAAACCAACAACGAAAGAAAATCTCACAGTGACCTTTCTTCTGAAGCCTGTTTCTTCACAGCTAAAGGGTGATTAGCAGCCACCTGAAAAACTTATGTAATGAGGGTGGCATAAGGACTCTATTTAATATTGTTGTGAAGCAGCAGGGAAGAGAAAGCTGCAGCTGCAAATGAACCTGTTCTTTCCTCTAGTGAAAGTTTTGGAGCAAAGATCAATACATTGAGACTACAAATTAATTGCAATTATGCTAATATAATATAGAAGGATTAATGCAAGTAAATAAATAGAAAAATACAAATTTAGGTTTTGGTTCTCTAATAGGATGCCTTTATCCCATCTGGACACACACACATTAGAATTTTAGAGGCAGAAAGAAGAAATTTATGCCTTGCTTCTCATTACACTGTGAGGTTGGAGGACTCTGATAAAAGCTACCTGAAGGTGGGATGCTGTAAGCAGCGATGGCTGGAGCTAACCAACCTTTTATTGTGTACAGATCACAAGTAAGTATAGACAGGGTAAAGTAGTACATGGAACTGAATCATATCTGCCTACAGTATTGGTTGTATTCATAATGAATTTTTTTTTTATTCTGAGTGTTTGTGTTATTTGAGGGATACTTGGAAGCTGGACTGCATGCAAAAACTAGCCACAAAACAGTGACACAACAACTTGCAAAAAATCACGTGCGTAACAAGACTGGAGTCTGGTTTGCTGAAAGGTGACTTGATCCGAGAAAATACTGGAAGTTAAATATTTGTTTAATGCTTCAAGGGAAGGATAATGATAAAATGAGAAATAACAGTGGGGAACAAATAAAGAGCACTGGGGCACATCACTGCAGCAGTAGTGACTGTGTCTCAGACAGTCATTGAATCAGGGCTGAATGACCTTCGGGAAAGTTTGTGTTAATCAAATTCAAATTATGATGCTCAGTGTAAGAGGGTGAAAAAAGAGAAATCTATTCCAAAAGAGATGGAAAAGAAAGATGGTTGCCAAATATATATAGTTGAACAGCGAATCTTTTGTTTTAACACCCATATAGAAACTCCCACTTGAAATCAGAAACTCAGAGATTACTATAGATGGTACTAGTAAAATATGTATATTTCCTTCCATCTTTTAAAGATTCAGTCCATAGTTTAAGCTAGTCCTTAATTTAGTTAAATTATTTCCATGGCATTTTCAGAAGGAAAAAAAAGAAAAGAAAAAAAAAAAAGGGCCCTCTCAACACACATCTGTCTGTTTTTGTCTATGGCACAGATACAATCTGCATCTTCTGTAAGACTTTAATGCTCCTTCTGCTACTTGGAGGTCTAATTTAACAGCAATGGCTTCTCAAGTGTCATTTTGAAAATATGCTCTAGCTTTCTAATGATGAGTAAGTACGACTGAAGGTAAGCTATCAGTGTAGCAATACCCATTAGTCTGACTGAGCCAATTAACACACCTATATGCAAAAATTTGTACTAGCCTACAGCTCAAATAAGAGACTTTCTGAGTTTATTTCCTATACTTCAAGCTTTTAAATTGTTTGAAGAAGTGTATTCTACCACTACAATCATCCCTAGAACTAAAACTATTTCACTGAAATGTAGACAGAACAGAAAAACAGCACTATGTGGCTTTAGAAACATAAAAAAATTCTTTCATTAACCTTTTGAGCTGGCCAGGGAGCTGTCTAAAGGCTTTGGGCAGAGTACACAGTCTAATGGGCAGATAAGGCAAAAACAGGTGATAATGAGGATATGACAATGAATACAGAACTCTTGTAAAGAACTGTGAAGATTGTATCTCAAAGGAGAAAATGTGAAAATCTGTTCTGTACATATTTAGAAACCCTAGAGTTCATGTGGATTTTCTTCATCCCACAGCATCTTAATTTTAATTATAACGAAGTGAACATTTCTGGTGTCCAGATAGTCTCCCAGACTCAAACATGCAAACAGAAAGCAGCAATGGTGAAAACAACTATTTTTCTTTTTTCCTTTTCTTCTTTCTTACCCCCCCCCCCAACCCCCCCCCCCTTCCCCGCCAGCACTGATTTGAAAGCCCAGATATGTAATTTAAACATTTTGCGTATGACTGTTTCTATCTTGTCTCACCATTTTGCTGCTGATTTGTTCTGTTGACTCACAAGGGCTAAGAATGTTTGCATAAAACCAAATCTTTTGAATATTGAACCAGATATGAAGGCAGTATACTGACATATAAGGAGTACACAGAATTTATTTTGTTAGAAAATGTCTTGGGTTTTAACCTGCCACAGGAACACTATGAAGAAAGTACATACAGAGGAACTTTGATTTTAAGAGGATACTCACATTCACAGGGGTGTCAAGTTTCTGAATTCCAGTTAAAGCTGATTATTTAAGAACCCAAATATACTGGAGAGTTTGGACTTATAAGTAGTTTGCAGAAGAATATTGGTGTTCAACCTGTGCCTCCCAAGAGACACCTCATACCTAATGGATTTATCTTTTGCTTTTGCTAGTAGTATTAGAAAATTATGCTTAATGTGGTCAGTCTTTAAAAATCTTGTTTGACTAAAATTAATTAGACATCACAGCATCCTCAGAATAACTTACTGTTGTCTGTTTATTAGCTAGTAAAATGAAAGGAGGGTTGAAATTATTTTCCCAAAGCTGCACATCAATTCAAGATGAAAACTTGTATTTCCACATTCTCAATTTTGTGCTTTAACAGTCTGATTATACTGCCAGTAGTTTATCACCTTGCCAGTGCAGTATTGCTCCCCTAGGTCTCCTTCTTCCTAATAGTGGTTAACTTTCAGACCACGTTAAATGCTCAGTAGACAGGTGGATGAGAGGGATTGGCTAGAACTGTTACTCTGACTTTTTTACAGTGTTTAAAGAAAACATAAATTTTTCTATACTGTGGATGCCTAGAGCTAGGCACCATTATACAGCCAAAGTAGAGTTGCTAAGTACAATAAGGCTGAGTTAAACAGCTCTCTGCTTTCAACCAATTCCTTATCCACTGTACTATCTACCTTTCAAACAATGTCTCTCCAATTTGGAGATAAGAATGTGATGTGAGACCATGTCAGAGGCCTTGTAGAAGTCACTGGGTATATGACATCAGTTTCTCTTCCTTTGTTTACCAATGCTGTCACTCCATCATATATCACCAGATCTGTCAGACATGATCTGCCCTTGATGAAACTCCATGGGCTTAATGTGAGCTCCAGAAGAAGTAATGCAGAAAGATTTTCCTTTCCTTTATTCCTGGAGTAAAATCTACTCATTTTTACTATGATACTTGACCAGTAGAGAACTCCAGATCACATACGTGCTGCACATATGTTATTGAACATAACACCTGTTCCATTATTGCAGGGATGGCATGGGCTCAAGTATAGGAGATGCTATGTATAACCCTTCTTTCTTCACCACCACCTTGAAATCAGAATTAAAACTGCCTCCAGCAATAAGCACAGTGTAGAGAACAGTCCTGTAACTACAATGATTTCATGATCATTTCCAGTGTGAATAGAATCAATTGTAGGCACACAGCGATACATCCCCTTCAAATGAAGAGTAAGGCAGGGATACAGTGGAGCAGATTGTGAAAGTTCTAAGAATGCTTACTTTTAGTTTTCAAAGCTGCTTGTTACTCAGGAGATGGCTGTTGAGCTCTATGCAACTTTTATTACAGAAATGACTTCTCTCTTTACATTACTGAAATACTGGACAAAAAGAGTAATCCAATTAGTTAGAGGTACTTATCTGTGTCCCAGGTTTTAAATAATCTTGCCCACATCAATTTTTACCTTTTCTCCCAGCGTCTTGTAATATGACCTAATTGTACGAAGGCTTCAAATTCAGTGATTTAGATACACGAGCACTTTAAATGAAATTACTAAAAGTGCTTGCCTTTTCAGCTTGCTTACTGTCATATCTAAATAGATGTGGCTGGATATTGCAGGAAAGTGAACATCCAGATAATACTTTGCATCTGGAGGTTTCATTCTAAGGCACTTTATTCAGTGAAGCATCAGAATTAGATATTTGCTTGTCACAACCTATCAAGATGTGTCATGCTAAATTTCCAGTTAATCTAAATCAGCACAGTTCCATGTTACCCAAGGACCAAGGCTGACTTTTACAAATGGACAATCTGTCCCCCTGCCTTTTCAGGACTTTCAGTAAGTTGCTTATGAAAAAGTTCCTAGACAATAATTATTCACTGGAATTGCAAAGTAAGTTCAAACATTAAATGAACTGGCCAGAATAGGAATGTCTCTGCATTTTCTTGGTGAACGCAGTGCAAAATTCATCATATTTTGTGGGAAACTGGCTTTAGGTCAGGATCATCTGACAAATGCCTCTGCAGGGCAGCAGAATCGTTGTCCAAATCCAATAGCTGGAAGATCAGGGTATTCTTCTGGGTACTGGGAGGTGTTGATTCCATTTCTAATACACTGAGGATGACTGTCATGGCTGACAGGGTTTTTTTTGGCTTCAGACTGATCAAGGTGTCTTATAACTCCAGCAGCATTTCCCCACGACATCGCCAGCTGGAGGAGACAACACTTTGGACAGATTCCTGTGTGCTCCCATTGTAACCTGTGGATTGGTTTCAGTGTGCTCAATTAAAATTGCTCAGTGTTGGCTTACAGCACAAATGAGAACTTACTTATATACTTTCACTGGGCTGCTGGGGCATTTTAGTAAAAAAAATAATCAAGATTATTTTCGGCTTTGCCAAGATATTTGGCAACTCTGCTTGCAGCAACTTTTGTTCTTGATGGACTACTCAGAAGTGCACAGCACCTACTAGAATCTAAGGTCATCCATTCTTGCTGTTTGCTTCTTCTTTCTAACCTCTTTTTCAAGTCCATTCCAGAAATTGTTCCCTTCCAAAAACATGAGTATACTGTTCTTAAATTTAGTTATAATGACTGTAGTAACTTCACTGCTGTAGCAGAACTAACACAATTTGAATAAGCAGGTTTCTCACTTGCGCTCTAATATCTCCTTCCACTACCAATTCACTGAGGTGAATCAATGAATTTTCACTTCTACCACAAATGTTGCAATATTAACCCAACCACATTCATTATGTCTATTTAAAAACCAAGCACACATTTATCTCAAGCCAGTAGTACTTTCTGCTTTATTTTATTTTATTTTATTTTATTTTATTTTATTTTATTTTATTTTATTTTATTTTATTTTATTTTATTTTATTTTATTTTATTTTATTTTATTTTATTTTATTTTATTTTATTTTATTTTAATATTATTTTATTTTATTCCAGTGTGGAGAAAAATAATAAAAGAGACTGATCTCAAACTCAGAAAATTCTATCACTGGGGAAAAAAATATTTTGTAGAGGGCTACTTGTTAAATGCTATATATCTTTGTTCTGCTATTGTGTCCACACCTCATGCTCAAGTCACCTATATATCTGTTTCTATAGATGACTAAGATTCTTCTTTATTTCTTGTTTTTGATGTCTTACTAAAAGGTGACAGTCAAAATTCCCTTAAAAGTCAGAAACCTGCCTCAAGTATGATCTTTCTTTATATTCAGTAACAAAGACAGCTGCTATGACACCTGTCACATAGACATTCATCACTGTCATTTTGGGATTCCAAAAAGGTTTTCATTTCCTTTGATACAGTGCCCCTCTCACTTTTAGAGTGAACCTTTGCCATGAGAGGCCAGCATGGGCTATTGACATCTTCACAGATATCACAGATCAAAATTGTAAATATTTTTGTGAATACTGAATAAAATACCCCAGCCCTGTCTTGAAACTTTACCTCCCTCAGTGAAATTCTACTGATCTTTCAAAAAGTGAGGAGCCAAATCCTCATCTTGAGCAAATCAAGAGATCTATCATCTCAACAGGAGTTACTAGATGGAATTTTATCTCCTGCATTATGCAGGTCAGACTAGAATGGTCTAATAGGCTTTTTTACCTTAAAGCTCATATATCAATTGAGCCATCTCAGTGGAGTCACCTGAAATGGCACCAGTTAAAGTTCTGATCAATTACTTCCATTGTTTCTTTCCTTTCATTTATTTCCTTCTTTCTTTCTTTCTTCTTTTTCTTTCCTCCCTTCCTTCTGGTATAGAAATGTTTTATATGGCAGTAACTCCATTTAGTAACCTCATTTTTCCTCCTTTCTGGTGAAAAAGATGAAAGCTCCCCATATTCAGATGCACTAAGTTTAATTATTCCCCAGAGATCATTAGGTTTTTGAAAGGGAAAAGGAAGAGAGAAATGAAAAGGTCGCCAATTAATCCTGTATTTGCTTTCATGTATGCACACAGTGTGATTAACACCTTCTAACTCTCGTATACTCAGTTTATTATGTTACACATATATATATATTTTTTTTTCCTCAGCGTTTCTTTTATTCACATTATCATTTACTCTATTCTCAGTTACAAAACTGTGTGATCTTGAAATGGTCTATAATGGAATATTTAGGTTTATGTTTAACATGTTTAAACTTTTTCAAGTGCACTGAGAATGCTGAATGGAATGGTGCTAGAGTAATAGAATTATTAGCAACAAATGTGGAAGAAAATTCCTCAGTTTGTGGGATCATCTAGCAATTATTAAATTAATTCCTGATGCAGAAAGAATGCATTAAGTTACATTTAAATTCAGTTTTTTGCTACTTAAATGGTTACAAGGGGGCTGAGATCTAGATAGCTTGCAATTTTACAGAATTGAGGTAAATAATTAAATATTACAGAACAGTCTCTGGGGAACACTG
Organism: Coturnix japonica; assembly: GCF_054131305.1. Taxonomy (NCBI): domain Eukaryota; kingdom Metazoa; phylum Chordata; class Aves; order Galliformes; family Phasianidae; genus Coturnix; species Coturnix japonica. Next base: position 9,745,671 of record NC_140664.1, on the reverse strand, counting down.
CCTACATTTTAAGCAGAAAGGGGAAGAAAGTTTGAACATATTAAAAAGTAGGGGCAAAGATTTATGCCTTCACTAACAGAAATGGTAAACATTGCCATAATCAGATAAATCTTTATTATCTATAAGCATTAAAAATAGGAGACACACATCCATTATATCTGAATGCTTATAATTCTATTTTTAATAATTCTTGACCTATTTCACCTTTAGTCAGAGAAAAGTCTTGTCTTGTGTTTAGAATCATACAGTAGTTTAGGTTAGGAAAGAGCCTTCAGATCATCAAGCCCAACCATCCACAAAACCATCATGTCTATCACAAAACGATGTCCCCAAATACCACATCAGTACTTTTCCTAACTACATCCAGGGTTGGCAACTCCAACACTCCACACTGTCTGTTCCAATACCTTTGTTAAATTCCAAACCATTGGACATAGTCCATCAATCTATTCTATCCAGATCCTCTACAATTTTTTTTCTTCCCCCTAGGCAGATCAGATACTCATCCAACTTTATTTCATGTGAAAACATACCAAGGATACACTAAATCCCTTCATCAATATTTTTGATAAAAATATTAAACAAAACTTACCCCAAAACTGAGCCCTGGGTAATGGCTCTTGTTACTGGCTGCCAGCTGGATTTATCTCCATTGAAAATGATTCTTGGGGCCTGGTTATACAACCACATTTTTACCCAACGTAGACAGCATTCATGCAAGATATAAGCAGAAAGGGAAGACTGCTGGAAACAATATTAACATTTCCTTCTGACCACTAAGTGGGTCATGTCATAGTAAATCAGGCTAGCCAGGCAAATCTTGCCTTTCATAAACCTGTGCTGGCTGATTTTGATCACCTGATTGTCCTGTATGTGCTGTGAGATGGCACTCAACATGATTTGCTCCATGATCTTCCCTGGCACCAAGGTCAGACAGACAGATCCGTAATTCCCTGGATCCTTCCTCCTCCCTCTCTTGTAGATGGGAGTCACATTTGCTAATCTCTTGTCAACTGGGACCTCCCCAGTTAAACAGAACTCTGGTAAACCACTGAAAGTGGTTTGGCAAGGTGCTTCTTCAGCAGCTTGTTTGGCTCCAAAGATTTGTGAGTATTCAAGTTGGGTTAAGCCTTTCAGCCTTGTAAGTTAACCTTAAGCAAGTGAACTCACAAGTTACAGTACTCAATAACTGAATTCTCTTTTGTTATCAATTATGTCAGTTCTTCAGTCTGAGCAACGGAAACTGCTGAAAATAGGACAACTTAAACCACAGCTATTCTCACCCTGCCTTTCCTTCCTTTCCATTTTCCTACAATTCCTAGTATTTTATTGAGAAATATATCTCCTCTGGCCTGAAAACCTATTCTCCACGTCATACGGTTTGCAGGTGTGCTGACAATAAATTGGTTTAAGAAACAAACAAACACCTCCAAAATCATCAACAGCATAGTCAAGCATCCCTTTCTATTTTACTTTAGAGGTTCTTTTTAATTTTTAATAAGTTTACCGCTGTTCTTGGTCTTTTGAACTACAGTGCCATTAGTAAAGACAAATGCATTAAAATAATATTAAGAATAAACAAACAAAAACATAAAATGGCCTTAAAAAAAAAAATAAAAAAATCCCTGTCAGGCATCAAACAGTATAATGCTAGAAAATCATTTCAAAACCCCATTTTTTCCCCATACCTTAAAGAATCTCTCAATGGAAATAGTATACAAACACGCATTTTTTAGGTATAGCTCTTCATTTTCCAACTGTGTCACAATACTAAGAAAACACTTAACTCTAGACAGAACTGAAAAGAAATCTCTCTTTAGTTGCAATTCAACTGTAATCATCTGTCACATAAAATAACTGTGAGATAGGGCTTCTTATGATCGAAGTGAACAGTTTTGCTATTAATACTATAATGATTCACTCTCATGCAGCCCTGTGGATTCCTAGTGATCCACTAAAGTAGTAGACTTGAGTCTGTAGTTTCAAAGATGGTAACTATCAAAATTTGGGCGTACAATTCTGCACGAGCCCAGGAGAAACCTTCTTTTCAAAACCCAGAAAGAAGAAAAAAAAATTATTTCACATGGATGTATTACTTAGATATCTCTGTTGCAACCAGTTACCTGAATGTAAGGCCCTCATGGCCTTCACCATCTTCCTTATAGAAGGAAAAACTTATGGAAAAGCTCCTGAGGCAGAGAATGCTTCATAGAATATAGAAATATGCTGTCTTCCCTTGTTAATTCTAAGAGATGCAAACACAATAAGAGCCAGCATTTTATTAATCTTATACTCAAATATTGAAGTACAGGAAGTGCAGAATGTTTTATCTTGTAAAAGTCATTCTCTATCTTCTGAATACTTTGATTTATCTAATGTAGCCTGGTACCAATTGCCCCGAAGGCCTTAACCTAGAAGATGACAGGCATACCAACCAGAAGTTGTAACTTCATTTAAGAGCTTCAGCTTTGACACTGAAATAAACTTGGAAAGTCACCTTACCTATCAGTTTGTTTCCTCACCTATCTGCCATCTATCTTTAAAGGTTTCTGGTCTTCTACTGTGTGAGTGATACAGGAAAGCCTTAGCTCAGTGCAGCCTATGTCTTAGGTGGGTCCAAAAAGACCCATTATCATTCCATTTACTACCACTACAGCTTTCAATAAAAACTGTGTGCCCATAAATATGGAAGCCAGTACTTTTGCTGTAAGTTTGACATTACCTCAACAGCAATGTTTCAGCAACCTATAAGCCAGACATATAGAGAAATTCAAGGCACCCTGAAATTTGAGTATCATCATCTGCACAGGAAAGTCATTCAAGTTCATATTTAATTTCTTACATTGTTTCACTTTCATCTGCTACAAAACAAACAAACAAACAAATAACACCGCATCTGAGAGGGCACGCTACATAGCAGGGTAGTAATGACCTACCATCTAATAATATCTTTGTGAAGGGTTCTGGGTTTGCCATTGATAATGTCAACAGTACTTCACTGGAAGCCTTGACATTTCACATTACGCTCTGTCTAGCCCTGTGTACCTTCCTAGTTGAGCCTGTGTGCCTCAGAAAACTTGTACAGAAATTCCACAGAGTATCATTGTGGGAAGGAAGGGCAGGAAAGAGATAACATTCTGAATGGCTGAACTAATAAAAATTTGTTGCATGGTACACATCTGCTCTCTCATTTAAATATGATGAAGGTTATCACCACTGCGTAGAAGTGTACCTTGGATACACCCTTCATATAATAAGATTCACCTATATCGATGCCCTCCAAGTGGGACAAGACATGCTTGTTGCACGTATTTGTGCTGTTGCCTGGGTTTGTACCCATCATGATCACTTCCTCACAGTTGATATCCTCTAGTGAACTGCAAATCCTACTTATGATCATTGACAGCATCTCTTCTTTGTCTGAAAAGCCTCCTGTGTTTAGGTACCAGCTTTCCTTTGTTGCTGTTGAAGCTTACTTTGCTCCCACCTCCCTCATGCTGACTATGTAAACAGACACATCTGTTTTTGTTTATTATGTCTCTCATGTCATCTGTGTTGTGCTGTACATTTTCTTTTCTTGGCTACCTCACAGCCTTTGTGTTTAAAAGGGGAGCCAAACAGCACTTGGTATGTATTGAGTGAATTACCGCCTTGTCTTGGGGACACAACCAGTAGCTCAGCTGGAACAATGTATAATCCTGAGAAATGTCACCCCTCTTTCTTTGTTTGAAATTACCAGAAAAATGAGTAAGTATTTCTGCAAACACTAGAATATTCTAGAGACATTTTCTCTACTGACTTTTCCCAGTTCCTGAAATGCAGAATAAAAAGATAAATTCCTATTAAAATTATTCAGGCCTCTTCAGCTGGCTGTCAGCAAAATAAGCTCAGTGCCTGTCTAAAGCATGGATGTATTAGCATTAGGTTTGGGAAGTTCCTGGTGTTAAAGAAACAAAAAATATTGTCATGCCATTTGGGGCAGTATTTATCTGCCAGAATTGTTCAGCACCCACTGATTTTCCCATCCACCCAGTGTGTCAGCCAAATGTGCATTAAGGTGAGAGCAGATGCTACGGGGCAGAAGGGAGAAAAGGAGACAGCACTCAAGTGATTCACAGTGCTGGACTTGGTTCCTGTTGTAATGCATGTAAAGCACCTACTTCCATGATTTCTCCCTGGGAGATGAAAAGGTCTCACTCATCCATGCGGTGTCCTACCACCCAGGCAGTGCATTCAGCCCTGAAGTATCATAGACAGGTCGTGTCAGTGTTGCTATGCACTGCTCTGAAATTTGCTTCTTGCAGGCAAATGGATATGACACTTGACTACTTCGTAGAAAGAAAATGTTCCATGCACAGAAGGAAAGACAACAATACTGCACACACTCCTCACCCTTTGGCAGGCAGCACCAGTGGCATATTTCAAGCCCATCCTTGTGAAATACTGCTAGGCCAAAGCACGCCTATTATATAAACAACCTAATGCACAAGTTAAAAACATTAAAAAGACTGATGTCAAGGAGCGGAAGGTAAAAATTAATCTGGTCACTTTTTATGCTGCAGGTGTATTTTATATGTATTTTAAATGGATTACTAACTGCTTAATAGGGCTTAGCAGCCTGCTACAGGTTTGAACACTTACAATTATTCCAGGAGGATAAAATATGGAAAGTCTTAAATTCTGATTACAACTGTAACCAGCTGAATCTGTAGCTGTATAAAGCAAATGAATTCTTGTTTCTCATCACCAGTTTGTGGTGTGTGCACCAACCGTGTGTGCATGCATTTGACCAAATTACTGTCTAAAGAAAGTGGAGAGGTTTTTTTTCCAGACATTTCTGGCAATGTGTCCAGTTAGATTTCTGGGTTAAGCATGTATCTGGGACACCTGCACCATCTTATTCAGTCGTGCCAACAAAAAGAAAATGTAAAGCTCACAAAATGGATCTAAGGTACTAATATGAAAACTTCACGTCAAACCGAGTTACTTCAGATTTCAAGTATTTTGAGTCTTCTAACATTTGATCAGCTTTCTTATGCATGACTTTCTACCAAAAATGACTTGAAATGCTGATGTTCTCAGATGTTTTAATAACTTTCTACCTATAACGTCTTACCTTCATTATGTGTGATCCACAACAAACTACATTGGCATCAGTATGGTCTCCCATGGACAAAAGTCAGGAGAAAAGGCATGCTAAGGCCCAAGTATGAAAAACTGTGCAGACATACTATAGAGATACAACAGCTAATAGCAACACAAATAAGTTTAGGTTTCACACAAGGTTCAAGTATTAGGTTTCATAGAGTTCTGCCAATGCAGCTGTACAGAAGGGAGGCAAACTCACAGTGCGCATCATGTTTAAGTTCAAGACAGACACTCTAATTATAATAGTGAACAAACTGCAGGAAAATATACCACAGTTCCTCAAGCACTTAGAAACTACCCTGGGCCAGGAATCTATCGTTAGAATCAAAAAGTGCAGGTACAAGTAATAAAGATGATATTTTCAGACTGAATGCTTTTTCCTGTTAGGTACTTACAAGAATCTCCACATCATTAATCCCAGTCTATTGACAGGGTCCACTCTACATTAAAATCAGCAGCTTGGCAATTAGAAAAAAAAAATAAAAATGCTGTGTTGGCTTGCAAGGAAAATGTAATTTGTGAAGCTCTCAAGGTTTCAGTCCATGAGTTTTGTTCTAAATGTGCTTCCTCCTACACTTTGAATCCTCAGATGAAAACAAAGTGCTCCTCTAATGTGACATGTCATTTTGCATAGTGTTCTGTTGGGTCCATTGCTCTTATTACTGTCTTTCTTGGAATAATACCAATGCCTGCTTCAGATATGGAAGATTAGCATTAACAGGATAGAAAAGAAGAGGGCAGCTGTTCCATGATGGCATTTAGCTGATCTGTCTGCTGCCTAATCCATGTATCATCTACATATCCAGTCAGCATAAGGCAACCTAGTAAAGAAGTTTATCAGAGAAAAGCTCTTTAAATCTTTAGCCTCTTGCTAAAATACAGTGTCCACCCTCATGTTTAATGCATTCTGCAACAGTAAATTCTTAGGACTGTGGGGAAAAGAGAAGTCTTTTCCTGTTAAGTATCCACACATTGGGATATTTATTTTTAGTGAGTCAGGTTCTTGTGAGACTCTCTTCTTGTGGTAGTCACAATAGCAGTGATGCCAAATTGTGATAGATGTGAAAGGTTCCCTATGGATTCAAGAGCTCAAATGCTATTTAATTTTAGTTGGATCTGTAAACCTCAAGAGCCCTTTATAATCTCAGCCTATCTGTTATGAATTTATCATGGAGTCTGCTGACTCTTCTTTATCAGTATTGCCAAAAATAATCAAGTTCTCTAGACAAAAAGCTTATTGTGATCGAATAATGCTCAAATCTTATTTTGATGCTTTTGTTGTTGTTCTGTTTGTCTTAATTAAACAATTTCAATTGAAAACTTCAGCAGTCGTAGGGGAAAAGTGAAAACAGGTCTGAAGTCAGAGCACAAACAAGATGATTTAGAGCAAAGTAAAGGTCAGAAATGAAACAGAACGATGGGAGTTTTCACTCAAGTAGTAAACTCTTAATTATACAGCAGGTTTCCAGGAGAGGAGACTGGATGCTATTATCATTTCTCTCCCTTCAGTGCTTCAGATCCTGTGGCAGCCCCATATTGCCATGACTTATATCTGTTCAGAATATAGAATTTCACCTGCAGAGAAAGGATGTAACCTGCATTGACTGAAGCATGGGCTCGCACACAGGTGTCACTCATTCCTTCTTAACTCCTTGCAGTCTTTTTTGCTAGAATTGCTGCACTTCAGATACCTGTATACTTCTCACAAAATCCCCAACCCTCCTCTTTTTTATTACTTAATCAAGAGGGAAGAATATTCTCATGAATAGGAATTATGAACCTAATGAGTAAGAATTGTGTTTTCCTTTCTGTAATGATTCGTTTACTTGCAGCATGCTATTCAGTTATTGCACGGCTTTATACACAGGGCTCCTGGCATGGAAAAGCCCTGGTAAACAAGGCAAACAAATCTGGGCTTCATGCTGTGTGGAAACCAGCTTGTTTGTGTTGGTATGCTTAGTACATATTTTCTTTAAAGGATCCCTTTGGTTTAACAAGATATAAAATTCTGTGTATTGTGACATTCTCCTCACATTCCTTATGTTTTGTTAAATTTTCAGAAGTTTTTTGAATAATGCATGATATTCTATGAAGCACAGAGTAAATTTGTTAATCAATGAGTATGAAATTAGAGATAAACATAAGATAAAAAGACCTTTTCAGTCATGTACTCCACATCCCCGTCAGAAAATGTTTTGTTCTTTTTCCCCAATCAGCTGCACATCCTGTTCTGTTTTCTATGCAGTAAGCACTGGGAATTTGATCATTGCATTTCTGGGAATGAATTGGAATTTATTCTTCACACAAAAATTGAGTTTCTCTATGCTTTTTGTATAGTGTTTAAGTTAGATCTCTTTTGGATGTACCTCTACAAATGACATTTCACAAAGCTTGTTCTGTAGAAATGTGTCCACTCTTTCATTGGCATTAACACCCTTCAAATGTAATCTGAAACTGCTATTTATGGCTCAGAAATCTGTGGGAGTTTGCTTCTACACAGTGAGATCTGTTAAATAATTAAATCTTAAAATGATTTTCAGAGAGGCCTTTTTGAATCACATCTGGTACTTCTTGTAGGAAATTTTCCTAGCAGATGTTACTTTTTTGTTCTCATTTCTTTCAGGGTGCTAATGACATCTTAATCTTACTCCAGTTAACAATAATAAAACAAATCTCCATCACAGACTTGTCAAACTGCAGAAAGAAAACTGCTCCAAGAGACCAGATGCAATAGATGCTTTGCCTCAGCTTTGGGCAGCAGTCCCACACTCCTGGCAGCATCCTTCTTCCCCAGAAATCTTGCCCTTCTGCCTCCATCTTTCCCCTTCTCCTTCCCCACTGGAGAGTTGCCATTTTGTAAAGCTTCATGCCTCACACTTTTGCAGGCTGCCCTGGAACTTACTGACAGTAACAGACACCCTTTCAGGTTTACCTGGAAGTGCCCCAGAACAGGAAGCCACCATTTCTGACAGCATCAAGTGTTTCCAAACTGCTCTGTGATTGACCGGCTGCCAGTTTTTGAATTTGTCAAGCCCACAGAATTGCAGAGCATCCTCTGGTCATCCACTCTCTTTGGATCAAGAACTTCTCACAAACAAGTACGTATATACAAATAAAGAACAGGCTACCCAGAGAATCCATCCCTGGAGGCATTCAAGGCCAGATTGGACAGGGCTCTGAGAAGCCTGAGCTGGTGGCTTGCAGCCCTTGACAACAGGATTCAAGCTTGATGATCTTTAAGGTTCCTTTCCAAACTATTCTATGATTCTGTTTTTCTAAGAACCCTATCTGTTTATACGGAAAATGATAAAGAAATGCCATCTTCAGAAGAATATGCAATTGTGCACAACAAGGAAAAGCCTCAAAGGGGTTTCCGGGAAAGACCCCAGAAAGCAGAATAACCAACCAATCAGCCTTTGAATCATGAACTATATTTTGAGGAAGTTTCATGCAGAGAGGACAGGTGGTAGAGGGGAATCCATTTCCCCACTGCTCTCATAGTACACACAGCAACCTGTTGTGGGGTATGGACTGGTGCTGTATGAATTTACTCTGACTTCTATAACCTAGGTCCCTCCCCAAACTAATGGGATGCTGCCTCTTCAGCCAGCCCCATCTGCTCTACATCACATCCTATTTCTTCCCAAATCTATCCCCTGTGCTTGCTCTTGTCTTTCTTCCCCAGATGGCCTCATGCTGCAAGGCCTATCCCTGGCCTCCATGGCAATCCCAAAAATCACAATCTTGAAGCACCAGGGCCACAGAGACATTGCTAATGTGAGATCCCGTGGAAAGGCAAGGAGGAGGATGGACTAGATTTTTCTTTTGGAACCAGCCTAAGACAAGTGGCTTCAATTTCAGGCTTCATTAAAAATTTCTGGCACATCTTCCAGGTGTCCTTCTAGCTCCCATGACACCTCTACAGGTTGTCACTGGGAGCCATGGGTGGTGGCGTTTTTGTGTGTGTGTATGTGTTTGGTAGGACTATTTCCCCCAGTAGGCACAGCACCTGTAAGTACTTACATGAGGAAAAGCAGGTGTCTAATTCAGGCCTGTATTTCCCTCTGGGCCCATGTGCCAAAATTTCTTTGTGAACAAAATGTGCCAGTTTATTTGATGAAGACTGTCTCCTTGCACCTGAGAGCAGTACAGTGAAGGTCCCATTGATCTTTTCCTATTCTCTTATTTACAGGCCATCCATCTTCTAACAATTTTAATGAATGGACACTGGAGATCCCCAGTTTTTGATAGGGAAAGTTTCTGGATTTTTTGCCAGATCTCAGCATTCATTTCTATATTTCTGCAACAGTCCTGGATCCATCTCCATGGCTTTATTCTTTGCTGCAGCAAAGAGTCTTTAGGGTTCGCATAAGCAACAAATTAGTACAAACATATTTCTGTAATGAACATGAGAGAAGCACTGTAGTAAAAAACATTTTCTGCTTCATCTTAAGGATAATCCTTCCTTGACTTTATGGCTGTCTCACCCACACTCAAATAAACTATTTTTTATATCAAGAAATGATTATATATTATTTTTAAATTTGTATCAGGAGATAAAAGAATTCAATGCATCAAAAAAAATAGCTTTTTTCTATCACTAGTAGAACCTGCAGCTCAGGTTGTCTGATGAGGATGGTACAGCTGCCAATTGTAATGTAATCCTACCACGAAGAGGGCAACTTCTATTACAACTCTGCATGTTAAAGTTGCATTCAGTTATTCAGGTTTAAACCTATGGAAGCTGTGGGAGAGTTCTTTAAGAGACATGGTAAACAGAAGAAACTGGCATAGAAAAAAATCCAAGAACTTTTTGACCTTATTTCCATTCCTTCAGATGGATGACATGAAAAATTAGTTTAGTTCATTGAGTTTAAGCAAAGGGGTGAAAGTAATTATTGAAACAAAAAACTGTCATCAGGTCTAGTAGAACAGGGTATCTACTCAAGAAGGATATAAAATACAGATAATGAGATTATGGGAAAATCTGAGCAACAAATTATCAAAGCAAATGAGAAAACACAAGTACTTTAAGTCTATGAAGACATTGTGAGAGACCTCACTTTGTGAGTTAATCATTACAAGGCAAGGCTGTTACAGAGGAGATCAGAAGATAACGTGGTTGGATGATAGGGAAAATGTCTCCTCACCTCATTCTTGACTATTTTGAACAGAAACTGGTAGAGCTACTTAGTATAATTAAACTTTGAAAGTAATTGAACAAGGTAATGCACAGTAGGAACCTCAGGGCAGTTGCTAAATTACTTCCAGTAACACCCATTAATATTATATTCTTGTGGGACTAAGTGTCCCAAGGGTCAGGACCTTTCCTTTTCCTCAGGGCTCAGCTTCAGTGCAAGGATTACTGTCAGAAAACTGGTATCTTTGAATTAAGCAGAAGTCTGAATAATTTGGAACTAGATTATGTTTCAAGAACAGTGTTTCTATGAAAAAGTTTTATTTAGAAAGGACAGACTTAAACATCCTTCTGTATTTCAGATATTTCCATATCCTCCACTTCATCCTTTAAGTACTTTTTTTCTACTCTAGGTCTTGTTACAATCATGTGAAAGTATAGAAATGGCTCAGTACAAACCTTGGATGACACACATTCTTTTACCAGCTATTCCTTTTTTTTACATCAGTCTATTAACCTGAAGCAATTTCCTCCACCCCTTTTTTTCCCCCACTTTTCCATTCTCTGAGCAGCCATTTAAACTATAATCTACTATAATCTACTAAACTATATCTGGAGAACTGTGCCCAGTCCTGGGCCTCTCAGTTGAAGGAACACAGAGGGAATCCAATGGAGGGTCACAAAGATGACAGGGAGCCTGAAGCATCTTCCTTATGGGAAAGGCTGAGAGACCCGGGGCTGTTCGGCATGGAGAAGAGAAGCTGAGAGGAGATCTTACCAATGTTTATAAATGTCTAATGGATGAGAGTCAAGTCAAGGGGCAGTTTAAGGTAGTGCCAGCAACTGGACAAGGAACAACGGGCACAAATAGAAACACAGGAAGTTCTGTCTGAATATGGGAAAGAACTTACTTATTTTGAGGGCTACAGAGCACTGAAACAAACTGCCCAGAAATGTTGTGAAGTCATCTTCTCTGGAGATATTAAAAATCTGGGTGCTTTCCTGTGTAACCTGCTCAAGGGAACCTGCTTTTGCATAGATTTAGATGATTTTCAGAGGTTCTTTCCAACCCCTACAGTCCTACAACATGGAGCAGGTCATAAATTGTGAGTTTTTCTCCCAGCCTGCTCCTCCTGCCCTTGTGCCTCCCTGCTGTGTGGCCAAAAGCATGTCTAAAAGGGCAGGATTTGTAGCAGTTCCTTCTGTGAGACCTCTGCATTTCTGACCACACTGGTAAATGGTCCATCTCCTGAACAGCTATGATCTGAATTCTAGGAATTCCCAAGGCACTTGCAATGGCAATGATAGAAAGTTGGAGGACAGAAAAAAACATTTCAGTGAAAAATATACAAAGCTTGAAAACATTTGTACAAGTTTTCCTGATGACATTGTCTCCTGTTTCTTTTTTTCTTTATTTATTTAAATTATGAATATCCACAGTTTAATTAGGAAGGAGAAAATATGACTGACAATGAAATCTATAGTATCTGTTCTGCACTTACAGGCCCATCACTTTCTAAAAGTACCATTGTGTGTCTGCAGTAAATTGCAAAGAAGGGGCCTGGTAGAATTAGGCTTGCTCTTATGTGTTTATTAAGATAAGCTTGTTGCTAAAAATTACCTCCTGGCGAATAATAATGCAGTACTATGTATGAAATAAATTGAGAAGCTATTCAAATTTTTAATCTCCAAGGTTACTATAAAATACAAGCTGTTTTTGAAGAGTAAATCAAAGCTTTTCTAACCTGCTGGAACTCATTGAAAATGCTGAAAGAAGAAGTGAGTGAAAAGACATGGATGTCTTTAATGTGCTTAAAGCTGCAAACAAAAGACTATGGCTGAAGGTCTTGATAACAGACTTTTCAGAAATGGTGATGGCTAGAGGTCAAATCCTTGCCTGGAGTAGAAGTGGTTAAAAAGATAGATGATGAAGTAGAAATAAATAAGAAGTTTTTCAGAGGAAGAAAAGGTTAATAGTGAGATGCCCTGTGACTAAGCATTAGGATCTATGAGTATGTTGTGAAATATGCATACAGTTGACCTGGAGAAAGGGTGAATGGGGAGCAGTAGCTGCACAGCAACTATGCAATTATTATAGATAATCAGAAGAACATAGGGGAAGCACGAACATTTTCCAGACACCTTAGATTGGAAGTGATTAGCAGATAAAACATTAAACTGTGAATCAGGAGATGCTGGTTCCAGTGTGTGACTAGAGAAAAAGAATGTGTGGAAGTATTTCAGTTAAAACCATCAACATACAGTGTTTTGGGATTTTTAATTGTTTGCACAATTTGGCTTGTTTTGAGGAAAATTTTTTAGAAGCATGATTTATTATTCATATTTCATTTCTGGTTAATTCAAAGACTTGCTGTAGACAAGAGTTGTCTTAGAAGTATTCATCTGATTGATTGTGTGGCCCCCTGAATGCATGGACACTGTGAAAAAGGAGAAGGGTTGTTTGCCATTTTAAAAGCAGTGGTATTTCCTGAGGTGGAGTGTATTGAACCCAGAGATTTAGAATAGACCAGAAGTTAGTCTGACTTGCTCACAAAAAGGACAGAGAAGGCATATGATTGCTGTCTATAAAGAAGAAAGAAGTAGAAGAAAGAAAAAGTAGAAGAAAGAAAAATGCTGCAAGGATGAAGACCTATTAAAACTACTGCTGCAGGTACAAGTCATCATGAAAACTGATCAGATAAGACTAAATTTAAGAAGTTAGGTTTATGGCAGGCAGAACAGTACTGTTCTGGACTATACTTCTGGGATGGGTAACAGAACAGAATCTCTTTCTCCTTTCTATGAAGTGGTTTATTTTACCTTCACACTGCTGTTAGTCTTGTGCCAGATTGATTGCAGAGGGGAAATTTCAGCTTTTACAACAGCCACTGGAAACGTGTCTTGAGAGAGACATTGCCAGAAAGACAAAAAAAAAATTAGAGAAAACATATCCTGCTCTGTCGTTTAGCGTCACATTGCAGAGTAGCTGGATCCTTTGTTTCTCATTTCCTAGTGTGTTGTTCTCTGGTACTTAGATACTTCAGGTGCTCAAAGAAATCCTTAGGTAACCTGGCAAAAGGTTAAAGGAATAGTTTTTCAAATATTTATATGGAAGATCTGAAGCTTCCTACAACAAATCTAAAAGCTTTCTAACTTCCCAAGGATTTCGTAATTTGGGTATTAATAGTAGCTGCAATTTTAGAGACAAATTAGAGATCATCTCTTGCATATGTACTAAGAAAAATGAGACTGTACTGGCATTTCAGTAGGTCTGAAGTGTCACTATGTTTAAAATCCTATTTGGGAATACAGCTCAGTATAGGTTAAAAGCAGCCTTGGGAAGCAGTACAAAAGTTTGGAACAACCAGAGTGTAGCTGGGGACTTTATGGGACTTGTGCAGAGACCCTGAAAGCAGATGCTGTCATCAAGGGTAGTTTTAAAAAATGTATAAACTTACACTAGAGAGACAAGTTAAAATAGAATAAAATCTCTTATTTCAGCCTTTCAACTCCCCTAGTCTCCTATTCTTTTCCGTGCATTTATCTCCTACTTTCTTCTTCAGCCTCATCTCTTTGACCTCTCTTTCTCTTCCACTCCTCCTAAGATGCAAATACTCTGCTTCTGCCATGAGGTCTATGCTAGATGTATTGTTTTGCCTATGTCAAGTCTAAATAGGTGAAGGTACTTGCCTGCTTCTCCTCTGAGTGTGAAATCATTTCTGTAGGAGTGAATGTCAAAACAAAGATTCTCTACTAAACTGGTTTCTCAGAGTATGGCAGTTTTTTCTCTTAGTATACGTATCAAAGAGGATCTGCACATTCAAAAATTGCTGTCTTCTGTGGCTGTTGGACAACCTACAGGAAATTACAGTTGGCTGCTCTGAGTACAAGTTACTCAAGGATTGTGCCTTCATTAAGGACATATGCCCTCTTAACTGAGCACCTTCTGGGCTCTGTCGTAGCAATTTGTCAGAGGCCTTTGGAGAAATACTGGGTGTGGGGATTAAAATTATTACTTTTTTTCTCCTTACATCCCAGTCACATCTTCAGAAAAAACGTGCCCTCAGTTTTATTAATTGACTAGATTAATTAAAAATTTTTTTCGGGTTATTAAGTATAGAAGAGAGGCTCATAAAGGAACATAAGAAATGACACTTTGAACTTTTTGTGAGGTAGAACTTGAAAACTAAGGAGAGCTGAAAAATCACAGTGTCAACAGAGTGGAGGAATTATTCTGACAAACAGAAGTCTGTGTACCCAATTCTTTCAGCGTTTATTTATTGCAGATATTCATACGCAGTAAGGTTGTTTCATATCACTGCTGCCTAGCTATTTTTCTTGGGGAATGCATGAATCACAATGACTTTTGCTGAACCATTTAAATGGGGGTCAGCTGCAGCATGTTGTTGTGGGTCTGCATTGCAAAGCTTTAATGTGGTATTTAGGGTATGTAATGGTATGCAGTAATACTATGTGGGCTTTTTTCACCCCAGCATATTTTCTTTTAATGAAAACAATTAAAATACAGATCCTTGTAAAATAAAAGCCTTGAATTTCTACTGAGATACTGGTAACTGATCACTTTAACATACTGTACTAGAGCTAGTAAACCAATGGTTTTGTTTTTCATCTGTTTTGTGTAGCACAACTCATCCCTTGACCAGTCTACTGTTTCTTATGTTGATATTGCAGTTTAATATGACTTCTCCCCTTATCAGTGTCCTTGATAAACTGGCTTGTTTGCACTAAGAGAATGATTTCTGTTTGATTGTATTCACTAATTCTCTGCCCTTGTAGTTGATATAAATTCCTTCACACTAGTAAATGAAGTACATAGAAATCTCTAAGTTATTCTGCAACATTTGTACAACTGGCCATGCTAAAAAGTTCTTCTAAAAGATGGGTGATCATTTAAGACCCTAAGAATCTTGTACACAGGAGGCTTTGTTGTCTTCTCTTATGCAAGCTAAACAAACTTAGTTCCCTCAACCTTTCCTCATAGGAGAGGTACTCCAGCCCTCTGGTCATCTTAGTGGCCCTCCTCTGGACCTGCTGTAAGAACTCCGTCCTTCCTGCACGGGGGGCCCCAGGCCTGGATGCAGTACTGCAGATGGGGCCTCACAAGAGCTGAGTAGAGGGGAACAAGCACCTCCCTCTTCATGCTGGCTACCCCTTTTTTTTTTATGAAGCCCAGAACACAGTTGGCCTTCTGGGCTGCAAGCACAGTCAAATAATCCAGATCTTGTAGTTATTTATATGAGTAACTGAAATGCACTCTGGCCTCCTAAGACTTTGCAGATACCCATCAATTTCTTTCTTCATCTCTGTGTTTATGACATCCACCTTCGCTGACTTACTCAGTTGACTGACTCTCTTCTGTCTACACCGTCAAAAAAACTCCACAAAATTACTGTAGGTCAGTAGGTGGCAAGCAACACTTTCTTGTCCTCTGTAATTTAATTCTTTTTTTCTCCATGTATAATCTCAGTAAATATCCTTCCATTTGACAGCAAACCCATTGATATATAACCACTGAGTCCTAGAATGTCAGAGGTTGGCAGGGACCCCTGGGTTCACATGATCCAACCCCTCTTCAAACAGACACCCTGAGCATGGTGCCCAGGAACATGTCTAAGTAGGTTTTGAAGCATTCCAAGGAGACTCTATAGCCTCTGAGCAACCTGTACCAGTGCTCACTCACTTGCACATAAAGAAGTGTCTTGCAGCGTTCAGATGGAACCCGGTGTTGAGTTTATCACCAAGTTCCTCATTGCAGTTTCTCATTGCACTCTCACCACTTCTGTAAAGACTGTTCTTATCTCTATCTGCACAGCTTGTAATAGTAGCTTCTTATTTACAACAGAAAGTTGTTTGTGGTTTTTTTCCCACCCAAAACATGATTAGTCACAGATTAAGATAAGAAGGCATCAGTCCCTTCCATAAGAAATACATAATCCAGTCAGCGCCTGGCTGTGATTACTGATGATGGGGTTTCAGGGCTAGAGAAGGAAGCTGAAAAAACAGTAAACCAGATGGAGACTTGCACATAGGTTTGTATCTATCCATCTCTTGTCATATGGAAATTTTCTTGACTGGAGTTGCAGATTTGATTGAGAGTGTAGGGCAAGAGGAGGCTGTGCTTAGGCAGCTAAGGAACGCTTATTGAAGAAATGGATTGGTAAGCAGTGAAGATGGGAATATGTGGAGCAAAAGCTGCCTTTGATATCAGTGGAGCTGGGAGGCAGATAAAGTCTAAACAGTAATGCATCTTTGAGGAGAGAGCATTGTAACTAAAGAAGTGGAGAAAAGGGAGCCAATGGAAGAGCATTATCTCTTCTGAGATACCTGCCAGGTGCAACTAGTTCTGAAAGTACGTATGGTTTTTATACACCACAGTAGGTGGTATATAAAAATAGGCTACAGACCATTCCCTCCACCTGCTCCAAGCATGTGTTGCGTGAAGTGATGCTTTTTGAAACTGAGGAGCTCTTGTCCTCTTTGCACAACCTCTAGATCTGTCTGTGTCCAGACCTTCACCTGGAGGGATGGCATCAATGGGAAAATTTTGATATCACAGGTCTGCTTCAGCCTGTTTCCAATTCCTCCACTACATGCTAGCAGAACTCTGGCACTTTTCTTACTCTTGTTACAGAGACATCTGATCCTTAAGAAAAATAATCCTTGTAGGCTGTTAGTCTTGATGGCACGCTTGACTGTTATTCCTGTAAGGTGATTGTGCATTATGGATTAAATGTACTTCTGCATTGAAGATGGGCACAAAGCCTGTGAACCACTTCAGCCCTGGGGAAGTCCTCAGGGTCTGACAGCTAAAGCCAGACCTTCTGCTTAGGGTAAATTTCAACATGTGTGAAAAACTGTACTTTTTGGTACGTGTCAGCATTTCAGATAAGTTGCCTTTCTGTTTGGCTGAGCAATTTGTCTTGTCTTGCGTTTATTCATTGCTGTTTCATGAAGTTCCAACCCATGAAACAGCAATGAATAAAGGCTGCCCAGAGAGGTTGTGGATGCCCCATCCTTGGAGGTGTTCAAGACCATGTTGGATGGTCATCCATATTGCATCTGGTCATGTAAATTCTTCACCCATCTGTAGCCTTTGGGTGTATATTTTTAAGTGCAGTCAGATGAATACGTGCATCTGACTGAATTGATCCCTTCCTCTTTCTGCTGATGGATCACTTTTGTTTTGAGCAAGTGTAAAACTTTAGGGAACATCACGGACAATTGTGCAGGTTAATTGTAAAAAGCATCTTCAAAACTTTCATGAACCGCTCGTTTTGCTGTGAATGACTACCTGAATCACAGTGCCTTGTTTCTGCTCTTTAAATAACCTTCAAGGGAGAAACACAAACAAAAGGCAAGAGAGTAATGAATAAATGTGGAACATATACATATGAAAAATCTTAACTGATGCAAATATCCATGAATAGTTTATGTTTATAGGCATTATGATGTACGTTTGTAGCTGAATTAATCTGAATAAATATTTACAAGCAGCTACTTTTCTTAGAAATTAGCTCAACCCTTTAACCTCTTGGGGAAAGAGATAAAGCAAAGCAGAGACCGCCTGAAGAGAGGTTTCATGTCAGCTTGAGATGATTTCAGAAGGCTTTTGAACAACGCATATCGCATTGTGCCATAAGAGGAAACCAGACGTGTGCTTTATGTCTTGGATCTGAAGAGAGCTGTTCTATACCATAAATCATATCCTGGCAGAAAGCAGAATGATAGCTAGAAATAAGCAGTTTCAGAAGGAAAATAATAGTGCTTCAGAAGTTTAACTTATGTATCAATTGTTCAGTAGCCAAGCATAAAACTACAGAATGAATGATGACTCAGGGTTTTACCTGCGATATGCCTTAGGAAAGCTGGAATCATATTGCAGTAATTTCTTTAATGGAAGAAAGATGGTGCTATTATAAAATGTGTCAGATAACAAAATCTTATTGGGGGATGGAGGAGTGAGAAGCAATATGCAACCAAATTACTTGACTTTGCATAAGGAATTGCTGGCTCAAATTATGAATTCATAAATACAAAATTGCAGGAGGTCAATCTGACATTAAATCAAATAAAAGCAGTTGTTGAAAAAAAAGAAAGGCTTTGAGAATCACCCTTCCTTCTTCGGACCCGTGGGAAAAACAGAACCATGTGAGACGGTACATACTCTGCATTCTAGTTTTTCTTCCTTTATGTGTGTGCTAATGATTTTAATAATTTTGAATCCAGAAAACCAAAATTTCAGTATTAGACAAAGCTGGCAAGTAATTTATCAACTGTGGAACAAATAGTTGCCTTCAGTTTAAAGGAACCTTTCTACAGTCTACAACAATAATGCAACCGCTGGGTCTGATCACAATGCTACCTAATTTTCTTAAGCCTGTAATCTAGATAATCTAATATGATATTTATGTTATTAATCTGTTTATTCTCACAATTATTTTTGATATATTTGTCTGAAATGTACCTAGCTTTTTCTTACTCCTTAATTTCTGTATCTATTGACACCTTTTGTCTTGTATGTGTACATATATAGGCACGAAGGATATGTGGCTGTGCCACTATCTCAATACATCTCTTCCTTTGGAAAAGTATAACTTGTCTTATTTCATAACACTGGCTCGTAACCTCCTACCTTATTGTGGATTGCATTGTGTAATCGTAACTAACAATGGCAAATTGAACTCAGTGAGACCACTTGTGTTCAGTAGGACTGTTTCCCATCTTCTTACACTAAACTTGTTCACAAACTATCACAAGACTTAGAAAAAAGGAAGGAAAGAAAGAAAGAGGGAGAGAGCAAGAATCTTTCTGGATGTTAGAACAGATGTTCTTAAGGGTACAGGAATTCAGAAAGGCTCAACATTCATCAGCAACGAAACTGTGAAAACACAGGAGCAGGAAAGAGTTAAATCTAGTTGGTACTAGGATCAGTCAGTCAAATACTTTAATCAGTTTTCTTGATGAGAGTAATGAGTGCACCCTCAGAAATTTCACAGATAACACCAAGTTAGGACTGTTGATTTGCTTGACAGTAGGAAGCCTTTGCAGAGGATCTGGGTTGTTGGGCTTCAGCCAACCAATGTGACATGCAACAAGGCTAAAGGTTAGATGCTGTACTAGTGCTGTAACAACCCCATGCAGTAATATAGACTTGGCAAAATGAGGATGAAAAGTTGCCCAGCAAAAAAGTACCTGGGGTGCAGGTGAACAGGCAGCAGGTGGACTACATCAGCTACCTTACCCTCATCTACCAGCCTGTTCACCCAATTGTAGAAGGAGATGAGGTTGGTGAGTTATTTTCCAAATGAAATTATTCTATGATTCTATATTATGTACGTCTGTATACATGATTTGTTGGAGGAAGGATTTGATCATGGACTTCACTTTCAGCAAGTCTGCTGATGATACAAAGCTGAGGAGGGTAGCTGACACACCAGAAGGCTGTGTTGTCATTCAGTGAGACCTGGACAGGCGGGAGTGTTGGATAGAGAGGAACCTGATGAGGTCCAACAAAAACAAGTGTGAAGTCCTGCACTTGGGGAGGAATTACCACACCCATCAGTTGTACCTACTGGAAACCAACTCTGCAGACAAGGACCTGAGTGCACTAGTGGACAATAGGTTGGCCATGAGCCAGCAGTGTTCCACTGTAGGCAAGAAGGCGAGTGCAGTAAGTTCAGCAAAAAATACTTGCAAATAAGAGTTAATACCTACTATTGCCTTGGTAGGGGCCACCAAATCTGATCATCACTACAGGTCAGCAGGTTGCTTCTTCATCACTAACACAGAGTGAAAAGCTTCAAAGCTTCATTATTCTCTCAGGCAAGAATGAGTTGTAGTTGTTTGATTCTTTGCTCTCCCTAGTCCTTGTATAGGAAAAGTGGAAGATGTGAGTGACAGAAAGGTTAATGACTGAGAAGAGATGATCCTTTAAAGCTTTCAGCTATTAGCATGCTTTCAAACTTTCTATCATGCTTCAGATAAATGATTCAAAATTTTTTTTTTAGCTGTAGTCACAAAAGCCAGGCTTCTTTTGTGATGCTTGATGACTCCCATATAAAAACCCTAGGCATTTATGTAAACAAGTATTTCTCTTTCTGTTCTCTCTAGAAGGGTGTTTTTCCAACTGGGTTGCAGAGAATGTCAAAGGGAACTGAGACTCGATGTTATATCAGGCTGCCAGCCAGTTGTGTGATGCCAGCATTTCAGTGCCTGGGAGATGGATGGCAAACTGCTGACCCTTTTCTAAAATGGCACCAGCAACAGCAGGAAGACCAGACCTGGCTACATGTCTTTTCAAATTTTCCTCTTCTAACAAAACAGCAGGTCCAGAGGTGGATGGAAACCAAAGGCACTGTTAGACCCAAGTTGCTCTTATTGCAGTTTTCCATGGAGATGGAAGTCTTCCAGAGTAAACTTCTTTCTAGACTAGCAACAAACATTGTAGAAATTAGTGGAGGAGAAAAGCAAAGCACAGGTCCAGGGGACCTGATCTAAGTCTATAAATATCTGAGGTGGGGGGGGCAAAGTGGTGAGGCCAGACTCTTTTCAGCAGTGTGTGGAGACAGGACAAGAGGAAATGGACATAAGCTGGAGCATAGAAAGTTCCTCACAAATGTGCGCAAGAACGTCTTTATGGTGAGCGTGACAGAGCACTGGAACAGGCTGCCCAGGGAGGTTGTGGAGTCTTCTTCTCTGGAGATATTCAAGACCTGCCTGGATGCCTGCCTGTGTGACCTGGTGTAGGGAACCTGCTTTGGCAGGGGGGCTGGACTCTATGATCTCTGGAGGTCCCTTCCAGCCCCTATGATTCTGTGATTCTATAACACAGAAATAATATCATAGCAAGGCTGATGCTGGTGCAGAATCTCAGTGAGTTACTGGGTGGAACTGATTGAGTCTCCAAGGGCATACTCTAAAACATAGATAGGTATGTAGCTTCACTTCTTCATAAACAGCCTCCTGCTTTAATTGGGAAGGATGGTTAAAATTACAGTAATTTCAGACATTATACATGAAAATAAAACTGAACCACAATCTTGATTGTGGTTGAGTGTTTCTTTATTTGTATATGTAGGTGTTTCTGCTGATGATGCCATAGTGAGATAAAACACCAAAACTGGTCAACATGTAACAGAGACACAGTCAAATCCAAAAGTCAACATAAAACACCATAGCGTGAGCTCAAATGGTTTCTTCTGTTATCTTCTTTCTCAGACCACATTTATTTGCTGTATACATATCATTTTTTCAGACTTTTCCAGTATTTGTATTCCCCATGATAATTTGTTCCAAACTTTAGAAACTTAATTTACGACTAGCAACATGAACTGCATGTTACGTAAGTTTATTTGTACTATACACAGTGGAAGAATATCTATAAGGATTAACACAGCAAAGTAGGAGTCATCTATGGCAGATACTGTGGTGGTGTGAAAACAGATCCAGGATCTTTGCTCAGAAATGCTGAGATTGCTGATTTGTTTGTCTTCTGTTAGAAGTCAGAAAGTTGTTAAGATGTCAAAATCAGTAAGCCAAACACTGTGACTACAATAGATAGTTGCTTCCCCCTCCACTAATCTTTTTTTTTTTTTTTTTCTGAAAGTAAGACTCCAACTAATGCATGCCGATTAACTGAAATTTGTAATTTCACTCCAAATAAAAAATTGGAAGGTTACAGAATTTTTTTCAAATAATAGATGTAGTTTGGAATGATTCACATAACATTACCAAATGATGTGAATCTTGGGTCAAAGGAGTGTCCTGCCTCACCCAGAATAATCACAGTACTTGTGTAAATGACTGAGTGTGGTTTAGAGATTGTTCCTAAACAGTGGATCAAAGTGACCTCTGTTTGGATAACATAAAAAGATTCCAAACAGCTGCACTCAGAGAGTTCAGAAACAGCTTGCCACTCACAGAGTTCAGAGGTGTCACTTCTTCAAAATGTGAGAATAAACTAGAAAAGTTTCTAGAACAACATATTTACAGATGCTAATTGTGTTGTTTTATTCTCAGAACATTTGGATATGAAAAACTGTTGAGAAAACTTTGCTCTTGAAAATTCATTATTAATTTGGTAATTGTTCTGTATCAACTTGAATCAATTATAATTAGATGAGGTTACACTCTGAGAAAGAGGAGCAGATGATCTGACCTAAAACACCAGAGTAGTGCAAAGCCTGGCAGTAAGCTAACAAAGACTCCATCCTCCCATGACACCAGCAATTCTTGGGTGTTTACTGCTTCTCTGACATTTTAACTTCTGTGAGACTTAAATATGGGAATACTTAGACTACTATCACAAGCAGATTATGCTTTACACGTAGACAAAATAGAAGAGGCAGTAGGACGGATATTCTTGCTGCGTGTGACCATCACCATTAGCTCTAAAATTTCTGAACTCTGCTTCAGTTGTAGATGCCATTCTATTTGTTTTTCCAAAGTGGAAGAAGAATATATTTGAAAAACGTTTCTTTTTATGTAATGGCAAACTTGAGAAAACAACCACAATCATCAGGTAATTAGTGCAGTAAAAATTAAGGAGACCCTAAAGCACGGTATCTTAGACTGAAAATAGCCCTCTAAGTGTCTGAGTAATATAGCATTAAATATTAACTTAGAGTTATGTTATGAGACTAAATGTAGAACGCTGAACAATTAATTATTCTTTTTTGTGTGAATCTCTTTCAACACTGAAAAAGCAACAGAAGCTTAAAGAGCACTAAGTATATTTACATCACAAAGAAAGAAGACTGGTAAAGACAAAAAATCAGTTCATTAAATCTAACAACAGTATTAAGCTCTACTTTTGCGGTAATGTTCATGGAGAATTTAAAGCTCTATCTGGAGAATGAAAATATGATAACAATGAGTCAGCGTGGGTTTTGGGGGAAGAAATTATGACAAACAATTCTGATTACATTTTTAAATGGGCTGATGATTGGCTTACAGAGGGAAACCTGGTAGATGTTTTATAAATGGATTTTTGGGAAAGTTTTCAACAAGGTTTCACATGATGAATTGCTACACAAAGCCTTCTAAATATGGATTAGGTGATGAATATTTAAGATGGCTGAAGGACTGCTTAGAAGATGAAAATAGGGGAATTAAAATTGTGCTTTGTTCAATGAAACTAGGATCATTCATATAATTCCTTCAAGTGGCTTCAGCAGAATACCAGTCCAGATTGTCATGTGAAGCAAAGGCTCAGAGGACCCTGCACTGACCTCTCCTTGCCTTTTTATTGGTAATACAGATGGTGCTACGAATCCTCTTTAACACCATGGGATGGATTACAGTTCAAAGAATCATGGAATTGTTTGTGTTGGAAGGGAACTTTAAAGACCATCTAGTCCAACTCCCCTGCAATGAGCAAGGACACCTACAGTTCAGTCAGGAGCTCAGAGCCTGTCCAGCCTGAACCTTAATGTCTCTGAAGACATGGAATTCACCACCTCTTTGGTGTCTCCGCAATTTCAGGATCCTTACTGTAAAGAAATTCTTCCTTATATCCAATCTAAATCTCCTTTTTAAATTTGAAACCATTTCTCCTTCACCTGTCACAACAGACCTTGCTGAAGAGTCTGTCCCTTTCTTTCTTATAGCCCCCCTTTATGTATTGAAAGGCTCTCAGGTCAACTCAGAGCTGTATCTTCTCCAGGCTGAACAGTCCCAGATCTCTCAACCTGTAATACAAGGGGCTCTGAAGCAGCCACAGAAAAGCAGGTAATACGGCTTTGAGCCAGTAAGCTCAGCACAGAGCCATGTTGATAGAGCTGTAATGTATTGGGCTCTGGACTTACCTGGTAGTCAACTAGTCTGTGCGTTGTTTGCCTTCAGAGTGGTCCATTTTTTACCAAATTGATTTTTTGTGTGAACTGAGTGGCCTCAGAGGGAGATTTAGCAGCTTAACGTACCATACCAGATCCATGTCTGATGTCAATTGATAGCACCTTTCAATGTAACAGCACTCTTTTATATCAATTTCTACCAAAAGCGCATGGAAAGGAAGTAACTTATGACAACAAATAAACTCATACAAATAGAGCCAGGAATCCAAATCTGTTATAAATGGACAATTCACATAAGGATTGTACAGCAGTATTTTAGGAAAATTGTATTGCTCTCCATTTAATGATTAGGCTGGTAGGCTTTTGCTCTTCAATTATATCTCTTTGGGTAAAAATTGTTCTTTGAATCTTGGTCTGGTATGCAGAAGAAAGATGAGCACTTTAAAACACTTTATCTAAAATCCTTAAAAATAAATAGTTACATTCCAATAGAGCTAAGAAAACTAATTCACATAGAAATGAACCAATTTGCCCCATAGGTCCAAAGCAGAGTTGAGTATAATCTTATGCAGCCTGCCTTGTTCACTACTCTAATTAGAAAATGACATTAGGTTAAAGATGATGAATTCAAAGTTGATATAGACACAAGAATGATAGTAGCAGTATTTACATTTGGCATATAATGCCATCTTCAAAGTGCAGCTTAGCCTGTGAGAACTGGTATGAATTAAGATTTGTGGGAGGACATTTTAGTGATGGCATGATGCATTTGAGCTACCTAAGAACTGGTGCAAATTTTGAAGTTTTGAAGACTAATGAAAGAAAGAAACCAGATTTTCACTCTAGTCTGTTCCATAGTTCATATACAGATATAGGAAGAAACTCTCTCTTTGCCTTCTTATGCAGGCTTTTTGAAAAGGAGTTAATTGTGCCTAAAATCTGTATCGTATTTTATCTTGTTGTTTGCCTTGTTCAGCTACTTAATTAAAGGAACTGTGTAGTTTGGGGATAATTTTGATCTAAAAACATGTTGCAGTCTATTAAAAAGGTTAATGTTTCAGATAGACTTTTTTGAAATCAGAACTTCGGGATTTCCCAAAATATAAAGCAAGGAACTGAGGGAGTAGAGATGCGTGGAGGATGGGCAGATAAGCAGCATACAAACTCAGGAAGATTTAGGGAAAAATCTGTCCATAACATCAAAATATACTAATTTAAATATAAAGCAGGGGGGAAATGTATACAACTGAGGTTATTTACGGAGAAAAATAACCTGGGAAATACAGAGTACACATCAATGGAACGCTACTTTATTTACCTCCAATAATAGTTAACAACAGTGGCAATGCTGCAAAAAACAGCATTCAGCTTGCTATATCTGATGCAGTTAAGAAGAAAGCAGTAACAAAAAGTTTCCCAGGGTAATTTTTGGCTGAAAATTTTGCTCAGGATTGTAAATGTCAAAAGTATTTTGAGGCATTTCTTTGGGAGTGGGCGGCTGTAGTCATCTTTAAGTTCTCTTTTTATTTGACTTTGATGGATTATGACTTACAATATGATCAGTAAATAGTAAAATCTACCTTTTAAAGCTTTTGGGAAATTTAATGTTTTCTTTATATATGGTGATTTTCAGTGGAATGATAGTTATATCCCTGCTTTGCAGTAATGAGGCGTTGAGATGAGCCACGGGTAATGCTACCACCAGCAAAATCCCAGTGATGCTGTGAATGCAAGAACTGAATAATGAACAGGCAATGAAAACATAATACTCTACAGCCATTGGCATGTCTTCCACAAAATGTTCCTCTGCAACAGATAAGGCAGTATATATTTCAGTTTCCACTTTAAAATGTTCATTCCCTATTTTCCTATCTTCCTCCTCCTCAAGTCTTACCCCATAAACTCAAAATTTTGAGTAATTACCTTGGTTTAAATGAAGAGAAGCCTGAGCATTAAATACCAAAAATGAAGTTTTTCAAGTCAAATGGCTATGGAATTATCTATAAAGCTTCAATGTTTGAATTCCCACAGACATGAACTTTAACAGAATATCCTGCCAAACTGCAGATGTGATGGAAGTTTTCAATGATATTCAATTTTCACCACCTACTAATAAATATAATGCAACACTGTAAGTTGACCTTGCAAAGGCATCTGATGGAACAGATTGTAGTCAGCTGCAGGGATTTACTTGAAAAGTGTAGCAAACTAGAAGTTTAAGAGGCAATGCACAGACTCCCCTCTCTAGATTTTGCACAGATTGAAAGGGAATACAGGCAACATTCAAATGTTTCTTTATTGTCATGCATATTAAAAACCCAGGGTAAAACTTTGCATTTTTATGACTTTGTACATAGACAGCATTATCCTTCATCCAAATGTATGATATGAAAGCTTGTCTGCATCAGTCATTTTGAAATAATTGTTTTAATTTGGGGCTGTGGATGAAAGTGAACACAAGGCTGGTGTCAACTCCTAGCAGACATTCTTTCCAACAGTCCTCCTTTTTCCAGCTCGACAAATAACAAATGCCTGGTGGTAGCTTTAAATTTAAAATTCATTGCCAACCAGCTGATAAGAAACATATCAAATATTGGATTTCACTGTATAAATAAGCATATCCAGAAGAACAAAGAAGATTCCAATGACTTTCATTTGTTGTACTGACTCAGTTATCAAATTTCCCACTAATCATAACTTTCCTTTCTGTCATGTCTCTGACAGCTTTACATATCATATTTATTTATCATACACCTCAGTTTATCAAAGTTCTGTTTATAACATCTCTCATGGAGGAATGAGATTCTGCATATACAAATACAGCTGGTATTAGAGATTTTGACTTGGAGCCCTGTCTTTTTCAAAGCCAAGATTTATAGGATAAAGGAAAATTGTCACTGTCTGCAAACAAGAACAAAATGCCTGTGCTTACTCTGAGAGATTATGAGTAAGGATGGGAGAGTCTGTAATGCAGTGTGCTTAGAAATCCTTTTTGGTGGGTGCTGGGAAGCTAAGAAGCTAACAAAGGAATTTAGTTGCCCACACAGAGGAGACACTGAGTTTGAAAACAAAATTTGGGCTGTGATTTTAAGAACTGCTAAGTGTTACTAGTAGGATTATCTGCATCTTTGTGCCTTGCTTCGGTTTCTCAGAGCTCTCATGTCTTGTACTTTCATTTCTGTTAGAATGACCTCCCCAGTCATTCCCATTCTTAGATGTGGTTCACAAGAGATTACCCACTGTAGTTGTCAACAGAGCAACTGCTTTTGGATTTCTGTGACTTTATAGGCAGTGACCCAATTGACACTTTATAAAAAGCTCAGCACCTAACTTTTAATGGTAGAAAAATGACAAGTAAAACTATTAAGGAAAAATGGTTTAAAAGCAAAAACTGTTACACAGGTTTGTTTTACCTTGGTTTATTTCAGGAAGCCAACTGAAGGAAACACTGTGGAAGCTCTTGTTTCTGTTTCCTCCAAAATCTACTCCTGAATCAGAATTTACCCTTTCAGTCTTATCAGTCTTTTGATTCCCTCCTCCTCTGCCCTGTCATGTGTGAATGTATGAACATAGCTATGAACTGAGAAACCTATCCATTTGTGAACTCTATTCACTCTAAACAACAAGATTATAGTTGCCCTACAAAACAATAAAGCCCATAGTCCATAGCTTCTGCAGGTAGAGAAGGCTGATGGATATACACAGCAAGGCCATCAGAAGGCAGCAGTGAGACACTACTGGACAGCATGATGCGCAGTGCAGAATTCATATTGACAGAGTTAAAATTTTAGTTATGAAACAGTTCAATTATCTTTCTAAAATGTATATTGGATTAAATGTAATCAATTGTTCATCAACTAAATGACTCATTTTCATCTACTCTTTATGGCTGGAATTGTATTTTCAAAAGAAAGTTGGGTTCCTGGAGGCAATAGAAATGAATGAGAAACAAATGCCGTTTTTTCTTTGACTTTTTGAAAATGTGGCTGTAATAATTAGAATTAAAAAACAAACAAACAAAAAACACAACAAAACATTTAGAATTGATATGTTAAAGAAGATTAAAGCTTTGGAAACTATCATCCATGCTTAAAAATGAGAAGTCCTAAACTTAAAAACAGGTAATCTGGGAAGCTCAAAATAAGAAGTGTCTGACAGTGCTGTCTGCTTGGTCTCAGAGTCTCAAAATGTTACAGATATTTCTCATCTCTCCTAGGTAAAATCTCCAGTTATAAAGAAAAAGATGTGTTTTTGAAGTGGAATATGTCTCTAATGTCTACAAACAAGCCCTGCATACACAGCTTTGCAAGCCTGGGAGATGAAAGCAATTTTGCTTGTGAAGACAGGGAAGGGACTTTGTGAAGAACTTCAGGGAGTTCCTACCTGGCAGTGAGGATGTATGGCAGCAAGTGTGACACTGATAGCATGGGGGGTAAGCCACAGTGCATGAAATCATCAAGAACATTTCCAGTCTTGCAGACAAGACAGTGCAGTACTTAGTGCTAAAAGACATCCAAGCCTCATTTATTAACATTTCCTCCAAAAGTTTTTCCTTAGTAATTTAATGTTCTCAGAAAGACACTCAGAGATCTGTTCCATTGCAGAGAAATTCCCTTATATTGTCCACCAAGCTGTATACAGTCTGAGGAAAGAACAACTTCTATTTTTGTGACACGTTTTAGTAGAATTTCTGCAGTGATGAATTATTTATACTATGGCCACTGAAAGCAATAGCAGATGCCTTATTACCTTTTTGTAGAGGTGAATCTGAGTCAGTATTAAATTGTAGTGATTCTGGATCAGACCTGAACACAAGCTGAAAAAGAAGATTCAAGGAAACGGGAATTTATTACTGCCTAGAGAAGATTCCTGAGGCAACTTATGCTGTTTGGGGGGATCTGCAAATCCAACTGTGACTCAACACTGAACTTGAAATCCTTATCTTTATAAACTATTTTTTAGTACTAAAGCTCATGGAAGATCTAGATATATGTTTGGGGACTCACTGTTTTCAAGTGGATCATGACATGGCTGGCATATCTACAGCCTGAAATATGGAACAATTATATTACCTATAGTAAATCCATTTAAAAACTGCTTTCATTCTTTTAAACACTACTTGCTACTTAATAAAGAATAATACTCATTTTAGTATGTCACGGTATACTTTCAATTTCCCAATTTTAGGTTTTAGTTATAGGCTGTTCTGTCATTAGTTAGCTTGTAAATACTTACTTTCCAAATTTATTCTCAACAGCATTTTTCCAGTTTTTTTTTGTTGTTTTTTTTTTCTTTGAGTATGATATCTAATAATCAAAGCCTTTTTTGTTGTTGTTCTTAAAGGTGTCTCAAATTCATCATAATTTCTTGAGACAAAAGAAACTTCCTTTCTTTGTCTTGTCTTTCTCTTGCTAAGGATAATTGCTGATCAAACAAATTTGAAGGAGCTCTTTATTGAAACAAACAAATACTAGCTTTGTAGTAATTTTCTTTATTTTCTTGCTACTTTATTTCATTGCTTTCTTCTCATTCTAGATGCTTTAAAACCACAGCAAACAAATTGCAGCTTATAATGAACTTCTTTTGCATGATAATTATTTTTTATGAATAAGAAAAGCATTGATGTGCTGATCTGCTGCAGAGGAGAGACTAGTAAAAATCAGAGAGTGAGAAGCTCATGCTCCTCTTTGATCTAACTTTTATGGCATGTGCATTCAGTTAAACAGGTCATTGAGCTGAGAATCGAGGCTTATTCAGAATCAGACACTACTTGGAAAACTGGAGGCAAGTCTCGAAAACAGTAGGAAGTTCAGCATGCTCATGAGCAAGACATTGAACTTCAGTAGGGAGAATGAACTGAACAAATATAAAACAGACAGAAAACTACTGGATAGTAATTCATCAAATAAGGACCCGAGAGAAAAAAAAAATGGGGTGGAATAAGGTGAATTCAACAAGCAATGTCATGCAGTTGCAAACAAGGTGAGTGTCATGCTGAGATATATAAGCAGAAGGAAAAACAGCCTGCTGGTTGTGTGAAGCAATCTTTTTACACTTTTCCATGTTCATAAAAATATCTGGAGTAGCGTGTCCTGCTCTGGGCATTGTGCTGCAAGGTAGATGCAAAGAAATTTAAAAGATGATGGCAATGTGAGCAGCTGGAGGACTAAAATTCATGAGCTGGGAGAAAAAGATAAAGTGGAGAAGATTAACAAAGGGCAAATAGGGGACAGAAGTCAGGGTGACATGGGGAAAGCCCTGGAGGGAAGAGGGCCCAAGAAGACTGCTTGGTATTCAATGACCATCTCCTCCAAACTCAGAAGCAGTACATCCAAAGAAAAAGTAAGGCAGACAAAAATACCAGGAGGCTTTTGTGGATCTACAAGGAGCTCCTGGACTTCTTTAAGCTCAAAAAGAAAGTCTATAGGGAATGGAAGCAGGAACAGATCACCTGGGAGGACTACAAAGAAGCTGTCTGAAAAGCCAGTGATCGGGTTATGAAAGCTAAAAGCCAAATAGAATTAAATCTAACCAGGGACATTGAAGGGGAAAAAGAAGAAATTCTATAGGTGTATAAGAGATAAAAAGAAGGTCAGGGAGGTTCTGGGCTTTCTCCCACAGGAAACTGGAGGCCTGGTCATGAAGGATACAGAAAAGGCTGAAATGCTCAATGATTTCTTTGTCTCAGCCTTCAACAGCACTAACCACACTGACCAAGATGCAGAAAGCAATGGTAAGAACCTGAAGAAGGTAGATCTGCCTGGTGTAAGCGAAGATCAGGTTTGAAATCATCTAAAGAATCTGAAGGTGTACAAGTCCCTGAGACTCGATGAGATCCATCATGGGTTCTGAGGGAAATAGCAGATGAAGTTGCCAAGCTGCTACCCATCATATTTGAAAGGTCATGGCAGTCTGGTGAAGTTCCCACAGGTGGGGAGAGCAGAAACATAACCCCCATTTTCAAGAAGGGAAAAAAAGAAGATACATGAAACTACAGTCTAATCTCACCTCTGTGACTGGCTAGATCATGGAGCAGATCCTCCTGAAGGCCCTACTAAGGCACATGGAAAAAAAAAAGATGAGGTGATTGGTGGCAACCAACATGGTTTCACCAAGAGTAAGTCATGTCTGACATCCTTGATGGACTTTTATGATAGACTTACAGCATCAGTGGATAAAAGAGCAAGTGACATAATCTGTCTGAACTTTTGTGAAGTGTTTGACATTGTCCTACATGACATCCTGGTCAACAAGTTGGAGAAAAAATGGATTTAATGGATGGACCACTTGCTGGATAAGGAATAGGCTGGATGGTCACACTCAGAGCGTTGAAGTCAGTGGCTCATTGTCCAAGTGTACACTGGTGATGAGTGGCATTCCTCAGGAATCAGTGTTGGGACTGCTGTTATTTTACATCTTTGTGGGTGACATGGACAATGGGATTGTGTGCAAGTTTGCAGACAAAAACGAACCTAGTGGTACAGTTGACACACTAGAGGGAAGGGGTGCCATCCAGAGGGAGCTGGACAGGCTTGAGAGGTGGGCCCATGCCAACCTCATGAAGTTCAACAAGGCGTCAGAGTTGTGAGACTCCAGAACATGTTGCCCAGTTAGGCTGTGGATAACCCCTCCCTGGAAGCATTCAAGACCAGTATTGGTGGGGCTTTGAGCAACCTGGTCTGGTGGGGGGTGTCCCTGCCTATAGCAAGCGGCTGGAGCTAGATGGTCTTAAAAGCATCCCTTCCAACCCAAACCATTCTATGATTCTAAGATTATATGATTTGAGTCTTGGAAAATGCAATAATATTGTAAACAGGAAATCATTGAGAACTGTGTAAGAAAACAAATGACAAGGACTAATGTACATAAAGCTACACTGCTGTAGAGCAATGGCTGGCCTGGGCTTCCTTCAGAATCCCTTCTTGCCACAGTTTTGCCTACTGTTTTGTGAAGACACAGTGGCTGGAATAGATGTGCAGTTGTGAGGAAGAAATGAGATGCTCCTTTAAGATCAAGGACAAAGTTTTATTAGCTTTGATGATGATGCATGATTTTATGCCATTTTCCCGGTGAGACTGTATAAAATACAACCACATAACTACAAGTAAATCTCAAGAGCTACCCACTGGGATTACTGTGATGTATTTTACAGGTTTAAACTAAAAGCTATGCAAAGTGCAGTGACTGCTGACAGTGCTGTCTGGTGACCAAGCCTAAAGGGAAACATGAACAGGCCCAAGGCTGTGCCAGGTTATCAGGGAAAATGAATCTTTGTAGAAAAGCTTAGTTGGAGAAAGTGTATTTTCTAAGTTCCTGTCCAAACCTGTATCGCATTGGATACAGTTTATAGATTTTACTTTCATTGCAAACTGAGCATACATCACCTATTAAGTGATGGATTTTGTGGCTGGCTGTGACTGTTGTGTTAGCTTTTTTGCAGGCAGTGTTCTGAAGTGTTTGCTAGCTCACTTTTTTTCCCAAATGCTGAAGAATATAGGTGATATGCTTGCTCTGTCACACTGGAAGGTATAAGAAATCACTTGTGAATGAAGATCAAGAGAGAATGTGTCTGTTACTGGACAGAAGTGCCTGGAGAAAGCTTGCATTTAAAGTGAAGGGCTTGTGAACAGCAAAAGGAGAACAGCAGTCTTGTATGACACTGCAGTATCTTCCTTTCTTTTGTGAGTTATTTTCTTGCTCAACATGGATAACAAAGTGCACAAAGGCTCTCATCAGCAAACCTTTCCAGAGGATCATCCCCAGAAATGACCCATATTGATTTGTAACTGGTAAATGATGAGTTGGGCAGTTCACCTGTAACCATCACCAACTCAGCTGTTGCTGTGCTGCCTTCACAATGCAATGCAGTATTCGCTACTACTGGAAGTGGCACTCTTTCATTTTTAAAACTCTGCCTATAGGATTTGGAAGAGGAAGCAATCTCTGCAGCATGAAATGGAGCTGGCCACAGTTTTCTCTTTGTAAATCTAAGCAGCATGGCTTATTGTCAAAACATGGAGCCCATGTCCAAATTGCCTATTGGAAACATCCTTGGCATTGGTTATCTTCTGAGACATACTTAAGTGCTGTCTGGGCAGTACTGCTTGGTAAGGGCCAGTACCATGCGAGGGATGGTTCTAACAGCTCTGCAGAACAGATGCTTGCTGTCCAATGCCAGAGTCTGGGCCTTGACCCTATTTTGCTGTACTGATGTGGTCTAAGAGAAGATCTGCTAATAAAATGATGTTATGTGCAGCAGGCCCGGTTAAAGCCATGTAGGAACTATTCTCAAGGAACTAAATTGCCGCCTGTGGAGAACAACAAATGTGGTTTTCAGAGGATAAACACTTTGTGAATTAGACAATAACACCTGGGATGGCCACATAGTGGGGCATCACTTCACTGTTTGCTGGTGGTGAAGAGAAATATTGCAAGCAAGTAAAACATTTAGGAAATAAGTAATCCAAATCATGTCTCTGACTGAACTCATGGTGTGGCTGCACAAATTCCTACGCCTATACAGGGCAGGCACCTAAACTGCATGACTGGATCATGTCTGGGGTTTCATCTTTCAGTGGAAATACATATTAAGGTCAGCTTAAGGCAGTTATGAAGTTGAAGTCTTAAAAAGTTTAGTGCTGTTATTTCACTCAAGATCTAGCTGTCTTGGCTCCAGTGAGTGACCAGCCTCATATGTGATGACATATGTTCATTATTTTTTAAATATCTAAGCAAGAAAACTGTGAGATTTTTTAGGATAAATGAAAGTAGCCATATATTTAAATACAAGTGTAATTAATAACACTTTATGTGGAAATTGTGTTAATAAGTATATTTTATACACAACTATAAAATGAAAAGTAGAAACATCACAATCAGTGCTCTTACATCCATTTATGCCCTGTCTTGTTTTTGAAGTGACTTTTTGAACTGCCCTTTTAAAGCATCAAGGATTGCTGGGGCCTTCTATTTGTTGGTTATATCCTGAAAGACAAATAAAATACAGGACAGTTATTTCAAATAACAAAGGTTGGCTTTGGTTTTGGATTTCTGCCAGATCTTCTAGTGTGTTAGTTTCCTTCTTGGAAGATGGTAAAAGATGGCACGTGGAAGGAAAAAATGTATTTGTCAAAGCAATGCAAAAAAGAAATGTTAATAATACTCCTCAGTAGAGTTGAAATAGAAGTAACTAGATATTTATCCTTATAAATGAAGCCTACTGCAGAATCCAACATTGGTAATCTCCCTGTAAAGTTGAATAAATATTATAGCATTTAGACCCGAATACGTAATAGTTCATAAAAAGCACAGAGAAGTAAGATCTCTAGTGTCAAAAAATCCTTCTGGTGTGTCACAAGGTGAATCAAAAGAAATTCATTTTTTAAACATTCAACTTGAAAAGGCCTTCATGAAATTCAAGCTATACTGATAAATTCATGGTCCCAGCAGGTCTGTCTCCATAGCTCAGATATTCCACGTAGTCATAATTAAAACAGGATATTTAGGTTTTCTTAATAACTGTATATAAAAAAGTAAACAAACAAACAAACAAAACAAAGCACACAAAAACCCACCACAGCACCATTGTCATTGGTGCAGATAGCTTATGGAGCAGAGGTATGCAGTGAGCAGCAGTGGGTCAGGGCTGTATATAGGACCCAGAACCATCTGCATAGGAAGATGTCCTTATCTCTGAAGTATTAACAGTGTGAGGATCTTGATGTACAGTCCGTCAAATGGATGCAGACCTAAAAAATAAACTCATTCTTCCAAGTCACAGATGAGACAGAGTTTCATCCAGCAAGATATTTTGCCACTTTTCTGGCTGAACATAAAAGTTCTCTGGATTTCATTTTCAGGACTGGTGAACCTGGCATTTTTCATGAGCCCACTGATCTTATGAGAAGTAGAGAGCTGAGGTGCCCTGTAACTTATTAACATCATCTTGAGATGTTGGAAATATTATATGACACAGTCTGACAAGAGATACCAATTAGAAAACCATGCTTCTGACACCGCATTTTCCTTGGAGATTTGCAACTTGTACACGGTTTATGATCATGTACTGCTGAGAAATTTCTTGGTATTGTTGATGTATTGGAAGGTAAGGGCAAAATGTTACTGCTAATTTTCACTGTTTTTCTCTACTTAGTAGCACCATTAGTTTCATTCCAAAAGAAAGTAAAGGACCTCATTCACTGTTTTCACTTTGTTATAAAGCTGATAAACAATAAAACAACTGTTACTGTTGTAGCATGTTAGAACTTGCACCATGTGCCAGTGTTTCTGTATTTCTGTGGTGTTAGGAAAAGAGTTGATCGATACTGGCTGAGGCGTGAGTTTAAGTACTGATCAACACAACTTGTGGTGCTCTTAGCAAACCAAGTACCTGCTTGCTGCTGAGACTTTTGGAAAGAGTGAAGCGGGGAAGACTTCTAAGCTTGGCTTTGAATGAGGGTAAGTTGTTCAAGCATGTTCATGCAACCCTTCTCCAAGTCAAAACTAGGTTGTGAGTAATGAATTTGATTGGAGACAGAGAACATCCCAGCATTTTGCTTCAAGAGAATAGTCAGGTCCCTCATGGTTCATGTCTTGCTACTTGCTCATGAAGCTACTGAATGACCTCAGTGAGAAGAGAATACAGGCACGGCAATTGTGGCAGACCAGACAGTCATTGTGGGCAGGTAGAGTGTACCTCAATTAGTGTCTGTGGTGAGGAATGTGGAGGAGCCAGCTATCTCCCATAGAGGACAGAAAAAAACATTCTTAGGAGCACACATTCCTGATACATGGTGATGTAGTTAATTTATTGAAGCAAGGACTTGCAGTGGGTTGGGAAACAGTATGAACAAATGTTCTGTATTTGTGTTGTGTTGGATTTTCTTGCTTTCAGTTTTCTTGACTTAAAATATGTATGTTTTATAGCTTTTGTTATATAAAACCTGGTAGTTCTCAGATGAATGAAGCCTACTAGTGAGAAGAAAGGGTGTGTGCATTTAAAAGCCTTCTGATCTCCTTTGGAATCTAAATCTAAGGGGCAGGCTTAAGCTTATTCATCTCATTGCTGTGACTGATTAGGGTACTTGTCAAACAGATGTATTGAACATAGCAGGAGCTGACGTCATGAAAAACAAAGGGTGGTGGGCAAAGCGACAATGATCCCTGAATAGTCCAAAAATTGAGACCAAGTGATGTATAGAAGGGAAGCAGGGAGAGCAGAAGGCTGCAGTGGAGAGAAGAAAAGATAAGTGCATATAGCAAAGCAATAAGCCAGTAAAAGTAATCTTTGTGGTAGCATCCTAAATTTCTCTGAAGTGGGGAAAAAATTGTATTCATGAAGACCAGTGAAAAATGTTGGGCCAGACCAGAAATAGTGAGCTTAAATTGCATCTTAGTTTGATAGCAGGATGCCTTCCTATTGGTCAGGAGAGTGAAGC
Source organism: Coturnix japonica (assembly GCF_054131305.1). Taxonomy (NCBI): domain Eukaryota; kingdom Metazoa; phylum Chordata; class Aves; order Galliformes; family Phasianidae; genus Coturnix; species Coturnix japonica. The sequence goes on along the minus strand of NC_140664.1, from coordinate 9,709,135 downwards.
ACTGGCAAAAGATTGCCTGTGGAGGTTATGAGTCACTGTCACCCAGAACAGATTAGGGAAACATCCTCTGGAATAAAAAGATGTATTTGATCCTGATTAAGGATGGGGTAGAGCAGGGCAGACTACCTGACCTCCTGCAGCTCTGATTTTGTGATTGCAGCACAGGAGGATAAGAGCTTGGATGTAAAGATGGGGCTGTGTGGTTAGATAAGAAAAGGTGAATTTTTTCCCCAGTATGAAATCTTAGTTATATAGCTGACATATCAATGTTGCTGGGACTGGAATATCCCTTCTGAGCTCCACCAACGATGAAACCATGAGAGATTCTGAGTGCTAGGATGGGAAATGCCCATCCTAAAATCCCAGCTGGGAAGTTTCTAGATTCAAAGAGGTTTTGAATATAAGAGAATTCATATTTGAACTGTAATGGCCAGACATGTAGGAGAAGACAGCAAGATACAGGAACAGTAAGTGAGAAATAGAGAAATTCCAGGATTTTAAGCTGGCAGAGAGAATGGGGAAAAGATAAGGAGAAGTAGTCAAGGTGTTGGAGTCTAGTGAGAAGAAATTTTTGTTCCCATCACGCTGTGTACAACTCAACATATGCACATGCACTTGTAGGAGAAAGAAACTTTTCAGAGTCTTTGTTCAAATACAAAGGCTAAATGAATTTGCAGGATGGAAACAGGTGCCTGCTGACTGCATTGGCCCTGTGGCATGCTCTGCATAGTTGGAATCCTTCATGCAGCACTGCTGGAGTAAAGAGCTCTGTGTGAGCACAAGGTTGCTTGAAGGACAAGGTCCTAATTCTGACAGAGCTAAAGCAGGCTTTTAAATTCCTTCTGGCACACTAAGCAGATTTTGCAGAGTAGGAAAGGCTATGTGGGCCTCTTTTGTTGTTCTTTTAAATGAAGGTTTTGAAGTCCACAATTCACTGAGAAAACTGTTTATCACCGTATAGGACTGATTACAAACATAGAATCATACAGTCCTAGAGTCATTACGGTCAGAAAAGACCTCTAAGGTCCTCTAGTCCAAAAATCCATCACCAGTGTTGCCTATCAAACCACGTCCCCATGTACCACCTCTACACAGTTCTTGTACACCTCCTGGGACAGTGACTCAAACCATGCACATGCAAAATCCATTTTCTGTCCATGCTTGGAAGAATTCCATGGCTTTTCTATCTCTGCAAGCCTGGCTGAAGGTAACATAAAAACATGATAGACTAAGACAATATGAACCTTTTCCCTTCTTTAGTTTCCCAAGATATTCTTAAGAGATGCATGTGTTTTGCAAAGAACTCTCCACTTCTGTTTATACGCAGCAGTGTAACAGGAATTACTGTAAGAATCTTTCTCCTGGGTAATTTGTCCTTAGCCTATTGTTAGGTTAAGTATGGATTTGCAAAGCAGGTTGTTTTGCACTGTCTAGATAATTGTTGATGCTGGAAGCACGGGAAATGAAAAGCACTGAAAACCTGAAGGAACTCTATGAAATGTTTAGTTCTCCAGTACATGCTTCAAAGAAAGAAAATATATGCTAAGTAGACCTGGCCTATGGAGTGGAATCAAATAAAGGATCATTAGTTATCTCTGGCAAAAATTTGCTGAGTTCATAATGTATAGAGAATCCATACCAATGTTGTTACTGTTCTAGTGGTAACCTCACACTATGCAGCCTGGGGCTTATCAACACCATGCTGATTGTGTTTGTGTTCCTGAATTACAATTGGCAGAAAGTGACCCTGAAGATGGAACCCCAACTACTTTTTCACTCCTTGACTTGGTTTTGGAGGCTGCTTCATCTGACTATCATCAAGGCAAAGATTGCACTCTGTGACACAGTCTCAGCAATGTCATGTTCTAGGTGCCATTCTGCAATAAAGTGGTGTGGTGGACTGCTTCAAACCCTCGTAGTTGTCATTTGAGACACTTCTAATAGAAAAAGCAAATTAAAGTTTTATTCGATCTTATTGTCAAAGGGGCACCACAGACACATGAGACAGGTAGCCAAATGCCATGAAATGTGCACATGGCCACTAGGGATAGGCTTTAGTTCAGACCTATTGAAGATAATGCATTTTTTTCAGAAACAAACTGCACCTTGGCTGGGACGCTCTTTCCTTATCAATACAGACATAGCTGCTAGCTTGGGCACAACACTCTCCTACCAAATTCAGATGCCTTTTACACAGGAAATGTCTCAGGTCTACCCTACAAAAATGATGAACAGAGAAATTCAAGCCTGTGCCTATCCTTATCCAGTGCTTATCCAAGTCAGCCCTGCTATGCTGTCTGTTATGACTTTGTTCCTTAACACTTCCTGTTATGAGGCTGTGGTCTTAACTGTTTAGACTGCCAAATTATTCAGGATGAAGTTTTACCATCCAGTCATCTAAAGGTTTCAGCCACTGTGGTTGCATTATGCTGTCCATTTTCCAGAAGTCTGGTGGTGGAAAAGTTTGTTTGTACCTGCTTTGAAAAAGAGAAGTTGTAGGGAAATGGAGTAGAAAGATTTTTATTTAACTTATTCCAGTGAAAGAATAATGTTTTAAGAGGGAATGATATAGAGGAAAAATTTCTGGCTGCAAATCAGATTTTTGATCACTAGAGGAAACAAATTCAAAAACTGAGTTCAGACAAGGTCAAAATTTAATTGTTTTGCTTATAGAAATAATAATTCATATAAAGAATTACTGTATAAATTATTGTGTTTATGCAGTGAACTGTTATATGATTATTTACAATTGGAGACTTGATTAGACGGCTCAGAATACTCCTTCTTAGTGTTTGTATTTTCCGTTGTTTATTTGCTTTGTTTTATATTATTAAAAGTGTGCCTTTGCAACCTTTGTAGCCATACAGCTTCATCCATCCAAGGTCAGGGTGGACTAGGTTTTGTGAGCAACATGATCTAACTGTAGATGACCTTCAAAAGTCCCTTGCAACTGAAACTATTCTATACTTCTACAACTCTATGATTCTTAAATAGTTCAGATATTCTAGCAAAATAATCACTCCCCAAGAAATAAGGTTTTCTTATTTTACTTTCAAAAATACATTTAACTGGAGAATTCTTTTCATTGCTCATTTTGGTAATTTCTCTTTAAACAAGGAAGAACAACAGAGAAACCTGGTTTAGCCTCTACATTTTCATACAGTTTAAAATCAAGATTGTTACTTTGTATTCCATCAGCAAATGCTGTGTTTTCCTTGCAGCTTGCATTTTGAAAAAGAAATAACTTGTTGCAGGGCAGCGGTTTGAGAAACAGACTTGTAGCAAAAATCGTGATGTATTATTCTGTTTAATGAAGTTCAAGGAGCTCGGAATCGTAGATCCAAATGGCACTGAATAAAAAGTGAAACATTAACGACTATTTCAATCAATTCAGTGTCTTACATCTACGCAAATGAAAGGAAGATAGAAGGGCAAACCTTCCTTCCCCGCCTCTTCTGGAATAGAACTGTATAGTAATACAGCTCTATGGAGGCAGTTTTTTTAGCTGTTCACCCCTTTTTTGAAAGCAATTTTGTTTCACCATCAGAAATATTAATTGAAGGAGATCAAAGAGATCTTTTAAGAAAGTCAACTAAATGGTGTTTTGCTTTGCTTGACCTCTTGCTTGGCCTTAGGCTTATGGGACTTGAGCAAGGACTAAGTCACCCTGAGCTCTGTAGCACTGATGCACTAGTCCTGCTGTACACTGCACCTTTCTGCATTCAAAAGTTGATGCTGATACTGCCACTTCAAAGGCTCTATTTCGCTTCAGGGGATTCTATCTTTAAAGCACTCAACATCAGTGGGAGGATTTTCACGTCATGTCACATCCCACTTTTGAAGTTTCTTGTTAATAGGGGTCGCCTTTGAAGACTTCCCGCTCCTGAGAGGTTCTTCACCCAGTGCTGCTTGTTGCTGGGACGTCTCTCACAAGATCTTTTTCTTATCCCTCCAGAGGATTTTCTGTCTTTAGGAACATCCCTCAAGAGCTCCCTATTGCTTAGGTCTAGGCCCTAGAAGAGTTCTGATATCCTTTAACAAGGCCCTGAGTGTGGGCCAGATCACGCAACCCCTAACCAGCATTGAGCTCACTGTAACTAACTCACCTGATTAAGATGGGTGTGACCTCGACAAAACATTATTTTATGAGAAGATTTTGTTCTTCTCTGATTACACAAGTCTAATTAAAGACAAAATTCTTAACTATTGCAAAAACGAGGATTCATTCCTTACTACAATTAGCATTTTAATTGGAGATGGTCAGTGCTTCTATGAAATTAGAAATTGTGTCATGTTTAAATTCTGAACCTTTCTGGAAGAAAGTCACTCTTCTTTTGATTTCTTTCCTCTCAATGTTGCACTTTCTTGCCTAGACTGGAAATAACCTTACGAGGCCTTACTGGAAACAAGAAATACAAAAATTCATATGTACTTAGAAAATGTATGTCTATCTCTTCTGATGAGATTTGGAAACTCAACTGGTCTACATAAGAAGCCAAAGTACTGAGAACTTGTATGAACTAAGTCTCATATAGTCAATATGAACATTGTCAGATGGGTCATTTCAGGATGTTGGTGTTGAATCTATTCTAATTCCTAGATATTTTCTATTTTAGTGGATAAACTTCATGCAAGTCTTTTTTTAAAAATGAAATCAAAACTTTTATTCCTCAAAGTTTGGGATACAGAAGAAAAAGGCAAACAAGGATTTTAAAATATTTTAATAAGTAAGTGTATTGTGTAATTTCATAACAGTAACAGTATTCTTCTAATTGCTTTTGACTTAGGAATGTACTTTTAGCATTCTCTATAGTCAGATTTCTTTCTTGTTGTATTCATCTATTATTTCCTTATATGGAGGACCTTAATCCAGTACCTTGACTACGATCTGAATCAGTGATGGACATTTCATGAGTGCTGAGGATCTAGGAGTAGAACTTACAGAAGCAAGGAAGAAAGGAGGAGTTGGCTGAAATGTGTTTTGAAGTACTCAAGAGGAGATAGAGAATGAGAGCAAAGCAGTAATTCTAGTCATTGAAAGTAAAGATGTGTGGAGTTGCTTCAGACAAAGGCCTCAGAGGTAGTAACTGACAAAAACTTTTTGGAACTGGAAACAAACAAACAAACAAAAATCCACCACCAAAAAGAGCAGAATAAAACCAATCCGAGAAAGACAACAGGCAAGTAGAAAAGTTTAAAAGCATTGAGCCAAGAAGGCTGAGACACACAAACAGTGGACTTCTGAAGGAGGCTGAAATTTTGATGTGAAATTTCTTTTTAAAAATAAAATCGTTCTAAAATCCTGCACTGTTGCCTCGCCATGATATAAATTATGTGTAATTATTATTAATATTATGACATTAACAGTATATTCATTTACAAGGATTTTCACATATTCAATAGAGAAATTGTACTATTACTAGTACTTATAATGGCATGTCAAGAAGACCTTTATTGTATGTTTTTTACTTAAGGTCAAAAAGATCTGTAAAGAGCTCTTCAAGGTTTAATGGTGATCTTTTTTTTGAAAAGTAATAGGATGATCTGTACAATAAAAGAGTGAGATGTCTTACCTGGTAGTACAGTGGTACTGGCTGTATCACTCTGTAAAAAGTGCTCCTGGCAAAGAAGGGTATTAAGAATCAAAACTCAATTAATTTATTTAGAAATTGAGTAAAAGTAAGATAAGAAAGTTTGATTACCATTTTATGTTGTGTTTTGAACTAAGTACACGCTTAAATAAAGTACTTGTTTTCATAAAACTTCCTTTTTTTTTTTTTTTTTTTGCCCCAGAGAATTAAAAGATTCCAGCAATGTGCAGTCATGGCCGTTTCCCAAGGCCAAAAAAAGCCTTTAGGTTATTCATAATATGGTTGCTAATCTGACCAGTGCTCATGCTGTCTCATCCTCTGACAGTCAAGCTTATGCTGAATTATGATTCTCCATTTTAATCAGGTTTGTTTAATATCTTTCACTTAAATTCTCAAATGCAATCTTCCAGCTCTGCCTTCAAGGACACTGTTTTCATCAGTAACATCAACTGTTAACTAAAAATCAATAAAATTATTTGCTTGTCGCACTCTTTCTGAAATCAAGACTCTTTCAATCACAAATTACTCATGTACACGTTGTATGCAATAAAGGAAGTTTTCCTCTTATAATGAGAGATTATCGTGATAAATATCAAACGTGACTTTGAACGAAATGCAGAGCCATATGAGGCATACTTAGCAGGCAATACCATCTTGAATAATGTCAGAATCATTTCAGGAGCTCAGAAGGAGAAGATAATTTGGAGCAGAAATAGCTATTTGAAAATAATACACACCAAGCTTTAAAGAAAGAAAGAAAACAAAAAAACACAACCAAGAATGGCTCCTCACAATGTTATCTCAAGTAGTAAAATTTGCTTGTTTTAAGCATCTATTAACAAGTACAAAATATGGCCCAATTTACCTAACTATGTAGCAGAATCTAAAATTGATGCAAAGTGATCATTAATTAGGCAGCTCATCTCAGTGGCAGCAGGCTTTGCTGTTCTCCCTGATTTTATTTATTTATTTATTTATTTATTTGCACGTATCCAGCATTTCCATACAAGATTTGGGATAGATGGCAGAAACTAGCTGGCGCTTGTCCCCTTGTTTCTTATCTCTGTCATGCCTTTATTAATATGAATTGTAGGGAGCATGGTTCATGTGCGCCAGGTTTTGCAGATGAGCATTGAGAAGCTCTTAGGAGTTACAGGTTGCATTTATTTAAAGTTTGGTATGCTCCCATGAAGATTTAAGCCTATACTACTACCAGAAAATTTACCCGTCTCAGAGACTGGCCATGTTCCTCAGTGCCCCAGGAGGTGTGTGAATTTCCAGGATACTGGCTACACCTGGACATAAGACTGGAACACAGTGTTGTTTGCTCTCCTGCAGCTTGCTTAGGTTGTATTTCCCTTCACTTTATTCAAACAGCGCTATAAAATATACCTCAGCATTATCACTGCTGTGATGTGTTATAGTCACTTGGCACCTCGTGGTTTCAGCGGAGGAAACACCCCGATCCTTGCATTCCATAAGGATCAACCCCACTATGGCACAGTCTGATACTACCGGGACTTCTCTGTAAAGGTAAATTGGTAAGACAGCTATTTTGCACATATATTATTTCATCTTCATATGTTTGTTACTTTTTCACCTCTTGATTAGGGCTTTACATCTTCAAAAACAGTTTAAGTCGCATGCTAAGGTTTTCATTTTAATTCCTTTGAAGATAACACAATTAGTGTATCGAGCTTCCTAAATGGGTGATTAGGAGCAAATAATGGCTCTCAGCTATTGTTTCTGGCTGAGGCAAACAATGCTGCATTGTTTACAGTTCATTGTTGTTTTGAAGGTTATCTCAGTGATCACAAAGGCAAAAGATTGTTCTCTTTTGTTATGAAGTGAAAAGCTGAGATTTTGGATTACAGACTAAATGGCAGAAAACCATTACTTTTTAGCAGAAAATGTAACACACTGCCAAATTGCTTTAGGTTAACACAAATCACTTGCTGTCTAGCGCCACAAGAATAAATGACAGTGCAGGGACAGGATCTTGAATTTTTCATGCCAATTTCTGGCTAACTCTTTTAGACTGATTTCTTAAATTATCCTTAGCTTTGGCTATAGTTTTACAGCCATCATTTGGAAACTACTGTAAAGACAGTAATCACGCATTACAAATTCTTCAGAGAGAATGACAGAATGTTAATATTTATCTTAAAAACTAATCATTAGGAAGCTTTCATATTAGAGAAAAAAAATGAAACAATTTCTCTTCAGTAATAGCAGAATAATGTTACTGTTTTAGAGAAGGAATATTGCAAACACCATAAATCAGTTTATCTTACATCTTTGCATTCTGTATATGATCCAGTGTCTAATACTTAGAGATGAGTTTTGCAATAAAAGACACTGTCCTGCAAAAAGTTGCTCTCTGTCAAGTTCAGTAGGAGATTTTTGAATTACTGATAATTCAGAGCTTAAAGTTGATTACAAGCATGTCAGCAACTGAAGATCTGTCCCCAGTATTTGAGTCAAGGCCACAATAAATTCCATCCTTGGGCAAGTGTACTGACGTGAGCAAAATGTTATCAGCCTACCATTGACTTACGGTTAAGTCTTTCTTATAATCTTTTTGTTATACTCATTGAAAGAAACCTCATGAAGAGTATAAAGCATGGATTCTTTTGCTGTAACAGTGGAGAATAATATTAAGGACCCCCTAAATCAAAATTCTACAAAGATGCGTGATGCATTTTCATTATGCAGTTTCTGAATCACAGACTCTTATGATGGCTGACATTGACAGGGACCCCTGAATCCATCTGGTTCATCCCCTGCTCCATCCAGCAGAGACACCCAGAGCAGAGTGCCCAGGCCCACATCCATGCAGCATTTGAAGATCCCCCAAGAAGACTTCACAACATCTCTGGACAACCTATGCCAATGCTCAGTCAGATATTCATTTATATTTCGGTTGCTTTTGTTCTTTCAGCAGCGTGACAGCTGCTTCCAAACACTTCAGGGGTAAACAATGATGCAGATGTGAATGGTATACAGAGACATATTCTCATCACCAATCAACTGATAAGGGAAACGTAGAAGAAAGCTTAAAAAAATGAATGCAGATGTTTGTTCACATTGGGAACATGTTTGATTTCTGCCAGAATTCTCTTCACTGCCTTTTTGTTGCCCACACCTGTCCTATTCTCATCACAAGGCAAAGGAAACAAAATCTATGTCCTAATGAAAATTATAGCCTCACAATAGCAAGATGATAAAAGTATAAAAAGATGGGAAAAATAGATAGAGCATGCCAAGTTACTGAGGTGACACAAAGTTAGTGCCATGATTATGTTATTGTGAGTTGTTTATCTTTAGTCATACCATGATTCAGTGAAAGGTCTCAAAATAAGCAGTAGGACAAAACTGTCTTTTCCCTGTCCCCTTCATTTCCTTTCTTTCTGTTGTGAGAATAAGCCATGTGATCTAAGCATATTTCTGATAGTTAGAATTAAAATCTCAAGCTTTTCTGGAGAAAGAATAAACAAAATTAAACTTCTTTTTTTTCGAAAGTGTTGTGTAATCAACAAAAAAAAAATCCTTGCAGCTAATTGCAATGAAAATTACTGTCCCACAACCATGCAGTACATAAGGGATCTTCCTGGGGATGAATGATAACAAACCCTGCCCAAAGATCACAGTGTGGATATGTCTTAACTGCTCAGCTATGAGCAGGATGAGCACTGAGTACCTGCAGCAAGGTGGTGCACGATGGGTATTAATGAACAAAGAGAGAAACCATCACAAGTCTGCTTGTGAATGTGGACATGGCAAGGAGGTTTTGCTGTCTCAAAGATATGGGATGCCCCTCTTAACAGCCAGGAACATCTCACATGGTGCCTCCCAGGTGACACAAATAATGTACTTGTTATGTGGTGCACCTATTGCATTGCATGCAGAGTCTCTGGAGAACTCTGCTTTCTGCTGTAGTGTGCAGCTTCAGGCTGTGCACTTCATCTCTGTAGTTCTTCCTTTACACTCCGTTTCTGGTTAATAAATGAAGCATAGGGCTGTTATTGCTGTGTGTTGAGTAGATGTGTGCCTCCCTGCAGTAGCCATGGAAGCAGACGGAAAGTATACCTCTCTGCTGGTGAATAAGTAAATGATGAGGCTGTTCTAACAATGCCTATCAGAAAGGAGAGAATAAACTGCATCTGAGGGCTATGTAAGGAGTTTACACGTATAATTTTCACCTGATGTGTCTTTGTGGTTTCCCAGTCATCAGCTTGGACTGCCACACCCATACCATCCATGGTTCCCACCATTTCCTTTCCTGCTGCTTCACTTTCACTGCATCTCTCCATCTACTCATGTGATTTCCAAGCACAGTTTTAACATGGAGGCTTTCTGATACCTCAGATCATCCCCACTGTCCTTCATTACATTGTTTCAGGGACACGTGCTGTATCCGGAAGTGTAACACCAGGCTGTTATTCAAGGAGCCATCACTTCCCTGTGCCTTTCTGCACATGTTCTCTTTGCCTCTGACTGCTGCAGGGCATAATGAATCGATGCTTTAAAAAACCCTGTCCTCAGTGACTTTAAGACCTCTTTCCTGCATACATAAAACAAAAGAGGTTTAAACAGTGGAGAAACGGATGCCTCATTAATTTATTAAAAGCAGTACAAAACTGAGTCACCAGTACAAGCATGCAAATAAGCTGAACACTTGCTTCCCCAAGATCTGCACCCACAGCTTTTTGCCATTTCCCCTCAGAACATCTGAGCACATGCTTGTTTTTGGGAGGGCTTTTTCCCCCTTGGCTTTCTCTGCCCCTGGTGAGCAGCCTGCTCCTGCTGGCTGTGGGAGCTCCTGGGTGACTCATGTCTCTTTAGTGCTTGCTGATGCCTTGCTCCTCAGCTGGTCGTGTCCTACAGCTGTCACCCAGCCTCCTGCCAAAATATCTCTCTGCGGGTAAATAAGGGTGGCAGAGGCAAGGCGAGGGAGAAACACTGTCGTGGTAGAAATGCTGTAGTGGTTGACTCAACTTTCTTGCTTCCTCCACGCAATTTGAAAGGCAAAATCTGCCACCCAGTTGTCTTTGCCACGTTACACCACATTTGATACTCCCAGCTCGTCTCACATCTACTGATGTGCATCACCTCCTCTGCACTGCATCTCCCAGAGGCACTAGTATCTGATGTCTTTAGTCTCCTAGGCTGCTTGCAGCACCAGTGTCTCTTTCAGAGCTTGCCTGACATCCCAGCCACGTGTCTACTAATGTTTGCTTCACCCTCATACCAGTAAGGAGATTAAAGACACCTCTGTTTTAAATACTTCTTTCCTTTTGCCTCCGTCTGCTGTATCCTATGGTGGGTCAAGCCCTAATTCATACTGAGCATTCTGTGGAGCTGCTGTAGCCCAGCATGCTCCGATCTCTCAGCTCCAATCCCACAGATCAGGGATCTGTCTGTTCAAAACAGGATATAGGAAATAAGGGGTAAGGTAGGACTGATTCATATCCAGCTTGCCCTAATCTGCAGCTGAGGTGTGGGTGGTGTGTGGATCTTGGTTAGAAAGTCTTCCAAAGTTGCTATCAGCTTCTGATTTATTGACTACTAATCATATGACATGACTTGATTTCATTATCTGTAACATCAAAGTTTAAATGGCTTTCAACCAAAGTAGCTCTGCGTCAGCTTACAGTGCCATCCATGCAAATGAACTGATTTGTTCTCACCTATCCTCTGTTTCCCCGGGTAGCAGGAGAGCTTTCTCCCATGAGCTTCAGAATGGCAATGCCAATTAACCTTATAAATTGTACAGTGCCATAATTAATTGCAGTATTCCAGCTCACTGGAATGAACGTGCACTAGGTCTGACTCGCAGTTCTTCACAGATGGGTGAGAAAATACCTAAGCTTCTTTTTAACAAATACCTTTGTTTCTAACACAATTATAAGCAGAGGCATCATCAGTAGAATTTGGTGATCATGTTACACAGCTGTGTCTTGAAGTAGACCCAGGATGGGTAACCCCATAGGCACACAGCCCAAGCAGGCTTGGCTCACACAGTGTTGTCTTGTGATAGTCATAGGGAATCCCTACCTAGAAACCCTCATAGTTTGAGGCCACCTGAACAATTCTTACAGGGTGGGGGAGAGATGTGTCCCCCTCTTCAACAATATGGCCGCACAGGAAAAGTGTGAGTACTGTACTGTGACACTGAGAGCAGCCCTTCAGTGGGAATGCTGGGCTTTGATTTACTGCTGTAAATCAGTGGACCGTTCTTTTGTCTTGTGAAAGTGGAAACCAACCAAAGTGCTGAGTGAGTTGTGTGGCACACCAAATCCTGCTGCCTCTGCTGATGTGGATGGCTTCTCAAGGCTGAGCTTGGCTTCTTTTTCTCCTTCTACTATTGGTACCACTTCAGTGAAGATGCTGCCTGCTGGGCCTGCAGCTAATTTATGCTCTCACAGAAGAATTGTTCCATAGTGTGCTAAAAACAGGGGCAAAACTCCAAAAACCAGTCAGAATGCAAAGCCTGATTTCTGATTAACACTCCCTGTTCTGAGTGCCACTGGAAACAAATGTGTCCCTCCTCACAGTGGGTCACATACAGAGGCACTGAAATGTGCTCAGATACTCAGATATTTGGTTCTGTTTAGGTCAGTAACTCTCACTGAAATCAATGGGAATAAGTTGTGTAATTATCACTGAAGATCGGGGCCATTGAAAGCAAAGCAATTTTAAGAAACCATCCACTGTATCTTTAAAATGGTGCTTTATTTTAGAGTTAAGCTGTGGATAATGCTCCATTACAACGGCACACCGGAGTCCTTGGAGAACTTTTAAAGTATCCACTTAAGGGAAGAACTGCTTTAAATCCAGCATGCAGGGAGCATTTGGACAGTCCTTGCCTACATCCCTGTGCTCTCCTGTGAACCATTTAGGTCTTTTTGTCTCTGTTCCAACCTGAAAAGTGGGAGAAGGTGCCATAGACCAAGGCATCTGGGAGTGCTCAGACACTGCGATGATTATGACAATGAGAAAAGGCCATTTTAAGCATCTGGATAAATTGCAGCTTAGATGCGACAGGAGGGCAAGCACGACACTTGTGCCAGGTGATATTCGTATACCAGCCTCTCTGGTATCCCATTCTTTCACGCTGCAAGTTTAGCTCAGGGATTCATGTTCCTACCTCCAATCTTTCCCAGTGTACTAGCCTGTTTCTGAGGAATTATTAAAACTTTTAACTCAAGACCAGTCAATATATCGACACACAGATTTCCTGATTCTGTATTCTGTTTAACATCTCTTTCCAAAACACTGTGTATTTCCATTTGCTGCTAGATGCTCTTGTTAAATTTATTAATTAGTGAGGATCAAGCCAAGCTGGGGGCAGAGAAACAGAGGGAGTGCATAGATTTCTTATTGAGCTGCCTTATCTTTTAACCTGCTTTTAATGTTAGTCAGCCTGTGTATGAGCAGGGGAAAAGTTCCTCCAGCTCTGATACTTATAAATATGATATACTTAAAAACTATTTTAAATGGTGAAGTCTGATACCAAAGAGCAGGGCCGAACTCAGTTAACTCATCTCTTCCACTGTACAATACAGTATGTGAGTACTGTGTCTTAAAGAAGAAAGACCACTGCAAACTTTGTGTATAAATGGTTGCCCTATCTGCATCCTACCCAGCTTGACCAACCCTTGCAGACAATGTGGTACCTCTGTCATCACAGTACTCCTTGCCTGATCTCATCCTCTATCTGTCTGAGGCTTGCAAATTGTTGACTCAGAGAACTGAGCTGGAAGTTTTGTGCTATCTTTGTGTGTGTGCACTGAGACCTCTTCTACAATGTGCAGAAATAGGGGAATTCAAAACAAGTGTTGGGAGCCGTACTCCAGCCTGCATGCCTGGGCCTGCTGCTGCAGGCTGCTGTTTGGCGAGCAGCACTAATCAATCAACCTTCAGGAGTGGACAGAAAGTATGTTCAGCCAGCAGGCTGAGCCATAAAATCTAAAACTCAGCAAGAGTTGCTTCTAAATAGTGTGAAACAAACTAGTGAAAATTAATCCTGTGTATCTGCAGGGGTTTTTAGGTTAGATTCATTTTTAAGATAGAAAACAATGGACTATTTCTGCAGCAGTCACAAAGGGTTTTTCGCTTTGACTTATCACTAGTAAGTGATTTGGGGTGAAAAAATGAAAGGTTTAAAAGAAAGAAAAAATGAAAGAAAGAAAGAGAGGAAAAAAGAAAGAAGGAAGAACAGAAAAGAAGGAGGAAGGGAGGGAGGGAGAAAGGAAGAAAGGAAGAAAGGAAGGAATCCAGAATTGCATCGGAAAAGGGCTTTGAGGCAGTGTCAGTATAAGAGAGATTATGTCCTTCATTAATGATGGGTGCTTATTTAATAGCTTCCAAGTGAATTTAAGATTCAGCTCCATGCTATTATTAAACAAGTGCTAAGGGAAATGAGAAAGCAGCCATGCAAACAGTTTTTCTGCCAGCGAGGTTGTGGATGCCCCATCCCTGGAGGCATTCAAGGCCAGGCTGTATTTGGCTCTGGGCAGCCTGGTCTACTGGTTGGCAACCCTGCCCATGGCAGGGGGGTTGAACCTAGATGATCTTTGATGTCCTTTTCAATGCAGCCCATTCCATTATTCTATGCTTCTATAATTTCCCAACCTTCTGAAATCTTTTACTCTAGGCAGTGTCCAAGAGTGAAAGGGAAGAAAGGGCCAGAGAAAAAAAGTGTCTTTGCATTGGTACTCTTTCTTCTATCAGCATCAGCAGTGGCTGAAATGTTACTCTACAACAAAAATAAAGATGAAAGAGTCAGGTAAGAATTTGAGAGAAAATAGATTTATCTCTGTTCCTTCCCCTTCCTGTCCTTAGGGGATTTTGATTAGGCTGCTGTCTGACAAGCCTGAAGGAAGGACCTCTGTTGCTCATATCAGTCTTATGGAGTTGTGGCAAGCTTCTGGTCATATTTATACTGACTTGTACCAAGCAGAATAGAAAAAAAGAAAGTAGTCCTATTTTTAACCAGCACAAAGACCTAGTATGTGGCCTGCAGTGTATCATCCTGAGCCCTGAATGCCACACTGTATAAAAGGAGAAGGGTTATTCAGGATCACTGCCTGCATAGAAAGACCTCCAAGGACAATCTCCACCTTATCAGTTTATCAGGGGGTGATGTTCTTTCTTCTGAGTCCATGCCCTGTCTTGCTTAATGACAGTAAAATATTTCACATGAAGCAAATGTTGTGGCCCTCACTACTTTTGGTCAGATTTCTAGATTTACAGTATTTGTAACAGTGGCTAAGATTTTTCAGAAGGATGCCTCTGTCTCTGTTAATGGTATGTTATGTCCATATCTCCCCAAAAACTGGCTATGCAGTAAGTGCATTTCTTTTGAAAATCTGGTCATGTTCATGGGACCTTATTGTGAATCATCTGGCCAACCAGCCAAGGATATGAGATGTCTTAAGAAAATGTTGACCGCAAAGTGATCTGTGTTTTTAAACGCTTAAACTATAATCACCCGCGTACTTTGACATTCTCTACCACTGCTTGAATATGTTACACAGAAAAAATAAGGGCAGTGGAAATCCATTGATTTTTACTGCTGTAAAATTGTAGCATTGTCATGCAGAAGCATGGGGAAGAGTGAATTTTGACCTATTTAATAACTGTAAGGATCTAGCAGAGTATATCCATGATGTGGGTTCTAGCTAATGCCTGTAGATGGCATTGCTGTGGTCTGCTCAGAAAGTAAAGTGTGACACATAGTTGTGCTGAAATGTCAATTCCAGATCTAGATCCCTTCTTGATTTTTTTATTTTTTTTTTTTCTAGTAGGCCCAATTTTCCGTGATTCATCAACACGTAGTGTTTGGATACGACACTAGACCATTATCTTCAGACTGTATCACTGTAGAATTTCTGGCTGGTATCTGTTTGTTCAAGACAAAGTGTCATGTAGACTCAGCCTTCAGTGTAGTTATTTGAGATTCTGCTGTCCTCAAATGGGACGATGCTGTCACATCCCATGTCATACTGGCTCAAACTTCACCTACTCCTAAGATAGCCTCAATATGATTTTTATTCTGGAAGCATCCACTGATTCTGAAGGTAGTCGAAGATGTCAAATTTGGGTAAAAGACGCCTTCAATGCAACACTCTGTATACCTTCAGTGCAATTGTTAGACAAGGCACATCTCTTGATGAGAGAAATCTCTTGCCATATCAGCCCTTCAAACTCTGAATTTGGAGGATATTTTTGAGCAAAAGCTTCCCCAGATTTGCCAAGCTTGGAGAGAATTATTATGATAAATGAATGTTCATAAATATTTGTTAAGAAATTTTGCATTCCTAAGAGAAATGTGCCACATGAAGCAGTGTTGTTTTTATGTTAATCGTTCCTTCCTTTACAGCATGTCCTCTTCTTTCTGTGTTAGAGAAAGAAACATCCATAGTTAGTCACAATATGTGCCTTTACCCATCTCTTTTTACCATACAGTATGATGTGATTTAGCTTTTGGGTAGGGTGAGTTCATCTTAATAAAAATAACATAAAAATTCAAATTTTCACAAGCTGTGAAATTACACTTCATTTTTCCTGTACAAAAACTGTTACAGTCCCTGAATTTCCTAAATATGCTTTTGCGTGTTTGTTTCATTGTTTTTGTCTTTGTTTTTGTTTTCATTAGAAGTGAATTCTTTCTCTCTTTGCAGGCTCTGGCAACTTTTCTGTTTCCTTCTTCATTTCTATCATGGACATGTACAATCCTGTTCTATCTACAACTTTTCTGAGTAAAACTCACACAAATAATTTGTTTCCTTCCAGTCAGTGCTCCCCGACAACTTTATTCTTCATCCATTCTGAAAGGCTTCTGTCTCACCTCTAGCAATAATCTTTTGAATAAATTCCTACAACACTTATTGAGAATAGCACCAAAGTTGTTTCTACTGATCATAACCAGCTGAGTTAGAATTTTATGGTGTTTCAGGAGCAAATGTGTCACATCTGCAACATAGAACAAGTGAAGGTCTGAGACCGGGAAATTTAGAGCTTTCCCAAAATGAGCCATCCCCACTTTTAAATTAGAGCTTGAGGCTTAAACATTGTTTGTGTATTCCGTAACAGTGACACAGTGGCCTTAATTTGCTGTATAATATGTACTGGTTTCAGCTTGGGTAGAGTTAACATTCATCCCAGTAGCTAGTATGGTGTCATGTCTTAGATTTATGATAAAAATAATATTGATTACACACTGATGTTTTAGTGTCTATATTATATTCACAACACCCTTGAAAACTGAAGGCTGAAAACAACAAACCTGCCTGAATTTCTTCCCTTCCATTCCTGACTTCTTCCAATTGCCAGCACTTAGAAGCAGGCCCAAAAGAAAATAGAAGACTAGCACTGTAAAGCATCCAGTGCAGTGGATATTACTGCAATGTAAAGTTTATATTATAAATAAGAGAAGAGCAGCTTAACAGTTTATCTTCATGAGAACAGTTCTCAAAAGTGATCTGAAATGGATAGACAAATAGATTGGTAGACCTGCCATTATGCAGTCTACAAAGGGTTTCAGATGTTAAAACCTGACTTTAAGAGATCTCAAAATCATAGAAACACAGAACGATCTGGGTTGGAAGGGACATGAAAAGTCATCCATTTCCACTTCCAAACCTATTGGCAGGGTCAATCAGATCAGGCTGCTGTCAGTGGTTTATGGGCTGGTTCAGCCCACTTCTGTGACCAGTGGGGTGGAGAGATTTAGCACAGTCCGCACCTCCAGAAAAGGGAAACAGGGGATTCCAAAATAATTAAAAACAGTGGCAACAATCTGAGGAGAAACAAACTAATTTACTAAATATGGTATCACACTATAATACAATATAATTAGAATTGAAGCTAATAAATCAAATATAACGAAAGTACCTGAAAGCTGTAGGCCTTACAGTAATACTGAAGTGCTGTGTGCAGTCGGGACGGGCAGCAGCAAGGAGAGGCAAAGGAGAAGAATAATGAAGAGAAAAGCCCCGATCAGGTGACCTTGCCAGGAGTTCTATCTCCTCTCTGACTGCAAAGCCCCCCTGCGGAATGTAGTTCTTGTCTTCTGGACAGGTACCCGGAACTGGAGCATTAAGTGCACTACATGATGTTATGATGTGGATGCCCTATCCATCCTGGCACTGAGCACCTCCAGGGATGAGGCATCCACAAATGTTTCATTCTGATTAACACTGGAGGTGTTTACTGAGAATTTAAAATCAGAAAAAATATTGCATGTATTAGAGATGCATGTGCTTCTAAAAAGCTGCATTGTCCTCAAGTGGGATGAATCTAAATACAGTATGGGTCCAATCAAAGCACCTCTTGTTAATCACACCTGCCCTGAGCTTGGTGGTTAAGGCCTCTCTGTAATATGAAGCATTTTCAGACTTCTCCTTTGCAAACTGTACACTCATTCTTAGTTCCCTCACTGGCCTGATGCTGCCTTTGAGCAACAGCCAGTGCTGTTTTCTTCCTTCTTTTGTCTGACTCCTTAGCAAACTCTCATTATCCCTCCTTGATTTCCACAGACCTTGAAAGGGAACTGGATGGCAAGTATTTATTGTAGATGCCCATCATGGGGCCCGTCGGTTCTGCCAGCTATTCCCATGCCCCTTTGATGTTGTTGAAATCTAATTCCTTGTGCGACGGGGGCTCTGCACCCCAGAGCACATTGTGCATCCCAGAGAGCAACAAGCCCTGATTGTGCTGCCAGTCAAAGCACAGCAGAGATGCTGCTGAGGCTGATAATGGGAGCTACAAAGGTAGCTGAGACTACAGGCTAGGGTGAGGAGGGAGGGAAAGACAGACAAACCATATTGGAGTTCAGTGGGTGAGAAGAATAGCCAGGCTTGATTGGAGGATAGTGGAAAAGAAAAGGAGTTTCCATAGAGGAGGTGGAAAAGAAAAGGAATAGTGTTTTATCAGTTGAATAAAGGGCTGGGATTTTTCTTTGAGCGCTGACAGACCTTCTGTTTTTTGAACTGGTTCACTGGCTTCTAGCCCAACATTTATGCTCCAAGGCAAGCTACTGCTTGTAGTCTTTTTGAGGCAGAGGCAGCATATTAAAAATGCTGGCATTTTTAGAGATTGTCAACTAACTTCTGTAAGGTAAAAATTAAGAATTTGTGTATTTCTTTTTCTTTTTTCTTTTTCCCCTTACTCTTCACCCCTCTGTTTTTAAGGATAACCAGCTACATCTAGTTAGCTAACATCAAAACCTTTTTTTCCCCCTGTTTTTGAAGAAGTTTCTGGCTGGGGAAGAGACTTTGAACACGGGCAAGGCCATGAGCCTATGCAGGGACAGAATGAACTAAGGGATGATGAAGAGGTTACTGATTAGCTGGAGGACATACTTAGAAAAAAATGAGATGAGAAATTCATTGAAAATGGATTTTTAAAAATGAATTTAGTGGACTTCGCTTTTCATTGTATTTTATTTTTTTTCCATGCAATCTATCTGTTATATAGTGTGTTTCTATATAACTGTATGCCACAGACTAGGTGTATTGTGAATATTTATGCTGACTTATCCCTTCAATTTGTCCATTCAATTTATCCAAGAACAAGGAGATGGCAATAGACACCATATTTTGTGACTGACAGTAACCTGAGCTGTAAAACTAGGCTTCAGATTTAAACACCTGTATTTAAATCAGGTGGCAGGGCTTGAGATTGTTTTATCAACATTTTAATAGGATTGAGAATGTAGCAGTGAGCTACAATTGTGCACATACAAAGAGGGAAGGAAAAAATGTGAACAGGCCCTCTTCAATGAGATTTAACAAATGTGTTTCAATAAAACGATAAAATGAAGCAATGTTTGAAAGGTCGATAGGAAAGGGAAAAAAACGTCATTTGGATATCCAAGTTTTATTTTCAGTTATTTTCTTAGCTGATTCATGATGTGCTAAAAATCACTCCACACACCTTACTTGTCTGTATCCCTGCGCATTCTAGGTCCTTGGCAATGCATCCTCAGTTTGACTCTCCAGCCCCCAGATCTGAATACAGGAAAGATGCCACTGTTGATAGGGATCTGTAGTAAGAAAATGTGGTGTAGATGTTAATGGGATGGTTTATCACTTGTGTTCCATTTTTTACTTTACATTACATGCAATATTCATTTATTCCCTCCACAGGTTGTTCTTTGGAATATCATGTTGTCCTTGTTCTTCAGACTCATTTCATCTCTGTTTGGAAATCACATAGCACAGGTAAAGGGATGTGGCAACATGAATAATAAATTCTGAGGATATAAAAGGGCACACAGAACAGACGTGAGCATTTTCTTTCTTTGCATATACTTTCTTTATGCTACGTACTTCAAACTGAGTAAATATTATGACAGAAATTGTTGGATATCTTATCCCATTAAAAAAAGAAAAAAAATAGATGGTCATTTATCAAAAATTATTCCTTAACTGTATCCACTCACTTTTAAAATATATTTGATCTGCATTATGAATATTGGCATTGAATTTTCTAACATTTGCTAGATGGATAATCAGGTCAAAATCTCCTTATTGCAACTATGTTGTGCTGAAATGATCTGTAATGCCATGACAGAATTTATGACATAACTATGTGCATCTCCATTTTCAAGGAGAATTTCAGTTCTGCCACCTGGCATGGAAAATTAACTCTGCTTATTCCTTAAAACAGTGACCTGTGCTTACCGTGGTGCTGTCCAACATGAAATATACCTGCAGTTGGACTTGTGATGACACATTTCCCCAAAATAAGCAAAATTCAACCACTTTGAAACCATTGTATCAGGACCTCTGCTGTTCCCTAGAATGGTTTCTTTATGATGTGCTTGTTACTAGTAACTTGTTTTGTTTTAAACAGTGACATGTTGGACTAAAAATAGAAAAGAAAAAAAAAGTATGAATTTATTTATATGCCTTCTTCTTTTTAGTTTTACTGTGGTAATTTCAATATTGTTCTTTTACTTGCATCTTCAGTGTCTGCTCTGACAGGTCAGCTCTTGCAAATGATGCTAAGCCAGACCTGAGATTAGCATCTAGCCACTTAATTGTCTGGACAGCAATAAATACTGTCTACTAACTGCGGGTGAATTAGTGGCACTACTGAAGTAATGAGACACGGGATTTCTTGGAGATGTACCATTGCACAGCAATGGTTCTACCGATAAATACATTCACACTTTTCAGTGAAATACAATTATTTGAACTCCTTGTGCTTGTTTTGTTAAGAAATTGCATCACCAAGCTGGTCTCTTCATTCCAAAAACTGCCAAAAAAACCCCACATTATTTATAAAACAGTGACAGAATGAAGTGTGATTTTATGGTCCTTAGAAAGCATATACTAACCTGATCTCCTTTGACAAAATGAAGGAAAAGCTGTCGAGGTTATTTACTTTGGTTTTAGTGATGTACATTATACCATCTCCTACAACATTCTCCTGCAGAAACTGGCTGCTCCTGGTACGCACAGGGTACATAGAGTTTGCTGGGTGAAGAACTGCCTGGATGGCCAAGCCAAGAGGGTCATTGTAAATGAAGTTACATCTGTCTGGAGGCTGGTCACCCATGGTGACCCCCAGGGCTCAGTCTTTGTGCCTGTTCTCTTTAAAATTTTTAATAATGGTCCAGATGAAGAGATTTAGTGCACCCTCTCACACAGCATTGACTTACAGGGGGCTGTCAATCTTCTTGAAGGCTGTAAGCTTTGTTATGTATTTGAATACGATACAGCGATGGGCTGAGTTCAGTCGTGTGACATTCAACAAGGCTAAGTGCTCAGCAAGGTTTAAAATTTACTCTGATCCCTGTGAGAACCTAACAAACTTCATAATGGACTAAAATTTTGGATTTGACCTTTTCTTCATCTCTTTTATGGTGATAATATTCTGTCTTTTTTTTAAAAAAAAATAATTTTTGTAATCTTTTGGCCAAAATATTGTTTGTTTTAAATGATGAATCCAGTATACTGAAAAGGGAAACTGTAAGTTGTGTTTCTGCCTTTCCCATAGTGGCAGAAATTTGTTTCTTCCTCCCTGGTGAGAGGGGTTGTGCACCAGAACCCTGTCCTGGCAAAGACTTGATTTCATGAAAAGGGATTATCCACAAAACAGCAGAGTGCCAACAGCCTGACAATTCACAAAGGATCATCTCCTAGTGTCTCAGAAAAGTGTCTTTCCCACCTGTGATGTGGCTTATGTTCCCTGCAGCTTCTGGACAGAAAATAAGATCAATAAGAGAAAGACTTCAAAGGACTACCAGACTTCTGTGGAGAAAACAGAGTCATGGGGAAAAAATCATCTGCAGCTCCTTCTTCTCAAAAGTTTCAAAATTTTTGGTGAGCAAGAACAAAAACTACCAATGAATCAAGAACTACTGGTGCAGAAACCATGATAATGTCTGACTCATGTATAGGCTTTTCCCTTCTGATCCTCAAGGATACCACATGCTTTGAGCTCTTTGAAACAGGACTTTTAGTGCCATATCATGTTTTGATCTTGTCATGCCTCGCATGAGAAACTTGTACTCCTTTTTTCCCTCTTTTCTCCCAAATGCCTTTAAACAAATAACAACTGTGATTTGACTACTGGTGCCTCCCAGTCTTTGCCTCCTGAAATTCAGTGAAGCCTTTCACCTTTTTTCCATTTGCCAGGTGAAACATTCTTCCATCTTAAGGATCTCCTGTAGTTTACTCAGCAACATTATCTTTGTCATTCATCATTTATCATTATCTTCGAACATTAATATATTTTGAGGATTTGCAGCTTTGCTTAGTAATGCATTGCAATGCCTTTTGATTCAGGAGTTATCTGAGGACATGCTTAGAGCTCTGTGACCTCACAGATTTTATATGACCAGGCTCATTGCTATTGCTTATTCATGTGAACAAATGAGTGCAGGTCTATGTGCCTATAACGAGGTCTCTGTTGAAGGATGTAGCTAAAAGAGCATTTTAGAACAATTTCACTTGAGTATGTTTGACTGGCCAGCCTTGGTAATGTCTTTTTTTCTCTCTCTTTCTACTAATGGTTAGGCTAGATAGGTTAGGCTAGATGTTAAAGAAAGATTGAAAGAGTATTTTAAAAATGTGGAAAATTAGCAATCTGGAAAAATAAACTTGTACATTTTCAATGAATTGTGATTCTTCATTGTGTGGGGTGTAACACTGACCCTGGAATACTGTAGCCTAAACTGAGTCATTTAAAGGAGAAACATATGCCCAGCTATCATTTCCACATTCAGGCATCTTATTACATTGCAGTCATTTATCTTTTGTCGTAATTCAGCAGAAAATTCTATTTGCAATAGAAAATTAATTTTCTTAATTATGGCCTCCTACAGACATTCTAATGATTTGTTGTCAACATAAATTATCAAGAGGTGTTACATTGTGCAAAATTAAAATTTAACATGTAATCATATTTTATGGAAAATACAGAATCTTCTTGTATCCTTTACCTCTGTGTCCCTCTAAGAGACTTTCATTTGTTTGATATATAGCAGCAGAGGAAAGACACTCAATTTTATTATTTTACTTTCAGGTACCACTATTCTTGCTTATTAAGACTTCAAATGAAATTCTAATGCTTTCTCTGAATTTATTTATGCTTTGCCAGATCATGCCAGATCCTAACTACATTTAGCTCTCACAGAACTCAGGATGTATTTAAAGATTTAATCTACTGACATTTTTATTTGGCAGAATATTTCCATTGCTTCTCACTGATGGTCTCTAAAGAAAATGTAATCCAAATATAATGAATGATTAAAGAAGTTGTCATTTGGAAGGCAAAAACTTTTAGTACTAAGAAAAGCAACTATGCCAGCAATTAGGCAAAGTACTTGATTGGATTTTTAAGCAGAGAGGTAGCTGGTTGAGGAATGCAGTGGAGCCCTCTTTAGTGATGTGTTTTAAGTCTGATGATTAAATAAACATGGGAATACTAATACGGATGAATATGAAAGGCAAAGGGCATTTTGTCCACTTAGCATTCTTTACAGTCCATCACTTTGTGAATATACTCCCATGCAGAAGAATTACCTAGCCAGAGTCCTAGGGACTGTGAACTTAGTATGAATCAGGAAAACAAACCAAAATA
This sequence comes from Coturnix japonica, assembly GCF_054131305.1. NCBI lineage: Eukaryota > Metazoa > Chordata > Aves > Galliformes > Phasianidae > Coturnix > Coturnix japonica. Next base: position 9,685,442 of record NC_140664.1, on the reverse strand, counting down.
TTTTTCCATCTTATAACTGTATGGTGCACCTGGTGCTGGATATAATCTCAATTGAAAGAAAATTCTGAAAATATTAATCAAGGTAGTGACATCAAAGGATATTATGAATGTCTTGTACTCAGTTTGGATTAACTACAAAGGGAGAGGAAGGACCTTTGGTTGTAGATGAACCAACATGAGCACTGTGTTTAGTTGAACATTAAAGACTGAAAAATTGGAAGTCCTGAACAAATGGGTGGCATGGAGGAGAATGAATGAAAAATTATTGTAAAAAGTTTATGGAACATATGATTGAAATTTAATTGCCAAATAATAGAAAGGTTTAATAAGAATTGATCCTACTTTCTTATAGGTGTCATCTTGACATAAAAGGAAGATACAGACCCTGAGACGAGGACCAGCTGGAAAATAGTTTGCACCTTAATTAAATATTCATGGATCATGATAACATACAGTTCTCTTTGCTAATTTTTACACTGAAAGCAGTAAAGCTATTTAAAAACAAAAGTCACAGCTGATGAGTTTCAATCCCTAATTCTGTTTCTTTTAATTAAAAGCTCAATAGACAAAAAGCTACAGTAAGTTTATCTCCGGACTAATGGAGCACAACGTTTCACTTGTTAGAAATAGATCAGACAACTACAAAATAACAACAATAATTTAAAAATTTAACAGTGAAAGAAGAAGCAAGTTTTCTGGAAGATTTTTGGCATTCGTATCAATATGAAATGGTGAAACCTCTGCACATTTTCTGTAGAGCCTGAGCCAAACTCTTAATCAGTGCTTAAACCTAGCATCAAGTCTGTCTTACATGGCTTGTACCTCATTTGGCATTGGCTGCACTGATCATGAGGAACTGAGTGGAATACATCAGTGTTTCCACCATTACTGAAGAATAAAAACTAAAATCTGCACAACTTCTATTCAGTGAAAAAGTGAGGCAGTGAAGCATTTCTAATCTCCCACACAGGGTATACTTTAGTCTGCATTGCTCTTCTTGCTTTTGTACGGAAGGAAACACTTCAGACCCAATGGCTCAGTCCTGATAGAGATCTGTTTCAATCTCAGGTGATTTTGTTTTGCCAACTTTATGATTCAGCTCAAGCCAGAACTATTTTTTTTTTCATTGTTTTTCTTTCTTTCTTTCTTTATTTGACATACAAAAGTTATCTTTTTCCACACAGACTTTTAACTATATATATATTTATATATGTATCAGAAGTGCTACAGTTCTCTGTTAACTCCAGCAGAGTTCCCATGTAATTGCACAGGTTTGACAAACCCCTCCAACCTTGTTCTCTGCTCTTTTATTGCTGTTTGCATTATGGTAAGAAGCCTCCACCAAGAGAAGAGCTCTAAGCTGTCAGTGACTGCATAGAATACTAAAACAAAAATAAAACCCATGCTCAGTTGCTAAATTTGAAAGCCAGGCTGAATATTGCGAGAGATCTGGAGCCATTTTGCTTAGCAGAGTACTTGTCTAGCTCAATGCTCGTGTAATGTTTGTTGTCCTTATTCCCTTCCTCATCCATTTTCATAATAGTGACACTAGTTTCTTGTGTTACGATGTTAAAAACAAAGTACAATGCATGTTTAGGTCCATAGTATTATATAATTTCCCTTAATTCTGTCTCTCTTTATCACTCTTTCCAATCTGGATTATCCTTTCCGAAATGACACTTGATTTCAGAAAGTACACAGGACACATCATGTATCAATTTTCTTTGTAAAATCAAATGTTCCACAACTTTCTTTTAAATCTCAGGAGCTATTTTCATAAAATCTTGTGCTGAAACTAGTGTTTATATTCAAAAGACACAGATGTTACTTTCTTTTAGAGGTCAGACAGTAAACATAAGCAAGTGTACACAAACCGCATCAGAAAGCACATCTTTATTAAGGAGATGATGGAGCACTGGCACAGGTTGCCCAGAAAGGCTATATGGTCTCCTCCTTGGAGATCTCCAAAAACCACCTGTATGTGGCCCTGCTCTCTCAGGAAACTTCGTTGTTCTCATTAAAGCCTGGGTTTTAGCACTGTGCAAAATTGCTCTGAATCATTACTAACAAGGGAAAGTGAATAATTCTTGGTTGAATATCTCATTTTTGCCTTGTAGAGTACATGAAGAAACCACATTATATTCATCATGGAAATATAACCAGTAAATATTGAAGACAGTTAGTCTTTTTTTTTTTTTTTTCTTTTTATGGACCAAATCACAAAGAACCAACTGTAGGTATTTGTCCCAATAAGATTGCAGCTGAGCTGCTTAATGATAGAGACCATGCAACCCTGATATGCAGTGACTCCAAGGACACTGTATGCTGTCTCCTATTTTGATGGGTGAAAACAACCCAGGTAATTAGGGGAAGGATTGTAATAAACCTCTGCTGAGTGAAGAGAGAACAGATAATTAAGAGTGGCTTTCTGGAGAGCATTATACTTTGGGTCAGGCAACCACTAACAAGCAGAGGTTGTAAATGGGATTTTGTGTCCTTCTCCAGATGGAAGGCGAGACAATTGCAGTAGGACTGAGAAGGACCTGTGTTGTATTTCAGGCCCTCGAATAGTTCAGTTCATGATCTTCCTCATCTATACTATCATCCAATGATAATTTAATATCTTTCTGCAGACCTTCCTGGCTGCCTTTGGACCCATTGGTACTTGCCTTGTTAATTATTTTTCTGTCTAGCAAAGGGAGAGAAAATGCCCCCAAAACCAAACTGAGATGATGCTTGAGAAAGTATCTTATCCACTGTAGACACATTTTCTGGGATGTTTACTTGAGTCCCTCCATCCTTTCATGCCTGACAGGCTTATGAGGCCATTTGGATAGGGCTCCCTCTGTGTCTTGATTGCTTCGGTAGATTTTCAGGTAATGCTGCCTCCCTCTGAGTTTGGAAGTGTGAAAATATTAATTACTCATTCATAAGGTAAACAAACTGTTTTCATTTCATTCACTGCAAATGTGCCACCCAAACATTCTATTTCAGTTGTCTTTTAGGAAATGTTTTATTCTGGCTTGGGAAATAATTGGTAGGTTGGCAGAGTTGAAGATGACTCATAAGTAACAAGAATTATATTTGTTATGTATTTTTCTCCCCAACATAAATATTTTTACTTTTTTTTTTTTTTTTTTCCAGAAGTCTGCATACTGGGAGCACCTCCCCAGTAGCTCAATCAGTACTGAAGGCCCATACGACACACCCCACATTACTGATAATGGCAATAATAAAAAAGTGACATTTCATCTATTTATTTTAATGCCTGTGATGCACAACTTGCTGATGACATCCAAGGTGTCTTGCAGTGATAAGGTGATACTATTTGCTCATATTTTGAAGGGAAAAAAAATTCGATTTTCAATTTAAATATTTACAATGAGTGCATTCATCAGGACAGCTGCTTTCAACAGAGAGGCACAGCTGGAATTATGTGCTTGCATTTTGTATAATTTATTTTAAATTTTGCAGACCGTAATTTGGGAACAGAATGCTAATTTAAGTCTTAGTTTTCAGGAGACTGAATGGAGAAGCCTGTAGGATGCACGGTGCCCTTGACCAGCATCACTTTCTTAGTAAGCAAATCACTTGAGCAGAAATGCTGTTTTAGGATTTCAAGCTCAAAAGAAGGGGATTTTTAACCCTCAGGTTTCCTTGAAAACAAGATAACTCAAGCTACTGCAACAACTTTTCTTCAAAGAATGTAGATAAATCTTTCTTCAGGACTATATCTTCCATTGCTAACTGGTCAGATCCGAGAGAAAGAGTGGATTAATCACTTCACCACACTGATACTTAGAGAAGTATTTTGGTGCTTCAAACAAACAGAAACTTCTCAGAATAGATAAGAGTGAGTAAAGGAGATGAGTAGGGACAGATGCCTTCTAGATTTCAGGTTCCTGTGTGTGCTCAGCCCGGAGCAGAGGAGCTGAGGGGAGGCCTGATGGCAGCTGAAGCTCCGCATAGGAAGTGAAGGGCCAGTGCTGAGCTCTGCTCTTTGTGACAGAAACAGGGCCCAAGGGAATGGCTATGTAAAGGGAGGGGAGGGTGGGGGTCAGAGACAGGGTCTGCACCAGAGGGCAGTGGACACAGCCCCGAGCTGCTGGAGTTTGAGGGTCATCTGCATAACACTCTTAAACATAGGGTTTGAATTTTGGAATTATCCGTTTACTTCTGGAACCAGGGGTTGGTCTCTATGGTTGCTGTGGGTCCCTTTCGGTGTAGGGTATTTTCTGATACTGTTATTTAAATACATGGCACCTTGGAAGGGTGCTGATAGAGGAATCCTCATTTTCTTGGATAGAGGGTAGTGTCTTAAGGAGGAAGAGTGCCTAAAAAAAGTAAGAAACACTTGCTTCTATTACAGCCATCCTATTGAGGAAAGATATAAATGAGGTTGATATTGGTACAGCCTCAAGTTGACTTAGATATTGATAATTAGTGAAAGGTTAAAGGAGGAATTGAAATAGTGAGTCAGTCTTCTAAGTAAGTACAAGGAACATAGGGAATAAACAGAAGAAACCAGGGATCTTAATCATAATTTACTGAAATGAACTGGCAAACCAAAGAGCTGGAGGAGGTAACTGCAAATAACTGGAGGCATAAGAGCATCTGCAGATGGTTGGTGCCTTTTTCTGAGGGGGATTGCCATTTCCAACATACTGCAAGCTTAAAATTTAACCCTAATCAATTGGTATCCTTTCAGCAAACCGGGTGTTCTAGGATAAGCTTGGAAATGGGTAAGAGTTCTCAAACATTATTGCAGACTTAGCAGTGATTACACAGTAGCTCACAATCCGGGCTCTGAGAACTGTTGCATGCAATGCAGAGCAGCCATGACTTGAGTCCCACTCAAATAAGGTGTCCCTAACAGTTTGTTTTGTATCCCCACAATATTCCTTCTTTCAAAAGGAAATTTGAACCTTCCTTTGCTGAGTTTTATTAAATATATATCAGAATTGATATTTGAATTATCCTCATTAGATTTCAGAGTGAACAGCCTCCTGTGGTGAAGGAACCTCCATGGGAAGTTCAGGTTGGATATTAGGAAAAATTTCTTCTCAGAAAGAGTAGTGAGGTATTAAAACAGGTTGCATGGGGATGTGGTGGTGGACACCATCCCTGGAGGTGTTTTGGTAACAGGGAGATGTGGCACTGAGGGACACAGTTCAGTGGGCACTGTGGTGGTGGGCTGACGGTTAGACTAGATGGTCTTAGTGATCCTTTCCAACCACAATGATTCCGTGGTTCTGTGAAAGCAATTCAGACCTCACAGAGTGGTTGTCTTCACAGATCATAAATTCACACTCACTATGTTGCAGACCTTACAATTGGTTAGCATTTGGAAAATAACCTTTTCAACCAGAAATGTTATGGAATGATATGCAAATTTTTAAGCACTGATTTTTAAGCACATAAATACAAAAACAGGAGCAAAGCATTTGAAGTTTGTTCTGCTCCCACCCATTCTTACTAAATTAGAGACCATATCTTATTTAATTTAATTGATACGCCCTTTGCAACATGTAAATTCTGGAGAACCAAACCGTGCCAGAGAAAATCATTATATTATTTTCCCAGTGGGATACAGTCTTGATTTAACCAGTTTACCTGCTATGGCTCAGTCAGCTCATCCCTTCAAAAACCTGGAAGTGGTGTACAATAAGGCAGGCACTGTTTGCAGACTAACTTCCTGAGTTAGCCTGTTGATGTTGCAGTTCATGTGCATTCAACATCAGTCTGGAATTTAGAAATAAAAAAGCACTTACATAAACTTGATGAAATAAGTGCTAGTCTGTGGCAATCTGGAACAGATAGTAGAAGAATAATGCTAATAGAGAAGAAAGTGTTCTTTAAGATAACTGAAAAAAGAACTCATTGTAAGCACCTGTTTTAGTCTCATTCCTAAAAAGGTATTTCCATTTGATTCTTAGAGAAATACTAGATGATATCTTTGCAAATAAAAAGTTAACTACTTTTTTTTTTTTTTTTTCCTCCATATCAAAACACTTTCACAGCTGTGTTTCTTTCTTTACTCTTTGTCAGTGGGCTGACAAGACACCAATCAAATGTGACTGAAATATCTATCTCTATGCCTTATTAGTGTCCTATCAGTAAAGACTTTTCAGGAGGGAAGTCAGTCATTCCTTCATTTTAGCTTTTTATCAACAGCCAAAGCTACTTTTTGGTTTGCTTGTGCGACAGCTCTCTACAGCACACTTTTTAGTCTGGCAGATTAATAAGTTAATAAGTATGTTAATAAGTTAATAAATGTCTGGAGGAAATAAAGTCCAGGACTCATATTAGGAGTAGTTTTCTGAATATTTCAGCATCATGACGCTCACTAAATTGTCATGTGATCTGGTTACTTACATCAAAAAAATGTAATGTTACCATTATCCTTGCTTGCAATAATACTAATCCCAGTATTACAGGTTTTACAAGGGTTTTCAAAACTCTTCCTTTGTTTTGAGCCTGCTGGAATGAAATACTTTCCAGTGAGGCAGTTTCCCTATACACTGAGCACGTGAATCAGTATTGCTTTAAAATTTTTGCAGTCTTTATAGTTTGATCTGAAGAAGAGCTGGGGAGTTCTCTGATTTCCTTATTAACGTATCACATATCTGAACTGGTCTCATGTTTGGTTGTAGTTCAGACAGAAAGCAGAAGTTCTGTAGAGTCTTGGAGGGTCATCTGAAGGTGTCATACAGTAACTTTATATACAATACCCTGTATTTTCACCTTGTGGAGATATTTCCCCAACTTCAGTCCCCATCCCAAACCCTCTTCTCCCATTTTTTTGTTTTGTTTTGTTTTGTTTTGTTTCCTTCCCTGGAGTTAAAACCATATTTTCAGGCCACTCAGAACCACAATCTCACTTATCTGGTGTTCTTGTGTTTTTCATTTGCATGCATGATAGCTAGAGAAAGATATCAAATGACTGTTTTATTACCCAGGGCTCTGAATTTGGTTGGTTCTTCCCACTTACAAACCATCTATTGTCAGAGTGGGACAAAGCAAACCCATGAAACAATTCATAACTGTTAATTCACCTCATTATTGACCTAATCCAAATCCCATTCAAGGCAGTGAAAAGATTTCCAGGGATTTAGTGGGTATTAGGTACAGACCTAAGGTTTATGAAAACCCTTTCACCTTCTTTTTACAATAAACACAGAAGACTTGCTTATGCCACGGTGGTGAGGGGGAGGGGAGTACAGAAAGTGTTTAAGAGCAAAATTTCATTTGCAACTTCAAAGCTGTCAGTAATGTCCTACTCTGTCAATTCAATTTTATATATGAAACTTTTCACTCAGCTCACTGAATACAATTGTACTTCACAGTGGGATCTCCTTATAGACAAATGATTGGAAACATTCAGCTCTACATTGGAAAGGCTCACAGGAAAATAATACCTCTGATTACTCCACGATCCCTAGGAGGGAACAACAGAGCTATAGGCTGAACACAAGGCAGTGGCAGGGGGAGATGCCAGAAGAAAAGATCAACTGTTTAGTAGCGTGGTAGCATTTAAAATTAGTCTCAGGAAAGGTTTCATGAGCACACAAAACCACTCTCAAGTTATCTCGATTGCTCAGGGGAGGGCAAAACTAAGGAAAATTTCAAAAATGGAAATCCAGCTTAGAAAAAATTTACTTATCTTGAGGCTGGAACATCTGCAGTGTCCATGGTCTGACTGTCCAACCCACAGTGTTCCTATTCTTACCCACGCAGTACTCTCATTTGTGACCAGTAAATTCAATCAGTGACTGTAGTTGCTTTTGCTTTGAATTATTCAGAGAGGCGACACTTTCCCCAGATGGAGAAATCAACTACCAGGCGCATGTGGCTCTTACCCCAATGTCTCCCTGTACTACATCTTCCATCAGCAAAGGGACAGCAGGCAGATAAAAGCTTCTGGTGTTGCAAGTGAACGATTTGAGTTCAAAGTACAGCAGCTATTGCTTTGCAGTCTGCCACAGCCATTAGTACCTCAAGGCAATGTCAGAGTTGCTGCAGAATGGGCATCCAAGCTGCTGGGTCCTCCCGCTTGCGGGGTGACTGTTCCTTGATCAGAAGAAATACCCAGTGATTGTAGCAACTGCTGTTTGATTTTATGGGGTTTTGCACTGAAGCAAGGAATATTTACTCAGCTCAGTTTGGAAAGCTTCAATAATCACCATGAGATTTAATTTCTGTGTGCATGGAAGCGTAGCATGCGATGCCTGCTTCAAAAAATGGCATTCAGAGCAAAGCCTCACTTATCTGGGTTCTTTGTAATCAACAACAGAAACCTCCCAAACAGAAAGCTTCATTATTCTGCTTTAGAAAACTGCTTATGCTGACATAAAGGAAGTAATTTGTGATGCTTATGATTTTTATTACATTCAGAACTGAGTTTCACAGGTCCTCTTTGAAACTGCAACTTACCTTTTTGTTAAAAGAGGATCTGTAAGGTAATACTAGAACCAGGAATTTAAACTCCCTTAAAAGCTTCATTATTGTATCTTCCTAGTTTGCCCCACATAAAAGGTAAGATGAATTATTTGACTCTGATTAGGATCGTCAAGATTGGATATCTGCAGTTGACTTTGTTTATCTGGCCCAGGAGAAAGATACACTCTCAGCTATAGAGTTCACATACCTCTCATTAGCATTAGTTGCAGTGTGGTGTACTCGTGGTTGTGACTGTGATGTTATGCTCCCACACTTCTCTGCCAAACTTTATGGAGGGGCCACCTGGACATTGTCAGTGCTGCTTCCAGCTCTTCCTTTTCTAATCGCCATGTGGATAGTCTATGGAGTGACCAAGCTCCCTCTACCATCAGTTCTTTGGTTCTGCTCAACAGAAGCCAAAAACAAAGACATCTGCAGATTTCTATATTCAACTGTTTTGATCTGGCTGAGTTAGATCTTCGGCTTGTATTCTGGGTCTGTGACAAATCTGATTCTATTATATGTCCTGAATGTAAAATACAATAGAAATTTAATGACTGTGGTCTTAATTGTCAACAAAAATTGTTAAAGCAATGATCTTTACATTATAATTTGGAAAGGCTGTATGAGTTTTCTCAAGGTAAACCATGGTAGCTCAGTTAATGATCTGGTCAGACCATAAGACTCTAGTTGAAAAATTGCATTATTATTATTTTGTATTTGCTTTAGAAGAAAGGTTTGAGTGTTCTGCTTGGAGTAACTCAATTTCTTAATCTAATACCCATCCTAGAATCCAGATACAAAGTTTTGATCTTAGAAAATTGTTAAAGTTTAAGCTACTCTGCAGCTTGAACATACAAAGCAAAATCCTCTTCTGCAAGTCCAATATATATGTATTTATATACATTTCCACTGGCTTCAAATAAATCTCATATAGTTGTAAAGACCTGAGCCACAAAGAAATTAAAGTTTACACAAAGTATTGTACTGTTCTGAGTAGTTACTGTCAGTTCAGTTAACCTTTGCAGTCATTAAGTGGAAGTTCACATCAGTTAGTTTAGTGGATGTTCATTAACATTTTATTCAAAATATTTTTCTAAGATTTTTTTTTTTTAAAAAACTTCTTAAAAACTATTGTATGCATTCTTACTTGACGTACTAAAGAGATGAATATTAAAGTGTGTAAGAGCAGGTGTAAACCTGCTCTCTCTTCTCACATGCACACATTTACCATAGCACAAATCGAATGTTTATATTGCCTTGCTATTTCTGCGAGAGAAATCTCAGATCCTTTCAGGGTAGATGGATAATTTTCAGATTCAGCCTTGGAAAAATACCCCAGATAACTCTCCTCATCAATGCCAAGCTCATTGAAGGCACCTTTCTTTGGCTCAGTGAGCTTATTCAGCAGTTGTAATTATTGCCACATTCTGTAGATGGGATTATACTCACACCTTGGTGGACTTCTTGAGTAACAGAATTGGTAACATCAAGCTAAATACAATAATATGAGCTGCACAGTAAATGCGAATACTCTTTCTCAAATAATATGCAAGTAGGTATATATGGTTTGGGTTTGTTTGCTTGTTTGTTCCTGGTGGTATAATGTTCTATGAGAATGAAAAATGAAAAGCAGTGGCAAAAAAAACCAAAACAAAATAAAATAAAATAAAATAAAATAAAATAAAATAAAATAAAATAAAATATAAAATAAAATAAAATAAAATAAAATAAAATAAAATAAAATAAAATAAAATAAAATAAAATAAAATAAAATAAAATAAAATAAAAAAGTGCTTTTTAATCAAAGAAAGACAAATTATTTGTTGAACTCTCGTTTTCAAATGTCCAGTCGTGGTTATTTTTATACTAAGATACTGATATAAAAGCTTAATCTATAGCCTAGTTGCAATAATTAAGGTCTATACAGAAAGAAAAGTAAATATTGTCTTCTCACTGATAAACTGGTGCTATGTGAATTAAATTTAAATATGTTACTTTACAGTAAAGAATAGAATTGTATATAAGAACTGGATTACTTCTGACACTAATTTTTCATAGCTGTTAAAGGATTTAACAGTAAAAATCCCCTTTGAGGAACTCAGGAGTTTCACAATAAGAGCTTACAGTTGGCTGACACCAATTCCACTTGATACCAGTAGGCAAAGAAACTAATCTGCTTTATTTCATGCTATCTGGTCTCTATTGTGCCATGTTTTTAGGGCTCCTGTTTCTTTCACAGTGCCACTAACTGTGACTAGTGTGCGATTCATTGTGTGTAACTATGCCAGAATGCCTGGGTAACATATCACAGTGACATATGTAGCTGTGACAACCACCTGGATGCAGAGAGACGGCACTAAGCTTAATTCCCCAGGAAAGTAACACAGTTAACATTCTAAACATTGTTTTAGGTTCTTACTAAGGGGAAACTAAAGTAATTTAACCCAAGTAATAGATAATAGAGTGGTTTAGTCTCTCCTATCTTTTCTGTAAAGTACCTTCAACATTGCCTCATTTTATTGCTCTGGCGATCTACCATTCTTCAGTAAGAAAACCAGCTCTGGTAAGCTCTTGAAGTCATCATTATTTGTACAAAACATATGGCATGCTTGTGACCTGTGAAAAATTCAGAGGGCAACAGAAAGGGAGAGAGATATTACATAATATTTTGACTGGAAGAAAAAAAAAAGCTATTTCCTCAGTGCTTTAATCACAACCTTATATGCTGTAACCCTTCCACCTTTCATCCAGGGCTGTTGGAATCATGATAATGGTCACCTCACAGTGATGATAACTATCTTTCCTCACTAAATAGCAGATGTGTCTACTGATCTTTCCATTCTTTACATCACTTGCCTCCTTCCATTTCATTATCAGTGCCTTTTCCTCAGTGTCAAACTTAACTCTAGTCTCCTCTTTGCACTTTTCATGTAGCCCCGATCTGCTTTTGACCTGCTATTTGTTTATCCTGTTTCTCAAATAGATTTTCTCCTTAACTATTATTTTCTTCTGCTTTGCTTCTTCTTATGCGTCAAACTATTTAACGTCTCATCTTGTATTTCTTAAATAACTCCCTAAAACAAACTACTATCTCAAAAATCATGAATATTTGGAGAACTTATGAGTAAAATTTTTTTCTTCTCACTGATAAGTTAAAAAGGAAAATAATTACTATTATAGATATTGTTTTTGCAATAAGAAGATCTTTAATACAGATATTATATTCTTTTCAGTATCTTTCATTATTTGTCATTCCAGCAGCAGTTAAAAGTGACATGCTCTGCTTCTTTATGTTGATATATAGACCAGAGAGTTTCTTTTCTTCCTATTATCTTCCCAGAGAGGTCTGCTCAGAAATGCTGATGCATCATCTTGGACTGATGTTAGCAGTAAAACCTGCACCATACTTCACTACATCATGTATTTGTACCCAGTATGAGCTATAGTGTCAGAGACAACACTGAGAGAAAGAAGAGTTCACATGAATGCCACCAGGGAACTTGGGTTTGTTAGCAGAGGAATGAAGCCTGAGGATATAACACAGGTATTGGAACAGGCTCTATGATATTTAAAGTCAAGGTGTTTTGATTTTTCAGCATAAAATTGCGCACATGTGTAAACACCAAACTCTTTGTTTTCAAGCTAGAGGAAAAGCAGGAAATTAAGCAACTTCAATGCAATGACTATTGAAAACGATGGCCCAAGGATGGATAAATGTAGCGCTATTGCAATCATACCTGGTGTGTCCAGTTTAAGCTCATCAATATGGGACATGGGGCTGCTGGAAAAATTATGACAAAGAGCCACAAAGATCATGAAAGGACTGGAGAACCTGTGCTGAGAGGGAAGGCTAAGATAGCTGGGTCTGTCAACCTGAAAGAAAGGAGGTTCAGGGGCATCTTATCAATGTGCCAATATTTGTAAAGGGAGGATGCACTGAAGGTGGAGTCATGTTCTAGGACACCTGGGCAGCCTGCTTTAGGTGCTGTTGCTTTGAGCAGGGATTTGGAAATCCCAAAAGCCCCTTCTGATCCCAGCCATTATGGGATCCTGTGATGCTATGATTCTCTGATACTCCTTTCATAGATGTTACAGTGAGGTTCTTTAAACATGGGCTTTATTTTCAGATAGATAGCATCTGTATTTGTTGGAGGACCTGATTTTCTAATTGCTGAATGAATCAGTGAGGCAGATATTAGCAGCTGTAGATTGTTTTCCTGCAGAAGGAAATACTCCACTAAAGCTACAAAAGCTCCATGAGTAACAAGGCTCACTGCATAGTGGTTGCTTTGTAATTTAAGTACTCAAGAAAACCGTTCTTGAATGCCAATCTAATCTATTGGGTAAACAATAAAGAACAGACTAAAATAAGAAGGAAAGAAAAAATGTTATTATAGTAGAATCATGTGAAACTAAAGGGTTTTGTGTTTCTTTATTAACTCCTGATGTCATTGTTTTTCATAAAGTTTCTTGACAAAGAGTTACAATAGTCCTTGGTAAGGGGAGAAATGGAAAGTAAATGTTCTGTGTGGTTATGATAATTATAATCCAACCAGACAGCTTTGTGCAGAAAGCAGTTCTTTGTGTTGTTTTGCTGCGGAGAAGGAGGACCATTTGAACTCATCTCATGATTTTGGGCTTCAGTTTTAATTTAACAAATTACACTATTGTTTAAGGACTGTTGCAGTTCCTTTGAAAATGAGGTGGGCTGAGTTATCACAGCAGTGTGTGCAGTATAATTCTGCTGACTTTTTGTATGCGTGCAGAGAGGTCCCAATTTCTGCTGCAAGGGCAGTCATGATAATTCTCTTAACTTGTCCCTCTATCAGTGGGAGAGCCCCCTTCTTGGCTAATCTACTAACACTTCATTACTAAATGTTATTTCACCCATTGGGCTTGCATTAAGGGCAAATTACTAAAGATTCAATCTTTATGATGAGTTCCTTCCTTTCAGAGTCCAGTGCACACTGTATGTTTTCCTATGTTGAATTAATCTCTCTAGCTCTTGGAGTCACTATGCAGTTCTGGCAGCACTCACATACCATTTGCACATAATAGCAGTGGGAGAGGAAAATGCCCCATTTAAAGAAACTGTGAAACATTCAAAGTCATCAATTAGAAATGTCTGTGATGTAAAATTGTCCTCTGATACATCATAAGTCATTTAGTGTTTACTAGAAAAGACATCTTAAGGAGGCATTTTCTGTACTGCTTGTACAGGCAAACTTCAATGCAAATTAATTCTAATCATGTTTTATGGCAGAAGACAGAGCTTGTTATAGAAGATAGGCTGATGGTTTAATTTAGGGCAAGAGTAATCAAATGGATCTGACTGATTTTTATTTCTTTTGAAAGTATAATGGATAAAATGTGCATGAGGTAATGTAGTAAAATTTGACAATATGCTTAACTTTTAAAGTGTATCTTTGAGGCAAACATGTGTAGCACTAAATCACAGTTTACTTCAGGAAACCTGACCATAAATACTTAATGATGAAACAGAGGTTTTATCTTGCTTTTCCCACCTCATCTGAAATTAATGGCTTGATATTAGGAAGAAATTCTTTAGTGTGAGGGTGGTGAGACACTGAAACAGATTGCCCAGTGAGGTTGTGGATGCCTCCTCCCTGCAAGCATTTAGGGCAAGGCTGGATGGGACTGTGAACAACCTGGTCTAGAGGGAGGTGTTCCTGCCTATAGCAGGGGATTAGAACTAAATAATAAAGGTTCCTTTTATTCCAAACTGTTCCTTGATTCTATGATTCTGTGTTCTAAGTGATATGGCTCTGGCTGCAATTTTGGCAGTGTTAGGGACAAGTCTTTGTTTTTTATGATGTGATCCATGTTTTTTTACGTGACCCTGTTTTTATATAACCCATAAGACTATGGTCTTGAACAAGATCAGCTGCGGGATATTAGGAATAGGAGGGAATTACAAACTACCAAAGACATTTTAAAAGCAGAATTGTGGTTCCTTGCTCATTACCTGCTAAGCAAATTGCAGGGTAGAGACTCCTTTTCTACTCATGCTTCTTTAAGACTCCTTTAGGGGTCATAATTTAACTAAAGAACCTTCCCTCACTCCATATGTCAGTTTACTATTCCTAGCCTATCTTTTTCCTGCTTTTGAAGACATCACAATGAATGATTGCCCTGCTGCTCATCACACCTTAAATGTTCAGAGCAGAAAAGGCTCATAGAGATGTGCCGTCCATCAGATGTTTGATGCTGTATTCATCACTGATGACTGTAGCAGACAAAGTGTAGTGTAGCTATTAAAAAGGGAGATTAATAAAATTCAGTGGATGAATGGTGTGTATGTCACCAACAGTATCATAATCAAAACTTATAGGGCTTAAGGGGATGACAAGAAATTCTTACTGATGTGCTGTGGAATTGATAGATTACTGTTTGTGCTAGCCTGTCTCCTGTCTGTATGTTTTCTTCAAGATTTGATGACTTAGTGGGTTCAGTATCAGATCACAGAGGCTTTATTTTCTAGGCATAGGCTGACAAGAATAGCAGATTTCCTTCAAGTTCTTTAAGAATGAGATCATTTGATGTATCAGAGGAGTTTGTTTGCTGGCATTTCGCTATTGTTTTTCCCTCCACACAATCAGTGTCTACTGTGCTCAGCTTACTCAGCACTATGCCACTACAAAGTTGACTTAAATGACTATCACTGCACTGAGAAACTCAGCTCCCCATCTCTGCTGGAACAGGCTTTGATCATTTGCTTGCTGGACACAAAAGGTATTATGTAAAATATGTGGTGTGCTTTATCATCTGTAGGTTCTTATCTTGGCCATTGCTACGATATGTGAGTGCCTTCCACTACTGCCTTAAGCAAGGTGGTAATCTGAATCCTCTGTGTGAGGTTCAGCCATCATCTCCATTTATATGCAGCACAGTGCTTTGTTTCAGGAAAGGCACAGCTAAATTTGCATGTTAGGATTATGTGTGTGATGTGCTTTGCTGTACTGTACTGCTGATTTGACTAATGAGCGTTCTTTCTGTTCCTTCAAAGCCTTGTCTGTGCCACAGAGTGTAACGCACAGGGCAGGTTAGAGGTGTAAGGAAGGTCACTGAACATCCCCAGTCAATTCTGTTTACCATGTACCTTGATTTCAGAAGCATACAAAGCACTTTTCACATTGAGTACACAGAGCCAGATGGGCAGCACAGCACTGACAGTGCACAAAAATAACTGAGCAGTGGCTACCAGTCAAGAAAAAGAGGCAAACACTTGCTTTTTTTCATATGTCTTATGACAGCAGTGGTCCCAAATTCATCTTCACTGTGGTGCTAAGCCACAGAGCAAGCAGGAAATGAACAAAAGGAAAAGAGCTATGAAGCATGTGGATAATGTTGGAAAGCTCTAAATAGATTACTGTCATATCCATATTCCAGTTGCAAAATGAGATGTTAGCATGAACAATGCTTGAACGAGAGTTCATTGTGCTTTTACACTCAGACTGTTCAGTTTCATGCAAAACTAAGAGCAAAGCCATGTATGAGTTGAAACTGGTTTTCATAGAAGTAGTGGGGCCTCCAAGAAAATGGATAAAGAAAACTGCACAGCAATCCAGCTAAAACGAAAATGAGGGGAAAAATCAGATCAAACAAATTGTTCAATTTTGACAAATTTCTGGGTCAAGTAGATTTTTTTTAATTATTATTATTATATTTTTGTTTGCCCCAAAGGAAATATTCATTTTTAAGCTATTAAACCTGCTGTTGATATCTGTGTTTCTCTTTTGCTTTGCTTAAATTTGAGAAACATAGAACCAAAGTGTATCAGCTTTTCAGAAATTAAACAGTTCATTTAGAAAATGATGAAATGAAGATAATGCTTCTATGAAACAGCTTCTGATTGCATCTGCTAGAAGCGTCAGTGCACAGGACAGAAAATCTGTTTAACAATGCGGGTAGAAATGCATATGTCTCTAATCTGCTATCTTTTGCCATGATTAGAATTACTGTGCTGCTGTTCTGTGTCTTGGGCAGCTGTCTAGCATCTTTGATGGTTCTGAGTCTAGAAAAACATGGTTGTTTCAGGTGTTATATTTGGAGAATAGATGTGCTTACTAGGAAGATACTCACCAGCAAACTTGTGTTTAGTGAAATGATAGCGTTGGACCAAGATTGCTTCATGGAAACAGATCAAATGTATGTTATGCAACAAACATTCCTCATTAAAAGTAATAACTGAAAGAAAACAAAACAAGTTTGCATGGACAGCCTGCACCACAGCATTAAGAAATGCCCAGAGCAGCTGTGGATGCCCCATTCCTGAGGCATCCAGGGCCAGGTTGAATGGGGCCCAGGGCAAAGTGATTCTGGTGTTTGATTTAGTGGCTGCCAACCCTTCCAAAGGCGGGTAATAGGATCTAAATGATTTTTGAGGTCCCTTCCAACCCAAGCCATTCTGTGATTTTTATTTGGGAAACCTTAATTCACTTTCCTTATGCAAATAAACCACTCTTTACTAATATATTGTAGACATTTTTGCCCCCCCCCCCCCCCCCCCCCCCAGAACTTCATCACCACAGGACAAGTCACGCTCTGTTAATGATCAGCTTGTCAATATCTTGCATGATCCCCCACGCTCAGTGGGTATGGCATTCTTAGTTGTTGAAATAACTCGGAGCCAAGAAGCCTGACAGAAGACTGAATTCCAGCTGCTTGGTACAATGTGAGACTCTGTATAAGATAGCACATTCCCACCAACTCTGTGACACTTGCTCCCAGCTCCCAGCTCTTGCTGAATGTGAGTCAGACCTTGATGTGAGGACAGAATTATTAATTCATCTCTGCATCAGTGTAGTATCTGAATACTGCACAAACATTAATTAGTCAGACCATTAACTTCCATAAAATATCTGTGACGTGAAGACAGATCGTTACCCTGGTTTTACAGGTACAAGAACATTTCATATAAAACTTCCTCTGATTTTCATCAGAGTGAAATGTTCTATGCAGATTTGGATACTGTAGTCCTTTGACTTGTAAGAGCAAGAGCTCTGCACTTCTGCATTGGTGACTGAAAACAAGTGGCAGTGGGCAGCACTGATGTGGCAGGCAGAAATAGGCTGGGAACGTCCTACCATGTGCTTCAAATGAGGCTAGTGAGGGAACAGGTTGTCTTGACCAATTTGAGTGTCTTCTCATGGAATCACAAAATCATAGAATCATTAAGGTTGGAAAAGACTTTTAAGATGTAGTCAAACTGTCAACCTTTCCATCTACCACCAACAATTCCCACTGAACAATGTCACTCCATGTGACATCTACCCTTTTCTTACAAACCTCCAGGCCTCACCACTTTGTGAGATTTTTTTCCTGATCCTCAACCTGAACGTCCCCTAGCTCAGCTTAAGGACATCTTCTCTTGTCCTATCTCTGTTATCTGTGAGAAGAGGCCAACTCATATTTCACCACAACCTTCTTTTAAGGAATTGTAGAGAGTGATAAGGTCTCCCTGAGCCTCCTCTTTTCCAGACTAAACAATCTCAGTTCCCCCAGCTGCTCCCCATAAGACTTGTGCTCCAGACCCTTCACAGCTTCGTTGCCCTTCTCTGAACACGTTCCAGGGTCCTGTCTTGTAGTGAGGGTCCAAAACCTGAACACACTACTTAAGGTATGGCTTCAACTGTGCCAAGTACAGGGGGAGGATCACCTCCCTGCTCCTGCTGGCTGCAATATTTCTGATAGAAGCCAGGATGACATTGACCTTCTTGGTTGCTTGTGCATACTGCTGGCTGGTGTTCAGCCAGTTGCCAGATAATACCCCCAGATCCTTTTCCTCTGTGCAGGTTTTCAGCCACTCTGCCCCAAGCCTGTATTGATGCATGGTGTTGTTGTGACAAAAGTGCAAGACCTGGCACTGGTTACATATTGGCCTCAGCGTATCAGTAAAGATGTTAAACATGGGATAGCCTCAATACCGATCCTACTCCTGCCTTACACATCCTTCTGGCTCTTCTCACCCATCCTTTTCCTCTGCTTCTGCACTTCAGTCTCCATGAGGTGCTGTCTTTGATGTCCCATGGCCAGTTCCTAGTTTGTCATCATAGCCCTTGACTTTGGTGGACATTATCGTAGCCCTTGATTGTGCAGCCTACACCAGCCATGATGAGGAGGGATGAGGTAATGCTTAGGGCTTAGAAAGCATATAGAGAAGCTATTACATAACTGTGTGAATATTTGTTTAAAATGAAAAAAATATCAGTGCCTCAAGTCCTGAATGAATGGAGAAATAGTACAGAGAGTGCAGAGCAGAATAGACCAGGTAAACAAAAACTAATACTTACAGTATAGTAATAGTGTCCTGGAGCAAAGAGAGATGAGATGGTTCCATGTACATCTGTCAGCAGCTTTCAGAGGATATTGAGAAAAAAATGGAAAATATCTTTTTTGTTGAAGATCTTATAAGTCAGATTCTGAATAGGAGAACTGTCAGCATGGCTGGAAATAAGCTATAAAGATGTTTATGTGAAGGAAACAGAAGTTAACCCTTCCTGAGTAGGTAGTACTGAGGACTCCTGAGGACGACGAATGTTGCTGGGAGAATGAAATTGTACTGAACTAGGGCTTCTAAGATAAGAAAGAAACGTGAAAGACAAATGAATTCCTCTAATTTCTCTGGAAGTGCTTTGTTCTGTCTCAGACAGAATCTTTTCTTATGCATATTTGGGTTAAATGCCTTTATTTCTTTTTGTTTTGCACTATGCAAAAGTTTGTCTTTATAATTCTGTACACACAAGCAGCATTTTAAAAAGATGTTCTGTGGCAAAAAATACATGATTCAAAGTGAGAGATGACAGCTTAGCCTGTCTGGCAATGCAGAGTATAGTTCTGCAAACATTTCCATTCTTGTTTGACACTAGTGAGTTGCCCTTGAATAACTTGCCCAGGGTTACCCAATAATAATACTTCCACAGCATAAGAAAGTGTTTCAAGTGCATTTGTAGGATCCTATCTGTCTGGAATTCCACTGGGAATAACTTTCTAAAAAGCATGCAGGCAAATATTCATGGTGAGAGATTTACTGCACATCTTTAAGTCTTTTTTTTTCCTTAGGGCAAATCTCTGTTTTTGTAGGAATAAGAGCTCGACAGCAGCAGCGTTCGCAGCAGTAGCTGCGCATTGAATGGCCAGAAGCAGACTGTTATTGCCGTAATTCTGCCTGATCTTTAAATGCACTTGAAATATTTAGAATTTTTCATAAATTTTATTTGATCATCTGTTCAAACACCGGCAGCACATAGCATCCAATTTATGATTAAATCACATGGAAACACACAGCTTTGTGAATTTGCTGATGGTCTGAGATACATGGGAATTTACAGAAGTGGAAGTTCTATTTTCACATAAAGCAGAAGACAGGAATTGTTATACCTGCGTAAGAAATGGCCCAAATCAGTGGTCAATATTCATGTCTAAAGGAAGATGAATTGGCATGATATAAACTCTCATTGTAAAAACAAGCAAACAAACAAACCAACAATTACAACAACAACAACAAAAACACTAGAACATCAGAGAAATGAACAACAGTGTGAAATTTCTTTGCTCCTGAGCTCTCGAGCCTGTTTGTCCAGGGAGCTCTTGCTGTCCATTTCTCATTCTAGTTATGGTGCTGTGACTTTCCCCCTCCAGTGCATACATCCTACAAAACAAAATCCTAGCCCATGTGCCTGCAGCCAGGGAGATGGCTGTGGTTAGGTGTCCTCAGTTAAATGATTTTGGGCACTGATTGTCTGAGTCTGTTTCACTTCAGGGAAAGGTTTAATTGCTTGAGTCTGAAAGATGTGCATGGCAAACTCATCAATTCCACGAGGTCTGTATTTGTCTTTGGGTCAGCACCTTCAATGGCAGCCATTAAAATCTTTCCACCGAACTATATGGCCAGAAACAAATTTCAGTGACTGAATGAAGATAAACGACCCGATCCATCTGAACTTCTGGAGTCAGCAAATCAAGACTGGGGAAACCATCATGCTGTCACATTTCTGGTAGTTACAACTGCTTAGGACAAAAACCATTATAAGGCCAACCTTTCATTTTTAAACACTGCAGATTCAGTACCTTGCAAACGTTAGGAAAACAGAGGCAAATGAGATTAAAAAAAGGTAAAAGCATAGCCCCATGCGTGCCTCTAAAAAGCCCTGTCAGGATTTAAAGAATAGTTATCTTTCTGCAGCTTATGATCACCCTTCCCCTGCTTATTTCCATCCCATCAGCTGCAATACTGTATTAACTCCATGAATGTTTAATTGAACCTCTTTCACTGTGCCCCATTATCCTCACAGCATTGCTCAGACTGTGAGTGGTGATGAAGGGTGTCTCTCTGCAAGACCCTTGCTGTTGGATGAGAAACTGAGGCCAATTAGAACAAAGTATGAATTCATGTTGTTGTCCCAAAATTCTGCAGAGGGATGCAGTGGGTTGATCTTATATAGATTTTTTTTTGGTTTTTTTTTCAGCAAATATTAGACCACGTCACATTGTTGTTCTTTTACTGCATTGTTCCTGGCAATATCTGCATCTGTCTCTGTGTTCCAGTGTTGTGTTGGCTGTCACAGCAGGAGTGGTTGCATGGCAAAGACCAGTCAGATCAAATCTGCATTTGTGGATGATCCATCAGTGTATAGATCTGGTACCAATAACTATGGAACCACAATCAAAGCATCAGTTTTCCTTTATGAAACTGTAAATAAATGGCATAAAATGTGAAGGTTTGTGATGTGTGCTTCTGTGCCTGAGGGATTCTGGGGGTTCAAGGATTCCTATGGATTTTCATTTCTAGTTATAATGTCTAGAGACCAGGAATATGGTTATGATCAAATATCCTGTAATCAGGATTACTTCCCAATCTGTGCAAGTGATGTGCAGTAAGTTTGTGCCAGCCACTGGTCCTGCAGTTAAGGACATCAGCCCATTTTGTCGATTTAGGTGACATTTTCTGATTCACTTATAAATTTGCCTCACTCAGCTCTCTACATCTATGGTGAAAATGTGATTGCTGGTATCTCTTATGGTCACTTAACTATAAAGGAAGTATTCTTTACTCTGTTAAGACTCTTCTACTTTTAATAACAGCCTCTGCAAGTCCCTCCCCTCGGGATGTTTGCTTGTGCTGGCACAATGCAGCACAAACACTCTGAGGCACATCAGAGAAATTGTCTTGGCCAACAGAGTAACAAAAACAACTTCCCTGCAAAAATGATCTGATTTTATATTCCCATCTAGAAAAGGTCTCCATAATAATACTGGTTGTGTTTTCCTTTGATAGCACAGATTCATAACTCTCTTTTCCCATTTCTCTCTGCCTGTGTGACATTTCAGGCATCCAGCTTCTCAGACAGAGGTGCAAAATGACATTTCACATGCTCTGCTGCAGTCTGTCCCTCTCTCTTTGGCAAAAGTGAGGAACCGGTCAACTTGACAACTTTGTGTTGCTTATGCAGACCTCTAATTTAATTAAAAAAATAATAATTAAACAAAAGAAAAAGCTCCTTTAATTCAACAACTGCACTTATTAGGGCTTGCATATATTGCATTATGGGGATTTTTGTCACCAAGAAGACCTTTGTTTTGATTGACAGTTTGCCTTCTTTAACAACATGATTCTTTTAAAGACTCAAAGAAGTCCTAATCTGTAGTGAGAAATAACATTTTTCCTTAGACCTGTTAATATAGTTTGGTCACACAGGCCAGCTTTGGGGTGAAAAATCCCTTTATGAGGGAAAATTTTTGTCTGTAAGAATGAGATTTACAGAAGTGAGTGCTTTGGTTGCTTTGGCCAGGGCATTGCCTATGAGTACCAGTGGGGTATGGTACAACAAACTTGAATTCTGTTATTTTCAGGCACTTAAGCCCATTCTTTCTAGAACAGATGTGGCAAGGGGATTTTTCATACAAAATCAGGATGTAAGGACACCAAGAGAGCAGGTGGGGTTCCCAGATTCAGGTCCCTGCTTTATCACTTTGAATTATCACTGTGAATCATTTACTCCATTCTGCATACCTGATAACATAGGTAAATAGGATAGTCAAGCCCAGATGGTGAAGCAGGTTTGCTCTGCTCACTTGTGAACATCTAGACTACCAAATGATAGAAATTGATGTCCTGACATTTAAGAAACTCCCTAAAATGGAGATATCTGACATTGCTCATTCTTCCTGTCAGTCGTGGCTGTAAACACTACAATATCTGTAAAATAGCCTACCTGTGTTTTAATCTTATAGGAGCATGGATATTCTACCACATTACATATTTGACAAAAGATTTTTTCCTTCTATGTGGATGGTACTTGAAGAAGGATTGTATGTGCAACACAACCTGAAAACACAACAAACTTGTGGATGCAATGACTGAAACAGTGTTTTACAACTTACTGCTTCCCATGTGTGACAGCTCAGCACAAGAGCACCCAGGAGAAGAGCATGGCTTTGAGAAAAATAAATGGACACCCTCTTCTCATTCCAGGTTGGATTGGGCCCTGGGCAGCCTGATCTAGTATTAGATATGGATATTGGTAGCCCTGCATGTGGCAGGGGGTTTGAAGCTTCATGATCCTAAAGGTCTCTTCCAACACAAGCCATTCTATGATTGTGTTACCAGCAGGTGTGGGCACATTTGACCAGGAAAGTTTTGCCCTGTTTAATGAGAAAGAAAAAGTTTTTCAAGTCACTAATACAGAGACTTGAAAACTCCTGGAATTCTACTGGTTGCCTGCAGGGAATTTAATGTATAAGCAGCAAAGAGTTTTCCTAATTTAAGACTGCATTGTGGAGCAGAATGCTGAGCGCTGAGCAGTGTTTATGGACTCTGAGGCAAATTTGAGTCTTGATGGAAAGGGATGAGGATGGTTAATGTAATTTGAAAACTGCTTACGCAGAAATTAAAGGTTTTTTTCTCACTTGTTCCCTGCTGCTGTTACCAAATCCCAGAAAGGTGCTTTTTAACAATAAGGACTGCAATGCATTTCATATATGTTAACAGTATCCCAGGGGGTAGTGAGATGCTGCTGTGCTCTAAGTAATAAGATACATATTGGAATGAAAAGAACAGGGATGTAATTACTTAAGCAAACAGTTCAGTAGCTGGAAAATTCATCTGCCATTCAGCCCATCGCTGAGCCCTGTCCCCCAGCTGAGATAAAGTTACATATTTATGTTGACTTGAATGGAATAAGTCTGGTTCATTTCAGCTGTGGATTTGGCCTTTTAGCTGACACTTTGTACAGTTAGTAAGCAGAAATGAGTATCTAAAGGGAGGAAGTGGGTGGCAAGTTGATTGGAGTAAGTTTTACCAAATGTACGTAGAACAAAAAATGGTCTTTTTACTAAGTTAGGCACCAGTGATGCATGGATCTTGTGGTAGCGCTTAGAAACAGAGCTGTAAATCTCATTCTCTCTGAGTTTCAGGAAATACAATATCTGATCAATAAACTGACCAAACACTGATTATTTGTAGTGGAAAATTGCCTCCTTGGCTACAAAAATTGCAGAGCAAAGGTTGTTTCCAATTTGAGGAGGTACTTTATTATATGTGTAGTCCAAAGAAGCAGATCAATCTGCTATCCCTGAAGTCAAGGAGCTTCATCTGGCCTGGAAACACTGAGACATAAAACTAGGTCTGTCTTCACAAGACCGGCATATATTTGGCCGTGGTAAGACACATTCCTTAGAGCTCAATAATCATTTGTGTGTTTGAGAGTGGTAGACAAGTGTTTAAGTGCCACAAGTAGGCAGAATATTTTTATCCAAATTTCTCCCTCCCTAAAAGACAAAAACTGAAGTAGCTACAGAGTACACAAATATGGTTCTTTGTTATTTTAATGGTGATGATGATAGTAAAGTTGATGATGGTATATTTCTTGAAGTTCACTTGCTCAGTTTCAGAGAGGAAATTACATCCCAGATCATTCAAATCTTTATCAAATGGAGAAGCTGTAAAATAAAAATTACTTCCTGCCACAGTTCTAATAAACTTCCCCTTCCTGCATCTCCTGCCCTCCATGTATAACATTCCCCCTGTAGGTTCATAATGATGATTTAATCTCCTTCCCTGTTGCTTTATGGGAGCCAGTAGCTGGAACTCTATTTAGATTGATTGTTCTTCACTTGTTATTAACAAGTGGCAAATTAATGGAGATGAACAAAAATGAAAGAGGTGATTCAAATTTGGCTTCCTCTGCACCACAGGGTTTTGATTTCAGACAGTTTATTCTCAATTTGAGGACAATGACAGTGAAGCGATAACATTCTGGGTGTGTTAAGATTCAGCATGAAAGCTGATAAAGTGTATCATGACCTTTTTGGTTCAGATTTAATTATGCCCCAGCACAGCTCTTTATTCTTCCCTGCTGATACTCCTCCAGCCTCTTCTCCCTTCACTTGGAAAACTTCACAGAGGCTGGCTAGATTGCACTGAATGGTGCTATAATTATTCCTTATTTGCCAATTGTAGTTTTCATAATTCTTCTGTAACAGTTGCTTCAGACAATTTCTAAGCCATTCTCAGTAGAATAGCCTGGACATATCAGTTTAAACTGAAATGTAAAGTGTTCTGTTTTCCTGCAGGATGGTGCAAATTTTCTATCTGAGGTTTTTTATGACTGGGGGCAGGGACTTGAGGCAGCTCTGCTGCTGACCCTACCCCTGGTGCAATGGGAAGTTGACAAGAAATGCATGTCTCAGCAAAATGTCCTTGCAAAATAGGAGGCAAAGCTTCATGTGAGGCTGCAGGATCAGCCCCAGGACAGCCTTCCAGATCCAGTGTGCTTCTGCAGGAAACTAGGGCAATCTGAAGCCTCTCTATCTTTGGCTTTTGGCTAACATCAGTGAGCTTCCTCCAAGAGATGCCCAGCAATATCTATAGATATAGAAACAGTTACATGTTTTTACTGTACCTACAAGAAAAACTGTACTGGAAAAAAACTCTCTCATCCATGCTGCTGCTAGAGAGGAGTGAGTATCAAGCACATTCAGCTGAGGTTAGCCACAAATCTGGGTAACTGCTGATGACCACTTAGGTAAGAAGACGCTGAGGAATGTCTAGAAGACTCTACAGAGCTTTTTCTATAATGATTATTATTTTTGCTGCGAAATACTGCATTCCTTGCATTTTAAAATGTGGCCCCTATCCAAAAGAATACTATTCTAATTTTAGGCTTGACATTCTGCTTACGAGAAAACTTAGTGAAAGGCTTCAGTTTTCAGTTCCCAAATTGTTCTTGAAAGGAATATTGAAATCTGATTGAGTACTTCACAGATCAAGGTGTTGTGATTGAAATGGGAGGGGCCTCCACCTCTCATTAGGACTTCATCTTTGCCCTTGGCAGCAATTTCTCTATTGTTCCAGCCATTACTCCTTTCCCCACAAATGTGAAAGCTGCTCCTGCTTTTTAGGAATGATGTGGGGCCAATGAAATTCTGGATTTCATGATGTTTGGGGATACTATTCCATTTCCCACTCCAATTTAAGCCTCTCATGCTAAGAGTTTTCGCTCAAGTGCTAGCAAAGAGGATTCACAAGAATAACAGCCCCTGAAAGAAGACTCTGTATTTAGAAAAACGGTATAAAAGTGATTGCTAGAGAAGCTGCTCATCTTGGTCCTATCTTACTTTAGACATAAACACATGATTCGCAAGCTCTTCTTACAGGGTGATAACTGTGACATGGGACATGTCAGAATGCCTTTAATCTGATGAAAGGTTTCTAGCATTGGACCTAAGGAAAAGTTTTTTTATGATAATGGTAGTGAAGCACTGGAACAGGTTGCCCAGAGTGGTGGTGGATGCTCTGTCACTAGAGACATTCAAGGTCAGGCTGAGCCACGCTCCAGCTTTCAAGCGTGCCTGTTCATTGCAGAGGGCTTGGACTAAATGACATTTAAGAGTCCCTTCCAACTCAAACGATTCTATGATTCTGTGCTTCTATAATCTGACCATTTCCAGAGTCTTTATAATTGAGATCCTACTGAGAATTAAAACCACGTCACAAAGCATTAGATAAGGAAGACAAGATACAACTCAAGTGGCAAGTAAACATTACTATCTTGCACATGGCAAACAGGGATAAATTTACAGGAAGTGATCTGCTGGAGAATATCAAGAGGTTCAGGAAACTGGCTTTGCAATCACTGTTGCTGGAACAAGAGACTGAGATGTCAGATTCAAGAAAAAAAAAATGTACTCTGATATTTCAGTTACCCCCAAAATTACTTTTTCAGCTCTCAGAACTGATCAATTATAATGGATCTGTGGGTACTCTTTATCTAGGAGGTAAGAAAATTCAAATGTTTATTGATTATGCAGAATTAACTGTAATAGATGAAGTTAAAACTGGATGCATGGAATTCAGTAACTGGATGTTGTGTTGATGAATATGATTTAGCTGGGAAGTATTGGTAATGGTTGGACTAGATGATCTTCTAGGTCTTTTCCAACCTTGATAATTCTGTGATTCTGTGAAACCTAATGCATGATCCTTCTGAGTTGTTTTGCCTTGATTTATTAAAGAAACACATAAAGCCAGATGATGCAGCTGGATAGGAAGACTGGGAGGTATATGTATCACTGGGCTTCACATAAACTTCAACGACAAAATTAAATGTGTATCAAGTACATACTCCCCAGAGTATGTACTTCTGGGGAAAAAATATAGAGAGAGAGAGATAGAGAGAGAGATCTTATAATGTACCACAGAATCATGTGAATACTGCACGGTTTTTTCCTACGAGCAGTGTCGGGCTATTATATACATATTATGCATATCACATATGAATAATATAAATATATATGTTATACATTATATACATATGATGTGTTTTATAGCTCCTTCTCCAAAACTCTGGGGAAAAAAAAAAAAAAAAAAAAAAAAAGGAGGCTTTTTGTTTGGAAATGTCATTGTTCAGCTTCATTGTTTCTTTTCTTCTCTCTCTCTTTTTTTCTTGCTCTGTTCGCTCTGTGGATAGGTTCTGTAGTGCCCTTAACATGACACTTAAAGAGCAGATGTCTGAACCAGATAAATCTTCTATAATTGTGCATTAATGGAAAAAATAAAAACTACACACAAGTTTTATGACAAATTTGTCAGGGAAACTGTGACAGGATTTCTTGTCTCAGTAACTTTATATTAGATTTATATTGCTTAATTCATTTTCTTTCTCTTAACATTAGACTACATTTTATATTTGAGAAACTCAGTTCCTTCTGCTAACAATGAGTGGACTACAAGCACATAGGATTAGGAAGACAGAACAACCCAAGTTTTCTTGGAAGCAATGACAGTGCTGTGCTGGGAACAGGAAAAACTTTGGCAGCAGAGATCTGGTGATCTCTGCCTTGGGTTTCCTGCAGCAGAGAGGCTATTCTTGCACAGACCCATCCATGGGCAGAGGTATACCTGCTACATTGTAGGCTTTAGTAGAAGAACGGGTTTGAAAGCTCAGTGGAGCTATGTTTCCAGCAGTACCATTGTTTGCAAAAGGACTCTATTTCAACAGCATTCATGCAATTGCTTGTCTAAACAGCATCCATCTGGCATGAGCCTGCATGAAAGAGCTCATCAAGGTCATGTTCTCATAGCATCTCAACTGTGTGAGGTGAGAGTCCAAGGGAAGCAGCAAGGATGATCAGAGATCTAGGAAACAAGCAACAGAAAGCTGTGGTCCTTTAGCCTAAGAAAGATTAAGAGGGTTCGTGACATCCCCTATCAAAGGATGCTGCCATGGTGGAAAGGTTTGATCTGCATCCAGGCTCAAGACTGCTTTGCTGTGGAGGAGAGGAAAGGCCTGAAGGAGCAGGTACACTTCACAGCTCTCTTCTTGGAAATATTTTAGAACATATTAGGCCAGAGCAGCTATTTTTCCCAGTTTACAGGCAGCAGGCTTTGTGCCTCCTTCTCTCAGGCTGCCATTGCTGGAAAGAAGTGTCATAAGAACATGCCATAGCACTAGGGCTGCATCCCTTTAGGAGCACCCTGTTATCATGGAGTTCCCCATGGCTTCAGCTTCTTCAGGAAATGTCCTCCTGCTGTGGTGTGTGCCCCAGACAGAAGGGAGAGGAGCAGGAGGGCTCACACAGAGCATGAGCTCTGTAAGGGGCCTCTGCCTTTTCTGAAGTTTGGGTTGACAAGCAGGGAAGGCACAGAGATGGGGGAGGAGGGTTGATTGGTTTCATGAAGGACTGGTTGGTTATTTGTGCTGCACACACTTCATTTACACTCAGAACAATACGGCCTTACTTCCAGCAGGGCCTTAAGTCCATTCAGTTGTCCTCCTCTACATTCTGTACGGCTGTTTAATCAAGGCACTGCTTAGCCAGCTTCTGCATGCCAAATTTAATGACAAGGGAGAAATCACCCTAACAAAATGTGTACACAGTTCCCCACACTAAATCACATAAGCTAAATCACACACTCTGCCAGCCATGCTTAGAGTGAAAAGTAATTCAGTTCATGAACACTCCCCTTGATTTGAATAGGGGGTTTACAAGCTATTGCCTATTTATGAGTCCCCCACACTGCTGCCCATGGCTTCTGTTCACAGTTTGTTTTTATGATGCACCAGGAGTATATTTAAACTTCACAACACATCCTAAAACATAAAATCCCCCTTTCTGTGCTGTTTGCAATTTTGTTACAATTAAGTTTTTGTTCAGTCTGAAATTTTCTATGCTTTATCTTCCACTAGACTGAATGTCATCAAATTTATTTATACATACGATTAGAAGATTATAATCTTGACTTACTTTTGCAGGATGCACTGATGGTATAAATGGTATTTACTGTAGTCCAACCATATTAATAACATAACCATGTTCTGTGCACAAGAACAATAGAAGATGAATTCCCGTCTCAGAGAGGTTCTTTTTTAGTTTAGTTTTGTTTTGCATTTTCAGCTGCTAGTCTGTCTGATGGTTTCCTTAGCAAATGTTTGTGTATTAAGGACCATATCTCAATTAACCTTCACGGTTTTCAAATGGAAACAGAAAAAGAAGTGTACAAAAAGGTCTTCTATTAAGAATTTACACTGAACTGTTACAATTTATTTCCAGCTTCTGAAATAGACCAGAAAAATCACTGCATTTTGAAACCAAGCAAAAACTATCCATGATTTTTTTTACTTTATTTTTCTCTCCCTGTTGAATCAGAAGATAAAACTGGCTATCTATCTCCTAAATAAACAGGAGTGAGTTGTTCTACAGCCTCAGAATGCTTTTAGCCGTGTAGGGACAAAGTACTGTATCATTTTGTCATTACAATCATGGCCCTTCCTATTTTGAACATATGGCTGAATATCGACTCTTGATGGCATGAGCTCTTTAACCTATGACGTGCTGAAGATCTAACATGATCCTTCATAAATGCAGACAGATCTCCTCCTGCAAGGCCTTCACAGAGCTTCCTGGCTAAAGCAGAAGGTAAGATTTGCTCCAGCACACTAGACTGAGGTCTGCTTGATGGAAGCTGATGCTCAGAAGAAGGTGCAAAGAGCACCTTAAAATCAGAAATTGCTGTAGCAACCAGAACTGCACTAAACAGGTTTAGAACATCTCAAAAGAAAACCTTCAATCTAAAAAGCTTCTTAGCTGGAAGACTATAAATTTTTGGTTTTGCACATAAGCTGCAGCCAGCCACATTGCTTGCATTTGAATTTGAACTTGAATTGCAGGGAGTCTGTTTTCAAAGAGTAACTTTACATAAAATTTTGCAACTAAGTTGGAAAGGGCTGCTTACATCCCAGACTATGATGAGCTGGACTGTCACGAAGTTACCTAGATCAATCTATGTCCGTGACAGGGGGCAGTAGGCCTGTGGGCCCCCTTAATCCCCCCAGAAAATGGGAAGGGAAAAGGGGAAGTGCCAGGGAGATGGGAGCTGGACTCAAGGAAACAAACAGAGCAGCAGCAACGATCTAAGGAGGAAAACTTATTTTACTAACTACGATATCAGAATGCAGGATAACACAATATAATACAATTAGTTATTAATTAATATAATGTATAATATATTAGTAATTTTTGTGCTTTCAAGTACAAACTACAAAAAGTAAGAAATAAGTTTTCCTCAACTATGGAATGGCTTTTCTTCACCTGCAGCAGTAACCTGATGTACAGTTCTTCGTCATGGATACCTACTCTGTAGAGACTTTCAGGACAACAATCAGGTAATATTCAGCCCTTGTCCTCTGGGTGCAAGTACACATCCAGATATGTGACAGTACATAATGACATGTGGACAGTTGTAATTTTTATTAAAATCCACTATGTTGAAAAAACTCTTGCAAAGACACCACTCAACAAGACAGAACACTAGTCCTATTTTGGCTAAGGTCTTTTCCATTCATTTCTGTTCCTGTTCATGCTGCACATCACTACAATTTCAAGAGGCAGTTCAAGCAAACTGATTTGATTCCCACTCCCATTTTCCTTCCCACTCTCCTCTTCACTCCTTTAGCCTTTTTCTAGAACTTCAAGTCTTGTTCACCCTAGAAAACATAACTCTTTTCTGTCAGTCTAAGGTCCAGAAAAGCAGAACATTCTGCCTTCTCTATGAAAAAACTCCTCTGTTACTGCTGATGAGTGAGGCGCCATAGCAACCATGCTTTGGAAAGCCAATACAGGGAGTGGATTCTCTTGTATTTCTCACTGTTCCAAACCGGGAAGATACTCCACAGATTTTGCTCAGTGAGAGAAAAATCAAGCACCACATTCGCTATTCAACACAGTTCATCGACTGCCTATTATGAGCTGAAAATACCATTATAGGAAGCATGAAGATGGCATAGGTTCTAGTAATGAGAATCTGTGTTTCTCTATTATATTGGTTTTCAGATAACAAGGTGTAGTGAATGCAAGAGGTCTAACCCAGGCTGCCAAAGAGAAAGAAAAAAATATTAAAAAAAAAAAAAAAAGAAAAAAAAAGAGATTAAAAAAAAAATCTGGCCTAAGTAGTTCATGTTCTTTCTGAAGGCTGTTAATGAAAAGGAAAAAAAAAAAAAAAAAGAAAAAATAACACTTGAAATGAAAGACATGGAGGATCTGCTTGTCCTCATGCACATTCACTGTGTGCTGCAGCCTGTAACAATGAAGGGAAATGATAGGAGAGAGCAGTTTTGCCCTCCCTCAGACTGAGAATCTTTCACTGCAAAAGCATTTTAAAAGAATAACCCAGAGTACAGTAATTAAAGCTGATTCGGCTTCTCAAAAGACTGCTTCAAGCTTTTGTGCTGAACCTTCAGAAATTCTACAGGGCTTTATTATTAATTGTGCTCCCCCTACACACTGCTCTCTTTGGGATGTTTCTGCTGTCACAGGTTCAGTATTTCTCACAGGCTCTCTGTACGTAACAGAGACATGTCAGGAAAGGGAATTGTTTTTCCAAGTGTTTTTCTCCTTTATCCTCCCTCTCCTGCATCTTGTTCCCCTGATAATTTTTTGTTGGCTTGCTTTTAAATTTTATTTTACATTTTCCCTCTAAGGGTCTTTTGTGGAAATGAATGACAGGGGATTAGATGCTTTTCTTTCATCACCCTGAAACTGTATGTATGTAGAATTCATCTGGGATCATTGCTCCTGAACCTCCAAACAATTGGTCTCTCCCAGAACCTTCTGGATTCACTCCTATCCCAGTGGATGCAGCCATGAGTCCACGGGCCATGGATCCAGGTTCCTCTGGACATCAGAAGTGATAGATGCAGAATTAAAAGGCTGCTGGTGGACAAGGGAATCTGAGTCAGGAAGCAATTTATGCTAGATGGGGATCAACACTTTTTTTTTTTTTTTTTTTTTTTTGTAATCGAGATAATTGGGTCCGTGGATATGACTGTAGAGTTGGATGGAACTCTACAGATGGAAAAGGAAATCCATGTTGTGGGCCTGCAGCCCTTTCTGCCCTCTTCACCCTCAGGTTTGGGCCCTCTGCTGCTTCCTGTTAGCTTATTAATGTTGAATACCTTTTGAGGCACAATGCCATTCTCTTCCTCTTCCTGCACAAGATCCATCAGCCATCAGGGCCTATGATAGCTCACCACAAGTAGCCTGCAAGTACTTAGCTGCTATTGAAATGTAAATCATTTTTATTTGTTTGGAGGCAAATTTATTTTCTCTCTAGCTTATGTTAAATCTTTCAGTGCAATTTTCATCTTCATAACAGAAGATGAAAAAACAATTACCCCTGCACAGCTCATTCTTACTCTTACATTTCGATTGTTTGCAAAAGTATTTTTAAATTTCCCTTCTTTCCCAATATACGCTAGTAAAAGAATCTACATTAATGCCAAGGCAGAAATGATGCTTTCTTTTCTTTCAGACAGTGTCTTTTTCATTTACTAGCCTGACAGTGATTGACCCAGATGAAACTGTAAAGTGAAGAGTGATGTGATATGCTTTAAAAATCCAAAGATATCACACACCTTAAAATGGTGCTTGTTTTTGTTTATCCAAAATCAGCAGGCAACCAGAGGACAGACTAATTTTGGGAAGTGGCTTCTGAGTCTATCCTCAGGTCACTTGTTTCAACTCAGCTGTAGTGGAATTAAACCAAACTTCACATTAGCTGGAGGCCTGAGTGTGTCTAATGATTACCAAAGTGAGCAGCAATGCCTTCGACTCTTCCTGGCTGTGAATATATGTGAACTCACATACTCATGCATATAATTTTTACATAAATACTTCTATTTAATGCGATTTTTGAATTATCAGGGTATGAGACCATGAGATCTGAAGTGTTTATCAGTCTAACTGGAGTTGGCCAGGAAGACACAATGACACATGGGACAATTAACATTGTACAGACATGACTGGGTTTGTGCACATAATTAATTACTATTTCTAAGTGAGAATTAAAATCAGAGATAAAAGTGAACATTTTGGGAGCTAAACAGTTCATTTTGAGGCCTGCGGCTGCTGGAAGCTCAAAAAGGCACATGAGGAAACATATTCATTCAGACTGTGCTCAGGTAGAAAACAGCACCCCATGTTCCCAGGAGCATGGCAGCATGGATCTCCAATTACAACCTCTAGACTCAAGTACTGAGACTCACAACAAGGATGAAGCGCTGCCTTCGAGTGCTTCGGCTGGTACAAACTGCAGGGGCCCATCTTGCTTTGTCTCATGGGTCACCTCCCCTACACAAATTGCTGCCCCTTTCCCAGCTCCCCAGTGGCTGTGGGGTCTGTTTCACTGCCTCCACAGCTGAGCTGCTGTCTGACATTCCAGCAGGGCTTGCTGACTCCTAACAGTCACTTAGACTGAAATAAAAATGAATTTGAAAGTGACAAGATAGCTTTAGACACATCAGTGAACTAGAAATAAGTGGAAAGGTCAGTAAAATATTCTTCAGCTGAATCAGAATGTCAGTTACTAAAGAATACATGGAAATGGTTAATGCTTTGCAATTGCACAATATATTCTATTCACAATGTATTCCTTGTCTCATTAGCACACTAAATAGGCTTTTGAGGTAGGGATGCACCCGAAGACCCATTCTCAGCAAAAATAAAATAACAGTACTAATAAAAGTGTCCCAAAATTGAAAAACATTTAAGTCTTTCAAAGGTCCTCTTATTTCTCCCCCCATCCCCCACTTTTTTTTTAACTTTAGATTGCAAACTTTTGGAGCAAAATCTTGCAAATTTCCTGTGTCCTAGAAGCACTCTTAATGGAGCAATGAAATGTTTTTTGAATGTGCACCAGGTGCCAGACTTTTCAGATCAGATCATTTCAATTACTACTGCTTTTCTCCCCTTTTACTTACTACAGCATGGACATCATTTGAACAGACAATATTTTATGAACTGACCCACTTAGAGACAATGTCATGCACTATTTGAATCTGTATTCCAACTTGGCACATACTTGCAAGCTTTGGTGTCTATTCTAATAGTTTTCTACATCTACTGAAATCACTTTGCAGTGGAAGTGTGTAAGGAAGGCAAGATGAATGTGATAAAATGCCTCTATAACCTCGACACATAGCTCAGCATTCTATTGTGCTTCATCCCTTCAAAAAAAGTTAATGCTAATGGCTCTAGGTGCTGTCAGACAAATTGGGAACAACCAGACTGGAATGGTTTACTGCAAAATGACTAAATCAGGACATAGGTTTACTCTTTTTCTTGGTAGATCTTAAGTATTCATAGGGGTGCCCCTTCCCCTTCTTACCAAGTGGAAACATGGGGATCACAACACAGTCCTACCTTTTGTGTGATGACTGCAAAGACTGCAAAGCTTTTAAAAACAGTGGTAACAACAGGATTAGGAAAATCTCAGTTAGGAAAGAGCAAGAGGTGTCTCTTCATCAGGTGCTTTCAACCTTGCAGGAAGCAAGAATACTTTGGCTGATCTGCTGTACGTGCAACTGCTCTGATGTCTGAGGGTGACACTCAGACTGTCAGAAGCTTTGCTAAGATGGCACTTGAGATAATGAAAGAGGCCCAAGCACTGAATCATGCTACAATTATAACAAGCTGCTGAGCTGTTCCAGAAAACATTGAGGTTTAAAACCATCAGTTTTTACACATTTGGAGTAAATTTAACTCTAAATGAGCTTGTTCGTCTAACATGCTGGAAAATCTAGTAGAAGCTGCCAATTTGTACAGATTTGCCACTAATAGGCTTCTCAGACATGGTAGTTCTCTCTACAGTTGTGCGGCCATTCATGTGATCTCTTGGTCAGTCACTGGGAATGGACATCAGACCCATCAAAGCCAGTCTCAACATTGTGGTTAATTTTAAGGGTTGTAGTGGCTAGCAAAATTGTTGGTATCCAGAACTGCATGGTGTTAGGTCTGTCCAAAAACAGATAGAAAGTTGTCCCCTCTCCCAAAAAGCTCCATTTTTCATGTACTGAATGAAAAGTCACCATCTGGCGTGTATCTGGAAGCATACCAGAGGGGGACTAATGTAGGCAGAGACAGATCTTGGTGGATGAGTGTCACTAGGAAAAGGACAGTACAAGCTTAGGCTGCATTGCACTGGAACAGATGAAAAATGTTATGAGATACAGATTACTAATTAATTCTTAATCTCTTTTATAGGTTCCCAAGAAAGTACAGAACTCTGAACTCTAATATTTGCAGTGTGGTTACATCTCTAAATGAAATCCATCTAGCAGAGCCAGGAAGTTTGGCCCTCTCCGATACTTGGCTAGAAGGTGGCTCCACAGCCACATGAGTTTCTCAAGATGGGTCCTGGTGGGATGGTGATATCTCTTGAACTGATGACAGAGTGCTGAAAGTAAGATAAAATCATTTATATTTTTTTCCTTCTTATAATTTCCTCATTCACTCACAGAATGAAACAGTTTGATAGTGATTAGAAAATTGCCCTTTGTTTAGTTACTTCATAGGCTTAAATATTGAAAACACTATTTAATATTGTTAATTAATATGTAATATTTGGATGAAAGCTTCATCCAAACATTCCACACAAATGCAAGAAAAAACTTCATAAAACAGGACTGGGAAAAGGAGATATCCCCCCAGTTTGGACTATTTCCATTCCAAACTACTGATGCCTCAGGAAAGGATGCACTAACTTTGGCTAAGGAAGATGACAACCTCCTCTGCAAAACAGCATCCTCTTGAAAATAGAAGACGCTGCTTTATTCTACCTTTTGGCTGGGTTACTCACCTAATCATGCTTTTCCAATGGGAGAGGAAAATGGGGAGAGGGAGATGATATCACCTTCATCCCTGTAGTACTTGTCTAGAAGTCTAAGGTTTAACAGCACCAGAAATTAAACCCAAAGCAAGCAATCAGTTTATCAGTGAGTAGCTAGTCCTTTATTGAACACAGGATTATTTCATGGCCCAAGAAGTTACTGCATTGGGATCTATTTTTGATAGTGTGATTAAACTTACTTGAAGTATGACAAGAAGAGAAAGTAAAAACAAGCATTCTAGAGGTAGTTCTGTATCATTCTTCAGCACAGTATTAAAAGCACTTGTATTCTTTTCAAAAGCCAATTAAATAAAATGGAAGACCTTCAGCTGTTTCCACGTAGTTTATTTCTCTAAATTGTTTTTTTGTTTTAGATCATCACGTTCTTTTCCAGGCTTGTTAACCAAGCATGGTCAAAAACCAGAAAGTTGGATATAGCTCTACATAAGGCAAGAATACAGAGTCAGCACTGTTACAGACAAACATTTACACCAGCAGAGGATTCATGCATTTGAAAGCAACCTGAGAACTGCAGACAAGATATTTATGGTTTCCCAAGATTCAGAAAGACTAGAATTTCACAAAATTCTGGCCACTGAAAGAAATTCATCCATCAACCCAGACGTAACCTTAAGGTTATTTGTTTGCTTTATTTTTGTACGATAGTATTTTAATACATGAGAGTAGGCAATTTTGTTCAATCTCTGTGTGTGTGATGTATTTGAAGAGATTTAGAAATTGCAGTTTAGTTAATCCTGGTACTAGGCCTTGACTTTATAAGCTTAAAGCCTTAATTTAATTGAGACTCAGGTTTTGTTCATTAGAATTACACATTAACTCCTGCGGTTTTAATAGAAATTTGGGAGTAAATTACCACGTTGCTTCACAACTGCTGTAGGATAATTCTACCAAGCTGCAAGCACTGCTTGTCCACAGCTCTGCTTCTCAGATTGCTTTGGGCTTGTCCATTTTCTTCCCTGCTTAGCATCATTGCTTTCCTGACAGCCATTTGAATCTGCAGCTCCCATCGTTCTGTCACCTCTCTAGCTGACAGCAAGCATTAGTATTAGTTTCTGCACTGAAAGACTGATAGCATGACATCTTATTTTCACTCTGTAGGGAATACCTGGGAATGGGTACTCAATGTCTTTCTGTGTCATCTTCATTGTTCTCTGGGGCTTTTCTGGAGAAGGAAAGGGGTTTTTATCCCCCCATCAGGATCGTCTGAGGTCAGACAGAATCCTGGATTAAGACCATGGTCATCACCTGGGCTCTGCCATAAAGATGAAATTTCAGCTTTTGTTCTAGTTTTAAAGGCTTTCAGGGAAACAAAATCTGAATAATTTTCTCAGCGCCCATAACCACTGGCTTGAAATCTGTGTTTTTTTAATAGATTCTATATTGTCCATTTTCTCATTGGTGGCTGAGTCTAAGAAATTTTTTTTGTAGCTGACCAGTGAGGTAGTGAGCTACACAGTGTGAAAGTATGGGGATTACTAAAGTAGATCTGGAGACCTATCCCTGTCTGCCACTGTACCTTCCAATGTGCTTATCCTTGGCTAGATAGTCACTTTTCTCTGCAGCCCAGCTCTCCATTAATGGAAATAATTGCAGAACTAGGGGCAATCTATTGGCTTGCCCTTAAAGAAAACCTTTAATTTCAGTCTTGACGTTGAAATTGATGTCTTCTTGGGCCCTATTAAGATCCTTTGAATGTTTTACTTCATTTGCATCAAATAAAATACCATGTTGAAAAATAATTCTTTTAGTTAATTAATTATTAAGGATTAATGGTTTTAATCATTGAAAACCAGAGTATATGAATCCCGGAGGAAATGCTGTGAGATGCAAAATCTCAAGAGCAGCCCTTCCTTAGAAGAGGCATGACAAAGGGCATGCTGTAGGCCATGCGTGTCCAACCTTTTGGCTTGCCTGCTCCACATTAAGCAAAGAGGAATTGACTTGGGCCACATATAAAATATATTATACTGTTAAATTATGTAAGTAACAAAGCTTCTTTTAAAATATTTTTGACGTATTCACCAATCAACCTGACTTATCCCAGGACTTCGACTGTCCAGGGGAGAGACACAAACATGGATGCCATAATGTCTTCTCTCAATTTATTGCTGTGTCACACACCTTATATACCATCCTAAATCCGTGCAGATGCGTACACCCGCTACGCAAAACCTGATGCACGCAAGAGAACCTATACACACACCTACCTAAACCCCCCGCCCACTAACTCTTAACCTACAGGCCTAACTCAGCTATTCTAGAACACTCCATCAATTCAAAACTACTGTATGCACTCATAAATCCTTACAAAGACAGCTTAGTACTCCAACATATTTTTTATTTAAAACAAACAAACAAACAACAACAACAAAACTGCTAT
This sequence comes from Coturnix japonica, assembly GCF_054131305.1. Classification (NCBI taxonomy): domain Eukaryota; kingdom Metazoa; phylum Chordata; class Aves; order Galliformes; family Phasianidae; genus Coturnix; species Coturnix japonica. The sequence continues at coordinate 9,646,917 of NC_140664.1, read as the reverse complement.
CAGATTGGACATCCATGGTTTAGTTGGCATGGCAATGTTGGGAGCTGATAATCTTAGAGGTCTTTTTCAACCTTAATAGTTCTATAATTGTATGACTCTATGATTAATTTGTCTGTTAGTAATTCCACAACTCCTCGTAGAAATGCTGAAAACTATTTTTCATGGAAGTTAAACAATTTGTATGACAGAAGGCAAGGCAATACATAGTGCGTAATAGAAGAGTCAGAAAAGAAGCACATCTTGCCCCTTTGAGTCCCACCTTAAAAACTCCTTCACACTTTACTAGCAAAGTCTTTGCCAAGAGATAGGCAGTTTTTGTGCTGCCCTGCTGTCTGTAACAGTGACCATCAATCACACTGCCACTAAAGCATGGTTTTCTGTCCCTGTCTATCACATTTATAGCCTTTGCTGGTGAATTTAACTGTTTGGGACACTTACGCATACCGTGCTGATCTTGCTATAGCAATTTTTTTCTAATAAAAGCAAGCAAATCTGGCTATTTTACTGATTACTTTTACCAACAGGATGTGAGGTAGCTGTGCTGTAGAAGTCTCTGCTGAGAGGAGGCTTTGGGAAGGCTGGGAAGGTTGGGATCAGGACAAGTGATGCAGGAAATATATCAGAATTAATCCTAGAAGGAAATACCATTCCTTAAGAGTAATTAGAAAAAAAGTCTGCAAATCCTGAATTCCACGTGGGCTTTCTGAGAGGCCAGGCATCATCCCTTCAGTACTCCCCTTGGCAGACACTGCAGGGCTGGATGCAGGTCCGGTGCCACTTTGGCTTCAGTGGAGCTAGATTTAGCAAAATTGAGACATACATTTGAAAGAAGATAATTGTGATATTTAATCAAGCTCAAAATTTGAACATGAGCTGAACTGTAAGGGCATTGTTAGTCCACAAACCTCAGTGACTTGCCCAGTTTTACCTACCAGTTTTATGCTTAGGGAAAAATGAGCTAACCAAGCATTTTTATTTCTACAGCATCATTCTGCTTTCCAGTTCAGTGAAAAGAAAACACCCTGACTTAACAGAGACTTCCCCAGAACAAACAACACAGAAAGCAACACTGGCCACATAATGCTTGAAAAATAATATTCTTTCATGCTCCATCTTGGGTTTCTCTTTTAAGCAGTGATTGATGGGATTTTGACTGAAGTTCAGTGACTTCATATCAAAGGCAGGAGCTCATAAAATCAGAGAGAAATTACGACTGTGTATTAGTGGTGTGTTATTTAAAAACAAAGCCTAAAACATATCGGTTACCCCTTCATCAAACACACTCTCATGGGTATGCTTCCATGATTGTTCCATTTTCCGAGTTGCACAAAACAATTTAAAGTTAAGCATAGCAGAGCTTATTCTGCTTAAGATATCAAGGGAATTTACATAATGACTAATTTAAAAGCACACGCACAAATTAACTAAATTCACACGTAAAGGAATATGTTTCCAAAGTTAGCACATTTTTTTGCTGGCTGGGATTCAGTGGATAATTAAAAAACCTCAGCCCTCTTGCTGATCATCAATCCAGAAAAAGTATAAGTAGGTTTATAGAACAAAAGGCGAAGGTTCTGCTCTTGGCACCCTGTCTAGACAAGGAGTTGACCTTACTTAAACTGGTGTACCAGGGGATATCTCGTGGGACTTGAAATCTATAAAAGTGAAGAGGCTAATTGCTTTGGATCAGATCAGAGATGTCTGAATCACAGTGTCCAATAGAAAATGCATCCAAAATTTGTACGTGCTTTGGGAATATTTTCAAAGAGAGAATGAAACCAAAGAACCTGGGAAGTAGAGCTGTGTAAATTGGCTTCTGAAGTTGCTGTTTCATCCCTCTCTGTTGCTCAAGCCAGCTTGTTCTAGTGCTGTGCTTGAGTAAGTCCTTCTACAGTTGTGTTGTGAGCCATACTGGAACTATTCCAGTCAACAGCCGTAATGCCTTTGTTTTTCCCTTGGGTTGTTTTCTAGCAAGATCAGTTCCTCAGTCTGACTCACTGCTGGACCACTACAACATTTTACTTTAGTACAGCTCAAGAAATAACTCTAGGACAAGAAGCAATTCAAAAGAAATAGAAACACAGTTATGCACTCACTGACTGTTTAATACATCATTCATATAAACACATTGTGATAAATATATTTGTTTAGAAATGTGCTGTCTCCTTGTCCTTCAAGCTGACTGGTAACTACTGCAATAAATTAGTATAGCAATTAATTTATTCCTTTTCCTCAGCCCAGATGTAAAGACCAATTTGTTCAGCATAGTGCTAGGAAAAGAGGAAGATGAGAGGCTTAAAAAAATTTGCCCAAGTTACTTCAGATCTCAGCAGTTACCTGTGTAACCTGCTTAATTTGATTAGACCACAGACAAGTTGGCTGTTCTCAAATTATGCATTTTTCACTAATATTTTTATAATATTTCTCATTAGCACCGTATTGTTGCTTTTTTTTATTATTAATTGCATTCCGGTTATTTTTGAAATATATGCTTGTAAGAAGATATCTAAAACAATCTTATTTTGGTGTTTTTTCATTCTATCTTTCAGTCTGCATCTCAAAATTGGCTGTGCAGAATGGCTGTAAGGAAAAGAAAGTGCTTATTACAAAGATTTGAACTCGTTGAAATTATTCTCAGCTGGATTTTGAGGTACAGTTAACCAACTTGGTGAAAACATCAGTCTTAGTAGCAATGATCTACAGTACAACTGTGAAGATTAAATATGAATTGGAAAAGTAATAATGAAAGTTTCATTTAGAAGGCCTGGATTCTTTGATTCAGCAAAAAGCTGCAGCGCCCAGTTTCAGTACAGGATACATGTTAATATCCTGAAAAGTAATTTATTGCACAAAGAGAGCATTAAAGCAGTGTGTCTCTATATATGTGTATATGAAAGCACTCTGCTGATTTCTGAAGTCTTCTGGCTATTTCAGTTAAGTCTTGAAGAAATCTGGGTTATTGTTTCAGTCAGTGTTTCTTAAGATATTGTTCTCCTCAGGTTAAACAGTAACAGGAAAACCAGTAGTTTTTCATTTTAGGCTGCTAAACCCCAATTTTGTGGCATAAAAGCCATTAATGTTGGATTGTGGATGAATTTAAATTTATAAGAAGTGCTTGTTCTACGCTTCTGAGGCTTTGACTCCTTTGGATATATATCTTCTGAGTTGCTGCCATAATGATTTTTTTCTTTAGAATTAATTCTTTGAAAGCCTGAACTTTACCTTGTGTTTACCCTGTGAATTCAAGTTGCTGCCTTATTCTCCTTCTGTCTGTAATAAGATTTTTTTCTTAGAAAGGGGACTGCTTCCTTCATAAACACAGGGTATTAAGATAAATGCCCACCCTTTGAGAAGTTAGACAGCCTCTGATTTCAGAAACTTGTTCTGTCAAAGACAGTGCAAATATTTGCTTCTGTAAACAGGTATTAGAGAGCTTCCCTGCCCAGTGAAGTGTCAATAGACCATGATTCAAAAATCTGTCCAGTCCTCCTTTAAGGTTTTTTTTGCTCTCTAATTGAATAGGAAATTGAGAGCATCATCTGCCTGTGAAGCCATGCCAGCTCTCCATACCACCTGGGGTCTTCCTCTCTTACCCACTTTACTATATCCTCCTTTTCTCTGCTTGGCTGCTGTCTTGGTTTGCATGCTCTGGAGAAGACTTGTTTCATACATCCTTGGATCATTTACAGCATAGCTGGACCCTTCCACAAGCTGAAGATTTTGAGGGATCTACACTGCGTGGCTTGCTTGAACCATCAAAGTGAAATACTGAAATCTGAAAGCCTTTTCTTTCCTTTGTGTTTTGAGCAGCCAGCGCAGGATAAGGAACTGTAGGCTTTCCAGGCTTATTAGACACGTAAATTGCGCTCTTGGCTGAATTGCCCTCTGTCTCCATTGACCACATAGAGAGCCTCATGAGACCCATGTCCTGCCTTAGGCATCTTACATCAGATGACTACAAATTGACTTTGTATGTTATCATGATTACAGATTTTTTCCCTCTTCAGCTTTATTTATAGCTTTAATCATTTCAGTTATTCTTTGTGTAGTTTCTATGACCCCTCTCTTTGATAGCAAGATGCAATTTTAGTTTTGTTACCTTGGCCATCCAGGCTAATTTTCTCATTCTAATAATTCACTCCAGGTGAGCCTTCATCCACAGCTGCCAATCCACTTTGCAAGCTGCTCTTGACTACATCATCCAAGGTTCATGTGAAGCAGGAAGGGCGTGATTAAGACCAATATTGAGAATGTACCACCAAAATTATCTATATCTGAGATAGAAAGTGATGTCTCTTAAATCACTTTGAAGCTTCAGTTACACTGTTAAAAAACACTGGGGGAGTGAGAAGAGGGCTTAAACTGAGATTGCTGAGAAAGTCAAGTCATAGTTAACCTGAGGAATTAGAACGAGCCCTTCTTTGCTCATAAAAATGCTGCTGAAGCTTCAATGGCCAAAAAGCCAGTATATTCCAATTCTTGTTTGCTGGCTGCATAGCAAGTAGTCTGCAGATAGGATTATATTTGATGTCTCTTACTCCAGTGCTTTCCCCAATTTCTAATTTGCTTGAAGGTCCAAACCTGTATAAAATATTTTCCTCCAGCTTTCTTAGCACAGTGGAGAAATACCCAGTTTCATACACTGGCCATTTGGAATGATTTTTTCCCACATGTTTTAATTACTGCTCTCTGGACACAAGCTTGTACCTAAGCTTTTTAATGTCAAGAAGGCAAGTTGTACACATTAAAGCTATGCATTTAGGCATTGAGTCAGGCATTGAGTGCTGGTCCTGAAGTTAATGACTGTCAATACAGACCATTGTTTGAAAAACCACAGAGCAGCAAAACTTAAAATGCTCAATATACAACTAACTCGCAGGTGAACTATTAATTTGTTAGGGATCTAAGTCCGAAATAAATCCAGACTGTCTATTCCAAGAGGAACACACATTTGTGTTAGTTAGTTCTTTGGCAAAAGAGCATGGTTCTACTTGAACTCTGACACTTTACTATGCTTGTGAAACAGGTGCAAGATTGTTCCGTTATAAGTGACGTGAGATTCATGTCATTACATTCTGGGTAGGATGCATTCTAATATTTTTGTCTGAGGTCCAACCAATGGAAATTTGCTGCCTTATTGTACAATATGAGCTTATATCCCTTACAATTTTTCACACTTTAAAATACATTTTCAAAACTAAAAACTACCTACAACTCACTGTACTTATAAAATAGAAATGAATATTTCCTATTTTCACCCATATTTGGTTAAAATTTTAAGATATTTACATGTCTGTGTAAAGCAAATTTCTGCTGGAATAGAAGGCAAAAATAAACAGGAAAAACCCAACCTCTTAGGTGAAGCACATGATTTTTTTCTGTGTTCTTACAGTTCATAATTTGTCTTTCATTTTTCTGTTATTTTTAGCAAATGTTCTCAGGCATATGGTTTCTAATTCAGTAACTATTAGAAGCACAGTTCTGTTCATATCGATCTTTAACTACAGAAGTTAACTACCTTATTCTACCAATTTTAGGGGCAGCATGAACTCTTCAGCATGTCTTGTCCTTTAGCTCCATGACAGTAAGCCAAAATTCAGAGTAATGTACAACCTATGAATTTATGACACTACAGTGCCACAGCTGGATTTTGCTCATAGTTTTAAAATACTTTACTGAGGCAGTAGGTAAAGAAGGAAATCAATATGAGGGACCTGCCTGATTTCTTCAGAGTTATATCTGATGATTATAACTACAGTAAATTTAAACTTTCCTCAACCCTACAGAGTTAGTGATTCATAATGACTGACAGATTTTATTTTCTTACTATTAATCTTATTCTTTACTAAGTGTCAATACCAGATGAGGGTACTTTGCAGTGGTCCCTACTTGCATGTTGTGATTTGCAGAACTGCTTAATCTGTGGTGCCAGTGGGATGGATTTTAACAGCAGAATCTGTTTGCATTTCCTTTGAGGATTATTTTATGCACCAACATTCTAGAAGTGTTCATGAGAAGAAATCATTTTGAAAAATTGTTCTCTTTCAAAGATATATTTTAGAACTGCCAAAATGGCATTTTGATATTTTACTATTTGTATGTTTTCAGTGATTTATTTATTTATTTATTTTTTTAAATCAAAATACACCTAATGTTTTGTGGGGTTAGTATAATGCAGCTGAAGTTGCAACAAAACATGCTTGATTAAGGCTTGCTGTCAACTTCAAGATGGGAAAGAGTTCTGTTGAGCTGAAAAGGTTAGAAACTTGACAGGGATGTAATATTGTTTAAAACTATTTAATTCATGAAAAAGCAGGAAAAAAAATGTTTATCATGACATTTCTATATACTCAATGTAAAAGGAGAGCTGCAGTTTAATAAGATCTTAATTTCAACAACAAGCAATGATCTCCTTCTTATCTTCCAAAATTTACAGGAGCTAAATAAATCCAGGGCCTTTCTTTGAATATTTTAAAGATTTTTTTTCACTCCCAGACTGCCTGGATGCCTGCTTTTATAATATTATATCCAGCCTCTTCTCTTCAATTACACTTTTGTGGCAATACTTTAATTAAAAGAAGCTGAGAAATAGAAGAATTGTTCTTCAGATCTTCAATGAAACAGACCTGGTTTTGGTGTTGTCAGCTTGAGACTGGATGGTTTACTCTTGAGATTTCATTTTTATTGGTTATAATGACTGTCCTGCAAGCATAACTCTGACAAATGTTAAGTGGAAAATATCTGCTATGGTTTTTCATATGCAGATATTTTTCATATGCAGAGTCTTTAATAATGGGCAGCCTAACAGACATTATTACTGTGTGATAAGAGAGACACCTATTCTACTCGGGTTGCAACAGGCGTCCCTACCAGTTCCTGTATGTCCTTGCATGAGAGTAAAATGAAGGGAACATAAATATATCCAACAAAGTCATCAGGGATTAGAAAACAGAATCCAGCAATAAATATGGTAATTAGGCAATTTGAGACTTAAAGCTCAGAGTTCTTTGAAAATGCAATTTCAAGACTCAGAACCAGCACTGAAATTCTCACCATTAAGGAGAATTATGATAGAACTGAAACTTTTTAATGACATTTAAACATTTTTTATCGGAAATTTAATAACTTTTCTGCTCATGCTAGAGAAGTTTTAATGATGAAGCTGTGTAGAGAGTTTTCTATGCACACCACTCCTCCTTGTCCTGTCTAATCTCCAGCAGCTGAATTTGGACTCCTCCAACATTCTTTCTATTGCAGTATGATGATGGAGGACTGCTCAGTTAGCAATGAGAATGCAGAGCTTCTTGATTAAAAGTAATTTTGGACAGATAACACTATAACTAATTTAATGGATCTGAAATTTCAAATAATGTTTTGCCATTTTACAGTATTTCATTCCTCACTAATAACTACATACATTTTTGTGGATAGTGTTTTCCATTATGATGATTCTAATAGAGTTAATCGTCTGGATTTGACAAGCGGGTGTTTCCTATTAAAGGATATAGGATGACTTTTTAAAACAGAACTGAAACAACCGAAGCCGTTGAGGTTAAACACATAATAGCAGGAACTCCTTTTCATTCATGACATTTTTCTGCCAATTCACTCTGCTCCTTTCTGTTCCCCAGGCTGCCAGCAGCTGCCTCAAAACTGCTCCTTAGCACATGGGGAAATCTCCTGGTCTTGCAAGCTATGGAAAAACTTAAATAGGAAACCTGCGTATGGCACCTTTGGGGAATGTACAATGGTAATTTGGTCTTGGTGGTGAACCATAAATTCTCTGTATGGGTTGGCACACTGTGGAGACCATACTGAGTATAATTGCAGGTTCTGAAGTCACACCAGATTATAAAGAGACAGAAAAGGCTTTTGTTACAGTATCTGCAGCAGCATTATGCTTAATTAGGACCCATTGTGGATGACTAATGAAAATGTAGCTAAGCAAGCCGCAACATAATCTGCAAAATTATCAAAACCTACCCTGATAACAGGGATAGAAGGAAGCTCAGTGGGTAACGTTCAGTGCAGTGAGTTCATCAGGTGCTGTTCCCCCGAGGTTGATTTGGCAATTGGAGCTGCTCCAACCCTTGAAGTGAATTTGGTGGGGTAACTCAGATCCCACACCACCACTCCATTTTGCAAGAATCTCTGTATTAAATGCAGGTGTTATGGTACGCAACTTTTAATAAACCAACTAAGCAAAACAAAGTTCATTTGAACTGTATGTACAGGTGAGGTTATTTACAGGTAAACGTTTTATAGAGCTGCTTTTGAAGTTGTGCAATTAAAGTTCAGCGCTCTGAAGTGCTCCCTAGACCCTAAATCTGTAAGCAGAAAATATGTAGGTGCTCAAGAAAATAGTGCAGGCAGTTCTGAACCCTTTCACCAGGCGCAGAGTAATTGATATATCTGTTTCCCTAAAGTATCTTACCCTCTCATCTGGTTGTAGTGCAGGAAATTGGATGGGTAGAGTTGTGTGCTGGTGACTCTTAATGAATACTTTGTGTATGCCTCAGAGGAGAGACACCCCCCCTCCGGATTTTTTAAATCTCTTCTGTGTCACTTCAGCTCCCCAGACTGATCAGTATCTCTCAGACAAGGCTTTGTCGTCAGATTGTGGCCAAAGCCTATTTTGGCATACTCAACCCTGACAATCTGCTACTCTGTGGATAAATAAACATTTGCATCATTGTATATTTAAATACTAATCCTGAAAAGCATTAACTATTATTTGCAAATGTCCTCACTGCCAGTCTGGACATTCTTGGTGTCCTCAAGGCTGTTTTACACTGATCTCCCTTTCCCGGCATTGCATAGCAGGCATGATTTCTGTCTGACCACTGTGTGATGCTTTGCCTTTTTAGGTTAAAAATCCCAAAGCAAACAATGTCTGTGTAATTCAGCTACCTTTGCTGTCACGACTTGCATACAGGGTCAGCGTCACAATAATAATGACCCAACTGGACAACAAGTTTACAGATCATCCAGTATTTTTTGATTGCTTTTTGCATTAAAATGAAACCTGAAGCGGGTGGAACAATACAGTAATGAGAATAATAATTTTGTTATTATATGTCTACTCTACCCGTACAATTTTTAAAGGGGCAAACTGGGTTTTGCCATTACAAGGAATCGTTCACCTAAAACTTTGCACAATAAACTTGCACATTGTAAACGCACATCCATTTCTGGCTGGAGCTGATGCATGTGTTTCCCTTTGAGATCACAGTGCCTTGCTTTGTTGTTTATAGGTAAATGTTTTACAGTGTGGACAAGGAACCCAGAAAGGAGGGGATCAACATCAATCCTGGAGCACATTCAGCTTCCCCGAATAAATCCCCATGAGCTGGCAGTGCTGTGTTCCTGTGTGGCTTTTTGTCTCTCCCTTGTAGCAGCACCGCAGTTGGGTTGCTGTATCCTAGTGTTTCTGTGGGACCGAAGGTTCATAAACCAGTGAATGAATTATACTCACCCATTTATTTAGTTTTATCGTCTGTGGCAGATATCATACGGGAAATAACTTTGTGTAATGAGGAATCCAGGGCTGCTGCTGACTAAATTGGAAAACATACGAGTGATGACTGGTCCTCAGCTTGCTGTGTGTGCATCCCAGCTCAGTTTAGTGAGAAGCATTTGTACAAACAGACCTGTATGGCCCCTGTGTTCTTCAGTAGGGCTTTGAGTGGCTGTGTGGTACAGCTGGAGCGGTCACAATGCTGGGAAGAGGTCCAGGGTGATAAAATGGGCGGAGCTGAAGTGCAAGGATGCAAAAAGATGTTTTCTCTCCTCCCCTCTCCTCCCTTCTCCTCCCCTCTCCTCCCATCACTTAATGAATGAAAATGATATTCAGCAGTGGAGAAGGAACTATGTACATTGCCTTAAGGAAGGTAGTTGGAAAGCCCAGTGAAGGGCAGACTGCAACAATGGAGATAGCAAAGACACTATTGAGCACCTTGGCTTTAAGTGAAGGAATGATTCAGGCAATGGAAAGCATTCCCTACACACCTTGGAGCCTTTGAAGACGCTCAAGATCAGGCTGGATGGGGCTCTGAGAACCTGATCTAGTTGTAGGTGTCCCTGTCACAAGGGACTTGGACTAGATAATCTTCAAGGGTCCCTTCCATCTCAAATGATTCTTTGACTCTATGTCCTAATATGTTATTGTTTCTCTAAGTACAAGAGCTCGGAAGCACTGTTGCCTAGAGGACAGAATTCCCTTTTGTTCCTATTTTATAATTAGTTTTGAGTATTTTGCTTGGTTTCCAGCATTATTCTATCTGTCTATCATGAGCAGAATCACACTGTCCTCATTGACCATGCCTATATCATCAAAGATTTTACAGACTATGGCTAACACTTCGGTTTATAACTGCAAGGTAACTGGCATACAGCAAGGATTCTGTTTTTCTAATCTTACAGTGTCCCCAGTGAACAGCTACACTTAATAATCAGGATGCATTCTGCTTTCACTCCATTGCCTGAGTAGTCCCAGAGCAGAACCCCACACGGAGCACATTCCAGCTACCTTACTAATTTAGTTAAATGACTGGAGGAGCCGGTCATTAAGGTCAGCTTAAAAAATACAAATAAACAAAAAAAGACCATGCCATATCTTGCTCTATATGATTTTTATGAGAAAGGTGGGGTTGGAATTTACAACAGCCAAGAATCTTCATTATATGTGCAAATATTTTTCCTTGGAAAAATATTGACATGTATTAAACATCAACTCTGTAATTTGCGGTACAATCCTTCACTTTGGGAGGATTCCTAGATGGATGCTGGTTAAGTTTAGTTTGAAAATATGTATGGCAAATATTTATATAATTAGCCAAACACACAGGGCTAATTATTGTTTATTTTCAGTTGTGTAGCACAATGCATAGAGTAATTGCTGAACAAATCTTAACTGATTAATTTACTTTTATTGATAGCATTATTAATGCTATGTTTTACAGGGGAATCCTCATTTCTAAGTATATACCACATAGAAAAAAATAGCTGTGATGTTACACACTGTCTGGGGATAAAGCAGTGATGGCCCATGGGGTGTTCCTGACCAGCCAGTGCTAAAGGTGTTCAGCCAAGTGGTGTGGAAAGCAGCTGCTGCAGCACAGAGCAGTTCTCAAATATCCAAGTGCCTGCAGGGCCTGGGAACAGCTGAGCAAAGAGCAGGAGCCACAGCTGCCTGGGAACGTGTGCGGAGGATGCAGAAGGGGGGAAGGCAAAAGCTGTATCTTCTGTGTAGGAGAAGCCTGAGCTGCATAACTTTACTTTAAATGTGAGGGTGCGGGGAGCTTCACCAAGGAAACGATATTTTCTCCAGCGAAGTCAACAGAAAAATATTCCAACTATTTCGGTGGGGCCAGCATTCTACCTGAAATCTTTAGGCCATCTTTAGGTCATATTTCTCTAACATAAGGCAGTACATATCTTCCACAGTAATTTGTATGTGTGTGTGTGCATACATACCTGCTAAAATTTTCAGATGTGGAATATTAAGGATTCTGCTGTTTTTTGTGGTAGTAGTGTTTCCATTTTATGCCTTTAAATGATTTTTTTTTCTACATCCACAGAGCTCAAAAGTCAGTACTATGCAAGAAGCTGACAAACTCTTTAGTAGAGTATATTGTGACAAGACAAGGGGAAATGGTTTCAAATTAAAGGAGGGGAGATATAGATTGAATAGAAAGAATTTTCTTGCAATAAGGGTGGTGAGGAACTGGAACAGGTTGCCCAGGATGGTGGTGAATTTCCCATCCCTGGAGACACTGAAGGTCAGGATGCTGTGAGCAACCTGCTCTAGCTGTTGGTGTCCTTGTTCAGTGCAGTGGAGTCGGACTAGATGACCCTTATGGGTCTCTTCCAACTCAAATGATTCCATGGCTCTATGATTTTAAGTTACGTGCTTTGCTCACGGTAGCTGTAATATTCATAAGATCAGCCCATGGATTAAAAGTTGTAAAGCTGTTAATTGAATTAATTCCACCGCAACCTGCCTATCAAAATGCAGCATTCTCATCCCAAACGGCCTTATAAGAGCAAAATTGACACTAGGAAATATATTTATTTATTTTCTGATTCTCAGATGTAGAAGAATCATTTTTTCTGGGGAAAAAAAAGAGAGAAAAAATCAATCTGAGGCAAGGAGCAAGCATGAAATTCTTTAGCCCAACTGGATAAAATGAGATATAAGCATCTGAAAACAGAGACTTGTCACAGAAAATGTTAAGCAACTTTATCTGTTTTTGTTGCTAGCAGATCCATCTGTTATACACAATAAAAATAGTGAAACCAGAAAAGCAAACACAGCAACAATCAACTTTATTTATTGAAATAAAGATGCATAAAACAGCACTTCTATATCAAAATGTCCTGGAGGGAGAAAACCAATCTCACCCAGCAAGGTTTCCCAGTACTGAAAGAACTGTGGAGGGAGTTGCTGGAGGCAAAGTACTGCTGTTCTGTAGGAAGTGATACACCCTGAGATACAGAGGGCAGGAGAACTTCTAACACACCAGAGGCTTTCTATAAAATATTCCAGTCTGCATTTTCTATAGCATTATTAGAGACTGTGGTGAATATATATGTGTGTGTGTGTGTGTGTGTTATTTTATTTTCCATAAAATGAGCGGTTCTGAAAGTGTAGTGGTCACAGTGGTTTGCCCTTTCCCTCGATTATGAAGTGAGAATCCATTTTGGTGGTTAATCATTAAACAAAGTTCTTTGCATTTTCAGGAACAGTCTGTTTCCTGACAGAAGCGGTGCCTGAAATGAAATGCCATGTATTCAGGTGACCTTGTCTTGCAGATATGCTGACAGTTATGCAAGCAATGGCACATGCGAATCGGGTACTGTCTTAACCAGCTGGGACCATTTTATTTGCAAATAATGAAATGGCCCCAATGGTACCTTAGGAAATAGGCTTCTGGTTTTGTGCAAGCTGTCATCTGTCTTACCTAAATTATGTTTTCTGTTGTGTGCTTGTGGTAACATTTTTTTTTGTTCTATGCATTCCCGGACAATCAACTTAAATTGGAAACCCATTTTTCCTCCTTTTGTCACAGTCATACAAAAATAACATTTTTTTTTGGTTGCCTGGAAAGAAGAAATAGATGCTCTCAGTGAACAGACAGATTCAGCTCCCTTCTCCAGCACTGCTGAATGGGGGCTGCAGAAGCGTAATAAACACTGATACTGCCCTTTGAGGCAAGAATTTCAGATTCTCTAGATCAGGGATTTAAATCAAATCAAAACTTTGCCCAAAGCAAAAATCAGTCCTACATACAAAGACATCACTATACTTGATTTGGGCAACATCCCATCTTCTGATTAAACAATAATAATAATAATAATAATAATAATAATAATAACATAAAAAAGTCTTCTTCATGCCAACCAGTTCCTTTCCCATCCAGGCATGATCAGTGCTTTTCAAAAATACAGTGCATAGTTATGATAAAGTTTAGGGCCATCTGCTTAGCTGAAAAAAACCTGCATTTTTATTAGTAGAAATACACACCCAGATCAATGTGTGTAACTTAAGTCTTAGCAGGACTAGTGCTTGCATGTTGGTGTTTGTACTCTTACAGTTACAGGGAAGTTCTTCAAAAGAACTTCTGAAATAATCAGAGTTCCAATACAACATTCCTGGATACACTGAATTACTCAGTCATGCCGCCAGTTGTGGTTGTGTGTGTGGATATGCATAAGTTTCTGTGAAAATTGGTTTAAAGCAGGAAATAACACGGGTCGAGACTCTGCTCTGCAGACAGCTGACTAATCCTGACAGCTCTGATGACAGCTCCACAATGATTCAGTGTAGGACCCAGGTACAATCTCACTGCCAGGTATCAGCTCCCCACACCTGCAGGATGTTTCTCTGTAGATGTGTCCTGCCTTCTCCATTCTCCTGGCCCTGGCCCATGGTCATCATACAGAGGACTCACAAACCATGCTGTGAACAAACTCCATTCTGATTTCCCTGTGATATGAGCGCACTACATACCCTTCTAAAAAGAGCCTCCCCAGCTTTCCTGTAGGCCCCTTCAGGTACTGGAAGGCTGCTATAAGGTCCCCTGCAGAACGTTCTCCCCTCCAAGCTGAGAAGCTCCAGCTCTCACAGGCTGTCCTTGTGAGGGAAGTGCTTGAATACTCTGATCATCTTAGTTGCCTCCTCTGGGCCCACACAAACAGCTCCATATCCTTCTTGTGCTGGGGGTCCCAGAACTGGATCCAGTACTTCAGATGGAGTCTCATGAGAGCAGAGTAGAGAAGCAAGCATGCTGGAAGCTCATGGGTTCCCATCTGTCTATGATCAGAATAATCTCAACCCAAGCAACATTTGCAATGAATCTTACCTGTTTCAGCTGAAAATTCTGGATTCATATGGTACCCCAGCAGTAAGCACTCTATTTGCACAGTCTCCCTCATCACAATTAATGCATCAACCATGCTATGTTTTCAGATTTGTACTGTCATTTTTACATACGTAGATGGTCTTGAATTGCTGTACTCATGAACTTCCTGTAACAGGTCTGTACATTGCTCTCTTCATTTTCTGCTGCTTAAATTTTATTTCCTGACACAATTAACCACTGCAGTGTCATTTTAGTTTCCCTGTTGTGTTGGGATGAACTCTAACCCATTCTCATGGATTGCTTCCACCTGGGTAGGAGCAAACTTGTTTCCGTAGATGCCTGGTTCATCTTGGTGCTGCTGATATGAAGGGTAAATGGTGAGAGAAACTGCAGCTCCATTAGAACTATTTAATTCCACCATTGCTTTGTTCATTCCTGTTGTGTACAGCACAAGCTATACCAACTTATCCATCTTTCCTCCTCACAACCCCAAATTCTTTTTTTTTTTTTTTTTTTTTTCCCTTTTCCTGTGTCTTCTCAAGCTAGAGACCACCCTTCAGACACATGCTAGTTATCATTGTCCTAGCTATTGTTCTGCTCTTGGAGGCCTGTCTAACATGTGTAGATAATTCACATTTACAAGTGCATATAGAATGAACTCATACTGGAGACAAAAGGATTTGTGGTGTTCTCAGCTGGCTATATGTTTTGCTTTGTTTATTGAGTCACTTCATGTGTCCCTGAACTCTGACTACTCCTTCTGTCATTGCTAATCCAGCATCTTTGGGTCAAGTTCTGTTTCTCTCTCTCATGAAAAGATTCTGAAGTCATCCATCACTAATGCTATACATCTGCAATGAAGCGAGTTCTCCAAGAGATTTCTAAATACATGTTCATTTTGCTTTTTAGCTGTGCCAAGTATTGATCTCCTGTTTCATTTCCTTATTCTGTTACGAAACTTGAAAATGCTTACTGCCTTTGCTGCCTTGTTTGGAGCATGCAGAGATCTTTTACAGGTCTTGTAGACTTACAGTTCCTGCTTTCTTAGATTGCAACAAGACACTTCATAGGGCGTTAACTTTTACTGCCACAGATAGTGAGGAAAATTGCTTTCTGTTTATCTTTATGTGTAATCTTATTTGTGAGAAAACAGTGGCTCAACCTTTTTAACCTTCTGAACTTCTGTATGTTTTCAGACAGTTACTGTGTTTCACTGTCTTTCTTTTCTTCTCACTGACCTGTTCTTGAAGTGTTATCTTCTGCTCCCATGCAGAATTTCATTCTCCACATTACTGGAACTGAATGCAAAACAGATAATACTTAATCTCTGTGTTAGTAACAGACACATTCATCTATCACTGGTTACAGTGAGTGCTGGATATGCAACATGAGAGCTTTTTAAACAATAGATCTAGTTTGGGGAACGTGAAATATCTGTTAACTTATTTGTACTTGAAGTTTCTGCTTGGGCTTGCAGTGAGTCAATCAATTAGCATCACTGATGGAAATATCAGGAAAAACACAAAACTGAAGTATTGCTGCAGATATGCAAAATTAGGAGTAGGTTATAGTTAGACTTATCTTTTTCAGTCTCCAGTTGTTGCTTTTCTAACCTGTTTTCCTACTTTGTTTATATGTATCTATGTTACACCTAAAGTTCACTAAGTCTTCGTGGTTTTTGTACATCATAGAATAACAAAGATGAGAGGCTCTGCAGAAGTAAATCAAGAGAGATTCAGTGGTGTCTACAGAACAGTACTGGCTCATTAATCAATATATCAACTAGAGATCTGTTGTTTTATATGTAAAGGTACATTCATAAACAAAAGAGATATGGATGGCCCAGCATACGCTATGCATCAGTGGTGAATGGGTTGTAAAGTTCCTTACACTCAAAGAGGAGAACTGATAGATATGTATGATGAGTGATTATGTATAACAGTGCATAATACAGAGCATTTTCTGTTCAATTGACAGCACAGATCAGTTTAATTTAAACTGAGACCGCTCCACAAAAAAGTTGAATCCTGAGAAAGGATGTGCATGTGCTTTTATATGTATATATATGTCTCTACGCAAGTGTATTTTTTGATACATTTAGGTGTTCCTACATGTACATGTGTGCAATGCAATATATGTATAACACTGAGTAAACAGCAAAACTGGGGACATGAACAGGAGCATTCAAATGTGTGAAAACAGCTTTCTCCAAAGAATCCCTTGCTTCTCCTGACTGCCAGTTGCCAATGTTTCCTAGAGACTGCACAAGCTACAAGGTTGTGCATTATTAAAGAGGAAGGAACATGAGCCTCTCATGAGGATTCAGCATGAATGTGTTATTTAAAGAGAGATGTTGATTATACCTATGCTTGAATGCATCATAAAACTGCATGTATTGAAATCTCACACTTTACCTATAGAGTAAAACCTGCACTGAGCAGTTCAATCCAATCCTGGAAAACATCTGTGGCAAGATACAATATTTAAGTCATCACTTTGCTAGGGCTTTTGGAAGACATCTCATTTTAAATACAATGAGAACTTCATCTTTCCTCCTGAAACCACTGGCAAGCACACTGAAAACTCCTCCTCATTTATGGGAGGGCATCAATCGTATTGTAGGATGCAAAAAATACAAGGAGACTTCTGGTCCTCCATACAAGCATACGGGGACTTTAGTAATTGCCATCTACAAGGATATACATGGTATTCCCCTGCCCTGTGTATGAAGGAGGAGAGACTGGGGAAGAGAATGTAAAGAAGTCCAGCAAAGCACGTTCACCATAGCTACTATAGCACAACCATAAATTAGCAGCTCTTTTCTATGGTGCTGGTTAATATGCTGCTGAGAAATTTCATAGCCATCCAGAGTGAGACAGAACTGAAACTTTACTTTCATGACTAAGAGGCTTCTTGACCTACAAGATCTGTTTGTGGCTTGTGTCACTGCTTGTCATGTGCAGGTGCTGTTGCAAAGGTGTTTTCTGCATTGCTGTTGCCAAGACAGTGGTTCCGCTGACTAATCAGTGAGCTTCTGAAATTGTGGGGTTTTTTGTACTTTCTGTGCTTGGAGATTAAGCTGAGCAGAATGACAGCCCTTGATCTGCTCTCTGTTCAACATGAGGGAGGCAAATTAACACATGTGTGGGTGGAAAAAATCAAGAGCTGAAGTCTAAATCAAGAAGAAAGGCAGGCTTTGAGATGGGCTGATAACAACTCATACAGTGGGTTATGAGCAGCTGGGCAAGAAAAATAAAGTAGCACCAGAAAGGTATCTCCCACTTGCCAGCATTTGTTGGTTTTGTTTGATATGACCACACTCCCTGCTGACTTTATTGTTTGCTGTCTATCTCCACTACTAGGTTTGATTCCTACAGCCACTGAGCACCTCTGGATGTGAGGCTGTGTTTACCTGCTGCATGAAACATCACCTTCTACCCTGGAACTGATCTATTTAGCAGAGCCGAGATGGAAGAAAAAAACTTCAGCATTTCAAAGGTGCTAATGGGCTACTGAAATAAATTAGTGTCAACAGAGAGAAAGTACATCAAGTCAGGAAAAACTGACTCCAGAAATAAGTTTAAAACAGTAATAAAGACAAAAGAAAATGCATAAACTTAGCTTTACAGAGTGAGGGAGTTAACAGAGAAGTAACTCACTAGTGATACAGAGATAAGCCATTTAGGCTGTCAGCTCATGATGTATTCATCAAGTCATCTCAGCTTGGATATGCTCAGTAAACCTTTACTTCTTAAAGGTTTTATCATGCAGTCTGTTTTGGCTGCTTTTTTTTCTTTTCTTTTTTTTTTTTTTTTCTTTTTTTTTTTTTTTAATTTTTATTTTTTTTTCATCTCCCCCTAATTTCAGAGGAGTTACAAAGAAGAACACAGTTCTGTCTGTGACCTGGGTGTTTGTTTTGTAGCTGGAGGTCATCTCTATACCTGCAATGCATAGTTATCTAGCTAAATATTCTTTTGTTTTCCCTCAGATGTTAAAGCTTTGCAATGATGAAACAACCTGAGTTGAAAGTTCATACTGAGGAGAACAACATAATGGACAGCATACAAGCAGGAAAAATATGTAGTATCTATTTTTTCCCATGACCAGAGCCATAATTTGTTTATGGTCACTGGAAGTAACCAGCACCACTCAGTGGTAATAGCAGTGATGGCTCTTCAAGCATATGCTAGTTTGTAAATCTCTGCATAGACATTATGAGGTAAGTTGTCATGGTGTCTGTAGGTTTACATAGCAGGCAGTAAAACAAACTGAACATATACTTATTGAGTAACTTAGAGCTGCCTTCCTCTGTGACAGTGCATTAAAAGGATGGGGAGTGCTGCAGCTATGACTGGTAGAAATAGTGGAATCTTCACACACTGTTCTGTAGGTGACACTCTCAGTGGACACAGACTCTTAGACCCAACAGTCAGAGCTGTATGTAAGGATGAGGGTGCTGTCTGGCCACTGCAGCTATGGCTTTCTTGCGTTCTCATTCTGTGTTCCAATCTCTCAGTGACAGCAAATGCAGTCAGAGCTGCTCACGCATCTCTGGCTGCCACATGGTAACCAGGGAGCATGCTGAAGGTGTGGAGCTGACACTTCAGGAGTGTGTGAGTCACCTAAAATTTGGTGCTCTCTTTCAGCCAGCCTGCTTTGGATCTATGATTAGAATATGAAGGGAAGAGAGCAATCACACTGATGTAATAGTAACCACGGTTGCCGAGATAAAATGTTGTGCAGCTACAGAGCTTTTACTTAAGAATCTCAGCCACCACTAGGAATTTCCTTAAAACCTGGGATCTGTGTTAGGTAACTGAATCAGCTTTGGCAGTAAGATAAGCCCCGCACTGCTGATATGTACAGTATTTTTGCAGACTCAGAGTTTACATGTTTAGTTATACTCGGTAATCTTCACAGACCGTGGAACTCAGTGATTACAGTCATACTAAGATAATTGTAACGTAACTCCAAGTTAAAATGTTTTGTGTTTACCACGCTGAGAGATGCAGTAGCTCCTGCCCAAACCTGTCTGCGACCAGCATTCAGTGAGATTTATACTTACATGCCAGAATCATTCCTGCAGTGACCTCCAAACAAGAGCCAAAATACTGTTCTCCTGCATGTGGGAGGTCAAGCCTCCTTCCCTGAGCACTGAGCAGAGGGTACTTATCTCAGCAAAGTTCATGCATTTTGCATTGGTAACAGTAGAGTTTCACTCCCCAGTGTGCTCAGAGCAAAGCTGAAAGGCAGCCAACCGCCTCTGGGACAGAGAGGAGTAATGTGCCTGGCACAGCCCAGACTCAAGAGAGAGATCTGTCTGCTCTAAGGGCTTTGCAGAGGACAACTCCATGCAAGGTGGTCCCAAGGGAACATGCAGGTTGATCCAGATGCTGGTCAAGGGAAGCTCAGTCTGTGGAGGGCTGAGGTCTTGGGAACTGTGCTTGATTCACATGAGCCGAAGATGTGACTGCTTGTTTCCCAGGTATGACATTCTGAGTGCTAAAACACGCATCAGCTCTTTGAACACCAGCTTCTATTCAGAGACACATAATTTTTATTTTATTATTTTTTTTCTGGCACGCTTTTTTTTCTCAAAACATTACTCTGAGATGATGTAAACCAGTGTAAGTCAGAAGAAACTCCATTTTCCAACATGATTGTGAAAACAGTGAAAGACGAGAATTAGAATTAGCTCTGCCAAACTCCCCCGCCTGCATTTATCGCACCTAAGTGGTAAGAGTCTGACTTAAGAATGCAACTTGCTGGGGACTATGCTCACGTGAGCACATGAACCTGTGTGTGTCCTAGGAACACAGAGAGGCATATTTGTGTATGCACAAATGTGTGTGTGTATTTCTGTGTGTCTGCACACATATTCTGTGTGTATGCACTCATTTTTTTACAGAGAGAAAGAAAGAGACTGAGTACATATAAGAAAAGAACTTGGTTCTCCTTAGAGCTGAAATGCCCTCTGGGTGTGCTCGCCCCTCTTTACTAAGTACAGAGGACACCAAGAGACTGAAAAAAAAAATGGTATTTTTAGTAATAAATTTCCTAGCTTGTGCTACTAATACCACTGTAACTTATTACACTGAAAGTTATTTGGAATTTAATTAACTTGCCTTTTAATCCTGATTGTTTGCTTTGTTCTGTTGTGAGCAATGAACATGAACCGTGCACTTTCACCTTTATTACCAATCAGTGTCCAATCACTTTCAGTTTCACATTTTCTAACATGTACGTAGAGCTCCTGTGTTCAAGCACAGCCATTTCTCTGGAAGCCAACAATCCGTTTTGTTAGCAGAAAGTAATGAATAAATAAAAATACAGGCAGCCTTTTTGCAGTGTAAAACAATATGCTTTATACCCTTTCTGTTGACGGGAATGAAAAAATATTCTAGTTCAGTTTAAACCTTGTCATTCAAGATTTCCTGCCTTCTTGGGGACAAAAGTTTAAGTCCACACAGAGCACTTTGTGATGTTTCCACTAAAATGGTTCTCATGGCTGTGGCTCAATGCAAAACCAAGTCAAATAAGTGAATCCACACCACCCAGAACTTCCTTTTCAACTACAGCCAGTCCAGCTGCTTTTTTGTGCACTTTGATAAACACCAGGTACACCCCTGTAAAGTCAGGTCAGTGTAATGCCTTCTAAGTTAGTGCCTTTTCTACTTCAGCTATTGTTAACATTGTCTTCTCTTAACATAAAGCCTGTGTCTGATACTAGCATATTTTCCTTTTTCAACAAGGAAGAACCTTTTCCCAGTTCTGTCAACAGATGTTATTATTTAATATAGGCAGACTGCAATTATAAAACATTGCCTAAACCAATAGCAGTAAACCTGTTGATAAACCTATTGCAGTAGTAATGATCCTTAAAAGAATAGTAAAAGCCTAAGCGCACTTAGTGACTGACATGAAAACAAGGGATTTTAGTTGCCCTCCTGGCCTGGTACTGGGAGGTGGGTAGAATATTTCAGGGCTCTCCACGACCACAGGAGTCCATTGCATGAGACTGAAGGGAGTGCTTCCCTGTCTGCTCTTTTTTCATAGCACTCAGCTTGTTCAGAAGCTGGTATGTTTCTGAAAGTTTATATTGATGAGCGTTTCAATTCTGTTGAGTTTTAGCCAGATAAATCATGTCGAATTTTGTAACTGTTAATGCTCAAGTGAGACAGCCAATTTCTCCCAAATCTGGATGTTGGAATAGCTTTTTAATCTCAACACATAAGTGATTTTTTATGTGTAAATGACAAAATGCTTCTCACATTATCTGCGGTGATGCTTCCATGCATCCACTTTCCTGCTGTGGAGAACAAGCATGACATTTCCCCAAACCAAAACTTCATTTCTGTGTACAGAGCTGCCACTTATTTGCTCCAAATTCTGCTTTCCAATTTGCAGATACTCCTTCTCTATCTGAAACTGAAAGGAAGAAAATCTCAACTTCACGATTGCTCTGGAGTTAGTTATGTCACTGCAGAACCCTTGACACGTGGAGATGAAATAGCGAGTGCTGCTATCAAAAAATAATTGCGTCTTCCAAGCATCCTTTCCTTTTAGAGGTACCTTCCATTTGGCCTTAACTAGAATGTGCCACACGTGTGCCTAGCTGTATATTTGTTTTCCATCAGAGATGTTGGGGTATACTTTAGAGCTTGAGTGGAAATCCCACTCAGCAGTATTTGAGAAATGCTGTGTTTGCTATCTAACAGTTTGTGCTGGTTATCACAGAGTCTAAAAGGATATCAGACTTCTGAAAATTTGCCTAATGCAAAACCAGCTGCTTGAGGTCAATGTCCACATTGCAAACTTCATTCATTTTGCTTTTAGATACCAGGGAAAGTGGCTGATCCTCTCTTAGTTTCTTCGTGTGCATCTCAGTGGGATGTATTGTTTGCAAAAAAAAAAAAGAATAAAGACCAAGGAATGCAATTTAAATTCTTGCAATTGAGTTTCATCATGCTTTCCTGGTATTTGAAAAACATTTTTGTTAACACAACACTTGAAAGTCTATAATATATATTTCAGTCCATTTGTAGGTGGGCTCTTTTATTTAAAGAACAGAAAACTAACTGCAAAATCCCATAATAGAGTTCCTAAGCATGGCAGGGGAAAGACTGTAACTTCTCTCCTTGAAAAATATGGACAAAACCATTCACAAATACAAAACACTTTTTTTTTTTTTTTAAATTATTATTTTAATATCAATACCTCTTTTTATCACTCAAGAGCTCTATTTCCAGTCCTAGCATTGCACACCACATTTTGTCATCAGAGTTCTTGTTTTTCAGATTATAGTTTAATCCCAGAATCATAGAATCGTCAAGGCTGGAACAGACCGTCTCAGCCCATCCCACCATGCCCACTGAGCCATGTCCCTCAGTGCCACATCTCCTGAACACCTCCAGGAACAGTGACCCCACCACCTTCCTGGGCAGCCTGTGCCAGTGCCCAACAACAAGTTTTGTATAAATTTGAGAAATTCTCTGTAAAATGACATCTTATAATACAGTGTAAACAGCACCCCATTTTCAGATTTAAAAATAACACTCTGAGCTGCCACAGCTTCAGCTCGTAAGTAGTTTACAGGACATGCACAGAGCTGCCAGGCTGCTGGGACGATGCTTCCTCACTCTGCTTCCGTATAATTTAAATGTTAACCTTGCTTTAACCTTCATGCTTCTGGAAAAGTACACAAGGGCTTGGAACCTCCCACACCCTCCACAACCACATGATGTCAGCGTATTGAACTCCTGGCTTTTCTGGTTACCAAGCAAATGGAAGAGGAAGGATTGTATGATGAGTGAGTGAATGAGCCCCCTGCTCAGATCTGGGCAGCAGAGAAGAGAATCCTTTGCCTTGGGAAGAGTTAATCCCTCCTGGCAAGGCTTTGCTGGAAGCATGGCTCGCTGCGTCACAGTGACTTCCCTTGCTGGCTGGAAAAGTTCACCACTGTTGTTTGCTTAGGGCCGTGTCCAAAAGCATGGTCGCACCCTGTCAGGGAGCTGCAAGTGTTGGCAGTGTTGGCACCGGCACAGCCCTTAGGGACCAACGGGAGCACAATGGCCCAGCGGGGTGGAGCTGGAACAACAGGAAATGCTGAGAACAGTTCTTATCATGTATTTGTTCGTTTATAGGCCTTTAGTTTACAAGCTTTTTCTTTTTCTTTTTTTATTTTTTAAACATAGTCTTCCAAGGAAATAGTAACTTCTGCAGCATGTCAAGGGAGGCTCTTTCAAGCCCACTTCTTTCTCTGATGGGTGTATGACTTTCCCGTGAGGTTGGTGCTTATTGAGCTCTGAAGTTTGCTTTTCTGTAACAAAGTGGAAAACAAATCTGCCTAAAATAAAAGGCTTCCAGGCTGGCTCACATTCCTAAATAAGGCCCAGATATTGCGAAACCGTGACTTTGATGCTGCTATTGCACTTTATGTGTGCATTTTAGTGCTTGCAGAGCCAAATCCTGTGTCTGCAATAGCTCTGTTTTTCAAAGGCATGCCATGGAGACAAAGGTTGAAATCCAAATCTCATCACGGCAGTCTGCAAGTCTGTCTCTCCCTTCAGAAGTTGTAAATGTGTCTAAGCAAAAAAACAACAGTTCACCTATCTGTAAATAATGAGCTGTGGTGAAATAGCTTAAACAGCTTGTTTAAAACAGAAGGAAATTCCGGTTCTGGGCACCAGCCTGGAATACTTTGGGGCTGGATTATTATGCAGGATATAAAGAAATGAAAAGGCGAACCATGACTTAAAAATGTCATTGCACAAACATGCATGCATATTCTCTCAGGCCCTGCCTTGTGGTTCAGTACTGCAGGAAGCAACGATAATGATACAATTTCATAGCTCCTCTAATCCCGAGGGATGCACAAAATGCTTGACAAACTGATGCTCTGTATCAGCAATAGGCTGGGTCTTTCCTTCTCGTCTGTAGAGGAGCAGAAGAGATTACGGTACAAATATAGCAAAATCTTCCTAGTACACTCAGAAGCAAGTGGAAACATGATATATTCCATTCAATGAGTGCAATAAAATCTGTATTAATGAAGAAATTCAGACAACTTTACACATAATTAGCAGACAAACTAGAATTGTTTCATATTGTTCTGGGGGAAGCAGAGTGCTGTAATAGAAAACAGAAATCACCTAGAAGACACAAAGGCTATTTGTATGCATAAATCCCAGAATCAAAAGAGAATCTGAAGGTCTCTGATCTTATTATTCTGGGGGAAAGAAAAACCCAGCCTTGGCAAACTTCATTTGTGAATCTTGTCAAACTCTAGTTTCCCCTGCCATTGCCTTTGCTTTTTACCATTTGTTTAAGGTTTTAAGAATAGGTGTGATCCTAAACATCACCTTTTTAGAAGCAGTGCCTGAGTAAAGAGTCATCATTTCTGAGCAGTGAATTTTATTTGTGTAGGAAGCTGAGGTCTAGAAAACTAGGCATTTTTGGTTGAAGTCTACAGAGATTTGGGTTTTTGGATTAATTCTGACAGAAGGCTGCACTTTTTCCTTGATATTAATTGTAAATATTATCAGACAAGGTGTATCATTTGCTTGCTTAGCACTAGGCTTACAAATTACTCTCTTGAAACCAAAACTACTAAATTCAGTTGGCTTCATTAGCATTAGAAAGTGAAAAACTTTCTGTGTGATGTAAGCTTGTATGTTACTAGGCCAAAAGTGTTTACAAGTTTAATACACTGAGATGTCAACTGTTGAAAGACAAGAACAACATTATTTAATAGGCCATCAAAAGCTTGCAGAAAACTTCCAACTGATTACCATCTTTGGAACAAAGCAGTCTAAAAGGCCAAGAAAGCAGAACATCGTGTGCTTTGAAGCTCCTAATGCAGGAGACAAAGCTGCTTTGCAATGCTATCATCTGTTTTTTTTCCCCTTGACACATTTCTGCAACTATCATCAAGAGCTTTTTATAATCTAAACGACAATTTCTTGTGAGAAAAGAATCTCAATTTTTTCCCCATAGTCACATCAACTATGATAAATTCTGGGAGTATGAAGGAGTATCTCTTACATATCTAATTCCACGTAGGAAGGGGTGAAGGACCAGCATGCTGGCACTGATCCCAGTGCCCAAGGAATGATGACTGTGCTGAGGAACCTGCAAAAGTATGAGGCTCAGTGCCCATTTCAGCGCTGAGTTAGGGTGTTTGTGCTGCACGGTCACTCCTCACCTAGCCGTCTCCCAGAAACAGAGCTGAAATCCCAGGCAGAGCACACACCTAACAGCACCTATTTCAACAGAGATGCTGAGTTTCATACCTTTAAAAAGTCAGCTAAAAATAGTCATCATGGGAGGGCACCTGTGACAGTTGCAGTGTCATGGATTATTCAAGGTCATTCAGTTGGCAATGGGACAGATGCTGTGGGCATCTGGAGATTACACAGGCTGTTCATCAATGTTATGGATTTATGGATCTCCTGTGGGTTTTGTTAACAATTGTATACCTGGCTAAATGAGTCAGACAAGAACTTGTAGGGACTACATTCACTGAAGAAACTGTAGTTTCCTGGACTTCAGAAATTTCTGTTGTTGAGAAAATAACCTGTCTTGATCTCATGTGTTTCAAGAAGGTGGTAGGGAAAAGACTAGAAGCATTACAGCAACACCAGCTTAACTCAGGAGAGATCGTGCACTGACTATTCAAGTCCCATATGGATGAAGGAAGGAGCCCTGGAAAACAGTGGAGGAGTATTCATAGCTTCCTTGTAAACCTGGTAGAAGTGCATAAAGTAAGGCATTCTGACCATTTATTTGATCTTTGAAGGGCCATTTTTCATTATGCTTTTATTCAAGTAATAATGCTATTGTTCCAATAGCTCCGTCACAGCTACTGAGCTGCAGCTTAACCCTGAGAGCGGGTGGGACCAGCTGAGGTAACAGGAAAGCCTGCAGAGCTCTGCACTGCAGAAACCATGAGCTCAGGGGAGATGAGAGGACTGAAAAAGAAGGCTGCAGGGGACCTAATAATGACTCCCTGAGGGGAACTGCTGGTCAGAGCAATTAGCTCTGAATCTAGAAAAAGCCAAAACAGAAAGGAGAACAGAGGGTATATTTTAATTCCTCAGTGCCTAGGAGCCCTTTGGATGGGAAGTAAAGCAATACTTTTGCATTCTAAGTAGATTACTAGAAAGATTCAAGTCAGCATGCTGGGGCCACTGATGGCCAGAGCTTCCCCCAGCCCCAGTTCTTCATTCCAGGCTGGATGTGGCTCTGGGCAGCCTGATCTGGTGGTTGGTGACCCTGCACACAGCAGAGGGATTGAAACTAGATGATCACGATGGTCCTTTTCAACCCAGGCCATTCTGTGATTCTGTGATTTCTCATTATGGCACATTATGGGACAGCTGGAACATTATGCTCATTATGGAGAGCTACAGTGTATAAATATGACTACAAGGGATATTTGTTCTTTCACGCAGGTCAGGAAGGACTGTTCCATTTTGTTGTGGTCAGGGTGGAGCTGACAGCCTCATCAGAGACTTCAAAGAAAGTCAAAGGAACTTAGCAAGAAGCTCATGGTTCTCACAAACCCAGTCTGTTCAGCAGAAATGTTATGTCACTCAGCCAGGAGTGGTTATGAGTCATTCACTGCCACTGGACTTCAAACAAGCCACCTGATTTCTCTGCTGTAGTTCACCAACAATAAACTACACACAATACATCCCCCATCATCTGACAGTGCAAAGTCTTTTAATTTCACTGGGCTTTAGATTTAGCTCATGAAGGGCCAGGTGAGGTAATAGAATAATGTAAAATGTGTATATTAGTGAATATTTTCCTCTGTTAACAAGTTGTCTTTATTCTTTTTCTCAGCAACAGGGCACCTCAGCATCTCTAAGTCAGGCCGTACAGAGATACAAAAGCAGGAAATTCCAAATTGTGCCCTTTTTCTTTGCAACTCCTTTAGCTCAGCAAATGATATTTAGGCAAACTTGGAACAAAACACACTGCTGTACAATGGTAAATACACTGACTGATGTTCCTGTTAGGAATTCTTGCTGTAAGTTTTGTGGCAGAGAGGGCAGAGCAGAATCCCACAGAAAATCATTGGCTTCGGTGGTTACAAAATCATGTTGCTCCCTTTAAAACTCCATCGTGTGTGTTTACTAAGCAGTGCCATGAGTCTCTTATGATCTGTGTTATATTAAAATGTTTAATTACAGAGGTAAGCTATGCCTTGCATTGTGACAGAAGACCATAGTAAAAAGTCAAGTAACTTATACTCTGACAGGCTACCAGGGCAGTCATGCGTAAGTTCAAATCCCTTTTCAGCAGGACAATGCTTAAACTCTTTGATGATCCAGGCCCATGCATTCAGCAGCTTCTTCCCTTTCTCAGCATGGGTTTAGTTATGTGAAGCCAGAAATGCCCTTTGTATGTTTAGACTTTAGGAGCACATTCAGCTGGAATCTAGCCTTGCACCTAAGGTTAGACCTCTGCAGTAATTCAACTCCACTTGTTCTGGCTCTGAACAAAGACAAGCAGGGTTACAGAGTTATGTTACTCACTACAAGTTGAGGAATCAGCTTTCCCTGTGGCATCATCCTCCCACCTCCTTTCCCAGAGGAACTGCACAACATCAGTTAGGCTTGAGTCTTTGCCATTATCATGCTCTAGTGGCTTAGTTCCAATGCGCAGCCATGTAACACCTCATTATTTATATCCTGCTAGCATTTCATTCAGTACCTCAGCTTCCTTCACAAATGCATTGGGATAACAGCTTTTTTTCCTGGATAAGAGGCTCATTATAACTGCAACTTCTCTGCAGGGGTCAGCACCTCCTCCCAGTGAATATGGTAAGGTGCTCTGAGTGCCACCTCACCTGCAAATGATATTTTTCCCTGCAGAGTGACTTCCCACAGGGTGCAAGCTGCTATTGGATTTCTGTGGTAATATTTTAATTTAATAACTTAATCTAAGATTTAATGGCTTTCTTTTCTGTGCTCCATAGTATAATTAATCATGTGATGGGAACTCATTAGACTTGCGGATCTGAGATGCATCTGGGCATTAAGGGGCTATGAAAATGTAAACCTATGTTAGGACCTATTAGAGGAGAGTGGATGCAGAACTATTCAAAGAACAGACTGTTTATTTTTAGAAATGAACAGAAACTGCTTTTCTAATAGTTGGCTTTATTCTTTTAATTATATCTGTAGTTTGTAATAATTTTGATAATATCAACAAAGTTGGTTCTCTGATGTTTAAAGCGGCTGAATCCTAAGCTTCCAGAGCATGGAAGATCTGGTCCAACACCTTCAAACAGTCTCATAAAGGCATGTGTGCACTTTCACCTCCCGAAAAATTAACTCAGGCAGATACTATAGATACACAGGAACACCTTTGGGTTGCATGGATATGCTCCCCACTGTGTACCCAGTCCTGAGTGTAGGAAGCATTACAAAGGATAGTGGTGCCAGCTGGCTTCTACGTGAGCCTTCTGTGTGAGTTGCACATGAAGGACTATTCTCCACAGATATTATTTACAATAGCACAGAACATACTTTTCTGTCTTGATCTTTACTTCTGGAGTCTGACCTTCCTCTGTTCAGTATCTGTGGTAAGCCAGGTACACTTGTGATTTATCTAGAGATGTGATTTATCTATTTCATGGTCCAGAATATCATCATTTCCTCTGTCCTCTGGTGACTGAACTGATTAATACTATGTAACCACTTTCAGACCTACTATACAGAAAGACTGGAGTTTGCCCCAGACTGCTTGTTCTGAATAGGACAAGATGGAAGAAGCCCAGGAGCAATGAAAAACTAGATTCCAGACTTTTATATTATCCTGAGCTAACTTGGAGGATGCCCATCCTTGGAGACATTCAAGGTTGGGCTGGATGGGACTTTGAGCAACCTGGTGAGATGTAGGTGTCCCTGTTCATTGCAGAGGAGTTGGACTAGATGAAATTTAATTGTTCCTTCCAACTCAAACAATTGTATGGTTCTAAGAACTTGTTTTTTAACAGACCCAGTTAATTTCCACTGATAATCTTTACACAAGCAACATTTCAAGTTCCAACATGGGGACTGAGTACAGTCCTTGGTAACATAATGACTCAGTGAGGCAAATGACTCTTATTGAGGGTTTGACATGGATTTCTAGCAAGCTCCATATGGTTCTAATGAGCTCTGCTGGCATTACATGTTCAAAGGGTGCTTTGAGTAATCTGTTTACATCTGGCTTCCTGATCAGGGCAGTCAAGCACCCTTTTGAGCTAGTACTGGGGAGAGGTCCATACAACTGTTAGATCTAGCACGTAGCTGGCAATGTGTGGCCAACAAATGCAATAGTGTGCACAGAAGAGGTGAGGGAACAGCATACAGATGCTTAGCAATGGTGGAGGTGTGCTACAGAGCATGGTCACCTGTACTACTGGAGCAGCTGTCTGTGGAATGTGTCACAGCACAGCACAATCCTCACATGCAGCACAAGCTGAGGGAGCATATGGGGTGCCTGCTGGACCAGTGTTGGCCGGGGGGCAGCAGGGCTTCCATGGGCTGCCCTATACCAGACACAGTCAGTTCCAGTTGGCTTCAACGGCCCAACCACAGTGCATAGCTGAGCCCAGTACCAAGCTGGTACTTCTCTGGGGAAAGCAGATTTCAGCAATGGCAAGAAGGTTCCCTACAGTAGGTTACACAGGGAAGGATCCAGGCAGGTTTCAAATGCCTCCAGAGAAAGGGATTCTACTGTTCTGGGCAGCCTGTTCCAGCGCTCTGTGACCCTCATAGAAAAGAAGTTTCTCTTTTATGGAACTTACTGTGTTCCAGTTTGTGCCCACAGCCCCTTGTTCTGTTGCCAGACACTAAAAAGAGCCTGCTCCTACTCATTTGACTCCCAACCATTAGATATTTACAAGCATTGATAAGATCCCCTCTCAGTCTTCTCAAGGCTGAACAGCCCCCAGGTTAGTCAGTTTTCCTCATACAGGAGATGCTCCAGGCCCCTGACCATCTTTGTGACCACCCACTGGACTCCAGATGTTGCCTGTTTTTCTTGAAATAAGGAGCCCAGAAATGAACATAATATTCCAGATGTGTTCTTACCAGGGCAAAGTAGAGGGAGAGAAGAACCTCCCTTAACTTGCCAGCCACAGTCTTTGTAATGCCCCCCAGAATACCATTGGCTCCATAACGGTACATTCCTGCATGCAAGAAGCACAAGTGCCAGGAGGCTTGCACGGATGATCAAGCAGTTCTTGACAGAAATAAAACATATAAAAAGAAGTCTATAAGAGGCAGAAAATTGCCTACAGAGATCATAGGTTTCCAGCCATGGAATCTGACTGGATGTCAACAACCTGTTCTATCTATCTGCTCATGCTTAGAGAAGGACAATTTCCAGAGGTCCACTCACACTATTTCAGATATTTCTTTTTCTACAAACCTGTAGTTCCCCCTCTACATTCCCTTCTAGTGCTTAAACACCTTGATCTCAGCTAACAGAATCTGCCTCTTGCCACAGCGTCAAATTCTGGGGAAGAAAGTACATGGTAGCCACTCTTGTAAAGTAAAATGAGACCACCTTCCTGCATAATGAAAATCTGATGAGGTGGTAGTGGTGGGTGGTCCTCCTTTATACAGTATCATAGAGGTGTGAGCATAGTTTCAGGATGGAGAAAGACTGCAATTTCATTTCCTCTTATGCCTGGGGATAGAGTAGGATTTAAATTCCTATCCATCACTTCCATATTTTTGTGAGGTGAGGACTTCCATGAGTGCTGTTGCTAGAAGTAATCTGGAGTACAGTAAAGACATAACTAATGAGGGAACCTCAGTAGAGAAATCCCACGGCTCAGAGCAGCCAGCTCTGAGAGTAAAAAAATCATCACACTCCATGTCCACCTAAATGCATTTTACATCAGCCTATTTTTGGCTCAGGTGTGAAGTTCTGAAATAAAAGGACAGTGCAAATTACATTTTTAAGATGTCCCTGTTCAGCATCTGAGGTTATGTACATTCTGGGAGCAGCCACTGTGGTGTGAGGTTCCCCCATACTGTATCCCTCCATTCCTGGGCACAGGCTGTGAAAGAAGACATCAGCTGTGTTGTTTCATATAATTGGAGAACCTTCTAGGTGAGAAAAAGGTCCAAAACTTCAAGATTCTGCAAACAAGGTAGAAATTAATAAATCAAGCTTCAGATTTGGAGGTCTCCAATTCTAGGTGGCAGCTGAGCAGGGATTTCAGGATATTGATTCAGACACCTGACTGACATTTTTGGTTCTTCATGTTATTTTTCAGATCTAATATCAGACACCTGAAAATTCAGGCATTTGCAGTCACATAGAGCATAGCTGGGTGCCTCACACATCTTGTTCAAAACCACCAAGTCTAAGCTAGAGCTAGAAATTAAATGTTATGGTGAAATCCCACCTGTGGCCCTGAGCCTTAGAAGCTGCTCTCTTTGTTACAGGGATTTGTCTCAGTCTGTCACACCTGTGAGAAGGCCATCGAGTACAGCTGCAGCCTCCAGAAGACTTAACTCTCCACTAATACTCTCAGCCAACGACCATATTGTTACAGCTGAATTTCCTCAGGAAGGTTTCACTCAAAGTATTCTTGCTTGAGCTGACTTGATGCTTTTGCATGAGTTTCTAACAACTTCTAGTCAGAACCTCAGGGAAGTAAGGTTCAGTCACTGTATCACTGTTTTTGTAGTCATGGATGCACACACAGTGGATAGCTTCGACAACTTATATCATACATGGTGTGACTACTCACTAGCAGACAGCACATCATTCCCATCCCATTCCTGGAATTTCCATGAGACAAGACTTCACATGAACCAAACAGTTGTAGAGATCTTCTCCAAATTCCCTATAAGTTCTGATGTTCTCTCCTTTCTCCTTCTCACAAACACTACATCTGTTCCTTTAGCAGTTGCTGGCACACAAGACAGGCCTGGGTGCCAACTAATACTATATGATCTTTTTCTGAATTCATTTTCCACTTTTAAGATTAAATTATCTGCCAGATCCTCAGATTTAATACAGCTATTGCCTATTAATCAGTTGACTGCCTGGCATTGTATAGAGGTTTTTTGTTTTGTCTTTGAGCATGAACACAACTGAAGAGCTACATTTTGATCTGACATGTGAAGCCAGCGAAAACATTGATTGTTTTGTGCCTGATGCATCCGTCATGTAGGAAATCACTACAGTTTCCCAAACAAGCGAGGGAAAAACATTCCATTCATAAAAAAATAACAAAAGAAAGGAAAGAAAGATTATAAAAGATACTATAAATCTTTTATTTCTTTTTAGTTACTATGCAATGCCCTTCATTTTGAAGGAAACGGTACAATCAATGATCTGTACTTCTTTCTCAGGAAAAGAAGAGATATTAGCACTAACAATTAACATTCATCGACAAAAGACAGCTTACAGAAAATGCTCTTGGAGTTAAAAAAAAAAAAATCATATTTTATGATTACACTGGCTATTGTAGATGATTCCATGAAGTATTACAATATCAGGAATTTCAGGTGTGCATTGAAAGAAAGCTTCTAATTCAACAGTAATGCAAAAGAACCACATAAACCACTGATGTTTGAAGAAGCTACTCTGATTTCTTCTTATCCACAGTTAAAAATAAGAGTCTGATCTGCAGAATCTAAGTCCATGATACAATAAACCTTGCCTCATCACCACAAGTTACTTTATAGAGTAGCCAAGTCAACACATAAATAACAGTATCTTTCTCACAAAGAGAAACTGCTGCTGGAAACAACGCATTTCCTACTTTTAGTTACTCATCTCTGACCAGTTGTATAAGGTTCACTTTCAAAAAAAAGTTTTTGTTCCTAAATGGCTGTTGGAATTGCAGTTGATGTGGTTAATTGTCAGGAAAGCACAGGTGGCAACCGACTCAACAGGCCTCACACACCCTTTGGTGAGACCCAAAGGGAAAAAGAAAGAAAAAGAAATCTGCTGTTACAGTCAAAATCTGAAATATATTCCACACAGAACACCTTTTTGGTACTTGGAGTGAAATATTGAATTTAAAAGAACAAAATGGTAGAAGTGTGCCTACAGCTGCATTTATACAAAACAATTAACATTTACTTCCAGAGTCCTTCGGTCTGAAGGACATACTTTTCTGAGCAAAAACTAGTTTTTGAAGTAGCTACTGGTTTTGTGGTGTTGTTTTTTCTTCCCCTTCCCATCTACCCTACAACTGTCTACTGTGTTGTCCAGCTGAGCTACAGAGAGCTGTAATCAATACTTCATACTCACACAATCATGGAAACTTGAAATAGTGAACAAAGATATAAGCAAGACTATCATGGAAGGTAAGCATCTGAACTGTGTTTTTAAAACTACTCAGTCAAGGAATAATTGTAGGCTTCATTATAAAGCCGCTTCTGTGGTATCATTTGCATCAAACTTACCAATACTCTGGGGAAGTAAGACTGCTCATCTCCATTTCTTATCTGGAACTACTTTTGCACATCTGAGGCTTTGTCTTGCCAGCCTTACCACATGCAGAATGACATCCACAGTTGTCTTCCCATCAGTAACAGTGCATACATCCAAATGAGTAAATTCATACAGATGCATGAGTGTTTGTACAGCCAAAGGGTTTTTAAAGCCAATAATATTAAAAACTCAAGGGGAAGTTCAAGCACGACAAGACAAAGACACCAGGAAGCAGTCTGCAGTATGACTGTCAGCTTAGCATGTAACTGCTGTGTAATGTGTCTGCCTCACCACTTGCTGAGTCAGTCATGGATTTTCAGCATGAAAACTGAGGCCAAACTTTGGGTTGGATTCCATCTGCTTTGTTTGGACAAGGGCACTTTGAGACAAGAGCTTCCACAGTGCTTCTTGTGCCCTCCCCATGAACAGGCAATATCAGATCCTCCACGCTCCCACCAGAGATCTCATATCAAGATTCCAGCCTTATTCAGACAGAAACGCTAACAGACACTTAACTTCAAACACATGAATTTTGAGGATTTTTTCCAAGTGGCTCAACTTCAAACTTCAGCACAGGCCTTGGGCTGAACCAGAAGCTCTGCAGAAGGATCGCACCTTCACTTCTCTACCTTAAAGAATGAGCTCAGAGAACAGCACTTCCATCTATTCTCTCCCCTTCTCTTTTTTTTTTGAGCAACAGAGAAGTCTTGAACTACACACAACACACAAAAAGATGACTGTTTTCCCCAAGAGATTCTTTGATTAAAACAACAACATCAAAAAAACCCAACCGAACTGTAGAAATCCCAGTGTAGTCTGCAGAAAGTAAACAATTACAGTAAAACAAAAACAAGAAGCTAAGCAGCTGTGATGTGCTCTTACAGCAATTCTAGTCTGCACATTATGAGCCATGGCTTTAAAAAACCAGCCTACTTAGAAATGTTTGTAGTGGTGTTCATAGCACCTATTGAATAACACTGCCTAATCAACAGGTAGGGGGGAAAAAAAAGACCCACCTGTTAAAGATTCAACAGTCATTAGCTGTTGGGGTAAGAAATCCCTATGAGGACATAGGAAAAGAAAAACAACAAAAACACCCTTAAAAAACAAAAGGAACAATGAAAACCCATTTTCACACTATTTTAAGCACTGAACACCTGAACTGCAGGTGCCAGAGGGGCAGACAGGTTTTGTAACACAGCTGACTGCATGCCAGGCTGCTTTGCTGTAAGCAAAGCCCTCTGCTCAGCTCTCCATTATAGAGGGCTGTGCAGGCTCTGGGATTCTTTGTTAAGGCCCTTATGCCTGCACAGGAATTGATCCCAAGAGGCATGACCGGTACAGGGAAGCACCAAGATCAGCACAAGACATGATTTTGGTCAAAGAAGCTTTGCTCTTTTTTCTCAAACAGATTTGGTCCATTTTATTCTAATTAAACAAAGGGGGGAAAAAATGGAAAAGAAAAAAAAAACAACACAGAAAACAAAGCCAGACCACGCAGGGTTATCTCAGAAGGAGAGAAATGGCTGTGTGTCAGAGTTCTGATGTTTCAGACACAAGGGAAAAATATTTTCACAACTAGTTTACTGTTTAGTACCCTGTAGATACATAATATCTGACATTTATAGCAGTTTCTATACTTTATGACCTAGAATATACTTTAGATCATTAATGAAAAATAAACCCATTCAGAGGACTGGAAAATAATGTGCATAACAACTTACTTTCAAATGCAAGGTTTTGATGGATATTTTTTCTTTCTTTTAACTTTCAAAAAATATCTGTAAGAAAATATTATTTTACATACATATATTACACAGAGAAATAAACTTTGTTATGTACAAGGGTCAGTATGAAAGAAACAACAGGAGGCAGACATTTACTTGTGGTCTAGATAACCTCAGCTGTCTCATACCAGTCGGTACAGCACAGACTCTCTGTTCTCTTTTGGACTTTTTTCATCATCATTTTAGCTTTCAGCATTTCATCACATGGAAGCTGCGTGCAGCCCTCCACACACAAACCCTACTGCAGTCAGATATGGGTTGTTGCCATACTTTTAAAGCAAGGTTGCACGTTTGCTTAACAGCCACACCAACATGAGTATGACTCAACTGCATATTGAAGAAAGCCATCAGTGCAGTCACCTGAGCTACAGCGTTCTAACAGAGCCGGGTGTTAAATTCTCTTTTGGATTTGAGCATTTTGCAGCCCAAAATGAGAACACAGAGTCATTAAGAAAACACTGTATGGTGTATTTGCATAACCTTAAAGCCACATTTCCTCTGGAAGCAAGGCTGAAAGAGTTTATCACTGCTTTGTTCCCCTCCAGGTTGTGTATCTTAGGAAGAAAGCAACTCAGACTTGTTTAAACCATACTGTCAAAGTTGCTTTATGTAGTTCTAACTAATCAAAAATTGCTATCAACTTCCTAATCGACAGTCTTTGCTCCCAAGGGGCATAAAGGACATGGAGTACTTTTCTATTTGTGGTATAACCATAAACAACCGCAGGGAAGACAGCAGTAACAATGCTTCCAAGTTTACAGCACAACGTGAACTGCTGTTATTTAAATGAGCTCAAGCTTATCTTCAAGTTCACCTCTTCACTATTGTGCTTTTAAAGGGAAGGAATTTTGTATTATAAGCAGGCGTCCAAATCTGTTTGCTCGCACACTTAAGATCTCAGGACAATGATCTGATGGCGCCCACGTGGGAGAACAGTTCAACAGCTAAAAGCAGAATTCAGGGAACATTCAAGGAAGGCAGCGCTGCACCCCCCAACCCACTTAATAGGGGAGCTACATAACTCCCGATTCAAATCCTCTTTTCCGATGTTACATTTCAGCTGCACATCAGAAAAATTAGTAGAAAATAAGGAAACACGAAGCCTCTAAAGAAGAAATTGCTTTGTGATAAAGGAGGGGGAATAGAACTAACGCCCCTGCCTTCCATCCTGCACTCCTTCCCATCGCAGGGAGGGAGTGCTGCTGTGCAGGACCTGTGCCACACTCCCAATCATGAGACCACCCTTCTTGAGGTGTAGCTTAGTGAAGATGTGCTGGTACACACAAACAACCTACTTCTATGGCCTCTATGCTCTCCACAGATGTCATCGGGATCTCTGCTGTCTGCTTTAGGGGAAGCCTGTAACAAGCTCCAGCACAGCTCAGTATCTGCCTATAAGAGCCCAAGCACGCACCAATGCGCAGACTCTGCAATCAGGGTTGCAAGCTTCCTCCTCACTGGGACCAGTCAGCAATAACAGCTCCTCTCTCCCCAATCAAACCACGTGCTACCAGCAGAGGCAGAGCTCCCCCAGCTTACCTGCACATTTCTATTAATTAAGAAAGCACCAAACACATCAAAAACATCTCACTGAAGTCAGCACTGATTTCTCCCTTGCACCTCTTGGGGAGCTGGCCGCCCGTCCATAAAGCCTAGCACCACACAAGCAAGCAAGCAGCCTGTTGCAAGACCAACTGAGCCACAACTGAAGAGAAACAGGCAGAGAAATGACAGCAACATATCACACTTCCTGGCTACCGACTGATCATACACTCAAATAAACATGGCCATGTCCTGAAGCTGTTGGCTCCTTAATAGTATTAAGTACTCCTAACTTCTGCCGATAAGTAGATGTCAAAGGCATTTAGCATCCCATAGGGTCAGGCCTACTGGCAGATGGTGGAGGGAAGGGCTGGCACAGAGGAAGGGAAAGAGGTGGGAGCAGAGAAGGGTAGAGTTGCCCTGAGTTTTATCCTCTACAATAAGTCAGTGTTTGTTTTTTTTTTATCATCGAGCACTGAAGGAGTTAAGCACTAAAGCACAGACACTTAATCAGCTTTCCCCCTTCCTTTCACATGTGATCAGAATGAAGCTGCACTGAAGCGGCCCAAAGGGTTTATAACAGCTCAATTTCGCAGCCTTCCGTTTTAATCCCCATCACCCAGCCCGAGTAGCATGGCGGTGCTGAGGCACTACTCCACAGCAGTCCGGGCACCTGGATGGTGGGGATGATCTTCCTCCTCCTCGTCATCCTCCTCCTCTGCAGCCTGCAGGTGGCTGGAGAGCTCCTGGATGACGGCAGCCCTACCGATCTGGTCATTTCTCCTCTTCTCCATGATCAGATCCTCCAGGCTCTGAAACTCCAGCGTGTGGCTGCGCTTGTCGCCCAGCCGGATCTGCAGGCGGTAGGGCTGCTTGCCGATGCGCAGCTCCCCGCCGATTTTAAACTCCCTCTTGCCGTAGCGGCACCAGGCAGCAAAACACTCTGAGTTTCTCCAGCTCAGGTCCCGGTCCTTACAGCCCACCTGCTCCAGGGCGTTACGTACCACCGTGGCAGGGCTGAGGGGTTTGTAGCGGTACAGCTGGTTGGCAATACGGCCCCGCCTGCCCTGGCTGGCATCGGTGAGGAAGCTGTTCACCACCTCCAGCCTGTGCAGGTGCACAACCTGAAAATCCCCCACGTAGACAACCCAATGTGGGTACTGGGCCTGGCACACAAACTCCACCAGGTCACCCGGTTTGCAGCGGTTCAGCAGGTTCTCTGGGGTGTAGGTGCTCAGGTGTCCCCTGCCTCCTTCCTCACCCTCCTCCGGCAGCACATCCTCCTCAGAAAAGCTCTTCTGGTAGATGCATTCATCCCGGTAATAAACAGAGCACTCCACCTCATGCAGCTGGGGATCGTAGGGCTGCAGGGCAGGGTGCTCACCCCCGAGGTCATGTCCCGAGTCCTGCTGCTGCTCCAGCTCATCGTCGTCATTGGAAAAAATGTAGGAGACCCCGATCCTGGGCCCTTCATCTCTGTCCATGCCAGTCGGGTCAGCCGTGGGAACTTCCTTGTAGTTCAGATGGGTCAGCTTCTCCACCTGGTTCCCCATGCCCGCTGTAACGACACACACACAGCGTGGCTATCAAGGGGCCAGAGAGACAGTAGAGCAGGGATTCAGAGCACGGTCCACCCCCCCTCCCCTTCCCCACCTTAACCACATTTTATGCTGCAACACAGCCCTGCGAGTAGCCGAGGGGGAATAAAGGTGACAGCCGCGGACCACTGCCAGAGCCGAGGGGCAGGTGAGGCAGCACGGCCACCTGTTAGCCGGCAGCAAGGAGGAGCAAGGCGCCGAAGGAGCACCGAGCCACCTGTTAGGGACCGAGGGCGCGGCTAAAAGGGGGGTCCGGAGGTCCGAGCTGGAGACGGCGGAGTTCCACTCCTGGCGGAGGTGAGCCATCCCGGTTCAACTCGCCCCCGCGCTGGCACCGTGTGGCCGCAAACTTACCGCGGAGAACGGCAGCGCGGCGCCGAGCGGCTTTAGGGCTCCCGGGCGGAGGCGGCGCGGCTCCTGGGGGCGGGTGCGATCATGGCCCCCCCGGCCCCGCTCCGCGCTCCCCGCAGCAGTAGCGCCCGCAGCCGCGCTGCCGGCACTCGGGGCTGTGCAGGAGGCGCCGGGGAGACACGGCCGAGAGGAGGGACGCTGGATCCGGCTGCGGACGCCCCGGCGAGCGCTCAGCCCCCAGCATTTAAAGAGGCAGCTCTTTTTTTTTTTTTTTCCTTCCTCTCTCTTTTTTTTCCCTCCCTTCCTTCCGTCTTTCCCCCCTCCTTCCCTTTTTCCTCCTCTCCCCACCTTTCTCTCTCTCCTCGCTCTACATGCCAAGCGCTCTGCTCCCCGCCGCGGCAGATCCGCGGGCGGAGGTCGGACGGGCTCTTTGCGCTTACGGCTGCGTGTGCAACGCGCTCACGCACCAACTCACACGCGTGCTCGTACGCGGCCCCTTTAAGGGAGCGCTGCCATGAAGCAGCCCAGCCCGCCGGTTCGGAGAGGGGTTGGGATAACCGGGAGCCGGAGTTTGCTCGGGACGGCGCCGAGAGGCGATGAGAAGTCCCGTGCGGGGCCGTGGGGTGATCCCGCTGCACCCCTCTGAGGATCCCCGTCCTAAGCCCCGCCGGGAGCTGCCGGCAATAGCGGGGAATTTGTAACGCGGCGAAATCACAGAGCCCGGCTCTCCTGGGCTACTCGGTGCCTTGCATTCTTCCATGAGCGAAGCGTGTAATTAGTTTTATTAATAAATCTCTTTTCTTTTTGACTCCACGAGATCGCACTCTTTTTCAATATAGAAGATGATGATTCGTTCCCTCTGGAACGGCATTATCGGGACCGGTGGGAGTATTTCTCTTTTTGCATTTCAGAGAACACAACACACTATTCTCCTTTTTCATTAATACCCAGTTAGTCTGCTAGGTGGGTATTCTTCCTATTTCCACATGTGCTGGTAAATCCATGCTGTTCAAATAGACTACAGAGATAATTTATGGGAGCCAGGAGTAATGTCTTTAATTTTGTCTCATTGTCTGTTGCCTTGTAATTTATAAACCCAACTGCACACCGCTGCTTGGAGGGTTTGCTGAACAGCAGTGAGTGCAGGAACACGCATAGTTTTATGGGGTGCTGGGTGCTGCCTGTAGGCTCAGAGAATGCCATTTCCATCTGGTGATGTGCTGCTGTGGCTTCAGATACAGCCACGTGTTTAGGTGTGGGGAGAGGAGATGGGGAGGGGGAGATGTGTGTGGTGCTCCCCGGGACAGCCCCAGCACTGCAGTGAGTGATGGGCAGCTGAATGGGGACCTTGTGTTTCGGGTCCCCTGGTGGCTTGATTCATTTTTCATCACAAAGAGGTTTCAGACAACCTCAGCTATAGCAGATGTGCTCCAGCCCCAGGACTAGCTGAGGAAACCTTTACAGTGTATTGAATGCCGATGTCATTTTTCAGTATTAGTTCCTCCCTCCCTGTGTTGTGCTGCTTGCTGGTGTAGATACAGATGTTGCTGGACAAAAGGGGGCCCTGCTCCATATGGCTTTGTAAAATTGCTTCAATCCGGAAGGATGGGCACGTGTAAAGGTGAGGTTCTGCTGGAAGGAGGAGCTGGGCTGAACATAGAAGTGTCTTCTTCATTTTCTTGCATTTGTGCTGGAAGCTGTGTCTCAGCATCCTACCTTACCCTCTTTGGAGCAGTTTTATGTTGTGACTACAACAGTTGAGCAGCCTTTGTCTGAAGGCCAGGTTACCTTTTCCATCTGCTGCAGTGTGAAGAGAGCTGTGTCCATGCAGGGGTTCAGCATTGCCCAGAGGAGCACTTGCACGTGCCTGCACATCCACATGTATTTGCTGCTCTTTTTCTTCCCATCTGCTTCAACTCACCCCAGTGCTTAATTTTCTGCACCTTGTCGGCTGCTTTGATCTCTTTTCCTTTCAATGGCTGTTCCTCAGAATCCACATCCTCTGATCAATCTGCTTTCCATGATCAGAAACCTTAGGCGAGTGTTTCTGTGTCACAGAACCCATATGTAATTGTGTACTGTGCCTGCAGATAAGGCACTGGATGGAAAATCCACAAAGGACTTTTAGTGCCTATA
The DNA here is from genome assembly GCF_054131305.1 of Coturnix japonica. Taxonomy (NCBI): domain Eukaryota; kingdom Metazoa; phylum Chordata; class Aves; order Galliformes; family Phasianidae; genus Coturnix; species Coturnix japonica. The sequence continues at coordinate 9,605,679 of NC_140664.1, read as the reverse complement.
TGTCACCAGGGCTGGTGCCTAAAATTACGATGCCTAAAACTGTTGAGTGCTTAACTTCTAAGCAGCCTTGAAGCAGCCAACCTACATGGGCCTGACCAGGGCTGGGGGTGGTGGCAGTGACGTGCTTTCTTGGTGAATGTGCTTTTAAAGAGAGTGCTGACCTCTTGCATAGCTTTTGCAAAAAGGTCTTTGGTGCTTATCTGCTAAGGATAATCCAGTCTGTGGATCTTGAGTGAAGGGAGGATGTACTGCGCAGCACTGAGCTGGAAGCCCAAGCTGCAGCAGAGCAGAGTTGAAGACACACCTCTTACCTTGCTTTGGATGTTCTTCAATTACAAGAGTGCTTGTTCAGCGAGCTGCTATTTGTAAACCAGTTGTGAGGTATTCGGCTCTGGGCACATATCACAGAGGGAACCGAGTGCTGTGAACCACGTACAGCTGTGATGTGTATCTGCAAAAGTCAACAGGAATGTCCATGCTTTCAGTACTTATTAGAGCTTATAAAAAGATGGAGAATTACTTTTTATGTGGCCTGACGGTAATAGGACAAGGGGGAATGGATTTAAACTAAAGGAGGGAAGATTCAGGTTACATGTTAGGAAGCAGTTCTTGACTCAGAGGATGGTGAGGCACTGGCACAGGCTGCCCAGAAAAGCTGTGGATGTCCCATCCCTAGAGGCATTCAAGGCCAGGTTAGATGGAGCACTGGGCAGCTTGGTGGGGGGCAGCCACACCATGGCAGGGAGTTGTAACAGAGTGAACTTTGAGGTCCCTTTCAACACAAGTCATTCTATTATTCTCTGACTGAAATAAGGTAACTCACTGGGGTCACTGCCTGGTCAGTTGCTAATCCAGACTGCATAAGTATTTATACATTCTCTTTTAGAAATGAATCAATCCCCTCTCAGACAAAACCCAGGTGTGGTTTTAGGGCTGGATCACTCCAGGCAGCCATATCATCTGAATCCCTGCAAAGACTGCAATGAAATGAGTGAACCTGCATGAGGTCTGTCTTTCTCTGCTCTGCACAGCTCTCCAACATTTTCCCATCTGAATGTGCACATCCATATGTTTTTAAGCTATTGCTGAGTGCAGCAACACACACCTTTGGCTTCATGTTGTAAAAATACCATCTTAGTGGGTTGCAACATGGATTATAGGATATTTTAAATGCCTGAAATTTTGATTGCCCATAACATGCACTCTAAATATAATTTTTCTGTCTGGGGCTAAAAAAACTGCCATGATGCCAGGCTCTTTGGAAACTCAAAGCTGCACCGCTATATAGTCCAATGATGGACTGAGACGACTACCACTTGGCTTAGCAACTGTGGGTCATAGAAGGAGCAGGTACATTTGTACTAATCCCTATGGCTATGTAGCTGGTATGGAATCATTAGAATCATTAAGATTGAAAAAAGCCACTAAGATCATCTAGTCTAACCATCAACCCATCACCACCATGCCCACTAAACCATGTCCCTCAGTCCTGCATCTACTCTTACTTGAACACATCCAAGGACAGTGACTCCACCACCTCCATGGGCAGCCTGTGCCAATGCTTCACCACTCTTTCTGATCTAGGGACCTCTCTAGTGACTGCTTTCAGATCAGGCCTATAGTTTTGATAACGAGGCATCTGATTTGTTTTGTTGCTCCATTATATTTAATCTTACGTGCATCCTACATTGAGGACTTAGAAAGGTGATGTTAATTTGAAATCATACTTCATCCTTACTTGGATGTGAAATGCTGTGTTGCATTGTCATTGTCATTAAAAAATATCCACTATGAGAAGATATTCTTCTTGTATATATTTATGTTTTCTTCTTAGTGACCAGTCATTCTGTGCACGACAAGGCTCAGTGTCACAGTCTGTAAGCAAGCTGTGTTTACAGGTATTCACCCAGCTGATGGCTATGACACACTTGAATTATTTAATTGTTTCAGGTTTTGTGGTTTTTTTTGTGGTTTTTTTTTGTGTTTTTTTTTGTTATTTCCAGTGGAGTTTTATGAGAACTACGATAAAATCTGCTCCATTTGGCATGTAAACACTCTACTGCATCACAGACCTTGCAAACTAGAGTGCTTAATTGCTATGGTGTAATTAGGGGCACTGAAGTTATGAAGCACATCCTACTGAAGTCCATGGGAGTTCTTCCAGTGAGTTCTGTAGAAGTCAATCATACCTTAATTGAGGGAGGTGTGGGACCTGAGCGCTCCTCAGCTCAGCTCACCAAAGAAGTTTAGATGCTGAGTTGTAATATTTACTTCATCACCTTTTTGCCTTCCAGTGGAAGTCTCATCCCTGAATAAGGCACCAAGTTCTTGTAAAGCTGTGAATGCCACTTAGAATGAGATTCATCAAAGCCAGCATGCCAGAGCAAGGTGTCATGGAACAGAAGAGAGCTAGTGTCCTGACAGCTGCTGGAAAGCACGGCTTCCTTTCACTCCTGTTACACAGCCTAATACTCATTCAAGGTTAAGTGCTTTAATGAGGTTGGCTGTTTCTCACAATGATGCCATGTCAGTTAATAAAATGCATTAATATTTCATATTGCTTCCTTAGGGTATGAAAGACCAAGGTTGAAGCCTCTCATCTCGCTGAAGGAACTTGAACCAATATCTCCCAGGAGAGTGCTGGAAGCCACCAGACTATTTGCTATTTTTTGAGCTAGTTGTATTCTGCCTGTCCCACTGAAGCAGTTCATTAAATATCCATTCTGTCAGATGGAAAAAAAAAAAAAAAAAAGAAAGAAAGAAAGAAAGAAAGAAAAAAAAAAGAATGACAGTGACTCTGAGATCAGGTGCAGGAAGGGAATGAGATTGCTTTGAGGTCCTCTGTAATAAATATTCATGTCTCGTGACCATGGAATATCTTCATCAAGAGTCATTTCAGGCAGGCCCACCAGAAAGATCTGAAAGTTTTGGTTTTAGGGCATGCTAGTGGGTGAGTTTTGTTCACGTCTTCTCAGAGTAGGGCTTGAGTCTCTGGGTCTCATGTATCCTGCATGACTGCTGTAACCCAGGTTTTGTAAATCAGCTCATCATTGTTCTGTTGTGTTAGAGCCATTCTGACACATCCATTGGATCAGACTACAACTAGTTTGTGATCTGTTTTTAAGCTTATGTGTGAAACAAGCATTGATCTGTGCCTGTTGTCACTACTCAGTAACTCTGCGTTTGTGCCAGGAGAAATGTTTGGAATTTAGACAACCATAGAGTTTATGTACCCAAAAATGTCAAATATCAAGAGAACATTAGTATTTTAACATTTCTGATTCATGTTATTTGATATAACATAAAACATATAATGAGTGTCTAGTGTCAGGAAGGTGACTACCTGAACTGAGATCTTAGTGTTTGTTTCTCCATTTAGCCTAAAAGCCTTTGATGACGTTAACAAGAAGTGCTTCCAAACATATGATCTTTGGTACTTAGCATGGGCCACAATGTATTCAAGACCTGAAAGTTATCAGAAAGAAATCTGCATTTTGAGAGCAGAGAGTAGAAACGGTGATTGCCATGTTTATCACATCAGCAAACTGTTCTATTTTTCTAAAGCTCTCAGTGGAAGCTTATGCTTCTGTTAAGTACTTTCAGCACTGTAATTTTTTTACTAAATGTGATCCAAAACAAAATGAATTGCTGACATTGCCAAAGCCACAGAGTTTCTGATTGAGGCACCCAGGTTTTATCCCGAAAGAAGTTTTACCACGGTGAGATTTTAATTGGTGAATTCCAGCAAATGAAAATGAAGTAATGCATGTGTCAGTGGAGGTCTGGAGTTTTAGGAATTGCTATCAAACTGACTTGAGCAGCAGGCATAGCTTAATTAAAATGCAGTCCATTTTCGTCCAGAAAATAACAACTGTATTTCAAACATAAGCTTACAAGGAAAGAGGTAAACCACATGCATCTTAAACTGTATAAGTATATAATAATGCATAAGTATACATGCATATATATAGATTTATGTAATTTATTTACAGTAAGGATGTCCTAGAGTTGGACTAGTTAGCCTTGAAAGTCCTTTCCAACTCAGATGGTTCTATGATTCTGTGATTACCCAGTGTGACAAATGCTTGTCTCTTGCATCTCTGGTCTTCCTTTCATTCAAGCTTTTCCCCAATAGCCATTCTATCCATATCTTTTGATACATCACAGGATTGCTGGCTGCCTTGGTGGCAATCTGTCCTGTGCAGTCAAGAGAGCATAAAACTGCCACTTTGGTGGAGAAGCTCTCCTGGTTGCTCCCAGTGTGGAGTACCTACACAGAAGCCACTGTAGTGAACACAGCAGTTCTTAAAGCAACACTAGGACATCTATGTATGTTAGTGTCTCCATTTTAAATGTGCAGGAGCAGAGGAACCAGTAGGCAGGGTCCCCTTCTGTGACTTTGATAATGTTGGTACCAAAATGTGAGGCTGATCATGTCATAGTACATGCCCATCTACACAGAGGTTACAGGGTATCTGTGGGGCCTCCTGTCTTTATCCTATGTTTGAATGCTTGCTGCTCATTGCAAACTTTCTGCAGGCCTGTGGAAGGGCAGAAGGGAAGTGAGCAGAGCAATTCTTCCTTTCATTCACCCATTAGACTGGAAAACTGGTTACAACTATTCTTCCCCAGCCAACAAAAAGAAAGAGAGATGTAAGGCCTCAAAACAGCTGTGAAGATGATGTTTAGGGTTTTCCTCAAGATTTGCTCCAAATCCAACAGAGCAGTATTCAACTCCTAGCAAGTCTCCTGGGCAATGACTGAGGCTGTGCACAGCCACATGAAGCTTTGGCCTTGAGGGTTTGGAGGAGTTCATGGACTGGAGGCTGCATCAGAGATAGCTTTGCCAATGCCTCACTCCAGACTCTGAGGCACCAGAGAAGAGTGACAGCAGAGTGATACCATGAGAGTGCTGTAGCAATGGATTCAGGCTTCTAAAGAAATTAAGTGGGAGGATCTATGTTTTCAAGCCTTTGTTTGCCATTCGTAACACGCCTACCTTTTGCACGAAAGGCTGCAAGGATGAATAAGCATTAAAGCACTCCTATTCCCTGCTAACAAGGTCCACAGGGACAGCAGGAAATCAGTAGGTAGGCGCTATGGCAGTAGGAGCTCCAGGCAGTAGGAGCATCACAGCTTGAGCCAGACTGCTGATACCCACCATACTCAGGCAGATCCAAGACGTAGCACCTCTGATGTGCATCAAACTCCTGCAGCATGCATGGCAAGCGCCTTTTGTCATTGCAGATTTCTGATGGCTGCAAGCATCCTTTGGCCTTAAGTAATGCTGCTTCTGAGATGGTGGAGGCTGCAGGGGACCAGTAAGCCCAGGCAGGCTGAAATCACAGAATCATAGAATCATTTTAGTTGGAAGGGACCTTTAAAGGTCATTCCTGTGGACTCATTCACTGCTGCCCACAATGAAGAACCATTTTATGCCTTGGTCAATTGCAAGTGTGGAGTCAGCCAGTGTAGCTTTGTAAGCAGAGAGCAAGCACTGAGGCTTTTGTTTCTGCTGCCCCTTTGCAAAAGGCATTTGAGCATGAGGAAATACCACTATGTTTCTGTTTTAAGGAAGCACTGATATTAACCTTGACTTCCACTAAGCCCTTTCTGTTTGTGCTTGTGGGAGGAGAGCAAGGAGCAGATGCATATTCATTCCTTCAATCCCATGAGCTAGTTAGATAAAAATCATATTCCTGGTAGAATCTGCTGTTAAGGAAGCCTCTGGCCTGCTGGATGGCTCTGCTGGTTTGGATTTATAAAGTGCTGTCTGGATAATGATGTGTGTGCTCATAATAATGTCTCTAATACCTGTTAGAACTGACAGCTGTATGTGTTTGCCTTTCTGGAGACAGATGTTCTCCTGCCTGGCTACGTGAGTCAATTCCAGCTGGGGAAGAGGACAGTGAGCGATGTGCTGCTCAGTGCTACTGCATTCCCTTTTATTTTCCTTTTTCTCTTCTTTCTTTCCTTCCTTGGGCTGTCTGCTAGGCAGGAATGTGACACGATCACGGCAGCTGCTGCAGGGAAGCCCCTTGGCCATTCCAATTCGTCCTCTGCAGGCTGACAGAGCTGGAAGGAAGGCTCGGGGCAGGCAGAGCTCTGAACTTGGCTCAGCTCAGCAGTTCAGTGATGATTTTCCTCTTCACACCAGCTGCAGACCAGGTCTGACACTCATGCCTACAGGCAGTGCTTAATTTCAAACAGTCCCTGTATATGCTAAAGTTGTCGACTCCTCACCAAATCCTATTTCTTGGCTCTTTCTGTAGTGTTCTCTTGCTCTGATTTAAGTGTTTTATGGTTCCACATGAAGGAGATAACAGCATGAGCAAAGCTGTGGGTGAAGATAAATCATCTGTAGGGGAAAATGCAAACACTATTTTTGGAAAGCAGCAAGGCCACCATGCCAAGGGACCAAAACACTTACTGTAGTAAGTCACTGCAACAATCAGCTTTAATCTCCACTGCATCAAATGTAAAGTGGTTTCAACACAAAGCCATTTTGCAGTGCGGTGTTTGTATTAGAACAAGCAGAGTAAAGACACTCCTCCAAGGAAACTGCAGATTCTTGTTTTCACCTGAAATGCCCTTCAGTTGATGTTATGAGCTAAATCCAATTTCTGGTTAAGTTAAGGGAAAGACTTCATTAAGAGCAAAGAACCAAAACTGTGTGTACCTTGCTCTTTTGGGGATGCACTGATTCAACTGTCTAATACTACTAGATATCCCATTCCAACATCTGCAATCTATACTCTAAGAGTATCTAAACAGTGCTATTTTGTTGGTGTGGAGTAGAATAGAGGGAAAAGACTTTCTGCTGTCTATATCTTTCCTTTGATCAAAGGTCTAACAATAAAATCTGGGTGAAGGTAATGTCTTCAAGATAAGATGTCATTAATACTGGCCTTGTAACAACAGGAAAAAAATGAGAAGTGAGTCTGAAGAAAGACTGAGAAAAAGTCTGAGAAAAGAAGTGACTCAAAGAATGCATTGCACATAGCAGTTTTTTATTAATTAAATTCAACAGGATTCATGTCTAGCCAATCATCATGGCACCCTGGGTTGTAATAATAAAAGTGTAGTCTTCTGGTCCAGGGCAGTGATCCTCTCCCTCTTTTCAGCATTTGTGAGATTGCAGCTGAAATGCCGCTTCAGATACAGACTCGCCAGTACAAGAATGATGACAAACGCACCAGTGAAGAGCTGAAAAAATCTGATTTAGTATTATTTATTTATTTATTTATTTGAGAAAGAGAGTGGGCAAATGCTGGAATAGCTTGCCAAGAGAAGCTGTGTAATCTCCACCTTTGGAAGGGTTAATGTCTGGGCTGGATGCCTGTGTTATCAGTCTGACCTAAGTAGATCTGCCTTGAGCAAGAGGTTGAGCTAGATGAACTTTGAAGGTCCTTTTCAGTCCATATTATGGTTCTGTTATTCTCACAGGACACAAGAGATCTGCCTGTTAATAATGCCTACTAGCCAATCCAATTTACAGCTTCCTTTTTCTCCATCCTGGAGTCTCATTCAGTGAGAACTAGATAAAATCTACTGTTCAGTTTGAAACTCCATGAAGAGGTAAAAACCCTTGAGGCTGTCCTTGCCTAAATACTTCTGATTTTCCTGGACTTCAAAGGGAGAAATTCTTTTTGGCTGGTAAATGTTTCCATCTGGGAGGATGCCTGGGAAAATAAGTATTCTTATCTCTGCTGATGGTTCATGTGAAGAGGTAACATATCAAAAAATTACTTCCCCTTATCCCCCTCAGATATTATGTATGTAGGTTGCTCCAAAAGCAATGCCTTTTATTTATTTCTATGGAAACTGAACAGATACAAAGAGTGCAGTAGCTCTATTTGATAGAGCAGTTCTCAGCTAAAGAACAGCATTTTTCAACATGATCATCACCATTAGCTATGCATTTTCACCAGCAAAGAACAAGAGACTGAATGCTGTGCTGGTTAAAATCTGCATGGCCGTCTGGAACATGGCTTGTCTCTCGCATTGCTGTTGCCTCTGCAAAAATGCACTGTGCACCATCTTACTGTGCTTGTGTCCACTGTTTGGTCTCCATAAACATTCAGCAAATGCCAACGAATGTCAATGGGTGCCATTTTTTCCACATGAAGGAATTCAATGACACACTTCTGTTTCATATGCACTTCCACATCAAATGACCGTTTGACAGTCTGCCCCTCTGCTGCCATCTGTTGCACAGCAACAAAATGTACTGGAATATTGGTGAGAAGGCTGAACCTCTCTCAGCTTCTATGGCAATACCACCATTTGCCTCTGATGTGTGCCAACATATTAAAACAGGAAGCATTACGTTTGGAGCTGATGTCTTAGTTGAATTCCATGTGCTGTCCATGGTTAATACCACTCTCTTATTTACTTCGTAGTGGATGTAGGAGACTTTGTCCCTGGCCCACAACAGAAGTGACAGATCTGAGCAGTGATGCACTTCCTCTGGCAAAGTGTTTCATGAATTCTCAAGAGGAATCTTCTTCCCATTTGAAGGTCAAATGTATTAGTACTGATGTGGCAATATCTGAAATCCAAGCCAACATACAGTATTAATATGACTGCTGTGTCAGGTCTTATAAAGAACAAACGTTATAAATCACGAATAAATGCATAATTCTTTAAGGCCAGAGGTTGACTCCATTCTGTACTCTAAACAGAATTGTGAGAAGGTGCTACCCTTGCAAGTGAGGCTGTGAGATCTTGGTCCTCAAGGAATACAGCATCTTTGGTAGCGTTGTGTTCAGTGTCAGTGAGGAAAGGCAACTGGGTGATTTTTTCCACACTGGATTGAAGTCAATGAGTGCCATGCATATCTGGGCTCTTCTAGCTTTCTTGAAGCAGAACCCTTATTCAATACACAAAAGAGCCTTTGAAAAGTTGATTGCTGAGGTTTTAACTTTTCCAAAAAGCTTTCTCTGTTAAAAACTCCTGGTTGGAAATACCAAGACGTGTTGTTGCTAAGATTAAGATATTTGTTTCTTAGAAATGGCTTGCAAATAGAGACCAGCACATGGATTATTACTCCTTCTTTAGCCAAGTAGAGTGAAGGTGCTTTGTGTAGATTGTGCTTCCAGTTGGATCAGGTTTTGCATGTGATTTTAATAAAGGCTTTAGGAATGTAAGGGTCAGATATAAATTTTTATATTTGTAATTCTTATGCAAAAGAGGAAAATCAATGCTTATCACTTCCATGTTGTTTCTTAGGCTGTTTTAAATGCATAAAATAAAAACACTGTGTTTCAGTAGAAATTTACTATGTAATTTATTTAGAATACTAATTAAAACAAAACAAAACAAAAAAACCCACTATGGTCAGATTTGTGGATTTTGCTTTTCTGGAACAGCATTTTTTCTCTCTTTGTTTCTGGGTTGTTGTTTTTTAACTCCTGCCAAGGTTAATGTCATCAGCAAAATAAAATCTGACTAATTAAATCAGCCTTGAAAAGATTGTAAACATCTATCAGGAGAACTGAATATTTTTTGCTGTTGCTAGACAATGAGCTTAATTTTGACCTGGGAAAATAATGCTTATAGTTTGTGAATGAAGTCAGTAACTGTGGTGTGGTAGTTCAGGTTTTATTATGAAATACACGTCACAGATTGTGTCTAATTGCACATGGGGATTTTATGATATCTGTAGAAACTGAGCCAAGACTGATCTTTGATATCAGCATTCTCCGATAGTTAAATGCTGCTGCCATGTAATAGAGTCTGTTTCTCTCCTTCAGCTTCCAAATTGCTATATCTTCTGTCATAGAATCAGAATGACTTGGGTTGGACGGCACCTCAGAGATCATCCCCCTGTACAGGCAGGGTTGCCAGCTGCTAGATCAAGTACTAGATCAAATTTCCCTGGACCTACGTTCATTTTTATAAATTCCTGACAAAAGTTCTTAACTCTTCCCATTAAGAAACAGCATGTTGTATTGCCCTCCATTCTGGGAAGCACTGCCGCATAGAATCATACAATCATAAGATTGGAAAGGACCTACAAGATCATCTAGTCCAACCATCCTCCCATTACCATTGCTACCACAAGCCACTAAACCATATCTTATAGCTCCTCATCCAGATGCCTCTTGAACACTGCCACTACCTCCCTGGGCATCCATTCCAGTGCCTGACCACTCTCTGAGAGAAAAAGTTTTTCCTTATGTCTGATCTAAACCTCCTCTGGTACAACTTGCAGCCATTTCCTCAAGTCCTGTTTGTTGCCTGGGAGAAGACTGGTGGAATTATGCATAGGAGGTATTCAGTCTTTTGTTTAAATGAAGGAGAAATCTTCTACTAGTGTTCACCAGTAGAATTGTTGTGGGATTGCTTTATCTCTTTGGAGATCTAATGGAAGGTGGAACCATGGCTATGGAGAATGGATCCACCCTCATTTCCCCCAGCCTCAAATACTAGCTTGGGTCTGAGATATTCTTACAAACAAAAGATGCAATAAATAATGGATATCTGTATTCTAAAGAGCTCAAGGGTGGATCAGTGTTACCTCAGGCAGCATTCCCAATAGTTTACCAGCCTTATTCCTCTCTGATAAGGAAGACTGATCCTCTCTGTCCCTGCCAGACTCCAAATTTTGTGATCTTTTGCTGTAATACAAAAGGGCTTTCATGGTGCCCTTGCCTGGAGGGAGCCTACAGTAATAGCCTCTTTCCATACCCCTACCCTCTGATGTTCTTATATCAAGCCTGATGGAATTAGTTGGCAATATTTATGCAAGGTCTTTCCACCAGTGACACCAAGTGAAGAAGCTTCTAAGAGTGACTGTGTGTTGTTCTGTCACTATTTTGCTGTCACCACTGCCTACAGTCACAGTCTTTGGTGGTGCTAGGTACCAGGAAAAGAGCTAAAGTGCTGGGCTTCTTGCTGTTTTTCATTGTCATGCAGTCTTATGCTTCCTGATTCCAGTTGCATAATAGTTTTTTCAGTGTGTTTTGTTTCTCTCTCAAGCACTTGGTGCTGGCAGTAAAATGTGGATTGTTTTCAGTGTTTAGCATCAAGTGCTACATATGGAAGTGATTGATCAGCAAGATAATAGGCTGGAGGCCTGTGGAAATTGGACTCCAAGGTCCCATCATTCTTTGGAAAATGCCAGCCGTGGTAGGTTTTGCCTTCCAGGATCTGTCCACTGTTGATAGCCTTATTCAAATATTATGTTCAGGTTGTAAAAAATATATATCTTGACAGAGAATTTGTAAAGCAGAGACCTACAGATTACAAAATGCAGGGGGAAAAAAATCTTACATGAGTATATTTGTAGGACTCAGAAGTACCAGGGAGAGATTTTAAGAATTTTTTTAAACTACTGCTTCTAGGTGAACTGCAGTAAATTATCCTTCAATTCAGTCAAGTTGCAAAAGTTTCATTTAACTAATCATCTTATTTGATTATTTTTGATATCAAAGAGAAGAAAATGCAAGATTTAGATGAAGTTATCTCCAGTAAAATTATGCAAAATTAACACTTCAGTGTTCCTCAATTAATGGTCTGCAAGTGGAAGGTTTCCTTTATGACGCACTTGAGTAATCCTTGACTATAGGAAATTACAAAGACTAGTTGGAAAAGTGAGTATATTTCCTGAAGTATAACCCTGTTTAAGGCTTTAACATTTGTAATCTGAATTTGTCTATACAGATAATTCTGGCATTTGGTATTTCAACACCATTGCAGAAATGGTCACATCTCTCTAAAACTGCCTTTCAGACTGAACTCCTTGTGTTGCTGATTGGCAGAAAGCCCAGAATACTTTTGGAATTGTCTAATAAATGACAGCATGCATGCATCTGAAGCAATGGGAGAAGTGAAGGTCTTTCCGTGTCAGTTCTTTCTTATGCATGAAAAGTGATATCTCTTCCCAAAAACTGAATCTATGCAAAGCACTACCATAAGAACTAAGATATTCTCCTGCAGATGTGGAAATCATGGAGTAATAGAATCAGCTAGGTTGGAAAAGACATTCAAGATCATAAAGTCCAACCACTGACCTAACCTATGAGCTCTATCAATAAACCATGTCCCACAGTGCCATCTCCACACACCGCTTAAATAACTACAAGGATGGGGACTCCACCATCTCCCTGGGTAGCCTCTCTGTGAAGAAATTCTTTCTGATATCCAATCAAAACCTCCTCTGGCACAACTTGATACTGTTTCCTCATGTCTTGTGTCCTGGTTTCAGCTGGAGCAAAGTTTATGTTCATGACAGCGTCTGGTCTGATGCTGTGTTCCAGCTTTAGGGGCTTGACACACTGATGTTTTAGTTGCTGCTGAGCAAGTGCTGCCCAAAGCCAAAGAAGTTTTAGATTCTGGTACTGTCCTGCCAGTGAAGGAACTGGGGGGTACAAGGAACTGGGTGGAAACAGAACCGGGACAGATTATTTAAACTGGCCAAAGGGGGATTTCATACTCGGTGACATCACACAGAAATATTAAACTGGAGAAGGTGGCCAGCAGGTAGTGGGAGGTGATCCTGCCCCTCTACTCTGCACTGGTGAGGCTTCACCTGCAGAACTGCATCCAGATGTGGAGTCCTCAGTACAGGAAAGACATGGACCTGTTGGAGCATGACCAGAAGAGGGCCACAGAAATGATCCAGGGGATGGAACACCTCTTGTGCAAGGACAGGTTGTGAGAACTGAAGCTGTTCAGCCTGGAGAAGGTTCTGAGGTGACCTGATAGATGGCCTTTCAGTATCTAAAGGGGAGCTACAGGAAAGAAAGGGACAGACTCTTTAGCAGGATCTGTAGTGGTAGAACAAGGGGAAATAACTTCAAGCACAAAGATTTAGGTTTGATATAAGGAAAAAATATTTTACAGTGAGGGGTGAGGCACTGGAACAGGTTATCTAGCATTGTGGTTGATGCCCCAGCCATAGAGACTTTCAAGGTTGGGCTGGATAAGGCTCTGGGCAACTGGATCTAGCTGTGCATTTCTCCGTTCATTGCAGGCGAGTTGGATGAGATGGCCTTTAAAGGTCCCTTTGAATTCTGAGGATTCTATGATTCAATGTTTCTGTGGCTGAGGAGGAGCTGCCACTGCCTGGAGACTGTTTGGGCATTGTAGAGAGCAATGAGCTCCCCTCTCAGCATTTTTTTCTCCAGACTAAACAACTCCAATTCCCTCAGCTAGTCCCCATACATCTTTTCTGGTCCTGTTGCCAGCTTTGTTGTTCTTCTTTGCATGTGCTTGAAAACAAAACAGTGCAGTTGTCTTGGGGAATTTCTGATTACAGGACCTGTGGCAAGGAAAAGGAGTAATTACTACATAGAAATGCCCAGATTGAGATATCCAGCCACTGGGTGTTTCTTTTGAGGAAGTACTATGGGCAGCATTGTAAAACATTTTCCTTGGGAGTATAATAGAATCACACAATCACACAAGGTTGGAAAGGACATACAAGATCATCTAGTCCAACCGTCCTTCCATTACTGTAGCTACAGCAAACCACTAAACCATATCTCATAGCTCCTCATCCAGACACCTCTTGAACACTGCCAGGGACAGCAAATCCACCACCTCCCTGGGCAGCCATCCCAGTGCCTGACCGCTCTCTAGGAGAAAAAGTTTTTCCTTATGTCTAATCTAAACCTCCTCTGGTACAACTTGTGGCCATTTCCTTGGGTCTTGTTTGCTGCCTGGGAGAAGAGGCCAAACCCCTCCTCATCACAACCTCCATTCAGGAAGTTGTAGAGTGCAATGAGGTCCCCCCTGAGCCTCATCTTCTCCAGGCTAAACAATCCCAGCTCCCTCAACCGCTCCTCATAAGACTTGTGCTCCAGACCCCTCACCAGTTTCATTGCCCTTCTCTGGACACGTTCCAGGGCCTCGGTGTCTTTCTTGTAGTGAGGAGCCCAAAACTGAACACAGTACATGAGAAGCGGCCTCACCAGAGCTGAGTACAGGGGGATGATCACCTCTCTGCTCCTGCTGGCCACGTTATTTCTTATACAGGCCAAGATGGCATTGGCCCACTTGGCCACCTGGGCACACTGTCGGCTCATGTTCATCTGAGCATCAAGCAGCACCCCCAGGTCCCCTTCCTCTTCACTGTTATCCAGCCACTCAACCCCAAGCCTATAGCACTGCATGGGGATATTTTGGCCAAAGTGCAGGACCCGGCACTTGGCCTTGTTGAACCTCATCCCATTCACCTCAGCCCAGCAATCCAGCTTATCCAGATCCCTCTGAAGGACCTCCGTACCCTCAGGCAAATCAACACCACCTCCCATTTTTGTGTCATCTGCACAACTTGAGGCCATTTCCCCTCATTCTCTCACCTGTCACCAGTGAGAAGAGACCAGCCCCACTCTCGCTGTAAACGCCTTTCAGATATTGGAAGGGAGCAATAAGGTCACCCCACAGCCTCCCTTTCCCCAGACTATGGTGGACTATGATTTCCTTCAGTCTCTCCCCATAGGGCATATTCTCCAAGCCTTTCATAAGCCTTGTTACCCTTCTTTGGATATGCAGTAGTGTGGTTGTTCATGAGTGTGGATGGATATGTTCTTGGGCACTATCTGCCCTAGATGGCCCTGTTTGAGCAGATGGTCCTAAAGGTCCTTCCAATCTCAGCTATTTTGGGATTCTATGATTCTGACAGCAAGGAATGAAATTGTACTTCTATCTAATTGCCAGTGTTTTTCTCTCTTATCTTCTCAGGTCCTCATCACTACTTGCTGGTTTGTGAACACCGATGATGCTCTTGGTTACTAAATAGTTGCCTCACTGAGTTGGAGGTCCATTAACTCTCTCTGGCAATATCAGAGATGCCACAGATAAAGCTGGAGGAACATACCTCAGATGTGTCTGCAGTGATGCCGTGAAGCATACAGAAGTCCCTGGCTAAATTGCTCTTTATCTTTATTGCTTTATATACTTCTTTATCTGCTTGTCAAGACATTGTATTTTTCCCTGATAAAGTGAAGAACAACAGGCATTGAACAAAATCAAAGTGGTTGATGATTGATAATATCAGTTAACTTTCTGGAGACTCCAGTAATTGGTCATAGTCAAGCTGAGCAGTGAGGAGGTATGGACAATTTGAACTAAGACAAGCTGACATTAAGAAGCTGTAATAAAGTTCATGTGAAGTTATCCAGTCCCATTTCTGTCACAAGATCTTTGATGTCAAAAGAGGTATTGCAGACTGTCTGTAGATATTTTGGAACTAGAAACTTCAGAGGGCCACTGTGATATAAATAAAATAAAATCTGAAAATCCTGAAGCAATAAAAAAATGTCAGAACTACAGACTTAACAGGAAAAGGCTTAGGTCTTAAATTACTCGGCTCATAACTTTTCAGTGATATTGAAAGAAGAAGCTCTGGGAAACTTTTTTATCTAAGATTTTATGGAGACCCAACCAAGATGCAGTTCAGTCTTAAAAAATGAAAATAAAAATAATCAACAAAAAATAGGAAACAACACTTGAAGAACAAAGAAACAACAACAAACAAACAAACAAACAAAAAACCAGAAACCATCAATTATTTGGATCCCAAGCTCTGTATAACACTTATAACACTTATTCTTGGACAGGCAAATTACAATGAGAATAACCATTGTCAGAATATTAATGTGATATAAATTAATGTTGAGTTATTTATTCAATGGAATACAATTATGAGCAATATTCTATTTTCTGAACAGTGTGACTGTAATCCAATTTGGGCTGTTTAACCCCTGGTGATTTTGTTTCAGTTTGTATTTGACAGGCTGAAAAAAGGCAGTATTGCTGGGGGCAGCAAAAGGGAGAATAAGGGGAAAAAGCACCACATGTAATCTGAGATCTTAATAACTTTACTAAATCTACATAACCACAGGGCTGTTCATCACGGATGTACTGCTAATTGAATTTTAAAATAAGGGTAGTTCCTACACTCGCTTTCTCCCAGCATCATTTCATTTTCTGATGAATGCTTAGTCACCAGCTTGAAAAAGTCATTATGGCTTAAACCTGAAGTTGCATTAGGGTTTTGTAAAAGGCAAGATTCTCAGCCTCAGGGAAGTGGCAAAGAGGATATGCAAGCTGACTTTCATTACCATCTTCTCTTGCAGAAGTATTGGCTGGAGGAGCTGCAGCAAGATCCCATGTGGAGAGGCCAGCTTCTCTCCTTCAGAGAGAGGAGCCAATGGGAAGGACAGGGACTAGGGACCTTGCTGTAGATAGTTTGTGAAGACTAAAATCAGCTAGATACTGCTACATTCATTATCACACAGGAGTCCCCCTGAAACCAGCACAGTTTCTGTAGTTCTGTAACTATCACAGATAAGTCTTGATACTTGATCTTTAAATAAAAGAAGTGCTAGGGAAAACTAGTTTTATGCACACAGAGATGAACGTGTAAGTGCATAGCATCTCTCCGTTGCATTGTTTGCTAACAGCAGTGTTAATTCTCGCAGTGAGATGAGTGCAAGCAGGACCACCACCCAAAAGGCTGGAGCTAGGGCAAATAAGGACAGTTGTGGGTCTGGAATAGTCTCTGGAAAGATGAGGAGAGACTCTTTGTCAGGAGGTGTAGTGACAAGACAAGCAGCAACAATTTTAAACTAAAACTATCTTTTAAACTAAAGGATTTAATTTACTTATTTTACTCAGAGGGTGATGAGGCACTAGAACAGGCTACCCAGAGAAACCCTTCCCCATCCCTGGAGGGGTTCAAGAACAAGTTGGAAGGAACCTGAGCAGCCTGATCTTGTGGAAGGTGTCCCTACCAATGGCAGAATGGTAAGAACTAGATGATTTTTAAGGTCCCTTACAACCTAAACCACGTATGTGTGATACACAACTGCCAGCCCTGCCTATCTGCACAGAAAAGAGCTTTCAATGCATTTAGATTTCTCCCTCCCTCATCACCATAGCTGAACATCTCAGTGGAAGGCAGAAAGTAAGTGGGAGGAATGAAATGGCATGGAGACTTTGTTAATGGTTTTGGGTTCACTTCTTGAAGGCTGGTGATAACACTTGATCAGTGCTTGATTGCATTGTTGGTACTGTTTTCTCCACATGACAGGCTGAGGAAGGTTTGGATCCAGCATATATCCTGATATTGCCTTACCAAATGAGTTAAGCTTTGTATCCCCTGGGGCTGGCCCCTTCCACCCAAGAGGTGGAGCCGGTTCATGAAAGTTCACTAACATAATCACCCATTGTTGTGCCATAGATGATGCAGCTGCCCTTGCACCTCATTTGAGAGTTGAGTATTATTAACGATCTGTATTGCAGCAGAGTTCAGAGTCCCCAGCTTTACCATGGTTAGCACAATATAATACAACATGAGAAAACTAATCATCAAAGGAATGACTGAGGCTATGGCTGTCTAAACAGAGAACTGCTGTTCACCAGGAGAAGAAACCTTCAAGGAGAAACCATTGTGTAACTGCTTCCAGACTACAGAGCACAGAAACGCACTTGTCCAAGAGAAATAAGCCTTGGATGAGATTCTGATTAAGATTACCTCTGTAATGTTTGCACTTTGATTCAGGCTTTTGTGTCATGTAAGCACATACCTTTGGGAGAAAATGGCATCTGGGCTTTGCTTATATATTGTTGATATTTCTGTAGTTCTGGGATAGTTAGAATGAAGCAGAAGTGAGTACAGCATGGTTAGGATGTCTGGGGAAGAAAGTGGTCCTAAGTCCCTGGAATGCTGCATGAGACAGATTTGCCAGATCAAACCCTTAGCATTTCCAACAGTCATTCAGCCATAAAAACTTAAGCTGTCAATGAAAAGTACATGCTTCAGCTATTCTTTTTCAAGTCCCCATTGAGTTGTTTGCTTTTTCACTTTTACTTTTTAATATAATTTGTCTTTCGACTTTGCATGAGGCATCCATCCCCAGTCATTTACCATGAGTGCTGTGGGGACTCCTGACAGAACGCAACGAGAGCTCACGACTTCAGTGAGCTGAGGAAGAAGGCATTTGTGTGTCTTACTTAGGCCCAACTGGATTTAAATTACATGCCACGAGGGGCTTTGTACAAGGCGTCTGTAATAGCAGAAACACCTGCAGAGCACTGTTTCAAGATGACAAATTTTCTCTCTCTCACTCTCTCTGGACTAGCTCTTTCCCTCATCTAAACTGGATACTCTTCACTGACTTGCAGAGTTCATGTTATTTATGCTGGTGTAAATGAAAGGAGAATCAGAGCTTTTTATAAAGAGAGGTAGCTGCCTGCAAAGCTAACCTGACTGCACGCTGTCCAGCCACCTCGTCTTCAAAGTTCTGTCACCACTAAGCAATCTGCTTGACTCTGAACAAATTGAAGCATAACATCTCTGTGAAGAGCCAGACCACTTTTCCACTTGTCATAGCACTGTGCTTTGAAAGCCTCATGTTTTACAGCAAAGTTGAGTGCCGTTTTCTATTCAGTATGTGTGAACACTGAAATTAATCATGGTTTCACTGGATCCACTTTACACTGATGCTACACCTCCATCATTACTGCAAGCCATCAATATGGATTTCAGCATGGGAATATTCAGTGCACAGATAATAAGATGTGATTTTGGCTATTATGAGGAAGACCAAGATCAAGACTATGTGGAGAAATCACAGAATTGAAGAATTGCAGGGATTAGAAGGAACCTCATCAAGTCCAACTCTCCTGCCAAAGCGGGTACCCTACAGTAGGTCTCGCAGATAGGTGTCCATTTGAGTCTTGAATATCTCCATAGAAGGAGACTCCATAACCACTCTGAGCAACCTGTTTCAGTGCTCTGTCATCCTTACCATAAAGAATTTCTTCTGCATGCTTGTATGGAACCTTCTTTGTTGAAGTTTTATGCCCTTACTCCTTGTCTTATTGCTACACACCACCAAGAACTGTCTGGCCTCATCCATTTGCCTCCCACCTTCCATTAGATATTTATACATATTTATCAGATCCTCTCAGTCTTCCTTTTCCCAGGCTGAACATAATCCAGGTTACTCAGCCTTTCCTCATACAGGAGATGCTCCAGGCCCTTAATCATTTTTGTGGCCCTCTGCTGGAATATATCACCCCAAGAGCAGACTGATGCTTACGTGGCACAGATTTCTTCTTCCCTTGACATACTTTCATCTCACACCCACTAAGAATGTGCTGTTCTTGATTTAGTACACAAGAATCTTGATTTGATTTCTGCCTCTGGTCCCACAAGAGAAACAAGAAGTTTGATCCTGACCTTCAGCTTTAAGACAGAGATGGATGAAACCTATGATCTAGCATCTTTCCTATGTTTGTGTATCAGCCATCTGACTTCAAGAACTCACGCATCTTTAGCCTGTACGACTTGAGGCTATATCCTGTACTGATTGGCACCGGTACCATTTTATTCATTGTTGCAACTATGTAATTTTCTGTCAGCTGGTACCCCTGACCATGGTTGCCATTAAATTAACAGGAGCAGATTACCATGTGCATGGGAAGAGAGCTTTAAGGACTTGAAGAGCGTGGATTTATTTCCACAGTAAATGAGAATTCAGTAGGGTTTTGGTTTGTTTTTGTTTTTTTTTTTCTCAGCAACTCCCTTCCTTACATGTTCTGCACTTAACATTTGGGAAAGTCCCTGAAAATATGCCACAGAGACCTGCCATGCATGTGCATATGAAATAAGCTCCCAATGGTGTCATGTGGGGTATGAAATAGCCAATGGTAGCCTATAATTAAGGAGAGATTTGGTTGAGAATAGGTCTAGAGTACCCTGGTTATCTTGTCTAGCCATGTGACTAAATATTCAATTTACTATCATTGTTATTCCTGGCACATAATGATTCTATTTCTACTTGTCCATTTTCCATATCCATATATCATTGGTCATCACAACCAATGACAAAACACTCTTTAGAGTCCTTTCTGGACAGTTCAAACAGTTGAACTATGGAAGAAAACAGCTTCCAATGTTTTCCACTCTGTAACCTTGCTGTGATTTGAAGTGATGAATACCTATTTTTAAGAGTGAAAATGGCTAAAATCCTCATTTGAGAGTAAGGTAGGAGACAAAGAGCCGCATTTGGCACTCAGTCAGATCTCAAAGTTTTGCAATCCGAGCAAATTTTGCATCTGGGCAAGCCAAGAACCCTGCAGAGGTTTAAATGGAATGCATAGGAGAGCCGATAAATAGAGGTTACTAGACAGAGGGGAAAATAAGAAGAAATACATTAGTGACGTTTCAGATTGTCCATGCAGAAGCTCAGTAAGGTGGAAAAAGAGATGAAGTTTTATATACTGTTTATTGCTATCATAGACTAAAGGTTTCTTCCCTCCATTTCACACCAGTTGAATCACTTTTAGTGATTTGATCTCTACCTCCTGTTGCACTCATTCCAAAGAATAAATTCCATCATAAAGCTTAAACCTAACCTTTGGCAGAATGACAGAGATAGATGAAACCTATGATCCAGTTTCTTCAAACTCATACAAATGTGCTCCAGGCACCATGAGGAAGCTCTCTTTGTCTGTATCCAATATCCTTATGCTCTAAGCACAGTTCCTCCTTTTCTCTTGTTTCCTGTGGGTTTAACACTGCAGAAACAGTTGCAGGAATAACGTTTCACACCCATTTGGTGTTTGTTAAACAAAGAATCCTGTAATTTTGCATAAAAACAGCTAAAGAATTACTACCCAGCTCCTTCTTGCTGAGGAAGGCTGTGAGGGACAGGAAGGTAAAGAACTACTGAGTGTCTATTTCTTGATACACATATGTATGCTGGAGATATGACCAAGAGCTTTGGATATTTCATGTTTTGGCACTGCAGCACTTTTCATTGACCTTCCCTCTCAGGCTCCATTCATAAATCGCTTTTGGAGTGCAAATAAGCCATGGGAAGGCTTTAATAAATGGTTCCTCACATAAAGTTTTATTTCCTAATAATAATTAGCTTATTAGTAAATCCCCGGTGGCATTACTAAGGAGGTCATTATCATTATCCCTGTTTTATATCTGCAGGAACTGAATCTGAGAAAGGGAAAGTCACCCACCTGGTAAGATTTGTGGATGCAAGCCCTCGAGTTAAGGCAAATGCTTTATTTAGTAGAGCACACATGGGACGAATGAAATAAATGGTTGATCAACTGGTGTAAGCAGAATGTACAATGATATTTCCTTAGAATACAACAAATTGTTACTGTTTTTGGATGTCAATGTTTAATTAGAACCAAGTGTTCATAGAGACTATTGTAATATACTCAAATTGTGGCAGTGTTCATTTTGAGGAAACTTCAGAGTTTGTGTACATGCAAAATTTGTGCCATGGTCTCTGAAATTGTTAAAAAGAAACTGACATGCCATTTGCTAATTTTTTCACTACATGATATCCTTTTTATTCAGCTTTTTCCAGATCATTTTGAAAACTGTGCTAGTGAACTTGATTATTTTCTTTAACAGTCCACTGCTGGCCTGCAATTGGGCAACAGTTGGGGTGAATTTCTAGTACTGAGGGATTCCCAATCAAATGAACAAAGATTCCATGTCCAGCTATGTATGAAGGATCTAAACAGTTCTCTAACAGAAGAGAAAAGTTCTGACAGACAGTGCATTATATCAGTGTAGTATGCCGATGCTGAGGCTGCAGCTCCTCCACACTGTCTCACAGCTCTGGGAATTGCAGAGTCCCAGAATCATAGAGTCACCAAGTTTGGAAAAGACCTACAAGATCATCCAGTCCAAACATCCACCCATTACCAATAGTTCTCACTAAACCATATCCCTCAACACAACGTCCAAATGTTCCTTGAACACCTCCAGGGTTGGTGTCTCCACCACCTCCCTGAGCAGCCTGACCACTCATTCAGAGAAGTAGTATTTCCTAACGTCCAGCCTAAATCTGCCCTGATGCATCTTGAAGCCATTCCCTCTGGTCCTGTCACCAGTTGCATGAGAGAAGAGGCCGACCCCCAGCTCACAACAACCTCCTTTCAGGTAGTTATAGAGAGCAATGAGCCTTCTCTTCTCCAAACTGAACAATCCCAGCTCCTTCAGCCACTCCTCATAAGGCCTGTGCTCCAGACCTGTTACCAGCTTTGTTGCCCTTCTTTGAACATGCTCCAAAGCTCCAGTGTCTTCCCTGCAGCAAGGGGCCCAAAACTGGACATAGAACTAGAGGTGTGGCCCCACCAGAGCTGAGTACAGGGGGACAATCACTTCCCTGTTCCTGCTGGCAAGCCAGGATGCCTTTGGCCTTCTTGGCCACCTGGGCACACTGTCGGCTCACGTTCAGCAGAGCATCAATCAATACCCCTTGGTCCACTTCCTCTACACAATGGTATTGCAAAATATGCACAGTAAAATTAGTGCAAATTCAGTACATTACTGAATAACTCCTAAATTTGCTGTGTAATAAATGGTAGAGGAAATGGACGTTTAGCCACAGGATCTACAATACCGAGTGTGCTGGATACTGGGTCCTCCAAGCCAGCTAAGAACCAAACCATGAAAGGAGTCTGTGAAACTGTCATCTGGGCTTGTCTGCCCTGCGATGGAGAGCCTGGAACTGTCTTAAGCTAAGGTCATGTATCTGGGAGACTCTTGTAACTCCTTGTCTTTGCCTGCGGACCTAGTTGCTTTGGCACCCACTCAGGATCTAAAGGTTTGGGTCCTACCCTACCCAATCCCATGGCTTTTGCATGCTATGAAAAATCCAGAGTGTGATCTATCTGTCTGACAGCAGTGGGGCATGAGAAGATGTCCTCATCACCAGTTTTCAGAGCAGCAAGGAATTGAGTGTGCATTGCAAATACAAGCGCGAAGGGCAACATTCCTAGCACAGTTTCTGCTTCTGGATTTTTTTCGAGGTTATATGTATTTTTCTTTCAATTCAAGCTAACTAGTGAGGAATGTATAAAGAGTTGTGGGAGCAGTGCAGCTTCCTCAGGTTGTCCCTTTCCAGCTGAATATGCAGAAAAGCTCGCACACCATCCTCTTGGCTCAGGGGATCTGGTTAAGGTAGGATTGCGTGAATGAAATGGGCATAGTTAATGCCTGTGAAGTAGTTTAAAACATCTAATGACAACACAGACTTGAATCTTCCTGCTCTGCGGTGCTGCAAAAACCTGCAAGACTCTCCAGGGGAATTCTGATCCCCCTTGGTCCAAATACTGTCTGCAAATTGATGCCTCTGGGTTGAGTTTTTGCATGTGTGGGTATCTGACCACCTCCTGCAATGCTGAATAAAGTGCAAGGCAAATACCAGTGCTCAGAGTGTGATTTAAAGAGTTTGACATGCTGGTAAGTAAGCCACACATCCCAATAATTACTTAAAATTCCATTCTTGGCAATGAGGTTTTGAGGGTTAATTAGGCTCATAAGCCAGGGTAGGAGGGAGACCTTTGGGAGAATCTTGTAGACAAGCATTAAAGCATGTGACCTCATTTGAATTTTCTTATTAGGCATCCTGCAGAGATCTCAAAAGCATCCCATCATCACTGCCTGAAACTTTGTTTAGGTTGCATGTGTGCAAACATGAGGAGGCTCTATTATAGATTGCACAGCTGCTGTATATGCTTTAAATCATCCAGCTGGTGATTATTTATGGCAAACAAATAGATCCTCCCACCTCCTTTTGTTTGTTAGCACTAACAATAAACAGTACAAATATAGTGAGACTCGCATCCAGTGTTTTGCAGCAATCTTCTATTTTTCCATTAGCAGCTTTCAGTGCTGCTGGTTGGACCTGAAGAGGTGGAGAATGGCACTGCTGGACATGGGGTTCTTCCTGTCTGAGGCTTTCTAGTCTCTGAAAAGGTTATCACAGAATCATAGGATTGCAGGGGTTAAAAGAAATCACTGAGTCCAACTGTATGTTAAAACAGGTTCCCTATAGTAGGTTGCACCAGTAGATGCCCAGATGGATCTTGAATATCTCCAGAGAGGAGCCATAAGATGAGCTTGACCTGTGTCCCTGTGCAATCTGCATCTCCTTGCTGATGTGCCCAGCTGCAGCACATGCTGTCAAAGAAGGGTGAGGGATTCTCACCTGAGTGCTGTGCTGTGCACACTGGGGGAATCCTTCATGCAGGAGGATCAGCTCTGAGTGACAAGACAGCACATCATAATCCATACAGTGTGCAGGCACAAAGCATCCTTGGAATAACTCACTGCAAGGGTTACAGTGAATTCCAGTATTACCAGAGTCCTCATTCCTTGTGACAACACTGAGAAATTCACCTTCTGCCTTTTGGACACCACCACAACCCAAAGTACAGCCTTGGCTGCGGCTTGCAGCAGGCCCCCACAGAGCAGAAGCATCACACTCGGCACACTGCTGTATTTCCATTATATGTCTGTGAGTGAAATCAAACCTGGGGGATTTCTTCCTCACGCTCCAGACAAGCACCCGCACTGCAGAATACAAATGGAGAGCAGGGCTGACGCACGCGCTCAGTGTTCAGCTTGCTGCCCCAGGGACCGATTGCGGGCTGCAACCTTGAAGGGCTTAGAGCTCGTTAACACCACGATTTAAATAACAGCAAAGCCGGGGGGGAGCAGGTGCTGTGTGTCCCTGTAGCGCGTATTTATGTGTGCACGTTTGGTTCAGACAATAAGAGTGAAAGAGCACCTGCTCCTTTGGTCCTCAGGTAGCCGCCCTGTGGAAAAACATCAAGGATAGAATGGGAAAGAGCTTTGTGTGCTGTTTTTTTGTTTGTTTGTTGTTTTCCCCTTTCCTTGGAGATTCTGGACTGATTAAAAAGCTTTTTTTGTTGGGAAAACAACAAGAAGAAAAAAATCCAGCTCTATGTTGCAAGGATGAAAGTGTGCTTGACTCCTCCAATGAGTACAATAGGGTTTAATATCTTTGCTGCTTGGCCCAATATTGTATCACAGGCATCACTGACGTTGTGCTTCCCAGCATGCCCCAGCCTTCCTTCAAACAAGCACTCGGTGTAGCACAAAGTCCAAGAAAAGGCTTACTCCCTGGAGGATCAAGAAGAAAGCAACAGCGAAGAAAGGTACAGTGGCTATTAATATTAATGCTTAAGGAAGAGCAGAGAGAGAGGACACGGGAGCAGTAGAAAAAAATGACTGCTCATGGCTTTGATGTTTTCATTTCCACAGGACCGATAGCAGCACGGAGAATGCAGAAAGCAGATAAAGAGGGAAATGAGGAGGTGGAGGTGAGCAGAAGGCAGCTCAGAAAATTGTACAAGCTGTGGGGAGTTTTTCCATCGAGACGTTTGTGCATCTCAAAGGGAGAGTGACTCTGCCATCTGCATCTCCTCTTTAAAAAAAAAAAAAAAAAAAAAAAAGAGGAAAAAAAAGGAACAGAGCAGAGACAAAAAAAGAAATCCACCTGTTGTGCCTCTTGTTTTGGCTGCAGTAGGACGAATCAGCACAGAATGCCTGCTGTGTGAGGGGAGAGGAAGCCAACGGAGGTACTGTTGTGTCTGAGGAGCCACACACACCAGTCCCACTTCTCTGTCCTACTGACACACTGGGAAGAGCAGAGATGAACTATTTTAGTCCTGCTGGAGCTACTGAGGAACAAAAAATGGAAGTAATTAAAGGCGTGTTCCAGTCTCACTTACATTTCTGAGTCTCCAGGCTAGAGTCATTTTTGTTATGTTGATTTAATGGCATTGCACTCATGTTTAAACTGAGTTGGATTTCTTTTCTTTTTTTTTTTTTTTACCTGAACTTCAAAAATGAGCCAGCAGTTTCTGTGGTGATGCACTTGCTTTGCTGAAATTCTGTTTGCAAAAGGTTGTTCAAATCTCAGGAGGAACTTTGCTAAATGCCAACATTTGGGCAGCTGACTTAGCAACATGGAAATATAGAATGGGTTGGGTTGGAAGGGACCCTTAAAGGCCATCCAACTCCACTGGATCAGGCTGCTCAAGGCGCCAGACAACTTGGTCTTGCTTACCTTCAGGATGGGACATCCACAGCTCCCCCAGGAAACCTGTGTCAGTGCCTTACCATCATCTGAGTAAAGAACTTCCTCTTTATATCTAGTCTAAATCTACTGTTTTTGTTTAAAATTGTCCTAAAACTCTTGCCCTATTCCTAACTTTTTTATAGGCCCCTCTATCTATTTGAATGCCTCAGTCTGGTCTCCCTGGGGCTCTATAAATTGTAAAAGGCAGGATCAAGTTCTAGTGCTCAATGGCTCACAGCTGGGCTGGAAATAGAGTGACTGCTGCACTTTAGTTAAACTGGTTGTTTGATGCATAATGACTGTAGAGTCTTACTGTCTCTCATGTTTTCACAGGAGGAAAAAGAAAAAAAAAAAAGAAAAAAAAAAAGATTTTCAGTGGTTAAAAATAGGAGCAAAATGCAGAGAAAGAGCAGGAAAGATTTCCAAGTCTATGATCAAGTCTTTGTCTCTTCGGTCGTGTTAAAAGACTTAGCCCATATCTGCATCCTCATGTGGCCTCCCAAAAGCACAAGGTGGCCTCAAGAGGAAATGCCTGAATCTCACCACAGATTCTGCAGGGCAGTCAATATAAACAGAAAAGAAAGTAATGTACCTATCCTTCTGTGTTAGACCTCTCCCAGTCCCTATAAGCAGAGGCACGAAGTGCTGTTGTCAAAGGCAAGGAAGAACCTCCAACCAGTGTCCCCGGTCTATGAACTGTCCCAAAAAGAAGCAAAGCACCAGAGAAGCCTGTGTGGTGAATTTCCATGGGAATGCCTCTTGCTCCATGGCAAGTGGGGAAGAGCATCATATCCTGCAGAAACTAGCAGAATGCCTCAAAACCTCTCAATACTTTCCCCATTAAAAAGATCCAGAATAACGCCCTTACAGACCAGTTATCCCAGGGAAAGATAGGACACACTTAAACACTCCCTGTGGGAAGCAGTGACTCTGGCACCAATCTGGTGGCCTTCTATGATGAGGTGAAGGCACTGGTAGACTAAAGAAGGGCAAGTGAGGTTGCTTACCAGGCCTTGCGCAAGGCCTTTGTTGTAGTCCTGCATCATATTCTTATATCTAAATTGGAGAGATGGGGATTTGAAGAGTGGACTGTTCAGTGAATAAAGAATTGGCTGGGTGGCCATAGACAGAGGGTTGTGATCAATTGCTCCATGTCCAGGTGGCAGCTGACCATGAGCAGTGTCCTCCAGGAGTCTGTCTTGAAATTGGTGCTCTTCAACATCTTTCTCAAAGACATAGACAGTGGGATTGAGTGTAACCTCAGCAAGTTTGCTGATAATACTAAGTTGTGTGATGCAGTCAATACAACAGAAGGGAAGGGACACCATCCCACCAGAGGGACCTGGACAGGCTTGAAAAATGGGCCCACGAGATCCTAATGAGGTTCAATAAGGCCAAGTGCAAGGTGTTGTACTTGGATGGGCACAATCCCAGATATGAGTACAGACTGGGAGATGACCTAGAGCACAGCACTACTGAGAATGCCTTTGGAGTCCTGATGGACAAAAAGCTGGACATGAGCCAGCAATGTCTGCTTACAGCCCAGAAGGCCAATGGTATTCTGGGCTGAATCAAGAGTGTGGTGACCAGCAGGGAAAGGGAGATGACTGTCTCCCTCTACTCTACTCTTGCGAGACCCCATCTGGAATACTGTGTCTGATCTGGTGGTTGGAAACCTTTCCCATATGGCAGAGGGTTGGGTCATCCCAGCCATCATCATCATTCTAGATGACCTTGAGATCCCTTCCAACACAAACAACTCTACGATTCTTTGATTCAGTGACTTCTGTCAATGCAGAAGGAGCTATTTAGACAAAAGGAAACATAGTTAGGTGGAGGATAATGCATAGGGCCTGGAAATCGTGTCAGGTACTTTGAACACAAGCTTACATATTTTCACCTATAAGTGGTATTAACTGTTTATCTTCATTTTCAGTGATGATAGAAGTATTTTAGACCTTCTTTCATTCTAATAACTCCCTTCAAATTTTCTATAGTTCCTCTTAGAAAGCTGTTTTTTCAACTGGACATTGGAAAATAGTTGAATTCCTCTGGCAAGAGAATTACAGGTAATGTGTCGTGTGGGCAATTCTTTTCTCGACTTGTCTCAGCTGGGGGGTGGATTACATTACATCTCAAGTTCCCTTCTTGAACATATTTTCTACAATTTCTACAATTTCCCCTGCTCCTCTAAGGATACCAAATACTATCACATAAGCACATCAGACATGGCACCTTACTATATCATGTGCTTCACACTTCCATAGGTGTATTAGAAACAAGTGACCTTACTCTTTTTGTACAGCTGCAGCCTTTTACCCCCATCTAATTTATCTTCATAAGAAACAAGCCAATTAATGATGCCACAGCATTCCCCTGGCTGGCTGTGCTATGGTTATTGTTAGTCCCTGGGTGCTGTTGGAGAGCAGCAGTGCAGCACGGTGTGATGAGATGGCACTTTTGCTTGGTGATGTTCCTAGGATTGCAGTGGCAGCAGAAGGGTGAGACTGGCTGCTTTCTGGCTCTCTGCAGTTGCTTGTTCCAGCAAATTAAGGCTGATGATTCCCTGTCTTGGCTCATAGACTTACTCATCCATTCTCCCAAGCATGGGTATTTACAACAAGCAAAGGAAAGGCTTGAATAAAGAGGGCAGCAGGGGCACTTTTGCTAGTCTGGGGAGCTGCTGGAGTCAGTTCATTACTTACAAGCAGTTAGTGCCACTTACCCACTGATAAGGGCACACAAAGTACCCCCCGTAGGCTTCTTGCTGGCAAAGACTTGCCCTTTCCATAGGACAAGACTCAGCAAGATGTTTAACCTAGAACAGGTGAGTAATCACACGTCGGTATGCTGAGAATGATGGAGGCACATGTTCAAATGCTTTTGTACCTTTGAGACCTTCCTTAAAATTCACCTCTGTCTATGCTCAGCTGCACGGCTGGAACAATATCTGTTTTTTAGTACTCTGCCATTGAAAAAGTAAGGCACAATGCACTCTCATCTCTTTTTTGTAAAAAGACATTTTAGATGCCTGAATGTGCAAACGCCAGCACCTCATTGCCATCAAAAAGCAATTAACATAACTGATGAGTGGCAGGAAATCAAAATACAGTCAGATCTAGCAGTTCTAGAATCAGGGATGTAAATTATACAGGCACACACTTTTCTGTACGATGACTCGATTTGTTCTCTTTCCATTGTATTCAGAAGTGAATTACAATCTTGAAAGGTTCTATCTCTCCCAGATAACTGAAAAAGCTAATTAAAAACAAAAGCCACAGATGTAATCATTGCTTAATGCTGCAAGCATAACATGACCTAATGCTACTATGAGTTCTGAACAAATTTCAATTAGAACTCCAGCTGGTAAACAGATAAATGTGATAACAACATTGTAATATGACATAATCACTTGTTAGTAAAAGTCATTTTTATTTTAGCCATTCATATGGATCAGAAGTAATTTTACATTTAGATAGGTTTTCCAATACAATTGGAGGACTGGAGATGGGGGTTGGAGCTCAAGGCTCTTTTATGTACCTTCCAACCGGAGTCATTCTATGATTCTATGTTTGAATTAGTAATATTTGAGAAGATCCTCTTCAGGGGTATGTTTCAGTTTTTTAATTAATCAATCCTTTAGGATACAATCACCTTATAGCCTGTCAGTGATTTACACTATTCAGATCAGAAAAGTAATTCAGACACATGCTTTGTGCTCATTGGCATTGGAAAGAATCAATTCCAGGTTGCAATTGCCTTTTGTTGCTTGAAGTGCTTTTTTATTTATAGTCTCACTGAGCTTTAGGCAATGAGGGGAAATCATGCACCATAATAGGGGGAATGTCAATGGAATCTCTGACAGAGCTGCAGTTCAGAACATGAAGAAGCTGGGGAGAAATTTTGTAGCAGGGTATGTATTGGTACAGTACTTAGAGCACAAACATGAGTCTGCCTGAATCCTTGTGGTAAATGGGTGTAGTCCATCATTACAGTAGTGCTGGCGTGGCTTTGGACAGCCAGGACCAATTTCCTCCACAATATCCCCAGAAAATGTACCTGACAGAGACATGAAAAGCGACAGAGAGACAGAGAAAAGGATGAAAAAAAAGTGACTGTAAAGGATGTTCTCCATGTCCCACCAGGATTGCATCATACTGCTGTGCTGCAAACTGTGCAATCCCAACACTGGATTTCAAGACAGCTGTAGAGGACCTGGCTGGTAGGATTATAACAGCTTACTCAGCTCATCAGCATACAATTCTTCCCTCTTGTAATTTAAAACACTGATAAAATGGAGACTGGCCTGACTGTGCCAAGGGAGGAAATCTGCTCCAAGATGGAGACAGTGAGGGAAGGCAGAAAGCAGGGTTCATGCCATTAAGCTACTGTAACCTGTTCCTCAAGGGATCATCCCTAACGGGGCAGTTCTCAGCATCCAGCGCTTAGTAGGCCACTCTGATGAAGATGATGTGCCTGATCTGGACACCTATATGTAGTTTGTCTTCATTTGCATGCAGCAGTTATCCTGACTTCAGAGTTATTTGATGGCAGAGACAACAGAAGCTGTCACTACAGTGAAATAAAATTCCTGCTATTCCTCAGTGACATGATTTTTTCCTTCCCCCTTCAATTACACATTTTAAATATTTATTATATACCCTGTAGGGTTACTTCTACTCTAGATGGAGCAAGGGTTAAGCTTCTGTTTTTTAAACAAGAGAAAATGTGTTGAAATAAATCACATTTTTCAACAGCACCAACAATAACACACACACACACACAAAGAAATCCAATATGAAAACAAACTATTCTTAGTTAAAAGGGCAATCACTCTTGAGACTGAAGGCTCTCCTGACTAGCTGCTGTGGCTTCTTCATTATTTACTCATATCACAGTAGCAAGTAAAGGTTTGAAATAAAACAAAGGACTGCATGTTTTGAATCCTATAAGACCCGTATATGCTCATGCTCTAAATTGGTAGCAGAGCCATCCTACAAGCAGGATATCATCCTGTTCATATGAGATGCAAGGGTGCAGAGAACCAGAGTGACTGGGTAACAGATATTGTGGCCTATGGCAAGGTCAGGACTGAAACAGAGGTTTCAGACCATTTCTGTGGCTGCAAATTCATCCTTGCTCCTAGAAGCTTATGTGAACCTCCCAAAAGCGAGATTATCATTCCAATCACTTCATGTCAACTTACTCTTCTTATTTTACCTCTACATGGCATTATGGAGGCACATGGCAAGGACTCATGAGTAGGAAACAGTTCCAGATATCTAAAATATAAGTTTTCATCTTTGTGAGGCAGATATCTGAGCTCCAACTCTGTTTCGTGGATAACTAGTCAATACAGTCCATAATACCTTGGGCATGACTCATCTGACCTAAATGTTGTTGTCTGCTTTAGAATAAACTGCCTTACGGCTCTATTGACCAAATCCCCAGTGACTGTAGCAGGAACCCCGCCAGCAGAGACAACCTAATTATGGAGATGGATCAGATCCCATTCACGTCTGTGCAAAAACTGCCCTTCTGCTGTCTCACTCTGGTGTGTACGCCTGGTAAAATTAAGGATGCTGAGCAACTGTAGTGCTGTGATCCTAAGCAGTTACAGAGATCTGAATGGGCTGTAATGATGTTAGTTGATGGATGAAACTCACATTTTGCCATATCCAACACACTAGTGGGTAAACTGAGAAGCTATCCTTTAGACCACTGCAGTCTGAGTCACAGAAGTCTTCCTTCTGTGTAGTACTTTTTATCACGTTGTATTTTTTATTGTCTGCACCTGAAAATGGGCTCAGCTGTCTCTGAGCATGCCTCAGTGAAGCAGGCTCTGCAGACAACAAGAAGGAACTCAACACTGTTGGAAGATGGATGGCAAATGGAGGATATTCATCATTTTGATCACCTGGCCTGTCCATACCAAACCTGTCCAGCTTTAGGGAAAAAAGGGTGCATCTCTGCTGGCTGTCCATATGAAACCAGTGTTTTGAAAGCCTGACAAGAACTCATGCAATGACTCCTGCAGCTCCATAATCAATAAACAGTTCATCTTAGATGATGAGAAGCAGGCCAATGGATGAAACCACGAGAGCTGGATCTGGTCTTTGCATTGGCTAGAGCACTGGACTGGGAAGAGCCATTCATGGAGCTCTCAGCCAGCAATGCAGCTTCAGCAACAGCTGTCTCAAAAGCAATCTACATAGGCCCCCACAGATGTTTTCTTCTGCTCTGGATTTAATGCTTCTCTTAGTTATCCTCTTTTTACCTCTCTGGTGAAGCTTGTAGAGATTTGTTCACGTGAATCATAATGCATGTTCCTGGGGGCGGGTCATTTCTTATGACAAAACTTCACAGATTCTTGATGATATCAGATATCACTCATCAGATAAAAGGCCTTCAAGGCCAGGTTGGATGGAACTTTGTGCGACTTGATCTATGGGAAGGTGTTCCTGCCCATGCAGAGGGTTTGGAACTTAAAGACTTTTAGTGCCTCCTTCAACCCAAACCATTCCATGAATCTATGATTCTGTCAAATATATCCAGCAGTCACTTCTGTAATTCTTGTCTATCTTCCTACTGTTTGCTGTCACCACTCCAACATATTGCCTGTATTTCTCTCCTGTTCTTCGTTCCTTCCTTCATATTCCTACCTCTCTCAATGGCGTATTTTCATAAAATATAGTCTTGCTGTAGTTTGCATTTGTCAGAAACCCCTTGCTTTCAGTCTTACAAATGTTAGATGTATTTACAATCAATATTTAGAGGTCCTTTCCTGTTACCCATCCCCAGTCCTTTTTAATCCCATCTTTTGTCTTCACTGGCACTGACCTAACCAAAGTGATCATTAATCTTTTCCCGGCTAGATCTCCCCATCCGTAACTCTTTCTTCTCTGTATTTCTCACTCTTCCCCAGACTGAAAGTTCCATTCTAGAAAAGAAATATTTGTATCCCTCCTCCAGCTATACTCATTTATTATGAAGTAGCAGCAGCAAATCTATTTCAGTAGAACAGAAGATGTAGAATATATATGAATGTATATATGCTGTAGCTGCTGTATCTGACCACATGTTGTGTCTTGAATATACCCTAAAATTTTTGTCTTCTTTTATGTGATTCTTGGGATATTTTTGATGCTTCATAAACCCCTGTGTAACCACCATTCAGCAACCATAAATCAAAGATAGAAGAACTCTGCATGCTCCTATATTCATTGAAGCCTTCTCAGTACAAGTTATCTCACTTTGTTCAATTTTTTATTTTTTAGTTTTTCACACCTTCATATAGTTTTCTGCAAACTCCAGTTTCACTGATCATCCTTTCAACTTTCTTTAACGAGACATTCACACAGCCGTAAAACCACCATATTAACTGATGTGGCTGAAAAGTTGGCATTTTAATGGTCGGCAGTCCTTCCTCCAATTTATTCTTCTAATCTGTCAATACCTTGGCAAATGGCATAGATATGTTAGTATTCCTGCTGTTAAATTGCTCTTACACCAACTGACTCACACACAGAATATGAGAGTAGGCACTTATTACCATCCTCATTTCATCGTGGAGGAAAGAAAGGATGGTATTTATGGAACCTGGCACTGGGTATCTCCCTTAGGTCAGTCTCCCCAAGACCTCTGTGTAGTAAGTGCTAGAGAAAAGCCTCTCCGAAGAGCAACATTAGAAGAGCCTGCTGAGATGAGTCAGATAATTCGGATGTCTAAATTAGACACCTCAAATGAATCAGTGGTAACACTCCTAATGGCTTCAGAGGATGTATATTCCGGCAATTAACCACAATGTGTAACTGTAACTCTATATAATTAGCTATACAAATTGCAGCCATATACAATAGGTTGCTGTGCCTTAAATAAGCAATGAATAAATGGTGTGACTGGAGCTCAAGGTTATTCTGTTCTTCATTTACCTCACTACAAGGAACCTGCAGAGATTAAATTACCAAAGGGAGATGAAGTTTGTCTTTGTTTGGCCTATGAATCACCAAATGATGATTCTTTAGGTCTAGGTCAATATCCAACTTAGACACTTCTTTTCTGACTGCTTTATATGTTTCTTGATTCGTTAATCACATTTTGTTCTTGACAACTCTGATTTTCTGCCTATACCCTCTTCCTATTTGTTTGTCGAATCATACAATGATACAGTTCAAAGAAACCTCCTGAGGCCAAAGCAGGGTGAACTCAATGTCAAATGAGATCTCAGAGGGCCTTTTTCTATCTGGTTTTGAATATCTCTAAGGGCCAAGACTGCACAGCCTCTCCGAGACTCTTTTGTAATGAATGATCACCTTCACAGTGAAGAATTTTTCCCTCATAGCTAACTGATTATTATAATTTTCATTTGCTGTAAACTGTGTCTGTCACCTCTTAGTCTGATTTCATCTCTTCCTTAAGCTTTGTGTATCTGGTTAAAATATTGTTTCCCTTAGACTTCCTTTCTTACAGCTAAATAAACTCAGCCTCTTGAGCCTCTCAAATATAACAGTCTCTGATGGACTGTAGTGTATTGGTATTATTCTTGTACTGGGCAACCCAAAGCTGAACACAGTATTCCAGATATGTACTCCTCATAAGAGCAAAATGGAGGGGAAATTCCCTCAAACTGCCAGCTGTGTTCTTGCTAATGCAATTGGCATTTTTCAATGTATGGCTGTGTTGCAGATTCACATTCCGCTTATTGTCCAGATCATTCCCAGCAGGGGTGTGTTGTAGCCAGCTCCCAGCCTCTACTGCTGAATTTCTTCCAGCCCATGTGCAAGACCGCATTTGCCTTTTTTTTCCAGGAACAATTTGTAAAACTTTGTTTCAACTTTAGATTGCATACCTAAAATGTTCAGATTCTGAGACTGCGGGTCAGATCCATCACTAATGGCTGTTGGCATGGTTCTTCTGGAGTTAATGGAACCGACAACATTTATACAGCAGAAGATCTTGATCTTGCTTTCTTTTTAATCCCAACAATTGTTTCTCTAAGTATCCTCCTTAATGCTGTCAGAATCCAATCTTCATTTGTATTCTTACTATGCTTTTAGCTTCAGTATTAACTTGTAGTAATGATTAAGTTCTGCTTCTTTTTTAATCTAGGTGAGAGGCTTGATTCATCTTCATTCTTTTGCAGGATCTTTATTTCTCTCTGCATGTTGTAAATACACTGATAAATGAGTTAATTGAAATGACTGTCAGATGTACTGAAAATGAATCATTCCAGGAGTCCTACCTTGAAAGTGTGTTCACAGAGAAGTCTAAAGCATGAATCTCTGAAATTTAGACTGTTTTTATACTATGTAGAAACAGCAGTGAGTAATTTACAAAGCACACAAACACACACACACATGAGCATGAATGTTCACACCAGTGCACACTTAGAAGAAAAGAGTTTTAGGCAGATTCATTATAACAGCGGACAGAATGGGCAGTTTTGTTGGTCAGCTGAGCTCTAATCAATCTGTCTAATGCCTTTCAAAGTATCATTTCATTAGAGGCTCAGAATAATCATTCACTCATCTGCTGTTCAGCTGCTGGATTTGATTTGTGTTCTTTTATTGTAGGAACTAATGGGTATCCCATAAGAACTGATATTTTTGAATGTTTCCTATTTATTGCTTATGTGCTAAGAATATGTATTGCCTTCTGTTTAAACATCAGAGGATGAAATCCTGTGGGGTTTCTAGAGAGTATGGCATGTAAAAAGGCTAAGTTCTTGCAGGGACAAAATGTATGCCTGTTTGAATATTCACTGAGTTATAAATCATCTTTCTTTCTTGAAAGTGGTCTTATATGAAGCCATTAGGCATTTTTATTATGATTCTTCAGGTTGCATTCCACTTTTACTCAGACCCCAGCTCTCAATAAGCTTTAAGTTAATTTGAATAAAGAAGTGACTAGCACAAAAATATGCCTCTTTCAACAGACTGTGTTCGTCTAGAGAAAATAGAGTAGAATGGAAAGGCAGATGTATGCAGAGGTGGGGAATGCTCTCACCAGTACAGAAGAAAGAATAAAAAGGACAGAGCAACAGGAAAAGCAGACCCCAGTAAGGAACAAGGAACCTCTCTGGCCAGTGTGTCTAATATCCCTGTTATTACAGTCAGAGTTCCCATTCTTTGTCTTTTTTTTTCTTTTCTTTTTTCCCATAATACTTCAGGAATGTCTTGTTGAGAAATCGTTATATAGTGCTGTACCACGGGCAGTGCCGGGATCTAGGGTCTATTTCCAATGCTAGTTTGTGTATTTCGTATAATAGCTCTTAGGGTGAAAAACACACCATTTTTAGACTCTGCTGTTTGTTGTATGGCAGTTGCTCTCCAGAGAAAGAAGTCAGGAATGTTCCTCATTTGCAGCTCTATCACAGAGTGGTTTCCTCATTTCTGAAAGACATGAGAGCACCATTTACACCATCTTTGGTGGAAAACTGTGTAGGATTTGCACTACCACCTTGTCAGTCCATTGTGTGAGGCCAGACGCTACTGTGGGATATGCATGCTCCCTCCTGTGCTCTCAGCTTTGCTCAGCATGACTTCAGCCGTCCAGGTGGTGCATTAGTCTTTCAGAGGGTTTTGATGGCTCTCTGTCCACCTCTGAATTGCAGCTGAGCGACTTAGTTCTCCAAAATGAAGTGGCAAACCAATTACTAAGTGACAGAGGCCTTTGGCACTCCTAGTGCTCAGCCATAATGTAGGCCTCAGACTGTCTCTTTAGTCTGTTTTACTCCTCAGTGGTGTTCTCTGTCTGGCAGACTTAGCAGAGAGAGTGATAGTCTTTGTGATACCTTCTCCTCTAGTAAGTCAGGTTGCCTTGGCAATGTAAAGAGCCTTTGTCTATGTCCATTCCAGTTTGAATTCAGCACTCCTGAATATGGCTAGCTAGGCTTATACTCTACATCACACACAAATTTCAGCAGAGCCCCGCACTAATACTTCACTATCTCTCCTGATATAACCTCTCATCTACTACAATCTCTCCTGTCGCTTAAATTTCAGGAAAAAAATGTGCTTATTTGAGTAGGTCACCCAAGTCATCTTCGATTATACAGCTAGATGGTAGCCAACAGACCATGATGGGTTTCATTAACCTTGGCACTGTTACGCAGTTATTTATCTGATACGTTGCTCACAAAAATACTTAAAACTGAATTGAGCTGTTTAGCTACTCTCAGCGCACAGTTTTTTTTTGCCTCAGCCATTTTTATTTTATTTTTTTTATTGTATTCTTAGGGAATTCCAACCATCTCATTTCTTCCCAGGATTTCTGCAATTTTATTTTTTACTTAGACAGTTTTATTGTTTTGTAAGGGTCCTTGGTGATGCTCTGCAACTCATGTCCAAAGCATTACTCAGTCAGCGTGTCTTTGATGTGAGGAAGTATAATATTAGGTTGTTTTCTTTCTACTCAATTTCAAGGTCATCTGATGGTTATAAAATGTGTAGATATGAAACACTGGTACATATAAGATATATTATTAAATTTTTGTACCAAATGAATTTCTATAAATCTAGGTATTACCTTATATACAAATCCATGAAGATTTTTACTTCTGGGACATAATATCCTGGACAAGAGGGAAAGCGGTAACCTGGTTATTGAATTCATGCCATATAAGATTTTGATTATCAAACTTACACTAAATGGTTAGCAGTTCTTTGGGCTTTGATCTTTAGCCTGTGCCACTCTTATCTTTCAGTCAGTTCACTGTATGATATTGAGCAACAAAAAGATAATAAGTAGC
This sequence comes from Coturnix japonica, assembly GCF_054131305.1. Taxonomy (NCBI): domain Eukaryota; kingdom Metazoa; phylum Chordata; class Aves; order Galliformes; family Phasianidae; genus Coturnix; species Coturnix japonica. The sequence continues at coordinate 9,568,044 of NC_140664.1, read as the reverse complement.
ACTAGGGCATTTATCAAACGATTAAGAATAGCCTGCAGCCAGATATTCATCTAAGGAAGCAAATAAAGGACAGCAAACTTGTAACATAACAATAGCTACAACAGGCAATGGTGGCCTTTAAGATTCTTGTTTCAAACTAAAACAGTACTTATGTTTTGACTGAGATGAAATTTTGAAATAAACATGGCTCCTGATAATCTCTAACCTGGAAACTATCCAAATATTGTTGCATTTATTCAGAAATTAACAGAAAAAAAAAAAAAAAATCCAGTCAGTGCTTTTTCTTAGTGGTACCAATTTGGAGTAGCTCCCAGTAAACAGAAAAAGTAATGGGAGAATTTTCTGTTAGGCATTTCTTTCTTTCTTTACTTTCAGACTGGAACATTTATTCTTTAGTAGACTTTGTTGATAAAATACTGCTGAATTTTTTTGAGCTCTACTCTCACTATTGAGTCCAGAGGCTTCAAATAAATCAATACATGGGCTTTTAAAATCTAGTGAAAAGGATTACAGTGGGAGCTATTAAGGTATTGGGTACATTTGAACACCTAACCCCTATACAGGGGCTTAAAGGCAGTTGAGCTCTTCTGAAAAAATTGTTCACACCTGAGGACTCTTGGAGGTCTGGCTTCTCCACTTCTTAGGAGCTTCTTATTCTTTCCAAAGTCAGGATCCTGTTACTGAAGCTTAGACCTCTAAACTCCTAAGAATCGATGTGAAAGAGGCTAAAACATGTTAAGTGATTGCCTTCCAGAAGGCTAAATGCAGGAATGACTTAGAAAATACAATTCTTGTAGAGAATCTATGCTGATGCTGAATTCCGTTGCTGGAGGAATTGCAAGGGTTACATGAACAAATTGAAATCTGGCAGGAAAGGAAAGGATTATGGCATGCAGTGAACAACAGCAGGGAGACAGTCATGTCAAAAGTTCACATGCAATATGTGATATCAATAATTTACAAGGCCCTTCCATTCCATTTTCTTTATCAACAAAGCAGTCTATGAGTTGCCTACTTCACAGGTTTTGCTACACTGCAAATGGATAAGATACCTTTACACGTAACATGACTTTATTTCATATATATGCTTCTTTACTATGTCTCTGGTGCAATGCAGAAGGATATATGAGTTATACTCAATTGTGCCAGTATTGTTCCCCATCACCAGCATATCCATTCCTCTGTCACCACTGTTAAGCATAATTGCTTAACATTCTGCCCTTGCTTGTCTGATGATCCTTATGCACCAAGTGATAGGAGAATATACACTTTTGAGTGTGTTGATGCATGCCTGCATCAGGGATTGTTGTGGAGATCCTTAGGAATGTAAAGAAGTTGCAGTAACTGTCAAAGACACTAGAAAAACACTCAAGTTTGATAAATCTAGAGATGCTTTCCAGGAAAGGGCCTGGCACGGCCCTGCTTGATTCCCTAAGATACAGAAGTATGAAGGAGAAGAGACTATACTTCCTGTATTTTCTTCTGAGTACCGTTCTTGCAGGGGATGAGATACTGATGTTCTAATGCAAAGCTCTCCCAAGATGATGTCTTTGAAAATCTTATCTGTGTTCTTACTGAATGGAATAATTGAAGAGTAGAAATTAATATCTGGATATAAAGCAGGAGAAAAAAGTAGTAAACCACAACTTGGCTGGTTGTGAAATGTTTAGGTATATTAATTTGGAAAGAGAACTATGGAGGATATTTTTATCTATTCTGATCTGAATAAACTGACGAAGTCTGAATCATTATAGATATTTGTAATTAGGAAGATATATTGGGGGTGGGAACACTGAATATATTTTTGTGTATTTACAGGAGTGTACTGAGCCTGTTTTCTCTGGGCAAAGGAGCAATCAGAAGCAGTTCCCAATTCTAGCCTAGCACCCCCAGTCCAACTCTATTTTGCCCTAGTCAGGTTTTCCTCATTATATTCCTGTTCACCTGCGCACTGCAACACACACTCCCACACCTTTATCATAATAATAGTTACTGAAACTTGCCTGCACTGAAACTATGTTGGAGTTTAACTAGTCCTGCTGCACTTACAAACTGTGGGACTAACCCATTGGTAGTCCCAGAAAAGAAAGGTGTCACCTCTGAAAAGTTGACAGGTAGAACAAATCATGTACTTATAGAACCATAGAATCACATCGTCATTAAGGTTGGAAAAGACCACTATGATCATCTAGTCAAACCATCAACCCATCCTCACCATGCCCACTAAACCACGCTCCTAAGCGCCTCATCTAAACATTGTTTTAAATATTTTAAATATATCAATCTATATTGATTTAAATATTGAGCACCTCCAGGGATGGTGACTCCACTACCTCCCTGGGCAACCTGTCCCAGTGCTTCACCACTCTTTCTGAGAATAAATTTTTCCATATATCCAACTTGAACTTCCCCTGGCACATCTTAAAGCCATTACCTCTCATGCTATTGCTGCTACCTGAGAGAAGAGGCTACTCCTACCTCATCACAACCTCTTTTGAGATTGCTGTAGATAGTAATAAGGTATCCCTGAGTCTCCTCTTCTATGACTGAACAATCCCAGTTCCCTCAGCCACTTTCCATATTGTGCTTCAGACCCTCCACAGCTTTGCTGTCCTTTTCTGGACACACTCCAGAGCCTCAAAGTCTTTCTTGTATTGAGGGGCCCAAAACTGAAGAAGATTTGGCATTAGTTCCCAGACCTGTCCCAAACTCTTCTTGTCAATTGGTTGGCTTTTCAAAGGTTCTTCAAAGGTGGAGGTAGGTGCTTGTGTATCTCTCAGACTCTGGATCTCTGTTTGCTTCTCAGTGGACTAAAGGGAGTGATAACATATTTCACAGAGCTGTTACAAGACCCAGTAGAAATAAGACAGTGAGACATGAAAAGACTGCTAGAAGAGACTCTCTATAAATAGGAAGCAGTGTTTGTTGTGAGTGGGCAGAGTGGAGGAGGGGGGTTAAATAACAAACACAGATTTCCTTGGAAAATAGTATTCTGCCATATAGCCATTTTGCAGCATATCTGATTTTGCCTTCTGCCAGACGTATCATATTGTTATCTGGCCACTTGTTTCCTATCAAAAGATGACCTTGGAAGAGTAAAATGAAAGAGGAAGGTAGTATGAAAAAAAAAAAAGAAAGAACAGAGAGCTTTTCTGGCCAGCAGGAGGAAACTACACATATAATAATCCTCTCGGTCATGATACAATCTGTGGAGTGATTTAACCTGGCATCATTCTGCTTACTGCCATGGAACTGCTGCAGCTCAGACCACCTGGGGCCTGGCCTTTTGCTCTCAGCATCTGCTGGTGTGACACAGACTGACTAGGAGGACAAAGAGAGCATTCAGGCAAATGTTCAGCACCTTTCTCCGCTCTCACTGGCACTAAGGTCCTGCTGAATTCATGAATGGTGTTTTAGGGAAGCCAGGAGGAGGAAGGTCCTGGGTATCCTTAGACTTAGTTAAGATGCCAAGCCCTGATAATTCAGTAGTAAATCCAGAGAAACGATATGTAATTGAGACCTAGCTTTCCAGATAAATTGTTTCTGAAACAATGCCACACAATTTCTGCAGTAGTTGTCTGTAAGGAGTCACAGGAACATAAGGACCAGCAGAGCAGGTCAGCCCCTGTGCACAAAGCCCACATGCCTGTGTGTGACAGCAGCTCAGAGCAGATGCACAGAGAGCAAGAGGAAAACCTGGCAGGCTTTTCCTCCCTTATTTGGACCTAAAGCTCCCTGTGGTGTTTGTCAATTTGCCATCATTGCTCCTGTAGCACCTTTTTTTTTTTTTTTTTTTTTTTTTTTTCTAGATAGAATGAATTATAGTTTCGCCAAAGAGTCTTGGAGATCTGGTTTTTTTGGCAGCTATGTCTCACATGGGGAAAACTGGCCCACATGGTGACAGAGTAAGGAAGACTTCCTCTGCTTGTGACTAATTGTATTACCTAGGGCATACTGCAAGCCAACCCTGTTAGACCAAACCTCAAACTATTCATAGCTGTGCCCTCTAATGGGAACCTTAGCTATCACAACCCTTCTGGCCTAAGGAGGTAATTTATTAATGTCTGTATTTCCACGTGTGTATAAATATGCATAAACTCTAGTCATTCTGAAATGAAAATCCAGTGTCTTTTACCAGCATATATTTGCACTTACTTAATGCTAGATAGAAAAATATGCAGTACAGAGACCTTTTAAACATAGACATTTACTGCAGATTAGGTTTAATTCTTTGCAGTTTTTCTAGGGTTGAGTTTTCCTGCTTCGTGTTCTTTATTTGTTAACAGTTTGTCACACATTATTGTAGATATTGCTGATATAAGCATTTTGTGTACAGGAAGTCCATGTTATTTTATGAAAAGTAGTTTGCTGGAAACAATAGATACTATTCTTCAGTTTGGACTGCCCCCAACATTTATCTCCTGGCTGCTATGCAAATATTTCATGTCCTAATTTCCACACTCATTCGTTTAACACATAAGCTCATTATAGTTCAGGTGTTTATTTAAAGGCGCTCCAAACATCAGTGAGCGAGCTGAGTTGCTCAGAAGCTTTATAAATGTGCTGAGAAGTTTGCTTCCCTGGCAAATTCCACTTTCTGCTGCAGAAACTGTCTGCAATCCACAGTGATTTTTTCCTTAGTCTGTTCAGAAAGGACTCCAGAGCTGGGCATGAGGCCAGATTTTGATCCCAGTCCCTTTATTGGTTTCAATTGAATAACTTCAGAGATTGGCTGGTTCTCTGGCAAGTTGATCCTGTCCTTTCACCATAGAGTCAGCTTAGTTCTTCACTGCTGGGGGGAAAAGCACAAGAAAACAATAACCCTTGTTTGTATTTGAAACCTGGGTTGTTAGCTCAAGTTACAAAGATATCTATAATTGAGGAGAATGGCACAGCTCATAGAATCACAGAATCACAGAACTGTAGTGGTTGGAAGGAACCTCGAGAGATCATTGAGTCCAAGCCCCTTGCCAAAGCAGGTACTCTACAATTAGTCACACAGGTAGCTGTACACATAAGTCTTGAATATCTCCATAGTAGGAGACTCCACAACCTCTCTAGGCAACCCGTTCCAGTCCTCCATCACCCTTACCATAAAGAAGTTTTCCATATGTTAGTAACAAACTTCCTATGTTCAAGTTTTAGGCCTTTACTCTTTGACCTATTGCTACACACCACCAAGAACGGCCTGGCCGCATCCATTTGCCTCCCATCTCCTGTTAGATATTTATAAACACTGATCAGATCCTCTCTCAGACTTCTTTTTCCCAGGCTGAAGAGACCCAGGTTACTCAGCCTTTCCTCATATTAGAGATGCTCCAGGCCCTTTATGATCTTTGTGGCCCTCTCCTGGAGTCTTTATAGGAGATCAGTGTTTTTTCTTATTTTTTTAACTGGAGAGCCCAGAACTGGACACAGTAAACTAGATATGGCTTTATCAGGGCAGAGTAGAGGGGGAGGATGATCTCCCTCGACCTACTGGCCACTCTCTTTTTAATTTACTCCCAGATACCATTGGCTTTCTCAGCCACAAGAGCACACTGTTAGCTCATGGCCAATCTGCTATGAACCAGAACACCCTGGTCAATTTCCACAGAGCTCCTCTCCATCAGGTCATCCCCTAACCTGTACTGATGCATGTGATTATTCCTTTCCAGGTGCAAGACTCCACACTTGCTCTTGTTAAACATCATTAGTTTCCTCCCAGCCCATCTCTCTAAGAGAGTGGACTCTTATCTCTTCATCCAGGTCATTGATGAAGATGATGAACAAGATTGAACCCAGCACTGACCCCTGGGGACCACTCCTAATTTCCCTCTGTATTTTGAGTCACTACTGAGCACAAAGTGTTGCAACTTAATTGCACTGTGCCTGTGCTTTAGGAGGCTCATTGCACAGTGTTTGTGGTTTTAGAGGCTCATGAAACACACTTGTAGGCTTAGCGCACATACAGGGATAGTTTTTTTGGTACAGTAACCAAGAGCTGACCCCCATCAGTCCCATGACATCTGTAGTGGCCCATTCTGCATAACACCTTTCTTGCTGAATCCTGTCTTCATTTATATTTGTGTAGCCCAACTCAAAGAATCATTTGAGTTGGAAGAGATGTTTTAGGTCATCTTGTCTAGCTTCATCTGAACAGGGACGCCTTTACCTAGATCAGGTGCTCAGAGCTCCATCCAGTCTGATCTTGAGTGTCACTCTGGGCAACCTGTTCTAGTGCCTCACCACCCACATAATAAAAAACTTTTCCTTTATATCCAATCTAAATATCCCCTAAATGAGGTTTTATGTGTCTGATCAAAGCCAAAACTTGGGTTTTAGCAGTGATGCCTGCACAGTTTTAAGCCAGTTTTAGTCACTGTATAAGGCAAGTTGATTGGAATGCTGCAGTTGGACTTTCTCAGTCTTCTGAGTAGGACCTTGCTCTCCAAGCAAGGGGATTTACAAAGCTGCTTAGCATAACACAGGGCTGTAGGTTTGCCTGGTACACAGGTGATGCCTTTTTTAACAAAGACTTGGTAAGGAAAAGAATTTTAAAAAAAGGAAAAGAAAGAAAGAAAAAAAAAAAAAAAGCAGCATTTCACACATTCTTGTGGTTTGATTTTTTTTCTTTCTCCCATTCCTTCCTCCTATTGGAAATACCCAAACACAAGAGTCACTATTGCAGCACCACTTTAGCACTTTAGGGCCATTCACTCAAGTGCATCCAACCATTTGTCTGAACTGTTGAAACAACAACAGCAGCAGGAATGTGGAGGGAGGAATCAGGCCATAGGCTCTTCCAAAAATCCTCATCTAGTCTCTGTTGATGGGCAAACCAGACTTTTTGCTTATCCTGAATCCCCTTACCGGAATGAGCAAAGGTTGGCTGGAGGCCCCTGAGCATAATCAGTCACTGGCTTCTTCCCAGTTTTCATCATTCAGGAATGCCAAAGGTCCTGTACAGATCTTTCTTTGAATCAATCTGAGCTCAGAGAGCCTGAGGTTCTGGGAGGCATTCTGGGTCTTAATGAGAAACTTTTCCTCCTGTCCTTCACAGAATCACATAATTGTAGGGGCTGGAAGGGACTTCTGGAGATCATCTAGTTCAACCCCCCTGCCAAAGCACCTTGCAAACATCTGCAGGTGTTGGTTCTACCATAGCACAAATGGCAGCAGCTTGTCATTTCCTACAGGTGGTATGCTTTGAGATTTCCAAAGTCAAGGTGGCAGATAAATGAGAAATTTTCAAGGTCTGTGACAATCATAAGCCATAGTAAGACTCACATTCTGGGTTTTATCTGTGCTTCCTTAACCATCTTGGAGAATTTAATCACATTTGTGCTAACAGGTGACCTTGAGATTATTCAGTGCTTAGGGGCTCTCAGTCTGAATTCAGAGGTTTTTGGCATTCATTTTCTTATCCTCATCATGAAGCAACATGAACCCCTCAGTGCTTTTGGTGCCATCTCTAGGTGTACAATTCTGCTCCAAAATTATCTGCTAAAATTTTAAATACAGTGAAGATAGCAGCAGCCCAGTGAAAGTGATGGCCCATTGTCTATGATGCCAAAAAGGAATACACAATGCATCATCATTTAGTTTACAACAGCTTTTCTGGAAGTGCAATAATCTATCGTGGAGTCACTGTTTCTCTTCAGTGGCTCAGCACAAAGAAAGGTTAAGGCAGCGTGGGTAGTAATTGGCTGGTATCAAATCAGCTGAGGCTTAGTAAACTGGGAGAACAAAACACAATCAGACCATAACATGCAGTCAGTAGCTCCTCTAAAGAATGTATGGAATAAACACTTAACACTTTTGCAACCTGAATAAATAAAGATTAATTATTATGTCTTACTTCAAGAATTTTCCTTGCCAAATGTCCTATTTTATTTTTTTTCCTGACAAATTCTCTCCTAATATACCCATAAATCTGAAGCAGCCAGGTGTCAAAGCCAAAAGGCTTTTTCCAACACAAAAATCCCCAACACAACCACACTAAAAAAAGATTGTGTATTTTTGCTCTGAACATCTCTTTCCTGATTGATTTTGAGCCCCACTAAACACATTAATGTGAAGGAAAACAAATACCAGTCTCTGTTGGTTTGACTTGACACAGGGAACCAGCTGAACCTGTTCTTCCTGCAATTCCTGGAAACAAAATGGGCTGTTCTGAGAGGATATGCGAGCACTCGGTGGGATCTGAGCCCAGTGGTCTGCTCTTGTTCAGTGTGGACACCAAAGTGCATGTGCGTGCCTAAGTAGTACAGATTGAACAACACAGGGAAGATAAGGATTGCTTAATAAAATGCATTTTCTGAGAAACCATGAGAAAAAATTTAAGGAATTCATAAATTCCCAATTTTCAGACCTATGATTAGATTTAGATCACTCCTCCAAATATATTGCATCCATTTCCAACCTGGAGAATGCAAACGAACAGCATTATTAAGCGCTGTGGAAAGTCCTTTAACTGGCATAGAAAATGTATTCAGAGAAACTGACGCAAGATTTTTTTTTTTCTCAGGCAACGCACAATTAGCACAAGGAACTCATTAAAACAAGATATTAACTATAAAGAGCATCGTAAAATTTAGGCACTTTTTTCTTTTTGTACAAAAAAACAGTGATATCCAATACTAACAAGAAATACATGCTTTGGAAGAGCTCAAAAGCAACCTTAGTGTGAGTTCAATATGTTTACACTTTTTTCACAAATACTGACAGGTAGCAACCTTCCCTGTGGGCAATTGTCTTGCTCAGTCCCTCCAAAACATACAGTGCTTGTTAGGATACTCAGTTAAGTGGGTTTCAGGAATGGAATTGCTCTCACAGAACTATAGAATCATAGCATCCTTAGTGTTCGAAGGTATTTCTAAAGGTCATCTAGTCCAGCTCCCCAGCAATGAACAGGGACATGCACAGCTAGATCGGGTTGCCCAGGGGCTGATCCAGCCTTGCCTTGAAAGTCTACAGGAATGGGGCTTCCACTGTATCTATGGGCAAACCCCAGTGGTTCACCACCCTCACTATAATAGACATAATAGACTTCCTTATATCCAACCTAAATGTGCCCTCTTTAAGCTTGAAGACATTTCCCCCTTATTCTTCCACAGCAGATCCTGATAAAAAGTCCCTGTCAAAGGCCTTACTGAAGTCTAAATAGTTGATATCAGTGGCTCTTCTCTTACCCATCGATGCAGTGACACCATCATAAAAGGTTTGGTCAAGCAGGATTTGCTGTTCTCATCTAATTTCATCCCTGTAATACCTGATGCCCAGTCTCAGTTGGCATTCTGGGTGTTCTCTTGAGTCTGCACACAGAGACCTGCAGAATGTGGCCCACTGAGTTTTGCCAAGAAAACCCAGAATGACTGTGTGGTCTCCTTGGAGAGCTCCAAAAGCTGCCTAGCTGTGGGCTTGAGCTTTTACTCTGAGTATCCCTGCATGAACAGAGGTTGGGCCAGGTGGACCCTGAGGTCCCTGGCAGCCTCAACCAGTTCACTTTGATTCTGTAGTCATTCCTCTGCCACGGGTCTTGGACCATCTATCTGTTTGGTAGGGATACCAGGCATTAACTGAGAGGACATTTTCTGTTCAGAGTAGACTTCTTCATAAAGACTGGCTTTATTTTACTGAGGTTGACTCATAGTTTTCACATGTTATCTGTGAAAGTTCTTATTAACCAGCAAGGCTGGGTTGTAGGGAAGGTTTGAAATGCATGCTTCAGAGCTAATCAGCTCAGCCTTTGCTTAATGCTAACTGCAGACATGGCAAATGGAGGAGTCAGTAAATGTGGGACAGGGCAAAGCAGCCATGAGGGTTAAAATCCGCACTGAAGGGCATGCTCACAGTTCTAGTTTCGCAAAACATTTTCATTCTAGCCCAAATGCAAAGTCAAACTAGCAATAACTTGAAAGGATAACATCTATCAGAACAAATAAGCGCTAATCTAGCATAGAAGAGATAGCAACAAATTGAGTCGACAGGCAGAGAGAGGAACAAAGTTTGGCCACAGCACACTGAGAATCTATGCAATTATAAGCAATAAATTATAAAACATCTCACTCTAGATTAAGGATACAGACACAGTAATAAATCTAATATATATTTGAAACAAAATCTCAATTTCATTATTATAAAATCTGACTACAACTCAAATCGTTATACCATACCAGGAAATAAAAGTCTTTACCTGAATCTTCTTTTACTAATCAGAAAAAGCTTCCTTCTAGACAATTAGTTTATTTAAGGAATTGGCAGACAGTTGGCTATGTGTATGTCTCACAATTCTGAAACTGTCAGAGCTGCACTTATTCACTAATAATACCCATGTACCTACAAGCTACTTTTTTAATGGTATGGATGAATAATCCCTTTGCTCTTGTAGAGGGCTTTTTATGGCTTCTTTAAGCTGTGCATCTATTTTCACTTGACTTTAAAGCAATCAATATGCTGGCACAAAGGCTTTGGGATAATTCATAGCAACAATCTGTAGCAATTTACAGACTGATTTGGTTCCCTTAAATTGTTCTGATATATATATATCAGAACAATATATATATATATATATATATTAAAAAAAAAAAAAAAAAAAAAAAAGCTAGAATATTCCAAATGCCTAGAGTCACCCCCACAATAAAAAAGCAAGAAAGAGAAAGAGAGAAAGGGAAGGAAGGAAGGGAGGGAGGGAGGGAGGGAGGGAGGGAGGGAGGGAGGGAAGGAAGGAAGGAAGGAAGGAAGGAAGGAAGGAAGGAAGGAAGGAAGGAAGGAAGGAAGGAAGGAAGGAAGGAAGGAAGGAAGGAAGGAAGGAAGGAAGGAAGGAAGGAAGGAAGGAAGGAAGGAAGGAAGGAAGGAAGGAAGGAAGGAAGGAAGGAAGGAAGGAAGGAAGGAAGGAAGGAAGGAAGGAAGGAAGGAAGGAAGGAAGGAAGGAAGGAAGGAAGGAAGGAAGGAAGGAAGGAAGGAAGGAAGGAAGGAAGGAAGGAAGGAAGGAAGGAAGGAAGGAAGGGAGAGAGGAAGGGAAGAAGGGAAAGGGAAAAAAAGAAAAAGGGAAAAAAGGGAAAAAAGAAAAAGGAAAAAATCCCCATGTTATGTAAACTTCAGGAGAGAAATTCCATTCTCTTTAATAAGGGTGCAAATCAAGTACAATTCTTTAGTTTTCACAGTGGTCTTCCTTCTCCAGAATAGTAAAATGAGAATTTAGCTTCAGAAGTAAACCCTGTTCAGTGCAGTGGATTCTAAAACGCAAAGAAATGAGTATCAACTATTAGGCCTTTCTCTGCACTCACAAGCAAAGGCAAAAAGGCACACAAATTCCTGCATTCAGCTTTTTAGTGGTGCTTCTTTGTACAGAACATTCCAGGAGCTGCCTTGCCAAAGACAAGCAGCTCATGTTGGTGATGGCACTGACCGTGGAGGCTCTGCACAAACAACAGAAAGGAGTTACAGCCAAGCATTCTCCAACCTGCTGCTGGTGGGGCACCTGGCAACTGGTGTTTTTATATACAGAAGATTATTCCATTAAACCCATTGGCATCTGTTTCACAGAGGAGGATTAAACAAGACATGCTTCTTTCACTGTTACGTCACCCACTGCAAGGCATAAATTAATCGGTTGATGGATTTTGTTGACTAACGTGAACTATAAAGAAACAAAACATCGTGTCTGTGCTGGATGGGATACAATAGCTCTTTGTAGAGGCTCTATTCTTGCCAGCATCTCCAGCAGCCATGACACAGCCATTCTGCATTGCTCAACAGAAGGAGGAAGCAGGCATGCTTCCAGTCTGCCTGAGGTTTTGCCAGGGTAAACAAGGATTTTAGCTAGTCCTGCTTGTGACATGGACAACTGGTGTGAGGAATAGGGCTTTCTTACATCCATAGTACATTGTAACTTTCTTAACTGTGGTCCCAGAGCATGACCAAACACTGGACTAGAGACACTGAGCTACTGGAAGTCCAGCAGAAAGCCATCAGTAGGATGAAGGGACTGAAGCATCCCTATTATGAGGAGAGAATGAGAGCACTGGGAGAGCATCTTCAGACACTGCAAGGGGTCCAAGCTATGAGCAGAACTGATTTTCCTTCTTCTATATATGCCTAATTCTGTCTTCTTTTGTGTCCTCTCTGTCTGAACTCGAGAGGAAGAAGTGAAGCTGAGAAGAGAAGACATGGGTTTGAGATTGGGCATCCTACGCACCAACCTGATGTTTTGAAACAAAGGTGCCCTCTGGAGGCACATGGAAATGGTTACCCTGCAAACTTGAAAGCAAGGGGTTTTTTTCCACTACTGGAGGCTGAAGATTTTAGTACAATTGGTCTTGGACTTCAACAAATTCTTTACTAAATCCGGTGTTCAAGACTATTTACATGACTACGGCTGTCATGTGATCCCAGAGAAAATTTTTGCTGCCAAACTATGCCATTACTTGTGTGCATGCCCCATACAACCGATCCAAGTCCAAAACAATGGTTGATTGTTATAGGAAATAAATACTTCCATTTATTTGTGACTTTCATCATTTATTATTGGTATTAGCATACCTCAAAGTTCAGCTTGGCTTTACTTTGGGGGAAGTAAATTGCCTTTTGCTTGTGGGAATGGTGACAAGGGAAAATAATGACCTAATCAAAGGTAGCCTGGGTGAAAGTGAAATGGGGGTGCACTGCATTCAGTGTGGGTACCTTTGGACTGAGATAAGGAGGTAATGGGTTCCAGGCTGATATGCTAAACCATACTGGATGTTACTCTCCTTACCTTAGGTTTTTTGAAGGAAGAAAGTACTAAACCTTTTAAAAAGAGCAAGAGGGACTCCTCTAAAAAGAGCCAACCTTACACATCTACACACATTCACCTGTGGGGCTCAGCAAAAAGCAACTATACATCAGCTTAGCAAAAGCTTGAGACGGTGTCTTGCCACAGGAAGCAAGAACTGAAGGACAGATAAAGGTGCACATGAAACCATGACCATTTCAGGATCTTGGGTAGAGGATAACAAGAAAGTAGTGTTTCACCAGTCATGGAATCAGAGAAGTTATTGCATAATGAGAAGCTTTCTTGGGGGTAAGTTACATCCATTTTAGTAGATTAAATATCATGTTACTGGGCAGTAAGAGCTGCTGGTGTGGAACATTCTGCTTCCATGCTGCTGACGACGTGTTCCCCAAGTCCCTGAAATCACATGACTGTGCACAGAGCTTGCTAGGAATACCTCCAGGCTTGTGCTAACTCCACAAGTTACCAGGTACCAGTTGTGGTACCCAAAGATGGTTAGTGAAGGTATTAATTGCTCCAGAATCAGGCCAGGGGCCAGGCTATACATGTTCACATAACAGTATAGACAACTCCGTTACAGACATTTATTTCTAAGAACATACATCAGAAATATTACCTCTTTTTGGATTAGGCAGCTGTCCACTAACTGGCTGTGATTTCTGGAAAAATCAATCTGTTAGTCACAGGCACCTGACAAATAGTTTGCATACAATATAGCTTAGCATGGGGGTTTGTCAGCTGTTCTGCACACTGAGTTCATTATTCACCATATCGTGTGACTAGCCACTTCTAACATGTGATACAATACCTTCCTTTTAATTATACAGAGCAACTGTACACAGGACAAAAAACAAACCAATACATACACATATACATTAATAACAATGCTAAATAACAAATTCTAATCCTATTGCTCATTGTTGAGAATCCCAGGCATTATGAAAAGACATCTGAGCAATTAACAGCAATGACTCACAGCGCATGGTCACGAGCATGGCCTTCTATTTATAGCAGTGTTTCTAAATTCTTCTTCATAACAGCAGTAGTAGCTGAAAAAAAAAAAGAAAAAAAAAGAAAAAAAAACCCCATTACCGCATCAGATATTTCTTTGGATAAAATCAGGCATGTAGTAACACCTTTTATTCTCTGCTGCTTCTCTCAGCCCATAAAAAACCTATGGAAAAAATGTAATCTCAAGTCTCTGAATTTTCAACGCTAACAAAAGTAGTTAGAAATTAATGCTCATTGAAATTAATGGATTGTGTAGCTAAATTCCCTGATAATATTTGAGACTAATCAAGCAAGGTGTTTTAAGGCTGTAGACAACTGCATGACTAATTTTGATAGACCAGCTGTGGTTCTCTGAAGAGAGATTTTTGTTCCACATTCCATTCCATTTCTTCCAATTGTCTAACCTTTTCATGTTCAGCCTTGGCATTCTGTTCATGTGCTAAGTAATGTGTTTTCTTATATCAGATACTGCAGTCTTGTATCACTTTATCTCAATTTTAGGGGCAATCAATTGAAGTTATAGAGAGATATAAGGCCTCTGCATCACCCCGCTATCAGATCCACTTTGCTGTTTATCAATTAAAGGTCAGACACAGGTTAGCGAGAAAAAAACTCTCTGAAATGCTGGTCTGCTCGCATTATTACAGCTAGTGCTTTGGCATGGGGTTAGCAATATGTCAGCTGTGTAGCACAATATATAGAAAAGAGAGAAATTGTTGGTTGAAATACTAAGAAGCAAACCGTAGCAAAAATAAATAAATAAATAAATAAAAGCATAGATAAATATGTATTTCCATTGCTTTGGTGATAAACCTGTAGTTAAAAGATGGAATTCTGCTACCACTGCTTCCACTGATTTTGCTAAAAGAGACAAAGATTTGTGTGGGTCTGTTCTTTGCTGGTGCTGTCAGGGATCTGCTAGATTAAAGCAGCTGGAGCAGGCCCCGTTGGTGAAAAATTTGCCATGGGGTCCATTTGCAAATCTCACGCAGTCTACAGGGAGGCCAGGACCATCTGTACAAAACACAGATGCCTCTATTGAAGAATATCAGCAGCTCTGGCCTTCTGCCTGTCAGGGCCTTTCTGACAGAGATGTGCTGTCACCATGCACTCCTGGACAAAATTCCCTCTGAAGAGGGTGCTCATCCAATGCAGTGAGAAGCTGTTTCATATTTTCTGTTAGATCAGTGTTGGTTAAACATTGTTGAATGCTGTCCATGAAACTCTGACACTGCCCAAGCTTTCCTTCCTGAAGTTTGTCTTTCACCATAGAGCTGTAACTGCCTCCAGGACCCAGGACAGGTTCCATAACAGCCCTTTAAATCTTCAGCTCCAGGACTGATTGTGACAAACCACAGAATCTCAGAATGGCTGAGATTGGTAGTGACCTCTGGGTCCATCTGGCACAACCTCTGCTCAAGGTTGTGCTATCCTCGGGGATACCCACAGCAGAAGCACAGGGCCAAGCACTGAGCAGCACTCCTTCCTCAACCTTATCAAAACATCCCAACAGACAAGAAAGGTAAGATTTACCCTTAAATGAGCAGTTCTAATTCTATTGAGTACATATCAACGCTTTACAACTCTGCTTCAGAGATGTTAACAGCTGTTTCTCTTGTTACTGCCACAGCTGTACCACCAAGCCTGGCACAGCCTTGGATACTGCAGTCTCTAGATGTAGTAGCTGCCACAAATGGTCCAACATGTATTGGAGTTTTGCAGCTTTGGTACTCCAGGCTTTAGTTCCTCCTTGATCCTCAGATAAGTAAGCCATCTGGTTCTTGTGATTTATTGCAGTTTAGATTCTGTTTATTTGCTGCTCACTCCTCTTCTGTAGTGGATGTGACTGCAGCTCAGCATTAAAGGCTGGCTCCTGTTTGTCCTGGGTGTCAGTGCCTTGTTAAGATCTGGGGAACAGCAGTGAGGGCCGTGGGAAACATAGGGGTAAATTCCTGCACGTTTTGTCTCAGACCCTCCTATTACCAGCTCAAATGCCTGGAAACACTGCCAGATGACTCATACCTTGTTAACTGTGGTAGGGACCCAAGCAAGTGTATGAGTGGGTTTCTTCACCAGAAGAAATAAAGACCTCTGAAAAGACAAACAAACAAACAAGAAATAGAAATGTCTCATGTCATAGGTCTTGCCAGGGGTACATTGGTTGTGCATGGGTCATTCTTGATAAACATCAGCATCAGAAAATACAGTTTCTGACAGCAGAGCTGTACTGTAACATACTTATTGAACTGATCAGTATAATAAATTACCTTTTCCTTTTTTTTTTATTTTTTTTCCAAAGTCGGATTGAGAGAAAACTCACCCAGCATCAATGCTTCCTCCTCTTTATCATCAGATTGCTAAGACTACCCGTTCCATTTGCCAGCCTACTGCATAGTTGAGGTGCAAGCAGCAACACAACGAGGAGGTAATTCCATCAGGGAAAACAGAAGTAGCATTCACAAGCCACTTGCTGCACTTGGAGCTGGGGGAAGTGTTTCCTGCTGCTAAGTTGCTACCAATGAGTGCCATCATACACAACTGTGCATGATGAGATATGTTCAGGTGGTCCTAACCTCTCAAATGTGTTGCCACGTAGTTACCATGCTGAGTGTTTTGGAAGTAAGGAAGAGTGTCTAGGATCTTCCTGTTGTAAAAGGATGTGTTTGAAGACTTTTCCTATTTGCACACCCAAAATACCATGGACTCCTCTTCTACAGGCCTGTAGTAGGCAGCAGAAAGGCATTTACAAAGCCAGTAAGAAAACCGTTGATGAACTCAAATAAAGCAAGTTATTGGCAGACAACAGCATAACTATAAAGTAAATTCCTCTCTCCCTGGTGTGGCTGAGCAGGAACATTTGGATTTGTGAGCCTTATTATCGGGTAAACACTTATTAAGGGGAAGAGAGGGAAGAAGAAAGATGTTCACAAAAGAAGCACCTAACAGGCAGGCTGGTGACTATTAGCGTTGGCCGTTTGCTGTGTTAAAGGATGCCAGCTGTGTAAATCGGGATTTAGCTCTGCCAATCCAGGCAAAGACGATGTCTCACTGTTAGTTTGTTTTACATTTTTTTAAACAAGAAAATCAGCAAACACAGCTTTTCACTTGGGAAAACCTTTTCTTCCAAATGAAAAAGTTACAATGTGCACAGCTGTACCTCAGCCCTGCCCAGTTCTAAATGCCTTTCTATGTTAGAGGATACTATTGCTTTGAAAAATAGCCACCTAGATTCATAGAGTAATTCACTTTGGAAATAATGGAACAACATAATGGAGTTCTATCCAAACTACTCAAAAAAGTCTCAAGTACTAAATGGAAAACATTACCCTTTCTTCAGGACTTTTGAACTACCTTTGTAATTCTGCATCAAGAAGATAATTTACTATTAGATCATGCTGTTAAGTTCCATCACACGTTACCATAATGGCATCTTAGAGGGAATTATTTGTACTGTTCTCAGAATTATACCTAAGTCAAAGGTTCCTGACAAGAGAAGGATCTGGGATTTTCTTTTTTTTCCTCTGACACCATTTTTCCTGCCTGTTGCCTTTATTAATCATCTAAAAACTTTTCCTGGGAACAGGTTTTGCTCTGATCGGTCTTTTGCTAATACTTGGGACAGTCTTCAGAGAGGCTGATCAGATGACACAATGGCAAGGTCCCAATTTCCCTTTTGCTTAGGTGAAAATGAGCAGTAAACCCGTTGCACTCAGTGACTTCAGTACACCATTTTAACACTAGGAGCTTACTGGACTGCTATCAAGTCATCTCTACTCTGATTTCACAGAATCACAGAAACATGGAATCATAGAATAACTTGGATTGGAAAGGATCTTAAAGATCATGTTTCCATCCCCTTGCCACAGGCAAGTGTATATTCCACTAGATCAGGTTGTCCAAAGCCCCATCCAACCTGATAAACACTATGGATGACAGGTGTCTGTTCATCCATTATTCTCCTTACTATACGATACGCAGGTAAGTAAAAAGAGTTTACTGTGTAGAACTTAATATTGTCATTTACCAGCAAAGTTACTGTCTTTCTGTTGAGGGGCCAACAAAACATGTTGACATTTTGAAGACAGCTTCATATACTTAAAACAAAACATATAAATATGTCAGTAAAATATAAAGAAAAAATCCTTATGAGTGACATGTTATGAAAAGACCAGTTCAGAATTGTCCAAAATGAAATGCCCCCTTCGAGAGAATGGAAGATTTGGTGGATATACCCCTAGAAAAACATCTCACACAGCTCTCAGCAGACCAAAAGATCTGAGATAGGAAAGATTTATCAGGTCATCTAGTCCATCTTCCTGATAATAGAGCATTGCTTTCCAAAAGTGATTTTTGTGTTGTTTTCTTGTTATTGTTTTTTTAAGTGCTTTGACTGATTTTAGAAGACCTAAGTGATAAATTGCCTTTTTATCATTAACCTATTTCCAGAAGCTATCAGATCGCAGAGTCAGGTTTCTCTACATCATCATCACTGCTTTGATGGTAATATTGTAGGTTTATAGTGGTTTATTTTTCTCCAAACCATAGAATCCCACTACGTTTAAGAACAGGGCTAAATATTGCATATAGATCACAACTTACCATCCTCATACAGATGTATTACTCTTTCTATAAAGTAGTCTCTTGGAAATCTGTGACAGTATTTCTTCACCAAGGCGAGCAAAAGGAAATTCCATTCTGAGTCTGAAATGAAGATTATTTCCATGCCAGATGAACTGCAGAAAATGACCTTGCCCATGATTCTAGACAATTATAAAGGGAAATAAAAGTCTGCAAAAACTTCTGCAACCACAGAGGTGGTTTCCCATTGATTTAAGCATTTGCTTATCTTCTAAGAGCAATCTTCATTCCAAGAGATTTAGACACTGTGATAGAAGGGACAGTCACCTGGCCTGAACAGGACACAGTCTGGAAGTGGATAGATAGAAAAAGACAGCAGAAATAGATAACTTATTGTGTTCTGTAGGCATTACGGAGTCTGAGGAGATAGATACAGTGGCTCTCCAGACATGGAGTATAAAGGCAGATATCAAGGAGAATCACAGAATCACCAAGGTTGGAAAAGACCTACAAGATCATTCAGTCCAACCATCCACCAATCACTAATAGTTCTCACTAAATCATGTCCCTCAACACAGTGTCCAAACATTCCTTGAACACCTCCAGGGTTGGTGACTCCACCACCTCCCCAGGCAGCCCATTCCGCTGCCTAACCACTCTTTAAGAGTAGTAGTATTTCCCAATGTCCAGCATAAATCTCCCTTGGTGCAGCTTGAAGCCATTCCCTCTAGTCCTATCCCCAGTTACATTGGAAAAGATAGCTGCTGCTTTCCTTCAGGAAAAAAAAACTGTCACAAAAGCCAGATACAAAGGCTGGTCGCAAATAAATCCATGTTGGAAAATAGGAATGCTCTCTTTTCATTGAACTTTAAATGAGAGGAACAGAGAAAAATTGTTTCAAGAAATAACTACACTCTGAAAGAGATCTCCTGATATTCAAAAAGTGGGAAGGAATACCCAGTCTGACCAGTTAAGTTAGGTAAAGGAGCTAAATTTTGAAGTTAGTTTCTGTTACCATAACCAAATGGAACAGTATGAAGACTCTCACTCTGTTCTTTCACTATTTCACAGTTCAACTCACTTTAGTAAATGCAAACTTCCATTTAATTAAATCCATTTGATGCGAGATTGTTTCCCTGTTGCTCAGAGGCCAATATAACCCTTTTCACAGTATGCAGGCTTCATTTAACATATCATTTGCAGCAAGGTTTGATTTGCTAAAGTAGAACAGAGTTTGAGGTAGATTGTCACAGTTAAAAAAAATGACATGCTCTCCTGCTGGTGCTGAAAATGTCTGCACGAAAATCAATGAGAATTTTAACTGTTTTTTTAAACAGAAAGAAAAAGTTGTATCTATCAGCTCATTTCATATTAACAGCTTTACATTAACAGAGTCCATTGTGGTCCTTCATATTCCCCTTAGCCTTTGCATTTCTAGCTTCTTTGTAAAGTAACTGAGAAGCTGCCCACACTTTCTTTTACTGTAATGCTGTTTGGATCCGAGACAGTAGCTTGAGATAAAAGACAAGAAATATTCCTCCACACAGAGAAAGAACAAGAAGTGTACCTCTCCCTCAGCCTGGGACGGGAGTCCCGCTGACCTGGGAACTACATCTCTACTTCCCTTTACTCCAAATGGCCTCCATTTATTAATCAAAGTGATGTTGTGAGCAGAGAGTTGTCATTGAATCACCATCCTTCTACTTCATAAGAAGTCAAAACCAAATGTCTTTTGCCTAGAGTGAATTTAACAAAGGGAAAAGGGGGAGGGGGAAGTATTGTGATCAATTAAGATGGTTTAGTTGACTAAACATAAGCCTTTGTGCTACCTGTGATGTTCTTTGGTGTCTAAGGCACAATGTTTGGGCTGACTAATACAAAAAAGGATATAGAAGACACTGGTGTTTTCCTAGAGCATCTCAGATAGCAAATATCTATTTTTATGCAACCAAATACCAAATAGTGTTTTATTCAATGCACTAGTTTAATATCAAATATGAAATGAAAGAAGTACATTACTGCCAAAGAAAACCACAAGGAATCCCTCAAAGCATGATCCGGTTAAATATGACTCCAATTTAAGTATAACATGGTTCAATATATGTGGTCTCACCATCTTTGGGGAAATGTAAAACATGGCTGAAACTAAGTAACCTGAACTAACCTCAAAGTTAGCCATGCTTAGAATAGTGTGTACAGACTCTCGAGGCCTTTTCCAGCATAAGTAATACATAGGTTCTACCGTCCAAAGACAGGAGGGTGGTGAAGGGGGAGGATGGCCCTGAAGAGTATGAACTTTGTTTTGGATTACTGCTCACTTGCTTTGTGCCTTAATACCTTGCATTTGGATAGTAGCCTCTGAGAGCTAATGCTGGATTTTATTTAAAATCAGTTTCACAGACATTAGAGATTAGTGATGATTAGGTAGAAATTAGTGATGAAAATTAGTTCTACTGGCTGCCATAATTGGTAAAACTGCTCATGTAGAGCTGAGAATTTCAGCATAAGCTTTTTGACAAAGAATTGGGTGAAAGAGAGGAAACAGAGAGAAAGAATGAACAATCATTTATCATAACAAGAACATGACCACTATCTACAAGGTCTACAAGGAAGCGTGCTATGGCCAATTTTGTACAAGGTTTGTATCAAGAATGCCAAACAAAGTTAACAGAAGCAAGGTCCAGTTCTCTAAAGAGCTGCAAGAGGGTTTTTCTTGGCAGTTTTATAAAATGGCTGACAAGATTCAGTGTGGATAATAATAAACATGGGTAAAAGTTGAACTTTTTGTACACAGTGATGAGCTGATACAACTTTATCACTAAGAAACAAGATCGTAGGGCATAATAGAAAGTACCTTTGTGAAAAAATGGATCAGTGCTCAATAGACTTGGAAAAATCTAAATCTAATATTAGGGGTTTTTAGGAAAAGGATAATGGGCAAAACAGAACATGAGTATGTGCCTATGGTATATATGTGGTATGTAAGTACCACACTGTGGCACACTGTTCTGATCCATGTGTCTCAAAAGAGGACTAAAAAAGGTTCAGAGATAGGCAACAAGAATGATAAAGGTATAAAAAAACTTATCTGCAAGGAACAATTAAGTAGATTAGGAGACCTTAAGGACTACTGAGGGGATATAAGATATTTTTCTATAAAATTAGTGGCCAGAAATGGGTCCATAGGTAATTACTATTGCCTGTCTGTTCCAAAAGAAACGTTAGTGGACTTCAAATGAAGCTAGCAAAAGACAAGTTCAAAGTGTTGAGAAAAAGATGGTTCTTAGTGGGTTGTGTAGGTGAATTGTGGGGCACTGCACCACAGGTTGCTGTGGGTGTTTTACATGGGTTCAAGAGCTAATAAATTTTGTGGATTTGCAGGGAAGTAGGACAAGTTTATGAAATAAAAGATCTACTGAGGGATGCTGAAAAAAGATGAGAGCTGCCAAGAATTTTGCTCTAACTGTTGCCAAATGATAAAGTGATTAGGGAGGGTAGCATTATAAGTTTATCCCTCATGTTTAGAATTTTCCCTAAGAACCATCTTGGCCACTTGCAAAAACAGAAAGCTGTTGGAGATGGTCTGACCTAGTACAGTGACTTCTATTTTCTTATACCTTGGCATTTCTGGAGTCTCACAAGTGAAATGTTTAGGAAAATGCTTTGCAAAGGTATCCATAGTAAAAGTGTTTACAGTAGTGTCCGTGGTGAAGATAGCATAATTTGTGTCCTCCTACCCACCAAATTTCTATGGAGACCAAAACAAGCATAGTTTGGGAAATTACTGTCTGAGCTTCTGTATTAGACTCATCTATATTCAGTTGCTAAGCAGGCCAGAGCTAAACTTGTAATCCAACCCAGCTCAGGACAGAACACAGCTGCACCACCCTTGAGGCAGGATGAGAAACAATCAATTAAAATTGGCAGTCCAGATAGAGGATAGAATGCTTGCTAAATAGAATGATTATCCCTTATTATTTAAAAGACAAATTAGAAAATGAACTAAGAAAAGAAGGCATTCTGTACAATAAAGGAGTAGTTAATTGTAGTGCAGATCTGTTTTCTGACACAGATAGTAATGATCAATTTATCCCTTTAGAATACAGAATATCCTACACAAGATGGCTTTCTTTTGTAAGTACCACATGACTGTTTTAGGATAGATCATGATAAGTATCATATATTTAATCCTGTAAAGCCTCTTTGTGCTTGTGCAAGAGGTGTTACCCTGTGGCTGACCTTTTTGGTCCTGTTCCAATCCAGGGGACCTCCCAGGCTTACTCCAATGATGAAAACTGGCATTGGTTATTACTTTAGATTCAATCCTTAACAAAGAAGGCACGTTGCACCCTGGATAGAAAGCTCTTGTGTGTGTGTGTGTGTGTGTGTGTGTGTGTGTGTGTGTGCGTGTGTATTTCTTAACTAAAAGATCTTCAAGCTTTGTGGCCAGTCACGATTACTAACAAAGACAGATCATCAGGTAGTGAATACTCAGTAAGGCTACTCTGAACTCAACTTAGGGACAGCAAATATGAGATGTGGGAATGGAAAATATGTGTGTGAAAGCAACTGACATGCTTATGTTTCCTTGTGGTGTAATGTAGATTGATCTTGAGGTTTTGATCTGCGCTGGGAAGGAAGATTTTTCTTCTGCCTAATAAGATCCCAGGACACTGTCACAGGAGGCTTGAAATAATGTGTAAGAAAATCTTGTGAGCTTCTTCAATCCTGCTCTTGGACATGATCACTAGCCTATATAAATCTTAGAGGTCTCTTCCAATTGCCTGAAGTTCAAGGATTTTCCAGATCAACTCACTCAGCGTGTTTTACAATGGATTTGGACACAGATCTGCTTCTGTATCTCTTCAACATTGAATATACAGTCATGGATTCTTTCTTTTGAATCATCTCATTTTTATGTGCTTTCAATTAAAATGGATAAAAAAAAATGACTACTTTTTGCTGCAAAGCACTGAGGGCATTTATGTTATAAAAGACACAAATCCATTCTGAGTTTGTGGTGCTCACTGGTGTATTGCTTGCAGTCTTGCCTGCAGTTCTGTGTATTTGCTGGCTGTTTGCAATGAAGTCCTTGGATTTTATTGAGTGTTCCCATATGGATGGCTTTTAGAGCTGAACCCTCAGAGTTTGAACTGTTTATTAATGAGGCGCTGTAGAGACAAGAGATTATCTGTACTCCTAAATACAATGAGGCAATTAATATTTTGGTTACAAAGGATTTTAAACAAAGGCGTGGGACACAGTCCAGTGCTTGTTTTGCCACAACATCTTCTTATGGCCATATGGGTCTGTGTTTTAGTTCCCAATGGGACAGTTTATGTTCCTCTGCTTCAGGGGAGTTTCATGACAAATCATGAGCCAGAACCAGAGGTCTGGCACTGGCAAAATAAGGATCATATGAGGACTGAAGGCAACTGTGCCATCTGGTCAATGCATGAGTAAAGAAACCTAATGCAAAAAACATGAATGCCATGTCAAAATATTGTGATGTGACTATTTCCAAACTGTCTATACCGTTTCCCTGTTACCTTTCCCAAGTTAGTTGAGTATACATCAGAAGTATTTGTACCATTAATTAATAGGAACTCTGACAAATTAGATTTTAGATCTCAGTTTTGAAACCTTGATGCCTCAGCACCTTCTGAGCTGATGATTCACTGGAGACAAAAAATGACAGAAATCCTTTCCCTTAGTAATTCACACCTTTCTGGGTTCCCACTCAACTCATGTTTATCTTACCTGACAAACATGAACCACACGCTTTGGCCAAGAGAACTCTGTAAAGTTCCATTTGCACATTAACAATGAAGTGAAAGCGGTGAAGATGCAGCTACAAGCACTGGTTCCCTTGAAAATGCTTTTGTTACTTTTAGCTGTCATTTTCCTGCCAAACCCACACCCTGAACTATCCCATTTAATTATACTCTCTGGCCATCTTTCCCCTTTTTATTGGCAGTATTTTTCTTGTTAATTGTGCTTGCTTGGTTTTAAAGAATGGTGTCTGCTTTTCCTTAAGCGACACTGCAAGGAATATTTCTGCATCCTGGGTAGTTTTACTGACATGTTTATGCCTTGCTGGTTACTGTAAAAAATGCAAGACGTATTATGTACTGCTGAAAACCAGGCTGACACCTTGCAGTTTTAACACTGTGCCTTATTGTATAGTTAAAATAAATGTACCCAATATCAGCTTTATTACTTCTATTAGACAGTCTAATGGCTTGAAGTGCAGGAGTTTTTCTAGCAAGATGTTAAAGGGAAAGCACTAACCACTCAGCTTGGCCCCTGTACCTGGGGAGCAATAAGGAACTGCGTAGAGCAGCACATGATGCTCAGCTGGGGATGAATTAGGGCTCTAAAGTCAATCCCTAATCTCCAGCTACTACATTTAACATGTGATAGAGTGTCAAAAGGAGGTTAATCCAACTGAAAAGAAAGTCCACAGATGCTGTTTGTATTTACTCTCCATTTGTACTTTTCATTAAAAATATTACATCTCAGATCCTGTAAAGACTCCCATCTGAGTGCTGCTGTAGCAGACAGGACAGGTTTGCTCAACACTACTGAAAAATCATTCAGTAAATATGCCTGAGTAGTTTGCCACAATTACTCCTGAGTGACAGCTGTAGAAGGGAATGCCTATGGCAATACAGAGCTTGGTACAGTTTGAGGTGTCACAAATTTCTGCCACTAACTTACCTGACAGCATCTAGATGGAGTACCTGCAGCTAAGCAAGTCACCCTGGGCTCTCTTCACCAACTCAATGGAGTTTAGAGTGCAGCTCCCCTCTGTGTATGCCTACATTTGGTTACATGGATCACATGAAGGTGTCTCTTGACAGCACTGAGAAATTTCCACTAACAAGCCAGGGATCTCATACTGCCTAAGATACAGACACAAACATGAAGCATGAAGCTACGTGAGTCCTTCACGATGTGGGATTTTGGTTTACATGCCTTTACTAAGGTCTGTAAGTCTTTATTCTAGTTGTCCTTGGCTCTCTTTGAATTCTCAGCCATTCTGGGATTCTGGTCAGCTTTAACCAGACAGAGCAATGCTTCTGAGCAAAATTTCTGTCAAGCATTTTTTATAAAGAAGTAACAAAGTTACCCACACTATCCAGGTTTCAATCAGATCCTGTGCTCAAATGAACCATTTCAACCACTGTAACTCACTGGCCTGGGAGAGCTCAGTGCAGAGGTTGGGTTTCATCTGCAGTTCTTTTCACTCAGTTTCCCAGCTGGGCTGCCTCTGGCGCAAAGGTGATTTGAATGAATTGTTCTTGGCTCATTCAGGATGAAAGCACAGATTTCTCCTGCTTCCACTTCTTCCCTGCAAACACACTGTTGAAAGGACAGTAAAGCTTCAATATCCTGTCCCCGATAAGTGATGCAATGTGTGTTTCCTGCCTGGGCAGGCTATTGGAGGATAAGAAATTTGCCCCCTGTTGTGCCAGGGGAAAGTGTAGAAAGAAAGCACAGGCCCACTCATGCTGTGCATTAAGGAACTCTGCAGTCTTTGCTTTCATTAACCTTACCTCACTTTTATGAAGGCTGCAAAGCAAGGATTGTGCATCTCATCTTGACTTAATTTGTCTCACTCTGTAATTCCAGGAGAGATGTTATTTTTCTGTCATTCCCAGAAAAGCCAAGAGATCATCTCTGAAATTATTACTGAGGCATTAATGGACTGTCAGAAGAGGACTGATTGCTAGTAGTACCTGTATTGATTATACTAAATTTTGTAGCCTTAGATGAATTTTCTGTTATTTTTTTGACTTTGTGGCGATCACATTATGCCCAGAAAGGGGTTAAGTGTAGAACACTGGGAGAACAGAATATCTTCAAAGAGAGGACAAAATGTCTCATGTCTTCTATGTATAGCTAGAGCTTCTGATTGAACTTCATGTCAAACTGTAACAAGTCCTGCCAGTTTGCAGAAAACAAGAAAGAAAAAGGTATGTGCAGGAATGAGTGGTCTCATTTCTGCAGTATTCCACTTTGTAAATTAATTCTTTATGTCTAAGTTAGACTGAGGATCAGTTGATCCCATTTGCAGCAGCCAGGCCTTGGTAGATCTCTATCAGGCATCTATTTCTGTTTTCAAAGCATTAACCTCCTTGCCAACCACACCAGATAGCCCACTTGCTTCAGTCTCTGTGGATATCTAGACAAATTTCCAATACATAAATTTCCTGAATATTTAGAAAATTTCTGCAGAAAATTGCAGCACTGAAGATTTCCTTAAAACAGCATATTAGTCAGGTTCAGCACATGCTCTTAGCCATTGAAGACATTGACTGAAGATCTGCTTCAAAGCTGACAGAATATATCTGAAGATGCCAGATCTCAGTATGAGCTCTATTTCATTCAATTCCAGATACAGGACAGAAGGTCCTGCACATCAGCTTTTCCAAAGAGCCCTTATCCAGTGTTTCCTGAAAGCATCTATAGAGATGGCCTCACAGTCGGGGCAGAAGTAGACTTCCAAATCCTTAGTGTTATGCGGACCTGGATGGATCCACAAATGCTCAGCAGCAAAAAAAGGGGCAGATATCTGGGGGGGGTTTAATTGTTCCTAGGTGAACAGCAGTGGCACAAGGACTTCAAGTAACTAATAACTGCTTGAAATAGGTGATTGTGGATCAGTATTTTCTCAAGTTACAAAGATTTTAAGGAGCCATGCTGAGACTTGCCTACACCAAAAAAGGTGTGATGCCAAACACCACCCTTAAAAAGCAAGTCAGAATATTGAGTGACCCAATTGAACTGTCAGAGCTTGTGTACACTTGGTCTAGAATATATCCAGGAATACAGTATTTCAGGGTATATTTGATACTTCCTTTGCATGGTGACCCCCTTGACAGAGAAAAAAAGCCAGTGGTACTTCAAGTTTCTCTGATGCCTGACAAAATGTTAAGATAGAAAGGCCTGAAGCAATGCAATGAAAAAGTTTATTAAAGCAGTTTTGATTCAGAAAGTTCAGGGTAAGTCTGCACTAAGTAAATTCTTGAGTGGAAAATGATGCTTTTCTCATTAAGTCCAAACCAGCTCTCCTGTCCCTGTTGATGATGTGCCCTTGTTTCAAACCAATTAAAGTAGAGCTAATCTCTCTGTTGGTTTGAGACATGCTGTCATTGTTACATATAGCTTCTTTTGTGCACAAAGTCCTAATGGATTTTTCTGTAACCTACATCCATATTGGAGAAAAATCATCTCTATAAAAACACAGAAGATCTGTTTCTTGAATCAGACAACTTTGAACTTGATTCAGGGCCAACTGAGGGAAAACTGAAAGGTTCCCATTGACTTCACTGTGTTTTCGATCAGGCTGTCACTGTCTACATTCAGCCAAGGACATATAGTAGCCAATTTAAGGTCTATAATGTGAATGGTCTGAATAACACAATGGCAATGCAGTACACCTTCTTTTTATTACTTGATTTTGGTGAAGGGTGTCTGAAAAGCTTTGCAGAAGACTTTTAGGAACAAATTCAGAACAGTAAGTACTCAGCCTTCCTTGACTCTATTGGAATTCTTAGGAGGACTTTTCTTTTTTCCCTAGGAAATGGTGTAAGTGTCAAAGGATTATTAAAACCAAAACAGAACAAAACAAAATCAAAATGAAATAAAATATGTTGAGATGAATCAGGTGGACAAATAAATAGCATGTGACTTCAAATATTTCCGCATGTGGATGCACCTGGAGTTCTAAATATGTTGTTTGAAATACCCTGGGAGATTCCTGACTGGAAAGCCAGACAGTTCTATATGCAAAGCAGTTAAGCAATGCATATAAATTCAAAGGTAAACTGGATTTAGAGGGTTCGCTCTACAGGCATCCTTGTAAATGTGCTGTAAATATCTAGCATTCTTGAACCAGCTATTCAGCTCCCAGGAATCAGACCCAAACATTGAACTCATGGTGATACACCACCACCATGTGGTGATCGGCAGGAAAATGAACTGCGATGGAACAGCTGGGAATAACTTAAGCCGATGTTTCAAAACGTGGGAGATATGTAGTTGTTGTGGTGATGGAAGATCCTAAGTACCTGTCTGCTGTTATTTATCTGACAGCAGTTTTCAACAGTGCTATAATGTGATCAAGTGATAGAAGTGTCTGCAAACACTGAGACAGAAAATCCATGCTTTGTCTTAGCCCTCCTTCCCAGATCAAAAGTAAAGTCAGGCACAGGAGGAAGCACTCATGTACTATCAGATGACGTAGTACTTCAGGATTTAACCTGTCATGATGTCCGTGGTGTAACCTCTGATATAGCTGGGACATCAGACATTCTGAGAGTGGAGCAAAGAAATTGTCCTTGCTGATGGGAATAGCTTGGGATACTTTCTTTGGAAATCCTTCTTTAATACTTGGGAAGTACTGCATAGTATAACAAACGACAGTACTGTTTTGCATTGTTTTTCTTGCAAAATTTCTAATTCACACTGAAGTGTTTTTCATGGTGGGAAGTCACCTGGGTGACTGGGAGAGCTCTGGGAGGTTTCCCATTTCATGAAGCTTGGATGGGAAGCAGCACATTAAAATGTCCTTTTCTGTAATAGCACTGGAGTCACTGTGCGGAACACTGACCCTTCTATTTTGTCTTGTTTGCATCCCTTCTTGTTGTTTTTCACATTCCTGATCAAATTCAATTCCATTTGTGCCTCAGATTTCCAGACTCTATCCTTGCACATCCAGACAGCATCCTTATATCCTTCCCAGGCCACCCATCACTGTTTCCGCACTCCCTGAGATCACCAGCTCAACCAGGGCATAGTCATTGCAGCCAAGGCTGCCCGTGATTGTAACTTCATTTATGATCTCGTCTGTGTTGTTGAGCACCAGGTTCAGAAATGCTTCACCTCTGCTGTCTCTGTCCAATACCTGAACCAGAAAATTGTCATCAATGGACCTGAGGAGTTTCCTGGACTGCTTGCAGACTGCCCTGTTGTTTTCCCAGCAGATATCTAAGTGGTTGAAATCCTTCATTAGGATGAAAGCCTGTAAGCTCAATGATTGTTGCAGCTGAAGCAAGAAGGACTCATTAACAGGCTTCCTTTATCAGGTGGCCTAGAGTAGACCCCAACACCAGATGCCCTTTGTTGGTCCAGTCCCTTATTTTTTAACTCACAAGCTCTCAGCCTCTCCATAGCTGTTTCCCAAGGGCAGCTCTTTGCAGTCTATCCACTTCTTAAGATATAGAGCAACACCCCCACATACCCCTTTTGAAAAGCTTATAACCCTCAATCATGGTATTTCAGTTATGTGAGTCATCCCACCACGTTTCTATGATAGCAGTAAAATCATAGTTTTCCAGTTACACCACAGTTTCTAATTCCTTCTGCTTATTTCCCATTCTGTATGCATTAGTATAGAGGGACTTCAGTTGGGCTTTTGGCCACGTTACCTTCTTGGAGGAGCCCTCCCAAAAACCTCTGAGACAAATCTGAGGTTTTCTCCTCTGCTTCTTAAAGTGACAGTGTTCCCTGATTCTTCTCTTCAGCGATTTCGGACTATGCAGAGACCCAAAAGGAAGGCACTTTTAGATGCTATTGTAGAGTTACACATTGATTTTTACCTCCCAAAATACTTATCACTTGTGAATGTGTGTAACAGCTAGAATGAGATATGTAACAGTGCTGCAGGAGTATATACAACCACACCAAGCAGTGCCTCTGTCTGAACTGTTTATCTGTTTTTTTTAATAGCTCATTGCTCCAGCACATTTCCTCTCATCTTTACGGGCCTAACTCTGGAAGGTGCTGAGCTGCTTATCTTTCACATTCCCGAAGGTGGGGTACCATAATGAAGATTTTTTTAAGCTGCTCTAACAGCTTAAGCTTTCTTTCTTTCTGAAGTAGTCTCACTGTGTGGTATAAGTCCTGAGATGAGGACAGGAGGCTCCCTCAGAGGCAATGACTCTTTCTTCTTCCAGTCACACTCAACAGATTTCCCTCTGAATGACCCCCATTAGGAAGTCTTAAGCCATGACACCAGGAACTTTGCTGAGACTTCTAACTGACTTTCTGAATTGTCATTTGTGGTGCCCGTAGATACAGAATACTCATTTGGGATGTAAAATACAAGGGAAATGAACTACAGCACTGCTTCTGTGTATAGTCCCTCCACAGCTTTTAACTGGGTCAGAGGTTAACTGTAAATCCCAAGGAAGCACATCAAGACTCAGATTATCCATAACTGATCTCTTTTCTGGTATCTTTTCCAGCACTTATATTAAATTTTGGGAAGCTATGGATGTGAAGAACCCACTGTGCAGTAATTGGCTTTCACAGTAGTTGTGCTATTTAGGAGAAGACTATTTGGGTCAGATTTACTGAGCAGGGACCATATCCTCATTCACAGGCACTCTGGAAAAAAACTGAGAAGAGTGATTATTGGGCAAGAAATTGGATGTAATGACCTAGTGTGACAGTCTTGTATAAAAATACAATATTTGGAGTGGAGAGAGTTTTGCTTCTGGTGCCTTTTGTGATGCTGTAGAAATCCCATATACAATTCAATTGTCCATGTTTTAAAAAGCATGTTAAGTGAGAAATATAGAACTATCAATGTTATTCAAAGGCTGAACAATGATACTTTCCTTGACAGCCCTGGAGCCTCAAAGCTGAACTGTTTGCTCAGCTTATCCAAAAACAGGATCTGAGCGGATCCCACCTTCAGGCATGGATGCATCTCATTTTTGACCCCCAACAGCAATAATTTCAATATTTAGCTGCGTGTGAGTGGAGGGAGAGGGCAGAGAGAAAATAGAGCACCTTCTGTCTTTAAACTGCCAGTTGAAAAGTATTTGATGTCCCTAGGTCTTGCACTTTGAAAAACAGCAAATAGACTTTTTGAGCTCCCCACTCCACATCTTCTGTGATTCTCTGCATCTTTCTGTATTTAATTGTTTCTTGTATGAAAACTGTTCTATGCTGTTAATCATCCCTGTCGTGCTTCCCTGCATGCTTTCTAGTTCTACAGTCTGTTTTTAAGCTGTGATTACCAGAGACACAGACGGCTCTAGACACTTCATAGGATTTGAACATAATGTCATAATGATGTTTTGTTTAATCTACTCGTCTTTAGTGATTCAGTTTGCCTTTTGCAGAGTCATGAGCAATCACTACAGTCAGTGCAAGATCATGTACCAGAGTGGTAAAATCTGATTTAGAAGCCATCACTGAATGTGATACAGTTGTGTTTGTTTTTATTTATGTTTATCACTATAGATTTATCGAAGCTGGCTTACATCTGTTATGCTATCACCCAGACACTCATCAACTTGTTATTCTCCTGCTGTTACTCCAGGGTTTATTAGTTGAAAAACAAGAGCATGTGAACAAAAGGCATCCTTTTACAGGTAGCTTCTGTTCAGCCAGAAGACTTGCAGCTACCAGCATTGCTCCATGTGTGTCTACCTTATTAAAGCTTCTGGTCTATCCTGATATTTACACAACTGTTGAAGACAGTAGCACCAGCTTGGGATGAGAGAGGGGCAGGAGAAGGAAAAGCCTAAATGTACATAGAAAGCTTTATTTTTTTTCTGATTTCCCACTTCCCTCAGGCAATCTGACCTGACTGGTGTGTAGCCAATGTACTACAGAATCACGGGATCACATGGGTTGGAAATAACCTCAAGAGATCACTGAGTCCAACTACCCTGCCAAAGCAGGTACCCTACAATAGGCAGCACAAGTAGAACTCCAGACCTCCAGACAAGTCATTAATATCTCCATAGCAGGAGTCTCCACAATCTCTATGGGCAACCTGTTCCATTGCTCCGTCACTCTTACTGTAAAGATGTTCTTCCACATGTTAATATGGAACTTCCTGTGTTCAAATTTTAGGCCTTTACTCCCTACTGCTACACATCACCAAGACCTGCCTGGCCTCATCCATTTGCCTCCCACCTCCCGTTAGAGATTTATACCCATTTATAAGATCCCCTCTCAGTCTTCTTTTCCCCAGGTTGAATAGACCCAGGTTACACAGCCTTTCCTCATAAGGGAAATGTCCAGGCCCTTTATGATCTTTGTAGACCTCTGCTGAACTCCTTTGAGGAAATCCTTGTCTTTTTTTTTGAACTGGGGAGCCCAGAACTGGACACGGTAGTCTAAATGTGGCCTTATAAGGGCAGAGTAGAGGGGGAGGATCACCTCCCTAGATATGCTGGCCACTCTCTTTTTAATGTACTCCCAGATACCATTGGCGTTCTTGGCCACAAGAGCACACTGTTAGCTCATAGCCGACCTGCTGTCCACCAGAACATCCTGGTCAATGTCCACAGAGCTCTTCTCCATCAGGTCATCCCCTAACCTGTACTGATGCATGTGGTTATTCATACCCACATGCAAGACTCTACATTTGCTCTTGTTAAACCTCATTAGTTTCCTCCCTGCCCATCTCCAATGTCCAGTTCTTGATGACTAGTAGCACAGCTTTCAGGTGTGTCAGCCATTCCTCTCTGCTTTATATCGTTGGCAAACCTGCTGAAGGTGGACTCTAATTTCTTCATCCAGATCACTGATGAAGATGATGAATAAGACTGGACCCGACACCAACACATGGGGAACACTGCTAGTTTTATGCCTCCAACTAGTCTCTGTTGCTGATGACAATCCTCTGAGCTCTGCCAGTCAGTTCTAAATCCAGCTCACCATCCACTCATCTGTCCCACAGTTTCTAAGTTTCATAACTTAGTATTCATAACTATACTCCACAATGGTATTGTGGAAGACAGCATCAAATGCCTTGTTGAAGTCAATGTACACAACATCCTCTACTTTGAATCTAGCACCCATGATCGAGTCCAGAAAGTAAATGGTTGAGTGCTCACAAAACTCTGAACTCACTGTATTCCACTAAATAGACTGTAGTTCATCAAATCCATCCACTCAAGAGGCATGCACAGGTTCTGCACTTCATGCTGCTATTTTGATCTCACCATGGATGGGACATATATTCCCACCATAGGACCAGCTGACTTTTCTGGCAGTGTAGGGTATAGATCACACAGGACAAACAGCCATCATCTCTGGCATGACAGAACTGACAGGGCAGCCACATCCCCACTGTGCACATAAAGTGGAGTTGGATCTCAATTATTTGCCTTCATGAGATATCTCAGCCTCTAAAAAGCCCAGATGATAAATACTATATAAATGTGTGAGAGGGAGACTGTCAGTAAAGACAGCCAAAGAAAGTAACACTTGAAAATAAGACTATGCTACTTGAACTGAACTTGGTAGTAAGGAGACCGGTTTTTGGGTTAATATTCACAAGAACATTCAGGTAAAAAGCATCCTTACCATTAGAGGGCACCAAATCACTTTAAAATCTGCCTTGCCTTCTAGCAGCCTGTGTGCAGCCCTGAACTCTCCAGCCAAAGCCCAGATTATTTTGCAGTCGTACTTGTTCTGTGTACGTGTCCCTCACTAGATTGCTACTGCTTTGGCCTCAAATCCCACCAGTGTAACTGGAAAGTTTTCATAACTGTCATATTTCAGAATGGAAGACATGGAGCTGTCTGCCTGCCAAGAGGAGCACAGGGAAAGTCATACTTGCATACGTATCTTACCCTGTCAAGCATATAGCCTTTAGGGATGGAAGCTACACTGCAAACAGCAATAAACTTGTGAGGTTTGAAGGGTATGACAAGAAACATCAAGGATTAAAAGATAAACAGGCTGAAAAATATGGGAGTGGATGGAATGCAGCTGTTGGGACAACATCTTACCGCTGTTATCCTCAGAGTGATCATTCTTAATTAGTACTCACAGGTTCAGATATTTCTCTGTGTTTTCTTCTGGCCACCTTCTGGTGTGCCTTCTCCTTCTATTGCTTTGCTCACTCTACACTTTTCGGTATTCTACTAAATACAAACCAGCTTTAGTTGGAGTGGGGCTGCCAAGGAGAATCCAAAAGAAGAGGTAAACTGCAAAAAGAAGTCTCCCTTGAAAATGCTTTTGCATGCAGCATGTCTGAGTATCTTAAGCAAAGACTCAGTGCCTCACATTAGGATGAAGTTACGGTTAGGATTAGGAGAGAAGCAAAGTCTAGAGCAGCATGGGCTGCAGAGGTTCTACTGAAGGATGCTCAGTTTGTTAGGCATCTTCTTACAATCAACACATAGGTTCCTGACAATATTTCACAAGAAAAAGAGGGGAAAAAAAAGTGTCTTTCCATCCTTAGAAAAAGTGGAGCAAGGCCAAGCAATTAGTTAGACTGCTGGGAACCTGGAGTAGCCCTGCTAAAATTAAATGAGTTACTGTGGCTGTGATTTACTCTATTTCACAGCCTTTTAATTCTGTTAAGTTTGGCAGGGTTTTCCTAGATCTATACCAGGGTAAAAGGTCCTTTGACTGTGCTCTGACAGCAAAATGTGATGCAGCTTAGCAAAAAGGGAGCAGCATGTTTTATTATGGAATCGAGTTATATAACCTCTAAATTATGAGACATAGGGATGTTCTCTTTAAGTCTGCAAATATTTTAATACAGAGATATTTCTGAAATATTTCTGGCTGGCTATGCAGATCAAAGTGTAGTGTTGACATTATCATTCTTTGGAGGGGGACCTCACTGCAGTCTTTGAGGGCCATTTCCCTTGCTTTCCTTCCTGTGGGCATGTGAGATAAGGCTGCACCAACTTCTTTAAAGAGGTAAAGGAAAAAGGAGAACCAGCAGCTGCATGAGCATCTCTGAGAAACTCTGACGAACTGGAGTTAATCACAGATTAATTTGTAATACTAAAAAATAACTGCTTGGGGAAGAGAGAAAAATATGGGAATAGATGATGGTGGAACTAACTGTATCCAAGTACAAAGAATGATTAAGACAAATAACTTAAATGGCAAACCTTACCCTTGATTATAGCAAATAGATCTATCTACAAAGTATTCCTTTTTTTGTTATAAATTGTTTTAACGAAAGCGAGGTCCTTTTATTTAGATATCTAGAATCCATGTAGGAGTGAGGTGTCTGAGCTCCCTTAAATACTAGTGGAAATCTGATCGATACAGTCAATTGCATTTAAAATATGATTCACTGGAGCAGATGTGAAACTGTGTTTTAGTATGAATGCACACCCCAAATTACTTGAATAACTCACAGCCAACTAAAAGCTGCTCAGGCAGTGAACATAAATGCATATGTGCATATTGTAAACACGTGCAGTCTGATGAAGACTTCTTGTAACATCTCTGAATCCACTTGTTTGAAAGAAACGTCAAAACTTCAATGGTTGAAAATGCTTTCAGTATTTCTTATTCATCAGTTTTACATCATAGATTCAAAAAAAAAAAAAACAAAAAAACTCTCAAAAACATTGCTGAGAAAGATCATTGCTAATGTCAGTGTGACTGTTAGATATTTTAAAATGTTGTCTAAGTATAGGTGCTTGGATAGCATTCAGCTCAAAGCCATAATACCAAAAAGCAGAGTCCTAGTCCTACCATCATTACGTCACAGTAGACCATGGAAAATGGGTCTGGTAAGCTCTGACATTTGAGTAATAACTATAGCAATGTTGTACTTTGTAAATGAATGAAAGTTAGGAACAAACAAACAGAAAACTCAAAAAATTGGAGACGTAACAAAGAGCTTGAGTTGGTGGATTTGCTTTGAGTCTTGACATCTTAGTTCTCTTCCCTACACACTTCCTAGTCCTTGGGCTCACGGAGAGGGGAGACATGGATAAGGGTGGGTAAAATTTTAGAAGTGGTCACTTGTCCAACCTGTCAAGCAGGCTGAGCTCTCTGTTCTGCTGCGTTTTTAACCTTATGAGTTCTTTATTAGTTCTTCCTACTCATGCAGGTACTGGTAATGGACATGACAGTTGGTTTTGGACAAGGTGATAACTATCAGCTAGTATCTCCAGGCATTCCTTCTGAGGTTAGTAAGATGAACTCTTTTCCCAGTATCAGGTTTATTTATTCCTGTGAGGAAGATTGGTACATTTTTTTATTATTGTATGGATTCCACTTAGAGAAAAGAAAATGTGCCAAATATGAAAAAGCGGACCTGGAACAGTAGGATGTCCTATCCTACATATTGTAAATCTTGTAGGCCAGGGAAGTAGTATCTGTTGTCCTTTTTTCCACAGATGCAGATAAAATTTCCTTTGGTGGAACTTCTAAATCAGACATTAAATCAGGTTGACCAGGGTCCCATTCAACATGGTCTTGAATATCTCCAGGGATCCCCATGGGGTTGGTTGGAGAAAAGGGTATTCTGATCTAGTGCTTGATTCAGTGGTTGGCAGCCCTGCCCACAGCAAGCGCATTGGAACTAGATGATCTTTGAGGTGCCTTCCAACCCAAACCATTCTGTGATTCTATGAAACCCAAATCTCTGTAAACCAGAGAGGTACAACAAAAGCCCTATCAATAAGAGAAAAGGCATAATGAACTCCCTGTGGCTCTCTACTTCTTTGGCATTCTTCCTAGGATTTTGGTGCAGAGAGCCCCAGAGTTGCCCTCATCACAGAAGGGTGCTTTTTCCTCTTCTCACCCTTGAGATACATGCTCTTTCCTGACTCATACTGTGTTTAAAATGTTCTGGTATTCTTTTGATTCTCTGGAAAACATGCAAGGAGCTGAAGCATTCAAGGTCTTTCTTCTTATAGAGTCAGTACAGTCCTGGAAGGGGGTTGCCTTCTCGTTATCCAGTAACTCTGAGATCACTGTGAACCCAAGACAAGAAAAAGTAAAACATAAATATCCTGCATAGACAACATGACTTCAAAAGTGATAAAGAAATGACAGCAAACAAACAGCACAGCTGTCACTTCTAGTCTCCAGATATTAAATCATAAAAAGCTTCCCATTTTTTCTGTGTATCCAGCTGTCTCGTTTTAGTTTGCCTGATAGAGAGTAAGGAGAAGTTTAGAATGGTGTTGCAATCAATTCCTTAGGGGAATGCACTCCTGCACTGTGCTTAGGTACATTCACTGGGGTCACATCCAACAGTCCCTTTGGTTGTGTTGAGGCGAAAGGGATGTGCACCAGACCCTTCAAGCTTTTCCCCAGGCAGCTCCTGGGAAAAACATTCCTTCTCCCGGCTTGCCCAGTGCCTGCATACACATACATATTCATGACTGGCTATTCTTTCGGGTAAAAAAGAAAATTTCTTTAGAAAATTGCATCAGTACAGCAGGGCTATGCTTTCAAGTATTTTCTCTTTCCCAAAAGAAAATAGCTGATGCCATGAAAAGTTTTGTGCAACCGTAAATGTGCTCAACTGTGCTATAATGTTTCATGGAGGGGGAATTTTCTTTCCCAGCCCAGCTGCTGAATAGTTTGT
Source organism: Coturnix japonica (assembly GCF_054131305.1). Classification (NCBI taxonomy): domain Eukaryota; kingdom Metazoa; phylum Chordata; class Aves; order Galliformes; family Phasianidae; genus Coturnix; species Coturnix japonica. The sequence continues at coordinate 9,530,368 of NC_140664.1, read as the reverse complement.
GCCTCCAGGCTCCACGAGGAATTAAGAAATAGGACCAGGCGCTGTACTATTTTTTATCATTTTTCACCCCTTTTGCAATAATCTGGGACACCAAAATTCTCTCGTGTGACAGAAGCTTTCTCCCTTCCTCCAGTATTTAGTCATGAGGACAGTCACACATACACACAGATGCACACCACTGTAACTCAGTTCTCCTTCAAATTATTCTACATGAAGAAATATTTTGGAGGAAAACCTCCACATCCAACTTCATACAACAACGTGACAGGCTGCTTTTAGAAGGCATTACTATCAGCCTGAGACTAGTGCTGATTGTAATGAGGTAACTCTATATAAATGACTGTATACTTGTTTAAGTTTATACTTTCTACTTATGCACACATTTAATGTGTGTTTTTATTTTCAACAACAAAATGATTCAGTCACTGGAATGGGTTGCCCAGAGAGGAGGTGGATGACCCTGCAGCCACTCAAGGTCAGGCTGGATGGGGATCTAAGCAACGTGATCTATCTGCAGGTGTCCCTGTTCATTGCTGGACAGTTGGACAAGGTAATCTTTTAGTGTCCCTTCCAACTCAAATCATTCTCTGATTCTATGAGATCTGCTAATAGAGGAACTTATTTCCTCCTAACAACTAAGATATCCCAAAAGATGAGAGGAACATTTCAGAACTTAGACTTCCCCTCAGAAGTTCAGGTTGTCTAATTTGGTGTTCAGCCAGTAACAGTGAAAAGCAAAACATGTTTGTGTTATATGCAAGTATTGATTATATCTTCATATGCTCATCATAAAATTTATTTTTCCTAAATACAATTGAATTGTCTTCCTTGGCACAGAGGTCACAACTAGGTAATAATGCTTCCTATTTATTTCTATGGAAACTACAACAGATGCAAACAGCACAATAGTACTATTTGACAGAGCAAATTCTCAGCAACAAATTACTATTTTTCAACATAGTCACCAACATTTGCTTTGTATTTCCACCAACGATGAACAAAAGACTGTGTGCTGCACTGGTAAAAATGTGAATGGCAGTCTTGAATGTGGCTTGTTATTCTCATCACTGTATCCACCACTGAAATGCTCCACCCACCATCTCCCTGTTCTCATGTCCACTGCTTAGTCTCCATAAACATTCAGCATACATTGATGAATGTCAGTGGGTGCCGTTTTTCTTCATGGAGGAATTCAATTCCATGTCTTTGCTTCATATGCACTTCCATGTCAGATGCCATTCTGTCAGAGTGCCCCTGCACGGAGTGCTGCCATCTGTCACACAGCAAAAACATGTAATGGAATATCGGTGGGAAGGTTCAACATCTACTTCCATACCACCAACAGCCACCTCTGACATCATGGGCCAACATAATGTAATAGGAGGTATTTAGGAGCAGCCCTCTTATTTAAGCTTTCAAGAGTATCTTCAGCAAATTTTCCTCAGAACCCTTTATTATTTTTATCCTCCTTCTATTGAAACCGTGCTCTACTTTGAGACTAATTCTGTCTCATATCTGTTCCTCTGCTTTTTGTTTCTATTGTACCTGATGGCTCTGAATTATGCATTGTCTGTTCTAATGTTGCTCTTTGAGTTTCCGTGTGTCCGTCATTCATGATTCACGAGACAAGATGAATCAAATTGATTATTTTCACCCTCTCTGTATCTTTCCTCATTCTTTTGTACTTTGTTGTGTTTATGCCCCAGATTTTGGGAACTACATTCAGTTCCTCATTTTCTGCTATCACTTAATGCATCCTTACCATTCATGGAAAGGGACACAAAAATTTGTTATTTCTTTTCACGCTGCTCTGTGAAGATCATCCTTCTGCACAGACACTGATTTTGAAGCAGCAGGTGATGTGGGTGATCTCTTATCACCCTCTCCATGCCTTGCCCTGAAAAATGACCTCTCCATGCTCTGAAGGAACACAGCTTTCAGCTCCCCAATGTCCCCAGGCATGCTGCTGCTCATTCCTTCACATGTGGCTTGAAGGATCTAGAAAGTTGCTTCACAAGCTTTTGCTTTAGACCATCATGATCTCTTGGGGTTGGTGGTTTGGTTTTTTTTTTTCCATCATTAGAATGACCTTGGAGCTGAAAGTCACATTCCAGGGAAGGCCCCTGATGCTGAGGAACGTGTCTCTAATGAGAGGAAGGAATTTGTCATTGCCTAACTGGAGTCTCCTTTGCAAGCTGAGACTCAGTTCTCTGGGATGGTATGTTCTAAGCCTTTCACATTCTCCTACTGATTCTTACATCTAAGAACAAGACAGAAGCAACTGTCTTCTTGTCCCCAAGACTTCCATTAGCAGTGTGAAAGCGAGTGCATTATGAGAAGGCTTTAAAATGACCAGAGAGCTAACAGATTACACCTTGATCCTGAGTCTTTGTGTGAAATTGAGTTATATTTTTCCACAAGCTTTAGGACTAATTATGACAGTCCTGAAGAACTGTGGTTTAAAAAAATATGTCTATGAAAAGAAAAAGGTCTGAGAAGTATGTTCTTTATCTGCTTTGTAACATCTTGAACTCAGACATTTATAATGGCATCTGCTGTAGCTATATCTTGACTAAACTCTATGGACTCAGAGAAAACAAACTGCAATATTTCACAATATGATGTGTCTTTTGTTAGGCCTACGCACTGCTACTCCCTGTCATTGGGACTTTGCTGCTTTATGTGAGCTTTACACTGTGCCTTTAAATCTTCAAATCACTTTAAATCAATGTACATCAAGGTTTCTTTATATATATATATGTATATCTTTTATATATATATATATATATAAATACATATATACATATGTATATATGTATATATATATATACATATATACATATATATATTATATACATACATATATATATGTATATTCTTTATATATTTATATGTATATCTCTTTTTAAATGGCACTGGCTGCCTCTCTATTGCCTGTATTGGTGTCCATGTGTCTGTGTGGTAAGCCAGTTACAGAGTCTGATTTACTCAAACTAAAACCACCATTTTAAACACAAGTGTCTTGGAGTGTGGCTAGGTGAGATGAAGAAATGTTTCAGTATCTAAAGGAGGGGCTAGAAGAAAGAAGGGGACAAACTCTATAGGAAGGTCTGTTGTGATAGGACATGGGGAGATTTAGATTGGGATATAAGGAAGAAGTATTTTACAGTAAGGATAATGAAGCACTGGAACTGGTTGCTCAGAGATGTGGATGCCCCATACCTGGAGACATTCAAGGTCAGGCTGGATGGGGCTCTGAGCACCTCCTCTTGCTGTAGGTGTCCCTGCTCATTGCAGGGTGTCGGACTAGATGGCCTTTAAGGGTGTCTTCCAACTCAAACAATTCTATGATTCTATGATTTTATGACAGCATCTCCATATCTGTGCCTGCACTGGCACTTTATTATCTGTTGATTTAAAAGGTTTCCTGTAGTAAGGTTTATCTTTGAACACACAGTGTCATAGCCTGGGAGATCTGCAGGAGAACTTAAAATGCTTTCCTAAATAAACAGAAATGACAACTTTGGGTTTAAAAAAATAACACACTTCAAGTAAACTTTAGAAGTTTATTTACCTGGTGGCTGAAAATAACATAATCTTTTCAGCTGCCAGCTGCACTGGGGCCTCTTCAGATGCCTGGAAATAACCATTTTGAAAGAGAGAATCAAGTTTACAGGAAAAAGATGATCTTCTTTAAGACCTGTATGGATGGATTTTAGTTGAATTACACTGCTATAAGCACTGGAGATAGAACTGAACAAATCCCTTTTCCTTCAGTGATTGGGGACTGTCCCTATGAAAAAGCTGGGGTGTACAGCTAGTGGGAACTTCAGCCAGGTCTTTGCAAGGCTCCCTTTGTACCTGATGCTGCTACAAAGAACACAGATAATTGCACAGGTGTTCCTCTGAGGACAAGGACAATCCATGGCCCAGATGTGGTTACACTTCAGCTTGGCGAGAACAAGCATACGGTGTTAGAGTGCCATAGGGTAAAATATGTGTAAGTATCAAATGTTTTCATTATTCTGTTTTTCCACTGTTACCTTGTCTCTTGGTGGGAGGAAGGTGGTTGTGTTTTGTTGTTTTTTTTTTTAATATGTTTTGATTTTTAAGGAATAATTCATAAGCTTTGAGCTTTGTTTTGGTTTGGTTTATTTTGTGGTTTAAGATTGCTGTTAGAAAATCAAATAATCTTTTCACGACACTTTTTGTCGGGGAAGTGTATTGTGTTACAAGACTTGCATATTCCATCATAGAACGCCTGTCAGCTTGGCAGGTGGATAAAAACAGGAATTGGAAATCTATCTAGTCAGGCCACTGTGAAGCTATCAAATGTTCTGAAGAGCAAAACTTCCCAACTGGTATAATCAGCAGAAATACAATTATTGAATTCTGTCAGACACAGTTCATAATTAATTTGTCTTAATTTCTACATTTTTTCCTCTTTCCCATTTTCACTGTATCCCAGAGGGAGAAGTGCTGAAAAGCTACAAGAAAAATTACTATGCTGTTTTTGTAAGCACTTGTGGGATAGGGATTTTCAGTAATTTGATTATTCTTTCCTTGTAGTCCCAAAGCACTTTCTCAAAATTTCTTTTTTCTGTTTTTCTCAGAGCCAAAAGTTTTGAATTTGTTGGATGAACTTTAGTTATGCACCAAGTTCAGGGTATCCTCAGGACTAAGCAACAATCCCAAGGTGCTCTGGTGAGGGCTGGACTTGATCATCACCAGAGGTCTCTCTTCCATCCTCTACAATTCTTTGATACTGTGATTCCATACATGATGTGAAGATACATTTTAATGAACAAACACACTACTTATTTTCCAGCATTATCATCTTTTCTTTAGGTTTGCCTTTGCAAACTTATGTGCTGCTCTTGAGAACTCAGCTAGTGTGAGGAGACAGCACTGCCCTGAAGAATCCTCCTCTGAACACAGCCATTTCCAGGATAGCTGTGACTTTCAGACCCATTCTCCCATTGCCTGGAGTTTTATGTTCCTTGTTCTGTTGTTATTTTTCAGTTTGTTTTTAATGAGGAGGTTTCTAATTAACTGACACCTATATGACCATGTATAAGCAGGTTTTGTGGATTGTAAGCGTGCATAATGAAACAGCTAAATGTTTAATGTCCCTATTATCCACATTTTAGGGTTTCTATACTGAAATAAGTTGTAGAGCCCTTTGTGGTGCAGTATACAAGGTATGCTCCTTGAAAGCACTTTCCACTTCCGTGTCATCTGGAACAAATCTGGCTTTCCAAAACTGATTCATGATGGGAAACAAAGCACAGTAAGTGGGGATAATGTGAGATTTGCCTCAGAAGTATATTATTGAGCCAAAGGAAAGCCCTGGTATGCTGAGTGAACCACTGTATGGATTTGGAAAGAATGAGAGAGATGTCAGGCTGTACATTGCTAATGTCCAGGATAGGCACTGGCACAAACAAAGCTTGGATTGCTTTAGGGAAAAGATCATTGTGGCTGATTATGCACTCTTAAAGCCACAAGACATCACCCATATTCAAAGCCATGAAATCCTAGGTGAAACAAAAATGCAACTCTTACTTCCTTCACAAGTGAAAATGCAATCCATGCTAATTCTCTCTGAAAAGTTCTGCAAGCCAAGAGTGAAAAATGCATGGTTACAAAAAAAGAATCTCTGCTGGGAGATGCATGTGTCTTATTTTCAATGAGGTAGGCAAATACCTTACACTTCAGGGGTCTAATGCATGGTTGGACAATATGATTTCATAAAATCCAGTGTTTCACAGGAGACCATTCTGAGGTAGTAACTGACATGTAACAGCAGCTGCACTCTGCTTTTCAGTCATTTTTTTTCCCCACCATTTTAATGAATGTTTTATGTTATTTTTTCTTGCTACCCAATTGTCTCAGCTCCTGTTACTGAACACAAGGGCTGCCTTTCACAACCTGTAACACTCTGACTGACATAATATACTTATAATTCTGAAAATTCCAAGGCACATATACACTTCATGGTAACTCACAGGCAACTAAGCCTAAGGGAGTTAGTAATTTTACTGTATTTCATTCCACAAAGGAAACTTTACTCCCAAAGGAAGCAGTAAGCTTTGGCCACCCCTATAGCTGATAACAATCCAAGACTTTCATCACATATTTTTGACCCATTCTTGGCTTTCAGGAATAACAACAGCTGCTGAAAGCAATACAATTTTTAGTTGTGCTTCTTTACCTTCCCCCTAGCAAGCATCCTTATGAGAGGCTGAGAGATTAAATAGCCTTGGGGTAAATCAATCCCCAACAGCTGTTGCCTCCAGCATTCTTGACTGTCAGTGACTTCATTGAAAACATATGAGTGATCTTTCAACATGTTCACAAGTGGAGAAACGTGTCAACTGGGAAATCTCCCTCCCCACAATCCCATCTTCGTGATTGTACAGGATAGTTGAACAGTCTCTCAAAAATCCCAGAGGTTCCATGACATTTCTTTCTTTATCTCCTCGGTTTTGTTTGCTAATCTTTTTTTTATGCAAAAATATCTCTAAAAGGATGAGGATGAGTTACATTATGTCAGCCTGAATTTCTCCTTTGAGAGCCATTTATTTGGATATGTAAATTAGTCTTCATAATGCAAGAGTCTGGGGCAGAACTAACTGATGAGGACTGAAGTCAGGAATGTGGACTGAAAATCAAATCTAAAACCAGAGACCACTGTAGGCAGTCTCTTTTTCTTGATATTGTAAGCAACTTTAATTTTGATAGTTAATGTGTAATGCCACTGTTCCTGAACAGGTACAATACAGAGAGTGCCCTTTCTTTCTCTAAGCAAGACTTTCAACACCACTCGCTGGCAGCATGTCTGCTTGGTACTGTGTTCAATATGAAAGGAATACATCCAGCCTGCGGTCCAATGTTTGGTTCTTCCTGCACCATTGGCACAGCTTCTCCAACCCTGGATGGGGACAGGATAGGTCATGAAGACAATGCCCCACATGGATGGTGTGAGTAAGTAAGCTGTTTCTTAGTGAGGATGGAAGGTTTGCATATGTTTGACTCCTTAGTCCTAATATAGTGTTCTGCTGAATCTACTCTGATCCCATTTGATTTTGCTCTCTGATGCTTAGATCTCTGGCTTGAGATAGTGATAATTTGAAACTGAATAGTAACCTCGAACTTAAAATTTAAATTGACAATTGGCAAATTTTCTCCTATTTTAAACTTGCTGGTTTCCTCAATGTAGGAAATAGTAACAACACTCTTAGAGCAGCATACACTGGACACGTTCCACTTTCTGAAGATTTTGGAAGATTCTTACTCAGCTATAATCCTGCTTCTTACCTTCTTCAGTTATGATGAAATTCACCTTGTACAAGATACTCACTTTTACTGAAATACAATACAAGATGCATAGTCACTTTTGAACTCAAGAGAAAGTAAAGGATCTTTGGCTCTCACTTGTACAGTCACATAACTTGCCATTGATATGCTGTGCCTGAAAGCCTGCACCTGCTTCCTTTGGCAGTGAAACATTGATTGGCTTCAAAAGAGTGAATATTTCATACCATAGGTTTAAAAGATGTGAACACAACAAGGTAATTCTTCCTCTCATAAATACAATCTGTTCCTTTCTCTAGAATTGTCACTCAGTTAAGGATTTGGAGTATGATTCTCTATTCTAAAGTACTTGTTATCTTTAAGTAGCTAGGAAAGCAGTCTGAAGCATCATCTCTTGCTTCAGCACCAGGGAACAGCTGACCAGCTTTGGGGAGGTCATGTCACCCAGTCCCTCTGTTATGCTTGGCCCAACTGAACTTGTAGTAATGCAAACCTTTTGTCCCCAAGAGGGTTTGGTGTGATTCTGTTGGAATTATGGAGTTATAATTTCACACAGAAACCTGGTGTAGTCTTTGGTAGCTGCACAAAGTGTGCTGAACCAGAGTGGATCTGTGCTCTCTCAGCTCAATATTTACCAGGCTGTCATGTTCATTAGGCAGGACTGAGACTTACTTTCTGGACAGGAGGCAGATTTGTGAGCTGGGGGATTTCTCCTGAAAGCACCTCTATTCCCCACTCCTGTGTGATGCTGAGACAGAAAAATGACAAATCAATCAGTGAGAGAGCGCTGCTCTGTACTGACTGTCCTTTGTTAGGGGATTTGAATTCTTTTGAAGCATTAAAAAGGAAGGTTTGGCTCTGATAATTTATATTTCCTGTTCATAAAATTGCCCTAGCATTTTCTATACACAGCTTCCAAAGTACTCTTAAGGCTGAATGCAGATTGCTGGGGAATTCTTAACTGAAAATCAAAAAAATGAGGTAAAGTGTATGCTATTATAACAGATCTTATGCCATTGGACAGAAGAATTGCATTGGCTAAATCATGGAGCAGAACAAGAGAGCAATTTTGTGCATTGGTGTGACATGACTGCAGTGAAATTTTGCAGCAAACATTTATTATGCTTAGGACTGTACCCGATTTCCCCACAGACAGAGCGCTCTCATCCTTGAGCATAAGATACCTATTACATGGACAACACTTTCTGGGCAAAGTGAAGTAGGGATCTGGACTGCCTGGCTTGAGGTCACACTGCAGGTTGGTTGGCTCTGAAGTTATTTATAAGAAGCACAAAGAACTGCTCATTATGTTCCCAATAGCACAAAGAGCTCCAAAAGGGCTTGTAGCTTGCAAGTGTTGTTCTCTTCATTTTATGAAGCTAAGGGCTTGAACATTTTGTCCTTGGGATGTACACTTACTATTCATTATTACAAAGAGAACCAACCAGGAAGAGAGTGTTACAAACTGTAAAAAATATGTGCAAAGTCTTCTCACATTGGAGATTTTAATTTTTATATTTGACATCAATTAAAAAGCAAAGGCAAAATCTTTGGAAAAGAAATATCTTACCTCCATGGTTCAAATGAACTGTCCGCAGTATATCAGGAAACAGTGCTCTTCCCAAGTACTTTCATGAATGTCAAGGTGACAGTGTCTTTCAACCAATTAATCCCACAACTGCCATTTGACTGTGCTCCTACCCAAAATACCTTAGGCCAGCAGGCCAGATTTCTTATGGTAATTAGCCTTTAACCCTCCCAGTCTTTGCTTTCCCAATTGCCACTGACTCTGTGTCAGATAGGAGTTTTATGCTTCTCTTAAAGCCTATTTCGCAATAGCACTGGCTTGACCTTTGGAGTATGTGCATTTATAAGGAAACTGTTCAAGTGAAAGGTTTTAACTGCAATTTAAGAAAATAAGAACAGGGACTCTACTAGAAGGTAACATAATGCTAGCCTACATCTTCAGATGCAATTTTTTTCCCTCTGTCTACTTTTTCTTTGTTCTTTGCAAAGTATAGAAAACTAAGCCCATTACCAAATGTAATCAGTTTGTATATATTCGAATCAAACTGTGGCCATTGTGCAGGGGATAGCATAATGCTGTTCTTTAGGCTCAAGCGTTGGTGGCACTCCTGTAAGTTGATTCAGAATTGGAATTGCTGCAACAAGTAAGCAGTTTGGTGTAAGGTTACTGTTAAACTACAGAGGAGATGCAGCTCCCGCTTAAAGGAAGTTATAGAGGCCTTCACTGCACAGAAATGGATAGATAATTCAGTTGTTAAGCACACAGCCACATAAGCTTCTGTCCACGAAGGCAGAAGCAGAGCAGGGAGGATAATTTGAGAGGAATAAGAGGGAAGGAACAATCAGTGTAATGAACTAAATACTGAACCGCTTACAATAGGAGTTACCAGGAGCCAGAACACACAGAGCCTCAGGCTCACAGGAAAAATCAGGTTCCCTTCCCTTCCCTTCCCTTCCCTTCCCTTCCCTTCCCTTCCCTTCCCTTCCCTTCCCTTCCCTTCCCTTCCCTTCCCTTCCCTTCCCTTCCCTTCCCTTCCCTTCCCTTCCCTTCCCTTCCCTTCCCTTCCCTTCCCTTCCCTTCCCTTCCCTTCCCTTCCCTTCCCTTCTCTTTCCTTCCCTTCTTTCTTCTCTTTTTTCTTTTTTTCTTTTTCTTTTACTTTTCAGAGTGCCCTATATCTCCTCATAATGTGGGCAGGAGAAAGAAGGAGAATAAATGGGACAGTGTCTCAAACTGAAAACCTCTCTCATAAATAAGTTTCACTCTCTTCTTTGTTTCAGCAGTAGTGGAATTTAGTGGAATTCTTTACGAGGTGCCTAGTTCCCCTCAATATAACCACAGATATTATTTAGACAGCAGCATAATTGTGAATAGCTTTTTCAGAGAAGTAAAGGTCACTGTCTCCAGCAAAGAGCTTCTCACCTAAATTAAGATGTGAGAAGGGAAGTTATCAGCATTCTGCAGTTCAGAAAGGGAGCACAAAAGTGAAGCTGAATGTAGTGGGGCTCATAATTCCTGCCTCTGGTTTCAAAGGAAAGTCAGGGGAAGGAACTGCACTTTAGGAAAGAAATACTGTATGGTAAGCAAAAGTTACCAGGAAGTGGAGGTGCTAAGGCACTGGTATGGCACAGTGAGGAAAGGTAATTCAGTATTTTGCCAATTAGTAGAGAGTGTGTGAGTACAGTGTAGGTAATCCTGAGCTGGTGAATCCCGCTGCTAACTCATGACAAGCCATCTCTCCTCACTCCTGAGCTGGATGCTAGAGCCCATGTTAAGCTCTGCTTTCTTACAGCTGTGGTGCTGTGGGTAACCATGCTGGTTTGGGTGCCCAGGGCTGCTGTTCAAAGAGCATGGTGTGCCAATCTGTTATTCTTTAGCAGGAATATATTTCTAAAGACAAAGTTGATTTTCTTGGCTAAGTAATTGTCATTGCCTAGAATGGCATGATGCTCCTTAATAGTTATTAGTTTATGAATCAATGCGATCAGGATTTCAAAGTAAAAACCTTTCCTGATTCACAAGCAACACAATCTTGTTAAAGGCAATATATTTCCAAAGGAATACATCAGGAGTAGATTTGGCCTTGAGTTTTTGTATTAAGTGGATATCAGTGCCCAGAGCACTGCCTCTTGGCAGAGTCCAGCACTGTGTCAAAGAGATGGGCAATTAGCAAATAATTAGTATTCACAAACCTCAAGAAGAAGCCAGAAATTCTTTTCTAATAGGATATAACAGCTTTATTGGAATAGATTTCTGACAGTTCCAGCAGTTGGGTTGGTTGTACTGAGGCCATCTCCTCTTGACTTATCAGAGACAAATCCTTCAGGGACTGTGCCTTTACTTGTTGCAGTAAATGGCACATAAAGGCTGAGTGCTGTGAAAGTGGGCATGAGAAGATGCTCCTGGGTCCAAATTCTCTTCTGTCATGGGTCCTCTGGTGGCTCCTTCTGTTGTGGTTCCTTCTGTTGAATTATCTTCTTTTGTGACTGGCTGGTTCTGTTTATCTACTAACAAAAGAACTCTTTATAGTGTGGACTAGACCCTAGAGGGGGCTTAGGCATTGCAATGCTTGGCACAGTGACTAATATGTATGCCTAGGTGATGACTTCTGGAATACAGAGCTTGCTCCTTGGGTTTGACTATGCATTTTGCACTGAATACTCCACTGACGAAAAAAAAAGAAAAAAAAAATTCATGAATGGAGAAGACTGGAACTCAGGATTCCTCTGCCAAGTGAATGATCTCACAGAGATACAGAGCCAGGCTTATTTCTGCTTCTTTTACCTCACCCAACAGTTTTGAATTCTCTTCCATGCAGTATGCCAGCTTCAACAGGAAGCATAAATAATAAATCAGCTCCAAAATAACCTCCAGCCTGAAGGCTACAGGAATCTCTTGTCCTGAGAACAACTATGTCATGAAATCTTAGAGTGTGTAGCACCTCTTCCCTGATGAAAGTAAGTCTTAAAGCAGAGGCCAGGATGCACAGCTCCAGCACAGCCCTCTGGACAACACAAGTCCACAAAGAAAAGTAAAGTTATGTGACCAGGCACTGGGACTTGACTCCCCACACTCATTCTATGTATGGGCTAGATGCAACTATGGATTTCTGGAGCTTGTGACAGTCAGCATATGGCCTCTTATATGCTACTTGGCCTCAAAAATACAGAGATCATGGAGTATTTAATTATATTTTGTGTCAAAGATAGAAAGAATGAATCATCTACTGAACACTTTTATTTCTATACAGAAGAACCTAACACATTAGCTGAAACTGGAGAGCTAAATTTTATGTGGATAAGTCAGATCCCATATTATTGTGGAGGTTCGTTGGTTATCATGGGATGATTGGTGGGCAGAAGCCCCAGTCCAATTGCAGCCACATTAAGCTTTCTGTTCAGTCACTCTGGCAAGAACAGAGATCTTGATATGGAGAACTTTTATTTTCTGTAAAGCAGTTCCCCAGAAACACACACTTCACACAGCATTTGCTAACAGATGCACTTGGCCTCTTGAATGCAAGAGAACAGTTCTGGAACCTTTACCAATGCACAAATCTTGAGCAACAACAAGAGGACAATTAGGGCTGAGTGGCCAGGAGGTAGATGTGTAGGAAGGATATAAAGAGCTATTTAAGAAACCTGAATAAAATTATACAAATTAAGGGGCTTAAGGGGTAAGATAAATGATGCTAACACAGACATATAGCAGTGTGAAGGTCAGAACATTTGCTTGGAGATCCTCCTGTAGTAACTTGAGCTTCCCAAGGAAGATAAAAGCAAAGAAGCTAACTGTCTTGTATCTCACTGTCTTGCAAAGGGCATCATCCTATTCCTTCAAAGTCCCACAGATAAAACAGAAGACAGGCATTTTGGGGATGTTTCAAGTACATGCTCAGAGATAGCTAACATACAGAAAGCAGCCTTGGCTTGCTGACTTGTTGCCTTTCTTCTCTGCCTTGGTAGATGAAAGCCAAGCCAGTGGAAAGCAACAGTATGGGAGAGAACAGAAAGAATAACAGAAAATATTTGAAATTCTACATCCAGCAGTAGTGAGACATGGCAAAAGGCAAAGGTAGAGAGAAGCAAAGGTGTAAACTGTCAGGAGCATGGAAGATAAACCACACAGAGGACCTGAGAGTTAGTCCAAAATGATGTTATCCAGGATCTTCCTGTGGGCTTTAAAGAAACAGAAAGAGAGCCTTGAAGAAACAATGATGTCAAAATATGTATACAAAGGGAATATGAAATAAAGTGAAAATGGGTACTCCTTTTTTTTTTCTGCCATTGTTAGTCAACATTATGCAGACTTTCAGTGGTACAGAAAGATGGTGTTTAGTAGCTTATTATTTTGACTGGACAAGAGGAAATGTCTTTAAATTTAAGGAGGGGAGATTTAGGTTAGGTGTTAGGAAGAAATTCCTAACTCAGGGTAGGTGAGGGACTGGCACAGGCTGCCTAGAGAATATGTGGATGCCCCATCTCTGAAAGAATTGAAGGCTATGTAAGATGGGGTCCTGGGCACCCTTATCTCATGGGTGGCAACCAGCCCGTGGCAAGGAGTTAAAACTAGATGATCTTTAAGATACTCTCCGTCCTAAGCCACCCTGTGATTCTACAATTCTATAATTTTTTTTAAGTTATATAGGAGTTGTATATATATAACTTTTTCTAAATACAGCTTATATATAAGCCGCAGGGTGAAGGTCAGCATCATATGACACGACTGACTCTAATAAAATTAAAATAAATAAATATACAGATATATTTTTAACCCTGTCTGCTTGAAATTATGCACCTGGTCAACATTTTCAGGAATTTTTAACATCCAAGTTTGAAATCATAGGCCTAGAAATACTTTGATATGAACTGACTGGCAATTCTGCTAGAGAAGTGTTGTTGTTGATTTTTAACCTGCATGTTGTGGGTTAAGGAATTGATTGATTTGGGGGATTGAGTGTACCCTCGGTAAGTTTGCAGATGACACTAACCTGGGAGGTGGTGTCGATCTGCCTGAGGGTAGGGAAGCCCTTCAGAGGGATCTGGGTACGCTGGATCACTGGGCTGAGATGAATGGGATGAGGTTCAGCAACGCCAAGTGCCGGGTCCTGCACTTTTGCCACAATAATCCCATGCAGTGCTATAGGCTTGGGGCTGAGTGGCTGGATGACTGTGAAGAGCAAAGGGACCTGGGGGTGTTGGTTGATACTCAGCTGAACATGAGCTGACAGTGTGCCCAGATGGTCAAGAGGGCCATTGGTATCCTGGTCTGCATTAGAAATAGTGTGGCCAGCAGGAGCAGAGAGGTAATCTTTCCCCTGTACTCAGCTCTGGTGAGGCTGCACCTCAAGTATTGTGTTCAGTTTTGGGCTCCTCACTACAAGAAAGACACCGAGGCCCTGGAACGTGTCCAGAGAAGGGCAACAAAACTGGTGAGGGGTCTGGAGCACAAGTCTTATGAGGAGTGGTTCAGGGAGCTGAGATTGTTTAGCCTGGAGAAGAGGAGGCTCAGAGGGGACCTCATTGCACTCTACAACTTCCTGAAGGGAGGTTGTGATGAGGAGGGGTTTGGCCTCTTCTCCCAGGCAGCAAAAAGAACCCGAGGAAATGGCCACAAGTTGTACCAGAGGAGGTTTAGATCAGACATAAGGAAAAAAATTTTCTCTCAGACAGTGGTCAGGCACTGGAATGGCTGCCCAGGGAGGTGGTGGAGTCGCCGTCTTTGGCAGTGTTCAAGAGGTGTCTGGATGAGGAGCTCTGAGATATGGTTTAGTGGCTTGTGGTAGCAATGATAATGGAAGGACAGTTGGAATAGATGATCTTGTATGTCCTTTCCAACCTTCTATGATTCTATGAAGAATTTATTTAGGGATAGAATTGTCAATGTGTGGCCTCGTTCCCTAAAAGCTATAGCATAGCTTGTCATTTATCATAGAATCATAGAATTATTCAGGTTGGAAAAGACATTAAAGTTCATCAGGACTAATCTCAACCTAACCATGCTACCCTAACTCATCAAGATATTGTAACCTGTCACTTGGTGCTCCACTTCTAGCATGTCCTTGCTGCCTTACTGTGGCTATGGGTATGAAATTGTCCAGAGTCTCACAAGCAAGCATCAGGGTATTCAAGTATTATGTGGAGAACAAGAACTTGATTTTTACTGACATGAAACTATATAAATGCAAGTTATTAGCAATAAGCTGGAGACTGTCAAAAGACTGAGTGATGGCAAGTATTGGAACAGGCTGCCCAAGCAGGTGGTGGAGTCACCATCCCTGGAGGTGTTCAAGAATTGTGACAGTGAAGGATGAGGGGATGGGCTGATGGTTGGACTGAATGATCTCAGCGGTCTTTCCCAGTCTCAGTGATTCTATGATTCTGTGGCAGGCCTACATCAGATTTTTGGGGCCATCTAAAAACTGTCCTGAGTGTTTCCAGAAGCTTGAGGATAAGCTTCCCTTTTTTACTCATTGACCTTAGGGATAAATTGGAAGGGATCCTGAAACATCTATTCTATTCTTTACTCAGTGTATTCATATCCTTCCTAATTAGTGATCTATTCCCATAAGCATCGTAACTTCCCTTTCTAAATAACTGTCTAGATCATTTATTATTGCAGCAAATAGAAGCTTAAACAATGACTGCTGTCACTTTGTGCTAGGTATGGTATAAAAATAGAACAGGAGGCAAACCTTTCTTGGAAGACATCAAGATCTAAGCAGATTAAAATAAATTGTGGAAGGAAAATACTGGGCAGGAGGATGAAGTGACTTGCCTAATTACAAAATCAGTTTGTGGCAGAGAAAAAGAAAAGGATGTTCAGATTTCTAGCCTTGGGTATCAAGTATAGTTTATCACTTAACTTGCTTTGTTTCTGCTATTCATTCTGATGAATGCTGTTTCCTTTCTTTCACTAGAATGAGTGCACCTATACAGCGTGCCAGCAATTCCACATTTTCTGCCTGAGAGGAAAAAAATGACTCTTCTTTCTTCCCCCTCAGGTTGTACTGTGCAGCTGTGATACCAGGTCTTTAATCATAGTGACAAGAACTGAGGCTCTATGCAAATGTAAGCAAATAGTGTTTGACATTTATATGAAGATGATAAAGACAAACATTGGGGGCTGTTTTGAGGGAGGAGAATATTTACACTATTAGCACAAGAGAACGTGGAGATTTAACAAAGCAATATTCCCAGGTCTCAGCTGACACATGTTCAGAGATGGAATGACCTTGCTAGATAAACGGATGCTCCACAGGCTGTTTAATACTTCAAACTGAAGATCAACATCTGGCCTAATATCACTTTTTGCAGGATACACCTGCCTTTGTCCTCCTTTTTTCACCACATTTTCTATTGGATCTTTTGCATCATGCTAAACCTCATCCTGGTATTTTTGTTTGCTAGTTTCCCCCATATGAATTTGCATTTAGAGACAAAGAAATAAGTTATGAATAGCTACTGGCTGGCAGATTTCAGGACATCTGTGGTCTGATCTAAACTTTCTTGAAGCATCTTTCTGTTTACTTCAGCGGAGACTACTTTATTCTATTTATATAGCATCTAGCACAGTTGTGCACAATCTCAGAGGAAATATGTAGGCACTACTGTAGTACAGTAGTAACAATAAAATAAGTATAACAGCCTCTCTGAATTAAATGTATGTATAGCTGTATGGGTACAAGTTGTCCAGATGCTCTTTTTCTGTGGTTGCTGCATTTCTACTTCTAGCATGAATTTGAAGCATATTAAAAATGTGCTTACACAACTGTGCTTTGTTCACCATGATTCAGCATGCCCCTCTATCATCAGGTTATTGCCCTTTCTGCTTCCTTTCTTCTGAAATATTAGTTCTGATATATACCCCCGCATTTAATAATGGTATCCTACAACAGGTGAACGTTGAAGTCATGAGTCAGCTTACACTAAGATCCTCCCACTTTTGTGAAGCGCGCAGGATACTCTGGATCTGTATGAAAGTAAGTCTAAAGTGATTCAGATCAGTGAAATCTGTAGCAACTGGTTGTCATTACCTCTGGATTTATTTCTGTTGTCACAGAGGAGAGGAACTCAGTCATCAATCTTGCATCATGTTCTTTATATCTAGAGACTCACTTGCTGTTCCTCAAATAACTACTTACTTTTATTGAACTTACACATGTTTTGGATGAAAATGCCAATGCTCCTTTTTAATAGTGAATATTCTTCTACTCTTGGTCACCCATTTTCATGAGGTCTAATATTTTAAACCTAGTTGTATAATCAAAGCTAATTGAGAAGGCTCCTACTATTTTAAAGAGAAAGTGAGGAATATCTAAAGGGTGATTCCTTACTTGCCTTATCCATGACGGGCAGGATTGCTTTCTGGAAGTGAACTTCCATAGGAGATGAGAAGTACTGCCTGCCTTTATATCTTCATTTGCTTTTATCTATTTATAATTCTTCATTCTATTAAGTCATAACATCAGTTGTTTTGACTCAATTACTAGAGAACATTCTTCTTAAGTCATGTTTTAGTGATGATTTTTTTTTCGATCACTGGACCAGAAGATGTTTGTAATGTCTCTAAAGAAGCTGTAACAGTAGATAAGGATAATTTTGTTCACCGATTGAAGTCCCAGTAAAATCAAACAACTCCTTTCCAAGTTGTCATAGATTATTGTATCAAGGCCCTACTTACTGTAGTTTAGGTTGATACGTCATTGATCTCATTGATTGGAACAACTTTTGAGTTCTTAATGTGCACTAGATTTTTAGGAGGAGAGGCTCTCTGCCTATGTACTGGAATGTACAATAAATAGCAGTCAGTCATTAAGTGACTTATTTGGTGTTTTTTATATCTGATTTCAATGACTGAGTTTCTTGATGATGTTGCAACACTGATTAAAATCAGTCATAGTTTCACTGAAGGTAGAAGCTCTATCAGGTGCTGGACTAGTGTAAATATGGTCAGAAAATGTTCTGAATCCATGTGCAAAAAACAAACAAACAAACAAACAAAAACCCATTCTGTCATCTATGACTTTCCTTGCAGAGAAACCCATCCATCAGATACAGACCCTGATTGTTCTGCACTGTTCTGATGGAGTAGAGCAGCTGCAAATGAAAAAAAAAGTTCCCTAAAGCAAGGAGGGAACCTGCATTGGCACTAGCTTTGAGTTGCATTGTCATCTAACTTCTGTCAGAAACGAGACTGGAGCACAGGAGTGGAAAAGTGACCTGAGGCTGTTATTCTTGTATATCCTGAGTTTATCTTAGATGTGGGTTGTGGCAGAAGGATGCAGTAAGACTTTTATAACCAACTTGTTCTTCACTGTATTATTTTAGATATTCCAACTGTGGATTAGCCAGTGGAGACAAAAATCACTGGAGATTTTGGGGTAATCTGAATTTAATTGTCTGTCTGTTACACCTGCAGAACTTCAGAAGTAGATGAAAGCTCTAAGGAAAAAACAGTTATATTTTCATCAGTCCACAGTTGAGAATCATACTAGACGCATATAAATACAATGTCTTGTATTACTCCTAAAAAAGAGGAGTTATTTGACCTATTAAAAATCAGGATGTGTGGAGGTGGGTATAACATAGCTTGAATTTAGGAATAAAGCAGAGATATCCAAAAAGCTCTTATGGCTTGACTCACTTTATCTGATGTAAGTCATCTGCAAGCTAAACATCTCATTTGTTAATCATCTAGACTTCCTGCAATATTTCTCAGCTGATGACAAGAACCTGTCTCTGGATGTGTCTGTTTTGTCTGCATGGAAGACAAAGAGTTTATACATGTAGTTTCTAGCCTTCACGCAGAAGTAGAGGACAATATTTAATAACTCAAAATAGGGAGATGCTTCCACAGACTGATAGAGGCAAAGTTAAAAGAGTACGCCTCCCCTTCTAGGTTGGAGTAGGGTAGCATGAGGCACAAGAATTGTATTTAAGCACAAATTACGACAGAATCTTAGGACAAATTCCAAGTCACATTCAAACACAGGCAAGCCAGTATATTGAAAATATTAAATTTTTTAGTTCTTTGTTGTCTAGTCAATTAAAATCTTAAAAAGTTTACTTTTTAGATTTTGAGTTTCATAGTTAAATTGGTCAAATTTCCAGCAGCAGTTTGAAGGGCGAAACCTTTACTAAGCAGAATGCTTCCCAGATTGCTTAGACTGCCTTAACTTTTGGTCTGTAAAACTTTTCTAATAAAATTTGGATTTTTTTTCTTTTCAATAGCAACAGAAGGTTTTAAAAGCAAATTTTTGGTGAAAGCTGTATCCTCTAGGGATGGCCTGCTGCTGACAAGTACATTTGTTTTAGACAACAAATGAAACATGAAGTCAACTCCATGTATTAATGGCTTGGCTAGGTGCATCAATGTCATGAGAACTGTAAGAGAAAGCAAGGTAGATTGCAAATTCTTCATTGATACAATTAATAATCTTTGTGTGTGTGTGGGGGGAGGGGGGGGGGGAGAGGGGGGGGGGGGGGAAGTACTTAATAGAAGTACAGAATAGTTGAATGATGCACTTGTCCAATAAATGTATCATCCATTATCAACTGATGAACAGAAACTTGTACTCAGTAGACATCTTTGTGCTCTTAAGTGTTCTGCTATTATGATTTCCATTCCTCTATGATATCAAGTTATCAGAAACAATGGCGCTTAAAAAGCATGGTTCTGAAATTCTGCAAGATATAACTTTGTAGTACGCTTATCCTGGAGGAATAAAAAAAATAAGAAGTAGAGAAAACCTTGAGAGTCTCATTTGGCTGACTTTCTGAAGCTTACTCAGATGCCAAACTTTTGTTGTTACTCAACTGATATTTCAGCAATAATTATATTTATCGGGTATAGTGGATGAATGCAATGACTTTTGGAATAGGTCAGATCAGGAAAAAAATCTTGGCATTCAGATGGGTATGAAATAATTTACAGACAACAGTTTTTAGCAGGTTTTTTTTTTCTTTTGGATGCAGTTTAGTGAGCTAATTTTTTCTCCAGTGAAGGACTCCGAGAGACAATAGAGCCAGGCAGAAAACAGACAGCATGGAGACACAGAAGAATGTTCTGAGAAAATGCAACTACAAATTCAACCGAGTCTTTCCCTTTAGAGGTTTAAAGGGGCAGCAAAATAAAATATGGAAGACGGAGACTTCTGAAGGCCAGAGATTCTTTAGTCCCTTATTCCTGTTCATGGATGAAATTGACTATTAGATTTAATCCATGGTTCCATCTGAATAATAGAGCTAACCAATAGATGATAGAGTCTAAGGTCTTCAGGGCAGAGGCTGACTGCTCTTTGTTTTTTTTAAAGGATGTACCAAATCAGTCATGTTTGGAGATTCTTACAAAATACTGTACCAGCAATAGGAGTACTGGCATGGCCCATACCAACTTGCTTTCCCAAAATAGTCACATTTTTGAAAAGCTCTAGGCAAACTTAAAACACAATCTAGTGATTTTTTTTTTTTAAATTCATTTTGGATTTGGATCCATGAAGGTTTATTTTGTTCATATTTTCCAGCTTTTATTATAACTTCAAGACTGACAAAGTGAGGTGTTTTTTCTCTTTATCTTTTGAAAGACAGTTATGATTCTTACTGTGTTCACAAGACTTCGGGATCAATCCTTTCAAACAAAATGCCTGTATCTTATCATGAGATGGCAAATGCTGTCAATTACGTGTATTGGAAGTTGGAGAAGATGAGGACTCCTCACCTTAAAATTACTGCATACAAGTATCTATAGCAAAGAAGAAACACTGACTGCTTCTAAATACCAAGATGAGTTGAATGCTGTGATTCTGTGTCAGCCTTAAAGACAAGACTCACTCACTACTGTATATAACATCTAATCAAATACGAAAATGGTTCATGCTGTTCCTTCTTCCTAGCTCTCTCTTTGCTTTATGCCTTAGGGAAACTTCCCCTCCTCTGCAAGAATATTAAAGTAAATATATATTCTCAGATTTCAGAGAACAGTAATTACAGAATAGAGAGATCAAATTTCCACAGCTTGTAATTTTCATTACTTCATCCCTTGCTCAGTGATGTGAACAGACAAGCTCCAAAAAACAGCTGAAGCCTAGTGTGGAGGGTTGATTTTACCATGAGAAGGGGAGGAGGGGAGATTAAGTGGGGTGGAAAGGGCTTTTGAATTGCTTCAGATGCACAGAAGCAGGGGAGAGGCAGAGGGAGGGATATAGCAGAAGGAGCTGGTTTTTTACATAAACCCAGGGAGTTCTCTTTTGACTGCCTGGCCCATCAACAGCCCAGATAAACTGGTTGGAGGAGAAAAAAAATGGTGGAGAAACAGCACCCTCTGCTCATTTGAGGTGGTTTAGGGTGTCCTGCTCTCTTACTCCTCAACGTGACAATATTATTCCTCAGAGAGAAAACTAATAGAAGTGGCCTTAACAGATTTTTAGATAAAAGCCTTTGAGAATGATCAGAAATTATAGGCGAATTGCTCACCTGGAAATTGCTGAAATCCCACAGATCTTATTGTTCCTTTTGAATTCAGTGGGTCGGTTATTGTGTGGTTGATCATGTCTCCTCACCATCTGATCCCATTTGATCCTTGGACATTTAAGCCCTTGTTTTTTTTCATTCCCGTCAGCAATGACAATGAAGATAGATGAAGATAAACCAGATCTCTGCTTGCTTCAAAGTATTCCCTGCTTTCTCCAGAAAGCCCTGCTCTGCCAGGAGTGAGAAGGACAGGACAAATAGATAGATAGGATAGGACTGCTGTAGGATAATGAGTTTAATTTAGCCATCATGCACACAATATTCCTATGGCCTACATCTTACCCACTCATTTAGTACCTGTGAGGATCAGTGAGCTGTGCTCTATGGAAAGCCCAAAGCGGGAGCAGGGCACTGTGGACAGGGAGGCAGCAAAGAAGAGTTATCATTCAAAAAAATAAATAAATGTTCATTGTATTTTGAAGCTCCTCTTAGTCCCTAATCCTAGACTGTGAAGTCTCTCTTCACCAAGCAAGGGAAAAGGCAAATGGAAAAGACCATCTCAGCCTACAGTTCAATGAGTCTTTTAACTCATAGAAACCAAGTGACTGGACAAGTGAGTCCTTCAGAAGAGGCAGTCAAGGATCTTTCCTGCTGGAGGGTTTGAAAAATAAGGCACAATTTCCTTCACTGTGGAGCATTCCTCTTGCATACAGCTATATGATACCCATCTGGAATTTGGAATGACTATACCTCGCCTCTGGTAAATTCCACTCTATGAAATACCAGCAGGCTCCAAAGTGCAAATGGTGTCCCCAAATGCCCTTGTCCTATCCGTTCCTCTTCCCCCTCGAGTCTATTCCTTCCCTTCATGTTGCACTGAGTTTATTACTTGGTTGACTGGTTTGTCTGGGTTTCAGTTTTTAAGTTTGTCTGGGTGAGGAATGCCCCATGTTCATCCGTAATCTACACATACACTCCCAACTGTGTGGATGGGAACAACTGGGAGCTCTGGTGTATCATCAGCTGGAGTTTGTAGCAATAGTTTGTCACTCTCTCCAGGTTTAATCCTGATAGTAAACAAAGCATTCAAAGCTCAAAGGTGGGGAAAATAAGATCTTCATTCATTAGTCAGACAACATCCCTGACGTCAGTTACTCAAATTTCATGCTTTGTTTGAGGTCTTGTCTCATCAAGAGTGGGTGTTTTTATGTGTACATACAATTACAGACAAAGTAGACATCGACTGTGTCACAAAGGACTATCTTGACCTCTTGTGCTGGATATGACACATGATTCATTTGACATTTTTCACAGATGAGTCTACATCTCAGGTATTCCAAGCAGTAGGGCATTTCTTTCTATGCCTCACACATTTGGATAGCAAGTTGGGTCACAAAGATGGAGGTAGCTCTGGGTGCTGACCTGCTCTATGTCTGCCATTTTGAAGGATGTACTAAGGACATCCATCATAGGACACCATCCTAAAGCTCACTGAGAGCTTTTGTGCAATCCAGTGTTAGATAACCTGAGACAGTGTGTCCTGGAATATGGTCTGATTTCTGCTTTGATACTCATATCTTAGTTCATGTTTGCATTGCTTGTAGTACAATTATCTGGCACCCTCTGTTCAAGAAAGAAATCTGTATGAAAATAAATCAGATAGATACACCTAAGGGGCAAAGTAAAGAAGGGGAAGGATGAAATGCTGGACTGAGGGGCAGAGGGCAGGATGGGGCAGGAATACCTGAGCTGATAACATCATCTCAGTTAGTGGGATGTATATAATAGCATGGTGTCAAGTACTGGCAAGTTTGTCCTGTTTAGTGACCTCCACTGTGCATAAGACACATAAAGAAGAGAGTGGTTGCAGATGATGCGGTGAATGTTTTGTCCCTGGGGATATTCAAGGTCAGGCTGGATAGGGCTATGAGCAACCTGCTCTAGCTGTAGGTGTCCCTGTTCATTGAAGGGGAGTTAGATTAGGTGGCCTTTTAGGCCCCTTCCAACTCAAAAGTTTAATTCTATGATTCTGTGAATATTCAGAAAATACCAGAATGGCTGAGGTTGGCAGGGAGCTCACGGTGCATTTGGTCCATTCAGCAGTTTCTTTTCCTGCTCAGAAAGGGACACCCAGGTGACCAGGATCACACTCAGCTGGCTTTGAAGATCTTCAAAGAAGGGAGTCTCCATAAACATTCTGGGCAACCTGTTCCTGTCTGTGAATTCCCAGGGATTTCACTTAAATATACGAACTTGCCTTGGATGTGACCTCCACTGCTGCTAAACTCTCACTGATTTAAAGATGAATCAGCAATTCAGAAAAGATGAAGCTGGGTACTGCAGGTGTCATCACTTATAAAGCTTGTAAATTCCTAATCTTTTCCAATCAAATGTTCCTCCATCCAGTGGTGAAAGAGAAAATAATAGAAAAAGGGATTCAAAGTAGAAAAGGCATGAGCTCCTCTCTCTTCCATGAACATTTTTGCTGAAGGGATACAAAAGCAGTGGGGTAGGGGGGCTGGAGCAGCCGGGGGTATTGGACCTCAACACCACTCCTCGAAGCATCCTCCGCCCCCGGGGGGCAGCGCCGGGTCACGGTGCTCGGGGACGTCCCCATCGCGACCCAGGGCCGCGTGGCCGCAGCCGCTGGATGGCAGCATGTCCCCGCCGAGAGACCGCCGGGGCATCCGCCCTCCTCCTTCCTACCGGCAGCCAGGCGGGAGGCCGGGGTGGGGAGAAATAAAAGAGACAAAAGTTAAGTGTTTTCCTTTGCCAAAGTCCTCCTTAAAAGCAGAAGGAAAAAGATAATTGCTCTGGATTGTAAACGCTCAGTGTTAAATGTCACGAAACAAAAGAGCCAATAGGCGTAGCAAGTTTTGAAGCATGGCAACCCCAAACTGCCGGGGGTGAGTCCCCCATGTCTACATCCATCACCTTCAGCCCATGGCCTTGTGATGGGTGGGGGGTCCTGACACACAGACCCCTCTGCTGTAGCAAGCAGGAGCAAGGAAAGACTGGTTTTCTTCTAAATAGTCCTACCGATCTGAGAGCCATGATTTGTCCTGTGGAAACACACCCTGGTTGTAAAAATCCAGCATACCCAAATCAGCCTTGCATGCTCCAGGCAAGAAAGAAGAGGACACACAGGCCTTTCTGTAACCTTTCCTCTTCCCCTTGCTCTTAGGCAGCCTGGGGCTGTCCAGATCTCAGCAGCTTTGAGAAGAGATTAGCCAGAGCACTCCAGGCTGCAGCTGCAGCTTCCTCCAGCCCCAGCCTGCCTCCAGGCTTTCCCATCCCAATGGGAGCTAGGAGCAAAACTGCTCGACGTCAGCTCTATCCGAGGTCACTGCATCCTGCCAGAGAAGAACTGTGCTGGGCAGGACCCTCAGCCCCTCTCCTTATCTGCAGTTGTCACCTTTTGCTCAGCAATGACTGCAGCTCAACCTGTTCTCCCAGACCACACAGCAAACCTGCCTTGCTGTGGGCTGATAGCAGCAGCCAGCAGGTCTTGGATATATTTATCTTGACCCTGCCCTTTAGAAAGGCATTGAGAGGGTCAGCATATTCTTCCTTGCTTACACTCTTGTCATGGCCATCTTCTTACTGTTTTTTTCTGTCCATTTAGCTAGGTCATCTTCTGTCTCCAAAGTGGCAGAAAGGGTCTCTAGCGCTGTTTGAAATCCAACCCAAATTATCCTGTAATTACCATTTGTGCTTATAACAACATAAGGAATGCACTCCTTTGCCCCTGGGCACCAGTCCAGCCTGCCCCTTGCTTCCTCATCTGCTGTCATCCTCCACTCTATCAGAAGTGACTGCCAAAAGGAGGATCACACAGGAGCCTTCCCAAATTCCCCCTTGAACTCTGAAGGCTAGGGGCTGGGTCCTAGGCAGCTGCTTGGATCCAAGGGCATTAAACTCAATTAGCTGCAGTCTCAGAGGGCAGAATTGGGTGGGATGGGAGCAATCAATCACCCTGTTTGCTGCAGTGCTGGTATCTCCTCACGATCAACTATCTGATCCATACAGTTCCCTGTTTACCATCTTGCACAGACAGACCAGTGCTAAATGTAGGAATGCCCACATGGATGTCAATGTCTTGCATCACTCAGGAGGTCAGATCTGATGGCCCTAAATCTGCATAGTGTTTGGAATGTGATCCTTAGTCCAACGAGCTTGGAGGGCCTCACACACCTTTGCTGAGCCTGTAATGCCTGTGTCTCATGCTAGCAGAGATGGAGTTGATAAAATTGGCCATATGCTAGCCTGAATGAAGTGGTATAAGTAACAGCACACATGGAAAAAGCTGATTGCTAGCTGTCATCTGCAACCAAATACAGACCTCACCTTTGATGCACGAGCCAGTGCTATGTGTGGTCAGATGACAGGGAGGGGCTCACTGATGGGCATGTGGCCACTCAGAGGAGGAAAAAGTAAATAAATCACTGCAGCACTGGTGGGGCCAGGCCAGGACAACTGAGCCCATGGCTGAAATGAAGCTGATCAGATAGCCCACATGCTGGGCTACCCAGGTCCAGGTTGTGTATAGAGGTTCTTTTCACAGAATCACAGAATCACCAAGGTTGGAAAAGACCTCCAAGATCATCCAGTTCAACCATCCAACTATCACCAGTAGTTCTCACTGAACCATGTTGAGAAGGTTGAGAAGGAGCGGGGCTTACAATAAATGCAGGAGGCACAGAGATGCCAGGAGGCAGTGGTAGCTGCTGAAGGAGGATTGGGTTGTATGCATCTCACACTTGGGGCATCTCCCCATCCCTAAAGACATTCAAGACCAGGCTGGATGGGGTCCTGGGCAGCCTCACCCGCTGGGTGGCAGCCCTGCTCACAGCAGTGGAACTGGTAGTCTTTAAGTTCTCTTCCAACCTAAACCATTCCATGATTCTATGATTCTATGACACATGAGTCTTGGCAGGCCCAAAAGGAGAGCTGGATACTGCCCTATAAATCCATATCTGAGTACAGTGGTTGGATCTGGTGAAAACCTTCTGGGGTGTGGTTCAAACACTGTTCTCCCATAAAAACACAAGCACACTCAAAAATGCTTCATCTGGGCGCTCTGCTTTTCTTTTTGCCCCAAAATGCCAGAATTAGCCTCGAGGGGTAGTGAAAACTGAAAGGAAAACGTTGCAGCTTTTTTTAAAATACCAGCTGCAGTTTGGAGCAGCAGCTAAAATCTAATTACAGTGCACACCCGGCGGTGTGAGGTGCCTGTGTGCTTGTTATAAAAAGCAGCTATAAAATCAAGGAAGAGTGAACAGAGGAGCATGTTTGACTTCAGGACTGCAAGATTCAACATGCTCTTAGCCCAGCCAGGCAGCTTGCTGAGCAAGGGATATTTGGAGTTTCGGTCTCCTCAGCACCCTCCTTGCAGTCGTTTCAAATGAAAGACTTGTCACGATTTTTAAGCTGTGAGACATTTGCTATTTATGGAGGATCCGTCTCCCTCTTCCCCGACCCGAGGTGCCCTCAAGAAGTGCCAGACTCAGCACTAAGTGGACCATTTCTATCCCACAGCCCTGCCTCACTCGTGCCAACTGGGTTGGTAGGTGCATTATAAATAGCACTCCTAGAAAGGTGTAACAGATAAAGATTGACATTTGCACTCCTAAACTTCTCTGCTATTAAAATTTCTCAGATTTTGCCTGAAGAGCTTGCTGAAGTTTCCCATCTTCAGCGCAGTGTTCTTAGGGGCTGGGTAACTGGAAATCAGAGAAAAGAGTTGGCAGAAGTCTTTGTTACGACAGCAGGTAAGTTAGTGAACATTAAGATAAAGAGTTTGGGAGGAAGAAAAATGGGTCTGGGTGACTTGGTGACTGTTAATGTCAGCCATCAACTCCTGATCTGAACCATGGTGCTGTGCTGTTTTCACCCAGTTGTGAAAGGCTGGTTATACTGAAATCATCACTCAATTTCTTTGAACATTCTTTCATACTCATCAGCTCCTTAGCTCAGCATCCCAAATACCTGAGTCTTACAAGAATATGGTGGCTGTTATGTCAGCCACGACAGTGTGCAGATTTCAGAGCAAGACCCTCTTGAGTGAGAAATAACTATTATCTAATTTTGGCTATTACCATCCGCTGCTGTTCCCTTAAAAGAAAAGTACTTTTTCGTATGTAGAAAAGCAAATTTTATGCTTATTATGGGGCCAAAACTGACTTTCAGATGCTTCCATATGAATAAGAGTTGAGCAGAGGGTGTGAATGTAGTATGAGAGTTAGATTCCTAGGCAGGATCCAGACACATTCATTCTTTGGAGGCTGTGAGGCAGGGCTACTTGATGTTCATGAGGGTAGCAACGAGGATGAGAGCAAGGGCAAGACAGTGACTCCTGCGTTGTCTTACTATATTTTTATTTTCTCTATATCTGCATTGTTTCTGAAATCTTGCAAAAGGAAAATGATTTTACATTTCCACTGATGTCAGCCGATGTCAGGGAATTAATGGGAATTTAGAAGGGAAACCGAGCAAAAAAACACCCTCTAACTTTTTTGTCCTATTTGGAAAAGAAACAAAACATGAATTGCTGGTGTAAAAAATAACTACATCCTCTTGGAACCTGAGCACAGAATTCTGAGTTAAATTCCCCCGGGTATAATACATTAAAGCACTCACTGATTTGCTTATCAAAACAAAGAATGAGTATGCACATGCCGGAGGTGGGGCACTGAGCGGTGGAGGTGTCTTCCTAAGGAATGGAAACTCTGAGTTTGAATCTGGTAGTAGATGTGTGCCAAAGGCCATTCACTTCCCCCCAGCTTCTTCTGGTCCTGCAGGCTAGGAAAGTCCAAATAAGCCAAACCACATTAGTCACATAGCCCTGTCTCTTCTTGGTGTACATCAGCATTTCTAGCTTGCATGGTGCATAGGCTTGAGACTGACCTTTGCCATGCAGGCTATCATCCCATGAATAACACAGCCTTGAATTATCTGGAGCTGTAGTCTCCCAGCTTTCTATTGAATCACAGAATCATTAAGGTTGGAAAGACTACTAAGATCATCCAGTCCAACCATCAACCCATTGCCACCATGTCCACTAAATCATGTCCCTTAATGTGATATCTACTTTGTTCTAGTTGTGCTTAGTACACACTGATCTCGTGCTCTGGCTCTTGACACAGAATTTCTTTTTACTTGTTTGGTCATAGTTTTTTTTTTAGTTCATATCCTTTGCTTCTGTTCCTTTGCCTGGCCCTGGCAAAACACAGAACAGACACAGAGTTCTGAACAGTCATTTGGGAAGAAATCACGGGAAATTTAAAGTAGAGTCAGAAATAAGAAGCAGATATAGTACTCACAGTTTTCCCCTTTGTCTCCCCAATCTCTGCTGAATTTCAGTGGCACTTGCAGCATAGGCTATTCATTCCACTGTAACAGGTGGGACAAGGCTGTTCCATTTTACACTTTTCTGTACAATTAAACTTTACAGGATGAAATGCCAGTCCTGCATATTCCTTGTGCACAGTCTAGGATCACTGGTGCTTGCCATATATCACAAACTCTGATGGTTTGTTCTGATCACAGATAATCTAAGGAGTTGGTGTTATAACAGTCCCCACTTTCTATTTCACCACTGACCCAGTTTGGTAATTACGACATTACTGAATCACTCTTGTGTTTGGCAACGGATGTCATATGTTTGAGTGATGAGTAGCCCCAGATGTTGTGTTTCACTTTATTTAACATGAACTCATGTGAATTCAATAACATCTAATCTACTGAGCACTGAATGAATCATGCAGAACAGTTTGTAAAAATCCTAGATATAGCTTCAGAGTGCGCAAGCTATTTTCCTGGAAGAAGTTGCATAGAATTTCATTAGCTGCATGAATCTGGTAGGAAGCTCTTCATGTGTGATGTATTGTTTCTCTGGGATTTTTAATGTGTTGTGTAAGTCTGCTGATGCAATGCTTGTCCTTTAATATGACATTATTAAAATAAAAAGTAAAAATAAATAAATAAAGGAGGTTATTTTTATCCTGAGTGGGTTTACTTGGAAAATATTAGCACCAGCATATTCTTCTTATATAGCATCTCCAGCTGATTTTATGTTGCTGAACACTTCACTTGGTATGCTCTGACATCAGAGCATATTCAGCCTTGCAGGACAATTTAGCAGTTGCCCTGAGAGGACCCTTTAGGGAAAAGAGGTGGATCACAGAAAAATATTTCATCCTCCATAGAATGAGCTTGCCCTAATAGAGACCGTGGAGAGCTCAGAGTGAGACAGAATGTCCAGGATATTTAGCAGCATTCTGTGTCTTGGGATGACACAATATGTTAGACAGCGGTCCACTTCCTATACTGTACTGTATGTGTTCAGCAGTGACCACAAACAGTGAAGGTCTGGTTTGTTTGGTTTTCCTGATGATTCAGGGCTTGGGGCTGTTCCTTTCACTTGAAATTATTATTATCATTATTATTATTTTTATTTTATTATTTTTTTATTATTATATTATTATTTTTAATTAATGTAAAATCATCCCTCACTGGGATATCGCTTCTAGTTTTAAAGAAGCCAAGAAAACCAATGGTCTTAAATGTCTGCCTGCCAACTCCTTGCTTAGAAAGTCTCCCTAGGTACTGTATTTCATGTGGTCAGAGCCAAGTAGCCAAGACAAGTTTCATCTCCATTAAAGTTGCAGGAAACCATAAGCTCCCTTTCAAATGGGAGCACTGACCCAGTTATCCTTTCCTCTCTGCTCCTTCCTTGGTACATGCAATAAATTGAAGCTGCCTGATGTCAAAGCAGGATTTGGAGAACTACTGTAAAGGCACAAAGTTTTGGTTGGGTTATTATGTGTGTCATCTTTTCCATATGGCTTCCAAGCTTTGAACTAAAGAAGTCACAATCGTTATTTCTGAGAAGCACTGTGGTGGAATCCAGTTTTCCCACCATCATGGCATGTATTGTTTCAGAGAACTAATAGAAAGTTTGCTATTTAAGAAGCTGCCAGGTGCTCTCACTTTTGAAGACAAGTTTGAGGGACCAATTGTCTTCTAATCACCATTGAGGCTATTGGCCAGCTTCTCCCTTGGCTACACAGTTGTACATGCTTCAAGCAGCTGAGCAGACTTTGCCATTTAGAAACAGAAATCATTTTTAGAAGTGGCAGAAAATGCATCAGTTCCTACCTGAGTAACAAGGGATGCTTTCTCCATGAAAATGCTTTTTAAATAGCCAAGGAACATAGGCAGAACAGACAGGAACAAAGCTTGTCTGTGAGGTACCAGACTGGAAAGCTGTCACATTAGTGCTAGCTACTATCTCAGCTTTCATACAGCTTCCATCATAAATGTTTAATTTAGTTTTTTCTTCGATTACATTCTTGCATGGATAGACAAGGGAAAAAATGTCAGGCCTGCAACATACTTTGACATGTTAATATCCATGGGATAAAAATCTTGGAGGAAGCCTCTCTGGAGCAAGTGTCTTCAGTAAGTAACTAAACTGATGAGCTTTTAAAGAATTAATGACTTCATAAAGCTGTTTTTCTGAGGGTGGCTTTTGATATTTTATTGGGATCTCTAGTGTGTTGTTTTGGTTCCAAACAAGCTATGTTCAAAGGCAGATAAATATAAAATTTTAAAATGATATTTCAGAATATTTTGCAAATATTATGTCTTTACCTTTTCAGAGATACAGTGTCCTTGTCCAGTTGATGAGGGAAAAAAAGGCACAGGAAAACAAAACAAAACAAAACAAAACAAAACAAAACAAAACAAAAAAAAAAAAAAACACTGATTACTGAAATGGGAATAATAACCTTATAAATATAGAATACAAGTGATGCACGTTAAACTCCTTTGTCCACACCAAGCTCCTATTGGAAATATAAAGGCTCCAATGAATTCTGAATATTCAACACTTATTCTGAAACATCTCTCCACACCATTCTTTGAAATTAAAGATCCAGGACTGATATAGAATCATAGAATCATTAAGACTGGAGGAGACCATCTAGTCCACCTGTCCACCTACCACCAATACTGTGCACTAAACCATCTCCACATTTCTTGAACACCTTCAGAGATGGTGACTCCACCACCTCCCTGTGCAGCCTCTTCCAGTCCCTCAGCACTCTTTTGGACAAGAAGTTTTTTATGATATCCAACCTGAACCTCCCCTGCTGCAAGTTGTGACTATTCCCTCTCAAGCTATTATGTAACAATCTGTATTTTCTAAATGCCTATATCTAATTTGCACTGGTTAGCTCTGTTTCAGTCTCACACAGGAAGGTAATAACTGTGACACTGAAAGCAGGCTACTCTGTAGTACTGAACTGTTAATCTCATTTGATAGAATTTTGTCCAGTCAACCACCAGGACAGTCTCACAGTGAGCACAAATCCCTGGGTGTGCAGGAATTTGCAACTTGCCTCCAGCTATTCTTTTGCTTTGGAGCACATAAATCTTCTCCTATGCTCAAATTTTCTTCAAAGTAACCACCCCATTTCTCACCTATTCCACTATCTACCTATTTAATGCAGACAGACTGAACAGCTCTCTCTTCTATTTAAGTAACCCTTAACACTTAGTACAGAGATACAATATCACCCTTGCTTCAGAATGGTGTACAATACACCATTCTGTATGGCGAGACGCCTTGAAGACCAATAGTAATTATGATAGTCAGAAAAGAAAGGACTGAAAATATGTCCCCATCCTTCATCAGAACTCATGCTACCTTTACTTGGCAAGTCTGGAGATTGCATAGATTGCCTTATTTCTTTTTTATTTCTATCCCATTGGATTTATCAGAATGAAATGTGAGTGAAATGCTAGAATTCAGACCTTGAAGATTTCAGCCATACTTCCCCCTGTTCAAGGGATATCTTCCATGTGTTATAATTATTCCGCTCAATTCCATCACACTTCCAATTTCTACTCCTAGTAATACAACTCACCTTCAAAGTAAGCAGTGACAAGGGCAGTTCATGAGGACAACTGGGCTCATTGAAGACATCTTTGCTATGTAAGCTTAATTCAGTGTGCACAGAACTGGAAATGTTTTTCTGAAGGAGCTAGGGGTAAAGCTACATCCTACACCATGTTAGATAAAATGCAGAATCTGGACCTTCCTCTGATTACTCCTTTGAAGAATTCTGTTCACCTCAAATTTTGGCTGTAGAAAGTAAAATGATGGTATTATTTAGTATTTATTGTTAGTAAATATAACTGAATTCCATGCACCAGGAGAGAAGTATAGAGAGAAAATTCTCACTTGCTACACCATAAGCTTTATTATTAATATTTCAGTGAATAAAGCAATGTTTACTAAAGAAAGCAATTAGGTAATGAAAAAAAAAAAAAAAAAAAAAAAAAGCTGGTAAGTTTCACATAGTTTGAGCCAACTCATTTTGCTTCACAAGTGGGAAATGTATATATGGCCAGCCCATGAAAGATCATTTTTAATCAATAAACAAATAAATCAGTTGTTTTCATGCATCCGTTTCTTTTTTCTTTCTAATCCACTGACATAGTCCCAGTCAAGAAAGGCCAGGTATGAGAAGAGATTGTTCTTGGCTTCTTAGCTCAGGGCTTTTTCTTGGGCAAGGCCAAAGGTGCATATAGCTAATGTAGGTAAGATCACAGTTTCCATGCTTCCTGAATAATGCTGCACTTAAGCATCTAATGCCAACAACTTTTCTTAGGAATGCATTTCAGTTTGTACAACATGGAACAGATAAGATTTTAAATCTAGCCTGCTGGCTGTCTAGTAACACAATTAAGCATTTATTTCTTTTTGACCTTGGTCTATATATGTATTTCCACTGATATGAAACATCAAGGTATAGCCAAATTAGGAAGTTCTTCCAAATGATCTAGTTCAATCAGAAGTCACGGATTTGTTGCAGATCTTTCTGTTTGAAGTTTTATGCTGTGTGTGATCCAAGTGGTCATAGGTCATAGTGGTACTTTCTGGTCTTAAATCTGCTAATTACTCCTCAGCCGCTCCATTTCTTACAGGAATGTCTCAATCTTTTACTCTACCTAACAGTCAAAAATTGAATAGAATTGAATCCTTCTATCTTGAAATTTAAATGATATACATATATTTATATCATTTATGATTTATGCTCAAAAATCATACTCCAGATAAAGTATAGACATTGATCATTATTTTTCGAGCAATTGCTTATAAATTTAGTAAGCTGTCTGCCTCTTTATACCTTTCAGTCTGTTCTCATTACAGACATGGCAGAAGGCTTTGTAGTAAATTTGGAATTTGCTGAGTGAGAAAATGAAGATTTATACAAAGCTAAATTGAACAAATGGTGAATAATTGATTTAACTGACCTGACAGCTGACACTGTGCTTGTAAATAATACATAACTTTTTACTATTCTGATAATTTAGTATTCTGTGCTTCTAGATTTCTTTCAGTAAGTTACCATGAGGAGCAAATGATCTTTGACCACCCTAAAAAGGCAAAAATATGCTTACTAAGAACATTATGGTACCCAGGTTGTAGATAGCAATAGTCTGATATAGTGCTGATAAAGCACCTTCGTAAAGACTCTCTGCCCTTTTGCCTTTTGTCTCTAAAACACTGTTTGTTAGATAGCCTCATTATAACCATTTCTTACTGTTCTGCCAGCCACCAGCTCCTGCAGTTGGACAGGCTCTGTAAAAATTTACATAGCAACACTATGGTGAACAAGATCACAGTGACTTGTAACAACAAATGCAGGTGCCTGTTCTGCATTTCCTTTTCTTTCAGTGTGTAAGTTTGAACCCTTCAACAAAGGCATAAACACAAGCTGTTGTTAAACTGGTTCTGAAAGTACACATGCAATCATAAGTTGATATATGTGTCTGATAGATTCATTGCCTTGTAACTACTGAAATAACCTGTACAATAGAAGAATGAAAGGCAACCACTAGGGTCTGGCAGCTTTCCATACCCAACTTGCAGGAGAACAGCCAGTTACAAAAAACTACTGAGCAGTGGCGATCTTAGCCTTCTTTTTATTCAGAGGATCACAGGATTACAGGATCGTAGGGGCTGGAAAGGACCTCTGGAGATCATCCAGTTCAACCCCCTGCTAAAGAAGGTTCGCTACACAAGAAAGCATCCAGACAGAGTTGGAGTATATCCAGAGAAGGAGACTCCACCACCTCTCTGGTCAGCCTGCTCCAATGCTCTGTCACCCTCAAAGTAAAGATTTTTGTTTCCTCGTGTTCATACAGAACTTCTTATGTCCCAGTTTGTGTCCACTGCCCTTTGTCCTGTTGCTGGGTGCCACATAAAAGAGCCTGGTCCCACTCAGTTGTCTCCAGCCCATTAGATACTTATAAGTATTCATAAGATCCCCTCTCACTCTCCTCCAGGCTGAACAGCCCGAGGTCTCTCAGCCTTCCCCATAAGGATGCCCTCCAGGTACCTTTGCTGCCATCCTCTAGACTCTCTTAAGTTCCCTGTATTTCTTGAACTGAGAAACCCAGACACTAGGATCCAAATGTGGGGGAGGAGAACCTCCCTCAACCTGCTGGCCACTCTCTTTTGAAATGCACCCCAGGATATCATTGGTCTCCCTGGCCACAAGGGCACACTGCTGAGTCAAACTGCTGTCCACGAGGACGTTATTCAAATCTGTCTGCTCACCACTGAAATATGTCCACTTGGATATGGCAATGCAACAGGGAAGATAAGAATTAAAGAAACAGTGATACCACATCAGCTGTCAGAATGGCCAGCTGAAAGCTCTGAGAACTGCATACTGCCTATCAGTAAAAAAGAAAATCCTCAACAAAGCCAGTGGGAAGAAAAGACTGTTCCAAAGCTGGACTACAGTTCTCATTTATGGAGAGAAGAATAGTATGTGTTACCATTTCACTTAATTCTTTCTAACAACGTTGTCTGTGGAAAGCTACAGTCACTAAATTCTACCTGAGAGCTGAAGCACACACATAGCTAAGAAATGTGAAATTATTATACCCAGTGCAATTTTAACTGAAACAGCTGTACCTCTTTCATTTTAAAACTGTATCATTTTTATGCCTAAAGGTTTGTGTGCAGGGTGGCTGAGTTATAGTAACTGCAAAAAAATTTCTGGGCTTGATTCCAACTGCTTTCTCTGAGAGCAGAAGACACAATTCTCCTCTCCATCAGATGATTTGTGTTGAAGGATCTACCTATTGTCCATTATGTTCATTTAGTCTTTTGACTTCTGAAAAGTCTAAGAGGGTGAAAAACCCAAAGTAGCTGTAACATTTGGCATGTGCCTAAGTAGCCTGGCAGGGAAGGATGACAAGGACCCACGCAAAAGTTTACATCCCTGTGCTACAGCCTCTGTCCAACTTGTCCTCAGGCAAACTGGGATCTGACAGATAAGTCATACAGCAGACTAGAGGATATTGCATGGTGTCAAATAACTGTGTGAACTCTACTCCTAAGAGTGGTGAAGGGAATTCATTGCACAAGTCTCAACTTCAGAGCTCAAGACTCGGCCAGTCCTCATATTTTAAAGTTCCTCCTTTTTTCCTTTTGTGTTCCCAGCTTGTCAGTTCTTTTATTCTCTACACCAGCATGAATAAGAGTTTCTTTTAAACACTCACACATGGAAACCCCTGAGAGGAGGAGAAGAAAATTAGGGATTGCAGATAGTATCTGTGCTCAGTGACACCAATTTGGTGTTGATAAAAGATGGAGCACCTGAAATTAGGATCACCATATTTATGACGAGCCACATCACTTAGCTACACATCACTTCAATTAAATGGGACAAAATGGGCTCCACAGATGGGGCCTACAAAACAATCATGTTTTATGTTAGATGGATGAGGAGAAGGAAGGTAGCAACTTATAGAGGGAGATCTGTACGGCCCTGTGGACACCCACAGACGCTCCCTACAGTGCTCTGCAAACTGCCGAGCAAGACCTTCCCTCTCCCAGCATGTTCTCAAGGGAAAGTCCATCAGAAATCAGTATCTCTTTTGCCTTTCCTTTTATCATAGGCTGGGTCAAGTAGATTGGGCAACAGACTTGACAGTTGACTATGCCGTGATGAATTTTTCGTGCTGATTTCCCAGAAAAGATTAACAAAATATTCTGTGTTTGTTGCAATAGCAAAGATTAACAAAATATTTGGGGTTTGTTGCAACAACCTTCTATTTTATGTACATACCTGACGTTCTCCAGTCCACCCCCTTGTTTAAAGATTTATGCTCTTCTTACAGTAAAGTGGCACTGTCTTGTTGAACCCTCATGCTCTTCTGTCTGATTTCCTGCCTGATTTTTAGGCTCTCTGTGAAGGCAGTTCTCAGAATGTTCTCTCACGGTAGCATGAACAGCTGTAGCTGCTGGTAGGTTCCAGTGTGAGTTGCATGGGTCTAATCCAGAGTTAGATCTGGGTGGGTAAATAGTCAGGCTTGTTTTTCAAGGATTAGGTTTTGCTTTTATCTTGTAGGTGTTTATGTTTCCTGATGCCATGTTTGCAGGCAGGAGAGAATGAACAAAGTCCAGATCCTCTGGACTCTGACCCCAGAGGAATGGCCACTTCCCCTTTACACAGCAAGTTTGCTGCAACCCAGTATTGCCTTCCTTCCCCAGCACCAGGGACAGTGTGCGCTATTCTGACAAAACAGATGTTTTACCTAAAAGCTTTTGAGCCTTACAAATGAATCCCAAATGCATCATCTGCCTTGACTAACAAAAGGAGATGAAACATTAAAAGAGAGCTGAAGTGGGGGATGCAGCACTTTGATACCATTGAGAAAATGAGAGGTAAAAAGGGCCAACACTATTTTAAGATCACAGAGGAACGGAGAGAGCCTGCAGTGGTTTTCTGGTCAGCTTGGAACAATAAAAAAAGGTCTTAAGAGAAGTAAAAATGTATGTTGGTACTTTGGCACTTTCAAAAACCTGAAAACCAAAACATCCATCGCCTTATATCCCACATTCAGAGTCACTGAGGCCAAGTGCAGCAGTCCTTGGTGCAGACAAGCACTCTGACACTCATCCAATAGTGGCAGCACTGCTCACACCAACAGTTTATTTCCAGTGTGAAAAGTTATGTTTGTTCCCTGTGTTGTAGAATACAGATTCCTGACATGCAGACCCAACCAAAATCCCTTACTAACCTTTTCTGAGCCTTCTTCTTTGGACTAGGATCAAGCAACCCTGGAAGGGCTTGTTTTTCTCCCTTAACAGTGAATGGCAAGGCAAGCTCTGCTGTACTAATCTCCTTTATGAAGATCTAGAAGATCCAGACAGTGTATCTGACTGGGTTTCAAAACATTTCTGCTTAATTACATGCCTCTTCATAAAAAATATCTTCTTCTTTCCTGACAAGGTGAGATTATTTCTCAGAACTCTATTTTTTTCACATATAAAGAGATGGTATATTTATTAATCTGTATTAATTTGGTATTTATACAGCATTCTGTATGTGTCTGGTGATTTGGCAACATATGAAAGGCAGTTCCTGGTCTTAAGTATTTCCACTGTGCTTTTAGATAATACTGTAAAAGATAAAATAAGAAGAAAGATTGAAAACTATGAAAATACAAGACCACAAGGATGTTGTATGTTAAAGGCATGTATCTTGGTTTTATTCTTCTATGTAATACAGATTTGTGATTTATAAAAGGACCTTTTAATATGCAAATATCGCTTAGGGGAATGACTGTACAGAAGAAATATGTCACTCAAGCCAAATGAAATAAAACCAGCATCACATTTTCAGAAGTTCTTGCACAGGAAAGAAAGCAAGTCCTTTAGAAAGAAAATCCTGATGGGCTGAAGATCAGATATTTTTAGTAGATCATTAAACCCTTTAAAAAGTAGCAATCTCCTCAAAACAAAAACAAAAACAAAACCCCTTTTGAGTGTTTTTTTTATTTGCCCCCAGTTTTCTGAAGCAGTGTTATATTTCTTAACTTTATTGAAAAAATCCTGAAGTGCAATTCCTCCTTTTTTTTCCTCTGTAAATAGGAGTGGTGATTTCAGGGTTTATATCTTAATCCAACCTTCAGGCTGTAAAGAACACATAAAGTTTATGAGACTATCAGTAGCTTTCTTGAAATGCTGAATACGACACTGTGGGAAGCAAAGAAGTGTATGCTAGAGATGAGTGAGTGAATGAGAAAATAACACCATGTCAAGTGGGAGCCTGAGTTAACCAGGAGTAAGTAATCAAACAAAACAAGACAAGTAAAGGTAATGGCAGCTGGGGTCCTATGGGTTCTATGGGAAATAGAATAGGGGAATAGAATAGGGGAAGCATTAGAAAAAAAAAAGAAAAAAGAAAAAAAAGGGGGAAAAGAAAGTTTGTTGCAAAAAAATTGGAAGGATGAGACACTTTTAGATGAGTTACAGAATTCCTGTCTGAAAAACAAGTTGAAAGATATTTGGAGTAAGTAGACAGAAAGGAGAAGTTAAGACTTCTGTGTATTGAAAAAAATAAAATAAATAGTATCAAAAAGACTCACAGGCTAGAATTAAGGAAGTAATAGAAATTGTATAGAAAATATTTCCTGAAGGAGAAATCAGGGGTCACTAAAAGGTTACTTTTAACTAATGCTGCTTGATTGGTTGTTAGTGTTCAGCTTCCTCTGAAGTGACAACACGTTCGGGTGACCATTGCCCTCTTCCAGCAATTATTGGTGCTCTGGCAATTGCACTCAGTTTTAATCACTTATAGTCTTGAATGGTACTATTCTTGGTTTCAAACAAAAGAGCCAACTGTTGAGCCAGAGATGTCCACTTCTTTTGGCAGCTTCCTGTTGGTTTTTTTTCTTGAAAACTTTTTGAAGAGTGTGTTGGGTTCAGGAATTATAGAATCATAGAATCATTAGAGTTAGAAGAGACCTCTAAAGGTCATCTAGTCCAAATCCCCTGCAACGAACAAGGACATCTATAGCTCGGAGTCCCATCCAGCCTGCTCTTGAATGTCTCTGGGGATGGGGCATCTCTGGGCAATTTGTTCCAGTGTCTCACCACTCTTATTATAAAAAACTTATTCATGATATTCAATCTAAATCTTCCCTCTTTATGTTTGAAACCATTTCCCCTTGTTCGATCACCACAGACCCTGCTAAAGAGTCTGTCCCCTTCTTTCCTGTAGCTCCCCTTTAGATACTAAAAGACTGCTATCAGTTCACCTCACAGACTTCACTTCTCCAGGCTAAACAGTCACATACTCTTAACCTTCTCTTGTAGGGAAAGTGTTCTATCCCTTGAATCATTTTCCTGGACATACTCAAACAGATCCATATCTCTCCTGTAATGAGGACTCCACATCTAGATGCAGTACTCTACGTGAGACTATACCAGCACAGAGCAGAGGGGCAGGATCACCTCGTTTGCCCTGCTGGCCATGGTTTTTTTGATGCAGCCAATGTTCAGCTGGCTTTCTGGGCTGTGAGGGCATGTTGCTGGCTCACATCCCACCTGCCATCCACCAGAAACCCCAGGTCCTTTTTGGCAGGCCTTCGCTTTATTCTTACATCCC
Organism: Coturnix japonica; assembly: GCF_054131305.1. Lineage (NCBI taxonomy): Eukaryota > Metazoa > Chordata > Aves > Galliformes > Phasianidae > Coturnix > Coturnix japonica. The sequence goes on along the minus strand of NC_140664.1, from coordinate 9,490,574 downwards.
CCAACCTGTGCCAATAGTAGGGATTGCCACCATACAGGTGCAAGACCTTGAGCTTGTGTTTCTTGAACCTCATGATCTTCTACTGGGCCCACTGCTTGAGCCTGTCTGGGTCTATCTGGGTAGCATCTCTGCACTGTGGCTGACTTGAGCCTCAGTGGGATTGTTGTGACTGAGCCAAGTGGGAATTTTCTTTCTGCTCTATGGCAGATTAAACTACAAAGTTGCTGCTTGTGTAATTTTTGGGAATTTTGCAGGAGAAAACACTTGTCCAAACTCTATGCTGCTCTATGAATCTATATAAACTTTAAAGCTCGAACATGAAATTTAGTAAAAACATAGTTACTGTAGTTCACATATTATGGATAAACAGCTCAGAAGGCAACACATAATGGGCAAAAAATCAGAGGAGTTAATCTTAACTACTCTTTCGAAATTAAAAAGACCTTTTTCCTTCCTGTCTTACAGCACATCTTTCCCATCAGATTTTCTCTTGTCACTGAAGGACCAGACTCTCTGGATACAGTCTTTTTATTTTCCTGAGAATTTGCCAAAACCAAAAGAGGCAGCCCAAAATTAGTAGCTAAATCCTCAAAATGTCATAGCATTTCTGCATTTAAAAATCTGGTTAAAAACGACAACAACAACAACAAAACTTCAGAGGTTTAGGAATAGCCTTTGATAAACTCTATTCTCTATGTGAGAAAGATCTTGTAGGCAGCTACCATACATCCAGCTTCATACACTGAATTGTTAAGATGCAGTGAGCTGTGCTTTGAGGAAGGGAAACTTTTAATTAGATGAGTTGTTAGTGAGCTTTCTATTGACACCTGGCACCAACCACACACACACCTGGCACCAGTAGCAACACACCTGAGACACTGTTTAAGATGAACTGTAAAGTGTCAAACCTTTTTTGTGGTTTTAAGATGAGGTTTTGGTACCTGAAATCTCATGAGTTGTTGTTTAAAACAGTTTTCTTTCTAGGGAAATCAGGGCAAATGAATGTTTAAGTGGAATTTAAATGTAATCAAGATATATCAGTCTGTATTGAACACCAAGGCAGTTATTATACTATCAGTAAATTATGGGAACTTTCTCTCGGAAAAGCACACTGTTAAAATGCAGTGGCATGTATGCACTGCACTGTAGGAGTACCATTGTGAACAGGTTGCATCAAGGACTACAAGTCCATGATGTCTGATTCTCAGGGAGCTGTTTCAGACTACCTACAGACTGTGGACTGAATCACAGTACTTAATATGTGAATAAATTTTATATAATTTTCTTCAAGAATGATTTCATATCACAGAATCACAGAATCATAGAATCACCTACAAGATCATCCAGTGCAACCATCCACCAGTCACCAATAGTTCTCACTAAACCATGTCCTTCAACACAACATCCAAACATTCCTTGAATGCCTCCAGGGTCAGTGGCTCCACCACCTCCCTGGGCAGCCCATTCCAGTGCCTGACCACTCTTTCAGAGAAGAAGTGTTCCCTAACGTCCAGCCTGAACCTCCCCTGGCACAGCTTGAAGCCATTGCCTCTAGTCCTATCACCAGTTACAAGACAGAAGAAGCCAACCCCCAGCTCACTACAACCTCCTTTCAGGTAGTTATAGAGAGCACTGAGGTCTCCCCTAAGCCTCCTCTTCTCCAGGCTGAACAATCCCAGCTCCCTCAGCCGCTCCTCATAAGACCTGTGATCCAGATCCATCACCAGCTTTGTTGCCCTTCTTTGAACACACTCCAGGGCCTCAATGTCTTTCTTGCAGTGAGGTGCCCAAAACTGGACACAGTACTCTCCAGTTCTATCTCTCCTACATAACAGGAATTACCTCTAGGGAACAGAGGAATACTCTAATCTGCAGACAGTGTCTCAACAAGCTTACCTTTCCTCCACACATACTCTGGTTTTATCATACATAAAAGTAATTGGGTCAAATACTAAGGGAATCACTGCACTTTGGTAGTGATCAAATATTCAGCCCACTGTGCATGAAGATGGCTTTACATTATAGTTCACAAATAATTTTAATAATAGTTACAAATGTATATTTAGAAAACTTCATGAGGAAGGGGACACCTCACACACTGATGATGTATGTCAAGAATATATCTTTGTGAAGTACGATAGAATGCCCGAATTCTGTTTTCAGCCTCTATGTTTACAGCCATCCTCTTGGGAGCTGAATTTGTCTTGCTGAGTTTGTGTGAAGAACATTGGTTGTGTACTCCTTCAAATCCATTTTTCCTCCTTTTTTAATGTACACAGAAACAGTATAATAGGTTAAGTGGAGCTTTTCTGGCTTATGCTAACATGCTGAAAGGAATCTCCTTTATTTACAAACATGGGCATTATATAAGTACTTAGACCTGCCTGATAGAAAATACGGAAGGGATACACGTGCTGAAAGGTCAGATGGACATTTTATCATTTAATCATGAATTACAAGAACGTTTCTTGAACGTTGCAAGGTAAAGTAGGTGCTTTACAAAAGCATCCAATTTCAAATCCATGGAAGAGATGCTGAGTCTCTGTCAATTACCATGGTGGCGCTGATGTGACCATGCCATTGAGTTCATTTTTCAGAGTCAGAGTACAAAAGATATTAGTTTTTTGGTTTTTTGTTTTGTTTTTTTTTTTTGCTTCTGGTGTCTTTAGGTCAAGATTGCATGTCATGTCCTGGGAAAGATCACAGAAAGATAGTGTCAACTCAACTGCATGTGTTTGGAGTCACCTTTGCGAGACCCGGTTTCTTGCAAAGCAGTGAGAAGCTGCTGGCGTGACCTGCTGGTGAACCAGTGTGAGGGAGGAAGGAGCACACATCTTCCAAGGAGATGAAGCAGGACATGCTCTTACATCTGATCTGAAATAACTGCTGTACAAAGGAAAAGCGAATGTAGGCAGCAGAGCCAAGCTGGTATTTCATGACCTTCTGATTGCAGAGTTCAAGATGTCTTCATTTCTTTTTGCTAGAGGCTTCTGTGTTGGGGGAGGAGGACTCAGCGGCAGTGAAGGAGGAGAGAGTAAATTTCCTTTCTGAAGTATATTCTTCTGCCGGTGGAAGCAGTGCATTGTTTCTTGAAATGGACAAAGTTATTTTCTAACTTCCCTGTATCCTGTCACCTGGCCCTTCCTTCCTCCTCACGATACCACAGTAAAATACACAAACATACGAGCTATGCATTATTTGCATCATGGCAGGATTTATATTCTGATCGAGGGTGGTGATTTATACTTGTTGGGTTTTCTACAGACCACATTCCAGATGTGGAATGAATTTTACTGGCATTTATTATTCACTAGGGGTGGCTGAGGATGGCTTGCTTTATACTCCTGACATTTATGCTTTAGTGTAGCTTCCCTTTTCCTTTCAGTGATGTTTTTCCTTTAAAAAGAAAAAAAAAACCAAAAACAAAAGGAAAAGAAGCCCATTCTACAGCAGCGCAGACCTTAAATGACAGATTATGTTTATGGAGAACAGCATTTGGAAGAGAAATCCCATTCCTCCAGTAAATTGCAAAAATACATTTTAAAAAGCTGATTAAATGTATTAAGAAAATGTTGCTGATTCTTCCAAGATTTTAATCCCCTTTGCAAATGTGTTGTTAGCATTGACTTTCTAAGCTTGTCTGTTCCAACAGCCAAGCTTTAGGTCAATGTGATAATAATGAATCATTAAGGAATTAAAAGATAGATGGAAATTTTAGGGCTAACCCAAAGGAAAGGCATGAGATAAGTTTTCCCCCAAAGATCAGAAGCTATACTTATTTGGATAGCTTTTATGCATACGGTTTCCAAAGGCTGATAATACAGTAAAAGACTTCTAGGCTTGAAACACTCCAGAAGCTCTATGAAGTACTGTCCAATTTTCCTGTTGTGGGGAATGTAAGAAAGACTAGAAATGAGAAGTGCTTAATTGTAGGGGTTTCATGGGGCTCATATAAAGCAGAAGAGGCTATCTTCTCCATGAGTGTAGTCACCACAGATATTTCATGTAGTCTGAAAGTGTTCAACAACTGATTGGTGCCAAAATAGACCCCAAATTGACACAGAAAGAGATGGAGTGACCATGGAGAACAAGTGAGAGAAGGAGGAAAAACTCCTGGCAGGGGAAAGAAGGAGGAAAAACTCCTGGCAGGGGAAAAAGATTTGGTGAGTAGAGCTGGGATTACAAAGGCTACCTGGGTTGCATGGGGGTTGATCCACCAAATGTGACTCCTTTAATTTGAAATCTGATTCCCACATCGCAGCAGCTTCTGAGGATCTGCCTTTTAAGTTTTCCTGTCTGCTCAAATCTGGCAAACCAAAAGAGGGTTGAACAGTGCCTGAGATGGTAGGAAGTTTCTAATGTGAAGTCCTGTAAAGAAACTTTTACTTTCAAACTGCAATTAAACAGTATAATTCTGATTTAAATTGGGTACTTTCTGACAGCCAGTGGATGCTTGGCTTTGTACTGTTTATTATCACCATACTCATACTGCCTTTCAATGGAGAGGTGAGCTGCCACATGCATAATTCCCAGTGAAATGGGAAAGAGGGTCTCCTGGCTCATGTGCCACTGACAGAGCACAGAAATGGTGATCACAGGAGACAAGTCAATGCATTTTGTGACATGACTTCTTTAAGAATGTGCAATCAGATTAGGTGGGCTAAGCCCTGTGGAAGCAGAAAAGAGCTTGCTGAAGTTTTTTAGGGATGAACTCAGTGTGAGAGCATGGGATAAGTATAAACAAATAAGTAAGTGAAGAAGTGGCTTGAGCAGATAAGAACAGCTCGGGGAATTACTTATAAGACGTGTGAAAGTAGACAACGTCCGTGATGGGTTTAACTCTGATAGACCCATTAGCTACAGGCAGTACTGACTTTAAAGAGTCCAAAATCCCTGTGACAGCTGAGATCAATGGGAAGCTGTTCTCTTCAGTATTTATTAGATGAAGGTTAGGTTAATGGATTAACTTGTCAGTTGAATCTGATAGTTGGTTCATATAGTAAATACTGGCCCTTACAGAAAATATTAGTTGACTCTTTTGACCGTGGTCCAGCACATTAAAACAGTGCAGCTCTTTATCCTATTGTTTTTCAGAAAAATAAACAAAATAATTAAGTGGGATTGAGAGTCTGATGCATATGTTTGTGATATGAATGAGATTATTTATCAAGGCCAATAATGAAAATAACAATAAGCAAACAAACAAACAAACAAACAAAAAACAACAAGGCAGATGACACCGTGATTTAACTTCACAGTGTTTCACTCAAAACAAGCATTTTGCCACCTGGGGATTGATTCACTGATCTGCAAAACTGGCATGGAGCCTCCTTATCTTTTCATTTCAACAGGCACTAGATCAAAATTCAGTTTCGCAGATACTGAGATCAGTTCAGCTGCTGAAGCTGCTTTACCCATTATGTGTACGTTGCTCTGAAACTAATGCCTCCTGTTTTTTCCAACTGCAATGGATACAATGAATGACACTGTTTAATAAAGCAGATTCTCAGCTGCAAAACATTTTTTTTTCAACTCAGTCACCACCATGAGCCATGCACTTTTGCCAGCAATGAACAAGAGCCTACAATGCCACACCTGTAAAAATTTGTGTTAGCAGAGGTGACCCACTGTTTCACAGCTGCTATGACACTTTTGATGCTAGGAAAAGGAAAATATTACTCATACAGTCCATCTTTCATCATCCCAAACACTTGGAAGACAGCAGGCAACAAATCCAGATAATATGGAGGATGTGGTAAGACAGCCCAGCCCAAATGGGTAGTGTGCTCTATAGTCTTAAAACTGGTATGGAGTTTGGCATTACTGTGTTACTAGAGAAGGACTGTCTTCTTCTCTGACTTGGAAGTTGAAAACTCTAGCTTAGTCAGTGTCATGAAACAGCAGTCAGTCAATGGTTTGTTCAGTAAATCCACAAGGATCAGCTCTATCCTATTCCAAAAGACAGTGAACATTACTTTACTCACCGAGGGACATGTCTTGAACCATTTATTTGATAGGCATTTCACATGTTCCCCTCCATGGACTGACATCACATCTTGCCATTGTTATTAACAATTAACAATTTGATCCAGGAAACTGTCATCTTCAGCCTCATATTGATTCAAGAAGTCATAACAAACTTGCCTATGGTGGGATCCACCTAGTGTAAACTTTGAGATATTCCAACATTGCCATTACTGTTTCTAATGCACTGAAGCTGATATTTATATCTATACACAATTCCCTGGTCATAGTTTGTGCCTCAGAATTAGGATTTGTGACAGGAGCTGAGCAAAGCAGATATCTGACTGCTGGGTGCAAAAGTGCCCATGGTGTTGATTTTTAGTTTGGGTATTTCAGGACACTGGACAGTCAAGCTGGGGTCGTGGAGGAGTGGGGATATTTGGGGATAGCTGGAAGAAGGGAAAGAAATGTAGCACAACTACCTCTGTGCATCTTATTGACCCAGCAGCATCCATCCCCACAGCACAGCCATCTTCCCAGCTCTGCCTCTCTCCTCTACACTGGGACAGCACCACTCTATTCTGTGCTCTCTGCGGGAAACATTAACAGATCTGTATCGGACACAGCAGAACACTAACATTCATCTGACAGTGCTTATCATCTCTTTTATTTAAAATCAAAGGCCAGTGGTGTGCAGTCAATGATTAATTATTTCTTTGTTTCTGCACTAACAACCCATGTCACGAGTGTTTGAGTCCCAGTTCCAATAACAGCTGGGTCAAGGTGCTGTGCATTTTAATCTTGTATGTTTTATGTATTAGCTCTATCACAGTCTGCAGTGTTGCAGTCATGTTTATAGCCATCTATATGCCTGGTGTGTTTCCATATTTTCCTTCACTGTGTGCTGTGGTAGTTCAGATAAAGCTGCCTTTAAAAACATGCACTCTTGAGATGCCAAGATCTCTGAGTCCTGAAAATGAGCAGAGCTGCTAGTAGGGATTGCCCAGGCTTCATGCTTTTGATGTGAAAATTGCAGCAAGCTAAACATTCTTAATCTTCCCCAGAGGACATTTCCAAGGCGGGAAGGGCAGCAACTGGCCAGCCAACAAGGAAACCACAAAGATCAGTCAGTCAAAGTGCTTGGGGAGAATTTAAGGCCCAAAAACGAACACAGACGAGATGGTGCCTGCCTGTGGCCAACAGTGACAGTGTCATACTTCCATGAAGCATGTTGACACTCCCAAAGTATAATCAGGAGGCTGATAGGGTTTGTGCTGAACCCCAAACCACAGGGGGAATCAAACTAATGACTGAAGGCATCTTTAGATGGCAGGTTCGGGGCCTTTTGTGTATGTTTAGCAGGACATGGCACTAGATGCAGCCTAGATATCCATGTTTGGATGGTTTATCATCTGCAGCTCCATGTGCACATTGGAGGGACCTCAGTCTGCAAGTGGCTGAGAAAACACATAGATGGCTCTATAGAGTATATAGGGTATACTAACAGTTTTCCACCACAGTGGCATGTCTAGGAGACAAGCATGGCCATGCTCTACTCACTCAGATTGCCCTCAGAGATGGTGGGATTGTGGCAAAACTTCAGTCAGTGTTATTCTGTGTGCTGTATTTCTTATTCTCATGTGATGCTGCTGAGGAACAAAGCACAGCCCTACCCACTTTCACTAGACTTTCCCAGGCTCCCTTCAGAAAGATAAGTGAGGCCCTTGGGGTATTAGCAGAAGTAGGTAGCATGTATTTCTCCCTTGGCATATTCAGCTAGAAGCCAGCCAGCATCTGTCCTGAAGGTGAGTTAGCAAAGGATTGTGACAGAGAAAGATGCAGAGGCATGACCCAGAAGAGATGACTAATAAAAAATGACTTAAGAGCTCTTCTCCAAGGATCAAAGGTTAAGTCTAGGTCAATTGTAATAACTGCATTGCTTCACCAGTCAGGACATGTGCAGTCTGCTAGAGGAACATCTAAAGCATGTTCTCAAATGGCATTAAAGTGGTTGCCATTTGCAGAAGATTTGGCTCCCCACAATTTGGCAGGTATAGTTTTACACCAGCCTGAAGCTTCTCAGAAATAGGGTCACAGGATGATTTCTTTCTCAAAGACTACCCAGAGAGAGAGGAATTTTCTGCATGTAAAGCCAAGATCACTGAGTTCCCTGTGAACACCCTCCCCTTCAGCAGAGCGCCTTGCAAAACATGGCAAGAAAAAAGGAGGAAATGTTCCCACTCCCATGGTTTAGGCTATTATTGCTGCTCAATGGGAGCTGAGCAGTGTTTATTTATTTATCCTAAAAATAGATAAAAGAGTGCAAAATGGAGGGAGAATGGACAAATAAAGAAAGCAGGAGTCTGTCTGTCTGCTCTATGTAGAGCAGTGCTGTGGAGAGATACCCAATCCAATACAACATACACTGCCCAAAGAATCAAAGTAGGGCAGTATCCCATGCAGCTAGGTTTTAAATGCTAGGATCCAATTCAACTCCCAGGCATCCTTTGTTCTCTGCTGCAAAACCTGGCAATGCTGCTGCCTGTTTCAGTCTCGCACACTGGTTTGGGAAGTGCTGATTCAACGAGAAGCTTTTCCTGCCAGTGCCTGAGCTTGCTGCCCTGCTGTAAATGGGAGTTTAGTCACAGCATTCTGCCTGACATGTACCTGCCTACTCTGTTGTCATTATCAGTATAAGTATTTCTGTCTCACATAGGCGCTCACAGTAAAACTATATTAGAAGGGCTGAAAAGATTTAATTGCCTGCAGCAGCTCAGTTAATCCTACATAGTTGGATTCTCAGAAGAACTAGGATTGTTAATTGTGTAGTTTTCTATTTGAAAAGGCAATGTGGCTTAATGCAAAGTTTTTCCTAATTAAACAGCTGTCCAGAAGCACCAGTGGGCAGCACAGGGGGTACCTAATGAGTCACTATAGAATCCTTCTGTCCATCAGCTACTTACCATTATCTTTTTAAGGCCACACTCTTTTCCCCATGCAACATCGATTAGCGCTATTAGATACCGCTCATTTGCACTTTAATAGAGGAATATCTTTCCTTTTTGTCTTTCCTGATGATAAACAAATTGTATTTTCAAGGTGAGCTACCTGCAAACCTACTTCAAATGCTTGATAAAGAAGATGGGTTAATAGATGGAGCTTTAGTATGAACAATCCTTAGGATTCCTCTTTGCACACTTATTCCTTGTGCCCATTTGCCTTTGAACAAACTTGTGTTCAGAAATTGTTCCCACCATGTCTGCAATGTGTACAAAATGCTACGATGAGGGAGAAATACAGATTTCTTACTGCAAACACATCTGGTGTGAGGGAAGAAGTCCTGTTCTGTTATTGTTCTCAATGACAGCAACCTGGTCACGGGACCTTGCTGGAAGGGACTTCATTTCAGTTGAAAACTCTGATAATTAAAATGCCACTCAAGCTTCACTCTTTTCCCAGAACAATTAGTTAAGATTTTTAGACCTTTTTGTGTGGAGTTTCTTCTCCTATAAACTTTAGTAGAACAGTATTTGGTCACTGCTGTGCACTTCTGGTGATCCCCATGCAAATATCAGTGAGAGAGAGTAAGCAATTGATGCCAATTTCTTTGCTACATGTGACATTGGTAGGATTATTCTCGATTTTAAAGCAAATTATGAGCTGACATCAGACACTGCAATGAATGATGTAGAGAACAGAGGCCATTTCACTTTTTTTTCTTGATTAGTTTGGGAATTAGCAGATTTTTGGATCATTATTCAATATTTGAATTCCTTTTAAAATAATGTTTTACTGTGCAATAGAACCCTATCCCAAAGGCTGCTTATCAGTTACATGTGGCACACACTGGAGACACTGACAATCAGGGGTCACTCTCTATATTACTTTTCCTTGCTTTGGAAAAACAATAATTTTATTTTTAATGTATAAAATTTTATAAATTGCTGGAGCCCTCAACAACTTGATGGGAGAGATATTCTGCTAGGAAAGGAGGAAGAGAACATTAAAGAATGTACTGGGATTAACCAAGATTAAAAAATACAAAGATACTTCTCTATTCATTCTTATTTTGCAAAAGAAAACAAAGAATCTATAAAGAGGTTTTGTGTTTGCTTATCCTGAATCAGTCCATGAACTCCTTCTTGTTTTCCAGACGGCGGCAGGAGAAAAGTTAAAGCACTTAAATAGCATTATTACTTATTGTCGGCTAGATTTTGTATATGTATATTCTTTGTTACATTCTCTTCCTCTACATGTCTATGTACAGTGCTACTTAAAATACTTTTTATCTTGTGTAGCTGTTACTCAATTCATAGGTAAAAACACCAAAATTCCCTTTTGGGAAGTTCATTTTCTCATCCAGCATAGGTTTGGTATACATCGTTTCCAAACTACTGTGATGCAGCTCATGAGAGATTACTGTAGACAAGAGCTGAATTTTGCACTCTCAGTGTGCTGGCTGAAATGTCTGCCATGTGCTTGGCATTTTCCACATATGCTTTAATTTAGGCTTTCAATTTGCAAGTGGTTAACACTCAGTAAAGACTTATCTTCCCCTGCTTCACTGAGCCTTGAAGTCTTTCTGCTTGATTAATGCCATATTGTGTTGCTCATTGCTTCTCATATTTGAGCTCTGCATGCTGAGATACTTCCAGCATGCAGAACTCTTTCCCTTTCGCACGTCACTTGGTGATATCCCAGAGCTCAAACATCGGGTGACAGAATGGTCAAGGGGTAATGGCCACTGCTCAGGGCCTCACTCCTGCAAACATCGTACCATGTCTGTGGTCTTCAGTATCATCTGAGTGAAGCGAGGGAATTTAAGTCTAAATTGCTTCTGTCTGGAGGAACTGGTTGAGGCCTCAAGATACTGAAATCTTCCTGGAAACTTCCCTTCATCCTGCTAGGCCCCCTATTAAAAATAATATCTGAAGAACCTGATCAGTTTATCTTTTTTCACCTCCAGTGAAGAGATTATACGGCACTAACTTAAATGCTGGCAACACTGGGCTGAAAGGAAGCTACCCAGCACTTCCTCATGCTCAAGACAAAATCTCCTGTACCAAGGCCACTCAATATAGATATGCCTCTGACCTGATTTTAAGGACCTCCAGTACAGAGGCGTCACAGCATCCTCAGGCAATTCCTGTGCTTTGCTCTTCTTATCTAGAAAGTATTTCCTAATGTCTGACGTAAATCTTCCTTGCCACAAGCTGAGCTCATTTTTCCTGTCCTGCCCTCTGTAACCAGAAGATACCTTGGCAGTTACCTGCTTGCTTCCATTCCCACTGAATGTGATTTTGTTCTTTAATTCTGATGTAAAGATAGGCAGTGACTATGTTTACAGAAGTGTGAAACTTAATTTCTGAAGTGTTACGGTCAGCAGAACTGGGACAGATGTGTTTCCAAGCATTTCTAAAAATGTATTATCTCTTGGCATTAGGAACAAGGACCATCCCCTCTAGTGCTGCTGTGTTCAAAGTGCAGTGGTCTTCACATGTACAGGGATCAGAAGAGACTTTAATGCATAGACAATGCATGTGAAATAGTAAGCTTATAGGTAGGTAATACCAAAAAGGTAGATCATTTTATTTTTACTAGTTGTGTATATCCACGGTCTCACAAAATGGAAGATAACAAGGGCAGATGTACTTTGTCACTTGAGACTGGGCCAACATATATTTCAGGATGCACCCAAACCTTTAAGACTTCTCAAACCAAAGTTGCCTTCTAGAGAAACAAATTCTGGGTGCACTGAGTGCCTTAACAGGGGTTCAAACTCTTATTCATGCAGCCTGATCTTTAAAAGCCTTGAGCAGTAAATCATGCAGCCCTAATCTGTCAGGTATTCCAGTCCTGAGGCTTTGAAGCCCAGGACAGAGGCTGTGGAAGATATTCAGCTGTCCTACCTTTAGATGACTGCAGAATAGTTTTTGCAAGTGAGCTATTTGGTATCTTCCCATCAGGTCTGTGTCAGTACAGTCCTGCGAGTTCATGTGTCCAAACACAGTTATCTCCTTTAGCTACATCACATGCAATCTGCATTGATTGTATGGATTAAACCTCTCCATTACAAGAGCAGCACAGGGTGATTGTGCAGATGAGACAACCACAATTAATCACATATAATGCCTCGTACAAAATGAAGCCAATGGTATTTCTTGACAAGAAAGAGGCAGCAGTATATTTTCAGTATTTAAAGGGGGGCTATGAGAAAGAATGGGACAAGCTCTATTGGAGGATCTGTTGTGATAGGACAAGGGGAAATGGTTTCATACTAAAAGAGGGGAAATTTAGATTTGGATATAAGGAAGAAGGATTTTACATAAGTACTTTTGCCTTAATAAGGATGAAGAGGTTGCCCAGGGAGGTGATGCATGCCTCATCCCTGGAGATTTACCACAAGGTCAGGCTGGAGGGGGCTCTGAGCAACCAGACTGAGCTGTAGGTGTCCCTGTTCATTGCAGGGGAGTTGGAGTAGATGACATTCAGGGGCCCCTTCCAACTCAAAACAGTTTACCTTGTTTTGGTGTTGTTATTTTTTTGATTTGGTTTGGTTTTGGTGTTTTGGTGTGTTTGGTTTTTGGTTGTTTTTTTTTTTTTGCAGAAATTCTTTCTGGTTTTGGATGAAATAAATTGCTGTGTGGAATTCTCCAAGTGTGTTTCAGAGTCTCAGTGAAAATATGAGAATGGAAGTGTAAGTGTTAGGGCTTCATTTTGCAGACAGTCAAACCGCTAGCAGCTTGATTCAGAAGTCTGAAGAGTTTCTATGCTGTAAGTCTATCTATGATTAGTTTATTAAGATTGAACTACAAAACAAGAAGCCTCACAATTGTTTACATGTACATTGAAAACTGTGATTGAGAATAAAATGGAAATATTACATGTGGTAGGTCTACCTTGTTATCTTAATTTGTTTTGACAACAGTACCAGACCAAAGACCTGAAGTTTATGTTCAGGTATTTTTGCAGCTGTATTTAAATCAAACATTAACTCTCTTTCAGCAACACAATGGCTGTGTTTTTGCAACAGTTCAGTAAGTCATGGATGCTTTCTGGAATGGTGAGCTGGTTAGTATCTGGTATTCCTTAAAATGAAAATGTTGCTGTTGCTGTATCTTTTCTACCATGAGGGGATTTTTCTACTTGTCCTTAGGCAAACAGTTTGAGTCCCATACACTGTGAATCACTGCTCTTCTTTATTCTCTCGTTCATCTTGTTCAGCACACTACGACTGTGAGGCACAGTTTGTCACCAACTTTTAGACTCTGCAGTCTAGAAATACAGATGAAAAGTTTTAGCTAAAGAGTTAAAAAGAGCCAAGTAGAAAATCTGTGTCATTTTTCCACTATTGCATGCAGAAACCAAAAACATTCTCATTTTGTTAGAGCAGCTATTTAGATCTTGTTAGATGTATTTGAGTCTTGATCCATAGATATTTTCTAGGCAAGGCTATTTCTATGACATGAAGTTCAAGTTGAAACTTTGTGTCAAATGAAGTATTTTTCTGTTTTCCATCTAGGTGACTGCAATTTATATGTATGAAATTTGACCTGATCTGATCATCTAAGGGCTCTAGCTGAAGCAAATGAAATATTTTATCACCAGGAATCACTAGAGCTTCTGTGATGGGCTGCCCTTATACCTGAGAATAAGTATTTTTGCTGCAATATTAGAATACATCTGCCTCTCTTCCCTTTGTCTGTCCAGACCTATGGGTTTCTGCCAAGAGATAAAAGGACCTCGTTACCCCTATGATCTCATTTTGGCACTGTCCAGCCCCTCTCAACAGTTTCAGACAATGAGATGCAGTAAGGATAAGATTCCCCAACCAGCTCACAGCATACCGCTACCCTTTTTGATTCTGTCAAGATGAGCTCAGAGCTGGCTGCAAACACCTTCCTGGCTCTCTACTGTGATATCCCGGCAGCTTCTGCAAGGTATCCCTCAAATCAAGATACTATTACTCTTATTTTGACTCATATTTTGGCTTGACATCCAAAACTGATTTAACCAAATCTCAGCACAGAACCCATTCTCCAGCTCCCTCATCACCTGCCTCTTTCTTACCAGCATGCTCAGGGTCAAGCATTGCCTCCAGCTGGAGATGGTCCTATGCTACCTCACTCTGTCTCTTCAGTCACTGAGTGGGCATAAAGGAAATCACAACCTTTTGTCATTAGGCTGGGACCCAGCTGTTCCTTTGCTGTCTCCAGAGCACAAAGCTCAAAACAGAGCCACCAGACAGGTCCTGGGAGGCTGCAAAACTGCAAAGAGGGATAGATTGGTACCCAAACATCTGAATTTTGTTCATTCTCTCTTTTTCTTTTGAAGTTCTGAGGACAGACAGTTCTTCTGGCCACTCCTCTTTGCTGTTGCTTTGAGTCTGAGCACTGGTAAATGATATACAGATTAAAATGATAGTCCTTGTCACATGCTTGCCTTGAAATTAGGCCTATTACTTCACAGGCCAAGCACTGAGGAAGGGCCTCAGTCATGACTTCAGGTGAGAGAACAGCTTCAAACCTGCCTTCACAGTGCTAAACTCAATAAAAACAATATTAAACCACAAGACAGAATAAGGTTCACATCTCCTAAGCTGGAAACTCTGGAGAGACAGTAAACACAAAGCCTGCTGCTGCCAGAGCTGTCTGTGTTTTTCCTTAACGAAGCTGTTCTTCAGCACTCCCTTGCAATCCCCATCTCACAGTGGCAGCCTTCACCACAGCCCTGTGTTCTGTGATATAAACATGGCTCAGAGAGGGGCAGCATTTGGCAGTCCCCCATACCTTTGGCCATGCATTTTTAAACATCATTAGATAGATGATTTTGAGGGGAAAGGGAGTGTGAATGAGCAGTGTTCAAAATGTCTTCCCTCCAGGGCAGGCAGCTGCTCCTGGCTTTGACAGATGCTGTGGGGGGAAAATGTGGCAGCCCATTTTGGCAGTGGTGGACGCCTAGGTCTTGTGTGTATTCCACAAACATCTTCCTTATTTAAGACACCAAGACTGTCAGTTCTTGCTATGCTCCCACTTCCTATTGAAGTTCCCAGCTCTGTGTGGGGTGAACATTTATTTCATCTCTCTAAAACGCAGCTGCTGTAATGTGGGACATGCTTTCATGGCAGCAAGTCAAATTTCCCACTAGAGAGCCAGGGGCTTCTTCTAAAGTTGGAAAGATCCCCCAAAACAGTTTTCTCCACCTCTAATATCAGAAAAAAAAAGCATTAACTTTTTTAACCCTTACCCTAGACCTCGTTATGCCAGAAAATAAAGCAGTTATTTTCTTCCTTACATTCCTGTGTGTCACACCCTTATTACAACATCCATCCTTCCATAGAAGCATTCCTGTGCGTGAGAATGAGAAAAGTG
The DNA here is from genome assembly GCF_054131305.1 of Coturnix japonica. Classification (NCBI taxonomy): domain Eukaryota; kingdom Metazoa; phylum Chordata; class Aves; order Galliformes; family Phasianidae; genus Coturnix; species Coturnix japonica. The sequence continues at coordinate 9,475,239 of NC_140664.1, read as the reverse complement.
AATCTGAAGAGTCTTTACTTGGCCTAAATCTGGTCAAAAATTCTGCCAGCAGTAACTCCCACACAATGCCATTGCTCATGTATAGATGTGAAACCAGAGTTGACATACATCTTTTCCTGTCAGAAGGGCTCAAAATTTGAGATTCAAGGGACAATAGGTAAGAGGGAGATGTAGTGTATGCTTGTAAGTTTGCTTTATTCACAAGTCAACAGCAGAAATCATTCCTATGCCAGGCACGTGAACACCTTTGTTATACCACCCTGGTGATTAACACACCAAAGAACCCATCAGTCACAGCTGGAGCTGCTGCAGTGCTATCAGTGGCAGAAAGGGGTATCATCTCCAGTTATGATTTTAGGGAATGTTTCTCAGCTCTGCATTCTCAGAATGCAGCTCAAGTGGTAAGCTTATACTGGCATCCCAAGTCATGTACTCCTACTGGAGTACACCCGCACGTGGGGGGATGCTCATTCTCTCTTTGGGAAGCAATTCTCTAACAAGTCTACACTGCTGTTCCCTCAGCATGCTGCATACATGGTGGCTGGAGTTTCACAGATTTTCTGTCATTTCTCTCTGTCTGAGGCTTTGAACAATGGCTGTGATGGATGCTGAATTTTAAAACAGGGCTGTACTTTCATTCCAACTATCTCATCTCAGGAAACTTGAAGGATGTGCTCTGTACTCTTGATAGGAAAAGTCAACACTCATAATCTGGTGGAGATACTGCACGTCTTCCTTGAAATAAATACTGGAGGCAGAAAGTGGAATCTGATTGTTACCATTGCTTGGAAGCTGACTGTGTTATACAAATGAAGGGGGGTCTGCTAGATATATCTGGGGCTAGCACATACATAGAGGCATAAAATGACACTAAATGTTCACAACTGACCAGTCTGCTTTGGAGGCGGTATTTACTAAGCATGTTATTTTCAGGTTGCACAAAGATCAGGAATCTCACACGTAGCACTAGTGTGTGGAAAGCTGCCCCTTTAACAATCTGCCTGAGGATGCTGCTCGTCATGTGAAAGTTTCAGCTGAATGCTAATGAGGAAAATCTGTTTTCACTTAAGCCAATGTAAACTCAGAGAAATTTAACCAGGATTGGTGAAGTCATTTCAGATTTGCACCATAGCATAGGTTTGATTGGAACATTTTCTTTCATGTAACTTTTGTGGCTTTATTCCATTCATTATATATGACCATAATTTATGGAGGTTCCACATGCACATGCAAGTTAAGGCAATTTGGTTCCTTTTATTAAGCTATGAGTCTGTTTTATAATCAAAGTAAATCAGACTCATTTGCACACCAAAAAATCTTGGTGTGGATTTCTGTCTGTGGGAGTGGAGACAAAGTATCTTGCTTGCTGACTCCAGCCAAACTACACTTTTAGCTTACCCAGTCAGTTTTCATGGTGACTCAGTGTAATTCATTTGCTATAGTGAGGTATGCAAATGCTAATTTTCAAGAGCCATGTTCAGATTACATTCTAACCAATGCACATATGAGTTAATATGAAGGACATCAGTGATGTTACACTGGAATTCCTCTGAGGTAATTAAGGGATATGGCTTGACACAGGTAACGTGGGAGGCCACAAAATGGAACACGCTGTGAAGCCAAGAGCTTCCACATTAAGTCTGTCCTGGGTATTATTTAGCACACTCAAATTAACTGACTGTCACAGAGCAAATGTGTTACGTGAAGATGTCTTTGTACTCCAGGGTGGAGTACAGATATGTGCAACAGGAAACCTGAGGTCCTGTCTCATCCTTGACCTTTAAATGTTGCATTGACAAAAGAGACTGACTCTGTTGTGTGAGCTCAAGCACAATAGCTTAGAGCTAGCTGCAGAGACTTTGTGGTTCTGGCTAAACAATTGCATTTCACTGCGAGGACTGCGTTATTCCTTACAGGATGAAGTCTGCAATAGGAAAAGTATAAATGCCATTGCTGTGGAGAAGGGTCCATCTGACCTTCAGCTGAAGGGAGGCAGCTCACATCCTTAAGCATCCTCGGTGCATAGGGGAACGGATGCTATTATTGCCACATACTGTATCCTATTTGCCTGACCTTGCCCACTGCTCCCAGACCTGCCCAATTTGTTTCCAGGATGAAAAGGAAGGGTTGGAGAAATCCTATTTCTCCCCAGAGCACTAGGGTGAAGGGCTCTTGTATCTAAAAGGCTTTGTAATCAGCTGATCTATGTCAGCAGAACCAGAAATGCATTTGTGAGTATAGTGGAGAAAAAAATCCCTCATAAGTGTCTGCAATCTCTTTTTCAGTGACAAGCAGTGACAAACATTTTAAGAATTGGTGTGCAATCTGTAGACCTGATGTCAGATTGGCATCTTGTCAAGGATGTTCACAGGCAGGTGCTGTACTTGTTCCCAAGCTATGAGGTCTGCATGTCTTTCCTTTAAAAGAAACTTCAATCCCTGCTGGTCTCTGAGAACCCAATAAGGAGGAACCTTTGAAAGGGGGGCTCTCTGGGGCTGTCTGTTCTGATTCTATGTGAAGCACATGAGGCCTTCCATGGCCTTTCATTCCTTTCCCCTTGATGATTAGTATTATGGAGCCTTCATTAGAAAAAATCTCCACTCTCTTTCTAGGATAACAAGAAGAGCTTAAAAGACAACCATATTCAAGTGGTCAGGGTAGCAGAGAGCTCTTTGTATTGGTGAGGCCTTTACACTCCTGGGTACTCTCCTGAGTGAGATCAGTGCCTGACCATTGCTGCAGATTGTATCTCAAAAAGCAATTTACTAATGGAAAGTCATCTTTAGTGCATACTGTTAAATAAAAATTATTCAAAGATAGCATTGTCTATCAAAACAATGAATATATGAACAGATAGAAATGCAACACAATAAATAAAACATGCTCCATCTTATTTCAGCTTGCCACAGGTCAGCCTAAAAGAGTTGACAGTTCTTGGAAAAGCATTGCAAAACATTTCAGCATGAAACAACTGTAGCTTTGACTCCTAAACACCTTTATTTATCTGGGCTAACATCCAGAACTCATACAAAATAATTATCTACCAACAAACAGACTTGTTTCATGCAACTCCTAGACATACACATAGCCATATCAGATCTGTATTATTCCTCTTAGAACTGTTCCGTAGAGATGACTATTGCCTTTGAACAAGGTTAATGAATGCTTGATCCTGAAGCTAAAGGAAACTCCATTCTCAGGGTAGGACTTTTCAGATAAGACCCCTTATTTTATTACTGAGAAACAGGTTAGGAGATGACATTTGCAAATTCTGAAAATCTGGCATTACCCCAGTCACCCTTGCATTTAAAGTTTTTTAAGTAGGTGATGGAACTATGTAATAGGGAATATAGTACATTATTTACTGTTTGCTGATATTCCAGTTGCTTTGGTTCTAATGTATCTATATAGTAACAACAGTTCATACCTTCTTCCAGATCTTTGTAACTAATATTCTGCTGAGGAAAAATTATGCAGTGGGAGCCCTACATGTTTCTCCTATTTGTTAGCTTACTATTTGGAAAAGTTCAGGACTTTTCAATGCCATCTGGATGTTTTTCATTGTTAACACTATCCTATAGATGGCTTTTGTGCTTTTTCTTGCAGCCATGCTGTATTTCAGAGATGACATGTGAATAGCTTACAGCATAAATGTTGCTGTGTATACAGTACATAGGAGTCTGTCAAATGTCTTGAAAGATACAGAAAGTCAGTGCAGTGTGTATACCACTGTAGTAGGACCTGGGAGATCTGTCTTTTATTCTTGGTTCTGTCACAGACCACCCAGGTGATGTTAGGCAGAGAAGTCACTTCACTTTTGAACCTCTCTCTATTGTTAAGGATAGTGATTCTTAGCACAGTACTTAAAACAATGTGTCATATTTTCAGATGGGCTGTCTGTATGTGAGCATCTCCACTAGAAATCTCTTTGGAGTCCATAATAATGCTGATTTCTCATTCCTTGAATTTAACATACCATTATCACCATAATCATTATTACTGGTAAAATTTACACTTAAATTTTCTTAAGAGATATTACTTCATTTTCATTGCTTTTTGCAAAGGAAAATGTTCACATTTTGAAAGCTGAAAATTGTTATCAGTAAGAAACCCACTGCCTTGGGTGAAGAAGACATGCCTTATGAAAATATCATTGCTGCTAAATTCCCCACAAAAACAGGCAATCATTACATTCTTCTTCACTATGTTCTCCCCTGACCTGCACCTGGGATAGGTCAATCGCAAGCACAGGTACAGATTGGGCATAGACTGGCTTGAGTGCAGCCCTGAGGAGAAGGATTTGGTAGTGCTGGTTAAGGAAAAATTCAACATGAGCTGGCAATGTGAACTGGCAGCTCAGAAGGCCAACCGTATACTGCACTGCATCAAGAGAAGTATGACCAGCAGTTCAAGGGAGGTGATTCTGCCCCTCTGCTCTCGTGAGGCCCCACCTGGAGAACTGTGTCCAGTTCTGGGGCCCTCAGCATAAGAAGAACATCAATCTGCAGGAGCAGGTCCAGAGGAAGGCCACAAAGATTATCAGAGGGCTGGAGCATCTCCTCTATAGAGACAGGCTAAGAGAGCTGGGGTACTTCAAACTGGAGAAGAATCCAAGGGGACCTTATAGCAGCCCTCCAGTACCTGAGGAGGCCTACAGAGAAGCTGGAGAGAGACTTTTTAGAATGGCATGTAGCAACAGGATGAGGAGAAATGTTTTTAAACTGGCAGAAGGTAGAATGAGACTAGATATTAGGAAGAGATTCTTTACTGGGAGGGTAGTGAGACACTGGAACAGGTTGCCCGGTGAAGCTGTGGATGCCCCCTCCCTGGAAGCATTCAAGACCAGACTGGATGGGGCTTTGAGCAAGGGAGGTGTCACTGCCTGTAGCAGGGGTGTTGGAACTAGGTGAAGTTAATGGTCCCTTCCATCCCAAACCATTCTGTGATTCTCCAGTTCTGTGATTCATGGTAAAGACCTAATGAAAATATGAAATAAGAAGAAAAAAACAAAACCTGCAGCACACTATCTGATAAAGACAAGTGATAGTGTAACTTTGGGATACTGTACCTTTCTGTTAAGAGAAAATCATTGTTAATTTCTGCCATGTATGCAATTTCAAGTGCATACAAATAGCATGCTGGGCAGAAGAAAGACACATGTGAATCATGTGAGAAAAAATTTGGAAGCCCAGCTAATTGGAAAGACAATTAAAACAAGGGAAAAGCAGGCCTGAACTAGTCTGAGCTACTATTTGTGCAAACTATCCAAAGGCAAGTTTAAGAAGAGAATAAGCTACCTTCAGGGCAAGAACAAGATTGATTTAGGTGTGTTCAGAGTGCATGTCATTCTCAGTAAAAGAAATCACTAATAAGGCTATAGCTAATAATGAGCCAAATCCTTGGCCTAGATTTAAAGGCACGTAGGAATACCTATGGATGTGGAGAGCCTTTGAATTTAATTTCTCACTTTCTCTCTTCCGAGATCTGTGAAGGCACTTAGAGATGTTTCATTCAGCTGGATAAACATTAATACCAAGGGGAAGCTCTGTTTCTGGCATAAGACTTTCAAGGTACAGCCTCAATGTGCAAATAAGGTAGAGTCATAAAATGCTATTAGTGTGGGATTTGTGGGTCCTACTTCTATTAATGCTGATGATTAGGGAAACTAACCCCTTTCCTCACACAATTTTTACTCAATAGGGCAACACGTCAAAATACTGTGGTTGCAGTTGAATTGATACTCAAGGAAAACTTGCAGGGCTAGAAACAATAGGTACAATCTCACCAAATAGAGTACAAAGCTCATGCTGAAATCAATATTATTGTTCTGTTACAAATTCCTCTTTTCTTAAGGGCCTTAAAAGTTTGCAGTGATTCTGTGGAAACTGATACAGCTGTACCCATGCATGTATTTGCATGCATGCATTTTTTAGCTGAAACCAGATAATGTTTGTGTTATTTTCTGTTCAAACAGAAACATTGTGAAATTTAAATTTAGGTTTGAATTTTTCAGATCTCATTCAAAATTTAAATTAGAAACACATATTTAATGATCCAGCTTGTATGTTACTTATTTAGGATTTGCTTTTGCTTGAGTAGAGCCCAATTGCTGTAAATATAGTCATGCTGTAGTTACAATGTGGGAGATTAGGATGAGTTAAAGACATAGGAATGAAAACCTGGAGATATTCTCAAAATCATAGTATGATCTGTTTCAGTTAAATGTCTTCCAAAGATGCATCAAAGGGATCTTTAATAATATCACATTCCAAAACCTCCTAGTCTAAGAAGGAAACTCACTGATTTACAGTGCTGAGATACAGTTTGTTTCTATATACCATGAAAATGAGAATACTCTTCTTTACAGAGGTATTTATCAGCCTTTACCAAATGTATGAAGAGTGAATCTAACCAAATTTGGTTATTTTCCTCCTTAGATATACCTGATAGCAACCAAGAGAACCTAGTTTACTGCCTTTTGCATGAGTACTTGGGAAATGCATTTACTGCACATTCCACCTGAAAGATCAAGCTCACTCAACTACAGTCCATAGACCTTTTATTCGCATCTTTCAGGGACAAATCTTTATGCCAAAACAAGGTACCTAGCAAAGTGAACATCATTATCACAAGATATGATGGCTGACTATAATGTGTTGGGGATCAGCACGAGTACTGTGAAGAGTTATATATGCTAAAGGTAATATTGGTCTCAGAATAAATAAATGTTAACCTTAAGCAAATTAAGGCTGCAAGTGAGAAGACCGCTTTAAACTTCAACATAATAATATCTTAGAACTCTCTTTTAATAAAAGTGTGCAATCAATTAAATTGTTACTGTTTATGAAGTGTGCTTTATTACCATACAGTAATCTACTTGAGTATGATTAAACCTGAAGGACAAAAAGTTGTCCTTCCAGTCCTTCTCTTTGCAGAGTTTTGCTTCATTGTCTCCGTATTAATTCATGGAAATAAGTAATTGAAAATAAAAGTCCATGGGGTGCTAATTTTACATATTCCTTTTTCTTTTTCTTTTTCTTTCTTTTTTTTTTTTTTTCCATGGAAACAGGTTAGTTTTATTGTGGACTAGTTGTGAAAGTATTTCACTAAAGCTCATTTTATGACCATCCTCCTAAAATTTTTGCTAACTTTTATCCAAATTCTTTTTAGAAAGTGCAGAATGATATTGAGTATGAAAAGAGAACTGATTATCATAAGAAGTAGAATAGGAAACACTTGACTGAAGTTGAAGATAGTAGTAAAGTTTTACAATTGCATTTTCTTGCTGAGCTGTGTTTGGAAGTCACCAGTGTTGAAAGGTTATATTGGACTATAATTTGATGTGTCAAACTTATATAACATTACGTTCAGTGAAAATTTTCTTGTTGTGTGGCTGGTATAAATATGAAATTAGAGGCTAATTTAACTTGAATTCTATCTTAAATGTAAAGTGATATAGTTTGAAAAGAACAGAAAGACAACTGGTATTTTGTTTAGGAAAGCCTGCTATTTAGAACTGACAAAGTTACAAAGTGTTGTGTTATTTCAAAATTTCCAGCTGTAATCAACAGAAGAAGGAATTCCTTGTTGCAGACATTAGAAAGGTTTCTATTTCAACTATAGCTTAAAATAGGAAAAAGACAGTTCATTATTTTTATTAGAATACAAATATTTCTTGCCCAGCTCAACAGAAATAACATCTTTATAATGCCAGCTCATTTGTTGTTGGTTTCTAAAAGATTCAAATTCAAGTCGGTAGGGATGGAGACTTTTTTTTTTTTTTTTTAAATATAAATTACTCAACAATTGTGCCTTTAATTTTGCCGAGGTAGTAATGTTCTGTGATGTTATTAGATGACACATTTAATTTCTTTGTTCAGTGAAATATCCTGGGATGATATCAGAAGGGGTTGCATGTGAAAATGCAGTCTGTAGTTCAAAGACTGTGTGAGCAGCTGATGATAAAGAATGACATGTTCAACAATATTTATGTCCTCTGTGTGTGAGAGAGAGAAAAAGAAAGAAGTAGTAGTAAGGAGCAAAGTTAATCCCTGTACAGGAAAAACTTGCTTAAAAGATAGGAATTTCCTGTGAGTTTCCACTCACAATGGTTTCTTCAAAGTTATCTCACTGTGGACTACTGGTTTTGCTGCCCTATTGAAATTCCTGTGAGTTCAGTCTGCTAAAGAAATAGATGTGTACTCAACTCCAAACAGCAACACAGCTCTTGCATTCCCATAGTCTGTCTTTTTGAATATGAAGCATTTTCAAATTTTTTGCAGCATATGAAGGTAGATCCATGTATGTTATCTGCAGCTGGAATAGCTGGTAAATTTCTATGTAAGATTTAGTGGGTAGCAATCCTGCCCAGGGCAGAGGGGCTGCTACTAGATAATCTTTGAGGTCTCTTCCAACCCAAGCCATTCTGTAATTCTATGATGAGACAGGCATTTTTCAGCTATGAAAGCCAAACGAACCTGGGTTTCCAAACAAAAATAGTCAGATTGGGAATAGGAATTCAACAACTATTTTCTCACTGTTCCAAATATTAAGCTTCAGATAAGGTGTGGGTTTTTTAGTAGTTTTTCTGTAAGTAGCTCCATGTAATGTACAGCTAACCAACTGGCTTTAAACATGCAGACTTATGCACATCTATACAAAGTTTCTCTAAAAGTTGTTCCAACCCTAGCTTCACAACTCAATGCCACACTCTAATAATTCTCCCTTTCTTCTCTTTCATCTCCTTTTCTCCATATGAATTTCATTTTCTGCTCTGTGAATCAAACATCTTCTGTGAGTACTTCATGAACTAATCTCACAAGTAAGAAAATACAACTTATCTAGTTTGTGTTTTCTCTTGAGTATACTGACAAGAGAAATCCAAGGACTGGAGAAAGAAACAAGTTTACTACATATGCCTTGTAGCCCAAGTTTCCTGAGGAAGCAAGGATTGTGAGATGTTACTTTAATAGGAATGGGATGATCAGTGCAAGTACAGAAGAGAGGCTGTTAAAACAACTAAGGAAAATGCTGTAACATTAACTCCCCTGCCAGAAATTTCAGAGTGCACACTGCTGAGAACCCCTGAGGGTCTATCTGACCATGACACAAATTCATAGTGGGTCCCATGTTAATTGTTTCTCTGCTTCCAGACTTGATTGCCTATTTAACGAAATAAAACACTTACAGACAACTCCTAAGTGATGATTAGCTTTTCCAAAGTCCCTGTTGTAGGTCTCAACTCTTTTCCAACAGGGCTGAAGGAAATTTTACAGCTACATTCAACATAAGGATTGTTAGACTGATGCTGGTTATAGTAGCATGCAAACTTGTTGTAAACACCTTGAATATCTGAAATAGCTATATTAGATGTTTTAAATAATGTGATATAATTTGAATTTATGAGCAGAAGGTGCTTCATCCTAAGAATCAGTGGTACATGCACATGTCATTTTCTGGGGACAAGAAACGGTTTATATTTTTGTACAATGATTTATATTTTATATAAACTGTGGTTAGTTTCACATTCCACTTCTTAACTGGCTTTCTCTTTGCTCAGTATTTAACCTACAGGACTAGCTATTAGCAAGTGGTAAGTTTAAGACAACACCAACCAAAGGTCAGGGGTATATTATCCTAGAGCTATTTCATATCCAATCCAGAGATTTACTCTTGCTCCATTTACTTGGAGGAATTAAGAGCAGGTGAAGGTAGAGTTGTGATAACATCAGGAACGCACCTGAAAATGGCACGGTGAATGAGTACTTCTGGCCTGATTGACCTCAGTCAGCTGGGTATTGGCCTGTTTTAGCTGAAATAAACCTGAAAAGAAGCACTCTAAGCAAATGAGGAACAACTTTATGGAAATGCCAAGTTACTTACTGCTATCACCATTGTGTTGCAAGTTTGAATGTGAAGAGCAAAAACACAAGAATGGAAGTATCCAAGAACCATTTCTTGTTATTCTCTGTTGCCTTTTGTTAATCAGCTGCTGTGTTTTGCTTCCTTCTGGTTTGCCTGCTCTATTGTTTGTATACTGCAAGCAGATTGTAGAACACATTTTATTGCATTCTGTGCAAGTCTGGAAGGTTCCCAATAAATCTGAGAAGTAATCCTGCTAATTCTAAGTAGTTGCTTAAAGAAAACAAATACATCTGTTTCTTCTTTTTAAAATGGCTTTCATTCAGTTAAATTAATACATTTTGATGTAAACGAACAATCATGAAGTTGCACTATGCAAATTTCATCCTCTTCTTTCTCTGTCTTTAAGATTGAAATATACTGGGGGGGAAAAAAAAAAAAAAGAAAAAAGAAAAAAAAAAAAAAAAAAGAACCCACATCATTTTAGATGTTCTTAATGATAATAAAAAACATTTCAATCTGACCTAAACTGAAGGTAGGTAGCTCTCATAAGCTTTATATGGACAGCAGAGGATTAGTTGACGCATTGTGATTAAACCAACAATATAAAACTGTCTATTCATGAAGGGATTTTTAATGAAAACAAAACCTTTCATTGATAACATGTAGTGTACAGCCAGCAGTTTTTTCCTTCCTTACACATTAACTAGCAAGTAACAGTTATTAATAACTGTAACACAAGAAAATGCTTTGAAATAGTGTGCAATATGTGAAAAGGCACATTTTCCAGTGTCAAAGATGAACATAAAAGGGCAAATTTGATTCACATCAAATGGTTTGATTTCACATTTAAACTGAAAATCCTTTTTTAATTTTTGCCTTAGTAACTTATTATTTTCCACTGTATGTACTACGTCTATTACACTATTCTCATGTGCTGAAATGGTCTCTTTCCTTTCTTACAAGTATTTTGTGTGTGTGTGTTTTTTGTGGGTTTTTTTTGTTGGGTTTTTTTTTTTTATATATATGAAAACATGTACACAACACAGATGATTACATTTTATCTGTTGATCATCTAATGTTGCAGACCAAGGGAAAGGCAGTCAGTACCAGTTTATAACACACACTACTCGACTTATCAGTGTGGCAGGCAAAACATGCTGTATTTTGTATATAAACAACTGAAGACATGAGAAAACAAATACAAAATGTAAATGAGTATAGAAATGTCAAATATTGATCAAGAAACATCTCCATGTATTCAGAGTTCCCTAATTAGTCTTCTCTTTTTATTGTTTGATGGAAGGCTGGGAAGGAAATCAAGTGAACATTATAAATAAAAGAATAAACATAAACACCACTATTATGAGTTAAAGTGTTGTAAGCAAATAAGCCTCTGCCCACTGGCAAAGCCAGGAGACTGGGCTGGGCTGAAGGTTGGGCTGATTGGTCTTGGCTGTCTTTATGGTTTAAGAATGGAGCAAAGGGGTACCCAGAAAGCCTGTTTCTGCTGAAGATAACTTTGAGGTGGGATTGACATCCTCTCCACTTCCTTTTTTTGTGTATCACTGTAGCTTACACAGTGGCAGAGAATATCTTAATAATGGGAACCATAGAATCATAGAATGGCTTGTATTTGAAGGGACTCCAAGGGTGTCCAGTTACCAACCCTGCCACAGTGAGGGCTGCCAGACGCTAAGTCAAGTACTACATCAGAATACCCAGTGCCCCATCCAAACTGTCCTTAAACATCTCCAGGGATGGGGCATCCACCACAACCTCTCTGGGCTACCTGTTCCAACACCTCACCACTCCCTCTGTAAAAAATTCCCTGAGATCAAATCTTAATCTCCCATCATTTAGTTTAAAAGCATTCCCCCTTCTCCCATCTCTATCTACCCTTGCAAAAAGTTCATTTCCCTTATGTTCATAAACTCCTTTTAAATATTGGAAGGCTGCAAAGAGGTCTCCCCACAGTCTCCTTTTTCTAGGCTGAACAAGACCAGTTCTTTCAGCTTATCTCTGTAGGAGAGATGCTCCAGTTCTTGGATCATCTTCATGGCCTTTCTCTGGACTTGAGTCTCCAGTAGTTCCACATATTTCCTCAGTTCGGTTTCCCAGACTTGGATGCAGCACTCCAGCTGTACGCAGAGTCTCTTCTCACCTACAGATCTGTAGAATCCCTTCTTATTGTTTTCAATATCCCTATCCAATCTGAAAAGAATTTTCTGAAGCCAATCAGTAGCTGAGTAATTGAAGAGATTTTCTACCCAAGAGTTTGAATGATATGAATGTACTGTGATTTTTTACTGGCCTTGATGGTCTTGGACGTCTTTTCCAAAAGAAAGAATTCTACAAGTCAATTCTTTGATTATGTTATGGGAATTCCCATTTAGGCTGCCTAATGGTCTATTTGATGTCTACTCTGCCTTCTGATCACATTCCTGAGGCTCTTTTGTGCCCTCCAGCTCTCTCAGTGTGGGAAAATTGTTCCTTTTCTCTTGCAGGTGCTACACCTTCTGTAAGTACACTTACCTCTTTCCCACTTTAGGAAAGAACAAAGAAGTGTGTGCCTTCTCCTCCTGCTTCAGTATCCCCAGAGCATGAATGGCATCTGCCTGTAAACTGAAATGGTGTCTTGAGTCCACACCCCAGAATTTCTAGTGAATCTGAGCCCAGCTACCTGCAGCAGGCAGAGGTGGCATAGCCTGGTTGAGTCTGTAATGTTAACATGCACCTCTCACAGCTCTGATGCTCACATGGTGCCAGAACAAAATGTAACAAGAATGCATGAATGAATAAAATGCATTGCAGCAAAGAAAGAATTAAAGCGTTCACTCATCCTGACTTTGAAAGGTATTTCTCTCTTTTTATAGCAACCTCAAGTATTTTCAAGTTTGCATTTCTTGTATAAAATTCTACACTTTGCTGCATTCATTTATTTATTTATTTATTTATTTATTTATTTATTTAGTTGTGACTGCTGTGGTTTTTTTCCCTAGTAGAGACACAGTTTGATTATAGCTTCAGTGGGGAGTCTGAGAGTCCAGGGGTTAAAAAAAATGTAATTAAATACTCAAGATTTCAATAATCACATGTAATTTTATTAGGTGTCTCTTACAATCCAATTTCTTCTCTGTGAGAAGGGATTTTTGCTTATTCAGTGCATATGCAAATATGTGTGAGAATTAGTTACAGTATCTTCCATAGAGATTTAATCCTTCACCCTTCCCCCAAAATGAAAATACAAGAAACTCCCAACAGAGCATCTCTGCATAACATATTACTCATTGGCATGAACTGAAGTTTATTCAGAAATATTCAAAGAACCACTTCAGTCCAGCAAGAATTGAAGCTCCTTGCATGCCAGCAGTGCTAGATGGAGTCAATCTCTCGGTTCACCGCACAAACAGCAGAAAAACAAGTGTTACTTCCACATCTCTTTCCACTAGTGTGGAGAACAGAGCTGCTGGTTTGCTGATTTCCTAGCGCAGTGTCAATTTACTTTTGCCTTTGCAATTCTCTTCTTGCTTAGAAAGCCTCTAAGCTAAAGAGAGCACTGGGAATATTATATGATTCTATTTTTTTAAAATGCCTTCTGACATTATTTCTAGAGGCTGATAACTGTTTCCTAAGTGTATTTGCTGGGATCCTTAAGAAGTTTTCTCATTGAAAAGCTGAGGAAAAAAATTGAATCCCTAACACCCCCAGTTTCTTCCCTGTCCTGCAATACCCTTCACTTGATGAACATTTAAATAAAAGGCTTTTGCCTGTGTAAACTGCTTCTCCTCTGATTCTTGTACACAGTAAAACTGGAAGGTTAAAACTCTCAGTTTGAGATCCTAATCCATTAATACTGAGCCTGTACAAACCAAGCCACAGGCTCCCCAAAGTTACTGTTTCAGGGATGCTGATATTGATATTTTTCCTCCACAAGTTCTAGTTCAAAAGCAACTTCAACATGAAAATTACCTTTTCTATTTTCTGGGTTGATTTCAGTTGATTGAAATACTTTTCTGAAAGTAAGTAACCTTTCTTGTTTCAGAAATGTTTCCTAATTTTCCTTTTTGCTTGATAGGGCAGTTCTTTCTGCTGTTTGACTATGTAACTTCAATGTCAACTATCTTGATTTGAACTCTATCGTGATATTATTTTAATAAGGTATAAGTATAAATGTGACAGCAAAACTAATGTAATCAAAGTAAGTCACCTCAGCAAGGCTTAAATTTACATAAATTGCTCTTGAATTAGAAGCATTCCAGGACTTCAGATATGCAACTCAACAATGATATGTGTGTACATATATCTGGATAATCATAGAATCTTTTGAGCTGGAGGGGAACTTTAAAGGCCATGTAGGCCAACTCCCCTATGAACAGAGACAACTACATCTCAGTCAGATTCTCAGAGCCCTGTCCAATCTGACCTTGAATGTTTCCAGGGATGGGACACATTCATCACATCTCTGGGCAAGCTATTCCAGGGCCTCACCAAACTTAGTGTAAAAATCTTTTTACTTATGCCCAATCTGAATCTCCATTCTTTCAGTTTAGAACCATTCCCCCTTGTCCTGTCATCACAGACCCTGCTAAAGAGTTTTTCCCCTTCCTTCTTATAGCCTCCCTTTAGATATTGAAAGGCCTCATTCAGGTCTCCTTGGAGCCTTCTCTTCTCCAGGTTGAACCGCCCCAGCTTTCTCAGCCTGTCCTTGTAGGGGAGGTTTTCCATCCTTTGAATCATTTTCGTGGCCTTCCTCTGCACACATTCTAATAGATCCATATCTCTTCTATACTGAGGATTCCACATCTGGACACAGAACAACAGGTGAGGTCTCACCAGTGCAGAGCAGAGGGGCAGGATCATCTCCCTCACCATGTTGGCCAAGCTTCTTTTGATGAAGCTCAGGATACGGTTGGCTTTCTGGGCTGTGAGAGCACATTTCTGGCTCATACCATGCTTAATCCTCAGGAGTACCTGTTGGTGAAGAAGAGGTAAATGAACTAGTCAATTCAAAGTCTGAATTTATTTTTTGAAAGCTTTCTGGAGCCTTTTTCAAGTCCATTAAAAACAAGGTGAGTATTATGCTAGAACTTTTCCAATACCCAAAGAAATCATGCCATGAACAGGTCTGGTAATAGATTCCCCAGAGATTTCAAATATTATCTTGGAAGAACAGCATTTAATTTTTTTTTAAATGAAGCTTGCTATACTGTTTGTACTCTTACTAGTATACTGGTAACTTGCTGTTAAAAATGTTATCCTGAGAATCTCAATACTATGGGCTTCAAAATGGCTGAGTTAATTTAGAAACTATTATATAAATCTATAGGAACATATTTTCCCCTGGGAAAAAATGTGATCTACTCAGAAAAGGCAAATTATCTATTTCTATAAAGTGAGGTTTAATTATATGTGTGGGTGAAGTTATTATAGCATATTTTTTAAAAAAATGTATGATTGTTTCTGTTCATATAATTCTTCACACAATAAAATGGCGAGATAATGGAGTGAGAAATGCCATCACAGGAAATTTGTTACCCATAGTTAAAATTTAGATTTGGAAACAATCTATCAAAAGCTACAGTCTGTTGGATGGCTTGGCAACTGTTGATAACACTGCAAATGTAGATTAACTCTCAAAAGCAGCGTGTCTTGAACAAAATATACATAACAACTTTACCCCAAATATTAAGCAATTTGTTGTCAATCAGGCGGGAATCTCTCTAGAATTCTCTGACCTTTGTGTCTCTTGTAATAAAAAGGAAATAATAATTAAGAATGATCACAACAAAAAATAATTGCTTCCCAGATAGACTTCACTTTTCTGGATCAGGCTGTTTTACGCTATACCTGCTTCATCAGTATCTGATGAATACTATCAGTCTAGAGCAGTTGAGTACTTCCCTGACAAGAATGGATCTGTCCATGTGCTCAATCCTGTATTTGCAGAGTGACAGAAAGAACTATTTTATCTTGTTTTGAATTGATAACTGATGCTGACAGTACACCTCTGATCAGTACCTGATACTGGAAATGGAAATTAAACAACATGTTACATTTGTACATTTATAAATAGTATTATCTGTCTTGAACCACATTAAATAAAATCCGGCTTTCAATTCTACTGCTAATTTAGCATTTTCTTCATTTGCATTTGTTATCCAGACTCCCTATCAAGCATAGAAGACATACTGACCTGCCGTATCTCAGGGCTGCATAAAAGTGGGCCAAATCTGTTTAATATGTCTCCCAGTCTGCCTGATTTGCTTTTCTAGGCAGAGTTAATGTTTAACATCTCATTGTTAATTTATAATAAAAGGATATTTTTACTCCTTTATCTTTTGATAGATTTAACACTGTGTCCTTCATAATTTAGTACTCCATAACCCTGCTGCTGAACCATTTGTGGATCCTGCAGTGTAATCACAGTATACTATCAAGAATACTATAATGAAGTCAACTAATGTACTGAAAAAAGTATGTTTTATGACAGTGAGTCCATGTAAAGGAAACACACTTCAGCTGTTGCCACTTCTCTTGTGGAAGTTAGCATATTCACCTCCAAGGTTATTTGATTTTTAGCAGATAACACACAGTCCAGTTAATTGTCCATATAAAATACTCTTATTTCTTGGATGTAAAGAGTGAGCTTTCATCATAATGCATTCATACAGTAAATGAGACATAAAATGAACTGGGCAACAATTATCTTTTGCCTTCTACAGTTGTCCCAAGTTGACCCTCTAACATTTCCACAATACCAATCATGACAGCTTGTGCTTTTTACTATTAGATCTTAACCTGAAGTAAAGATGAAGACATTTGAGACATTTTAGATACACACAGGATTTGTTTACTAATAAGAATGCTCATTGTTCTGATCCACATTTTCACTTGGGCAAACAACAGACATTCACATACTGACTATAGCTGAGTGAATTTCATAATTCAGCAAGGACCTGAAGATATTTGCAGTTAAATTTAATGTTCTGGTTAGGTTACAAGACAAATCTCCTCTGCTCCAGACTAAGATGATGGCTTTTTGAATATATTTGAAGAAATAATGCTATGTTCTTTCTATTTGAGATGCTTTTTGGTGCAGTGGCTATCTTCCCATGCACAAATAGCATGCAGGCTATCAGAATACAGAATAGTCTCATACTACAAATAGCAGGTGGTAACATGAAATGGATACTTGAAGTTCTCCTAAGTTCACCTTAGGACCTCACTTAGAATTTCCTCTGTGGTGGATGGATCATGAACATCACTCCTGCCTCTGCACCTCCTGGCTTTGTCTGCACAGTTATTACAACCAAATTGCTATGTACTCATTTTTTCATTTTTTAACTTGCGTAACAGACCAGATTGTATTAAAATCATGTCCAAAGGAGCTATTTGCATTTTCATCTGTTTAAAAGTGCCATATTTTTCCCTAAAGATTTATGAAATTATTTTCACATAGTTTATACAGACAGAACACAGTTTATGTCTGTTACAATAAGTGTACCCTGCTTATGTTAAAATTAGTTTTAAGAGGGGTAGATGGTAGGGGTTAGCAAAGCAAGTGCTCTTCTATCTAGTAAGGTACCTGAGAAATCTCATTTAAGAGAAAGTAGAAGACTCCAAGTGAAGGAGTTTTTTGTTTCCAATAAAACCACCTAGAACAATTGAGGACTGCAGGAGTTAGAAGGTTATAACTTGTTTAAGCTATGGAATATCTTTTTCATCCAAATGTTTTAAAAGGAATTAATTATCTAATTAGTAGTAAACAAATTAAATCTAGATATAACCTCATTGAAAACAAACTGAGTTTAAATTGTCTTGTTATACAATTTTAGAATCACCAAGGCTGGACAAGATCACAAAGATCATCCAGTTCATCCATTCATCTACCATCAGTACTTCCTCACTTAAATATTTCCCTTAGTACCGCACCTAAAAGATTCTTGAACACCTCCAAGGATATTGACTCCACCTCCTTCCTGAGCAGCATTTCAGCACCTGGCCTCCCTTCTGGAGAAGTTTGTCCTGACATCCAACCTGAATCTTCCCTGGCAAAACTTGCAGCCCTTCCCTCTAGGCCCATCACTACTTACCTGGGAGAAGAAGCCGACTCCCACCTCACCACAACCTCCTTTCAGGTCTCCCCTGAGTCTTGTCTTCTATGACTGAACAATCCCAGTTCACTCAGTCTCATAAGATTTGTGCTCCAGAGCCCTCACAGGTTTGCTGCCTTTCTCTGGGCACACTCCAGAGCCTCAATGTCTTTCTTGTAGTGAGGCCAAAACTGAACACAGCATTCGAGGTGTGGCCTCAGCAGGGCTGAGTGCAGAGAGGCAATCATGCCCCTACTCCTTCTGGCTGCACTATTTCTGATAAAAACCAGTCTTGTTAGAGACACAAATGTTTTGGGATTATTCTATTTTATGAGTTTCCAGTGATCTTTTTCTGTGATCAAACCAATATTTGAGTCTGTAGATAAAACAAGCGACAAATCTGGATCAGCAGCAGAACATCAGCATTTCACTTATTCTGGTCTCAGGTGAAGAGTAGAAGTGTAAAATTTGGAGAAAAAATTGTTGCGATTTTTTATAGCTTTTATACCTCAATAAATCAGTGTGCTAATTAGGAAATGAATGGTAATGGCTTATTGTACATATATAATACATTTGACTTGTTTAGAAAGAAACATTTTGATTTATGGTAAGTAACAAATACATTTATTTTTATTTTTATTTTTATTTTTATTTTTTGTTCTGAAGACAAGTTAACTAGAAAAGTTTCGGTTTTACTAGAATTTGCTAGAATTACTGAGGTTTTCAAGAGGAAATTGCCTTGTTTTATGGAAACTGGTAGATCATCTCCACAGAGAATTCTCCTTTCTATGTAACACCAAGGGATCTGCACTCTATGTCTAATGCCTTCAGGCTTTCAACCACATTTCCTCCTCCTCAAACTCTAACTGCACCTTGGGGATAGTTTGCACCCAGCTAAACAAGCATTGTGCACACCAGAGGCATGTCATGTTCTGCACAGAGACGCATCTGGAGCGAGAGATAAATCTATGTTGCAACAGAAAACTGTCCTGAGGGAACAGTCTCCACTGCTTGACAGACCTTTCTCATTCCTCTTAAGGCACCACTTTCCAATCCTCAGCTTTCATCACATTTGGTGTACCATGCATTTGGGTTTGTATTTGGTACAGGGAGGAGACTTTTTGTAAAGGTACAGTAGTTACAAAAAAATAAAATAAAAAAACAAACCAAAACAAACAAAATAAAAACCACTGAGTGTAATTGTGCCAGCATAAATATTGCACAGCAGCAAGCTTAGTGACTCACTGTGTTTCCTGCCAAATGCTTTGAATCGATGATGAGCAAGAACAGTAAACCTGTGCCAAGTCTGTCCCAGAACATCATAGAATTATAGAATCATCATAGAATCTTAGAATCATAGAATTACAGAGGCAGGAAAAGACCACCAAGGTCATCTAGTCCAACCATAAACCCATCACCACCACTACTCATGATGCCAGTACTTCACAGTAATGTCTTTTGGAAACTTGGGTGATCAGAGCCTGCACAAATTACCCTGGCTCACACATACTCTGGGCTGTGGGATGTTGGACAGTCGTGATCTAACTTCTGCACAAATCTTGCGATTACCCTTTTTCTGTCCACACAATTTATATGTATGGTTTTATAGTTATTTATTGTCTTCTTGGTGAGTTATACATGGTCATGCGTACTTCTCACTGAAAATTACTTTCATAAGGGATATTCATTGTTGAAATCTGAGTTTCTTCTGGGCTCTTTCTCTCTTTGTCCTCTGTCATTGCTCCCACTATATTTGTTCTTTGCAGAATGCTGTCACACAGACTTCCCTGGAACATGGACAAGATCCAAGAGTTGATTTTGCAGAAAGAATGCTGAAGTGGAGAGGCTAAAGAATCTGAAGATGCATAAATCCATGGGACCTGATGAGATCCATCCATAGGTTCTGAGGAAAATAGTGGATGAAGTTGCCATGCCACTATCCATCATGTTTAAAGTCATGGCAATCTGGCAAAGATCCCCCTATTTGGAAAAGGGGAAACAAACCCCCATCTTCAACAGGGGAAAAAAGAAGATCCAGAGAACTACAGATCAGTCAGTGTCACTTCTCTGCCTGGCAAGATCATGGAGCAAATTATCCTGAAGGCCTTACATGGGCACATGGAAAATAAAGACGAGATGACTGATGGTAACCAGCATGCCTTCACCAAGGGCAAGTAATTCCTGACAAACCTGGTGCCTCTTACGATGGAATTATAGTGTCAGTGATAAAGGAAGAGCAACTGACATCATCTATCTAGACTTGTGCAAAGTTGTTGTCACTGTCCCGCATGACATCTTGATTGCCAAATTGGAGAAAAATGGATTTGGTGGATGGACCACTCACTGAATAAGGAACTGGCCTACAGGAAAGCTGGGGAGAGACCTTTTAGAAGGGCAGTTAGTGACAGGATGAGGGGAAATGTTTTTAAACTGGCAGAGGGTAGATTAAGACTAGATATTAGGAATAACTTCTATACTGTGAGGGTAGTGAGACACTGGAACAGATTGTGTTCACAGGGAGACTGTGGATGCTCCCTCCCTGGAGGCATTGAAGACCATGCTGGATGGGGCTTTGATCAATCTGGTCTAGAGGGAGGTGTCCCTGCCTATAGCAAGTGTTTGAAACTAGGTGACCATAATAATCCCTTCCAACCCAAAACATTCTATTGTCATGCTGCACACACAAGTTGGCAGTACACAAAAGGTATAAGGTAACATATTTCTCTTCCAAACCATGGCCTGTAAATGTTCACCTTTCCTTTCAGCACATTACCTCCCCCAGAAGATAATCCCTGGAAAAAATGCACCACGCTGTACACAGCTGAACGTTGTGAGAGTGCAACTGGTAACAGGTACCCCACAGCAAGTGTTAACTGTGAGGTACAACCTGCCTGCAATGACACATCCTGCTGAATAGCAATGTGTTTTGCCCAGAAGGCCTGGCAGCCTGATGTTCAGATTGTCTGACACTTAATATTCACATCATATCCCACAAAAAGATCAGCACGAAGCCTCTCACGGCTGATAACGAACTACCCTTCTAGTAATTAAGCTCCATGCACCTTTTGAAAACAGCTTCAGTCTTCTGGGATTGTTTAATTCTCAAATGCGTCACTGAGGAACAGGTTCAGTATTCCCACAGAAACCAGAGATACCTCTGATTTATGGATTTCCCCACCCTTGGAACTGAGACACTGACATGCTCTGCTCCAGGCACTGAAAAGCTCAGCATTGCTCTCTTTTTTATATATTTTTTCTCTTTTTTTTCCCCCTCCTTTTTTTTTTTTTTCTTTCTTTTTCCCCTAAAGAAAGTGTTTCCTGTCAAATTACATTCCTAATTACAAGTGTATCTAATCCCTGGTGATTACCTACCTACTCTAATTGGCTGTCTTGTTTCAAACCAAGACAGGGTGTTTGAACAGACAAACAGAAAAAGGCTCTGATTTGCTGAGACATGGAGAAAACATTTACCTCCAGAAAATATCATCCAGTTTTCTCTCTCCCAATTACTACCTTGTCTCCTTTAAGCCAATAAACTGGCTTGAAAAGTTAATGGACTCCAGAAAACATTGTCAGTGCTGGGTTTGCTGTTCCACCTGCTCCCTGTGGAATTAGTATAGGGATGCAGCTTGCAGTTTTCTGAAGTGCTTTGGGAAATAAAGCACTGGAAAAAATTACCGGTTTATTCCAAAGCAACATACTTCTATTACTAATTGCTAATTCCAATATACTGTGCATCAGCTTCGCAACAAACAGGCTTCAACACCAACAAAAAAGTTCTTTGCTTTAATACCATCCATTGTTAGTTTAAAGGGGTTTTGCAAGGAAGAAACCAGGTATCTGTTAATCATAATAAGAGCTTGGCTGACTAATGCACAGTCATAGAATCAAAGACTCACCATTTGAGTTGGAAGGAACCCTTACAGGTCATCTAGTCCAGCTCCCCTGCACTGTACAGGGACACCTACAGCTAAAGGAGGTTGCTCAGAGCCCCATCCAGCCTTACCTTGACTGTCCCTAGGGACAGCACACCCACCACCTTTCTGGACAACCCATTCCAGTGCTTCACTAAACTTGTATCCATCTTACATACAAGTCATGGAAAGTGTGACAAAACGAGGAGTGCAAGATATGTAAACTAATGGGGGATTTCTTTCTGTGTTTTTGGGTCTGTACCTGTTGGTATAAAACCACAGCAACATAGGAAGCCCTTCCCATCTGGTGCTTTTTAGAAATATCCTGTGCTTCAGAGCTCACCTTCTATGCTCTAAGATTTTGTCTGTTCTGCAAAAAGAGAGAATACAAAAGGCACATCCCCGGCATCCTGAGTACGGCCCTTTGCCAGCCCCTTGCTTGCCAGCAGGCAATGCAAGGGGACATTTAAATGCTGTCAATACACCACAACAGCCAAGATGAGTGTCAGAGACCTTGACATATTATTTTGTGTTGTCAGTGGAGAGTTACATGAGAGCCTGATGGCAGGAGATACCCACAGCGACTACTAGTTATAGAGTGATTTATCAGCCCTGCTAAATGGAAATGTAAATTGGAGGGGAAAGGATTTATGTGTGCAAATTATTCTTAATGTTATTGTCTTAAATAGGAAAGTAAAGTGAGAAAAACATGACTAAGAGATTATAGGAGAACATTAAAGTTACTAAATCATCAAAATATCTCCCATGACATACTTTTCCCTGCTTAATTACAATGACTGAATACAAAAGAAAGGGAAAGTGGTGCAGGAAGAATAGTATTGAGCCAGCATTCACCCTGTATTTGTGTCTGACACCATTCTGCATTTCAGCAACCCATGTTCATGCCCAATACCATCTGTGCACATACCTAAATCTACCAGACTCAAGCAAATGGACATTTTTAGCATAACCAATCTGAAATAAATGTGCAAATGTAGACATTTATACTAGATGCCATTCCTCAAAAAAAAAAAAAAAAAAAAAAAAAAAAAAAAAAAAAATCTGACTCTTAAGTATGTATTCATATAGGCTCTGTTAACACCAGAATGAAAGCAACACAAGCCTGAATAGCATGCCTTGTGTAACCTAATGTAATGTTTGTCTTAAATACAATTTAGCTCATTTTTACAATTAAAATGTAAAAATGTATTTAGGTTTTTGAGAATCTTTTATATTGTTTAAAAGAAAACCAGAGATGATGCTCTGCAATTGCAACAAAAGGCAGTATCACCCCATGAATACTCTGTTGAAAGTAATTTCTATTTCCAACTGAGCACTGATGAGCAGAAGTGCTCATTATTCTCTCTGATATGTTTTTATAAAGTGCATTTGTTGATATATTAAATCGGTCAGGTTTACAATTAACTTGCCCTGGCAGCTGGAGGGCAGCATTTCTCTCACAATGATGAACAACTTGTCTACAGTGAAGGCAAACACCAGGACAGTCATTAATATTTTTTCTTACCTCAGAGGATCAATAATTCTTCAAAAGTGGTGCTACAAACTGTCCTTCTGGTTAAGACAGAAATTTGAATCAAACTCCTTTGGGTTGATTTGGTAATTTGGGTAAATGAGGATATACAGAGATTTCACCTGAAAGCAACCTCCAGGACAGCAGTGCATGTTTGGCATCACCTTGCTATAGAAGAGAGTAGGATGGACCAGCACCCTGGGCAAGATTTAGGGGCACTGGCATTGCTCTGTCCTCTTGCAAGGATCTCCTTCCACACAATGGTTTCCTGGCCAGCACCTTGAGGATCACCCAGCAGCTTGCAGCAGATCATAAACCCTGTGCTGACTGTCAGTGAGATTTCATGAAGAGATCTCTGCTGTCAGCTGCTGCAGGCACTCGTTTGTTTCAGTCTTTTTCTGTCCAAGCCATTGCTCCATGCACAGTGAAAGGGCACACATCAGAGGCCGTCCCTGGCTCCTCTAGCACACCAAGAGGAATATGAAGGTCCTGCTGATGACCCCTCACAAGCTCAGGCCAGGCAAGTGCAATTACTCTATCACAGCCAAGGTCTTCAAGCCATGCTCTGTATTGGCACTCCTCCAATCAGTGATGGGGAGGAGGAAGAGAGGAAGGATGAGGAAATCACCAGGGAGGCAGTGGTGGATGTCTGTCACAAGGAAAAGAGGAAACAATGGGAGCCTGGAGTATACTGACTTAAAAAGAGCTTGAATGCACCTTTCCACCTGGATCTGAGCTGCCTCTATTGTGGGAGTGAGTTCACACCTCAGACTATTCCTGCAGTTCGTTCAAGTGTCATCGGCTTAGAGATACAATCTGATTCATTTTGTGCACCCACGGGCTGCTGCTGAAATTGCCGGCATTCTTTTGTAGGAATGTGGATTACATGCAGAACAGACACACATGGCATTGTCTTCAATATTTGTTAATTAAGTTCCAAATGGCAAAAATTAGAGCCGGTTTTAATTAATGTGTTGCACAATGGCAAGTTTGGGTTACAACAGTGAGGGCAGAAAAGCTCTGTTTGCTCAAATTAAATGTCATTAGGTTTTAAAGGAAAGAAAATTTCAACCACTACCTAAGGCTGAATACTTCCCTCAGGATTTATTTGGTATTAACAATAGTAATTCTGATTCTTATTTATCCACATAATTGCTGATCTCCTGTCAGAAAATTACAGCCAACGTTCAGGCTCCTCCAGTTCAAAAAGCACAGTGTGATCCCATCACCAGTCCATTAAGCAGGAAAATCCATATGTGTTAAACTCGTGATGTTGTAACAGAATAAACTAAACCATAGCACAGTGCCCCCATAGGAGAGCATTATATTTATTGCATTACCTTTTTAGAGAACTCTAAATGCTTTATGATCTCTTTTTTGCCATCCCTGTTTTCAAACACATGCAATATTGATATTAGGTTCCAACCACCTTGAGAAGCAATTTCAAAGAAGCCCCCTGACATGATTTGTGTTCCTGTGGTCAATTGTTCTATTTTCTCACAGAAGGTCATTTCTAAGACAAATGCCTGACAGAAATCTGCTGTCTTTCATCATTAGATTTTTCTGAGTTGATGGATTCCTACCCAGGGAAGCTTTGCACATGCTGCACCAGGACAGGCAGAAAGACTGCTGCGATTTTTTGCTGTTTGTTCTCTGTATCAATGCTTTCCAAACTGCAGGTTTGATGGGGAGCCAGGTCTTCAGTGTGTTGTGTGTTATCTGACACTTCCTTTTTAAAGGAGCGATACAATACAAGATGTGATTTGCATTTTCAAATGAATTTTTACCTCCTTCTGGATGAAAAGTGAATGCCAAACCAGGCACAAAAAGAGGCTAGGCCAATTTGGGGAGCATCTTTGGATCAAAAACAGTATTTCCTTTTTTTGTAAAGGTGCTGCAGGGATTGCTGGAAATCTACAAATGTTCCGTACTGACAGGACAGCAATGTTGATTTACACCTTCTAAGGACTTTGCTGCTTCCTACATGGAAATGCTGAGCAGCATTTTTTTAAGGGATGTGAGCTTTTAATTATTGTATTAACATTGTCAACTGTCAAATGCTTTGAAATAATTTAATATTCCCAGTCTCCTTACAACCTGTTTATTGATATTCATGAAGTGAATCCCCTCTTGAGATGTCTAGACTGAATGTCAATATGGTTTATAGATGAAGACATGGTTTATAGATGGAAGGTATTAATAATTGAATCCTGAAATTGTTTAATTTTCTTCAATAAATGGCCAGGAAGGACAGGAACCAATGCAGACTTTTACTAAACTGATGTGCAAGTGAGTACAGATGGACAAAATCATTTCATTCATTAAAGATGAAAAAAATAGAAAAAGTGATTGACTTGACAGATGTATTTTAATAAATAAAACTGTTTTGTTGAAATGATTTTGCTGGGTTAAATTCCTTCTTTCTATAAATGACAGGAGTAGGAATACCTTTCCACGCACTGTGCAGAACTTACAGAAGACTTAGCCTTCAGTCTCTCCTTGAAAGTTATACCAGAAGGGACTACAGAGAGATGTGCCCAAGGATGATCACAAGTGCAGTATTTAAGCTCTGTGCAGGAACTAAAGAATACATAAAGTTTATCCTGTATTATTCACATCACAATAGCTAGTCCAAATGCTCTCTTCTGTGTTTATTCAATAATCTAATCAGGATGAGGAAAGGTCTGGCCACATATTGAGGGAGAAGAATACTAGTCTTAAAACTGTAAGAAAATATTTTTTTCCATGGACAAGAATGGGACAAACCCAGATCTAAAGGAAAGAAGAAATGTTATCCACTCTGAGAATCATAATCTTTATATATAGGACATGAATGGGTCCCAAAGGTGCCAGCAAGCTTCCAAAGAGACCTCACTGTCGGTGTCTCACCTGTCCATTATCTCTGTAGCATTTCCTATAACCAAAAATTTTTTGCTTACATAACTATTTTCTGATATTATGCCCTCTAAAGTCAGAACAACTTTCTTACTGACTTCAATGGATATTGTATGTCAATCGTGAAGTAAATACCCATTTATAGGTCTCTCAGTTCCACTGGAATCAGTGATAAAAAGATTATTTTTTTATTAGCACTTTGGCCATATAATCATTTTACTATCTATAGAATTAGAATGTTTGATTGATTTTCTAAAGGGAACTGCACGTCCAGGTACATTTGTATAAAGAAAAAAATGTCACAATAGCTTTCCTGATCTACTCAGCATCTCGACAATCGTTATAATCTCTTTGGAAAAGAACTTATACTAAATCCTAGCAGACATTTAGCATCTGTTTTATACAACCATAGCACAGCTTGGAAACCAACTTCAGCATAACATCCCACTGAGGATGAACAAAAGATGAGAGATGATTTTGACTGAAACTGAAAATTTTAACTACATCTATAATTTAGCCAAGAGATATATACTTGCTGTCTGAGTCTAGGTCTAACTATAGGTAATCTGTGAAGATTCAAAATACACTGAAATTAAGAATCTCTCAGAAAAATATTATGTGACAGGTATTTAAATACAGCAATAGAATGGTATTCATTCTAGAGTAAGAATTATCTGAAAAATAGATATTCCTGTTGCCAACAGACAAAGCATAAGCTTGTGTAGAAATTTCCTTCAGGATTGTATGGAAGTGGTAAAAAGGTTCATAACTGCTAAATTCCACATGATCATAAAATCATGTGAAAAAATTGCAGTTAAGCACAGCTTAAAAACAGAAAAAATCAAACCTTTAAAAATATTTACTTTTCTATCAGGTTTTAATCTGTAGAAGCATCACATATGGAATAACACTCCATCTTAGCTTCCACTCTAATAGACTCTATTTTTCAAACCACAGCCACAGATATTTCATCACTTGTGTGAGCAGGTGCTCTGGTCTTGTACAGTTTTTACTCAATGTTTTGTTTCAGCTCAAGTATCTTCATGGGTCTTCTTACTCCTACCAGTCCTTTGTCTTCTCTATTAGTGGAATTCAATCCTTTTCTATATCCTCCTGCTTTTAGCCTCTGGACACCATCATGGACACTACCCAGTACAGACTTCCTCAGTGCCCTCAGACTCCCCCTTCTCACCAGCTGCGATGTATGTGAATTGATGCTTCCATTCAGGGTGTATAACACAAACATTCAAATCCTCATCTTCTCTTGAACTTCTGGGAAGCCTTGTAAAGCAAGTGGTGGTCTGTCCAGATTTTTTTGCTGAGGTGTAGTGACTATTTGATGACTATGTGTGCAAGAAAGCTCCTCAATACCTCATTTCAAATATCAATTTCTACTGCTATCATTATGAATTAGTTTCAAACAATGTGAAGCGCTCTCATTTAACAACAGGTTTATATTTTAATGAGGAAAACGTTTGTTTGAACGTTTCTGTTGTGTTCACATGAGTGGCTTAGGAGATAATGTTTTAGAGAATAACCACGAAAAACAATATTCTTACACTCTTAAGAGTAACAGAGAGCTGTGATAACAATTCTTTAATTTGATTGTTGAGTCTAATATTCTCACATCAGCAAAAATTTTATGGTGTGCCCTAGCATTCTTGCACTGCTGATCCAGAAATGTCACTGTTTATAGAATGTAATGAATCTTGAGACTTGCTCCACTGGAGAGCTTTTCCCCACCCATTAGATCCACTGCCGTTTTGTTCCAATCCCAAAATATGGGCATATTTTACCACAATGTCAGAAGTCATGTCAATTAGACAACATGAAAGAGACAGGAAGAATTCAACCTTGACAATTCATGAGGGCCTGTGTTCATTTGAATTATAAGTAGAAATTTCTTTTTAAAGAGTTTGGTCTTCTATGTTTTACAAACGTCCGATAACCCTGACTTATGTTTCAAAGGTTATAATGTAGATAATTACTCATGGCATGAAATAAAGAATTGGAAAACATGATATTTGTATCTCATTATGGGATAACCACATGACAGCATATTGGATCACCCCTCTTAGTAAGGCTTGTATTTCTGAATAAATTTGTTTCCTTCAGAAAGTGGGAAGCATATTAAAAGATTATGTTAAAATCATTTTTGTTTCCACTTAATTTCAATTCCCAACTTTCAATATCTCTATTACTCATTCTTACCCCTTTATTGGACAGCACTTAGCAGTGTTCTTGTGCCTGCAGTATGCAGATGTGCATAAAGAGCTTGATATATTCCAAAAAAAGAAAAGCTTTTCCCTCTTTTTTTTTTTGTTTTTGTTTTTTGTTTGTTTGTTTGTTTTTTCACTAGCCCAAATATTGGAACAGTGTATAAACTATGGGATCACAAATAAGCAGAGAAAGGTAAGGTGTCCAAATGTCACCCAATATTTCAACCAAAATAATATGATTTGATGAAGGTCACAGACTAAAAAGACAAATATTACTGCCAGGCTGTTCATGCTTATGGATCACAATCCAATCCAAGTTAAACCTCCTGGGAACCTTTCCATCTTTTTAAACACATTTTGAACTAGTTCTATAAGTGAAGTGGAGTGAACGCTACAATCTGTTAATAGAGCTTTCTTTACCTGTTTTCTGCAATACATAATAATTTCTTCATGCAAAAAACATTTTAGGCAAGCATAGCAACATGGAACATCATGAGATCCTGAAGCGAATAGCGGCTGTTTTGCCGATAGGACTCCTTAAATTATGACCATCTGTTAGCTTGATGAACTCAGGTGCTGAATATTTGCAGCTCTGCAGAAAGGAGCTTGTTAGAGTTCTTCACTAGCTGAATATCAGCTCCTTTTTATTTAAATCCACAATTAGCTATGGGTCAGTGAGTGCTGTTGCTTCATGAACCAACCCAATATAATCTCATAAACAGCTTTATGTTCCTCACAGATCTGAAAAGGTTCACAGTCTTTGGAACTGATTATTATTTAATGCTTCATATTTTGCTTTTATCTACCCAAGAAGTAAATACAGCAAAATGCTATTTCTTTGAGCTACTGGCATGCTAATTAACGGCAAGAAGCATTGGAAAGAATTGCTATAATGTCAGTCTAACTTTACAGACCAAATATATTCAGGCAATTAATTTTAATATGCTACAAATTTTATTCACTGTGGCATACAGAATGGAAATGAAATAGCACTTAGCTGAAAAGAAGGGAAGGATCCTCAGCTACAGTTAAGTCACACTGCTCTTTTTAAATGCAGTTGTTCTCTGCTAATTCTTGTAGGTGAAAGAGCTATCTCACATTGTGGATTTGACCCACATACCTAGAAAAACTGGTTGAAATCTACTAGGATACTGCAAGCCATTAAATACAAGTTGCAGGCAAAGGTGACCTTTTTATGACATAGTCATGCTTCCATGGGATGCAAATTCCCAGGCTCTCATCTTCTAGCAAAAATATGTTGCCACAAGCAAATGTTAGTCTTAAAAGAATTGTCATGTGGGGCAGACAATCTGCTGAAATGGTTGAGAGGTTTAGGAAGCTTATTCCAAACCACCAGAAAATTGTTACAATAATTTCTGCGGAATTTATGGTTCCATTGTAGCCAGTTTTTCTTTAGACTATCCACATTATTGATTCCGCTGTGCTAGTAATTGTAAGGGATGATGTTATAATAATGACATTTTGGCAAGATGCAGTACTATTTAACTAACACATTATTTTCTAAAAGGATTCCTTTTAGAATCCATATGTTCTTACTATATCTTTTACTCCTTTCTCCCTAGCCACTGAATACAAAACAGAAATAGAAATGGCAGGAGGTAACAGAGCTTGTCATATGATCTCTTTCCCCTTAACCTTTATTCAGGATGATCCCTTCAACTCGTGAACAGTCTGCTTTGGAGCAACATGAAATGTTTGTTAGGAAACCTGAGGCAAAGTAAAATTCAGCTGTTTTCAGCTTTTCCTAAAGATGTGATATCCAGCTCATGTTTTATCAAAAGTTTTGAGCCTTTTGATTAAACCTGAGGCTAGTTATGAATGAAGCGGAGCCAATTTATTGTTTTGTATCAAAAGAAAAAGATAAAACCCCAGGATTTTACATGCTTCCAGCTAGAGACTGACCAAAATCTGAACTGTGAAGTTCAAGTTCTTGTTTTCAAGACAGAAAATGCCAGAGTTGATCCTGGGAGAGAGAGGAATTTTGGTGATCTGAAAGGCTGCACGCCAGGGGTCTCAGTTATTGTTGCAGACCATCCATTGCTGTCTTTGGGGAGCCTGACTTACAACCATGACACAAGTGGAAAAATGAATCAAAGAGTCTTCTCTGAACCTAAGGGGTCATAGCAGCCTGTACTTAAGCCCTGTGGTTTGCTTCTAATCATTATTGTTATTATTTCATTTTCCCACAGAAACCAAATCAGAAGAGGCAACTAGAATATATCTCTGTGATATAGACACTTGATAACTTTGTGCTGGAAACATCCCACCAACTCATCTAAGTTGGGTATTGAGTGACTGTCATAAAGGTTTTTGGTTATTACTAAAGTAGGAGAGTTAAACATGAATCAAACAAATAAAAGTTCTTAAAGTCCAAGGTCTTCCAACATGCTGCCACATTAGTGCTATAGCATGTATGCAGTAAACTACACTCGACTTTCAAAGGCAGGTGGATATTTTGAAGGAAACCACTCTGTACAGATAGGCAGCTTCAAATACAGGAAACGTTTAGTCCTTCCCTCAGATAAAAATAAAAATTAAAAACAAACAAAAAAACAAAAAAGCATGATTTTAGAAACAAGGAACCTCCTCATGTTCTTACACAACATCTGTATTTGACAGGTGATTGACTGCACACCAGCAAAGAAAGGAGGGTGACTGGCGAATAATGATCAATGGGAATGAAGAGCTTCCAGGTAAAAGGAGTACTGGAAAGAAGATTCTAGCTTGTATAGAGGACTGCCTAGGGAGATAAAAATAGGAAAACAAAAGTAAAGCATTCACTTCATTAGCTCATAGGGAGAAAAGAATAAGAAGTGAATGTGACTCAGTATCTAAGTGTAATAGCTGGTAGTGTAAGGGATATAAAAATCAGAAAGGAAGGACAGAGCACCCTACACAATCAAGTGAGAGAAGTTTAAGAAGTTACAACAGGTGCATTTTACCAGTTCCTCAGTTCAAATGAGATCACTGACTGTGAGTCCTGCTCACCAAAATGAAAAACAGATCTTAAAGCAGTCTTCACAGCACTCTTTGCTATGTTACATCTCAACAACTTTTATGAAGAACTTGAAAGGGTGTCATGAAGTTCTGGAAACAGAAAGTATTCTCACTGGAGACTAGATCACTGGGGGTCACATAATGCTTGTATATTGCATAGACACCTGAGAGAAATTGGTTTTACTCTAGATAAATGCCTGAGAATGACAAGGAAACCAGATGTGTCCAGAAAATAAGTAAAATTGTGTCAGGCATTTAAGGTAGCAGATCATCGTTCAGCAGCAATAAGGTCAAACATAGAGGAAAGCTGGACAGGGTGGGAGTGCAAGTAGCAGGATCCAACTGCACAGGTATGGAAAACAGCATAAAAGGGGAAACAAAAGGTTGTTCAGTGGGGCTCCATAATATAACACGATGGTACCTCAGACAGGAAGAAGATGAAATACTCATTTTCTAGTGAAGATGAGAGTAAGTACAGAGTAACGTGACAAGTCCAAAAGCTTTCAGCCTATACACATTGAAGAAAAGTTGCCAGTATTCATTACTGATATCTAACCTGTTGGATCAACAGGCAGTTCAGCTTGAATGGTGGAGCCAGTCCAGCACCACAAACAAAGTATACCTTTTATGCATATGCACCATAAAGCTGTTTTTGGACTAATGGCAACCAACTGTGCAATGTTATAGTTGGGAATTCATGATGTGCATATTCAAAAGCATCAGGGAAATGCAAGACTGGTATCTGGTATCACAAGTTTATCCTCTCTTGACCAGAAGTGACAGAATTATCACTATGGATTTTGTTTCTAGCTGTTTGATAATAATTTAAGACAATGGGGCTTAGAGGAAGACTGAAGCAATAGTGAAACCTAAATTTCAACACAAAACTGCTAAAATGAAGAATTTAACTTTAAAAAAAAAAAAAAATTGGAATGGCTGCAACGATGAACAAATATTGCACTCCCTTAGACTGCTTCTAAAGAAGGCAATAGCCCAGTAGTGGGCATAACAGCATATAACATTGGGATTGCTCTGTTTAACTACATGCTGGTAAGAAATTAAAACCCACTACTGATCAATGAGGGCAGACTTATTAAAGGCAAAAATTTTAAATGAGATTCCAAAGCCAATATTTTGCATACTGAGTTAACTGAACCAACCAGATCAACAAAGCATCATTCTCAGAAGGTCTGTTGGTCTATGCTTAAAAGCATCAGGCTTTTTACAAAGGTGTTTGCATGTAACTTGAGCCTTACCCTAGAGATAATGTCAGACATCTAACAGATGCCTCTTTTCCAAAAGTTAACTATCAATAAGACAAGAGGTAATGACTAAGTTGTGTCAGGGAAGGTTCTGGTTGGACATTCGGAAAAATTTCTTCTCAGAAAGTGTGTTGAGGCATTGGGAAGGGGGTGGTGGAGTCATCATCCCTGGAGATGTTCAAGAGAATGAATGTTGCACTGAGGAACATGGGTTACTGGACATGGTGGGGATGGGTTGACGGTTGGACGTGATGATGGTAGTCTTTCCAGTCTTAATGATTCTATGATTCTATGAAATTCCCACCAGTGGCTGTAAAGCAAGTGCCTCCAAAGATGAGCACATTTATTTCCTGAGCACAATAGCTGTCAGAAAACCTCATGCTTCTGGGAGAAATGTAGAGCAATGACCTTTGTCTCCTAACTAGATGGTGGCAAAAACAGCAGAGGTGGGATGGAGAACTGAAAAGCTTTGCAGATCTTAATCCCATCTAGATTTTAAAGTTTACTAGGGGCACTGAAGCAGCAGTGCTCTGCATGCATACCCTTGGAGGGCAGCTCATTTGGTGCCCAGGGTTAGCTCAGATGAATCTATCCCAGGGAGGCTCATATGATGCATGCAGCTGAAAACCTAGTACTTTATATCTACCCTTAACTAAGAGTGAGACTCATTTTAGAAACATACATCTCCTCATGTTAATGAACTTGGTAAAAGAAACAAAGGCAGTTGCTCTTCCCTGTAACTTCAAAGGGCTCAGATCAAGCATCTAGTGAAACTGTGGAAAAAATACTGAAAAACATTTGTTGGGGGGGGTGGCGGGAAATGATTGAAATTCAAATCTGAGACCACTTGGAAGCAATTTTCAGTGCTCCTCCTCTTAAATTTTACAATTTTGGCTGAGCTATATCAAAGCCCTTTGGGCATCTCTAAAATAGTCTATATCTTGCCTGTCTATGTCCTGACATTGCATTAAAATGAAGAGCACAGTATGAAACTACCAGTGCTGCATGCATTTGCTGCAGCCTTTTTTAAGCAAAACATTTGTGCTTCATGAAGGTATTGAACCTTTTGACTTAGCCTTCCTCGGTATAGAAATGTTAGAAAAGCCAGTACTTTAATCCTGTATATTGTCATCAGATTTAAAAAAATAAAAATAAAAATAAATGAATTACTGTGCTGGAAAAAATATTTTTTTCCCAAAGAGATAACATCCCACAGTGCTGACAGGCTTTTTTTTTCCCTCATGATATATGAATTGGAGCTAACAGGGGGAGACAATAACTGCAGGCTCTTTGATTAATCTATTTTCTTTTGTCCTCTCTTTAAAATGATATATTGGTCCAGGAGGACAGTTTGCCATAGATATTTGCGACAGAAGTGTGAGCTCCAAACAAAATAAAGAACCAAGGGGTGCTTAATATGTTGCAGTCCTCTGGTCCAATTTCTCTAGGAGATTAGCACAGAGTTATCATCCGATTATTGTTGTATGTGAAAGGCTTAAAAACAGCCCAGGTGTATTGGATGGCACAGGGGTGAAGGAGAAAAAAAATCCTGCGTTAAAATTGAAGACAATAATATATTTTGACACTACAACCGAACTGTAGTGATCCAAATAGAATCAAATGCACAAAAGAAAATCAGGAAAGGAATAAGTATCCATTTCAAGTAGTAACATGCACACGGTAAGTCTTTCATAACATCTCAGCTGCACTGCTTTGTTTAGAGTAAAGCCTCACTTTGTAAAGCCTCTTTGTGTGCCTGTGTGTGATAAAGATAAAACATTGTACTTACTTTGAAATATAATAATTTCCACATCTAATTCAAATCTGTCCAATGGCACTGTGCAAAATGCTGCAGTTCATAAAGCCTCCATGTGAACCAACTTTGTTTTAAAAATTACAGATTGCTAAATGAACCTTCTCTCAGCCACACTGATACCAGTGACTGTAGTTCATCAGAATGGGCTTGTCAGTGTGTTGAAATGTTTGTGTCCCTACTCACTCTCCAATGACAGTCACCAGTACTGTAACAAGGCAAGCTTAAGCACTTCTGTGCGCTGAGGTGCTAGCAAACGTGCACACTGATTGACTGAGGGTATAGAGAGAAGGAAACACTCATTTAGGGCAACTGAAATGTCATGAAATAAAAAAACAGCTTGATTACTGAGAAGCCCTGCCCAACTGAATGCCAGAGAAAGGGTGGCCTGCGCATGAAAGAATTAAGGGAGTTTTGATCACTTATTGCAAAATGGATAGACACAAGACCTATGCAGTAGCAGGAGTAGATAATTACTCAGCTGGAAGCTTTAATTTAGTAAGGCAGAGGTAGAGTTAATAGAGGGGAAAACCTGTTAAGGCTTTGAATATAAGTGAGCTAAAGGAGTGACTGAATAAAAAGCTAGCCACTGATGTGGAGATCCATCATTCCTTATTTTTAAGATTGGTGTGTTTGAAGGCTACCGCTTCTATCCATGGAGAAACAGATACTTCCTGAGGGGAGTTCAGATGCTCTGTGATTTTTTTCCTATCCTTGGCTACCCAGGGAGCATCTGAATGGAATGCTTTGACTTACATAAAGCTGAATTTGGGCTGGTGGGTTGGACCTTCCCTTTCTTGTGACTCACTTGACATTGATAGAGGCTTGGGATTATGAAGAGATTATTCTTTATCCTTTTATACATATGGTATATATGAGACATGTTATATATATCTTCTCTGATAAATGCAATCATACTGTTTTATTTCCTGTTGCAGATTTTTTAAAAAAGCATTCACTAACTATTTTGGTCAATACAAACATGTATTTTTAGGCAGATAAAATACTTGTTTATAAAAGACATCCAGCATCAGCAATAGTTCCATTGCGACACTCATTCTGGTAGGCAAATACATATTTATATTAAATCTTTAGATTGACAAGTCCCCTTTATAGCTCACTTTGGGCTGAGACATATACAGGCTATTAAAAGTAAATCTCTTTTGCTGCTTTGGAGATCAAGACCTGAATAGTTAGAAGGGGATCAGACCACAGGAAAAAATAGAACTCTAAAAGGGACATTTTCCTTATACCACAAGCATAGAGCAGAAGATCCCTGAAGGGGATCCCCTGTCCAGGATAGAAAAAGCTGTTCCCCTGCAGTCTGCAGGCACCACACAAAGCAGATCTCCACATACTGCCATGGAGAAGCCCACGGAGAAGCAGTGAATGAGACTTGAAGGAGCCCAAGGAAAGCTCTTGGAGGAGCAGACAAGGATGGATCTGCAGCACATGAGGAAAATCTCTTGGTGGGGAAGGAGGGCTGGGGAACTGCCACCCACAGGGAGCAGTGCTGGAGCAGTGCCTGCAGGACTGACCTTGTGTTATGGAGTCGTGCTGGAATACTGCTTGAAGAACTGCAGCCTGTGGGAAACACACATAGGAACAGTTTGGGAAGGATGGGAAGGACCCATGGAGCAGGGGCAGAGAACAAACACACCACCACAGTCCTTTTTGTCACCCAACATCGGGCCCAAGGATTTAGAGCCCAGCAAGGCTTGCTTTGCAGCCTAGACTCACTCCAGGAAGTTATTCAGACATTTTCAAGAAAAAATTCGTCTAATCTCAGCTGTCTCAGGCACCTCTTCTGAGAATTTTACCAAATAAGGTCCCTAGAGAGGAAGAAAAAGAGAGACTGAATATCTTGCTCTACCTTTTTGAATGGAATCTGTCTTCATGTAACTGAGATAGGAAATAAAAAACACAAGTTTTTAGAAGCAATGGAAGAAAGAAGAGGGGTGGCAGCAGTATAATTCTGCCTGAAGGTAAGATATGTGTTGTAATGTGAACTGAATTTTTCACTGAATTAATTTGCATGAATATTGCACGGGGAAATGAGTATGTGCTGTCTCCTTAAATGTAGATGCTTCCCAGAGTATTATTTGCATATTCACAAATAATGTATTCTTATTATACTATGGATTGAAAAACAAAAATAAATATAGTAGCTACAATAGTGGAAGATCTTTTTAATTTTTAATTAAATTAATTAGAAGTGTTCTTTGATGGTGTCAATCTCTACTTACTTTCATTGTGGAATAGATCAAACCCTAATCCAGTAGCTGTGGCAGACTAGGATTTACTGACTAATTAAATAAAAACAGTCAGTATTAATATATGAGAATAGATGTGTAACTCTAATTAAAGTTGTAACAAATTGTTTTTCAGTCATTTCACACTTTCAACACCAACCTAGATTGTACTTATTTTACAAGAACCCAATTTTAGTCTGCCTTATTGAAGGAAGCCAAGAAACAGGCTCTTTTGCACCCACAGACAAACTCTATGAAATCTGTTTTGACAGCTTTCTATAATATAAAACCAGTGACAACAGGCAAGCTAAATAATCAATAACTAAATCTTTGGTGCATGTTGCTATCACAACCAATTATTTACATGTCATGTTGACTCATTTGGATAGTGAAGTATTGTTCAGATCCATCATTTAAACAGACAATTGCATATACATGCTTTCAGTTGGCTTCTTGGTCTCCTGGGGCCTTAGTTCAATTATTCTGGTGTGAATATTCATGAGGTTTGACGATAGCGTTTACCACTTCATTATGGCAAAGATTTAAGAGCGACAGTTCTTGGAGGTGAGTAGCCATAGCATTTGGAAAACAAATAGCTATGGCTGCACCACCTGCATAGCTCATATGAGGAGATACTGCAGCTGCTCTGACAGCTCTCTGCATCTGTGCACAGGGGGTGCTGGTCTAATAAGTCTTTGGTCCCCGAGGTTGACTCTGACTGTCCTAGCTGACTAGTACTATCAGCTCTTCCTCTGATGCACTTCTCACTTCTTGGCACTTTTCAACCTACGCTCCTAAGTACGGAGCAAATAAATGCTGAGGCATGAAAAATCTCTAGGTACCTTTGAAAGAGTTAGATGCCTAGTTTAACTGATCATACAATGGTCAAAATCATTTATGTCCTATTTATCTAACCCACAGTTACTGTCTAATTGGTAGAGGCAAATAGTTTGGATTCTGGAATTCAGCAAGTCACAGTAATAATATTTTCTTTCACTTACACATGTTCAGGTATTTTACAGGCCTCCCATGTGACACAGAGACACTGAGTTGCTAGAATGGAAGAAGCAAGTGCTCAGCACCTCTGCTGTAATTAAGGTCTTGACTCCTGAGCTGTTGAATACTGTCATTATTATGTAGTGATTATTTCCTGGTGAGTCTGCATGGCAACGCTTTGCAGCATATATCAGTTTGTTTTTGCACTGGTCATATTGAGAGATTCAGGAGCAGTTTAGAAACTCACATCTCAAAAGGGGTTTTTGGCTTTACCACTTTACTGACTGACCACAAGCTCCTAAAACATTTAGCTACTTCTGGAAAACTGTGCCTGAATAAGCTACTAAAAGGACTGAGGTATACAGTAGGAAAAGCTTGTATAGCAAAAGTGAGATTCTTCAATGCAGGAACAGATTTTGCCCAGGAGGCACACCACATCATACAATGGGTTTGGAGGCAGGAGTTAGATTTGCTACTACAGCTGCCTCTGGTGACACACAACCAAGGACCTCTCAGTACAACCTTTCTTAGTATTTTTCCCTTACTTTTCTAAATGGGATCTTCTGAACATTGGGTGTTTTTTTTTTTTGTTTGTTTGTTTTTTTTTTTATTATTGTTATTTTTAATAAAATTAATTAAATAGCATGTTCCTGGTCTTACAAAGCCAGATAAAGACATTTCCAAACAGCATAATAATTCACATGGCAAGAGCTCTTTCATGATGGCTAAATCAGAAAAAGGACACACAAAGCCTCTCCTAAAGTCAACATGGTACAGGTTTCATTTGTCTGCAAACTAGAAGGTCAAGAATCTCAAGTGAAGAACCTGTGGTGCCTCACCCATCAAAAGCCTATTAATAATAGAAGAGATTATTCGCTATTATCAAATATAATTACAGGCATCAAACAACCTGGAGCTAAGACACCATTTATTTAACATTCAGAATAAGCAGATGTGGCTGTGTGATGTGCTGCTTTGCAGCATTTTAACATGTAGTTTTAGGTAGCAAATATATACTCCATTATTAGAGCTATAACAGCAGTCACACACATGGTTTTTATGTGGCACAAGATACTCAAGAAATAAAAAAAATTACTTTACTCTTTGTGTAATTTTAAAGAATTTCAATAAGTATCCTATCTATCCACCCATACATTTTATGTCCATAACTGGGACTGAAACAAGGATTCCTTGTGAGTCCAGTGAGTGAACCACTCAAGCACCTGGATTAAGATCTGTGTTATTTTATCTATAATTAAAGCTACAGCCCAATGCTAGGGTCCAAATGCAGTGTACGCTGTTTTTTACTGGGAGATTACTTCGGAAATATTTGAGGCATATCTTCTATATTGGACCAAAATAGATGGAGAACACATGGTTGGTGAGACATGTCTGCTTCTATCAAGTATTTTATCTGATTGCTTCAGTCTTAGGTCTTGGCATCCTCTCCACCTAAACTAAACACATATTAGTTCATTCTTGAGTAAACTAGCTTGTTCCCTCCAATATTAAGCAGAGGATAGTTCCATCTCAGAACTGGGGTGAACAAGGATCAGCAATGTTTAGCCTCTTTCAATTTATGAAAGCTGCCAACACCCCCTTATATCTTCAGACCATGTTTCAGAGAATGAACAGTTCATGTTGTAGCCACCACAGAAGAAAAAACACAGCTCTTCAGACTACGACAAACTGAAAAGCCACCAAAAATATGCTTATGGAAAAGGGATGCTGCATTTGACCTGAAAGAGATCTCAGAGCAAATGGTCCTATGAAGAGGAGACAACCAGTGCACTGCAAGGGGCCAGGGCCCCTTCATCGGCAGGAACCTTGCTATGTCCTTTGGTTGGGAACCAGCAGCCACCCTACTGATTATATTTAGTCATGTTGGTGAATACAATTCCTTGTCCCATGCACGTCACCTTTTGGTCCCATTCTTCCTTTGACAATGTATTCATAACTGAAGTGAGCTTAGATTGCCCTCTGACCTGGGGGGCAAGCAGGGAGGGGCTGCCTTGGAAAAAATGCATGAGATCCCCTTGGTGAGGCATATGTTATCTAAGTCTCATAAAACTGCCAGGTTTTTTCCTGTGTTTCCGTTCTCACTGTTGCTGGTCCTCAAGATAGAGACCCACAGAAAGCTTGACAAGCACACTGAAAGGCAGAAAACATGTATGGCAGCTTAATGGGTTGAGAAAAAAAGAACAAAACTAAACAAAACATGCCAGTTTTATATTTGCAGAAGGAAGGCAGCTTGTCTTTAAATGACATAATGGGATTCATTTGTTAGAGCCTTTGATTTAAGGTCTCCTATGACTTATAAACTAACAAAAGTCTCATCGGGAACTAAAGAAAATTATTATTATTATTATTATATTATTATTATGTATTTTTAGTGCACTTATGCCTAAGGGCCCCAGACAAGGAGAAACAGCTATACAAACAACTAAATGAAAAAAATAAAACAACTTTAATAGCAAAAGTCTGAGCCTCTTAGAAACGAGGTAATACGCAACACTTCTTCCAGACACCAACCTTATGCATACACATATGTAAAAAATATATATGGAAGTTCCTCCATGAGAGGCAGAACAGGATAAAATATATGTCACAGTTATTTTCTTTTCCTGAAATATGTGTGGGTTTCCTAATACACATGTGCATTATTATTTACTATTACAAAACTAGAACTGTCAGCTAAACTACAGGTTCACGTGGGTCATAGAGAATTATACAGTATCAAGATATTTCTGTCATATGAATTTTATGAAGTGTTACAGCCAACAATTATTAGTTCCTATAGAGGTTTTTCTTATTAATAAAAATTTAAGTTAAAATAAAATATGACCTTTTTTAGAACTTCATTAAACAATGTTAACATCCAGAGGGACCTGGACAGGCTGGAGAAGTGGGTCCATGAGAACCTAATGAGGTTCAATAAGGCCCAAGTGCAGCACTTGGGCTGGTACAATTCTCAGGTATTTATACAAACTAGAGGAAGATCTCATTGAGAGCAGCCCTAAGAGAAAGTCTTGAGGGTCTTAGACATGAGCCAGCAGTGTGCTCTTGCAGTCCAGAAGGCCAACTGTGTTTTGGGCTGCATTAAAAAAGGGGTGGCCATCAGGGAGAGGGAGGTGATTGTCCCTCTCTGCTCAGTACTTGTGAGGCCCCATCTGCAGTACTGCATCCAGGCCTGGGACCCCCAATACAGGAAGAACATGGAACTCTTAGAGCAGGTACGGAGGAGGGCTACTAAGATGATCAGAGGGCTGGAGCACCTCTCCTATGAGGAAAGGTTGAGGGAACTGGGCTTGTTTAGCTTGGAGAAGAGAAGGCTCTGGGGAGACCTCATTGCAGTCCTCCAGTACTTGAAGGGAGCATTCAAACATGAGGGGGAACACCTGTTTATGAGCGTGGATAGTGATAAGACAGGGAAGATGATTTTAAACTAAGACAGGGGAGGTTTAGGTTAGATATTAGGAGGAAGTTTTTCACACAGAGGGTGGTGACACACTGGAACAGGTTACCCAAGGAGGCTGTGGATGCCCCATCCCTGGAGACATTCAAGGCCAGGCTGGATGTGGCTCTGGGAAGCCTGGTCTGGTAGTTGGCAACCCTGCAAATAGCAGGGGGAGCTTGAAACTAGATGGTCATTGTGATCCTTTTCAACCCAGCCCATTCTATGATTCTATGGTCTTTCTTTAATTATTATTTTGACTTGCATTCATCCTTTCTTCCAGTTCTCTCTGTAGTACCTTGCATGCATCAGTGTTCAGTATTTTTATTCCACTGTATGTATTTATTCTGCTTCCTCTACTATTTTTTGGAACTGTAATGTGCAAAGATGATAGAATAACTATGACAAGTACCCAACTATAGGCAAAGAATGTTATCAGGAGTCAGAAGAGAAAGGCTATTTTTAGGATATCTGAAAATGTTGAAATGACAGCTAAGCATTCAAGCTAAAAGAATTCAATAAATATAACAACTGAGTAGCTAAAAGTTGGGCCCTCACCAGCAAAGTTGGTAGTAGCCCAAAGCTAGATTAATGAAATGGCAAATAAATAAGGAAAACGGATATTTTTAGGCTGTGATATTCTCCAAGCATTTTATAACCAGTGAACAGATTAGGATTTTCTATTTCCTCAGGATGCTAGACACATTTGTCCTGA
The DNA here is from genome assembly GCF_054131305.1 of Coturnix japonica. Classification (NCBI taxonomy): domain Eukaryota; kingdom Metazoa; phylum Chordata; class Aves; order Galliformes; family Phasianidae; genus Coturnix; species Coturnix japonica. Next base: position 9,433,213 of record NC_140664.1, on the reverse strand, counting down.
ATTAAAGGTTAGTAATGGTGTGAGTAAACTGAGAGACAGATATATCAAGGGGAAGACAATAAAAAAGGCCTGGTCTTTTGCTGAGAACAACAACCATCACTTTGCAAAAGCCAGCAGTCACTCTGAATTACACAGACTTTAGCCAAAACTTAAGGTGACTTCTGAGTTAAGAGATGTAAAACCAATAATCAGAAGGTCCAAAGAGAAAAGGTAATAGAAAGGACGAGTGAGGTAGGAAAGACAGAAAGAACTGAATGTGAAGGACTTCCAGCAGAAGAAAAAAGAGGAGAATACAGCACCAGAAATAGAGGGTTGGGTGACATGATTAAAGAACGATAAGAGCTAGGAATAGGACAAGAATTTGTACTCCTATCTGCTTTAGTGGGCTATATCTCTGGCTGTATTTTTCTCCTTTATCTCCACTTTGAATTACTTTATATCCTTGAGAAGACAGAAGTCTTAAAATCATGAATACATCAACATCATGCGGAATTATGCAAATTAGAATGTTTTTCTTGCCCCAGAATTGCACAAATACATCAATACATGAAAAAAAAACTGAATTAACACACCCAAAATGCATTCATTTCTCTAAGTATTTAAGGCAGAAGAAACATAAAAGCAAGCAAAGGAGGGAACATGTCTAAATAAACAAGTAGGAGGAAAAGCAACTTAGTAAAATTCTGGAGATGAAATCATTGCCAGTAATATAGACAACATCAAAAGCTCTGAAAGAGAAGTGAAAACAGTGAGAATATATTTGAGGTAAACTAGAGCTGGGACAGAATGGAAAGAATAAGAGGAACTGGTATAGGAAGTGCCGTCCAGAGAGTATAGTGCGTCTGTGGGAGTTGATGAATTATAATCTCACAGTTGCAGAAAAAGAGGAAGTGTGGAGTCCATCATCTGAAAAGATACTGAACCAAATCTCAATGCCTGTATCAAATATTTCTTTGAAAAAATGACACTAAGCGTGAGGACGTATCTAGCAACGTTTTCACTGGGTTGCACATAAAAAAAAAAAATTGGGTTGCGGATTCCCAGGCATCAACATTACAAGCAAGAAAACAACACAATATAATTAAAAAATATTGAAAATTATCTTCTTTACATAGTGTAAGAGTTATCTTCTATACATAGTGTGTTTGTTTCCTAAAGAATTCTTTAGAGAGATTTGATTCATTAGCAATAAAAATAAATACTCAGGGAAAGAAAAGAAGTACTGCTAACAAATTAGTCTGATTAATTTAATTATATTTATAATCTGTTTCTTTTAGTGAATGTTTTCAAAAATTGTGTATTTAATGAAGGAATATTGTACGCTGTTAAATATAGGTCATTTCCTAAAAAACAAACAGAAAAACAACAACAGCAAAAAACCTTGTAAGCAACGTGTTTGTGCAAATATTGATTTTATATACATGTGTGTTTTGTTCATTGTCAAATAATTGCAGTTGTCTTTACAAATTACAGTTCTTGCAACTGTTTTAATCTGCTGAGGTTCAGCATAAGGTGGCTGTTTTCACTTGAATTAGGCAAAGTTTTTGGAAATGTAGCAGAGAAATGTTTAAGAAATAATGCTACAGGACTTTCTTAGGCTGTGTGTAGTAACACCGAAAGTATAAACTCCATTGAATAAGACTATTTCTCTTAGGAAAGAAGGCATCATTGGATGTCTCCTTGGAGACATTCAAGGTCAGGCTGGATGGGGCTCTGAGCAACCTGATCGATTTGTAGGTGCCCTTGTTCATTGCAGGGGAGTTGGACTAGGTGACCTTTAAGGTTCAACTCAAACAATTCTGTGATTCTGTGCTGAAACTAGTGGGTGAACAATGTTTTGTTAAGGTGACAACTGCTTTAAGCATGCTTCCATGCTCTCTCCTGAACACAGAGATCATCTCCCTTGACTGTAGTGATGCTGATGAGAAGCAGAGCTCCAGAGCACAGGTACAGAGCACCAGACTCGTGGGCTCAGAACACAGGTAAGAGTGCAACTGCTCTGCATGGAATTTACTCCTGATAATTCCTGGGAAATCTGCCAGGTTTATGCTTAGTCATTACATTTCCATGGAGGCTGTGGGAATTAAGCACTCCTCTGTGGCTGAAATAAAAACAAATCCACAAGGGAATCCTGAGAGGGAAATCTCAGAGAGTTATCCCTCTTCCTAATAACAGAGGTAGTTGAAGGCTGGTTCATTGGTTAGAAAAACAATGAAATTTATTTTTTTTTTAGCACAGAGTACTTTTTGACAATGATCCTTCTAATTTTTATGAATATGTGCTTCCAATGAAAAGTTTTCAGTAATGTGCTTCACTCTTGATATTCTGTGGAAGTTGATCTGCTTTACTGCTGCTAGAAACATTTACTTGGGGAAGAGAGAGTGTAGATTAGCTCAAGGCATATGATGTGTAGTAACAGGAACTAATGAGAGGCTCTGTTTCCCATATTGGGAACTTGCAGATGTGCTGAGCGCCCCTTCCAGTTTGCTTGCTTCCCTTCCCACAGGAACAAACTTTTGGAAGAGGGATGGAAGACTGGCAAGTATCTATGTCTCTTTGCAACAGAAAGTCTTGAACCTAGAAAGTTTTCCCAACTCTCACTCTTTAACTCTAGCAGTTACTGTCTGATGCATGTAAGCCCCATGTCATTGCCTGCATTCCTCAGGTTTTGGTTTCATCTACTGTACACCAAGAAGATGCCCATGTGTAAACTTCTAGGGCCAATAGTCTAGGCACACACACAGATATTTCCAAATATCCTGCATGCATTTTCTTTCCATGAATATTTCTCTAAATGCGACTTCACTTCAGAAAATATTCACAAAAAAGTAAATAGAAGTGGCCATAGTAACTGATCAAACTCCTTGTTGGTGCTAAAACAAACACTAACAGACACTGTTTTGTTTTTTACCTCAAGGTCCTCTGGATCTATGGAAATTTTGTCTGTACATGGACTACAGAATTTGGTCCATAACTCTCACTCTAGGAATCTCAAATTAATCTGAAACTGTAAAACAACCTATTTTAGCTGTGACATACGCTTACTTCATCAAAACTTTCAAAGAGGTCACTTTGTAGAAGAAGAAAAAAAGGTCTGAAAAGGTGCTGACTGAAAGGTTAAAATTTACATAAGTCCAGCATTATTATCATTATTAATAACTTCACATATCTCTCACATGCCTCAAAGTGCTTTACAGAATTAAATTCTATCAATTTTGGAGGAAGAGGGAAAACTTCTGTCACCTACATAATCTGAAATGTTATTTTTCAAATCTCTCAGAACAATCCAGATAGAAATATTTTCACTTCACTGCAGGGATGAAGAAGAGCCCATCATTTTTGTTAACCTTCAGCTTCCCTGCCTGTGAGCTGGAGAGAATGGAGCCAATTGTGTCCATTTCCACTCCCATTTTCTTGTGCTCCCCTTAGAGATGATGTCCTAGTAAAGCTGATTCAAATGAGGACAATATTATTGCAAGGTCTTGTGTCCCATTTTCTTTCTGGGAGTAGGAGAAGCATAAAAGGACTTCTTAAAGGTGATCTGTAGCACTCAGTGTCTGTTGGTATCCGATGTCTCAGTATTTCCCATCTTCTCATTTTCTGAAGCATAAATGGGGATAGGCTTTATTTTTCTCCATTTTTCATGGTTGGATATTTGCAAATATATGATCTCCAAATTCTGAATTTAGTTGGACTCTTAATCCAGTATAATGCTATTAAAAAAAATGGAGCTAAAGGGGATCATCAAAAATAGTGAAATAAAAACTTGAGTGAAGACAGAAGGATCTCACTTCTGTGAATAAATACCTTACAAGCAATACTGAAAGCCAGCCATAATATCAGAGCTATCAGTGGGGATCAGCAGATATGTTGAACGAAATCATGGACTATGCAAATCAATATATATAGCTTTGAACTTAATTCCCCTTACCCTCCCCTTACTCCTTCCTTTCCCTGGTTTACAAGAAATTTCCATAATTTCCTTACTTATTTGCTTTTGTTTGGTTTTATTCTGTATCATGGCATGGTCTCTGCTATGGGGGAGGCAAGTTCCACATTAGACAGTGGTTCCAATGCACAACTGCTTCACCGCCCAAATAAAATAAAATAAAAACACCAACCAAAACCACCCAGATAAACAAGCCTCTAATCTAGAGGTATATGAAAGTTCTCCAGACAAGGTCTGCTCCCTGCTTGGGGTTCATTTTTCTTTCTGGTTCTCATATAGAGAGGCCTGTTTGGGAAAATCAGACAGACTGTGTCTGCTTTGAATTTTTCAGGCAAACGAACACAGAAAACAGGAGTGTTTAGACTCCAGGCTGCTGGTGAATGCTCAGAATTCCCTGCTGTCCCCATGACTGTAGAGCTAGTTGGCACATCTTCAATAAAAAATTACAACAGTGATGCTCTGGAAATTCAATCGAGTCACAGAAATGACAAGAAAATAACAAATCCTCAGTGAAAGCTTTGGCAAAAATTCCCTATTTTATTTAAAATGTAATAGCAATTCTGGTCTCTAAATTCTATTTTATTTTTAGTGACAAATGAATTACCAGTGCAGCTCCTCATAATCTATTTCTTTCCATTTCTCAGACTCTTCTGGGGAGTGGTATAATTTTAGACTATAAAAATATGAGCCATCTGGTTTATATATAATTGAGCCACTTGTACACACATTTTTTAGTTGTAAAGCCATGTCTTAGACAGAGCTTGAGAAAGACTGTTAAAAGTTATGTGTGGTGGAGAGCCATTCTGACTCCAGTTCACTGCCTCTCTAGGCAGGTCTCCCAGTTGATCATGGTGTAGACTCACTAAATACTGCCAGGTTGGGTGATAGGTGGCACAGAAGTAGAGGCATCTTTCATGCTATGCATGGAAATTAATGTGTTGTCACAACAGGCACTCAAAGAGGACCTTTTGGGTTTCCAAGGCTATGTCTGAGTGTATCTGAGCAGAAATACTGACTCTATTGTGCCCTGAGTGTTCCAAAGTAGAAGTGAAGGTAGTACTGCCTTGATTCTTTTCTGTTCTGTTAATTCATGCTCTGTAAGTGGGTCAGTATATGAAACTGACAAGAATCCTGATATACAGCATCAAATGGGGCACCTGAAAGAGACAACTGCTCATTTTTTCCTCCTGTTTTTCCTCATCCGCATAGCCTGCTGCAAAGATCCTTTTTGTTTGTGGTTGACAGTGTAGCTTTATCATTCAGTTTGCATTTATGTGTCTGGCTCAGAAACCATGAAAAGAGCCATGTGAACTATTCAGTGGGTGAGACATCCCTTCACCACATTAGTTTCCCTGCACACCTGGGAGTGATCCCAAAGGCATCAGGTTTTCCTAGCAGATACCCTAGTGACGTTAGTTGCTGCATTACCTTCAGTAGCAAAGGACAAAGCTGTGAAGTTGGGATCTGTTTTCCAGTTTGATCTCACAATCATAGCAAGCATGCAGCCAAGACAAGAACAAACAGCACAGTCAAAACAGGGAGCAAATGTGCTGAGTGTTAGTAGTTAATGAAATACAGTTGGCTGACACTGCCATTGGGCAAACACAGATTGGAGGCTTTCAGCGCAGTGATACTATATCTGCTCTAAATGGCTTTACAGCAATAATTGAAACACAATATGCAATTAAAGCATATTTACTGCATTCATCTACTTAAAACCTGTGAAAGCGATGAGGAACACATTTATTCAGTATACTTATCTCATTCTGTTTGCACTGCTGGCTGGGCTAGAAAAGAGACAGACAGGCAGAATGCTCAGAAGAAAACCGCTCTGCCACTCAAAAAATGCATATTCTGACATCCTAAAATGCTTACTAGTGCAGTTAGCAGGACAGGATCCAATGAAACGTCAAACCAATAGTGGCTTCACACAGGTTTATACGTCTGCTACCAATCTGTTGTCCATTTATGCTGTGTTTATGGCCCAAGGGAACAATCTTTGTTGCCTTACTCACAAAACTAAAGTTTTGCAGAATGGCGCTCTGAGTATTTATGTTACTTAGTACAAGGCTTTTCATCTCACGTGCTGCTTTGAAGCAATCTGATTCAAGTATCTGGACAGACAAGTATTGACATTAGTGTTCATCAGAGCAAACCCTAGCCAACATATATACTGCCTGAATGCCAGCAAGTAACTTGGAGGGCTTCTGTAACTGTTTTCAGAATTTGTAATCCCTTGATCTTGTATACTTTCCTGACCTGCTGTTTTCACTTGCAATTGGTAATCTTGCTTTTTCTCTTAATAATCAGAATGTATGCAGAATGATGTCTTGGAGCTTGAGTAGTCAAACTTGCTGAGAACTTACACAATGTGATTTCTATGAACGTGTGTGATAGATCTCCAGTGACTACAGGCATGCATTCCTCAAGAAATAAAGAACAGGCACACTTACCATTATCCCAACTGACAGCAGTCAACAAGAGAGACAGTGAGAAAATCTAGAGGTGCCCATGGTTATAGAGATGTATTAAGCTTGAAACAGAAAAACTTCCTTGTTTTGCCTCCTTCCAGAACTATTTATCAAGTGTCCAGTGAGAGATCTTTGAGGAATGACAGAGCCTGGCAACTTCTAACTACACATCATCCCCTGTACTTCCCAGTCTGCAGTCGCTATAAAGGTTAGGAGCTGAAATGAGAAACCATCACAAAGCATTTAATGTGCATTGTCACCATGTATTTGACAGAGATGTTTAAAACACCCTAGTGGAAGATTCCCAAATGTTAGATTCTTGGATGATAGACTCATTTATTTCACTTTTTCCCATCATTGTCCAAAGTCAATTGTACCTTGATTAATAACTTAATCAACCACTGAATGAGTAAATATGGCAGGAACTCCTGCCTCTTATCAAGTTACATTCCAAAACTAAAGAGCAGGGAAAGGTCACCTACATGCTGCTGTCCAATGCAAAGGGATGCAATGATATATTCATCAGCTTCACAGTCTTAGACACAATTCAGATTATGTACCATCTTCACTAAGTGCAGATCCATCAGTTGCTAAATAAAATCAACAACATATAAAACTTCTATGTAAACATATTTATCCTTCAGTTCTGGAACAAATTTTCTCCTTGTGTAGTAGCAGACTAAGCGTTAACAATGAGCACCATTAGTTAAATTGCCTTGTAATGGCTCAGGAGGCAAACCCTGCAAAGAGGAAACAGACAGAAACTTGGATTTAGACACTAGTATGAGGATTGATTTTATTTCATTTTGACCATCAAAAAGGAGAGTATCTAGTCTAAGATCATCATTTGTGTTTCTATCAGCTCTTTTCAAACACAGAAGCAGTTTCTTACAGAAGATAAAATACAATTACCTGAAGTGAGAAGTGATTTTGAAACACTTTGATTAAATACAATAAGAGCAGGTTATAAGAAGAACTACAAAAGGAGTAAGGAAAGGAGATTTTTCTCTTTACAGAAACATAAATGATTATAGAAGAATTCCTGAAGATCATTCTCCAAGTGGTTTATGCCTTCCCTGGGGTCTCCCTTGCCATCATTCAAAGATGACTCCAACAGCTGCAGATGTAATGTGAAGATCATACAAAATTGGAATTAACAAGATTCATTTATTATTCGAATGTGAAGCAATACTTCCCTAGATTCCAGGAGCATCCATAAGATAGGCTAAAATATGAGTGTAACACATCAGAGCAGAATCCTCATTGAAGTGCAATGAAAACTGAGAGATCCTTTGTTGTTCAGACTCACCAGGACTCATATAGCTGCCCCTGTCTCACCTTCCTGAACTTCACCTCTGTCCTCTTGAAAGATCACTTGTTCTGACTCTCCTGTCAAGTCTGTGTGATGTGATTTAAAATCTATAAATTCCTGTTGGTGCTTGACTGTAGTTTTTAAATCAGCTCTGAAAGTCTTTTGGAAATAAGAATTTCACTGACATCATAACCTGCAAATGGTGTGCTGAGAAATATTACAGAATGTGAAATGAACCATTTAGTTAACAAGAGTTTAGACTATATCATATGAATTAGCGGTTCATAAAAAATGCAAAGGTATGGAATGATTTCAGGAATAATGTGATTTTTATTTGAAAATTGTGATTCTCTGCTTGTCTGGGGAAATAAATTATAAGAAGTCTTTTATGACTGGTGCATCTTCCTGCACACTCACCAGCTGCTTCCATGACATCTGATACAAGAAGGGGGACCTCACTCTTAACCCATCTTCCATTAGCACATCTCACTATGCAGTTACTAATTCACAAATACAAGCTGATGGGAGCTGTGAAACTACCAAGAGGAGAGATGTCTGGAAATAATGATGACAGCTTAAGAACAGGAGATAATCTAAAAGATAGCTAAGAAACAGTCAGGGAATGAGCAGGAGTGTGTATTCATACTACTGTGAATCTCAAATACAGTGATTTCACTGCATGTAGGAAGTACGCTGCTTTATATTTGTGTCCCTTATGCCTTTACATAAGATCTTTTGAAGAAGAAAATATAAAGCATTCCTTCTTACATCAAGAGGTCTGCTAGCTGGGAGGCAGAAACAAAGCCGAATCCTTTCATGTGGTTGAGGCAGTAGAGGTGGTAATACAACTCCATTCTTGGTTAATGTTAGTCTCAGCTTTTGTTTTTGAATGTGGAATGAGACTTCTGCAAGGATTATGCAAAAGAGCGCACGAGAAATGATGTATAGAATAGAAGAAGCCCAAGCAATAGATATTCCTTCAGAGAGCATTAAATTGGAAACCTGGGTTGAAAGCCCAAATTTACATCTGCTTAAATAACAGCAGTAGAAATATGTCCTCTCTCTTCATCTAACCCCTTCTTGAAACTTCATGTTGAACATCAAAACTCTTCTCAATGACATTTACGCCAAGTATTTTTTCCCTTGTAAATCATTACACCACTTACAAATCAATGATTTTCAATTTAAAATGTCTCTTTAGCAAAACAAATGGGGAGGTAAGGGCAATCTAGCATTCTTTGCCCAGGCCTTTGCAGGATCCCTCAAGATGAACTGGATGTCTCCTCTGATCTCATAAAATATGTGGTGAAAACAAAATGCTCCTCAAGTTACTCAACTGAATAGGGAATGCCTAGAGGCATAAACTGGGAGTTAGGCCCTACACTTCTGCCTCGGGAATAAATTGTGACTGGGAATTCCACAGCTGGAATCAACTTTCCAACTTTCCCACCTCATGCATGCTGTGAGACTCCATTCAATAGCATTTGCCATGCGGGCTCTTTTGCACTGCAGAGAATCAAAATGTTATGTATTGTGACTGTTTTTCAGTAGAAATAGTTTGGCAGACATCTCCTCAAGGACAGCAACGATGTCTGTGTTAAGTTATCATTCTTTATCTTTAACTTGTCCTGTCAGATTTTTGGCACAGCACTGTAAATCTAACACACTTGGAGTTACACAAAGTATTTTCCAGACTGTCCTGTCTCAGTTCAGGGCTGGAGCACAGTAAGTAAACAGATGTGATTTGGAACTGGAGTCGTACTGTCAGAACAGCAACCTGAGCTTTCACATTCAGAAATGTTATAAGCACTTGTTTTGTGATTTTGTCCTTAAGCTGTGTAAGAGCCAAAACGACAGTGTACAGGTCTGTGAAGATGCTGCTCAACTGAACTTCATTTGCATCATCTGACAAGTGTGCCTGAGAATTAGGTTATTAGGTAGTAGTAAATAATCCCTAGTGAATACAGAATGGCGTGGTAGTAAAGGCTGGTAATTTTTTTATGGCGATTCTTGTGCACTCTTCTGGTATCATGGAGTCTATGTCCAAACTGTTATATTATCTTCTTATAGTGTCTACATACAAGCAATCTGTTAGGACTGGTGCCCTTGGGGTCTGAATTTGAGGATAGGGTATAACACAGGCTTGTGTTAACATCCAAATTTTAGGTAGGACTTATTTGGGAACTGGCAGGTTTGGGTCAAATCATGCCAGGAGCCATTCTAACAATTTAACAGTAACAACAATAAAGTTTCAATGGCCAGAAAACACCCTTGGGTTCTGATTTTAAAGGATGGGTTATGCACCATGAAAACCAAATTATTCTGTGCTTTTTCAAAGCCATAAATCTACACTGAAGTCCTCACCCTTCTAAACCCATGATTTCTGTGGGAGATTTTTCTGCACCCACTCACCTTTGAAATATGCTCTGAGAATGAACTGGTCAGTAGCTGCAAAAGATAAGAAGCAAAAGCACTGGGAGGAAAATAGAACAGAGGGCACGGTGCCAGTAAGTAAAGCACACCAAGAATTATGGTGTGGGTTTTTTTCATTAAGGCTTCGGTGTTTGTTCCACAAGACAAAAGCAGAGGACAGCTAGTGACTTACCCTCATGAAGACTCTGGGGAATAGGATCCTCAAGCTTGTGCAGAATCAGCCTTGCTGTCTGACATAATTTTGTATGCTGCAAGTGGCTATGAGCCAGAATGCTGTACTTGGATTCAATCTAACGCTACCACTCCAGTCCACTTCCACTGCAATCTACAGTAAGAGCCCACATTATACACCAGACATCATAGCAGAGGTATCTATCAAAATGACAAAGCACACTGAAGGCAACAAATACTTTTTGTGTCTTCCTACCATGATTCAAAATCAGTTGGAGCACTTCATGCATTTAAATAAAGCTATGAAAGTCTTGCTCAGTGTCCTTTGTGTTTTAGTAACCTTATTTTTTTTTTCCTTAGCTAATGGAGTACGTTTATGTTTTTGCAAACTCAGTGCTGCCTTAGGAAGGTTTCACATACTTTGTAACTTAGTAATGAGGTTTATGCAAAAGCCTGAAGCTTCCTGTGTACAAAGAAAAAAAATAATTGTAACTCGTGGAGACAGAAAATGGAATATAGAAATATACTCACTCTAGGAACAATAATTTCTAGGATAAGTTCTTTTCCTACCATCTTGAAGAAAAGGTAGAAATACAGATACACTCCTAAAAGCCAAATATTTAGCTGAAAAACACTGGCACAACTCCACTGATGTTGGCAGAGCTATGCCAGAGTTCACAGAATCACAGAATCGTAGGGGTTGGAAGGGACCTCTAGAGATCATCAAGTCCAATCCCCCTGCCAAAGCAGGCTCCCTACACAAGGTCACACAGTAGGTGTCCAAGCAGAACTTGAATATCTCCAGAGAAGGAGACTCCACACCTCCCCCTGGGCAGCCTGGGCAGCCAGTTCCAGAGTTCTCAGAACAAACCAACCCAAACCATTCTATAATTCTATTACTTATGTTTATATACTGGGGTTTGCTTCTCTTGCTTTCTGAAGTCATGCAAGAACTGTGTCCTTCTTTGCATATTAACACTACTAATGTAGATGGAACAGAAATCTCTTCATGTGAATATGTATATTGTGTAAATAATATGAAAAACTGTGGCTAAAGGTCAGGATTTAACAATTTGATCCTTACCTGTAGGATGAAGAAAGGTCTAGACTAGACCCTGAGGGACAACTGTGTAAATTTTGTGTTATTTATAACATTAAAAGTGCATTCTCCTTCAGGCCTTTGCTATTTGGGAATTTTCCTTCTCTGCAAATCCCTAACAGCAAAGGAAGGCTGAAATAAACCAGTTTCTTCACCTTCTCTGCTGATGCTCTATGGAGGCATTTCAGCAGAGGAAGCTTGTTTTCAGGTCTGTGTTGACCAGAGAGTTTACTGTGAGAGGGGGGCAGCCATTGCAGAAATGAGGATCAGTTATGTCACATTTTCAGCAGGTTGGGATACTCGCTGGTTACTTTTCCTGGAAACAGTAGATCTCCTGGAGAAATTTCCCATGTATGTGAGCTACAAGGGCTGACTGAAACAATGCATTAGTGTGTTAGGCTAGGTTCCTGTGCGTCTTTCCATGTAAATGTATAAATATGCATATGTGTATTTAAATATAAATAAATATTTAATATACTGAATTGCTCTTCTGAATGATGTTATTTATACAGCAAATATTTACATTGAACTGCATACATATTTTAGTAGGAAGGGACCTAGGCAGATCACTTAGTCCCTCCCAAAGCTTTGAATTAGAATCAAGTGATGTTAAGGAAATGTTTTTCATATATGATCTTAAATACCTTAGAACTAAAAGATTCAGCATTCATTTTGACAATCATTTCCAGAGCCTAAGGTCATAAAAATCTGAACATGTAAGAACCTAAAAGAATACAGCTGAAAATATACCTTCCACAGTATATTAACTGTGCATTTGCAAGAGCACAGAAACACTTCAGCCATCATGATGACCATTCACTTTGTTTTGTTACATCCCTACATAGAAGTTTGGTGTCAACAAATAGCAAAACTTATGTAAATACTTGCATAATCTTCTAGATTTGCTACTTCACTTACTGCTACCAAGTTCTTCCAAGTTTCCAATACACTTAAAAAATATTTTGAGTGTAGTGCAGAGCTTTAGGCTACCTTGTGCTTAACTTAATGCCATATTGGAAAAATAGTAGTCTTTATTCTGTTTCCCACTTCTTGACAGTTCCAAATTCATGAAAATTCCAAATCAATCTAGTGCAAGACTACTTTGATTCTTTGTAACATCTTCTGCAAAGATTCCTCTATGAGACCTTTATAAAGTTTAATGGATTGTAGCTACTACTGTTCTTTTATCCATCCTTTAGCTGATATGTTCAAAAGATGTATCTGTCATTTTTTCCTTTTGCAGAAACCAGTTGTACTAACCCAGATCATATGAAGTTCATGTAGTTGCTTGAAGTCCAGCATTTCATTTTTATTGCAGCCAGTTCTTTTTCACTCATTTTCCATCAGCTTCTAAAAACAGTGACTTTTGAAGGTGCAAAAATATTTTCCACTTGTATTTTGCTTCCCTACAAAAATCTATATATGAAAATGCGTGAATATGTTCTTCTCTTAAAACGTATCTGCTTTGTTTTATTTTACATATCTTGTCTGGCTAACAAAGATTATGAACTTGTCTACATAGTGGTTCATAAAAGATTCAGGAACAAAAGAGCAATAATGAAGACCCATCCCAGGGTTTATTAATGCACATAAAAGGATATTTAATTCAGATACCTAAGGACTGGGAAAAGAGAATTCGTGAAATAGTCAACTAACAGCTCAGAACTAACCATCCATTGTAAAAATAAGGCCTCATACCGTAGATAAAGGAAAACAAATAAACACAACACAAAGCTTTTTACAATGGAATGAGGTGACTTTCATGTCTCCTTGTAATGAAGCGAAACAGAGCAAACCATCTAGATTTGCCTCTTTCCAGATTACTTCATAATTCTTCTTGTGTGGGCAGGGTACAGATGTTTCACCCAGAGTTTGGAGCAGCAGTTCAGCAGTAACAGATATGCAAAACATCACAGGAGCTGCAGGCCTTTGGGAGTTCACAGTGCTGCTCACGTGGGAGAGCACTGGCTTCTGCATGTCAGAGGAACTGCCTGACAGCCGGCGTTTCTCCCCTCCAGGCTGCTGCCGGAATTCTTCTGCTTGCTTACGAGAACATATGCTTGGAAAAGAAAAAAGTACCCTTCTCTGCTATTTGGCACCTACAACCTGATTTTAATTTCTGGGTGCAGCTTTTTCTCTGAACATATTGCTAAATACCAGCACACTGCCCATCTGTTCCAACTTGGTGTCTTCAGGGCTCAGTGCTGTAGAGGAAAGGTTATCATTAACTTGCCTTTAAAAACTTGATTCGTTTACATAAACAGTGACTGGGGAAACTTATTGTATTCTCCTCACACTCCAGGTTATTCCTCCTTGTTTTCACCAAATGGACTCAGGAACAAAATCCCGCAGCCTGGTATGTTTGAGCAATCTTTCCTTCCATTCTTTCCTTCCAAATCTTTCTTTCCATTTTGATTCTGGACTATCTTTAGGGCAGTCTCCGAGGAAATCCTATAAGCCACAGACAGGCGTGGGTTTTGTAGAGTGACTGGAAGGTCACAAGTTGACTAAGGAGTCTGACAGGTTTGTGGGCATCAGTGAGCCTGAATAACCAAGTGTGAAATTATAAAAGTGTTAACCTTTATGGAATCAGTACGATATAGTGCTCTCTGAATGATTCCTGATACAGTGTACAGAGAGAAAGGTCTTGTCACAGCAAATAGATCAACAGACTTCCAACTGTTTTATCTCATGCATCTCATGGAAAGCTCTCATGGAAATTAAGTTTCTGCTTTTTCTATAGGTATGTCTTCCATATATGATTTGGGGTCTGCCAATCTTTACCTGTTAATTTTACATCCCTGTATAAACTTGCACAGGCTAAATGAGGCACGTAACATCTCCAGGGCTCCTCCTGGCTGCTGGTGAGTCACTTGACAGGTAACTCAGATCCACTGGGGTCTGACATAGACGGTCAGTCCAGAAGGTCTCATGGCAATAGGCCCTCCAGCTCCAAGCTGGACAAGAATCCAGCATCCTACCAACAGTCAAGAGACCACGAGTTTCAGTGTGTATTCCAACAATGTCTAACATTATTTAAAATTTGTTAAATAGAAATGTCCAACCAATCGTAGGAAATAAACCTCATCTACTTTAAGAAATGGCCAGAACTTCCTGAAGTGCTATCAGTGTCATTATTATGATGAGAAATTCTTCTCAGACATATATCTCAAGGGAGCTGTGGCAAGATTTTGTACATTTTTACAAGACATTATACTAAAGAGATGACATTTACATGCTCCAATTCTTTAGTTGCATATACGTATTTAAGTATGTGTATGTACACGTGTATGTGCATGGTCATGTTCAGTATGTGTGTATGGGTGTGTACATATGCTGGTAGGTAGATAGTTATGGATGTGGGTGTGCGTCATTCTGTCAGTCACTTCAATCCAACATTTTAAAAAAACAAAACAAAACAAAAAAAACCTAGGGTCATTTTAAAGACATTTTATTCCCACAACTGTTATGAAAATCAGAAACTGGGTGGAGCAAAAATAGGCTATGGCTACATCCATAGTAGCGAGCTAAACATGCCTAGTACTGTTCTGTGCTCCTGAAGCCAATTGGCACCAAACGAAGTTTCCATACTATTAAACTCTCTTACCCTTCCAAGAAGGGTGGCCATATCCAAGTGCCTATTTTGATGGGCCTTGGCCTTTTCTAACTTCTAAGTAGTTCCTGGGAACTGTTTAAGAAAGTGCTAGTTTTCTCTGGTCAGAACCATGCCAGCTAGTATTCTCACAATTTAACAGAATACTTGATCAAGTTCCAGTGCTTGGAAATGTTCCCTAGTATTGTTTAATTTAGTAGAGTAGATGCAGCTTACGTGTGCACCCAACTGAGAAGCAAGCTGTTCTGTGAATTCTTTATTAGACACCATATTAAGCCCAGTGAAGCAACTCTGTTAGTATCCCAGCAGTGGCAAAAGATTTGGTCCCCCTCTCACACTGTTAGATGTTCAAGGAGACTACTAGATGGCACAAATCTGTTGGAAAAAGTTATTTCCACTGTCCATAGACATGCTTGCTCCTTCATGTCACCAGCACTTCATCTGCTGTGGGGAAGGCATGTATTCAAGGCTGAGAGAGATTGTAAGAAGGGTTCTGAGGGTCACTCACACTAAAATGGCTTGTGATTTCCTAGAGGTAACATAGTCACTCCCTTTGGACTGAGGCCTCCTGGAAGTCAGCAGTGCTGACCTCTGGCTTGCTTAGGTTCCATGCTTTTTTTTTCCCATTGATGTATAGACAGGGCTATAGTGCACCTGCAAGAACATATTCCTGGAGCACTATGCACAGAATGGAAGCAAGTGGTCAGATTTATAGCTACAGAAGAGGTTGGCAAACCGGCCTATGGAGGTTGGAAATAGATGGTCTTTAAAGTCACTTTCAAACTCAACCATTCTATGATCCTATGATTCTGTGGTTCTATGGTGTGAGCTGAGAAAATTGAGATTTGGCAGCAACGTCACAGGACGGACAAAAACGTATGACTTCTTTGTGAATATCGATGTTCCCCTTGTCCTTCTGGTCTCTGGAGCACTCCCTCTTCTTACCTGTAGTTCTCTAGTGCTTGCTGCATGAGACAACTGCGGTGTAATGCAGCGGGAATACCTGAATCAGAAGATGGTACACCAAAAACACCAACACAAACTCTTCAACCTGATGTGCTCACAGTCCAAAACTGGAAAGAAAAAAAAAAAAAAAAAGTTTAAATTGTCTTTTAAATAATACCATGTTCTCTTGAAATGGAAGAAGTCTAAAGTCATCTTCAGGAGCAAAACAGTGTGAAGAACTTGGTCACAATGCACATAATCATGTGTAGAACAACAATAGTGAGACACCGAAACAAGATGGTGTTCCCAATCTATAGTCCAAGAACCTATCAGGCAGAAAAAGTAAGGTTTTGTGTCGAACAGCTTGAAGTCCAATTAAACAGCTCTTGCAGTGGTTTAAAGGAAAATGTGTAATCTAGACAAAATTATATGTCAAGTCAGTCACAAAAACAAAACTTTGTTTTCCTGACTGCTTGGCCTGTGACTTACCCAGTTGTTTCCTATCATATGGACAGAGGTAGATGTAGAGGCAGAAAGACAGGGTTACATATAAAGGAGGTACTGCTGTCTGTGAGCTGAACGCTGAGCTTACTACTATTGGGACTCATGAAAAGCTTTTCAAAAGAACAGATTTCCATGGGAAAAGTGATCTGCAAGATCAGAAGGTTTCTGGAAAATATCAACATACATCAAATTTGAGAGGAAATCGTAACAAATGGTTTCAAATTTTCAACATGTTTTTCTGTCACGGGTTTTTGCTTTTAAGGCATTAAAGATAAATCTAAGCAGTCAAAATATAGGACCAAAAAAGTTTCTGAACACTTCACTTCATGGGGAGTTCTTGAAACATTGCTTCTCCAGGATAATGGTGAACTCAGGCTGGAACATCAGGAGATGACTTGGGATTTTTTTCATCAGTCATCTCTAGTACAACAAGGGGAAATGTCCAGGGTGTGCCAATATACCAACTGATCAAACGGGCTGCATAGGGATATGTGGCCATGCCCTTTGCAAACAAGGCCATGCATGTACATGCCAACACAATTACTTTGCTTGGATGTGCCAGGAGAAAATGGAATGTAAAGTAGTCTGTAAATAGCTAATAAATCTTGCTCCCAGTGTTTTATGTGTTTCTACCTAAGTCAGGAAGGAACTTGATTTTTTTTTTTTTTTTTTTTTTAAGTTAATGCAACTAGCTTAAATGTGGTGTTTAGTGGAAGAGAGAATGGAAAAGGTTTTGATTGTTCTGCTGTTCCCTAGAGGGGGGTATTATTTCCAAATAAGCATTTTTAAGAGCTTCAACCTTATTTTTAAAGGAAAACAAATCATCCACAAACTTACGTAGACTCTTTCCTGTTTAGCACAGCAATGCTCCCAAAAAATAATATCAACAGAAAAAAAGTTTGTGGAAGATGATTGAAACAACCAGTCCTACAGATCCTTCATCCAACTCCATACACTGAGCAAGCTAGAGGTAAACAATCTGTGTACCTAAAATGAATCACTTTATGTAAAAAGTAATTCTTTTTATCAGAAATTAAAGGTTGAAAATAGACTTTTCATTATTCAAAGTTTGGCACAAATCTGGGGATAAAACTCCCTGATCCACCATCACCCTCGTCTGTTGCAGAGCAGCTCCTGAGTTTTCACTGAGACTTGTAGCACTGAGTCCCAATAAGTCATAAATAAAGCAAATATGATGTCTGCTCAGAACAGTTTGTTCTGAGGTCTAATTCTGTGTTGCAGTGAGCAGCACAGTCAAAAATTGTCACAGTGGTTTATTGGGAAGCTCTGCTGATACTGAAAGGCTGTTCTTTAACTTTTCCTGTGAGGAAAAAATATGACTCTGATAAAAGAATGATTCCACAGTGTAGCCCTAAAGGCTGAATTGACTGTAATGTACAGTTGACTTCAGAAGCATAAACAGTTGGTGCTCTGTCTTTCTGCCAGGACATTCATCTTCTCCAAAAACATTATCAGTCTCTGCTTGAATGTGTGCACAGCTGTAGTGTTTGAAGACACTGAGTAAATTATCTTGTATTAAACGTTTGTAATTGTTTTTCACTGGACTGTGACCTGACTTTAGTAACATTTGAATGATGGCAACTACCAACAGGATATCCCAACAAGTGAGAAGATCCTGTGTCAGTGCATTTGCTGGAGTTAGTACAGCAGAGTTTCTTTTTTCTTTAATATGTCCGCAAGGAAATCATCTGCATCAGGGAGAATGCCAGAGCTTATCAGAGAAATAAAAAAAAACTGCCTGTATTTCCTGGATCTTTCTAAGCTTGGGAATATTCATTGCATGATTATGGACTACACTGACAAGGTTGTGCCAGTGTAAGCAACTAAGACTTTGAAACTATCTTGTTAGATTCTGCGCAGTCTACATGTTCTCTGTTTCTTTGGTACAGATGACCCTTCAGTCAGGCTCAAGGCAAAACGTGAAGTGAAATCCCTGGGTTATTTTTATCTCTTCTCCTTTTCTTCAAAGTGGTGTGTCTGTAGGGAATTCTGGTACAGTCACCCATCTCCAAGACTCATTATCATTCTCTGACGAGAAGAACTAGAATGCAAGAGTCATTAATTAGACTTCTTAAATGTGATAATAATGATCTCTTATTAGTCATTTCTCCACCAAAACAAACTCAGAGAAACATTATATCACAGAGAGTACAAGGAACCTATGTTTGATCAAAGTCCTGTGGACTGTGGAGAAGACTTCAGGAGAGACGCAAGATGTGGCTCTTTACAAGAGCAAAGACTGGACTCACAAACCAAAGGGCACTTCCTTGTTTCATATTCCTAAAAAAGCCTGAGCAGATTTGCCCCAGTTGGAAACCTTCAGTAGCAACACTGACGTCTTCCTACAAGGCCTCCAGCCATGTGAGGGCAAAACAATTGCAAAAGGACTGTGTGAAAGTGAAGGACCTTTTACTGAACTCATTTTTGGACTGTGCACAGGGCTTGATACACATCCATGTATTTAAAAAGGTCACCACATTTGTTAGGAAAGAAATGAAATGTACATCTGTGCAATATTTAATTGCAAAGCCAAGAGCTGTTGAGAGGAACAAAGTTGCAGGAATTTACTGTTTTCTCAGACTGGTGAATTAGTGGTATAGACTAAAAAAGACTGTTAGAAAAATAAATGGATTATCCAAACTAGATATATTCTGTTGGCATGATTACTTCTTTAACAGGTTAAAGAAGCTCCCAAAATAAAAACGTGATCAGTCAGATGGCAGATCCAGAAATAAGAGTTAACCACAGCACAGGGTGATATGGTGTTGGTAGCACAACACAGATTTTGTGCTTAGAGTACTCAGATTCTTAGGTAACAGCAGCAAAATGAACCTCCCAAATGTGTCCAGTTACTGAACTTTGATTTGTGTTGCAAAGTGTACTCAGAAAACAAGATCTGCATTTCTTTTGTACAAAACAAAGCCAGAAGTTTTACTCCATAATTGCGCCTCATGTTCCCCAATTGCAAATGGCCACTGAGTCATACCTGTGAAGTATACGTGAATGTGAGTGTTGGGAACTCAGTGTGCAGTGTTTCACACTACCCATATGAATCTTGCCTGACTAGGCAGTGGTTCAAATAAACTTTTAGTAGGCAAAGGAAAGAAGAAGGAGCTTCTCTGGCAGTGTTCAAGAGCCATCTGGATGAGAAGCTATGAGATATGGTTTAATGGCTTGTGGTGGCAATGGTAATGGGAGGACGGTTGAACTAGATGATCTTGTAGGTCCTTTCTGATCTTATGATTTTATGATTCTATGATTCTGTGATATTAGGATATGAGTCATCTGGCCCAATTTTGTTATCTCACTGATAAATATTGACTTCTGCTATAGGATCACTAATTATACCTGTTTAAGTTCATTTGACACATCCTGCATGTGGCCGATTTTATTTATGTATAGCATTTTCTGATCTTTTGGATGAGTTCTGAACTCCTGTGACCCCCAGTTTGCTATTCAACCAACAGAAACATTTGCAGATCTAACTCATTTTTCCACTGTCTTTTTTTTTTTTTTTTTTTTTTTTTTGATCTTCACCTCTCCTAGAGGAACCTGTATTCCTTTTCACTGAAGTCTGTTCCATCTCACATTCTCAACATCCATTTATTCTATTACTAATGCCCTTCATCATTCAGATGGTGTCACTGTTGAGCAATGCAAAGCTTCTCTACTTTTCTGAGAGAAGAGCACACTGATAACCAAAGTGATTTTCTCCTAGCATGGGACATAAAAGAATGAAACCTGTACTATCACTCCACTGTTGGCAGCATACAAGCAGTTTACCCACTGATACACCGTGCTTCTTTTTCAGTTGTGACTGATACTAGGAAATTAGACATTCCTCAAATGAGAGCATCAGTACACCTGTAAATAACTCAGAAACTGAATGAACTGTGGGCCAAGGCTACAGGAGAGCACTTGTCTGGTTGAGGTTCAATGGGTTCTGTTGTGCACAGAGGTAAATGACACAACACTATAGCTACCACAAAGAAAGAAACAAATAAAAACATGTTGAAAAACATGCTTGGAAAATGCCATGAGATTAACTGATAAAGTTTGGAGTCAGGGGTACGGTTTTCTACACATCCATATGAACAGAAAGGACTGCAGGTTGACCACATCAAATCTGTCGCAGGGTTCCGCCTTCAACAGACATACCAGAGTGTTGGCTCTTAACCACAGGTAATAGTGACCAATAACAGGCTATTATGAGTAGATGCTCCCATCTACTCTTGCCACTGTTGAAAATCCTACTACCTAGCAACATAGACTTTCACCTTCCTGGCTATAGACAGATTTCATCTAAGCCACATCTGCCCACAGTCACTGTCTTGCTCCACAGCACTGAACATCAAATGCTGCAATGGACTCCATTCACCTCCTGCATGATGCTAACTTTCACCTCTCTCTGCTGGTTCTCTGGTTTCCCAATTACATTTCTTCCTCATTGATTTCTATCATGTGTCAACTAGTCTTGTTACAACTCTGTGATCCTGCGCTTCTTTGATGTCTCCATCAGTGACCGAAACATACCTGTTTCTTTCTTTCCTTTTTCAGACTTTCTTTTTTGCTGCCATTATTTATTTATTTATTTATTTATTTTGTCTCTCAAAACTATTTTTCCAATTATTTCCTTATCCTCATATTTCTGATTTGGATGGGTTTTTCTACATAAGGACCATTCAATTCACGTTTATACTCAAGAAAACATACATCTAGATTCAGAGAGATGAAGTGCAACAGATCTGATAAAAAGGTACATGAACTTTACCGTGGTAGCTCCTAGTTAAAACTGAAATGTTTCATTCTTTTAATCAGCCTAAGAGTTTGCTGCATTCCAGTGCAGTCTATACTGGCCCTCTGCATTGACAGTGCAGTTACTGCAAGGGGAATTCACAGCTGTTACCATGTCACCATTTGACACAGCAGCTGGCTGGGATTCGAAGAAGAGTGATTCAAGGCATGGACATCCCAATGACAAGAACATAAAGCTTTTTTTGAACCAGGTATACTTGATTTCAACAGTTTCTGGGGTTAAATCTAAATTCTTCAACAGCCTAAGTTCCAGGGGAGGAGGAAAATGAAGAAAGAAAAATACTGCTGTTAAGTGACAGTCCAGTGTTCATCTCAGTTGGAGAAGCCTACATTCACATCCTTTCTCCAAATCAAGCTAAGGCGGCAGCTGTATCTATAACTGCTGTCAAAACTGAATGCCTTAATGTATGTTTATGCCTAATCTTGGTTCAAACCCTCATGTCCCTTTTGGATTTTTTTAATTTTTTTAATTTTTTTTATTTTTTTATTTTTTTGTGCAGTTTGTTTGTTTGTTTTACCTTCAGTTCAAAATGAAAACTGCTCTGGAAGCCTTGTTCCTCTTTTCTTTTCCATTTCATTTTGTGAAAGAGAGTTTTTGTTTTCTGGCCAACATCACCTCCAGCTTCAGTTAGTACCATAGGCCATTTGACTTGCGATGGAGTGGAACTGATTACACTCCATAGAAAGCAGTACTAGACTGGCACACTAGTTTGTTCCTTACAGGGTCCAAGGAGCTAATTGTCTGTGTGACAAAGGACATTTCTTTCTCAAACTTCTCTTTCCTCTCTGAGGAGTGAAATAGTGCTGTCCATTTAGGAAGTGAAGCCTCAGATTACAACTTATTAGCATCTGATCCCTGCCTAAAAAAGCACCATTATACATTTTCTTCTGCCATTACTACTGCCTAGGCCTCTAATTAGCTGAACTCCTGGTCTGTTTTGTTAGTTATTCTGAGCTGAGGCCACAGGTCTACTGAAACAGGCACCATGCAAACCAATTGCAAATTATATGTTCTCTGTCCCACACAGTGATTTGCCAAAGGTCACAAAAGAAATTACAGGCAAAAGACAGAACCCAAATCTCCTGTATCCTCAGTCCAGTTAATTAACCAAAAGACTTCCTCCTTTTCACAGTAATTCCTATGACTCAACAATACTTTTCTTTTTCCAAAATGCTAGATACAATAAATTACATCAGATGGAAAATGTGTGTTAGTGAGGAACAGAGCTGGGAGTGCAAGCATGTATGTTAGTAGGAGGGCTGCTTTTGTATTTTGCTGACATAGATGAAATGCAAAGTAGGTGAAATCTGGTTAGCCTAAGATGTCATCTGATACACTGAGAGAAGCAGATCAATAAGAAGCTTTATGTTAGACCTCACATGCCAAGACAGTAGCTATGAAAAGACAATGGGGTGTCACGAAAAAAATAAACACATGGTTACATGGTTGACTGCTAAGAAATAACTTCATGAAGGTTACTGGAAAACTGAAGGGGATTTTACTGAGGGGTGGAAAAGAAATATCCACATTGCAAAGGAAAAAAAAAAAAAAATTGAGACAATTTTTACAGACTAAAGAAGAAAGCCTTCAAATAAAAACATTCATTTATGCCCAGAAAAAGAATCGGCTTCGTGTTCTCAGGCACAAGCACACAAGTGTAAAGTATATTGATGAAATCTTCATCAGCCGAAAGATTAATAAAATGTTGCTTGAAATTCAGCTCTGAGCCTTGTGCAGGTGGAAGACAGTAAATACTAGAGCATCTCAATGGAATTTGCATACACACTTCTTCAGGCTCAGTGGGACTTCCCCCTCTTCCAGGAAAAGTAATTGTGACTTGCACACATGAGGTTCTGAAACATCAGCTTCATGAACAGGCAAGGGGGAGATTAACAGAGCAACCATAGATGGGGTACCTGTTGATACAGATGGCTTGAAAACCATCAAGGACATTAAAAAAGTGGCACCTTTCATGCAGCTGTCTCAATTAGAGGAGAGTACAAACCAACATTTTCTAAGATAAAATTACCCAGTGCAAGCTTCCTTTCAATGATAATTGCAGTGTTTCATTCTAGAATCCAGTAAAAATACATCTCAGTGCTGCAGAGAGATGGAAAAGTGATAGTGTTCCTGTTAAGTAGATGAAGAAACAGAGACAGAGATTACATGAACTATACAAAGTCACACTGAAAGTTTAGTTCAGTGTCGGGAACAGAAGTCAGACCATGGGACTCCTGAGCCTCTGTCCAGACATTAACTCCAATAAAATTATTTAACCAAAGACAACATTTGGTATCCCAGAGCAGATCACTCAATCAGCCTCAGAGTACAAGGCTTCTAGTACTGACTTGCATAGTGAGGCATGCACTGCAGGATGTGTGTACTCGTGGTACATGAGGTTATGTGCTGTGGAGAAGCAGCAGTGAAAAGCTGCTGTCCCAGAATCTGCTCTCCAATGTCACAGTGCTCAAGCTGGTTCAGAGAACACCACTGCAAACTTTAAGATGGAGTTGAAGGGCTGTGTCATCAGCCATGGATGTCAGATGGGTCTTGCACAGAAGTGCCCCTGTATCCTGCTGCTGACTGCATAACTACTGCAGCCATGGTGTTAGGGAGAACCTCTTAATATAATGTGTGAGACAGAACTGTAAGCCAAAAAATGCTTACAAATATGGCTCTAGCTAGAAAGAATAAAGGAACCTGTCACAATTTCCCATAATATCTTTATTTCTGAAAGCAACAAGCAAAGCATCCTTTGGATTCTTGTACATGATTCCTTTAGAAATAAAGTGTCTTTTTGTTAAAGAAATAGCAAATTCCCAGATGAGATTTGCATCTTACGTGAGGCCTACTGGAAAGATGCATGAAATTTCTCTGGAAACCTTTCTTATCCTCTGTTGATGACAGTAATAGAAAGGCAGAAACTCATCCAGAAACACAAGCTGAACAGCAGGGGAGTAGTGCACGCTACTGGAATACTGGCACTACAGAAGGTGCATTTACAGCTGTAGAAACAGGGCTGTTTCCACCCCAACTGGCCATGGTGTGTGACAACAAATATCATTCCTCCCTCATTCACTGTGTAGGGAGAAGCACACTGAACATTTGCACTGACATGGATACACTTACTGCTGGACTGGGGATGAGTTGGTGAGAGTAAGCTCTGAGTATGGACCAGCCAGTCTCTTTTTATTCATTATCTGCCATTCCAAGGATATCAGGAAAAGGTTCTTTACTGTAAGGCTGGTCAGGCACTGGAGCAGAGTCCCCTAAAGTGGTCTTGGTATCAAGCCTGCTAGAGTTCCAGATGCCTTTGGGAAATGCTCTTAGACATGTGGTTTAACATTTAGGTAGTCCCATGCGGAGCTGGGAGTTGAACTCAATGATCCCTGTGGGTCCCTGGATATCTGCCAAATCTACCTTAATACTGATTCCTAACACCAAAGGCAGTAACTTAGTGGGTGCTTTACAGTCTTTTGCCATTTGTCTGGGTGCCAGAACAACAACAACAACAAAAACCAAAAAAACAGGAGGAGAGGAAGATGTGATAGTCAGACCCTTAGCCCCAGTGCCTTCCTGTGCCTTGTCAAGGTCAGAAGGGCAACAGTCCCTCCCATGTGGAAGGGAAAAAATACAGAGCTTCACAGAGCTGCACATGAAATGGCATTTCGTGCTCAAGGGCATGGATGAGCCAAGAGAACAACACCCTTTCCCTCTGCAGTGTGCCCACAGGCTTCTGTCAGTTCTCACCAGAAGTTCCTTTATCTTTCTTCCCTTTCCTTGTGCATAAGCAACAGAACACAGTGTTGTCTCCCCAACAACAAGGCTGTCACTGGTGATGCTCAGAGCTATTGATTTCAACAACTCTCCAGAGCTCTTCAAGCCAAGAGGGAATTGTAATCACTTCACAGGGTGGCAGGACCACAAAGAAACAGAGAGGAAAATAGGTTTCCATGTAATTGTGGAAGGAATGGGGAACGCAGATTTTGAAAAGCAAAATTACAGCCCAAGGCTCTTGTAAGCATTGTTATGCAAATCGACACAAACGCAGCTAGGATTTGTCCTCCAAATTCCTAGTGATACCCACAGGCACCAATTTTTAATTAGAAATTATCTGAAATACTCAACATGCTCATACATGTGCTGAAAAACCTGTGAGAGTCCCCATACCTCTGTTGGGTGTGACAATACACAGACCAGTGGCCTGGTCCAACATGGAGCCATACTGTGCTGAGTAGGAGATGGGTTCTGGGGGAGTAAAAGTCACTTGCCAACAGAGTAATGGACTGCACATGAAGATCAGAACATACTCATTCACATGCTGAGCCTCAAAGTAATTTACTGCTCAAGAAAGCTACAATGGTGTCAATAGTTTTAAAAGCTTCCGAGAAGCTTGACTAGCAGAAAAGTTAATTTAAGCTGCTCTACAATTATTCTGTGGATGTATTGGCCAGGCTGAAGACAGGGTGGTCACCTGTGCTGCTGCTTCTACAGCTTCTGCTCCACTGACATTCAGCTCTTGCAGTTTCTCTCACACAAAAATTAGTCTTCCAAGATCTTATATCTACTAGCATTTTCATCCCTACCACATGCCGCATTTAAGGCATGCTGAAACCAGATGGTGTAGACAAATGTATTAAAGCTATAAGCATCTAATGCTTTCAGTGTATCTTTCAGTAAGAGAACAGTATTGCATGTAAAAACTTCAACAAGGTGAACTCAGATTCTATCTGAAATTACATTTGCTGCTTCCAACATTGTTTTCTCCTGTTCATTCTCACAGGTGAAGAAATGATGCTCCATCTCTTCAAGATATTTCCATCTAGAGTATATTTTCTGGAAATGAGCATGTATTTCAGACCTCCAGTTCACTGTAATTCTAAGTGGATTTCCCCCTTGTGTGCTTTTGTGGCAGAGGAAAAAGATGGCTGCCATGCACAAGTCCATCAGACAGCTGTGTGTGAGTAGTGCATTCTTCACCCAAGTAGTACAAGACTCAAAGTCAGCCTGTTAGTAGAGAAAAATAAATCGCACAAGGCTGAAGTCATGCTTTATTCACAGTGCACTGCATCTGACTTGCACTGGAAGGAATGTGTTGAATGTGTTGTACTTGGAGTAAAACTGGTTATTAGGGAAGGTAGTAAGAGAGGAAGCTGACTGAGAATCTGGATCAAGGTACAAGTTTCAGTATGACATTCCTACTTCCAAAGGTGTTTTCTAGATACTTAAGCAATTACACAGTCCTCACTGTTCTGAATCTTATCTCCATTACATCCCTCTAGGGCAAGCAGTATTCAGCTTTCTCTCTCAGATGCCAAATAACCATACTGAGTACTTAATAAGTGACCTAAGTAAAGGAACATGAAATATCTATAGGCTTAGGCTTCCTGCGGGTCCTTGGGTGATTGTTGCCCTCTGCTCCTTGATTTTTCCTCTAGAAGTCAGGGCTGCAGCCTGAGCTATCCTTACTGAAACATCATGGATGCTTTTGCAAACTCAGCTGTGTGGTGATGCTACTAAAGAGGCAAGGCAACTTGCATTTCAACATAACAGTGAGAAGCAACAGCTTCTAGCGTAGCACATCAGTGCTTTGCAGCATGGGTAGAAGTGTTAGCTGAATGCAGAGTGGCAGTGCTCTCCATCAGTCTCATTTCTGACTGCTCTTATATCTCTCAGCCAATTACACCAATGGAAAACTGCACACAAGTTCTTCCAGTGCTATTGCTTTTCTACTCTTTGCAACTCTTTATCTGAAAGATAAACATTTCATCATGGACATCATCCTAGCCTTACTTAATTACAAGAATATATTAGTGTATGATTTCAAAGATCTATAACTAGTAATTAATTTATGTAATCAAACAATTATTTTCTACATTATTCATCTATGAAATGTGACAATTGTGTCAGTACTTTTGCTGGCAGTCTTGTGCTCACTTGTTTGCACCTTGGCCAAAACTAAAGAGAAAGAGGTAGAGAGGTATTTGACAAGTTGCAGTGTGTGTTTGAAAGTGATATTAACTGGATATATTTTCATTTCCCTTGGTACTAGATGTTTGAAATACCACTACACGGAAATTTTTCTCAGTCATGATTTGATGACTAATATGTCATGAAAGGGAAGACTGAGGAAGGGAAGCAAAGAATAGTGAGTATTGTTCTAGTGCTCACATACCACAACAGAATGTCATCATATGCTCCTCTTGCCCTTATTTCTCAACGTGAACAACAGATCTCACAAAAAGTATGTGGGTCAGGTGATGGGGGTTTCACTTCTCAGATTATAAGACAAGGATCTGAAACACTTCTCATGGGAAACTGTGGGACACCACAGTCAAGGCAGCAGGTATGTGTAGAAAGGAAGGTGAACTTGTGCTATTGGGCTCAACAAGATCCTGCTTGCTTCAGAAGAGCTTTCGTCTGAGGAAGTTTCCCATCTTAACTATCTATCAGAATAGCTAACAGTTTTGGCAATCAGATAAAAGTAGATGGATAGGAATTAGAACTTCCTTCTCCTCAACTGTTTGCTGTCTTTCAATCTGTTACTTCAACTGATTTTCCTGCATTGCTCCCACTCCCATTTGCTGTCTGCAGAATCACAGAATCATGGAATTGTAGAGGTTGGAAGGGACCTCTAGAGAGTCCAACTCCTTGCTAAAGCAGGTTCTCTACAGCCGCTCACACAGGTGGGCATCCAGATCTTCAATATCTCCAGAGAAAGAGACTCCACAACCTCTCTGGGCAGTCTGTGCTCTGTCATTTGCACTATAAAGAAGTTATTTCTTTCATTAGTCTGGAACTTCCTATGTTCCAGTTTCTGCCCATTGTCCTTTGTTCTATTGCTTCACACCATTGAAAAGAGTCCACCTCCGTTGATCTGAATTTCATACTTTATATACTTATCAACAGTTACGAGGTCCCCCTTCCAGGCTTCTCTTCTTCAGGCTGAACAGCCCCAGGTCTCTCAGCCTTTCCTTATTCAAGAGGTGCTCCAGGCCTCTCATCCTCTTTATAACCTTCTGCTGATCTATCTCTAGATGTTGCCTGTCTTTTTTGAGCTGAGGAGACCAGAAATGGACACGGTACACCAGGTGTGGCCTTACCGGGGCAGAGTAGAGGGGAAGGATCACCTCCCTCTACCTACTGGCCACGCTCATTTTAATGCACTCCTGGATACCACTTGCCTTCTCGGCTACAAGGGCACACTGCTGGCTCACAGCCAACCTGTTGTCTAATGGAACACCCAGGTCCTTCTCCACAGAGCTCCTCTTCAACAGGACAGCTCCTAAACTGTACTGATGCATGTAGTTATTTCTCCCTGGACAGAGGACCCTACACTTGTTATCAGCTTCCTCTCTGCCCAACTCTCCAGGCTGTCCAAGTCTCATTGAATTTCAGCACAGCCTTCTGGTGTGTCAGCCACTCCTCCCACCTTTCTATCATCAGCAGACTTGTTAAGGGTGAACTTTATCCCTTCATCCAGGTCATCGATGAAGATGTTGAACAAGACCAGACCCAGCACCAACCCCTGGGAACACCACTTGTTCCTTAGGTCTTGTAGTTCATTAGTTAAAATGTGTTAGGACTGGTGTTTCTAAAGATTTTAATATTGAAGAGGCACTGTCATTTAGTATCACTGTCCTTTAAGTCTAGTCAATGTTGTATAGAATTTTGCAGAAAAAGACTATTAGGAAACAAAATAGACTATGAAGAATAAAATCTATAAGGGACAGGTTTGTTCTGCCGCATGTGGAATCAACAGTTTAAAATTCCCCATTTATAATGCTCATTCTTGCTGAACTGAATCTTTCCATTGGTGAGAAAGTTTCAGGTAAAGGTAAAGGTAAAGTCTACCCAGGAAAAGAAAACTGAAGTACAACAAACTCAAACTGTATTTCTTAATCATCCCTGACCATATGATTCTTCTATCTGCAAAGCCTCACCTGACCTGCACTGGTGCTGGTGTCAGTTCTTCAAGCAGCAAGTTGGACAGATAGTGTTCAGGGTTCCCTCCAACAAAAGTTTTAAGGATTTATAAATGTTTCAAGTGGTACTTAAGGGACAATTTTCCTATGTCTGTTGTTCTGTTTTTACCCTTATTTAAAAGAAAAATAAATACTAACACACTAGAATTCCTAGACTGCACCAGCATTTCCAAGTTTCTATCAAAACTACTCAGATTGCAAACAGAAATTTGTCTTGCCCTTAGTGACATCTTAATGGTCATGCCCAGTGGCTAAGGATTCCAGTGAAAATAGCAATTTGATGGGAAATGGGCTTGTGAGTTGTGGACAGCAGATGAGGCCCCAGGAGAATTGCCTTGCCATAATCTGGGTAATTTAAAAAGGTATACTCAAACTGTATGTATACTCTGTGCTCCTCAAAAATAACAGAATTAATATATCAAATAATATAATTAAATGCCTAAAATGACTCATGCGAACACTCCTCGGTGTGACATTAAAAGATAGAGACTACAGGAAAGCTGGGAAGGGACTTTTATAAAGGCACGTAGTGACAGGACAAGGGGCAATAGATTTAAATTGTAAGAGTGTATATTTAGCCTAGATAATGGGAAGAAATTCTTTGCTGTGAGGGTGGCGAGACACTGGAACATGTTGTGTTCACAGTGAGGCTGCAGATGCCCCCTCCTTGGAAGCATTCAAGGCCAGGCTGGATGGGGCTTTGAGCAACTTGGTCTAGAGGGAGGTGTCCCTGCCTATAGCAGGGGGGTAGAACTATGTGACCTTAAAGGTCCCTTCCAACCAAAACCATTCTATGATTCTACGAGTCTAAGTCAAATGAAATGCCCACTGAAGACAAAACACTACAGAAGGGTTTCTCAAAACATTCTGGTAATGCTACACAGTGTTTTGGGGACATTTCCATTCTAAGAACCACCCCTCTCCCCCTCACTTATTCTTTTTCTAAAATCAGTGTCAAATTAATCCAAGTTTGAGGGTTTGAAAACTGGTTCAGAATAGAACACATAGCAATAAAAAAATCAATTCTAAAGTTTAAAATATTGAGCTTTCTTAATTACCTGAACATGAAAATTCCCCTGGCTTAGTAGCTGAAAATCTAGAGAGATGTGAAACTCAGCAGTTTCAGTTCACAGAATGTAATGAAAACATTCTTAGATTTTGATTTGCATGGGGTCACATTTACAAAGCTTCTCTAGGGTTTCATATTCAAAGAAATTAAGCACTCAGATATCAAAACAGGGTAAACTATTGGCTGCACTTAACTCAGTGGTAGTTTTGAAACTCATAGTTTTGTTGGCTGAACTGCACTGAAACTGATCCTGTACTTCAGTGAATTTCCCTGCAAATCTTTTTATGTTAGTGCTGAAATGTCAAATAATCTGCCATACAGGGAATTTCACTAGAATTTAGCTACAGTTAAATTAATAGTTAAAACAAGAAATAAAACGTTGACAGTTAAAAATGACATAAACTCTAAGGGACTGTATTAGAGAACTGTAACATCACCACATTTTACGGGTTTGCTCATTAAGCTCCACAGCAGAGATAAACTTATCTATTAAATTCTATTGTAGGACTTTAAAGAAAATCTATATTATTTTATCACACCGATGGTTACATGTTCATAGCAAGATCAGAACACATTGCTGTAGGTACTGCGTAAGCATTTATTATGCAGTACAATGTCTGAAAGTCAGACTTAACAGGGGAAAATCCCACCCAATTTAATCTGCTCAGACTAGTGAAGTTTTTACCCAGATATACAATGCTCATATTTTTTTTAAGCTGTTCTGCCTTCTTGCTGTTTCTAGACCTCTCAAGTATCTGTAAATATCCAGTGGCATGTCATGAAAAATTTTTTAAGCAACAAAAAATCAACTTGGAGTTTATAGTATGCCTAAACAACACCACCCTAAAGAATAGTTTTTAGCATAGCATGAAGGAAACATCTGAAAATACTGGCTTAATGAATTAGTATCTATTCGACCACAGTACAGTGTTTCTTCTTTTCTGTATTGTTTTCTTCTTGTGGAAAAATAGGCCATTTTCTTAATCAGTGACGAATGATTTTAAGAGTCTGTAAGTGCTACATAAAAAGTCCACAGGTTGGCTTTTCTGTTTCTTGCATTAATACTTTTTTCCAGTAATGATTTTCTCAGAATCCCCAGATAGCAGGGACAAAATGATGAGTCTTGACAGAGATTGACGTCTACGGCACTGGAAAATCAGTCAGCATGACAACGAGATCCCCTTGTTTTAAATTATGAAAAACAAGAGACTTAAGGAGGATGGTGTCCCTTCCCCCACTGTGTCCCATGCTCCTCCCCCAACAACTCATTTAGTAAAAACAGTGGTAAAAAAATAAAAGAAGTTCTGTTTTCTACCAACAGACTTTGAACCCACTGCAGTCCTCCTTCCTGTGTATATTTTCTGATGCTACTTCTGAGCTTTCTACTTCCTGAACCTCAGAAGTATCTATACATTCAGTTTCCTGTCACTAAGAAGCAAATATAAACTTTTACATAATGTGAGTGATCAAGATCTAATGGCCTAATTCTCCTCCCTTTAGCACCACACCAATCCCATCGTTGTTGTTCAGATACTGTTGTGTTTCACCAATACAACTAGCGTGAGAATCATGTCTAAAGACCTTAGATGTACCAACCTATGTAAATGTTGCCGTTTAAAACTATTCTTACTTCCGACACACATCGAAATGTATGTGATGTGGTTTGGGGTGAGGAGATAAGTACACAGCACGACATCTCTGTTGGAGCGGTATTATTTTAAGTTGATTGCTATAATCAATTTCTCCCTATTCGCTATAAATTAACCCAGGGGTGCTCCAGCCCATGAGGATTTTTTTTTAAAGGCTGCTTATACGCATGCAGAAAGTTAAATTGCACAGTGTCCCAAAGGAACCAGGGTTCAAGGAGGCAAATATTCTCTCTATGTCTTCCCAGTTCACATGAAATAGGATTTATTTTCTCAGATTTGTCTGTGGGAAGCTACATGACAACAGCAGCAATCGGTGTTTGCTCTGATGCTGAGGCCACCACTCACCTGATGCATAAGATAAACAAGAGATAAACAGCCTCTCATGCTTCAGAGATTTATTCTGGAGATGTGACCTTGAGTGTAAACCAGCATAGCTCATCTGCTTCCATGATGCAAAGAACTGTGTCACTGGTAGAACTGGTATGTAGAACCAGTTTGCAACTCTGGGTGTATAGTTCAAGGCTGGGTTGCCCCAGGAAGAGCAGTAGGGCAGACTTCATCCTCTTCTTCCTACTTTCCTCTCTCCATCAATTGCTGGTGGGACAGGTTTGTTCAGGTCCTCCTTGGACAGTGCTGCTATGGATCATGACCCACAAGTCTCCCTCCCCCCTGTGACCCAGTTACACCCTCTCAGCACACTGCTGAGAAATAATATTTTCACCCAAATTTCAGCAAATCTGGAGGTGTACAGTAGGTGTCATCACTGAGACATATCCCATTTGGAGGGAGAAACAACTCTTGTCCTAAGCCTGAATTCTTACAAGACTTAGTTGAAAGACATGGGAATTGTGGTGGACTTCTCCCCACCTTTAATTCTGGCTTTGATGAGTATGAATAGATGCCTATCCCCTCCCCCCTCCTTGGTAACCCTCGTCTACCTGCAGAAAGCAATTTGTATTGAACATAGCATGTGCCCGGGGGAGGGGGTGGGAGGGGGGGTGGTTCTTAGTAAGGTAAAATTATACATGGGTAATAATGAAATAAAACTGAAATTCAATAAAATCCTGAAATCAAGAAAGGACCCACAAAAATGCCAATGCCCCTCCTTTTTAGTACTCTACAATATCCAAAGAACAAGAACGAAAGAAGCCAAAAGTTCTGTAAGGCTGAAACTAAACCAATATCAAGTATCAACTGAGACAGAGAAGGCAACATCCAATTCATGTATGTTACTGTGGAAAAAGAAGGTATAGACTGGAGAATCAGATGGAAATTCCTAGCTAATATTCTAGCATATGTGTATCTATCACAGTTCTTTCAAATGAATTATAAGCTCAAGAAAGTATGAAATGCTAAAATTAAATCTCCTGGCACGGTTTCCTCAGCAAAAGGAAAAATCAAACACGATTACCACCTACAATACATTTTATCTGCCCACTCACCTGCAGTAAGTGATCTTTGTAAAAGAGCAGATGGAATATCATTTGGGATTTAAAACTTACTTCTTAATGTCAGATTCATTGTGTTGAAGAACGATGAGTCTGACATTGCTCAAGAAAAAAAATGTTAATGTTTGTTGTTTGTGACATTTGGAGAGGTCACATATATATGTTCTATCATGACAGAAATTTTCCCTACTGTAATGGCAAAGAGCAGTGATGTGGTGCCAGATATGAACCGTAGGAAACACGGAATCACAGAATTGAAGGGGTAGGAAAGGACTTCCAGAGATCATCAAGTACCTACTGCATAGGTAGGTGTCCTGGTGGGTCTTGAATATCTCCAGACAAGGAGAATCCACAACCTCCCTGGGCAGCCTGTTTTAGTGCTCCATCACCCTCACTGTGAAGTAGTTCTTTCACATATTGGTGCAGAACTTTCTATGCTGCAGTTTATGGCCATTTCCCTTTGTCCAGTCCCCACAGACTGCTGGGAAGAGGTTGGCCATGTCCCTTTGACTCCCACACTTAAGATATTTGTAAACATTAAAAAGATCACCTCTAAGTCATCTTTTCTCAATTTTGAACAGACCCAGGTCACCCAGCCATTCCTCACAGGGGAGATGCTCCAGGCCCTTTATCATCTTTGTAGCCCTCCACTGGGGAGTCCAGAACTGAGTACAGTATTCTCAGGAAGGCTGAGAAGGGTTGTCACTGCCCTGGCATCTGCATTTCAGTGCTTGTTTGAATGCTTGGATACAGGGTGTTATTGAAACTGCTAAGTTGATTATATTGCAGAGATGCACCTGCACATGTAGTTAAAACTGGTGGAGGGCAAATGCAAATTTTCTCTTGACTCTGAAAAATCATGTCATCATTGGAAATAATTACAATTGGACTTGCAGAAGAATCTTTTGGTGTCTTTGCTCTCTGACAATGAAGAAGAAATTCATTCTTAAATAGTATCTTCTGGTTTGTCACCAGTGCTGTCACTTGTGCCTTATACTACGAAACTTTGGCACCAAAGAAAGATCACAGCTATGGGCAAAAGATTTTGCTTAGGCCATGCAAATATGTATGCTTTTGTAAGTTTTTCTGCTATGTCCTGAAATGGAGGAGAAATAATTTTTTTTTTTTTTTTTTTTTTACACATAGGAAAACAGTAGATCACCCACAGCATTTCAGAAGTGTAATCTACCCATTATGTGAAAAGTACAGGCTCAAGGCCTTACTGACTATAGGTCAGAATAGAAATTTAAAGTTTATTCTCATCTATTACAGATGAGCATTCAAAACATCAAATGTTTATTTAAATAAAATAGGCCATTAAAGAGATGGATGGATGGATGGATGGATGGATGGATGGATGGATGGATGGATGGATGGATGGATGGATGGAAGGGAAGGGAAGGAGGGAGGGAGGGAGGAGGAAGGAAAGAATAGAGGAAAGGAAGAATGGAAAAGAAACTCCCCTTCCTTGAAAGTTTCAGTCAGTTCCAATGTGTCTGATCCACACGGTCTGCTAAATACTATAGACATATTTCCATTATCTCCAAAAGGATTTTAGTCAGGCTCAAATTCATCAAAAATGAGTTCAATTGAGGCTATTGATACCTATTAGAATTGTGGTAGGTGGGAATGTGGGAATTTAGGTGTATGTTTGGTGGCCCTGCTAGGCAGGGGGGTTGGAATTACATGATCCTTGAGGTCCCTTCCAACCTGGGTCATTCTGTGTGATTCTGTGATCCTGTGAGGGGAAAAAAAAAAAAAAAAAGAAAAAAAAAAAAAAAAGAAAGAAAGAGGTGATCTTTAAAATTAGGAGGAGCAAGAAACGTGGACCAGATTTGAGTCAAGATGTATGTAGCCAGTGTGGAGAAATAGAGAAAACACTGGACTCTGGAGTGAAGTACTCTAAAAGTTCCATAGATATGGGAGGCAACATTCTGAAAATGGTTTAACTTTGAGTCATCATGTTCCAAATCTTGGAGAGGGATGAAGAGTAGATGATGAGGAATAAAAGGAATGGTATCTTTGTATCTGGACTATCCCATCTTTCTCTCACAGTAAAGGCATGCATGAATAACAACATAAAAGAGAGGAAAGTTTAATATATAACAAAAAAGAGAGCAGGAAACTTGAAAAAGGTAACCTTTCACATCCATTGGAAACAATACTGTGTAGAAAGCTCAATGTACTTCATTCATCAAAGCTGATAGCAAGATAAATACTTGGATCTGATTCTTCTAACAAAAGTATTTCCCTTATAGTATTACACCTACTGGCTGGAATCTCTCCAGCCTTAACCTTTATGTGGTCAGAACAGCTTTTGCTCTCTCTCTCAGTGGATGAAGGATGAGTCCTCAAGTTGTCTTTATAGATATCAAGTCCATGGGAGTACAGAGATCCTAGTTATCGGGGTCTCCAAATCACATGGTAAAAACTGGTTTGTTTACAGAGAAAAAACAGATAAACAACAAACAGATCAACAAGGGAAGGTCTGAGATCCTGGTCTTAAATTATGTCTGGGAATAGAGATACACAAAAGGCTTGGAAACACTTCAAATTTAGGTTGCTAGTTTCATACGTACTATTACCAATTTACAATAATTTACATTGTTTTTGTATCAGTTCATACCATTTTCATGCCATTTCTCAGGCTTGAAGTTTTCTGGCTTTGCTAAGGGTGAGATCTCTAAGATCTGCTCATTAGAAAGTATTTCTGTCTCCCAAAGAAAGTGGAAAGCACAAAGAGTATCCAGACTTTCACAGATAACAAATGAGAGTGACATTTTCTGAAGTACTCACAAGTCAGGTTCTTCCAAGAGTTTCACAAAGACAGAAATTGAATTATTAAAAAGTGAACTGAGTGCAGCAACTGAAGAGCTGTAGTAGTGACTTTTATTTAAACCAGTACATCATAAAACAAAGTCCTATTGCTATCAGCTCTGTTTATAAACATTGATCATAAAAAGTTAAAATTATATATATTTTATTTATCATTGAGCAATATTTACAAAAAAGTCCATCAAGGATTCTAATTTCTACATGAGCCGGCTACTGCTGGCCCAGGAATGTAAAGAATTTGAAAAGCAAAGCATCAGAGAGTTTCAAGACAGCTCTATTTGGGAAACAATACTAAGAGTGCAACAATTCTGTTACCTATATAGAGAAGCAAAAATAACAGAATGTAAGACAACAGCACGTGTTCATATCAGAAGCTTATGTAAGAACAGAAAATTCAGTCTATTTCCTGAGTCAGAGACTCCTGTCTTGCTCACAAGACCAGGACTCTTCCCTATGTATACTCTTCCCTTATCTTCTGAGGTTTGGATATGTCCATTGGGTAAAAATATATTTTTGCTGTTCTGCTTTTTTGGATGCTCTCTATGAAGCAAGATAACCACATGTTAGAAGAAGGACAGTACTGCTTGCTGGAGTCAGTAGCAGAGCTTCTGGTGATTTTGGTGATGCCCTGTCACATAATTGCCAGGCAAATACTTTTGTTGCACAATGTTTGGAGAAATCATTTCTCCCCTTCACCTCAATTTCCCACTCTCCACCCTGAGAGTTTTACCTTATAGACTACATGCAGATTCCAGGAGAAAAATATTAGAAATAGATCCTACATTTAAATTTGAGATTACTATTCCCATGGATTTGTTATCACTAGACCTGGGCATGGAAAGGCTTGTATGGGCTGGTTGGTACTATGTTGAAGTAGGGGAGGCAGTTCTGCCAAAAAAATGGCTGAAATTGACTGCAACTTCATAAGATAACCATTTTCTGCTATGAAAGAGGCATGTCTTGGCTCCTGGTCTCTCCCAAGAAGAACAGAGGAGGTTGGAAAGGACATAGATCTCATCAAAATAAGAATGCTAAATTCATAACATCCCTGTATTCTTCTTTCCTCTTCTGCCTTTGCAGTATATATAATGAGACCATAAAAGCAATCCCAATGTAACTAAAAACAAGAACCATCTCATCACAGTGTAAGACTTTGCAAAAGAGAGAGGTAGTTCAGAAGAAAACAAGAATTTGTAGTGAAATAACAGCTACAACATTATGGCCTGTGTAAAAAATCATAATGGCTTCCATGTTAAGGGAGGTGGAAGGAGATTTTCAAGTCTGAAAAATACCTGAATATAAAACTCATCATAGAGAGTTACATTTAGGCAGCCTACATGTAACAGAACTGGTTTTCTTCATATAAATTCTAGAAGGCCAGTCTAGTTTTGACTGAATTTTCTACTTCCCTGGCTGCTATCCTAAAGAATAGAAAGCCAACCAAAACCAACAATGCCTGCTTAAAAGCAAGTTGTTCAGTGGAGCTAAACATTGGATCAACAAAGGCAGTAACTTGATGTGTGCATAACGAAATCATGCACCAGAAGTGTTGGATGTGTTCTATTAAACAAGAGTCATGTTCTTTAGTCACCCCTGCTGAGAGAGTCATTTCCCTCTGTTCCACTTGCTCACGCAAATGCACACACCTGTAAGCTGTACACTGAATGCCACAAACTTCTTTACTGGCTGTGTTCCAGCAAAAGAATTAAAACCTTGAAAAGGAAGAAGAATGGTTTTGCTCTTTCCCACACTCCACTCCTCCTTTCTGGAGAAGGTGGGAGATAGGTGACTTTGACCTACACTTGTACTTCTGCCAGTTTCTTCAACACGTTAGTCAGTTTGCTCTGTCTTTGTTTCAGTGATGTGTTGTGTAACGTGAGCAAGCAGAAAGCCAAGTATGCATCAGCAGGAAGGCTTGGAGTACTCTGATTTTTTGGCACAGTGTGATGTATTGTGAGCTGGGTACGAATTATCTGACAGTGAGCCCTTGGAACTGGCAGCTGTACACTAGAGACTGGTATTCTGAATAACTTCATACACAGAGTATAGCTGTCGATTTCATTCATGCCCTGTGCACACATGCGTAGAACAGTGAGTGTTCAGGACTCACTGGAGTGTGAGTGCAGCATCACACTTAGCTCTGCAGCATTTACTAAGAGCTCTTAGTATATGCTGCAGAGCTAAGTGTCAGACAACTCTTCACCAAGATATTGAATAGCATAGACATCAGAAATGACTGATAGATGACAGGGATGCTAAGCACTCCAATGATGGCATT
Organism: Coturnix japonica; assembly: GCF_054131305.1. Lineage (NCBI taxonomy): Eukaryota > Metazoa > Chordata > Aves > Galliformes > Phasianidae > Coturnix > Coturnix japonica. The sequence continues at coordinate 9,394,615 of NC_140664.1, read as the reverse complement.
TCTCCAGGTAAAAGCTCAATAGATTAAAAAAAAATTAAAAAAAAAATAAAATAAAATAAAATAAAATAAATAATAAAATAAGGCTTTAGAGGTTTGGAATCTATTGATCAATTACACATAACAGTGACAGTAGTTCCAAAGTTGTAAATTTGCTCTTTTCCAACCAAACATCTGCCACTTTGCTCCTGTTCATTTCACCTCCACTGTGACCCCACTGCCTTGAGCTCAGCCCTATCATTGGTTACAGACTTGAAGGCTGTGAGGAAGGAAGAGCTTATGATACAATATCCTGGATGTGGGAAGAATATATTTCAGGGTATTTACCAGCATAAATAAACTAGCAGATAGCTGTTAAAATGTGTGTGTTTTGCTTCATTGGAAGCTGAGATGTCGGTTCCTCGTTGATAACAGGGACTGGTAGGATTTCCTTACTTCCCAGTGACCTTGTGGGAAGCTCAGAGGTTTGTGGTAACAGGGTATCTTAGATGACACATTGACCTATTGTCTGTAGCGGGAAGAACATAGGCCAACTTTCAACCATAGGGTTTCTTTCACAGCTGATTTACTGCTTTCTTAGTAATGCAGTTCCTCTTAGGCCCGTGCCATGACTCAGCCAACCAGCCATGAAACAGAGCTCAGTTCTGCAGGATTTCACCAGCTACTTTTCCAGAGAGTGAGGTATAACAGGTGCTGCGCTGTAGGAGACAATTCAAGACATGCCTTCCCCTTTTCTTGTCACAGAAACAGTCCTTCACAGAAACTTTCAATATGCCTAAATACTCAGGCATGTTATTTTACATGGTATGCAAAGAGAAGAGCTCCCAAAATCAAGAGCTGGCAATGCTTCTTAAAGGAGGGTTCAAGTATCTGCTGCAAGATCCTCAAAGAGAGTGCACCCAGCCCTGCTCTATGGCATTCTCTGTGCAACTCAAAGGCCTTGTGAAGCGGTACCCATCATCCAAATGAGTGTCCAAAAGCAGACATGCTCTCCAGGACATGCACGTCATGGTGTGATCAGGCACAGCAGCTCACCCAGCTCTAGATAAGTTCATAAAACATCCCTTTGCAAAACAAAGAGCTGGAATCTGTTCATACAGTTGCAGTCACCCTGCAGAAGAGATAGCTTGGTGTATCAACCACAAAATTTGGTGATTTAAACTCATTTCATCCTTCCAAATGCTTATTGCATCATAATCAGGAGGGCCCATGCTTTAGCCATCAGATCAGAGTTGATAATGGAGCTGAACTATTGTCACAGGTTCACTAATTAGCATTTCAGATGCATCTCAGACTGCAGCTTGCCTGATTTTTGGAGAAGTTTTCCAACCTTACTTAGAATAAAGAAGCTCCACCATTTCCTGCAGGGCGTCCTGCTGATCTCGTCACTGGCAGAACCATGTGCAAATGCTTTAGTCTAGCTTGCTTTTCAATAAGCCATCAGTCTACAACCAGCAGAAGCCCTGGAAGAATTGGCAAAAAGACTCACAACCAAATGGTTTCAACTTGGACTCACAGAGGAGAAATTCTGAATCAAAATGCACAGAAACAGAGATCAGATTGGAAAGAAAAAATAATTCAACACCACAAGTTATGGGTAATTATGGGTGTTAAACCTTAATAGATGGATTCAGACAACAGGATTTGCAGTCACACTTTTCCACTTATCATAAGTGAGTAATAAACTTTCCAGGATGAGCATTTAAAGGAAACTACTGAAAAATGCTGAAGGTTATAATGAAGTCTTCATTAATGATTAATGAGGGACACTCAAGGCAAAAACCTGCATCCACTTCCCCCTCACCACTGTAGTCTGGTGGTCTTTAATGTTGTCACACAACAACTCTATGAGGAAGAAAACACCATTCCCCATTTTATTCATGCACAGAAGGAGAAGTACTCCCTTTCAAGCATAGAGTGGAGCTGTATGCTGCAGATTTTGCTCTTTCCTCACACAAATCCCTCTCCCTTTCAGAGGGAGCCAGACCTAATGATCACCAGACACTTTCCTTAAGCAATTCAACTCACGAAGCTGCAAAGTACTACAAAAATAATACTTTTCTGAATGTTTCACAGGTTGAGCTGGCTTAGCCAAATATCAGCTGAGCACCAAAACATACAAAGAAAGGATGATAGCTCCACATGCTGGAAGTGGAGTTGTAGAAAGAGGTGACAGGGTCTTTCATTTGCTGGCAGCTGATATTAAGTGCTCCTGAGAAAAAGGAAAATTTAATCAACCACTAAATGTTATTCAGCAGCTTTTACTTTCAGTGGCTATTTACATGCTATTGTGTCACCTCCAAAGCAACTTTGTTGGCACAGGTGAAGTGGTGGAGAGAAAATAGTCAGAAGTCATCCTCATCAATTGACTTTTCCAAAGTAGCCAACAAATCCTGACACACTAAGAAAATCACCTGGGAAACCAAACACAGTCCAAGCAAAGACAAGCAAAACTAAAATAAAAAATGGAATCTTGAAATCTCACTGTTTAACATGACAAAATTTTGGTAACACTTGTCAGATCATGCAAGAACTCTTGCAGGATTACAAAACAAAGGGAAAAAAAGACCCAATCAAATGTTATCTATCCAAATAGCAATAATTATTATTATTATGGTGGTATACAATTTTCCTGTCCTAAAATGCATAGTGGAGGAGTTTCATTTTCCCTTGCTTTGCCAGGCATGTGTCTCAAAGCCTTATCTTCTCACTTTTTGCATTGTGCCTGTAGCAAAAAGACACTTGTTGACAGCAGCACAGGTTCCAAGTTTTACAATTATTAATGCTTTCAATTAAGCCACAGTGGCTTTAGAAGAGAAACTTCTAGCTTTCCTCACTCCTTTCTCTACTGTTTTCTCCTAACTTCTGCATTATAATAGCTGGATTTTGCAGCTTTAGAATTGCCTTTCTTCTGCCCTTTTGGACTTCTGTTTCCCGTTCTGCAATACTGTGCAGTTCCTCTAAAGTTCTTGTCTTGAAGTGGTGTTTGAACGCACATCCCTTGGTTGTGCTGTAGCAGCATTCAGAGAAACTGAGAAGGAAAAAGGAGCAGCAAGAGAACACAAGGTTCAGAACCCTTCTTCTGTGTTACGAAAGTCCTCTAGTCACTGCAAAGTGCTTCCCAAGTTGTGTTTGCACTAAAAAAAGGCTGGGTAAAGCAGCCAGAAATCTTTGTTAAACCAGGCATTGCTAGAATGCACACCATGATGCTACAGATGAGTATTTGCCAGCTGTATGCAAATTAAGTTAGCTCACACTCTTTCAGGACCTCATCTGATTTACAGAAGCAAAACTTTAACTTCTTCTTGACTGCAAGAGTCCTCAAAGGGTTTGTAGCCAATGGCAGCCTTTGAATCTTTTGGGATCCAGTCTGACATCTTGAGTCTAAGTAGAATCTGCTTGATTACTATGCTGCAACTTGAATGAAAAGCAGAATCTGCATTTTCTGTCTTATCCACTGGGAGTATCCAGGCAATACATTCCATTTAGATCCCTTCGTTTTCACTTTGATTCAAATCACAGGGACCAAGTCTTGTCTCATATTGAATTCTACAAGGCAGGAGCAACCATATTAAGGCCAGTGGGGAAACATTACAGGGTAAAATGTTTTTCCTTCTAGCCCAGCAGGATGACTATAGAATCACAGAGTCTTTTGAATTGTAAGGGCCTTTAAGGGACATCTGATCCAACTCCTCTGCAATAAGCAGGGACACCTATAGCTAGATCAGACTGCTCAGAATCCTGTCCATGCTGACCTTGAATGTCTTCAAGGACAAGGCATCCCCATCTCTCCAGGCAACCTGTTCCAGTGCTCCACTATTACAGTCTTCTTGCCCTGCATAATTGCCTGGCTAATTATTTGTTTAATTGTGTGTTTTTTTAATTGAAAAAAAAAAAAAAATGAAAAAAAAATGAAAAAAATAAAAATAAAAATTGTGGAACAGTCTACCACTATGGAGCCAAGTAACAAAGAGTGACCAAGCTGTATTATGCACTACTTTCCCCCGTATGGCCTTACAGTGTAAATGTTATTTACAAGGGACTTTTCAGCTCACACATAAACTAATGTCAGATTTTCATGCAATGAAATTAATAACATGGAGGTTTTTTTGCTTTTGGTGCAACATGAGGATTTACAGGTACAAAGTCTACTGTTAATTCCTCTGGGACACAGGGGGCCAAGCACATCTGTACCACTTACTTGTTGGAAAATTTGGAGCAGAGATTATCTTTCCAGCACTGCCTAAGATAGTGCTGTTTGACACATCTCCAGACCATATTACAGATGATAATGGCAATTAAATAATACTGATTTCTTGTCCTGTGCCGTCCCTTCCCTTCTCTTCTACTCACCAGCAACTTACTTCCAATGGATTTTACAGAAGCATTAAAGTAGTGGCAGAGCACAACGTGGCCATCTAGACTTTCTTTGCTGGCTGAAGGCTGATAGGTGAAGAGCTTTGAGGGTCCTAGATGAAAAACACTGTGCAGACAATACAACAGTAGCCTTTTTTTGTTAGTTTCTGACAAGCTATGATTCAGAAATCAAATGATAAACTGGGTGAAAAGATGCCTTCTTTTTCAGGATTTCTCTTTCCTTTTCTTTTTCCTTTTTTTTTTTTTTTTTTTTTTTTAAAGATATTTATCTTTCAGCATCTAAAGTGCACACAGAACTGTTCAAAGTTAAAACTGCAATAATAGGTGAAGGATTTCATGTGCTAATATGTGTCTCCACTTTATAGACCATGTTCTCCAGTGCAGAATACAACCCAGAAGAGGATAAACATTCTTTTTTTATTTTGACAGTAGAAAGGTGCAGCATCACTGTGCTTTGTTCACAAATGACAGTGCTCAAATAGGGAAGAGAAACAGAACAAAAGCCAAAAATTGTAACATAAATGGAGCCTGAAAAAATTCTAAGACAGGAAATCAAAATGTGTTGAGATATTTGATTTTTTTGACAGATGTTGGTGTATTCTAACCATTTTTTTAAAATATGCCTCTTTCCTCACCTTCCTTCCCATGACAGTGAAGTTACTGCAGACATCCAGTCCTATAACTATGAAATTTAGACAGCAGTAATTTTTATGAGCCTCACAACTTGAACATCCCAAAGTGTGTACTTTGCAAGCACTGAATGAATCATCACACACAGATGACAGGCAAGTCAGTTCAGATGAAAGTTTTGTAGGTGAGATTTTATGCTATCTTTCCATTCTGCGTGACATTTTAAATACAGAGACTCAAAGCTGTAATCCTGTTCTCAGAGCAGCAGGACATGTTTCAGCAGAAAGAACAGCCTGCTACTGGCCAGCTCCATCCACCAGGCTCCTGGGCTAGACTTCACTTAAAAGTCTTGATTTTCCCACCATACTTTATATAAATGCATCTCTATTTCTACCAAACACTTATTTGTCCGAGGAGCCTAGGTCGTCACAGAGCTGTATCAGTCTTTCAGGACAGAAGTTAGAGAAGTCACAGACTTATCTTTTTCGCTTTTGGAGAAACAGCTCTGACTTCATCCCCTAATTTAGGGAAGCACACATCCCCTTAGCTTTTCTGCCACATATTGATTTTAGCAGTAAGCCACTTGGAACATTATTGTCTTCAGTGTACTCTCCAGGGGAGCTTGCTGGGTTGTAACACTTCCTTTGAGAGCCTTGGGAACGTGCCATCCCTTCAGACATTGCTCAGGACTCTTAGCACTGTCCAAAATCATGGTTACATAAGAAGAAATACTATCTCCATTTAGTACCCTTTTGGACATAGGTTTGAAGGAAGGGAAAAGCCAGCATTCACAAACTGTGACTTTTATGATGATTGCACAAGTAAAGACTCAAAGGCCTTTCACAATCCTATCCTTTCACAACTCTCGCCAAGACACCGTGGCCTTAATTCTTTACTTTCCAGTCTAATATCAGATTTCTCTACAGTGACCCTGAAATGGACTACACTTTAAATACTCCCTTTCTATCCTTACTTAGGTCATTTTATCTAATGCAATACATTTATTTTTATGTCACCTATGTATGTAGCTTTGTCCATCTGACTTTTGTATTAACTACTTGATCCTCTTTCCACTGCCAAACAAATCATTGCACTATTTGTGAGTCATTTCCCTAATTTTATCATTTTGTGCCTGTTGCCCACACTACACATCTACATTTTAGCAATCAGTACAAACTGGAGAATACAGATGAATCACCAACAGGTTCAGTAGTTGCCTGACTTTCTTCATTTGACTTGCAAGTGAGTCTGGAGGCTTTTTTTTTGCTCATACCACACTACCAGACCTGCAAACTGCTTTTCAGCAAAAACACTGTTCCACACAATGTGTAGCCTTGTGTAGGCTGTCCCTGTTTTCACCTTGGGTTACATGCTGCACTAGAATAGAAAACATGAGTCAGAAAGGTTAAGAGTTAAACTGTTAAAAACAGAAGAGGAGAAAATTCATTCAGAAAACTGTGGTTTGTAATGGGTGAGAGGAAGTACTGTAAAATTTCTTGTAAAGCCACAATGGCCAGCTCATCAAAGGAAACCCCTCCTATCAGAAGCTTGCACAATGCCTCCTGAAGTCTGAATGGTTGCCAAGCTATGACCATGCAGTTAAGGCAGTGCAACAAAGAACCTCTAATTAGGAGAATATTTCCATCTTCCTGTCCAACTTACTCCCCATCTTCTTTTTTCTTCCTTCCCCTTACATTATTTTATAACAGCATTAACTTTCTTAGCAGTTTCCCTCTATTTTTGCATTTTTCCTCTGGTTATCTTGCAAGCTGGAATGAGATATTCTCTATATGTAAGCAAAGACTCTCCAGAATTCTACTCATTGATTTGGCACTCACCAAACCAACATCATCAGCCTGTAACTAACTATTTAGCTTCAAAATATCCCAGCAGCTTTCTGCTGGTTCAGTCCACTATGATGTCATTGAACATCATAGACAGTACAGGGGTAAGACCAGAAATGGAAGGCCACCACATTATTTCTTCCTTTCTGTTGTGAGAAACCAATAACTCAGCTCAGCTCTTTAGGAAACCACTGCTTCAGCCTGATGGAGGCTTGTCCTAGATTACAGTGTGCTATGGTCAGCATACTGTTTACATATATTTAGTGAAAAGTTGATTTTGGAGGCTCTGAGATGGGGCTTTCCTGGTTTTTCTATTTTGGTAGAATCTGTGAAATAATGGTTTAGTTTTGTTCTTCAGGCCTTTCATTTCTTCTTACCCTTACATTTCCTGCCACAGAGATCCCCCTCAAAAAATTCCAGTGTTTGTCTCTCTAGATTGCAATTTGCCTTAAACAAACCAACGAGTTGCACAGCCTTTCTTGATAAAACCAGTTTTTTTTCATAGATCTGTATGTTTGGCAGAGACTGTTTCTGAGGTATGGCTCCAAAATGCAAACTCAGCACTACTTCCTTGAAATAGCACCTTACATACTTCAACAAGATCCTTTTGAATTTTATTCATATTCTCCAACATATCTGTGCCCTCATCAAGCTACTGTGATTGGAGACACTTATAAGACTGCAGAATGTACACATTGTACACATCAAAAGTACAAGGCTGAGAGCAACTGCTTGTAGAATCACACTTAACACAGATTTCAATTTGGAAATGAACCATAAATAATTGTTTTCTGAAAACAGTTTTCTGAACAGATTTCTTTCTGTACTGCTGTACTGACTTCCTGGCCTTATTTATTTACAAAAAAAAAAAACCAAACAAGCAAACAAACAAACAAAAACTTAAAAAATTAAAAAAAATTAAAAAATTTACAAGTAAGAACAAAATTCCATCCTAAAAACTTAGTATATTTAAAGTTTCACCCTCAAAGTGCCTCACTATGGGATGTGGTGAATTCAAGAGTTTGATTTTTATTTTCTTTATTTCCTTTTCTGTTCCTGCAGGTTACAGAACAACTAATTCCTAAAAGAAAGCCTGTGACCCCAAACAGTTTGAAAGATTCACAGCAATATCAATACACTCAATGAATGCTTTCCTGAGATGATTTCACACATTTCAAGGCATATCCAAATGAAGTAGAAAGCCATATAACTTGTATGCTGACAATACTCCTTGGTTTTTCCATGACTCATCTTAAAGCCAACGCAATGGACAGCTGTCTGCTGAGTTATTTTTAGCTTTTATCAACTTATGCAATTCTTTACCGCAAGCTGAGCAAATTTCCACAAAGCATCCTTAGAGCAGAGGCTGCAGATAGTAAAGAAAACAAAGTGTTGAAGATTGCATATTAGATAGTCTTTAGAAAGAGAGAGTGATGTGTGGGATGTCAAGAGATGCTGTGTATTATACTTTACACCTAACAGTTTCAAGAGCTTAGAGAATCCGATTCCCATGCTGTCAGGGCTTTGGTTGGTTGGTTGGTTGGTGGAGGGTTTTTTTTAATGGAAATTTCTGGTGATTTGGGATTTTTAATAATAGGCAACAGTCTGATTGAATGCATTTGTCTAAAGACACACAAGTCACATTTTTGCACTTCCTTTTTTATTTGTGAATATACATGAATAAGATTTGCGGGCACTAAAATGGCTAAGGCTGAGTTCACAGTTCAAAATGTGGACCTTAAGCATACACTGCTGGATAATTACACAGCAACAGCATCAGCATGCAAAGCATGGCACATCCATACTACAGGACCTATAGGCCTTTGGCTTCATCAAATATTTACTTTTTCTATTCATTCTTGCTATTTATTACTGGTTAAGTGGAAAGATGGCTATTAATAGAATCCTGGCTACAGTCTGAACATTTTTTTGCAAGAAAATCTTCATTGTTTTTACTGACTTGAACTTCACTTGGCGTGAAGGTATGTACATATCAGATGTGGGAGGGCCAAGGACTGAATGTAGGTGAGCTCTGTAGCCACAGACTGCTGCTGGGGAGCATGATGCACACACAGGATGTCAAAAGAGGAACAGTATCTGCCTCCTTTATTAAACTCACAGTGGTTTCAGGTGATACTACAAGGTCAGTTCTAACTCTCTCGTGTGAAACAAACCCCTTCTGCCTCATCTGTGCACAAATGGAGGTGTGTGCTGTGGTGGGGTCTTTGCACTGTACCTTTGTATGGTATGGATAGGAAATATGAGCCAGAAAGAAAAGCACACTTCTATGAAAAGCAGATCCCACGCTCATTTTGGTTTAGTTGTGGCAGGCAAGGAGGAAGTGGTGCTGGGGTTATTGATGTGAGACAACACGTGCTTACTTGCCAGAGCTCTTCACTGCAAATTTTCTCAGCAGTCTCACAGTTTCATTCAGCCTGTTAGCTTTGGGTCTCTTCTATGTTACCTCCAAGCCCAAACTGCTTTAAGTATAACCAATAAACTTAATCACCCAACATTTCTCCATGCATCTACACTGTCAAGATGGATCATTCCTGGATTCGCACCTGGACTCCTTTATCCCCTTGCCCACAGTTCTTATGTCAGGTTGCTCCCTGACGAGACAGCCACTGAGTTGATGAACCATTTCCCCATGTAAAAAAACCCTGGGATCAAAGGGGGTTGATATCTATCTGTTGATACTAGTGTGAATTTCAGATGTAGTGTTGAGAACTGGTATACATTACATGCTTTCATTAACAGAATTTACCAGTGCTTCTCTTGTGTGATGTAACTTTTACTATTCAACACACTTCTCATATATATATTTTTTCCCACTTGTTTTGTTGTTGCTTTGCTTGTGTGTTTAAGTACTAACACCAGCACTGTCTGAGCTCCATATTTAGGTGGCTACCGAACAGATGAAGGAGACTGTATCTCAGGTATGCAGTTATATGTAAATTCAGTTATCTCTTAATTTATAAAAATAGTTAATGCTAAATTGAGATGAAGGTAGTTTTGAGGTAAAGAGACACTTACCACTGCAGGAGTCCATATTTTCCCCAGTCCAGTCAGGGTGTGATCTAGGAGGGGCTATTAAATGTGGGCTAAGTCCAAGTCTAACACCCAAGTGGCAGGATGCCCAACAGGAACGGAGGTCGTTATGACCTGTGAAGCCTGCTCTTGATGTCATTATGAAGTCACAGTTAGATTGAAGTACTGGGATATGGCACAGCCTGCAGAAGAAACTAAAAGAAACCCAAGGACAAGTGGAGGTCAAGGGAACATTTCTTTGAGAAATAATCAACTTCTCTTTAAATATCTTACTTTCATGACTATATGACTATAACACCTCAGTAATATTAAAAAATGGTGTTCAGTGTGATATATAGCCAAACAGTATCTTCAATCAGTAGAAACTAGCCTTAAAATAAATTTTAGTTCATGGATTATTGCTGGACCATGTAAGTTGAAAAGATAGGTTTTCTGCTGCAAAAATTAATGACTCATTCAAAGCCACCAGAACAGATAAGTTGATATACACCTTATCTACAATAAAGAAAGCGATTGGGATGAATTCCCAAACAGGTGGTTATGTGAACGATGCAAAAACTGAGATGTATGTACATGCTGAAAGAAGAGACTGGTTTTGGAATAGATTCAGAGAAGCTCCTCCCACAGCTAAAGTGTAGATACCACGAAACAGATGCAGTGATGAGAAAATAGAGTGATTACCTGGAATTCAGACCAATAAGTTTCTGTACATTCTGATATTATACATGTACCAGAAACGTAATGGAAGTGGCACACGTAATAAGAGCTTATCTCACCTTCAGTCAGCTGGGGCCCATGCACACAAGAAAGGAGATGAAAAGGGTGAAGTGCCAGCATTTTTATTTTTTATAGAACAACCACAGAAATCTGTAGGTGTGAAACCTTGTGGTTTTTTTTCAAACACCTTCATATTCTTAATAATTCTTTTTTTTTTTTCTTTTTTCCATTTAAGAATAGAAACACTCTCTTATTTTCAAAAATGTGCTTGCTTGCCTTACAAAAGCAGCAAGTATTCCTAAGTACGTAGGACACTTCAAAAGTAATGCCTCCTATTTATTTCCACAGAAACTTACACAGATATAAAGAGCACAAGAACACTAGTTGATAGAGAAATTCTCAGCTACAAAATACCATTTTTCCAGAATAGTTACCACCATTAGCTGTGACTTTTCACCAGCAATGAAGAAGAGTCTGCATGCTGCGCTGGTAAAAATCTGCATGGCTGTCCAGAGTGTGGCTTTGCTTACACATTGCTGGTGCTGCTGGTGAAATGCACCACCCGCTGCCTCACAGTGCTCACATCCGCTGTTTGGTTTCCACAAACATTCAACACTCATCAGTGAACATCAGGGGGAGCCATTTTTTCCACATGGAGGAATTTGATTCCCCACCTTTGCTTCATCTGTTCTTCCATGTCAGACACCATTCTGTCAGGCTGCCCCTTTGCTACTATCTGTCACACAGAAACAACATGTAACAGAATATTGGTGGGAAGGTTTCACCTGTACTGCTGTACCACCAACATCCACCCCTCCTATCATGGGCCAATCTGATAAATTGGGGCACATTACTTGCAAAGGAGCCCTCTATTTTCAGAACATTTTCATATCAAATAGATATTTACAACAAAGAGACAGAGAGTTCTTTCCTGCCATGGGCTAATTTATTAATATTTGCTTAAACAATGTCAAAATAAGAGAATTGGTTATGTTCAGATTTTGATACAGCATGAACTACCTTCAGTTTAAGCTAGTGTTGTTCTGGGTTTTTTTTATGTTAAACTGTTTGTTTGTTTGCATATGCTTATATGCAGATCTTATGTAACTGCAGATCTGATACATGCTAAGGTGAATCTGTAAATCCTAACAGTCAGGCAGAAATCATGAACTTGAATTCATAAAAATAAATGAACAAAGTCCTAGAAGATGTTGAGTATCATTGGCCAGTGGGAAGTCATGGAGAATGCATTGGATGAGATCAGTGCCATTTCAGCACAATTCAGCTGATAAGCAGCATGGAGCATGTTGAAAGCCACATATTCCTTCTATGTCTGCATAAACTGCATGTCATGAGTCTGCCACCCTGCCATGCTCCTAAGGGGAAGGTTTGCATAGCTCATATGACAGCTCATCTTTCTTCAGCCCCTTCATCTTCCACTGCAGCTGCACCACTGAGGCCAATTTAAGGAAGTGAATGCACTCCACAGGACTTTATGCTGAAGGAGGTGCAATTTAAGGCGTCTTGCTGGTCCTTGCATGCAATATCTTCTTTGTAATTCACCTTGATGGAGGATCCCAGCTATTAAATTAACAAGTGCGAATGGCACAGCATGACCAGCACAAGGAAAGGCCAAGCTGTCACTGTTTTTAAATGCAAATTATTATACTTTAAATGCATTTTCTTTGCAGGACGCTGCACTGTTTCTTATCGTGTTTCATAGGAAATGAAGTAAAACTAAAAGCCAAGATTACAACAATTGCAGAAAGAATGAGTTCAGATAAGTAGGTTATATATGAATATTATAAATGTAACTGATATTCAATTGCTCATTAACAACAGGGTTGTGCTGTTTATTTTTATTGCAGTTGTGATTTTTAGGATTAGGTCTATCAATATTTATCCATGTGTAACAGAATGCAAACATCCGGTCAACTCCATCGAGCTGCAGTTTCACTACTCTGTAGTCACAGAACAAACAGATGTTCTGTTTATACAAGGAAGGTGGAAGGGTACAGAGGGACAAGTGTGGTTATTGCCGTAATTAACCTGTTGTGCAAGACATATGAAGGTGAACTTCCTCCTTCAGATAACACTTCTTGGTGTTGCTGAATGGGGTTGAATTTTGGTCTTTTCAGTGTTTGTTTGTTTTGTGTTTTTTTTCCCCTAGTCTGTGCAGGAGATGCCAGAAAGCTCCCTCCCAGGACACCCAAGCATTTCCCTCTGCTGTGGCTCAGGGCAGCTCATATCTCCCCAGGGGAGAATATCCAGGGCTGAGGGATGCTGACCCAGCCACGAGCTCTAAGTATGATGACATTTTTAAAAATAGCAAAACCAAACCACAAGCATTCTGGACAAAGCCTGCTGAATGACAAGGATTTGCCAGAGTAATCAAACTCAAAGAAGATTTGAGGGGAACTCTACAGACTTAGATGTTTCTTGTAACAAAAAGAATGTGAATGATGTAAATTCATGTAATGGCAATGATAATAAGTATATTTCTAGGAAAATGCTTCTTGCCTGGAGATATAAGCATTACTCAAGGTAAGGCTACTCTCAATTTGGGCATTTAAAGGCTTAATAGGCTCAACAATTCTGTAAATAAGAACATACAAACTGTTAATATAAACATAATTAATGCATCTTTTGTGATTTCCCGATGCTGCTTCTCTGTTCTACATAAAATGCACACTCCTCAGAGCACAGATCACTTGGAGTCTGTGGTGTGAGTAGACAAGCTAATGAAAAAGAAAATTAATTTCTTCACTTAGCACTCCGAAAATCAAAAATACTCAATGGGAACATAATAATGTGAGACCTGACATTAGAGTGAGGAAAAAATACAGCATATTTTATACTTTTTTTCATCTCCAGATGATTTTGACCACAGAAAAGTATCTGCCCATGACAGATGAACTGCACTGCCACTCGTGTTAATATACTGCTGTTTAAAGATTTTTTCTTGGCATTCATTTTAATACAGTTGATGTTTACTTAGAACGGCATTAATAACACCAGGATATCTATCCTATAGGAAATGGCTAATGAAATATGCTTCTTTTGTCAATGGATATTTATGTTTCAAAGCCACACTGGATTGTTTATGCAAGATTTAGGGGAGAATGTTAGTGTTTTGTTAGTGACTAATAACAAGAGTGAAGTTAAATGGCAATTAGTATGGGTTGTTATTATTATTACTATTGCTGTTATTTACATTACATCAGGACTCCCTGGGGCTTCAGATCAATGCTTGAAGCATCTCAGCTGTTTCTACAAAGGCTTACGAATGAAGCAGGGTTTGATAATGGTAGAGAGTGGTAGGCTTGGAGCCAATCAAATTAACTGACGCTGCCAATTCTCACATGGTGAGTTGTCCTGCAAGTAGCTGTGTTGGCTCCAGCAGATTTATGAATGAATGAAGTTTATCAGTTTTCTGAGCATGGCACACTTATTCTCAACAGTGCATTCAGGGTGAAACTGCATCTCTTAGTTTGTTGTTTTGGGGACTGATTCTCACTCATTTTTTCTCCCAGGAGTTTAATCAAATCATATGCAAAGGTCAAAATCTTTACACACAGCACAGATAGGTTCTGAGAAGTTTTGCAGATCTCTGCCATCTCAGAAACAGATGCCTTTCTTTGAATGTGGATTTCAGGAATTTACTTTTGAAAATTACAAATGCCCTTGCAATTTATAAAATGAGTCAGGCATTGAAAATGGCATTTTCCTTCTTCCTTTGCAAGTCAAGGCCTGAGTTCATTATTTAGTTTTCCTTCCTTTCTCGCAAAAAGATAAAAAAAGAAAAAAATTGAAATGGTGCATCCTTGTTGCAAGGACATGTGAGAGCTGCCAGATTGCATCACAACAGGGACAGTTCTGAGCATGGAAGCAAGATCCCAGAAAAGCTGAGGATCTGCACTGGTCTTTGGCTGTCCTTTGCCTACCCTAGGCAGCTTCTTAACAAGCAAGGACAAATACTGATGCCTTCCATAAAAATAAAAAAAAAAGCATAGTTTTTATCAGTGGAATTTGGCCCAATGCATTTCTGGCCTACATATAGAGCTCTAACCGTTTCTTTTTATATGTCAGAAAAAATGTTCACATTGAAATCACAGGAAAATTGAGTCATGGGAAAGAAAGTATATGGCCACAGGAAAACATTTCCCTTTGTTAGTTGCTGCTAAAGAATGAAATGCAAATTCTGAAAGCAGTTCTCTTTCTCCTTTCCCCCTTCCTTAACAGTCCCTGTGAATACAGAATATCATGAAAACCACTGCTGTTCGCTGCATCCCTTCAACTGCTTTAAAGCCAACAGGAGTCATAGGTGCACAAGGAACTGAACACTTCATCAACATACTGAAGTTTTTAGCCATTATTAAATGTAAATCTCTCTAATATCAATATTTATTCCTGCTAAATATTAAAAATATTTAGGCTTATGAGTCACCAGCTCTATTCCAGTTTGTGCTTGCTCTACTACTTCCACCCCTGAATGGAACTAGAGATTTACAAATGATATCAGCAAAGTCAACTGTTATGAAGAGGCAAGCATGGAATAACAACTGGGGAGATAACAACGTGCATCTGTCAGAGCCAGCGTGTTCCACTGTTGTAATTTCTCCACCATTGGCTTTACAGCAGACTTGAGTAGTAAATCGCTGAGAGTGCGAATAAGTACAGAAGGATTTGCTCACAGTTTGTTCCATGCAAGCTAGAGGTTGCCATGGGAGACAGGAAGCATTTTTCGGGCACTCCCACAGCAATAAACGGTTGCCACTTAATGAACAAGAAGCAGCACGCTGTGTTGTGTTCAGCAGTAGGTCTGTGAAGTGACCAGCAAAAATACTGGGGGAGGATGGAAAGATGTCTTCCCACCGCAGCTCTAATGGATACAACTCACATCCTGCTGAAGAGGGCAACCTGCTATTTGCTGCAAGGTAGTAGGTTTAGTCTAACTTCCAGTGGACCGTGGGTCTGTGTAATAAAAACCCATGCTGCAGTGTGTCACAGTCATTCTAAAGCTGTGATGATATCCTGGAGACAGCAAAGAAGCAGAAATCCAAATGCCAGTTCCCATATTTGACATAGAGTATTTAGTGGACTGTAGCACACAGAAATAAGAATGCTTTGGATCTCATAGTAGCACAGATCAGTGGCTGTCTGCCCAGAGAGAAGGTCTGCTGTGCTAAAAATTCTTCTTCAGTCTGGGAAGTGAGAATGGGAGGCACCTGGAGAAGATCTGGTAGTTTTCCTGTTTCCTGGGTTGAATGGTCGGTCCATCAGGGTTCCTGTAACTCTGGGTGGTGACTACTCTGGCAGACACAAAGGTGCTGAGAACCACTTCTGGACCAGTAGAGATGCCTCTTTTCAGAAGGCACCACTGTGATTCTATTTTACTGGAGTAACCAAGCGAGACATGACTAATCACTGGCTTCAGACGTAGCAGACAAATGGGGAGGAGGTAGCAGGAGTCTGTGGCTGTCTGAACTGTAAGACTGAGAAGCTGAGCTGAAGAAGTGAACAGAGGATCCACACCTTTAGATAGCTTAAGAAACCTAGCATCTTAGTGATTAGGCTGTTCAAGGGCACTGTGAATTCCAAGAACAAAAGATACAATTCCCCAAGCCAAAGGGACTGAAATAGAAGTGAGCTATGAATCTCTTACTTCCTAAAGTGGTCCCCAAAGGTAGGGATAAATGCTCACAAGCAGGAAGTCTCACACTGTGATTGTCTTTACCCAGACAAAGGCATCACTTTCGCAGGTCATGATAATATCCCTTGAACATTTAAAGAATCTTCACTTATGTTTTCTTTTTATAGATCTGTTCCTTTTCTGTACTCCTCCTTGACTTTCCATTTTTCTTGCCTGCTGACTTGGCTTCAGGAGCCATGTAATCTCACATGTTCTCTACTGATAAAATAGGTCATATCTGCCCCAAAGGAATGATCTTACCTGAATACAACAATATGTGGAAAATGCTGCAGACAACAGATTCATTTCATTTATTACTTAACCTAAGCTATGTTGTTTGATGGTAAGAAATACAGAACCCTGCTGTAAAAAATATGACTTGAGAGATCTTTCCAGAAAGCTACAAGGTGATCATATGCTGCATCCTTCAAATGCAGAAGAGGATCAAAGAGCAGTGTATGAAAGGTGAGAAATGCCTGGTGTTTGTTTTTAGGCTCTACCAATCCAAAACAACAGAACAGACTTTGATTTTCATCCATATATTTAAAAACAATTAAGGTTCTCTCTGTGAAAAGTATAAATGAATAAAAAGATATTTTAAATTAAATAACATACAAAAAGCACTACCACAAAAACAGTGCCCCTGAGGTAGCACATCTACTTAGAGTATACAAATACAAAATAAAATAAAAACACACGTCTTCCCCATCCTGTTCCTTATTTGCACCTACATCCCAACAAGCACTGAATTACCTTCTCTGAGCCAGTGTATTGGAACCACAGAATCCTAAAATCATTTGAGTTGGAAGGGACCCTTAATGATCACTTAGTCCAACTCCCCATGCTATGAACAGGGACACCTACAGCTACAGTAGGTGCTCAGAGCCCCATCCAGCCTGACCTTGAACATCTCCAGGGATGGGGCATCCACCACCTCTATGGTCAACCTGTTCCAGTGCCTCACCATCATTATCACAAAAAACGTTTACCTTCTATCCAATCTAAATTTCTCCTGCTTTTAGTGTGAAACTATTTTCCAGAAGATAACAGCACCAAGCTCTCAAGTTGTGCTTCTGCTTCTATTATAGTCACAGAAGCTCTGGGTTTTGGGGAGATCCTTGCTGGTTGGCCACTATGGAGCATAGCACTTTGTAGCAAACCCTTCATCACAAGACAACCCAAGATTCTAACCTATTCTGAATCCATTAGACATCTCATACAAATATGATCACAAAAAATTAAGTCTTCATTAAATGGTAATCTGCAAAATCATTGTGGTACAACTGAATTGAATGGAAGGACACAGTGAAGCCAGCTGAGTTCAGGTGAATGAGTTCAGTCAGTGAGGCTGTAGGATTGGATTTTAGGGTTCTAGGTTCCAATACATAGGCTCAGAGAAGGTAATGCAGTGTCTGTAGGCATGTAGGTGTGAATAAGGAACAGGATGGGAAGAACGTATTTTTATTTTGTTTTGTATTTGTATGATCAGTGGAGAAACCCTTCCTATATTCCAACAAGCAATGAAGAGGGCAAGCTGTGATAAAAATGGGCATCTCCCTCTGTCACCCAACGCAGAAGTCTACTGTACCAGGTGAGATTCTTTGTTTTCATTCTAGCCTTAGTTTATAATTTATAGTTTATTAGGCATGATTTTTATTTTTTTTTGTTTTAGAACATAATTATGGTCCATCTGATATTTTCTTTTTTTTCTTTCCTCCTCTTCTTTATCAATAAAAAAAAAAATCTGTTTTGCACTGTCAACATGACATGCAGAAGTTTCAATGAATCCATTGCAGAAATTTTTTTTTCTTCTTTCAGGAAATCCATTGCCCTGTGGTGACTCGTTCCACTTCAACTTTCCTCCAATTCCACAAATTGCATCAAAGTTTCATCATTCCCTCATTCAGGTTTTCTCAGAAACATTACTCAACAGAGAAGAGTGTTCTTGTTGTTGAAATTGTTAAGGGGAAATATTTTCTTACATTTTTGTGGTTGTTTTCTCTTTTGGAGAGAAAATATTGTCAGAGGATGTTTCCCTGCTGATTGCAGTTGCTTGTTTTTCTTCTCTTTCCCTACATTTTGCTTATAGGATTTTTCCAATTCAAAATGTAAAGCAAGTTGCTTTACAAAGATGCTTGAAACTGCAAAAAATATTTTAGCACTGGAAAACCTAAAGGGAAAAACTTTCCTTTCTCCTTCCTATAGTCAAAGTCAAGCAAAGAGACAGCAGCGTGATGGAGGAGTGTCAATAACACTGATGTCCTTCTGCTGATTATGCAAGAACATACTATCATCTGAGCCACTGCTGACCCCAGTAAGGAGAAGCTACAGGAGGAAATGATCCACTCCTGCCTGCAGCAGCTGGACAGCAGGGAGGAGGGCTGCTACGTGGCATATTTATCTGAGCAAGCTGTGGAGATCACCCGCTGCTTGAGTTTTTTTTCTTCTCCGACTTACACTACAATTCTTTTCCTCAATAACATTTTTTTTTATTTTTTATTTTTTTAAGGAATCTGATTTATTATCAGAGGATTCATAACAGGAGAAAAATCTCCCCTCAAGCTTTCCTTCCCTTCCCTCATTCCAAGTCCTTAGCCTCACTCCTTTTCCTCCCACTTCCTTCTCTGGCTTTTATCCCATGCCTTGGAGCAGACAGCTTTGAAGAGATATTCCTCCACCCCACTAGTTTCCCTGGCTGTTCCTCCAGCATAATGGTGCCCTTGCTTTGAGACCTGTTCTCCTTTAGTGAACTCTGTCCTCATGTACCCTCATTACCTTGGGCCTCCATTCAGAGGTCTTACAGAATCACAGAATCACAGAATAGCTTATGTTGGAAAGGACCTTAAAGATCACTGAACTCCAGACCCCTGCAATGGGCTGTTTGCCACTCACCAGATCAGGACCCCATCCAACCTAGTGTTGAATGCCTCCAGGGGTGGGGCATCCACAGCTACTCTGGGCAGCCTGTGCCAAGGCCTCACTCACTGCCTTCTGAGTAAAGAATTTCTTCCTAACATCTAACCAAAATTTCCTCTCTCTTATCTTAAAGCCATTCCCCCTTCTCCTTTCACTATTAGACCATGTAAAAAGTTGTCCCACTTCCTGCTTATAAGCTCCCTTCAAGTACTAGAAGGTCATAATGAAGTCTCCTTGAAGCCTTCTCTGGATCGAACAAGCCCAACTTTGCAAACCTTTCTTCACGTGAGAGGTGCTCCAGCCCTCTGATCATCTTTGTGGCCCTCCTCTGACCTCCTCCAACAGTTCACATCTTTCTTGTGTTGGAGACCCCAGGCCTGGATGCCACACTCCAGATCTCCTTCCAGTGGCCATGCATTCTCTACATGGAAATAAGTGCTCATTTGGTGTGAGCAGCTGCCACCAGGCCTGGAGCTGGACAGGTGACATAGTAGAGACAGTGGTGGTGCAATGTTCTCCTTATGAGCTCAAAAGCCTTATTCATCTCTAGGCCTGATGATACTTCTCTAGTGTAATCGCCCACTTGGTGTGTGACAACAGGGCTCAAAAGTGGTGTTAACTGGGTCTTGCTTCCCACAGCTCCCTCTCTCACTCTAGCAGAAAAGCTTGTTGTGGTCTCCCACTCCATCCCTCCATTCCATGTTGGCCTTGCATCTGGTTTTCCCACATGTACATTGAAGCTCTGCCACTGTCTCCTGCCTTCCCTGATATTCTCTCACCATTACTGGCTGGTGTTGTGTGTCCCCTGTGCTACACCCACCCCACACAGGCATGGTTGGGCTCCTATCTCCTCTCCTTCTTGTCTTTTACTCCCACCTCCATACCTATCCTACATTTCTGTGCCATAGTTCCCTTATTGCCCCTGGGTCTCATTTTCCCAGGCAAAGCTCCTGCAGCCAGACTTTGCCTCATTTACCACAGCTTTATCAAACCACTGCTTCTTGTTGCTTCTCTGTCATTCCCTATGTGACCCTCCGAATCCCAGCCCTTTCTCTCTAGGTCTCTGTCTCTCTAACCTCACCCTCCCTTCTTAATCCCTCCAACCTATTCACATATACTGCAACAGCTTCTCATCACCTCCTTGTAAAACTACTGCTTTTTCTTAGAAGTGAGGTACCAGAGCTGCTCCTGGGCAACTTGTAGCAGACAATACTGGTGAGCATTTTAAGAAAAGAGAAGAAGAAAATTTATTCAGCTTAGAGCATCAAGCAATCTGGGACCTTGATTTTTCTCTGAATCAGTCTTTTCCAGTGTTCTGATTTGTACCCATTTTGACAAGGTTGTTCCTAGTGATGCTAAAGAATCTCTTGACATTTTGGGAGGGAAAATTACTGCACTAAAGTCAGACAAACCTCTGTGAATTATCTGTTTTTTATACCATGTGCCAGGTATCTGAGCAGAAAATAAAAGAGCAGTTGGCACCTCTGTGGCTATTTAGGTAGAAAATATATGACTCCCCTCTTCAAGCCCAAAAGAGCAAAGCCGTAAAAATAAATCCCCTATGTAGTCTTCAAGTGCCTTTGACAACACAAGCACCAGCTTTGTGACTGTGCATGTTTAGAAGACACCCTCTCCCCTTAGTCTCTGTGGGTACCACCTGTTCTAACACATAACGGCACTGAACATTTCAGCAACAGATCTCAGCAACTGCCTTATCCTTCCTTCTGAAGCAAAAAGAAGGGCACGCATTGCTTCCCTGTTGCATGAAGTCTTCTTTGCTTTTTAAAGAGAAGATCACTTACATGCAGCCCATAACTCTTCTTCATGGGCCTCCATGTAGCTTCATATCCATTTCTTGCTGCTTTCTCAGGTGCCACAGCTGTATGCCAAGTTTTAAATCCTTGAGACTAGGAATGTCAGTGTTTCTAGTGCCAAATGGTAAAAAGCTAAAATTAAGGACTCATTCAGCAGTACAACTGTCTGAAAAAATAAAGTACTTTGGAGGTTTCCAGGTGTGTTGGCTTCATACTACCAACTGTACTCTACTTAACCAAATGAAAATGAGATTATTTCAAAAACATTTTGTTCCTGGAGCTGTGACTCTTCAATATGCTTCAAAAATTATTTATGGGAGGAGTTATTTATCTGGATGCTTTGCTTGGGAAGGGGAAAAGTAATTTGGAAAGAATCAGAATACTTCTTCTGTCCTCCTATCTTTGAGCATTACCACCTCTGCCCAGGTCACAAGGATGAAGTTTTTCAGCCAAGCTGCTGTATCTGCAACAAAGTTGTCTACATCTCAGCTGCCTTCCCCATTAGGTTTATGAACTGTAGTCATTGTGGCAAATGAAGTTTAGTGAGCAATAGATTCAGCCAAACCCATCTAGTTTACAGTACAGTTGGTCACTGTCAGAACCCACTGACCGTAGTTACTAAATTTTCACAGACCACACTGAGAAATGAAGAAAAAAGATCAAGCACAGATACCTGTGCTGTAGTGAGGAGGAGGTGAGCCCCACCTCAGCTTTCTGGGTGTATGTAAAATACTTATCTGATTCCAGCACTGCTGATGAGTCTTGGACAACAGATTTTAGGATGTAATTTGTTCAGTCAGATGTAGACATCCCCACAGGCCAATCAGAGGAAGGACCTCTCTGATGTCAAAGCCACCAGTTTCCAGATTCATTAGCTGCTTCTGAGAATCCTGACATTCAATTTATGCAATTCATGCCACTGTTTTATTGCTTTTATCTTAAAGATTTTGTGGGGTTTTTTCCTCCCCAACAGCTTGTATTCTCACCTTCCAGTGAAAGCCCATCTGCCCATTCTGATTCTATCCTGGATATGTGAAACAGAATAAATCCTCCCTCCTTGAATCACCATTTCCCATATTTGAAAACTGTATAATCAAAATTATAAATTGTCGCAAAGTGTTATACTTTTTTAAAAAAAGTCATTTAAATTCATCTGTTTTCATATAACGTAAAATTGCTAAGTGAAGACTGAAATACCTATTTTCTTCTCCTGTGGATATTTCATTTCTAATACTGAAAATAAATAAATAAATAAAAGTAAGGTAGAAGCAAGAGAAAAAAACATTTTTCAGTTAGAAACTATGGAAAGGTATTTCCAGATTAAGAACACTATATAGTGTTTACAGAATCATGTGATACTATGTTTCAAACCAACCCTCTATATCTGTACTAACAACATTTTATAAGAATACGAACACTCTAACAGTCTGTCCAATGACCTTTCTAGGAAAAGGAGTTGACACAATAAAGTTTTTTGGCAGCAGCAGCTTCTGTTCTTTCTAAATTCTCCTGGCTGAGCTGTTCTGGAGGCCTGTGCACAAAACTAGGCTACAACTCCTTCCTTAACTTCTGTGACTTTTTGTCCCTCACAGCATTTACAAAGTAAGGTAAAAATGACTCTCTATGTGGAATTTGGCCAACTTATTCAAGCAAACATTGCTTAGCCCAGGAAAAAATCAACAGGTGAAAGTAATGTTGTTTTTACACCCATGCATACATTACTTTTTAAAACTTATATATTTATTTCTTTAGGTGTGTATATAGACACATGGAGAGAGCTTTCTGTGCACACATAAATAATATATTGTCTTCTAGAGTAAAGTACACTATGAATATAAGTCATGCATTTAAAATCCATAGCATTCTTTCTTCGGTTACTGGCTAAAATTTTCTTCTATCAATCTCAAAGTTTCGTATGAAATTTATTCCTAATCAGTTGATTTCTTCTTGTCTTCTTTTTTTGCTCTTCTCAGCATTTAGCTATGACTTGAATCATATGTCAATTTCATCACAAGCCTTTTTAATTTTCAATCATTTTCCCTTTAAACTTGCTATTTATCAGGTAAGCACTGCACTGTTTGGATTGATAGTCTCTCAGGAGCTACTTACCTGCATCGAAACAACCCTTGGAAATGCTAGAATTGGGAATATGCTGTATTCACGTATGTTCCTACCATCTCTGTCTGAGGACATATTTACTTTGAGATGATGTTGTCACTTGAAATTCAGCCCAGCCCATTTCAAGCTTCTCTTTTATTTTTTTCTAGCAATCTGTATCAAAATAGGGCTTTCAAGAAGCGCTAGCCATGTGTGCCTTCTCCACAAGCTCTGCCAATGGAAAGTTGCATGTAAAAATAAATTATCTATTTCCTACTGCTAATAAATATCTTGTTCCATTTTGTAAGGAGACAGCATATATTGCCTGTAAAAAAAGAATTAAAATGCTGTGAATAGAAGGTTTCTAGAATTAGGCACATCTGCTCTAGTCTCATACTTCAAATGCTACATAGAAACACTCAATAAATATGTCTGCATCTCTTTTATCTGATCTACGCAGTTGGATGATGCAGTAAAATTGCAACAAGATCTCTTGTAAAAGCAAATTGAACAGGGTGCTGCTTTATTTTTTATTTATTTTATTTTTTAGTTCTATAGCCTTTCTGCTTTCAATTTTTTAAACCTTTTATTTCGATGTATGTTGGGCAACATATGTTATCGAAACTTATGAGTTAGGCCTACATTTTAAAAAGCATTTAAATGCGTGCCTAATTTTAGAAGTGCAGGTATTCTCCTTGAGATCAATAGGCTTGCTTCTATAATTAACATTAAACATCTGCTTAAATATTTCTTGGCCTCAGTCTGCAATCTGTAACACAGATGGACAAACAGTAGTAGGTTGTTTGAAGATGTCGTAATGACAAAAAAGCCTCCATTATATCATTAATCTATGTGGATATTTATATGGCATCTATCTCTATAAAAAATACAGTGCCTCTCTTCAAGTACCCAAGAATGATGTCATATTATTCCCCTGGGTCTGTCCTAATTACTAGTTCTTTATTACTGGCCTTCCCAGGAGAGTTAGCTGAGCCACCCCAAATAATTGCAAGAGCACACTGCATCCACTACAGAAACACAGCTGAGCCCACCCATGATGGCTTCTTAAACCAAGATCATTAGCTTTGTTTTGATGGGAGAGGACAGTCTCAAAATCTCAACTGCTGCATAGCAAAGAGCAGTTTCCAGCTGAGGAACAATGACAAGGATCTGGGGACAAGAACTCCTTAACTGCTCCAGCCAAAGAGGCTGTCACTTGGTGCTGCACACCACATCCCTCCAAAGCAATGAACTCTTTTTCTGAAAATTCCCCCTGCTTCCAAAGTCTCTTGACTACAAACCATCCCATAGGTAGGTAGTTAGATGACTTCATATTCATTGCAAAAAATATTTCTTCTCCAGTGCCAAGCCGTTCAGGCTCCATGGAGGATAATTCCTGAAGTAAAGCAGTGATCAAGACAGAAGCTTCTTTCCATTCCACAAAGAAGGGTTTGTTAATCATACAGCTATTTAAAAAGTCACTCCCAAAATGTGCACCTGAGCTCAGAGCCCGTAATTTATAATCTACCCACCCACACATGTACACTGCAATCAGATCAGTGTTCCCACCAAAAATTAACGTGCTGAAACAGAAGATCCAGGACCGTTCCAAGCAGTGATAAAACATTTGAAGGAAAGGTACTGGATGGCTCCATAAATCTTTGGGCTTTCATAGGACAGAGGTAAATGTACCCTTCTCAAGGTGGGGTGTAAAAGTAGGAAGGTGTTTTCTTTGATCTCATCTCAACTACTTTACAAGTGAGGCCTTGATATAATGGAAGTATGATTCCCAATTCCAAAAGCAAATCAGTGGTTTAAAAAAGCTCTTAATGAAAGGGGTGCTACTCAGATAACCCTGAAATACAAAATTCTCAATACAACATTTTCCATCAAATAGTACACTGAAAATCAAACACATCTACATGTGGAAAAAAAAGAAAACAATAGGCAAACTGATAAACACATTTTCTTTTGTTAGGTCTTTCTAACAAGAAACTCAAAATATAATATTGCCTTTGGAAATAATCTTTTGCCCTCATCTGGCTGAATGACTGAGGAGCTCTGTGGCAGCAAAGCATCTTGGTCATGTATGTGTGATTTTGAACTATATCTCCCAGCAGATGCTAGTTACTTAACTTGGAAGAGCATAGTACAGATTTATGTAGTTTCGTAAGGTGAACTTAGTCAGCTCCCTACCCCCGTTTAGGATAAAGACAAATACTTGTATACCAGCATTTTTCAAAAGGCAGTTATTCCGTTTTCTCAAACTCATTTCAAACAAGACGCTGCCAACTTCCTGCTGACATTCTGGTGTGTGTCCTCACCAAAATAACCATGAACTTGAGTGTCCTCTAGAAGTATAGATAGCTATAAAAGATCCTGGCACTGGGGTACCCAAGCACAGTATAAATATTAATGGAATTATCCTTCCAACATTGCTGTCAGGCTCTATTGCCCCCATTTTGCAAACAGAGAATTGAATTTCAAAGTTACTTGCCCAAGGCAAAACAGGAATTCTGAACTAGTGCCAAAATGGAGCCCACATTTCTTGAGCCTTCATCCAAAGTTTATTTTCTCCTTTACCCTCTTGCATGAGACACAAAAGCAGTTTCTGCTCCTCAGTATTTTTGATTGGCCTTGTTCTAAGTTATTTTCTCACATGAGTGACCATGAAAGATGCCTAAGTGAGGACTTATTTTGGGATAAGATGTAGTTCTTTCAGATAAAGTTGCTGGGATTTAATTTGTAGTCTTGCTCTCTCTTTGGCTGTCAGTAAGCACAACCCCTGAAGAAAAAAGGAGTGCTCCACATTGCACAACCTACAGCGATTGCTCTGGATGATTAAGAAGTGGTATTAGTACATTCCATGGATAAACTATCCAATCTTCCTTACCCTGAGGGATAGAAACTAAAATCCTTGGCCTAGCTGAAGAAATCAAGGGATCTGAAGAGCATCCTGGAGAAGTAAAAGCACTGGATTGAGTTTATTAGACTTTTCTTTAGTGCACTGACTAAATATGCAATAATACATCAAATGCCGTGTAAACAAGAAGAAAAAGCAAATCTGACTCAAAGAGAATTAAATAAATGATGTTTTCTGTTCACTTAGGTTTCCATCTCCCAAGTTTAGCTCTGAATTCTTTATGCGTCAAAACTTGCCCAGAACTGTTATATCTTAGTAAATTAAAGACCCAAACTTCTGACTGTCTTATTGTACCACAATTTCAGGTAGATTTGCTCAAAATTTTCTCTTGAATTCTGGAAGACCTCTACATGATCTAGAATAAGACTAAGATTTGTTATTCTAGCTACAATTAGAAATAGGAGACATTTGGGAAATCTAGAAATAGGAGAAATTTGGGAATCTTCAGATTCCCAAAGGTAGCATTGCAACCCACACACTACTGAGAGGTAAAGAATCTAATATGCAAACTAGTACAATAAGCATTTCAACATTTTAAAACACAATTCTGAATCATGCATTTAGGACCCCTTAAGCTGAACACACACATCTTAATCACATGGTGGTATTTAAGCACGTATGACAGTAACTTAAGACTAAGTTTAAAAAGAAAGATTTCATTGTTCTCATTTTCAGTCAGCTTCCAGCCTAGTAAAATGAATCTGTTGTGAAATGGTAACAAATTATTTAGAGTTTCCCATTTGTTTCTTTGTTTTCTCAGCCAGAACATGCTGATATCATGATAGAAGTATCTTAATTCCTCTTAGCTAATGTGCACATCTGAGCTTTCTGTTCTAGATTTATTTGTCCCATTATAGTACTGGAAACTACTTGCTAATTTGAGAGGTGAAATAAGTGGTCTTCATGATTACTTTGTGTTTGTGTTCTTGAGCTCTATTTGATTTCATATCATAGAACCATAGAATCACCGAGGCCAGAAAAGATCTCTGAGATCTAGTCCAACTGTTCACCTACCACCAACATTTCCTCACTAAACCATGCTTCTTAGTACGACTTCTAAATGCTTCTTGAATATCACTAGGCATGGTAACCCAGTCATCTCCCTGAGCAGCCACTTCCAGCACCTAATCACTATTTCAGAGAAGAAAGTTTCTGTAATATCCAAATTAACTCCCTCTCCCCCTCCCACCCACCCCCCCCCCCACACACACATCTGACACAACTGAAAGCCATTACTTCTAGTCCTACCACCAGTCATGCAGGAGAAGAAGGCACCCACCTCTCCAGAACCTCCCTTTAGGTAGCTGTAGAGAGCAATAAGGTCTCCCCTGAGCCTTCTCTTCTCTATACTGAACAATCCCAGTTCCCTCAGCCACTCCTCATTGGACTTGTGCTCCAGAACCCTCACCAGCTTTGCTGACCTTCTCTGGACATGCTCCATGTGCTATCTCTTGTAGCTTCAGATCACCCTTAGAGGAAAATAACTGTATTTAGAATTAAATTTGATACATCCTTTGAACTCCTATAGAAAATGGAAGTGTTATTGTACACCAACATTATGCAGAGTCTGTAGTGCACAATCTACTCCATAATACTTAGTTCATGTGGGGATATTTCTTTGTATACCTATTAATTAAGGTGTCATGATTTAATTAGGCATAATGCCACTAAAAAGCTATGATAAGCAGTGCATCTTACATGCTAATAGTATGGGCGTCACTTACATGAGTGAATCATCCCTATTTCCCAAATCGGCAATTATGCCATGCCCTGTGGGTAAATGCCTTTCATAGAAATTATTCCCAGAACCTATCCAGAGAACATCTGAGACAGCACTGGAACATCACTAATTTATCTTTCCGCACCTATGTTGGAACCCTAAATCCCTAAATTTAGTGGACCACTAAATCTCACACTCAGGTCTCCACTCCAGGTGTGAAGCCCTTTTCCTACCTTTGAATTGTCTCTGGGATCATGGCATTGCCACAGCTCCTGCTCCCCAACACTGAAGGCACTGTTTTTGGTGGTGGCTTTACACCTACACCCAAAGTGCAGTGCCCTGCTCTGAGTGACCACCTTTTTGTCAAAGACTACCAAGGAAGGGGCATGACAGACTCAGAGAGGTTTAAGTGCTAAGGTCTGCTTCTGATAGATACTCTGAGAATAAAAATGGTTCCTGTAATCCTATCTGCCAGGCAAGAGAACACATTAAGTTTCACCAGAGGAGGTTATTAGGAAAAAATTATTCTCAGAAAGAGTGATAATGCATTGGCACAGGCTGACCAGGGAAATGGTGAAATCAATATCCCTGGAGGTATTCAAGAAATGTGGAGATGTGGCACAGAGGGACATGGTTATTGGGCATGGTGGTGATGAGCTGATGTCTGGACTAGATGATCTTAATGATCTTTTCTAACCGTAATGATTCTATGATTCTGTGATCCTCCTGCTCGAAGCTGTGGGTAACAAATGGGTCTCAATAACTCAACAATTTTGAAACTGAAGCCAGCTGCTGAGTTATATGGATGATGCTGCCTCAGACCTGGAAGTTTTTTTTCACCAAGAGATTAGTGAAATGATGGTAAGATATAAGACTGCCCTTGCTTCAGTTGCTGGGCTGCTCTTTTAAATTGTCCCCATGTCCAGGTGAGGTGACTTTCTTTCCTCAAGGGAGAGACCAGTTCCCCTGTGTTACCTGATTCTATGTATCATCAGCATCTCCAGAGGTTTGGAACAAACTCAGCTCTTCCCTCAGTCCAAGGCATCTTGGGGTATCTAGAGCACAAGCACATACCTTAGGCACTCTAGCAAGTCCATACAGAAAGAAATAAACAAAAAACCAAAAAAACCAGGCATCTCTATACTACAAGGTACCACAGCAGTTAAGGATTTTGGTGCATCACTTTAGGACACCTGGGCACAAAAATCTGTCTCAGCAAGAACCTGAGCAAGTAACTTTTCAGCTTCCATACAAAGCGATTTTCCTGAAGTTGCACAGGACAAACTACAAAAGAAGTGAACTCAAAGCATCTCAAATTGCAGCCAATGTCCCTGTTATTAACCTCCCCTTCCTCATTTATAGGTAACTTAATCTTAGTGATGGGCTCTGCTCATCTGGGATCTGCAGTGGTGTAAATTACTACGAGAGGGCCACTCGAGAAGCTGCACTCACTCTGCTCACTAAATATCAAAGCAAAGCTACGGAAGATACAAAGAGCATTATTAGCATTGACCTAACTGCTTTGACTAACAGCTGTCTACAACAAAGCAATGTGGGCTAAGACGTTAAAAGATATGCATAAATTACATTCCTCTAAAACCAAACTCAGTGTGGTCTACAGGAATCTCTATTGCTTTCAGTGAAATTTGTATTAGACCTCAACATGGAACGGTTAAGGGCAGAATGAGCTGCCAAGGAAAGGATGTACTTATGATAGCATTTTGATGAAAAAGGGAGAACAGGCTTTCCAAGGTACAGAGTGTTATTTTTACCGGGATGCTTTCTAAGCCCTTCTGTTCCCTGAGTCTCTTAATTCCTTTGTTACAAAAACCACAAACACCTTCCGGGCCAAGATATCCAATACCTCTGCAAATAATTAGCTTTGCAAACAATAGACACAGAAAGCATTGTCACCACTCAGGAAATGCATGTGGCCAATAGGTTTCATGTACATTCCTGGCTCAAAAGTGCAGTGGTGAAAGTGGCTAACAAAACAGTTAAACGGGAGAATGCAGTAGATGATTTTATAAACAACAAATTTTTCAGTCGAATTTCTGGATTTGTCATTAAATTAGACGTTGGCAAGATCAGCTGGATCCAGCCAAGTCCACACACAGCAGCAGGTCAGAGCTAGAAGAGCAACCAGTCATCCTGCCTGCTCCATCCATGAGTAACCACTCCGACTCTCAGCTCTTCTGTAACTCTTTTCCATGCCTCACTCAAAACAGAGTTCAAAGAAAAGCTAGGGATCATTTCTACAGAAGAAGAAAGAAGCAGTAATGCCAAAGATCAATGCTGGAGTAGAATATAATCTCATATCACCATTTAGTGGCCTCAGCTGTCTGTGCCTGACCTCATAATAATTAAAAGTTATATAAAAACTACATAAATTGTCTATAAAAACATTACATAAAAATTGTTTTAAAAATCTAAGATCATAAAATGGAGGAAAAGAAAAATGCATGCTAAATAACCAAAATCCAGATTTTACATCTATGATTGCTATTGGAAGTTATCTTTGTGCCTGAAATAGGTGTCCATAGATTAATCACAACTGAATGGTGTTCCAGTCCTCTGGTCTGGTCTTTAGAAGTTCAAATTCATAGAATCATACAATTATTAAGGCATGAAAACAAAACAAAACAGTAAAATCATCTAGTCCAACCATCAACCCATCCCCACCTTACCTACTAACCATGTCCTTCAGCCACATCTATGCTGCTGCTGAAGACCTCCAGAGATGGTGACACCACAGCCTCCATGGGCAGCCTGTTCCAATGCATTACCAATTCTTCTGAGAAGAAATTCTCCATAATATCAAAGCTGATATAAACTGAGTATTCCATATATGACTGTAAAGATAAAAAACCTGACTTCACATACCCTTTCATTACGACTGTGTAGGAAACACACCTACAAGTAGACATCCACATGTGTAAGGGTCTTCAAATACATCACAGAACAAGATGCTTAAATTTATAGGGTTTTTTTTGTTGTTGTTGTTTGTTTGTTTGTTTGTTTGTTTGTTTAATAAAATAAAGCCCTCAGAAGGTGATGGGGAGAGTTTTCTGAGGATAAGTGTTTTTTATTGAAAGATGTCAGAATTCGAGTGTTTGTGGAAACTTACAAATTGAAACACAGATCTGAATGTGAAGGTTCTGTTCCTTGGCAGCAGGATGCAGAGCTAGATTCTTTATGGTGAGAGGATAGATTTGGTTGTTGCACAACCTGGATTTGAGACCTTTTCAGACTACCATCAACCTGGCAGCCTTGGGAGACCACACTCTTTTGAGGATGCAAAGAAAAGCAGAGGTCTTGACAAGCTGAAATTTCGTCAGACATACTGAGTGCATCCTGAGAGAAGAGGCCACTCTCCAAGACCAACGGGAAGCTAAGAACATAGAAGTCCTGAAATGTATAATTTAATCAGGAAGTTCAGGACATGTATGCTTTTTGTTTTTGGGTGTTTTGGTTTTTTTTAAAGCATTTCAGTTCTTCAGAACAGAGCTCAAAATGTGCTGCTTATTTTTTCAGTCTTCTAACTCATAAGGAATACGGAACTTGTACTTCTGTCTTGAAATAGGAATGATTTTTCCTGGTCCTCAACTCTAATTCACATCCAAGGCTATGTTATAGCATAAGTTATTCCTCTAGTGGATAAACTCTGCTACATTTTTCTTCCCCCCGGTAGACAAAGTAAATATGAGGTCACTACAAGGGTGCAAAAACTGTAATGTAACAATGAGGTGGTGAATGGCTGGACAGCAAATTTCTGAAAATAAAGCCAAGCGAGACAGCATTGGCGCTAGTGTGAACTTTCATGTTCAAACAGTACTTCTTACCAAACACTGAAACTATTTCTAATTCAGGGATACTTAGTCCACAAAACCCGAAAAGCTAAAAAGGAATTTTGCATGCTTTCATCTTCTTCTCTTATGCTGCCTGCACTCTTCCTTTTTACTTCTATCTTGTCTCAGAGTCGGGATGCTGGGCTGGAGAGCCTTTTTGGCTGACTTCGTACAGCTGCTTTGGTGCTCTTTTATTTATGCTGTGTTTTGGAGGAAGTGATTCTCTCTCATTCTTGATCATTGCCAACAAACAGCAAAGCTGTCCAATGCCATTTTTGACAGAGTCAACCTAAATGCGTGCATTCAAAGATTAGTCACACACTGCTGAAGTGAAACAAGGAAAATGTAAACAGCCAGTGCTTTTGCCAGAAGTATGCAAGTGTCTGTGTGGGAAAGGATATGATATAAGAGCCTGTGTAATCATACATTCTTTTATTAAAATAAAACCTTTCACAACAATTCCTAACTTGATTTTTTTTTTTTTTTCCTTCAGGTGTTACTATTCACTAAACAAAGCTTGCCTGCGCAATTATCAAATATGTAAGACTTGTGATATCAGGTAGATCCCTCTATGGGTGTATTTCACATTGTCATTGTTTAATTATTAACCGACTCCATCGTGTTTTCTTTCAGTATGTGTTCTTTATTTCAGGAATACATCCTGCAATATTAAACGAAAAGATTAGCTCAGCCAAGAATCTAAGGAATCAGATGAAAAGCAGGTTGTGCATGGTTCCTCATCTGTCTCTTCTCAGCTATCCTAAATTCTTAATGCAGTCAAGACTGAGAAAGAAAAGAAAATCCTCTGTGGAGAGTCAAGTTGGGTTTTAAGGCTGAAGATACTCCTTCACCCACCTCCTTCTCACCTCAGCCTCGGTGATTTCACCAGAATGGAACAAAAAATGTTGTACCATGAAACTTAAAAGAAAAAACACCTTGGAAATGTCAGTTAGGAGAAAGTTTTCTAACTCACAGAGTTGGATACAGGTGTTTATTATTACCCAACACATAGTTCAGGTGACTCCAACATGAAAAACAGAAGATGTGACAAGGTATCTTGGCATGGAGAGAGTTCATTTTGACATTGTCACTGTGATGCAGAAGATTCACATTCAGATCCCCCCTCTGCTCTGCTTAGTGTTTATCTGAATCAAAGACTTTTTATTTCTCAGAAAAGGAGCTGAGAAGTTTACCACTCCATCTGAAGTGGTACTTTTTTATGTCTGAAGCACTTGAAGAGTTGCTGGAACCCACAGGTGCCACTCACTTCCAGGTGAGTACTCTTAAGGCAGGCTGTGCTGCTGTCTTGAACAGAAAAGTAAATGCGCATTACTGTAAATGAATGCTTGCAGGTTGGTATAAAACAAAGATCTTTAAATAGGAGCGGGTAAGGAAGCATCAGACTTCTTGAATACCTACAGAAGACCATCAGTGTTCACTCACAAAAGGAGAAAGCAGATTTCCAGACTCTGCTTTCCTTGAGGTGAAAGGAAATTGTTAAGGGGTATTAAAAGCCTCCCCCCCTCCCCCCCCCCCAAATACCCTAAGTGGGGACTTTAAAGGAATATATATATATCTGTCAAACTAGACTTTTGTGGGAATCTTGGTGTGAAGTTTCCTGGGAGAAAACTAAGCCAAGAAAGCCCATGAAGAGAATAGTTTCCTATACGACTCATGTTCCAGCAGTCCAATGTGCAGAAAGAGTCCATGCTGTCCAGATAGCCTCTGAAGGACATATCTGGCAGAACATCTGCCGCTCTGGAGCTGTAAAGGCCTCAAGACGAATGGGGAATGGCTCCATCCCATTGTATGGAAACCTTCTTGATGAGGAAGTTGTGCTGCCCAAAGGAAAAAACTCATGCTTAATAGTAGATTCAGTCTGCACTTACCTAGCTAACTTTATGTGTTTTCTAGATAGGAAAGAAATGCATCTAAGCAGTTTCAAGTCCACAGACCAATATCCTCTCATCAGTGGGTTAAAATTATTTTTCTCAGTAATATTTTCTGTAGACTATCTTCCTCCTTCCTCGATAAATTCACATCATTCCTCAGATACTCAAAGGAGAAGTGCACTGAACATTCCCCTCTGTTCATTCTGCCTTATCAAGGTTCAGATTCCTAATTAAATATATACATTTGAAAAGTACAACTTAACCACTGGCAATCGATTCCCTTCAGAACAAAAAAGCCTCCCTCTAGAGCAAGTTACATGAAATCACTTGACTCAACAAGCTAAACTAACTTCCTTTTGCCTAGCCCAACCTTTTAGCAGCTGGCAATGTTCCAGTGCCTCTGATTAAGGGAAAAGACGCTGAAGGGCCAGATTTCTGAAGGTGCTGAACACCCACAGTACATGCTGATTTAAGCTGAGCCTGCAGATGTGGGGCCCCCTTGCCAACCTCCACTGTGGCATCTTCAAATCTCTTTCTCTTGGTGTCATGGGTTATCAATTTCAATTCTATTTTTTTATTTTGTTTTGTTGTTTCTTTTCTTGACCTATCAAAGTTAAATTCCACAGAACAGCGATGTTTATCTCTTTCTGAGCTGAGCTGCACAGCAGTATTTGCATTTGAAACATCAAGTACTTCTACACACATTTCTATAAACTGAACCACTAAAGGGTTTTTAAGTTTGCACCTGTACTTTCCATAGCTGCTTTGATTCATTCCAGCTAAAAGGAAAAATGCAAACGAGAGATTTTTATTTAAAGTGCTGGACTGGGCCTCTGAGTGCGTGGGTTCAGAGCTTGGCTCTGCCATTCATTCATCTTGCAGCTCACATATATGAGCATTGCTTCTGTGAAATGGAGATAGTGTGGTTTCCTTCCAGCCAAACTTCTGCCCTTTCTATTGAAGGGCTAAAAGGCCTGCAGGATTACTTTGTATAGCATAAGAGGTTCTTAGATGAAGTATCCAGGATTTATAACACTATTAGCAACTGCTTTGTTCAAAATAATATTTGAAGAAGTTTATTGCTCAAAATAGCGTCTGTAACCTCTGTGGGGATTTGCTACAGAAACACCATCTCAAAAGCTCTGACAGTGCAGGGCTGTCACTTGACACTCAGTCAGGGTGCTGTAATACATCTCAGGCAGACCACATCTGTAAGGAGAACAAATAACAAACACAGAAGTATTAAAAAAGAAGGAATCTGGCTATGGAGGGTCTGAGAAAAGAAGTGTCCCTAAATCATTGCTGCTTTCTGCTGCCTGAATTGCCCTTCCCTGATCTGGAGACACAGAAATTCTCAGGACTAAGAGAGGAAAACCCTTTGCTGTAAAACACAGCTCCTCCATATGCTTTATAGAAAGTCCAAAGAAGGATTTAGCTATCACATCAAAAGAGGAAAAGAAAAAAGAATCTGAAAAAAACAAATGATGATTCCTTAGAAATCACTGGGAGTGTCTCACTGAAAGCCACGCGGTCAGAAGGAAACACTGCATGTTTGTGTCTTCCTGTGCTTCAAAGTCATTTTCTTTCCATTTGACTTCAGAGAACATCATTTTGGCTGGCCCTGTGGCTCCGCATCAAGACTAGTGATGTGCCTTTCTTAGCGACTCTGTGCTCGTGTATACCTGAAATTTATGTGGGAGCGGAATGGGAGTGGAAATAAAGCTTTAACTCAGAACAAAATTGAAATAGAGTTGTTGTTTTTTTCACATGTATTTAGATATGTATGTTCCTTTTCTTATTGACAGCATGAATTAGAGGGAGGGAAAAAAAGGGGGTGGGGGGGGAGGATTGAATAATTGATTTTCAGAGAAGACAAAACCTTAGCGAACAAGCTTAGCAATGTGTGTTGCAGGATCACGCGTACCTAGGAGAAAAAAATAACTTAAATTTTGCACACTTCTCCTAAGATATCATCTTAAATGTTGCACACTTCTCCTAAGACATCATCTCTTTCCACAGCAAAATAACAAGTCACAGATACTAGTTTACAAATAAATTCAACAAATAGAAACAATTGCAATATTGTTCAAACATTTAACAACACTCTCAGTATGATAAAATGTGAGGCACAGGAGAATTCACCTAGAAGTGATAACTTTTAAATGGTAGCCATTTCATAGTTCAAATGAGCATCATAAGTGCAGGACTGTAAATGACTGCTCTGTTTCTACATGCAAGAGCCCAGCGAAGTCATCAGGGAGATTTCCATGGCTTGATCAGGCTTTGCTCTTCTCTTGTGCTGGATAAATATTCATTTTTCAGAAGAGAGGAACTCTGCAGAGGTTGCTAAAGAGTTACTTGGAACACTCTCTACTTATAGTGCTCAAAGTACTTGAACTTCTTCTCTATACACTGACATTTTCAGTTGCCCCACCTACCCTGTAAGAGCTAATGGGGTCTTCCACAAAAAATAACTACAAAACCAAAAAGAAATTATTTGATAATCAGCTACAAAACTTTTCAGAGTACAAAGAAGAAAAATTCCGTGCAAAACTGTTCTTTTCTTTTGTTTTGTTTTGTTTAATTTAAATCAGAAGAAGAGAAATCTTGAGTGCCATTTTTTCATTTCTTGAATGCCAAGAGTCACAGAAGCAACATGCACTATCATTCAAAGTCAGGAGATGGCGATGTTGGAGATGATCTTAGTACATCTCACTTGGTTACATAACAGGTAATTTTGGGTGAGGCTGGTTGTGCTGGAAATGCATCCCCATGTACTATGCTGTACGTATGCCAGATACTAACACATTGCTGTTGTCCCTCCTGGCCCAGGAACATTTGTCTCCAAAGTTGCTGTATTCAGTTTGCATTGCTGCAACCAAAGAAAACTTCTGTTAGAACTAGCAAGTACGGAAAAATGGATGAAATTCCTCATGCACTGGGTCTTAGCTCCAACAGTGACTTTTTGGAGATAAGAATAAAAGAATATAATCTCAAAATCATAGAACAGTTTGGGTTGGAAGAGACCTTAAAGCCCACCCTGTTCCAACCCCTGCCATGGACTAGCTGTCCCCTTCCAGGTCAAGCTGCTCATGGTTCCATTCAACCTCATCCTGAAGAAGGGATTGGGCACCCACAGCAGCTCCGGTCAACCTGTGCCAGTGCCTCACCACTGTCTGAGTAAAGAATTTCTTCCTAAAATCTAAAACAAATCTTCCTTCTTTTAGTTTAAAGCCACTCCTTCTTGTTCTACCACTATCAGATCATGTAAAAAGTCTCTCCTTCTCATTTTTAGAAGCTCCCTTCAAGTGCTGTAAGGCCACAGTGAGGTCTGCAGCTCCTCTCTCCCCAGAACCTTCTCTTCTTCAGACTGAACATGACCAACTCCCTCAACCTGTCTCTGTAAGAGAGGTGCTCCAGCCCCCTTATCATCCTCATGGCCTCCTCTGGACCTGCTTCAACAGCTCTTCAACTCTCATGTGCTGCAGGCCCCAGACTTAGACACGTTCCTCTAGATGGAGCCACATGAGGGCAAGTTGCTTCTTGGTGCAGCTTCTGAGATGCTCACATTGGCAGAGGAAAAGATTAAAAATGGACATTAAAACTTCATAACAATATTTGTGAGCATTTCACTGAGGTTGGGCTGCTTCAAATCCAATCATGCAAAAAAGATGGTACAAAAGGGTATGGAACACATGTGGTCTCTTTCTACCTGGTTATAGGTTTACAGAGTTGGTTCTAGGTCTGAAACTAACATCCCACCTCCATTGCCAGCCTTTGCCATGGCTATGGGGAGAATTTACATGACCAAAAATACTGCATCACCACAGCGATCTGGATAGTAACTTGGTGTTCATCTCTGATGGAAAATGACATGCAAGGTATATGCAGGGGATTCTGCCAGGAGTGTGAGAACTGTCAGGCTAACCTGGCAGGCCCCTGCAAGGTCAGACAAACACTTCACTGTTTGAAGGTGGGCATGTTTCATTTAGCCAGTTTAGGCTGGATTTTAACTGACTCATCCATAGCTGTTATAGATTTCAGGGAGAATGAGGAAGAAACTGTACTCTCCACTGCTCCACTGCATACAACATATGAACAGGTCCAGTTAATGCTCCTGAATGTCACTGCAGTAAAAAACAAACAAACAAAAAAACCCAACCAAACAAACAAAAAAAAACCACTACATAATTCCCACCCAATTATACAAAATGTATGTTTTCATTTTCATGTGACTAAGATTTGTGCTGAGAGTTTTGGATTCTTTGAACTTCTGACTCAAGGCGAAACCCATGGGTGAACAAGTATAGTTCATGACTAACTGAAGAGAAAGTTCATGCAGCATCCTGGGAAGGAGAACAGCCAGGCTTCACACCTCCTCATCTTGAGCAAAAAAAAACGTAGTGAAAAAACTTATAGTATTAGAATGATCAGATTAAAGGACAGAAATAGTGTTCTTCAAGCCCTAGTTCATGAACCTTTTGACAAACATGCTCAGAGATGTATGTCTGAAGTGCAATTGCAAATCGGTGCATTTTTTTTCATTATTCCTGTCATCATCTTGCCAGATTTCCTGACAGGTTGGAAGAGCCCTCTGCTTTTGTCTGGCCCAAGCATTCTCACCCTCGGGATTACAAGCAGCTGGCAGATGACTCTCATCACCTTGCCTCCTCTTAAGATAAACCTCCACAGGATAAATTCTGCAGTAGCAGGTGGGAAACTATGCGATTAGCTCATCCACCAGAGAAATCACACACTCAGACCCTGAAGGTCTGTTTCCTAAATGGAGGGGAAAATGCAGCCATAAACATGATATAAAGCAGAAGGGAATACAAAGCTCATTGAGGCCACTAGTATGCT
Source organism: Coturnix japonica (assembly GCF_054131305.1). NCBI lineage: Eukaryota > Metazoa > Chordata > Aves > Galliformes > Phasianidae > Coturnix > Coturnix japonica. The sequence continues at coordinate 9,356,237 of NC_140664.1, read as the reverse complement.
GAAGACTCCTTTATTCATCCCTCTCCTTTTCAGCCAAGAGCCTCTAAGAATCTCCCCCTCCTCCAGTTCTTTATCTTTGATCATTCACACTGATGTGTCTTCTATGCCCAGATACTTCTCTCCATAGATTTCTACCTCTAAATCTTAATATGTTCACATCAGCTGACATGAGTGTCCCACAGATGTCCATCCAGTGTTGCTGACTCAGTATGGGAAATGCACATACTGAGACAAAGAGCAAGTACTGTAACCCTCTGCTTGTCCATGTGTGAATATGATGCACTTAGGAATCAAATACTTCAGTTGGCGAAATCTCGTTTTCAAGAGCATAAGGGTTCCTTTAAGGATGTCTCTATCTTGTAAGTATTTTAACATTTTTCTGAGTCCCTGTTACTCATCTCTAACATCAATATTAACCTTCATCATTAACTGGGAAGCTGAAGAAATACATGGTTAGAAAAACATTGTAATACTGAGGTTCTACAAGATGCAAGGTCCATGTAAGTACCATAAATTTCAGATCAGTTGTTCAAGACTTTGGAGGCTTTAGCTTCTACTTTCTCTGGTCTAACATGGAAAGTAGAAGCCAGTTTAGTCCTCAGTGCTCTTATGGCATTTTGTGAGATCAGGACATTTCAGTTTGTTTTTTGGTTTTTTTTTGGTTGTTTCTGGAAATGCCACAAAAGCAAAACTTGTCACGATCCTTCATTCACTCCTACTTCCAGTTTCAGACAAAAGTAGGAAGTTTAGTGGAGCAGAAAAGCAAACAAACCAAATGTAACTGAGCATTTGTGTGCCTATTAAAAGAACTTCTGGGGCAGAGGCATGGACAGAGTGGTTAGGGCAAGGTTTTGATTTCGTCCTTGCTGGCTCCCACGCCCCTAATTAGGACTGAGCTCTTTGTAGGTAAATAACACTTAAGTGGAACTATTTCTGACCACTGGGGTCCTGCACTCTGCTATGCAGTGCCCTTTCATTAGGAATTAGCTGGTCTGATGCTGAATAAACACATTGTGTGTGGTGCAAGAGCTCTGATGTGGTCTCTGTTAATTACTCTGTCTAACCTATTGTAATCATGTGCCGCTTAGCCACACACACCACAGGACTGCTTGGGAAGGGGAAGATTATGGTGGATGCACAGAGAAAGGCATAAAGACATGCTACAAAGTCTGTTTAAACTGGTGTCAGATATAATAATGAATGGATAGTAATAGTAATAAATGTGTAGCACTTTAGGAGCACTTTGCATTCACTAAGTGCTGTGCCAACATCAAGCAATTAATTATACAACCAGGACCTTTTCTCTCAGCAACACCCTCTTGACACCATTGAAGAGACCATCCTGGCTTGCTTATTTGCAGGTTTTTTGGCACTGCCTTTGGCAGTGGTATGTACTTGAAATTCTCCCTCTCCCTTTCACCCTCAAATTACACTCCCATTCATGAGAACCTATTCAAAGGGTGCCTAAGTGCATGTATAATGCTTTATTGCTGAGTTTTCCTCAAAAATTCCTAAGGGTTTACATCACTGGAACAATAATCTTCAAGTCCACCATCTTCCGCTTCTTCACATCTCTTTTCTGGACCTCTGTCTTCTGGAATGTTTGCATGGAGGTCACCAACAACTATCAGTGTAGTGGATCTTCATTGATCTGGAGATAGTTAAGCACTAGCAATCATTATTTCACATCATCCGTGTTAATACAGTTTTCACTTAGCTCTGAATAGGCTTGGGTAATAATTATGATTATTTTTGTTGTTTGAAATAGACTGCCCAGCAAAGCTGTGGATACTCCATTCCTGGAGGTATTCAGGGTCAGGATGGATGGGACCCTGTGCAACTGGATCTAATGGGAGGCAACCAGTTCACAGCAGGGTGCTGGAGCTTAATGGTCATTAAGGTCCATTTCAACCTATGCCATCCCATGATTCTGCAATTCTATATCACCTTCTCTTTAGTGTGTGAATGATCTGAACCTCTGAAAACTGTGTCACTTTGGCCTGTACTGAAATGAGAAAAAGTAGGCAGAAGCCTGTGTATTTTCGATATTATTAGTCCACTGGAATAACTCCCTTGTTTAGTAATTAACAGCCAGGTTTTATTCAGTAATTAGAGCAACAGCAACTTCTCTCATCTGAACAGGCCCCAACTTCAGATATCCTTGTTAAATCACTCAGCAATCTTGCTATATCTCATTTCCCACATTGATAAAATGGAGGCATTACTATTAACACTATTAATTATTAATACAACTATTAATATGTGTAAAGTCCCAAGGCTTCCAGATGAAAGGTGTTGGATAATAGTAAGGTGCTTTTCACACAGGCATGAGCTGTTAGCAACCAATTGAAATGAAAAGGGGTTATCAGATACACAGACTTAAGGAGATTGGGTTGATCAACTAAAGCACTGCCATGGGATAATAGTCTCCTGCTGCTACAGAAATTCTGAAACATTATTCTCCCAAGAAATATCACAAGGGATCTGAGACTTTTCCCTTCAAAGTAGGCATTCACCTTGTCACAAACAGCATCTGACAGATGTGATGCTCTGTTATGCTAAATCACTCAGTGAAATTGTATAATTTCATGCAATGGATATCTGAAAGTAGAATAATGGTTACTAGCTGGCTATCAAAGGATTCCTTCCCATCAGCCAATCTTGTGGAAATGCTGACAGTCCCAAAATCTCCTTTTTTTTTTTTTTTTTTCAAATATATATTTATTTAATAATATGTACTGTGAGACTGCAAGACTTACTTGCTAGTGAGAGCAGCATCGAGTTCTGTTATTACACTGCTTTGTAGCTGACACCATCTGGACGCAACAGGATAACTACCATGAGTAGTATAGGGAATAAACCTGCTCTCTAGACTTCCCACCATTTTCCTGCAGTGAAATGCTCTATCATTCTTTTCCTCACTTGGCCAGGGTGGAAAATAAGACTGAAAACGGATGGATCAAGGAAAGACAAGAAAAGACCAACTACTGCCATGGGCAAAGTGGATTAATTTATAGGCTGTTAACTTAGATCAGTGTAGGGGGAAAAAATTCCGAAAAGTTAAATTAAGCTTTCATCACAATCCTTCTCTGGAGCTAGCTTGGAAATGAAAATTCTGTGAGTAGTGGTCTTTCAGAATAGGAACAACTATTCCTTAATATCTCCAGAAAGCTTTGTTGAACCACTTGGAAGTACCAAATTTCCCCTCTACCTGATTCAAGGTCCCCCTGATCACAGCACTGTCCTTGTGCATGGAGAGTTGGCCAGCTAGTGTGACACAGACAGTGGAAAGACCACCAGAACAAAATGTGTGTGCACTTGTTCTTGGGTCTGTTCTCTATCCCATAATTTAACTACATTCTAAAAGTCAAATAGAGCCCTGACATAAATGGGCCCCTCATCCAAAATGCTTTACAAATAACTGCATATTTTCTATGGCACATTTAAGCCATTTCACCTTGGCACCTGTACACACTTCACTCTTACTATGGGGTACTGTAAAATACTTCTCAGACCCCTTGTAGGAAGTGATGGCTTTGCAAAGAGGTTGGAACACACTGGTTGGACTTAACATTCTGTAGCAAATGGCTTGCACTAACCTTGTAAGCAAGATTTGATGTCTGCTTGCATGCATTTCTGCTTTTCGGACTGGTGGAGTTAATTGATTGCGCACAGCTCTACCCTAGAAAGCCAGACAGCCGGAACCATCAAGGACTCTTCTGCCTAAATGAATTAAGTAAATGAATTAAGCAATCAGACACAAAGGAGTGGGTGTGCAGCAATTGCCTATCATTTGAAATGCAAGGCACAAGTAATTGATTGTGCAGTTATCGTACCACACGACATACATACACATCCCTTGCTCTTGTTTATATCTTTTCAATGTGGGAAAAAATAATTGCAAGACACAGATGATAATTTGTCTTACCCTGTGTGGTAGCAACATCAATAGGCATTATTCTAAAGTCTTCCTTCAAAATATGCTGGGCACTTCAACATAAAAAGAGAAAAGCAATTCATTGCCTGAAGGGATCACAGTCTGTACTGAATTCTGCCCCACTGGAATAACACCTTGGTCTATCATTGGGGTTTAATGTAGGCAAAGCAGTCAAATTAAAAAGGGAAAAAGAAAAAGAACAAACAAAAAAAAAAAAAAAGAGAGAGAGAGAGAGAGAGAGAGAGAGAAAGAGAGAGTAGAAGTAATAGAGTAGAAGTGAAAATAAGACCAGTAAAAAGAGAACTTTGTTTTTCACTGCATGTTACCTGGTTGTTTCAATAGGCTACATCTTAAATATATGGATGCTGGCAGATGATAAAGCACAGCAAAGCAAAAGAGAAAAAAAAAAAAAAAAGAGGTGACAATTATGGCTGTGGCAATTTGGCTATTGGGATTTGATGACTGGCATTATTGACAGAGGAGATTGCAAAGGTCCCCATGGAAAGAGACAGGGAATACACTGAATAAATAAGACACGCTGAGAAAAAGTTATGAGGCTATATATCCTGGTTTATATACAAGAGTATCCAACCCAGCTCTTCTTAGGAGCTTTCCACTAGCTTTATGGAAGCTAGATGGAGACAAGGATATTTGTACAGAGGTCAAGCTCTTTCTCATGCATCATTGTGGCTAAAAGTGATTTCTTACTGGAAGACAGAAGCTTAGGTTCCCAGTGAATTCCCTGAATACACAGAAATACTATTCAATTGTGTAGCTTCAGACAAAAACAGAGTGCAAAACAGGGACTGAACCAGTGTCGGTTTGCACATAAACTCAGCATTTTTGAAGGACAGAAGAACCTTACTCATATGCTATAAAACTGTGTCCTCTTATTCTTAAAATTCCTCAGGTGAAAATCATGGAGAAATATTGAACAAACATCAAAACAATTCTGTGTGATCACCTTTCTGTGAATGACTTCTTTGGATTTTGGTTCTTCCTTTCCAAATGTCATTTCATCCTCATAAGTATTGCTCAGTATAAAGCTCAGTGTAAAACTAGGGCTCATTTCTGAGACCCAAAACAATCTTCAACTCCCCAAACCTAAAACATGAGTAGAAAACTTAGATAAACATAAAGAAGAAAAATAACATTGTTACTATGAACTATGATATATTCATGCCCAATAACAAATGAATAGATAAATATACAATAAGGAGCACAGGGGAGTGAAGGGCTGGACACTGTTCAGGGAAGCTCTTCCATTTTATTCAGAGTATTTTCTGCTTTCTACCCACCTGTACTGTGAGTGATTCAGGGTGTAAGCACACAGCCTTTGAAAATAGCAAGTGGAAGTGACCTGGCCAGTATGGCAGAGATGTAAGAACAAGATGTAAGAATTTGTGTGCATGTGAGGGAACAGAACAGTAGGTATGTATAGGACAACATACATTTGTGCTCTAGAAGCCTTGTCTAGACAGGTGGGATGGGAGGGATTTGATGGGAGCAATTTGATTTTAGATAGGAAACATCCAAGTACTTATGTGAAGGTTGAGAACTTCAGCTCAAAGACTTCAGGAGCCTGGGGCTTAGGTTTGGTTATGGATTTCCTTCATTTGCATTTTTTTCAAACTCTTTGATATTTGGCCAAACTTAAACAAAAGCTTAAACATCCTTGGCTTTGCTGAGATTTCTTCTGTATGTATGTATGTATTTGTGCTCACATCTAGCTGTGTGACTTGTTATCTTAATGATGCAAATGCCTGTGGGATGGGGAGGTCTCTGCCACAGCTGATGATCTGGCATGGTTTGTCATCCACCACCGGGAGACAGACTGGGATGAGAATAGAGCTGTTCTTGTTTTCTATATTGCGAGAAGGAACTACCCTGACTTCAGGCTAAAACAGAAAGAAAAATCCTCTTTGGGAGGAGCAGACAAACTGAGTTTTCAAGCCCATTTTCAGGGGCACATTTGTGTCTACTTTGCCAGAAATCAGAGGTAAATTATTGCAGTGTCCTCTCTCCCATGAATATACACACATTGATAACGCAGATTTGCCTCCATCCAGTTCAGCTTGGAACCTTTGTTTTTAGGACTCACATGGGAGGGAGGTAAATATTTGCAAAAGGATATTTTCCCAACAGGAACACTCTCAAAAGTACATTTTTTGGAATACAGCTCTGCCATCATCCTCTCTTATTGTATGGTCCTGCAAACCCAGGGCAGGCAGATAGATAGAAAAATAAATCAATGTTCTGAACCTGCATATTCAGCTTTCACAGAAAAACAGTGTAGGAGCTGCTCAGATGGGAAAGTACTGATAAGATGACCCACCTTCACAGAATTTTAAGAGCTGTCCTCTGAACTTTGAAAGCTTCATTTGTAAAAGCTAAGATTTATGGCCCTGAAGAAGGTAGGAAAGAGCAGATGAATTGTTGTCACCTAGCAAAGCCTTCCTGATAATTTTCCATTCCACTTCCAAGAACAAAGCATTTCAGAAACACCGGTGGACAATAACCCTTTTCTGAGTCTATCTGACTTTAATCCCTGTCAATTTGAAATTTCAGGCTTTACTTAAGTGACTTTGATATACCTTTAGAGATTAAATCCTGACTGTGAAAGAACCTGTACACTTCAGATATTTGTTCAGATGCTAAAAAAAAATGAAAAAACATCCACACATTTTGAAACCAACTTTGTCATTTGCTAGACATTATTATTATTTGCTGAGCATTGTTATAATTTCATCAGTTATCATATTTTGCTTGCAGCCCATGCAGGGATAGGATTGTTTAGTAGTAAGTACTGCTTACGGATGAAAGACAGTCCAGCCTGGATTCACCTGATCTAACTTGAGACAACTAATTGAGATGTTTCATTTAGGAACAGTCACTTGAGGCTTCTCCAAGAATAAGTGGGGGACAGTGTTGGGTGATTCATACATTTGTCAGCCAGAGTTTCTCTCTGGAAATCCTTCTCTTTCATGTCTATATATAAACAACTTAGGCACCTAAAAGGTTGAAAGATAGGTAAGATAAATCTGGAGCTTAGGTGATCTGCCCAAGGCCAGAAAGCAGGAAACAGATTCAGGTATTGATCACAATTCTTTGAAAGCAGTAGTAGTATCTTAACTATAAAGAACTGCTTAAATTTCTGGCAGTGGTCTTAGCATTTTCCCTAAAATAAGACAACAGAGATGGAAAATGGTTCAACAAGAAAGAGCTCATTCAATTTATTTATTTCATTCAAATATTGAAAATGATTATAAGATGAAAATGATTATAATTCATTAGCTTCCCTGCAGAAAGTGAAAGTTCTCAGGAATATTCTTTCCATTAGTTCTCAGATGCCCCTCTGAAAGTAATGCCTTCTATTCATTCTTATGCAAACTAACACAGGTACAAAAAGCACAAGAACACTGGTTGACAGAGAAATTCTCAGCTACGAAACACCATTTTTTCAACACAGTCACCACCATTAGCTGTGCATTTTCACGGGCAATGAAGAAGAGTCTGCATGCTGCACTGGTACAAATCTGCATGGCTGTCCAGAAGGTGGATTTTCTTACATGTCGCTGTCACTGAAACGCAGCACTCACCGCCTCACTGTTCACTCATCCACTGCTTGGTCTCCATAGATGTTCAAAAAGCATCAATGAAAGTCAATGGGTTCAGCTTTTTTTCTGCATGGAGGAATTCAATTTCCCACCCTTCACTTCATAAACATTTCCATGTCAGAAACAGTTTTGTCAAAATGCTCCTCTGCTGCTATCTGTTAAATGGCACAACATGTTAAGGAATAATATTGATAGGAAGGCCCAACCTCCACTGTCAAACCACCAACCCCCACTTTTGGCATCCGGGACCAACAAGACAAAATAAGAGGCATTACCTTCAGCATGGCCCTCATATTACCACGCAAAGCTGGGCACAGCTTCACTAAAATTTGTTTCCTGTCTCTCATATGCAGCAATTTCAGCCATACACACAGAGAAGCAAGACTCCAGAAACTAGCCAGGTCTCTGGAACTGGAGTTGTGAGACATATCCACATCCTAAATGCAACAAAAAGCTTCCAAAAATCCATGATAATTGATTTCCTTAAAAATTGTTTCATATTCAGTTACTGAAATTTTGAAGTTATGTTGCAAACAGAAACATTTTATTCACATCACCGTTTTCTTTTTTTAACAACAGAAGATTGCTTAAAACAACTCAATATCATGAAATTTTACTTCTGACTTAATTTTTACAAAGGACAGATAGACACAAATAAAGTAATGATTACAGCAAACCAGAACAAAGGTCTGTCTGATTAAGTATGCAGTCCTTGACAGTTTATATTTTTCATTTGTAAATGCCAACTAGATTGAACAAGAGAACAGAACAGCCAGAGACACAGTTGGCACAAATAGCTTGTGCACAACAAATGGATTGAAATATTCATGCATAAAATATGCAACAATCAGTTCCAAAGTTGTAAACAAATAGACATAGATGAAATAAAATTAATGAAATGAAATATTTGCTATGAATAATTTGGCCAGTTCTTATGGATGTAATTTCTGTCTCAAGGAGGAAAAAAAAAAAAAATCTGAACTATATTTATACAAGACATTCTAATTCAGTATTTGGCAATAAAAGATCAAAATTATAGCATGATAGGAAGGAAAAGTTCACAGCTTAGTAAAGAAAAACAAAATGGAAACTGGAGTATGGAAAGGATTTTGCACACAATCTATCTCCAGTGCTCACATTAAAAAGAAAAAAGAAAAAAAAAAAAAAAAGGAAAATGTAGGGAGAGTAAAGAGGAAAGGCACCAAAACTGAAGGGGGAGGTCCTTCTCCACACTGCTCTTGTGAGGCCCCATCTGGAGTACTGTGTCCAGACCTGGGGGTTCCAGAACAAGACAGATGTGGAGTGGACCCACAGGAGGCCATGAGAATGATCTACATTCTGTGTTGGGGAAATTTTTCACTCAGAGTGTGGGGAGGGACTGCACAGGCTGCCTAGAGAAGCTGTGGATGGCCCATCCACATTCATGGCCAGGTTGGATGGGCTCCTGGGCAGCAGCCCCACCCATGGCAAAGGGTTGGTACTAAATCCCTTCTAAATCAAGCCATTCTATGACTTTTTTACTGAAATGAATGATACAGAAAATACACAGCTGGGAGACACTGGAAGCTTGCTTATCTGCCTCCTCAAGAAAGCAAGCAGTAAAAGACCTGACAGTGGGAAATGGGAGACACTCCAAAGTCAAAAGATGAATTATCTCTTTCTTTATTGCTAATGTATACTTTAGCCAAATAAAAATTAGTGCAGAATTGTGTTATGTGGTAAGTCATGCCTGATATTACAGAAATTTGTGAGGACAGTTATTGTTTGCTCAGTAAAAACAATTTATACAGGCTTCTTCTTCCTGATAAAGAAAATTGAGTATCCAGCATTCAGGTTGTCCAGAATCCTGGCAGAAAGATGTTTTTATGTGAACAAGCCCATTATTTTCACATGTTACATATTTACTCTCTAAAGAGATCACTGTCCTGCTGTACTGGAGTTCCTTCTGCTCTTGAGCAGACTTCAATCATAGATGAATTCAAAGTAAACAGGCAGCTGATTACAGGGAACTTTGTTCAGTGTTGACATCAGAAATATTCATTGTGCCTGTGACCTAGAGAACAATGAACCCTACAAGTGCCAAAACCACCAGATCACCTATAAGAAAAGCCATGAGCACTCAGACCGTTCATCTTCAATGGCCTTGGAAGGCCAAACAAATGAATTGTCCAAATAAACATAATCCATTAAAAATAAAAACAAAAATTCAAACCCTGTTACACAGTTTACAGAAAACTGCTCATACACAATATCCAGTTCCTCAGGAGTTTTGGTGCTTCTTCTCATCCGTTGTTCAGAGACCACTTTCAGCTTCCTGAGAAGGGTTTTCTCAGCAAGAGCTCATGCGATAAGCAATAGCAACCCTCTGCCATCTCCTTCCATATCCATTCTGAAAGCCACTGGTTATAACAGCAATAACCATTTTAATTGTTTGACCTGTAGGCAGAAACCAAGAACTAACTTACGTTTCTTTTGAGAAATGTAACTGCTCTCACCTTCAGTGAGCCATATGTAATATAGATGTCTGTGCTTGAACAAGTCTGTCCTTCTCTCCTTAGACAAAGGAAAGAAACTGGCAACTACAGAGTGTTAAATTTATCTTTTATAGTCATCCATCCAAATCACCCACTAGTGTCTATTTTTCCTTATTAGTAATGAAGAAAATTAATATGGATAGTTCAGACAGACTGTTTCATAAATATTTGCAGTAACACAACATGGAACTGCTCAATACAATAAGATCTTCCTACTTTGAAGAAGAAAATGCTAAGCCACACATAATAAAAATAAAATTCTGAACCTGTGTTATATACGCAGTGTATTGCAGTGAGTTACAGCATCATCCACAAAATCAGAGCCAAGTCCTAGATTCCCTTACTGTATGCAATAGCAATTGACCAGTTTCATTATTTGGCTACTCTAAAGAGGTTAAAGTTGACTATAGAGGCCAAAGCCCTGACAGGATCACTGATAAATTGATACTATGTTTAGAATAAAATAAAGAGTATATCACAGTGATGATAAACTACTCTCTGATTTTAATAAATTACATATTTGGAGTCTTCAATCTCCCTAATGTTTTGTATATGAAACCATCTGATTTATGGCTCTGAAAATATATCAGCCTGAAATTTATACTATGAAAAATGCAATATTTAAATTATTTTAAAATGTAATACCCAAATTACACTCAGGAATTGTTCAATACATTAGTTAGAAATTAGGGACCACAATATTGGATGGCATAATCTGTAGGATTCTGTTCAAGGAAAACACTGATTAAAATCTAAATCAAGATATCCATAAAACATGCTAAGTGGCTCCTTCCTAGTACTTTGAGTGATTAGTGTCATGATCTTCTTGAAAAATCTCCTGTTGGAGACCTTTTTCCACACTTCAAAAAATAAAGAAAGAAAGAAAAAAAAAAGGAAAAAGAAAAAGATAAAAGGAAAAGAAAGCAATTTGCAAGGGATACCTGCTTGTTTTTACAGTGAGGACTCCTCAGTCATTTGCTTCCATAGTTATGATTCTGTCATTGGTAAAAGTAGTTTTCATCTTAAAATTGTCCTAAATTCCCCCTGTTTTATTATGAGATATGCAAGTATCTCTTTAATAGCAAAACAAGTGAGAATTAATTTCATTTAAGAAGTGCTTGAAGCTTCAAAACTTCTCCTCAAAAATCAGTGAGTGTTTAGAACTCTATGGGCAATGGTCATTAACAGCATTTCCAAAACAAATAATGATGCACATAAATCACAGTTCCTTACCTGTAGCACATCTATACAGTAGGTTGTATCCATTATTGTTAACAGGTATAATTAAATTGCACACTACATCACTAGTAGTATACTAAAATGACCATCCAACAAATTCCAGATAGATGATTTCTAGCCTAGGCTCTCCTGCTGATCTGGTAGTCTGACTAAATCACTCCATCCCTTGTCATTTTCTTATTCATTTCTTCAAACTGAATAGTATGGCAGGAAAGGGCTAAGGGCAATTCACCCAAGTTGTGTGTGGCTGATGACCATGAACTTTCCTTAGGAATGGGCAAGGAGCAGGCTTTGAACTAAATACATTGTTCTGGTAGCAGCAGTCTCCTATCTGGCCATACTGGAATGCTGTAGTCCCTGTAGTAGATGACGAGGATGCCTCTGTGTATGGGAGGGGTGCAGAATACAGAACATGGCCATAAAATCCACTGGAAGTTAAATGGTCTTCCTGTCTGGTTCATTGCTGAGCATGAATTTCTGATGAATTTCTTACTCTGTATCTTATCTCAGGACTCTAGTACAAATAAGTGGTAGCTTATCAATACAAGATCCAACAGAATTTGAACCCTCCCTGAATGAAGTGTTTTCCTCCAGCCTCAGTAAGATTACAATAACTGAAGTGATATAACTGCCCCAGGAATACCTGTACCTCCAGGTACATATATGTGTAGTGTCTGAGCTGAATTCTTTATTCACTCAGTCATAGAAAGCATGCTGATTTCCACATATCATTACTTACGCGTGAGTAAATTTGTGATGTAGGAGTATATTGGAAAGAAAGACAAATGCAACAGTTCAGAACTTGCCTTTCTAAAAGTAAACATAAAGCAAAGAACTTTAGGCTGAGCACAAAGGGCCAATTTAGCTCAAAGAGGCCAGAAGTCCAACATATCTTCAAAAGAACTGATAAGGAAATGGAATTTCCATTCACAGGAAACTCCACTATGAAAAAAATAATACACAATTTCAAACCCTGCATAATACTAAAAAATAAAATAATAAATATATTTCAGTTTCAAATAGTTTTATGGTAACACCTCCAAAACACACGGGAGAAATAAAAACTTTTAATTTATAGCACCTGTAACGATAATAAGTATATATTCAATATAATATATAGCTCTATGCATTTATAGGGTTATTTAAGAGAAACATGGAAATACAGTTAAAAAACAGTTCTAACCTCCTAGTTTAAAATAGTCACATTAAAGGAAGCTGTTTTTGAAGCACAGAAGTAAAATGAAAAAGTAGAAATTGTTGAATTATTGCTTATATCAAAAACAACAAGGTCTCATGTCTCTCTTTTTTTTTTTTTTTTAATGCCAGCTGTTCCATTGAGAACATTCTGTTCAACTCTGGACTTGAAACCTTCTTTTCTTGTCTGGCAAGTTTTTCCTAGAAGCACTAAATCCCTTTTACTTGGCTTCTCTGTGCAGATAAACTGCTGGATAAACATTAACTAATTCATTTTTGTCCTAATTTTTGTTCCATTACAAGCATCTAAAAGTCAAAGGACAAATTTTCCTCCAGTGCAAATCTAACAGGACATCACTAACCTGCGTAAGAATATCAAACTAACTTCTACTACTCCATAGCAAATTCACTTTGAGTGAATTCAGTGCATCTGCTCTGATCTGACATTAGCCAGCTTAATCTTTTCCACTATCTGCCTACAAGCATCAACAGAAAAGGGGAGAGATCAATTTGGCTATGCAGGTAAAAAAGAGATCTTAAATAAAACCTGTGACTGTTGAAAGATATTCTCCTTTTATTACTTGGTTATATATATTTATTTACACAAAAATATGCAGGATAATTTTAAAACAAGGTTGAGTGGGTCCAAGAGGTGGTCTGTGGGATAATTCTCTCCCAGTCACAGTTACGGTAGTGCTTTAGTGCTATATAGTGCTAGCCCAGAGACAAGCACAGTGCACTGCCACTGACTGTTTCCATAATCAATGCAGAAACATTGCAGAAATCCAAAATCTGGACAGTCCTTCAATGAAGTGATGTGATTTTGCAAGTCATGTAAGATTAAGTGAAAAGCTCTTATGAAAGATGAAAGATACAACATTGTCTTTCATTCGAACACAACCAAGTCCCAAATAGTTTTATTAGAGATCCAATGCATAAACTGTAAACTCCTGTTAAATATTATGGAATAACTGACATCTCTTTTATTAGAAAGGTTTAGAGTCAGGCCTGGTAATGGAACTGTGCTCTCATCATTACGGAGGATCATATCATTCTAACAGATCCTAAACCTGGATAAGATCAATTGTTATGCCCTTCACATAATGCTATTAAATTAATAAGCACAGATGCTAAGATCTTGGCTCAGAGAATGACCAGGAGATTAACTAAATTATTCCCATGACTTTTAGTCTGAGTGAGATTTGTATATGGCAGTTGAGCTGAAAACTCAGCCTTCTGCGTTGCTTGAAGCATTACAGAGAATCAGACTTAATGCAGAAAACGGCAAGCAAAGAAGAAAGTCATTTAGTTATGTGGAATGTTTTTCCCCATCATAACATTAAAATAATAAATTTTGGAAGACGATGTATTGCTTGAATTAAAACTCTTTATATCTCCTTGGTAGGTAATGCTTAAATGAAATTCATTCTCCTTATTCAACGCAGACTGAGAAAATGAGACAAAGTTGTCACCATAGATTTTATCTGGATGATCTTTTTTTGGAACAGATCCATGAATGGATTCTGGCATCAAAGTAAAACCAGCAAAACGAAATCACAGAAGGGCTTTGATGCCATTTAAGTTTGTATTCCCTTTGAAAACAGTACTGAATTTTAAGAATGAGGAATTGTGCAGGTGGCCCTACTCCCTAAAACATTGGTCTGTTTAGCTACGTGTGTTAGTAACCTGCTCTATACCTTAAAAAGCTCATCAAAAAGTGAAATGTGAATAATTCAGGACACAGGAGATGTGTATTTTCACATGTAATATCTATGAACTCAAGACCATTGGCTCAGCCTAATAATTCTATATGTCACATGCTGAGATGGTCCCCACTCCAACGATCTCACTTTCTAACTAGAGAAGACAGTTATTTGAAAGGGAGAAGACAACAGAGAGGTTTAGTTGGCCAAGTCCCTTCAGACTACCAACATCAAAGCTGAATTTAAAACCCAAGTCATGAGTGCCAAGCCAGTTGTGTGTAGTTACACCAAGAAACACACAAGTCCATGGCCATGTTCTGGGCACTGCTGGGGCATCGCTACATCATCCTTTGATTATCTGCCAAATATGCAGATCTGTCGCAACCAGTTCTTCAGCTATGCAATCACTGTAGTCTGCAAGCAGAGATATTGACAGTAGTGGCAGATAGATATGCAACTTGAGGGTTGTGCTGACAGTCAGAGGGTCTTCAACAGCTGGAGAAATGGAAATGACAGGAACCTGATGAAGTTTGACAAATAAAAATTCAGAGTTCTGCACCTGGGGAGGAACAGTCTCAAGCACCAGAGGATGTTGGGGGCCACTCAGTTGGAAAGCAGACTGAAGAAAAGGTCTTGGAGGTCCTGGTGGAAAACTAAGTTAAGCATAAATCGGCAATATGCCCTTTGTCACAAAGGAGAACAACAGTCTTCATGGCTGTATTACACAAAGTATCACAAGCAGGTCAAGAGAAGTGATCCTTTCCCCTTGCTAAGCATTGGTAATGCTGTACCTGGAATTCTGTGTGCAATTCTGGGCTATCCAGTACAACAAAAGTATGAAAATATCAGAGAGCATCCAGGCCATGAGTAAGGTATTGGAGCACTTCTTCTATGAGGAGAGGTTGAGAGAGCTGGAACTGTTCAGCTTAGAGAAGGAGAAGACTCAGGGGAAATCTTACCAGTATAACTACCTGAATGGAGATTGCAAAATCCCTATCAGACCAGGGTCTTTTCACTGGCGTCTAGTGCCAGGACAAGTGCCAATGAAAGTAAACTGGAAGACAGTGGGGTCTGTATGAACATCAGGAAACACTTTCTTTCCATGTGAAGGTTATGGACCATTGGCACAGGCTGCTAAAGAGGTTGTGGCATCTCCTCCCTGGAGATCTCCAAAAGCTGCCTGGACATGGGCTTGGGCATGCTGCTCTGGGTGTCCCTGATTTAGTCCCTGTGATTATGTAATAGCATCCATCAGCAACCTTCCTGTTCTGTTTTCCACACTCTCTGCATAATTCTTTCTTTCTCTGCTGTCAATTACTCTATTTGATCTATTCTCTGAATTCACTGGCTCCCAAAGCATTTCATGTGTGAATCCAATACTTCTTTTCTCAACACGTATCCAACAAAACTGCTTAGAAGAAAATCAGTGATTAAAACAAAGCTATGACACACACTTGGTAGCATCTCCTGATGATTTGTCAGGTTAAATATTTTTGAAATATTTTGTAAAACAAACAATTTTAGTGGAAAGGCAAGAAACAAAAGTTAAATCTGAATAAAATTAACTCTGGGAGTAAAGGACAGCGTTAACAGGTAAAGCAATATGTAGCATTTGAATTACCCCCAGCATCTCAAGGAGTATAAAACACATAATGCACATCATCTTGTAGAGTCAGTTGTGGAAAGCATTGTGTTCCAATCTTGAAACAGTTCCCAGCAACAGAAAGATATCACGCTCTGGAAAAATGAATTAATATGTCACTAGGGAAGTGAACAAATATTGGTTACACTTGCTGAACACCCAAAGTGTTTTCTTCCCATCTGTCAAAACACTGATACAACTACACAGTAGAGCAAGACCTGAGAGGCCAATCCAAAGAGCTGGTACAACAAAATGGAAGTTCCCCTTGGACTCTCCCTTGGTTTCTCTTCAACCTTCCTGGTATGCAAAAGCAGTCAGCTCCACACAAGCTCCTCATTGCAGATGATTTGTCCTGAATAAGCAAGACACACAGCTGTTCAGAGAAGAGCGAAACAGCCTGTCCCTATGGGTGTTTGTATCTCCTTATCCACGACCTGCAATTAGGCACAATCCTGATGTTACTGAGCAGTGCAACCAGGCACTTGATTTACTCAGATTTTACTCATCCTATGAAGTCAGAGCAGTTGAGGGGGCTCAACAGTTTTTAGGAGAGCATGATTAAGCCCTGTGTAGGAGCCAGCTCACAATGCAATGAACATTTACAACCTTTGACTGTTTGGGCTGGATAAAAGTAAACAGCTTAAACAGGGCATGTGAAAAATAAATATAATATTCAGGATTACATATCTCATCTTTTATCCTTTCACAGTCTCAGCTAAGATTATCCTATCCAATTCAAGGGGCAATCAGCTCAAGAGAAACTTTGATCCAGAAGAACTCTGCTTAGAAATACTATTTTTCTGAGACTATAAGCTCTCTGTGATAACAATTGCTGTATTACTTTTTACATTGATTCAGCTCTATGGGAGATACTTATGAAAAACAAAAGCTATTAAGACTAGTAAGTAACTCATAGAAGATTCATTTTCTCTGTATTTTACTATAATTTACTGTTTAAATTTCAAAAGTAAATAGTGTTGCACAAAGATCTGAAGAAAATGGAACAGAAGACCTCAACTCACATTAAATGTTGATAGGAATTGTCAGAATAATCTAGAATATTGACATGATATTTTGGTTTCTCAAAGGCTAAAGTTCTTTAGAAAAAGGAGGAGAGAGGGAGGGACAGGCAGTGAAACAAGTGATCATTCAGTCGTTTTCCTGAAATGTCAGTTAATGCAATGAAAGGTTTCAGCAAATGTTTATTTTGTAATGTAGAAAGTGGAGAAGTTTACAGGAACAGCTCATTTTTTAAAAAAATCCCAGGTAAAAAAAGGAATGAGTTCTTATTATTTCACATCTCGAAATATATTTGTAGAGGTTGAGTGAAAATGACTTAATGAAACAAATCGATAAAAATGAATAAATCCAAGTGAAACATTTGAATTGAAGATTATTTTTGACTTTAAGTATTCTTTTAAATCTTTAGTGACAGAAATGAATAGCAGTAGGAATAAATAAGTAAATAAATAAATAGATAAAGATCTAACAACAGTTAGTGCAAAATGGAAATTCTAGGCTCTGCATAGAAATGCATTTGTTTTGTCCATACAATGCAAAATTAGTTTCCAGAAGACGTTAATAGCATAGGAAGATACATTACCTGCTTTATGTGCAAAATGCCCAGGTGGGAATGTAACCCTGAGCACCTCTAAAACTCTAACCTGCATCTAGGACAGAGATCAATTACAGCTGAAACAAACTCCAAAGCTGTTTGCTGTTGCTTGTGCTTAGAATGCACAAACCCAACTAGGAACACATCTGGCAAGAATTTGTGAGAAATGTCAACTCCATTTATCTGCTATGGTGCGCCTACATGGGCAGCATAGTGTGGATTTGAGCCTAATCTCAAGTTACGTCTCTTCTGCTCTGTTTACATGTAGGCACATGCTCCATGTGGATAAAAGCCAAGGTCTAGAGTTCAGTAGAGCAAGAGCCAAAGGGAAGAGCCCAGCAAACTGAGCAGAATGGTCAGCAGTGCACCAGGAGACACTGTTCCCTCAGCAATTAGGTACTGCAGTGAAGGCTCTGAGTTTCATCTGGGGGACAGAAGCAGATGCTGAGGACAACAGGCCAGGAGCAAATTTCACCTTTCTCTTTCTTATACTGTAAAATAAGTGTGTTCTCAATGGTGCAAGTCACAGGTGCAGGGACACAAAGGCGATCACAAACATTTAGTGTGGATTTACCAGGGGCAGGTTGTACTTGACAAACCTGATTGCTGTCAGTCATGAAATTTCTCTTTTATGTGGATGAGAAGAAAGTAATAGTTTCAGTACATTTGATTACACTAAATCTTCTGTCCCATCTTCAGCAGATCTCTCATTTGGTAGTTAAGGATTTACAGCCCATGATGTCATGAAAGTTGCCTAGACAACTATGGATAAATTAGCTCAAAGACCCATTCCATCTGACTTTGAGCACTTGGTCAAGAAATACCCCAAGGATGGACCATCCACAGGTCCTCTCATCAGCCTGTTACAGCCTATCAGTACTGTTCCTCCTGGGGAATGCCACTCATCACCAATCTCCATCCAGACATTGAGTCATTGACCACCACTCTCTGGACTCGATCCTGCAGCCAGTTCTTCTTCCATTGAACAGTTCCCCCACCAAATCTGTATATTTTGAATTTGAAGAGAACAGTGTTTAAGGGAACTGTATCAAAGGCATTACTGAAGTCAAGACATCAGTGGATCTTCCCTTGTCCATTGATGCAATGACACTATAATAGAAGTCCACTAGATTGGTCAGACAGGATCTGCCTTTGGTGAAGCAGTGCTGGTTATCCCGTATCACCTCACCCTCTTCTATACGCCTGAGCAAAGCTTCAAGGAGGATCTGTTCCATGATCTTTCCCATCTCAGAGGTGAGGCTAACAGGTTGGTAGTTCCCTGGTTCATCCTTTCTACCCTTTTTAAAAATGAGTGTGATGCTGCCTTTTTCAAATCAGCAAAGACTTCACCTGACAATGTGAACTTCTCAAATATCATCAAGAGTGCCTTGATGACTACATCAACTAATTCCCTCAGGACTCTGGATGCAACTCCTTGGGACCCATAGACTTATGGATGTTCAAGTTCCTCAGGCAGTTGCAAACCTGATCTTTGCTTAAAGCATGAAGAGCTATGCTCCCTCAGTTCCCACCTTCTGAACCATCTGCACAAGGGCTGTGTGTAGAGCAGTCAGTAGTGAAGACTGAGGCAAAAAATTGTTGATGTTGTTAAAACATAGTTAAGTGAATACATTCTTCATATCTGTTGCCTGTCTGTATTGCTCACTAGGGAGCCCGAGTCCCCCTGGACTTTCCATTTCCAGTTGATGTACCTATAAAAGCCTTTCTTATCCTTCTTTGCCCTCTTGTCCAGTTCCAGCTGGGCTTTGGTCTTCCTGATCCTATCCTTACAAAGCCTAGAAACATCCCCATCCTTGTCCCAGGTTACCTGTTCCAGATTCCATTGCCTGTGCATATTAAGCAATCTAAATAAAATCAATAAAGATGATGTGTGCCAAACTTCTCAGTAATGGCAGATGGTATAATGATGGGCAAAAGCTATAAGATGTGGCTTGGGAGGCTCAATTTGGATAGAAGGAAAAACTTTACTGGAGCAAGTACCAAGAGATGTTACAAAATCACCATCCTTGGGGATTTTCATGGCATCTAGACAATGAGGCAAAGAGTGGTGGCAATATTCCTGCACTGTGGAGGGAAGCTGGTCCAAATTAACTCCAGTCAGTTACCACACCTGTGGTAACTTCAAATTCATTTCACTCTGCAATAGTCACAAATAGAGAAAACACACTAATTGCTGACTTTACACTTTTATAGAAAATATATTTGCTTAGTTTCTTTTCTCTAATGATTATTTGAGCCTTTCATTTTTCTACTCTCAGACTTCAGTTCAATTGATAAATTTGTATGGCTTTATATTTAGCGAAGGCTGTGGCTGTATTAACAGCCTCATCCAACTGACATGATTATCTTTCACATGAGGCAGCACATCGTGGTCCTGATGACTCATAGTCACTAAAGATATTTCTATCCAAGTTGCTTATGCTATTTTGCATGTTTACTGTATTTGCCTTTATCTCTTCTCATAAACTGTTATTCACAGTTATTAGCTTCATATGTATTACAAATTATACCTAGTGGCCCTCATTTGAAAAGAAATGTCATTAGTAGGAAACAAAGTATGGTATGGAAACACAAAGTGGGATAATAAATAGAAACACAAATAACTAGATCCACTTATATTGCTGTCGGAAGATATTTTTCCATATGTTTGCTGGTTCCCACTGGATCTCCTTCTCCATAAGACCATGCAACCAAGATGATGGTGCTGTACAGTAACTGCTATATCTGCCTGTCTGTCAGCAGAGGATGGGTTTTTATTCAGTCTGCTATATGCATAAAAGAGCTTGATGTTCTCTGGGAGGTAAAGAGTAAAATTCATTATAAAGTTGAAGACACTGACTTGAGTGTAGAAGCACTTATTAATGTCCTGATTCAGATCTAAAGAATCTCTCCAACAAAGGAGGCCCTTCTGCTAGTGAAGCACAATTTGAGACTCATAGCTTGTATACACAGGGAAAATTACCAGTGTAATTATGCCAGTATAATTATACTAGCTTAGCTTTGCCAATAAAATTCTCCCTCTATGGACATTTCTGTCCCCATATAAAAATACCTCTCTTCTATGGAGATCATCTCAATATTATTTAAACCAGGACATTTATCTTGAGATAGGAAGGACATGGGAAGTTTAGCTGGCAGGATATACTGGGACAACCATACAGCTGTGTTGGACATTTTCATGTAGGCAAGCTTTCAGCTGTATGCAGGAGTGTGAGATTGTGTCTTCTTGATAAACGCTCTGGGTTTAAATATTTTCTCATTGCTTCATCCACTGAAGTCAGAATAAATAATTATAAAAGAAAATCAGCTTGGTAATTGGATCTGATAAGCATATATCTCTGCTCAGCAAATCGTTGTGCTTGCCTCATTAGGATTAACCACGCAGCAAACAAAGAAGCCAAGTCACAACTTCCAAGGATACAGAGCCAGATGGAAGTTTCTACTAAAAAATTGTCTCAAGAGATGTCTTAGTATCTTCCATTAAAAAATATTATAGATATAACCTTAAGAACCACCTCTAAAATGTGCAAACTAGGGCCTAGGTAATGCTAGGGAAACATTTGTAAGGGTGTCATAAAGAAATTTTAATTCTTATTTTTTTAGCTGAGATACTGCATTTCAGAAGTATGTACAGCCCATAGCCTGATGAAAATCTCTTTACCTGAATCTTCATGAGAAAAGCCTTCAGAGTTTTAACATTAAAGCTTTGTTGGCTCAGCTCTGCCCTGTGGTTAGTCACAGAGACTCACAGCTCTTTAAGAACAATCATGTTAAAAATTTTATTAGTAACTGAAAATCACTCTTGCAATGTGTGAAAGAAAGAAACAGGAAAGACAATACCACTGGGTTTTCCCCTACTCTTTTTACAGAAACCACTCTATTAAAAAATTTAAGCTCTCAGAGCATCTATTCATCACCCCCTGATATCTGCACTACCCAGTGTGGTACCATTTTGGGGCAGAGACTTATAGGAAATGTCCACTCCTGTGAAGACAGCATAGCAAAGATTTGAGCCAAAGCTCCAGTTTTGGCTATTCTGCTAATATAAGTTGAGGAATAGTCTGAAGCCATGGTCTGTAGTGAAACATGGAATCACAGAATATCACAAGTTGGAAGAGAACCATAATGATCAAGTCCAACTTTTGTCAGTAAAGAGAGAAAAAGACAGGAGGAAAAGTACAAGGGATGGGGCAAAGAGGTCAGCAGTGGACCAGGGGACATCTCAGCTCTTCTGAAGTATTGCAGTGATGGCTCTGAGCCTGGCACATTGCAGCACCAGCACCAAGCAAGGAGAAAGGAGCAAACCATAGGACTGATCATATGTAAGCCTTCTCATGGGTTAATCCTCTGTGTAAAACACAGCTTGTGAGAAGTGAAAGAATGAATACCAAGACACTGAATGTGCAACCAAAATCTGCCTCCAATCTCTGAATATTTGGCATCCAAACAGTACATTTGACAGACCTTCCTCAAAGGCCTGGCTTAGTAAGAAGCAAAAACCCAAATTCACCTGATATGAATTTAAGAAAATGGCATCACAGTCCTTGACATTAGCCAAGTAGGGCCTGAACCCCAGAAAAGACCCAGAAGATGTCCATAGAGCACATTCCACCTCTTAGAACATGCTAAATTTCTCCTAAGAGGCATCTCTACTCCCTTCTTGGACTTCATGTTCCAGGACTCCTCCTTTCAGGATTATTCAGCCACTAGATGTCTCTGTGTGCTACAGGGCAAAGCAGAGAAGATGAACTTCTGCCCAAATCCAAAGAGAAGTTGGAAAGCAAGGAGCACAGAAGGCTTTCTGCTTGTGTCTCAGATCCCTGCCTGTATGATGTAGCAATAAAATGATTTTCACTTGCTGACAGAATACACAGTTGTGAGCATACTTCAAGGAACATGCTCCTTGCATGTCCTTGCTTGAATTATTGAGCTGGAATTTGGGAATATATACAGAAAAAATGGGAAAGAAAAATCTTAAGCTTCTCAGATGGCTTAAGATAAACTTTTATAAACTAATTGGCCTATTCCACAGCAGAAGGAAGGTCTACAGCAAGGACTGTTACCTATTCATTGCAGTAGGTAAGTCATTAAAAAATAAAAAAAAATCTTTTGTTCCCCCAGATCCCCTCCCTCTGCTAGTTCTGCCATCTGTACCCACATATATACTATTATTTTCAAAGACTGTTGTTGTGTTCAGGGCCCATACTTAGCTCATCAGCACTTTAGGGCATGTAAGGTCAAGAGCCATAAAAAAAGGTTATGCAAACCTGATGGGGTCTGCAAAATATGCCAATCTGTGACCTGACTGGAGAGGTGGAAATCAATAGATGAGGAATGTGTTTGAGTGACTGCAGAGTGATCTTTTACCTGACAAACAACCTTTCTCATTTGTGAGATCTGGGACACACAACTGCTCTGAACACTGCAGCAAAACACACAAACTTAGGAGGAAAATAATGTCTTGTTTGTTTGTTTGTTTCCCTGAATCACAAATATTGTACTGTGGATCCCACTCCATGAGTTGCTGACATCAGGGATATGCTGGAAAGCTGTCTAGGTCAGCTTGGAAGTACTCTTTCAAATGACTTAATTTCTAGAAGGAAAGAGCAAGACAAATATGTCAAACTAGGAACCTATGGAAGGGAGGCTACATAAATCATACTTTTGACAAGCTTACCCAGAGACTTCCTTCCCATTTTTATAATCCTAATCACAGCTTGCTTGTAAATGAGTAGGACAGCACACAATGGGCTTGATCTGCCAACAACGGTGCACTGTATCTGCAAGCAGAAATTCTCCAGTAGTATTAGGACCACCACACCAGTTCACAGGAAGCTTGACACGTCTCAGCGAGGGGTGTAAAGTCTAAAATAAAAAGCTGGTACGTTAAAGGAGATTTCCAATAGTATATCTTATTACTCACGTAAAGTCAATGGGAAAAGTTGCCAGCATTCCTTTGTGTTATAATCATTAAAGAGCAACCGCCAGCGTTCCCACACTTTCAACTTTTGCAAAATCATTGCTCTTTGCCCTTTACCACATCTGTGTTTGCATAACCAAATAGTGTACAGCTTGTCAACACCTCTTTATGCCTTACCTTCTTCCCTCCAGGGTTTTGTTTATGTGTCATCAGAACAAATCCACTTCTGAGGTGCAGAACATCCTTTTTCATAGTACACAAAAGAGATCAATAATTACCATATTAATTCTCAAGCATAAGTTCTGAAGGGATGGAAAAGGCCTGTATAATCAAATCCAATTTTAGTAGAAACAACTTGTCTAATTGCCTCACACCCTGGACTGCGGGGGTTCCTTTCTGGTTGTGTTTGGTGTCAAGTAAAACCATCCTGTACGTAAGCAAGAGGGAAGAATACCCAATGTTACCCTCTGGACAGGGTCACTGCAAGTCCAACAACAGTTCCCACACCCCATTAACACACATGATGCAGTGCCCGTGAGCTCAGTTTAAAAGGTGTAGAAATGTGCCACCACTGCCAGCCAGAGGACTGTGGCAATGTCTGTCTTTGGTGGAATTTGGGTGCCCTAGAGCCACATTCAGTCACCTCACTTGAACCTAAGTCACTGTGTTTCTCTTCCCATTGGTATTTCCCAGCAAATTCCTTCTCTGAACCTTTCTTTCGTTGGCTGAATCACTCCTTCTTACTCTTCACCAAGTAGGAGTATGGAATTGCAGTGAATTTAGCCAGCTGCAAAAACAGCCTCTCAGTCCAAGAGGTGACTTGGACAGGTATTAAGGACTGTGAGATATTAGAGGTAGCAATAATCTTGTCAAATTCTACTATTTGGAATCACTGAGGTGCTTCAGTCTTTGCTGGTACGAGTGTTTAGGAGCAGCCAGGCTTGTTGTGGTAGGCAACTAAATTGTTGTAATTCAGAGACAGACTATGAGGCTCTGACACACTACTTCAGAGAGGCCAGATTTATTAGATGTGCTCAGACTATGCCTAATACCAACAGCATCAAAACAGTGCTTACAGTTCTGACTCCTACTTGCATGAGGACATTTGAAGACCAGATTCTGGTGCCTGTCCAGACATATACCTTTGCCTACTGCTTCCCAGAAGTTAGCCAGATGTCCTCTCAGTCCACTCAGAAATGAATCACACCTGTAAATGTTCAGTAAACTCACTATACTGCCAATATACTCCTCTTTCAGTGACCTATATTGAATCAAGGTGCTCAAATTTATATGCTATGAATCACCCTGATGGATTAGGTACTTGCTAATCTCAACTTGGTGACACTTATATTTGATGTTTGTGCTAGCTTGTACATAGATTTTATCCTTTAGTTCAAATTGTAACAGCTTTTTCAAGCACTCAGACTTCAGCATTTAGTCTTTGATAGTAAACACATGGAAATTTGGATGGCTTCTTTGAACCTCAGACTCAGAGTTACCTTTTAAGGAAAACTTTCCTTGCTGGTTCAACTGTAGCTATTGTTGAGCAGTACTACCTACTTCAACAGCAAACAGACATTTGCTGGTCTTGATTTTTAAGTGTTATTCCACCTCCTCTTTAAATTTCCTTTTTGATGTTACATGGGATATTTGCATAAAACTGAGGAGCTAAGCCAAATATTTCTTTTACCACTTCAAAGCTTCTGATTGTCATGAAGCTGGACTGGTGTAAATGAGGGGAGAATCTGACGCAAGAGGGTAGTTCAGTATAATTATATATTCATTGTCCAATACCATCAAAAACTGACTTGCTTCAGTTGTGTCTGGCCAAGCCCAAGGTAAGCTTCGACTCAGCTCCAAGCTAACATTGTCAGGCATCTTTGGGATCACAGCTGATTCATTCCCTGCTGGCTAAAGAACTTGCTTTCATCTGTCTGTAACAGTCTTAGATATTTTCTAAAGATGAAATTTAGGCAAGATTTGTACTTTTCTCACAGGTTTTCTCACCCAAGCTACTGGGAATCCTGCATACTGTTTATGAGGTGATATTGGAGAAGGTTATAGACAGTCTGGGAGACAAAATAAATGAAGGAAATAGTTACAAATCTTAAATGGTTCTTTTCTTTTGTAAATCAAGATCTTTCCTCTGTTCAGTAAACAGAAGAACAGGAGAATGGCTGAAATAGTTGTGTTTCTCCACATTCCTTAAAACTGGTTATCCTGGTTGACATCTCAGGTTTGTCACACAAACATTATAAGTCTGTGAAACAGGAGAGGCTAGTTGGGCTCTCTCATTCTAGTAAATGCCTACATCACTGTTCTACATGTACACAGTAGAATATGGGCTGTGTGAAGTGATGAATGCTTCAGATGCATTTCCTAGAAGAAGTTAAATGAAATGTTAAAACTCATCAATCATCTAACAATGACAGGTCTTCACTTGGCTCTACAATTTTGGAAGACTGCATTCCTTTGACTGCATTATTCTTTGATCCAAATAATTGGTAATTGATTTCAATCTGTGAGCATAGTACAGACTGATCTTAATCTGATTCATACTATATTAATGCTCAGTCCATCAGAGTATTTCACTGTGCACAAGAGCACTCATAATAGATTCGGACTTGGACTTAAAATACATCTGAGCTTATGGTGCAGATTATATGGTAGAATTTCCAATGTGAATGTTGTGACCAAATAATCTTTCCTTGATGAAAATTAGAAACCAAGTTTTGAAATCAATTCTGGTCTGGCTGTAGGGTTGTTACTCATTCACACTGTGATATAGTCTCATAGTCTCATAGTCTCATGCGGGTTGGAAGGGACCTTAGAGATCATCGAGTCCAACCCCCTGGGATTCGGGCCTCCTGTGTAGCAGAGTGGCACTTCTACCACTTGCGCCATAGGGGGGATTCGAACCCAGGGCCTCGGTGTTGCAACGTGGCATTGCTACCACTGCGCCACCGGGGCACACAAT
Organism: Coturnix japonica; assembly: GCF_054131305.1. Classification (NCBI taxonomy): domain Eukaryota; kingdom Metazoa; phylum Chordata; class Aves; order Galliformes; family Phasianidae; genus Coturnix; species Coturnix japonica. Next base: position 9,329,838 of record NC_140664.1, on the reverse strand, counting down.
ATATACTACACACATATATACACACACATATATACACACACATATAATATCAGTGCTTAAGATAAGATAACTTTTGTGAATTAGCAGATGAATCAGGTATATGAAGTTGGATTCTAAGTTGTTTAGGTTTTCCTTCTGAGTTACAGTGGACACTGTTAACTTCAAAATCAAAATAGACTGTGAGCTTGGAAACTCATTACTGTGCTACTTGCACCTGAGATCACTTAAGACTGATCTCTCTTTGAAGCTTTGAGTTGTAGACATTTTTGGTCAAGTCATTACAGCTATGGATCAAATACAGCAATACTTGAATGTGTTTGAATGCATTCAAAGTTTTAAAAATAAACCTCAGTTAGGATAAAACCACATCCCATGACAGTTAGATGTTAGCTGACTACTATCTGCTGTTTTGATGTTGGTGAAATTCCTGCTTCTAACAAATATATCAATGTGTTAATAAATGAAAGGACGTCATTTTACTTTTCCATAAGTTGTTTGTATTTTGACAAATTCTCTTTATCCTCTTATTTCAGGACATGGTATTGACATGCCATATCGTGATATAATTCACAGTGACACAATCAAATGTAGTACAGCAAAATACCAAGTAAGAGGAAGGAGAGCTCACACTGTCATGACGTAATTATTTCAGATAGCAGACTGCTGCAGGTGAAATCTAATACACTGTCATTAACTAAGAGCATGTCTATCCTGCATGCTATCCACTGTTCAGGCAATGAGGCTTTCTGAATGGAAGACAGATAGTCTCATGACTGGAGGAGTTTTGGTTTTGAGTTCTTTACTTACACTCACCTCATGTAACCCTTTTAAATTCATTCTGACAACAGTGAAGTAGGGATGGAGAATCACTAAGATACCCTTTCTGGAGCATTAGTAGGCTTGACTATTAATATCAATATTGCTGTAGTGGTTTAGAACTTAACTGACTAGTGCATACTACACTTTCTGTTTTCTACCTTTTTTTCAATAGATATGGCTACAGTTTATTGTGAAAATTCTTGCGGTTCCTCTCTAAGGACATGAACTTGCCTCCCATGTTCTGATCCAAATGTTCTCTAATATATTGATGATGACTCTCATCTTTGTGTCAACACCCAATTTCATTTGCACACTTTCTCTGTTTGTGTGAACATTACTAATTAAAACTTGGCAATGATATGTGTGTCAAGAGCATTCTCTGATGGTTCACGTAAGTACCCTCTTCTCATAGAGCCAGATGACAGGTTCATCGAAGAATTCAAGTTAGAAGGGCTCTCTGGAGATTCATTAGAACCCTGTTCAAAGTAGCACTAATATCAAAATTGGATCAAATTGCTCAGACCATTAAATACCTTTTCAACATGTTTTATCCTTGCCTAATTTCTTGTAGATTTTGAATCTCTTGTAATTTCTTTGTTATCTTTTCTCTATTAAAACTAGTTATCATTTCACACTATATTTAGATGCTTACAGAAGTCCAAATGACTTAGCCCTGTACCACTTCACTTCTCTGGAAGTGAAATATATTTCTGTACTTCCTTTTCTGCTACAAATTCAGAATACCCAAGATGTTGTTTAGGCCTATTTAGTGATCTGGAGATCTCTTTGTATTCCCATTGTCTCTAAGGATTATGAGAATTCATAAAATAGGAAGGACAGATCTTTGAGATCTCAGACTACTATCACTCCTTCCTTAAATCAAATCAAATTGTAGTTTGTGCTCTTGTCTTAATTCTTCTATTTCCTTCCTACAAATGCTGCAGTCATGCAATCTGTCCTTAAATAAAACTTTCTTTTTGTCATACTGTAGACCAGCATGTCCATTCTTGAGACTCTTTGTAAGTCAGCTGGAACATACAAGGAGATTAACACCCACAAACAATAACCATATCCAAATACAACAGGATGGAAGGAAGGAAGGGAGGAAGAGAGGGAAGGAGAAGGGCAGGAAGGAAAGAAGGAAAGAAAGAAGGAAAGGAATTAAAGAAGGAGAGGGTAAGGAAGGTATCTAGATTGAATTAGGCTTCCTGCTGACTACTGAAACATTTGCCAGTGCATCAGGAAAATTGATGTCCAAATTGATGTCCAGTCCCACTGCAATCCAAGTTTGGAAGGAGCTGAGAATCAAGAGAAACAGGAATTTTGACTCTGTCACAAGGCTAAGGAAAAGCAGAAATGTCTCCTAGAACAGCAACAGGAATTAAGCTCATCCCTACTTGCTAAATCTTCTGCATGCTTAATGCCAAAAACAGGCAAGCAGGAAAAACTCTAACAGTTATGGGAAATACTACGCAAAAAACTTCTTCAAAGCTAGCAAAACAATAACATAAATTGGATGTAGTCACAGATCTAGAAACAATGGACTATTTGATCAGATCACATTTTTGCTTTAATAGCAAGCATACTGGAAATGCAATTGACATATTGCTTTCTACAGGTACAGCTAGTATACAGCTAGAAACATCCATATGCAAGAAGATACAAAACAGGAGATATGAACACATTCAGCTGCCATGCAGAAGTGAAAGATTATTCATTCATGGCTTGGAGGCAAAAATCAGGTTCAACATCAAACAATGTTGGACCTTTCTTTGCTGGTATTTTGTTTTAAATCAATTCATGCTGCCAACTAATAAAGTAAACACTATGCTGTTCAGTTAGGAAAGAAGTAGCTGAAACCAGCTGCTCATTTACTTTCTCTGCGTCAGAAATAGGAACTCGGTGAGTTCCTTGAACTCAGCATTCTCTTTTCTTTCAACTTTATATACATGCATTCACAATCTCTCTGTTAGCACAGAGAATCGCTATGTTTTGTATTTTGTTTTGTGTTTTGTTTTTTTTTTCCCTGCATACTGCAGGCAATAACTGTGAAACTCTTTAATTTAACAATGTGTTCTTTGTCCTGCAACTCTTCCTGTTTTGCAACCACACAGATTATATGTATGGGCCTGTAGGAATAGTCAAACAGTTAATATGGGTAGGGTTTGGCATGCTTTCACCATGTACAAATTCTACAATCAAGTCTTGACAGGAAAGCACTGTATCACCTATGGTTCCCAGTCCTGACAAAAATATGCAAAATATCACTACTGGGAATGATACCTATTTCCCAGAGAGCTGTAATACCAGTTTCTTCTTATCAATGCATCATTGAAAAGTATTTTGATTACAGTTCAAGCCACTTATTTTCTCTGTCTTAGGTTTTTAAAAGTGACCATTACTTTATTACTCTTTTCAAAGATACAGAGATGTAAGTTCAAATTGTGTTAGATCCTTAATGCACAAGTACTAGGAGACTTAAAACAAATACCTATATTATTAGGTTAAATAATCATCTGCATGATTTCTTGGATCTTCTGTTTTAGCCATGTGCCCTCTGCTTGGAGTGTAATGCACATCCTACAAGAAGGCAGAAGTACGCTGTTCAGAGCATACAGCTAGTATAAGAAGAGCAAGAGTCTAACCTGCATAGCAACTTCACAAGTTCAATTACAAACCTTGCTGATGAGATGGGATCCAGAGTAAAATCCAGTGTGTTTCTCTAGGTTTGCATCAGGAACAGCAGGAACACAACACAGGCAACACAGTAAACAACAACCACTTCATTTGTATCTAATAAAGTAGTCATCAGTGTGAACATGCATGGAACCAGATCTGGAAGGTAAGGAAATAATACCTTTGCATAATCCTTTTTTTAGACAAGAAAGGTATTTCAAGCCCTTCATGTGGGCTTGGGCCTTGAACCTGTAGACTGAATTGAAGCAGAATCTAAAGACAGAATACAAATGGGAATTTTCTACTCTTTAAAAATTGCCTTACGGAGGTAGAACCTCAAAAGACTTGGGATTCTTGCTCTGACCTCAAAAGACTTTAAAAATGGTTACTTAAACCACTGGAATGCACAGAGAACAAGTCATCTCATGAGGTTCACTGTCAGTCCCAACCCAGAAGGTAAGAAAACTCAGTCAGAAATTTTAGACTTCTGCAAGGCGGAGATTTAAGCTTTAATACGATATGAGGAATCTATTGACTGAGTCTCCTTTGGCTTGTGCTTGGAGTAGGCATCCATTTCCACATTCTGTGGCACTAGAGTCCTGCACTTCCCCTTTTAAGGTCCATCTGATCTGCTAAGCAAGGTGAAACATAGTCAGTTTACTTTCAAATGGAGAAAATGCTCTTCTGTGATGCAGCAGACTTTAAACCTGGAAGAGCATGGAGGAACAATATCACTGATCTTCTCCATTAACATTCAGTTAGCTTTGCCTCCATTGCAGCTCATTAAATTTCTTGGCCAGCTTTCCATGTATGCAAGACCATCCACCTCTGCAAATCATAAGCACAAGGAGCACAGAATAATTTGTTCTTAATTCTGATTTCAAAACAGCTCTCTAAAAAAAACACTCTAAGGAGATGCAATGAGACCACTGCAGAAAACAAGAAAAAAAAAAAAAAAAAGAAAGAAAAAAAAAATCAGGCACGAGGGTTAAAATAGGTGGTAGCAAGAGAGAAATTCTTCAGAACGCAGCTCATGAGCCACCAGCAATGATGGTGCAATGCTGGTCTGCCCTTCAGCCAAGCAGAAGGAACGTTTCTTTATGGAAGTAATGGGAAAAATGAGCTCTCACACTTTTCCTGTTCTTTAGGGACAAGTACTGCTCACCAAAGAAATCTTCTCCAGGAGCTTACCAAGCGAGCACAGACTTGGCAGTTTCGCTGCAGGAGGGAGGAAGAAGACAATTTGAGGTATGCTCTTTGCTGCATTCAGCAGGTTCTCTCCCCTCTGAAGTGCAAAAGTGTGGACAGGAGCAACCAGCTCACCTCTTTCCATGTGATTTGAGTGTGTGCGTCTGGTAAGGAACTTGCACAGACATCATGGAGGTGCTAAATATTTGCCACCTGTGGGGAGAGTGAGACTCCACCCCTGGTATTCAGCCCTTTCCCCTTTGGGCTTGGCAGAGGACAAGTATTTCTCTTGTAACGAGCCTCTTAGAACTCAGAAAAGCAGTATCTCTACGTAGTTCCATATCTCCCAGGTTCCCTAGACCTTCTGCCTAATTAAACCTGCTTCACTCCTATGCCCCAGGTTGTCTGAGGTCGTTACACCAGAGCTAGCTACTGTTCTTGCCAAAAATGTATGCATCCATCTTGTTCCTTTCTTTAGATTCCTTCATGCCAGGGGACACAGACAGTAGCAGAAAGTTACACTTCCTGGCTAATCTAGTGTTTTGATCAGTATACACTCTTGTTCTGGCTCAGTGGTGTTTAGAAAGTTAGTTTTCTTCTCACCAGACCTTATTTTCTCTTGGACAGATCTGTTGCACAGATTAACATATCTGTCCAAAGCACCACAAGAAGCAGTAAGTGAAATTTTACTCCCCCATTCTTTCAAACTTTCAGTCATCACTAGAGATGAGTGGTCCCTACTGAACTCCTGATATGCACAAGGGTTGTAGCAATGCTCAGTCAGCACAGCACATACTCATCCATGATTCCATTAAAAACTATGTCTCAAGGGTATTTGTATACATTGACTTTAGTTAGCCAAATATACCAGGAATAACGCAGGCACTGCCCTCAGTGAGGTCTGTTCAGAAGATGATTCAAAAGGACCTAACCAAATTTCAAATAGCAGCACTAGACTTTATAACTGTTTATATCATTTGGCTGTCTTCCAGGTGCTTAAGCTTAATATTTCTGACTGTTAGGAATATCGTTATCTGTAAAGTGCATTGGACATTTATGGTGCTATATAAATGCATATTATTAATTAATAACTACATGTACAATACTAAGTGCCAGTATTTTAAACACTTATAAGAGCAGTCTAATCATCGGTAGAACATGTTGCATTTTAAAGTTAGTAATGCAATCAGCCATTCCAGTGGATCACAGCGAAGCCCTCTTTGGCTCTGTCATAGTATGAGCTTTCCCTCTGCATCCTTCAGCCCATGGGCTGAAGTTCAGCTCCTGATACTCAGAAGCTGGACCCAAGCTTGGATGTCAGCCCAAGACCTGACTGAGCACCAGAACCTACAGGGTCTCCCTGAAGGAGGCTAAAATCAATGGCTTATGCAATGATCAGAAAAGTATTTCAGTTAACTATTGTTTGCTTAGCTCCAGGAACAAAGTAGAGACAAAAGGGTTTCAGAACAACAGGCAGACTACACAGATCTATGTATGTTATTTTTTAACTTTCTGTCTCCTAAGAGTACCTTAAAGTAGAGCTCATATCTCTAGAAACCCTTCAAGGTTTGCTCTTTTTTTTTGGCAAACACTCTTAGGAGTCAGTCCCTTAAGCCGTATTCATAGAATCATGGAATCGTAGAATGATAGAATGGCTTAGGTTGGAGGAGACCTCAACAATCATCTAGTCCCAACTCCCTTCCATGGGGGCTGCCACACACTGAATCAGGGTACCCAGTGTGCCATCCAGCCTGGCATTGAACACCTCCAGGGATGGGGCATCTTCAGATTCTCTGAGCAGCCTGTGCCAAGGTCTCACCACCCACTGAGTAAAAATTTCTTCCTAACATCTAACCTAAGTCTCCGCTTGTCCTTAGCATTCAGAACAAAGCCCTTCAGTCTGCTGGTGTATTGGCAATACTTAACAATCCATTGTATTGATGTATTAATGCATTAATGGAGTTTGATCCTGTCCCATGGAGTCAATGGTAAAATGCTGAACTCATGCAAACAGATTGACTACCTATAGATTTGCAATCTGAAAAATATTGCACACAGCAATCTTCTACATTAATCTGCAAGATTTCTGCATAGTTTTTTTTCCTCTCACCCACCTTCACTAGAGCTACTCTGCAAAACTTGGATCCCCACAAAGTCCCTATAGTTTTATGTTTTGTAAAGATGATACACCAAACTCTCATCTCATGCAAGCTCCCAAATGACATCCTGCAATAAGCGGGACAATGAGGAAGAACATGCTGAGAAGCCTTGCTTGTCTCCCTTTGATCTCTTGATCTCCCTTTGCCTAGTGTCACACTGACCCAGATCCCTTAGTTACCATGCCCTTTTTCTCCAGTCTACTAATTCTCCTGACACTGCTCTCTTCCTTACAAAACACAGAAAAAACAGTCCAACTCTGAATAAGTTTATCATAAACAGAATCATAGAATGGCCTGGGTTGAAAAGGACTACAATGATCGTCTAGTTTCAACCCCCCTGCTATGTGCAGGGTCACCAGCCACCAGACCATGCTGCCCAGAGCCACATCCAGACTCACCTTGAATGCCTTCAGGGATGGGGCATCCAGAACCTCCTTGGGCAACCTGTTCCAGTACATCACCACCCTCTGTGTGAAAAAACTTCCTCCTAATATCTAACATAAACCTCCCCTGTCTTAGTTTAAAACCATTCCCCCTTGTCCTATCACTGTCCACCCTTGTAAACAGCTGTTTTCCCTCCCGTTTGTATGCTCCCTCCAAGTACTAGAAGGTTACGATGAGAGCTCCCTGGAGCCTTCTCTTCTTCAAGCTAAACAAACCCAGTTTCCTCAATGTTTCTTCATAGGAGAGGTGCTCCAGCCCTCTGATCATCTTAGTGGCCCTCCTCTGGACTTGTTCCAAGAGCTCCACATCCTTCTTGAGCAGCTTCAAACTCTGCAACACCCCCCAAGGGAGGCCTTTGTCATAAAGCAGGTGGTTTAGCAAAGCTTCAGATAAATCTTTTAACTGCTATCAAGGAATTTGGCCACAAGATCAATAAAAGGTGGAACAGGAAGATAGAAATTTGGAGAGAAGTTCAGAGGCATGCAATGAAGAGGGAGAGACAAATACAGCCTGTGGAGGTTGCATTTTCTCACAGCATGCCAAGGCAAGAGAAAGGCCTGGGAAGCCTGTGTCTGCTGATGGAAGCTGAGAGTTTGCACCTAGAGCTAGGCTTGGTTCTAACGTTTTTGCATAGCCTTTGCTGATGGAACAGACCTGCAGTATGTCGTCCTTTATACCACTCACTGCTCTTCTTGGACATTGTTTTCTTCTCCCACTCACCTGAGGCCTCAAATTCTCAGCATCTTAGTAATGCCTTCATGCCCTCTGCTTCGGGCCCTTGACAAGCACTACCTGTTTAAGCAATGAAGTGGGAGGGAAAGTAAGAGGTGTATAATGAATCACAACAAACTTACAGGGGATTGATTGTGTAAATAAGAGGAATGTTTAGTCAACAGAGTGCGTAAAGTTATGATAACCGTGACAAGTTGAAGAGAATGGATCTGTCTTTACCTAATCCCAGTGTAACCTAGATTTATTCTGGAACAAAATGTTTCCCTAGCATTGTCAGCTCAAGGTAATATTTGGAAAGTCATGATTTGTCATGTAGATTGCATGTTGGGGTTGCATAAGATAACTTCCACAGAGTCAGCTTTTTCTGAAGTGTTATATACATATGTCAGATTAATTTGACCTAGATGAAAGGTAATTTTTGTTAAGAGCTCCTGCCTCCTGTAATGCAAAATGTTAACACCTAGCAGACTTACTATTAATCTGATAAAATTCTGTATAATAATGGATTTATATAAATATTGCAAATTAAATACTGAAATGCTGGGGAAAACCAGGAAAATAACAATCAAGAGTCCCATAAGATGGATTTAGATAAGTAGATACTGATAAACATACTGCAGTGGTGCCAGACATGAATGTTTAGGCAGGCATGAAGCATGTCTAAAGTTAAGATACTCCATGCAGACAGTGTTGCTTTTTTCCTTCCACCTAAGCACGTGGTTTTCTCCATTTATAAGAACTGTGGGAAAACAGTAAGATTTTGATAATAAATCTTCACAAGAAGTTCAAAGAGAAAATAAGAAACCCTTTATTCCATAAGGAAACAAAAAAAACCCAAACAAACAAACAAAAAAAAAAAGGCAATTGAAATGACCGGAAAAGATTCCAGGTTCTGGAAATACCTTACAACACTTAAACTTAAACTGTGAGCTGCACAACATTGCCACAGGAAAAGTGCGTCTTAAGGAGTGATTTTGCCAGGATCTCTTAGGGTGTGTTTAGATGGCATAATGAGATTCCGACACATTGCTCAGATGCCTGAACATATTTATCCTGGCCACTGTATGCTAATCATCTATGCATTTACTATACTCCCTTAGCTTAAACTTTCAGTATGGTAATCCTAGCCTATGCTTCACTTGAAAGCAGACAAGGTACTTTTAAAATCATTTTAACATGCAGGATGTCTACCTCTGACTGTAGTCAGCAAGATCTTCTAGAGACTAGTCAGCAAATATTCTGTAGACTGCTATTGAAGAAAAATACTCCCTTTGAGTATTTTGAGCAAAACTCAAATTATGCTTTGTAAAGAAGATAAAGAAAACAAAGGAAACAAAACAAGCAATGAAGAAGGAAATAAGAAAAAATTAAAAAAAAACAATAATGACATCTCAGTCAATCTCAAACAGAAATTTTGGAAGCTTACTGATATTTCTATCATCTAGTTTTAACCATATTGCTCTGAAGTACTTTTTTGGAGGTTGCCAAACCAGCTCTGTCTCAGACTCATTACCACAGTTATTCAGAGCTGCTGCCTTTTCAGACACCACTCTAGCACACTTGATCCATTAGAGCTAAAAGATATTGAATCTCTAAAATTAATTGTAGTACATTCTCACAAAATTAGATGTGGAAAAGAAACAGGATAAATAAGAGAGGAGCAAGAAGAGATAGAGTGGGAGAAGGTCAGGGGTAGGAGAACTACTCTGTGCGGGGTCAGAATGAGTGAAACTACTGGGTACACAATCAGTTCTGGGTAAACTTCTATTAGTTACACACCTATTATGTATACTTCTGATGACCTAAATAAGGCTACTGATTTTAGCTATTACAGATTGCCTACAAGTTCTGCATTCTTCATTTCATTCTTCAGTTTCTCCTTTGGATAATGTTGTACTAAGCACTTGCTAGACTGTGGCTGGATGAAGCCCTGGGCATCCTGATCTAGTGGGTGGCAGCCCTTCCCATGGCAGAGAAACTGGAACTAGATAATCTTTAAGATCCCTTTCAACCTACACCATTCTGTGATTCTGTGATTTCAGGAGCTTGGCTGTATTCATAGGTATGTGTAAAAATCCTCCTAAACCTTCTTTGCTGGGACAGGCAAGTTAGTACTGATCTGGTTGGCTGTAACCTACCTTTCAGCTTCTCCCAAGTAAATATATAATTCCTACTCCATGATGCACATATTTTTTTTAGGTTACTCCAGCCCAGAGTTTCAGGAGTCTGGAGCCTTTGACTGTGAACATCCAATTCTCTACTCCAGTCAAAATGCCATCTAAATAAATATTAACACTCTGTATAGAGAGGAAATTATGTTGTAGTTTCTGGTAAGGCATTTCAGTAAACAGCATTCTGAACACGTGTTGTTTTCCAAAAGCATAAATGAATGCTCTTTTTCTTCCAGTTCTGTCTATTGGAACATTCACCTACAAAAAAATACTTGTTATCAACTATGGTGTTTCCACACTCATTCACATTTTGTCTTGGCTGCCGTAGAAAATGTTCCCATCTTACATGTCTGTACACAGGGAGCGGATTTTAGTTTTTGTTTCTATTTTATTAGTTTCTTTACTCTCTTTACGAAACATATCTATCTATCTATCAGTCTCCTCCTTTAGTATTAGAGCAGAATAGAGCCTTATGGTAAATCCTCTGTCTTCTGTAGCCTGTGGGAAGATTCTCTATCCCCGAAATACATCCTTAGGCATACCCTGAAGGTTTTTAGTCCTCTCTTTTTTTCCAAAAAACATCTTCAGCAAACTAAGAGCTTGACATACTTTTAACCCAGTTCTTGTTTTCACAGTGCTATCTGAAAAGTGTTGCAATTTCCAGGTTATTGTTTTTCGTACACATGAAATTCAAATATATCTTGCAATATAGATAAACACTTATTTTTCACCACAATCTCGTCTTTTCAACAGCATCACAACTCATGCACCAGCATCTACTGTAAAGTTAATAACTGGACTGCCTTAGGCAGGCAGTCTTCATCTCTTCTGCTTCAGTGAAGTCCATTAGTTCTGTGAAAAGCTCATTCAAGCTGGAGCTGCTATCACCATCATCTCCATCCAAAATCTTGTCAAGTGATATCTTTTGTGTATCTTTCCCTGGGTATTTAGTTTATGGTGGTGAACTGATCATCACAGCATGAGGAATGCCTGGGGCTGATCTTCTCTGAGCCAAAATTCACGTGCTTTCCTGCTCCTGAACTCTTTAGTGATATTTTTGCTTTCTTTTATTTGATCTGAGGTGTCAAATAACCTATAAGAGTGACAAGATTCACTGTGTTCTCAGATTTGCTTGTTTGGCAAATTCAAAAGAGTCTTGTTGGGTTGAATGCATCTTTTGCTATAGTTTCATGGTTTTTATTTAAAGTCTCAGTCTGATGTGGTCATTCACAAAGCAATCCACTGAATTATCCCTCCAGAACTGACAAGTCAGATGTTCATCTGATCAAAGCTGCAACCTATTCTACAATAAAGCTTCCCTTTGTCCACCTAATGTTAAAAATTCATTTTCACTATATTTCAGTTTTGTGTTGCTACAAGGGAGGTTCCTGACAAGGGAGGTTCTTGTCCCTGACAAGAGTCAGGGAAAAGGTTCTTCAAGTGAGGGTGTTGGGCACCGAACAGGGTCATGACCCCAAAACTGCCAGAGTTCAAGAAGAGTTTGGACAATCATACATAAAATTTGAGTTTTAGGTAGTCCTGTATGGAACTCAGAGTTGAACTCGATGATCCTTCTGGGTCCCTTCCAACTCAGGATATTCTATGATTCTATGTTTGTTTGTTTGTTTTCTAATTCTACTCACTTTAAATTTTTGTAGCACCATTTCATATCTACCCTCTTCTGTTAAAAACTGTTAAATGCACCAAGGCCTGATCTAATGAGAAGAATGCTCCTTCTTAACTGACTCCTTTTTCTTTGGCTCTTTGCTTGCAAATGGAGAGTTAAGAGTCATCTCAACCTCCCTAGTAATCTTTCATATTTCCAAAGAGATTCTGTTTCTGGATTAGCAGTATCACACTATGCTTATTTCATATGGACATATGAAATTATGGACATAATACAATGTTATTTGTAACAGCCCACCTAAATTGTTAGAGGTAACAGCTGGCAGCATTTGAGTGGAAGCCTCGGGAAATAATTACGAGGCTGTCTGTCAATGAGATAAAAATAGTCTCAGACAACTTTTATATATCCAGACAGAAGTCAATTTAAATGAATAAACAGATTAAACAACATAATCTCACATGAGCCACGAGCAGGAGCACTGCTGCATTATCACAGCAGAAACAGGGAAGAGACCTCAGGAGTCAACTGATCCAAAACTGCTTTGGGCAATGCATTTGGAGCCAAAGTTACATGATGTCCCATTCCTGAATGGTGGCATTTTTCTGTGTTTGTTTTAATTTATTTTTTTTTTAACAATTATTGCCAAATTAAAGCCCTATCAGAGAACAACAAGCAAAAGAACACTCCCAAACCCATCTCCAAAGGAGCAGGCTAGATTTCAATCTATCACCATATCTCCAGTAGTTGGTGATGTTCATGTGACACACTTGGATCCTTTTTGGAACCACAAGTTGTTTACTGTACCAACCACAGGAATACATATTGTTATGAATTTCCCTGCTCATTTATACAAAATAAGTATACTGTCTATTCTTGTAGCATTAGCAGGCTTCCTTAAGAAATTAAAAAGTAAATCTAGAAAAACAAAGTGTTGCCTTTCGATGACTTAATAAGATTTTGCATCATCGTGACTATTATTATTATTATTAAAGTATCCCAGCAACAGAATAATAAAATTGCACTGATGTGAGCAATTCACACACCTTTGATTAAGAATGTGTCAGCACTTTCCCGCATGAATCCTCCTTTTTGGTGGAATGAGGAGTGGGAAAGAGATAAAAATCATGTGCTGTAATTCTTTGTGGGCTGTTCCCTGGCAGATGATGTTCTAACACAGAAGCCACTTCTTTATTAATGCACCTTTACAAAATTAATTAGCCTGCAACATTTATGATCTTGATTTTAGTACTGTATTTCCTTTTAATTTGCAGGCCCTGATTACTGTACATTCAGTTAGTTTGCTAGCTGCTTGTGTGAGGGCACACTTACTGGTGGCATGCATGAAGACAGGGAAGCCAATACACTTTAGAGGTATGACCAGTGTTTATACACAGCATATGATCACTCATATGCATCAAAACCTAGGTCAAAATAAATCCTTTAGGGCAGTCTGCCACTTGAAGAAGTTAGTGCTTTACAGCAGGTGTAACAGAAGCACATGTTTGTAGAAGTTAAAGGCTGAAAAGGGATCTAAGCTACACCATCCATCTTCGGCTGCGTGACTTACACACTGTGATGTCTAAGTAGTTTGCCCCTGTGGAATAGCTCAGACACCTAGACTTACTAATAAGACCTAGAATGAGATAAGACACCTCTCAAGGGTAATTCAAGGCTCCTGGGTGCTAAGCCAGCTAAGCCAGAAGTTCTCTTGAGCTGTCATGTAGGAAATAGCTCCAGTGTGGACAGGAGGAGGCACACAAATGTTTCATCCATCTTTGATCTTAACTCACGTGATACAAGGAAAGCTTTTGAGCATCAAGACCCTTTATGAGAGTAGTATCTTTGAAAATCAAAATAATAGCAAAGGATCCTGAAAGACTCTTTGCACAGCAGCTTAGTTGTAAAGGTGCACCCCTGTGAATGGATGTCCTAGACCTTTGTTACCCTGAAGGATTTCAATTCTCCATCTCCCACAGCTCGAAGGCATGGTCTAAACACTGACCTTCAGGGCAGGGCACGTTCTTCTACTTCTGCTGTCCATGTTGTACAATTAGCACAACCAAAACGGTAACACAAAGAGACTAAGCAAGAAACAGTGTTGTCCTGCAGCCACATAGGTAAAGAGTGCAGGATAAGCCTGTTTTGAATTCTTTATGTTCTGGCTCAGTTATACATTTTCTGTCATATAGTCTGTCAATAAAAACCATGAGTAATCTGGGCTGTGAGTCAGAATTAGTCCTGTTGATTGACAAATCTAGTTTACTGCTCATGAAATAACATATACTGCAAGGCAAGTAAGGGTACTGGTATCTTGGCTGTTAGCATTTGTTATTTACATTAACCCCTTCATAGTGGTAACAGATTAAAAGTTCGTGTTTACTCTAGTAATATAAGCAATCCCATGAAACACGGTAGGGACATCAGAAATTCATCATCTCTATCATTTAATTGTGGAACAGCTCATGGCACATTTCTGGCCTGTGACAAGTAATACGTCCCTTAACAATTACTGGGAAGTCCCTGCTGTTAGCATAAACCACAGCCCACTCTCAGAAAGCAGTCTGGATGCAGCCACTCTCTGTTAGAGAGTAATAGACTTTAATAATAGGGAATCTGTGCCAGAGAAGGGCACTAGGCATGTTTTCTTTAGAGTTAGAGGTGTATCCAGAAGGAGTTTCTGTGTGCAAGGCACTGTATGAACAAACAAGGGATTGTCTCTGAAGAGAAAGAGGCTCTGTCCCAAACAGCCTTCAGTTACAGATGGTTCTTCAAAATAAATTCCATGTGCTGAATTTCAGTAAGGATTTGTGCCTGTGAAATAGTCATGAAGTGCCGAGAAATGATGAAAAGAAGACCAATGCAGTGTGGCAGTTCAAAAGAAAAAAGGTGAAAATATCAGATAAATAGAGAGTGTTTCAGTAGAATATAACTTCAGAGGCTGCCCCACACAAAATGCTGCCTGTAGGGACAGTCATTTTCAAACCACAGCCTGAATTGCCGTTCTGTACTAAGCAGTGTGATTATTACATATACAACAGAGTTTTGGGGCAACACAGAAGAATTCTGGAAGCATTTTAAGCAGTGGTTTTCACAATTACTGATTGTGACAGATAGAGAGTTAATGATCAGAGTGTGTAAAGTGACCTTGTTAACTCTTTCAAAGATGCTGATCTAACAGATCTTTGGCAGAGAGAAGAGTCTTAACAGGGTTCTTAGGGTAACAGTAGAGAAATACCTATTTTTAACTTGCATATAGGAAGATAAACACTGGAACATATTCAGAGTCCAAGAATGTATCTCAGGAAGGAACAGCAGCCAGTGGTTCAAAAATTGGCTGGATACTGATACTCCTATTTTGGCAGGTATATCATAGAATCATAGAATTACCCAGGTTGGAAAAGATCTTGAAGATCATCAAGTCCAACCACAGCCTAACCATAGTACCCTAACTCTAACAACCCTCTGCTAAGTCATATCCCTGAGCACCACATCCAAACAGCTCTTAAACACAACCAGGGATGGCAATTCAACCACCTCCCTGGGGAGCCTATTCCAGTACTTAACTACCCTTTCTGTAAAGTGCTTCCTAATATCCAACCTAAACTTGCCCTGGAGCAACTTGAGGCCATTTCCCCTCGTCCTGTCACTTGTCACCAGTGAGAAGAGACTTGCCCCACTCTCACTGTAAGCACCTTTCAGGTACTGGAAGAGGGCGATAAGGTTTCCCCTCAGCCTCCTTTTCCCCAGACTAAACAGCCTCAGCTTCTTCAGCCTCTCCTCGTAGGGTTGACTATCCAAGCCCTTCAAGAGCCTCGTTGCCCTTCTCTGGACCTGCTCCATGTCTTTCCTGTGCTGAGGTGCCCAAAACTGAACACAGTACTCAAGGTGAAGCCTCACCAATGCCAAGTACAGGGGCAGGATGACTTCCCTACTCCTGCTCACCACACCATTCCCGATACAAGCTAGGATGCCATTGGCCCTCTTAGCTGCCTGGGCACACTGCTGGCTCATATTCAGCCAACTGTCCATCAGCACACCAAGATCCCTTTCCATCTGGGAGCTTTCCAGCCACACCTCCCCAAGCCTGTAGGGCTGCCTGGGGTTGTTGTGACCAAAATGCAGGACCCGACACTTGGCCCTATTGAAATTCATGCTGTTAACCCTAGCCCATCGATCAAGTTGGATCTTGCACCTTGATTGAGGCAATATTTCCTAGTATACAACCTGAACATCTCCTGCACAACTTGAGGCCATTCCCTCTCATCCTGTCACTGTTAGCAGGGGAAAGAGGTCAACCTCCATCTAGCTACAACTTCCTTTCAAGGGGCTGCAGAGAGAGATAAGGTCTCCCTTGAGCCTCCTCTTCTTCAGACTAAATAATCCCAGTTGCTTCAGCACCTACCCATGAGATGTATACTCCAGACCTTTCACAGGTTCATTGCCATTCTCTGGACATGTTCTATGACCTCAATGTCTTTCTTGTAGTGAGGGGCCTAAATCTCAACACAGTACTTGAGGTGCAGCCTGAGGGATGTGGCACTGAGGGATGTGGTTTAGTGGACATGGTAGTGATGGGTTGATGGTTGTACTAGATGATCTTAGTGGTCTTTTCCAACCTTAATTATTTTATTATTCTAAGGAATTCAGAGTTCAGAGTCTGCTGACTGACACAGTTGGTTTTCCACAAGCAATAAACCACAGTGCAGGTCCTCCTAAATGGAATCCTTGAAGCACTGGACATTAATGTCTGGACAAACAGGTGGAAGCAGGGAGCAGAAGGAGTGTGGGGCTTGGCCGTTGGCAAGGAGAACTGTGTGAGCCTGAAAAGAGACAGATAAACTGGAAGAGCCCCAGTGTTGGATTACCCAACCTAGACATCAGAGGTGTCTCTAGTTCAATTTGTTTTATGAATCCTATTATGTATTATGTTTCAAGAGAGAGTTCAGTATGTAACCTTTGTAATTCTGCATATCTCATGAAAAGTGAAGCAGAAGACAAGCAGCAATGCAGGCTTTTTTCCTACAGTTTGTAATTTTAGTCTCAGCAACTAGCAGGTCAACTTTTCCCTTGCAACATCCACTCATAGTTCCAGTATGGTGCTTTTGTCTGAAAAGCTGAGGTTTCCAGTCACATATATTGGACTTCCTATCTAATACCAGTAGGAAACACAGAAATCATTGACAGATTTGAAACTGCCTCTCTGAGTGTGGCAGACTGTGCCCTGGATACCTTCCTAAATGAAAGAGTCAAATGTCCTGAAGCATAAGATCGACTCACTTCCCATGCTGAGAAGATGCAATCTTCTCTCAAAGAGGAAAAGGATTTTGTTTTCTTTGTTTTTGTTCCAAATGACATAGTAACATCTACCTGAATCCAGACAGTAATTGCGACTGATACCTATCAGGATATGTAACATTATACAGCAGGATTTGACATAGCACATAGGAAACACAGTCATTTTGTTAAGATCTGGGTGATGACCAAAAATGCATACAATAACTTAGGGTCAATAGTCTTGTCTGGCTGTATGTCTCTCCAGACGACTGTGTTACAGAACAGTTAGTTGCAGCCAGAACTTTCTAATTCAACAGCTGCAGCAAAACACTCTGTGTGATTGTTTAGTATCAGCCCCAAACATATTTGCCTCCATAATTGTTTAATAAAATAAATAAAATTAATAAGTATCACTGGGGGGACGGGTGTTGCACAACTCCAATATCTTGTTCTACCTAAAAGAAAATTTTTTGCTTTCTTTTACTAATTTTCTACATACATTTCTTTCATGTTGTCATCTCTTTTCTCAAATATTCTCATTTCTTTCAAACTGAAAAGTTTGAAGGATTTGAATTTCTGAAAAATCTTTGTTTTCTTATTCAGCTCAAGCAAATCCATGGATTTGGTTTTAATTTGAAAACAATTTCTGTAACTCTCTGACAAACTATATTCATACTGCAGTTATTCAAAATACCAAAATCAACTCCTCTTTGGCACGTAATACATGATTTCCCATCATATGGTAGAGAAAAGGCATTGCAGACAGAAGATGGCCAGCCCTGTACCTTTTTCACACATTGCACCATAATATTTGCAGGGGTACTGAGAAGAGAACATATGGATTTTGCTTATCTCCAGTTGACATATCAACCATAAGGATATCAGATCTAGAGATCTGGTCCGCACTAGCATCTGAAGCAGTTCAAAATGTACTAAGAGCCCCTTTGTTCTCCCAGTCATCTCCACCAGCTGCTCCTAACAGTCACAACACGTCAAAGACAGACTCACATTAACTCCTCCTGCACATCCCGTTCCTCGGCCCTGAAGATTCCAGAGACTGCACGCCTTCATAGGGCATGAGATAGCAGGGAGGTGGGAAGGGCTGAAAGGATCTGATAACTTCTCATTGCCACCTGGACCACGAAGAAGCATTCTCCAGGTACCATCGTGGTGTGCTGAAGCCATAGGCTTGCTTATTCACACTGAGGCCAAATGGCCAGACTCATCCCCATTGAGATGTCTGGGCAAATCCCCCTTTCTGAGGAAAGAGCAAGACGATACACGTCTCTTCCCTCACCTGGCAGTTGCTGCTTTAAATGTTCGTGTTTTGCAATGAGTTCTGAATTATCTTCTAAAATTATACATGGCATCTTCCATCTGAAACAGATGTCAGCATGGCATATGTTTACCCAAGAACATGCAGATCACTATGAGTTTCCACAAGGAGAGAGTTCACGTATTTCACTTCTAAGGTCAAACCCACAACACCGTGAGTTCTGCTGGTGGCATCCAGATGAAACAGCTGTTGGTCTGTCTTCTGAAGGCTTGGATATACCTTCTCAAGCTTCAACGGGCCCCAAGGACCTTTACCTAGGGTGTCTCCAAGGAGAAGAGGCTGTCCTCTGAATGGGATGCACACTGTCACTCAGCCCATCTACACCTTGAAACTCTCTGTGCAGTGAAGAGGTCCTCCTCTCTAATGCTGAGTTCTAATGGCTCTCTTCCCAACTCAGCAGTGAAAAGCAGATGAAAGTATCAAATAGACATTAGTCCTCAACTACAAAGAGAACTTCAATAATCACAACATAGAAACAGCATTCTTTGAAACAAATAAACAAACAAAGATTTTTTTTAAAATGGAAGGTAGTAATTTTGATATTTTACAGCTATTTCCAGTTTGTTCTGCATTATTTTTTTCATGCCAACCAGATAGAAGTAGGTAGTCTTGACAAGCAGTGATGTTTCCTGAGACAAACTGGTCCCTTGAGTATCTCGTGCATTGATCTGTGATTCTGTCTGACTTCTGGTGCATTCAAAATACTTAAATGAATGAGGAAAAAGCTGTTTTGGCATTTGCTTTTAACTTATTTACTTGAAACAACAACATTTTTCAAGAGCAGGGCCCCTTTTGTTCTGTGTTTATGCAGCACCTGTTTCAGCAGTGTTTCATACACGAGATGGCTCCCCATAATAGTGGCTTTGTTTACTGTTAATTGGTTAATTTAAATTAATTGATTAATAAAAAAAAATAGATTTGGTTTTTAGAAAAAATTAAGTCTAAATTTTAAGGAGAGAGAAGGCTACCTGCATGTGTATCTGTTTCCATGCATACAACTGATCTTCTTTGGACTAATTCCTGCTCAGGGTCCATTCATAAAGTATAACTTGTCACAGCTGATCTAAATCTGCTTAAGAAATCACTTAAAAATTGCCAGAACTCTTCCCCTATATAGAATGAACTCAAACCCAGGTTTTCTTTGATGTTCTTGAAGCAGCCCATGGTTCTGCAGTAGTCTGCTGAGCACAGGCTAAAAACCAGTGAGCTGGATCAGATCTTCCGTGTTAATTAAAAGACTCCTAATGATGGACAATTCACAGTAACTTTGGAAATTTTTTCTCTTGTTGAATTGTCATCACTATTAAAAATATATCCATGATTTTCAGTCCAAATTTGTCTAGCTTCAGCATTCAGGCTTTAAATCATGTCAAACGTTTGCATGCTGGCTTGAAACACCCTCTATTATCACATTATTGATCCCAACAGTATACGTAGTCATCAAATCACACTGTAACGTTTTTATATATAAACAAACAAAGTGCACAACTCATATAACATCATCAATATCCATCAATGACCCGCCATTAAAAGAGGTTTTCAACAAGCTGGAACACAAGTTCATCAAAACTTTCACAGAGTCATGTGCTCCATTGCTTGGTGATGTGCCAAGAATGTGTTAACATACCTGCCCCCATATGAGCAATAACTCCTGTGATGGGAGTGTTTGAAATGCCCTGACAGGAAAGCTTGAACTGAGGCCAAAGGAAGCTTTCACTTCCAAAAGACTGGGATCTGTGAGCTCCTGAGGTGGATTTAGTCACACATGGCAAGCTGTTCAGACTTGTCACCCATCAGATAATGAAAGCAAATGAGGAGTTCCAGTCAATACAGGGGCCAATACTTGGACAAGCAGTTGAACTCCCCCTACATTTCTGATGGGACTGAGGGGAGGAGGAGTTTCACACTGAGGATGTTGATTGAAAGCCTGCTTCCCACTTGGACCTCTTTTTGAAGCTACCAGGAAATGCAAACAGACATGAAGCAAAGCAACATGATTTGTGTTACGGTCAATATTTGCATAACACAGTTACGCATGTCTGTATGTATGGGTGTATAGCAAGCACAGCTAATAGTCTGTAATTATGCCTTGGAAGATATACACACCAAGGAATTTCCAAAGAGTCTGACCTGGCAGAAAATGCAGTCCCAGAAATGTGCAGCAGTTTGCTGGGACAATCCCAACGTACACTGGAGCTGCATGGCTGAGACTCAACTCTGTCAGATAAACTGGGGACTCCATCTTTTCCCCATCTGAACACACATGTGATAACTCCTTGGCACAAGCACCAATTTTAAATTTGTTTTCTTCAGATATGTCCATGTGCAATGTTGACGTTGGCTTTCAATAAACATCTCTGCCAGTAAAAACCAACTTCTAAAATATTCCTGGAAAGTAAACATAAAGAGGCACAAGACTTAAACAAAAGGGAATTGACTAAAAACCTGGGCCAGACAATGCCCGCCTTCACACAAAATACCTAGATCACAGTCAAATCAAAACTTAATTAGATCTCCTCAGCTTTGTAATGTGAAAAGGTGGTTCTGCACTTTCATGTGTCTACATTATAATTTGTTAACCACATGCTAGCACCTGTTTGATAATGCTTTAGAAAAACACTCTGCCACCAAGCTGTTTCCTCTGTAAATCTCCATCACTATGGATTTCAGTTCCACCGCTGTACACATCCTCAGGTTATAAAACAACTTAAATGTGCATAGAGTTTATAATTTTCTGCTAATACTGGACAAGGATCTTAATTAGAATGAAGAAAATAATAATGTTCTTGAATGTGTGGAGTTTTTCTGTTTGTTTCCTTACTCTGATTTACAGTTGTAACATAGAACCATTCCTGGCCTCATTCTGTGCCCTCTGTGCTGCTGTCTTTCTCCTGTGCTTTCCAGACAACCAGAATTCATTTTCATCTGGGTGTTTTGTGATATCCCAGACTGCCTTCCACTTGACTGGATGATACTTGCTTCTTCTCACTACTTATAACATTTCATTCTAGGTACAAATAAATTGTCTGCAATGTCTGTTCCACAGATTCTGCAGCATAGATTCTGTTGTTTTCAATGAAATTTTTGATCTAGTGAATTGTAGGTATTAATTTATCTTTAGGGTTGGGTAGAGGAAGCAAGGAGCTAATTTTACTCTTAGAAGTGCAGCAATGTTGCAGCCAGTGTTTGTCATAAGAATCTGGAGAGACAGACAGACAGATGGACACGGACACAATTAGTGATGTGCACGAGGCAAGTGGGAGGGCTTGGCTCTCTGAAGGATTGGGTGTTAGGCAATGGGCTGGAGAGCAGTGATTTGATGCAGGACAGCAGCTGTCTCCATTATCTGTGGGATCCTCCTTTCATGCAACTGCCTCTAAAGGCAGCCACAACTCCCATGTGCCAAAATGATTGATGAGAGAAGATCCCATCTTCCTTTCTCCCCTATAAATGGGTTTAAGCAATTTGCTGCATGCCATCAGCTAATGAGGAGAGAATAACTGCCTTGAACCATTATATGAATAGATTATGGCTGACTTGTTAATATCTGAGTTTTGAGGAGAAAAGTCCAAATATAATCATCATTGCTATAATCGTCTTGGAAAGATCACACAACTGTTCCCTAGAAATTGCTTTTTTTTTTTTTTTTTCCCAGGATAGACAGAAATATTTTACTAATGTTGTATACATATTCTGGACAAACATTTCTTTCCATCCTGTTTTGGATTGAATTCACAAGGACTACTAAAACCTCCTTCTTTCACAGGTTAATTAATACCATCGTCTGCAATATTGCTCTGTAATTTTTTGTTTTCTCCATCAGCTTTTCAGTGCTGTCAGTCTTCTTCATGAGTCTGCAAAAAATTTCTGCCTGGTGAGGGTGGGCTACTTATATTATTTTTATGTTTAAATTCATTCAATTTGCACAGAGCAGTGATTGCAGAAGTAAGCATCCTTTCATTTAATGAGTCAACGTTAGGCCTCTATGTATTTACATACTGTGTTTTAAAGATAATGGAAGAATAGAAGTCTGTCTTGATAGAATTGTGACTTCTTTAATGAAAGGGGTCTCTGAAAGATCAATTTTACACAAAGAGAAACATTCATTACTGAAAGAACTTCATCTTTTCAGACTTCAGCTGGATAAATTGGGGAATTTATTTATTTTCACTTTAGACTTGTATACATCTAAGAGAAAAATAAATTGGCTAGATAGAAGCATCTATAAGATTTTAGAATAAAATTTGACTTACTTGCTCCGTGCAATGATTTTATATGGATTTATATATGTTATTAATCTTATTTATTTAAAAAACATAACAGTGAAAAATCTTATCAGCAAATAAAATACAAAGACTACTGTAACATTTCCAGGAGAACCAAGTCTACCTTATTCCTGACATCTAGCACCAACTGCCAGCTCTTTCCCATAGGAGCCACGGAGGAATGGTAAAATGAAAGTTAAATGACACAGAAAACTAATAGCTGTTTACAGTTAATTCAGTCTCTTCTTGGTGTGGCACGGTTACATGGTGCTTTGCTCACTGTTTCTCTGAAAACTGTTTTTACTATGGGCCTTGTGTATCCACATTAACTTTGACTGATTAGCTTGTAAATCAAATGGCACTCACTGTATTGCAAAGTCTGTTTCCTCCATATTACATGCCTCCTCTCCAAGTACAGGTAAGCTTCTGTGTGAGGAGGATTTCCCAGGGTGGAGCGCACAGCACTAGATGAAAATACACAGAAAACTTTGGCTTGCGTGGTGCACTCAGCCTGCAGCCAGAAACAGGAGAAGCCATTTACAGAGAAGACAGCCCATTGCCTGGAAAGATTTGTTAGAACATTTCAAGTTGATGTGAAGCTCTGATTCACCTTCATTAGCTCGTGCCCAGAGGGAAACTCAGCATTGTTGAGCTGCAGTAGTGTTATCCATGTAAGGATATGTGTCTACACTGCACAAAGGTGTGACTTGCTAGACTAGAAACCACAAGCTAAATTCTCAGGTTATATCTCATTCTAATCAAAAGTATGATGGAAGTACATGCAGCCATACCCAAATGATCTTTCAACACTTTTATCTGCCTTCAGAATAAAATCTAGCCCAAGTTCTGTGGGACTTTATAGACCTCCCCTCCAAAGTCTTCAGAGCAAGACTTTTCCTGTAAACTTTACAGTGGGAGGTAGAATACATTTTTACTGGAAATTATCCAGACAAAATTTGCTGACTCAAAAGATTAAAGATCATAGATAGGCCCATGGATGCAAATATGAACCTCTCAAAAATGTGATGCTGCTCCTACGAAGTTCAAACTCACCTCTAGTTCAGATGAAAGCTTGACCTTAGGGGATCTATCTAAATTGAGTTCTAGTGACAGTTACTCAGTGTTCTAAGGGTTTTGCATTTACCTTTTATATTAAAAAATGAGCAAGCATCTGTTTTGCATATACCTTTTATGTTAGAAAGGAGCATTGAAATAGCACTAAGCTCTGCTGCAGTAGTTCAAGACCCAGCTGAGAACCTGCATACATACACAAAAAAGCTCTGGCCTCCTGAAAATAGACAGCAACGTAAACAGACAAGACAGACATAACTGTGGGAGGAGAACATTTGCAAAGCTGTAACCTGCAGGGCTACATTGGCCAAGTGAGCAACAGTCTGTAAGACTTCAAGAACCACTGAAATCAAAGGGCTTCCCCCAGACTTCAGTACAGCCAGCTTTGTAGCCTAGATGCAGCTGAAATTATAGAGTTTCCAGTATTTACCCCACACTCTCAAAGCTTTGGAGTGTAATGGTGATAGAATTTATTTGTAGTGGTTTTTTTGTTTTGTTTTGTTTTGTTTTTTGTTCTTGAGTAGTCAAAGGCAGAAGTGAAGATATGTCAGTAAGTGACACTGAAACAGACAGCAAGCTGGTTGTTGTACACCAAGTGGTGCAAGTTAGTGTATTTGTGTGGATTTCTACCATGTTACCATAATTATACTTTTCAAGATCCTCAGTCAGAAAGTTCTTAATGCCAGCACCACCCAGCATCACCAGATTAAAAGGATAACACTCAGCTATAAGAGCATTTCAGGCTTTTTTTTTTGTCGTGTCATTTGTATTTAAAGTTTTGGGTCTGATTTGAGCTATATTTTAAAGTTCTCATCTTCAGTATTATTAAATTCCTCCCTCTTTCAGAATTCCACCATCCTGCCCTTGAGGAGGAAGCTGAAGTGTCACAAAGTGGGAAAATGCATTGGTAACATTGGTAACTACATTGGTGAGGCAGAATACAGTAAAGCAGTAACAGCAATGGAGCTTTCTGCATTGAGTATAATTAGGGCAGGAAGAATTTTGGCGTTGATAGTTGTTTAGAAGTTCTCACCATGAAAAATTATGTCCTAAGGCTGAAACAGCTGCCCATGTGAGCAATGAACTCCTTCTGCCCAAATACCTTCCCTGCTCTTCTCTCTTTGTTGTTACGTTTGAATTGGCTCAAGATTTTCTAAGAAAACTGGAAACAACTTTACATAGAACTTAGAGTTTTTTGCTTACCCTGCTTTCCCAGGGAAGCCATGCTTATGTGAACTTCTTGAAAGCATTTTGCCCAGATTCATCCAAATCTGACAGCACAGAAGAGATATTAAATGAAACATGCCTTTACAAGAGAACTGTGTAATATTCACATTGAGACTGCATGCAGCATGGAAAGACATTTGTTCAGAATTAGTGGCATTAATTTCTGTTTGTTTTGTTTTTTGTTTTTTGTTTGTTTTTTTTTCTTAAGGAAGAGGTGCTCACTGCCCCATCACTCATGCAGGTCCAGACCAGCTGTGTGCTCCTTTTGCTGCTGTCTGTTCCAGGTCAAACTAAAAGAAGCAGGGAGGGGTCAAAAGACTTCATTGAACTACTGCTCACAGAGCTACTTAAGTCACCATTTCAAACATCTCTGGTATTAAGCTTCATGTTTTAGTTTAATGGTAGAGCGTGTTTTTTTTGTGCACAATATTTTTCTGCTTATAACTTTTGCCTTTGGGCTACCATCTTCCATGTGTTACTATGAGCAGAAAGCTGAAATGTCCAACTGTGGGACGTGCTGTTTTCTCATTATCATTTGAGTTCACTTGTAGAGTGAAAGAGAAAAGTAGTACCTCTGTGAGCCAGGAGAAACTTAAGGTACATAGACAATAAAAAAGATCATCACGTGGTAGCAGAAATGGAGTATTTGTCTTAGAAGTCGCTGTATTCTGCAGTGCAGCTTTTTCAGTCAGGATCAGGTGCCTGAGGCTACATGGTTGCTGTGTAAAAAGCAGCTCCACACCTTATGAAAGCATGTAACCCTGTATGACAAATGGGAAATTATTACACAATCGTTATATGCCCTTGCAAGACCCAATTGCTTTAGAAAGCTGGTACCTATCATGTCAAAATATGTCTCCCAAGATTGCTATCAGTTAGCTCACACTGTAACAGTCCCTCAACTTGTGCCTTCCATTTAAGGCCTTCAGTTTCAGTGGTCCTTGTTCACAGACTTTCTTTGAAGAATCACAGAGCATTTCAAAGAACAGCCTTGTGCATGGTTGACAATAGGTAGGATGTAAAGATGGCCACAGACAAGGATTCAGAGATCACTGAATGGCAGAACTGTAGGGGTAGGAAGGGACCTCCAGAGATCATCAAGTCCAACCCCCCTGAAAAGCAGGTCCCCTGCAGCAGACTGCACAGGTAGGCATCTGACTTCATACCTGCTTATTCATATGCAGTGTGGAGATAATGCTTCTATTTGACCTTTGTTATCTAGTTCTATCCTTAAGGACAGAGAAATATCTTCTACCACAATGTATTTCTGGTATCTGTCTCAGACATACATATAGGACTTACTGTACTTTGACTGAGGAATAGCAACAACCTCCCTGCCATTTGGAACTGCAACTATTTATGTTAAAGGGGCTCATCATCACTATCCGATTAAAATGGGTTGCAGCTAATCAGAGGCAGTGATGTTGTTGAGGGGGAAGTGCTGACATGGGAAAAGAAAGTGATTAAATATCATTAGCCATCTTTTATGTTATCAGGACAGGCTCCCTGTCTGAGCCAGATTAACTCCCACTCTTTCATTGGTGCACTGGAGGATGTTTTCTGAAGGACTGAGCTGTATGGTTTTCATTCATTACAACTCGTTGTGTGAACGCTCCTCTTACCAGTCTGATCTATCCAGCCAGGACTTGCAGAAGCAGAGACTCAACTTCTCCATGCACTATCTCTTTCCAAGTACATGGAAGTATTTTGAGTTCTAAGGAACTTCACATGATTTTTTTTTTCCATCTTCTTCAATGAGGTGCATTTGGTCTGGTCTTTCAAAGGTCAAGGAAGGACTGACTGGGGAATTTTCCACTGTTGTGCCCTGTTATTTTGTTGAAGAGATCTTTTAAGAAGAATGCACTTCAGCAGAAAGGCTGAAGGTTCAGGGCCCTGTTGTGTCAGGCACTGTATACACAGAGTAAAATGGAGTCCCCATCCTTTAAGGTACTGCAATGGTGGTCCCAAAAAAAACCAACCAAACAATAACAACAACAACAAAAAAAAGTAGAGATTCAGCACAGAAAAGAGTATTTCATAGCTACAAATCTGCTCAAAGTACCAGTCCAAACCTAACTCAGGACGTGAATCAAATTAAAGTTCAGTTCTTGCTGTCTTCCACTATGGGAAGGTGTCACTCACCCCAAAACAACTTCATGTTGTCTGACCTAGCAGAGCAGGGGAGCAGCTGAGCTCCCACCACACAAAGGCTGTACACACACTGTGTGCGTAATGGAATAGGTGTTACACTTACATTTAGCAGTCACATGTGACCCTTCAGTTCCTATTTGCTTAGTTCTTCCATTATTCATTTCTTTGCAATCTGTATCAGATCTTATATTAAAAGAGCATTATGGTTGGGAGCAATAAAATCTCACCAAGGAGCTCAAGTTAGCAGTAAATAAAAAGGCAAGACAGGAGCTGAAGACAGTGATTAATTTTGGCAATGTAATGGAATGGCACTGAATAAAGGAGCCTGTAAACACACTGTGAGATTCTCCGGTCTCACACTCATGTGATTTCTAATTTGTTTGAGTCTTTTCTAAATGCTGAGATACATCTTGCCAGTGTTAGTATCCACTCAGCTATTGTTACTTGAGGTCTGATGGTCTCTTTATTGTTATGCATCTGATTCTGTCATCTGATGAATGCTGGGAACACAAATGGACAATTCCTCAGTGAAATTAGGTAAGGTTTAGTAAAGTCAGAGAAGCTCCACCAATCTACATCAGCTGATAATCACAGATAATGAACTCACATCTACTTCAGTTCATCAGGAAAATGTTGCATATCCAGTTCCCTGACCCAGCTACATCCATCTAAGTGTAGAGCGATGCTACTTTCCTTGTGCACAGCAAAAAGCTATGCAGTTTGCAAATGTATCTTCCACATCACCCTTCATGCATTGAGCTGCTGGAAAGGTCAAAAACATGTTATCCTCTT
The DNA here is from genome assembly GCF_054131305.1 of Coturnix japonica. Lineage (NCBI taxonomy): Eukaryota > Metazoa > Chordata > Aves > Galliformes > Phasianidae > Coturnix > Coturnix japonica. The sequence goes on along the minus strand of NC_140664.1, from coordinate 9,301,906 downwards.
TAAAAAAACAAGCAAACTGTATTTCCGGCAGAGGGCAAAAGCTCACTTTTGCACGAGGTTAGAGGTGTAAGCACCTCAAAATTAAATCCAGAGTAGCATAACTGATCTTTCATTCTACCCCACGTTGTACCAGGCAGCACCATTTTATTTTTAACATTTTTAGACATGACAGAGCTCTAATAATTGATGCTGTAAGTTGTGCTGCAACATTATCTCCCTGTACAACCCCTACCTTCCTGCTCTGTCTTCAAGCTTTCTCCCAGTTCGGCCACGAGGCCTTTACACTCCTCTGTTCCAATAAGCAGAGATTGACTTATTACTCCCACAAATTTTACACATGGGCTAGCATATGTGACCACATGCCCTTGTGACCATTAATCCATCTGCCCTCCATGTTCCACTCCTTTTTCACCCCCTCACTTTTCAGATTAAATGTGCTTTAAGGGGAGGGAGAATATTATCTCTCAGGGGCAGATTGATGAGCAAAGGAGCCAAAGGATGCAGCAGCTCCACCCCAGGCTGTTTGGAGGAGAGACTGTTTATTTAATCCTTGCAGCTGAAAACTGCTCCCACATTTCCAGTCTAGCCCTTCAGACATCTGAAATGTCTGTACAACATACTGTAATGATGAGATCTGTCATCAGAATGTTAACACTTATAATTACATTCTATTTTTCTTTCTTCTTTTTTTTTTTTTTCTGAAAAGTATTTTGTAGATAGATATAATTGCAGTGATAGTTCTGTAAATATTTATAGTCCTACCTATAGTCCATGTCTTTTGAGCTTTGCTAAGCAGAAGACTTGTGAGACTATAGATGCCTTTGACCAAGGTTAGACCAGACTTATCTTGACAAACACTGAGGATGCTCCACAACTTCTACCACCTCCTGACAACTTTTTCTCCTTCAGCACCTTGGTCTCACAGCAAGCATGCTGGTGCACCAGAGAAGTCATCCGAGCTGTCTTCAGTAGATTCAAGATGGCACAGGACTGTTGTGAAATGCATGCCACTTAACACAAATAACACTCTCTATCTCCTAATTCTGTGCAATCTTGAAATTCAGACCTGGTTTATCAGTAGTCACACTAAAATCATCAGATTTCCTAAGTTCTTCTACCTACAGTGTCTCACTGTCAGTTCTTAATGTATTGGAATTTTTATAGGTCTGGATTTTTTTTCTGCAAAACTTGAGAAAAATGAAGTTATTCATTGAGCTTATTGCCATATATATATATATATATGTATATATATACTTATATATATATATATGTAAATACGAGTAAAATAAACCCCCAGGGTACAAATCCAGAATCAAGTTAACACAACATAATAAGTTTCTAAGTGTCAGCTGAACCACAGTAACTGCCCACATATTCAGTCACAACCTTGGGCAAAGCTGCAGCAATATACTGAACCAAAGGAACTTGAACTGCATGGTCTGAGCCCAAAGTAAGCCCTGAGAGGAAAACAAAAGTATGAGATGAATATCACTGCAAACCTCTGCATGACTGGTCAGTGGAGGTATAAGTTGTTTTAACAGAGAAATCATCCTTTCCAACCTTGTTGACTATTATTATTTCTCCCAGAAGGGAGTTATATTAGGGTGGACTGAAATATGAGACAGAACCAGAAATGTTTTACTTTTAATATCAGCATTAATATCACCTCATAGCTGTCTGCATCTATAGATACTATTCTATGCTGTGCAAAAGCAGGAACTAAAAATAAAAAGCCTTCCTTTTCCTAAACCACTCAGAGTGCAATGTCAGGAACAGCAACCAACTCCAGTCTGCATCTTTTCTGGCAAGTACTACATAAAGTTGTAAAAGAAAAAGGAAGAGGAAAACAGGAAGTACTAACATAGCTTCCAGTTCTCAGTGCCAGGCTCCTCTCTGTATTTGTGACCAACCCTGAACAGCTGCAAACAAACCCAGCACAGAAACAGCTCTCTGAAATGTTTTGTGGGGTACATTTAGCTGCAGGCTAATGGGAAATGAGGGAATAGTGTCTACACTAACATTTTTTGTCTACTCAAAGCATTTTCTTTGAATCCAGAGGCTATCTTGTCCTTTGTAATTCAGAGGAAAAAGAAATGTGAAGGAATGCCTGATACTGCTGTCCTTGGAGTCTGAGAAGTAGTTTAGAAATAAATGGATAATAAAGACAGAGAGGTAAATAAAAAACTGGATGAACAGCCAGGCCCAGAGGGATGAGGTACAAAGTCTAGTTAATGGACAGTAAAGAGTGGAATCCCAGGGGTCAAAGCTGGATTTCATCCTGTTTAACATCTACATTAGCAGTCAATGGGGTAGAATGCCCCCTCAGTAAATTCACAGATGATGTAAAACTAGGGGCAAACTATCACCAGTGGGACAAGAAGTGATCATTCCCCTCTACTCAGAGTTAATGAAGCAGTATGTGGCATGTAATGTCCAGTTTTGGGCCCCACAGTATGAGACAGAAAGAGACATACTGGAGAGATTTCAACATAGGGCCACCAAGATGGTCAAAGGACTGGGGTAGGTTTCTTCTGAAGACAGGCTGTGAGAACTGGGACTGTTCAGACTGGAGGAGACTCAGATGATCTCTTCAGTGTGTCCAGGGAAGAAAGGAGCTTACAAGCCGAGTTGGACCAGATGGCCTTCAGTGATCCCTTCCAACCTGAGCCATCCTGGGGCTCTATGGATTCAATTAATCATGCCTACTTCATTGATTTTTTTAGCTTGCCTTCTCCATCCTCTAACATTTGATGAATTACAGTGGCAACTGTGAGTTCCTCCTGGTCTCAGAACCTGGAAACACTGGTCCCTGAGTAAACAAGGCTCCTTCTCAAAGAGTTTGTAGCTGTAAGATTGAAATACATAGACTGATGTGTCAAATTTGCTCAGTGTTTTTTCACATGGTAACTCATTGAAAGATCCAAGGTCTGGAATCATCCTGTCAAGAGTCTTCCTCACTGTTCTTCTCAATAAATGCAGGCCTGGAGTTCAAAGCTTAGTAATTTACCATTCATGTGGTCTCTTGCCTCAGAAATTCCTCAGCTATCCATGTCTATGTTTTCCTACTTTTTGAAATAGAAAGATAATTCCATTTAATCTGTTTATTGAATTTTAAATGAACTAGTTTCTGAAGGATTTATTCCAGGTAATAGGGCTCATCTATCTATGTATGATGTGCTATTATCTGATCTAACATCCGGAGGCCAAATTTTTATGAATCTGAATATAGCCAAGACTGAGCATATTGTGGTTTCAACCAATTTGCTCTTTTCCTCTGGAATGTATTTGTGGTGACATTTCCCTTCTTATTATCATCATCAAGGAAAGCCCTACTATTTGAACAACAGTTGTAAAATGCATTGGAGTATAATTATTGAAGGTCACTCTGGGAGTATTTGCAGGCATCAAAAGACATTGTGGCTTTTACATTACTCCTTGAGAACTAAGCTTCCTATGCTGACCATGGAAACTCAGTGCTTGTATCTTTGGACTCAGAGGAAGGAAAAATAATTTGCCTGAACAGCTCAGATCCTTCAAGTATTTTGATTTTGAATCTTCAAAGCAATATAGAGGGAAAGTCTATTGTCTACCTAACCAGTCCTGGGATGTGACACAACTTCCATAGCTAGAAATAGTCATTCATAAAACTTTCCAGTATTGCCTAGTACCCACCCAACTGAAGGATGTAACGTTTATCACTCTAAAATCTGAAAACCCAAGGAGATCTGTGTTCTCATTATCACTAAAACAACTTTCACTACCCACTTTTGAGAGGCATAGCAAAAACAATGGAATACATCTAGGGAGAGCAAATGGGATGTTATTATGTAGCATTCCTTCAGTCAGAAGGTTTCATTGTAGAAAATGAGACTGAAGTTAGGACTGTACACACTCACTGACGTTTGGGAGTCTCCAATACATCACCTGCTGTTTGGAGATACGTATGTCAAGCCCTGTACTGCCTAAATGACAGCTGAGACAGGTTTACACAAAATTGAACTCTTAGCCAGATAAGCCCTTTGTCTCTTCTTTATGTAACAATAGTAACATGACTTGGTGTCAATCTCTCTTCAAGATCCTAGCAGAAATAAAGCAGTTCCAAGGTTGAATTTTCCAGAAGTTCTGTGACTCTGCTGCTGGCAAATCATTCTGTGGTAGGACCCGGGGTGTGGGGCAAGGAGTGTTCACAGCCTGGCACTAATTTATTCTTACATATTAAATCACTTTTTCAGGACTTGAACTACTTCCACAACAATCCAGCACCAATGTTTTAACAGCCTAAAAAATTATTAGACACCAATCTCAGATCTGTGATCTTCCTTTTTTGGCCAGCTTTTATGAGATGGAGGTGCAAAATGTTTGAACTTTACACCACTTATCACAGTATCCTTCAAAACAGAGGTGTACTTCAGCTTCTGAGAACAGTCATCTCCTTACGCTTTTATGATTGAATCTTACGTTCATTTGTTAATTGTTTTTTGTTTTCTTTTCTTTTCTTCTTGTCAAATTCAGAATCATGGGAAAGAGCTTGAATGTGATTGTTCTTGGAGCCCAAAAATTCTGCAGTGTTTACTTCAGAGATCCTAGCAGAGTGCAGGTTGTACAGCTGGATTAAATGATGCAAAGGCCCCTTCTGGCTTTTAAGTCTGTATTTGTCAGAAATTGACAACTTTAAGCTAAATATCATGATAAAACTGCTCAGGTGAAGGCTAAAAGTGAGACTGTATGTCTTCAAGGGAGATAAGTCAGAGGATTATGTGAATTTACACCGAATGCAAATCTGACCCAGGAGGTGACCAACTACCTGACCTGAGAGAAAATAACTCAGGTGATATGCTGGACCATTGCACTTTCTAAGAATGAATCTAACACCAAAAGGAGTCATCTAGCACATATACTTCATAAAATAAGCAATTTGTAGAACGGTGGCTATGATAAACAAAAATACGTAAATGCAAGAAAGGGTTTCCAGGCAAAAGAATGAAAGGAAACACACATACAAAGTTTCTGCCTTGTTTCTTTGAGTTGAGCTATATTTAAAATTACTGGCAGTGTTATTCATCGTCAGGAAGAATCGGGAGATGGGCTAATGGAGGAAATTAATGTCCATAAGGCAAAGGCCACTGGCTTCCTTTTGCTTAAGCACAGCTGAGAAAATATCATTATAACGTTATCTTTCATGCAAGCAAACAGCACTGAAAGTGGTCAACTCTTTCTTCAGAAACCAACTGCTCAAGGAAACTATCAGTCTGTCTTCAGGTCCTTTATAGACTCTTTCACGGTAGCACTTAAGCACTTCCCATGTAAATTCAGGATGCTTAAGTCAAGAATAATACCCATGTTATCACAAACAGTGATAAAGTCTTGTTTTTCAGATAAATAAATCAAATCAGTAAGGAAACAGCAATTCCTTTTTATTTGTAAGAAATCATCAGAGACCCACTGGATAAAGATGAAGAACATTGGTTGACTAATGCTGTGAATAGATATTCTTCCCAAAAACATATGTTCTAAGATTTTTCAGGCAAGGATGGCAGCACATCACATTTAGCCCTGAGGATCTCACTCCTCAGTAGCTTAGCATAAGGAAGGCACCTTTGCTGTGAGCCTGTTTCCAGGCTGTGTGCTCTTGGATCAGAGCCTGCTGCTGCCCGGCACTTGGTGCAGTTCTGTGCAAAGATGGAGCAAATAAACAAATCATGGGTATGGATTTCAATGAAATGGCTTTAATGAGTTTTCCTTGCTGCAAATTTCGATTCTGCACAGTGCTTTTTCTGTAAGACTCTCTTGTCTTCATAATAGACAGGTTTACCTCTCAGAAAAAAAACAGCAGGCTTCCTTGGGTGAGTCCCACACTTAAGGGAGAAAAAGGCCAAAATTAGTCCTGCCAGAAGCAGTCACAGTTCTCCCAGGAAAAGAGGAAAGATGCAGTACTTTCTACCAAGGCTCTGTTTTGCCTAGAGATTTTAGGCACAGGAAGGTAGTCCTTGAAGAAAACATCTCTCTTGGAAACCTTTGTAAAAACAAAGGTAGCGCATGAAAATAAGTTACCTTTGTCTGTACTAATTTGCAAATGGTGCTGGAGAAAATTCCAAAGGGAAATTGCTAAGAGAGAGGCATGGAAAATCTTTCGTGAGAAAAGGGATTTAAATGATCACGTGCATAAGCAAACAAAAGAATAAAGGCCAATCAACTAAATTAAAAAGTCTGATATGCAAAACTGCTCAAGGAAATACCTCTTTTCATGCCCTGTGTAGTCAAGCCACAGGATCTGAGCTTACAAGGCATACTAGAGATCAAAAGCTCAAATGCTCAACTTGATTGTTTATAGGAGGAACAACGATATTTGGAATTTAGATAATATTGAAGGAGAGAAAACTTTGAAAAGAATATCTGGTCACAAATATTAACTCCTACATCACAGTCCATTTGTGAGGAACCTTAGTTGAGCTGCAAGAACTTAATATGAAATAGCAAGAGCTTGAAAGAGGAACAGCACAGTTGTCTGTCCTGTGCCTGCAACAGGGATGGAATGCAAGTGGACTGCTGAACAGAGAATTTCATAATTGAGCATTCAGATATCAGCACTTATCCACTGAAGAACTAACTTCTCTGTGCCATATGCACCTTTTCCAGACAGGGGCCAGGTGCCATTTGGGATGTCAGAGTTTTGTTTTTTTGCATTCTTGGTTGGTTTGTTGTTTGTTTGTTTTTGGTTTTGTTTGTTTGTTTGTTTTTCTGTCTGTTTGCCTTAATAGAGATTAGTGAACATCTCTAGGAAAAGCACTGTGTAAAGCAGGGATTCATACCATGTAAAGGTGGGGCAGAATTTTATAACCAACATCTTCCATATGCAGTGATATCCAACATGCTTTTCTAATCTTTGTGCATTCAAATCTTTAGGATAAAGCAGAACACCTCTATGGCATTCAAATTTTACCATTTCAAATTTTAATTGGTACTACAGAGAATAGTTTCCCGTCACCTAAAACTTTAAGCAGCTCTGAGACTGTGTGCCAGCACTGTCTCAACAATTCTTCACTTGTTTTAAGGTCCAGTGGTGATTTACAAGAACATTTTTAACCAGTTCATTTGGTATCAAATACATACTTAAAAGCTTACACGCCTGGTTCAGTTTTGGTTCAGTTTTTCTGACCCTTATTGCCTAAACCGAATACAAATTAATAGAATGCAATTATAGTTTATCTTCTTCATATCTAATGGCAACTTGGTATTAAGTTTTGGCATTCAATAACATACCATCTAATGGTATTCATAGGAAATAACAGTTAAGAATTGCACTATACAAAATAAACAAGTGATAATTTTATTTAAAGTGATGTTATTACATATATACAGTTATGTATGTGTGTGTGTGTGTGTGTGTGTGTGTGTATGTAGTCACAGGCTTACAAACACTTGTGTAACAATCCTCCTCTGCAAAATGTATCTATTATTTCCCATTAGATGTTAAACAAAAGTAGGTCAAACTGATTAGCTGCTGTCTGACAAGCAACAGCTATTTTCTCTCAATTAAAACCGTGTACATTACCAGTTCTGAGGGCATAAATGTTTGGGTGTTTCTTTGAATTTCACAGGGCCAGGTCACCTTGCTATTCTAGCAGATGATATGCAGCAGGTAGGCATGCTGCCACCAGTAGAGAATAGGAGCTTTTGTTCTGTTTTATTTAGCCAGTAAATTCCTTGACTCCTTCATACATCAGCTGGGCATATCTCTGGCCCCAGCTGGGACCCCTCAGGAGAGCTGCAATGCCAGCAGAGCATCCAAGATGCAATGGAAGGGAAACGAAGAGACATGGCACACACTGAGAGAGTGACGAATGATGCCCACAGGATCCTCCTTGCCATGTAGGCACTCAGTTTAGCTGTATGCCCTTCAGGGTAGGCAGGAATAATTTTGCATGTGATCAGGGATATTCCAGGCATCTGGTGAATAATAATACCTTAGTAATTTCAGAAAACTTGCAACTTGTGGCTGTTGTTTTCCCTTAGATTTGGGTTCTTTCTTTTTAAAAAAACAGATTCTAAACCTGGGATCTCTACATTATTCAAGGGCACATACCTTTAATGAGTGCTCCTGGGTAGTCACTGTAATTTCCCGAGCATTAAATGCCTTAGATCTGTCCAGTAATAATAACACATTCAACAAATCACCTGAATATATGATATACATGTTATATATATATATATATATTGTTATGGCATTGATTATCAGTGGCTTTAGAGTTTTAGCTTCTAATTGTGATATCTTAAAAACATAAAAACAGCATCATTTGATTGATCAGTAAAAGAGTACTTTCTGGTAAACCTGTAACTGAAATTCCGACTTTCTGATAGTGAAATTGTTTATGTAAGTGACTGCTACCGTGTTAGAGACCACAGCTTCGGAAACAGCTGGAGCTCTTCAAGATATGAGTCCCAGCTGCTCAAGGCCCCATAGCTGGAGCCGCCACCTTACAGCAAAGCCACCAGGAGGGAGGGAAGTGTCACCTTCAGCCAACAGAGTCATTCAGATCCACCAACAGCAGTCCCCAGTGAGCCAAGCAAGTGCTCATTAAAAAAAAAAAAAAAAAAAAAAAAAAAAAAAAAGAGTGTTTATGAACAGGTCTGTATACAGAAAGCAGAAGTTACCTCAGAACATACATCACTTACATATTTCCAAAGATGTCCTAATGGCTGCTAGAAAATGGATTAAGGTGTCTCTTGGTAGCATCACTTCTCCTGTTTCAAAACTGGCCTTGAGGCATGCATTACAGTAAATACAGACGTGTGACGGTTTCACAGTTTTACAAAAAGTGATTGTGCAACCAAACTTCTGTTATTTGGAAGAATCACTTGGCTGCTGTCACCAGATTACAGCTAATTTGTTCCAGGTGACAGCAATAGAAGTGTGCTACAGAAGAGGTTTATGATGGAATTAATGTGATGGAAAAGCATAATATACAATGGAAGCTGTTTTCTTTGCAGTCTGGCAGATGCCAGTGTATGAATTCAGCTGCTAACATCACTGTATTTCAAATACTGCACACATGCTTTGTCCCTTTCTACTGATTTAGTTCCCTTGGTTGCATCAAATTTGGGTAATTAAGGCCACTATTGGTCCTGGTGATGTTAGTTAGAGTATTGACGTGTAATTGTTTCTAAATCTGTCTTTTATTAACCAGGTACCAGATGTTCTGGGCCATCCCTTTCCTCTTCTCACCAAACAGGAGATGGGTATGCACTGCCAGATGTACTGAACATCATGCATAACACCAATGCATACTGAATGCAGTGTACAAAGGCTGCTTCGGAAATAATGGCTCTTATTTTATTATTTTTGTCCTTTACATCGAGGATGGATATATTGGTGGTATAGCAGTAGAGGCTGAACCTTCCCACCAACATTCCTTTACACTTTTTTGCAGCAAGGGGGTAGTCTAACAAACTGGCCCCTAACAAGAAGTGTGTATGAAGGAAAAGAGGGGAACTGAATTCCTCCATGTGGAAAAAATGGCACCCATTAGCATTCATTGACAGATGCTGAATGTTTATGGAGATCAAACTGTGGATGTGAGCACAATGAGGCTGTGGCTGGTGAGTGTCCATGTTGCCTGGTGTTGTGGTGAATTACAATGGGTATCTACTCTCCTCAGAGGTGTTTAAAACTGGCAGCTGAAACCTATGTAGTATCGATAAATTCCTGGATTTGGAGGAAAAAATAAAAAAGAAAGAAAAAGAACACACAAAAAAACTGATTTCTAAAGAAAACAGTCTCACTGTGAAGCACAGTACACCAAGATGATGTATTGGGTGGAGTGAGGAAGAGACAGCTTTCTGAAAAATAAGGTATCCTTTCTTTTGCCCCTCTTCTTTCACTGACAGATGAAATACCCTTTAAACAGCAGAGGACCTGAGCACTGCCTCTGATGATGACTGAGTACAGATGTAGTTCTTCAGTTTTTATTTTTGTTTTAAAACATATTCTTTAAGGATGATGGGTAGGGAATGGCCATTTATGAGTACTGTGCCTGCCTTTTATTACAGGAGTACTGCATTATTAAGCAGCACTGTCAGATGTCCCCTGTGGAAATAATGTCTGTTCCTGGTGAGGTTGTGCTTCCATCCAGCTTCTTGTTGCCATGCTGTGCAATCAGATGGGTTGTTTTACTAGGCTTCCAGGAAATTAGCTTGCTGCAAAAAGTTGAGATGTTCCCTTTGTTAGTTCTGGTGACCCTCACCTGCAACATGATAAAAAAAAACTCGTGATGGAAAAGGAGGATGTTAGGTTTTATGCTGCCTGCCATACCACCAACATCCACCTCTGATATCATGGGCCATCATAATGAAATAGGAGGCATTACTTTTGGAGCAGCCCTCTTTGGTAAAAGCAGCTGAAAGTGCATGAATCACTCCCTTGCAGGTCCACAGGCCTGTTTTTGCTGGAGGCACCAAACAATTGCATATTCTCCACTCCTGCAAGTATCCCTGACTAATCTCAGGCATCAAAACATGCCAAGTAATGTAAAACAAAAACAAAAACAAATCCTACATTGACACTTATTGCGCTCACTGAACTGTTCTCTGGTATTTTCTCACTGTCCCTCTTGCAGCAGGCAGAGCGCAAAGGGCAGAGCAGGGCAAAGGGCAGAGCAGTGCCCAGCAGACACTTTGAGTGCAGTGAAAATGAAAATTGTTTGCAAAATTGGGCTAATTTGCCAGTACTTCATTTTAGCAGACAACCAAAGAATCTGTTCCAAAAATACTGACCTGTCTTCATTGAAAAGACCCTTTTCTCAGCCATACAACTGAGCACAGTGTACACCTTTTCAGTTACATAGGAGTCTCTTCTCTCAGTACGTGAATTCACACATTGGCTTTCTGCCTCTCAGACATCAGCAGGATTACAGCCACATGTGCACCCAACACCAGCCAGCTGTTTGGAAGGGGAGAAAGAATGCTGGTGTTCAACCGATAGACAGAAGAAATAAAATAGATGAACTGTCAGAAGCCAGTCATAATTTCCTTGGATTAGCACCTCTGCTTTCTTCTCTAACTGCCATGTAGGACTGTGCTTGGTCCCAACCCCAGTCCTGTGTCTCTCTGCAAGATGGAACTTCCATAAAAGAAGCTGGATTTCCTCTGCTCTCATGTTGACAGCCTGGCAGCCCTTGGGGGTCTCCTGCAGAACAGCAACAAAGCCCGCATGCTTTGACTGGATCATAACAGCCAGATTGTGACTTTCTTCTTGTATGTTATCTTTCAAACCTGGCAAGTTATCATACATGCAATAGAGAATAATATTATCAGGTGATCACTTTTGGCTACCATAGGGTATGAAAATCACACACTGTGTTAAAAGCCACTAGCGAAAGTGACTGTCAGAATTATTTTAAGCAGATTAAGCTGTTGCCGATCACTCATTCTCTCTGAATTGAACAAAGCTTTAGCAACTGTCAAAAAGAGCAAAAGACTCCGAAATCCTCCTTCTTTCCCTCAGGTAACTTAAATGGAATCTGAGCTGGAAAATAAGGATGTTACAAAAAGATACCTCTTCTCATAAGCAGAAAAGACTTGAATGGGTTAAGCCATATCTGGCTGAGTCCCAACAGACATAAAAATCACCTGTGCCTGCTCTGAAATAAATCAGTGTCCTTTTCTGCTGCTACCGTTGTCTGGAAATAATGCAAATGCAATGGGCCTGCAGTGACATTGTGCCGCACTCGAAGGATACACATAATAAATTGTCCCCTAATACTGTTAAAGAGACATTTTCATCTTACTCAGTAGCTTTTGAGGTTGAACTGTGCTACTTACCAGTTGAGGACTGTGATACGGTGTCATGTCATTCTGCTCTATTATTCATTTAGTCTCTTATTGCTTATATGCACATTTGGTTTTGAGTCTCAAAATGAATTTTGCTGCTTACATTCAATGATAGCATGTTTGCTGGCAAGCAGAAAAAAATGCAGGGAATTTTCTTTCCACTTTGTAGCCGTTGTTTTAATCATTTCTCTTCAGCAGCAGCTGGAACAGATCGTAGATTCATATGATCTGGCTCCATTGCATTCATCACTGGGAAAAATGCATGGCTGTGTTAAAGGAGGACAGAAAAAATTTGTCTGCCCAGCAGGAAGCTATTGCTGTTCCATAATTGTTTGGTAAAAGGAAACTGGAATAAAAATGGAGGTAAATGGAAATCCCTGTCAACCCAATCCATCAAAATGGGTTTAACTGACAGGAATCACAACTTAGGAGCTGAATGTGAAAGCTGGAAAGCCCAATATTAAATTAAATAATTACTCATTTAGTTACAAGATTTTAAACCTTAAAATTGTCTGATTGCATCGACTGAGCAGATCTAACAGCAGGACATTTTTTAGACAACAAAGTCAAGAGAGCTCAAACGTAGGAACTATGATAAGAGCTCAAACAGCAAAGCATACTTGTACTGCATTTGTTTGTTCGTTTGCTTTTTGTTTTGCTATTTAAGCATCATTAAACTCTCCAAACTCCCAACTGTGTCCTAAAATGGCCATCTATCTGGTGCCAAGGCAAGTATTTGTGCATCCTTACTGAGAAGCAGTTCAGGGAACCGATCCTGCTAGAAAATAACTGAGGAAAGAAAAAAAATTACTTTCTTCTCGGCTGGTTGCCCAATTCTCTTCGTGCTTTTGCCAGAAGAGGATGGCATGGCACTGAGAACAAGTGCCCGTGCAGAGCAGATCCCTTAGCATTGCAACCCATTGCCTGCTCAGCTCTCAGTACCCAAGATACTTTAAATGAATAAAAATCCTGTCTTGGCACCTTTCTGCCTCATTTTCATGTGTGAACACAACAGACAGAACTGAGACAATGAAAATCACTGAACCAGAGTAGTAGCAGAAGGGATTTGGCTTCAGGCACCTGTGCTGTAAAACTTGTAAGCAATATGGTTAAACCCATTAGTCATTTACTGTACATAAGTGTTTCACAGAATAGGGAGCAATAGCTGAGTAAGGGCTAATGCACCGACATGCAGCCACATTTTGAGCTGAGATTCCTAGACTACAACACTAGAGGAAACCCATGGCAATTTCTTAGCCCGGATATTTGTACACCACAGGCCATAGGACGTCTTTGGCCAACTCCCACTTCAAGCCTTGGATATAGGAGTGAAAAGCCATTTTTCAGTTTATGGCACATGGACCTCAGAGAACTATGTCCATAGAAACTACAAAGCCTGCCATGAGATGAGGAGTTTGTAAATGCTGTAGAAATGGGCATCTCGAGAAGTTCTCATATATCTGCATATCTAAAACCAACCCATAACCACTTACTAGAACACAAAACTTTTAGAACACCTCCCAAAACTGACCTGAAATTTTACACTATGACATCAAGGGGTCATTTGTTGTTTGATTATATTTAATTGCCATATTTTTAGCTCAGATGTTCCTTAGTTCAACTCCCAACCATCTTATCTGTTATAATGTGGTCTGCGAACTGAGGAACTCGCTATAATCAAGTCTCTGTTCTCCAAGTGGGTGCTTCCAGGGCAGTTAAATCAGTCTTTAATCCTCAGTCATCTAATCAGGCTGTGCTCTCTGAATCTTTCACAACACAGGATTCTTTCCGCTCCTCCAAAGCTTCAGTGCTTCTCTATGAACACTTTCCCATTTTTCAGTCATTCCTGAGATAAAGAACTTGACAAAACATTGCTGTGGATGCTGCACCACTCGAGCACAGAGGTAACAGAGGCTCTCAACTTTAGGCTCAGACATTGGTACTCATATTTGCAAGGCTGTATTAGCATTTCTGTGAAATGTCTGTAGCTCATGTGAGTCCTTACGGTGCAGAAATCACTCATGTTCTTTGCTCTGTATTGTAGAGCATTTATTTATTTGTTCAGACTTAAGAGAAACTTATGCTCTTTACTTCCACCCTCCCTACAAAGTCATTCGCATTAAGAACGTACTCTGTCTTTGAGGAATAATCACATAGTTAAAGGTTCACATGGGCAACCTCTTCAAATACATCCACACCATTCTCCTTAAACTCTCCTGGATGTTTCAAACACCTACTATACTCTTAAGTCTTTCTGGAAACAATAAGTTTTACATAAAAAAATGACATCAAAGATAGCAAACTACTGTGCTTAGGTCTGCTTTAATTTTACATAAAGAATCTCCTAATATTTGTGACATATTATTTGCCTTTATAACTCCAAACAACCTCAGTTTCACTAGAAAACTCTAGTAAATAAGGATCAATATTGTACATGGGGGAGAAAAATCCAAAAAACCACATTTTTGTTCATACCTGTCAAGGTTATTCACATTTAGAAAATGATCAGGCTCTCAAAATGCTCTTCACTTCCACATGGCTGTACCTGTGCAACTCCAAGCTACAAGATATGGAAGACAAAGAGAAACCCTCACTCTGCCCCCTGTATAAAGGAAATAGCAAGAATAGACAGCAGCTTTGTGTATCTCAAGACCCACAGAAATTTAGCCCATGACTCAGGGCAGTATCCTCTGATACCATTTCATGCTCATTTTGAGAGTACTAGGACTTCTCATAGGCCACACACTTCACAGTACTGCATTGCAGCAGTGTGTAATCCTTGCTTGTTTATAGTCTGGCCACTGCATACTCAGAATTCAGTGGTTAGTTTTGAACATTTCCCAAGCCACAGCCTTCTGCAGGACAGACTGCCTTCAGACGGCACTGGAAGAGAACTGGTGCTGTCACATCCCCCGAAGAATTATGACCATAAGGGAATTTTCCTGGTCAGCTTGAAATTTAGTCTCCAGATATTTTGACCATAAGGTCATTGAAAATATTTTGGTATAAAGTACTGTTGTCTGGGGTATTCTCTGAAAATGGCAGAAGCACTTTATTTACAATTTGCTGTGCTGTGCATAATTACTGGGGACACTAAAATTCTCTCAGTTAATGCAGTCTCTGAGTCACACCAGTACTCCTCCATGTCCTCTACCATGAAAAGTTTTTCTGAAGGCAATAAATAGAAAAGAATACACTAAACTTGGACCCAGATTGTCCCATAATTAGGGCAATTTCACTGATCCTCAATGCAAACATCTGAAATAAATAAGCTTCTTTAACACTGAAAGTAAGTCCTACCAGCATGAACACTGAAATGTTTGTATCCAAAATTACAATGAGAACATAGGAACCTCCATGTGAAGCATATAAAGTGATCACATGCTGTTCCCCTGTCAAGAGCTCTTCCAGATAACACAGTGTTTGATCCTCCCCTTGGATATACCAGGGCAGTCTTATGGCTTCCCATGGGCAGATTCTGCTTCCACTTGAAACCATTTCCAAACCAGAGACTACATGAGTTTGAAGCCTTCCCTGATGTTCTATATACAGCTTCCAAAATGTAAACACTGGCATATTAACTTTATTGAGTGAGGAACAAAGTGTTAAGAACAATCCAAGAGGTGACACAGGTGACAACCATTCATTTCTCTAACCATAGACTCTTATACAGCACGGATTTTCTCACCTCTGGGCCTCATAGAGCCCACGTCATCATTTCTCAGGCACCTCATTTCTTTCTGCATTATTACAGGGTGGTACTAAGATGAAGACAAAACTCAGCCAAGAACATTTTCAAAGGCTGATCTAACCCTCTACTCAAATAATGTCTGCTAATGCACTCTTGTCTGTGATAGCCCTGTAGCATTTAAAGCTAATTAGTAACCCTTTCAGCATGGTACCTTCCCATGAAATGCAGTCATCAAACAATTATGCCAAGGAATAATTTGACCATCTGGACAAATAATAGATTTTGCTGTACTTCATTATTTTTAAACATACAAGCTTACAATATAATTGCCAGTTGCATTTCTTGCTTTACACCTTTCTGAAGAAAACCATCAAGGAACCAGTATTTCAGGCTGTGAACCTACTGAGGCAGAGCCTGAGGAGACACTGTCAAGAGGGATACCACAGTCTCAAATACAGGCAGAACAGAGCTGAGGAAGGACTTTTGATCTTCAGTCCAAGCTGGTATCTGGCCAAAAACCTTCTAAATTCCTAGGGGTGGTGATGAGCCTCCCCTCAATACTTTCTGATCCTCAAACGCCCTCACAATGCACCCTCACATCACAGCTTCTTGGAAAACTCCACCCTCATTTCTCTTTTTAAATCTGTACTCTGAAAATCCAGTATTTGCATTACTGCAGTTTCTTATTCACAGTAGCGTTTACATTCTCAGCCTTCCTTTCATCAAAGTAATGTCCACACCTCTTCTTAGTAATAATGCACCGTACACCATACACAGTCAACGTTAGGCACTGTTGAGGCAAAGATGCTGGTATATATAACATCAGTGTGTATGTAGAGGAAGTTTAAGATGTTTGCCCAAAAGGAGTGAAATTCCTCTATTTATCTCAAAAGATGTTAACCCCTGGACTCAAAGTCCAGCCAACACCATTTTCCAGAATATCTGGCCTTCGACTAATTATCTTTAAACTTCACTACCATATTGTCACTCTGGGGGAAACTGGATATTTCTGCTACTTTCTTCCAAAAGCAGGCTTCTCCATGCAGCAGAAGGCTCCTCAAGAAGCTTACCTTGTGTCATTATGGTTTCTTCAGACTTCTGGAAGGGAATAACATCACTACACAGACAAGGAGCCATGGGCTAAAAGAGCATTGTGGTGTGCCAGAAACATCAGGCAGCTTTCCCAAATGTTTTGCTAATTTTGTCGTTGACCCTAAGGCCAAAAATTTGAACCAGAAAATCACCGAGGACATTGGAACACACATATCTTCACTGTATCTGTTCCAAATCAGTGTCAACAGCTGGACTCTCCAAAATCATGTTTCGCCCTCAGAATGTAGGCATTTAAATTTTAAATTAGTTTTTCAGTTTTTAATGGATTTCTCTCTTAAATATTCCAAAACTATTTTCTTTAATATAAATATATATATATATTATATATGTATATATATTCTCATACAGAATGTAGAAAGAGCTCAGCTGAGCAGTACCAAAATATCACAAAATATGAAAAACTGCATCAAACCAAATAGAAGGTATGGCCAAAGAAAAATGAAAATAAAATAGTAAAACATATTTTAAAAGGGAAAAACAAACAAGCAAATACAAGTTCTGAGCAAACTGGACTTCATAGCAAATATTATGGAATGTTTGTTGAGATGTTACAAAGAGTCCTTTCTAACCATCATCACAACTCTGCCCAGTTACTTTCTACCTCTTTGGAGCTGATAAATCTTTTGCATGGCTAAGGCTTCTACTTTGTTGAGCTTTTACACACATGCCAAAATGAAATGTTTAATTAATGTCTCAGATCTTGAGTTTGTAAAACTCAGTCATCAGTTGTCTTTCAGAGGAGCTCAGGCTGGGAGCATTGATGTTGAGATTTAGTGTTAGCCTAACTTCATTATTTATAAAATCAGCATCGTGGAGAGCTTTTAAAAGCCCTTATTTACTCTCGACACCAGCAGCCTTCAGGAAAACATTCAAGGGATAAGTCTACAGCCTTTTGCAAGCTGATAGAAGCTTGCTCTGCCAAAGTTACAAGCTAATTCCGGGTTGTGTTAACACAGTGCAGAGCCAGTATGTGCAGACTCTCAGACTTATTAGCTTAGTTTCAGAAACACGATGACTAGAGCTACAGGGCTTCCAGATTGCTAACAGTACAGTCAGAGCAAGCTTATACTTGTCCACAAATAATACACATGTTTCTTCTAGAGAGGATGCAGTTATGCCTGAAAATTTATGCAGTTGCACCTGTAAACCTTATAGAACTTTACAGTTTCTCCCCAGAAATGTAGCTATAGTAGTAGAAATGAAATTCTGATTTTTCACAATGGAGGCACTGATAAGAAACCTGCAAGTGATGCTAGTAGACATAATGAATCAAGTATTACTTCTGTAAAATGCATGCTTTTCTGCACCATGGGTGTTCCCAGCAACTCAAATAGCAGTTTCAGTGTGTTTGCAGAACATCTGTGCTTATGAATTCAGGAGAAAAGGGTTTGACATGAACAGCCATTTCTTGCCTTTTTTAATGTCATTGTCTTCAACATCATATAGGGAAGATGATGAAAGATTTTAGAAGATAAAAATACATAGAATAGTTTCAGTTGGAAAAGACCTATAAATATCACTGAACCCAACCAAATTGTCTTCCTAGGGAGGTCGTTGAAGCCACAAGAGGCATTTGGATGATGCACTGAATAATATGTTTTAACTTTGGGCCAGCCCCAAAGAGGTCTGACTGTTGGGCCAAATGACTTTCATAGGTCTTCCCATTCTGCAACTATTCTATATTTCTATCATAAGCAAATAACAGAAAATCAAAGAAATTGTTTTACTAACTAGGAAATAAAATTTATTCTTAAAAAACAAAGAGCAAAGCTTAATCACCAAGAACACAATAGCCTGAATTTCACAGAAAACAAATAATTTTCTGGTGCAATAAGAAAGATCTTTATTAAATATTCAGGAGTAGCTACGGCTAAGCAGGATTAGAAGGCAAAAGAGACTGAGTAAAATACTTCTTGTTTTCTTCCAGGATTATTGTGAAAACGATCTTTTTTTAGCGTGTTCTCAGTCCAGATTGGGCTCACTTTCTTTCATCGACAATTCACCCTGCACCCAATACCAGCAGCCCTTGGTTAAGGTCAAATACCTATATTACACTGCCCTTCCAGCAATATTGAATTGGTAAAGTATCTTTTCAGCTACAGTTATATTAGATATAGCTATTGACTTCCTTCTTTTTTATTGCACTATAAAACATTCTACAGTGAAAATAAAGGTTTACTTTGCAACAGAGAATTCACAGACATCCATTACTGCTGACTCTTCAAATCCTTGGACGTTTGTCTTGCTGCCTGTGTTGATTGAGACATTCTGAAAACCAATTAACTGTCCTTCAACCAGCCCCTGACTTGTATAATTAGTGCACTGTGGTTTATGTAGCGATGTACTGTAGATGTGAAAATAGTTGCATGTGTCCCTTTGTGTACAGCCAAACTATTTATAAAAGGTTGGGTTTCTTTCTTTCTTTCCTGTTTTCAGAAAACAGGCAGAAAACTGCCATCCCCACAAAAGCTCCAGTAGGAGTTGGCTGCCTCCACTTGATTTTAAAGATAATAGCGTCTCATCCTGATTCATCCCACTCTAACTGAAGTTCCAAGTGTTCTTTTGCCAAATACTGAGGTAGTTTGGAGACTGATGTAGGATCAGGAACAAGCAATTATATTCATTGTTACAAGCCTCAGGTAGAAAGATTGACAAAAGAAATATTCTATGATAATAAAGCAAATAATCAGAGGCGAAAGCTTCAGATTTCAAAATTCCACTGTGTTTCTAAAGTAAACTACAAAAGAAATCATCTAAAACTATTTTTAAGATGTTTTTGTTTGGTTTTTTTTTTTCAGACATCTGAAAGACGCCTAAAATGCAGAAAAATCTCTGCTACATTCAGCCATCTCATTTCTGGTTTTGACCCACATTCAGATGGAAACTCCTCTGACAAAATCTCTGGCCAGATTAAAAAATATATATATATTCAAACACAGATAAGCTGAACTGGAACAGCCTTCCCAAGGCAATGGTCATGCCCCCACACTGCCAGAGTTCAGGGAGCATTTGGCAGTACTTGCAGACACAGGGTTTGAACTTTGGGTGGTCCAATGTGGAGCCAGGAGTTGGATTTAATGTTTCTTGTGTGTCCCTTCCTACTGGGGGTATCCTAGGATTCTAGGATGCTAAGCTTATATGTTCTCTTCATCTGTATGCTACAGATCCATGCAATACCTCAGAATGCTCTGACAACACATATTTACAGTATTTGTGTGTCACAAGATAACAAGTGGTTTTCATTCATCACCTACCTGTCTTGGAGGAATTTGCAAATCAAGGAAGCGTATCACAAAAGTAGAAACTGATGATTTCTACTAGGCAGAAGCAACAGTTTAGTATCACCCCTTCATACAATTTGGTGGGATACATCCACAAAGTACAGTGCATCTCTCAGTACTCTTGTGGTCTTGTAGAGTCATTGAAGAGCAAGAAACATCTATGCAGTGATTCAGGCTTGGCTGCAGGATACCTCTCCTTCATTTAGAAACAGAGCATGGAGATGTGAAGAACTCAGTTATAGTCTTCTCTTTTGTGGCAAATTTAGCTACTGAGAAAAATGAATTAAATGAAATATCTGAAAAATTATTTCATGCTTACAGGACAGGTGTGGAAAGTGTCATAGCAATAATGATTCCTGGCTCTCCTCTCTAGGAACAACAGATCTTACACTCTGTCTATGTTTATGAAGAGAGTAATTTACAACTAAGCAAAATCAGACCCAGACTATAGTATTGTACAAACATTGCAGTCAAGCAATCCTCAAGAGCTTGCAATCTAAATAGACAACACAAACACAAGGGTAAGACACAAGCAGAGCAAATGACATAAAAAAAAGTCACAGAAAACATGGATAGTGATAGGACAATGGGGAATGGTTTTAAACTAATAACAGGTTTAGGTTATATATTAGGAGGAAGTTTTTCACACAGAGGGTGGTGACACACTGGAATAGGTTGCCCAAAGGAGGTTGTGGATGCCCCATCCCTGGAGGCATTCAAGGCCAGGCTGGATGTGTATCTGGGCAGCCTGATCTGGTGGTTGTGAACCCTGCACATAGCAGGGACATTGAAACTAGACAGTCATCATGGTCTTTTTTTCAACCCAGGCCATTCTATGATTCTATGATCCTCATTGCTGCAGTTCACAGCAGTCCCAAACTGCAGTGAGATGCCATCTGAGCAGGAGGGAAGGAGCTAAAGAGTAGCATGCTCAAACTAAGAGCTAGTTACTAACTAGAGTTAGTTTACAGTAAATTATTACAGTAAATTATTACCAAGTTCAATTGGGCAAAGCATCTTGCAAATACTGTTACTTATGCATCCAACTGGCTGGGACCAGACAGCATCCCGGCACAGATGCAAGGTAGGTATGAGAGGTACTGTGTAGTGCCAAGAAATCTCCCTGTCCTGACAGTGGAACATGCTCTCAGATGTAAATACTTGCCTGTTAGACTGTGCTTCACAGAGGAGCTGTTTATTTGAGAGTGGAACCAATACTGGAACCAGACTGAAACTAAACTGTCATTTGTGTTGTGACAAGGCTTTGAGATCTCATTGTATGGGGAAGTTATAGCCTGGTGAAACAAAAACAATAAGCACTGAGGGAGAGAAATGCCAGAGATTACACATATTCTGATCAGTCCACCCTTAAGATTACCATTTGAGTCTGTCACAATTTGCATCTACATTTGAATTGCAATTGTTCTTTGAAAACCTTTGCATTGGAAGAAGTCCAGAAGGAGCGTGCACTGAACATGCATACACATATAGTTGCAGGTCCTGGGTGGATGCCTAGTTCTCACTTGTAGGAAGAGCTTGCTGTAGGCAGAGTTTCTGAAGACAAAATTCTCTACACTCACCTCAGATGAGTCAAAGGGGCCCCTGTGGCAGGAACTACAGATAAATGCTCACCTGCTCTGGAAACCAAGCAACTTATATCTCTTAAAGTTATCTAAACAGGGATTTAGGGGGTCTAATTTCAGGTATCCACCTTTGTAAGTATTTAATTACATATTTCCAGCTGAATCACCGCAATGCCAAAAGGCCCCAGTGTAGATCAGCAAGCTTGTCTGCCATGTGCTGTTAAAAGGAGAGTCAGGCCTTGCTCCAAACAGTTTACAAGACAGGCAATGCCATCATTTGTTTCTTTCTGAAATATGACACTGAGATCCAAGGACAAACAGAAGATTTGACAACTGAAGCAATATCACTCATCAAAAATAAATGCCAGACCAACAACTTACATCAAGGTGCCGTTCTTTAGTGAACATAAACCTTTTGAATATTACAAGCCTTAGCAACCCTCTGAAATTTCAAATTCATGCTAGGCCGAGGACTGGGCCTTCATTCCTCAACCAAAGATGCTGCATTCAATGCATTTTATGTAGGCTATTTATCAGATCATGGTGAAGCAAAAGCCTCATCTCCTTTCTCTCAGTGTCTTAATGAGAACATGTTCCTTTCAACTGTACCAAGTACAATGATCTGCTGAAGAAGGGTAATTCTTGTTTCTTGATATCCAGCATATGGACTGCTAAATTGAAGAGAAGCTTTACACAAGAAAATGTTGGAACGTTTGGGGCATTTCCTTATTGCAATATTCCCTCAGATGTGGCACTACAACGACATCTATGCTTATCAAGGCATCAGCCTGGAGATTGGGCTCATCCCAGAACACAAGATACAGGGGAAGTAAGTAAACCTCGATCTACTGTGTTCAGTAGATATTATGTCTAGTCTGGGGATGAGAGCATTGAGACCACTGGAAGATGATAATTTTTGCTTCAGTGACAGTGTGGAATTACAGTTTGTTTAGTTGCTGTGAACTTAATTGCTGTCAAATACAAGGGGATGTTTTATTAAGTCATAAACAGATACAAAACTTTGTCCTAGAGCCCCCTAGTTCCCATTTGGCAGAACAATTTAAGGAGATCTTTTAACTAAGAAGAAGGAGATTTTAGTCTTTAAGTAGTTCTATTCTTGGTATTTGTAGTCTTGAATGTGGGAACGCAATAATTCTGGTACTTCGCAAGCTTCATTTAACTAGATCTGCAAAATCATAGAGTCAAAGGATCATGGGATCATAGAATGGCTTGGATTGGAAGGGGCCTCAGAGGTTATCTAGTTCCAATCCCCTGCCAAGGGCTGGTTGTCCCCCACTGGCTCAAGCTGTCCAGGGTCCCATCCAACCTGGCCTCAAAATCACCTAGAGATGGGGCATCCACAGCTGCTATGGGCAGATTGTGACAGAGCCTCACCTCTGACAGTGAAAATTTTCCCACTGACATCTAATCCAAAACTCATGTCTTTTAGTGAAAATGTCTAACAAATACTAATGACCTCAGTAAAAAACAGTTTTTTAACAAGACTGTTGTTTTACATCTTAGATCAGATTCCTTGAAAAACTGGGTGAGAAGTAAGCAGGCAAACTTGCAAAACTGAATTGGAGACAACCTTTGCAAAGAGCACAGTGGGAAGACTCAGCACTTTTCAGCAGTTCATCTGATCATGCCCTCAGCAAAATAAGTGGGAGGGTTTGTGGGTTTTTTAGTTTTGTTTTGTTGTGTGTTGTTTTTTTTTCCTGATGCCCGTGGGACCTATCTGGGAGCTTATGTTCTTAACATACTTGAAAAGCACTGTTATTGAAAATACCACACGGCCAGATTGAAAAAGTCTCAAATTAAACTGTGGACCAAGAACAGCACCGATTCTATTGACAATGTCACTGCAATACTCTTAGAGGGGGTAAGGGAGAATGAAAAGAGATGGGAAGGGGAGGAGAGAAATCTGAGAAAATTACAGGTTTATAACTCAGAACTACATCATCAGAAAGGAAGAAATGTAGAAAATAGACATTGAATGGTATCCCCTTCTAGTGCTGTTAACTAGAACTGATCAGTTAGTTAGCAGAAAAGCATCTGTGTTTCTAATACATGCATCTCACCAGCAGGAAGCAAAGGGTTAAATGATATAGGACACAGTTTCCTTTTTTATATGATAACTAAGAGCTGCAATATAATTGCCTGATTTGCTCTATTTCATTAAGGCTCCTTTTTCTTCTACTTCAAAAGGTTAATGCCACTCATATTTCCTTTTTTTATTGTCTGGCCTCGCATAATGCCATGGGACAAGACAAAATAAGCAGTTGCCTCAACAAACTATAATTCATTCCAACAGAACAACGACCGGTTGTAATTCAGTCTATTTTTAAATCCAACATGTAATGAAAATCACTAAAAATAATACATTTACCAGAGCCAAGACAATAGACCTAAAATGTGTAATAATTAGTGCTCTGGCCCAAGTGCTTCAGGCTCTGGACTGTTTTATAACAGAGAGATCTGTTCTTAGCAATCAACCCAGTCCACTGGTACCCACTTAACATCTTTATTATTAACATGTGTTTCTTGTAGCATCTATGTGTAACCTCAAGCTAAAAGCACAGTGTGCCTGCCTAGCAAAAATCTGTGCTTCTCTATTCAGTCCCTGCCAGTTCAGGACACTCTGAGGTAACATAAATGAATTTATTGTCTAGAAAAAGGAGAAAAAAAGGGAAAAAAAAAACCAAAAAAAAAACAGGGAAATCACCCAATCATATTTATGTATCAAAGAAAGAAGGCTGCATATCAACAATCACCTAAAAATAACCATCTTGACCAGTTGCATGTCCTCCCCAGTACAAAGTGGCACACAGATAGATCACCACTTCCCCTATTTCACAGTAATATTCTGCAGTCCTCATCAAGACCCTCTGTACTGCGTAAGTTCAAAGTGTGTGTTAGGATATAACATACAAAGCTATGCTGGATGATCCTTGACAGCTGCTACTGAAGCAGTGTTATTTTTTTTCACAACCTGCATATGCTTTTTCTTTAATTATTGGAGGTACAATGATCTGGTACCTGCAAAAATGTTTAATGCCCACAGTCTTGCTGTTTGCACCTTCCAAAATGGTTCCTTGGGGCTGAATGCATAAAGCAGACATTTTTCCTAGAGCATTTCAGTGCATTTCAATGGTGCTGAAATCAGACGGGTCTGAAATTCATTCAGACCTTTGCCTTCATGGGCAAACATGGTGATTTCTTCTCCAGACTCTTAGCTTAATTGAGTTAGCTTGAAAGGACTGAAAAGCCCCAACACAGAATTAAAGCTCAGCTAGTTAATATGCTCCATCACTCCAGCCTGGCTATTATTTGTGGTCCAATTCTGCTGGGAGTCCCCAGCCCAAACCCCTTTGGGCTCAGTACCAAACAAAACCAGAGGGGAAGGTCCCTGCCCCAGCCTAGCAAATCTCGATGAGGAATTTCAGCTCTAGTGAATGAAATTACACTGATATTTTGAGGCTACTTTTGCCTGACAGGATCTGGCTGTAGACTGGGAGCCCCCAGGACATTTTACATTCCATCAGCCTTTTCTCTTTGATTCTGCAGAGCACAGCACCAAGAAAAGCTTGAGCACTTCCCTCTGACAACACCACTGCTACTGTAAAATTAACACAGGCATTTTCCACCTCCATTCACTCAGATAAAACTCTCACCAGCTTATGTGATGGGTTTAACATGAGCAAAAGCTCTGAGGATTCACACTGACAATCTGAATACATTTGTTAAGGATGAGAGCAAGAGGAGCAGAAGAATGACCACTGACAAGACAGGTGAGTCTGTATGCATGCAAAGAGCCTGCTGAGGTGGAGTCTTGCCCATGTAAAAGCGTTGCTTCCAAGTCCCAGGATAGATACAAAAGAATAATAATAGGGCAGAAATCAATACAAGCTGCTTACAGAGCATCATGTCAATAGAGCATGGAAACATAAAAGCAAAGAATCACTAAGGTTGGAAAAGACCTCTGAGATCATCTAGTCCAACCACTGACTCATCACCATCATATCCACCTAACCATCTCCTTAAATACACATCCAGGACACCAGGTGGTCAAAATACCCCAAATGTTATCAGACCACGATCTCTTTGGAGAAAAAAAGGTAATGTTAGTCTACTTAACAGACAGTAAAATGAAGGACGGGGCTTGGATATCTGAGTCTTTGCAACGCTTCTCCCTGCTCTGAATGAGTGTCCCTTCTGACATTGGCTCTTGCAGTCCTCATATGCCATCCCCCGGTTTCCTCTGTGAGGATGGAGAACAACCAAGAAATTCTCCTACAGATGCAATGATAAGTGGAAGAACAGCTGTTTCCTGAACTGCTTCCCAGGAACAGAAGGTTGGCCAGTATCTAGTGTGGTCCCTACAACCACTGTGACATTCAGACAAAAGAGCTTTCTCTGAATTGCTCCACCTCTGCATTTTTATACTTACATTCAGTCATCCAGCCTGACTTCAAAAATATTTCAAATAGCCTTAATACTTCTGTTGAGATCACATTGCAACTTGGATCCTCCTTTTTTCTTTAGGGTTTCATCTTACCTCTTAGTCTTCAGTTGTAACGCTGGACCACCAGAAAGCCTTGTTGGTAAGAATTTAAGTTTCATAAGGGTTAGTTCATAAAAGCAACCCACCACTTCCACTTTCTTCTGTTTACTTAATTACTGTTTTTCTAAATTGAGTTATTTATCAACAATATTCAACAGAAGTAGCATTTCACTTAGCACACTGCAAGCAGTCAGTGGCAGAGAAAGACAGCATCTCCATGGGGCTATTAATTCTTTACAAGAACTTTACTGATCCAAAGCCTGGCACAAAATGGTGGACCCATTTCCTGCAACTATTAATCTCACTTTGACTCTGCCTCTACCAGAAGCACACTGTGCTGGTTGGCTTTAATCCTCACATCCCTTGCACTTCCCCAGCAAGGAAGAGAACTACAGCCACTGGCATGTTCAGGCAGATAGACATGAGGCCCAAGAGATCAGAGGTTCTTAAGAATTGGGCTTCCAACTATAAACTCAGTGAGAATTAAGTGTCTTAATCTTTATGAGGATCTGGGCTTGCGCCACACACCTGAGGTGGTTCTGTATTAGGCCAGGACACTGAACCTGTCTGCTGAGCCCCAGTCAGCCCTGCTAGAACCCAACCACATATTTTGAGTCTTGCACTTGCTCAGAGGTGTCATTGCAGCTTAGGAGTAATTTGTATCCAGATTATTGCAAAACACCCCTGGAGCTTTGCACAAGTGAAGCAGATAAACTTTCTGCCATAAATGAGCTTGGCTGTGGCTGTTGGGCTTTAATGTCAAATCTTGAGGCACAACTCCATTCTGTCACCTAACCTTGACATTAAGTCTGTGCCCACACTAAGACCAATGAACCACTATGTAGAAACTCTGTTCTTTCAATCTGTAGAGGCCACTGAGTGAGCATGGAAATTCAGAGACTACATCAGAGACAGAACAAGTTTCCTTCTCACAGTAAACTCTCTGCTGCATCCATGCGAGTTGAGGAAAATGGTGTCATCTCACAGAATCATAGAATCATGGAATAGAATCATAGAATCCCTTGAGTTGGAAGGAATCTTAAAGGCCATCTAGTCCACTCCTCAGCAATGAACAGGATCACCTACAGCTAGAACAGGTTTCTTAGAGCTCTGTCCAGCATGATCTTCAGTCTCCAGGGATGGGGCATTCATTACCTCTCTGATCAACATGTTCCAGTGCTTCAGTGCTTCAGTGCTTCAGTGCTTCAGTACCCTTATTGTAAAAACCTTTTTCCTTATATCCAGCCTAGATCTTCCCCTCTTTTAGCTTGAAGCCATTTCCCCTTTTTCTATCACAAGGGACCCTCCAAAATATTCTGCCCCCTTTGGGTCACACCAGCCCAGCAATCCTACTCTTGAATTCTGTCCGCTTGTATTCTCCTTCCACCTGTCCTCAGAGCCAGATGTGGAAAAGGAGATCAGACTTTAGAGCCTAGAGAAGGGAGCAGCTGCTCTTTGGGAAGTACAAAGTTAGTATTCCTGCTAGACCTTTGGTGGTGTTACAGCAGAGGATGGAAAGCTCAGGTGGCTCTGGTTAAAAGAGAACTGCCTTCATGATGCATATAAATAGATTAATGTGCCTGCAACATACCCAAAGTATAAAAGCTCTGAGGTTCTCCATTAATCAGAAAGAATAAAGTACACTGAGGAAGAGGGAGTAAAGTGCTCAGTAGGTGATTATGATGAACAGTCATCTCTAAAGATGGCTGTTCAAGTAATTCTAGAGGTTGTTGATCCAGAATGACATTGAACGTTTTACTTTCCTCCCAACATTTCCCAACAGGTAGATTTGCTAAAAATGATTCTTCTTCTACCTGCACACAGATATGATCTTTCCAGGAAAAGGAAAAAGAGAAAAGAAAAAAGGAAAAAAAAAAAAAAAAAAAAAAAAGATTTTAAATATTACTTCCAAAAAACAAAAAACAAAAGCTTGTATTTCATTGGATGTTGTATCAAGTAGTGCATTTTCTAGGTTCTCTGCTTGGGCTGAACCTCTGGGATCAACACAGGAGCTTTACTGGGTTATGACTTGTGAGCTGAAATTAAAAATGACAAGATAAGAGTTTCTGTTTTGCCAGATGTAAGCAAGGTCACTCTAGCACACAGTAAAAGGTTTTTTGGCATTTAGATGTGGATTTCAATCATTAAGACTTTGTACTTTAGGTTCTGTTAACAGTAAAAGTCAGCCTGAGAAAAAAGGGATTTGTAAATCAGTGAGTGCCAAAGCAATTACTTCCTCTCTGTGGAGCTGCATAAACAAGAGTATATATGAAATGATAAAGCAGAGATTTGGAACCTTGAGACTCTGTGAGTATTGCTAAGTGATTGTTTTTAGCCTTTCAAGCTTTTATGTTTCTCCAGGAACAAATAGTTGATTTTTAATATGTTTGGCGTTTACCTCAAAATACCAATAAATTATGCTTTTTTTTTTTTTTGTTTTTGTATGTTTGTTTGTTTGTTTGTTAATAGAATGCATCCAGAACGGAACCTAGATCATTCTGGTTTTTGCTATTTACCTTTGATGTTCTGTAGTCTTAGGAAAATAATCCACTCTGTACTTGAATCTCAAACTTGCCTTTTCTCCTGTGAATAGTTTATCGAGCACTGAGAAGGAAAAGGGAAAGAAGAGCAAGGTAAAATAGGAAAAGGAAAAAAAATGGAGTAAATACAAATCCCTTTTACTGGTGTCCCATAACTAATATTTCAACAGCAGTAAAAAACAGAAATGATGCAATATTTAGGAAATCCGCAGGAAAGCTGAAAAATAAGACAATGCCATGTAAGACCTTGACCATTATTTAGGGCCACATTCAGGGCAACAAACCAGAAGAGCCTAAAATTAGGCCTTATGAATCCTACAACATTCAAGCAATTCAGACCACCTGTTGTGTACTGAAGGCTCCCTGTGTGATGGATGGAGATAAGTAGTCACATCACCTAGGTTAGGCAGCCACAGCCACAGAAGGGAACAGTAAGGCAAGCAGGGCACCCATCTTGAGTGTTGTGATTCCTCCTAGTGACTCTGAGCAGGAGTTGTGATGTAACAACGAGGATGTGACATCTTCTTTCCCTCAGTACAAAGAAAACACATTTTCTTATCTCACTTGAGCATTGTAAAGCTTAATTTTCTAGTAGTTTGGTGCCTGTGTGTTAGTATAACAGTCAGGTAAACGCTTGGGAGGCATGGTCTTTAGGTTGAGGTGATATATTTTATTAGACCAATCACTGAAGATAAGTACATTCACTTACAGTAGGTGATGGGACCATAAAGGTCCTAGACTCCTCAGCTCTCAGCTTGCTTTCACTCTGAGATGTAGAATCGCAGGACACAGCAGATGGCAAGGTAGTGGTAAGAAGTAAAAGAAAACATGTATTTTACAGCACAACATCCATCTCATGGTCTCTGCTGCTTGTGAGAAGAACTAGCGCAAGATACCTAAAAACTGGGGTTAAAATACCAATAGAAGGAAGATTTGCCTCTTCATACAACTAAAAAGGATCCCTGTGCTTCTGTTTAAAGAGTTTCTCAATCTTAAAAGACACACACACACACACACACACAAAAAAAAAAAAAAAAAAAAAAAGATATGAGGAGAGGAATACCTTCCATCAGCTGTACTGGACCTCTCCATGTTGCTCACAGCATGATACTGGGTCACACTGTTCGTTAGCTGGGTCATTGTTTATTAATACATGCACACGCTTTAGTCCTAAGCTGCTTGTTAGCTGCTTTCAGCAGCAATAAAAAGTTCCACTCTGCACTAGATCAACTCTATTACTCCATTTAAATGGCATTTTTGGTGCAGCAGAGCCAGGGATTTTGTCCACATACCATTCAGCTTTCTCCCAAGCCCTTTACCCTGCAACTCCAAATGATGTGTCAGAGGAGAACTGCTCAGACAGCTTTCTTCGCACAGCCAACGAGCACCAGCAGCAAACCTGGGACAAAATGCACATCCTGACTGCATGGTTGTGCTTCATTTTATCTGACATGCTGCTTTCCCACGGAATATCTAGCAACCAAGGCGGTTTCCTCTCTCAGGGTAAGATGAAGCTGGCACCACGCGTGGTTTTGGCTGGCTAGAAAGTCTGAGATGCCAAACACCAGTCTCTTGTGCCAGGCACTGCTACAGAGACCAAGTCTCTGTGGTGGCTGAAATGCACAATATAGTCAGAAGGATAAATCTAACTAGATAAAATCAATGCTTCCAGCTTTCACAGCAAGACAACAGTTAAGCCATCAACAGAGCAAGTCCACTCCTTCTCAGACTAATGCCTGACCCCTGGACCAACAAACAATAACTCATAGCATAATACAGGGAAGTTGCTTTGGACTCCCAATTAGCCCTGTAAGAATGACTTGACAAGCACTACAGAATATCAACAAAAGACATTTTTATGGAGGCATTTGTTTACTTTAATCGAGCAAAGAGTTTAATTACATTTTTCCCCACACATCAGATAAATAGCATTTCTCTCTGTCCTGCTCTGTATCTTGTGAATGATTCTTAGATGTGGTTTCCCCAGAGTCATTCCTTAAATTGCAATGATTAACCACAGCCAGGGTATTTTTTTTTTCTGATGTACTAAATGTCAAACAAAAGGCAAAATTAAAATTATGTTGTCATTTTGTGCTGGTTCCAAATTCAACCAATTGGAATAATCTCAATGCCCATAAATGTGACAATTCTGCTCATCAGTCAATGAGGATGCCTTCATCTGCTTGGCATATAAGCACAAATTTGGCTGTGCTGTAAGCTGTGGCTCCTGAAGGCTGCAACATCATGAGCTGTGGAGCAAGGTACTGTAAGTCCCTCAGGATATATCGCTGATAAGAAAGATCAAATTGTACATAGCAGAACAAAATGAAAGAGAGGTAATTCACTTCAAAAGCTGCATTGGCTTCCTGCACTTCCTCCCTTTGTGCCCCACTGAGCCTTGGGGAGGAAGGGATTAGGAAGGGGGTAGAGTAATTGCTGAGAGATAAATCATCAAAGCCAAAAAATTAGGGAAAGATTCAGACCTATGGAAATGCCAAGACTTTTTCCTTTATTAAGCCAGTCCTTTTGGGGTCACAAATTAAGTTGGAAATTCTTGATGTACATTTGCTACTTCCGTCTCCTTTAGGTACACTCTGCACTATATAGCAATATTAGATCCTGTGCATGAGAGGTGAGGTTGGTGTAACAGCATCTGCAGATGAACAAGAGTAGTTTCCCCTTATATGGCATCTTTGGCATTTAGGATTTTAATTTATGCCATTTACGACAGAAAGAACAACCATCCACTAGCCACCCTCTGCCCAAGTGACAGTGACATTGACTTGGTTGCACTCTTTAGGTAATAATATGTTAAGTACTAGCTCACAACTAAAGGAAAATCCAGGGAAAAGGCTCAGCTAGTCGTAGTTTTTCTGAATCACAGAATCACAGAATCACAGAATTATCTTTTTATTACCTGCAAGCTGTCTTCAGATAGGTTTCCCATAACTCAAAATTATAAATGATAAAGAGACTTCTTTTAGGTCAGGGTCAAATTCAGAGGGGCTAATATCTATTCAAAGTAGATATAGGGTGTTTTTTTGTTTGGTTTTTTTTTTGTTTGTTTGTTTGTTTCTCTATTTGCTACCAGCTTGACACTGTAAATCCATTCCTAGACTGACACTGAGAAACTTGGGCTGAGTTTTTTTCTGCATTAGTTCAGCTCCCAGTGTCTGGAAAGCTAGGAAAAAAAAAAAAAATGAAACAAACCAGGCCACAGCAACAACAAAACAAGAAAAATGGTAGCCTCAAAGGTCTTTTGAGAAAGAGAAATCAAAGAGAAGGAGGCTGAATTAGATACCAAAGGCATGTAACATGTCCCTTTCTACACAGAACTAAAGAATGGCACTGAGAAAGCATAAAGAGAAAAGTCTTTTGTTCTTTATATACCTCTACCAGACAACCTTTACTTTTACTATTACATATAAATGTGATTTTAGTGATATAAAAACATGGACATATTAATACATTGCTTTCTTTTGGATACCACAAGTCTCATATTGTCAAAACGCAGTTGTACTTTATCCTCACTGTGCTGTACGTGCTCTACAAACCACATCTTTACAAAGCAAGGAAGACATACTCAGAAGAACTTCTAGTGGATGAGATAAATCATAAGTACAACTATCCCTAATTAGAAGAAGAGGAACTGTAGATTAAAGAAGGCTAAATTGCACAGTTTCATGACCAGGACTTATTGTCCCATAGGACTAGTTCCCTCATGAACCAGTTTAGACCTTGTGCCCAAAAAAGACAAAGAGTCTATATTGAGTTATATCCGAATCATTTCTATAAGCAGTCAGGTACCCATCTCTATTTATTTATTTATTTATTTTTAATAAGGAACAATATCATCATTTTCTCTGCCAGCAGCTGAAATTTTTTATTTCTGTAATCTATTATGGGATATTTTGCTCTGCAACATCATCAGGTTCAAAGTTGCCCTTGCTAAATCAAATGTACTGGGGTCTCACCTACATAAGACGTCTTGCCATCTTTCTTGAACTGATTCACTAACAAAATAAAACAGCTATCACTTAATATATTCTGCATCTAGAAAGAACGATCTCAGAATAACCTCTACTGAACATAGAAGAGATATGAGAAAA
Source organism: Coturnix japonica (assembly GCF_054131305.1). NCBI lineage: Eukaryota > Metazoa > Chordata > Aves > Galliformes > Phasianidae > Coturnix > Coturnix japonica. The sequence goes on along the minus strand of NC_140664.1, from coordinate 9,269,199 downwards.
ACTTCATGTGCCTGGAATTTTCTTTGAGATATGTTTTTAAAAATGTATCAGCTGGTCTAATAAGAATAGTGCTTCTACTAACACTCTTTCTCTAAAATACTTGGCCCATCGTAACTGCAAACATCTTTTGTATTGCAAAAAGAGGGATATATTTGATTATTACAACTGACATTTCACATTTTGAATGCTGAGTAGGGATTTTAGTAGCAGAAGTCACACTTTTCTTTGGAACCCTTTCAAATTTGTATTCCTCCATTTTAAGCTAATTTATTCTTCCCATCAGCTTCTTGCTATGACATTCTAAGGTAGGTCAGAATCTGAACTTTTCCAGTGACATTTAAATCTTAACCATAAAATTATTGCCATTTTTCAGATACTCTCAACAATTCAACTTAAGGTTTTTTTTTCAGTACCTACTGTGTAATTATGTTATTTAGAATACAAATAACTCTTCATGTTACGAATCAGTAGCCCATTGACATGCATCGCTTCTCTGGTGAAATGAAAAATTTCCACCAACACACTCTGACAGCTGGCAAGTATCAGTCTATCATGGAGGATACAGAGAAACAAATACTGCCCCAAAAGTATGTGTGTAGCCATTCTTTCCTGTCAGTAAAACAAGTCAATTTTATTACATGGCATAGTACATAATACATAGTGTTCCACCAGACCTGTCATTGTTTTACACTTCTGAAAGTTCCCATCACTTTGCTATTTAAATGCTAGGAACAATATTGGTACTACACAACAATGGACCTATGTACAAAGTAAGAAACACTGTGTGAAAAGATGTCAGGTAGTCACAACCCCTGAAGGTTTCAAAATCATTAGTTTCAGTGAAATAAAGATACGGCTCTGTCAGTGTAGTCTGGTGAAGATTTTGGCTTCATGTTCAGCTACAGAAAAGAAAGGGAAAAAAATAGATTGAAAAAGGTTGACTGGGAATTACAAGCATGTGGAGTAGCATAAAGAATAGTGCAGGACACACAGTGCATAATAAACCAATTGTGTAGCTGTTCCTGGAACAGAGGATGCAGCATTTGTTACAACACACTAAAAGGGAGCTGTGAAACCATAGGGATCAAAGGAGAATACCAATATACAGAAATGTTAAAGACCTGGAATGCTTATCTTTAGGGGGGTAAATGAGAGGGAAAATGATAGAAATGTATAAAAGACTATTCTCATGAAAGTAGGACAAGTGTTTATTTTTTTCCCAGGGTGACTTATTCTAGAATGGTTCAGAGAAGCGGCCCCATATCAGCTCCAGACCCAAAAGGTGCTATGGTTCTCCACTGCACATGTTCTTGGCCTGCAAGGACAGAGAAATACCTACACATATGAAAAATTGGAGAAAGTTAAGATGGAAGACACTATTTAATGCATCAGAAGAACATCCAAAGTAATAGAAAAATAACACTGAACTAATTTGAGAATATATGTGTGTTTCTGCTGCAGGCTTCAATTAAATAATTTATTTTAAGGTACTAGGATGAAGAATGAAATGTCAGAAGATTAGTCTGTGACTGACAACAATGGCAGATCTCTGAGAGCAGGGCTTGGCTGCCATGTTTGAGCACTGCTCCCTTCTCCATTATCCCTACAGAAAGCCAGAAGAATGGGGGACACACCCCTGGCTGCTCCCTTCTTTCTCTAGAGCATCATTCCTCAGAGATAGGTATTCAAGCATACAGGCGGACATGAGTTCCAACTGTTCAGAACAGACTTGATGGTTCAAAGCCATGGTCCTTTGGCCGGGAAAAACTTCCCTAAGGTTCCTTTATGATTGAGTGGAAAGGAAAGATACTTCAGAGGGCAATGCAGAGCAAAAGTCTAACTCTAGAGCTTTGATAGAGTACTTCATGAACTACAGAGTCAGCTGAAGGAGGCTGAGCTGAGGGGCTGGATGCTCAGAGGGTAGTGAGAATGCCCTTAGTGTCTGTACACTATATCTGTGCTCAGAGCAATCATGTTGGAATAGGTTTCTTAACGACCTTCATATCAACTTCCAGTCACCTTTGTACTTGAAATTGGGAATTTCAGTTTCCAAGTTGATAACAACTATAAAAGCAATACAATAAAGCTCACACTTCAAAAAAAGAAATCAGGGCAATGATTAACAGGATTAATCCTGCCAACATGAAAGAAAATAGACAGAAGCATCCTGTGAAGCCCTGTAGATGAAAGTTCTTGAGAACAAATTGATAAACTGAAAATAAACTTCCAGGGATTGATTATTCTCCTATTCACAAATGTAGAATTCGGAAATAAATCAAGCCAAAAGAGCAAGGTAGTAGAAAACACTCAGACCATGACAACTTATAGACAATTAAAAGAAAAACTTTTATAATAGCAGTGTTATGAAATCTAAAGTGTGCATCCGATGGATTAATCACTGACATATTTTTAATGAATGAATACTAAAGGACAATCCTCTACAGAAATGCAGGATGCCCCCCCTTAAAAAAAAAAAAAAAAAAAGAAAAAGAAATACAGATTCATACGTGATTGGTGGATTTCCCCCATATCATATCCATTCATTTATTTTTTCACTATTAAAAATCCCCAGTAAACAATATCCCTTGAGTCAATCAGAACAATGTATAGGGAGAATATTGCCACAGATGACAATGAGACAGAATTGATCTAGACTGATTTATCCCAGGTTTAGTAAGAAATTCACAATTGAAAAAGAAAGGAGAAAAATTATTCTGCTTGGGGCAGTTCATGGCTACTGCACTGCTCCTTACCTCTTAATCACTTGCTGAGGTGAAGTAACAATCAGTACAGTGTGAAAGAGATCACAGAGGGCCTGAACCAGATCTCACTAAAGTCAGGGGTGGTAAAAGAGCCTTCCCAAGCCTAAGTTCTCCAACAGCCACAGTACAGGACCTGCAGCCTAAGATCTGAAACCAAGGTGACTTTGAGCCATGTTCATATTCTCCAGTTAGGGTTGTTTCAGAGGGCTAACACAGGTCCAAAGGGAATGCATGGCAGTTGGCACAGCATCTCAAGGCCATGGCAGAAGCATAGGACTGTAAGTCTTGCTTTAGCCTTGCCTTAGCACATTGCTTGACCTTCTTCCTATTCTAGCTATCTCCCTGCAGAGTTCCAGAGTGTTCAGAAGACAACCATGGGGTATCCTTCCTTGATGCTTGCATAAGGATTGCAAGACAGATAAAAGACCAAAGCTAAAGCAGTGAAACTCTGTGCTGCTTGGTCTCAGCTCCAGCCTAGCAGTAATGGAGCAGTGACATAACATTCCACACTCTTAAGAGAAGGCAAAGTGGTTTTGGTTGGAGGAGAATTTTAGTCCAAAGGACCACTGTCTTTGGAGGGGGGGAGAGGATTTGAACACTAGCTGTCTTAAAGCTGTGAGCTCCTAGGATTACAGTAAGAAAAGAATCTCAGGTTTGTATGGAAACTCAAGTTCAGATGCACTAGAAACTTTTCTTTATGAACTTATTGCAAATAAAATAAGAATAAAAATAAATAAAAATACAATTTAAAAAAGAAAAAAGAAAAACAAAGAAAGGGAAGATTTTTCCTATAACTATGTCACTAGACTGAACTGAATATGCACTCTGGTTTCTCTCCAAAGCTGATTACAAACCTGGATCTGCAATATTATTTAAGAATGAAATAATCACAAGGCTAAGAGGTGAAGAAAGTATTTTAATGTTCCACACCCAGCACTGCTCCTGATCCCTGATTGACCTCAGGCAACAAACCAAAATCAGCTTAAACTCCATCTAAGTTTCGCATTTGGAGGCATCAAGTCAGCAAGAGTGTACTTCTGAAGTCAGATGAAGGTCCTTCCAATCAAAACTGGGCTTTCATCAATTGTCAGATGCCCACATAAGGGGTATAAAAATCAAGCAAGCATATGAATGATAATTTGCTCTCTAACAGTCTACAGTTCATGGACTTGCTCAGCAATGGAAGTAACTTTGCATGTAATAATCTTTAGTGCATTCTTCATAATTTTTTAAAATAGTTTCTTAAGCCTAACTTGTTCCCATCACCTCTTTTGTCATTAGACTTTTTAGTTACACAGAAGCCATTCCACAGTTTTGAATATCCATATTGTCTATCCTTTTCTTGCTTTCACATTTTAGTAATGGGAGTAATAAAAATATACTTTGCTCTCAGGAAACTGTATTCCACACAGAATATTTTATTCTCTATTCTTCTCTTAATGATTTGTAACATACAGTTTTGATTTCTAATGAGCATTAAGTTGATTTTGTTCAGTGATATCGTGGAATTTTTTATATTATAACCCGAAGGTTTCATTTCTGATAAGCACTGTATACAAGAATGATTATTGTTCCTAAGTTTCTCTCCATATGTTAACTTTAAATTCATTCTTTCTTGCCTTCCAACCTGACCATTATATGATTCAATGGGGGCTGACCTCTTCTCTCAGGAAACAGCAGTAAGATAAGAGGTAATGGTCTTAAGTTGCTCCAGGGGAGCTTCAGGTCATATATTAGAATGTAATTCTTCTCAGAAAGAGTGGTAAGGCATTGGCACAGGCTGCCCAGGGAGGTGGTGGAGTCACTGTCCTTGGAGGTGTTCAAGAAAAGAGAAGATGTTGCACTGAGTGGGACATTCTAGAGCAGTCAGAAATTGGTTGATGTTCAAGCTAGATTACATTATGGTCTTTCCAACCGTAATGATTCTACGGTTGTATGAAAGGTCACCATAGAGTTGCATGAGCTACATATCCTAGGAGAGTAACAGCCCCTGGGGGTGGATAAATGCTGGCATATTCAGGAGAAACAGGAGAAGGAAGCACCAGTGTGATCAGTAATTCTCTGTGCTTCTCATTGGGTCTCAGTGGGCTGGTACCATTATGACAATGATGCACTCAACACCTCCTCTGATTTTTATGTCCTATTTACTGTGCTATTATGTATTTTTACTAAAACATGACTGATGGATACCCAGATAAAGATGCTGTTCCAGAAACAGTATTGCTGTCTAGCAGCAGCTCAGCATCTTTTATAAACCAGAAATACCCAACATCAACCAGATACTTTTACAGTCTGTCTTTCCACTGCAGAAACAGAATTGTTACTACAGCTTTACAAGCTAACAGCTGTAGAACTAATAGGTAACAAAAACTTACACTATAATTTTCAGGACAATGTCTTAGTTGGATTTTTTTGTAATGAAATAGGAGTCTGCAAATGTTTCGGAAAGTTCTGCTCTTCAAAGAAAAGGGGAAGAGGGCTTATTTCCAAATGGGATCTGGGGAACAATTGAGAATCATGGAAACTATTTTCTAACTGGACCTGCTCAGAAGTACTGATGAGAAAGGAACTAAATGCCAGCTCAGCCTATTGAAGCTCAGACTGGGAGCTTATGTCTACAAGATCATCTCCTGGTGTGTTTAATGCATTTTGCTGCTTTCTGCTAAGACAGATAGCATACTAAATAGATCTAAAGCATTCTTCACTGCAACACTGGAGCATTCTTTTTAATGGAGGGTATAATCTCATTACAAGCTCTGGTAATCATCTAGATTACAATCTTAATTGCCAAAGTAGGTGAATAGATAAAACATATTTCATGTGTCCCCTCCTCCTTCTTTCTCTTGTTAAAGGTTCAGCAAAAGAAGAATGGATATTTTTTTTTTCTCTCATGAGATTTTAAGCACCAGAAAGGTTTCTTTGTCTTTGTTATCCTCCACATATATCCTCTGCTAGGTGACATTTCAAACTTCAAATTTATGATTATAAAGCCAGATTGCTGTGACAATCTTCCATCAGATTCTGAGACCTCTCAGTATTGCACAGGAGGTGTTCAGCACCTTGTAGGTTTCACTTCTCATTACACAGAGTCCTAGAACACATCTCTTAGTAGTTCAAAAAGTACAGTTTCCTGAATAGAAATCTCATTAACTCCATCATACCCTCAGCCAGGAGTAACTTACACCATAGGCTATCTACATTTGAGAAGAGTTGTATAAACAGTCAAATCTCAAACCAGTCTCACATAACGCTGAAGAAGGAGATAACATCTTCTTGCTAAACACAGTTCAGGTGGTAAGAAGTGAGGTGGGAAAATCTTAATAGCAGGGGAACAAGGAAGTCCTGTTACCTTGATGGTTTTCTGCTGCCATAGCCTTGCTGATGCCTGTAGGAAGCTCTGCATTTAAACAAGCATCCCTTTATCTCACTGCAGCTGAGCTTCCAGCTGGGACCAGATCTGAAGCTGTGCCACATCAGCACTGAAATGAGGTATTCACTCAGAAATGGGAGCTACTGTGAAACTGTAAGTTCATGAGCCCATCAAACAGCAGGAGGAAAGGGGCTCTCTTCAGCAAAGCACTGCAGTTTTGCATGGTCTCTTCAAGAATGTTCCACCTAAATGACTCAAATCACACAGTTAATGACACCACTGATGATGCTCAGCACTAAAGTCAGGTTTTCAGATTTGGCTTCTGGGAATCATTTTGTATCTTGGTGACAGAGTTGCCCACTGCTGAGTTACTCCATCACAAGAAAGGCAACACAACAAGTTTTCCAAATCCTACAATTAAGCCCCTAAAAAGCATGCTCTAACCCAGAACACAGTTTGTGAAGGACCTGGAAAATGCTTAGTTTTTACTGAGATGTGCAGGAAAATCAACTCTGAAGCATTCAAACTGAAGAACTCAGACTGAGAGATCTTGAGATGACATTTATTTCATAGAAAAAGGACAGCAAGGTCAGTGACAATGAGTTCTTCACTTTCTTCATTTATCTTGAGAAAACAGCATAGCCTTGTTTTCTGAAAAGGAGATCCAGACACAGCCAATGTAAAGACAAATCTGGGCAAACATCTCTCTTTTTGAGTCACTTTCCCCAGCAGCACTGAGCTTTCAGAGCATCTTGGCTAGAGAAAGGTAGGTGCAGGGTAACCCTTCTCTCCATCAGGAAGACATCAGATGTGAGAAAGTCCCCTAGTCTGTACTCTTTCTTCATTTCACTTTCATAGTAAGAGTGGCTTAGCTCCAATATCAAATTGGCCTAATCTATGAAAATTATTGTCCACTTTCCTTCTGCAACCAGCCCATGCAAAATACCACTTTGACCCTGCTGTCCTATTTCAGAATCTCATTCCGAATCTGAACTCTTCATATTCACAGCTGTGGTCTTTCTGGATATGTGGCTGTATAAGTTAAAATGCTGGTGGGCATAGCTGGAGCTAAGAGCGTAATTAATACTCTTACATTTTTTGTTCTGTCTTGCTGAAGCTAGACCTGGGATTTGCACATGAAAATGCCAGATTCTGATAGACTATGTACCTGAATAATTGTAATTAAACATTGAAAAGAAAATAATCATGAAATGTCTTTCATTAGCCAGGTACTATCTCTCTCTGCACATTCAACATTTAAACAAAAGTGCTTCTAAAATGTACGTATTAAAAAGAACACACCGCTTTTCATTGGCTCAAATGCCAGCCCAAGTTTTAATAATGAATTGTATCTCACAATTATAAGGTTTACATTGCAAGAGCATCGCAGCTGTGCAACTTCAGAAACATTTATTGTGCTATATCTGAAGGGGGGAACTGTATATATATATATATTGTTGTTCAGCTATCTTCACAGATAATAATTCCATTGAATTTCCAAACTTGCAGTGGTTAGAGTTACAGAACCAGAGATCTAAATGATTCTGGTTTTACTTTTAAGCTAGTACCTGAATAAGCCACTTTCTGTGGGTGACACTGATTCTTTATACTTTAATTTTGCTACAGGACTAGAAAGTCTGTATGTCTTAAAAATCTGAGCTTAGAGCAAAATTACTTTAGCAGACTACATCTAACTCAAATTTCAACAAATTATTTCCATTTGTGATCTTCCTTCTTCACACTGTGCTGTTCAGCATGTCCTTCATGCAGCATCTAAATGTCACAAGAAGGTACTGTGCTGGAGGCCTTACAAGCACATTGTGAGTGATAGCTCTGTTGCTCTTAAGAGCTTTCAGTCTAATGGCTGAGAAGACTATGAAGATCTGCTGCACCATCTGCCACTTCTCTTCTTCCAGGTAACTGTTTACTATTTTCCATATGATTTCTTATTCTCAAGGACTTGGCATAGCTGAGAACCCCAGGGATTGTCTGAGAGCTTTCCACATGATGATCAGTATCTTCTTCAGAATCCTCAAATCAAGACTGGAAAATATGCCTCAAGATGAAATATTACTGTCCGCAGCTATGTAGTAAGTTGTTCCCAATGGTCCATTCCCTCTTTGAACATTATTAGAGTTCACGTCCAGCATAAGGTGAAACTATGCCAGTAAGGGATAGTCCCACAAGCAAAGGACAAGCTATGTCTCTCTCTAGAACCCCAGCTACAGTACCAGGAAGCCTGTATATAGCTGTTTCCCCCTCTGTCACATGGAAAGGTCGTGGACCTGATTTTCTTCACACTTTGAAGCAATGACACTACCTTTACCCTCATGGTATGCCCATGCAGTGCTTGGACTGCAGTTGTGCATCAGGTGCTTCCTGGAGCTAAGAACGATGCACTCCCTTAAGAGACTTTTGGAGATGTGGATCGGAAGAATGCACAAAGCTGGAATCAGACTCTGTAAGATGACTCACTGAAGTTCAAAGCCTTTATGAAAAATCTGGAGCAAGAACCCATGCTTTAGAGATTCTGCCACCTATGTATTGAAAAAATAAAACTGCACTGCTTTTCTAAATAATTGCAAGTCACCAAACCACTTAGCTTATCTACACTCTCACTAAGAAGGGATTAGGAGCAAGCTGGAATATATTAATTTCATGTAACACAAAAAATCTGCACATCCACCCAGATGCATAAATACATAAGCGGTTGAAGGGGGGGGGGGGGGGGGCAACAATTCAGAAACAGATCTGCTTCATTCCTTTGTGACATGATCCCCCTGAATTCAGGTGCAGTGCAAACAGCAGTTAGTCGGAAGCAGTTTCTCATGAAACGTTGGGATTAGTTTGTCAGTCAGAAGCTGCAAATCTCAGTCAGCACTGATCAGTTCCTGCCAAAAGGGTTTCTTTCTTTTTTTTTTTTTTTTTTTTTTTTTTTTTCATACAGTAAATTCCAAAGAGATACGACAGTCCTAAATAGATCTATTGCTTTCTAAGAACATAGTGCAGTGTGCCTGCTAGGCAATTTGCCTAGAAATTCTTTTCCAGTGAAGTACTGGAAGAGAAAATTTCATTTGCTCTGCTCCCAGTTCCTGGAGTGGCAATAACTCTTGTTTGGTTACCCATGTGAAGGCACTGTGCATCCAGAAATCACTGTCTTCATCTGGAAGAGGTGTCAGATGTAAAGGAAAAATTCTACAAACCAATGATGGTGGTCTCATTAAAGACCAAATTACATCATTATTTGGGATTTAATCCAAACTGTACAGAAATCAATGAGAAATGCTTATTAGCACTGATAGACTTTGAAACAGCCTGGAAGGCAATGAGGAAATGAGAGCTACAAATCATGTTATAATTTTTTTCTGCAGAGAAAGTCAGAAAAGAGAGCAAATATATCTAGATATGTTTGAGTCAACTCCTTGAAGCTTTTTTTTCCAAGCCGCGAGGACCAAAATAAGAACAAAAGCTTTTCCAGTGCAACACTGCACATCACAGCACAACTCAGTATTACATGTGAAAAACTGTCCCCAATTGGATTGGTTTGGGACCTTCAAACATCAGCCTCAGAACTGGGCTCTGGATTTACAAAACCACTGAGCCCCATGGTTCCGGACAATAGGCAGAACATATCAAGACCTGAAATTGCATTGATATCTTCCTTCTTTGCAGCACTGGCTACATGGAGAGGCTGGTAATATCTGACACATTCAAGGTTTAAGCTTAGAGGTAGCCATCGTACATTCTCAAAGTAAGCTAGCCAACAGATGTGCTTCGCACAAGATGCTACCACAGAAGAAGGAACACGGCTCTTTGAGAAAGTACTGAATACTCATGGGTGATGTTGTCTGACACATGTACCATGCTAGAGGAAAATAAATCACAAGAAAAGGCTTCTGTCACACCTCACTCCTGCTGCCAAGACAGTTTCTTATTAAATTTGCAGAATCCCTTTAAAAGGCTTAGGAAGAAAAATACAAGCATGCATCCAAGTTAGGCTTCAGCAGCTGTCAAACCACCCCTCTCACAAAGTTTTCCCCCTCTCCTTCCCCCTGGTCAGAGACACCCAAGACAATAGTTCCCAGTCTGTTGAGTGGAAAATCACATAAGGACAAAAGCACAAATTGCAAAATCAATTCCAACAGCCCAGAGCATCTGAGAAAAGCTAGCTGGAATGCTTGCTTAGGAATTCCCCTTCCATTCCTGGATGGCTTGGTGCCAGGCAGTGCTGGAAGCTACAGCTTTCTCATCAGCCAGGAGAAGGGGCTTCAGCTCCCAATTAAACAGACCCTGTGGTCCAGAGACAGCCAGGTAAAAAGCAGAACTATATTCACAGTCTTTGAACTTATTCCAGGGAATTGCCTGGGTACTTCTGCTCTTTATCCTGAGCTACTGCCAGGACAGCTCAGAGTCCTCACCGTGACCTTTTCCTCCAAATAAAGTTTGTGTAGTGGTGACGACTAATAGGAGGGAAAAATTGTAATTCCACTTTGGTAACTGACCAGAATAAAGACATATCAGCTGACAAGTGACAGTAATTCACGCTGAACAGCCAGGCTGGATTCTTCCCAGCTAACACTTTTGCAATTGCAGTGCTAAAACCATCTTCAGGTTGTGTGTTATCCTGAACTGATGAAATGTCCAGCCAACTCATAGTAATGCAATCTTGGTGAATTATGCAATGCTGTTTTAAGTTCAATACTCAGTGCCAGAAAGTAACATCGCATAATATGTTAAACATACCACAAGCAATGCAAAATGCACTGTTCTTATTTCAAGGATGCCTGAACCCCACAGATCTCTGAGGATCAAAAGCACAGACAAGGACTGGTCTCTAATAACAAGCAAAGAGCCTTACTTATTCTCCACCGTTGGCATCAGTGCTGCTCAGCTGGATACTCATGGAACTCGTATATCTCCAGGGGAGCTCCATTTTTTGTTTGTTGCCAGTCATCAGCTACCATTTCATGAGATGCTGATCTTTTTATGTGCAGTCCACATCTATGTCAGCATCTACTGGTACCTTTTGCCTAAAGAACAACAGGACAAAGCATCAGCTTCTGCTCTATTCCTTTTTTTCTCTCTCTCTCTCTCTCTCTCTTTTTAAATGTACAGAAATATCCTCACAAAAGTTTTCAGGAATTCAAGATACGTGAGCCAGGCAGGATAGGCAGGATCAGACAGCTGTTTTCAGAGTTCATAAGGAGGTAGGAATTAACTGATGCTACAAAGAAAAGGATGGGCTTTGTGGTTAAAGCTCTGACCTGAGGATCCAGATGCCTGGGTCCAACTCCAACCTCCCCAATGGATTTTCTTGGTGACTTCAGGCAAGTCCACTGGGATAAGTTGATTCATAAAAATGCATACACAAATTTGCTCTGCCCATGCACTGCCTTGGATTCTTCTTACCTCTTTCAGTTGTGCTTATTTACCCAGACAGTGTATGGTGCCCATTCAGCCAAACAACATCTGAGCTGAAACTGAAGCCACCACATGCCTAACTGCCGTTATTCATGCCCTCTGCAGCTGTGTCTTCCCAATATCTTTACAAAACTACCATATGCTCCTCCTTTCTCTTCAACACTAAAAGACGGACAGGTAGAGAGATCAAAATTATTTTTGCTCATGCTTCTGTCCTTGTATATACTTTTTAATATTAATTTCAGTACATTGTATTTCTAATACAAAATGATGTTTGCCTGAGAGACCCTGTCATCTGTGGTCCATCTGGTTACCTTTACAAAACCAAGGTGAGATTTTTTTTCATTAACTCCAACAGTTTTGTGTTGAGTCTAGCCTGGAATATCTGTAGCCATTTTAACTCTGTAACCTTTCACAGCAGCTTGTTCCATTGACTAATTGAGTAGCTGAAACACATCTCCCACATATGTAGCCAGAATTTTCCTTTCTGCAGCTTAAATCAATTTCTGCTGCTTCTTTCCTCTCTGACTAATGAGAATAACTGGCCCACGTTCCCTTTATCAAATCATTTTATGTATTTGCAGACAGCTATTATGTCTTCCTTCAGTCTTCTGTGCAGATTGAACTTGCCTGTCTTTCTCAGCTGCTACTCATAAGTCTGGTTTTCTAAATCTTTTATCATTTTTGCTACTCTCCTTTGAGCTTTCTTCAATTTGTCAGTGTCTTTTCTTAAAGAGCAGCATCCAAAACTAAATTTACTATGCCAGCTGAGGCTTTCACCAGTGCCAAGTGGAGCAGAAAAGCAACCCTGCTTGTTTTACACGTCATGATCCTTATTCATACTATCCAGAATAATTCATTGCAAAACATCAGTGGACTCAATATGAGAGCACATGGACTGGGGACAGATCAGAGAAACAAAAATTCCTATGAGACTTTGAAAGGGGTAAGTACCAAAGAAGAGAATTGTTTTGGTGGGTTTGAGAAGAAGGAGAAGGCTAAGAATAATGGGATGAAATGAAATCGTAGTCTGAATATCAGGAAAAATATTGTAATAGTTCAGACTGTGGAAAACTCTGTCCCTAGGGAAGTGGTGCAGACTCCATGAGTTGAGTCATTAAGAACTAAGCTAGACAAAGCAATGCAAACTGTATAGCAAGATGACTTAATATATTACTGGGAAAGGGGTTAGATGGGCTGATAAACTTGGCTTTTTTTTGTTTTGTTTTTGTCCCATAGCATTCTGGAATAACAGAACTAATTTTTTCTTATGCTAATATTCATTTTTGGTCCCCACCACCTTCACATGTTCTCCATTTGACCCTTTTTGACAAGCAAAGCTAATTTAGGAATGCTTTGAGAAATTCTGGAAAAGTTTTGGGGGAGTTTAGTATTTTCCCTTTCTCTGTACCCTTGGGCCCCTTGTATAAAGGATATTTGCCAGGTTCCAATCTCAGACAACTAAACACTAACAGATCTCACATGGTACAAATGGGGAAAGCCAGGACATCCAGCAGAGAGTATTATCCATGCCTAACACTGACAAAACTCTACCAGCAGCACCACTACCTGCCAATGCAAAGGGTCACCATGGTGTAGTAACACCAGTGGCTAGCAGCCAGTGGCAGTAATTAGGACAAAATCCCCAGTCTAGACAAAGTTTTAGTTATCATGAGCAAAAGTCTCCAGTCTCTGGGTCTATTTTTCCTTCAGTAATGCAATTTTAATACTGGTGGAACACCAGAAACTTCAGTAGAATTATATCTAATACACACACAGGCAAGACAAGATCCCTGAAGCATTTTCCTTAGCTGAGATGTGTAAATCTAATTTCATTGATTGATTGCTAATTAAAGGACAAGAAAAAGCCATACAAATTCTAAAAATGCCCTTTACAAGCCTGTCTCTGGAGTTCATAAGCATAACGTCCAGTGCTTTGGGAAAATTCAGTTACAGGGTTGTCCTCATCACTGGATGTTCACAAACTCTTTTTCTTATTGCCTAGTTGCTTGGCTCTAGTTTTGTTAGTCTTACACTCTGAAGCTTCACCAAGTCTGAAATAATGGTTAGGAAAAAAAAGTAATTCCAGGTGAAGAAATGCTGGTCAAAATATTGAGAAAGAGATTACTGCACTGTGTACTACATCTTAAAAAACAGCAACTATTTAGAGCCAACCTAAACAGTCATAGAGAAGAATAATTAGCATGCAGAAGTCTAGCACCTACATTCACTTAAATCCACCAAATTTTATATTAATTTTTCTGAGTGTATCCAAATGGCTGATGCCACAGGACCTTCCAAACAGGATGGTCAAATTGTGAAAATCAGAACATTTACAATACAGTGGTCCCTTCTCCAGAGATTCTAACTTTCTAGGATCATCAGGCTAGTAAAAGAAAATCAAAGAGCAGTATTAGACAGTAAGAGAGCAGTATTACTGTAACACAGAGAAGTCTTTTCCACCATCAAACATTTCATAGCTGTCATGGCAAGAGAAAGACTCAGGGTATGAACAAATCATGACAATGAGGAGTTCTGAAAAGCCAGACTGAGGTTAAACACAAATTATCACTCATAGCAAAGAGGACTAGTGTGTTTAGCTGTGCTATTTGTTAAGTGGATAAATCCTACTGGAACCACTGGCTTACAACACCAAGAAGTGGCTATTACATTAGAGATATTTTAATAATTTAGTTGGTGTTATTATATAACAAACTAAGATATCTAAATGCTACAAAACTCTTGTCTGGCAGGAAACTGTCTTTCTTTAATAGATGACCAGCTGTGTAGCAGGATTCCTGAATTCCCCCACCATATCTAGTGCCAGTACATCACTGGCAGAGTTGACTGTTTTTTCTTCTGTATGCTACTTGACATCATTACTTACAGGGTGTGGAGACCTGTCAATGAGAGAAAAGCCAAAAGAGAAATGTAGGTTTTTGTGAGGTCCACATGTACATTTACAACCTTCAAATAAGGCATCCATGAAGAATACGAGGACCAATCTGCCAGAGGCAGATGGAGGAAGTACTGATACTGAGGTGCTATTTGTAATGTACCTTTTATATAAAAAATAATCCCATGTACTCCAGAAACCTCCAGCCAGAAAATTCCTTTTCTCATGGCTAGATGTTCCAAGTCTTAGACAAAAAGACAGGCTGAGGGAGTTGGGTGACAGGCTGAGGGAGTTGGGTTTGTTCAGCCTGGAGAAGAGAAGGTTGCGGGGTGACCTCATTGCAGCCTTTCAGTACCTGAAGGGAACTTACTCCCAGGAGGGGAGTAAACTCTTCGAAAGGGCTGATAATAGCAGGACTAGGGGAAATGGTTTTAAGTTGAAGGAGGGAAGATTTAGGTTGGATGTTAGGGGAAAGTTCTTTACTAGAAGAGTGGTTAGGTCCTGGAACAGGCTGCCCAGTGAGGTTGTGGATGCCCCGTCCTTGGAGGTGTTCAAGACCAGGTTGGACAGGGCCCTGGGCAACCTGATCTAGTAAATGTGTATGTTTGGTGGCCCTGCCAGGCAGGGGGGTTGGAACTACATGATCCTTGAGGTCCCTTCCAACCCGGGTAATTCTGTGTGATTCTGTGAAAAAGTTCTTGGTTGTCTTCAAAGTGGATATGGCATATTCAAACTCTTCTAGCACTGTAGGTAGAAGACACTAATAAGTCAATACAAAATGAAGTAGATATTTTATGAGTAGGTTGGTTATTTATTTGTTTGTTTTGTGCATCTGTTGTGCACTATTTTTCAGTCCTCCAATGTCTGTTTGAAAGTCAAATCTACTTAAATACCCAGGTATATCAAACACTCAGGATAAATGTGCAGCATTTTATTTCTTAGTATTGCTATTCACAATAACTCAGCAGCTAATTTCCCATAACTCTCTGTGCTCAACAATAGTATTTTCTCTACTACGTCGTCTCACATTCCTTAGAAATGTGACTTGTTCAAGTACAACAGTAAGGTAATAGCGGATACATTGTTTGTTAAGAGTCTTGCACAGGCTCACAGATATACAAAGGAAGAGCTTACTTCAGATTTTGGCCTCCTACTACTATATACTCCTGCTTGTAGTTTATCGTGGAGTCAGTATGTATTTGAACTTGAATGACTATTGACTTTTCAATTACACACAATTCAACATTGTCATGGTTTTGTAATTTTGTAATTTTGCTATCAGTATTCCACATCATAACATCATGTCAAGTATGGATACTTCTATTGAATGTGCAGTCCACAGAAGAAGACTACATATCCCAGAGAACAACAGGGGTAACAATAAGTCACGGGACCAGGACTCAATATAATCTCGTTTCCAGGCTGGAGTGCCCTCCTTCTTCTCTCGAACTTCTCGGAGAGTGTGAAGCGTTCCAGCCATGTCGCCTAGAGTTCACAGTAGGCCTCTTGGTTTTCGGGGACTCTCTCTCTCTGTTTCGTTCAATTTGTTAGCCTCAATTATATTATATCGTGTTATCTTGTATTTCGATATCATATTTAGTAAAATAAGTTTTTCCTCCTTAGATTGTCACTGTTTTATCCCACTCCCCTTTTCCCCCTCCTTTCCGGGCCCTGGGGGGGGCCCACGGGGTGGCTTCCCCTGTCACAGGCATAGGTAAATCTAAGTAACCCGTGCCTCCAAATGCAGAAATCTGAACTTGATAACTCCAAGTGTCCTGTTCCAGTCTGAAAGCTTCTGCTATCATTCTTTGCTAAGAAAAAATCTTGGAGATGATCTCTGGACAGCTGGGAAATCCTACTTCTTGTAATGATCTTTTATATTGATAGCTACACTAAGCACACAGCTCAGATATATCAAGAGTATGAGGCACTTTGCTTCCCCTAACTACAAAGCCCACAGAGCTCTAAGAACCTTTCATATCTATGTATTAAATCCATTAGATTGCTCTGTAAGTACTCATGGTCTAAAAACAAAAAACAAACAAACAAAACAACAACAACAACAACAACAAAAAGATGAGGGAGCATATCTTGAGTTGCAGTCTTCTTCATCATTCAAGAAAAGGTCAGTGGGATATCCTCTGACTCCAACCACCAAAAAATACCATGAAAAAATATGGAGGATTTCAGGCTTCAAGCATTTGTTATTCAAAGAGTGCAACAAATTATCAATTGCTGAGTTTATGCTTCTAGCAAGTGTTTCATCTGTGCATTCCCTGCCAACACACTGCCACCACTATACTTCAGATTCCTCTGTTTAGATGGCCTCTGGCTCAAGGAGGAGTTTTACATTCATCAATGCATTGAAAATGCTTGTCATTTTCTGCTGTAAAAGTCCTATTTTGTCAGCTTGAGGGATCTGCGCTAGTCCTTTATTCCATTTGAAACCACAACATGTACAGCTATTTAACACAGACTGACAAGTTCTTATTATGTCTGCCTAAAAGATTTCAATTGAAATTCAATAATGAAAGTCTATGCACATTTGAATTGTATTCCCATTAATAGCGGCTGATTGAGTGAAAACAAACAGGATACATCAACCATACCGCCAGGTAGAGAAAACAGCAATGCAAATTATGCTGTGTTTGAGGTTATGTATTATCAGAAACTTTAGTTGTGCTGCCAGACAAGCCAGATAACACGTTATACCATATGACTGGGTCCTGTAAAGATTCTCAGAGCTCCTGCACTGAGCCTCTCTGACAATTTCAGTCATAAGGTTTCAATGTGATTCAGTCAAGATTTTCTTAAAATTTGTTACCAGAATTATCCCAACTCAGGACCAAAAGTCTGTCTTGATGCCTGCCCTGTGCCCTGTGCCCTGCACAAGTACTCTCAGCAATGGATGGGTTTGGGCTGCTCTTACCCTTCTGCTTACAGCCCTCTTCTGTACCAAGGAATGCAGGTGGGAAGATGCCAATACCATTTGTTCCTGTGTATGCAGGTGGCATTGCTCTTGCTCGCAGGGATTTTCTGTGTTGCCCTATTGATGTCAAGGCCTTCTGAGTTTAGAGTTTTAGGACTTTCCCCATGTCTACTATTGCCAGAAATTTGTTTCTCTGCTGAAAATGCATTTAGAAAATTGATGTTTGCACAATGACAGACTGTTGCCATTTTAAGCTTCCAATGATATTTAAAGTGTACGCAGTCACGTCCTCAGCTTGTTTGTCAAGCAAGGAGCATCAGTGAGAGGAAAGCAATCTAGTGAAGGTGTACATAAAATGTACTCCTAATACAATATCTTTAATACTTGAAGTCAAGCGTTAGTGTCAGTTCCAAAGAGCACTGAGGTCTTCTGTCCTGAAAATGAGTGACCTGTGGTATAAAGTTAGCAGGGCACGCACTCACTGATACGCTCTTCTGAAGTCCAGATGGAAATCAACCAAGAATCAAGGGATAAAGATTAGGAATAAATGGCTCATTATCATTTAGCATCTGTTTATGTAATGGTATAATGTCCCATGCAACTTGCAACACATCAGAACTTAAGGTAATTTTATTACACCATAAGATATCCAGAAGGAAAATCATACTGTTAAGATAACTATACTTATGGCATATAACTTATACATATAACTTGCATATGTATATATATATATGGCATACAACTTATACTTATGGCATATAAGATAACTATACTTATGTCTCTGTAGCATAAGCCAGTACATTTCCTGGTATAAATTCTTATTCAGAAAGACCTGAGGATTTCTCAACAGATTCCTAAGGGCTGTGGCTTGGAAAAAGGGTTCTTCTCTGCCAGACCTGGAGATTTAATGTGTGGGAAGATAACACGGCTGGCTGTAAATCATGGACATCAGTCTCTCCTCAGCTAGCAGTGCAGCTGCTCCACCCTCCTCTCACACCCAGCACTAACTTGGCCTCCTGTAACTCGTCCTTCCTTTCACCTCCTCTTCCTACTTCTTGCACTTCATCTGGCAGTCCTGATACCCCAAATACATGCACACTGAAATACTTTCTCTTCCCATTCCTGATCCATTAGACAAAATCATTAGTAATTAGGCAGTTGATGCTGTCATGTAAAACACCAGCTTTAAATACAACCCTGCCAGTGGTCATAGAGCAATCTTGGGCTCCCATCAGTCCCTGCAATGCCTCCTCTATCTCTGGCATGTCACTACTCCCACCAGAAGTGCTCCACCATTGTCCCCACCACCATGAGTGTGTTTGCTACTTCCAGTCTCCCATGTGCTTATTGCAGTCTCTAGATATTGCAGAATCACCATGCTTTTGGGTCATTCATAACTCAATTGCCCCATGCTGTGCTGAGATATAAGCCTCCAACTTCTCACCCCTACAGCACAGTCCTCTGTACAACATCCCATGATGGACATTTCTGCAGCAGCACTCAACAGGGACTCTTCCAAGCCGGTCCCTGGCCTGCTACCTTTCTAGTTTCATTTTATGGTAAGAAAAGAAATCCAGTGGAAACACTGCTTGGGGTCCCTGCATTCTCCATTCGTCAAGCCTTTTCATTTTCTGATCTTTGAAGAGGCAATTATACATCTCTCTCACTCTGTTTCCAATCTGTCTTCTGCATTAGAGGAATTTGCCTTTAAAATAGGTTTAGTAACTGCCAGTTTTCCCACATTCCTTTATCCCTGAGATTATTTTCCTGAGACTTTACTTACCAGTTCCCCAGGTTTTCTGAAGTCTACTTTTTTTTGGATACATTATCCATATTCAGCTGTTCTTGCTTTTTCCCCTGGAATAATGAACTTGATCATTTCACGCTTGCTTTCATCCAAACTGCCGTATGCTCTTTGGATTCTCAAGCTGTTCTTATCTATTATCCAGAAACAAGTTTAAAGCAGCTGCTACTCTGCCTATTACATCCCGTCTTTCTAAACAGCTGCACTTCCACGGTATCCAGAAATGTAACAATCCATCTATATCTGTCTGTGTTGCTTTTGGTAGAGGTATGAAAGTGCTTAGATTTATACTACTGATGAGTCTTTCCAGTTGCACAGAAAACTCTATCCACTGTCTGTCCCAAGTAGGTGACCTACAGGAAGGTCAAGGTCAATTATAATTGTCCATGTTCTTCTTTTCCCTCCAGCAGGTGTGTTCACCTTGTCTTTCTCTTGCTCCATCCTGAATATCAGTACTTGGTACCCAGTACATCCATTCTTTTCCCTTGTACCTCCTAAAAAAATATATCCCTCTACACTGTTTTTCAGGTCCCATGCTTGCCCCCTCCAGGCTGCCACTAAGAATTAGAAATTTGCCATTATTTAATGATAAAATCACCATGGTTGGTGATCCAACAGGATCATCTAGTTCAACCATTCACCTACCACCAATATTTTCCCTCTAAGCCATGTCCTTCAGTGCAACATCTAAACATTTCTTGAACACCTCCAGGAACGGTGATTTCACCACCTCCCTGGGCAGTCTATTCCAATATCTCATGACTCCGAGAAGTTTTTCCTAACATCTAGCCTAAATCTCCTCAGTGCAACTTGAGGCCATTCCCTTAAATCCTGTTCCTAATTACAGGAGAAGAGACCTACTCCCACCTTGCCACAGCCTCCTTTCAGAAGGCTGCAGACAGCTATGAGCCACCTCTTTTCCACACTGAACAATCTCAGTTGTGTCAGCATCTCCCTGTAAGACTTGTGCTCCAGACACCTCACCAGCTTTGTTGCCATTTTCTAGACAGACTCCAGGGCCTTCCAACCACTAGATCAGGCTGATCAGAGACACATCCAGCTTTGCCTTGAATGCCTCCAGGGATGTAATGTTTCTTGTAGCAAGGGGCCCCAAAATGAACATGGCACTCGAGGTGCAGCCTCACCAGTGCTGAGTACAGAGGGATGATCACCTCCCTGGTCCTGCTGGCAACACTATTTATTATACAAGCCAAGATGCCATTGGCCTTATTGGCCACGTGGGCACACTGCTGGCTCATGTTCAGCTGAGAATTGACTAACAGACCCAGGTCCATTTCCTCCACACAGTCTTCCAGCCACTCTGCCCCAAGACTGTAGCACTGCCTGGGGGTGCTGTGGCCAAAGCACAGGACCCAGCACTTCGTCTTGTTGAACTTCATCCCACTGTCCTCAGCCCAGCTATCCAACCAGTCCAGATCTCTCTGGAGGGTCTTAATAGTGATAAATCATACAAAGAAAATACAAAGGGATTTAGGAGGGAGTTACTCTCTAAAAAGATATATCCAATAAAAGAAACAGGAAGAAAAAGGGAAAGGGAAAAAAGGAAAGAGAAAGGGAAAAAGGAAATGGAAAGGGAAAGGAAAAGGAAAAGGAAAAGGAAAAGGAAAATGAAAGGGAAAGGGAGAAAAATAAAAAGAAAAAGAAAAAGAAAAAGAAAAAGAAAAAGAAAAAGAAAAAGAAAAAGAAAAAGAAAAAGAAAAAGAAAAAGAAAAAGAAAAAGAAAAAGAAAAAGAAAAAGAAAGAGAAAAAGAAAAGCTTAGATTTGGCATGCAGGTTGCTATAAAGCTGGAAATCCTGTATTGCAACAGATAGACAAAGCAGATACTTTCTTGGACAAAATCCCACATGCAGGCGTCGTGCTGGGTTAGACACCAGCTGAGTTAACGGCAGAGTGACTGTGGAATCCCCTTGCACATTAGGAGGAAGGAGTGGGCTAAAGGGCAGTAGCTCCTCTTTGACCATATGAGGAAAACCTTGTTTTTTCATAACACATTTTTTTCCCATGAAAGGGAACAAGGAAAGCCAACAGATGCTTTCTTCATGAAAACTCTATTTCCTTAGTGTTTCTCTTCAGAAGTCAAGCGTGCAATTCCTTTTGGCCAGACAGACATTGCACATGCAGTCTAAATCTACTGCATCTCTTAGAAGAGTGTTGCTAAGACTTAATAGCAAAGAAACTGTCTAATCAGGTTCCCACTGGGTTAAATTCAGTTCTGCTCTCTATTTCAACAAACTGTGGTAGCCTGTGCAGTGTGCCTTGTGTAGGCTTTCTAGATGTGATTGACCTTGTGGAAGTTTAGAAATGCTCCCTTTTCCGGTGAGCTTTTTTGTCCCCATGCCTTTAGATGTATTTAATCTTTCCCTCCGATGCCCCACCCCAGAGATGGCTGCAAAGAGCAGAATGCTGATTGTAGTTACCTGTAAAGTACTTGATCTTTTAGGATAAAAGGTGCAATTTGAATGCAAAATGCTATGAAAGCTTCCCACTCCTAATGATTTTCTTTTCCCACGCTGGAAAATACCTGGGATATTCATTTCCATTTTTCTTTCGTTTCCACTTCTGTGATCCATACTGAACTGAGGAATATATCATCTGAGTGAGGGGCAGGACTATCTGAGCCTCAAACCTGACTCCAATTTGCCAGATTATTCTTGTCTGAATAATGGTGCAGATCCCTTCAGCAATTCAGGATAAACCTGGTTTTAGCAGGTATCAAAACTGAAATCCAGACTTCGTAGAGCACAAGGACAGAAGGAATACCAACAAGTTATTTTATAGAGCCCCTTACCACAAGGCAAAAAACAATCCTGTCTGACTGTTCCTATCCCTCAGTAGCATTTATCTACTCATTATTCAACATGCCCTTAAATAAATAAATACAATTTTAAAAGGCAGACCAAGTCTGTATTCATAGACTTCTGCCTTTTTCTAATACCTCTTGAGTTTGCCACAAACTTCTTGTATACTGGGATAAGTTACCAAATCCCTTCCACAATCAAATAAATTCAGTTGTAGTGTGACAACAGCGAAACTGACTCAGTGCTGGCACCGGAGCCCTTTTTGAGACCCCTGAACAAAAGCAGGCACCACAGCCATGCAAAGGAGCACAGCCCTGCTAAAAACGGACATAGAGCACTTGTGGATGGCAAACTGGACATGAGCCAACAGTGTTACCTCACATCCCAGAAAGCCAACCATATCCTAGGCTGCATCAAAAGAAACGTAGCCAGCAGGTCAAGGGAGGTAATCCTGCCCCTCTGCTCTGTGCTGGTGAGACCTCACCTGGAGTACTGCATCCAGATGTGGAGTCCTCAGTAGAGGAGAGATGTGGACCTATTAGAGTGCATCCAGAAAACAGCCTGATCCAAGAGATGGAGCATTTCCTCTGCATGGATAGGCTGAGAGAGCTGAGGCTGTAGATGGTCTGTCAGTATCTAAAGGGGAGCTATAAGAAAGAGAAGTACAGAGTCATTAGCGAGGTCTATTGAGTTAGGACAAGGGGAAATAGTTTCAAACTAAAAGAGAGGAAATTTGGATTGGATATAAGGAAGATTTTTACAATAAGGGTGGTGAGGCACTGAAACAGGTTGCCTGGAGAAGTGGTAGATGCCCCTTCCCTGGAGATTCAAGGGAATGGGATTCAGCTGCATGGGACTCCGAGCAACCTGATCTAGCTGTAGGTGTCCCTCTTCACTGCACAAGAGTTGGACTAGAAGGCTTTTGAATGTTCTTTCCAACTTAAGTGATTCTATGATCTACTACTGATTTAAAAGCAATACCCAGCAACAGTGAGAGCCTCCATGAAGCAGATCTGCTCCTGCTGGGGGGCCAATACCATCCTGGCATGCAGCCGAATCAGTTTGATCTCCCCGCGCAGGCATGCACGCTGCGGCTTCCTGCCGCCCACAGCCAGGCACAGGATTCTGTCTCAAATCGCTTGGTGCATAATGATCTTTAATCACAACCAGCCAAAGCTGCTTTCAGGTTATTTCATTTGCCTGCCTGTCGCTCGGCAGTAAAATGCATATGTTATCATAGTCATTTTCTCATTTTGTTCCATTGAGAGTGTCTAGGATGGGGCCGGGCACTGTAGGCTTTGATGTGTGTTTTTTTAAACTGCATGAGAACTATATTTAGTTTCAGTTCACTTGCAGTGTCAGGCTTCCCTGTCGTGGCCCTCTGCCTTTACCTTGGCAGTGTTACAAGATCCAATTATGGCTTAAAAATCTGGCTGGGGAGAAGCAAAACTGCTGGCCTTTTAGTCATTACTAAACAAGGATCTTCTGTTGCCCACAACACGTGCCTGACGTGAAACCTTTCACAGGGCCCTCAAAGAGACAGCATGGCTGCTGTCCTGCCCTCACAATCTCCCAAAGCCTTCAAAGTCCTAAAGAGATTCCTGCTACAAAAGCCCATGAAGCCTTTGGTATAAGAGCAGAGCTGAGTCCCCTGCCATCAGTTGTTTTTTCTGCATCCAGTCTGACCTGTCAGACAGAAATCTTACTTAATGTAAAAAAACAGTGACAGTGGGAATACTCGTTCGAAGCACAAACCTTTACAGACTCATCCATTTGCTCTGTCCGCAGAATTGCTCTACTCTGTTTTAAATGGAACATAATTAATCGGTATTTCTAAGGGAACATAAAGGAACTGTTTTCTAGGTTTCTATATACAACTTGTAGCAGCTTTTGTTATCTGGTTAGCAGACAACTTCTGGCTAATACATATCAGATCGATCTGCAAAGCCAAATGTTTCCTTTTCTGATAGATTTGAAAATTATGTTTTAAAGGGACTGCCTCACTAATATGTTTAATTGAATTATACACTCTGTAAAAAAATACTGTTCCAATATTTCTATATACTGAGGCAATATCCCAGAAAAACTTCTGGAGGAAGTAACGTGGTGAAAAGCCAGCTCTGTCTTCACTTTGCATCTCTTTATTTACTTATTTATTTATTCACTTACTTACTTAGTTATATATTTAAGCAATGCTTTATTTTTCCATGAACACAAGACAGATGTTGTTAGCCCACGATTTTAAGGGATTGACTTTCCAGAGCAAAAAGAAAATAAGTGAAGTCATGGTACTTTTTCTTCAAAACCAAATTGATTTGGGAATATTTTAAGCTGTGACTATTTACCAGATTGAAATCCACTACTGATGGCTTGCAATAAAAGCTTTCATAATTCCCTGGCATCTAACTGTCATGTAAGACACTCCCAGGTTTAACCAGCCTCTAATGAAGTGACAGTCATTCATCAAGAGACATGCTTAGGGTCATGGGCAAGTCTAGTTGATTATACCATATTCTTCAAGGTGGCCATCTATGGAGGTGACCAGGGAACAGAGGATGAAGCACCAATCCCTGGCTCTTGCTGCATCTAATGATGTGGGGACATCCGTATATTCCCCCAACCTACCCAAGACTGTCTTACATGCCAAAATTGCCAGCCCTCAATGTGAATGATCAAATTGGTTGACAATCATTTTATGCTGATTTAGCTTAATTTGGGAGCAAACTCAATTAAGTTGAATCAATGCTAACTACTAAAGGGGTCGCAGTGATTTAACTGAATCAATTTAGAAACCAATTTAGTTAAATTGGAACAATTTGTGTGTGTAGACAAACCTCTGTTTAGCACACACTCTCTCACTGACTTCATTTGAAAGAATAAAACCTCTTGCAGACTCCCCTTTATTCCATGCCTGTTTAAGACACCATTCTCTGTCTTAAGGACAGTAGGAGAGCACAGATGCATGTGTAGATGAGTGCATATATGCACACACATGTTATTTCTTACAGATCCTGCCTCTGGTCATTTTTTTTTTTTTTTCAAATTTTGACTAATACTCTGGAAAGTGCTCATAGAATCATGGAATCACAGAATTTCCTAAGTTGAAATGGACTTATATCACCAATAGTTCTCACTGACTATGTCCCTCAGCACAACGTCCAAACATTCCATGGACAACTCTAGGGTTGGTGATTCCACCACCACCCTGGGCAGCCCATTCCACTGCCTGACCACTCTTCCAGAGAAACAGTATTATTTCCTAATGTCCAGCTTGAATCTCACCTGGATCAGCTTGAAGCCATTCCCTTTAATCCTATCACCAGTTACAAGAGATTAGAAGCCGACACCCAGCTCACAACAACCTCCCCTCAGGTAGTTATAGAGAGAGATAAGGTCTTCCCTGCGGCTTCTCTTCTCCAGAATATTCTGAAAGTGGCTATAATCAAATCAAGTTTAAATATAAATGCAATTCTTCCTTTATGTTTCCCATGTTATAGTAGTGGCATACTAAAATGTTAGCACTGGAAAGGTGGCCTGAGCTTTCTTTTTATTCTGCTGAAGTAGAAGTTGGGGCAAGCATCCTTCTGTCACCCACAGCTCCCTCCCATGTCACACCTGAACTCTTTGATAGAGCAGGGTGTTGATAAAATTGCAGTTAGTAGCAGCAATATTCCTTTCCCCATCTCCGTGATTACAGCTTCCCAAGGATTAAAGTGGTTTCTCCAGAGGAACCAAAGTTCAACAAGGACAGAAACTTCCTTTGTTGTGCAAAGTTATAACAGGAAATAACACCGGGTTGGACTGATAAGCCTTTCGCATTCACCTGCTGCATATCAACTGTTTGGGAAAGGTGTGTAGCAGGACATTCGAAGTCAGCTATTCATCGCCAAAGCTTTATAGCAGCTTTGTATGCGGCAGACTCCTGTGTACAATTAATTTATATCTCTTCCACAAATAAAGTTTTAAAAGTATACAGATAGAGTCTCTGTAGAATGACTGCCTGGTTAGCATTTGTATTAAAAGTGCTTCCATTCCTGTTAAAAACAAGCCTATGATAAAAAAAACCCCACACTTCATTTTTAATGCCAAAGAAGCTCTGTGTCAAAACATTTAAAAAACTACTCCTTTATTTTTAATTCCACAGCAACTCTATGTCGAAATATTTTTGCAGATTGTCAGACATCAGCTCCTGTGATCAGATCCTGTTGGATCATGGAGGTTTCTAAGCTGCTCATCAGTATTTACATAGTGCGTGTCTGTTGTATTTCGCATGGGATTAAACATAATAAAAATTCATGTTACCTTCTGCAGGCTAGCATCAGAGGGAGGCATGCATATTTCAGCTAATTAATTAACAGGAGGATGGATGTGTTAATGTGAGCCTCTTGAGATTCAGGTTAATAACCCACTAAGGATCGTATTTGCAAGTGGCAAAGCTTCTGTGGCTACACTGTGAACCACAAATTATGGGTGATGCCATTTTCTTTTCCAGCCCTGACTATCTAGATACAGGGAGCTGTTTCAGCTCTGTTTTCACAGGAAATTGAGGATCCTCTTTTTTCCTTTCCTTGTTTTTTTGTTTTGATTTGTTTTGTTGTTGTTTGTTTGTTTGTGGGGTTTGTTTTTTTTTTTTTCATAGAATCAGAATGGTTTGGGTTGGAATGGACCTTTGAGATCATCTAGTTCTGACCCCCTGCTATAGGCAGGGACACCTCCCACTAGTCCAGGTTGCTCAAAGCCCCATCCAGCCTGGCCTTTTTTCCTAACTGCATAGCTTGTTAAACCTCTCTGAATGGCACTGATGACAGCATAAGGAAACTTCAGTGTCTCATTTTCACCCACTCAGAGAAGACACGGAGTCTGTGCAGCATTTGTTATCTAATGCTTTTCTAGTACTTATTAATTTGCAAAGAAACATCAATATATGTATATATCTATATCACTGCAAAGAAACATCAAAATTATATGCCATGGAGATGATACATTTATTTTGGAAAATCCTATTGCCAGCTGCAGATCATCCCAGCCAGAGACTACCTTCCCAGCTCTGCTGCAGGGAGTCAGTGAGCATCTTTGTCTAAAGAAATGGAGACAACCTCATCTTTTGCTTGAAGGGCTCTTGCAAGGTCTCCTAGAAGATGAGTTACAGAAGTAGGAACCAACCAGCCCAACTGGTGGCACCCACTTGTAGCCTTCCTAGACCCACTTCACAGGTGGGCATAGTGAAACTAAGGCCAAAAGCACATGTGGAATACTGGAAAATTCAGATTAGAAGCTCAGAGGCCCTGGATTGCCTCGTCATACTCTCTATCCTGTAGAGCAGTTGCCATCTGTATAGATCGTCAAGCCCTCATAAAACTCCTGTAGTCAGTACCTTGGGTCTCTAGAAAGATGGTGAAAGCCAAATAAGAGGTTAGAGCAGACTCCCATTTCCTTCACACGGCTCCCACTAATCCATGATAAAAGCCAAACTTTTCTACAAAAAGCAATGAGCTTTTTGCATATCCTTTTTGTGCATATCCTTGGCATATTTTAAGTACAGAGTTGGTGCAAAATAAACCCAGACACTAGTAGACACAGATCTCCTTCCCTTACATCCTTGGAGGCATCTGCCAGAGGCTATGTGCACAGGTCCACCACAGAGGGAGAGAGGGCAAGAACAGAGAAGCTGTGAGAGTTATGTCAGGATCTTTTTGGAATACCTTGCCCAGCAACAATCTAAAAATGAGAGAAAAGCTGGAAAACTGAGGAAGCAGAAAAATGTGTATCTGAACTGTTCTGTATCTGGGCTTTCACCACCTTCTCTCCTGAACAAACCCAGTAGACAAAGAATGACTACATGAGTTTGAATCAGCCCATCCTTCTCTGGCTGTAATATTTGAGGTTATTGTCATGGGATTTGCATTGGCAGTTTTGTCTCTGTGGTGGGGTTGGTAGGGATAAGCTCCCTCTCCACCATCCTGGCAAGGAGTCTATGATCTTGGACAGGGATCAGCAATATACACTAGTTCTGTCATAACAGGGCTGAAGTGATCCCACAGGAATACATAGCTCCACACTGTTTGGGCTGCAAAACAGGATTGCTTTATCTCCATCTTACTCTGCAGAGATCCTCAGACCCAACACACCCTCATCATGTGGAAGATGGGGCATTTAGGATATCAAGTTTCTCAGCATTCTCACTTCTCTAATCCTGGTCTCTCCACCAGAAGGCCCTTAGTTTTTTGGGGAAAAATGCAAATCCATATTGTAATCTCTCCAGAGACAATCCAGTGGGAGAGAATGGCTTCTAATAAAACAGGAACTTCAATGTATAATCTGAGGTGTCCATTTCAATTAGGGATAAGCTCTAAAACTCATCATGTTTCATAGCTACTGTAGTGCTCAGCTCCCACAAAGAGTTCAACTCCAGGGGAGATGACTGAATGTCTGATAGAAGAAGTGGGTGAAATTGCACAACATATTCATCAATGGAGCGCCCAGGGTCAGGGCTTACTTGAGCAGGTCACTGACTACAACCAAGAGGCTTATGGATCTTGCCCTGAGGAACAGCTCAAGTTAAAACTCCGCTGAACAAATCTTTCCCACAGTATTTAGTTCCTGTCTAGTCCTGTTTGGAGCTGGTGAGTGAGTTAGTGGTCTAATAACTTGTAACAAAATGGACGATCTTAAGCACAAGGGAGATGGGGAAATCATCCTATTTATAGCTGTTGAACTGGCATTTGCCTATATAACAGGAAGCAGGCTAGTTTACAAAGACTTGCCTGAGTTTAAAACAGAGGGAAATGAGAGTCTAGTCCTATCATTTACCCATATTTGTCTTTATCTGTCCCTTAAGGACAGACACATGGGTACACATCTGCCCTAAGGTGTGTGGCATAATTCTCTTCTTTCCTACAGAAGTCTGGGGAGCCCAGAGATGCAGGGCGGTGAAACTCCAACTGCTGTGATTAAATTCCAAAGTCACTGTCCCTTCCTTCCAAGCTCATCAACATTTGTGGTACAGTTCATGCCTGTAATTTTCTAGATCATCTCTTTTCCCAACTTTTCTACCTCAGACGGGGGAAGAGACCCAGGCAGGTAACTGTGCTTCCTCATCCCACCGTGATAGTACCATACCCACAAGGACACAGGCTTTGCTAAAACTTCTCCTCCAATCAAGTGCACTCCACAGCTTTCACCATGCAAGTCCATCGTATGCTTCAAAATGCAGATGGTGCTTCCAGCTGAAGCCTAGTGAAGCCACAAACTCCTGACTAGTTTCTCAGAAGGCTGTCTTAAAGACCTCAGTTTCTCTGAACTTTTTTAACAAAGAACTGTGTACCCAGTAGACAGGTCATCAGCCTATAAGCAGTCTCGTTCCAACCTCTGAAGCTGCCAAACCTCCAGCTGTAGCAATATGATCATAAAAGAATTTATCTCTACAGCTCCCAGCATCACTTCATAATCATATAATCATGCTCAGATTGATCACATTGTGGAGCACAGTCATGATGAAAGCAGCATGACTGAACTCCTTTTTCATTCCCTCTGACCAAATTGAACAGCCCAGTCCTTTCATCCATAACTTCCAATGTTCACCTAGCCCTTCTGGAGAGCAGATACAGTTCAATCACTTTCATGGATAGATATGACAAGCACCAGAGCTAGTACAAGAGAACCAAGAGGAGTGACTGGCCACAGGAGTAGTAGAAGCAGTACTGTCTTCATTTAGTGATGGTAAATTGATGTAATCTGAGAAGGATTAGTGAGAAGCTAAGCCACTGGTGTAGACCAGACTTAACTCACCTCTTCCAAAATCAGACAGTTCACAAAGCAAACTAACTAACTAACTAATAAATGAATAAGGTTATTTAAATTGTTTGAATTTATATTTTTGGGGAGTAAAAACTCAACATGGTAAGGGGCTAAATAATTAGCTATTTCAGGAGGCAAGGGGATAGGAATACCCAAGGTAAGGGAGGATGATCACAAGCAAATGAGGACAATAACCTCGTACCTTGGTTCAGTTCTATCTGGAAGAATGTGTCTGATCACAGCCTAAGACCACAAGTGAAGAGCTAGAGGTACAAGTTTACTTAGCTCACACATCAATCATGACTCCTGGCCACACTGCTGCAAGAGCACCTCTACAAACCAATGTAACCATGCTGCATCTGAGGTTTTGTACACTTGAATTTGTAATTGCAGGCTCAGCACCCACTCTTTGAAAGTTGGAGCACTGTATGTAATTTCAAGTAGTGCCCTGCCTGACAGTCATGAGCAAGGTGTCAGCTAAAGCTATGCAATGAGGCTATTATTATAGCTAGAGAACAAGGAAAAGATCTTGGCAGCCCAAACAACAGACGACAGAGACATGCATGGGTAGAGACATGCTGCAAATAATTGCACTTACTACTGAAAGCTCAGCTTCACTGAACTGCCACATGAATAGCAGAGGCTTCTCAAATGAGTCAGACCTTTATGAGCCCTCCACGTTTGCAATTTGGAACAGAAAATACACTTCTCTTTCAGCTAAATTTTTCCACTTGTTACTCTGATGCAGAAAAATTTTAGATCTCCACCACCAATTGGTTTAAAAGGGGCAAAGAGGACTGATCCCACTTCATTTGCCTATCAGTTAATTAGCATGCAGAATTTTGGTGTTGTAGATAAAGGTTTTTCTTCTGTTTCTTTCCTTTCATTGGGCTCTAGAAAGCAGTTGCTGAAGATAGATATCTTATCCTGAAAGAAACGAGACAGTACAGCCACTGACACTCAGTCACAGAGCAGCTGTTTGCATATGACTGGAGAATAGAAAGTCCTGTTTGGATCTCCAGACAATGGATGTTAAAGAAGAAGAAGAAAAATATATATATATAAAAAAAAAAAATGGAAGGCACCTTTCACCTATTTCATAGTATGCTTCGAAATGGAAGCACCATCCTAATGGAGACTAGAGCTTTACCAGTAAAAGGTAATCAGGGCAAGTCCCAAGATCTTTAAAGATCCTGAGCACTTTTAGAAAGAACCAAGTGTTTGATTCAACGTCTCTGGCAAAATACCAGACACGTAAATGCCCTCTGCCCCCCAGCTTAACCAGAGCCATCGGCAGGATAAAAGACTGAGCTATCTCAAAGTGCCACAGTGCAAGGTGTAACAGCTTCCTTCCAACTTGGGAACAATGCGTTTTGGTGAGTAATGCATGACATATATATATGTGTGTGTATGTGTGTGTGTGTGCGTGTGTGCACCACTATCCTTTAATTGGATGCATGTGGCTCCTGTTGCCTGGATGGGCCCTTGCTGTTAATGGAATTTCATGCAAGCGCAAAGGACTTCCTGCACATATCAGATTCCTTGGCAGGAATAAGGGCCTAAATATCACATAAAATCTGTGCAGATATGGGCCTTGCCATTTATAAAGAATCCCAAGCTGTCTGCAAAAGTAATGTGTCATACTAGTTACTTGGTTCAATTCTGGTTGGTCTTTCCACCAAACTATTTTTACTAGCAGCACCAGAGTTAGTTAAATCATTATAAATAAAACATTATATGAATATGAATAATATTCATAATGAATATGAAAAACATATATGAATATGCTTGGTTTGGGATGGTTCTGTGTGTGTGTGTGGTTGCTTGGATTTTTGTTTTTGTTTTATTTTTGTTTTGCTTTGTTTTCTGTTTTTATGGGGAGGGGGATTAATATTATTTTCATTAGTTCATTTGTTGAAGCTGATCAAGGGTTTGAGAATCCATCATAGACCTTAATGACAATGTTAATCTTTCTAGACTATGCACGAGGTGCCTGCATTTCACATGCTATGAAATGCAGGCTTTGTTATTATCAAGGTAACATCTTCAGGTTTTGTGTCCCCAAAACCTCTTAAACAAAGTAAGGCCATATTGTTCCCACAACAAGACAGATGCATCAGATAGAGAAAACACAAGAAATAATTAAACAGTTGTCTGAAATTCATCTGGCCTAGCTCATCAACTATTTAATGCTAATATGATGCACAAACCCCCAAAATTATTGTCTTCACAGGGGTAACTGTCACACCCTACACAAGGTTTGTGCATCCATACACAGAAAGCACAACAACATAGGGATAACATTGCTTAATGGCAGGTGCCACCTGCTAAGTTCAAGAAAATCAAGGTGGCTGTGCTCAGAGCTCCAATAAGGACTACAGCTGCACAAATAGTAGGCCAGGTGGAGCCCGCAAGATGCCTATGAAACACAGAAAGGTTATGCAACTCTGCTGCAAATGTTTTGGAAACAGTACTCATTCTTTTTTCTGTTCACTCAGCAGGGAGTAGAGGCCTAGTAACTCCATCTATCATTTCACAAGGAGATAAGGGCAAGGAAGGTGCAGTGTAGATAAAACATCTCTCCTTTCCTCCCCACCCCCACTTCCTCCAGTATAAACTCAAAAGCCACACAACACAGCTCACATGAGCACCTCTTATCTAGTTAACACAAGGTAGGAGAATATATAATTAGTTTATTGCTTCCTGCAGCTGTACCATCTGAAGCTCAGATCTATCTCATCAAATATCATAAATGGCTGTAAAAGTGGACAGACGTGGTCCTACCTTGTAGATGGGTACCTCTAAAGAGACATGAGGGTCTCTTCAGTCAGAGGCATTTTGCTGCTACCTTTCAGAGGTCACAAGATTCAATATCCAGCAGGGATGTAAGCAGACTGGCTGCAGCAACAACATTTTGGTGAGTTTTGCCCTTATCCCACAAAAAAGACATGAAACATATCCATACCACATTATTCAAAGAATATTTTGCAGAAACGTATCTCAGCCCTCTGTCTTGCTTTACCTAGCCCACTATGTATTTGTTGACACTGCATAGAGTAAATAGAAAGACCCACGGAGTACATTAGGTCGTTAAATTTACCTAATTTTCAACCATCCAATTAAGTAATTCCTAAATTACCTATATAGTAGAGGAAGAGAAGCACTCTAGAAGAAAATGTTGATAATCCCATCTGACTCTGTACCCTGATGTAATTTTAGTAAAATAACATCTTCCCTGGTTCCTTAGAGGGAAGGTGCTTTGCCTTGAAGAAAGTTAGTCAACACATCTCAAATCCTCAGTTTTTGAGAGTGTCAACCCTAGAAAAGGCCACTAAGTCCATGATGTCATTACCTGCTATACAAGGGTAAACTATTGTAAAAACACATTCTGATTAAGTCTTTCATTCCTTATTCAAAAACCACTTAACCTTCCACAGCAATGATAAAAAGCATGTGGTGAACAGCATTATCAGAACAAAAAAAAGAAAAGAAAATTGCATTCTCTTGAACAGCATTTTGTTTATACATGATTTGGCTGGTTCCCTCCCCCATTCCCAGAGGCTCTTCTCTGACGGTGTTTGGGGAATGTGCAGTATATGAGCCACTGACAATATTTACTGAAAGAGTCTGGTAGCAATCAAGTAACCTATATGTCTGTTTCTCATTATTAAATATTACAAACTTTTATTGAGATTATTAGAACCTATTTAATGGCTCATTGAACTTAGAAACCATACAATTTTCCTATTATCCATTTCCATCTAAATATTTATGGTAGTAGCTCATATAAGAAGTAACAGAAGATGCAAAGAATGAGGAAAAGGGAGTCATTTCCTCAGCTGCCTGAGAGCAAGATCTCTCTGCAACTCTACTATAAACCAGTGGTGCAACTTAGAGGAAGTTAATAGAGAGACACAAAGCAAATCTGTTGATGATGAAAAGAGGATCTGGCCATCTGTTTAAGGGAGTCTGCATACATTTGTATTCAACTCTTTTCCATGATTAAAGAGAATATTTATAGCTACTCGTTTCATTTCTTTTGGGTGTGGCAAAGAGACATTCAGTCAAATCACTACCTGGTACAAACAGATACTCCTATTTCTAACTAGAATATAAGCCAAAATTCCAAGGTGTTTTCCACCAGCAGACTCAGGGTCTCCAAGACTGAATGAGAGGAGGAAAGAAAATCACTATTAAATCAGTTCTTTGGATGAAGTACTGATGGAACACCAGAAGAATCCCCTAAAAGGAAGACTGATTCTGGAGAAAATGGAGTTGTGAAAGCTTGGGAAATAACTGACGCAACTTGTATCTGCAGACACTAAAAAACTTTTGTATTTTATAGATAGGCTGGAGTCAGAGATATTAACAGAGCAGATATGTAGAAGACAGGATCATTCTGTTTATGTGTTTATGTGAAAGTACAGTCCTGCTGACAGAATCCTTGAATTCAGGTTACTGAAAGTGCAAGAGAAGCCAGTGCAGGGTAAAAGCCTTAGAAGAACATGATGAAGACAGGCAGGCTCTCAGAGTGGATGCTCACCATCTCACTTTTGCTCTATACGTGTTCCTTACAAACGGACAGGAAATAGTTTTAGTTGAGTTGCATTAATGTGGCCTTGAGCCCAAGTTAACAGGATTTACTAATACTATGATGTACAGTTTCTAGACAGAATCTGGCTTGAGTCCATTTGGCTTGCAGTACTGGGAAAAAGGACATGAAAACTCTGTGACCCATCCATAAAGAAATTCTGGAGTTTAAGCATATAGTCTTCAAAATTACTGTCTCGTGCAAACACCTCTAGTTTTCAGCTTAAGGCTGTGTAGTCAATTAATGTTCTACTTGAGGGCTTTTGTAGTACTCTTGCACAGTACCAACAAGAACAAAACTTAGCATTTAGTTTACTCCTAAATCCTGATCAGGAGTATCAAAAACTGGCTTTTTTCCTTTTTTCCTTTTTCTTTTTTCTTTTTCTTTTTTCTTTTTTCTTTTTTCTT
This sequence comes from Coturnix japonica, assembly GCF_054131305.1. Classification (NCBI taxonomy): domain Eukaryota; kingdom Metazoa; phylum Chordata; class Aves; order Galliformes; family Phasianidae; genus Coturnix; species Coturnix japonica. The sequence continues at coordinate 9,234,402 of NC_140664.1, read as the reverse complement.
TTTCCTTTTTCCTTTTTCCTTTTTTCCTTTTTCTTTTTTCTTTTCTCTTTTTTCTTTTTTTCTTTTTTTTTTTTTTTACATTGGAAAAAGGCTGGATGATGTCCTGAAGGAGCTGAAGGTTGCCAAGCCTGGTATTCCCACCTGGGGAACTAGGTGCCAGTGTGACAGTCATATCTGTGCCTAGGAAGATCATGGAGCAGATCCTCCTGAAAACTATGTTAAGGCATTCTGCAAGATGAGGAGGGGATCCAAGACAGCCAGCATGACTTCACAAAGGGCAGACCATGCCTAACCCATTTAGTGACTTTCTACTATGGAGTGATGGCATCAGTGAACAAAGGAAGGGCAACTGATGGCATCTACCTGGACTTGTGCAAGGCCTTTGACATGTTACCACATCTTTAAACTGGAGAGACATGTATCTAAAGGGTGAATTGTTTAGTAAATAAAGAATTGGTTGGATGGTTGCAGCCAGTGGGTTATTGTCAATAGATCTATGTCCGGGTGGAGGCTGGTCACAAGTAATGTCTCCCAGAGGTCTGTCCTGGGACCAGCACTCTTCAACATCATGTCCAATTACATTGATAGGGAGATCAAGTGCACCCTCAGCAAGTTTGCTGATGACACCAAGCTGTGTGGTGCAGTTGATATGTCATAAAGAAAGGATGCCATCCAGAGGGATCTGGACGGGTTTGAAAAATGGATCCATGTAAATCTAATGGGATTTGGCAAGTCCAACTGTAAGGTGCATCAGTAGAGACTGGAGAAAAATACACTGAGACCAGCCCTACAGAGAAGGACTTGATGCACAAAAATCTGACCTGAGCTAGCAGTGTGCATGTGCAGCCTGGAAGGCCAACAGTATCCTGGGCTGCATCAGAAGATGAGTAGCCAGCATGGAGAGAGAGTTGATTGCCTCCCTCTGCTCTGCCTTCATGAGGCCCCATCTGGAGTACTGCATCCAGACCTGGGGCCCCCAGAACAAGAAAGATGTAGAGCAGGTCCAGAGGTTGGCCATAGAGATGATCAGAGGGCTGGAGCACCTCTCCTGTGAATACAGGATTATGTGCTAGTTTAGTTTGGAGAAGAAAAGGCTTCAGGAAGACCTCACTGCAACTTTCCAAGTTGAAAGGAGTTTACAAGCATGAAGACCTACTTTTTACACGAGCAAGTAGTGATAGAACAATGGAGTATGGCTTTAAATTTAAAGAAGGGAGATATAGGCTAGTTGTTAGGAAAAAATTATTTACTCAGAGCTTGGTGAGGCACTGGCACAGTCTGCCCAGAGAAACTGTTGTTGCCCCATCCCTGGAGGCATTCAAGGCCAGGCTGGATGGGGCCCCCCTGGGCAGCCTGAGCTGGTGAGTGGCAGCCCTGTCCATAGGAGGGATTGAAGTTTGATGATATTTAAGGTCCCTTCCGCTCTTCCAATTCAAACCATTCTATGATTCCTTCTATGATTCTATTCTGTAGCTAAAGAGATAAAGTAATAGAGGTTTGTCCTACCTGCCACTGTCAAAAAAGTGAATCCAGAACAGCCCTAACTGACAGCAGGTTCAGTGTTTTCTGGCTTTGCCTTTATTCCAAGGGTAAGAGACTTGAACCAAATAGAGGATAATTCTACCCAGACTGCTGTGAGAACTGGGGTGATGTGCAATATATGTAAGTATGACTAGGAATCTAAATATAGAGGTGACAAATTACTAGGCCTGGGAATTCCTGACTGACATAGCCATTGTTCTTCTGAAGAAAGAGCATGGCTCCAGCTAAATTAGGTCAGTAGATATTAGCACCTTTATTTCTCTTCATATTTCCTTTTCATAAGGAAATAAAATAATACAGGTCCTACAGTTATTAAGATCACAAAGACAATAATTCAAAAGACATATTATGCAAGAACTGAAGTCATATAAGTGCCTCATCATACCATTCATATATATATATATATATATATGTGAGGACACTCCCTTTTCCAGAACGTTTAGTCTCCAAAATGGGTTCTTAGGAACCCTGTCTTGGCAATGCAATAAGTAACAAACGTCCAGCTGTCTGCTCCTTCTTTTTGATCAATTTTGCTTCTTCTAGAGAAGAAAAATGACTGGAAAACACACCAGCTTTCATGGGTGATGAGAACTTCTTTAAGCCAAGATATCTGTCCTTTCAGGAAAAAATGGTGGGACATGATCTCTCATGTACTTCTTCTGACTCTTAATGACGTAGAAGAGTGTAGAGGTGTTGGGTAGTGGAAAGCTGGACAAGAGACTCTGTGCTAATACATTAGCACAATTCTGTGAGTGCTCCAGGTGGATAAAACACTGGGCATGAGGAGCTCTGATCTTTTCAGACAGGAAACTCAGTCAAGAGAGTGTGGACCAACCACCAATCTAATGCATAGTGTGCTCCTTGACATACACTTCCCAATAAAGTTGCCATCTAAAAGAACATCGATAATCAGTTATCTACAAAACCCAAAATGCTTGGCTGCGTGCATGGTGGAGTTTGAGTCTGAAACTCATCCCACTCCCCTGCTTGGCACCAGCTGCATTATATAACAGAACGGCACTGCAGAATGTGGCTGGTAACACAGCTTTAGAACACAGCTTGGTCCATCTTTTCAAAGAGAACACAGATAGACTGCATTGACCTCAGCAGAAGGTCTGTATCATCAGAAGACAAAGAGCCTCTCCTTGCACCTAAAAATTTCAATTATATTATCACGTTCCTTCCATGCTTCCTCACTATAGGGCTTGTTTCCATGAAGCTCCCTTCTTTCAGTGCAAGTGTTTCCTAATTGCATTCTTCTCAATCAGCCCATTAATGAAGAATATGCCATCAACTATCCTTTAAAAACAAAAACCTAGAGTAAAGCCAGAACAAAAGCACAATAATTCCATTTGTGTCTATAGCAAACAAAGAACCTGAATGACAAACTATAGAATAAATAAAAGCAGGGAATCATAAGCAGCATACTGGATAACTAGGAAAGAGGATTACTTTTCAGGCTATCCCTTTATCAGATAGTAAATTAGATATAAAGCCATTTAGTTGAAAGATGATAAGGCTTATGCAGCTAATAAGTCAATCTTGTAAGGAATATTGCTGACTTCATTGTCTATGTTAAGACAATCTCTACTTGCTAAACCTCTGACCCTCCCCTGGGTCTCATTTTGTAACCTATAAAGAGTGACTGGACTTCAGAGTACCTCTTCCTCTCCAGTACATTCTGAAAATAGAAGAAGGTAACACATTAAGACATATAAAAGCAGAACTATTATGTCAGAAAAAAAAAAAAAATAAATTCTGGTCCTGGATCCTGTTCCTGACAATGGCCAAAAAAAGGGAGAAGGAAAGAGAGAAGAATAAGGTGAGCATATGGGGACACCTTTAGAGAGTACTTCTGCAGCCTGAAAATTTTTAACTCAGAAATTTCCAGACTAAAAATTACCAAATCCTGTTCAGTACATGCTTCAACACTTCTACTGTTCAGGTCCTCATTACCTGGTACTACTTACCTGGTTGTGCCAGGTATTACCAGTACCAGTACAAAGTATTACCCTGCCACGCTCTGGGATCTCTCAGCCTCCAGCACAAGAAAAATGTAAAGCTGTTGGAGCAGGTCTGGATGAAGGCCATAAAGATGATGAGAAGGCTGGAAAACCTTTACTGTGAAGAAAGGTTGGGGGAGTTAGGCTTGTTCAGCTTAGAGAAAAGAAGACTCTGGGGAGACCTAATTGTCTAATTCTGTCCTTCCAGTACCTGAAGGGAGTGTATAAGCAGGAGGGGATTGACTTTTTATGCAGTCTGATAGTGATAGGAGAAGGGGCAATGCATTGAAACTAAATGAGGGGAAATTTAGGCTAGATGTTGGAAAGTTTTTTTGTTGTTTTTTTTTTTGCTCAAAGGTGGTGAGGCACATGCTGCCCAGAGATTTTGTGGATGACCCTTCACTGGAGACATTCAAGGCCAGGTTGGATGGGGCCCTGGGCAGACTGATCTTGTTGATGGCAACCCTGACCATGGCACAGGGGTTGGAAGTAGATGATCTTTAGGGACTCTTCCAACCTAAGCTGTACTATGAATCTATGATTACATGATTCTATGATTCTTTGATCCTGTAATTCTATGATCACTCTGCTTAGAATTGTGTGTATATACGATAGCAGTAGAAGAAAGACTAGAGTCGTTAGCCAGAATCACTGGTAATAAAATCATAGAATTATAGAATATCTTGGGTTGGCAGGGTTTTCAAGGATCTTCAGGTTCCAAACCCCTGCTGTAGATCAGGTTACTAACTGCTAGATCAAGTACTATATCAGACTGCCCAGGGCTCCATCTGACCTGTTCCTGAACATCTCTAAGGATGGAACATCCACAGCCTCTCTTGGCAACGTTTCAGCATCTCAGCACCCTGCAGTGAAAAACTTCTCCCTGACATCTAATCTAAATCTTCTCTCCTTTAGTTTAAAACCATTCCTCCTTGTCCTATCACTGTCTACCCATGTAAAAAGTTGATTTCCCTCCTCTTTAGAGTCTTCTTTTAAATAATGAAAGGCCACAGTGAGGCCTTCTCTCCTCCTTCTCCAAACTGAAGGAGCCCAGCTCACTTAGCCTTTCTTCATAGGAGAGATGTCCCAGCCCATGAATCATCATCTGGACCCTTTCCAAAAGCTCAACATCTTTCCTCTGCTGAAGGACTCAGACCTGGATGCAGTACTCCAGATGGGGCATCAGGAGGGCAAAGTAGAGACAGACAGTCACCTCCCTCACCTTGCTGACCACCCATCTTCTGCAGCTCAGGATGCCATTGGCCTTCCAGGCTACAAGCACACATTGCTGGTTTGTGATACGTTTTTCATCTACCATGACTCTTAAGTCCCTCTCAGCAGGGCTACTCTAAAGGAGTTCTCCCTGTCTTTATACATATCTTGGATTACCTTGACCCAAGTGAAAAACATAGCACTTTGCTTTGTTGAACCCTATTAGGTTCACATGGGCCCACTGTCTGAGTTTATCAAAGTCCCTTTGGATGGCATCACTTCCTTCTGCTCCATCAACAGCATCAGTAGAAGACTTCATCTCCTGAGTCACAGTCCCATAACAAGGTATTTTCCAGTGCTCGTTTTTGTCTCCATGCTTTTGCAGAAGCTGTCCAGCCAATATACATGCTTCCCTTTATTTCCTCTTTTGTAGGCCCTGCCACTTGACACCTTCAAGACAAACCCATTAAAGCTGTATTTAATGCTTACAGTGAGCAGTACTTATTCTTTATACAAGCTCCCTGAAAATGTAAACAAAGGATTATTGGCGTTGATGGAATTTTCCTTTCTGCTAGCTGAATGCAGGAGCAGATGGAGCTCAACTTTTGTACAAAAGATTGATTTATCCACACTTACCTTTCATTGCTTTCTGGGAACCAAATGAGAAGACAAAAACTCTGAGTTTCTGGGTTTTTTGTGCAGCTTCCCATGTCTGCCATAGGAGAGGAGAGATGCAAAGATAGAAAGAAGAAAGAAAGAAGGCAGCAGATGACACATGTGCTTGAAGCTCTCCAAATATCTCATTCTATTATATACACCTGCAGAGTATTGTATGTATATGTGTTCAAAAACATAACAGGAATCATGGTTTAAGATGCCACAGTTTTGCCCACATCACAGCTTAGTGTTGAAGCCACAGACCTGGCCTTTTTACCTCTGACATGTTTGGAAACTGTGCAGCTTGCTACTGTAATCTTTCTCAGCAGGCGTGATCAAACAATGTACTAATTTCAGGTGTTTCTGTGCTCAGAAATTAAACACTGACTTAAGAGTTCAGGGGATATACATTACAACTCTAAGTCAGAAAGTAGATTTTCTGATGTCTTTTCCAGTTCTTTGTCCTGAAAAATGCAGCATATTTTTCCAGACATCTTACGGTCATGCAGATTAGAAATGCAATGGTCAGTGCAACTATTGCTATTTTCATCTCCGTTTTTTTTTTAATCTTCTTTCCTAGACCATGAGTTTTATAGATACCAGTGTATGAAAAAAGAAATATTTGAAATACAACTTGGTAGCATAACACATCATATAAAAGAATATGGCAAAATTCTGGAAACAATGGGAAATGTAAGAATATGGCAGTCATAGTAACTGCATGATATTTCAGTGCACAGCAGAGAGCACTGTTTGTACCTCTGTTGGATTTAGCTTAATTTCTGTCATCAGGAAAAGTTTTCTTAACAGTACTGGTTAAGACCTCAGCCTATAAAATTCCTATTCTCACCTGCTGGAGAACAGGAGGTAAATCTGTGTATCGGGAGAAACAGGTAAATAAGGGCGTGAACACATGACTTCTGTGGGATACAACTGTTTGTGGCATCAAAGCTGCCAGAAGGATAAAGGAATTTAGAAGAAAAATATATACAACTGCAAATAAGTTTCATCTTTTCAGTTGACAGGAGTTTAAAGGAAAGTACAGGAAAGCCAAATAGAAAAGGAGGTTCATCCATCCATTTCTACCTTTTCAGAAAATTGTTCATGTGAGAAGAAACATCACACACAGGAGACAGCTTCTGTCTCTGAACACACTGCTTATGATGAGACAAGCCAGAGTGCTACTTGCATCAGTGCACAAGCCTGCTCAGATCCCTCTACTGGGGGCCCTTGTTGTTAAAATAGGACTATGCAGCACATTCTGAGCTCTAGGATGTCATTATGTTATTACTACTACTTATTTGTATTGGAATAGTTTCCCAAAGATCACCCTCTCCAGGTCAAGGACCTCATTGTGCTTGGCATGGTAGAGAGAGAAAATCTGTCCCTGAAGAGCTGACACTTTAAACGGAGCATTACCAACAGTAGTGATAACCCAAATTGAAATTCCAGAGATAATTCTTTTCTTCACAGAATCAAGTGACTTGACTACGAGTAGGACAGAAATGATAAGGGGAAAAAAAAAGAAGCATGCTCAGAAATATGTTACGCAACGTTTACTGCGTAATTAAATATTTGTGTCAGCTACCCTTAGATGTGGATCTTCCAGCATCCACTATAAAAGAGCTGTCCACTGTAAGAATAAATAAATTAGTAAGTTAGCACCTAAAGGCTGCAATCTGCCTAATGCAATCACTTAAATTAGTAGTGCTTTTCATTTCATTGTGTTGGTTTAGAGTCATTTTTGAAGCTAAATTGGCCATGAATGATGGAGGTGTTGGAATTTGATTTCATACTGGATATAATTGGGCCAAAAGGGCATCAATTTGTACGTCACTCTAAACAGCAATGCAAAAAAAGAAAAAGAAAAAGAAAAAAAAAATAAAAAAGAAATGAAAAAAAAAAAAAAAGAAGAAGAAAGAAAAGAAAGGAGAGCAGAGGAGGGAACTGGGACTTTTAAGCCTGAAAAGATGCAGACTTAGGAAGAACAACTATGTCAGTTCTGGAGCTCAAGAGAGGTTAATGTCCATCATAACATTCATGCACACCACTAACATAGGCTCCTCAGTACTTGCTGGATAAAATCTATTCAAACATATTAACTTCCCAAATGTTTTTATTAAAACTCAGACATGACCAATCTGAAAGGTTAACTCTGTCCTCTGGGCAAGGGGGAACAGGGGATAGCAGCATCTGATGATGCTGCTGTTTCTGGGCACTGGGCAGTAGTGTGTCTACTGAAAATTCACTGGGGTTTAAAAGGACACTCTTAAAGATGCAGTGCATTATTTCATACTCAAAATATTTGATACAGTTCTAATTTTCATTATTTGTAATTTCTCCTTTTCTCTAAACCTTTCCTCACCTCAGTGATCCTTAATTCATGGCAGCCATGCCATTAAGGTTGCTAGAGTTAACAAAGGCGTTTTGCAGCACAGGAGAAACAAGTGAGGCTACATCTGCCAGATCTAAAACCAGCTTTTCTTTTAGACTTGCAGTGTGTCTCCTGACATACGCTGAGAGCAACAGTTCAGACTTTAAATGAGGTGTAGATGAAGACTTCATTGATCATCTTCTGTCTAAGAGCTTTAACACTTTCAATGTCTCAGTACACAGTTCTTTTTCACCAGCAAACATGGCAGTACTATGATACAATTTCCCAGAGCCAGTTCTCTCCTTCCATGGAAATACTCCACCATTTGGAGCTCACTCCATGATGGTAGGCCTCAGCTCCATGGCCTTCTCATCATCCACACCAGCAAGCAAGGACACATGCATTCCAGAAGACCCATCCAACATTTTACTTGCCTTCCCTCCTTGCCCATACATCTCATTTCCAGAGATCTGAAAAGGCTCTTCATGACAGATGGTATGGCAAACAGGTAGTCACTTACCAGGCACTTTCTGCACTCATTTGTTTCAGAAAACAAGCAGGTTTAGCGTTAATAGTGCTGTGTTTCAAAGCCAAGTACCTCATATGAGACATCTAAATAGATGGGCTGATTTTTGGGCTTTCTGAGTACCAATTTCCCATTGGAAGGTTATATTTTTGCAGTATATTATTCACAGAGCAGATGTCCCAGATAAGATGTAGTTCCCAGTAAATACCAAAGGAGAATAAATCACATATAAATCTCTTTGCAGTCTTTTTATCTATTTAGCCACAATCTCACACGTTTAAATCTAGATTTCTATTTTCTCCTGCTTTAGGGTGAAGTCTGGATGCATTTTTTATTTTTCCTTTATTTCTTGCAATATTTTGTCGTGCTGTATGCTGTTGTTTCCCTGGATATACTGTGAATGTGAGTGTCCTGGCCTTTCTTTCCAGTCCTGGGTAAAAGCAGAATTAAAATGAATATTAAGCTTGTCAAATTCTTTCAGTTAATATGTCTTCTAACAAAAGAACAGCATGCACAAATGATCTGAAGAGAAATTTAACTTAAACTATCAGGTTTACATTATTTATCCAAGAAGCAGATGCAATGTCAGTTGAAACTTTTATCTTCCCCTAAGAAAATCAGAAGATCTTCTTCATCCTCTACAAGACCACAGTGTTTCCAGTAACTTAAAACTTAATTTTGACTAAGAATATTCCGGGCATCATAAGAGGATCTTCAAGCACCGCACAACCTAGGAAAGGATGTGGAATTACCAAGAGAGCATAATGGCTCTGTCCTCTTCAGCAAACAGCGTAGAGATCTGCTGATGAAAAGCACTAGATAAGAGTGAGGTACTATCTATGCCAACAGTCAAATCAGACAGCCTTGTGTAAAATCTGTTTACTTTTATAGTGAAATATATTAGACTGTCAAAAGGACACTTCATCATCTATAATAAATATTCATCTACATGTATCATGCACTTGAGCTGCATGAATGATGAGATTAGAGTACAGAAATGAATGAGAAACTCATAAGATAAATGTCACCTTTCAGTGTTGTTGTTGCGGATAAATTGCAGACAGATATAAACAAAGTCAATTATCTCATGCAAGTGTTCCTTGACTCAACATAAGCTGTTCCTTGTGCCTAGACTAAAATCCTAAACCTCATCGTTTACCTTTCATTAGACAATGGAAGAAGAAACAGTCTGAAGTTCCTCTGAGGGTAATTATGTACAGAAACACAAAATGTATTGCATACATTTTCCCAGAAACAAAGGTTGCAAGCTATGGTGTGGAACAAATCCACACCTGAGTTTGCTAAATAGCTCCATTATCTACAATAGAAATATTTTGATTAACACTAGCAGAGAATGTGGCATATAAATTGAATTTCTACATGTAATTATCACCCAACAGTGATTCTGCAGCATAGCAAAATATGATTTCTATGACTGAAGTCTAGTGAAAAACGGAAAAGAAATTTCAGTGAATCTTTGATGATTTTCCTAGAATACAGATTTTAGATTTATTAGTTTTGGAGTGTATGAACATATGTTCTAATTTTTTATTTTTTTTTTATTGTTACCTTTAATTTTCTTGGGAAAGAAAATATTTTTTTTCCAGGAAGAGTCTTTTAGTGGGCTTTAAATTGTACAAATGGTCTCTGAATATACAACTAAAGCTTTATATGAGCAACATGAAAAACAGTAAATGAGGGAACAGTAATTTGTAGTATTCCCAAAGAGGAAAATTTGCGTAATACCCTGGTTCCAGTGTTCAGTCACTTCTAAATTATATGAAACAGTAAGAAATTCTAACCCATGAGCATCAATTTTGACTTGCTTGTGGCAAGTCACAGAGCACAGCATTCTGGTGCTTTCTCCTCAGTTCCAGCACACTGAGTTTAAAAGTTGTGTGTAACTGATTTCAACTTTGATTTTCCCTCTCTTTCAACCATAATTACCATTCAGACATTAAAATCTGAACAGAACCCAAAGGTTTAGTCATACCATTGAATGCGATCAAGTTGTTCAGCTGTTTAACAAGTTCCAGTCAGTGTACCCCTGCCCAAGCAGAGATAACTACCTGGCCATCACACGGTCCACTCAGCCCCAGTCATAAGGCCACATTTGTTAATTTATTTCAGGTAAGGCAGCTGAACAGCACACTCTGTGCTTTTTTAACCAAAATCAGCTCCAAATTTATTCCTTACACCCAAATACTCAGCCTACATCCAAATGTGTGACCCAAAATCCAACAAGACAACTGTAGCACTTTCACGAACAAAGATTTGGGCTTTAAATTCTCCTTGCTTTCCAAAGCATGAAAAGAGCTAGTTCTGCCAACACTTATTCACTCCAGCAGTAAATGTGTTGTATGTGTTGCCTTTAGGGCTGGAGCTTACCGCTCTGTGAATAAATGTTTGCAAGGGCTGATGCTAGGTTTCCTGATTCGTGTCTCTGCACTAAGGGCTGGCCAGCCCAGCCTGCACTTTCACTGAATTGTGGTCTAATGAAATATAGGAGAATAAACAGAGATGCTGTTCTCTTGAAAGCCACTACATCTGAAATTTGGCAGGCTGCAGTACATTACACCAACAACCACAGGGTCATAATGTCTAAATGCATCGTATATAGAAAATAGTTACCAAAAAGTAAGTATAGTCAGCATTTGTAATAAATAATAGCTAATAAATAGTGAAAAGATTATATTCTAGGATGTAGGCTCCAATGTCTTCCATTACTTAGTAATTTATTATATGAAATTCGTTGACCTTTCCAAGCTTTTCTTTTTCCCTTTCTTTTCTGGTGAAGCAAGAGCGTTAATTATGCTTTAGCTTTTTTTATTGAGCAACATTACCATACAAATAGGCCATCAATAACCAATTACAATCTCCATCTCAGAAAGAGGAAAGCTACCAGATTGAGTGTGGCTACTCACACATAAGCACAAGGCCTTTAAAATAAAAAAGCAGAGCAACTCACAATTGAACAAAACAGGAATGCACAGGAGAAACAGATGGTGATAGATGGATAAATATCACACTAGCTCTTAAGCAGGGAATTCAAAAAGGTCCTTCTTATTCATTGGCCAAATATAAGTCTATCAACATAACCCTAGTTTACCCCAGCCTGCCCTGCCAATGACTCCAGAGATTAAAAATTCATTCAGATCTCATGCTGGCAACATTTATGAATTTTACTCAAGTGGAAACTATCAATTGTGTCAAATGGCACTGACTTATGTCTTAAGCAACATTTGACTTATTGCCAGCGAAATACTAAATCTGCTTGGTTCTTTTTTTTAGTGGGGGCACTATATGGGAGAAAGGGTTATTTGTTGCATTTATCACTGTAATATTAGGTTTGTGCTAATGATGAATAATAAAACAATTGCTGTATTTTTTTCTGAAAATCCAATACCTTGCTACTGTGCTAAAAAACCTGATTTAAGCTTGAAACTGCATTCATTTAAATAAAGATATTATTTAAAACCCTTTCATTATAACTGGTTTCACATATTGTCTATGTCCTAAAATTGACTTCAAATGCAGATAGAGGATAAATTAATTTTAAAATGTCCACACACAATACTTGCATGTTCACAAAATATTTAAACCCGTTTAATCTAAACTCACTTATTTCTAAACATGTGATCAATCAAACAGTGCTGCTAGAGAAATCACTCTTCCTCAGCTGAGATGCAGTAAATAACCAGGAGCTAGTTCATAAACCATTGAGAAAGATGTAAATATCTTACTTTAAAACTATCTTTGGTTGAAGGACAATCTCTTACACCACCACACTATGACCCACTGAAAACTTCATGTCTGAAGCTTGGGGATTACATGCTGTATAGGCAAATACTGAATAAACATCTCAAATTAACGTAGTCAATGCCTACTGAAGAAAAGGATATTTACAGCTTTCTTGAGAGTTATCTTGACCTCCTGCTCTATGTTTTTTTTCTGTCAAAATGATACATTTTAAAAAGCTATATAGCACTGATTGTCTAGTGAGTCCTCTTGTTTTAGTGCTTCAGCAGATTAGTTTTGACAAATATGTCTCATCAGCTGTGATCCCCTTAGCTGCCTACTTTGCCCACCAGAAGTGAATGCCACCCTCAGCATAGACACAGAAGCACATAGGCTTCCAATCAGCAGGCACCACAGTTTGTTACCTATTATTTCAGTTTAATCCAAATTTGAAGACAGACTGTGTTATGAATTTCAGCAACCAGCATGCCAACAGTCACCCTACATTTTCAACTCCCCTGTGAGGGTGTTATCTTCTCAGTCACCCAGGACAATTAAAAGGAGTTAATTAATGACAGCTCCCTTTCACACAACATAACAAACTCCTGTCTTCCTTGGGTTTTCTCTAGTGCAGGTAAGTCTTAGCTGTTGGCAGATGATTTCTGATTACATGGTGACATGCCAAGAGAGTGACAATTACATCAAAACTGCATTTCTCTTTACTTACTGTAAAATCTGTTTTATGCTCCTGGTACTTTACTGCTTTAATACCAAAACAATGCATAACGTGTTCTGGTGGTATTTTTTCTTGGTGTAAGTAAATGCATGCAACATTGTCAAGGACAATGAAGAAGGAATTTTCCATATAAACTGACCATTTAGAAGATGGTGCTAGGGTGCAGTCTCATGAGCTGGGCCGAGCCAATATAGCAACACATTGTCAACATCTTGGTACAGACACTGCTTTTATCCTCATCTTCCCTCTCTTTCACATGCCACTCACCAGGACCCCTTTTCTTATCTTGGGCTGGCCCTGATGGCTTTTGAGCCACTCCTTTTCACCAAGTCACTTCACTTACCCAGCACAAACTGTACCGTAAGGTAGGAGGGAACGATCAGATAATTGTTTCTGCAAGGTTAGTGAGATGAATAATGAGCTCACAAAAAGGAAGTTCAAGGACCAAAGGCAATGTAAGAGAGGAATGGGGCTGCATAACCAAGAGGATGGGAGTGACACCCACCTTTCACAAAAAAAGCAAGTCATCTGAAACAAAAAATTAACCCAGTTTCACATGATGTGGGAGGACATTTCAAGTAATTTCAGTATGTTTGAACAGTTTGCTACATCATTCCCAGAATCCTTACTCATGGGCATTGTTTAAGTGTCCAAGAAGTATTGTCCAGGGAGTGTGAAAGACAGCATGATGTGGAATTGCAAAAGAATATTTCATACACAGATATCCCCTCTGGTTCACTTTCAGAAAATTCTTAGGGGATACAGATGCAAAAAGACAAAACAGGCTCAAAAGCCCTACAATGAGAAGCAATTCTGTTCTTTGATATACTCTTCCATGGGATAATTCATAATATTCTAATAGATTATTTCCTCATAATTAATATCACAAAACTAGTTTTACAGGAGGGAAGAAAGCTTTTCAAGACCATCTTTCGAACAACTTAGCTTTCATTTTTGGATGGTAAAAGTGAGTGTTGCAATCTGAAATGCAAAAAAAATGTCTTCTAAACATTGCTGTTTTGTCAGTTTGAATACATATAGGCTCCCCTGAAAGTAATGGCTCCTGTTTTAATATGTTGGCCAATGACATCAGAGACTGGTGTTGGCAGTATGGCAGAAGACTTACATCTGTTCAGACCGATGAAAGATGGGCTTCATAAGCAACATTTTCCTAGCAACTAAAGTCATAATAGCAGCTGTGAAACAGTGGGTCACCTCCACTGGTGTAGATTTTTATGACTGCTGCATGCAGAATCCTGTTCATTATTGACAAAAATGCATAGCTAGTGGTTATGACTACGCTGAAAAATAATGTTTTGTAGATGAGAATTTGCTCTATCAAATAGTGTTATTGTGCTCTTTGTATAAGTTGTATTTTCCATGGAAATAAATAGGAAGCATTACTTTCAGAGAAGCTTATGTAAATTTGAATCTTCTCTATTCAAAGTGGAAAACATAATCAAAATGATTATTTACCTGAAACAGAAAGTATTTTAAGAATTTTATCTTAGCAGGAAATCTTCTAGAAAATGTGAGCTCTCGTTCTAATTAGACTGATTTTAACTTCTACTTATAACACTGCTTAAGAGTATGCCAAGGCAAAGCTTTTGAAGGTAATTATGTTGCAACTCATACTGAAGATATTTCAAATCAGCAGCCCAGCCCAAAGACAACCAAGCCAATTGTTCTCTGATTTTAGGATTGCTGAACATTCACACTTAATTGTCAACATAGACTGTAGAACTGCAGTTATTAAAATGAAGATAAGATAAATCTTAATTAACCAGTTCTACATCTGTAAATAAATAAACTAATCATATCTCTGTGAATTGTGAGCAACAACTTTGCATCAACCTGGGATATTTTTTTATATATATATATTTCTTACTGATCACAAATTACAGTAATGGAAAGTACAGTAGATTTTCAGCAGCTCTGTAAAATTTATCTCCATTATTTAAATTAGAAAAGAGAAGAGTGTATGCCCATTATTATGCCTTTCCTCCTAAAACTGAGACATAATTTGGACCAGTAAGTGACAACTCATTTACTTACAATGATCTATGGGGCAAATCCATTACCAGGGCAACTCCGCTATCTCCTCTAATGCAGCTGTCATACTTCTGAGAAATAAAGTAAAATGGTAAAGTTGAGATCACAGTACTGATGCTATCTTGGCTTTGTTGACTAACATTTTCAGATATCTCCAACAAGCATCACTATTTTGCAGCAGTTTGGAAATTCCCATGTCATCTGTGACAGTGCTTCAATACCTTCCCAGTATTTTAATGAATGTCTACATATTGCACCTCCATAAATAAAGAATTTCACATCAGTATTACTGGCAGGTTGTCCCTTGGCTATTTCAATTACATTCTTACAGCTCTTAATACTAAGTCTGTAGAAGCAAATTCTTCTTTTAATTTACTTCTACTTTGATTGCAACTTATGAGTTCTATGATGTTTCATCATTCCACAAAACTCATCAATTCATTTCACTTTTGATACTGAAAAAAACAGCAAATGATATGAATGTCTGGATCTCCATTGCTTTGACTACATTCAGTTGACCAAATGAAGGCAAGAGATCTTGAGCTGCTAATGTACAAAGGGGAAAGTACTACTAGCCCCAGAAATATCCAGTGGAGACATTTGCTGAATTGCTAATTTCATTGAATTTCACTGTGGAACAGATCCTGATCACCCTCATTCCATTCAAGTCATGACTGTAAACTGAGGGTATTTTATTCCACAAGTGCCTATCATTACTAGAGATTGAGAATCTACACAGGAAACTTTAGTAGCTTAATCCAGTGGTATATCTGCATCCGTCTCATGGGATAATCACAAAACAAAAGTTGATATCACCAAATGGTGCTTGATTTTTTCACCTCGAAGGGAAGAAAAATCCAGCCATTTCTCAATGCAATGGCAGTTCATTTCAAAACTTGCTAACCACCTCTGTATTCTGTTCCTCATGCATTTCTCATCTTTCAACATTTGCAATGTATGGAAACAGAAAAACTTTGATATTCCTTAAAAATTTAAAATATTGACACATACAGCCTTCCCCTGAAAATAAAAAGTACCGATCAAATGTTAAATAAAATATTAAAGCAAGATTAGACAGCAGAGTATATTTGTATCAGAGGTTATAATTCACATGAATCATTTAATTCTGGATATTTTAATTGCTGAAGTGAGAGGCTGAGATGTAATTTTGGCTTTGTAACTCACTGGTTGTTTAATGATAGCACGAAAACTAAAACTGCCAAGTGTTCCAGTGAGATGTGGTTACAAGGATTTGTCTTCATTATATGCCTAATCATAAACTATATGATTGTATGAAATATCCAGCAGAAATGAACAAAATAAACAAAATGTAAGCAGAAAGGAATGGAGCAGGGTTACATTGGTGGGAATTACATGCTAATGTAAAAATCAGCCACCTATGTCTCTCTTCTACACATATAAAAGGGAAAATAACGTTTGAAAAAGTAACTTCAGTAATCCCTGGAATAAAATTAGTCTATTTGACCTAAACCAAGAAAAGTAATCCTGGGCTGAATGTTCACCTTGTTTCTACTCACAGATTAGGCATTCTACTAAGACAAAGGTGAGGAAATAACTTTAAAGTATCAAATAAAACCAAAAAAGAGATGTTGTAAAAAAAAAGCTAAACATTTCTAAAGCCTATATTTTTGAGATTTATTTGGATGAAAGACTAGAGAAAAAGCCACTTTTTCCTTCTCATTCACTCCTCCTCTTTCCTCTTTGGCTTCACTTCAAAGCAGAAAGCATCATCCACCTTTGGATGTTTTATGCTGCCTTACCCACAGTGCTTCTATAAGATTTCTCTTGGGCCAGAATGTGCTGAGCAATCTTATCATCCCCCAAGTCAGTATTTTTAGGAGGGATCTTGGTTATTCCATGGAGTAACCTCTCCAGAGCCTGTGTCTGCATTCATCATTCTTTGCCTTTCTTCCGCCTTTCTTCTCCTAGGTGAGGTGGGTAGGATTGGGTTTCACATTTTCCTCCCTTCTATTAGAAGGGATTTTTCTTTTATAGAGTCTTCACAAATCACTGTCCTCAGCCCCTGGCTAAGACAAAGACATAGAGATGAACCTCAGAGGCCAACTTTTCCGATCTGGCAAAATCAGCTCTGAGTATAGAGATGTGCTCAGACACACATCTCCCCTTCACAGGACCATCCCTCTGTAGCAGGTCTAGAGGACCTGAGGCAGCAAAGCAAGATACTTTGCCTCAGTCATCGGATGAAAAACCATCTTCTGGTTTGTCTGAGCTGTGATCTGAACTTGCTCATCCAGAAGCAATAAGCATTTGATTTCAAAAACAGGATGTACAGAGAAGGGAGACCTGTAGTTAGAGGATAAGGAGTAGGACGTACTCAGCAGAAGACGGTTATGTTGAATTCAGTGTAATATGAAACAGTGCTGTAGGCAATGTATTCTCTGCAAAATATTACCTGGGAGACAGCACATCCCAGAAATGCTCTATCATCCAACTACTACATCTAACTCCTATGCCTAACTTCAGTGGAGCATAAGCAGAATAAGATGAGCTAGATCTACCTTCCCACAGGGTAACAGAGACCCCCCTCAGTCCTGGAATAAATGTTAGAGGAGTGTCTGTGTTGCCTTTATCTAATATATAAATTAACTCAAATGATCTGGCAATTAGTTAATTTTGGAAGAAAAATTCTCATCTGCACATGCCCTCAGCAAAGATCTGGTTTCCTTTTTTGTCTGATATCTCTCTCTCCACTCTTTATACTCCCCCATGTGAAAGCATATCACCCTTTAGCTGTTCCCCAGCACAAAGCCCACTGCTGGCGTGCAACCAGTGAAACTCCAACCCATAACAACATTAAGAAACAATTACTGCTCCTGCTATCATGAGAATCCTGTTCAGCTTTGGGGGTGGGTGTCTCAATCACAACCTTCACAGAAGGATTATTCAGGCCAACAATTCCATTTTGGAGCTGCAGATTAAGAAACAACATAGGGGAGAAAAATGCCACCCAAACACCAGTGAGGAACTATTTTCATATTGTAGAGATTTCTTAATCTGTTGTACTGTTAAAAAGATTACTGTTTGCAGATAGCCTTGTGTGTCTCAAATGTTTCTAAACAGTGTGTAATGGATGCTTTCCCCTACACAGACCATTACTGTCTTTTGAGTTTAATACATTATCAGCTGTGGAAAACTGAGGGGATATTTAGAACATTAAACAAGCTATTAATTTGGTGATTATGGAAATAAGTATATTGTAGTTTGTTTGCTACGACAGCTTCTCCTGGGGGAGCTCAACACAGTGCTTGGAAAACCTCACTAAAAAAATTACACATATAATTATTCACTTAGTGATCAACACAGCAAATCCTTAATTATCGCTCCAGATCTCTAAATATGTACAGAACAGGCAAACAAACAAACAAACAAATAAATAAATCCACTTAGAGGGGAAAAAAGAGTCTGGAAGTATAATTTACCCAACCACATACAAGTAGCTATCAGAGTATGTGTATGTATCTGGGCAGGTCACCTCAAGATGTCTTAATAGTCAGCAGAGAATTAGACAAACAAATTAATGATGATGGTGACACAATTTGTCTCATTAGTTTCCTACATTCCTAATTGCATCTTACCAGCTCTATTAACTAATTTGACTAGATCTCCCTTGGCTATAATAAAAGTTCATGATGCAGAGATTTTAAAACAGTGATCTGATCTGCAAGGTGTTCTCAGCTCTCCAGCAGCAGAGGAATTCTACCGTGGTCCATGTATAGAAAAGTTCACTTTCATGTCTTTCTTTAATCTGAATCTTCCCCCTGTTGGGTATCCATGTGTACAGCCATTTGAGAACCAGACAGTGTGTACAGATCTGCAAATGTGATCCACTTCAGAGATCACTTGAGATCATAATAGCATAGAATTTTTGTGTGTTGGAAGAGACCCTTAAAAGTCACGTTGTCCAACTCCCCAGCAATGAACAAGGGCATCTACAGCTAAAGCAGGTTGCTCAGAGCCCCATCTAGCCTGACCCTGAATGTCTCCAAAGACAAGGAGATGCCAATATAAGATTCAGTGCCTGAAAATTCTTCATAAAACACAGTGAAGGTATAGGTGACACATGCTTTCAAGCCTGTTTATCCACTATCAACGTAAGTACCCAACATTCACCTCTTCTGAAAGGGAACAGAAGAGAACAGGAAAAATTTGCATATATAAACCCAATGGCCCAGCATATACAGGCTCCATGCTGGCAAAGCACTGGTACCTTTAGGAAATTAAATTATTTGCCTGTGTACCACAGCTTCAACATAAGTCAGTAAAGGAAAAACAAAACAAAATAAAAATAAAGTAACATACTTTTGATGTTCAACACATATCATACATATGATGGACCAGAAACCGGGTTGCCTTTATCTGTATGACAGAGAAGCAGACAGGTACACGACCTGTCCAACTGTCCATAATGAAAGGGCAAGGCTATAGCAGAAGTCACTACTCCGCCTAGTCCTGCCTGTGAACATTGGGGTCTGAACACCAAAGGCTATGGAGAGCCCAAACCCAGAAACCATCAGGTTGTTGAGCTAACCATACAAAGATAAACCTCCTCACTTTCTTAATGCCTGGTATCGTTGATTTGAATAGGAGCTTTGCTCCCCTTCTCAAGACACAAGTGGTGCCTTTCTTTGAGGATATAATCTTAGCAGCCCACATGGAACTCCTTTGGTGGTGCCACACCATTTGATTTGCAAAATGAAGCAATAATTCACTGTGCCGGTGAACTGTGACTGCAGATTTTTGCTCATACTTCCAAGAAGAAAAGGCGGAAGAGGTTCAGAGACATACATGAAACTGCAACTCAGAAGTTGGGTGTTTAGGGCCTGATACCTGATTCAAATCACTGCTTTCCACTGCCTGCAGCAGGGGGTTGGAACTAGAAGATCTCTGAGGTCCATTCCAACCCATGCCATTCTATGATTCTGTGATTCTATGACTCTATTGCACAGCTTCCCTAAGCAAGCCTGGGTGTGTTGCAGAGTCTCTTTGTGCCTATTCCTTCTCTCCTCAGCAGCAAAGCAGTGAGAGCAGCGCTTCCCTGTCTAATCCTAAATACTTCAAAGATTGTAATGTACCCACATATTTTGGCAATAAAGTTGTAGCAGTATCTCAGATAGATAAAATCTCCTGCAAACAGAATACTGGATTATTTTAAAAGAATACTTTTTCAGTTCAATCATACTAGAAGAATAATACGCATTATACAAACAGGGTTTCTGATTTAATTACAAGGGTTTCAAAGTCCCCTCCCGTACTTAACACTCAGGGTTATGGAACTTGTTGCCAAGCAATTACCCTTTAAATTTGCTTTAATCCATGCCGATCGTTTCTCAGAGTTGATCATTACTGTAGAGTTTAATTGCTTTTGTTGGCTTACATGTTGCTGGAGTTCAAACAGAACAGATTATCAGGAGGCTGCCAGCCGCAAAACTCTTTGAAATAAAGGCGGGAATCCACATGAAGAACCTCACAGTGTGCTTTGTTTTAATAACTTCCCAGAAATCGTAGAGCACACCTATATTAGCCTCAGAAAAAGTTTGCTGCTATCAGTTTCGAGCGGTACCAGTCATCTGTGCCCTGTAGAGTTACTAGATTTGCAGGAATGTAAGTGAATACAGGATTGGGAAGAGTAAAAAAAATGAATCACAGTAGGAAGAAGGATAAGAGCATTATCTCTGGATAGGACAGTATGCAAAGCAACCAAGATTATAGAATCATAGAACGGTTTTGGTTGGAAGGGACCACAAAGCCCACCCAGCCCTGGACCCCTTCAATGAACTGGCTGCCCCCCACTAGCTCAGGCTGCTCAGGGTCCCATCCAACCTGGCCTTGAGCTCCTCCGGGGATGGGGAACCCACAGATTCTCTGAGCAGCTATGCCAGCACTTCATCACCCTCTCTGTGAAAACATCCCTGCAACACCTGATCTAAGTCTCTCCTACTTTAGTTTAAAACCATTTTTCCTTGTCCTGTTAAAGATACGAAACATGCAATTTGCAAGTCTGTGTCAATAGCAGAGGCTCTTTTACACACCACATGCAGTTTGGATCTGTGGGTTGCTATGGGAGAAGGGTGTTCTCTTCCCAACCCTTAACACACAGCCCGCTTCTCATCCTTTCAGATCATGTCATTTATCTTAAGGAAGCTGCCAGGTGCAGCAGGAAGCTGGATTGCGTCTGTGATAAAAGTGATCTTTTCCTTCAATAACGCAGTTTATCTATTAAGTGAAACTGCTTTTAGAAGAGGCTCAGTATGTTTGCAGCATTCCCCCTGGTAATGAGGTTAATGCACCCAATACAGCTGATACTGCGGAACATTCATCAGGACCATCTTCATTTAAGCGCCAAATATATTTGCAGTCATTCAGCACCTTCCCTTCTAACCCAAACTCATCTGTTTCTTAGTTTTTCAATTTGTTTTCCACATGAACATCAGAAACCTTCTCTACGTTTCCGTACCTTTAGCTCAGGCTCAGGCTAATGAAAAAGAGAGAGAAGTTTGTCCTCACAATGCATTTTTATTCCCTCCTACACCATCATTATCTCTTTTCCTTTGTAGCTCAGCAACACCTAGAAGTTTTGGCAATGTACCAAAGGTTTCACCAGCGCTTGGCACCACTCAGCTACATGGCACTCTCCAGATGTCTAATCAGACTGGTATCACAAAGCCTCAGCAAAGGAGTAACAACACATGTACACGCAAGATACTTTGGAATGGACAAAATCTGGGAAGAAGAAAGGGAAGGAAGCCAAATGAATATCACACACTAACATGATGAGGAATAACTGGATCTACGTTAAGTTAGAAGTGTCACAACATTGTGATGGAGTGACAAGGTTGTGTTTATGTAGATTGAAAAGAGCAATGTGTTGGTAGGTGCTACAGCTAACAAATGATTATAAGCCATGTCTTGTCATGTTTATGTGAAGCTATGCCATTAGAACAGAACTTGTAGAGCAGAGAAAGAAAACAAGATGACTTCATGCAAAATTGTTATTGTAGTACCTACCCAGCTTAACAGTAGTCCAAAGCGGTCCTAATCTATAGACTGGGATACATGAAGAATGTTTGTGTACAACTCCTTGTAGAGGTACCTACTATAGCATCCCAAAAATGGCCTGGAGGGAGAGCTGTGTTAGAGTTCTGATGAAGCAAAAGCCTGCATTCTGCATGCACAAAGGCTACAAGAGTCCTGCTTTTTCTTCCTTGTTTAGATAAGCAGATATTCTTTGTCTATTTGTTCAACCAGGTGTGTTCAAAGAGGAGGTGCAATGGTATATGGTACTTTCCTGCACAAAAGACAGCATTGAGCGCAATAACTTTGAGATATCATTACCATAGATGCCCAGGACCATAACCAGGTGGCTTTTGGATCTCTCCAAACACCTCCATAGTTCTTTGGAAAACAGCTAGAGACTGTAGCAAATCAGAAACTTGAGAAATACAGAGTAATTAAAGTAGAGATCGTGAACCTCAAGGCAGAATATTTTATCCAAGCAATCAGTGACACACAGATGGGAGGCACCGTTTACACTATGTGGCATAAGACTATCATACCGGAAGAACTGGAGAGCCTTGAATAGGCGAGATCAACTGAGCTGCAAAAGTAATAAATGCAAGGACCTGCATCTGGGAATTAGCTCCACTTTATCTGTCACAAATTGAGGCTTAGGAAACAAAGAGTGATGTACCACAACTATTTTACATATGTGAAAAAGGAGAAGGCAATCCTAAACTGTTACTGAATGTGGTACTTCCAGAAAAATGAAGTGGGATTAACACCACCACACAACACTGTGAGAATTGAGTGCAATTCCAGCCACATGTTTTCAAAGTAAATTAAAATGGGAATGGCTATGAAGAAAATCTAATAGAATAATTTAGAAGAACTAAAATCTTATTGGGGAGAAGAAAACAGATATTTTTCTTGCTCAGTTCAGCAAAGCAGTGTCATTAATACAACCTTTTTTCCATGTAACAGTGGGATCTGAACTAGGAAATGAAAAGAATATTAAACCAAAGGACTTTTTTTACTCGAGAGGAAATCAAGATACACACCAGATACAAATACAATCAGCATAGAAATTGGGAGATAATTTTTATCTGGGTAATTAGTCTCTAGAAATTTCCATAGGAAAAACCCCAAAGCACAAATAGTTATGGTAGAACATGGTAAATTTACTAAGGGCATTTTTATGACATATTTTTCTCCAACAGAATGGCAACAGATGTAGTGCAACAGAGGATCACTTCCCATTCAGTGTCTAAAACTAAATTTACTCCCTATACAAAATGCAAAACTCAAATTTGAAACACCCTGGAGCCTCCAGTTTGAGCATTTATAGAGGTTTTAAGTAGTTCTAAAATTCTAGAGCTTCACCTATGGCAAAAATCTCATATATCACACCTGTTTGACTCTCAGGCTTTTTTTTTATATGGCTTAAAGAATCACTTTTCTTATGCTTGTGTGATTTTCCAAATGCTGGGTTAAACGCATCAGCATCAAACACATTTTAGATGTCACTGCCAGCAATTAATTCTTCCCTCTGCCATAAATAGAGCTTCAGCTGGACAGCACTTTCACATCCAGGAACACAAACTGGGAAAAACTCAGGGAAAATGTAATAAGAAATAATAATACACATCATGCCTGAAAGAAAACGACAAATTGATTTAATGCTTCTGTGCTCTACTCCTGCCTAATTTAAAGGGGTATTACTCAGAAAAGCGTGTTGTGAGAAATATTTCTGCAGAAAGAAGTTAAAAAATTAGGCCAAAAAGAAATAGTCATTATGCAAGGGTCAGGCCAGATTTTCTCTTCAGTTTATATAGATCAATGAATTGCCACTAATTCGCTGAAATTGTGCTTCTCTGTATCCACACATCTCAGGAGCTCTGCCATGCTTGGGGCCTGGCTTAGCCTTGTGTTGAGATGGTGGTACCAGAGAATGCTCCAGTGGACTCAACACGAGTGGGTGTGCACAGGAAGCAGGGAAGTTCACATTTGAATTGGGCTTCTACAGTTCATACATGTACCAGCACAATACCTGGACATAAAACCATGTGTCCTAAGAATCCTTCTCTTCAAAAACAAGGTTAAAAAGCCTGTCCTAAAATCTAGAAAATAAAATTCACAGGAGTATTGATTTTTATTTTCTAGGCTCAGGATGCAAACAACCTTCCTGCTGCTCTGCATACTCCTCAGCCAGCTGATTGTCACAGGCAATTCCTGCACTGACAGAAACAGCAAGGTTTGGACTCACCCTATCTCACACAGACTGAAGGCTTTACCTAGCAGTGACGGAAAAAATCAGAATCAGCTCCTTGAGATGCAGTCCTCCCCATGCTGGTGACAGAGACTAGAATGACTATGGTGCATATATGTCAAGTTGTGCATCTGGCCAGAGTACTGTGTTCATCCCACCTCAGCATTTCCACTGGCACAAATTGCTCTGAAAGAGCTGCAAAAGCCTGTGAGCAGAAGGCTGATTCAGGGCCCATCACCATTGCAGAGCACACATGCTTTCTGCAATGGAGGAAGATGGTGGAAGTGTTTGTGTTTCTGGAATTCTGATCAAGGGTGACAATTTCATCATTTGTGCTGATGACACCAGTCTGCTTCCTTTACATCTCTGGCATAAGAAAAGCATTTCTCTCTTTTCTGTGATTTGTCACTTTCACTGTGTCAAAGCAAGGTTTTGTAAGTATTCTCCATCTTTGCACATTAAATCCAGGGTGTGTTAAGCAAAAGGAACGTGAGGCTGGTGGAAAAAAATGCATAAGATACCTTCAGGAAGTTTTTCATTGTGTGGCAGAGACAAGAGAACCAAATGGTCTTTTATCTGTAAAAGAACAGAATCTGAGAAACAAATTTTATTCAGGAGAGCCTAGTATTTTTTTCCACTTCCTTTGGCCTCAGGAAATGGAGGATCATTTTAAAGATGAATTGTGAGAGAATGTTTGAAGTTCTTTTCCCATTTTAATTCAAATGGGTGCTCACACTAACATATTGCAAATAGGAGCAACACTTTAGAGTAGAACTCAGTCAAAGAAATTAAGAGTTAGCTCAAAGAGGAAGGATAATCCAGAAGTTCGAATAGTAGTACAGAATTTACAAAACCTGAATACAAGTTTTCCTTACAACCTTAAATTGCATTCTTTCTTTGACTTACCTTTTCAAATATATTTTAAAGTCCTTCCATATTACAGTGAAAATTAATACTGGAGACAGATGGATTAAATGAAAAGTTGTTTTGTTGCAGATGAATACGGAAAATTGAGTAGCTTCATTCAAGTTTCTATTCCTGTTATACATACTTTGTTCTAAACATTGTTTCTATATTGATGTGTGCCCCGGTGGCGCAGTGGTAGAAGTGCCGCTTGCGACACTGAAGGGCCCGGGTTCGAATCCCCCTGTGGCTCAAGTGGTAGAAGTGCCGCTCTGCTACACAGAGGCTTGAATCCTGGGAGTTGGACTCGATGATCTCTAAGGTCCCTTCCAACCCACACAAGACTGTGATTCTATGATACTGTGATACCTTATGTTGTTTATTCAGAACATGTTGGCGGCTAGCCACTGGGGAAAGGTGGAAGAGGTCCTCATCCATGAGGAGAGTTTCTTGGAGAAAAAGAATGAAGGATATTAAGTGAGAGGGAAAAAAATAAATAAAAACAAGACAAGGTTATTGTCACACTACATTCAAATTTGCTAGATTTCTAGGTGAAGTCTCTGTCCAAAGATCTGGTGATTATCCAAAGAACGATCTAACACTGTGCCATCAAAACTTGCTGAATCATCTTTTCCACTGTCATGTTTCACAAACGTACACCAACACAAGAAATGGCATGCCCAGCTACATACACCTGCAGCCTTCCTAGCCAGAGGTCTGTCTTCTCTTTCAATCTAATCTACCTTTTTTCCCTAGTCAGAATGATATTACCTAGATGGAAGCTGCAATAGCCCCTTCCTGACACACTTAAATTCCTTTGTGCTTTTAGTCATATGTTCCAGTATGAATGAGATGTTTGAAATAGCAGTCATAAAAAAGCTACCCCTCCTGAAAAAGTGTCATTATCTGACAGTACACAAAGCACCCAGAAAATTACCCTTAACTTTCAATCATTTCAAGCTTTTAATTTCCGAATGTAATTGTAAAAATGAAAGCTTTCCTCCCACTTGAAGCATTGTTAATCACACAGCTGAAAATCAAACAAACAAACATCATCAACAGCCCTAGCACAGCCTTGCTCATAGTTACCTCCTTCATTCAGCAACTGAACAGATGTCCTCCTTCCTAAAGGTTGAAAAAAGAGAATACAGGACAAGGATTTATTTTTTAATGTCATTTTTTTGTTGTTTGTTTCATTTTCCTGCTCTTGTTTTATTTTTACTGTTTATTACTCTTGGTGCACTGGCAAAACAGGAAGCCGCAATGTGAATATATTTTTAATATCAAACTTAAATATCTCAGGAAAAACTTAGTAAATCCATTTCTCTGTCAACAGCTTCTGCTTTGGCCTTTATTCAAGACACCACCCTCTGATATATAATACACTGTTTTCACATGTTCATTTCCAATCACAGCTCATGAAATGGTAATGAGAGCTTCAAGAGGATAGACAGGCAGATGCCTAAGTTTGAAATCATGTTTTGATTTTTTGATATCAAAATCCCATAACCCTGTCTCATTCCTTGTGTTCACTCCCTATGGCCATATCACAGCTAAACGCAGGTCCTGACCATACAATCTCATCTGTCAAATGGATGCCTGCACCTCTCTGGAGCCTGAAACCTCAGTCTTGCTCCTTGTTGGTGCAAAGATTTGTTTACAGTCATGCTAAAGCCAGATTAGGTCTCATGTGAATGAACTCCACAAGGTATTCTGTTTTATAGTAAAACCTCAGACTTGCACAGAGCCAAGCAAGGCTGAACCAGCAAGGACTTACCAGCAGTTTCATTTTCCTTGATAATGTTGTGCCAGATCTGTGGATTGTACTGATGCCACCAATAATTTCAACACTAGGCATTAACATTTCTTTTGCTTTCCTTTAATCTTCGAAGACACAACTTTCCACCAGATAAAAATCAGCCAAGTATGTTGATAAGCACATAATCAGCTACGCCTTTAGATTAGGTTAGATTTGATTTAACGTTATTAATTATACTGCTTTCCAATGAGTAATTCAGCCATGCAATTGCCTACCCAAGCCATAGCAGAACAACTCCACATATTGTCAAACCTGTAATTGTGCTAAGCTGAAAGATTCTACACCTTATAAAGGTCAAGACAGAAAATTTGATGAACTATGTAGGAATTTCTCCAATGATTACAGTCAACTGTATGTCAATATCTGGACACTACCAGTTTGAAAGATAGGTCATCCAAGAACCAAACTAGAAGCTATATGTTCTGAGTACATTTTAATGTCAGTAGCATTCATCTACTCTGGACAATAAAACAGTTGATGCTGAATTGTCAGAGTAGGGCAGGGCAAATATCTAAAGATGAGCACAAGGATCCAGATTCCCAGCTAATATAAAGGGTGCCATTGAAGTGTAGAGACAAGGAAGTGCAGTCAAAGGAACTACAAAGCTTTATGTCAACCAAGGGTGCAGTCAGCGGACTCTTATATGTACACCAAGAACACCAAACATTTATTCATAAATTAAAAGGTTAGAAAGGCCCATTAGAAGATTTAGCTTAGCTTTTGTGTAATTTTTGTATAACTCCTTCAGAACACATTAACTCCTGGGTTGAGTTTTAAAGTTTGGGTTTGACTGAAGCTCATTTTGCAGAAATGCATACTATCATGATTTGAAAATGCCAAGAAATTGAAGATCCAGTCCTTTATTTTATTTTATTTTATTTTATTTTATTTTATTTTATTTTATTTTATTTTATTTTATTTTATTTTATTTTATTTTGTTTCTTTTTATAAATAAATCAATGCTGTCTTAATGATCAAACTTAAATTCAGCTTCCATCCCTCCTTTCTGATTATGTCTTAGGTTTCTCTCTGTTGCTACTGCTTAGAAAGGCAAGTGTTTGCTAACTATACTGAAATTACAGCCAACAGTTGCAATTTATCTCCTAAAAAGGAGTAAATGAGACAAGTTAATCAGTAAAAATGCCAATTTTTTTTTAAGATGAGAAGTGTCAACAAAATGAGAAAAAAAAGCTGATGAAAATGTTATCCCCAACATAAAGTTGGGAGACTCCTTGTGGTCTGTTATTCAGCCATTAGATGTCCCCATGTGCCACTGGGACATGACAATGCCCTCAGCAAACAAAGTGAAAAAAACCAATCCAAGGTGAGTGGAGGTCTGTTGTTGTCACTGTGGGTGTGTTTCTATTACACACATTACTGGAGAGCAATGATGATTTTCTGAATGATGACAATAGCTGAGGGAAGTTATTATTATTTCCATTCTGGAGGGAAGGCTACAGTGCTGAAGCTGTTATGGAAAACCTCACTCAGGATCTTATTTAAACAGTCACACACTGAACCCTAGTTATTAATATCAGTGGTCTCTGTACAAAGAAGCAGTCTTGGAATAGACAACAGAGGCCAAGTTATTGATGGATATCTATTTACATATATATCAAAGCTAATGATTTGGTTCTCTCACACTGAAGGCCAAATTGCATTTACCCACCAAAACCGCAATTGACATTAGAACTCAAACAAAACAAGATCACATCTTCAGCTGCTGTAAATTAGAATTAGACAGCTACCACACTAGTCTAAAACAGAATTGTGATGGTTTGTAGGTGTTACTGCTTGCAGATGTTGACACCCCTACCACTGGGACATCACAACAAAACGCCCCCAGACCACTGCAGTTTACAGCAAGGCACGGAAAAGTAAATACTGGTGTTTCAGCAAGAGTAGTTCAAGATCATTTCAGGTGGAGAGTTCAAGAGCATTTCAAGAGGATTACAACCAACAGGAAAGAAACACGGAGGGCACCTAGATGCAGTAGTTACATTGATCATCTCAGTTCCATCTTGGAACATCTTGGAGCGGGTCTAGAGGAAAGCCACTAAGATGATCAGAGGGCTGGAGCACCTCTCCTATGAGGAAAGGTTGAGGGAACTGGGCTTGTTTAGCTTGGAGAAGAGAAGGCTCTGGGGAGACCTCATTGCAGTCCTCCAGTACTTGAAGGGAGCATTTAAACAGGAAGGGAGAACACCTGTTTACAAGGGTGGATAGTGATAGGACAAGGGGGAATGGTTTTAAACTAAGACAGGGGAGGTTTAGGTTAGAGATTAGGAGGAAGATTTTCACGCAGAGGGTGGTGGCACACTGGAACAGGTTGCCCAAGGAGGTTGTGGATGCCCCATCCCTGGAGGCATTCAAGGCCAGGCTACATGTGGCTCTGGGCAGCCTGGTCTGGTGGCTGATATCCCTGCATATGGTGGGGAGTTGAAACTAGATTATCATTATGGTCCTTTTCAACCCAGAACATTCTATGATTCCACGACTCTATGATCTTTCTCTGACAAGAATAAATAACTTAATTGATATTTTATTTAGTTGAACAGCAGGTGCTTGAGAGCAATTTCTTTACCTTTATTTATCTACTAATTTAGCTAGCTAAATGTCCAACTTGCAACTATAGATCATCTTCTAGATGATGTATGTTTTTGCCAGTTAGAAACACAACATTTTAATGCTCTAATAAGCATTTATACTTCTGTCCAGTAAATCATTTTATTTATTAAAACAAGGACTAGTAGATGGATTTCTATAGTTCTACTAATTATCAACTTTTCCTACACTTCAATAGATTATACACACACACACATAAACACATTAAAAAAAAAATTAAAAAAAAAAAAAATAAGGAATGCAGTGATAGCTGAAGTATTATTTCCAGATTTACTCACTCATCACACAGAAGCATGGAGACACTCCCCTTTTCATTAACCTAGGAGCCAGCTTGGAGATGGCACAGGGGATTTCACAACACTTCCTTTCTGCATAGATGAAAGGCTGCAGATTATTCAGTAGTGAAGGTGAGCCAGGGGGACAGGAACATCCAGGATGACAGGGCTATCCACACCCATTAGCAAATTTTAACCAGAGGACTGAGTCACAAACAAATATCTGCCAACTACTTCTGTAGAAGTGTTTCTTTTAGACACTTGAAGGACAGCACTGCAAGGACATTAGAGGAGAATTTGTTAGAAGCCCCCAAGAAGAGCCACCCATTGACAGGCTAGCACCTCACTAGAGATGGTGGTGGTGTTGGCCCAAAGAGCTGGAGCTGAGCCAGTTTCCTAAGTTTCTTGAGGCATTTGAGGACATTGCCTTTTTCTATGTCTCTGATGCTGTACAAGACATTAGTGGCACTATATCCCTTTCTTGGGAAAAAAAAAAAAAAAAGAAAGAAAAAACAACATTCATTTCATGGCACTACTGAGTATACAGTAAAAAACTCCACCACATACACGTCTCTTATTCCCTCAAACCAACCAGCAGGACTACAGGCAGAAATATATGCCTTTTCTTTTCCCTATCCATCTTTCTCTCCTCTTCAGAAGGCAGGTACTCTGTCTGGCAACTCCAGAGCAGGCAGTTTCTCAGACATACTTGGCTCATCCCACAGGTGGTTAACCAAGACATCAATAAACTACTCAGCAGAGGACTCCAGAGATTTACCTCCACTGAATTCTCCCTTGTGGCTGGATTCCAACGACGTGAAGTTGGTTTCTGGCTGTAGGTCTGCTAGGCGGTAGCCAGAGCCCAGGATCCCGCTCACTGGCTCCCTGCAGGCTGCGCGTGGAGGTTTTGGCTGGCGAGTCCCCAGAATGCATTGCCTCCCCCTCGTTTGCTTTGGCCACTCTCAAGTGGCTGGCCTGAATCTTTCCTTGTCACTGTTGCAATAATGGTTTGAGGAGTGCAGGGTCAAAGCAGGCCAGGGGACCTGGAGGGCTCTAGGAGGAACAATAAGGGATTTGTTCAACCAGCAGGCAGCAGGTTTGACACTTTTCCAAGATCAGAGCCATGCTAGAAAATGTCTGAGGGTTTGCTTCTAGAGGTACTGCTGACAAGTCAAAATCTCCTTGTGTGGATGCACTATTTGTGGGTCAAAGCAAGTCCATATTAATGAAGTTTCATCCAGTGGAGTTTATGCCACTTCTCCAAGTAGATAAACAAAGCACTTCTGTAGGGGAACATGCCTATGTTCACCACAGCTGCAATCAGTGTGGAAGCATAGCCTAAGACCCACAACCCTACCTGGCATTTGGTACCTGCATATGCTTCTTGTGCAGGCCTGGTAGTGGGTAGCCAGCAGCCAGCTCTGTAGGAGTATGGGAGAGGCTGTGCAGCAGTGAAGTCTATGCCACACAGTGTCACTGGGGAAAGCCTGGCTTCCCTCATTCACTCTACTATGTAAATCCAGTATCTTCAGTCAATTTGCTTTCCCTCCAGAGGCCAAAAAAAAGGGTTGACGTACCAGGACAGAGCACACTGAACTAAATGGATAGGTATAAAAGGCTGTACTGATCTTTGACTGAATGGAATTAACATCAGAGGAAATCAGCCTTGGTAAAACCACATCCATTTCAGGAGTTCATGTTTGCAGTAGAATAGGAAAAATTGATTGGGATGAAATTCAATTAATGTAACGATTTAAAAGCTCGACTTACATAGGTTAAGAGAAGGCTGTGAGTTGACTACTGCATGCAGGTATGTTGAAGGGAGGATCTAGCTTGGATGATGAAGAATGAGGAAAAGCAAACAGTTTTCAGCCTGCCTCCAAGAAAGTCACAAAAGGTTCCAGTAGCTGGACTGGAAATATGATAAAATAGACCTTGAAAGAAGATGTAGTTTCCTGGGGGTAAGGATGATTAAAGTCTGGAAGAGTTTGCCAAGTGAGAGGAGGACTCACCTTGCTTAGATTCTTTACAACAAGATTAGATCAAGTCTCTGTCTTAATCCCATTTCTGGAGAAAAATTCTACAGACTAAGTAAACCAGAGAGGAGAGAGGCATGGAGCTTGTTCATCTCTGCTTCCTTTTTTACCTGGATTCCATCCGTCTAAGAATAACTTGTGTCAACTACCTACATCATGATCAGAATTTCTTGCTCCTTTCTGCTTCACACATTGCCTCAAAAATGAGGTGAGGAGAGTTGCTGGAGGATTTATGGGTCCTTCCTTTTGCTAACCCTACATGTGGAATTTTGTAAGTCAGATAGTTCTTCACTGGAAAGGTAACCCTTTCACCAGGGCTCCAACAGACACAAGATCACACTTGAGTGCACATACTCTAGTTTCCAAGCACTGCATCTTCTCTCCTAATCCTGATACAAGTGATAGCCCTACACAGTAAGCTACACTGGCCCCTGAAGTCTAATGGCAAGAATGAGGTCAGGTCACCTTGCTGACAGTGTCTGGGATGATGCATGAGGTAAGCAAGTGTGAGACTCTCCCATGTAATACATGAGACATGAGAAGTCTGAATGTAGCCAAGTAAGTTTTAGACCTTCCAGGGATTCTCTTCAAGCAAGCTGATTTCTGTCAAAGGTGACACAGCTAATCTCTTCTCCGCCATGCCCTTCACGGAAGGGGAGAGGAGCTGAAGAAGAGCCTGGACTGCAGAGTAGTTCATATCATGGCCAACATCATTCCTTGCTGCATTTGGCCCCTTTGCCCTATGTCTAGGCTTCACACTTCTTTGCCACAAGCACATCAATTCCTCCTCTGAACAAGACAGAAAATGAAGGAGAAAAGAGGCAAATTAGAGATTCTCTAGTCAGCAATCCTTGCAAGAATTATTCTCTTTCAGTCAGTGTAAAATATTCTGATCTTCTAACACTTGTAAGTTATAAGACCAATAGGCATTTACACTTATGGAACTGTCACAGCATTCACACAGGCACTAATCTCACGGTGAACAGTTCACAGATTTTAAGGTCAGATGTTTAGGATCATCCAGGCAGTATAATAAAAACTGCTGAATTTAGCCAGAATTTCACCCACATCAATCCCAGTACACTTATTTCAGTAGATTGCTTGGGCAACACCTTCTTTCAGCTCAGTGAGATCTTTGATATGCATACAGTCAGTTCCTTTCTGTTTCCTTTGAGAAGGATGGCTAAGGTTAGAGGAAAATAGAAGACAACAACAACAAAACCATCTTCCTCAGTCCACTTCCCTCCCCAGACCTGAAAGTTAGCATGGAATTCTTAGTAATTTGCATCAGAGGCGCTTCTATTTTATGCAAACTGCCACAAAGTGGAAAATACCAGGTGACAGCTCCATACTGGAGATGCTGCAACTCTCAGTGGGCTTGTATAAAAAGCCATAATACACATAAAAGTCTAATGTGCCTTCAAAATTACCTCATCTTTTATTTAGAGGTTATTTCACCCTTGTCTTCCTTTATCGCTCTTTATACGAGTGAAGTGGGGAAACTGGACAAAATTGAGGCAATTTAGGTTACTAAGTGGAACTAGAGTTTACAGTCAAAGTGAGGCTCTGGGGGAAGAATTCCCCACAGCCATCCCCACAACCAACCTAAAGCTCTGCAATCAGCTTTATTTAGGTGTTTCTTCCCAGCTCCAGCCCCCGCCCTCTGCCTAGTGATAAGGCTGTCTACTAAAAGAGAAAAATACAAACAGAAAGCTATGGAGGGCAGCTGGATGTGGGATAAAAATAGCAGTGGGGCTCTGTGCAGTGGTGTTCTTTGTACCATGAGAGGGAAAATCCTGGCAGCATTTCTGTTTCATGGGGTCAGCATCTCCAAGGGGAGCAACACATACACACACTCTCATGCACACACATAAATGTGAAAGAGGCTGTGGGCTGAATTTTGTGCATGGCAGTGCCACGAGTTAGAGTTCAGCATGAGCTACACAAAGACAACACCCAGGAAAACAGTGGAAAACCCCTCCTGGAGCACAGGGTAATGGAGAACATGGGAGATAAGTCAGTTCTGCTGCTCCCAGCTCTAATGTGCTTGGCAGCCTGAATTCACGTAGCTTTTCCCTATCTTTTTGTTGTCTCCTCTCCACCTCCACCTATTTGGAGGCTATTTGGATCAGGCTGTCTCTGCACAGTACCTGGAAGACTGATTGTGATCTGTAGGCTCTATCATAGCATAAATAGTGAGACTCCAGTTGGTTCCAAGGTTTGTATAGCTCTCTGACTACCAAGAAGTTAAAAATTCCTATGTGGGAAGAAAAAAAAAAAAAAAAAAAAAAAGGAGCTATTAGTTTTAAAATTAGCAGTAGCAGCAGATCCTCAGCTAATATTTTCCCATATAAAACAGATCTTGAGCCAAAGAGCAAAATGGAATCACTGAGGAAAAATAAGTGCCGTTACTATTTTTTCTTCCTCTTCAGAAAATACTTTATATTCTCAGATATTCTCTCTTATGCTTGGTGGTATCAATTATCCCTAAACTTGTGGGGATTGAGGCGGCATTTGCATAGAGACTGATTGTCTCCTAACGGTCTGCTGTAGCCTTCTCAGTGATGCAGCTAATACTGGGTGTCTTCCAAGACCAGATCCCAGACCCAGGTCTGTAATTCAACCTCTGCTCTGGCATTTTTATTGTATTCTGTTCCTCTGAAGACGTTTTCAAAAGACTTTTATAACATCATCTGCCAGTGATATCAATGATGCTCCCCCCTCATCTGGCCAGATTTGGAAAACTCCCTGCAAACTGCTGAGCAAGCAACTTTGCTGGCTCCTGGCTCTCAAAGGGCTGAAACAAAAGCTCCAGATGCAAGTACCCAAGCTCTGACTTTTAGGAGAACTTTCTGGAGGTATGCAGTGAAATCAGACTCCAGAAGTTCAGTTCAGATATAATTTAGATGCAAATCTGTGGTTTTTGAGCTTACACTACACATAAATGACACCAAATAAAATGGTTTCTAAAGTTGACTGAGAATTGATTTACACCCTTCAGGTAGACATTCCGTGGTTTGGTTTACAGGATGACACAAACTCAGAACTTAACTCAGTAGCTGATCAATAATATAATTTTGATCCCTAACTAAATGAAGCCTGATAAGTATCAGACACTTTTAAATTGTATTTAATGAGTGCTTATGCATGTACCTGTGGGCTCTGATTCATGAGCTATGGTTACTCTATGCTAAAGTAACCTTGTCTTTCTGCTAGGAGCTACAGCCCTGTGCCCATAGCAGAGGCAGCAGACAGTCCTCAGACATGCAAAGATGGGGTGCCCCCATCCTATTGGGAAGCAATGTCCCAAACTTTATCTTGATGTCCATCTTCAAAGGGAATGATGCTGGTGATGTGGAGGAGATGGGAAAAAGGGACATGAAAGAGTCATCTAGGGAGGAGCTCAGCTTTGAATTTCCAGCTGAGGGTAAGAAGTGGTTCAGGAACAGCTGATGAGGATGATGAGTGGCAGAGAAAGACGTCAGCATGGAGAGAGATGGAAGAGATTGCATCTGTTTCCTTCAGAGGCGATGCCAACAAGGACTGACATAGTGGAAGTGTACAAAAGAATTAATGGTCCAGAGAAATTACAGCTGCCTACCATATCTCCCAACACATAAGCTTAAGAGCCCTTTGTCAGCCAAAGACAAGAGCAAGTAAACAGGTGGATATTTTAGGAGTAAAGTCACCTGCATATCCCATTCTTATCCCAAAAACTGAAGATTAGCCCCAGGCTTCCAGTCAGCTTTGTGTAAGAGGCTACCTTACTCTGGGAGAAGGAAGGTGAAGTTCCCTGAGCACAAGTTGTGCCATGCCTTGAACCCTCTGGGCTGGAGCAGGTCCTGGCCTGCTTAGTGCGCCAGCATATACACGGCTGGCCAGACAGAGGAATGAGATGGAATCCAAAAGGTGCAAGATCCTTATCAGGACCCAATGTCGTTCTCAGCAGGGAATGAAAAAGTGAAGGCAGGAGTCAGCAGTGTGCTGGTGGAGATTAGAAAGAAAGAAATTCTAGGACATGCTCTTTCTGACTCTTTCCTACTCCTCTTCAGAAGTTACCCATACTAGGTCTTGTGTAGGCAAATGTGGTGTTTCCACTCTATGGGCAGCTGCGCTACACCACACCATGCTCTCACAACCCCACTCAAAGGAAGAGGGAGAGAAAATGTGATGGAAAGGGGCTCAAGGGTTGAGATAAGAGGCTGGAGCACAGGTTTCATGGGAAGCAGCTGAAGAAACTGGAATTGTTCTGTCTGGAGAAGAGGAGGCTCAGGGGAGACCTTGTCATTCTCTACAACCCTCTGAAAGCAGGTTGTGGTGAGGTGGGTGTCAGCCTCTTCTCCCAGGTACAGTTAGAGAGGTAATGGCCTCAAGTTTGAAGGGGAGATTGTGATGGATATTAGGAAAAGCTTCTCCAAAAGAGTGGCAAGGCACTGGAACAGACTGCCCAGGGATGTGGTGGAGTCATCATCCCTGGAGATGTTCAAGAGGTACATTGTTTAGTGGGCAGTATTGGTGGCAGGTGGGCAGTTGGACTAGATTATCTTAGTGGTCTTTTCCAGCCTTAATCGTTCCATGATTCTATGATAAGGACAGGGGTATCACTCACCAATTGCCATGGCTGGCAAAACAGACTCAACATTAGTGTAATTTATTGTCTATTACTAACAGCAGTAAGAAACTAAAAGCAAACCAAAAACTGCTGCCAACCCTCTTGAATAAAGGGTTAATCTGTTATATCATTAAACTGGA
This sequence comes from Coturnix japonica, assembly GCF_054131305.1. Classification (NCBI taxonomy): domain Eukaryota; kingdom Metazoa; phylum Chordata; class Aves; order Galliformes; family Phasianidae; genus Coturnix; species Coturnix japonica. The sequence continues at coordinate 9,197,848 of NC_140664.1, read as the reverse complement.
AGAGTAGTTGAGCACGAACAATGGGGTACGATATGAGGTCATTATTTAGGGGTGGAGTTTGGGGACTAAAACAGGAGTAGAATATTGTAATGAATTTCTAGAATTAATTGTAGAAACTACTCCTTGTACCATGAATATACATGTATTCCCTCTATAAATAGGGATGTTTACCTGCTTTCAGTGTGCAGGCTAGGAAGGAGTTATCTCCCTTGCACTCGGTTGGCCAAATAAAACGTACCTGTTCTACAACTACCTCATGGTTATAGAGTTTGTTAAGCAAGTCACTCTCCTACCGTCTCCCACCTGAGCAGTGTGGAGGAACAGGAATGGGGGCTGCAGTCAGCCCACAGCACTTCATTCCTACGTCTCCTTCATAGTCACTCTCTGCCCCTGCTCCATGGGTCCCTACCACTGGAAGCCATCCTTCTAAAATTATTCCCATGTAAGCTTTCCACAGACTGCAGCCCTCCCAGCACTACTTCAGCACGGCTCCATATCATGGGGCCAGTTCTTCAGGCACTACTCCACATGGGTCCCTACAGGTGACAGCTCCCCCAGCCCTCCTGCCCTACTGTTGTCCCAGATGTGCTCCTAGGGTAGCTTTCCCTCAGTCCTCATCCACTGCTGCGCCATGGGCTCCTCCATAGCTGCACATGAAGATCTATGCTGAACTATTGCAGGAAAATCACAACCCATGGGCAAAGGAAGTTACACTCCTAAATGTGCAGTGTTGCCAGTGTAGCCACACTGGCCCTTAGGATCTCTGCCTTGAAAGCTGTGGTGCTCAAAGTCTACTGATGTCACACTGACAACATACATACTTCATACTGACGATATAATGAGTGCATGCATTTATCTATCATCCTTCATTTTAAATGAATGTCAATATTTTTTTCCTCTGGGCTCTTCTTTCTTGTTTTGTCAAAAGCAATGATTATATCATTATATTGTATTTTGCATTATGATGCAAAATTAGAGGAAAGTAAATACGTCAGAAAGGTGCTGGCATCATCTGAGGTATGTGACAGCTGTTCACATTTGCTCAAATGTATTTCTCCCTGAAGTCTGACCCTAGGTGTAAACTGGAGAAGCCTGACAGGACATAGAAAGGAGTACTATCCTGTTGACCCAGTTTTCATAGAGAGCAGTGTATATAATTATTTGGCCAGTTGCTGTTGATAAACCAATCCCATGTGAGGTTAAAAATTATCCAGGCAATTACTGGTGACACAGCAGTATGCTAGAAACCTGCACGGCAAACCTCTCAGCCACAGCTATGTTGGAGGGAGGTGTGGTGAGGTGTGATCTGGGACGGTGATAGTTGTGCTGGCAGATGTCCTCAGCACAGGGGCAGCTCCCCAGGCTTCTGCCTTGGTGGTTTATTTTGGTCAGGAATGGTAAAAGAAGTGATATCACAAATACCTTCTTTTGTGATAAGGTCCCATTCAAGAACTGCAGGCACAAGGCTTCAGCCTGCAGCAATATCAGTATTTCTCAGCAATAAATAAAGCACTCCTGGAACTACTGCTTTGCTGCAGGGAAACCACTCCTCATGGGAAAGATCAACTAAAAGTGGGAATTTTGTTTATAGAAAACTGCATTAATGGCAAGAACTGCTGCCAGAAAAGCTGTGGCATGGAGAATGCCCACCAGTTCAGGCCCCAACAGATGCAGCTGCACCTACAGAAAGTCCCCAGCAGAGACTGGGAGGAATGTGCTGAGATAGCATCCTCTGTGATGGTGCTGATGATGCACCTCCTGCTCACCACCAGCTCCCATCATCTGTGCCATGGATTGCAATACTTTGGCTGCTTGGTTCACACAGTTTGCTTTCTCCAGTGACAAGTCTGGTGCATGGTGAGTTAGGCAGGCAGGTTACATATATATATTTATAAGACTTGCACATATATATCATTTTGTTTTTGTGCAGAGCACAGGACTGATTTAGACCACCCAACTGGGATGCAAGAGCCAAGGATTTATATATTTTCATTTTTTAACAGCTAAAACATTTTTCTTTTTCTTTTTATTATTATTATTATGTGATGTGTTGCAGAGCCTCAAAGAATATCTGGAAATAAACAGTGATATAGCTGTTACTAATTCTTCTAAAATGAAGCGACCTACTTGGGAAAGCATTTTCCCTGTAACTTCAGGCAAGCACACAAGTGGATATAATTATATACGCATAACTCTCTATTCTTCTTAGTTTCATTTATGTCATTTGGGAAGGCATTCAAGTTCAGCCAAAACATTCCAATTTCTGATGGGAAGGAAAAATAAAGGAAAAAAGGTGAGATTTTAAGACAGATTACAGTTATACTACACAGTCTAATGCATTGGTATTAATGGTAATAGTATAATGCAGCATATAAAAAAATATAATTCCTGAATCTTCTATTACAGCTTACATCCTGATTTCATGCAAAATTGGAGTAAGCTATAACAACAGTGGAATTTCTAAAGACTGGCTCTAAATTAAAAGAGATCTTCATCTAGTTTAATGTTCAAGCTGCAAATTTTGCTCTAATATGAATACAACTGAACTGTAAACCAGCTCATTACACCTCAGATCTATGCTAAGTAACAGGCATGTTACATTATAAAGATCAGAATGGGCAGGTTTTCCTTTAACAAGTTTTCCTGAAGACTAGCCAGCTAATGAACAGAGTTCAATCCTGACACTGAACCATTTTCCAAGAATTATTCCAGTTTGTACTAGCCTATAGAAAGCACACACCAGATATAAGCCTCATACAAATTCCCACTGCTCACCATGTCCCCATGTTTATAACGTGGTTGGTCATATCTACCCATGACAGCCAACCCACTCTGCCCATCCCATCCCAAATCCACCCACTGCCACTTGGCATGGACAACCAAGTATGAAGTGCTGTGGGTGGGAGAGGCAATCCCGGCTCCTCCTCTGCTCCTGCTTTTGTCCTGCAGATTGTGCTTTTCACAGCTCAGCTATTGAGGCAGATGGCTGCCTGCAAAGCCCAAGGCAGTGGACAGATGGGCTCTCCTGCACATTCCGAGTCACTCTCACAGCTACAAGCAAGCACTTGCTGACCTTGCCTCTTTTCCTGGCTGTAATCAATCTAAGAATTAGTGTTCTTTTCTGCTTCAGTTTGGATAAACCCAAGACTTAGGCAAACCTTAGTTTTCCTCATCAACTTCCAGAGATCTTGCACCACTGTGGAGCTTGTCGTAAAGATTAGCTATTCCTAAATTTACTGGTGTTTCATCTCCTTCTGAACTTAAACTGCCCACGCACTGCATTTGTCCAAGGCCTGTTCAGGGAAGGAAGCATTTATGACTTCACCCCCATATACAGCAATTATCACATTGCCTGTGTTCACACTGGTGATTACATATGTTCATGGTATCATAAATGCCTAGAAGAGCCTCCAGGACCAGTGTGACCGGGGAAGGAGAGATAGTAGGGAATGTAAAGAAAAAAAAAAAAAGAGAGAGAGATGGGAATAGCCTAATTTCATAACATATGCAGACTGGTATTGGTACAATCGTACAGATGGGAGAAACTTTGCCCATCACCTGGTGACCAGCTCCACCTTATGCTGTTTACATAGGTAGGCATGGGGAGGTAGACATGAGGAACTATGAAGAGAGGACAAAAATAGAGACAAAAATGAGTTCTGCAAAACAGTGATGAATTTCTCACACAAACACACAGAGTGGTAAGTAGGGAATATCTATGCTAAAGGGCAACATGCAGAACCTCAGCAAGGGCTAGATGACTTCTGGAAGCCCCTACTGACATTAACTTGCACATGATTCAAACTACGAAAGCAAGATGAGTAAAAAAGAGAATCCTTCATGGTGAGAACTGAGGAAATCAGTTTGGTTCCTTTGAAAATCCTTCTTCAACTCATGCAATACAATTTCAGATATGAATACTGTTGCAGCCACAGAAAGAGCAAGCAGACAGGTACTAGGTACAACACTGGAGCCTTTGCATTTGGACCAGAAAGAGTTGAGCACCCTCAGAAAGTTTGAGGATGACAACCAAGGTGTGTGTCAACACACTGGAGGGATGGGACATCATTCACAGAGACCTAGACAGGCTTGAGCAGTGGGCCCAGGTGAACCTCATGAGGATCAACAAATCCAACTGCAAGGTCAAGGTAACATCGACTACCAATACAAAGCTGGGGGATGAAAGGGTTGAGTGAAGCCCCTGAAGATAAAGACCTGGGGGAAATGGTGGATAGAAAGATGGACATGAGCCAGACATGTGCCCTCTTAGCCCAGAAAGTCAACTCCAGTCCTGGGCTGCATCAAAGGAAGTGTGGCCAGCAGGACAAGGGAGGTGATCCTGCCCCTCTGCTCTGCAGTGGTGAAGCTTCACCTGGCGTACTGTGTTCAGATTTGGAGTCCTTAGTACAAGAGAGACACAGATCTCTTGAAGAACGTCCAGAGAAGGGCCACAAAAATGATCTACAGAATGGAACATCTCCCTCTGAGGACAGGCTGAGAGAGCTGGGACCGTTCAGCCTGTAGAGGGCTCCAGGGAGACCTGATAGAGGCCTTTCAGTATCTTAAGATGGGTTATGAGAAAGAAGGGGACAGACTCTTCAGCAGCGTCTGTTGTGATAGGACAATGGGAAATGGCTTCAAACTAAAACAGGAGAGATTTGAATTGGATAGAAAGAAAAAGGTGTTTTGTTTTTGTTTTTGTTTTTTTATGGAAAAGGTAGAGAATCACTGAAAGAGTTTGCCCAGAAAGATGGCGGGTGCCCTGTCCCTGGAGACATTCACTGGATGGGGCTCTGAGCAACCTGCTCTAGTTGTAGATGTCCCTGTTCACTGCAGAGGAGTTGGACTAGATGGCCTTTGAAGGTCCCTTCCAACTCAAGTCTTTCCATGATTCTATGATAGGTGCACATAAAAGGCTTGTGAGCTTCATCAAACCCTTCAAGAAGCCTAGCTTGAAACAGCAATTTGTGACAGAATTATAAGTCAGTAGATTTACTTTAAATATTTTGTGCTGAAGTTGATCTGTTTACTTCCCTCTCTTACAGGAATGTTGTATCATGCTTTCTCATTTTCTTAAAGGCTGTTCTTTGCACTCCTTTGCTCCCTTACAGCCTTCCACTTCAAGATCTCAAAGCACTGAGAGAAGAAAAGACAGTTGCATCCAGCAGAAACTGGAGCAGAGGAGATGGGCGGTACTGTGGAATGTAATTGCCAAGCAATACATTTTTACGTCACAAGGATGATGATTTCTCAGTAATGACAGGGAAGAACTGCTGGACGGAACAGAGAAACTATGCTGGCTTTTAGTTCACAAAGCTCTTGACTCATGGCAGAGCTTAAGTTCCTCACCTGCTTGCTGAAGTCAATCCTGCATCAGTCCAGCTGTAGAATCACACAAATGGCCCATTACCAAGTGAAAGCCTTTCTCAGCTACCTACTTGTTCTCCAGATCAGGAGATTGTGGGTGGAAATGGAATGCAGCTTTGCCTACAGGGCTTTCTGTAAAAAGGTGGAAAAGGCAGTGGAAATCCAGCACAGTTGTGAGCATAAGAACCCTTTTTTATGCCCCATCATGTGGGATCAGCTGGTTGGTCCCAAAGAGCATCACTGCTGTTGCAGAGCAGATGAGCACTCACAGGTATCTGTCTGGGCTCCCAGCTCCCTGCACTTCCATCTTTTTCCCAGTAGACTTCTTCTAAATCAACCTGGGGTATGAAAGTCAGTCCTCAAAAATAATACTGAGTTATACTCCAAACTTTTTCCCTTTGCAGTCCCATTTGGACACTTCTGCAGCAAGTGACCTTTCATTCTGCAACTTATTTTTGTCTTCCCATTCCCAGGAAACAGCATTTGGACCAGCCCAATCTTTTAGCTCACTTGTGTGTTGGCCTCTATTTACACACCAGCTCTAAAACACTCATTTGGCAGGCAGGCTGGAAAATGGCAGCTTGCTACGTTAACCTGCATTTCTCTCTTCATTCACTGTTCTTAGCAAGTGTTTAGGAATGTATTAATGTGGGGCTAGGCCACAAAGTTTGCATCTGAGCTTTTGTCATGTTTGGAAGAGATGAGCTAGCACCAGCATCTGGTGCTCATCATCCCTTCCATACTTAGCATCCAGTAACAGTATACAGCACTGACTCCCCTCTCAGAATTCCTTTATTCTGCCCATATAGACAGAGTCATTATGATTTTTCTCTGCTTTCCCTTCTCTAAGCCACCAAACAGCCATTTGATCCAGATAATGAAGCTGTTCAGAAGCTACCAGCATTTCTTGCTTAACCAAAATCTTTGCCTACAGGCAATGATGTAACACACATGGAGCAGTGAGTGTGGATGAACTAAATAATATTAAATCTCTCTGCAGCTGCTTTAGGAATGAATATATGAGCTAGCTATCACAGTTTCACATGTATGTGCTATAGACAAGGTGTAAGTTTGCAGCAAGATATCTTACTGCAGGCCTTGAAATAGCTGCAAGGTCAAAGAGAGGTACAGAGGGGACAGATGACCTCCTCTGCTCTTCCTCAGATGGCCCATCTCACCAGCAAGGAGAGAAATCAAGGAGAGAAATAAGAGTTTTCAGCACACAATTGGATGGATGACCACCCCTCTTCTTACCCAGTTCTCTCCCTTGTATTCCCAGAAGAACTAATCCATTTGGTGGCAAGGTCAGTATCTCAGTATCTGTGCAAGGCCCCAGGGCAGTGAGTGAGGTACTGACATATCTGAGGCATCTGAGAGCTCTTCAGCTTTTGGTACAGTCCCTCCTTCACCAATTGCCCATCTGAGGAGAGGCTGCAAAACCTCCTGCAAAACAAGGCAACTGAACTTCATTTAAGCTTCAAGTGGCCGTGCAACTGCAGGTACTGGGGGCTAGTGTTTTAGAGCTGCTCAGTATCTGTCTCAAGGATAATATTGCAGGTATGTAATACACCTACACCCTTTAGTCTGTTATTTTAATTGAGTGACCTACAAACGGGTTCTTCAATTTTCCAAGTACAGAAAAGCTAAAGGCAGTCAGGAAACCCCATCATGCAAAACAATCCCGGCAATTTTCCATTCATGGAGAACCCTGCCTACTCACTGTTCAGCAAACAGCAGTTTCGGGGACTCTGAAGGAGGTGTACAACTTCATTCACTGCCAGCAGAGCAGGAGAAAATAAATGATCAAGCACGTAAATGGAAGAATGATCTTATACATCCCAATTAGAAATATCATGACTCGATTCCCTTGCATGCACACACACACACACAATCTTTGGCTTCATAGATATAATAACATCATGGATCATCCTTTGTTTGTCTGGAAGGAGATTAAGAAGGGAAGAAAGTATAAACTAAAGGCAGAGATGCTTTCTGGTTAACCATAAGAGCACTAAAAACATATTAGCTGTAGGCATCAGCACATTATTTGTGGGAACTGACATGCGTACCTTCATAAACTTCTAATCACATGTGTAGATTCAATTCAATACTTTGAAGCCTTCAGTAGTATCAATTCCTGTAATTTTTGTGGTAGACTGCTAAAGAAATAACAGAAAAAAAATCACACAGCCCTTAATAGGAAGCAGAGATAGGTTATCCTGAATGTGGCATATCCTTATTTTTCACTTCTGCTCTACACAATATGGGAACCACCTCATCCCCCTTTCTTCCCATGACACTCACAGGAGGGTACATCCTCTCTAGAAGAACCAGATCAGAGCCACACTGGTACATATGAACTACCCTCAACTGATATGATATGATATGATATGGTTTGGATCTGCAGATAAATCTCAGTGGGAATGAATAGGAAGCAGAGAAGCTCCCAGTCACACAGACCACGATAGGGCAGAGAACATCTGGGGCTTCATCATTTCCCTCGCTCCCTTCCTGTATGCAAAGTGAAACAATTCACTTTGCTCCCCTATGCCTCCCTCCCCACTCCTAGTTGCACACATCGCAGCTTTTTTAGAGCAAAAACAGGCAGTGCCTGTCAGCACAGCACACTTGGCCCTGCACCTTGGGGTCTGGGCACTGTTAAGTACCTTTGCAACACAAATGATAACAGTAACAATGCTTGCAGCTCACCCAGGACATCTTTCCTTTCTAAGGCTGGGTGTAAATAATGTTCTTATCTTCTAAGAAATACCTCTGCCATCTCTGACTAGGTGATAAGTAGAGAGACACTCTTAACTGCTGATCAACAGGGAGGAGAGTGATTAGCATCCTCTGGGGAACACCTTGTTGATGACGGCTGCTTTGCATTGTTGAGGGTGTAAGAAGCACCTACATTCCTCCTCCACAGAGCTCTCAACTGCTGATGAAGTCAGTACTGCGTTTAATCCCTCAGCACACTACTTGTCAGGCCAATTTCTGATCAAAGCCTTGCTTGCCACTGAAGACATAATTGCAACCCTCTGCAACTCTCCACCGTTTGAGAAAGGGACTTAGTGTGAATGTTAATGGAAGGAACGACTGAACTTAGGCAACACCAAGCCTTCTGAAGTACAAATATTAAACAAAACAGAACAAAAACAAACAAACAAACAAAAAACCCTACAGAGGAACCAATAAGAAGGAAGGCTAACATAGGTCCAACCAGGAGTTTTCAATTTAAGGGCTATGATCTTAATTCCCTGCTATCTGGGTCTGATATGCTGGGTCTCTGCAGCTGTCCCCCAGTGCTCAGCCGCTTCTGGCTACCACAAACACAGCCAGGGCAAGGAGGAAGAGGTAACAGCAGAGCAACACAGATTCTATAAAGCGAATGCCTGAACTAACAGATAGGCTTATTGAAGCTCAGGCTTAACCCTAAGGGGTGGATCAGTACAAATATGTGGGAACAAGCCACTGCTCTGATTTGCACTGTTGAGTACTAACAGATCCAGGTACTCTCCATCCTCACCACCATCAATGGAAGAAAATAGAATTCATGTGGCTGCACCCATACCAGGACTGTGTTCAGTTTTGGGCACTTTACTATAAGAAAGGCATTAAGACCCTGAAGCATGTCCAGAGAAGGGCAACAAATATCTGAAGAGTCTGAAGCACAAGGGTTTTTGTTTGTTTATTTGTTTGTTTTTATGGTGAGTGCCTGAGAGAAGTGGGATTGTTCAGTCTGGAGAAGAGGAGGCCCACAGGACACCTCAGCATTCTCTACAACCTTCAGAAAGGAGGTTGTAGTGAGGCAGGGGTCAGCCTCTTCTCCCAGGTAACAGCGATAGGATGAGGTGATGGTATTAAGTTGTGCCAGGGTAGGTTCAGGTTCAGGTTGGATATTAGGAAAAATGTCTTCTCTAAAAGAGTGGTGAGGCATTGGAACAGACTGCCCAGGAAGGCAGTGGAGTCACCATTCCTGGAGGTGTTCAAGGAACATGTATACATGGTACTTAGGAACACTGTTTAGTGGGCAACATTGGCAGTAGTTGGACAGTTGAACTAGATAATCCTAGTGGTCTTTTCCATTGATTTTTCCATATTTCCATATGATTATATTCTATGGTTCTATGCGAGTGCTGTGTGAGTTTAGTTGCACAAAAAAAAAAAAAAAAAAGCCAAACAGATCAGAAACACTTCCATATCATGCACTGTCCTACGTCTGGAAGAAAATGCAACCTCACACTTTTGATCACAGGCTGACTCTTAAATAAGGCAATACTCATCCATAGCAATGATTTCCTTTCTCCTCTCTTATTATACATTTTACCTCCCTGTATTATTGTGCACAGGAAACATCAATTTTCAAGCATGGTATTTCCCTTTCTAATAAAATGCAGCAGGAGGTTCCACAGGTTAATTATAAATTGATTTTAAAAGCATTTACCAAAAAGTGTTTTAAATCCATTTCCCTTAATTTCATTTGATGCAGCATATGTCTCGCGGTGCAAAGGGGAGATGCAGTGTTATTGCCACTATCTGCCAGATGAACATGTTCATCACCAACAGAGCAGGGAGTGATAAGTCCCTTATCTGATACAGAGAGACAAAACATTCCCTCTTTCTTATCAACAAATTGAATTATCAGCCAAGTGAAGTAGTTTTTGGTAGCATTTCTGACTGCCTTTTGCTTTTAAATCCATACCGGCAGCAAATGTTCATGGATGCATTTCCCTCTTACGCTCATTTCAAAATGCAGCAGCATCCACAGATAAGAATGCTTTATCTCCCCAAGACGTCTAACATATGTGCTGCTAGGCTGTTCTGAATTTGCTGGTAAACTAAGCTACAGTGAAAGTAACGAGTGATGCTAAGACAGACACATAAAGAGCTTTGAGGACCACAGAGCTGAGCCAACTGTTTGCTGACAAGCTGAGCAGTGCCTGCTGATGTGATTGTTGCTAATGGCTTAGGCTACACTTTCCAGTGCCATCCCTTAATTCCGGATGCTTACCTTGAGACAGTTGTGACCCAGTAACCTTGGAAAGCTCTTATCTAGGTAAGGCGACAATACTGCCACAACTGTCACATGTGCCCAGACAGATTCAGAATTAACTTCACAACACAGTAGAGCTAGAGAGAAGTTAGGGGTACTGGCCATCTGACAACACGAAGGGAACATAACAGCTAAATACATAGTCACGATTTTAGGTGTGAAAGTTAGAAACCATCTGATGCCTTTCTATGAGTCAGTTTGTTGGGATGCTCCCAGCAGAGTGCTCTGAAGTGAGCAGCTGCTCTGAAGGGCTTTGTGCAGGTGAGTACCCATGGGAAAGGCCTCAGCATCAGCCTGCCTTGGGCATAGAATGAGAGCACTTAGCTGTTAACTTGTGTTGGAATGTTGGAGTCAGAGCACCACTTCAGTTGACTGTGTTCAGAAAGGTAATTTCAGTGGGATAGCACTGGAAAGAGTTTGTGCTTGAATGTACTTAAAGGGAAGCTGTGCACAGTTCCAACATGCCAACAGAATTTTTTACTGCAACTCACCTCTTCCATAAAGCAGGCCAAAGACGATATGGCATGATCACAGAATCTCACGGAGCACCAGCATATCACTCAAGTAAATATCTGCAAACTCCCTGCATCGAGTTCATCTTTATTTATCCCATGAAGAGAAGGGCAATGAGGAGCCCTGCAGTTAATGAAGTGTTCAAAGACAACACCATCATCATTTCACCTGGTAAGCAAGAGGAGCAAAACATGTGAGCGCTCTGGCGCTTGCTCAGCATCGAGCCAGCCAAAGGAGATCAGCCTCCTCCAGAACTGTGGACTTTGCATTGATCAGTTATTCAGATCATGCATATCCTTTTACCAGTCCAGAGTCAAAAACAACCAGCTTGGAGCTAGAACAAGGCCAGAAGCATCTCCAGTGTCTATATCTCCATTTTTCACTAGTTCCACCTCTACAAGTCTACCTTCTTTCCCAGATTGTTATTATTTATTTTTTTTTTCTCTGTGGCTGAATTTGTTAATTTGGTGGCAATCAGATGCCTCATCTCTAAAGCAGCTATTTTGCAACCAGCGACATGATTCCTGGAAGGGTTATATACTCTCATCTGTTTGTAGAAGGGACAGCCTAGTTGGATATTAATTCCCGAAGAGACAAGAGATAATTATAATAATGGCCCAGCTGACAATAGTTTCAATAGTTTCCAGCCTCACTGTCAGCTGACACATTCCTTCCTCCAGATAATATCTGATACAGGCAGATATTTCTGAAGCCGTGCCTCCTCAGGACGTGCTATGAGAACTGCTGCAAGGTCAGCTCTTCTGCTTTCCTATGAAACCTGCAAGGAAGTTGCTGCAGGAGAGGTTTATTTTTCTTGGACACTAATAAGAAAGCTGCCTAATAGCTTTCAAACCTTTCTTGCTTTCCTTCTACACTCTGCCACTCTCTCCCACTGCAGGTCTGCAGGTGCCTCAGCACCCACGCACAGGGACAGAGAAACATTTGCTCCTGCTCTTCCCATATGGCATTTGGTTCTGATCAAAGTCTTCATTCAGGATTTCCATTATGGAAACGGTCTTGGCCAGTTGGGCGGAAGGGCTGGAGCTACTCCCACTGGATCACATCCAGCTCTCAAGATCAAGGGTTGGAAAATTACAGAAAGTCTTGGTAGTGTGGGCACCCAAAAGGATCATTAAGCAGTTGCAAATAGCCCTAATGCTTTAACGAGAACTTAATCAAGCAGAGCTGGGATGTCTTGATGATCTGATAATTGTGACAGAAAATGCAGAGAATGTGGAGGCCATGGCGGGTCTTTCAGGGCTGATTGTTCTGAAACAGCTTTTCTTTCTCTTTTTGAAGAGAAATTTAAATGAACCAGGCTTTCAGAACTAACTGTTTATCTTTCACAAGAGTCTTGAAGATCTTCTCATTTATCAAGCTCTTAAATCTGCACAGATTTCCTGTAATTCACCCTCAATCCACAACTGGACAGAACTCTCTCCTATCAAGGGATGCCAAAACTGCTGATGTTGTCTTGGTCCCTTCCAGACATTCCTGACCAAAATCTTCATCCCTAGGAAGGGCCAATTCCAACTCTTCTCACATTCATAATTAAACACCAAAAATAGCTCATGTTACATAGCTGATGTCGAAATATTAAATAGTCATACACACATCTGAACAGTTCCATTTTATGTAGTTAAGAATAAATTAATCAAGGGCTGCCTTGTTTGAAAACAATATTTGATACCCAGCTAACTGTGATGGTTTGAAAGGACTGCAAAGGGAAACTGTCTGTAAACAAAGTTAAATTAACAGCTGTAGTCATTCTACCCTGAAGCAAAAAAAAAAAAAAAAGGTACACTCAGTGGAAAGACCAGAGGTGGTGAATATTATTTTCTTCTCTGTGTTCAAAATCAGAGGTAGATGATTTCCCATGTTTCACTCCTGACATCAGTTGACACCCAATGTTCTTGGCCAAAGCTAAGGGGCAGGTCAAGGCTCTGCTCCAACACTTCTGGCTGTATTGGGATGCACAGGACGCATTTCCAGGGATCTCAGTGGGTTTCTGTGAGGAATGTGGTCTCACTGCAGTGCCGAAGGAGTGGTATAATATTAGCTTAACACTTTTATAGAAGCATCATAGAATTGAGTTGAAATGGACCCTTAAAGGCCCTCTGGTCCAGCTTCCTTGCACTGCATAGGGCCACCTACAGCTACATCAGGGTGCTCAGTCCCATCAAGCCTGGCCTTGAATGCCTCCAGGGATGGGGCATCCACCACCTCCATGGGCAGCCTGTTCTAGTGCTTCACTGCCCTTACTTTAAAAGACTTTTTCTTTATAGCCAATCTTTCACTCCACAGCACTCTCTCCATTTAGTTTTCTGCTCTTTCCTTCTATGCACATCCCTTTTCCTGCTGGGGAATCAGTGGGCTTCAGTTTTTCATAGTGAGGAACTCAGGCTGGCAGACCACAAGAAGCCAGCATGGGGAACAAAACGATGATATATACTGTGATGCCCCTTGACCACACAGCTGTGACAAGCGAATAAATAAATGCCATCCAGTACCACTTTGGTTTACCCCATAATTACGCTGTACGCAAGTGGGCATTCACAAGGTGAGGACAAGCACAGCCTTTTCTGTAGCTGCCACAAGAGATGTGTGTAGGACCTCCTGTTTCACAATGACAGTGGCCCCCGACACCTGCATTTCTCATTCATGGTGGGGAAGTCCACCAAGAAGGTGTTTGTCTGGGCCATGTATGAGTCGTTTTGGCCCTGGGAAATGGTAGGAAGATGTTATTGAGACAGCACTGTCAGCTTCTGCCTACACACATCTCACCTCCTGTTGTTACAGAAAATACAGCCACTGAAAGAGAAGAAAAAGTTACATGTCTCTTTTCTGGCTCTTCTATTAATAAGGTAAATCCATTTATTTTCTGCACTGGGGTCCCACAGGGCCACTGTGGAGCCAGAATACCTATGCACTGCTATTGGATGCACACAGGTGCCCAAGCTGATCTCAGTGGCTCTGAGCACAAAGATCACATTCTAGGGAGTAAACCTCCCACCCAAGTCATTAGCACTTTCCAGCACTAATACCTCATTAGCACTTTCCCATTCTCACCCATGGAAGACCAGCAACCCACAAAGCCCAGGGAGAGATGAAACAACAGTTTCTGAAGATAGCCACAATTTTCAGGCAGATTTTTGCCCACTGGAAAGGAAATTGCAGACATCCCCTGGAAATATGACACGCAGCAGGTGACACGGCCATGCGTTACATCATGAGTTGTCTCAGGGGTTTCCAGCCACAGAGAGGTGTGAGAGGTTTTTTCACCATCTCCACTTCACTCTCAACTTTTGCTTTCGTTTCTGTTGCTCGCAGGCTCCTGATGTGCCATCACTCATCAGTTCCACCCTCCCACCTCTTATTTGTCATGAGAATCCCCAGTGTCAAAATAATAATGTTGACTCTGATGTCTCCTTAATGTTATAGTTGCATATTTATTCTTCCACTATAAAAGCTATTATGTCAAAATGGCCTTTTACTGGAGATTTATACCTACTGTTTTCATGACCATCCCTGTGTTCTTTCTGGGCTTGGACATAAGAAATCAGAGCAAAATGTCTTTCTTCTGCCACATGAGGACTGCACCAAGACACCTCAACATTGGCTCTCCAAGACCTACAAGACCTGAAGAAATCTATAGAAGATTTTAAAGAGCTCTGAAGGCCACATTGTTTCAATAGCACATTTCTTCCAGTCCTTCTCTCTCATTTTTCTACTCAGATGAACACAGGGTATTTTAGGAGTCCATCTGCTTATGTTCTGTAGTCCTCACTTCAAGCTGTAATGCTCTGTGATACTGCAGTTAGTTTCTCTGCATATAATTGTACTGCAGCACAGGATTACGATTTTCAACCCTACATGTACTGGAGTAATTTTTGAAGTATTTCTGCTGTTTCCAGCTGAACTTCAATAGCATTTTACATCTCTGAGAGCATTATTGTGTATTGGGCCACTCTGGTGCTCTTCTTAAATGGGTAAAAGAATCATAGAATGGTTTGAGTTGGAAGTGACCTTTAAAGGCCATCTAGTCCAACTTCACTGCAATGAGCTGGGTCATTTACAGCTCGATCAGAGCCTGGTCTAGCCTGACTTTGAGTGTCTCCAGGCATGGGGCATCCACAACTTCTCTGGGCAACCTGTTCCAGTGCCTCACTGCCCTTATTTTAAAAAACTTCTTCCTAATAGCAAGTCTAAATCTCCCCCATCCTAGTCTGAAACCATTTCCCCACATCCTATCACAACAGACCCTGCTAAAGATTCTGTTCTCTTCTTTCTTGGTAGCATCCCTCCAAACTTCTACACGGGATGGAACTGGATCAGTTCAGATCTTCTGGCAGAGTCCTTCAGCCACTCTATTTCCAGTCACACCAGCAAAGTCCACTACAGACACAGTGTTGTAGCATTTAAAACCAGCACGACTTATTTTAAGCCACCTCAGAGCAAGAGTAAACCCGACGTTTAAAATATCAATGGATGAAGAGGCCACTTTGGGACTGCTCAGCGCCCCCGCCCCATTTCTGATCCCCTCTTGTTGTTTTCACGAATCCACCCCTCTTTGCTACCCAACGGCAGCAGAAAGGGCTGCAAACTGCACTAGGAGAGGAATTTGGCTGCAAACACTCCGGTGCTCAGCTGAAATGGGAGAATTCCACTTAAAAAAATAAAGTGGGGTGGGGGGGGGAGCGGGAGATTTTTAAACATTTTTTTTTTTCATTATTTTTTTTCTCCGGGAGGGGTTCTTGCAGGTGCCGGGCCGGGGCTGAGCGCTGCATCCCGCGGGCGCTGTCGGGCGCCGGGAGAGGGCGCGATGGTCCTACGGTAGCGGCGGCCGTGGGAAAGCCGGGCCGCCCCCAGCGCAGGGAAACCGTACTGGGGGATGGAGATGGATGGGGCGGGGGTGCGGGGGTCCTCCGGGCCGGCGATCCGCTTTCCGTCCCGGGCTTCTGAGCTTAGAAATAATACAAAATACTTAGAAGTCCCCACTTTGTGTGTGTGTGGGCGGGGAGTGAAGAAAGAAATGCGTAATAAATAATACATGAGAAATAGGAATAACATATATATCTTAGATGGGTGCCCGCAGGTGCGGGTACTGAGGCGGGAGGGGCGCAGACAGCGGTCCCGAGGGGCCGGGAAGACGCGATGCGAAGCGCCCCGTCGGGTCTCGGCTCCGCTCACCTCCGGGGATGGGCAACGGGGAAGGGGTGACCCCGGGGTGGGGAAGGAGCTGCTGGGTGGGGGGATGAGGAGCGAGCGGGGGGAGGTGCAGAGCCCTCGGGGGTCACCTTGCAGCCGCCCCCCCCCCCCCCCCCGCAACCTCCTCCTTCCGTTTAATCCTCCTGGATAACGAAGCAGCGACACGGGCGGGGGTGCGCGGACTACGGACGCTCCTTTGTGCCGGTAGCCGGCAACCGCCCCGCCCGCAGCCGCGTTACGGGGGGGACACGAAGCGTGAACCTCCCCTGCTGCTGTCGGGGGGCAGCGGGAGGAGGAGGAGAGGCGAGCGAGGAGGGAGGGAGGGAGGGAGGCAGAGAGGAGGGAAGAAGCGAGGAGCGCCCTTTTCATCCCCGCTCGTATTTTCTTTTTTTTTTTTTTTTACTATGTTTACTTCCGACCTCTCCTTGTAGTAAGAGAGAAAAAACCAACCGCTGCTCCGCATCGCCTCTCCCCGGCCCCTCTCCCTCCCTCCCTCCCGCCCAGCTCCGGCTCTCAGTGCCCGGGGGGGGTTGGGGGCACGAAGCCCCTCGGCCGCCCCCTCGCGGCGCGCCCTCCCCGTGCACGGAGCCCCGGAGCGGGAGGGAGAGGAGGAGGCGACGCGCATCGCGGGAGCGCGCACTCGCGGGGCCCTGCTCGTGCTCCCGCCCCCGCTGCATCTCCCGCCCGCCCCTCGCCGGCGCTTTAAAGGAGGAAAGCAACTTAACTTCTATTGTACCGGACGGAGCGCGCCGCGCCGCCTTGGACCGTACAATCTGCCGCACGCCGGGAAGGCTGAGCCCTCTCTCCGCTGTATTATTTTCTCATCGTGGTGGGAGGAAGAGATCTACGTTCTCTCGGCGTTTTGGCTCCTTTTTTTTTTTTTTTTAAATCCCGTCTTCTCCGGCGGTTCTTTTTATATTTTTATCTCCAATTTCCCGATTTTGTTGTTCCCCGCACCGCCCGCAATTATTGCCTCGCTCCGTCTCGCAGCCGGCGCGTTGGAGGAGCCGGTGAGTCGCGGGGCTCCGCTTTTACCCATCACTTGATCTGCCGCGGTCGGGCTGACAGCGCGGGGCCGCGGGACCGCCGGTGCCTCCCGGGGGACGCGGCGCTGCGCCGGGCATGGCGCGCCCCATCCTTCTTCGTGCGCTCGGCTTGGATATAATTTTATTTTTTTGGGGGGGTGGGGGAGGGCAAGAAGCATTTGCTTCTCCAGCGTACGCAAGACAGGTTATGCTTCTTGCACATATATATGTGTGTGTGGATATATATGTATATATGATAAATTTGGCAAAGTTTGCCTAGCTCCTTGCACGGCCAGGTGGGTGGCTGGGGAACAGCCCGGCTCTGCGCTGGGAGCTCCCGGCCCTTCCCGCCCGTTTCCCGGTGCCGGAGCTGTGCACCGGGGTGAACGCGGCGACTGCGGGAGCGGTACCCGAGCGGAGCCCCTCCGGAGAGCCGCGGGGAGAGTGCTCCGGGCGTCCCCGGGAGCTGACCCTTCGGTGGATGGGGTCGTGGCTCCCGGTCACCCCGCTGAGCCGGGGAGGGGGGCGGGGAGGGGGGCGTACGAGGGGTCGTATGTTCTTTTATTATTATTATTATATTATTATTGTATTTTATGTGTGTATATATATATTTAAAAAAAAAAAAAAAATCAATCAGACTGCTTGGAGTGCCGGGAGGGAGCGCTGCGCGCTGAGGGGCGATCTGCCCCGCTATAGGGGCCGGGGAGAGCGGAGCCTCGCGGCTCCGAACGAGGCTCACCCGGCCCCCCGTGTCCCCCTCCCTCCCGCAGGCAGCAGCCGCAGCGATGCCGCTCAACGCCAGCCTCCCCAGCAAGAACTACGATTACGACTATGACTCGGTGCAGCCCTACTTCTACTTCGAGGAGGAGGAGGAGAACTTCTACCTGGCGGCGCAGCAGCGGGGCAGCGAGCTGCAGCCGCCCGCCCCGTCCGAGGACATCTGGAAGAAGTTTGAGCTCCTGCCCACGCCGCCCCTCTCGCCCAGCCGCCGCTCCAGCCTGGCCGCCGCCTCCTGCTTCCCTTCCACCGCGGACCAGCTGGAGATGGTGACGGAGCTGCTCGGGGGGGACATGGTCAACCAGAGCTTCATTTGCGACCCGGACGACGAATCCTTCGTTAAATCCATCATCATCCAGGACTGCATGTGGAGCGGCTTCTCCGCCGCCGCAAAGCTGGAGAAGGTGGTGTCGGAGAAGCTCGCCTCCTACCAAGCCGCCCGCCGGGAGGGGGGACCCGCCGCCGCCTCCCGACCCGGCCCGCCACCTTCGGGGCCGCCGCCTCCTCCCGCCGGCCACGCCGCCTCGACCGGCCTCTACCTGCACGACCTGGGAGCAGCGGCCGCCGACTGCATCGACCCTTCGGTGGTCTTCCCTTACCCGCTGAGCGAGCGCGCCCCGCGGGCCGCCCCTCCGGGCGCCAACCCCGCGGCTCTGCTGGGGGTCGACACGCCGCCCACGACAAGCAGCGACTCGGGTGAGCGGCGCCCACGCGTGTCGGGGACCCCAAGAGTTTCTCCTTCCCGCTGCTCGGGGACCTCACCCCGCTTCTCCCCCCTTGCGCGCACCGCTCTGTTTTAAATGCCACGTTAGCGAGGCGCGCTGCGAGTTTATTTCCTGGCAAAGCTGTTTTCCCTCCACCCTTTTGGAGGAAAGAAGGAGTCAAAAAAGAAAAAAAAAAAAAAGAAAGAAAAGAAAGAAAGAAAGAAAAAAAAAGAGGGAGGGAGAGAGAAACTTTCATAACGGGGTCAGAGCCTGAGGTCTCCAGCGCGGGAGCGGACGAAGCGCTTCCCAATGACACCCGCGGGTTGGGAAGGAGTTAACTGCAGCCCGAGAGCCGCGGGGAGAATGCGGGCGGGGAGGTGCCAGTGAAAGTGGCTGCGAGCAGTGACTGAATGGGGCTGGGAAAGTTTTAGAAATGCTTCCTTAGGTATTTGACAGCGTGTTCCGCTCTCTCATAAATTTGGGTTGAAAGCGAGTTGCTACTCAAGCAGTTCAGCCTTCGGGTTTTTAGTTTTTTGTTTGTTTGTTTGTTTATTTTTTTATTTTTATTTCTGGTGGTTTTTGGGTTTTTTTGCTTAGGTTTTCCACAAATTAGCAGATCAAGAGAGAGATTGAGAAAATGTCTCTGAATACACATGTGTGTTAAGTAAGCTTTCTTTTGAGGCGTGGCCAAAGCCTACTAAATCCTTAATTAAGGGCAGCTTGAGTCTGGGAGCTTTATTGCGCTGCGCTGCTGACAGCCGAGGTTAAACTTTGCTGCTATCTCTGCACTCGCAGTTACGCAAGAGCCGTGCAACTTTTGAAATCAGGGAGCCAGAGTTCCGAGGGCAGTCCTTGAAATGCTGCTTCCTTAAGGGAAGGGCTCACAGGAAGGGAATGGGGAGTCTTGCAGAGTCTGATGGTTTTAAAGTAGGTTTTTCAATGGGTTCCTTGCTCCGTGGCTTGGAGTAACCTCTTGTCAGGCTGTCCTGAGAGTTTTTGCACAGATCAGCTCATGATGCTATTTTTTTCCCATTCAGAAGAAGAAGAACAAGAAGAAGATGAGGAAATCGATGTCGTTACATTAGCTGAAGCAAACGAGTCTGAATCCAGTACAGAGTCCAGCACAGAAGCATCAGAGGAGCACTGTAAGCCCCACCACAGTCCACTGGTTCTCAAGCGGTGTCACGTCAACATCCACCAGCACAATTACGCTGCTCCTCCCTCCACCAAGGTGGAATACCCAGCCGCCAAGAGGTTAAAGTTGGACAGTGGCAGGGTCCTCAAACAGATCAGCAACAACCGAAAATGCTCCAGTCCCCGCACATCAGACTCAGAGGAGAACGACAAGAGGCGAACGCACAACGTCTTGGAGCGCCAGCGAAGGAATGAGCTGAAGCTGAGTTTCTTTGCCCTACGTGACCAGATACCTGAGGTGGCCAACAATGAGAAGGCGCCCAAGGTTGTCATCCTGAAAAAAGCCACGGAGTATGTTCTGTCCATCCAATCAGACGAGCACAGACTGATTGCAGAGAAAGAGCAGTTGAGGCGGAGGAGAGAACAGTTGAAACACAAACTTGAGCAGCTAAGGAACTCTCGTGCATAGGAACTCTTGGATATCACTTACGTACTCCAAACTAGGCTAAGACTATGATAAAATATTAGTGTTTCTAATATCACTCATGAACTACACCAGTCCATTGAGTATGGAACTATTGCAACTGCATGCTGTGCGACTTAACTTGAGACTACACAACCTTGGCTGAATCTCTGAACGGTTTGGCCAGAACCTCAAAACTGCCTCATAATTGATACTTTGGGCATAAGGGATGATGGGACATTCTTCATGCTTGGGGATGAACTCTTCTACTTTTTTTCTTTTAAAATTTTGTATTTAAGGCATTTTTTCTTAAGAGGATTCCAAATAGAGTCATCCCCAGATTGCTGTATATATTTACACATCTTCTTGCCATGTAAATACCTTTAATAAAGTCTTTATAGAAAAATGTGCAACATTAATACGCAACAGTTGTGGCAACTGGATTTATACTTGTCTTGAACTTGTGTGCCATAACATTTCACAGTTTTGTTTTTTATTTAAATACATTTTTTTTCTTTTAAAAATGATTTTTATTTTGTTTTTAGATAAATAAATATTTGCCCAAAATATAATTAGCTAAATCCTGTGTTAAGACTTTCCTTTGTTTTTCCCCTGTTGCCATTAGATGCTTGTTTCCTTGACATCCCTCTCCTTGTCATCAGGGTGGTGACTTTAGAAAAGTCAAACTGGTTTTAGATGAGAGAAGAAATTGTAGTTTTTAAGCTTAGTGGCGAGTTTGGCTTTTGTCTTTCTCACGCCTCCTCTTACCTCCAGTAGATGAAACCAGTTTTCTTGATACTTTGCCAACTCAGCCGTGTGCCCCAATGAAGGTGATAGTGATCATGTTCATCTTGTCCATCCATGATCTCTGCTCAATGAAAGTAAAGTGGAGCTACTGTGTTCTTCACACAAGCCCAGAATATGGGATCTGCATTCTTTCCGAATAAGCTTTATTATGTTTTAGGGGCATAACCTTTGTTCTGCACTGGAGACCCGGTTGGCTATGTATTTCAAGAACTGCTTTGTAGTGAGCTCACCTTAATTGCTTCCTGTTTGATTTTGAACAGAAGTTTAATGGGATAACAAAATAAACCGAGGTGGTAAGTGTTGACGTTGTTAAAACAACAGAGCCGTTTCCCCTTTTAAGTGCTGAAATCAGCAGAGCTAACCTTCCTAAGTAAACACTCTAACACTTTATTAATGTGAAGAATTACAGGGGATTTCAGGGAATACTGAGTTCAAGGACAGGGAACGGACAGAACCACACTTGTAGCAAAGGAAAAGAAGAGAGATTTCTTACCAGGAGAAGGTGCCTGACAGACTCCTAATTGTCTGTCTCTATTACATGGCTTTTACATTCAGGAATTGTCTCATGATTGGCTCAGACAGGCCATAAAGCACTTACCTGACACAGCTCCAAAAATCAGATCTGAACTTTTTCTCCCTTCTTTCGCCCACTTAGTTCAGCCTTGGTCAAATTTGAGCAATAAATCAATGACCCTTGGATTTGGAGGAAGAAACTGCTTTTACACAAGCCAAACCTTACATTCGTCCATTTTCATAATTCCCATTAAATTCTTATTTGCTTGGCTTCTAACCAGGTTAGCAGCTACCCGATAATACCAGTGCCATCAACCAAACTGGAACAGGGGGTTTGGGTCTCCTGCTGCTCTCAGGCTCAGAGCACAGAGAGGAAGGGTGCGGGTGGACATGGGGCAGGGAGAGGAGATAGCAGCTTATAGATAGAGCAGGTGCCAAAGGTTTCTGCCCTGAAAAGTCTACAATAATAGTCACGACAATTTTGCATGTGGGACATTCAAAAGGAAATGAACATCTAAGTCCCATCTGATGAGATCCTTTAGGTGCTGGACTGAAGATTTCTTGGGAGAAACATTCTGTTAGAAAGCTGGGAGAAAGCAACATTTTTTTCTTCCATTTGCACTACCTGTGTGCAAATGTGTTCATAGAAGCAGTGTAATTGCATTTTTTTTAGTGTGTGATTCAGACATTCAGAGCGATGTGAAAGTATTAACATATCTGAACTGTAAATCAGGACTTCTTCCAGCTCTGCATCACACAGAAGTTCTGCCTTCTATTAAACGGGTTAGCTTACTTTAATACGGATTTGTCTGTACCTATTCTAGATAGTGGTTAGGAACAGAAGTCAGTCCGAAGTCAGATATTGTCCAAGAGTTTCTGAGTGCATCCCCATCCTCTGAAACAAAGTGTAGATCCACCTGTGATCTTCAAAAAACTCAGTCACCTTCGGGTCCGTTTTCATGTTAGCAAAACTCCCTTGCTTCTTCCCGTTAAATGCGGTTAGACCACAGTGATTAATAAACCTCTCTATATTTGTCAGCTTCTTAAATCATTTGGAGATTATATATTTTGTATTCTATCTGCAAAAACTCCTCAGTCCTTGATGCAAAAGACACTCTCATTTAGTTAATTTCTTGAGTTCACCTTTCAGTTGGGCAGCAGTTCCACTTGCTGTTTCCTTATGGACAGTACACCTGATGATGAACATGGCCCCAGACTGCCACTCCAAAAATGATTATGGATTTGTGGTATGAAGCTTCATATTTATTGATGTTTCCTACTTCGTTGGAGGATTTTGAGGTACCTAATGAAGCAGTGGGAATTAAAAGTGTCTGTTGATACTGTTTAGGGGAAGGGGCTCCCATTTTCCAGCTCAGAAAGAGAGACTGGGATGTTAAGAAGACACAGACATCCCACAGGAGTTCTCAGGCTGGATTCAGTTAGTAACACATTGTATACGGGCAGGGAAGTGTTGGGTTTTGCTGCTGTTTTGGAGCAATAAAGGGGAAAAGTTTCTAAAAGAAACTTCATCTTGAAATAAACATTTATAGCACTTGCCAAACAGCTGTACTAAAACACTGTTTGAAATATGAGGAACATTTTTTACTTCATCTCTTTGCTCCTTCTCTTTCACAGGAGATTCCAAGCCACTTCTGTCCTAGAAAAATCATTAGGCAAAATCTGGCTTTGAAGGAAACCCTCATGGTGGAAATAAAGTTATCATCTATCCTCATTGTTCACATTTAATTAAATTGATTTTTAGAGTTCCAGCTCCACTTTTTCCTGAGTATAACTTCTGTCTTTCCAGCCAACTAATAGTCTAAATGACACCAGCATACTGATGTAGAATGTGTTGGTGTAACATAGGGATGTTCAAATGCACCTGTGCTGACTTCGTTCAACCCCATAAATGTGATGTCTGTGAGAAATCCAGGTTTCTTCAAGGGAAACTGATCCATTCCAATGGAGGATGTTCTTGGAAGTTTGATCACAGCCTTTAAAGAAATCCCTTTCCTTGTTGCTGCTGTGAGCACTACTGCTCCTTCAGCACTTTGCAAACTCTGCGGGCAGTGGGAAGATGACAAGCATTTCATTGGAGCTGTATTAAAAAGAGAATTTCAAGCAAGCAGAATAGAGTTACTGTACGCTGGAAAAAAGCCAGGCCACTTCAATTAACATCTGAATTTATTCAAAGCGGAAGGTAGAGGTGGTTGTTTTGCCTACAGAGATGAACAATCTTTCAATAACGCTGGATTTTTTACCTCGTTTTTGGATTGATCTGCATTAGAGTCATCTGCCAACAGATTAATGGAACAAACCTGAAGGATATGGCATCTTAATACAGCCCGACTGCTTGGGAAGAGATCGAGGATTTACTTCCCAGCTCACTGTTTTGCGATTTCCTCGTTTTAAAGGATGTCTGTGGGAGCTTCTGAAAAAGTGCTCTGCTGACTGAGAACCAACCTTGGCTTCCCCTTGAGGTTTCCATGCAAACTAGGCTCAAAACCTGCCTAGTAAAAAAATGATCGAGAAATGAGATAGATGAGCTACAAAGGCTGGATTTCATTTCCAGCATGAGTGTTTGACATTCACCAGCATTTACGTACCTTAGTATCATTTAGTCATCTTGAGCATGGTTGTACAGTCACGGGGAACACGCAACTGAGAGAACGTTATCCAGGATTCAGAATGACAGGACGTAAAAAGACTTCTTTTTGTTTGGTGTTTTCCCCCTCCATCCCATCCCCACTCCCCCAAATTTTTCTAATATTCCTGTTCACCTTCTATAGAGAACATCCTCCTGACAGCACAGGACTCAAAGGTGTGAATAATGGAACCCATGAAGAGCTGGAGCTCCATCTTCCTAGGAAATGAGGCAATTTATTCTTCTGCCAGAGTAAAGATTACAAATCTTGGCAGTGAGCATATGAAAAAGTTGCATCCGGCACTTGCTCAAACAATCTGTAATTACTGAGCAAACCTCACTTCAAATCCCCACCTATGAATGGGAGCCCAGCCTCTGATGCCCATAAGGTGGTCATGCTTGAAGCTGGAGGGCCACAAGGGAAAGTCCATGAGAAGAGCTCAATGACATGACTCCAGCTGACCTGGAAGCATTCAAGGCCAGGTTGGATGGGGCCCTGGGCAGCCTGATCTGATGGTTGACAACCCTACCCATGGCAGGGAGTTGGAACTGGATGGGCTTTAAGGTCCCCTAAAACTTAAACCATTCAATAATTCTATGACTTGGACGGAGGAACATCTTATTCCTCAAGCACTGTCTCCAGACTGCAGCTTGCTGTACGATTTGCAATCATTCCCTGCTTTTCACAAGCCTGGGAGAAAGCAGCTGGGTGAGTTAGTTCCTGGCATTATGTCCAGCTGATTGCATTCTGTTTTTAAACTCACTTTCCATGTATCTCTTTACAGATTTTACCATGGCTACTGTTTATTGAATACATTTCCATTCAAGGCTAAACATCTCTTGTAACCATGTATAATTTCCAGGCCCCAATTACGTGGAATTATGTTTTCCCTACAGGATCAAATAGAAAAACAAGAAGAAATAAAGGATTAGGTGCTATGAATGAAGAGGTTTTAAAATATAAGCTGCAAAAATGGAACAATCTGACCGGTTAACAAAAAGTTCCAAGCAGAGAAAATAATGGAGAGCAATCCCCTGCTTGGAACTAATTAGCCCCATCAGCTCCTTTCATGTTAATTTATCTGTGATGAAAGAGGACAGAAATAGAATGAAAAAAGCCATAAAAATTGTGCTCTATACACAACTGATGCAAGTGGGCAAACAGAAACATTCTGCAGGCTAAAGCCCAGACCTGGGCACAGCCCACAGCTCTCAGGCTGCCTTCAGGTTGCAGCCGCAGAGCATCATTCCTGTTCTGCTGCAAGTGGTTTTCTTCTGCACAAGGGCTTCTTGCAGGATTGCAGCTGCTGGAGAGGGAGTTTCTTTCCTCTGCTTTTTCTCCAGTTCCTCCGCTTCTCAACAATGACAGAATAAGAGTATTTTGGTGCAGGTAGTATCTCTGATTGAGTGCCCAGCTAAGTGTCTGACACAGCCTTTTTTGCTGGACACCAAGTCTGTGATGCATTTGAGGAAGAGGGATCCTCTCTGTAGCTGTGCAGATTGGGTATAAGGAAAACAGGATTTTGCAGTGAGGGTGATGAGGCACTGAAACAGATTGCCCAGAGAGGTGGCAGATGCCACGTACTTGGACACTCAAGGTCAGGCTGGACGGGGTTCTGAGCAACCTGATCTAGCTGTAGGTGTTCCTCTTCATTGCAGGAGAGTTGGACTAGATGACCTGTAAAGTTCCCATCCAACTCAAACGATTCTATGATTCTATAACTCTGTTCCCTGTAAAAATGCAATACCTGCAGCACCCACTGGGCTCCCAACTGGTCTCTCACTGCTGAGCTGTCACCTGAGATTTGTTCCATGTGGTAAGGACAATGCTGTGCCTGGAGCCCTTTGGGATTTCATTGGACTGCCCTAGAACCAGCCCTTATATAATTTGTTTTCATTCGTGTCATATATGTCACAAGAATAATAACTATGCTCAGTAGTAAGCGCCGCACAGCAAGGCTATCCAGAAAGAGTGCTTTCAGGAAGCTGCCATTAGTGTGACTGAAAACAAGCAAAAATGGACTAAAACTATATTGAGAAGGCTGGATCAGACAGTGAATACATTTCTATCTCCACTGTCCACCAGGTGTTTGTAACTTTTGAACACTTCAAGTGTCTTTTAAGCTGCATGTTAAATTGGGCATATGGAAGAGTAAACAGAATCTAGGTTAAAAGGATGTAACAAGATACATTGCAAACATTATGCTATAGCCTGTGTTCCATGCTCGACCAAATTTCAGAAGAAAATCAAATTTGATTCATTTGTTTCTGATGAATTTGAGGAAGGGTGCTTCTCACTCTCTCAAGAAGAGAAAGCAGAACTGCTCAATAACAGCTACAACTTAGCTTCTAAATAGTAGAGTTTTTTTGCACTGTATAAACATATAATCGTAGAATTATCTGAGTTGGAAAGGACCACTGAAGGTCAGCTGTTCCAGTTCCCCCACACTGAACAGAGACATCCATAGTTAGAGCAGGTGCTCAGAGCTCCATCCAGCCTGACCTCGAGTGTCTCCAGGGATGGGGCATCTACCAAACATGATGAATGAGAGTGGAAAGGTCCTATTTTATTATTACTATTATTATTATTATTATTATTATTATTATTATTATTATTATTATTATTATTATTATTATTATTATTATTATTATTATTATTATTATTATTATTTTGCTTATATCAACCAAAAATTTTTCACAGAGATTTTTTAAAAAATCCATCAGACTTTAGCAGCTCATTGTGGCTGTAGACACTGTGATTTGCAATGAGTTCAGAGAAGAAAAGGCATATTATTTTGATAAATTGTACTGTTTTATGATATTAATTTGATCTGCAAAATTCCTCTCAGCTGGGATAAAGCAGATTTTTCTTTGGGCGCAAGTAAAATCTTATTATGCATTTGCATTATCGTTCATCATTGCGGTAAAGATAATATTGTATTGTGCATAGATTTCCACACGTTGAGAGAATGTAAAAGGCTACATGAATATCTTATGAAACAATTGCAAACTGAAATTGACATCAAAGTGATTCAGCTGTGTAACGTGTTATTCCCTCCCTGTAAAATTGGATTCTGACTGAAAAGCACTTCTCTCCTTTTAAATTTGCAAAAGAAAGATGAGTCCCCTGCCCTTATCGAACAAACCAGCATTTTTCCACGTTTAACAAGGGCAAAAGTATTCATCAGTATATGTACTTCTAAGTGTTGTTTTGGATTACTTAATTTAAAATGAACCCACCTCTTCCTCATTCATTTCAGTTTTCTTCCTTAGAACTGAGAATGGAGCATGACACCCATAGCAGCGATCACAAACTATGAAAGCATCAATAGGGCTCCAGGGTTCAAAATGACTTCCACATGGTTATGATCTGCTTAGCAGCTGAAGCAAAGCATCTAAACAGCCTGGTTACTTCCACTGAGATTCATGCTGCTGCATCACACTGCAGTGCTGTGTGGGTTCATGCCTTTCTTCTAATTTTTCAAGTATTCTTCTTGAAAACCTTGGCCAAATTCCCATTAATGTCAATGAACTTCTTCACAGGAATGCAATGTCCTGGAAGACTTTAAGCTCAGTTATGTTTCCTGCAGGTTTCTTTACAAGTTGAGAGTTGTTCTCAACATTGATTCTCTGGAGCATGTCAAAGGGCAAAGAAGCTGTGAAGGATCTGGAGCACAAGTCTTATGGGGAGTGGCTGAGAGAACTGGGATTATTCAGTATGGAGATGAGGATGCTCAAGGGAGACCTTACCACTCTTCACAATGACCTGAAAGGAGGCTGGAGTGAGGTGAAGGTCAACCTCTTCTTCAAGTAACAGCAATATGACAAGAAGTGATGGCCTTGAGTTATACCAGGCAAGGTTCAGTTTGAAAGTTATGAAAAAATTCTTCTCAGAAATAGTGGTGAGGTATTGGTACAGCCTGCCCAGGGACGTGGTAGTCACTGTCCCTGGAGGTGTTAGAAAAAAAGAGTATGTGTGGCAGTGTGTGACATGGTCTAGAATGGACACGGACATGGGTTGATGGTTGGGTTGGATGATATTAGCAGTCTTTCCAACCTTCATGATTCCACGACTCCATGCAATGTTCACATCACTGGTTCTAGGGGAACTTGCTCTGAGGAAGAGCAGATCCCTTGGTGGGATTTCCTGGAACAGAATCCTCCTCCCACATGATGCAAAGTATCAACTGGCTTGATCTAACTTTGCCAGTTTAAATCTGCTCAAAATGCTTTGAATAGAAAGCTCTGTCCAGATGTTTTGGTAAATCAGGTATAGACCGTCTATCAGAAATACCTCAGAGCGTGCAGGTCAATGGTAATGTTGACCCAGACTGTATTTATCCCATCTCCAGCCATGCATGGCTTCGATTTTGTAATTGTAAATCCATCACAACTGATTTATTCCCTAATTTAATTGAATATGTGCAAATTAACACACTGTTTGTAACTTTCTTTGTCCTAGTATCCATTATGAACAAAATCTCAACCTCTTCACAGTCACCTGCAGAACCCTTGTTGACTCCAGCTGGGACAGGATTATAGCCTTCATTTTGCAATCTTTCTTTAATCTTCTCTTAATTAATTTAATTCTGATATCATTATCTAGATAGCCCCCATTCATTTAGCATCACAACATCCTCTTCATTCGTACTGGAAAGCTTTGGTAACTTTGCAAATGTTCCAGCTCTATCTCTCATTCATGGCTTTTGATCTTTGCTAACAACCTCCCTTTAATGTCTGCTCTGCTCAGCCTTTTATCAGAGCAGGCACTCCACCCAGCCTGGCAGAGGGGACACTGCTCTGATGGGTGCAGGCATCAGGAGCTGAATTTCTGCCTCTTCTCGGGGATCCTGCTGGCCTCTTTTGGGGCACACACACTTCTCCAGCCAGTTTTAAAACCAGTTCAGCCAAGTCAAATTTAAAACTGAGGCCAGACAGGATTTCATGAAGCTTTTCACTGCAAACTGTTCTTGTTTTGGCAAATTTCAGGGCAACCACCTTGCTTCTGCTGGGGGTGTTCTTTCTGCAGTACACACAATTCTTGTGTGGGTGGGGAGTCTGTGATCCACGGTGAGGCTTATCCACAGTGTAGGTTGAAAGGCAGCGATCACAGTGTGCTGCTGCTCCATGTACTTGGCTTTATGAAGAGAGTTAACTGATACCTCTTTTTTTTTTTTTTTTTTTAATTATTATTATTATTATTTTTTTTCTAACCACACAGCAATACCATACTGCTGCCATGCACTGCTGACCACCTACCTATGGACAAGCCATGTTTTCTTCTCATCCCTACTGGGAAAGTGGTTCAAGACCACATCCAGGTAGCTTTTGAAGCTCTCCAAGGATGTAGACTCCACAAACTCTGTGGACAACATGTGTCAGTGCTCAGTCTCCTAGTTGTGACCAGGGATGGAGTCATGCAAAAGAGAGACCAAAAAACTACTGTGGTTTTATTCTCCTGAAGCATTAACAATTTCTGGATGAGGAGATAGAAGGGACAGGGTGAATCTGGAGTACAGACAGATACAAGTGCCCTGCTTGCCCTCTGCCACACTTTCTGGGTAACTTTACACTCTGATGCACTCTAGCTCAGGGGAGTCACATTTTCAGAAGCTCTCCAATGTCAGTGGATGCAAAGCTCAGCTGAAACTGAGCACAGATGGAAAATCCTGTCCTACAGTCACTCCTAACACTCCAGAAACTGCTCTGACCTCTTTAAGACTTCCTGCTCTGCTCTGACTTTCTCACCTCCATTCACTGTACCTAACGTGATCACTTGGCACTAGGAAAATCTATTGTGGATGTGACTCTACCATCTGAGTAAAAAAAAAACCACATTAAACATCTCTGAATGCTGAACTGGACACAGATAGGAGGGCAAGTTGTATCTATGAAGAACTAGTTTTATGGAACGTGAGTCCATTATTATTTATGTAAAGCTCTTTACACAAAGAGCTGCTTTTTTTACCCATCGTCACTGAGATGAAGCTATCCAGCATGGCAACAAAATTAGTTTCTCTGCCTAGTAGTGGAAAGGTCTCCTCCCAGCACGTACCGCAGTGCGCTTAGCTGGGTGGCTAAAGATGTTGTGTTGATTTTAACAGAGATTGATAGTCAACACGACTCAGCCGCCTGCCTCACTTCTCTGCTGGATGCTCAGCAGAGAGCCCAGCAAACCTTAAACAATGGGATTTTGTGTTGATTTTTGGATTAAAAGCTCACCGTGGAAAAGCACGCTGAGAAAATGTGCTGAGAGCTCCTGCTGAAAGGGCTAATTCATAGTCAAGTCAAGTAGCTTCATAACCATGTCTATCATGAAAATTTGTTATCAGCATACTGTTTGAATCACAGATCAATGCACTCTGATTTTGGCACATCTAATTAGATTTGATGGGGAAGAACGTTTGCATTTTTCAGACTGTAGTTCCCAGCTCTTTACGTGTAATTTCATTTTGATTTGTTTAACAGTGATTAAGGGCTGTGAATCATGATACAGCAGAGATGGCAGCCGAGGTTCTCCCACTCACTCAGCCCCGTCTGTCAACCAGCACTGAGGGTGGCAGACTGGGAGTCAGTCCCTCACTACACTAAACAGAAGTCCATGTAAACTCCCAGCATGGCCACAGGCAAAGCATTTTACATACCCACACCTCAGTTTACATATCTATGAACTTGGGTACTGCATGTATACACATCTTAGGGGCACTGTAAAACTTCATTGATGATTACTGCTTCTGAATTGTTTTCATTTCCTCCGCATCTCTAGCACAACACAAAGTTAATGATCACTGCTTGCAATATGGAAGAAGCATGGCCTGGTGCTTATCTACCTGTGAGAGTACCAGTTTCAGTTTTTGCCTGTCATATTTTCAAGGTTGGCCTCTTTTCCCAGGTAACTAGTGGTAAATCTAGAGGTAATGGCTTTAAGTTGTGCCAGGGAAGGTTCAGGTTGGATATTAGGAAAAGTTTTTTCTCAGAGAGTGGTGAAGCATTGGAACAGGCTGCCCGGGGAAAGGGAGTTAGAGTCACTGTCCCGGAGATGTTCAAGAAGTGTGTGGATGTGGCACTGAAGGACATAGGTTACTGGGCATTGTGATGATGGGTTGATGGTCGGACTAGATTATCTTAGTGGTTGTTTCCAACCTTGGAGATTCTGCGATCCTGTATGCAATTGATTAAATTTCTTTTTGGTATAAGTGGATGCTGACTGCATGTATATCCATAACTTGTGGCTCAAATGGGATGTTCCATGGCACTAAACCAGTGAGCAGCTTGTGAGAGGTGTTCTTTCACAGTTCATCTCCCTCTCTCCTCAGGTCTTTTTTTTAGTGCTTGTAGAGTTTGCTCAGTGGTTGTTCCCCTGCTACCTGTATTTATGCTACTGTCCCAGGGGAATTCTATGCCTTATAGTGTAGGAGCATCATCACAAAGGCTGTGAAGTAAGCGTCCAAGTCTCAGGACAGCATTCTGCCCACATCTTCACCTCTTAGAGGGAGATGGTAGCTCACAGAGGACAAAGGCTGGGACATCTGTCTGCAGCCCGAGTGTGGGTCAAGATGAGAAGTGAGCTGTTTCACTTCTCAGGGTGATGCTGGTTTGTTGTATAGAAGTGGGCAGTGGTGCCACTGTCACCAGCTGTGCTAAAAAGAGGAAACCTCTCCACACTTTTTTAGCATGGTCAGCAGATTGAAGGAGGTGATCCTGCCCCTCTGCTCTGCACTGATGAGGCCTCACCTGGAGTACTGCATCCAGACATGGAGTCTTCAGTAAAGGAGAGATGTGGACCTGAGATGCAGATCTGGTCTGGCTGGATGGGGCTCTGAGCAACCTGATCTAGTTGTAGGTGTCAGGAAGCCTGCCATGATAGCTCAGGGGCTGCCAGTTCATTCTCACTTGGAAATGGCTCACATGGATATTTGTGCTTTTTTTTCCTTTCTTTTATAAATAAAGAGATTAATGTAAAGGCTAAAAAAGAAATGTAAACAGCAAGGGAATCATTCTGGGGATACCACAGAGGCTTGTGCCAGCTCAGCTGGTCCAACCTGTTTATAGTGTCTGACACAATCACAGGTGCCAAGGAATAACCGACAAGTCCAACTGTTTTCTCTCGGTAATTTTGCAACAGGATCTGTGTGTGGGGAGGGGAGGGCCCCTGCTGTTTCCTGGGAGCTGAGTGCCTCACAGATGGGAAGGGACTGTTCTCTGCTTCCTGAGGATGCAGGAATGGCCTGCCCAGGGAGGTGGTGGAGTCACCATCCCTGGCAGTGTTCAAGAGGCGTCTGGATGAGGAGCTATGAGATATGGCTTAGTGGTTTTCTGTAGGTATGATAAAGGAAGGATGGTTGGACTAGATGATCTTGTCCTTTCCAATCTTGTGATTCTATGATTCCGTGATTCTGAGCCTCCATCTCCACAACTGAGCATTTCCTGTGCTTCTCAATCAGAGCATCTCCTGCTGGATGTCCCCTTGGCACATCACATCAGTGTGGGTCACCCACCAAACACCACAGCATCAGCGTTGGTGGGCTCATGCTGTCTCATGTGACCAGACCCACAGCTTATTTGGTGACATCTTCCTGTCCTGTGCTTTCTGTCCCTGCTGACAGAACCAATTCCTGCTTCCTCTCCCAGGCTTGCAACTTCTGATTTGATCTTTTTGCCCTTCACACAAAACAAACAGGCTCAGCTCCTTCTCCCCAAGGACTCACTCAGTGTCTTTCTCAGGGTCTTACTTGGGAACTCTGGCTGGGACCCGAATGGAGCTGCCTCTCCCTCCTGAGTTCTCCTTTCTCTCACATTTGTTTTTTCACTGCTGATGTTATACCTCCAGCTCATAGATCATTAAATCCCCGAGACTCAAGCATGCTCATATATACATCTACTTTCTACCTCACTGTTCCAGTGCAAATTTAGTAATGCAGATATATGGTTTCACTTTTTTTCCCCCCCTATAGTTTTATGTTTAAATCACATCTAAGCTATTCGTCTTAAATGCTCTTAGTAATCTTAAATTGTGTTTTAGCACCTCTCTGCCCTACTACGGTTCTTACTGCAAAGTCAGAAAAACATTAAGGCATCAAATTCCTTTTTCTTTTCCTTTTTTTCCCTAACTCCACAGACCTGGAGAATATACTCTCATCTGAGTCATGTGCTCCTGTAGTTGTGCCATCAGAAGCAAGCCTGTGCTTCATATCAACCCTGCACGTCCTCTTTCTTTGCTCTGGAGTCACTGCTCTGAAACAGAGCCTTAAGGAATCTGCTCCCTGTAACATGCTCCTACTTCTTTGCCAAACATCTTCCCTGCAGTCCTTTAGGGAAGGATTTGTGATGCGTTTTTGGACTCTGAGCAACCTTGTGTCTGGCTTCAGTAGAGTAGCTGCATTGCCCAGTCAGCCATCCCTCTGCTTCCTTTATGTGCTATATCACTCTATGCCCAATATAGCTGTCAAGAGAGGTGTGAGCAACCTTTGGTTATGGAAAATTCTGGAAAATAAATAGATAAGCAGAAATCCAGCAATGTTTTTATATTTATATCCATCGATTTCTGTGTATGTTCTGTAAGAAGGGACTGGCAGTAATAAAGCTATAACCAGCTGCCACTACTCTTGGCAAGGATATTTCATGAGTAGCTACCATACTACTCTGATAACTTCCTCTCCTCTCTTCTTTGTCATTCATTTGACACTGACAGCACATGGAAGGTGGTGGGAGACCTTCCATGTCATAGCTCCTCATCCAGATGCCACTGTCAGGGATGGCGACTCCACCACCTCCCTGGGCTGGCCATTCTGGACATTAAACAACATGGGTATACGTGAAGTATAGAATCATAGAATGATAGAATCATTAAGGTAGAAAAAGATCTTTAAGATCATCCAGTCCAACCATCAATCCATCACCATGCCTAGTAATGACAAGCCTCATTGCCTTGTATCATCATTTATCACAGAATGAACTTGATATTGGTCAGTACAACAGAGAGGTATGAGTAAGGGTGAGAAGAGCTGGTTCTGTGTACCATAACACCCTGCTGCCAAACAAATGGGCGTATACAGACTCTGAATACATTTGGGATGGAAATTTGGTGGTTTCCAACCTTCAGAGAAGTTCCAAGATAACACTCTAAAGGTGAGATGAGGACAAGACACTGATGCTCACCTTGATGACGATAGGCAGGCTGGTGTGAAATTATGGCTTGAGGAGGAGGGGAGCAGACACAGTGACCCAACCCTTTCTTCTAAATATTGGAGACCACTTGCATTTTTGGTTGGCTGCAGAATTAACCTGGAACAGAACTTACTCCTGGACAAGGGGATGTCCTGGATGCAGCTGTTTTCCCAGCTGTTTTTCTCTCCATGGCGCTCCAGAACCCACTTTTGAGGTGGGGGCTGAGGTGTTCACCCCAATCCCATTGCCCCTTCCTCCCTGTGTTCAGGTCACCACGGGCAGTATCACAGCTCTCCCCCCCCCTGCTGGCACCCCTTCCCACCTGGCCAGCTCTGCCTGACACGGATTAAGGAGCTCTCATGTGACCCTTGCAGCCGGTAGAGCTGGTACAGCCACAGAGAGAGGCAATAGGAAGCTGCTGGAGGGCAGGAGCCTGAAGCTGGCACAGCCTCTTTGCAGTGTGACCCCTGATCTTTGCTTCAGATCTTCCTTTGGCCTTGTGGGAGAGTGCTGCGTCATTTGGCCTTGGCCATGCTGCACTTAACTAGCGGGGGTGAACTCCAAGCAGTGCAATCGCCCCGCGTGGGTGTGTGAGGCTGCTGTAAAGGCGATTACAGCCAAGTGCTTTATTGGCATGCCCTGAGCTTATCAAGGCTGTAACATTGGGTAATATTCAGAGGACAGCTACTACAAACGCGGAGGAGCCGAATGATCCGGACACAAAGCAGGTCACTCATGTCACAGCTAGTTGGTGAGCTGCCAACAAGCACCTCTCCAGGAAGGGCTATGGCCCTAAGGGTAATTTGTGCACTTTTGTGGAACCTGGAGTCTCCCAAGCCTTGAGGCTGCCTTGCCAGAGTGGCAGCAGCCTGTCCTTCTGCCCTGGGTTGCAGCTCCAGCTGCATACGTGCACGTGACTGCGGGTAACCAAGCACAGAACTGCTTCCAGTCTCCTCCTAATGGTGTTTTCCTGGCCACAAATAGCAAGTGGAGATGCCTATCTCTCATCTGTGTTCTCAGCTGCACTGCTGGTGCACACAAGCAAGGCTGCGGCAATGGGAAGTACTGTTTTGATGCAAGCTGATGTTTAACAGCACATTGTGAGTGTGTTCTACTGAGGTAGGGAGTCCTAGGGAGAAAAGAATTTAAACCTCACTTTTCAGGGCTGTTAGACAGATATTCCCCTGATGCTCTGGCTGTGAGGTGGCCACCAGAGCCCCATTATGGGTGGTACACACAGAGTGGCACGGTGACAGCTCTTTGCTACCACTCTTGCCATGCCCCACAGCTGGAGCACTCAGAACACACACATGGAGCTCCTGCAGCTGGCTTGGTGGCCCTTTGATCACAGCACTGATTTGGGGCTTTTTCCCTTGTTCATTGACCTCCAAAGTCATTTATTTCAGAATTGGGCTCTGGCCAGCTGTGGAAACACAGCCCAAAGCTGCCCTGTTGCCACCTCTGCCAGCCTGCACAGTGAGCAAGTGAATCATAGAATCATAGAATGGCTTGGGTTGGAAGGGAACTCCAAATATATCCATTTCCAATCCTCTGCTGTGGGCTGGTTGCCACTCATCAGATCAGGCTTTCCAGGGCCCATACAACTTGGCTTTGAGTACCTCCAGGGATGGGGCACCCACAGCTTTTCTGGGCCAGTGCCTCCCTGCTCTCTGAGCAAAGAATTTCTTCCTTATATTTGATTTACATCTTCCCTCTTTCAGTTTAAAGCAGTTAAAGCAAATCTGACCAACCTGGATCACCCGGCTCATACCGTGGGCACACAAGGCATCTATTACCCATTCAATACTCTTAAACTGCAAGACCACAGGCTTACAATTTGGATAAAGCCCCATGTACACATGTTACATGGTGACACATTTTAGAGAATACTTTGAAAGATTTAGGCTGGGTATAAAGAAAAAGTTACTTACCATGAGGGTGGGGAGGAACTGGAACAGGTTGCCCAGAGAGGTGGTGGATGCCCCATACCTGGAAACACTCAAGGTGAGGCTGAACACCTGGGCTGTGTGAGGGCTCTGAGCACCTGCAGTAGCTGTAGGTGTCCCAGCTCATTGCAGGGGAGATGGCCTGGATGGCCTTTAAGGGGTCCCTTCCAACTCAAAGATTCCATGGTTCTGCAGTTCTTTGCTACATCACTAAGGTGGGTGCAGCTGGGTGGGGGTCACCAGGTAACTCAGGCTGTGCCTGCAAATGGGACATACAGGAAGGTGTCAGGGTCACTTGATGGAGAGAGCAAAAAGAGTGCAAAAACTCAAAATCACATAATGCTGAAGCTTTCAGTTCTAGCCCAGAACTGATGTTACCTTTCATTTTTACATAGTTGTGAAATAAATAGAAAGGGAAAATCACGCTTATTTTATCCTTATGTCTCCGTGATTTTTTTTTTTCTTTTCATTCTTTTTGTACGTGCGATTTTCTTTCTGTATTTTTCTCCTTATACACCCCCCCCCACCCCCACACACACACACCAACCTCCCCCTCACAGAACCGCTAAGCCACCTCCTCCTCTTCACTGCGGGCTACTCTTCCTGGGGATACCCATGTCATCCCACCGGCCGAACGGGGCACTGCCGGAATACCCCATTTCCACGCCGTCCAACGCTATTTGCTCCCCATCCCTCTGCACTCAGGGCCGGGCTCCTCTCGCTCTGCCCCCGGGGCTGCGGCCGGCGGCGGCGGCGGCGGCGGGGGGCGGTGACGTCAGGGAGCCGCTCGCCAGCACAACGTTCCATTGAGGCGAGCGCGTGCTCCGGCGAGCACATGGGCAGAGCGGCCCGCACCGCTCCGCACCGCTCCGCACCGCAGGACCCCCGTCCTAGGAATGGAAGGTGGGGGGGACACGGTGAGTGGCGGGGCTACGAGCGGAGGGGGGCCGGCTTTTGGTTTGATTTAATGTTTTATTATTCTGAGACGATCCGCATTGTTATTATTGCTTTTATTTGTGTTACTTCTTTATTGTTATTCTTATTCTTGCTGCTTATCTTACTGTTTTCCTTTTTGCTATTTTTTTTTTTTCCTTACAACCTTCCCCCCCCCTCCCCCCCCCTCCACCCTCTCCCCTTTTGCTGTACGCTTCCCTTCGCTAGGCCTTGCAGGAGTTTGCAGCTTGGCCTCGGGGCTCGTGCGGATGGAGGGGGGGAGGGGGGAGGTGTTGCATTTTATGTATTTTTGCTATTAATTCTTTTTAAAGCGCTGCGTCGACGGAGGGCTAAAAATAGCCTTTGCCAAAGCGGAATCCGCGCGGATGGGGAGGAAAAGAGCTCGGAGTGCCCCCCCCGGCGATGCATCGCCGCGATAAGGCCGGGGGGAGCGGAGGCAGCCGGGGGAAGGGGGGCGAGGAGAGAAGGGATGCCCCGAGCCCCATAGTGGGGCAGAGGGGTGATGCGGGCCTGGCCCTTTCTGCTCCGGGGGACAGCGTGTACCTTGGGTGTCAGCTGGGGCACTGGGTGGAAAATGTGAGGGGTTTCAGGACTGTCTTTTCCTTAAAAAGCTGCCTTTTGCTTTTATTTCTCTTTTATCTATCTGTTTATTTCTGTACTTTGAAGTGCAACTTAATTTCCCAGAGGCCACCCGTTAGTGTTTGCCTATCAAGAGTATTACAGTGTTTCCACTCTTTAGGACTCGGGTCCTAAACTGAGAAGCCCACAGGCAGCCGCTGCTCGGAGCACACGGAGGGGCGATGCCCGTAGCGATGCCCGTGGCCCCGCCTGAGGGATGCTGGAGGCCCAGTGCTCATTGCACTGACAAGCCGAGGCTTGTTTTGCTTGTCCATGGCTGTGGGCAGGTAGAAGGAGTTGCAGACCCCACGCCACTTCCTTCTTCCTAATGTGTGTCTGCAAAGCCGGACAGTAGCGAGAGCACTGGTTTGGAGATCAATGTGTTGGTGATGTGCTTTCGGGTGAGCATAGTGACACACAGCATGGGTCAGGGCAGAGAGCACTACTGTGCATATGTCATGGCTGTGCAAAATGAGAGTATTTCTTCATCGAGCAGAAATACAATCTCATTGCTGCCAGCTTGTGCCGACTGGTTTGGAGTAGAGTAGAAGCAAGCCTATCTGTTGCTGTAAAATATATGAAAAATCTCACTCTGAAGTGCTGACATCACCATCAGCAATAATGCTACGATGCAATATTCGATAACATCTCAGAGACACCATTTTTCTTTCCTCTGTGATTTTAGTAATTGTGTAGTGAGGATGTGTGCTTTCCGAGCACGTGGAGCAGCCAGGTGCTGTGCTGGATGCCATGTGTAATGGATGCCGGCTCACATCCGTGGAGCTCAGTGTGTGCTGTGTACACTGTTAGCTTTGTGTTGGAAAACCTCTAACTTTTGCTTTTTCCCCTTTTCCTCACAATAAACCCTTACTCCTGGGTTAGGTTGCCATAATTCAGATAGATGTGGCTGTGCCTTTGTGCACAGGCAGTGAGGTGTACAGGTGCAGTGCATCAGCCCTTGAGAGTGCCTCTGTACCTGCTTAGTGTGGGACACATTGTGCTCCTCCAGCATCCCTGCACAATGTGGTCACTGAAGGCCGAGGTGCTGCATCTCCTGCCTGGGCTGCGTGCTCATGTGCTCGTGCTGTCAGAACAGCTTGACAAGAGTGAAAATAAGTAAGGGCTGGTGCCTGCTTCTTCTGAAAGCTCTTCATGTTTGCAGAAATGAATTACGTATAGGAATTAGTTCTTAAAATGGAAGATGGGTTCCCTGTGTGAAGTTCCATGCATGGAATACAACTTGTGCAGGAGCTGGCTGCTCTGTGAGGCTGGGAGCTGTGTACTGACGGCACAGCTCATGTTGCAGCTCTGCAGCTGTGCTGTTCTCTCTCTGCCGAATTGAAGCCCTGATTTCTGCTCCATCAAGGGCCGTATCTGCTCAACTTTCAGCTTATGCCTAATTCTCTGCAGGATCTGAGCCGTTGCCTTCCTGTTTTTAATCAGAATGCTGTGCAAAGAGGGCTTTCAGTGGCTGCGTGTTTCTCACTAAGTTTTATAAAGGAATTACTGCAGTGCTGAGGGTGTGGAGAAAGACTGGGGAAAAAACTGTATCTACTGAGTCTTTGAATGTATCAGAATATTGTTGTGTTCTTCTGTCACCTTTCACATGAGAATGTTCAGTGGGTTGCTACAGTGTCATCGCTTTTCCCTTATTATGCTGGTGCAGCCCTACTAGGAATTGCAAGGTAGGGTTTACAAATGTGACATCTTCATTTAAAAAATACATTTATACACGCATGCACAGTTTTTTTCACACATTGGTCTGTGCAAACAATGGCACTGATGCCATGTCAAGGGCAGGATGTCTACTTTTGTGATCTGGGAGGTGTTTCCATGGCTTGCAGGAACCCTGGGACTCATCTTTTGTTCCCTATCTGTGTGTATAGTGGCAACTCTGGGTATTGGCAGGGTATTGGGTGCTCCAAGCATTGCAGTGTGGAGCAGGGCTGCAGGCTGTACACATAGACTGCTGTTACTGGTGTGAGAGGTGTGGTTGTCATGTCTGGCATTGGGTGCACTGAGCAATGAAGGAGGAGGAGTGAGATGGTGTCAGCTGCACTCGGGCACTGCAGAGGGCTCTGCCTGAGCCTCAGTGACTGTTCTGCCCTGATCCTGCACTGATGGTTCAGGGACAGCACTAGCTCAGGGTCCTGCTGTATAAGCTGAGGAGGGTGCAGAGCTGCAAAGCAAAGTAGCAGAGAGGAAGATGTGTACCTGATCAGGAAGCTTCTGGCTGTTTTTGCAAGGTGATACAGATCTTACTTTGAAGCCCGGGATGATGTGTTGTTTTGTGTCTCCTCACTGGTTCATAGCTTTAATACCAAATGCTTGCTTAGTCCCTGGCTAGATTTATGCAGAGCCTATGGGGAATAAAGAAATTATCCATCTCTTTGGCCCGTTACCACTGTGCATGGGCCACATTTTCCCTTGTCACAGCTGCATCTCTTCCTAGTCAGTGTGTGCTAATGCAGCATGGCGTCCTGACAGGGCAGGCTGCACTGCCTGTGCAACCCCACGTGGTTCATTGATACCTGCGGATGCAACGCCTGCTCTGTGCTTGCCATGCTCATGAGGGTCAGGGCAGAACAGCATTTGTCAGAGTTATCAGTGCTGTGGTAAAGCAGTGTTACTGAGCATTTCCAGGTGTGTGCAGCCAACTGTTTGAATGCAGGTCTGTATGATTTAAATGCCTTTTATTGCATCCTGAGGTGGTGTCCAATTCTTTATGCAACCTCCAGGTACAGGTGTGGGTATCATTGTGGAGCTGTATCTTGCAGCTGGGGCTGGCTGAATATCTCAGGTTTGATAGCACACCTGCCTGTGCTGCAGTCCTTGCAGTCACATCCTCACTGATATTGATGCCTTAGGGTTCTTGATAGTTGTACCCACCATCCCCTCGATAGAAAAAATGATTTGTGAGTTGCTGCCTATGGTAATACATCAGGTTGTAAAAGGTTCTGTTGTGCAGCAGTAAGAGTCATTGCTAGGACCCATGCTGGGAAGCCAGGAAGGTCAGGAGGCA
This sequence comes from Coturnix japonica, assembly GCF_054131305.1. Classification (NCBI taxonomy): domain Eukaryota; kingdom Metazoa; phylum Chordata; class Aves; order Galliformes; family Phasianidae; genus Coturnix; species Coturnix japonica. The sequence goes on along the minus strand of NC_140664.1, from coordinate 9,156,933 downwards.
ACCCAAATTATAAATTATGGCACAAGACTTTGGTAAGGATGATTAGCTACTGGAACAAATTACCAAGAGAAGGGATGGATTCTCTCTCTTGGCTGTTTCTGCCTTTAAAACCCGGAAAAAGCAGCAGCATATGTTTTGTATGGAAACTATTGATGGGTCCCTGCAAATCAGTTCCTTTGACAAGGGAGATTTGGCTACACATTCTCCCAGTCTGGTTCTGCAGGCAGTATGAGCTGCTTGGTTCTGCAGAGCATGGGCTGAGCTGAGATGGGAGCAGCCTGGTGAGGGAGTCCTTCTGGCACTATGGGCTGCTCTGTGTGTTTGCACGCAAGAGTGGTGTTTCTATGAGATGTTTTGGAAGGCAGAATTTTCTGTGCGAGTCAACTCTTCAATGCCTTGATCGAGAACACGAGGTTGAGCTGCTCTTATGCTTAAAACCTTTTATTATATTACCAGTCAGTGGCAACTGGGGGCTTGCCCAGGTGCTGCTCCCAGCCCTTGGAAAGTAATGACAGAAGGTCCTATAGGAAGTTTCCTGATGCTCTCCCCTGTTCTGGTAGCAGAAATCTCTGGCTCAGGAGCAGTGCCCAGAGCTGTAGGCTGTTTCCTTAAGGGGTGGTGAAGAGCAGAGGTGGGTGGGATACACAAGGCTGCATCCCAGCACATAGAGCAGAATTTGGAGGCCTCCACCATGATCTGAATGTTGCTGGGAGCCCCCAGTCCACTGCAGGGCCTTTAACCATCTCTTTTCGAAAATAGAAGCTGAGCAAAATCCATGTAAAAAATAAAATGAACTGAGTTGCCTTGTGTGGCTCCCTGCCCAGACAAGGGGTGAGCCCTGCACAACTGGAAAGGGCTTGCCGGCTGCGCAAGGAGCAAGTGGTGCAAGAAACTGGAGCCTTGCTGCTGCTTGTGTGCTACTGACGTAAATGTGGTAATGTAAACGTGGTGTGTGCTTGTTAACCCGGAGGAAACAGCAGCCGTGGGCTAGTGCTTGCCTGTGACATTGCGCATGGGATGTGGAGCAATGGAAAAAGCACAAACTGCCCTCAAACCTTTTGTGCTTTGTCTCCTCCAAATGGAAGAATTTCTAATGTGAGTCTCTCTTTGCTGTTGTTGAAGCTCATTATTCAGTATCAATATAGCCCTGCAGTAGCTTACCTTAAGACATGGCCCCAAACCCCTTTGTTTCAACTGATGTTGCCAGTAGGTATTCGCACCTATCAATATGATGATCTACAGGTTGGCACACTGAACAAAACACTACTGTGCATCTGTTTGGAAATATTTAGTAACACTTCCTGCTTCATTTAAATAATAATAGCTTGTTTACTTTATTTTTTTTCTCCTATACATCAAGGAGGGTGTGAGGTACCCTTTCCCAGAAGTGATCATGAGGGAGCAAAGGCCAAGGGCTTAATGCTGAGCACCGACAACTTGAAGCCTGCTGCTCTGGTGCTTTCAGATGCTAATTGACTTGCTGGATCATTTCGTTTACAGGTGTCTCAAAACTTTGGCTCTGGTTCTTTTATTAGCTTGCTTTTAAGAGTTGGGGTGGGCAGAGCTTTACGTTTTTCTTAAATGTAAAAGAGGCTGCTATTAGATGATACAGAATAAATGCTTGATGTAACAGAGGAAAACAATAGCTTGTAAGATGGGAGGTTGGACTGGAGACCCCAGTTCACTGGCAGTTCTCTACTATTGTGGTTACTGAGGAAAGAAATAGAAAAGGTGGGCTTCAGGTTTTGGTGTGTGGAATGACATAGAAGAGGGCCCACATTTCTGAAATGCAGAAGATTACTAAACATAATGATCAGAAGCCTCCCAGGAGAAGGAAGAACATACTCTTCCTCTGTCTCCATAGGACAGTGGAGCAGACTGTCCATGTCCCAGTGCCTGCCTGGAGATGTTTTGGATCATTGCTGGGATGGGAATGAATGATGCTGCCATGTCCTGGCCTCCATGGGAAGGAATTCTTTGCTGAAACGAAAGGACAAGGATCTGAGTGAAAGGTGGTTGGTGTTAAGACCCACCAGAACCAGTTTTAATAGGTAGTTTGGATAGATGATGGGATTCCCCCTACTTGGCTACAGGTAGATGTGAGCGTTCTACACTCAGCAGCCATTTCTCCCCCTTCCGCTCACATTTTCATCTGTTAATATGTAGAGGAAGGTGCTGTTTTGTACGTTCATAGTGGAGAACAGTATGATGTCAGCTGGATCCTCAGTGCTTCTCCAAAATGGTTAAGATATTGTACCTGTCTTGGTGTCAGGAATGTCAACGGTGACTTTGGCTTTGGTATGTTGCAGCTGACACATCTGAGCAGAACTTTTGAAAACCTTTCACTGAGTAGCTGTATGGGATCACACAAGTGTCAAAGGACTGGCACTAAAATCTCCTTTAGCTCCTACCTAAGTGTGAAAGATACATTTGAATACCAGCTTTTTTATCGTCCCTAGCAGTCTACTCAAAGCCCACTCTAGCCTGACTTTTAACACTTTGGTGTTAGGACATCCATCCCCTACTTTGGAACAACCTGTTCCAGCATCTGACCACTTGTATCAGTAATAATGTCTTCCTTAAGTAACTGCTACCAGCATCTCACAGAGGAAGCCAATATAGAAAGAGACGGTAAGACAGAGTGATGAAACAATCTGCAGTCGCTTGTGCTGATCCACGACTGGGAGAGATTTCAGCTGTCTGGTCTTGCTAATACATTTCTCCTTCCTTGTAATAGTGTTAGGAGTGCTAATATCCATAGTAACGAACATTTATTTATTTATTTATTTATTTTTTCCTGCTTAGAAGTCTGGATGCTGAGCACTTAATGCTGTTGTCTTCACTCTCAGTAGAAAGAGAACTGGAGGTACCAACACGGACAGGGCTGCTGTGTAGGATCTCTGCCTCCCAGGCTCTCGGTTATGCCATCCTGTCTTGAAAGTCTTGGAGCCTGGCCTAAATCTGTTTTAGGCCTCCCTAAAGTGTGACAAAGTCTGTAGACCCATGAAATATTGCTGACAACATTAATACTTATTTGAAAGATACTATAGGATTTTGATGCTTCCTGGAAGTTGACAAGTGTTGGAATAATGCAACTGAGGTTACACTGGAGGCTTAGCAAGCAAAGGGGGTCTGCCCAGAAAGGCTCCCAGCCTCCTTCTGCTGCAGCGGGCCCCTGTGTTTTTGGAAGAGGGAGCCTGAAGTCATCCTTAAGTCCATTGGGGTGGCTGATACCCAGAGGTGAACAATGGTATTGTATCCTCCCACCAATTTCCATTCTTGGGGCACCTGAGGGTAAAGATAAGCCTTAGCTTTGTGTACTGTTTGGACCCAGCTACCACCTCATGGATGAAAAGCAACTCTCTGAAGCTGAGCTCCAGCAACTCAGAAGAGCTGATGGGCATGAGGAAGGAACTGACTGCTACTGCTCTGCTGGCTCCATTGTTGTCTGGAATGCATCCACAGCTGGTCCATTGAGTTGGTGGGTTAGGAATGCTCTTGACATTCTTTTGGTGATTAACTCTTCTCTGACAGTGCGTTGCCATCTTTGACTGATTGAGAGATGAAGTACCATATTCCTGGGCCGAGTCCTGGTCTTGGTTATTGGGAACATTTGTTTGGTCTTGGCTTGACAACAGCAGTGATAAGTGTGAGTTGGGAGCCTGCCAGCAAAGGAAGCTTCAGGCAGACCAGAAAGCTGAAGTCTATCTCCTCTGTGGTGTTGGCAGCATGTCTTTCTTTACTGGCTCTTGCTGGAAATACAGATAGAGCTTTGAGGTCTCTTGTCCCCTTTCCAAGGTGTTCCTTGTATTGCCTCAGGTAACAGAAACACTGCTTAAATTTTTGTACCAAAGACTACAGCAGTTTTCTACAAGGAAATGGAACCTTGCTCTCTGAGAATTCATTTCCATCCTGGGTTGTCCAGTCCTTCTTTGTGATACAGAGCATCACCGAACTCTTCATATTCTGCCCCAAAGTATGTTATCCCAGTTGTGCTTTTTCTAAATGTATTGCCATGTTTCATATAACGTTTAAAGATAGTTAAGGAACATGCAAGCAAAACCAGGCCCTCCAGTGCTGGGTTGGAAGAAACAAAAGTATCATGTATCTGATATCGGTTCATCATTTAACACATTAGCTGAAAGATAATCTGGTGATGACTTCAGTGTTCAAACTGAGCACTGAGGAAAATATTTTGACTGGAATTTCAATTGTGCCTTTTCACAACATTGAAAAAAATAAGGAAGTAAAAAGATAGGCATGGGTACCAAAACATCTCTAAATTTTACCCTCCCTTTCTGCTCTTCACCTTCCCCAAACTAAGGTTAGTTTACCAGGATTTTTCTGCAGAGAGAAGATTAACACTGTCACATTAGCTGGTCAAAGCAGGCCATTTTATTTTACTGATGTATTAAATCTTGAATTCTTCTTTTTTTATTACATTACCTCCTAATCTCCTTGTGGATGGACTCATAGAAGTTAACTCACAAATAATTTTTGATTGCCTTCTGTTTGGTGTGTCCCAAAATGTGGCATTTTAACAAAGGGGCACACAGAACAGGAAACATGAAGTCAGGATCTTGATGGACATTGTGGCCACGTTAGTTAGGGGTTGTTCTCTGGGTGGTTTGATGGATGTGGTGATTCTGATGTGGGTTCCTTCTTACTGCTGGTTGTTTAAGTAATGGGGGATCTTTACAGCATCTTCATTAGTGGTTAAGTAGGAATTTGGAGAACAGGGGATGGGTGGCCCTTTCCTCACACTCTGTTGTGGTTCACCCCTTCCCGGATTCCTTTTTAAAGCAAGATTTTTAGGACTGTATGGGGAGATGATGGTATCTCCTCTGGCATATTTCATGCTTCACTCTGCTCAGCCTGCCTTATTTGCTTTTACTTTCTAACTATATCTTGGTTTTTGCCTCAGGTCATTGGGTTTCTGGAACAACAACTGTCCTTTCTGTTCTATTTTTATTTATCATCAAGCACAGACAAATTTGGTTTCTCCAGCTCTTGGTGGTGCTTTATATGTGGTGCTATAAGCAATACCAATAACTAACGGTGCTAATAGTCCTCATGAGGATCTGTGGCTGTCTGTGTACACATGATGGAGATGTTGCAGCTGTAAACATGCTGCTCTGCTGTGAATATTTTTACATGGTTTCTGCGTTCTTTCTTCTGCAGGTGAAAGTTAATGGGAATCAGCCTGGTACAAGAAGTGTGCAGAAATAATCCCTGTGCAGGTGAAAACTGTGGTGTTGACCTGTCAGAGGCAATGACTTCATCACCACTTCTGTGTTCAGTCTTACAGCAATGTAGATAAAACACAGTGTGGTTCTTCTATTTGTGTATTTGTATTTTAGATGTGTTTATACCTACAAATGTTTGAATGCATCATTGCTGTAACTTTCTTGCTCCTTCCCCTCCTGGTTTCCATCTACTTCTCATTTTCTGTTCCACTTCATGTTCTGAGTTTTATGCCTGTGGTGTTTTTCATGTGCATATTTCCCTTTTTTTTATTCCTTCTTTCCCCTTTCTTTCCTATTCCACCTGTTCATTCTTTACCATCTCATCCACATTTATCTTCTGCTCCAGATGTCTTATCATTTGTGCTTGGCTCCTCCTTCCTCTCACAGAGACAGATCACTCAACCACCCTGGTAGCATCTCTGCATGCACTGACAGTCTGCTGCTACCAGAGGAGCAACCACAGCTGCATGTTTTTTCTTGAAAAAAAAAAAAAAAAAAGGAATAGAGCAGCAGGAGCTGCTCCCATTTCCCTTCTCTCTAAATGATAACTTGTCAGCTTTTGCTTCTCATACCTCCTTCAGGTTGCAGCTTGCATGCAAGTACAACGTGTCCCAGACCCAATGATAGGATCCAAAGTGGTGCATAAGTGAGGTCAGTGGTTGTAGTGCTGCTCTCCTCCATCACAGCTGGTTGCAATCTTTGCTCAGAGCTCTGAGCATTCCAGCCATTAGCTTTCTTAGCTGTCAGCTGCTAATTTTAATAGCATTCTGGCTTGCTGCAAGCCTGGGACTTTCCAGCCTGGTTGTGAACCTGTTTCTCCCCTCCTGAGGGATTTGGCTTTGCTTTGGGCTGAGCCATGTGGCTGTGCTGCAGCCCAGCTCCTCCTGGGGCAGAGGGTTCCTGGGGTGTCAGCAGCCAAGCAGGTTTGTGTGTGGCGATAACAGTTCAATTGGTTTCAGCAGTCCTCATCCCTTTAAGAAAATGCTTGGGGGTGGCCTGTGGCAATGCCCGCCCTGCAGTTCTGGGAGCAGAGGGAACTCTAAATAGAGCTGAGGCGATGTCCTGTACAATACTTTCCGTTTTCATGTAAGCAAGGAGTGCTGTAAAGCTCAGCATCTTTTAGTTGGACTCGTAGGCTTTAAAGCTGAGTGTTTTCACTGCTTCTGGTTATAGAAGTGGAGGGATCTGAAACAGGAAAATACTTTGATGTTGGCAATTTGAAGAACATGCTCAATATCACTTTGTGGCAGACCTTTTTTTTCTTGGCTGCATCAGCCTCGTGGGCCCACGGCAGTGAGTGACTCGGTTGGATGGCTTTGCTTGCACAGCTGTTTTTTTCCAAAAAATCCCAGGACTCAGCACCACGTTTCCCATAGTGGAAAGCCAATGCTTTCCAGACTCCTGTGTGCAGCACTGGCAGCCATCCCTGAACGTTTCTGTGATGGGTGGCAATTCCTGAACGTGCTCAACACACAGTCCTCTGCGGTCAGGTTGAGTGATCTCAACTAAGTGAGGCTGGTGCAAATATGTCCAGGGGCTTTCACTGGCTGGTGGTCACCTCTTGGAAAGGTGTGATGCAATCACATCATTTTAGGGGGTGTCATCAGGGTGTCAGTGCACGGAATCAAAGCAGCAGCTCCTCCTGTCCGTGTTGCTGGTGATACATGAGACCTGCGAAATGAGATGTAAACACTGAGTGTTATGTTTCATGCAGGATGACTCTTCTTTTTTTTCCCAAATGTCTCTGCGATGCAGTGATGTGTCGCCATGTCAGCAACCTTTAACCCCCGGGATATGGGGCTGTTTTCAGGACATGACCGTAACTTGATCTTTCTGATGACTCCGGCAGACAAGGGCCAACTAATGCCAATTGTTTGATTGGATTTCTATTTTCAAGACTCTCAGGCCTCATCTTGTTTCCCTAGCATACCCAAATGAGATTTTTACTCCAGTTTAATTCAGAGCAGAGACAGGCTGTTTATCTAATGAAATCTTTAGAGGTGGCATAGCACGTACACTTCTATTAGTTATAGCCCTCAGCACGGGGCAATGACCTGAGAGGTGCAGAGGGCCTTGCCCTGAGATGGATAAGGTGCGAATCATGTCTGAGGTAGTCTGGCAGATCTGTGCAGAGCTGTCACCATCCTGGGTAGTTCCACGTTAGCGTTAATGGCTAACTGCTGCTCCTCCTGCATTTTGGGTTTGAATGCCAGAGATGCTCATGTTTACCATACATAGCATCCTGCTGCTGGCCCAGGTTAAAACCAGATGTTTGTACAAGTGGGTGAAAGTGAACTAAATAGCCAGAAAGTAGCCAGATCGTATCCCTTTCTCCCACATCATGTCATGCTCAGGCTGGCACGTGCCCAAGTCATGCCTGCCCACTGGAAGGGTTTTTTATGAGCTGTAGGTGGGAGATGTCAGCCAGCAGACAGCATCTAAACAAATAAATCATTTTTTCTCTCTTCCCCCCCCAGTATCTAAGTGTGTGGCCTTTGCTGCTTGAGTGTCTCTTTTAAGCAGCTAAAAAGTTTTTCTAGATGAAGTATGTTTCTAGGCTGAAGTTGAGAGATAAATATAACTCTGAGCTGGTGTATTGAAAGGAGGCCATAGTAAGTGTTATGTTGCCTTATTCAGTATTTTTTCTTTTTTCCCCTCTTTTTGTGGTGATTCTCTTCTAACTTAAAATGGAAAACCTCGTGAAAGACATTATATTTCCTGTTCAAAGAAGCTGCATTCTGGAATGCCATTTGCTGGTTTATGCTGCGGGGATCAGAGCCCCCACCCCTCTTCTTCAGCCGAGCTCTATGTGTTTGGAAGGCAGACGCGTTTGCAGCTGAGCCAAGTATAATCATAATAATTCAGGTTGAGAAGCACAGAGCACCCTGTGATTAGCAAAATAATGATTGCATACTGTAGAAACGGAGAGATGCTGTGTGACATAGCGAGAGGAAAGCACGTTGCAGCTGCTTTGCGAGATGCTCGGCTCACGTCCCCCCACTGGTGTTCCCAGCATACAGTTCTGTGCAGGAACCACACAGAGCAAAGCACATTTGTCAAGCAGTGATTGCTTTTGAGTTTTCCAGAGAACTGTGCTGATAAAAGAGCAGCCAGAAAACTTGTAAATAAGGGCTCTATGCACTGTGCTCCCAGTGGTAATTTTATTTCTCTTTTTACATTTGGATGCAGATGATGCATACGTTCTCTCTGCTTGCCAAGAGATCAAACTTTAAATAATGAGATAGGAAGCTTTCCAAAGCCTTTCCTCTACAGGTGCAAGGTTGGATCCAGGTCAGTGTGATTGTGACAGAGATCTGTGCCACTCTGACATTTGTTAAGTGTGTTTGTAGGCTTGTCACTGATTATTTACTGCCTTAAAATCTAATCTGCCCTTCTACATAACAGCGAACCATGGATTTTATACATACTTTCCTTTGATGTTTCATCAGCAAGGCTTGATAAAGAGGGCAGGGTTCCATTGGCTGTGTGCTGCTGCCCCACTTTATCTCTCGTAACCTTTGGTGTTGGAATTGTGGGGCCATTTCTGAGATCTGACTCCTTCCTCCATTCTTTGTGGCTTCAGTGGCCTCGTGCCAACCATTTAGGTACCAGAGTCCTGCTGCAGCGATAGAGGCATCCCAAGTAGTTGGCACTCTGGACCATTCTGTCTGCTTTGCTGGCAATGCAGTGAGCCAGTGTAGAAAACTGAGCCAATTGAAAAACAGCAGAAAAAAAACCCAGTGAGATTGTCATAGCAAGGAGGCATAGGAAAGAACAGGAACAGCTGTGTGCTCTTGTGTAGGTGAGGCTGAAGGGAAATTTGGTGGTGGACCTGGAGAGCTCACATTGTCACCTACATCTGCATGCTCAGTGTTTGGGAAATATTTCCTGTGAGCATTGTTGGGCTTCTCCAGACCCAGGCTGTAATTCTGCATCTGCCTGGGATGTTAACCAACCCACGCATGTGAATATTGTACATATATAAATAGTGCTTTGGAAAAAGAATAATATCGGGTACTCATAAGGTATTACAACTGTTTTTCAGAAGTCTGGTTGTCCTCTGCAGATTTCTTTAAAACTGCCTAAGTATTTGCATAAGACCAGGGGAATAATAATTAAAAAGAACCCAAAAAACTTAATTAGGCTTGTTTTTCTTCAGGCAAGCAGGTGGAGTATGTTCTTTGATCCCATCCAACTTTTGTTTTTTGAGATTTCATGTTTTTCTTTCCTATATCTCTTGTTGACAGTACTCCTAGAATCAGAAAGATTTGGGTTGGAAGGGACCTCAAAGCCTATCCAGTTCCAACCCCTGCCATGGGCAGGGCTGCCCCCCACCAGCTCAGGCTGCCACAGCCCCATTCAGCCTGACTTTGAGCACCTCCAGGGATGGGGCATCCACAGCTTCTCTGAGCAGCTGCGCCAGCACCTCGCTGCCCTCTCAGTTAAAATCTTATCTAGATCTCCCCTCTTTTAGTTTAAAACTATTCCTTCTTATCCTATCAATTGTGTATATACATGCATGGATACACATGCACACATACAAGCTCATTTCTGTTATTACAATATATATTTTTCCCAGATTCCAAGACAGCTTTTATTGCCTGTGTACAACTGAATGAGCCATTGAGTTAATACTACTGTGTGAAGTTCAGGAAAGACCAGCAAACATTTTTCTAATAAGAGGATATTCTGGTCCTCTTGATAATCAACCCCCCATTGTAAACTCAATTTGAGTCACAGTTTTAAATCTTTGTTCCAGTGGAAAAGATTTTTATGGTCAGCCCAAACAAGCATTAAATCCTGTTTTTTTAGCAGAGTTGCCTAAAATAGTACAGATTCTAAATCGGAAGAGTGACTCTAGGGAAAAGAGAAAAAGTTGAAACAATACAAATAATGGTTTGGTGGCACAAACCTTCTGTCCCACCCCAAACCATGATAGAAATTTGGCAGAGATATCAGGCTGGGTTTCCTTGCTGTGAAATGCTGCATGCTTTAGATGGCTGTATGGAACTGGATTTAGATCCTCCCCGTGGGTGGTTGTCCCCTTTTATTTTAGAGATTCCAGTAAATCACTTTGGTGTAGTCTCCACTGTTTTTCTTCTGTGCAGCCGAATTCTCCTGTATTCTACCACCTTCCTGTATTTGGAGGGGAATATTTTTCTGGGAGGTGTGCCCACAGTTTGGGAACATGGTGTCTTTTGGGGGCTTTGAACTCCCATTTCCTTGCCCTTCTCCCCTACTACTTGGGTGCATAGAGCTGCCCAAAGTGGACCCATAGCTCTTCACAGCAGTTCTGCACAGCTTATCTTCTGCATTTGTTTTCAGTCACTGGAATTGCCATGGCAGCAGCAGCCCTTGGGATTATGATTTTGTCATGACAGAGCATTAAGTCAGGACAGCCCACATTGTGGGGAGGGTACAGCTGGAGTGGCAGTGAGATGGCAGTGGGCTGAGAGGAGCCAGTGTCAAGGTGATCTGGAAAGCCTACATGATTTTATGGGGATGTTTAGGTGCCTGTCTCTGAGCACGGAGTTTTGCTGGCACCATTGCAACAATGTAGCCTAGATCTCCTAAAGCACATTCTGCTCTTCCTGAGCTGTTGAAATGTTGCAAGCATCGTTTCCTTCTCTGTCCAGGCATGGATCTTAGTGCTCACATATTCTTCTTTGCACTCCTTACTTGGCTTTGCCTTTGGAGACCAGGTTTGATCCCTCTGCAGTTGCTCTTTGTGTCTGTAGTGCTGCAGGCACAGGTGAACTGCCTCCCATGTGACGCTATCCTTTTGTGGTGATATCCTAGCTTGCCTTCAGCTGAGCGCTCACTCTCTTCCTGCAGTGTCCTTTGCTGGCACAGCTGGCATATGGCAGCTCTTTGATATGCTGACTTTGGAAACTTGCAGTGCAGCTGCCCAGTGTTCAAGTGTAATATCACATTGTGCAGTTTTCCACACCTTGTCCTTGAGTTGAGAATTGTCCCCTTCTGTCTTGATCTTGCCCTTGGTCATCCAGCATTTTTCCTGCTTGCTGATGGCAGAGTAGCCAGAGAACTGAGCATCTGCTCACTTTGCCCTCAGCCTGGTCTGCCTTAGAAATGCTGTAACCCCCTGAGCTGGGTAGAGGACTCCAACTGGCTGGGGCTATCTCAGTACACACCTGGTGCGCCCTTACTCTGAGCAAATAAGAACTAGGCTTTTCTTACTTCTTTATTGCGTGGGAACAGCAGTCAGGGTATAAAGAGGCTTTACACCTCACAGGTTGTGAGCATGCCCTGCCTTCCATTTCTTTGTCTCACATACTTTCTTTGTTCTTGGTGCTGTGATATTGAAGCATTTTTCCAAAATTGAAGGTGATAGTGATCTTAGTCTTCACTGTAGAACAGTCCCTGAGCAGAGAAGAACGGTGATGTTAGCATATGGAACTGACATATTTATTATTGATGATACCTTTAAATGATTAAACATTCTTTTCCTTGCATTATTTAGGGGAATTATGATATTCATCATTAATGGGAAGATGTCTGTCTAGGGAAATGCGTGATTCATACTCATAAATACCTTCTCTCCTCTAATTATTTCCTTCCTATTGTCTTCTCCGAGCTCTTGCTTTTCCTTTTGGGATAAGTGTTCATCATTCTGTAAATACCTCCTGCTAAATGCTGAGGTGTTTTCTAGCCAGGTAGCTAATATAGCACTTAACTAAGAGACATAGTAATTCAAGTAAGGAAGGAATGCTTAGAAAACCTCATCACATTTGAAAACTCTTGCTAGCAAATATTATCCAGATTAATGTTTTCTTTATTTCACCATCAAATATACTGGAAACCTGCACCTTGTCTCTCGTGATTCTTTGGAGCAAGCAGTTCTTGTCCTTACACAGGTATCTATTGCCCATCAGAACAGAAAATTGAACAGCCTTGCTCTTGCATTCTTTTGGCTTTTACTTGTGGAAGTGAAGATGAGAGTCATTCTGCACCTGACTCACAGATATATCTTGCTCTCCAGACCCTTCCCCATCTGTGTAGCCCTCCTGTGGACACTCTCTAATAGTTTCATGGCCTTCTTACATTGTGGTACCCAAACCTGCACCCAGCATGGACCAGAAGGGACAGTTTCTCCCCTCACCTGGTGGCAGTGCTGGCCCTCATGCACCCCAGGGCATGGTTGGTCCTTTCGGCTGCCAGTGCACACTGCTGACTCATATTCAACTTGCTGTCAACCAGAGACCCCAGATCCTTTTCTGATCAGCTGCTCTTACAGCCTTTCATCCCCAATGCCATACACATAACCAGGGTTGCCCTGTTCCAGCTGTAGAATCCAGCACTTGCTATTGCTGAACTCCATATGATTGATGATTGCCAGCCCTCCAGCCTTGTCAGGATCTCTCTGCCCTCGAGGAAGTCAACAGATCCTCCTAATTTAGTATCATCAGTGAACTTAACAGCTCATTGAAGCTTCATGCTTTTTATGACTTTAAATAGATGCAATCAGATTTTACTAAATTAAGACTGGTGTTCGTTTTCTTAAATCATTAATCTAATAGCTATTTCTTAAGGAAGAAAGGAGTATTAAAATGGAATCGTAATTGCTTACATAACTTTGGTTGATGGTGTAAAATGGACAGGATTTTTTATTATTTTTTTCCCAGAGTCAAACAGCAAGAGCAGAGGAACAGTGCATCCCACTAAAACACAGATTTCCTTTGCTGATATTTATAGTGTTTCAGAACCAGGATCCAAGGAAAGTCAAGACCCAGCTTGAACTGAGCTTGATAAGGGATGCCAAAAAGAACATGAGGACCTCTCTGGGTACCTCAACCAGAAAAGGAATGCCCAGGAGTGTGTCCTTAGTGATTGACACAGTCAAGCTAGTAACAACAGAGAAGGCAAAGGTTGAGGTAGTTAACAACATTTTTTACTTGGAATTTTCTCATATGGTGAGAGGTGGTTGAATTGCCATCCCTGGATGTGTTTAAGAGCTGTTTGGATGTGGTGCTCAGGGATATGATTTAGCAGAGGGTTTTTAGAGTAAGGGTACTATGATTAGGCTGCGGCTGGACTTGATAATCATCAAGGTCTTTTCCAACCTGGGTAATTCTATGATTCTACGATTCTATGATATGTTCACCATGTAGCCCTCAAACATTTGGTTTGGTAGGAAGAGATCGAGGAAGTAATGTCCCTCCCACTGTAAACAAAGATCAGGTTCATGACCACCTGAGGACCCTTAACATATGCAAGTCTATGGGTCCTGCACATTGAGTTGGTGACTTCCTCTGGAGTAACACACAACTGAAATAACCATTATATATAAAAAAAAATAGAGGATGCAAGAGGCTTTTCCCTCCTTTATTCCTTCCCTTCCTGCCTTTGCTAAAGATTCTTTTTGAACTTCAGCCTCAAAAATCCTTCTGGGATGCCTATAAGGAGTTAATGTTTCTGTAGCTTCTTCCTGTGCAGCAGTATGCAGCAGTACGAGGGAAAACAAGTTGCTGTTACTTCACTCTGTTTTACTGGTGTGCTGCTTGCCCAGACTCTTGTGCTGGAGAAGGTCAGGAGCTCTTCACCTGGCATCTCAAGCTTGCTGAAGTGCATTTACACAGTCTTTCAGGGAAGAATGGAGTAGCAAGAGCTCAGAGATGAATATAAACCTGGTAATGCGGTGAGTTTCTGTATCACAGTTCTCTGCTACATGTTTTGCACTTACCCATTGGGCAACCTGTTGAACTCTAATGCGCCTGGTTTTGCAGGGCACCTTGGTGTCAGGGGAAAGGAGGCTGTGCTTCCTGGCTTTTGCTGCTGATCAACTCATTGCCAAGAACACAAGGATTTATTTTTATTTTTATTACTTTTAATTGAACCTAATCTCTCTGCAGAGGCTCTGTGTAATATCTTACCCTTGTTTGAAGCATGGAATTTGTCTGCCACTATTAGTATTCTAATGCTGAGAGGCTACAAGACTCGTTTTCTTCAAAGAATCACAGAATTGTAGGGGTTGGAAGGGACTTCTGGAGATCATTGAGTTCAACCCCACTGCTAAAGCAGATTCCCACAGTAGCTTACACAGGAAAGTGTCCTGTTGGGTTTTGCATATCTTCAGAGGGGACTCTACCATCTATCTGGTCAGCTTGTTCCAGTGCTCAGTAACCCTCAAAGTAGATGAGTTTTTCCTCGTATTTGTTTGGAACTTCTGTTTTCCATTTTGTGCCCACTGCCCCTTGTTCTGTCACTGGGAACCACTGAAAGGAGCCTGGCAACACTGACTTATCTCCTGCCCATTAGATATTGCCCTAATATTAATAGATATTAATAAGCATTAATATGATCCAGATTTACTCTTCCCTTCTCCAGGCTGAACATCCCCAGGTCTCTCAGCCATTCCTCATAAGGGAGATGCTCCAGGCCCCCATCATCTTTGTAGCCCTCCTATGGACTATCAGTAGAGGTTCCCTATCTTTCTTGAACTGAGGAGCCCAGAACCGGACTCCGTGCTGTAGATGTGGCCTCACCAGGGCACCAGGTATATGGCAGGGGGTGAAAATTAAAAAAAAAAAACAACAAAACACAAAACAAAAACAACACACAGTTTCTGCCATGAAAATACACTGCTGGAAGAGATAGAGTGATGGAGTACATGATGGTGAATGTGGGGACACCTCTCCCTGCACAGCTCAGCCCTTGGTCATGGCACAAAGACACCACAGGGTTGTCCCCAGCCCTATGTTTCCCACCTGCTGTATGGGATGCTGCTTGTCACTGACCAATGACTGCCACCTCTCTGAAGCTGCATCCCCATCCTGATGTTTTCCCTATGCCTTTCACAAATCCCTTTGCTGATGGCCATCCCTTTGGCCTTGAGTAACCTCTTGTTTGTCTCTGAACATGCCCCCCCTCACCGTCGGGGCTGGCTGCAGGGCTGTGTATGTTTATGGTGGTCACGAGGCTCGCACGGGGCTATGATGAGTTCCTGGGTGCTGAGCATCCACAAACACGTGGCCCCAGCATGCAGCGCTCTGCTCCTCCGGCCTGGTGCCCAGGAGCTGAGTGGAGGGGGGGGGGGGCTGGGGTGGGAGGGGGAAATGTGAATTCTTAAGCATTGACTGCAGAAGAGAATTAATTAGCAAGATAGCAAAAAGTCCCCCCCCTGCCCCCCCCGTGTGGGGGAGCCTGAAATCATGAGGCTGCTCTAAGTCTGTGCTTCTGAGCTGTATGGCTGAAGGGAATGAATCACAGCTTGGGGGGAATAAAAGTGTGAGTCATAATCACTAATACTACAGAGCGGATTTGCTTTGTTTTTTTGGTCCTGCACTAATGTGCAGAGAAGCAACACGAGCCCTTTCACTGCTGTTTCATCAGGGAAGAATGCAGCCCTGTCTCCCCACGGCAGTACTCAGCTCTGTGATATGTCCCAGTTGGGTGACCCCAGCCATCTGCCCACAGCCTCGAAGGCCAGAGCAGCAGTCGTGCACCTCTGTCACTGCTGGGCAGTGAGAGGGACAACTTAAAATACCCCACTTTGGTAACCAGCACCTGTTCCTAGAGCTCCTCAGCGTGACTTATTGGTTTATGGAGGGTTTGGTATAATGATGGCCACTCAGCTCCCACAGCTCAGCAATGTAAATGCACTGACATAAGCTAGCTGTCACTTTCCCAGAGATGTTCCTACAGCTGCCCAAGTCTAATACTCAATACAAATTCAAATATTGGTATTTTTATAGAGTAGCCTATTTTTGGCATTTTGTTAGGGAAACCAACTCTCATTGTGCTTTTAAATTTGGACTGGGCTGTGAGTCCAACTCTGTTAAACTCACTTTCACTTCCCTCCTCAAAATATGTACATAATAATTTAAAGAAAAAGCCAAAACCTAACTTTTTCTTTCCTTGAACAGGGCCAGAAATTCAGCACTGAACCAATTCCTGGGTTCAGTGCTGCTCACTGTGTGAGATGTTCCCCAGGAGGTTGTTTTGGGGTTAAATGGTTCCGTGGTGGGTGGCAGAGCTGGTCTGCCCTGTGTGGCAGCTTCTGCCTTTGGTGCCAAGTTCTGCCTGTCGTGTTATTTTAGCTGATTAGATTAATTTCCTGGATGAAGTAAGTAAGTGACATTAATTATGTTACATTTCCAATATATGCTGCTGCTTTAGGCCTTGTATGTGCTTAAAAAAAATTTAGAGTACTTGCATTGCTTGAAGGTTTGTGCACAGAATTGAAAACCTGCACACAATGATGCATGCTTATATACATACGCACATACAGAGACAGAGGAAAGAGCTGTAGTGGTTTAAATTTTGGTAAGCAGAGTGTTTTGCAGTGATGTTGTAGAATCATTAAGTTTGAAAAAGACCACTAAGGTCATCGTGTCCAACCATCAACCCATCCCCACTGTGCCCAGTAAGCCATGTTGCACAGTGTCCCATCTACATGATTTTTCAACACCTCCAGGGATGGTGACTCCACCACCTCCCTGGGCAGCCTGTTCCAATGTCCAACCACACTTTCTAAGAAATTTTTCCTAATATTCAACCTGAACAACTTGAGACCATTCCCTCCAGTTCTATCACTGCTACATGGGAGAAGAGGCCAACCCCCAACTCGCCACAGCCTCCTTTCAGGGAGCTGCAGAGTGATACAGTCTCTCCTGAGCCTCCTCTTCTCTAGACTGAACAATCCCAGCTCACTCAGCCACTTCCCAAAAGACTTGTGCTCCAGACCCTTCACAGCTTCACTGCCCATCTCTGGACAAACTCCAGGGCTTCGATATCTTTCTTGTAGTGAGGGCCCAAAATCGGGACTGTTGTTTTTGCCTTGTGTTGTTCTTAATTTTTCACTGTTAAAGATAATGGCAGTAGGAGAAATGTCATCCCCAGAGAAAAGCTGGCAGCATCTGGGTTCAGCAGTGGCAGCCAGGTGTTCCTGGTACCAGTTCCAAGTTTCACTGCCCCTTATACACCTAAAGCTGCTCTGATGGAGTGATAGCACTTGCTATGAAGTTTATATATGTTTTAGGTTTTTTTTTGGTTTTTTTTTTCAGTCTTGTGCCAGGTTATTTTTAAGCCAAATCAGTTCCCTGGCTGAGCTTGCTGGCTGACTGTAGGAACGAAAGAAGCAGCATTTTTTTGGGAGACTTCATTGTTGGAGTATGTGGAGAGCTGAGAAGCATGAATGCAAGCTGGTAGGGCTGGTCTGCTGCTGCTCTGGGTAACTGATGTCACTGGGGCTCTGCAGACCACTCTGTGCTTCACGCAGCTCTTCTGCTGAAGCAACCCAGCCTCATTCCCAGATAGCAATAAGTGCCTGCAGCAAAGAGCTGTTCTGTTTCCTTCCTCTCCTCCTCCCCAGTCTCCATCTATTAGCCTGCTCCAAGTCACTCGCATGTTGCCAGGGTGATTAGGGCTGTGTGTATATTTTGGAGATGCATCTCCACATTTATTTCAATTTTCTGTTCATAATCTTTCAAGCTGCTAGTAAACAGTAAGTATAGATCAAGTCAAGGAAAATGTGAGATGGTTTTGTTTCTTGTCCATGGAAAGGAGCTGATGGGCCTTTGAGTATGAGGATGGGGAATTTGCAAGTCCTGAATATGATCCCCGCCCCACCCCCACCCCCCCGGTGTAGGACTTACAAGGAGTAAGATAGGAAAGTGCTTGATTTCTGTCTTCAGTCTTTTATCTCAGCTTGAGTAGGCCAACTGAAGCTAGTCCCATCCATGATGGTAGGGTGATAGCAATGGGAGCAAGCAGGGGGAGTAAATAAATAATAAATATCCCCCCAGTTGAGTCTGGCCAAAGGTCTGAAATGAGACCTGGATTTCCCTTGCAAAGATCTCCCCCCTCATTACACTAAATCAAAATGAAATGGAGATACCGATTTAATTCATGCACTTTGGGTATATAGAAGTGTCTAAATACGAGTGCATTAAAGCAGGTGAAACGATTCCAGCAGCTTTTCTTGGGGAGAAATGCATTATAGCTGCGAGGCTTTGATAGAATGAGGGCAAACTTGTATAAAATGCCAACGCTTCCTGTTGGCTTTGTATTTGCATAATTCTCAATGCTTTCACAGGGCTCCTTGCTTTCGAATGTTTGTCCAAATGTTAAGTAATCCGCAGCAGCCTGGGGCTATCAGCGACCATAGTTTCTGCCTAGAAGGGTGGGGAGGCTTTGGCTGAGGAGGACAAGATGAGGTTTTGCTGAAGGTGGAACTCTTCCAGGAAATTGGCACCCAGCTATCAGCACTCAGGACAGCCCAATGGTGCTCAGCAAAACCTGCCCCAGCTCAGGCTTGTTGTATGGGAATAAACTCAGGTGCTGCCTCAATCTGGATTAAAAGATCAGACAATAACTCCTGGTTCTATGGCTGGAACATTTTAGGGGTTGCTCCCTTGTTTGTTTGTTTTGTTTGTTTGTTTGTTTGTTCCTTTGTGGGATGGCTCATTATTTTTCACTGTTCAGTTGCGCCTGTGGTCTACAGGGGCAGGGGTATTGCCTGTGCTCAGTCATTTCTCTGTATCATCATTGCCAGTGGGATTTATTTCAGCCCATGCTGCAGCCGTGTCTGCCTACAGCCAGGCTTTCTTGTTTGCTTGGCGGAGAGCCTGAGGGCAAAAAGGGTCCCCACATCACTGAGCACTGTGGGACCACTCAGCAAAAATGTCAGGACAGATTTCCCAGCCCCACAGAGAACTGGGGGTGTCCTATCTGGTCCAAACCCACTGATCTCATGAAAATCCTCGCAGCTCCCAGATCAGGCATTGTGCTAGAAGGCGATGGAATACAAGAA
Source organism: Coturnix japonica (assembly GCF_054131305.1). Taxonomy (NCBI): domain Eukaryota; kingdom Metazoa; phylum Chordata; class Aves; order Galliformes; family Phasianidae; genus Coturnix; species Coturnix japonica. The sequence continues at coordinate 9,137,916 of NC_140664.1, read as the reverse complement.
ATGAATCAATTCACATATCCTGGTAGTTGTATCTAAGCCACAGGGGATGTCCAGAAGGAAATGGTGTCACACATTGGCAAGGCAGTAGCCGCATTTACTGGCTTAATTGAGATTTACTCATTGAAAATCTGCAGCTGAAAGGCTGAACTCTGAATGTGGGACTTGAAAAGTTATTTTTTATCTAAACATACAGATCTGAAAGCTGGAAATATATCAGAGGTACAGGCAAATAATCTGAGTGCCTTTGAAAATAAATGGCTTAAATGAGCACTGAGCAGTAATCTCCCAAGATATAGTAAAAAAAAAGAAGATAGAAGTATTTGGGGGATAAGAAATAGGACTGTCTGCTGTATCAGGGAACTGCTGGATAGTGGAATGGAGACACTGGCAGTGGCAGGAACAATCCTGCTCTTACATGCATTAATTGGGAGGAAATTATACTGGGTTTATTGTAGCCTGCACAGGAGGAGCAGTGATAGATGGGAGCGGTGGAGCCCTGCTTGGTTGACAAAAGTCAGGCTCATTTAAAAGATTTGTTCATCTGGGGTCTGTGCTTATAAGAGTGGGATAATGTGGCACTGTCTGTCACTGTGTGGTTTTGTCCTTGCTGGTAGTTTGAGCTTGATGTGTAATTCCTGTTAATTCTACATATACAGCACATTGCCCAGATTTCCTTTGCTGCAGAAACAGATTCCTCCTGTCTTCATTGCTGCACCTGCAAAATAAGGTATATTATACTTCTTTACAGTAGTCCTTTATAGCTCTGAGTTTCTGGAATTTCCCATTAAATGTCTGAGTTCCCATCACAGTGGATGGTTGTAATAGGTATGGCATGTAGGAGAAAGAGTAAGAAAAAGCCAATTAAGGGATGTTATCAATGAGCAGAAGAACACAAGTGCAAAATGCCGCTGCAATCTTGAAGATTCACTCCTTCCTTAACTTCCTAAGCAGCCAAGGGGTATAATCTCACCAATTAATATATCAAGCAGAATCTTAGGGCTGGTTGGGCCACCTGCTCTTCTACTGCTGGAAAACATCCAGAGCTGGGTGTAGCTGGAAAGCTTTTTGCTTTTTGCCTTGTGCAAGTATTGCCTTTAATCGCTGTTTCTGTGATGAGGAGAACAGTCTTGTCTCCTCAGAGCCACGCAGGTTAAACACTGGCAGCTCTCATCTCCCTTGTAAGAAGGACTCGTCATTCCTTCCTGGCAGCTCTGATGGGTTCTGTTCATATTCATCCTTGAACGTAGGCTCCCAGATGGAGCTTAATATCTTAAGGTGTTCTGCTGTTACTGGTATACTTGCACATCTTCTCTTCATTCTCCAACAATTGTCAGTATCATGTAGACCTTGAAGACCTACTGTGCTGACATCTCTGGTTGTGTCTTCCCAGCCTTTGGTGACATCTGAGTCAAAGGGATGTAGTATTGAGTTGGCTTCTCACTAAAGCTTGGAGAAATGAGAGGATTGATCCCAGTCTACCAGCAGAGAGTGACATTTCTAGTGTTCTAGGCTTTAACTCGAATTGATCTTCCTCCATTGCTGGAACTAAGCCCCAAGCTTGGTGTCTTTGTGAAGAGGTATGGAATTCTTAGAAGGAACAATAGAAAACATTCCTTTTTTGTATTTGAACATTGTTTTGTTTGTTTGTTTGTTTGTTTGTTTGTTTGTTTTTTACAGGACTTGTTTGTCAGTATGGGGTATAAAAAGTACATTTAATACAATGGTGTATCTATTTTTGGTTTTAATCTTCATAATGATGACTAAGAAGCTACAGTTGTAAATTGTGATGTTTGTGATCGTAATACACTTTCTGCTACTAAGATGAAATTTCTACTTACAGTTTTCTTCAAACTGGCAGGTGCTTCAGTTATTTGTTTAAAGAATTTGCATCTTTTTAACGGGGATTTCAGGAGCTGAAGTGAAACTCTGAAGGTTTTAGGCAGTGCCATGGTTCACCTGATTTCCAAGGGCCCCTTCAGCACTGTGGGTTGATTGCAGCTCCAACTAGCGATGTGATGAAGTCAGTAACAACTCAACACTGTAGATAGTTGAAGCAGCTTTTTTGCAGCAGTGCAGCTTGGAATAGGGTGCACTCTGCTGTAAGTCCCATCTCATAGAATCATAGAATAGTTTGAGTTGGCAGAGACCCTTAAATGTCATCTAGTCCAGCTCCCCTGCAATGAACAGGGAAGCTAGCCATTAGGAACAAACTGTCAGTGCAGAACTGATGCTGGCAGAGCCTTTGCTTTCCATGCTTTGTTTCATTTGTGTGGAAGGGAAGAAAAAAAAGGAAAAAAAAAGAGAAAAGCCAGCAAAAACAAAAGCAGAATTTCTGCCGCAGCTGTTTGAAACAATAAATGAGCCACAATGTGATGTGGGTTTTATTTTCTTTCCCTCCGTCATTTCCTCATCCAACTTATTTTTTTTATTTCTCAGTCTTGGCAATGGGAGCGACCATTCTCAAGAGCCAGTGCTTTACTTTGGTGAGTCACTGGAACCACATGCACTCTGTTTACTAGAGTGCAGAATGTGCTTGTGCCTTGATACTTCCCCGCATGCTGAGTGACTTTGCCTTTGTGAAGCTCTGTGCATACGAGATGACTGTGGGAACTCTCTATAGGGCCAACACCTGAGCTACTGACTAAGGGAGTCTGCAGTGCAGTTGAGGTCAGTGTGATGTATAACCCCAGTGATGTAACGCACAAGGTTCTGACCTGCAGGAGGTTCAGCTAGGGTGGCTGAAGCACTTGTGGACACAGCCACTGTGCTGCCCTGTTCCTGGAGTTTGTTCTGGGGCACGTGGGAATGGGAAACATCATGTGAATCAGCTCAGATGTTATCATGTATTGCAACTGCGTCATATTAAAGTCACCTGAAATGGGTTACTAGTAGTAGTCTTTACTCTTTTCCGGGAAGAGTAACGAAGTGAAGAATAGTGAGTTGCAAATACCTGAGTTATCTGACTTGAACTCATCTGTGCTAGGAAACCAGCACCCTGCTCTACTGCCAGACAGAAATTACACCCAGATGTGAGCATCAGAATAGGTCTGATGGGGCAAACTCACAGTAAGAAAGCTGTCTGTGAGATAATACATGAATATATCTGCATAAAAACACAGTTGGTTTAATCAGTGACCCTGTGGTTACATGGACTTGTAAGGGTTGTAGCAGGTGGTCTCCTGGCAATGCAACTGCCGTGGTTGATGTTGTCATCACTGTGTCTGCTCTGCTTCCTGTAGGCTGAGGTGGTCCCTATCAGTGGCAGAAGGGGAACTGTGCCAGCTCCTCAGCTGCTGCAAGTCGCAGATGGTGAATTAGTTTAACCTGTTAGTTTAATCTGGTCAGCAGGTCCAGACCCAGGTCATGGATGCTGGTGCCCAATGGTGGGCAATGACAGGATTATCCTTCCTCCTGCTGGGTGTGTGGGTCTTCAGACATCTGAGGCTGGAGACGAGATGCTGAGCAAGGATGGTGGTTGGGTTTGATCTTGTCTGGTGATTGCTGTGTTACTATATTTAAAGCCCATCAATTTCACTGGAAGGCTCATCACATGGTCTCTGCAGGGTTCAAATTCTTCAGAGTTATTCCTGGTTCCTTTAGATATACGGAGCTGTGATGCGGATGTGTTAATGCCTTGCATACCTCAGGGCATCCTAATGAATAGGACTTCACTGGTGGAACTGAACCATGTATAATGATGTACAATAAATTCCTCCAGGTTGCCCATGTCCATGGGGATGCTTGAGGATTTGGATTTAGAAGGCAATTTCATGGTTTTCCAGAGGTCTGTTTTTGTGGGAAGCGTAAAGAAGAGGAGGGTGGCAGGAAGTGATGATGTGAAGGCAGTTGAGGATCACAAGATCTTTAATCCCTCAGTGCCCCACAAGTGGGGCTCTTTATGCCTCCCTGTTCCGCTGCATTAGGGTTAGAAGAGAACAGGCTCCTGCTGTCCTGGTCCCATGTGCTGCCTCCAGTGGCTTTACGCCACTGTGAACGCAAATGAAGAGAAAGGAAGATAGGATACTCATATTGGCCTGGCTGCATTCATGGAGATCTCTACTAGTGACTGCTTTGATTAAAAGAGGAGTAGAAATTTCCCTCTTTTGTCTGGTGCTGTCTGATTACTGTGCTGATATGAGAATCACATATGCAGTGGCTATACATCTTCCCAAAACTGGTGGAGACCTCCAAATATACACTAAGAATGTGCTAAGAATTGCTGCAAATACTTATTTCTTGCCTGCAAGAAACCATCCAAGTCTATCTTGAGTAGCCAAAAGGACTGCTATTGGTAGCTCTCAAAAAAAGGAGCTCTGAGGGAGTGAATTATTCCTCAGGTTTGACTCCTGGCCACATTGGTGAGAGTAAGTTCTTACCAGCTAAATCAGGCTTTGTCAACTCAAGGCCAAAGAGTAGCTGTGGAAAGAGCAGGCTGGCTTTGGCATATCTGGATATTGGCATGACGTGTTTCCTAATGGTAGGTGTTGGGAAAGCCTGCATCTGCTGTAAAACAAACAGCTCTTTCCTTGGAAGTGTGCTTGCTGAGATATGGGTGATGGACAAGTCTCCCTTGATAAATGTGACTTCACAGATCGTATTTTCAGCTTCATGGAAAAAATGGAAAAGGTATCAAATGTGTCAAACTATTTAAAGGACAAGTCTGAAGGTTTGAAGGTAATCATCCTAAAAATAAACATTAAAAATGATTCATGAGCTTGGGCCAGGTTATTTCAAGATCAAAATCAAGGCCACGGCACTCGAACTCTCAGTGTAGGTTTCCAGGTCATTTTCATTGACTTTGTTCATCTGTGCTGCTCCTGAGATAGGAAAAAAATGCGACTATCTACCAGGATCTTTACACTCTCTTCTTGAAAGCATGTCCCTGAGAAGTCCTGACTCTTCTTGCAGTCTTAGGATTGCAGGCCTGTTCTGTGTTGTTTTCATTTGGTATCTCAGTTTATCCACTGGGGGAAAAACAAACAAACCAAAAAGTAGTTATGGCACTTTTTGTGTGATTAAAGCTGTTGCAGCTTGAAACAGGTTGCCTGGGGAAGCTGTGGATGCCCCATCCCTGGAGATGTTCAAGGCCAGGTTGGATGAGGCCCTGGACATCCTGAGTTGGTGGGGGGCAGTCCTGCCCATAGCAGTGGGTTATGACTGGATAAACTTTAAGGTCCTTCTCAATCCCAGCCATTCTGTGTTTCTATAAACATTTTTTCATATGATTATGTGTACATAGCAACAGTGTGTGGACGGGTCCTATAAGGGCATGGTGTGGCAGGTCTCGGGACCTGCTGGAACGAGCAGCCGTGACAGCCTTGTTTTTCCAAGATAATCTTTTATCACGAAAGCAGCTCGGAAGATGTAGGTGAAAGGTGATGCTGACCGAGTGCTGCCGCTTTCCTGGCTGCGTCCTTTGACTTTTTAGGCTTTTCTTAGCCTCACTGCATCATATTGCAGCTACTGAGTTGCTCCTCATCAGCTTGAGCTGCATCATGGGAAAGGTTTTGGGGTCTGGAGAAGTGTGAGCTGGTGACTATATGAAAGTTTATGTTTGTTGTGCTGTAGACACGTCTAATCTGATGTCCTGACACCCAAATGGGCACAATGGCTGCATCAGAAGAGAACAAGACATGTCATATTCTTAAGAAGTGACTGAATAAGCTGAATATTCTGTATTCAGGGTTATTTTTATGCTTCACTGCCTGTAAGCCCCAAATAATGAAGTTTAGTTGTTACAGTGCCACTTAATCATGAATCTTGATGAAATGCTTTCTCATTCCTTTTCTTTTTCTTTGACCTTGGGACCTTCTCTCACCAAATATATCCCACAATCTGATTATGCACTATGTGGAAAAATATCTTCCATTATCAGTTATACATTTACTATCTTGTGTAAACAGGGAAAGCTGCCTAGAAAGGCTGCTAGCATCTGCTCCTGTATAGTCCCCGATAGGAAGGTGAGCAAATGGGAAAGGGGATTGGCAAAAAGGGTTTCTTGAAGAGTGACTTTTGGAAGAAGATATTTCAAAGTATTTTGGCTTGGATCATAGACCTGTGAATTGATTCACTGAAGATCATGTCCTCTTGCAATAGTGTCTCTCCATTCTTGGTGAAGGATTCTTGGATGAAAGATGGCCATCTTCGTGAAAACAGTTTTTGTGTTCCCCTGCCATGTCCACAGAGCTGATGATAACTGTGAAAGAGAAATCCTGACTCAGCTGGATTCAGTGGAGAAAACCCAATGGGACCCTAGCAAGGCTGTGTGACAAGAATTAAACCCTATGTTTAAGGAAGGCTTGTCTACTTAGCAGATGTATCTGCACAGTAGGGATGGCACAACCATGACTTTACCCACAGGTTTTCTGGTAGACAGTGCCTTTCTCTGCTGTAACAGGGTGAAGAGCAGACAGGAAGCATTGAGTGAAATGTATTCTCAGGAACCCTGTGTTGGAAGTTGTCATTTGGGTAAGAGAAAGAGACCTTTTGGACTGTTCTGCTGAGATCCATGGAGTGTGCCTTATAGGCAAGTAAAGTAGTTAGCTTCATTCACATGGAGCTTATGGCATGTGGCTGGGCATTCCTCTGATGCCTTTAGGTGCTAATGAAAAGTAATCCTACCTGTTTTCTATTTAGTTTTCTCATAATTCTTGTTCAAACACCAAGAGGTGGAATTCCTTTCAAAAGTAGCACGCAAGTTCTTCTGAAAACTTGGGCATTAGGCACTGAGGAGCCTGGACTGCGTGACATGGCAATTTAAATTATTAGCAGCAGATAAGAAGTGCAGTGCACCACCAGTCTTAAAATAAAACATAAAAATAAATCTCCTCTTTGTGTTGCAGGAATTGTAGTTGCTTTTGTGCATACATGAAAGTGTCCATCCCTCCAGCTAAGCCAGAGCCTTACTGCTGTCCTGCCAGCATATAGAACATGGTCATCAGTGCTTGGTGGCAATCTTTGCATCTCTTCCTCCATCCATACCCTTTGGATACTGGGAGAAGGAGCATTGGGTTATAGCTTTGTAGCAGAACTGCACTGATGAAATAAATAAAACATTTCCATGCTTGAGTTAGTTAAACCAACACTACATCTGTGTTTGGATGAAGCTTAATTCTATGCTGTTAAGAGATCTTTCCTAATAATAATAATTTCATTCACCTCAAGAGGGTCCTGAGCTAGAACCCATTAACTTAACTGTGCTGCACATGAATGCTGCCTGTATCAGCAGGTAGGCATTTATTTGGATTTACCAGCAATTGCTGAAATGAATCAAAGTACTCCATGGGCTCTGGTTCGACAAAGAACACTTTCTGTTATTATTTACGGAATATTGAACATGTGCCCTTAGTAAACGGGAGGTCAAAAAAAAGTAACAGGAAGATAAAGCCTAATCTGCCAAAACACGTTTGGATTTGCTGTTCCCAGAGATGTTTTGAAACCTTCACCTTGGTTACCTCTACAGGACTGTGTGCCAGCCCACAGCATTGGGGGCTTCTCCCGAGCTCTGTGAGGTGGTGCACCCATCCTGGAGCGGGGACCTCGAGCCAGGCATGATCAGACTAAACGAAGGCTGGTACTGCTCTTTCACATCCAGGTTTTGGAGGATGAGGCAGCCACTGAGAATTAAGCTTTGAAAGGAACCAAACAGTATGCATGAAATTCATAAGCCACGGAAGGGGGGTGATTTACAGTGATTTAAAAAATGACTTTTTCCTGCTTGGCCCTCATCCCCTTGCTTTTGACTGGTTTGCTTGACCTGCTCATCCACTGAAAGCACTCCCAGCAAAGAGCAGTGTTTGGTTTCTCTGTGGGTTGGTGAGTTGAAGCTAGGCAGAGAGGGGCCCACAAAGCACCACAGGAAGGATGTAGTGCTTGGAGGGTGCTAGAGAACTGCAGCACAGTCAGAAATGTGTCCCTCAAGCCTTCTCAAACCAACAAGCCCATTTGCTGCTAGTGGACTTGGAGGTGCATCAGCATAGTGTGACGCTGGCAGCAATCAGACTTGGCCAGCACTGGGGTTTCTAGCTGATTCTTTGTCCCACCAGTGCCCTTAGCAGAACCAGCCACAGCAACTGGCACATCCATGCCTCCTGGGAGTTGAAGCAGTGGCAACATGGAGTGTGTAAAGACGTGAATTTCAAACTCAACTTAATAGAGGAATGTAAGAATAGACAAGGCTGTAGTAGAGATGGGCTGATGAAAGCCAGCTTTGCTGTGAAGGAACTGCCTCATATTGGTTGGCTTTACCTTTGAAAGGTAAGTAGTTGGTACCGTCTGTTGCTTCTTTCTTTTTTTTTTTTTTTTTAATGAGATCTTTTGAGATAATTAATGTCACAATTAGCCACTTCTATAATTTTAGTACAACTCCTTTGCTCCTAGACAGATGTAGTTATGAGAATTTAAGTATTTGTTTAATTATAAAGCATGTTTTTAGCCTTTACAGTAATGAAACAAATCCTGAAAACTCAAATAGGTCTAACACAAATAACTAAAATGCACCGATTGGAAGGATTATTTTTGTAGCTGTCTTACTGATTTTTATTGGTAAAATAGTTAACTTTGTTGTAGACTAGAAGTTATAAATTAATTAATTATAACAAAAACTTTTGATAGCTCCGGGAAGCCAGAATGGCTTCTCAGGAATCGAGCCAGGCTCAGTTGATCACGGGTAAAACAAGAAGTGAGGCTGCAGAGGGTTCCCCATTTCTTGGGGTTCCTCAGCTGTACCTGATGGGGAAACCCCACAGGAGGCAGTGCAGAATGCAGCCCCATGGCCCAGCTCCATCTGGTACCTGTGAGAGCTCTTTCAGGCCTTTTGGGCTAGACATGGGTTGGCCAGGGAGCTGATGGTTTCCTTGTTGCCACGTGCATGTGTAAGGTACCTGAGGGAAGAAAGGAGCTCTTGTTTGAGACTGCCGGCAGTGTGGGAGGTGAAGCAGTGCCCGCTTGGGTGTCAGCAGAGGGGCAGGGATGGAAACCTGGGCAAGTGCCAGGGTAAATACCAAATGTCTGTTCTGTTGTAAGGAATTATAAGAATTCCAGAATTAAAAAGTCAAAAAAGGCTGAGCTTGTGTGCTAATTAGGCTCCCACTCAGGCTTATCTGTAGCTCATCTTCTCCAGTGAATGGGACCATGGTCACCTCACAGTCCTTGTCCCATTATAACTGCTGCACACTCCGCTGGGCATAAGCAAAACGCCAAATTAATTGCATCCGTGCAAGATATAGAAAGTGCCTTTTGTTTCTTTTGCAAGCAAAGAAGTCAGCTGCTCGGGAGGGCCATCCACTAGCAGTGTTTGCCTCAAAGGGCTTTTCTGTGTGGCTGAGCTCTTTATCGTGCCTGATCTATGATTTGGGTCTTTGTCACAGCTGGCGATCACCTCCCGCTCACTTGTAATGTGCACAGAGCGCAGTCACCAAGACCTTTCAGAAATAATGAATTCCCATCTCCTTTCTTCTCTATTTCTAAGGAGCAATGTGATGCTATGCTCAGGGTATTGACTCAGGCAGCCTCGGCCCCAACAGGGTTTTTGCTGCAGATGTTAAGGTAGATGTGTGTTTCAGTAGCTTAAACTATTATAATTGGACATTCTTTTTGTTTTGTTTTGTTTTATTTGATCTCAGAAATACAAAGAAATACTGGTCATGCTTTGTAAATTTTTACAAATAGGTACCCCGCCAGTTCTTTTCAGCAGGGAGGAGAAGCACAGTTGTATTATCCCTGTTATGCTGGAGGCCAGGTAGGTAGCAATGATGTGTATCTGCTATTAAGTGTTGTGCAGTTGTGGGGTTACCAAGATAAACACCGACTCAGTAATGTTATGCTTGTCATGTGGCACTTCTGTAGCAATGTAAGCAGTGGGTGACAGTCCTTCCTGTAAGATACAGCTAAAGGCAGTGATAGCATTCATAGCTCCTGGGATCTTCTAGTACTTTTGAACCATTAAACTTGGGAAGATGGTGTGTAGCTGTCACTAGTTAGAGCTGGGTTGAGATACAGACCCAGCCATCAAGTATGGATATTCTAGGATATGTATGAGTAGTCCTGAATTGTTATAGGTAAGAGTTAGTGTAATAATACCTAAAATGGAACACTGAGTGTAAAAAAGGCACTTCCTTGAAAAGTCTCACAAGAATCAGCAGCCTTAGAAGCGCTGATTTTTGTTTTATCCAGTTCCCTGTCACTGAACAAAGCATACGTGGTTGTTCCCACTCTCACTGGAGGATACTCCTGTTTTTGTCATTCTCCTTTGAACCTGTTTTGGTTGGAGTTCACAGGATTAAATTTTTAGAGCAAAAAGTGGTAGGATGGGACGTTATAAATGGTTGTGGTCTTCACCTCATTTTCCTACAATACTATGTAATGCAAATAGTGGCTTTGTCAGTCCATACAAGGATGCCTCAGACTGACACACAAGGCAAGTTGACTGACTCTTGGGGTTTAATGAGCAGAGTGAAGTCATCTCCTGGTTTGCATTGCTAGTTGGGTGTTCTGATGGAGCTCCTGCAAGGTACACTTCCCATATTAATCACATCCTAACCATAGCCACATTTTCCAATGGAGGAACCAAAGCCCTTTCTCTCTACAGGCTGCCTTGGTTGTGTGGTTGGTCAAACTTGTGAACCCTTCAAAAGTAGTCAGGTTAGTCTAAAAATTTGGTGCCTCTGATTGGGGAGTGAAAGGGAGCATCAACCTTTATTTTTTTTTTTTTGGAAAACAAACACAACAGAATATTTGAAGTATTTTGGTTTTAGGATTTTCTCGATTGTTTTTTTAAGAGGTCATAAATATGATGTTCAGACAAACACCAGTGTCCTTCCATGGCTCCTTGAAATAAATGAGTTCAGACTGTACACAGCCTCACTGATGAAAAACACAAGCCCCGTTGACCTGGAATCTCTCGGTTTCCCAGGTTCAGTCTATACCTCTTCTAAAATTCTGTGTTTGAGAGCAGGGTGGTAACAGCTGAGAGATTTCAGAGATGGGTTGAACTAGTTAACCAGTTGGATGCTGGTGCAAGGGACAGTTCAGCTTGATCCTTTCCTTCTCCTACCACTGTTAATGCTGAGCTCACCAAACATGGAGGAATCCATTCCCCCCTGGTGGCTGGGTTATGCTTTATGCTCAATTGGATCTGCTGCTTGGGGAGTTTGGCCAACGCTTGAGCTTGACCCCAGCAGAGGTCTAGGTGAGAGACAGAACAGACTGTGTCCTGCGGTGGTTCACAGCCTCCACCATAGCACTGCTGCCTTTCAATAAATAGACCTGCAGCCTTTTACTTAAAAGAGATGGAGAACTGGCAGGAAAACATAGTCAATTATTTTTTTTCTTTCTGTTTGTCATTCCTTAGCTGGGCTTTGAAAAATTTGTTTCTGCATAGGAATGTAGAGAGGGGCCATTTGGGGATGTTTGCCATGTTTTGGAGGGGTGAATTTGGAGCACATTGGATGTGGGACAATAACAGCAGAGACAAACAGCCCTGCTTGCACTTGCACTCATAATAAAGTTCCTGCTGTAGTAATCTGCTGCAGATAGTGAGGTTTTACAGATCCCTCACTGCGCTTAGCTCATATGGTTGGGTTGTAATGAACAAGCTGAAGTGGAAAAACAGCCTTTTCCTTAAACCAAAAACACAGGCATGAAAAACACCCCTTTGTTTTTTTTTTAAACAGACATTGCACTTGGGACCCTTTAATGGTAAATATTTAACAGGTGGAAGTCCTTATTCGTTTTTCTTTTCCCCCCATATTTCTTAATTAGCAGCAAGTCTTTCTTTCTTTTTTTTCTTTCTTTCATTTGGCTATTAATCATCTGAGGCTCTCTTGGGTACTCTCCGCAGTGCTCTGCTTGCTGCTGTTTTCCTTCAGCTCATGTGACTTGGTCTTGCTGCCCTTGAAAAGGAGCTGAGGGCTCTGAGTGCTGCTGTATTTTGCAGCCTATGCTGTGTTTATTTGGAGCCAGACTCGTGCTCAGTGTTTTGCTCAGTGTGGGTGGCTGAACTGTGCCCTCCTGATCAAGTGCCGGAGTTGTTATTCATTGAGGGATGAGAAGGAGGAATGTGTTTCTCAGATGCTGGTCTGTCACTTGCAGTACAGATGTAATGCTGCATGACCTTCTCTGTGTTCTTTTGGGCAAGGCCTGCAGGTGTTTGTCAGTGCTTAGACCCCTAATTTGTGAGGGAAGCAGAATGCTGGTGTAAGCCTGGAGTGCAGTGTGCTGGAGCTGGAGCAGGGCAGATGCATGCAGCATTTTAAGGGCAAAGTGAAATTAACTGAAAATTCAACTTTCTGGGTTTATCTCCTGAGCACAAGAGCTTGAATGTCATCTGCATCCCGTACTGGGACATCCTGTATCCTGCCCTCACAGCCTGGAAGGGAAGGTGTTGAGCTCCTGATACACCACCTGAAACATGCTTAAAATGAACACGTATCATTGGTTTATCAGTTGTTCTAACTCCTAAAGCCTAACTAGAAAGAGGTGGATATTTATGTGGACATAATGGAACAAGTGATCTTCCTGCCCGTAGCTGCTCCATAGCCTCAGGTTCTGCTGCCACCCAGAATCATAGAACTGATTAACAAACCATCAATGCAGGTTGAGGTTGGAAGGGACTACTTGGGATTATCTAGTCCTACCCTTCTTCAAGCAGGGTCCCTGCTGGCTTTGCAGGCAAATAATAGAAAGAGGAAGAGAAGGAAAAACATCATTTTTTGTATTTTCTTCCTTTTGTTTCTTTCACTCATCTGCTGATGAAAGTGTACATGGTGAGCTAGAACAGAAGCCTTACTCCTCCTGGCTCAGAGGTGACTGGTGATGGATTTTTATCAGTTGGTATGCACATATTTTGTGGATAATTAGTTTAGAGAAAAAACAGCTCAAGGGTTTCAGGCAAGTATTCTTTCAGTGGAGAAATACCTTTTGCAGGCATTTTATCTATCTTAAAGTCATCAGAGTGGCTGGGATTTGCTATATGATGAGTGGGAGAGGAGTTATTTTGGGACAATCAGATCCTTTTCTATGATTTTTTCATCAGCTTAGGGTTTTGGTAAGCTCTGAAGGTGTGTGTCATTTAGGTGGGTCATGACATGGGGATAATTTGTTTGTTAGCCCTACCCATCACTGGAATACTAAAGAAGCAAGGAGACTGTTCCCTGATTCTGTGATTCTGGTTTCAAGAACTAGAATACTTGAGGGAAGACTTAACATTGCTTTGCACTGATTTGAGTGTCATATTTTGTAGTCTGCACCCTAAATATACCTTGAAGGAACTAGATTTCAGGGAGTTATAGTGTCATCAGTCCTACTGTTGGCAACTGTGGCTCACGTTAGCTTGGTTTATGTTAAGCCTACATCTTTACAAAGCAGAGAAGGCAACTCTGTTGTCTTTCTTAGTGAGAAAGAAGGTTTGATGAAATGCAGGTTGCGTACTGAATGTGATGTAAATAGAAGTGAGTGGAATTCATACAGTCGTAGAATGGCCACAATAACCATCTAGTTTCAACCCTCCTGCTATGTGCAGGGCCGCCAGCCACCAGACCAGGCTGCCCAGAGCCACATCCAGCCTGGCTTTGAATGCCTCCAGGGATGGGGCATTCGCAACCTCCTTGGGCAGCCTGTTCCAGTGCATCACCACCCTCTGTGTGAAAAACTTCCTCCTAATGCCTAACCTAAACCTCCCCTGTCTCAGTTTAAAACCATTTCCCCTTGTCCTGTTACTATCCACCCTCATGAACAGCCATTCCCCCTCCTGTTTATATGCTCCCTTCAATTACTGGAAGGCCACAATGAAGTCTCTTCAGAGCCTTCTCTTCTCCAAGCTAAGCAAGCCCAGTTCCCTCAACCTTTCTTCGTAGGAGAGGTGCTCAAGCCCTCTGATCATCTTTGCGGCCCTGAATTCAGTTTATATTAAGCTCGGGTTTCTCCAAAGTTTTAAAGAGGGGAAAAAAAAAAAAAGAAAAAAAAAGAAAAGGAAAAAAAATTAAAAAAAAGAAGAGTTGCATTCTGAACATTTAATTATCCACTTGGTTATTTCCTCTGGTTCTTTTTTTTTTTTTTTTTTTTTTTTTTTTTTTTTTTTCCATTTCTGATGACGTTTCATCTGTTTGAGGATAGGACTTCATTGACACAATTAGCAAAACAAAGCAAACGATTATCACACCTTTTATTTAAGCCTGTGCTATTTAATGTATTTGCTTGCACTTTCATTACTCATTTGCTTGGTTACAATATGCAGTGATATCACCTTTCTGTGCTGCTACAGCTAAAACAAAGCAAAGAAAAAAAATCTTTTGGCTTTGAGCTGCTCTCTGCTGTTTTTATGACAGATGAACTAGAAAGCAATGTTGGGCAGGGAGTTATTTGAGTTTCCTTTCACTGCTTGCAAAGCATTATTTCCGGGCCTGGCAATTGACTGGGTTTATGTGACAGCTTTCCTATCTTAAAATAACAAACAAAAATCCCAGCAACTTGATTCCCAGCACTGTTAGTAATATCAGGTTTTAAAAGGAAAAAAAAAACCCAACAAAAACAACCAAAGCAAAACAAAATTTTGATGGCTTTATGCACATCAAAGAACTAGAATCTTTATGACTAATTCCCTGGGCATTTGAAGCCACATTGCTGAGAGGTTCTTATTTCATTTGAACGTGGAGGTGTACTTGAGTTGGTAGGAAGTGTGAACACAGTTGTTCTACTGGAGAGCTGAGTGCTTCCAAGGTGTCAGGTTTAGTATCCAGGTGATACGTGGGGCTGTCTCCTCCACGAGGTTCTGTGGATGGGTATTTCTCTCTGAAATTAGAAAGGCAGAAAGTCCCGGTCAGCTGCTTCCTTACAGCCTTTTACTGCCTTCTCTTTCCTGTTGGAGAAAACGTGTAATTAGGTTAATAAAGGCTAAGATGGAGAAAGAAAACTGTCTCCTTTCCCCAGCCAAAAGGGCTTTGGAAGGATATATTGGTTAGGTGATAACTTTGTCTTGGTTGTTGGTTTATAGTCCTCCTCATTTCACATCACTTGGGACCTGTGAGCCTCTGGAGATGGTGGTCCCATGGAGCCTATGCTCAGTGTGTTTAAATAAACCAGGCTAATAGGTTAACAAATGAAAAAAGGAGAAAAACAACAACAACAACAAGTGAAAAAAACGCCAAACAAACCTAAAAAACTTCCTCCTGTGCAAAAGTGAATTGAAAGATCGGAGTTTGCATGGGAATAAGATATGTGGGAAGAGCCTGTGGTTTTTACTTCCCTCTGGTTGCTCTCATATAATGTCTGTCCTTTTCCTCTCTCCAAAGGTCCCAGACTTGTGCCTTCAGCCACTCTGGAGTAATGCTGAGAGGAGCAATGAGCGTGATCCTTTCCATAGCTCCCAAGGATTTTTAGGATCATGGGATTTATGGACCTGCAAAATCCTCTGCAGAACATCAGCCACCGACAAAACCATCTGGAAATTCCTGCCATCTTTTTGCCCTGTCTTTCTTGGGTCACCAAGTGTTGGGAAGGAAGCACCTCTGCTCTGAGGATTACAGCAAATCAGTTGCTTGCCGTCCTTACTGGAATACCTTCCCTTTCACTTGCCTGGAGCAGAGCAATTGTTGCAGAAGACAGAAGGATATTTTTTCCCTTTCACTGAGCTTTTGCAGTGCAGCAGTGGCCGTGTCCAGGTATGTAGATGGTTTCCTCATTCTCCACCCAATTTCTTTTCCTGGTGTTTAGGAACTGAATCATTCTGTTTCCTTTCTAGCCTCTGCTGAAGGTAAGGCCTTCCCATCTCTTTAGCATCATACTCTGAAGACGGCTTTTCCTCATTAGCAAAGGGGTGGGGAGGCTCCCATCCATGCCTCATAATTCCTCCTGCACTGCCCCTGGCCACTCAGCAATTACTGGTGTACTTACAGCACCAAGCAGACACCGGCTGTGAGTGAACCTGCTTATCAGGCTTTGCCATGTAATTTCAGAGGAGATAATATGAGTATTCAATCAATTTTTTCTCATCTTAATTTAACAGTACTTCTATTGAAGAATGGCATCATTAAAAGAATGACTTATAAAAAGAAAAAAAAAGGAGACGGCTTTAAATTTTAACTTGAAAATTATTCGTATTCAACGTAGACATAGATAACTCAGCAATTGCAGTGATAATTACTAAATTTACATTTTGATAGAGATTTACAATGACTTTGATGTTTTTATAAAGGTGACTGAGCCTTTTTCTTTTCTTTAACACCAGAACTGGATTGTCCTGTTGGTCTCTGGGGCATGAGTTTGCTGTGAAAATCTCAGTTTAGACAATTGCTCTAGAAGTGTTGGGGGATAAATCCGCTTGTGTGTGCTGCTGCATAGAGAATGGAGAAAAAAGTCAGCTCTTTGAATCTAGATTCCAGATTTATTTATTTTGATTATACAAAAAAAAAGAGCTGCTAAGGGGAAATTGCTGAAAATGCTATTCTGTATTCCCATCAGCATGTGTGAGGCATTAAAAGTTTCATATCATTGCTTTGTAAGCACAATTTTACATCAGATTAAAGGAAGGAAATGGAGCCAGAGGAACAAAACCAGTTGACCGTCTCTTGAATTTGATGTGATACTTAAGCCAGATTGCGAAGATAGAGACTGAGGATTAAAATGTTCTTTACTTTGACTAGCAGGAAAGTTGAGTGCTTGCTATGCTTGTAACGGAGACTGTAGTTTAACTGTGGGGAGTGAAAGCATTGTACCAGGTCTCTGGGGTGGGTTGTGTGTATTGCGTAGGCTTGGTGGTCAATGGAAGGCTCTGTGTAGAGCCAGCAGCCTATGGGGTTTCAGGCAGAGACATCCCCGTGGGCTGGGATATCCAGCATTTAACTTAACCTGCTCACTTGGTGTGTTGCAATCTAGCTCAAATGGTGTAGAAAATACGCTGAAAAGTAATTGTATTTCTTTTGTGTGGTGAAGTGCATCTTCTGAACTTCTGAAGGCTGCTTTCTCTGGTGGCTGAGACAGAGAAGAAAGGGAATTAGGAAATCTATTTCCTGTTGCTGGCTCCTCCAGTAACCTCGTCTGTGTCTCTGGTCAATTCACTTAATAATTTTATTTGTTTCATTCTGCCCTTGTTGGCTGATAACATTGTATATAGCAGTATGTAGGTAACTTTCAAGGCATAGCCCTGTGCGAGTTGATCGGGGAAGTAGTTTAGCCCATTTCTCTCCCTTGTGAATACAGAATGCAATTTTCCAAGCGTGGAAATTCCCAGTGTTTTATTAACTGCCTCCTAACAACTTCTAAGGCACCGAAGAAAGATCACTGGAAGTATGAGCTTTCTAACTACTATTTAAGCAAACATGGTCGATATCTAAAAAGCTCCTTTGTCAGCAGTGTGCTACAACACTATGAGCTTTATCTTTTGTACATAAGCAGGAGCTTGGAGCCAAAAAGTCCTAATTATAGCCATGAACACCTGCAGAAGACCTAGAGTGCATGTGCAAGATGCATTTATTGGTCTCCTCCAAGCTCTATTGCTCAGCCTTTCAGGAACAGCATCTCTGTAATTTGCTTTGAGGGAGTTCCCTGGGATTCCTCTTTGTTTAAAGAGCAAAGTAAGCATGATCACTGCTTGTATACCGGTTCCTTTGTCTTTCTTCAGTATAAGATAGGGTGTAGGCTTCAATTCTGGAGTACTCTTGGTGCTTAAGCCTACTCCCATAAAACAGGCTCTTGGTTGCTCTGCTCTTTTGATGCAGTTGCTTTGGTGCTTCTGAAAATGTTTGTTTGGAGATGGAACAAAACCTGTCCATCACTGGGTAATTTAGAGCAGCACTAGTGCTGTACATTGCATGGTTCTTCATTGCTACCAGGATTGCAGACAAGATGCAGTAGATGTACCCAAACGTACTGTTCTGCTTTGCCCATTGCAAACTCAGTCCTGTCCATCCTGTCTCAGCTATGGATACTCTTGACACCTGGGAGCCTAGTACCATGCAGGTGACATGGACTGCCAAACCTGGGGTGCAGCTGCAGCTCAATGCATTTCACTTGGCCTTGCTGCTTACTCTGTGTTACATTGCTCTGGATCCATGCTACCTGTAGGTCTATGGAAAGATACATGGTATTAGGTTAGATATTAGAAAAATGTGTTTTATTTCAGGTTGGATGTTAGGAAAAGTTTATTTTCAGAGGGAGTGGTCAGGCATTGGATCGGGCTGCCCAGGAAGGAGTTGGAATCACTATCTCAGGAGGTTTTCAGGAAACATGGAGGTGTGGTATGTAGGGACGTGGTTTATTACAGTGGTGGGGTTGGGTGTATGTTTGGACAAGATGATCCTAATGGTCTTTTCCAGCCTTTCTGATTCTGTGATCATTAATTAAAAAAAAATAAAAATGCTTCAACTGATTGTGAAAGTGGTGTCTTTGGGCGTACAAGTGTTTGTATGATACACAATGATGATTTGGAGATAGTAACAGCATTGTAAAAGTCACAGCAGTGCTAAGTCGGTATTACTGGTGGTTACATGAGAGTGAAAAAGCAGCCCTGGCACATTGCAGGGATGCTCCAGCCATGAGTAACCCCTCACACTCACTGGAGAGGAATTTTTTGGTGCCCAGCACAGACAAACACTGACACTACAGGTTTTCAACAGTTTTCAAGTCTGTCTCCAGCTGGCAGAAAATAAAGGAATTGCAAGTATTTATTGGTTTAAGGGAAGAAAGCTCAAAGCTATAACATAGATTTGACAATGTAGTTTTTCTTCTGAAATCTTAACTTTTTTTATGGTTCTCTGAGTTGAATATGTGGAAGGCAAAGGAAGATGATTTAATCTACAGATAATGTCTCTTGCTTGATGGTTTCCTGCTTCTAAAATTTACTCCCAGTTCTCTAGAATTGGGGTTTGAAGCTTTGGTTTTCAAATGGGATTCTTGAGGGTGGGTGTAGTCAATGAAAGTGCTTTTAGAAGTTTCTTGGGTGCCAAAAGCCTAGCTGGCACTTTAAAAATATTTACAACTTAATATTTGAATCCACTTCTTCCTTCAGGATGCTGCTTGGAGAATGTACTGGTAATACTGATGCTGAAATTGTGCTTTGATCTTAACCTTCCTTGTCCTTGTTGGGAGGATTTCATAGGATCATAGAGAATGGCTGGAGTTGGAAGGGACCTCAAAGGAAGATATACCAGGGGTGAGTGCTGCTCACAGACCCTGCTGCTGCTGACCCTAGTTCTGCATTTTGGAGAGCAGTGACATGAAGGGCAGCAGTGAGAGCCAGCCCAAGCAAAGCCAATTAATCTCAGACCTCAGTCATTTGGTTATGCAAAATCGTAGTATTGGTGGGCTTTCCCTCTTCTTCTTTTTAAGGTCTGGAATGATCCTACTAGTAAATGATGAATGGTCCTTTGTTTATTGTTTCAAGATGTTGCTCAGTGCTTTCCATTGACTAAACTGTCACAGTAGTTACTTTCAGGATGTAGTTCTTCCTTAAAAGCAATCTTTGCTTTTGCAATGAATAACTGTTTGCAGTTCCTGACTTGCCATGCCTGTAAGTGCTGGCTGCCTGCTTGCAGACTCACTATTCTGCTTCAAATTGTCCTCAGGAAGAAACAGTGAAATACCAGTAGATACATTATGGCTTGAACCAGCAAAGCAAGGATGACATCTTGGTTACTGAATCCCTTGTACTACATTGCCAGGTTTTGCAGAGGCATAGGTGTTGACAGGCTGTTTTCTTGGGCTGCCATCTGCTGAGCAGTTGATGGGGATTAATATTTAGGAGCTTGTTTTGAAATCTGCCTCATGCCACTAAAATGTAAAACCTCCGAAGCTGGCTGGCATCCTGAGGCACTGAGGGGCCCTTGAGGGGCTTTTCAGAAGTGGTGTCTTGCAATCACAGAGTCATAGAAAGGTTTGGGTTGGAAGGAAACTTAAAGCCCAGTCCATTCCAACTCCCTCTGCCACAGGCTGGCAACCCCTCATCAGATCAGCCTTCCCAGGGCCCCATCCAACCTGGCCTTGAAATCCTCCAAGGATGGGGCATCCACAGTTGCTCTGGGCAGCCTGTGCCAGTGCCTCACTGCCCTCTGAGTAAAGAATTTATTCATAACATTTAACCTAAATCTCCCCTATTAGTTTAAAACTGTTCCCCCCTTGTCCTCTCTCTACCAGACCACGTAAGAATTCCCCTTCTACTCTCCTACTTACAACTTCCCTTCAAGAAACCTGAAGGCCGTAGTGAGGTCTCCCCAGGAGCCTGCTCTTCTCCAGACAAGCCCAGATCCCTCAGCCTTTCTTCACTCCTTAGGAGAGATGGTTCCAGCCGTCTGATCATCTTCATGCCCTTCCATTGGACCCACTCCAACAGCTCCATGTCTTTCTTGTTCTGGTGCCCCCCCCCCCCCAGACCTGATGTGACCGCATTACTTCAGCTGGGACCTCAACAAGGAGGAGAAGGGGAGAAAATTTTCACCTGCCGACGAGGATGGGATTCGAACCCACGCGTGCAGAGCACAATGGATTAGCAGTCCATCGCCTTAACCACTCGGCCACCTCGTCTGCCTTGTCTGTCTCCTTCTGTTTATTGTGAAAGTGTAAATGTTTTGGCACGATGTGCTGGGTAGGACTCACAGCTCCAGGGTTGCTTTCAGGATGTGCCCAGATCTGAGGAAGAATCCTCCTGACTCTGCCATTGCATGTGAATATCCGGGAGGATATGTGAGCTGAGAATCTCTGGAGGTCGGGAGAAGTTGACTAGGTGGAGTTGGGGATGTGCTGCCACCCGTCCTGCTGGCACCGTCTCTTGTTATCCTTGCAGGGAGAAACTCCTCTTGCATTGATCCCTGCACGGTTTTATCTCGTGCTGAGCAGTTCACATCAGCATCAGGTGGTATTTGTTTGACCCATGCCCTGCTTCAAAATGAAATAACAAGGTACCGGGGAAAAAAAAGAAGTAATCTCCCAGATAAGCATTTTTTCCTACTCTTCTGTAATTCATGTGGGAGCTGGCTTTCTCTGCTGCCGGATGACTAAGGAGGAAATTCTTTTTTGGTTAGGGCAATGTTTCGAGTCCAATGGAATTTGTTTTATCACAGGTTTATCACTTCCACCCTTGGAATTCATAACCGTTACAGCGTGGGGCAGAAAAAATAATGGTGACTGCAAGTTATGCCGCTTGTCTTCTGTGAAAAGGATGCCACATAGCTGAAAGGCTTTCTCAGGTTTGCTCTGTTTTGCATAGGGATTTTGCTCCATATCCGGGTATCTTTGTAACAAATTAACTCGGAATGAGACTTGAATATTCTATCAGCTGCCATCTTTGAAGTGTGTATTTTTTCCTTGTGTTTAAGCTAATTAATGCTCATTTCTTGAGTGTAGGTGAGTGCAGCTCTGCTCATTGTACAGATAGGGAGGAGGTTCTGATTTATTGTGGCTCAACCAAGGGATGGCAAGGTCAACATCAAGTTTATATCTAAAGAGTTTCTGGTTCATCTTGTTAATCTCCATTACCTCCCCTTTTTATAGGGGGGATCTGGATGTGTGTATCTGGAGGACACAGCTGGGATTTGGACGTGCCATACCCTTCAGAAGCCATGCTTTTTGGCTGAATGTGTTTATTCTAACAGCATTCGCTTTGCTGCCGTGTTACTGTGATTTCAGCGCCGATCCCTCTGAACAGCCTGACAGGGCTTCTGAAGAGGTTTGACACTGCAAAGCATTGTTTACTTGTGAAAGTATTATTATATTTTGCATATCTATTATTCATCGTTTGTGCTAAAACTGACACTACATCATAAAATTGCTCTTAGATTTCAAAGCTTTGAGCAAAAGCTGTTTTTGTCCCTGGATGCCTGTGACAGCGCTGGGAAGTGCCGTAGCCTTTGTATCTCTGTAGTCCCCTTTTATGAATTGTGAGCGATGGCAGGGAAGTATAAAAGAGCAGCGGAGCCGGTTTGATGTTCATAAAAGGCTTTGATAAAAGATGCAGCGCATAGACCTGATATTATATCCTATTTTTAACTTCTTGAGCACAAAGTGCTCAGATCCAATATTTATGTAAGATAGAAAGATGTGGGTTTTTTTCTTTTTTTTTTTTTCTTTTTTTTTTTTTTTTTTCTTTCCCTTTTTAGGACCAGGTGAAGCAAAAGAAAAAGTCTCTCTTCTGCATCCTGGTAAAACTTTGTGTCCTCCATGGAGGTGGAGGAGCCTGGCTGTGGGTCAATGCTCGCTGCCTGCAGGCTGGCACCTAGGACAGCGACTGGCACATGGGGGTGGCCATTAGCAGCCAAAGCTATAGCACAGCACCACCGGGCAGAGCCCAGCCTCTGGGTGCAGGAAAGTGCAACTTTCCTATGAGCCCAACCATGTTTCCCACCATTGATCGGTCCCCCAAGAAGCAGAAAAGTAAACCATTTGAAAGCAAGGGCAGCTCCTCTCATTTCTGTACAAGTCAGATTACGGTAAAGGCATCTCTATAATAAGCAGCTTTGCTTGCGCTGTAGGAGATGAGAGGCTGTGTGCAGACAGGGTAATTTGGGTTTTACTGATGAAAGCACTTGTCATTATTTCCAGCCTCCTACATGTTTCGGTGTTCTCTTTAATCACTTCTATCAGCCTTCTTGCTTGCGGTGTGCCTATGTACTCATGCATATTCATGTGCAGGGCAGTGATTCAGGAATGCACATACGGGCACATGCCTAAAGCTTAAAAAGATGCTTTCCTGTCTGCGTGTGCATATGCACGCAGGGATGGAAACTGCTAGCAGGGTGTGCAGCATGTGTACATCACCGTGGCATGGTTATTTAACTGTGTGACTGGGTTGTGTTGGTTCATACACAGGCCTTCACTCTGGACATCAAGAATCCCAATGGTCTCAGCATGCAAACCTGATTCTGATAGAACTTTAGTTCTTGTCTTGCTTGATGCCATGTCTTTTATTCTGTCAGGGAGAAGTGCTAACACCCTGTGCAGTGGAGAACAAGCCCTGTTATTCCCTGGAGAAGCCCAGAACAGAGTCCAACCTTGCTGCAGCTCTGGGAAAGATTTAAGATTGATCAGATGAGCTGTTGGGGGTGGTTTTGATTCCTTCAGCAATCTGTGCTTATCGGTGGGTCCACTCAAAGCTGGAGCTACATTGGAAGTAATTGGATTTGGGCAAAGTTGTCTCAGTCTCTCACCTGTCCAAGATGCATAAGCCACTTTCTGCTCATGTCTAAGTATGTAAATACATTTATATGCCAAGTGTTCACCTGTACCCACAGATATTTTTCATGGGATGAATAAGCTGTGATCACCATATCTAAAAAGCAGTCTAATTTTTTGGTTGCTCACCTGTAATGCTGTGCAGCACTATATGTAGGAGGTGCTGTAGTGCTTTGCAGTGTGACTTGCTGGACACAGAGAGCTTCTATTGGAAGCATATCTGCAAATCCAAGTCTCTTTTCAGCTTGTGGAAGATTGTCAGACCAAAAATTTCAGGATCCCTGGTTATTCTGTAGGGTACTATGGGACTGTGAAGTTCTGGTGAGGCTGCTCCACAAGTACTGTGTTGTGGGCCCCTCACTACAGGAAATGCATTGAGGCCCTGGAGCATGTCCAGAGAAGGGCAGTGAAGCTGTAAACAGTCTGGAGCACAATTATTATGCGGAGCTACTGAGGGATTAAGTTAGGGTAGTATGGTTAGGTTGTGGTTGGACTTGATGATCTTTAAGGTCTTTTCCAACCTGAGTGATTCAATGATTCTGTGATTGTGTAGTCTGAAGAAAAGGCTTGGGAGACCTTATCACTCTCTGCAACTCCCTGAAAGGAGGTTGTGGTGAGGTGGGGGTCAGCCTCTTCTCCCATGTAACAGTGACAGGACAAGAGGGAGTGACTTCAAGTTGCATCAGGGGATGTTCAGGTTGGATATTAGGAATAATTTCTTCTCAGAAAGACTGGTTGGATATTGGAACTGAGGTGTTTAAATCTGCCTTGCTGCATGCTGTGAAACAGTTCAGATGCTTGCATTGAATTTTCAGGAGCAATTGAACTGTTTGACTGCACGTCATAGAGAGCCAGGCTCTTAAGTGCACAAAGAGCTCTCCGAAATGGGCTGTAGCATCCAGCAGAGCTCTGCCAAAGTGTTGGATGAAAAATGGCCTTTGGCTTGCAGTAGCTGTGTTTCCTTTGAAACAGAGCAAGTGCATTGCTTTACTTCACAGAGCTGGTGATAAGGGGAAAACCAAAGTGAAGCAGTGACAAGGTGTGGAGATACCAAGGGCACAAGCTCACAGGGTGCTGGCTCTCAGCAGGAGGACCCTAAAAGCAGACTTGGTGCTGGAGGAAAGCATCCTTATTCTGCGTGTACCTGACCCTTCCAGCCAGATTTTATGAGCTTTCTTATTCAACAAGTGCTTGTGTATAGCTGTGCTGAAGCGGGGTCCCAGCAGGAGCGCTGCTGGCTGTGGGAGGCAACCCAAAACAACAACAAGAGAAAGTGTCCAGATGAAAGGTCTGTTAAACCTCAGAGTCTCCTCTGCCTTGTTTTCAAGCTCTTCTGTAATCAGCTGTCATATTGGGGTCTGGGCATAGTGGATCTCAGCAAGTAGGGGCTGAAACTTAAACAAACAGTGACTCTTCTATAAATATTTAGCTTGCACTGTTTAGGAACTGCTGGAGCAGGAGACAAAATACATTTCAAGTTCATAACTGTCTGAAAAAACTACAGGAGTATGGTGCTTGATCAGTGGACCTGCTGACATGTAGGTTTTCCCCTATTTTTCCAGAAGAAAAGGACGTGTTTAAGCACCCTTTGCAGAGAAGTGAGAATGTGCTCTGCCAGTGTTTGCACATATTGTTTCTCCAAAAATGCACTGGCAAGGGTAAGGCTGAGTTCCATGACCTCTGCTGCAATTAAGCTTGCCCTGCAAGTGCCTGAGAGCAGGGCTTGCCTCAGAACAGTTGCCACTTTTCTGGTGGAGAACTAATTTTGTCTTTATTTTCACTGCAGCAGGCAGAAGCAACCTCAGGAACTGTGTCCTCTCCTTTGAGATCAGAGGCACTGCGGTTTTAGTGGCTGCCACACAGATTGCAGAGGTTGGGTTGCTCTGTACTGTTTGGCTTCGGGTACTGATACAGAGGACTCCAGATCTTGGGGCGTTAGGCTTTGTGCCCCATGTTGTTGCAGTAAGATGGTCCAGGACAAATCATCAGTGAGGTTAATAGGTTTCAGAGCATGACCATTCTTCACGGGAGTTTCAAATGAGTGTGAAGATCTCCTGCAGTCCAAGAAGAGTTGGGACTCCTTGCTGGCAGTCTGAGAGACGGAGGAAAAGGATAATGACCCTTTCTCTGCAAACATCTGGAAGTCGAGGGTGCAGCTGTGGGGCATGAAGACCTCTCTGAGCACATTGGCTGGCTGCCCAGATACCAGGAAAGCTGCTGGCTGCGTGGCTGTGTGGCCAGGCTGTGTGAGCAGCCCTAAATCTTGGACTGCTACATTGTTCCTGCTCTTGCAAAAGCCTCAATAGTCAGGTGGGCCTGTCCCTGTCAGCCTTTCTTTGCCTCCTAAATATGAAGATAATATCCTTTGTTTACCTTGCAGAGCTCTTGCAAGAATGGGAAAGAATGAAAGGTGCTGATAAGAAACAGTATCAGTAGCTGAGACGGGCAGATGAACGTATGCTTTGAATAAGGAGAGCACTTCATCGGTGCAGACAAAAGTCTGGGATTGTTGATTAAGAAGAAAAGAAGATCAATTATTGATTGTTTTATTTCTTCCCTTGCTGTTCTAAACCAAAACCTCTAATTAACTTTATTTTCCCAGTACCTGCTATACTGCTTTGTACCAGAGTTGTCTTTGCCAGCATGCTCCCCCACCAGTCACCCCTGCCACCCCACTCCTCCCTGCTGCACATTGCCCAAAAGGCTTTACTCGGTGATAAGAATTCCTGAATTTTGCTGTGAAAAAAATGAAATTCAGAGTGCAGAAGGACATAGGAGTTGACTTGTGGAGCAGCTCCATCAGCTGCTGCCTGGTCCTTTGGAGGAAAGCAGCACTGGCACAGGTTGTTCAGAGAGGCTGTTGGGTCTTTGGAGATTTCCAGAAGCCACCTGGATATGGTGCTGGACCAGGTTGCTAAGGGCCTTGTCCAGCCTGACCTTGAACGTCTCCAAGGATGGGGCATCCACCACCTCTCTGGTCCCTGCCAACTTGTGGCATACTATGGTTCTGTGACTCACGGTGAGCAGAGAGGGGCCACAGAGTCAATGCGGGGCAAGGGCGAGTAAGGAAAAGGTAAATTCTTTGAGTGCCAGCTCATTGAAACCACTTTTGGTGCTTGAAAGAAAATGTCAGTGTTTGAGTTGGATGCGACAGCAGGCTTGATGGTTTTTCTCTTTCAATAGTTTCTTTGAATGCTCTTCCTAAATTAAAAGGTGGGTTTTAAATTATTAATGTTTTGCCTCCTATGCGAAGGGATTCCAAAGCTCTCTGCAAACCTCTGCTACATCTAATGTAAAAAATAGCCTCATGGTTTTTCCCAACTTCATCCTTGACAGAAGCCACTCCTCGAGTTCACGCAAAGCACTAAATCTGCAGAAGTGGAGAAAGGGAATGTTGATTTATGTAGAAGGTAATTTTCTTAAATGGTGTTGAGCCAGAAAATATAAAGATGATAATGATTTTTCTTTTGGCATAAGCTTTCCAGATTTCCATGTTTCTGACTTGCTGAAGCAATGCCTCCTGCCAGAGCTGAGTGTCAGTGCTTGCACTGGGATGCTGAGCACTGCCCAAGAGGGGAAGGTGCCCAAATTCCGCAGCATCCCAGCACAGGAGACAGGGACCATAGCCAAGGCTCTGGACATAGGCCTGTGCAAAAGCTGCATTGAGAGCTAGAGCCTCCTGTTGGATTTATGACACGTTTGCCTATTGAACCTCTCTCTTCACTTTAGGTATTTGTCCTGATTTTGTACCAAATCTCCTTGCTACTTGAACTGATCTGTAGGCAAGCAGAAAGAATAAATTATTATAACTTTGGCTTGGGGCAGCTGTCCAAGGGATATATTGGGACACACTTGGCCTTTGAAAAGAGGGACTTCAGTCTCCAGCCCTGTCAGTCCCTCTGGCTCCTGGAAGTTTTCCTTCCAAATGGTTACTTCTAACCTCAGAGAAGAAGTTTGTGTTTTTCAGGGCTATGATTAATTCTGTTTTTACGCTCCATTGCAAAATGCCACACAATAAATGGGACCAGCAGGGTGGTGTTTTATAGTGGGGGAGTGGAAAACATCAAACAAATGCTTTCAGATGCTGTTTTGGAGCAGTGGTGTGTGTGTGTGTGTTGTATAATCTCTTGCAAACTGTGAGGTTTTGTTCCTATTAAAAGGAATGGGGGGGGGGGAGGGGGGGGAAGGCTTAAACCTCATATATGGAAAGAATGTTAGAAATAGTTGAGAAATTACAGTCTTTTTGCACCAGGTCAGTGAAAGCTAAGTTAAGGTGCAGAGTTGCAAAGTAATACATCACTGGAAACAGGCAGAATGTACTCTTTCATCTTGGGTCTATGTTCCCGAGAGTCAGATGGTACCTCTGAGTCATGGGTGGAGGTTGCCTCTCACTCTCTCATTGCTCCCCAGCATCCTCCAGATCTGAAAGTCCTCAGGGCACCCTGTGCTATGTGGTGCAGAGCTGTGGGCAGCACTCAGCCCTTCCCAGTCTCAGGAATGCTGGTCTGTCACCTTCACTAAGCACTACTGAATCCATCTGTGTGCTCCCTCACTTTCTGTGGAGGAACATCCTTCTTCTTATTGAATGGGAAGGGATATGATCCTGATTGTGCTTCACTGACATAAGATTTCTTTCCCTGGCATGGCCTCTTTGCACCACATGCTTGAGGGCTTGAGTCATGTCACCACAGGAATCTGAGACTCATTATCAACCTCAAATGAGGCTCATTATACCTCTGAAGTGTTCAGTGACAAATGGAGCTGCAGCATGAGGTGCTGCCCTTTTGCAGCAGCCCTCAACTTCCCAGGAAGGCTCTTGGTCTCAGTATCAGACCCTAGAGAAAAGAGTCTGAAGGGTCATTGCATGCCCAGATTCTTCATCCTGAGGACTCACAGGATGCTCATACATGACACTGAGATTTGTTTCCTGGTAGGACGTTGGCTCACCTAGTAAGACAGAGCTCACCTGTGGCTGTATGCACAACCTTGGCCCATGGAAAGCATGAGTCTGCACACATGGCCTTGTTCCTTCTCTTAGTCTGTAGCTTTTCCTCATGTCCTCCTTCCCTGGAAAGCAGAAGCCTCGTTTGTTGTCCTAAGTGCCTTTTTCTTCCTCCAGGACACTTGCTTTTCATGCTGTTTTGGTTCCTGATAAGCAGTGGGAATGACAGGAATGAGGTGATGGTTACCCGTGAGTGTTCTGCTCCTGCTGCCCGCAGACTCATCCCGTCAGCATGTGCAGCCCTCATGCCAATGACATGGGTGTTTTCTCATTAAAAATAGACCACAGACAATGCCACTTCCCGAGGACTGTGATTTATCATTTAACAACAAGTGGTTACTCATTTCCTTTGGAAAACTTTCTGGAAGTGTTATTTTGCTTTCTCCCCTTGCTTCCCTTTTTTTATTTTATTTTCTTAAATTTCTTTCTAAGCCCTGCATTATTCTTCCCAACAGCTGCTCTTTTTAAATGAAACATTCCTTTTTCCAGTGGATTCAGGATTTATGAGTTAAAGATCATGGGAAGAAAATTGTTAACCGTTCGGATATTTGCTTTTTGTTGTGAGTCCCTGCAGCACTGGAGCTCAGCCATTGAGCAATCAGTGAAGAGACTGGTGACACCTACCTTGGAAAATAAGATTTGAAGAAAAATTGGAAGGTGATTGTGATCCTTAATGAAAAGTGGACGATGCTTTTTAAGAAAGCTTGGAATATCTGCAGAACTCATCCATCTTTACTCTCACTGCATGACTTACCAGCTCTGAGCTGCGCTACCAATTGGTGCAGTGGTTTGTGTGTGTGTGGGGGATGGAAGAGTTGCAGAACTTGGAGGAAAACCTGTAAAAGTCCTGAGATTTTAGTTATAGTGATTGTACCAAAACAAAGTGCTGGAAGATGTTGGGTAGTTCCTGAGGATATCCTGCCACTCTGACAACCAAATTTGGGAAATACGATGAAGATGAAATAGTGACAAGTGAGTGTTTAAGAAGCAATACTTCAAAAACAGTTTGCTGTAGGATCAAAAGGGTGTTTTGTGTAGTCTGCTTAGGGTCTACTTTCTGTAGTGAATTCACTGGTAGACTGCAGAGGATGCAAATGCAACCAGAGGTGTTGCTTTGCTCAATAGTGTCCTCGCTTATAGTAGTCTTAATGAGCTATAGGGGTAGTCTGAAGACGAGAAAAATAAACTCAGTAAAGACATGTGCAAATTAGTGCAGCTGGCAATTGAATGCTTGTACCCAAAATGAACAATAACACATTAACTGCAGAAAGGACCTGGAAGATGCAGTGAATCATAAGCTGATTGTGTATTAAGAATTGGATGCTGTTACAAGAAAGACAGACCTGAAATAGCCTAAAGAAAAAAAGCAAAGGTGACAATTCAGTCTCTGTTGTCTCATGGGACCTTTTCTGAAACAGTGCATCCATCCTCTCTGCAATATTTTCATATTCCAAGTAGGCGGCTTGGGAAGATGAAGCTTCTGTTTGGGAAGCTTCACTTACAAGGAATAGTTGGAAGATTTGCATATGCTAAACTTAGGGGGAAAAAAAAAACAAAAACAAAAACAAAAGCAACCAGCACAGGTGCTGGGTATGATTTGATGGGGTGCTGTCTTCAGCACTTATTTCACAACCTAGCGACATGTTTTGGCCTGGACAATGGATAAGATGCAGGAGGAAGGGCAGGAAGAGGAGAGACAGTTGAACATCTGCTTTGGATCAAGCTTTGAAGGGAAGAGTGGATTTGAAACACCTAGGAAGGTGTCAGTCAGCATCTCCCCTTGGCTGAGCACAGGACCAACACAAAGCTGCCCAGGAGGACTTGGTTTCTGGCTGCTGCCTTGCAGTTGTGCCCAGTGGCAGTGGGGCAAGCTGCTATTTCTCAGAGTATAGGTTTCAGTGAGGGGAGGGAAAATGAATTCTTCTGGAGCTGGCCCAGTAAGTGTTAGAAAATGCTTTGTTAGCATCCCTTCCCGGATGGCAGGGAGAAGGCTGCTGGTGGCTGGGAACTGTGGCTGACGCTGGCTTCCTTTTTGGCAGAAGCTGAGCTGGTGTTGCCTTGGAGAGCAATGCGGAGGCAAATAATCTGAGTGGCCTGGGGCTGGATGGCTGCTGGACCTTTCTGCATCTGAGTTTTGGCTTGCTTCTGGCTGCCGCCCTTTGGTTCTGCTGAGCCCCAGCATCCAGACGAGATTTCCGACATGACTGCATTGCACTGGGCTTTTGGCTCTTGGTTCAGTTGACCACAAACTGGTCACCCTTTGCTGTGATCTAAGTTGCTGATTTCCTCCTCCATGAATGCTGAACCAAATACTCCTGCAGCAGCCGTCTGACGGTGTTCACAGCCACTGGGAATGCTCTTGGGCCCTGCAAGCCAGGATGATTCAAGCTGATACTCATGCTTACAATTAAATGCTAAATGCTGAGTCTATTCTGCCCTACCAGCTGTACCCCCGAGGGAAAAAAAAAAGGGGGGGTTTTACTGCAAGAAGAAAGAGTTTTCTGGTTGATATTAAGAATGCATAGCATCAAAGCTAAACCGGTGTGCACTGGCTTTTAAAATAACAGGATGATATAAAAGTGCCTTGAGAGGAAGATTACAGATAAGCAGAGCTACTGGGTATGCCTGCTCCTTTTTGTAGGCTGCAGAACCTTCCCCTGTGTTGTGCAGGTCTCCATTGCCGAGCTGTGATCCCACACTGAGCATGGCCTCTGGGCATGGTGTCTCAGAGGAAGATGTGAGCCTTGCTACCAAGGTCTGGATTTCAGATCTAACTTGGTCAGGGCTAAAATTTTATTTGGAAAAAAAAGAAGAAAATAGAAGCTTGATTATGACACATGACACTGAATCTGACTTGTGTTGATCTAAGTAGTTCAAAAATAAAACAATTTCCATTTGTTTTATAAAGATGACAAAGAATGTGAAGAAGTAAATAAGTGATTTGGTCTCTTCACGGCTAACAGGGCTTAGTTGGAAAGAAGTCAGATGTAACTGTAAATCGATGCTGCAGGGAGGTGAGTGGCTGGCAACCATGCTGGACCTGCTGAAAGGAGTTCTGACACTGCATGTAAATAAAGCCAAGACGGGTTCTAGTGCAAAGTGTGGTGCAAAGAGCTCCCATGGGGCAGTGATCTGTGTTGCAGCACGTGTGAGTTTTGTTGGATTGATCTAAGGAGGAAAGACTTGTTTTGTTTTGTTTTGTTTTGCTCTCAGCAGGAAGCCTGAAGGCTTCCAGGCAGTTCCTCCACACCGTGTTGTATCAGTGCAAGTGTCCTCCAATTGAGTTTGCTGAGAACGGAGCTTATGCCAGTGCTGAGCTGTAAAGCTGCAGTCTCAGTTAAGTGCAATGCAAGAGGAGTAGCAGCAAACTTCTCATCCCAGGGGAGAAACTGCAACTCTGAGAGTCAACTTACTGCATGCTGCTCCCTGTTTGTATGGTGCCAGAGTTACCCCATGCAGTCACCTCCTGGATCAGCACCAAGCCTTGCTTTCATAGCATCATCATAGAACGGATTGGGTTGAAAGGGACTTTAAAGACCACCCAGTTCCAACTCCATGCTGTGGGTAGAGGTTCATGCCACTAGATCAGGTTGCCCTGTTCCCCATCCAACCTAATGCTTTGTTTCATTGGAGATACTCATGTAGGGATCTTACTTGGATGCGTCTCTGGAGGATGGGTTCCATATGCCCTCAATGCTCATCTGTGTTTGTTTTAATGACTTTATTGAGGTAGTCTCAGTGGCTGTAACTACTCAACTTTTTGGCTAAGCACAGCCCTTTTGCCAGGCTCTTGTAAGTACCTGGGTTAGCATTGCCTGTCACTGTGGTCTTTGCACAGCAGGTCTTTGTCCTGCACATCTGCTGAAGGGCTAGTAAAGCTTCTGAGAACTGTCTGCCTGCAAGCCCCAGACTGACAGCAAAATGGTTAATTCATCATGTGAGCATTGGGAAAGCATGCATACAGGGAACGCCTGCAGCAGGGAGCCCCTGGAGCATCCTCAAAGGCAGGACTTGACAGTGTTGTCTCAACTACCATCACACTGGCCTAGAATCCAGGAAAACTGGGGCCTTCCATCCACTTCAGCAGACTCTGAATCAGACCTTCGTGAAGCAACTAGTGAGAGCTGTTTGTGTACTAGCATGCAAGTGTTTCTCAACCCCACAAGTCAGCTGCTGTTGTGCTGCAGCTGTGTTCTACAGGGTGAGCAGTAGAGAAAGTGGGAGGTGAGGACAGTGTTAGATGCTGCAACAGGGGAAAAGATGGGAAGTTTTTTAACTGATAAAACATATTTTGTGAGTGTGAAATGTACTTGTTGTTGTCTGAGCTGCGTGTTTTGCAGTCTCCATTGCTGGGTGCCAGGTAGGTTCCCATTATGTTGTTCTTTGCCTTAGCAGTTCAGGATGACTCACCATGTCTTTCTGGCACTTGATTTCATGGCATCCTGGTGTTTGAAAGCTGTCTCATCTGCTCTGAACCTTGGGAGAGGGAGCAATAAGTGCTCGAAGGGGAGGAGAACTCATTTGGGGCATCAGCCTTCCCCCTCTGACATGCTGCATCTTGCCTCTACCTGTCTTCTCAACATCAATCCCAAATGTTGATCCAGAGGCACAGCAAAGGCAGCAGGAGCAAAAGAGAACCCCAGACCTCATCTTTAGGGATGGACAGTGGATATGATACTACCTCTTGGGAGATTGATGGCAAAGGGAGGAGGAGGGAGGCTGGGTGCAAGACACCAAGGAGGACCTTGAGGTTACCCACTGAGAGATACTCAGTGTCTTCCTTCTTCCTTCAGTGCACGTGTCCTGGAGCTCTTGGTGCTACAGCATACTTGCATTGGGAAGTGGGTAGCCTTTGCCAGCACCTGGCTTTTCCATGGCCATCCCCATTTTTCCTCTTTGCCTTGTCCAGGTCCAGGGACTGTCACTGCAGGAAGCATTGCCCATCACCTCCCTTCATTTTTTCCTCCTCTTTTGGTGCCAAGTTGCTCTGACAGACTTTGGCTCATATCCCAGAAACAGACTCTGAACACACACAGACCGGGAAGGCTAAAATAACACTTGAAAATTGTTAAATAAATAGCAGTCGGTCTCTGTTAAATGGGAAACATAGCTTAAGTTGTTATATTTTTTTGTCCTCCCTTGGACAGGGAATTGGGGTGTGTGTGTATGTCTGTAGTTCTTGTCGTAATCCATCTGCTGTAGCCCCAAGTGGGCAGAGAAGGGTTATGCGACTCTGAGTTACCAAACACTTACAGTAAAAGTGTAGTCATCCTGAACCTCATCCAAAGAGCCTTAGGTTTTTTGTTGGCTTTTTTTTTTTTATATACTTTTTTTTTTTCCTCTCTCCTGCCAGGATGCTGCTGCGTCACTTGCATTCTTCACCCCTCCTGCCTTGTTGGGAAGGAGCAACCCTCCAAAGCTGGCGGTAACTCTTTCCAGGCTTCTCAGGGCAGTGCTTGGGGCCCTTCTGTGCTGCTTTGCTCAGTCCCAAAGCACTCCAGGACCACAGGGTCACCACCTAGGGTTTGCTCTGTAGCATTGCTGGTCATCCCTGTGCCAGACTGCCTCCCAAAAAGCTCTT
Organism: Coturnix japonica; assembly: GCF_054131305.1. Taxonomy (NCBI): domain Eukaryota; kingdom Metazoa; phylum Chordata; class Aves; order Galliformes; family Phasianidae; genus Coturnix; species Coturnix japonica. The sequence continues at coordinate 9,104,179 of NC_140664.1, read as the reverse complement.
GTCTCTCCCTGACACGTTCTCAGATCTCGAGTAAAAATAGTGTAACGATTATTGTAGTGTGGGAGAGCAGGGAACGCTGCAGGAAGCATTTGGAAAATGTCAGTTGCAAATGGCTGCCAGCAAAGATTGAGCAGGAGCAGGAATTGACTTAGATACTCTGAGCTGTGTGCCAGTGTGAGAAAGTGCACGTCTCATCCTTCCTGGGTCTTTCTATAGAGCACATCCCCCTGGGGCTCAGCTGCAGGTCCCAGGGATGCAGTGCAGGGCTGGATGAGTGCAGGGGATATACCTACATTCAGTACACCCTAACCTGCTTCTCTTCTGTTTTTTTTTTGGTTTTTTTTGTTTTTTTTCACATTAGTTACCCCACCCAACCCAGCCCAGCAAGGCAATTGTTTCTTGCTGATTAGTTTCATGGCAAAACAAACAAACGAACAAATAAATAACAACTCTTACCTCCCTACAGTGTCAAAATTGTCCATTTCATTCCTCAGCTTCCTAAAGCTGTTGGTGTGGGATGAGCTGCAGGAGCTCTGATTCCCTGGTGAGAGTGGGGTAAAACTGTAGAAATGGCCTGAGCAGGAATAACCCAACTACAGAAGGGGAGGAAGTGAGTGTCTTGACTTCAGCCTGCAAGCCTGTAGTTCTGTATGGCAGCAATAGCCTGAACATGGTTATCTCGAGCATCAGTGTTTAATGCAGTGATGGAAACAGCTGATTCTAGATAAAAAGAGGGAGATTTGGTAGAAGACATCACAATATCTTTTAGATGCTTCAAATTTTGTCTTTTTTCCCCCATGATGTAAGAGCAAAGGTTGCACCACTTTGAATGGGTATTTAACAGGAGCCTTCCTCTTAAATTAAGTAGGATCGTGTTTCTTCAGCATTTAGTGTGAATCTTGATGCCTGGCAGAGTATTTCAGCCTTCCAAAGAGACATGCAAGAATAAAGCAAAATGATTCACTGCATACTAAAATGCTCTTAATGTAAAATAATAATAATAATAAATAAACAGAAAAGTTCATTTCAGCTTTGCAATAAAACTATAAAACTCACCAGCCAGTAAACAGTGGATCTGTTCCCATGGAGAGGAGCTGCTGCAGACCTAAAAGCTTGCTGTGGGAAAGAAAAAAAAATATAAATCAAAAAGATCCACTCTTGGTCTTGCAAACAAAGGTTGCCTTGGATTGTGGTCACATGTTACTGTTCAGCTGATCGAGCTCATGCCAAAAGGGGAAAGATTTCTAGTACTTGCTTGAACCCCACTGAACTGGTTTAGGGAATTAATTAGAGGAAAAAACTCTTCACCTTTGTTTTTTCCCTCACCGTTTTTCTCCTAGATCCGATGGCCCTGCGTGAACTCACCAGCCCAGCCACCCCTTCCATGACTTGTGAACTTGACTGTGATTTAAATTGCACCCTGAGCAAAGGGGCTTTGGCTTCTCCCTGCTGAGGAAGAAAGAGCCTGCCACATACCCAAATCTGAGCTTTGTAAATCATACCTAGCAATTCTTGGTGACCAAGTTGCTTCGAGGATGTAAGGAGGAGGAATGCCTGCAAGACGTTCTGGGGGTGAATTGCAACCCCTGGGTATATCAAAGGTGTTGATAAGCTGGTGTTGCTGGCAACCCTCCTGGCCTGACTTAATGCTCTGTGTGCATATGTTCTGTAAATAATGATCAGGGCTGGTTCCTTCCCTTGAACACATCCTCTGTTCCTGCCTGTGGAGGTGGTCAGGAGACCTTCCTAAGCCTGGAGATTGAAGGCTGTGTGAAAATATCCAAAATCTTTGGCTTCACCGAGTTGGTGTTAAGGTGCATGGGTATGTTGCATGCATCATATATAGTTTTCAGGACAAACTCAGTGCAGCTGGCTTAGCTCTCATCCGAGGCAGTTCTGTCAAGGCTCAGGACTCACATCTAATCTTTACAAAGCTCATCAGATCACTGGTACCAGAGAGTGCTTTTCTTTGAGGGATACTGTATCAGCAGAGCTGGGTATTGGATTGCTTTCCAGGATTTTGTTGCCTCGTCATGTCAGAGAGTTTTTTTTTTTTTGGTGAAGGTTATGAATTCCATCACACAGTGACCTTGTTGTCTTCTGTAGCAGATGAGCCTTGGGTTCCTGGCTGACATTTTCACCTAAGGGTGAGAGTAGTAAGATGAGGTATTGCACCCAGACCTGTTAGTTTGGAATACTATGGTGGTTATGTCTCTCTTTTTTACCCTAGATAGTATGTGCTAGGGTGAGCTGAAGGAAGGAGAAGGGATGAAAAGTACCACTGTAAGTTGGAATTGCCCAGCGAAGAGCCTGAATCAGCTGCAGAGTATACTGAAAATCTTGGTTTCAGACCTGCATTTTATATTTTTCAATATCATTTTATCGTGCAGTGAAAAAGCAGATCTGTTTCTTGGATGAGGTGGAATTAAACACTTGCCTTTTCCCAAGCTTATTGTGCTTCCCTGTGGCACCGCACACTTTGTTTGTAGCATCCCGCATGGGAGATAAAAGGGTTTGGTGCATACTGCCTGCGGGGCAGTGTGGATTTCTCCTCAAAAACCCAGTTTCTAGTTTTAAATGCCTAAAAAATGAGACCTGTGCCTTATCTCTTGGGAGATCGTTGATGGATCCATTTCTCAAAAAGATATTTTATTCATTCAAACTATTCAGTTCTTTAATTCAGTGCCACTCCCTTCATTCAGATGCCTGGAGTCTTTTATCATGTCTCCTCTTACTCATTGCTTAGCCAAGTTAGACATACTTAGTTCTTTTAATCTTTCCTGGTAACTGAGTGTCTTTAATCATCCTGCTTGATGTCAGAGTGTTTGATGCCCACTTTTACTGAAAGTAAGCCTGGATTTTGTGTGTGTGCAAATCACTTGGGAAGTGATCCAGGAGAGCAGGAGTAGCTGAGCAGCTGCAGCTGGTTGCACAGGCTCACTCCTGGATTCCTCAAAAGCTCCCTCAAATATCCCAGTGTGGGTGCTGGGGAAGATTCTTGTATGCCAGCGGACTTGGCACGCTTGGGGATTAATTAATGTTTTTGTTGGATGTGGGCAGCAGCTCCCCTGAAGACGTCTCATGGCTTGGCTTTCCAGAGGCACATTTCTCTGGACTTCCATGGAACTAATTGAAGATGCAGGTGTTGATTATGTTTGCAGAAAACAGGCCCAGAAAGGTTACTGAAACCTGCATTTCCTTCTCTTACCCATCAGCAACAAGAGCAAGATAGAGACTTAATTTCCTTCTACAAAATCCATAGCAAAGCCGAGGGATGGGCTGTTTTTCAGGAGCAGTGATTTTGCAACGTGCTGTTAGTGAAGCTCGTCTGCTCTTGCTGCAGGTATTAATGTTGATTTTCCAGATGAGTTCATATATTTGCACATGAAAATAATCATTCACAAATTCTTAAATCAGTGTGAATGTAGGAATCGTTGCTGTCTGTTACTGAGCTATGCAATGTATCACCTCAGCACAGTGTCATCAGACTTGGCTTTCTGGAGTTCAGCATCTGCTTTCCTTCTTTGAGATAGAAGTCCACTATTTACCCCGCCTTATTTCAGTGGGAGCTGTAGGTATTTCTCTGATCCAAGCCCAGTGCTGACTCACATGGGTTAATGCAGCGCATCTCCGGGTTTGCTGGCATCAGCACTGAGGCAGCTCTCGGGGTGGCACCTCTGAGTGAAGGAGGAGCATAGACTTTGAATCACAGCGTTTGGCAGCAAATTAAAGAAGGCCAAAGACCGCCTGTCCCTCCCCCTCATCCTATCCTGCAAGAATGCTTCTCATACTTCCCAAACTTAGCAGTGCAAATGTCACTTGGTTAAGTACACTGCCTGACGATGCTATTCTGATGTTAATAAATGTCCCATTCCCCCACTGTGGTTCAAACTCGGTCTACCAAAGAGGCTGTGTGATATACAGCTATCCTTACATGGGGTCCTGTGGCCTGGGAGGAGGAAGAAGAGCAAAACCTGGTTTGGGGAGAAAGCAAAGTTCCAGCACAGAGCAGCACCTGGTGCCCTCTGGGTGCCCCTTGTCACCCTTTGGTAACAAGAATGTAGTGTGGAATGTCCCTAAAGCCTGGAGATGGCTGCTAGGAAAAGTGTGTGCCCTCTTGGTGATGCTCGTGCCCTCTTGGTGAACATCCCAGGAATACCACATCAGCTGGAAGAGCCAGCAGGCTCGTTTTGATTTTCCATTGCTGATTCACTGCAGGTGTTCACCGTGAGATGGGCATAGCACTGTAGAACACCATCCCCACCCCTGGGGCACGTCACACCCTGTGTGCAATTACATTCACTTTGCTGGAGGATTTTCACTCCCTACCTCTTTGATTGCAACCTTGGGGGCTGGAGTGATCGCTTTTATATATAATTGGTTTACTTTGCAGCAGTATTTTGAAGAAGAGAGGAAATGAAGCTTTTTGGTTGGAGGGAAGGGACAGGGTTTGGCTCGCTGACATTTCTTTTGTTGCGATGCTGTATAGGTCTCGCTTGCCTGCAAAAAGGAGAAAGGAGGAGTGTGTGCAGGGAGTTCAGGTCCTGTTGTGGCTTCTTGGGAAGTGAGGTGAGTTGTGACAGCCTTCAGTGCTACTAAGCTCAAAGCTACAAACACAACTGGGTTTCCCTGCAGCCTTTGGGTGAGACCTCTTCTGAGCCTCCAGATTTTTTTGTTATGGGTTTCTTTGTATTTTCTAGGCTGATGGGAGGTTTTTAGACTGCTGATGTGATCAGGGTTGCAGGAGGCTGTAGGATCACACAAAACTTATTTCTGACTGTGGCTTGGCTGTATCTGGGATTCACAGCGTGGGACTGCATTCCTACTATTACTAACACTGTTAGTATATGGTCTGCATTTGTCTGGTTGAATTGTATGTGTGGTGTCTGCACCATGTGCAGGAGGACTTGAGTCCAATACATTTCTTGTGGCTTTGGATATCCAGAAGATATTGAGAGCTTGGGCCTCTGCTAACCTACCAAGTGCCCTTGAGTTTTCTTCTCTTTTGAGAGGAGTTTGAACACAGCCCACATATATGAGCTTGTCTGAGCCTGTCCTCTGTGCTCATACACCCTGACTGGCAGCATGAGCACGTTCCTGAGGGATAGGTATCATCACTGTGGCAGTGCAGTCCAACTGGGCCATCTCACACAAGATGTGGCAGTCCCGGTAGGGACCAGCGAGACATCTGTTGTACAAGTGTCCTAGACTCAGAGAATCATCAAATATCCAGAGCTGAAAGGGACCTAAGAATTATCGAGTCCAACTCCTGGATCCACACAGGACCACCTAAAATTCAAACCCTATGTCTCAGAGCAATGCTCATGAACTTCGGCACCTTGGGGCTCTGAACAGTAACCTGGGCAACCCATTCCATGCCCACCGCCCTCTGGTGCAGATCCTGTCCCTGACCCACACCCTCCCCTCCCCTGATGCAGCTCCATGCCGTTCCCTCATGCCCTGTTTGGGTCACATAGAGCAGAGCTCAGTGCTTCCCCTCCACTCCCTGTGAGGAGCTGCAGCCACCATCAGGCCTCCCCTCAGCTCCTTTGCTCTGGGCTGAGCTCACCCAGGGTTCTTACCTGCTCCTCCTCCATCTTGCCTTCCATACCCTTCACTATCTCTGTACCTTCCTTAGGACACTAAAAGATTTGTGTCCTTAAGCTGTGAGACGCTGAATGATACATAGTGACACAGCACCGATGCTGGCACCTGCAGTGGGATGGCAGTACTGAAATACACTGTATCCCACTAACTCAGCAGTGGTCTGCAGATGTGAAAAGGTGAAAAAATGAGCCCTATGTGTCAGGGCTTTCTTGGTTAGCATTTCTTGTGAGATTTTTTGTGCACATCATTGCATCTCCCGTGCACTGGAAATTCCCTCTAGATATCCATCTGCCTTTGCTGAGCTGTCTCCTCCCCTGCACTTCCTCACTATAAGCTTTTTCAGGACAGGAACTTTTTTTTTTCTGCGTGTGTTTGCATAATGCTCGGCATGTGCTATCCGGTCCATATTGCAGTGTGACTAAATATCTTTTATCTGAACAGTTGTGACTCTGGAGGGCCTTTTGTATGTTTCTGTCTCCCTGATGCCCTAGATGTGTTCACAGAGGTGCAACTCATTGCCTTGTGTTGAGGAAGGGACTAATGTCGATGATGTGTTTTCAAGAGTCTCACCTGGGATCAAGGCAAACATGTTATTTGCTGCATTATGTAACTGTTGTTCAGTTGTAAGTTGGCAAATAGAGAGAATGTGAGAGTGTCTGTATAGTGAAGGAGACAGAGTCACAGTAACATCATATGGTCACTGCCTTTGGCTGAGCTCTGGTCATGATCAGGTGGTGGCTGTGTACATCTCCTTCCATCCATCCACCTTGGGACCAGAGAGTGTTGCGGAGGTCAGGTGCTTCCTTCTGCTGCTGGTCTCTTTGCTCTCAAGCTGTGCCTCGATTCTGCACCCAGAGAACAGGGATAAGTTGAGTCTTTGGAGTTTTGATAATTACCTTAAGGTACATATAGGGCTGCAGCAGCAGGTTCTAGTCCCGTGTTTAACTGGAGCTGGGTGCTTTCTACAGTATCAGTGGCTCTCAATGAAGAGCCTCATTTTCACTTGGCTGCTCTAAGACCAGCTGGCTTTTCTTGGATAAAGTTCATCCAGCATAACAGCTGTCTTCCCTCCTCCTTCCCTCTGCTTCTGGAAGCTTGCTCTGGTCTGACACCTTCATCACCAGCAGTGTTGGGGATTGGGGCTTGGATATTCAGACCTCTTACCCTCTTCTTGTTGCAGGGTCACCAAACCCATGAGTAGGTGCCAGGCCACTACAGCTGTGCAAGGCTCTCTCTGTCTTCTTGGGTTTTGTTTGCTGGGGTGGTGGAATGCAGGGATTTGAGGGCCTGTGGGTTCCTTAAGCACTTAAACAGGAGAATGCACTCATCTCCTTGATAAAATGAGCAGCCTGCTTGAAGTGGTGGGGAGGGGAGGATTTTATAAGTCTCAGGATCATTGGTTAAACATTAAGAAGGACAGTTGCTATCAGCAGTGCATAGTCTGGTTGGAGGCCTGTAATTAGTGGTGTTTCCCAGGGGTTGGTGCTAGGACTGGTCTTGTTCAATATTTTCATCAGTAATCTGGATGAAGGAATAGAGTGCATCCTCAGCAAGTTGTAGATACAAAGCTAGGAGGAGTGGCTGATGCACTGGAAGGCTGTGCTGACATTGAACAGGACCGGATGTTCTGATGGTCAGCAGGTCGGCCATGAGCCAGAAGTGTGCCCTTGTGGCCAAGAAGGCCAAGATATCCTGGGTTGCCTTAAAAAGACCATGGCCAGCAGGTCAAGGGATGTGATCTGTTCTGTCTTGGTGAGGTCACATTTAGAATACTGTGTCCAGTTCTGGGCTCCCCAGTTCAAAAAAGACAGGGATGTTCTAGGAGTCTGAGGAAGGCCACGATGATAAATGGCCTGGAGCATCTCCTATATGAGAAAAGGCTGAGTAACCTGGATCAGTTCAGAAGTCTGAGGGAGAACATGATTAATGTCTATAAATATCAGAAGGGAGCTGTGAGGCAAATGGATGAGTCCAGGCTCTTCTCAGTGGTCTGTAGTAATAGATCAGGGAGTGATGGCGTAAAACTTGAACATAGGTTCCACACAAACATGCAAAGGAACCTTTTGCTAAGGGTGATGGAGCATTAGAATAGGTTGCCCAGAGAGGTTGTGGAGTCACCTCCTATGGAAATATTCATGACCTGCCTGAACGCCTACCTGTGTGATCTGTTGTAAGGAACCTGTGTTAGCAAAGGGGTTTAATTTTATGATCTCTTGAGGTCCCTTCCAACCACTGCAATTTTGTGATTCTGTGACTGTGCATTAGGCTGGGTGGAGAAGATTTTTTTATCTGTTTTCTGGGGGCTAAAAACAGGTGTTAGGTGTCTGGGAGTTGCCTTGAAGGCAGAGAAGGAGGATGCAAATGAACTGTGAGACATAAAAGGAGCCATCGGAATGCCCTGTTCTGCCACTAAGTTTGCCTCCACCCTGAGCAATTTGCATGGTGGGAGCTGATCATTCTGCAGCCTCCAGAAAAGAGAATGTGTCCTGCCTCAGGAGACCCTTTCAAACCTAAAGATCTTACAGAGGGGCAAAAAGGGACTGAGCCCAGAGGCCTGGTTGTTTATAGATAGGCCAGGAGATGGGTCTTGCTCAACAGGGTGGGCTGTGTCTGCTTTCCTGGCTGGGAGCTGGGTTCCTGAAGAGGCTGAGTGCTCAACCTTCCCTGTTTTCAGTGGTGAGTAACTGCTAACTATAACTTTCTGGCCCTTGGGAGGGGCCTGGATGAAGTTTCCTTCAGGTTTTGCAATAGTTGAAATAAGTCAATGCTGACCCTAGTACACATAGCAGCTTAAAATCTTCTGTCAATGCAGTCTGTGGGCTCAGGGCCCAGTGGCGAGCTACTAGAGGTTACTACTGCCTGTTTGCTGTTGCAAAAACAGTGTAGCAATTAGTTTAAACGTACCTGCAGGAGATTTTAGGCTGTACTTTGCCTAATGCCTGAAGGAATTGGGGCTGTTTAGTCTGTAATAGAGGAGGCTGAGAGGAGAGCTCATCACTAGCTGAAAGGTGGTTGCAGTGAGGAGAGTGTTGGTCTCTTTTCTTGGGTGACAAGTGATATAAAGTGTGAGGCAACAGCTTCAAGCTGTACCTGTAACCTGTCAAGGAATAGCAGCACAGCTGGGGACCTCCTGGATGTGATGATACTGACTGTGGTGGTGAGAGGAGCTGAGCACTTATCACACAGTCCTCCTTCTACCCTGCCCACATTTTACGCCCAAACTCTGTCCTCGTGCTTTTAATGAAGTTGATGCTTATGCTGTGATTTTAGCACCTGTCTCTTGTAGCAAGCATTTTTGGGAAATTCCTCACCCATGGATGGCAGTTCTCCCTCCTCACTCACTCTTCCTATTGTATTTGTATTGCACAGTGGTCAGCACCTGTGTGTGCTGTCCTGCAGAGTAATATGCCCCACCTCAGCTCAGTGATGATTTTATTGTTCTACAGTCTAATTTTTTGTTGTTAACAAGCATTTCCTTAGCATCCCTGTAAGACAAGATGCTACCTCTTTGCCACAAAGGTTGGATGTTCATTGGCTCTGTGTGTTGGTCCTTCCCTTTTCTGAATTCATTTGATACATGCAGGATGTAATGTTAAACATTTGGGCTTTCTCCTATTTCAGACCTTTTTCCTTCTGTAAAGTAATCCCATGGGATTACAAATGTTTCTGTGAATGCCCAGATCAGATCCCAAGAAGGGAACAGCAGGTTACACAGCCCCACAACCACACACTGCTTCATCCTTGTGTATGTGGACACAATCAAAACTTTGGATCAAAAGTTTTAAGGCCTTACATCCTCTCAGAATGCTGTTGCTATAAGTCTGGAAGAAATAAATGGTGACGTTGTTCCATCTTGTCTTCCTTCAGCTCAGTACATTTTCCTCTCCATGTTCAGCTGTTCTTCATCAGTGGCTCCCACCATCATCAGAGCCAGCAAACTGTGGTGCTCAGCAATGTCATGTTTATGTGTTTTACGACATTCTAACCATGTCTTCTGGCTGGACATGGCTGTTAGACATTATAATACAGCAGTCATAAACCTGAACCATCTGATGACCATAACCACATATAGGGATCATCTATACACAAAAGGATTAGTGCAAGGTGGGCAGCTGAACGTAAGGTTGAAGATTTTTATGAAAGTGTCAAGATGTTGGATGTGAAAGAATCAGATGTGTTCTGGTTTTTTATTGAGGTTTTGCATCAATGGTATGTTCGGTCTTGCTGCTTCTTATTAAAGTTAAGTGTCTGTGGTGGGTTAAGTCGTATGTGTACAAGCAGATGCTCTCAGAGGTGGTTTATACCTTAGTCTGTGTGTCTTTTCTGCATGAGCTCTCATCCCTCCATGCCTTTGCCTGGCACACTGTTCACAGATCTGCCCCTGACCTTTACATTTTCTCAGGGTCTTCACTGCCTTTCCTGGCAGCTTGATGATGTGACCAGGAAGAACTTGTTGAAGAGTTGGGGTATGTCATGCAGACTTTGTCCATAGCAGGTGCTTGGGGCAATAGAGCTGGTGGTGAGGTGAGGAACTGTCAGGGTCTCTCCTACAGCACAGCAGGACCTGGGTTGGAGACCCTGCACTGCTAGCCAGAAGGGACTACAGGAGGTCCTATTCTACTTGTAGCGGGGCAGGGCATACAGAGCCAAGGCCTGTGATTATTCAGGAATGGAGATATCACCTCCTTTCCAGGTGGCTCCTTCCAGCCCTAACCCTAACCCCACACCACCCTTCTTTCAGGAAGGATTTCTGGCTAATTTATTTTACTCCCAAAAGCGTAAATATCTGTTTGGTACTTTGGTCCACCTAGAGCTGTTTGACCTTTGTGACTGTGCCAGTTTGGTGGACTTCATTAATCTAAATGACAGTGGGCAGGAGTTAAATGAGAATATAAAAACAGATGTTTTCTAATCTGATTCATTGGGGAGGGGGAGAACAAGTACTACTTTGTAGATCTGTTGTTCCATGGACTGTGGCAAGTTTCCAGACAGTTGGCTTAGTTGAGGAGTGGCTGGGGGAACTAAGGTTGGTTAATCTGGTGAAGAGGTGGCTAAGGGGAGAGCTCATCACTCTACAACTGCCTGAGAGCAGGTTGCAGCAAGGATAGTGTTGGCATCTTTTCTTAGGTGACAGGTGATAGACCATGTGGCCTGAAGTGGCCTCAGGTTGAACCAGGGGTGATTTAGATAGGATATCAGGAGTAATTTCTTTATAGATAGGGTCTCAAGCATTGAAACCGGCTGCCCAAAGAGGTGATGGGAGTCCCCGTCCCCAGAGATACGTAAGAGCTGTGTGGATGTGTCTCTAAGGGACATGCTTTATTGATGGACTCTTGCTAGTGTTCAGTTGATGGTTCCGTTTGATGATCTTGAAGATCTCTTCCAGCCGAAATGATTACATGATTCTAGATGAGATGTCTAACTACTAGACAGCTCAGATTAGGTAGAAAACAGTCCTTCCTGTTAATTCCTTAATGTTGTTTGTATATAAAAAGAGTTCAGTAATAACTCCTTGCTTTCTGGAAATGGAGTATAAATAGGACATTTGGAGCTGCTTTGTGGTTACAGCAGTGGACAGGTGACTATGATAAGGATCTCAGGCTGTGTTCATCTTAGCCATGGGCAAAATCTTAGAAAATGCCAGCATGACAAGGGTTAATGCATACACTTAGGTATCTCATGGTGAACTGATGAGTTCTGAAAGCAATTTTACTGCTGCACACCACCCCAGACTTTTTTATATACGATGAAGCTTCAAATAGTGCTCACGTCAGACTGAAATCAATATATCCAGGAAAGATTAGGACAATTTCACTTGAGGTTTTTGTTGTGGTTTCTTGCAGGAGGAATAAAGAAGGTAGGATAACCAAGGTCAGCACCTCACTTCAGGCTATCAGTTGGACTGCTTGTGGGCAGAGATATTAAGTTACCGTGTGTGTAATTTATCCATTATGCTGGTGACCAAGTAATCCAGTAAAATGGCAGCAAAAAGGATAGGGAAGTTATGAAAATTTCTGCTGTAAACTGAACTGGAAGGATTACGTGCAGAGCTGTCTTTGGTTATCAGATGTCACATTGTCTTTAGAAAGTGCCTGAGAGGGATTTTACTCAAAGTTTTGCAATAGAAGTCTCAGTGCCCATAAGTAGGGCAGAGCATGTCTTTTCAAACAGAGGCTGTGTTGTTCCCTGCCTGGGTGCTCTTCACAAGTTTTGGGCGCGCCAATTTTGATTATGGCTTGCATTTATTATTGCTTAATGTAATTAATGCCATCATTTGAAATTGATTAAGTATTGTTTAATATCATAGTATCCTTTATTACAGCTTACTTCTTCCTTGTATTTGTTATCCTCATCTTCTCATCTTTATTGTAGTATTGCTAAATGCTTCCTAGACCTGGGATGCATGTGTGCCTCCTTTGATATCCTTAGTCACATTATCCAAGTGCAGATTACAGGTGCTGACAACTGTCTGACCCATTTTCTTTTGTTTACAGCCTCATTTTGCACCTTAACTTGGTTTTTATGAAGTAATTGAGCTAAATATAGTATTATTTTAGTCTAATTTATACGCAGTTGACATTATTTAACTTTCTTGCTTTATGTGGATAAATTCTCAAGGATGGCATCCTGGCATTCTCTGCCAGTATTGCTTTCTGTGTAGTTAATATAGAATTAACCTTAAAGGAATGGGTTTTGAAAACTTATTTCCAATCTTCTGCTTATTTTTGCCATGTCTGGGCTGCTGATTATAAGAAAATTGCGCCTCAGAAGAAGGCTGCTTTGACAACACACTGTACACTATATGAAGCCAAGGAAATAATGTGCTGCAGAACCCTATGGACCTTCTGGCTGATTTTTTCTCTTTTAAGATCCAGAGTGATCATCGTCTGTTGTGGTATGTGGGGCTCCAAGCCAAGGATATCCACTATTTTTGAAGCATGATCATTACTGTTCAAAATAGGCTTTTTTTTCCATGATCTTATAGGATTTCGCCTCTTCTCTAATAAGCTAATTTTATCCCTGCTTTGGCATCTGTACTCTTTGGTGTTATTTTGGTGTGTACTTTATATATATCGTATGTAGCTCTGTGCACGCATGCATCACTGTGTGTGATTTATACAAGCTTGTCTTGTCTCTGCTGTCAGAGGGAAATCATTCTCACTTTTGTGATGGGGGTGTCAGGTCAGATGTGTCGAGTCCATTGCCAGACCTTTCTGTGACCTGTCCCAGTTTGCTTCCCTTCATCCCTAAATGATACCATTGCTTCTCCCAGGCAAGAGAAGATGTGAACCATCCACTACTCTTGCTGTATGAACACAGGGGGTGCCTTTATGACCTGCTACTTCTGCTTCTCTGTCAGCTGTTCCTGGAATGATGGCCTGTGTCATTGGAGACTGCTTTGCAAGACAGACACTAAGTCTAGTGAATGGAAGAAAATATTTCTCACTCTCTTTATTTGCCACTGCACCCACTGTCCTTATTTCTAGGGAAAAAAAAGACTTAAGTTGTACAGCCATCTTCTCTTCCTTCTTGTCCTTCATCCTCACATTATTTTTGAATGAGTAATTTTGAATGGATCTGCTTCAAGATGAAATTTTGCCTTGCTTTGGGTAGCAAAAACTGAGTAACTAAAATCTCCTTCTGAGGTAATGGGGTAGGAATGGATTGGATGGTGCTAGGACCTTGTGCTCCAACTGAATAACAGGGGAAGAGGAATCCAGCAGCAACAACATGCTCTTGAGGAAGAAAAGGAGACATATTTAACCCTAAGGTCAAGTAATGGAAGAGAAATGATCCCTCATGGTCAATTCCAACCTGAAGGAGCCCAAGGAGCATGATGGTCATTTGACTGACCCATCTTTTGGTCCTGTTCAGAAGAAGATGTTCCTATTGCATGGACATTAATGACCTTTGTTTCACTGTCATGTCTTTAAGGGCTCAAGATGATGTTTGCAGAGGAAACAGAGACCTGGTCTGCCATGACCTTGTCAGTGTTACATATTTGCATAATGTGAATGCCAGCCCGGATGAATTGTGACAGGTGTATTTGTTGTAAGCAAATAAAGGTTTTCAAGAAGCTCTGGAGTTTCTAGTTTAATAACCTGAGAATGGATACTTAAAAAGATATGTTTTGTGGCATGACATGGAAAGTGAGTTCCTTCGAGACAGAAGAAAGGTAAAAGGATGAAATTAGTACAGCCAAATTTGCCATGTACCCTGACTACCGGTTTTGAGGTTGTCATCTGTGGGAGGTGTTATGTCTAAGCAGAGCATCAGAGTCTTATGCAAAGGCCTTAGTGTATTCAGTTTTACCTTGATTTTACATCAAGTTACTGTGTTGTGGTTTAACCTGGCAGGCAGCTCAGTTCCACACAGCCATTTTCTCACCTCTTCCTCCCAGTGTGATGGGGGAGAGCATCAGAAAAAAAAAACCAACAAAACAACAACGCAAAGTAGAGTTTGTGAGTTAAGATAAAACTATTTAATAAGACAGAAAAGGAAGAAGAAAAAAACGATAGTAAATAACCACAAAACAAGTAATACACAACACAGTTAATTGCTCACCACCCACTGGCAGATGCTCAGCCAGTCCCTGAACAGCTGCTACCCCCCAGCCAACTCCCCATGGTTCTTCACGTTTTTTTTTGCATGATGCCATATGGTATGGAATATCCCTTTGGCCAGTGTAGCTCAGTTGACCCGCTTCTGCCCCCACCCATCTCCTTGTGCCCCTACTACCCCCCTCACTGAAACTTCCCTGGCTCTGTACAGCACTGCTCAGCAACAACTGAAATGCTATGAAGAAATGTCCCAGCTGAAACCAAGATGTGCTGGATGGCAGAAAGATGTGACTTTTGCTTTGAGGAGCACCACAGCTTGCCACCAGTTAATCAGATTAGCACTTGTGGTCCTCTTCCTCACTACTGGCACTGTTATCGTTGATTTCATAAAAACATTCTTTTATTTTTTGCAAAGAAAGGAATCCTTACAGTTTGATAGAGGCCACAGAGGTGTTAAAACGTTGAGCCTGAGGTTTTTCACTTATTGTTACCTACTTCAGTGAGAGCTCTGCTGAAGCTGAAAAGGTTTCAGCAGTGTGAAATTGCCAAAGGAAAGGAAACACTCAACATTTTCAGCTTCATAGTCACCCAAGCCATAGCTAGTTCCGGAAGGGTCGATGAGTGTATGGACGTGAGTAAGCCTTCTGAGACTAGCGTGGGCTCTATCAGACCTAGCAGGGGTTTCCCAGGTCAGACCCGAAGCTCTCCACTCGAGATTTGAATGTCACAGCAGCTGCATCTACAGGAAGGCTTTGGCTAACACTGTACAGTCAAAAATATCTATTGTTCCCTTAACAGACAAAGCTATAACAGGAAAAATGTCTTGTGTCAACCTGGCCTTTGAAATACAAATGAGTAAGAGCAACCTCACTTTTAAATGTCATCATGTGCTTTGTGCAGTCACTTTGTAATTTGCTTGCTTGCTTTTCTGTGGTTACTGCATTTCAGAGCTTTTGCTTCAAATGATGTTTAAATAAAAGGGAAAGGAGAGGAAAAGGCATTTCTGGTGCTGCATGGGGAGTTCTTTGGGGTTGCACTGACTGCTTCTATTTTTAAGCATAAAGACAGGCATTTTGTTCCTATAAAGTATCAGCTGATGGTGGAAATACCAGCAGCTGTGTTTTCTTATTTCATGAAGTTTGAGAGAAAGGTACATGAAGGAGCACTATGCATCTCTGCTTTGCAAACTTGGCTTTTTCTATATGCCCCTTTTCTGATTCAGAATCTTTTGGGTCCTGGTGGCTTGCAGTAACATAATGAAACTTCCTCTTGGTGAGGATGGCTGTCCAACACTTGCAGCATGGCAAGTGCCATCCAAGCACCCTGCTTGCCAAATCTCCCTTTGCTTTTGTTCACTGCTTTCTGCATGGGGCACCTTTGGTTTTGCTTGAAGTCCTGCATCTGTTTGGTGGGCATCTGTTCCTTCAAACTGAATCTTGAAGTGTGTGCAGAACTGACTCTGGAATTGGGTTGGTCCTTCTGCAGGGAAGCTGGTTACGGAAACAAACTGTTATTTGGGGTTGCACTGTGATGGACTGACTGGTTTGGGTGTTTTTGGTCTGTTTGTGATTAAATCTGATGGTGACAATAAAAACTGAACAAAAAATAACATGAAAAGTAAATAAAAGCCTTGGAAGGATATTTTGGGTTGCCAGAGGATCTTCATCCACAGAAATTTAATTGCTTTAAAGTAATGCAGTGACTAGTTCGAGTCGTCTTTGCAGACTCCTGTCTGAGCAATGGACATTTCTATGGAATTAATCAGAAAGAAATGCAGTTTCTTTCACCATGGGCAAAAACAGCCCTCAGACTGAGGAGACTGCGTAATAGCAACAACTGTAGCTGTTGACTTAGCCAGAAATACACAGCCAGTAATAAACACAAAAATCATTAGGAAGTATGGACCACTGAATCCATGCTGAAAAGCGCTCAGAGCCGTATTGCGATCAGTGGGTAAGGGGGTTGGAAAGAACAGTGTGAATTCTGGGGTGTGGTGCTGAGACTGGAGGCATACTGTGAGGTGGGCTGGAATTGGGTGGGACAAGACAGCATGGCATAGTATGGGGTAGCAGGGGATGGCATGGCATAGCATGGTACGGGATGGCATTGGATGGGACAAGGTAAGATGGGATGTCCATGTACATACAGGGGAGTGGCAGATCTACATTTCATCAGTCTTGGGATTCAGCATTTTGCAGATCTGAAAGTAATGCTTGGCCAGTCAGTGGTACTACTCACACAGTTCTGATTTGATAAGGTGGATTATCTGTTTTGAAAACAAGAATGGGAGGAGTGAATATCTTTTCCCCACTTTGTTGATGTTGAAATACCATGTTGCAATATCCTGTGTTTTAGGATATTTAAATGTACTTCACAAGTTGATTTTGTACTTTTCATGTTTGTCTGCCACTCAAAGTGAGCTACTTCTCAAGTAGCTGTTTAAACTCCCCAGGCTGCCCTAGAACAGCTGCATCACCCTGGCAGCAGCCCTGGGCAGGAAGGAGATGCTCTCCACTTTCAGGTGGCCCAGAGAAGGGCTTGTCCTACTCTCACTTTCATGGTGCAGCTGGTGCAAAATTATGTTCCTGCCACGAGGGAGACTGAATTTATCCTGTCAGGTGTCTAGGAAGGGGCGATACGAGAAGCATCATGTTCCCACTTTGTTTTAGCACCCAGAGCCTTGTGAACTTCATATTTTGACACTTTCCGAATTGGTTGTTGATGTGCAGTGGGCTCTCAGCTCATTCTCCAATTTGAAATGAAGATTTTCTTCACTCTCTGCTTTAAGCGTACCACTTAAAACCACAAACAGCCTGGTGATGTGGAGCAGGCTGCTGGTGTTCATCCCCATGGCACTTAAAGCACAGAGGATCGTTTAAATGGGAGTATTCTACAGAGAATCATCAAATCATAAAATGGCTTAGGATGGAGCAGACACTAAAAATCATCTAGTTCCTGCCATGGGCAGGGTTGCCCCCCACAACATCAGGCTGCCCAGGGCCCTGTCTGTCCTGGCCTTGTATGCCTCCAGGGATGGGGCATCAACAGCTTTTTTTGGCCAACCATTCCAGTGCCTCATCACCCTCTGCATAAAGAATTTCTTCCTCAAAGTGCCATTTCTGGGGTGAAGCCCCAGCCCTGCCAGTCGCCACAGCCCCCTGCAAGGCGCCTGCACACAAAAAGCTGGGATTTAGTGTGGCAAAACAAGGAGTTGTGAAGAGGCTTAGGGACAGCAAGTCTGTGCCAGATCACAGTTTTCTGTGAGTTAAATAAATGTTGTCTTTTGAAGGAAGGTGTTGAAATGCTCCTGTGGCCTGTTAAAAACAGTGGTGCGTTGGGTGAAGAGCTGCCATCCCCTTTTTCCATTTCCTTCTCCATTTCTCTTTCCATTTCCTTTTCTGTTTCCATTAATAACTGTAAGTTTTTCTGCTTCATGCTTCTTTAACTTTTTGTTCACTTACGACTTTCAAGGCGTGCTTTTACCAAGTTTAAATGCTTTGCCTTTGCTTTGTTGAAAATCACACGTCAGTTGAATGACTGCTGTTATCTCAGGTTTCCCCGGGTCTTCCCATGGGCTGCTTTTGATTTCAAAGGTACATTTGTTGAAAAAAGGAAGATTTCCACAAAAATGCCCATTGCACCTCTGACTTGTTCACACAGGGCTCCTGTTGAGCAGCTGTCCTGTTTTACTGAGCGGCTGGAGTTACAGGCTGATTAAAGGAGTAGGAAACCTCTTTTCATTTCTTTCTGCTGCATGTATGTGACTATTGGTGTGCTCTGCTTTTGGGTGCAGGGAAGATGTGTGCTTAATGTGACTGAACCTCCTCTTTTCTAAGTTCAGAACTGATCCAAGTTTACCACTCACTTCTTCTTGGCGAGCTTTTGGTAAAAGGGATTATTTAAATCCATGTTTTTCCTTCAGTTAGTTTTATTCTGGGGTGGAGCTCATCCAGTGCAGTCCTCCTGGGGATGAGGTGGGAATGAGAGGGGTGCTGGACACCTCACTGTATCCCTGTGCACCTCACAGTCCTCAGCACTGGGTGCTGCTCCTGCTCAGCACTGTCCACCTTTGCTCCTTACTTGTGCTAATATAGGTGCCTTTCAGCTGAGGCTGTACAGCACCTCTCCACACACCTTTTCATTCTGAACATGAATTTGCAAGGGAAGGTTGGTGTTGTGGTTGGATCTGAGGCCTTTTCCTGTTGTTGCGTTGCAGGAGAACAACTTGAGCTACATCTAAGCTTCTGGGAGTGAAAAGTATTTGGTTTCAGTGGCTGTGTTTGGTCGAGAAGCAGAAAATGGGAGCAGACCTGAGTCTGATGGATCTGGCAGCCCACGAACTCCCGCCTTTACATGCTTTCCTTGTATAATTGCAGTAATGGAAGTCATTGACACTGTCCAGCTGACGACGAGCTGCATGGTTTTGCTGGGCATTGCAGACACTTCCTAATGCATCAGCGCCCGTGAGTCTTGTGGGCGCAGCCTTCACTCTGTCCCTACCAAGCAGGCTCCAGTCTGGCTGCTCCCATCTAATAGCTGGGAAATTAGAGCTGGGAGCGAGCAAGAGCTGCTTGCTGTGATACAGAGGGCTTCAGTGGTGAAACAGAGGCTGAAACTCAAGCAAGAAGCCTATAGATGAAGTGCTGAGCACTTCACAATGGCATGATGCACTTCCATAGCCTGGCAGAGTACTTATGTAATTTTTCAGATAGATGAAGCAGTAAGTAAGCCAGCTGTGACCCCACCAAAACAATTTCCAAAGGCAGTAGTATTAAAGGAAAATAGAAAAACTCAACATTGAAGTGTACGGAGGTCTGCCTTAGGCAGTTCTCAGTGCCTACAGGGCAGGGAGCTGGGGACAGGAGGAGTTAGGTGGGTTAAAGTCCAGAGAAGGATATTGAAATACATGAGCCATCCCTGGGAAAGGTGGATCTGCAAGCACTGGGTGAAAGAGCATGAGGAGGGGGGTGGGTTAGGTGGGGGTGTGGATTCCAGGAAAGGGTTTATTTCTTAGATTGCAGATGCTTAATGCTATTAGCATCCAAATGGCTCCCGCTGGTCTTTGAAGTCAGCATCTCATTGAGAAGTAAAGAGCAAAAGGGGTGTGGGGAATAATGCATTTATTTCATTTCTGGCTGGTGAATATATTTCTTTGCAATGTTGAGTTAGCAATGAGACATTACATGGTCTATTTTGGGAGCAGTATTTCTTCAAAACATGAGGCATTTATCACTTTGGCTGGGTTTTTTTTTTTCTTTTTTTTTTTTTTCTGTTTCATTATAGGTTGGTTTTCTGTGTGTGTGTGTGTGTGTCTTAATACTCAAACCTGCTTTATACAGAAGACAGCAGAAAGCCACAAAACTGGAGTCTCAGTAATTTATTTACACCCACCATTTGCCAGTGTTCTGGATTGGAAACCAACCGCAGCAGCTACTGAGAGTCTCATTCCTCCTCCATGTGAATCTCCTTCCAGGGAACTGTGAAAATTCCCACTTCCATCTCCTTTGCATACTGGGGTTTCATGACCATTGAAGCCCATTCCTGGAACCATGGAATGGCCCCACAGCATGCTTTTGATCCAGGTCAGATGTGGGCTTCTCTGTGGGATGAGTGCCCATCAAGTCCAGCTGTCAAAACCTACCTAGACCCTATGGAGCTGCATGCTCTGACTGAGAGTCCTGCTTCAGTCCCTACTGAAATGTCCCCACACCCTGCCCCAGGGCTGTGCATTCCTGGGCTCTGGTTGCCTGTACCTCATGAAGTCTTTCCACCAAACTCATCAGTTTGGCTTGGTTCTGCATCACCACACTGACACTGTGCAAACTGCAAGCTACCAAACCGTACCTTTGAGCCACCTCATGGGGCACATGTCCAACAGTGCTTTGGCTGCTGGACCACGCAGGGTAGGATGTGCAGCACACAGCAAAGTATGCTGGTAGAGCATGGAGCTGGGAGAGCAGCATCCCTAATTCAGGTTTGATGGGTGGCTGTGTTGGAGCCTGTCACGGGTTACTTAAATTTACCTATGCCCGTGACAGGGGAAGCCACCCCATAGGCCCCCCCCCTGGGGCCCGGAAAGGAGGGGGAAAAGGGGAATGGGATAAAAACAGCGGCAATCTAAGGAGGAAAAACTTATTTTACTAAATATGATATCGAAATACAAGATAACACAATATAATATAATTGAGGCTAACAAATTGAACGAAACAGAGAGAGAGAGTCCCCGAAGACCGAGAGGCCTACTGTGAACTCTAGGCGACATGGCTGGAACGCTTCCCACTCTCTGAGAAGTTCGAGAGAAGAAGGAGGGCACTCCAGCCTGGGAATGAGATTATATAGCGTCCTGGTCCCGTGACTTATTGTTACCCCTGTTGTTCCCTGGGATATGTAGTCTTCTTCTGTGGACTGCACATTCAATAGAAGTATCCATGCTTTACATGATGTTATGATGTGGAATACTGATAGCAAAATTACAAAATTACAAAACCATGACAGAGCCCTTTCTGCAAACTGCTTCAAAGGGCATTTGAGTGTTTTGTCTCTTCAATTCACTGTTCTTTCCCACTTGTGCATTTTGTGCAATCTTAAAGAATTCTTGCATGTATTTCATTCCTTTATCCTAGACCAAGAGGCTGTCTTCTTAGCTGGTTTGTTCACACAGAGTCAGGGAGTAGCAAAACATGTTTTTCCTTCTGAAAAGATATAAAATAGATGTGTTTGATACCTGAGAATAGTTTTTGCTGTTTGTCTGAGGCAGCTTGAAATACATAGGGAAAATAAGAATTGCTCCATTAGGATGAGCTGCTTGCAAGCATCCTGCCAAACTGGAACCGCCCTTCAAGATGCACTGAAATGAATTCAAACCCTCCACAGATAAACACAACATAGGTTATAATTTTATTTCAACAGAAGAAAAAAAGTCCAGTATATCATCTCCTTTTATTTCAGTGTGTGGTTGTCTTGTCACACATGTACATACAGAAACATGCTTTCTTCACATGTATTTACTGAGGCACTCAAGCTAAATGCAATTGAGCCTGGTGGTTGCTGGGATGTTTCATCGTGCACATCCAGGTTCCATCTGTACACAGGGAAGCTGGTGATGCAGCAAATGGCTATTTTCCTTCTTTTAAGAGAGGCATGTTGGGGTTTCCTTTTGGTGATTGCTTAGGATCTTAAAGCTTTTGTGCTTTCACATTTATCTTTGTGTTGGCTAAATTTCAGTTCACTTGATTCCCTGTGAACAGTTCTTTTTTTGTTGAATAAACTATTCCTTGCAAACCATAGCAGTGATGTTGTTGATGTTGTGGGGGTTTTATTTGGGTTGGGTTTGGTTGGGTTTTAAGCAGCTGTTGCCACCCAACAGTGGATTTCCCTTCATTATATATCTTCCAAATACATCTTTGAACTGGTTTTCCATGATTCTCACCTTGTGGATTCCTAAATATTTTATTTAGTTTTGTGGAAGTGTGAGTTCCTCTTGAGGAAATGGAAACCTCCTGACAATAAGTTTGTCTTTCTTAGTTGTTTTCCATGAACCTGTATGGTATGCTATACAGATCTCTGTAATGTTCCCAAAGCAAATTAGCTTGAAAGCCACCATTCAAATGGAGCAGTGTCGTACACTTAAATCTGTTCTTTCTAGTAGTTCATGGTATGTCTGCTTGGAAATTTCTGGATCCTACTGGGTCCATAGTGGGTTTATAACCCTCTCATTCTCATGGAACTGCTGTGGAGGACAGAATCAAAGTCTGCCTAGCATTTGACCAGAGCATGCACCTTGTACATACAAGCTTGGGCAGAGCATTGTGTTGATGTGGCTCCATGGCTTTTGTCTTAAGCTGAATTGAGTCCAGTTGACCTTAGCACAAGTGGAGCAAGCTGAGGTCTGCTCAAACGTGTCTAGGTAGACGTGTCCCACTAGGATTCTGTGAAATTCCTGCTTTGTCTGTTCGTCTCAGTCCTCAGCCTTGCCTTTGGCTGCACCTAGCACTGGACATATAGAACATGCATGGCTATAATCAAAGTGATGCTGAAAATGCCTGCAATTTAAAAACACTGTGTTAATAAAACAGAGGGACTTGTTTATGTTCAACTAAGCAGAATACTGATGTTTCTCAGTATGTTTTCTCAGTAAGTGTTTTCATCTTTGGAGCAACTCTGGTCAAAAGCACTGGTAGCTGATTTAAAGGATGGGTTATTACAAGACAAAAAACACAGTCTAGCCCCAGAAGCACTTTTGTGTGTATGTTTGCAAAGCTTTTTGTTTTGAGCCATGAAAAATGCTTCTGTCTAAAGCTCTGGTGTGGGCCTGGGGGAAAGCAAAGCAACTCTCTCTCTGTGTGGCAGGTTGTCAGTGCCACACAGAGAGCAAGGAGCACTGAAAGTAGTAAGAGAGCTCTTACTTTTTATCTAAGGCCTAGTGTGTTGTCTGTGGCTTGAGCCTGGCTTCTTTTGTGTCTGTGCAGGCTCAAACCAAGTTCAAATAACGTGTGAAAAACAACAACAAAAAAATGCACATCTCATACGACTATTGGATTTTCATTAGACAGTGAGCTGGTCACACCGGCAGTGATGTAGGGCAGGATCATCCCCTTTAGCACTGTGGATGGACTGGCCATGGAAGCCCCTTCTGAACAGGCATAGCCAAGGGAAAGTCGTATCCACAAGGAATGTGTTTTTTTTCCAAAGATGCCTGTACATCTGCTGAGTAGTATCCACAGAGCCTTGTGAAGCCACTTTGCTGAATTGCCCATGTCAGAGCTGCCTGATGTGTGTTCCTGGTCATAGGATGTCTTCTGTGCTACTGAGAGTGATGTAGAGATGCTCGTAGTAACAGATAGGAATGTTATGTGATTTAATTGAGAACAAATGGGACATTTTATATGCCAAGATGCAACAGTGAACCTGACTGAAATATGGACAGGCTCTTGTTGCACTGTGAAATGCCATCAGGTAGCTTGTGGTCTCCTGGCAACATTTTGTGAGTGGACTTTTTGGGCCATTTTCTGGGCTGTAAATGTAGGATTCATACATAGTAAGAAGGGATATCAGACCTTGATAGGTGTTAAACATGCTATTCAGGCCACTGTGACAAGAGGAGCATTAACTGTGCTCCAGCATTCACCTTATACAAATGGTGAATCAGAGAATGTCCATCCCCCAAGGAGGTCATGGTTGGGAACAGTGACAGAAGGATGTGGTTGGATACATGCAGATGGGGAGGGGGGGGGGGTGGATAAAATGAAAATGCCAGGATGCTATTGATCATCGTGTCGGATGCATCTCAGGACAGCAGGATGCTTACTGTGAGGTTTCTTGTAAATGTCATGGCAAAAGAGAGTTTTGATGAAGTCAGTGAGATTGTTTGACAGATATCAGGGGAATTCCTACCAGGCAAGAAAGGGAGCAGGAAAGAAGAAAGTATCATTTCCTGTCAACACGTTTTATATTGATTGGCCCAGGAGACCTGCTTGCAAAGTAGATTTTGTAAGAGTGAGCAGCAGGTAACAGTGTAAGGCCTGAGTTATGCCTTGAGAGTTAGGGAGCTCTTGTGTGATGAGGTAGAGAAAGAGGGGAGCTTTGGAAAGGTGGATAGAGAAAATAGATGTTACATTTCTGAATGAAGGGTTGTTGGGTTGGCTGGGATATGGGAAAATAAAAGCTTTGATGGCAGCAGTGGATTTAGTTGTTGGATGAAAAAGCATCCAAAAGATGTCCCGAAACATTATTTTGAACTGAAGTAGAGAGGGAAGTTTGTTGGTCATGAATGAGGAGAAGAGCTGGGTGTGTGTTTTGATGGAGGTGAAGGGAAGGTAGGGAAGAATGGGACCATGGTCAAAACCCACAGAAGGGAGACCTGGAGATGGGCTGGGGAATTAGGAAGAGATAGGAAAGGAGCCAGGCAGGGTTCTTGGGAATTCTGACCATGAACAAAAAGTACTGTTAGTGCATCCAGACCCAGACTAGATCTTCTGTAGCTCAACCTATACAGACAGTGAAAAGGTTTGAGTGTAACATGATAGGCATTGGCTTTGTGTGTGTGTGTGTGTGTGTCAGGGACGTGTCCTGCACAGCGAGGTGCCTCTGCACACTCCCATTCCATCGCTGCACACTTGTGATGGGATCCTATTCCCATAAAATAGTCATGTGCTGACGTCTCCTCCTGGTTACATGAGCTGGCTCTGGAAAACCTCAGCTCCTAGATTACAAACATAGCAGGGCTCTGTCTGCAAAGGTGTAAGGTTACAAAACACACACACACTCACACAGCTTAACCGAAACCACCTCATTTTTAGCAGTTGTGAGGGTTTATTCACTACACAGCAGTGGAGGAATGCAGGAATGTGAGTAGCATTAAACCTATTCATTTGGAGGGGGAGTCCTCTCCTCTTCCCTGCTCCAGCCTGCTTAGCTTTAATGGTAATTGCACCTCTTGGCTGGCTGAGCTGGCTGTCTGCCTGCCCTCCTGGTGTAGCTGGGGAGATGAACTGGAACCAGGAGGAGCAAAGTAGCTGTCAGTGTGGGGTGTCTGTGTCTGTGAGGGGCTGTCCTTTGTCCTGTGAGCCCACAGATTCCCTGCTTTAACTTAGTGCTTGGGTGGTGAAAAGGGGCATGCTTTTCAGCTGTGGAGTTTGGGTAGGGAGGAAGGCAGCCATTGCCTAGCTCCTGTGTATTGTGCTGGGTAATGTATTTCCCTCTTATTTTTCTATATTTCATGCTTTCTAATTAGTCATCCCCAGATGCATCAAACAGTACCTTGGCATTTAAAAATCAAACATTGATCCTAAAATCTTTGCCACTTTAAAAAAAGAAAGGAAGAAAAACAAATGCAAAAAGCAGCATTTTTTGTTGGCTTGTTAAGAATGTGAGAGACGCAGTAAAATCGGCTTTTTGGTTTATGCGTGCTGCCCCGTTCCTGGGGGAGGAATGTGTTCCTCTGCACGGCCAACTGCCACCATCACCACTTCCAGCCCTGCTGCTGAGGTTTCATGTGAAGCCAAAGGGCCTGGGAAATTTAGGAAACCAGTGACACCGGATCCATACCACAGAGGTGGATGCTATATGTGTGTGTGCAGAGACACACTGGCTCCAGATTTTGCCTTCGGGACTGAGCTGCCCACGGACAGTTATGCTGACAGTGCAATAGAAGCAGCTGCGTGTGAGCCCCAGAGATAATGTGGAGATTTTACTTAAGGTCTGTCCTTAAAGTATGCTGTTTTGAAGGGTCTTTATTGAGGATGGATGCAACCTAACCCAGTCAGTCTGTCCTCCTACTAGCTGGGAACACCAGCGCTTCCAGTGATGCATGCTGCTGGGAGACTGTTGTGCCTGAAGGGTTAAATTAGTAGTGCTTTCAAAGTTGGGATACATTCAGAGTGTAGCAATTGCACTTAATGATATCAGGAAATCTTAGTTCAACCCTTTCTCAGCAGGTCTGTGTGATGGTGAATTAGTGGTTGTGTACCTGCACTGGGATGGAGTTAAGATGCTCAAACGTAGTGCTTCTGCACCCAGTGTCAAGACTTTATTGCCTTGTGCCTGTGCTTAATCCAGATGGAGCTGAAGCAGAAGTAGCCCTCCATGCTCCATTGTCAGACACGTTCATTTTCGGTCATGGGCATCACTGGTGGATAGTTCCTGTCCTGTCCTGTCCTGTGGTTTGGTTGGCAGACTTCTCAGGAGGTGTGAACTTGGGAATCACAGAATCACAGAATTGTCAAGGTTGGAAAAGACCTAGAAGATCATCTAGTCCAACCATTACCAATACTTCCAGGCTAAATCATATTCCTCAGCACCACATCCAAGCATTTCTTGAACACTCCCATGGTGTTTGGACACATCATCCTTAGTTGTTACAGTGATCATCCATTATTGTTCATTTGCAGTATAGTTCAGGAAGTTAAGAGAATGATGAATTAATATGAGGAATAAGACGTTTTGGGGTGGACAGCATGGGGTCAGTAGAGCAAGTGGATTAATTAAAGAAGAGCAAACAGGAAACACTGTTCACTCCAACTGACACAGTTAGTGCCCTGGATTGCAAAGCAGCAGTTCTTCACAGCATGAAAGAGAATAGAAATAAATCGCTTCATCTTACAACCAAAATTAAGGAGATTTAGGTAGGACATTAGGATGAATTTTTTCACTGAGAGGGCAGCGAGGCACTGGCGCAGTCTGCCCAGAGCAGCTATGATTGCCCCATCTCTGGAGGTATTCAGAGCTAGGTTGAAAGGGATCCGTGATCCATTCTGTAGGTGGCAACTCTGCCCATGGCAAGGGGTTGGGACTGAGTGGCTTGGATTTCCAACCAAATCTTTCTATGGTTCTGTGATCTTGGTGCTCCTCCAGATGGAGTCCTGCTCACTATGAGCATTTCTGTTGTCCATGCCCAAGCCATGTGCTGCCTTGGGCTGGACAGAGATGGGGGAGTCCTTGGGAATTTGAGGAACACTGCAGCCGTATTAAGGCAGGATTGATGTGGTGCACATGAGTGCCAATGTGCAGGTTTTTGGTCTTCTGGCATGGCTGAGTTATTTGTTATTTACAAAAATTACAGCTGTGGAGACTTCAGCAAGACCCCAGTGAGTTTCTTGCTGTTGAATCTAAGTCTTTTCCTCCTCTTCTTCCAGACTTTCTGTCAGTGCAGCTCTTCCATCTCTCTTCTTTCCCTTGCCCTCACAATTCCCATCATAACAGACTGAAATCAGAGCCACCCCCTGCCTGTGCTTCTGCCTCAACCCTCCTGTTCTTTACCGGCTACAGGAAGAGCTCTTTCAGCCCCTGCACTGCAGGAAAGATGAAGACCTGGAGTTGATCACTGGGTCACTCCCAGACCCAAAGTAGTTGTCTGGGGAGATATTTTCCATGTTGCAGTACTGTGTTTGTTGTCTTTTCCTGTCCTGGTACTTACTGGTTTAACCATGATCCAGTCCCTTTGGTCTCAGAGTGTTTGAGACTGGACAATGGAACAGAACAGAACAGTGGAGCAGAAATAGATCCTCACTGACCAGATGATGAGAGTTAAAGAGGATTGGAAGAAGGGAAAGGATGCAAGTGTCAGGAATGGCACCAGGAAATCTTTTCCATCGTATCACCTTTATATTTATTCTGATCCCATTTCTACTGGCAGCTTCCTAGAGGTAGATCAAGACTGTGGTTAATGCAAGGCCCTGAACCTTGCTGCTGCTGCTGAGTGATGCTTGACATCATTACAGAGCTAACAGCAGTGGCAGTGCTGATAAAAAACATTTGTGTCTCCTGGAACATAACCTCTTTGGGATGGAAAGGGCACCCTCTGTGTCCTGGCACTGCACTCTGCCCAGATTTAGCTGCCGATAATGGTTTTTAGTTTCCTGCACATGTGTCTTTTGTTTTCTTTTGTAATAAGCCCTGTACCCACATAACCCTTCAGAACAACTTGCCTCTGTGCAGCACCGCAGAGCCAGGAAATACAACGTGGCTTGAGACCGTATGCCAGGAGAAACCTTCTTTTCCTCCGGATCCCAAATTCAACAGTGTTAAAAGAAGTATAGATGCTACGGAGCTGAAAAATAAATAAAGCCAGAACATGCTTCTTGCCTCATGCCGATGTGTTAGGGTGATGCACAGCCGTATGATGCAGTCAGGTACCGGCTGCCAGCCTTCCTCGCTGGCACATGAGTTTCAGAGCCATGGCTGATGCAGATCTGTAGCTGGGCCTGTTGGGCTGTGGCGGGTGGAGGAGCTCAGTGAGCCGGGTGACGCCAGGCATGGCTGGAGCTGTGAAATGGCGGGCGCTTGCTCAGCGGTGACGCTGCTGTGCTGCTGCTCCCTCCCGCGATCTTCACCTGCCGTGAGTTCAACCCCTCGTGCCTGCACAGGCAGGAGAACAGGGGTGAGCCCTGGCAACCCAACCTTCCTCTTCTTCCTTTTCATCCTCTTCCTCCCCACTGCAGGGCTTTGCTGCTAGAGCGGCAGAGCATCAAAGCAAAAATTACCAATTTGCTCCTCTTTCTTGCAGGCACCCTGGCACCAGTGCTGGCTCTCGGTGGCATTGAACCCTCCTGGGAACGGGTGTGACTCTGCATGCCTGCCCGCCCTGTGGGTCGGCTCTCATCTGGCAGGGCGGGTGCGAAGCAGAGGCTGGTTCACCGCCTAACAGACAGGCTGCAAACCCAGGACAGAGCTGAGTTTCTTCCCTAGGGCTTGTTCTCACCAGATCTTGCCCTGGCTGGCGGCCCCAGGTTGTGCCCAGTGGTGAGGAACCCGTTATGGCTGCGACCTGTTGGGGCACGACAAATGGTGAAAGCCTTCCTCCCGTGCGGAGTGACTCAGCCCAGCTGCTGGGCGAGAGCCTGGCTGGAACCTTCCTGCAGTTCAGGGCTGGGATTTTAGTCTCCTCCCTTCTTTTCTCACTAATAGTCCCATTTTAAATTGTGCCTAGGTGGAAGCAGAGCATTCCAGTGGCCTCTGTACAGAGCTTTTGGAGCTGCTGGAGAGAAGTAATGGGGCTCAGGGCTGAACCAAGGCTCAGTGGGGCCGATACTACCTGCAGAAGCTTCAGGCAGCTCTTGAAGGCAGGAGGGCTGGGGCTGTGTGCCCTTCCCTTTTTTTATCTTCATGGATATCTAAAGTATATAAATATGAGATAAATAGATATATATCCACAAGTATATGTAGGGAGAGGCAGAGTTATATATATATATATATATAGATCAGTGATATAGCTTGGTGGGCAGCAAAGGGATGTATGTGTGCATGAAAGGGAAGCAGAGTATGTATTCAGTGACTCCTGCTCTCAGTTACAAACAAATTGATCCTAACATCTGTGTCTCTGAAACCACTTTTAAAGGCCATTGCTATCTCACACACACACAGGTTGTGAAGTTTTCCTCCGTAGAGATCTTTGAAATCCACCTGGACATGGTCTTGGGCACCCTGGTCTGAGTGTCCCTCCTTGGAGCAAATGGGCCCAGATGTCTCTGACAACCTCAGCCACTCTGTTATTCATCCAAGACTTCTTGGTCAGGAAAAGTGATGAAGTTATCCAGCCTGATAATGCTGTATGTCATGTACCTGTTGTCTCAAGAGCACACTGAACTTTGGCCAATTGTTTTAGTCTTTTTAAGAGCTGGTCAGAAATAACTGCTTTTAAGTTTGCAACTTGTATTTACGGTTGGTTTCTTGTGTTCTGTGGGATTGTACAGAAAACCATCTCTTAGTAGTGGAGGTGAATTCAGCAGTTTTTGAATAGTGGGAAAAAAAATTTCTTGCCTGAGTTGTTCAACTGCATAAGGAATTCCCTGATGCAGGTCTTGCATCACAAACTGGCATGTGTTGACTTGGCTGAAAAGGAGAAATGGATGGAAACAATGTCATGGGTTGGATCTGATGCCAAAAATCATGTGCAGGGGAGATCCATGGGCATAATCACGAAGAAACTTGAGATCTGTAGCTGAACCATGCACCTCCTTGAGCTTTCTGCCTCCCTGCTCTGGTTTGTTGGTGATGGTGAAGGGAACACATGCAGCATGTTCTTTGGGAGAGTTTTGAATGATATTTTCACATCCTCAAGTTTTTTTCCTTACTTGGGTCCCATCATTATACCCTTGAACAATATCAGTCTAGAGCAAGACCAGAGCACAGAAGTGTCAGGTTGAGAAGAACTGCGCCAAATACCAGTGTCATAATAGGATGCCCCTGCTGGCCTTTCTTATCCTTAGAATCATAGAATCACCTTGGCTGGAAAAGACTTCAAGGTCACCAAGTTCAGTCATCAACCTGACCTACCGAGTCTCATCTCTAAACCATGTCCCTTAGTGCCACATTCACATATCTTTTAAATACCTTCAGGGCTATGGACTCCACTGTCACCCTGGGTGTCCTGTTCCAATGCCTGACCAAAGCTTGATCACTGACTCTTCTTGTCCCACATTAGCCAAAGTCTCACACCTAGCATCTGTGTTTCTGTACAGCTTTCATTGGCTGTGCTCACTGAACACACATAATGCCATAGAGGGACTGGGCATCAGGCCTTCTGCTGATGCTCAGCCATAGTTGGGTTGAGGATTGGGGGGTTGGACTTGATGATCTCTAGAAGTCCCTTCCAACCCCTACAATTCTGTGATTCTGTGATAGTTCCATCCCAGCATCATTGCTGTTCCCAGGCTCAGTGTGTGGTGACACCAAACCCCTTCTCTTCTTTTGTCCAAGGGCATTTAGAATCACAGCACGGAGTTCCAGCATGGGCAAAATGGCTTTGATTCTGCCATGCAGTGTGGTGTGCATGTGGACAGGGGTTATGAGCACTCAGTTCCTTTCAGAGTTTCCTTGCTCTAGGACTGCAGAAGTTGAGAGTAAGTGTAAGTCTTGCTATTGCAGAGGGGTATTTTCCTAGTAATGAATATATTTTCAACACTGCTGAATGCAGTGAGATCCTGAGTCCATATTGTGCTCACAGCTCATACCTGAGGTTCAAGACAGGATGGTAACAGGTCCCTAAAATATGTTTCCCTGTGAGCCCTGCAGACAAATCACTCTAATGGGAGGCGACTTGCCACAAACTTGTGGCCAGAGAAAGACGGATGGTTCTGAGCAGGGATTTTGTGACCTGAAACTTAAGCCTGTGCTTGGGTCACTGCCCTTCTTTCAAGTTGTTTTCACTGGGCTAGAAGCTTTCTTGTTACGCATGGAGTTGCATCCAGGGAGGATCTGAAAGGTCGCTTAACCCTTTGCAGTGAAAGAAGAAAGGAATGATAATACAATAAATCCAGGGCAAGCCAACCACCTATAAAAAGACCATGAAAGGCTGAAAAAGGGAGGATGATGGTTTTGTACTGCAAAAGCAGTGTGTTAGTGGCCAGCCTGCCTGTGATTTTGGGTTGCACCAAAGATTTGTACAGAAATTCATTGCTGCTTTGCATGTAACACAGGTAACAGCACAGTTTTTTCCCCTCTTCTCTCCTCCTTCATCTCTGTTCTAATGTGCTTGACTGCATTATGGTGCAAATCCGTGGCTGTATAACTACCAAGGGGAAAAAAAAAAAAAAGGGCAGAAACCACAGGCATTGTTTAGGTGGCTCTTTGATGTAGTTACCCATAAATAAAAGCTCCGAGAGCCATATGGGGTAATTTTGGCTCGGAACTCTGAACAGAGGCTTCAGTCTAGTTTGTTGATGCACTGTAAAATACTTCACAGAATTATCCCTTCCCATCTTTTGTCTCTTCATGCATGCAAGCATGGGTTCATGCACAAGAAGCACCTTTACTCAAGGCTCCCAAGAGTAAATCCGATTTTGTTGCACAAATCCCACTTGGAATCTGCCATTTGCAAGAGTTAAACACAACACTGGGATCCTGTAGGCTGCTTTGTACAAGTGTTGGGACCATGGGTGGCTCAGGGGAGGGCACAGGGACTCCTCGCCTTCCCAGGGATAAATCTGGGCTGGTGCTTAAGTACCAGCTCCCAGGAAATTGCCATCAGAGTAATTAGCCTGCGCTGACTTATTTGTACAGTGATAACAGCAGGAAAGTATTGAAGCAGGAAAAGCAAACACATTATTCATCTGAACCTTCAATCCAAAGCCTTTACCTGACAGTTCACTATTTACAATATACACGTCTATTTTTAGGTTTCGCTGTCAGGCGGACTCTTTTTTTTCTTTCTTTGTTTCATGTTTTTATTTTGTTGACAGAAATTGGAAATTAATCCGCACTTAGAGATAAACAACAATGTTTTTTAAATAAAACTTTTGAATACTGAAAATTGTTCTGTATGGAAATGCTGTTGGTACAGTGCCTCAAATGCTCATGTCCTTGCATGTGGGATGAGATGAGAAAGCTGGGGCTGTTCATCTTGAAGAGAAGGCTCCGGGTTAACCTGGTAGCAAGCAGGCTTTCAGTATAAAAGGGATCCTCCTTTTATAAGAATGAAGGGAGTAGACTCTGTAGCATGTCTGTTGTGACAGGACAAGGAGAAATGGTTTCATACTAAAAAAAGGGAGATGTGGACTGGACATGAAGAAGTTGCTTTTTACAGAAAGATCAGTGATACACTGGAATAGGTTACCTGGAGAAGTGATACATGTCCCGTCCCTGGAAACACTCAAGGTCAGGCTGGCTGGGGCTCTGAGCAATCTGATCTAGCTGTAGGTGTCCCTGATAGTTACAGGGGAGTTAGACCAGATGGCCTTTAAAGGTCCCTTCCAACTGAAACAGTTCTGTAATTTTATAAGGATGCTTCAGGCAAGCAGAGCTTGCCATTCTTGGGGTGCTTCAGGGATATCGTTTCTTCTACTTTGTGTGGTTGTGAACATCTCCCTTAGACCAGGTTTCCTGGCTTCGTGGTGAGAGCAGCTCAGCTAGCCCAGGTAAAGTTACCCTTTGAGATGTGAGCAGCAAGAACAAGATTTTGTAACTAAGGTAATTATTATTAACAAGAGGTCAAGGGAGCATGAACAGCACAAGGTCAGTGGAGCTTGTGGTTGTGATGGTTGTGAGACTACTGCTGAGGATGTTTGGGGAATGGCATCTCTGTGTGAGTCCATGGGAGAGCAGGTGGAAACTGTGGAAATAAAAGGTGGAGTGGAGAAAAGAGTGGGTTCATCTTGGGATGGAAAAAAATGGGGATGAAATGTCTGTGTTGCCCTTCTTCCTTTTGGTCCTACTGTTTTTAATGTCAGTGTTATCTCATCAGCCCTTTCCTTTGAGACACTGGTGCTAAAACCTTTGAAAGCTCATCTTCTCCTTTAGCAATTAGAAATAAATAGAAGGGTGGAGGCAAAAGACAGGCTGTCTCCAGGGGAGGAGAGCTGGGGGCCCCATAGTTTCTCCTGAGGATGTATTTTGTGAACAGCTGAGGAAATCATCAGGCAAAGCACCTCCCACTGCCAGCAGCTATATCACAGGAACCCGTATCTGCAAATGAAGTAGAGATAAATCAGAGTTAAAGTGCCTTTTTTAAATACCAAAGGCTTTCAAGTATTTGAGCCAGCCATCAAAAAGGTGTGTTAGGTTCTCCCTATCTTGAAATCTCTGTGTGGAGCCTACACGCCTCTCTGGGAGGTGGGGCTTAGGCAAACACTAGCAATGGGGCTCAAATCAAAGGGAGCGAATGGAGCTTGTGACCTCAGTTACACAAAAGTCAGACCCATTGTCACAATGGTCCTTGAGGTGCTTTGAGAAGCCATATGGCTTGTCCAGGTCTCTGCTGTTCCCTGGTTCTGCCTCACATGAGCATAATGTGCCAGCTGATTGTACTTGACAGTGAGAGTCTGCATGAGGTGCATGGTGTGAACCATGAGTGTCCAACCTCTTGGCTTGCCTTGGACCATGCTGAGTGAAGGGAAATTGTCTTGGGCCAGTGTGAAGCTCTGGGTGCCACGAGACACAGCTAATAACCACTTTTTAAGTACAGCCGCGTCCTTCCTCAGAGGGAAAGCAAGCACTTCTCAGAAATAGTCATGGGAGGCAGGTCAGCATGATTGTCTGCCTTGTTCAGATCCTGGATTGGCCTCCTGCCGTCTTTATCGTGACGCTGATGGGGGCTGTGATGATTTGCTTTTTGCTGATAATGTTTCATTATTGTTCCCACTAGTGAACATTTTGGCAGACCTCCATTCCTCACAGAGGCCAATTAGCCCTCCCACTTCCACCTTTTCTTCCCCACCCTCTTCCTAAGCCATTAAGACCAAGCGTGGTCAGAAGTAATCCTCCTTCTTAAAATATTTAGAGCCTTTCTAATGCCAGAAGCCGGAGAGACAGTTCCTGTAATCCTGTGGGCTTCACATCATTTGAGCTGAGTGACTTCAAAACACCCGTATTAACATAAGGTAAAACTAGCTTTGAGGACCACGGATCAGCAGGAATTAATAGGTTTCCTGCTGTTAGAAATGCACCGAGCTCTGATTTACGTCATGGTTGTGGCTGGCACTGCTCTCTTGACTCACCGCACTTAGGTCTTGGTGAGGTGCCCGTATTTCCTGCTGCCATCCTTGAATTTTCCAAGAAGACATTCCACTAACAGCTTTTGAGTGACGGACAACCTGCTTTGCTATGTACAGCAAGGGCTATGCTCTTCTATATGATCCTGCCAAACATTGTCTCTGTCCTGGAGGCATGACTCAATATTTGTATTCATGTTCGCTGTGTGAGAGCAAGCCACCTGCAGACAGGGCATCAGAGCACAACCTAATTGAATTGTGACTGCAGTGAGCTGGACTGTGGGGGAAGCAAGAAAAAGCTCCCCATCCAGTTTGTATTATATGAAGTACATGGCCAGTCTGCAGGCTTTGTAACTTTAGTCTATATCACAGCTTTGTCTGGGAAAACAGGCCAGCTGCACCCACAGCAGAAAGGCCCAGCAGCTCTCTAACAGCTTGTCCTGCCAAAAAAACGATTATGGAGTGGGTTGGATTGCAAGGAACCTGAAAGACCATCCAGTTTGAACCCCCTACCATGGTCAGAGTTACAGTTCACCAGGTCAGGCTGCCCAGGGCCCCATCCAGCCTGGCCTTGAATGCTTTCAGGAACAGAGCATCCATTTCTCTGGGCAGCCTGTGCTAGTGCCTCACCACCCTCTGAGAAAAGAATTGCTTCCTAACACAAAAACTAAATTTCCCCTCCTTCAGTTTAAAACCATCACTCCTTGTCCTATTAATACAGGCCTTGGTAAAAAAAAGTCTCTCCTTACCTACACTGTAAGTGCCTTTAAGAATTGAAAGGCTGCAATGCAATCTCCCTAGTGACTTCTCTTATCCAGGCTAACAGTAAAGATATAACAATAAACATTGACATCTCAAAAGGAAGAATTAAGGAACAGTGTCAAAACAGAGTTGCTCTCCGCTGGTTTTAACTGCTATTCTGACAAGTTCAGAAAGTCACACACTCTGCTAAATATCCATCCTCCTGCCTGCAGTGGTGGAACACCTGTGGGGATGTTTCTGCCACCTGAGGCAACTGGGCTGTGCTCTGGCACACAGGGCTTGTGACATCAGCACCTGGGTAGGGTGATTCCTTGCTCAAATGTATTTGCATTTCCTTGTCCACTGGTAAATCTGGCTGCCAAACATCTGCAGTCATCTCTGCTGAGAAGCTAATTACAGGGACAACCTTCCGAAGTACAGCTGGCACTGGGGGGCCATGCTTGTCTCATCATCTCCTGCCTTGGAGCTGGAGGGAATTCGCCTGCTGGGAAGCCATTCGGGAAGAAATCTGTCTGTGAGAGGCAATCTCTTCCCTAATTCACCTCTAAATGCCCTTTCTGTTTTGTGTGCCTTTCACCATGCTTTGTTTCTGCCTGTGCAATTTTTTCATGTTTCTGTCTGGTTGTGGTTTTTCCCAATTCTTTGAGAAGTTTACTTGGAACTGGAAAAAAATTGCTGTGGTTTTCTCGGTTTAGTTGTAGCTTACCTTATCGCTCACGTTGGAGATCTGGCACTTCTGCAGAGACCCTTATTGAAAGGGTGCAGAGGACCTGCAAGTGGAATTGGGATTCTTCAGGGCTAGCGGGGTCCAACCTGCTGATAACTGGGCTGCTTGCTCTCTGTAGTTCATTGACTTTGAGGATTTAAGGTTGTTGTATTTGTTTAATCCGACCAGCAAAGACTGTAGCACTTCCTTGAACTCTTTTTCACTCTGGTGTGGATGGACCAAGGTGTGCATTTTTGTGGGGGAAGAGAGGTGAAGGTGGAATCTGATCTTAGTTTAAAAATTGCCAGTGCTGGAGCTTTGACCATACCAATTGAAGGACTTTTCCCTCTGTTAATTCACTGTAGCATTGAAAAGTGATATCTTTGTTTCTGGTTTGTTTTCTGTTGAGCTTCAACTTTCAACCTTTGGTCTTGCTTGCCTTTGTCTGGTAGGCAGGAGAGCACTCTTACTGACAGGTACTTACAGGTTGTGAGGTACCTTTTAACTTTCCCTTTGATTGACTTCCTTGAGCTCCTTGGTACAAGCCTGGTTTTGTTCTTGCAACTTTTCTCTGAACTCTCTCCAGTTTTTCCAGCATTATTCTTGAAGTGTGGGTACAAGTATAAAACCTTGCACTCCATTGACTGCCAACCCATGGCCCAAAGATAACAGGGCCTCTCTGCTGGTACGTGACATCCCTCATTTGTGCATCCAAGCATTGTGGACCTGCCTTGTAAGCTCATGTTGGGCTAATTATGCCTCTTGCCTCAGCCAGTCCTGTAGGTCTCACACGTTTGAAAAGTTTCCATATAGCCATTTCTTTAATACGCTAAGCACCTCATTAGTCTTTTTGATTCTTTTTTCCCTTGATTTGTATTCTAAAATAAGTTCTAGTCCAGCCTTTCTCACTGTACCAGCCTCATGTCAAAAATATATATATGGCCAAGAGTTGCTGGTATGTATTTTACAAAGCTGAGGGAAAGCAGGTAGTTGACAAGAAGGATTTCATAGAGTTATATTACCAGGAGATCACACTGGTGCAGGGGAAACCACATACCAATGACCCCCGGAGTCCATTCATTTCTTATACCACATCGGCTCTTGTTGGATCACTTTATCTCATGAAAATGACCCATAGAGAGGGTTAACCTGCAAGCCCCTTGCCAGCACAATCCGTCATTGCTGCACCAGGCTCCTTGCCTTAGAGTCAAGGACTGACAGCCCTGCTGAGGGTGCTCAGTCAGTACTAGCTTATTTCTAGGCATTAGACACAATGGGCTGACAGTCTTTCCAACTGACATGCTTTTGTTATCAGTTTTATTTTGTTTCTTACGTGTAGCAACTCAGAAGAAACAAATGTGTTGATCTGATGAGAAACCCCCTTTTGGTAATAATATCCAGATGTTTCCTTAGCACATCTGCTAAGTCAGTTGAAGACAGTGCATTCAGTATCCCTGTCGGTACATTTGACTACCCGCTGCTGCATGTGATGATAATCTATTAGTAATGAAGTAAAGGAGGAGACAGCGGTTCAGACAGCCACTTGCTGAGGAAACACAGGAGAGGAAGGCAGTACAGATCAGAACACAAATTGTTCTTGCTTTTAGCATTCAGGTTGCATGCTTGTAGGTAGTCTTGCATGTAAGTGTCTCCTGCTGTAAGCACTGTGTCCTGTGGATTTGCCCGGTTACGGGTGACTGTCTACCTTCTGCAGCTCAGCGATGTGTGTAAAGTGTCTGTCTGAAGAGGCAGTACTTACTTCACTTCAGCCGAGTACAGGGCAAGGTCCGCTTTCGTAGATATCCTCGTCAGTCCCTTAATTTGTGGGAAATTCTTTGGCTCCCTGGCTTGTATCTGTGTTTAGCACTTCAACACTGCATTGCTATTCCCCTTGCCAGGATTGTCAGCATGTGCTCTACTCCCTGGGGAGAGACAACTTCAGGACAGCTCAGTGGCCCCTGGCTGGGGTTCCTGTAGGGGTACTGCTGGAAGCTGTGCTTTCCATGTCACTGGGTCAATGCTGTGCCCTGCTGACGAGAATATTCCTGGCAGCTGGAGGATAACACTCCGTTATTCCAGATGCCCTAAAGAATGCAGTCTCCTTATGGGCTACATATTCCAAACAACTCTGGATTTACAGTCACACTTCTTTTGATACACACCCGGACTTAGCACTCATTGAATCTCCTCACACAACATTGCTCTTACTCCCCTGCCTCTGCCTTCCTCAAAGACTTCTAGTGGTAGATAATTTTCAGTGTCATAGCACATCTTCAGAGTAGACCAGTTTGTGGAGCTCATCAAAAAGCACTGATGTAGACACCCAGTCTTAAAAGGTGCACAGCAGCTACAAATGTTTGAGTTATAGAGAATCTCCATCACTCAAAATTAAGTTAGTGTGTCATCTCCTTCCAGGGATGGTGAGGTGACATTGGAGGTTGTCTAGGTTAAAGCGGGAGAAGAAGGTGGAAGCTTGTGGTTGATGTGTAACAAACACTTCAGTGGGGAGGAAAATGCATGTGAAATGGATGGCCTGCAGGTCTGTGTTTCTTTCTGTAATGCCTGACACAGCCTTGTGACCTGGCCAAGGATGGGCCATCTGGTACTTTTGGTTACATGGCAGGAACTGAGTGGTTTGGGTTGGAAGGAACCTAAAAGATCACCCAGTTTCAGCCCCACTTCATTCTCCACCAGATCAAGTTACCCAGAGCCCCATCCAACCTGGCCTTGAATGCCTCCAGGAATGGGGCATCCACAGCTTCTGTGCCAGTGCCTCACTGCTGTCTGAGTAAAGAATTTCATCCTAACATCTAATCTGTATCTCCTCTCTTAGTTTAAAACTGTTGTCCCTTCTCACTATCAGACCATGTAAAAAGTTGGTCTCCTGTTCATAAGCTCTCTTTAAATACTGAAGGGTCACAGTGAGGTCTCCTGGAGTCCTGTCTTCTGCAGGCTGAGCAAGTCCAGCTCCTTGTCATGGAGTTATCTAGATCAATCAATGTCTGTGATGAGAGGCAGTAGGCCCGTGGGCCCCTCAGCCCCCAAAAATGGGAAGGGAAAAGGGGAAGGGGTAGGGAGATGGGAGCTGGGCTCAAAGAAACAAACAGAGCAGCGGCAACGATCTAAGGAGGAAAATTTATTTTACTAACTATGGTATTGGAATGCAAGATAACACAATATAATACAATCTAATTGAAACTGAGGCTAATAAATGAAGTAAAATAAGAGAGAATGAGAGGTTTCCAAAGACCGAGAAGCCTACTTTGAAACTGAAGGCACCATGGCATCAGTACTGTATGGTCATGACAGCCCCTGAAGGGCGGACCAAACATTACATTCATATGGGAGTAAACATTCCAGCTCTTTTCATACTAACAAAAAAAAGAAAAAAAGTATGAATCCTGAAAAAAGATACTAAACTTGTGTTTTCCTTGTAGATTCATCCACTATTTGGATTATGAAGTTTGATGGGCCGTGATTTGGCTTGAATTTACATTATTTGGAAGGATATTCCATACTCTCCAGACAGCCCCTGCCACAGACTTTCAGAACTGGCCATTGTTAAGTGTTTATTTCCATTCACACATGGAGAAGGGAAGGAGTTGGCTACTTTGTAGAATCAGTACTGTGTTGCTGTCAGAAGTGCTTAAAGGGAGAAAAGCTTGGAATGTGGCTCTCATTCTGGAAAGATGGATTTCGCTCAGAAGAGTGCACAAGATACAGGAGGGAAAAGAAAAGGTGATCCTGCAGACCTGCATCCTCACCTCTTGGTGGGACTGAGGCTTCGAAAGGTAGAAAACAACCCCAAAACAGCCAAATGTTTTCCAGATGTTGAAGTAATGGGCTTTATTGCACTACATCATCCAAAGCCTCATAAGGAGAAGCATCAGAGCTGGGAAAAGTGGAGTATAATTACCTGTTTTTGATTTACCAGTTCTGGAGGATTGAAAAATGTTGGTTGTAGAAAAGAAAGTTGATACTGCTGCAAACATTGCTCCTGATAAACACACTTGTCTCCTTGTTTTGTGCCCTGGGGTCCAGTATGCTGGAAAGGCTCCTTAGAGGGAAAAGGTGTTTGAGATAGCAGTGGGGCCTTGGGTTTGCTGTGTCCTGCTGGCAGAGTTCCATGGCTGGGTGGACATGTGACTCCTCTGATGTGCATTAGGTGGTCCAGCTGGTTCTTATGAAGGCTGTATAGTAGTAAGGATGGAAAGACAGTAAGGCTCCAAGTGACAGTGTAATCCACAAACTAAGAAAAAGACAAGCTGTGCTTTTCATCAGACTCATCCTTTGAGGCTGCTGTGTGTGATGCTGCAGTCAAAGCCTTGCCAGCAATGCATCTAGACCTGTATCATTGTGTTAATATTGTCTGATAAATTTGGTGGGGATGAAAGATGTTGGATTGACCCCCCCCCCCCTCCCCCGAGATGACAACCCTTTAATTCTTGGCAGATCAGTTTCCCCACTGCTCTTCACCACTGTGTCTCAGCACTGAGCTGGAAGGACCATCTTTTAGTATTAGTGAGAAATTATTAATCTTCATGACTCAGTCTCAGGCTTAACTGATTATAATTCTAATGAGAATGGTGATGATTGGTAGATCTGGTGATAGGAAGATACTGCTGGTCAAGAGACAACGTTGATTTCACATCAATGAATAGACTATCTGTGACTAAGCGTGTAGCCACTACATTTCTGCAGTAGCTTTGAATCAGAGAGAGGAAGGACACTTTAAAAGTCTAGGGCCACTCCATTCCTTGGATGAACCAACTTGAAATGTTTGCCATTTAACTGATAGTTTCTGGTTTGGAGGGGAGGTTCACATGTTAATATTCAGTCTGAGAGTGAAAATCCCCCATTTGAAGGTGATGGTGGGGGAGTACATGTTACATGTTGAGTAACAGCTGCTCTGATAATGATGAGAGGGAATAGAAATGGTTGTAGAGAGTGAAACCATTCAGTTTGGTATCTCAGCTAGGCAGCCAAGCCTAGCAATGCCTGACCCAATATTGTATTGTGCAGATTAGCCCAGATCACCTGATCATAGGTGCTAAGTTGAAGTGGGAGATGGTAATACTGACTGCATTGGTACTGCTGCATGCCATGAATTTTAAACTTCTCTAATGTCCAGGGCATATCTCCTGGAACTGGAGTTCAGGCCCTGGCTCCACCGGTGTTGTGTACTTGTCACTTAACTACTCATCTTCCTCCTTAGCACAGTAATTACTGACATTTCATACAGAGAACCCGGCATGTCTGTGGGTCTAAGCTCCTCTGTAATGAGTAGAACTTAATGAGAGGAACAAATCTTAGAAAATCCTATGCAGACCCACATTCATTGGTCATAGTACTGGTGTCTATGATAGCTCGGTGCTCAGAAGAGAGACGGGGATGCTTTGGGCGGCATAGATGAGCCTCTTGTATTTCTCAGGAGCCTCTTTCAAGTCTCCAAAGAAGAACAGAGTGTAATTTGGCACTTATTATTTCATTGCATCAGCTTTTCTGAGCCTGGAAGTGCTCTTAGCACAAGCAAATAAATTACCCGTCTCATTTTGCTGCGTGCTCTGCAGCCGGCCATATGTTTGAGCCTGATAGAGATTCTTATCTCGCAGGCTAAAATTACTCAATGGAGGATGACATTTCTTATCAAGGGCTTTGCTGAATCAGAGAGTGGCCCTGGCACCCAGCTCAGAGACACCGCTCCTTGTTGTCCCAGCCTGGCAATAAATGGATTTGTGTCTGTAGGTCAGAGGAGCTTGCGTCAAGATTCAGTTGCAGAAGGATACTCTGAGAACTGTCTGTGTTCCTGGAAGGTTGCAAACAACCATCTCCTTCTACCAGAAGCTTTTCTCCATACTTACAGCTTGCATACAGCTTTATTTCTCCATCCTTCTTCCTCCTAATTAACAGTTATTTTCCTTCTTCCTTTTCTCTCTTATGTTACTTAGAGTTTATCTGTTAGTTGCCAATGATTCAGGGTACTCTCCAGCTGTGTTGCAGGGAGGGGAGAGACAAGAAGAAACTTGTACTTTCCCACCATCACCTTTAAATGGAGGAATTTCACTCTCAAACTGAAGGTTAATGTGTGAACTTCCATTCCAGAACAGAAAATTACACTTCCCTGTAGCTTCTTCTTTTACAGCATCTTCCCTTCAGCTTTTCTATGCCTGGTCCAAGGAAGTTTTAACCCTTGGAGCCTTCCTGGGCAGTAAATGTATGACAAGGGCCATTTAAATGTTTTCTGTGTATTTCTTCCCCCAAGCAGTCTCATACGATGGGTCACTCATGGGCTGATCTGAAGACATTTCTATGTCCTGCCTCCTGTCCTCTTCTTTCTATCCTGTGCTCAGTCACAGCAAGCAGCATGGAAGTCCCAGCTCCTTTGTGCCATCACTTGCTGACTGGCTTGCCTTCCACGCAGAGTTCCTTTCTGCTCTGTTTTTCTTGCCGAATCACCATGAGTCACTCTGGCCCCACACAGCGTCCTCGGCCAGGGCTGTCACTTCTTGGACACGTGCCACTGGTTAAGCAATGATGTGATGCCTGTCCCCTGAGATCACTGTTGGACAGAGGGCTCTGTGGTGGTGGATGGCCATCTGGCCCTTGGACTTTGCTCCAGGTCAGGTCCACACAGTGCAGTCAGGTGTTGCCCTAGTACCTGACATCTTGTGGCATGCTATGGTTAGAATCCTAGAATCACAGAATATCCTGAGCTGGAAGGGATGCACAGGATCATCAAGTCCAGCTCCTGGCTCTATAGAGAACTACCCAGAAATGAAACCCGATGTCTGAAAGCATTATCCAAATGTTTCTTAAACTTTGGCACTTTGGGTCTGTGCCCACTGCCCTGGGCAGCCCGTTCCATGCCCACTGCCCTCTGGTGCAGACCCTGTCCCTGGTCCCCACCCTCCCCTCCCCTGACGCAGCTCCATGCCGTTCCCTCGGGCTCTGTTGCTGTCGCACAGAGCAGAGCTCAGCACTGTCTAATAGATACTGTCTAATATTATGTCCGTATCTTGTGGCATGCAAACCTATACCTAGTTCTCAAAGGGCAGCCACACAACGCAGACCAGAATGGGATAACCCCTTCCCTCACCTGACTGGCAGTGCTGGGCCTGGTGCACCTCAGGGCATGGTGGAGGTGTTGGGTCTCATGCCTCCATGGGTCTGTCTCAGGTGGAGGTGATGGGCCATCATGGAAAGTGCCGTGCTCAGGGTGAGGTAACCCACCAGCACAGTCAGCCCAATGGTAGCTGAGTCAGTCTGGCAGCTGCCCAAAGTCTCTGGCTGCAGATGACAGAGCATGGTGGGATGTGGGATGGAGCTGTGCTGGAGTCAGTCTTTTGCTGCGGTGCTGCAGAACTAACTAACTTCATAGAGTGGTCAGACCCCAGTACAGGAAATACTTATGTGCTGAGCACATCACCAGCCAACTGTTGCCCTCTGCTTCTGGGAGGCAAAGGAAGGAAGATTGAATTTCTATTGAAAGGTCCTCAGTCTTCAAAATCAGCATGAATTCTTTCTTAATATGTGATCTTTGGATTATCCTTTAATGTGTCTTTCACTGGGGTCTGCAGGATGATTAGTTTCCTTTGAAAGCCTTCGTTTTAAATGGTTTTAAAGAGGGAAGCATGCCAGAGATGCTGTGCAACTGCAGAGGATGCAGTCAGAAGGCAGTAATTCCAGGCAAAAGGAAGGAGGAGTTAAAACAAATGCAATTTATGCAAAATTATCAAGAATAAATTCATCCTGGGAGGGACACCGAGCAGCAAAACAGCTTTCTAAAGAGAAACTGAGCACCACTGATTTGCTAGTGTGACATAGGGATGGATCCAGCTCTCTTCCCTGGGGGAGGTCTGGTGCTTCTTCTCCATCTCTAACATCTCCAATTCCTCATATGTGATGTAAATGATTTATAAGATTGAAACTCGATCGCTGTCTGT
Source organism: Coturnix japonica (assembly GCF_054131305.1). Taxonomy (NCBI): domain Eukaryota; kingdom Metazoa; phylum Chordata; class Aves; order Galliformes; family Phasianidae; genus Coturnix; species Coturnix japonica. Next base: position 9,060,678 of record NC_140664.1, on the reverse strand, counting down.
CTGTGCGGAAGGCAGATCACAGCCCAGCACCAGAGGTGTGGGGGAGCTGGCACCTGATGCGATACCTGTCCCTTGGTGGGCTGTGTGCCAGGTGACCTACCAGTGCCTTCAGTTTGGATTGGTGCCTGAGCCTTGCTAAAGTCAATCAACTGTATCTTTTTCTTTCTTCCAGCCTTGATCATTTCTTCTTTTCCCATATATTTTTTCTCTTCTCCCTCACCCTTTTCACTTTCCTTTCTGTTTTTCTCCTTTATCCAAGCTTGCTGCCGTGTTCTGCTTTTGAAACATTCACAGCTCTTTCTGCTGGGTAGTACAAGCGTTCTCTGTAATATGAGCCGCAGCTATTTTGGCTGTGTAGAAACCCAGCAGTGAGTGCTGTCACCGCTGTAAAGGTCTGGCTTCAGCCTGGAGGTGAACAATCACCTGCTAGTGTAGAAGAGGGAAAAAAGCTTCAGAAAGTGTGAGGAGGGGTGGCTGCAGGTGGCAATGGGTGGGAAGCTGTTTCTCTTTATATTAGTATCCATGGAATGCAAAACTCATCTGGAGGAGGCAGGTCATGGTCCAGAAAGAGCTGACCTTCATGCAGCTTTCAACCAGTAAGTCCCAGAATTGCTGCTCAGGTGCTTTGCAGAGAGCTGCACATAGAAGAGAGAAATCTTTCTAGTTCTGATGATCCAGTGCTTTGTAGACTTCTCAACAGGAGCAGGTGCTTCAGAGGAAAAACAAAATGCAGGATCACACTGAAGTCTGTACAAGTGTCCATGAGCCTACAGAAATTCCCTTGGAATATCCCTCCTCTACAGGTCACTGGGAAGCTGCTCTGCCTGCCAAATGGGGTGGGAGTTGAGCATCATTATGTAGAAAAGTGGTGCATTCTGGCTTATCTCTGCATGCTTTCTCTTGGAGTCTGTCACTATGTTTGCTCATTTCAGTAGGTGGCTGCTTATCCTTGCGCTGGGAGACTGCTCATCAGTCTTCCTGGTGTCACTCATGCAAATAAACTGAGATGTATATTTTTAAACTCAATTATGACTTTAATCTATATGCATTTCATTACATGAGATACAGTGCCACCGTCTCTTTTTTGTGCTATTGTAAATCTATGCTTTACAGCATCATTTCAAAGTATTTCAATAACAACACTGCAGACTCACGTCTCGTATTACTCATAAGAGCAGGATGCTTGCTATTTCCTGGGATTCTACATTCCTTTTTATTTCTTTTTCCTGTTTTTTTCTTTCTTTTTTCTTTCTGTGAGAATCATGCAAACTGCTCCATTTTCAACAAAGCATCCTGTTTAGTAAGTGACTGAAGCTGTGGCCTTTCCTTCTCAGGTTTTTGGATCTAGAGCAGTTTCCCATTTGCTCTGTCCCTTAAACAGCAAAGGGGGGGGCTCTCAAAGCACCCAAACCCTGCACCTCCCACAACCCTGGCAGGAAGGGCCATGAGTCTATTAAAGGTTTCCTGACATCTAGCTTGAATTTCCCTTTTCTTAATGGAATTTCGCTTTGTTATGAGTTCTGTGATTGTTTTTTAAGATAAGAATTTATTTATTTATTTATTACAGTTTCCTTGTTCTTTTCAAAGATGTTTTACTTTGAAGGGTGTCGTTCTACATTAAAAATAGTCCTGGGTGCTTTGCTCTGCAGTCCTCGTGCACTTGCCGAGGTCCTGGGCTGCTGTGATCCTTGGCCTGAATTATGGTGAACAAGGTACAGAAGAGAGGAATTACTGCCCCTCCTGCTGTACAATTGTAGGAGAGGTTCAGCAGCTCACATTTCTTCAGACTCAGGATGTTCTGTGATCTATAGCTCTGTGAAATCCAAGAGGATGGATGAGGTTGGCAGGGATCTCTTGGTCCATCTGGCCCAACCACTGCTCAAGCAGGAACACCTGAAGCAAGGTGCCCATGGCCACATCTATGCAGCTTTTGGAGATCTCCAAGAAGGAAGGCTCCTGCTGTACATAAGGCTTTTATCTGTGGTCCTGGGATCTTTATTAACGAACTCTTCTCTACCTCTTCCCAATTCTTTATTTTCATAAGTTGTGACATGATGAATAACCTTATTCTGTGACATGAGTGTACTTGGTGGTTTTGCTCATCTGCTAGAAGGCACAACAGGCAACAGGAGCACTGGGTAGCCTGATATCATGAGGGGCAGGGAGAGGAAACATGAAGGAAGAAGGAGGCTGCTCATTCTGTGCCACATCCATCCCTCTCTCCCACTCCCCCAGCCCACCCTCAGCCTGCCATTTGAGAAGAGTCCCACCACAGCTCCAGGTTAAAAAGCTGCTTGGGTGGCCAACATGTGCCGGTGTTTTGAAGCCCGTCTTGAGGCTTCTATTACGGATGAAACATGGGAGCAGCCTCAGCCTGAGATGATGGTAGCTGACAGTTACAGCTAACAAGTAACTTCAATATTTTGTTATCTTCCTGCAGCTATTTTCAGCTTCTTATTCCTGCCATGATAAAAATAGCTAAAGAAAAACATCCCTGCTTGTTTGTAATGAAACTAGCATTTGTGGCTTTCATGTTTTTTGCTGATTTATTTATTTATTTATTTATTTTATTTGTGTGTGTGTGTGTGTTATCTTAAACTCTTGAGGAGAAGGTAACAAAACATTCAAGGGCAGATTCTTATCTCTTTTATATCACTGCAGAGGTAGGATAGCTTCTCACTGGGTTTGCATCATCTCATTTTCAGACACAGTCTCTCCTAGCATGGCATTTTGCATCATCATCTTTCATGAGAATTTTTTAAGTCTTCACACAGTTGCATCAGAGGGAGAAAACCTCGAGAAACTCCTATGGCAACTCTAGGGCTGCATCCAACTGCTGCTTGCGTGGGTGGGCCAAATGCTGTTCACAGCTGGGTACGGTGAGGTGGCTGCGTGTAGCCATCAGTGGGTTGGATTTTTGAAGTGAGAGAGTGCATTGGTGCCCCTGTAAGTCTAGTCAGTGATTGGCCATAGGAGCTTCTCTGGGATTCCAGGAATTTGGAACAGGAGCACACATTTGTTGAGCACCCTGCTGCAGATGTCCCTGCTTGAGCTGGGGTTGGATGAGATGGATCTTTGATTCCCTGCCAACCTCACCACTCTAGGCTGAGAAACATGCTTGTCTGGTAGAAAAATAGAGGTTGTTATTATGTCTTTAAAAGTCTTTGTGCCTCTGGTCTTTAGCTAGATGCAGATCAGAAGACGTTTGAAGGGACTGTAGTTTGCACAGAGTGTTTGAGTCAGACTTTTCCCCCTTGTAGAGCTCCTCCTGCACATGGGGGCAGTGTGAGGGGCAATGCATGGAAGACTTTACCTGCTGCTCTGCTCCAGCATTACCTGGCCATCAGGAAACTGGCTCTAAAGCTGCTGCTTCTCTAATCAGCAATTAGTGATGACAGCTACTTAAGGTAAATGCCACAGCTTTCCTGGAACTGCTTCCTGTGTTGCACATAAATGGTGTGAAGTTATTGTCACTGAGCCAGTTCAGCCACCACTGTCTTGTGGTTACATGGAGATGCCAGCTCCAATTGTGTGGAGGTGGCACAGGGGCTGTCAGAGTGCTCCTGGACCTTTAGGAACTCAGCCTTGCAGTCTTGCTGAGAAGTCATCTTCCTGACTGCTTTGTAACTTGTGAAAATGAAACATGCAGATTAAGAGATTTACCCTAGATCGTAGGATGTTGATGTGCTTGAGATGAAAATCTTCATCTTCAGTGTCCCAGTTTTGCGCTCCATCTATTAATGCACCACCTCTATTTTTAGCACTTTTTTAAGTGTCACATTGTTTGTGATTTGCTTTACTAAAAACCACTCTTCTACAGGCTTTGGTTTCCACCAATGGAGGAGTTCAGTTTTCTGAGCCAAGCTGTACAAAATAAACATTGAGCTAACAGAAGGCATCCATGTTTCGAGTTCCTGTCGTGCAAATGTGTCCTTGTAGCTCTTGCAGTTAGGCAGCTGCGTAAATACAGCTCCTGCTCGTTCATTCGGAATGAGGTGTTACAGCTCTGTTTCTGGGGCGTTACTTGGCTGACCTTTGAAGAAACTGAGCACCGTCCCTCCCTTTGCTCCGTTTGCTGAGTCAAGGCTGCTGCTTTCGAGGAGAGATAGCCTTTCTCATACCTCGAGGCGGAAGTTTAATTAGTGGCTGCAGACATCTTAGGTGATGGCTGTATTTACACCCCCAACACACTGCTGTGGAGGTTGAATGTTGTGCTTGGAGCAGCTGGATGGTGCTGAACAGGCAGAGCAGATGCAGATCCAGATGTAGAATAACTGTAGAGGTGATGCCAAGCTGTAGTTGTTTCAAATGCCACTGGTGGCTGTGATTTTCTCCCGTGAAAAATGCAGGCTCTTCACCAATTGCAAGCTAAAGTTGCTATCTAAGCAAACGATGAATTTAGGATTTTAGAGGAACGGACTATTTTTGTGTGTTTTTCTTAAGGATCCAGTCTCCAAACTTAAGAGAGTAAAATTGGAGAACCAAAAATGTAGGAAACAAGGAGCTAAGTGACCACAATGCTGTGTCACATCACTGCATGCTTGCTGTGTGACTTTTGAACCCAGGATGTATGAAGCAGAAGTTGTAGGGCAGCCAAAATAGCTCACCATTCAGAAAATGCCAACGTCAGAGAGGTTGTCATCTCTGGAGCCGTGACCTCTGGTGAGAGATCTGTGCAAACATCACTATGTTTTGCATGCAATAAGTTTTTTCTCCCTCTTTGATATAAATATGTATCTTTGATATAAATATGTAGAGATAGTTATCTTCAGCTGTGCACACATGCCTGCAAACCGAGCTGGTTCACCACACATCAGCACGAGTCGTGTATGCTTAAACCCACTGTCTTTATTCAGACAGAGAGCCTGTTGATTTTTCCATGCTTCTGTAAATTCCAGAGCCACAGTCCGAAGCTGGTTGTGCACATTTGTTTGCCTTTGTATCATAATACAGATGAGTGATCCTTGTAATACGACTGCCTTTATTTGCTGATAGAAATGTGTGTAGAGCTGTGACAGGTTGCTACACAGATAATCATTGATTTCCTTTTTTTTTTTTTTTCTTTTCCCCTGTGCAAAACTGACTAGGCTAAATGCTTTGATAGATCAAGTTTTCAATTGATTTGAGTTTGATAGTCCGCTTGTCTTTTAATTATTATTATTTATTTTTTCCTGACGAAACAGTCCTATTTTATTCTAAAGGAGTCTCCTAATCTGTGTGTAATTGTGTATCACACACGCTGCTGGGGTTAGGTGACAACTGTGGCCAGTTCAGTTCCCACTCAGTGCTTTATTTGCATCCTGACAGAAGGATATGGTGTTTTTTCCCCTCCTCCCCTCTGTACTGATTTCCTATGAATTGCATTTTTAGCCATATGCAGTTTTTAGCATACCACTAAAAAAATGTCCAAAAACCAGAGTAAAAGTTTTCAGTAGAAAAATCACAGAGCACCAGCTGTGTACCTAGAAAAGCTGGAGAGGTTTCATAGAGGACTGGGGACATGGGCCATGCTGCTGAGACAGGCTGTTCACTAAGCTCGGGTCTTGTGTCCTCCAGGTAAAATAGAATAGACAGAACAAGGGATAATGTTTTATAAGTGCCTGGGAAGATCATAGAGCAGATCCTCCTAGAAGCCATGTTAAGGCACATGCACGACAAAGAGGTGATTTGAAACAGCCAGCATAGCTTTACCAAAGGCAGATTTTGACTGCCCAATCTGGTGGCCTTCTGTGATGGAGTGACCTCACTGTGGCCTTCCAGTATTTGAAGGGAGCGTATAAACAGGAGGGGGAATGGCTGTTTTCAAGGGTGAATAGTGTTAGGACAGGTGGGAATGGTTTTAAGCTAATATAGAGGAGGTTTAGGTTAGATATTAGGAGGTTTTTCACTCAGAGTGTGGTAACACTGGAACAGGTTGCCCAAGGACGTTGTGGATGCCCCTTCCCTGGAGGCATTCAAGGCCAGGCTGGATGTGGCTCTGGGCAGCCTGGTCTGGTGGTTGGCGACCCTGCACATAGCAGGGGGTTGGAACTAGATGATCATTATGGTCATTTTCAACCCAGGCCATTTTATGATTCTTATGGTAAGTAAAAGAGAGGAGATTTAGGTTAGATATTAGGAAGAAAATCTTTATTCAGAAGGAAGTGAGGCTTTGGCACAGGTTGCCCAAAGAAGCTGTGGATGCCCCATCCCGGGAGGTGTTAAAAGCCAGGTTGGATGGGGCACTGGGCAGACTGATCTGGTGGGGGACAGCCCTGCCCACGGTCCTGAGGCACATGCAGTTCTTGTTAGAAAGATCCTTGGATCCAGGATCCTGATGTTCATCCTATCAGAATTATCCCCTAGTCAAAGCAAACTTAAATTGTGTTGACATTTTGTCCACTGGATTTGATTATGTAGCAAGATGGTCAAGGAATTTCATATATCTTGACCACAGCAGAGCTTCTCTTCTCCATTCCCAGCAAGCAGGAGATGGAGGTGGTAGAGGTGGCTGTCTCAGGGCTTGGTTCTGCCTGTTGAGTTGGTCCCCATGGCCTATGCAGAAGTGGTATGGCCTGACAGCAAGCTTCATTCATGGGAAGAGAGGCATCTGAATCCACATTACCGACTCTGCTGGGCAGCTGGAATGTTTATGACTGCGCACATGCAGATATCTGCTCAGCAGATAAGCATTTTGCCCAGGAGTTCCTTGCCCTGCAAACCATTCTTGGAGAGCTGACATGCTGGGAAACCTGCTGGCATCCTGTGTGAGATGCTTTGGTAGCTCTTAGTGAAAGATGTTGAGGCAGAGTGCAAGTGATTCATAGTTTTTATCTTCCTTTTTGCTGTGTGAAGCTGCAGAGGTGTTTTCTCTCTGCTGCCCACCTTCTCCTCAGCCACCACTATGAAATCTCCACATGGGGCCCATGTGATGACTCAGCTCCCTCAGGAGACCCGGGGGCATTTCCCCAAGCTTCCCATCGGTGATTTCTCTGGTGAGAAAGTCCTCCAAAGATATGCATTGACTCTTGTGGCTCACCAGAATGCAAAGGTCGTGTCCTGCTGCTTGTTCGTAGTTATTTTGATCAAGCAGAGACTTGAAACAAGATGATTCGTTTTGTTCTTTCATTATTTGCCCAATGAAAAATGTTTGCAGCTTAACTGCTATCTAAGCATTCCTAAGCACAAGGGTAGAAGGGAAGCATGGCCACTGTTTTGATCTCTGCACACCATTCACAGGGGCTGGGTGTAGATTTTATGGGCAGCAACTCCTCTGGCTCCAGGGCCTCCTCACTAGTCTGCCTGTCCATCCTTTGCCAATGCTACAGGGCACCTTTCCACTTGTGAGGTGAAAACTGTGTAAATCTGAGTCCTGATCTAAACAAAATAGGTGTTGCATACAGGCTGTGCTGCAGCCATTGGCTGTAGCATTTGCCAGCAGGAAATGGCATGGGTATGGACTTTTAGTGGTACATCATCAGGACCCAGATGAGTCTTGGAGCTGTCTTGCTCCTCCTGGTGCCCATGTTCTTCAACTAGCCTTGAGCTGAGTCTCTTCATGATGCTTTGTGTATTGTCTTGTTTTGCAGGTACTATCCCAGCTGTGCTCCCAGTGCCCTTCCTTTTACTTCTTTAGTAACATGTTCTGATATTTTTTTTCCCCTTTTGTTTTCTTCACAGATTTATCTGGAAAGTATGAGCAGTGAGAGAAGCTTAATCACCATTAGATAAGTATTACAGATGACTCATGCTAGAATATCGATAGCTGTGCAGCTGACATGAATATATTTGTACCAAGAGCCGGGAACCTTAACCCACCCTGTGCTTTCCCACTAGCACTCTTTGGTTCTCTAGCACCTTTTACCCCCTGATTTGTACACCAAAACAGCTCACAGAAGTGTTTTTGCCTCCTTGAGAGGTTACAGGGTACAGGATAGCTCATGTCACTTGAAACCGTATTACAAGATGTCATCTTAAAATGAAAGCTGGTGATGAATGGCTTCAGTGTTGTAGCTGTTCTCCAGGACATCCTGTAGTTTGTCTTTTTAATAGAAGCATTTAATGGCTTTCCTCGATTCTTTGTGGTTTTTGTTTCTGTTTTCTTTCCAGAATCATTGACTCCTTTTCCAGCACAACAGCTCCAAAGGTCCAGAACAGGTAAGACTGCTGCTGCTTTGGGGTGCTCAATTTTAATCATTAAAGACAAAATGCTGGCTGCAGTGTAGGCAGCATAGAAAAAACAAACAAACAGTGGCTTGACTGTGGTGAGAATAATACCCACCATGCTTGGACCCATGTGAGCATGGGGAGTGACTGTATTAGGGGCAGAATGAGCAGACTTGCAGGAGCCATGGTCCTGGGCCCTCTGCTTTGACTGTTCTAGCTTGAGTAGAGGTCAGACCAGATGGACCCACGGGTCCCTGCCTACTTCACCCATTCTGCAATTCTGTGGAGATAGAACATGGCAAGAGCTACTGGGGGGAGGTATCAGTCCCTGTTTCCATTAGCTGGAGGTAGGTAGGCAACTTGGAGGGGTGCAAAGATAAGCCAAAAGGAGATATTTGGATGAGGAGTGATGCAGAAAGTGATGTGCCTATGATGATAAAGTGTGCAAGGCCCCGCGTCAACTTCTTTATTCATGGCTTAGCTTGCTTGTTTTCCATGAGGACGCTGGGCAGTGACCCTACACATCTCCACACAAGCAGGGTGTTCCCTTTTGCCATCAGCATGCTGAGACCGAAGCTGCAGCAAAGTCGTGATAGCACATCAGGTGCTGCAGTTGTTTTGGCAGTGACAGAGAATCAGAGCATGCTGAGTAGAGAAGTCTTGCTTGAGGATCTGTTCTTGTGTCCTGACAACATAACTCTGATGCTTTGCCATACTTGTTGCAAGCAATGATGCAGGATTCACATTACAAGGTAATTTTTGCTGAGGTCTGCTCAGAGCTTTCATTTGTGCACACTGCAGTGAAGAGCTGTGTCCTGCGTATGTGGCAAAAATAAACTGTTGCAGCTGGCTCTGGGAACAACTGCTGTTGCAGAAGCCCTTGTTTGACAGCTTATCTATCATCACAGGGTCAACTAGATCCCTTGCCAGTAAAGCAGAAAATGCCCTGAAGACCTTCTCCATTTAGACTGTATTAGATATTCACTTGGCATGGACTGATCTCATGACAAAACCGTCCTTAGTGATAACCCGGCATTGCTCTCTGGGGAGTTTGGCTCTCAGGGATTGTGTGCCATCCACCAGGAAAGGTTCTTTGGGAGTTCTAATGGCACGGTCTTTCACTTAAGGCATGTCCTTCTTCTATACCATGCTTTAAAAAAAAACCACACACACACAAAAAAAAAAACACCAAAAAAAACCCACTACCTTGACAAATGCTCTTAATCCCCACTCTGCTGAATGCTCATGGAAACACTTCTGGGGCAGAGAAACGAAAGTGCCAGCCCTGCCCTGCTCACCTTAAGCTGCTCCCTGGGGTGATGTTCGCAGCTCAGCCGTGGGACCTGGTGTTTCCCCCACTGAGCCCTGGTTGTGTGCATTCAAAGTGAGCACCCGGCTGTGTCGCCTTGCTGCGAGCAGGGCTGGGAGGTGCATGGGGCTTTCCAGCCACAAAGGCCAATATTAGTAAGTGGGTTTGTGCATGTGCCTCTTGATTCAAGTTGTGAGCTGCATGCTGGCTCTAAAAATTGCTGCTCAGCCTCATAAATAATGCACTTGCAAAGAGTTTCCGAGAAGCGTAATAACTTCCCTAAATATATTTATTTTACATCTGTATGTCCTCAGATGTGTGTGTGTGTGTGTGCGCTGAGTGTTTGCTGTACTCCAAAGAGGATGCTCCTCTTGCTCTCGTTTGGTAACCACAAACAGGCAGTGGATGAGGATAAGGAGTTTGCTGCTGGAGTTTTACCCTTTTCTCTAATTGGGAAGGTGAATTTTGGGGTGTCTTCCTGTGGGTAGGTAGGTAGGTACGTAAGGCAGTGTGGATGAGTTGTATGGTAACTTCCAGATAGTGCCAGCTCTGCAGTTTGATTGGGAAGTGCATTTCCCAGGGCACCTGTAGTACAAATAGGCTTTTAAATAACACAGGTAATTTTGAAAAAAGATCATTAAGTTCCCGAGTTACTCAGCAATGTCTACAAGTGTTACTGCAAATGGCTCATGAGGCACTTGCAGTCTCTAACTTCTGCCAGTGGTAAGTGCATTATTAGGAGAAATTGAGCTGCCCATGTGGCATGAGTCTTGGGGTGTTTTCCTGAGATGCTGTAGCACAGCTCTGCTGAACTGGCCTCACCTGCTTCCATGCTCTGATAATCCTCCTTGGGTAAAATGCATCTCAGTGAAGCGGTGTAAGATGCTGCTGCTCCCATTTCCTGTTGAATAAAGCTGCTATCCTCAGAGACAGGAGCATTTACAACCTATCTGTTGCTTCTTATTAGCACAAAGCCATCTTCTGTTAGTAGGAGAGCTGAAGCATGAGGAGAGGATGCCAACATTTGACAGGTCTACTCTTCCTCCCCTTGCTGTGGGTAGGGGATTGATCTCTGGCTACACAGCAAGTGAGGACAGTGACATCTCCACAGTTGGATGCAGAGCACAAGGATTACTGGGGGCTTCTAAGAAGAGATGTTACTTGAGGCAGTGTAGGGGGGAAGAGGTGAATACCACTGTTTCCATAAGGTTGAATTAGTTTCGAGTCAAAGATTTCTTTGGATCTTGGCTCAGTGCTTCCATAACTTAAAATGTTGTCATTTTTGTCTGATTTAATGACAGGTAGTACCTAAGAATAGATTCCTGGGTGTTTTATCATGTCTGGGCAAATCATGCTGTTCAAGTGTCACAAGATGCTTTGTTGAAGCCATGGTAGTGTGCTGTGAACCGGCTGCTCAGCGGCCATCTACTTTGAGAAGCAGACCTCATACACCTGAAGTGTATCTTAAAGTGTCAGCTGGGAAAACCTTGCAATGTAGAAAAGCAGCAGAGGAATACTGGGCACTTTATTCAAAGAAAAGACAGGCTCAGAGTCTACCCTGAACAGCACATGTCATCCTCTAGGTAGAAGACCAGTGTGAAAACCCCATTATCACTTCTGCTCCTCCTTGCATATCTCCATGGCTTTTTGCTGTGTTGCTGTCAGCTTGGCACAAAAATGTTTCTTGTCTACAGTCATTCACTCTGGAAGGGGCCTTGTGGAATTCAAGATGCTTCTTGCTGTGAAGGAGCACATTGAGAGGGTGCTGTGAGGTTTCTTTTCAACTTGTTTTCACTGGAGGTGGAGTCCCCTGCTTATGTTTTCCTCTTTGACACGTGGCTTCTGGGAGGTCAACCACCATTCTCAGACACTTGGTCAATTAGTGGGACAAACTCAAGGCCTCTCACAGGTTGTAAGTGGAATTCCTGTGGTTTCCTGGAGAACCTCATAGTTCTCATATAGGACATCTTGGTTTGGGGCTCTGAAATGTGCACACATGAACAGGAGGGAAACATAAATGTGTACTTCCATCCTGCTAGTGAAAATTAACAGGGAAGACTTTTGTCAGCTTCTAGAATCACATGTCTGGGATGCATTTAACTGCAGCTAGCTCAGGGGAAGGTGACATTAAAGCAACAACGATGGTTCTGGTATGAGTTTCTCCTCACTGGGCAACATGTCCCTCTGGGGTAAGTACAGAGCAGTTGTAGGAAGCAGCCAGCTTATATCCAGCCTGGCATAACCGTTGACGATCTGTCATGGGCCAACACCAGGCTGGGCATAGGGATGTTGTTGGGTGCCTGCAGAGTGCTGGGACACCACTGGTGTGCACTGAAGGAAGGAGAGACGCCATCAGGGACCAGCAGCTCAGTGAGGGGCCAGAAGGGAGCTGGTACTCCCTATTTTTAGGTGCACTGGGAAACAGAATGCTAGAATCCCATGTTGGCAGGAAACTCTGGGTCTTTCTGGCACAACTCTTGATCAAACAGGAATACACAAAGAAAAGTGCCCAGGACCATTCCAGGAAGGTTTTGGGCATCTCCAAAATGACTCCACAGCTCCTCTGGACATCCAGAGCTCAATCACCCACACAACAATTGTCTCCTGCAGCTGCTGCAGCACTGGTGTGCTGTGGTGGGGAGGCTGCAAAAGGAGAAGGCAACTGATATCCAGCCTCTGTTTCCTGGGTTGGTTGCTGCCTTTGGAGGTGAATGAGCCTTGAGAACACATGCTGACTGTGAGTGAGCCTGCCCTGCTGCAGAGGGCTAGATTTGTCAATGTGCTGTGGCTGTGCTTCTTCCTGGATCCCAGCACCCTCTGTCTCTTATTGACAGTGCAGGTGTCCAGGGGCAGCTCTGCCATCTGCATGGGTTATGATGGCAACAGACTTTCCCTTTGCAAGGGGAATTTTGCTGGGCCCTACAGAGGCTGAGCAGTTACAGTGATAGTGCTTGGCCTCACTACCACAACAGGTCTGTATCAAGAACAAGGAGAAGGGGAAGCACCTGGAGATGCATCTGTGAAACACATCCGTGTTGCATGGTGAGGCAGCGAGTCCATGAAGTGCCCACGTCCTGTCTGCATGCATCTGTCAGCATGGGTTATGGGTTTGGATGGGGCAGGGACAAGGCAGCTTCTGAACGTCCCTCGGATGCCTCTGTGCTGCATCTAGAGAACTTCAGCTCTCTGGAGAGGAATGGCAAAGCAAAGAATAACCAGTGTTTTCCTTGGTGAGCTTGTGGTGGGACATCAGGAAATCTAAACACGGGCAAAGATGGATATATGATGTCAGCCTGGTCTTCAAGGCACGGCTGACAGATTTCTCCCCACACCTCTCCAACCTCATGTTTCTTTTTTCTATTGGAGCTGCAGTCTGAAAGCACTCGAGCTAAATGCCATGTTGTAACCGTTGCTCATCTGAAAGCGTGGAGCCAGCTCTCAGCAGCTGCTAAAATAGCAGAACTGAAGTGGAGGATGAAAAGTGAGATGGTGATTAAGACCGATTTCCTGTTGCAGCCTCGTATGGCTCCTGCTGGCTGTGGAGTCGTTGGTGGCATCGATAGCAGCAGTCTGAAACAGTCCTTGTACTGTGTCCTTGGGGTGGCTGAGTCACGGTGGGTTGTCCTCTGTGTTCAGTTACTGCAGTCCTTGTAGACACCGGTAAGCATGCTGTGCTGTGCCCAGTGTGCTGCAGTATATGAAGAAAAAAGTTACGATTGGTGTCCAGAGGAGGGAATTTAGGGTGGACCTTTGCAGAGCAACTCCCTGAGAGGAGGTTGTGGTGAGGTAGGGGTTGGCCTCTTCTACAAAGCAACAGCAATAGGATGAGAGAAAATGACCTCCAGTGCCAGGGGAGGTTCAGGTTGGATATTAGGAAGAGTTTCTTCTCCGAAAGAGTGGTAAGTCATTGGAACAGGCTACCAGGGAAATGGTGGATTCACTGTCCCTGGAGGTGTTTAAGGAAAGGGTGTATGTAGTGTGTAGGGGTATGGCTTAGTGGGCAATATTGGTGGTATGTGGACACTTGGACTAGATGATTGTATATGTTTTTTCCCTACCTTACTGATTCTATGATCCTTGTGGGTCCCTTGCAGCTTGAGATATCCTATGATTCTATGATCAAGGATCATCCCTTGTATGAAGGTTACAAGGGTAGGGAGGCCACGTAGGGTTGGAAGCAGCCACAGTGACATCTAGACAGTCCTGGGGCTGATATTCTGGTTTCTTTCCCACTCTGGATGTACAAATCATTTCCCGCCTGTGTGTGCTGAAACAAATCCTAGGTCTACTCTGCAGAGGTTTGAACCTTGTGTATCAGCGATCCAGGTCCAGTGATCCAGCACACAGGAGGTTCCATCTGAAGATGAGGAAAAATTTATGTGCTATGTGAGTGGCTGAGATCTGACACAGGATGCCCAGAGGGATTATGGGGTCTCCTTGGAGATGTTCAGAAGCCACCTGGACATGGTCCTGGGCTGCCTGCTGTGAACTCCAGATCTCTGATAACCTTGCATGAACTTTCATAGTAGTTAGCAAGACATTTCGTATTTCTGAGAAAGCCACAGCAGCTCCACATCAACCCCAGTGCTAAAACCACCAGATTCTCTCACTACTCTTTGCTTAATTCAGCTTTGCAAGCCACCTCTGTACAGAACTCGGTGCCTTGTGCAGTTGGGTCTATTTGAACTCTCTCAGCTCTTGGGGTCACCACTATTATCACCAAAGTTGCATTCATGCAGCACCCAGCACTGCTGGGACAAGCTGATGTAGAATGGATGGCATATAAATGGCTCGTGCTATCTGATCAGTAGTTAGTAAGGAAATGTAAATTAAAACACAGATGTGTTTTTTGCTGAGTGGCTCAGCATATGAGAAAGGCCCCCGCAATGGTGTCAGGGGAGACTCACAGCAGCCAAAGTAATTACCTTAAATTGGTACCCTCTAGTCCCATTTCTTTCCTCTGGTCCAGGAATATTCTTTGACTGCTGTACAGTTTGAAGTGTATGTGCTGAACGAAAAGAAGCAAAAAGGAGAGATGGTCCTGTGCCTGGTGAACATCAGCAGCAGAAAAGGAGGGGGAGCCTGTCTGCAGAGAAATTACCTTCTGCATTGACAGAGGGAGTTGTGTAACATTCCCTGCCATGAAGGAGAGTGATATCCTATACTCTGCTGATGTCCTTCATCTCAGAGGAGTTCATAGTACTTTTTAGGCTGCTTTCATACTGCTGAAAAAGGAATGATCAGGAGGTTTTGAGTGAAATGTCCTCCCCTCCCATTGAGCAGTGGCTGCTGCTGGGTACCCAGTGCTGGTCAAATGCTGGCCAGCAAAGCAGAGACACAGTATGGCAGGGTTTGGGGAGCCTGACTAGCCCAGAATTGTTGTGAGTGCTTTAAGAATGATGGGATGTTGGGTTGAAAGAGAGAAAATAGCATATGTACGGAAAGGTAAACAGTTGCTTTTGTGGTGGGAGGCTAAGGATGTCTTGGAGGTGGTAGCTGAGAAGAGACCACAGATGTCCTGAGTGTCATCATCTAGATATACTGTTCTGCTTTGCTAGTGAGGTCTTTCTTATCAAACTAAGGAAGTAACAACACTTCAAACATTGCCTTGCTCTGGTGACACCTGGAATATTCTCCCGTCCTGATTCTCCAGCCTGGGAAGGAAAAAGAAGACTTAAAGAGTTTGGAAAAGACAGTAAATTCAATACAGGGATCAGAGAATATAGCATGTGGGTTCTTACAACCACAGGATCATAAAACCATTAAGGTTGGAAAAGACCTCTAAGAGCACCTAGAGCACAACCATTTACCTACCACTAATATTGCCAACTATGCCATTTCCCTGCGTACCACATCCCCATGGTTCTTGAGCATCTCCAGAGATGGCAACTCCACCACCTTCCTGGGCAGCCTGTTCCAGTGCCCAACCAACTTCTTTCAGAGAAGTTTTTCCTGATATCCAACTTGAAACTTCCCTTGTGCAACTTGAGGCTATCCTGTCTTCCTATCACTGTTATCTGGGAGAAGAGGCTAACTCCCACCTCACCATGACCTCTCAGGGAGTTGTAGATGGCAATGTGGTCTCCCCGACCCTCCTCTTACTCTAGACTGAACAATCCCAGTTCCCTCAGCCACTCTCCATAAGATTTGTGTTCCAGACACTTCACAGTTCCGTTGACCTTTTCTGGGCATGCTCCATGGCCTTGGTATCTTTCTTGTAGTGAGGGGCCCAAAACTAAACACTGTTCTCAAGGTGTAGCCCACCAGTGCTGAGTACAGGAGGATGGATCACCTGGTCCTACTGGCTGCACTATTTCTGATACAAGTCAGGATGCAAGGCAATTGATTCTTCTGGGATGATCGAAGCTCCTGCAGTCACACCTGAGGATGAGCTGGTGAATGAGGCAGGACCCTGCTGGTGACTACATCCATTATGCAGAGCCAGTGTGCAGAGGTACTCTGGAGCTACACAAGATTGCATCTGTAAGACACCCAGGCCACGCAGCCATCCCTCTGTCTTTGCTCATGACGGTTTTGGAAGATCATGATCATACCTTGAGGTGATCAGCACAGCCCAGCTGCAGCAGGTTGGACTTTGATGTGCCTTCTTTTGCCAGCCATGTCCTTTGCTTGCTCTTAGTGCCTCTTGCTTCAGTACCTTGCAAAACTCTCAATCCAGCTTCAGAATAGTACATACAGTGCAAACTGATCCTGCCACCAGGAGCTGTCCCCAGGAAGGGACAATGCTGGGTGGGAGGACAGGAAGGACACACAGACCCACCAGGCACGTGTTCAGGGCAGTGAGTGTCAGTGGCAGAGCCAAAAGCTCGCTGATGAGCGTGTGTCTCTGTTTACAAAGCCCACGAGAAGACAGAAAAAGGTCATTTTGTTTGATGAGAGGCAGGAGGAAGGGGGCATAAGCACTGATGCCATGTGGGCTTGTCACTTTCCCGTGAGGAAGACAAAGCATCTCCATGATGTCAGGAGAGCAGTGGGGAAACAGCCAAAAGATGAAAACTAGCTCTCCCCTTAGCAACCATCTCTCATCTCTTTTCTCTTGCATCTCTTTGCCACTGAGAGTAAGGAATAAAATATAAAATAAAATAAAAAAAAAAACACCTGCACACACGACAACCAAATGACAAAGAAAAAAAAAAAAAAAAAGCAGTGAGAAGAGTTTTGAATAAATGCCAAGGTTGATTTAATTAGATGTATTGAATATGTTAACTTCTGAACGACATGTCTGCTGTGCAGCACAAATTATCAGCTGTGAGCGGCAGCGGCAGCATGGCACCGACCTGCCAAAAGACTCAGCAAGGCAGAAACATTGACCTAGTTTCATCAGCTCTGTGGGGAGCACAGACAAGCGCGTTCCTCTCACCGACACCGTGCCTCTGTTCTGTCTGCCTGACCTGGGTACATCCATCCAGGAAGAGCTGGGAGCTGCTGGGGTGTCCTTTATCGTCCCTGTGCTCTGGCACAAATTCAGGGCTGGATCAATGGCTGTCTGCCTGTGGGCAGCTTGCTCAGCTCTGGTTTTGTGTGCTGGCTGCTGACTTTCTGCCTGGTGCTGGTTTTCTGCTTCTCCCACCTATTGCACCTATAAAAAAAAAAAAGCTGGTATTCTTTGATAATAGGCCTAAATGCTGTTGCAGCTGATAAGGATGATAAAATCAGCCATGCACACTGCCATGGCAACCTACAGCAATTGTTCTGCTCTTAAATGATTGCATGGATGTGTGGTTTCAGTAGGTTCTTGCCTTGGAATTATCACTTCAAAAGGACTGTTGGGGCTCAGAGCTGGGAGATCTGGTATTGGTTTTGAGTTGTGTTCTGGTAGTGGAGATTGCCTCTTGAAAGAAATGCTAGAATCATAGAATCAAGTCATAGAATCATAAAATCATTCAAGCTGGAAAAGATCTCTAAGATCATCTTGTCCAACTGTCTATCTATCACCAATATTTCCCCACTAAGCCATGTCCCTAAATACCACATCTCCATGGTTCTTGAACACCTCTAATGATGAGTCCACCACCTCCCTGAGGAGCCTGTTCCAATTGCTGATCAGTCTTTCAAAGAAGAAGGTTTTCCTGATATCCAACCCGAACCTTCCCCGGTGGAACTTGAAGCTATCATCTCTTGTCCTATTCCTGGGAGAAGAGGCTGACCTCTGCCTTACCCCAACCTCCTTTCAGGCAGTTGTGGAGAGCTACAAGGTCTCCTTTGAGCTTTCCTTTCTCCAGACTCAACAATCCCAGTTCCCTCAGTCTCTTCCCATAAGACTTGTGCTGCAGACCCCTCACAGCTTCACTGCTCTTCTCTGGACATGTTCCAGGGTCATGGTGTCTTTCTTGTAATGAGAGGCTGGAAACCGAATGCTTACTCAAGGTGCAGCCTCACCAGAGCTGAGTACAGAGGGATGATCACTCCTGCTGGCCACACTGTTTCTGATAGGAAACAGGATGCCATGGGCCTTTTTGGCCACTTGGATTCACTGCTGGCTCAAATTCAGCTGGGCATTGACCAGCACCCCCAGATCCTTTTCAACTGCAAAGCCTTCCAGCCACTCTGACCCAAGCCTGTGGCATTGTATGGAGTTGATGTGAACTGGTTGGAAAGCCTCTAAAACAGAAGATTAATTAAGATTATGAAGACAGATCCTGGGTTTCTGCTCCTGTCCCTACCATAGCACATTCCTGTGTGTGTTCCTACCAAGTGCCAGATTCCTCGCCACAAAAAGCAGCCATGGGGATCCAGGTGAAGTCTGGACTATACCATCTGGCCAAGTGACTGCTGAGAAGTCCAGCAGCAGTACTACTTGTTTTTCAGTCATATTCATTGTCTGAATGCAGCACCCTGTGAAGTTGAAACTGTCTGCCAAGTAGGGAAGAGAACATGGATTTCCTGAGCTTGACAGTGGTATAATTATTGTAGGCGTTGTTGGTCAAGACCTTCAGAGCTACAAGAGACCAGAGAGAGTTTTGGAAGTTGTAGGGCATAAAAGTGCTCTATGGAACTGTGGTCTAGGTTGCAATGAAGATTTCCATGTTATCGGACAAGGAGATTATATGCCTTATTTTTGAATTATCTAATTTTCAAATTATCAGTGTTAACCCCAGGATGGTAATACCGGGTCTACCACACACATCTGAATGGTAATCACTCAATGGAGTGGGCATCTTGCTATTGCAATTGGGAAATGAGGCCAGGCAGTGTTGGGAAACTTGTCCAAGGTCATGCAGAGGAGATGACTGGGACGAGCTGAAGCTCTGGCCTTTTCTACTTCCTGCTGCAAGTACGGCTTCCTCTCCTGACTCCAATGTACCCCTTAGCTGGCGCAGAGAAAGGTTGCTGTAGTGAGGAGATGAAGAAATAAATGTTATTTCACTGAGCAATGTCAGGAAATGATAGGGGAAGGAGAAACACAGGACAGACAGAAGGAATCCAGCTGTCTGCTGGGGAGGAAGCATCTCTTCATAGTTTTGAGGCTGCTTTCAGGATTCATGATTCAGCTTTCAAGTTGGTTGTTGATGGTTAGGATATTTTCATTCTGACTTCAGCTGTTGACGAGACAGTAAGAGCCTTGAGAGGACTCGTATCTCTCCATCACATATGACTAATTGTGTGGAGACAGCTGTAGGTACGGTAACAGTTCTATTTTTCTCTAGAACAACTCCATTACAGACCTTCTGGTAGCGGAGCCCCAGCAAGTGTTTTGCAGGACTTTTGCTGATTGTGCAGCACAGATAACCTGTGAGTGAGTAAACATGGAAAGTGTTGAATATTCAGCCCAGCGTGAGACACTCAGAAACCAGAAGCAGGCTTGTTTTACTGCTTGTCTCAACCTAAGCTTTTAACTGTGTGTTGTGAGTGCTTTTCAGGAAACTGCCTCATCTGGGACACGTCACTGGGCAGTGAAGTGCTCTGCTTCAGGGACAGCCATTGGGAGCACAGTGAAAGGCTAGAACTCAAGTCTAGACAATGGCAGGATTTCTGATGGCTTTGCATTTCAGTATGGAGCTCTGCTTTCCCTGTGTTCTCCCTGGACAGCACAAGTAAATCCATGCAAAATAGGTACATTTTTAAACAAGAGCAAACTGTGATTTCTCATAGCCTTGTACTCCAAAAAAATAATAATATGTGTATATATATATATATATATATATATAATATATATATATATATATCCAAAAAAGGCCAGTGCATGTCAGATGTTTGCTACTGTTAGATCCTATTCCTGCGGAAAACACAAGGGTTTGGGGGCAACCTGTGGGGTTCACTTCTTGTAGTTAAACCAGTTGCCTGCTGCTCCTTGGGGTAACACGTGTGCATGAAAGCTATTTTTATGTCCCTGAAGAATTGTGTTGGCACAGATGTTCAGCTGACCACAATATGCCACCTCAATGGTCAGTGTCCTGCAGAAAGATTCTCAGTATTCAGCTCTTCCACTTGGCAGATTTAATCTATTAATTACAGAAGAAAGTTCCGTACTAGAGGCTGCACAGATTTAGAGCCCTGCTGATGGAAATAACTGTTTACTGCTCAGGAAGGTTTGTAGTCATCTTAAAGCAACACTGGAAGCATGAGAGTGGGCAAGTGGGTAGTCCATCAAGCAGACAGAGGTAGAAGAGATTTTCTTAAACCCTGTCCCCCAAGATGGGAAGGGATGTTGCCTGCAGCAAGTCACCCTTGCTGTGTATTGAAGTGTGGATGTGGAGAGAAGGCACATGGCATCATGGCCTTATGACCATGATCTGTCCAGGGTGAGCTTACCACAGATGAGGCACTTCTTGCAAGGGCTACTTCACATGTCTGCAGTTCCTTAAATAAGGATTTATCATAGAGTCAGAGAATCATTAAGGTTGGAGAAGACCAGTAAGATCATCTAGTCCAACCATCAACCCATCACTACCATGCCCACTACACCATCTCCTCATGTATCAGCTTGCCATGTATGGTCCTCCTCTTCAGGTGCATGTAATGTCATTTGCTGATGTGCCTCTATCCTGAAGAACCACAGCAGGAGTGAGCTGTCAGCCTTGGGGGTGGTTCAGTTCTCTCCTGCTGGCCACATTCGATGCACCGCAGCAAGAAGAGGAGGCATGCTGGCTGCTGCTGATGCTCTAAAAATGATGGCTGTGCAAAGTCTGTCCTTGTCTGGACTCCAAGGGGCTGCTGTGTACAAGGCTTTCACAGAGTTTCCTTAACAGGCTCCTTTTCACTTTTTCCAGGGACTTGCACTGTGCTTCGTTTCAGATGGATCCAGTGAATTAACATATTGTTGCTGCTACTTCGGTAATTGCATGCCCAGGGTCTACTCTGCTCCGACTCAGTCTGCCTGGCTTCCCAGACAGAAACCATCCTTCTCCTCTATCAAACAAGGCTCCAAAGTATTGCCTGGAGACACTGCTTCAATGAAGGAGGACAGGGTAGGAGGAGGAGGGGGACACTGTTTCCAAAGGCACATCTGGCTCCAAGGCCTCAACTCTCCAGGAGGAAGAGAAGGTAGAGGTTTTAATCTTATTTTGTACCAAGGTACTAATTTTGACTTAAGCTGTGGTTTCTCTTGCTGTTTTGTACAGATGTGCATATGGGTACAGTTGCAGAAATTTAGGCCAGCACAAGTCACTATGGGGGCTCAATATGTAGGAAGCTGCTTTAAATTAGCAAGCCTGGGTTACACTGGAGTTTCGACAGAAGTTGAAACTGAGTGATCTGATACCCTTTTCTGTACTAAAAATAAAAATCTCTGTGCAGATAAGTATAAAAATGCTTATTGGTCTCACTTCCAAGTATAAAAATCTATATGTGGAACCCTTAGAGCCCTCCAGGGCCTTGTGAGAATAGACCACATCACAAAGTACATTACAGAGTGTATTTTCAGAGTCAGGCTAGTGTCAGTGTAGATGCAGTTTTGCATTTTTAAAAGGTGCTGTTTGGTCATGAATGACTTCTGGTGGGGAGCTGGCATCCCTTCAGCTTTGGTCTCTTAAAGGAAGTGTGGTTACATGCAGTGCTAGTAGGGCAGCTTTGCCCCCGAACACAGAAGGCATGAAGAGGGCAGGGAGCATCAAGACACTGGGAAAAAAGGGAAGCTTGACTTTGTTGCTGATCTTGTGGATGACCTCTGGCAAGCAGATGAAGCTTTCTTCATCTACTCCTTCCTCTCCTTCCTACCCCTCCATGTGATGGTTGCTTCATTGTTGGTTTGGATTCTTCTAAGAAGTGAGAGCTCAGCAGCTCTGTCTGTAAGGTCCCTTTTCATCTCCTTGATTGTGACATTTCCTGTTCCTTAGCCACGTGTATTATTTTGACTGGAAGCAAAGGATTGCTCCGACACCTTTCACAACACAAGGGCTGAAGAATGGGGGAGGGTCATGCTGGTAGTGTAGCTGGCTCATTGCATGCCAGAGTATTGCAACTGGTGGAGCAGAGGGAGGGGTTTTTGAGATGTCTTGATTGTGTGTACTAGAAGTTGCAGCCTCAGGAAGTGCTGATAGTCTTCTTACAGCTGATGCTATATACTGAGCTTAGGAATTCCTGTTTGTTCTGTAAATAAGTGTGTTTGTGGGAGCAGGAGGAGCCGTGACTAACACTAACACTAGCTCTCTAACACTGCTGTTTGTGTGCTACAGATTGAACACTGAGGTTCCTTGACCACTGCTTCCCAAACTGCTCCTTCCAAATGGAGATGGACAGTTTGCAGGTCATACTGGGAGGCAGAAGTGGGATTTATTATGTTCTGAGATGAGTGTAAGTTATGATACTGAGGATGTACATTTTGGGGCCTTCAAAACGGGAACTTGATCTACCCTGAATATCTTAGAGCTCATATCCAGAGAAAGGGTGAGGAAAGAGCAGACAGGAAGTAATTATCATGCCCTTTGATGAACAATCTGTAACATGGTTGGGCTGTCTTCATGATGGACCCCCTGGACTTGACTGATGGTTGTTTTTCTCAACTGTTTTGTTTGGATAATATCTTAGTTCTGGAGTACAGAATGATCCCAATCCTTTCTTCCAAAGTCTCTGCGCTGGTAGCATTTATAAAATTGATCGTAGGACTGTAGGATTACAGCATGAAAGGGACATAGGCTTCTAGCCATACCTGTGTGGGGCAGGATCCGGTGTGACATTAGACCAAATTACTTGAAAATCTCCAGGAACGGGAAGTGCACAGCAAGCTCCACTCAAAAAAAGCATTTCCCAACTTTCAGTCTGAACCTCTTGTTTCAAATATATTGTCTGTCATTATTCTGCTTGACACCACGGTGAAGAGCCTAGCTCTGTCTTCTCTATTGGACTGAACGAGCCCAATAGCCTCAGCCTCTCTAGACAAGTCCTCCTACCTGAGACAGCCTGGTGCTTCTCAACTGAACTAATTTGTTCATCTGGTTTCTTTGGCTTCTAATGGCATGGGCTTTCTCAGAGACGAGGGTCAAACCCTGGCAGATAATATGATGAACTGAGTTCTGCAGAAAAAAATGCAAAGAAGTGCATTTTTAGGATTATGATTGTCTCACTTACTCATCTGTAAAGCATGCTTTTACTTGCCTCTGTTCTTTCTGTGACTGGTGATTGTTCTGGAGTGCTAAGATGGGTGCCCCAAATGCAAAGCATGATCAAAACTTGCTTACTGTGTTTACTGTTCTGGAGGAAGCACCATTCCTGGTGGCCATGTATACAGGAATTGTAGATATATATGTATATATGTACATACACCATACTGAAACAGAATACACCCAATTTCATCTTATACTGCCAATAGTTAGTGTGTGAGAGCTTGAAAGGACACCGGCAACCTATATTCTTTAAGATCCAAGAACCTTGGGAAAAGATCAGGTTTTTTTTTATATTGTACTGATTTCAAAGGTGCTGGCTTTTAGTGCAGCAAAGGTTTAAAATTAAAAAAAAAAAAAAAAAAGGAAAGAAAGGAAAGGAAAGGAAAGGAAAGGAAAGGAAAGGAAAGGAAAGGAAAGGAAAGGAAAGGAAAGGAAAGGAAAGGAAAGGAAAGGAAAGGAAAGGAAAGGAAAGGAAAGGAAAGGAAAGGAAAGGAAAGGAAAGGAAAGGAAAGGAAAGGAAAGGAAAGGAAAGATGGAAAAAAAGAAAGGCAGAAAGACCTGTATAATGATTTTGAAGGCTTTTTGCTTTTCTGTTAGTGCTCTACGCAGGAAATAAGATGTGACTATATATGGGATAGGAATGAAACCGCATATCACAAGCCACTGTCAAGTTCATGAGGTGGCCACATTGAAAATATAGTGAAAAATGTATTCTCGCCTTCCTCACCCATAGGAGTCCTGGTTGTGGCTTGACATTGTAGTGTGAACATTTGCATTTTAAAGCTGGCGGTTTTCCTTTTTACTCTTCCGCTTCCTACCAGCTAATTCGGTGCTGTGCTAATTGTGATTCTGGAATGCAAATAAACTCACCTGCTTGTTTTTCTTTCAATTTCAGGTTTTCTAACTGTGGAAGCTTTCTGGAAGAGCTGCATGGTGTGCTGCTGACCCAGGGCAGGGAGGGAGGAGGAGCTGCAGTGTACTTCTGTGAGTTGCATTAACGAGGAGAAACCATTCATTCCACCCTTCACAGCAACAATCCTTATCCTTCTTGCTTTTTGATATTATTATTATTTTTATGTCTTCCAAGATGGGATATTTCTGGTTAAAGATCCTTTGTATGCACATCAAGGTCATGCTAAAAAAAACAATGTCTTGAATTCAGTTGCACAGATAAACTCAGTCCACTGCAGAATTCCTGCTTAGTTTTTCACTTTTTCTTTCTTCAGTTCCTTGCAAGATACCTATTTTATTTCTATTGTTTACTGTATTTAATGGTTTTCCCACCAGACTTCTTGTTGTCTCTTTTTGCATTCTGTAAAGCTTTATGTCAATCTGTGAGAATAAAAAGCAGTAATTGCTGGAAACTGGAGGTGACCGTTCCTGTGTATCAGGTTTGCCCTGCATTGTTTTCTGGTGTTTGGGCTAGATCTGAACCTCCCACCATATACTGCTTGTGGCCATGGTGATGCTTTGTCTGGGAAGATGAATCCAGAAACCTTCAGGAAGCTTGGGAAAGGAAAGGGAAATAAAAGAAGAAGAAGCTGGCAAGAGTTTAGTTATGTAGGTTGCTCTGAAAATAATGCCTCCTATTTATTTCCATGGAAACTACAACAAATGCAAAGAGCACAATAACACTCTTCGACAGATCAAATTCTCAACTACAAAACACTGTTTTTCAACACAGACACCATCATTAGCTACACATTTTTGCCAGCAATGAACAAGTCTGCATGCTCTGCTCACAGCAGCACTACAAGTCACAGGGGTGAAAAAAAACACTGTAGGAGCAATGCGAAGATAAAAGGACACTTCAGACAGGGAACTGCAAAACTGCATAACTAGAAACTGCTGCTGTGTGTGTCCAGAGATACATACTGCATCTGGGTCTGGTTGAATCACATTGTGGTTGCTCTGGCATTCATGTGGGTAATGGTGATAATCATTCTGTGTGGTGATGAGTTTTGTTGTTTGGTTTTTCTTCGGTGTAAAATTAACAGTCAAATTGCATTGGGTAGGGCAGCAAGCCTGGTGTGGCTTTTATCTACACAGAACCTGGGGACAAAGGAGGAGAGGAAAATGGCTCGGCCAGTTCAGTAGCCATGCCTGTAACAGCCCAGGAGTTCAATGCAAAACACACAGTCAGATGCACAGATCCACCTGGGCTTTGGCTGATAAGTGGCATCTCAAAATGAAACACAATCCTGAAGGGGTTCTGAAACTGAGTCTTTGAAAAGGGTTTTCATAAGGAGTAATGTGAACAGAAATGGCTCTTTTGTGGCTTTGAACATTCCAAACATGCCAGGGCTGTTCCTGTCAAGGATGGGGTTTTGGTTTTTTTTTACTGTGCAAAATATTTGCCACAAACTGGCGGCTGAAATAGTGTAAAATAAATGAGAGTTACAAAATCATTACGGTATCATTAGTGGAAACTATGAGGCTTATAGTTATGCTGGCTGCAGAGTTTCACCCTGATGTCTATGCTACTGTGCTATTGGGATTGAAGCAGCACTTTTGTCTGTTGAGACTACTTCAAGATGGATGATTTAAAAGCAGAGCTCTAACCGTTGGTTATCCAAAACTTGGATAGACAGGGTGCAATAAACTTTTTCCATGTACAAAAGGAATTTGTTTTCAGCTAAGCTTCTGTTCAGCATGAATCCACTTAGTGCCAGTGAGTTTATGTGGACATACAGCATCTTTGCATCATGACAGCAGGCTTCATTTCCACAGATCTCTGAGTACAGAAATGCTTCAGGTGTTCTAGTTTCAGACAGGCTGCATCAGGTTGGTTGTACACTTAGATACAAACAGGATTTAAATGGATTTAAGAGTTCCCACAGACAGTGTGACTGTGCCTTAAACCTTGAATGATAAAATCATAAAATCACAAAATCATTTGAGTTGGAAGAGACCCTAAAGTCCATCCGGCTCCAACCAGCTGCTGTGGGCAGGGTTGTCACTCACCACCAGATCAGGCTGCCCAGGGCCCCATCCAACCTGGCCTTGAATGCTTCCAACAATGCTTCATCCACAGCTTCACTGGGCAGTTTGCCTTAACTGTGCCTTAACTGAAGCCTCACATGTGGTGAAATGCTAGATGTTTTATGCAGACCTGGTGTGCTTAATGGATGTCTCATTCATAAGCCATCATGTCATGCTTTTTTAGGTCTGTGTAATGATCCTTTTGCCATACTCCTAAGTGCCACGTGGGTAGCAGGAGCCCATGGGTGGCTGAGAAGGCCATGGCCAAATGTGCTTTTGCACTCATGTAGCAATCACCTCACTAACTATGAACTCCAAGGATTACAGCTATAAGCATGTAATTAGGTAAACTTCAGCCCCCCCAGAGACACCCTGCATAAGCCCTGGGCACTCTTATCAACAGCGCCACACTGACTACCCCAAGCTTTTTCTTTTCAGCCCATGTTTGGCCATAGCACAAGTGCAGGTAGAGGGTAAGACGCAGAAGGTGAGAAAGTGTCTCTTTGAAAGTGGTAATGAAAGAGACACTGCTGGAATGAACCTTCTGGCTTGATTTTACTAAACATGAATATGGTCATTTAGTGATGAACGACTACTTGCAGGAGCAGGAGTGGTATTGGGATGTGGTGCCTGAAATCCTTTCCCACCCTCAAACACATGTTGGTGTTACAGGGGCGGGAGTCATCTTGGATGTCTATGAGTGGAGGAACTTTTATCATTAGGGCTGTCATAAAATGCTGTGCTTGCAAGGTACAATGAAGGAAGAGCTTGTAACTTGATATTCAACCTAATTCTTCTCACCTGAGAGGGGTCTGGTCTTGCAGCCTTCTTCTTGCCATTTTGGGTTTGTTTCCTTAAAAAAATGAAAATATCTTCATTACTCCATCAGTGCTTCCAACCACAAAAAAAGCAGAAACAAAAGGTTGGAAGGTGCAGTTAACAGCAAGCTGTGTTTTTACTAAGCCTGTCTTACCGTAAATGGTTCTAAAGTGGATTTTGCTCTGGCCCTTCAAGGTCTCTGCTTTGGAAATATTTGTTGTTGTGAAACTGTTGCAAGCTTTACAAGTGGTAGAAAAAAAAAATCGCTTTTATAACCAAATAAATGTGTTTTCCTAGCTAGTCATACTGACAGATAAGTGTATGTTTGGAAAATTTTGTTTCTAACCAAAATAACTTCTCCACTGTGTTATCTCAAGTGGGAAAACAAAAGGACCTTGAATTGCATTTTAATATTGACTTCACCCATTTTGCAGCTACAAAAGATTACTTTGAGATGCTCTGTTTTCTTTCTCTTGGCATGTCCTTATTCAGTATTTTGTGCTTCAGAATTCCTATTTCACCTCATTCTGGTGATTTGAGAGTTTTGATTGAAAGGGCAAAAACACATGAAAAGTTTTGTGTCCTCAGGAAGGCTATGGCAAGTTATGCAGTGCTGAAGAACTGCTGACACCCTGTAGAAGAGCCAGTTTTTGACAGCACAGGAAGTGGTTAGCACCTCATTTGACATCCTCACATCAAAGCTGGACAGTAGGCTGGTCGAGATGTTCTGTTAGAACCACAAATTATTGGGCTTCAGGCAGAAATCACTGGATGAAATTCTGTGGTCTTTATTGGGCAGGAGGTCAGACAAGATCATTTTACTGGTTTCTCTCATCCTTTAGTATTTACGAATCATACAGTCAGGGTTTGGGTTTTGGTTTTTTTTTTGGTTTTTTTTTTTTGTTTTTTGTTTTTTGTTTTTTTTTGGGGGGTTTTTTTTGGGTTTTTTTTTTTAGTTTCCATGAAAAAAATGCATTGGTAGTATGCAGACAACAAAACTGACCCATTCTGTCATCTTTACATCCTCTTGTTTTACTTCTGAATTGTCCTGTAAAGTAGGATGAAATTGGACTTGTTATTCTCATTTCAGTATGGGTGGCAAAAAGTAACTCCTTGATTACTATGGACATCCCATGACTACAGGAATGAGTGATGCCCAGTGACAGCCCTGATTTAACAAACATCTGAGGACCAACTCATCACTGCAGAACAGCTAACAATGGTCTCATCTCTGCTCCCAGTGGGAGTTGTGCACCGTGTGATCCTGAAGCAATTGAAAGACAGATCGAAAAGCAGCATGCTAATGACCACATATTTTGTTTGCAAGCTGCCAAAGCTGGGGTTACAGAAGCCAGTAGGAAAGTAAGAGACAGCTTAGTTGCCTGTCTAGGAGTCCCTGAGCTCCAGTCCTGTGCCCTAGCTTGCTGCAACAGAGAAACTGCAACAGAGGAAAGCAGTGCTCTAGTTGGAGATAAGAAAAAATAATGTGGCAAAAACAAGTTTTGAAGCAAAGCTGTGCAATATATGATGAGTTAGTCTGACACACACAAGGCTGCTTTCTTGACCTCTAGAGGCCTCTTCCAACCTTAACTATTCTGTGATTCTGTCACTTAGCCAAATGTCACAGAACAGCCTGTATCCACATAGCATCAACTCTCCAGTTTTCCATACTGGGTGATTACAGCCAGCTGATTATTGGGAATGGTCTGTATGACTACTGCTTTACATTCAGGAAGGTGCTAGTTGTCATGAGCCAAGAGCATGTGAAGGAGCAGTATAACAGTAGTATGAATGTAATCAGCAATAACTAAGAATATTCCCTTGAACTGTCCAGTACTAATTATATAATCAACCTTTTAAGGGCTATCTCTGATAAATAGCACTTGCAAACAAACAAATAACAAAACATGAAATCATACATTTGTGGTATTTAAAGACATTGTGATGTAGCTGGAAATGAATTCATTCAGGTTCAGTCTCAAACCTAAGTGGGGCTGTCTTCACAACACAGAGTCAGGGAAGTTTAATAGCTCTTCATACGTAATAATGGAATGTGAGCTCTTGATGGAGCAACGAGACAGAAAGGATCTCTCTAATTCTGAAGAGCAAGTAGATACATGGAAGTGATGCTGCCCTTTGAAGACAGAGTTGCAGGTGTCTGTATTTGAAGAAGGATGGGAAAATGCCAAGAAGTATTTCAAGGGGAGCCATGGAGTGACTTGACACTGCAAAACCAGAACTCCTTGATGTAAAGCTTAAGAAGCTCAGTTTATTTATTTGGTTAATTGGGAAGAAGTCTGGGAAGGGGTGACTTGACTCCCAAGTCTGACAGAAGGAACTTTGGTCAGTGGTTTGATGTGAAGAATGAACCCTTGGAAGCCTTCTGGCCTTCTGGATTTTGGAGAAAATCCCAGTGTCAGCCTAGGGTCATCTATGTGCTTTGCAGATTTATTCTAAAATATTGAGCTTATTATGTAGAGATGTTGGGTGAAGAGGAGTGATCTGAAAGTGAATGCAGGGTAGATAATTTCTTTCATTCTGCCTTTACCTTCAGAGTGCTGACAATGCTGAGCACCTTCCTCCATCCATCCTGGAGATAAGGAAATTCTCTAGTGCATAACATGGTTTAAACTATTGGATCAAAAGACATTGATCCATCTTGATTTAAGGGAATTGCCTAAAATAGGTGAGTTGCTCTCTGATAATGTCTGTTTCCCTACAGAAACTATGAGGGGAGGGCAGACAGCTGGTTGAGATGTCTATTCCTACACTCAGAATGTCTGAAGCTGAATGAGATTAATCCCCCTTGCCGCTGCATCTGCCTCTATGAGTCAGAAGGAGCTATCAGAACAAAGCACCCAGTGATGATCTGTCTGGCACTGTCTATGCTTCAAATAATACAGAAACTGCAGTCAGCTCTCACAAGCTGAGTGGTCCCTGGAGGTCCCATGCTGAACCTGACCCACTTGCTGGGCTTCACTGATGTGGCATCAGGCACTCCACCCACCTGTCAGACAAATTATAGGACAGAAATCTAAAAGTAGGCAAGCACAGGGAAGGCAGAAAACATCAGGACTTTGTTAAGAACAAATCAGAATATTTTGATCACCATTAAAGGCAGGCTTGCCTTCTGTAGCTTTTCCTTTTGGGGGATGCTCAGAGAGAAGTAATGCATTTGGAGAGATTTTTTTTCAGGCTGATTAAATGGATGAGAGGGGGAAAATGCAGCTTGGCTGTTGAGATGTGACTCTTGCAAGTGTTTTTGACTAGACAGATTTAGCTGAGTTTCTGTAATGAGCTCTGATTCCCAGGTCCCTCCCTGCATCTCAGCCTCTCCATCCATGCCATGCTGGAAAGCTGTTGTGAGCGGATGTCCTTGTGGCTAAGCTCCAACATTGTTAGTGGTCTGGTGTCAAGGCACTGCTTTCATCCCAGGCAGTAGCCTGCCTTCCTGGTGGTGGAATGAGGGCTCTTGCTATCAGCTATCAGCAGCATGATTCTTCTTACAAATGTCCCCATTTGCAAGCAGGACTATCAGTAGTGGAGGCTTCCAATCCCTATGCCCCTTGAAGGTGATGCACCCACTTTGCAGTGGCTTTGGATGAAGGTGCTGGCAAAATTATTTACATTAACAAAGAAATACTGTCTTACAGCGAGTAGGAATAAAGTCCTAAATCCATGGACACTGAGAATATGATAGCAGCAGACTATTTACATAAAACCATAAACAGTGACACCTTCCCAGAGATTTTTTGGGGAAGCTGATGCTCCAGGGCTTCAGCAAAGCAAGAAAAAACCGTAGCCATTACTTCTCATCCCTGTGCACTCCTTGTTTTGCTTTTTATTTCTTCTTTCATCTGAGAGAGCAACAGAAGTAAAACCCTCTTTCACCTGTTTGTCATTCATTCACTGATGGGTGGCCAAAGGCTTTATGTTTGTTTTTATACTTAAAGGATAACGATGCTCTTATAAAACTAACAGTCATGGAGTATATTCAAGCCCTCTGAAAACCTTGTCATTATGGAAAACATATGAAAATGGCGGCTTCTCTGGAAGAAGTTTTTTATCCCTTAATTTCATTCTCAGTTTTGAACAAATATATTTCACAGAACTGAAAAAGCTGTGATTTCTCCTCCTTGCTCGCTGCAGTGTTCTTTTTCTCAAAATGCTTATTCACACATGCAGATTTTCATAACAGCAAATATTTTTGGATAAATGAGTGGATGGCAAATCAAAGGAGATGGTGAACAGGAGCCAAAATCTGAGTTTTGATTACTGCTGATTTTGTTCTAGTTTCCTTTTTATTTAAGCAAAATGGCATGGGTTTCACTTTGACCCACTTTCAAATCTAATTAGTGAATGAACAAAGAATGGGAGCTGTGCTCATTTGAACTTCAAAAATGCAGCAGGTCAAGACAGGAGAGGCCAGTAACAATCCTGCTCTGATTGTATGCTCAGACTTGGGCATTTTACTACATCGTACCATTTTACTGTGTTACCAGTAGCAAATTCCCAAAGAGAGGAAGATGATGAAACAGGTACCGCCAACACTCCTCTCTCATTTTTTTCTTGACTCTCCTTCAGGTGACAGCAGTGTGCATCTCCACAGTTGTCATGGTGGCATCTGGTGCTTTGTTTTTATGTAGGGCACATCCTTGCAGATATGTGGGGACAGACAGATGGGTGCTTGTTGTGGTCTCTGAGCTCTAGGGCCTGCCATTAGTGCCAAGGTTCAACTAAAAAGCTTTGCTCAGAGGAAGGGTGTATTAACTTCAGTTAGCAGCATCATAGCACAGTTGCAAAACTCCCAGAGAAGAACAAGGTGGCCAACATCTTTCTTGGTTTGGGTAAGATGAATGTTTGTCTGACTGTGATTAATCCAAGATTCTGCTAAGCCATCTTTCTCCACAGCAGCTCTACCTTTCTACTGGCAGGGAAGACATGTCAGAAGCTTCAGACAGATTTGGAAAATTCAGCCCCATAGCTGCTATCGTCTCGAAGAAACAGCAGGAAAACCATGTTTTACTGACCTAAAGAAATCACTGCTACTCTATTGACCGTGATGGATTTGGATTGCTTTAGGCCAATCAAGAATCTGACCTGCTGAGTGTGTCAGAGGCAGCTGGTCTCTGGCTGCCTGATGCATCCCGCTAGAAGACCTTGTTTTCAACTGTTTAGAGATTGGGAAAAGTTAACTGTTTCAAGTTAATCCTTGTACACAAGAAAATGATTGCTATCAGAACAGTTCACTTTCTTATGACTTCGGCATTTCCCATTTCATTCTTACAGCATCAGCAGCAGCTCCCTTCCTCTCATGAATCCTTCCTTGTTTTCTTGTACTCTCAGGAACAGGGAAGGGTTAACCTGGTGGTGCAGCTCCTGAGACCTTCCTCATAGCCAATGTCTAGGACAGTCTCAATACTAGCTGGTCACCTATAAGAAAAGAGGATTTCTTTGAATGGTTCATATCTTGAAGTGTTCCAGCATCTGCCTCTTCTCCCCATAGGACTGAGATATTCAGTAGTGTTCTGTCCTTATTCCCATTCTGATGAGAGGAAATAGAGAATGTATAGAAAAAGTCTTGGGCACCAGGTCCAAGTCCCCACCTCACCTGGGGTGCACTGGGGTGCACTGCCACCCAGCAAGGGGAGGGGTTATCCTTCTCTGCTCCAGGCTGTGTGGTCTCACCTCGAGCATGGTGCATGTTTGGGTGCCATAATGCAAGGACATAATATTAGAGAGTGTCCAGAGGAGGGCTGAGAAGATGGGGATTTATGATTCTAGAACACTGGTACAACTTCCAGGTGCCCAGAGCAATCCTGCAGACGGGGCTGGCCATGACACCTCAGGCTGCCTTGTCTCCTGCCTTCCTGGGACCCTGTAGGCCCACAGTATTGAGATGGCACTGAGATGCTGCCTCTGCCAGGTCAGCAACCAAAAAAACACTGCTCACAACTGGAAGGAGGTACAGCTCTGCTTTGCTATTTTGGAGCTGCCTAGACTTTGTGCAACTCCACAGACACAGCCTCTCCTACTTGCTCCCTGTGCCTGACCAGTAGGCAGAGGTATGAATTCCCTGTCCTCTGCCATATGCAGAGAGAAAGTAGTGCCCATGGACTGACTCTGGCACTTCCCTCTAAAGCTGGTGAAGGTGGTGCTGCTTCCAGCTGCCCTGTTTGGTTCCTGCTCTCCAATCAAGGCAACAGAAGGGACCCAGCATCTGTGATCAGCCCCTTCCTCCCAGTGTTTTCTTCAGCTTCTGCATCAGGTTCATACTGGGAACCAAATGGATAAAATGCAGTGTGAGGTCTGCACGGTGCTGTGGAAAACTGATGTAGGAAAATGGGAGTGAGGAGGATAATGGACTAAGCCATCACAGATACTGGTGCAGTGGAGGGTGAAGCAGACCCTCACTGCCCACGCAACAGTCAATTTTCATGGAACCATGTGATTCAAATAGCAGAGGCTTGGGGGAAATTTTCTCCTGCCTTTTGGCACTTCATTCTGCCCTGGTTGGCAGCCATCACTGGATACGCTGCCTCTTGCCAAACCTATTCATAGACGCCTAATCTTCGGCATCCCACCAGCTCAGTGTTGTGGACTTTCTACCAGGAGCCAAATATGTCAACGCCATTATACAAGTGGCTTCTGAGTGTCTTGTGCATGGCCAGGCAGTGAGCCTGTGGCTGAGCAGGTGTTGAAATCCAGCTCTCCCAAGCTTTGGATTGGCAGCTTTTCTGCCAGAAAATCCTTCATTTAACTAAAACCAACCCACTACAGGGAACTGGGTAGGAAGGAAGTTTCTGTGTGTTCATGCACCCCTTCTAGACTCCCTTCACCTCTTCACAAAGGCATCTGCTCTCAGGGAAAAGACACTGAAATACTGCTCTGTGTTGATACCTCTGATAACATGCACTGGGAAGAAGAAGGTACAAAATGCTTTGACTAAAGCTCAAGATGGGTCATGCATGTTTGCAAACTGTTCCTGCACAGCCCTATCACTGGCTCTTACCTGTGGGAGTCTGTCAGGTGTAGCAGCAGGTTCCTGTACCACCTCTTGCTTCTACTTCAAAGCAGGAACACGCTGCCCTGGAACAGACTGACCTTTGACATAATTCTCTCTTTTTTTTCCCCTCGAGCCAAGGGAAGCTAATACACCCTTAGCTGTGTGTCAGCTCTCCTTGCAACAGCGACAATGTTGTTGTGCTCCTGGCATTAAGTGAGAAATCAATGTTACTGGGGGAGCAAACTGCCAAACAGGTGGCAAACACACACACATTTATTCTTGAACTGGAGCAGGAGGTACAACATCTCCTTCAGACCCACTGATGGGAGAGGAGATCTCATCATGCTTTGTTTGTGTTCAAAGCGCGGCTGTCCAGAGGATGGTGCCCAAATAGATAAGGCTCTGGGCACAGATGTCTGCTTTGATTATTTCTTGCCTTTTGCTACAAACCATATGGCAGTGCGGGCAGCACAGATAGCTGGCAATCAAAATTCCTGGGCTCCCTCCCTGACTTCACCATTTGCTCACTTAATTTCCAAAGCAGTTTTCATGCATCAGCTAAACTTGCCACCTTGAGCCCCCTCCCAGCTTTAAACCAAGAGCTCTCCCTTGTTACTGGAGGTGCTTTTAAAAATATTAACCACATCTTGCTCTGCTATCACAAAATTAGATGCACTTAATGCTTGTAAACTACTTTGGCACCAACAGATAAAAGGCGCTACAGACAGGTCGCTAATTAGTTTGATTAAGTAAAGCGCCTAAAGTTTGCCATAGCTGCTGGAGAACCACAGGCTGATCCATCTATAACCCGGAGGAGTAAGATGAATTAGGTATGATAAGGATTGTTTGGTTTCTGGTCTGTCAACCAGTGAATGAAATGACTCCGTGTTTATATGCCAGGTCACAGAGAAAAGCTTCTTGTGATTGGAAATGATTAGGCACGCTGGTGATTAATGTTTCCAGTGCTCTTTGATCCAGAGCTGCCAGTTGGAATGAGCCTGGCTGCACAGAGACATCCCGACTGCCTTGTAGCAAATGTGCACAGGGTAGAAAATTGAATGAAAAGGAGGGTGGAGATGGGAAGGTTCTGCCATGAGATACGCTGAATTTCCATCAGGGACTCCAGGGTTGCATTCTCTGAACCTTCTTTTTATTCCTGGAAGTCAAGGCAGTTTGTGACTTGTTTAGTGCTTGTAAAGCGTATTCGTTGTAAAGAAAATGTTCGGGAAGATTGCCAAGTCATCTAACCACCCAGTGCTGATTAGGACCTCAGGGTCTGGTAAGCTAAGAAAGCATCCTAGGTTAGGGGGAAAACAAACAAACAAACAAACAAACAAACAAACAACTTTAAAAGCTTTAAAATTCAGCCCTTTCTGAATAGTCAGTAGCTCTCATGAAACCCTTGCTGTCTCTCTCAGCCATCTCCTGCATGCCTCCTTGTGATGGTTATTCTTTCAGGTGCAGGATTTCCCATTTTTAACCCTCAATTAGGGTATGCCCCTTTTATCATAGGAGAGATAGTTGAAATAGTTTCCTAAGACAAGACACAGCAAGATTTGCTTGCGTAAGAAGAATCTAACCACTTCTTATCACTCCCACATCACCCCAATGTCTGTCTTCATTACTGTGTATCTCCATCATGCTTTGGTTGTTATGATTGAACCTTAAACCAACTGAGAGCCAACTATATTTTGTTAATATCAAGAACTGTAGTATTTGTCATTCTTACTTGGTCGTTCTGGGGTGATGACCTCATTTGTGCAAAGTTCTGTATATCAGAATAGGATTTCTAATACAAATCAGAATGGTCCATCTGTGGAATTAGCAGGTGATGGGTGAGCACTCAGAAGGACTCTTAAGGTTTGTGGTGAACACTCTGAAATGCTTTGATGTAGCAAGGAATCACAGAATGGTTTGTGTTGGAAGAGATCATCTAGTTCCAGGGAGCTGAGCTTCAAACTCATACATCTAAGAGTATGTCAGCCATTGCCAAATCTGTAGCTGCTAGCTAGATGTTTTAGAAAAACTTCCAAATCCTTATCAATTTATCTGAAAATGCTTCAACTGCAAACCCTAGTGTTTCAGCAGTTACAGCTGCATTTGTTCAGGGAGGAGAGAAGACAGAAGCTGCTGCTGCACCTTCCTTGAGTAGCCCAAGATCTTCCTTGCAGCCTTGGCCACTTCAGTGCAAGGGGGAAGAGTGCTGGACATCTTGGTCATCCCACATTTCACTTCACCTGTGTATGATATGAAGACCAATTTTCTGGAACAGAAGAAAACATTTTAAATATCAGAATTTTTCAGGTGTCAAGAATCCAGTGGTTGCAAAATGCTTCCCAGTAAATCCCACTTCCCTTTCCAGTCAGTCACCTACCCATTGCTGCTTCACATCCCCAGGCAGAATCTGTGCTTTCCTGGCGCACATAGCCCAGAGCCACAGCTGGTCCCCATCTGAAACTGCTGATCTCCAGCAGCGTGCAAACTTATCCCCAAGCTGGTCAGGCAATTTTAGCTTTTCTCTCCTTCGCTCAGCTGCTTTTGCACAATGGGTAGAAATCTCATTATCTTTCAGTTCTCTGACATGTTTAATTGCTTTCAGCAACTGTATTAAACAGAGTGAAGATGGACAGACAGTGATGTCCTAGACCCTGTTATGTGGGAAATGGGTATAAATACATGAATGCATCAGTTTCCTGCCTTTGTGAAGCTGTGCTTAATGCCTGTTCTCAAGCCGTAAGTTGTCTTCCTGTGGGTGGCCTGGAACAGGTAATATCAATTTAATTGCAGATCATTTCTGCAAAAATAGGTGCTTACTTTGCTCACTTCCTTATTTTCAAATGGCTCCATGGTGGCTGCCTGGCTGCTGCCTGACCCACTACAAGTGCTCTTGTTTCCCTACCTGGCTGGCGAAGCTGTACTGGTATGTTGTTGGGACAGAGAACAGTGACGTATGGTCTACTGGCAACCTGCAAGTGGAGCCAAACAAAATACATGTAGGCATCACCCCAAGCACCTCCAGAATTGCTGCACCCAGTGGATTCCCATTGTCTCAAACATCTCTTTGTGTTTAATAGCTACGGAGGTGTCTGCATCACTCTCACATATGGCAAATTAGGATCCGGGATCAGGGAAGGGAGGAGTGTGGGATAAGACACATCTCCAGCTCCTCAGGGTAGGAATTGCTACTTATCTGAAGCAATTTTGGAGAGATATTTCAGGTGCAATACTTCAGGTAGAAGACGTCCCACAGGTGTGCTGTGGTGACTGGTTGTCCTCAACTCCTCTCCAGCTATCATGCTTATGGTTTCCATCTCCCACCAGCCCAACTCCCCTTCTGCCTCTATGTGGAGGTCAGGAAAGCTTCAGTGTGACTGATACATCCATCCTCTTTATTGTGTCCATCACAGTGTTTGTCCTTACAGAGAAACAATCCTTTGTTGCTAGGCTTTTGAATTTTAAGGCACCCAGCCAAAAATTACATAGTGTGATCTGTTTGCCTCATGCATGTGTTATTGCTGGTATGGTTAATCCTATGGCTGATGACTCTGGGGTATCTTATCTGTGGGATCTCTTGGGCTTGTAGCTCATGCCACGATGGGCTTCTGGTGGGCTGAGAACTTTGTCTATAACCAGTTTTGCCTCTACAAGTGAATAGCCTCTTTTCCTCACTTTCATGGGAAAATGCTGCACCCACTCGGAGGCCGAACCTTGCATGCCCACTCATGTCAGAGATGGAAGATGGAAGTGCTTGTGCTTTGCACTGGTTCATGATGTGGAGCATTAAACAAGTTGGCAGTCAGGGGAAACCTAGACAGTGAGAAGCAGGAGGCTCACTGCCCCTCTGGGCAGGGTTAGACTGTACAGAAACCTGGCGTGGAGGCTGTCTGCCAGGTGAGGGTGCAGCCCAGGCCATTAAAAGTCTGGATATGCAGGAGCTGGAGCTGCTGTCTGAGCTAGCAAAAGATCTTTAACTCTTTCTATCTTTTGCACTCATACGAAACAAGTACTCTTGCATCCTTACTGCTTCCTACTCCAACCTCAATAGATGAGGACAATTTTTCCCCTGAATTTATATGCAGCAAAGTACATACTAAGAAGTAGTGGAAGAGAATCACAGAAACATGAAGTCTAGGTTGGAAAAGAACTCTCAAAATATCTGGTCCAACTTTCTGTTGAAAGCAGAGCTGCAGATTAGGCTGTTCAAGGCTGAGAAAAGCCACATCTTTAGTATTTCTGATGAGAAAGATTCAGCTCTTCTCCAAGTAACTGATCCTAATCTTCAGTTGTTCTCACAGCAACATTTTTTCTTAATATCTAGATGGAATTTCCTTTGAAGCCACTTGTTCCTGTTACTTCTTTTCCCATCATATTGGAGGAAATCCCAGAAGCACCCCTTAGGTATCAGAAGGCAGTTATTTGATTCCTCCACTCTGAATCTTCACATCCAAAGTCTGAACAGGGACAATTCAATCAGCATTTCCTCAGCCCCTTCTGGACCATCTCAGTGTCTCAATGTCTTTCTTCAACTGTGGAAAAAGAAACAGGACAGTGTTCCAGCTGTGGCCTAACTAGTGCCAAGTAGAGTAGGGGAAATCACATGCCTAGATCTGCCAGCTATATTTTTGCTAATCCAGCCCAGGATGCTGCTGGCCTTCACTGCTGCCAGGATACACAGTTGGCTCATGTTCAGTTTTCTATCTGCCAGGACACCCAGGGATTTTTCAGTAGGGTTACTGCCCAGCCAGCCAGTGCCCAGCTGGTGCTACTGCTTGGGATTATTGCATCTTGGGTTCAGGACCTGACATTTGTATTTTCTGAACCTCATGGTAAAACTCATTCTTATTGGCCAAATCTGTTGAAATCTGTCTATATGGTGCGTTTTCCTTCTAGCATATCTTCCTCCTTTTCTAGTTCACCCTAAAACTTGCTGAGGGTGCATTCAATCCTATCAGCCAGATCATTTCTCAAGTTGAACCACATTGACTCAAGAAATTTCATTTGCAACCTTGGCTCTGAACCTTTAACAAGCAGCTTCTGAGTTCAACAGTTCTGTCATTTTTTTTTTAGTGTGGATTTTTTATCTGTCCAGACCTTATCTTAACAGCTTGACAAAGAGGATTTTGTGGAATACTGTCAAACATTTTGCTAAAATCAAGGTAGATGATATCCACAGCTTTCCTCTCCTCAACTGAGTAAATTGTTTGGCCAAGCATGATTTACCCTTCAGTAAATCCATGTTGTTCTGTTTTACAGAGAGTTTCTTGTCATTTGTGTGCTTAGGAATTGCTTTTGCAAGGACCTGTACCATAGTTTTCCCAGGGACTAAAATGCAGCGAACCAGACTCTTCCTTTTTTAACCTTTCTGTAGATGCAGATAGTGTGTATATGTATTGTTGTATATATATATACTTGTATGCATATATATACATGTAAATTTGTGTATGTATACATATATATTTAACCTGTCTAGAATACTCTTCTTCAGATAAAACTGTTAACTCTTAGTATTTCATCTCCACTGCAAGGAAGGAATAACTTGGCCTACACCAGATAAACTAATCAAAGCCATATGAATGACAATATACAAAGAGGAGAAGGACCGTGTATATATTGATAATGTCCAGAATTAGATGAATAGGACAAATTGTGATCTTAGAAATAACAGTGGTCCATGGTGACTAGTCATGACTTAAATTCTGGAGACACTCCTGCTCATGGTGTAATAATCCTGTTTGCAGGTCAGGGTTAAAAAAAACCAGATTTCTGCAGGAAGGAGTGAGCTTGGTTTCATAGGTTGCTTGTATGCTGTGAGATGAGTGCTGGAACAAAGGTGGGGATTATTAGGTGGTGTTTTCAGCTTTTGAGAGGTAATTATCTTCAGAAAAATCTTCTTGTTAACAGAAGGCCTCAGCCATTTTGCACAGACTAGTGCAGTAGATGGCCTAGTTTTGGAATCATCACAACTGGGACAATTACATCAGAATCATAGAATCATAGAATCATAGAATTATAGAACAGCTTGGGTTGGAAGGGACATCAAGCTCCAACCCTCCTGCCACAGGAATGGCCACCAACCAAATCAGTTATACATTAATATTCACTCTCAGAACTATATATTTCTTTCACGATGCAAATTAAGCTAGACATCCCTTTTTCCAGCTTTGAAATACCAGGGATTATTCAAAGATACACTAATAATTGCATTGGAACATGCTTTTAGAAAATATTTTTGTAACCACCAGATTGGCTAAAATTAGGAAGTCTGTTTTCTCAGTTCAACAGTTTACCATGGCCTTTGTATATCAGTTGTTGGTGTCTTGTAATACATCTTTTGAGACCTTGAATGGTACTACCCTCATAGACAAGTGATTTGCCAGTGCAGAACTATTTATTCAAGCTGTAAAGAGTAATTGTAATTGCAAATAGAATTGTAGTTGTAAGGCAATTGACATGACATTGCTTAGCAGTTTTAATATTCACAGAGTGGGAAGTTGTGTTAGGTTTTAAAAATCTCCACTAGTGAAGTGTATCCTCAAGCCTTCCACCCTCTAGGAAAGTGGAAATCTGGCATCCACTCAGGCTCTGTTAATACAGACCTCAAGTTGTCCTGAGACATAGAGATAGAAAGTGGACTTTACCTGTCATTTCTCCTTTCTCTGTTTTTCTTCTCTGCTGGAATTACCCATTTCTGGTCTCAGTGGGAAGGTTAATGGAAAACAAGATACCATTGAAACATGCCATTGCTACATCTATAGTCAGTCTTACATGTGTATACTTCAACAGTCAGCTGAGTTTAAATAAATATGTAAACTTCTGTTTTTGGCATAGCAAAAAAGTGACAGCTGTTTGCTATGATGTTTCCCTCTTTTGCGGGCAGCATGCTGGCATTGCAGAGGTAGAACTGTTTGGGGTGTCATTTGCTTGCAACACTTTATCACAGTTCCCCACAAGCCCTCCCTCAGTCAGGCTGCTTACAGATTTCGAATGAAAGGCCCTGTTCACACATGCAGCAACTCGAATTATCTCTAAATAAACTAGTATATGTGGAGAGTAATTCATGAACACTTTCAGAGTGATGATAAATGACAGGCATAGCCAGTGCGTACATGGTGGCCCCTCAGGGATGTGTCTCCATCAAGTTGTGCAAAGATACTGTAGAAGGACGTGGAAACATGACCTGAAAATAAGAGCTGTGTCTTTTCGCCTTTTAGAAGCCAGGCTGTAAGTGGCAGGCGTGCTGTGTTTGATCTGTCTCCTCTTGTTAATACTGTGCTTCCAGAACTTGACAGATACTTTGGGTTTTACCCCCACTTCCTCGTCATGTGACTACCCGTAGGCTTCCAGAAAAGCTACAGTTGTCTTAGCCCTTTAAAGACACCTTAAATAGTCAGTTCTCATAGATGATACATTCTAAGAATTTCTGTTCTGCCTCTCTATCTTATGCCCTTGTTGACATGAATCTTCAACTACAGTTGAGCTTTGGTTTAACACAGGGCATTATTCTGTGATGAAAGAGAGGAAATGCCTGCAAATACTGGGACCTTAGGATGTTATAGCTACATCTATCCTAATAGGTTAAACAGGGACAAGGCATAGCCCTGAGCACTGTCCATACTATAAAGCTGTTAGCACAACTCCAGCCCACACCATCTAGTGCTTCTCCAGACAGCGCCTAGGCACTGTCTGGGGACTTGGCTGGCCAGCAGCCATCTCCAGTAGGTAATTTGGCCACAGGCATCTTGTTCTGGGGAGGTGAAAGGGCTTAGCTGTCTGGATGTGAGCTGCTGGGCAGCTGGCTCTTATGCCAAAACACAGTCCTTGACTTGTTTTATTTTCTTGTATGGACAAGATGAAGGCTTGAGGGATACAGGACTCTCAGTAATGAAGTATAACATACATTATTTCTGCAGTTCTAGGTGCATTTTTGAAATATATATTTTTCTTGGATTTTCACTTACTATATTACTCTCATATAGTCTTGAGAACCTTGTATATCTACTATTACTCCCATACTGAAATACAGGAAGGGAGGAAACACTCATTTTCAGATAGCAGACATAAAATAATGTGAAATGTCTGGTGAGAAGTTTTTCTCTGGTTAACAGAGAAACCATAGATGATTCATAGATCGGTGCTGATACATTTAAAAAGCAGTTGGTATCTTCTCTTGAGACTAAAGGAAGGAGAAACAGAAGGTAAGACGGTTCAAAAGCATTGACATAACCCAAAGAAGTGGTATACAGTTCCGTGCATAGAGGTTTACTCTCTATATAATCTGTAGGCTTTATATGTAGGTAAATAGTGTACATTTTATTACTCATAATTTCATTGTAAAATGCATCTGCTATTCTCAGATTGGTGATACATACAGGTTCTGTTAAAAAAATGACTAATTTTTCTGCCCTTAAAATCCCAGGAGAAATTTATACAACTAAATAAGTAGACTCACCTGATGTTCCTGGGAAAAAAACTGTACTGAGATCTGAATCAATACTGCAAACCACATTCTTTATAAACCATTAGTCTCGGAACCCAGCACAGATGAATTATAGATAAAATGCATCTTGCTCTAGTACATCAATGTATTGCTTGTACCGAGGATCCCAACACTGAACACACTGCTCCAAACACAATCTCACAAGTGTCAGATAACTGAGAGAAATTACTTCTTTCAACTTACAGTTGTCTCACCATAGAACATACCCTGGTTACTCAGCTTTGACATCAATAGTACTTTACCTGAGTTTTAACAGGGTACCTGCAGAAGAGTTGGCATGTCTCTAACTGACCAATTAACGCTATAAACATGCCCTACTTGAAAAAATAGCGGTGAGCCTCAGTCCTCTTTGTATATTCTGGTGCATCTGCATGACCTGTTATATGG
Source organism: Coturnix japonica (assembly GCF_054131305.1). NCBI lineage: Eukaryota > Metazoa > Chordata > Aves > Galliformes > Phasianidae > Coturnix > Coturnix japonica. Next base: position 9,017,971 of record NC_140664.1, on the reverse strand, counting down.
GGTCCAATCTACATAGGTCACATTGTCAAGAGAAAGTACTTGACAGGGTCTAGAGGCAGCAGGGATTTTGTATCATAGAGGGTTTCAGGTACACTATGGTCCTGAAAGATCTCCACATTGTTTTATATCCATCTAGTCTTCTGTATCTTATGCTTTTTAACAAAAATCATCCTGAAGGAGGGGACATGAGGCTTGACTCAGGCATCCGGATATAGCTGAACGGCTCAAGCCAGTGGATCTGTCCAAGGGTTAGCAACATATTTAAGCCAAAGTGAAGAAGATGCACAGAAATGTGCTGGTAGTTCTAAAGTACTCAAGAAGGATCAACTATTTGGGTGGGGGAAAAATTCCCCATCTCCTTGCCCTGCCACCTCCCACATCTTGTCATTTGTCTGTCACACTAAAAAGGTACAAAAGATGGAGGAGGTTATAAACCTCTTGCCATGTTCCCATGGCCAGAAAATCAGTGAAAAGCGTGTAGCCACAGAGCAGCCTGGAAGGCTGTCTTCGCAGGCTGGGAGGTCTGAGCACTGCCAAAGGCTTTTGTCCCCCTCTCTCAGCCTGAAGCCCTGAAAGAATATCATTTGTTTCCATGACAGTATGGATCTGTTAACTTGCATGTGTGTTTTTGCTTGGATGTGTGCTCAACTCTAAAGCAGGTCTGAATTTAAGTAAAGCCCTTTGCTTGAATGGCAAACCTTGATCAACATATCACATGACAAATTCCATAATGGTTATAAAAAATGTATGGGGAGTTATCTGCCAGTTTTCAGGGAAGGATGTGCGGTCACCACTTGAAATATCAAACTTCTGGCTCTGCCTCCATCTCCATAGAGGTTTTTTAAAAAATCATTTGATTTTTCTGTTCTAGATAGTTGATCTGTAATACTATTCTGGCTATCTCTGTTGTGCGACTTACTTAAGGACTCCTCATCTCGACAACTTAAAGTAGTTGTTAGTGATTTTTTTGTTATTCGAACTTAAAAATATGTTCCCCCTTTCCCTACAATCCTCTTCTTTCTTCCCCCATGGGCAGATGTTTAAGACTTCTGAATATCTATTCAATTGAATAGATCTCAATTCAGGCACTCAAAAAATTGTCCCATTTAGAAATTAGGCCGAACACCCCTGCCATGGCATGACACAGATTTGTCTTAGTTGGACACATAACCTAACCCAGCACAGATCAGTGCAGAGGTGAGAGTGATAGAAAGATGTTACCTATCTTGGCTGAAAGAAAGTTTTGTCCTATAGTTGTAATAGTCTTCTGTGTTCCTCCAGGACAGTGGATTTTACTCTTTGTGAAAGGCCTGTGTAAGCCTGAAATAAAAAGACAGCTGAGGGCAATTCTGCAGTCATTTTGACTGTGTACTGCAGGAGCAGTATGACTGCTAGGGATAGCAGCAATTCCTAGAGTGGACCTGCTTGTCCCTTATGCTAATAAACAAGTGATAGAATTTTATGTTGAAAGAGGATTGATGCATATTAAAACATATTATTGGATAGGAAGAAACACGTAATTATGCCATGTCCTGCTTACTAGTTTTTTTTGACACTTTTGACAACTTTTTAGTCATTTGCAAGCAATCTCCTTTGCTATGTACTTTTCTGTAACATATCTGCTACAAATCTTGAAAGGTTTTAGAGCTGACATAAAACTAGTTCTCCCATCCCCACTGGACTTCATTGAGGATGAGAATCAGGTAAAAGACTTATGAAAACAAATATTGTTTTGGCTGAGCCCTGATAGGACAACAGCTCCATTGTTCCACTCTGATAGTTGCTGTGACTCATCTGTAAAGTACTGTCTGGACTCATTTCTTAAAAATGTGCTCCGTCCAAAGAACTGGCTGTCTAAAACTGGGAATACCAAAAAAGAACAGCTTTCTGTTCTTTCACGTGTTGACTGACCTTTTCTACATCACCTTAGCTTGAAAGGTAGAGCACGTACTGTCTTATGCAGCAAGGTGGTTTCAATAAGAAGAACGTGTTTGTGGATGTTTGTTCTTTTGCCTTTTGCAGAAATGAGATAAGTGGAGAGAGGACATGTTTCAAGTCTTTCAAGCCTCAGTGGGAAGTGAAGGCAGGTGTCCTCAGTGGCTAATCCACCAGTGATGGCTGCTTCAGAATCAGTAGGGTTGGCAAGACTGGAAAAGGCCACTCTGCATCTTACCATGGCCTCTGGTCACATCCAGTTGGCTTCTGGTTTCAAACAATTTCCCAAGCCTTTGGGAATCTCAGAGCGAGATGAGGACTCCTGCCAAGACTTGTGGCTAATAGAAATGTAACACTGAGCAGAGAACATGGAGACATTTCCTGCCATTATCTAGGATTCACAAATGCTACTTTTCCCTGAAATGAGAGAAAACTAACAATGTTTTCTTCAGTCACTCAAAGAAAAAAATAAATTCAAGAGTGAGGGTTAGGGAGAACTCAGACCTGCCATCTTCTTGGTGAGAACACATTCCTTCCTTTCCACATGTGTGTTTTCCCAAAAGCCTGTAATCTTTTGCTGCAGTTGGACAAGATAAGCACTTACTTAAAGTAAAGCTATGAGTAATCTTTCTCTTAAGGATTTTAAGTACCAGGTTGAATTAGGACTTTAGAAAGGTAAGTGAAAACTGCCTTTGCAAAGAGCATCTTCCGTGCATGGAATCTGAAATTGGTCTGATGCAAAAACTGTTGATCTGCTCTGTTAGGTATATGAGAAATCTGGCTATGCTGAAACCAGCAGCAAAATTGCCATTGATTTTGGGAGAGCTGAATTTTATCCCTGTTATGCTATCTACATCACTTTTTTTTTCTGTACTTTTTCCTATTGCTTTCACTATACAGGCACGGAGGACCTGTGAAAAACACTGATACGATTGAGACGCCCTTACTATTGTGGCGGGAGGTGAGCAGATGCCACTATCAGAAAACATTTAAAGTTTTGTCTAGCACTTCTGTTTTTCATTCTTCTTACCTACCCTGCTTCAGTTTTCCAGGTTAAACTTGTGCATGAAGGACATCTTATTATTTTGGGTATTCTGTGTTCTTCATTGTTTTTTAGATTCATAACTTGCAGAACATTCTTTCCAGCAGGGCAGTTCTCAACAGGATGTTAATGAGACCAGTCCTCCCCTTTCTCTGGTTAGTGAATCCCAGCTTTCACAAACTACAGCTAAAACCTGCTTTTTCATTGAAATACAAAACACACAGCCACTCGCAAATGTCATTTTTTTCTTAGCATGGGGAAAATATGGGACATAGACATATTTTGATGTGGGTTTTGAACAGAGTTTCAGTATAGAGATAGTTCATCTTTAATTTATAATTATACTCAATTGAACCATTCTGGGAAAATATATTTTGTGGTTCTTGTGCAGGGGAAGAAGGGTAAAAACCTTCTGCCCTAAGTAGAAAAAGTTACAATGTACAGTGCAGACCAGTGTTCCCTAAATAAAAACTTAATGTAAAATGCTTAAAATGTTTTTCAGAATTAAAATCACTGATACTAAAACACATTTTGCAGATACACTATTCTTTCTCTGGGAAAAACAGAAACATTCCTGTTTGTTTTCTACCTCTTTTGCCACAAGGTATAACCGTGTGTTTTAATATGATTATGAGAACTGCTACAGGAAATTCTCTGGCCTCTGTTGTGCCCAGGGTTGACTTAGTTGATCGAAATGACATTTCTGGCCTGAAAGTTCATCAATCATCAGAGCCCAACGGAAAGCTTATGATAGTGTGGTATGTTTATAGAGGTACTTCTAGTCTTTTAGGAGCCAAAAGCGTTTTATAAACAGTAATTGATTCATGCCTGCCTTGCACACAAATGCAGCCACCACCAAGGATGAGGTTTGTACTGTTTTTACAGGGGATAGCAATGGGGAAGATGTTGGTAGGCAACATGTATTAATCAAAACTGGGATTTTGTCTGTGTTCAGGCTTACAAAAGGGTTATGGGATTTTTCAAGGGTTGGTACTGGTTGGGCTGTAAAGCACCACCAGTGAGGTCACCCATGGATTGTGGAGGGGTTACTGCCTCTGTACCAGCAGTGGGAATGTACTGTCAACTGAATTATCACTCCCTGGGCCTAATGTGTTTCAGTGTCCTTTGCTCTGCATTTGGACAAGAGAAATTTCCTTGTACCTCCTGTTTGGTACTGCAGGTAACTATGTACTTCGGATACAATTGTGTGTTTTGCAGTGTGCAGCCTGTATGCCTACCTCTTGTTCATACCAGCTGGCTGGTGTCCTTGCTTAAGGCTATTACCTCAAACAGCAGGGTTGGTATGCTGTGTGGTGTATTTAGCCTTTGCTTATGCTCACCACATCTCCTGGAAGGAAAGTGGATGCTTGCCTAATCTGTCAGAAACTGTCATATCCAAAATTATAGGAACAAAGAAAAACTTGAAAGGAATTTCTGCTGTACTATCTTTATCAGCCAGCCTTTCCTTATTTCCATTACATGCAGCCTTGTTTATGTCTCTTAACACTTGGGGAATACTCTAATTCTGCCCTTCTTTTCTTTCAGACCAGCTGGCTTTGGGTCTAATCCAAGATCTGCTCAGACAAGGAGAGGTTTTTTTTCTAATGTTGTCAGGAAGCTTTGGATTGTCCCCTTAACTTACACCCCTTTCTGAAATCAGAAGGCATTTATTTAACTTATTCCTAGAAAGCTGATTTCAGAAATTAGTTGAGTATAGCATCTGTATGCTCTGCTTGAAACAGATCTGTCAGAGGGTTGCTTCTCTCAGAAGAAAGAAATAAAAAAATGGAAAATAAAAAAGGAAAAAATTTTCTTTGGGATATAATATAATTTCTAGTCTTATCTATCAAATACATTTTAGTAGAAAAGCATAGAAGAAAGATTTGGTCCTTTATATGAAGCCTGCTCTTTGTCCCACAGCCAGATTTCAGAATGACAGTAGACTGACTTCCTACACGCCTATTTGAGCCATCCCTGCTGTAATAAAAGACCTGTAAACTAGCCAAACCTCACCATTAAATACATCCCCAATAGGCTAAAAGGGCCAAAAGTTTGAAGGAATACTGGAAAAAAATCTCTGGGAATCCTGACACCTCTGGCTAAGGAAACAGGCTTCAAATCTCACTCCAAAACAAGAGTGGATTTTGTTTTTAAGCCTTATCACTGAGAAGGTGTATTTTATGGATAAAAAGTTTTTGTGTTTTTATTCTTCTGGTCAGTGGTCTAAATTAGAAGAGCATCTGCTCTTGGGAAGTCCCAAAGGCATGGAAGATTAGAAGGACAGAGTGCACTTTTGTTGATTTTACAGGTACCAAGGAAGCACACAGGAAGCTTGTGGGAGATCAAGATGTTTCCTCCATGTCAGGATTTGTATATGGATCCTTTAACCACGGATCCCCACTTGGGAGCAAAGCATTACTGGAGCAGCTAACAAAGAGATTAGAGATGAGAGCTCCTGGCCATGGTGGTTTGCAGAAGTGGTAACTGCTTCTCATTGCTCCAGATGGATGGACTCAGCTGCTTAGGGACAGCTTGAACTTCAACTGTTCTCTGTCCAAACTGTACCTCTTGGTGCCAAGTGGGTCTTGCATAAAGGGTGATTCTGATCTGAGAATCAGATGGGGCTTCTGGAGCATCGTGAGCACACCCCACTGGAAAAGCCAAAGCTGGGAAAGCTGCAAACTCAGCTTCTGCTGCTGTCATTGTCCTCCAAAAATAAATACATAAATAAATAAGGCCAAAAACCTGAAGTCTTTTCAAAATATTTGTTTATTGTTTTATTCTGTCTCTCTTGTAGTCCTTATTATGTTACAACTACAGAGATATTAAGTAAGAATATTGAATGTGGTCAACTTTGTGCATACTAAGGGTGTTATAAAAAAACGATTATTACTACTGTAAAAGACTTTAAATAGTTCCATCAATCTCCTTAAAAAAGAGGAAATGAGCTGTTTTCTAACCAGTATTTTCCTATCATGGAATTGTATTGGGGGATTTTAGAGGATGTTAAATTGACTATGAGTCAGTGGGGCACCACACTGCTAAAGAAAGCTCTACTGGGCTGCTGGTAGTGCAGGGTGTGTTTCAAAACCCAAATAAAAAGTACCCAGACACTCAGTTTTCTGCTGTCCTCAGCAGTGACTGGAGTTCAGGTTGGGGCTTCATGTTGTGGGAGAGGACAAGTGACAGCCAGGAGAGCTGACCACAGCAGCATGTGGAAAATGAGAATCAGTGTTTTTTCTAAGAAGAGATTCTGGCCTGAAGGGAAGAGAAGTGAGCAAGGACAGCTCATGACAATTACAAACAAAAACACTCAGACTGCAAGTCTCCTGATTGTCAGAGGTGTTCTGTCTTCAGGATCTCGCTCTGTTTTGGGTGACAGCTGCTAAACTACACCAAATACACAAATCAGTATCAGAAAATGGAATTTGGTTCCATTCATAATCTTGCTTCTGCATCTGCTCCAAATTACAAGAGGACTGACACTGATTCATCAGTATCCAAATGCAGTCAGAAAACATCATGAGTGGTTTAAGCCCAAACTCCTTGGGGGAGATTTAATTCGGAAGGAGTATTTTTATTGTTGACCAGCAAACAGCTGATCTGACAAGAAGTCTGTGCTGGTGCTGAAAGCTTGCACAAATATTTCAGAAGGAAGCATCTTAATCCAAGGCTCATATCTCAGTTGGTGTCTCAGCAGAACCGGTCACTCTATAGTAAATCTTTCAGCATTTGAGCCTCACTGCTGCTGCCCTCTTTGAACAGTAAAGACAAGGGTCAAGTCTCCTCATTAGTCATTAAGAACTGAATATAAAAATATCATGCTGATGTAGCTGAATGGAAATGTTTAAGTTGGATTAAATACGAGCAAAAAATAAATCAGGGAAGAGCAAGCTACAAAGGGAATTGCAGATTTACTTTCCAGTCTGAAAGATTTTTAGGGCAGGGACTGTCAATTATTTTGTTTGTACAACAGTCTCAGCTTAAATGGGGCCTCTAGCTGCTTTCACAGTGTAAATTATTGATGCTGTTAGGATCCACAAAAGACAAGTGCTTAGCTTTAAGCACAGTGGTAATAAAACTGGAGTCTGGAGGAATCCTTTCACTCAAAGTCAAATATATGCTTGTGCGCTTTGGATCTGAAGCTTGGGGCTGCTTTAGATGCCTCTGTACCTGACATGATCTTGAAAAAAGGAGGATAGAAGTCTGAGTAGACACACTCAGTGCTTCCAGATAATTCTCTTGACCTCTTAGAGAAACACAACTTTGCTGACTTCACAGAAGACCACTTGAAAAGGATAGCAGGTACACGATGGCAGTGCAAACAATATCAACGCACAGCCCATCAGCCTGTCATCACATACCCTTGTCTAACAGAGGGCAAGATTGGCAAAAAGCTGAAGTGATACAAAGTTTGGCACTGGAGCCTGTGGAGAGCTGAGGTGACAGTAGGCTGGGCATCACTGCATGATGGCCCAAGGGGCATCTGTGAGGCAGGGGTGCATGGGGAACAGAGTTGGGCCAGAGCAGCACTGGGCCTTGGCGTGAAGATCTGGGCCTGTTTTGTTTCAGAGGGTCCAGATCTGCACTCCCAGCACCAGATGGGTGTTCATGAGGTGCCAAGCTGAGCTTTGATTAATCAGAAGTAACAACAAAAAAGAAAGTTAATATTCTTCAGACACTGGAGCCTTTTTGGCTTGCCATGCTTCACATAGCCTGCGCTACAGCAGATTGCAGAATTTTACAGATTTGCCAGCTTTTGGAAAAAAAGCTTTGCTTTGTTTTTGGCTCAGTTTGCACTCCTTTTCAGCCATCTCTCCCTCGCTTGTAGGTGGGAGTTTGCAATGTATTATGCATAATGTTATTTAAACCTCTATTTTGATTGTAGTTGCTATGGGACTTTTTGTTGTTGTTGTTTTCACACATCACTGATTTTTGTAGCAGCATGCTACTGTCTTAACTTGGGCACAGGGAGCAAAATTAGAGGAGCCTTAAGTTCTGCAGAAACAATGGCATGGTGTTCAACACAACCGACCTGATTCTGCCTGGCTGTAGGACCTTTTTTGGACCTCTGTTTATGTTCCTTGGACTCTCCAAACTCTTTCCGTCATTTTCCCTCTCACACACTTGCTCTTCATGAGGGATGAAGCTGCTGGCAGCCTGCAGGATGCTGTCTGCATCCAGCCAGAGGAAGATCCTATGGGAGGAAGAGTTTGTGTCCAAGGCTTCCAGCTGCTGGATAAGAGCTCTCGATTTTCTCTACTCTTTCTCTCCCAGAGTGAAGAAAGACAAGCTGTGTAACAGTCCTGGTTCAGCTCCTTACACATCTACTTGAAATACAGGGATGAGGGACAAATGGCCATACAGGTTATAACCATACAGCTCAATTTTTTTCTGGAACAGGGTGATTCAAGAAATCTTTGGGGAAATACACAGCTGAAACCTATGAGAGATCTATTGCAGATGAGGATTCTGCACCCAGAGCCCATGGAGGTGTCTTCTGACCTTTGCAAAGAGCAGCAGTACTCACCACGTGATTTATTCACCACTGTGGCTCTTAGTCTCCCCCAGGTAAGAGCTGATACCTCCCCAGTGAGAAACAGCAGCTCCCAGCTTTTCAAAGCATTCAGGAAGAGGTCTGGCTTTGCAGAGAGATAGTCATTCTTAGGGCATCCCATGCAAGGTGACCCTCCTGCTCATCTGACCTCGAAGAAGATCCTTGGCTGAGAGTGGTAAAGCCCATCCTAAACTCTGGTGGTTCAGAAGACCCTGCAGTTAATGGATCAGTTAGAAACTACTCATATCTCTGAACTATCTCTCTCCAAACATTTTGAGTGCTACCACCTGAGAAGCTTTCCTTTTTTCCAGTTTCTAACTGCTTCCTCAAACCCTTTCCATTTCTGACAGTTGTTCTCCATAAGTAAGTCTCCATGGAGCCACACTTGGAGTTGTACTCACAAGGTGCTGTGCTAAAACTGAGAATTGATAGAAACTGAAAGAAGAAAAGGAGAGGAAGGGAGTTATGCAGATCAGGAAGCCCTAGGTGCCCCATCTGCTGAACTGTGCACATAGGTATATGATTTGTTGTGCTGAATCAATCCCACCTAAAGCAGAGAGACTTAGACAAGGAAGATGTGGTGCTCATGCTTGCCTGTGGGCTTCTCAGACTGCTGCTGGAGACCTGACAAACCTGCTTGCGCAAGGCAGTACTGCTGTATTTCCAGGATTTCTCCACCCTCAGGCTCCATGCACTGCAGTAAAACTATCTGATGACAGTAGAGGTTGTTCTGCTGTAAGGCCACCACCTACCTCTTGTCCAGGTGCTGTGTGAAGCTTGTCACATTTCTACCCTGGAAATCAGGTTGAGTTCATCAGTCTTTGCAAATCCTTTGGCAGATTACTCATGGAGCCACTTCTTGGTTGCACTGGGCTGATTCCTAAATTTCTACAAGCAAATGAATTTAGAATGAAGAACCAGAGAAGTTTGAAATTTAGATCAGAATCTTTTTTCCAGTACAATTTCTTGCTTCTGTAGAACAAATTTGGGGTTGAACCATCCTTCCCCCCCCCCCCACCCTTTGATGCCATTGTTGCCTAAGCAAGGGTTAACATCTCAATGTCACCCGTCCCATTGCCCACCCTGCAACAGGCTTAGCTTGTCCTGCCATTGTTTGGACTAAACCTTCCCAGATTTACTTACTTCCTTTTGATGTCTGGCAATGTTTGTTTATTAGCGCCAGTGGCCTGTGTTAACTCTGAGTAAGTCTTTGACTAAAACCCATTCTCTGCCTTTCTTCCTCCCTTCACGGGCCTGTGAGCTGATAAACTTCAACGCTGGCTTTCAAAACCAGTGAGGTTAAACATGAACTTCTTTTACACCTGCCTGCTTTCCCAGCTAATGGACTCTGGTGGCTGCTGAGAGAGGAGTCCTTTTATGGCAAAGAGAAGGCTGCAAAGGTTGAATTGGTTTCTGGTTCATATGTCCAAGAAGTGCTTTTTTTTAAACTCGTGGAGAGGAAAAGATTATTTTAGTAAATTCCCTGCTGTCACAAGGTTGCCTGCTTAACTATAAAGCAATATAATAGCAAGACAGATTTTAGACAATATGTCTCATTGTATTAGCTATAGTCCATCAAATACCATTTTATTATCTTTATTTTTGTCATGATGCTTGAGTCAATTTTTGGGATTCAGGGTTTAGTCAACTTCTGTCTAAAGCATGAATCAAGAGAAAGAAGATGAGAGCAGTCTGGGAAGTGATAAGTATCTCCTATGGAAAGAGTCGTAACAGTTCTGCTTTTCCCTTAAACATGGGAAAGTTCTGTTAGAAGAACAAAGCCTAAAATAATAATAATAATAATTTAAAAAATCCCCATGTTTTTTTTCACACTTTTAATATTAAACATTTTTTGTTTTGCCATGGCTCTATATCAGGGGAGGAGGTACTGAAAAATCCCCTACAACTATTTGTGCCTTTTCATTTGAGACACAAAAATTCCTGACTCACTTTCACTCATGGTATTAAATTACAGACATAAGCCTACTTTCAAATTCCATACTAGTTATGTGCTCCACGTTAATATGATCATGAAATAATTTTAAAGGAAAGAATCTTTGGATTTTTATTACTCCATTATTTTGTCTTTTGAAATGTTCTTCATCAGCAGTGAATAATTCTTGAGTCATCAGTGTCTCAGAGTCCTAAAATGTTTTGTGGTTGGTTAAATGCTCTTTTTACAGCATTTACAAACCCACTGATTTTTAAAACTTCATTTTGAGAGTATACAGGCATTCCAGCTGGGGCAGTAACTCTGCTGTGGCAGGTCTGTACTCTTCTATGTAGTAATATTATCCTTGCCAAGAAGATCTCACATTCAAAACAGACGTGACTGACAGGTGGCAAAGAAGAAGGATTATAGAATATGGATTGCAGAGTGAATTCAGATTACACTGAGAGGATTTAAAAGCCCAGGGAAATTTTGTGGTCATCAAAAACTGAATTTACCTTGACAGTCAGACAACACGACAACATCACTCCTTTTTCTCTCCACTTTGGTATTTTGTCATGATTCATTCTGTCAAATCACAACATTTGCAGGAAAGGATTTTTACCTGACTTTGGCAATGATTGTTTAGGCAATGCCTTTTTTTGGTGCTGAGATTGAAAGGATGCTGCTGAATGTTTCTGGGATGGCTTAAGGAAAAGTCAGACGGCCCCTATCCAGCATGACCAGATGCAGGAGAACAGGCACCACCAGCAATTCTGCTGTTTCGTTTCCCAGCCTAGATTCACCTTTTCCAGTCTGGCCTCATAGCGTGCTCCAGCCCTGAGCAGAAGATGATCCATGCAGTTGTTGTATACTTGGAGAGGCCAAGAACAGGTTCTATGAGGCTATTTAAGTGGCTGATGGACCAGATGATCTTAGATGTCTTTTCCAACCTTAATGATTCTGTGATTCTGACTTCCACTGATCTCTGTAAACATTTGTGGCCAAGTCATCAATGCTGCAAAACAGACTGCTCAGGATGTCTGGGCACCGAGAAGAAGAGGTAGTTTACATATCAAAACCTGACACTGCCTTCCTATTTGCAGATATCAATGCCCATTTAGAAACTCTTCATTTTCAGGAGGTTTTTTCCAATACATAATCATGACTTTCTCTGTACCTAGCATGACTTTGTGTGCACGTAAGTATTCTGCAGAAGCCTGGAAACAGCTCACTGCTCATCGTGAGCCTCAGGGTGCTATTTTCCTATGGGTCAATATTTCTTAGATTGTTATGATAACTGATGACAAAAAGCCTGTTTACAAGGAAAACAGTATTGACAGTAGCTAATGCAGTTGCAAATCCCAAGTGCATTTCAGCGTAAATCTGCATATAAACACAATTCTTTGTAAAGGAAACCCTTATTTCCATAGCAGGCTTCTTTCAGAATAATGAATAGATTTGCCTTGTCTTTAAATAAGGTTGTGAGTCACAGGAAAGTTTTGGTTCTCATTTCTGCATGGACAAACCCCAGGTTCTAGTATGTTCCAAATATCTTCCTTTAAACATTTATTTGCCTGTTGCGGTGCCTGACTGCTTGTGCCCTTTGCCTGAGCAGTAAGCCAGTTCCCTTTGAAGATGTTTACTAATTAAATCAGAACAAAGATGGAATGAGTGTTAAGCACCTTCAAACACTTGTTGTGGGCTTCAGTCCCGTGATTGTACTTCACAAGCTGCCATAAAATCCACATATTTGAGAACACTCTACATAGCAATTCCTGTAATTGATTTTTTTTTTTTTTTTGAGGATAAATTAAGGCAAAAAGTAAACAATAAAAGAAAATGAAAATGTGACTTGTTTCATAGTCTTTTACATCTGCACCTGCTACAACAGGAAAAGGGCACAGCTTTTTGGATCTGACAGGACACTGAGAACCAGCATAGGGGACTGCAACTCCACTGATGGCTTTAGGAAACTTGTTGGCTCTGCTCCTTTTCCTTATCTGCCAAGCATAGGATAGTATTTAGAAACAGAAGCGTGAACCAAATTTGCAGCTACTGTCACTGCCACCTCCAGGGTATCCAAATTCTAAATAACTCTTATTTTTAGAATCTGGGATAAAGTTGCTTTCTCACTCATTTGGGTGTGACACACTTGTGCTGATCTCAATAGATGCAGATCTTTTTAATTAAAGAACAATGATAAAAAGCCACATAAATGGGTTGCCTCAAAGCATCATCATGCTGCAAATGCTAATTATAGTAATTATATAAGATTGCTCACGTTTATTTTCTAGGTGGGAAGGCACACCAGCTGACCGGGTTTCAATGTGTGGCTTTTTCAGCAAGATTTTAAGGAGTCAAGTCACTTCCCTTGGAGTTGTTGTTCTTTGCAAACTGAATAGTGATGGTAAACCTCAGCTAGTGCTTACTTAAGGCATGAAAAAGTATCACATGATACTTTCTTTCAGCAAGTTCCTGTCTTAGCTAAAAACACAGACTTGGTCTTCTTGGCCTATTAACACTTGGCCTCTCCTAGACTGACATATGCTGCTATCTGGGGAAATAAAGGAACTATAGTGAATGCATGCAGCATTCTTAGAAGACTGCTGATATTTTTGCAGTGTGTTATTTAGCCATCCTGATTTAGTAAACATGCCAAGATTTCAACATTTAGAACATTTCAGAACAATAATAAACCCAGCATGGTCTGGTCCCACCATCATCTTCAGTCAGAAATGGCTTTCTGGAAGGGGAAACCTGGAACTTTAGCAGAGACTATTGGATTGCTCCAGGTGAATTATGTGGAGGGAGGCTTCACCAGAAAGCTGGGAGGACAAAGTTCTAGGAGCAGTTTCACTGGTGAAATGGCCAAAGTGGGGAGAAGGACCCTTGGTAAACTGACAAGAGGGTCAAGAGAAACAGGGAGATCATGCTGCTTAGGGCACAGAAAGAACCACTTCATGATCCCCACATTCTGTGATTAACGTTTGTTTCAAACTGACTAAAATTATGTTAATCTGTATTTTCAGTGAAGCACCAAGCAACTCCTGATGAACACCTTAAGAAGTCAAGACTGCTTTCCTCATCTCAAAATAAACACAGTTTGGAAGAGGACTAAAAACATCTTGTTAGAGCCAGACAAGTGAAATAAAGTAATTTTGAATCATTCTCAATTAAAAATAATTAAAGGGTGTTGAAAATCCTGCCTAAAGATGATGTGTTTCCAGAATAAAAATGCTGAAATTAAATTGCTCCAGAGTGGGAATTCTTTTTAAACTAAAGGAGTTCAGTGCTAAAACTGTAAACTTAATTAAAAACAAAAAGAAAGAGAGAAAGAGAGAGAGAGAGAGAGAGAGAGAGAAAGAGAGAAATGGAGAAATGAAGAGAGAAAGACAAAAAGAGAGAAAGAAAAAGAGAGAAAGAAACGAAAAAGAAAAAGAAAGAAAGAAAGAAAGAAAGAAAGAAAGAAAGAAAGAAAGAAAGAAAGGAAGGAAGGAAGGAAGGAAGGAAGGAAGGAAGGAAGGAAGGAAGGAAGGAAGGAAGGAAGGAAGGAAGGAAGGAAGGAAGGAAGGAAGGAAGGAAGGAAGGAAGGAAGGAAGGAAGGAAGGAAGGAAGGAAGGAAGGAAGGAAGGAAGGAAGGAAGGAAGGAAGGAAGGAAGGAAGGAAGGAAGGAAGGAAGGAAGGAAGGAAGGAAGGAAGGAAGGAAGGAAGGAAGGAAGGAAGGAAGGAAGGAAGGAAGGAAGGAAGGAAGGAAGGAAGGAAGGAAGGAAGGAAGGAAGGAAGGAAGGAAGGAAGGAAGGAAGGAAGGAAGGAAGGAAGGAAGGAAGGAAAAGAAGGAATCTCTAATCCTGCATTATATTTTTTGGCTGCTGAAATTAAAATAAATAAATAAACAAACCCATCTTAAGATTTTTATTCATCTTTTCCTTTGAGACTGATGTATGCAGAGGAGTAGAAACATGCAGGATAAGTATATTAGCATTAAAGCTCTTTAATAAATACCTGAATGGTTGTAAGACAGTATAAGTTGGAAGGGACTTCAGGAGATCTGTCCAGACTCTTGCTGAAAGCGGGGAGAGCATTAAGATCATAGAATAATAGAACTGTTTGAATTGGGAGGGACCAGTTCCCCTGCAAAGAACAGAACAGGGACACCTACAGCTTAATCAGGCTGCTCAAAGTTCCATCCAGCTTGATCTGTAATGTCTCCAGGGTATCCACTACCTCTCTGAGCATCCTGTTAAAGTACTTCACTGCCCTTATTGTAGAAAACATTTCCTTCTATCCATCTAAGTCTTCCCTCTTTTAGTTTGAAACCATTTACTTTGTTCTGTCACAATTGACCCTGCAAAAGAGCCCGTGCTCTTCCTTCTTATAGCCCCCTTTAGATATTGAATGGCTGCTCTCAGCTCACCCCAGAGCCTTCCCTTCTCCAGGCTGAAGAGCCCCAGCTCTCTCACCATGTCCTCATAGGGCAGATATTCCATTCCATGGTCAGATTAGGCTACTTGGGGCCTGTATCAAGTGAGCTTTAGAAAGTCTCCTAAAATGGAGACCCTGTTCCTTCTAGGCTCATATTTGCATACTCCAAGAGAGTCCACAACGTACTGTGCGGCACTGTTTTCACCTGGGAGTGACAGGATAGGGGCTCCAAGTTTGCTCCGATTCTGTTCTGTGCCATCACAGATTGGGGCCTGACAGCCTCCTGGAGCTTGTATCTGGGAAAAAGTAAAATCAGTGCTTCTGCTTAGTGTTTTTGTACAACTGATTTTATGGAGCAGAAGAAATAGAGTTTGTCCAGAGCCAGTTATGGCATCGTATTTCAGATCACTTAAAGTTAAAGGCAACATTTTCAGAGGCATAACTGGGTGCGTGGGTCCATCTGATGAGACAGAGAAAAAAAAAAACTGGGCATAGATTACCAGCAATGCCTGGTTCCTTGCTGTTATGGTGTTTCCTTTCCTATACTGGAATTGAAGGCACGCACCTCATCTACCGTAGGATTTCCTAGTGCCCCCAGAACACAAAGCTGTGCAATAAAAATCCTTTCACCTTTTAAGGAACACATTTTTACTATTATGAAACGTATATTTTATTTTTTTACCTATCAAAGAAGAATCTGAACACATTTCTATTCTTTATTTTCAATACTACCGCTTCAATACAACTTTCTCTTAACAAAGACAAACAAAGACAGAGAAAATGCCTACTGAAAAGCTCGGGTAGCTCCATGAGTAGCCAAGTTGAGGAGGTTTAATTTCCTATATATCTATGTCTTGGAGTTGAATTTTTTTGTGTGGACCCTCCAGTGTCTAATGATAACTGAATCATAGGATGGTCTAGGTGGGTAGGATTCCCTGGGGTTTTTCAGTCTAGCATCTTGATCAGACATAGTAAAGGGGGTGCAGTTTATATAGACAAAAATTTTCTCCCACCTGTGTAGCTTGATAAAGAAAACTGTGCAGGTTACAGCACAGCCATCTAGAAATCAGCTTAGGCTGGGTACTCTTGCCAACTCAGATGTGGCTGTCACATAGTGCAGTCACAACACTCATGTCTGATGCTTTCCAAAGTCTGTGTTGTAGTCATCACCTAAACTGCACAGTTATAAATAATTTTGCACTAGTATAAGTACATGGATTCTTGGAGGGTCAGTAGTTTTTTGTTTTGTCTATATGATTACAGCTAAACTTGCCAACTTTGCCAAGAAGTCATCTTCAATGGCAATTCATTTTCACTTTCTAAGAGGTTATTGTGAACATGGAAAATATGCAACAAATGGATTCTTGCAGAAGCAATGAATGCAGATTGCATGACCCCTGAGTACAGCTACATTTTCAGCCAGCAACACAGTACTGTTCCTGATTTGTATTAGTTTATCGTATTTATAAGCTAGTGAGTGCTACACATCTGAGGCGGCAAGTTGATCAGGTTCCAAGGACTCTTTCTAAGAAAATCAGGCACATTCATAAAATCCACAAAATTCACTGTTTAGAGGAAGAAGCTGGAGATAAAAGTTGGAATCTTGTATTTCAAAGAGATAAAACCAAGAGTTCTTCTCTGTAAAATTACTGGGTTTGTGTTTAGATTCTTTAAACCAGCTAGTTTGTCTCTTTCCTGTGCCATTTCATGTCTTCTGTACATCCAAAAAGCTGTTCTGCCTCCAGTTCTTATCTGGTAGTCAGTATTTGAAAGAGCCCTTAAGGTAGCAAGAAGAGTTAGCCCATTAGAAGATCTATGGATAATAAAATAGTTTTGTACCAATCTATTGAATTTATTTCCCACAAAGCATACAGGAAATAGCACAAACTCTTCATATTTCCCAGTGCTCTGTACATCTTCATATTCACATCCCCTCCTCCCTAAAAATAATAAAAAAAATTGACAGATAGAGCCCTCTTAGGAAAACATCCTCTTTTCCAGCACATGAAGTCTGATCCAGATCACAGAGCCTCTCTCTTTACCAAGCAGACCTTCTCCTTTCCTGCCTGCTCTCAGTCTACCTTCCTCTAAGCAACTGAGTCATCTGGTTCCTCTCTACATCATAAACTTCTTTTGTTGCTGAGTACTCTTCCTTCATCAGTTTGAGTTACTCTGCTTGGGGACTTTTCCATTTTGCAACCACTCCTTGTTTTAAACTGTCTTCACGGTGTCTTTTTCCTATTCATGGAGTTGCTTTTCTTACCTATAATTTCAGAGGTATTTAACAAACTACTGCCATCAGATGTCCTAAGTTATCTTAAGAAGCTGTTTCATATCCATCTACTTCTATATACACAAACAAGGGACAAAAATGGGGCTGAGATAGAGAAAACAATCATAATCTCTCAGATCTGAAGCCATCTGCCCACCAGCAGGGCCGTGGTGTCACATGTAGTAGGATTGGTATAAAATCACATATAATGCTAACACTATACAAAACTATGATGACTGTACACCCACATTTCACTACCTTCATACCTAATTACTGGAAAAAGAAAAAAAAAATAAGTCTGTATCTTCATTGCTCAGCAAATGAACTTTTCTGAAATATAAATGAAATGAGAGCTTGTGAGGCTCCATAGGAAGCAAGGTTCAGCCAGATCTTTCTGTAACATAATTTTGCTTTGCAGTTAAAAAGACCTATTGTAACACTCTATTGCCCTGTCCCTAGCTTTTAGGAGATGACTATTGTGCCTTAATTAGTCCCTGCATGAAAAATATATTTTGTAGGCAGCACAGAAAAGGCCAAAACTGCAAGTTACTGGGATCTGCAGATTGGTGTGTCAGTTTATATCAGAGAGATATCATCTACGTAAGGAAGACAAAACAAACTGTACTCTTTGGTTTAAATGGACTTACTGGAAGAGATAATAACCTGACCTTAGCTCAAGAAAGAGCATCTTCGTAAGTAGAAAAGTGCCACGGAAATTTCAATTAATCAGAGAGATGTGAAGGAGCATGCAGAATGGCAATGAAGTGCAGTGATGCCATAATATGACAAGGATGCAGTGAGTGTAGGTGTGCTGTTCTATACAATCTGGTCATGGCATACAGACACAAGTGATATTTTATTATTATTTTTATTATTATTATTTTAAATCATAATAAAGTTAAATCCTGGCTTAAATCAGAGTATTGGTTGTGATGGCAGATATGCATGATCACTTTCAGCCAGAAATCTCAAATCTCTTAATGGATAGATATTCAAATATCATTCTGTCCACAGCTGTAAACCAAGCCTCTCTAAAATGGAAATGAAGAAGGAAATAGAAATATGCCAAAATAACAGGGCTTCCCCTTCCCGCTGAAAAGCAGAGGGATGGTTAAGTGATTAAAATATCAACCAGGAGACTGACATAACACAACTAGCTTTCCCAGTGTCTTGTGTTACAAATGTAAACATTGTATGTGATTTAAAGCAATAGATCCAAATCAGCAGTGAGTGAAATCCTCTTAGAACAGCTGGCTGGTTTGACTTGCATGGTGTGGTGCAATGGAATGTATTGACTTTGAGACTTGCTCCTGATCCAGATCAACCAAATGGAACAGTTGAGGGTAAAAATGGGATATATAGGGCCTAAAATTTTACAAGGATATTGATTATGTTCTTGCATGGACATCTTTGTCCTGAGTGCGCTAGTAGAACTTCTTGTATTGTAACACAGCCACTTAAGGAGGTGAAACACAATTCCCTCCTAACACAATGTAGATTTGATGGGAAGGGTGCTGTGAAGGCATACACTGAATGGCACAGTTGTTGAGGAGTGAACTTGAAGTGGGTTTCATCCTCAACTACTGGAAGGGTCACCAAGCTGAATGAAGCTGCCATGGGCTCGCCGGAAATTGGCATGACTTTAATCACAGAATCATAGAATTGCTTGGGTTAGAAGTAATGCTTCATTTCAGGCCCAGGAGAATGGCTATTTATGAATAAGAGCAAAAATAAAAGCTAAAACTAGGTGTGGGGTGGGAGAACTTCAGTTCTTTCAAAACTGGGTGGAAGTCAAATCAAACAAGCAAAATGGAGTGAAACAAGAAAATACACTGAGAGGCCATGACACAAACAAACAGTGGTTTAGCAGCACTAGAAGACATGGAGAGTGAGCCCCGAGGCAAGGAAAAGAAACCCTGCAGTACAGGTAAAGCCAATATCAGGGCTGGAAGATGTCACAGGTGTGATACTTATGACAGAGGTCGTCTACTGTGTGTGCATTTTACACATCTTAGCTCTTTTTAGGTTGATTTATTACTTTCTCCTTCACCCTCTGATCATTAGCAAAATGAATTATATGAATAAGAGCACTGTTTTAATGTTTTGTTTGTTTGTTTGTTTTGTTTTGTTTGTTTGTTTGTTTGTTTTTTGTTCTCCTATTGGAACTAATGCATGTATTTCAGTCAAAATCTGGTAAAGTTAGGCATGAAAAATGAGTAACACTAGCCTGGCCTTAGGTTACACCCCTTCATTCTTTGTACATTCTAGGAGGTTGAAACCTCCTGAAAACCAGATGTGAGATTTTAAATAGGAACAGTGGATGGTCCCAGAATTACACATTTTGCTGCTTGTGAGAGGAAGACAGCTTGCTCTGTGCATTGTGAAGTGGCTTCTCACAGCTCCAGATGCAAGGGCAAACCCAAGCAGGTACAGGGGTTTCGTTTATGTTCTACACTGATGGGGCTTGGAGACTACTGTTTGGGTCACTTTTATGATACAGAAATGCAAATATCTTCATATTGTAATCCCTACCCAGCAGTTCTCAACCCTGACTTCTGGAGGAAAAGGTTTTTTATTTTTCTTTTAAATGCATAGCACTTGGTCACTTCTTGAAATCATTGAGACAGGAGACAAAAAGATCATATAGGAGCTAATGAGTTTACCACAGTTAGTGCAAATCTTTGTAAAGCCTCTGCTGGATTCTGCAGCAGACCTCAACTGAATTTCTTCCTTTAGCTCGTAGGTAGCTCTGCCTGGACTGATGTGGTCATGCAGAGCCTAGCGGCTGTTCCAAAAGGCTGATCTGAGTAATCCCCTTTACGTAAAGCACCCAGAAGTGGGGTGGTTGCAGCCACTTATAACTTCGACCATGTTATCCCAGTTTTAGTCACTATCCTGCTCCAGTTAGGTACAAAACTTCTCAGAGGTCTTTCTTTGCAGGTGAAAAAGAAGCCTGTGATATAAAACTAGAGAAAAACAGTGTTTGTAATCTACTGTAGGAGCAGGAGATGGACAGATGTTTCAAGAGGAGAAGTGGTGGACATCTCCAAAAATATTTAAGTTCCTGATTCCCAATGATTTTCTCAACAGCTCAAATGCTGAAAGGAATGCTGGATAAGCAAAAAATAAAAATAATTTTTAAAAATGATAAAAAATAAAAGAAATCCACACAGTTATTTGAAGCCATGGGGAAAGACCTGAAGAACAACCAAGCAAGAGCTGTTCCACAAGATCTAAAGGTATTCCGTGCTGGCAGCTCATTGATGAAGGCTGCTCGTTATTTGCTTATTTTGAACATGTTGTTTGCTGAAGACCAAAGCCTGTCAGATCTTTGGAAGGCTCTTTTTCAAGAGCTTTTGTTGCTTCAGCAAACAGGTCATGAGTCCAACCCACCCACTCCACAAACAAACATTTCTCCAAATTATCAGGGGAATGGAGTTCATTTGACAGAGATGTCAGTTTTGTAGAGATGGATCACTTAGGGTGTGGGGGTTTTATTGTGTGCGTCCAAGTCTCTGCCCTCTACTCAACTTTCTCCTCATGCCTCCTGTGTAATGATTCTGTGTGTGTTTGTTTATTTATTTCCTTTTTGGAGCTGCTTACCTCTCTAATTATGCTCACTAAGTATTCAGTACTCCAGCTGGCTGTGTTCCCAGAACAAAGGCTATAACTGAATACAAATAACTGAAATAAAATAATGTTGGCTTCTAATCAGAGAAGGGCCCTGCACTGCTCAGGAAGTTTGAGATATCCCTAATCGGAAAGGTAATTTTACCTGCTTACATGTAAACTGAATGCGTGTCTGCTTTCCAAGCAAGTCTTCATGATTACAAAACTGATACTTGTTAGACTAAAGGCAGATGATGGCAACAATTTAAGTATTGTACTGGGACAAGAAGAAATTGCAAATGGGCAGTGGTATCTTTCGGAGGCAGAGGAATGATTCACAGAATGCCTTTGCTTGTGTATAGGCACATGATTTGTTGAAATGAAAGTAGAGCAGGAATTACTTATAGATGGTTTCTAAAAGACACTTTAGTGGAAGCACACTACCAAAATGGATGTCTCAGTCTTCCTGTTTGAAAAATTAGTTTGGTTCTGACAGAACAGGAAAGCACAGTGGATGAGAGCTGCTTACGGAGAAAGTAAAATAGATTGGTTTTCCAAGAGAAGAGAGCATAGGAGTGACGCACATGAAGAAGAGGACTCATCTCTCCATGCTGACAATTAAGAAAACAAAACAAAACTGGAAGAGCTCATTGTGCTCTTACATTTAAATCCATCCAAATTGTTCAAAGTCATTATTCTGAAGCTAGTTTTTGTCCAGATCATAGCTTTTGATTTTTTTTTTCTTGTTATTACCTACTGGGAGAAATCTTTTTTTTTTTTTTCTTTAATGTGTCTTGTAGAAGTCAAGCCTAAAGTGCAAAAGCATCACTATGTCTTTTTTTATGGGAGTACTCTTGATGAAACTGTCATGCAATCAAGCTTATGCTACTATTAACTGAAAAAATTATTTCATTTTTTCTCATGACTTTCAATTTCCAGTCTTTATGTCTGTACTATTTGTGGCGGAAATCAAATGTTTTCTACTTATGCTGTCAGATATCTGCTTGTGTGGAGTATTAAAGTTTGGGATGGCAACCTATCTACCTTGGCTTTGAAAGGACCCTTTGATGCACAAAGCGCCCTGCATAAGTCCTGCATATTCCATTGGTGCAGATCCAAATCATGATAGGATTGAAGACATTATGTTATAAAGAAGTCTTCAGCAGAGTTAACCTGCTGCTGCTTGGGAGGCACATGTGAACATACTGGGCACGCCTGAAAATAGTTTTGTGTAGAAGGGATTTGCCAGGGAAAATGGAAAGGAGGTTTCAGGGATATTTCAGGCCTCCAGGGCACAACCACGTTTTGAAAGTGCTGGATTCTTGCTTTGATTTTATAATGACTAATTTCCCTCTTAGGGCCTAAAGCAGTAAAGAATCCAGAGCAAACAGTGGAAATAGCTTAAAAGAGCATAAACAGGAACATTCAATAGCAAGTGGCCACACAGGCATATATTCTCCCTGACATCCGAACTATCTGCAGCAATGTGTAAGTTTCTATGGAACAGCTTGGTTATCCTTCTCCATGGATGGTCTTGTACACGCTGGGAATCCCCTCTGGGGAGATGTATTTGGCTTCCCTTTTGAGCTCCTGGAGCAGGTCAGCTGGTGGTGGTAAGGAAAGCCCTCAGGCTGTAAGGATAATACACAGTTCACAGAGTCCTCAGGGCTGGCATGAAGTTATCTTCCAAACACTTGTGCGATTCAGTCTCCTGACGTCCACACTGTTCTACCACAGCCTTCAGCATCAAAACCCTGATAATGCATTTACTATAGTAGTTCATCAGAGACAGTTTATGCAGATCCTCCCAGGGACTGATCTGAATGGTCTCTTGAAGACTCTGACAGTGCTGTATTTCAGTGATTATCATTAACAACAGCTTTCTGCTCTGAGAAGTGCTCATCTGTGTTCCAGTTAGCTGGAATGGGAGAAGTGATACTGCAAAGCAAATAACAGCTTTTATTAAACAAGCTATGCAGATGCACCAAGCCTAACTTTGTGTATTCTGAGCTGCTTATTTTATCCTTCACCAGTGTGAAACAAAATGCATGTTTTCCAGAAGCAATATGCTTCACCCACCTCTAGCTTGGGATTCTACTTTAGAGGTAAAATTTAGAAAATATATTTTAAAAATAAAAATAGTTTTAATGAAAAATAAAGACTATGCATGAACAGAACAAAAAGCTTCACCATTCCACAACACTCAGAATGGCAGTTTTCTTCGTGAATGTGCAGTAGGTTTGTGTGGTAGTAGAAATGTGAACTTTCAGAGATGGATTTTCCAATGTGCTCCTCAAGGACTTCTGTGCTCCAGATGCAAGTGACTCGGCTCATGTAAGGGTCATCTTTTGGAAGAATCCGTGTTATGAGCTTGGAAACAAACAAACACAAAACTAGCACCTGATGGTTGTTCTCTCCGTTTGAGGTATTTTTGGAGGCACAAAGTTTCCACTGCATTGTGATCAGGTGTCCTTTTGTGCTGTCCAAGAGGAAGCCCACCAGGATAAAAAAAGTAATGGCACATCTTTTGTCATGGTGTTTGCTTCATACGCATTTCTTCCCCTGTGACAGGAACTGCTGTTTTTTGTCTCAGGATCAACATTTCAATCAAATAATATTGTATATCTAATAAATACAATAATATGTATAATGAGTCCATGATTCAGAGAAAAAGCAATCAAAAGAGCAGAAGAATTTAATTGCATACAGCTCTCCAGTTAAGTAGGCAATGAGATTACAAAACCAGTGGTTGGAAGATGAAGACAGAAGAATTATACCTCATTTCTAGTGTGATTTATCTACATACAGATTGAAGAAGATCACCAATCAGAGCAAATTTAAAGATGTTTTGGACTCCATGATCCTTGGCCAGGACTCCTCTAAGTCAGCTTTTGGTGCCAGCAATGCATTTACATCTCATCTCTGTGTCTAGTTTCCATCTGGTGAACATTCCAGTCAGTAGAGGAAATGCTGAATGCAGACACCCAAATGCAGATGGATTAGTTCTATCCCTGCAGGTTTTGAACTCAACCTAAATACCATGCTCCACGACAGCCAGAGATGAAGAGCCTAATTCAAAGTGAGGCTTTAGTTGTCTGTTTTGCAGGAAGTCAGACAGGATGATCATCGCCCCTTCTGACCATAGAATTTATGAATCACCAGTGAGTAATTTCTTCAGATAATGTTGAAAACTCTGCTGATCATTCTGGGGCTTTCACTATGATTTCCCCCATCTCCAGTCATTCATCTGTGCCCTAGTCAGGACCCCAAATGACAGCCTATAGGGAGACTGCTCTTCTTTTTTTGGATTTTGGCCTGCTGCAGGAAAAATAGATGAAATGGAGTGTGTAAGGAAGCCTCATCCTTCTTATTTGTGACTGATAATGGCAGAGAATATAGAACAGTAGTATCATTTGAGTCAGAAGGAACCCTTGAGGTCATCTAGTTCAACTTCTCTGCAATGAACAGGGATGCCTACAGCCAGATCAGGCTGCTCAGAGCCCTGTCCAGCCTGATCTTGAGTGTCTACAGGAACTGTGCATCTACCACCTGTCTGGGCCACCTGTTCCAGCGCTTCATCACCCTTACAATAAAAAACTTTTTTCTTATATAAAATTTTTTCTTTATATCTAAATCTCCTCGGTTTTAGATAAGGAGCATCAGTGAAATCAGTAGGGTTCTGAGCCCAGGCAGAACATTAGCTCAAAACGTTAGGGCCCACTTTCAGTAATGACTATATTGGTCTTGTTTACCCAAATTTATTGATTGTTTCTTCCAAGTTTCTAGGCAATTTCATATGACAGTTGTTTCCTGCTGTGTGTGTCTTTGCAATAATTTCCTGTGTGCCTTGGGATGATAACCTTTGCCAGCACACCCTGCCTGTTATGTCCCAGCTGGTTTCCTCACTGGGGATATGCACTGTTCTCCACCTGCTTTGGATGTGTGCTTATCAGTGTGTGCACAGAACCATACTGAGACATTTCAGTTCCCTGGACATTTCACCCTTACATATGCTCTCAAGGCATTCTTTACAGATGCTCTTTTCATGCTCCTGGTATCCCTCCCACTTATCCTTAGGGTTTTGTTTTTTTTTAGTTTGTTTTTGTTTTTTTTTTTTCAGTCTCTGGGCACTCTTGTCCCTGAAAGTGTATTTTTTCCTGGCTATTCTCCCTTTTGGTTCCCTGCCACTCCTCTATCTGGGACATGGTTGAGTCAGCGAGTGTCAGGGACATTTGAATTTATACATCGTTCTCCCCTTCTCATTATATGCTTCTGCTAACATATCCATTAAGTTTGAAGAAATTTTCTGTGTTTCTTTCTCAACTCTTCATTTTATGTAATGTTTTCATCTCTACCCGTCTTAAATGTCAGTCTGCTGGTGTATTATTCTGTACCAGATTAAAATATCTTGTTCTTTGTTTTTTCACTTATCTGACTGAAGTCAAGGTCATCATCATGTCCTACTTTCGCTGTTCTCTCCTGACTCATTAATTTATTGCCAAATTTTTCTTAGAAATTTGCCATTCTTCTCAGCGCTGGCAACAATCCCATCACAACAGTCAAGTCACTTGCAGTTTCGATTTCTTGTTCATCTGTTCGTGTCTCTTTTCTGACCTTTGCACCCCATGGGAAATGTTTGTTTGTTTCCCTGTTGTCCTTTTGTGAACACTGCAGCAAAATAATCCTCTTTAATTTTAGTTCCACTAGGGACTTTTTAATGTCTTCTACCAATAAATTGTGTTGCATCCTGGGAGAATTGCAACCTGTCTGCTTCAATGAACTCTTAGTTTCTCCCAGACTGTTGTCTGCAACTGAATTTTACTAGTCTTTTTGTTTTAAGAAGTTTGGTGTCTCATGAGTCATTTCGATTCCCTTCCTTTGCCATGATCTTTTGCCTTTATTTTTCACATCTACTCTCTTCATTTTCTCGTTCATCAAGCTTACTTCACTCCCATCAACTTACCACAGGTGAGCTTTGGGACAGAGCACGCACATGGAGTCCATTAACACTTCCATCCTCTATCTGTTTTTCCATCATCAACTTTTCTGCAGAACAGTCCATGTGCTCCCATTCTGCCCCAGATCAGAGTACACCATAACTTCTTTCTTTTTCTCACAATACAATAAAGTCATGGTTATCAGCAGTATATTCATTATTTTTCATAGACTCATAGAATCATTGGAGTTGGAAGGGACCTCTAAAGGTCATCTGGTGCAATTCCCTTGGAATGAACAGGGACATCTACAGATAGAACACATTGCTCAGAGCCTGTTTCAGCTTGATCCGGACTAGCACAGTTACTCGTAGCCCTAGGAACCAAGAGAGCACAAAAATGTAGTTCTCATCCTAAACATTTTACTCCAGTTTTGCTGGATTAAAGTTGTTCTCCATCAACCAGCACACATTTCAGTGCCTGTTCTGCCCACATGCCTGAGACCATCTACACATTAGATGCTCACCCTGTGAAATCACAATTTACCTCAGTGCCAAAAACTGAATTGATGCAAATGTTACTTCAGGGAGCTCCACAGTTGGCAAAGTACCAATAGTGAGTCCAACCATGTGAACTTCACATACCCCATTATGAGTCCAGGAGTCTCCTGGAAGGTCTCCACATTGGAACTTGTGTGGTGGGGACAAAAAATCCCATCTTTTAATTTCTGTCTTATTTGTTCATTGGCAGACAAAGGATGCAGTCATCTTCCATGCACTTGGAACCCTTTGTTTGCCAAAGGATGTTTTACTGCCTTTTTAAATTTACAGAAGCCATTAAAATTGAGCAAAGCATCAGTTAAACTTCTCAGCCAGTCCATGCTGTTCTGTAACCAGCGACTGCTTCAGCTGTTAGCAGGAAAAGCAAAATTTGCCACCTCCCAAAATGTGTAAAATGTCTTGTAATATATTCATGAAAAATAACAAGCTACCTACAAATGGAGCCACACCTGTTTCCTCCAACTAGAGGAGAAAGTGGATTAAGCCTGCGCCTCATTGTTCCACAGCCCTTGCAAAACACTGAGCACCATTTACAGTTGGGAGCATGATTATCGTTCTGCTTCCTTAGCTCAGGGAAAAACAGCTTTTCCTGATGTAGATTATATTTGCATTTATATTTATTCATTTGCATACAGATTTTTATGCCCTGCTCTTGAAAGGTAAAGAGATTCTAGCTCTTTTAAAGGCAATAACAGTTCATTTTATGCCCCGTTCTCCATAACAATAATTGCTATAACTCTGAAGCTCCCCTGGCATTTTAAAGGCAATAAAGAAAGGGGTGGAAGGGAAAAGAGGAGAACGTTCTCCTATTAATCGGTGAGACTCCAGGGTTTGGTTCTGCGGTGCTTTATTCCTGTGAGTAATCTCATTATCCTTGGTAGGGCTGATTGTACAGAGGCAGCAGGATCATGCCCCAGAAGTCCAGCCCTTAATCAAATCTACCTGTTTAAAAGGAACACATGGCTGCCTTTCAGTGGGAGCCTTTAGCTCCAAAATGAGGATGTAAATTAGCTAAAATGCCTCAGAGGGAGGAAAACTCCATCTGCCAGGTTTTCCCTCTGCTCTTGCAGAAATTAATCCTTTGATTGTATGTGTGTATGCGTATGGGGGGAGTGTTTCTTTGCATTTTATTTCCCTTTGACAGAGGATCAGAACTCCATTTTCAGAAATAAACACAGTCTTTCTCCATGTGTCTGAGAAAAACACATATAAAAGGCTATTTTGTATGGATATAGTTAAAAAAAAAAAAAAGAAAACACAAAACAACATATAAATCTTTAGTCAGGAAGGGGTGAGAATTTAATAAAAGTAGCAGGCATTTGCCAGAGACTCTCAAATGTTGTAGAAGCAGAATGGCTCCATAGAGGGGGATGGCAAACTCTGAAAACTAGGCAAGACCTGAAGGAGGGGAGAGAGCCAGCAGAGCAGGGCTGCTTGGCTTTAAGAGGAGGTGAAGATGAATGGATGTAATAAAGGTATATAAAAGACTGGTTTCTACAAAGAAAGTAAAAGTTAGACTTCAGCATGACATTTCTCTTGATAACCACGCAACTCTTAAAGGAATGTTGAAGACAGTAGCATTTTTCTTAACATAATGCATAATTTCCTATCTGACTGATACCATTTAAAAATAAAAGAGCATGGAGGACTTAAAAAACTACTTGAATGTGGGTAAACGTACTAAAATTCTCTAAATATGAGTTAGAAAGGCAAGTCTTTAGGACAATGTCTTCCACCCACAGTGTGGTTTGGTTCAAATTCCAGATATTGTGGTATAATAGAAATAAAAATGACTGTGTTTTTGGTCATTATGTTTTACATAAGTGAAAAACATTTATTTGTTACATAAATGTGAACAAATGTCACTGTCTGTAGCTATCAGATGGGGTAAAAATAGAAAAGAAATCTCATCTCTCCCATATTAAGACATGAAATATCAGATGAAGAATCAGAAAAGATCTAGAAGAGCTCTGTTTATTTCAGTAACTTTTAAAATAAAGCCCCAAAGCAGCAGTCCTACTTTTTACTTTTTTTTTTTTTTTTTTTTTCCTTCTGTAAGAACAGTCTCAAGTGGAAAACAAATGAGTCACACCAGAACAACGTCTTGTTGCCACTGCCCCCTTCCCCTGCTTGTCGCCCACTGGGCATCTGAGGCCCTTTCCAGCTGCTGCCACCTCTTTGGTGGCCTTCAGGAGCAGCCTGTGGAGGATCAACTCATCTGAGTTCTACTTGCCTATCTTATTTTTTTTCACCTGCTGTGGGTAAAGCAAACTGCGTAGAACAGAAAGCCATCAATCACTTACTGGTGCATTCCTCCTGTGGCAGAAGTCTTGGGCCATTTCAAGGTGTTTTGCTTTTATGATCAGAGGGCAGGAGTACCTCTCCTATGAAGGAAGGTTGAGGGAGTCAGGCTTGTTCAGATTAGAGAATTATGGCTCACTATGCCCTTTCAGGAGTTTGTAAATGGGAGGGGAGCCGAATTTTTACATGGTTTGGTAGTGATAAGACAAGAAGGAATGGCTTGAAAGTAAAAGAGGAGAGATTTACTACAGATGTTAGGAAGAAATTCTTTACTCTCAGGGTGGTGAGACACTAGCACAGGCTGCCTATAGACACTAGTTGCCCAATTCCTGGAGATGTTCAAGGCTAGATTGGATGGAGCCCTGGGAGGCTTGAGCTGACAACTTTACCCATAGTGGGGGATGGGACTGGATGGGCCTTATAGTCCCTTCCAACTGAAGGCATTCTATGATTCTATGATTCTATTAACAGCTAATAATCAGTTGAAATCTTACTATTGTAGTTTATATCAGGAATGAAAAAGCCACTGTCCCAGTACAGAGTTGGACCTGTGGTCAGCAATGGCAAAGAAACTAGGGCAGTTGTGGTTAGCCGTCTTGACAGCCAGGACTGCCATTATAATGTGACTTTCAGTGCTTGGCTGTTTAACCTGAACTGTTCTTTAAACCATACTAGTTTATATCAAATGTGGATCTGAACTCTATTTTTAGGAATACTACCAAGCTTGTTTACAAAATAATTAACTTGACTTCCATCTGAAGCCTTGCATGTTTTTAGTTCAGCTTTGGTCGAACTGGGTTCCCATTATGATTACTCTATGCTTGTACAATAAACATTTGGAAACTGTCAGTGTGGTATTGCTCAGCATGAACTTTTAGTTGTGTGGCTGGTTGCACAAGACCCAACACTGGGTCAGTTGAAGAGCTGCTACTATGGGACAGTGCTGGTGAAACTGCGGTGAGCTTGGTCAGCCACACCAGTGAAGGCTGACTCATCTCATGAATCCTTGCCTGAGTCCATACTAACATTATGCAGACCCACATCATTTGTGGCATCCTAGGGAAATATGTCCCACAATCCTTGTAAGTGTGTAAACAGAGGATATGGAAAGTTTTGAAAGTGCCAAAGCATGACAGGTACGGACAGTGCATCTGCTACAGCTTGTAGAAGTTTCAAGATGCCACAATCATGCCCAAGGCTGTGGCTTTTAGCTGTTGGTTTTCTCTAGCACTGAGATATATGGCAACATCCACACTTACATTCAAGTTAAGTTTGATTACTCTGAACTCAATATCTACATTTCATATTATTTTGTTTTGTTTTTACAGCATGAAGATCTTCAATTCTTTCTTTGCATACTGCATGTGTGTATTTGTGAATTACATGCATGCTGCAAGGAACCAAACGGTACTTAACACTGTTCAGTAAATACAACTTGATTCCTACCCACAAAGAAATAGTGGTCTAGTCTAAAAACAGGTCTGTCACCTGAGAGTAGTGGATGATTTGACTTCTCAATCAGCCTGTAGAGATGACAACTTTCCAGGCAGACCTAGATGTAGGCTTTAAACAGATTTATTAAAAACGAATGCAGTTTCATGACTGCAATATTTTAGTTCAGATGCAAATACATAAAGTAACTTATATGGACAAGATAAACATATGTCAGGAGTTAACAAGGTGCAAAAAACTTTCCTTTTTTTCATAAAGATGAACTGGGTAACCTTCTAAGACTCCTTCCAACTCTGTTTGCAGTGGTTGATCTTAAAAGTTGACAGAAAGTTTACTCAGCAGGGCATGTGAACACAAGCCTTGATAACTTGGGGGCAGGTTTTTAGTTACAACCCCAGGCAATGCTACAGTCTTGGGGCAGAGTGACAGGAAGGCTGTGCAGAGGAAAAGGATCTGGTATTCTTGATTGGCGGTCGACTGAACGTGAACCAGCAGTGTGTCCAGGTGGCCAAGAAGACCAATGGAATTCTGTCATGTATCAGAAACAGTGCAACTAGCAGGAGCAGGGTGGTAATTAACACCCTGTACTCAGCTCTTGTAGGACTGCACCTCAAGTACTTGTGTTCAGTTTTATAAGGATGCTGAGGATCTGGAGTGTGTTCTGAGAAGCAGAATAGAGGACTACAGCACAAGTCTTGGGAGGAGCTGCTGAGGGAACTAGGATTGTTTAGTCTGGAGAAGAGGAGGCTCAGGAGAGACCTTTCTGCTCCTTACAACTCTTGAAAGGTAATTGTAACAAGGTGGGAGACAGCCTCTTCTCCCAGGCAACTAGCAGTAGGACTAGAGGGAGTGGCCTCAAATTGTGCCATGGGAGATTCAGAATGGATATTAGGAAAAACAGCTTTCTCTAAAAGTGTGGTCAGGTGTTGGAACAGGCTGCTCAAGGAGGTGGTGAAGTCACCATCCCTGGAGGAATTCCGGAAATGTTAAGTTGTGGTACTAAGGAACATGGTTTAGTGGGCAACATTGATGGCAGATGGACAGTTGGACTACATGAGGTCTTTTCCAGCCTCGTTGCTTCTATGATTCTCTAAAGGTGGCGCTTGCCATTGTATAGGTTTTTGGTAAGAATGAAAGAGGTGCCTACCACAGGGCAGGTCTGTTATGGAGATGCCCTGATATAAATATTCCACATCATGATGTCATGCAACAGGCCATTGGGTGCAGAGGCACAGTGCACTGCAGAGCTGTACTTTCTATTTTTGTATCAGTTTCACGTAAGTTCTGACTGTCCAAGAGGAAGATACGCTGAAATGTACTATGCTTTCCAGGATTCCCCACATGATCTCTGATTCCAGGTGATGGAGGTGAGGGTTTCTTCCAGGTTCCAGCTGCATAGCGAGCATCAGCACAATTACAGCCTTCCTCTCATTCCCGTTTGAGTTATTGTAACTCTTTTCTTATTATTATCTTACATTCTTTTGCCATTTGTAGTAAATTTGTTCTTGCATCTTAATTCAGTTGTTTTTCTTTCTTTCTCCCCAGAACTGGAGAAAAGGGCCTCCTCAACCCATTGCATTTGAAACCACAACAGGAGATGAACACATTTTCTTTTTTTCTTCAGGGACTGAGTGTCTCAGTTTTGCCAGGCACAAATCTCAGTGCTTGTGTCATTTGGTACTGCATCTCTCCCCTGCCTGATCACCCATCCTCCCTGACTTTCACTTCCTTGCTCTGATTTGGGTACATCTGTGATGTTGAAATATTCTGCCCTGTGTCTCTCTTAGTTCCTTATTTGCTTTCTGAAATCTCTTTACATTTGTTTACAGATGAAACCTTCTGAACTTCTTCTAAGTCACCTTCTCTGTCCATTTGCAGTGGGAGATGTCTTTCATAATTTTACTTTTTACCCCCATTAATTTTAAATGCATATATATTATTTCTCTCTTTTTAAATTTCTTCTCGTGGTATATTCCCCTTATACTCTAGAGACTGTATCTCTAGAGTATATATCTCATATTCTTTTCCTTTCTTCCTGTTTTCCTGGAGATGCCTCCCACAGATGTAGATGTCCTTTACTCTCGGTCAGGTTGGTATATTTTTCTGGTCACATATAATTATTTGCTCCCCTTGAAGCTCATGCAGGTTGTAAAAACACAGTTTGTTTCATTAATCCATAAAAGAAAGTCTCCCCATACTAAGGTATCTCCTACCTGTACTAGTTTTCCTAATAGCTTCCTGGGGTTTCAGTTTTATATTCTTTTCACATAAAGTCTAAGTTTGAGGTTCTTTTCTTTAATAAACTAATTTTGCCTTGCCCAAAACAGACATCAGTTTGATATTTATGGGACTTGCTTGGCATATGAGAAATCTGATTTGTATTGACAAGCGACTTGAACATTGGTCATCTTTGTCCATCACTAGGTCCC
Source organism: Coturnix japonica (assembly GCF_054131305.1). Classification (NCBI taxonomy): domain Eukaryota; kingdom Metazoa; phylum Chordata; class Aves; order Galliformes; family Phasianidae; genus Coturnix; species Coturnix japonica. The sequence goes on along the minus strand of NC_140664.1, from coordinate 8,985,525 downwards.
TGCCCACCAGTCAGTCCACTGGCCTGTCTGAGATGGGTGGCTCTCAGAAGTCTGAGAAAGTCTTCCAGAGGTCACAGATTCATCCAGATATGAAACAGAAGAAATCTTGGAAGTGGAAGTGGTTTGTCTGTGATTTCCTACAGTGCTTCCACAGGAATCGTATCCTCTGCTCTGTACATTTGTCTCAAGGATTGGGCTGCTTAGCTGCTAATTTCAGTGTTCACCAGCTTTTCAACAGGAGCAGCAGGATACCTTGACCTCAGGTCCACTACTGATAACCTGAGGCCTTGTTCTAATCTTCTCTCCACGTCCTGAACATGGACACCAAATTCTGCAGAGAGCTTTTCCTTCATGTTCATTCTTTAGAATAACATAGGTTTATTGTGTTCCAGAAGGGGTGAGAATTGGTACAACTTCCAGTTTGCCTTGGTATAGAGGATCACAATTTCCTTCACTTCTGTTTTTTACAAGATGTCTTTAATTCTCCATACTATAAACTCAAGGCAGATTCTCTATCTTTTGTTGCTGTTACTTCTTTAGATGATCATTTCCTTCCTCTTTGATAGTTTATGCAATAGGGTAAAATTGTTCTTACTATCAGAAACGCATCTTTTGAAGGACACTTTTAGACAATTCCACCAGTCTGTCTCTCAAAAGTAAAATAAAATTATAGATAAATAATATAGAAGACTGGTTTTCCCCATTCACCAGAGATGAATTGATATTATAGTGGGAAATATTGAAACTAAAAGTCTTATTAATATAATAAGCGTATGCATAAGAAAATCAGCCTTTTCTTCCTCTTTACTTATAAGTGAAGCCATAACTTTTTCTGTTATTTCACCAAATACTATTTTGTCCTAAAACCATGTTTTTCTCCTCTGCATGGCTAAAGTAGTCCAGTTTTGTAATTGTTTAGCACAGGAATAGGGAAAGATAATTTATATATATATATATTTTTCTTCTCTCATTCTTTTTTAAATGTATTTCTTTTCATGGCCAGAAAACTTAGTTGCTTTCTTGTGGGTAAACAGATAAGTTGTTTAAGATTGAGAAAAACGTCATTCACTGAAATGAATGTATATACATATCTTGCAAGTCTCATTTGGTCAAAGTGAAATTGCTTCATGCTGAATTTCGCATTCTTCCTCTGCTGTGGCTGTATCAGCCACTGATGATCAAAAATTGAATATTTATCTCAGCAGCATGTCATGATGGATAGAATTTAACAAGCGCAGAAGGAGGTGGTGTAGAGTACATGATCATTGCCACAAGGACTGAAGTTGTGTGACTTCCTGCATATCTGAGACAACCATACCAGAAGTCTGGTCTCCCTCATCTTTCTTCTTGTCTTCTGGCCTTCAGACTCCCATAGTTTCATGCAAGCTGCACCTTCTGCTGCATTTTTTTTTTTTTTTTTTACTCTGTAGCAAGGAAAGGGTGTTTTCTTGCTGTGAGAAGATTTCAGGGTTGCTGTCTCCGAAGACTTTGTTGGTGGAAAGCTTTTGTCATTTGCGATACAACTTCATCATGGAGCTGACGTGAGCAAAAAGGTTTCTAGAGAGGATGCTCTGTGTGATATCTGCCACTTAGACTTTGAGGCATTTGCAGAGATGAAGTAAGCATAATATTAACTGTCTAGAAATCAAATTCCTTGTAGAGGAAGAGGAATGGAAAGCATCAATCCAGATCATTTACTGTTACCCCCAAGGAACAGATTCATTATCTATTTTAAAAGGATTGCTTTACAGCTATTAAATAGCATTCTTGGCTTCTTGGAGAGAGGAGAATGTACCCCCATTGCTATTAATAATTAATAACTGCTGGCATATTTAATGAGTACATACAATGATCAGTTAATTCATAATAACATCTTGGGCCTGCCCCCATCCAGGTTGTCTTGGAAAAAAATGTATCAGACATAAAACTGGAGATACTGAATTTCAAGATGATTAATGTGACTCAAGTGGCATAAAGTGGACAGGATGAAGGCAGAGTTTATTAAAGATTTTGCTGTTTCTACATCTTTAAAAATGCAGGAAAAATAAATAAATAAAGACAGTAGAAACAGACAGATAAAAAAATAGACCAGTTACTGATATCTCATTAACTTAGCTTTGAGCATGCAAATAAAACAATTAGGAATTCGGCATCTAGAATGAGAAGGTCACCATAAAGGATTGTTAAAGGCAGTGGTGAGAACTGTGAGGCTGGTTCCTAAGGGTAATTTTGAGTGAGAAGGGAATTGCCCTATCAATGTACTTATTCTGCAGCCATTTGGGACACAGATTTTGTGGTATGTCTTTACAGTGCCTAGTAAAATAAGGCCCTGGTTTGTGAGTGGGAATCCTAATGCTGATCCCCAGCAGTAACTGGCATTGTTAAAATGTCAGCAAGAATGATAAGAGATATCAGACTTTTGGGGTAATGGGAAATGCAACAACTCTTGTTTCTGCTCTTTTATTTGCAAAAATGGATTCTGGCAGTTACTCATCCACTGAGGATTGCTTTGCTTCTTAGGTGTAGAAGAGAAAGAAGAAACAAAGGGAAAGTATTTTATGAAGTGTGACAGCAGATGGGCTATTAAATATGACTTGCTGTGTGGTGTGCTGGCAAACTCTTACTAATGACCTTGTGATGACTGACTTCGGCAGAGGTTACAGACTTGACAAGACATCCCTACCTGGCAAAGGTGAGTGTGAGCCAAGCAAACTTCATGCTGCTCTGAGCCTCCTGATGCCAAAAAGATGTTATGTGAGTCAAGGAAATGTGAGTAATTAAAATTCACATCAGATTTGAATGTTATGGACAATGTGGCTACAGGAGTTATTTCTTCTTTCTCTTCTTCATCAGCCTTTCAAGGTATCAGATAAATTATCCATATTAATAAAGAAAGGGGTATTAAACGGGGCATTTTCCCTGTGTTTTAAAGTAAGAGTAAATGAGGGGAGGGTTGGATGTGGTATGAAAATGACAATAGTAACTAAATCAGAGTGATGTACAGACATATGAAGGTGGCAAATGCCTAAGAAAAAGGGTAATTATAGTAGGTTGAGACGACTGAAGAGAAAGTGAATGGAAATATGGGGGCAGTGACAGAGGTTTAACAGAAGTGTGGTCTAGGATAGTCCCAAGACTGACACTAATTGAGAGATCTATCTTTTATTTGCTGATTCAAAATTGATTAAGAAAGTATAGTACAGTGTCTGGAAAGAAAGTGTCCGGCAACAGAAAAGGACAGGCTGATCTAACATTGATAATTTACTGTTAATTTTTGTGTACTAAATGACAACTTAATCTTTCATCAAGTCTTCATGAAGCTCAGAGTTTACTGTTTGAAACTGCTGTAGGATCATACCATGTGTGAGGAGTAAGGACCTACAACTGATGTCAAAGCAGTTTTGCGGTGCAGATTTCCTGATTATATAATCTGTTGAGGCAAACTACTTAAACTGTGGTCCTGTGTCTATTTGTGTAATTTCCAGGTTCATTTTATTTTGTTTACAGCTGAAATGGACTTACTAGTGAAATGCTTACATGTCTTGCCAAAGCTTTGGAAGTAGCTCGATCTTGAAGAGAAATCAATCTATTATTTTGTTATTTACTCCATGCTTTATAAAAGATAGAAAAGGCACATATGTGTAATAGCTTGTATGTGACACATATTTGGGGCATTATGTACTTAACATACATACATCCAGTACTTCCCTGTCCTGTGGGCTGGAGGAGATATGGCAACTTCCAACTGTCTGAGGGAAGTTGTTTCTGCCTACAGCACTCTAGAGGCCACTGGAGCTAAGCAGAGGAAGGAACATGTTCTGTCTCCTGAGCCTTACTCATAAATCCCACTAAATCCTTACAGGGACACAATCTTTGCTGGGGAAACCCTCTATAGGGAATCAGTACAAGGAACTGGCAGTGAACAACCCCAAAGGCATATCTACTAAAGGAGTAGTGCTGATAAGTGTTCTGTGAAGGCAGGGAGGTGAGAGAGGTTGGCAGGGAAAGCATCTCTGATTTCTCAGGTCTTTGAGGTAGAGCATTTCTCCATGCACACGTTCTGCAGACCTCTAGGAAAAAAAAAAAAAAAAAAAAAAAAGAAAAAAAATTAAAAATAAATAATAAAAAAAGGAGCAAATCTCAAGCATTTTCATTCCCAAAGCTTATTCCTGAACTGAGCTCAAAGTGAATCTGAAATGCACTTTGTCTTTAACACACCCATAAGAGTTCAGGATTCAAATGCCTCATTTGGCTGATACTTCTGAAGACTGACTAGCTTCAGGAAGCCTGCATCTTCCAGATCTCTGTACCAGATGGATAATCATAGAACTATTTGGGTTGGAAGGGACTGCAAAGAACACCTCATTCCAGTTCCCTCGCTTTGAGTATGGTTGCTACCCACTAAATCAGGCAGTAGGACAGGCTGCCCAGGGCCCCATCCAACATGGCCTTGAACACTTCTAGGGATGGAATTCCCACAGCTTCTCCAGTCAGCTCCTGCCAGCATCTCAGATAATTTGACTTGCTGAAACAAATCAGAGCAACCTCATTTCAATGACTGAGCTGTTGTACCAGCATGGAATAGTCAGGGCATATTCCCAATGCATTCCTGAAAACAGGGATTTTTTGGGTTAGTGGTGAATATACTTCTGTCTCTGGGGAGTCTCAACAAGATTGCTCCACAGAAGTAGCAGAAACACAAAAATATTGGCCTACAGTGCTCTTGATTCCTGTTAAGAGCTAGGGAACCCAGAAGAACATGGAGAGGCAGAAAGATGCAGACAGCTCTCCCCCACGCAGAAGGAACTTTGGGTTCTTTTGCAATAGCTCTGCACTCATCTCTTCCAAGAAGTTTGTTAGCCTCTGCTGCACAAAGCCAAAATAGCACCGTCTCAGGAGAGGCATCAGAGTCCTCTGCTCTACATGGCCCCTCATACAGACTCCCAAGCATCCCAATGCAGGAGGGTTGCCTGTGTCAACCTCACCTTGTATCTTTAACCATGTAATCTATACTCAGAAAGAGGTGCTGCTCTTGGCCTCTGCCTGCCTTTTTCTGGCAGCTCTCTGAGTGTGATGCAAAGCACATTGGTGAGGGAAGTGCAGCAGACACAGCTGGTGGTGATGTCAAGGGGGTAGAAAGGAAGAGCAAGTGGAAACCAAGAGTGAAACTCTATCTGAGGCTCTGTAAAATACCATGAAAATACTAGCTCCCTTCTGTGGGACAAGCACTGGAAACTCAAAAATTCCCTACCTTACATAGAATTACTGAATTATAATTAAGGTTGTAAATGACCACTAAGATCATCTAGTCCAACATCTGATGTGACAGGATGTCTCTGCAGCTTTCAGTTCATTTTCATACAATGATTCCTTATTCCCATGGAGTGAAGACCCCTGTTTAGGAAGTGAAAACCAAGAGGAAATAGGCTTGCTTTCCTTTGGTGTGGTGAGATAGCTCAAAAACACCACAGCAGTGTCTAGTGGAGAAGTCTCTGTGCCAGAAGCATGTCTTGGCATCAGCATATCACCATGGGCAGCTTCCAGGCCTTTTTATAGCCACACTTGACTTTTTATAACAAATCAGTCATATCTTCATCCCATGTCACCACTTTCTTTCCTGTATGGCAGTGATGCTGAAACCAGGACTTCTCTGTCTGCACGAAGACCCTGGAGCTGCCAGACCTTGCTAAGGTGTAATGCATGTCTCATGCTTACAAGGTACTTGCTTTTTACTGAGTTGTTGGGAACAACAGCTTCATTTTGTTCAATCCCCGGTAAAAATGGGAATTTGGGTAGAGATAGAATAATGGAATCATACAATCGCTTGGTTGGGAAGAGACATTAAAGATCAACCAGTTTCAATCACCCAGTTTAGAGGACTGTCATCCACTAAATCAGGCATCAGCTCAGACTGCCTGGGAACACATCCAACCTGGCTTTGAACACTTCCAGGGATGGGACATCCACAGCTTCTCAGGGGCTCATACTGGTGCAAGATCAAGTTCTTTGTGAGGAAGTTCTGCCCTGCTGGGGTACAAGAAGTTGAAAAATTACACCAAATTGTGAGGTAGGTCTGCTGAAAGTACAGAAATATTCATCTTGTGAAAATAAGGTTTAGTGCAAGGAGATAGCTTTGCTCAGCATTTATCTGCTGCAAGATTCCACCCCAGTCAGCTGCAATCGTGTAGAAAAACGAGTAAGAGAAACGAAGGGCAGTATTTTGCAGTAAATTCCTGTTTACCTGGATGTTTCTTTGAAATGAACATTTTTTCGTCTACTACCATTCATGGAAAAGCTTTTTAGATGTGATCAGGTAGGGACAAACCAACTTGAATAAACACAGCTGAAATAGTTTTGAGATGCAAAGGGTGAGCTCAAAAATAATGATTTCACAGGGGAAAAATATCCAAAGCAGAACAGCAAGAACAATGCTAATTAGAGATGTGACAGGTACTTGGCTCCGAATTAGTGTTATGTTGGTATAATGCATTTCAAGGACAAATCACAGGCAAGAACTTGGGTACAGGATGTTGAAATCTCCCCATCATTTTTCCTTCTGTAAAGTCCTCAGGAGCAGAGGCTGTAGAGTTGAAGCATGCTGAAGGCTCGCTATCCCTAGCTGGTGCTTTATCCCCAGCTGAGTTCATTACCCACTAAATTGTTATTGGAATTACATCCCAGAATGAGAGGGGAAATTCAACATTGTGGTGAAAAACAGGAAGATAATTGTTTACTCTCACAAACCACCTTACCTCTCAATTCCAACCAGAGTGGAAAGCAGTGACACTGTGCAAAGAGACTGCTCCTAGCTATGTATCCTTTCTCAGTTCAGCCTGACAAAAAATTTCTCAAGAAATGTTGATCTTCATAGTCATACACAGATTTACTCCCCAGGGTCTCTGTGTGCTAATTAGCTCTTTCCCTGCCATGAGCAGCAATCTTTTCTCTGTCCACTTTGCCTCCTGTGTGAAAACCAAAAGGTTTTTGCAAGCAAGGTGATTAGTTACAGGTGAAAGCTTCTTTATAATGAATTTAGGACCAAATTTCTCCCTGAGATTTTCATCAGCTGCTTTTTCTATTTTATTTTTTAATTTCTCACAGATGTGCCTTTTTGCATCTCATCATACTGATATCTCTTCAACACTTTCTTCCTGGGTTGGCCTGCACGCGACAAGGCCCTTCGTTAATCACTTTCTGTATACGTGAGGCAATCCTCCATGTTTCCATTTTGTCTGGTTTCTGTGTCTTATGGAAACATTTTCATATATGCTCTGTCTAGGAGTGACAAACGTCACATAATGCTGTCTGTCTGCGCCAGAAGGGATTTCTTGTGGTTGTGTTACTGACCATGCTTAGGTAAGACCCTTAAGACACGTTATTAGGTATGACTTTCAGTTTTCTCTTGCCTGCTCACTCAACATTCAGATATTTGCTTTTGACTGCTTTGATGCTGTCAGTTGCAGCAGTTAGTTTGCTTGGTTCTACTGTAAACCTGGAACGTGAAGTTTTGGTAAAATGAGACATATAAAAATAATGATCTGCATGCATGTGGGCTTCTGTTCTCATTACCAGAAGCTACCAGCGAGCACTCCTCCCTCAGCAAAACCTCTTTCACACAGTCAAATACAAACCTGCTACTTGCTTCTGCTATCATTTTTGATCTTGGAGAAGATACTTGCATGCAAAGTTGTAAACTGTTTGCAGTTTAGCTGCCTATGCTGATGAATAAGAACGTGCTCTACTTATGGTCCAGCTCTGCAATAAGGAATAGGAATTAAGACTTTGAAGTATGAGCACCATTAGCCACGCTAACCAAAAATAAATAAAATAAAATATTAATTAAAAAAAAAAAAAAGTAGTAAGGTTTGGAAAATATTTCCTGACTGCCCTACCTCAGCTACATGCTGGAGAACCTAATCTTGTTAAAATGTTTCCCAAGTCAGTCCTTTTTCCCTTATAAGAACATTGAAATTTATATAAATCTTTTATGAAAATTTCTCCAACCAATTAAACTACCTACGTAAGTATTGGTTTTGCGATTTTAATAGGTGATTTTTTTTATAGAAGGCTCTTTGTACACTGATGGCATTGCAGAGCTGATGAGTAATTTGATTTACATGAAATAAAATGGGGAAAATTGTATGAGTAAGACAAGGTAATGAAGCATTGAAGAAAGAAAATGTTACTATGCTGTCAAAAAATAAAACCAACAAAAAACTTTTGTAGGCTGACAAGAAACTAGACAAGTAGTCTCTCTGAGTAATAAATTTACCAGCAGAGTAAGACATTTTTAGTTTTGATAACATCTTTACTGGGAATAGCCTGAACCCAACTTTTATGTTTGAAAATCATAAGATCGGGGGTGTATGGCTAAACTGAAATTTGCCAGTGTGTTTATATTGACTTACTGGATCGACTGGGAATCCTGAGCCAAAGAAGTCTTAGTGTTTGTGTCTAGCAGTAGTTTCAAATGTTCCTTTTTTTCTCTTCTTTTCCTTTTTTTTCCTCCCCAAATAAGCAGAAAAGGCCAATAAAACAACCAAACTCATTCTGTCCCCTTAGTGGAAGCTTTAGGTTTATAAGGGGCAGTTTCTCTTATTCAGACACTGAGATGCTAACTGATCAGGTGTATTTTCTTTGTTCACAAGAAGCAGTGGAGAGTGGGAAATCTATGGACCTTGGCTTAATTTGCCAAATGATAGATTTGATTTAATTTTTTTTCCCTCTTTTTCACTCTGAAAAATTCAGCTTCTAGGCTGCATTGACTGCAATTTCTATCTGAAGAGGTTTGGGCACAAAGGCTCTGAAAAGCCTGATGTGAATTACTCGCCCCCCAAAATGACATTTTCAGCAATTTCTGTAAAGGGGGCACCAATGTTGAGGCCAAAAATCAGTCTGTAGAGCAAAAGCCAACCCTTTTGTGTTTTGTAACTTTTAAGGGAAACACTTGGGGATTAAATCTGCTGGTTTGTACTAATGGCCGAGATCCAAAACTGCAACATTTTCTGCCCCATGTGAGACTGTAGGCATGGCTGCATATCTATCCTTGGACAGAGACTGTTCTGCACCTGGCAGGGCTGCATTTCTCCCAGATAATGTATTCATCTGAGGATGTACCTCTTACACTCTAAACAAACTTGCTGGGTGATAGGATGCCCATCCCTGCAGCACGTGTGGGTCAGGTAGGTGCTCTGCTCTGTGTCTGCCTGTGGACCAAATTTTTGATTTGAGTTCATAAGCACAAGAGAGATGAGTCCCAGTAATTATCTATTCTTTATGTCACTCAGAGTGTTTTTACGTATGAAACTTTCCTTAAAATGTATCTGAAAGCTGGTTGAAAAGTGCTTGGATACACAGTGCGCCATTATCCATTATCAAATCATCCATTACTTTGGGGTCGGGAGCAACAAACTTTGCAGGATCCACATTGCTGCAGGCTTGTGTTTATATACTCACACCATCGATCCACACATCCTTTTTTTTATTGGCTTGTAAGAGAAGCACCAAAACTTGCTCTCCCTATTGAAGGTCACCCTATTCTCTTACTCCCATCACTGATATCGTCTGGTGCTTTCTGTGCGACTTCCTCATTGGCAGTACCACAGATTTTAAATTTCTCATCAGCAAATTCCATTTACAGCAGAATTTTTGGTTTTAGTTGTTTTTATTTTGTTTTTGTGGCAAGATTCTTAATGAAGTTATTAAGTCACATCAGTCATGAGACCTGTCCTTGAGGAACTCCAAAAATACTGTCTACAGGCCTCCATGTTAGATAGCTCCTTCTCTACAATTTTAGGCTACTGCCTCTCATTTTGGATTTGCATGGTCACTGCATCCAACTGCTGGCATGCACCACAGCTGAAGTACAATGAAGTCAGCTGTACTTGTGTTTCTGAGTCGTGTGTGTGTGTTCAGTACTTTCTGTCTGTTTTCTGGTTTCAGGCTCTCAACAGACCTTGCAGACCTTAGTTCCTGATTGTGTAAATCTCAAGCTCTGGTCATTGTCATAATGTAAATATTCTGGAAATGTGGCAACATTCTTCACTATGGTCAGAGTTTAAGTTGGGTAGGCATGGAGTAGCACTATCCCAGATGATAACCTCACTCTAGACACTGGTGGCTGTAGGCAGTTCTCTGGTCCTCAGTGAAGGCATATCCACTTCATTTATCTGTTCAGCTTTTCCCATCAGCTGGATCTCTGCTCACCTCTTTTGGCTTATGAAGAAATGTTTCATTTGCTTTCATCCTTCAAGAGTTATCATTTATAAACGGATTGCTGATCAAACTGAGATATTCATATGAATTGAGTGAATCATAGAATCATAGAATGGCATGGGTTGAAAAGGACCACAGTGACCATCTAGTTTCAACCCCCCCTGCTATGTGCACAGTCACCAACCACCAGACCAGGCAGCCCAGAGCCACATCCAGCCTGGCCTTGAATGTCTCCAGGGAGGGGGTATCCACAACCTTCTTTAGCAACCTGTTCCAGTGCATCACCACCATCTGTACGAAACACTTCCTCCTAATATCTAACATAAACCTCCCCATCTCAGTTTTAAACCATTCCCCCTTGTCATAATCCACCCTTGTTTCCCTTCCTGTTTATATGCTCCCTTCAAGTATTGGAAGGCCACAGTGAGGTCTCTCCAGAGCCTTTTCTTTTCCAAGCTAAACAAGCCCAGTTCCCTCAACCTTTCCTCATAGGAGAGATGCTCCATCTCCTCTGTGATCTGTATAAATCCCAGGACTTTGCAAAAGGTGAATGAGACACACCATGTCCATGGGAAATATTGTCTTTGTTGGTTTCATTTGGCATTTTATACAAAAGTTTTTCAATACTGAGCCCATTAAGTTGCTAAACTTGGTGCCAAGTTGTTGTCTAATTGAAACAGTTCTCAGTACTGAAATTTTATATCAGGAGAGATACTGGGGATATAAACTTCTGTGACTTAATCCTTACAGTAAAATTATACAGATCTTGGCTTTAGGGAAGCTTTGTTAATTCATACCAGCTGAATTCTACCTCATATTTTAGTTTTCTTCTGCTCTTCTGTCTGTCCATCCTTCCACTTAACATTTTTGTAAATCCTTTCCTTGAAATATCGAGCAGATCTGGTAGGCTGCAGGACTTCATGGTGGTTCACTGAAATATGTGGCTAGGAGTAGGCCAAGGGAAAGGTTAGTTAAATATTTGTCAGAGGAATGTTGTATCTTCAATGTAGAGTAACTGATTGGCATCAAGGGCTTTATCTCCCCCTCATATCACAGGAAGAGTGGCACCAGGCTAAGTTGTCAATAAAATAAGTATACAAAGAAGACAAAGTTGCTCTGAGATATGAGAATAAGGAAGAGTAGAAAAAGGTCATGTGGTGCAACTGGAAAGTAAGATATAGTGGTTTGTGGGAAAAATAAAAGAAAATAAGTCTAACATGAGAAAGGTCAAAGAATTTAGGATAAGTTAAACACTGATCAACTCATTCATCCCTATGAGCTCCTGAGTGGGACACATCCGCTCTCAACACAGGGAATGCTGGTACAGTGAAGCCAAACCATGAGATTTACCCCAGTCAAGACCATGATCAGATGCAGGTCAAGAAAGTAAAATAAATTAAGTTATATGAAAAAGATGACAATCACAACTGGGATGGAGAGATGGAGGAAGGACATGTGGGCGTGTGAATTTCTCAATCTCAATATACTTCCTCCTATTTTTTTCCCTGATAGTGGCAACTTTTTTTTTTGTAAGTAAGGCTTTTTATAGTGCAAAGAATTGTGCCAAATACATTTACATGAATACTAGCCTCGAAATAAGTGTTCTGGTTTTGTTTCCCTACTCACATTTCTAGTTCTTTTCCACTGTATTTTGTTACTTTGAAGCTCTCTTTTCAAGTTTGCTTTCCACTGTTTCTACCTAAAAGAAAATATTATTTTAACGAGCAACACCCTATTTTTATTTATTTATTTATTTATTTATTTATTTTGGCCTCTGTTCTTAATTGCAGGTATAGTATTAAAAGAAATACATCTTTCACCATTCCTGGAACATTTGGTTTGAGATGGCAGAGACTTCCCGTTTATCTTGGTACTGAATATTTGAATCAAAGTTTGGTCTCTTGTCAAAACACTGTGATAATCTATGGCTGGTAAGAAAGTGTAGCCAAAATGGGGGAGTCATCAAAGAGTTAATGAAAATGAGTATGATATGTTGTCTTAGGATCTCATGTACAAGTGGATCATTTAATCATAATACGGGGACCAGGTTCTTTATTTACAGAACTTTGCATGATGGCATCAAAGTTTCTATGTGCTACAACAACATTAATTATACTCAAGGGAATGACATTTTCTTCTTACCATAAATATATGATAAAATATTCAGTGCTGGACACTCATTGTGTCAAAACAATTTTGGCAAAACAGGAAGGACTTCAGTAAAGTGTGGGGCTGAATTAAGATGGAAAAAAAAGATCCTGAATGCAGTAGACTAGCGTAATCTAAAATATCAAGTGATCTAAAATATCAAGCTGGAGCTACATCAGAAAGTGCCCTTGACTCATCCACCTAATATTCATGTGTAGCCTGGTGAATGGGAAGAAGGCTAGTACTTGTCCAGTGCAGAAATACGTGTATCTATTATATTCGTTTAAGCTTGAATTCACATCTCCAGCTGCAGCATCAAGACATCATAAATTCATTACTTTCACAGTCTTCTAAACACTGTTATCTATATCATAAGTAAATCACATTTGTTTATAAGTACATGAAAGGCCCTGAATGAAGGAAAGATTATACAGAGTTATCTAAGAAGTGAACATAGCAATTTAATACTGTACACAGAATAACAGGGCAAATACCAAGTCACTGTTCCTGAGAAGGAGATCTATTATTAGACTAGTACAAGGTCCCAAAAGGGCTGGTATGGCCCCCACAGCGTGAGACTTTTAAAATGAGTCTGGGCAAAACACTCAAAAAACGCTGTAGAAAGTGTGTCTTCTCTGATGGACTGGATGACCTAGCTGCTTTTTTGTTCTGTTTGCCTTAATCTTTGAACAATAGTGCATTGAACCAGTCACTGTTTTTCAATCACACTTCAGAGGATACAAAAGTCCAACAGTGTCCGCTTGCTTCACGGTTCTTATCCTGGGTCTCTTAAGCAGGGCTTTTACCGAACAATAGGCATTTCTTTGCCATTGCAGTGACAGGTATTGGGGAACATTCCATTGAAATTCAGGATTGGTTCCCCACTTGATTGTTTTAATGACTAACAATTTTCTTATATATTAAAAGAAAAGGCCCACAGTATACATATGTTATGCAGAGAAACAAAGTGATGTCTTATTTATATCTCTATGACCTGGTATAGAGGTATAACCTCTATACCTCTATATAGGTATAACCTCTTTAACCTTGGCAGAAAATGTATGAAATTGGAGAGAGAATCCAAGCAAAATGGCATGCCATGCACAATTCCTGGATACTGCAGACACAGAATGTTTAGAGAGTATTTACTTCTCAGAACCAAATGAAAGCTGGACATTTTAAGCATGCTAAAAGTCCAAATTCACTAAGTAGTCATCAGAAAGAGATGTCTTCAGAGGGTCACTGATCCTGCCCATACTGAACATTCAGTATGGAATTCTAGGAGCCTAGAAAACAGCCTTAAGTTAAATTCTTGGCTTTCAGATGGCTAATCTCAGATAAAACAAATTCTACCTATTGTGATTAGTTTCTCTACTATGCTGTTGACTTTCTCCACTTGAATTCTATAGACAGCAACAAATCCAATTGTGTCAAGCTGAAACTACTCTCTATAACATTTTCTTTTCTTACACTTTTTGGAGGACTAAGACTGAAGTTACTATTGCATGTTCTTTTTCCTACCTTAATGATATTCATATCTGTGTCATATAGGTGTGGATGAGGTCCGTCAATATTAACAAATTCACAAAGAAATAATATATTTACGTATATGAAAAAAGCAAACCAGTTAACTTATGTGATGCCACAGGGCAGGCCCTGAAGAAGAAAAAACTGCTGCAGCATGTTTCTGTTGGATATAAAGAAAGTATAATGTTGTACAGGATTTACAGCAGTCTGACCTCCAGCCACCCTTCAGCACATAGAGCCAACTGGCAGTTGTCCCACAGAGAGGGAGCATCACCTGTTCTTTGTGCAGTCTTAATGTATCTGTTCTGTGCAGTTTGCAGACCTAAAAGCTGCAGGTCTGACCCCAGGCTATCACCAGTCTGTACAGTTTTTGTGCCACCTGAATGAGGAATAGAAAGCTCAGTACTTTATACAATATAATCTGAAACATTCTTCTACAAAGAACTTCTTTAAACCAAGTTTATCAAATGGTATATCTCTCTTTTGCTTAATCTCCTGAATCTAGGGGAATGGTAACCATTCAACATCCATTCTACTTTCTACACTTGAAGCAGGAAATGTTAAACTGCTGTATTCTGCAGCTAGTTGCTGTTACCCTGAACAACCCCTGACAGCATTCCCGAGTGGTGAGATCCTGTGTTTTGAAGAGAAATTTTAAAATAGTGTATTCGCATACTTTGTTGCTCAAAGGTACAGCCTGGAGCACGGGGAAAGTGTAATTGTGAACTATAGAGTCAAGCTGTCAGTAAGGACATAGAGTTCCCCTTTGTAAAGCTGAGCGACAGATGACTGTGAATGATAGCAGCTAGTGATTCTTCTGCATGGTACAACGCTGACTTCTGCAGCCACTACAATTCTATCTTGACTCTGTGGAGATTTCAGTTTCTTTATGTGTGGCCATTCATTTGATACAGTGCATGTGGGAGCAGAAATTATTCAGCATTATAGTCAATTCACCATTATCCATGGGTGGGTTTTTCTCATAAACCATGCAGTAGGTGCTGAGAGATCTAGCCCTGAACCACCCATATCATCATTTATTATTGTAGGCATGGTGCCAAGTGCATGCATTGATGGTGTTCTCAGATCCAGCTCTTTTCAGCATGTAATGAGGGGCTATAAGAAAGCAGGGGACAAACTCTTCAGCAGTGTCTGTTGTGATAGGACAACGTGAATTGCTTTCAAGCTAAAAGAGGGGAGGTTTAGATTGGATATAAGGAAGAATATTTTTACAGTAAGAGTAATGAGGCCCAGTTACAGGTTGACCAAGGTGGTGGTGGATGCCTCATCCCTGGAGACATTCAAGGTCAGGTGGGACAGGGCTCTTAGCACCCTGATGTAGCTGTAGGTGTCCCTGTTCATTGCAGGAGAGTTGGACTAGATGGCTTTTAAGGTTTTCTTCCAACTCAAACAATTTTATAAGGTATGTGGAAACTCACATATCAGTCAGAGGCTTTAAACATCCTCTGCTGAGTGTGGGGTTGCTCCTGCAAGGCTCTTGTGGGTGGCTCTGTCCATCATCTCCTAGTTTATGGAGAGTGGCTGATTTTGGTTCAGTACTCTTTGTTGTAACTCTGGTCCAGATGGTTCTGTTCTTTTGTACCGTATTGCATTGGAGACATCCGTAATGTTTAAGGACTGTGGTACTCAGACCACTGCTAGAAGCAGCATTATCCAGGGTTTCCTTTCCCCTGGGATATCCCGGCCCCATCATTATACAGGCCGTTTATCATAATCCTCCTAAATGCTACATTACTGAATGTGTTAGAAGATGGGAAGTGATGTACAGCTGAAGCACTTACATTTAAAATACACCTTCCATACACAGACAAATCTCTGAAGGGTCCTTACCATCGATTGATCTCTTATCCTTAAGATGTATTCTGCAGTTAAGGAGTGCAGGCCTGGAAGGGGTCTCATGTGTGCAGGCAATCACATTATACAATCCCTTTTATGAACTGATTAAACTCAGTCTTATAGTTAATATGTTTTACACACAAATGTTCTTCCTTGAAGCTTTTATTTTATTTTTATTATTTTATTTTATTTTATTATTTTTATTTATTTTTATTATTATTTTTCCCTGGTAAACCACTGCCCTGGTGTTTGTAGGTGCTGCAGTCCTCTATCAAAATGAGTTTAGATTAATTTGTTCTTGGAAGTACATGCACACTTTGACTGGACATGGTGCAAGCTCGTGGGTCCTCAGGGACCAGACTTGACAGCCTGTGATACTGAGGTTGCAGGGATACAACTCATTTTCTGTTGAGTGAGTACAGGAAGGCCCATAGGTTGAACTGTACTGGCTTTTCAGGCCTGAACAGAAGGAAAAACAAGATGCCTTCTTTTTATTTTTATTCCATGAATGAAGATATGATGATATTGACTACTCAAGAAGGAAGTTGGTGTGATTTGCAGATAGACAGTTTTCAGAATGGAAATGGCCTTCAGGGGACTTTCCTAATATCGGATGGCATCTTGTAGCAAAGCTGGAAATGTAACCCAGACTTTGAGTGATTTGTTGCCACCAGAAAAAGTTTTTACCACTCATCTGACTGTGTCTCTTTCATTCTTTTTTTTCTGTTCATTTGTTCTGGGTTAATCACTGAAGTAATTGACTACCTTGCAAATTACAGTGAAAATGAAGCATGTCCTGCAAGATTCTTTTTCCATGGAAATTTTTTGCTGAACTCTGAATGACTGCCTGGTTACTGCTATCAGTAGAGTCCTTTGCTGATGGCAGTAGGTACTGCGTTGAGGCTTCAATGATTGAGGTTTCATCTCTATGTGCTTAACAAATTTTCTTCAAATGGGCCTCACTTGTTCACATGGGGAGGCCTTGCTTCGCACTTGAAAAAGTGTGGAGAGAGGTTTTACTTTTTTAAACGTGTTGTGGGAACCTAGCATGATGTGAAATCTTTAATAAGGGAATAACGACAGTGGCAGCTACCAAGTTTCTTCCAGGTGAAGTTCGTGTGACTGGTTTTACGTAAACACATGGAAAAGGATGGGAGACACAGTAGAGGAAACTTAGGTGATGATGTGACCACAAGATCAGTCATGGTATTCTGTTCTGCTTTGGAGGTCTTCTATCACAGTGGTGGCTGAAGCATGACATCCACTTCCAAGGGCATTACTATGTGGGTTTGTTCAGTGAAACCCTCAAGCTGCTCAGTTCTATAGGTAAATGGATTGGCTGATGTTTAGAAGCTCTTATGTCATTCAGTTAAAATGTCCAGAGAGAAGAAAATCATGACATAAACATTAGGAACAAAGTTGGTTTCAAAATCTTTTTTTTTTTTTTCTCTGAAATTTCAAAGAGCACCAGTAGAAGAAGATAGATAGGTAAACATAGCACAACTATCAGCAGCTGTTAAGCAAGGACAACTTAGATACTGTCATTTCAAGGCTAAGTGTGAGCGTTATTTTAAAAGCAGGGTTCGGATATAAGTAACTGTCTCCCAATCCCCTGTGCGTGAAGGCTGGTTCCTGATCTTCCTGATCTCCACTGCCTTTATTTAATTTCACTTCAACTAACTCCATCACAGAGCTTTTTTTTCACAGCTTCCTTTTTTTTTTTTTTTTTTCCTTTTTCTTTCTTTTTCTTTCTTTCTTTCTTTCTTTCTTTCTTTCTTTCTTTCTTTCTTTCTTTCTTTCTTTCTTTCTTTCTTTCTTTCTTTCTTTCTTTCTTTTTCTTTCTTTCTTTCTTTCTTTCTTTCTTTCTTTCTTTCTTTCTTTCTTTCTTTCTTTCTTTCTTTCTTTCTTTCTTTCTTTCTTTCTTTCTTTTTTCTTCCTTTCTTTCTTCCTTTCTTCCTTTCTTTCTTCCTTTCTTCCTTTCTTTCTTCCTTTCTTCCTTTCTTCCTTTCTTCCTTTCTTCCTTTCTTCCTTTCTTCCTTTCTTTTTTTTTTTTTTTCTTTTTCTTTTCTTTTTTTTTTTTTTCCAGATTGTTCATAGTTTACCAATCACAGGGACAAATCTTGTCTTACTAAGTGATAGGTAATATTTATTTTTTTCCTTTGGGATTCTCCCTTTCCCCCTTCCCTACACACTTCTATTTATCAGAATTTCATCCATTCATTAACATGTAGACTGGATCCTGAAATATTATAAGCAAGTTTAGCTTCAGTGGTTTCGGGGAAGGCACACCCATAGATTCCCACTCACAATCTAGCCTTTATATGTGAGAAATGGGCCATTCTTTTAAGATAGAAAGGGCCATTGTCCTGTCTTTGAAATATCTCCTGTTTGGTACTCAGAGAAGATAAATTTGAGTCTTTCCTTAAATTACTTTTCACTCCGAACTGATGTGACATTTATCTCTGCAAGAGTGTTGACTGTATGAAAAGCTGAAGCTTGTTTAAAGAATGCTGCCAAACTAGAAAGATTGTAATCCATCTAATTACCGAGCGAGGATGTGCCAGTGCTGCAAACTTCAATTACCACCATTAAAGCATCAATTGAAAGCTTCAGCTGATTCCCAGAGAGTCAGACACTTCCAGACATTTCATGCATTATACAGATGTTTTCCTGTTCCTTCAGTCACTAATGGCTTGCTGTTTTGAACATTTGGGACTTCTGTAACATGAGAAGCAAGCTCCAGATGTAGAGGGATTTCAAGTGAATTCTGCCTCTTAAACTACATCTTGCCAATTGTTTCCCCAGTAGGAAGTGATGACCTCATGCTGGATGCCTTTTATTTTTCCCAAGTGTTGTAAGATAAATGTGCCCCCACAGGGTTACTTACAATTCCTGGGAATACACATTTCCATGGATATCAAAGGCATAGTGCTACAGTGAACTCCCTGGGACTGAATTCTGCAGGCACACAGCTCTCTTTGTAGGCTTAGCTGCTAATTCTTAATATGTCACTATTGCTGTCCACACATTTAAAAAATAGCTCCAAAATGTGCAAAAATGACCCCGTGTTTTGAGCAAAGCTCTGGAAATTTTGTGGGCAACACCTTCTGTGATAAGCTCCCCCTTGTTTCTATTTGACACAACTGTTAATAACTCATTTTGATTGATTCCCTTCTGGCAATTTGCTTTTAAGGCAAAGCTGGTTGAAAAAAAATCAAAAGGCAAAGAAGGAAAAAGTCCTTCTGGAGTTTAACCTTTAAAAAAGCCTTGGACTTCAATACTTGAGCTCTGAAGGCGGTTTCAGAATTATAAGTCAACTTAAATCTAACAGTCAAATCGTTTTATTTTGGAGACATTGAGACAAAATAGTTCTGTTTCCAAAAATGTCTCTTTTCAGATGCAAATCATCTGTGAGAGGTCACCAAAGTTATTGCTTCTGTGTCACTTGCTTGTATTTGCCAAGGGCAAAAATTGCACCTGTGCAGAACCGCTCCAGTGTGAGATCATCGTTTATGGGCCACTCCCCAGCACTTCGAGCACTGCTGACTTGTACCCAGCTCTCCAGAGAATATCCTACAGGGAGACTGCACTGCCAGTTGGAGGGCAACTGCAAGCTGAAGTCCTCTGCCTACAGTATTTTGTTTGTTTTCTTTGTTACTAATATTTTTCCTTTAAGGGAAAATTTACCTTCCCTGACAGCCAAAAAGCAAGTGTACTTTATACCAGTGTAGTTAATCCCCTCTTCTGATTTATTCTTTTACTCTTTGTGCTTAAGTGAACATAAAGTTGATGCTTACCCTCAAACTTCTTTTTGAACAGGAGAAAAGCTCAGAGGGGTATTTTTCCAACCTGTCCCCTATGTAAACAACAGTTTCTAGGGGCACAACCAAAGGAACATGCAGTTTTACCTTTGCCAGGGGCTGTGATGTGGGAGTTGTGGCTGCAGTTAGCGCATACTTCTCTCTACCAGTGCATCCTTTTTGTCAGTCCCAAGTACTACTGGAGCAGATTTGGAAAACAAAGAAAAAAGCCAAAACACTGAGGAGAGTTCTCAAGTGTTCAAGGCTTCACATCATGAGCAGCTTGTACTCCTGGGCTGTGGTTTAGTGTAATAACAAATGTTAAAACACACAAGATTACCTGGAAGGAATCAGTAATTACCCACAGGAAGGAGTTGGAACCAGATGAACTTTGAAGTCCCTTGCAACCCAAGTGATTCAAAGATCCTATCATTTGAATTTCCCCTTGTTGTTTTCTACCTTGTTGTGTCAACAGAAGTGACTTTGCCAGCCATGTTCCATAGATACTGGAATGCCACACATAAACATACATTGTCAGTCAAAATTTCAGCTTGTATTAGGTGAAAATATCAAAATAAGAAATAGCATTGGGCAAGTATGCCTAACAGCTCTGTAAGAGGGTTACTGATATCTAAACTGAACCTGAAATAGTAGAACAGTCTTCTACCAATTAGGAGATTGCTAGCAACTGAAGTTACAGCATGTAAGAAGCAGATGGAAACCATTGCAGTAATTACTACAGTAGCAACCTGCATGTTGTGAAGACAGTTGTTAGTTTGTTTGCAGAACTGGATAAAGAATTTGGGTTGACATTAGTTGAGAAATGAGTATTAATTAATTAAGAATGGAAATTCAAGATTCATCTATCCTGGGATTTCTTCCTACAACATTCATTTGCTGGTATAAAAACCTGGCAAGGTATAAAAATATGTCAAGCATCCATTTTCACTTGCCCTGACATCTCTTTCCAGCAACTTCTGATAAAGAAGGTGCATTTGTATTTTTCATTGTCACTAATAACATTCCATTCCATAAATTTGTCTAACAGCTTTTTGAATTCACCTAAACTCTTGGCACTTACATGATTCCGCAGCAGTGGGCTCTATTTACTCAAGTTTTCTTTGCATGAGAAGGTACTTCCATTGGTTTAAATGTTCTATCTGATAATTCATTACTGTCTTCTGGTTCTGGTTTTGGGGGGAAAGAATGAATAATCATTCCCTACTCATCTACTCTTTGCCACTGATGGTTTCACATTGGCCTCATCATATAGAGAATGAAAAGCATTCAGCTTAGATCTATATATGGGAAGAAAATGCATGAGTTGTAATTCATTCTTCTGCTGATGGATTAAAGTAAAAGATCTTTTATCAGACTGAAAACAGTAAGTGCAAGGTTTTGTGTGCTCAGCAGGTTGTGGTAATAATGAAGATGTGTAGCTCATGGAGTTTTCTGTAAATCCTCATTTTGAAATGCATGCAAAAGCATGGCAGTCATTACAGGCTTCTAAACTTGAAATCAAGCTGAAGATCACTACAGGGAGATGTGAGTGCTTTCAGTAGGTGTGGTGGTCAAATCTATGTTTCCTATGGCTGTGATGCTCTTCCTTGTGCTACAAATGTTACCCAGGACTGAAAATTTGTTGGGCTTATTGTGTTTAGTTTAATTGAATGAAAATAACATGGCTCCCATCAGTAAGACAGAATTTAGTATAAACATTTCAGGTAACTATTTGTTTATTTGCTGGACCATGTTAGCACCTGTAAGTTAGCTGGATTGATGCTAGTTCTTGGATTCTATGCGAAGTAGATATTGCAACAATCTTCTTTGTGCAGAATAACTGCATGAGTGTTTACTCTTCACAGGCTGGTCTGAAACCTGAAATGAATTTCTTGTCTATGAATCTGAGCTACCAGTAATGACTATGACTTACACATGCCTTGTGAGTAACCCAGGAACCATGTTCCTACTTATGGAAGAGAAAGTGCAAGTGTTGGCAAGAGAAAATAGGCCAGTGGAAGAAGAAGGTGGTTCTTTTGTGGGTGTGTCTGAAGTCTGTGGATAGGCATCACCTCAAAAGGCCATGGGTAATGCAGGAAGTGATGCAAGATCTTTGCATCTTAAAAGTTTTCATCTAAAGGCTGTTCCAAGCTATTAACTTGTGCTAGGTGTAACCCGAGGATCACAGGACTTTTTTTTCCCCTTCCTATTCCCAGTTTTCAGGGCAACATATCCTCTAGAAAGAATAATAGGCATTAGGATCCCTTTAATAGGTGAGGCCCCGCTGCCTCTGATCTGCAATTTGTTATAGTATTGACATTGTTGCTGAACAAAGGAAAGTGGAAGTCCAAAAATCACCCACAGTGGATAAGGTAACTACTTTCAGTTACACTGGCTTGTAACAGATGGGAAGAACCCCAGTAATTTGTTTCTAAAGCCCTGGATGGTCAACGATACTGCTATGTACTTCCTAACTTTATCACAAGATAATTTACCTTGGCAGTAGAATGGATTTCCTTCACTGAATGGTGGGGATGGATTTCTCTAAGCTTAATAACTGGTTGGAGCTTCCAGAGGTCTATTGTTGTGTATTACATTTTTCTGCTTAAGTACAATGAAAGGAATAGCAAATAATTGCTGCCTCCTAGTTTATGCAGGAGTTATGTAAGCGGGTTTGTTCATTTTGCTCTGTCAATTTTAAGACTTGCATGGTCTGTGATCTGTTTGCATGAGGTTCACAGCTGAACATTCACACTTCTGTAAAAATGTGTGCAGTCTACACCAGAATTATTACTAACAATGAAAGATTTTAAAAAAAGAAAATAACACCTTGCTGCAAGTCATTAAGAAAACCAACTCATTGAGTAAAAAAAATTATCTCTGGAAAAGGAAACAGTCAATATAACTGCAAACTACCGGTCTGACCACTCATTTTTCATTCTTACAAGTACAGAACATACAAGCAGCAAAAATCCCCTATCTCAGAGATTAAAGGGGACTCAGACTAGCAGCTTATTTAAATGAAGTCACCCAAGTTGTTTAAGGCTGAAATTCACACCTGTGCTGGCAGCCAGGCACAAAGATGGGGGCTGGGTCTGATAACAGCCTCTGCAATCCCCTGGTTTTAAGCCCTAGAATAAAATTTATGATTGCTCAGCCATTTACCTCTGATGACATGTTGTGCACACTTTGGATGTGCTCACAAAGCAGAGCCCTGAGCTGCGGCTGGAGGACAGCTTTGACCCTGTATGAAACAACATGGGACAGTGTTGGGCATCTGAGTGCCCACAGATTTTTCAAAGAAACTGCACTTACAGGAAGTGTAGAGGAGTGCTGCTCTCAGTTTGAGATCTTGGATCCCAAGTTCAGCTTCAGTCCTGTTCTAGATTCTTAAATCCTAAACTGATTTTTGCTTGTGAGTAACGTAAACCAGCATGGTCTTAGCCTTCTGTTCTGAGCTGAGAAGACCTCTGCTTATGGTAATAAACACTGACCACAGCAGGCAGAAAGCTGTTGGATCCTACAGAGCCATGTCAGTCAGAGAGCTCGCCAGCTTTGCTGGGGGTTCTACTGATTTGCATTGGTTTAACTGAATAACAGACTTTGGCTGGAAACAGACATGAGCAGCAAATCAGCCCCAGGATAGAGAAGACTGAGATGGAGAAAGGCTGAAAAAGGCCTTAGAATCATAGAATCATTAAGGTCAATCACTAAAATCATCTAGTTCAACCATCAGCCCCTGCCTATGACCATTTTAGACCATGTCACTCAACATGACATCCACCCTCTTCAATATCTTCAGGGACGGTGACTCCACTACTTCCCTGGGCAGCCTGTTCCAACACCTCACCACTCTTTCAGAGAAGAATTTTTCC
Organism: Coturnix japonica; assembly: GCF_054131305.1. Lineage (NCBI taxonomy): Eukaryota > Metazoa > Chordata > Aves > Galliformes > Phasianidae > Coturnix > Coturnix japonica. The sequence goes on along the minus strand of NC_140664.1, from coordinate 8,962,103 downwards.
TAATATCCAACCTGAACCTCCCCTGGCAAAACTTAAGGGCCATTACTTCTCATTCTATTATGTTACCTGGGAGAAGAGGCCAACACCCACCTTACTACATCCTCCTTTCGGGTCATTGTAAAGCACAATGTAAAAAAGATCTTTCTGCTGCAGTCTGGGAGTCACATCACATAGTTGTCTTTCATCTTTCTGTTCTGTTATCACTGATTTTAACTTGGAGAGAGAATCAGGCCCTGGATGATGTTTCCTTAAGCTCTTCATCCCAAATCACGCTTTGTTTCATAAACACGTTGTAGACTGATGCTAATTGGAAGGGTAGTGAGAACCAAGATGCAACAGTTCATCCTCTGGTACCATGTCCTTTCAAGATGTTTGAATCATCCATCCTCATCCACTTCCTATTAATTTCCAGCCCTGTATCTGTGTCAGCTAGCCAGGAAGACTGTGTCCTGAAGATAATGCTCAGATGTCCCTTGCTGCTGGAGAATCATGTCTGAGAAATGTTTCTTTAGGTTCAATCAGCCCCAAAACTGCTGGTGATGAATTCAGCCTTTTGCTAATGCTGTATGAAACTGCATTACTTACAACCGCTGCCATTTACATAATGCAATATCCATATGGTGATTGTTTTATTTATGTTCCTCTCACTTCAAGGCAGAGGAAACCAGCAGCTGGGGCTGTGAGATAGAGGCACCCACCAGTTACTGAGCTGTGTTGTTCGCGAGAGTGATAAGCTTTTATCGCTCACTGGGAGTTCGGATCTTGTCTGAGTGATAGCATCCATTCCTTGAAAACAGAACAGAGCTCTCACTGTTTGCTTGTCTGAAAGGAAAGAGTTTATAACCCCAGACTTTATAGTGACTGTGAGCTAAAACATGACATAGCCCAATTGTCTTAATTTCTTGACTCATTCTGTTCAAAGTCACAATGCAAGCATTTGCTTCCTTTGCATCAAAAGAGTTTAATTGTGTTTGCATTACCCTCTTGCCTGTATTTGCCACTGGAAGTCTTAAAAAATCTCCCTCTCTTATCTGACTTTGATTCTGCTAATCCCTACCTGCCTGTATGCCTTTTGAACCAATTAAAGTGCAGTTTATGGTTTGCAAGAAGAAAAAGCTTAAATGAGCAGCAACTCCTTTGGCTGTATAATGTGTGTAGCTACAGGAGATTTGAAGCACAAAACAGGAAAAAGGATTACCTCATTGGTTTGTTTCTGTTGCACTCTGGATTTCATACCAAGGGAGACAGAGTGTAACTGTTGTTTTGTTGTTGTAATTAGAATAACATCATGGGCTTAATTATACTGTGGCTGGATGTGCTTTGTATGGGAAGTTCTATGGTTAAGCAGGAAACAGGAGAACTGAAGAAAGTTCAGTTTTAATTAATGTATAGAATTATTGTTATTTGTGCGTGTGTGCTTTTTTTGCATGTGAATTCCCGGTCACTTTAAAGGGATTTTATTCTTCACAGAAATGGAAATTTGTCTCCTTTTCTTGCATTATCCAAGTAATTTTATAAGAAATAATGAAGTTACAGGGTCTAGTTTTACACTTCTGTTACTGTGTTCATACGTCCTTGTGCTTCTACCTTGTGACTGGGCTTTATTTTGGCTTAATATTCAGTGAGTAAGAACTCATGTAAAGAGGTTGGGACCCTCAGTAAGGGTCTCCCTCATAAGGGAGACAGTTGCCATTTGCTTTAGTAGCTCTTGTTGTTTTCTGTGTCTCCACAACCACAGTTGGAATGGTGGGGCTCAGGCTGCAACAGATGTGTTCCCAACCAAAGCTGTGCCTCAGTTCCCATCCCAGCCTCCAACTTCAGCCACTGAATTTGTAGACATGGGGATTGCTTTTAGGGGGCAGGTTGTCTGCCTTGGTGCAGTTTTTCTTTATATTGTCTGTCTGCACCCCTGTAAGGGTATTATTTTACAAGGGCCAATTTTGCAACAGCAGTGACACCGTAAGATCACATGTGACATAAATGACACATCCTCATTTCTGCAGTTAGGCTATTGCACAGTCATCCTGCATCCTTAGGCCCTTGCAGCAGTGCTTAACTATGGCTAGTTATGACAGTTTAAATTCTTATGAGGTCTTCATATGTTTACATGTCTCAAAAGGATGTCTTCACAACATTAATGATTTCACAACAGTGGTTTGACATCTTCTGTCTCATCCCCAGCCTAACTTTCAACACTCAGTGATTGAATTCCATGGAACTACTTCTATTTTACAATTGCTTAGAAGGATGCATTTTACTTTTACTATTCTGCACATTTAATATTAATAATATTGCATATAAGGATGTTTTGTTTGTTTGTTTTAATGTACACACTTTTCTCAGGGTACTCGTCTGAGTTTCTGAATCACTGATATACTCAGGGAACAGATCCAGATTTTATCCAGTAATCAGATAGCCCCATATTGTGTTGATGTAAATTTCCCTTAGAAGGCTACTTATTCCTGTACATTTTTAGACTGAATTAAAATATTCCTGGGAATTGCTAAATCTCACATAATGATTTTTTCCAAATTGATGCTTGTGGCACATCAAAGGAAACATTTGTATTTCCAGTGAAAAACAGAAGGAGAAGCAAAATGCTTTTTCTAACTTGATTTTAGGGTGACATTTTCATAAATGCTTATTGCTGAGCTGGCCTCACTCTCTCCTAATGAGTAGCTTATGGGCTTTTGAGGGCTTCACAAAAAAAAAAAAAAAAAAAAAAGAAAAGAAAAAAAGTGCTTGTCATGTGCCATGGTGACTCCTCTAAATTGGTTATTTTTTACTACTTCTGCTATTGCAACACTTTTAACAGTTGAGGTTGAGCGGAAGAATGGGATGGGAAGGAAGTCATGTAGAGGCTGGAGTGGTGTCTGCGTTCTTCTATGAATTAATTTATTGTTTGGCTGGGAGTGTATTCAACCAGTGCTGATTCTGTCTTTGGAACTCTCCATTTGTGGGAGACAAAGGGACAAGTTCAGACTCTTAGAGGTGTGCAGTAACTGGATAAGGGGAAATGGCCACAAACTGAAGCATAGGATGTTCAGTGCAAATGTCTGTAAGAACTTCATAGTGAAGGTGATGGAGCACTGGAACAGGCTGCCCAGGGGCATTGTGGAATCTCCTTTTCTGGAGATGTTCAAGACGCGCCTGGACACCTATCTGTGAAATCTAGTCTAGGTAACCTGCTTTGCAGGGGAGTTGGACTCAGTGATCTCTAGAGGTCCCTTCCTGCCCCTACAACTCTGTGATTCTGCGATTCAACAGCTACTTCTGTAGCATAGGACAAGTCATTAAGATGTAGTAGATCCAAAAATTTATGTTGGATTTAGGAGATCTGAATTAGGATACTTTCCGTTTTCATTAATAAAAATGGGTAATTAGTCCTTCCTTAATATTGTGAAGCACTGTCGTGGTGAATCAATTAGTACTGAGACGGTGAGAGTACTACTGAGACTTAAAGTGTAGATGGACAGAAACATCAGGCTTCAGTGTAACAAGCACTGTTAGGCCAGCCAGCTGAGCAGAAGTGCACCTAAGGGAGCCCTGCTTTGATTTTGGTTTAGGAGATCCCTTTGACTTCTGATACTCACCTTAGGATGAGGATAGCAAGGAGCAGTTGTGATAGGAGAGCAGGCAGACTGGCAGCCAGGCTGCTCAACACTGTGGGTAGTTTAGCTCAAGAGGGAAGGTGATGCAGTAATGCCCTCTCTCTGCAGAGCATGGTGACCTCCAAGGAGTCATGCCTTCAGCAGCCTCCCAGGGTGTTATCTGCTTCTGATACAGCCTTTACAGCACTGAAAAAAAAACATTTTTCCACAGCAATGAAAGAAGAATGAACAGTGACAAAAGTTAAAGTGCAGCACAGAAAATGGGAACCAAAAAGCTTTCCCCAGACCACAGACAAGCATAAGCAGCACATCCAGAGCTCTCCATGTGCACCCATCAATCCAGAAACAGAGGGGAAATAATGATCTGGGAATACAACTGCCAAGCAAAACATATTTCTGCACGTCATGTCAACCTCTGCTGTGTATACTTACTTAAAGCTTCTGGATATTGCCACAGGGGTTTTCTATGACGTAGAAACCCAGGGGAAGTCCTCTGCAAACGGTTGTGTTTCATTGGATTGAATGAAAAACAGGTTGGAGAGCAGGTGGTCGAGTAGAGTTGGGTACCTAGCTCTTCTCAGTTGTACAGAAATGGGTACCCAGTGCTTCACAGGCACACAGAGTTGGGTACCCAGCACCTTTCAGACATGCAAGATGCATATACATTAAAAAAAAAAAAAGGCAGTTCAACTTAAACGTTAGATTGGCTTTCTTAGAGTCAGGTTAATACCCACATCACATTTAACACTGACCTTTATGATTTTACCTTGAGGTAAAACTGAAATGCTTTCACTGTGCTGTGTTTTTACGTAATGATGCCGTGTACGTATATCCCTAAAGAAAAGCACAAGTAGTTATTAGCCACAGAGATAGGAAGATAAGCTCAGCACTGCCCTCAACTAAATAAGATGCAGAGAATCAAGCATGATGGGGATGAGATGTATGTCCTGTTTACAGAAAGTTTTTATATTTCTCTCATGCTAAAAACAAGAACTGATGCAGGGTGAGAGAAAAAAAACCACATTTTTCTTGGTGTAGAAACTCAGCTGAGACATTTTTGATGGTAGTGATTGATTGTAACTCATTGAGATAAATGTGAATGTCTCCCACACAAAAACAGTACACACATATATGACTGCCTTCAACTGTGGCATATATTCACTGGCTTCAAACAATCTGGTTATTTCTCAAAGGTCGCAAATAATATCTTTTTTTAGTGGACCATGATTATACAATCGATTTCTATCTGGAGGTTTTTATGTCTTAAGTTTACCCAACAAGATATATTTTCCATGAGATTTGAGATGTCTGTTTCTACTTCAGAGGCCTATAAAAATGCTGAAAATCTGTGACCTCTGGATATTTCCCATTTCGCCTCTACTTGAAGTAGGAAAATCACCAATGTTAAACGGGATCAAGGGTAAATGCAAGTTTATGTTAAAAGAGTAAATAATTTCTTAAAGTTTTCACTGTACTGGAAGTAGCCTTTCTGTGTGAGTTCAAAGAGTTCTTGAAAATCTTAAATCCAATAATTTCACCAGGCAGGCACTGTCACCAGCCTACTGAGCAACAGCAGAATCTGGAGCTCCTCAGAACAGTACTTTCTATGGTGCAGGTACTGGTCACAAAAATTACTCTTTAGTCCTTTTGGTGTCATTTGCACAAAAGAAATGTCAGGCATCAGTAAACAGGAAGCTTCTTTTGGCAGAAACCCTGCTGCTGAAACATCTGTTCTGCTTGCACTGCTTCCCAGTGTCACAGCCTCAGTGATGAACTCAGCTTTTCCTATCTGCAGCATCACATCTGAGCTGCTAGCACCGGCTTTCACACCTTCTGATCCACAGTCCTACATATCTGTGTGGCATTACCTGGGCACCAGATGTTCATTTCTGCAACTGCTTTGGAGTTCGTATACTCCTGAAATCAAATTAACTATCTCCTGTACCTCAGGGGAGGCTGAGCTCAGTCCATGTCTGACAACTGTGTGAGAGTTAGGCTCTGCTTGGGTCCTGCACACATCTGCCAGGATTGCCTGATGATGGACCTCAGAATTTCCTGTGTTTTGGGTTGTTCTATATGGAATTAAAATTTATATCATTCTTATTAAACAAGAAAAATGTAAACCTCAGGCAAAAAGAAAAGAAAGGAAAAGGAAAGTGAAGGGGAGGGGAGGAATGGAAATGGAAGGGAAGGGAAGGGAAGGGAAGGGAAGGGAAGGGAAGGGAAGGGAAGGGAAGGGAAGGGAAGGGAAGGGAAGGGAAGGGAAGGGAAGGGAAGGGAAGGGAAGGGAAATAAAGAATAAAGAATAAAGAATAAAGAATAAAGAATAAAGAATAAAGAATAAAGAATAAAGAATAAAGAATAAAGAATAAAGAATAAAGAATAAAGAATAAAGAGGAGATGATAACCGTGTTTGTTGAACAAGTCGCCCCTCTCCTTAACTCATCACTCAAATCTGTAGTGAGAGAGGGGAGACTAATAAGGCATCATTGCAGGAGTTTGTTTTCCCTTCTTGATAAACATGGAAAAAAAGAGGAAGAACTGGACTGTACTGTTACTGCAGATAGAGAAGGGTCAGATTTGGGTTACTTTCACAAAACCAATCCCCAAATTGCTGACTTGTGCCAACAGTTCCAAGAGGCAACCTGGAGAGAAACTTATGGTAATCTGCTTAGGTGAGACTTGCCAATTAGGTTATGATTTGAAAACCTTATTTATAGATCAGGTTCTAGAAATTGAGAGAATTCTGTGAGAGTGTTGGGCCCATCTTCAGAAAAATAATAGAAATTCCAGAAACTTCGGTTATTTCCGGCGCAAAGTCAAAGCTTTACATGCCTGAAGAACTGTGTTTCAGTTCTGGTTAGCAATAAGAACTGTGAACGAGAAAAACAGAAGAAACTTCTGTCTTAGAAAACCATAAAATTATCTTACAAAGTTTCAGGTGATCAGAGTAAACAATAGAAAGATGAACTTGGGACAAACAGAGGCATGTGGTCCTTTGCTTTCCCATGCTCATTTGAAACACATTTCAATCTTTCTGAGGCTCATCCTTGCTGAAGAAAGAAAAATACACATGTATTGAGGCTGCTATTTCTCTGGTTAGGAAACTGGAGAAGCCATAGTTGCTATTTTTACAAGTTTGCTTCCTTCAGGGGAGAGATATCTTAGGGTGGAAGGGGAGGTAATGTGATCTCTTTTTCTATTTTTATAAAGGGCCTGGGGATGCACTGGGAAGCTGTAGATCTGTGCAGTTTAAAGTCTTCAGCTCCTCTTTTGAGATACTAAGGGAGGAACAGTTAGAAAAGCATGGCCTAATTAAGGATATCTAATATGGTTTCAGGAAGGGAAGGGCATGCCTCATTAACTGGCTGGAATTCTTTGAGGATATTGCCGCTGAGGGAGACCAAAAAAAAAAGGCAACTCACTGTGGGCATTGTGCACCTCAGTGGGCTGGGGGAATAAAGCTGTTAGGAAAGACTGGGGTTGATGCCTGCACTACAGAGTGGATAAAAATATAAGGTGAAATTAACTGTTAGTTAAACCTGAAGGGAGTGGAGCTGTTTCTTAGTTCTTGAAATCCTGGGTGCATAGTTGCCTTTTAATCTTTTCTTTAAAAGAAATTAAATTATTATTATTGGCATAATTGGCTTTTGTGATTCAGCTGAATCCACAGCACTTGCAGATGATATTGTGCTAAATTTGGAGGGCAATGAGGAAAACTGCAATTAGATACAAGTGGAGTTAAATGATTTTTAAAGTTTCTAGCACAGCAGATGGTATATTCAGTAAAGGTCAGATAAATGCAGCATCATGATAATAAGCCAAAGACCCCTGAACCAGGAGAAGGTGAGGTGGGGTTGATGGGGAGTTTCTTTGTGTATTGGCAGCTTTAATGTGGGAGTTGTGGGAGCTGCAGTTCCCAGATCTTTGCAGAAATAGAGTCTAAAATGCTTCATTATTCTTGAGAGAGGAGTGATATGAAGAAGAGATTAACACATATTTTGTTTTAGGAAGGGCAGACTTTCATGTGAACCTGGTCAGAGCAGGGAGGATGAGAGCTCTCGGGGGAGCCAGCACGGGATGTGATCATGGGGCTGCTGGGGATGTGGAGGCAAATAATTCATCTCAGCTAATCTTGCTTAGGGGATGGCATAGGTCCAGTTTTTTTTTTTCCCTGGAGGAAGACATGGGGCTGCTAGCTTGGTTGCCTGATAATCCCAGGGGCTCCAGGACAATCTGAGCATGCTCTCCACCTGCAAATCCCTGGGAATCCACACTGCATGTCCATTTTAAATCATAGGATCATAGGATTTTTAAGTCGGAAGAGACCCTTAAAATTCATCCGGTCCTAACCCTCTTCAACGAACAGGGACATGTATAGATAGAGCAGGTTGCTCAGAGCCCTGTTCAGTTTGACCTTGAATGTATCAAGGGGTGGGTTATTCACAACCAGTTCTTCATCCATCAAATGGTCCAGCTATCAAATGCATATCTTTCCAGTCTGGAGAGAAGTATGGTATGGGAGACCATGTCAAAGGCTTTACTGAAATCCAGATAGATGGCATCAGTGGCTCTTGTCCTCTGACGCAGTTATGCCATCATAAAAAGCAGCACTGTTGGTCAGGCAGGACCTGCCCTTGGTGAAGCCATACTGGTTATCCCATATCACCTCCCCCTCTTCCATATGCCTTAACATAGTTTCCAGGAGGATCTGCACCATGGTCTTCCACCTCATCAAGTCATCCTTTCTACCCTTTTTAAAAATTAGTCATTTATTGTCTTTTTTCTAGTCACCAGAGACTTCACTTGACTTCCTTGACTTTTCAGTTATCATCGAGAATGTCTTGTCGACTGTCAGAATTTTCCCTCAGGTCTCTTAGATGCAGAGTATTCTTCTCAGAGGAAGGGTGTTCTTACAGATTCTCAGCAACTTGAAGACTCCTTCATGGTCTGGGAAAATTCATGTTTTTGACCTGGCTGTGCTCTTCATTGGTTGCAAAAGATTCAGACCCTCAGTTTTCTACATAACTAGTAATTCCGTGTTGCTTGCTGAAACCCTTTACCATGTTCTTATGGCTGCAAGAAACCATCTGAGCTCTCATATGAGAAGACAGAAGCTGCCTCATGATTTATGGGTGATTTTGTTCCCTTCTGAACAAAGATGAAATCAGGTACTATAGAGAAGAATATAAAATAATGCTTTATTTTCTTTTAATACGTATGAAACTTAATGAGCTTTGAAGGTACCTCACTTATATGTTTATTTCAACAATGTCCTTCTGCAGTTTGTCACAAGATTGGACCCAAATCACTCTTCAGACATAAGAGGACCTGGATCTGATATTATTATGTCCGTGAAGTAGACCACATCCTAGAGAAGGAGTCTTGCTGTGCTGGAGGGAGGTTGATCACAGATGAGGTCTGTGTAAAGCTCACCTTGATCATCACCTCATCCACTCAGCTCCACAGGGCCAGCTTGCAGCCAGGGCCCAAGCCATTCCTAGGACTGCTCTGCTCCTCAAGGCCATGTAAGGGTATGCTGCAGCATAAATGCCATTTCTTGCAAAAGGTGCTTGTCTAGTGCTCCCGTGTTTAGCCATGGACTAGTTGTAGAAAGTGAGTGAGATGTAACCAATCAACTTATTTCCAAGGACCAGGTTCTCCCCATGACTCTAAGGGCTGTACAAGAACTGAAAACAAGAGGTGCCTCCTGTAGATCTTTAGATGTGGGTTAGAGATAGGAGTAAGCAGCCAGCAATGCTGGCCAGAAATGGGAGGGAGAACATTGTTCGAAGGCAGAAAGACAGAGACAGTGGGTGTGACAGAACACATTCTTGGATAGCTGCTCAGCTGTCATTCACAGTTTTAGAGACTTGCAGAGCCAAAGCATTTACATCCAAGACAAGAAGCATACTTGAGTTTCCAGAGGTTATTTAGTTCCTGATCTGTGGCTTAATATGAGCAGTGGATTATTACCTGCAATGACTGCTCTGTGAGGAACACATCTGGCTTTGGGGAACTGGAATATTAAATTAATGTTGGCTCAATCACTTCAGTGGTAAGAAATTAGGTCAAATTTTGTGTTAAATGAGTTTTGAGGTGGAGGAGCTTAAATTCCTGTGCGCAGATGTGTTTAAGTGCCCCTGTCCTCCTAGCATCAAATTGCTCATGGGGAATATCCTACATTTTAAGTGACCGAGCCAGACATTAGCAAGCAATAGTCAGAGACTATTATCTGTTCTTAAATATTCATTGGACTGGGACTCCAAGGTGTTATTTGTGCAGGTGCTATGTGAATACAGTGGACAAAATAATACTCTAAACTTGAAAGTAGAGCCAATCTACTAAGCTAAAATCAAAAAGTGTTTTATTATCAGCCTATGATGGGCCAAAATTTCATTCAAAAGTACAAAAATGGTAAAATGTATACATGGGTTAAACATTGCCTTGAAGAAAATTGGGAAAGCAGTAGACTTTCTAGACTGAATTGGTTGACCACATCTTCCGAATGGGTACCCAAAAGGGTACAAGAACATACATTTGTGCTGTGAAAAAATCTTATGTCTACCAACAATGAAAGAAAACAGTACTGTTGAGCATCCATTTCCCCATCTGAATATGGGATGTTTTCTGGTCTCACAACTCAGCACATTTTGCACACCAAAATGCATAAGAAATTTGCGTTTAACCAACATCAGTGTTAAAATCCTAGAATCCTAGATGAGGTCCAGCAGTTGCTAAGAACTGGAGTGCAAGATATCTATAGATAAGTGAGGTTAATCCCTGGGACCTGCTGTGACATTTGCAAGTCACTTTCTATCTCTGCCTCCTTTCCAGTTGCAGCTGTATGGCTCTTGGACAGTGCTGCTTGTTTGTGTAGTGCCTGGCACATTGTGCTTCCAGCAGATTTGCTGGCTGCTGTGTAATCTTGTGATATTAATAATATCACAGCATTATAACTGGACCATTCTACTCTGTAGTTTGTTCTTCTATAAATGATTTATAAGTTTTATGCATTTTATATGCCTCTCATTAAAAATGCATTGAAAAATACTATCAAAATACCATTTTGTGAGGCTCAGGGTATCTTTATTCTTGTTACAGCCATCTGCCATTAAGCTTTAATAACTGACTGATTATAATTTATTAATTTATCACCTGTTCTTTATACAGTTGGATAAAATAATTGTCAACCAATGTGAAATGGCCTCCCATTGCGTTATTAATCCCCAAAGCAATTAGAAAACCCACTGATGGAACAAGCCATTGAAAATGGGCAGTAACTCATGTTAGAAATGATCTGCAGTGCTCACATCAGCACACTTAGTGCGTGACTGGTAATAGGGTTTCTGTCACCAGTGTGGATTTGAAAAGGGGCAGTTTAACTAGAGAGACTTTTATTTTTATTTATTTATTTTATAATAAGCTTGGAATTCTAGGGCTGATTATATACATACAGGCTCCAGCTTGTCTTATGGATTTTTTGGGCTTAGTATGAAGAAGGTGACACAAACTTGGTATATATGTATCACATGGAGTCTTCTTAAGCCTGCTTTGGAGAGATTTCAGCCTCTACTACACATACCCAAGAATGAAGGGTAATTTAGGGATAGCTATAAATACCAAGTCGTTTAAGAGATTGCCTTCAGTCAGCTTTGGATGAAGACAGCAGACTTCAGTATCTCTCCTTTGATTTTTATCTGCTCAGATTCCAATATATGTGGGTGTTTGTAGGCTTTCTGATATGGATATTTACAGTATGCAAGAAGAGATGGAGCCAATGGTTTGTTGAATTCTACAGCTGTCATTTAGTAAAGACTTTTGCTTAGTTTGGGAGTGAGAAGGAGATATGCAGGCTACCCAAGATGTGAAGGAACTCCTTATCTCCTGCATTATTGCAGTGCAGATTTCCAGCTACCTGTGTTCTGATGCCTCCACAACTAAGTCACATTCCAGTAATACTATTTTTGATGTAGTTTAAACTGATTTTCAGATGAGAAAGAAAAAAAAATGCCACTGACATTACATGTAAGAGCAAAGCCACACCACTGAGAAAGCTGCAGATGTTTCTTTGTCCTAAAGCAGCTGCCTGGCACCTTTTGTGTGTGTTCAGGCACTGGGGATGTACTACGCTGCCAATTACAGCAGTATTTTCTTCCAGATTGCTTGAAGTGGTTTGGGAGAATTTTTATTTAAACAAAATGATTACAAAGATCTAAAAACTGCCAACATTTTGCTACTGAAACTAGGCTCTGGGCAGGCTCAGGAAGAGATACTTGGCTCCCTCTTTTCTATTAAAATACCACATAATAAATAGATCTGTGCATTAGTGCAGTGCAAATACGAAGTATAAGAAACTCTTGAGTCTTCCACCTATATTATGCTCCCTCTGCATGACCATAGGATAGCTGAATTACTGCTTTTCCATCAAACTTTGCCATGTATCTTTGTTCTTCATTTGCAGCATTTTTAACTTTTCCACAGCTAAAGTTGGAGAAACTGACAGAAACAACCAGAAAAGCTGGCTATGGACAGATCATATTGGGTGAATGGTAATTCCTTCTACTGGGAGCCCAAAGCAGAAGTAAGGAGGCTATTTTTTTATATTATTATATATAATATATATTTTATATTACTATTATGAGTGTTATGATAACATTGGAAGTGCTTGAGAATTCAAAGGTTGAGGGAAACCAAGACCAAGGGTGAGTTAGAAGGTGAGATGATGACGTAGCTATCCCACCCAGAACAGTACATGCAAAGTGAAGGGCACAGAGAGGTATGGGAAAGTGTTGGGAAGCACAGTATTCAAATGCAGTGACTACTTCTTCAACAGTGAGATAGAGTTAGCCCCTGTGAAAACAAAGCCTGAGCTTCAATTGGTAATCCTGCTGTGAATGGAAAGCATACACTCAGATTTGGGTTTCTGTATGAAGTGGAAGAGGCAACAGCTTCACCTGGGTAACTTAGGAAGTGAAGACATAATATCTGAGGCACGAGATTGATTATCTATTTATTTATTTATTTACGTGGGAAAAATTATTTTTAGGTGCTTAAGAGAATAGCAATAATGTTAAGACACAACATGTAACTTCATTGTTAAAATACTGAGTACTTGGTTTTGTTAGCATGTTTCAACTCTCCTTCAGGAAAGTCTTGTGAAGGTAACCTGTTTAACAAGGCTGTGGCATAGCCTGGAGTATGAGGATAGTTTAGATGTTCCTGAAAACCATTTGCATCAATTAGCTCTGCTACCAGTGTGTGGTTGCTTATGTGTCAGGCTGCTGGCTATTATCACTTGAAGTGAAGATCATTACTGATGGGGAAAGTGATAAGCTTTTTCTTATGTGAAAGAGTTCACCCAAGAGTGCTTAAGTCAAAGGTTTCCCGAGTAGCCTCTTCATTAGGTAGGTCAGTTTATAAGAAAATGTATTTTCTTTTCCATTAAATTTTCTTTAATATTTTCCTTTTCACTTAGATGCCTGAATTCTACTTAATGCACTGCAGTTTGCTATTAGGACTTCCAGGCTCTGATGAGCACAAGCAATGTCACCTTCTCAGGATGCTATCCAAGACAGAATCACAGTGGGGTAACTACCATCACATGGGGTCAGCAATCTAGTTCTGACATGAAAAAAGCATTGCTGACATCTACTGCAGTCTTCTGGCTTTTTTCCAAGGTTTCCCCTCCAGCAGATGCTGAAATCCCAGCTGAAAGCAGGGACGAATATAATATAACAAGTGCACCGCATAGCTAATTAGTAATTAAAATACCTTAGAGCAGGTACTATCACATGGAATTTAAAAATAAATAATAAAGAAAGGTTCATCGGATCTCTAACCTGAGAGGACTTTGTAATGAGTGAAAGGGGTGTAGCTTGGTGTTGGCTAGATGAAGTGTAAACCTGGAGTAGTTCTAGTACCTCAAACATCAGCTCATTTACTGCAATGATAGCAAAAGACAAGTGTGCAGCCAGGCCACAGCTTTCATGAGAGCACCAACAGTAGCCTGAAAAAAAAAAAAAACAGGAAAAAAAAAAAAAGAGAGAGAAAGACAGAGAAAGACAGCATATTGTTAAAGGCCTGGAATATCTTTTTAAACAGAGTTCCTGGGGGAAGGTTTCATTATGTTTATACAGCACCTGGCACAGCAGAGCCCTTCTGAATTCAGCTTCTGGAAAGTGCAGACATATCCAATGAAATGACAACACTGAATAACAAGATTTAAAATACGTGCTTGTGACAGATGTATTAGAAACAGGGTTTGGAGTGGAAGAGAATCAGGTTTAATGGACTCTGACAAAATTCCATCACAGTGAGTCACATTTTAATAGAAACAGAATAAAAGAAAGCAAGGGTGGGGAAAAGACATGGGTGAAAATTGGAGGTCACCTGCGTTGTGATAACTGAAGTTTTGGAAATGAATCATCGCACTAGGCAGTGGAAGGTTTCACCTCAGGCTGTGACAGGAAATGCAGTGCTCTGTGCAGAACATTTAAGGCTCTCGATCAGTTGCTATTGATTGGGAAAGTACAGTTGCACCCAGAAAGTCTTAGCTTTTCTCTCATTTTCAGTTCGACAGAAAGGAAAATCTCAAGCAGCCATTTTCAGCTTCTCTTTCTCGGAAGAAATGGGGAAGGTGGGAGGGGAGTTCACAGGGGGAAGACACAAAACTTGCAGTTTTAGTCACATATTTAATTAAATCTCATACTACCAGTGTCCTAAACAGAGAAAAACAACAACAAAACCACCTAACTTGAAAGAAGTCCCTACATATGTCTGAGAGGAGACCCTACAGGGAGATCCTTCAGAAGGACCCTCATTTATTCGTAACCACACAGCTGGTAAACTCATGCTCACTTAAGTAGGTTACTGAAAAGTAATGCCTTCTATTTATTTCCATGGACATGACAACAGATACTAAAAGCCTGATAACACTATTTGATAGAACAAACTCTGACCTACGAAACACCATTTTTCAATGCAGTCACCATTATTAGCTACACATTTTCACCAGCAATAAATAAGAGCCTGCATACCACACTTGCAAAAACTAATCCACTGTCAATGTTGCCACTATTGAAATGTCACCCATCACCTCACTACACTGTTTGGTCTCCATAATTGTTCAGTAGGCATTGATGAATTCAATGGGTGCCATTTTTTCCACATGGAGTGATTCAATTACACCCATTTTGCTTCATCTGAACTTCTATATCAGTTGCCATTCTGTCTTGACTGTCCCTCTGATGCCCTCTGTTGCACTGCAAAAAAAAAAAAAAAAAAAAAAAAAAAAGTAACAATGCTGGTGGGAAGGTTCATCTTCTACTGCCATACCACCAACATTTGCCTATGATGCTGTAGGCCAACATAATAAATAGGAGATATTACCGTAAAAGCAGCCCTTGTAGGTAAATATGTCTCTGTGCTTGTGAAGCCCCAGCACATTAGGGGACTGTGCCCATTTTTATCATGTGGGCTTCGCTGCTACTTTGTATGAGATCTCCACCAAAATCTTAATCTGTGGTGCAGTCACTTGTGTGCAGATCTTATTGGTACACCATTTCTTTCATGGAGGAATTAAAATTCTGGGAAAAGCAGGTAAGATCATAGTTTGAGAACACAGTTTTAACAGAACGAATGTAAGACTCTCCATGTATGAGGAGAGAAATCTACACAGTAAGTTGGTACAGAAAAAAAAAAAAAAAAAAGAAAGAAAAAGAAAAAAAAAAGAAAAAAAAAAAGAAAAAAAAAGCTATTTAAAACTCTGAGAAGTAGAATTTAGACACTGAACCAAATTTTCTTATTTCCTTATTTTGTGCTTAAAAATACTTATGAAATTATATGCAAAACAAAAATTAGCAAATCCCTACCTCAAAAGAAGAGCCTAAAACAAAAGCGGAACCCCCTCATCTCCTGCCACCCTTAAAATCCCCCAGTATTTCCTGCATTTGATTCATGTGAGATGAAGCATTGTAAAGCTAGGAAATTCCAAATGTTAGGGTATCTCACAAGTTTTCATGGTTGTAGGAGAGATGTGTCATATGTTCCTTGTGAAAGAGAACTCAGAATATCATATTGTTATTAATATACTCTATGAAGTATGAAGAATGTGAAGTGCAATGGTTAACAATGTTTGAGTGACTGTGAAATGTTAAATGTAATCTTTCTAATTTGAAAAGTATTTTGGAGCTACCCAGCTGTCAATGACTTCCTCCAGGTGAAAAGCCTGCAAAGCAAGTCACAAGCAATTCTAAAAAACTTTGATAATTTTATTAACTACACTGTTTATCATGTTTCCTTGTTTCCTTTTCAAGCAGTGCATGTGTGAGAAAATTCGTACAAAAAATCTATTCCCAAGAGTCTCTTGGCTCCGAGTATCACATAAAGCTGTGTACAACATGCCTGTAGATGTGTAAGTGAGACTGAAAGCTTGTTTTGATCTTTGAAGATTAGCCAGGCTTGGGCATAACCAAAACAAGTGCTACCAGTCCTATGGTGCCTTCTTGCTCTACTAGATGGAAGTTAGTGATGGTGTAAGCCGAAGGTGGTTGTGGGATGCTGGATAAGGGTTTTCTACAGCATGGTGGTACTAGCATGGAGTTAGAGAATCATAAAATCATTTGAGTTGGAAGGGACCCTTAAGGGTTATCTGGTTGAACTTCTCCGCAGTGATCAAGGGCACCTACAGCTAGAGCAGGTTGTTCAGAATTCCATTCATCCTGACCTTGAATGTCTCCAGGGACAGAGGCATCCACTACCTCTCTGGGCAACCTGTTCTGGTGCCTTAATAAACCAAGAATCTATGACTCTACCTTAAAGCACAAACAGTTTTTGGTATCTGTGGGAAAGAGGAAAAATCAGCCAGTAATTTGTAGACTTTTCATTTATAAAGTAGAATTTTTTTTGCCTTTCAAATGAATTTTCAGGTTGTTTAGAGGCCACCCAAAGATCAACATCCTAGTTAGTTAGCATTCACGTACATCTTAAGTGCATGAAGGTTGAAAAGAAGGAACTGAGCCACCAAGCATGTTCGTGTGACCCTAGTCACTGACACACCTGAGCACCTCATTTGTTACTCTTAATACTCCCCAGAGGGAGCCTTAAATACAGATGTCCCATGATGCAGAACCTGTGACTCAGGAGGAGCGAGAACTGATATCTCCAAAATCCTGCACTAGTGCCCCACTGAGTCAACCATCCTCCTATTGTTAGTCCTGCTGGCTAAGATGCTACAAACTTTTGCCTTCTAATGGGATCATCGGATTGTGTCTGTCTTACCAGGACTGATCTATGCCATGGGTGAGAGCTGAACCGAATGTGTGTGGTGCTGAATGTGGGAGGAGTCTGGCATGAACACTGCAAAAATATTTGAACAGCCTCTATGTTAACATTCATTAACTTTTAAATGGTCAAGCCTGTAACTGTTATGGCTGAAATTTGGAGTTTTAATTGGCTTTTGTAGATATCCTTATATTATAAATTACATAAGATTTCCAGCTTTGCTGCTATGAATATTAAAGAAGCTTTAAAATTAGGGTTTTATATAATTAGTATTTACAGAGATGCTTCTGAAAGCTGGCAGCTATTTTGTAAGTAAAATAACAAGTAACAACACTATTGCTCTTTTTTTTTTTTTTTTAACAAAAATTAAGTTTAGATAGCTTATACATAATAAATAGTGTTATGATTGGAAAATATTTCATTGCATTATATTAATACATCTTAATAGACATGGATCATCTCATACACAGTTGTTAGGTTCATTGTTAATCAGATCCCTAACATTAATATACTGTAGTTAAAAATGAAATGCCCTATAACTGACTGTGTAATGCAAAGCATAATTTCTGAAGCTACTTTATTATCCTGTCCTAAGTAACTTGAAATTGCTTATTTAATTGAATATTCAGTCCCTAAAATATATCCTTTCTGCTGTTAACTTCACAAAATGTTTAAGGACGAGCAGAGCCACATTGTCCTTTAGGGAGAAGGCTGAAGTTATTAGCTGCTTGAGAGATCCCGATCAGTGAGTGCCAAAGCTAAACTTGTCACAACTGTCCTTATAATAGCTGAACTTTCCACCTCCCAAGGAATGGCCTGTCTTGTTACACTTATTCTACCTGACCTACTTTTCAGCTGTGCACTTATAGATGCTAAAAAAATTCTGAGTCTCTAAAATGAGGACAGAAATAGCTTTCATAGTGCTGAATCAACACAAAAACGATCCATGGCTGGGCACCTCTGCCTCCTACTTTCCAAAGAAGGGATTTTCCTTTGGAGCCCCGGACTCTTTCCATCTACACCTTACACTGGCTGAGGAATTCTATTATGCAGAAGGGATGCACAGAACTCATGGAAGGCTGCTTAATCGATGCTGTGAAGGTAAAGAAAATAGAGAAGAAAATCTACTGTGCAGCAGATATTCAGTTGAAGCTAGTAGTTCATCCTGCTGTACTGCCTGTGTTTTCAGAGAGCTCTGTAGAACACAGCTCTGTATAAACTGTTATTGTAAAGACATGAGGTCAATTGCAGTCACATCGTCATCCAAAAAGCCTACCCCAAATAGCTCTCCTGGGCAGTATTTTGGCATGGTTCAGGGGCAGACCAAGCCAACAGCTTTGCAAGAGGCAGTCTGACTCAGTGGTGGTGCTAGGAGAAGGGGGAATCCAGCTGTCTGGGCATCAGCCATCCCATCCTGAGACAGCCTCTGGCCTTTTTACTTAGTATAGACATAGCCACAGAGACTTGGCACTGGGATACTTAATGATAGCAGCATCCTGTGCGTTTATTTATGTGTCTGACTAGGGTAGTGATTAATATGGTTTTAAAACCTCTAACAAATTGCCTTGTTCTTTCCTCACTTAGGGCTCAAACAGCTCTTTGAATTTGTATCCACACAAGTAATAATATGTAGGACCATTATCTGGCACTGGGCCCATATGTTCGATCTCCTACAGCTAATCTGTTTTATCATACCAGAAGGGTTGACTACATCCAAATTACCTGTTGGGAATGATCTTTGGCCAATGGTAGCCTCTAAAATGTAGCTACGGATTTTTTTTTCCAGAGAATACGTGAACCCAAGCTATGTCAGGGACCATAAATAGCGATCAAGGTCCCTTGCTGTGAGGTATCTTGGCTTTATTTAATCTACTGGCAGAAATATAGCCCAAAAGATCCCAGCAAGTTCTTGATTCTGTATAATTACTACTATCGCACTAAGTAGCAAATTGTATTTCTTGAATGAAGAAGGTATTATCATTTCTAAGGTACAACTTAGTAAGCTAAAAACTTATAAAGACAAATCTATAGAACTTGGTGTAAGTTATCCTTACAGTTAAGATTACAGTTTCTTTTTGAGATATACAACAACTGTTTTCTACACATTGGAAACTATTTTTGGGCTGGGTACAGTAACAACTCCCACTGAAGATACAGTTGACATTTGTAGGAAATTCTTTATTCAGGTAGTGAGATGCTGGAACAAGTTGCCCAGAGTAGTGGATGCCCCATCCCTTTAGGTACTCAAGGCCAACTCTGCCCAAGGGATGGAGGTTGGGACTGAATTGTTTTTAAGTTCTCTTTCATAGAATCAAGCCCAAGACATTCTACAATTCAACCGCAGCCATTCTATGATTCTATGATATGTTTCAAAGTACAGTTTTGTTTACCTCAAAGAAATAAACTTTGTCAAAAGAAGATGCTAAAAGGATGTTCATGCTGATCGAGAACCTGACACAGAATAGCCATGCTAGTTAGCAAGTATCAGCACAGGTTTCTTGTGTTGACATCACCTACTTGTCAGCACTACTGCCAAATAGGTATTTCCCCATAGCCAAATCCCCTCACCTCCCCATTCATTTGGCACACTGTAAAATAAAGGATATAACACACTTAAGGTCTCCAGATTCAACTGTGAAGCAAAGAATCAACGTGAACTTAATCCATGTTCTAAACACATACAGTTTATTTTTTTCCAGCAAACCCATGACTTGTAGGCAGCTTCTCATCCTCAGTGGAACTGCTCTACTTTTAGAACTTTTGTGTATGTGTAATTCTGCTAAATCAAACTGCTGTATAGAGGAACTATTTTTTAATCCTGAATTTTTCCTGGAAGATCAAGAGGAAGTACTGTCTTAGCAATAGTCAGGTCCTCTGTTTCTTCTCCTTCAGTGCTGAGCCAGCACTTTGTAATGAATACATTAGCAAAGGACAAATGCTTCATTTTTACACAGCAGCAATTCTGCATTTTTCGGAGCAGAACCACAAAGGTGTGAATTAGTGGAGAGGGAATGTGGTCCTCCAGTAACAGGATTCCACTACCATCTGCTGGTAGGAGAAACATGGATTTACCTTGAACCTCCCTGAGACATGTATTCTGCCTACATGAGGCAGTTAAGAATATTTTTAATTTATTACTCATGTCAGTTAGAGGCACTCTGCTAATACAAGTTGTATCTTAACAAATGAACTAACTCCTCACACCTTTCTACATCAGATTCAGTCAGTGTGGCTGAGTTTCTAGTAAGTAAACATAAGTAAGTGTTCAGACATCAAGGTCCTATATGACTAGTGGCACAAGTTTGGTGTACCTTGGAGTGTGAGAGTGCAAGCATCTTTGCAACATGAATACTCAGGGCAAAATGATTCTCTTCTGACAGATGCAAAACTCAAAAGAATCATTCTGTGACCAGACATTCTTCAGCTGTGGGGACAGACCACCAAAGAGTCACTTCCCATAATGTCTGTGGATTTATGGTCATCTACAGAGCATCTACAGAGATAGTGCTAGTGCATTTTATAAGCCTTGATTCTGACAAGTAGATTTTTAATTTTACACTTTTTCTCTAGAGTCACTGACTTTAACATTTGCAGAGTTCACATGCTCTGTAGAACCAAGATCATATTGCTGAATCTCTTCCCAACTTTGGCTTAAAAAGTCACTGTGGCAGTCTAGAGTGCAGCTGTGGGTATTTGCAGAGACACTCAAGCTGTCTGTAATCAGGCAAGCATGCGCACAGGCAGGAATTATCATGTTTTAGCTTAAGCATCAACACTGATACTTGAACTAATTGCTAAAACTCTCTGCTTATACTGCAACTATGCTTCTGACAGATCTAGTTGATAAAGCACACTATCCTTGCTTTTTTTCTGAACTGGCAATTATTACAATTCTTTTTGAAAATGCATGTGATGGCTGGACTATATATCCTGTTGTAGTTATCAGCAGTGCTGTGAATATTACTGTAAAACTTTTTTATATTGTATATTGTTAATAAAGATGGAGACGAATACAGGGTACACTTTAGTAAGATTTAGCTTATGATTTAAGATTTAGTCATATGAAAGGTCTCCTGAAAATCATAGATGTACAGTTTGCTCATCTAGTATAAATGAAAAGTTAGACACCCTGCATTGCTCTTCAGTACAGCCTTAACATAAATACATAGAGATTTGAAGTTTGTTATCAGACTAATAAATAAGACCTGCAGTGTTATTACAAGTCTTTTTTACCTTTTCCTCTATATTATAAAAAGCACACAGATATTTTTTTTCTTTAAAATTCCCATATCGTCCAAATTATATGTGCTTTATGAACTATGCCTATAGACTGGGTACGCCATGCAACTCTTGCACCTTTTCATGTAACTGGTAATAATAGTACTTACTTTACTGCACTATCACAGAGTTGTTGAACATTAATTTTACAAATTTAATGAACACTAAATCCCGGTCACAGGAATTTCTTACACGGACTACTGATGATGATGCATCCGTACTCTCCATTTAAATTCCATTTCAGTCTTTAAATGTTAATATACTGCACATGATTACCATTATTCTTGGAATGAAATGACCTTTGCTATTGAAATAAATCATTTAATATTATTGGTTTGCTAATTTCACTCTTCTGCTTGTGCTCTTAGAATCATAAAATCATATCCGATTATCCTAAATATCTCTTCCAGTGGCAGGAGTATCATGATGTTTTCAGAGCCTCTTGGCTGTATTTTGTGAAGTGTTTCTGTAAGAAGGCAGCCTAGATTTTGCCACCTAAACATTGAGACACTGAGGCATGGAGCAGTCAAGACCTAGGTCTTCCAAACTATTTGTGTGTCTTATTCTAATAAACTCTAATTTTCTTTCTACCTCTGTAAATGGTTATTCTTCCAGCAATCCCTGACAACTTACTACTTTTTGAAAGTAAAAGAATTTCAGGCATTGCCCCTTAATGAAATGAAATTAGTAGTTTCTTATGAACCTTTAGGCCCACACTGGGAGACTCTTTCCTGCCAGTTCCAGATGCAATACATTTTTGTGAACTGCTTTATTTACGTAAGTTGCTTTTCACTCCCATTTGATGAGTTATTTCATCAAATATGCACTGCGGTAAAGCACCAGGAATGTGAGATGCTTTGATAAAAATCAAAGTTCATACCTCTTTTAAGTGCCAGCTTTATTTTTTTCCCCTCGGTGTTTGGTTTCCCATTCACAGGAAACCCAAAAAACCATTTGCACGTAAATTAATGCCTCAGCAGAGAACAAAAGGTATTTCCTTCACACTTTTCTAACAGGAGAAATGCTCACTGAAGTGCAATGCAATTTCATAGTCAATGGACAGCTGCAAAGGTTTCTTGTAAAATTCGTAGGATACTTTCCATCTATTACCTGTAAGCCTGGAACTGCAAAGCTTAACTCATGGGAGCTATTCTTCACACTGATATGGTACTTTATGTTGTCAAACTTTTGATTTGCAGGTAGCAAATCGGACCTATTCATGTTTTGTGGAATCATAGACAAGGCCATGTCATTGTCATCCAAAGGCCATGCAACAAACTTATGGTGGGATGAGTTTTTACCCCGATCTTTCCAGCATGTCTTAGTATTCCTTTGGAGTATAAGATTACAGTGTGAGATTTCTCGCTTCCTCCCAGTCTTCAGGGGAAAAAGTGCAGAAAAAATAATCAGGTGTACTTAGTTATCCACTTCACAGGTGTTGACCAAGGAGGCATGTCAAAATCTGTGTATTCACCTCTCTGCTTGCTGAATGATTAGGGAAGCCTAAGCTCCCAGGAAATACTGTTCTAGAGCACATGCATCAAGGAGAAAGTCCAGAGAAACACAGTTTCTACCAACAACATGAAGCCACAGCAGACACAGTGAAATGGAGATCGTGTGACTCTGGGTCAAGGAGCCACTGCTCTTGTCACCACTATGCTCCCAAGATTTTAGAAAATCTCACCATCCCTACTTTTTCTGGGGCACTGACACACTGACAGACTATTCTTCACAGGCCCCAAACATCCGTAGCTGCTTTTTCCAATTCTAAAAATCCAGATTTGGTTGGGCTTTCAAAGATCAAAGGATTTCCTTGTGAAGAAGCTCTAGGAACTGCTGTGAGTAGTAAAGAATAGTCAAACATTGAATTATTTCACTGCACTTAAGAAATTTTCTATGCTTTTATTTTTCCTTCTGAAATGTTACATTGTAATTTTCCCTAAATTCTGAAGTTCCTCCAGATTTTTATTAGGTCTTAGCCTTTTGTAACTGTTTCACTGGACTGTAACTAAGCTATGTCTGTGTTCTTACTGCCTTTTCACGCCTACCCACTTGGAAACCAGTCCCCATGGGTGGTTCAGAGGTGAGATCTCCAATGCTGAACACTGAAGTGAACATGAGGGCAAGCCACTGCTTAATGAGTTTCCACAGGTTTTCTGTACTCTCACTAAGCACAAAGCTTAACTGCAAGCATCCTTATAGCTACAGAACCTTCTGGCTGCAAAAATACATGATCAAACTCATTAATACCTTCTACCAGTTTGCCATTATCCCCCTATGAAAGTAGCTTCACTGTTTGCAAAGTAAAATTTACATTAAAAATTGTGCTGGTTTATTTATACACATAGGACTCTTCATAGAACTGTCTTATCTTGCTGCAGTTTGTTTAGTGAGGTACATCTTAAAATGTTTTGTGATACCAACAGCAGCTAATCTCCTTCACTGTGAAAGCACCAAAATCACACCAACAATCCTTCTGATGAGCTTTTTAGAATTTCCACCAGGACAGTCTAGCGTTATCTGCACAACTTTATTTATGGCCATGATACTTCCATACAGCTACCTATACTTGACCCAACTTTGGTAGTCCAGGTTGAATTGAAAGCATATTATAATTTGTCCTGGGAAGTAAAAATGCTGTTTAAACTGTCTTTTCAAAAGCAATACCATTTTTCACCAGAAAACCCAGCTCCCACAAATCTTCCCCAACAGAGTAATTTTAGTAAAACATATATGTAGTCCAGTTTCTAGCACTTGCACATACTGAAAATAGCACCTTTGAGACTACTGACAAACATGAAGAGTTCTTCTTTTTAAAACAGTAACTTTTTTGGTATGGACTAAAAACATTTTTTCTCCTGACTTGAAAAGTTGCTCTCAGCTTTGTTTGAGGGTAACACTTGCCTGTGCCAGGGTGGGGTCCCCATGACCAGTGGCGACTGGATGCTTTCACACCTCCCCACCACCTACATGTATGCACATCACCTTGAGTGTGGCTTGGGGCCCTGGCAAAGCTGGGGTGTTTGTGCAGTGCTTGTGTGGCATGACCAGCACCCAAGGCACCTCAGGCTCTGGAGATGTGGGCAGAGACTCACTCCTTGGGGTGCAAAGAAGTGCATTATTTCTATTTGAAGCTCGAGTGCTTGATGCTTATCAGGTTTTCATTGCAGCATGTGGTGTCAGCTAGTTCTTTTGGAGATGCTTTAAAGCAGTCTCACCAGTATCTGATCTTCTCACTCTCTCAAGATCTGCCCAACATTTCTTTTGTTTTTACTGCAGGAGTGAGAGAATACAGAGAGCCAAAGATCACTCTTTCACCCTAATAATCATTCCCTCTGCTTCTTAAAATGTTTTGGAAACTTTTTAGGAGTCCCAATGCAGGGTCTTTACCTCTTCACTTTCCACCCATTCAGTTGAGACAGATTTCACAACCTCAGCCTCTCCCTGGTTCTCTGCCACTTTCACTTACTGGGGGTAGGACTTGTTATTTGACTCCCATCCCTGCAGTATCTGAGCATTCTCTTCCTCTCACATCCTCACCCTCTGAGATTCCCACTGGGTTAGTGTTCAGAGGAAACCGTGACTGGTATTCCTAGTTAGGCATGAAAAGGGAGAAGTGCTGTTTATTCAATCTAACTTCTACGTGTCATGTGGATCTTTCTGTGATGCAAATCTCCATATTGTTGTACAGTTGGTGATTATTAATTCTGCTGTTTGAAACTCAGAACTCTGCTCATTTCAGGATGTTTGACAGAATCTGACACAAAGTGATTACTTAGAATTTTTGGTGTAGCAAGCCTACAGATATTAACAAAATACTGAGATGTTACTCTATGAGAGGGTTTCAAAACATACAAAAGAGAGAAGTAATCTTCCTTCAGCAGCTTGCATAGGATTTAGATAATTTCTGGATTAGCTTGTTAAATTTGATTTAGGGTGTGATTCAGCAGAACATTTAGAGCTGCTTACTTGACTGAAATAAACAGTGATGGATCTGAGCTTAGAGATCATTACATGTTTGTGGATGAGATTTTTAAAGATATTTAAATGTGTAACTCACTAACTACTTCTAAAAATCTGGCTTTAAGTACCTTGATGTATTAGGGTCCTAGTTCCCATTAAAATTATGTGGACTGGATTCCCCAGATTGCCAAGTTCATTTGTTCCCTGTGGACTTCCTCCTGAGATTTCCCTTGATCAACTAATGCATGTTGAAATACACCTTCTTCTGTCTGCATTTGGCACTTAAAATACATTCGTTAAACACATTGGCTAATATGTTATTAAAGAAACACTTTCATCCTTCTCTCATGGTGCAATAGGCGCTGGGTACATTTCAAAGAAGTGTAATTGCGTCTCGCAGCATCATGATGTAACAGGCATCTCAAGTATCACCCTTCTACGTGTGAGACAGGGCTGGGTTGGTTGATGGAATGAGAGTGTATATGATATGCTGGCACAGGGTGGAGGAAGAGGTTGCTGATAATGTTGCCAGGAGGTTGTGCTCGATGCTCCAGTGCCATGGGCTCTTGCAGAGCTGCAGTCAAATGCTGGAGACAACCTGAGGAACAGGATGACCAGGTAGTCATGCCCCAAGGGCTTGCAAGTCTGTCAAAGCTTGAGACACAAAGTAGCATGATAAAGGGAGAATAGTGTTCTCTCTGCGTGATGCCCAAAGTAGCAGCTTTGCGCTGGCATAGTCCTCACAACCAGAAGATCCACATGAAGCATGGAGTTGACCCTGGCCCAAAAGCAAGGGATGTGTGCCATTAGACCTGGGTGACATAGGGCAGCACACCCTTCACTCCACAGTGCCAGCACAATGTCACAGCTTGTGTCATCCATATGGGATATCTCTGCCTGCTAATCTTAGCCTTCAGTGCCCATGCTTCTTTGCTGAGCCTTGGGAGGAATGTAAAAGGGCTTTATTGACCACAGTGTTGAATTTCAACAAGATTAAGTCCCTTTGAAAACTTAAACTGGGTTGTAGATGAGCTACACAGAAATGCTTCCTGTGTACTGCATTACCATCTCTAGGTTCTGCCTGTTCTGAAACACAAAGCAGTCATAGAGGGATTTCAGATCATGGATGGCAGTGAAAGAAACACGATCCTCTCATAACGCAGGAACAGGTCAGTTGATTTAAGTCAGGTTTGTCTGAAGAATTCTCTGTCAGATTTGTCTTATGCTAAAATCTAACATAAAAAGGATGGCTGGCTGAACATTTCTGAAGCTAGGTAAAAATAGGCCTGTGAAAGAAATCTTCATAAGAACAATAACTGCACAGAATATACTGCTTATCCTCATTTGTGCCATTTATCAGTATTTAATACAAATATACACACTGGAACACAGGGGAGAAAGAGAATCCCACAGGATACGACTTCTAATTAGCAGGGGGTCACACTCCCCACTGTGATTTACTATTGGAAAAACATGCAGAAGATAACTGAACATTACACTCTCTTCTCCCCCTTCTGCTGGCATCATTGCGAGGAGGGCTGCTCTGCACCCCTCAGGGAGATGGGGAGAAGGGATCAGGCAAGAACATGCAGCACCACATAATAGCAGTGATTCATAACCTCGTGGCACTAAACTCGCTGGGCCGCATCTTTAGCTAGTGCCCACTGATGTAGCTCCATTGACTGCAGGAGGGAGAAGCTGATTTACATCAGCTACAGATCCAGCCCATTTAATTTTTCTCTTTAAAAAATCAATAAGCTGTGCAGAAGGAGAGCAGGATGTGTAGTGCTCTATGCAGCAGCATGATGTGTTTCTGCAGAGGGATGCTACATTTCTGGTACATACTGACCACTTATAAACAGTAAAATCAGGTCATATTGCCCCTTGTGACTTGAACTGTGAAAACTGCTATTACAGACTTGGGTTACCCAAAGAAGTTGGAGTGACTCCATGGAGCAGTCAAGTACAAATCATGTTCTGTCTGTTTTTAGGAACAGGTTTTTGCTAACAACGTCATCATCTGGAGGTGCTCACATCCCTATTACAGGGGATGTTTCTATAGCCTGACCATTTTTAAAATCCTGTTTTACCGTGCCCTGACTTCATTTAAGGAAATAAATAGAGTATGGTTCAGCCTTGAAAATGCAAGTCCCTGTATGGTTCTGTGTGTCCGATGCTCTTCCTTGTGTCTTGAGAAGATTTTTTTCCTTTGTGCCACTGCTGGGTACACTTTCAGCTCCCTAGAAAGACCAGGCAACCTCTCCCTGATGAGATCCAGACAAGACACAGATGTCTCTGCTTTCAGGCTGGGACCATATGCAGTCGACCCCAGTCCTGTGGCGAAAGAACTACCAGTAGTTGTCCATTGGTGCTGGACAAGGGTCTGGGCGTAGCTGTGCCAGAGGGCTGACACAGGAGGAAGCCAACTTGCACAGGGAGCACTTGGGGACCTGCAGACTGTACTCACTCCATTTGGCACGGTCTGCAAAGAGGAATTTTTCATCACAGGGTTTGAAAATGTTAGCAGGTTGTACATAGCTTGTGTCTGCTTTCACTACCTGAACCAGCCTGTGATTTAATTACATGTGTGGCTTGCAGCAAACTCCTGAGTGCCTCCCTGTTACATTCTGCACAGTCCAGTGCAGGTCTGGCCCTGGGAAAGGCACTGGGAAGCTGTGCCCAATAGTGCCGAGCTGCGCGTGACTGCCAAGACTTGGATGTGTGAGTGGGGACTGCATTCAAGGACACGATAGTTTCCTCCCTTTGCCTGGGCTTGATGTGGTTGTAAGAATACATAACAAACATGTCTGCTTAATTATTTTGCTTTTAATGTGGCTTCCTGTTCTCGTCCCTCTGTCTGTATGGTGATGCCATGAGCTCCTCGAGGCAGGACCGTGGCTTTGTACAATTCTGCTAAATGCTAATGCACTTGTAATGTTGCTGCCTGGTGAGCAAGATTGCTGTAGCATGAGCTGGCTTCAAACTCAGTTTCTTGCTGAGTTTTTCTCAAGGCACCAGGCAGTGCTGGGCTTGTAATTTGGGAACCTGCAAGAGTGAGTTGGTGCGAATTGTGCTGATCTGATCAGAGCTGCAGCAGCACCTGAAGGGGAAAAAAACAGGAAGAGCAAAACTCAGTGTTGTCAACACTGCACTTAAGAATCATTATTTTTGTCCTGAAAAAACCCTCTATCAACATAGAAATCATGACGTTCTAAAGTAATTAATGTTGGGCTGTTTCAGCTGTTTTTGTATTCGTGCTTTCAAGTTTTCATTTCAGTTCTCCACTTCCTCCTATCCTGCAGTCTTCTGACTGTGAAATGTTAAGTTTTATTTTAGTGAAGATCAAGATTATCCAGAATCACTTGACTGCAGGAGATGTGTGATCAAGGAAAAAGCAGACACAGCACCAGAAAGATCAGGAAAAAATGCCCTAAGCCCATTGTGTTAAAGCTAACTGCTGCTAGGGAAGTCCTGGGGAAGAACTAGACCCAGCCTAGACATCAAGCCTGGGAATGCAGGGGGTGGTTCTTCCAAGACTTTATTAACATTATACACCAGGTGCCTCAAAAGTAACCTTAATACAACTTTGCAGCATGGAAGTGCTATTATTTCCATTTCACACTTGGAGAATTGAGACGCAGATACAACTAACAGCTTGTCCATAGTGATAATCATCTGAATCACAGGTAAGAGTCCTCATCAATGGGTGAGTCCTTCTTACAGGTGAAATGGGCTGGAGAAGCAAGCTACTAACACCAGGTTAGCTCCTGCAAGCTAAACTAGGGTTCAATGTAAAGAAGCAGTCAAAAGTTTGGCTGCCTATCTGGAGGGTATTTGCACTAATAAAAATGCTGAGTCTGGAAAGCTGAGCATTTTCCCGTGTGATTGTTGCTGCTTCATTTTCTGGTCATGGTGGGAACAGCCTTTCTGGTTCTTAATGGAATTAGTAAAACATTCAAACATTTCATAACTTTAATGGCTGTAGAACTGGGAGAAACTCCAGCTGGTAGGAGTAGAGATGGCTCCTGGTTTTCCAAGTCAGTTTGCCCTTACTGTAGAAATCTGCTGTCTTCTCTCTCTTTCAGTCTGGACAAAAGAAAATGAGGGAGCAGATAACAGAGGTACAAAGTTTTTGTCTCAGGAAGCAATGAAGAAACAAATAGAAATCAAGCAAAATGGGACACTTCGGTATCCCAGAACAAGGCTTTGCTCAATGTTGGCTGTGCTGTTTTCCTTCTGTGCTTTTTGGCAGCCTGTAAAGACAACATCAAGTCCCCTGGTCAAACTGCAGTGCCTGTTCCTGCCTCCTTATCTCCATTGGTGGCCTCTTCCCTTGTTCCTTCTTGGCCGCTCATTGACAGATCTGCAGCCTGAGGTCAGAACAGCCCCCATTTACAGAGGGGAATAATCCCCTCTATACACACTTCCTTTTGAAGAAAAAGCACTGTTGTAAAATCACTTGACACACAGACATCCTCCTTTCCTACAGAATGAACACCAAGATCATTATGTGCTTGTTCTTTGTTGCCTGGTTTTGCAAATGCATTAAAAACAAAACACTATAAAGAACATGTAACCACTGCATTTCTCTCTGTTTACACAAATAGAATAAGTATCCTTCCAGTTGGAAAATGGAGAATCTGTTTGTTTGTTTGTTTGTTTGTTGTAATCTTATAAAAATGCATTTAATATATACTTCTTTTTCAGACAGTAAATAAATAGCTGATGAATGCATGGGCCACTGAGAAAAGCAGTGGGAAGCTGGAGTGACTGAACCGGAATTTAGGAATGCTGTGCTCTCTGTTAGCTCCTGGAATTAGTCATCTGCATTCATTTTGGCAAACCATCTGCAGGACTGGAAGGAGATGCTTCAGACCACCTCTAGAAGTAGTATATACCCCATTGTGCCCATCTCCCATCCACGTGGCTCCTTTACAGTCTGCCTGCAAGAAGACTGTATTATAATGTCTGCATTTGGAGTCTCAAAAATCCTGCTTGGGAATGATCTGATCCTACTGGAGATTATGTTTGAAGGTGCCATGTGGGAGATGAGCTTTAACCCACCCTTAGCAAACCAGTGCAAACATAGCCCTCGTTTCTTTGTTTGTAGAATGGGAATAAGTTTTCATCTAAAAAGTGTTGAAGGCCAGCTTGGATGGGGCCCTAGGACAGCCTGATCTGGTGTGTGGCAATCGAGCCCATGGCAGCGGGCTTGGATCTGGATGATTTTTAGGTCCCTCCCAACCTAAGCCATTGCATGATTCTATGATTCTAAAAATGTGATGCCAATTGTTTGGTAAATATTTACTTGCTCGTAGTGTGTCTCACTCTGCAAACGACTCCACGGAATATTTTTGGAAGGGGAAAGGGATTGCTGTGCAGTATAACAGAGTGTGACGATGGGGAACAGAAATGGACTCTGAGTATTTTCAAAGTGCCTCAGGAGCCTGAGATGAAAGGCGAGATGCAAGCACATAGTATTATTATTCTAATGATGGCCAGCCCTCACTGAGCTGTGCCTTGTGGAAGTGTGTGAACTTTGGAGCATGCCCTGATGAATGTGAACCATGACAGCTCTCAGGAGATGCAGGGTATGCTGGCAATGGCTTAATCAATTATGACAGAGATGGTAAGATCTGTCCAGATTAGAGCACTTCAAAAACTACAAAGCCTCAGGCTTCTCTGTCTAGGTTTTTTCAGGAATGGGACAATGAAGGAAGGGGATTGATTGGGGTCCTTTGAAATGTGGCAATACTAGCATCTGCTGCCTTAAATGCAAGACCAGACAGATAGGCTTTTATCATCTGAAAATGCAGCTGGAGCAGAGGCAGCACTGTGAGTTTTGCAGTTATGCCTGAGCACCAGTGGGTGAGATACGACGTTTCCTTGGGAGAAGGGTGGGGAGTATCTCAAATGTGTTACTGTAAAATGAAGCCAGGACGAAGAAAAACAAAGGGAAAGTATCACACATAAAAGATCTGGGAGAATGGTTGTTCTGCAGGAATATCAGATCAAAGGAGGACAGTTCTTGTTAAGAATCAAATCATCGTTTTCCTTTCCAAGTCAAATAGGCCCTTTTGAGGAACAGATAGGTGAGATAAAGCCTCTAGGGTGATTTTATCTCCCTTTTGAGTTGTCTGCTTGTGTGAAACTCAAATAAACAGCAGCAGAACAGGAGGGATTAGGTGAGCACAGTGAATTATGCCTGCTTATGTGTTTGTGAGAAAAACAAAGTAAAACAGACATGGCTCAAAATTACCAAATCAGCAAGAATCAAAACATGCAGTAATATTCCAACAATATTTCCTAAATGTTTTCCTCAGAAACAATTTGCAGAGTAGCTTCTCAGCTGAATGAGGTCTGTGGTATCCAGATATTCAAAACATTTCAGGGTACAACGGATCTTATATACATCAGGGAAATGGATGTTTTATGTGGGCAGATAGTGACAGGACAAGGGGAGATGGTTTTAGACTAAAAGAGGGGAGATTTAGATTAGATCTTATGGCAAAATTCTTTATTCAGAAGGTGGTGAGCCATTAACATAGGCTGCCTAGAGAAGCTGTGGATGTCCCATCCACATTCAATGCCAGGATGGATGGCACCCTGGGCAACCTGATCTGGTGCTGGCAAACTACCCATGGAACTTCAAAGTCCTTTCCAACCCTTTCTATGATTCTATGATACGTTAAAATCACAAGTGCACTTGAAAGCCACCAGGGTTTCACAGGTAGTTGTCAAAGAGCAGCCCAGACACTGCATTGAGTTTTCTGAGAGTCTGTGTTCAGGGATATGTCCTGTACAGTGCCAACAGAGTGATCACAATGTATGCATTGTATTGGCACTGTTTTCCTGGTGGCTGCCACACTCAGGTCTCCAGCAATGTACTGCAGCACATGATGACTCACCCATTACTCCAAGACAGCCTGACGTGCAGGAGGAGGAGATGAGAGTCCAGCATACATGTCTCACAGCCGGCGTGTGAAGCCTGACAGATCTTATACAGCCCCGTGAGAAGAGTGAGAGCTACACACGAACCTGCAGCCCTACAATTAAGCAGGGAAGCAGGACTGGGCTTGTTCAGGAAGAAACACGCTGGAATTTTTGAGAGAAGAGCAGGTTTGTCAAAGCATCTCCTCCTATTCTGTGTTGCAGAGATAATGCCTGGTTCAAATAGAGAGGCTTGCAGCAGACCTGTCCTATTGACAGCCCTCAGCACACTGAAGGAGAGTTTGTGCAACAAAGAAATGCTAATTGCATGCTAGTGCACTGCATTGGTTTAAGCAAGGATTAGCAGTGCAGTCCTGACTTCCATTGGTGCTTTGGAGGCTGGTAGCAGCCCTCCAGCTCTTCCTCCCCACATCAAAGACTCTGGGGAGTGCCGCTTTGAGTTTGCAACCTTTGTGAAATTGTATTGTTTCCATTTCCTAAGGAAAATGCAGATGAGTAACATTCACCTTCTTTAGTAAAACACCTTGAGGTTAGCTCATGAGAAGTACTGAGGAGAAAGTCCTGCATTGCTTCCATCTCGCTGCTGCTCTATTGAAACTTATGTCACAGCAGGTGAAAGAAACACAAAATGTAGAAACCATTCCTCTCTTTAGCATCATCGGCCTTCCTTCATATATTGATCACAGTGTCCTCCTGCACTTTTGTCCATGTCTCTACTTAGATAGAACTGATCTTGGTTACGAGACACAGGTACCTACCATGGTGCTGACGATTGGTAAGTGAGCATCATGGATCTTTACCCGTGTATAATAAAGGGACATAAATCAACATTCTAGGAAGGTGGCCAGAAATGGCAGCCTGACTTTGATGTTACAACTGCTTCTCCCTCTTTACTGCATAGCGAGGCACATTCTGGGAGCCCTAAATATTAAACAATGAATCACCTACTTAATAACTGTAATAGGCAACCAGTCCACAGCCTTTTGGGGTCTGTCCAGTGTCTACTTTTCTGTCAGTAAGCACACACTTAGAAGTAATAATTGACCCCTGATTCACTGGGTCAGTAATTTCATGTACCTACATTTTATGATGAAAAAGGAAAAGGGTTTTCTCTTGGGGTTTAATTTACAAAGAGAAGAGCAATTGTTGGAAGAAGGGTGTAGTTTTAAAAAGTGAATACTCCTGAATAGGTTTATCCCCTGGCCCTCATGTTTTATTTTATTTTATTTCACTTATTTTTTAGCCTTGCTATTGTTCATCTTGAAGGAAGAATTTTCTGCTGGTGTGAGAGAGGTTTTCACTGTTTACCCAAAGGACCCAAGTGAAGTACCTTTTACAAACTCTGCTCAGTCACTAGTGAAGTGCAGAGACCGCTATTGCATTTGATTTGTCACCATTCAGAATGGCAAGGCCCAAAGCTATTTTTCCTTACCATCCACTAAATGAAGCCATCTCCATTTGTCTTCACACATTATTTACTTGCTAGTTTGGGACCTGACATCATGACATCATAAAGGTCTCTTAAGAGATTCTCTCATCACTGCTTGGGATGTACACCATTTTCCTTGTCTCTAGCTGGGAGAAATCAGTAAAGACCAAGCTTTGCTCTTTTCCCACCACCTTCTGTAGCCATCAGAAAGGTCACACATAGTGGTGACTCTTCCTTTCATGCAACTATGTTTTCTCACCCAGGGCTAAAAATGTATCCTCTTTTCATCTCTCTACCGGCTCTAGTGCCCAATTTTCCTTCTTATAGTGAGGAATAGAGAAAGTGTTGCAGTCCTTGACCTTTTGACTTCACTCTTGCCTGTTGATGACCACACCCGCTGCCTGAAAGATGAGCTGAGAGAATGTTATGCTGCTC
Source organism: Coturnix japonica (assembly GCF_054131305.1). Classification (NCBI taxonomy): domain Eukaryota; kingdom Metazoa; phylum Chordata; class Aves; order Galliformes; family Phasianidae; genus Coturnix; species Coturnix japonica. The sequence continues at coordinate 8,928,152 of NC_140664.1, read as the reverse complement.
TTTCCCACTTCTGACTCATTTTTGTCATTCATTACATTGTCTCTCTCATAGCCATAATTACAGGCTTGACTCTGTACATGCCTCTGGAAGCTAGATGATTTTTGGAAGGTCACTGGATTTATTCTTTCTGGAGAGAATCCCACAGATTTATCTACTTTTGTTGCAGAAATGGCTGAGCTAAGCCATCCTCTTGGTGTTTACAAATGTGGTTGAAGAATGTTGTAATGTCCAGAAGAAGTGACGATGCTCCATTCATGTCATGGAGTATTTCAGCATGCTTTGCAATTTATTTTATACCCAGATTTCCCTCTCTTCCCCCCAGAAGAAGTTCTCCAAATAGAAGGGGACTGCAAAAGATACTTCAGAGTGGTTGAAACAACAGGTCAGATCTCAGAAATTTGCAGCTTTAGTAGAAATGTTGAATTGAAAGAGAAATCTGAAGTGGGACATTCCACTTCAAGCAGGTCTGTGAATTGAAAGGCAGCTTTTATTGAAAAGCACAGAGTGCTTCCATAGGCACAATGTGCTGATTCTGTTAATTTGTATTTCTGATAAGAGTTTGTAAGGGTCGTTCTTCATTAAAATATTTTATTAGGTTTTTAGTTAAAGGAAATGAAAAAGAAACTTCCCTTCCCTACAAAAATGACCCAAGGGATGGAACACCTCTCCTACAAGGACAGACTGAGACAGCTGGGGCTGTTCAGACTGGAGAAGGATCTGGGAAGACCTGATAGTGGCCTTTCAGTATCTAAAGGGGAACTACAGTAAAGAAGGGGCAAACTCTTTAGCAGGGTCTCTTGTGACAAGGCAATGGCAAATACAGTTTCAAAATAAAATAGGAGAGATTTATATTAGATGTAAGGATTTTTTTCTTTTTCTTTTTTTCTTTCTTTCTTTCTTTCTTTCTTTCTTTCTTTCTTTCTTTCTTTCTTTCTTTCTTTCTTTCTTTCTTTCTTTCTTTCTTTCTTTCTTTCTTTCTTTCTTTCTTTCTTTCTTTCTCTCTTTCTCTTTCTTTCTTTCTTTCTTTCTTTCTTTCTTTCTTTCTTTCTTTCTTTCTTTCTTTCTTTCTTTCTTTCTTTCTTTCTTTCTTTCTTTCTTTCTTTCTTTCTTTCTTTCTTTCTTTCTTTCTTTCTTTCTTTCTTTCTTTCTTTCTTTCTCTTCCTTTCTTTCTCTTCCTTTCTTTCTCTTCCTTTCTTTCTCTTCCTTCCTTCCTTCCTTCCTTCCTTCCTTCCTTCCTTCCTTCCTTCCTTCCTTCCTTCCTTCCTTCCTTCCTTCCTTCCTTCCTTCCTTCCTTCCTTCCTTCCTTCCTTCCTTCCTTCCTTCCTTCCTTCCTTCCATCCTTCCTTCCTTAAGCATGGTGAGACACTGGGACAGGTTGCCCAGAGAGATGGTGGATGCTCCATCCCTGAAGACATTCAAGATCAAGCTGGATGGGTCTCTGAGCACCCTGGTCTAGCTGCAGATGTCCCTGTTCATTGCAGGGGAATTGGACTAGGTGGCCTTTAGAGGTTCCTTCCAACTCATACAATTCAGTGTTTCTACGACTGTGTTCTATTTGCTGGCTTAAGAGAATAAAACCTGAGCAACTCTGCACAAAGTCCACAAAAAAAAATAGATCCATATGTAGACAAACCCAAAGTAAACTGATCATCTTTCCACAACAAGGCTCTTAATTGCTGGCATTTGTGAATCCAAGGTATGTTAAGAGCATGAAGGGGAAATACCTAATATGTGACAGATTGATGTTGCACTGTTCCAGAGGGCAAGTTAAGCTTGGCTGTTGAGAGTGAGATATTCACTCATGGAAATCCCAGTGGAGCTTGTTGGTATTTTTTCACCCAGCAAAGCCACCACTGTGAAGGCGCACTCTTCACATGTTAATATTTGACTGCACTATAGTCCATGAGTGACCTATTAATTAGCTGCAAACTGCTGAAATGCCAAGATTTTAAATGGGAATGTATAGAATACAGGGAATCACATTTATAGCATAAATGTTAGATCAGTTCTTAAGGCTGTGTAGAGATACGCAGAGCTAGGTTATCTGCAGACAGTGTCTTGGGGAATTCCTCTGTGTGCTGTGCACTGTGATAATTATAAGTCTTAGAAAAATGTTGGTTAATGCTTTAAATTCCTGGAGTTATTATGTCATTATCTACTGAAATGCAGCGGAGGAAAAGAAAAATAAATAAATAAGTGTTCTAATGCAGATATGCAGTTTGTTTTTGATAAACATAAGTATACATTTCTAATGATCTGTATCTACCTTGTTAATTTGTATCTTTTAGAATATGAATCTAAATTGTTAAGGAGACAAACTAGGCCAGAAATGTAACTTTGCTGATGCCATAGGATGGAATACAGTAACATGTAACATCTAGCATATAAGTAGTAGCTAAAATTTCTTCAAACAAATAACTCAAAGGACTCATTTTCATATGGAGTAAATCAAAATAATTGATTTTTCAGGCTAAAGTTATTGAAGTATAGCAGACAAGTGGAAGAGATAGACATTAAAAGCAGGATATGTCACAGTGATGCATTCAAAAATGTAGAAATCTGGGAAGATACGATGAGCAAATTCGTTTATATATGAACACATAGGAGAGCTTTTAACAGTGTTAGTGGGGTGAGGGAAAAGTTGGACGAGAGAGGAAAGGTGGGACAATGTGATGTGAAAGATGATGGGGAGAATGTGAGTTTTTTACCTAAAGATAATAATATTAACTTCAGTGAAGGAAAACTGACAATTTCTAGATAACTGTTTGATCTTACACCCTCTTTGTATTTTTAGTTTGATATAGAACAACAACTGAGGCTCAGGCAGGTGATTTGCAGTTTGTATTTCCTGAAAGCTGCTCCATCTCTATGTTGGATAAGTGACATCATACAGAATTGGGGGTGATTAAACAAATGGTGAACAGAAATGCTTTTCCATATGTGCATCGATGAAGTTAGCCTAGGGAGCACTTCTAATGTGTTGGCAGAAGCTAACTAAGATAGCTAAGAAAGGGAGCTCACTCTTTACAGACACATTTAATATGTGAGAATTTACTTTTTGATTAAGCAGGATCTTCTTGGGAAGCATACCAAAAAAGGCTGTGCCCACAGGTGGAGAGAAACAAGAACATGACAGAAACATGAAAGGTTTCAAAAGGAAAGGAAGGTCACTCCTGTCACAAGGCTGTCCTTCCTCTTTGTAGGCAGCTATTGATAGAAAATGTCAAATTTTGTGAGCAGTTGCCATTCTGGCAGCTGGAATAGAAGATCTTTCAGTTCAAAATGTATACACATCTGTATGAACAAAATAATATTTTAAGAAAGGTGTAGAAGTGTGTGTGTATGTGTGTCTAATATACACTTTTCTTGTGAAAGGTCACCTGAGACAACCTCATACAGATGGATATTTACTCAGATGTAGTACTATTTCCACTGAAGTCTCTGTGAGTTTTGACAACTTGGGAGGACAGGACAAAGTCTTCTGGTGGCTTTCTAGGAGTAGGACCAGCAAAGTACAGTGGGATGAGGTATTCTGGTAAAGGGCCCCAGGGTTTTAATCAAGGGAATTGTATCACACTGAGAATGGAGATGTTTAGTGATGGGTGGAGTGTCACAGATAAATAAGCAAATGAAAATTGGGATGCTCATCCAGCCCTTATCTGAACAAGCCAGATCTCTTTGTCGTGCAAAAAGGGGCTGGAAAGCTTGTGAGGATAAACTTCCATCTGACATTCAATATTCTCTGCTTCTGCTTCAGCCAAAGGCACGAAATCAGCCTCACACTTTTGTCCATTCAAGGGCACTGGGGGACAGGCAAGATGCCAGCTCTAGTTTTTCTGCTCTTTGCTTAGGCCCTTTTCTTCACCTCTTTTTTTCCCCCACACCAGCTGCTGTATGGCACAGGCAATGGCTGCAGCTGCTGGTGGATGCAAATTCCTTCACACCGCCAGCATCTTCCCCTATACATCTGCATGAGCTTGTAAGTCAGTTCCAGAAAATTTAAGCAAGATTATCTCTGTGGAAACAAGAAACCTCATCTATATTCAGTGTAATATTAAGATACTGTTGGAGTGAAGTGGACTGACTTCAGTTCTGAACAGTCGTTCATGATTCACCCTTTTAATATATTTCTTTCTTTCTTTTTTTTTTTTTTTTTTTTTTTTGCCCCACAAAGCAAGAATATTAGTGGTGCTCTCCTTCTTAGGCTAAATGCGCAAGAGATTTTCATATCCCCTGGTGCTGCAGAAATCAGAATATGGAGATGTGAATGAGTAGGTGCCCTTGGGTATAACTCATCCTTGTGTGCAATAAGTAATTAACAGAAACAATTTCTTCCCACTAAATTGAGATATGGCCTTGCTTACAAGCAACCTCTGCAGTTCAACATAAACTAATACAGTATTTTTAAGCAAATCTCCCTTCCATTCTGTAGGTATAAATCGTAAAATTGTAAAATTGAGGTTTTCTAACTGTTTGTCTTTCCCATGTATTTAACAGTTCTGAAAATGCAAGTCCGGCTCTGCAGATTGAAGGTTATGTTTGTTATATACCTATATAGTGGATTTTCAGGATCAATCACTTCTCAGATGATGAAATGAAATAACCTAAAGCAAAATACAGAAGTCCAGTTAAGGCAGACTTCAGAACATGCCCTGGAAATTGTATGGAAGATTTATATTGCAGAACAGATTTCAAACATTTGCAGAAAAGTGACTAATTTCACTTTTTTAATGAAAATTCATTCCCTACAAATATTTTCATTTTCAATGACTGAAAACTGAGCTTAAGTAGCATGTGTAGCATTGACAAAAATATTGTGTTGGGATGAAAAGTTTTGGCTGTTAGATTTTGCACTTTCTGATGGAAGATCATGTTCTACTGTAGAAGACTAACTCCATTTACAAAAATAGGTTGTTTTCCTGAAAATGTTTCAGTTTTTAAAAGGCTTTATGTATCCAAGGTCAGGATTTTCTGTAAGATCTAATCCTTCATGCATTCATGCATGGCTGTGTGCAGTAACATTCTGAGTTTCCAAAAGTAGAAAAGAGTGAAGAGCCACTTCTTATAGCTGTTTGGAGAGGGTTTTGCTTAACTCTCTATGCTATCAAATGACTCAAATAAATAAATAAATAAATAAAATCACCATATGTCAGATTGGATCAGCTCAAAAATTACAGCCAGGAAGCCGCTGATAGCTTCTCTGGAGTTCTGTGAAAGTTTACATAATTGTCATTGCATGTCATTGGGTTTAGCAGCTGCAGGAAGATCCTGCTCCCCAAAAAACAGAGATAATTGATTAACTAACTGTATCTGTGGCCACCACAGTTTATCCAATGCACTAAGTCTTTAACACTCAGTCCTGTAGTCATGCTGCTGGAAATACAGTTTATGCGTTCATTCAGTTTAAGATGCCTATTCAGTCTTACAAAACTGTGGTGAATGATTTCAAGACCCAGAATTAATTAGGCCATGAGCACATGCTGATAGGATGAGCATTTTAGGGTGAGTCCAGTTGAACTCATGGCAAACTTTCCTTTTGCTTTCATATGACAGGGAATTGGAAGGAATGGGTAGGTTTGCTGAGCCCATTCCCTGTCTTAAGCAATATCATGAGTTTTCTTGACTTATTTCACTGGATATCTTGGTAAAATCTCACAACATTTCTAATGTTTTTGAAAGCTCTTTTATCTGAAAAGCCCTATTCTCTATCTTAAGTTTATTCTTAGGAAGCTGGTTCTGGTTGTTGTGCCAACAGTCATCTACTTCAAGCAGTTCTTCTATGGTGTTTGTCAATATGGGATATTTAGACATAGCACTCCTATTGTGCCAGCCTCCATCCCACAAAGGCAAACAAAACTTGGCCATCTTATCTCTTCCTGTAAACCAGGCTTTCCCTTTCCCTGATTAGTTTAATAGCCTCCCCTTGCATTTCTTTTACTGTGAATTCATCTTTCTTGGCAAGGAGTGATCAGAGCAGCACTCTGTATCCCCAAGGAGATTTTGCAGGGCTGGTTATGATAGATTATCATTGCTATCATCTGACAAGCTAAAAGTCTGTTTTAGGCTGTTTTACGTCTTCATTGGTCCATAACAACCTTGTGATTGGCAGTTCTGTCCAGGAGGGCCCTGAAGCTTCTTGTCTAATCCCGCTCCTTTAAACACAGATCATTAAGATACCCAGGTAATTTTTGAGAGTTAATTTTGAGAAGGGGATAGATTCCAGATGCATTCCTACTGATCTCCAGAGAGGGCTCTGTTGTATCCTCCCAGGAAAGGGCCTGGTACTACTTCAGTAAAAATCTTCATTTTATGACTCTGAAAGTGAGGCACAGAAACTCAAAGGCCATGACCTTAGAGTAAAGGATGGCCTTATCTTTCCACCATGACTAGCTCAGAGTGGTGGTGGTTACAAAAACCAATTTTTATGGGGCTTTTTTAACAGCATGGAGGCAGGCAAAGTGGTTAGTGTGTGCATTATGCCATGTTGTTTCTGCACACCTTAAAATACATCACCATGACCCCAGCTACGACTTCCTGAACTGCAGTTCATTGTCTCTCTAACTACACTTGCTCTTTCCCATTCTCAGGCTGATGAGGCAAGGGGACTAACCAGGAATTGTGACTCTACCACCTCTCTGGGCAGCTTGTTCTAGCACCTGACCACTCTTTCAGAGAGGAAATTTTTCTTAATATACAACCTGAATCTCCCCTGGCACAACTGGAGGTCATGTCCTCTCATCTCTTTGCCACAGTCTTCTTTCAGGGAATTATAGAGACTGATTCCCTTTGGAATTAAGTCTGGGTATCAATTTTCCTAGGAAAATCTATCAGGCTGCAGAATAACAGAATGCTTGAAGATGGAAGGGACCTCTGGATGCCATCTGGTCCAGCCTTTGCTCATGCAGGGCCACTGATTCATACTTGTGCTGCTATCAGCATATCAGGAAGTGACTGAGGATGGAGAAGCAGGATTCTACATGGTTCTTGTCGGGGCTGTGGAGCAAAGAGGATTTTCCATGGATTTTCTGCATAAAGAGCAGCCCATAGTGTAACTTTAGAAATAAAATATTTCAGTGTTTTAATTTGTTTTGTGTTCTCTCTTTTGGCATGCTCTCTTAGTTTGTCTTGGTTTTCTGTGGCTGGCTTCTGCTTGGGTCAGCATTTACATGTACACCTGTTACAACCATCTGATCTCCAGCTACCTAAGCTAAACCTATACGTTGTTTGGTATCCTCATCTCCCAGGTCTGGCTGATGATGTTTGAAGGACAGGAGGATATGCTCTCAGTTCAGCTAAGCAATACAACATGTTGCAGCCTTTTGAAGAAAACCTTTTATATATCACAAAAAGAAAAAAAAAAAAAAAAGAAAAAAAATGTATAATGAAATTCTCTGATGTATCCTTCATATCTCAGCATTTTCTGAATTTTCTGAGGATATCAATAAAGAAAATAATCTTCAAAGCTACCTCCTTCCAGCAATTTTGATACATTTAAGACATGCAGTGAAACATTCATGATGAACCACAAAGTGCATGGTTTAGATACATATATATGTGCCTGTGGGAGTACATAGTACGCTCTTAGATGAAATATTTTTTACTTTTATATAAATTTTAAAGGAATTAAACAATTATTAAAAAGCACATTTTAAGATGAATCTGTAAGTATGTAACTATATGTAATTTTAAAAGTATTTATACAAATATCCTTAAGTGGATAAATTAATTATCCACTGGAAGGATCCTGCACAGGCAGTGAAGGAAGCAGGCATAAACTGGTGCTCAAAAATCCTTCATGATAACATCCTCAATCTCTGCAGTTAGACAAGACATGTGGTTCTTCATTCCACAGTGTCTTAGCCCACTCCTTTACTGTTCATTCCATTAAGTTTTACAATTAAAAGAGATGAACATTCAGTGAAGATCAAAACTGGGCAATGAATAAATTTCTCTTCGAGTAAAAGATAATCTGAGTGTATATATATATATATATATATATATATATATATATATATATATATGTATGTATATCAGAAAAGGATCCAGCTTGGATTAAATTTATGGAATAATTTCACAGAAAAATAAAGCAACAAAGGTTTTCCTTTAAACAGTGCAACTTATCTTTCTCATGGTTATCTATTGCAAACATTTTGAATTTTCAGTTGAATGAGGTCTTTCAATTTAGAAATTAGCTCTGAAAATAATTCTGAAGACAATGCCATAAAAATATTTAGGTTTAAATAAAGTATTTCTGATTAATAGAACATGATTTTTTTCAGTGCTTATCTTTTCAGTTGACTGAAATAAGAATTATTTTACCCACTCACTCAGGAGAAAAAAAAAAAAGGGGGGGGAGGGGGGGCAGGGGAGGAAGAAAGCACTTAGATACTTATTTGAGTAAAAATCTGGAAGAAGCAGCAAAGTTTTCCTTGCATTATTAAACATGACATAGTCTCTTGTTACAACAGTTTAACAGAGTAGAAAAAGATGTAAGTAGTTCTTGTGAAAGAATGAAACTGTGAAAAACAAGTTTATTGAATTTTAAATGTCCATTTGTCTTCACCGTCATAGCACACACAGACAGGACTGTGATAGTGCTGCATCACTGGATATATTTTATTCTATTTTTGCATGAAAAAAATACATGCCCTAAAACCCCAACCTGATGTAGTTTTCTCCACTCATTGACAGGTGAAAGGATATCTTTCGTGTTTCATGATTGGTTATGATGCCTTCTATGTGTACCAACAATAGAACCCCTCTATATTCCATGCACCTCCCTATGATGGGAACCTATCAAATTGAAGTTGAGGTGGTTTCATTTTCTCTGATGAATGTTGAGGCTCAAGGATAAAATTCTCCTACATGAGAATGTGCTGTTAGTGCACACTGACTCCTAAACCCCAGCCATTCCACTTGTTCACACTTTGCAGTATGGATACCATGAAAGGAGAAAAGCCATAAAGTAGCATCTACTGCCCTGCGGAGGAGCAAGAAGTTGGCTGGCCCTTGCACCATCACACCAACAGCTCTTGAATCAGGATTAATCCGCATTTATGAGTTGGTTCTGTGTATGAATGTATGGGAAAAATAGGTCTCCAGGATATTTATATGTCCATATGACAAATAAACTCTCTTTGTCATTGCTGTAATACAAATTAACTGAGGCAAAGGAAGGAAAGACCCTCCTCACCACACCCGACCGTTTTAGCTTTGGGTTCTCTCCCATCTTCTAACCTTGCAGCAATGACTTTCAAGGGCAGGTCCTGCACCATGAGCATGGTCAGAGGTGCACAGCATATAGACATATCATGTGGCCCTGCTACTAAATACTCCAGCCCACCAGGGCTCTGTTGTCTTTCCTGTCGATATAAGAATGACTTTTGCACATAGCACAGTGAGAAAATCTACTCACCATACAATCTCCAAAGCAAGACATGGGCAGAATATGTTCCTGACTTAGCCTTGCTCCCAGACATCCCTTCTACCTGCACTGCAAAGCATTAATGTGCTGTCAGTTAATGCTGCCCTCAGACTGCACTGGCTGAGCTGTAGTGGATGGTGCCCCAGAGGAGCAACAGAAGCATTAATTCCTCTTTCAACTCATCTTTTTTGTAAAGTTTTCACTTGTGAGACCAGAAACTCAGTGACCTTGGCAAGGAGGGAAATGGAAAATGGGTTTAGTGGGAAGGTATGACTCAAAAGCACTGTTCAGAGCTCAGATATTTTCCCCTAGGGATTATAGAGTGAGCAATACTCAAATCAGTGTGTCAGGATGTCACCAGGCACACGCTAGAAGAAACTTTATGTGGCCTGATGTGAGTGCTGCAGTTGAGGCTCTGAGTTTAAAGGAATGCTCTGATTCAATCAATGTCCTTACGCTTGTATGACTGTCTGCTCCTCCTATTTCAGTCCTCTTACTACTCCCGTGCTCTTTACTGTTTCCTCCTCCATAAGCATCTATCATGGAGCCATTCTTATCCTCTGCCTCGGACAGCTAACGGGCATCTGTCACCAGACTGCTCTTTGACAACGGTCCATCGATCACCCTGAAGGAAATGGTTATTGAGTGGGTGGCAATCAACTTTTTACCTCTCCCTGGAGCCAGAGTGCATCAGTGCTTTCCAGTATTAGGCAGAAGACTCCTGGAAGGTATTTTTTACAGTGCAGTTCTTTACATGGAAGCCTGATGTTCCAGTGCCAAGTCATGGGGCTCAAGGGACATAGCTGCAATTTGTTGCTAAGTTGTGCTTTGAACACAGTGCCAGCTAAAGGTAGGAAAGAGAGTTGGTGCCGGAGGCTGAGAGCTTCTGGCTGACAACTTCTGATTTCCAAGTCTGAGCAGCTATTGAGATCAGTGGGGAAATTATCTGTTGATGCCAAAACATTCCACCATCCCTCACCACCTATGCAAACCTGAACGCAAACTGAGACAGAATGGAAAAACATTACCCAACACAACTGGAGGAAGGAAGCTCCAGGTGCAAATGTTCATTCGGAAAGAAAGAATTACAATTAAAAATGGTCTGATGATGCAGGTTTTGTACAATTTTGTCTCAGGTTTTGATGGAGAAAGCTGAATTTTTACTCTGAAAGAAGAGAAAGACGGAGAATAAAAGAAAAGTCAAACCTGAGTTTCCACACAGGAACAGACAGCAGACCAGAACCTTTAATTCTCGAACCTTTGCAGCATACAGATAGCTTGCCTCACTAATTCCCTTTAGCCTTCAAAGATAACTGCACCTGAAAATGTGGACTTTACCAAAAAGACATAGTGTCTATGGGGCTGTGTCCTGGTTTCAGCTGGGACAGAGTGGATTTTCTTCACAGTGCCTACTATCATGCTGTGTTTTGAATTTAGGAGAAAAACATCACTAACAACACTCTGATGTTTTGGCTGTTGCTGAGCAGTGCTGCACAGCACCAAGGAAGTTTCAGCTTCTGGTACTGTCCTGCCATCAAGAGCACTGGGGGGCTTAAGGAACTGGGAGGGGACTGAACCAAGAGAGCTGACTGGAAAGGTAGGACTTGTGATGGAAGCAGCAAAGTTTGCATGAAGCTGCACTGCAGACACACACTTCACATCTGCCCATGTGTTCACTTTTGAAGTGTTTTACAAACATCTGTCAGTGTCCATTGATGACCTCATGAGTTCACTAAGTGATCTGCAATCAAGCTCTGTCTTCAACTGATAGCAACCTTTAATACATTATTCTAATTTCTCCCAGTTTCTTCTCCACCAAAGCTGAATTCAATGCTGCTCATAGTGAGAGCATGACAAGAAAGTCAAAATGAGTGATTTGTTTGATAGTTTCCTCATTTTCTGTTTACAAATGATACATGAATAGAGTGTCAATTTCTCTGATGTAGTCATTAGAAAAAATTACTCAAAAATTTCTTCTGAAATAGAACTCAGTCAAATTGTTGTTCATACTAGTAGTGGAGGTCTGGTTTGTGCTATAACATAGCTAACTTTTGCAATTAACCTATATTACTAATTAACTGCTTAATTTATCAGTGCATTTGGTTTATGTTTACCATAGCAAATTACAGTCTATGCAACAGTGCTGTGTTGGTCACCTGGCTGCCTGCTAGATCTGCAGGAGGAAAACACAACAAAGAAGTGAATCCTTAGGAAATCAGCACTCTATGTCCTCTGCATGCCAGAGTAAGGACCTTCCTCCATGGTTTGACTCCCTGAATGTTGGGGATCATGTAGTGATGTAATGGCAAGCAGCAATAGACTTTGTCTTTGCACCATGCACATGAATGGAACAGAGCAGAATAATTCATGAGTGGTTTTTTTGCCTCTGGTCCCTATTGGAAAAGGCGATGAGATCCTTTTCCTTTATTCTCTGTAGAAAATATTGGGTAAACTCTCCCAAATACAACACATATTACAAGAGACAAGTAACTAAAAGGATGCATTAAAGTAAGGAAGGTAGTGATTGTGAGTATCTGTTCCAACTAAGCTTGTATTTGTGGCCAGGATCCATGATATTTTACCCACGTGATCAGACTGAAGTGCACAAAATTTCTGTTGTAAATGTCCTTCTCACTCTCTGAATTACTGTGGAAACATAACTGGAGTTTAATGGGTTTTGTGCATCAACCCACAGCTATAGTTAAGCATGCTTCAAAATACAGCAGAATAGTCAGGTTACAGGTACTGTTATAATGTCCTTATCCCCAAATTCGTCTCCACCACTCTGTAAATGCTGGTAATATTTTTTCATCTATCGCAGAATGAGAAGCATCACAGAGGCATTCTGTATCAAAAGGCCTTTCACTCTGTTGCGGCTTCCGATCCAGATCTACTACAGATATCTCCTTTTGGCTACTATTGGAAGTTCCCTGCAGTGTGTAATAAACATTCACTTCATATCACACATCTCACTCCGACAGGCAAATCCCTTGCATATCAATGCAGCCCTGTGAAGAGATTTTGCTTTTTTACATTCCTTCCACTCCCAGCTATTAATTTGCACTGACTAGATAGCAGGGGGTCCCACTCTGCCCCAGAGATGTGCTTGCGACTTCCATCGACTTTAATAGGATTTGCTTGAACTTGTAGAGAGTCAGTCCCTCAGCAGAATTCAAACAAGCTGGCTGAAAAATTCAAAGTCATCAAGAGGCTTTGAAAACTCAGTTTCTCTTAATGGGAGCAAAATGTTCAAATCTCAGGTTAAAAAAACATGCAGTTCATAATAGCTAACTGGTTTTAGTTTTATTGTCTGTTCCACAATGCAAACCTACTGCCTGCAATGACTGCACAAGAGAAAAAAATGAGGGTAGGAGTTAGCCTTTCACTTACTGGTCTTTTATTTGAACTGAATGACAGTGCTTTCATAAGTTCAGTTTGTGCAAGGGTGAATTACTTCTACAAACATTTTGACAGACCTGCAAAGGACTGAAAACACCTTTCTCTGCCACCACTGTTTGTAGAAAATGATTTATGGGTGCTACTGATAACTGCTATTTCAGATTAAACCTGAGCTACTCTAGATTAAAAGGAGAGTACTAAATAATTCAGGAAACCTCTAAACGGAAATAGCTAATACATATATAGCAATCTGTGTCTGATTGCCTTTATCCACTTGAACCATAATCAGCAATTATTAAATCAGAAGAGCTTCACCGTGTTATTTAAACATACAGTGAAACTATAAAAGACATCTAAATAGATGTTCAATTTCTGTGACTTTCAGAAAATATATGTGCCAAAAATACGCGCAAGGAATGGGCTGGGAATTGAGAGTATTTTAGGTGCAGTGCGTCAAACAAGAGTAAATCAATTGAGAAGAAAATCATTTATGCGTATTTTAAGAAGCCCACACTTCAAAGATACCTCTAGGTACCTGTGATGCCTTCATACGAGTTCGAAAAGAGTCCTGGAAGAGCACACATCTTGTCACGGAGATTATATGGACAAGGAGTGCAAATGAATGTGATTAACTGTTTGTTTTTTAAATATTAACCATGTCTTCTCTTTTCCATCTCAAATCTATCAGGTTGAGCAAATTGCACAAAGGACAGGAAAGAAAAAATCCTTCACTTAATTGTTTAGCCAATATTTACTGGGAAGAGGTGTATTATTAACACAGCAAAAGAGGCTGTTAATTACTATTCACTGCATTTCCAATAAAAAATTGGCACTTGCTATTTCTATAAAAGAATAAATGTCAGTAATAGTCCATCCTAAGTTGCATATGTGGTAGAATAAACTGTGAGTGTTGTTTATTTGTACTATGTAGACATATGCTACATGAGGAAACACCTTTTTTCAGATGCTGTTCCAAAAGGTTTTTTGTTGGTGACCTTTAATTATCCATTATCCAATTATGCAGACACCCAATGGTATGTTCATGTGCCTGTACTTGTTTTTTCCACAAAAACCTGTGCTTTTACGCTTTTCACATGCTTTGTGGGAGACAGCAAAAATATGAACAAATAGATCAACCTGAATGCTGTTTCATTTTGTATATGAAAAGGTTTAAATTGTAGAATCATTGTTGACTAAAGTGTGTTATCTGTTTACTGAGAGAAAGAGGAAGTGAGAGGAAAGTTGTTCTAGGTTAATACACTTGAACTGTTATTGTTAAGGTCAGACTTCACTTTTCTGCTTGATTTTAGCTGTCCTACGTGAACTTTGGTTATTAATCCAAGACCAGCATTCCTGAAACCCATGCTGTGCCATGGAAATAAAACTTAGACAAAAGGAATATTTACAGCTTTTTTAGACTGTCTTTCTATCCAGTGGTAGGATCACCTCTATGTAAGCTGTTCCTGACATGTGTTTGCCAAAGTAATTTTTAACGCTGGATTTCTTCCTGCAGTTAAAATCTGTATATTTTTTTTCTGTCCTCAGAATGTGAGAACTTATCCCCTTTGTGTCCATAATAACTCAGGATGAATTTCATGTCTTCACTCAGACTTCTCTTAGTCCAAGAAATATTCAGTTCCCTCCTTCTGCATCACATTTTTTCTCACTATTATAACAATCCTTCTGTAATCAGTCCTTCCTGAGGATGGATGCAGTATTACAGCACTGGATAGAACAAGAGGGATTTTTCACATGACGTTTTAGTTAAACATATTTGGTTCTTACTGCGAGAAGCCGCAGTTTTTGGTATAAACTCCCTAATATGTCATTATTTTTCTGATTCCTGCCCTATCATTGTGTGTTTACAGACTTCCTGCTTGAGCCTGACTCAAGCCTGATTTGATTTTTTGCAAATATATCAGACACACTTACCCCTTCGGCTCAACATTCATGAGAATATTGAATTGTATCAGACCCAGAACGGATCTCTGTAATTCCCACCTTATACAATCCTACCATTTTGACAGTGAAACATGAATAAGTTAAAGTTCTGACTTCTATACAACTTTGCATACCCTTTCTCTGAGTTTAATCTTGACCACATTTTCTTGGCTTACTTATGAAAATATTACGTGGGATGATGTCAAAAGCCTCACTGTCATCAAGAAGTACAACTTTAACTTTTCCTCCTCTTCCCACATGATTTGTTATGAAGTTATAGGGTGAAAATTGATTGGTTTAACATTATTAGTTCTTCACAAATTCATACTGGCTGCTACTCCTCTCCTTGTCCTTGTCCAGGTGCTTGGAAGTATTTAGATAATTTGTTTCAGTGTTTTTCCAGGGGTCAGTTAGATAGTCAGATTGATAGTTCTGTCTCCTCTTTTTCTCTTCCAACAAGCAGATGATCTGCTGGCTATTCTTCTGTCGTCTGCACCAGTGCATCTCCTGTGATTTTCCTAAAAGATCTAAAAGTCTGTCAGATAGTTTCTGCCTGTTGTGTAAGCATCCTGAGATATATTTCCCACTGTCTCACTGAACTCAAGACATCTATCTTATCTAAGTATTTTCTAATCTGATCTTTTGAGTTATTACCCTTAGTTATATCAACCAGTCATAGCTGACCTTTCCTGTGAAAGCTGAAATGAAAAGGCACTGAACATTTTACTTTTCTCAGATTCATCTGGCAGGAGCTTATTCTCCCTGTTTAGCCGTGATCCAGTGTTTTCCTTGGACTAAATACAAATGTGCTTACAGAAAGCTTTTTCTTCCTTTGCTAATTTCCTCTCTTTTTGTACCTTCGCCTTCCTGATTTTTTCCCCCACATATTTATGCTATTCATTCGTATTTGTCTTTAGTATTTCAATGTAGTTTTCACTTCCTGTACATTTTATTTAGCTCCAGGTCATTGAAGAGCTCATGGTTTAGCCAAATTGTTTTCTGATTACACTTCCTATCCTTCCTTCATGTTGGCATGGCTTCTGATTGTACCCTCACTGTCATTTCTTTAAAGAATTGCCAGCTCTACTGCACTCCTTTGTCACTTCAACTTGTTTCCGAGGAGATCTTGCCCACCAATTTACAGTGTTTATTGAGTTCTTGCCTCTAGAAATACATTGCTTCCAGTTTTCTGTTTATCCTTCTTCCTTTGTTAAATATAGTGAATTAAGCCATTTAATGGTAATTATAACTCAAGTTTCTCCATTCAAAAGCTGGGATAAAATCTGTTTAGCTCTGTAGATTATAAATTTTTCCAGCAAGGAAAAAAATTTACTCACTCTCTCTTTCCCTCCCCACCCCTCCCCCCCCCCAGCTCAAAATGAAGATATATGCAGTATCTTCCCTTTCCTATTACACCTTGTTTCTTCTTTCAACAGGTAACCTCAGTACTTCTCTGCACTGCCATTATGCTGTAATATATCATCTCCTTCTACAATATTAGATTGGATGCTGTTAATCAGCTTGAAGGGCACAGTTATATGAGCAAATGCATACAAATAGTGATACTGTACTGAAAACAACTGAAGATATTATTATATTTTAATATTATATATTTTGTTGTTCTTGATGTCAAATTAGAACAAGACTAAAGTTAATGACACTATATCTCTGTATTTTACCTAAATTAGTGCTCTGGATATCATGGGGAAGAACTGAGGACTTGCAGGTCAGAAAGAAGTTCTGGTGTAGCCCAGCCAGCATTTCAGTATGCACAGTCTGGTGACCATGAAAACAGTGATGTGGAACTCACAGAGTCCGGAGACCAGACACAACATCACGTTATCTCTGCTGTTCAAGGAGGGGCTAATGCTGCTGTGCTCTTTACAGGAATGTGAAGAATTTCCAGATGCAGATGTCTGATTTACACTTTCAATTATCTTCAACTGGAATAAGGGCAGATCACTTGGTCATTCCACATCGGTAGACTGAGGCCAATTTGTGAGGTTCAGCAAGAGTAAGTGCCATTGTCCTGCATTTTGGTCACAAGAACTCCATGCAACACTACAGGCTTGGAGCAGAGAGTCTGGAAAGTTGCACAGAGGAAATAGATCTGGAAGTGTTAGTTACCAGAAGTCTGAACATGAGCAAGCAGTGTGCCCAGGTGGCCAAGAAGGACTATGGTGTCCTGCCTTGTATCAGAAATTGTGTAGCCAGTAGGAGCAGAGAAGTGATTGTCCTTCTGTAATCATCACTGGTGAGGCTACTCCTCAAGTATTGTGTTCAGTTTTGGGCCCCTCATTACAAGAAAGACATTGAGTGTGTCCAGAGAAGGGCAATGAAGCTGTGAATTTTCTGGAACACAAGTCTTATGGAGAATGGCTGAGTGAACTGTTCAGTCTGGGAAAGAAGAAGCTCAGGGGAGACCCTGTAGCTCCCTACAACTCTCTGGAAGAACTGACGAAGTGAGGGTCAGCTATTTCTCACAGATAATAGCAATAAAACTAGAGGGAATGGCTTCAAGTTGTGCAAGAGGAGATTCAGATCATATTTAAGGAAAAATTTATTATCTGAAAGAGTGGTCAGGTGCTAGAATGAGTTGCCCGGGGAGGCTGTGGAGTTACCATCCCTGGGGGTGTTCAAGAAACATTTAGATGTTGTGATAACAGACATGTTTCATTGGGGAAATACTGGTGGTAGGTGGACTGCCGGACTAGATGGTCTTGAAGGTGGGGTAAAGAAATCCAAGGCCCAACTGTTACTGGATTTGTCAAGAGATGCAAATAAGAACATGAAAAACTTCAACAGGTACGTCAAACAGTAAAGGAAAGAAAGACATATCACCCAGCAAGCAATACAGGCAGACCGGTAACAAGAAGGCGGCTGAGGTACTCAACAATTTTTTTTTTTTTGCCTCAGTCTTCTCAGTCTTCACTACCGACTGCTCTTCATGCTACCCCTCTAATGGAAATCATGAGAGGTGGGGACTGTGAAATCAATGTCCCTCCCAGGTTTATGACCACCTGGGAAACCTGAACATCTGTAAGTAAGTCTATGGGTCCTGATGAAATACATCCCATAGTCCTGAGGGAACTGACTGGCAGAGTTGCCACTCTCAATGGTATTTTAAAAGTCATGGCAGTCAGGTGAAGTCCCCCGTGGCTGGAAAAAAGGCAGTGTCACACCCACTTTTAAGAAAGGTAGAGAGGATGACTCAGGGAACTGCTGACCTGTTAGCCTTGCTTCAGCGCCAAAGATAATGGAGCAGATCTTATTGGAAGCTACACCAAAACATGTGCGAGAGATAGAGGTGATAGTAGACAACCAGCATTGCTTCACCAAGGGTAAATCCTGCCTACCAACCCAGTGGCTTTCTGTGATGGCATAACTGCATTTCTGGAGAAGAGCAACTGATGTCATCTATGTGGAATTCAGTCAGGCCTTTGACATTGTCCACCCTAATGTCCTTCTCTCTAAGTTAGAAAGATACAGATTTAATGGGTGGACGGCTCAGTGAATGAAGAAGTAGTTGCAAGATTTTATCAAGAGAAATGGTCAATGGATCCATCTTAATGGAGATCTGTGATAAGTGGTATCCCTTGAGGATCAGTAGAGACTGATGCTCTTCAACATTTTCATCAATAACATCAACAATTGGCGTGAGTGCATCCTAGCAAGTTTAAGGATGACACCAGGTAGTCAACATGCTTAAGGGACAGGATGACATCTAGAGAGAGCTTGGCAGGCTTGAGTGTGACTGCAATACTAATATTCCCTATTTAACATCCACATTTGAGGAATCATAAAAATAAATAAATACGTAAATCTACAGTCCTGTGCTCCTGACAGTGCTTGATTCAAGTTGATGATGTCATTCATTCATTAAATCCACTCTTAGGCATTATGTACAGCCAGGGTATGTCAGAAAAATGAAATGGTCATTTCTCTCAGTAGCATAAGTAACAACATTTTTTTCCATCATAATTTCCATCTGCAATGAATCAGCAACATAAGGAACATAATTTGGCAGTGATCATTTTCAGAATAAGTCCCTCAGTTTTAAATCACCTGTGATTTTACTGAGGGGACACTTCATACTCCGTAATCCAGATTCTTAATGAATATATAAAACAGGACTGGAAAAACAAACAAACAAACAAACAAACAAACAAAAGTTTATTGAAAAGAAAAGCCAGTGAATTTAATTCTTCATGAAAAATGGTCTTCAGATGCCCTTTGACTTATCAAAATCATGTCTGGAAATGTACTGAGTATCTTACTGCTTTGTAATTACATCTGTTTTGAAAATATTTTCACCACAGACAACCCCAAATGTTCCAGATGTCACAGGTTCTAGTGATGATCACAAATACTTAACGTTGTGCCTTTTCTCTCTTGCCAAGTCTACAACACCATAAGCATTCTGAAGAGCCAAAGAAAACCTTTGGCTCACTTTGAACAGCCATCACAATACTGTTTGCTGGTATGGAATGCAGTTAGTTATATATATTAGCTCTACATACCACTGAGAGGACATATATCTACTGTGTGAATACTGAGTGAGCTTCAGCTGAAGCACGTGTTTATGCAGTGTAAATGACTTGTATTTACAGATGTGTCTCATGCAATTATGTGTGTTGGGCTGGTGCAGCTGACATTTGAAATCTTGATGACGTAACTGATATGTGGTCAGTAAAAATGCATGTAGTTTGTATTCCACTGGAGGTTTGTATGGCCTCCTGCAGAAGTGCAAACAGGTGGGAGTTATTTATATTACAGTTTTGATCAGCTCTGGATGGCGTAAACAAGCCAGATTTCAGATCATTATCTCAGCTATCTATGCTCTATGAGCTTGACTATGATTACTGCTAGTCATTTCAGAGGATCAGTGAAATAGATTAACAATTAATCTGAAGTGGGATTCATCTAAGAAAATGGTGTTTTGAGCATATAGACATTTATAGAGGAGAGTCAGAGCCAGTCAGGGTAGTCCTGCATTAATTCCAGTAAAAGTAGACATTTCCATTCAGTGTGAAGTATTTCTCCCAACATCATGGCTCTACTGGTTATGTTTCCATTGATAAAAACAGAAATCTAGACAGCTGTCTCAGATATGGATGCTTATATCTCAGTTACCTTGAGAGAAATATCCCAGACCTTGAGTAAGCGTGGCTGAATCTAGATAAGCTACATTTTGTTGGTTGGATGGGGCTTAATTTGGACCACTGTTAATTCTGTTTTGTTGTCAGAAATGGTCAAAACTGCTTTTGAAAATTTGCTTTCTGGGATACTGTATTGTTTTCCACAAATTATTTGACTAGTTGTTGTTGTGGACAACAGGAGTAGAATCATATTTTGAGTGCAAGAAAAGGGATTTTGATGGTTTTCCTTGGATATATAACTTTAGTGTGTCATTCATCATAGTATATGTTAGTGGCTTGCACTGCTCATGTGAGAAGCCTGGGCTATACAAGCAGTGAGCAGTGTTCACAGTAACCCATTAACCAGTGTTCACAGTAGCAGAAATAGGAGTGAGAAAATGCAAACTATGCACAAAATTAATGGAATTGGGATATGACTGCTTGTCTTGTCAAGGTTTAATGCCATTATTTCTTACAAACTTAACAGTCTCTCATTGGCTTAACAGGAGACAACTATACCAAACTCAGTTTAGCGCTGAGTTGCGGTCTCTTTCAGTGTATGAATGTGTGGTTTCTTCTTGCTTCAGGTGAGGTCTCTTCTCTCTGATCTAATCCAGAGTAGATCTTGTTACTGTCTCATGAACTTGCCCAAGATGAGTTGTTGGAGTGATGCAATATATATTACCATAGGGTGGATACTACCTCTGTATACCTCTTTGACTGTCAGATTAAGTTGACAACAGTGCAGTTACCTGGTCTGACCTCCCTTCACTGAAAGGAATTGTCCCACATACACAGATGAGGCTGTAGTTATGTACTCATGCCCCTCTCTGTGGAAGCTGTGCTAGTTTAGAGTGTGAGATTCAGGCTCTCTGAAACCTCTGCCAAGAGTGCTCAAGCCAAAACCCAAAGAAGAGCCACCAGATAGGAAGTGTGTTCAGTACACCAGCTTGCATCTGAAAGTAAAATCCAGGAATGAAAGCCTTTATCTCAGCAGTATACAGCACTTTACTATTATTAGCAGCACTTATACCAAGGAGACGGATATTTATCTTTTGGAGAAAATATTCCTGTGATTCTCCTTGCTCTCCTGATTTTTTCTTTTCCTGTTTGCATAGTTTCCTCACAAAGAATAATGAATATATCTGAAGCAGGTTTCTCAGTTTATTTGGTTGTTAAAGATGTGGAGAACTTCAGTACCCTCAGGACCTCAGCGCTGTTGCTTTAATAAATATCTTTCAAAATGACAAGGCCACTGGCACCCTTTCTGTGCTTTTATGGTACAGTGATCTTAAAGCAGCATGGTGCATTTTATTTATTAGCCAGCCCATTAATCACACAGGTATCAGTTGGCTTCAGGGAAATTTTTAATTAGAGATATTTAAGGTTGAGAGAAAGTGCTTCTCTGACAGACAATGGGAGCAAGCAAAAGAAGGAGGCAGGCTATCTTTGTGACTCTGTGATTAATACAGGATTTAAATAAAATATTCATGAAAGGAAATTGAAGTTATAGCCAAATTCAAATGTTAAACCTCCTTTAAAACTCAAGTCTAAATTCTTTGGAGATTCATTCTTCTCTGTATTCATTAGTGAGGAATGAATCTAATGAACGCGAGAGAAAAGGGAGTCTGTTCTCTAATGCAGCAACTTAGAAACATCTTTAAATGATATATATGTATATATATATATATAAATAAACCACTACTTAATGCCATGGATTATATCCATACAATTATTTGAAATTGCTCACAAGTTACTGGGATGAGTATAAAGGAAAATTAGAGGTGGAACTGGGGACATTCCTGACAGTACACTGAGTTGTATAGAACAGAAAGGAAAGATTGTCAGGAGGGCAACTGTATCCTTCTGGCAATGGGGGACTAGTGGTTACTAATGCTTAAAGCCTGCTTTGTCACATGAAAAATGAATGGTACTGGCTGTGCAAACATCTCCCTTGTTAGATAATTAATCAGGTGTACTTTGTTTTGATATAGTACCTCTCTGGCCTGCTTGCAGGCATCTCCTGCAATAGCCCTGTAAAATGGATTGTTAAGAAAAAAGGGACAAGAAGCCAAACAAACCCTGCAGCAAATGTTGCATGTGACTCTGTCTGTCTACACCAGCAATAAAATGGAACATTAAATTGTCCTACTTTCACATGGCAACAGTCCTGGATGCTCACACTTACCCACTTAAATCTGCAGGGAAATTCATTGAGCCCCATCACATCATATCTGTTTTCTCTTCCCTTTTGTATGCCACAGCTAGTCTCCTAAAACACAATATATCCTATGCCTTTGGCCTCTTGTTGCTATAAACTTCTGAAGCACTTCTGGATTCTCCGTGTGGAAAGAAAAGTTACGAATTGGTCACCATAATGTACTAACCTGAACTTAATGGAAAGGAAGGAACACTGATGATGCTGTCTCTAACACCAGTTAAGCTACTCCTGACTAAAGACAGAATAAGATCAGGAGGTTACAGAGGTATCCCAGAACTTGACAAGTCCACAAGTGGTTTCCTCTTATTCAAGGGCAAATGTTTCTGCTGACCTCTGATTTGTCCTGTGTGTAAGTTGGACTGTTTCTCCCAACCACTGCACATTTTTCTTCTTTTCTGTTGTTTTCAGAGAGGAAAGAGCATTTCTGGCCAAGAATCACAGATCACAGAATCACAGAATGGCCAGGGTTTGAACAGACCTCAAGGATCATGAAGCTCCAACCCCCCTGCCTGGCAGGGCCACCAAACTTCCTCATTTACTAGATCAGGTTACCCAGGGCCCCATCCAACCTGGATTTGAACACCTCTAGGGAAAGGGCATCCACAACTTCCCTGGGCAACCTGTTCCAGGACCTCACTTTCCTAGTAAAGAACTTCCCCTTAACATCCAACCTAAAACTTCCCTAGAAGATTTTAGCCTTCACCTTTCACTCTGTTCAACTGAGATAGATGCACACACAGAAAAAGAAAGTGCTAGCACACAAAGAATCACAGAATGGTTGAGGTTGTATGGGATCTGTGGAGGTCATCTGATTGAAATCCTAGTCAACTAGATGCCTAGAACTTTGGTATTATTGATACTCAAAAATCAACAGGTTGAGAATTGAAAACAGATACACCTCCCAGGAATATCATGTTAGATGACTTGATATCAGGAATCGTGTTTGACACACTGTGGGTTAGTTATGTGGTCTTGGGATGGAAGGATGGGATGCACATGGACTGTAGATTGAGGGTGCTTCTATTTGAACAAAAAGATACATGTAATATCATGTTTTCCAGAAGGGTGTTTTAGTTAGTTAGTTAGTTTCTTTGTTTCTAGTTCTCTTATTTACCTTGGAAAAACAAGACTCGTATATGGATTTGTCATCTAATATCTCTGTATTAATGCCATTTTTAAATGGAATAAACTTAAATTTGATAACTAGTTCATTTGAAATGTCATATATATCACTGTAGCATTCTAATTAAGTCTAAGGCTTATTAGTCTACGTTGCCTTAGAATTAGAATCAAGCTAAAGCTATCCATAGGGCTATGTACAACCTGTTTCTAGTAGATTAAAAACTAATAGTCCAATTTGAAAAAAAAAAAAAAAATACAATGCTCTTTCACATGCAATGTAAATTTCATCCATCGTTGTCATTAAAATCTTGTTAACAATGATTTTAAGTTTGGGATTTTTCAAAATTTATAGATAAATTAAAAATGTGGAAAGAAGATACAATTGGAAGAGAATAGAAGATCCAAGCCAGTATAACAGAGAAAAATGAAAGCATTTCTAAATTGTTGATAACTTATTTTTTTTCCCAATGGAGTAACCCTCCCTTTCCCATCCACAATAGGTGAAATCAGTTTCTCCTCTATTGGAATGAATGTGTCACATTGAAACATATTTTTCCCCCTGCTCTAATTTCTCACAGATCATTTGGCAATCCATCTTTTCAGGCTGTGTTGTTCAGGTATATGATCATATTTGAAATTCTAGCAGCCATTAATCACTGCTCTGTGACCTGCCTTAGTCCACTTTTACTCAGCTTCTATTCTTCTGCTCTAGACTGCAAGTGCTGCGTAAACTGTTTGCTTTTCTGGTGCAGCATTTGCACAGCATCTTGGCAAACTCAATCCAAATGTTACCAGTTAACTTTTGGCCAAAAAATGCAGTAGATTTTTCTTACATGGAATTTGATGCCTACGTATGATTTCCCTTGATCACTGTTTCAAGCATATCTTTTGACTCTGTTATCACCTGGTCTCGCCTTGCTTCTGTCCCGACTGTAGAATGGAAACAGTTGTCACACAAGCCTGAAGACAATTTTTAGCACCTGATTGCTCTCTATCGTGCATCTTTAATTTTTCAGGAGGCTTGTTTAACTATTGTATTGTTAGCAGTCAGACAAACCTTTTGCTTTCACGGAGGGAAAAATAAAGTTCAGACTGAAGATAAATATCAGATTCATTTTGTAAAAACAGTACAATTTATCTGACACTTTTAAATATTTCAGTAGGCACTCAGTTCTAAGTGAGGTTATGCTAGAAATACACTGAGCAGGAATATATTTGGCACAAGCACTTACTGACTTTAGGCAGTAGAAAGATAGAAAGAAGGGAAAATGAGATTTCTCTCATCAAACTGTTTAAGAAATACAGTCATGAAAAGTAATAGCATAACAGATAGTAGGCCTCACTTATCTTACAAGCTTGTCCTGTGTAGGAAAGACTAGAGGGTGTTAAACCCTCTCAATTGATTACAGATTAAGTCTCTATAGATAACTTTGACTAGAAAATGAGCATTCAAATAATTCAGAAAAGATGATTACTATTTTAAATGGCTTCAGTGACGAACAAAAAAAATCCTGCCTTAAATAGTCTGGTTCAAAGCCACATGGCAAGTTATGTCACAGCTAGGAATACAGATCAAGTTTCCTGAGATGTACTTTAAGCATGTCTATCCTGTTCTTGTTTCTTTAGTGATGACCTGAACCATTTGAACTTGCTCAACTGCGACAGAGCTGGCCTGACTATCAACGAAAGAAACATTGATATTTTCATTTTCTACCACTGCCTAAAGAACAGCTTTCTGCCCATTTCATATTCTGATCTGTATTTAGTCTATTGTTTCATCCTTGAAATTGAATGTTGTACGGTTTTTGTCTTTTCTGCTTCACATTCTAGCCAGAATAAGCCTAAAAAAAAAATCAAAGTGAAACACCAATTCCATTGTGCAGGCACTGCAGAATATTAAACATGGCTTGACCCTTTTCAGTAGAAGAGGACACCAAGGGTCTTATTATATGCTGCGTGTTTACTACTATAATTCCATGCTGATTGTTCGTCTACCCTGATGGAGCATAGAACACATTTTCCATTCTGTGTACTGGTAGATATCTCAGTGTTTCATCTTTACACAGCATAATATACCTGGGTCACTTGAGGACAGAGTGTGGGTGGTGCTTGACAGTTTTATAAACAAATAGAAATACCTCTGCTCTCCCCAGAGCTTGGCTATCTGTATGCTTTCCAAGTTACTGGTGCTGAAAGTGTGGAAAGTTATATTTTCTACCAGCAGAGAAACAGAGGAAGAAGCAAGTTTGAGGCATTTCAGCTGATTTCAGATCTCCTAATGATCTAACTCTGAAATCTCTTTCACCCTTACTCTATCAATGTATAATAAAGTGCAAAATACTTGTAGCTTCCATACTGAGAAGACAGCAGATGATCCATGAGACCACAGATGGCAGAGATGTTTCTAGACTGCTTCTTCCTTCTTCAAGGCCTTGATATTCAAATTACATCCATTTAGACTCCCCTGCTCACTGATAAGGTAAATGTTAGCAGGCCTCAGAGATCTTGAGAGGTGACACAAGGCTTCAGGTCTGAAGAAGGAAACATAGTTTTATTCACTTTCATACCAGTCCTGAGTCTGACTCTTGGTGATTTTGTCAGACTTAATAACTTATCCCACCAAGAGACTCATTACCCTTTGAGACAAGATTTCTTTTTTTACCAAGGATACTAGTACTTGTGCAGCTGTGTCTTAGTAGGAGTACTGTTAGCATTCCATGTCTTGGCCATTTTCCATATCTTATATGCATAACTAAATAACACATGCTGATATAATGAATATTTACTTCTTTTCTTTCTGTCTTTGTGCTACTATGCAGACTTCTTTATATAGTTATACGTAGGCACTACCATAATGTCTTTCCAGTTCTGGAGAATGTACTGTATGTCACTTAATTACTTCAGCTTTGTAGGAAGTGTTATCAAAACAAATACTAGCAAATGCAAAAACACTGTAAATAGATGTAATTGCTCTTGGTACTACCAGTGAAGAAACTGACTTATTTGACTGACAAAATATTTGACTACCATCTTTGTAGCTGTGAAAAAAGATTTAATGCTATAACATCAGGTCTAGAAGAGTATTTTGTGAGTGTATGTGTGTGCAACATCATTTCTTTTAAATTGGAAATGTGATGTTTAAAAAGGATGAGAAAACAGCAGGAGTACCAGATACATCCGTTTACTTTGTGACAGGACTATTGCCAATTTGATTTTTTTTTTTATTTTATTTATTTATTTTTTTTTTTTGACGTGCCCTTAGGAGGAGTAGCTGAAGTTCCTGTGATAATTCTTTTCCCAGAGGCACTTTGAGCTTTAGAGCTGGATTTATTCATTGATGTAAGAAATGACCCATACTCATGAGCTAGTCAAGTGAAAGAACTGTTAAAGAGCCACTACCATTTTACCCTCACTTCAGAAACAACAAATCTGCTTTCCAGACTCCAATTTTTCCCACGAAAGTGTCTCACTTCTTAATTCAAACAAGAATATTTTCCTAGCATTGGACATCCTATTATTCTCCTTTTTTCCTGTCACATAGTTCTGAACATATTTGTCCCACTAATATGACCTTCCTTTCCATAGAAGACCAACTGCATCTGTGGGCACTGGCAACATCAACTCTTAATGAATTTGGCTGCAGCTACTAAACCAGCCCATTTTTAATTACTCTGAAGACAAGGGGATAAATTTTCATTTCTCAGAAAGATGACTGCATGTACATCTGAAAAGGAGAGTAGTACTATAAGATGCTTTGAAGACAGAGAGGAAGAAATGCCTCATAGTCAGGTGTTATCTGGAGATAGTGGGGTAGATTCAGTTTCTTATTTTATGTTCACAGAGGCTGGAGATATGGAGAAACCCACCCCCTTTGGCATCTTTTCTCACTGAGTTCAGTGTCAGCTTCTCCTTCAAAACCTTCAGGACTTGAACCCTGTTTAACACCTCTCTGTTGAGCAATTCTGTCTATAGTTGATGCCTTGTCAACAAATTGTGCCTGCGATTTTACAGTAGGGATACCATTGTAGATAAGACACACCTACTGGGCACTTTCAAGTTATAATATAATGTTAGTCATGCTTTTATGTATGTTTATACACAATATCTGCCTGAAGGTATACATTGATTTCCAGCCATCAGGAACACATTTAAAATTGGCTGAGTGTTTAACCTTTGTTCATATAAAATGTATTTTAACTTTTTGTTTATTTTGCTGATAAAAATTATTAGCTTGGAAAGATTTGATATGGCTTTGATCATCACCATGATTATTGACTTAAACTAGAATTCTAGTGATGCTATTCCTTTTATAAAGTTGAGTTATTCTTGTAAATTAACTTTTGTCTTTTAATGGGTACATTCCCTTAACATGTATTGATTTAAGCAGACTCAACTGTAACAAGTAAAGATTTTCTGACTATCACAAATAAAAATCTAATGTACTGTTACTTTACTTCTATCTAGTATTTTTTGAGTTTCTGTAGATAAGATAGAAAAAAAAAAAAAAGTTATGTGGATGTAGACTGAGATTCACGTTGTAGGATTAAATGCTTAAACCTAGGAGAAAATTCTGAAAGCTTTCATATCAATATCAGCTAAGTCTGAAGCCCCTTAAATTCAATAATTTTTCATTCTTTTTTTCTCTTAGTTCCTCAGTTGCTGAAAACTAATTTAATGTGTCATGACGGGCTGAAAAGCTAAGTGCATGCTTTCTTTCTGCTTTCAACTGCCGGTCTGGAGACATGCAGAGCAAAACTACAATTCTTTCTAAGGCCCTGGAGGTAAGGAACCCATCAAGGGGCGTGAAGCCCGGCAGCTACGGTCCCCTTAGCTGAGAAAGACAGTGGGATAGAGAGGAAAGTATGCTGTTGTCATCTGCTCTTTAATGTATTTCCTACCTGTTTTCTGTCTGTCCTCTGTCAGACAAGGTGTGAGTGTTCTTGCCTTGCTGGAACTGCAAGTGGTTGCTTTGCTTTGCTGGGTGTCTTAGAATAGACTCTATATCCTTTCTGTTAGAACTGTACAAAAAAGCATGAGGTTACAGAAGGGGGATATTTTAGCAAAGCCTTGAACCCAGTTTTTTCCTTCTTTTTCTACTGATATCCTTAATTTGTTAAGTGGAGATGTGTTCCATGTTATATTTTGGTGTCCAGTTATATCAAATATCTGCCCTTTCATCAAAGGATTGGTTGAAATTGTATCTCCTCTACATTATGGAACAGTTCTAGCCTTTGAGAGTGATGCCTTACCTCCCAGCAGTTTGTGAATCCGCCTCTAAATTCAGGTCTTTATTTTGAGGTTCTTGAGGTTATTTATTTATTAAAATAAATAAATAATATAAACGGTGGTATATTTTATTTACCACTGCATATTTTGGAAAAATTAGAGATTCCAGAGAGTATCTTCCTGTAGATTTTCAGACTACCAACTAAATGTGGTGATGCTAGGATCATTCTCTTCATCTGAAAATCTCTGGCATACAATGGCAGATGATTTCAGATTCTTTTTTTTTTTTTTGTCACGTGTTTGCACTCTATGGGCATGATATGAGGTTAAAGAAAGATTAAAAAAAAATAATCAGAAGTTGTTCAACACCTGTGTTATTACAAGGCCATCAATTATTTCTTTTTTCAAAAGAATTCTGCCCAAGTTCAGACATAGATTGTTGATGCATTTCAGAAATTGTATGACAGCATGAAAGAATGTTATGATTCATGCCCTACGCTTGCATCTCAAGATTGATTCAGATGGCTATTATCATTTTGCAGAATGTGGTGGTGGTAAACACAGGGAAGATGTGCTACATCTAAGAGCCTTCCATGTCAAAATACACATCAACTTTGATTGATACATACTGACTCATGGCTATACAAGAGAGATATAAGATTTGTCAGCTAGGATTACAGCAGTGTAATTATTTACACTCCCAAAATGTTTGGGATGATACAGTGTTTATGTGAAGTATGTTAATAGAACTACTAGAAAATCAATATCAGTATTAGAACTGGAAGCCATTTAATCTATTATTTTTTTCTGATAGTTTCATAGTAGAGTTTTATTCCTCCTGTGTACTCATACAACTCTTTTGTGTGTTGTCTGCTGCAAGAATTGCTCATCACTGGTAATTACAGACAGCCTCTTGCATTCATATCCTTTCCTCATAGGCAAATATTCTCATATTTGAAGACCCTATCCATTTCTGATTTGACATCATTCTCCTTCAACATATTTTAAGGTTTGGAGCTCAATTATTAGCCCTACAAACAGAGACCTCACGTAACCCTAATCTATTCCCTATCTACTCAAAAGTCTGAGGAACACTATTTGATGGGATTTGTCTATTTCTGTTGTACTCTTGTAGAGTGCCAACTGTTGATTGCTAAATGGATTTACACCATTTGTATCTGGCAGCTCAGATCTTTATGAGTTACAGTAATTATAAATAACAAGAAGACAGTGAGGGATTTGGCCCATTCTTAAAATACCATATCAGTGCAAACACAACCACGTAACTTATCTCTGCATATCCGTTGGTAGGAGAATTTTTTCACTAGCCACCAAAGCCATCAAATTGGAGCTCTCTTATTTGCCTGGCACACCTGATTGAGTACTTACTTAGATCCTAGACAAAAGCAATAACCCTCTGTAAATCATACTGAATAATAATAACAATTATAGTAATGATTGATACATGTGCATTCACTTGTGTTACTATCAGTCACACAGTAATGGGATTTTGGCACATAAATCTCTTACAAGTTTACATTTTTTAGAATGCAAAACTGCTGTTTCCTTTAATCTAAAGGAAAAAAAAAAATCCTTAGGTAGAATTGTGTAATGATGTAGATAATATTATAGTAGACATCTTATGGAAATACTCAGCACTGATGTGATAATAATTGCTATGGGGATTATAGATAACCGCTATTGTGTATACAAACATTCCCTTGGGAAATACTATGATACTGCCTACAAAAGCCAAATATGTGTTCATGGAGAAGCTGCTCAAGGTAAACTGTGTGGGTTTCTGTTCTCCACATAAAAATAATGTATAACCAGGGATAAAAGTCAGGAGAGCTTTACATGCTGATTTAAATGATGGAAACTGGCAAATCAGCAACTTCAGAACATACTATAACATTTTTGGGGCAGAGAATAACTTTTTGTCTAGTATTTTTAGGGCATTGTGGCACTTCAGATGGTGTTTTTACAGTGTTAGTGAAACAAAAGTATGCAATAAACCAGAGCAGTAAAGATGCTAATACAGCAAATAGTTAATTCCCATGACCAACTATTGAATTTGAAGATAGCAATCATGTAAGTATGTATGCAAAGATGTTTGTGTTGGTAAGTTCTAAGCTCAAGTGGCTTCTTTTTAGGTTTTCACGGGGAGCCAGGAAAAACAAACAGAGATTGGCTGGTATTTAGTTCAGTTCTTTAAAGGCAAGCACTGTCTCTCATTCCGGGCTGGACTATCTAGTCTATCATTTTATATCTAGGTCATAAAAATAAGAGCTTTTTCTCCTCATCT
Organism: Coturnix japonica; assembly: GCF_054131305.1. Taxonomy (NCBI): domain Eukaryota; kingdom Metazoa; phylum Chordata; class Aves; order Galliformes; family Phasianidae; genus Coturnix; species Coturnix japonica. The sequence continues at coordinate 8,897,376 of NC_140664.1, read as the reverse complement.
CTAGATTCTAACAATTCTGTATTTTGATGCTGATTTCAAGCAACCAAAAAATAAGAAGTATCAAAATCAATTGAAAGCTGTGTTTGCATTGGTGCACTTTAAAAGGCCTGTTGTACAAACTTTTACAGTGAAATTATTATAAAACTCAGAACAAATAATTACTGATGGGAAATAGGACTGAACAGATGAGCTCTGAAGCCTATACAGGTTTCAAGATGGAACAAATTCAAATTTGACAACTGTCTGAATCATGTGCATTGCTTTTGGAAGGAATAAACGAGGCTACAAAAGGCTGCTAACTTTTCCACATTCTCTCTTTGGGACATTTAGTGCGTACTTTCTACTTGTTAAACTTACTCCCAAAATGTCTGTATTTTGCATCATACTAAATGAATAGTTACTCTGAAAGGTGCTTATGCATGTGCATGTACACACATATTTAGATGAGAAAACTATTCTGAAAGGACAATCTTCAATGCCATCATTCCTAAATTTTTGAAAGGAAAGGAAGGGAAAGAAGAAAAAAGGAAAAAGGAAAAAGGAAAAGAAAAGGAAAAAAAAAAAAAAAAAAGGAAGAACAGAAAAAAAAGAAAAAAGAAAACCCAACAATTTTGGGTATACCTTTTGTGTGTTTCTTGGGAGGCACGTGTTCCCACAGATCATAAATTGAACCATTTTATCACTCTATTAAGTATAACAATTCTGTAACTGTGGAATTATTTGTGGTAAGAAAATAAAAATAAAATATTTCCTTTTCTATGATTTTTCATTCTTCCTTTCCCTGTGACATTTCTGCATAGCGTGTTTCACACTAACATCTCAGCAGGTTGAGAGGTGAGGAAAACAGACACAGAAACTGTCTAGAAAAAGCTCTCTGCTTTTGAGTTTCCAGTATGAGATGATGCTGAAGCATCACCTTTGCCTCACCAGAGAAACCCATTGCATGAAATGTTTTTAATTCTGTCCAGCACCATGTATGATGAGATATTCTCTTAATGAATTACCTATAATCATGGAGTGAGTGAGTCAGTGTGAACGCAAACCTAGATAATCTGAGTATCACTGCAGTCTCTCACTCATGAGACAATCTTTCGCACCATTCTAGCTCATGCTTTGCAGAGGGCATGCAAGAAGAATCCTGTCTGCACAGGATATATGGGCAGGAGAAAATGCACTCTACCTCTTCCTGTCCACCCAAACCCTTTTGGGAAGCTCTCATGTAGCCTAAATGGAGTTCTCTTTCAGTCTTTTATTCAACTTTGAAGAACTATTTGTTTTCCTGGAAGGTGACTACTTATGACGATGCCCTGCTGAATACTGTTGAGAGTTATGCTATGGAAAATATTGATAAAATCATATTCATCCATTTGTAATGCCATAGTAGGGATGGGCATAAGAAGATCTCAAACTGACACTCATAATTAATGCTTTTTAAAGGAAGTTTCTCCTCCAGACAAATGTCAGAAACCCAGTGCTACATACTTGGAGCCATTGTAAGTATGCAGAACCTGACCAGCTAAAAGTCTAATCAAAAACTCATTGAATACAGTGGAAAACTTCCCATGAGCTTCACAGTTGAAATACTGAAGATATTTCTGGTCTGAAACAGTGGAATGAATTAATGATTATAAAGAGCTTTCAGCCTCTGCATGGAAACTGAATAGGTCTTTTCACACACAGTTCATCCATCTTTATTTGGGAGACTGACCACCAGGTTACCTGTGCAACTTTCTTCTTCAATGATGTTCAAAATGCATCCCTTAATATGTATGGTTCCTTATGTCACCGACCTACTGATCACCAGTTTCTACCCCAACCTGATTTTCCTGCCCTGTTCATTATTTAACACATACAGATATACCTAACCATGGCCAGAGAAGTCCTGAAGCTAAGGATGGTTTGGCCAACAGTCCATCTGCTTTACACGGTGTGTCCTGCAGTGATTGACAGCTGAACAGGAGTCATAGGCCACTATTCAATAAAACTAGTCAAGACTCATCCTCCAACCCTGAGGATAAGTGGGACAGCATGAGCTGTGTTCACATGGCTAAAACTCTCTTCTCACCATTCCATATAATGTAATAACTATTAATCTATATGGACCACACTGGGTAGTATTTAAGGTCACACTGTGGATGTGTGAGGGTTATTAGAATAGCAGAGTTGCACGTTTACAGTGGAGAAACACCAGGACTGCTGTTTCCACTGTATGTGAGCTCGCGCTGTGATCTTAACACATCCATGAGCATGCCTACCACTTGGAACTGACAGTGCCATGACAGCAGTTTTGTTTAGAATTATCCTAATTGATGCTGAAACTATTCATTGTTTCCTGTTTATACAACCTCCAATAATGTCAAAAGATCAAACACAAAAGCCTAGCCTGGCAGTTTTCAAAAGCTGTCAGAGAACATAGCAGCAATGACTTAGATGGATGTGCTTTCAATTCCTATCAAATATAAATATATGTTACAGATCAGTCTGCCAGTCCTTATGGAAAGTCGTCCATGGACAACTTCTGTTCTGTTTAAATATGAATTTCTTTTGCCATTTCAAGTCATTAAAGATGGCTAAGACGTGTAAGTCTCATAAACTCATTTCTAGTTAATTAATGGTAAATGTAATGGAATTAATAGCAACTAATAAGTGTTTTACTCAGGGCTATGTTATGATTATTATGTATCAATTTGTGTTTTGATAGTGCTTTGTGAAGCACCAGTGTGTGACCTACGCAGGGTGGGTGAGGTTAGGATTCCTTCCTGCCAGCGCCTTCTTCTCCCATCTTCTCTTCAAGGCCCTGGAGTTTCTTCAGCCCATAAGCAGCTGTATTCTATGTAGCTTCACAGCAATCACATTTTTTCTCACATGTAACAGTTCTGTTGTCAGCTATGATTTTTTTTCTAGTAAAGCAGAATAGTGTTCTCAGATATTGTATTGGAATAAGAGGAATTACAGCCATCATATTGTAGAATAGTTTCTGACTGTATTCTCTTTACAAGACTAAATCTTCCCCTATTGATGCTGAACTGAGATTCTGATATCTTTCAGTGATTCTCTTCTCTCCTGAAAACTTTGTATGTGTTTCTTCATACCCCCATGTTCTGTGTTGTCTTCCTGGAAGATGGTACAGCTTACTTCTTCCACACATAATTAATCATTTTTTCTTTCATTTAGTTTCACTCTCAAATGTTTTGGTGCAGAAAAAAGAGGAAATCTTTCATATCATCTGTGAATGTGATAAAAATTATTCTAAGAAAAAAAAAAATATGTGAGTGAAAAGTTTGGCCTTCAGACTCAAATATCTTTTCATTTTCAGATACTCTTGATTAAAACCAGGTAGTGCAAAGTGAATTATGGGAGATGGTGATCTTTATAGGCAGGCCAGTGTCCTGCAAAAAGCGAGTCAGAGCAGCACTGATCTTAACTTTAGAGACACTCTGACATTTGCTGGCTGTATATGAATCATTGAATAGAATCATAGAATCATTAAGGTTGGAAAAGACCTCTAAGATCATCTAGTCCAATCATTCACCTACTGCCAGTGTTGCCCACTATACTATATCTCTTAGGACTACATCTCTGATTTCTATAAGTGACTGTTATATTTAATCCTATGCATCTATTTTGTTGTACTTCTTCTTTTTTGTTATTTGTTTATTTATTTATTTTCTGACTCCACCATCCCACCGGGAAGTGAAGAAGTGAGTGAACAACTGTGTGGTGCTCAGCCATCTGCCTGTTAAACCACAACAGCGTATATACACATACATGTATAAACTTGTGATGACACCCCTAAGATACCCACAGATTTATTTTTGGGGAGGGACTGAATTTTAAGCCTGGTTTCAGTGTTCCCACTTGACTGAGCATTGTAACTCTGCCCGCATATGTCTCAGATTTACCCCTGCCAAGCACTTTCATGCATGTTGATGTTTTTGAATTAGAAAAAGGAAACAGGGAACACATTCAAGATCTGAAGGAATCTGAGCTTCATTCCTAACAGGAAGAGACCCGAAAAATTTATAGCGTTCATATTGCAGCCAGCTAACAAGAGGAGGAAACAGGAATGCTTGATGTCTGTCTCAACATCTGAGATTATAATACAGTCATCGCTTCCCTCTCTGCCTACCTTAAAATGAAGGAAAACAACAACAGCAAAACCAAAAAATAGTATGCAGAGAAAACATTTCAACTACATGAAGTAATGCAGTGTTGCTTCTTTATAGCCAGGGAACAACATTCTCCGTTGCCATCCCTTCACATGGAAGTACTGACTACTAAAACACCTCTGCATAATTATTGTTATGTAAAGCAAACCTAGAAATTGCACATGTTCACCTCCTTTATCTATTCTTCCTCTGTACAGCTCAGCTGCTTTTAAGGATGCCCAAGTTTCTAATTTTGTCCCACTATTTATTTCCCTTTTGAGATTTCCTTTGTTTTTTATTTCCTCTTGGGCTAATTCCAACCATTTCCATCATCTACATTTTTCTTCTCTCCCTGATCTTTTTACCTGATGCTTTCTATTGATTCTACTTCACATTTGCCTCCTTTTATGGGTTGGTTGGGCCGCCCCACTGCCAAGAATATTAAAAAGTCAACCCATTTTTCCATATCTCAGACCCTGAGCTGGGGAAACTGATTTCAAGCAACCTGCTCAAAAACAAAAGCAAGGTCTACATGCATGTAATTGCAGTTCCTTCCAAAATTAGCCAACAGTTTACACTTGATGAAATCTGGTGGTGCTCCATTGTCCTTAGGAGAATGACACCAGTTTACATCAGTTGAAGATATGTTGTTATATCCTACATATGTTGTTTTATCCTACTGGAAAGAAATAAAACAGAACTTGAATGATCTGAACCTAAGATAAACTGACTCAACTAAATCTTACTTTTAGATATGCATATGCTTTACTGCTGTCTTCTCCATCCATCTTCACTATGTTCCCTTTTCTTGTAAACCATACTTTATATTGCATAAATGTAAGTGCAATGACCCAGACCCATTTTGTTTCATCTGAATTCTTCCAGTTCCTCTTTAGTACTGTTTGACTTCAGACCACTTTTAGTAGTGACACCAAGGTTGGCCTTGAATCCATCTTTTAGGCACTTCTGCAGTACCATGAATTAACTGACTAACATCTCCAGAAATGTGTATCTGCAATAAGAGTAATGAGGAAGAACAAAAGTCCGAAGAATGTGAAGACAACTATAATTTAAAAGAGAAAGGGGGAGGAATAATACATACATTTCTCCACTCCTAGTAGAATGCCTATGCTACCCAAAAGGTGAAGTGGGTAGTAGTAGAGAGAGCAGAAAGGGTCAAAACCATCTTTAACCCCCTCCTTTGAAATATGTACATGATCAGAGCATTTACCTGAGATAGTGCAGCTAATGTATGGTTGATGCAGAGTCTGAGACTTGTTCACTTGATTCCCAGTCCTGTGCTTTATCCACCAACACTGCCTCAGTGTGGTAAAATGTTGGCATCCTGTCAGGCTGAAACATTATACTCCTTTGTGACATTGATCTCTTTCTTACTGAAGACAGTTCTGCCTGTTTACAAAGTTCACCATTCCATTCTACCTCCAAGTTCTAAATTCCCATTGGGTTCAGGATGAATACTGCATGGCTGAGTTTTATAAGTTTGCTCTGGATTATGTTTTGAATCTTCCTGGACACCCACAGTATGTTATTTTCAAACATACTAATTCCAAATGAGCCAATAACTGCATTCATATTAAACAGCTGCTTGCAGATGCCTATCTGTATAGCAAATTAACCTTAAATTTTTAATCAGAGTTATCCTTGGGAATGAAGAGTAGCTGAGGTCACACCAGGTTGTCAGTCCAAACGCAGAGTTCACAGGGAACTGGGGTCAGACATCTATCATAGGCAAGCAGATTTTTTGCAGACAAGACAATGAATGCAGAGAAGACTAATGGCCAGTATTTCTATGTCTTCTGTGAAAAATATTCTCCAGTGTTCTCTCTCACAACAACAGAACATTCATTCAATCCCAATTTAATAAATTCATGACATATTTAAATGTTCTTGGAAATCTCCCATCCAGCTGCTGACCTAGGCTGGATTATAGCACGACCCACATTTACAGTGCTGCTTAAAGATGGAAGAAGCTCTAACAGACTGAACCAAGGACTGACCACAATTATTAGTGGTATATGGAAGAGTGTACAAGCACAAATATGGTTCAGAATTAAGGCTCATGCAGATAAAATATTGCATTTCTCTGCTTCCAATTAGTATGAGAAAGATGTGCTCACAGTGTTTTCTCCTTTATGCTCATTTGAGAAAGAGGAGTTAATTTAACTACAGTTAATTTCATGCCCTCTATAATGTACCCAATTATACTGTCCTAATTATTTCAAGCCCTCATGTGCTTTGCTTGAGTGCCTTTTTTGGAAGAGGATATTAAATAACGATTATCCTACTCATTAATACCATACATGATAAAGAGAAAATAAATAAGACATTGCTGAAAGGCATAAATATGATATATATTTTTTACTCACCTTTTCCCCAATCTTTCCATGACAGCAGTAACATTATTCATGCAGCCATAATAAGGCTGGGAAATATTTTGTCTTGACTTGTCATCCCAATGTTGTCTGGTTAATTTATGAGGATGTGGGCATCTTAGAAGCTTAGCTTTTCTGAGAGACTAGCTATTAACCTATAGCACTAGTTTACAGCTTCAGAAGTTGAGACTTTAATTAGGTTTAATTCATCCTTGTTTTACTAATTTGTACATTGAAACATAAAGCTATAAGTCATAATAAATAATAAGGTAGGAGGATCACATTCTTCTCTTATTCATGAAAACTAAGAGGTGGCAGAATTGATCTTATTCATATAACAGTATATAGAGTATGGAGGCAGTGTATAAAGTAGTTATTTCTTCCCATACTTACCTCCATAACATGGTAGTGTTTGATTCAACAATCTGCAGGCCTATTAACCAGTTCTGTTTGTGGCACCAGGGATCAAAAGCATAAAACACGGTTCCCTGTCTCCTGCTTTCTTGCCTGTGTTTCAGAATCTCAGACAGATGCTTAAGTTTAAGTACATATCCTGCCCTGTATGCCAGATTTCCGAGACCCAAAACCTATGTATTAGGTAGGCTTATGGTGGAGAAGATGCAGTGTTGGAATACAGAGGGCAGTGTGCCCAATTAAGATGGAACTCTTCAAACATCATATGATGAAACAGTACGCCAACGCCTCCCTCATTCTGTGAAATGTCCCTCTACAGGATTGTAAACAGAAATACTTGAGAGTTGGGGCTGAAGTTAGAAAATACTGTGATCAAAAAAGATATTGCAATTTGGTGATTTGTTGCATCAGTTGTGCAGCAGACCCCACTGAACTCAAGTAAAGAAATAGGGATTACATAAGGTCCAGGTTGAATAAAGGACAGTGCAATCTCACATCATTCTTATTCATGCAAACAATGCAAATTGCAGTAATGAGCTGGATATGAAACAATTTCTGAGCTGTTTTCTTTATTTTCTTGTACCAAGATCAACAGAAAAGTCAAGGAAATTAACTGCTGCCTTTGTTATATGTAATCTCAAGCAACTAGATAGCAACATACTGCTTGGAGTTCAAAAGCAGAGCTGGCTTTTGGTTACCTCCTCCTTCCCACCTGTTCTGGATATTGGTTAACTGGAAAGATGAATAATGAATCAGACGTTTCAGGCTCTTTAAGATTCTAGCTTGGCTGGAAGGGAAACTGCAAGACTCATCAAGCACTGGGTAATAAAAGCATGTGCAGACAGAAATACCCGAGTATAAGCTGATGCTGTTTCTGTCATTTGGCTCCTGTAAAGATTCTTTAAATCCTCTTACAGTAAAATCTGTGGAGGAGTAATACATTTGTACTGATAAAAGCGTGTCTGTCTCTTTTGTAATAAGCAGCAAAGAAGCGTTGCTGAGTCACCTCTGGTGTTAGCTCACTCATTTTTCATTACCATGCAGCAGGTGTCATGAGCCTTTTCTGATGCAACTGTCAGTAAGAGCTCTGCTGTCAGCCACTGTGTCACATGGCATCACGGACAGAGCCAGCTGATGAAACGAAGGAGACAGGGTGAGCATCTGATACTGAAGTACAAGCAAATTTGGAGAAACATTACCTCACTGAGGAGAAAGCAGGGATGAGCACAGCCCAAATAAAAATAGGAGATGGTACAGAAACAAAGGGGAGAAAGATGAAAGTCTACTGCAGAATCAATTCTTTCTCTACCCCGACCAGATTTTCCAGCAGATTTTGAAACAGACAAGCACATGTTGTAAAGCTAAGCAAAGACATAGACAAAAATAGGCCATCTCAGCAGGTGAATATTTGTACAAGCTCTTCTTGGATGAAATGCACCTGGAAGTATCCCAGAGCTGGGCTGTGACCCAAATTAGAGTATGACACTGTGTGCAGATGATCAGTGTGATACACTGACTCCAAACACTCTTCAGATCAATGCATTTCTCCTCTGCTGGCTCAGAATGCTGGCAATCAATAGTCTGAGTAAGCTTTGCAGATCAGTATCCACATAAGTGTACCTACCTCAGTCTTTTCAGGGGCAAGCTCATTCCAAGATTTTGGAAAAAAATCACATTTTTCCCCTCTATTTTGATTGCCCTCAGCTAAATATAGTCTAGATGCTCATGGAGACCATGTTATTTTCTAGTTCACTGGCTTCAGTGGGAGAACTGCCTTAGAAACAAATAATAAATTACAAAGCACCAAAAAAATTTGTCCCTATGTGAACATTTTGTGATCTTACAAAACTTTTCTCTTTTTGCAAAGTTATCTAATCAGGGATTGAATATTTTATTAGGGCAGTGTTTTTGAGGAATGCACCATCACATCTAGCAGAATCTGTTGACAAGGCTTTAAGATAGCCCTCACCCCTAGAATGGAAGTACTTGTTATCTAACTCCATGTCTTGTATAAAAATACAAAATCATATTCCCATATGCATATATAGTCACAGAGTCATCACAGAATCACAGAATCATAGGGGTTGGAAGGGACCTCCAGAGATCATCGAGTCCAACCCCCCTGCCAAAGCAGGTTCCCTACACCAGGTCGCACAGGTCAGCATCCAGGCGGAACCTGAATATCTCCAGAGAAGGTGACTCCACAACCCCCCTGGGCAGCCTGTTCCAGTGCTCTGTCACCCTCACTTTAAATTCCTGCAGAACTTCCTATGCTCCAGTTTCTGGCCATTTCCCCTTGCACTGTCTCCACACACTGCTGAAAAGAGCCTGGCCTCGCTACCTTGCCCCCACACCTCGGATATTTATAGACCTGGATCAGGTCCCCTCTCAGTCTTCTTTTCTCAAGGCTAAACAGACCAAGTTCACTTAGTCTTTCTTCACAGGGGAGATCTTCCAGGCCCTTCACCACCTTTGTGGCTCTCTGTAGATCTCTCAGAGATCTCTGTCTTTTTTGCACTGCGGAGCCCAGAACTAGACATAGTACTCCAGATGAGGCTTACCAGGGCAGAGTAGAGGAGGAGGGTCATCTCCCTCGACCTGTTGGCCATTTTCTTTTTAATGCACTCTAGAATACCATTGGCTTTTTTGGCCACAAGGGCACACTGCTGGCTCATGGCCAACATGTTGTCCACCAGGACACCCAGGTCCCTCTCTGCAGAGCTCCTTTCCAGTGGTTCTGCAGTTCAAGTCCTGAAGTTCAAGCTCATGCACTGCTCAGGCTGTATCTCAATTTGTTCTTTCAACAAAGACTTCTTGTAGTAGCGTAGTAAGGACTAGGCCCAGCAACTACCTTGTCTGCTCAGTGCAGTGCCTTTAAGAAAATGCCATGGCTCACTACACAGCTTACAGGGAGATTAAGTGCTTAGAGTGGGATTCAAAGCAGGTTGTATGCTAAGTAGGGAGCTGCAGACTAGAGATAACCAGGAGACAAATTCAGGGCCTGGGAGGGTAGGGGCAAGATGCAAGTCTCAAGAGTCTGCACTCCAGATCCAGAGCTGGTACACTATTCCCAGAGGTAGAATCTTTCATAAAACTTGTCAGGCATTGATTCCTTCCTCAGAAATGGTGATCATGTTCTCACAGTGTCAAACAATCACAGAATGGCTGAGATTGGCAGGGACCTTTGGGTCCAACCCCTGCTCATTCAAAGACACCCAGAGCAGGGGGTTCAGGGACAAGTTTGAGAAGGTCCAAAGATCACCAAAGATCTCAAAGGAGCATTCCCTTCAGCCTCTCTGGGCAACCTGTGTCACTGCACATCAACAGCACAGTACAAAAGTTCTTCCTGCTAGTCATACAAAACAACTTGTGCACCAGTTTAGCCTCTTGTCCTGGCTTTAGGCACACTGACTGGATGATCTTTTAGGTCTTTTCCAACCTTGGTGATTCTATGATTCTATGATTCTGACTCTGTGTTCTTTCCAAATGCCTCTCAAATATTTATAGAAATGGATAAGATTTTCCCAAATTTCCTCTTTTTCAGGCTGCAAAGTCCCAGCTCTTTCAGACCCTCCTTACAGGAGAGATGATCCTGTCCTTTGGCCATCATGATGGCAATATATTGGACTTTTTCCAACATGTCCATATCTTTCATGTATCGCAGCACTCAGAACTAGGAACAGTACTCAGATTTGGCCCTGCCAGGACAAAGTACAAGTGAAGAATCACCTCTGCTGTCCTTCTGCCAATAATTCTTCTAATGCAGTCCAGGATATCGTTAGCCATTTTAATGGCAAGGGCATGTTTCTAAATTGTATTTAACTTGGAGCCTACAAAGACTTTCTCTGCAGAGCTTCTGGGTGCCCCCACAAAGTCCTTGTGCCTGGAGGTGCTTCTCCCTGGTTTCAGGACTTGCATTTGTCCTTGTTGAACTTTCCAAGTTTCTTGTCAGACCACTTCATCAGCCCACCAAGGTCTCTTTGATCTTTTCATTGTCACTTCACAGCCTTCTTTACCCAATCACAATTTGTACAATATTTAATGGTTGAAGTGCTCACCCTGAATCTAAGCAATCCAGGATCAAGTTCCAGTGTTGCTAATTACCAGTAATTACCAAGCTGGATTTTGCACATGACCATTTGGCAAACAGCCCAGCTGATGACACATGGAAAGTCTGCTGCCCCGGGTAGATGACTGCTGTGAAACATAGGTGTATTTCATGAGACACTGTGCCTGTTTTTTAACATATTTTCTCTTTTTCTTTTCTGCTGTAATAGAGCTCTACAAAGCAAGAGAAGATGTTGATCAATAGAAGAGAGTTGCTTCACTATAGAATCCCCACATCACCTTTAGTAACTTCAACTGACTTGTATAAGAAAAAAAAAGTTTCAACCAGTTTTTTGCCTTGAGGATAGTACACAAGGCAAGGCAAAAATCTGTGCAGTAGTAAGACGGTGCAGGTTGCCATGTTAACTGTTGTACACTCTTCATTCACCTCAAAGGATGTTTATTTCCTGATAAGCCAGAGTTCATCTTTTCAGGCGTGCCAACTCCATCAAAGTGCTCCAGAATTATGATTTATAAAGCCAGCAGTTTTAGTAAAACTGGGACCAATATAAACATCTTTTGAATATATGGTTCTCTTGCCATTGCCCAGAGACTGTATTATAATATTTAAAATCATTTTGAGTATCACTGAATAACTTCTCTTAAACATTGCTCCTTTCTTGTTATTCTTACATCTGTTCGATGTAGTAATGGATATTTTTTGGCTGTAAGCAGTAATGCAGCATGACACTTGGCAAATAGATGTCTGTGTGTGCAGTAGCTACTGTTTTCTGGAGACTTGTTTGGACCACGTTCCCTCTGTGTGAACTGAAAATACAAATACATTTCTGTAAACTGCTTGCCAGTCTTTGGCTGCTACCATTACCTTTCTGACTGACATTGCTTATGTTTGGGCTCAGCTGATGACTGAAGTCTTATGGGAAAATGTAAAGAATTTGATTTTAAACTTCAGATTTATTATGTGTGTGTTTGCTGAATGTCAAGTTGTGCTTCTACTATCTAGTCAACAGCACGTCTTTCCCTTGTAAGTAACACACTGTTTATAGGTGATACAATTATTTCTACAAACCATTCAGAATCCAACTGATCACTCTCACAGACATAAATGAATCTGTTCGACAACCTGTTCTTTGCACAGTAGGTAGTCTTACACCCACTAGCTAATTTGCCACTGCATCTGCCTTGCTCTGCCAAGGATATGTTCCAGCACATTTATTCTGTTCTTAGAAGCTGGTGACTGGCCATTACTTTGAGAGTTTTTGTGATTTTGTGATGTATTTTCTTGTCTTCGTGAAACTCTTGATGACAAAAGCTCAAAAAGATCTCTTGCATTAGTTATTTTCATTCTCTTTTGCAGACTGTACTTCCAAGAAATTGCAGAGATGCTCCCCCTGCAGCCCAGCTGGCTGGTCCAGACTAGAAGAGAATATTTCTCAGGGCTGGTGAGAAATGCTTAATTGATATTAACATGGATGGAAAAGGTCTGCTTTGTCATGGGACAGACGTCATTTGGTACACGTTCATTCCCTCTAATTGTATAGTGTCCATGCAACCTGAAAAGACCATCTGTAGATCTTTGAGATTAGTGCAGGCCTGTTTATTGTTTGGCTTTTCCATTTTTTCTTCTAACTGTCTGGATCTGTTGTGCTAATCACCTTGATATGTGAATGTCAAGGTTGCTTAGATATCCTAGCAAGCAGCAGATTTTAACTTGCATTTATTTCTAGTTCAAAGTAAGTAAGTCTAAGAACTTGCTTAACTGAACAGCCACCACAATGGGATCATCTCCATCATCCAGACTGAGTCAAGCTCTTTGCTGCACTGCTGAACAGTGCACTTGCAGTCTGAACTCTTCCACACAACCTGCAGATTTTGCTCCAGGATACAGGATTCAGGTTCAACAGCTTTTAATGCCTCTCTCTCCCCACTTCAAGCCAAAACTTTGAATCACAAGAATAGTACAAAGTTCATAGAAAGGGTCAAAACAATAGCTATCTCCTGCAAACTGCTTTTTGATACCTGGCAAAATCTGAGACCTTAATTTTCAGTGAAAGAATGTCCTGTGCATTTGCCTTGTCTTGTTATGTTCATAGGATTAGTATAGACAGAAGGTAAAACAAAGATGCCACTCAGAATTGATAGAGCAGTAAGTTGTCAATTGTGGTATCATCTTTTCACCGAACAGAATGTAACGCAGAGATGTGTCTTGTTTGTATTAATATTTCATAGAACCAGCTGGTGCTACAAGATCCAGCCAGTCCCAATGAACTTCGTTTTAGCCTTTTTATTAGCTTATAAATGTGATAAGGTTGATAGATACAATTTAATGGAACGTTTTCTACTCTGCTTACCCCTCCCCTTCTGCCCTGAAAAAATTGACATTCATAAATTGAGGAGGTCAGTAATTTGCATCCAGCTGAGTGGATGTCTGGCTTTAATGAGATGATTTGTAATCATAAGCACTGTACTGCAGTGGTGTCTGGTACAGAGGGAAGAGGAGCACGTATGCATACACCAGCTGAGATGGAGGAGAGGTGACAGAAGAGTGGGAGAGGAGGATCAGAAAACGGAAGCAAGGCTGGAATGACATAAAGAGCTCCATTAAATGTAACACAATAATGCTGGACTAGTTAGCATAAGAAGAGCCAGTAGCCGGCTGATGCAAGCCAGTGAAACTCCCATTACATAGGTCAGGCAGGCTGCTTGCAGGATTGTTCTTATCCAGAGCTCCTAAGAGTAGCTAGAAATAGCAGGTTTGTTTTTACTAGCTTTACACACTCAGTGTCCTTATTGCATATCACTATCATTCCTCTCTCAGTCTTTATATAACAGAAATTTTCCAAACTTGGAAGGCACTTCAGAGGATAAAGAGGTTATGCGTTGCATAGCTGGCATGCTTCCCATCAGCTGTATTTTCATCTTATTTTCCTAAAAACATTGATCATGTATGTGCGTGCTTTCTTTTGTCATCTGATAAATTTTTAACCCATCAACTTTTTTCACATTCCAATCACAAAAAAAAAAAGTCTCAGGCAGGCAGGTAGGAGAGTGACAGATACTCCACTAATCAGTGCATTGGGAAGAAGAGAATCTTTCAGTGAGAGATATTTTTAATTCCCCAGCTTTGATAAAAGCTTCAATTGGCATCTGTTTCAGATCAGACAACTATGAATGTAACCACAGGCAACCAGGCTATATGAGCTCTCCTTCACACACAACCACTTTCTCTAACTGACTGAGGATTTTGCACCTCCCAAAGACTCCCTTTCCCTTGTTTCCAGGGTTTTTCTCTGTAACAGCAGTTCTCCCAGATCATTTTTTCATCAGGAATCACAGCTGTGAAGGACTGTGTTTCCTTAACTGTGCCTCCAGCTGTCCTGAGTTATTCCACAGCAGCCCAGCTGGGCCAGTGTAGGTTTTCTTACAGCTGCAACAAAGTATCTTGCATCAGCTTTTAGATTGTTATTTTTTAATTCATTAATTACAGTAAGTTACAGCAATGGAAAGGCAAGAGAGCAAGCTGCCTTGTCCTGCTACAAAATCCTTCTGACTTGAAGAGACTGAAGAGAGGCAGGGGCTGCTGGTTTGGCCTAGCACACATCCTCTGTGCAGCTTTTTGATAGACAATTTGTTCAGTTCATAGCTCATTTATAAAGGATGCATTTCCAGGACAACCTACAGTTAGGTCACTTTGGAAGGAAACAGTCCTATCATCACAGCCCCCCTTTTTTCCTTTGCCAGTTCACATCTTGTGACATCCAGCTCTAGTTCACATCACCTTTCTGAGCCATGACCTCACATCCCTTTCCTCACATCCCTCTGGAGCATGAACATCCTTCCTTCCAAGCAAAAATGAGCTTCTCATTACCCCTCTCCTGAGCTCCTTCTGTAAAACGTGCAGGCTTCATGTGCTTCCTTCACTGCAGATGTTTGTGGCTGTGCAACATAAACCCTTCCTCCTCTTCCCTGGGGAAATGTTACCTCTGTGTTAAGCAACAGAAATTTAACTAACAGGGATGTGTGGGTGGTCTTCAGAAATCATGCCAGTAAGCTCTTTCTTCACCACATTTTTACTTCCAACAGACAAAGCAGAAGCAACAGACCTCTAGCCAGCAGACAATAACAGTCTGCCATCTGTTAAGACAGCAGGTGCATTTAGGCACCCTAGGGAAAAAGCTCCCTCCAGGTAAGAGGAATGCTCCTAATCTCTTTTTGAGAATGGCCCTATCCAGGAAGCAGATCCCCCATGCTTCTCTCTTTTAGGCTGTGATTCTATTTAACTGAACAAGCAGGTCTGTGAGCAGACAACCTCTGTGAATAGCTTTTACACTGAGGGAGGGACATGATGCTTTGCCAGGTCCTTAAAATTACCTATCTATATGCCATGCCATTTAAAGAATTATTTGTCAGAAAATAATTAGTTGAGTATAATCTTAATGTTAAGAAGAGTACGAATGAACTGCAGATAGTATAGGATGTTGAGAGGAAGGAAATTCCTTCTTACTGTTTCTCTAATGGACACTGTCTCCTCTTTGTCTAGGGATTATCCCACAGATGTCACCTCCTGGCCATCAATGTGTTTTAGTGTAGCCATTCACGCTAAGAGCAACCTTGATACATCCATTGGCGCAGCTTTATTGTTTTCTCAATCATGTTTCCTTGACTTGACTCATCCTGTCCTTTTGATCAATAGCAGATGTCACCCACCATGAGACATGCTTTGGACTGATTTAAAGTGCTTGTTAGTACCAGCTTCTGAACTGCCTTGCTGAGCTTCTTCTCTTTGATGCTGTTGACACTGGCTAAGGTCTTAGGTCGGGATTTTGAAAGGAACACAACAACTGAAGAACCCAGAACTCTGAGAGTTCTCCAGACCCTGTTGAAAGTCAAGAGTGTGAGGCAAGAGTGCAAGAAATTTACTTTCCTTCAATTCAGTGAGCACAGAGGTGCTTTATGGCTTTTTTTTCCTTTTTTTTTTTTCCTTTTTTTTTTTTTCCTTTTTTTTTCCCAGAGGTGCCTTTCAGAAGCTGTGTGCTTAGGCATATTTGGAAATCCTATTAGAAGCCATTCAGTATCTTTATATGGCTAAATTCCTTTAAAACCTGACTCAGCACACTGTGATACTCTTCTGTGTGTGGAAGCAGCAGCATAAGGAGCAGGCTGTCAGTGAATGACTGATACTGTATGAACGTGTGGAATACAAGCCAAATCCCAAAAGCAAAAGCTCATATGTTACAGTCATATAAACCAGCCACTTGTTTCTTCAGCAGTTGTCACAGCAAAGCTGTTATTTCCTAGTTCAAGAGTCTTTATCACTTCCTTATCCTTGATGAATACCCTATGAGGAGGATTCACAAAGCGAATCAAAGTGTTATTCAGATACTGCATTAAGTTAAGGAATGAAAATGCTCCCATCAACAGCCTCTGTCTACTTGGACATGTGGAATGGATAGCTGGAGTTCCTCACATAATTTAGGTTACATTACCATTTCCCTAATAAAAAAATCCTCAGTCTGGATTCAGTTTGCATAAATAGGAGCTTCAAGACTGAAGTTTAAAACATCTCATTCCATTCTTGCCAACATCCAGCTGAAAGATATTTCTGACCGTGAATTGTAATGGTGGAAAATATTGACTGATTCCATCAGAGTAAGAATGAGAGACAGGCAGACAACATTGGCAATTTCTGAGGATATATATCCTGTTTCCTATGACAGGCAGCTTTCTCATTTAAATTATTCCACTATATACATTCTCTATTCAAGCATGAAGTGCTCATTACAAGTCTCGACATAAATAATGTACACTTAAAATGGTTCCCTGTGCCATAAATATTGACCTTGGTTAATAATTGATTATGGGATTATATGTCTACTTCTGTCAAACACTACTGATTGGGAGTTTTGCCTCTTCCCATTAAATTTCTTTACTTATACTTTGTATTTTATTTTATTTTATTTTTTTTTGAGAAGGTATTATGCTGATGCCATCAGTGCTTCAAATGGTACAGAAGTTCGTACGGGGGTATATAATACTTCTCTCCCCAGTTCTTGCTTGGTGTCTTCAGTCATTTAACTACAAAGTATGAAAAAGATTCTTTTGAATTTGTGCTATAATTTAATCTCGATTTCTCTACAAATGCTTGCTGTCATCTTTCTTGTTCATTTTTTGCTTTAACCCTAATGTCATAGTTAATACTATAGCTATCGTTCCTTTTGTGAGTCTGGTTCATGAGAAGTGTTTCAAAGAGCTGACTGTGGACCAAATTTGATGCCTGAAATGCTTGGAAGCCAAGACATTTCTACTATATGAAGCATCTCAGCTTTATGCTTGATAAATCTGTACTGCCTTTATTGAGCATTTGAAACATTCCATAAATTTGAGGCGAAAGAAAAACAGAATGATAGGAAGATGATTTCTGGCAGAGTTAAGGTTTCCAATATCAACTGCATCCATGATTTCCAAACAGACTGAGCCTCCATGGTCCCTTCCTCTTTGATCCTTAGTCTAAGAGCATGGGAAAAGTGACTTGCTTCTCATAGTCCAACTTACTCTATATAACTAGAATGAATTATTTGCCTGGGCCTTATAGATAGGCTGAAAAATTGCGTGCTAAGATAAAATGTGCTGAAGAGCTGTCCTTTAATATTCAGATACCAGTGAGCAGCATTGAGGAAAAGCTTTGACTGCAACCATGTGAAGAAATTTCAATGGAATATTCTGCCCTATGAGTTCTGATAGCACATTCCTCTTATGTATATTTTGTAAACAAGCGTCACTAAAATTGCTGTGGCTCTTGTAGTTCCCAGTTTTTTCTTTTCCTCTGGCAACACAGTTGTAGTCATTTGGTGTGGGATCGGAGGCACTGTACATGTTTAACTCTCTGCCTTTGTAACTCATGGTCCAGTGACTCTGTTTTGAAATAGAGATATGGAGGATGCTGTCCAAAAATCAACATCTATTTATGGAGACAGTGAATACACAGTGTTAGGAGAAGGTAACCAAAATATGCAGCATTATTTGTGAGTCCTTGAGGACCAATAAAAATAATAGAACTGCAACTGTAAATAGTTTATTACAAGCATTCATTTTCTATGCTTGGAATTCAGGGCTCTGTCCAGGCCATAAAATTAATCCTTATTGCTTGCTGGACCTTGGAAGCAGGGTGCCTCTGCCAAAGGTCACTCAGTTCTCAGTGGTAGCATCAGTGCTGATTTGTTTAAGCTTCATGCATAAACATTTACCATTCTTGCTTACCAGTTGGGATTGCTTTAAAGACATTGGAAAGAAGGGAAGGAGAAGTACCATGGCCTCTTCATACCTAAGAAAAGGCCAATAAAAGGACTAAGGCACTAAAACCAAATATGAGATGGTCAGTTAAAGAAGAATGCCAAAATAGTTTTGCCTTGGCCTAATATTTGAAATAGAATTATATATTTTTCATAGAATTATGAAAATCTGTGGTCAGAATTAAGTTATATATGGGAAAATATTTTTTATGTTCAACTACAATTGTTTATATTTTTCACCATGCCAAGACTGATGTTTGCAGTACTTTTTTAAGGGTTTTAGTCCTCTGATTACTATGTGTTAATCAAGAATGTGTTGAAATGTCTAAAGGGACCCAAACAGAGCTTTTTTTTTTTTTTTTTTTTAACAGATTTGTGCTGAAGTAACATGCCCAGGTTATAAATTGCTGCAATTCAGCTTGCATTTTATGTATTTATTTCATTTTCTACTGTGTTTTCTCCTCTGAAACACATATCTCACAACTTAACTGCTTTGTGATCACTGGCTTATGGGTGAGAGTTAGAGACTGAGGCAATAAAGAGAACCTTGTGGCTTGTGTTTACTACAAACTATTTGATCAAGCAAAGCCTGTTGATGAAGCCTTCTTCCTCCAGCTACAGGAGGCACTGTGACTGTTGTCTCCTGTCCTGATGGGGAGATTCAACTACCCTGACATCTGCTGGAAAAGAAGCTGTAGGTAATTCAGGAGGCTTCTGGAATGTATCAAGGATAATTTCCTGAGCCAGGTAATAGACAGCCCCACCAGAGGGATGCAGTGCTCAACCAGCGCTAGAGAACTGATTGATGTCCTGATACCAGGACTGGAGGCTGCCTGGAGTGTAATGACAACGTAATTGTGGAGTTCACACTCCAGAGGGATACAGGACAGGCAAAGAGTAAAATCGGGAAGCTTAATTTTAAGAAAGCCAATTTTCAGCTCTTCAGAGAGTTAGTCGACAAACCCCTCCAGGAATCTGTCCTCAAGGACAAGGGAGGGGAGCACAGCTGGAACTCCCTTGTCACTTCTTTTAGGAAGTTTCCCTTAGGACACAAGAGCTCTTCATCTCCAGATGTAGAAAACGGGGAAAAGAAGACAAAAAAACCAGCATGGCTGAACTATAACCTACTGCTCAAACTGGAGAGCAAGAAGAAAATGCACAGGCAGTGGAAGCAGGGACTGGTAACCTGGTAGGAGTATAGGGATGCCCCCAGACTGTGCAGATACAGACAAGAATGCCAAGGTTCAACTGGAACTGGGACTGGCAAGGGGTTCAAAGAAGAAAAAGAAAGGCTTCTGCAGGTACGTCAACAAGAAAAAGAAGGGAAGATGTAACCTCCAAGTGACAAGTACAGGCAGGCTGGTAACAAAAAGAATCTGAGGTACTCAACAAATTTTCTCCTCAGTCTTCACTGGCAATTGCTCTTCACACGCCCCTCAAGTGGATAAATTTGACAAAGCTAAACTGTGTAGTCATTACACTCTACTTTTACAACAGTGATATATCACAGTGATACTGAGATGTCTTATTCCAGAATCCCATCTTCTAAGAACAAAAACAGAGCTGTAGATTCTCTTGAGAACCAGCATAAAGTACTTCAAAGGTAGGCATGTTTGAAATGGAAGACACAGGAACTTGTGAGGTGCTCTGACAAGAAACTGGGTTGCTCTAAAACAGGCCCATATGCCAAAGGCCCCTTCATCTCCTGGCTACTGGGAGTTTGTCCATTGACCTGTGCCAAAATGGGCTGGTTTTAATTGAATTGTCACCTCTTCTGGTTCTCAATCATAAAAGGTACCAAAAAGTGTCCAGATGAGCTCTAGATAGTGCTTGCAGGCAAAACTATCCCCTTCTTAGGGTCATAAATGAAAAGATAGAGTTGCACTCCGCTCCTGAAGCTCTCACCAAAGTGAACAATAGAGAGAATCCCTTTTTCATCTCACCCTTACTCTCAGTCTGTGAGCTAAGGAAGGTATGTCTCATCCCATTTGTTTGTGCAGTGCCCTGCAAAATCTGTGTCTGATCTCATCTGTGGTTTCCAGGCTTTACTATAGGGCATAGAAACAATGGGCATTTTATTACCCTGAGTGTATCATTTCTGTCTGAATGCTCCCTCAGCATGGTGTTCTGACTTCAAGCTTGCCAACAGAGACTAGCGCAGTAATTAAAAGATTGTTAATATTGTTAATGTTGTTCAGAGAATAATTCCACATCAAAACACTGCTGGGCTTTTGAGACCATTTTAAATATCCAAGTTTTATGCCACTTCATATTCAACTTCTGAGCCTCCCCTCCACAGTGGATCAAACCAAGAGCCTGAATCCAATATACACTGAATAAAGCACCAGATTGTGTAGCTTCAAGTCATCTTTCTATGTATAAAATTGCATATTGTATTGCTTTGTATAACAGAATTCTCTGGTCAAGAACTGTTGTTCTACACCATACAGAAATGCAATAAAATGAATTTTCCCAGTTAGTTTATAATCTACATTTATTACAGTCTCAATAACTTATGCCCTGGAGATAAGACTGGTAAGACCTACTACTTCTCAATAGAAGTTTATCCGAAACAGAGCTGAGAAAGAAGTTCACACTGTGATCCAAAGCATGATTCCCACCAGTGACCTCCATCATATTTTTACAGATTAATGGACTATTTTGTCCCCATTTTCTTCTTTCAGAGACAACAAATGGAATTTCTACATCACAAAGTCAAGTTAAAGTTGTTCTGTTCACCTGGGGAAAATTTAATTAAAATGCTAGCCATCACAGTGAGTATCTGATTTTCATGAAAACTGAGTTTCTGTTGTGGCACAGAACTAATTGGATAGAAGTCACAAGACCTGTATATTCTGAGTACTGTTCTTCAAAATCTGTTGCAGTGGAAGCTGCAGGATGGTGAACAATTGTGGAAGTCTGCCTTCTCATCAGCACTATTAATGAGATATTTTGTAATTGGTTCTCAGCTCCGGTAAGAGTTCTGGATATTGCTGTTCATCATCAAGATCAGAGTTTCTGTCAGTAAAAAAGTGATTGGATTTGGATCAGGCGTAGTAAAGTCCTGGTACATTTTTCACATAATTGCTCTAACAGAATGGACACCACCTGTTTCTATCTTTTTGTTTGCCCACCTGATTTCTTTTTGACATAGGAAAAACATTTCCTGACACACAATTTAGCCTCGGTCAGCTTGGAAGAGTTGTCTTGTAGCTCTTTCACTGCTTTAATTCTGTTAAGGTAATGTGAGAATGAACTCAAATTTACTAGTAAACATGTAGATAGGGCACACAGAAAGAAGATCTGCTAAGTTATAAACACATTATATATATGAGTCTTCAGGCTACGCACACTCTGTGTGTCCTCTCCGTCTTATAAACACAGAGAAAGCTTTCTTTTCAATGTGAAAACTGGCCTGGCATTTGTGGCAGCACAAGCTTGTTCCTAAAGACAGATATGAAAAGCAGGTTATCTGTTCTGTGGTCAATGCATCACACTTTTCACACTTTTTGAGTCATTTTTTTGAGAATGATGAATTGTAGTCATCACCATGTTCAATTAATTTTACTCACTCTACTCTTATAGAGTGTTTGTACCAGATGTCCTATAACAGCTGATAAATCATTCCTGAGTGGCTGCAGAGGCAGTGGCAGTGACATACAGTGGACTGACAGCAGGAATGTGTCACACCACATCTCCTGCCCCCTCTTTCAGTAAAGATCTTTGTGACCTTTGGTGGCATTTGCTAGGAGTCATTTTATCCTGATGTTCCATGGCTCTATTGATCTTGTATAGGATTAATCTTAGACAAGCAGGCCATACAATTTATGTAAATTCTGCAGGTAATTAAATTCCTACCAGCAAAGGTCAGGGCAGAATATTTAAGTTTTCATTTGAATAGAAATTACAGTTAGAAACGAGGTGGTAAAAAACACGCAAATCAAGAAATTTGAAGCTTGTCATATCAATTATTGTGATGTAACTAAGTGAACTCAGCTTATTTCTCAAAGGCTGAGACTCTGTCTTCATTATCAGCACACGCAGTTCAGATATGTCTGTCTATAATTACTTACAAATAACATTAAGAAACATTCAAACAGTTTGAATATACAGTGAATGAAAGCATTACTTTTTTGTTTGATTGTTTGTATGTTTGTTTTTGTTTTTCAGAGTGACCTAAGAATCTCTCTTCTAACTAACTGGGACCTTTTCACATCTTTGTAACTGGCAATGAAAACAATATTTATACACTTCCTTTCATCAAGATTTTAAGTCTCTTAGAGAGCATTATTTTCCAGTTTATCTTCCAGTTTCGCAAATCTTAGTTCTTTTGTGTTCAAGATCGTCTTCTGCAAACAAAATTCTAATTTTGGGAACACCAAAAAAAATTTGTCAAATTCATGGCTTGTCATCAAGGTCATTGAACAATAGAAGAAGTACAAATCTTTGTTTAGACATACTGGAGGACTGTTGTAAGACTGTGAGATGACCGAAGCTGTGAGCAGAGATGATCAGAGAGTAAAATTCTTGGAGCAACTCAGTGTGTAGCAATGGTTTTCAGGAGCACCACAATCACCTTTCCTATACTGAGAGTAGAGGGAGATGGCTGGTGAAAAAAATGTTCCCAGTTACAGAACAAAATAAGTGATGAGGTTAGTTTTATTCTTTTCTTGTCTTTTTTCCTTTGTTTCTCATTGAATGGTCTTTACAAGACTGTTGTGAAATGGATTAGTGGTTGAATGTCATCAAGAAACAGACTCATAGTCTGGTCTCAGTGTCATGACTTGAGCATGAGCACTTCCTTCTTCTCAGAGAGGATTTCTCTGAGGTCTGGTCTGTCCTTACCTCTGCTAACCTCTCCATGCTGACTACAAACTCTCTATCCAGTACAGCTGCATTTTAAAACTCCTAGTTGCAAACTTGTCCAATATCTTGAAACCACACCTCATCCCTAAAATTTGTTTGCTGCAAGAAGAGCAAAACCTACCCAGGATAAAAAGTCCCAAAATGAAGGAAGAATTCATGTTGTAAAGGACATCAGAAAAAAACCAACCTTCTGCTTCGAGAAGGGAGAGCTATGAAATCTAATCACATTGCTCAGGGCCATATTTGATTAGGTTTTGAAAACCTTGATGTACAGAGACTGCACAACTTCTTTCAGAGAAATGTTTATTTGAGTGTTGACAGGGCAAATATGGTTTACCTCATATGCATTGTTTCCCACCTCGCATCTCACCATACGACACTCAGAAGACCTTGTCTATGCCTTGTGGGTAACCCTCTGACTGACAGTGGAAAGCTACTACCAGGTCCTCTTCTCATCTAAAGGCAGAAAAAGTCCTGGTGCCTCAGCCTGACCTCACAGAGCAAGCTCTTTGGCTTTTTTCGAAAAACAGTGTAACATTTATCCCTTGTTTGCACAAAATTTCACCTAATCTCCATCCCTTTTCAAAGCTGATAGAGGAAGAAGGTCTTGCAAGGAAGTCATTCAGGTTTCTCAGTATCCTGTATGCAGCCCATGGGCTTATGTGGGTCTAGATATCAGGGGTAATCCTTGACTTAATTCTCATCCTCTGAAGTTATCTCTTCTCCTTGAACTCCACCAAGCATGAAGCCCTCTAAAGACCAGGGTCTTTAGAAGGCACTTACAAGAAGGCACTTACTGCCTCAACCCTATCAGTCTCTGCTGTTTTTAAGTTGCATGTGCCATTCTAATGGGAGTCTGGCTGCCAGGCACCATAACCCTATGAGTACCAGAGATGAAAATCGTGATTACAGCTATTACCAATTTGCATTTTCAGTCACCGTTCGTGTCAATCCACACATTTTTGCACAGAACAAAACTGTTAATAGAGGGAAAAAGTTGTTTTGGAAAGTGTTTAAATTGGAATTTCATAAATGGACATTAAAATTGTGTGGCTCTGAACCTGCCTGGGCTTTTTACAAGAATATACTGATGTCAGACGAGCTTTGCTTTTGATATCTTGTAGTGCAAAGGAATTCCAGAAAATAAATGACTATTGGCATCACTTGATAGCCAAGCTGATCACTATGGGCTTGTCTGACAGTGAAATACTTGACTGAGTGAAATACAGTAGTTGACAGAGTCAGGAGCCTGAACAGAGAACCACGGAGCAGACTTCTGGACTTAAATCCTCAGAGACAAATCATTTGGTTAATTAATAACATTATTTTGCAATAACTTCTTTAAGGATATTATTCTGAAGAAGAAAATACTCTTGCTCCATTCAACAAGTGATTACTGTTAGAAATTCAGAAAGCAAAGAGCACCAGAGCACCTACAACTGCAACTTAAAATCCAGCCACTGAACTGCTAAGAATGTACCCATTTGCTCTGTGTTAATTGCTGCATCTTCTGTTGCTGCTGATCTTGCTGCAGATTTGCTTTGGTCACAGTAGCATCTGCCTCACTAGCTTTGCAGTAGGATCTTCCCTCCCATAGCTGCCATTGCTACAATTAATGTCCCATTTGCCTTCACAGTGACTGTCTTTGTTTCTGATGATTACAATTGCATCTGCTTGACCACTGACTACTGCTTTCATTATTGTTATAAGGTCATACACTATTGCACTTTCTGCTGCTGTTACTGTATAATGACAGTAGCATCTGATTCTGCTCTTAACACAGTTGCTTAAAACATCTACCTCTGTGTTTACTTGAGGACACAGACACAGCTAGACAGGACTTAAATTTATGTTTATCTAAACCCATGCATTCTTTGCTACTGACCACTTCCACATATGCATAAGGAACATGTGGGAACTCTACAATAAGGAAATGTGGGAAGATCTGCTGCTGAACGTAGCCATCTCCTGCAGTCAGCACAGTGGTTATGGTGCTGTTCTGGCATGTGAGATGACAAGATTTAGATTTCTGCTTATCTGGGGTACTGAAGAAGGGAAACTGTATGGACATCCCAAATGGAAGAATGACTGTTTCTTTTCAAAACTGTTGGCCTCGGTCCTTCTTTCCCCAACCAAAGATGACCAGTGCCCATATTCCCCTCTGTGTGCAATGGCAGCATTGAAAATGAGTGCTCTAACAGAGTAATGAGGACTCAGCAGTTTCTGCTGTGGGATTGAAATCACCATTCCCATAGAAGAACATCTTAAAAACGTCTAAAAGAGAGACTGCATATGGGGAAGTTTCATTCTGTCTTCTACAAGCTCTGCATACAATCCTTGAAAACTTATCAGATGGTGGACCAGGTGGCACAGCTAAGCCTGGTATCAATACTAGAGTTCTCTGGTGCAAAGTGAGAGATGTCCACCTAAATCCCTTTTGACAGAATCCAGAAGGGTCTCTGTTGTCTGTGACTCTAAGCCCTGAGGAGTCTCACAGGACAGCAGTAGTCTCTCATCTCTGTTCTTTGCATAGTGCTTTGAGAACCACTAGCGATCAAGTGCTTCTAGTTGATAAATATGGCAACATGCCACAAATGATATCCTGATCACCCAAGAAGGAGATGGATTTAGATTGCTCTTTACCATGGGAACGGCATATGAGAGACATGAAGAATTTCATCATCCAAAATTTTTGGACATTGCCAGGGATAGAAGGCTAGAGAAAAGCTGAAATAAATGTTCTCTTCTGCTTTTTTGTTGGGTTGGTTTGTTTGGTTTCATTTTTCTAAGATGAGGACAAGGCTATGTAATATCAAATCTCTGTAAGATTTGTTTGCCCTCGTCTTTTTTTAAGGGTATAGTCCATGATATGAAAGAGACCTGTGCCTTGCAAAATAATCTCTGAACTTAAAAGCCTACTAAATCTTAATGAACTTTTGCATTCTCACTCATGATAATGTGCTCTGAGAAAGTACTAACTAAAAGAGGTTTTTTTAAAGGACATTTTTTATAATCCTGCTGGCTTTGAATGACATCAGCCCACTACCACACAAAGCAGTGGTTAGCAAAAACTTCTATCTGTTCATTGATGTTGGACTGAGCACAGGACTTTATTTATTTATTTTTTTCATTAACTACAATCCAGATTGTAGATTTCTTTGTCCAAAGAAATTTGAGCTGATGTGTTTGTCCTACAGGTGGTACAAGGTAAGCATATAAATAAATTCAGGTATATGGAAAAACAAACATCACTGTAACTACACACTGAAGAAGGAATACTGCAAGGCAATGAAATACTACTGCTGCTTATTTGACTTGTTCACAGGTTTTCTCAGGATATTTCTGTCATATGGTAAAACTCATGGAAACACAGGAAAAATAGAACTTTCACATTTTCTTGCAGCTAATTAAAATTCTTGACTAAATCCTTAGTCCCTCACATGCCCCCCTTAGGCCTGTCCTAGAAGATATATGCAGTCACACCCAGTATTCTTTGTTACAAGCTTCAGTGCAAAAGCCATATAGCCATGTTGGTATGCTCCATGCAAGAAATAAGTCAGACTACTTCAGTCAGTAAGCTCTGTTAAAAGGCTGGGCTACTTTGTTCAAGCACAGCACTTGCAAATATATTGATTTGGTTTCAGTCTTATGGGTTTGTGGCTTCTAATGTGTCATTTAGCTTGTATGCATCTGTCCAGATCTGTCCTGAGACATTTATATGACTCCTCGGTCTCCTCATTAGTATAATAACAATATATTGTAATTTTCTCTTTTCTCATTTTTCTTTCTCCTTGCCTTTCCTTTTTCCTTCATATTTTACAGTTATATTTGTAACACCTTAAAGTTGTTTCATTGCAGTGCACTATCTCATTACATCCATTGCACCATTCCACATGTGGGGAGTTGCAGTCTAACACCGGTGCTGCAAGGTTTAGGTTTAGGCAGCATCACATTTGCTGAGCTGAATGCACATTGGCTGTCTCCTCAAACACAGTAGATGCTTACATTTCATTAAGTATGTAACATTTGCAGAATTTTAAGTCTAAATCTGTCATCAAAATGATCTGAAAAGCAGCTGGTCTTATGCTTGTCTAGTCAAACTAGACCAAACCTCTGAATCTTTTGAGGTTCGCCCATCACTAATAATTAATGTCTGGCTTTGATAAAGCTGACATTTGGCTTATAAAGGCAGAGTAATAAGCTCCAAGAAGGCTTAGAAATCCTATAGAGTAATGTGTTGCATTACAAATATTAAAAATTACTGTCAAAATTAACATAATCTACTACTAGGCACGTAAATGTATTAATCTGATTGGAACCGTGACCTCTTTTTGCTAACTTTACAAGTGACCCTGGTAAAACAGTGACATTTCTAGATATATTGCACTTATTCATTATTTTTACAGATCTTTAAAATACACAACAAACATCTACAATGTAAATATAAAAAAATAAATATTTTCAGGGTTTTTTGAATCTCTGTTACAGATTTTTCTGCTACATGCATGTCTTCTGTATTTAATGATTAGTCCAGTGCTTTACATTCTGTAGTCAACTGGTCTTCTCTGGGCTTTTCTCTCTGGCTTTTCATATTTGAGGCAGATGTTAACTTTATGGTTAAAGAGGTTTGGGCCCCCCTTTGTGATATTTAAAGGGACTCAAAGACTACTAATTTTAATTTCAGTGACTATAGCTAACATGTAGTGGGAATTATTGACCTTGAGATGACATGCATGAAAGGACAGAGTATGATGGCAACTTCGTCCCATCTCTCTCCGATCCTTTGTCAGACAGTAGCTGTAATGTATATCTGAGTCTTTTAGATAATTCTGTTCCCTGCTATGAGAGTGAACATCATCTGGAGGATGCAGCAGAAGGTAATGCATCAGTCAGACAAGAGAAAGGAAGAGAAACAGGGAAAGAGAGGAAATAAGGTGAACAGAAACACTGCAGGTAATGTGCTTTTTAATGTTTCCATGTTCTCATGACTCAGATTAAAATGATTACTTTCAATGT
This sequence comes from Coturnix japonica, assembly GCF_054131305.1. NCBI lineage: Eukaryota > Metazoa > Chordata > Aves > Galliformes > Phasianidae > Coturnix > Coturnix japonica. The sequence continues at coordinate 8,869,182 of NC_140664.1, read as the reverse complement.
ACTTGAGAACAAAGTATTAAAGCTGCACAGTATTACTGATTGACTTTAGCCTTCAATATTTGCTAAATCATTTCTCAACTTTTGTTTACCTTTTATGCAAAGTTGTTTCTTCCTGCCTCTTTTCTACTCTGCCTTCTGCAGGCACCAAAGCCCAACTTTCCTTCCATTAGAGGACTTCAGAAGGCCTCTGGTGGACACTGTTCTCTTCACCACATTCCTTGGTTCTCACTATGCCCTAAAAGGACCAAAGTCCAATTTGTTTCTTCTTCAGCTTTTGAAATGTCTGTTGAGGTTGAAATAGGCTGCCCAGAAAGGTGATGGTTGCCCTATTCTTGAAGACATTCAAGGTCTGGCTGGATCTGAGTAACCTGATCTAGCTGTAGAGGTCACTGTTCATTCCAAGGGAATTGGACTAGACTACCTTAAAGGGTCCCTTCCAACTCAAAATATTTTACAATCTCTGACTCTCTGAGTAAGAGTGGTGTAACAGCTACCCCTGAGCATCTACAGTACCAAAAACTGTGGCACTGGGTCCCTTGTGAATACGTGAAATAGTATAGATTAAAAATTAGAGCAGATTGAGGAAGAAATGAAGGATGGAGAAGTCACAGAAAACCCGAGTTGTTAAGATGATGCGAACTGCTCTGTGTCCAGGTATAGGCCCTCAAACACACAAAAGATGTGGTTCAAAGGAGGACCATGAAGATGATCAGAGTACTGGAGTGCCTTTTCTACAAAGAAAGTTAGAAGAGCTGAGGTTGCTCAGCCTGGAGAAGAGAAGGCTGTGAGGAGGCCTTATTGCAGCCTTTCAGTATTTGAAGGATGATAATCAACTTTTTAAATGGGTAGTGGTAGTTAGTGGGTAATGGTTTTAAAGTAAAAGAGGGAGATTTAGATTAGAGGTTAGGATGAAATTCTTTGCTCAGAAGGCAGTGAGGCACTGGCACTGCCCTGGGCAGCCTGAGCTGGTGGGTGGCAGGGGGTGGGAACTGTATGGGCTTTGATGTCCTTTCCAACTCCAAATATTCTATGATTTCAACAAATGATACTGGGACAAAAAACTTGGGGGGAATTCTGAAACATAAAAATATTTTGCTTTAACAGTCTCAACTCTCTCATACATATTTTGGCAGGAGAAAAAAAGTCTGTTCAGACTGAACTGATTTTTTTTCTTTTCTTTTTTATACTTTTTGTTGTTGTTGTTGTTCCTCAGATGAACCACTGAAGAGGGGGGAAAAAAGTGTATTTGTTTCTTCCTGCAGGTATATGCTGCTCAAAGACATGGGGACTCAAAGATGAACATCTTTGTGATGTCCCAGATATTGGCAGAGCTGAACTCCCTGAGCACAGGGCTGACTTAGCGGCCATCTGTCTGAATTGACTGTTGTCCCTGGCTTCAGTGACCACCCAGCCTGAATTCTGCAAGGGGGGCTGCCAAGCTGTGGTTAGTTTCTGACCCAAATAGCTCTGAAGTGTGGCCTGGTGTGTGCTTTAAGTAAAATTATGCTACTGTTGGTTCCCCGCTTGATTAAAATGTATCTTTCAGTGTTTAAGGGTGGGCAGCAACTTCCTGGGATTAGAAAGGGAAGTGAACTGGCTGGAAAGCAGCAAGGAAGCACTTTGTTTATGAGTGCTGGGAGGGTAGAGCAGCATATGTTGCTAAAGTCTGGGGCTTGGCTGCATTACTCAACTCCTACTAAATATCTGCTAAACTCACTCTGAGTCCCATTTTCTTTCTTAACAGTACACACAGGATTGCTTTTACCAGAAGAATGATTCATCCACTGTGGTATTCTAGATAGATTTCTGGAGCACGGGGCTCCCTGGGGATCATGGTATGACCATTTACCTCAGGACAAATGCCCTCATCCCATCAAGTTGGCTGAACACCGACTTCTGAAGATTAAGGGCTTTTTTTTTTTTTTTTTTTTTTTTTGACACATAAGATTTACTTGGAATAACAGCTTTCTTCCCGTAATATGTGTTTTCAATGCTCTGGTAGGCCACGCTTTGCACTCCCTGGGCCCCAGGCTCTGCCAGAGAAGCTCTCTGCAGGGATGCTTGTCAAGGAGAACCTTCTCTTGCAGGAACTGCAGGTATTATAAGCTCACCAGTGCACTCAGTGCTTAACAGGCCTGTGTGAGTGTGCTCGGGTGCCACTCCACTAATTTGCAGAAGGGCAGAAAGGAAAAGTTGGCTATTTTGAAGACTTGAGGGTTGCAGTGGCTGTCAGCTTAATGAAAAGTGATATTCTGTTCTTTGTTTCTGCTTCAAAAAGAAAGAAGTTGATAAAACAAGCCTATTTTGGGGTTTCTACAGAGCAATTGTTTGGATCAGTCAAAACACTGGCTTTCTGAAGAAGCAAATAACTGGTTTAACTGTTTTGTTTGTTTGTTTGTTTCTGATAGATATGTGTGTATATGGCTTAGTCGATGAAAATAAAGTGTTTATAACCTCCTGAGTCAATGGAATTGACCATAACATCCCTCATAAGTAGGAGGTCAGGATTTGGGTGTTTTGGCTCATCCTGCAATACACACTTGTTTTCTGACAGTAGCAAAGCATAACATACTCTTTGCTTTATTTCTCTGCTTGTCAGAGGAGGAATATAACACTCCCAAATTCACTGGAATCTAATCAATTCTTCTAAAGCATCTAGAGATCTCTGGACAGAAAACAGTATACAGAGAGCATATCAGTTCCAGAGTTTTGTGTCTATATTGTTATCTGGCTCAATATATTTTCATTTTAACAGAAATAAAATCAGCAATTTCCCAAATGAAATATAAGAAATAAAACAAAACAAACTTCTGGGGTTGAGCTGTAACTGTTTTTTCCTCTCATCTTTTATTTTATCATCCCTAGTACTGTACCATACATATTGAGGCTTACTTCCATGATGTTGAGAAAACACCCAGATAATATTAATGGTAATAGAAAGAGTAGCAGATGTAGCACTTTTTTTTTTCTTTTCTTCTTTCTTAATGAACGTAGTTATTTTCTTCTATTGAATAAACAGCTTATTTTGAAAGTAGTTACTTTTGTTTGCATTTATGTTCCTCTGTGATCTCATCAGGGCATCATATGAACTATCCACACAGGACCTGAACCAATTGGGTCCAGTATTAATGAGAAATGGGATGCATTAATTGTAGTAAGTGGTTCAGGGACTGATGCTTCAAAGCCAATTTGGCCAGACCAGTCTGAGCCTCCTTACATATGGTTTTTCACACAATCTCTCATCCTTTTTCTAAAAGAAAATCTTTATGGAGACAGAGAAGTTTCATTGAATAAGTCCTTTTCACTCTTACCAGGGGTACTGTGACCTGCCGTATTCCTCTTACTGGTGAAGACAGAATTAATCTAGACTCTTTTACCTGTTCCTAGCTCAAGTTCATTTTGTTCTGCTGTAATAAAGTGAAGAAACTCTAAACTGGTACATGGGAGATTTTCAGTTGATCACTGTAATCCAATTTCCTTCATTTCAGATGTTTTTCTTATTGTTTTTTTTTTTCTTTTTTTTTTTTTTTCCCTTTTTTCTTTTCTTTTTAAGCTAAGGGAAATATCTGTCTGCTGAAAGTCTATTTTGCTGTAAAACTCAGAGGTTTCACTGACATACTGTTGGTTATTGCAGTGAATCTTTTGGTCTCCCAGGCCTTCTATTTGACCCTGATCACCTTGATTTTTGTATCTGAAGAGTAGCAATGCTTGTTCAAACTTTTAAAACTCTGCTAAGGCACAAGGTGGCTGCCAAGTATTCTCAGAGATGCAAAGCATTTCTAGTCTGACAGACTCTGACAGAAAACTCTCTAGCTGTTTTTTGGGGGGGGAAAGATCTTTGGAACCAGTGAGGTCCTAAGATGGAATCACAGAATCAAAGAATTGAGTCATAGAATCATTAAGGTTGGAAAAGACCAATAAGTTAATTTATTCCAAACATCAACCCACCAACACCATGCCCACTAACCCATGTCCCTCAGTGTCACATCTACACAGTTGGGAGTGCCTCACCATTCTAATAGACACATTTTTTTCCCTGATATCTAATCTGAAACTCCCCTGGCACAACTTAAGGCCATTACTTCTCATCCTATGACTGTTACCTGGGAGAAGAGGACAACATCCACATCACTACAACTTCCTTTCAGGTAGTTTAAGAGACCGATAAGGTCTCCCCCAAGCCTCTTCTTCTCCAGACCGAACAATTCCAGTTCTCTCAGCTGCTCTCACCATAAGACTTATGCTCCAGACCTCTCACAGCTTTGTTGCCCTCCTCTGGGCATGGTCCAGGTCTTCAGTGTCTTTCTTGTAGTGAGGGGACCAACACTGAACACAGAACTTGAGGCGTGGTCTCACCAGTGCAGTGTAGAGGGGGACAGTCACCTACCTGCTCCTGTTTCTGATACCAGCCAGGATGTTGTTGGCCCTGTTGGCCACTTGGGCACACAGATGGCTCATGTGCAGACATTTGTCAACTAACACCTTGAGATCTTCCATGAATTTGGCACAAAGTCCTTCTGTTGAAAGTTAGAATGTCACCCAAGCATTAGACCAGTGCTGTCAGCAGCCCTTGTTTTAGCCCACTAGAAAGGGACTTCAGTGTAGCTTTCTGCTTTCTGAAACTCTCCTTTGCAAATCCAGCAAAAAAGATGACTGGTGATTATTGCTGGCAGATGCTGAAAATAGCTTCTGAGAAGTTTCCAGTCTTGGTCCACCAAGAAATTCATATATCTTCCTCTGTAAGACTGGGATACAAGGGGGCATTAAATCTGTTTCAGTCTATTTCAAATGAATCAATAATTTTGTTAACTCTGGAGTTTATCAAGAAGTGTCTAATGGGAAATTAAAGGAAAGCATAGTTCTAAGTGTGCTTATTTTATATGTGTTTGTTTGATTTCATCAGGTATATAAAGCCTGGTCATCCCTTTAACAAGGAAAACACCATGTTAAATATATTATGATATCAGATGAGTTTATAGGATAGTATCACATGTTGCTTGGACAGTTATACCTTATGAGATGTGTTAAAACACACAACTATGATTATCCTGAGAAAGAGCCCTTTCCTTTTCACTTGTGGTGGTGGTCCCTGTATTAAGTTTACTCACTGTGACAATCCACAGGATGTGTCAGTTTGCTCTGAGTAGTGTCTATCATGTAAGTTGTAAAGATTGCTTAAGAATAAAATGTTTGGTAAGTGATTTTATATTTTTTCTTTTAAGGTAAGATTTAGCTTTTTGTCCATCCTAGTCAGAATTATTTTAAAATAAATAGAGATCAGTTCACATTACATACCCTCTTTCTCTTCTCTTGTCTCTGGACTGAAACATTTGGAACATTACCAATATTATATTTCATATCCAATCATCAGCTGGTTGAAAGTGGAAGAATAAGATGTTTCCATTAAGTCATCCTTTTCCTTCTCCACTGATCAACACCTTAATTATAGCTGTGATAAAATTTGTTCAAAACTACAAAGAACTTCAAGAAAACTGTTTAGTAGTTATCAAGTGTTATCAAAGGAATCAGAATCAAAACTAACAGGTACTTCAGCTGAAAATCTGGCACATGGATAGGAAGTTGTCTCAGTCTCCAGGGACTTTTGGCTTTTAGATTCCTGTAATAGGCAGGAACTGAGACTTGTGAAAGTATTTGACAGTGAAGTAACTGCTTCCAAGATTCTGCGATCTCTGCAGCAGGACGGCTTTTTTTTTTTTTTTTTTTTTTTTTTAAATTTCATTAACAGTTGTAATTAAATTTTTGTGAAAGACACTGTAATCAACTGATGGTAAATCCAGAAGACATCCTGATCTTTACTCTGAAGTTCGGTATAATGCAGCTTTATTGTTAAGGTTGACTAAGAAAAAGTGAAAAAGGCGTAATGAAAATAAGCAGGATTTTTTCTGTGCAGTGGCTTCACGGCTCTACTGCAGCTCTTAGAATCATCCACATTATGCCTCACATAACAGATTTGCATCCACAGAAGGTCATTTTCTGTTGAGTAACTACACTTGTGTATAACGAGGCTGTTTCAACTTTGTTCCTTCAGTTTGTTCTGTGATCAATATCACAGTCTAGACCTGGATGACTGCAGAATCTGATTGCAGTTTAATTTCCCATAAGAGTAGCAAGACTTGATGAAACAGCTTGTATATGCAGCACTCTGAATATGCAGACTGAGCGACAAATGTCCTCACACCATATTGGGAAGCCCAATTAGCACAGCAGAATGCACCTTGCTGTGTTATTTTTCTCCCCATTTCATTTTGAAAGGATTAAACTATGGGCCAGTCGCTGCCAAGTAAGAGGAAACAACACTGGAGTCCATCAGTGAATAATTAATTCTAAGGAAGATATAGAGATGCATGTGTGCTTCCATTTTTTCAGTTTATAGAAGCCTGCATGCTTTCCAGGAGGCTGCAGGTTTGTCTTAAATACCTGCAGATAAATAGGCAGTATATTAAATACTAAGTGACCACTAAGATCTTTAACCCATTTTTTTCATTGGATTTAACTAGGGTAGTAAAAAGTAATACCTTCCTCATGGATCCTTGTCACACCCTCTGTCAGATGGCACTGTCCCCACAGTGTAGGGAGGTGCATCTGATCTACAGTATTTACAGCCTGCAGTCAAAGAGCACTGATAAGGACAGCAATCTCATTATTAGGTCTGACTGCATGCACTAGCTAATGAGGGTGGGCATTTTCTTTTCAAATACCATACATTTTCCTTAATGCCAGACCTGTCCCTGTCTGAGCTGCTTGTGGTCTGTCTCCTGACAGACCTTATTATAAAGTTTGGCTTCTTAGGACAAGCCTGAATCACTACCAGTTGACTTTAAGAAACAAGGATATGATTTGCAGCAGTTTAAAAATACTTCATCCTTAGGTCTATCATTGTTTCACAAATGTGAAGTCTGGTAGAGATGCAAAAGGGAAAACTTGGGACAAGTGATTATGCAATCACTTCTGCCAAAATTTCAGCTGCTGGTATATGTGAGTCAGTACCTTTAGGTTCCCAGAGATGGAATTCAGTCTGAATTTCTGGATGAAGTCAGCCTGGTGCTGCAGAGCTTTTGCACTGGGGTTTTGAAAAGGAGGTATCAGAAAGCTCTTTTTGCTGGACAAGCAGCCAGAAAGGGAAGATGACTAGAGGAAATGTGCCAAGCAGCATGCTCAGATAACTCATCTCAGTTTGGTAATGCCTAAGCTGCCATCAGCAGCAAATAAATAGAAGCCAAAGTATTGTCAAGACACATTCACCCAGCAAGTTGGACTGCACAGCTTATTCCACCATGGGGGCTCTTGTCTGGAATCATTTCTAGATCCTTGATTTCTCTACTTGTGCCAGCTAACTCTACTGAAGGCAAAAAGGAGAAACTTGAATACTACTATAATTTTTATGCTGAAATTAAATAATTTAAATATGGAGATGCCAGCAAGAATAAAACTAAATAAAGAGAATGGATGTGGGAAAGGAAGGGAAAAATTGAAGACAAAGGGCTTAGGTATCTCCCAAAAAGGGATTGTTCTTACAATGAGCCATTAAAATTTAGCTGAGTCGAGTGGATTGTTTTTAATTTGTATTCCCATAACATACTCTGTTAAGGAGGGTGTATGCAGCAAATGCATATTAATGATGCTGCACATTTGCATTTTATAGATCCATAATACCAAGGGTGCAGTAAAAATCTTTATGAAAAGTGGTGACTATGCAGCAGTCAATTTTCTCTATATCTCAACCATTTTAATGTGCTTTTTTTTTTGCACACACACACACACACACATACACACAAAAAATCCCCACAACTGATAGATATACAACATTAAGGGACTAATGACCTGCAAAATTCCACTTATAAAAGATGAAAAAATGTTAGATTTATATAGAGAATAATCAAATTGCTGCTTCCTATGGAAGGCTTGGAAGACTTCCAGTTCTTTGTTCCTTGTTTTAAAATTTTTAAACCAAAAAAGTGCAGAACATATTGTTTTAATATATATGTCTGTTGAACCCCACTCAAATTTAGTCTCAGGAGAAGATTATCTTGAATTTCATGTTTAAGGTGTTTTGCATGTCTAAGATCCTAAAACGTAGCTGTTATTTGTCTCTAACTGAATAAGAAAATGTTAGTGGTTATCTCAAAATATTTGAACAGGTGTAAATCCTCACACATCATAGTAAGAATGGCAACCAACCTGCAAATAGGCCTCTGTAGGTCTAAATGCGTACTTAAAGCCTCTCTTACTGTGGAACATGCTCTAAACAAAATGTATTTGATTTGTCTTCCATCAGTGTGACTTACTGTTCATTAATGTTACTGGTTCAAGTGAACTTAGAGATGTGCACAACAGACGAATGAGCTGGCCAGTTATATGAGGATATGAGCAAAAGTCTTCAGTACCACATGACAGTCTTGGTGAGTAGAGGTTTACTGATGTAGGAGATAAGATTCTCACTTTGTTTCTGCTTCCAGGGAAATTTTTTTTGTCTGCCACAGTAAAATTTATAGTCTTAAGTTAAATGTCCGATGTAAAAGCTAAGGGCAGGGGCTAGAGCTGGCCAAAGATTTCTGTTCCCATTTTGAAGAGCTTCTATGCTATGACAAGTAGAGGAGCTACTTATAACTGCTTCTTGTTACAGAACAATAGAAAAAATAAGGGAAGGTGGACTCCAAGCTCATGTTTCAATAGGTTGATTTTGGCAGGTATGGCTCATTGTAATAACTTTCTGGTTCAGAATGCCCCACATAATTTTCTAAGTCATTTATATGATCAACCATGGAGACAGAATTACTTGATGCTTGGGTTACTATTTGGCCTGGATGCCAAATGCTTGTTAATTCACTCAATCCCATCTTCTCTTTCCTAAATACGATGCTGTTAATAACTTAGAATAAAAGAAAGATGAAGAGGCTGTCCGGTAGTGCCTGCTGATCCTTCTCATCATGTCTTTCTTTGTGGCCCTCATTTGTTCCTTAGTAAAGCAGGTACATCACAGGTACAGATGTTACACATTTTGCAATATCCAGAGCAAAGTCTATCTTCCACTGATGTTCAGAGATCTCACAATTAAATACAGAGGAAGATGAAGCATATCTTAATTTATAAAAAACAAACAAACAAACAAAAAAAAAAAAACAACCCAAAAACACAAATTATCTTAAAAATCCAAAAGGTTAAAGTAATGTAAAATCATTTTTGGATCTACTTAATAGCTTCATATTCTTAGTGACACTTCTTCTACAAACTACAGAACAGAACATTGGGAAAACAGTATCTCTTCTGTGGATACTTCAGGAGTAAAGCTTGTATTTTCAATTTATACACAGATCTTCATCTCTTGCTCATTAAGAGATAAAAAAAAAAACAAACATGAAGCACTAAAACGGAAAAGCAGTGAGGGTCCAAATTCTATGTATACTTCTCCACTAGTCTTTTCCTTATATTTGCGCATCTGTATCTTTCTACACTTTCCGACTATGTATTTATTTATTTAACCTGGAAAACAGAAAATCCAGAGATGTTTTGTGCTTGGATTTTCTGTTCTGGAAGAAAAAGTATGGTGAAGGACTTGTTTTTCATCATTCTGTCTTGCCTATTTATCTGAAGGGTAATAAGGAGATCAGGATGCAAAACAACCAGCATGCAGCTAGGGTGAGGAGTAAAATATACCTTGCCTCCTGCATGCCTACAAACAGTTCTCTATGGATGTACATCCCTTACAATGCCTGCAGGTTTGTTCCTCTTTCTATAGAGATGACACAGTCTGGCCACTGGATCAGTGAATTATGTGCATTTATCTGCCTTAACCTATGTAATAAGGTTACTATGAGGGGTAGAGTTTAAAGGCTGGGGCAGTGACATTGAAGTCATCTTAAAATATATGCCCTTATGGTTGGGAGATGAGAGAACTGCCATAGCAAAATTTCTCTAGGTATAAATTTTATTCCCACTCTATGACTGCTTTCTTTGAACCAAATATCTCCATTACTGTACTAGAATGATTTTGCGAATAAAACTAATTGGAATAGAAAAAACTTAAATGTTATGAATGTCCAGAAAAGAAATGGTGAAAATGGGTGCAGTTTTTCAGGGAAATTACTTTAAATAGGTGTAACTAGTATTAGCCTTCTTAACAGCCTGAGACACTTGCATCCTGACTGAGTTTTACCCACTCCCAAGGGGTGTTTTCATATATACGAGGTGGAAGCAAAAAGAGTCAATACCTTCCTATTTTTTCCTTGGTCAGTTTAAGGACCAGTTGCCACATCCTAGTCCCTCCAGACCAAAAGGGAGATTAATGTTAATGGGAACAGGATCTGGCCATGTAACTGGCTGTTTTGGAGCTGCTTCTGCCACCCTTGTTGCATTGTTGTGGAGAGTACAGAACATCCTTGCCTTCTGTTTTTCACTCCTTAATGTTTCCTTAGAATATTTAGGCGGAGAGTGACTGTAAATGCTTAACCTTTGTCAGTGGCAGACATTCAAGAGAGTTTGGCTGCCTCCTTCTATTTCATTGTGAACAGTGATTAAGAGTCCATCCAAAACATTTGTTCAGAAGGATATGACTAACATGAGAATCTGTCACTATATAAACACAGTGACCAAAAACTATTTGGCAGCATTTTGGATCTGCTGGCTAATAATTAGGTATTTACGTTTGCTTTAACAGCACCAGTTGTGATGATCTCATGTATTTCAGTATTTATATGGATAGGTCATCAGATTATTTTTTTCTTTCTTTTTTTTTTTTTTTTTTTTTTTTTTTTCCATTTTACAATGAATCAGCATAATTACATGGGAGATAAAGAATGCTTAAAGAAAAATACTTATTTCTATTACTAATGTAAAATTTCAGTCAAGGACACATAAGAAATGTCATGCTGAGCTCACATGAGAAGAACAACGCCTGAATTTACTGGAAACATTGCAGTAAGGATGAGTGAAGTCACTGAAAACAAATTGCTGTTCCTTTCCTAAATAAGCTTGGGCTGGAATAGGGTCCTCTGGGTTGTGACCAGATTTAGCCTTCACAGCCAGTTTCTTCCACTGAAACTAAGTGCATTCTCTAGGGAAACATATTGTACATGAGAAATTTTGCAAAGAGGAATGATAGAAGGATCTAACACAGTCAAAATCCAGAAAAAGCTGATGTTTCAGGGTTGTTTCAGAAGATCGCTTAATCATTTATTGACACTTATCACTGCAACAGTTTTATGTTATTCTGATTCAAGTATGTTAAAAGTTATGTGAACAACATGTATATTAGCCTGTAATTCAAATGCATGGTGTTATTCACTATCACAAAAACTGCAAAGACTGCGAAGCCCTAATGATACTGATCCAAGTACACACTGATAAGTCTGAAGGGCGTATGATATGTATAAACTTGTGTACTTTCTACTGATATTATTTTTAGAGCATCGTAAAGGATTAGGGAAGTATTGTGCAATAGCCAGTATGAAAAAAACTACCTTTGATTCACCTGTTCCTAAATAGCTTGTGAAAATGTTTGAGGACAATACCTTCTTTCTGCCAACTCAAGGAAGTAAGAGCAACAAGTTAACAGTTAACTGTTTGCAAGAAGCAGAGAATTCACAAGCTTTCCCATACAAAAATCTGAAATCACCATGGGAGATCCTAGGAGATGATGAAAAGTTGGACAGTGCACTCTGAGAGCCATATGGGAGATAAACTTACCCACGAGCATTCCAAATCTAACAGTGGCAAAGGGAATAGAATGCACAGAGATGTCAGTGTGAAGAGTAGTAGTACTGCTTGACACCTTTTATTTATTTATTTATTTATTTATTTTTATTTTTTATTTTATTTCTTTATTTTGGTACTTTGATAAGATGAAGAATGCATTTCTGTCCAGTATACATGTATCTAACTAAGTTAGATATTCTGTAATATTTTCACTATATATGCAATACATTTATTGCCCTAAATAATTCATTTCACATTAATGAACACTTGAACTAGGAAGCAGCAAGATACTATGATAGAATAATAGAGTTTAGGAGTCGTAGGATCCACCTCTTCTCTTTTCAGGAGGAGAAATCAAAGAAGAGATGACAGGAAAATGAGATGAGGAGATAACAACACAATGTTATGTATGTGGCTAGCCAAGTAATGGCTGCTGGAAACAGGGTATCTTTTGGGACAAGTCACACCCATTAAAATTAGAATCTCTTAGACGATTACAAATTTTTTCCATGACTTTTTTTTCCTCTATTCAGTGATTCCTAACTCTTTCATGTCTCAACAAGGGCATAGCTACGGCTTCTGGGCTCTACTGTTATTTTACCAGTGTGTTGCCTTTTCTAGTTTTTGAGAAAAAATGGACTTTGATTTTTGTGGGGAAATGTGATAAGAGGTAAGCAGGGAAGAGACATGCTTCCTGATGTAAAATATTTATATCCCTGTAATCTACTTCTCTCTCTCTTTTCTGAAGGAGCTACTCAAGTCATCTTTAGCAAGTATGCAACTTCTTTGTGATTATCACCTCTATTGTCCACTTGTGGTGATAGTAATAAGACATTACTTCAGAATGGTAAATATGCCAAGACCTCCATTGCTTTGGAGCTGTAATTAACTGTCCAGAGGTGCGGACAGCTTAAAGCTCATTTAAAAGATTTTCCAGACTAGCTGGTAGGTTTGTAATATTTTGCAAGGCAAGAATAAAGCAGAAACAATTTTATATTCTCAATTCACACTGTGATAGCAATGGACAGTTGCTTGCAAAGACTGGCCACGCCTTTCATCCTTGACTGCAAATGTGCTTCCGAAAGTGATCACTTTATTTTCTTCTCCTTGTTCTGTCCTTCTGCCTGAGCCATGAATGTGGAACTCTCCCAACCATGTACTCAGTAGCTCTCTGACAATTTAGACAAAAGGGGACCAATACTTTTTTGTTTGATAACCTGGTTGGAGCAAGCTGAGTACTGCTCATGTAAGAAACTCATCCAGTACATCATAGAAGGTAATAACTTCCTGCTCAGATGCAGTGATGAACAGCTGTAGGGACTAAACTTCTCACCTGAAAAAGCTGGAGCTGAAAGAAGGTGTGTGACTATGTTCTTAGACAGACAGACAAACTAATAATAGATGTCTATGTGATTTCCAGGCACTTAAGTGAAAGATTACCCATAAACCTGCCTCTTAAAAAGTACGTAGAGAAGGAAAGTAGGTCATTTGACTCTTGAGAGGTTATTACATGGACCTGAAGTAGCATGTGGGAAGAGACTACAAATAGAAATAGTGTGGATGGAGTAAATTAGTCCCAGGAATAGGTTGAGAAAGTGACTGATGTGACAAAAGAAGAGAGGGGTACACAGCCGATAGCAAAAGGGATCAGTAAGGAAGTAAAAGTCAGATGGAACAAGGAGGTGGAGAGGAGGTAAAGAGATTGTGGCAGCTGGGAGAGGAAGGTTAGCTTGTACTCAAAGATGGTGAGTATATCTTTCTCTACTAATTCATTTTTAAGATGAATGTGACTGAATCTGAGTTGGGGGTGAACTGTCTTCTTTCAAAAAGCCACCAGGATATGATCAACATACCCCTCTCTCTGCTTGGTGGAAGAGCTCTTACTAGGGTAAGATCCTGCCAGATGAATATTTGGGACTTTTTCTCTCTATAGCAGAGAGATGGGTGGGTCTGATGGAATAAGCAACAGAGACTGTGCAGGCACATCTGAAAGTTTTACCTTTCAGAAAAAATGCACTTTCTGGATTACTTTATCCACTAGATGCCAAAGTGAAACCCAAATTTCTTGAGCTTGCTGTCAAACAACCCTCTTCAAAAATGTCCAGCTCTTTTTTAGAGCTGTTCATAGAGAGGATGACAATCTGCTATTATTATGAGCTTCTCCTTTGCCTAGTGGCAGAGGTAGATAAATAGGATGGGGAACAACTGTTTGCATGTATCGATAGTGATAAGACAAGGGGAATGGTTTGAAACTAAAAGACAAGGGAAATTTAGGTCAAATATTAGGAGGAGGCTTTTCACACAGAGGGCAGTGACACATTGAAACAGGTTGCCCAAGGAGGTTGTGGATGCCCCATCCCTGGAGGGATGGATGTGGCTCTGGGCAGTCTGGTCTGGTGGTTGGCAACCCTGCACATAGCAGGGAGGTTGAAACTAGGTGATCTCGAGATCCTTTTCAACCTGTGCCATTCTATGATTCTATTATTCTATGATCTCAAGTTTCCAACCTCAAATAGACTTGTGTGAGTCAGCATTACAATATGCCATGGAAGCTGTCAGCATTACAGTACGCAAAGACAAGTCTGTTTTTTATCCCATTTGGTGGTTTAAAAGATTGGGAAATGATATCCTTAGAAACTATGTGGAAATAGTATAGATATAATTTCAAAGCTTTTTTTCTTCATACCAAAAAACTGTGTCTCATTCATTACATAAACTGAGTGTGATCAGGGCTATGTAGCAGAAGAGAGAATTTTAAAAAGCATCCATATGAGAATCTAGACAAAAGAAATGGGGCACAGAATGAAGAAGAGTAGTGCAAAATAGTAGCAATCTGCCATGCGAAGATACTTCAAGGAAGCAAAAAGATTTGAGCATGGAAGAAGATACTTTCTGTGCTAAAGACGTATACCAGTATGCACAGACGTGCACACACCTGTTCTAACTCTTCTTGATGTGTGCCCCGGTGGCACAGTGGTAGAAATGCTGCTTTGCAACACAGGAGGCCCAGGTTTGAATCCCCCCTGTGGCTCAAGTGGTAGAAGTGCCGCTCTGCTACACAGGAGGGTCGAATCCCGGGGGTTGGACTCGATGATCTCTAATGTCCCTTCCAATCCGCACGAGGCTGTGATACTGTGATACTGTGATTCTCTTTGCATGGGAAATGATTATGTAGTAGATGTAATGTTATCTTCTGGTGACTCAGACATACTCCCATAGTATGCTGATGGATACAACACCATCACTTCAGCACTCACTTTCTTTCACAAGACCCTTCCATGAAGATTTACACTGAGAGCTGTAATGAAACAAATAGGGACAGCTTTCTTTAGCATTATTTGTGTAAAATATTGCCAGAGAGAAAGAAAAATTACCTTAGTCATGAAATAATGTCTGAGAGTGATTATATCAAAGACATAGTAATTTTGTTCTCTCCCTTTGGCAGTGTTTTCCCGATACTTCCTTGAAAACCAGTTAGAATTTACATCCTCTATCTGCATGCATACACACATATAGTATTATTGTTTTCTTTTCAGACTGGCTTTAACCCAAAATCTAATTTTTAAGCTGTAAAATTATGGATGCAATTTTACAACCACAATTTGTTGGTGTAATTTAGATCCTTGGAACAGGTAGCAGTAGACTGGGCCCTAAATTACTGAACTGCTATGTATAATAGATGAAATATAGTCTCATGGATGTCATAAAAAGTAGCTTATATATTTTAAAAAGCAGGCACCTCTTCCCCCCCCCACCCCCACCCCCACTCTCTCTCCTCCCTGTATTCTTTGATATCAAAGAGAAAGATGAGTCTGATGTTTAGTAGTCAAACACAGTCATGCTACATTCCCTTTGTGTCAGCCCTCCAATTCAGGGAGCCATGAAACTTACTCCTTAGATTCCCTGTGTAAATGAAAACTCTCATGGCATAAGGCAAAGACTTCAAGAATTGTGCTGTACTTTATATTCTTCTTGTGGAAAAGAAATATGAATGGCAAAACAAGCATTATTGGAGCACTCCCAATACTGGCTGTTCTCAGGCAGCAGAGTAACGCTTTGTGTGTATGGATAACTAGGCAGAAGATTTCTGAGGCTGCTCTAATTTATGCAAGATTCTGGACTGACATCTGGTTGCCTCCAGACTCCAGAGGAAGATATAACTGGCTTTAAGCCATTTGTGCCTGTTCTAGTGATGAGAGCAGCTCAGCCAGATCAGAAAATCTGGCACTTAAATATACAAATTATAATAAAAATGTTTTGGGGCAGAAAAATAAATAGATGTCAGCCTTAGCAAATGTGACCCAATGGTGATACTTAAATAAAACACCATCTGCTGGAGACTTTGCAAGCCTTTAAGAAGTGCATTTTTGAATTCTCCTTTTTTTTATTAAAAATATAGATCATCAGGGCAAAGCATAGCGATGGATAATTCAACTGTGAGTTCTATTTTGACTTCTTTCCAAAGCATGGAATTTCCAAACGTTAACAGTAAGGCTTCTATTTCCCCTTCACAAATCCACCTAACTTTACTTGTTTGTATTACAAAACAATGATGAAAAGAGACTAGGTGCTCGTGAATTCATTCCTCCTTACTTCTGTGTGCTGAAGTTTCAGGATATACTGCTATCTTTCCAGAAAACTGCAGCTAGAAACATGGCAGTTAGAGTCTGCTTATTTTTGATGTTCATTAAATGCACAGAAGGTATGTTGTGTGGTATTTCTTCCATCTCAAAAACTCTTTTTTCGATCATTGACACATGCCATTAACATAACTTACACATATTTTGTGGTTTTGCTCTGTAAAAAGGAAGTATTAAGCTCTGAACCACTGTAATAAATTTGCTTGAATTTGATAGAGATTGACTGCCTGAATGCTACCATTTTTATCAGCTATAAATTGCTCTGCAAGCAGTGGGAGGAAGGACCTTTCATGCTCTATTTTCACTTAAAGAGGATAAGTCATTTGCAATGATTGCTTCAGGAGATGTCAGTTCTCTGTGTTGTGTAAATTTATCTGTGAATGTATTTTCTAATGAATTACAGACTGCTCACAAGCATGTCAAATGTTTGAAATTTTAGGTGAGTTGGTTGCTAACCTACATATTATGTTTTTACTGATCCATGTACAACTGGTAGGTGCTGTCATCAAAAGACAATGTATAGTTCAAATGCAGTATTACTGCAACTATCAGAGTTTATTTGAGTAACTAGAGACCAAGATAAGACTCTCCTGTCCTGACAAACGTTAGCAGTGGTTCGGGATTTCTGTCCTGGGCTCATCTACTTCTTCTGAGGAGAAGGAAGGCCACATTTGACTTCCATCTTATGATGAAATTAATGAACAATAAAGAAGCAATCTGATGCCTGTTTTACTGATTAAGGTCTGAACTAAACAGTGACTGACTGGTCAAGATTATACTAAGATCTTTGTAAAGGCTGGACTTAAACCTAAATCCTAATCCAATATTAAATCAGGAAAACTACTTTTTCTCTCACTCAATTTAAGCAAAGACAACTGACAAGTCTACCATAGCCTTTTTCTACCCTGGAGTGAAAGAAATTGAACAGTCAGCAGAAGTATCAATATGACAGTTAAACTCTTTTCTGTCTTAAAATGGCATTCTGTTAACCTCTCTAAAAGGGGGTGACCTCCTCCAGAGTATTCTGGACTGGCGTTTAGCTATTTTCTCAGTGACTTTCTGTGGATGTTCTAAGCATACTAATTATGTCACTTGGAAGTGATCTAGAACAAGGTTTTCAGGTAGAAGTAAACGGGGAATGCTACTGATAGAATCATAGAATCCTACTATGATTTGGGTTAGAAGAGACCTCAAATATTATCTCATTCTAATCTCCCTGCCACAGGCAGGAACATCTTCCAGTAGATCAGTTTATTCAAAGCCACATCCAACATGAACACTTCTAGGTGATGGGGCATCCAGAACTTTTCTGGGCAACCTGTTCCAGTGTCTTATCATTGTCACAGTAAAGAAATACTTCTTCTTATTTCTCCCTGAAACAGAATGGAATATAAACATATTCCCTAAAAACTATGTTAAATAAAAATAAATAAATAAGTAAAAATTCTCATAACCTATCCACTTCTGGTTACTAGATAAATAATGAAAAAATAAAACCTGAAAAATACTGTAAGCAGTATTTTTGGTCTATCCTACCAAAAGCTAACCACAGCTGAGCAATGGTTCTCACAGTGGAAGATGCACAGTTGAATCTCTTGAGTCAGTTGTAATATTTGAATGTAATCTTACACCTCCCTGAAGTATTTCAAGTAGGTGTAATTCCAAATGTCTTGACTCATTCATGACTCAGTATAGCTCACTTGTCTCTCTCTTGCGCAAGACTGTACCCATCAGAGTTGCTCTAGGCAGTGTTCTGGCTTGGTCATTTGTGGAGATGATAAATTTTGACAGTTCTGTTCTGACCTTCTATGTCATGCTTTTGTATGACACTGATATTTTCTGATTCCAGCCTGCTCCTATAAAACCTGCAGACTCAGATCTGGGTTTGGTTTTCTATATCACAATAAAAACAAGCCCCTCCCATTTGTCTTGAAAAGTGGCATAACTCATGATCATTCCTAGAAACAAATTACATTCATGAGCATGCTTGGATAATCCTATTCTGAATAGTTCACAGTAGTTTTGCATTTGGGTTTGAGTTCCATGAGTGTAAGAAAGAAATAAAGAGGTATCTCCTTTTCTGATCATTTTGCATTAATCTCTTCCCATGAGAAGACTGTATTTGTCTACCTGTTATCTCACCTATTGATTAGGAAGATGATTGGCAAGATGCCTACCATTGTCAAAGGGTTAACCTGACTGTAGGATTCATCCTTCAAATCCTGTAGCAGTGCTAAATATAACTTCTATTAGAGCTCATTAGATTTTCCAAACGTCTATGTTTTCCTGATTCCTTGCTCTCAACATGCCTTTTTCCAGCTGTCTCATTGATACATGACATCTTTTCAGCTGCATTATTGGTAGCATTGATATTTTTCATTATTGAACATCAGGTATTACTCCTTCTTATTTTATTTTTTTTTTCTTCCCTTTCTCTCCCTGTAGTATTTTCCAAAAGTAAAATGCCAAATAAAATACCAAGTCAGCTTCTGGCAATGAAGCAGGGTGGATTCTCACAATGGTAGTGTCAGAAAGAAAAGCTAATTTGGTTTCTTTGTGAACTGGTGGTATGACTTTTCTTCAGAATAAGAGAAAGAGCTGTGAGGCTTACCAAAGTCACTATTAGAGCTATGTGAGAACAAGGGCATAAGAGAGGAAATATGCAAAGAAACTTGTTGAAGAAGAGGTGCTTCATGATAGATTTTATTATAATAATCCAGTTGAAAAAGAGTTGTGACACAGCATAACATCAGATTGCAAAGTAGTCAATATTCTACCAATCACAATTATTGTTTTGCTTAACAGATACAGGCAAACAATTCTGCTGCAGCCTTTTAGGTACAGAGGATCAATGGTGCTGCTAGTGCTGCCACTGGATAGATAATCATGTACAAAAATAATACTCATTATATGGGCAAGATGAGTGTAACTCTTGTTTTCCCTAGTGCTGAATTTAGTTCTCTTTTCTATTTAGCACTGTAAACAGAACAGAAACTTGTATTAAAAATAGATGCTTGAAGTTTAGATCTTTGTGATCTGAAAAACTGAGGGGTCATCCAGTGTTAGAAGAAACATATTGATCGTGTCTCTGTTAATATTTTTGTTCAGCATGATGCACATGCTTAAGTAGATCAGGAATGACTAATGAGGTTAAATGCAATCATCACCACTATCAAATGTCATGTCCGAGTCTCCCATTCTGCACTAATCAGATTTCACAGTATTAGGACTAGAATATTTTTTAAAAATTGTCTATATCTTGCACTGCATATTTGTGTTGGACATGACAGGTGGAGCAGTGAGGGAGAATCTTTTGTCCTACACTCAGAATTTGGTGTCGGCTACAGTACAGGACTAATGTGAGGTAGTTATGGGTACCCAAGCCAGTTTCTTAATGTCTAACTTCTTGCTGACAAGAATGATCAATCTGAAAGAAACTAGTTACACTAAAGCAGATATAACCAAGGGAGGAATGGACCCAAGACAGAGCTGTAAACTATCTATCTTGCTATTCTCTGTGTTTGGGGCTGATCCAGAAACAAAGCAAAAATTAGGGCAATCAAGCATGCTGCTACCTCCTACACATGACCTAGTTGCTCAGAGTCAGCAACAGCTCAGTGTTTTCCTGGTGGTCTGTATTTCACAGAGTTTCCTTTATCACCATCCCAAGCCAGAACAACAGGATCAGAATGAAATAGGGGTCATCTCAGGCGGCAAGAGCATGTATGTATATGTCAGCTCTAAAAATGTGGACTTCTGATGTATGCCTCCATCTCTGCCTCCTACTAATCCCAACTGCAGATCGAAGTGCTCTTCTGTGCAGAAAATTAGATCTATGGGGAAATAAAATGACAGAACTTGCGTTCATTGCTCGTTTGACCATGCAATGTGTTGCATGTTTCTTGGTGGATCTGATGACACTCCCCTCTCTGCTAAAGGGAGAAGGATACTGTGCTTCTGGAAACCTGGGTGAACAATAGTTAATTCTGGGGTCACAAATTCTCTTAAATCCAATGACTTTGGCTATGTCTGAAATGTTATTTTAGTGCTTTAAACTTCAGGCGAACTTCCAGCACAGACACTCCTATATCCCAAAAGGCTGATCTAAGTGCGTATAAATATAAGGCCTGGAGAAACAGCATCCAGTTCATCGTGCCCTAGATCTATTGCATAAAGGATTAGGAATTTATCCTCATGAATGATGCTGCCCTTCACTTGAAAACAAACCTTTTTGAGGTTGGTTATATCTTGGTCTAAGAAAAATTAAAGCTTTCGAAAAGAAAATAATTAAAATATAAAACACTTAACATAAACCATAAATATACAGGCTAAATATTTTTTAATTCTCCTTCAGGCTGTTCTCCAGTCTTCCTCCAACTGATAAATAAGGAGATCATCTTCAAAAGTGCCTAACTGACCTTGACAACTAAATAAAATGATTTTCTAGTGGTCATCTAAGCTTACCACTCTTTGTGACTTCCACAGAGATCTAAATTCGTAGATGTTCAATTGACAGAGGAGCATGGTTCTGAGTTATTTTATTTTGAGAATTTCATCTCAGGTAATTAAACATAAACATCAGGAATCGTCTTAAATTGTCAGGTTGTACATTTAGCCAGATGTGGGCAGAGTCTCAGGTTGAAAATGAGTTTCTTTCACAGAAAATGAAAGAGCAAATACATTTCATTTAAATGAGAAATAAGCTGAATCTCTCATGAGTGATAAAGAAATTTTCATCAAGTTACAGTATCCACAGGTTTGCTATAATAAGATACACAGCAGCTTCACATAGTGAATGAGTAGGTAATCCATGTTCTCCTTTACCTAATACTGACTAAGAAGACAGAAGGATTATGGAACTGGTGTCACAAATTCTAGAATTTTGATGCCTTCTGGTAAAAATAAACTATCATCATAAAGTTTGTCTCTCTATTCAGTATCTCATTACTGTTGACTGAAAAGTTGGCCCTTTCATCTTAGCAGAGAAGGGCTTGATGATATCCAGGAAACCCCTCATCCTGAATGGAGGAGCTCCCTGCTGAGTGAGGATTATGTACTTATGTGAATGAATCAGTGCCAGGGTGATCAATCCCTGGGGAACAGAAGGATGAGATTGCCATCCCTTCTGATGTACATTTTATTACTGCCCAGAGTTAATGGCAAAAACAAATGTAGTTTATTACTTCACATTTAAAGCCCGAGGACTAGATATTATGTTTGAAGGAGTGCAGAGCAGTGAATATTTACTCTAGAATTGTCCTCCTTCCTCCAGTGGTTTTGTTTTAATGTGGAATCTGTCTTCCCAAAATCAAGTCAAAATGGTGCATCCAGCTAACAGATACATTAGACAGCTCTCCTCAAGATTAGTCTTTTGCAAATTGGTCTTGAATAGGCTGTAACAGTTGTTTTATAGCTCTCTGTAGGATATCTTTAGTGTAAATAAGAATAAGGTTGTTGAAAATAAAAGTTATTTCAAGCTTGTGCTAATCTTAGAGATGATAAAATTTTCTGTTTTATCTGGGACAGAATTGTTTTTTTTTAGTGTGTCTGCAATGATGCTATGTTGTGGTTCTAGGAGAAAAGCAAAGTTGATAACACACTGATGTTTACAGTTGCTGCTAAGCAGTGTTGCACAGATCCATTGTCATTTTCAGCAAAGGGCCAAGCAGCTGGAAGGGAACAGAATTAGGACAGCTGACTTAAACAAACTGGCCACAGAGACATCATGCAGAAGGAATTTTGAAGGGGATTGGAGTTTATTTTGCTCTTCCACTTTCTGAGGAGCTAGCTGGGCACCATTTAGTGGGTGACGAGCAATTGCTTGCACACCTCTTGTTATATGCATACTATATATATATACACAGTCATAACAATTAGCCTTTTAATTTTCTCTGTCTATCTTTGTAAATTGTTTTGTCTCAATTCTCAATAGGCCCCACCGGGAAGTGGGGGTGAGGTAGAGAAGGACTACATAGTGCTGAACCACCTGGCAGGATTAAACCACAACAAAAACAAACACTCTTTCCCCTTTAGAAGATGTTGGTGTTTTTAGAGAAGTAATTCCCAGGTACATAACTGCTGAGATATAGAAATAATTCCTGAGTTCCCCATTCACTTTATATCAACACTTCAGTTCTGAATCATTATGCGCCAAAAGCTTTTATGGCATGTTTAAACATGCCACAAAACATAAGTTTGTCTAGTGAACATCAAAGATATTTCTTTCTATGGTACCTAAGTGCTAGACTGCAAATGAAGAGATAGTAACCACAAAGGAGTATCATACCATTTTATTCCTGAAGAACTTGTAGAGATCACTGTTCCATACATGGCTAATGAGAATTTTTTGAAGGCCTAACAAAAAACCATAACATCATTTTGTAGACCAGGCACTGAAGTTTGGAAATGTGAGTCTTCCAGCATCTCATATTGGAAAACTTCAGAGGCAGGTAATATATAGATCTTCTAATATCCTAGCTTGAAGAGAGACCTTTCTCTTGGTAATCTCATTACCACCTCTCTCCATCCAGTTATCACTGGACTTGAATTAGAATTATTCTTTCTCTTTCAGTTTATCTTGTTACAGTACTGCTTCTTGCTTCCTGTTTCCCTAAGAATGGCTACACAGTGACAAAGTGAAGGGCTGGGGAGGTATACAGGTCCAAGAAGTGTGCCAAGGAGGTGGCGAAGTCATTGTTTATGGAGGTTTAAAAGAAATGTGTAGACGTGGCATCAAGGGGCATGGTTCTGTGGGAAGGGTGGTTATGGGTCAATGGCTAGACTAGATGATCTTAGTGGTCTTTTCCAACTTTAATAATTCTATGATTCTATGAATTAGTATTCTAATGGAAGGATTGCTCTTTGACAGAATCTGATGTATGCTGCTGTATCTGATGTATGAGATGTGTTGGTTTTCAGCATGGAATCGAGCCTCTGTACTTAGGTTAATAACCCTAATATTTGTATTTGCCATAGTAGATGGAAGAGAGGAGCTGCCTGAATACTCAGAGCAAGAATGAGAGTCAGAGTGGCTACAAAGGAGAAGCAAGCAATGGATGCCATGTGTAATACTGGACAGTAAAAACAATGGTAAAATACAATATAATGACAGTATCATATCAAATATGTAATGCATAATACAACACAATGAAATATGATAGTATAATATAATAATGATTAAAATTATTATAAATGTGAAGTCAGCCATCAACCAAGCAAAAAAAAAACAACAAACAAACCAAACAACAAACCAAACCAAACAAAAAAACTCAAGCAGCCAAATGAAGAAGTTTGCATTCTCAAAAGGAGCTATTTTGGGAACTAATTTGGCATCTATCCCATTTTCTTGTCTTGGGTGAATGGCAGTAAGTTTAATTGGATTTTTTAATAAAACTTCTGAGAAATGCTGCAGTTGTGATTTGTGCCCAGTAGGTCATTAATTTATTTTCTGCCACTTTAAATGTACTTTCAAATGGCTAAAACATACACTGACATATGATTCACAGTGACTGATGGTCATAATCGAGCTGGTATAACAGGTGAGGAGACGAGAAGGTGGACATAAGAAGTGCTATATGAATTATGAAGTGAAATACACCATCTTTTACTGCAGAGTGAAAAGATTATCATTCAGTAATATATTAACCCACAGAAAAGTCTCATTTTGGTAGACCATCTTTATGCTTACATATTTTGTTCCAAAACTGATTAATTTCTATCTCCAAAGGAATTTAAGTGCCCACTTAAATCATTTTCCTCAAATAATATCAATATGTAGCACTGAGAAGAGGAGCAATTTGTCCCTCACAGGGGAAACTTGTGGACTACAGCCAAAAGCTTTTCAAGTCCTATTGCAGAATTGTACTGTTTTTGCATTTTTCCCTTGTTTAGAGGATGGGAAATGGTCTTAGACTCTCATACATTCCCTATGGTGAGTAAAATTCCTTCTTCAGGGTGTCCAGTTGCTCTTTCTGGCTGGGCTATGCACCAGCACTTACAGTCCACATGTGACCTGAGGGCTACATTTTAAGAGTACACTACACTTGTTCACAAGAGCTGTATCTTGCTTTCCAAATGTCTTTTAAGTGAGATATCTGTGTTGAAACATAGACTCTGAAAAGGTATTAATTGATGTTAATTGCTAACCAGCCAAATTCATCCCTCTTCTCAGCTCCTCCCTCATTGTACCTATGCAGCTGAAGTTTTCCCAGCAACAGGGGTCTTAATGCAGGCTTTCACTGCCCATGCACCATTTGACTACACCAGTGAGTGATTCTAAGGGAATACCCTTTATCTGGATCCTGAGAGACGTTACATATCCAGGCTCATTTACTGCAGACAGCAATGAGCCATCCAAATCCTGCAAATGGGTAGGAAAGAAGTCACATTCCTAGATGACATAAGTTCAGTGGAAATATAAAATAATTGAATTTATCACCACATACCAGCACATTTATCTTCCTGGCTGAGGCCTGCATTGTCAAAACAGCATGGGAACAAATTCTTATTATGTTGATGGCAGTAAGACTCTGATTCCCCTGTAAGTCTTGTGGTGCAGTTCCTTGCTTTCAGTGCCATATGTTTTCATGATCACAGTGATTTGCTTTGGTTTGCTTTCATTTACCTCCTAGAAATATGGATGTCAGGGGAAATGGTAGGTGCTGTATTTGCTTTTGCTTTGTTTATAGCTCTGTGTATAATTCAAATCCACATATTTATTCCCAGATAAGAAATATCACTGAGGTATTAATAATGCTGACAATATATCACTCTTTAAAGAAAGATGAAATATATTTTTATCATTATTATTTTAAAAGTTAGCCCTTTGAAATAGTATAAACTTGGGAAATTCTTGGTTAAACATTTAAGACAAAGTTTGTTTGTAGGCTATTACCACTGTACAGTTTTTTGTCTCTGAAACAGGAATTCCCCCTATGTATGCTGTAAATTATGTCTGCTGAGGACATGGACTGCAGTAGGATATTCAATCTGTTAAGTCAGTGTTCTTTTCTGGTGTGGTAAAGGACTACAAATTTGACTCTCTTTTGGGCAGTACAAGAATAAAACTGAACTGCAAGGGTAAGAATTGCTTCCAAATATAAACTGGTGTATTTTGCCCCACAAATAGAGCTTATCTAGAATTTACACAAAAAAATTAAGATGCACATAATTACGGAACAGATTTCTTTAATGAACTTAAAAAAACAAACAAAAAAAAAAACAAACAAAAAACAAAAATAAAAAAGTATCCCAAGCCCATCTCAGCTTATTACCATGTGTACAAACATCAGGCATTTTGATATTGTTATAACTCCCTTGCTGACAGAGGAGGACTCACTGCTCTTTTTACAGATGAGAAACTGAAGCAGAAAAAGCAACCTAAGGTTATGTACAAGGTGAGCAACAGGAAGTCTTTGGCAGAACCAGGCATGGAAGCCAAAATCAAGCACTATAGCAACATTCCTGCCTTCCTTGTCTAAGCAGGTGACCTTTGGAATACCTTTTGGATTTGGAGATACTCATATTCTGCTGCAAGTCTGAGCTCTGGGTTTTAGTTGAAGCTGCAGCATGAACATTTCATCGTATCCAGATTTTTATTAAAATTTGTCCATCTGTTGTCCAAGTCTTGTCAGATTTAGGAGAAACCTCTATGCCTCTTTTCTCCTTGACTTGAAGTGAAACTTTGCCTACCGGACATTGATTTTTGATCTGTATTTTCTTACCAGCTCTTCAAAACAGTTGCTATCACCATGGCATCTTATTTCCATATCGTCTCTGAGAGTGACAGCAATTATTTCCCACTGGAACTGACTTCAATGTCACTACACTGATTAATCAGCAAAGGTTACTATAAGGGAAAGTAACGGTATTCCTTTTCCACTGAAGCACGAAAATGCCAGATCTTAGCAGCATATAGCCTTGGGGATGGCTGCATTAGTTTTCCAATGAAAGACTAAGTCAAACTTCCCCTCCCCCCTATCTTTTCTCTGCTCTTCCCTTCCTAAAACACACACATTGAGGTTCAGTATAAAGTTAATTCTATCCTTTTTTTTTTTTTTTGCTTTAATGCTATTGACCTCCCATTTCCTTGTCAGTCGACACCAAGCAATTCCCCAGATGGAGAGAAAGATTTCCACTTTGAATATCCCTGAAACACATTTAGAGCCAAAGGCTTTATCATGGGAATAAAAGCACTGTGGTTCTCACAGCTGGGAAGATTTATACAGCTGAGTCTTACCAGCTTAAATGCCTACAGACAGAAACAGCTGAGCTATGTATTATTTCTTTCCTTCCAACTTGCATGGCAGATGAAAAATGCAGAAGCAGCCTGCAGACAGCTATGACTGACAAGGGAGAGGCAGAGTATAGCTGCCACAGTGGCACTTTTGTAAGAGAATTTCACCTCCAGAGGTGAGGGGCTGGGCCTGACACACTTGCCTCAGCCAAGAGGAACTGCCCTTTCAGCTAAAGTGACCCAGACAGTGCTAGGGAATCTTAAACATCAGTCAGCAAGGCTCAGCGATGACGCCATGCTGATGAGCCCCAAGAGAAAGATGCTTGGTGGAAGATGCAGTCAGTTGAGCGCTACACACAGCAGAATTGCTTCTTGCTGCCTGTATTAAAACAGAAGCTAAGCTGTCTCTGATGTTCTTATTGTAAAGGCAGTATTTTATTCTGAAAAATGTGAGAGCAGATCTTTAAGAGTTTAATCTGCCTTCTTTGAAACATGCATTCAGTGGTCATGCCTCCCTTGGAGACAAGCAGGAAGGGCAATTCTCAGAGGCTCAGCTTAACTTCTCTTCAACTCCTGACCTGGCTGAAGCAACCTCAGACTCCTCTGAGAAGTCTACACAGCTTCTGGCCAAAGGTGTTCAAAGGAGCTTTGAGAGTTCAGTAGCTGTGATAACATAATCAAGTCTATGCCTGTAACCATGTCTGTCCTGCACCTGCACTGTCTCTGCAATCAGTAGTCCTCCATCTCACCCAAGCCTTGGAGATGTGAAGTCCGCTATATACTGTGAGTGGCTTCATCACATCTCTCACAGCCAAGGCAACTTTTGGGTACAGCGAGAGTGGGGGAACAGTTCTAAAAAAAAAGAACAGAGATAAATCCATATGGGGCTGTATGTCCACTCCACAGAGAACAGGTGAGATCTTGAGAGTGCACATAACCATGATGCGCTTCTCATCATTTCTGATTTTCCCATCATTTGTTCCATCAACACTTTGTTTTGTTCTGGTGCATGGGTAGGCTCAGGATCCAAAATCCCTTCAAAAATCCACTTCAAAAATATGTTCTCTCTGAGGCAGGGCCATCCTTACTTTATTATAAAATATGGACTAAATTACTCATGGTCTTATGAATGCCACTGAGCTGCTTTGACATGGCTAGAATAAGGATAATCAGTATACTAGTAAATCATTGTAGGAACAGAGCTGTGTTTCCTAACTTCTGATGTTAAATCAGCATGGAAGGGGAAAACTATCAACAAGATTGGGTATTGATTGGAAACGTCTTTCAGCAATGTGTACTGAAATACAGTATCCTGAAATTAGAGATCTGGTAAACAATTTAAGATAATGCATCTAGGGACTGAAGTGCTTAGAAATAATCAGTGCCAGTATTTGTTCAGCCTGAGGGATACGAGGTCTGTTTTACAGTACCAGTGAAAAACTTACTTTTCGAGAACCAAGTTGCTTTGGATACTCAGAAATCACTCACTCTGCTAAACTTATGTCATCATCCTGCTTACCAGTATCCAACTGTCATATTCTTAAATGTAATTTTCTCTGGTAAATGGGCTTTTGAACAAATGCAAAGCAGCTGTCAGTCATGTTGCTTAGCACAAGAACCACCCCTGAGGGTCAAAACAAAAGTCCATTTACCTAAATGACCTGCCCCTCAAAATGACCATATATAAAGAGAAAATGGGGACAACATAATTGAGTTCAAGGGATTTTCATCAGTTTATATTCTGTAAATTTATACAGAGCACATATATAGATGTTTTATGGTTTCCTTTTATCCTTTTGGTAGCTCTCTGCTTGCATTTTGACAGTCCTTGAGCACTGAAGGGATGCTTTGCTGGGCATTACACTCATCAGTTCCTAGATTTTTATCTCGTGTGAGAAAAGCCAAGGTAGAATCCATCACTGTGGATATAATTTTATTCATATTGTTTGCCACAATTGTATGTTGTACTTGCTATTTTATTTCTCACTCACTCATTCTTGCAAGAGTTTCCCACAACTTTCCTAATTACTTGTAGATTTGAAGTCAGATAAATATGTATCATTTGCACAATTTGACGTGTAGTTCTTTACTCTGCTTTTCTGCTACATTTTGTAAGATTTAAGAGCACATACACCTCGGATTTCTACTCTGAACTTCTTTTAGTTGTATAAATATAACACCTATTGGTAGCTTTTACTTTCTGTCTTGGTGTTGATTAAAAATGCAAGGATGACTTGCAGTGACCTGGGTTGCAAGGAACCTAGGGAGCCCATTCCGCACCCACCACCCTCTGGTGAAAAAACTCTTCCCAGTCTCCATCGACCCTCCCTTGACACAGCTCCATGTCTTTCCCCTGGGTCCTGTTGCAGCTCCATGCCATTCTCTTGGGTCCTGTCACTGTTACCAGAGAGCACTGCTCCCCATGAGGAGCTGCATCTGCCATGAGGCCTCTCCTCATCTTCCTCTATTTGGGCTAAGCAAATGCAGGCATCTCAGCTCATCCTAATATGACTTGCCCTCCAGAACCTTCACCATTTTTTTCACATTATCTAATAGTTTTAGTTCCTTTTTGTAATATAGCAGCCAAAACTGCATACAATGCTTGGAGTGGGGCCACACAGTGCAGAGCAGAGTGGACAATTCCTCCCCTGGTCCGGCTGACAGTACTGGTCCTGATGCACCCCAGGGTGCAATCAGCTCTTTTGGCACCTCCGGCACAGCGCTGAATCCTACTCAAATTACCTTCAAACTGAACTGCTACATAAACTATGTATCCCAAATAATGGCTCAGGTGTGAGGCAAATAGAGATAAGGAACACAAATAATCATCTGCAATAGACACATTTTATCATGAAATCAGGATGTTTTGAATTGGGAGAAACCTTAAAGTTCATTTAGTTCTAACCCACTTGATATGAATAGGGACATTTTCCACCGGAGCTGGTGCTATAGTAAAAAGAGGGAGGAGAGAGAGATGTAAGATACAAGCTTAGAATCCATACTTTGAGTGAAAATCAGAAAATTCAAGTTTGCTCTATGCCATTCTCCATTTCTTTATCTCCTGTGAGGGACTGACTCCCCAGTGCAATATGCCTGCACTTCTGCAAGTGATCCAGACCTCCCTCATCTTTAGAAACTCCAGCCAGACACAGGAAAAATTTATTCTCATAAAGAACACCTTCATATCTGTGTATTTTTGTACAATGTTTGGAATCTTTTACTACCTTGAAAACTGTAACTGCACACTCTTGGCTAGTCAAGCTTTGATGATGTTTCCTGCCAATCCAGCAGACCCCAGAATGCTCTGTGTTAATTCTTTGTGATATTCAGCTTTCTCTTTGTTTTTGTCTCTGTCCTTCACTAAATCTGCTGTTGCTGCATAGGAAAGGCAGAAAAAAAAGGGGGAAAGGTAAACTATGAAGAGAGATCATTGGAAAGCCAAAGCAAAATAAATAAATAAATAAATAAATAATGGAGTTTTGCAGTCTCAGCTATAAACCTCAAAGGGTAATGACAATTTTAGAGATCGTAAAACTTGTGATTTCTTTTAAACACATGGGAGGTTGTAAAAAGGACTGAGTTAAATTATAGAACCCTTGAATTTGTTTCTGAATAAGGATCAATGTTTGTCATTATGTGTTTTTCACAAATCATGGACCTGCAGGAAAAAAAATTCATGTGCTCAGCATTCAAAGTAGCTCTTGAATGATATCCTAATAGAAAGAGAAAAATTGCCCTTAAAAATAAATAAGTAAGTTGACAGATAAATGGAAAAATAACTAATGAAATGAATAGATCATAAACATTTTTTTGAGGGCATTAGAATAATTTTCACTATACTCTTGTGCAAAAAAAAAACCAAAAAAACAAAAAACCACCAAAAAAAAAACCAAACAACAAATCAAATATCTTTACAACACAATTAGACATTATCTCAATTATCAACAGCGTAGCCCTCAAGAAGTCCAAGAAGTTCCCTCCCATATTTCAGCTGCAGATTTGTTTCCTGTTTTAAGTCTTCTAGACAGTTTACTTGGCACTTCTGAATGGCATGCACTCAGTGTTCGCAGCAACAGGATCAACTACATAATAAAAACTGAGAATTTCTATGGGAAAAATACACAGCTTTTGTAAACTCTGTCATTTTGGGTCTATAGTTGCAGCAGAAACTATGTATAAACACTCTGCTGTTATTTCTTATGTATAATACCTCTTCTGTGGGTTTACAATCACTGTAGAATTAATTGTGATTCTCTCTTGGGCTTTCTGCTCCCTTCTCAAACAAAAAAAAAACATCCTCTCCTAAGAAGGTAACTTTAGGTTACCTGTCACTTCAAGCATGTAGCTTCCCCACTTTGCAGTAATAAGAGTTCAGTCAAATGCATACAGACATCCAGTTCCTTCCCCAAATCTTCATCAAGATTGGAAGTTAGACTTTCTTCACAAAGAACCAGCATGGTGAAAATGAAGGTCAGCCATCAGTGACTACTCTGTCATAGTGCAGGACACCACATTATGATGTTCAGCTTCAATACTAGTTCCACTGACACTACTAAAAAGTCATATTCTGTAAGGACTATAAGTGCGCCTTTGGGATAGAGAACAGCAGAGATTTGCGAGATGGGCATTGCCTGTGCTGGCAACCTCAAACACCCCTACATGGCATTAAGAAGATCATGACGATCCCTCTTTTGTAGTCCATAACTGAACATTTCAGCAATAGTGGAGTTAACAAGAGTACAAGGAGTGGGAAAACATGCAGAAATATTTTCTCAGCCTGATAATATAGGAGATATATGTTTTCGAATTTGCCTGTTACTTTGTTGGCAGAGGCACACTTCGATTATACTCAGAGCTGCACAGGGATTCACTCTGTATCCCTTATGGGTCTGAAGCTTAATGTTAAAATATCCTGACTCCAAAACATAACACAAAGCATGTCATTGTTTATTCTTTGATGTTCTAAAGCATCTTATTCTCCCAGGATCTCAACATGCAGTGCACACATTAATTAAAGGCCATAGTACTCCTAAATCAGCTGCTATTATTCCTAGTTGATTGATGGAGAATCTGAGATGAAGAGAGATTATACGGTATATTTTCTAATGTGGGATTATGTGAAATTAGAGCTCCAAATTCATGGTTCAGCAATTAGATAGAAGCAATATGATCTTTTTCACAAACACTGAAAAACTTCTATGTTCTACTGAGACAACATAAAAATTATTCTCGAGAACCTTGATGCCACAATACTTACAAGACTCCAACTTTCTGGAGTGAAGTAAAGTTAGTCTGTCTTCAGCAGATACCTCCACAGCACCAAAATCAGTTCTGAATTAAAATATTCTCACGATTTGAACTTTAAATCACCAGCAAAGATTTCTTACCAGATTTCATCTATGTTTTTCCAGATACTGATTCCTTTAAAAGTCCAAGACACAACTTTCTCAAAGGTAGATTTAATCTTTCTTTGAAGAAACAAGCTTTAAGACTGAATAATCTCTTTCTAACCTTCAGGTCATTTCTGTCGTGCTGGAGTTACTAATAAGGCTAATTGACAGACAATGAATAGTATTTCCCATGAAATAGTGATGTGAATGAGACATTTGTTTTAATTTGTTTGCTCCATTGATTATTTCTTAACCTTAAGCTTATGACTTTTTCAACTGTATGTTGCTGTGCCAGTGAAAAATCAGTAGATACAACAAAGATGTGATTTGAAAGATACTATACTTGATCTTGTTATTTTGTTTTGTTTTTACATCAGGCTCCAGCACTGCTGGCTTAGGGCAGATGAGTTTGTACCACCCTGGATCTTGGTCCCATGAGGTGCTCCTGCAGCCCTCTTTATGATGGGCCCTTACAAATGGTTTTTATCATCACAGACTGCAACAACTCCAACTCCCAGCTCATTATCACAAGTTTAGATCATTTAGTGAATATGTGATAGCCCCATGTCTAACATAGCAAGCTTTATGGTGCAAATCCCCAAAACAGTGGACCTGTTTATACACCTATAGGATTTTTGCTGGCTCAGAGACATCAAAACACCAGACCTCTTGTTTAATTTCTCATTAAAAACACATTGCTCCCATTAGATAGTTTAGAAGAAGGTGGGACAGGGAAATGTACACAAAAGAGGAAAAAACTACTTCTAGAATCAGCTGAAGAAATAATAATAATAGTAATAACTGTATAAGTTTAATAAACAGGATGTAACTAGTCACGCCTTAGAAAAAAAATACTACAAGAGCCAGTCCCTTGTTGTTTTTTGCACTGAATTCTATTTTTGTCATACCTACTGTGTTTCTTTGGCATGTCATTTCCCTTATTGTCTATCCGTTCTGCCTCCACCACTCCTCTCCCTTGCCTATTTATGCTTACTCTTGTGCTCAAGTATTCAAGTTTATTTGTTCTGTCAATTGAATCTGTTCTATTATTTGGGTAAGACTGCTCTCTAAAGCATTTTGTCATCTAAAATTTTCCTTAGAATATAAAAATTGAGAGTAATGAAAAGTAAATAAGCACTCACAAGACATTACTTCCACATGGAACTAGAACCTTATTATAGCTGGCTGCATGACAAGTCTGTCAGTCAGTACCACTTATTTCTCTTTGCTCTTAGTTGTGTCACAATGCTCCTCTTAGTTTCTTTCTTTCTTTTTTTTTTTTTTTTTTCTGAATCCTAACCTAATGCATATACTAAGCAGTTCCTGCAGCTGACCTTAGTGTTTCAAGTTTAAAATGACCAGGATGTCCTCAGAAGGACTTAAGTAATTGGTCTGCATATTGCAATTGGAGTGGGTAGTGTTTGCAAAGGCAGAATAATAGCACAGAACAGAGGTTTACCTACATGTTTCTATAGGAATACAAGTATGAAATGTTACCTCTGCAACTCAGAGTTTCCACCTGCAAGATTTAGTGATTCACAACCCAAACACACACTCCAAAAGTATCATGCTGAGTGCCAAGGAAGTGAATCACTTTCCCATTTTAAAAACAGCTACTACATTTTGAGGGAGAATGACTGCCTTTTATGTTGTTCAGTGATAAGACACAGGGAGACCTGGAATCATATCTCCTCAGCAGGCCATTTTGGGGCAGATCTTAAGCACCAGGATACTCCCACTCGCCATCATTGTAGCAGTACTGATATGTAGAAACAAGGGGAAGATGTGAGGGGCCAGAAGTAAAGCAGAAATGAGAGAGAGGCTGTCTCCATCACAACAGACAAGTACATTTCTTACCAGGTAAAAATAATGGGTGCTGTTATAACCTGCCAAAGCATCACACAAGCTCTATATGAAGAGAAATTAGATGCAGTTCACAAGCAAAGGGCCCTAAATGTATTTAATTCTTAAAGCACAGAAGAATATTTATACTACTTTTTCTGATGTCTGATTATTATTATTGTTTTGTGTTTTCAAACAAATTGTTCTGAAATGTAAGTTCACGTCTGGGCGAAACTCAAGGATGCTCTGCCTTGTTGTATAAATGAATATATACACACATAACATTTCTAAACATCTACTAATAAAAAGAGTATCTACAAACAACTATTTAAATTCAGTACAGCACAGCCTCCATCTCCACTGACAAATATAAAAATCAAACACTCTTTTCCCTGTAAGTGACCGAAAAAGGACAGCAGCAATCTGTCCACCTTGTAGAATTTATTGTACTACCATGTTAACTTATTAAATATTTTAATATGCCAATGTTTAAAGTCTGTTATGCTCTTATACACTGCAGTAGTTTTTTTGTTTTTTCTTTTTTACGGATTTTTTTAATATTTCAACACATAGAACACCTCTAGTTCTCAGCTCAGTGACATGATCTGCATTAATCCAACATGACAAAGATGTAGATCTTCACAGCTCCAGTGCTAATATTGAAGGAAAAAAAATCCCCTGAAGTAAAGCTGAAGAGAAGGGGAGAATCAATACCAAGAGCTGCGACTGCTTGACTGAGCCATGCCAAATTACATCAGCTCTAAATGCATCTCCCTATTGCTTTTGTGTACCCTGTAACCTACATTCCTGAAAATCTTTGCATATGTGCTGTTTAGGCTGGTGAGACGGATGTGGTTGATAGCTGTTAGTTCATGCCATATGGATCACAACTGGAGGTTCCGCAACTTGTTAATGACCTGTCTTAGCAACAGCCTGCCTTAAAAGATGAAGAAATGGGATCTCCCTGTATTTGCTGTGCTAAGCTTTGTGTTGGCAAACACTTGCTAACATATGTCACCAGCTTTGAAAAGACATGGTTTATTTATATGTTAATTACTGCAACAGTTTGGGTAAAATATTTGTTGATACAAGAGCTATGTAAATAGTCAAGTGTTGAGAGTTGCTGCTATTTAAAAATAAATGAGCTCTAGCCAAAAAGAATCAACAGAAGTCCACAATATGAAATGACTCTCCTTGCTTATGGCTTAGTCTAGTCCCACTGAGATATCCATTGATTTCGGTGACTTGTGAGTCAGACTATAAATGTTCCTCATGCAAACATTAAGAAAACTTGATGCACTCCCTCTTCTGAACTGGTGCACTGTTTCAAGACACTGCACTGCATCTGAACTCAGAAGATTTCCATCTGTCAACAACAGAGAGCAGGGGGTGTTTAAGTACTGCTGGAAGCAATGCCAGTGATAAAACAAATTGTATCCTTCTTCAGACCCAGAGCCTCATCTGGACTTGGAGGAGGGCTGTTCTGAAGGTGTCATGTCTTCTGTGAAATGGAAGCCCTGGGCCTTCACAGCTAAGGTCACTAAGAATGCTGTTTGTAAGAAAATTCTGGCATTTCTGCTGTCTGCTAAAGTAACTGAGCAACATGTGGAATTTGCTGCTCTGAAGTCCCTGTATTAGTCGCTGATGGAAATATTTCTTGTCTGCACTCCTGGCAGAAAACTGGTAATGATATCACAGCTGAAACTCTAAGTCATAAAGTGCTTCGCAGTGAAAATTGTTCTGTCAATGTATTGAATTTTCACAGCCTTGCTATTAGCAATATTGTTTACCTTGGGGGCAAACAACAAAAGAAATGATTCTCTTGGATCTACTTGGTGCTTACAAACACCATGGTGTTTACAAAGTAGTTTACAAACTCACAGTGTTGTGTGTGAGCAGTATCATACACAACTGCTGTGATGATCAAAAGTGAGACATTCAGTTTTTTGCACTGAGAACTGTGAAACTGCTGAATGCTGCACCCTTTTGATGTGTGGGCTTGTATTGCAGCCCATGCTGTAAGCCAGTTCTTCAGAACCATGAAGGTATTAAGACCTAAAAACCCCAAACACCCTTGGCTACCAAAATACTATTTGCATTTTTTTCCTTTTTTTTTTTTTTTTTTTTTTTTTTTTTCCCCTTTTCCTGTTAGCTATTGCATTCATTCAAAAGACTAGAGTAAGATGTGGGAAAGGTAGGAAACAACAATATGATTTCTAGTAGCTCTCTCCCTTAAGTTTGATATAGCAATGTGATTATTTTCCACAAGCTTAAAAGACAGAACTCACTCCAGAGGCAGCCATGTGGACAGAACATAAGATATTAAATACATTTCTGAATGTGGTTAGACGTCTTCGTTTCATCATCATAAATGACAAAAAGACCACTATAATTAATTCCGATAAACATTCAAGGTATCAGTTATGTTCATTATATCCTTCAGAGAAACTAAAAAGGGGAGGGTGGTGGGAATGACGTGACAAATGGTGAACTTTCACAGACCTGTTACCTACTTGTCCAGCATTTGTTCCCTGATGTAGAACATCAAAACCTCAGTGGTTTAAATTTTTATGGTAGTTTGCTGCACAACTGTTAAGTATTTTTAAACCAAATATACTAGTAAATGATATAATAAACTTTGCCATTCAGAGGCTGTTCCTTCCTAGTAATACTGAGTGGTTCAATAAATATAAAGGTCATTCGGGATTTTCTTTTAGATTTTTACTGTACACCTGCTGGCAATCTTGCTGTGCCTGAGCTGGGGAGGGAATTTTGTTTGCTCTCCAGTTTATAGAATAAAACTGGAAACAATAGACATGAAACTATAAGTGGTAAAGAAAAAAAGTGATTTGATTTGGAAAAATACCCATCCTGCAGATTAGCACAACTGTCAAGAAAAAAAACCTATTGAGTTTATGAAGCAGAGAAAGACTTTGCTTTGCTAAGTGTGTTATAGCCTCCAATCATTATCTGTTCAACTTAAGCAGGTAATGACTCTATGCTCATCAACAAAATTGTCCTATGACTTGCACACTATTCTGAGAAGTCACAGAAAAGCAGAGTTGTCAGGAAACCACACAGGTTAAGCAGAAAGGTCGCTAAAGAACCTATATTCTTGGTGCCACCCCAAAAAAGAACAATTTCTGATAATATTCACAGCTTATCCCACATCCTGTTTTAAGATAGAGCACCTGCACAAGCTAAGTGGTTTTATTTTTAACCAGATAGCTCAGATTAACCTATTATTACCATCATCTCTTCTCTCCAGTGAAACCTTCAGCATTTTTGAGGTTACCTAAAAAACCATCTAACAGGGAACACAGCCCCAGGTGATTGTTTATGTATCAGGTGTTTCAAATCTGCAGGGTTTCTGCGTATAGTCCTGCCCTTGGTGTTGCACAAACAGCTGTTGTATGATGTGCTACTACTTTCAGAAGTTTCCATATCGACTTCTGTAATAGACCATAAAATATATTGCATATCAATCCAGCGACTTAATTTTTTTGTTCCAGAAAAACAGAGCGAAATAAAGGCCTTGAAGCACAATGCATGACTTTATGATGTGTTGTCATACTTCTAAACATCTGTCAGTATTGGAAAGTCATGATGCCTTTTTCTCTCTTTTCTTACCCACATGGAACTCAGTTTCCAAAAATACTTGGGAAGAAATAATTGAATAAAAAGCATTGCTCTTTGGCCATCTTTTGTTTTCTGGAGAGTCTTTAATGGGTTTACACCATCACAGGCTCCATCCAGGCTTCTGTACCTTGGCCGGTACTTCTTGTATGGCAGAATCAAGGCAAACTGAGAGCAGTCTGGAGAGATTATTTAAAGAAAGATCTGCGCGGCAGTTGTGTCTGCTGCTTGCTCTATAGTGATGCTTGAGATGGTCAAAAAAGTTCTGGAAATAAGGACAGAGGACTCTGCAACCATTTGTTTTCTTATCTTATCCACACATAAAGGCTCTCTTGTCCTTCAGAATTCCCAGAGAGAGATTCTACTTCATGTTTGCCTGCATTCAGTGCTTGAGAAGTAATGGGAAGAGAACATATGTGGTTGTATTTACAGGAACAGCTTTTTCGCAACCATTACTTCACAAGGGAGGCCTTGGTTGTAAAAGTAATCTGTCATACCAGGACTGATGTGAGACCGCTGACCCATTGTGAAAATGCAGCAAGGTGTTACGGAAGAGCAAAGAGATGTGAAAAAAATGAATTTCAATTATTGTAAAGCTGAGGTCTTTCAGCTGATGAGGATGTTACACTGAGTAACTTCCTTGGTTAAAACAAGGACACACCCAGTGGTGAGAACAAAACAACCTTGTTTTGATGATTGCCCTCTTCCTTTCACTTTTCAGACTCTACCCTCTCCAGTCTTCCTCCATTGTCCCAGTTAGGGTTGTTGTGTCCTTGCCCAGGAGGCACAAGACTTATTTTTGGCAGCTGTTTCTATTAACTGGCTGGCTTATTAAGGAGCAAAGATGCTATCACTGAACTGCAATAAGATCTCTGCGTAAGTTCACTCATGTTATAAGGTGACAGTGAACAGAAGCCATTCTTAGTTTTCTTTTTTAATTGGCTGAGTTATTATTTATATAAAACCAACCTTATTTTAAGCTTGCTCAGTGAAAGGCGGAGGAACAAACATTAGTTGATGCCCTATGATGACCTTTCTAGTTACTATTGTTAACCATGTCCGGAAAATATTTCTCTGGCAAATGTCCTTTTCTCTCCTCAGGTCAGAAATGCTTTCCTTAGATAATAGAGAGGTGGGCTGTACCCTGTCTCACACAAGGTTGGGGAACATATTTTCAAGGAGCTTTTCCTCCCACATGCCCTTGGCCAAAAACTCAAATAATTTCACATCTGGAGATGCACTGTCAAAATTTACCTGGAGGATCTGAACTCCAGTTCATGTCTTTGACAACATCACTTAAATGTGCTCTGCTTGAACTAAGGTGCAAAACAGTGCCTGGAGTTACTACACTGCACATTGAGGAGAAACTCCCTCATTACATTTGTCTGATGAGACCACAGAATAGTGGTGCACAAATGAAGTTTCTCTCTTGAAACTTACAAATGTATCTGCCGAGTAATTTGGGAAAATTGGGATTATTTGGAAGATTTCTTCCTTCTGCATTGTCTGTAACAAGGAATAACATTTTAAAATATGCAGTTATTATTTCTAGCGCAGATTTAATTGATCAGCAATATGCATGTGGATAGGTGCTGCCCATTCTGACTTTCAAGAGTTGTCAGATCTTAGCAAAGGAACTATTACTGCATCTAAGAAATTGATGCAGACATAGAATCATAGTTCTTTGCTTTGCTTTTTGTTTATTTTTTGGCACTGAATAAAAAGAAACAGGCATGTTGGTTTATTTAAACTAAATATATCATGTATGCTGTAGACCTAATTGGAATTTTCCTTGATTTCAATTATGCTTTCCACTGTTGTGAACTAGAAGCATAACGTTTATGTTGAACTAGAGTTTTTTATGTATATTCTCTTTCCCACTGGGCTTCTGTATCTCCCTTCTTTTATTTGTAACACAATGATTTCCAGAATTTTCATTTAGAAGTAGAATTAAATGTAGTATAGAAGGAAGAACTAAACTATAGTCAGTTCTTTGTGCCACATTGCAGAATTATTTCCTAATAGAAAGCAGATGCTTTTTCTTTTTTTTCCCCCCCCCAGCAGTTCAGTTTCCCCCAGCTTTTCTCCCTGTGGGATCTGAGCTACTGGCTTTTAATACCATTACTCATCCATCTAATGTAACTGGTTTAAGAACAAGATGCCTATAGGATTGCACTCCTAATTAAATTCTTACAACTCTCTCAAGTTGTTTTCCTTTTTTTTTTTTTTCTTTTTCCCCCTCTCTTTAGAATCTAGCATGTATGCAAGAGGTGACAGCCTGCATTTGTGGAACGGTTTACTTGTCTCTTGTGTGGTTTTTGCTGGCACTTACAGATAGCAAAGTCCTGAGAGACCTTTCATGCCATGTTGTTGGATTCAACATTTTAGAATGCTGAGATTAACCCAAATTGAAAATCATATAGGCTGGATTTCCAGCTGTTGAATATTAATATCTCTTTATTGACTCCTGCAGAGAAGTACAGATTTCCATTAGCTGAGGATGTGTACATTTGAGGGTGCTCATCTGCTCAGCAGCCAGCAGGGGCAATTCTCATCAGTGATCCCAGCCTGCAGTTTCTGAATCCTGACCCATCCATCATTGTCCCCCGGGTGATGAACCTGACTGAGCATGGATTCTCTGGCTGTTGTCTGTTTGTTTTAATATAGTTTTGTTTTCTTTGCTTCACTCTTGTTGAGACAATTAGAGTTTAAATTACCTCTCATCTTTCAGGTTAGCCGTAAGTAATAAAAGAGTGCCACTAAAGTAATGGGGAGAAGATTACATGGTGGTTTCCTTCTCTGGGCTCACAAAGGGAAGAAATTTCCAGACCTGCATACTGGATGCTCATAATTTCTACAAACCACAAGTTTTGACTACCTTCCTTGTTTCCCCTTCTACCCAGAGAAGGCTGAACATTAAAGTGAAGCTGAAGAATGTAATCAAAATGGGATTTATATCCTGAGAGGTCTTTAAACGTCCTTGTAATATTTTAAATAACGTTGAAATTATCTTTGTTATTTGTGCGAAGCTGTATCATTTCTTTGGCATATCCTGTCCTATGAAATGGGAAGTGGTTTTACAGACTTCCTTATGTAGGGCCTCTGTTTAAAATAGTTTGGGGCATTTTTTTTTCTTCTTTTTTTCCTTTAACTGTGATAAGAGAATCTAAACTTTG
The DNA here is from genome assembly GCF_054131305.1 of Coturnix japonica. Classification (NCBI taxonomy): domain Eukaryota; kingdom Metazoa; phylum Chordata; class Aves; order Galliformes; family Phasianidae; genus Coturnix; species Coturnix japonica. The sequence goes on along the minus strand of NC_140664.1, from coordinate 8,828,552 downwards.
TTTACATTCTTCATCTCCCTGCCTTTTTATCTTCAAGTGAAACTGTTTGTCTTTGATAGGTAAAAATTCATCCTTGGATGAGGATACAATTGTGCTAAGAAATCTCATCAGACTATATTTTACTGCCAGTAATTCAGCAGGAGGTATAAACTCCACACTTAGCAGAAAGGATTCATAACTCACAAACTGCAACTAAAGAAAAACTTATTGCAGCAAAATGGGATCAAACAAAACAGAAACAAGGATTCTGGCAGAAAGTCAGGAAGCTCCACAATAAGCATTGGGTACCTATCTCAGGGTGAGGGGCAGAGGTTGGGGAGCGCAGGAGAAGAGTGAGGAAGCAGAGGGAAATACCTTCAGAGGAGGAGAGCTGGGACTTGGTATTTCCTTGTGTGTTGCATAAAGTATTTTTATTAGCCTAGCTTAATTACTTCCAACATGGGATAATGAACAAAGATAGAAGAATTATTAAGGGCAGATTTTCCCTGGATCTTATCCTTTAGAAAGCAAAGCTGTCAATTGACTGCAACACCCATGTGAAAACTACCCTTATAAGAGAAGAGCTCTGAAATGAAATTAAAATAAATTAATGGAATGGAATGGAATGGAATAGAATAGAATAGAATAGAATAGAATAGAATAGAATAGAATAGAATAGAATAGAATAGAATAGAATAGAATAGAATAGAATAGAATAGAATAGAATAGAAGCTGATGATGTAAAGCTATTAAAGTTCACTCTAATGTCAACAGTACATTTGCTAACTACCTAGCCTGTCTCCAGTCCCAGCAGGAATAGCTTCTTTATGGTGGATCGGTTTTAGCACTCACCAAAGCAGCATCTGGAGCCTTGAAATCTGCAATGAAAGACTCAATAACCCACTTCCAGCTTGCACCAAACAAATAGAATCATAGAATAATAGAATCCTTAAGCTTGGAAGGGACATTTAAAGGTCATTCAGTCCACCTCCCTTGCAGTGAACAAAGACATCCACAGCTAATCAGGTTGCCCAGGGCCTAATCCAGCCTCTCCTTGAAAGTGTCCAGGGACCATCCAGCTCTTCTCCAGGCAACATGTTCCAGCATCTCACCACCCTCACTACAGAAGACTTATTCCTTCTATATAACATAAATCACAGTATCACAGTATCACAGTCTCGTGTGGGTTGGAAGGGACCTTAGAGATCATCGAGTCCAACCCCCGGGATTCGAGCCCTGTGTAGCAGAGCTGCACTTCTACCACTTGTGCCACAGGGGGGGGATTCGAACCCGGGCCCTCCAGTGTTGCAACATGGCATTCCTACCACTGTGCCACCGGAGCACACAAATCCTTAAGCTTAGAACCATTTTCCCTTTTTTTTTCCTTGTTCCCAGATTCTGCTAAAGTATGTGTCCCCTTCTTTTCTGTATCTGCCCTTTAGATCCTAAGGCAGAACACTTAGTGGCTAACTCCACTATGAGAATGGCAGTAGTTCAGGCAGGAAAAATTCAAACTGATCTTACTGAGAAATATGTGGAATGAAAGGAAAGCATCTTGTTTCTATCATCCATTTACCTCCAGGAAATATATGAGATGAGATGAAAGAACAAGGAAGATAATGAAGGAGGAAATATTGCCAGGACATAGATTACTGATGATAATGCAGAAGGTAGTGCAGGAAAGTATGAGGAGCAATTATGGCCATGTATTTGAGAGAGCAGTGTGAGTATATTTATTTATGCATGTGTGGTAATTAGTTTGAAAAGCAAGCATTAGCTCCTCCTCAAGGACCCCCTTTGTGGAGATAGAACTGGCAAGAATATGACAGAAGTATGGCAGATTGTACAGTGGAAGGAAGCTGAAAGTCCTACTCGGCAATGGGAATTGGAAATAGAAGATGTCACTCAAAAAAGAGAAATCCTAAATAATCAAGACTATGGTGTATGAGCATCAGATTGTCAATTCATGAACATTGTTTCCTGACACATTCTTCCTTGCTGACACCTTTCTAGGATCATACTGTTTTGATCATACTGATGGAGGATTCATGGGAGATGCAAAGCTAGACCAGATGAGACTTCACTAAAGTTGCTGCAACCATTCTCACCATTTCTTTTACGAAAGTAAAAACTTAACATGTAATAAGTAATCAAACCAGTGAAAACTGACATCACAATTTTCAAGTTTGCATGTCACATACAATAGATAGATCAGGAGTCCCCAAAGAACATGGGGTGGACAGTAGAATGGAATAGCATGTAGGAGGAATAGTGGAAAATATATCATATGAATTTCATTCATATTTCCGTGTTCTTTCAGTATGACAGATAAAGGAAAACTGTATCCCATTCAAGGCTAGGGCGAAAGGTCTTACTATATTTTTAGTCTCCTAGGAGACCTGTGGCTGGCAGGAAAACCAACGATGGGATGAAGGAGAGAGGAAGATAAATTCAGTTTCTCTAGCTGCTTCTTTTTATTTTTATTTTCCCATTCTTTTTTGATCCAGTCAAAGGGAGTGTGTATCCAGTACCACCAAGGAGAACTACCAAGTCTCTAGTGCTTGCTGAGGTGCTCATTGCTTTTTACTAAGAACATTTTCTGTACAGCAGCATTGTTTTTGTTTGAGTTCAATACCTAGGTATCTAACAACCATTCACACTTGATCTGGGGTCAAGAATTAGGAGATAAACCCAGGCATTATCTTATGTCTATGTCTGTGAAGCTTGCAACAGGACCTCCAGTTTGTATCCTCTGTGACTTTCACTCAGTAAAATACTAAACATTTCCTCTGAATTTAATAGCAAAGGTAAGATTTTAAAATTATTTATTAGTTCTCTTTTTCACTGAATGCACTAGCTCTTCAAGAGAGGGTATCAGCTTGCTTTAATTACCTTCCTAGTTCAATCCAGCATCAGCAATTTGTGAGCTATGTGGTGCTGAGGAACCAAGGAAGCTTAAGTGAAGCTCATACACAAAAAACAAATTTTTTATTAGCTTCCGACACGTAAACATAATTTGTTTTGAAACTATGAAAGTATGAACGTGGGAGTAGTGTGGTATTGCTTGTTTTTCTTGCACAAAAGTAAGAGATAAAAAGGTAGGTTTTTCCCACTTACAGAGGACCCAGACTAACTTCCAGGCTGTTACTGTTCATAGGAAATCATGATTTGAGATGAATACTGTGGTAGGAAGTCAAAGATGTCAACTCTGGTATCACAAGTAACACAGATTGGTCGCCTGTTGTAGACAGTGTTCCAGTGGAATGGAAGTCCAGCCTTCATTGGGTTTTGAGGAAGAAAAATGTTAAGGTGGAACTCTTTTATCATTTTTCATATAGTCTAGAAGATAAATCTGCTGAAATGTTAACTAGAAACCACAACTTTCAGCAACCAGTATTTCATTGATTTTATGACATTTACTAAGGTAAAACTGTTTTCTTTCATGCTAGAATCAAATTCAATTACAGATAATCTAAATTTGGAGTTGTATCATTTCATTTCATTGGCCTCATGTCTACATATGGCAAAATCATCACTCATCTGCTTTATTGCCAGGCATATGTTGAATGTCAGTTTAGGTAGGTTTGTGCCCTGTGTTACAGAATGACCCTACGTTGTAGATAGATTTCAACAGGAAAAAAATAAAAATAAAAAATATCAACAGAAATCAAAACAAAAAATGTGCTGATTTTGTGGTTAGAGATGGAGGGTAGCGCACAAGCTGATACTGCTCAATGAAGTTTGACATTTGACAGTAATAAGTTGTTTTCTCAGAATCTCTAACAGCGCGCAAATTGCCACAGATCCTATGAGAAAATCCTTAGCATTCAGGAGGACTGATGCATTTATCTCAGAGTCTGAACAGCTACTCCGCATCACAGGAAGTCCTAATGTTACAGTGCTGTAGTTTGTGGCATGCCTGACCAGATCTGGTAGGGATTAGGATAACCCCTGTATTCAGGAGTAAAAACACAACCACGTACAATGGACACATTTGAAGATAAGGCAAAAAGTTAGGCAATGTTTTTCATTTTCCTCGAGTTCATCTACACCTCTGTCTTCCAAAACTAATATCACAGTTCTGTGGTCCAGAGACAGAGTTGACAAGAGCAACCTCCCTCATCACTGTCAATCAGCCAAGTTAATTAAGGCATAGCTTTTAAAAATATATATTTGAGGAGACATACACCAGCCTACTTCATAGATAACTGCCTATTTCTGCCTCCATCAGTCCTTTACTTCTCACATTTTGCACTGATCTTCTTTTTCCACATATTCTTTTGTAGTAAAAAGAAAATCTGTTATCCTAAGACACTGCATCTTAGTCCACTCCATAGGGAAGTGATGAAATTAATGGCTATGATGAATTAACACTTAATCATGTGGAACAGACAGTATTTGAGAACAAGAGAAATCGACCTCTATTGCTCATTCTTCATTATAGAAGCAGAGAAAGGACAGAGATATGGTATTTCAAAATTGTCCTCTTGAACTATGAGATGAAGAATAGCAGCCAAGGTGAAGCACACAGAAGCACAATGGTTGAACCACACAAGAGAAAGCCCATTGTTCTCACTGACATTGGCCAGTGGAGTACTTTATAGTAAAGAATGTAAGGAACACAGTTTATGCGCAAGGTGACCCTTTCCTGGCACCTCTCCTTCCAGCAGTCAGCAGCTCAGGCGCTTTCGGAGTTGATGCTTCTCCAGATAATAGCATTTAATCATCAGCAGTGAGTTTTTATTTTATGCATCTTCTGACCCCCTTTTCAACCCACTCAGAGTGTCCCTTTCTGCATCCACAACTGCATTACATGATGTTCAAAAATAATGATCTTTTGGCTTGTTAGATTTATTGCTGGATCAATTTCTGAGGTGCCTTCTAGGTATGAAAACATATCCTTACTGTTAAAAAAAAAGTGCAATAACAGTGCTTTATTTCAGCTAGTCAAGCAGCCACTGTTCTGGCTGGCATGGTTTCAAAGGCATGAATGACTTGGTAATTCACTGATGTGGATGCCAGAGGCCTAACTTCACTTTAAGATGTTAGTATTTTACTTCATATATTCTCTTAATTTCTGACAGAGATTGGTTGTTTCCCTGCAATAACTAATCTTTGAAAAGAGCTGCCAGTCAACAGACACTGAAAACTGCATAATCTTGTGAGTTGTATGTGATTTTTTTTATTTTTTTTTCCTCTCCCACCATTTCAGTCCCTATATTTAAAATGTAGTGACTTTATGTGTTTTCTTTCTAGGCATACTTATTTCATCTTTAACTGGAGGTTAAGCAAAACTTGGTTTGTCTAGACTGCCACTGCTTCAAAGACTCAACTGTAACAGAATATCCTTATCTTATCTGCTTTTCCTAGTAAAGGGTTTGTGTAGCCGTGTTAGCAAGGTCTTTTATGCAAGTCTTGGGACCATTTACACAGCAATCAGAAAACTTGCCTCTTTCCAAACAGTTTTTCAGTGTGATTACATGTCCCAGTTATTATGTATGTTACTTTCAGGATTCTTTTAGGGTTGACCATATGCCATATTTGGGTGGATTTCATTGGGGTTGGGTTACTTCTGAGTTTCCAGAACTGGTGCAAACCCTCCTACCTTAACTGAACACCACAGGAATGGTGTGACAGCAGTCATGTTGATCAGCCTGCAAAGAATAGAAGAGAAAACTTCCACTGATAAAAGCAGAATATCTTTCATGAGATCTGTAGCATCTATTAATTTCCTTTGGAGATCAAATTTAAAGGAAGGGACATAATTTATGTTCACCAGTTGGTTCCACTGTAGTAATTTTGTAGCCTCCATGGATCTTTATTGTGATCTTTATTTTCTTTCCCACAGGACTATGTAGAAAGCTTCAAATCATGTTTTACATACTCAGTCACTCCAGTTTTATTCCAGTCTCTCTACATATTAAACAAAAATTACATATTATATAAGGAGATTTCTATGACAAATGAAATCACATTTGCCTACAGAGAGCAAAGCATATAAGACATACTGAAGATGAAACAACTTTTGCTGCCACTCTACAGTGAAGACATAACAGAGTAGATGTCTTGGTGCACTAAAACACTAATCTATTAACCACCTCTCATAATCTGCCTGTCACCAAAACTAATAAAAATTTCTGGAAATTATTTCTTTTTCTGCTGCTGTCTGCTGATCTAAGGCTGTCATTTTCCTTTATGATTTCTTCAACAGAGATTACAAATTCAGATGAGTCAGTGAGTGAAATCCACAAACATTTTTAGGCACCTAAAGTGACAAGGATCAATGCTGCTCATCTTTTTCTTGTAGCATACATCATCTCCCCTGTTTATTGGAATTTACTACAAGTCTTTCTTGCATTAAGTCATCTAATGCTCATTATTAGACTGATAGTCCTTTAATATCTTCTAGCTTGTATCCTGTTTGCCTTCCTGCTCCCCTTCCTGTGAAGTCATCTGCAGGTATACTTGATCCTCATTGTTCTTGCAGTACTGGTGTCATGCTTAATTCATCCTGTGGCCTGACTTTATCTTTGCATAAATGTATACTCCTTCTCATATGCTCATTAGATTATTGTCACTAGAAGATGAATTTCAAACCCAGTCATCTGTGTCATTAGTTGCTTTAGATCCGTTCTTTAAAATACCAAATCTTATTTTAAAATAAGTAAAAATACTTACTACTGTTTGTCACTACACAGAAACCTCATGTACAGTCACTTTCATCTGTAAGGAAAAAACTGGACAAAATTGTTTTTAAGTCTGTGCATCCATGAAAATAATCTCTTTGATATAAGCAGGCTGTAGATTTGTAAGGGAAGTTAGTGAATACAGAGAAGGAATAGCTGTCTAAGCAGATTCTGTTCCTGCAAGCATTAAACACAGCAGTATGTTAACCATGGAATAAAATGAATTCCACTATTAACCTGGCTGTGAGATGATTTGATAGCCTGTGTTTTTCAAAGTATAAAAGCAAAAAGCTTTCTTTGAACTAAAAGTCAATGGAGATAACGTTTCTCTTTTCCCCTGCTGCAGCCTGGACCTCTGAGTACTCACACCCTGACCCCAGAGCTAGAGCCTGGGTGCTGGCAGTGGAAAGTCCTTGACTGGCTGCAGTGGAGAGAAAATCATCACCTGCTTAGTCACAAACACATAGGCCTACACCTCTGTTTGTTAAATAAGATCAGCTAATAGTTGCACAGCGGAGCTTCAAAGCCTCACAGCACAGTTAATGAAGGCTTTATAGATGCCGTGTTCCCAGTGAAGCCTTGGACTTTGTGTTCAATATTTAATGCATGAAATACGTTATTTAGAATTACCTGATTTTCAAAATGAAAGGGAATGAAGTTCCTAGGAAATAAGGAACAACTTTGACCTCTGCACCTGAGCCCAGCTTGTTTACATCATTTAAAATGACTTCACTGAATCAGTAGAGGATATCCTGGCTTGCAAACATGAGCACAAACCTTGGATCAGAGTCTGTGCCTCTGTGTAGTGGAATTTTATGGATGACTCAGTCATAATTGTGCTGCCAGCTCCAGAACTTTTAGTTGATATATAACCTGTCTGTTTTCTTGACTGTACTGAATGCAAGACTTGTTTTAAAAAAGATTGTCTGTAGAATGAAGCTCAATAAGATTTTAATGTTTGTAAACTTTTTAGTTGAATGACACTGACACTGTCAGACACAACCTCCACTTATGAATGCTTCCTACCAACACTCTTTACTTGGTCAGTGTCTTCTTTTACCCTAAAAAGTGTCACACTACAAGCTGGATGCCATCACAATTGTGCATCCGCAACACACAGTACACTGCAGATGTACAGTATACCTCTGATCAGGGTATCGGATGGTGACTGTGATAGGAAGGACCTCCAGTAAAGTAAAGAGAAGAATCCTGGTGAATCTTCCTTTGAGATTTTACAGCTCCTCAGCTCTATGATGAAATAGATCTGTGCTAAGATGTACCAGGTTTCTTTTTGTCTCTGCTTAGGCTCTTCATCTTTCAACAGATGGGTGATGGTAGGCACTTGAGCAGGACACATTTCAAGATTCTGCATCTATTTGTTTGATTGTAAAATTCAGAAATACTTGGGCTTTCCTGTTTATTATCTCCATATCATGTCCATGCTTCTCACAACATTTAGAGGAGAATACCCTATGGATACGCTCTCTGCAGCTTCCCTTGCCTAATGTTCCTTTCTGTGTTTTCTTTTTTGTATTTGTGTTGGAATCATCCATATTCATTCCCATTAAACTCACACTAACTTAAGACTGTATTCTTTTACCACTGCTACTATCCACAATTATCTCTTCTCTCTGGGGAACTGGAAATTTTGCAGCAAAGGTTATTTGATGGTGTCCTTCAGAAAGACCCTTCAAATTGCTTCCTTTATCCTCAGTTCTGCAGTGCCAGAATTTTTTCAGCATAGTAAAAATATTTCATTCATTATCAGAAGCTTAGTCATCTGATTCTTGGTGCTGATGCTGCCTTTCGGAACAATGGCTGGCTGCCACTCTGTCTGTTTCTGTGGGAGAACTGTGCTTTGTCATCTCTGTGTGTTTCTTTCTCTCTTTTTAATATCCTTGGCTTTATCAGGGGAATTGATTTTTCTAAATGTCCACCTGGTAAGCTTGCTCTTTTTTAGAAACAGAGACCAGGTGTTAATTTGTACCAATGTCACCGACTTCAGAAGATAATGTGTTCAGAAAGGATGGAAAATCAAAGTGTATTCCACCATGCCTAGAGGAGTTTGAGTGTGTGGGGAAAAACGCCAATGACTGGGTAACGTAGCTGGAGGACACACTACCCCCCCCCCCCCACCATGCCTTTATGCAGCTGTCTTTATCTTCTCTTTAAGTGATTGGTGTGACCAAAAGACCCTGGGGGGAGATGGAGAGAACAAGAAATGTCCCACAGAGCTGCATCACACATTAGCCATGAATAAAACAAAGACAAGACAGCACAGTTTTGACCAGCTCCCCATCCTCTCTTTCCTTTTAGGGAGGTCTCAAATCACATGTGGCAGCTAACAGGAGCACAGTGAGGGGCAGGCTGTGCTGCCTTCATATGTTGAGAACAATGTGGGTACAGATGCAGAGCACTCTGATCAAAGTCTGCCTCTGTGGGACTGAGGTGAGGAGGTTCTCTGGGACTAAATGCATTTTTTCTTGCCCAAGCTTTCATACAAAATGATATCATATTTATTGCACAGGGTTGTGCACAGGAAAAAAATAACCTGAGGAGTTTTGCATTACTTTATCTGTACAATACAAATATTATGATTATGATCACGATAGAAATTTAGGATAGAAAAGGACTTCATCATGTTTTATTTCAGATATTAACAGCAGCAATGTCGCTATATCACATTATTCTTTCTAGACACAAAAGTCTTAAGTCTTGAGTCTCTTCCACTGAAGGAATGTAGTTCTGTTGCCATTGCAGATCACGTGGACTGTGCTGAGCCTCTCACAGAGAATTTTTAGTTTCTTTTTGTTCCTTTTTGAGGTTTAGCCCAAGAAACATTTGTGTGCTTAGTGTGCAAGACAGCATGGCATACAGGTAACATGGCAAGTTTTCAGCAAGTGATCTTCAAAGCTATTAAATGCCAGACAGATAAGCTGAAAGTATACTAGGTTAGCTTAGTGATCTGTTGACAATGGTTCTCATTATCCAACTGATATACATGTAGATTACTCTCATTTGGCAAAATACACTGTAATCTTTTTTTAATTATTGTTTTATCTTTATATTTTTAGTGTAAAATTACTGAAGGCCAGAACATTAAAAATTGGAAACAAAATCTGTCAGTAGCCCAGTTCCCCAGATTGTCCTGATATTCAAAGATGTTGAAGAGCAACAAATTCCATTAAGTTGATGAATATTTTGTATATTTTGGCATACATTTTCAGGGCTAAATGATTATAACAGACATGCAAATCACTGACAGTCCCAGATAATGTGTATGCATCTGCTTACACTTTTCATAAGAGATGTCACCATGGAAAGAAAATGAATCACGTGTTTCTGAAAGGCCAGGAGAGAGAAATTTCTGAACCGTCTAAAGTAATTCCTGGCAAGACTGTGCCATCAAACACACAGGTAGATAAACTGTAGCTGTGAACTATGTCACACAAAGATGGGTTTTCCCTCTGATGTGATGAGCTCACAAAAATCTTTATAGCAGAGTAGGCGACTTCCTGAGGCTCAGACAAAACAAATCAGATGGAATAGTTAAATGGATTTCCATGTCGTTTGGTGTTCATCTCTGCCCACTTTAAATTCATCAACAGATTTGTGTAAGTTTTTCTGTGTGACAGAAAAAATCAACCTGAAATGTGGTAAATCTAAGTCTTTTCCAAATTCCATTAAGCTATAACTTACTTGCTTTTCAAAGCTTACAGATGAGCATTAAGACTTTAGACATTATCACAATCATGACTAATGACATCATGAGTAATGAAGTTCTGGACATTTTGTGATCATCAAAGAGTAGGACAGAAGACTTACTTGTCCTGAAGTCTTTAGGAAGTTTGGCACTGAATTTAGAGACATTATTAAGACTATGCTGCTTTTCCATTCAGGAATGCAGTCTGCAGCTTCTCTTGCTTAATATTTCTTTCTGTGTCTTCTATTTGTATGTATGTCAGTATCACTATGGGTACTTTTTTCCATGAAGGGACTGTGGCTGAAATATGGATGCAGCAATCCCACCGAAAGAGTGATAAGTACCTGTTCTGTTCTCTGATTTATGGACATGAAGCCTCTGAAGTCAACAGTTTTGAAGAAACAGAAAGGAATTTCCTACTCTTGAGTTCAGGTGACATTGTCTTGGATTTACATCAGCAAAGCTGAGAGATGACAGTCATTAAGTTGAATATTGTCAAGAGGAAAGATCATGGTGAGCTGCCAGTATTTGTTTCTGGAAACAATCCAGGAAAGATACAAAAGCCAGATTTTTACAAAGCTTTGAAACCATCCTCTAGGCACACTGTGTGGGTCAATGTAGTAGGCAGTGATGAAAATGGGTATTAGGCCTTTTTACTTCTGTCTGATTCAATGACTTCCTGTGTAATTTTGGTTACTTCACATCAGCTTCTTGAATCTCTTTCAGACCCACCAGGAAATCAAGTATAAGAATAACTTAAGAATCATCTAGGTTCCAGATGCCAGCTTAAATAAGCAAGATATGTATTCACTATTTCTGCTAGTTACAAAGGATTGTTATATTTTCACATAGAAATTAAACTGTTTACAACCCAATCTGAGTAGGTGCTGAATGCATCCTACAACACAGTGAGAATGTTATCAACTCTCAGTGTACAACAGCATCGTGCTGGCTTAAACTGTTAAGTTATCCCCCTGATTGTTCTGATAGACACAGCAGAATTCTATGACATCATATTTTTACTATGGAAACTGCTTGTAGTCTGAGAAATTAACATGGAAAGGAAGTCAGATTTCTTGGTCTCAGAATGCAAATCAGCTTCTTCGACTGTATGATCAAAGCAAATTTTAGCAGCATGGAATTTAGGACTAAGCCACTCCAAAACTGTTGCCTGGTTTCCTCTCATTCTCAAGGATGAATTTTCCTTCTGGTACAGAAAATCAGAATATATTATGACTTCTCAGAGGAAAATGGAAATCCCTAACTATGCTTTTATAACGTAGCTTTGTTGTTCACTATCAGTCCAAGTGAAGTAGTTTCTGGAAAAAGCAAACAAGCAAAACAAAACAAAACAAACAAACAACAACAACAACAAGAAAAATATTGAATTATGTATGCATGTGCATGTGCATGTGCACGTTCATTCCATCTTACCACGGGAAGAGGAATATTTTACTCTGCCTTTTACAATATTAAAATGCAATAATTGTTAATGTTTGGTTAAATGAACGTAACAAGGCTCAGGAAAATTATTCAGCCTGTTTCAGGTACATGATGGACATGATGGATATTTTGAATGTTGTGACTGTTTATTTAATTATTTATTTTTCTGGTAAAACTGGGTGAGTATATTTTCAGACCAACTATGAGAGTGGTTTGAGGAATCCATACAGCTGGTTGTGTAACAGTCACAAGAACACTCACTGTTCATAATCCAAGAAAAGTGCTGCAATAAAGTTCCATCTTCTTCTTGTTTACTGCTTTCAGAGACCAGTGAAATATACATCTGACTCCAAAAGGTACGTCAAAATAAAGCCTTTAAATTCCTATCCTAGAAGTGAGTTGAAGTTAATTACTAACAAATACTTCTGAAGTCTATGGCTATGAATTCATCAGCAAATGATGCCTTAGACATTGACCCCTTTATCAAGGTGAACTTAATCAACTCAGTTAATTTGTTGTTTATCTGATGGAATGCTGGAATGTAGATCTAATGACAATCTTCTTTAATTCCAGCTGCTGTGTATATGTCACAAAAACAAAGTTAAAATACGGCTGGTTCCAGGAAGGAAAATACTGCCCTTTGTGATCAATCAAATGAAGAGGAGGGAATGACTGTCATGTCAATACAGAAAAGGTAATAATTCAGCATTAGGTAGTTGTATTAATGTTCACTGCTACTCATACTGCTTTAGCTGAGTAAACATGCTCTGATAGCCTCTAAGGTCTTGCAGACTGGTCTCTGTCTCTGACTTTGATCCCCGTGCCTTTCATCCCATATCTCAGAAATCTTCAGCCGACATGAGATTTACCCCTTAGAATATTGTCTTTAGCTATGAGAAGTCCTGTCAAATGAGGACTGAAAAAAAATACAAAGCAATCCAGATAAAATAATATATTCAACAGCAGATAGCAATTAAGATACATGCTTGTTATCTCAGTGTTTCTATTTTTTTGATTTATTCCTTCATCTTTTTAGCCTTCTTTTTCCCAAACAAGGCTTCTGGCAGTGTACATTGTAGATGACATAAAATACCTTGGTGGAAACTGTCTAATCAGGATTTTGATTTCCACAATATAAGTTTGCGTCTGAGCTAGTCATATGATACACAATGGAGATTTGGTCAATATCATCAGTAGGGCTCAAAGTGAAACTGATGTAACTAAAGCTGTTATCTGCTTTAGGATGAAAGGAATTTTGACTTTACTGATCTTCTTTCTATTGACTCTGAAGAAAACCCATGGTACAGGATGAGATACATCCTGACTATCTTGAATTTAATGGGATGTGGATTAAGATCATAACATACACTGAGACTCTTGTTCTACTTTTTGAGACACTGAGCCTATGACTGGAAGGCTATTAGTAACATTGCTTGCTGTAGGTTTGTGTAAACGGGTGTGCCATAGTGAATCACTAATCTTATAGCTCCTTTTATCACTATTAAGAAAATAAACAATTTTGGGCAAGACTTAAACTTTTTGGTATATTTATTGTTGTCATGAAAAAATTACTTTTGTGAGCTTTCAGAGTGGGAGAGAGAAGATAGCTTCAGTTCATCTGTATCAGGTAAGTTCATGACACAGATACCTCTTCTGCAAAAACAATAATCTTATTATCACTTACCTTCTCTTGATAGTGTTTGATGTCAATGTTTTTCCTCATTCTTTTGGATTTTGATTATTTTTGTTGATATTCTTGCTGGACAGCTCCTTTTCCAAAGTTCATCATCAGAAACAGTAGGAAGCTAAAGAATATCCAGCTCATCCTGATGAGATTTTTTGTTAAAATGACAGCTGTATTTTGAGTGTAGCCTACCATGCTTTGAGGAGAACCAGAGGTATACACATTGTCAGTCAGCTCGTTAATCTCACATAGCGTCTCAACTTCTCTCTCCACATCTTATATCACTTGCCGTGTTAGGGTTTTATAGTTAATTTGGGGAACTGTCAACTTCTAATTGAGAACTCAGCTGAATTTTTGTTCCTTGAGATTGGCTTCAAGCTCTACTGGCATAGAGTTCCAGTCCATATCTGTGAGATAAGTTTAACCTCTGCACAGGTGTTTGTCCTCAAGTAAGTACATAACAATATTTTTGGAGCTGGAGCATGAAGAACTGTCTCAGTTGCAGAAGAAAGGTAATCAGGTTAATGATGGTTTTACATTTGAATTTTGAATAATGTGACAGAATGTAGACATAGAATGAAGTATTCTCAGACATAGAATAGATTTATCACGTTTTCAGCTTGAAAAAAAGGTCACACAGGGTGTAAACATAAACCAGGCTGATGGAAATCAAAACCTACTCCATTTGCAAACTACAAAATGACATTTTGGTAAGAGACAGTTCTGTTCCACTGTGAAGTGGGTGGTGGTCATACAATATAGTGATGTCAGAAAAATTTCCAAAATGAATGAATACTCTAAATGTTCTTCATTGAACTAATTACACATAAATTTAATGGTATATAAAACAAAGACAGAGTTATGTCTCTGACAGGCATTCATCTTCTGTGTCAGACCATACCTGGAGGAAACATCCTGAGGCTAAATGAGAACATGCCTATTGTTGCCATTATTAAGCATTAATTGTGGGAGCAGTCTTGCTATATGCTTTTACAGTTCTCACATTCTTCCCCAGCTCTCTTTGACAGAAATCCAACATCTGGATGGACTGATGGTCTATGCCAGTGCTACGACTCTACCTGCAGGCTTTTTGAGGACGCCAAACAGTGCTCTAAGAAATAATAATGAAAAAAATGCAAGGATTGCATTTGGTCTATATCAATGAGGAAAAAAAATGTTTTAAAAGATATAAGATTAAAAAGAAGATGACTCAGGTAGCTCTGCTGATGTAAGTGTATCACAACAGAAAAGACATAGTTTGTCCCTAGAAAGATCCTTTCAGTGCAATATAAGAGATGTATGTGTGTAATACATAATGAATTTGGTTAATGGTTAATTGAAATTGTTAATCTTCTATTACCTCTTTTATCTTTTTTTTTCTTTTTTTTTTTTTTTTTTTTTCCTTCCCTTGATTGGGAAGAATCATGATTTGATATAGTCTCTTTCCCTAATCACGGAAACCTGTAAATCATTTCTGAAGGATGATAGATTGCTGGTGAGGACAATGGAGAAAAGAGCATTTAAGACCATTCAGTATTTAGGCCTCTATGGGAAGAGCTGAAATTCTTATATGTTCTACATTAAACATATATGAATTTCAGTGTATATTATTACTGTACAAACCTGGTATCTTTCCTCAGATTTCTGTTTTCAGTAGCTACTATAATAGACAACAGATTGAACTAAGATATGAAGGCTGGTAGGGCATTTCTTGTCTTCTTATGTTTCCACTTACTATTTTTTGTGATTTCTGTGTTCCATTCAGACTCTCAGAAATATTTTAACTGGCTTCTGGAGTTTACCAAGGTATTATTTTTACAACATGCTACTGAGGACATGCATTATATCTCCTGCGGTACTGCTTAATAGCAGGAATGGACATGTAAAATTTTCTGGGATAGTCTAGAGGACAGTGTGAGGAAGAAAGAGCCAAACTTGCTCAATGCCAGTCAGCTGGTCTGCTTTCCTGAAAAAGAACCTAGACATCCTGAAGAGAGCTTTAACCAATAACAGTGGCCTATGTGGGGTCACTTAGCTGACTTCTATCCCGACTTGATTACAAGGGCTGGCACTTCATTAAAACAGAAGCTTCTTACATCCACCATCCTGCATAGTCTCCTGGGCACATACCCCAACTAAAAATCCAGGATTAAGTGCTGTGGTAGTTTAAAAGACTAAGAAAAATATGTTGGGGTTTGACTGTCAGCTTTGCCTACATGCCAGGGAGAAGTATCAGAGCAAATTCAGTTGGAAGCTTCAGATTCCTCCGTCCAAACTTAACAGGGACAGACTGAAACTGTTTCTACTTTGCATAAGGAAAAGAAGACATCAAGACAGTGCCCCTATATGAGAGCACAAGATGTTCCCCTCCTGTTCTTTCTCAAATTCACATGTTCCTGTAGCTATGATAAAAATAACGTTAGAGTGGCTGATAGGATTTAATTGAATACACAGCTTTATCATCATTGGTAACATGCATATTTTCATACAGTCTCTTTTTGACCTTCATACTGATTTTTTATTTATTTATTTTATGATATTTTGGCATCTGAAACAGAAGAATGTTGTCTTTTATGACATTATCCACCTTTCTGTGGGAACGTATGATTGTAATATCTGCAATAAGCTTGCCTGGAGAAAGGCTGTTTCTCGTAAGATTTTCTATGAAGATCCACAACCTTCAGAATTACTGTGAGACTTGTGTTGTCAGCTGACTAATACAGAAAAGTCAATATGAGAGATTTTCTTCCTTTTTTTCTTTTTTTCTTGTTTATTTATTTCTTTATTTTTCATACCACTGCTCTCCTAGGTCATGGGTGACAATATGTGTTTCAACATCTTTTGTGAGGAAACAGGGCAATAACTCTGAATGTTGTAACTTGGTGTCTACATAATTGTAAGTATGCAGCTCATCATTCTGCCCATGTAAAAACAGCAATGCAAGTAACCCCTGATAGATTGCTCTTTGCTTCTCCCTTTTCCAATAAGAAACATCTTACGAGCCATGTTCATCAAATCTCTAAAATTAATTGCTGCTTTCCTGCCTCTATAAGTAATTACCTACTCAGTGCGTATTCACCCCCATTTTTCTTTTTTAGGTACAAATACACTTGTCATTGTAACAATTTGTAACACTGTAACAATAATAATGTTGATAATAATTTGCCCCTATCAGTACTTGTCTGGAATAATAGAGAATGTAGACATTTAGGTATAACTCAAGAACAGATCTATTCAGTTTTCTGTACATTTTCTGTGCAATTAGTCATTTCGTAACAAATGCATAAAGGGAGAACACAGATGAAAACTGTCAGTTTTTACAAAGTTTCAGTTGGAAACTTCTGTTAAATCAAAACTCTCCAAATGGAAATCATGGAGTGTGAAATGCTGCACTTTCAAATCAAGAAAGTGTTTATCTCAATTTATTGGAAACAAAACTGTTTGATATTGTGCTGTGTGTTGTAGACAGGCTTCTATTCAGAGAAGAAGATTTCATGCTGCATTTGGTTGTTTATTGCAGGTTATTTATTAAACTGTGTATTTTCAGCTCAGTATCACCAATATGTATTTTCTTTTTCCTTTTTGGATTTATTTTACTTGGTATAACATTGCAGATTTGTCAAGGAACAGTGTGAAATTCTAAAGTATGA
This sequence comes from Coturnix japonica, assembly GCF_054131305.1. Taxonomy (NCBI): domain Eukaryota; kingdom Metazoa; phylum Chordata; class Aves; order Galliformes; family Phasianidae; genus Coturnix; species Coturnix japonica. Next base: position 8,811,407 of record NC_140664.1, on the reverse strand, counting down.
TCAACAGTTTCTTATGTAACTATTCAAATGGCTGATGGGGAATAGCTATCACATGATGTTAAAATATATGTTAAAAGTAGATTCTACACATTTATGAAACAAAGAGGTTCAAGGTATTCTTTTAGAATTCATTTTGCCAGCCTAATATGGACCTTTGCATCATTCCATAATAACTATTTAGAAATTGATTTGCTTTGTGAATAATATAACCAATTTTATGCCAACAAATGATTGCACTTATAACTACACATTTGCTGTGTGCAATCACAAGTTAGCACTTCTGCATATATGTTATGGAGAATACATGTCAGAATTTCACATTTCCAGCAGAACAAATGAGACATGTTAGTGAGCCATTGAGAAGACTGATTTTGCATCCAAATTCCTTGAATCAGTAGAAGTGTTTAAGACAAAATAATCTTATTTCACTAATTGATTCTTTATAAATCATTTTAAATCTTGCCTATTATGTCTCCACTATTATGCCTGTATTTTCTCTCCTGTAAACTTGGGAACAGGTGTTTTTTGCTTGTAAGTTCTGCTAAGGTGCCAGTTCTCTTTTATGTTTACATTGTTGCTCAGTTATTCTGCTGAATAATTTGGCTTGATATTTTTATATCTGGTTTGTTTGCTTGTTTGGTTGATTTTTGGAGCTTTGTTATTTAGTTGTTCTTGACCTGTGCCATGTTGTTCAGCAGTGTGTGCCTTCACTTTTCACTACTTTTGTACTGCTCTAACAAAGAATCATATTCATCTGAATATTTAGTTTCTTATACTTATCTACCCATGGTTCAACTCTCTCTCTCTTTTTTTCTTTTTTCCTTCTTTTTTTCTTTTTTTTTTTCTTGATGTCAATAAGGTCAAACTCATTCCTCTTCTAATTACTCATAATACCTATTCAAACCTTTGCTTCTTGAGCATGTCAGCTTCTGAAGGAATTACATTACTGTGAATGGAAAAAAATACATAAATCAGTGTGAGAAAGGAGGGAATGTAAAAGGTTTAAAGCTTACAGAGGAAAAGAAAATGATTTCTACCGTCACTAAATGTATCCAGTCCATTCAGATGATATTTTTTTTAGTGCTTGGCAGATTGGGGACCTGGCTTGAATTTAATTCTAAAATCCTATTTTTCTATATTTTCTATACTTTTCAATTTTTTCTTATTAATGTGCAGGTGAGAGCCAGAAGATTTTAATCAAATTAGCTACATTCAAGAAGCATTTGTTTTTCTGAAGGAGAACATCTGAAAATCTTCAGTACTGCTCCCTGACGTTATTATCTTACCTTAGATAAAGTTGCTTAGGGCTTCCCAGAAGGGAAACTCCCAGAAAGGAATATTAACTTTAATGAAATTAACAGTTATCAGTACCTTGTTTAAAAAAAAAACACAACATATTAGTGCATTTCCATTATTTTTCCATTTGACTTATATCTCTTCTCTTGTTGAGAAATTCATGATTACTCACAGTTGCCTTTCCAATTTAGAATCTGTACAAACTTGTTGATATTTAAATGAAGACTCTACATATGTCCTATACTTTTTTCCTTTAGGTTTTTACTGATGTCAAACTTGTCATTCAGCAATGGAAAGAGCATAGTCTTATTGATTCTTTTATATATATACAGATCAGTATTCACCTCTTTCAATAGATGCGATTTACTCCACTTCCTTAGAATGACACAAGGAAATGAAGCCCAGAGGAGTCTTGGAGTCCCTGCTCCTGGAGGTACTAAAGAGTCATGTGGATGTGGCAGTGTGGGACATTGTTTAGTGATGAGACTCAGTAGGTCAGGCTGATAAACTCTGTGATCTTGAAAGTCTTTTGCAACCTGGATGATTCTATTATTCTATGACTCAAACATTATGGCTTGAGTAATTGTTTTGTTGGTAGTTTGAAGGACTGTGAACTAGGTAAGACTGATGCGCCTAGCATAAATAACACTAGAGATATCAAATATGGAAATTTGCTATCAGTAGAAACCATTCAAAGTTCATGAACATTATTACTACATTTTAATTGGGTCAGCTTGTCATGAGAGAGCTCTAAGAGATTATATGACTTCCTGATATAAAAATAAACATTTCAGTTCCTTGATAATAGCAGCTGATCAGTTCCAGAGTGTTTCAGCATTATAGCATGCCCATAACACGAGGATAGGTCATTAACACTGTAATAAAAGAGCCAGGTTGGATGGAATTCAGCATTCTAGAAATTCTGGTTGAAAAGCAAATTGTTTGCCTCTTAATGCTTGCCTTTTAATCTAGCAAGAAGGGTGAGTTAGTTCTTAGTACTAGGAAAAGAATTCTTATTCAGTAGCTTTTTAGAATGATTTTTTATTTCTTTATTTTTTGGGGGGAAGGAAAAGCCTAACATTTAAAATAGCAACTGCAGATAACATATATAGCAGATCCTCAAAGCCAAACAATTCAAAAATGCAGAGGATCTGAAAGCAACCAATAACAACTGGATGTTAAATTTTTCGTATTTGTGTTTTATGTGTGTAAAATAATAAGCACCCTTTCTGACACTTATGACCCAGTTAATAATTGTACCATACATTTTTAATCTCTATTTTATTTTATTTTTTTCCCAAACAATTGATCTAAATAGGATAACCATTGTGGCAGTATCTCAACTCTCAAGTTAAGGAAGTAAAAATTAACCTTCATTTTCTTCTTTATGCCTGGCATTTTACTGTATAATCAGATCATTTTCTTTAAATTAATGTTGACTCCATACTGCTTTCCTCTGTTTTCAAGTATTAATGAATGAATTTAAACTCAGAATCACAGGTTTTTAAATTGGCTGAAGGGATAAATGTATAGTTATGTTCATAAGTATATGTCAAAGCAGTCAAATGCTCTACTAAATATTCTACCTTTATGCGCATACAAAATTTCCATTACTGTTAATAGGAGATAGTGTGGATGTATTAAGGGTAGAATATATTCCAGACTATATCCTGTAACCAAGTTTTTAATACCTCTGTGCTGGGAGAGTAAACTAGGAGACAATACAAGCCAAATTAAGTTTGGCCAGATGTAGATACATAAATTGCAGACACACAGTTTTTATTATTTCCCTAAGTTTTATGGGTGCATCCCAGTGATACATATCCCAGAATTCCCTGCACTTTCACAACAATCAGTGTCAGAAACTCACTGAAGAATTTATATTTTTGTGACCATTTCCTGATCCAGAGAAACAGAGACAAAGTAATTACTTTAATTAATTAAAGAGGATCAGAAAAGTTATCTGTTTTTGGAATTCTGAGGTACTTGCTCTGCATGTAGCATAAAGCAAAATTCTAACATGTGAACCAAAGTAATTTTGATTCCAAAATATCGTTACAACAGTTGTCAGGTGATAATGGAATGTTTAATTTATTAAGAACACATTAAAAATATTTCCAACCCTATCTAGTATTGATCTCTACAGCTCTACTAGATGCAGTAAACAAAGACTTGCATATTGAGAAAATAAGCACGAAGTAGAATCATTGCAGCATTGTTTCAAAAGCTGTAACAAAATATTGTCTGTACAGGCCTCAGAGAAAGATGCGCTGAAATTGTAATATAACAATATAATTTATTTGGAATTTCTACTGCATAGTGATAGAAAACCGCTATATTTGAAGGAGCCCAATTGTTTTAAAACAGAAGAAAAAAATCATCATAAAATTCCTTGTATGTCTTGAAACATGCCTTGCTTTGACCATTTTGTCTTCCTTGGGAATTAAATGTGATTTTTGCTTAGACAGACCTTATATTTTTAGCCTATATTTCTCCCATGGAAGCTTGAACTACTAACTGTGGCATCAATATCCAGGGGAACATATGCAAACAAGACACAGTAGTCTCTTGCCTACAGTTCTGTCATATTTCATTTGGAAAATTATATGAGGAGATTTCATACAGTCCTTGCATTCCCTTATACGTGAATTTCATGCCAGAGTGCTCCCATTATACATCAAATGAAAGACATGTACAAGAGTTAATGTGCATATTTATACTCAACATCTTAACATCATTCAAACATGAGGAACCCAAAAATTTCTTGGATGGAAATGGGCAGTACAGGCAGCATGTTTCCTAGACTTGGACCAGACCACTTGGCTCCAGCAGGAATCAATAGGTTGAGAGGATTGTGCTGCCTTTTATATATACAAATAATACCTCTGTGTACCATTGTCTGTTTCTCTCCAAACAAAATGAGTAACTTAGCTACAGGGTCTGATCCTTTTTACTGAACTGTAGTACGCAAGGTACTGAGCCCAAAGAACAATTTTATGAAAATAAAAGAATTTAAGTTTGCACTGACCAATACTGATTCCATTTAAACATCAGTTTTTTTCTTTTGAAAGACCCCTCATTAATGGGCCCCTATCCTGCATTAAGACTATTTTCTTTCCACAGAACTAACTCCTGAGGATTCCTTTGCAAAGTAGCAGAAGATCCAGACCCCACAATTTCTTCTTTAAACTGAGTGATTTCAGTGATTTGTGTCATAGTTCAGAATTCATACATGTTCATACATGTGCAATCCACTGGTTTTATGGGTTCCTTACCTTCTAATTATGTTTTATTAGAAAATATAAAATAATATAAGAAATTTTGTTATATATATATGTTAAGTATATTACATATTGTATATGCAACCCAAGATAATTCTTCTTCACTTTATGTATCTCAGGCAAACCAAAAGATAGGGCACTCATGGGACTCTAGATGGAGTTTATCTGTCAGAATTCCAGCTCTTACTGGTCCATTCTCAAACTCAGAAGAAGGAAAATTCTTCTGTAACTGAAGTACTGTTTTGTGTCATTAGGAGGGGGTCTGGTAAAATATGATACAATTAATAGAGGCAGCTTCATTAGAATCATGATAATCACTAAAACATACTCCAGATTAACTGCTATGTAATGTTTGAGTTACAGAGTAAATTACCACTGCTCAGCAGTGCTGATGCTAGGACAAATGGGTATGGTATACTAACAAAAGCTGCCCCCATAACAATTTGCTTTTTTATCTCACTGGTTATTCCTAGACAGACAACAGCAAATAATTAATAAATTTATTCTTGGTTTTAAGTCTGTTAACAGTTTAAACTCATTTTTCAAGAAAGTAGGATTTTCACCATAAAATGACTAAAAGAAAAATCAAGGATTTAAGGAAAATATTTCATATTAATATAGTGCTAACAGAACAGAGAGGAAGAAGAACATAGCCTGAAACCATACAAAATAAACAGAATCTATGCTTAACAGAATTGAACATTGTTCATTACTTATGTGTACATGACTTGGAGACAAGTGTCACAAGCAGTGCGTTGTGTAGGATGGACAAGAATGGAAAGTTAACCATTTATTTTGAAGAGGAGTATTTAAAAACATATTAAGAGGCATCTGAGCATATGAACTTGACTGCACTGCACATCTCACCTGACGGTTTCCAAGTTAGTTGTCAGCACAGGCTTCCTTCAAAAGAGCGTCTGTGCAAGAAAGAGAAGGAGAATTTAATTTCTTTATATTAAAGAATAAAAAGGGAACTAAATGAGCAAACTGTATCAGGTAGCAACCAAGCAACTTCCAAATGTAATGCTATGGCATGATAATTTTTAGATCTATTGTACAGACCACTTGTTTCTTGAAATTGAAATGAGACTGTCATCGTTTCAGTTGAGATACACCAACTCTGAAAAGCACATTTCCTAGAGGAGATGTACCTGATGCTTGCTGAAAACTCTAAGGCTTAGAAACAGTGGTGCTCCTGAAACACCTGCTGCATTTTCTCTAAGTGGTCTCTGTCTTGGTTTATGATGCCTCTAATCCTTGGCTGAACTGATTTTTGTCCAGTTTAAATTGAACCGTATCCTCCTTGACAGAGCCTGAGCTTAGCAAGCAGCATGGAAAACACAAGTTCACAGAGAGAGTGAGAGAGACTTCCTGGCTTTGAGAGCTGGCAGCAAGCAGGAAAATGCAAACAGTGCGGAAGGAATTTCTAAGCATGCAGCTGCCAACTGCTTCAGCTCTTGACTAAGCATGGAAAAACTCAGTTTTTGTTTGAAAGTCTATTGCTAAGAGAGACAGGAATGGCATGTGACACATCCTTAGCCAGGTTTCACCTTCCACCTGTTAAAATACAAGTGTCTGCCATGAAATCTACGTTCTCAGTGTTATTCAAATAAACAGATTTTTGCTTGTTTGTTTGTTTTTGTTTTTATTTTTTTGAGATAGGCAAAGAGGGAATTTTCCCTCAATCTCTTTCTGAGGAATGGATGAGGTCTTTTAAATGACAGCCACTAAAATTTCAGCCTAGGGCAAATACCAAGTCCACAAAATTTTAGCTGGGTTTGTTACAGTTTGACAGCATGCTATGACACCAAAAAACAGATTTTATTAGAGCGCTGGGAAACTACAACTCTAGGTAGTGTTACCACCTTCATTAACAATGCATTTGAAAACTCAACAGGTGGCTACAGAAAAAGAAAAAGCTCACATATATTAGAGTGTTACTATATTAATATGCACATATACAGACAGAAAAAAAATAATGTTTCTTTCCATATTTTTTTAATGAGACGGAATCACACTTTTGCAAGAAAAACAGGCAGAGTTAAGAAATTAAATTGAACAAAAATAAGACCAACTCTGACTTCATACATTCTCTTGACAATTTTTATGACTGTATAATCCAGTTCCTGTCACAGTTTTCTTCTATGGCATTTTTCAGATGATTGGTTTTGTACATAGACTGATGTTACTAATCTCTCATTTCTACAGGAAGAAACTGAACTACTTCCATTTGAGAGCTTGCAGTGCCTTGTAAAATTATGCAGTTGAAATAACCTAGTGGGAAATTGGGAGATCCATATTTTAAGTATGGATAATATAAGTATTATATTTGATGTTTCATGTTTCAGATGGTTTAGAGACTGGAATCAATATATGGACAGTATTTTCCTGCTTTACGTGGAAGAAGATAACTAACAACACTTGAGCTTAGTGTCTCCAGCTAATTAAGAAGCACAGTAGGTGGGATTTCCTTCACCTATATTTGTTGGTTATGCATGTAATCCAACCCAGTTCATCACCTGTAGAAAGGATGAATCAGCATAGGTTAGATTTATATTGAAATAGGATTCACTTTCCAGTAGAACTGTTATTTCTCCCCATTAACTGCAGACAGGAGTTTGGATGATTTTGTACACCTAACAGCCAAGTTCAATCTGGCTACACATAATGGAGATGAGCCTCGCTGACTGTAATTCTTCTCCTTCTTCCTGTAGAGATGAAGCTTAGAGGCAAATGCTCAATATAGTCTTCTCAGGACTCCTATAAAGCAAGTTTTCTTTTGTAAGATGGTGAGGTTGTATAAGAATGAATTTGTTATGTTATTGATTTACAAATCCAGTGGATCAACCAAAACACAATGAATATATGAGTATTCCTACTCATTCTAATTTGTGATCTTTCTTTTTGCTTGTTTCCAAGGTCTGGAAACTCAGTCCTCATATTAATTCTTGTCAACAGTAAAGAATTGTGTTTTCTACACTCACAAAAAATAAATAAACAAACAAACAAACCAACAAACAAAGAAACAAATAAATAAGTTTTCTTGCTATTTGTCTTCTTGTTTTGTACATGATTTGTGAAAGACTAAATATCTGGCATCATCCTCTACTCACAAACTTGATACACCAGGATATAATCACTTTCAAATTATTCTCCCTATGTTGAATAGTAGGGGATCTTCTACCATAAAAAAGACATCACCCCTTAATGGGAATTCAGAGATTCTTCATGGTTTGAGGGGTTATTGCACTCTTAGATAGAAAACACTATCTTCTGGGAGGTTCTTGGCTGTTTGTTCCTCTGAGAAAAGGCATTATCCTTTGTTGTCCAGTTCAAAATCTGTAAGTTAAAATGGAAGGATTTCTCCTTGCTTTTTTTTTTCTAAAGTGTTATGCAAAGGCCAGAAACAATTATGGGAATAATTTTCTTAATGTACTTCCCACCTAACTTTCCCATAGGAATCTCTTTGCGCACTATTTATCTTGTCATATATAAAGTGAGAAAGAAGCATCATCTGTGCTTGATTCATTCTTTGAAGTGTCTACCGTAGTAGCATAATAAATAACCACAAATTTTGTATCCTTGAGATGAGAAATCAATCCACACAGACAATTGATAGATATTTCACCTAGAAGAAGTCTCCAGGAAGAAAGATTAAGTGAAGTGGATAAGTGGATAACTTGCCCATTACCACACCTCATGTTTGTTAATTGGACACAACAGTAGGATGTGGCACCATCCAGCTTCAGGGATATTTTTGTGTGAATAGTAAAGGTGAATTCCATGATTCATTGCAGAAGCTCTTTCCCTTTTTATTTATTTATGTATTTATTTCCCCAATTGGATTATTGATTTCACTGATGTATTTTAAGTATTTTTATTCAGCAGTTGCCTTTTTCCATCCCAGACTCTGCCTGCCCTCCCCTGGTCTTTCCACATTTTCACAGGCAAAGAACTAAAATGCTGAAATACCTGGAAAATAGAAAATTATGTAAGACAGAAGGAAATAATGGAGGGAACTGTGAATAAAAGAGAAATTAGTCAACGTAGCAACTCTGAATGTAATGCCTGTCTTTTCCTTTGGATAAGTACCTTGGGATGTATCTATGAAATTAGGACTACAGGGCTATTGGCTAGGCAGACCTTCAGTCTCTTACTTCATTCAGACACCTTAAAAATCTCTTAGAGAATGACTTCTGTATGAGTGTGATATTTATTTCACATAATAGTGAATTCAGACTTACTGAGTCACTGCAAAATATCTGTACATATCATCCCATATTTTAAAATTAACTTTCTCAATTTCAAGTTGTCTGTGAAAAATCAGGGTTCAGAAGTTCAGGGAAATCCATAAATTAAAAAACACTTGTTGCATGAACTCACAAGACAGGCTGGTTCTTTAGTTGTGACATTTTCATTCCCACCAAGTTACAGATGATATCCTGAAAAACACATTAAAAATTACTCTCAAGTTTGTCAATATATTTCTTAATTTTTTTGTTCCTCTTCTCCTGACCAGTTAATGTAGCTTGGTGGGAGATCTGCTATCTTACTTGCAATGGCAAAGGGTGTTTTAAAAAGTAAGAAATGTCTGGAGTACACTGATGCATACAAGGAAAAGGAGTGGCTGTCTTTCGAGCATGATGTGCTTGAAAATACAAATTTCTCCATCCCAGAATTTCAAGAAACCTCACTAAAAAAACAAACAAACAAACAAAACAAAGCAAAACCAAAAACAAACAAAAAAAAGTAACCACTCACACAAAATAAAACCAACCCAATGTCCATTGCGATCATTAGGATGTTGAGCTGAAACCAGTTCACTGTAAAGATCACGGATCCAGAGAATGATGAGACTTTGGCTATCCTATGACTTAGTTGACAGTGGAATCTAGATTGGGACTTAGTTCCAGGTATAAATGCATAACTGTAGATGTCTGTACGTAGGTATCTTAATGTGTGCACAGTGTGTCTGAGGGCTCAAAGTACATGGTGTCAACATAGTTACAGGACTCCGTATAGCTCGGTTCAGTTTATTTTGTTAAGTACCATTGAAGGTCAACCCAGTTGCCTATGTGTAAGCATCTAATGTCATCTGAGATATCACACAGAAAGTTCTATGGAATGGTGGAGGATAATTGATGGACTTGATGGAGAACTTGATGGGGGAAACTGAGTTTGTCCAAAATGGTAATTAAACATCAGGCTTGATATTTCATGATCTAAAATTGTACTAGGAAACTACATAAGTTAACTGAATTGGATTCTAAACCACTTGTGGCTGTAATATGTTTGATATCTAGATGGCAAGTAGACACCTCAAAATTAGGAATTTTGATGTTGAGCCAAGCCCTTCTCTGAAGGAAAAATTTAATACTCTGATGACATTTTGCAGCAGCCAGTATTATATCTTCCAACATCAAACAACAGTTTCTCAGATGTTCCTTTAGAACCTTCCCAATCTAAAAAAAAAAAAACAAAACTGGCTTAAGCTCTTCAGTGTATTCCTTAAGCAGTTTCTCTCACGAGTCTGTGGATTTTGTAATGGAGGCTTTTTTTTTTTTTTTTTTCTGTTTCACTTTCACATTTATAACTTCGCAGTTATGTGGTCATAAATTTAACATCTACAAATGTTTCCAATCTGGTCTGTTTAAATTTTGATATTTTTAGCAATGTAAAAAGAGTTGCAACAATTTTCAACCATCTAGATGCTACATAGGCTATAATGAATACCAGTCTCAGCCAGATAATTTATAAATGAAGGGTTACTGTGGTGGTGAGCGTAAGAAAACTTTCTAAGAGTTCATATGAATCAGTAGTCTGTATTGTAACCTTAATTTTATATAAATTAATCATTTAAAAATTAGGCTATTTGTTTAAGGTTTTCTCAGTGGAAAAACATTTTGAGAAAGATGAGCAATCAAACATTTTAAAAAGCAGCTTTTCATGCATATTGGACAGCCAAATTGGGATGCTGATGTTTGTAGGGAGAGATAGACAGAGGATAAGGAGAAATAGAGAGGATAAGACAAATGATAAAAGAAAAATAAAGGGAGGAAAAAAAAAAAAAAAAAAAAAAAAAGATCATAGAGGTAAAAATACAGCCCAAACCTAATCAGAAAGATAACCAAGACATATTCCCTGTGTGTTCTGTGTGTTCTTGGACAGTACTGAAGCTTGGGAAAGTTACCCAAGAATTAGGCTATTAGCAAATGTTTCTTACTGGCATGGATGTAGACTTTAGGAATAAAGATCATGTAACAGATTAGATTTTACTTTCTGCAATTTGTTTCCTCCTTCACTAAAGAAAGAAAAACTTTCAAGTCTGCCCCAAGGAACTCATTTAGACTGAAATATATTCTAGTCAATTCATTTTAGGTTAGAGGGAGTTTTCAAGGTACTCTCATTAGCTTGGGTTTAACAGATATTCTTTACTTACCTTTTCTGCATTAAGAATTCCCCTCTGTGGGACTGGAATCTGTTCTAAGAGTAAATTGGTCCCTTTCTGGTGTCTGACATGCCCAGCTAGAGCAGCCAGGGAACATCTGGATTGTCTGCTTTACTAGCTGTATATGTACCACTTTCACCCTATTATTCCATCTGCCTAAAATTCGCCTTGTGCTTTCAATTGATCTTCCTACTTATTTCTCCCCTGAAGGCTCAAATCTGCATCCAGTGAAGTTAGTATGAATGTTATATGAGAAGGATCAAGCCTTTAGACTGTGATTTAACAAGGTACTTAAGCACATGCCTGGCTTAGCACACAAGAACCTTCACAGAGAAAGCAGCAGAAAGACTGCTACTGGCTTAATTGGGAACAAGAGTGAGCTATGAACCATTAAGCAGATGCTAAATTCCACTGCTGAGGTGTCTATAATTCAGTGATGGGTTGGGTGTGATCCCGGAGAATAGTTTATGATGTGCTTGGGAACCTTAAGAATGAAGGAAGAAATATGCCAATTGTACTGAACCAAGGAATTTACCAGTCTAGACAATATATCTGCAGGTCCGCAGCCACCAAGAAAGCTTACAGAAAGGTAAATGGTATCTTTCAGAATTAATTTAGAACTCAGTGTTAATCAGTGAAGAGTAGCTGTTGAGACTCTCAGGAAAAGGTGGTTACTATTATTTTATTTATCTCTTTTCAGCTACCAGAACAGAATCTTAAAGCACTTGTACATACACATATTTGTAAGCATTCACACTCGTTTACATACAGAGAAGTACACATACATCCCTCTTAACCTACTCAGGCAGGAGTAGCAATACACTAAGTTTGCTCCAGCATCTGTCTTCTAATGTTCCGGAATGGAAGCAATTAACAGCATACTTGGTGAGCCAAACAAACAAATAATAAAATAAAAACAAAAAACTCCAACTGTTTTAATTCATGAAAGCCATAAAACTTAACAACAGCTGATGGTTACATGCACATGTACTATTGTTTCCCTCAAAGTAATATTTGGTAAGCCCTCAATTTTCATCAATATAGATGATACTACTGTAGGATGTTTGATGTATGTGTGAAGGTGATATAGTCATAGAGAGGTTGTACAGTCTGTAGGCAGATGGTTATGTGTTATGTGAGAAGGAAAATATTGGAAGATTTCCTGTGTGATGACAGGTAGGGAGAGATAGTGATCACTTTTGTAGGTCACAGAATCAAAGAATATCCCAAGTTGGAAGGAACTCATAAGGAGTCAAGTCCAATGGGCATGATCTTCCCACTGCTCTTTGTACTGAGAAAATTTATAGCACTTTAAAATTTGTGGGATCCACACCCCTCAGTTTTCTTTAGTGTTTGCTGACAATAAAGTGTCATAGTCCATTGCATGCTAGCAAAAACAGTGCATTAAGTTATGGTTCTCTGAAGGAACTGCATTGCTTAGTTGTGACTACATTGCCTCCTACCTTCAGGCAAACACCCCAAATAGGAGCAGTGCATCCTCCTGAAGCACAAGAAGTCCCAGGGAGGAAGTTGTGACTCTATCTTTCAAATGTGTATGGTATAAAACAAGCCCAAGTGAAAGTGAGGCTTATGTCAGCAGTACAAATCACATTCTTACAGTATGGATTAGGATGGCTCTATGAAGCCACATAAGGGAACCTTAGTGTAAATGTGGGATGAGATACTGCTCACCTGCCTCCCCCTCCATGCTTCTACCTGTGATAGAATTGGGATTAAGAAGTATAATTTAGAAATACTGTTCTACTCCTACTGCTGTTGCTTGTGCAAAATAGCACTCTTAAAATCCAGTAGTCAAATCAAGTCATGCACCAGTTTCTGTGGTAATTGTTGAGGGCTGTTTGTACAACAGTCATAAAATCTGTGTTAAAGTATTGAGTGAAAGAGGCACTGCTGTGTTTTCAGGAGGCTACACAAGAAGCTCTGTCCATAAATAACCTCTTTTTCTTAGAAATTTATCATTTTCTTTGTGGTCATTTATCTAAGATCTAAGTGCTGAGTCTGGAAAGAAAACCTTCTTAATTTGAACTTGTAGCTGGTGTCCATGTGTCACTTATTTTAAATCATTATTAGAAATCAGCTAGAAAGATCTTTTATTATAGATTTTTCACTCTACAGTTATTCATTAAAACTTTCAACCTCTTTCAGCTTACTAACTTGGCACCTTCATCGAAGGCGCCCAAGAAATGTAGCTCTGACCACAGTAGAGTACATCTATGAGAAATATTCCTGCTTGTTCACACAGTTAAAATAATACTGCAGCAATCATATGAACACACCTGAAAAGTCACTTCTTAAAGGCTTTTGTGTTAGGTGAAACTTGCAACAGCACCAAAAAGGACTCAAAAGAAGCAATTTTGAAAACATTATATTGCTTCTCAAACAAGTTTATTAAAAAGAAGAGGTATGTTGACAAATGTTAAAACGATGAAACTCAAAGGATTATGCTTTGACTCCAGTAGAGGGGCTGTCATTTGATGAATCGCTTGTGGGTTCAAGAACTTGAAAAAGGGAATTACCAAAGTGCTGCTTCTTGGTGAAAAGTCTAATGATTCAGAACAGAAAGATCATTGGCCCCAAATGGATACACCTCTTCTGCAGGATGGTTAGACCACACACTGGCAAGAAAATCATCTGCTAATGTTCTGAGTGTTCCATTACTGGGGACAACGTCAGTTATGAGTAGGCTGTGGCCTCAGCTTTAAAGCAGAGCATTGTCTGCTCTTTTGCTTAAAAATGTGCATAAAATATCAGGTGTGCTACAACTTAGGAGGTGTTTGGTGATATTTTTCAAAAATTTGGATAGAAAGATGTATGGGAGGTCTTCATTTTTCAGCTTGCTTGATTCTAAATGTCACATTTAATGTTTCCTTACTGTTTGGAGAAAAGGCTGATAAAAATGTTTAATTCACTTCACATTGCACCTTTATAATCCAGAAGGGATAGGATTTCTGGTGTAATGGAGGCTATGTTTGTAAGGGTGAGTGAGAAAGCAAGAGGCTATAAACTCACAGAAATTCCAAGAGTCTGTGCAAAGCAAATTGAAGTCATACAGTCATGCAGTTATGCAAACTCACCACAAACTGGGAACAGAACTGAACAGCTGTGTTCCTCTGCTGCCTCAGGAGCACCAGGAGTACCAGTGCTACCTTTAGTCACCCAAACTGCATTGAGGTATGAGTCTGCCTATTACCCCACTTTTCCCAGTATACTACCTAGTCAGTCCTCCCTGTGACTCTTCAGCCAATCTTGTGCATTTCATTACTGGGTCTCAGTAGAGAAAAGCTGCCTATACTGAACTGTGAGCACTGAAAAGCTGTTGTTTCTCTGTCTTGCCCTCTCAGACTGCCTCTGGTCACTATTGTTCAAGTTCTGAGGCAGAATATTTTACTTCTGCTTCATGTCATGTGCGTTTATTTTTAGATAATTTGGCAATTCCTAAAGTGTTTGTTTCTAGTTCTGCTAATTTCTTTATAACTGCATCTGTTGGACAGGAGCTCAGTTCAGGAAAAACAACAGCTTCGATGTTACTGTGTGGGAATATTCTAACTGCATAGCTCTGCACAGATACCTAAACTGAAAGGCAAATGTGGTTCAAAATGCTGTTGCTAGATAGCCTAGGCTCATTTCCAAAAATAATTAGGCTGATTTTCTGTGAAAATCAAGAATATGCAGGAGACCTCTGACCTGAGATCTCAGATTAGATACTGGATGTATGATTATTTGAAATTTCACTCCTGGCTATGATCCAGTAAGTGCCGTCTTGTAACATACTCGCTCCAAGTCGTCCCATTAAACTGTGTTTACCTCACCATGAGTGAGCCGGGTTATGACCTTAGTACGGACACAAGTGGTGAGTAATAGAAACAGATGGAAAGGATGTTAGAAGAGGGACATTATGATTGTACGTAACTGCTGTCTTGAGGTCCATGATTTTTTTTCTCTATCAACTTCCTGATATATTACTATTTCAACCAACTAAGAGAATCTAAGCTGGCTGGATGTAGCTACAATGTCCTAGCTTATCTCTTTGCCAAACTATATTTACTTGGGCAATAACTGTTTAACCTGCTCAAGATTCTTCCCTCTTCTTCCTCCTCCCTTTTTGGATCCTTTAAGACAGATAAAAAGAAGCTTTGTCTCTGTCTAAGAATGAGAACAGGAGTAACGCTTTTTTTTTTTTTTTTCCAGAGGTGTTTTTCCATATTGATTGGAAGCCACAGCTCCAACAGCCTTTGAAGCAGGGGACAGAAATTTGTCAAAGGATTGACTTGGCATGGAGAGTCATCTCTGTCTTTGTAAAAATGTGAAAAGATACATTTTTTTTTTTTCACAAACTGAGACATTGTTCAAAACCAGGGGGATTTGGTTTTCTGTCCTGACAGAATGTGCCCCATCCAGACACTGAACAAGGACACTCAACACTAGAGAAAGCAAAGCAGAAAGACTTTTTTAAGATTGATCTTCCTTGTGTCTTGCCCTCTGGTACTGTGGTGACAGCAGTCATGGAAAATTAGATAGCATGTACTGCCTATTCTGTCTTTAGTCAGTCTTCTCTTCACCAATGCCCATCACTGGAAATAGGTTCAGCTGAACCTCAGCACATGAGTAAAGATAAGAGAAATCTTAAATGTGAGAACATTGAAATGACATGAGAGATGTCATTTAAGTTTCTTTTCAATCTAAGTCATTCCATACATTTATAAATTATCCGGAAATCAATTCAGTTGCCAAAATCATTGCCCACTTCAGACTCAAAAACCCGAGCAAGTTTTTGCTAGTCTATTTTGTTTTAAAACCTTGTGCTTCCTGTAGTGCTGTACAAAGCCACCACCTTCCAGGTGGAAAACAGTTCTTTTTTTTTTTTTAGAGAATGCTCCAGTGTGACCCTGTAACACTGTATAAATGTAAGAGAAAAAAAGGTGATACTCATGTTTCTAAACTTCACATTCTGAAGCATTTGCTTCTCTTAGCTGTAATTCCACCAGTTTATCAAAGCTAATATCACTCCTTCTGCAAATAAATGCCAAGGGATCTTTAATTAGTCAAAATGATCGGCAGTCAGGACCTTAATTTTTCACTTAAACTGAAAATAGCACAGTGCCCCTTAGCAAATTGCTGGAATATTGGCAGTGTACCAGTGGAAAGAATATAGTGCCAATTACTTAATCATACACTTCCTACATCTTCTTCTATGTTTCAAGTAGATTTCATCTCAACAGATGGATAAAGGTATTCCTGCAGTTGGTGGTAGAGGTATTCACTATTTCATTGGAAATTGTTTTGTAGATTTTGTTCAGAGCTATTGGATATGTTCACTCAAACGTTAATACAGCAAACTCTAGTGGTCAGTATGGTGCAGTGGAAAGGAGTGAGAAACCTAAATCTAATCTATACTATGATTTATTACCATTCACAGGTGAAACTAGTGCTCCATACTTTGTGCTGTTCCTGTACATCACAGACTTCAGTTCTTAAAATGACTCTTCAACACCTGTAACAACTCCTTGTGTGCAGCAATAACACAGTAAAGTTTGAGCAAGGTACTTTCAGAAGTCTCAGTGAGATGTTCTGAACTATCTGGAAGTATCCATTTAGATCATGTTATCAGCAACCTACATACACATATCTGAAGCTATGCTTCCTTCTCACAGTTTCCAAGAATAGATGAAAAAGAAAGCAGCCTCCCAACTCTCCTTGAAGGCCATTTCAGTTTTGTTTAAGCATCTAAGCAAAAAGTAACAGGAACTAACAACTCCAAAGTATGCTCTGACATACCTTTCACCTTCAAAAACTCAACACTGCATCTCAATAGCATATTAAATCCTGGAATATAACACATGCAATAAATCCTGAATAACTACTCCTTAAAACAACACACTGCCATGTTCTGCAGGAAAGATGTCCCATAGTCAGTGAAGGCTGTAGACTGGGTGCAGCAGGGAGTGAAATGTGGTGGAACTGGACACAATGGGAACATATTGCTAAGGGCCAAATTCATGACTATGCAGAAAGACTTGAGACCCAGCTTAGAAGAGTTTTGTTTGGTTTTGATTTTTACTGGCAGTACTAAAATGGAATTAGAAAAGAAGGCTATAATGAGAACCAAATACTCTGGTATTAATGAGTACAGTTCAATCCAAATCAACAGAGAGATAGTGGCTTAATTTAGAGATAAATGCCTATGTAAGTAGAAGGTAACTCTCCATGTTTGTAATATCTTCTGAAAAAGCAAACAAACAAAACAAACAAAACACCAACAAAAGAACACAAACAAACAATCAAAAAGCATTAATAGGATGTAATACAACTCTTAAGCAGAATTAGAATATGATTCCACAACTGTGTTCCAGTCCCAAATGTTCTTATACCGGACAGGGCAAGACCAGTTCCTTAACATAGCATGCATTTTGGTTGAGGGGGAGGCGGTAATTTCCCCCTATTTTTCTGTTACCACTTAGCAGCTTGTCCTTATTCTCATAATGATGATGTACAGGGCCTGTTATCCATGGATCTAGCTTTCATTACAGTTGTGAACAAACACAAATAATTTTCATAATGCTTCTGATACACTCCTGAACAACTTCTCCCCATGGAATCTCTCTGTTAGCAGTAAAGGTTTTCTAAGAATATCCTGAAAGACATAAGCTTCAAAATACCACTGTGAGTAGAAGAGGAAAGTATGTATATCTTCTGATTAAAGGCAGGGATATAGAAGTTCTTAAATAACTTCCTCAACATCATTATACAGCTAGTTTTGCAATAGGAATTGGAAAAAAAGCAGAAATATTTTATCTTCCACTCCTGTATTTATGTTCATGCTTCTCTCTTTTATTTATTTATTTATTTATTTTCCCAAGAGAGCCAATATAGCAATTAAACTGGGGGAAAAAAAAAAAAAAAAAAAAAAGATAAAAGTAAGTGGTTAAGATAAGGTCTTTCTGAAACATTTTATATAGACTACTTTCAAGTAAGAGTCAATTTTTTTTTTCTTTTCTTTTCTTTTTTTTTTTTTTTTTCTGCAGTAAGCCTCTATTTCCTGCTTTCTTTGAAAAATTCTACTACGAATTATCAACAAGAGGTCACAGTTCAGCAGGCGCTGCCAGACTTGTATGCGCTGCTCTTTAAAGTAACTTCTTGCGTGTTCTGTTTCACACATGGCCTCTGGAGCTTGTAGGTCGTGCATAAATATAATGGTGGTCTTTTGCAACCACAAGAGTTTCTAAACCGTTATGTTTTGCCTTCTGTTTGAGTGCCTTATTCTGGTCACATACTTTTGCAAAGAATGATGCTGGCATACTCAAAATCTTGACCTACTGCTATCCCCTCAAATGTGAAATTAGTTGGTCCACAGCTCTTTGCAGGATCGCATGAAGTTCAGCTCCTGCATTTACTAAGAAACAGAAAAATGTCTGTTCAGGGTCATATCAAGTGTTATCTAGCTCACTGAATTCCTGTTAGCAGTGTCTAGGCAAGGATGTCAATTGAAGAAAATAAGTAAAAGTAAAATACTCTTCTCAGAAGCCTTCCAACTTCCAGGTCAAGTGACTAATTATGTAATTTTCTGCACACACTTTTCAGCATGTTTGGCTCTGGGGAGACCTCACTGAAGCTTTCCAGTACATGAAGGGAGCTTATAAACAAGAGGGAGAGTGACTATTTACATGGTCTAACAGTGACAGGAAAAGGAAGAATGTATCTAAACTAAAAGAAGGGAGATTTAAGTTATATTTTGAGATGAAAGTACTCAGAAGGAGGTGAGGCACTGGAACAGTTTTCCCAGAGAAGCTGTGGATGTCCCATCCCTGTAGGCTATAAAGGCCAGGTTGGTCAGGGCCCTGGGCAGCTTGATCTGGTGACTGGCAATCAACCCACAGAATGACATTCAGACTGGATGAGCTTTAAAATCCCTTTCAAGGCAGGCCATCCTATGATACTATGACTTCACGATTCTATGGTTCTGTGGTTCTATGAATCAAGTTTTGGTTGCTAGAAATAGGTTAGCAATTGGAATATTAGAATAGCAAGAACATGAAAACTAAACTATTAGAATAAATATTAGAATAGCTAACTACTAGAATAGCAAGAACATGAAAATAATTGCATGCACCAGTACAGGCTGAGGGAAGACCTGCTGGAGAGGAGCTCTGCTTAGAGGGACCTGGGCGTCCTGGCGGACAACAGATTGACCATGAGCCAGCAGTGTGCCCTTGTAGCCAAAAAAGCCAATGGCATATTGTGGTGTATTAAAAAGAACGTGTCCAGCAGGTCGAAGGAGGTGATCCTCCCCCTCTACTCTGCCCTGGTGAGGCCTCATCTAGAATATTGTGTCCAGTTCTGGGCTCCCAAGTACAAAAAAGACAGATCTCTTGGAAAGAGTCCAGCAGAGGGCCACTAAGATGGTGAAGGGCCTGGAGCATCTCCCCTATGAGGAGAGACTTAGGGAACTGTGTCTGTTTAGCCTTGAAAAAAGAAGGCTGAGAGGGGACTTGATCCAGGTTTATAAATACCTGAAGTGTGGGAGCCATAGTGGTGAGTCTGGTCTCTTTTCAGTAGTGCGTGGGGATAGGACTAGGGGCAATGGGATGAAAGTACAGCATAGGAAGTTCCGCACGAATGTGCGGAAGAACTTCTTTACAGTGAGGGTGATGGAGCACTGGAACAGGCTGCCCAGGGAGGTGGTGGAGTCTCCTTCTCTGGAGATATTTAAGACCCCCCTGGATGCCCAGCTGTGTGACATGGTGTAGGGAGCCTCCTTTGGCAGGGGGGTTGGACTCGATGATTTCTAGAGGTCCCTTCCAACCCCTACAATTCTGTGATTCTGTGATTCTGTGAAAATATTGATATATGCTTAAATCTTAATGTTTCATCTGCGAGAAAAAAATAAAGTCATGTATTTTTTTTTTTATTTTTTTTTTTAACCTCAGGAATTTAATTTCAACAATGCAATTAAAAACTAATCTAGTTACTGCAAATCCCTAATAGGTAAAAGATTTATTGCACTTAGTTATTTTGAGGGTGCTTAAGTACTGGCCATCTATATAGTACCTCAGCACTCAGATTAGGGTTGATCCAGGTGTTTTGCAGCATTCTGCAGAACTTTTAAGGAAATGGCTATTGACTTTGCAATTGAAAAAAAGATCAACTCAGCAGAATCCCACTGGTTTTTTGCTGTGTGTTTTGGTTTCAGGTGAACATGGTTTCTCAGTAAAATGTAGAATAGTATTGTCAAAACACTGGTAACATGTATGACGATTTTACTAAACCGCTCTGGCTGAATACTTCAAACTAATGTCTGTGAATTTGATAATAAAATATTTGATTTTCAAAATTAACATTTAACATGCTGAACTTGAACAAACATTTAGTGATAATAAATTTAGTAATAATAACAAGTAGTTTTGAACAGGTGAAATAAGATATTCTGCATAGATTTAACTTAGTATAGACTGAAAGAATGTCTCATAAAGTGATTCATTCTGAAAAGTAGATTATATATTTTTCCATGTTGATTCAAAATAAAATTGTCAGAAATTTTTGGAACAAAAAATGAAACAGAAACAATAAATATTCATTAAAATATAGCACTGATATAATTTGTCATATATCAAATGATTCAGAGATGTATGTTGGATCAGTTGATGAATTATATTTCATGCATAGAGCATACATTGTGTGGATATTTGTGAGAAAGGAAATGATCGACTCACCAAGCACAGTAACTGCTTAATGAGGTTTTAAAGAATCATTTTGTAGCATTTGTCATATTAGCTGTTTTTACATACAGATTATACCAAACCTGTTTTCAGAACATTAAAATAATTGACTATTTCCCGTTTTCTATTTTGGAGAATATTAGTTCCTTGCACTACTGCATCTGAAAGGGATTAGATCTGTGAAACATACTGGTGTACAATGTTCTAATAGACCCTTGCTTTTATCGTGCCTGCTTTCTCTATGCAGGATTTCTTTTCCTTTCATCAGTATTGTATCTGTTTTTGTTTTCATCTTTGTTTTCATCTAGACTGCATATGAAACAGTGGAAATATTTTTCATCTAATCATCCGTTTACTCTCTTGGTAGAGTACAAGCAACAATAAAATAAATAAACCAAATTCTATTATTTGGTTTATTTTTTTGAACTAAACCACTGAGCCATTGAACTAAAGGAGGCAATATCCAATCTCACTCCTATGTAGTTCAACTGCTACTCCAGGTTAAACAGCAAAGCCCTGCAGAAAGGCATAAAAAAGTTCCATTATGTTGTATCCTGAAACACTTTGCAAAACGAAGTAGGAAAACTATTTCATTTCTTCTTCTGAATCAGAAAAATGCCTTGTGTAAAACGTAGATCAATAGTTCCATAGAGATCATCTGAACAACCTCAGCCAGATGCTTACGTTCTCTAGACAGAGAAAGGAGAGAGAAAAGTGACTCTGAATGATGAATATGAAAGTCTAGAAGTGTGGATGAGGAGCTGTCCGGAATTACCAACAACAAAGCACAGGGGTTCAGAGGGTGCAGAGGACTTGCTTCTCAGTATTTGCAGCCAACTGAGAACCAATCACTTAAATATTAACTAATACCCTGTAAGGCAACATCCCCACTAAGCAAAAAAGATGTGACTCAAATTTCTACTTCTTTCATGGTAGCCTAAAAAGTGTTGCTTTTCTCCTAGAAATAGAGACCTTATGTCTGTGTTCTCTCTGTATGCAGGTATTTGGGAGTATAATTTCAGCAACCCAAAATGGTCTTCATGACCTGACTGTTATATATTTGGGAGAATCAGAGTAAGGAGAACTACTTTCCACATCTCTTGCCGAAATAGGCTAAGCAGCAGTCCAAGAGAAATAAATGAAGCAAATGAGAGTTTCTCAGGGGCAAGCAGTCAGGTTCAGCTGAGAAGAGGCAAGCATGGCATTCTGCTACTTTGGATGTTTATACATCTATTTGGTAAAAAAAATGATGGGAGAGTATATATGTAGAAATCTTTATGCTATGGATCAAGGATTAACTCCTTGAGATAGCAAAAGAGAATTTCAAGATGGAAGAATTCAGAGGCAAAATGAAGAATGTTTTTTTTTAGAATCATAAAAACATATAATCATTAAGGCTGGAAAGATCACTAAGACTGCCTAGTCTAACCATCTCCCTATGCTAGTGACTACAATAGACCATGTCCCTCATTGTGATATCTAGCCTTCTCATGAACATATCCGTGGATGGTGACTCTGCTACTTCCCTGCTCAGCCTGGGCAATCTTTATTGAATGATGATTGATACTGCTTTGTTCTGTTTCCACAGCATATAGAACTATAAGAACATGGTTCACAACTTGCATTCCTAAGTGTTTTAATAAAAAGATAGCAGTAATAACCATTTTTAATTGTATAAAAAAATACAAATAGTTAAGTAACATGTCTCTTCTTTAATAAATACATATTGTCAGATAAGTCTGTGACTCACTCTTAGTCAGAGATGACTCAGGCTTGAAACACAACAACTTCATCTCTTGTAACCAGGATTTCTTTGCCACTGTCATTCAGACTGCCCTGGGCTACAGGAATCAGCTAAACAGGGAATTAAATGAGATCTGCTGTTTTGTTTTGCTCAGCTTTATAAAAGCCATGGTACTCTGTGATTCTTGGCTTCAGAATCTTCATTTCCCCTTCTTTGCAAGGAGTCAGAATTTTTCAAGTAAGGTTAAAGAGATGTCTGTCAAAATGACTTCCTTGAATGACATTTTTTATGAGGGTAGATAGTGATAGGACAGGGGGGAAATGGTTTTAAACTGATACAGGAAAAGTTTAGGTTAGACATTAAGAGGAAGTTTTTCACTCAGAGGGTGGTGATGCACTGGTGCAGGTTGCCCAAGGAGGTTGTGGATGCCCCATCACTGGAGGCATTCAAGGCCAAGCTGGATGTGGCTCTGGGCAGCCTGGTCTGGTGGTTGGTGACCCTGCACATAGCAGGGTAGTGGAAACTAGGTGATCACTGTGGTTCTTTTCAACCCAGTCCATTCTGTGGTTCCATGATTCTATGATAAAAAGTTCACTAAGGTAGATGATCATGTGAGGCAATAGTTTCCTGGTCAAATATTACAACTCAGTTAACAAAATAAAACTTTGCCAAATGCATCTTTTCTAAACCTTCTCCAAAGTGAAGCTGAAATAGTGAATGTCACACCAAAAGTGGGATCTACTTTCCAAGAAAATGAAGCAGACTTTGTTGTCTGCATCACTGAAGAAGAGGCAAGCAAAAGCATTTGTTAGTCTAGCTATCTGCAGTACCTAGACACTCTTTCATCAAATGAGAGTGCTACTATTAATTTGGTTCTCTGTGCTCAAGATTTTCTAAACAGAAAGCCAGTTTACCCCCTAGATGAGAAACAAGATAAAACACAATCCATCTCTCCCCCATAGAAGTGATACTTTTTCCTACAGGGGAATAACTGATCTCAACAGGAGAAAGAAGACCCCCACTGCCGGAAATGCATGTTTCTCTTGCTCTGTTCAGACTCTTTAACAGACAAAGATGCTCAAAGTCTGAACTGATGAGTTTCTTTGGCAATGATTGTCCCACAACAGCAATTAATTAAGTGGTGTGGGGGATTTCCTCTTTTACTTCCTCTCCAGGCTTACTCACAGATCCCACAGATGCAGATTTCTCAAATGGCAGCCCTTTTTTTATTTATCCCAAACCCCCAAGAATTTAAAGATTCCTTTTAGAAAAATAAGTTTCCCTTTATTGTGACTCAGTCTTATTCAGTTCAGTCCAGCCTATGCAAACACACATGCAGCTTTAAATTAGCATTTGCGAACAAGCTGGGTTTCTTTGGCTGTTTGCTGAGACTTGGCAGTTCAGTTCCTTGAGGGAAAAAAGAGAGATTCACGTCTATTTATGGCTCAATTTTCAGACATGCTGAGTACCTCCTGTGGACTTTGAGAGCTGTTCCTCTGAAAACCAGGTCACTGATGTGGTGCTAGAGGGAGAGAGAACAAGGAAAAAGAAAGGGTCTGATTTTCAAACACGAGTGTTTACATGATTTATGTAAGAAAATAAAATGAGTAAAGAAACCAGTTGTTAAAAGTCTCATTTGAAGTTAGAACTGAGCTCTGTATTTCAGTGTGTATATATAATTTGAAATGCAGAAAACTGAGCAGAAAGCATCAGTGAACTCCTATTCTCTAAAGTAAGTAGAGCACAGTTTGCTTCGCACCCAGCTAACTTTCTGGTAAGCTATTGAGAAATTTTTCTGTTAGTGTGTGTTCAGTGCTGGCTGGAGAGGTTGCTGCCCTCCTCTCTGTCTTAGCTGCTTGCTATTGCTCCTCAATGGGAGCAGTCCCTAAGTATATTAAACTGAAGTCAAATAGAATCATAGAATCATCAGTTGTTTGAGTTGGAATGGACCCCTAAAGGTCATCTTAGACCAATTCCCCCGCAATGAACAGGGACATCTTCAGCTAGATCAGGTTGCTCAGGGATTAGTCCAGCCCAACCCGTCTCCAAGGACAGGGCATTTAAGAAGTAAGTGTTTGTTTAAAATATAGTAGGCATTACATATGTGACCTGTTCAGCTGTGGGATCTCTTCATGGTGATGTTCTTCACAAGAAGTAATAACTTGTCTAACTTGATTTTGAAACCTGGTTTTAATTCATAATGTCTTTCTCAACACTGTAACATAGAGGCACGTTGAGTAGCTTTTACAAATCAAACTATCTAGATCCTTGAAAATAAAATACATTTTTTTCTAAGACTCATGATAATCAGTTATTAAACTGAAGCTATAATTTAGGTCCCATCTTTATCAAACATAAACACATTACAACAATGCACTTGTCCTTTTCTTATTAAGAATTAGAAAAAAAAAAAAAAAGCATATGGAGAGCATTCATCTCTTATTGTTTCCTAAGGTAGGGTTAAAGATGAGATTTTCAAAGATATTTAAGCTCATGAGGTCAGAATTTCTTGCTTTTCAAGGATGTTATAGTTTTGGATAGTGTTGTTTAATAACCACTTCCATTTAAAACAAATATTGTGCTTTGGGACTATGTGCCTTTTGTAGCCTTTCAACAACGATGTAATATACACATATTCCTGTTAAAAATAATAGCAATAAAGAAAGCTCAGAAATTTCTGTTCTTCGCAATCTCTCATATGCTCTTCAATGTCAGTAGGAATCAAATATTCAGACCTTTCCAGTAAGTCTAAATTCCACAGTAAATATTTAAATTCTGAGACAACTACTGTAGGCCAAATTCCCTTAAATGGAACTGGAGCAGTAGTTATCAAGGACACAAGCTATGAAAAAATAGGGAGTACAATACAGTAAATTTGATACTCTGAGTCTCCCTGCAGGACAGGCAATGCTGGTTATTTCATTGCAAGTAGAATAAAATATCTTATTAAATGTTATTTATTGACAGAAAATACATGCTTCTTTGTCAGTTTAAAAGGCCAGGTGAATAGAACTGACGCTCTGTCCTGTTACTGTGTTCTAATGTAAATTCATCAGAACTAGAAAGCCCACTCATGACATACCAAGAATGAAATAACTTGAGCAACAGTGTTACACTGAAAGACAGTTGATTTTGGAGTTAAAGTAATCCACATGGAATGTTCAAAAAGCATCCAGTTTTCAGGAGAGACATTCAAGTAATTTCAATCTGATCTGGACATGTCAGGTCTTTTGACAACTTAAAAAACACAGCTTATACCAATACAGAAGGCTCTTTGAAGATCATCGTTAAAACCTACTTTATTTATTTCTTGCAAGGCTGTCATAAGTATGTTAGATTGGTCCCTGCTCAAAGAACTCTCTTATGACAGAGTAACAACCACACAGATTTTGGAGAAGGGCATCAGTGAAAGGGATTTGCTATGCATGATATCTTACATATGCAGCAGTCTAAATATAAACAAAACAAAGGAAATAAAAGTAATTAGGGTAAAATGAGTAGTGTTTATGCTTATAGATACAGAAATATCTTGATATTTAAGCAATATGTCAGAACTAAAAACTACAGATACATTTTAAATAAAAAATTCCTTGTATCTGATTATAGGCTGAAAAGTTTTTAAGCCATTTTGGTTCCAATATTGTTTTGTCAAGAAACACTTGTCTGACTGTTGACTGACTGATCAGTAGCAATTAATGCAAATGCATGACATAACAGGCAAAGTTCAGTAAGATCAACATTCTTATGAGGGCTGGGTTCTCTTCACAGTTTTATTCTGAGAGGCTGTGTCATTTAGGAAAACTGCAGCAGCTTCCAGTGCTTTGTTTCCCTTGAAAATGATATTTCAGATGTTTTTGAAATAATTCCAGACACCTGGAAATTCTGAAGTTAATAATAATACACTGTGATATCTAGTTTTAGGCAAACCATACAAAACTACACTCAACATTCTAGAGTAAGAAATCAACTTCAATTCTACTTTATTTCTTAGTAGGATTACATAAATCATCATATGTTGTCCTCCTTTTGGATTTAAAAATAAAGTCAAACTAGAAAACGTAAATCAGACATTAAGTCTTAAAAATGTCCTAGGAATTCTTAAAAACAGCAAATGTACAGATAGGAGGACTTTCCTGTTTGTGGTATATAATTTCAACATCTTCCCATATCCTGGGTTATGTTTATGACCTATCCTAGTCTTGTCTTTTCTTCTGTTATCATAGGTGTTATCCTAAAACTTAATACATTGCTCATCCTCACAACTTACATAAAATCACTGCACTGTTTCTTTCTCATTCCCCGTTTAACTCCTGGAGAATTAAAACTGGCAAGGAATTTTTCTAGGCAGAATACCTGCCATTTGTAGGCCAAGCTCCAACAAAGCTGCCAGAGCAAGGGAAACGAGGTGCCATACTTCAGTTTGTGTTTAGTTTTCCAATTATAAGCTGTTCAGATACAAGATTGCTTGAGATCTAGTCCCAGAAAATCCCACTGATAATGTCAGATTCAGACATAGGCAACAGAGATGTAATTTTTTTCTTACCAAAACCAAAAAAACCTTAAATGCATGAATACCTTGCATTAGGATTGAGAATCTATAAATCCTAAAATTAGAGCAGGAAGTTTTGTGGTTGCACTTGTATTTCTTTTTTCTTTTCTAATTATATCTCCAAATTGTGTGGTTTAAGTTACCTTTCCATTGAAAGGTAACAAACAGGAAGACTTACACGTGCTTTTTGCTTGTTTTCATCTTGTATTTTATTTTGTCAAAGCAAACAAATTCCTTCCCTAAGTCGCTCCCACAGTCTGAACAACTTATCTACAGATGTCAAAATACCCGATGCTTTTAGATAGTGATATTGCCCACTCACTCCACCCACAGGTCTATGGATTCTGAAAATCAGTCAAGCAACAAAACTAATTTGTTTGACTGTCTGCAGTCTTCTCACACCCACAACTGTCTATGAAAAAAGAGATGAACTGTCCTTTTAGTGAGCAGTGATGTAATGATACTTCTTAATAAAGTCTCAGTGGCACTGATTGCATGACTTCCATTAGAATGCCTTTTCTGGGTATTCTCCAAGAAAGAAGTTCAAATGTAAACGTCTCATGTGCTCCAATGGAAACAGACCCAGAGTAGTGCTCCACTGCTGCAAATCAGAAAAGCCTAGAAAATGTTTTTGTGTCTTTTATCATTGATTTCCTTGAATTTGATTCCACACCTTTAACTGTCTAGCAAGAATTCCTCACATTTTTAAGGAAAGATAGTTGTTGGAGAGGACTAGGAAAAAAGTGCATAACATTTTGCAAAAATAAAAGGAAAAGCCAGGAGTTACGGATTTTATGAGGTTCTGTGACGCTGTTCCAGTTTCCTGTTACTCCAGGTAATAAGATCTCATATAATCCTTTTATAAATTTACCAAACCCAATCCTCAATTTGTGCAGATTATTTTGCACTTATTTTGGAAAGTTGTTCAACCTCCTCACTAGCCTGAATATTGGAAAATTTGTTGTTAGCAATCGTTAAGGGCCAAATTAGTTTGATTTCTGTCACT
This sequence comes from Coturnix japonica, assembly GCF_054131305.1. Taxonomy (NCBI): domain Eukaryota; kingdom Metazoa; phylum Chordata; class Aves; order Galliformes; family Phasianidae; genus Coturnix; species Coturnix japonica. Next base: position 8,783,349 of record NC_140664.1, on the reverse strand, counting down.
TCCAGTAAATTTTCCGCATTGCACTAAAACTATCCACCTTGATTTTTGAAGACAACCTATTTTTTCTTCCACCTCTACAGTATTCCTGCTCTTGATGTGGAAGATGTTTCTCAACTTCATTTCATCAGCAAAGTTTATTAGGTCCTTACTATATGTTTGGCCATAGTTTCTAATGTTGTTAGACACATTTTTAAATAATTTCTAGAGGAACTCTGCTCCCTCCTGGTACAGCCCATGATTTTACCCTCATTAGCAGCTGTTTAGCCAAATTTTGATTTATTTATTCATTTAATTATTAATGTAGAATCACAAAATCATAGAACTGTTTGAATTAGAAGGGACTCATAACGATCTAGTTTAGCTCCCCTGTGATGAACAGGGACATCTACAGATAGATCAGATTGCTTAGAGCTCTAACAGCCAGACCTTGTTTGTCTCCAGAGATGGACCATCCACCACCTTCCATGATAAGCTGTTTCAGTGCCTCATCACCCTTTTATAAAAACTTTTTCCTTAGATCCAATCTACAACTCCCCTCATTTAGTTTGAAACCATTTCCTCTTTTGCCACCACAACAGATTCTGCTAGAGTCTCTCCTCCTCTTTATTATACTCTCCCTTCAAATACTGAAAGGTCAGTCTCAGGTCTTCTCAGAGACTTAAATTCTCCAGAATGAACAGCCCCAGCTCTCTCCATCTGCTCTTGTAGGGGAGTTGTTCCATTGCTTGGATCATTTTTTGTAGTTCTCTTCTGGATGTACTCCAACAGATCCACGTATCTCCAATAATAAGGACTTCACATCTGGATACAGTACTCAGGTGAGGCTTTACCAGCACAGAGTAGAGGGATCTACCTCCCTCAACCTGCTGGTCATGCTTCTTTTGATGCAGCATTGGATAGGGTTGGCTTTCTGGGCTGCAAGGGCACATTGCCGCCTCATGTTCAGCTTCCCATCCACCATTATACCCTGTTCTTTTTTGACGGGTTTGTGCTCAATCCTTCCATCCCCCAGTTTGTATTGGTAATGGTGTTGCCTTGACCTGGGTGAAAGAGCTTGCATTTGGAACATCACTACATACTCCTGGACTCACTCGTTGGGACTATCTAGGTTTCTCCAGATGGCATCCTGTCCCAGAGGTGTGTCAACTGCTTGCTTTCAAGATTGTTTTTCTTAATTATTTTATTATTGTTTATCACATCCAGGGGGTGACTGAAGTTTCTCTGGTTTTCCCAGTTTCATAGAGCATATGCTCATATTACAATAACTGTGAACTTAATCCAGTGTCTCTGCTCAGTATTGTCATCATTCTTGTATTTCAGGAACCTTATAACAGAAAATATTAAAAAATACAATTTTTATTCTGTGTGGGATAGAATAGTTTTTGAATTTTTTGAATATTTACAGTATATTCAAACAAGCATGATCTTACTGCTGTCTCCTACATATGTTTCCAGCTTTGTTTAAAGGGTTAATCAACTGTTCTAAAATACCACCCGGAGATCTGCCCAGAGGCAGGATGGCTACAGGTTGCACTTGTGGAAGGATACGGACATCCATCTGTTGTGATTGTCACTTCAATGGCTTTGGATTTACCCCAGAATAAGTGTCCAATCCTAAAAAACTGGTAGTTTAAAAAATGTATTCCCCCATCATGGCATTGTCAGAGGTTTACAGCTCACCGCATTGTGCTGAGATTTGGCTTGTGCCTTCCAAACAGTAGTCAGCAATATTCATCAACCTTTAGAGGAAGAAAATACCACTGGGTCTGATCCAACTCCTGTTACTGGTCCTGAGGCTGCTGTAACTCCCGCAGCAAGCTCTTTAGATGAGGGTAGAAGAATAGCAAGAGCCAATCATTACCATAACAGTGTACAAGCAGCAATATCACACTGAGACCTCATGGTCTCCATCCATCAGCTTACTGATTTGAAAGCAAAGGAGTAATCAGCCTCTTTTCCAGCTACCAAAATGCCCACATACTTGGAGAAGTACCCTGACAGAAGAAAAATTGTTGAGAAATATCAAAGCTTTGATAACAAGAATACACAGGGAGGACAGAACTAGTTCTCCTCATTATAATTTGTCAAGTAGGAGATGCAGTTGTCTTAACAATTCTGTCCCTCTACACAGGTTCCAGCAGGTTTGTTGCTGATCCATCTGCTAGCTAATGGACTTCATTGAGGGGGTCATTTAGATTTTCCCACATCTTAATAAGACCTCAATTTGTAACTTTGCCTGATTTTACACATAAGATATGTGGAACCCATTTATTTTTAGAGATTTAAGTGGTTCAGTGAGAATGTGTCATGTCCCATCTGTAAGGGAAGGGAAGTGGGGGACCAGATTCATGGAAGTGTTTTTCATTGGTCCTTTTCACCACACTTAAGACAAACTGAAGAGACCGTGACTGAATTTGTGCAACCAAGTCATAAATGAAATGCAGATTATAGTTCTGAAGCCCTGGATATTTCATGTTTTCTCAGATCCAGCTATGAAGTGACAGGTTAGCTTTTTATTTCTTTTGTAGCATGGACTCCCTTTCTTTATCTTGACCTTATGAAATTAAAAGAAAATACTTGAAGAACAGAATGCTTCATCAAAGGATGATGGAATCATGAATCATAAGATTACTGATGTGCATTTCAGCAATTATTTGTCAACACTAATTTGCATTCAGTTTCTTGTAAAACTAAGGACAGGGGTAAACCCATTGTAAAAGGAGATGGTATTGTCATGATTAAACCCGAGGAAGAATTCTGTTTTGCACTGAATAAATTCAATAAAAATATATTTTGCTCTTCAAGCATCAACAATCACTAAAACCTACTTTGTATGTAACTGTGCTCCCATACTTACATATTATGGGTAAGTCTTTTTTTTTTTTTTTCCCCTAAAATGTGGGGAATTTTCCTTTGGCAGAAAAAGATCAACAGAAAAATGATAGTTTCTTTGAAGTTTTTGAAGTAAGTGTTTCTAAATTGCACTGCCCCTGAGCTTGGATACAGAAATAATGATCTTACTGCACAAAAAAGAAATAGCTTGAGTAGGAAGAAGTTTAGCAAGAGTTTAACAGATTGATCAAATACCTGAGATCATCATTTATTCTTCTTTACAGCAGGCAAAGCATCATGAATGTTTGCCTCTTCCTCTTTCACCTCCACATTAGCTCTTTAGGTTTGCATTAAACTGATAGATAAAAAGGTTTCTTTGCCTGTAAGACTGGTTGAAAAGGATTAAAAAAATAAAAGTGAGCTGATATTGTACCATTTTTAGTGTAAAACAGTCACTTCTGACTGACCTCTTGAGCTTTGCTTTCGGAAAGAGCCCGCTGCTGATTAGAGTTGACATATCTCTTTGACTGACTGACTTCACAAGCCTGAAAAGCTGTATTGAGGAGAAGTGCTTCTGACTGAAAGAAGAAAAGTATTCCACTGTGGATGTTGCTAAAACCCTTGAAGCTGTGTCTAAACGAATGTGTGTGATACTGCTTCTTCCTGGTGTGGATGTGAGTCCCAGTGCAACCAAATCCCTGCTTAACTTCCAGTCTATGTGACTCCAGGATCTTGACTGTATTGATCAGGCTGTCACAGATGTTCTTTGGCAGGCAATCTTCTTCCTAAATAGATCAAGCACTGCTGTGGAAACAATAATGCTTTTTTTTCTGCCTCACTATTCCCATTGTTCCAGGAAACTCCTCTGGCAATTAGAAACTTGCAACAGCTTTCCAGCCTTGAATCATGCACCATCAGTTTTCACTCATTCAGACATGTGCTGAAATGTTTCTATAGCTTTAATAATCAGTTCTTTCTTGAAATATACTCTGTTGCATTAAGAAGCAGCAATGGCATCCCTGCTTTGCACTCATTTTAGCAGACTAAACTAGCCAAGCCTTTCAGGCTCCTCTTAGAAGTGAAACTCTCTCCCCCACATTATTGGTGTCCATCAGAATGTCCTACAGTACTGAAAGCAATTTGTGTGTTTATACATGTGTCCAGGATTTCTGTCTTGCTGAACACCTGTGGATTAACTCTAACCAACTTTGGTCTAAAAATCCTAAACTCAGTAGTAAAGCCATTCGGTGCAGTACTTCTCAGATGTGGGGCACTGCGTCTCTGAAAGCGTCGGACTTACTTCTCAGGTATTAAACATATGCAGCACATACGTGCAGCAAATGTTAAATGCTGCAAAACATTACATATAGAGTATACTTTTTCTTATTTACTGTATGTAGCTTTACCTGGGAAATGAGGGGAGAAATAGGGCAGTTCCTCCTCTTTTAGTAACATCCTCTACCTGTTTACAACTTGAATGCACAGAGATAACGGTGACTGAACACATCAGCAATTTTTTATACTTGCATTCAGATCTTTCTGTATCATATTTAACTGAAGGGCACACAATTCATGGTGAAAATTCATGTTTGTCAAATTGAAGTGTCTGAATCAGCTTCTGACATCTTTCACTACGTGGCTGAAGCAATTCTAGATTTGAGACAACTGAAAATCTTGTTGAAACTTTTGTCTTCTTCAGACTTTGACTTTTAAATGTGCTCTGTACTGATCAGCTCATCAGCCAATGGAAATACTGCAAATAAATTGAGAAGACAGCCTTTTGAAGTGTTGAATCTGGTACTCTGTGCATGAGAAAACAGAAAAGAGAGGTGGTTCACATAGGATGAAAGTCATACTCTTCGGAGATTTGAGTGCTTGTTAAAATATGAGTACCTTACATACCTCAGTTATAATAGTTTTGATGGTAAGGGTTACTGCTAATACAATTTACTGTGAAAGAGCATTACCAGTAGTAGGCAGAGAGCACTACTTTAGCAATGTCTTATTCCATCCAGCTAAACAGTGTATAAGTTGCTGCAGCATTCAGCACTCTTGAACCAGTTCAGTAAACATGGTTTTAATAGAAGCAGGGACTGGACAACAAAAAAAAAATCAGTGCCAGAGCTTGGAAAATAATCCAAGACTACTGGCCCTGATCTCTGTGCTTTAATTAATACAAACATTTCCTCTCCCATTTAGCAAATCTGGACTGTAAGGGTCACAAAATGAAAATGGAGGATTTGTGTGTGTTATTTTACCAACCTGTGTCTTGTAAACATGAGTTGCATTTGGACTTTTAGTATAAATTCCAGATTGCAGAGATCACTGTTTGCAGTCAGATACTTTTCTGATTCATTGGTGTGTTTTGTTTTTCCTGGCTTTGTATTAAGAAAATGATGCTTCAGCTGAGTTGTGTAACATGAACTGGGAGCTGCTCCTTGGCTGCAGCCCTGCTCACATGAAGACACTCAGCCCCAGTAGAGCTGCTTTCAGTCTGCCAGCTAACCAACAACACTTTTCTCCTGCTTTTATTTATTTATTTATTTATTTATCTATCTATTTATTTATTTATTTATTATTTTTTATTTTTCCTCTTGGCTGTGAATGGTCATTTATTGGCTCCAGCTCAACCCTCCTGACAGGAAGGGTTTTCACAAGGATAATAAAACACAGCCAGGCTGTCTGAAACTCTACTGGGCTTTTTCGTAACAGGCTAAATCTGTGCTTTCCAAGCTGTATTCATTTTGTAGCCCTCTGAAGGTCTTCAAGCAGAGGTGTAAGCTTCTGTGTAGTAAATTTCAGCCTACTGAGAAAATGCTTCCTGTAGTTTGGTCAACAAACTCAGGAGACCTCTGGGTCACAAGCTGAGAATGGCTGCCCTGAGCAGAAGTCTCATATACTACTAACTCATGCCAGTCTAGGGCATTTTCAACACAATGCATGAGATGAAAGAAATATTCCCATCACAAGTCTGTGTTGTCATTCTGCTTAAAACTTTGTCCTCTCTTAATGGTATTTCTTTTGTATTATAACTTTAGCCTTGTCAAATTATTTATTAACATGGTGAGTTAGAAAATTTCCCATGATATCAAGACTTTCATTTCTCTGCACATTCACCACCCTCTGAGGTTTTGAATTTGAGGGTAGAAGAGTGGAAAGAATGAGGTACAATTGAGATGATGTTGGAGATGGAAGAGCTTTGCCTTTCTTAGATGATGAACAGCAAGAAAGCAGCACCTCTATGAGAAAGTTAAGGGAGTTTTCTTATCTTCTGGCTATGAACAGCTGTCACCCAGTGTAGGCAGCCTGCATCATCAACTACTCAGTACAACTAAATCTTGTATCCATGCCCATGTAGCACTGTACAGCAGTATTTCACTATACATACACACATAGCTCTGCCTTTTATGTCTGAGTCAAAACCCCAGTGTGTTTTTCTAACCTTTCTGCCTATCCAAATAGCAGATGATTAACTTCTTCATTCTGCAGTGCATGGTGAGGACAGCACTGTCTCAGGAAAGTCATAGGTGAGGACTCTATAGGTGGGAGTGAGAAGGGAAGTGTTTCCTTTTCACACTGAAAAAAAAAAAAAATTAAAAAAAAAATCTAAATCACAAGTTCTAAGGTGATAATTCAAAAAAGTTTCAGATATTCCTGAAGACCAGAACCAAGTCCTACAAATGTTAGAGCAGGGCATATAAAAGTGGACTCTTGTCTACACTGAATTATTTTTTCAAATATCACCAATAAGTTCCATTCTTTAGTGTACAGATTAAGAAATATAATGTAAGCCATTGTCTTTGGAAAATTGTAGCCTGGAAGATTAATAAATGTCCTTGTGGTAAGTGTCTACCAGTTAGAATTCCCTGTAAGAAGACTGGTGTGAGCATTATTTCTTCAAGAGTTAAGAAAGTCAAAGGTTTAACAACAGATACTGTTTTTCTTTTCTCATAAGTCAGATGACTGGTTTCCTTTCTGAACAATGTAACGTGAAAAGTAGTGGAAACTTGTTTTCTGCTTTAGACACATTGTTTCATAAACAGAAGAATCCATCTGCAGTGCACGGGATATATAAGTTACAGGCAGAGTTTATTTTGATGTGCATGATCTGTATTGTCCTGGAATCGCTCATTAGAAATACCAAAATGTTCAATATTTGAAATAAAAGACATCTGCTAAAATCATCTGATATAGGAACTCTGGGAATGAAGAGATGAGGAAGACGTAATAAAAAAAGGTAAAGTACAAAATAGGCATTCTCTTATCAAGCCTAAAAAGCCTGACTACTAAGGAGCAGTGTGCCCCGGTGGCGCAGTGGTAGGAATGCTGCATTGCAACACCAGAGGGCCCGTGTTCGAATTCCCTGTGGCGCAAGTGGTGGAAGTGCTGCTCTGCTACACAGGGGCTCGAATCCCTGGGGTTGGACTTGATGATCTCTAAGGTCCCTTCCAACTCGCATGAGACTGTGATACTGTGAGTAGAAATTCTATTTTTTCCTGTCAAAAACTCTTTAATTTTGTTGCTGATGCTATTTGCTTTTTCTTCTTCTTCTTCTTCTTTTTTTATATATATATACTATAAATAGAGATTACTGTTTAATCTGCTAACCTGCTCTTACCAAAAGTTGGTTTCATCTTTTCATCTCTTGGAATTAAAATAAGCAAAGATAACACCTTGGTAGAATGGTAAGTCTGTGCTAATGCTGCTTTACCCCTGAAGATAATCTTGTCTGAAGCAGTGAATACGTTTTTTGCTACTGACTGAAGAGCGAAAGTGAAATATAAGTACTATAAATGACTTGAGCTGATGAAGTACTAGAATTACTCATTCAGCCAACCAAACTTGTATTACATCTTCACTTTAAGTCCAAATAAGGACTCCAGTGTAAAAAAGTCACAGGGTCTTATTATCAATAATTTAATACCTAGCAAAAATAGATTCCTATCCTGTCCTTGTAGGGTGCTCTTAGTCACCCAGCAGACCATTGTCAATGGTTGTGGTAAAAACTTCCATATCATGTTGATTGTTACTGAAAATAAAACCAGTTTCTTGTAAGCTCTTCTTAGCCTAGAATTATTTATAGCCTCAAAGAACTGCTTTTCCTCTCCACATATCACGCACTAGTACATTTGGTTAAGCTTTGGTGAGTTATGTACTTAAGGAGAACACTATTATACTATTTGATGATGGCAAAACTTTCTACGTGTTTTCCTACTGAAGACTTGTAGGAAACAATTAGAAATTTTGGAACAAATATTTCCCTCTTCTCTCCCTTTTACAAATGTTATTTCTTTCCTTAACAGATAAATATTTCCAACTATATATTTCTGACTACATATATTAACTTTCATTATCAAAACAACTGTTTCTCACAAGAGTTTTGCTTTGGTCTAATATTAGAGATGCTTGCTAACAGGAAGGAGGGAAATTTTATGTGTAAGTAATAATTGGTATAGGTTTTCTTTTATGAGTGTCAGTGAAGAGTGAAGTATGGAGTGACAATTGAGGAGATGTTTCTTCCTATCACCAGTTCCACTCTAGGCATTAGCCAACAATGAAGTTGATTGCAAAAGAACTTTTGGCATATTTTCTGTCTTCTCCATCCACCCAAAAAAATTTCAGTCAAATTCCTCCCCCTAACTGTCCAGACACCCAAAAACAGTCATTTGCAGAGGTTTTGTTGTTGTTTGGTGGTGGTTTGGTTATTTTGTTTTGTTTTTCTGAATTATGTCACAGAGTATAACAATGTAAACAAAACAAGATAATCCTATTTTCTGCTATATTGGGTTATTCCTTATACTTTGAGATTAATTATGTCTCACTCCCTGTACTGCAGCTAAAAAAAGTATTAAGCATTGATAAATGTTAAATGGCTTTTTATGTCAATCACTTGTTTTTTTCAAGTTTCTATAGATGTACTTGTTAACCATTCTGAGTGGAGGAAGCAGCTCACCTCTAAGTGTGTTAGGTTTTCCTGTTCTAAGCAAGTCTAAACCAATTAGTTTGTAAAGCAAGAAAACCACAGTAGTAAAAGCCAAATAAAATTGAACTCGAGAACATGCACTGCTTCTTACAGATCAGTTCCAGGAATTTTTTTGCTTTATTTTACCTGGATGTTCTGTAAAATCAGATCACTTATATACATAAGTTTCCAGAGGATAAGAATTTCCCATTTTCATCTGTAACCAATATTAACTTTCAAAATTAAAATAGAGGTAGTAGCTCAGAAACGAAACATGAGAGCTCAAATAGAACCACAGAATTATTAAGGTTGGAAAAGACCACTAAGATCATCCACTCCAACTGTCAGCCTATCACCATTATGCCCACTAAACCATATCACTCAAATAGCATCTAAGTATTTTTTGACAAGCTATAGTAGCCAGCAGGACATTCTGTTTATTGTTCTCTATTCTATTTATGTTTCTTGATCAAAAATGTGTACAAAAATGTTTGTTTTAAAGGAACTTGTACAAATGCTCACTTTCCATAATAATGAGATACTGGAAATCAAAAACAGGAAAAGATTCCTTTATTTCTGTATTATGACCAGTGTATCAGTTTCAGTGTAAAGCTGATTAATGATTTATCATCACAACCATTTTTAAGGAATAGCCTTTATTCAACTATATTTCAAAGGCATCATATTCAGATCTGAAATACTTAAAAGCGTTATCACAAACAGCTGCATTTTACAACATTCCTCTGTCACTGGTTCTTATGTGCCACTAACAACAGCTTTTACATACACCATTTATCCTACTGATACTCATTGAGGGTATTGATGTTATTGTGTAACCTCAGCAATGATATGAAAAATGAAAGTAAATGTACTTTTTTATTATAATTCTTTTTAAATTTGGATGTTTTGCCTTCTTCATTTTTTTTTTTTTTTTCAAATTAATATTAGTTCCCAAGAAAAACAAGAAATGTTACAACAACACAGCTTGCTAGCATGGCATACCTACTTTTAGTTTTGCATTTGCAGAGACTGTTGTATGGACTAGAGATACAAGAATCACTTAACAAGACCTCATGTCATGTGAGTAAAATTTATGCTGTGAGAATTGAAGGGGTAAGAGGTATGAAAGCATTCAGTAAAGGACTGAAAGGAAAAGTGAAGGCACTATGATAAGATCTACATACACTTACGCTGCAATTGCTGCTAACAGATTAACACTTCCCTTCCTGCATATATCACACTCACACTCTCACACAGAGAAGCGTTAATCTGCTTAAATAAATGATCTTAATTAACTGCTTACAAACACTGCACAGGCCTCTTGCAGCTTCCTAATGTCTGCAGTGCCTGCATGACCTTCCTAGCAACTGTGACTGTGTCTAAAGGCCAAATTCTGGTGAACATAGACTATAGAATCACAAGGTCATAAAGGCTGGAAAAGACCACTTGCATCACCAAGTACAACTGTCAACCCATCACCACCATGTTTACTAAAATAGGTCACTCAAACATGTCCTCATATCCTCGTCATGTCCCCATCTTTGCCCCAGGATCATACATGCCTTATAACTTGTAAGCACAGGATGCTTTCATCATGCAAATAAGCCGGTGAGAAGGGAAGCCCTTGCAGATTGCTGGAAGTAGGCATATGCCAGATGTGGATGAACCCTTGTTTTTTCTTTCAAAGCATTATGTAGTATGGTGAGCACTGATTTAAGAACCACAAAGAAATTTTTTTTTTTTTTTTGTAAGGTAGACAAAGATGGAGACAGTGAAAGTTTTTGAGTTTATCTGGTTTAAGTGGCTCTGCTCTCCTATGTGTTTGGTTTTGTTTCCATCACTCTTCTCCATTCTGCTGTACATTATGACCCAATTTCAATTTTGTTTATTTATTTATTTTCAGTTCCTTATGGTGCATTGTTATAGATTTCTGAATTTTATTGTTATGGGTTTATAGGTTTTCATTTACCTAGAATGTATTTGTCAGATAGTTCTCCCAGTCCCACACAGAAACAACAGAAGGGACAATGATAGCAACAAGAGATGCAGAGATGAGGAGGAAAGAGTCCTACAAAATGAGCAGGAAGGTCCTACAAAATTTTACTCTATAGGAAACAGCCTCTAAGAATACCATAATCTAATTTCTGGAAACCATGCCTTTTACTTTGTAAAGTTTTCTTTCTCAAAGGGTGGTTTTGCATGTATATCGACATGTAGTTAAAGGGGCTAGGTTACAAAATGAGCATAGGAGAAAACAGCTGGGAACATGAAGTGTTGGATCAGGACAAGAAGAGGGCAATGAAGATGATCAGAAGCCTGGAGCACCTTCCTATGAGGACAGGCTGAGAGATCTGGGGTTCCTGCAGAAGAGAAGGCTCTTAGTGGAGCCTTCCAGTACGTGAAGGGGGCCTACAGGAAAGCAGAGGAAGGACTTCTCTCCCTGGAAGCAGTCAAGTCTGGGCTGGGTGGGGCTATGAGAAACCTGGTTTAGAAGGAGGTGTCCCTGCCTACAGCAGGGAAGTTGGAATTGGTGATCTTAAAAGTCCCTTCCAACCCAAACCATTCTGCAATTCTATGATATGTATGGTATGTTTCAGGACAGTTGGAAGGGATATTGTATACAAGGAGTCACCACTGCCCAGGAGTTTTTGAAAACAGGATACCATTATAGGATATACATCAGTTCAGTTCAGTTAATGGCTTCTTTCTTTACCCTTTACTGCTCAAATGCTGAAGAAGCACAAGATTGGTTGTGTACACTGAAAATGCATGAATTACAGACCTGGTTGAAACAGGAGATAGGAGTTGTATTAGCCTCTGCCTGTGAACCTTGACAACTGTTGAAAGCATTTTGAAGTATGAAAGGACAGAGTCAGTTATTTGGCATGAGAAATCAAAATCAAAAGTAGTAGTGATTTTCCTCTGCTTCTTGTACAGTTAATGCTTCAGACTTTGTACAAAGGCTTCCACAGCAGACAGAGCATTGCCCTCTCTCTCTCCATTTGTAAGTCTGGGATGGAATTGTATAGGAAACAGTCTGCCTAAGACACCCTTTTTTGTCTGTGAAAGGAAGTGTTTGAGTTAGAAGGAGATTGTTCCAAGGATAAAGCATCAGGGACAAATTTATATATAGCAGTAGAAACTGCTTTCTGAACTTCATATAGGAAGGAGTCTGAGATGAAGATTTTATAAACAGACCCCTTTGGATCTCTGGAGAGAGGATTTGAAAAGTCAAACACATTCAGGCCATGCCTATAAAAGTAAAAATTACACTGCCCAGAGCCTTTTAAGCAACAGACTTATTTCAAACAACAGAATACTATGGCTGTTATTCTTTTGCTCACTCTTTCTCTCTCTCCGTATAGATATACACTGGCAAAATTAACCCTGCGCAAAGATGCTGATAGTTTAGAGACTTTATCCTTTACAGCCATAAGCCCCATAGTTACAGTGAAAGGGTCACTCATTGAAAGCTGATGATTAGCAGGAAGCAAGGCAAGACAGATCTCAAGAGATGAAGGCTCCTTCCCTTCCTGAGAAAAGGGAGCAAACTAGATGGGCCAGATATCATTTGCCTGTCACTTAATTAGGAGCTGGGATGGCATTCTTTCCTTTAATGGAAGAAATAAAAGTAATTAACTTGAAAACAAATAGAGATGAGAATTACATTCAAGATAATGGAGATAGAGGGTTATTGCAACCTACATTGGGTAGAGGATTCAGTCTGGAAAAATAACCAAGGATGTTGAAAAGATCTGTCAAAGTGGAGAACGGAGACTCTTGCCACTGCCTACTTCTAAACAGATGGGATAGGATGGGACAGGATGAGATGGGATGGGATGAGATACCATAGGACCTGATGAGATGATTTATGGAAAGATGAAACATGGTGCCAATTGACAGCAATGACACTGGGCAATACTCACCGAAACGATGATACAGAAACCATAAAAAGCAGGTGCCAGGAGAGATATCATAGAAACTACTTTCCCAGTCCACAATCACACATTTCCACAGCATAGTAGGGTCTTATCTTCCTACATGGGCCAGAGCTGTGAATTTTACCTGCAATAGAAAGAGTTTGATTCAACTCTTCTGAACTCAGTTTGCAAATTTTTCTATGTGAGTATTCTGAGAGTATTTATGAGTTTTTGAGATTGTAGCTGAACCCCCGTGTGTATGTGTTGTAAGTGTCCTAAGAAACAGAGAACAGCTACACGAATACCGATGTGTTTTGCATCCAAACCTCTTAAAATCAGGGAAACATCTGATTGTGTGAGTATGCAATAAATATTTAAATTAAAATATGATACTTAGGCAAGAAGAAACTCCTGGTAGGATTGACAGGGAGTGTAAGACAAACTCCTACAAGTAAAAGTTCTTGGTTATTTGGTCACATTTTTGGTATTAATATTTGTGCTCCTTGCCATGGCAGAATTAGTAAGGGCAATGTTGAAGCACTGCTATATCTGTGGCGCTGTCAGTGACTCTCTGAACTTTTCACCAGAATGAGATAGTTTGAAGAAAAGAAGATGTGCTGAAAATTCTCTTTTCCTTGATCCCTTACTCCATTTGTTTGTTTGTTTGTTTGTTTCCTCTGTTAACAGGTTATTGGTCTGGGCACTGTCAGTGAATAAGGAAATTCAAAACTGGCTGAAAACAAGTCATTGAATTCTGGGGTTACTAAGATATGTAGACAATACACAGTTGATGAATTTTCTTAACCTGGGAAAGGTTCTCTTAAGAAGCTGGCACCCACTGTTTCGACACGTACACTATTTGCTGAGTAAAGAACTGGTTGAATGGCCAGGCCTAGACAGCGATGGTGAAGGGAGCTAAATCCACAGAATCACAGAATTATAGGGGTTGGAAGGGACCTCTAGAGATCACCGAGTCCAACCCCCCTGCCAAAGCAGGCTCCCTACACCACGTCGCACAGGTAGGTGTCCAGGCGGGTCTTGAATATCTCCAGAGAAGGAGACACCACCACCCTGGGCAGACGAGGGAAAGGCTGTTGATGTAGTCTACCTAGATTTCAGCAAAGCCTTTTATACAGCTTTTCGCAGTGTTCTCCTGGGGAAACTGGCTGCCCATGGCCTAGACAGGTATACCCTTCTTTCGGTAAGGAACTGGCTTGATGGCCGTACCCAGCAGATAGTGGTTAATGGAGTTAAGTCCAGCTGGCAAGCCTTTACAAGTGGTGTCCCCCAGGGGTCAGTACTGGGGCCCATCTTGTGTAATATCTTCATTGATGACCTAGGTGAGGGGATTGAGTGCACTCTCAGTAAGTTTGCAGATGACACCAAGATGGGGTGTGGTGTCAGTCTGCCTGAGGGTAGGGAGGCCCTTCAGAGGGGTCTAGATAAGCTGGATCACTGGGCTGAGGTCAATGGGATGAGGTTCAACAAGGCCAAGTGCCAGGTCCTGCACTTCTGCCACAATATGCCCATGCAGCACTATGGGCTTGGGGCTGAGTGGCTGGATGACTGTGAAGAGGAAAGGGACCTGGGGGTTTTGGTCGATGCTCCGCTGAACATGAGCCTACAGTGTGCCCAGGTGGCCAAGAGGGCCAATGGCATCCTGGCCTGCATTAGAAATAGTGTGGCCAACAGGAGCAGAGAGGTAATCATCCCCCTGTACTCAACACTTGTGATGCTGCAGCTTAAATATTGTGTTCAGCTTTGGACCCCTCACTACAAAAAAGACAATGAGGCCCTGGAACATGTCCAGAGAAGGGTAACGAAACTGGTGAGAGGTCTGGAGTACAAGTCTTATGGCCTCTTCTGCCAGGCAACAAACAGGACCCAAGGAAATTGCCACAAGTTGTACCAGATGAGGTTTAGACTGGACATAAGAAGGAACTTTTTCTTTGAAAGAGTGGTCAGGCACTGGAATGGCTGACCATGGAGGTGGTGGAGTTGCTGTCCCTGGCAGTGTTCAAGAGGCATCTGTATGAGGAGCTATGTGATATGGTTTAGTGGTCTGTTGTAGCTACAGTAATGGGAGCATGGTTGGACTGGATGATCTTGTAGCTCCTTCCAACCTTGTGATTCTATGATTCTATAAGACATGAAATGCAACCTCTGATGAAAGCCCCGAACCTATGAACTGTTGCCAGCCACTTACAGAAAGGCTTAGTTTCACAGTCCCTCCAACCCAAATTGCTTTGCTTTTCCTAGCACAGTCAGAGTCACAGGTCTCTACAGGTAATCATGGCCATAACTGGAGGTGATTCCCACAGTCATAGTTTGTTAACACATTACTAGTCATAGTTTTTTAAAGCTTTTTTTTTGAAGTTTTTAGTGAACTTTATCTTTTTATTCTGCAGAGCATCTGGACTACACATTCAGACCTTATTTGCTTCCGTTTCCTGACAAAATCACCAGTTCACGGGAGGAGTCATTAATTAAACAAACAAAAAGTTCACAAGTCTTCAGGGGGGAATGTAACCTTTTTTTCCACATCTTATTTTTTATTGGAGGAATTTCATGGAAAAGAAAATTTTACGTATGTTCCAACAGCATCAGGAACTGCTGCCTCTCCTCCAGAAGAGTTAAGGATGCACGGTTCTGACCACTTGTCAGATTTGGCATGCTACAGCCAACAGCTGGTGGAGGCAGTTAATTAGTCCTGCACCCTGCCCAAAGTTCAGCATTTATTGGCAGGCAAAAGCAGGCTACACCAGCCCACTTCCCTCTTTCAATTAACAAAGGCCTGTGCCATCAGATTACTTTGGCTACATGCCACTGCATCCGTGTCATTTGCCTGCCTGAGCTTTGCCATGGCAACGGGAAAGCTAACCTTGCCAAAGCAGCATCTGGTCCATGGGTGGCAGATTACCTGCCAAACAGATTTACTAGCTGCAAAGTGCTACTGACTGCCCCGAGAAAAGAGGAAAGGGAGCACACTGTAACAAAATGGTTGCTATCAATTTTAGTATTTATTTCTAAGCAAAGGTTTCCAGATGTCCATCTGCTTATGTATGTGAATAGAGCTTGTCTTTATTCTTTTTGGGCATGAAAGCCATTGAACAAATTAGGTTTTATCTTAGTCTCCAGGACCTTTGGGCATTACAAAAGCAAAAGTCTTTGTTAAGGACTAATTTTTATTTTGCAGCAACCTGGCTGATCTTGACAGAACACTGCTGATTTTTAATTTCATTCTATCACATCCATTTTGCTGTGTTGACATTAGAGATATGTGTGATCCAAGAATCGTGGATACAAATGCTCGTAAACCGCAAGGAAAATCAGATCTGAATGTCAAAATCACATCTAGTTCCAATGGCATATAAACCTGTGGGCATAGAGTAGCAGATTCATCAGACAGTGAGATATTTCCAATGGGCTGTTGGCTCTCAGTAGACAATCTTTCGGATTAATAGTGGGCAGAGAAGGAGGCTGTAGACAATGCAGAACTGGCTTTATTCCTACTAAACGATGCTTAAAAATAAGCCATGTTGCAGAGAAAATACAGAAAACAACACCCAGTTGTTCCTTTTTCTCTGCTTTGGGAGACAACTACTTTCTGATTCTAATTCTCATTCCCTTAACTCTGAGTTGGCATGACAAAGATACAGTAATCAGAGTCTCAATAATAATATGAATGGAAGTGCAATATAATTATGAGTATGCAGTAAGGAACAAGATTCCTTTTCAGTGACTCCTGGGTGGTCATTACAGTCCTGAAAGATGAGATTTATCTGAATCAACAAATGTTAACAAAGAAAAAAATGATCAAGATTCATTTCAGCTCCTCTTACAAATCTAAGTATTTTCTCATAATCTTTAATTTCATACTCAGGGATGCCTCTGTCCCTGTTTCTGGATCTGTGGCATTTCCATGCTTAAAGATGTAATGCACTGAGTGGTGGTAGTACAGGTGGAGAAAACAGAAAATTAATTTGTTGCAGCACTGACAAATTAGAAAGCAATGATGGTCTCAGCAAGAAGTACTAGAAAATATTTTCAGGAATTCAATGATCTAGATGCATGTCTTCCCTTAGGTTTATGTTCCTAAGTGATAAAGCACACTTGAAAATGTATGTATGCGTGCATCTTTCAATGTCATACATAAATACACTATGCTGAGTGAGTAAAATCAGTTGCTGTTTGTGGATGAAACAAAGTGAGTAGCTCACACATTCTGAAGAGGCTGTTGGGAGGAAGATCGCGATACAAATCAGAATATAAATAACTCTAGAATTGACCTTTTGTATCTAAATCAATTGTGAATGCAAGAAAAAAAGAAAAATAAATAAATAAATAAATAAATAAATAAAATCTTTGGCTGTCAAACATGATAGGAGGATGGCACATCTACATCACTTTACCACACTGTGTTTCTAACCAGACCTTTCAAGATTTCTTGATCCTGGTGCAGTACATCACCTCCAGCACTCACAGAGTTGTTACTGACTAACACATCACATCATTTGGCTAATAGGCAGCACTGTCATGAAAGGGGGTATCCTGTATCATATGATAAATGAAGGTATAGAGAATCAAGTGACCTTCCCATAATCACAGAGGAAGTTTTGCCAGACTGCATGCTAGCCCATAACTTCCAGCTAAGCAACCTAACTAGGAACTGTACCTTATTTCATCTTTCTAGCTCTCCTCCTTAATAGTGAGCATAACTTATTGCAATAGAAATCAGAGTACTGATGGCCAAATACTATAGTCCCTTTGTAGCTGACACAGAGAGATTTTGTATTTTTCCTCTTAAATTCGATCACTTATTACAGTTAGAAGTAAATGGACTGCAGCTGGCATGTAAGTAGTTGTGCTGATGGGTAATGAGCTAGATGGAGGTTCAGGACTGTGTCTGCAAAGGCACACATCACACAGACACATTACTATACCAGGAATCTTGCAATTTCCTTGCCCTCTCAGATGAGGGAAGAACAAAATACTTCCAAAGATGGAGTTCCATCATTTTGTATCATTTGTGCTCAAGAGGCTAGGATGACCAGGAGCACTAATGAAAAACGTTCTTACTTCATCCTCTGGTGAGTTCACAACTCTTTTCCAAATCTCAGACAGGCAAAACTTCTGTATGCAAAAGGTGTCTGAGGTTGGCTGTTTGGCAGAGGTGCCAACATGCAAACTGTCATGGTTTTATGATTTTTGGTTACTGGTTTTCCACATCATAACATCATGTAGTGCACTGGGAGTTAAAGTGTTAATGCTCCAGTCCCAGGTACCTGTCTGGAAGACAAAAAGAAGTACTTTCCCCAGGGGGCTTTGTGGCCAGAGAGATGTAACTCTTGTCAAGGTCAACTGATTGGGGCTTCTCTCTTCATCACTCTTCTCCTTAGTCTCTCCTTGCTGTTGCCTGTCCCAACTGCACACATCACTTCAGTACTACTGTAAGGCCTACAGCTTTCAGATACTCTCTCATTACATTTGATTTATTAGATTAAATTCTAATTATATTTTATTATAGTGTGTTATCTTGCATTATGACACCACGTTTAGTAAAATAGTTGGTTTCTCCTCAGATCATTGACGCTGTTTTTAATTATTTTGGGGTTTGTTTCCATTTACTGGAGGTGAGGATTTTACGAAATCCCTCCACCATGCTGGTCACAGAACCAGTCCGAACCAGCCCATCAAACGTTGACACAAACACAACTCTTGGTTATTATTTTGTAAGGAAAACATCAATATTAGTGTCTAAGCAGAACTGAGTTCTTTCTGGATCACTCGTCTTCAGTGTCTAGCTCAAAATCTGTTGTGCTCAATAGTAAGAAAGTCCTGTTGATTTCTGCAGCCCTTTCCTTGTGTGACAAAATCAGGCTCCATCTCTCACACATGGAGTTTGTAAAAAACTAATCAGTAATTTTTCATTTGAACTTTCAGTTCAGCGTCAGGTTATAAAATAATAGCAGATTGGCTTTTGTTCTCCAGGTAAGGAAGTTGTTTTCCTGTATGATGGAAAGCTTCTCAGTTTAGTCTTAAAGTGGCAGCTCTACCACAAGGGAGCAGGAAAAATAGCAACTAGCAACTACAACACTATTCACTATGTTTGGATTGCTTTTATTCTTTTTTTCCTTTTTACCTAAGTGCACCCATAACAATTTTGTGATAAAAGAAGGAAAAAAACAGACTTCTGGTTTAGCCATCTATCTGCAAACAGAATTACATGAATTGCAATAGTTGCTTCAGAGTAGAATTGGTCTGAAACTCTACAACCTGAAATATACTGCTGGGCCATCCTAGGAGATCCCAATAAATAATTCTGGCTTAATTGCTAAGCTCTCCAGGGCAAGAAGACATGGATAAAAGCAGAATGCTAAATGACATTCAGGGTGTCAGGAAGTCTAGGAAGTAAAACCAAGTATTCATTATCATTGAAAGCAGATCATGCCTGATCAGTCTGGTGGCATTCTACAAATGAGTGACAGTATTGGTGGACAAAAAGAATGATGTTATCCACTTGGACTTCTGCAAGGCCTTTGATGTGATTCCATACCACAGTAGGAGAGATAAGAAGGGTGGGATATTCAATGAAAAAAGAATTCACAGAATCACAGAATCACAGAATTGTAGGGGTTGGAAGGGACCTCTAGAGATCATCCAGTCCAACTCCCCTGCCAAAGCATGTTCTCTACAACAGGTCGCACAGGTAGGTGTCTAAGCGGGACTTGGTTGGATGGTCACAACTAGAGGGTTGTGGTCAATCTATGATTCTATGAATAAGACTTTTTTTTTTTTAGAAACTTGCTTGTGTTACACATTATAAGAAAAGCTTTAAGACAAAGCAATTGTTTCATTATTTACTGACATGGAGATTCACTACACTGGAGTCAATATGAAGTCACTCAGGAAAATATCGATCAGTCTGAGGAGTGCTTTCATACGCAGGACTGACTTCTCTGAGGTTTGAAAACACAATTTTACTTTAAATGACAATACTGACATTTCAAAAACCTCAGTTTGAAGCAGTTTTGATGAACTTATTCTTTCCAAATGCTGAGAACTGACTGTGCAACCCAGTGTGTTGTTATGTTAGGATCTTAGATTAAGGGCCCCTTTCTATAATCAAGGTTACCGTTTGCTGCCAAGAGTGTGTCCAGGACACCTTCCTCATTACCATCAAAGTTTTAATTCAGACTTAGGTCCAATCTTTCTACTGTGTCATTAAGCATTAATATGTTTTAATTATCAGGCTATTTTTAGAAGATTCAGCATTTAATAGTGCCAGGAAGTGAAGTGGAGCAGAAAGTAAAATCCAAGTGGAACACTTCACTCTTCCTGAGATAGGGATATGGATTATGCATCATTAATGTTATTAAGTGAAAGCAAATTATATTGGTTCCAGGTTTACAAGCTGAGTGTCAGAACAAAGAATCTGTCTCAAAAACTACTGCTTCTTGTTTGTTTACTTTTGTCATATTTACTGAATCCCAACATTACTACTGTCAAGTAAGAGAATTTTTCAGCTAGTCCTTTTGTGCTACTGGTTTTATGTCCTCCTTTTTCCCATTACTAGGGCAATGAAAATACAGATCATTTTGATCTTCAGGAAGTTCTCAGGAATGTTTTCTTTCTGACTGAGCTCATATGAAATAGAACAACTTGAACTGTCCTGGGCTGTTATTCAGTTCTGTTAATACTTACAGTGATTTAAATGAGCATCGGCTCACTCAGTCTCTACTTCAGACTATTCTTGTGTATTACAAAGTCAGAAAGGAATCATTTGGAGACTGACATTAGATAGCAATTACTTTACTGGTTGATGCTGAAATATTCAATAAAAGAACAAGAAGATACCTTTGAAAGTCTGGAGCCATGGACCTAGTGTTACTTGTTAACAACTGGAACTACTAATCTTTGTTCATTTCTATCTCATCTATGTGGATCAAATTCTAAACTCTGACATGTATTTCTTGAGCATGAACTTAAGTGATCTGCATTCTCTATCCTGCCTGTACAACATAAGAAAAGCAACACCTTATACACTTCTTCTAATATTTCTTTGTTCAGCATTTGACATCCTTCAGTGCAATTGCAAAGAATAAATACTCTTCTTTCCTGAAAAGAAAATAATAAATGATTCCATACCCACTTTATCATGCTACCTTTGATTCTAGGCAAGGCACAGTCATTGCTGATTGTTTTCCAAGTAAATGGCAACCTCAATCCAAATGAATTCTTTATTCTTTTTATTATCAAGCAAGAAGGGCAGTGTGGAATAAGTGTAAATAGAATACAAAGAAAAAAGAAGAACACACCACAATGAATAATCCAGGCATCCTAAATGTTCAGCCCTCTCTCTTCATCCTGTCCATAGGACAGCTGCAGAGGTTCGCCTAAGCTAGAGAAATACTTGTCTTGCAGAACATCATGGTGAATTTCAATTTTATTTTTATTTGAGTGGATTTGCAGTCTCCTGTCAGTTTATTGTGTTGCATTAGCAGGGATATTTGAAAAGAGTAGAGTTTTGTAGGAGCTTCAGTGGGCTCTTGCTTACTTCATGTTCACATTCATTCATTCTTTGACTCAGAGCCTGCCAGCTCTGTGGGCATGCAGCCAGTTTTGCATTTACTACTGGGTTTGTGCTGGCTGCCAGTCACAACGGATGGTGATAAATGGATTCAGAAGCACCTATTAGGATTAACTGAAGGCTTAAATTCACTTTGAACCTTCTTAATGCCAAAATTAATTATGTTAAAATTAATTACTCCATTTTATCCACTGAAGAACAGGCCAAGGTTAAGGAAAAACTTACCTAGAGTTTAAGTAGCTAGTGGAATCTGCAGGACATGGAACACATCACATCTACTAGAATAATAAGTATAAATACAAGTTATTTGCACTGCCTCTTTTCAGCTGTGTTCAAATTTTGGTTCATGTTGGCTTCAGTGTTTTAGGTATGGTCATCTTTGAAGTAGTTTAGAAAGTAGGACTGTCCTTGTATTTTAGCAAAAATGTTTGCTGAAATGGAATCTCACATACTGTATTTAATTCAGTAGAATTTGAAAGAAATTTCAGTGGTATGATTTCTTTACAAACCAAAGAGGTACTATTCAGCTGGCCTATTGATTGCAATTATTCAGTTCAAAGTTGTGTTGAAGAATAACATAATGTCATTTGGAAGCTCTAAAACTCTCTGCTTTCAAAATAGAATACAATCAGATCTGTGATACTGTAGAACCTACCATCACGAGAGATGTGATGAATAACTTCAGTTCTGTCCTGCTAAGCCCATGAAGACTCACATCTTGCACTTAAGAGCAACTTTGTTGAGACAGAGGTCCTTTGGGGGTTGGAAATTAGACATCAATGTGAGTAACACTGACAAAATCTGATCAAGGCTACGCTGCAAGTTGTATGTGTAATGCTGAAGTAGTAAGAACAAAGCTGTAAGAAGCACAGTGTCCCAGTAAATGAACTGACTTTTTCCTTTTGTTCCTTCTTCTATATTCCTACAGGGTGTTAGGCCCATCTTTGACTTATGGGCTGCCAAATTACCTTGATCAGAATACTTGCCAATGAAGGGAAGAGTGTCATCTAAAAAGATGGAGGAAATAAGGAGGAAAAAGTCAAATGAAAGCAAGATCTTTCAGATGGTTTTTAAAAATGAATGGTATATTACCCCTTCATGCTTCTCCTTAATCTAAACTATGGAAGGAAATCATGACTTCTGGCTACTTCAGATTAGAACCTGAGTCTTTTATCCTTTTCAAAGGCTCCTCTACAGTGCATATTAGAATCACAGAATCATAGATCATAGAATTACTAAGGTTGGAAAAGACCTCAAAGATCATCAAGTCCAGCCGCAGCCTAACCATTGTACCCTAACAACCCTCTGCTAAATCATCTCTGAGCTTTTATTACTACTGTAACAAAAAGAAACAAACAAAACAAAACAAAAAACAAAACAAAACAAAACAAATAAACAAAACAAAACAAAAAACAAACATCCACTATGACTTCACTGTAACATTCAGTAGTTGTATTTTTGGGCTACCTCACTTTCTTAGTACATGTCAGACACAGGCATGCTGTCTTTATTCTTGTTCAAGTTCCGGACAGTTATTTTCTGTTTTCGTGCTACTGCTTATATGCCCCTAGCTAGCAGAAGTTCTTGTTTGTTTCTCCTGAAGACAAATGAGGTGATCCATAGAAAACTACACATACTGAAAATTAAATTATACTGCTTTGCCTACTAGTTGCGCCTTGTTCAGGCAGCTTCTACAGTACATACATTGGTTAAGAAATAAAAAAATTGCTATTCATTTGTTGCTATTATAAAGACAGTTTTCAGTCACCCTTAAAATAAAACAATTTTTTTTTTTTCTTACACATTTTACTAATAGAAAAAAACATTCTAGTTAAATCTTGACAGTCCAAGTATCCATATTCAGGCCATCTAACTAAAAATGTGCTCCACAGATTGGAGGGAGGAAGCTTGGTCAGAGATTTCACTGAATTTCACAAAATTCTGAGAGTGGTATATACGATGAATGGGAGTTCTTATTCACTAAATCCTTAAGTATTAGAACCCTAGGACATCACTAATACCATTTGTAGATTGCTTAAAATTTCAATATTGATTTAAAGATTGGGCTGCATAATTTTGGATATTTTTGGCACAAAAATTTTTGGAAATGGCAAATACTGAAAGAGAATAAGCCAAATAATGAACAGATCCAAAACAGGTACTATAAGCAATCAGCAGGAATGTACCCTCTAAAATCCTTAATCTTTTATAGACTCTCTCATGTATACATTCATAATGATCAGAGCATTGAAAGAAATGCCTATACTCATGTGAGCCTATGTACATACCATGTAGATATGAATAGCATTGAATTTCTTCCTATACTTGGCTTGTCATTTTTTTTAATGACACCAGTGGCCAGCTTTTTCCTGTCCTTCTTGCAAGTGTGCATCTGTATTCGTACAACATTTACAGTTCTGCTCTGTATGCATCACTGGTCTGACATCTTAGCAAGTGGTCTATTTTTAAGTTCTTGTGATATTCATCTACCTGCAACCTGTCTGAAGTTTGTTCAGAACTTTCTGTGAATGAATGGATATGTTTGATAAGGTGGTTTGGGCAGGAAATTGTGCAATACTTGAACAGATTAATTTCAAGTCACCAGGTTAAGATAGCAGCTTGGTACCTTGAAAAAAAAAATCTAGGGAAATGACCATCCAACGCTGCCATTTATAGGAGGCAGGATTGGACTATGTGCCCCACAACAAGACAAGAAAGATTAATAGGATGCAGATTTCTGGGGACTATTTGAGGAAAGGTGTGCAATTCTTGGAGGTCTTTTCTGCAAAATCCCAACTTCTAAGCAAGGTAACAGGGGTCAGCTCATAAATCCCCTGCAAGCTGTCACAGTTTAAAAGAAAGAAGGCATAATGGAACCTTTTGGTTGAAAACAAAGCAATTAGCAATGTAACAACCAATTATGTATGATGCTCATTTAACAACAAAATAAATATAAAATATGACCGCAATATTTTGAGCCAAAACCTCAGAGAGAGTTACCACTTGATCTTACATTTTCCCCTCTGCAAATAATAAATTGTTAGTACAGTTTTATCCATGTGTTTGCTACTACTGTTTAATTGCACGAGAGGCAGTCTAATAGGTCTATTAACAACAGCTAACCACAGAACAAATATGATTATAGGTAATTACAGAAAGGAAGTAATCTGCGAATTCCTAGTGATTCTGAGGATTAAGAAGAGTTCTCAATGTGATTCTCATCATTGGAAATCAGAATGTTACTGCAGTTAGTTGATATGGTAATTTATCTTTCGAAGTGTGAGCTTTACAAGTTATGGATTATCTTTACTAACACATATCAGGACAAATTTTATTTTATTGAACATTTATCTGAAATCAGCTCATTTCCTTATTTAAATATATATATATATATTTGGAAACATCAGAAGCTATTGAATTGTTTAATTGCTAATTATAGAATTGTAGGATTGTTTGGGTTGAAAGAGACTTAAAGTTCATAGAGGTTCAACTCCCCTGCCATGGGCAGGAACAACTTCCACCCAATCAGATCACTCAAAGCTCCATTTGATCTACCTGTGAACTTTTCCAGGGATGGAGTAACAACACCTTCTATTGGCAACTTGCTCTATGTTTTCACCACCATCACAGTGCACACTTTCTTTCACTATACTTCTTG
This sequence comes from Coturnix japonica, assembly GCF_054131305.1. Lineage (NCBI taxonomy): Eukaryota > Metazoa > Chordata > Aves > Galliformes > Phasianidae > Coturnix > Coturnix japonica. Next base: position 8,758,387 of record NC_140664.1, on the reverse strand, counting down.
ATAAAGTGTTCTTTCCAATCTTCCCTTCAGGTCCCCCTTTAAGTACTGAAAGGTCTCCCCAGAGTGTTCCTTTTTCCAGAATGAACAAGCTCAGATCTCTCTGTTGCTCCAGACCTCTGACCATCCTCATGGCCTTCCTCTGAACCCACTCCAATAGCTCCATGTCCTTCTAATCCTGGGGGCCCCAGAGGTGAATTTAGTAATCTGGGTGAGGTCAAACAAGGGAAGAGTAGAGGAGAAGAATTAACTCCATCTACTAACTAAGATACACTTCTTTTGATGCAGCTCAGGATACAAGAGGCTTTCTAGGTTGCAAGGACACATTGCTGGCTCATGTTGAGCTTTTCATCCACCAGTACCCAAAAGTCCTCCTCAGCAGGGCTGCCCTCAATCCATTCTCCACCCAATTTGTGCTTATTTTTGGGACTGCTCTAGCCCAGATACATGATCTTGCACTTGGCCTTGCCTTTTTGAACTACACATTGTTCACGTGGGCCCACATCCTGAGCTTGTCACAGTCCCTCTGAACACGCAGAGTGCCTCCTTTCCAGAATATTGACTGCACCACTCAGCTTGGTATCATTAGCAAACTGGTAAAAAATGGAGGATGTGCTCAATCCATTATTTTTTCCTGACACAGGTGAGACTGACTGGCCTGTAGTTCCCAAAATCTTCTCTTTTTTTTTTTTTTTTTTTTTTGTTCATCTTCTTAAAAATATGGATTTTCTAAAATATAAAATATATTCCACTGCTTTTCCAAGAAAACTAATAAATAGACAAGATTTTCAAAAAACGTACTGTATTTCCCTACTGCTTAACTCCCTACATTGATAGGGAGTTAACTTCTACACCGCATTGTATTCTACCACAGTAAGGACAGCTCTGAAAAGAAGGTTGTTTATATCAAAAGCACACATTTTTCTGTCTGCCATATATGTTAGAGTGGTGAAATAACTCAGCAATCTAGTGTAATTTCATAATGCTCATAGATAGTGTAATGTATTTATTAAACATTAAAGAGCAATATGACCTGCCATTCCACTGGAATTTTTTTCCCATTCCTGCATATTCATACTTTTTTCTGAAATTCACCAGTACAGAAGAAATCCTTGGTCCAGAAGTCATCTTTTCTCAAGCATTTTTTTTTTTTTTTTCCTTTATAACCCATTTTTGAATAACGTCTACCCTTACTGCTTAAACTGCGCACTGGAAAGATAATTTATATCCCCTGCGAAAGTGAGGGGTTTTGTTTGTTTGTTTTTGATGTGGTATGTAAAAAAGGAAATGGAAAATTGCTATATGCCAGCTTCTATCTACTCTAGTAGCAAAGTGAAATGGGTTAAATTAAACCACATTAAGCCGGATTACTATGTTGATAGGGAGGAAGGTATTGTTACAAGAGAGAGGAAAAAAAGCCTGAGACATAGCTAACTTTCCAGATGTTGTCAGTACTCAGAATTTTGAATGCAGTGAAACTGTCAACAAAACACCTCTAAAAGTCATCCCCATTTGTGCTCCTCCAAATATCATTTGGGCATATCTTGGCAAAAATCATATCTTGGGCAAGAGCAGATCTCCTAAATGCTACTGTCTGAATTTTTTATTCTGGAATTAACTCTTTCTACAGTTGCTGCTGGAGTTGGAGATCATAGAATCATAGAAATGTAGAATTGCTTGCATAAGAAGGGACCTTTGAAGGTCATCTGGTCCAGCTCTCTGCAATGAACAGGGGCACCTATAGCATGATCAAGATGCTCAGAGGGCCAGCCAGTCTGACCTTGAATGCCTCCAAAAATTGGGCATCCACCGCCTCTGTCTGGGCATGAGATGAAAAATCTTAATTTCAATTTCTATTATTTGTACTTCAAAATGATTTTTTTTGGGAAGCACTTTCATAAGAGTACAATCTTCATCTTAATTGTTTAATGCTGTTATATATGTGTGTGTATGTATGTATGTATATATATACATATGTACGTATGTGTATGTATGGATGTATGGATGGATAGATATATAAAAGAGGAAAAGAAAAATAAATTAAAAAAAAAGAAACATAACCCAAGATTTTAAATGGATGGATGTTTCCTAGCATAAAGATCTTAGCCTCCATAGGAGGGAAATGCACAAGAAACTGTGTGCTTGTATCATCTGTAGGATCAAGTTAAGTCACCATAAGTATATCAGCCTATATTTTCATAAAGTAAATAAACAGATAATATACTTAATTTGTATTGTCTGTAATTTGTTGGTTCCTTTTTCTTTTTACAGATCATTCAGCACCCCAACACAGAAAAAGCATTACACTGCTACACGTAAGAGTTGTTGGGGAGGAATACGTCCCATTGGAAAAGGAATTCTGACAAGTGAGCGAATACATGTTGGAAAGCATCACTTACCACTTATTCTCTTATTGCTGTTGCTACCTGTGAAGCCCTAAGAGATATCTGATGCATTTTATGTCAACTCCAAAGCAGCAGTAGGAAAAGCAGTCTGGGGTCTGCATAAATTTTAAATGTAATTCACTCAACCAGTGTGTAGATTCTCCAGGATAGAGGCCATCAAATGCAGCAGGCAGAGCAATATATCTTGGACTGGTATTTCTGCCAAGTTCTGGGGAAGTAACCCTACCTGTGGAAATCATTCATACTGAAACTCAGGGCAGATAATGTGTTTTTTCACATTTTCCTCTATAAGTATTGGAGATTCTATTTAAAGGCACACTTAATTAAATTTAACCATATGGGGTATCTCCCAAAAGCTGAGCATTTGAATTTCTTTTCTAGTGGTTGGCAACACTGCACATATCAAGAGAGTTGAAACTAGGTGATCATTGTGCTCCTCTTCAACCCAGGCCATTTTATGATTCTATGATTCTATGACTGGTGGTTTCCAAAGCTAAAGTTAATTGAAGTGAAGAAGTATCTGGGAATTAATACAGTGATAGGATAAAATACATGATACAGGATAAAATCTGGACAATTGAACTACAGAAAAGATGGAGAAGAAAAAATAAAACGAAGAATAGTATTCAGTATAGAAGCCATAATCAGAGCACAACTCTTTGAATTTAGTGCATGCCTTCCTCATGACTTAAACCAGTTTCTGAATAAAGTGGATGCAACAGGGTTGTATCAGAATATACTAAAGATTGCCTGACAAGCATGCTAGTGATTGTACTGATATAATTATACTCAAGGGACTGAGTTCACATCCTGATAATATAGGGCTGACATCACTGGAATGATAAATGGATAAATGTATTTTCAAGAAGAACAAAAGATCAAGGAGACTACAGGCCAGTCAGCCTGTGTTTGCCTGTGTTTGGCAAAATCATGGGGCTGATCCTCCTGTACACCCTACTAAGTCTCGTGGAAAATAAAGATGAAGTTATCAATGGAAACCAATATGCTTTCACCAAGGGCAATTCATGTGTGGCAAACAAGGTGGCCTCTTATGATGTAGTTACAGCATTGGTGGATAAAGGAAGTGCAACTGATGTCTGATATAATCTACCTGGACTTATGCAAAGCATTTGACACTTTCTGGCACAACATCCCGTTCACCACATTGGAGAAAAATGGATTTGATGGATGTATTATTTTCTGCATAACAAATTGGCTGGATGGTTGCACTCAGTAGCTCAATGTTCAAGTGGAAACCAGTGACAAGTGGCATTCCACAGGGATAGATGCTGGAAATGGTGTTATTTAGCATCTTTGGAGGTGACAAGGACAGTGGGATCAAGAGCATCCTCAGCAAGCTTGCAGATGGCACCAAGCTAAGCAGAGCAATTTACACGCCAGAGTGAAGGTTGCTATCCAGAGGGACCTGGACAGGCTTGAGAGATGGGCCCGTTCCAACTTCACCAAGTTCAAAAGGCCAAGTGCAAGGTCCTGCACCTGGATTGGGGCAATCCTGAGCACAGACAGAGGTTGAGCAGAGAATGGCTTGAGAACAGACCTGAGGAGGGAAAGGATTTGGGGATGTCAGCTGATGAAAGACTCGGCATGAGCAGACAATGTGCACTTGCAGCCCAGAAGGCCAACAGTGTCCTGCATTGCATCAAAAGAAGTGAGACCAACAGGTTGAGGAAGGTGATTCTGCTCCTCTATTCTGTTCTCATGAGACTCAACCTATAGTAGAAATGCATAAAAAATACAATACTGTATTTTTTATCAATGCTACCTATTCTGGTGTTTGTTTTATTTTTTTTTTGTTTGTTTGTTTTTTTAATTTCATTTTTGTTTGTTTGTTTTTAAATGTAAATGTACATATTTCATTTATTATGGTGTATTATCTGTTACCAAATTTCTGTCAGAAATGAGAGATATCTTAGTAAATTATTGGTCATTTCAAATCACTGATCTGATCTTCTGCTGGCTGCAGATTCTGACACTGAAAATAGGGAATACTACAAGTTCTCATCTTAGCACCCTTGGAGGTAATGACAGAAAATCGTTACTATTGCACAACAAGTCATCAGATTTTCTCAGATGGAGATTATTTATTTTCCCCTTTAAACATAGTTTGTTACAGTTAAACAATGGGTGATAATACTCCATGCAGTTTTAGTTTGGACAGTTCCTGGGAACTCTGAGAGATATAAATAAATGTTTTAAAAAATGAGGAATTCTTTAAAGCTGCCCACTTCTAAAAAATACATTGGCTATCCCCAGAAATATAAATGGTGGTTTGGCTCTTTTCATATACCCTATGAATCTACATCTAAGAAATTTCAGTCTCTTTCACAGGAAGTATACACAGTCAATAGGCTTTTATTCACTTACTCATTATTTAGAGATAGTGTTCTTGTTGAAATTAACAAACTCTTTCCTTTTTCTTTCAGTTCTCCATTTGTACCAATAATTAGTTTAGATCCAGATAAATATTTCTTTTCATTTTATTGTCTCAAAACTTCTTTGCACATTTTTTTTATTTTTTACTCTTAATTTTTGTCATTTGTGATGTCATTTGTCATTGTGCTGAAAATAGAAGTTTCAGGAGACCTAGTTCAGATGTCCAGTTACAAAACCTGCTCAGAAATAAGAGGCTGAGATGAAATCACTTATATAACCTGCGTGCTACTCATTTCTTGACTTAAGCTATACAAGTCAACAGCACAATGAGCATGTCTTGCTAACCAAACTTATAAGCCAACCTTGAGTTGAATTTGCTGCTATTTTGGTTATTATTAAAACTGCCTTTTTTTCAGAAACTTGAAAACAATGTACTGTGTTGTTCATTACATTAATGAAATAGTATCTGAAATTCACCCTGGGCGAAACAATGCATCTCCTTTTTCCTTGTCCCTTTTCCCTGTTAAAATTTGCTCTGGGGCATCCCAGGAATGTTGCTTAGGGACATCTTTAGCCTTTTGCCAGCTGAATGATAATTGTTTCCTATCTCTAAGCCCTGAGTTCCAGGCATCCCTCCTCACCATTATGCACTGAACTGAAGCACTGAGCTTCCTGTGAGGTCTTTGTGATAACCCCAAGGGCCTCTTCTGCCACCATATGTATTTAATCACAGAGTGAAAACTTTTCTACTTCTTAAAACACAGAGCTGCTATGTGAGATAACTATCTACAGATATTAACCCAAAATGGGAAAACATTCAGATGCATTTTTTTTTTAAATCATCCTGTGTTTTGTTTTTTTTTTTCTTTCCCTTTCTTTCAATTTTTTAACAATTTTTTTTTAGTCACTGTATTTTAGAATTACTTGGACAAAAAAATGTTAATGTTCAGTAAAACAACCAAAAATAATCCACTTCAGGAAGTTAACAAAATACTAGACCTGCTCCATATTAAAAAACCTGCCCCATTGTTCAACCAAAATCAGTTTGACAAACTGATAAACTGGCAACCAGTGGAAGTTGTGGAAGCTAACGTTATCAGAAGGATAGAAATTATTTTGTACTTTTATTCCCACTAAAATTGTATGAACACACTTGCAACACAAGGGTCTAAAAGCTCCGAATCATAATCAACACCTTCTCAACTTGAGCAAACTCAGGTACTCACAAGGATGTTTCTCTTGCTCATGAAGCAGATGCAGATCCATCATGGTTAACATCATGACGTTGGAAAGTGGTCTGAAAAATAAAATTAAACTGGTAACAATCTAAGCTACAATAAATAAATAAATAAAATTTTTTAAAAATGAAGTAAATAGAAATGGTATTTATTCGTTTGCTTCAAGTAAAGACGATACATGAATTCCTAGGGAGAAATCGTCATTGGTTGGATATTGGTTGTGTACCTCTGTGCCCAAGCCATGCCAAAACTAACTGTTTTTATGGGAAACAGGAGCAGTTCTGTTTTCATGTGGTAGTTAAAAACAACTGTCAGAAATGGAGTTGGTTTTCATTCTACTGTTTTCTTAATCATGTGACATCTTAAGATTATTATTATTGCTTATTATTGCTGTTGTTATTAGTAACAATAATGTTTAGCATCAGATTGTTGGCTTTTGTTTTGTTTTGTTTTGTTTTTTGAATGAAGTAACTGCTGTATGTCTATAACTTTTAAAATTAAGGCAATGTAACACAGCCAATTAGGTAAATCTGCAGTATTCTGATTCCAAGAAACACAAAATAAATTACCTAAAATTAAAAATAAATAAATTGATAAATTAGTTTAAATCAAAGCCAAAAGAGTAACATTAATTATCCTTCAAATCTAGAAACATTTGTGTTTTTATCTCAGCAAATAAATAAATAAGTACATGTGATGCATCTTTGAGGACAACATTGTTCCTAGAAATAGGAGATTACACTGCCTTTGTGAAAGACTTGTGATAAGTCAAGCTGAGCCAGACTTCAAATGACTTCAAATTCCATTTTTTCTTTATTCAAATTCTCTTAACTGTAGTCAAATGATAGAATTTGTTTATTTGTTTGCTTTTTTTTTTCCCTTGTTTTTGTTTGTATTTTACTTTGCATTGTTTTTGCTTTATTTCTACACAAAAATAAATAAATAAATAAATAAATAATGACATTCTATTAAGACCTTAAGAAAAGCTCACATTTTAAGATATATATAGCCAGTTCCATCATAACTCATACTCAGAAAAAAATTCACTGTACAAAATAATGTTCTTCCTATTGGCGATAGTGCAACTTCTGTTTCCAGTGTACTGTTAAGTATATTTACACTTCTGTCATTTTCGCAACATGATTTAATCAAGCACGTGTTTCTTTTCATTGTTCAAAATGCTAGAAATGGATTTTTTTTGCGGCTTAACCCCCTTCCTTCCTCCTCTCCTACCCAGAGGAAAAGCAATTTTGCATGTTTTTCCTTCTTCTTTGTATTTATGTCAACATTTTCCTTTAACAGCTTTGAAAACATATGCTTTTTGTGGAGTTTTTCATCATTACAAATGAGTGATGAAATGATTAATGAATGTTGATAACAAATCAGATTTACGTGTATAGATATTGTTTCCATTTGATAAGTAATTTGGTAATGAAATCATACACTGAAACCATTAACAGATCCAAGAACAAATTCCAGTTTGGGATAATCTGACTTATAATCAAATGACAAGTTTTTACTGTAATGGGCAACTTGCCTGGTATACAAAAGTGCTCCTTCGCTTTGCTTCATAAGGGGTTATTTAATTGGTAAACATTACTTCCAGCTGTGTGACAGTGACTTTTTGCAGGTCTAGGTTTTCTTGTAATGGAGAAATCTGAGCTAGGGTGGGAAATAGGCCAAGCTACACAGAACATTTCTTCTATGATACTCCAAATAAAAGAACTTCATTACTTTACTCTGGATTCCCAAATCTGATGTAAAAATATAAGCAATGTTGGTAATCATTCTGCTAATTCAAAGTGAGAGAAATGAGTAGCTCCTGTTAAAAAAATATTCTGTAATAAGAGGACATTAATTAATATGAACTGCCAATGTTTGAAGAGGGATTTTTAGTGTATATAATCTCATTGAATCCTCTGAAGGATAAGTCACCGAAGCACATTCCCACTTGAAAAACATTAGTTTGTTGTCATTTAACTAATCTCCCCTTATCTTCTATTTAGAAGAAGAAATTCCTCTCCCAGTTGGAAACGCAAGGTTTTTCTTACAAATCCTTCTTGCAGAGGATATTCTGAAAGCTTAAATTCCACAGGGTGTTTTGTCTTGCTAATGACTTCAGCACACAATTGGATGCCCAACCGCGCATCTTTGTACCTCAGCTGGTTTGGGACTCATTTGTTCACAGAGGGAAAGTAGACAGCTACAATTATGTCTGAGGGAATCTTCCTTCAGAATATGTGGGGGACTTGACTACTGCTGGTCTAGCAGTCTGTGTTTTCTCTGCAAAAGGCAATAGCTGAAGAAGGGTGTTAACAATAGGATGAAAGGTTTTCTCTGAAGTCATTAAACAGTGAGGAAATGGTGATGGTCATGAATTGCTACATAAGAGGAATTAATGGGCGTGAAGTGGAAGACAGAAGCATTAATGGATTGCTGACACCTAAGTTATAAAGTAGTCAAGCTGTTGAACTGATAGGAATCAGATAGATGCATTTCAGTGTTCGCAAGCATTTCAAAATAGCTTTGACCAGTCCTACATCAATAACTGCTTATATCTCTTAAATCTTTGAAAACAAAAAACAGCTTAATCACACTATGCATCTTCACATGTTTACGTGCAAATATATGTTCTTATTAACACCTTCAGGAAAACAAGTTCAAGGAGTAGCCTGAAATAGAAAGGGCTGTGTACTGGCATTAATTATACAAAGAAGAAACTTCAACAAGACCAGTTAGTGAGGAAATAAGAGAAGGAGTGCAAATAAATAAACAGAACACTATGGACTTAGAATGCAAAATTGGAGAAGAATGTGGATAACAGTACCCCACAACACCCTAAGGATATCTGAAAAGCTAGCAGTTAATCTTCTTGGAGATATGAAGATACAGGGAACAAACTGTCCCACAGCCACCAGGAACTTCTGTCCAGATAAGACTCCTTGTAATGATGGCAATATTCAAAAGTTGGACAAAGATCTTGAAGTATGTTATCTTCGGTGGTAAAGTGTAAGAAATGGAATCCTGCGTTAGAGAGTTTATCTGTGGACAGAGGCAGGGGGAAGCTTGGACTAGCAAGGCTATTTTGTTCTCGCCAGTTCCAAACACATAGACTGCCAACAGCAGCTAAATCCCCAGGATGTATATAAACGCCAGCCAAAAAGATGCAGAAATGACTACATTTTGATAACACCAGTTAGGATACATCACAGCCAGTAGTGATTTTAGTATACTTGCTAATTTGCTACTGCCAAAGTATCAGTGCTGGAATATGTTCATTTTCCTTGAAGACTCTACTTAGCTGCAGGCTAATAAAGTTGTTGAATAAAGAGCACATTTATTATTGTGACTTGAAATAAGATTAGTCAGGCAGGATATTTATTTTAATTTCTTCCAGGTGGCATAAAGCCTTAGTTAATTTTTTCCCCTCTCTAATTTAAGAAGAGTTTGTGGTTGAGAAATTAAGGGCTTAATTAAACTGCATGTCAAAAACAACAAAATACCAACACAGATGATTCTTTCCAACAAAATAGCCTTTCAAATCTGGCATCACAGCTTCGTTTAAGCATCAAATGTTGTTTGAGGAGCAGCTTGTCTTAAAAAAAAGCCATCACTGAAAACCCTAGCCCTTCAACACATACCAGTCTACTCCTTCACACACTCTTTTAGTGCTAGCATGTATAACATAAAAATCACGATGTGAAATTTTTGTAATTATTTTCACAGGCTGGTATGCTGTAACACAATGTGTATGAGAGATGCCATCAAGGGGTTTAAAAATACAGTGTGGAATGTCTGGATAATAGCTGTGACGACTGGTTGCACAGAAGAGCATGATTAAGAAGTTCTGTGCAGGCAAATGGTGCAATAAAGTCTTAGCCTCAAGCTTTTGCACTACAATAACTTAGTTCTTTCGTTTGAGCTAGGGCTTAGAAACTCCATTTCAGAAGATACAAAACATTCCTTTCACAGTGTATGGAATAAGTAAATTTTTAACTGATGATTATCTTGTACATCTTGACTTTCATTGGGTTGCAGAGGAACACGTAAGTGAAAACCAGATACTAGATTTCACTGATTTTTAAAATCTTTTTTGGCATTTTGTACAAACTCGTGTAACCTAAAGACAACTTTTAGTTTCTAGTCAAACAACTACTGGAAGGTTAGACTTGTTCTGAAGATGGCTACCAGATCATGCAGATAATGCCTTCAAGCCTTCAGTTCCCTGACTAACAATAGATCATTGATAAGATTATTTCTTTAGTATACATATATCAGGATAGTCATATTTATAATTTTATTATTATTATTATTATTATTATTATTATTATTATTATTATTATTGTTATTGTTGTTTGTTGTTGTTGTTGTTGTTGTTGTTGTTGTTGTTGTTGTTATTATTTTAAAGATACTGGTATAATTATCAAGTCTGTTTGAGTTTTCCTTAATGACATCTCATGAACTGTATTGCCCATTTACTTCATAGCAATTAACATTCATTATTTACCTTCCTGGTGGAGTTCTATGATGAATGCTATGAAAAATAAAGACTTTAACCATAATTTACCAAAGAACTGGGCCAAATCCTGTACATTTTTCTCAGAAACTACCTAGTAGGAATGGTGGGGTACAAAGGAAGTAAAAGATGAGGGATGATAAACTGGAGCAAATATTACTTAGTGAAGGAAAACGTTGAATAAAAGCATTAAGTAGAAACATGTGAAGCCATTACTTTGAATGAAATTCGAGATGTTTGCTTTGTATATGGATTTTTGCTTTATAATAATCTTTATTTTTTTTAAAAAAGTGATAATTTTATTTAAGAACATGCATTCAGCTAGGATTTATGCTAAAGAAAGAGATGCTGACAATTAGTGATACTGAAACATGGCTGAGGTCTTGCTTTGGCTATGAAGTTTGTAGGAGGGTTGAATTAAGTTTACATGAAGTGAAGATTTATAAAAAGTATTAGAATGCATTTTCTTACAGAATCTAGTAAGGAAGAAAAATTGAATAAATCTGGATAGGATGTTGTAGTAAAACATTAAATGGGTTACTATCAAGTTCCACAGCTGCAACGTTATTAGGTGCCTGAGGTTGAAATACTTTGTGGAATTAATTATATCTAGTCAAATACTGTTATTGTATCTTTGTCAACATACAGTTTATAGAAACACTTTCTTGACCCCCTAAGTTTCAAAAGAAAAAATATGGTGGTTTAGAATTGGCCCTTACTTTGTAAAACACAAGAGCTGATTCAAAAGTAAATTTGCTTACTAAACATTAAGGGAGACACAATATGACTATTTAAGATATTCTAAGGATAGTTAGGTAAAAGTTTTGATTTTTATTAATGCATCTTAATTAGGTTAACTACATCATCTGAAATACAGAACAGTGCAAGAAGTCACCTTCGTTAGAGTGCTTAAGTGCAAGAAGAAAACTCTCCATTTGCAGTAAGACACCCAGACTTACAAGAAGTCAAGTTTTCTAAATAAGAATCCCAAATTGGGATTTATATTCTCCTTACAATTCTGAACTTCGAAGCGGATGCAGGGAAAATTGTGCACATAATACTGAACTTTATTCATAGAAGAAAACAGCATTGGATTTTTTTTTTCCTGTTTCACAATTAATCCCAGTGATTCTTCTTACATGTTAGGGTATCACTGTATTTTCTACTGTCTTGTTTTTATCTGTTGGACGTTTCACTTCTTATTCATCAAAAAGCGATGACTTCTTTTTATTTTTATTTTTTCCTTTGGTATCATTTTCCTGACATTCAACACTGATCTCCTCTGAGATTTTGTATCAGTCATTAGAAAATAATAATAATAATAATAATAACAACAACAACAACAATAACAATAATAATAATAAAACTCTGTTTCTAGTGAAAAAAGAAAATCACCTGGGGTCAAATATCTATTCCTTCCTTTAGAAATATCCCTCGGAATTTTTTTTAATACAGGATTTTCAGAACTGGTAAATAACATAGTTAAATCAAGGCCAGAGATTTCTATAACAAACTAATTCACTTTTATTCAGTGCTAGATTTTAACTCATGCTCCAATTTCATTCTACTCTCTCTTTTTTGTGTCCTAGTTTAGTTGTAATTTTTTTTCCCCATTATTCACCAGAAAGATGTTAAACTCACTTTCAGTAGCACGCCTCAGTCTTCATTATGGAACTAAATTTTAGGAAGCTTGTTTCATTTTCTCTAACTTTATTTAAAAATCTTCTTCAGTTTCACTCATTCCAAAGGATCAAGCACTGGGAAATACTAGATGGAGTGCTGACCTGAGGATGTAAACCTTTAACGCATTCATTTGTTGCCCTATCTCTGTAATCAGGAAATAAATGCTTTGGACATCATACTTAATTTCTCAGAAAAAATGAAGCAGAAGTTTTCTACTGTCCTGTCATGTTTGTAACTTTCATTTTCTAAGAACTGCAAATATCTTAAAGCAAACATTCTATGAGGAAATTGCAGAGAGGCCTTTTCTTTGCTGGGAACTCTTGACTTGGTGCCAGCTTTGCTGTCTTCTCACACCCCCTCCCTTAAATAAATGGCTTCTTGCAAAACTTCAGATGACATCCTAGGAACTACTCAGGAACTACTTCGCACAGTTCTGTGAATGAGGCATATATGTGAACCATGTTATTTAAAACATGTGCTCGTTATATTGCTTTGGCAATTGTACAAGTAGTTCTGCTCATGAACAAGAAGTGCTTTATCATTTTTATTTTTTTTTTCTGTTTGAAGTAGAACTGAAGCAGATATAGTGGCTCAGCATCTGATACTCTTAGAAAATTCACACTGCTGTTAAATAACTTTGGTTCTTACCAAAGTTTAGAAACAAGAGAACAGGAACCAAATCAATTATGGATGTAGAGAATTTTCTCAGTGAGCATAGCAGGCATCTGTTGAGATGGGAAGAAACAGTCAATAATTGCTTGTAAACAGGGGCTTTTCCCAGCTTTAACAGGCTTAGTTAGAGCTCAGTTCCATACAATTTGGAATGTCTCTGTAGGTAGACATATATGCTTTTATATATGCCTATATGTCTTGCATTTTCAAATTTGGGCTTCAACATCAGCACCACAGTGATTTGCACAAAAAAACAAGGGAATAATGGGATGAAAGTTGAAAATTTGAGGAAGAATGCATTTACAAACAAATCTATGTTGTTTCCCTCAAATATCAGGCAAAAGTGCTCTTGTATGACTGGTCATTTTTTAGTGCTTTTCACTAGGAAAAGAAAAATGAAGAGTTGGTGCTGCGTATACTTCTGATAGGTGTAGTTAAAATGAAATAAAACTTAAATTTAGTATCATTGGACTTGACCATCATTTTATTATCTTTCTTGTGGAAATTTCACAATCTCGGATCATCGCCAAAAAACAGGGAAGGGAGAAAAGTCACCCATGTGGTGCAATATCCCTTACCCCTCTTCTCACAGATCCTGGAGATCACATAGTCCTGATATGCAGCTCTGAATTTAATTGTCTCCAAATAATGGAAAGACGTAGGACAATCACTCAGAGCCCTAGATGCACTCTGTCTTGTGAGAACTTTAACATCCAGAGATTTCTTATATTTTCTTGGTGAATTTTGAATAATTTGCATTCATATTCTCAAACCTTTCCCTATTCAAGTGTGTTCCTCCAGGAGAAATGATAATTTGATCATTCTTTTTCTCCTTTATCTCTTACTGGCTGCAGGATCAAGACCAGATATTGGTGGTCAATATCTCAAGGTCTGGATGGATATCAGTGATGAGTGGTATCCCTCAGCGGTCAGTACTGGGACCAATACTTTTTAATATCTTCATCAGTCACATTGACAATGGTGTTGAGTGCACCCTCAGCAAGTCTGCAGATGATACCAATCTGTGTGGTGTGGTATACACAAAAGAGGGATGGGATGCCATCCAGAGAAACCTAGACAGGCTTGAGCAGTGGGACCTCATGAGGTTCAACAAATCCAAACTCTTGCACCTGGGTTAAGGCAAACTTTACTACCAGTGCAAGCTGGGAGATGAAAGGATTGATGGCAGCCCTGCCGAAAAAGACCTGGGGGTACTGGTACATGGCAAGTACATGACATGACATGAGCCATCAATGTGTCCTCACAGCCCGGAAAGCCACCTGTATACAGGGTGGAATCAAAAGAACTGTGGCCAGCAGAGTGAAGGAGGTGATCCTGCCCCTCTGCTCTGTGCTGGTGAGACCTCACCTGGGGTACTGTGTTCAGATGTGGAGTCCTCAGCACAGGAGAGACATGGAGCTTTTGGAGTGTGTCCAGAGGAGGTCCACAAGAAGGATCTAAGGAATGGAACACCTTTCCTATGAGGACAGGCTGAGAGTGCTGGAGCCGTTCAGCCTCGATGATTTAAGCCTCTGAGGAGACCTGATAGCAGCCTTTTGGTATCCAAAGTGGAGCTACAGGAAAGAGGGGAACACATTCTCTAGCAGGGTGTGTGTGGTGTTAGAACTAGGGGAAATGGTTTCAAGCTTTAAGAGGGTAGATTTAGGTTGTAAATAAGGAAAAAGTCTTTTCACAGTGAGAGTGGTGAGGCACTGGAACAGGTCCCCTAGAGATGTGATGGATGTCCTGTCCCTGGAGACTTTGAAGGGGAAGCTGGATCAGGCCTTGGCAACCTGATCTAGCTTTTACATGAACACCTGGAATTTTCCAGAGGTATGAGACCAGAATCAAATTTTCTTCACACACATGTGAGGAGTGAAAAGTCACTTACGAAAAAAGCGTGTGTAACAAAAGACATAAAGTTTTGTTGCTGCTGTTTGTTTAGATTGTTTTTTGTTTTGCAAAAACAAAATTTCAGACACACCCTGGAAGAACTTTATTTTGTCTTTTTTTTTCTTTCTTTTTTCTTTTTTTCACTAAACTAAGTTAAATATGCTTTCGTTAAGATGACAGAAATGCTTACCATTATTTTACATACATTATTTGGTTATCTGACAAAATAATAAATATTAAAATCCCAACCTTAACATGGGGTGTGTCAATATATTTTAGGTAGTTGCTATTCTATTGAGAAGCTATATAATAAAATCACTTATTACATAATAAATATTCTGTGAATAACTCTTTGTGGGGTATTGGTACCTGTGGGGAAGATGCTGCAGAAGTCACAGTTTGCCACAGAACTTCTGCATGTTTTATGTTTTCCCTTTTCTGAAGACTTGCTTCATATCCTTGCCTACAAAATACTCTGGGATAACTTCACAGAACTTAGCTTTAAGGATGTTGGTCTTCATTTACAGTACAGAAACTCCCTGGGGAATAGGTAGAAATTTCAGATGGCAGCATAGCTTGCATTCTCGGGTACTAAAACTGAGGCACTGATGTTCAGATTTTTCAAAGCTCTCAGAATGTTCCCTCATTATCACTTCAGTGGTGTGAGCTTCCTAGCTGTCTCTCAGAAAAATCTAGTACATGATGAATCTAACTTCCTTCTTGCTGTTATTTTAAACATAAGAGATTGTTTTATGTGACCTTTTATTTCTAAATCTGTGTTAGGTGTTCTTAGGCAATAAGGTCCAAGAGAGAGCAAAGCAAATATATAGCTAATTTCTTTAATTGTTGCCACACATTCATGCAGTGCTTGATGCAGGCACGTCTATGTTCCACCGTGGTAGAAGGAACATTGATGTTTTATGTGAGCACTGGTGTTTTAATTTGCTACACAGTGCAAATTGCAATGAGAGCTCACATATTCTCAACCACAATCTGATCATCTGGAGGTGAGAACAACTGGTATCTGAGTGAGAAAGAGCCTCTTTCATATCTGCTCATGCATTATTTCACTTGAGGACATGAACAGAAGGAAGAGAGTTGAACTGATAAAGGAGCTGTCTAATAGCTTTTACTAAATGTTGTCTAAAATGCTCTGCTATCACTTTTAGTCTAGAAACAATTTTTTTTAAAAGCAGTAGTCCTGGGGGGAAGTTACAAACAGAGCTTCTCTTTAGGCTATAATAGAGCTATGCATCTCAAAGAACAAATAGGTTTTCAAATGACAAGAAAACAGGAATCTGTGCAGCATATGACATACAATTATTTAAGGATTAAACGTTTCACAGACTGAAAGTGTTGAGAACTAGATGAAAGAATAAAAAATTCTACCTTTATTAGGAGAGAGAAATCAAAAACAGTTTGAAATTAGGAATCAAATTCCAAGCTATGTCCTGTTTATTCCAACTCAAATTCATGCATCAATTTATTCCAGTTATCCTTCAGCCAGTTTTGTGGGGAAATTATTGATGGTCATCAGTTATGTTATGTTTTGTTTGTTTTTTTTTCTCTAGAGTTCACAGACCCATTCACCCATTTACTCACTTTTTTAACAAGAGGTTTTCCTGTTAGACCTTCATATACAGAAGTAATTAACATACTGAATACACAAGGAATTGTGGTTTATCAAATCTGGTTGCAGAAAGGACTGTCATAGTAGAGAGATCCTTTTGTGCAATTTATAACAGCTTTCCAAGCAGGAAAAAATATTGCTTTAATACTCATAAATTATTTTTTATAAGGAACATTCTTGTTTCTTATTTATTTATGTCCATAAATCCATGGGACCTGATGGGGTACATCCATGGGGGCTCAGGGAGCTAACAGAGGTGATTACTGAACCACTCTCTATCATCTGTGAGAGGTCTTGGAGAATGGGGGAAGTGCCTGAAGGCTGGAGGATAGCCAATGACACTCTGGCCTTCAAAAAGGGCAAGAAGGAAGATCCAGGATCCAGGTAATTACAGGCCAGTTAGCTTCACCTCTGTCCTTGGAAAGGTGATGGAACACCTTGTGCTAGATGCCATCTCCATTATCAGGAGTAGTCAGCATGGGTTCTCCAAGGTGAGGTCGTACTCAACTAACCTGGTAGCCTTCTATGACATTGTCATTGGCTGGGTGGTTGGGGGTAGAGCGGTGGATGTAATCTACCTTGATTTCAGCAAGGCATATGGTACTGTCTCCCACAACATCCTTATAACAAAGCTGAGGAAGTGTGGGATAGATGAGTGGACAGTGAGGTGGGTTGAGAACTGACTGACTGGAAGAGCACAAAGGGTTGTCATTGGCGGTGAAGAGTCCGGTTGGAGACCTGTAACTAGAGGTGCAGCCACCATGGCAAGGGGGATTGGAAACAGATGACCTTTAAGATCCCTTCCAACCCACGCTATTCAATGATTATGATTCTATGAATTCCCTCTCTTATGTTTTTCTTCAGTACTGGGAGAAAAATATTTTTGCAGCATTCAAAATATCCTCTCAGTATTTTTTTTTTCCCCCAGTTAAAATGAAAGCTAAATTAACATGTTTTGTTGTTGTTGTTGTTTAATTTGATTTGCTTTTTTAAAAATTCTAGGTACATTTTTTTATTCTGAGTGATCTAACACATATTTCTGTAGCTTATGACTCCAATACAGTTTGCATTTTCACTGTTTTTTGTGATCAATACCTTTTACAAGCAGCATCTAATAAGCCATAACCTTGGGCTCGTTCTAAGGGATGTATTATTTTACGTGTTTTGCAGAAAGAAAACAGACTAAAATACATAACAACTGTGATGTTATGGACAGAAATTGGCCATCATCAGCATGAATCATTTCCTTCTTAGTTTTTCTTATTAATATCCCATTCTGTGAGTCTGAGACCCATATAACTGGTCTGGAATATGAATCTCAGCCTTTCTGATTAATTCCAAAATTGGTCTTTCACAGTCATCATCTGCAGGCAATTTCCAGAGCTAGGCCTCTTTCACATGTGTTCACACTCTCCTGCTCATTTCACACATCCTCTGAACCACAAGTTCAGTTTAGCAGGCTTAGTGTTCCTGACCTCACTTTCATTATCTTGAAAGCTGAGATCCACATCTCTCACGCAGTATCCTTTTGTTTTCTTCAATATATTTTGTTATGACATGCCACTGAATCTTCTGGATACTGGCTAAATAAAATGGCAAGTCCACAGTGTGTAAAAGTCCAGCCAGTTATAAAAGTCTACCACTTGACAATGAGCTGCACAGGCATTTTGCTGTAATTCAGACCAATATAAATATTTCTAGTAGGAACCATATCTTATATGGTAAGAGAAAAATGGGAGATAGCTGTATTTGGGCTCGGTGCTCAGCGCTATTGTTCGGAGAGTAAACATTTTACTTTTCCCTGCTTCCAGTCCACAACCAAAATAGTTTTGTCTAAAATTAACCAAAAAGGCTCTTTTATCTTAAGAACATTTAGATTTGTTATTTCAAGTAAATGCCATAAAAAGAGTCATTTTGTTTTACAGCAGCAATCTCTTGGAATTTCTGGGCTGCATGCCCTTGGCCAGATCTATGTGAAGTCTTCATAAGTGGGAAATGATCTTTATCTCTATTCATCCCTACATTGGTTGGAAAATGGCATTTTAAACTGTGTGATATGTTGTCTTGAGGGCTGGTATGTCTATTAATAGGTAGGACTTGAACATGAGCTCCCACATCAAGCCTTGTTGTGGGGACAAAAATGGATGGATGTAAAGTAGAAAAATGAAAATTTCAGCAACAGTTCATTTCAGGTTCTAATGTGCACTTTCCAAAACCTCTTTCTGAATGACAACAAGTTTTGTTTCCTTAGAAAATCACAGTGTTGCTGTAAAGACTTCAGAAAGGCAGTCTCTGTATATCCAAATGTACATTCTTTCTGAAATTCATTTCCTTGAGAAAGAAAAAACTGCAAGGCTTATTGAAAATACCTGATAGCCTGGCTTTTGTATCTGTAAAAGTAATAGTAAACACTGTCTTGAATCTCATGGAAGAAGGGTCAACTTTGTAGATAACTGAATAAATATTTACCAGTTTAAGAGGAACCTGATAACACCCTCCAAAATAAAAGTTGCAATTTTGCCTCCATTTATAACTTCCTGTTCTCACATGTTAATAACTTCCTCATACATTAGCCTTTCTGGCAATTCTTCATGCTTGGTTTCTGTCTGAAGGTGATGTACGTATTTGGAACAAATTCATACCACACTTTTGAATAGGCAAGCAGCCAAAATGACAGAGATTTGTTGCTTGGTCTAGAGGTAACTGTCCTTGAGGACTAGCACCTTCCCCTGTATGGGAAATAAATAGAATTACCAGAGCAGTTGAGTGATTCCAACATCATATTTGAGTCAGTGTTGAATATTTTTGGAAGTGATTTAATGATGATACTTCACAATATTATTGTTTTCTTCTTTAATGTTTGAAGAATGTAGTCCAGTTAAGACCTCGTAGGGGTCAAGAAATAAAGGAGAATTCATTCTTAGTTTCTTTATTCAGACAGCTTCTAGAAAAGTTGTCCTCCTCTACTTACATAAAATAGCATTTATTTCTTTTTTTTTTATTTGGGAAAGTTAGTCATAAAGACTATTCCTTCAAGCAGTGAACTGTCTTAAGAACTCTACAGAACAACAAACTTTTGAGCACTTTGAAAGCATACAAGGCTTTGTGACAAATTCTGAAAGGTTCTGATCTCCTTTAGCAGTAATAAATGAAGTCAAAGGTACTTGTTTCTCCTTTGTTCACTGCAGACACTAATCTGAAAGCTGTGAGTACACAGCTTTAAAGAGTACATAGAATAAATTATTTCCTCATTCCCCATTTATTTTTCCCACAACAGGAGTCCTGTCTTCAAATCTTTTTTTTTTTTTTTTTTTTTTTTTTTTTCCTTTTTCTTTTTCTTTTGTACACTACCACATCTCTGTATATGATAACAATTCTGAACTGGAATGCATGGTATTTCCTTGCTCCCATACAGGAATCAGAACAGGATATTGAATCAAACAGTCAGTAAGGCTCTCTCTTTTCCTTACCATGTGGTCTAAGTCTCCTATATGTGCAGAGTTCTAAATACTGTTGGATACTGAGAGACTGTGGTAAGAGAGTATGAAAAGCCTCACATCTTTTTTTCTTTTCTTTTTTTTCTGCTAGGTAGTTTTTCTGCTATTTTGCTAAGAATCTTGCCTGATTCATTCCATTTATTTATTTATTTACTTTCACTCAGAAAGTAAATAAAAATGCCAAATGGCACAAATAGAACAATCTTACTCAGAAAAATCATGTTTTCAATTTTTAGCTATGGCACGTAACTCTGAATAACAGGAGAGCCTTAGGCTCAGTAGGGGTGCACAGGTGTTTTTGTTCCATGCTTTAAGGACAGGTATGAGTTCTCTCCAAAATATCAGGATATCAGTCAGTTCTAATCCAAAAGTTATGTGACCTTGAGGTCAGAATGCTATGACAGAATTTTTCTGAAATAATTTTCTGTGGTTGATTTCTTAAACCAGGCAACTATACTGTAAATATCACACTACTAAGTGGGAAGAGATGTATGGAGTGAGACTGATCAGCATGGAAAAGTTTAAGAACCGTCTCTTACTTTTCCTTGAAATTTAGCTTAAAGAACTTTGGAATATTTATAATAATCTAGTTGGTTCTGTCATCTGTAGACACTATAAGACCCCCTGAACTAATTCCTGTCTAGGTTAAAGCATCTGTGTTTGTAACACTACATGTAAGTCTAAAATTTACTTCCCCCTGTACCTAAGCTCACTAAACTTGCCTTTATCCCACATGGTTCATTGTTGATGATGCCCATCCATGCAACTGAAAATCAGCTTGACCATAAGGAGAACCATACAATTAAAAGTGCATCCTCTTTTCTCAATATAGGAGGCAAAACAATGAGATTGGATTGTATGTTTCCCCCAAGGATGTCTGTATTTGGTCAAATTATTGCTCTTAGTAAAATTAGGGCACTTTGAAGGGAATGGAGAAATGTGGCTCATGAAAAAAATAGGGGTGGCACAATATTAACAAAGAAATATATCCAGGCTTCTTTTACAGTTTACCTTTTCAAGAAACAGCTTACAATACTTCGCATTTTTTGAATGATTTTTTTTTTTTTTTTTGGTCTTGTTGTTTATCCATCAGACTGTGTTAAATTATTTTGTGCTGAACAGAAGAGGCAATTACTAAAGTTTTATTCTTGAAAGGGTACTAAAAGACTGTAATCAAGTCATTGCTAAAAACTGTCTTTGATTAAACCAAACAAATTCAGATCCCAAACTTCTCTGTAAAGTTGTTTTTCTTTTAATCCTTTAATCACTTCAGTGGCTCTCCTCTGAACTCCCTCCAATTCAGCAACCTGGAGCCAGAATACTATGCATGATCTTTCTTTTTTTTCTTTCTTTCTTTTTTTTTTTTTTTTTTTTATCACAAAACCCACTGACATCCAGCTCTTGGATCTGTTCCCACCAAATGCTGATATCAATCTGTGTGTTTGCAACATGCTCTCCTTATGCCTGGGTGGAAGTGTGTTAACATGAGCTCAGTGTTTGGCTGCTTGCCTGGGTTGACATGAACTTTCCCCTGCAATCACTGCACCAGGACTCTCACTTGCAGTGTCAGGGTTTGAGGCAGCCGTAGTCTGAATGAAGTTGAAGAAGAGGCAACTGCAGCCACATGTCTGTCACACCAGCAAGTGATAAAGAAGTGTGCTTGTCTCACCATTAAAATCAAGAGGAAAAGAGAGAGCTGTCTGCAGTTCTCCTATACAGACAAACCTGAACAATGCACTCCTACATTGACTGTGTATAACATTCTTAATTTATGTCATTTAATGTTTGAAGAGTTTACTAGATTACCCACAGTGCCCTCCTTCCTATCATGGGATGTTACTTCTTATCATCTTATTTTTTAAATTATCCTAGTGACTAGTAAGTGGCAAAATACATCTCCTAGTAAAACACTCCAGCACAGTGAGGAGCACAGTCCCTGTAGGTTTCTTCTGAAGTTAATGGAAAAATCTGAACTTCCTCTAATGGATGATCCCCCAAAGGGAAGATATGAATTACTCTCAGGAGAGACATAGTATTATAGGCTGCAAATTTGGCCATCTCATGTAAATCCCTGCTGTTAGCAAAGTTAGTCTGAACCCTCATCCTGATTTGGAGACACAAAGAGTTTTTCCATTTGGAAATTAACCCAATGGTTATCCATCCTGTCATTTTGCTTTCTGTCTAAAGTATCTTGTATTTGATTTTCAGCCATAAACTCTGTTTATATGTTTATTTAGTAGATCAAAAAGTCCTCTATAACCAGCATTTTACTCCTATTTAAAGATCAGATTTGGCACAGGACGGTGAGGAGCAGTTGGAAGGGGTATGCAGCCTGCTCTCATTAAGTGCTAGGCTGCCAAACATAATCTTATGCAGCTGATCAGGAACTCTGCAGCTTCTGCCATTTACTGTCTTGAAATCATTAGGTAATATAAAAGCATACCACTGACATCCACTAATAACTTGTGAGGTGTTACTTGAGAAATCAGAAAAAAAACAGCCTTTGACCAGAAACTGCTGAAAATAAATGTGGCTAACACTGCTTGTGGTGGCATTTAGGGTCATGAATTAGTGGCAGACCGGGTGGTAATAGGTTGATTATTGGGCTTGACAATAACATTATTTTCCAGCCTATGTGATTCTGCTATTTCTGCTGTTGTGAAGTCATTCCAAAGTCTCGAAAACATCATACTGACTTCACTTGCCATCCCTCTTTTGTCTCTTATTCATAACTGAATGTAACTTTTGGGAAGATGGGATAGGCTTTTGGTAGTTACATTCCTGATAAGAAATAAGACCAGCATCAAGCTAACATGTAGTTCACAGCAGAGCT
This sequence comes from Coturnix japonica, assembly GCF_054131305.1. NCBI lineage: Eukaryota > Metazoa > Chordata > Aves > Galliformes > Phasianidae > Coturnix > Coturnix japonica. The sequence continues at coordinate 8,735,629 of NC_140664.1, read as the reverse complement.
ACTGCAGAGACAGGCAGAGGCAAGCTGAGTAAGGACGTCTCAGACTTGGCCATCAGTTTGTATCAACTCTATGGTGTTTTCTCAGGGAGTCAGAACATATGGTGCAACAAAACATCATATTATTGCTCCTTAAATTCCATAGTATTTCTTCAGCTTTTGTACTATTCTCTCTCACTGTGCCATTAACCTGTCCCTTCAGTTGCATCCATCACTTCTGAAAATCGTCTTGATTCTTGTGTGCCAACCTACAATGTTTGAAATGCCAGATATCCCATTTGTGTCCCTGCAACCAGTAGAAATCAACAGCAGTGTCTCACAAGCTCTGATCACCAGTATCTCATAGAACTGTGCTCTTGGGACACGTGAGCAGCCATTTCGTTCATTCTCCTAACAACCTGCTGCCTGAGTGCACAGTCATTAACATCACTCTGGCACTCACCAGCTGCTACTTTGAGCAGCCCATGAATGAAAGGGTCAGCTGCACATGATCGAGTCAGCTGAGTCAGTGATCCTTAATCTAACCTTCCATTGAAATGCAACTCCAGTGCACATCCTCTGACTCAGAGGAGGGCCCACCCTGAACAGGTGCTGGGCAGCTCAGTCTGACAAACTCCTGTTGGAACATGCGCAGAGATGTGCCTGTGAATCCAAATAATTGGAACACTTCAGAATAAGTAGATGTTCTCATGAGACTGGGAATGTGCATGTATGTGCAACATATGCCAGTGCTCTGCAGACTAGAAATGATTCAGTGCAATTATGAAAGAACATGGAAAAGTAAAGTTTTCAAAAGAACTAAAAGGTGAAGATTGAAAAGGAGAAACAGAGTACTCTAGTAATATTCTCAACTACAGCCAATATTTTTACTCAAAAGTCAACATAATTTCCTCAAAAATCTGCATCATGTGCATCTCTTTGACAAAGTCAGCTTCTTCTGAGTGAAGCTGTACAACATTCATAGTGATACAAAAACACAATATAATGCATAATGCATACCGTAGCCAACAAGATATTTGTTTTCCAGTGTTGGTTGAACCTGTTAAAAATAAATTGAAAAAATAAAAATAAAGGATATACATAGCGATCAACCTTTTGATCTGTTCCTCACTTTCTAGTCCTTTACAAACTGCTGTTGTCTGAACAGATTGAGTGCAACCTTCAAACACTCATAAATGGTAAACATTTATATTTATTTTTTACACTTCAAAAATGGTAACACTTCTTCGCCCACTTTATGGTCTTCAGAGGTATTTCTGGGAAGTGAAGATCTTGAGAATGAATTATGTAGCAGCTACCAAGAGTGAAATAAATTCTGAAGAAAAGTAATATTTGCTCAGACCAATTAACTCTGAAATTGTTCAATTTCTTATTCAATTTCTGGGGCCTATTATATAGCCAGGAAAAAAAAAAAGAACACTCTCTTTAAAAATTCAGCACTCATGTTCCCTATAGCCAGAAAAATCCCAGTCCAAGTGTCTGGCTATGTTCTGTCAGTTAACACCACCAGTAGTCAGTCCAGAGGATGGTTTTTGCCTTTCTTTCTTTATCTTCCTAAAAAGCAAATTAGAATATATTTTTATTTCTATCATTATTTTCCAGGCATTCCACTGTAGATTTGCAGAAAGTCTCCTGGTTTCCACAAGGATGATTTTTGTCTAACTAATTGTTTTAAGACACGAGGAATTTTCAGACACCATTAAGAGTATGCATTCCGTGATTAACCTGTTGACAGAAATGCTTAGATTAGGGATGCAAATCCTAGTTTGTGTCTGGTTTATGCTTTGCTATGTAAGCAGAGCTGTATCTCGTGACATCTGTAACGTCATCTCCTCATGAAAAATTTTCACCTTCCACTGTTTAACTGCTACTTTTTTTTTGTCAGCTGGGAATGATGCATATCTCAGCTTATCCGATTTAAGGTAGCCTCTCGTTGTATCCTGTTTTTAAATGGAGGAGGAACGTGTCTCCTTCACCATCACTGCCTGTCAATCTGTTTCCACAGATGTTAAACATTTCAGTGTTTCTTTGAACCCATCAGGAAGACAGAGAGATGCCGTGGTGGCTTTAAACCTTTGTGCTTCTTGTTTCCTGACCATCTAGAGCAGTTAAAATTTTTCCAGCTTTTCTACAAACAGTCCAACCAATCACCATTACATTATAGTACAAAACAGGCCCATAACTCACTTTACTGAGATTTGCAAAGGTGTTTAAGGCAGTCTCATACTCATTTTCTGTAGCATATTCACTGAGAAAAACTTTTCTTTAGCAGACAGAGATGTAAGGAAATGTCTTATGCCACTTTTGAATGTCATAAATAAAATGGAACAGGATGGGTAAAGAAGTAAGAGGTATTATCCTTTGCCTTTTGTACTGCACCAGTCAAGACTAGACTTTCTGATCTATCTAGATGATACAACTCACCAGAAATAAGCATTCAAGTTTACAGGCAGTTGAAAGAAAGATTAAAAAATATGGTGGGTACAACATTTAGTTTGATATATTCTCTGGAGATGAGTCAGATTTTTTCATGGTAATATGGAAAGTATGTAAGAATACTGACTTCTCAGAAGATGAAGAGGAAGGCAAAAGAAAAGTTTGAAAAGGCAGCACAAAGAAGAAAAAGAAAGGCAAGGAAAAATGGTGTAAGAATAAAGCAGTATGGAGCTGAGAGAGAGTAAAGGTAGGAAGAAAAGGAAGTAAGAATCAAGTTTGGGCAAAAGGGAAAGATTTAAGATGAGTTAAGCACACCAATTACTTTGTTGTCAATAGCTTTGGGCTTTCGAGTTCTGTGAATTTGCCTTCCTTTCTTCCCTCAGCATTTCCCTTTGCATTCCCTAAAATCTATTGATATGTACATTTTGCTACTGTGATGTGACTTAAAAGCAATATAGGAAGTGTTCACAAAATTGAGCCCCCGTAATAGCAATGTCTTCAGAGCACAGGCTTGTTTCTCAGGTGGTATAAAATGAGAGTTCCATTGAATCCCTTTGGTCTTTAGTCTTGAATTAAGTAACAAGCATGCTAGTGACTGAATAAAGACAAGAGAATCTCCTTTTTAATTCTTAGAGGCCCTACCTGGGTGTCTGAATTAAAACTTTTTGTCTCTTTAGAAATTTAAACCGTATTTGTTCCATTCTTACATCCATTGGAATTTGCAACATATCTGCTTTGTAGTTGGACAAAGCTTGAAGATTTCCCCAAACACAGTGTGAATCAAACCACACAGGAATATTTGTAAGGAACATCTTGGACCCTTTGAAAACATATTCAATTCTCAGAAGCACTAATGCATTCCACATTTGGTCATTAAACACTAATTGGTAACATGCTGTGGATGGGTTCACTCTCTAACCAGTCAGTATTTCCTAGGTCACAGCATGGCAAGACCTCAGTGCCCTCCCATGACCTGCCCTTTTGAACTTTTAATCCTTCAACTCGTCAGAGAGCATTAGCAACTCAAGCCATTTTGGAAACCATGGGCTTATTTTTCCCCATCTCTTTCAAAGTCTGCTTAGTTTGCCCTCCATCTTTCACTCTCACCCCCTCCTCACTGATGATTCCAGGATGTTTTTTGGGGGCCTTACTGAAGACTTCAAAGTGCCTGATAGTTTATTATGAAACTATTGTCCTTGGTAAATGTCATGGGACTCATGTTTTTTATATTTATAACCTTTTTTCCATTAGTCTGCCACTTCTCTGAGAAATTATGACCTTGGATCTATCAGTTTAACTAAGCTGATTTTATATATAGCGAATGTGTGCGTGTGCAAAAAAAGATGGGATGAAGGGAAGCTACCAAATGACTTTCTATTAAAACAGTGCTTGTACCGGTCCCTCTTAGAGACTGTTAAGTAATTTAAAGGCTGTGATAAGGGAAGAAATGAGGAAACAAATTATGACAGACATTAAAAACTCATATGGCATCTATGACTCCAGTGGACACAGGGTAATAGATTCCGGTTGTTGTCAGGTCCATTATTTTAAACAAATTTAACCTGATGTTTCTTATCAACAACATGTCTAGGATTTTCTACCCTTCCAGTGTTTTCTGTCATCCTCACTATTTGAGTTTCCTCATTTTATCTTCAGATAAATTTAAGTCACTTTTTTAGCTAAATAAAATTTTCCATGGTCTGAATCTCAGGATAGATTACTTAAAAACTAAATCTCAGACTTCACAGCAGCTCAGACGATAACATCAATTGGATCTCTGCAAGAATTTTGGAGATAAATAATTTGGGCACACTAAATGCGAGGTTCCAGGCTGGGGTGGATCACATGGTGCTTTCCAAGGCATACCATCTGAACTTTTCTAAGAGATCCTCCAAAAATATCTAAAGAAAAAAGACTTTTGTCAGTAGTGATATGTCTCAAATACTGAAGTTTGCACCAAACCTAGAGAGCCTTGTGGGTAGTGGGATGGTCAGTGACTACTGCTTTCAGTCAAGTAGAGACCCAGAGCCTTGACTCTACTGGTGAATGACTTTGAGTCAGGAAACATTCCCAGGCACAGCAACACAACTGTTTGTACACTAATATAGTTAGAATAGTTCCGGTACACTTGATTTACTAGTACAGACTTAACCGGACGACTTGAGCTCTGTGCATCTTATCTTAAGGAGTGGATTGTTGTCTTACTGTCATGGTTTTGTAATTTTGCTATCAGTATCAGTATTCCACATCATAACATCATGTAAAGTATGGATACTTCTATTGAATGTGCAGTCCACAGAAGAAGACTACATATCCCAGAGAACAACAGGGTTAATGATAAGTCACGGGACCAGGACGCTGTATAATCTCGTTCCCAGGCTGGAGTGCCCTCCTTCTTCTCTCGAACTTCTCGGAGAGTGGGAAGCGTTCCAGCCGTGTCGCCTAGAGCTCACAGTAGGCCTCTCGGTTTTCGGGGACTCTCTCTCTCTGTTTCGTTCAATTTGTTAGCCTCAATTATATTATATTGTGTTATCTTGTATTTCGGCATCATATTTAGTAAAATAAGTTTTTCCTCCTTAGATTGTCGCTGTTTTATCCCACTCCCTTTTTCCCCCTCCTTTCCGGGCCCCGGGAGGGGGGCCCACGGGGTGGCTTCCCCTGTCACGGGCATAGGTAAATCTAAGTAACCCGTGACAGATTTTTTGGTGGAGAATGCGGGCATAGAGCTTTTTAGCTTTTAGAACAACTCTCTCTTTACTCTTAAAGAGCTTCGTTAGGGGAGTGTTATCTTTTCGTAGCTGCTCACTGAGAACGTGACCTTGAAATACCAGACAAATTGTCAACATTAAGGGCTGCTGTACATTCTCAGCACTGCTATCTAACTTTTGTGTAGAAAACAAAGGGATTTCTTTCTCCCTTAGAGCAAAGCTAGCTAGCTCTGACTTTTACAGAGCCTGCCAGCTATGAATCCACTCTTCATCCCAGTTGCTCTGTTTAAGGGATTGAAAGCAATTATGATCTTCTTAAAGTATTGGTCAACTATTAACACCATAATTTGGTGTTGTGGAATTGTGCAGGTATATAGCCTAATAAGGTGGATACTGATGGAGACACCTGCCTGGTACTTTTATGAGATGTGGTATGGTCAGAATTTTGGCACCTACATCCCAGATGGAATTGTGAATCTTACAAACACTTGCATCCCAGATGGAATTGCGAATCTTACAAGTACTTGCATCCCAGATGGAACAGGCAATTTTACAAACACCACCATGTTTAATTCATTGTACAGGCTAAAAAAACCCTTTTTATTTAGGTTGTACTCTCAGATTTCCACACACCTTTCAATAACTGAGATAGGGTTCATACTTGCATCCATGTTATCACTATTAATGAATGCATATATGTTCCTATGCATTCGTTCTATGCGGAAGTCTCCTCCAGAACCAGAGAATGATGACTGGCAGGGAATATGGAAAGGTTTAGGAAAAGTCTTAGAAGCATGGGGACCCGCAGTGTCATGGGATTTCACTCTTGAACACCTAAGGGACCCTAAGAAATTAAGTGAGTATTTGGGTCAGAGATCTAAGGAGGTAAACCTTATGTGGGGTTTGGCTTATGCATACCGTGCTTTGTATCATACTATTCTGGAGAGAGAGAGTTTCCGATCTGAGATTCAAGCCCAAGTTAATTCTGATCAGTCACAGGAGGCATCAGTAGCAATATCAGTTGCCCCTGTGGAAGGCAAGAAATGGAAACGGGTGTCCACGCGTCTAGAACGAAAAGAAGGAGAAGCACAGGGGGGGGCTGCAGAAGACCCAGGTGCCGGGCATGGAGCAGTACCGAAAAAAGCAAAGGCAAAAACCAAGAGGCATGAAGAAGAGACTGATGATGAGGAGGAAATCACCTATTGTCGACCTCTGAAGCTGACTGAAATCCAAGGCTCAAGAAAGGAGTTCACACGGCGTCAAGATGAAGGTATCCTTGCTTGGTTGCTTCGCTGCTGGGACAACGGGGCCAACAGCTTGTCTCTAGATGGTAATGAAGCTCGCCAACTAGGAAACATTGCCCAAGATGCAGGTATCGACAGAGGGATTAGCAGATGTTCGGATGGAGCTGCCACTCTCTGGTTGCGGCTGTTAGAAGCCGTGAGAGAAAGGTACCCCTATAAGGATGCTTTGAAGCCTAAATTTGATAGTTGGAATACCGTCCAAAAAGGTATTCAGCGCCTGAGGGAATTGGCCATGGCGAAAATGTTGTACAGCCCTGATCCAAGTGAACTTGACCCTGAGAGAGTGAGGGCCGATCCTGACATGTGGCAGAAAATCACAAGTACAGCACCAGAGAGAATGGCACAGTCATTGGTAACAGGTTCTAAAGGGTTCGTGGACAGATGGCCCCGAGTTGTTGAGCTGATTATAATGCTTCAAACCACTGATCAGCAGCTCCCTCAACTGCATGCCGCAGTTTCTGCCATCTCACGGCTAGAAAACCGAGTAGATGAAATGTGCAAGAAATTGTTTCCATCAACTAATCATAATGATGATCCCGTAATAGTATCAGAAACAACTGATGAAGGTCAATCCTCGTACGGGCCACCAGGTCTAATGAAGGATCTGATCAAAGTATTCCAGTCCTACTCCTCACCTGCATCATCAAAAGTCTCAGCTGTTAAACGCACACGCTTCCCAGCTCGAGCAAAGAACAACAGTACGATTGCACCGCGTGTTTCCATGTGGCGCTACCTACGTGACCGTGGAGAAGACATGAGGAAGTGGCATGATCAGCCCACTTCTGCACTACGAGCACGGGTGAAAGAACTACTAGACATACCAACCACCAGTGGAGTTGCTCCAGTCATCACAGGTAACCAATAGAGGGGCCCTGCCCTCAGTCAGGGGAGGGAAAGGGATAATAGAGTTTATTGGACTGTGTGGATTCGATGGCCTGGCACATCAGAACCACAGGAATATAAGGCGCTGGTGGATACCGGTGCACAGTGCACCCTAATGCCCTCCAGTCATGAAGGGACAGAATCAATCCATATTTCTGGAGTGACTGGGGGCTCTCAAGAATTGACTGTGCTGGAGGCTGAAATAAGCCTCACTGGCAAAGACTGGCAAAAACATCCTATTGTGACTGGCCCAGGGGCTCCATGTATACTGGGTATTGATTACCTCAGAAGGGGGCATTTCAAGGATCCTAAGGGGTATCGATGGGCCTTTGGGATAGCTGCTGTAGATATGGACAACATTAAGCAGCTGTCTGTTTTGCCTGGCCTGTCAGAGGACCCGTCTGTTGTGGGGCTGCTACGAGTAAAAGAGCAGCAGGTACCGATTGCTACAAAGACAGTGCACAGACGGCAGTATCGCACCAACAGGGATTCCTTGCTCCCCATTCATGATTTGATTCGCCAGTTGGAGAATCAGGGAGTGATCAGTAAAACTCACTCACCTTTTAACAGTCCCATATGGCCAGTGCGTAAAGCCAGTGGAGAATGGAGGCTGACAGTAGACTACCGTGGCCTGAATGAGGTCACACCCCCATTGAGCGCTGCTGTGCCGGACATGTTGGAACTCCAGTACGAGCTGGAGTCAAAAGCAGCCAAATGGTATGCCACCATTGACATTGCCAATGCCTTCTTCTCTATTCCTTTGGCTGCAGAATGTAAGCCACAGTTTGCCTTCACCTGGAGGGGCATTCAGTATACTTGGAACCGTTTGCCCCAGGGGTGGAAACACAGCCCAACCATTTGCCATGGGTTGGTCCAAACTGTACTGGAACAAGGTGGTGCTCCTGAACACCTGCAGTACATTGATGACATTGTTGTGTGGGGTGATACAGCAGAAGAGGTTTTCACAAAAGGAGAGCAGATCATCCAAATTCTTCTACAAGCCGGCTTTGCTATTAAGCGAAGCAAAGTAAAAGGACCTGCCCAGGAAATTCAGTTCTTAGGTATAAAGTGGCAGGATGGACGTCGTCACATCCCAACAGATGTGATCGACAAAATCACTGCCATGTCTCCACCAACTAGCAAGAAAGAGACACAATCTTTCCTGGGTGCAGTAGGCTTTTGGAGGATGCACATTCCAAACTACAGCCTCATTGTAAGCCCCCTTTATCAGGTGACGCGGAAGAAGAACGATTTTGCATGGGGCCCTGAGCAGCAGCAGGCTTTTGAACAGATTAAACAAGAGATAGCCCGAGCTGTAGCACTGGGGCCAGTACGGACTGGACAGGATGTAAAGAACATCCTCTACACTGCTGCTGGAGAGAAAGGCCCCACTTGGAGTTTGTGGCAAAGAGCCTCAGGAGAGACCCGAGGCCGACCCCTGGGATTCTGGAGTCGATCATATAAGGGGTCTGAAGAGTGCTACACTCCAACTGAGAAGGAGATCTTAGCCGCGTATGAGGGGGTTCGGGCTGCTTCCGAAGTAGTCGGGACTGAAACACAGCTCCTTTTGGCACCTCGACTGCCAGTGCTGAACTGGATGTTCAAAGGACAGGTTCCCTCCACTCATCATGCTACCGATGTCACCTGGAGCAAGTGGATTACGCTGATTACACAGCGAGCGCGAATGGGAAACCTCAATCGTCCAGGAATCCTAGAGGTAATCATGGACTGGCCTGAAGATAAAAGGTTTGGAACATCACCAGCAGAAGAGGTATCACGTGCTAAAGAGGCCCCACCATACAACGAATTACCAGAAAATGAAAAGAAATATGCCCTATTCACAGACGGATCATGTCGCATTGTAGGGAAGCATCGCAAATGGAAAGCTGCTGTGTGGAGCCCCACACGACAGGTTGCAGAGGCCACCGAAGGTAAGGGAGAATCAAGTCAGTTTGCAGAGGTAAAAGCTGTCCAGCTGGCCTTAGATGTTGCTGAACGGGAGAGGTGGCCAATGCTGTATCTTTATACTGACTCATGGATGGTGGCAAATGCCTTATGGGGGTGGTTACAGAGGTGGGAACAAAACAACTGGCAACGGAAGGGTAAATCTGTTTGGGCCGCTGAATTATGGAAGGACATTGCTGCCCGAACAAAGAATATGGTTGTAAAGGTGCGTCATGTGGATGCACATGTGCCCAAAAGTCGGGCTACTGAAGAACAACAAAACAACCATCAGGTAGATAAAGCTGCCAAAATTGAAGTGGCTCAAATTGACTTGGACTGGCAGAATAAGGGTGAATTATTTCTAGCTCGATGGGCTCATGAGACCTCAGGTCATCAAGGAAGAGACGCGACATATAAGTGGGCCAGAGACCGAGGGGTGGACTTAACCATGGATGCTATTGCGCAGATTATTCATGATTGTGAAACATGTGCCATAATTAAACAAGCCAAAAGGATGAAACCTCTCTGGGAGGAAGGGCGGTGGCAAAAGTATAAATATGGGGAGGCGTGGCAGGTTGATTATATCACCTTGCCACGATCTCGCAGTGGTAAGTGTTATGTACTCACCATGGTAGAGGCAACCACTGGGTGGCTTGAAACATACGCAGTACCCCATGCAACTGCTCGAAACACCATATTAGGTCTTGAGAAACAAGTCCTGTGGCGACATGGCACCCCAGAAAGAATTGAATCTGATAATGGGACACATTTTAAAAATTCCCTTATAAATACTTGGGCCAAAGATCATGGCATTGAGTGGATTTATCATATTCCCTACCATGCACCAGCTTCTGGTAAAATTGAACGATATAATGGGTTGTTGAAAACTATGTTGAAAGCAATGGGTGGCGGAACATTTAAGCACTGGGAGAAGAATCTAGCAGAAGCCACTTGGTTGGTGAATACTAGAGGATCTGTCAATCGTGATGGTCCTAGTCAATCTAGCCCCCTACACACTGTAGAAGGAGATAAGGTCCCTGTTGTACATGTAAAGAACATGTTGGGAAAAGCTGTTTGGGTCCTTCCAGCTTCTGGAAAGGGCAAACCTATCCGTGGAACTGTCTTTGCCCAGGGACCTGGGTGCACTTGGTGGGTAATGCAGAAGGATGGGGATGTTCAGTGTGTACCACAAGGGAATTTGATGCTGAGGGAGTGCAGTCAATAATTTTATGTATTTATATGTATATATGTTTGCATGTGTAGTGTATTTTAGTTATTATAGTATTATAGTTGTACATTTAGTTATGTTACATGTAATTCTACTGTTTAGCTATCATAATTTTACATACGTGTATATATATGTATATATATTTTTACCATGATGTAATAATGTAGAATAAGGGGTGGAATGTCATGGTTTTGTAATTTTGCTATCAGTATCAGTATTCCACATCATAACATCATGTAAAGTATGGATACTTCTATTGAATGTGCAGTCCACAGAAGAAGACTACATATCCCAGAGAACAACAGGGTTAATGATAAGTCACGGGACCAGGACGCTGTATAATCTCGTTCCCAGGCTGGAGTGCCCTCCTTCTTCTCTCGAACTTCTCGGAGAGTGGGAAGCGTTCCAGCCGTGTCGCCTAGAGCTCACAGTAGGCCTCTCGGTTTTCGGGGACTCTCTCTCTCTGTTTCGTTCAATTTGTTAGCCTCAATTATATTATATTGTGTTATCTTGTATTTCGGCATCATATTTAGTAAAATAAGTTTTTCCTCCTTAGATTGTCGCTGTTTTATCCCACTCCCTTTTTCCCCCTCCTTTCCGGGCCCCGGGAGGGGGGCCCACGGGGTGGCTTCCCCTGTCACGGGCATAGGTAAATCTAAGTAACCCGTGACACTTACTTTGGAAAAAAAACATACTCAAGTGACACTGGTCTTTCTTGCCTCTTACTGCAGTGGATGAGATCAAGTTCACTAAATATCTGACTTTGAAAAGGAAAACAACATAAAAATTAACTCCCCCCCCTCCCCCCCTATTTTTTTTTTTTTTTTGTACAAATTGACTGATATATACTATACTTATTTGTTATCTTTTCTCAACACCAGCAAGGGCAGAGTCTACCCTTTCTTACAAGGATTTCTCCTCTTGCCTTCACCACTCCAACATGTCACTGGCAGTATGTTCTTGGCAGCGGCCCCACTTGACAATGCTTCATTCCCAATTCCCACATAAGGGCTAACAGAGTTTGGTGACCTTTTGCATCAACACTTGTTTACTAAAATTAGATTTTTGCTTCCTGGCATACTACCACACAGATTATACTCCTTAACCTGTCATCCATGTAGGTCAGGCAGCCCCAGAAATTGATGATACTTAGGAAGAAATTTCATGAAAAGGAAAAAGAGCTCAGGGAAAAAAACAAAACAAAACAAAACGATAAAAAAACAACAAACATAAGAAAAAGATGTTTCTGTAGCAGTTTGTATGCATCTATCTGCAGTGTGAGTACACATGCACGCAAGAGATTAAGTGATGGTGTCAGCCACAAAAGGCTGGGAGGTTAGATACAGGTCAGATAAGCATCTAGCTATTTAGATGTGCTTTGAAAGTTCATTTGAATTTAGGATTCGTGGAAGCCATGAATAAAACCCTTATAAAATAGAGCTTGTCAGGGTCATTGCAAATATTTAGGTGGCTGTAGCCAGTATTCGGAGAATCTGAATTTCATTATACATTTCCATGACTTCTCGGAGCCTGTAAGTGAGAAATGAAGATTTGGAAAGGAAAACCTTCAATATGATATCCTGAGAAATGAGACTGCTCCGAAGGGAAATGCTACTTAATATTTCAGTGTTAATGAGCCCTGAGAAATGAGATGAATAGGCTATATTAATCTTAAACTGAGAACTATATTACATCTAAAACTATATTACATCTAGATTTATCTTATTTTAAGAATTGTGGTCCCATGTTGCTTACCAGTGTATTAGGACATGGGATGCAGTCTCTCTCTCTCTCCTACGAAGTTTATGATCAGGCTCATTCTGAGATCCAAGAAGGTGATACATAATTAGCAGAAGACAATGAGAAGATTAAAAGGAAGTTCTGGTAATTTGGGTCTGGATGAACAGAGAAGTTTTTTCCTTAGCAATTAAACATTTACTTAAAGAGTAGGCTTATCTTTGTATGAATCAAGATGTCATTCAGCTTCTTTTGGTGATTATAGTCTGTATAAACTTGTGCGTCTCTATGATCTTTCTTTTCTCATTGCTCACATCCAACATGAAACTTGGTGCTGTGTCCTGCTGCCCTTCGTCTGTCAGTGTTTCAGCAACTTCAGAAGAGCCAAGCATTGCTTTGTTAGCTGTTGCACATCACTCTAACTCACCAATTCTGTGAACTTATTGGGAGTGTGTTAACTATACCCTTCTGTGCTGGACTATACAATGCCTTTAATGTTTCAATGAAATGATCTGTAAGGCCACCTTAGATATCTTAAAGAAAGAGGCTATATTTTAACTGGCTATAAACCATTAGAAATTATGAGACATTAGAAGTTATGAGATGGTTACACAATTACTCTTTGTCTAAGTTACGCATATACCCAGGATGTGGTGCTTGAAGGTATATTTGGAGGGGAACAGAGGACAACACTGTCTTTCCAGCAGGGCACTGTGTCTGATTCTGCTTATTTTCCTGTGACATATAAACAGCACTATCCTGCTGTCCTCTCCTGTATGCAATACACTGCTCGTGTGACTGCTCTGCTTGGCCAAACAACTCACGTATTTTCCTATGTGATGCTGGGGAAAGTGAAGTGTAGACTGAAGTTTTCATTCTTTACATGTGGTTATGATGTTTGCAGTTGTGACACTGCAAGTGACGCAAAGAGAGAGGAAAAGGCTGCTTTTTTAGCAAGATGCTAACACAGAGATATAATCCACCCACTGATTTTAATCGCCTTTCACAAATCCTCATGCATCACTAGGTTCAAGCCACTAATGTCATGCCTTCTTTTCTAGCCCTGCTGTCAGGTTTCTTAGTACTGGATGGGCTGGGAAGGTCACTGCCTCCTATTCAACTGGAGGGGGAAAAAAAAAAAAAAAAAAAAAAGGACATTTTATGCTCCTTAAACTGCATTTGCTGCAGTATGTTCATAGCCCCTGGAGACACTATTATGGAACCTTGAAATCCAGCTGGCAGTTTACAATGCTTCAAAACGTGAAAGTGAGGACTGGGAACCTTAACTAGGGAAAAAGGAAGAATTTTGATCTTGTTCTCTCAAATTAAAAGGAAAAGTAATGTCAGCAGTATGTTTGCTTTACATTCTTGCACTAGAAAAAAGATGATGAAACAGGTTTTAAATGAAGAAAATTCTTTTTTTGTATGGTTTTCTTGCAAATGCTTCCTTAGTTATAAAAAATAAGACTGCTGACACAAAAATATCTCCATCAGAAAAGACAGAAACACTGCACTGTGTTGGCTTGCTGATGCTTTCCATATTGTTCTCCTTCTATATGCACTCCTCAGGCATATAATGTGTCCATACTGGACCTTCTCCCAGACTGATTCACAATTCAGTCTACTTTGCATCCTTTCCACTCCTTAACAAGACTATGGTCCATTAGAGAAAAGGCCATCAGCCAGGAGGGTTAACTTACTAACAGAAATATTCCAGTCCCTACAAGAAACAATGATACTCTCAGTCAGAATATATGCTTTTACTTCTTTACTAAAAACAAAGGTCTCCTGAGAAAATACTAATATGTGTTATTTTCTTTGAAAATGCTTTCGTGATCCTGATGATACCTCCTCCCTTTTCACAGGCAAAAGCATGAATGCTCCCTGGATTTCTGCAGTGAGTCATTATTTTTTGTTTATTTGTTTTTGTTTGTTTGTTTTCACTGAAAATTTCCAGAGACAGAAAGCACCAATGATGATCTGTTTTCTGGTCACCTCTAGCCAGCAGCCTTATGGCTGTGATTGGTATTTTCCATTCAGTTTCCGCAGAGTGTCTTTTACCTGTCTTTATAGAAGGCATTCACTTTAAGCACATTCCATTTTATACTTGTTATATATCCATGATCAGCAAAATCAGCTGGATCTCCTCCACTGGAGACAATGGGATTTTGGGAGCACCTCTCATAAGAAAAATCTTTTTAATGAGCAGAACAAGTCAGGAGTAGAAGGCTTTTCTCTTTCTACCAAATTAGTAACTCTTATACTCATTCAAGTATTCTCCTTTTACTACCTCAAAATGAAAATGTAAGCTACTCACAACTTGCTGTCTTTTCCCATGCTTCCTCCCTCTTCTCAACTATTTTCTGCAGTTCTTCTTTGACAGCTCCTGCGCCAATCATGGAACATTACCAGCCCTAACACAGGTGTGGTCCATACAGATATGCACTTATTTCAGAGTATCATTCAGAAAAGCAAGCATTCATTTGTTATGCTTCATCTTTTTGAAACAAACAAATAAACAAACAAACAACGAATATTGATTGCCCTTTAATAACAAACTTTACAAAGATTTTGCCTTGCTTTCCATTTTAAACATGATACCTTAAGTTAGCAATGTGTTTTTAGAATCTTAATTCACCACTTGTATGGCAATTGTTTTTAATTTTAGCATTACTCTCTCTTTTTTTCCCCCTATGAGGGGCACTTCATAAGTGAGTACTGACTGTATGTGGAAAGTGGGGACTATGACTGATCTATACCTGTAAGGAGTGGTTACTAATTTGTCATCAGCCTCCAGAGAGCCTTAGCACTGCTTAGTTCATGCAGTAATAAATCAGAGTTACAGTGAAGTCAGAAGTTCTGAATTTCCTAAATTCAACTGTTTTCTTCTTTGTGAACATGGAAGGTGAGGAAGAAATATACTGTTTTGGTTGAGTCTCAGTTTAGGGAATGACTGGAAAGGGAAGAAGTCCTCAGAAATATAACCAGAAGAGCAGTAATTCTTAGTGCTTGAGATGTTTTGAAATAATTTCATTTATTTTTGATTTCATGGCTTTAGTTTGCATTCACTGTTTGCTAAGTAGGGACTCTCAAGACATGAGTTCAACGGTGATTTTACTACAGGTTTCCTTTGAGATTTTCCACAAGATGATTATGCTCTGTCTTTTGTGATTTTTTTTATTTTTTTTTTTTTTTCTCCCACTGAAATAAACTAGAGTTGAGCACTCAGCTCCTTTGACTTGATTTTCCAGCTCCAATAATGGGTGTATTTTTCCTTAATTTCTTATAAATAGATGTAAATACTGAAGATCAGCTTTTTCAACTGGCAGAAAAATGTCCATTGTTGTGTAACCTACTGCCCATTTTCACTGCACATGCCCAGAGTGACTGGATCTCCTACTTTGCTTTATGGGGAAAACTGTTTCATTGTCCAGTGAAAGCAAATAAATGATGGCTCTTGCAGAGCAAAGGAATCACCTCTACAGTACAAAGTAGGAGCACTGCATGGGAAAACCAAGGCACTGAAAATGAATATAGTGACAAGAAGATAAGTAGCTTGCTCCAAAAATAATGTCTTCTAGTTATTACCGTGGAAACTGCAGCAGATATATAAAAAACACAATAACATCATTTGATAGAGCTAATTATCAACTACAAAACTCAATTTTCCAACATAGTCACCACCATTAGCTGTGTGTTGTCGCCAGTAATGAACAAAAGCCTGCATACCATGACTGTAAAAACTGTGGAAGTGACCCACTGTTTCACAGCTGCTATGATGGCATAATTGCTAGGAGAATGTTGTCCATTCAGTCCATCTTTTATTGCTCTGATCAGATGGAAGTCAGAAGCAACCAAATCTGGGCTATAATATGGATGTGGTGGAACACAACGTGCTCCATGGTCTTCAGACATGTACAAGGCCTTGTGTTCTTTTGTTTCAAGGGAAAGGTTGTCTTCTTTGTGGCCTGACTTTAGAAGTTCAAATCTTCAGCTTAGTCAGTGTCATCAAGCAGCAGTCAGAGATGATGGTTTGCCTGCATTCCAGGCAAGCCAGAATGATCACTCCTTTCCTATCCCAAAAGACAGTGCACATCCCTTTACCCACTGCCAGCTGCATCCTGACCTTTTTCTTCAATAGGGAATTCACATGTTCCTACTCCACGTACTGATGTTTTGTCTGTGGCTCATAATGGTGGCACTATGTCTTGTCACCAGTAAAAATGTGATCCAGAAAACTGCCACCTTCAGCTTTTTATTGGTTCAGTAGGTCCTGATGACAATTTTGCATATGGGGTTCTTTCTGTTCCTGTGTGATCATTCATGGTACCCACCTGGCACAAACTTTGTGCTTTTGTAATGTTGCCATCGTTATTTCCAATGCAGTAAGACAATATTCTGCTCTGTACACAGTTCCCTGATTATAATTTGCCAAATTACATGGATGATGATTTGATCAATGCATTCTTCATTTTGTGGTGTGAAAGCTGCGCACAGCCATCCATAACAAGGCATTTCTGTCATATTCCTGTTACCGCTGCTGAGGTGCAGCACCCACTGCCTCACTGTGCTGACACCCTCTCTTTGGTCTGCATACATTTTCAGCAATCACAAGTGAAAGTTTGCAAGTGCAATTTTTTCTGCAGGGAGGAATTCAATTCCATAGCTTTACTTCATACACAATTCCATGTTAGACGCCATTTTGTCATTCTGCCCTTCTGTTGCCATCTGTCTCACAGCAACAAAATGTAATGGAATATTGGTGGGAATGTTCAGCTTCTATTGCCAAAATCTGCCTCTGTTGTTGTGGGCCAAAATAATAAAATAGCAGGCATTACTTTCAGAGCAGAGCTCATATTTCTTACTGAGCTTTCTCTTAGATATGTTTTGATTACAAGATTATCTTATAGTTTTTTGAAGGGGTCATGATATTTTTTTCCTCTCTCTAAATGTTGTATTATTGGCACATAAAAGAATGTTTTCCTAAGAAGTAGGTTTTTTTATGTTGTTGTTGATTTTTGTTGTTGTTCTTTGTTTTTCTTTAACATGATTGTAACAGGCTTTGCAAAATTTAAAAAAAAAAAAAAAGATTTTTATTTGGTTAGTTGGCTGGTTTTTCTAATGTGATTTTAAAAGGACATTTTATTCTCACGTTAGCTTTTACTGCTTTCAAAACTATTTTTTCACTAATATTTTCAGTGATAGAGTTTTGAGGTGAAAAATTTTTTCAGGGAACTATCTATTTTGTTGGAAAAAAATATTACCCTCTCTACTTTTTTGTTATTTTCATTGATGTTGTTTTTCTGCTGCAGTTTTCAACTTTATTCATAAAATACAAAACCAAATAGTCTTGCATGCACATGTAAGTAAGCGTATCAACAATTTGATTCCTGGCATATCAGGTTTTTAGGTACGATAATGCAAAAGATGACCTGTGTATTAGTCAGTGTTGAGGAAAACAAGATCTTTTTCCCAAACTTAGAACGCAAAATGGTAAAGAAGATCACAAACCAAGAACAAAGTAAAGAAGTCTGCATGGAGAACCTTTCCTAAGTATTTTATAAGAACAAGGAAGCACAAAGTTCAGTTCAGGCTGGAAGCGACTCTGCTGCCGTTTAATAAACAAGTTGCGTTACAATAGAGGATTGGTAAATGGCCTTTTATGTAACACTGAACAAAAGTACATACTTTGCTGTGCTATACTTTCCCCCACTACACATGGGAACTGATATAATTTTTTCCCCTTTGTGAAGCATTTTGTGATGAATGTAGAGAGCCTTCTAAAGTCAAGAAAAAGAGGCAAACAAGCCTGCCAGAGCTCCCATCTCTGGTCATCAAGAAAGGTGCCCTCTTAGGGAAAACTTCATCTCAGAAACTTATATCTCCCCAGTTTTCTTGATGTGGAGTTGAATGTGAGTTAAGCATAGGAAGATACAGTGATTACAAAAAACTTTCCTTGAGTATATCTTTTGATCTCTGACCTCCAAATTGTAACAGCTTCATCCCTTCTGAGAAGAACCTGCTCATTTCTTAGAAACAAACAGCAGTGAGATACTTATGAACGTGTGCTGTAATGGAGGAGCTAGAAATGCTCTAGTTAAAGGTCAGAAGGTTTACGGGTTTTTGTTTTACGTGTGGGAGATTGCTGATTTCTATTTCCTTCACTCTGCCCCATTTTTGTCTAGTCAGTATGAGGAACAGATAAAGGCATTCATCCAAAGCTGTGTAACATGATAAATACACATTCTGAATTTTAACGTCTGGTGCTATGTCCTCTGGAAATAGTCTTGAACAATGACAGCTATACTTGGCATTTGGTAAAATCAGCTGGACTACCAAGGGATCATGAGGTCTGAATAGTAGAGCTGCAAGATCAAGAAAGGCTTTCTCCAGCATAGTTTTGCTGACATATCTGAAATATTTGGTCTATTCCTTGTAGTTATTAGGCACAAATGGTGAACACTGTAGAGGGAGAGCTAGGAGATTGAGCATTCTTAAGCAGTTTTCTTGGACAAAGGTCATTTATGTGTGCCAAATACAAATTTATATCATGGAGCCTTGCAGAGCAGTGAAAAAAGTAAGAACTTTCCTTTTAGCTGCATTTGTAATGACTTATATATTTGGCATTCAGACCACTTGGAAATGAGCTTGTCAGATGCTGGCTGTGAAAATGATTCCGAACTAGAGGAAGTGATCTGGCTATGCACCTAAGAGGTGAATCATGCTGCATCAAAGATGTCTTTTTAATAGAGAGAAGAAGCATATCTCCAGATTCGTGTGTCACTCCAACTTCCCATGGAGTGTTTGGACTCAGTTCCCCACCCACAAGTAGCTGGCTGCAGTCTTGACTGAAATAACATAGGATGTAGTACCTGGCTACCCTATTATTTGTTGGATGTGTTTCATGCTTATCTGGAAAAAAATGCAAGTGACTCACTATTCCTATTTTTCCTTTAAGAAATTGTACATAATGAAAGTTCTCAGGAAGGAATCTTTATAGTATCCTTATCCTGTGTTGACATCCAGACTCTCTTGTGCTTTCAATGTAATTTCATTCACTAATGAGTGAGGAAATTTGGCACTTTCCCCTCTAACTCATTGCTTCCTAAGCCACACTAATTTATACTTTAGCATGTGTACAGAGGCAGCCCAGGTACCTAACTGCTACTTAAGCAGTGCTGAAATTCAAATAGGAAGTGGCATACCACCAAGGCATTTGATTGACCATAGTGTATTTGGCATAAAACCATCTTTGTCTTCAGCAACATCCTGCTGGATTATGCGGCAGTAGAACTTCAGCCATCTGTGAAAACATACAGCTAAAATAGGAGACATCCTCAGAGATCAGACATACCAGCTAAGCAGAACTTCCCAGGTTCTTAAATTTAGACCTGGGCCTACTTAATCTTCCGTGATATTTGACCCATAGAATGCAGATCTTCCTTTTAGTTTTCTTCATTAGACTTATCAGTAAGCATATTTCAATATATACAAAGTGTTATGTGATGTAAACTTCAGCTATCTTTGAAAGAAAAAGCTGGCTTCATTTCCAAGGGTACTGTTCATCATGTATGAGAGTTCATCATTGATGACAATCAAGATTTGTTTAATGGTGTTGTGACTTATGATCTGGGGAAGCATTTTTAGACATTCAAGAAGATTTACCCAAAGGAAATTGCCATTAGTATTTCTAATCTTCTCTATTCCTCTTCCAACAGAAATACTTACATATTAATAATTTCCATATTCCAGATCTTAGAGGTTTTCTGGAAGCAATATGAAGTTCAGACAGCCTACAATACTGATGAATTGCTATAGGTTTGCTTTCTTTTCTACTAGAAACTTAATTTCATACTTGTACTTATCTGTTTGTGATCACTGTTATAGGCAGGATAAGAAGACTTCCAGCCTGATCCAATCTGTCCAGTCATACATTCCTGGTCTTAGCATTATACATTAGTGCTGGCTCTGGAATATGCAATTAATTATATTGGTTCATATTAGAGGATATGAAAATTTAATTTTTACTAAAAATGGAAGATTATGTCATTGAAAATTTTAAGGTGGAAACATCTGAAAAAGCACAAGCAGTGAAAACTTTTTACGTAAGCAACATGTTTAAGAAGAATGAGATTATAAATAACTACTAATGTAGAATGAATCAATTTTCCTAATATTACATCAACACTGAAATCAAAGATTGTTGTCTCAGCTGGAATAATATAGAAAACCTACTGAAACAATTTAACCTGATGTTTATTCTTGTCTATTCATTAAAAAGCAACAACAAAAATCCACCACAGGTAGTTAGCTGAGTTATGTATTTTTCAACCAGGAAAAGAAAACGAGTTTAATTAATACCACAAGATTAATATTTTAGGTAGACTAAATGATTGATGTGTGCTTGTCATTTAAAAAATATAAATACATATGAAAGAACTATATAGGAATCACATCAAATTTTCAATCTATTGTTTATATTTTATTTAACTATTTAAAGGCTATTATATTTATATTACATAGTTGTTGTGTAAATTATATTTCACGTCTATTTGCATGCTTATTTAGCCTTGTATACTATAATCCTGTATCTATGTAAAATAAATGAACTGCTTATTTTATTTACAAGTGATATCTTACTTTGGGTATTTTCTAGAACATGAATCATTTCAATTTATTATAAGTACATAGCATATAACTCTGTCCTTCCACCAAAGAGTTTTACTCACTTGTTTCTTAACTAAAATTCCTGACAGCAGGATGATCTTAACTTTAGCAATTTAAGTTCAAGAGTCACATTTTAATAGTATTCAGGTGAGCAAATTTTGATTTAGATGAGGTATCATTTAATAAATGTTTGCCTTAAGTCAAATGCAGTTACATCCATAGATATGAAAGTTTGCTTGTTTGTCTTTTTGTTTCCTTGTTTGTTTTTCTTCAAGACATATGTATGTGTGCTAAACATATATGAAACACTGCAAAAATGCTAACTATCTGTTTAAGCCAAATGAAACAGAATAAGAATCTGGACTTGGTTATCCATGAGGAATGTTTTTTTTCCTTGGGAAACAGACTTTTCAACAACCTAGTAAACAGAGAAAGAGCATCACATGGTTTGCATTACAATTTCTTCTATTAGCTTTAGACTTTCAAAATGAAGTACTCACTCTAGGATTTTATGTGGTTAACTTAATGTGATGGAGAAATAAGAAGAAAATATTGAAACTTTTGTGCCTATGATTAGACCAAATTAATACTGATTGACTAGAGCTTTAAGAATTCCAGTTATGTTTCAAATCTCCCATCGAAGGTAATGGAGAAAATAATGAGGAAAAAAAAAAAAAAAAAAAAAAAAACAAAGAAAAAAAAAAAAGACTGAGGACAAAAGAAGAATGATCTCGTATTTAGCACACTTGATTTAGATCTTGGCTCAATTTCTTCCTTGGTCTGAATGATCTTACTCTTTAGCTAAATTTAATCTCATTGAGACTCAGTTTCCCGTTATTAAAACAGGTAGTGATTAAAGTCCTTCCTCTGCCACTCTCAGTATTAGTTATAAATCTTTTTGAGCAGGAATCCATCCAGAATGAGTACACACAAAGGAAGCTCATAACACTTAATGCATTTTAAAAAACTGGTTATATATTTGTAGGTGCATGAAGACCTCTCCAGACATGGAGGGACATGTGACTCTCTCTAATTTTGCATTCAAATGCTTTTACATGGTGACTAAAGACTAAATCTAAAAAAAAAAGTAATGGGAGCCAAAATCCCAAACTGCACCAATAATAATCTTCTCCAAGGGCTGCTTGAGTAGGTATCTAAAGCCTGCAAGTTGGTGAGTTATTAGTAGTCAGGTGAAGAAAAAGGAAATAGGATCCAATGAGAGACGGAAACAAATCTCTGGTATTTAACCTCCTCTCTAATAAATCTAAGTCTATAAAGCAGCAGATCATGCTTAATGATCTGCTTTGGCTGAGGTCTGCAGCACCTCCTTGAATATGCTGGATATTTGAAATGTGTTGTACAGATGTACATGCCCTCCCAGATTCTGCTGCAAATCTCAGAACCAAATTTAGATATTGCAGTAAGCAGATTTGACACAACTTTCCTATGAAAGCAGAATCCTTTCCATTTCAGTGAGGGCAGACTGGCCAAGTCATGAAAGCTGATAATGACTTTGCTGCTTGAAGAACAATGAAACCAAAGCACGTCATCATTCAGGATACTGGTTTGTGTTGGAGATGAATGAAGTGTGAAATCAAACAAAATTCTGTAGGTAGTATGCTTTCATTAGAAATAAAACTCTGGTTGTTGCAGTGGGGTATCATCCTGTTCATTGCAAAGCACTCTTCCTTAAAGAATGTCTGGAATCACCATTGGAGAAGACTTCTAATCAGAACTTTCCATGAGTGGAAAGAAGATAACGAGGGACTAAGTGTGTGTGAGAGGGAACAGTAATTATTATCTCAGATCTGCTGTGAAGGTGCAATTCGAGAGAAGGATTCTCAGTGTTCAGGTTTAAATGGTTAGGATGGAGATATGAACATGGACAGATGATACATTCATGAGTCCCCTTTTTTTTCTTGTGGGATGTCTGAGAAGATCTCAGTTTTCCTTTATAAATCTTAAGCAGTGTTTTTATGACAAGGTTCTAACAGGAAGCAAAAAGATGATGTACTTTCCAAGTAGTGCAGCAATAATCTTGTCTTTAAAGATATCTAATTTCTGTAACATGGAAGAGATTATTTTACACCATATGGTAGCTGTCCTGTGATGTCATAGTGATTAATGACAGGATCAGTTGGATACTCCAGTGACATAACAAATGACCTGGGTTTCTCGTAATGGCAAAATGTACATGGCTGTCCTAGGACTGCAATTAACTGAGCTCTACTCTGAGCTCTCCCCGGGTTTAAGTACTGTAAAATGAATTCAAAGTTGACAAGCAATTTCACGAGGATATGGGTCAGACATTCTGTGACTTTTGGCAGATCCCTCAGTCTATGAATAACTGCTTCTCCCATCTATAAAACTATTGTTATAATTAGCAACTCACGGGCTTGCTGTAAAAGTAACTACCTGAAGGTCTGTGAAGCCTTTGTAGAAGAAAAATACTAAGTAGAAATGCCACATTTTAACAAAAACATCTGTGCATTTCTAACTCTGTCATAGGATGAAGAACCTGCCCAGTTCTTTCTTAAACAGTTTAGTTAGTCTCATGATTATCCATCAGATAACTTCTGAGAGGTCTCTGTTAAAATTTTTGTGCTCTACTTTCTTGTCAAAGATTTTTTGGTTAACCATGGTTCCCTCTCTGAAGTGAGTCTGAGAGCAGATAAAGTGTTCTTACTGCAGTGAAACAAAGTAATACAGTCAAGGAATAATGCACACCACCAAACCATGGCAACTTTTCACGTCACTACGCTCCACCTTTACTGATAGTTAAGACTCATTCTAGCTTTTATTTTAGATGATGGGTGTAGATGTATATTATTTGTAATTATCTGCTTTTATTTTTTTAAAGCAAGAAATCCAAAAAACTCCTTTTCTTGATCCAGCCTTTATCTCTGATGTTCAGTCTCTTCCTGACCTTTTGGACAAAACTACCATCTTTGACATATGCTCTGTTTGGGATCAAGTTCTGCTTGTATCAAGCTTCTCAGACTCTTTGCACTCGGGATCTTCAGGTGACGCATCTTTTTTGTTTCTCTTTCTTTGTGTCTAGTGATAGTGGTAGAACATGTATTGGTCATTTCATCATATTTCTGTACTTCTTTCCACTTCAGATTACTGGATGATTCAATTAACAAATGTAAGTAAAAAGGCCTGTTGCTACTGGTTTTTCAAAAAAATGTAATAATATCATTTTGGTTTGGCTTTTGTTGTTTTGTTTAGCAAAAATGAAGATACTGAAGGTATGAATGAAATGTTTAAGGGCTGACATATTTGTATTATCCATATAACATTTTCTGATTTTCTTGAATTAATCATACCTCTGAGTTGATTATGAATCTTGCTATATATGAGTGTCTAATTACTCCACAGTAGTGAAAGAAGCTCATTCAAAACTCTCCTACACTATTAATATACTCATTTCAAGAGTACCCTGGAGGTGAGAAGAAATGCATTTCTATAGACATTTTGCTTTAGGCTAGATTATCCAGACAACTGACGTGAATATCACATAATGCATAAACTAAATAACATGGATATTTGCATTCTTCTCTGTTCACTCTTTGTTTCCATAACAGTTTTGGAGGTGAGAGGACCACACAAATTTCAAATTACTAATAGAAGTGAAGAAAGAAAATTCATACAGGTCATGTTCCCGTGATGAGTCTTCAGATGATTCTAGAGGATAGTTAGTAAAAGATGTGATGATGGGAGAAATGCGAGGCAAACACAGGCCATTCGCTGGCTTCATTTTATTCATTGCTGTTCATGCAAAACCACTGCTCTCTACTTAATCCATTGTTGTTTTATGTCTTCTGAAGTGGCTGTTGATTGCTGCTCTAATGGACAGGGGACTGTGTAAAGCTGATCACAACTGTGATTTTGCAATGACAATCATGGTGCTGTTTTTATGATAAGTATAATTGTATGCATCCTATGAAACTTCTGGGTTTTTTTATGAACTTTTTATTTGACTATCCAAAGATATTCTTAGCTAAACTTGCTTTATTAGACTAATTCAGAAGTCATTTGTTTGTTTGTTTGTTTGTTTGTTTTAACCAGTGAACTCTATATTGGTATCATTAGTGTTCCTTCTTACTTCTAATTCATCCCATGTATCTACTGAATGATGAGGGCAGAGTTAAATTAATAATTGTACACTGGAACCTGAAATAACAAGTAGAAAGGGAGAAAGATTAAATAATAAAATTAAAACATTTGTGCTATGACTTAACTTACTACTTATTTTTCTCATTTTAACACTTTAATTCTACCTTGATGTGTTAAACAGATATTAATTTGAGAACTTTTGCTCTTTGATTCAATGAACTATGTGAAGCATTTCATATTTGTTTGCATTATAACCCATACTTTGTCTGTTCCTATTCAAATACATGCTATTATTTGTCTTAATATGAATGAAAAGCACCTCTCAGATATTCAACTTCAGCTCCCATTTGTCTCATACAAGTATCAGATCTGAGTAAATAGAAAATAGAGATTTTTGAGGAAGTTTGAGAGCCAGAAAATCTTCTGGCACCACATAAAGTAGACTTATGATACCAGAAGCCCTCTCAACCCTTCCTGACAGGAAAGGTGCTCCAATCCCCTCAGCATTTTTATGGCCCTTAATGAAATGAGATAGCAGGAATGAATCTGAACACATTATCAATGCAATGCAAAGCTAAACTCTTCTATTAGTCCCACATAACCCACCATTCAATAATGGAAACCAAACCCTGTGCACCAATGCTTACTTGGTCCAGGCTCTCAGCATGCTCTGGTGATCCAGGATTGGTCAATGCTGTTGCACTAAGGAAAACTTTCTTCATGCCATCTGATAGAGCCAAGCCTGAGCTGGACCAAATTGCTACAGTTTGCTCTGTCAGCAGAACAAAGCTTTCCCCAAACAAAGGGGAGGTGCCCTCAGCCTGAATTACAGCCATGAACGTGGCCGGAAATATAAGGTCATAGGGCTTTGTGAGCTTAACCCAGATTTCAGGTTCTTTCTTTCCCTTGCAACAAAAGCATGAGCTTTGTCAGTGCCAGGGCATGAAGGCACAGAGAAAGGAACCCATCACAGGTAAGCCAGGAGATGTCACAGGTTCAGATAAAGAGCCCTTGTCCTAAGTTCCAGGTAGGCACAGTTTGAGCAATGCTTCTGATGATTAACAAAAATGTTTAGCCAGTTATCACTTTAATTGTGAAGGGAATTGTGCATAAGGAAGCAGGGAGAATTTCCCACAGAAAACTTGGATTCAGTTTTTGTTGTTGCTTGTCACTTCCTGATTGCACTGACAGCACCATTTATTATTATCCTGCCCGAGCGTCCATGAGAATTATTTGATTCAGGGCCAGCAGTAACCCGGTACTTTTTTCCCATGCAGCTTTACTTGCAGTCTATAACTCAGAAAGGTTCCACTGCATAAATAATCATTAGCTCTCAGCACTCAAAAGTTTCTAATTAAGAATCTGAAAAATTGTGAGACATGCTTAACATTCGGAAATTACATAATTAAATGATGGCTGATGATACTAAACATTGATCCATTTTGTGTCATCACTTTTTTCAAAACCAAAGAATGCATTTGAATGATACTTTAAAACTTTTCCCTTTAGCTCCTTCTTTCTTGTCTCCCCTTAGGAGAGAACATTAATATTCTTTTATACTTAAATTCCGGGATTTGGGAGTTAAAGAGCAATTATTTAAAAAAAAACAAAAAACAAAAAACCAAATAAACAAAAACAAATAAACAAACAAAAAAAACCCCACAATGCTTTTTTTCATTAGACTATCTCATACCATAGAAAATAAAGAGCATTTTTTTAGCTCCTTAATTTTCAGTATTGAGTTGAAGGTACTTCTCAGAATTACATAATATACAAACTAATTTATTCTGTTAAATGATGAAAAATTATAAGGATTAACATGGAGGCTAACACTTTCAAAAGACATAGAGAAGACAGCAAGCTGGGTAGCAGTGTTGCTATTGAAGCAATCAAAAGGAAATCTATAAACCAACTACTAGCCGCTAAATGTTTAGAATGCCCTACTCTGTGAGCAGACTGTTTTCCATTAATCGCTTGGAGATTTCTTTAATCAGTATGAGCAAGATAGAGAACTGTTCCTATAATGTTGCCAGAACCCACTGTAGCAATTATAAATACCCCAAATAAAATTTTTTATGTCAGGCAGATACAGGCTGAAAGGCTGAGTCAAAATCATTTGCAGATTATGGAAAACGTTAGACATGTTTGTTTGCTTCCAGCTGGTTGCAACTTCTGTTATCAGCCAGAGCAGAGACCAAAAAGCATCAAGCATGAAGAAATTCTACAGCCAAACCTGAGTTTCCCTTAAAGGCTCACAATTACTTTGCTTGGATGTGTTTGAAAGACTGAACTACTTTCATCAAAGAATATCATCAGCCTTGGTTGAATTACAGGAGAATATTCTTCAAATGTACTCCAGCAAGGCAAGCTAACACAAAATTTCCTTTTCTTCAGAACTAGTGAAATTGCCCATTCTTTGTGCTGCTCTTCTTTTCACCTCTGCTTTTGTTGATTTATTTTCTTTTTCATAGAAAGAAGCTGAATATATTTAAAATCTCCTGTATAAAGAGATGTAACTCATACCTAAAGTAATGTCTCCATCCTCAATGTAGTGTGTTGTACTGGTTATTAGGAAGCCTCAGAGTAGGTAGGCAGAGAAAAAGTCACGAAAAATGATGAGAAATGGAATGATAATCCAGTGTTACGGTGAGCTTTCTGGTCTCCTGGTCTCATTGCAGCTGATTGTTTAAAAGTTCATCAAGACATAACTGGACAGCATTCGGAATAAATATCCCAGCACCTTTTTTAAAAGGTTAATCCTTGTTGCCGTAACTTAAACAATGCAGTATTGAGAACATGTGAGATTTGTAAATGGAGATGCAAGTTGCTTAAGCAGAGAAAAAGAGACCCCAGTCCTCTGTCCAGCATAAGAAACTCAGTATTCTTAGATCAGCAGTTCAAACTGGAAGTGACTGGCTTATCTGAAGAGATCTTAAACTGGATGGTCTTTTTCTGATATATCCCAGATATGGACAGTATCCTTGCAATATTGTGAAGAGGTGCTGATGTGCATGTGGTCTGGGTGTGCCAGTTGTGTGTGGGCGTGTGTATGTGTGCCAGCTACTGACTGCCCTCTGCTGCACAAAATCACATCTTACTAACAGCTCAACAAACAGAGACAGAGAAATTATTTCCCTCCTTCCTGTGCAGTATTCAGGAAGTTGTCATACTTTGTTCTAAGCCTACCATGAATCTTTTAGGAGGCTATAGTTTTCCTGTAGAGTTATGAAAGCTGTAGTGGTTCATGTTGCAACAATGTCTTTAGAAGTCTGCATTAATCTGAATCTTAAATTTACCAGGTTCTTCATTTTATTCCTTAAGCTGAGAAGTGGGATGAGAGTTAGTGGCCTTAAGTTTCACCATGGGAGGTTCAGGTTAGATATTAGGAAAAGTTTATTCTCAGAAAGAGTGGGAAGGCACAGGATGCCCAGAAAAGTGGTAGAGTCACCATCTCCAGAGGTGTTCAGGAAACATGCAGATGCGGCATTAGGGGATGTGGTTTAGTGGGCATATTGTGGATGGCCTGATGTTTGTAATGCATAATCTTAGTGTTCTTTTCCAACCTTATTGGTGTTTTACAATAGAAGGAAGTTGTGCCAGCACTTGTGCTCATCTGTTACCATATCATGGGCTTGGTCTGACTTTTGTCACTACTTCATGCAGTAAAGAACAGCAAGACATGAGCATCATTTCTCTGGAGAGAAGGATGGAGGGAATTTCCTGCTTCACTGGAGTCTGCTGACAGAAAATGCGTCATCTTCAAAGAGCTCCCTCAATGGATGTGTCTGTACATATGAGGACATATCTGGGGAAACTGAGCAACCTGGGAAATTTACAAGTCTTGGTCTCAGTGTTAAAACTAGAAGAGCATGTATGTTGTAACAGATTTGTGTGTTTGTTGATAGTTGAGGACATGGGACAAAATTCGGAGTGTTTGGAGAACTATGAGGGATGACAGTGTTGCATATAGAAAATACCTATATTGCACCCCTTTCCTGATTCAGATTTATGTTGCCTACCTAAGGTGAAAGTGTGGATAGCTTCAGTACAGAAAGTTTTGGCTGAGGCTGAAATAAACTGGACACTCCCCAGACTACAAGCCAGCAGCAGACCTCACTGTCTGCTATCTGTTGTGCATTCATGAGTCTGCAAGATATTACAGCCCTTGTAGTTCTGCCAGCCTCCTTGCTGCTATGAATGCACCCTAGCTTAATTCAACTGCAAATGATTTCATTTAGTGGAAGCTGTTTAAAACAGATTTGCTTTCCTGGTACAATTTTATTCAAATCATTTTTATGAGCAAATCTGATCTGAGCAACAGGCTGGAACAGTCAAAGGTCAGTGAAAAATATCAAAGGTGATGAGCTGAAGAAAGTCAGATTTGTCTGAATCTCAATTTCACTCACACCAGGACATATATCCAGGACCCAAATAATGTAGTAATAATAACAGTCATAATATCTTCTGATCTATTATTTCCATAATAATGTCTTCTGATCTATTACTTCCATAAAGACATTTGTATGCATATTTGTAGAAGTATGCACATACAGTAAGAATATGCACATAAGCTGTGTGCCTGGACAAATGAGGGATTATGCAAAATGAATAAGAAATGAAATTGTGTACAGCTAAACCTTGTCAAATCTTC
Organism: Coturnix japonica; assembly: GCF_054131305.1. NCBI lineage: Eukaryota > Metazoa > Chordata > Aves > Galliformes > Phasianidae > Coturnix > Coturnix japonica. The sequence goes on along the minus strand of NC_140664.1, from coordinate 8,705,956 downwards.
CAAATTAGGATGCTTTTTCTCTTAGTAAATGGTTACTTCAGATTTTCCATATAGAAACCACACATATTTATGTGATGCGTGCCTTTCTTCCTTCCACCTGCTCTCCCTTCAAATTATTTATAAACACAGCATATGGAATTGTGAATGCATTTGAACTGTGTTAATGTGGTTTGGTGATAAGAATAAGGAATAAGATTGCAAAGTCATATTTTCTTGTATATTTTCCGTTTGATTAGAACAGGTTAGGATGGTAAAATATAGTGGGAAAATGAGGTATTGTGGCTTTGTGAACATATTGAATTACTGATTACACATACAGCATAACACTCTACTTAAAAGCCATGGCTATTAGGAATCTTTCATGGAACAGATTGCTGACCTTAAAGGACTGAACATTTGGGGCTAATATTGCTTCTGCTGTTTCATATTCACTAGTTTATTTTCTACTGTCCGTATCTCACCTTCTTTATTCTTCCAGTCTTATCAGTGTTTTTCCTTTTCACATGAAAGCAGCCAGGCATGGCTATAGCCTTCAATGGCACATTCAGGACCTATCTTGGTAATCTAAGACAAACTGAACACATCTTTTTCACACTTGGAAACTTGGTCTGAAGTGACCGCAGTATAAATGTGAACCCCATCCATATGTATGACTGTGCTGAATGGTGGTGTGCTTGCTTAGTCACCAAGGGGAAGAACTTTTTGCATTAGCACTCAAAGCTTGAGTTCAAGGGAATAAAATATCACTGACACTTGTCAACTCAGACCAACTCTGCAGACACCTCTTCTTCTTCTATGCTGCAAAGGAAGGAAAAAGGAAATCTGTAAAGAAGTATTTCTGTAAATGCATACGTTTGTCATTAAACAGCTATTGTTTGTTGGCTACGAAAAGTGACAAAACTGAGCAAGAAAAGTTGCTATGTTAAGTTCAGGTTGCCAAATGCAGCTCAGGGGGAGATAAGTCCTTACAGATATTCACTTCAAACATACAGATGAAAAAAATAGACTCTAAAAATAACAAACTGAGATTATATAAACAATTTCAACACCCAGCTCACATACACTATTAAAAGAATATGTTGATGGCAGCAGCTCAAGTAAGTAATTCCTGCTGAGGTTATAGCAGTAGTTTACAGTCTGAATCTCTTTTGTGACTTAAGAGAAGCTAAAGTGAGTGTTGGTTGTTTTATTTTTTTTTATTTTTTATTTTTTTCCAAATAGTTGTGGACTTTTGCTAATGTAAGGGTTTTTTATGCTTCTGGATAAAGAAAATGGAGAGGATGAACATTATCTCTGTGTGGAAAATTGCCCAGCAGACTGGAGTTCTAATCAGCTAAAGTGGCGATAGTAGAATCTGTATAGGAAAATAGGAAGGATGATGCTGTAGTTGCTGTGAAATTATTTTTACAGGCTGTGTGTGGCTCTGTGAAATACCACTGTATAAAGAACATTTTACTCATTTGTAAGACATTTATGGGAAGCATTAAATGCATGGACACTTTGTAATTATGGAGATATTTAAAGGGTAAAGATAAAGAACAATTTTAATGCTAGTGAGTTGTACAATCACTTGGTTTTCATCTTCTCTTCAGCTGTGTTTGGCATCTCACTTGTGTCTTAGGAACTTATTACTTGGTGTCAATGCATCTCTGATTTAATACAAACATTAGAGTATCACTGCTTCATGGGAAAATAACTGCATCACATCTGCTAGAAAGTTAACTGTTGGTTAGAGTTTTCTCTATAAGGCATAGAAAAACAGATTGACAGATAAGGGAAAAACAGTTTTATTATAGTAACCTTTCTTTCTTTCTTTCTTTCTTTCTTTCTTTCTTTCTTTCTTTCTTTCTTTCTTTCTTTCTTTCTTTCTTTCTTTCTTTCTTTCTTTCTTTCTTTCTTTCTTTCTTTCTTTCTTTCTTTCTTTCTTTCTTTCTTTCTTTCTTTCTTTCTTTCTTTCTTTCTTTCTTTCTTTCTTTCTTTCTTTCTTTCTTTCTTTCTTTCTTTCTTTCTTTCTTTCTTTCTTTCTTTCTTTCCTTCCTTCCTTCCTTTCTTTCTTTCTTTCTTTCTTTCTTTCTTTCTTTCTTTCTTTCTTTCTTTCTTTCTTTCTTTCTTTCTTTCTTTCTTTCTTTCTTTCTTTCTTTCTTTCTTTCTTTCTTTCTTTCTTTCTTGTATATTTATTAATCCAGTTTTCTACATTTCAACTGTCTTTCGTGCTCTGAGAAGATATGTAAGAAGCATCCTCCAGTGAGCTGTGTACATAAAAATCATTTCTCATCTTGTCACTTACGTGTCTTCAAATCTACCAGATTTCTACTGCACCTAGTAGTCCTTCCCTGTGATGATAAACTGCCTAGAATTCTATCCTGAATTCATATTTAATATTTTGGGATTTTCAAGCAGACATAATTCAACACTGTGTTGCTTATTGCTAAATGTTTGCCACTATGGAAATTAAAGTTCTATGAAATGCTACCAGCTGGTTCTGTAACATTACAAGACAGCATTAAAGTAGTTTGACATGACCACACATATTGCAGTGAAGCAGGAGAGGCAGCCAAGTGTTTGTAGCCTTTTGGCATTTTCTAGTGATGTGCTGGGACAGAAGTTCCTCTTGTCTAAGAAGAAATTTTGTCACTTACTGAATAAAATGATGGTTTGCATTTATTTATTGCTTGTCATGTAGAATTAGAGAGCATATTAAACCTCTTACTGATGTAATTTTGATATTCCTTTGCGTACTACTGAAATGCAGCCACCTCTGGGGAGATGTGTGGCAGCTGTGAATAACTTCAGGCATTGCAACAGTGTGGGAAACAAGTGCATAACTGTGATTTAGTGGCAACCTGGATTCTTTAGCAGTTACTGCTCAATAAGTTCTTTGAAATGGTGACTTTACTGCCAGTTGCAGCAGCTGCTGGACTCTCGCACTCCCATACGGAGAAAATTAGAAATAACTAATTCCTACTTGATGCTTTGTTATTGCTGCTGCTTTGATTAGGCAGTTGGCTAATTGTTTGTTTGTTTGTTTGTTTGTTGAAGTATATAGCAGTAAAATATTTAGTAAAATAAACTATTGTGAGATACTAAGTGGACCCACATTTTGTGGTTATTTATTACGTTTGCTACCTGCCAGCTCTCTTACACAATTAGTCTGCAGCCACTCTTCTGCTACAAGCATACATCTTTCATTGTTTCAGCAAAGCTATATTCTGCTTGTTTCTCACAGTAACCATTTACTTCCTCTTCAGTTCACCATAGCTGATCGTTCACATACTGCTCTACCTTTTCAGGTTTAAATTAGGAATAAAATATTCTTAGAAAGAGTGGTGGGACACTGGAATGAGCTGCCCAGGGAGATGGTAGAGTCACTGTCCCTAGAGGCATTCAAAGGTTTTCAAGAACTGTGGAGATATGGCGTACTGGGACATGGTTTAGTAAGCATGGTGGGGATGAGTTGATGTTTGGACTAGATTATCTTAGTGGTCTTTTCTAACAGTAATGATTCTATGATTCTAAGATCTTCTAATAAATCTGAGCAGCTGCAAACTCAGATGCATCCAACCAATGCAACAACATCATTTTCGCTATAAAATTAGTCAAAGCAGAATGATCAAAGTCCAATCCCTTGTAATAAAAAAGCGGTAACAAGCATAGAGTTTACCATGTTATATCCCATAATAGTAGTTAAGTATAATCATTTGATCTACCTATTGAAAAAGAAGTGTGCCCAAAGAGCTAGACCCACCAAAGGTCAACTTTGGATATTCTGCCATGGAGTAGAACCCATAGATTGTAAGAGATGTCTGTGTTCACCTACTCAAAAACTAGAAAAGATAGTGACAAGGAAAAGATTCAGAAAGGTTAATAATCCCTGGGGAGAGACACCTGAAACTCTGATATTTTTAAAATATCCAATGATTTTTAAATATTCAGCAGGAAGATACTGCAATTTCAGTGAGGGAACTTGTCCTTTTCCACCAGACTCTTGAGTGCATAAGTCTGTACTCCCTTCAGAAAGCACTCAAACTACCAAGCTGTAAGTCCGCTTTCCATCATTAAAAAGAGTAAATTTAATCAAGGTTTAATTCTTCACAAGAATACAATTAGATACAGTCTTATTCTATAAGAAGTCCCATTATTGTTATAGAAAACTCTGGCAATATCTGAGGGCACAAAATCTGTGACCAGGGCAGTGGTCACAACACTGAACCTGCTGGAGTTCGAGAATTGTTTGGACAATATTCTCAGGAATCTAGTTGGAATTTTGAGGTGCCCTGTGTGCTAGCCTGGAATTGGACTGCATGATCCTTGTGGGTACTTTACAACTCCTATGGTCATATTGTTATGATTGCACAGGTCCACATTAAAAATCAGACAGAAGAGTCCTAGACTTCTATCTATATACAGATTTGATTAATAACTTGCAATATATTAAAATAATCAGAAAAGAAAATTTTAACCACCGATAGGAAAGGAACCCTAAATATCTGAATTTTATGAGTGAGAAACCAAGACACATTTTGGCTGACAAAAACTGTAAATAACATAAGCAGCAATGCATCATACAAATACTTAATAACTCACTTCAAATCCACTGTTTCCTACTGAATCTGTTTTAACATTTTCTCAAATTTTGTTTGAAGAAATATTTTTTTCATGCATTTAGTGATTTTCAGTGTAATAGAACTAAAGACATAATGTCTATAATCAAAACAATGTTAAAAGAAATGTTTCTCTTTTTTGTGCTTTCAGTCAGCTTCAACATGTGATACATGAGAAAGTACAGAAACTGAAAAGAAAGCGTTGTGGCTGTAGATTATTATCTCTGGTCAGTTTTAGAGTCCTTTTATACAGCAAATTCCAAAAATAGTCATGATTTAATTTGTTTTTTTCTTTTTTCTTTTTTTTTTTTTTGTTGTTGTTGTTGCTGTTGTTGTTGATGATGATGATAGCATTGCTTTTTTTTTTTTAAACACCTTTTATTTTCATTTTTCTGGTCCCTTCTGAAGACAGGATATTAGACTACATAGCCCCCCCCCCCCCCAGTTAACTTCATATCATTCTCAGAAATGTTTAACCAGTGTCATGTTTGAGATGTGGGAAATGCTTCTTATTCTATGACATCAATACCAGATGCTATGGTGACAAAGAGTTATTATCAGTGCTGGGATTCTATATTTCACTGATCTATATTCAATTTGCACATTTTTGACTAAGTGTCACCTAGAATCATACAATCATAGAATCATTGTATCATAGAATCATAGAATGGCCTGGATTGCAAAAGGACCACAATGATCATTTAGTTTCAGACCCCATGCCATGGGCAGGGTTGCCAACCACTAGACTAGGCTCCCCAATAAACTCATTCCATCAACACATTCTGAAGACCCATTAATAGCATACTAGATTACTCAGATGTCTTGGGCTGAGTTCAGTTGCATTTCAGAAGTTTCCTTGTATCTTCAAAGCTTGAAGTGCAGGTGTTCAGTGTCTTACTAGACAGAGGAGTCATGTTAACAGGTCTGACAGAGCTTTGGAATTATAGGTTGAGCCAAATGTTTGACTTTGAGAAAATGCCTTATGTTTTATTAGCATTTCTGCTTTTTTTCAAGGGAAGTCAGTGGTCATTAGGGAGGTCTGATGAGAAATGTTTCATGAACATAGTACTGGCGTTTCTAGGGAAGGAAATTAAACTCATTTCATACCCTAAAACATGTCTTGTTTACAAGTACATCTCATTCATTCTAAGTTGTAGATGCAGTTATAAAATGCACTGTGAGGAGACTGCCAGTGTAATAGCATCCCTTTCCTCTCTAGGCACTTCAGCAATGTATAAAGCTAAGTAGCTGTTCCAAATAGTTGACTTTACCTGGGATTTCTCAGTAAGGTCAACCTCTTGTCAGATAGCTATTTTCTGAATGCAGCCTAACAGAGAAACTTAATGACCTCTATTTACTTCAAGTAGAAATCCATCAGAAGGACAATTAGCTAATTTTAAACAGAAATTGGCTCCCTGGTGAGAAGCATGCTCATAAATAAACCATTCCATTTGTTCACTGAACTAGACTGTCATGCAAGTGAAATTGCTGACTCCAAAGCAGACAAGTGATTTGAAATGTTTACATGAATGACTTCAAATTGGCAAACTTTTCTTGCCTTAAGTGCCCTAACAGAAGGATCTAGGAAAAGTAACCACATAAAGCAGCTTCCTTTACCTCTGCTGATCTACAGGCAGGTGGCAGCCAGGCTCAGACCTGCTGCATCTACTAAAAGCACTGAAAGCAGCCAAAACTCCCACCAATGGCTCTCCTAAGAGGCAGAGAGTGGGACAGGCAGACATGGCTCCTCAGTTTTCCAGCCTGCACACATGTAGTTTGTACCTTAGAAGTGCACAATGAAGAATGAGCAGATTCATGTTTCCAGTCAGATTGTGCAAAACCATGAAGAGACTGCAAGAATGCCAAACAGACTGCATGCTGATTTTCTCTCTTCCATGTTTCCAGTCACCACGGTATTAAAGTATTTCTCATCTCCATGCAATTATTTTTCCAGTACAAAACAAGTTCCTGAAGGAATGGAGGTGTTGGTTCATGATAATGTCATTTCCTAAGTGATGTGTTTGGTAGGAGTTTGGTTTTTAGAAGAGCAAAGCAAGGAAAAAAGGTTTGTATCTGAGGAAGCTGCCTTATGACACACATCGTGGTCTTTCATTTTTCTTTTCAGAGCAAAACTCTTGAGAAAAAGCATGCATATTCAGCATGTATTGCTGGTACTCACCACCACCGTATTTCCGCAATATTAATTTTGTTCAAGGGATGAATACATGAGAATAGCCTGGAGGTATTTAGAAGATGATAGATAGTGCAACAGAGAAAAGGAGAGACATTGCAGACCACTTTCCAGTCCCATGAGATATGGGGACTGTGAAAATTTCTGAATTCTCAAGCAAAGAACAGAATGGAGCCTTCATGGGTCAGATGGGGGACTCAGAAGGGAAACTTTATAGCTGTCTTCACTCAGTTTGAATAGAGGTCTCCAGTCTGCTGTGCGAAATGTTATCAGCCCAGAGATTAATTGCTTCTAAAAGCAGCCAAGTAACTGCTAAAGGCAATAAAAAGTGGAAGAAAGAAAGGATCCTTTAAGTAGAATTTAATGACCTTCTCCTCCACATTGTTTTACTTTGCCAGATTAATATATACTTGCTTGTATAAATTCAAGTGTGTGTGTGTGTTCATGCATGTGTGTGATGCTGTGTGTGTGGTGGGACTGTACTGGCATACCCAGGTTAGTCACTTTTTGAATTATGATTATTTTTCCTCAGATGTACATGCCATGAATACATCATCAAATCTAACTGAAACATATAGATAAGTTCTGAGTAACCAAGAGGTATAATTGTTCCCACAGCTGGGAAACAAAAAGCTTCTATTCTTAGGTAGATTATATATGTTCAATAGACTTCTGAGACCTTCATTGTCCTTTGAAACAGAAAGAAGTAAGAATCAAACTGTTACACTTTGCTTTGGTCTTCCAGTCTTCCAAACTGACAGAAAGGCCTACTCACATTGAAGATTTCTCCCAGGAATTAAATTAAATAACTCTGATGAAATGTTATGGGTCTGTGTCTCACATATCAACAAATTTACATGATTTTGTATATTTGTGACTGAATCTACCACAATAGTGATACTAAAGAATCAGATAATTTTCTGCTATAATCATTCCATTTATCATCACAAGGCAAGAGACTGCACTGGAAAAACACAATGAGCAATTTTTGCACCAAAGAGATCAAGCATAAAATTGTACTATCAATATAACTTATTTAATACCTTATTTACTATCCACAACTATTCTTAATTATATATATCTTTATTTTTATATTCTTATGCATAAAGGGGAGAAGGAAGTCCAAGGAATAACTGTCCTAATATTGCTGGGTTATTTCCTGTGTGGATACTTAAGCTTTCTCTTTCCTTGATCTTTGCACAATCTGAGTTGATAAGTGCCATTACTGAAATGAATAGTCATTCTTCAGAAGTTGCAGATGTGGCAGAAGAAACCAATAAACACAATTAGTTCATTCCTTATCTCACTGGCACCAACATATATCAGACTTGTAGTTCACTGAGTTACCTCCCTTTACAAACTATTTACAGATACAATCAGGCACAAGAAACACTGTCACTGATTTTTTCTCTCAACTTAATCTCAAAGACAGAGAACCCTTTAGCTGGAGCAAGAATAAGTCCACTACAAAAATGAGGCTAAGAATAGAACAGAAAGTATGCTTGTTTAGAAGAGAACTCATGCTCCCAGAATTTTGTGGAGAACCGCAGCTGTGGGTCAGCACACATTCCCATAAAATGGTTATCAGATGCAACTATGCAGTTTCCCAGCAGTACTCTGTGGTTCAGAGTTAGCAGCTAGCAATTCTCACCACACAGCTGAAGTCATTTCCCTGGGTTTGCCTGTTTTTTAAACAAAATGAAACACACCACAAATTCTGGAAAGCTGAGGAGATAAGTCATAAAGCTAACGCTAAACTTTGGAAGTACAAAAGAATTTTAAGGACAAACACTCGCATAGTGGGAGTAGCCCTATTCTGTCACTCAGTGTATCTTCATTGTGATAAAACAAAACAAAACAAAAAATCAGCAGCTTTATCAAAGGTGGATCATCCATGCCATCCTATTCTAGTCTGAATTTTTTTATCTCTTGTTCACATGAAGGAACGGTAGAGGTATTTGCATCACGTCCATGAAAAGTGAAAAAAGGGGCTGTCCACCTGAGAAAAATATAAGAACATTGTCAGGTCCTGGAGGGATGCAACAAGACTGAGGACCTCTTGAAATTATACCTTGCAAAGGATAACAAGAAAGGTTTATTTAGGTATGTCAACAGGAAAAGGAAGACCAGGGAGAATGTGGGTCCCATACTAAGTGACGTGGGTGCCTTGGTAACAGCAGATGCCAAGAAGACAGAGATTCTGAATGCCTACTTTGCTTCAGTCTTTTAATGCTAAGACTAGACCTCAGGAATCCCAGACCCTGGAGGTGAGTCTGGGGAAATGAAGACTTCCTGTTGGGTGAGGTGAATGTGATAAGAGAGATAGCCAAAATCACTGCACACAGATCCATGGGCCCCGGTGGGATGCACACACATGCTGAGAGAACTGGCAGAGGTAACTCCTGAAGTGTTCTCTATCATCTCTGAAAGATCTTTGCAAATAGACGAAGCAACTGAAGACTGGAGGATAGCCCTTCAGAACGGGCAAGAAGGAGGATCCAAGAAACTACAGACCAGTCAGACTCACTCTGTCCCTGAAAAGGTAATGGAATAATTTGTTCTGGATACCATCTCCAAGCAGATAGAAGAAAGTTGTCAGAAGTAGTCAACATGGATTCACCAAGGGGAAATGATACTTGACTAACCTTGTAGCCTTCTATGATGTTATAACTGACTGGATAGGTGGGGGGAGAGCAGTGAACATTGTGTACCTTGTTTGATACTTTTTATCTCCCACAACATTGTTGTTACAAAACTTAGAAAAAGTAGGGTAAATGAGTGGACAGTAATGTGGATTGACAACTGTCTGACTGGCAGAGCTCAGAGAGTGGTCAGCAGCAGCACAGAGTCTGGTTGGAGGCCTGTAACTAGCGATATTTTCCAGGGGTCAGTGAGCACATCAAAAAAAAGCATGGACAGCAGGTCACAGTAGGTGATTCTGCTCTGGTGAGGCCACACTTAGGTTACTGTGTCCAGTTCGGGGATCCCCAGTTCAAAAAAGACAGGAAACATCCTAGAAATAGTCCAGAAGTAGGACACAAAGATGATAAAGGGTCTGGATCATCTCCTGTATGTGGAAGGGCTGAGTAACCTGGGTCTGTACAGCCTGGGGAAAATAAAACTGAGATGGGGTCTAATCAATGTTTTTAAATATCTAAAGGGAGGTGGGAGGCAAATGGATGAGGCTCTTATCAGTGGTGTGTAGCACCAGGACAAGGAATAGTGTTCTAAAATGTGAACATAGGAAGCTCTGTACTAACATGTGGAAGAACTTCAATGCATTAAGGGGGATGGAGCTCTGGAACAAGTTGCCTGGAGATGTTGTGGAGTCTCTTTCAATGGAGATATTCAAGACCCACCTGGATGTCTAGATACGTGAACTGTTATAGGCTGTCTGTTTTAGTAGGGGGGTTGGACTTGGTGATCCCTTCCAACTAATGCTACAGGCCCCTTATTAAAGCAAGGATAAAGCAAGGATTGAATTGGCACCAAAGAGCAAGATAATTCCCTGTTTGTATCTCTGGTAAAAGACATAACTGCATCTCTGGGTGCAGTTAAATGAGGCTTCTGTTCAGAAGCAGCTTCTAGAAGAGTCTCTTATCCACTGACAACAAGAGAGAAGCCATCTCTGTCTGGTGATGTGAATACCTCCTGACTGGTAGTATCACCAGAGGCAAAGCCCCATGAAGAGATTAGAAGATAAGATTGGGCACAACTGTTTCTCCTTTTTTCTATGCATGTCCTGTGCTTCACTCATTTGCCCACATAGATTCCACTTGTGGCTGAACCATACAATCCCTGATGTTAACAGTACTGGAGCACTTGGATTCATTTGCTAGATTTACCATCAAGATCATTACAAAACATAAATGCTCTAGATTTTGTTATTTTATTTCCTAATGAATTTATTTCCTAATGAATGATTCTGTGATTCTGTGAATATATTAGTACTAACTCTCACACCACAGCTCACAACAGAAGGAAATCAGAACCTCATACAGGTAGACTCTGTGATCTGTAAGAAAAAAAAGAATATCTGAGAAGCTATCTACATATTCTAGACTATTAAAAAAGGTGAGGAAACTGCAGAAGCGGGGAATTAGGAAGTACAAATCCCACAGTCAAATCCCAGCCTCTACACTTTTTTGTGATTGCAAGCACTCTCACATTTTAATTTCTAAAAAGCTTCAGTAATAAAGTAACAAATTGTAATTATTACCTAGATCTTAGGTTACATTTTTATCCATTAGTTTCAATCTACATTACAAATAAAATAATACTATTTTTCAATTTCTACTCCTAGGGCCAGAACTTTGGCAGAAAGAGGCAAAAGGACTTGGTAAAATTTCCCATCAGATCAGGTTGGGACAGAGCACTCATCTGGCACATCTCAGGTTACTCAGGTTATACCTGATAACCCCCACTTTGCAATTGTTCTCTTACCTGCAGTCAGTTTTAAAGTAATTTAATTAAAGTTTGAGAAGCCTAGTGGTTTGGAGACCAATGAAGCAATGTACACTAAGTGCATGGTAAATATTTTATGCATTGTATCTATAAAATACTGCTATATCCTTGTTCAAAATACAAGTAAGTATTTGCTTGACAGAAAACAGAAAGTGTTGTTTCATGACAAGTTTGTATATGTTGTCAGCAAATGGATTTTCGATCCAAGGGGAAAAAAGAAAACGAAGTCATACAGAAATATTTTACATAAAGATATGCTGTAATTTCAAGTGAATCAAAGCATTTTAAACCAAAAATACACACTCAGAGGAAAACTCTAATGGGTCATTTCAAAATAAAAAGATCTACTCTTTCAATATATCTTTCTTCTGACTTAAAACAAACAAACTCAAAATTGATAAGATTTCCAGATAGGTTATTCCTTTTCATAGATCAAAAACTCTCAAGGTTTCCTGGTCCTTTTATTCTTCTCACTTCATATTTTAGATAATTGCTACTGTTCACTTTGGAAATGGGTGCTGACGTTTAGATTGGATGTAAGAAGGAACTCCGCTTTTTTGTTTTTTTTTTTTAATTTATTTTGTTTGTTTGTTTGTTTGTTTTATTTTTTATTTTTTATCTGAGAGCTGTCAAGCACTGGAATGGCTGCCCAAGGTGGAGCTGCCATCCCTGGCAGTGTCCAAGAGGTGTCTGGATGAGAAACTAGGAGATATGGTTTAGTGGCTTGCTGTAGCTACAGTAATGGGAGGATGGTTGGACTGGATGATCTTGTAGGCCTTTTCCAACCTTGCGATTCCATGATTCTATGATTCTATGATACTCGTGCCATTTGTTTCACTTGCAAATGAAGCTTTTGCACAATGCTACAGACATCTTGCTGACTGGGAAGATTTACTCTCTGTCATCATACTTGAGAGTGAGTGAAGAAAATATTTTTTAAAAGTGAGGAAAATGCTGTTTGTGGGAGGATGTCCAAAGAGCTTTTGAGGAGTGTTTTGTTCTACCCATCACACAGAGGTCAACAGACAGAAGTTGTGAAGAGATTGTGTTTTCTCGGGTATATTGTTTAATTCCACCAGGAAATTTTGTTCCACTGCAAATGGATAGTGTATATCATTTATCTGAGATTTGTGAACAAACATTGACCTATTAAGAAGACTGCAATCTGACCCAACCGTTATGTAGCTGGAAACAGCTGCTTCTCCAGCATGCAGATCAGCTGTCTTACGGATAGACACTGGACTTCATGTTAGGTCATGCAGAAGCTTTCTGTGAAGTGGCACCACCCCGATTCAGCACTGCTCTCTCCCTTCCCAAGTGACAGAATGTGCAGCAGAAGATATGAGACTGACATATGTTGAGAAAGTTAGTCTCTGAAATACTAGGCTCAGACACAAAATCTCTAAGTTCTGGGCCGAAACTGATCAACATTTTAGGCTTGCAATGAGAATAGTTCGCCTGTTTCAAACAAATCCAGAGAATTTTCTCTGAAATCTGTATCTCTAGAATAACTTACCAAGTATTTCTGAATATCCTACAGAACATTATAGTAGTGATCAAAAATCTAACTAAAATAACTCATAGGAAACCTGTTTCTGTTTCAAAAAGCACTCAACAACTTGGATGCAGAGAAAGTCTTTCTGCTGTTGTATGTGCAAATGCTTGACTTTAAGTATGTGCTTTAAAGCACTCAGATCTGCCCTTTTGCAATAGTTTCTATAATATTGCTTCTATCTCTTTAGTATTTTTACAATCAGTACCGTAATCTTTTCTTATCAATGCACTGTAATAATTTACTCAGTTCTAGTTAATGACATACTTTCCTTTAACTTTATATTTCAGGAATTTTTACTGACCTAGTTTCTGTTTAACAGTAACAGTTGTAAGTGAATCCAAGTACCTTAACATTGCTTATTTGACCTTGAATCAGTGCAGCACAATTCAAAAGTAATCAGAGTTAAGCTACATGAAAGCTTAATGGGAGAAGCTACTTCTTGGAGTGGAATTTTTCTGACAACAGGAAAGAATTTCCATATTTGCTGAAACAAAAACTGCTACAGTGGGAATCTCCACGTTTTTTAAAACAAAGTTCAGACATTTTAACAAAAGTGATAATTGGTAAATCCCACCTGCCTAGTCCTTCAACTGTTATTAATGCCCATTTCCATCATCTGGTTAGTAAGCCACTCTGATTTAATTTTCTGTGTGTTACAGCAAGTCACAGGGGGAAGAAGTAAAAAGCAACAAAGAATTGTGATTTTTAAATAAATCACTTACTTTCCTGAGGTCTGACTTCCGATATTGGAGCACTGGAGTTTAACTACGCTGCTTTGGCTTTTCACTGGAATTAATCAGTTTTCTCTTTTGGACAACTACTCTGACTTAGGAGCTGTCAACCTTATAGACTACAACATAGACAACATAGACTAAATGTTTTAAGTTTCCATTTGCCACAAAGTGGAGATCTGCAATAATCTCTCAGACTCAGCTTTTTTCCCCATGGGATGCTCTGGTTAAGTGCCTGTTCTGCATTACTGCCTGTGTATGTAATAGCTGCAAAAAGGCTCATGGGCAAAAGTCAAGTGGTAAAAGGAAACTTTTCTTAAAAGCAGTAGTTCAAGGTGGAAAAGAGCTAATAAGGCCTGGCTTTCAACAGCCCTTTCTGATAGCTAGTAAAACATGTTTGTCTTTCCATTGATGGAGACACCAAAAGTATCACCCTTTTTTAAGCAACTGCTTACTTTTCTGAAAGTTTTTTGGTTGTTGGGATTTCTGCTTCATCAGATTTCCTTGAATTAGTCAAAGATCTCAAATGTTACCAAGGTCAGACAGATAGATAGACACATGTACACACACAGAGTATGATCAAACAAGCCTCGTTTTCTTACAAGCCTGAGGTAAAAATAACATTTTGGAATTTCCACTGCCAGAGTTTGAGAACTTCTCATTACAGGATCAGGAATGAACCTTGGCACTGTTGACTGGAGCCATTTATTTTAGACAGTGGAATTATTGTTTACTCTCCAGCAAAATGTTTCCTGCTTCTTCCAGACCTCACATGAGAAGTGAGTAAGTTGCTTAAGACAAGAAATCTAAATCCCACCATGGCTATCAGAACTTTCCTCAACTTTCGGAGGAGCACCAAAGGAGTCATGGGTGTGGAATAATTGGTTTGACATGCTTAGTCTATTCATTGTGCAAGAATATGTGTGATCATGTTTCAGTTTCCTCACATTAACCCATTGATTGGAGATAGATAGTTCACTTACTGTCAGACAGGATAGAATGGCTGGGGTTGAAAGGAGCCTTAAAGATTTTCCAGAACCAACCCCTGCCTGTGGCCAGGGCACCTACCAGACCAGGTTGCCCAGGGCCCCACCCAAACTGGCCTTGAACACCTTCAGGGATGGGGCATCCACAGCTTCTCTGGACAGCCCGTGCTAGGGCTTCACCACCTTCTGAATAAAGAATTTCTACCTCACATCTAATTTAAATCTCACTTCTCTTAGTTTAAAGTTGTTTCTCTCTCTCATAATGCTTTCATACCAGGTAAAAAGTTGATCTCCCTTCTGTATATAAACTCCCTTTAATTACCTGTAGGTCACAATGTGGTCTCCCCAGAGCCCTTCCTCCTCCAGGCTGAACAAGCCAGGCTTCCTCAGCATGTCTCTGTAGGATAGGTGCTCCAGCCCTCTGATTCTCACAGCCCTCCTCTGGACACTCTCTAAAGTCTCTACATCTTTCTTGAGCTGGGGGCCCCAGGCCTGGACACAGAACTCCAGATGAAACCTCATGAGGGCAAAGTAGATGGAGACAACTTACTCCCTCTCCATGTTGGCCACCCCTCATTTGGTGCAGCCCAGGATACTATTATGGAATCATAGGATGATTTAGGTTGAAAGGAACCTTTAAGATGATAGCCTAGTTCTGATCTACCATTGTAGGAAAGGACATCTCCCTACTAGACCATATTGCTCAAAGCTCCATCCAGCCTGACCTTGAACACCTTGAGCATCCACAACCTCTCTGGGCAGCCTGTTCCAGAGTCTTATCACCCTCACAGTAAAGAATTTCTTCCTAATATCTAGTCTAACACCAACTCTCTTCCAGTATGAAGCTGTTTCCCCTTCTCTTGCACTTGTCCTTCTGAACAGTCTCTCCCCAGCTATTCTGTAGGCCCCCTTCGCGTAGCTGGAAGGCAGCTATAACGTCCCCTTGGAGCCTTGGTGCCTCTTATTTCTGAAAAAAAAAAAAAAAAAAAAAGTGTCTCTATCTCCATCCTACTGGCTGTATGTCATCTCTTTAGCCAGAGAAGGTGGTAAATACAGATGAATACAGGTTGTTCACGAATAACATCCAGATATCATACAGCAGGATTCACTGGTTTCAGTGACATCAGAAACAGCTCAATTCAAGATGGAATGTGTGGCCTCTGCTTTGCATTTGAGAAATATGAGTTTAACACAGGAAAGGCCTGTGATAATGATTATTGCAGAGAGAAGTACCTCATTTGCATGTAACATCCCAGGGAAATGGTTTTGCCAGTAAAGTACTATTGAAGAGCACTGAAAAGGTGTGCTTCTACTGTTCAGTGGAACAAGGATTGGTGTTAATAGCAACTGTTCCTTCCTACAAAAATACAAATCAGAAACTTTCAAGGTGGCACAAGTTAGTACATACAATTATAAAATCAAAGTCATCCATGAATACTTGTAGAACCTCAGGCAAAGAGATGCTCGATGTCTTCATACAAAATGTGTTGAGCTTTTCTTTATCACTGGCCTAAAAATGAACTCAGATCTTGTAGAAAGTATTTTATACCTCACTGATGAATTATCTTGTGTTCAACAACACTGTAAGAACAGCTGATAAAGCAAATACAAGAAGACTGATTATTTCTAGTACCACACACATAGGAAACCTTATGCTTGTTTCAAGTTATTTGTCTAATAGAAACCTTTCAAAAGCATGAAGGGATGCATCTTGAAATTTAGTCAAGAGGTATTTTTGTGGGATAACTGAAATGCACGTGTGAATAATAATGATGAGCCAAACTGAAATCTCTTGGAGGGGGAGTTATTCTCAAAATTGCCTCATCTTTAGTAGTGGAAAAGCTGGCAAAGTATTACTGAGTTGAAACCAGACTGGCCATTTGTAGAAGCAGGGTTAAATTACCACAGTCATGTGGCAATTAGTAATTACAGGTTTAAATCATTTTTACAAAATAAAAGAAAAGTAGGGAAACATTAAAACTTTCTAAGAAATGCAAATGTGGAGCATCTAAAAAATACATAAGCTTGGGTTGTCAGTGACTGCAAGAATATAAGGAAGGAAGGAAGGAAGGAAGGAAGGAAGGAAGGAAGGAAGGAAGGAAGGAAGGAAGGAAGGAAGGAAGGAAGGAAGGAAGGAAGGAAGGAAGGAAGGAAGGAAGGAAGGAAGGAAGGAAGGAAGGAAGGAAGGAAGGAAGGAAGGAAGGAAGGAAGGAAGGAAGGAAGGAAGGAAGGAAGGAAGGAAGGAAGGAAGGAAGGAAGGAAGGAAGGAAGGAAGGGAGTTTCGCAAGCATATGCAGGCTGAATTAAAGGGGGAAGATGATGACAACATTTCAGAAAATTGAACTGATGGAACTATGCTCTGTTGCCTAATGCCAACTGTGAATATGAAACGTGCCAAAAGCAATGCTGTTTTCAAACCAAAAATCTGGGATATGCTTTGAAGCAACCAAATTGAATTAATTTTGATAAGCATGGTTGAAATTTTGGGTTGCTCTGCCTTTTTCCAAAATTGTATCAAATTATAGCACTATTTCTTCATCATGTAATAATTTAAAGTGTGCTCACACTGCCTCATTCTGCTATTGGTTCTTTAATGAATTTTTGTGGCACCTGATGAAGTAAATTATGCACAGACGTATATGAGTGGTTACATTCAAGAAATTTGGTCTTCAGAGAAATGCAGTTTGCTCAAGACATGCATAATTTAGAATAAAAGAATCATTAATTTGGGAAAAGACCTCTAAGCTCATCTAGTCCAACCACCTACCAATGTTTCCCACTAAACCATATTCCTTAGTACCACATCTACAAATTTCTTGAACTCCTCCAAGGACAGTAACTCAGCCCCTCCCCGGGCAGCCTGTTCCAGTGACTGACGACTCTTTGTTTCAATAGTACGTAATATTTTAGCTACAAATCTCAATTACTACCTTTTGGAAAGCAAAATTCTCATTTGTTCTTTAGCAAAAATCTGGAAAGAAGGTTAACTTTGCAGATTTTTTTGGTCAACAGTCACAGTTAAAAAAATATCTGAACATTCACTGCTGGGACTGGAAAGGGTAACAACTGCCCCACCATATTTATCTCTTGCTTACAGCATGATAGCCCTTTCCTACATGGGACTAAATCTCTAAATGAAGATCTGTATCTATATCTTTCCTGTTCTTTTTCACTACCTGAAAACAATGTACCATGACATAGTCAGTTTCAGATCTCATCCCAGTTCATCATCTCCCTCGATGCATTTTACATCACTGTTTCATCCTTTTTAGACAGAAATGGTCCCTTTCAAACAATTGATCTCTCAGATGCCTTGTGAACACTTCACATTAGATTTACTCTTTTTCTGGATTCACACTGGAATGTGTACTAGTATCATAACTTTAATCTTATTCAGTTTAGTCATAAATTTGCTTGTACAGTTCTTGTCTTTTTCAATTAAGACTCTCTGGAAGGCTGTAGATAACATCATTACAGCAATATCTTAATTACAGTTTAATGTCTCTTCAATTTGTCTTATTTCTTAATGCTTTTGAAATCTCCTGTTCATTTTGTGGTATAATTTGGATTTCAGCATCTCCTCCCTTTAAGACAACAATTCCAGAAAATTAAGGTATTAGAAATTGCTGCTAAAATGACATAAGCAGATAACTTTTGGGAGGAAGTGGCATGAATTCCATAGGTAGTGATAACAGATTATTCATTAATAACAAAATGTTTTGTCTTTTTTCTTCCTTGCATAATAAACTAATCTGTCATATTAAAATTTCTTGTGGGGGCATTTAATATTTTCTAAATACAGACAATACAAAGACTTTTTTTGCTTCTGACCTTACAGTTCATCCACATCAGAGTTACTGAAGGAAAATCAGGCACTGTTGTAAAGTATTTACTGTATGATGCTGAAATTTTCAGAAGAAGGAAAAAGAGCTACTAAACAAAATCAGTGACAAGACTGCAGGTCTTGAATTCCATTAGGAAGAAGTTAATTTATTTAATGTATAGTAGAACACAAAATAATGAATTGAGTTGTACAGAAGATTTTGTTCAAGAGTTCACATGGTGGGCAAAGTGTCTGAAGTTAAAAGGAATGAAATGCCTCAGAGGCACTACTTCAGACAGTGCATTTTTAGCCAGCTGAGTAAGAAAAAGAAGAGTAAGAAAACACTTCCCGAAGGTCTTAGTTTTTGTATGATCTACCTGACACAGTGAATACAAATACTTAGAAATAACCTTGTATGTGCTCATGCTTTAAAATAAGGGGAGTCTTATATGCAGCATCTTGATATAATTACTCAGGATCTTGAGATTAGACATTTGTGCTGATGGAGTATTTTATTTCACAAAAAAATCCTGAGGACATCTTTCTTTTTCCAGTTTTTAATAGATCTACAGTCAGGCAAAATTCATACTTGAACTGGTTTTTAAGCTTAGAAAACAGTCAGAATCAAAATATTCCTTATCTAGTGGTGAGCTAGAAGTCTCATAATCGCACTCTGAGAATACAGCATGAGAACATGCAAACAGATGAATCAGGTTAGACCAGCACAGTGGCTCATATGGGTAGTGGCATATTTGAATATAACAAAGGTTCTTCTCACTCTTTTTAACCCTCATCATTTTTTTCCAGTCAATTTGGAGACCATTGAAGCTTCCAGCATCCACAAGTGTTCAGTGAACAAGAAGTTCTTCACATCTGAGTGAAGAAAAAAATTACCTTTTGGTCTATGAACCTACTGCCTTCTAGTTTGATGTACTAGTTCTTGTACTGGAAAAGACAGTGAACAATAATTTCCTATTCACCTTCCCCGTGTCATTCATGCTTTCACAGATCCCATTCCATCATCTACTTTTTCCAGACTGAAAAGTCCTGGTCAATTTATTTGTTCCTCATATGGAAGATATTTGGTGTCTCTGATTACCTTTGTTGCTCTTCTCAAAATCTTTTCTAGTTTTACTAAATCATATTTGAAGGAGTAGGTGGAGGTGTGGAAGGAAGTCATCCTAAGTTGCATGCAGTAATGAAAATGTAGGTGTACATGGCTTTATGTAGCAGCATGATGCTTTCTGCTTTGTTCCCTATTCCTTTCTTAATCCATCTTGGTATTTAGTTTGCCTTTCTGAGAACTACTGAGTGCTGAGCTGACATTTTCATCAGACTATTTATTGAAACTACAAGATTTTGTCTCTTGGTCATAGTTATCATTTCAAAACCCATCACTCTATCTAAAGAACTTTTTTATTATTGTTCACCTTTGCTGTGTTTCATCTTAAAGACATGAAAAGATCCAAAAAAGTAATCTTCAGCTGTGATACTGCAGAGAAATCAGGCAGTTAGGACTATATGACATGCCACATAATCTTCTTCCTTCACTCTCTGGGACTCTCTTGAAAATCTGCCCAGGATTCATATCTGTTGATGATGGGAATGGAGGATCCCATTTCGTTCTGCATTCCACCAAAGTCTGAGGAAAGAGCTGCCCAGCTGTTCCCCCTCCCTAGAGGTAACAACAGCTTTTATGAGGGTGAACAAAAAAAATCTGGATCTTATTATTGCACAACATTTTATCTTCAGTAGTGAAAAAGGAGGCAGGTGAGTAACCAGCACCATTTGAAGTCCAGGCAGGACTATTGGGAAAAGTTTCACCTGTAGTTCTGAGGTACACAAGTAAAGTGCTGTTTTAAAGAGTGTCTGTGTAATAACTCACTGTTTTATAACTTCAGTAACTTAGCTTCTAACAAATGTATATCACCTGCTGTCCCTTATCAAATGTGCCTGTGGTGTTTTTGATTCACTTAGTACTTTCATTACTAGCATTGCTAGGCCTGGTCTCATAAGAGCAGATCATTAAAGCTCTTTGGTCACAAGAAAGCTGCAAAGATATGGGTGTTAGGTTTTTTTGTTTTTTTGTTTGCTTTTTGAGAAAGAAGGAAGAAAGGAAGGAAAGAAAATAAAGCCACATGACCTAGCACAGGAAACAAAGGTAGTGAAAGAATGTCTTCAGCTCTCACAGGAAATTATTTTCATTTGCCTCCTTAAAAAGTAACAGAGCTGACCTCTGTGCTCCTATCTAGACTTTCAGCATTAAGGACTGGAGAGAAGTGTTGCTTCAACCAACGAGATGCTAATCCATTGAAAGCATAAATGGGAACAGATTTTTTCATCATGGGCAGCTCAACTGTCACACAACTGCCATTATTTTCTGAAACTGAGCTTACTAAGAGAGTGGGCAGCATGAACTGTTCTGCAACCAAATGGATACTTAAAACATGCTTTATTTCTAGAAAAAGCATGGAAAACTTGTGCTCTGACAAACAGATTCCAAACAGGGTATTGACGTCTCTTCCTTAAATTCTGATACTCTGTAATAAACACTATAAAGCAAGGCTGTAACCGATTACTGGCAGCTGTTAATAGGTTTAACTTGACGCGTTTTGTCATATGCACTTGCTGATACTGTTTGCTTTTGATTTAGAGCAAAAGCTGAGATAATGTTTTCATTTCATCTCATTCAGTCCACACCTTACTTCACCTTAGCCTTGTGAAGGAGCTAAATATCTTCCTGCATGACACACCATGCACTCATATCTTTTATTGCTGATGGGATATATAAGGTAGAAATTGTGTTAGATATGAGCCGCCTCAAAGAAAAATAATCCCAGATTGTCCTCAGGTTGCTCTGTTAATGCTGAAACAATTGGCATTTAAAACTTTCAGGTTTGTTTTCTCGTGATTGAAAAACTCAAGATGGTAGAAATTAGCTATAAAACTTCTGGAAATAAAATGCTATTCCTTAAAGTAGCTTCTTCTGGAGACAATTTTACAGAATATTTTTTTAAAGGGTCAGGAGGTGACTGCCCTAAACCCTCCCCTTTCATTAGTTAGACATGCTAATCTACTGAAAACAAGACTCAAAAGGCGAGACAAAGGAAGCCTCGTGGAGAATTGATGATCAGTCTTAAAGACATAACTATATGCACCACATTCAGTTTTTTCCCTAACTTACTGCAGTTCTCAAATTAACACCACTGCAATGAATCTTTATAAATTAATGAGTTTAATGAGTGAACAAGAATCAATCGGCCTCCCTTGTTTTAGAACCAATAATAGGAGCACAGACCAAGTGTACACCTCTGAGTCACAGCCTCTTGCTAATAGCACAGTTTTCTCTTTGAAGAGAATAATTAAATCATCACCACATTCCTTTTTCTCTGTAGAACTTCCCGTATGATATGAATGTAGATCTAAACATGCCCTTTCTCCCCTAAGGGTTCTTTTTTATACCTCTTTGGAAAATGATTTCACGAATGACTTTTGTCCTTGAAGGCATACAAATCAAGCAGGGAAGTTAGCAGTGCTGGTTGCCTGAGCCTCAAAAGGACTTGACAAACCAGTTACACCCTAATATTTTACAACTGTGTTAGATAACACACAGATCTATGCAAAGCTTGCTATAAAGTAGAAGCTGTAAATATGTAATCACTGACACAAGTAGTACAAAAGGTAGATTAGCTGGGCAGTAGAGAGGTGTGTTGAAAAAACATGCGTATTTGAAATAACAGAGAACATCCAGAATCAATTCAGCACTGTAATATCCCACTCTTAAATACATGTGAAATTGAGATTTTGCCATAAAGATGGTGTAAGACTCTAAGAAGAGTAAAAAATTAAATGAAAAGTGCCTTAGAAGTTCTCTCTGGCTGCAGAACATGGGTCATAAAGAAATATATATATATATTGTAGTTAGTTAATATTTCCATTCTCCAGATCAGGTAAAGGCTATTGAATAAAGAATGCAGAGAAGGATCAGAGGCTACCAGCTCTCATAAAATGGTGATAATGTGTGACCTTTGTAACCAGCTTATAAACTGGTCAAATGTCACAGTGGGAAAAGGTTAACAGAAGCAATTTCTTTGTACCTGAAATGATTGCATCTTGGAATATCTATTAACCTACTGTATTTCCATTCACTAATATGTTTCTAGTTCAAACAGGTAGTGTATTATTATCAACAGCTGCATATCCCATACAGTTATGATGAGGTTCATGGAGTACGGTTAGGTCAGAGCATCAGGAAAATGAATAAAGTGCAGAAACACATGTAAGGTGACCTGGTTTCTGTTTCTTATTCTGCAACTGAGTGATCTTGAATTTGTTGGCTTCTTTGGGCTTTCATCTTGCCATCTGTAAAGCAGAAGTATTGTCCATTCATCAAAGACTCTGGGAAGTTAAGCTCACTGCTGTGGAGAGAACTCTGAGGACCTCTAACAGAAATGGTGGCTAAAAGTGTAAGACATTGCTACTCATGTTGAAACATTATTGTTCATGATCTGAGAGTGCCTCAGAAGGATGTCATCTTTCAGCAGATGGTCTAAATCAACAACATTGTCTTCAATTAGACTAAAAATACCGTGACTGAGACCAAATATATGAAGTCCACTCAGCTATTGACATCATGGCAGATTAATCTTCTTTAACAAGGGAAAAGTATGCTCTTATTTCAAGTGGTGGCGGAAGGAGTTTGAGAAGGCTCAGCTTAGTGTCAGGAGTATCAGGGAACTATTTCCATGCTTGCTGTGGTGCACAGATGGACATCCAAGCTTCCTGTGGGAAGGAATCTGGAAACCAAGAGCTTTAAGTTCCTCATAATGTATTCTGTGTTTAGAATGTTTAGAATGTTAACTTCTGATTCCGATTACTGTTACTGCAATATATACAAAAATAAAAACTATAGGCCCAGTTTATTATTTCCATTTTATTGATAACTTTATAGTAGAAATTTGAAATGTGTTTGTTTCCTCTTAGGCATATAGCTTTTAATTTAGCACTTGAAATATAAGTGAGTGCAAAGTAGTAACTTCCCACAAAATGGATTGCACAGTACAATATGCTATTTGACTCCTTTTCCTTCTACAACTAATGCCAACTACAGACATACATTTTTTAGAGCCTTTAGTTTTGAAATGTCTGTGCTAAAATTCAATTTAGTAAATTTGTCTTTCTGCTTCTTGAGCCAAATTACCAAAAGACAGCCCTGATTCATCTGTGACCACAGACAATTAATCCTCTTGCTGGATGTGGTTTAGTGGAACCAGAACCTATTCTGGGGAGAAGAAACATTGTCTTTTTCTGGGCTATTGCCCTGGGAAAGGGGTAATTTTTCAGACTGGTATGCTTTTCTCTGAAGAGTGTCTGTACTGTTTAATTACATTTAAAAAATGGGAGGATTTATAAGCAAATCTTTTAAAGATGGGCATGTAGAAAAAGGATTTCAAATCTATTTGTGATGTGGTCCTACAAAAAATACAAGTGCTTTGTGGAAACTTCTGGCCTGTAATCTCCTTATGCACACCCAAAGCTCAAGCATGATCAGATCTTTCATTTTGAAACAGAAGTATCTTTATGTTGTAGAAGACTGATGCCAGGGAAGTTCAGGTTGGATATTTGGAAATATTTATTCTCTAGAAGAGTATTAAAGCATTGGAACAGACTGTTTAAAGACATAGCAGTCCCTGGATGTGTCACTGAGGGAAATGATTTAGTGAGCATGATGGCGATGAGCTGATAGTTGGACTAGATGATTTAGTGGTCTTTTCCAATCATCGTGATTCTATGATTCTTTGATTCTACAATCTTCAACTCATTGCCTTTACATCTACTGTGACATTTTATTATAGCAGGCTAGTAGTAGTTGCCCCAGCTGGAAAATAATACATAAATGTGCAAGTCAAAGATTAATTTAAGGAAGGTGTATGTGTTCAACAACAAACATATTTCTACATTTGCAGGTTAAACTGCAAAGTTATGCAAAAACTCTTAATTCTGTAAGAGTTAAATTGCCCATGCAACTCCCTATTTGCTCCAGTGCAATCCCAGTGCGCACATTCTTAATTTGGAAATGTAATTGTCCAAGAGTTGCTCTTTATACCACAGATGTGTTTTCTATACATACTCAAAGTTGGAACAACAATGAATGGGTCAAAAAATTGGGGAAAATCTGGTTGCAAAGATAATGTACATTCATTTCTTCATTTCATGATCCTCACGAGTTAGTATAGCCACAGCACATGATCCAGTGTTCTTCTTGTACATGACTTCAAGACCAGAAAGCAGGGCAGCCTTCAGGATAACTAGCTTGAGCACTGTGCCCTGCTATTTATATTGATTCCTTTGCGCTTGGACAAATGTTGTCCTCAAACACTTGGGTTGTCAGAGATGAGACCCAGGAGTTCGTATCACCCTTCACCTCTTTCTCAGAGCTCTCAGCCAATGAGAATGATCTTCTCTCACAACTCTCTTTTCAGGTGTGTGAATGGGCTCCACAGAAGGTGGAGAAGTTTGCAGCTAGTCAAATGGGTCTATGTTGCACTTAACATCAGGATAAGTATATTTATGAGAATGTAAATACAATGCTCATAATGATGTTTTACAATCACTTTTCACAGTGTGACTTCTCTTTAAAATATTTAGAGATTTTTTAAAATATTTTATTGAATATCCTGATTTACAAGTAAGTAAGTGTTTAACAACCCCACAATGTATTTCTTGACATTTTCCTGCCAATATCTCTAGCTTCTTGTGTTTCAAACAGTGTGTTTCTGCAATAATATCAGCACAGCTTATTCAACTCAGCTTGCATCTTCTCTAAATGATATGATGAGACAGAATGAGGATTCCAGCAGAGTATTGAATGCCTTAGTACTGACTGAAAACCAAAAATCCTTCCCCATTAAAAAAAGAACAAAAATCTTTGGTTTACAGTACACAATAGCCAGCAGGGAAGAAAATTCACCTGGGAAACTGAAGAAAGAGAACTGATATTAGCATTACTTTAAAAGTTACTACTTCCCAATTTTTGTTTCCAGTGAATGACACAATCTCAGTAACTACTTGCATGTTTTACTAATATGGTGCAGGAAAGAGGAAAATGGATTTTACTTTTGTAATGGAAACTCCTTGGATTTGTAAGATGCCACATCCCAGAAGTGGTTAATCCTCTTTAAAAAACTTGTTAATGTTATTACAAGTAACCAAAGTAAGAGGGTGAAAACAAAGTCAGAAGACAGCATGCTAACTGCAGTTGATCTCCAGGAAGCCTTTTGTGGTAAAGTCTCTGTCCAGCCAACAGCACCAATATACACCAGGAAATTTTCAGAACAGCAGCCAAATTTGAGAGTTTCAGATCAGTAAGCATCCCTAGAAGATCAGTAATTGTTCCTTTTTGAAGTCTCATTTTAGTTTCACTTGCATCTTTTAAAATCCAGATGCTTGCATTAGGGTTACAGAATCACAGAATCACCAAGGTTGGAAAAAACCTCCAAGATCATCCAGTCCAATCATCAATCTATTACCAATATTTCCCCACTAAACCTTGCCCATAAACATAAACATGTAAACATTTTTTGAATACCTCCAGGGACAGTGACTCAATCTCCTCCCTGGGCAGCCCATGCCAGTGCCTGACCACCCTTTAAGAGAATAAATTTTTCTTAATGTCCAATCTAAGCCTCACCTGGCACAGCTTGAGATCATTCCTTCTCATCCTATTGCTGGTCACATGGGAAAAGAGGCTGACCCTCACCTCACCAAAACCTCCTTTCAGGGAGTTGTAGAGAACAAGAAGATCTCTCCTGAGCCTCCTTTTCTCCAGTCTAAACAATCCCAGCTCCTTCAGCTTCTCCCCATAAGACTCCATACCACTCACCAGCTTCATTGCCCTTCTCTAGACATGTTTTAGGGCCTCAGTGCCTTTCTTGTAGTAAGGGGCCCAAAACTGAACACAGCAGTTGAGGTTCAGCCTCATCAGTGCTGGGTACAGAGAGTCAATTACTTCCCTGATTCTGCTGGCAATACTATTTCTGATTGAAGCCAGGATGCCATTGGCCTTCTTGGCTACGTGGGCACATGGAAGGCTCATGTTGAGCTGAGTGCTGATCAACATCCCCAGATCCATTTCCTTTGTGCAGTCTTCTAGCTACTCTGTCCTAATCCTGCAGTGTTGCCTGGGGTTGCTGTGGGCAAAGAGAAGGACCCAGTATTTGGTCTTGTGGAATTGCAACCCATTCATCTCATCCCAGCAGTCCAGTTTGTCTAGATCTTTCTGAAGGGCTTTCCTACCACCAGGCCAATTGTTACTTCTTCCCAGCATGATGTGATTTGCAGACTTACTGAGAATATACTCAATTCCCTCATCCAGATCATCAGTGAAAATATTAAACAGGACAGGCTCCAATAACAACCTCTAGGAAATACCACTCATGATTGAGTTAATTAAGTCACAGTTAATTTCAGCAACTTTATCGAAGAGTGGACAGAGGAAGTTAAATAGAAAGGTGAAAGGGACAGTCAGAGATTACAAAGTATTTCTAATGAACATCAAGCAGGTAGTTAAAATATCTTCAGCCTTAAACAATGATGAGGAAGAGACACACTTTCCAGCTATCAGACACCTTTCTGAAAATGACTCAGAAGTGTTTCCCAAGGGAATCTAAATGAAAGAAATCCATTATATCCTTCAACACTCACACTTCAAAGAACTAAGAATACATTTTCATAAATGGTTACTGACCTCTGCTTACAGAGAAGTAGCATTTTTCTCCACAAGATCATAGAATCATAGAATTATAGAAAGGCTTAAGTTGGAAGGGAACATAAAGATCATTGAGCTTCAGAACCTCTGTTGTGGACAGGATTTCTGCCCACTAGATCCTGAAGTACAGCCTCATTAAAGAAGCACAAGCAAACTGTATTGCTCTTTTCTCTGAAAGGTTACAGAAAAAGCTGAGGAGTTTTTGTCTGCTTGTCCTTTCCTCCTCCATTTACTCCAGTTTCCCACTCGTGTAAAGTAATGTACTTCATGTTTTTTTATCATTAAGGAAAGATTCTTAAGTGAATATGGGAAGAGAAGAAAAGCATCAGTCAGACTGCAAACAGTAAATGTGCTCCACTCTGAGAATCCTCACAAAATCAACACAGGATGTGATTGACAAAGTCTATGTTTTTAAAAACATTAAATAAGATGCACTGAGCCGAAAGCCAAGCTTTGGATCTGGAAACCTCTGTAATGTGGAGAAGACTGAATCAATATCTGAGCACTGTGGGTAAGACCTCTTCCTAAACTATAACGTTTTATATCTTTTTGCCCTCATCATGTCCTCATCTCAGACGACTGCGGCTCCTACGCCTGTTGTGGCACATTGCTTCAAAACATGACTGCAGCAGAGAGCTGTGAGATGATGAGAAGTAGAAGCAGTAGGAATCTTTCTAACATGTTATTCTGCAGCATGTTTTTCATTAGAGTCTGAAAGATTTTTAAGTAAACAACTCAGTGTTGTTAGATTATTATGTCTTATCTATTGAATCAGACCACAGTAACAATAACTGAAAGTTTCAATGATGTTTATTGCCATTTGCACACAAATTGTCATGACTACTTGACCAGCTTTATTTTTATGATGGTCATTAAGATCTGTTGATGGACATTGCCTACTGTGATGATTAAATAACCAAATTTTCTGTGACAGTTTACAAAGGGCTGCACTGATTTTTCACTTGATGATCTCTGCAGTCCCTTCCAACCCAAGCCATTCTATGATTCTGTGATTCTGTAATCTTGCAAAAACAATACAAGATCACAGTCAAAAAGCTCCAGATTTTCAGTGAAATCTAGTTATCTGTAGCCTACTGCATGCTAGTTGCCTTACCCAAGGTCAGAATGTTTTGTAACAGAATAGAGACTGAATCAAATTAGTGCCCTACTCAGTAGAACATTTTTCATATTAACTTCTATAATAGTGAAGTTTAAAAAGACATAAATTAAAAAATAATAATACATATTTCTGTCACAGTGAAATTCACCAATAAGGAATTGAATACACATACTACTACTGCTTTCATTCTCAGTGTATAAAATAACGACATTTACAGAGGATGACCATTTTTGTAACATCTGCAAAGCCAGACAAAACAAGTGGGAAATTCATCTGATTTAGTGGCTTCATAGAGCTTGCTTCAAAAAGAATCCTAATTTGGGCCTAAATTCTGTGGGTTTAGCAAGAGTATTTAAGAATGCAATAGAGAGGGAAAATAATAATAACAATAATAATAATAAAAACCACCAGAAATTCACAGATTCTAGAGGATGCAAAATAGTTTCAGAACACAGAAATAGAAATTCATGTGGTCAGCAAAGTGTCAGATAGCTCTATTTCTTTTAATCTTCATTTTATTTGCTGGAATTATTACAGTTTTGGTTTATTTATTTGGTTTATTTTTTCCCCTTATAACCAATTCCTAATTTGTCTGAATAACATAAAATGAATTCTTTCTTGCAGTTTAGGCAATAAAGCTCTGAGCAGAGTGAAGTTGTTATCCTTTGTACTCCAAGCATAACTATAATATCTGTCTTGATTAATCTGTTGCCTTTGTACGGTTTATTTGAAATGTCAAATTAATTGTTAATGTGGGAAAACATTCTGGGCCAAATTCATCTTCCAGCTACACCTGTGCTGCCTAAGCAAAATCCTGGGCATCCTACAGCTGTGAAGGGAGCAGAATTTGTAGCTGAGTAACAACAACAAAAAAACAACTCAGATCTTCATTAAATTTGCCAGTGCTGGCTAGAGCTGAATGTCATGAAACTGTGTCTGTCATCAGTTTAAAGGAAGTTCACAAAAATTATAAGAAATCTCACAATTGGAAGCCTGTCGACTGAGATTTAGAGGATCATGATTATTCCTCTCACAAAGACTTCATACTCACAAGCATCAGGTTTTATCTTTCACTTTTTCACACGTAGCCACTCATTCTTCTGTTCACTTATAGATGTCTGTATTTGCAATTTTCTTCATCAGAAACTTCTGCATAACCACTATCCTTTCCACCTAAACTGCTGAAGGAAAAGAATAATATAAAACTTTCTATCTAAGCAAAGATCAGTGAAGAGAGAGTAGAGCATCAATAAAGATGAAAGAATCAGGGAATTAATTCAAATTAGTAAGTGATGTTCAACAGTTGTAGAAAGAAAATTCAGCTCTCCATCTTAGACAATGAAAAACATACTATCTTCCAAGGTATTCCAGTTTGAATGAACTACCTTTGATTATCCAGCCTAAATCTCCCTTTTTTTTTTTTTCCTTTTTTTCTTTTTTTTCTTGTGTGTGTGAGTTTGTTTGTTTGCTTTGACATAGATAGTGACTGTATATGGCTGTATGACCACAGCAAAGGTTACAGAACTACAGTCAGAACACATTACAATTTTTGCAGTCATTATATGCTCGTGCTCTTGCAGGAGCTTTCTACAGACGGAGAAGACAGAGAAAACCTCTCACACTTGAGGCAGCATGAAGAAGCCAAATAGGTGGTGAAAAAGATCCAGTTAGAGAGACATGTAGCTCCAAGTAGTTTAGAAATAACACCCATAGACCCACATGGTCCTATACATGGACACTATCCAAGCAATAAACTGAGACATACTCCAGTTACCCTCAGTAAGTTTGCAGATAACACTAAGTGTGGCCAAGTACCAGGTCCTGCACTTTGGCCACAATAACCCCATGCAGTGCTATAGGCTTGAGGCTGAGTGGCTGGATGACTGTGAAGAGGAAAGGGACCTGGGGGTGTTGGCTCAGCTCAACGTGAGCTGACAGTGTGCCCTGGGGGGCCAACAGCATCCTGGCCTGCATTAGTAGTAGTGTGGCCAGCAGGAGCAGAGAGGTGATCATCCCCCTGTACTCAGCACTGGTGAAGCTGCACCTCGAGTACTGTGTTAAATTTTGGGCTTCTCACTACAGGAAAGACAGTGAGGCCCTGGAACATTCCCTGTCCAGGGAAGGGCAATGAAACTGGTGAGGTGTCTAGAGCACAAGTCCTATGAGGAGCAGCTCAGGGAGCTGGGATTGTTTAGTCTGTAGAAGAGGAGGCTCAGGGGGACCTCATTGCACTCTACAACTTCCTGAAGGGAGGTTGTGATGAGGAGAGGCTTGGCTTCATCTCCCAGGCAACAAGCAAAACCCAAGGAAATGGCTGCAAGTTGTACCAGAAGAGGTTTAGACTGGGCATAAGAAGGAACTTTTTCTCTCAAAGAGTGGTCTCTCTGGAGATACAGCACTGGAATGGCTGCCTAGGGTGGTGGTGGAGTTGCTGTCCCTGGAAGGGTTCAAGAGGCGTCTGGATGAGGAGCTATGAGATATGGTTTACTGGCTATGGTAGCAAAAGTAATGGGAGGATGGTTGGACTAGATGATCTTGTAGGTCCCTCCCAACCTTGTAATTCTACGATTCTATGGTTCTAAGGCAGACAAGTAAGACTGCACACTTCCAGGACTGTCACTAAAAATTAAAGCTAAACTTAGTAGTCAGTACTTACTAAACAGGCACTCTTTTGGGCTATCAAAATTTTTATTTTTATTTTTTTCAAAGATTATTTTGATTATGAACATTAGCTATTCTCAGAGATTATGCTGGTGAACTGTATCCAAGTATCATTTTTAAAAGCATCCCAAGAGGATATGAAAAATCATGTTATAAAAAGTTGTGAGCCAATTGTCCATTTCAAAGGAATCACAGAATCACAGAATCACAGAATTATCAAGGTTGGAAAAGACCTAGAAGATCATCTAGTCCAACCATTACCAATACTTCCAGGCTAAATCATATTCCTCAGCACCACATCCAAGCGTTTCTTGAACACTCCCATGGTCAGTGACTCCACCACCTCCCTGGGCAGTGCATTCCAATGCCTGACTACTCTTTCCAAAAAGTAATACTTCCTAATGTCCAGCCTGAATCTCCCCTGACACAGCTTAAAACCATTCCCTTTAATTCTATCACTGATTACACGAGAGAAGAGGCCAACCCCCAGCTCACTACAATCCCTCTTTCAGGAAGTTATAGAGAGCTATAAGGTCTCCCCTGAGCCTCCCCTTCTCCAGGCTGAACAATCCTAGCTCCCTCAGCCGCTCCTCATAAGGCCTGTGCTCCAGACCCCTCACCAGCTTTGTAGCCCTCCTCTGAACACGTTCCAGGGCCGCAACGTCTTTCTTGCAGTGAGGGGCCCAAAACTGAACGCAGTACTCAAGGTGCGGCGGCACCAATGCCAAGTACAGGGGGACAATTACCTCCCTGTTCCTGCTATTAACACTGATTTTGATGCAAGCCAGGATGCCGTTGGCCTTCTTGGCCACCCGGGCACACTGTCGGCTCATGTTCATCCGAGCATCAATCAGCACCCCCAGGTCTGTTTCCTCAACACAGTCCTCTAGCCACTCTGCCCCAAGCCTATAGCGCTGCCTGGGGTTGTTGTGGACAAAGTGCAGAACCCGGCATTTGGTCTTGTTGAACCTCATCCCGTTGGCTTCGGCCCAGCTCTCCAGCCTATCCAGATCCCTCTGCAGGGTCTCTCTACCCTCAAGCAGATCGACACTCCCTGCCAATTTGGTGTCATCCGCAAACTTACTGAGGGTGCACTCAATACCCCCATCCAAGTCATCAATAAAGATGTTGAAGAGGACAGGTCCCAGCACCAACCCCTGGGGAACATCACTCATGACTGGTCTCCAACTGGATTTAACTCCATTCACCACCACTCTCTGGGCTCGGCCCTCCAGCCAGCTCCTTACCCAGCCTAGAGTGTACTCATCCAAGCCACTGGCTGCCAGCTTTTGTAGGAGAACAGCATGGGAGACAGTGTCAAAGGCTTTGCTGAGGTCTAAGTAGACCACATCAACAGCCTTTCCTTCATCTATTAGACGGGTCACAGGATCATAGAAGGAGATCAGATTGGTCAAGCAGGACCTGCTCTTCACGAACCCATGCTGGCTAGGTCTGATCTCCTGGTCATCCCACACCTGCCTCGTGATCTCCCTCAAGACAATTCATTCCATTCCCTTCCCTGGCACCGAGGTCAGGCTAACAGGCCTGTAGTTCCCCGGATCCTCCTTACAACCTTTCTTGTAAATGGGAGTCACATTGGCAAGCCTCCAGTCTTCCAGGACCTCACCCGTTAACAGGGAGCGCTGAAAGAAACGGAGAGCGGCTCAGCGATCACCTCCGCCAGTTCCTTCAGCACTCTTGGGTGAGTCTCGGGTGAATGCTTTTCATGCCTCTTGACAGGCTGAAGGAGTTGGGCTTGTTCAGCCTAGAGAAGAGAAGGTTGCGGGGTGACCTCATTGCAGCCTTTCAATACCTGAAGGGAACTTACTCCCAAGAGGGGATTAAACTCTTCGAAAGGGCTGACAATAGCAGGACACGGGGAAATGGTTTTAAGTTAAAAGAGGGAAGATTTAGGTTGGATGTTAGGGGGAAGTTCTTCACTAGGAGAGTGGTTAGGCCCTGGAACAGGCTGCCCAGGGAGGTTGTGGATGCCCCGTCCTTGGAGGTGTTCAAGACCAGATTGGACGGGGCCCTGGGCAACCTGATCTAGTAAAGGCGTATGTTTGGTGGCCCTGCTAGGCAGGGGGGTTGGAACTACATGATCCTTGAGGTCCCTTCCAACCCGGGTCATTCTGTGTGATTCTGTGATTCTGTGTAAGTTCCTGTTTACTGCATGGGAGTTGGACTAGATGACCTTTGAAGGTCTCTTTTAAATCAACTGATTCTTATGATTCTCTGTTTCTGTGAAGAACATCCCTTTGTTATCCTTTCAGTTTGAAGATCTTCCCTTTCTCTTGGAGGTTGTCCTGCATGAAAGTGCTTTTTGGCCAGCAGTAAGCCCAGTACAGTATGTTTGAGTAAGACATATTGCATATATGGGAACAATGTGAGACTGGCAACTTTTGGATTTCTGTTGTGAACAACAACATTAGATTTCCAAGAATTCTATCCATGTTCAGAACTAGATGCATTTTTGTTTTGTTTTGTTTTGTTTTGTTTTATGCCTGGTACAGTTTATGCAAATGAATTCTGCTCTTTTGTGGGTACCTCATTTATTTTATAATCTTCCTTTAAACTATAAGTTCCAGGATAAAATATGAAGTTAGGAAGAAATTGTTTATTATCATTGATCTTCACACTGTATTGGGCTGTCACTCTATTGCTAACCTATTGTTCATGCCATGCAGTAAATGGAGTGATTCATTGCTTTCATATCCAGTGGCTGCATTGTAGTTTTGTCCTTATTTTTGCTCTTAGAAAATGCTAAACTGAATCTTTTCAAGCCCATATACACTGTTTTTGCACTGACTCTTGGATCTTGTAAAAAAATAATATGGTAACGCATCCACAAACAAAACTGTCAGCTGAAAATAAGGAAGAGTTTGAGTTTGATGTATTTAGAGGTCTGAATGTCACACTTCTCGAGATCCATTTCTGCTTTAAGTCTTGACATTGTGGACACACAGGACTCTTGCATGTTGCTGAGATTGTCTTTTCTCCATAAACTGGTGATCTGGGTGTCTAAGCTCTGAGTCCAGAAAGATTAGACCTTGCAAGCTGTACACATAGAGAGGTTAAGATCCAGCAGAAGATGAACAGGATCTTAACTGAGGTTTGAACAGTTGTCATACAGAAACCCATACAGAAATACAACCCTATTTAATTAAATTATTTAATTAAATTATGGGGATTTAAACACTGGTTTCATATGGAGAGTGAGCTTTCATATGGGAATGGAGCTTTCACCCTGAAAGCAATGGGCAACAATGTCAATGTGAATTTTCCAGCTCTGCCTTCCACATGGGCTCCAGGCGTGATGAGGGGGTCAGAAGGAGGAGTTCAGGCTCCTTCGCCTTTGAGTCCTTGGGCTGCTATCCAAGGTCAATTGCAAGAATGTTAATGGTGGTGGAGGTTTGTGTGATGTGGTGTACCCTCTCTGCTGCTCCAAAACTGTCTGTGCTTCCCTTATTCTCTTGTATTCTTGGAAATTCCAAGACTTTTTCAAAGATCTTACAAGAGGGTAACCAGAAACATTATATAAACCAACAGCATTTTTCCAGAAGTGCATTTTGCTGCCTGGTAGCTACCCACATTGCCTCTGTGTCTAACGGCATTTGGCTTTTGAGGTTGTGTTTCTCAGTGTGCCTGAAGGTGCTCAGTCATGTGGTTTCCTGACCACTGCAGTCCCTAGGGACTGATGAACAGAGTCAGTTCAATACAGAATTCAGTGCTGACAGGAACATAAATGCCCCAGTTCATCACTGCATGTAAGGAAATGCTTAAATCACACAGAATTTAGTGCTATTCAAGCACAGGCTTCTTGTCAGCTGCCTTTCGCTACATTAGTCATCTCAGCCGCTTTCTATTAGTGAGGCACAGTCTTGACTACAATTTGAAGACCCCAAAAACATGGCCTGTTTAAAGATCCTCAGGGCACAGAAGGGATTTCACCAGTAGGCAACATAGCAAATATTGCAGTGATTGATAAGAGGCATGGAAAGCATTAGCTCATCACTCAGCAGGCAGAGGCAGTTTGAAGAGTAGGTACAGAATCACCAAAACCAGATAGGGTACTGCTAAAGCAATTTTTATAAATACCCCCTCCAGCCCAGCTTTTTCTGTGTATCCAAGGTAAATTACTCCTGTCTAATTCACTTCTGCAGAAAAAACAGTGAAGTACAGGGTTTTACTTTTTGTTCCTACTTCAATTACACTATGCCGTAATTTATTGGTATGGGCTACCTAATGATTTTTCTCTTAGAGAATATTAAGAAGTCACTGACTCAGAAATATAACTGACTGCAATGATCTGTTCCACCACCCAATATACTTGCAAAGGCGTTTGTTGTAGTAGTTCAAAAGAATTGTCCTTTTAGAATGGCATTTTAAAGTGTTCATCTAAATTACAGTTGCACCATAAATATGACAGGCTTAAACTAAGGCAGCTGAGAAATTACATACATGAAAAATTACAGGGATATGATCTTTTTGCACTGGTGCATAAAGATTTAATCTCCTGGGTTAAGTACCCAGAACACAGCAGTTGTGTCAAGATAATAGAAGGATGCTCAGAGAAATGCTTGTCATGGTTATTTCTCAGAGCTTTGAGGTATTTTATAAGGAAATACATTTTGTGGAGTACAGGTGCAAAGCTTTCGTGGTGGCCACTGGATGAATGTTCTTCTTGGGAAATGCTGCAGTTAGTTATGCAGTGGAGGCAAGTGATCACTGCAGGGCTGACCCACACACCAATTCTTACCTCAGCCCCTCACATTCTAGGAATAGTTTCACTTCACTTACTGCTTGAAACCATAATAGAAAGTACCAAGAAACTGGTAGCATGATTTCAGAATTTGGTAGATATTAGGACAAGAAATGCTAAAAAAATTTCCTCTGAGTATCTGCAGTTATTCCAGAATATCCTGACAACTTTGTGACAGATTTACTTATTCTGGAAAATGTAATATGTTGAAAATTCAGTAAAATAACAGGATTGTGCTAAGAAAAATTTTATT
Source organism: Coturnix japonica (assembly GCF_054131305.1). Classification (NCBI taxonomy): domain Eukaryota; kingdom Metazoa; phylum Chordata; class Aves; order Galliformes; family Phasianidae; genus Coturnix; species Coturnix japonica. The sequence continues at coordinate 8,670,042 of NC_140664.1, read as the reverse complement.
TTAGACGTTGTAGAGAAGATATTTTATAGGTCCTTCCCCTTGAATCCATTACTATTGCTCACCTTAGAACTTGAGTGTGGTGGGAAAAGTTAAATATGTGTTTAAGTGCAGATTTTGGTGTGATATCTGAATTACCCCTGTTCAACATTGTGGCAAAGCATTTGCACTATGCGACACCAGCACAGCAGGTAGGAGTCAACAGTAGCGGTGAGATTTTCAGTCTTACATGGTGCTGGGATGGATAGTACTGCATGGGCACTAGGCACAGTCCTTGTATTATTAAACATTTTGATCAGTAATGGTGAGGATTCCAAAGCTATACCAGTTAGGAAAGGACTGAAGACCTCTCCTACGCAGAGAATGGGTGAAATGTCTGAATTTAGGGATAATGAAGAGAATCTGAGGGGCATTGAATGCAAGCATAGTGTACTTTTCATGACAAAATATGTTAATACCATCTTTAGTATGTAAGTGAAAAGTACCAAGCCAGTAGAGTGGTAAACATGGCCTGTGTGCAGCACAGACTTCTGCTGCTTTCTACAGAATGATGCATGTTTCTCCGGTGACCACATCTTTCAGTTTCTGTAGAAAAGCCAGAGAGTGTTCAGAAAATTGTTTCAGACATTTTGAAAATGATGAAATCTATGTCCATATAAAGAGACTTAAAAGATCACAATCTGTCTATTTGATCATAAAGAAAGAAAGGCAGTAAGCATGAGCCATTTCCCAAGGAGAAGAAAATGGGTAGTACACACTCTCTGTTCTGGCAGAGAAAGGCATCACCTCACACAAAAATTAGGGGCAAATTTTTAACAGGGAAACTGTTAATCACTATAATGAACCACTGACTGAACTGATAGATTATCTTTCTGGAATATGTAATGAAACTGAAGTAGAATAAGAAATTATAATTTTTATGTAAGAGTAAATAGATGACAATTAAAGGCCTGTAACACATAGGAGTTCTAGGTAAATATTCTAATGGTACTTCTTGGCTGTAAACTCTGTTAGTTCATTTCTCTTGGGAACACAATTCCTGTATTTCATTCCTGCACAGCTTGCTGTAGTAAGACATCATTTTAAGTAATAAAATTCCATCACATGAACGAAGTCAGTTCCTAAAGAAATGTAATTACACAACAACAAATGTTATCAAGCCATTCTAAAAGGTACCATTTCAGAAACTAATACTGTAAATAGTTACTTCTTTTATTTATTTATTTATTTATTTTCCAGACAAAAAAGCAGGACCATCTCTTTTTAAGTATCTACGATACTTCTCATAAACTGTAGTCGATATTTCTAGCTGCTGAGAAATTTCTACTGAAAACAAAATCAAATAAGAGCTGTTGGGGTTGGAGCCCTCCTTACTTTATGGGATGGGATGCAGGCATGTGCCCTACAGCTTTCATTCCAGACAGAATCGTTTTGCTTTATGGAATGGTTCTCTTGAAGTTTCTTTGGATAAACTGGATAATACATATTTCACTTCCAGTTATAGCATCACAACGATGTCAAATCAATGTATTTTAAGCAATATTCATGGTAAAGACAACTCCTTGAAATGTATATTGCAAAGTGTCAAAAATGAACCACGAATGCAAAGTAATTACTAGGGAAAAGCAAGCAAACAAGCAAACAAACAGAATATATATATATATTATTGTTCTCTGTCTGAACTCAAATTTATTCCACTTTTATTTAGGAAGAAATCTGCACAGTGTTGTCCAATTTAACCACATACAACCAGGTTAAGCTGGGAGATATCCTGAAAGTTTGTTTGCTATGCTGCCTCCACACAACTTTATAAATACTTTTGTTTTATGTTTATATGTAGAAGCTCTCTCCATTTCTATAAATTCTTTTTTCTCAATTTTTTATTTTATTTTTATTTTTTCAGGTTTGAGACTTTCTCAAAAATTTCTTTCCTGTATGTATTTGTTCTATGCATACTTCTGGCAATGAGAAACAAAAAGCTGGCCAAAACTCAGATATTTTACTGTGCATATGGAAGCTCATTTTGCAGACCTGGGGTGAAATTCTGGCCCAATTGAAATTAATGGCAAAACTTCAATGGGGCAGAATTTCACCCCTGAGAACTAAGTTAAAACATTTCCACCCTTACAAGCTGAGAACAGAAACTTGCTTTCAACAGGACATTATTAGCTACTACGTATTCTGCAGCAGTTCTAAAGAGAGTTTTGTAGTCAGTCCAGCTAGGTGTTTAAAGGAAATAAAAATAAAATGAATAGAAATCATTGTAAATTCCATTTCACTGACTTCTTTAAACAGAGACCAATAAATCATGTATGTAGAAAAATCATGACAAAACCTTACACCTATGTTGCAGAGATCTTTTTGTTACAGACTGAGTGGGGCTATTTCTGTTAACCTTCCAATTATCCTTGATTACATAGAGAGATTTATCTGTAATGCATTTGGAAAAGTTTACTACTTATGGTAATAATTCAAAATAAGTAATAGAGCCCTCTCACTAAATGGACAGATTCCAATTCAGTAAATGGACAGATTCCAATTCCCAAATTTTAAATAAATAAATAAATAAATAAAAATAAAAATAAAAAAACCTTAAGAAAGAAAGAAAGAAAGAAAGAAAGAAAGAAAGAAAGAAAGAAAGAAAGAAAGAAAGAAAGAAAGAAAGAAAGAAAGAAAGAAAGAAAGAAAGAAAGGTTGAGGGGGAAAAGAAAAGGACAGAAAAGGAGTAAAAGCTCATTCTTATTTCAAACAAATATTAATTCAAAGCTAAATGGCAAGAAACATCATAATTGCTTCTAAGGCTTATATGTCTGAGCCTCATTTGTATGAAATTTTCCAAAATCTTTCAGTATTGATGGACTAAAGTCATTCTGCATCTTGTGACTGGATGAGCACAGCACTGATGGGAAGCAAATTTTGTTCTGCACCATCAAAACTGAAAGAGGCCACAGATATTTGTCCAGGTATTCCTTTTCCTCCATTTTAAAATGGAGACCAAAACGATGAGCAGAATGAGACGTAATCCTTCTTTTGTTTCATAGCTTTTCATTTTTGTTGGTGAAAGTAGTGAAACTTCTGAAACCAGTCACTGAGGCTTAAGAGTACCTGAGGTTAAGCCTCTGCTTCCGTGTACCACAGAAAGGAAACAGACTCTTGAATTCGTGCCCAGCAAGGCAGTATGCAACAAAACTGATCACTGTCCAGGTGGTTAACTGTGCAAATTCACAGGGAAAGACTAAAGATTTGTTTTACTTCAGGCTATTAAACTGTATTATTTTCCTTTTACAGCTCTTCTTTGTTTTTTGTGTGTTCCCCCCCCCCCCCCCCCCCCCCTTCTTCTTTTTATTTGTATTCTCTCTGGTCAGGTTCCAAGCCACTCACTTCCATGCTTCAGACAAAGCATTTCTCAGGTGCTGTTATCCTAGTAACCTCAGTTAGTAATTGATTCACATATATCACTTTCCTTGATGGCAGTGCTAAGATTACTCTAGGAGATATGAACAAGAAGGGCTATAAATTACAGCAGCACATTTAGTAGGGATGTGGGATCATAGCATAGCAACAAGTCAGCTTCTTCTTTGCTTATGTTCTCACAGCATGTTGAAAAAAGAGACATAAGCACTCCTCATGTTCTGAGTGCGATTCAAACATACTAAAACACCATTCTTTGAAATATATTAGATACCTGCTGGAAGAGCTAAAATTGGCATATGCAACTTTTGTATCAGTTTGCTTCATACAACATTTAGATATAGTGTGTCTGCTGAAAGAATGAGATTGTGCCATTGTTACAAAGTCCAAGGAGATGTAAGCAGAGGGATGTGGACCTATCCGAAGTGAGCAGTCACCAGTGTTCCAGTCAACACTTTTTTTTGTCAGTCTTCATGAGGTAATGTGTAGTATTACAGCACTCCAGTTCAGGTAGGTGAGATCAAACAATTGAAAAAATTCAGAGCTAAATCTAGAGATATCTACAACAGGGGACAGACCTCAAAACAGCTCAGCTTAGGCTTTATTGTGGCATTTCTTCGACTTGATTTTGATTTTGCTTCAGGATTATTACATGATTCTACTAATCTCCTGGTTTTTAGTTGGTTTTTTTTTGTTTTTTTTTTGTTTTTTGTTTTTTTCCATTCTGTTTACTTATCTTTCCAGTTTTCCTTCCTTCTAAATCTTTCCCATTCATAATCTCCTCCTTACGCTCTATAAGTAAAAGAATCATAGTCATAGAATCACAGAATGGCTTGGGTTGGAAGGTACCTCAAGGATCCTCAAGCTCCAGTCCCCTTGCTGCAGGCAGGGACACCAACCTCCATATCTAATACTAGACCACACTGCCTGGGGCCCCATCCAACGTGGTCTCAGGGCATCTCAATTGATTCAGTTACTATATTTTTGTTTTCAACTTATTCTACTATTAATAATGCATGTGAATGTCATTCAGTATAATTCATTTTCTTCTGCTCCCAGCTTCCCCGTATCCTTGCCTATGTTAAATTAATATACAAAATACAGAGATTGTCCAGTTCTGGGATTTGGAATAAGAAAGGGGGATTTAAATTTTATGACTGCTGGAGCTATTTGCTGAGAGAACATAATTCGGATGAGGCATCCAAGTTCTGAAGAGAGGTAAGTGCCAAACATAAGATACCTTATGAAAACAAGAGCTAGCTGATAGGAAATGCTCAAAAGAAAGACTGTATAAAGAATCTGCCTCTTCCTTGGACAGCAACAGTGAGCTCAGGCAAGTGGGGAGATGCCTTCAGAAATCTGGAATTAAGAAACTCAAACTGCTTCCTACCTTCTTTGTATATTTGGGAATGAACAATTAGGTTGCTGTTCTGGTGCCAAGGCAGGTGGTCCAACTCTTGCACTTATTCCTTTCCGAGAACATGCTTTGAAATGGCCTGAGGACTTGGAAGAACTGAGGAGGATTCAAAGTACAGCTACATTCACTTACTGAAGCTCTGTGTCACTTTAGGTGCTCATTCTACTACATGCATTTTTTGAAGTTAAGATGAAGAGAAGGCAAGCTAACTGGGTAAAAGTTTAAGATTTTACTCAGATGTTACTATTAAGTGAGAATATTTCATCTGACTTATATGGTAGGACTTGAATTGTTGTTTTGTGTTCACTGAGAATTCACAGTGATCAGCACTGTCCAAAGTGGAGTGAGTGATACTGCCCATGGTTCACACATTTTGAGACCTGGATCCTGGCAGGCACTATTTCCTCCTCTCATGTGGTTCTGAGTGAAGAGATTGTATTCTGCATGCATGAGATCAGGGCTTGCGCTCCTCACAGATCCTAGTTCTGTCAAAATAAAGGCAAGAAAAGCTTTCATTTGTGTATAGCAATGAAGATACATGTCCCCCGTAATTACCCAATTGTCTGTACAAAGGAACACCACACTGAGATCTGGAAAAGAACTGCATTTTTGGGAACTGTTTTGAAACAGACCAAATTTGAATCAGTGTCCATCTGATATCACTTAGTTGTTGTGGTAGCATTGTTTGAAGTGGTATCTTTCAGCGTTGGCTTGGGCTCATAAACCAGTCAGCAATGTTACATGCTGCCACCCACATTTAACTCAGAGGCAAGCAATGCACAGCTGGAAATAGTCATTGCTCTAGAAACAGCAATAAGACCAATGTGAATGTAGAACTTGCTGACTCATGTCCTTGGCTAGCTTGGTTTTTAGGAATTTCATGGTTTATGAAGGGATGAAATCTAGAACTGCCTAATTATACTGGCAGAGATGTCAGGATCCTGTCTAAAAACTGTCAGTCCAAAAAAACTTGCTCTTTTCTATGTATAGCATACACAATGTTAAGTATTCATCACTGCAGAGCTTTGTGGATTTTTAATTTAGGAAAGATACAGAATGTGTACATGCTAATTGTCTGTGAGAACTGCCAAAATGATTAAAGAAAAGAAATGGTTGCTTTATGTGAAACAAACAAAAACTTAACTGCACTAATATGCTGAAGGGTGAGGAATGAAGTTTTTTCTTGAAGTCTAACAACAACACAGCAAAGAAACAAGTAGAAGAGTGTAGAAAGCAATCAAAAGTAAATGGAACATAAACTTGTAAGGCACTAAGAAAAGTGCCAGAATCTATAAAAAAATAAATAAATCCAGAAGATGAATGACTCTACCTCCTTTTCTGCTACAGCACATTAAAAAAAGGATTGTGAAGGTATAACGTGTCTCATCATCTAATTAAGTGTGTGTGTGTGTGTGTGTGTGTGTGTCCCTTGCAATTTTCTCATAATTATTCCTGCAATTTGTTTCCTTTTTTGCACTATAGTAATAGCATGGTGGATATCAGAGGAGATCCTGCTTCCACTTTAGTGAGTTGTTCTATGCTAATAAGCCTCAAAAATTAAAACAAACAAATAAACAAAAACAGTCAACCAAACAGACATATAAGAAACACAATAACAACAGGACAAACATGATGCAGAGGAGGGGAAAGAGGGCTCTTCCCAGGTTAAAAAGGAACAGTTTACAAACATTTCTAAATGGATCATATGGGCCTTCAGACCTTTTGACTTCAGTCATCACAATCAAGGTTACAGAAGTGACAGAGTACCTCAAAGCTGAACATGAAAATTCAAAGCAGGGAAGGTAGAAAATAGCACTTTGGTTTCATAAAACACTGAATCTTTCGTTCCTACAAAGAGGAAATGTGAAACTTTTCAGAATTTCTCATCAAAAGCAAAAGGGATGGAAGGTCCAGGAAGCCTTAGTCATAGGTCTTTGCATGGAATGTAAGAGACCAGGTTTGCAGATGCTCCAAACTACAAGAGGGGACTTTAACTAGAGTGACATGTGTTCCCTATAAGGGCCTGCAACTCTGAATCAATCCTTGTAATCACACAGTCATACTCAGCCTGAAAAAAACAGCCTTCAGAATTGATGGGACATCTTAGCTTTAATGAAGTGTCATTTTTCACCAGGTAACTGTTCCATAAAACCTGCTTTTTTCACCTTTTCAGAGTCCAAGTTTGCCAGGGTGCAGTGAAGTTTGACAGCAAATTTTTCTTTTAGTTGCGTTTTGCTGATAAAACTTTTGTGCAACAGCTGCTAATAAAGTATTGGGATTTGAGAAGGGCAATAGAACTTCACCACAAAATAAAACAGAACTGCTTTCAATGCTAACATCTCCCAGCCATTCCCAGTAACATGTACATCTTTTATTTCTTGAATGAACCTTAAATGTTCTTCCTGCAAATGCATTATGGTAGGATGAAGACCTGCAATCACTTTTCCTATTCTCAACTAGCCTTTGTTTTTACACACCACTCACTCCAAAACTAACAACAAGAAAGGTCAGGTAGGTCACACTTAGCTAGCCACTAATGCCAGAGCATATTATCACAGAGAGAGAATATAATTATCTTTTCAAGAGTGGCAATTTGTAAGAATACCCCCCATCAATTCTGTTTAGCATTCAACACTGGCAGTGTGGCAGAAGCCAAGCCATTAAAACAGCAAGGCCAAGTTACCTTAATAAGCTTAAAACTAATGTGAAATTCTGAAGGTTTTTGTGTCAGCTGAAACACTCAAAACACTGAAATTTGAAGAAAATACACTTGCAAAATGTTTCACTATAATGCCCTAATGTGAAAATATGCATTTGGTTAAGATGTTCTCTTTGCATTTCAGGAGACCTTACACATGTAATGGATAACAAATAAATAGTATTACTATGAGGCAGAATGCTGAGAGTACCATTTCTTCAGACAAGTGAGTTTTTATATACAGGAAGAAAATTCTTCTCTTTATCATTAAACCTATTTATTTGGTGTAGGTTAAATCAGAAGTAGTGAGAAATTAAGTCAACAGTTAGAAAGGAGATAGTTAAAACTTGGTATACCTCTGTTTCTGGGTGCCTAATGAAAGTACTCAGAATTATTTCCTGAAGTTTTCAATTGTGGTCTGGCTTAAGCCCAGACCTCCTCTCTCCCAGGTCTGTGCTTTAGCCACAAGACCAGTCCCCAGCCCCTTAACAGTGAATAAAATGAAATTATATAGATAATGAAAGTCTTCATTTTGGTATATATGGACTAACACTGAAAGTATCCTGGATCACCAACAAAGAGCCCATACACTACAAATACTTATTTCCTATCAAGCTATATCCACAGAACCACTTTTATGCCAAGTTAACTTTCCTATATGTAATGGTCTCCAGTTCCTGCAGTGAGTGAAATGTTCTTGAACTTGATCATCTGCAACTTTTATGCTCCAATAGTCTGAACGTATCTCACTGTCTTTTTCCAAGTGATGTCTGGTTTTCTGCTATTTGTCTCAAAACTATAAAATCCTTTTTTTCTGATGGATTCACAGCTGAAAATCTCTGAAGCTTTCCTTGTATTGTCAAAGGGAGCAAATACACTCTCTCTGGCATCAGATCCACGGAGAATTCCAATAATTCCCACAGAAATTTAGGCGTAAGCCACTTGGGATGCTCACGGAAATGCCATATGGGAGGGAATGAATTGAAGCCCCCTCACTCCTTTCAAACCACTCAAAAATACAGACTCTTTCATTTTTCAGAGTGCACAGTCAACTCCTGACAGTCAGCCCAGTGTTCAAAGCAGACTTGAACTGTACATTGAATCCAGGAAAATCTGCTTTCTGTTTGTTATCTAGTGACAGAAAAGTCATCAGTTATTTGAGAAAGAAAATATGAAGGTAAGGTTATCTTCATTCTTATGTTCTTTCTTCTCTAAGAATTGCTGATAAAACCACAGACAACTGGTTGGAAATAAATGAAACACCTGTAGAAGAGTCATTGTTACAGGATGCTTGAGAAAAATGAAATACTTCCGCTGCAAATGACAATGACACTTGAACTAACAGCACAGGGTTACAGAGCAGTAACTAACAGATGTATGCACTGCATAAATTATTCTCTCAAGCATTTTATAAGTAATCAGCTCCAGTACATGCTCTCACATGCAGTTCTGTACAGAGTACATGGGGATGTACTCTTCCAAGAAAGAAGTACTAGCCACTTGATTAAAAGCTTTATACATTTTTACTGTCACCCCAGAAAATTAACCAGGTTTTCATTCAGTAATTATTAGAAAATTATACAGAATATATTTTTGTTGTTTTGGGGGTGAGTAGCCAGTAGCCCATAATAGACATTTCCAACTTCTACCATAAAAAGTAGGATAGTTAACTCAGTGTCAGTTGGGTCAAACTTATGGCTAAATCAAGGCCTTTTACATATCACATTCACCTAGAAATTGCTTTCCCTCCTGATCTGATGAGAATATACATCATGCCTTCACTTACATGGTTTAAAGAAATATTGGCCTTCAAGAATGAAGAGCAAGCCAGAAAGTCCCTTGACTGCTTACAGAGAGAGCCACTTGTTAAGCATCCTCAAAGCTTATGAAACTTGTCATTCCTTTTGTTGTTTGATTATGTTAGCACATGAGAGAGTACAATTAATCTCAAGACCCGCATCTGAGACCTGAGGAGCTCATGATATAGCTGGCAAGACATCATACAATAGGAAGGAAGCAAAAATGGATAGATTTTTATGTGCATGGGCTTAAGACAGTGGGATATTTGCCTTACACCTTGGAGAAAGTCAGCATCAATGTCAGGATCTGAGTCTGGGACCCACAGATACACTGATCTAAACCTTCTGCTTGTAGTTGCACCCTGCAGACTCAAAGGGAAGGGCTGTTCAGGGCTTACCACTGCAAATCTAACACAAGTCTGAAAAAGAACCAGTTAGTTACTAGCAGTGACCGCACTTCGACCCTTATTTTAAATGCATGTAGCATTAAACATTAACCAGGCAAAGAACTAAAACCTTGCAAGGGGCCCGTCTGAAGCATGAATCAACAATAGCATGCAGTGTGCTAGGGACAGACATGCAAACGCCAAAGATGCTCTCATCTGATCTATTCTTAGGCATTCAACTTTTACTTAGAAATCTTTAAATAGACATAACCTACATCTCTGTCCTTCCTTTCCTCAGATTACTACAGAAGGCAAAAGGAATTGCATAGCAAAATAAAGGAAAACAGTGGAATTCAACAGGACAGATTTCACTGTGATCGTCTTTGACAACATCATTTTAAAGCATAAAGGTGAAATAACTTTTATTATAGGTGCAGGAAATTTTGGTAACACACTGTCTTTGTTTCCAATTGATGGAGGCCAGAAAAAAACCTTGTCTGACTTCTTTATGCACAAAATTATAATGTCCTTTTCCCCAGCTCACAGGAAGCACCTCCTAATGCCTGCTGTCAACTCATTTGTGATGCATAACCGTAGCTGAGAAGTGGCTAAATTGCCAGTGTTGTAATGCACACATTGTTCAAGATCATCTAACAGTGTCAGCCTGTGGGAAGAGGATGGCTTCAGGGTTCTAATTAAAAGAAATCTTAGGCAATTATGTCAAGTGCTTCCTATTTGTTTTTTATTTAATAAAGAAGGAATGACACAGATAATATTTCCCCCTGCCTTGCCTATTCAATAATGGGGGGGGGGGGGAGGGGACATTGAGTCCTTCAAAGCTCTGCAACAGCCGTAAACAAGTCCCAAATCGATTGCCATCCCCAAGCTCCTTCTCTGAAGGCTTAATGGTATTTTCACATGGGATCCAAAGCAGGCGGTCTTCAAGGAAAGTTATTGCATCTGGTGAAAAAAATAAAGTTGACATTTTTTGACAAGACCCTTAAGTACACCTCCCCCAAGAGAGTTGTAACATAGAAGAGGCTGAGCAGGTGGTAATAATCAGCATTACATACATTTGAGCATTTTCTATAACATGGATTACCATGGAATTCCTTCCTCCCCCTCCTCTCCTTGGGGAGACTTGTACAAATTGCAAGCATTTTCAAGGCCCTTTGATAAGCATTTCTATCACCAGTTTCACAGCTGTAGCTGGATTGTTTAAAGCATATAAAACATTGCACCACTAGCCCTCTGAGTTTAGGATAGGATAGGACAGGACAGGACAGGACAGGACAGGACAAAATGGATAGGATAGGATAGGATAGGATAGGATAGGATAGGATAGGATAGGATAGGATAGGATAGGATAGGATAGGATAGGATAGGATAGGATAGGATAGGATAGGATAGGAGAGGGAAGAGCTTTCTCTGCCTTAATTTCGCAGATCCTACTTAGTCTATTTTCAAATTGATACCTAAAAATATTCTACAAATGGGGTAGATGGAGTTAAGGATCAAGAAGACACTGTGTGCTTAGGAGTAAAGAGGATATACACAGTAACATCTCAGAGAAAGTCAGTAAGGAAATCTAAAGATAACTAAGTCAAGCTTTGTGTGTTTTATAAAAGGCCATGACCAGCTCCAGCTCTCTTCTTGCCTATGACAGAAAGAGGTAAATAAAAAGATTTCCACTATGAGGAAGGAATCTTACAGGGAAGTCAGATGTAACAGTCTTCCTCCCATTCATGCACTAGGTAGGTCTACACTACATATTCTAGGGAGATCAACTTCACATGGTGAGAAATGTCTCTGTTAAGATGTGATAATGATGCTAATATATGTGTGGTATAAGTAGCTGACACTAACTAATGTTTTTATAATTAGAGTTGGGTGATGCATTTTCACTTAGCGGTGAATTGATAAAAAAATACAGTTTCTGGAGGCCACTGAAGCAATTAGGAACAGTAGTTTCTGCAACAAAAAGAGGGAAAATATGGTCAAAGGAAATAAAGGGTGAAGGAAGAACCTTTAAGATAACAGTTATTTTCTATTCAGAAATTTTAACCAACTGTTTAATTTTTAATTTCTAAACTTTTTCTTTGTTTTAATATATTGAATTTACAGTTCAATACCTCCCCTACCCCACCCCCTCCTCCCCCCCCCAGCATACTAACATTTACATCTCCCTGCTGAAATCAAACTTCAATATGCATATGTTTGTTAAAAGATGTAAAGAATTATCCGTATATATATTCCTTTTTTTCAGAAGATTTTAATTATTTTTTCAGGTAACTACCAGATTTGTTTGTTTGTTTTTTACTGTTTTTTATCATTATTAATAACATTTTTTATTCTTCTTAGCTGAAAATCATAGACCATATTTTTTCTTTCATCACAGATCTGCTTACCTTCCAAAGAATCACTTAGTCAACTGCCTCCTGGTTTCAAACATAGTCATCTTTTTTTCTGTGTTTATTATTTCATTTGTACCAGAAAGCTGCAACGCGTTTTTATTTTACTTAAAATCTAGAAGGGCTGGAACAGAGGTAAAACTAAATAAAGCCACAGTGTGCTCTCCCATGGTCTCCTCTGGGTTACTTTCATGTCTCAACACAGTGAGGGCTTTATTTCCAAAGCACACAAGCAATTTCCCCTGAAGCCAGAGAAAATAAATGATAATTTTACTGGTTCATTTCTATCACTTGTATTGCAGCTATGTCTAACAGCATGGTTAAGACCAGCTTATTAGGACAATATATTCTTACATGAAGCAAGTTAATATCCGTTTTTGCTTTAAAAGATCATTTTGCTAATGATATTTGAATTGCTTCATGGAAACATTAAAGCTATGTCCAAAGAAGACTGTGAGTGTGTATAAGAGGCCAGGGATAATGTAGTACTCTTGGGATGCATACAAGACTGTCTCCCTGTGTTTCCACATTTCTGTAAATTTCTCTTGTATTTATGAACTCACATACAGGGAAGAAAACTGGATTATCATAGAATCATAGTATTATAGAATCATTAAGGTTAGAAAAGACCACTAAAGTAATCTTGTCCAGCCATAAACTCATCCTCACTATGCCCAATGAACCATGTCCTTCAGAGCCACATCTCCACATTCCCTGAACACCTCCAAGGATGGTCACTCCACCACCTTTCTGGGCAGTGTCTTCCAGTTTCACAACTCTTTCTAAGAAGACATTTTTCCGAATATTCAGCCTGAAATCGGGTATCAATGAGGCCTCAATAAAACAAAGCATTTCCAGTGAACCTAGGAAGAACTTTCCAACAGAAGCCAGAGTAAAACCTCAGTCACTGTAATTACAGTGTATACTGTTTGTATTAAAAAAGCCCTGCAATTGTTCTGTGTCTCTTAGGCTTCATATTTTCCTTGACTGAGATATATTGGCAATGTGTAAGTGCCAGCTGTTTCCCTCTGGGATGTTCTTTTCTGTCACCCCAGCTTTCAACAGTGCTCTGAATGAGAATTGCAACTCACTCAGCCCTACCAGTCCCATCTTAATATTGCAGATGCCGGCACTGACCAAATGAATGCACACATGAGAGCAGACTGTAAAATGAGAGCTGGCACTTGAGGTGGCTGAGTTCTGATTTGCATACAGACAACCAAAACAAACAAAATAGAACATGAATGCAAAAGCATTAATTGCACAGTAAGGGAAAAATAAAATGCTTAGTACTAATAAGTAAGTCTATTGTATTATTAAAACTTCCTGATTCTGGGCTCAACGTAAGCAACACAGGAGTCTGATTCATGGACCAGTACCCTCTTTTGTGCATGTTTTTCAGGTTCCCATTAAGAGAACTAGTAGTACTACCCACACACAAACTGATTGTTGTAAAAAATCTTGAAGAAGGAACTCCAGTAGTATTACCAGCTGTGTATATCAGTCTTCAAGTCTCCCACTTATAGGATCAGTAGCACCTCTGAATAATGCAGCCATAATTAATTAAGCCAATTAGTGGAAGAGATCTTCAGACTTTCTTCCTTCTACTTCCTTTTACCTTACTATGCAAGAGCAAGCTGTCTCTTATTAGGCATCTTGTTGCTGCCTGGTTTTATCTGAAGCCTCTACATAGCCACAGCAGGATGCAAGTCTCAGATTTCCATTCACACACAAAGTTCCTGTGTCTGAAAGGGGGGTAGTGAGATCTTGGACCTAGAAAGGGCAATACGGGGTAATTTCAAAATGAAGAAAAGGGTAGCTAAGAATGTGGCCTGAATTATCATGTCATTCCAAAATGCTGACTTTGATTGTTGTCAGTTCATTGGTGCAATAGTGCCTAGCAATAAAGAAGGTTCATCTATATTTACATGAATACATCCAATAATGCATGTTGCTTGCCACACTCCAGAGTTTGGTTAACAACTGATCAACAGAACTAATGATTTTATATTACATCTCTACTCTGGAAATACTTCTGAGACCAACTAATATCACTGCTGATAATGAATAAGAGAAATGTCAAACTTGGCACCATAAACTATTGAATTGCAAAATTAGGTATCTACAATGTATTGAACTGAGATGAAACCAAAAACTATTGCAACAGTATAAAGAGTTCAGCAATACAGTTTTCACAGTCCACATAGGGTAAGTGACTCCTGCATGGGTTTCATATTTACATGTAGAATGAAACATTAAAATGTATGAGGCATTTATTGTTAAAATGTTATGGCTATTTTAAAAAACATTACTTTTGTGTTAGTTTCATCTAGAGAAAAACTAGTATAAACTTGTGCTCTTTATGTCAAGATGCTTTTCTAAATTATTAGGGATATCTCATATAGGAGCAGTGAGTTTCATTTCTAGAGTCCCATAAATCAACTTTTGGAGTTGACTTCGTTTTACAATTAAGAAACCAGATTGATACTCTTATAATGATACTCTTTTATTGCTAGCAATTTATTTTTGCAGTGCTCAATAGCATATTTTGGATGAATTATGAAATAAATTCAGGAAGATTTGAGTCTGCCATGGAAAATATCCCAACTAACCATGTGCTGGTTGCTGACACCTCATCCTTTATTTTATGGGATACATGACCAAAACAAAAAAGATATTTTGATGCACCATTCATGCAAAGTAAATAGTTTATACTCCCTGTTTGTCATTGGCAGAGATTCTCCTTTCTAGCAACATAGCTGTCATCTGCAGAAATGCTGACTTGTAATTGTACAAAGGATGGTCTAAATGCCATTCATAAGTCTATGGTGACTCACAAGTTCTAGACACTTTAATACCATTGCCTTGAGCCAGACAGGAGGCACAGATTTCCTTTAATGTTAAGTGTGACTGAAGAGAGCCTTTACCCTGTTACTGGAGCTGCTAAAATCAATTGCACAAGATGCAACATAAGGCATGTTTAAAACATTTCAGGAAGAGATTAGTTAAATGGCATACTGGGCCTTTTCCTCCAGCTGGGCTCAGAGACAGTGATAGCAAATCCAGACTTTTCACTGAGGTTGGTAATTAGCTCTGCCTCACTCCCAGGAGATTAATTCTCTGTAGAACAGATTATTACAGTCCAGCTTCTGTATCCGTGGGCATTTTTCAATTAGAAAAATTAAGTGTTATTGACTTCTTCAATGTACAAGAAGAGGTATGCATGGGAGTTGGAAGCCAGATAACAAACTAGATTAATGAGTTAATCTTACACTTACAAATATGAGAAAGAAGCTTAATTGGTTATTGCTTAAAATAATAGGTGAAGATACATTCATTTCATCGCAATCAGTGGAACTCTTACTAATGATGACTTGCAAGGGAAGAAAGAATGTGTATATTTTTGATCTATTTTTATTTCACATAAGATGAAAGGAAACACAAATGCTTCATATCAGCAGTTAAAGTCTTGGCTACCTTTAAACACCCTATGACAGTGGGGGACTGATGGAGTTAAAGCCAGCCAAGAATCAGAGAGCTGAGGTCATGATTTAGTGGTATAGAAGCTCAGGCAGTATTCATGCTTCTCCATGAATCTGTTTCCTTTCTGCTGGTGACACTTTCCCACAATGTTAGTACAAAACACTGCCCTGTGTTTGTGACAGGAAACAGTTTCTCTTTTGAAGTATGTGGTTAAAGAGAGGTTGTGAGCTCCCTGAGTTACATTGCAGTCAGACCAAATGTCAATGCATTTGTTGGTATTCAGCATTTTTATCAATTATCTGCTTGCAAGAATTGAATGAATCCTTAGCAAGTTCATTGATGATAAACTGGGAGTGATGTTGACTCTGTCAAGGAATGAGGCCTTGCAAAGAGAGTGGAGCCGATCCACTCCAAATTTCATGCCATCATCAGTGGTATGAAATCCCCACATACAGGGGATTCATTAAATATAACATAGTTAGAAGGTCGAATGAGGTGATTCTCCCATTATGTTTGGGCACATCCAGAGGAAGACAGCAAAGCTGGTAACAGGACAGGAAAGCATGTCCCGTGAGGGGAGGCTGAGGGCACTGGATTGTCCAACTGGAAAAAAAGGAGATTGAGAAGTGTCCTCACTTCTCTCTGCAGCTTCCTGAGAAGAGGAAATGAAGAGGGAAGTATTGGTCTCTGCTCATGGTAAACAGTGACAGAAAGTGTGGGAATGGCACAAAGCTGTGCCAGGTGAGTTTCAGATATTAGGAAATGCTTCTTTACTATGAGGGTGGTCAGACACTGGAACAGGCTTCCTAGATTGGTGGCTGATGCCCCATGTCTGGAACTGTTCACAAGGCATTTGGATAATACTCTTTATAAAATACCTTAACTTTTGGTTAGCAGAAGTGGTCATGTAGTTGGAGTAGATTATTTCTGTAGGTCCCTTCCAACTGAGCTATTTTCTAATGCTAATTCCAATTTGTTTTCCATGGTAATCATAGTCAAATCAGGAATACATCATAGGGAAAACCATATATGTTTATGAATATGCCTCTTCTTCTTTGGCCACTGTCTTCTTACTGTGTCCTTCCTGGTGGTTTATAATGAAGACACAATTAATAGCTCTAAGTGAAGCACTATGGATGAGTGAGCAGGAGATTTCTACTATGTATGAATCCTCCTGAAAAAGAACATCAATTCACATTGCTTTTACAACAATAATCAAAATGCTGTTGCTGCTGCCCCCTTTGCACATACTGAGGTGATGTATTCCATTGCATTTCTTACAGCATCTATTCAGGAGGTAAGAAGAATGTTCTCATAGTGGTTCACACAGTCTGTGTATCAGAGAAGGCAAGGACAGATGTAGAGGAGGGGCTGGGGATATCTAGTGCACACTGTTTCACTTTGTTGCACTGGCAGAAAAGCCAAATGTTTTCTGTTCTGTGACAGCAGGAGTTGCTGAGCAGGTGGAGAGAGATGTGCAGGTGGGGAGATCACACAGGTTTCGAGAACTATTTCACATCTGTATGCTCAAGGCCCCTCTTTCATCACAGCATTTATCTCTTCTTTTGAGCACTCTGACGGAAGGAGGTTTTTGCAGCTCAAGAGCGGTATACAAATAATAATGTGGACCATCTTCTTCCTCAAAATCAAGTACAAGAAGCAATTAATTCTCCATTAAACACTCCTGAGAAGTGGGAAAGCTCTTTCTGTATTGTTTGCAAAGGATGAAGGCACATAAATGGCATCCTGTCTTTCCTCAGAAACAGTCTTGCCTGCAGGAACAGGGAAGTGATTGTCCCCCTGTACTCAGCTCTGATTCGCACCCCAAATACTGTGTCCATTTTGGCCCTTCATGGCAAGAAAGATATTGAGGCCCTGAAATGTGTCCAGAGAAGGGCAACAGAGATGGTGAGGAGTCTGGAGCAAAAGTCTTATGAGGAGTAGCTGAGGGAGCTGGGATTGCTCAGTCTGGAGGAGGCTCAGGGGAGATCTTATTGCTCTCTATAACTACCTACAACTAAGGGAGGTTGTAGTGATGAGTTGGGGTGGGCTTCTTCTCTCCTGTAACTGGTGATACGTCTAGAGGGAATGGCTTCAAGCTGTGCCAGCAGAGGTTCAGGCTGGATGTTAGGAAATACTACTGCTCTGAAAGAGTGGTCAGGCAGTGGAATGGGCTGCCCGGGGAGGTGGAGTCACTGACCCTGGAGGTGTTCAAGCAATGTTTGGACACTGTGTTGGAGGACATGGTTTAGTGAGAACTGTTGGTGATGGGTGGATGGTTGGACTGGATGATCTTGTAGGTCTTTTCCAACCTTGGTGATTCTGTGATTCTGTGATTCTGTGTAGATACAGAGAAGCTCAGTTCTTTCCAGACATGCAGCCAGACATTGACAGAGTCTGGGCTGCAGCTTGGAAAAGTATCGGTAACATCCCTACAGTATACCACAACATGGCACCAGAAACAGACATTTGTACACCGATATCTGTGTCACAAACATGAATTTGATTCCAAACTCACAAGTGCAGGTAACACCATGACAAATCCAGATAAGCTTTGCTTTCTACAATGTCTTTAAAATTCCTTGGGGTATAACAGGCAATAAGTATGATATAGTTGTTACTTACTTAGAGGAATTACAAGAACTACAGTAGATAATTGAAATTGTCAGGTATGAGAACTGCTGAACACTTACTCAATTCATAAATTGTTGTTTGATTTATATCTGTTCCAATAATTCCTAGTTATCAGTATGACTACAGTCACTCTGTGTGCTAAGCAAATCTGCTATAAATAACAGTTCCTATGCCAAGGAGTTTCCCTTTTCTTAACAAAAGCAGAAATACATGTTCTGCAGGAAATTCCAAAATTCAATATAGTTCTTCAAAATTAAAGCTAAAATCTAAAATACAGTTGAAAATAATTCCCAATAATTTAATTCAGAAAAGATTTTTAAAAGATATTATTCATCTACTAAATCCATAATATTCAGTGTGATATAATAGCTATCTTTCTTTTGCAGCTTGCGTTTTAATGTAAGAATAAAACTGAAAGTATTAAAATACAGTAAGTATAATTTGTGTATATATCAGAAAGACGCATGATCATCTTATTTGAATGAAAAAGCTTTTTTTAAAAAAAATATTTTTACTCCTTACCATTACTAAAATTCATATTGTCCAATTAGAATTTAGTCAGAGAGTATTTTCTTATTGTGGTCAGTGAAAATGTTTCTTGTGGTTCTACATTATTACACAACCAATGAAATGTAACTGAAATACATTCGATGAGGCAAGGCTCACTCATCAGACAATCAGTTGGATGCAAAGAGCCAACTAGAAGTGACTACTACAAAACTTCTCTTTGGGACATTTTGTGCATCCTGCTCTATGGACATGTGCACCCATGCTTATTCACAGCTGAGGATATCACATTTCCTTCCACATTAACCCCTTTCTGATGCTGACAGAAGATGAGTGTATACCTTTATATCAACCATTTTACTTTAAAGCTAACAGAAGAATTATTTGGTTTGTTGAGTAGGAGTAGTACCACCTTACTTCATCATGGTTACATGGTGTTCTAGTCCATGATTTTTCATTTCAATTTAAGAAGTTATTTACTTGGCATCACCCAGACACATAAAAATCCCAACTTTCTAACTCTGTAAAAAGTTTCTGTCAGCTGTCCCAGTTTCTCACCTTCCTGCTCATTTCTCACCTATTATTTAGAAGATCACAAAACTTCATGGTCAGTATCTGTCCTACCATGCGCCAATATGGAGTTGTTTCTTCAAAGGTATCTGCTGCAAAAGGAAATCTAGGAGGTTTTAAACCCAAGTAATAATCTCAGTGCATAACTCAGGACCTCGGAAGCTGGCAGTAGTGACAGACTCTTTTATTTGCCCTAAACGTCGCAAGTCCCTCCTGTTCCCCTGAGTTCATGGTACTCTCTATTTCTGCTCGATTCAGAATGCCACTGAGATTAACTTGTGTTTGTGATCAAAGCAGGATAAGTATCTGGCAACCAGCCAAAGTCAACCTGCCACATTGGAGTGCCATGATAATATTCAACTGTTCTTAGGGACATCTCTTTCCTTCCTTCATGAGTGAAGATGAAGAGGGTCTTCCAGAATGGATTTCTTGAATCAGTACAGAGTGCCTCAGATATTCTGAATTTCCTTCAGTGTATGTCTCTCTGGACACAGAGAGGGAGGCATTAATTACTACATTTAGGCTCCTTAAACAACCCTCAACATTGTTTGGATGAGACTGAGTAATTTTGGGCTAAAATGATGCCAAGTGCAAATCTAACAGCATAGTAACGTAAGCAATCAAGCATTAGTGCCCAAGAATATTCCTTGGTACTGTTCAGTTTACTAAAGCAGGCTTAAAATCACACTTTCCAAACTTCAAGAAATGCAATGATTCAAAGTTTTGCAGAAGCCCACAAAGATATGAATCCCACCAGAGACACCAACACAAATTGCTGTCCAGGCTCAAATTTCATGTTCTGAGGATGCTCAGCCCATTTCTCACATTGGGTACAGTTCCAGGTTTTGTTGACAGCTGTCAGCATCCTCCTGTCTGGGAAAGAATGTGACTTTCACAGCTTACTTCACAAAATGCTTCTGACCTGAATCTGATATTAAAGCAGATTGGGCTAATTTTGCATCTCTGAAACCTTCACTGTTTTTATGTGTCAAGAATTACCAGTAGTGCATTGAGAAACTGAAGAATGTCCACCGCAAAGGCTTTAAAACTCTGTTCTGTGTCTCTCTGTAAAAGAGAACTTGCTTTCATTCAGTGTGGGAAGAAGCATGAAGATGATTTACTGATTTAGGAACTGGGTGGAGTAGACCACAAAGGAATAAACTGAAAACATATGGTGTGAATTATTTGCAAAGGAGGCTAGTGAGAGGGGGAAAATTGCCTGTATATCTCTATAGATAGATTTGGATATATAAGTGTATAATGCAGAGTACCAGTGAAACAAAGCACAAATGATTAGGCCAAGCCAAACATTCACATTAAACGTTGCACTTGGCCTCATTTCAAAACAGGCAGCAGCAACAGCAGGGAGAGAAGACTTGCCAAAATTGCATCAGACACACATTAGGGAAGGAGGAAATGAGTTTACTTGAGCCAGCTGTGACATCAAAGGGGCTGGTCTTGAAATGGATTGTGGGAAAGGGTTCCCCCTTTGGTAAAGTTTGCAAAGATCAGCCAACCCCTTATAAAGTGACCCAGTTCTGAACAGAACTTGACTTTCCTTTTTTTTCTGTTTTATTTTTCCTCCAAAGGAAAACAGCATTCTCAGCCAGTGAGAAGTGTGAGGCTGGGGGCTACAGAAAGAGGGGAATAAACCATAAGGAAAAGGGTGGAAAGAAGGTAGAAAGATTTGTTCTGGAAGAAAAAGACTGAATACTGGTTGGAATATTTCTCTTGCATATTAAAAATAAAAATAAAAATAAAGTAAAATAAAGCACATTTAGAAACAAGTATTGCTCAGTCAAAATGATCGCAATAAGTTTTCCTTATAAATAGTTTTACTGAGATGAATTAGGAAACAGAAACTTTGAGAAACCATTCACAGGGTCAGTAATTTTCCAGAACTGCAGCCAGTTTAACGGAAACTGTAGATAAAACTTCAAAAGCAAGACAGTATAAGACAAGTCCTGGCATCACTGAGATCAACTTCAAAAGTCACACTGGCATAAGGGAGGCAGCCATTCTCCCATGTACCACAGTCCTGCCTTAAGGCCTACAGCAGATTTTCACATCTGTAATTGCTGTCCAAAGAAGTCGTATTAAAGGAAGTCCTGATCCAGTCCAACCTCACTGATGACAAGTGCTGCAAGATAACTTCAAAAAATGCATATGTTGCATTTCTTTTGTTTGGGGCTCTTTGTACCCAAAGCCACATGGAAAAAAGACTGTGGTTTAGTTACACTATCAAGTTATAAAAGTCACCTGTATTTCTGCCTAAGATTTTGAACATCCCTAATGATCGGGATTAACAATTTCTATGGAAAAGTAATTCCATACTGAATCTGACTCAGATGTCTGCTTTCTCCTTTCACCCAAGATCCTTGTACTAGTTGGGATCATACACTTCTTTGTGGGTTGTTTTTAATGTAAAATAGCATGTGAGATAATTTTTACTACCTCAAAAATGTCCTAATTATGAAATGTAATCAACATTTATACTTATTATTTACTTCTGAGATCTTCAGAGACAAGCAGTTACAATACTGTGCACAAGTATTTATTAAGATTAATATTGCAAGGCTCTCCTGTCAATGTTTTAACAGTTAGATACAAAATTATTTAGGGGGCCAAAGCAAGGACAGTAGCCAGCACGTATTACAAACATTGTAATAAATAAAGAGAGAGGATGACACAATATAAATCAAACATGCAATGTGAAGTGCTTAATGTATTTTCGCTCTAGGAATATAACCTTGTGTAATTGTCACTGATGGTTTCTCTGAACTTCCCCACTTGTAAATTTTGTAGTCATCCCTCAGTAAATCCCTCATAAAGGTGAAGTGGCTTCCAAATATGTATGAAGTTTATAATAATTACTAAATATTTTCTTTCCAATTTTGTAGCTGGACTATAGATATTGTAAGAACTTGATAAAATTGAGACTAAACTGAATGCGTTAGGACATGGGAAAAATCTTGATTTGGGGCAGAAGTTTCCCAATTCTTTACCAAACTACACACTCCTAAACAATTATCACCTCACTTTATCTTGCTTACTTTTTCTGTTAGATTGTAGCTGGCACAAAAGCTACAAAAGTTCTTGTGCCTTTTACAGTGTCGCAATAAACAGAAGACAAATGTATGCTGGTATTGTACTATCGTCACATCTCATTCTTCAGCCTCTGACTCAACAGTAGCCTCTGTGTATTTCTCAGATGTTAGGAGTTAATTCCTCTGTCCCTGCTTCCTACCAGGTCTTCCTTTCCTTAAGGCAAGAGCCCCTGGCAATAACATATGGTCACGAAGACAGACACAATGGTTGTTTCTTTGGGCACGAACTCACCTTCTTAATACAAGTTGGAGAAATACTCATGAAATTTTATGTCTTTCAGGCTTCTCCTAGTATTTATTTTTACAGAGACTTTTATTCTCGGTTCTACATTATTCTTGGGAAGCAGGACACTTCATTTCCTTAATAGGCTGTTAACATGAAAAACTGCATTCAAACTTGCAAATAAGGTAAATCTTGTCTTACGTGAAGACAATCAGAAATCATAGTGATGAGGTTTTTTAAAGAAACAGATATTTCATAACCCTAACACTAAAAGCTAAGATCTTGATTTCTTTCCAAATTTTAAAAATTCCCTCTTCTCTCTTTGTTTAAAAATAAGTGAAGTATATTTTTCTTTGCCCTCTGTTGCATAATTAAGATATTTTTTCCACTCCATTTAGCTAGTATGGAAACCTGGTGTATTCCTGAACCAATTTAAATACAGTGATGTCTATAAAATGTTATACTACATTGCACTCCTCTAATAATCAGTTTTGAATTAGAACTTCAAATCCTTGCAGTGAAAATTGTGTCCCAGTAATAATAAAACACACTGGATTTCTTCGTGTGGTTCTGTGTATGATTCCAAGTTGCACCTAGTGAAATAACCTATCACTTCAAATTAAAGAAATGCAGGCAAAGAACTGGAGCTTCTGTGCAAGTGTCATGTTTTTGTTTTCCATAATAAACAGGCTTATGACTATTCTGCATAGTGTATACGTCTCAATATTGTCATATCACCATTGTTTCATGGCCGTACAAGTTGTGACAGAACAGCAGTGGAATTTATGGCTAGTCACTTGAGCCTGCTATTGCTCTGCAAATCCAGAGAAAATGTCAAAATTCGTCTGTAGGGTATAAAATCCATGTCAGCAATCTTGGCTACATCTGCATTCTCATTGATCTAAAAGGATTCCCTGAAATCTGAAAGAGATGTTTGTTTTCATTTGATAATAACGTTCTTTAGAAGATATTGCTTTACTGCCCAGTACTCTTTTAGAACTGCAGCTTCATCGTGTGTCATGACTTCGACTACGCATTGATCCTAAAATGGCTTATTATGTTATTTCTGGGTATCCTGGTTAAATTAACACTACCTAACATAAGGCATGTGGTCCAGGCATTTTAACATTTTAACTAAATATCATTTTTCCTGGTCTAGAATCTATTACTGCAAAACAGAGCCTTCCATATCGTAGTGCAGTATTTCTTTTTAATTTTATTTATTTATTTATTTTGCTAAGATTAGTGAAAAGGTTCTGAGTGTGGTTCTGTGAAATCCACACTTTTTAAATATTTATAATGATGCCTGCATTACCAGAAAATATTTGTGTAAATTATATTGTTTCTAGTGGGAGAAGAGTATTTTTTACCTCAGTTCATTTTTTGTCAACTGGCCATGATGATAGGATTTTTTTTTGTTTTCCAAAAGAAGGTATTGTCAATAATCTCAAGCCTATTTAGACATTTGGCTATATCACAGGATACAAAAGGGAGTCAAAAATGGAAAAGTAATTTACTTGGAAAAAAATACTGTAATTGTCCAGTCTGGTTCTTTTTTATCTGGGGATCTAATATTTTGGGGCATTCATTTTTGATTGAATGAATTTTTAGATGAATTTTTGAATGATTTTTTGCTTGCTTGTTTGCTTTTTTTCTATGTGAGTGCATGTATACACGCATATAGATGAGGGACTGTGCACTTCAACTTTCAGGATAGCAATATGACCAAAAAAAAATCAAACGATATTCACAGTGAATTAACCAAATATTTTCTACCTTTCCCCAATCAAATCACTAAAATGTGTGTGATGAAGATGCTGTTCTACCACTGATGAGTTGAGCAGTTGAAATACTTTCTCAGGGTATAAGAGAAGCTGACTGATTTCTTTCTATGACCTTTCTGTAACTTCCAACTGTTATAGATAAGGAGTTAATATGTTCTTTAATTTCCATTTTCTCAGTACACATTTATAACATCACTGTAATATGGGTGTAAAGGTGGGAAACTGGCTCAGAATCAATGTTCACTGTTGTTAATAATGTCCTTCCCAATTATTGTGAGTAATTGCCCCTTGATTACGGCCAGACATGGAGACCAGATTCTATGTTGCCCATCTGAAAGTCCTGAGCTCTACTCTGAGCTACTGGTTGACTCCCTGTGTACTTTGTTTCAATACAGGTACAAGAGCAACCTATTTATATGAGAACTCAATCTATCTATGTTCAGACAGTTCTTCATGTTTCCCTTAAAACCAATGAGCAATGCAGGCCTCTTTGAAGAACTTCAAAAGAATTTCAAATTGAAAAAGCCATTGAGACTTTCCCAGAATATTCTAAATGTTTTATATCATGGAAACATGGAATCATAAAATAGTGCTCCAGCCTTCTGATCCTCCTTTGGAATCACTCCAGCAGCTCTGCGTCCTCCTCATACTGGGGGCCGCAGGTTTGTGAAGTAGCAGATCCTCAGACCTCAGCCTTCCCTGCATGTTGGTCTATGCAAGTGAATACCAAAATAACTGGGAATTGTTTTTTATAATATCTTTGCTGTTTGTCCCTCAGAAATAAATTTTCTAAGTTGCAATTCAGAATTCTGAACCTACTCAAATCCCAGATAAGTTCTCAGGAACAGAAAGTTGGCTTTTACAACTTAAAATGTATTTCTCTGCTCTTCTAGAAGTAAAACCCAAGAGCTTTATTTTCCCTGGAGTCTTTTTTCTTGGTCCCAGTCAACACAGTTCACGGGGGAACCAACAAACCAACAAAAAAAACCCAAAAAACAGAAACCAAATTATTTCTATGTCATATTAAAATGTTATCACTAATTTTTAACCTTACAAATACACGAATGAAGCTAAAGCCATTGGCCAGGTTTCCATATGTTTTTTGGAGTCCTGTTAGAGAGGGAACTCCATCACAATGAGCTGGTATCTGTGCAAGAGGGAAATTTGTAGGGCTTCAGTAGTAAATGTTGAACTGTTTCTTTGTGGAAAATCCTGCTAGCATTTCCTGATTAAGTTGGATTCTTAAAAGATACTTAAAGCTAGACAATGAGTGCGTTGTCACTGTGCTTACTTATACCATGATTTTTGAAATGATTTTAATGTCTCTTGCCCAAGGTTAGTATTAATATTTATTCCATCTCATACATAATGAAAATAACTTGGTAATGTAATGCTATACATGTGTTGATTAAGATTTGGTTTCTGGAGTTACGCCTTTGTTTTTTACTAAAAGGTAGTTCAGCCAAAGAACACATACAAAACCTACCCACAAACATATTTTCTTTACAAGAAATACAACCTCTCTTTTTCTTTAAAGGAAATTGGGGGAACTTTCCTCTTTCCTAGCTTCTCAAGGGCAAAATAGAAGAAAAATGTATTCATATCAGATGGGAAAATCTTATTAGGAACATCTGTGCTAATCAATGTTTATAAAAATGTAAATAAATTACAGAGGAAGGGAATATTAGAAAAGACAGTTCTTCATTTTCACACTCTTCAAGATATTTCATAAATAAGAACTGATCCTCCAAATCTGAAGTAATATGACTGGTCTCTTTGAAGTTGATGGATTCACTGAACTGATGTGAATAAATTGCAATGCTCATGACTCAGAACTTGGAAGAATTTTTTTCTGTCTTGTGCTTTGGGTTTTATAAATCAGCAAAAGTTACTTTTCATTTTTTGAAGATGAAGAAATCAACTATAGAAGGGTTCAAATTTGTTACCATTCCTGGCCTCTACTTAGGCCCCGGCCCCAAGGTTGCTCCTACTTCAGAGAGTAATGGAAGTTCAGACACTGTGTAGCTCACTAGACTGAGAGAGTGGAGCATTTTGAGACTTTCTCCATTTGACCACCATCATCCTATGTATTAAATGACACACAATGACACACTAGCACAATTAAATCAAGGAAATCTCTTTGTGCCTAAGTTTTTATCTATCACTTACGTAAGCAGCCATTATGCACTTGCAAATAAACTTTCTCCACCAAAATTTTGTTGTGATTAAAGACAACTATATTATTAGAATTTTCAGAAAAACTGGGAGATCCCTCATCTAAAGTGTCCGACTGTGAACACTTTCATCTTCCTACACTACCTAAGGACAATTTGATCCTAAAAGATGTGGTACTGAAATAAATGTTCCTAACCTTTGTCATTCCTTGGATAATATTACTAGTCTTGACTCAAGCACATAAAAATTTGTCATATATTCTGTAGGATCTCACAAAACAACATAATTTGACCTGACAGTTCAGAAAGTTTTGCTTAGGTGGACTGACAAAATACAGAGATGTAGCCAATATGATTCCACAGGCATCCAATATTATACCCTAGGCATATGATTTGGATTAATATGGATTTGAGACACTATTTCCATCATTTGCCTTCTGCTTAGGTTATTCTGACATGGATGGTCATAGGGCTTACTAAACACAAGTATGGATCAGCTGGTGAGTTCACCAGCAACAGACAGACCTGTTAGAATTCATTGTCTGTAAATATCAAAGGTCAATCAATGTTAAAAGGCATTGCTTAGTAGACTGCCTCAGTATTCTGAAGTATTTCAAGTCACTAGAATGTTTTTTGAAACATAAACCAAAATCTACATCAAAATTTTGTGAAATCTGTGTTTCAAAAAGGATTTTTTTTTCACTTGTCCTTCTTCAGATTCTAATAGTTGACCTATGTGAATTTCTATTTTAAGGAACTCTAGCCCTATGATCCTAAATTACTGTTTCAAATTGCACACTTATGAATTTCTAAAAGAAAATACTTTACAGAAATATTCAACTATTCAGCAGTTGTATGGTTATAGATAGGGGTAGGTTGTTGCTGTGATTTCACTGGATACTTGTGTAGGTTTATCTGGCTTATCTCAGGTTTAATTTTCCAACCAGAATCTAACAATTTAGTTTTTCAAAGCAGGCTATTGGATATTCCCAAGTCAGTCATCCAAAGAAAGCACATTCTATGCTTTCCACTTCAGATGTTACTGGTGTCCACTTCTAAAACAGAAAACATATTTGAATCTCCTTGTCTCTGGACTTTTGACCATCAACCACTCTTACTTTTGAGATCAGCTACACAGCCAGTCGGACCAAGCTTTGTTTTTTTCTTCCTGTTACATCATCTCTCCAGTTTCCACTTATACTTGAGAAGTGACAAAGAAGACAATTGGATGTTGCTTAACTCACAAGAGCACATAGCCTTGAGGTTGACGGTACTTGGTAACCACAGTACATTCACATTTGTAATACTTATTCTATGCACATTCTTAACTTTTGCAGAGAAGTATTTAGCCCATGTTGTGTTTGTAAAAAAGATACGAATACTAGAAGCCATGACTTTAAAATCAATTTTATTTACTGGCAAGTAACGATCAGCTATTATTTATGAAGCTGTATTGAGGATTGTTGAGCCTTCTTAGAATATAAAAGAAACTATAATTGGTTACAGTCCCACTCTGGAGCTTCCAGCCAAGAAAATTTCAAGCCATGTGATTTGCCTGCACTATTTGTCAAACATGTTTCCATGCCTCCTAGAAACAAATAATCTTGACGCAGTGGAAACATAAGGACTACTCTAAATACAAAGAGAAGGATGGCCGCTTCAGCCAGCTTCAACCAAGATGTGAGCCTTTTCAATAGACCAGTTCTGTGGTGGAAAAGAAAACATAGGGGTTGCACTGCAAATAGGGCGAAAACTCACTCCTGTTAATCCCTCTGCTGCCTATGCAGAGGGACTCAGTCTCCTTCTCTCCATGGCCTGAGTCCAAGGGCTCACACAATGGGGAGCTGTGAGGTGTTTTGGCCCAGTGCTTCTAGTCCTTTATTTTAAAATAAAAAATAATGATTGTGGTTTTGCTTAGTGTCTTGAAACCCTCTGGTAACCTAGTAAAAAAAAAGAAATCCTTTTTAACAAGTATAGCACTTTGTTAAGTAAGTTAGCTTGAGGAAGGAAAAGATCTTCTCTGGCTTCCCCAAAGAGCATGTGATGGAGCAGCTGGCTCCAGAGCCTTTGCCTGGATACCAATGGGAGTGAACAGGACGAGAGCTGCTCTCAACTCCTGTGTCTGAGGAAAAAAACATCATTAGCTACACAGTCAAGTCTCCCCTGGATCCCCTGGTAAAAGTCTGCCATAAATCAAGTGCTTTGCTATGGCAAGGAGCCCAAGACTTCTGGGAAGTGCGCTCAAACAGCTGTTGTGCCAGGGAACTGAGCAACACTTTAGAAATTGATGGTGAGCAAGCTATAATTAGGACTTCGAACTACTCGTGGTTGTTTGCTCAGAAATCCTTTGGAAGTCTTGGACAATAGAAAGAGAGTTGCAGTGTACTTTCTATTCAGGGGCAGAGCACTCCCACTAACCTCCTTCAAGTATGAGCTAATGATTACTTTCTCATCTGGCCCTTTGTTTTAGTTGTCTTGCTCCACTTTGCCCTTTCCACCATGTCCCCTCCTTTTGCTGTTTACACAGTTCTTAGATAATTCTCCTCAAGACAGAGCTATTCAGAAAACAACTTCCTACCCTCCCTAGTGCATTGTCTGTCCAAACAGAGCCTCCTTCCCTGCAGCAGGACATCAAAGTCCTCTGACATGTTTACATGTTTCTTGCATGTGCTCTTGGTTGTTGCTTTATCCCTTATAGGCTTTTTTTTCCCCTGTTTTATTGGATGGCTACATTTCCTATTAATCAAATCTCAGAGGAAAGATATAATGAGCAAAAACTGACACAACGTGCCTTTAATCAAAATTCTCTTTTCCCACTAATACCTCCATCCGAACAAATGACAAACCTGTAAAGGAAGAGGCACTCATCTCTAGTGAGGTAATTCCATCCACAGCTAATGTAATCCACTGCAGTATTTCTTATACTGTTTTTCTATGGAATATTATTAAACAGAAGGGCACAGGAAAGCATTCTGACAGACAGAGCTGACAAAAAAAAAGAAGCATGATCTGTACTACACATCAGAAGGCAGACAGGCCAGGCAGAGCAGCGAGAGCACCTGAAGCAGTAGTTACCTCACCGAGTGTAAAATTTGAGGTGGCATCTCTTGAGTCTCACCCTTTCAGACATGCTTTGTCCTTTTAGTGGCAATTGGAAAAGCATGACTATCCTGGGCTCTGGTCCCAGCTGTCAGCCCTGCTTCTTCTTTGCCTTAAGTCCAAGAAGTTCTATGTCTCTTGAGAGAAGTTAGCACTGGGGAACAAGAACAAATCACTTTGGTGTGACTGTTCCCATCACACCATACTGGGCTTTGCAAGATACTTAGCGTAATATTCACAGCATACCAAGCACCCCAGGAAGAATTATAGAATCATAATGTTAGAAAAGATCTCTAAGACCATCCAATCAAACTGTCCACCTGCCACCATTATTGCCCAAAAGGGCTCCTTGGGGACGTGTTCAAAGTACCCAAGAAAGTTTCTTGCTTTGGGTATTTTTTGCGGGAGCCTGAATCTTTCTTTTAAATACAGGGGAGGTCTAGAGGCAAAGATGCAGTAAAAGTTGTAGGAAAGTACTTACAGGAAAGTATGGTATCCTTTAAATGTGTGTCATTAATTTCAGCAGGGCTACATGCAATAAGATCCCAACCAGATTCTAGCCATAATAATTTACACAGTTTTGATGGTTCAGGAAGATTTAGGTAGTCATTATAAACATCTTTAAGCTAGCAATAGCCAGCATGTCTGGTTGGGTGTGCTAGCAAGTAATTCAAGTGTGTGACCTTTACCTGCTTCTCCCAAGGATATGGTGAGTTTGTATCCATTTCAAAGATCAGATAATTATTAGATGGTTCTCCAGAAGTAATTCTATAATAAAACCTTTGGTTTTACAGTCTAGGGGCATGACTGAGGAGATTAGAAAGTAGTAATTCACACTCTTGATACCCGAGATTGATCTTGAAATGAACAGCTGTTCCTCCCAACCCACCCCTCAAATTAGACACTCTGCATGTATATCATACTGTGAGGTATATCCTCAGCAACGCTATCTTCACATATGTTCTAAAGAAATAACACTGTCCACATTTCAGCTAGAAATATGGTGAAAAAACAATAAAATAACACAAAAGTGAGACATTTATCAAGTCAATTTTTCAGAACACCAAATCATAATCCATAATTCAAAGTTCACAAAACCACTGCTAGAAAACAGTGATGCTGCTAATCCATCACTTTGATTCTGTGAGATTCTTTCTCACAGTGTGTTTGATAGTGCTCTGATACTGTCTAGACTTAAATTTCATAGAGAACAAAACGACTGACTGTGTAGAATTGAGACTATTTTTGAAAGTACTTGCCTATAGATGCCAAAAGTATGATGACTTCTAATGTTTATCCCAATGGTCTTCATAGTGAAGACAATTCTGTACAATGAGAGCACGATAAGACAACAATTTTGAATTTTGAAAGGCTTGAAAGTTCAAGTTTCATACCTTATGATTCACTGCAAATATTCTGAATGCTACTCTGACTTGCATTCTGATGTCAAGGGGTTAGAATATGAGTTTGCTGCATCTTTCAGATGGAAAACAACCTCTGTTTACTTTAAAGGTCCATACTATTTACTGCTGAGGGAGATTAATCTCTGGAATGCGTAGTCTTATAATAAGATGATGATGTCCGTTGATTCTAAAAATTTAAATTGCCGTGAAATGGCTACAGATCATTTTCAAACACTGTTACACAAAGTAAATTCCTTTTTGTCCTTGTTCAAGCACTCATTGCATATTAAATTTAATAATTTCCTTTCCGCGATTAAGCACCTTAATTTCTTTTTTATGTACGTGATTTGTGCTTGTCTATCATAACGCAAGAGTATTGAGAGTTCTGTGTAAGAATCAATGTTCCTGTGAATATAAAGATGATTTATATAACCACTGGTAAACTAAGAAACATATTTAAGATGTTATTCAACTATTAAATGCTGTTCCAGCTTCAGATTGGCTTCACAATTGCATATGATTTACTAATTATGTATGATGAAGCTGCTTATACTGCTTATATTTGGTTCTGTAAGACTGGATTTTAGTGCTCTTGGGCACTGAACAAGACATAATTCAGTGCTGACACTGGAGATGGGAATTCTTGTATCCCTTACATGCCACGCCAAATGTCTGAGACTGACCAAACTTGCAAACTGAACTGTCCCAGTCTATTAAGTGTGGTTTTAATGGTAATCCTTGAGGATAAAGGCCCAGTGAAAGAAAACAAAACACTGGTGTTGGTGTATTTCCATGGGCTGGCAAGAAATAAGTCATCTGAAACATTATTTTACTCGTGCTGTCATAAAGATTAAAGGCAAATCATAAGAGTTAAACAGCAGTTTCCATTAACACTAACTAGTTAGAAGAAATAAAATCAGAGACCACAGGAACTGTTTAAAATGTTCACTTGCACAATTCTGTGGAAGTTGATTATATTTATGTGCAACCGCAAAACAGGACTATGGTTTTGTCTACTTTGAAAGATATAATAGAATTATAAAATCACAGAATAGTTTGTGCTGGTTACCACTCACCAAATCAAGCTGCCAGGGCCCCATCCTACCTGGCCTTGCACACCTTCAGTGATAGGGCATCCATTAAGTTTCTCAGCAGAAAAATTACAAAGTTAAGATGATGAAATTTAGTAGAGTATATTCTAGTCTGTGCTGGGGAATGGCTATGAGGTGTTTTCATAACTATAAAAAGGATAAGAGAGTAATAGCATATATTTTCATTTGTTATCCAAGATTTCTGCTATTATTCTGAACAGTTTTCTACACTAGTATCCAATTACTTCAGCAGTTGCTTGGCTGAGAAACACTGCTCAGGTTGCACAGTGTTGAATTAAGGGTTAATTGAATGAATGAAAATGTGTTGCATATGCATATTTCACTATCCAAATGTACTTTGTGATCTGGAATTGGAAGCCCAAGAGCTCAGGTCTCTGATGATGCTCGGCTATTGCAAAATCATATTCTGTATGAGGATGTTCTGCATGGTGACTCAAAGTTTGAGGAGCAGAGGTAATACAGATAGAGTCACTACAGAACCTCCTCCCTTGCTGAACTCACTGGTGGGAGGACAAGCAAGGAGGACAAGGAAGAGAAAGAAATAATGCCAATTTCAGATTGACAAGTAATAGGAATAGTGTGTACTTGCTATGATTAATGGATTTCTGGGATCCAGATACCACTTTCACTGCCCTGCAGAGGAACAACATTGCTGCTCTCCACAAGAATGGCCATCTTTCTGCATACATAGTCAGCATGTGAAAGGAAGAAGAATAGAAAATCTCTATGGAAGATGTACATACGTTATCCTGTCAGCTTTTCAGCTGCTGGTGTTTGCATCATGCTCAATGGCCATTAGTTTGCTATGAAATTGAGCCATTGCTCCACAAAAGCAGCAGCAACAACAAACAAACACAAACATGATGTCAGGAGCAAAATTACTTCCTCAGTGGGCTATAGTCTATAGTTAGTAGCATACTAAAAAAAATATCCACTTTTTAGGGTTCAAATCCCAGAGATACAGCTGTCTCTCATAACTCCTGGGAAGCCAGATGGGGCCACCACTGTCTTCTGCTTATTTAAGCAGCATTACACCACCTGTGTGTGAGGGCTATTACAACCAAAAGCCATGTGGACATCAGTATTGCTGTAAAATATAGATCCAAGAGCTTACCATGGCCATGGAGAAGTTCAGAGGCATGCTCTGAAATTAACAGACACATTCTCTGATTGCAAATCTTCATTACTTTCTAAGTAAGCCAATAAACTGTAAAGCAAAATGGCATTATCACTAATGAAATAAGATAATTACACTAATGGCATGACTGGTGATGCTAAGTTCACATTGTACAAGTTGTAATGAAGCTTCTGGATCAATAAGCAGCTCTTCAGCTGGTCACATCAGGCACACAGGGTATAATATTTGCAAGAAAAGCCTTTAGGAAATTTATGTAGTTAACCCCAAAGATGCTGGAACAATTCTCCTTAAAAATAATTTTTCTTTCACTAATTACACTTATCTGTCTTATTATATGTGCCATTAAACAAAGTGATACAATTCTATTTTAGAAATGTCAGCAAGCTTAATGGTCCCTATTTTCTCATATTACTTGAAAATTATGAATTGAACCATTTATTTATTTTTCATTGTTCTCCGGAAGAATTAAGCACTACTATTCTAACAGGGATGGAAAATTCTCTAATTTTATTGGTAAAGTGCTATGGATGGGAACTTTCCCAAATGGTGAGATATTCTTCAACGTTCTTCCATTCTCTTTAAATATATATATATATAATAAAATAATCTAAATTATACTTCACTGACACATCAGATTAAGTAAACAAAGCTTTGCTCTGTGCCTCTGCCAAGTGTCATTGCTGTTGGGCAGGAATATGAAGAAAAAGATGGTGTAATCTTTTGTCTGCCTATTTCCCTTGGTGGTAATGTTTTTCTGTTCTTTCAGTAGACAAATTCTGGACAGTCCATAAAACCATGCTCTCCTTCTGCTGGAGCACGGCAAGAAACAAATATCTAAAACAACTGGTTGGAAAGTAGTTTTACAGCCGTGCCTGCTCCTACAGAATACCATAGTGGAGACTATGCCAAGCTCCATATTGCACCCTGGCAGCAACAAAAGGAGATGTAAAGCCAACCATCTTGTCCTCCTGGGATTTTCCCTGGATGTTCTCAGTGAAAGAGTGAACACTTAATCACAGTTACAGGGACAAAATAGATGCGGAAGAAGACAAACCATCTGAGAACAGGAACTGTCCCTACAGATCAAGATGACCCAATATCAATCAGACAAAGAAGCCTCTAGGCTGCTTTAACTGCAGTTCTTAATGGTCTCAGGATAGAGCTATTGATAGAAGTAATATAAATTCCCTTGACAAGTTACTCATGGGTCTTCAGGACATTCACAGACTTTACTAAAGGCCTATTTCCATCAACAAAGAATAACAATAACAATAAGAACAGGATTCAACTTAAAATATAGGGTTGTCTGTTGTTTTCTTGTTTAGTTTAGTTTAGTTTAGTTTTTGCTTTCTTTTTTTGACTGAAGACCTTCACAACATATTTCCCATGAAGCAGAAAAGTTTTACAATCTCCTGCCTGAGGAAGGTGATGCTCTAGGCACTGTTAGGGTTTCTTGGAATGCTGGAAAGGAAGAAGCCATATATAATTGCCAACTTTACTTAATAATAGACTAAGATAAGTACAAGTAATGTTTTAGTTAATTTTCAAGACTTTATTTGCTAGTATTGAACTGAGATTGAAGATGATTGCTTAAGTGATGTCCTGCTAAGCCCATCTTAGAAATGAGGTGTATATCTTACAAGCCTATCTCTTATAGATGTGTCAGCGAGGAGATTTAGCTGTATAATGGATGCTGGATAAGACTACAAAATAAAGGTGATGGAAAAAAAATGAGTTTCCAGTTTTCTGAAAAAAAAATCATTCATAATTAGACATGTTTTCATCCAGTTTAAAAATAATTTATATGCTTGTTTGTTTTATTTTTATTTTAATTGCACAGCATTTTAAATTTAGAATTTTATTAAAATTTAATGTTATTTATATTCATCTTCGTCATTACACGAAACTTATAGTTTGCGATGATGGGTCTGAGTGGAAAGAAAAATTTTTCTCAGATCCCTTTTATGTTCTGTACAAAGAGTTTGCTGCAGTTTAATAAAAAGGAGGAAGTTTGATCTAGAGGGCAAATATTAAAACTTAAGTATCAATTCCTTAGTGATTCTCATCTAAAGTTAAAATAATATAAACTGTCATTACAATAAGAGGCTGTAATTAAGTGATATAAAATAGATGAAATTTCCAGATGGATCTAAAAAAATCAAGAATATTTTTTTTCCCAAACAATTTTCAGTTTAATTTTATAGACTTTCCCAGAGGACTTTGCACTGAGATTGAAATGTTTTCGAAAAATTGTTAACTTCAACAAAAGCTATTTTTTCAGCAGAAGATATAATTCCAGTTGCTATTCAGAGGCACAAGCCATGTCAAGGCCCATGACATAAGATGCACTGTTCTGAGGTGTTATTTTGCTCTTCTTTGAATCAAGAAAATCACAGTGAATTATAAAATGATAGATTATGTTGCTGCCACTCAGCAGAAGAGCTGGGACTTCACTGTGTGTTATTACCTGTGTCATTATTCATACCAGGATACCAGTTTTAATACCAGCAAACAAAAAAGTGGTATTCAAATTTGACAGTAACAGAATGGCAAAACAAGCATTTCCAGATGCAAATGCAAGGTGTAAACACTCTTTGTTTTCTTGACAAAAGACATAAGGGGTAATGCAGCTAAAAAATGTCAGCCAGAAAGATCATGGAAAGATTTTGGACAAAATAAAAGAAGTTTGGACTCTCCCCATAAGGCCTGCAAAATGAGACTGAAGAATGTTCAAGATGAAAGCCCTGTGCAGAAGGACAAGCTTGTAGTCTATCTGAAATACGCAACTGTTATCTGGGAGGTTGAAGGTGATTATTCATTAGGTTTTTGTTTTACTAATATCAGGGAGAAGATCGAAACAATTATATTTTTTCTAGATCAAAGAGAGGACCAAGAACCAAATATTTAGCTTCTTACCTAAGCATTATCTCCAACAACTACAGCTCACCTAAAGGCTAACAGTATACCTATTTGAGCTAAGCTTTAGCTTAGCCATTTTTTTTTTTAATATTCAGTGATACTTCTTTCAGGAACAACCTTTCTGAAGTCTTAAAGGTTTTCTAAACCAGAAACTATTCATTTGTATTTCATAGCTCCTGAGTGACTCTATTTCTATGAATCAAATTGAATTTTAAAGCAATTTGTGGCTTTGTCATACAAAACCCATTTTGCCAGCTAGATTTGTCATCAAGAATATCATTAGAATGACATTCAAGAACTCACTTACATTCTCCAAATAAAATTTTTAAAAGGGAAATTGCCTTAAATGGAACATCCAAAATTTTCATTTTTAAGCCCTCAGTCTTTTTTATCTCTTTCTTCCTTGTTGGAAGCTATTGCATAGACAGCCAGATGCCAATGGCAGTTCCCTTATGCACAACATAAATCTATCAATTTGAGTCATCTTAATTATTTTCTCTCAACTTGTAG
Organism: Coturnix japonica; assembly: GCF_054131305.1. NCBI lineage: Eukaryota > Metazoa > Chordata > Aves > Galliformes > Phasianidae > Coturnix > Coturnix japonica. Next base: position 8,633,260 of record NC_140664.1, on the reverse strand, counting down.
TCTGGAGAAATTTGAATGTATCTACCATTTCAGTTATTAACTGTACTCACAGTGGAAGCTTAATTCAGGAAATGGGAATGTGAAGCTCTATAACTCCTGGTAATTTTTTATTTGTGAAAAAATCTACTCAGGTCTCAAGTGAGGAAACCGGAGTTGGCCTTGATTGAAGGGCACAGAGCTAATCACATTCCACAGTTACTGAGGACAGTTAAAACATTATTTATAAAGTAATAATTGTGCAAATTATCTTATCAAATCCATTTGCCAATCCCTAATCATTTTTTTATTGCCGATCAGAGAAAATAGCTTTGCTATTGGCATCAGTTTATCTATGCAATAGATTTTAGCAAGAAACAGTTAAAAACCCATAGTAATCTACAAAGCTTGTGTTGCTTTTCTTCTATATATATTGCTTTTAAAAAGAGAGAAAGAAAGAAAGAAAGAAAGAAAGAAAGAAAGAAAGAAAGAAAGAAAGAAAGAAAGAAAGAAAGAAAGAAAGAAAGAAAGAAAGAAAGAAAGAAAGAAAAAGAAAGAAAGAAAGAAAGAAAGGGAGAGAGAGAAAGAGAGAAAGAGAGAAAGAGAGAAAGAGAGAAAGAGAGAAAGAGAGAAAGAAAGAAAGAGAGAAAGAGAAAGAAAGAGAGAGAGAAAGAGAGAGGAAGGAAGAGAGGGAAGGAAGGAAGAGAGGGAAGGAAGGAAGAGAGGAAGAGAGGGAAGGAAGGAAGAGAGGAAGAGAAGGAAGGAAGAGAGGAAGAGAAGGAAGGAAGAGAGGAAGAGAAGGAAGGAAGAGAGGAAGAGAAGGAAGAGAAGGAAGAGAAGGAAGGAAGAGAAGGAGGGAAGAGAAGGAGGGAAGAGAAGGAGGGAAGAGAAGGAAGAGAAGGAAGAGAAGGAAGAGAAGGAAGAGAAGGAAGGAAGGAAGGAAGGAAGGAAGGAAGGAAGGAAGGAAGGAAGGAAGGAAGGAAGGAAGGAAGGAAGGAAGGAAGGAAGGAAGGAAGGAAGGAAGGAAGGAAGGAAGGAAGGAAGGAAGGAAGGAAGGAAGGAAGGAAGGAAGGAAGGAAGGAAGGAAGGAAGGAAGGAAGGAAGGAAGGAAGGAAGGAAGGAAGGAAGGAAGGAAGGAAGGAAGGAAGGAAGGAAGGAAGGAAGGAAGGAAGGAAGGAAGGAAGGAAGGAAGGAAGGAAGGAAGGAAGGAAGGAAGGAAGGAAGGAAGGAAGGAAGGAAGGAAGGAAGGAAGGGAGGGTTATTAGTTAATTAGTTTTATTCAAATCCTGATGTCAAATAATTTTTAAATGTTTGATTTGATTTGATTTTTTTTTTAACATATTTTTAGACAAACATATTAATGCTTATGACAACTGGGATCAGGAAGCTGAGAAAACATCCTCTTGTGAACACAGGTTAACCTGATCTGACTGGTTACTGTACTAGTAAATCTGGTGTTTCTATTCCCATGGTAACAGGAGGAGTTACACCTAGCAGCATTTCTCAGTGTGAATGAATTGGAGTCAGACTTTTGCACCGTGCTAGGTCTAACCTTTTGTATTTTGAATGTTCTGTATTTCCTGCATTCACTGCCCAATGTTTTTCTTCTTTTTTGACAGATTAGAAAGATTTTCCTGTGAAAGCACTTTATTGTGGAGGGAGGGTGGTGTTATGAGAGTTTTTAGTTCTCTAGTTTTACCCCAAATTTTCTCAACAAAACCTTTCACTTGAGTTTCAGTGTCATGCCCCATGCTGCGACTTCTTCCTTCCCCATGAACTCTGACTCCCTCCCACTACGAACATGGCCATCCCTCCACCTAAAGAAAAGAGGATATACATGGAGTTCTTGCTCTCAAATCCTCTTACAGCTGTTCAGGAACTTGTTTGATTTGTCTAACAAAGGCTACGGTCGATAACTAAATTATGGGTAGATGGTGGTTAGGATAGAGACAGAAATTACCATGCAGAGTCCCTGTTACTAAATTTAGTGAAAGACCTTTGATTACCTTTGTTGTGGTTGATTGGTTGGTTGGTATTCTGTGCCTACTAGCAAGATACATCAAAACCTGTGAACAATACATTTACATGATAGCTGCAAGTGAACACTATTGAAGAAGGCAATGCAGATTTTGAAACTTTCTGTGTTTCAGAGGAGTTTGAGTTCCAGGAACCCTAACAGGGAAACACAATGTAATTGTGCTAAGTAATCTTATAGATATTATAGATACGTATGTTTCTTCTGCCATTTGATTTTACATGCCTTACTCACAGCTCCAGGAAATGGGGAAAAATGTACAAGGAAACAAAGCAAATAAAGGATGTAAAAAACATCTTGAGTGACAGAGCTGAAAAATTACAAAAGATGCCAAACCTCAAGAAGCAACTGCAGACTAAAACCTGTCAGCATGATGGAGACATTGGATGCTGGGGTTTTCAAAGCCATCTAGGAGATCTAAATGTATGGCAACATGAGATTATTCTGACTTTTGCCAAGGGTTAGAGAGCTGTGCTTTGAAAAGCAGCAGGGACTCCTGAGAGTATATTACCTTACCATTCACTCTCAACAGGCAGTATGAAAGATCCTGCAAACTTTCCTGTGAGTGATCATCACATTTTAGTGAACGGTACTTAGTGGAATAGCTGGAGGCTAATTTTTAAATCCTTCCGTGTCATGGTGAATTGTGCTGCTTGTAACGGGCAAAAAGAAAATATACGGAGCTGAGGCAGGACTGGTACATGAGGAATTAGTGAGACTTACAGTCATTATACGTGTATTGCATCATTCTATTTTTCTTCAGCATTTGTAGTGTCAGTAGTTCACTTTCAGTTTTCTTTGATCTGATTGGACTTAGGGTGACCCTGTGTGGTAGCATTAACTAAACACAGTACAGGATAGCTTTTTATGAGCTAGGAGGCCAGACACACATAACATGCTACAATAATAGCAAAGAACAAAGAAACAGTCACTTTCTTTCCAAAGACGAAAAAAGAAGAACAAAGGAGACCATGCGTAGCCCTTGGGTTTACACTTCTCCCTTTTTTACTATATGTGGAACCACTTTTTTTATTATTTTAGATATGCAAAAATAGTTAATGTCTCCTGTGAGAGGTAATACTTCTGGAAGCCTAGTGAAACAGCCAGTAGCTGCTAGGCAGTTTATGTGCCTTTGCTTCCGAATGACTCAAGTGTTTTTCTTCTAATACCTATCAAATGCTGCTGTAATTAGAAGCTTCCAAAGATGGCAATATGGTCTTTCAGTGATATTTGCAGGGTTCGTCCTCAGGCTATTCTGCTCCCCAAATTTGACATCTCATACTTGCTTTTATTGGTGATTTTATGATTCCACCATGTGACATTATTTTGATCTATTTTACAGGCCATAAGAACCACAGGAAGGTTTTGCATGTGCGAGTTCCTTTGAAAACATGGAAGCTGAGCCTGTACTGTGCCATATCCTCAATCATGACTACATTTGACACTGTTCAGTCCTGGGAGGCTGCATTGCATCAGTTCTATGGGGAAATGCATTTTAACTACTTTGATGCCAGCAAAATGCTTTGATGCAAGTTTGCCTTGCCTTGTTTCCCCAAAGCAATTGTGAGGAATGGAGCATGCAATAGATTTGATGTTAATACCAAAATTAAATTAATCACAGGTTTTGACTTAAAACACTCAATTCACACCCCGCCTATAAAGCCAGCCTTACTTCACAAGGACTGTATGAGATTTTTACAAGTAAGCTAACAAAATAAAGCCAAATAACAATCTGGCCAAGTCTTCGTGCATAAAAAGGAAATACTTTTTTTTTTTTTTTTTTTTTTTTGCATACTTTGATCTAACAGCTTTAATGTGAAAAAATGGAGAGGAAAGACCTAATTTGTTGGTTTAGAGAAATAATGCCACTCATTAATCAGAGCACTGGGGAGAGAAAACATAAAGTGACTTGAGTTGGCTTTTATCACACAGGTCTGATGATAAAATACCCACATCTACTGGAAGCCACGCTATTCCAGTTTTACTGAATACACAGTAATTCAATCATGACTAGGAATAATTTATTTGTAACAAGGAAAGCTTCTGTTCCTCCATAATGAGTTGATTATATCTTGTCAGAAGAACCTTAAACCCATCAAATGTCAAATGAATTATATCAAACATAATATTCTTACAGCAGCTGGATATGAGTAACTGATAAAACAGAGCTCTCTATTTTCATTCTGCACTATACATGAGAAAATGTAGCTCATAAAATGGAACCTGTGACATGAATTCAAGCAGGTCCCTAATTTCCTACTTTGAAAAGGTCTGTTTTATAACTGTGATCTATTCATTTACTCAAAATATTAAGCCATAATTTGCTGGGCAAAATGTACATCAGAACATTTTCTTATAAAATATTTATGCTTTATTATTATTATTTTTTAACATCCCAGTAAATGTAACCCCTGTTCATGACACATGGTCTGATAATGCACTTAGCCTCAAATTAGATTTGAGATAACATTTAATCATATTTATACTTTAAAAGCTCTTCCTGGAAAAAAAAAATAAAAAATAAAGAGCACAGCACCAGGTCTGCTGCAGGGCCTGAGGGTGGGAGACGGTTTCTGAGTGTCTGTCCCAAAAATCCAGACGTGTGGGTGGCCCATAGGGACAGGCTGTACCTCAGAGCCCAGGCTTTAGAGTGCTTGTCTATGCTGGTATGTGGCATTTGCTTATGGCTAGACCATTTGAATCTGCTTTGCTGCCCCGTCTTGCTGAAGCAGTCAGAGAAGACATAGAGGAAGATGGTTTCTCGTGAGCAGAACTGGAAGAAGAATAACAAAATGACAGCAAACACTGAATGCTGTCTCCAGCAGCTGCCTGGATTACTAGTAATTTAGATTACTAAAACAGATCCTGACCACTTTCAGAATCATGCATTCCTTGCTCACTGTTACATGAAGCATCTCACTTTGCTAAGACTTCCGTTACAGCAGAAAAAATCTGCTTTGAAGGGGTCTAGGTTCAAATGCCAAAAAGGCCAGATATATGTAGGGAACAATTTCACCCACAGAGTTGGAGAAAGCAAGAGGAAAAGGGTGGCGCATATCAATGCAGTTGCAGCACTCTGAGCTAGTAAGGAATGAATGCCAGTATCTTTCTCTTTCTTTCACTGTTAGATGTGTGCAGAAAATGTTTGCTCACAGTTTGAGTAGAAAAGTCCAGCCCCTTTTTAGTACAGATTTTAGCGTTTAGTTTGTCAGGAGTGCTGTGACACAGAAACTGCAATCCTTCTTTATGATTTTAGGAGTTGTTTATTCCAGATAGAATCATAGAATCATTAAGGTTGGAAAAGACCTCCAAGATCATCTAGACCAACTGTCAATCTGTCTCCCATGCTCACTAAATCATGTCACTCTCTGCCACATTGGTGTGTTTCATGAACATCTCCAGAGACAATGACTAGCCACTTGCCTGGGCAGCCTGTTTCAATACCTCACCAAATGGTATCCATCTTTACCTAAATTTTATGTCTCACAAGCTGATAGGACCTCAGAGATGGAGAGGTAGCAGGACCAAGTAGGGTAAGGGAAGAGAGAAGCAAGGACTCTTATAGTGTTGTAGGAACTAATTCTGTTGAGTTTTCCTTCAGACATTTCTCCAGTGTGAGTTTAGCAGTGAAATTCTCTGAAAACATCTGGACAACAGGAGGTAGCACTGAAGATGCTATTGATTCCATTACAGATGACTGCAACAAAACTGACTAAAATCTGGTATAGATGCATTCAGTATCAGCAAAGCTGAATAAATTAATCATGCAGTCAATGCAACTGTCTCTAACGGTGATTCAAGCAGCTCCTCCAGAAAATACAGATCCTGAATGCTTGGACAATACCAAGAGCTTCAAAACTGGGAGAACATGGCAGAGAGAGAGAGGAAGCAAATAGACTTTGGTTCTAGGAAACCGAAAAAATGTCTCAGCATGCTATGCTACTAGATCCTAAGGTACTCCTGATTGATAAAGTATTTCCTTGTTTCGTACAGAATTCTTGTCCTTATCTCTTAAAGAAATAGCACTTCTTAAGGAGATGTGGGGGAGCTACATTTCCTTATGTTTTTTTTCGGGGGGGGTGTGAGACTCACACCAATGGTATTTGTTTTATGTAGAAATGTAGGCATTTTGAATTTAACTATTGTCTTGCATTATGCTTTCACAGAAGTGAATATATTTTGCTGTGCAGTTAATTAATACAAAATAGCCTATTCTGTTTATATGGTCACACTGCAATAGGTCTAAATGGAAAGTTTAAAGAGGTTGTTGTCATCAATAGATTCTTTTCTATGACCAGATTTAAGAAGCAATGAAAGACAACATGAAGTTATTGCCCAACTCTTTCTGTACTCTTCCACTTTCATTTTGGTGAGGTCTTGTGGCAGATCACAGAATAAGAGCAAGAAGGTGTCTTGTTTCATCAACTGTGTGTTAACGTACTACTTTCTCAGTCTACAGGCTTTACTCCCATGTGTTGCAAAAACAGTATTTTTTACTATTTTCCCAAGGTATTTCTCATATATGTTGTTTGGTAAGATCAAACTACCCATCTCAAGAGACAATAGTTATCAAGTTATCTGATATATTTTTTTTATTACACCTGTAGACTTGAATTCTTCATTATGACAAGAAAAAAAGTTAGAACAAGCTTGTAGATTTCTGTGAGATCTTCTCTGTTTCCTATACCCTGAAAGCAGAGTGGGCCTCCCACTTCTAGAGTCAGCTCTTTAGGAAACCTAGACACCACTCCATTTGAAATGTCTCAAACTAACTGAACTGTGGTTATAGTCAAGTATTTAACAGCATTTCACAGTTCTACTGTCATCTGGATTACATAACAATGTGCTGATTTTATAAACAGCAACTACTCATTTTTGTGGTTGAGTTTTACTGGATGCACAAGAGAAACATCTGACTAAATAAAGCTGGAGACAGGAAAATTGAATGCAGAGGAAGGGCAGGCATTCTCAGGCACATGCAAGACCAATTGGTGCCAGGATTTGCAGACTGCAGTGCCACCATGCAAGGTCCCCAAATATATTTCCAGCCAAGAGACCATAGAAGCACACTTTCTTGTGGTGTTGAAAGTTCTTTTGCTTGGCACGTGCTCTTAAAAACCCTGCAAATGCTACTTATACTATTAAGAGCATAGGGGGTGGATATTTAACTATTCTACTGCAGGAGGTTATTGATGCCAAAAAGCATTAAAAATCAAAAGAACCCACATATATAAACACAAATGTTGGAAGTGTAATAAAACCAGTGAGGCAGACATTCAAGCAGTGTAAATCAGATGGCTCTGCTGGCTCCAGTAAAACTATGTCAGCCTATGTTAATCTGGACTCTGCTCTGGTAAATACCTCCAAAACAGACACCTGTATCTGTTCTCCACTTGAGCTCTGCTGAAACAATTCTCTCTAAGCTATTGTTCTAAATGTGGGATGTATTACTTTTTCTGATTGTTGTTTGAGTTTCAGCACTGTGCACCCATATAGAAACTCAGGAAAACTTTTTCCTTCTCTGCTTTATACTATAATGAAGGATTTAATCCTATGTCATTGTTCTATGGATGTGGTATGCATATACCTTTGTTGGATATGGGTCAGGTGAGAAAAAGTTAGAGTGTGTTTATAAACTCTGCTTCTACTAAGACGTTATGAACTACTATTCCTGCAGATTCTTTGAAAATCTTGTGAACATTCTGAATTTGAAATGATTTGGACTCTGTACATAGAAATCTTTGATACAGATAAGATGTCCCTTTTTTTTTTCTTTAGTCTGATAAAGGAGACCACTTTAATTCCCAAGGATTAGACTATGCCTCTTTAAGATTCATTCTTAAAGATATAGAAAGGCCTTAACATGGTTTGCATACCTCCCAGAACATTCAATGGTTCAGAGCTGATGATCTGGGAAGGCATTGGCTGGCTCTTGTCAATGATGAGACTTATTTAGATCATGTGGGTGTTGTACCCGTGCTCATACTTGTGCATGTACATACTCATGCATAACAGCAATACACCACCTGAGTCAGTTTTTCATTCACTTGCACATAGCATTGCATGCTCCCTAACAATAAGTCTAGGAGACTGTGACATTGGTGTGGCACTCATCTGTCTAACTAATGGTGCACACATTGTAGGTATCTGTATCTGAGAAAATAACCTTGGCTCCCTTTGTCCCTTTGCTCCCTCCATCAAAGATCCTGGTACTAGTTAATGGAGTTATCTAGCCTTAAACAGATGTTGATGTGGGTCAAATGAATGCCAGTCAGCCTCCATTGGCTGTATTGATTGCATCTTAATGAACTTTAGCAGGAGCCAAGAAGGCAGCTCAGAACTAACTCAAATGCAAATGACCATATTCCAGAAATCTAGGAAAAGCTGAAATTAATCTCAGCTCAATATGGTAAAGGAGACTTTAAATTTATGTAGCTTAGGGGGAAACACCTTTGTCCCGTAGGCTCAAAATTCGGAAAAGAGTGGAACTGAAATGAAGCATGTAGTACATTCTGCAATGTACTGCTGCAGTAATAGACACTCTGTAGGTCATTTTGGCTCCATTGTTGGCTCCTGTTTCCCATTACTTGACAGTGCAACCTCAGGAACACTTCAGTGTCCATTCCCTTCCCTTATTCATTGTAGAGCTTAAATCTAACTCACATTCTCACACTGTAAAAGTGAGTCCTTTTTTTCAGTTTGATGCATCCACAGAATCAATATTAAAACCGTTTTCTTTCCAGAAGCATAGTGTTGGTTCAAAGATGTTTTTTGTTTATGTTCATAAGTGGGGGCTCCAGAGTTCACTCTGGACTGGGCAACTTAGGGTCGGACATAATCTTTCCAAGTGGGAAAGCTATTACATGTCAGCTTACTCTTTTGTGGGCTAGTGGAGTAGGAAACACCTTAAGGCCAGTAGCACAGTAAGACAGTAATTCTTGTGTGAATCTCTCCCACTTACTGGATATTGTTTATCTGTAGAGCTCAATTTAAGTTGCTACATCCAGGCCAAAATTCTTAAAATTGACACAGAACTCATGCCTGAGGCTTTTCCTTTTCTTGTTTGTTTGTGACTCATTGCCAGACAACATGGAAATGTTAAGTAATCTCAGGAAAGCTGATAGGAAATGTGCTGCTTGGAGTGCTTTCTACACAGTAGGAGGGGAATTTTTCAGTAGAAATAAACATCTTTTTTTTTGCTTTTTTTTTTTTTGCTTTTTTTTTTTCCTAAACAATATATGGCTGAGCTTATGGAAAACACTCAAGTCTATGATAAATATGTGCAAGAGACTTCCACTTGTTGTGAATAGATTTCTCTTTGTTACAGCTGTCTGCAGCTTCTTATCCATAAAAAATAATTTCTTTTGTTGCCAAAATGTTTGGCTGTGAGAGAAGGTTTCACCTTGTTACAGTAATTTAAAAACACCTGTTGTCATATATTTTCATATGGCAGCTACACTGGAACTAATCCCCACATAATCTTCTTAGTACAAGATACTATGTGCTTACTCTTCTGATAGGGGTTTTGCATTTCATGTCTCACTACATTTAGAACTGTGTTTTACTTCTGGTACTTTTGCATTATGCCTAAATGCATCTTTCTTTGCAGTATTTGCAATTGTTTTTCATCCATTTTAGGGAATAAAATTAAACACTGCAACTTCTTTATTTCTTTTAAATAATAATTATTTGTACCCAAGTGATTAGCAGTAATTACTGGGCTTTCCTTTAACCTGTTTGAACCCCAGTATTGGTAAGCAGCCATTCTTCCCACTTGCTCTCAATGTCGAGATGAATAGCATGTGTTCAAACAATCATATTTGCACATTTTCCAGGATGAAGAGAAGCACGTAAAATCATGGGTGATTTTAAAATGAGTGCTTCTACCCTGTTGATAATAAGACACCTTCAGTGTTATATAAAAGCAAGTAAACAACAGGATTAAAGACTTTTATTTAGAAAACAATTTCCAATATGTCATTTTTTCCTGTAATAGTAATGTACCATTATCACATTAAAGTTGTTTATTCAGAGTCCTTTTGCCTTCCTTCCTGATTGAAAGTCATAAACCATTTGAACTCTCATAGGCATAATTTTATCATGCGCACTGTGCATTTGTCATGAAAATCTTTATTTCACGTTCACTATGTTTTCTGAGTTTAAACCACTAATTTTGCCTCTTTTTGAATGTTTTGGTTAGATATTTGGTTATCTAAATTTTTTATTTGTTGGTCATGATTATTTCCTACCTGAGCATGGTCTGAATTCAGAGAGCTCGATAGTTTAGAGATATGTGCATATTTTAGAGTGTGGAAATACATTAAAACCAAACCTTTGATTTAAAGAATAATGAAGCTGAAGACTTAGTAATTATCAGTTAGGAAATGCCATCATTAAGGATGAATGTACAAATTTAGTTAAAATTTGTTATGTGAATGTTATCGAGTAGTCTTTAATTATATAGTGACCATTTCTTTTTTCCACTGTCCTCTTTACAATGCAAAAGCAATGATATTCACTGAATCCACATAATGTGTTTTCTCACTTCAAACTCACTGATCAGTATCAGTTTTCATGGTTTGCTGAGCACACCATATTCCTACACTGCTCCAAATATAGCTTATCTGGCTTATACCTGGTTTTTGGTTTTGTTTTGGTGTTTTTTTCCCCCCAAAATTAGACTGCTATATTTTTATGGAAGTTGTTAGAAGGCATATCCCAAATTGTGGTTTGAGACCCTATGAACAGTACCCAGACTAAATACCAAGTGGAATAATGCTAACATTTCTTCACTGAACAGCTGTTAGAAGAAGAAACCCTAATTCTTCTTCAGATAGAAATAGTGGTAATAGTCTTCATGGTATACCAATCTACTGGTGCCCAGCCTTGTCTTTATACCCAAATTGCTCTCAGACTCTGAAAACCAGTTTCAGTTTCAGATCTCTCTCAGGAGTATTGGTTTCATTCAAACATAGGAGTACATCTGAGCTCCAGACATAGATCTTACCCATAAAGCAACCTCAGTCTCGAATGTCATGACAGTGGACATCATCATCCATCTTCTTCAGCATCTCACTTAATTTCAGTGAAAGAAAAATCCAATCTATATAGACAGTGAGGCACTTAAAGCAGGCATCTGTTCTGGAAGGGAAGCTGGGGAACTGAGCTCTTGAGCAAAGAATATTGTTGAATTCTTCATCATTTGAGCTTTCTGTCCTGACAATCTTATTGTAAATTAACAGTCTCTTGATTAGCCCTTCTCTCCTCAAATAAATGTCATGACAACTTTGTCAGTTTACCTCATAGAATTATTAAGGATTGAAAGGACTTCTATGGTAATCATATTGTTCACTGGCCAAATTCAGAGTATTTCTCTATTTCTCATATTGTATTATATCTTATATATATATATGTGTGTGTGTGTGTGTGTGTGTGTGTGATATATATATACACATATATATATAATCAAATATAAATATATCATGCATTTCTCATATTGTATTATATCATAGTATTTTCTCATATTTCTCATTTCTCTTTTGGTCTGTCTTTCATCCCACTTGGAGCTAAAAGAAGACATTTCCCTCTGTCACCATTTCAGACCACAGGAGGGGGGATCACTGCTGTCAGTGCTGATGCACGGTGACAAAGGATTCTGGAGCAGAAGTTGTGGGGAGAGGTGAACTCAGCTCCCGCTGTGCCAGCATAGCGTGAGATCAGCAGGGAGAGAGGCTTTAGAAGGTCACCTGCCCAAAATAAAATTCAGAGCATCTGTTAACTAAGATTTTTCATTTATTTATAGCCTAACTACTTATGCTGAGATTTTCAACATGACAGTGGCAAGAGATGTAACAGTCACACACTGCCAGTTTTGAAACATTTACTTCCAGAATTTGGTTACTATAATATGTATTTCAATGGGGACAAAAGTTACTTTTGTCATTATCCCTTTTTCTTGAAAGCAACTGAACTTCTTTTTGTAGGAAATTAGAAGTAATTCCCTCTCAGATATTCTCACAAACTGTGTCCTCTGAAGCAGAGAACCATCCTAGAAGCATAAAACAATTTGCTTACCTTTGGCAAAGCTAAAATGATGAAATTGGGAACATATATTGTGAAATACCAGGCAGACCTGGCTACTTGTTTCTAAACAGCTATTCCTTTACACCCCATAAAATGCATGTGATATACAGTTAAATACATACGTCCATGCACACGTGTACAATTACACACTGACTTGAATTTTCAAGTTTAAACTGATCATTTGTGCCTTCTGTTTCCATTACAGTAGGAAATGTTGCAGATAGATGCTTCATATCCAGGTGTATATGTGGCTCTCATTCATTTTATGGTAATGATGTGCTGGAAGAAATTGTTTGCTGGCAGTCTTGAAAGCCATCACTCCCCTGGAAGGACAACTAAGAGCCATGAATGTAATTTCAGCAAATGGCCGCAAATAAATAGTACTGTAAATATCCAGCTACTCACTACTGATCACATTTTACACAAGCTACAATGCTTAAGCCTTTGTTTTCACTGGAAATTATAGCTTCTGTAACAATATATTGCCATTTTCAATCAAACCACTAAAGCCAGGACCACTGGCCACCCTCCTCAACTTCAGATGTCAAAAAAAAGAAAGCACTACAGACCATATATGGTCTTAGTTCAACATTTGTGAGTGTAGACCAGGGGTAGATATAGCACACAGAGTTTTATAATCTTGACTTTGTTTCCCCTCATTGCCAGGGTCCTGAGCATATACCTAGAGCTAGAATTGAGAGTTGCCCCTCCTTTCCCTTTAGATTTGCTTTTAAACTGTGGATTTCTCACTGATCCGTGACTTGTTTGGGCCCTGTGTTTTGATTTCAACAACCTTGTTCAATGCTACAGGCTTGGGTCAGAGTGACTGGAAAGCTGCAGAGAGGAAAAGAATCTGGTTGTGTTGGTCAATGCTTGTCTGAACATGATCCAGCATTGTACCCAGGTGGACAAATAGGCTGATGGTGTTGCCAGCAGGAGCAGGGAGGTGACCATCCCCCTTTATTCAGATCAGGTGAGGCCACAACTTGTGTACTGTGTTGAGTCTTGGTTCCTTACTGCAAGAAAAACGTTGAGGCCCTGGAGTGTGTCCAGTGACGGGCAATAAAGCTTCAGTGGGGTCTGAAACACTAATCCCAGTTAGCTGAGCAAACTGGGATTGTTCAGTCTGGATAAGAGGAGGTTCAGAGGAGACCTTATCACTGTCTACGACTCCCTGAAAGGAGATTAAGATGAGGTGGGGGTCAGCATCTTTTCCTGAGTAACAGCAATCGGATGAGAGTTAATGGTTTTATGTTGTGCCAGAAGAAATTCAAATTAGATATTAAGATAAACTTTTCTAAGAAAGAGTAGTGAGATATTGGAACAGGTTGTCCAGGGAGGAGGTGGAGTCATTGCCCCTGGAGGTGCTCAAGAACCATGTAGATGTGGCACTGAGAGACACAGTTAGCAAGCATGATGGGGATGGGTTGATAGTTGGACTAGATGATCTTAGTGATCTTTACAACCTTAATGATTCTATAATTCTGTGCTACATTGCAGGGGCATTTCAATTATGTTTCTGTCATGTCTGTCCCTTTTTCCCTTTCATTTTCTTCACAGCAGCTCTTATGAGCAGAGGTAGGCTCAGCCACATGAACTCCTGAAGGGTTTGAGACTTAGCACATGCATACCTTGCAGTAAATTAAGTGAATGCAAGAGTCTCACTTTGCAGTCTGAGGACTCTGTTGATTTTCTCAAGCTCTGTTTATTACTGTCAGCTCTATTGATGTTGACGCTTCCTTGAAATTACATCTAATGACTCACCCTTTATCTTATCGCAAAATGAAAATCTTGTTGGAAATATCCACTGGTCTTCCAGAACTTCATTACAGTTTCTCCCTTCCTCTCTTCTAACTTCTTTTTGCCTACATAACTAAAGGAACTTCAGCTCTCCACAGTAACCAAGGTACTAAATTTGCAGGTTAGCAATGCCTCAGGGTTTTGCATAGTTCGGTTTTGTTTCTGCATAGCATATTTTATAAGAAGCTATTTACTCTGGCTGTAAAGTCTAGGACGTTGGTGATTTAGAGCTATAACAATATTGATGCTGATGAGACTCTGAGGAGATATTTGATGACATTATGTAAATGTAATCAATGGGCTCAATAAAGCACAACAGCAATAAAATACTTTTCCCATTATATATAAATAAACGCACATGGGCACATGTATGTGCTTCCTATATAATTACAGTAACTATGCCTATTTATACTACTGATTTTCTAGCTTTCTATATGTCAACTCCATAGTATTTGATTATACAGCCTTACTGAAGCCATAATATATAGCTAACTGATTAGGATCCTGACTTATGCCAGAAAAAAATGAGTCTTCTAGAAAAAGGTTATGGAATTGAAATTAGGGTAACTGCTGCTGTTCACATTTTTTTATGAATTGCTTTTAAAAATTAGAAATATTTCAGTATTTATTGTGATATTCTGTCCACTTTTTAAATTTCAGGTGAGGAAATTGAATTTCTAGTCTTAAAATAAGAAAGAACAAAATGTTTTTTGAGAGGCTTTTTGTGTTGTTTGCTTTTATTATTATTATTACTATTATTATTATTATTATTGCCAGACTATTAAGACTCTCAAATCTAAAATTTCTGCAATTAAGGGTTAGAGCTAAATTTTCAGGAAGCATAATATCTGGGCATATGAAGGAGAGAAAGAATGGAGGAAACTCACACAGACCAACACTTTAAGATAATGCCCAGCTTTAAGATACCTGCAATCTGAAAAGGCCTCTGGAGAGTATAAGGACAATGTAAATTATAAGCTCATAGTATTATATTAGATCTCCCAACAGTACCTCGGGAAAGTCTCCAGTCCTTCACATTCTTTGCTGCGAACTACTCCATTCCATGCAATGAGTATTTTCATCTTTCTGCTTGTCTTTGCCCTGGAACTGATTAAGCTTGGAGCTTTAGGAGAGGGGTGTGGAGGGTGGTGTTGAGCTAGGTGATTTCTAGAGGTCCTTCCCAACCCCCATGATTCTGTGATTAATAAGCCGAGTCTCGGTGTGATCATAACTAGAAGATTACACAATGTGTATTATATTATGAAAACAGCATTTCTTAAAACATATGGTGTGATATGATTCCTATCATGAAGGTCATAAAAAGATGACAGCCACACAATACTACTCTTGGGACAGAAATGCAAGAAAGCTTGTCTATTGATTATGTCAGAAACATAAGAAACGCATTTGGAAAAATGCTGATGTATCCACATTTGCTTCCATATTGCTTCAGGATATGTTTTTTATAATACATTGTGGAAAAATCAAGAACACTCCATCATGATTAACTAGATTCAAGGAATCATGGCTTTCATTTGGACAGCACTTCTGAACTGAACTCACATGGACTTTCCCTGTGAATGACTGATTCATAGGGTCTCCAAGTGCTAGATGATCAGTGAGGCTCTACAGCCAGTTGCACTCTAGCCTAATTGAAATTTATTGTGCAAAATGGAACAGGTCCTAGGAAGAGGGAGTGATCACAATCCAACTATTAAAGACACTTGGGTGGAAAGTAGGAACACATATTTGCTCTGAAACAGCCATGGAGTTTACCCAGGATGTCTTACATTCCACTTTGAAGAAAAAGTACATCTTGGCACAATTTTATTACAACAGTTTGGCATATACCCAGGTCTTTGACTTTGAGGTACATGAGTTCAAATGCAACCTCTTATATGTCTGTAGGTATTTTATAGTAGACAGGGGAAAGCGATAGTAGCTGACAAATCTGAGTTTCAGATGGGACAAGTGTGTCTCCAGAGATAATTATCTCTCTCTGATAGCTATTTAGTGAAGTGGTGTAGATTATACTCATAACTTAGTTGTCTCCTTTTGGTGTTAGTGTTCTCAACAATGAATTTCACCTTTTCTGTTTAGTTCCCACTCCCCGACTGAGTGGGAAAACTAAAAACAATCAATGTAAAAATGAACATTAAGCAGAAGATAGGTGCTGTTGTTTCTGTATTGGTATCAGAACAGAGAAAAAGAGAAGCAAAGATTGGGGAACACATCTGAAACGAACACTGAATATCATTCTGACATTATTAGGACATAAAAAAAATAAAAAAGTAATTCAAAGCTAGAAAGTTTGCTGATTTCTAACTGAATGAGAAAGTGCACTGAAAAAGGAGAAAAGCTGAACTGAAGAAGGAATTTAGATGAATCACAGATGTAGGACAGCACAATCAGTCTGTTAAAAGATAAGAAAAAAAGACCATATTCCAGTATCACTTGATCTTCACGTGCCACAATGAACATAAACAAAGGGAAGTGTTAAGTAAATTCTCCTCCCTTTCCTCCAACCCCTGCAGGAAGTATTTGGGTCAAATTTCAGGTGAATCTCTGGATAAACTTTGTTATCTACCCAAGCGAGTTGCTTTTTCATAGCATCAGTTTCAATACCTAAAGGTAGCTCTGTTAATTATATTCATGTTTATATCCTTTTCTTCCAGAGTTTAAGTATCAAGGTAGTAGCAACTTGGAACTTTATGTAAATCTCAGGGTAGAAATTACTAGAGAAAATTTTGGTCCAGTGTCTATACTTTCTTTAAAAAAAAAAAAAAAATTAAAAAAAAAAAATTAAAAAAAAATAAGTTAAAAAAAAAATCATAAAATGACGAGAAAGAGAGAAAAGAAAGCCATACAAGTCTTTGAAACAGATGAGGTCAAAGGGACTGTGCTTTCTCTAATTGTCCCAATAAATTTTAAAGATGTTATTACTCTGTAGTGATTAAGAAATGGTAAAAAGAGATGTGATACTATAACATCAAGGCCATCAAGCTTAATAGTCCTTAACTGATTGTCACCCTGCCCCAACAAAAATAGACGTTCTGTTTGCTCCTTTCCTGTCCCTCCTCCGTTCCCTTTCCCCCTCACTCAAAGGCTTCTAAAAGCGCCTCCAGCCAAGCCAAGGGGAATTTATACTTCCTGCAATAAAATCCTAAGAACAGAACAGCTGGCAGCTGAACTTAAGATTGCTAAAGCAAACACTGTGACATTGATGTGGGGTGGGATTTGGTTATTATTACAACACAACATGACTGATTCTGCAGGGAAAAGATGCAAGGAGAGATTTTTTCCAACATGCAAACAAAAGACTTAACAAAAAGAAAAAGCAAAATAACAAAAGCAACACAACACTAATTACTCTAAAAGTACCTAGAAGGGAAAAAAAAGAAAAAAAAAAAAAAAGAAAAAAAAAAAGAATGTGCAGGATGCACGATACTAACTGCCTAAATTTTAGAACTGAAAAGTCTGAAATTGCATGATATTGTTCTGTGGAGGCTGTTATTGATAAATAAGCCAGACAGGATCATTATTAATTCAACTACTCTGACAAAATATGCAAATGAATGCATTGTATCATAGCATTCCTATACATATCACACTCAATTTCTCCCCGTTGTCTGTGATAACTTAAAGACGTCTTCCATAAACCTTGGCATAATTTGAAGTTCATCAAACAAGCCACCACTGTCCAAATTAGGGTAGTGATAGAGTAATAATAATTCATCAAAAGTCTGATTAGTAACAATAGTTGGTAGAATTAAAACAATAATAAATTGATTAGTAACAGTTGCTCCAAAGTGACATGATTTTTTACATTTTATTTCCCAGTAGAACACAGTATTTCACAGTTAACACAGTAGATCTCAGTCTGAGCATTCTTATTTCAATAAGGTTTAAGGACATGCTGTAATGTTTGTGTCACTCCAGACACTACAATTAGAATTCCCAACACAATGATCCTAACTATCGTCCATCCCCACTGAGGTTAGGCACCCAAATTAATGGTCTTTATATTAGATACTAGGTAAATATTATCACACTTCACAGATAATTCTGCATTAAGAGCAGTCACAGACTTATTCCCCAAATATGACACTTCGTATTGTTTACTTCAAAATCTAATGATGCTTTTGTCTGCAGAATCATAACATAATGAGCCTAATAGCTTTAAACATTGTGTGTAGGGTTAAAAAAACAATCTAAGTTACCTTGTTCTTGGCATTTGCTATTCTTTTATCCAGTGTGAAAAGTGACCTTATCTGGCATAATTTGTACAGAGTTAAATGAGTGGTTCTGGATGGAATTAAAAGCTTGATGTGTTATTGCAAGACTGTACATGCTGAAAAAATGTAACATTAATGATGTAGAAAATTACCAGCCATCCAAAAAGGTATGAAAGAAAATGTTTCCTTGTTCTGTGCCTGAGAAAATGGGTTCAGGTTTCGGTTAATCAAAGATTTAATCAAAAATGTCAACATCTCAATTGAAGAGAGATAAAGAGTGTGAAATACAGGTGGCTATTGTTTGAAATGCATTAAAGCCAAAACAAATGAGAACAAAAAAGTGTTCTTCCCTTCCACATGCACACGCTTCTTTTCTAAGGTCAATCTGTGTTTGTTCACTTCTGTCCCAAAGCTAATCTGGCTTAGCAGAAAAGGAAATGTTCTGCTTCATATTGCAGCTATAACAACCTGCTTGTTTATCCCCATCTTCAGTTATCGATTCTCCACCCAGGTCACTGCATATTGCAAAGTCCTCTTCCTGGTAGATATGTTAGATGACAAAGATAATCTCTGAATTGTGCAAGAAAGGAGTGGTGGAACACAGTTTAGTAGCCTAGGGAAAAAATAACACCTCTACTTCCTACTTGAGCAGTGAATCAGCAGTCCCCACAACTCCAGATGATGTGTTTGACACCCAGATGTTCCTTTGGTGGTTTTTACCTTTTCCGAACAGGTGTGAAATAACTGTTTGATGAAGAATTGCACTGGGTTTCATGGTTGAGTTTTCAGTTAAAGAAGAGAAACCCACTGGTGCTTTATCCCCTGAGAAGCTTTGTCAGGGACACAGACACAGCCCAGCTATTAACCACATTATCTTCCAAGTTCATTGTTAAAAATATCTTTGTAAGCTTCAAAATAAATATGTGAGACTGAAGTATGACACTTCGAAAAACAATTCTCGATCTCAGTATAATTTAGACCTAGCTAACTGCAGGGCAGTCCTGCAAGTGTTCACACTGAGAATGATATATCCCATCACAGACTCCTCCATTGGTGCCTTTGAAGATTGAGTTTATCTTATGAAACCCTGTAAGCTTCAATGTTGGCATTAGTTTCAATGGAGCTGTGTGTGCCCTGGTGGCGCAGTGGTAGGAATGCCGCGTTGCAACACCAGAGGCCCCGGTTCAAATCCCCCCCTGTAGCGCAAGTTGTAGAAGTGCCGCTCTGCTACACAGGGGCTTGAATCCCAGGGGTTGGACTCGATGATCTCTAAGGTCCCTTCCAACCCGCACGAAACTATGAGACTATGAGCTTAGTGTGTGAAGGAAGCTGTCTGCAGAGAACTGTCTTTCTGAACTGTAAGACAACACAGATATCCTGAAATGTATAGCTTTACAATCATCACAGCTGGGCACTTTTTCTTTTGAATCCAGACTAATTTTGTGATGTAAGAACACAAAAGCAGCTACACAGTCTTATACCAAAGGTCATTTTAGCCTCATTTTAGATCCCCATGGAAGATCTAGGGAAAGCATTCAGGGTTACTTTCCCAGAATACTGTCCCAGCTGCCAATAATTTGCAGTTCAGCGATGTTTTCAACCAGACCTAGAATTTCTGCACTTAATAGTCCTCAATGGATATTTCTTTCATGAACTGTTCCAGTTCCTTCCTGAACACAGATAATCTCTAGAATTCTCCACATACTGTGGGGAGCACTCCTACAGCTTAACAACATGCTGTGTGAAGAGCTGCCTCTGGGTCTGGTTCCTGTTAGTTATACTGGTGTCCTCCTGCTATTTTCCAAAAGGCAATGAAGAATCATTGCTTTTTAACTTTCCCTGAATTGCTTAAGATTTTACTAACTTGTATTACACTGTACTTTGGCTGTCTATTATTTGGACAGAAGAGTCATAATCCCTTAGTAGTGACCCAACAGGAGCTGTCCATATTTTTTTATCATTCATTCTTAAAGCTGGTGCTCTTGTGCTGCTGAAAATGTGATCTCATAGGTTAGATTCAAACTGTAAGGCTGAAACTGCTCTGTCAGAAAAAGTTTTAGCACTCCAGGTATGACCTTCCTGTAAAACATTTGCTGACTTTGATTCTTCTGTGGAAATTATTAGCTGCAACGGGAGGAGGGGACAAAACATGAGTCTAGGAGAACAGTGCTTGAGCTGGTAGTGAGGGTGATGACTCAGCTGAAGTGCATCTACACCAATGCACGCAGCATGGACAACAAGCAGGAGGAGCTGGAAGAGTCTGTGCATCAGGCAAACTATGACCTAGTTGCTATTACAGAAACATGGTGGGACCACTCCCATGACTGGAATCCTGTGATGAATGGTTACAAGCTCTTCTGAAGGGATAGATGAGGAAGGAAAAGTGCTGGTGTGGCCCTTCATATTAAAGAGTGTTTTGATGTTGAAGAGCTTGGGGTTGAGAATGATTAAGTCTTGTGTCGGTGGGTAAGGATCAGGGGGAAGGCCTGCAAGGGCGACATCTTGATGGAGGTCTGTTATAGACCACCTAATCAGGATGAAGAAATGGATGAGGCATTCTATGAGCGGTTTGCCAAAGTCACTCTATCGCCAGCACTCGTTCTCTTAGGAGACTTCAACTTCCTTGATATATGCTGGAAATATAATACAGCGCAGAGGAAGCAGTCCAAGAGGTTTCTAAAGTGTGTGGAAGATAGCTTCCTTACACAGCTGGTACAAGAACCTACCAGGGGTTGTGCCCTGCTAGGCCTGCTCTTCAGTAACAGAGAAGGACTAGTGGGAGATGTGAAGGTTGGGGACTGTCTTGGGCAGAGCAACCACGAAATTGTAGAATTCTCTGTTCTTGGAGATGTCAGAAAGTTGACTATCATAGTATCATAGTATCATAGTATCATAGTATCATAGTATCATAGTATCATAGTATCATAGTCTCGTGCGGGTTGGAAGGGACCTTAGAGATCATCGAGTCCAACCCCCGGGATTTGAGCCTCTGTGTAGCAGAGCGGCACTTCTACCACTTGCGCCACAGGGGGGATTCGAACCCCAGGCCCCAGTGTTGCAAGGCGGCATTCCTACCACTGCACCACCGGGCAAAAGTGCTCTCTTGAACTTCCAGAGGGTGGACTTTGCCCTGCGCAGGATGCTTGTAGCACGGGTCCCTTGGGAATTGCTCCTTAAGGGTAAAGAGGTCCAGGAAGTCTGGATGCTCCTCAAGGACAATCTTAAAGGTACAATAACAGACTGTCCCTAAACGCCGTAAGGCCAGCCATAGGGGAAGAAGACCGGTGTGGATGGACCAGGAACTCTTGCTGAGACTCCGGAAGATAAAGAGAGTCTATGTCCTCTGGAAGAAAGGACGGGCTACTTGGGGAGATTACAAGGAATTTGATAAAGTATGCAGGGAGAAAGATAGGAAGGCTAAAGCCCAACCTGAACTCAGATTGGCCACTGCAGTTAAAGTGAATAAGAAATCTTTTTACAAATATATCAGTGGTAAGAGAAGAACCAAGGAAATTTCCATCCTTTACTTGATTTTTATTATAATGTGCAATATTATTGTATAATTATATAATAATAAAAAAGAGAGATATTATATAATAATTATTACTATTATTAATAATAATAATGTCTGTACTGCAGCCTTGGGTTGTGTTGTTTTACAGAGAAAAACTGAAACTTCTGTAAGTGTATTAACAGAGGTCAAGGAAAATAACTGATAATATATTGAAGATAACTTCCTAGCAGAGACCCTTGAAATGGATACTGAATTGCTTGTCCAAAGAAGGAATTTAGTGTTTGTTCTTGTCTACGTGTTTCCAAGTAGCAGACAATGACAAGAAATTTTACCTGGGCAGGACAGTTTGTTGAAAAATAACAAGCCACTAAACTATCTTAACAGTGCATGAAGACTGTACCTTACTGACATATTCCATAAAGGATGAGCTTCATCAGCCAGAAAATTCTTGGCAGATTTCAGAGAACTGTAAGAGCAGTATTTTTGATCCTGGCTATTATACGTAGTATAGTTTCACTTGGGGAGTGGTTGTTCAGCTAGATGAATGAGTGGTTTGCAAGAAAAGTACATCAGTACCAGCTCTTCATCTTAGTCTTACTGCATTTTTTAGACAGCTTCAGTCAATAATGGGGAGTGGGAATGAGGAAAGAGGAATAAGATAGGTTAATGGGAAGAGCCCTAAAGAGCCCTGCTCATGCACACAAGCATAAAAAGTTCTGCATTTTTTAAAGTTACAGTCTGTTTTTCTTACTAGACATTCTAGACATTTTCTTAAGCCATTTACCATTTGAACTCAGGCTATAAGTTTATTAAGTAAAGGTCACTGTCTAATTAGGTACTTCCCCTTCAGGGTTATTGAACAGTATTTTAAAAGAAGTTGTAAATTAAAAATTGCAGAGGAAGCTGTTTTTTAAATAAGCTGATTTGCAGCCATTTCATGAGTTATCTCTGCATAAATTTGTTAGTGTGAAAGTTAACATTTTATCCATCATAATGTGTTCCCCTTTCGACTAGGAACCCGTAAATTGAGATTATGACTTCCAGTGAAAATCCATATAGACATTATTATAAATGGCCTCCAGGGTGCAACCAGCAACACACAGGTAGTCTTGTGTGACAGAGGGAGAAATGCTAAATGAAAAGTTAAACCCTTCCAGATAATCTGGTCACAAGGATTTGTTTCACTTCTCCTTCCACATTAGGGACCTCACAGGATAGTTCATTAGGGGCTTATAGGATGGCTTCTTATGGTGGGAAAGGAAGGAAAATACCTTTGAGAAGTGTAACTACACATTCGGGGATCACTGGACTAGCATCAAGCTAGGAACTCTTGTATCTGTGGGTATTTTCACTGGCATGGTTTTGTTGTTACTTACCTTTGAGAAAAAAATCAGTGAATATAGGGGGTTCCACACAATCATGAGGAAACACTGAATATAACTTTCTATCAGAGATCTTTGAATTGAGTAAGATTTGCTGAATAGCTTGAGTAAAAAATAGTATATTTGGGATAAGAATTTTGAATTAGAATTTATAACAGAATCATGATGAAAAGCTTCTTTACTTTGAAGGTGACAGAACACTGGAACAGGCAGCCCAGAGGGGTTGTGAAGTCTCCTTCTCTAGAGATATTCAAAGCATATCTGGATACTTCCCCATGTGATGTATTGCAGGAAACCTGCTTTAGCAGCGGGGTGGACTTGATGATCTCCAGAGATTCCTTCCAACCCCTACAAATCTGTGATTCTGTGATTATTTGCCTGTTTGTTTGTTTGTTTGTTTTTTCTTTCTTCCTGAGCAAAAATTATCTTCAGTATTTTTAAACCAAAGCCTGTACAGAGGAGTTAACACCGATTTCAGTTAATTTTGAAGTAAGACTATCAGTCTATGACACAAAAACAGAAGAAGCACTACATATTGTCTTCTTCTGCATCTGCAGTGCCTTGTAGATGTTCTGCCATGTAGGTTGACCAAAACATGGCAGGATTGGAGGCTAGCCTGAGGTTAGCTATGACTGTAACCTTTTAAAGTAAATGTATTGTAGCCTAATTGTGAGAGCCGATCTTTAGTTCCCAGTTCCATTCATATGCCAACAATTTTTGGACTTCCATTGAATTTCTCAAGGGACTTAAACTGGCTCATCTGACTTCATCAAACATGAGGCCCAAATCCTAACCTCACGACTCCCTCTTGGAGGCAGGCCAAATGAGGGTCCTAGTACAGAGCTAACTGCCACACTAAGCTCATAAGCAGGGTGCCTTGTGCCCTCCTCCCATGTTCATGCCGCTGTGCTGATGTGCCACCATGGGTTGTCATCGATTTAAACCAGTTATGGCAGCATATTCACTGCTAAAACAGATGTCCCTGTCTACTCCAAATGTATTCAACAGGTCAGAGCCAACCTGCAGTCCTCCAGCTCACCACCCTGACTTAGACTTCAAAAAGCTCCAACTAAGTAAATAATTGCTGTATAATAAAGTAAAAGCTCTGATCTACAATTACACACAGAAAGGCAGTTATTTCCAGGCTCAATCAAAATTTAAGATATGGAATAATATGGAAAGATAAATCTGTTTCTTACACAAAAATCAGAAAAGTGCAAGAGTACTTTTAATGCAAAGAAGGTATAAAATAGTTCCTTCTGACCAGAAAGAAAAAATAAAGTAGTGGGAAACAATTTTTTTTTTTTTTTTTTTTTTTCCTTAAAAGCCTGCTGTTCCTAACCTGCTGGGAAGAAGGAAATGCTCTAAATTCTTCCCTGGTTAAAGTGTTGCAGCAGTAGGGGAAGATCTGACCAAAGGGACATGGAGAGTCCTGCATTTGACATTTATGAGTGGAAGGCAGCATTACCAGATGTTCATAAAATGCAGTTTCCAAACTGAGTTCCATGAAGACAAATATCCCATTTCATTTGGATTTCTGTTTCCTCTATTGAATAAGCTATAGCAGAATCTATCAAGAGTATAATCCCATTCTGCAGAGAGCTGGGTTTCAGCAACTAAGAGGGCTTTTCCATCTCTGACTGCAGTTAATCCTCAAACTTTTATGTGACAAAGTACAGGAGACCTCAAGCTACAGATGGATGCATCTTCACATGTGATCTATGTACAAACCCATAGCAGCCAACGTATGATCACATCTCACTTGGCGAAAATCAGCTCGAGTCTCATATCAAGTCACACAATATTTTTCTTGGCTTTTGTCTATTATCTGGAGTGGGGTCTATGTAGAGGTTGGGCTTCACACATTGCACTGTATGTAGTGCCTCCTCAGCAAGTCATCCTCCCTCTACATCCTCCCTGACTGTGCTGCAGGTTGGAGACACCAGTGCTTTGCAGATTTGGTGTAAGGAGCAAAGGCACTCTCAGTTTCTGGTTCTTAGTCCACAGACCTGTCCCCTAACTGTCAAGAGTGGCAGCACATTAGTTCTAGGCTCCTAAGTTTCTTTTCAAATCTGACCTTAAGTAACTCTGAGATCTGAACAGTAATCTTACTGAGACGCAAAATAGATGACTTCAGTATCTTTTGCTATCTGATATGCGAGGGTTCTATTAAAACACTTGGCATGAGTTTGTGCCATGTGGTAGCTAGGAAATAATACTACAAATGCAATTCTACATCCATAAAAACTAGAGAATCCTCATACATGGACCCCACTATTTCCCTCAGCTTTTTTCTTCCTCACGTATAGAGTTGAACAACACATAGACCTCTGACCAGACTAGCTGTCTTGGTGTTAATATCATCCCAAAATCCATTTATTGTATAGCCTGTTTCAATGAAATGTGTGTACATGTGTGCATGCACATGTGTATGACATAATGTGCTCGAAAATGTCTTCCTTTGTGAGTTATTAGTCCCCAGTTAAAGGATTTAAAATACCTCTTCTGCCTCTTTAAGCAAACACTGTTCCCTCTCATTTTTTCTAACAGCTGTGGCTGCATCCTGCCAGCTGTTTGGTAGATGTCTGAATCAGCTGTTGGGGCTGCATGTCGACTGGAGCTGGAACAGGGCCTCTTGGCTCAGCTACAAATGTCCTCACATATCATGGTTAGAGCTACTCCTAAGCAAGCCTTGCATTAGCTCTCAAGATTAAGGGGAGAGTTTTGAAGTGAATTAATCATCTCCATGGGAAAACAAGGAAAGGAAAAGAGTCGCTTCAGTGATGGATTACTTAGAAAGTGAGTTTGGGTTGTGTGCACATGTGTCACCACAGACAGATTTTTTACATCTGTGCAACAAATGTTATATATTTCAGGTAGATACCCTGGTTCATCAAAGCCCAGAAAAACCAATTTGGTGGAGATTTAGTGTTGAACTTTCAAAACCAGTGAAATGGGTTTGGTAATGATAGCTTCAAACTCTAAAATCACCTTTAATTTATTGTATATAATCTTCACAAACCAAGATTGCAGTCCAGTCTGAGAATGAAGAAGACTAACCAAGGCAAAAGTAGGACTCTTCTAGCTTTAATCTGCCAACAAGTAAAAAATCCACACCAGAGATATAATTACTAAAAGCAGAGGTGAGTCTGCACCATGCTCCCCATGATATTTGGGGACAAGCAAGACAGATTATGTCACTGCACAGGTAAGCTGGGAAACAAATTCTGAGTATAAGCCAGGATGATAATGGTTTTCTGAAGACATTTTAAATCCCAACATTCTTAATAACTTGACTATTTTGCCAATATTTCCACTCAATGCACTTTTCCTACATCTGCAAGCTGATTCCCAAGACATCCTCAGAAGCCTAAAGCATTGGCTGTTAACTTTTTAGCTGTCAAATCTTTTATCTTTACTTCCGACAGCTTCTTTGATGCATTTTAAAAAATGTCAGTGCAAAAGTACATGACATGTTGGGAAATGGCAATGCATGGACTGCAGAAAATGAGCTCAGTATTACATGGGCATCAGTAACCATTTACCCTGACCTTGGAGACACTCAAGACCAGGTTGAATGGGACTCTGAGCAACCTGCTCTAGCTGTAGATGTCCCTGTTCAGTGCAGGGGGGTTGGACTAGATGACCTTTAAAGGTCCCTTCCAGTTCAAACAATCCTATGATTCTGTGATTCTGTGAGTTAGTTCACAGAAAGATGGAGCTCAGAATGAGTGAGCCTGGAAGAGCAGGCTGAAGGTTTGCCTTCTGTTCTTCCTTCTCCTTTCCAAAAGGTGTGTGCCGTGGTGCTTGCACTAGCAAACTGCACCACTGAGCAGAGCTGACAGCAGCAGCACAGCCTGCATGAATCACCAGTCCATTTGAATCTTGTACAGAAAAAAATCTGTGTGAACTCGATAAGTATTATGCAAACAGAAAAAGACTTATAGAAAACTGCTTTGGTGGAAAGCAGGATAGTAGCAGAGCCCACGCATGTGGCGAGAAGGAAAACAAAGAGGCTCTGAGAATTAAATAAAGCCCATTGTCTTCCTTACATCAGAAGATGTTTTTTCTCTTTTTCATTTGTTTCTAGTGGCAAGCACGCAAATGTGTGAGGCAACCTCAGTCTTGTCGCAGACAAAGCCTCTGGACAGAGATGAAGGAAATGATGACACCTCACAAGAAAGTCCAGTGGTAACTCTTGAATTCCCAGTAGGGTAAGTGTTAAATCTAGAGGTTATGTACTTTTGTATGTGCAGGTGAACATATGAGAGAGGTTTCAGGTGCTTTCCTTTACGTAACCATGAGCTCTGTCCAAGTGTCTGCTGGAGCGGATCCACTCAAGTGCATGAATGCAACAAGGAAACATGCAGAGGATGATGTTTTTATCCTGGGAAACTTTCCATTGTTTCCAAGCACTCCCAGAAAAAATTTATCCACTTATCTTCTGCTTCACAAAGTGAGTCTTCCCCCATTTCTTCAAATGCCAACCTTCTCTTCCACCACCAGAGCCTAACTTTGATCTACGAGCTCTATGAATCTCTCACCCAGATAAAGTGCTTTTGCAATTTGTGTGCTAGGTCAGTGCATGTCAGGAACAGGACCCCAGGAGCTTCTCAAAAGGGAGCAAGGAGGATCTTGTACCTGCAGTTGAACGGATTGAATAGAATAAAAACACAAAGAATATCATGGCGAAAATGCATATCTGTCTATCAAACACCATTGGAAATTTTCCTATGTGTAAGCTCCTCCCAAAAGATAAATACCAACTTTCACTGAGTGAAACAGAAGTGTTTAAAGGCTGCTAAGGAGTCAGGATTATATTAATAATCTCTCTCAATAATTCTTTAGTTGTTTCTTCTAAGACTCCATTAGTGTTCTTGCCCCTGTGGCTTTCACAACTTTTCCTTTGAGACTACTCAACAACCTGATGGCACTTCAATATCAGGTAGTTTTCAAAGCCTTCCGTTGCCTTCATAAACCAAAACAATGGGATTTCTTCTCCTTTTCTGTTGGCATGCACCTTACAGTTACACTTGGTTTTTTTGTCCATTAAAGACTGGCAATGGCATACTATTGGTAAGTGATCGTTTGTATGCCTTGGTTGACAACTACCCAGTGAAAGTTTGCTAATGAAAAAAATCACCAAAACCAGAATTATTCAATATGTAGTCACTGTTGTTATAGTCTTCCTATAACTGCTACTTATGTCAGTTTCACATTCAGGCTTTTGGTTTATTTGTTGTTGTTTTTTTGTTGTTGTTTGTTGTTGTTGTTGTTGTTGTTGTTGTTGTTTTGCCCATCCTCTTATTTGCTGTCCTGTTGACTCCTGATTCCAAGACAAGTCCTGAGTTTGTTTCTTTGCCAATTCTCAGATAGCCTTCCACTGTATTTTCCAAGAATTTAGGTGACAGAATCAGCTCAACAGCTGGACCTCTGAGTGCACTTTAATTTAGATGTGTTTTTCCAACTGTTTTGAATCAAAAAACAACAACAACCCAACACCTTTTGCTGGAAGGCTTAGGGTAACTTTATGCAGCACTGTCCCAATGGCACGTCATTTAAAAATAAACAAAAATCAGACTGAATACTGGAAGTGTTTCTCCCATTTTTTTGGCAGCTGTGAAAATAGGGTTTTTCATTTATACATTTTTGCAGTCATTTCATGGGTTATCATGTTGTGTCTCTGAGCTACCAATCATCAATGAGATACTAATCAACTATATTGATCTATATCAGACTTCCATGCACATTTTCACTTGCTTTTCATAGAATCAAGGCTGGAAAAACCACTAAGGTCTTCTAGTGTAATCCATCTCTACCATTCCCACTAAATCACGTCCCTTTTTTCTCCTTGAAACAGCTACTCTTAAGCAGAACAGAGACTTATTTTTATCTCTTTCTTTTGTTTCTTAAAATGCTTCAATTGGTTTGATTTTTTAAAATTACTGTAATCAAGAAGGGAGATAAAATTGCATAAATAAAATCAGTGAGATCATTTGTTTGAGTATCTAACTATAAAATAAATATTTTCTAACCAGCTCCAGCTCAACCTACCTGTGAGAAATTCTTGAGCTGAAAAAAGCATTTTTGTCTTTTCAAGAAAAGCACTATAATGAATTGAACCAGTGGATTTTCATAGGTGTTGTCTGTGAAAATCTCTACTTTGGAAGTTATCAAAATACACTTATTAGAGTCATAGAATCATAGCTGAAAAGGCATGGAGCAGTGGGTTCCTGTTGACCAGCCCTGTCAGTGATGCTGGGTTCCTGCAGACTGCTTGCAGTATGTAGGATGTATCAACTGGCTGAGTAGGAGCCAGCAGAGCTCTGATGGGATAGGTCATCTAAACAGCAGGGAGGAGGTTAGGGCTCTGGGAGAAGTCCAAGCTAGAGTTTACTATGCTTATGCAAAAAGAGCTTAACTCGGAGGTGAGAGTGGCACTGAGGTGGCACAGATGAGTAGCTGTCTTCTGGAGCAAGGTCATTTTGTGTTTGTGGGTTTTTCTTTTGTTTTGTTTTGTTTTGTTTTGGTTTGGTTTTTTGTTTTTTTTTAATGATTCTCTTATGCAAATGCATAAAGGAGAACAGAGCTGTGGATCAGCTGGCAGAAGGGCAGAATTACTCCCAGGAGATCCCACTGCAATAACAGAAGATACATTTCAGTGGATGACCAACAAGGACCTGCCTCCCAGGCTGTGACTAATCCTTTATAGCCCAAGAAAGTCTTCCTTGTTTATATTTACCTTAACCAAATGCCTTCTGCTTATCAGTGGGAAAACATACCCTCAGGCATCAGCTGATCTTCTGCTAAAGACTACACACTGTGCTGTGACTGGGGATCCAAGTACAGACTACAAGTCTGCCAAAAAATCAAGTCAGAGTAGACAGGGATCAAAGAGTCCAGGACACTTCTGGGAGCACCCTATTCTACAGATCATGCCAAGTGCACGCAGAAGGTGGCCCAGAATCAGGAAAAGGCCTCAGCAGGAGGGGGGTGAAGATTTGCCTTTCCCTTGTCTATAAACCACTGTAACTCTTTGGAGATCTTTGATCTCACTACAAGGCATGGAAGGGAGGGAAGTACTAGGAGGACTCTTTGTTCTTCTTAACACTATCTCAGCTCTCCATCTGAGATGCAGCACAAGTTTAATTCAAAGACGATCTGTGTGAACTCTGTGAGCACTCCTAGCCCCAGAATCAAGGATATCCTCTGATGAGAATACATTACTAAATGATATGGTAAAAGGGAGTGAAATTTCATTGCTTTTAGCAAAGTTATAACCCGATACTCTTTAATAGACTCATATTGTAATTCCTTCTCAAAACTGATACTTTCAGTGTAGACAGAGGACAGAGAAGATGGCTTTTTTATCTAGCCATATCCCCCCCGGTATGATGAGAGTGACAGTAATGTCAGTATAATGTCATGAGGAATAATAATGAAGATTTAAAGAAAAAAATACAGTATTGTGACCATGGCTCGTTGCTCGTCTGTAGCTCCTCATCCACTGTAGAAACCCAGCTGCAGAAGAGGAGGAAAGGGGTTTGCTGCATTTTGTTGAGCCTTTACTCAAGATCACATAACCAAAATGACACTAACTTAAAAACTGGATGCATATAAAGTGGAACAGCAAAGTTCCTCTTTCTGTTCCTATTTGTTCCTGTGTGAACTTTGTATTGTAAATCAAGAAGATCAGGCTGAACCCATCAGTTGCATTCACATATGCAAGTCATGGAACCATATTTCCTTTTCACATACTTCTGCAGCTAGGGAAAAATTTAACGAGGCATACTATGGAATTGTTTGTGCTCAAAAATGTATGATGTGTGTGTATGCACCGTAAACATGCTTGAAAACACACTCATCTGCTAATAATCTTGTTCTCAATAAGGAGTGCTGGAGGAAGGCAATCTGGACTGTTAGCAGCATTTAGTAGGAAGCAGTGGTTTCATAAGCTCTCAGTTTTACAAAGTGTCCTGAATTCCACATGATTTCAACTTCTTCAATTTCTGCCAACTACTGAAAACACAGGATAATCAAAATGTGCAAAAAAGGGCTTGGTGTGATTCGGTTCAACAGCTAACATATTCCTTAAGATTTGTAAAGGGTTAATTCATGTGTAAAACTATAACATAACCCAGATTGATCCTTATTCCAGTTCTTTCATTCAAATGCTGGAAATGTGTTGGTTGTTTTAATGAAATCAATGGAGCTGTGATTCCAGATGTGTTCTAAAACTCAGAGATAAAAGAGGGATATTCATGCTATCAGACCTCAGGCATCTAAGTAAGATCTTCAGAGGAATGCTCAAATTTTCATTGACCACACCAGCAGCCTCAGCTCCAGAAGCACAGTAAGCCAGTGTCAATTCCGTCACATGTAATCTGTCTTAAATTAACAGAACGTTGCAACCCACGAGGAGCACAAATGAAATGGTTCCATGTCACAGATATACTTATGCAAATCTAACTGCAAATCAACGTTTTGCTCTTCATGGGAGGCTGCTTAGCTAATAACAGTTACTGAGGTCAGAGGCATGGGACCTGACTTGTCAGGAGAATAATAGTTGTTGATGGAGGGGAGCATGAATGCATAATTTTAAAAGTCACCATAATTCTCTATTCTCCCCTGACCATACACAACATACTGTAACTTGCTGGTAAGTACCTGGAATCACTGGAAGACTCACAGCCAACATCTGGTGCTGTTAGAACCTTTTATTCCTTTTGCTACCTCTGCTGAAGTAGAGCTTTCTGGAATAGTATGAATTAATTCCCAAAAGTTGTAATCCTGTGTAATTCATTTATTCATGTGCCTGTAAAGGACATAAAAATTTAAGAGTCTGAAATAAAAATGAGTGTAATTGCACCTGTTTTTAGATTCCTTTCCATTCCACTCTACCATTTCATTTTTACTGCCATTTAAAAGGCTCAGTGTTTAATTGATAGCTCTGAATTGCTGATTGCTCTTACAGTGCAACTTCTCAGTAGGGAAAAATACACCCTTTGTAAATGATGTGGAAATGAAGTACCAGCTTCACTATGCACCATCTAAGATATGGATGTGGAAAACCAGAATTAGAGTCATAATCATGCCCATAATTTGTGGCTTAATGAAGATTTATAGGGATGATTTTAGTGAGCAACTTCTGAGCACCATGAGAGCTCTGACATATGTACAGCACACATTTCACCAGGACTCTTCCCTTTCTGGGTTAATTAGTAATTAGTAACCTTTCCAGATTTGTTGACATATTTAGCCATAATACTGAGAGTCAAAAATGGAAAATTTCTTCAAAAATGGAATTAAACTTATGCATGTGCAGTACAACATTAAAAAGCACTTCCTACAAGGTCTATATCCAAATCAGCTCTTTAGAAAGTGCAGGAACACAAAGATGAAGTCACGTGAGAAGTCTCATATTGTCAGTGAAATAGCCATGAGCCAGTCACTATATGGTAAGTTTATATACTGATCTCAATTTTGCTTCTCTAGGAAGTTTGAAGCCCACGAGAAAGGCTTTCTTAACAATCTAGTGGTCCATGGATCAAGCTGATTTCTGCCAGATATCAACTGCGGTGAGAATTTCAAATGCTTTGGAATCAACTAGAAAGGAATTGTGAAGAATAAGACTCAAAGACTAATTTTAAATCAGAAGTGTCCAATAGGGACAGCTGGGATGAAATATGCCCTGTTTGTGGTCAGGAATCCCCACACACTCCTAGTACTAATATGAAGTAATGGAACTGCTTGGACTGCTTTTTACTTCATTTCTAGTCCAAAACTTTTGCCAGCATGTGCAAGACTAATAGATATCTGAGCTATATTCTGTCTAGTCTGTGGTTTCAATAATTCTATCATCTTTGCTAGATTTGTCATGGAAAAAAAAAAAAGACAAAATTCAAAGTAATATTATTTTTTGTATATTTTACTTTTAAATTTAGAAATACTGGGTTCACATGAATGCAAATCTGATGGGAGAGGTTACAGGGAGGTAAATTATGTGATAATATCTCTAGGAAATAGAACCACTGATACTTTCACATAGCTCTAGTTTCCAGCCACTCTTATGTTTTAATGATATGATCAATACCCATATAGATAGAAGGGACATTTCCTACCACACAAAATACAATAGCTTGAAACGGGAGAAGTGGTTTATGCATCCCTTTAACTGGTGGTTAACCTCATCAAATTACTGCACCTGCTAAGGCTGTGAGAACTAAATACAGATGGTGTCAGCATCTGGCCAACTGAACCCAACCCTATGTCAATTTGAGCAGATCTAAGGAACCACATGGTTGGCTCCAGCACAACATGGTGTGACTGTGCTTCATCACAAACTAGAGTGGCTGGTCCCAGTGTGCAGAAATAGGCCAGTTAATTGCTTTCCCCTTTTTGCTGAATCCAGCATCTCAAAACCCTCCAAAATAAAGAAGTAGTTACGTCTGGAAGGGACCATGTTCAGGAAGCTTCAGGATGACCAGACCCCTTCAACTCAAGGACTCTCAGAGTGCTTGAGTTGTAAGAAGAGAGAAGGAAAGCACAAAGGCTCTAATCCAAGCCCAAGGCATCCCCTAATCAGTTTTTGTTCAACCCGCATAAAAGTGAAAGAAAGAAAGAAAGAAAGAAAGAAAGAAAGAAAGAAAGAAAGAAAGAAAGAAAGAAAGAAAGAAAGAAAGAAAGAAAGAAAGAAAGAAAGAAAAAGAAAGAAAAAGAAAAACAAAAAGAAAAACAAAAAGAAAAAGAAAAAGAAAAAGAAAAAGAAAAAGAAAAAGAAAAAGAAAAAGAAAAAGAAAAAGAAAAAGAAAAAGAAAAAGAAAAAAGAAAAAGAAAAAGAAAAAGAAAGCAAGGACATTGAACATAGTCAAGCCTGAAAAATGTGAGAGTTAAAAAACGGTGGTCTTCAAATCTAGCAGCCAAGGACAATTTTGAGAATGAAAATAATGAAGAAATGGCATACTGTGAGGAGACCTATATGGGATGCGGCTTACATTCCCATGTTCAGTATAGTTTTCTTTCCAGGAAAATAGAGGAAGAAGCTTGAAAACTGAGCAATACAGCAAAGAAGAACAAGAGGAAAACTCAATTTCTTTCTATCTGTTACCCAAAATGACCCATACTTATTTCTTGAGTGAGTATTTCATAAAAGACTGAGTCAGTGATTAATCCCTCCCTATAAAGAATTTCTCCCGGACCTCTTGCAAGACCCCAGAAGTGTCTTGATTGTTCTATAGCATTAAAAGAAGGCCAGGAAAGGGATGCATATCAAGACAGACTTTTATTCTAACCCTGTATGTGGTTCAGCTCTTACTGACTCTTTCAGGAGCTGATCATGTCAGAATTTCTTCAAGTCTGGAACAGGAACTTCTCAATGAATATAAAGAATACAGTCGTCCTATCACACTTTCACCAGTGCTGTGTAATGTCCTATATTATTTTTTCAGTCTTTTTATACAGTTTTAAATGGCTTGAAGTATAAATTTAAAGGATCTCTCAAGTACCCTTAGTTCTATAGCAACAGAGGTAATAAAGCAAGTAATAAAGGACATTTACATAGCAACTTGTGCTCACAAAACATACAGGCACATACATAGGCGCATAATGCCTTCTACCAGATGGTAAGAATTACACGTTTACTCTATCCATGAGATGTACTCTTTTATGTATATACAGATTACGCAGAAATATAGTCATAAATTATACAGACCCATAAACAAGCATCAACAAATAAATTCAGATGAATACCAATAGTATTGGTCATGGACCATATGTGTTTGGATTTTTTTAAGTTTCTCAGCTAAGGCCACTCAGTCATCTATGCATAACTTTCTTCCTCTTGCCATGTGTACAATAGGGAATATGCAAAACACGGATGTGAATCCTCATTGCCCTTCCTCTCTCTTCTCACAGAGTCCCATGACTTTATTGTTTACAAATTACTTACTTAACAGTATTTTAAACTCTAATTTAAGAGTAGAGGATTTACTGAGTTTGTACTCTCTTCATCAGAGCAGGAAAATCATTAGGATTATACCTCAGATAGAAGAGATACGAATAGCTGCAGTATACACATAACATGACACATATGATGGGACTCAGTGACCTCTTAAGGTCTGTTCCAACTTGAATAATCCTAGGATTTGGTGTCTTTTGATTTTAGGAGGTGAACAGCTAAGCTGGGGGACTACAGTATGATGACAAAAGAAAGAAGCCCTTCCTTGACTATTTATCTCCTCTTGTGGCTCCCACTATTTTCTTCAGCCTCTTTTTCTTGCAAAGTAGCCTTGCAGGATTTTTTAAATGAGATTTCTGAGGTGGAAGAGACCTGTGAGAACTGGAGGTTTCATCATATGTTTGTTGACATCCTGCTTCTGTTAACTGCTCTGTCAGGGTGAGTTCAGCAGTCAGAAATCAGGAGTACAGCCAGATCCTCAGCTGCTCTTTTCTCCTCCTCATGCTCACATTTGGCATAACATTGGCATTGTCACTGTAGAAAGCAGCTCAGGTTACTCCACACTACAGATGGCTCTGTGTCCTCCTTTCTGAGCTGACACCTGACCAGGCACACCTATGTTTGATCTCAGTCTATAAATCGTAGCCACATAAGGTGGTTAGACCACAGTACAAAAGGAAGTGTACAATCATGGGATAAAGTCAGGTATTCTGGAGTGTTTCCAGAAAAGCCATAAAGAAGTAAAGTGTTACAGCCCATTTCATTTAAGGTGTTTACCAGCAATGTGAGAAACCACCGTGCTTTAGAACAGTCTGGCATTAAGTTGTTTGGTGAAAAACTCCAACATTTTACTGTCACAGGGATTTCAAACCTGCCAGTTTCTGCTGAGTATGAAAGCACTTATGTCGTTGTTGGCCTTTTTTTTCCCCGTTTTTGTGTTTGTTTTTATGTTTGTTTGTTTCTAGGGATCTTATTCAGGGAAGACCCATCCAGAACTGTATTCCTAAGTCTGTTGCTGTGCAAAATGACGTGTTGATCTATGAAAACTTATCTGTGTTGAGAATTTGTGTACTTACATACCACTGTCTGTCCACCATAGATCTGAAGCTGAAAACTTTGAGCAGTTTGACAGCTGGGTTGATGCCTTTATTATCACCCATAACCCACTCATTAAAGGCTACTTGTATCATAAGAAGTCTGCTTTTCACTCTTCAAAGGCAAAGTAGGGACCTGGTACCCTAATATAGCTCTAGGAGATTTCTTGAGTCACTGGACTGTTATTTTCTCTTCCTGAGGATGTGTAATTTTAATGGAAGAAATTATCCAGGAGACCACAAGACAAAGCCTTCCTATCAGTTATGTGTGGTCTTTCACTGATGTAGTAAGGTCAGCATTCTGTCAGGGTGAAGAGTAATTCTGCATTAAATGGAATTCTTCCAGAAGGAGGGAGATAATGGCATTCAAGCCCTGCTTCAGGTTAAGAAGAGTTTGAATTTGAAGCTCTTCTCTCCTCAACAAGCGAATTTGGCCTACATTAAGAAAAAGTATGTATTTTTTTCTCTTATTTCTGGCAGAAGATTTGGAGAGATAGAGTTTACACTACTTCTTAGTGTCCCTACAACCAGCTCAGCAGCTGGCTGAGCTGCTCACTGTGCTACCTATTCCTGCTAACACTCCTGTAGAGAGAGCAAGTGTATGATCTGGCCCCAGTTCTCCTTTGTAAAGGAAGAAATCTTAGCAAACTCATGCCTTCCTTGGATGTTCAGAAAGAAAGTAGTGACATGATCTTCTACTACAGTAATGAAGACTGTATAACTATCTAGATGAGGAAATATCCCGGTACAGAAAGGACGTGGAGCTCTTGGAGCAGGTCCAGAGAAGGGCCACTAAGATGATCAGAAGGCTGGAGCACCTCTCCTATGAGGAAAGGATGAGGGAAGACCTTCTCCAAGATTATTTAGCTTGGAGAAGGCTCCAGGGAGACTTCATTGTGGTCCTCCAGTACCTGAAGGGAGCATTTAAACAGGAGGGGGAACGTCTGTTTATGAGGGTGGATAGTGATAGGACAGGAGGAAATGATTTTAAACTAAGACAGGGAAGGTTTAGGTTAGCTATTAGAACGAAGTTTTTCACACAGAGGGTGGTGATGTACTGAAACAGGTTGCCCAAGGAGGCTGTGGATGCCCCATCCTTGGAGGCATTAAAGGCCAGGTTGGATGTGGCTCTGGGCAGCCTGGTCTAGTGGTTTGTGGCCCCACATATGGTGAGGAGGTTGAAACTAAATGATCATTATGGTTTTTTTCAACCCAGGCCATTCTATGATTCTATGATTTTATGTAAAGAAAAAGAAAGTAGAAAGAAGTCATTACCAGATAACAACTATTAAATCTTGCAGTAATCTTAGATAAATACTGATTAATCTCAAAAGTTTCCAACATTATAATTTCAGTTCAATTTAACAAATGATTTGTTTAGTTTTGATTTGTTTTAATTTTATTGTCCTAATCTGTAACTGAAAAATATCAAGGTACCTTTTGCTAGAACTGAATTTTATATTGCAAAGTTATTTCCACACAAAAACCCTGGCCACTTCTATACATAAACTAGGGACATCACAGCCCTCCATCAGTAGAGATATCTCAGTATTATTATCATTAACCCCTTCCAGACCTGTGTCCGGCATAAGTCTGAGAGGCTTCTTGTAATTTTGAACAAATTAAACTTCCAGCTACAAATGAACTTGGTATTGCACATTATTATTATTATTATTATTATTTTTGCCTAAGTGTTGCATTAGAAAAAAAATGTAATGGCAATCAGAACTGCAAGAAGTTGCATTTTAGTGCTGTCCATGTCTGGTATAGCAAATAAGACAGTCAAGGACGGAAATATCATTAAAATAATGTTAGTAACTTTTGCTGAACTAATCTTTTCCAAATGCTCCAAAGATAAAGTACAGTTCCTACAGTCCTGAATACTAGAAAAGAAGAAGAAAATAAGATTGTCATTTATTTATTTATTTATTATTTCTTAAGCATTCGGTATGCCATTTGTTTTACAGAAATTTTGGAACAGTAATTATCTAAATACTGGTAAAAACATTGTAATCAGAGCTTACATTATAGTAAGTTTATGGCTTTAGAAAAATATCTTGTTCAGGGATTTGTTCAGAGCATAGAGAAGTTCTGTCAGAACAGATGGGGAGGGATAATAAAACCTACACGAGGAGATTATAAAACAACATCACTGATGATGTACTTTAAACTGCTGTCTTCTGCAGATGCTGCCTTTACTCCATATTGCAAAATTTATCGATTTTACAGTCCAGTCTTGTGCAATGAAGGCAATTTCACATGATCCAGTAACACGGATCAAAATGACAAAGCCTTTGAAAGACATTTGTCAAGTGTGACTGCCCAATGCAGTTGACTTTTAGGTATGCTAAGGATGCACTTTGAGTTGCACCTGCAATTATACACTTATATGTTGCATACAACATGATTGTGGTCTCTGAAGATGAGGGAGACAAAAGAGAAGAAAATGAGTAAAAAAGATCACATTCAGACCTCCTCCTGAAGCTGCCAGAGTTGGGATTGAAACTAATTCCTTCTTGACTGATTAGGGAGCAAAGGACTGACAGTGCTGGATAACAGACAGCCACAGCAGATCATGGTGGAGTGTAGATGTCAGACTAGAAGAGATAGAGTTGTGACACGCTTATAGTAGGGAGTGTATATGCAGCCTATGTAGCCTGAAGCTGAACTGTGAAGCAGCCTCCTGCCGATTTAAAAAGGAATATTAAGTGCTTTGGAAGTGCTGGGCTTAAAAGGCTCAACTGAAGTCACAAAGGAAACCTCTGGCAGAATGGAAGTTGAATCAACTTTGTCTTCATGCAGTGCCTTCATTCATGACTGCCCTTCTTTTTTTAGAGATGATCACTGATAACTTTAATGATGTAAACATGTTAACAATAAAAATGCATCACGTGCCCTAAAGATCTGAAAATCTTTACTAAGGACCTAATGCTGCAGTTACTCAAGACTTTTTTTCCTAAACTCTGTTCCAGAAAAATCACAGTGGTCATACTGTGTGACATTGCTCACACAGCATTCAGTCCAATAATTTATGACACATCTTTGGAAAGATGTGCCATCTTCAAATCAGATGTTCAAGAGTCTACCACAGAGCACTCAAAAGTATCCTTGTGGTTGATAGAACCCTCAGTTCCACACAGATATTTCAGCTATAAGCTTCTTGCTTTTAACCCATTTGCTATACACTCTTGGTTATAAAGTGATACGGTATTATCAGATAGCCACGTCCTGTTATAACCAACAAGCAAATCTTTTGAAGATGGCCAGGTGAAGATTTTTCTCATTGCAGAGACTTTCTCTACACTTTAAATGCTCTTTAGACTTTTAAATTATTTTTTTATTATTATTATTTTTTACTTCCAGAGCCATGAAGAGTAGAACTCATTTCACTCAACATATAGTTGACTAAAAGCAGATGTTAAATCTAATCATATTAGAGAAAACATTTCAAGAGTATTTCTCCTTGTTTCTGGATAGCCAGATAACCCCTTTGAGATAGTATCTTTCCAGTGACTGTAGTAGGAGCCTGACCAACAGATTTTGACTGAACAACACATTTTTTTTTTCAATGAAGACAAAGCCTGTCCTTTAAATGGTGACAGTATTCCAGTGGTAGCTGAAATCCTACCCTGATATCCCATCTCCCAGTCCTTCCCAGAGCAGCAGACATTATTTCCCAAAGAGGTTGTGGCTGGCCCTCATTTCCTAATAGCTTGTTCTGGCAGGAACACTTGTTTCCAGCCACAGATAAAAGACTGAAGCTGATGAAGAAAAAAAAGAAAGAAAAAAACCAGCACACAGGCTTCTCACGTAGCCTTTGTGAGGCAGCAAAGTTAATTGCTATGTAATTACCACCCAAATAAATTGTTTAATGTGGTAAAATGTGACCAGGGTTGTTTCTTCTGTTGCAAGCAGTGGCTCATGATGCCATCTGCAACCCATCAAGAGATCACATAGTGAATTTGTTGCAGATGTAAGGCAAACCCTCGACATCTCCAAACATGTTGTTAAAAACCCCCATCAAGTGAATACTAACATTTCTGTTGTTTCAGATGTCATTGTGGCTATTTACACAGGGCTCAATGATGCCGCACTTGTTCATGTTGATGAGGGAAGAATATGGTTAGTTAAGAGAAGAGCAGGTTGGCAATGGTTTCTGAGGTTAGAAACAAAAATAAAAGGGAGATAGAAGGCACATCAGTGTTCAGCCATAATTGGAAATCCAGCTAGGCCATGTGGAGAGGGAAGAAATGAGGGGGAAAGGAATGTGGTCTGTCATGAAAGCAGCATTCTGGCTGTGGGATCACAAGCATCTTGTATAAACAGCAGGCAACTGCTGGATCAGTTACTGACTCCTGGGTGCAACACACTCAGTATCCAGTGCTAGTTGGTGAATGTGCCAGGTCAGAGTCACAACTGCAACAGGTGCTGATGCTCTGGGCTGTAAAGTTGGGATAATGCTGTAAAATCTGGGCTGTAAAGCTGAAAGTAGATTGAAATCCAAGTTTATGGGGAGCCTCTGAAAGATGCTGCAAGGTGAACAACTCGCAGACCTGCAGCATCTTCATCAGAGTAGAAAGTAGGATGGGTCTCTGTGGGAATCATCGGGTCTGAGCACAGTCTTCGGCTGCCAGCATCCCAGGGACTACCACTGCATGTGGAGAGAGTCCTCATATATTTTTAACAGTATTCCCTGTTGTCTTAAATCTCCAGTTCAAAAGGTCATTGTAAGAAAGCACAAACAGTGACACTTTCAATCTGTGCTCTAAAACACTGACCTATTTCCTGTTGTCTCCTCGCACTATATCACTTGTCACATGTAAGCAGCTGGGCTTGGTTCTCTTGTTTTTAGGTTTTATTTATTTATTATTTATTGTAATGAGGACTTTTCAGAAGCAGCTCAGGAATCCAGGAAAGCCTCTTTAGATTTGAGCTCTTTGGCGCCTGAGGTGGTTTCGAAAATGTCTCCCATGGTTCACAGTAACCCAGATACTCAACAAATCTCATTCAAAGCAGAAAGCTGAGCCCTACAAAAAGCTGTTCCTCCTTCTGAAGTGTATCTAGGATTATCAGCACACATTACTTCATGAGAGAAAAATGCTTCCCAGCTCCGCTGGTTGTCACACTTTGAACTATCTCTCATGTTGGTGGTTGTAGCCTCATTTTGCTCTTTTGGTTACTTTGCACAGAGTAGTAAGGAACATGAAAGAAAACAACCAGCAAAGCAGTTTTGTTTTGTTTTGTTTTGTTTTAAATCCAGATAACTGAGCTGTCCTAAAATCAGTTTTATATCTCTGGTCTCTTTGCTGAGCTCCTTGAAGAATCTCTACTAGTGCAAAATTTGGAGACTTCTCAAGCAGATGTGTTTAACTCTATGGATCCAGAACAAATAGGCTTCAGTATAAATGCCGTTACTTGACGCATGCTTTGCAAGAGCAACTTGCATGTATGCTTCAAGAAACTGACCCACAAGAGCCTTTTGATATCTTAAAAAACAAGACTAACCTGGAACATTTTCCTTCAGGTGAATACACACACTTGGATAAACAGAAAAAAAATATTTTGAAAGAACAAAATGAACTTGTAGATTTTCAAGCTGTTTACTCATTGCAGCCTTTCAATACCTGAAGGGAACTTACTCCCAGGAGGGGAGTAAACTCTTCGAAAGGGCTGACATTAGCAAGACACGGGGAAATGGTTTTAAGTTAAAAGAGGGAAGATTTAGGTTGGATGTTAGGGGGAAGTTCTTCACTAGGAGAGTGGTTAGGTCCTGGAACAGGATGCCCAGGGAGGTTGTGGATGCCCCATCCTTGGAGGTGTTCAGGACCAGATTGGACAGGGCCCGGGCAACCTGATCTAGTAAAGGTGTATGTTTGGTGGCCCTGCCAGGCAGAGGGGTTGGAACTACATGATCCTTGAGGTCCCTTCCAACCCGGGTCATTTTGTGATTCTGTGATTCTGTGTGATTCTTGTTTTTATGGAACAGATGAGTTTGGAGGAAGAACTGAT
Organism: Coturnix japonica; assembly: GCF_054131305.1. NCBI lineage: Eukaryota > Metazoa > Chordata > Aves > Galliformes > Phasianidae > Coturnix > Coturnix japonica. The sequence goes on along the minus strand of NC_140664.1, from coordinate 8,591,176 downwards.
ATGCATAAAGCTGCACTTTTATCACTGTGAGCACTGTGTCTTAGCCAGAGAGTGAGACAGAGAGTAAGAGAAGGAATAATTATCACAAGTTTTGATAGGTTTTTGATAGGATATCCAGTTTTTCTGGATAGCAGCAGCAGCAACAAAGTCTAGGCAGTGGAGCAGTGAGGCACCCTTGCAAGACTTGGTCCTCAATTTTGTACACACTGCACGCAACCTGAATACACAGCACATGGTTGACATACTCCAAGGACACTGTGACTTCAGGCAATTGAGATCCATCATGTCAGATGCTGCAGAGGTTGCATATTATCAACTGGCAGTGGTGAAGAGGTGTGAGTAAAGGTGGGTCATGTCCACTGCTGAGCAAGGTCCTGGAGTTCCTACACCAGCTGTGGGAAAGAAACTTGAAATTCTATATTTACTATCATCTCTAAGATGCAACCAGGATCTTCATGAGCATCATTTAGCAATTATGCACTAACGGCAGCTATTTCAATTAAATCACTATTTCCAATGGGAAAAAATGTGCCATGCAGCTAAACTTCTTTTAGTTAAAGATGCATATAGAGGAAGAAGGAATTTGGCTATTTCTCAGCACAAAGTTGTATTCAACTTTGAAGTTATGAACATAAAGGATGTTTAGGCATTTCTAAATCAATCTATTTTACAGCATTTTGTTTCATCGGTGGTCTTTAGTCTTTTCATATTTACGAAGACCAACATGAAAAGCAGATATTTTAGAATTCCACATAGATTGTAAATTCTGCTTTCTGACTAGGTCTGAATACAACTGAAATAAACAAATTCAAGAGTCATTTTTTTTTCCTATTGAAAATGTATTGGTTTTGCTTAAAGTGTAAATCATAATATGGTGTAAATAAATCCTTACAATAATAATTTTGAGGAAGAGCATAAATAAATAAAGACAGATATGTTTATGGCATCCCCATTATCTTTTTAAGAAACAAGAAAAAATAAAGCCTTCACAGCTGAAGGCCAGTTTTGCATTCTATTTATTTCCTCCCAGATATCAATTTTTAAAGTTCACAAATCAAAGCAAGGTCATTTTCTCTTATTCTCAGTAGGCAAAGCATAGAGTTTTACTGCAAGGGGAAAAGGGCAGCAAGGTTGATCTGCAAATCTCTTATTTGTGCTTTAGTAATTTTAGACAGGTGCCCTTTCCTTTGCAATATTTTTTCTTTAAAGAATGTATCTTGGTGCAAAGAGTAATTGTAGACATTTGGCCTTTAGAAAGCCAATGGTTTACAAATTAATTTTACTGGAGGCTGTAGCGATGATAGGACTTGATACTACCACCTGAACCTCACCACAGAGTCCATTCTTCTGTCCTGGCTTCTGTTTCAATTTTCTGTGGAAAATCTGCAGATCTTACCATGTGTTAAAAACAAAACATTGTGTTTCTTCTTGCTGTCAAAAGGAATCCATATCCAGGTTTTTGTTGACATGCAGAGCCTTTCAGAGGTGAATGCTTCTTACATTGCAGATCACCTCTCACTCTGCAATTGCCAAGTCTTTTGGCCATCCACTAGCTCCAGGGAAAAATCTACCAGAACAAGCAAGGATCAGAACAAGGGTGCAATTTCTTCTCAGAACTGTGTGAGAATGGCAGTGATCTGAGAACAAATCAGTAACAAAGAAAAGCTGTTTCAGATCTGTCCTCTGCCCAGTGATCTCAGCAATACTGAACTCCTGAGTGCCCAGATGTACTGGATATGGGCACAGTGCCTCAGAAACTGAGTTTCTTGTTACTTCTGTGATGTTCTGCCTTCCTAAATTATCTGCTTTTGAATCGTCTTTTTTGTTCTTCTTGTTTTTAGTAAAGAAACCTTAAATTTTGATAAGAAATAAGAAATAATTCACTAAAGAAGGTAGCCATGGCATGCTGAATTAAATTGAGCTTATTTTATTTTCCATAACAAACTTCATTGTGAGTTTATATTCCATACTGAAATCCTTAATTAACCCTACATTTTCTCAAATGATGGAGTTAATATTAAGGGAACCATGTATCTGAGAAATACATAAGACATAATTTTTCATTGTGTTGAGGTAGAGAAGCTGACAAATACTGTAACTGTTTCCGTATGAGCATAGCTCCTAAGTCAGCTTCTGTAGGGAGACATGAGATTTTGCTATTAATCAGTGTTTACTACCATTCCGTTTCATCTATTAACGTGTAATGCCCTGAAGGCTTAAAGCACAGGGAATCTGACTGCTGCCAATGTAAAATCACCAGGAAGAGGGTGGAGTTTTTAAAAGATCTGCAGCAATTAGCCAAGATATTTAACATCAGAATCCACATGGTAAAAAAGTTCAGAAAGGTTTTGAAACTTGTGGAAGTAGTTATAAAGTCTCAGCATGAATATTGATAACATCATTGCAGTATCTTATGGAAGGATGCTTACACTCAAAATCTGACTGCCTTTCAATTTCAATGAAGCCAGCAGTGTCCTTGAATCAAAATTCTAGATCTATGTAGTTTGAAGTAATGAGATATTCAAAATGCATCTCATGGTGTTGATCTTTCCTCTGCTCTAAACTTCAGATTAATTCTGCCCCATTGGTGTCCCAGATTGAGACTTTATTTTACAGACCAGCCATTCCACGGACACAGAGGACATAACCGGGCAGACAGAATTGCTTTTTCTGCACACCAGGGTTGACAAGGTATCTTAAACATCTCTGTTTCTGAACTCTCATCTGGCCATTTCTCAAAGAAAAAGAAAATCCTTTAAATCAAGATCTGTATTTTTCTTCATCCATTTAATCATATTAAGTTATTTATATGTGTAAGTGCTGATGAGTTAGTATAGGTCTCAGTCCCTAGGTAATTATTATCACCTGCATCACAGAAAATCATCCACAGTTTTTTGTCTGCTGCCTGGCCACCATAGAGCTGATAACAACACTGCCCTGGTCCCCTGGCCTGAGATCCAGAACTTCCATTTTAATGGGAAAGAGTTGCCTCTGGAGAAGGAAGGGAAAGATCTATGAGAGCTGTCAGCCTGTTGAACTTTGAGTGGAACCATTCTGATACAGATTATTTCTGCTCTCCTTCACTGCACATCATCAGACTGATTCTCCCATAAACAATGCATTATACCCTTAAAGCAAGCCCCATCAACCATGTCTTCCTTGGTTAGGAGTAAGGAAGCTGTCATGGTAGCTGGAAATGTCCATTAGGAAGGGTCAACCAGTAATTTTGTGGGTGGTGCTGAGACACTGGAGTATGTTCAGATAAGGCTGCAGAAGGGGACTGTGACTTTTAGATTAGTGTGTTAGAATTATAGACTCATAGAATATCCTGAGTTGAAAGGGATCCAAAAGGATCATCTAGTCGAATTCCTGGCTCCACACAAGACCAACAAAAATTCAGACCATGTTGGATGGTATTCTCTCTCATTACTAACATAATGTTTAGCCAAGAATCATTAAAAGCTTATAGAAACAGACACAAGTAGCAATGCCTGTTGAGTTTCAGAGTAATTCATACTCATTCAACACAAGATTGCAGTTCTCTTTATGCCTAGGACAGCAGAGATCCATTGAACATCCTAGCCCAGCATCCTGTCCAGTCAGCCAGCAAACACAAAGATCATAGAGCAGAAGGGAGAATGCTCACCCTAAGCAGAGCAAATATAGCACTGTGTAGGTGGTCCCAAAATGAAGCAAGGGTTTCCTGATCCAACCTTGTGTAAAGCCAGTGAAACTGGGGATATATTCCCACTGAGGAGACACATGCTTAAGTGAACTCTTCTTCGTCCCTTCATGAGGCCATATTGCAAAGTGTGCTCACCATCACACACTCAGGCAGAACTCAGTCCTCCCTCACACCGCTCTGCACTGCACGAACATTGTGCTGATCTCCTGGCGCTCACCATTAATCCAAGCAAGACCTCAGAAAATATCTTTTGGCATACAGCTTTGCAGATGAGCAAATCTGAGCACATTTGTAAAGTAATTAACTTCCTTACAAATTGCTTAGATTTGCTTCTCTAATCATAAAATCCACGAAATACAAATAACACTGGCTTTTTCATTATAGAAATGACCCTGTTGCTATCCACTCTGTTGTCATTCTGCTTAGCTAGGCTGTAAGGATTAACATTTAGAGTCATAACCATAATTCTTCACTCACCCCTCCCAAAGGTAAACTTCAGAGACAGATCCCCAGGTTCAGGGAGACTGTGAAACTAAAGTAATGCTTTTGTTTCCACAGGGGAGGGGAGAGACAGAGAAAGAGAGAAGAGAGAGAGAGGACAAGAGAGCAAATTTTGCTATGTCAGATTAAAAAACAACTGACTCTTCTTTAAGAAAAGTTAATGCAGACCAATAGTTCATTTTCAGATTTGACTCTTGATTCCTGCATGAATCCAGAAAAGAGAATCTCCAAATTGAAGACATCAATAAAAATTACCCAGGTAAAGCAATAGCTTACCAAAAGTTAAAAAATAGTGTGTATCCACTGTTTTTATTGAATACTAACACAGACCTGAATAAATACATGGTTCAAAGGAAAGGATGGGAAAAGCTAAGAAATTGGAACTAGCTTTTCCAGCTGTACTTTGATTGCTTTTCGTAAGGGTTTCTGTTATGAGTTCATTTAAAAGTCTCATCTTTCTAGTAAGTATTCTGAATAAACACTCACACATAAGCGTTTATATTTATGTACAAGTTGACTATTAAATAGGAGAAATAATAAAATATGGCTTTTATGTCACATACATGCATGTCAGTTTTTGCCATGCTTATTACAGAGCATTTCTCCTTTCACTATTTATTTCCTTTTCACGTGGCCCTCACAAAAAGTTTCCTGCTTAAGCTCCTGCTTACATTGTGCCCTTTATGCTTCAGCTTTAAAGCCATGCTCCATCAGTCAAAATACTGTCATTAGTATGAAAATACCACAATGTATATTATATTGAATGATCTTTGCATATTAGCACTCAAATAAAATTCTACACTGAGCTGTAGTCAACACATGGTCATTTCCAGTTTGCATCATGTCAGATACATACATCTTTTCAAAACAGGGCTTCTCTTACTTTTGAGATTGGGAAAACTAATGTGGAGACCAGAATTTTTGTGTCCTACAGCTGACGCTAGCAGAACTCTCTCTCCTCTGCATTTCCATCAAGTTTTATTTACACTCCACCTAAGCAATAGAGGTCTGAAAAGCAATGAGTTCTGCAAAATTCCATGGGGATCAGAGAGAGAGAGAGGGGTGTTACTGAGATGCTAAAGGAAAAAAAGGATAAATAATCCACATATTAGTTACAGTACAGTACAGGTACTATGCAACATCATCCCATTGTGTCTTGGACAGTACAGGCAAAGTTCAAGAGAGTAAATTAACATTTCAAAGAGAGTAAAATATTTGTAAAAATAGAAAGGTTACTAGGCATGACTACTGGATATTGGATATCCATAAATATATTGATTAAATCAATAAGCACCTTTAGAAATCAACTAGAACACCATCTTCAATTACAGCAGACCAGGTATTCAGGCAGAAAGGCATAAAAACTGCAACAGAAAGATTTGTAGGAATGTCAGCAAAGGTGTATTGTTTAGAAGTCCTTATGTGTAAAAAACATATGTACTTACTAAAAATGGTGCTGTAAGAAAGATAACACGTATACATCATTATTATATATATATACCTTCTATATTTACTAATGCAGTCCTAGCACAAGTGGTTGCAAGGAGAAAGCAGGAAGCATCATAAAATCATAGAGTAGCTTAGGTTGGGAGGGACATAAAAGATACTTGAGCCCCAGCCCCTGGCCATGGGCTGCCACTAATTATATCAGGTTGCCTATAGCCCCATCTAACCAGGATGTTTATCCAAATTCTACTTTGCAACACAGCGTCCCTAACTTCAAACTTCACTAGAATTTCAGGCTTGTATTCAGCTATCATTTTAATTGGGAGATGAAAATGGTTGGTAGGAAATGGTCCTAGTTTACATATAGTGTCACTTCTTTCTTATTTCATGTGACTTGATTCTGATTAAAATCCTAGGATAATAAATAGTACTGAAGGGTCTAAAGAAAAAATAGATGCCTGAATCTCACTCTGCACTTCTGAAGATCTTCAGATTGCAGTATTAATCCATTCTCATCTAAAGTTTGAAAAAATTCATCTTAGAGACTGAAGACAGTAAACACAAAACATTCCTACCAGATATACAATGCTCTTAACTATTGTTGCACACATACTTGACTGTGATAAGAGTCCTTTTTGAAATGTAATGATTGGAGCATCAGAGATAAATCACTGTGCTCTGCAATGTAATTAACTCAAGATTTATTAATTTATGAAGATTCTTGAAACAAGCATGTCTAATGGCCTTTATTAATACATTCAAGAGTGTTTCACAATTTACTGCCATTTAAACAAGAGTCCATAAGATACAGTATCAATTAATGGTCCTGTTAAAAGTCAGATGGCATTTTTTACAATAGCCATGGATCGCCTTGCTACACATTAAGCACGATGGAGCAATTGTTAAGGTTTGTGAATTTGTTTGCAAAGGTGCACTGCAATGACATGCTGTCAAGATTTAACAAGCATCTCCTACAAGACAATTCTTCTTTAAGAGGGTGGTTAAAAATAAATAGATAGATAAATAAATAAATAAATAAAAGCCTTAGTTGCGTCTTGCCAAGAAGAGAACAAAGGAATAGAAATTCCATTGGAGCATCTTTTATAAGAAGTATGCTTCTCCAGATCCCTAAGGGTGTAAGCTCACTGCAATTCTGTCTTTTTATTTCATTTGGCTATTCAAATATGCTGATCATACAGTCTCTATTCAGTTTTTGTGGTTTGTTTATTGTATGTTTGATTGATTGTTTGTTTCTAGGAAGATCGTCAACTTGAACCAAAGTGAGATTAATGTATACCTCCATTCTGATGCTTCTCACTCACAGAATTCCCAGTTTTCATTTGGATGCTTTTTTTCTTATTCGTTGATATTGTAGGTACAACTATATGGTTGACTATGGCATCAGTTAAAACAGTGGCCTATAATGTGAACACCATAAATATTCTACCCTTGGTTTCATAGTGACATTAATCAGAACACCTACAAAGCAACAAGACCAAATGAAGCATGATGATTTAGCAATGAAACTCAGATTTTACTTCAATACTAGCCAATAAACCCATAGTTTTACTTACTAAATAGACTTAACTGAAAGGATTGCTATAAACTTTTATGAGTTAGCATCACTAAATGAATTGAAAATATTTTGATTTTCTTTGTGAATATGTCAAATAAATTTCCATAAGCCACTGATCAACAATGAGCTGATCACAATAAACTGGGAAGTTACTCAGTAACTCAAGCACAGTGAGGATTGTATTGAAATACCACTAATACCAGGAGCTTCTGTTTCAGACATAGTAATCCACCATACATTTCACGTACTGAGGAAGCCATTTAAAGCACAGAAAATCCCGAATTCCTTTTTCCTGCTTCTCGTTGTAGAGAAGACCCTTTTTGCAGAGATATTAGTGTAGACAGGCTAGCAGACAGTGAAGGTGGTAAATCTTAACAATTTCTTACTCCGTAAAACAATAGCTCCACAATTGGTAAAGGTGTTCAAGGCCAGGTTGAATGGGGCCCTGGGCAGCCTGATCTAGTGCGTGGCAACCAGCCCACAGCAGGAGGTGGTAATCAGGCTCCTTCCAATCTAAGCCATGATTCTAATGTTAAAATCATTTTCTCCAGTGGATTTTATGCTAAATGGACGATACTACCACAGGACTATCAACTATTGCAAGTGGAGACAATACTGCACTAGGCTATATAAACACTTACTTGATTTCTGAGGCTTCACAAACCTTCATTTCCTTTTCCGCATCTCCCAGAGGCAAAGAGAAGCAAAAACAAACTGCTTAGCTGTGAAGGAATGACTTGTGCTGTTTTAGAAGCCATTAAAGAATACTTAGTGATCCCCTTATCATCCAATTATGACATACTAACTCAGAGAAGGGATTGACTGCCAGAAATGCTGTCAGCTTTTTGTGACTATCTCAGCTGCTCTAAGACTTTACCTCTCTCTACAAAACATGCTTCTTGCATCTCTCACTCCCACCCGTAGCAGCCAACTCCTCAGTTCCATAAATAAAACCACAGCATCTCCCTGGGGCTTTCTCTAGTGAATGAACCTAAGTGCTTGACAGGATATGATCACGTTTTCCTAAGTGATTCTTTCACTATTTTTGACCAATTGTACAGCATTTTGTTGATGTTTTTGCCTTTTTTTTTTCAGATTATTAGGGCAAAAGAAAACAGATTTGTAGCTAATAGCACTTTAGATAGTCCTTCAGATTATTTCAGTTTATTTCCTTCAATGTCATACCTGCTTCTGTGAAACTCAGTCTTAATCCTTCAAATTCCCATCATAAAAGAGGGCATAATAATTTGTCTGTCAGTCTAGTCCATTTGGAGTGGTCCTTGTCTCTCGAGTGGTCCTTGAGAGCAGCTCGGCAGAGAAGGACCTGGGGGTCCTGATGGACGAAAGACTCAACATGAGCCAGCAGTGCGCTCTGGCAGCCCAGAAAGCAAATGGGATCCTGGACTCCATCAGGAGAGGGGTGGTCAGCAGGGATAGAGAGGTGATTGTCCCTCTCTACTTGGCTCTTGTGAGGCCCCATCTGGAGTACTGTGTCCAGGTGTGGAGCCCTCAGTACAAAAAAGACATGGAGATTTTGGAAAGGGTCCAGAGGAGGGACAGGAAGATGATCAGGGGGCTGGAGCACCTCCCCTATGAGGACAGGCTGAGGGAGTTGGGTTTGTTCAGCCTGGAGAAGAGAAAGTTGCGGGGTGACCTCATTGCAGCCTTTCAGTACCGGAAGGGAACTTACTCCCAGGAGGGGAGTAAACTCTTTGAAAGGACTGACAATAGCAGGACACGGGGAAATGGTTTTAAGTTAAAAGAGGGAAGATTTAGGTTGGATGTTAGGGGGAAGTTCTTCAGTAGGAGAGTAGTTAGGCCCTGGAACAGGCTGCCCAGGGAGGTTGTGGATGCCCCGTCCTTGGAGGTGTTCAAGACCAGGGCCCTGGGCAACCTGATCTAGTAAAGGTGTATGTTTGGTGGCCCTGCTAGGCAGGGGGGTTGGAACTACATGATCCTTGAGGTCCCTTCCAACCTGGGTCATTCTGTGATTCTGTGAAAAGCATCTCCCTGGCAGCTAGCAGAGGTTTCAAAATGCAGGTAAGCACTCAGATTGTCCATACTTTGAAAGAGAAGAGTCAGTCATGGAAGAAAGCAACAGTGATTGGCAAGCAGTCTGAGTCAGCAGTGATCAGCAGAAAGAAGAGGTTCACATTCTGCCTGCTACTTTGCAGTATTATCATCTTACTTCAAAGCTATTCCATTTCTAAACATTGTTGAAATCTAAAGATGCTTTATTTTTGGTTGTTTTTTAAACAGGATCAACTGTAGAGATATTTTCCCTTTCAGGAGCTATACCTTCTGTTAGAAGTAAAGATTTCCCTGCAAACTCTGGAAGTGACAGTTTTAGTGTAAATGCTGAAGTATGCTTTGTCACTGTACCTCTGCATGTGAAACTTACAAAAAATGCTGTAGCCTTATGGGAATTTTACAGAATAAAATGATTAACCAGATATCATTTCCACTCCTCTGTGAATCCCTGAACATCCATCCCTCCACATATGGATCATAGTCTGTCCAAGTCTATAAGGCCTCTGCAAGAAGAGTACTTTGGTTTCTACACTCTTTTCTTTTTCTCCAGAGTTTTTGTTATAAGAAATTGCTAACTCATGACTGATACCACAGACTGGAATGGCTGTAGATAGGGGCAAACCTCAAAATTACAGGGAGTGTCTCCAACCCTACCCACTTATTCTTCACATAGCCATTTTTTGAACCAGCAGTGTCAGAGCAGCAGCTAATTGGAGCAGTTTGTACTTGGTTCATGGCTGCCTAATTCAAACACAGAATTTTGTGGTCAGGAGAGCACTTGCTGGTCATTCTTATGATGATGGCTTGTAATGATGACCTGTCCTCAGGGTGTTTGATGGGAGGAGAAGAGTTGATGCCATTGGAACAATTATGTCTCACAGGAGTTGGGATGATCTCCATCCCAAATGGGCTGAAAATATTCTTCTATCTTCCTTATATCATTGTGCTGAGGGCAAGCCATTCCATTCTTTCCACTGAGAAGTTGATTTTGTCAGTGCCACACATTTCCTAGCAGCTATTTGAATCCATTGTTATTAAAAGAAAGACTGTGATGAATAAAAGTTTGAGAGTCATTGTAACCTAGTGGAAGCTGTTGAAAACCATCAGTAAGTCATTAAACACCTTGGCATATGTTCAACATCATGAAAAAGGGTTATATGTCAGCTTCTGATGTTACTGTTTTCAAACTTTTGTGCCTCAGAAGTGTTTAGAAACATAAATAAGTGAAGAAAATTGCCCCAACGCTCCACTTGGAAAGCAATGAAATGACAAGAAGTTTTCTTATGTGAGATGTCCCATGCAACAAGAGAATGCATCTTCCTTGAGAAACTTAAAACAAAATAGTTGCATAGGGAGTGAAGGAAAAGTGATTCTCATACATTTTATTTTTTTATTTTTTTTATTTTTTTTGTAAATAGGAAGAAATAGGTAGTTGTTAGCTTAAGGTTATGGCAGAAGTCTATGGTTCTGTAAACCAGTCTCAGTCCGGTGCATCATAGACCATGCTCCTAAAGTCCCACTCTGTTTCTACAGACATACCAATGGGATGTGTCGTTTGGCAAAGGGGTGATGACTTACCCAACTGTTTCTGAAATGCTGTAATAGGACTGAGGGGTTGCAAGGGTGCATATAAAGCAGAGCTTCTTTTGGGTCATCCAAATTTCACCAACGAGAAGTTATGTCAAGAGAACAGCCTAGAACAAAGAAAAATAAATATAGCCTTAAGACTGCTTGGATCCACTCCCAGATCTGTGTCAAGTACCTCTGACACAAGAGAATTATATGCTTTCCCTCCCTATTCTCTTCAGTGATGCTCCTGTGCTGCTTTTAGGACACAGCACATAACTGTCAGGACGTCCTGACTCCGACTGTAACACAAGCTCCCATCAGACAACATCATTTATTTGTGGTTAACATGGACACAGCCCTGCTCCTCAAGCCAAAGCGACATAGCTAGCTAATTACTTCTTTTCCTTCAGAAACTTCCCAGGGAGACAAATAGCCATGGAAGCTCATGCCAGTGTTTGGACCTCACATAGCAGAAGACAGTTTCTTTTGAGTCCATCCCCTCAGGACTCTCAAACTCCTTTCATGAACTTGGCAATGCCCCACAGACAGGACAGATATCAATGGACTGTGGATCCTTAATGAGTTACTGAAATCACTTATCCTTTTATAAGTTAAGCTTTTCTCTCTTTGAGTTTGTGTATACTCCCCTGCTAGATATAATTTAGCAGTTTCACATACAGCAGTGAGAGTTTGCCTCCAGTCAGCATCACCTCTTCTAGCTGCCCCCTCCCAGGACTTGCAGTGTGTAAGATCTCTCTGTTTGAGGCAGCAATCAGTGAAGAGTCTCGAGAGTTCTCATTTCTCGTCCTCCTGCTTTGATGCATTGATTATCCTCTTGTTCGATCAATAGCCCACCTGCTTTTGGAGTTTTCTAGCATTCTGATGGTAAATTAAAGCAGAGAGAATCAATCCTCAGTTAATTTCCTCAACCAAACAATTTATATCTCTCTTCTGAATCCTCATCATGTGAACTATATAATACTGACATATTATCAGGCTTCCCAGACAAAGTAAGTGCTTCAATAACGCTGAATTACCCTCTTTATTAGTAACACTCAAATGTGACAAACCAGGAGATTTATTTTATTATGTTGTCTAGTTCTTGTTTGAATGTGTTAAAACTCCCAGCTATTGTAATGGAGTAAATTGCTAATTAGCAGTGGATTTTGCTTTTTTTTTTAATGGACTTTGGGGATATATTTCAGACTTAGATTAAGATTAGTGCAAAACAGAATTCTTCTTAATTATTTCAAATTGAGTGTTATGCTAATGGTAAACAATTAGTTCTTTCCTGACTGAAAATTAATGTTCTATAAATAATTACAAAACCAAGCAGTTATGTGAGTCCCAAAAGGAACTGCCAGACGCAGTGGTTAACCCACAAGAAAGAGGCGTGGATCTTTTCCACAGTCTCACACTTGGTGAAAATTAAGCATGTGCTTTGGTGGTTTACTCTGGTCTTCTGCCCTGACTGAAGTCTACATGTACATACACACAGAAATATATAAATACATATATGCATAAATATATATATATATACGCACGTACACACTTATATATATTTGTCCTTGTTCATTGCAGGGGGTTTGAACTAGATGATCTTTAAATGTTCTTTTGAATTCAAATGTTTAAATATAGTGAGTGTAGATAGTATATATATATTATACTATATAGTATGTATAGTATAACATACACACACATGTATATAATACATACTATGTAGCCTGCAGAGGGTGTTTTTAACACAGAGATTTCTAGTCTTACAGTCTGATGATTATCAGGTAACTTCTGAAATCAAAGTATAATCAAAATATTAGCGTCTGTCCCAATGAAAGTTTCTACTTTGTGATGCTTTATACTCACTTTTGCACAAGGAAAAAATGGGAATATCATAGAAAACTGAGTTATCTCAGCTGCTCCCAGGGGAAGTTCAGCTGATAAAGTATGAGGTCATTGTATGTTATGTTCTGGATCACCCATTTCTCTTGCTGAGCTCCAGGGAGTTTACATTTTCTACTTCATGGCTGGAAAACTCTGTTGTCTCATCTGAATTTATATTATATTTATATTATAAGGATCCCGAACTCTTCAGTGTCCTAACATTGCCTTAAAGATCCCCTCTGCCACCAGCAGAAAGTGACAAGGCCACCTCCAGTGCATAAAACCTCAACTCACACAGTGCATAAATCCTCAACTCACACAGTAAGGAATTTCTTCTCAATGAAGGCAAATATTGGCAGAAGAAGCAAAGCAGCTCCTCTGAGCATCTTCATCACCTAAATAACTCTGGATAAAAGCAAACAGAGCCTATTCCTCACAGCAGGCTACCACAGTCTTGCACTACCTGTCTCCAACCCAACCCTGAGCCCCAGTCAACAGTGCTCACACAATCCTGTATGGGGAAGGAGTGACAGAAACTACTTTTTCCACACCTCACCTTCCATGCAGGTGCAACCCTAAATATGCACAGTATGTTTTCAATGTGGGAGAGTAAGGGTTAGGGTGGCAACCCTGGGGGATGAGTACATTAGCACTTAGTGATGCTGGGTGTTCACTCTCTCCTGCTGCATGTGAGCTGGGGAGTCACAGAATCACAGAATTGTAGGGGTGGGAAGGGACCTCTAGAGATCATCTGTCTAGTCTAACCCCCCTGCCAAAGCCAGCTCTCTAGACTGGGTTGCACAGGTAGGCATCCAAGCTGCAGCCCAGACTCTGCCAATATCTGGTTGCATGTCTTGAAGGAACTGAGCTTCTCTGTATCTACACAGAATCACAGAATCACCAAGGTTGGAAAAGACCTACAAGATCATCCAGTCCAACCATCCACCAATAACCAATAGTTCTCACTAAACCACATCCTTTAACACAGTGTCCAAATGTTCCTTGAACACCTCCAAGGTTGGTGACTCCACCTCCCTGGGCAGCCCATTCCACCGCCTGACCACTCTTTCAAAGCAGTAATATTTCCTAACATCCAGCCTGAACCTCTCATGGCACAGCTTGAAGCCATTCCCTCTAGTCATGAAATGGGCTGGAATACCTTGAACACCTCTCTGGGCAGGCTGTTTTTAGCGCTCCACCACCCTCACTGTGAAGTTCTTACATACATTTGTGCAGAACTTCCTATGTTTCAGTTTGTTGCCATTTCTCCTTGTCCTATCACCACACATCACTGAAAAGAGACTGGACTTGGCCCTTTGTCTCTCACATCTTAGATATTTATAGACATTGACCAGATCCCCACTCAGAGTTCTTTTCTCAGGGCCTTTCCTCATTAGAGAGGTGCTCCAGGCTCTTCATCATCTTCATGGCCTTCCACTGGACTCTCTCCAGGAGATTCTTGACTTTTTTGTATTGTGAAGCCCAGAACTGGACACAGTACTCCAGATGAGGCCTCACCAGGGCAGAGTAGAGAGGGAGGATCACCTCTCTTGATTTACTGGCCACGCTCCTTTTAATGCACCCCAGGATGACATTGGCCTTCTTGGCCACCAACGCACACTGATGGCTCATGGCCAACCTGTAGTCCACCAGGACACCCTGGTCACACTCTACAGAGCTCCTCTGCAGCAGGTTGTCCCCCAGCCTGTGCTGGTACATGTGGTTATTCCTCCCTAGGTGTAAGACTCTTGCTTTTGTAAAAGCAAGTCCCACCACTGGCGCATACCTCTAACAAAGATGTTCCTGCTGCTGCAAAACTGGAGGGGTCTTTCTTTGTTTCTCAAAATTATAATTTTTCTTTTCCACTCTGGGCAACAACATTATTTTCATTTGTCTTAATCCCACTCAGCTTTGTACTCAGTTTCATACAGCATACCAGGGCTATAGAAATCAATATAATCTGCAATAAGTACTTGCCTCAGTTTCCTTATTATATTTGAGGCATATCTGTGACCCCTCCAAAGCCACAAGATCATCCTCTCCCTCCTTTCTGCTGCTTCCTCTGCTGTGAGGGAAGGAATCAGAAATCGCTCAGAGCAGATGTGACTTACTGTTCCCTGTCACCTCCTTTCTCCACCCAGTCTCCAACGCTTCCTCAAACTGGACTGTGAACCTCATCTCTTGCCTATATATTTATCCAAGGAAAGCATCCCCACCACTTATCATTAAAATGCGCTTTGGAGTGCTCAGAGCCCTCTACTAAAGTGCTGTTGAGTCTCAATGTGCAAGGAGTGTCCAAACCACAGTACAACCCCCTTCTTTCAGCCCCACACTCACATAGCATTAACTTTGAGCTCAATAAGCATGTGTGTTTTGCAAACATTACTGTAACCCCTCTCCCAGTCTTCTTCTAAGCTCAAGTTCTCAGAGAGGTAAATGAATTCTCTCTGTCCTGCAAGTAAAATAAGATTTCAGTTTGCTGTCAGAACTTTAATTAAAATGCCTATAGATCAATTTTAGCATGGCAAATTGTCTGCACCACTACTGCTATAGGAAGATGAATGTTAGCTGTGGAAATGGGTGAAGTACACTCACGTAGACTAATGAGTAATTTCATAGCCATTGATTTTTGACTTTGAAAATTCTCCCACATGCTTCTAGGAATTGGAACTTGTTGCAGGTGATCTGGCAGCAGATTTTGCCATTTTTTTTAACTTTTCATGAATGTGGAAGAAGAATCATTTTGCCCATTTGTGTTTTTTCATGTAAGGCAAGCACCTACAAGCACCTACCTACCAAGCTCTGAAACACATACTAATTGTTGTGTGATTACCTTTAACAGATAATACATAATCCATACATTTAATTTCTATGGGATACTGATAAACAACCACTATCTACTGCTGTAAAACTAAGGATCTAATTCTGCATTCAGTCTGCATATTAACATTCTTCTGGGTAGTAATGAAAAGTCAGTTCGTATACCAGGAAAAATCTAATTACTGGAGTCAATCTACTTATGCCTGTGAGAAGTATTAAGAGAACAGAATATAGGCAACTATTACTGACTTGATGGTATGTGTATTATTTAGTATATAACAATCTATTTGCAATGATCACATAGCTAAATGGGCAATTTTACTATCAGAGTTAGACATTTAACCTGGATAAGTGTTGCTGTGCTTTTGGTAAATGCTGATGATTTGAAATCAGTCAGAATCTGAGCACCTCACAGCCCATAAGGCATTGTATTCAGATCACTTACTTGGAGCACTTATGTTAAATGTGGCCATCACTGCTCTCCACTGGCTCTGCTCTATGCTCAGCCCATTGCAGCAAGAGGGTAATTCTTATCACTTTCTTAAACTTGGGAGGCACAAGTAGACATAAAGGTTAGGTTGTGAACAAACAGCATGAACCACAGACAGGCAGACAGTTTTCTAGGGGTTTTGACTGTCTACAGAATCTGCTCTACACCCCATAAGGGATCAGTGGCACAGCAACAGTTTTTGTTGAGATCCTGCACCACTTTTACCAGACAGCTGAGCTTTTGGGTTTCTTTTTGGACGTGAATCTGTCATATGTGGTCCATCCTGCCACCTTCTATGGGGTTCTCTCAAGAAGGGAAGATAGAAGGGATGAAGAAAATGAGAATCACCAGAGAGACAGTGAGAAGGGCAAAGATTAATTTTTACTAACCAGAAGAAAATGCAGTTTGGGTAGTTCATTGCTTTAGATCTGCACCACAAAGCTGTACAACAGAGATGGGACCATTTGTAAGTGATGGCAATTCACTCATGTCCTGGCAGTCCCTGTAAAAGTCCACCAGTTAGACCAGAAAATACACAGGCAAGGTCTAGGATAGAAGTTTGGGTCAGGCATGATGTTACTCAGAAATACTGGACCTGGTAAAAAGAGAAGAGTTTGTCCTTTGCACAGCTCACAGGACCCTAGGCAAGTAGATTAATTCCAGAATCCCAGAATGGTTGCTATTGGCAAGACTTCTGGGTCCATCTGGACCACCCCCTGCTCAAACAAAAACACTCAGATCTGGATGCTCAGAACTATGTCCAGACAGCTTTAGAAGATCTCCTGGAGGAGACTCCATAGCCTCTCTTGGCAGCCTATGCCAGTTATCCATCATGTGCACAATATGGAAGTGCTTCCTGAGGAGTTGCCACACCTCCATGGGTACCGGCAGGTTCCAGTCACCTCAGAACTTCAGCCCTTCTGCCCCAATAAAATAACAGTGCCTTAAAGAGCAAATACTTAAAGTTTTGTCCTTACACCAATCAGGCTTGTTATAACTGCAGTTATCTGAGTTCAGAGAGAAAGATTATGCCAGCATAGCCATGACCAGAGCCATGCCCAACGAGCTATGGGAAGCTGGGAAGACAATCTGGTGCACGGGTAGCAATATCTGCTGTTATCTGGTATCTGTATCCAATTGTGTCAACTGTGTACACAAACCAGGCATGCAATTCCATCAATCTCATCCATTTACTTTATTTGTGTACACAGCATCAGTAGCAATTTTTCCCTTTTGCTGTGGAGTTGTCAAAGGCATTCTATCTGGCAGTGCAAGGACTTAATTCCAGCTCCTGATGAGAAGAAAAACAGTGTGGTTTGATCAACCTAGTTCCTGCCCACGTTGTCGGCTGAGCCCCCTTCTTGAGCAAACATAGTCCAGCTGCTTCTTGTGATGTTATGCATTTAGGCTTGCCTCTATTATACAATAAATGAGAAATAGAGGTTAAACAAGAAGGTGAGGGCTTTATTAAGCTCCTTTACTGTGACTACTGCTTCTATTGGCATTTCCTTTGACTTTTGACCTTCCCTGATGCAAAGGTTCTGGTCTCCTTGCAGCTATGCTGCGGCTTTCTCTGAAGTACACGGGTTGTAATGTGATACCTGCGGATATGGTACCTAGGGTAATTAAGATGTTTGTTGACTTTGTTTCTGCCCCCACCAGTGTATAACGGTGTTCATAGGAAACCCATGTTTTCTTTCTGATGAAGTGTCAAATATTGGTGCGTAAAGTCACCAAAGTTTCTAGTTTTTAACATTTCATGCTTCTTCATTACCAATAGAATACTGTTGAAGTCAGGGGTTTGGCAAAGAACACATGGAGGTGTCATTTACAGTGCAGGAAACAAACACTTATAAATTGGTTATACATTGAGTGCAGTACTTGGCTTTCAGTCTGAGGACAAAAGCGTAATGCATAATATAATTATGCAGATTTGTATGAGACCAGATAAAATATATTTAGTCAAATATCAGTGGTTCCTATAGGAGGCTACACTGCACCCTAAGTTCTGCTTAGGTTACTGACCATCTCTCCACTGACTGCAGAGGAGCTAGCCTTCATCTAGTCTGATGTCTGATTTTTCAGTTAAAGTGATTTTAACCCATCCTTTATATTATGGAAATTTTCAATATAGCGTTCTCTTGTCACTATTCAGTAATTGGGTTCTTAACACAAGTGAAATAGTCACAAGTGGTTTCATACCATAAGTGAAATATCCTACTAATCTTTCATGAAACAGATGAAATCTGCAATTTCCACATCTACTAAATTCCCACCTCAGCCTCTCCTTTTCAATATCTTCCCTATAATTCCATATCTCCTACCTTCAACTGTTTGTGCTCATCACCAGCTCCCAGTCTCTAACATTCACACCAGCTCTCAACCTCCATCTTTCTTTCACATCCTCTGTAATGGCCACTTCTTCCACTGTCTCATAATTCTTCCAGTTCCGGTGTTCAAACCATGAAGTTATGCAATGTGATCCAGAGTCTTGGGAGGGAGATAAGGATATGGAAAACATGAAGAAAGAGTTCTCCTGTTTTCTGATTCAATTCAAAGATACAAATGAAGGGAAAATCTTGCCCAATTCTAGACTGCAGTATATTAAGGATATGCTAAACCCAGTTCAGCTGCCCAGACATTCAGACTCACACCGCAGTCTTTCAAAGCTATCCTAGGATACCTTCTGAAATTGGCACATTTATGATACCTGTTAGATCAAATGGTTTCTCTGAGTGGTAGGAGAGGGAGCTTTTATCATGTGACCTGTGAGTCCATGTTTCCAAACCCAGACAGTTTTGTCCCTTCTTCTAGAAATCTGTGTCACAAAGGTGTTTGACTGTTACTAGTTACAGAAAGTGTCAAGTTTAGTGTGAATCTGATGAAGGCAGTCTGAGGTCATCTCCCGACCTAAAAAGCTGTGTATCAGGCATTCAAGAATTTATTGCAATATAGACATATTGAAGATTTGTTCTTCTTTCGATTATCTTCTATTCTTAATTATTACATATATAGAAGTCTGAGACAAAGTCATTCTTGCTTTAAGACATAGGTGTCTGAAAGATCTATTGCATTTTTACTACTCTTTGACAGTATCACTCCACCTTCCACCCAAACTAACAGCATAGATTTCTTATGAAGGCAGTAACGCAAACACAGAGCGAGATACAGAGCAGAGAACATAATTTGCCCACTTCACAACACAGTGCCAAAATCTCTTCTTTTCCAGACCACTGTTTTGTCTGTAGGATGGAAATGTTTCCTGAAGTGAAGGGAAAGCTTTGAAAAAAGAAAATCTCAGGACAAAGAACAATGGAAAAAGGTGCAGAAAAAGTACTGTACTGAATAGATGCATCCACAAAAATACACGAGCTCAAGTTCCAAAAGCTGTGCAATTAGGAAGAATGAGGACAGGACTATGTAAGCCTTACTGTTCAGGACTATATTCTTTGTTCCAGAACAGAGTGCTATGAAAATTGTCATAATGTAGGGCATGATGTGCATCCCACCGAGTGGTCTCTACATTTCATTAATTGGGATTAGAAAGTTGTTCCCTCCCACAAACATACTGGAAGACATTACTGATAATTCCTGATTTTCTCCCTAGACCGAGAAATGGTCTACTTTATGGGATCATTTTAGTCTTTGCAGTAGAACTTTTTTTTCCTTAATGATAAAGAAATGAATCATGAACATTATATTTTCAGTCCAGTGTGTTTGGGATGGCATACTGGGGTTTCTATTCACCACCAATACTTCAGAGAAGTTTCAGAGACATATTGAAATCTTAGTATTAGATGTGGCAGACCCCAAAGCACTACGGTTTGGAAGAAACATGAGGATTTCTGCAAACTGCTAAGACAAGACCTCTGAAAATGAACAGTTTAGGAGATGGATTAGTTAGACGCTTATTCAGAGCGTAAATGATAATGAGATCAGAGAAAGGCTACTGTAGAAATGGACTTGACATTGCAAAAAAAGATTACATTAAGAGGTCAATTCAAAACTCTGTTTTTCCAAATGAAAGTTCAGTAAGACCAAAGGGATTTGATTAAAAATGCATGCCAAAGTCTAAAGATGGGCTACAAAGGTCATCAAATGGCTTGGACTAAATTTACTTGCAGAAAATGTGGCATTAATCACAATAAAATGCAAAGGGTTCCAGTGTTAGAAGAATGTGGCCGTGCAAAGAATACATTCAACTTGCATCCATTGGATTCATTTTTTGATTTGTTCTTCCAGGCGCTCCTGCAGGTTCCATTTAATTGTTTACATCTAAGCTAAACATCTAGTATTCATTAATCACCCATGGAGAAAAATAAGCTCACTTGGGCCATATTTCATCTTACAGTGAGGTAGACATCCAAAATACACCAGAGGAAAATTGTTTTGGAAGTGACTATTTCCCTCCATTGTCTAAAGGAAGCCATGGGTGACTGACACACATGTATGTTTCTTTACTGCAGGCAACTAGAATCATAGAACCATAGAATATCCTGAATTAGAAGGGGCCAATAAGAATCATCAAGTCCAATTTTTGTGTGACACAGTGGGTGTGCCTTGCATCAGTTTTGTACTGAAGCACTGCATAACCCTCACTGCACCTAAATATTGCAGAGCTTCTGAGTCTGACTGTGAAGGTAAGGATCACAGCAGTGTCACCATACTGCTCTGTGGATCTGTTTCTTCTTCACATACATACAGAACTTACATGGGTCTTAGGTTCCTTCTGCAATCTATTTCTGGAATGTTAATGACTACATTTCTGTATAATGAGTCTTCTCAGCTCCATCTCTTTTCCTCTCCATGAGACTTTTCCACAGGAGGAGGTGGATTCTCTTTTCCTTTCACTGGAAAGTGGGTACATTTCTTTCTGGGGGTGCATCCC
The DNA here is from genome assembly GCF_054131305.1 of Coturnix japonica. NCBI lineage: Eukaryota > Metazoa > Chordata > Aves > Galliformes > Phasianidae > Coturnix > Coturnix japonica. The sequence continues at coordinate 8,570,289 of NC_140664.1, read as the reverse complement.
CATGGCCTTTTCTGATGTTTCTGTCCAAAAAACTTTCATCTCTGCTAAAACTCACTCCACCTTTCACAGTAAACAAGTGTGTACACACTGATGTATAACAACACTCTAGTGTAATTCCTGTAGCCTTGCTACTTCACTGCAGTCTACTAGCGAAGCAAATGTTGCTCAGAAAATTCTAGACTGGATTTTTACCTACGAGTCCTACTTGGGTGATCACAAGTTTAATAGAATTTAGTGCTAAAAGAAGACTAGCAGTAAAATTACTGCTGTTCTAGATAAGCAGCAAATCTACTTTTTCTAAAATTTTTATTGGGATTTTCAAAGGTTTCACTTAACACTCTAGCCAAGCAGTTCAAATGTGTACTTAAGAAAATAAGTGAGGAAAGAGCAACATGCAGTGCGCAGATGCAAGAACATAAAATGCACTGACACGTATCTGAACTTACTCACAGAAGACAGTACCACTAAGTTCAGTGCAGTTAATGAGGGTGCAGGAGGGCTAAACCTAACACTGATAAAGGGAGAATCTAGTTCATATTGTTTCAACATCACTTCAAAGTGACTGTTGCCCAGCCATATTTGCTGGGGAAAACAATGATGTGTTTAAGAGAAGTAGTGTATGCTGGTTTGGGGTAAGTTCCCTAAAAAGAGAAGAGAACAATTGCAGCCTCCGCTCCCAATTGAGTGCATAAGCCCATTCCAATCACTGACATGTGGAAAGCATATGTGGTCTATGAGGCTTCCACTGAGAAATGTTTTCTAAGAGGCTGATAAATGTGTAGCAAAAAACACACCAGATCCAATCCATATCCAATGCACTATCAAATAAAGCTCACAGACAAAAAGGGAGCATGACCCAGAAAGAGGAGAAATTATCAAAGTAAATACTGCATGGGGCAGGTAGCGTTAGAGCCACTGACTTTAGGAATCTCTTTCAGGAGGTCTGATTTCTTCAATGAGAAATCACCCATTGCCTATAGAGATGTTTCTGGGCTCCATGCAGGTGTGCCTACAGGCAGACAGCTGAGTAGTTTGTCTTCTCAAGGAGGCTGAAAAGGCAGACACATAAAGTGAAATGTTGTGAGTGCTCCCAGTATCTCTTATTGATTCTACCAAAGAATGTCTTCATCCTCCCTTGGTATAATAAGGTTGTGACACAGAGAAACTTGACATATCCCTAGTTTCTCCTTTTAACTGGAACAAGCAGTAAGACTCTGAATTTTTGACCAATTCTACTGTCAAAGATGGTCTCCTTACCATGAATGGCAATGATAAGCTGGCAAAAAATAAAATTAAAATAAAATAAAATAAAATAAAATAAAATAAAATAAAATAAAATAAAATAAAATAAAATAAAATAAAATAAAATAAAATAAAAAATACCCCTCTAAGAAGAATAGAAGTAGTGTAGAAGAAAGAAGGAAAACAGAATAAATAAGTAATTCTAAGTAATGGTGGTAGGTGAACAGATGAACTAGAGAACTTTAGAAATCTTTTCCAACCTTAGTGATTCTATGATTCTCACCTAAGTGGGAGGGTGTGGTTTAAATTCTGACCAACATAATTTTTAAATAATGTAACTGAAATTAAATTATCTCACAGGACTACAACTAAAAGTACATATTTCTCCCTTTCTATTTTTCTGTTCAATCTTTGAGACCTGAGTAATTCAGTCCACTGAGATGTGAATCGGCAGGAAGATACCTTCCCCAGGTACTGTATGAAAATCCCCAGAGATCAGCCAAGAACTCAATGTTCTGGCAGAATAATCTCCTCCAAAGTATGCTGCAAACATAGAGGACAGATACAAGAGATTTACGTGTCCCCAAAAACTGTGAACACCAGGCTCTCTCATTCAGTCTGAAGGATAATTCAACCTTTTGACAAAGGACTTTTATATAATAATTCTCAAGCTTACTTGGGTTAATTAAACCCAACTGTCTGATGATCTTCCATATATGAAATGGATAGATATTACCATACTGATGGATGTAACACAGAAGTAACAGTGAACTTGTGCCCTTCTAAAGTATCTGAAGGTCAAGAGGGACATGGCAAGACATCTGAAATGTCCCTGGACCCTATATTTAGGATAAGGACTGAAGTCAGGTAACCTGAAACTTTTCCTAAGCAAATTCCTTCTGTGTCAGCAAAGATGATTCCCTGTATCCTTTGGGGGGAGCTGAATTTTCACCCAGGACTTCATTTAGAAGCACATCAATGGAGAGATACCCCAGGGAAGATTTAGCTCTTTAGTTGACCATTGCTACCATTTTGGCCCATAATTCTCCATGAGCTGAAGACACGTCAGTGGAAGATATAGGCACCTCCCTTTTTCTGATTTTCACTAAGTACAGCCTGGAGAAGGCCATCTGGACTGTAATGGACTCAATGATAAAAACTTTTAGTTTAGTACCTGAATTAAGTATATAAACCTGGGTGGATAAGTCCCGAGTACTAGAGCTTATTAGTATTAGGTGAGACTGCTATGTCCCTGAGAAATTTTCTCCTTTGTTTTGATTCAGAATTGAACCCAGAGTATTAGTAAGGTAGAATCATAGAATCATAGAATCACCAACGTTTGAACATACATGTATCTAGAAAATATATAGTCTGAGACAGAATTTTTGCTTTCCTTATTTGGTACTTTGCAAATACACTCACCTATAAGAAATTGATACCTGTCAATTGGTAAATGTGACTGAGTGAAGATTGCACAGGTTGTGTTGATGGGTGTGATTAATTGCTGAGGGTCAGCACAGATATATTCTGCGGCTGGATAAAGGTGGCACTAATGCAAATTGGTCAGTTGGGAATAAACATCATTAATTCCATACGATGTTTCAGATAAACAGCCAGTGGAATGGTATGCATTTAGAAAGCATCAAAAGTTTCTTGTGTAGAGTTCACCCTGAGATAGCAATAAAAGTAATAAATTAGGATTTAAACAGGTTCTCAGAAATATGAAAAACCAATTGAGACAAATGGTTATATCATGTACCCACTACCTTACTTGAACTATCATAACACAATCAGTCAGCAGTAACTGGCACTGTAAAGAGGAAGGTTTACATTGTGCACTTGGCCATCAGCAAAATTTTTGTTCCACTGGAAGCATGAAAGTTCAAAAAACTATTCATGTCAGATGGGACCAACAGTAATAATCCCCCGAAACATTCACAGGTCTGAATGTCCCCATCCACTCATACCCAAGGAAAATGTATGCCATTAAACTGTCTAGAAAACCTGTTTTGTATGGGATTATCCTGCCTATCTCTTCTCTTACTGCTGAGGTCCCAGCTCAGATGTAATCCAGAGTAATTCCTTTTCAGATGTCTGTGAGAGCAGCTGAACATGCCTCTGGAATTCCAGACCACTAGGCAGCTCATCATCACTTCACATTCCAAAAAGAAAACTCAAAATTTTCATGCAAAACTTACATTTTCTCTAATGTAAATTTTAGTTTTGCAAAATGAGCATCATCTTGTAGGAGAGTTCAAAATCATCCCCACACAGCAAGGCAAATTTCTGGGAAAGAGTCTCAGACCCTCTTCCTTGGACTTCTGTTTTTTATTTCTTCATCAACATAATCCCTAAGACACATGCAGTGAGTCATGGCTGGAACTATTAATTACATATCATTTGATAAAAAACAGTAGTTTCCCATGGGTAATAACTGCTCCCCTACAGCATGATCATATTAATGTAATTCTGGTTGGGGGTCTCATCTTAGAACAAGTAATAAAGCAAAATCTGACACTGAAGCTTTTCACACAAGTACATGTCTTTCAGTAATCTCTTAAGAGTTAATTTGCTTATTGGAGTCTTAACAAATATTTAAGTACAAATTCAGCCTTCTAGTACTGTCCACATGATTGCTAAGCCTAACTTGCAACTAGAAGTCATTACAATTGATCAAGATAACCACACAACTGCAACATAAATGCCAGCAGCTTGTGTAACTCTACATACATTTTGCAAAGCATATACTACCACTATCCCTCATTCACAGGTCCTGAAACAAAAACATTTTGGTCCATCACTGACCTCTAGGTCTCCTTTGCTTTCCATCATACCTCTGTATTTAAATTTTTGTGGATCTGAATGTGGTTATTTTGTAGTTGGAGTATACTGAGAAAGTTGTACTTGTTTGCACAAACTATTTCTGTTTTGATTCACTTTGTATTAACTGACTTTTACAAGCCAGGTTCTATGAAGGATAAGAAATGTGGTTCTGTAATAGATCTTTTACTCAGCTACTTGAAAACTGAGAGACCTGTACTAACATAGCAATTGAGCAATGAACAGAGCCCTGAATGTGCAGCCCTGAAATCGCTATTAACCCGCTAGCATATTCCCATCTAGGAATGTTCACTTCCACTCAATATCAGTGTATCAACTTAAACTAAACAAGCAAATGCTTCACTGGGGATGGGAACAATTTGTCCTATGGAGTTTTATACGGACTGGAAGCCTCTTGCTCTTCCTCTATCCTGAAAAGTGATGATTGAGAAAAGACAAATGGTGTTTTGCTTACCCTAGGAAACTGTTGCAATTGCGAATAGAATAGTGAACACAGATACTCGATTGGATCTCTTTGTCCTCCTCATAACAAAAATGAAAGAACTAGTTCCCTTCTGAAACTTCATATTCCTGCCTAGGTTTATAATCAAGAATGTACAAAGAAATTGTGTTTACTCTACTCTGCTTTGAAAAAAGCTGTATTTACCATCTTTTCCTGTATTCCAAAAGGGTGAGTTACAAATTTCATTTACCTCTAATACAAAGATGATAGAGAATTGATTTCTAAAAACTTTTCAAGGAGAAAGTAAAAAGGAAGTCTTGTAGTCATGTCAAAGACTCTTCTGTTTCCTGCACAAAGAGGAAGTCTAAAATATTCTGGATTCCAAGAAATAGATATAATAAAAATGTCACTTCAGCTGACCAGAGGCACAAGAATGAGATTTCTCTTCCCTAATTCTTTCTGTGATGCATGACTTTCCATCTAAACAGACTGTCCAGGCTCTTTTTCTGGACAATTTAGGGAGTGCAACACTTCTAATCGGTGTGGATGACCACTTCAGAAAGTGCCCTAGGTTCCCTGAACTCTGCTGACAGCTCTCCACTGATTGTCAAAGCAGTCCATGTGACTAGCTCAGATATAGATGCCTGCACTGTAGACAACCACTTTAAGCTGATATATCCCACCCTGGAAGGCCACACACTGCTCTGAGGCCCTGTACTTCTGGGAAGGGGTGGGAAGACAAAGACCTTGTGTTAAAAAAAAAAACTCTGTTTCATAGAACTTTAAATATCTGCATCTTCTGAGGGATAAGATATTGAGAGGAAGCTTACAGATGGTCATTTGTGACTTTGTCACAGGGCTCTGTCCAGGTGGTGGCCACTTTTTGGATCTGGATTTTTAAGGTTGATGGGAACTGGGTAGTCAAGAGTAGTGGAATCTGGAATGGAGGTGATAACTAGGGGCTAAAGAAGAGTCCCAGGGCTGTAATCTAGTTGAGAAAGGGGGAAGGAAATAATGTGGAAGGTGAATGAAGCTGAAAAAGAGAAAAGGATTTAGAGACAGATATTAGATAGGTTCAAGGAAATAGCTGCCAAAGAATGAACAAGACAACTTGCTACATACAAAGTAATCAGGAGCCCTGGGTCTTAGCTTGAGGATTCTCTCAATGGCAAGGTAAATAATTAAAAAATAAATAAGTCAATAAATAAAAACAGTCAGTTTTCCTATAGCTTCAAGCAAAAGTAAAAGCACCCAAATGGCCAACTGACGGAGCTTCACAGCACCAAGCTGCAGGGGAGAAAGAAAACTTTCCAAAAACATATGGTAAATCAATGCCTTTTATTTCACATTTCACCTAATGAGAAATCTCCTTATGAAACTCACATATGTCGCCACTGATCCCCTTCTCTTCCATTATTGAGGCTGGGATTTGCTCTTTTAGTGTGGCTGATTCAGCAGTGCAAACAGAAGTTGCACTGCAAATTAACGGCTGCACAAGCCTGCAGCAACCACTGCAGCTTTTCTTCTGATCCAAAATTAGGGAGAGCTTGCCATCTAGAGGGCAAGTAAGACAGAAATGTTGATCTATAGTGGAAATCAGCTTCCAATTTGAACACAGCCAGCTCAGTATTACAAATTGGGCAGCACAATGACAGATTTGCACCAAATAAGGAAGAGAGCTAGTGGTTTCCTTCTGACTGAGTCTGGAAGGAATATTCACTTTCTTATCTAAATTGTGCAAGCTAGAATAGCCAGACAGTTTAATTAAGCTAGTTAGATCAATACCATTAACATCCAGCAGAGTAAAAACTTTCCTAGGGCTGTACTTTTGAGGCCAGTCTGCCCCACTGTCAATGAGTTGGAATTATGGCTGGTGGGTAGAAGCTTATCTCTGATGCAATCAGGTATAGACCACAAACTTCTGCTGATCCTCACACATTCATGCCATGAAAGTGGAAGCCTTCCATTTTTGCACCCAAGTTACAGGAGAATGAATTACATTTTCCTAGTCCTACTGCTTCCCCAGTTCACTAAATGTTCTCCGTGATAGAAGTTAAAATGTGTGCTTGGAGTCTCATTAAAATGCTCTGATCTATGCTCCCATCCATACACTGCACTTCTCTTGGCAATAATACTGCTCCCTGGGGGAAGAAGGACCAGATGACCTCCAAAGCTACCTTCTGCCCACCACTTTAGGGATCCTATGAAGCACAGGAAGAACCAGGAGTGGTCTCTAGTCCATGCAACACAACATTAAGCATCTTGGCTTCATGCTGAACAGGGTTCGTGGGTCTGCAAGTTGGGGTTGGTGGTTCAGTCAGGTTACAAGTCTATGAGGCACCAAACTGCTGAATAAGCACCACTTTTGTAAATTACCTGTAAGTGCTTAGGTGTTTCAGAGCCTGGTTGTATGGGGCTCTGGGCAGCCATATTTTGTAACCTGATTTAGTGATTAGTTACCCTGCCTGTGGCAGAGGGGTTGGAACTATCTGACCTTTGAGGTTCCCTCCAACACAAGTCATTCTATGATTCTATGATAGAAAAGGCAAACATGAGATAATGATCTCATCAGCCACTTAGACACTATATATATTAGAAAAATAGGTATGCACACCGGAAGAAAAACATTTCTTCATACAGGTTTCAGCTTTGTCTTACTCATTTTCACAAGGTTTTAACCTGCAGCTTTTACAAACTTGTCTTCACTTTCCCCATCTCTACTAGCGCTCAAGTTTCCAATGTGCTTACGGGCTACTGTGGGCATTGCTGTCATGACCTGTGCAGGAGTAATGAAACCATCTGCTGGGTCAAGCTGTCACTTCACATGCCAGTCCAGGCTCTGACTGCATGAGATCACACGGGTAATGCAGCCACAGGCCTCACTGCTGTGCCCTCACATGATTCTAGGAGGCCTCTGAGCTACAGGAGTTCTTTTAGTGGACAAAGCATTAAGCTACTGTTGGAAACACTCCTGACCTCTGAAGATCACAAATTGCTTTCCCAAGTGAAAAAAAAGTTTAAGTGAGATGTCTCATTTCTCATTGAAGAAATGTAAATTTTGTCTCCGTTTTCTGTCACATAACACAGTAAGCTGCTTTCTGAAGTGAATCCAAGGCCTCCTTCTGGCTTATAAAATGTGTCCAGGGACAGCCAAATGAGATAACAATGCAGCTATTTAGATATTTTCCACCTACTACCTTTTGGATTTGGATGCATGAGTGAATTCAGGCAGTTAAGATACTGATTATCAGTTAAGCTCCAGCAATGGCTGGTACCTGGTGGTGCATGTGTCCTTAGCATAATGGAACTGCAAAGTAGATTGTGATAGCCTAGATCCTAGTGCAAATGGAATCCAATGCAGAGACAGTTTAAACTCACACGCTTCTTTCTGGGTTGAGCTAGAGGCATGTGCATGGTCAGTTATGAAGTTTCATAGGATGGGCCACGTCAGTAACTCAGTTATTTTCTGCCGTGTGATCAGACCTGGGAATTCCTACATTTTGAATGGTGATGTAAGGGAGGATTAAACTGGCTGTAACTGGTCTGCATAAAGGATTTGCATAGCTTTAGTTATGTCTACAAGTAACATTTACTAGAGCCGTGGCAAATTCGTTGGAAGTCTTTTAAAAGAATACTGAAATAGTCTCTCTAAAAATATACAGGCACTCAAACAGAAACTGAGCCCAGCGTAGAAAGTTTGATGTGAGCATCTTTCACACATGTGACACAGAAAATCGTCCTGGATGGCCACAATGGCATTAAAACCTGTGCAGTCCCTGTGGTTCAGTGAGGAATACCTCACAGCTAACGCTGCCTTCCCACCCCATTGGCATCTGGTCTGCTGGGCTGCAGGTCTGTCAGACAGTAGTGTGCCTTGAGTCTAGGACAAATAAATGGGAAAACCTGATGGCTTTGCAGAACAATGCTGAAACACATCAGCTTCCACTCTCTGATGCACTGGTATGTGGAACATTAAAGGCATTTAAAGAACAATCCTCAGCTCACATTTCCCTTCTGGACAGCAGAACAGCATTTCCATTTCTTGCTGCATTGGTGACTTGCTCGGCAGTATCACATTCAAACTCCCTGAAGCCAAACTCCATTATGTCCATGCTATCCATCCCCGCTCCAGAGAATTCCCCTTGTCCTGCCAAAAGTTTGTACTGGAACAGCATATGTAGGCCACAGTTGTTATTTGCAACAGAAATATACCATAGAAATAAGTGTTTTAAAGATCTTACAATAGGAGACAGGCTGGGAAGGTATTCTTGTGCCTCAGATTTAAAGGAATTTTCTTTTTACTACTAACATTATACTTACCAGGACTATGAAGTGAACTCACTTTCTGTGTTGTAGCCGGTATTTTGCAATTTTATTCCCCAGCTTACTTTTTTTTTAATTGAAACTTTCAGAACATACACTTTCTGTTCAGCTTTTGCAACTTCCTGCATGAATGAAATATCCCCTAACCCTGACCAGAAAACCCTTCCACATCTCTTTCAGAAATTCACTTCAGCAAATGTAACATCCCCACCAGAAGGAAACACAAGCTATAAAACATGCTGCAGCCTTCCTTTCTGTCTGGCTTGCTTAAGACTTCATTCATAAAAGAAGAAAAAAAAAAGAGAGAGACAGAAACGGCAGTTGATTCAGAAAGTTGTAAGATGTAAACATTCGTCCACAGATGATGCATGGAGGGTTGGCGTTGCATATCTCTGGGGACAACATATGCCTGTCTTTCAAACTTGTCAAATCCTAACGGCCATTGTTATCAGCGTGCAGAAGCTTCCAAATTCCTACCTGTCACTGAAATTCTTAGAAAACGAGAAACCATAACAGACTGAGAAAATGTAACTATGATCTGCCCTATCCTGCTGCTCTCACCCCCAGTGCTGACCGCAACCATAGTGCTTACTCACAGAGCCATTTTATTGATACCCTCACCATTTCTGGTTCCTTTTAGCATTCATGAGGCCAAGAAAAGGTCTTGCTCTTTCCAAAGCCTGAAGACACGCTTTGGTTTAGTTTTACCCCTAAGTCACCTCAGGGATATTTGTGGAAGCTTCTGGTCCTCCACAGCTCTCAAGCCCTTTCTGTCCTAACCCATCCTATGCAACAGAGAAAGAAAGCACTGTTATTGATAATTTCTCTAATTGTTACTATTAATGTTTCCACTTTACAAACATGTGAATGAGGGAAGTGCAGACTTCCTCCTCAGACCTGCTCAGGATCAGAGAAGGAAAGCTTTGACAAGCAGCCAGGGTCAGCACAGCTCTCTTGGGACAGACAAAAGTAAAAAATAAAGAAAGAAAGGTCACTTTCTCCTGAGTTTAAGGCTTTAGGAGACCTCTCCCCCCAGCAAATTGTCAGAATTAATTTTTACTGCAATGGGAGCTGAAAGCTTGTGAGCATCCAGCCCTGGGGTGCGATCTGTAACTCTCCAGACCATTCTTCCCACTGCTCCCCAGCTCTACCAGTCCCCAAATAGAAAGAAATTCCTGGCACAAAGTGCTCAAGGAGCACGGGCCACTGAGAAGGTTCCCTGCAGCCTCCCAGCCTCTGGCTCTGCTTTCTGAATGGGCTCCGTGTCAGCAGGCAGCAGGAATTCGAGGAATGCTAAACTGCAGGGCAGTCCTCTTGGGAGGATTAATAAGGCACATGACTCACAGACAGAGCAATAGCCCTGAAGGACAGCCCAGGCTCCCCAAGCAAGGGCCCTGCTTTGGGCAGCAGGGAGGAAGCAGGACTGCCTTCCTCACACTGAGCGCTTCCTATTTCTCATTGAGAAAAATGAGAGTGTGGTCCATATCTGATAGATTATCTCTCCCCAGGCAGAAGATGAGGCCAGGAGATGGGTAGGGACAGGGGAGGTATTTCTTCAATGAATTCAGTTTCCCACTGCGTGTGAAGGTTACTTCCCTCCATCACCTCCTTAGATGCTGTCACAAGCTTCCCGCTCTGAATGAAAAGCAGAAACGGCCTTTCTGAATGAAACCACTTCTTGCTTCTCCGTGCTGTAGCAGCTGGGAGCCCTTCCCCGACACAGGCCCTGCCACAGCACTTTTCAGCATTTCAGTCCTCACATCTTTCTTGGAGGCAGTGGGGAGGCAGTGTCTGGGAGCTGCCTGTGGATTTTACTGCTATTAATATCAGTTGAGCCGTGCCACAGAGGCCAGATTTGCTGGATGGTGCCATGCTGCGTGCATCCCCCAAACCACACAGTAGAAGAATGTGGCCTAGTCACTCTTCATCTCTCTTTCTTGATAAATCCCACAACCCTCAGAGTGGATGTGAGGTCAGATGGTTGCAGTGCACCCAGAGAGATTCCCTGAACAGCATTGGGAACCCTGGGAGTCTGTCCCAAGCTCAATCTTAGAATCACAGAATTACCTGAGTTGGAGGGGATCCTTAAAGGTCATCTGATCCAACTCCCCTACAATGAACCGGGACATTTACAGCTAGAGCTCAGGGCTCCCATCCTGCTTGACTTTGATTGCCTTCAGGGATGGGACATCCAACACCTCTCTGTGTAACCTGTTCTGGTGCATTGCTAACAGCTTGTAGCCACCAATAGCCACACTCCAGTGATAGGAATCATCCCACCTGGTTTCAGTAATGGCAATTATATCATTGAAACATCAAATTCCTCAGCTGCCAAGGGCTTCCCAGCAGGAAGGAAAGCCTCTTTCACCTGATAACAGCATCTAAATTATTTAGGGTGATTCTGGTTATTAACACACATCATGCATTTGGGCCAGCAGTAGGTGCTGGCACTGCTTTGCGAAGCTCTCATGTGTCCAGGTGATGACCAGGAAGATAGCAATGTAATCAGTGGTGTTGGTCTTCTCAGCTGCAAAACATTTGTGGTAGGGAAGGTCATTTTGGTTTCTCTGTCCCTTTTACTTAAGAATCCATACAATGGTTTAGATTGGAAAATACCTTGAAGACCATCCAGTCCCAACCACCTGCCATGGGCTGGTTACTGCCCACCAGATCAGGCTGCCCAGGGCCCCCAGGGATGAGGTATCCATACCTTATTTTGGCAGTCTGTTCTACCACCTCACTGCCTCCTCTGTGAAAAAATTCCCCTTGACATCTAGTCTTAATCTCACCTCCTTTAGTTGGAAACTGTTTCTCTTTGCCCTATCACTATACACCCATGTAAAAAGTTGGTTTTCTTCTTGTTTATAAAACCCTTTTAAATACTGGAAGTCAGCAATGAAGTCTTCCCAGAGCCTTCTCTTCTGGTATATATATGTAAATATATATATTATATATATATATATATATATATATTTGTGGAGCATTTGTAACAATAATTATTTGAAATTTGCTAATTGCCACTCAAGAGCTAACCTGAACTGCCAGCAGGATGGCAGAGAAAAGGCAGGAGGAAACTTCTTTTGCTCTGCTGCTTCTGAAACCAGGATACTGCTGAAATACCATGGCCTGATCCTGCTTAATGACACAGCACATCCACTAACTGTAAAGGAATCATCCACAATTGATCCCCATCCAAAGAAAAGCAAATTCAGTTTCCATATATTCCCTGGAGATTTTCAGTTACAGATATTCCTTTGTACAATAAATAATTTATTGCAATTAAAGCCATGAACTAAGGAGATCTCCTTTCTCCTCCTCAAGTATTTGCTGTCCAAAGCTGAGTACCAGTTGGAGTAAATGCACAGGAAGCTTAACATAGCTGCCCTTATCTGCGTGGTGCAGAACTGGATAACTTCACATTTGTAAGCTAACACCCAAATCTTATTCTTGCCTGACAATACATGACCATACAGTTTGCCAGATAAGTGACTACATTTGCAGATGATAACACATGCACAAAGTGTGACGACGCATATGCTTGTGTTAAATTCCATTCATAAATTATTAAAATAACGCTTAAGAAGAGTAGGAACTGCTGTGCTGGATTAGACTTGAAGTCCAGCAGCTCTATGTGCTCTCCTGAACTTTAGCCTCAGGCAGATTAAGAGAAAGATTGAGGGGGTAGGTTAACCTTTAAATAAGAGAACAGGTTATGCAAAGAATGATCCCTTTTCCATCAGTTAGCTGGTAGCAGCCTTCCTGAGATCGTCATATAAAATAGTTGTCACTATAGCTCCCCTCCATGAGTTATCTCTTTTTTTTTTTTTTTTAATTGAAGTTCCTTTAATTTTTTTACTTCCACAATATCCTCTGGCAGTGAGTTCTGTTCAGTTCTGTACCCTGTGAAAACAGTATTTTCTTTTCCTTGCTTCAGATTTAAACCCATGACTTGACAACCCTGGGCTACAAAAGGAGCTCACTGGAGGAGGTGCTGGCAGTGACTGAACCGAACTGCCCAAGATGGCACAGAGCTGTAAAGATGGGCACAGGGGCTGACACAGAAGACCTCCCTTGCTGCTATTTAATTCACAGAGTTGATTTCCTAGCAGTGTGGAACTGAGGCAGGCAGTTGGTTTTGGTTGTGCAGATGGTTTAAATGGCTGCATAGGTAACTTAACCTGGCACTTCATGCTTACTGTAAACCAACATAAACCAGCACCATGACCAGAAGAAGCAGTCCTGGTCTTCTTGCAACTTGCCAAGACCTGCAGAGTCAAGTCCTGCTTGTATGGATTGTTATGAGCAGGGCAGGAAAAAACAAAGCTTCTGAGGGATGGAGATGTGTTGATAGTTGGTCTGGATGATCTTAGTGGTCTTTTCCAATCTCACTGATCCTGTGATTCTATGATTATCTTGATGGCGTTGCTTGCTGTTCCTAGCTTACAGTAAGCTTGGAAATGCAGTGTGTGCTTTGTTGTGTGCTCTTTGATCACAAAGAAGCTCAAGGGTCACCCAACTGGAGCAAATGGACAGGCTCTGGAAGCCCTCCTGATGACATATGGTCCGCAAAGAGGCACTTGCTCCCATCTGATTTGTCTCCAGCAGAGTTTTTCCTCAGATCTTCAGAACTGCAGTTAATATACTTATTAGGAAATAACTGCTCTTTATTGGCACTGAATGAACCTCTTAGCCTGGCTGAGACTTGGGAATGTAATATGTCATTTACAAAGCTGTCCCAAGAGAGTACAGACAGATTACAAAAATATGCCTTGTATTCGGTCCATTTAAATGAATGAAATGACAGCACTACGATTATGCATTGAATTTACATGCTGAATGGCCACACTTAGAAACCTGACAAATTGCTTTGGAAAATGAAATAACATTACCTTAGAGCAGGGACACTATCGAGTGCAGGAAAAACAGAAGAGTAGAAGGAAAACTGCTCATACCGAGATAACCTTATCTGCTTAGCATGAATCGCATAGTTTTAAGAATGGTGATTTACAGGTATACAGGGCACAGCCCTCTGCTGCAAGTGAACCAACTCCCAGCTTTGAGATACTAAAAGGAAACAAGAAAATTCATTCCTCTTTAAACATTAGCCACTGATCTGAATTGGGTTTAATAAGCACAAGGATCTGGTTACACAATTGTTCCTGTCCGTTAAAAAAACAGCCCTCGTGATAGCTGACATTTTTAATTCAGCCCATGCATACTGAAAACAATACCCTGTGTATTGCTTCACAGAGCTGAAATACGTTCCTACACACTCTCATGCTGAGTCTGGAGTAATTCAATCTACACCCAATTTTAGTATGAAATACGCCATATGATATCATTAGCCTGGAATAACGCCGATGACTACACAATGACAACATGTAACTAATCTCCACACGTTTCTCACCAGAAAACAAAACCTAACAACGTGCCATTTAGGAAAACATCCACCAAATCCACTGAGACACAGTGCCCTGAGCCACCATCATGACATTTCTTTTTTACAAGAAAAATAGTTACAAGTTAAAAGCAAAGGTTAACTACTGAGTCAGATGCTTGACTTTGCGAAGATGTTGGTCCCAGGCCTTTGTCCTTCTCCACAATAAGTCCATCTCTGATCTCATTCAGAGTTGCAACCATTTAACTTCTCTCTGGCTTGGTCTCAGTTACTTCACTTGTGATGGAAATGAGAGCAGGGTCAGGATGAGGGAAAAGACTGACGCCCCAAACAAAGGGCTGGGGAAATGACAGAAGTTTATGTCAAAGCTCTTCCCTCCCTTTTTTAATGTTGGTTAACAGTAGGCCTATAAGGCTCCCCCAGCTTCCCTAGCCAGCCGTGGAAGAGCACAGGGCCACCGCAGTTCAGCTCAGACATCTTTCTCCTGTTGCTTACAAGAAAGCCAAAGAAATGAAAATGAAGTTAGTTATTTACTGAGCACCCTCAAGAGCTGACGTGATTGACAGCTCGGTGCAGAAAGGTTCCAGCTCATGAATCAATTGACTTTCCTCCCCACACAGCAGATCGGAGCAGATCTGGAGAGAAGCACCAAGGGTGGTTGTGGCTTGCTAAGGCAACAGCTCCCTCTAATGATGGCTGAGTTCTTTCCAATCAAGGAGTAGGAGAGAGCCTTGCTTCAATTTAGGAAATGTGACAAGAGGATCCAAAGGGAGCAGCTCCTCTCCATGTAATCTGGCACCCAGATGGAGCAGGGTCCTTCATTTACTGGTCAGTCCTTACTGACAACTAGCAATAAAGGATATTTTAACAGGAGGAACAGATTAGGAGTTGAACTGCTGTAGTCACACACATGCACATTTTTACGACAGCCTGAGCAGCTAGAGCTGACTTTCCTTTAGTCACTGATGGATGCCACCCCTTCACCCACAAAGAAAACTAAGCAAGCAGCAAAGCTCCCTGTGAAATGAAAGAAAAAACAACTGCTACAGTGATTCCACTGAAGGAATGTTCACTGCATAGATTGGAGAGGGGAATTTCTGAACAGGCTATTTTGTTTTTTGACCTAACTGCCAAACCATATTCCATCTTCAAGAAATGTTCTTTTTTTACCCCCTTTCTTTTCAACTCTGCTCGTAACACTTTACAGCTTGGTCTCAGATATATAATAATAAGCAAGAGTAAATCAGACATGGTTTTTGGTGGTCCTGTGTGGAGCCTGGAGTTGAACTCAGTGATCTTCATGGGTCCCTTCCAACTTGGAATATTCTATGATTCTATTAGTCTATTTCTGATGGCCTCAGGGCTGACAATAGTTTTTGATTTACATAGACAGGGAGGAAAATAACAAATATGTGGAGCTGGAATTGATGTTGTAGATAAGAAAGACCAAACAACTCATCACATATGCAACAATTTCATTGATTTTTAGTCTTTGCTTCGCTAATGACTTTGGCTGTTTTACAAGGTTTCTTTTCTAAATTACTTTTGAACTTTTAACATCTTGCTTTATCAAGGTTTCCAACTACACAGCACTACTACTTTTATCTATATTAATAAGTGGTATATGGTGACCACTAATAATTTAAGTGGTCTAAGATCATCCTATTTAACTGTAGGAACTCAGTAAGGATGACTAAGTCAAGCTTTTCTCCTTAAATTTTTGTCCTCAGTCAGCCAAGTAAGATAACCTTGTAAGAGCAGGGCAGACTACAGTAACTGCACTCATAAGGTATGGTGCCAAAAGGTAGACTAGATTCCCTGTGGGCTGTAGGGCACATAGGGTCCTTTACATCAGATCACAGTGGAAGCAAAAGTTAGTGGTTGTGGTCTGGCAGAACAACAAATTGACCTTGCACCCTTTGGACACCAGTACTTCACATCATATCTGCTAGAGACCATACACTGGAGACCATCATGGCCTGCAAGGAGAGGATCTTGTTCAGCAAGCTGCCTCAAAGAAAAACTCTCCTATCTGAGAAACTGGTACCTGTGTTGAAGATATATGAAACCCAAAGAAGTTAAAAACAATATCCTGAAGACACCACAACCTCCACCTTGAAGCAGATAATTCTAATAAATGCCTGACTGCACAGAGACTTCAGGAAAAGGGATTTAATTAGAAACTGTAAATTCCCTGGAAATAAGTGAATTGTGTAGGGGAAAGGAGGCAACACTTGCTTCTAAGTGTGGAAACCTCTGATTTATATTTAAGGGCACTCTTTGTAGGTAGTATGCAGCATGTGAAGGAATTTTTATTCACCTTTCAAAAGGAAAATATATGTAGAAATTCAACATCAGCTTCACTCACCTGGTTTTCCAAATTTAGTCTGTTGCCTGGGTTTGAAATGGAAACCAGAATGTGAGGATCAATCTTACGTAGTGACTTGGTTCACTCAAGAGAGAAGAGCTTGTAATAAACTGTGCAACAAATCCTTGAAAGCACAGGGTCAGTCTATATGATAACACTTCTTTATTCTTTCAAAGCCAGTGAATCCTAGAAAATGTGATCATTATAATCATATAGATAATTGATTGCATGTTTACCTTGCACATCATTTAGGAAATCATATGCAACTGCAATGAGCATCACTGCACAGAGGGCTTCAGCAGAGAAGGCAAATGAGTCAACATCCTCTCTCTGTCTCTAACAAATGGCACAGCTCTCAGCAGGCACTACTATGGAGGTACAAGGAAAGTGAGAACAAATAATGAGCAGAGTGTAAATACCAGGCAGTAAAAGTGTAAAAGGGAGCTGGTTTCAGTAACCCATGTTTTGACTGGAGTTTTTGGACAGAAGAGGGCATGTACCTTGAAGCAATCACTTTATCACAGAGACACCAAAAAGCAGCTAACAGCTACTGCAGCTATTTTGAATCATTCACCTCAGCAATTCAGCTCCTGTCCTTAAAGGAAAAGGTTAACATGGAGGTGACAGTCCTGCAAGGCTTACATTCACAATTCCAGCTAACACCTGTTGTATCCTATTGTGCATGTAGCAAGCAATTTTGCCAACCTAAAGAAGAAATGTGGAGCTTCAGTACAGACTGAATTCACAGTATTGCCCCTTCCTTTTGAGGTCACTGAGCCATGTACAGTGTGAGAGCTTCCTTTCTTAAATCTCCTTCCTTCTGAGATGAAGGCATAATTAAGAAGGTTATATCATGCTCTTCTCTGATCCTGACCAAGATACAAGGTCCAGAACATTGCCTAGTATTTATATTCATTTTTTCAGTTCATAAGCAACAGAAATCACATCATAACATGCATATTTAAAGGAAAAGACTGTTAATTTTGTCTCATGTTGGATATCTGCCTGTGGGAGCATCATCTTCCCATACTGTACTGGCAATAAGCTTTGAGTTTGGCCCATCCTGAGACCCAACCAGATGCAGTTTGTGCACAGCAGCAGATTCATGAGACTTTTCTCTGTGTGCAGGTCCACATACAGTGGTGTAACTGGAGCAGTAAGGCACAACCTAGAAGGGGTAGCCATATCCCAAGGGGCACAGCATCAGAGCATCTCATCCAACAGGAGGAAAGGAAGTCAGCACAGCACAGCAGATTGTAGATACTCACAAAAGGGAGAGTGACAGTGCATAGACATGGGCAGTATCAGGTTAGACATGTCTGAAATAAAGGGTAGCATAACAAGAAGCAGGGCAGATTTGCTTCTTTCTGAGACCTGATCAGAATAAAGGTGAGTACTGCTGTTGCTGTTTGTCTTCACTGTAGCGAGAGTACTCTCCTAGGCAGTCTGTGGAGCTGATCCTGCCATGGTAATGATAGCTCCTCCTGTTTATGAGCACTTTAAAAGCCCAGCCTAGCAATGCCAAATCACTTGTCCAGCTTCGCTGCAGACAAAATAAAATAGCTCTAACAAGATAAGCATATCCTGGAAGGCTGGAATTTTCCAACAGAAAGGTCCAAGTCTCCGTTGGTGGCAATTGGCAGAGTTGTGCTCCACTCTGCGGGCAGATGCCAAATGACCACAGCAGAGATTTTGGATGTAGAACAGCAGTTATAACAAACGACTCTGCAAAAGCCTTGTGTGCACTTCATCCAAAGTATTCCAGCCTGCCCTACTCCCCTAGAGCACTCCAGAACTGTGAGATTGCTCTTATCAACATGATGAGCCAGAAAAAAGCACATCAAGAACGTTCACCACCACCCTCCCTGATATGAAAACAGCAGCAAGGAGAAACTCCATCTATCCTTCCCAGACAGATTCCATTGCTCCAGTTCCTGACATGCCAGCCCAGGGAAAGAAACCATATGTCTGGATCAGGCCTCTCATGGGGAAGGCTGGCACAGTGATGACAGCCACAAATGAGCACAAAAAAAATATGAGTGGCTTTTGTTCTTCTGAGGGCTCCCAGATGCTTATGTTTTTCCATCCCTCTGGGAAATTAGTGTTTATGAAGAGCAAATAATCACATTGGTTCATCACTAGGCATAGGCTTACTGAAGGATGCTAAAGAAGCTGTAGCACTTATGGGTGTACATGGCTTGTGCTTGGGCTGACATATTGGAGGAACAGTCATACTGCTCCACCAATGCATTGCTAGAGAAGCTTCCGCTTCATACAGCATTGTTCTGACATCTCCTGTGCCCATGTGTTGTGTAGGGCATGTTGCTTCCTTCATTAAATTCCTCTGCATTGTGTGTTACCAGATTACCTCATATGTTTGGCTTTGGTGTCCTGGATTGGCCTGTCCCAAAGGTACAAAAATACACAGATCCAAGAAGAATTTTGCTTCTGTGTATCTGAACTGGTCAGAGGCTGCTATGTTTGCCTGGTAGATAGGGTACTGGGAAAGGGAGCAGGCTTGTCAGTACTTGGCTGTTTCATGAGTTCGCCTTATTATGTCAATTCTAAACTAATTGGAACACGATGAAAAGTATAAAAATAGTATGTCAATGTACCTTTGTGTGGGTGGGGCACTGTGACCCTCCATCAGTTAATCCATAATTCTTTACAGCTCAATCATACTCAAAACCCGAGTATTTCTTGGATTCCCTGGGTGCCTGGTGACACCTTCAGCTACCTACTTGCTCTTAGCTGTCTGTTCCCAGCACCCAGTGAAGGCCAGGGTCCCACACAACAACTTCCAGCAAGATTTTACTGTATTATCCTTAAGTAATCTCTGCAGGATGTAAAGGGCTGTTCCTGGAACAAGATCATTAGCTGGCAACCCAAACTTCACAGAAAGAAGCAACATTAGAGTGGTAATGAAAACAAGACAAAAACAAAAGATTATGAACATTTTCATTGCCATTGGAGCCACCAGCATCCACTGAGCATACACAGAGCTGTCAGCAATGCCTCTCCTCATTCAGGACCCAGTCAAAACAAAGTTCCAAGTTAAATTTCTTGCCTGACCATTGCAACAAGTTTTAGTTTCATTCTCAGCCATGGCCTGTCACTGATTACGTTATGAAATTCACTAGGGAAGAGCAAACTCCAGTTATTTTCTTGACGGAGCTGAGTGTTACTATTACAGAATAGCCAGGAGCAACCAGGGAAAACATGCCCATGAGAGGCTGGTGTAATTCCACTGGGATCACAGCCAAGCAGTCACAGGACAAAGCTGCAATGTGAGAGATGCACTGACAGATCATGGGGCAACTTTGAAAACAGAAGGGTGTTTTGCAAGGCCTGATCTTTTGAGTCATATGGAGAAACAAACATTAGTTAAAGCCTCAAGGAAATGGGGGGGGGAAAAATAAAAAGAGAGACTAACTACAATACAAAGCTTTTCCTGCTGTTGCTGTGTGTTATAATAGAAGAATCTGGTGGCATCTTCTGTTGTTATTAGTGGTTGAAGAAAGAAACGCCATTTCACATCACCCAGTTCCCACCTCCCACTGCCATTAACTGGTTCATTTCTTATCTCCTCACAGTAAGATTAATGTCAGAGCAATTACACAAATGCACAGAGGGTGCAGTTTTTCTCTTTTCCAGGAAGCATTACATGGACGAAGGTGCCAAGATCTTCATTACAGGCTGCCATCTCAAAAGCTAACAGAGAAATAAAACACTAATTCTAAAAAATCTCAAGGGAAGCTACTTTTCATTCCCACAGAGCAGTTGTGATTGAGCACATGCAGTTTTCACAAGGCAATGGTTTTCTTTGTGGGAATACTTTGAACAATTTCCCACATAAATGAGCCTCTATGCCGGAAAGTTCGAACCCGTAGGCTAAGGAACCCAAATTCAGAGTACAAAATGTGCATGCTCTGGTCCTGACTGCATTGGATAAGAGCACAGTGTAATTCTCACAAACCACAACTGACAAGGTGCACTGGAAGATTGGAGGGAACTTGTTTCTTCTGTTAGTAACCACAGGAGTTTCTTGTGGTCGATAATTCTGAGAACAGGAAGCTGGACAAGCCGTAGGTACGAGAGATTCTCGCTGCCTTCTGGGTTACCCACCCAGCCAGAGCTCAACTGATTAGGAGGGTATAGGAGTTACATAATGGCATTTCTGGGCTGTTTTACTGTAAAGATGTGGGGGGCCTCTTTGAAGTAAGGATTGGGAGTTTTAAGTAGCAAAACCACAAGAAATTGAATTTAAATGGTAAAGCAATTTCACTAATTTTTGTAATACACAACACAAAGTAAACACTTGTATAAGTAAAATATTACAAGAAAGTATCTAAAACCTCCTGAATTCATAAGTGTGTTTAGACCAGGAGTTCTGCTTTTAAAAATCCTGTAAAATTGCTTTGGAACCCTAGTGATCCACCTCTCTTCACATTAGACGTCTGAAATATTGACAGATATCTCTGATCTAATCTCTGAGAAATCCAGCAAAAGAAAACTAAAAGCCCACAGAAAGAAATGTGCACTTTTAAGATGTTCTAAGAATGACACTTTTTGATTGCTTGTGTCAGACTCTTCTCTGGTCTCCAGTGACTACCAGGAGCATGTGATTGATAGCCCAGGAGCAGGTATCTGTTCTCTGAACTTCTATATTTACCTAGAGATATCCCATCCCAAGTGTCCAAACATACATCTAACAACAACAACATAACGGTAACTTTCAACAATATTGTTAAAACTGATTCCACTTCCTATAGGAAGTCCTTTTTCATGTTTTCAGAAGGCATCAACAACCTTTGGATTCCTTGTCAAACTGATGCTTTGTGCAGTATGCAGACAACAAAGGCCACAGAAGTCATGTTTTAGTATGCCAGTAGCTGTCAGAAATCATTGCCATCCCTTCCTGTGGAGGCACTTCATATCATTTTCACAGCAAGGCAGTGGTGTAGCTCAGGTAGATTTGCAAACACAGTGTTGAACCACAATCAATTTACAGCTAAAAATGACCATGAGCTATCAAACTACCTGAAAACAGGTCAGAGGAGAGTCAGGCTTCATACTCATTCCTGACTCCTAAAGCCATGTGTGGCAAATGTTTCACTAATATATCTATCTTTTATCTTTTTTATTTTTTATTTTCCTGATAAGGATGACTTTGAAAACACTCATATATTCAAATGATCACCCAACTCCTAAAGAAGGGCTGTAAGCTCTCCAGTGTGCCTCTTTCCTGCTAAGTCCTTCATCTTAAAGGAGTGTCCTTTAATATACCTCCTTGAACATTAAAATGATATATGTGTTTCAGATAACAATATCTCCTCACATCAATATGAACAAAAACATCCATAATCGCATTGGATATTGAAAAGCTGCAACTGTTTGGAGATTTTGTGTAACACTTTGAGAGACAAAACTGTTATCCTCTGAGCTCAAAAGCTATTGAAGAGATTTTTTCTGACGTACTCTAAAATGATTTATTGTAGGTCAGAGGGCAATCATGAGAGAAAAAGATCAATCACAGAGGAAGAGATAAGTTTTTCCCTTGATCTCTCCCTCTCTCCTTTTTTTTCCCCTTGAGCAAACAGTTCACTGGTAGGATTCTAAGGATTACTTCAGGATTCTAATTTCAACAGTGATCACATATTTTGGGGCTTGCTTACGGTTAAGCTATTTTATATCAGAAGAAGCCAAAGAAAAATTTCAGCCTATGCACTGTAACAAATAATCAACTGAGACACTGTGAAAACAGTAGTGTAAGTGACTGGTAGAAGTTCTATGTGGGTGAAGAGAAAAATATAAACTAGTTTGCAGTTTACTCTAAAAACACAGCCCAAAGGGATTCTCATAAAAATGCACATAATGGCCCACAGATGCCACTCCAATTCATCATGATTAATGTTATCACAGGCAATCCCAAGGGCCGTGGTAATGATTGGCTACTTTTCATGAAGAGCTGTGAAATGGCTTTTTTGCTCTGCATGCTAAACACAGAAATCATTTAAGTGCAATAGATGGAGCAAAGACAATTACCTTCACCTACAAAGCGTGCAAATGTTTTCTTTCTTCTTTCCACTGTTAACAATGAACATTGTCATTCTCTTCTCAAGGAATCAGACATGTTGATACTCCCATTGCCCATCAGGAGAACAGCATGTCTGATTCCTCAGTAACTATACTCAAAACATAACTCTACATGATAATTTGTATGTGCAGTACTACTATACTGCAAGTCTCATATAAACAGTGAATACAACAGTTTTGTATTCATCACAATGACAACAACAGTTGGGAGGGCTTTTATTAACGAGATGTTATCAGCATAACCGTAGTATCTAAAAGTCACAAACAGAACCATAGATTAACTTTCAGGAGACAAAACCTCTTCAAAATTGTTTTAAATTGTTCAAGGAAAGACTGGATGTTGTGTTGAGGGACATGGTTTAGTGGGAGCTATTGGGAATAGGTGAACAGTTGGACTGGATGATCTTTTAGGTCTTTTCCAACCTTGGTGATTCTATGATTCTATAAAATTCAAGTCCTCAGAAGAGCCTTAGTGTGGAAAATGTCACGGAAGTCGCAACAATGACACACCAGCCAATGACAGAGACAGTCACATAACATCTGGCTGCAGCACTGAAGTGGATCTGCAGTGTTAGTTATGATTCTGGTGGTGCTTCTGATTCCCACTTTTTCTTTACACATTAGGCATCTGGTACTATGCTTTTTCTGGCACAGTCTGATCTCAAGAAACACTGCTGAGAGTGTGCAGAGCAAGATCTGTGTAAACTAGAGATGGGTTCATAGTGAGATTCGCCATACATGGTAATTAAGATAGATGAGCATCAGCATAAGCCTGGAGCCAACCTAAAATTCTCTTTCCAGATCCATAGAGGAACTCTTCACTTTTGGCCCATGCCATATTCAGACAAAGCCATCCAGAAATAAATTCATCATTTTCATTCAGATGAGTTGATAACAGATGCAAAAATATGGATTACTGGGTCTACTTTATGCACTTACATCTCAATTTCAGGTGCACTGTCGTTAGAGTCCCATTGTTTTTGCTCTAGGTGTGTAAATATTTGTGGGTTTAAACAACATTTGACATGGAATGAAATCACACCCTCACCAAAAGTAGGAATAAACTGAGATTTTTTATGCAAACCAGAATTTTATTCAAAGTTCAAACTGACAGTCATCCAGAAAAGTTATCCAGATCCACTCTGGTAGATGGGACATTCTCTGAAGGGGACAAAACATCCTCCAAAGTGGCTTTTGGACTACAAGTACTAGAAGTCACAGAATCACAGAATCACAGAATCACAGAATCACAGAATGACCCGGGTTGGAAGGGACCTCAAGGATCATGTAGTTCCAACCCCCCTGCCTGGCAGGGCCACCAAACATACACCTTTACTAGATCAGGTTGCCCAGGGCCCTGTCCAACCTGGTCTTGAACACCTCCAAGGACGGGGCATCCACAACCTCCCTGGGCAGCCTGTTCCAGGGCCTAACTACTCTCCTACTGAAGAACTTCCCCCTAACATCCAACCTAAATCTTCCCTCTTTTAACTTAAAACCATTTCCCCATGTCCTGCTATTGTCAGCCTCTTCGAAGAGTTTAATCCCCTCATGGTGTTAAATATGCACATACAGTGAAGGCATATATAAAATTTCCTTGATTTGATTCTTGGTGAACAATGGAAATATACTGATGGCAGAGTTAAAGGAAGACCACACGAATGCTACTTTCCAAAAATATGTTTCCTCCTGTGCCCAAAAAAAAAAGAAACAACAAAAGAAGTCTAAGATTCTGAGTCTTAAAATGAATCTAGGAAGAATAGAGCCAGCAGTCATTAGTACTCTTCATATTTCTGTCACAAGGTAGAAAAGTGTTTTTCCATGTTTTTCCATTGCATGGTATATCCACAACAGCCACTGCTATCAGTGTCTTCTTTTTGTTTGTTTTGTCTGCTGGAAATTACTTGAGTAAATAATTTATTCTCTCAAATTTTCAGTAATGAAACAATTCAATGTAAGCTAGTAAAAGACTTGTCTCCTCTCTCTGAAATGTGCCATACTTTGGCTGCAGTTGTAATGAAATTACAGCAAAGTCAGTCCTCATCCATCAGTGACCATAATCTTCTAAACGTGGTTGTGCTGCAACTCTCTCATCACTTAGCTTGGAACATCAAACACATCTTTTGATAGCACATCTATGGTAACCCAACTATTCCACTTTGTGAATGAGAAAACTAGGGACATTCTTTTCAATTTAAAATTGCATTAATGTGTTTCCCCAGTATTACACGATGTACATCAGGTAGCAATTCTGCAAACGTTATGAGATGGACAAAGGTACGGGAAGAGAGCCAAGTTAGTCACAGTCCAAGAGGAACCCCTGCTGATGGCTCGAGGGATAGCAGTGAGTGCTGAGAAAATTCAGTTCTTGTTGAACCAGGCAGAAATTGCATTAATGTGACTTAAAAAGAAACATAAAGGAAAGATGAGAGTTCAAAAACAGTTGGAAAATGTAATACTATGCAAGTGCATTGTTTTATAAGCCTTAACCAAGAAGACATATTTGATCCAGTGGTCAACTGATCTTTACCTTCACTAACCGCCCAAGATAAACATCATTCATCAGACAGATATAATAAACTAAAAGATGAACATTTGATGATTTCATAGTGACTTGATTAAACTATAGGAAACATCACATGTGTGTAATGATTTCATTTCGTTGATGTTATGTATACTGTTGTTTGAATATTCAATTCACTTTTTCCCTAACATATCCCTTTTATTTCATTATAATTCCTTATGAACATATCTGAAAACTCCTGAAGGCAGATATCCCCAACATTACAAACATAGAACTGGACTTCTCAGATGATATTCCAAAAAAATGTTCTTTTTACATACAGGCAGAACAATCTTGATTCTATTTGCTCAGGACTTACACCATTCTGGTAATACACTTAAAGTAGAATAATTATGGATTTATCTAGTCTGTAAAGAAAAAGAAATGGAAGGAAGGAAGGAAGGAAGGAAGGAAGGAAGGAAGGAAGGAAGGAAGGAAGGAAGGAAGGAAGGAAGGAAGGAAGGAAGGAAGGAAGGAAGGAAGGAAGGAAGGAAGGAAGGAAGGAAGGAAGGAAGGAAGGAAGGAAGGAAGGAAGGAAGGAAGGAAGGAAGGAAGGAAGGAAGGAAGGAAGGAAGGAAGGAAGGAAGGAAGGAAGGAAGGAAGGAAGGAAGGAAGGAAGGAAGGAAGGAAGGAAGGAAGGAAGGAAGGAAGGAAGGAAGGAAGGAAGGAAGGAAGGAAGGAAGGAAGGAAGGAAGGAAGGAAGGAAGGAAGGAAGGAAGGAAGGAAGGAAGGAAGGAAGGAAGGAAGGAAGGAAGGAAGGAAGGAAGGAAGGAAGGAAGGAAGGAAGGAAGGAAGAGAAAAAAAAGAAAAAGAAAAAAAAAAACAAGAAGAAGAAAAAAAAAGGGAGATTCAACTGTGGTTCCACTTCTAGTGACTAAGATCAGAAATGAAATCTGTGCCTCAGGAGAGAATAAATCCTGGTTTCCATTTCAGTGGGCTCAGCTCACCCCACAGGGCCACAGGCAGTGCTTGACTTTTGTATCTAATGAAAGATACACCTGTGCTGCCACAGATACTGTAGAGCCTAAAGGATCTTCAAAGCAGATGGATAGACTAGAAGCCATGGTGATCTTCAGACTCCTTTACTTCTCACCTAAACTTGAAACATATGGGTTTATAATCAAGATGAAATGGAGAGCATCACTGCACTCATCACATCATCTCATCACTTGCTCACATTCCTGTTCCATTCAAATGCCATTGCTCAAGTATACCTTCATTCCACTGTTTGCTGGTTAAAAGACTACTAGAATCGTTAGAGCTGGAAGGAATCTCTGAAGACCATCTAGTCCAACTCCCTGCAAAGAACACAGACAACACAGCTGGATCACATTGCCCAGGGCCAGATCCAGCCTCACCTAGAAAATCCCTAGGGATGGGACATCAACCGCATCTCTGTGAAACCTGTTTCAGCACCTCACAACCCTCACTGTGAAAAGATTTTTTCCTTATATCTAACCTAAATCTATCCTCTGTGAGCATGAAACCATTTCCCCTTGTTCTATCACCGCAGACCCTGCTAATGAGCCCATCCTCTTCTTTCCTGCAGATAGTGAAATGCCGTTCTCAGGTTTCCTGGGATATGGATATGCTGTGTAGGCACATGACTGGTTCATGTCCAGCTTGCCATCTACCTGTATCCCCAGATCTTTCTTTGGCAGGGCTGTGCTCTATCTTTTCAACCCTCAGCTTGTATTGGTAGTGAGGGTTGCCCTGATCAGGGTGCAAGTCCTTGCATTTGGATTTGTTGAACCTCATGAAGTTCACCTGGGTCCACTGTTCAAGCCTGTCTAGGTCTCTCTGGATGGCATCACATCCCTCTGGTGTGTCAACAACACCCCACATCTTGGTGTTATCAGCAAACCTGTTGATAATGCCTTCAAGAAATGCAGTATACAGTTTAGGAAAAAATGTGCAGTCTGTGTAACCAGGAGGGACTGTAACCATAGATTATATACAGACAATAACATCCTTTCAAATTTTGCAGGTAAAATTCAGTTTATTTTTCCTGCAGATGAAATTTAAAAGTTTATTCAAAATTAAAATTAGGAAAGCTTCATCATGGAAAAACCTTGAGAATTTCCCTGAGTGACCTGGGTACCCAGAACTGTTGAGGAAGTCTCATGGTGGGTGCACACTCATAGTTTTACTAACATCAACAGCTGTTCTTTGTTCTTGTTGAAGTATAAAGAAAGTATGTTTATGGATAGATGTAATTACTGTATAACCCCATCTGTTTAAAAGGGAACATGGAGTTACCTTGCATATCCTTAACGAGTTATTTCTTATGAAACAGCTGAACCTGGATGTCATTATCCACA
This sequence comes from Coturnix japonica, assembly GCF_054131305.1. Taxonomy (NCBI): domain Eukaryota; kingdom Metazoa; phylum Chordata; class Aves; order Galliformes; family Phasianidae; genus Coturnix; species Coturnix japonica. The sequence continues at coordinate 8,542,695 of NC_140664.1, read as the reverse complement.
GGAGAGCCAGTGGTTAGTGTACTCAGAGCTAGTCAAACAAATGTGAGCTAAGGTCACCTTAGCTCTGAATGGGAGCTTCTGTCCTGGCATTTAGTTCCACTTAATAAACCCATTTCCGCTTCAGACCATTCATAGTCTTAGATTCTTCTCCTCATCTCCTGATATCCTGTGGTCAGGGTGGAGACAGGAATAGCTCATTGACTTCAATGAGTGAAATGCCATTCAACCACAGCCTTCTCCATCCTATTTGTCCAAATTTAGTAACACCCATCCTATTGCAGCCTCACTGTTAACATTTAATTTGTGACCCTTACTCACTTTATTAGTGTATGATCAACAGCTTTGGTTTCCAGCCTGCTCTAGCTGTATGAGGTCTTCTAATGATATACTATGTATTTATGGTATTAGAAATACATTACGCATTTGAACTCCCACAACCTCCTTGACCTTACTGCATAGCTATTTTCTTGAGAGCACATCATTCTCTCCACCTTCTGCCTGCACAGAGTTGAATAAAGAAGCAAATACCAAAAACTCAGAAGAAACAATACATCCAGAATGACCTTCACATGATTTCATCCTAGATCTAGCAGAATCACCTGTCCCCTCAGAATGCAGGGACTGCAGCCAGATCTGGCAGAGATATCCCTTTATTTCCCCAAGCTTAGGTCACCACAAGGTAGGACAGTAAAAATAAGCTCAGATCCAAAGGGATGCCATGAGAAAGGTGAAACACCAGAAACTTTGATGCCCCTTCCTACACTGAACTACTACGCACATAGATCTCAGCACAGATTTAGTTTATAGGCTTTCTGTACAGGTGATAAGATACAGAAAAACACAGAATGTGACTGTCAAAAGCAAGGATATAGGAACAAGATCTCACAGGCCAAAAGCTGGGAAGGAGATGAGACATTGCAGACCACTGTTTGTCATTGACACCTCCACAGGGCATGGCAAACCTTACCCTAAGGACTTTTTACGTGGAAGAGATTCCCCTAGTGTGGGTTGGAAGCACATTTTATTTACCATATAATACTCTAAAAAACTATTTCAGCTATTTACTGTCTTTACTAAACTTGTACTACATCAGAATATTTACTTGCATATGCAGAGACAAACAGGTGAAAAACCCTTTGCAAGTACAGACTAAACAAACAGGCAAACAAGCAAAAACCATATGAGAAACCTTTTCTTCTACATACTGGCAGATTTTTATCATTTCATTTAGAGAATTCTGGGAACAAACATGCAGTGCGATGAGTTCGCAACTATACATGATACTAGAGGTGGAAGCAATTACAAATGAGTTGTACCTAGAAACAGAAGAAGAAAACCAGAGCCAAGAGCATAGAGCTGAGAAGGCCCAAATATTTCTGATTCTGTCAACTGACAAGAAGGGATTGACCAAGCCAGAAGTGTGCCCCTTCATGAAGGCAAGCAATGACATGGGAAATGGTTTTTGCTAACACTGAGGGGATTAAAGGCAGCCTTTTAATGAGAGAAGCAGAAACCTTGTTTGATAATATGCATATAAATTCAGATCAAGCTGGAGAAGAGATTATGATCAAGACAGTTGAAAAATGACATTCCTCTAGATGAAAAGAAATTTTTGTGAGATCTTATGATGATGACAAAAATATCACATGAGAACTTAAAAAGATGAGGGGAAAAAAAGACTGTTGAGGTTCTGAGAACAGAGTTGTGACTGTTGAATCAACTGTGTCATTTGGAGCTCTTATGGAATCCTTAATTTGAGGTAAAAATTGCAGCGGAGAGACAAAAGACAAGATTGCAGAAAAGATTCTGCCATCAATATGGGAAAGACAATTAGAGCATAAGTGGAGAACATCACTTGAAGATTGAAAACTCTGAAGGAAAGGAGATCTCATTTAGTGGATTGAATTACTCAAAGGAGCAAGTTGAAGAAAACTGAAAACTCAAGAAAGAGCTGTACACAAATGTTTGAAGCAAGAAGCATGAGAGACTGTGCCAGTGGAAGGAAACAAACCAAACTGATGTTTGATGTTTCTGCACAGATCAGTGTGATAATTGATTTACAATATTGATTATGAAGGCAGAACCGCTCCTAGCAGTGTTCAGCACAGACAGGGGACTGCTCATAAAGAGGTGGCATACAGGCTGGAGAGGCAGGCTCAGGCTGCCCAGGTTCTTCCCTGCAAGAATGTTACCTCAAAAAAAAAATTCCTTGCTTTTAATAAAAGCTCCACTTTTTAGATTAAGAAAACTCACTTTGGATAGAAGGACTGATGCTTACACATAACTCTTCTGGCCATGTCCTCTGTTCTTCTTGGGTTTCACTTGGAAAGTTGTTCTGTTTCTTCCTTTGGCTTATCTAAACTCTTCATAGTCCTGGCAAATGATGCAGCCTTGAAAAAGCTACAGCTTCTGTGTTTATCTGTGCCCTGGGTTGCTCCTGAAGGAAGAGGTGAGGAAAGGGCCCAGGGGAGAGAACCACTGATTGTCACTGATCTCCATTCAGACACTGAGCCACTGGCCATCACTTCTGGACTGAATCCTTCATCCATTGAACAGTCCGCCCATCCAACTCCATATCTTTCCAATTTGGAGAGGAGGATGTTAGTGGGGACTATGTCAAGGGCCGTACTGAAGTTCAGATAGATGACATCAGTGGTTCTTCCTTTGTCCATTGATACAGGGATACCATCATAAAAGACCAGCAGACTGCACTTGGTGGAGCCATGCTGATTGTCCCATGTCACCCAAATGCCATTACTTTTCAAATATCATTGAGAGTGGCTTGGGACTACATGAGCTAACTCCCTCAGGACTCTGGAATACTTCCCTAGTCCTCTCCTTCCAAAACAAATATTTGAGGTCTGTGTGACTAGAAGTTATCAGGGAAGACCAAGGAAAAAAATAACTACCTCAGCCTTCTCCTTCTCTGCTGTTTCCAGCTTCCCTATGTCACTCACTAGAGGAATTACTTCCTCCTGTACTTCCCTTTTCTGGCCTAGGTACCTGCGGAAGCCTTTCTTGTTCCTTTCGGCATCCCTTGCTTGGCCTTGGCTTTCTGTCCCTATACAGCCTAGCAGCTTCCTTATACTCTTTCCAGTATATATGCCTCTATCTGGACTTAAACCTGTCCTTGTTCCTACTGCCTGTGCATTTTCTTCTTGCTCTTCAGTTTGATCAGCAGGTCCAAGTTCAGCCATGCTGGTCCTCTTACCTCCCTTTCCTGACTTGCTACACCTGGGGATAGAGAACTCTTGCACACTGATGAAAGCTTCCTTAACCACAGATCGGAATGTTCATTTCTTTTGCAATTTATTTCCATTTATGACAAAAAGGGTGTGGCATACTATGTTGATAATTGTTTATTGTGCCCTTTGAAAGGGTGTAAGAGATGAGTGTAAATGATTGCCAGGAACCGGGGTGTGGTGAGAGATGCACTGACTAGGTTCCAGCACTAGAAGTAGTTCTTTTTTCTTTGTATGTAATAACTTCCCAGAGGAACATGCCATTCTCATTTCTAGTCCTGTGAAAACACATTTGAAAATTATGATATTATTATGTATCACAAAGCTACTTTGCATCATTTATTATTTATTCACTGAGGCCACAAGAGCACTTGAGTTTCATCCATGCATGCAGAAAAGTCACATCCCAGTCCCAAGAAACGTATTAGCTAAGATATTTGCTGTAACTAAAATTGCATCAGATTTACTTAACAGGTTTCTAAATTGATTTAAATAGTTCAAACCATGCTGCAGACTATATAAACTTAGTTTTTAGAGAAAATGAGTATTCACGTGTAAAATCAAGTAAGTGTAACTGAGACTCTCAAATATAAGGGCTTTATTATTGTTATAGAGAACTATCTAGCATTTGCAAGTCAATTGCATATGAAAACTTCTAAGGCAATATTTCTCCAAAGAAAGAATTAATCCTATTAAATCTTATTTGTTTATCTATCTATCTATTTATTTAATTAACTTTGTTCTCTAGAAAATCTCCTGTAAAATATTAACCAGATTTTATCTCATCATTTTATTGTTGGATTTCATTCTTAGCTACAGCTGCCCTGGTTTTTATAACCTGCTGGTAAATCTACCCATACTATTTTTAAACTACTTGTCAGTTTTCTCATTCAGGTTGTATAGACCAAATCTGTCTGGAAAGTTCTTGGCTGCTATACAGATGGGCACTCTAGAAAACCCCTTGATAAAGATATCTAATTGTGTTGTAACCAAAAATAGAGTCTGCCTATATTAAGGGCATACACTGAATGGAAAATCTGAAAGCAAAGAGGTGATCTGCACCTGTACTCAGTGCTAATTGGAGCCACGCCAGAAGTGGTTTGTAGCTATGCAGCCTCTCTGCTCCTCCCTGCTCTTCTTCATACACAGATTTGATGGTAGAACTGAATTTCTGTGCAGATGTAGAATGAACTAAAATCCCCATGAGAACTCCTCACACTCAGTTTCTATTGCTCTATGCTGAAAAGTTGAGCTTTAAGAGATGAAATATCAGAGCAGAGAGGGGAAGAGAAAGATGAACCTGCATGGCTTCACCAAGGGGAGGTCCTGCCTAACTGATTTTGTTGGTTTTTATGAAGTCATAACTGCTCCAGTGGACAATGGAAGAGCCACTGTTGTAACCTATCTGTATTTCAGTAAGGCCCTTGACACAGTCCCCACAAACATCCTTCCCCCCAGATTTGAAAGATATGGATTCGATGGGTGGACTGATCAATGGATGAGGAACTGGTTGCAAGGTTGCACCTAAAGAGTGGTCGTGTCTATGTGTTAATGTCCAGATGGAAATCGGTGATGAGTGGTGTATCACAGGTGTTGGTACTGAGAGCAGTGCTTTTTAACATCTTCATCGATAGTGGGATTAAGTGTGTCCTCAAGTTTGCTGATGACACCAAGCTGTCTGGTGTGGTCAACATGCCTGAAGGATGAGATGCCATCCAGAGGGACATGAGACAGGCTTGAGCAGTGGGTCTAGGTGAACTTCATGAGGTTCAACAAATTCTAATGCAAATTGAGGGTACCCCCACTATCAGTACAAGCTGCAGGATGTAAGGGTGGAGCACTGCCCTGCTGAAAAGGACTTGAGGATACTGGTGGATGAGAAGCTGGATATGAACTACCCATGTGCCCTCTCAGCACAGAAAGCCAACCACATCCTGGACTGCATCAAAAGTAGCTTGGTCAACAGGGTGAAGGAAGCGATCCTGCTCCTCTACTCCATGCTGGTGAGACCTCGCCTGGAGTACTGTATCCAGATGTGGAGTCCTCAGAACAGGAGAGACATAGACTTGTTGGAGTGCAACCATGGGAGGGCTACAAAAATGATTCAAGAGGTGGAGCACCTCTCCTATGAGGACAGGCTGAGAGAGCTGGGGCTGTTCAGCCTGGAGAAGACAGCATCCTTTCAGTATATAATGGTTAACTACAGGAAAGAAGGGAACTGACTCTTTGGCAGGCTCTGTGGTGATATAAGGAAGAACTGACCCCTGAGGGACACCACTTGTCACTGATTTCCATTCAGACAGAGCCATTGGCCATCACTTCTGGACTCAGTCCTTCATCCATTGAACAGTCCACCCATCCAACTCCATACCTTTCCAATTTGGAGAGGAGGATGTAAGTGGGGACTGTGTCAAGAGCTGTACTGAAGTTCAGATAGATGACAGGCTCTTCCTTTGTCCATTGATACAGCAACACCATCATAAAAATCCACAAGTCTGCACTTGGTGAAGCCATGCTGATTGTCCCATTGCTTCCCTAGTCCACTCCTTCCAAACCTAACAGTGGAAGTCAGCACAGTGAGGCAGTGGATGGTGCAGTTCGGTAGTGACAACAGCAACAGTGGGTTACCTCCGCTAGTACAGATTTTTACACAAGCCAATGATGGTGGCACAGCCAATGACGGTGGCGCAGTGGTAGGAACGCTGCTTGCAACACTGGAGGCCCGGGTTCAAATCCCCCCTGTGGTGCAAGTGGCAGAAGTGCTGCTCTGCTACACAGGAGGCTCGAATCCCGGGAGTTGGACTCGATAATCTCTAAGGTCCCTTCCAACCCGCATGAGACTGTGATACTGTGAACATGTAGGCTCTTGTTCATTGCTGGCAAAGCTCATAGCTAATGATAATACTGAAAATATTACAGAAAATAGTGAATTGTAGCCAAGAATTTGCTCTATCAAACAGTGTTATTTTGTTATTTGAATCTGTTGCGATTTCCACGGAAATAAATAGATGCATTACTTTCAGAGTGGCCTACACATAATTTGGAGAGGCAGGGTATAGAATGTGCTTACAGAGATATCCTGGCCTGACTTTTCTCAGTGCCTTTGCCAGTGTTCCCTTCCATATACCAGACAGACTCTGCATTAATCCTTGCACTGCTGGTGGAGCCAAGGTTTCCACTACACAGCTCCAGGCTCCCTGCCCAGAGCCATGGACAGCAGGTTGAGTGGTCTATTCATATTCCTTCTCTTCTTGAGGACTTGTTACTCTTGCACTCACTGAGTGCAAAAGTCAAACTGCAAAACAAACTTTGTAGCCCATCTTGTTGAAAATACCCTGAATGCCTGCTAGGTAGAAGTTTGCTTGAGGCATGAGAAGAATAGGTCCCTGTACCCTAGGGTGAATGTGTGAGAGTGACTGGCTGTCAGTTGTTTGGTCTCGTGAGGGTTTACACAGGAGAAAGATGCTTGCTGATGAAATAACTCAATAAACAGCCGCAGTCAGAGCTGTGCAAACTGTGAAATGGCACAATTCTATACTTATTCATAGCATATTTTATATGCTTATCTCCTAAATCTTTTTATATCTGCTTACAGCAATGGGAATGGTTCCAACTCTCACTCCCAGGTTTATGGGGCAAGGCAGGGGGAAGAGGAGGGGTTAGCATGTTAGTGGAATGAACACCAATTTATGCAGCTGTAAGAAACAACACCCTTGGTATTGAAGGTTTCCTACTGAACAAGGAATACTGCAGATAAAGTGGGTATTCAACAAATGTACAGCAATGGTCACACAAATGAGCATGTCCCTTGAGCTCATGCTATCTGGTTCTTTGCATTTCCATAGTAGGGGATTGATCTTGCTTCCATTAAGAAAGATGGAAAAACTCCAAATGCTTTTGGTGGGAGCAAATGCCTGCCTCTATACACTTCAGCCTCCTGGGGTGTATATATTGTAGTCTGCATTTGAGCTACGTGCCTGTATGTATTTCCTATGCAATTTCAGCTTTTATAAACCTCTGGAGTTTGCAGTTTTGTTAGCAGTGACAATGATGAGCTTTGTTCCAACTGGTGTCTTCCCAGGGGAAATTTTTGTTTTAAAGAAATGTCACTTCCCAATGAAAAAATAAAAATCAGCTTGAAAATTCTTCATTGGTTCTGTATTTTGAGTTCATTCACAGGTTTCTCTTGCTTTCAAGTGCTTCGCACACTCTGGAAATAATGAATCAAGACACTGAAGTTGCTGTAGTGACCACGCACTTCAGTCCATCTTCTGATAGACTTGAATTATACCAATTTGGGTCCCCATCCAAATGGAGAGGGACAAAAAATTGCCCCTTGATTCATTTGTTCTTTCTCACCCTACATAAAGAGATTGAGCACAGGCTTTCAGTTCTTCTGGCTGCTTTTTGAGGCTGAATTTAACAGCATTCAGAAGGTCCTCTACAGATGCTGCTGGTTCAGCTCTGGCTATTAGTGGAATCTGGAGTTTAAAGTGTAATTCAAATGGCTTCTTCTAGATTCATAAGTATTCTTAATTTTATCTTCCTCTACTGTTCAGTCCTCCATGTATTTCTCAGTCTCTGGATATTAACGTAAAACATATGTTCCCCATTTCATTCTTCTTTAATTCTTATTGGCATCGTGTTTGTAACAAAGGAGAAACAAAACAGTTGCTTTGAGAGAAAATATTTATTGAAAAAAAACCAAACTTTTCTTTATATTTACATGTGAAAACACACAAAACCTTTGTGCTCTGTTTTATGAGTGTTATCAGGAAGAATATCTTTCAAGATTATCTTGAATACCATTCGCAGAATCACAGAATTGTAGGGGTTGGAAGGGACCTCTAGAGATCATCGAGTCCAACCCCCCTGTCAAAGCAGGCTCCCTACACCAGGTTGCACAGGTAGGCGTCCAGGCGGGTATTGAATATCTCCAGAGAAGAAGACTACTCCACCTCCCTGGGCAGCCCATTCCAGTGCTCCATCACCCTCACCATGAAGTTCTTCAAAGTGAAGTTCATTTTTTAGTGCATCTTATGTAATGAAAAATAAAAAGTGCACTTGCTAAGGTGTGTTTATAGTCTTTCATTACGTGGATATTTTACGTGTATAGAATCAGTTGATATCTGTAATGATAATCTGAAATCACATCCCAAAGTTGAAAAAAAACAAACACACAAAAACAAACATACAAACACAAAAAGTAAAAATAATTGCCCTGCTCACAAATGAGTTTTTGTGTGTTTGTGTTTTTGTTTTTGTTTGAAAATGTTTTTAGCTACAATTTCAGTTTTCATTACTGATTTGCAATATACAAGTTTACATCCCTAAGTCCCATGAAAAATAAGCTTGCCTGGACAGGTTCAGAGAGGATCAAGAGCTAAAGAGATAATAGAAAACATTGTATGCTAAGTAAGCACTTGTAAGTCTCAACTAGTAGTAGAATGCATATATTGAAAGAGAGAAGAGAAAGAGAAAGAGAAAGAGAAAGAGAAAGAGAAAGAGAAAGAGAAAGAGAAAGAGAAAGAGAAAGAGAAAGAGAAAGAGAAAGAGAAAGAGAAGAAGAAGAAAGAAGAAAAAAAGGAAGAAAAAAAAAGAAAAAAGAAAGGAAAGAAAAAGAGAAAAAAGTGGGGAAATGGAAAAAAAAGAAGTGAAAGGGAAAGAAAAAGAAAAAGATGAAAAGGAAAATGTGAAGGAAAAGGAAAGACCCAACACCAAGTATAAAATGAGACCGGAGCTTAGAGTAGCTTTCAGGCTCTTTTTCTCAATGGTCATAAGCATATACTGTGGAATGATTGCAAGGTTTTGCTATATCCTATAATGGATGCTGATACAGACTAAATCTGGGATATTGTTATCTGGAAATAACAATCTAAGTGTTGCAGGTGCTCTGTTACTTCCCCAAATCTGGCCAAGAATGACATTCATTTCAGAGGAGGGGTGTTCTGGTAAAAATACAAAAGAAGCATCAAATGTACAGATATATGAATTTCTTTCTTTCCCAGGATTAGATAACTCTCTGGGAACATGGCTTTATCTTCTGCTGAAGGTGATCTTTGTAGAAGATGCAGGTGGGAAGTTACTGTCACTTCAACCCTCCATACTATTCTCTTTACAGTATTTCATGATGCAAAGCCAAGGAGGGATAGTGGGGTCTCTCAGGGGGAATGAAGGGGACAGCAAGCTCTCAATTCAGTTAACGACTGCAGGAAGTGGTTTGCCAGTTTAGAGGTAGTCCCTGCACAAAGCCAGTGCCCTTCTCAGAAATGAACTTGCAGTTCTCTAAAGATAGATTACGCAAAACACCAGGGGGCCCTCGGGATCCTGCAGCCATAACTCCCCTAGCAAGGAGATCGAGAACAGCAGTGAAATGCCCCTTCGTGCAGCTGCTCTGTGGACTAAACCAACGCTCAGTGGAGTGGGACTCTTATGCAAGTTCTCAGGTTTCATATCCGCAGCAAACAAACTTGGTTAAAAATATGACAACTACTCCTGTCATTTTTTTCTATATAATTTTAACTGTAACTTCAAACTGCAAAGGTATCAGCTGCCTACCAGAGATGGCAAAGGGAGGTACATGAAAAGGAGAGGGCTTCTCAAAATTTGCCAGCTTTAGCACTGAAGGGTTACTTGGAACAACTCACACAATTATTTACAAAAGTTTTTTACAAGTGATCAATAGATGATACTAAGAGCATTCTAGTCAGGCCATCTGGAAAGGCAGGATTCAGTTGGATATAATTGCAATGGATCTGGTAATTGGGAATAAAATGAGATGACACTTCAAGAAGCAACTCTCATTGAGAGTCCCCCATCCACACTTCCAGGAACTGCACAATTCCTTTCATCAGAGCATCTCGCAAGTCCTGTAATTATTGAACTAATGAGGAAATATTCCAGCTAGTCTAGCTGAATAATACTATTTTGCACTGTATTATCTACACTTCTGTCAACAGATTGACAGAGTTTAACATCCCTGTGACTGGAGAAGAGATTTTTTGACTTATTTTCAATCCAACAGTCTTCATTTAATTTATGCTCCTGTCAGTTCATCACAAACCAGTCACTCTGTCTTAGGAATTACTTCAAAAGTGACCACTTGTTTATTATTTTCTGCCACCAAACTTTTACCCTATTCTAGGACAAATGCTTCAGGCAAAATAAATAAATAAATAAATAAATTAATTAAAATAATAATAATAATAATAATAAAATAGCATTGTGCTTATTTCTGTTTGGGAGTTGTTGTTGTTGTTGTTATTGCTCATTTTTTGTTTTGTTACCAGTAGGACCTCAAAATGCCATATGGCAGAGAGGGATGGGATTGTTGTGAAGATTGTTAGAAAGAAAGTTGACAAAGAATGGAACCAACCCTTCATCACTGAACTCAAGCTAAGGAACAGCAAACACAGCTTGCTGTGCAGATGCTTTGTGTTGCACCTGCACAAATCCATAGCACTTCTCTGCTTGAGGCAGAATTCACCCTAATAACAGTCCTTAAAGTAAAAGCAGGTGTCTTCTGAATTCTTGGTTTCATGTTGGTAGTAGTATGTTTAATCTCTAAAGGCAATGTACCTCCATAATTACTCACTGTCCTGCTTTATCTGCTTAGGTTGGATGTTAGGAAACACTTCTTTACAGAAAGGGTAGTTAAACACTGGAATAGGTTCCCCCAGGAAGATGGTTGAGTCACCATCCCAGGATGTGTTTAAGAGCTGTTTGGATGTGGTGCTCAGAGATAGGACTTAGCAGAGGGCTGTTAGAGTTAGGGTACTATGGTTAGGCTGCAGTTAGACTTGATGATCTTTGAGGTCTTTTCCAACCTGAGTAATTCTGTGATTCTATGATCTCTTGATAGGGACCATATAGATATATTTCTCCCCATTTTATGAGTTGTCACTTGATCTAATTTCCTGTGGCCACAGCACCATGGGGTCTCCTTTTCTGCCTTCTAGGGTTGGTGACATGGCAGCAGGAACCTACCCGAGGAACTGAAGGAAAAGCAGAATGTGCAAAAAAAAAAAAAAAAAAGTCAAAAAAAACCATACAAAAGAAATCAGCTCACTTTGAAAGAATATTCCACAACAATTGATGAGCTAAAACTTCAGCTGGATTATTAAATTATCGATTCTCCATGGGACAAATGCCATCTCAGTAAATTCCCAGTGCTGAAGGCCTCCTATGTCATTACTGACCTTTCCACCTCCATCTCCCAGCACAGGTTCTAGTCTTGGCAAAGGAGGTGGTCTGAAATGGTGCTGGCAGACTCAGGACTACAAAAACCCAGGTAAGTTATGGTAACAGCACATCACAGTCACTGTGATCACTTCCCCAAATATCGCTACACAAAGATTCCATACATGTGCGCAAGTGCTCCACAGACTTGCCTGATCTGGTACATGATGCAGCTAGCAGATGTGTCCTTGAATCATGGGCTTGTTTGCTACTGAACTCTTCCCATGTGCCTCCCGCATCCTTTTAATGGAAAACATTAGCTTTCAGGAGAACTCATGATCTTGTATCGACCCACAGAGGAAGGGAGTCTGCTGTGCTCCCTAGTGGATGAATCAGTCTAGCAAATGAGTGGGCTTTGTCTTTCCAGCTTCCACTTTCCCACTCATGGCCGGTTCTTGTGTTCCTCGCTTAATGTTAAATTCCCACACTGGGGACTTCTCGTGTAATTTAGACTGAGATTTTCTCCCCTTTCTTTTCCCTCCCTCCCCTCCGCCCCCCGCATCCTCTGTACAACAGAGCTGGCCACACAGCAACAGAGGAAATGAACAACATCTGGTGAGATTGATTCCTTGCTCTTGTAAGCAGTGTGAGCTAACAGCTGTGTCAGGCATTTCATCCAGCTCTGGAGTAAGAAAGAAATCAATCATGTATTCCTCTTTACCACACCTCCTCATTCTGGCATCTGCACTGGTCCTGCAAGATAATTGCCTGATTCACTTTCCTGAAAATACACCGGAATCCCACCCTTTGTACAGAGGACACTCCTTGATGTTAATAATGAAATGATTCCTTTAAAATGCAGGAGAGGAAAAGGGAAGAGCAAGGGAAAAGGCAAAGCAAGGAAAGAAGGGAGTTCATTACTGTGAAAGAAGCTGTGTTTGGATTGAAATAAAACAGTTTGAGGGTGTTGTTTTTTTTTCTCTATGTATTTACACACCTAATCTCTGTTGTATCCTATTGCTCTTAGTAGTACATAGGCACTTAGAAAAACTGCTTTTAGACTCTTAGGCAAAGGCATAATGAACAATTATATTACAATGGTGGCAACACATTTTCTTGGACTTAAAACTTAATGATGACTTTTTTGGAATTCAGAGCATGGAGGCACATGTAATCCAAGGCAGTAGTGGCCATAGGATGAGCAGTAGTGGTAGCAGGAGAAGGGTAATTTTCTTATAATTTAAGGGTGCCTGAGCCAGCTTTGGAGTTAAGGATTACTCTCTTCTTTATGAGTGTTCCTGCTGACACTGCAAAGGAGCTGCCAGCTATCCTCAATTGCCTGAACAGTTTCTGTGATGTAAGCATCCAACTGCTAAGAACTCAGCAAAGATCCACTACCAAGGTTTCATTAATAATTACTGTTCCACAGCCCCAGTTCTGACCACAGAAAAGATAGCACAGCTCAGGAAGGTAATATTTAACAGTTTGGGACAATTGAGCATCTGGCAACTGGTAGGGTCTATCCTAAAACACTCATACTGATGGTCTTGTAGATAAGCCAGCAGCAAAGAGCCCCAGGCAGAGGCAATCTTTGTTTCAGGGTGCCACTTACAGGCATGCTGGTTTTGACTCAGTTTCACTGGGATTTTGTCAAAAAGCAAGGCCTAAGGAGTCTAGAAATAGATGTTTGTTCATCATCATTCTGCTCAGATATTTGATCTGTAACCAAAGCTCAAATGTGGACCCTTCAGCAGATCAACTGTCAAAGGCTACATGCTGCTCCTTTCCACCACGACTGAAGCAATCTCTACTCCTGCTAAAGAAGTGCTTCCCTTGAAGCCCTTCAGAGTACTGGTCCCCACCTCCAGATATCCAGAGATGTTTATTGAGGATCCTACAGCATTAGTCATGAGAACTTGAAAAGAACAGCATGACATTGAGAAGGACAGTGCTATGTGATATTGCATGCAGCACACTATCCTGCAGTTCTGCTAACATTGGAAAGAGCTAACTTAAGAAACAAGAAAGTAGAAAGAACGTTGTTTGTTTGTTTGTTTGTTTGTTTGTTTGTTGTTTCGACTTCTGGTTTTTCTAGGAGCACCTCATGTCCCCAAGTTCAGTCAGTGATCAGTGAATGTTTCATTGCCACCTTCAGTCCTGAAAACCTCCTGAGCACAGAATCCTTATGTAAAAATGCAAGACTTTTTCTTTTTTTGCCAACTATAGACATATGAAAAAAGTCCTCAAACCAGTGAGATTCACTACTGTAAAACAGCACAGACAGTTTGGAAGCAGAGAGAGAAAGCAACCTAAGAGAAAGTGGGAAGCGGCCAATAAAAGACGTTTGTAAGCAAGGGAAGCAAGCTGCAGTGCTGGAGGTTTGCTAAGGGTTGAAGATTTTTCAATAAGCAATGTAACAGAACAGATTTATGATTTCACCATAAAGTTGCATGATACTATTTAATGAATTAAACATTCGCATACAGGTTCAGAGAAAATATTACTGACTGGGAGAGCATAAAAGCATTGGGACATTCTTCACATTTATTACTCATGAAAAGCTAAAGAAAGAAAGCAATCACAATAGCAATGAAACATACTTTTCCACCCACATAGCATCTGATCAAATATTCACAGATGAAATTTATATAGGGATTGATGGTAGGTTTTTTAAGCTGCAGTTGTAATCTAGATTCCACTAAAATCCAAATATACACATATATCTCAGGTATTTATAGGAGTCCTATTACCATAATAATTGAGCACTTCATGTCTTTTAATGTGTTTATCCTCATAACATCTTTGGAAGGGAAGACGGGCTACTGTTCCCAATGATGAGATGGGAGCTAAGGCACAAAGAGGCTATGGAAGGTAAAGTGCTTTTGTTGCCTTCAAGTTTGAATGTTGAAATTCCTGGAAATCAAGCATTTAGCCACATGAGAATGCTTAAGAGAGCCAGAGCCAAACAGCTTCTTAAGCAGTCAATAGCGAAGACTCCCTTAGACAAAGCACAGAGAATCATCTAAAATAAGATGAAACCCTCTGGGACATTTACATTTCTCCAGAATTCAGGTTCTCCCATCAAAGTTGCATGATAATAATGTCTGGCAGTGTGAGATACAGAGCCTGGACTCCTTTGTTAACTGAGTAGGGCATGCTCTTAAAATCACAAGCATTTCAAGCCCTATTCATATATCAGAAGCACTAAACAGGTTAGAAGCAGGAGTTCTGTGCTAGTAACATCAGCAATTTTGATACAAGTCAGATTTGGTCATTCATTGGCCTAGAGTTGCCTGATCAATGTGCTGTGAAAGAGTACTAAGGAGGACTGTAACATTGGAGTTCAACTTGATGATCCTCACGGGTCCCTGCCAACTCAGGATATTCTATGATTCTGTGATTCTATGGCCATGCAAACATATCTGCTGTAAAATAAGGAAAATAGGGTTAAGCCAGGAGGACCCTTTGAGGTCACAGCATATATCAGCTCTTCACCAAAAGAGACCTGGCAGATTGCAAGTAAAATATGTCTGATAAATATACAGGTACAGAAACAAGCTGATTTTTCTTTCTTTTTTTTTTTTATTTTTTATTTATTTATTTATTTTTTATTTTAGACCACCTGAGTGTGGTCATTGCTGACCACTGAGCTCCTTATTGTCCTTAGATTCTGCCTAGGTAGCCACTATGTATCTCTGCCTTCAAACACTCACTGCTGGTGAATGAAGAATGCTGTGATGAACTCTCAGGCTCCCAGGAGAAGTAACAACCCCGTCAAACAGAATGGAAGAAGCACAGAGGTTACGATCACGCCCCATCGCCTCCAGTTCCACACCATCACACTGGTGCCTTCCTCACACCAGCACTCAGCCATGCACGGAATGGCTCGCTTGAGTGACCTAACCCAGCTCAATCACATACCTAAGTGTTTTCTACTCTGACTCTCAGTCCAAGCAGTTCCCTGATGAAATATATTTATAGAAGTTGCAAGATTGATATTTCTGAGGTTGCTGAACAGGAGTGAATAGCTCTCCGTGTACAGCTTCCAAAGCCTTGTTCTTTGTTTAGTCCTATGTCACTGACCTGAAAGCATCTCATTTAAGCATGAGGTAATCTTGCATAATGTGAACTAGTCTTTAGAAGTATAATTCACCAAAATAATAAGACTGAGAATCGAATCTGAGAATCAAGAAGTCTTGGGTTCATACAAAGATGAGATTCAATTCAGATTCATTGCATTGGGATATGGCCAAAGGCCTTGTGTCTACAAATTTTATTCCAAACAACAGAAACTTATAATCTCACAGGGAAAAACAGCCCAAAGTATCCAAAAGCAATAACTGGCTCAGAGCACCATGGAAATAGGCCAGAATTACATTTGCTTCAGATGTGGTGGGAAATCATTCAAACCTTAGTTTGTGTTCTGGTCGGTTTGGAAATCTGGGTAAATCTGACACCACTACTGTGTTGAAAACATTCAAAAGATTTTTCCTACTCTTCTCCCATCCCCACCTCTAAAAGAAGAGCTCAGAACTGCTCAGCCTCCAACTTTGAAAAGGGATGTATGTGTTACCTAAATTCGCTTTGACAGCCAAAGATTAAAGTGTCTCTCTACAGACAAACCCCATCCAGCTCCCAGTTACCAAATGGAAGTTATACAGCAAGATCTTGAAAACACACAGGCAGCTGGTTTGAGCTCTATATTCCCACCTCCCAGAACAAAGGTATCCTATTCCATCACTAACCGGTCTGCTACAGAGGGATAAACACTCATTCACTAGGAGAAACTACAGTCTCGATGCCATGAGGTGTCAAAAATCAGTTGTCATTGAATTAATCTATAGTTGATCATACATGTTCATAGTTGGCCAAATCTCCATCCCTGCAGAGTCCAGCTTCTGCATGGCACTGCTTCAGAGACAGAGACTTTTTCCAGCAAGATCAGCCCTACAAAAGCTTGGACCAATGGTTTCATGGCAATTGGAGGTTAAGCAGTTTGGGGACTGCCCACTCTTCTTATTTTCTAGAAATTGCTGCACTGCAGTAAATACAGTCAGAATGTATTGTGATGCAATTCCAAAACTCCAACCTGGATGATTTCAACAGAGCAAGATGCAAATGGATGTGGTCCAAAAGTTATCTTACATGCAATTCAGCTTCCCTGTAAAGGAAAGAAGCAAATTCTGGGAGAGTAGAGGGAGGAAATATTTGGAAAGGCAATTATATCTGCCATCTAGTTTTAATCTTCCCATTCTTCTGAGTCAGTATCTTCAGGAAAGAATCCACTTGGAACTTTCAGTGATCCTACCGAAAACCAATCCATGTGTTTTGTTGTTTTTTTTTCAGCAGCATAACTCAGTGCATTATTTGTGTCATCTTATTTGTTATCCTAATTTTATTTTTCTTGAGTAAAGAAGAAAAGCCTCCAGGTTTTGGTTTTTTTTCAGTTCATTTCTTCTAGACTGAAGTTGAATATACAGAAATTAGTTCAGCTGGTTTTTGTCATTACTAGAAATAAAATAATGACTTAATGACTTAGTATCACATGGCATTCAGATTACAAAAGCAGTACTGCACAAAAAAACCAATGCAGCACATATTAAATTGGTTAAAATTTAGCTAGATTTCTAATAGTGACTGTGTGATGTGGTTACTTGAAATAGCTAGGGATTAGACTCAGTGACCCAGGAGGTCTCTTCCAGAGTTGTGCTCCTAAAAAGCAATTGTTAATAGGGATCCATCATCAAAGGGGTGTATTTTCTGTGGTTCTACAGAGATCTCTTTTTGTCCAGTGTTATTCAACATCTTAAGCCAGGATGGTACATTTTTTAGAGCATACAAACATTTGAAGAACAGTAAACAATAATGGGAACGTGTCAAATGCGCCTATAGCCTTGTAAACTGCATTATTTTGACCATCACTCTGCAGCCAAATGCAGTAATACAAAGTCACTTTTAGACCATATTTGGAAGTAGACACTCCCAAAAATCCGACATGCTGTCCTGTAAAACAGAATATGTGATACTTGGTTATACAAAGAGCATATTGTACCAAAGCAAAATGTTATTATTACCTCTGCATATGCTGCTGGTGAGACTATTAGTGGAATAATATGCATAATCCAAGGCAGCCGAAACACTGGAAAGGGATCAGAAAAAGGCTGCAGGAATGACTTGATGTCTGGAAAAACTGCCTTAAAATGAAAGACTTGAGAAACTTGACCTCTTTAACTTCTCTAAGAAGTAAAGAGGCAATGGCATCATAGTCTGCATTAGGAGGATGGAAAATATTTCTGATAATAAAGAATTGTACAGTTTAACAGACAAAAGGCATGAAATGTCTGAAAATTGCTTCCAAACTAGGTAACTTATGCATTTTTAATAACAAATTCGGATAATCACTTAAAGAAGTTACCAAGGCAAGTGGTATATTTGTAAATTTTATTTGTAAATCTCAGGAAGCCTGAGAAGCCAAGTACCTTCCATAGTAACATGGCCTGGCTGAAGTATTCATCTTGATAAGGGAATGGCCAGGGACCCTGCTGAGAAGAAAGCAGCATGAGAGATCCAAGTCCTTTTTGCTGATTTTAAAACCTGAGAACAAGGTGATCTGACCATTTTTATGGACCATCACATACAGCCTCTTGGTCAGGATCTAGAATCTCATAGGAATCTCCCCATCCACAGGGCATACTTATTTCATCTTCAGTGAGCCACATATTTGGCCTTTATTCTTTCTAAATCTTTCCACTACTTGAGTTCTGTTTTCATATCTTCATTTAATCCAGTGATTCCTCTTGCCTTCCCATAAAGTTGTCATTTCCTTCAGCTGCTCAGACTGATGAAAGAGCCATGCTGAAATAAAAGCTAAACGAGGTGAAAATATATCCCATAAAATCCTCCATTAGGGAGTTTACAGAGAAATTTCCTAGTTCTCTGGCTCAGATAGCCATATTTTATTCCTTTTAGGAAACAGAAACCCTTAATCCCCTAAGAATGCAGACAGAATCAAAGAGCATGAGGAGGCACTAAGTTGCAAGAAGAGAAGGCAAGAAGGGATAAAAGGAAGAGAGAAGGAGAGAAAGGGAAAGAAAAAAGGAAGGATGGGAGGAAGGGAGAGAGGAAGGGAGGAAGGAAGGGAAGGAGGAAGGGAGAGAGAAAGAAAGTAAGCTGTGGTCATCTCTTTATCACAGTGTGAACAAATGGACTATCCCTGCAGCTATTGTGAGGAGCACAGACACCAAGAGGAGCCGAGAAGAACAAAAAGTACAATAAGCTGGAATCTACACAAATTCCACGGTCAGATAGCACAGGGCTAACACAGTGTAACAGACCACTGAGCTCTTAAAGAGCCAAATGCTAATAGAAAAAAAAATGTTCTTTAAAGAAAAAGAACACAGAGAGAAGAAATTCATGAAATGCTTGTGTTCGGTCATGATTAAGTAAGAGATCAAGAGAAATAGTAGATTTGATCATTTCTTATTGCCTAGATGAGAAACTGATCTGTCTTAGAGCAATATATATTCCATCCCATCTTATATAACACCTCAGATTATGAAAAACTAGTGCTTTGTGAATGTGCCTAGTAGCAACAGCACATCCTTTCCTAAGGTTGTTCAAGCAGTTAAATGACTTTGTAGGCTATTTAATTTCTACTTCTGATAAGGATATCTTATGTGTTTCATTTTTTGTCGGACTACATTTACACTTGTGAGGTAAATATAATTATTTCCCCTACACTTTCCTGGTCTTCTCAAATTATCAAGAGACAGAGGAATTAAAACTATCTGCATTAGAAGACAGTGGGATTAAAACTGTATCTGTATTTTAGTGAATCAGTGCTGCACTATAACATAGATGCAGTATTTCCTGGCCATTTCAAGATGTTTATATGACAAATGCTGCCTGAACTTCTGACATCTCTTGTTCAAGTCAAGTCCAGTACTGTATGGAAGATGGTCAACATCAGGATTTGGGCTTGTGCTATATCAATTACTTTTCCCTGCAAAGGGGTCCTCTATTTTTATTTTTATTTTTATTTTTATTTTTATTTTTATTTTTATTTTTATTTTTATTTTTATTTTTATTTTTATTTTTATTTTTATTTTTATTTTTATTTTTATTTTTATTTTTATTTTTATTTTTATTTTTATTTTTTTTAAATTTTTTCTTGTCTTTGCTGCTGTCAGCTTGCTTCTAAGAGACAAACATATGGAATTCATTGAGCATACAACAAAACCCACATTCAATTAGATATTGATTGTCTGGAAGGACAACAGTAATGAAATGTGACCGAGGGGAAATTCACGGGCTAATTATATATAATATACTGACCCAAGTATCGTGGGCAGAGGGGAATTTTACATAACCAAAACAACAACAAGGAATGGCATTGTCTCCTCCACACCCTGTGATCACACAGCAGTGTTCCTGGAACCAGCCTGGCCTTTTGTGAGAGTGACTCTTTGAAAACCAAACCTCCAAAATTTCACTCTGCTTCCAGTCATACAGACTACAGCTTCACCTGAACTGAGTCTAGGTAACTGTCTGCCATGAGCAAAACATTTCCTCACTCCATCTGCCAAGCTCATCACAGCTAGTCAGAGTGAAGCAAACCAAACCGCCATCTATTGACTTTGGTTCTTTACGAAATCACACTTTTTGCCAACATGATATGGACAGAGTAGATCACCATGCCTGGATCTATACATAACTCTGACTTCTAGCACAGCTTTAAGTGATCTGTCTATGTCTGTTTATCCCATCTAAACTTTTTGTCTGTACTCCGTGTAGACAAAAATGATTCATTTTAAATAAATCCATCCCAGCCAATAGAGATGTCTCAGGGAGATGCCTGACTTGCTCCTTTGATGACATTGGGTACTGACTGTACAGATTACTACATCAGGCAGACTGAATTATATCCTTATTTTCTGACTTCAGAGGACAGTTTTCAGTGGGTGTGACAGTAAGCCTTCTGAAATCCACTTTATTGGCTTTGAACCAAAGCAAACATGTGCTAAGAGCGTGAAGGAGGATGCTTATTCTCTGTGAGACCACCAAGATCTGTACCATTCTCTGTCTCCACTGGTTATTGAAGGGGTCTACGGTTACTAGGGCCCTAAATGAGACACCTCATTTGAATGACTGACATGAGATGGGTTTAATCTCTCTTTCCTGACATTATCTGCAGTTATTTCCTTGCAGCACCCAGATCTGTCAGCTGTACAAATTCTGTAGTATAAATTCTAATTAAGGTCCCAATCTTTTGCCTGTTTTTGCGGAGATACATTCTCCAGAAAGTAACAGTAATAACACACGTGATCAATAGGACTGTCACTAAAACTCAAGTACCTTAAAATGTATTTTCTTCTTTATTCTCTTCCTCTAAATAGTCTAATCCTTTCTTCCCTCTGATATCTTCAATTTGTACACATTATGATGTCCCCCTGTCAAACTCCTTCTCCCCGCTCCTTTACCATGCCTATAGGAATGTATGTTAAAGATTTCAGCACTGATGCACCGTGGTCTGAATTACACAGCACTCATAAGGAATGTTCTATGCAAAATACTGCCATTTCTTATAAACCAATCCCAATCTCAGTATTTATTTGCATGGAATCTTCTGTGGAAAAATATAAATAATTTTATTTCCTCCTTCCTATATTAATATCACGATTCATAAAAACGATCAATAATTCTCTTTTTTTCTTTTCATAATGTGTCAGATCTGCATCAGTAGGAAGGCAAGCAGGAGGGGAATTGAATTTCGAACAATCTGATAGTGATAGGACAAGGGGGAATGTCTTTAAACTGAAAAAGAAGAGGTTTAGGTTAGATATTAGAAAGAAATTCTTTACTCAGAGTCGTTGACACAGAGAAGCTGTGTATGCCCCATCCCTGGAGGCATTCAGTGCTATGCTGGATGAGGCCCTGGGCAACCTGACCTGGTGGGTGGCAATTCTGAGCATGGCAGATGGCTGGAACTGCATGATCTCAAAGATCCCTTCCAACCTAATCCATTCTGTGATTCTATGTCTTATTCTGAAAACAGCAGAGAATTTACCATCACACATGACTTGCTTTAGCATCTCAGGAACAGGATAGCTCCATTTCAGGGAAGTTTTGCGGTGCTGTTTTGTCTCACTGTGGAATGAGAACATGCTCCAGTTAAAAGTAACGGGTTCTATCTGAATGTGTGTCTGCTTACAGGTTAGTGTAACAAGAATTGGTCTTTGGCAGTCACGGCTCCAACTCAGCTCCAAGACCACAGACTAAGGTGAAAGCTGTCACCTACTAGAGAAGAATTTGGCATGCCCATTCCTTTTAACAAATTCTGAAGGATGGGGGTATCCATTTCACTGACATTCTGATCTCATCTACAACTACCACGCAAGCTAGTAGATCTAAGTCATAAAGCTGAAACGCTTTGAGGATATTAGCCTAATGGAGGTGTGTGAAGCACTTTTCCTGCTTCAGATTCACCATTGGAATCCACAGTTTCCCAGTGGGAAACTACAGATTCTGCATCATCCCAGTCTGGGACATTGCCAAGAATTTCTGCAGCCAGAAGGGAACACAGTCTCATACAACAAGAAACAGAGTGATGCAGATGTTTAATGTTTGTTCTTCTCTGCAAATCTGTGCTAAGGATGCACAATGCGGTTTTCATCATAAAACTTATGTGGACTTCCATCTTCCATTATAACAACCTATGGGTTTGATAAGTGTATGGATATGCAGACACAGAGCAACTACCTTGGCACTGGAAACAGCTCTGTATTAGTCCAGTTTATTACTCCATCACTTTCTAATAACTTCCTACTGTACCAACTATTTCAAGGAGTGCCCTAACTACCAAATAATTACAGAATAGGAGTGCTGTGGGGGATATAATTAATGCATGCACTAGAGTAGCCTCATTTCACAGTCACAGACACAAGACACACAAATGGCTTTCTTGTATGTGTGAGTTACCACAACACTGTCTTTTGCAAGGACAAGGCATAAACAATTTCAATGTGCTCCACAGTCCAGGCTTTTCCTATTTAAAATCAGTGACAGTTGTAGGCACAAATTACGTTTTTGAGCTGCTGTGGATGAGGCCAACACATTCCTTGCCTTCTGAGAATTTGGACATTAACAAAAGGGGACAAACGTCCTAAAACATTACAGCCAGACCCAAGGAAGTCTCATTTGTTGGTCTTTCCTTCTACATATGTTAATTTTCAGAAACATATGGAAATCTACCTGTTAAGATCAGCTGTCAATGAATCGAATTTTAAGAACCACTTGCATTTTTTCCTTGTGTTATTATTTCTTCCAGAGCACAAAGGAAACTTAATCCAAATCCCAGTGCCTGATGATTCTGGGGAACTAGCACTTCTTTCTTTAAATATCTTTTATCATTTTTGTAGCTTTGTATCACGCCACAGATCTTAGAAAGTGATCCTTCACTGTCATGGCCTGCTCACTGCCACACATTTGTGTGGACAGTCAAAGCAATGTTGTTCTGAGACACAGAAATTGTCCTTCTCTCACCATACCCCATCTCCTTCCCACTAGCACTGGATGCAAACCACCATGCAAATAATTAACATGCTTCCCTCCCTTTGGGTTGACTGATAAAATGGAATCAGACACATGAATTTTTGGTCTCCACTGATCTTTGAGTGCACTGTGTTATGACAGGGTGTGAGGTGACATGTCAGATAATGTATCATGTCACACTCCATGACTATTTGATGCCATTTAGTGTAATGCATCCTGGCATGCCATGATGGGATGACACAAAATGAGAAAGAAGCTGAACTGGAAATACCAATTACCCACTCTTAACCCTGAGGCAGTAGGGGGAAAATATGCCTGTGTCTGGGTGACCCTTGCTCTGCTTATTGCCCGAGTTTCATAATTCAGGGGGTTTGTTTCGAGTATTCTACAGTCTGAGGTCATTGCTATCCATTCAGATGGCCAAAGTGTCTGTAACCTCCGCCTTCATCACAAATCTAGGAGAAGCAGCGGAGAAATCAACTGGAAAAAAATGTAAATCACTGTTCCCAGAGTGTCAAGTTGAGCTGATATTTTGTGTCTAATGAGCTGCAAAGCCACAGGGTACAAGGAATAAAGAAAAGGCAGGAGAGAGCGGGCACCGCACCAGCAGTGAGGTTGAGCCTGAGAGAAAGCGTGCATCCAAAGGCTGCACGGGCAGCCAGGGTCAGGGCTTGTTAGGTGTCCAGAAGAGTGAAACAAGCTGGAAATAGGGACAAAGTGCACTATTCCGCTGTAGGTCAATCCTGTGAGAAAGTTTATCTCCCAGCTTATCTGTAATATCTCACTGACACCTTTTCCTCTATCTGAAGTCATTGCTCCTCTGATCTACAGCCAGCCTGCTCAGGGAATTGCTCCTAAATTAATCCACACAAATGACCCATGTCAAGGCATGTTCAGACCCTTGGGCACGGTGCGAGGGCACAATTTCCCATGTGGGTACGCTGACAGACGTGGGACCAGCAACATCCCACCTTCTGATATGAGTTACCAACATGAACAGAAGTGCTCAGAATATTCCTAGCTACTGGCAAGCACAGAGTGATGCAGAGTCTTTGCTTCATGACAGCTGAGCTTATTCCTATTGACAAGACAAAAGTCAGAAGGGTTGCGGAAGCTTTCATTCTTAGAATCACCTTCCACCTTCACACCTTTGTGCCTCTCTGCTACATATTCCTAAGAGCTACAACTTCCACTCACATGTCAAAATCCCAGATTTCAAATTCATCACAGCGGGAATGAGCTCAGAACAAGAATACGGCTTCTGCTTGATACTAAAATAGTTTACTGCTTTCTTTTCATAAGCCTGTGTGAGGTCATGCTCTCCAAACATTCCTTTGACATTGTCAGTGACCAGACCTTTTCCATCCCTTTTTTTTTTTTTTTTCTCCAATTACTAATTCTTGAGAAACAATATCTAAAAAGTCCCTCTGTTCATTTCACTTTAAGTATGCATGTACGGCTAAATGTGCCCAGTTACCATTTGCCTAACATTATGACGGGTTTGCTAAGGACACTTGACTTCAGAATTTTTCAATGGGAAGAAAGAAAGTCAAACATTTACACGTCGTAAAAATCTTGCCCTCATCACATACTGCATAAATCTGCATAGGAGAAGTTAATCACCACTTTGGTTTTGGGAAAACAAACAAACAGTATCATGATTCAAACTAAAGTTATACCTCCACAAATAATGACACAAAGACCTGCCTTCAGAATGTCCAGCTGAAGCTGCCTTTTTCTGTTCCCACACAGTTTTTAGTGCTTTGGAAATAAACTGCTTTATGGCATATTTTCATTAGTTACCTCCATAGTTGGAGAAACATTACCATCACTATTGAAAACTATTTTACTGATATTGTGAGAAAGATGGAGAAATGCCTCTAGAGTGCTTTCCATCAGAAATGACAATGAGCATGTCTTGTGGTATCATTTAACATCTGACAGCTACAAATATGATATGGCAGATCATAACTGCACTGGACTCAGAGATGGACAAAAAAAATCCACATTGTTCACAGATAAGCAAAACTGGGAGACTCTTTATGGCAAAACTGAGAAGAACACACATCCTAAGACTAAAATGCCAGCCAGTCTCTAACGGGGCAACAAAACTGAACAAATTTCAAAATCCCCATGACATTCCCAGAAGAAAAGTGCTCAAAATGATGCAATCAAATTCCAACCAGATGGAATACTGGGGGAAAAATAATAGAAAAAGATAAAACAAAATCAGACATCTGAAGCTGTTGCACCAGATCAGTGGGGCAACTGTGGGATTTAAGATAACATCTCCATGTTAGGTCCTGAACAAATGGTTGTGAGCAGGAATTCAGACATAAAACAACACTCAGCTCAGACAGAGACATAGACTAAGCCATGTGAGTGGCACAGCTCAAGATGCAAGATTTATTTATTTATTTATCTGTTTATTTATTTGAAAATCAACATATATAAGATAATCTGACACAGAAACAAAGTCCATTCAGGACAGCAATGAAGGTTAACAGAAAAAGGAGCTTCCTGAGGTGACAAATCTGACAGATGGAATAATCAGCAATATCCACCTTCACCTACAGCAAAGCATAGAGCTGAGTTGATTCTGCTGGTCTCCACTTACTCACATCTTTGCAGCAGTAATAGATACCCCCTTTCAGCACTGCCCTGTTTCTGACTCCTGATCCTATAGGCCATCTCTGAAAAGTGTCAGCCCAGCCCAAGCAATTATCAGTATAGCATGATTTCTGTTACAGTGTACATATGGGTTAAAAATGGTTATTTCGTAGAATCTTTCTTCCAAAGCATATTTCATATATTCGCATTTCTAGTTCATTTTTCCTTTTGACTCCAGACCTGCCTGTGTTCTGATTCTCCTACAGTTTAAGCAGAACATCCCTTGCACTTGTATAAATTTTACTCTTTACAGGCTATACAAAATATTGTTAGGCCTTAAAGGACAGCCTCTACAAGAACAGGAATGATCATAATGCTTCCATGGGAGCCTAACAACTGCCTTAATTTCTTATTTTATTGCAGTAAAACTGTGCATGATTGAGTCATTCCACCCTCAGCAAATTGGTAACTGCAAATAAAGAAAATGCTTAAACAACTTGGATGGTGATCAAAATCTCAGTCCCGCCATCAATTGTATTTGTATTGTTCAAAGTGTTGGTGCAATATTGGTGCATGCAAAATTCATCCAAAGCACAAAAACAGAGAAAAGACATTTGCTGGTCTGTTAAGGAGCCCTCTTCTGGTAATCACTACTTATGGACACTTTCTCCTCTTGAAAAATTTTTCCTCTTTGCCTGTCACTCTTATCTTTATCTGTTGGTGTAGACAAGATTCATTAACACCCAGCTCCAAAAACTACACTAAAGTCTGCAGTAACATTGCACACACACATTAGACTGAACTTTGTCCATGAGGTAATATTGTGCTCTTCAGTGGGAAGGAGGTATGAGAAGTGGTCTCAATGTCTGTGTAAGAATGGCTCTTCCCAAGCATGAAGCCTACATTAACTGTAGCACAGCCACTGGGGATTCAGAAAAAAAAGGGATATAAATGCTAGAATAGAAGAGCTATAGTACTGCCAAGAGTTTTTTCCAATCTCGGGGCCACTAATACAATACCTGCTTTTGAGTTTCCAGTTGATACATTTTTAAAGGGCGTGGATTTCTTTTAAACTAAGTAACTTTTCTCTGTGCTTAAATCAGGAGTATGGCAGAAATTTGTGCCACACAGACATTATAGCTGAAAGAGTCTAAGTTACTTGGTCTGAAAAATCGAATCCCAAAGTTTATATTTCTTTCCATCCAAGCTCATTAAATAAATAAGGATTAACAGAACCATGTTGTCTGTCAGACAGCTCTTCACCAATAGCTTTAACATGTCAATCTGCATCAATCAAATGTGGGAAAGGAGTCACAAGCCTTAGAGGTGCCGCATTCCTACAGCTTGTCTGGATATAGGAAGCTAAGTGGGGAGTAAGACTTATTAACTGCAGCAAGGTCAATAGGCAGTAATTTATTTTAGATGCCAAAAATCCACTTAAGCAGTAACTCTCATACTCCTCAATTGACAAACACATAAGAAACTTTGTTATATTGTTCATAATGTTTTCCTCCATCCATCATGCAATAGACAATACTGAAAAAGATTGAAAGTCAAACTATCTTTTATGTTAACCCAAAGCTGAGTATCTCCCTTCTCAATTGAATTTTATAAACAGGAAAAGCAAGATCAAGACTGTATCTTACAGCAATGAGCAGCTTTTAACACAAGACTTCATGTAATATTGCAGCTACCATTCACACCTGACTGCAGCAAATAGTGAATCCCCTGGAAGAAGATGTTATTCAGTATTCCGTCAAGTATCAGGTGCTGACCCATATACAATCTCACCACCAGTAGTAGTTTTATATAGGCATAATTTCTAAATGAAGCCATGTGCACTGTTCCTAATGGAATCCTAATACTTACAGATGAACCACAGACCACAGCTATAAGAATTTTTATTTCAGAACTTCATATAACGGGTTTTTATTGAAATATCTGCCACTGCAAGAACAAACAACCCTATCTAAATTAAGAAATATTGGACACAAAACATTATTCCTCAGTGACAGACCTCTCTATGTAACATCTCCTGAATAGTTATCAGCAGCACATCTGTTGCTCAGGATCTTAGCAGACAGATATGTACAGGGGAACTTGTATCACTCCTTGATTCTGTTTTGCAACAGCATTAACTTGTTCAAACAATACTCTACTGGAGATGCAGGACATCCTCACAAAAGTGATGAAGCACTAAGTCAAGAAGAACATTCAGTAATTAGTAGGATTTCTTATCAGCCGTAGCCTCCTAAGAGGATCTCTTTCCCTACACTCATGAGGAATTAAGCAGAACTGTTTTTCTTCAATACTCTTCATATAGACTTACTTGATTATGGGTTTTGTTGCCGGGTTATTATTACTTTTACCACAATACTGGGAACCAGTCTGGGAAATGATGCTGTAATATTCCAGGAAGAAATTGCAAGATCAGGGGAATACTCTTCCTTTCATCACCCACAAAGCAACTCACAGATCATTTCAGAGAAATAAGTTAGAGAAATAAGTTATAAGAACAGCTGAGGGGAACCATGACCCAGTGAAATATGTCCTTAAATCCAAATGGAACAGCCATGCAGTTTTCCTCACATTCACTGAAGTATCTGCAGAAGAGAGATCTGAAGAGAAAGAGGAACAGTAACTGATAGCTTTCATATGGAATGTCTCTCTTACTGCATTTTGAGAGTGGGAAATATGTAAATAAATGCCACATTGAGGGAGCCTCTGGAACACCAGTAGCTCATGTAAAGGACAAAAAATCAAACCTTAAAATAAACCCTTCTTTCAGGAGAAGCCAAGCACTGGTGTGATACTTTGTTGTAATTATTATCTGTACATTGGGAGGACATGGAGGCCTCCATAAGCAAGGTTTTTTGTTTTAGGTTCTTTACACAAGGATTGTAAGAGAGAATACTTATTGAAAGACCTTTTCAAATAGACAAGAAAAACATGAGAAGATGGACAGCAGTATAATTTTCTAGATGAGGAAAGGACAGGAAAGAAATTAAGAAGCATGCCCAAAGGAATGGCAGAAATCACCTGCAAGGTGCTGATGTGGTCCCAGCTTTTTAGTCACATCCACTAGTAGTTGTCTACCAATACAGAAACCACCTGGACTCACATAATAACCACATGATCATCCCCCCTGACTACAACTCAGTCTCTTAGTCATATCTCTAAAGCCTAAGAAAGTAAAAAAGCAAAAGTTTGTCCAGCAAAAACTAAGCTGCCACTAAGTTTTAATAAGAAACACTTAGACATGTTCTCAGATACCTTCTTAATTCTTGCTCCCTAAAATCCTTGATTTCCTTTGAATATATGACCACAATACATGACCTCATAATAGGTGCTCACCAAATATTCTTGTTTACCTGCTGTATTCCTCCAAACATTTCACTCCCTTATCTAAAATCTGAGGGATTTACCCATCTTCTTCAAGTGACTAGAGGTAGTACATTGACTAGACTGACCAGTCCAAGGAAAGCAAGCAGAATTATGCCCTTGAAATACATTTCTCAAAAGTCAGTAAGATCATGATGAGGACAGACAAGTTACTTTCTGCTCTCTCCATCCCTGGAGGTTTTGAAGACCCTATTGAATAAAGCTCTGCTACTCTGATCTCACAGCTGATCCTTCTTGGAGTAGGAGGTTAGATGAGAAACTTCCTGAAGTCCCTTCCAACCTGGATTAAACCCATGAATTTACAGTTGTACTGTGTAAAATGAACGTCCATCTTACAGAAAATTAATTATTATTTTAATGCTGCACCAAAATCTGCAATATGATTCAGTTTAAGTCACGTCTCACTGAAACTGACAGAAATAAGTATGACTCTTGTCTACATGAATTGTGTATTAGACACTAAGAAGTAATTTGTGTTACTGATGGTGGTGTTTCCAGTGGTGTTTCCAACAGCCATCAGATAAGCTAATAACTTTCTACTATCTAATCATTTTTCTGATAAGGTGTATAATTCTTGATAGGAAATCTGATAGCAGTGTGGTAAATGGTATTGAAATCTTACCTCCTGACCTATACTGGATCTTGTGCACCCCTTTCTTTCTGCCTGATGTATCAACTTGCACCATCCCACAGAGACACCTGCAGCATCACAAAGCCTAAAGCACTGTGCATGTAATCCTACATGTAGGTCTCCGATGCAATATTTACTGCACCTACCTGATGATCTGCAAAGCATTAGGCCATCAGGAGCCCATCTGCACTTTTTCAGATGTCAGCCAAGGCAACAGGCCACAAACTCATATCAGAAGATAACAGCAAGATCTTGATTTATGCAGACACTTTAAGGCATTCGGGTCAGCCTTATTCTTTCTACAGGGTTTATGAAATACCTACCAGGAAGGATTCTGAATTTTGACTAGGTTCATTCACTAATAAACAGTGTCTCACAAGAGCACTTAACAGTTCCTAATCATCAAAACATTTATTTTCTTTCTCGTTACCAGACATCTACATGTAATATCGCAAGATACAGAATATTTTTTGACTCTGGAAACTTTAGATCAGTGTTGAGCATTTTCCCAAAGTGATACACAGTAGTTTCATGGTGCATTTGATTGATGAAGTGTTTGCTGGATGACATGCTATGAGCTGTGCTATGAGCTGAGGCACAGGACTTTAATGCACAGAGTCTGGTTGGGTTCATTACTTACACCATTGGTTGGCAGCTTCAAAGTTGGCTCCGATCTACCCATGTGATTCTGATGAAATGGGAAACCATCATATTTTCTATGGGCACAGTTTAGTATGACGCTCCTGTATAAAAAAATCCCTGTTATACTAAAAGAGAGAACATGGGCTGCCAATGTGACATTCTCGATATTACACTACTTCACAGTAGCTGGTAGCCTTACTGAATATAATAAAACCCAGGACTTTGTGAACACAGCTGAGAAACAGTGGCTTTATTAGTTATCAGTACTCAGCTGAATTTTGGAGACTGTCCAAATGATTGCTTATGCACAGAGATGTGGAAATGTAGTGTAATTTCAATGCTTTTATGAAGTTTAAGATAAGAGATCTGAACCCATAGGCCAATAGTATGAGCTCTGAAGGCTCCTGGCTTTCAGTGTACTCAACTGCCAGGTCTACATTGTGTGTTTGAGCTCTGGAACTACTTTCCACACCTTCCAGCTCACCTGTGCAAAATCACAGACAGTAGCTTTGATGGTAGAGGAATCTGTAAACGTAAACATATGTCAAGATAAAATGGGACATCCCAAAGAAATCACGTTGTGTTACTATGAAGAGCTAATGATGATCTATAGCCAAGGGTCTGCAAAAAATATAACATCAATTAGAGCAACTGCTCTTTTTGTTCCCCTGAGCATTAGAAAACACATCAGATACTCAGCAAGTTATGTAATAGGAAGCAATAATTTCCGGCAGTTTCCACATCAGCATATTATATAATGAACACATTGATGTGGAACTGACCAACGACCAAGCCACAGAAGGATGTAACTTCAGCAAGTGGATTTATAACTCTTCAAAAAAAAAAAAAGAAAAAGAAAAAAAAAGAAAGAGAGCGGAAGAAAGAAAAAAGGTGTTAGCTCCAATGTCATGCTTTTTCAAATAGAAACATTCCAGGCACTCTGCAAACATTGTGCAACGTAGTTCTACGAAGCTCCAAGAAAGAAACTGAATGGGTACAACTATCCTCATTTCGTATTTGTGTAAAGGAAGAGGAGGATTGGAAGTTATGAGCTACTGGAATCTGGAATGAGACTGCAGGAATTTGTACTCTTGCACCAGTTCAACCAGAAATACCCAACCTGACATTAAGAAAGCTGCTTTACTACAAAATTCAAAGGCATTTTAAAAACTATGATTATCCAGTGAGATCTTCAAATGCTCCATAGCTTTATTGGTTTTAAGGGAATTTAGTGCAGAATCTTTTCAGGAATCTTTTAAAAAAATATACCTTTGGCATCTCCTGACTCTGGCACTGGTGGTTAGTCCCAAGACTGTATGGGCATTTCATATTACACATATGCCAACTTGAGGTCTCTTAGATCCCTCTTCGCAAACTTGAGTTGCTAATATTGTTTGCTTATTCAGTCTTCTGTGTAGGTGTTTTCTGGAGCAAGGACAGTCAATATCCTACATGTTTATTCCATGCATAAAATTTATAAAGGAATAAAATTTTTATAAATAATAATAGGAAGCAACATTAAAAAGGTGAGTCCTGTTGTCAGTCTTTGAAGAGTCAGCCTGAAGTTAAACATGCCCAATCTCTGACTCAGGTAATCACAACTTTCTCCACATGAAAGATCAGATTCAAAGAGTGGGGAACATCAGGGGAATATTTAATGTTTGTATATGTCCCCTTATTCTCTGGGACTGTAAGAATTCCTAGGACAGACCATATAGGAAGCCGTAATCACTGAAACCTCATTCTCACATAAAGTACAGTTCACTGTACTTGATTAACACATGCAAGAGTCCTGGTCCTTCTTCTATGAGGATCAGTGGAAGCTTTGCCACTAGTGCCACCAGCAACCAGACAAAGGAAAATGTCCTTGGCTTTGTGCTTTTTTGAGCAATAATTTCTACAGCCAAGGTACAATGAACCAGAAAGATGAGTGTATAAGTATTTATTTTGAAATGACAGCATCAGGTTTGACAAGTGACAGACTGAATGCAACAAGTCTTTGATTCTGACAGGCCATTCCTTTTCCATTGTCCTGAAGGTTACACAAACTAAGAGACAACCATTACTACATTCAGTCTGCAAGTCAGAATTCCTGGGAAATTACTTTGTTTTACCTTGAAGTCTTTAGAACAATACATTTTACAGACATATTCACATCTGCTCCCAAACTTCTAAGACATTTTCAGGTAATTCAACCTTTTTTCAGCCTCATTAGATTTACCAAATAATTGCAAGCAAACAATCAGACCTTTCTGAAAGAGAAAGACTATGCAAGTTTGATGCATTCTTAATTGGTACATCCATGCACCACTGAATATTTCTTGGGCTCATTGCCACTGTGTGATTTAATGCAGCAGTCTGTACTTCCCCCTGTGTCTGATAGTAACGTGACAAGGGATTTTAAAATGTATGTGTCTGGGAAGCATAATAAAGTAAAAATACTGGGGAGAAAGCAAGGAGGGAATGTATATTTATAGTAGGTTTTGTATAAGCAGAGCCAAATCACACTTCTAGTGAAGTATGAAGTGAGGGAGAGGGTATTCTGTGATTCTGTGAGAAGTACGTGGCTAAGGAATATGTGAACGTGTAGATACTTAGCCCCAGTGAAAATGAAGCTTATGAGTTTCAAATAGGGAACTTAAAATACAAGAATGCAAAACCAGAGATTGTCTGAATATAAAGTTTGTCTCTTGGGACCTTACACAGCTGCAAGGATGTGCACAAAGAAGTGAAATTCAGGGCTCTGTAAACATTCCCAGTTCAAACTGGCAATGTTTCTACATACGTTTCTCTCATGCCATAGAATTGCTCAGGTTGAAAAACACCTTAATGATCATCAAATCCAATCATAACCTTGTCATACTTCCCTAACCCTAACAACCCTCTGCTAAATGATGTCTCTGAGCACAGGAGGTGATATCAGCAAAGATATTCATAAAGCATCTGTTGCGTCACTGGAGGGAAAAAGACAGAGCCTGGAGGAAAGGAGACATCTGAGCAGGTGGGAGGCACACAGAAGCAGTGCTCCAGGAGGCATGCCAGGAGGGGCTGCAGGAGAGAACATAAACCTGAGCAATTCAGGCTCATTGTATGTAGGTGCTGGAATACCCTGTAATCCAAGACCCAAAATGTCTCAAAATTTCCTTCAGCTCCCATGAGGACAAAGAATGTTAACAGCAAAACTCTGGGAAACCTGCACCCAGCACTTTGGGTTTTAATAACTTTTAACCTAGAGCAATGGGAGGAAAGAAAGGACTTTCTCTTTTACAGGGAGGAGAAGATAAGGAATGTGAAGAATATTTAATTCAGCACAAGATCTGGTGTCCAATCTTGGGCAGCAGACAGAAGCAGGAGATGGAGGAGCTAAGAGGACCAGGCTGGTCCATGGATGTAAAGTAACACGGCTCCTGCAGACCACATTGTTCTCTGCTTTCTAACAATGCAAATGCATCACAAATCAAAACCTGTCCTGAGTGCCCAGAGTAGTACACTTAATTCCATCTTTTTCTCTGATATTACTTCTAATTCTCAGGGGATCTGGTGTGACAATCATATCTTGTAGTTCTTCTTTTTCAAAGTGCAAGGTCTAAACATGGCCGAAGTCAAAAGGAGTTTTCAGCCCTTGATGGGATCTGGACAGCAAACAGCAGAATAAGGCTTTTTTTTTCAGGGGAGACCCAGCAGACACTCCATGACAGTGATCAATGGGTCCCAGAGCAGAAAAAGAGGAAGATCAGGAATACTGATCTCATTTGGCATGCAGACAGCATCTTCGTTTTGCTGCATGTCCAGCTCAGTGGCAGAGCGATGAGTAAAGGTCGCCCTGGTGACCCCAGTCTGGATAATGTCCCCATATGGTGCATTGACACACAGACCTGTACAATGAGCTGTCAGGAGGAAAGGCTGGACACTTCTTCACACTCAAATTGCACTGTCAGAAACTTCAGACAGAAACGTCTTTTCAGTCTTAAATCACACTGCTCAGCACATACTAAAAATCTGGGCACTTTGAGGGCTTTTTTAGGTCTTCTCTTAGTAAAAGAGAATTTTCCAACTCATAAAAAATATATACATATATTAGAGGTGATACAGTAAGATTAATTGGATGAAATTATGCAGAAGTATAGAATCATTTATATAGATTACTCTTAATAATTACAGATTTACTCCAAGAATGAGATTCTTAATAGGGGCTGCTGAAATCATCCAGGAGAAGTCAACAACAATACAAATATCAATTTTTCAATCACATAGGAAAGTCAAGGAAACACAGAAGATACTAAAATAACTCTCCTTGCTCGTTGGGGAAGGCTCCCATTTTGAAGATGTGTGCATGGTGGCAAGGGCTTGTGGATTTCACAGTGGGATGGCACTGGCAGGGAGAGGAGCAATGGGGAATTCAGGATGCTTGGATAACAAAGCTCATCTTTCCAGAAAGCAGTCTTTATCTCTGGATGTCCCAAAAGGACCATGAGAAACTTCCCAGGGAACCCATCCTGAATCCCTGCCTGGCAAGCATGGGCATAGACAGAGGCAGTGCCTCTGTCTCCTGTAGGCTGGAGAAGAGCTCTGTGCCCAATAGCACCAGCCAGGACATTTCTGCTGGAAGAATTCAGAACATTGCACCCCAGAAGGATTGAAGACAAGAAGCAGTTTCCAGCCTACCTAAAATGTCCTTTGAATTGTGGCCAGCCTGCACCAGCCCCAGCTGCTGGCACACAAGGGAGAGCAAGGTCCCCTCTGTGTCTTCCTAAACCACTGGCAAAGTCTTCCCAAGAACTGGCTCTGGAAGAGCAGGCTGGGGCCACTTGCACTACATGTTCACTCTTCACAATGATTAACTCCTCCATCACAGAGAAGGACACAAGCATCCATCTCCGCTCGGCCAACTGGAATCAGTGGCCAGCACACCCCACACTATTTATCACCAGCACTTACATGGGAGAGACTGACAGCAGGTGCCATTTGTGTCAACATTGCTGCGTGAGCCGACTGATGAATTAAAGCCACTCGGCCCCCAGCCTGCCAGGAGGGTGAGGAGGAGCAGGAAGGACCATTTGTTAGCTCTCCCTTAGCGCTTGCTGTCTCCTTCAAAGACCCTTTGAGTAGAAGCACTCAAATCCCACAGTGTCTTGGGGTCATGAAGGCGGGCAGGGTGAGCCCTGTGGGGAACAGATATGGATGTTTGTGGATGTCCATACCCAAGGAGAGGACATGTGAGGTCCACAAACTTACTCCACATCCCATAGTCATAAACATATGGCTTTAAAAGGAGTGTCAAAAAGGAAAAACAATCCCAGAAAGCACTGTGATGATTAAACAATTGTCTCACATTCTATTAACCAGGAATCTTTATTACTCATAGACCAGAGCTGATGGATGCAATCACATTTCTTTTTGTTCTCACAAACACAGATGCATCCATCCAATTTCATAAACTCTCACAATATGCTCAGTTCAACCAGTCCCAGAACATCTGGATGATGGAAAGGAGACCATCACCAGACTCTCACACGTCTCTCCAGCCTGTTCTTGGACGGGTTCTAAGTAAGTGACAGCCCATTTATCCCCAGGCTGGGTAAACGACTGCAGGAATCACTTCTCAGTAATGTGTCACCTAAGGGTGCACAAAGGAATGAAGTCATATGGTTATGAGGCAGGTCTGACTCACATAGGATGAGATACATATTGTACCAGAGCATCCATTTGGGACTGTCATTCATCCCTGACGTAAGGACTCAAACTTGTGCAAGCATAATGCTCACATGGGACACATTGTTCATCAGCACCATCAAAAACAGGGTCCCCGCAGTTACTAGGGGCAAACATCATGGAGCTCAATCTGGAGCACTATGTTCCTCTCATGGACTCCCTGTGTCTGACACGGGAGACAAAGCTCAAACAGCAACAGAGGTTGAAGCAGTGGTGAAAAAGACTAAGGGAGACCCCATAACTTAAGTCTAAAGCCACTTTTAGACGTACAGGAATACAGAATGGTCTTGGTTATGAAGGCATCTGACACAGCCCCTGCTCAAGCAGGGAGCCCGGGACCCTGAACTAGACTTCTAAAGATCTCCAATGAGGAGACTCCACAGCCTCTCTGGACAACCTGTGCCAGTGCTCTATCATCTGCACAGTACAGAAGCGCTTCCTGATGCTTCCAGACAGAAGCTCTTGTGTTTGTGCCCATTGTCTCTTGCCTTTTCATCAATGAAAAGATCTTGGCTCCATCTTAGAGCCATAGAATCATTAAGGCTGAAAAGACCGATAAGATTATCCAGTCCAACCTCAACCAATGCCTATGACTGCTCCAGATAATATCACTCAGTGCAACATCCACGCTTCTCTGCAGTCCCTGAGTAGCAAACAAGTCCCTGTGCACCTGGGAAAAGGAAAAACCCTCCATGGTACTCTATGAAGTGCCAACACACTGTGTGCTGTTTTGGGTGCTACAGTATCGGAAAGACATGCAACAACTCAAGAGTGCCCAAAGGAGGGTAGAACAAGATGGCAAAGGGTCTGGATAGCAAAAAGTACGAAGTCCCTTGGTTTGTTCAACTCTGGCCCCAAGCTGCTGGAGTTCAAGAAATATTTAGACAACACTCAGAAATATGGCTTGAATTTTGTATGCTTCTGTGTGAATCCCGGAGCTGGATCCTTCTGGGCTCCTTCCAATTGGAGATGTTCTACAATCCTAGGATTCTATGAACAGCATAACTCCAGGTCACACCTGGCTTACCCGGGCAGAGACAAACACCCACAAAGTCACTGCACTCCCCCCTGCCCCTCTGTTTTTAGGGCGGGTTCTTTTCGATATCTCCCCATGGCCTCAACGCAGCCCACCCCCCTCCTCCATGCCCTCCCCTTCCCGCAGCCTCTGCTGCCACCTACAGCCCCTCCGCTCGGGGCCGCCGTGCCCCCTCTGCCTGAATAATTCATGGCGGTGATTTAGCTCGGCCAATTCGCCCTTTTTTGTCTGCAGGTTTAATCATTCGGAGATAAATCGCCAGCATCCCCAGCTTCCCGGACGAGGAATCGTTAGGGGCCAGACCTGCAATTCATTATATTTCGGCAGAGCGAAGGTTTAACTGCTGCGGGGTGGGGTGAAGAAGGAAGGAGCTCTCACAAAGGCCATGAATTACTGCTGCTAAATACCACTAATCCTGTGCCTTCGTAGGAGAAGACATTTTAGGTTTTTTTGAGGAAAGAGGAGAAACATTTGGGTTTTTTTCTTCCTGGATTCTAATTGGTGTTTTTATCGTTGGTAGAATATTTCATTGGGATTGTAGTCATCACCTCATCAAATATAGTTTGGATGAATCTCCGCAGGAATTTCAATAGGTGAGATACAAGAAACTGTAACTCTCCTTTCTGGCTGCTCCTGCACTGTCCCTTAACTGCTGCGCTATCACTGTCAGCAACACGACCTGATTCTCCCTTGAATGCCATACTTTGCTCTTTACTCCTTTACCTGAAAGATCACAACAAAAAGAAGAAAGTGGTAAAGGGCACTTAAAGGAGCCCAATAGAGGAGAGCCCCAGTCTCATGAGCCTGGTCCTCACCATCATTAGAGCTCTGCTATGTCAACAAAAATGTCAGCAGCCTCTGTTTGTTGCTGACCCACCGAGGTGATGGACCATCATGCCATACTGAATGTAGGCAAAGGCCAGTAACTCAAAGGGGAATGAACCCAGGGGGACAAAAGAGGAAATCTCTAAGGAATAACACTAAGCAAAGCGTATAGGTCTTGGAAAAGTTGCTCCCCCGGCGAAGAGTATATGGACAAAGAAATATGCTTTCCCTTCACAAAACAACACCAGGAATAACATAAAAAGTGAGCTAACTTTCCTAAAGGATCCCTCACACTTGTATGGCCCTTACCTGATCACTGCACACTGTCCCAGCATGAGCGTATCACTGCCAGACCACAGTAACCATCCACTGCCATCACAGATGTCAGCACTAAGATATCCCTTTTATAATGTTCTTTGCTTAAAAAACTGCATTGGGCACTACTCCCCTCCATACCTCTGTCTATATCCCCAGAAAATGCTTTTTATACTCTCCTTTTAGAGTAGGGCTCATGTTGCACAACTATCTCCCTTGTACCTCTAGCCAAGGCTGCAAAAGGCACAGGCAGCCATTGGATCCTGGGAGACATCCATGGTTGGCAGCCAAGCCCCACTGAGAGAAACTTGAATCTGATCCCAGCACTTGTGCTGATTTGGCCTCTGCTGGGATCTGGATCCAAGCACTTGCTCATGTCTTTCTTTTCTCAAGTGAGAAACCAGAGGACAGGGGAATTTCTTGCCAGGTGCCCCAGGGCTCTCTTAATGGCAGCTGAAAGGCATTAACTGCTAGCTGATCTGATGAACTCTGTCTTGTCCATTCTGGTGTCTTAGATGCCAGCAGGAGATTCTCACCTTTGCATAGGAGGAGTTTCTGGTTTCTCAGTGGTTCTGGGGAGGGAAATGGGTGTCATCTGTGGATGCTGAATTGTATGAAACAGACACTGCCTCCATTCAACAGTAAGAGCAAAAAATAGTAGTTTTAAACAGAGTAGGAAAGAATTGGGAATAATGTGTAATAGCAACACCAACAGCACCTATCCAAGTGAGTAGGCTTAATCTATTCAACTGAAGAAAAAAAAACACACCAAAAAAAACAACCACCAAAAAAAACCAACAGAGTAGTCACTGGGTGTATGTTTTAGGCACAGTATTTCTGGGACAGTCAAGTTTTCCCAAGTGGCTTCACAATAATGGACTCTTTGGTTCCAGGCACTCATGTTCTTCAATGATAATAAAGGGCCTTTCATCTCCCGTATGACTAAAGGCTGAGTAACACAGGCCTCTTCAGCATGGGGAAGACTGTAGAGGGATAAATGTTTATAAATGTTTACAAATACCTAAAGGGAGGTGGGAGGCAAATGGATGAGGCCAGGCTCTTCTTGGTGGTACATAACAATAGGACAAGGGGCAGTAGCTTAAAACTTGAGCATGGGAAGTCCCATACATACATGCAGAAGAACTTCTTTACAGTAAGGGTGACGGAGCACTGGAACAGATTGCCTAGAGAGGTTGTGGAATTGTCTTCTGTGGAGGTATTCAAGACATCTACCTGTGTGATGCATTGTAGGGTACCTGCATTAGCAGGGGGTTGGATTCAATCTTTTGAGGTCCCTTCCAATGTCTGCAATTCTGTGATTCAAGTTCTCATTCAAGCCGCAGGTGATCACATAGATAATCAGCCAAGTTTCAGATTACATGAATTATCTTCAGCTTCTACTCATTAATGTGAAATAAAGGCTTCAGGGTCAGTGAAAAAGACAACAGAACTCATTGACCCATCTGGCCATGTGTGTGTTGGCATTTGTCACTTGACTGTGTATGAAAGATGTAAAGAAGAAAATAAAGCTTTAGGGAAACCA
Organism: Coturnix japonica; assembly: GCF_054131305.1. Taxonomy (NCBI): domain Eukaryota; kingdom Metazoa; phylum Chordata; class Aves; order Galliformes; family Phasianidae; genus Coturnix; species Coturnix japonica. The sequence continues at coordinate 8,503,009 of NC_140664.1, read as the reverse complement.
GAATTACTTTTAATTGTATAAAATAAAAATGTTGTGTCTAAAACAGTAAACTTATCAGATCTTCAATTAGATCACAGCTTTTGCTGCAAGAAATAATTTCTCTCTACTGGAGAGGGAAAAAGAAAAGCACTTTTTGAATTAAGGGAAGAAATTCTTTCTTATGCTTCCTCTTTACCAGTTTAAAGAGGCAGAATTAAGACTTCAAACCTTGGATTATCAACAACGCTTAGTATTTATGGAGCCTTTCAATACATCTAATTCAGTAATAAAGCTGTGTGTAAAATACTGTGATAAATCCTTTGCTGATGTAAATTTTCATCACTTCATTAATCCCATGTTAAGAAAGGATTGCCTGATTTTCACTGAGGAGAATGACTGGGCATTTGCTTAGCTGGTAGAAAGCTGGTAGGTCAATTGTAGGAAATTTGTCATGCCAGATAATAATACTGGAATAGTGAGAAAGGCAGATAAGGGCATTTTGCACCTGTAGTGACACTAGTCTGGTATGTAATTTAATTAATCTATAATAACAGGTACTCTATGTGCTCTGGAAACTGGGCAAAAGTAAAAATTAACAAGATAAAAAACAACATCTATTTCAAGCATCAGATCTGAGACTTAAGGAATAAAATGTCAGTGTTTGCAAGTGGGAGTAAAAAATCCATCGTCAAGGAAAAAAGATTTTGAGACTAATTTTCCTTTTATTTTCCAACTCACATTTGGGCAAATCAAATCACAAGATGCCTTGGTTCTGTAGAAACCTTCTCTGTCAAATATAGTACAGGCTCTGAGCTTGTCCCACATCTTGCTGAGAATGTCAAGTCAGAACTTCAGTATGTGTGTACCTGCCTAACATCTAACCTAAACATCCTCTCTTTTGGTTTAATGTCACTCCCCCTTGTTCTATCCATGCAAAAAGTTGGTCCCCCTGCTGCTTGTAAGCTCAATTTGAGTAACTCGAAGGCTGCAACAAGGTCTCATCAAAGCCTTTTCTTTTCCAAGCCAAACAAGCCAAACTTCCCCAGCCTTCCTTCATAGCAGAGATGCTCCAGCCCTCTGCTCATCTTTGTGGCCCCTCTGTACCCACTCCCAGAGCTCCATATCTTTCTTGTACTGGAGGCCCCCGGCCTGGACTCAGTACTCCAGATGGTGCCTTACAGTCAGCAAGGAGCATAATGATTCTGCTCTCACAACACAGTCCTGCCCTGGGTGCACCCCTCAGGAACATAAATTGCAATAGAACAAGATAAGAGCTTCACTGCTACATAGGAAAGAAGCTGCTGAAGGATTAAATCATTCACCTTAGCAAAGAAGCTGATCACTTACAAAGCCTGAGGCTGTATATACCATTGCAATATAAAGTTATTTCCTTGTAGAGAGGAAGGCAAAGTCAACATCATACAGGCATGAAGCCTATAATCTCTGCTTTGAATATTTGTCAAATATTTATCTCCAGAGCTACGATTATTATTACTGGATATTTCTGCTATTTGTTTCCCACATCTGCTACACGTCTATGGCACGTGTTTAGCTCTTGCCGGGAAGTTCTTGCTTGCAGCTCCAGAAGATTCTGACACAACCTCCCTGGTAACATGAGGAACTCCCTGCATGTCTTCCTTCAGAAGCTGAACCCACAGACCAACCCACCCCCTCATTGATCTTGGAACCGAACCCATCCCTTCGGGGTTTGCACAAACACGTGTGCACAAGAGGGTGGAGGAGCCCGGGGGAGTGAATGTCTCCCTTCATACATGCTCAGCTCAGAAGGGGCTGACGGAGGCCTGCGTCACTGCAGGAAGCAAGCAGCGGACCACAACTAACAGTGCGGTCTGGCATCCCGTTGGAGGTCTTGTGACTCCCATCTTCCTCACAAGACAAGAGACCCCTCTTTGTGTGTCTGCCCTGTGCCGCCATGGGGGTCTAAGGCCCGATTCAAAGGCCTGACAAGTGTGCAACACACGCACAAAATATAAGCAAGAGCTGGCAGCCATCCAGGGATTCATCTCGCGGCTGTCTCAGCTGTGCCAGTTGGAGTTAGTTACAGAGGAGGAGCTGCAGAACCACCACAAGTGCTGACGGGGCTGGAAACATCATCTACAGCGTAAACAGGAACTGCAGTGCCTCAGCAGGGCCCTCTTGGGGTGGGAGAAGGCATGGTGCAATTTGCTTGCGCATGCTCTTCATCCTAGAAGAGAGCATTCAGGGGCTGCTAATGCAGATGGTGGTGGGGTAAAAAAGGGGGCATTTAAAAATAAATAAATCCAAAGTATTTGTCTTCTTTCTGCAAAGCATTGAGGTCACCTCTTGGTTCATCTCTGACTTATGCCAGCTCACAGGTCTAGAGCAGCCACAGGCATGGGCTGATGGACAGACTAGATGATGCAAGGGCAGCAGGTTTGGGGCTGACCTTCTCACCTGTCCTTGCTGGGATAACAAGCCAAAAACAGGTCCTGCAAACTCCAGGCTCAGTTATGAAACTGTTTTTGAACCCCAGACCTGCATTAATGCCATTCCTGAGAGCTGCCAGCAGCTAGGTGTGCAGATGGCTTCTTGGTGTGAACCATCAGCAGGTTGCAGGTTTCACTGAGGTGGGACAATTCCTTGCCCTACATGCAGAGATTCTGTGAATTCAGGCTCTTTATGGAAGAGGCAATTAGAGTCAAAGAATCAGTCTCAATTGAGTTGGAAGGGACACTTAAAGGCCATCTAATCCAACTCCCCTACACTGAACAGGGACACCTACAGCTAGAGCAGGTGCTCAGAGTCCTGTCCTGCCTGACCTTGACTGTCTCCAAGGATGGGGCATCCACCAGTTGGTATAAGCAGGAACACATATTCTCTGCAAACTCCCCCAAGGCACATTCACGTGCCTAGCTGGAAATGTTCCCAGAGTAGATAAGAAGTGTTTAATTTTCCTTATGCTCAGCTCACTGCAGCATCATCAACCTGCAAGCAGCCAACCAGCTCAAATGTGATGGGCGAGGTGCAGCTCACTGGCAGCTTTTACAGGCTTTCTTCAGGCCTAAAGACTGCAGATCCTAACAATACTCATATGCACAAAGCATCACCAGCAATCATGGGCCAGCATGAAAAGGAACACTTTGACCTTCTAGATGCTTTAAACTCTGGGCAGCAGCAGAGAAAACATATTAGTCAATAATATGATCTTCTTGGGAGACCTAAGATGAAAAAGAGTAAAATGCACCATTTAAGTCTGACAGTTGTTACCAAACCTACACATCTCTCCTTACCTCCCTGCCACTGATTTATGAATCAGACTCCTTGTCCTCGGACAGGCACACACATGTTTCACATTGACACAGGTTTTCTTTCCCACTCGTCTCTGCTGTGGAAAGTGACCATTTGAACTTATTAATTTACCATACAAAGTGAGTGTGTTCTCCTAGCTGGTGCCCTACAGAGCTCAGGTTAAGGGCAGGAAAGTGGAAAATACTCTTGGTTTGAAGAAGAACAGGAGGAGGGAAGAAAGAATGCAGAAAGGCAACACTTTAACCCAGAACAACTTGCCTTCTCTTCAGCCACAGCATATGGTGTACACATGACTTGAATATGGCAAAATGGCTCATGCTTCACACAAACCAAATCTGTATCTCTGACAGTGGCTCTCGTGGTCACTGTGAGCCTGGAGATGCAACTACCTGCAGCTCTTCCTTACCAGAGATATCTGGATGACTCCCAGAATCTCACATGCTGTTTTGTTGAGTCACAAGCTACAAACTTTGAAAGCAGCGGTGACTGAAATCAGCCAGATGAGAGCAGATTCCTCTTGGAATCTCTACTTTTCCTCTCCCCGTCACCCACATACCCTCAGGAAATCCCATTGGTGGGACACTGGCAGACTGTGAAGAACAAATGTGGCTGCTTCACTCTCCCCTCTAACAGCACACATTTTGGTATGAAAAAGGGGAGAATTTGTGATGGTGGTGGAGCATAATGCAGCCTCAGAGGTGAAACACGAGCTCCTGGCTGCCAGGACCCCACTGCTCTCTGCTCCACTTCTCCACGTCCAACGCCAATCTGAGATCCATCAGCATGGTGCCAGGCCTACAGAAAGAGCTTTTACTCATACAAGAGGCTAAAGGACACTCAAAGATCACTTGCAATATCCTCCCTTCTTCCTGGAGAAGTTGGTGAAAAAACAGCATATTTGCACTGACTTCAGACTGACTCTCAGATATCAGTGATATTAGAGGCTGGGAATGAGAGTGATTGTGGCCAGCAAAGTAATGGAGGGGAGGAAGCAGCAAAAAATAATTGGTGGGTGGATGCCCCTTTAAGGATATACATGTATGGTTAAAAGTAATTTCATGGTCAATCGATCATTATTTTTTTTCCAGGAACTTCAGTGGAGAAGACATGTTCATGAAGAACCGGGGAAAAAGCAAGAAAAAAAGGAGTCATACAGAGGTCTTTGTTAAAGCCCCTAATGTGAGAAAATCCCAGTGAACTTTGGGGTTCCTTGCCCAGTTTCACAAAGCAGTATCTGCCACCTCCAACTGGGATAGAAATGAATGACATGAAGATGTTCCATGCTCTTGATTCCCACTGCCTGAAAACCAGGCCATAATTAGTAGCCATACGCTGTGGATGGAAAAAGATCCTGCCAACTATTACTAGAATGCAGTAACACTATTTCCAAAGGATTTTGAGATACATCCAGAGAGAGGCAGATCTGACTCATTTCTTGTATTTCATTTTTGGCAGGAAGGAGTGGGGAAAAGGAGCTGGACTCAAAGGGCCAAATAGCAAAAGACAGCCTTGCCATGCTGAGCTGGACATAGCAGGTCACTCACTACAAAGTATGCAGAAAAAAATCACTCGTCCTTTCCTCACCGGTCCACAATGCCAAAAACCTCAAACGATGTAAATTATCCTTTCTTTCTCTTCTGACTCCGGTGGCACTGAGCCAGTTCACAGCAGCCTAAGGATGTGATACAACCATTTCTGCCCTTTGTGAACGCTGACATAGTTTGGCAAAAAATTCAATAAAAAGCATTTGAAAATTAACTGATTGTGAATTATGCCCTATTTAGGGAATTTACTTTTAAGCTCCACGTAGGAATTTGAGGTCTAACATCCTGCTGGAATGATGCCGCTGGTGGCACTGGTATTTAAGTGAGCCCATAAAATAGGCTTTTAAAGTCCTTTTTTTTTTCTCGCCTGACCTTGTGTTTAAGGCATTAACAGGGGTGGGTGATAAACAGGCAAATAAATTGTTATAGCCAACAAACAGGGGACCATCACTGCCATGCTACTGCTGAGCCTGGGTGTTATCTCAGGCAATCAAAACTTTAAAGGGAAAAAGGCAGCTGCAGCAAAACCGCAGGCTGTGAAAGCCGCCCTGTCCTCGCACTCATATGGCTGCAGCATGCAGAGAGAGGAAATGCCTGTAGTCGCTGCCACCAGCCCACACGGGCCCAGCTCTCCCAGCACAGCTCTGAGTTAAGGAGAGATATTTGTCCGGCACAGCCCCCACAAATGGAAAACTGCCTCCTGGAGAGAAAGGTGGCTGCAATGTTCTGGGATAGGGTGGGCTGGAGGAGCTGCCATCCCCACCCTTTCCACTGCCCGTGGCCATTCCTTCTGCTAACACTGAAATGCTCTTAGCAGAATCATAGAATCACTAAAGTCGGAAAACACTATCATCTAGTCCAACTATCACCACTGTGCCGAGTAAACGACATCCCTAGATACCACATCTACATGAATCTTGAACACTTCTGGGGACAGTGACTCCACCACCTCCTTCAGCAGCCTGTTCCAACACTCTCTGAGAAGAAATTTCCCCCAATATCCAACCTGAGCCTCCCCTGACACAACTTGAGGCCATTACCACTTGTCCTATTGCTGCTACACGGGAGAAGATGCTGGCCCCACCTTATCACAACTTCCTGTCAGGGAGCTGTAGAGAGCAATAACGTCTCCCCTGAGCCTCCTCTGCTCCAGACTGAACGAACCCTCAGCCTCTCCCCATACAACTTGCAGCAATGCCCTTCCAAACAAAAAGGTGAGCCCAGCACACCTCCCTGAAAGTTGTGGTTAAATCACACTTGAGAATTCATTGGTGAGGAGCTCGTTTAATCATCTCAGAAAGATGCGGGTCTTCACCATGCTGCAGCACTGCCTTCAGTGCCTGTATCTCTGCAGCCAGACAAACGGGGACTGAGTGGCACATTCCTGAAGTGGGTCAAAAATCTTGGCTTTATTTTCCTTATAAAGTAGAAATCATAGGGATATTAAAGTGTCTCGATGAACAGCCAAATTTTGATAGACATCTGGTTCTCTCCTCTAATATTCCGTTGATGCAACTCTTCTAACCACCTGCGAGTGAGCACTTTCTCCATATTTCTACAGATTGTGAACTGGAAGTAAATCTAACCACAACAGCAACAAAGAGAAAGACCAGGGGGCTCAGTGCAATAACCAAGATAATAGTAGAGGCTCGAGGGAAATAAAACCTGGTAGTCCTTCCTTCCCTTTGCCAATGTAAAAGGTATTTCTGTTGTAAAGTTTTCTTCTGTATTTCTGCAGTATCTTCACACACCTGCGAAACAGTTCCAGGAAACAAAATGATTCACAAAATTCAACATCAGTTGTGTTTTCATATGTCAGGAACACCAATGGCCCACCCCTAACATCTGAAAGGGGTAAGCCCTGACTTTGTACACTCCCTTGAATCAAAAGCATCCATCCACCCATCTACATATGCACACAATGGTTACTTATGCACAAGGGAACCCCTAACACTTTGTCTTCCCAAACATCCCTGGTGTTGTTTATTTGTTTCTCCAGTGGCACAGGTTTCCTAGCACGTTATCTCCCTTAGGACAAAGGGAATTGCTGGAGAGCAGCCATGTGAACGAGCATCCATTTGTGGATGAAGAATGCAAAGGGCCAGCACCTCCAGCTGGCCAGGAGGCATCTCAAAGCACTGATGGAGGGACATTAATCCAGCCCCAACCTGCAGTCAGAGCTCTGCTTGAGCACTATCTGTCCCACTTTGCAATGCAGCAGCCATTCTCCCTCCTCACTGCAGCTATTTCTCATCTCTAGGCTTTCTTGTACTGCATTAATCTCAGTGCCAAAACTCCTTCTCCAAAATCCCTTAGACACAGCCACAATACTTGCCAGATGTCTGGGGGAGCCACTGACTTCACATGGTGAATACACAGCAGAAATCCTGCCTTTTTAACATCATGTTTTGCTTTAAAATGTTTTATTTCCTCACCTCAGCTGCATGATTTCTCAGCTGGACAACAACTATGCAGCTGGGACAAACCTGCTGGGCATGTGAGATTTCTGTGCAGAACCCAATCGTGGTGGGAGTAAAATGAAGTGTCTGAAGGGATGGGGAGGCTGCTCCATCCCTGGGTTTTTTCTTTGCACCATCGTCTCCACTCCAAGGCCTGCGTCCTCAGCCAGCAGATGCTTGTTTAACTCATGTCAACATTTTGGCAGACAGTCTGACATTTTCAGAAGATAACTGCAGTTAATAGCACAGATCTACTTAATCACTTCAGTCGGGACAGAGTGACCCAGTGTCATCTTCTGATCTGATTTATGAAACGATGGTGTCCAATGGTAGGAAGGAACTCGCTGCTACAGTGTCAATGACACGATGTTTCTGCAGTGCTCGAACACACAGGGAGAGGCAGGAGGAGAGCTGAAGAGCCTGCAGAGACAGAATGTCGTATCTTCCTCAAGAGCCCCAGCCTGCTACATTAATATCACAAGAAATAACACTTTTATTCCCCACAGGGAAACATTTTTACTTTGGAACCTTGCATCACTATTCTAAGGGAAAACCTGAAGGCAAAAATCAATAAGGGTAGAGACGATGCACTAACAGTTTCCAACCCCTCTTTCCTTTTAATTCTCCTTAGCTACTGTCCAGAGGGCACCAACCCCATTGTGCTCAGCTCACCATCACCCCACTGACAGTTAATAAACATGGTTGGATCCTCACTACGGGGTGGGCAAGGTCAACTTCAGGCCTGCTCCTTCACTGAAGTGACCCCATGAGCTCTTCCGTAGACTTTGAGATCCTCATCTATTTGTTGGATGAGTTGTAAGGGACTCTTAAATGTCATCTAGCCCATCTCTCCTGCAATGAACAGGGACACATAAAGCTAGAGAAGGTGCTCAGAGCCCCATCTGGACTGAACTTCAGTGTCTCCATGGATGGGGCATCCATCACATCTCTGGGTAACCTGTTCCATTGCCTCATCACTCTTACTGTAAAAACCTTTTCCTTATTTCCAATAATGTAGCGTGCTTCAAGCATCACATCCATCCTTGGCTGCTCAGTACCATGAGAAGCACAGGGCAAGCTCAGCAATAGCCTTTTGTTGGCAACAGTCAAACAGCAAGACGCAAGAACTAGGAATACATCCCATCTTCCCAGAACACCATTGCGTGGAGATTTCCTCACAATTGGCCTTTATGGTTTTTTTTTTTTTTTTTTTATTAAACCGTGATTCATTTTTACTGCTTTTATTTATTTATTTTTCTATGAAAGAATCAACATCTTGCTAAGCACACTGAAGCGTTTGGAGACCACAATCACCAGAAGATTATCTAAGAGCAGCTCTGAATAATGAGAGCCATGCTATTGCAACCACTGACTATTACAGAAATGAAAGACAGAGGGAAAAATTTTCTTAATTCCAGTCCAAATGCTGCCCTAAAATCTGGAATGGCCTTTTTTTTTGTGTGTTCTCGTTTGCTGAATCTTTAGGATTCATACCATAGAAAACCATGTGACGAAGTCCCTGCACAAGATGCCAGACATTTCCAGGCAGGCTGTACAGACCGCAGTGTCATTAATTTAATCTTCCACCGCTCGACTCTTCTCCTGACTGAAAAATCAATGCTAATAAGGAGCTTTGGGAAAAGAGAGTGTTGATGTCTGATCTCGCACGGACTAATTTTAACCTGCTATCAAATGACTAAGTGGCTCTAAAGAACCTATAAAGCCAACAAAGAGATTTTTTAAATGTCTCTTTCCCAAACGGTGCTCTCTGCTGATGAAGACATCTAAATGCATGAGGATAGGTTTATGTGCTCCCGCAGCCTCCCCGTCAGGAACGCAGGAACGAAGGCCAGAGCCCAGAGCCCCGTCCCTCAGCCGTGCCAGCCCTGAGCCCACGTGCATCCAACACAGAGCAATTTCAGGCAGTCACAGACACTAATAGCATCTGAATCAGCTGTAGCTGGAAGAAAAGAGCGTGCTGCTATTTGCTCATTCAGATAAATTGCCTGCCAGAGCAATAACGGGAGCCTGAAGAACAAGTGTGGTTTTAAGCCATAGTTAAGGTGGGTTAAATAAACTCAGCGTGAACAGTCTCATCCTTGAGCATCTCCCTCAGCACTGATGTGCGGTGTCTGCCTTTCCCCTCAGGGTCTCTGTGAGGCATCCAGTGGTTCACAAGGCATCCAGGAAACCATTTCCCAACTCTGGGAGCTGTCGGACAAAGCCCTGCTGGGTCACACACCCTTTTCTCACCTTTTAGCAAATTGCCCATCAAAAGTAGCCACGTGGCTGCACTACCCTGCCTTAAACCACTCTGCGCCGCCTATTCCACCTGCAGACACTAAGTCACAACCAGGAGACAACAGCGAGCTGTTCCCTCCACAGTTCCCTCCTGACAGGGTAATGCATTTATAATATCGCTTGCTATTAATATGTATGGAAATAAAAAGAAGAAAGGAGAGGAGAAGAGAAAAGGGAAGGGAAAGTGGAAGGGGAAAGGAAAAGAAATGAGGGCTCCTCAAAGGCTGGAGTTGTCTTTTTTTCTGCTGCTGCATTAAGTTACATAGTATGGAGAACTATACGTAGGAAAAATTGGTTGTTCTCTGATTATTTCCCAAAACAGTTACCATTCTTTTTTTTTGGTCATCATACAAATCCTTGCTTTCACACACCCTTAGGATCATCATGCAGCAGGAAAAACGGTATGAAGCTGAAATATGACGACACGCTGGCAAGACTCCAACCATGACTGGGCATTTCAATGAGTTACAAGCATAACCAGAGTTACAGTGCTAAATAACTAGCGTTAATTTTGAAATGAAGTCTGCAGAAAAATACAAACTCTCCTGATGTGAGGCATTAGCCAACCTCTAATGGCAGAGGGAACAGGGAAATGGAAACTTCTGAGATAAGGGGTAACCTAACTGCTTACTGTGGGGTTTCTTGGAACATCCCCTAACAGCCCCGTTCTGGTCATTGTCAAAGGCCTGGGCTTGAAGGCTCACTGCTCTGAATAAGCCTACATGTTCCTCAGTTCCTAGAACAGCAACTGTAACTTATATTCTACATTCTATAAGCATTGATTTTCTCAATGAAAATACGGAAATATATGATTAGATAGATGAGATGTTTTGCTGCAAGCAAATCATTACCATAGCAACTGTTTTTCCCCTTAGGAGTTGCAATGAATAATTTGTCCACATCTGGTTTTTATTTATCTAATATATACATTTTATATATGTATATATATAAAAACAAAACTAGATGGTGTAAAATATTTGTGCGTATGATAGCTCCTAGTATATGAGAAAGCTGAAGTGTAAAAACAGCTCCCCAGCACAGAACTGAGCTCAAATACCTTTACTTACCTTCCTAGTATAAGCTATCTGTAGTCCCTGATACGTATTGATTTACAATATGATCCATTCAATTCACCAAAGCTCTTACAATAAAGTCTGCTTTACTTCTTGTTTCTCTGTGTAATAGAAGCAAAGATTAATCAATGGATTACCTGTGATCATACAATCCTTAGAGTCAGACGGGACCTTTAAAGGCCATCTAGTCCAACTCCCCACCAAGGAACACCACAGCTACACCAGTTTGCCCAGGGCCTGATCCAGCCTCACCCTGAAAGTCTCCAGAGACAGGGCATCAACCACATCACTAGGCAACCTGCTCCAGTTGGCCAAGCCTTCTATAAAAGGGGTCCAAAAGATGCTTCTTACAGCTGATGATGAATGTTGATGGTGACCGATTTTCTCTCACTGCAGGAGGCCAAAGGAATTTAATGATCAATCGCAAACTTCCATCTTAATCTCCAACATCTAATGATCTTTTGGTGATCACAGTACGATCTTTTAGGAATGGTGAGATGCTGGCACAGGCTGCTCAGGGAGGTGGTGGACTCACTGTGTCACTGAGTCACAGGGTCTGGAGTAGTCACAGAAATGGGTTGGAGCAGGTGATCTTAGTAGTCTTTCCAACCTTAATGATTCTGTTATTCTATGCATTGTAGTGAACACACAGGCCCTAAAAGGGTAAGGCAAGAAACCAGCACATAGAGCAGGAGCCAGAATAGACGTGCTTGACCAACCAGCACTGGCCCAGCATCACAAACCAAGGCTTTCGCATGGGTGAGAGGCTGCACTGAGCTGTGCAAGGCCAGGCTGGATGTGGGTCTGGGCAGCCTGGTCTGGTGGTTGGTGACCCTGCCTATGGCAGGTGGGTTGAAACTACATGATCATTGCAGTCCTTTTCAACCCAGGTCATTCTATGATTCTATGAGCTGTTTATAAGTTTAGTGCTTATGGCAGGTTGTTTAAAAAGTATTTATCAACCACATATATGCTTATGTGTGCACACATGTACACAGCCATTGCTATTTGCTGCATGACCTGCATATGCTGAATTAGGGTCGGGGCTGCTGGATGTGTACACGCATTCCTTGTTTCCGAGCAGACATGCAACAACACCGCAGCACCAACCATCCCCTACTTGTGAAAGCAGAGGGCGAAGCAAGTTGTGTTAATGTGTCGAAAGGAGGGGAGAAATAAAGAGAGCAATGGATCAGCACAGCACGCCTTTGAAGGGAAAAGTAATATTGCAGTAATTTATAGTAGGGAGAGTTGGTGGGTGAGACAGCCGCTCTCAGTGGCATTCGGCCAGAAAACAAGGCTCGGTTGGAAGAGCATCACTGCCATCTTCAGGACAGACGGGTTCTCTTCACTGAGACGCAACAGCTTTTCCCGAGCATCTTTTTATTTGTGCAATGCCATAGAAAGCATTTCCTGCAGCTCCTGCCAGCGTTCCCTTTGTAGTTACTATGGACACTCCGCAGAGCAGGGCTTGGCCCAACACCTCTCTGCTTCTGAGTTTTGACACAGAGGAACAGAACCAGCTTCAGCTTAAGGATGGAAGGGGCTGGTCCAGCCCACGTCAGCACACAATATTGCTCCCTAACAGGCAGACCTTGCTTTTATTCAGTCTTGCTTCAACATTTCTGAGGGGCCAAATTCCTCCCCATCTCCTTCAAGATGCTTACAGCAGTTTGAGAGATGCGTTAAGAAACATTTGACACTGGCCACCTTTCTTTCCCTTGGTTTTAAGCCATATTTGTTTAGCCTGAGCACAACCAGCCTGGTGGTGAGCACCAGACTGTCCCTTCAGCCAGCATCTGAGCATCACCTCAACACATCCAATGGAAAGATGGGCCACTGATCAGCACAGATGCATGCTCTTACCCATGCAGCTGTGACTTAGCACTGGATTGGATGGCCATGACTGCAGAGCATGCCTTCTCCGCTCTGGTTCAGCTCATAGAGCACATAAAGTCAGATCATAGATAACCACATGCAGCAGGAGCTTCTGCAGCTATGGACGTTTATGCCTTGGTGATTCACTTTGGATGGTAAGGGAGGGGAGAGCCTGTAGAGACACCTCTGGCTCAAAGATTTGTTAGCATTAACAAGGAATCACATGAAAGCACCAAAGCTTTTCCACATACATTAGACAAATCTTTGTTGCTTTTTTTTTTCTTCAGCTGTTAACAAAAGGAAAATGAAGTTCATACGTCACACAAAAATGGCAGTAGGGCAGCAATGGAAAGGTTGGAGGTGAAAGTGGCCCCATGAGCAGCTGCACCTCATGGCCACAGTGCTGCAGAGCAACAGCTTCTACAGGTACATCAACCGAAAAAGGAAAGTAAACTCCCCTCGCCTCAGTACAGGCAGGTTGGTTACATGTAGGCAGCCGAGATTCTCAAGAACTTTTTTGTCTCAGTCTTCATTGGTGGCTGCTCTTCACACACCCCTGAAGCAGATGGGTTGGAAAGTGGATACTGGGGGACCAATGTCCCTCCTGTTGTAGGTGAAGATCAGGTTTGTGATCACCTGAGCAACTTGATTATCTGTAAGTCTACCCCAGAGTCCTGAGCAACAGGCTGAAGTAGTTGCCAAACCACTGTAGATGGAATCAGAGGAGTCCTGGCAGTCAAGTGAATCTCTTAGTGACCAGAAAAAAGGAAATCCATTATTAGGAAGGGTAGAAAGTATGACCCAGGGAACTACTGATCTCACCTCAACTTGTTGACCTGACTTCACTATCGCCCCCACCTCTGTGCCAGGGAATATCAATTAACAGATCCTCCTGGAAGCTATGCCAAGGTGTATGGAAGAAAGGAAGGTGACACAGGATAACCAGCATCGAGTCACCATCCCTGGATGCATTAAAGAGTCATTTGGATGTGGTGCTCAGAGATAGGATTTAGCAGAGGGTTGTTAAGAGTTAGGGTACTATGGTTAGGCTACGGTTGGACTGGATGATCTTTAAAGTCTTTTCCAACCTGAGTAATTGATTCTATGATGGCATAACTACATAAATAGACAAGCAAAGAGCCACTACTGTTATTTATATAGACTTCAGTGAGGTTTTAGATACAGTCCCCCACTATAACCTTCTCTCTAAATTGGGAAGATAAGGATTTCATAGGTGGAACACGTGATGAATGTGGAACTGCAAGATCATATCCAGTTAGTGGTCAATGGCTTGATGTCCGGTTGGAGATTGGTCACAAGTGGTCAGAGCACCAAGCTGGATGCTATCAACCAGTTTCAAATAACACACGTGACAGCAAACCACTACAAAGTCACCTGTACCGCAAACTTTATGTTGGCATTACTTTATTCCTTGCGTTGCAAGTCCCATGTGGAGAGCCGCTGATGTTGAGCAGCGAAGACATTACACTGGGCAGCACATCAGGAAAACTGGAAAAGGAATGGAAAACGTTTGGGGCCAGTAAAAGATCAGGATAAAGGCAAACAGCCTGGTAGCGTTGGGCTAAGTCCATTTTCATATTAGAAGCTGTTTCACATCAGAGTTGTTTCCACACGCACTTAACTGCAAAATCAGTGTCCTCTGCTCCCAGAGAAGGTACTCAGGCTGTGAATTTACACCTGAGAGAACGCAGCAATAGTTTTTCAGTGTACTCAGAGAAAGAACATAAGGAAAGGGTCTACCCAGAGCAGCTCCCAGACAGCTGCACCAGCCCATATCAGAGGAAAGCAGCTAGAGCAAAGTGTTTACTGAAGGCACCTCATGCCAGCCATCCTAGTACTTGCTCTCAGACTCCAGGCTACGAAGAATTAAAACACTGGGAGAAGATGAAAGAGTGCTTTTGCAAGGAACATGTAACTAAGCTCAAGTATCAAACAGCCAGCAGTGCTAGCCCAGAAATGTGAGCAGCTGATACCTCATGCAGCAGAGGCCTAATCTTCTTCTCTTGGAAGGCTCACATGGGGAGCAGCTCGCTGAGTTGCAGGCTGGCCAAATGGAAGGCATGCCAGCTGTAATCTCCTTTCCCAGCTGTGTACACAGCTAAACTGCAGAATGCAAACACCGGAGGAAAAAAAGGAAAGCTCCAATCATTCTCAGACCACAAGAACAACCATGTCTAAAAGCAGAGATATTGGCAGGGCAGCAGAAAAGAAGAGCTGTCCAAAACAGTCAATGTAAGAAACTGTACTGTTTTCATCCATAGCCACTGAGGCAGACAAAGAAAAGGAAATCTATGTTGCTAGGCTTTCAATAACAGAGCCAGTCTCGATTTTCTGTCAAATACCCATGTTATACTTAAAACATAACCTCTGGAAAATACATTTCCTCTAACAAGCTTTAAGAACAGGACACAAAAAGTGCTGCTACATCAAATATCAGAGATTTTTTTTTTCCATAACAAGGTTGAGGAGAAACATCATCTTCCCCCAGTAGCAACAAACTCAGGTGGCCAGCTTCCCTTTCAGATACACACAATGGTTGGCTAGAGGCAGAGTTCAACATTCATACATTCATATTTTCTGGGGTGCAGAAGTGTAACCACACGACATGGTAGTACAATTAGGTCATGGTTGGATTTGATCTTTAAGGATGTTTCCAACCTGAGTGATTCTATGGTCACACTGGTATGTTGAAGTTGGAGCAAGCACGCCATGGAAAGTTATATTTTCCAGCAAATAAAGCTGAGGGCGTTCTTGTTTGCCTGCAGGTTTTAAGCTTCTTTTCCAGAATGCTGACAACTTGTTTTAAGCACAATCACAAAACAGAAACATACAAGGTGTATTATTTTTTGCCCACTGATGCAAAAACATGCCATCTTCCAGACATATTCTCTCCAGCAGTTTCCATTTCTCGTTTTCCCACTCCAACTTGACTTTCTTCACCCAGGCTCAATGTTTACTACTCTGGAAAAACACTAGATTAGCACAACAACATTATTTAGCATGTTAAGATGACTCAGATTTTACACACTGTTCAAATATCTACAGACCTCTGTAGAAGTTCACCCCAGTATACATCAAGAGAGAAACTAATCTCCCCACGACAGGTATGGAACGAGCCAGACTGGTAGCCTGACCTGGAATGTCATTCTGATGGCTATACATGCCAACATGGGTAGTCAAAATGCAGTTTCTTCAGCAACGAGCACCAGGACCTACATAGATTGGAAAGTATTTTTCCCCTCTCAAACCCTGGTGACAAGGGATCAACAGAAAAGAAAGTAAGAGCCCTGAGACGTGCTAGGTTTAAGGTCAGTGCACCAGACTAGTGGTTACTGGTAATGAAACAGCAGAGTTTTCACTATATAAAATTTATAAATTTATTTTCTGTAAAAATCCAAAGAGCACGAAGACATCTCACTCAAAATACTGGTAAATCAAACCACACTTAGAAAAATGAAAGCTGATTTTATTATCTTATCCACAGCCAATCATTTGACATGAACATGCATACGTAATTTTGCTACGCACACACCACAGTTTAACGTTAGTTATTAAAGGTTAAACATACAACATACATCCTTACAAAAATGAGTCAAAATGCAAACGTAACTTTTAAACAAAACAGTTTTTACTCATTTAAAAAAACCTTTGTGTTGGGTACCATTTTGTACAAACACAGTTAATTTAAACAAATCTGCTTTTAGTTTCCTCATGGTTGCACATGAAAATAAGCTGCAATAGAAAATGAAGTCATCGAGGGATTTTTAAATAGCAGAAGTAGGCAGTCTCGCCATGCAGAAGAAGCAATATTAAATATTAGTTTTTCCAAAAAAAAAAAAAAAAAAAAAAGAAAAAAACCACAAGTTTAAAAATATTTAGTTCAAGTCACAAATCTTTCCCCAGTACAGAGAAATCCAAATACAACGCATAATTAGCTGCCACTTAGGATGGCTATTCTGAAATGTAGAAACGTTCCAGAATTGTAATTTTTGATTTGGCACAGAAAAGAAGTCTGAGCTTACTTAAGAACAAGAAAGTGATTAAAAAAAAAGGTAAACAGGAAGAGAGGAAAAAAAAAATACAAAGCAAGAATGAATGAGATAGTAGTTGCAATCACTAGAAAAAAAAATCTGTGCATCTCAGTCATTGCAGAATACTGTCTGTCTACAGCAGGTGCGAGTTCCAGGTAATTGTTATTGCAACATGGATTTAATTTGCTTGGAGGTAGTCTCATCATTCAAATGCTTTGTTGTGTACCTAAGCACAGAAACAAAAATCAAGTTTAGAAAGGCACAAACTATTTTGTTTTGGTGCAGACAGGTTGAGGCATTATTGAACAAACTGAGTTTATGCTACAGAAAACCCTACAGCCAACTGACCAACACCCCTTCCTGTTACCAAGAACACAAATTAGATTTTCTGTTCTGGAAGTGCTATTATTATCAGATCTAGACCCCAGCAGCATTTGCACCAAGAGGAAATAATAAAGCTTCAGGTGGATGCTGGTTCATTCTCATATGTCACTTTACAGTAAGGTCACATGCTTTGGTGAGAGCCATTTGTGAACACTGAGACTGACTCAGTTCATGGGCAACATCTTCAACCAAAACATTGCTCCAGAAATCTTTCTTCCAAACTTCCAATAACTAAAACACTTAAAGATCCCTTAAAGGCAATGGCTTAATTCCCTGTTTATTTAATTAGCCACGCTAATTCCATCTTTAAAAGGTGTATATACAAGTGTTTTTCCCTTTCATTTCCCTCAACATTCTCCAGGGCATATATATGTATATACATTTAATAGCCACAAAAAACCTTTGTGTCAGATCTTATTTTAAAGTACTATGTACACTCCGTGTAGCAATCTGTGCACAGTTCCTTTCCCTGATCGTATTCTAAAATCTTATTCTGTAATTCAAATACACAATGGGTTAAAATTAGCACTCTGTGATCCATAACTGCACTGATATTTTACACATTCACCAGCAGAATACATGACAGCTTGGTTTTGAAAATCATTATTAGAATAGATTTCAAGTCATTTTGGAAATATAGAATTTCCACAAGAGCGTTAAGCTTTTCTAAAATCTAGAGAAGTTTCTGCACTTGGTATTCTGCCCACATGATAAAGACGAACAATTTAAATACTTAGAATTTAATTCCAAACAGTTGAGATCTTTCCAAAATCCATACCATATTCCACTTGCTTTTTAGACACGTGATTTCTTTCTTAGAAAACTTCCAACCAAAATCCTCCAAAATCAAAGACTCAGATTGACTTTATTTCTCAAGACGTCACCTTGAACCCCATTCCACCATGCAGGCACACAGCAGCTCAGCATTGCTTCCCAACAGTTCCAAGTGTGATTTAAAGAAATATCAATATTTCTTTAATGAACTGTCACATATATGAAAAACCTGGACTGTTAAAATATCTATTTATGTATGAAATATGTTAGTGTGTCAAAGCATCAGCATGATAGCACAGCTCAAGTTCATAGAATTAAACACAATGGAGTGAGGACCTGAACAACATTTTGTGTACTTTGCTGGGCAGAAATATTAACAGTGTTTTCTCTCTAGAAACTTGAAGACTAATTACTATCACAAGAGGCTCAGAAATGAGTAACCATGCAGGTACACAAACGCTCAAAACTTTATTCCAAGAAATAATAGTTTTATTAAAATTAATCTTTAACTAATAATCTGAGAACGATTTGCCCAATTAAACTACCTATAATACTACATTATTTCATTTACTACAGCTGGACACAAAGAAAAAGAAAATTAAAGCAGTTTCACTACTAATAAGAAAAAGGCCAAATGAGCAACATCAGCCAAAGCTTCCACATTTCAAATGCACAAACAGTCAAACCTAATTATAGTTAAATTATACTAATGAATATGGTACTTTTTCAAGTTAGCACAAAAGAGAGGCCTTCACCTATCTATTATGTTTCATTATTTCTTGCAAATCCTCTGATGCTTGATACCAGCATGAAGAACACGTAGAGATATAAGTGTACGATGCAATTAGAAGTTTTTCGGCTTCTCTACTGAGTTACCTGCTCTTTTGCATCTCTCTAATTTATCTATTAACTACTTCTCTTGTATATTCTACAGCAAATGCCCTGATACTCGCACTTCAAGTACCTCTTTATAAATACTTTGCAACACCTTTTGGTATTTAAGTAGAAACTGTTTCTCTATCTACCTTATGTCTGAAGCTATCTGAGAAACATGAAAATTGTGTTAAATTACTCTCAGACTCTGCTACTAATACATAAAATCATTACCAAACCACACAGCTAAGGATTTGGCCAACACGAACTAATTAGTCAAAAATTTTGCCTTCAGGCACAATTGCTACGCTGCCACATACAGCTTTACACCCGCCCTCACCCTGCATGCAGCTGATGCATGTAAAAAGCTACCTTAGAACAAGTTTACAACCTAACCTATACAACAATAGCTTCTTCACATGTCCATGCCTCCAAAAACAAGGGGAAAGAAGCCCACAATAACCATATTCACCTGTTACATCCAGAACTAAACGCTCCGCTGCTGAAAGGAAGATCCTGGCCAACTTCTGAAAATTTACAAAGATTTCAAATAAAAGAAAAAAAACCCAAACATTACCTGAGAGCATTTAGAAGGCCTTCTACACTGTTAGGAGGCTGGTCTTTAAGAACTTTGATGCATCCTTTCATCTAGGAGTCAAAAAAGAAAAAGATGATTTTTCCACACAAATACCTTGCAAACTTATGGAAGAGTCATATATTATTTGCCTGTGTGAAGAAATTACTTTAAAATTGCAGGAGCGTACTTTCTTGATATTGGAAAGAAATTAAGCTTTCAGAATTATGTTTTCTTACAATAACTCAGATCATTCAAAATCTGCTTATCTTTTCACAACACAGCATTGATGTGAAACTCTGATGTATCAATATTAAGACTAAGTAACTGTATGCAAAATCTTTGCCTACAATAGATTTATGGAGAACAATTCAATTTGGCTACTGAAATAATGACAAAATGACAATTGGATAACACTCCATGTCAGTCAAATAGACATTATACAACATATGATAATAGCATGCATTTCACAGACCGCTACCAAACAAACCAAGTTAGACCTGAAGACTAGCAAAGAATGGTGTGCTTTAAAGGAGTAAAGAACAAGCCAGATGCCACTGTTATTTTCAGTAGTTTTGACCTGTACCTTTCAACACAAATGACTGTTCACGAATATTTCAAGTCACCACATGAACTCCATCACATTTTTAATGGCCTGACAATAACCACCGGCCCGTTTTATATTTCTCCCTGCTTATGCACGTTTTGTTGCCACTATTCTTTCACTATCAAACCAAAGGGCATATCTGCCACTAAAACCTGCACTAATAAAATCTACACAGAAGAAAAACAACCTACAAAACAGCTTAAATGCTCAGTAGATCACTCAGTAACAACAAAACTTACATCAATTTTAGAAGTTTTGGCAAAAGCGCCCACCGGATGCACGTGGTCATAGAGTATGATGACACCCACCATTACCCTCAGACAGAATGATACTGTTTCCTCATTTGTAAACCTGCTTCTATATTCACTGCAATTGAAAAACACGGAAAATTATTCATCAAACAAGATAAAGGTAATCCCTAATGATACCCAAGGTAAGCTTAATGAGAAAAACTCTGCACTCTGCTTTGCTCTGGTGCATCCACATCTTAGGTACTCAGTGCAATTTAGAGTACAACAATATAAGAAGGACTAAAACTATGAGAGTCTGAAAGAAGGCTGCAAAGATGGGGAATGGTTTACAGGACAAAACACATGAGGAGTGGCTGAAGTCTTATTGTTTACTCAGCCCAGAGGAGAGTGATGAGAGGCTCTGGTGCCCTACAGCTTTCGCACGAGCAACAGGACCTGAAGAAAAGGCTTGGAACTGCACCAGGGTTGGTGCCAGGAACAGGTTCTTCACCAGAGGGTGGTCAGGAATGTAAGAGGCTGCCCAGGGCAGTGGTCTCACCCCCAAGCTTCCAGAATTGAAGAAGAGTTTGGACAACACTCTTAGCCATAAGGTAAACTACTTTCTTGATTCAGATGATCATTCCGAAACAGAGTAATGGTTGAACATTGGGAGATATTAATGTATTTTAAAACATATGTACTGAGGTATTTGATCTAAACTTCTTTTAATTTGACATCATGCCTCTTGTTTGAGTTTTACTACCAGGAAATGATTTCCATCACAGAAGAAATACAAAGCTGACTTTGACTTTCTTAGTATACCCAGAGCCTCTGAAATTTAGACTATAGACTGTCCTTATGCTTAAATTCACCTCAAATTCCCCAGGCAAGGGCATTGTAACTTTGTTACAGCCTTCAGCCAAGCCAACTTACAAGGAGACACCATTAAGGACAGTTGCTGTAACTTCTCTTCTAGGAGGCCTTAGGCAATCATGCTCAAATGGTATATTTTCCTGAATTATATATGAGAAAACCATTTATAAGTACCACCAAGAGGTTGTCTAGCTTTCATAGCTGTTCTATTTTAAAATATTAATATGTTCAGAAAAGTAGACCACATGATTTGCATGGCTAGCAAAATAAAACAAGTTAGGTGTTAATCTCGACATGAAACTAAGTTGGCAGAAAGAATACATCAGAATTCCTAGTTGCCCAAATAGTTTTCCTCTTCATGAATCACAAATCACATCTAAAGACATGATTAATAGACAATATTAGTACTATTTAATACTCACGGAGTTTCCAGCATGACCCTACACACACTAGCCATGGTGCTTAAACAATCTGTAGTATTCTCTATTGGTAAATTTTTATTCTGCAAAAGAAGATAAACAGTTTTCAACTCAATCACTGTGAAGAATTCAAAACAAAAATCAAGTCAGCGATCTTTTGGCACAGCAATACGGAGGAATTAAATACTTCAGTACAGCTAAGGAAAAGTCAGATTCTTTTGCACAGTTGTGTTTTGTATTTTTGCTTTTGCTGTTCTGGGTTTTAAGCATTACATTAAAAGCTGGTAACCTATAAAGTAATATCTACAGAACTGAAGCCTACCATACCTGTTTTTATGAAAATTTTTGAAGTTTCTGATTCAAGTACCAAAAAATAAAATAAAAAATGCCTACCCTCTAGGTACTAATAGAGGAAATCTTTCACTATCAGTGTTCTAAAGCACCCTTATCCAACCCATAAATGTAAATTCTTACCTCTGACACAAATTTTGTTGTAGCATCACTTAAGGTTTTCAACATTGGCGTTGCTTCAGCATAAAATAACGACATTCTGTTTGCCAGCTCGTTATTTACTTCATTTTCTCCTTCTGCCTTTAAAGCAAAAGGAAAGAAGAATTTGGTTGTTCTTTCTATGAAAAACTAGATAGTAGCATAAGGTTACATTTCATATCATCTAAAGGTTACCTACTGGGACATTATTAATCCTCATACGGCTCAGAGTTCTTCTGTAGTAGCTGAAGTCATTCTGTATAGCAGGATTTGTCATCTACACAGATATGGAAGCCAAAGAGTTAAGACAAACTTATCAGGAAAAATATAAAGATCAGATTTTGTGAAATTTAGCACCATGAAAAATATTTAAGTTCCTGAAATAAATGACCTGTGACACTGAGATACATAGAACAAATCAGCCTTATTAAATACTCCAATCTTTCAGAACAAGATCTAACAAGAGAAGGAGGAGATTTTCTGATAGGAATTTGAAATTAATAGGTTGAAAAACAAAACATTTTTGTATGTTTGATTCCAAAGATCAGATGAATAAATTGGTATCATGCCAGTTAAGTCCTTTTCACATCAGCAAGAAAGTAAGCGCCCAACCAGTAACAGTAACACTAGCATTATCCCAACCGATGTGTCAAATTCAGCTGAAGAAACATGATTAAAATAAACTAAAATGTAACAAGTGTCCAAAGCTACTATGATATTTCTTCCATGTTACAGTTTAACTTAACTGCAGGTAATGTGAACAAGCCATACATATTAGGCATGTGAATATTTCCTAAATGCCCTACTCCAGAACAGAACACAACCCAAACAGCAAAAATAGAGTTCCTCTCTTTTTCTAACCTACTTATAAAATTACACCATGTTCTTACCTTGAGCTCATCAAACCGCAGGGTAAAGTGAAGAATTTCTGCAAACTGCTTAGCAAGAGCCTGCTCTCGCTCCAGGTGTTGTGTTGGTGAATACGGAGTGCTTGTCAAGGCTCCCAACAGACCTCTCAATCCTGCCTCTTAAAAGACAAGAGAGAATGTTTCACAATACACAACTGTGCCAGCTTCTTGTATCCGACACTCTACATGCTAGACTTAAAATATCAATCTGCCAAAACACATGGCAATTAATGGACTTTACAAATGGTTTCTGTGTCAATTTTATCATATTTACTTACAAAGTGCTATGGAAACTACATCTAATCAGCACTAATGACAGTAATGAAATGTTTTTCAAAAAGCTTTATTCCAGCTCTGTCAGTAACACGTGAAAGTTATCTTCAAGAAGATAAAACAAAATTCAAGATAGACACCTATCATCAGAAGCCATGTTTAATTCATCAGATAAACTCACGCTCAAGATCTTAGTGGCCTCCCAAGTTACTACAGGGACAGATGTCAGGTATACTCCTATCCTCTCTTCTCTCAGGTAACCACTGCAGTTTACTTTCACAAAAAAAAGTTGGTATATAAAAAAAGCACATGGAAGGAATCTTGCAATAAGAGCTTTTCTCTTGTAACAAATGGTTGACCTAGATGTGATCTATGCCTCTATTTCAAGTGTTCAAAACTAATGAAGACAAAAAGTAAGCTCATACCATTCAACTTACCTAGTCTTTGAGAAAATTCATAGAATTTCTTTAGTTTGCCTACTAGTGGAACAACTGCGCCCCATGCCTTCTCTTGCAGTTTCTCATCATTGGGATGCTGTATTGCCTTATATTAGGAAATAAAAGAGGAAAAGAGTATGCTTAGCTTAAGAATATCTGAGACTTCGTTGAAAAAAAAAATAATCTATGCAGGGTGATTGTTAAAAGTAATCTAACTTTCTATACACTGAGCACTTCTAGTAAAGAGATAAGCATGCACTAACCAAAGACTTTCAAAAAAGCACTAAACATTTGTGTTGAAAATAAGTATCAAACATAGAAGAGAAAAGCAAAACAGAAAACATCTTGAGAAAGTATAAATAAATTGTTAAAGTTATTCAGACTATGAAAATTTATATAACCAGATGTAGTTAATTGAAATCAAGAACTTCACTTGTAAGCAAAGAAGTTCAGTGATCAAATTATCTAATATTATTTAACTATCTAATATCATCTAACTAATATTAGCTAAGAAATTCAGGCTAAATATTACAGTAGGGACATTGTGATACAATCAGCAACATAAAGGTATGGCAATATGGTAACTGCCGGAACTTTAAGGAATATATGTGCAGACCTTGTCTTTACTTTAAGTTTTCAAGACAGATATCTTCAAGTTTTTTGGTTTTTTTGTTTATTTGTTTGGGTTTTTTTAAGACAGAAACGGGACTTTTCTGCAACTGAAATCTATCAAGAAGATAGAAATAAAAATATCTTGTAACTCCTTTGCACCCTTCTTCAGTGAAGTCCTTGACTCCAAAATCTGTTTCAGTCAACTCTGGGCTGCAAGTTTCAGCACACTTCTGTCTGGTCCCCAGAAAATTTCCTTCAGCCCTGCCTACCTCCTCTCAGCTGTATGTGCCTTTCTCCACAGCAGCTCCAGGCCTTGGTGCTGTGACACACAACTGCTAAATCCTAGAGCTTCTCCTTGAATGTGCTCCTTCCTTAAAGAAAGGAATAAGCAATCTCTCCTCCCCAGGGCTACGTGTGACAATTATGATTCTTAAACCTAACTTACCACTTCAGGGAGACTGAATAAAAACATGTGGTCCTTATGAAAGCAGAATAGCTACAAATTTCTTCAATTTATATGGAGTGAGTAGAGACTTTGTGTCTAGTAGGGTTTCTCACAGCATGTTACAGTGAGAATTCTTTAGAAGCAAAGCAACCCTCACTCTTGCATCTGAACCAGAGGAAGAGGGAAGAGAAAGAGCATTTATTCTACTTTTTCCTGAAAGTAAAAGAAAAATGGAGTGACATGCTGTACAGAAACCCTGTTTCCACTCCAAACACCTATTTTAGTAAACAAAAGCCACTTTGAAGACACTGAGAAGCCTTTCACATGAGGATTCTCACACATCAGACTTCTCCAATCAGCACTCAAAAAGATGTTGACATTATTTAACATTGTATTGCAGTCTTGCTATGAGCTTATCAAATGACCCCTAACTTGAGAAGATCTAATGTGGAAATACAAAGGAAACCAATTGGAATAAAACCATATAACCTCTGAGAAGTATGCTATTACACGTGTGTTAATATTACCAAAATAAGTGACATCTACTTTGCTGTTAAAAGGAACATTCCAAAGGAGAATTTTAAGACAGCAATTTTAATAGACAACATGCTCTGCCAAGACAGCTCCTGCAAGCAAAGTTAAATTCCAGTGGTACTGTTAGGATCAGTGAACAATCACAGGCTGTGCACAATCATAATGCTCTGTCTCACCTCTCGTATTTCATGGCCAGCTCCTCTATATGACTGCAAGTCTTCCAGTATTCCTTCTGCATCCTTTAATACTACATTCACCTGATTATAAATTTCCTTTTCAGATTCTGTAGGTTGGGCATCTAAACAGTAGAACATATTATATACATATTTTTAACAACATTATGGAATTCAAAAGGCACACCATCACCTAGGGGACATGTTCTTCATACAACTCACTAACAATTCATGGTTCTTTGAACTACTATTATGTATTAAGAATTCCAAAAGAGAGTAAATTGCATCTGTTTTAATAATATTTCATCTTCATTTAGTGCCCCAAAAAATCCCCCTGGAGTCTACTCTGACTTATTTGCTATTAGATTCAGTAAAGAAATCCTGGCAGGATGCATTTATGAGTATTGTGTAATGATAACCGACCCTCACCACAGGGTGCAGTGCAAGCTCAGTGTACAGTAGGAGACTCAGCACACTCACTGCACATATACTAACAATGGAAATGAACTCCTGAAGGTTATCTAGGATTACTGCATACGCTTTTTTGTCTTCTGCTCTGCCTTCCCTGTTAGTTATTGGTAGGGAAAAGAGCTGCTGCATCTTTCACTTCTAAATATAATTAAGTCACAACACATTCTTTATTGTACTAATTGTAAAGCCATAGTTGAGAAGATCTAGTGTAAACTTGTTCTCTTCCTATTTTTTTTCATTTTTCCATTTAAGGATATACATTGTCTTCCCAGCAGTATATTTGATTATCATTTCAGAACACTCTATGCAGGTGTTTAAAGAAATGTCATTCAATAGGAAGCATATTTTGAGAAAACCAAGAGGCTTTAACATCTAAACATGACCATTTAAGTGTAAATATCTCAAACTTGTTTTACTTGAAAAAAATTTTTTCTTTTAAAATTCTGATAAAAACACTAAAGTCAGGTCCTCTTAAGACTGATATAAGAAGGTTATTTATCAAAGCTGTTAGAGCAGCTATTTACAAAAAAAAAAAAAAAAAACAAAAAAAAAACAAACAAAAAAACAAAAAAAAAACCATTCATCCATTTATGTGGTCAAAATATGATATTAAATAAACATCAGGATATTGTCATTCAAGGGTTTCCAATAACAAATCAAGGGATTTATTGTTACTACCCTTCTACAGGGTCAAACAACAACTTATGGGCAATACAGCCTCATAATTATGTGTAGTATAAAAAGCCCAGAAAAAAAAATCTTTAATGACAGTGATTTTTCTATGATTTATATATACAACACTCACTAATGGTGATGGAAGTCAAAGACATTTAAGTTAAAAAAAAAAAAATAAAAAATCCCAATATCAATGTTACACAATAGAAAATCATTAGAAAGTAGAGTTTGCATTAGAAGAAATTAAGATTCACATGCATTGCCTGTCTGGATTTTGTTTTAATTTTTGCATAATATTTCATTATTTT
This sequence comes from Coturnix japonica, assembly GCF_054131305.1. Lineage (NCBI taxonomy): Eukaryota > Metazoa > Chordata > Aves > Galliformes > Phasianidae > Coturnix > Coturnix japonica. Next base: position 8,476,373 of record NC_140664.1, on the reverse strand, counting down.
AAGGTTCATCAGATAGAGAGAATAGGCATTATTAGCAAACATGCCTATACGGATTTTGCAACAGTTTGACTGTGCTATTTTGAGAACCACCAACAGTTATCATGGGTAAAATTAAGCAGGTCACTTCTTTAAAAGATCTAAAAACGTATGTACAAGAGCACCACATTGATTAGGCATCGAGTAAAAGTGGCCAGTGCTTTGCGGATCATCACAAAGGTCACATTTGTAATTTTGAAAGCTGCTGAAGACTGCTGTAAGAAATGAAGACAAAAAAAATGAAGGGATATAGCAGACAGGTAAGCACAAGTTGACTGGCAGCAGTTCATGCACAAACATGAAATGCTATAGTGAAATACAGACTAAAACGTGAAGCTCTGTAGCATTCCAGATTGTATTGTTAAATAATGCAATCAAGACTTGCCACTTGGATTGTCTCACGCTGAGAACCCCTCTTGCCTATTTAATTTTTCATGATATTTCTTTTTCACTCTCTCTACTAAGGACAGTCATTTTTCAGCACTGGGGGGTGAGGGGCTGCACAGCAGAAGGGCTCACAAGAACCCCTCCTTTCTTTGAAACCAGCAGACAAGCAGAACAGATGTGATACTGTGACCTTCCAAGTTTATAAATGACAATCACCCTCAGAATACAAATTATGAAGTCTTTGCTGAGTGGCTGGCTGTGCATGGCAACCCCTTTATCTCCATAACTCTGCTTCACTTTGGATGTAAGGCAATTACTGTACTCCATCACCCTAGAATGTTTCAGGAAACCTAAAACAATCACTTAATTTGTTGAGGGTGCTCCTTTTATTGTTTACAAGTAGCAAACTTCTAAATATACATTTTAAAACGCAGTAGGCACTGGATTATTTCTTCTGGCATGTATCTCATTTTCGTACACTTTCAACAGACAAAACTATAAGTTGTTTTGTCCCAGCTAAGCTCCCCTCCCATCTGTAATTCTTCACTGCCAAGACACGCAATGAAGAGCTACATTTTTAGTTAGAGAACAGTGCAAATATAAAAATTAAACCCTGTAGGACTGTGAAGTGAATGTAAAATAATTCAGGATGGAATAAGATAGGTTTAAAAAACACAGTGTGGGAGAGCTTCAGCTCAGAACATTTGGCCTATTGACTTTGTAAGACACTGTATTGTGAAAAGTCAAAGACAAAAAGGGAGAGGCTCCTCTCTCCAGCACCCCTGGAAGCTCCAATAGATGGAGGGAGCATCTGCACACACTTGTATGTACCTGAGGACTCAAGCTGCGGGGCCTTTGAGTCGCTAACTATGAAACTTGTTTTCCTCACTATGGAGGACATGGACCAGGAACAAAAGACATACTTCTGGAATTTGTCTTGATAACTGAGAACCAGCAGCTGGCAATGCCAGACATCTGAACAGCAACATGCAGGTGGTAACTTCAAGGGTTCCCCCTTTCCTCTTACAGAGAATGTAAATTCATGTCACAACTGCGTGACAATGCTTTACTTTTACCTGGAAAAAACTCTCATTACAAGAATAAATAGAGCAAGCACTGCACAGTTTGCTGAGCAGTTTAGAGGTTTGATATCGTTGGCAAGGGAGGTAACCCCTGGTTACTCAGGGAAGCTTTCCTATCTTTGATATAATAATAAGTGCAGACCGATGTCCTTTGAGCAAATGAGAGTAAATTTTACATTTAATCAGAACATTATTGCACTAAATGCAACATACACTTAGAGTTCAGAAAGCTCACACATCAACATGTTGAAGACAAGAGACTGGACTTAAGCAACATACAAACGCTGTCATGTGAACTAAACACTATGAATAGAGTATGACAACGTGTTGCATGCTAGGAACACACGTTTTGTGACTATTTAAAAACATCTTGGTTGGCCTACAGACTAATGTAGGGATAGAAAAAAAGGGTTAACAATTAAACAGTGTTTGCTGTGTGGTATAAAACTGGTATTTTTCTCAGGGAAGAACACAGGGAAGAAGTTTGAAAAGAACTGCATTGTAACAGCAGTAACACCAACATAAGCTCCCCATGTTGGCTGCTAAAGTGGCACTGCAGAGATTTTAGTAGAATATTTAAAATAATTATTTGTTTCAAACAACTGAGTTAAATAACCACCGAGAACAGGAGCTTAACCTGCATTAATGCAGGGAAAAGCCAACAGCCCATTACATCATGGTCTTTTAGGTCTGTTTTCTGGTAGTCAGTTGCTGAAATGCACCAAGCTAAATATCTGGAAGTCTTTAAAACTAATTTAAAACCTTTCTACATTCAGCACCAGTATCGCTGTAAAGCTTTTCAGAGATTAGATTATGCCACTATGTTACTGTGCTAACTTAACTGGTCTGCTCATTCCAAGGACATACCTGGATTCAGAAACAAAAGATCTAGGCCTGCAGCTAATACAGCATTGGGAAATTTGTTTTTAATACAGAGCTTACTTGCTCTTCCCCATAAAAACATAATCTTAAGTATCCCAAGATTAAGTGCCAAGTCTTGAAGAAAGATCTTGACTGTGTCAAAGTCAAGATTCTGTCAAGGCAAGCTGTCTGAAACAGAGTAGAAAGAAGTATGGGCACATAGTACAGCAGCAAAAACACACATAGGACAGAGTTTTAAATGAGTAAAGAACAGTCTCACAACTCAGCCATGGTGGAAGTCACTTAATTTGACTGCGCGTGTAAACATTTCATGTCAGCAACCTGCTTACTCTCATGCCAAATCATGTTCATGCTCAAAACATGCACTTAAAATATGTGATGGATAAAAACTTTTTAAAAAAATTAGCAGCAATTATCACCACAAATGATTCTAGAATTATGCCTCTGGTATTCAAGTACCTTGAACTAATGGGTAGTCCTACTAAATAGTTCATATTTACAGACTAAGCTGCAAATATTCTCCTGCACCATTTCTCCCTGCTTCACTATGTCACATCTATTAGGAGATTATATGAAGCCTGAAACATTCTTAAACAAGTTTTGTTTTCCAGTTCTTTTACACAGCTCTTAATTATCTTCCTTTTACAGCTAACCTGTATGGCTACTATCAAACGGTAAACTAAATGAAAAGAAAGGTGATGAAATCAACACTACAGGATTAGGGTTTAGAAACATTCCAACTTCAAATGATATTAAAGCATAACCATATTTCTCCAAGCACTCTTATGTTAGAAATAATAAAACCAATTGGCAGTGTTTCACCAAACAACTGAAAATTAATATAGGGGAAAGAGAAGATAATGAATCTTGTATTACCCATATTGTAATATTGTGCTGTGGGATTTTTTATTTTTTTTTTGTTGTTATAGTTTTCCAGTGTATTTCATTGCAAGTTAAAATGCACTTGAACATTAGTTTTTCTTATTTTATGCTAGCTAGTGCACAGCTGGGGCAAAGCACATCCCAAAATAAAGTGATTAAACATGCATAGCAGCAGCCAACACCACTTACCTGCCATTCTTAGGCTACATTATATCATGCAACAAAAACTAAAAGCAGAAATACCAACAGTATGTGAACCATCCATAACACTTGGCACTGATTAAAGGTATACCTCTCTTATCTTCAAAAGCAATTTCAACTCTACAACACTTGCTGAGCCCCCTTTTGAGGAGGGATGAGGTTTACTGTCATATTTCAATGCCAAATCAAGTAAGGTTCACATACACACCTCTGCCACTGCAATGTTGGAGAGCTATGAAGAGCTGTCGTGAGTCAATCAGTATATGCTGCATTCAGCATCTACAGGCACACTGGAAGTGCACATAGAAAGAATCAGATTTCATATTTTGTCCTTAAGTCTTTGTAATTTCAGTGTGTCTTCAAAAAATTCAAGTTCTTTTAAAAATTATTTTCCAAGTTTTGGTTAAAAACCAAACAGAATTTTGGTTTTAAAATGGGAACTATATCAGATTCCAGCCATAAATCGCAATTTGAAAGTATTCCTGGAAACAAAGATTTTACTTTTTAGAAACTTGGGTTATTTTAAAGCAGATTATTACTTTTGTCAGAAGTTCACTGAACTTTTCATAGCTCAGGCATGCAAAGCTGTTAGAAAGATGGCAAAGTGAAAACATACATTTAGTACATGACAAATGCAGTCTACTGCAGGCAAAGAGTAATAGATATATAAAATCATCTTCTCACTTTCAAAATCAAGGAAAAAATTTGGCCCCTGCTCAAGGTCTGTGCATGTCAAAACTTTAAGAAGGTTCCCCATGTTAAGGTACCTGCCAAGACAAGAATGAGAGAAAAGAAAATTTTCCTTTATAAGAAGGAACAGCCCAAATATAGTTGATTGAAGTGGTGGGGAAGAAGACCAAGGAGTTCCATCAGGCATGGACCCGTCCTTCAGGCTCCCTCTTTGCCAGGGGGAGGAGAGCCCACCTCGGGGCCGTCCAGCTGGTGATCCCAGAGATGCAATGCAGCTTTCCTGTCAGAAGTGACGTACATCAACATCTTCACAGCCTCCCCTTTGAGAAAGGGGCACAACTCCAATTGGAGATCTTGTGACTAATTATTCTGTCCCGGTACACCTTAGCACCAGTGTCCTGAGCAGGAGTACCATACTGAGGTCTAATACCATATTTGCCAGCACTGACATGGTAGTAACACTACAGGATTTTACCTGATGGGACAACAGAGGAAAAGAGTTTTAATTTTGTCAGCTCTCATAATTTTGAGAGATGACTATAGAAAGCTGAATCAAGATGCAACATTTCATTGTGCAGAAAATGCCAACACAGACGTAATCCCCAGTTCTCTTACACACGGTGGCCAGAACAGGTGAGAAGTTCAGGCAATTCTAAGTTGGACTTTTAGATGTAAAAATACACATTAACTGCACCATGAATAAACCAGATTCGGGAATAATTTAGTGCTTGCTGGTATATAAGACAGAATTACAGAGAACAACTGCTCAGTACGGATTACCACGGCATACTGACAGAATTTTTCATTGTATGATTACTTGATTTGCAGGCAGATGGATGGACATCACTGACCACAAAGACCCAAAATGACTAAGCACAAGAAAAGAAAATTTACACAGTAGCATGATGGTGGCTTGGCTCCTACTGAGAAAAAGAAAATAAAATACAACAAAAACACAAAAACAAAGGCAAAAAAAAAAAAACAAACAAAACCAACAACAAACCACATGCAACCCTTTTTCAATTTGCAGATTTGCAACTGAGTCCCCTAGCCTTCATTGCAGCAGGTATAAGCAACCCTCTTCATACCATTTCAAATGCACCAGCTGTGAAGGGCTGAGAGACTTACTTTCAAAATCCAAGAAAAAATGTGCTGCATTGTGGTCTATGTCCCTGGTTAGCACCTTAATGAGATTACCCATGCCAGCAAACCTAAAAATAAAAATGGCAAAATAATTTAGTTCCAATAACCATTTCCTATTTTCAGTACACGCCCGGGTTAGCTGGAGCGGGACTTCCATCCAGGTTTGCACATTGCAGATCCATCACCTTCTGGTGGGAAGTAGTAGATGTGCACTAAACAGTGCATTTCTTCTCTTCTTCTCATTGATTATTGAAAATAAGAAGAATAATAGTTCTGACAAAAATGAAGTTGTGAATTGCCATCTCCTTCTTAGATTAAGAATTATGCTACTATGATGACCAAATGATTTGCTGCAACCTCCAGCTAATAAATCCATTGATACTTAGGAAAACAATGACCTCCAAAAAGACTACTGCTGTCTTAAGTCTGATTTTGACTCTCTGCCCCTTCATTCAAAACAAAATTCAGGAAGACTGTCAGTAGTAGTTATCTGTGGACGATGAACCCATCATCCCATCAAATGAGGTAAGTTAAACACTTTGAAAAAGAGAGAATCCAGTTGCAACAGTTGTTTTTAGGTATGGTTGCTGTCACACTGTAGCTAAAAAGAAATGAAAAGTGGAAGGAATATTAAAGAATCATTAGATTAATCTCAGTCATAAGACATTTTCAAACAGGAGTCGGTTTCCAAAATGAATAAATACCTTCAGTAGAACAATGAAAATAACACTTCATGAAGAGGCAGCCTTTTCAATGACTCTCCAAGTGCCTTTCAGAAGCTATAAACGCTTAAAATTGGAACCCTGAAAAATCAGGAGTTTATCAGTTCTGCAAGACAGACTCAAGGTATTACTGATTTAAAATAAAGTCTTTTAAGAATAAGCCATTGGTCAAACATTCGGACTCCATCATAAGACCTAAAAGTCAAGCTTCCAATTAGTCTAATTATGTTCAGTCGATCAGTGTCTTCTCTTTGTTTTCTGCTTTGAAAGTGAGGGTTACTTGGAGGGGAGCAGTACGCGACAACTTGGAGTTTACAAGGAATTAAAAAAAAAAGCATTGCAATGCCTAAACAAAATGCTTGGCAGACCAAGGCTTCACAACTTGTGCTGCAAGATTTCTTGAGTTCCCTAAGAAAATACAACCGATGGAGAAGGAAAACCTTCTTGATTGATTGAGTGATTGATTGAGTGATTGATTGAGTTTTCAGGATCCAAAAGCTACAGAATCAACAGTGAATTAACCCAAGGTTTTTGAAGATGACTCAGGGCCGAATTAGTAACATTAGTATAACAGCTTCTGCAGAATGACCGAGCAGAAGAGGATTTGTAGAAAAGCAGCTTTGATTACAGTGGTTTCTGCTTATAAAAAAATCATCAGTGCATGTGCTCCATATCGTGCATTCAACCTCTTCCTTGAAACGTCAGAAAAGTCAAGTCCTGTTTCCAAATTATTTCATTTCATTCAGAAGTCTGATCAGATCTCTCAGCTTTCGTTTAAGGAAGTTCCAGATTAGGAGGTTCAGTTAAGACTCATCTTAAAAATAAACTTGAAACAAGTGCTTTTCTACAGCTTTCTATTCCAGAGCTCACCAAGCAGCTCTGTGCCAACGGTGCGTAAACAAGCAGCATCAAAAAGCAGAGAATCACTTTTTTTGTATATCACAAGCATATTCTGAAACAAAGGACTAAAAAAGCCACTTGGCTCACACCTCAACAAGGACATCCATAATCTAGAAAATGCCAAAATAAAGACACTCTTAAACACTTTCAACAAGGCCACTACAGCAGCAAAAGTTGCCTAATGCCACCTGAGCCTGTAGATTCAGACTCAAGAGCTAAATCTCATCAAACAGCACCTTAAGCATCACAACTCCAGTGTTAACAGAAAAGCAGCAAATAAAAGTAAAGGGTATTAAGAGCCTACAGAGAACTTAAGCTACACCTAAAATTACAAATTATTGGCACATTTCAGTTTATCAGCTGCAACATTTGCCCATTCACAAAAATATTTTCAGTACCTCATATGAACTCCTCTGTGTTGTTCTGCTTGTATTTTGATATTAACATGTCTCACAACAGTTAACAGGGTCATGCACATAGTATAAATACTGCATGTCAGATCGGGGCAAGCTAGTAAGGTTATAGAAAAGTATATAGCTACTGCAGAAAATCCCACTTAACTGAATCTCTACCAGCTCCTAAAATGGGGGTAAGGGGTCAGGGATTCAGTTTTGCCATACATTTACTTCCATTCTGACCTTCACCTCCCAGAAAAGTTTGCTTATGTTAAGATATCATTTCTTTTCTAGGAATAAAGTTAAACAACAGATGTAAAAGAGATTGAAGCAAAACATGTAAGTGATCTACCTAATGGCAACAGTTCAGTGAACCACCTCTTCCAGAACAGGAGAGCAATTAAAATGAGAATAAATTAAACTATGACAGCAGCAAGACAACATGCTGGAAGAATACAAAGGGATGTAAAGCCGTACATACAGGTCTTCATAATGAAGTTCTTAACAGAGCTCTCTTGTGCATTACGCATACTCAAGCAGTCTTAAGTCAATATAAAAGCGAAAGCCAATAGCAGGCACTACTACTGACTGCACTTTGGCTTCTCTGCAATGCCAAACAGCTGACTTAAAAATGCAGGTGACTTTTGTGGGTGTCAGCACCTTCTGATTCACAATCATCCCAGTGCCACTAGAACAAAATCCATGATTTCATTATCAAGAAGGAAATTTACTCATTGCAGTCTTAACATCAACAAGTCCAGTGCTAGGTACAACTTACATCACTACCTACTTGTTCTTCCAGAGCTTCAGACCTTCAAGCCGAGTCAAGTTTTGTTAATCTCATTCAGAATAAAGTCTGGTTATAAACCAGCAATTTCCACCCCTCACTCAGGGGTCTTTATTGACTTTTTGAAGCTCATTGGTCAAATGTTTTCTAACTCATTAGGAAAAACAGCAGTGTAAGATTCAGTAGATCAGACAATTGAAGTTTCCTGTTGACATGAATCCATTACCATAAAATCAAAGTAGCAGAAAACCATATTCCTTTTCCGGGTCCAAAAGCTGAGCATCCCTGTGAAGCTGCCCAGGACCCTCCTGGCACGCTGTGTACGCCAGCACGAACCACGTGGAGCAGGTTGTGGGAAATCAGAACGCCAGCCAAGAACATGGGTTAAACTTGACCTACTTGCACAGAGCAAGACATACGGAATGCCACATTTGATTACAGTGATTTGGCCCATTACAGCCTTGTGGGGTTGTATGATTTTGAGTGTAGTGTCATGATCAGACAAGCGGAAAGCAAAGGCATATTTTCAAAACAAGTCTTGCACGCATGCCCTTCATGCTGAAACCATCTCTGACACATTTCAATATTTTTTTTTCCCTAATCTAAGCCCAGGGGAAATTTAATAGAAAGCCACTATGCAACTTAATTCAGGCAAACACCAAAGACATTTCCCCCCCCTCTCACCTGAAAGAAAAAGTGAACATTAACAAAGATCCTGTTTGCAACTGGTGAACAAATGGAAAACTGACTGTTTGATGTAAAACACTAGGAAGATGATCATGTGACATTTTGGATTTTGCTTTGTTCTCTGTTAGATGGACAGCGTGCTCCAAACTAATAATAAGCTGTTAAATAAATGATTAAAAAAACCCAAACATTTGTATCACCAAGGAGTGACTGCTGCAAGAAAATACTTGTTCTCCTTTTGTCTTCTTTTAGTGAAATTTACCAAGTAAACACTCAGATCACCAAAACCGTGCCCTGTTAAAGCCCTGTATCCATGCTCTGGAGTTCGGAGGAAGAAGTTAAGCACAACACCATATGCAAAGAACACAAAGTGCAAACATTCTCTTACACACATGTAGAATTTTCAGTTGGATGTACATAGTATAAAACTCTCATCTAGAAAGATTTTTGGTAAAATTTCAAGTGAAAGACATAGCATGAAAAATATAACATCACAGCATGACACTAAGTGCTATACATGAAGCTATAAACTTAGTACTACCTCAAACAAAAATCTAACTGGATAACTCTCTGTAGTGTTTCTCCAGAATGACAATCCCATTAGCCCAGCAATTGCTTCAAGGCTTTCTGAATATTCCTTGCTGACTGTATCTGGGCAGTAACAGGAAAAAGCCAGCATATAAGTGGTTGCCCACAGTAGTGGAATCAAAGGAAGCCCTTAGCAACAACACATGAGCTCGCAAAGCGGATGGCCCATTGGATCAAGTGTTATTTTCTACTCCAATGAAGCAGCTAAGCCTTGCAGTCAGTGAGAATACATCTGCCCTCAACCTTAAAAGCCAGCAAAGGCTGCAGAGCCGGAGATGGGCTTGTGAACTACACCCCAAGAATTGCTCTTCTCAGAAAGTCTTCATATCTCCCTTGGATCCACATATCTTTTTTCCAATCTAATTCACATTTATTTCTTTTCTGACCAGTGCCAGGGCTGTACAGATTCTGACACAATCTAATCACCACTACTGTTAGTGATCATGGTGGTTAGAGTAATTAAAAAACCTGGTCCTAAAATAACATTGCCCAGATAGTAAATAATTATTAAGTAATACTCATTTGGTCTGGGGGAAAAAACAAACAAACAAAACAAAACCAGCAAGTGAAAACTAAATTCAGAAGTCTTCCCATTTGAAGCAAGCTAGATTTTGAACATGATCTCATATTCAAGATTCATCATAGCCATATTAATGTTGTTAATATGAAGTGTGTCAGTTTGATCCTGACATCTGATTCTTGTTTTTGAATCAGACATATGGAAAGTGCCACTCCAGTCACCAATTCTACATAGAACAATCTATTTCACTCACTGTTGGACAATCTCATTAGAAAGGATTTCATTAGTTTTATACAAACTGTTGCATTAGGCAAAGAGCCATGTACTGCTTTTCACTCCTGACCTCTAGTGGAGACTCTTCAACATACCGCTCAACAGTGGAATCAGCCAGATTTTTTTCCCCTAATAAACTGAATAGGAAAAAACACACACCACTGAATTTCTGGGGTTTGAATAACCATAAAACAATTTGTACTTGCAAAAATTACAATTTGTATTAAACAGAAAACGGCTGTTTGTATGGAAAGGAAGTATTCAGGTTATTTAATAAAAGCACAACTTAAAAGGTGACCAGGGCTGCCTCTGATGCCAGGTCTTCTGGCTAAGTTGACTCAATACAATCAACTACCTCAGCTAAAAGCGAGGCTACTTTCTGAAGATCACACATCATCAATAAAGCCTGTTTACTGAACAAAAATGAGTTAAAAATCAGTCATATCAAGAAAATGAAGCCCTGCCAGGGAAAACAGTCTAGTAAAAAAAGGCTCGCAATCCTTGAAACCAGAGTGGTAAAATATGTTCAGGTCAGTGTTTATTCAGTCCATTTTTCCACTTGGAGGAAATTGAGGGAAAAGCACTGAAGACTCTGCAGTTACTTTAGAAAAAGCACCCTTAAAGCCTCGTTAATTCAGGAAAACTTTAGTGGCGCAGCTGACACTGAATAACTTTGTTATTTTATCATAGCTCACATCAGGTAAGCGTGCCATAAAATTTCACAGTCAGGCCTAATTTGCATCAAAAGATTATTCTTATTTTAAAAGCAAACTAGACTGAAAAGGAGAGAGATCAAGCTCTGGAAAATCTACTCTGGTTTACTCTTTGGTAACTGAGCAATTCTTCCAAGAGAAAGTCTAGATGTAAAAAATAATAATAAATGCCCATTGTCATCATTAGATATGTTTCTCTTTTTCAGTGTAAGTCAGTCTGCTTCCAAACTTAATTTTGAGAAACACCACATTTAATTTATTTTACAACTATTAGGAAGAAAAAAGACTTTGTTTACATCTATTTACACATGAGCGCAGTTTACACTCTGCTTTGCAATCTCGGAAGTCTTTTGCAAAGCTGGAATTTCCCCAACAGAGGTCGCTGCCATACAACGGGATCAGCCAGATACAGGGAAGCTCCCAATAAATGCATTCAGACCACATCAGTGCCTTCACGACAGGGAGCCAGCAATTCCCTTCCAGCCCAAATACTGCACTTAACCAGCTGGGACTGCCATGGCCAAACCGGCTGATTTCCATGTTTGTTTATTTGTATCTCAGCTTTCTTTAAAAAAAAAAAAAGAAAATGGGAAAGCTATATAAAAGGAAGAAAAAAAAATCCACATTCAAAGAGAGATCAGTAAAATTCACAAACTTATTTCACAAGGAAGGTTATTGTACAAAAGATGGTATTAAAACTGTGCTATACTACCAAATGACTAAGTTTAATATGCCAAGGCTACCACCCTGTAGTTCAAGAGCTACCAAACTCCCTCCCCTTTACCCTCTCTCCTTCCTTCCCCCCCAAAACAAACCAAAGACCCCACACAACTAGAACACAATCTATGCACTAAGTCCTCCCCCTGCCAGACCTTCATCTCAGTGTAAAGTAAAAAGAAAACAGCAATAATTAAACACCAAATCTGTAAACCTTTTTTATTTTTCTGGGCAACAATTAGATATTCAATCTGTACCTCCAAAGTCCAAAAGAATTGATCCACCACAATTTAGTGCTGCACGTGTTAAAATGCACTCCGCTATGATCCTGTTATTAACCGGGAAATGAGTTTTCTTTCAAAGTGACTAACTCCCCATCTATGTTAATCAGACTGCCAGTGTAACCAAGCTGGATGATTCCCTCCGAGGATCTATCAAACAGCCTGGCTACTACTGCCATCTAATGTACGAGTGCAAGGAGTGCACTCAGCTGCATTGCTCTTAATGTTCAAATTAAACATTCTGTTTGAGCTTGACTCAGAACTACTGCACAGAACCCCTTTAATGCCTTGGCTCACTACATACTAACATTATGATATTACCTAGGTACCAAGCTGGTGGATATAAATATTCTTTTAATATTCTATCTGAAAAAGATTTTTTGGGCATGTCAGTGCAGAAATGCAAATCTGTGTATGGAGCCACCGCTGACTGTCAATTTGATAATTCATTTCAGTGACACACTTGCTCTGGATTCCCAGGGAGGAAGAAGCCCTCTGGCTTTCCAAATCACTTAACTGGAAAGACAGATATGTGCATTTCAGGAAAACTTTCTGATTAGCCTATAGAGCTTTCTTCCTCCAAGACACCAGTCAGACGAAGTCACCAGTCAGATGAAGTATGTTTGACAAATATGGAAGGCTACTGAAGCACATCAGGTTTTTTTCCCCTTATTAGAAAGCAAGTGTGAAGATACAGATCATATTTGGTCTGGATTCCTCTAGCTGTACTTTTCTACTGTACTCTCCAATGACCTCCGGGTGCTGTCCACAGGTGTATGTCTGCTATTTTCTGGTAATAATATGCAACCCAAAATCTAGTAAGATCAGTACAGGTATGCAAAATAAAACATACTGATCCGATTCCTACACCGACCCATCAGTGAATTCTTCAAGTTTGTACCAACTTGCACCACAAAAACTCTGATCTACCTGCCTGATTGAAAGGGAACTGAAGTCTCAAAATCAGTAGGTATTTCAGAGGAAACCCTCCTTGGTGTAGCTACAAGTATGCAGAGAAATATGTACGAGAAATAATTTAACGTTTCAGGAAAGGACTACAGACTACAAAAAGATCTGTTCCAGTGATATGGCTACAAGGAAAGCTATCAAATGCAATTCAATGAACCAATCAGATAACAATAATCCAACAAACATAAACCAGCTGGACTGTCACTTTGTTCAAATTACTTAAAAGATGGTTTTTAAAGCAAGTTAAGAGAAAATGTTAATTAAGAGAAGATCTCTGAATAGACAGTTTTAACGAACAAAGAAAAATGATCAGTTCCCAAAAAGGAGAGGAGTCAGCGGAGGTCTGCAGAAATGCCATCCAATGCATTGGCACACGACCTAGGAAGGATCAGAGCAGCAAAGTGAGAACGTTCACTAGCAATGCTGCTACCCAGGATAGCAAGAAAATATGCAGCAGGCAAAATACAAAAGAACCTCACAAGGCTAACACCACTTGACAATAAAACCTAACTGTGGAAGTAAAAAGTGATGAATCAAGGGAAAAACAACCCTAGCTTCATGCTGAAGATTATCAGCTCCAAGCTGGCTATTACAATTCTGGAACGAGACCTTGGAGTCATGTTCAATTTAGATAAGGTTTGCATGTAATTAAGCACACGAGCAGCTAAAAGAAACACAGATACATGTTCAAAAGGGAAATCATTATGTCTCAGTATTGAATCTACAACACATACAAGAAAATTTTAGTCCCTAAATCTCCTTGAGGATATGGAAGAAGAAGAAAGTTAATGAAGAAATACATTGATGATCAAAACACTGGTATGACTTCAACACAAGAAACAGGTTGTCTGTCTTCAACTCCTCATCTGAAAAAAAAAATATTCTGAATTGGGAAAAATACAGAACTCCACAACCACTGGAGATATGGGGAACACAAAGATGAAAAATGCAGACTTGGATTGTGCGTCAGTTACGCTGAACAAAACTAAAAGAAATTAGGCTAAAGAATAAATAACAGGATGATGACTATCCCTACGCAGGTCAGTTTGCAGGGAAAGGGTACTAAAAGCCTATAGTAATTTTAAGGGAAAACAGGGACATATCTGAACTGACAACCATTAGGAAACTGAATACCATTAATAATCACATCTGACTCAAAAACACTTGAAAATAATACATTAGAACAAATATATTTTCTCCTCATTCCTGCTCTTCTTCCCTAAGCACATTAAGGGTTCAAGTTTTACTAGTTTTTCAGCTTCAACTTTTAACCTTATTCAGGAAGTTCCACCTGGTTCGATTTGTCTCATTCTTTGAGGTTTTCTACAATTTCCAGAACTTTACCGTTGTTATCAATATTGGTGTTTTCCCACTTAAAGTGTTACTCGGGTAGGGCTACTGCCAGTCCCCTCAAATCTCTTACACTGCTGATTCCCTGCTGGTTTAAGACACTGTCAAACATATGGCAGCTGTTTTGTCTCAATACAACTGGAAAAGGTTAAAATAACAGACAGAGAAGCCTGACTTAGGGCTGCTGATGTGGCCAACAACATCTCTACTTGTAAGGAATTTCCCCTCAACACCAGAAATATTGTTGGTTCAAAGAAAATAGAAATTTCTTGCCATATGCTGTAGCTGTTCTCTGGAAAGCCTTCCTCCTGCAGGCAGTACCATTCCCAGCAGTGCCCCTGAGCTTTGCTAGCTTTGTGAGATGCTCACCTTCCCGAGAAGCTGAAGCACCATCCTAGTAGAGGAATAAGTGAGCGTGAGAAAATGAACAAAAGCAAGAGCACACATCTGGAAGGAAATAAAAGGGTGATTCCTTAATAGAGCGTACTTGGTAAGATAGCACCCTTTGCAAACACACGCGTACTCTAAAGGTTTGCATTAGTTGAAACTGTAACTTTGCTAACGTACTGAGCCATTCGGATGTAAATGCTATCAAGAAAACCTGCTAGTACTGCTGGCACTAAATGCTCTTTCACTTATTTGTTGCAAACTGGGAAAGTATTACAGAATGCCTGCCTAGATCCCAGAGTCATTCTGTCACTCCAAAGAGGCAAGACAGTAGTCTCGAGGGACTGTCTGATCTAGCATCATGATGAGCTCTCTTAAGAGCTACAACAAAAAATTGATACAAAACTTAACAAAATCAGTTATTCCACAAAGCAATTATTTCAATATATGGATCAGGTATGAAAATCAAGGGTCATTATTTCACTGACATTTGTAACAGCTTATATTCTTAATTTCACACAATGGGTTATTAAGAGTTTTGGACACGAAACTCAAGTGTTTTCCACTACTATAAACAAAACTGATGACAAATCAATTTAATCCTCTCCTCAGAATTCAGTGAACTTTTTACTGATTCATCAGAAGCGTAAGGTAAATAAATACTACTTCACATTTGGGAGCATTACCTTTCCAATGTGATGGATGAAAGATAGCTCTGCTGGCACAGCACAATAAACATGAAATATATTGCAAACTCCATGAAGTAGCTTAGGTAAGCAGGAAAAGGGAAAAACCTTCACATGAGCATTTGCCACCAATTCACACTTACAAACCTTCTCAGGGCCCTGGTTTAAGGCACATGGTTCAGGAAAGATCTGAAGTTAAATAGTAACATTAATAAAGATAATAAAATCAATATTGGGGGAAAAGAACAACAACAACAAAAATGGTAACGTTATTTCTTCATGCATATTTTCCAAGAACTTTAAACACCGTCTTCCAAGGTAAATTTTAAATAACAATAGCTTGTGTTGGAATGGACCTTAAAGATCATTGAGTTCCAACCCCACTGCCATAAGCAGGGACACCTTCCAACAGATCAGGCTGCCTGGGGCCCCCATCCAGCCTGGCCTTGAATGCCTCCAGAGATGGGGTATCCACAGGTTCTCTGGGCAGCCTGCATCAGCACCTCACTACTCTCCTAAGAATTTCTTCCTAACATCTAGTCTAAATCCTCCCTCTTTTAGTCCAAAACTCTTCCCCCTTGACTCATCACAAACATTGCTTAGCTACACACTAAAAATCCCTTTTTTGGAACAGTGAGATTTTCTCACATTGCTACAATGAAAATTCTTCAAATCATTAATAGACTGTGGTGAGGTACTGTAGGAGCAATGTGGTTATCTTTAACCACAGAGACATATACATGGCCACAAAAAACCTGGGTAACACTACAGGCTTGGAGCAGAGTGGCTGGAACACTGTGTAGTGGAAATGGACCTGGGGGTACCAGTTGATGCTAGGCTAAACATGAGCCAGCAGTGTGCCCAGGTGACCAAGAAGGTCAATGGCATTATGGTTTGTAACATAAATTGGCTTGTAACATAAATAACTCAGACAGTGGGAGCATGGAGGTGATCATCCCTAAGTACTCAGCCCTGGTGATGGCACACCTTAAGTACAACGTTCACTTTTGGGCTTCTCACTACAAGAAAGACACTGAGGTCCCAGAATGTGATTAGAGAAGGGCAATGAAACTGCAAGAACACTGGAGCACAAGACTTATGAGGAACGACTGAAGGAGCCAGGATTGTTCAAGTCTGGAAAAGGCTCAAGGGTGACATCATCACTCTCTTCCCAAAGGGAGGCTGTGGTGAGGCGTGAGTCATCCTCCCATGTAACCAGCAATAGTACTAGAGGGAATGGCCTCAAGTTGCAGCAGGGGAGATTCAGGTTGGTGTAAGGAAATAACTTCTCTAAGAGAGCAGTCAGGTGTTGGAATGGGATGCCCCGGGAGGTGATGGAGAAATGTTTAGATGCTGTACTGAGGAATATGGTTTAGTGGGAAATACTGGTAATAGATGGACAGTTGTACTGGATGATCTTAAAGGTCTTTTCCAACCTTGGTGATTCTATGATTCTCTACTGGGCTGCAGAACAAATTCTTCAAAATAAGCATAACATTTTGCAGAAGTAGCTTTTACAACTTGGGGAAGTGTTGTATTAGGCGAAAGCCTTCAGGGAAGAAAAGTACTTCAAGAGAAAACTCCTGGTATTCACTATGGGTCATTTTCCTGCCCATATTATATAGCCTTAATTCAGGAGAGTTTTCAAGCAAGTTAAGTTTCAGTTCTTACCTACAGCCAGTGCTGCACTCTGTTCTTGGCCTCCACTCTGTTTCAAAAGAAGAACAGATTATGAGAATACATTCTATCATACCTAAGGTGTTTAGTCAAATCCATAATAGAACATTGGTGGAAAAGTCAGATTTAGATTCCCTTAAATTCCACTTACTCTAATTAAGTAACCTTACCAATTTTTTTTCCCTCCCCATGACTGTAAACTGCAAAATTCCTACTTTGAGAAAATGTAACCAAAAAAACAAAACAAAAGTGGAAAACATTAATTATGTATAGATCAGGGCTGAATACATTTCATGTTGTTAACAGGTATCAAAACCCATCAGACCCAACAAAAATACGCCTTCAGAAAGCTCATTTCCTGAAACAACAGGAAACTGATGTAAAAATCAAACAGAAGAATACTGACACTTAAAAACACAGAAGTTTCTACCTGAAACCAGATGTTTGTGTAGTCAGTAACACTGGTTAAGAGGATTTTGACTAGAATTAAGTTCACTGAGCTGTAAACAATCAGGGCAAGTCCACACTCATTTGAATGACTGTACTATATAAACAAATATGAAAGTAACAGTAAAAATCACTGTAACAGCAAAGGCAGAGATCTTTTTAAAAAGCTTCCCAAAAGCACTGGTTGATTGTTATACACACACCTCTCAGCTTCCAACTGACAGAACTATTAAAAATCACAAACTGATCAGGTCTTCACATCTTTCCAGACAGAATATTGCATTTATAATCACAAGCACTTCACACTGTTAAGAAAGGCGTGCTGATGCTCAGATACTTTGTTCTGAGTGAAAAAATGAGTGAAAGCTGATTACTAACACACAGTCTTTCCAGGATTCTTATGCTAAGGAAGAAAGAAGGACAACAGTTTAGAGCCATGGGGCAGAAGGGAAATAAGGAAACCTCTAACTCTGTTAGATCAGTACCAAATAACAGACAAAAAGATGCCAGCACAGGAATCCACTAATTGGATTCCCATATTTTTTTTACAAAATTATTAGAGAGTCATTTAAGTTGAAACAGACCTTCAAGATCACCAAATTCAACCAACAATCTGACCTATGGAGTCCCATCACTAACTCATGTCCCTTAGTGTCACATTCACAGGCCTCTTGAACACCTCCAGGAATGGGGACTCCATCACTTCCCTGGGAAGCCCATTCTAACACTTGAGCAACCTTCTCTGTGAATAAATTCTGCCAGGAAGGGTTTAAATTGGATTTTGGGAAGAACTTGGGGCCATTTCCTCGTGTCTATAAACCCTCTTCACTGGATCTTTCTTTCATGTAGCTGAACAGAGGTGTGGGCTATATAACAAAACACGGTCTAAATTGGTAAGGACAAGATCTGTACATCTCTAGTACTAGTCAGTGAAGAATCCTCACTGAGTATCCATTAAAGTGGCAGGATGTCAGATAAAAAGTGTGATAGATCCCTTACATGATTAAATGTGTACTTCCAGATGTACCTCAGTTCAGATACAAGAGTATCTGAATAAAGAACCAACTGTCAGCTTCAGAGGGCATCACCTCTGTTCTCCCACTAGGCAGAAATAACCTGTAATATATGAGCTCCCATCTGACCATGAATCTCAAGGTTTGGATTTTAAGACTGATACAGAAAAATACTAACAGGCACAAGACAAAGCATTCACTATATAATAAGTAGTGAAAAAAATAACATTTTTCCCCTAGATTTGGCAACTCAGATTCATCCAAGTACTAAATGCTATGTTGCAGAGACTGTAAAATCACAGAATTATAGGGGCGAGAAGGCACCTCTAGAGATCATCAAGACCAACCTCCCTGCAAAGCAGACCCCTACAGCAGGCTACAAAGGTAGGTGCCCAGGTAAGTCTTGATTAACCAGGAGAATACTGTGAGAGACTGTGTCAAAGGCTTTGCTAAAGTCTAGGTAGACTACATCAACTGCCTTTCCCTTGTCTACCAGCCTGGTCACCCAGTCATAGAAAGAGATGAGGTTGGTTAAGCACGACCTGCCTTTCATGAACCTGTGCTGGCTGGGCCATGCACATGATCCCATGCATGCCATACATGTGCCGTGTGATCTCACCCAAGATGATTTGCTCTGTAACTTCCCCTGTTGCTGAGGTCAGACTGAAAGGCCTGTAGTTCTCCAGATCCTCCTTACAACCCTTCTTGTAGCTGGGAGTCATATCGGCACGCCTCCAATCCTTCCCAGATAACCAGGAACACTGATAGATGGCAGAGAGCGACTCAGCAATCACCCCCTCAACTCCCTCAGCACCCAAGAATGGTACCCATCCGGTCCCATGTGATGGTCCAGATGGAGGAAGAGCTCCCTGTCTCCACCCGAATCACCAGGAGTGTATTCTCTGTAGCATCTCAGAATTCTCCGTAGCATCCCTGACTACCAGATCAGGGCATAGTGCCCTGAGGATAACTGATCAGCCTATTAAAGGCAGGCATAAAAACTGTGTTGAGGACCTCAGCCTTCTCCTTATTCTCAGTGGTCACATTCCCTGGGAAAAGGATGGAAACTTTCCTTGACTCTTCTCTTACCATTGATATATTTGTAAAAGGATTTCCTATTCTCTTACTGCAGTGGCCAATCTGAGTTCAGGTTGGGCTTTTGCCTTCCTGACTTCTTCCCTGCATACCATAGCAACTTCCTTGTAATCTCCTCAAGTGGCCTGTCCCTACTTCCAGAGGACATAGAACATGTCCTTTCCTCATAGGAGAGGTGCTCCAGGCCCTTTATCATCTTTGTGGACCCCTCCTGGACCCTCTCCTGGAGATCCCTGTCTTTTTTTGTACCAGGGAGCCCAGAACTGGATACAGTACTTCAGGTGAGGCCTCACCAGGGCAGAGTAGAGGGGAAGGTTCACCTCCCTTGACCTGCTGGCCATGCTCCTTTTAATGTACCCCAGCATCCCACCAGCATTCTTGGCTAAGAAAGCACGCTGCTGACTCGTGGCCGATGTGTCATCCACCAGGACTCCCAGGTCCTTTTACACAGAGCTCCTCTCCAGCAAGTCATGCCCCAACCTGTACTGATACTTGTGGTTATACCTTCCCATGTGCAAGACTTTATACTGGCTTTTGTTAAACCTCATCTTGTTTATTGCTGCCCAGCTCTTTAGTCTGTCCAGGTCTTGCTGAATGGCAAGCACAGCCTTCAGGTGTGTCGGCCACTCCTCCCAGCTTGTATCATTGCTGTACTTGCTGAAGGTGGACGTTATCCCCTCACCAAGGTCATAGGTGAAGACAAGCAGCTCCTAAGAAAAACTACTTTTATTCACACCTCTTAGTCTGCAACCTAACTCCCTAATGTTTAAATTACTCATGAAGTTCAAAGTCACACTGGGATCTCCCTTGCTAACTATTGCAAACTGGGGCCTTGTGCAAGCCAGAGGTGAACCGTAGTAGGTATGTTCTCAGTTCCATCACAGTGATGGAAAGAGAACCCAGCTTGAAGACAACACTGTCCAGGCATTCTGCACACACTCCTGCTGTATTGCTTCAGTTACAAGCTTGAAATTAACTCCAAAAACTGATTATTCTTAGAACTGGAAGTACACATTCAAAATATGAGAACAAGGCCAGTTCAATACAGAACTGTAAGTCAAATACATCCCACATGTTGTGGGTCTATATATATATATATATAAAAAAAAATAACAATAAGAAATTTTTAGCAATAAAGTTTCATTTTTACCTCAGTAAAAATAACAGATGGCTAAGCTGTAGAAAATAAATCAGAGCTAAGATCATGTTTCACGAAGTTTCAAGGCATCAGCAGATGAACTGAGATTCAGTGCTAGGTGGACACAAGCTTCAATGCTAACACTGGCAACACTAAAAAGATTATGCTGCAATTGCATGACAAAATGCAGTGGCAGTCTATCACTGCCACAGATTTATCCTGGTTCTTCAAACAACACAGATCTAGTAGTAGCCTGCTATAAAGGCATCTTTCTGACCACGGGCTGTAGAAAGCATTAGGATCTTTTTTCCTCTGTTGCTTTCCTATTATCCCTCTAAAACTAAATTGGATCTTTATAGTCCATGTGTTATACTAAGCTCTTCACAAACATAAAGTCACTTCTCAACACTGTTTGACAGTATTACATATAACTTGCTACACTCTAGGCTGCATTAAGTGTATTTCAAGGCCAGGCTGGATAGGGCTTTGACCAACCTGGTCTAGTAGGGGGCATCCCTGACTGTAGCAAGGGGTTGGATCTAAATGATCACAAAGGTCCCTTCCAACCCAAACCACTCTATGATATAATTTCATGACAGATAGTAGTCTGATATGAAAGCTTTCTAGGACTGTGCCACACACCTGCCAAAAGCACGTGAAACACTCAACTTCTGGTGGCATATTATGGCCTGCATTTCTTTCAAATTCCCGTAAGTTTAAATCCCAAAGTTTTAGTACCACATACTACGCACAAGCAGAATTTTGAGGAGATATCTACCATTTGTGCTTTCCCTCCCTGAAAAGTATTCGAGGTATCCAGTACCTTTATAACGTTAACTGATGTTGCTGTTTGCTATCTATTGCACATCTAACTTCCCCATAGCTGCTGAATGTTGCTATTTTTCTGCAATTAATGCTTCCTTTGAAGTTATACCGTTAACACCCATTTGTGAAGCGTTCCTGAATACCAGCCAAGTGATTCAACAGCTCTCTATGTGAGCCATACAAACGATGCAGGTTTGTTCCTTTTTCTTTTTTTTTTCTTTTTGAAATATGACAGTTTGAGAGAGTTCTGACTCACCGATGTCAGAGCAACAGAAACAAAACCGTACTCTGTCCCAGGAAGTTTGCAGTGATACTCACATGCATAATAAAAACATGATGACAAAAAAAGGTCAAGAGGGCCGTTCCTTTCAAATACTAGTTATTGGCAACACATTATATACTCTGATCAGTCTAAAATTCCACAGCTCTATTCAGTAAAATCTCAACAGAAGGGCCCTTTAAAAATAAATAAACCACCCAGACCTTTGAAGAAAGTGGCTTACCCTAAGGATAGAACTACACTAGGACTACATATCAGCAGGGAACTTCTATAGTGAAAGGAAACACAACGTCTTTAAAACATCTTTTTACGGACTGTCTTCCTTTTGAAGAACTTTAATCTATAATCCTCTGTACTACTAGAAATGGAGAGTTGAAGTTCTAGCAAATGCCCATGCAGGTAGAATCACAGAATCTTAAGAGTTGGAAGGGACCTCCAAAGATCATTGAGTCCAACCCCCCTGCCAAAGCAGGTTCCCTGCACCACATCACACAGGTAGGCGTCCAGGGGGGTCTTGAATATCTCCAGAGAAGGAGACTCCACAACCCCCCTGGGCAGCCTGTTCCAGTGCTCCGTCACCCTCACCGTGAAGAAGTTCTTGTGCACATTCACGTGGAACTTCCTATGCTCCAGTTTCTGGCCGTTTCCCCTTGTCCTGTCTCCACACACTGCTGAAAAGAGACTGGCCTCACCACTTTGTCTCCTGCACCTTAGATACTTATAGACCTGCATCAGGTCCCTCTTAGTCTTCTTTTCTCAAGGCTAAACAGACTCAGTTCACTTAGCCTTTCTTCATAGGGGAGATGCTCCAGGCCCTCCACCATTTTGTGGCCCTTTCCAAGAGATCCCTGTCTTTTTGTACTGGGGAGCCCAAAACTGGACACAATATTCCAGATGAGGCCTCGCCAGGGCAGAGTTGAGGGGGAGGATCACCTCCCTTGACCTGCTCGCCATGCTCTTTTTAATGCACCCCAGAACGCCACTGGCCTTTTTGGCCACAAGGGCACACTGCTGGCTCATGGCCAATATGTTGTCCACCAGGACACCCAGGTCCTTGTCCCATGACAGCTGCACAGAGAGGCTGAGGATGCCCCGTCCCTGGAGGTATTCAAGGCCAAGCTGGATGGAGCCCTGGGCAACCTGGTCTGGTGGAAGTTGGTAGCCCTTGAGGTCCCTTCCAATCTGGGCCATTCTGTGTTTCTGTGCTGAGAGTCCTGAAAGCAACTCTGGTCTGCTAAGCTCTGCCTGCAGTTCCACCTTGTCTTCTGTGCTGAAAGAGTCGTAGCAACTGTTTCAGCTAAAATTAAAATAAAAGAAGCTTATCAGATCTATTGAACAGTAATATTCTATTAACATAAGATCAGGATTACTCCAATAAAATGAAAAGCATGGACAATCAAATGCCAGTGAACACTGATAAATGAGAATATTCGAAGCAATTGCATCAATCACACGTGTCCAGAAAGGAAGAATCTAATCAGATCATTTTAACCTGTGACCTCAAATGTATATTGGGAAGCATTTAAGATGAAAGCATGCACAGAAGTTGCATAATGCAGGCTAGCAAAACAACACAGAATATGGGAATACTGAAGTTTGGGGTTGGCTTTTAGGGACTGCTAAGTGCATTAAACAGCTTTATCAAATAGACGGGGAAAAAAACAAGTAGCCATAGAGAGAGTCATAATTGCTGCACTGCAATGTAATGACACTGAGCAAAACATTTTCTGCTCAGTAATTTCCAAAACTACTTCCAAGATGAAATAAAAAAGGAAAAAAATACAAGTGCAGTTGTGGCCAAGCAGTAGGCTGTGCATTAACCCATTCAGAAGGAGGTATGTGAGCAATCCAGCTCCCTGTGGTACTTTTAAAAAAGTAAAAACACATAAAAACTAAACAATTCATTCAACAAGCATTGAGAAGCCCTCCTGTAAGTCAGGAAGTGAAAAAAGCAACATCTGACATCAGCCTAACAGAACAGACCTTATAAAATGTAATGTGAAACCTCAATCACCAGTATCAACAAACAGCTTTTCATCAGAGCAACATTTGGCCTGAGAAAAGTTTACATATTTTGCAGGTCTGTTTAAAAGCGACTTTTTGAGAAGTCAAAACAACCTTTAAATTAATGACTTTGATTTGAAAGTTCATTGAACAAACAGAACCAAACAGTTGGTGTTGTCCCAAGTGATTATTTACAGGTGAAGAAAAAGAGCAGCTTCTCCTTCATAAACAAAACAGCACAGCTCGATGCTCCAGCAGAACATGGGGTGTGCTACACAAGCCCTTATATCAGATTCAGAACTCACTTTTCTTACCTTACACGACTAAGTGACAAAGCACGACTGCTACATACAAAGTCAGAGTATTCTGGAACAGCTCTGCAGTTGATGAGTCAAGCACCTGCCACTGATCATTTGCAGGTTACTACTACCTTCACTCAGGGTTTTAAATAATTCTATGTCCGCTGTGAGAGAAAAATACCACATTATGCTGCCTCAGCAAAGCAGATGATTAACATCCATCGCTGATGGGTACCTGGTAGGACTTTAACAACAGGATTGCACAGAAGTGTTTAAGCCTTCAATCTATTCCCATGCAATTGCAACCAGCCATATTAAACAAGCCACATGAAACAAGCCTTAAGATAAAATCCAGCAAATAAGCAGCAGACAGCTCAGTTAAGCTGAAAGGCTGTCAGCCATTCCTCTTTCTTGCTTCAAATAGCAGCATTAATATAAAATAAATGCATGCTGGTAAAACACGGTAGAATTCCTAATTGTTGTATTCAAAATATTTTCTAAGTAAGAAATAGCACAAAGGATGTGTGCACCTCACCATCAGTTTCTTGGAAAAGCTTCAACAAACCCACTACCACACAGACAACAAATCCGCCTGAGCTCAGCTGAACTGTAAACGATTTATAAGCAAACCTACCACAATATATTCAGAGCAACACTACCAACAGTTTTTATTCTTTGGTTTTTTTCCCCCCAAACTTGTGGCTCAAATGGGAAGTGGTTTCAGCTGTCAGAAACACATTCATTTTTCTTTATGTATTTACAGTATATGACCTCATAGTGATGGATTAGTCTTTCATCCTGGTGGTTCTCACACCGTCCTACTGCTGCTATCCAGTAGCTCTGCAGTGAAAGCTTCCCGTGCTACTCACAAGCACTTGTGGCTCCACGATCCCTAAATACGTTACATGAGGTTCTAGTGGAAAACTTTCTGAAGGAGCACGTTAAGAGCTCCAGGTTGTTGTTGTTTTTTGGTTTTTTTAAATGCCTATTTCCTTGTTTAATAGAGGAAACATTTGGTACTGACCAAAACAGAACAGAACATTGCTTTCTATTTCCAGCCGTACATTAAGTTTTGCATAAACTTCCTGACAGTCAAAGACACACAGAAGTCTATAACACTACAGCCTAACTCAACAAAAATCCATCTTCTGGATCGCATCCCTCACTGCTAACCTTTCATAGGCACACAGGTATTGGGACAACTAGAAAAACCTCCCTTGTTCAAGTCTAGGGCTTTCCTGCTCAACCTAATGTAGAGCACCTGCTTTTAGCAGGAGGAGATGCTCAATTGTCCCCTCCAACACCTATGTATGATTCTATAATATTAAGGGATTTACACTTAACAGCAGAAATAATTACCAAAGAAACCTTACAGACTCTACCCACAAGCAAACAGAACACATGAAATTATGTCAGCCAGACAAATGCTACACTTGTAGGAGCTATGCAAGCCACAACAAAGTGTTCTCAAAATTAATACTAAGGTGACACGTATGTATTTGCTTCCACTTCGCAAACAAAATACTGAAGGTGTTTCCAAATTTATTCAAATTAATATAAATGCAGAACCTGTTAATCCACAAACAGTGCAATATCGGTGCTG
Organism: Coturnix japonica; assembly: GCF_054131305.1. Taxonomy (NCBI): domain Eukaryota; kingdom Metazoa; phylum Chordata; class Aves; order Galliformes; family Phasianidae; genus Coturnix; species Coturnix japonica. The sequence continues at coordinate 8,450,714 of NC_140664.1, read as the reverse complement.
GGGCAGACTCCACAACACACTGAACACATGGCTTGAAACACCTCCCCATTGTCATCCCACTGTAATTACAGGGGAACTGTAATCACAACCACCCTAAGATGCACAGAAAGATTTTCATATTCTCAAGCACGTAAACAAATTCAAGCTGCAGGTAAGAGAATGCAGCTATAAATTAAGAATGAATAATTAGATGTTATACTCAGAAGCAGGAGATAGATATCAAGATTTGTATGCATGACTGGCAATCAGAAAAAAAACCAATCCTTTACAAGGAATCATTCTGAATAAAGTACAAGCAGAAAAATAAGGCAAGCACTAAAATGTGCAGATGTCCTTTTAGAGCCTGTGATAATGGACTTCTGAAATAAAGCCTAGAGAAAACATGCATCTATAACAATACCTGGATAAAACAGGCACACGTGCCTCTCAGAGCCACTTGGGCTGCACCACACTAAGAAATAGTCAGTCAGCTGCAGCTACCTCAGCACCAAGATTCAGCAAGATAAAGACACTCTTTCCTAAGCAAAGTGTTTTCTGTAAATCCCGTTCTCTCTTCAGCATATTCCCAAAGCTGGGGGGCTGAGCTGAAAAGTGGGTCAGGTCTAAAATGTGCTACAGCTCAGCATGTTCTCACCTGCCATCCTCCCAGACTAAAGATAATGCTGGAAATAAAGAACACAGCAGTACTCCTAACCTAATAAATGCTGCACGGTCCTAACGGAAATACAGAAGGAAGATGACTATTTTACCACAACTGCAGACAAAGAGCTCCATTCTGGAACTAATCAGCTTCACCCAACACAGCCATCCCATCTTAAGTTCTCTTGGTAAGGGATGGGATTGAAGGAATGGGAAGAGAAGCAGAAGTAAGGAAATGGACAGATGACCCCTAGCAATTCCCTCACTGCTAGGCCAATAAGCTTTTCAGTTCTCTGTATATGACAAGCTGTACACTCAAATTTATGCAGACATGCATGATTTGTTCATACCATAAAATGGCTTAGGTTGGAGAGAACCTTAGAGATCACCTGGTTCCAACTCACAAGCTGTAAGCAAGGATGGCAGCCACTAGACCAGGCTGCCCAGGGTCCCATCCAACCTGGCCTTGAATGCCTCTTAGGGATGAGCCATCCACATTCCCTGTAGTGGGGCCCAGGTATGGACACATTACTCCAAGTGGGGCCTCATGAGAGCAAAGCAGAACAAGACACACGCCTCCCTCACCATGCTTTTGGCCACCTGTATTCTGATGCAGCCCATGATACAGCTGGCTTTTTTTTTTTTTCCATTTCCATCAGACAGACATACTTTAATGATATCAAACTTTTAAAGGCACGTAAGAATAGTTGAGTAACAGGATGAAATACATTTAAGTCAAGCCTGGTTATTAGCAAAAACTATACAATACAACAATATTAGCCTCAGTTGTTTATAAAATGTAGGTAAATTAACTGATATAGGAAGCTTAATAAAGCATCTGTAAATATTTGGGTCATAAAAGCTTAATGTTTCCTTACGGACTAATATACTGCTGCTTTTCATAATTTGTCCTTGGATCCAGCTGCTCAGCCCATACAGAGATGAGAAATGTCTCCTAGTTTATTTAGCCCTATAGCTCAGAAAGTAGGATTATACTTGTACAGAAGGTATATAGAAAGGGGTAGCCGGATGAAAACTGAACGCATGCTTAGTTTACATCTTGTGGATGTTTTGCCCCATGCTTAAGACTTCATTAAGTGAGTATTTGAAAAGTGAGATGTACATCCAGTACCTCCTATGGATGCATACATGATTTAGCTATGTTAAAGCACACCCAGATGTCCTAAATTCTCTGGTTTCTTTGTGACTGGTTTGTAACACCATGGCTCAATCCCTTAATATACTGAATGATCAACTATTAGTAAGAGGCTATAGCTCTTCACCAGTGATTCTTCTACTGTTCTGAACCACAGGTAACCTATGTATAACTTTAAGCACCTGAGAATTATGGTACATCTTCAGTTACATTATCATGTGCCATTTCTAGCAAAAACGATGCCTCACTGAACATCCTTTGAGTAATTTTAAGAACACTAATGACATTTTCAAAAGCACCTGGAAATTTTAATTAGCATGTTCAGCTTCTAAATCGGCTTTCTTAAAAGTCTTGTTTTTCTTTCCCTCAAAGCTCTGGAGAGTAAGAGTTGAAGTTTCAGTGTTTGCACCATCCCTTCAAGTAAATAGCTCTGGTATAGTAAAAAAAAAAAAAGTACAGACGTGGTATTAAGTCTCAGTGGAAAATGCAAAAACAAGAACATTTAACATTTCACCACAGACAAAAGACTCCTCCTTTCCTTCTTGTACTGGGAGAGCAGGAATTGAGTAACTATTCTATTTAAATATCTGCATGCTATACACCAATATCGTGCCCTTTGTCTGGTAAGCTACAGTTAAGCACAGGAGAGCTACTGCATGGACTTTCTGCTTTCAATACATCCAAGTAATTTGTACTTCTTGTACTGAAGAAAAAACTTGTTACAGAAAACAGAAACAACTGACAAGCTGACGTCTAAAATAGAAGAAAAGTTTACCAGCTGGTAGTATCTTCTTGCAGTCTTAACAGAAAACTCCTCTTCCCCAGGTTTCCAATGCAGCAGCTTGTCTTCAGAATCTGAACAAACAGAAGAATACCATTAAAACTAAACAATACACAGCAATTCACATCAGTCAGTGCAAGAGGTAAATCAATGTTAATCCTGCAATGCCAAGGAACAGATGCTGTTCTTCAGGAATCCAAATAAAACAAAACACTTGTAATTTTATGGAACTGACAATACAAGCAAATAAAAAGGCATCCTGACAAACTCCTCCATGAGTCAGTAAGGCAATTAGCTATCTGTGATCACAAGCATCAGAAATAGAGCATTACATCTCAGCATTACTAAGCCAACTTGCATTTAGCTGCAGCAGAGAAAAGTAGGTCTCAGTTTATATGCAGAATCATATACTGCATATAGGGAAAAGTGCCTCATGAATAGAGTTTCCAACAGTTAAAGACAAAAGTGACAGCATTTACCCTTCGGAACTTAATATAATTTTGAAGTAAAAAATGTAAGTTTCCAGCTTAGAAATTTAGTATTGTACAGTACAACAGGAAAGCATTTCCTATGGCAGTTTTCCATTGAGATCTATTGCAAGTGTCTTTCGGTCCATTTGGAATAGGTTTATAAAAACATCTGCCTTTACATACTGCAGTAACTGGATGATAAACTAGCCCAAGCGAACACCTTTCCATTGTGGTTTTACATAAGTTTGCTCCATCAGGGGTTTGGGAGGCTCCTTCCGTTTCAGCAAATGTAAATGTTTTAAAGTGTTTTTACTTCACCTGCCTCCAGAAAACCCACTTTAGCTCCTACTGCAGGCATTGCTCCTGTTACCAGAATTCACCCTGTCAATATTTCACACTGGGGCTTTTTTTAAGGAACAACCCTCCTATTTCATACATTAATTCTGTTTGTTCAAACAGCAAAACCAACTACATTATGCAGCGCGTCTGTTTCTAGAAAGTGGTTTACAAATTGTTTTCAGAGATCTGCATTAGAAATAGAGAATTCCTGTCATGTCAATGACATCTGCAGATCCAGCTGAAGAGGTATGAAATATTCAGTGTTCATTTGTACTACTTCAGCTATCAGCAGCTCCTTTAAGTAACTTAATCCTGATTAACAAGCATTTAGCACAAAAATATGCTGCTTTGCAGTGAAATTCCCAATCAAATAAAACATGGTTCTACTGATTTTCCCCAGCTCATGGAAATATATGGTTCCATAGGAACCACACGATCTGTTGGGGCTGGACAAAGAATGTCTGGTGTCATGCAAGGAAAGGCACTGCTGAGGGTGTGTGTGCCTCCAGCAGCTGTGCAACACCACAGCACAACAGGGGCTGATGTGGGGCATGCACAGAGCTACAGACGTTCAGTCCCTTCAAAACATGGAAAAATCTCCACTGTAACAATCCTTCACTTCACAGAATCACAGAATTACCCGGGTTGGAAGGGACCTCAAGGATCATGTAGTTCCAACCCCCCTGCCTGGCAGGGCCACCAAACATACACCTTTACTAGATCAGGTTGCCCAGGGCCCTGTCCAACCTGGTCTTGAACACCTCCAAGGACGGGGCATCCACAACCTCCCTGGGCAGCCTGTTCCAGGGCCCAACCACTCTCCTACTGAAGAAGAAGCAACACTTGCATTGTTTCAGTTGAAATAACCAGTTAAGAGCTCATGACCCGCAATATAAATGACAACACAGAAGAATTAAATGGCTGCCATCCTAGCTTTTCAGTGTTGATTCAAAACATAGTTCTCTTTACACCACAAAGGTCTACTGAACTAAATTAACAGTGCTTCTTTGACCAGCAAATGAGCATAGCTAGCAAACAACAGAAGAATTTGCTCACTCTCAGAAGACTTCCCTGCTTACTACATGCTGTGTTGGCACAGCTTTATAAGGATGAATTCAAAAGGACTCAGACCATAAGCATAAATTAGGGAGACCTCACCTATCCATTACAGTGATCATCCCTTCATTTGTTTTGTCACCTAAGGAGAAGGTGGAATAAATTCTGCAGTACAGCACCTGACTCAATCTTGTTTCTCATTCAAAATTCACGCTCAAGAAAAATAACCACCAAGATGCAAAGAGTTTTCAGTGAGTCGCACTGTTTGTTTTCCTCTGGTGTATGTGTATCAACAGGCAGACACTCAGCCACAGCCTCCTTAGCTTCCAAGGTGCTGCTCTTAGCTGAGCTACAAGGGACAAGACTTCTGTGATTAAGGCAGGATTCTAAGGGGAAAACAAGAAACAGAACAGTACAGCCAGTAACACAGGGGCTAAAGAAGAGAAAGGGGCTTACTGAATAAAGTGTGTGTGCCCTTTGCAAGATAGTTTGCTGAAGTACTGTGGAAAGACAGCTCTTATGCCAGACAGAGCAATTTCTAAGCACAGACTTAATGCTATCTCTACAAGTTTTTCCAGTCTGTTACAATTAACGTAGCAGTCAGAGGTCAAGCACACTCTGTCAGAGCAGGCTCCAAGTCCTCACAAGCCGGCAGCGGGGATGGCTCAGGACCAGAGGGAAGGTGAGGTCCAAGCGTTTCCTTCAATTCTGCATAAGCTGAAAGCTGCCAACACAACTACATGTTCTCTAGTTCTCTGCCTTGCTCTGGTCGGATGCTCATCAGTGCTGCTGAGCTGACAACCTGGAATAACTTGAGCTGCCATTTCTGTGATTAGCAGCTTATGCAGCACATTCAAGAGCCCATAGAAAAGTGAATTTCACAGCTTAATGCAGCCAAGTAATTGTAACTAAAAAGCTTTGTCTAAACTATGTTCAGGAATAACAGCTCCTAGCATTAACCTATATACCCAACACCACTATACAGACAAATCACACTCAGAATCACTGTGCTGCACACATCTCTGTCTGAATTTGAATTGGCTTAGGCCCAAATGTACAAAGCACAGAAGACAGCAAAAGAGATTTGAGGTGATGCATCCTCCTCAACATGGATCTCAACAGGCCTGAAAACCCATCAACAGCACACCCAGAGAAGGGCAACAAAGCTGGTGAGGGGTCTCACCAAACTCCTTCTGGGTTTACCAGAACAAAAACTTCCAACAAGTTGGAAGAGAAAACTGTCCTGTGAATCCATGAACTGCCTGTCAGGGATCTATTACAGCAACCCCAGTGGTTTGCTTCTACACAGATGAAAAGATGAAGTTTTCACTTCTCTGCTTTCAGGAGAGTAATGAAACCATTGAAGATCAAAAGAAATGATACTAAAAACTCAGCAGTTACAGCTTCAATCGGAAATCATGCAGTCAGTTACAACGATGCTAAGATTCAATGCACTGAGAGTGAAGATTAATTTATCTTCACAAATTAATAAAGCTGCAAAGGCAGACATAAGACACTCATACAGCACCTTCAACTGTCCCCAAGGCAAACATTTGGCACAGGTTTCAAGCATTACCAATCCAAGACAATGCTTTAACTGAAGTGTAATTTACCATACTTAGCACACAGAACCCTGACCAGCTTTTCCTCTGTTAATTACTCTGAAGTAATCAAAAAGACTTCCGACTGTAAGTATTTTCTGTGATTCTTTCTCTCCTTTCAGTGTTATTGTCCTGTTTTCAAACATCACACATGACATTTTGAGCTCAGAGCTGCATGGTTCAGCCTCTTTCCCTTAAAATACACCTGAAGTTGGAGGATCTGCACAGAATAATAACACACCCCTCCACTAAGGGGGACAGCATGTGCTCGAGGTTCAAGAGTTCGTTCACACTTCAGAAGATCCAAATCAGACCCTTTACCTTCAAGTCCTTATTCACCCACCTTGCTGGAATTCAGGAACCTGTCTCAAGATTTACCATAAATGCAGCAGTAGAAACAAAATAGATCTCGAGTTCAACATAAAACTGAAACCATAAATACCAATTTCATCTAACCGTACAATGAGTGTGTTTCTCTATTTCACAAAGAAATGTGGAACTGCAAGTACAACTGTACCGATAGAGATCATTTGAATATTCTAACGTAAGACTATTTAACTTGGAAAAAATCCCAAACATAACCAGTATTTCACTGTTCCCCTTTAAAACAGTTACTCATCGCAGAGCAACCCAAGTCCTTTGAGTGCCCCTACTCAGAGGAAGGCAGGCAGAACGGAGGTGAAGTGCTCCCCAACTTCCTTATAAAACAAGTTTCAGTAGCAAGATGAAAACGGCAAGGTCCAATTATACAGACTTTACTCAATGGTTAAACATACAAGCAACCTACAAGAACTCTTCCTAAGTAAGGTTTACAGGAAGAAGATTGCAGCTGCTCATCTAGGCTCCAAAGAAGAGTTTCAGTTTTCCACTAGACAAAGATCTACTGTGAGTTAAGACTAAAAACCAGGACTTCCCCATGCCATAAAAATTCCTCCTCACCAGGCTGTGCTCAGCCTTTCCTGGATCCACCCCTCCAACCTCTATTTGCAAAGCATCCCAGCTGCAGCTGAGCGAGGCACTCACTCACCTGGCTCCCACACCAACACTGACTTCAGGACTCCACCAACAGATTACAGCCAGGCTTCTCACCTGCAACAATCAGCAGGCAATTATACAAATGAACCTGCATCTTTTGCATTAGGTGCAATTTAAGAGCTCTTACTACTAAAAACAGGTAGCAGGGGATAGAGAAGGTACTCTGAAGCCCTGTATGTGGATATCACATCAGCATATCCTTTTTTCCCTCCCGTTTCCTAATCACCCAGATTTAGACAAGCCTGATATCTAGTCTACAGAAGACCAGGCATTACTTCAATCTCTTAGCCACGTTTAGTAGACCTAACTTTCCCTACCTGATGTATAAGCAGTCCAAGCTCTCAGTCCTGGTGGTCTGAATGACATTTTTAGGGTTCAATGTTTTATTTATTTATTTATTTTGCTTAAAAGAGACCACAGTGCTTCTGTTTGTGACCTTGACTAGGATGTCTCACACCCAGAAAAAGCTGTTGACAGACTGCCTCAGCTTCTCACTAGACGTGGAAAGCAAGTGGACACCCACATAAAATCTGATTAACTTTAAGACATTCCTACACTCTCACATCCCCCAAAAACTTCAGTCTGTACCTGTAAAGTAAAAGACCTTTGTTCAAAACATGGATGGAGGAGCTACCATAAGAGGCTTTAATCCACCTTTCCTACACAGCCTGATCAGACTGTAAAGTTCTTTTGCTATTGTAAGGCTAGAAATACTTGTTCCAAGTTTAACAGTTTTGAGGGTACAGAGTTTTTCTATGGGGAAATGCAGTCAAAAACCTTAAGTTAAATACACACATGAAAGAAATGTACTTTAAATAATAAAATTCATGTTGAAGAGTCAAGCCCAGCACACATTTAGGTAGTTACAGATAGTAACTTTGTATCTAAGAGCACAACGAGAGACATACAGCTGTTTTTCATCTACTTGCCATTACTTTTGTGAGTGGATGCAAGCACATGCAGCAAGACTATAATCAATACCAGCACTGTGTCTGCTTACAAACATTCAGAAAAGTTCCAGGTGTTGGATTTGAAGAGTAACAGAGTAACAGGAATAAGCAGCAATAATAGTGTATAACTAGACTTGAATTTCAAGTGCCCAACTTTTGCAGTTTTGAAATTTGCATCGGGGACTTCGTCTGCAAAGGGCTTTAAAGCCATGTGACAAGTTAGCTGCTCTATAGGTGAAATGTGCCCTAGGCTGCTCCTTCATGAGAAACCCACAGGGCCCTCACCCACATTATCAGCCAGAGGAGAGACAGTGCTACATATGAACCACTGTTCACACCAACAACAGGCAGAGCCTCCCAAGCTCCTCAGAAGCTCATTATCTAGAGGAGTGTGACTTGTATTGTGCAACACAAACCCAGAAGCAAGCTCCAGCTTGGCGAGAGCTGAAAACAAAAGTGTGCACATGCATATACCTTCTAGGAAGAAACTAGCTCTGTCATGTGGTGCTGTGTACTCATCCGCTCAAGGACTGTGATTCAGTGCCTGCAGAGCTGTACAAGGACTATGATTCAGTGCCTACAGGGTGTGTTGGATTTGGTACAGCTGCACTGATTACTTGTACACAACAGACACGTCTGGCTGCTGACAGGGAAGGGCTGCACACACACAGTAAAGAGCACTCAGAGAAGTCAAACTGTGCAATACAGCCAGGTCTCTCTGCCTTCAGATTTATTCAGTGTAACTACAGAAATCTTCTGTATCATCTGGTTCGTTTGTACTTTTAAAAACCCACAGAATAAATGAAGCCAGTTAATTTTCATGACAGACGGGATTTAGCTCAAGGCTCGTCACGCCTAGCATGGGATAGAACAAACATTACCTACTATGGAATTATTTGCATTTCCATTCATGAACTAATGCAGTTTATCAGGGACATCTCACGTGGCACAGACGCTGCCAAAGAACAGCATGATTTATTGGTTATCCTCCAGCAGAACTTCCTATAGCAGGAACCTTCTGACACAGCAGACGTTTGCCAGTAGTCTCTAACTATTAGGATATGACACAAACAAGACAAAGGAAGTGAAAGGATATACATAACTATAAATCTCATTAATAAAGATATGCTTGTCACTGGGCCTAAGCTAGAAAGTTACCTTAGCATTACGGTACTGTCAGAAGCATCACTAGAACAGGTAAGCTGAATTTACAAGAGCCGTGTAAAATAACTGTAGCCAATCAAGCACCTTTTAGCAGCTTCTTTTCAGTCTTTCAATAAATATGGCATTCACAGATTTAGAACCATTTAGAATACTCTGATTTTGTTTAGTCTCTTATCTTGCAAATACAGAAATAGATGCTAGCCTTGAGAGACTGCATCTCCCATATCAAAGAAACACAGAACAACCTGGATTGAAAGAACACTCAAAGATCATCCAGTTTCAAGCCTCCTGCTGCTTGCAGGGTCGCCAACCACCAGACCAGGCTGCCCAGAGCCACATCCAGCCAGGCCTTGAATGCCTCCAGGGATGGGGCATCCGCAACCTCCTTGGGCAGCCTGTTCCAGTGCATCACCACCCTCTGTGTGAAAAACTTCCTCCTAATATCTAACCTAAACCTCCCCTGTCTTAGTTCAACACTATTCCCCCTTGTCCTATCACTATCCACCCTCATAAGCAGCCATTCCCTCTCCTGTTTATAAACTCACTTCAAGTACCGGAAGGCCACAACGAAGTCTCTCCAGAGCCTTCTCTTCTTCAAGAGAAAAAAGCTGCTGTTGGATTATTAGAGGAATACCTTAAAATGTTAAGTAGTTAAAAACAGACATTCAGCTTTTAATAGGACAATTTTTTGAACTGATGCTGTGGTCCTAATAGATGGCAGAGGCCATCAGCTGCTGCACTTTCTTTGCCAACTTCAAAATCAGCAATTGAAGCGCATATTCCATTCCCACAAGTAGCTTCCAATGCAGCGCCTTAAGGCACAGAGTTTTTCCTGGATTGTATTGCATCTTATCAATACTGGAAAGTAGCACCAAGCCATCGATAAGAACTAACTCATACTACTTGTAAGAAATCCCTTTGTTTGTCAGGCAGCTTCTCAAAGCCTCATTCACTGCTTCAGCACATATGTAGCACCAGGAAAGCAACCCACAGTAGGAAGCTCAACTACAAGGAGACAGCTCCATTACTGCCATAAATTCCTCTATACATAAATATATACCTTTTGATCATCGTAATGATTGTAAGAGCAAGGGCCACCAGTCAGCACCCAGCTTCAAGAAAAATTATGTTACATTTACACATAAGGAAATGGAAACCTAAGAGAAACACAAAGCAAAAAGAAGCACAGTAAAGTTCAGATAGGGGCATAAAAAGAAGAGACAGACAGACAGACCGACCTCCCAATAGATACACCTTGATGTACAGAGACACTACCATCTATTCTATCCTTCTGAATGCTTTGGTTGGAAAGGTTTTCAATCTGCAGTCACATTACCTGACAACATCCTGGATTTCCACAGAGGTGCCAGAAAACTCTCAATTAAAATTCAATCAATGTTTCATGACATCAATTTTTAAAGAAATATGTCACTTTAGTTCTGTATTTTGCTCAGTGAATAAAACACTTAAAAGGCAAACAAGTTTTGTATCTTATGCCAATTTAGAAATTCCCAACAGCGAAACAGCCCTAAACAAATCTGTGTCAAGATAAGGTTGTTTAGAATTGTTTCTTTTTTACTATAAATTACTCTACGTTTCACTCAGCCACATCAGTAACTTACACAAGCCGACAGTCAGAAATGTGTTTTACAATAGAACAATTCAGTGTTTTCATCAGAATTTAGAACTGCAATTTATTACAACTGAAGAGCTTCCCCAAGTTTCTTTCTCCTTCAAATAATAAAACATGTTGAGAGCTTACGAGTTAACAGCAGTTTTAAGTGATTTTATTTGTGTCACTGTTGTACAGTCTGTCATGAGCAAGTGTTATTTATCATCAAGCTGCACACTTACCCTTACCGCGTCTCTGACGTGCACGCACTGTTATCACAAATACACTGCTATCACTGAGGCATTCAGAAGTGTTGCAACAGTTCAAAGTTACTATTACGAACAACCCCAGCATGCAGATTTGTGGCTTTCAGTCTCTTCTTTCACTTGCACTCCTGTGCTGAACAGTAAAAGCTTATTTCTGTCCTGCTTACTCCTTAAAATGCCCGAATATTTAAGGAAAAATAAGCACTTCTGAAGTAATTGATCTTTGAGGCTTTGTTTCTGCTTTCAGACATTCTAACCAAGTGCATTTTTCCCCATTTACAAAATAGATACTCTAAGAGTCTAAAATAGTCACTTACTGTAATTTTGAGAAACCAAAATCTGTCCACACACACAGCTTTGGGTATTTTTCCCTCCATTTGTGGAAGCAGAGCACAAGCAGCTGCAGATGCAGCAATTCTGAGCATGAACGTACAAGTAACAGTCACCTACACCCAGTAATTTCCACTCTTGTCACTTGGAAATCAGTGAGCACTAATTAAGCTGCCAAGAAACCCAAGCCACAAGGCTGGATTTAGTTTGGAAAGACAAGCAAAAGCAAATAGACAAAAAACCCAACCCAAACAAACCTGTCCTTGAATTATCTGAAGAAATCAGGCCACAATAACACAACTCCGGGAGAAATCTCAGTGTACCAAAGCTTCACTCTTTACAGCAAGGCTTTGTGCAAAGTTTCATGACCAAATTAGTCAAATAACCCATGAAGTCAACTTGGAGCTTAACTGAGGTGCTATGGAAGAATAAAGAGGTATGTGCAATTACCTGCCTTGCTCTCATAAATCCTCCAAGGTGGAGTCATTTAAAACAATGTTACACAGCTGGACTGTGCTACTAGCAAAACACCCACTTCTGTTACTTTGATAAAACAAAGTTACAACCTACTATCTACTCCTTCAGCCTAGATTAATCTGCTCCTGTTTTACAGCACTGGTTAATTCACACAGTCCCTGTATCATAGAATCATAGAATGACAAGGTTGGAAAGGACACACAAGATCATCTAGTCCAACTATCCTCTCATTACCGTAGCTACAGCAAACCACTAAACCATATCTCGTAGCTCCTCATCCAGACACCTCTTGAACACTGCCAGCGACAGCGAATCCACCACCTCCCTGGGCAGCCATCCCAGTGCCTGACCACTCTCTGAAAGAAAAAGTTCCTTCTTATGTCTATGCTAAACCTCCTCTGGCACAACTTGCAGCCATTTCCTCAGGTCCTGTTTGTTGCCTGGCAGAAGAGGCCAAGCCCCTCCTCATCACAACCTCCCTTCAGGAAGTTGTAGAGTGCAATGAGGTCCCCCTGAGCCTCCTCTTCTCCAGACTAAACAATCCCAGCTCCCTGAGCCGCTCATCACAAGACTTGTGCTCCAGACCCCTCACCAGTTTCATTGCCCTTCTCTGGACACATTCCAGGGCTTCAATGACTTTCTCGTACTAAGGTGCCCAAAACTGAACACAATACTGGAGATGCGGCCCCACCAGAGCTGAGTACAAGGGGATGATTACCTCTCTGCTCCTGCTGGCCACACTGTTTCTTATACAGGCCAGCATGCAATTGGCCTTCTTGGCCACCTGGGCACACTGTTGGCTCACGTTCAGTCAAGCATGGATCAACACCCCCAGGTCCCTTTCCTCTTCATAGTTATCCAGCCACTCAGCCCCAAGCCTATAGCGCTACATGGGGTTATTGTGGCCAAAGTGCAGGACCCGGCACTTGGCCTTGTTGAACCTCATCCCTTTTCACCTCAGCCCGGTGATCCAGCCTATCCAGAACCCTCTGAAGGGCTTCCCTACCCTCAGGCAGATCAACACTACTTCCCAGTTTGGTATCATCTGCAAACTTACTGAGGGTACACTTAATCTCCTCATCTAGGTCATTAATGAAGATATTAAACAAGATAAGCCCTAATACTGACCCCTGGGGGACACCACTTGTAACAGGTCGCCAGCTGAACTTAACTGCATTCACCACTACCCATTGGGCACAGCCCTTTAGCCAGTTCCTTACCCAAAGGAGGGTACACCTGCCCAGGCCATGGGCAGCCAGTTTCCCCAGAAGAATACTGTGAGAGACTGTCTCAAAGGCATTTCTGAAGTCTAGGTAAACTACATCAGCTGCCTTTCCCTCATCTACCAGTCTGCACACCCAGTAGTAGATGGAAATGAGGTACAAACACACAGAAATCAAAGGCAGGTACCAAGGCCATCAGTCCCATCTTACTTTTGAGTTCATACAGAAAGTGGAACCGCTTGTGACAGAGAACACAAGATTAGGCTTATCTCCTAACTTACATAAATCATTCGCCTTCACAGCCCTAAAGCGAAGAGAGCCTTTAAGAGGTATTTGCAAGACACTCAGTGGTTCCTTCCTTAAAGCTGTTCGATTATCAGGCCTGAAAACACCTGTTTCCACTCCCCACAGAAAAAAAAAAAAGAAGAGCCACACACAACAATTGGCCAACATGACCGACTTCCAAAAAAGCTTAAGAACTGTCTAAAAGCCAGAATAATGTTGGAATTGCCAATGACAGCTGCAGACATAAACCTTTCAAGTGTCCCATTTATCAAAACTGGATTGTTAAGAATTATTGTTGCTTCTACATAAAGCTGATATTCACAGAAGCCTTGAAAAACACAGACCTAAACATACTTTTAAGCTGAAAATTAACTAACTGAAAAACCCTTATAACTACTAAATACATGCAAGCTTGGAACAACTGGACAGTGATGCTGGCATGAGGTAATGCCAACCACTTTATCACTCACCCTCATTATTTCCCAATGGACACAGGAAGACATGCATTTTATTGCTGTAGAACACAGAAAGGTTTGCTGTGAGAAATAGCAGAAAATTAAAGAAATAACTTGCTAAGAATTTGGAGGGGGAGGGGAAGCACGGCAAGTTGTTATACCAGGAACACAGAACTTCACTCTTAAGAATAGGAATGTAACCAGTTCCAGTAAAACAGCTGTAGTTACAGGTCAAATGGCCTTTACACTGGAGTCAAGCTTTTGAAGGCTTCTTGAATGATAAGTCCTGCCTGTCAAGCATTCTTGCAGGACTTACTATCTGCGTACACTTAGAGCTTTCCTTCATCCTTCTATTCAAATAATCTCACTTTCTTGTTAGCAACCTTCATCACCCCCTTTTCATTTGAAAGGCTTTATCATCCATACAAATAGCCACACTTCAGTGTAATCAATCTTACTCGCAACAACACGCAGCCCCAAACTCAAAACACATGACAGCCAGTCAACACATTACCACTCCATATACTCAAAGAGACTTCTGTTTAAGCACACGTACTTCACTCAACACAGTTCCCCAGAGCTCCCAAAAATAATTAAGATCTCCCCTATTCAACTTGTCCTTTAAATGCCACAATAACACCAAGGTTATAAATTCCCTGAAGTTCCTCACATGGCACAGTTGCACCACCAGAACACCAAGCTCACAGTGAGACTGCTTTATCTTCTGAGCTTCCAGACCAGAGCTTTATTGTCAGCTCCTAATGTTACCCATTTAATAGCCTTTCACTCCATCTCCCGCAGAACTTACCCTGGTCTTTCTAGTCAACATAACTTCCAGCTGTATCATAGAAAGAAAATGCTGTTGGTTCTCATGAGATGGATCCAACCAAACCATGTTTAATGAGCACTGAGATACACAAGGAGGTATGAGGGGGGAAGTCTGTCAGTACACAAAGAAGGATTTTGCTGAAATCTGTAGTATGACAAAATACATCACCTGGCACCATTTGTAGCACTCTGTCAATGACTCCAATAGGAGCTGGCACAATGGTCTGCTCCACAGTTCTAAGTGCAGCCATGCCCTGCCCATCTTTATACCCACACACACAAGCTCCTGCTTGGCAGCCAACATTCCTCTAAGCTATAAAAATTAAGTTCGAAAAGTGAAGTAAGGTTAAGTTCGTTTTGGTTTAGCTGCATAGGCATGTTCAACTACGTGTTCATTAAACTGCCCCCCCCTTACTGACACTGAAGTAAGTAAAAATCAGCTCAGGCAGTATTTGAATTAAAACAGGAATCACTTCAACAAAACCAACCTGACCCAAACCTGATAGAAGTAATGTCTCATTTTCAAAAAGCAAAAACTTTCCAGTTTCACGCAGACAGTATCAACAATTGAGCTTTATAGTATTCACATAAGGGGAGGAAAAGCAGAGAGCTAACAATGGAAAACAACCACCCAGTAAGCAGTGTGTTATCTTTACACTAAGCAGAATTGTAAAATTCCAGACCAAACAAGTCTGTTTAGCACCAAGTAACATTATGAACAGCTCTCTGAAAGCTGCTGTAGCTGGCAATTGGCACTGGCATCCTTCCTGCCCCCATCCCACTTCAGTACTATGAGCTTTATGTAAAGAGGAGAGAGAACTCCTTTCCCTCTGTTCAGCAGGTTAATTCAAGCTACTCCTTCCAAACACAGCAGCAAAAAGATGAACAGAAGCCTGAATTCCATCACAAAGTTCAGATCTGCAGAGCAAGAGATGCTAGTAGTACACTAATGTGAAGAAATAAAAGAGCTATGTATAAACAGCCCCATATCTGCAGCATTGAGAAGCCATCCTATGCACAAGATAATGGAAGAATGAATGAACAACCCTCTGGCATCTTCGCTACTTTGTTCTGATTTGGAGCACCCCTACAAGCAGCTCTCAAGGCACAGGGTGCCATACCCAGTGCCCATACCTTCATACCCATGAAGGTAGGACAGGTTTCCCTCTTACATCATTTTCTGGTTTTAAAATGAAACCTCACAACTGGTATCACAGCGAGCACTTACTTCAAGTACACTGATTTTCAGCACTACCAGGTTAACAAGTAGTGAAGTGTTCTTACTTTTAAAGAAACTATAAATACAGCATCACTTAAAGATGAATATCTTCTTACCCGAAGGCTCTTTTCTTTTTTTTTTACTTAAAATATCTTTTTAGCAAGCATAAAAAGCAAAGAACAGAGGACAAACCCAAGCCCTCCACTTTCTCTTTGATTTTAAGGATTTTTATATTGCAGCATAATACTGACAGTGAACTTGGATAACTAGCCACTACCCTCACTTTGAAAGAATCCAGATGAGGGTTTTCTGGCAAGAGAAGAGCCAAAATGATCCACACCAAATGTCCACCTCACCCAGCAGCAGATATTTAACAGCAGATGCTTGGTACTCTTTCAGAGGTAGTTAAAAGACTCTTGAATAGCCATGAACATCTCCAGTCTCTTCAAACAACACTGACAGCAAGAGCCAAAGTTATTTTCCCCACACAGTAACTAATTTAAAAGTCTGATTTAATTTATTTTAAACACACTGCCTGAAAACTGGATGTCAACTCTGCGTTCCATGAAGAGCTATTCATTTCCCATTAGCTTAGGCCATGTTTTTTGTTTTATATATCTTTATCACGTTAGCTCTCAAGTGCACTGAAATCAAAGCCTAAGGTAAGTAGGTTAGTATCCTAGCTCTTATGTTTCAAGATTTTAAACAGTTTTCCACATCAGCTTGATCTCCAAATAGAAAGCAGGCACATATACTACTTCACTAGCCAAGAAACTAGGTCAGCCATTTTCTGAACAGCACGCAGATTCTCTACAAACAAGCAGAAAAAGGTGATGATGATACAGTTATGAGCTTTTCGTGAAGTCCCTCTTCCGCCACCTATTCCCTCCCATCTCTGCTTTCCTGAAGGCCTCTTTCTTCACTTTGTCTGTTCCTTACACAGAACTGTAGGGGTTGGAAGGGACCTCTAGAGATCATTGAGTCCAACCCCCCTGCCAAAGCAAGTTCCCTACACCAACAAACTTGCCAAGCGCCAAAACAGATGAAGAACAAGCTCACAGGGTAGAAGTCCTGCATCAGCCATTCAATCATATCACAACTTAGTTTGCACACCAAAACATCGGGCAATTCCACTTTCCTCAGCTGCACTGAATGCTAAGATGACTGCATGGCTTCCAGCCGTGTCTTAAAAAGAAATAAAATCCTGCTTTCAACAACTTCAGCCAACAGTGCTAAAGGTAGTTTAGTGACTGATCAACAGGCTGCAGGATGTTATGGGTCCAGCTAGCAGAGCCGTGTCTTGGAACACCAAGATTAGTTCAGTCTGTTATTGGCATCTGTAAGTCATGCGTGAAAATCTACTTCACACCTTGCCCAAGGAGCAGGAAGAGCTAATTTTTCAAAGCCATCAGGGTGTTGGGCTTTTTGATTGTTTGGGATTTTACTGGTTATTTTCTCCATTGTAAAGCTGCACTTCAGAACACGATCCATTGCAGTCAGACTGGCAAATGAAACTGATTTAGGACTCTATCTGGAGCAGAGCTAACACTATTGCTGTCCCCCTGTCCACAGTTTGCTGCCACATCAGCTGTAATGGATCAGCCATCTCCAACTCTTATCTGATTGCAAGTAGCTCATGGCATTCTGTGGAGCGTGTGTGGAGTGGAGAGGGGGAACAGGGCTTCAGACTCTACAGATTCAAATGATTTGAATAAAGTGGGGGATGCTTTTTATTTTACCTGCATGCCAGATGACATTAACAGCTTCATCTTTTTTTACAAAGCCAAGAATATCCACACAGCTACACTTTCCTTATTTCCCATGAGCAGTTGTACATTTGTTAGCAACAGCACGGAGCCCTCTGCAGAGGTCTGCTGCAAGCTCAGAACAGGAGAACAGCTACATCTCATGTTTCCTTCCTTCAGTAAAGTTGAGTCACATCCTTAGGTCTCCTTTTAGAAAGCTAACAAACCATGCTGAAGAAAAAAAAAAGATCTTTAATGGAAAAGGCTCACATTGAAAAGAGCCCAGCACTGACACAGGCCACAGGTCAATCCCCTGGCTCATTTCCCACAGTGACACAGACAGGACTGCACACCTTGTTGTCTGACAGAAGTCAAGCCTGCCAAAGGATTTCACAGATAAATGAAAGGCTTTAACGTTTATTAGGAGTGAGTGAGTGCAAAGCATTTCCTTGTAATTACCTTGTTAAAAACAAATGTCAAGTATGGGAAAAAAAAGGAAGCTCAACTACTGCAACAGAATGCCTTTCTGAAGAACATTTTCAGTATAAAATTAAGAGATGTATTTGTTTCCTTCAGTCCCTCTAAAACTCCAGACAAACTAAAGCTTTTACCCTGTTTTACTTTAAGCTGTGACTGCCAGCAGAACAAACATTCCTTGTCTTGTTTCCTCCTCTGCACCAACACTAACGCACCTGGGTTAATGTGGGTAGAGTCCCCTTGGTTGGTATCTGGACCAGTTTCCCCAGACAATTTAGAGTGGGGTAGCAGGTACATGAATAACTTCTCTGAAGCTATTAAACAACAATGCAGCACATTTAAAACAATGACCACACTATTTCTATTTAAAGACTAAATCAGTGCCACTTTGCAAGGTACACAGCCAATTATTTGGAGCAGGTGCTACAGTGAAGGAGGAAGCAGCCACTCAGTTTCCTGTACTGAGGACACAGTTACTGTGTTAGAGAGAAACTACTGCAAAAGTCCTCTCTTCATAATTAACCTACAGAACACAGGTATATAAAAAAGTCATCTTAACTTTCAGCCCAATTACATTTTCAGTGTTACCCTGATTTAACTCAGAACTCTGTCATTATGAAGATCAGGAGATAACAAAGATCTGCATCTTTCAACAAGTATTATCTACAGCTTGTGATAATCACAGAATCACACACAGAATCACCGAATGACCCGGGTTGGAAGGGACCTCAAGGATCATGTAGTTCCAACCCCCCTGCCTAGCAGGGCCACCAAACATACACCTTTACTAGATCAGGTTGCCCAGGGCCCCGTCCAACCTGGTCTTGAACACCTCCAAGGACGGGGCATCCACAACCTCCCTGGGCAGCCTGTTCCAGGGCCTAACCACTCTCCTAGTGAAGAACTTCCCCCTAACATCCAACCTAAATCCTCCCTCTTTTAACTTAAAACCATTTCCTCTAGTCCTGCTATTGTCAGCCCTTTTGAAGAGTTTACTCCCCTCCTGGGAGTAAGTTCCCTTCAGGTATTGAAAGGCTGCAATGAGGTCACCCCACAACCTTCTCTTCTCCAGGCTGAACAAACCCAACTCCCTCAGCCTGTCCTCATAGGGGAGGTGCTCCAGCCCCCTGATCATCTTCCTGTCCCTCCTCTGGACCCTTTCCAAAATCTCCATGTCTTTTTTGTACTGAGGGCTCCACACCTGGACACAGTACTCCAGATGGGGCCTCACAAGAGCAGAGTAGAGAGGGACAATCACCTCCCTATCCCTGCTGATGATTACAAGCATTAACAATGCTCAGTGAAGGAAGCGCCTGGATAAAAACCAGGCTTATCACACTACTGAATTAGCTCCCGCAAGTAGCGGCTACTCCAACCATTTTGTTGCTAAGAATATAAAGTGGAGAACAAAGCAGAGAAAAGTGTGGTGGATCAAAAAGGAAAACGCAAAGAATGTTCCCTATGACAGACATTTCCTGAGGTATGAGCAAGAAGAACATTCTAAATAAATGTCCAATAAAAGAGGATTAGAAAGGACGGAGCAATAACGAAACTACCCAACCAGACATGAGACAAGAGCATGAAGCCTACCTTCCAGTTACTTCTATTTCACTGCCCACAAGCAGCACAGACTTCAAGTTTCCATTATAAGCCCGTCCTGTAATAGCAGTCTCAGCAACTTCTGGAGCTCAGCACAGCTGACAGCAGTAATGAAGAGATGATGTTACACGCAATTACTGGCTGATGAAATAAAAAACACTTTTATTAGGTGCTCTCCTTCGGTGAAGGGCAGCAGATGAAGTGATGGAAGCAGAGCTCCAAGACCTCCTAAGGAAACGGGGGAAAAAAAGGAATGTCTTAACTAAACCAGCTTTAAATCAAACAAAAACCAACACAAGTGTCCAAAGGATTTTGGAAGAAATAGGTCATTTATAAAACACTATCCTAAATAAGATTGCTATTCAGTCATCTAACAAGGATTGTATTCATTATCTGCATTTTTTTTTCCCTCTGAACTCCCAAAGATGAAGTGAAATAGTAGCTTTCATTAACACTGAACACTGTCCTTAGAAAAAAAAGATACACTTAAGAATCACCATAAAACAGCAATCATAAGAAAAAAATGGGATTAAAAGTACCGTGTGTTATTGCACAAAGTTTCTCCTAATTTACAAACATGGGACTAAAAGGAACCACTGCCATTTGCCGAGAGCTGCAGATCACCGGGACTAAAGCAAATATCTTTAGTTGATTTTTTGTTTGCTCTTTGCTTTCCCAAAGCTCTGATTTAAAGCCAGGAACCAGAGCAGTTCTAAGCACAACAACTGTGCTTTTCATTTTAAAGAAACCATTTGGCTTTGGTACCGGGTCTGAAAATGATGCTCTCTAAGCAAGTTAAAGCTTTACAGTTGTGGGAATGAAACACAAATTACTTGAAGGTATGAAATGATTTTTAGTTCTTTCTATGAATCTATTACATACAGAACAAGACAACAAAACAAAGAAGCACTGAATCACTGTGGTAGTGCCATAGAAGTGACACATCGTGAAAACTGCACTTAATTACAGTCAGTGTGTTTTATTTCTTGACAACTGTCAGCAACACACAACGTGCTCTGGGCATACTCACTTGTTCCCTGGCAAAAAGGACCTGCCCCCAGCAGATGGAACAAGAGCATAAGCAAAGCCTATAGAGGTGGCACAGCAAAACAGAGGCCTGAAAATCACTTCAGTATCTCATCCAGCAATTAAAGTACTCGTTTTCTAAAAATACATGTGGTTCCACAGCAGCTCAAATTCATTTGGGCTCCAAACTGCCCTACTGGAGTACCTGTCCCCCTCTACTTCTCTCTTGTGAGGCCCCATCTGCAGTACAGCATCCAGGCCTGAGCCCTTTGAACAGGTCCAGAGGAGGGCGACTAAGATGAGGTGCTGGAACACCTCTCTCTCCTATGAGGAAAGGTTAAGGAAACTGGGATTATTCAGCATGGAGAACAGAAGGCTCAAGGGAGACCTCATTGTGGCCTTCAAATATTTGAAGGGAGTATACAAAGAGGAGATGGAAGATATTGATAGGACAAGGGGGAATGGCCTTAAACTGAGACAGGGGAGGTTTAGGTTTGATATTAGAAGGAGTTTTATCACTCATAGGATGGTGATGCACTGAAACAGGTTGCCCAGGGAGACTGTGGATGCCCCATCCCTAGAGGCATTCAAGGCCAGGCTGGATGCAGCCTTGGGCAGCCTGGTCTGGTGGTGGGTGACCCTGCACATAGCAGAGGAGTTTGAAACTGGATGATCATTGTGGTCATTTTTAACCCAAGCTGTTCTATGATATAGCTGACTATACTGTACGGTATGTGGACACATATGCTACTATATGGGTGCATATCTGACATCGATATATTTATATATTTACATACATGCAATCCATATAGAGAAAGTAACTGTAGGACACTAAGTATATTAGTTTATTACATCCCTTTCCTCTTTTGACAGATGGCTGCTGGGGTTTGTTTGTTTGTCTTTTTTTTAAATGAAGTTTTATAATGACTGTACTTCCTCTTCTTTTTTAGGGCTGCTACTCCCAGCTCCTGCCTGACTCACCCACACGTAGCCATGCTCCAGCATGTTGCACTTCATGTTCCTTTCCTAAGTGTCACTACAGTTCTTACTTGAACTGAAGAGACTTCAACTGCGTAAATCCACCCACAGAAGTGAAGGTGGGCAGAGCTGACAGATCACAGAACTCAGTACACAGAAAGCCTGTGTAAGGTCAGAAAACAGCACCCAAGGCTCTGATTGTTTCAAATTGTTGTTCCTGTGCCCTTTACAAACGTAAACACGCTATTCAATGTGAAAGTCCCTCAATTTGCTTGTTACATCAGCAGCCAGCTGTGCTTCTAAAAAAAAACCCCAAGTACCGTCTGAGTTTTTAGATCCAAACTACTCCTGTGATCTTCTCCTCCCGCACAGGACACAGAAATTTTTGCTAAACCTTCAAGAGAAACCTACAGCCAAAGCGTTCCTAGCCCTGCTAGCTGCAGAGTCCATCAGCCAAACATTAACTGAACAGAAGTCAACACAGTAGGCCTGGCAAGAAAAGGCAAAAAACCACAGCTCCATCAGCAGAGGCTGCTGTTCTTTCTTTACCCAGGAGTAAACTTTTTTTTTTTCCCCTCTCTTTAAAATACTATGCAGCTTTCTAAGCAGGATGAGCCACATTCATAGTACTTATCTGAAGCAGAAGCTCCCAAGGCAAAGCCGGAAAATGAGTTAGTAGGAGGATCCAAAGAAGAATAGCAAAGATGTTTTACCCCTCCTTCCAGTGACAGAATAAATAGATATGGTTCTTCTAAGAGAAACGTGAGAAGCCACAGGGCTCTACAAAACAGAAAGTGCTCACAGCTCCTCCCTCCCAGTGCCTATATCCAGCAGGGCTGCCTATCTAACTGAACAGCTAAGCAGAGCAATATGGAAGGCTCAAACAGAGCCTGACCTGAGAAATAAAACCAAGCTCATCCCTTCCTCCTTCATCGAACAGGAGAGAAAGGAATTAGTTGTCCCAAACTCTACTAATAAAGCTGCCCTACCACCAGGACTTTGCCATACAGTCTGAATACTAACAGGTATATCTTTACAGTACCTGAAAGTTTCACCCTAAAGCTGCATGACTACAGTACGGCTCAGGAATGCAGGAAACACCACTACCTGTATCCTATCTGTATCAATATCAGCAGTTTGTGGGAGTTCCTGATACCAGAGTATGAGCTCTTGAGAGTCACACAACACCAGAATTTGTGAACTTCCTCATTTCTCTGAGCAAGCAAATGAAGAAAACATAATGCCAGGAATAAGTTTGCCTTTCTAACAAAATGAAACAACAACAATGTTCTGCTGCTGCAATGATCTAAAAGACTTTGCTCACTGCTCCAATTCAGTGGCTGTTAAGTCCAAAGAGATAAAAAATGTCTTCAAATGGAACCGCAGCAAGAAAACAGAAGCACATCTGATAGGGATGTGGCTGTAATACATAAACTATTCTAAAAGGACTGGGGTTCCAGTCATTTCTAGCCACGCATGCAGAACTATCTGAACTTCTCTTCTTCGTGCCTTTGCTCATGTGTAAAATAGGAAGCAAACCACTTCCTCATCTCAATAGACTGGTAACAAATAACAGTACAGAGAACAGTACCAGACTCTCCAAGAGAAAATTAATCTCCGGAGTGAGATTTGAAGAGAATCTGGCAAAGTACTGAAGGACAGAACAAAACAAGCACCAGTCACTTTGTCCTGGGGATAAAACAAAGCAGGGGTCCTAACCAAAGCAAGAGATACAACTGTGGATTCAAGGCTGCCTTCTGAGTGCTCTGTTTCCAAGTTCATAGGAAGAAAAACAAGTATATAGCCTAAACTAGGAGATGAGTCCAGTCAGATCGTCCTTGCAGCTAAGTGCCACGTGAATGGAATCACAACCATCTGCTCACTGCACTGGTTTTGATCACTGTACCACATAGCAGGTTGAAGTGGCAAAGATACGTCATCTATGAACGGCAGGAGAGAAGACTCTGATGTTTTATTTAACTTTTGTCCATCTCCACAAGTTTTCTGACCCTAATTTTTCTTCCAACATATTTTTTGTCCAAGAGTCCCAAACCCCTCTTGCTTCTCCTATCAGTCCTTCTCATCCCACATTTTCTTCGTCCAGCAATTTCCTCTTTCCCTTTGACTCCAACCTGCTGACAGACTGACATAATAATTCCTACATGTTCCCTCAGTCAGTCCCACACTGGCAGCCTTCACACAGCCCACAAGCTCCCAGAGCTCTTTCCTTCCACCAGTTTTTGATCAAGTTGTCCCCAGCTCAGACCCAGATTCTAGCTCCCATTTTTTCCCCACTTTCAGCTCAAAATGAGCTGCTGTTCCTCCTGACTTACTGCTACTAATCCTCACCTTAGACATTATCTCCATCCCAGCTTTTCTTCCACTATATTGCCTGACTGGATGAATGTTTATTAGAAATGAGTTTTCATAGGCCTGTAATGGAGTCAAAACAAGGCATATTCTGCACTAGGAAATGGAAGAGGAGCAAAGCAGGAGGCACAAACCCAGCACAAACCCCCTGCTGCAGAGCTCAGACACACCAGAGCTGTTTGAAGAGCTGTCACAAAATTTCAATACAGTTAGAACATCTGTTCCCAAGTCTCACTTTTGGCAGCTACTGAAGTACTTTGACTGCAACTCTTCTGAACACCTGACACAATATTAACATCAATATATAACAGTATTTGCTCAAAGTCTTTATCAATAGAGTATTATGCTGTCATTTCATAGATGTTACCGCCAGACTCACTTGCAACAATTACCTCCTGGGACACAACTCTACGCCACGCTTATTAAGAAGCCCTAGAAGAGACTCCAGGACAAGTCTGAATGTTGCTAAAAACAGATTTCTGAAAAGAAAACAACTTTGGATTTGTTTGGATGCTCGAAAGCTGCTGGAACATCACCCTCTAAACTTCAGGCTAGGAGATACCAACAAGGCACGTCATCCTGTTAGCACTGCTTAGAAATGAACTCAGCTCTGAACTGAGGTGCAAAGGTAAGCCCTGCTAAAGCACACAAAGTACTACTTCAGCACTCACAAAGCACCATTTCAGCCAGCTGCACGTGAGCACAAGCAGCACTCAGTGTAATAAACTACAAAACTACCATTACAATTCAATTGGAGGTGACACTGACAAATATCTTTTCACGCACAAAAAAAAAGAAGTAGGAAATCTAAATACAAAATCAGTTAAAAACTGTTCATTATCAGTCCCCATAAAAATCTCTGTCTTGTCCATGTGATCCTCATCTCTATAAGATGTCAGCAGTTTTACCTTCAAGACAAAGCTTGGTAAAGTCTGGTGGTTACACATTTCACTTCCACATTAAGAAGGGACAGTTTCAAATAACCATATGCCTCAGCACATTAAAGGTGCAAATGTAACAAAAAAGAAATGGACTGGCTTTTCAAGCTCCTGCCCAGAACACACTTTGTGAGAGTAAAACCTGGCAGGCAGACAGTAAGCAGGGAAGGCTTGTTTTGCTTTTAAGAAATAGACCTATGGATATATTTAAGTCATTCCTCTAAATTGATTTCAGTCTATCAGTGCCTTTGAACAGACAGCCTAGAAAGCAGAAAACTACACTTTTTGCACTAAAAAGATTAATGTTGTACATAAGCAGAAGCACCTTGCTGTCCAGCACAAGATCTCCCTGTCTGTGAGGTTGTTACCCTCTAGAGCCCCATAAATCCAAACCAGTTTTCTCCCAGCGCCACACCTGACTGGAAGCGCACTCAATTACATTTGACTTCTGAAGTTATACAACTGCTAGACCCACTTGTCACAGAAACAGGGCTTACCAGTCAGCTCATTTACAACTCAGGTTCTTAGGAACTCATCTATTACCTTGTATAGCACACTAGAAGAAGTTACTCACCCTAACACTCCATTTAATTTAATCATCAAGTGCTGAAGGAGAACCAGAATTGCCTCCTGGCTGCATTTAAGAGGCTTTTGAACTGCTCCAGTTAAACAGAACTCACTCACAGAGCAGCTTCGTGCAACCAAAGAATGGTTAAGTATGCAGGCGGATGTAAAAAGGGCTTTTAAGGATGTATCTAGGCCAGCCTCCTGCCCCACTTCCTCATACACAAACTGATTGTTGGTACAGAACTTCTTTTGCCTAGTGGTCACCAGCTCAGGTGGAGCTTATGTTGATGAGAATCAGCCTTCCAGACCAACGTATTAACTCCCACAAGATGAGGCTTTAGGGTTTGGTGTGGGTGGCAGACAGAAGGCCTGTTTTGCAAGGTAGGCTATTTTAGTTAAGTACAGCCACACCAAACTGAAGGCACTCAATCTCACAAGCTAAGCTGTCCCAGACCCAATTACTATTTGCATTGAGACCACCTGGGAATCCCAAGTGCTGCAGGTCCATAAGCCAGAGCATCAAACACTTAGTAAATAAGATCACAAACCATAGCGCTCACTTCCACTACAACATAAGGAAAAAAAAAAGCCTCCTGTAGAAACATTATTAGAGGAAAGCAGTGTTTATACACATGGAATTAGCACTTATTTTATTTCAGAGACGTTCATTCTCTGATTTTTCCTACAGATCCACAATGATTTTGTGTAGTTGAAAAACCACTGACTTTTGTCATTCACGTGGTATTCCCCAAATGCAGTATTAGAATTTAGGTTAGAGTAAACCAGGTAGACAAAACTATGTCCCAGAACACATAAAACAGCTACAGAACACTAAAAAAAGAAGCCCGGCACCTCACAGTGTTTTAGAAATCATAACTAAATGATCAGCCTTTACACTTTTAATATTAACCCAAGATAAAAAAAAACCAAACCATTAAGCATTTAACTAAGACCATATGATAGAGTCAGTAGCAACAGCAAACAAAGCTGACAGCATAAGCAAACAACAAAGGTTGGAAGAGTGGAAGGACATATCAGCCTTTACCTCTTATCTATGACCGTCTCTGAACTACCTTGAGACTCGAGCCATCAAGAGCAAAAGGCACAAGGCACCATTTGACTTTCACCTTTCAATTGCTTTGCTTGCATCTGGTTTCACTGTCTCCACAGTGAAGGTATTCTCTGCGTGTCAGGCTTCCATGTGACTGAAGAGACAAAGTGCTAGTTCTAAAAAGAAGAATGCAATTAAAACCACGGGAGATGGGGAACACAGGAGAAAGTGCTGTAACTAAAAATACTTCCAGCTTTACCTCGTCAATTCTAAAGCTATTCATTGTTTGGTGGTGGTTTCTGCTAAGCTCTGCTGTTTATATAATTGCAGTGCTGCTACCTCCAATAGGCAGCGGAACAGCAAATGTAAAACACCGCCTATAGAAGACAGCCTGTTACTCTCAGCAAATTTCAGGCAGTTTGAAGCATTCTGCCAGCTGCAGCTTGTGGCACTCGAGAGAACATTCCTGAACCGCAGAAGAGAAACTGAGGTGGATTTATAAATGATCCTGAAATCAACAGCAAGCAAACAAGCCAATGTCTTTGTGCATGTGAAATGCAGGCTTTTATTAGAGGCATTAAACTACCCAGTGACAAGGAAAGTTATGTAAATACTCCTTACAGATTAATATTAAGCCAATGGTCCTTCCTCACAATTACTCCTGATACATGGAAATAAATGGGTGTTTTAAAGATGTCAAAGGGTACAGACAACTGGTCACTGCTTACAGCTGGAAAATGCTTTGAAATTAACCTTACCTTGCCTGCCTGAATCACCACTTTTTGGTGCCAGGGCTATTAAGCGCCAGTGTTTAACTCACAGAATCACAGAATGACCCGGGTTGGAAGGGACCTCAAGGATCATGTAGTTCCAACCCCCCTGCCTGGCAGGGCCACCAAACATACACCTTTACTAGATCAGGTTGCCCAGGGCCCCGTCCAACCTGGTCTTGAACACCTCCAAGGACGGGGCATCCACAACCTCCCTGGGCAGCCTGTTCCAGGGCCTAACCACTCTCCTAGTGAAGAACTTCCCCTTAACATCCAACCTAAACTCCAGCTCCTTGCATCATCCCCTCACTGTCATTCCCCTTGAAGCCATTCTGATGGACCTAGGGGGACCACAACAACCACCAGGAAGATTCTTCATCTCTGCATCCCAGTGCTAATGCAAGAGTGCAATGCTGACACTCAAGCCCTGCATGGATTCAGCATTTACATTCACTTGAGCTTCATACCTTACCTGCAGCACGTTTTCTTAACAATTAATACTCCAGGAGATGCAATTTCACAATACTCAAAATATTCAGCTTTGAAGATGCACTTCCATTATTTTCTTTCTGTCTCATATTTATTTATAATATACTTCAGGGTGGTTAACATGAGTTTTAAGAGCCAGGAGCCACACTGCTCAACTTAAGCCTGCCAACATCAAGGACTATAACTCTTGCTGTAATTTAAAGGGAGAGTGCTTTCAGAAAGAGCAGGCAAGGGTGATAACCCTGGCTTACTTTAGCACTGCTCCTTAAGAAGCAACAACAACAAGTACTCAGTGGCTGCTAAAAAACAAATCTGACTTCCTGCATGTAAGTTTTATCTCTCCCTTTGTGACTGTTCCCATCCATGCCCCCAGCTGGCAGGCAACAACACAGCAGTGCTGCAGGCTGCCTGCACATCTGTATTCTCCCTGGATACAAAGCCTACATTTACATTTACTACATCTAAGCAGGTACAGAAACCCAAAGCGGCCCTCCTACATACTGCTTTCCAAATTACAGACCTCTATTTACTGTATCACTCAATAACAAAGCGTTTAGCAACACAAACACTCCCCACCCTTCCATCTCTTCATACAGGTGTCCAATAAGCATCACTCAAGGTGTCAGTCTCCTGACTTCTTATGAAGCTCTCCACATACCTTTCCGTGAACTACTTGTGTGCTGAGTATTGCAGTCAATTCACTTCAAATTAATCCTTCTGCTCTGATGTAGGACTGCAGCTAGAACAGAACAGTTACATCTGCAAGAACCAGCTATCGCTGTGTTTCAAGAGCCAGCCGGGCTCCTGCAGGAAAGGCTCCATGTGAGGAGGCGGAGGATTTCAGAAGAACCTTTCAATAATCACTCACCTCAGGTGGCCTCAGCTAAACTGCAAACAATGAGGAAAATCTAGAGCACCTGATGACAAATGGGAGTTATATAACAGAAAAGGATCGGATTCGTTCCTCACTTTCAATGCTTCACGACGGAGGTATTTCAGAACTGATTCTGGGATTGTTTCCTTCCACTGTCCCTATTCTCTTGACAGCTAATGTATGCAAGAAGAAACCTCACAGCTTGACTTCAATAAAATGCTATCTACGCTTCCACTAAAAGCTTCTGTTTCAATAATGCAGCGCTCTCTGTACGTCAAACAAAACCCGTTCCTATTCCACAGTGTTTCACTCACGTCATTTGGGTTTTTATCCTTACCCTCACAACGCAGAGCTGGAGATGTTTGCTGAAGCCCAGCGGTGTGTCTCGATGTAACAAAACACATCAGGCTGCAGCTGACAGGTTGGTGCAGGTTCCAACTCTGACAGCGGTAACCTCAGCTGAGCGGCTGAATGTCTCCTGTCCAATACCCCACCCGCCACAGCCCACTACTACAGAAAACACTCATTTACTGTATAAATACAATCTAAGGAACCAGCACAAGTAATGAAAGCTGTTTGTGCAAAAGGAGAAATGAAGAAGTTTGAGGACAGCAAACTTTGCAGAGCTGGTAATAGGGAAGATGACAGATCACCACAGCAGCCTCAATTCTGGTTTAAGGATCAACGTGCGTGTTGAGGTGATGCCTATGTTTCTACTTTACAGCACGAGAAATTCACAATGATTTAAGGTGAGACACTGCTACCACACCTGAAGGAGCTGCCACACTGACATCCACATGCAATGGAACCTCCACAGCCAGCAGCATCTCGGTTTCTTTATCCAGGACGAGTCTGTGAAGGTTGCTGTATTTTAAGACCCCAAGAAGACGATATTACACCAAACTTCAAACTAACAAGACACAACCGAGTCGCACACGCCGGTATTCCTAAATCAAAATTCACATCTAATTACAATACGATTCTACCAGCCGCTTAGTGAAGAGACGAGAACCAGCTCCGAACTGCTGCTGGACTCTCCTTACCCCAAGGCTGGTCGACAGCCGCAGCACCGCTGTACCGCACACCGTGGGGACACGCCGGACCGGCAGCCCCGGGGCCGCTCCCAGAGCCGCGAGAAGTTGCGGAGGAGCAACAGATGGGCCGCGGCAGGAACGTGTGCTAGGAGGAAGGGGGGGGGGGGGTGTCGCGCCGCCGAGGCTGAGGGGCGCCGAGGTTGCGTTGAGCCCGACCCGCCCTCCCCGCACGCCGCCGCCGCCGCACTCACCGAGCCGCCCGGCGATGCGGACGGAGCCGGAGCCGCCGCCTCCCTGTGCCGGGCCGGGCCAGACCCCGCGCAGGGCAGGGGCGGATGGCGACAGCGCCGGAGCCGCCCGCGCTGAGGGGAGGGGGGAGGAGGGGGAGGGGGCGAGCCGCAAAGCACCACAGGGGACCGGGCGTGCGGGAGGGCGGGCGGTGACCCGGATGTACCGGCGGGGAGGGGCGGCATCCAGCAGGTGACTGCGCACGCGCGCCCGGCTGCCAGCACACTGCGCATGCACCTGCTTTGACTCCCTGTGTCTCAGGCAGGGGCGGGGGAAGCGAAACAGAAGCGGGCGGGCGGGGCAGCAGAGTGCGGGTCGCGCTCCTTAAAGGGGCTGCTCGGCACAGAAAGACCTGGGGGTCCTGATGGACGAAAGACTCAACATGAGCCAGCAGTGCGCTCTGGCAGCCCGGAAAGCAAATGGGATCCTGGGCTCCATCAAGAGAGGGGTGGTCAGCAGGGATAGGGAGGTGATTGTCCCTCTCTACTCTGCTCTTGTGAGGCCCCATCTGGAGTACTGTGTCCAGGTGTGGAGCCCTCAGTACAAAAAAGACATGGAGATTTTGGAAAGGGTCCAGAGGAGGGACACAAAGATGATCAGGGGGCTGGAGCACCTCCCCTATGAGGACAGGCTGAGGGAGTTGGGTTTGTTCAGCATGGAGAAGAGAAGGTTGCGGGGTGACCTCATTGCAGCCTTTCAATACCTGAAGGGAACTTACTCCCAGGAGGGGAGTAAACTCTTCAAAAGGGCTGACAATAGCAGGACATGGGGAAATGGTTTTAAGTTAAAAGAGGGAAGATTTAGGTTGGATGTTAGGGGGAAGTTCTTCACTAGGAGAGTGGTTAGGCCCTGGAACAGGCTGCCCAGGGAGGTTGTGGATGCCCCGTCCTTGGAGGTGTTCAAGACCAGGTTGGACGGGGCCCTGGGCAACCTCATCTAGTAAAGGTGTATGTTTGGTGCCCCTGCCAGGCAGGGGGGTTGGAACTACATGATCCTTGAGGTCCCTTCCAACCTGGGTCATTTGGTGATTCTGTGATATGAGAAGCGTGACCAGAAGGGTGAGGAAGGTGATTCTGCCCCTCTGCTCTGCTCTTGTGTGACTCCATCTGGAGTACTGCATCCACGCCTGGGACTCCCAACTCAAGAAGGACATGGAGCTGTTGGAGCAGGCCCAGAGAACGGCCATGGAGATGATGAGGAAGCATTCAAGGCCAGGCTGGATGGGGCTTTGAGCAACCTGGTCTAGACGGAGGTGTCCCTGCCTGTAGCAGGGGGTTGAAACTAAATGATCTTAAAGGTCCCTTCCAACCCAAACCATTCTATGATTCTATGAAACCTCAGCTGGGAGTGCCTCAGCCTGGGGCTTTGTCATGTGTGAAGGGGCAACCTCTGCTAGTAATGGCCTTTCTGGGCTAAGGATTAAGGCTGAACATCCTGAAACAAAAAGCCAGCAAGACATGCATCTTTGGGAATGTCCTCTAGGACCATCCAGTCCAACCATCCGCCTACCACCAATGGTGCCTACTGAATGATGTCTCTCACTGCTGCATCTCCAAGTTTCTTGAGCACCTCCAAGGATGGTGACTCTACCAGTCACTGCAGAGGATGCACATCCCAAATCACCTTTACTTCTAATTTGCAAAAGCACAGGGATTTTTTACAAACACTCTATGAAGTCTCATCTGACTTTCACAACGAATGGCTGAAGAAGCCAAAGCTCAGTTTACAGTATGTGAGACTGCTCACCTGATCCTTACAAAATAACCAGTTCAGTGAACACAAAGCAACTCCTGATTTCAAGGCCTTGCCTCTGAAAATTTGGTGCTGCCACATACTCTACGCTAGGAACGGTTCTGAGAATGAGCAGGACAGCCAGCAGGAATGCACAGATACAACCAAGACAAAACAGGTGCTGGCTCTCCTTCAAACCTCACACAATCAATCCGAGCCACCTGAAAGTCTAACCACATCAGCTACTTTCTCTTCTGAAGCCAGATGCTACTTTGAGAGCTGTAAAATAAGAATGAATGCTGAGCTCCCCCAAACCCACTTTGAGAAAGAGGAAAAATGGAAAGGACTTTGGAGACTTATATACAATAACGTATTTCTCTTTACATTTTCATAGCTGTATATACATTAACTTAAACTGATGAACTCAGTTTCTCTCATAACTTGCTAGGATAAGAAATACGACTTTAATAATCCTAAAAAAATAAAGTAAAATGGATAAAATAGCCTCTTGGGATGCATAGGATGCAGGCTGTGAGTGCAGACTAGCTCTATAATCTGCCTGATGCAATCAGAAGTATTCACTACACTGTAAATTGAGTTCTCAAATAGCATTCAGACAACACCAGGGCTGGTAAACCACGTTCCTAATTGCTGCCTCCACCTAAGCAGGGAAAGTGCTCAGAGAAGCCTGGGGGGCTGTTACAGGTTAGTGCAGATTGAACAAATAGGTGAGATGTCCAAGAAGATACGAGAGAAGATTTTCACAGCAGAAGTTTACGAGCAGATTGGCAGAAGACCAGAAGTCCCAGTTCTGCTTGTGTTTGATTTGTATAGGTGGATAGGCTGAACTCAAGTGCTTGACGTGACCTTTCACTTCTGCTGCAGGAAAAAATTTTTTGCAATCAGCAGATAAAAAATCTGCACTGTAGGAGATGGATGCAGCCTCCTCCCTGAGATGCCAGCAGGTCACTACCACATTTTCTCTCGTCTCTGTAGTCAGCAGTCTGTGTGCCAGGCAAGGAGCGATCCAGGTCCCACTGAGCTGCATTCAAAGGAAACAGAATCATGCTCCAAGTTTATGTTGGATGCATCATCTTTCAGCTTAATGCACCTCTCTTACAAAGAACTTTGTTCTGTTATACAGAGCTAAGGAAACAATACAGTCAGCCTCAGGGATGAACGATTTTTGATGGCCGTAACATTATACACTACCTGGGGTTTGCAGTGTTTGGGAGCGAGGGGAAGGGAAAAAACATCCTCTCCTATAGCTATTATAAGCAGTTTTATAGCAATATTTACTCTTTTTAATTTTAAGGTACCCTTGAGTTGGATCTCTCCCCTTTGAGGAGTACAAGAGTGCCCAGGACCTAAGCATTTAACAGCAGCTGCATAAAAGGCATCCACATCCCACATAATAAGTGAAGCATAAAAATTACTGAACAATCTGGAAAATGTTGCATGACATAAAAACCCACTAATTTTCTATTAGTTCTGCCTCAGCTTTTAATTTCTTAAGTGCTCCTTTTGAATAGAAAATGACTTTACCAGGTTATTACTGTGATAAATACTTAAAAAGACAATAATAATAAGAGATGATATTTGCCAGTAAGTATTGTAAAATTAGGAGTGTTAATAGAACAAAAGTGCTCTTAAGCTCCTAAACCTGTAGATGGTTTTGTTAGTTGGAGTATTGTTGCCAGGTAAGTAAACTGAGAGAAAATGGGTCAGAGCAGGCTCACAGAGCAAAGATTATTTAGCTCCAAATGCACTACTGGAAATGCACATCTAGTATATGTGTGTGTGTGTGTGTGTGTGTGTGTGTGTGTGCATCAGTGACAAAAGATGAATTCATTTTAGATGTAGACAGCTACACAGATGAATTAAAATAGAGAAGCAAAGCTGCCCTTGGGTACCATGCACAGTTAGAATAACCACTACTTTTAGGCTTAATGGTAGCCTGGGGGGGGGAAGTCCAAAGTAAAAAAGGAAGTCATCTTCTCTCATTTGTACTCAGCAGAGACAACAGCCTGCACTGTCCATTGGCAACAGCGCTGTTTGTATGGTGGGGGAACAGCAGCAGCTTTACCATTCTGTGGATGAAAATGGTAAGCATCCTATATACATACAGATCTATGTATGAGACTGGAAAACAGCAGCAGCTTTGCACAGGTCCTCTGTTACACTGCTGTGGTTCAAAGCACCTTTCAGATCAGATAAAGCTAAGATCAGGTTCTCCCCTCCCCCTTCCAGATTTCTTCACCTTAGATGAGGGATTGCAGAAGCAGTCACATTCACACTGCAGTGTCCTTTAGGGCTCTCATTTTAGGTAGCAGAAACCTTCTGATATAAATGTAGCTCTTCAGAAGTATAAACAGTTGCAACAAAATATGGATGATCAACATAAATTTCAAAACAGCTCAGACAAAACAAAAAGCCAAGGTCAAATCATTCCCTGCTTGCAAGGATGCCTCAAGTGCTTCCAGATACTGTAAGAGCAAACAATTACAATGTTTTACACTTGCACAGAGACAAGCACTTGCAATCTCAACATGTCCTTTTTTTCCCTCAAAGGTCATTTTGATATTTAAGTGGCAAGTGGGGAAACCAATGCATTCCAGTTCTGTCTTTTTACACTTGGAGAAACTTAGAATCACAGAACCACGGAGTTGTTTGAGTTGGATGGGACCTTTAAAGGCCGGCTAGTCCGATACCCCTGCATTGAACAGGGACACCTACAGCTAGAGCAGGTTGCTCAGAGCTCTGTCCTGCCTGAGCTTGAGTGTCTCAGGGATGAGGCATGCACAGCTCCTCTGGCCTCAAAATGACTGTATCCCAGTGCTGTGCCCCAGTCACTTCACATGACTAACTACGTGAGTCGTCTCCTTTTCTGCCTCTACAAAGTCTGAGCTTATTTTCAAGCTTTCTCATCTGTTGATGCAGTTGCTCCCTGCAAATGATCTCAGCTAAGAGCTGTAACACACGCTCAATTAATAAACAGCTCCTTTAAGTCAAATGACGCAGGAGAGCACACTGTTGGCCTGTGATCAAAGATAACGGGGATTTTACAAAATAAAGCTCTTTTGTTTTTTCATTTTCTTGCCTTTTTCTCAGCAATGCAGCTTACCCATATAAGACAAGGAGGCAAAAAGAGGAATAAAAAACAAATGGCAGGTGTTAAGCTTGCATTAGAAAGAAGACTGCAGACCAGTAAGCATAAGGGAAGGTAGAAAGAGGAAGTGCAGCTTCTATTTTAATCATATTTTATATCTGCTGAAAATTGAAAGAGAAATTATAGTAATAGACCTGTTACAGGACAGAGCAGAACACAGCATTAGATGCTGAGATCTCCAGGCTTTTTTTTTTTTTTTTCTTTTGTGAAATACAGAATTTTTTCTCTATCCAATGCATGGATACCATTGTGCTCCGTACTTTGTGTAACCGCACTGCTAAAAAACTCTGTTAGCAAACTGGTCAGCTGGACAGCAAGAAGCCTTGCCAAGCAGTGGGGACAGTCCAGCGTTACCAAAGTCAGCATCGTGGCCACTGACTGTAGTTTCCAGCTTATGGCACTCAGATGTGAAGAAGAACCCAATGCACTGACTATTTGTGATATGTTCAGCAAAAGCCTGCTTTGATTCACTCGGTGCAGTGGCAAAGCAACAATCTCTTCAAGGTACTGGATCATCACTTCTCTCTGAAGGCACCCAAATGCCACTGCACTTATTTACTCTGGGTGTCAGCTAAGCAGCATCTTTAAGTGCCTCACTAGGTAAGAATAGGCTGCAGAACTGAGGTGTGATGGAGGATGCCAGGTGCTTCACTTGACCTCCCATCAAACCCTCAGTCAAGTCAGTTCATAAAACAAAGCTGACCACCAGGACCACCACGGGAAACAAACACTGCATCTGAACTGGAAGCTCTGCACCAGCCTCTTTTTGCACAGAATGCTTCAGGTCAATCAGCATTGTAATGGTGCGCTGTTCCAGTTAATGGACAGAATCAATGTTTCAGAGAACAGGAAAGGCAATATTTAAGAAAGCCAGACTGCTTCATTACTCTCTGGAAGAGAAACCAATTTTTGTTTGATTTTAAGCAAAGGTAATTGTGCCACCCTGGAGGAAACAAATATTCATCGATTTAACTGAGAATTCTACCTACCTCAGGAGCATGAGACTGGTATTTCACTTTGATCACATCATTTGTAGCGATGTATTCATCAGTTTTTTCACTTTTCCTTTCTTTTTTTTTTTTGTTCTTTTTTTTCCCCCCTTCTTTTCCTAAAGTGCTTAACCCAATTGTCATTAGGAACCTTTATAACAGCATCTGGTTCATAAGTGACTTTTAGTCTGTATCTAGTTATTACCAAGGGGCACCGTCAAGGGACAATTCCGTGTTGTCTCAGCTGACCCCTGTGCTGCAATGGCAGTTAGCTTCCTCTTTGGATCACAGGGGATGTTGAAAACTTTCAGCAGGGAAACTGGTAATTTAATTAAAGCACCTCAGGGAAAGGTTCTAGAGAGTCAGTCCCAGAGAGGTCAATTTCAGAATACAACATAGGAATGCAAACTTCTCAGTGTAAGAGTGTAAGACAGTGGTGGGAGCAAGGACAAACTTAGGTCCCAGGCTGCATCCCCTGCTGTGGGTCACCTTAATGCCTGGTGACATGGCCATGATCTGACAGTGCTCAGCACCTCACAGGGCAGTGTCATTTCTGATGCTATTCTGTCCTTGTAAGGATCTGGCTGTTTATTCCCATCTGAAATGTAGTATTCTGTTTAGCTGAGCAAAGCTTGGGACTGGTTTAGTAACATCCAATTGAACTACTATAAACTTCATTTATGATCTGAGTGACGTTAAGTACAAAGCTGCTAAATAATGGAAGAAAAAAAGACAACGATTGAATTATTGGCTCACCAACTGTATCTCCTTCTTTAAAATACTGTTATGTTACACTCATCTGCTGCATCTCATTATACCATGATCTTCGTGCTCCTGCAAGCCACAGACATTAAAATAACTGCAGTATGTAAAAAAAAAGTTGAAGAAGCCCCTCACACGCATCTTCCTGTACACCATCCAGTGACTTCAATAGCAGCAATCTTATCAGTGGGAGAATTCCCCAATCCAAAGTGAAGTCTTTGAGACTGATCATTTTAAGAAGCCTGAGTAGCTCAAATGACAGCAACGGAGTCCATACCGCTCATATAAGCAAAAGTCTCTCTAACTGCAAAGACAAATGTGCTAGCAGAGGAAACAGAAAGCCAGGACTTCTTCCCATACTGTAATCTGTGAGGGACAGGCTGGGAGCTGATGAAGGCTGCAGTAAAACAAAGCATTTAGGCATGCACTTCAGCACTTCCTTTGTTGAGCAACAGAACCCCTGCACACCAGACATCTTTTTCTTCCGTTTTCCTGAGCATGAACATGGCACCTAGGGCTAAATCTAGCACCAAGTGCAGCTGTGTAATATTCAGTTAGCAAGAAAAGGGAGCAAAGCTGACACTGCACATTTCAATTACTTAAGCATATTCTGAACTCACTCAATGAATGGAAAGATAATATTCTTTCACATACAGCTGATAAACGCTTTGCATGGGCTGGGAAATATTCTGCTTACACCAAGCTGGATGCAGTTCCACTCGAGATGTGTGGATTCCTGAGTCATAGCTGAGGTACAGTTTGGTACTGATCAGAGCAGAACAAGCAGCTTCCCACCGTGACCACGCTGCCTCTACAGGAATGCATCATAAGCCCTTTTTTTAATAGGCGGTTATGTACTCATCACGCTAAAGGATTCCTGTCTCAGGCAGTAAATGAACTAGAAAAGTTGAATAAGTAAAACAGTCTTCTCCTGTGAGATACCAGGCTGTACTCAGAAGAGCTTTGACTATTTTTCTGGCCTTGGATTTCTTGTGCTCTATTAAGTGTGAATGCTCAGTAGGCTGTCAGTGGTACCAAAATTATTACCATTAAATTTCAGTAACTTCATATGTAAAAAACTAAGTCATGCTCTTGACATGACCTTTTATTTCTTAATTCCATCTTATTCTCTTCCAAGCAAAGGCAAATAATAACTACCTCTTCATGCTTCTATTGTTTCCATTTTTATTCTAATCCTAATTATTTATTTGTTAAACTTTACCTTTAAAGGATGGGAGGGATAGACGTAGGCAAAAATAACACATCTACGGGTTGCTCAGAGAAGACTGGCATGGATGTGAAATGTTCAGGGGAAACACGTGGGAGCAGATGAACATAACTCCTAAGTATGCACGCTTCCAAGTGCTTTTAATGGGGTCACCTCTGTCCTAAGGCATAGCACACCACAGTTCGGATGACAGATTCTGGCCCTGAGCTCGTCAAAGGTTTTGCAGATGAGTTTAACAAGCCTGGGTTTAGCACAGAGGGGGCTGTGCTCAGACAGGACCCAAGTGCGGCCAGATGGTCAAGGGGGGGATGTGTCCCCAGCAGAAGATTGAGTGGTGACCATGAAAGAAGACTGAAAGATTTCTGGGTGGGAATGGCATCATGCTCAACTTGGACAAAGGTTTCAGAAGAACAAATGGATGGCTTTAAAAAGGCTGCGAAGGGAGAAAGCATTAGAACATAATGACTGTCAATGAGAAGGAATGGCTGCTGGTTTATTGCAGAATAAACCTTTAAGTTATTCAATGCAGGGCGTTTTAAAACCTTCCCCACCCACCAGAAGTTCAGCTATTCTATCCAATGATTCAGTTTTCCCTTTTCAATACTGTATGTTCTTCCGTTATTGTAGAGAAATAGAGAATATACATATAAATTAGGAAGCTGCAAGTGGGGTGGATAACGTTCATCCACGTAGCAGCTGGGGACTCTCCTCCTTCAGAGCCTTTATCACAAACACATCTATGGAGCCTGTTCTCTCTGCACTACAGTCCTCCCTGCAACAAAACACCGCAGACAGACATCAGAGAATTCTGTCAGAATTAA
Organism: Coturnix japonica; assembly: GCF_054131305.1. Lineage (NCBI taxonomy): Eukaryota > Metazoa > Chordata > Aves > Galliformes > Phasianidae > Coturnix > Coturnix japonica. Next base: position 8,411,922 of record NC_140664.1, on the reverse strand, counting down.
TCACTGATCAATGTCTTGGGAAGGCTTTAATTCTGCGAGGTGCTGAGGGAAAAGCACACGCATACACATGCACCCAGAGCTTTAGGATAAATGGATTAAAAATGTGGTCACACTGGGTTCTTCCCCAGGGAAAAAAAAAAATACACAAGTATTTACACGTCAATGAGGTGTGGGGTTTTTGTTGTTGTTGTTCTTTTCTGTTTACTTTCTGTAATCTTTAAAAATGCTTAATGCACTGCTTGGGAGACGCACGTTTCACTTTAATGCAGATTTAACCATTGCAATTCATTAATTGAATTTTATGTTCCCATTAAACGTTGCAATCAATTCAGTCTTGATACTCTAACTCTTTTATCTCTGCAATAGAAAAGCTCTATTAGCTTTACTTGGCTCCAAAACAATACAGTGAGCTATCCTCAATTATTAATCATATGTTTCCCCTTCAATAAAGCTTTTTGGTCCTTTACTACAGTCTGATGATATATTTATTTGGTGTGTAGGGATTGGAGCAATACAGTGCACTCTCTCTCTGGGAAAGGACCCAAAAATAACTATCTACTTGATATCAGCCCAAGGGATTTCCTAAGGGAATGCGAATATCATTTCAGGGCAGGTCATCAGTGGTGTAGGGAAATTGGACAAATCTGCGTCTGGGGAACAGATGCCTCAGGGTTTGTAAATGTGCGAGGGAACCTTTCCCCTCTCGGTCACCAGTTCAGATCCATCGAGCACAGCTCCGACTGGAAGCTATTAAACATCTAATGAACTTCTGGGGCCTCCTGAAGCAGGGAGCGGCATTCCTATCAGACACTTACTTACATCTTGGAGCCGCTCCTACTCAAACTGCAATCTCAATTGAAATTCACAGAGACGGGAACAGAATGATCCTTTCTGGAAAAAAAACCATGGCAGATTGAAGAATGTTTCATCTGCTAAACGCAGAAAGCAGGATTCATCTGGGCTGGCAGTTCAGCTTTAGATTTACTACCACCCCACCTTGGCCTTGAACACCTCCTGAGACAGCATCCACAACTTCTCTGGGCAGCCTGTTCCAGTGCTTCACCACCCCCTGAATACAGAATTTCTGCCTAGCATTTAACTTCAATCTCCCCTCTTTTAGTTTATTCTCCCTTGTCCTGTCCTTTACCTGAGTAAAAAGTTGGTCTCCCTTCATTTAATAAGTTCTCCTCAAATATTAAAGGCTACGTGGTTTCCCCACAGCCTTCTCCAAGTTGAACACCTTGTATCTGGCCTTATTTAACCTCATTAGGTTCTTGAGGGCCCACTTTTCAAAGCCTTCGGGTCATCCTGGATGGCATCCCTTCCTTCTTCTGTGTCAACTACACCACTCAGCTTGGTGTTATCCATAAGCATGCTGAGATTGAACTGAATCCCACTATGACATTGATAAAGATGGTGAAGAGCACTGGTCCCAAGACTGACCCTATGGGAACGCCACTTGTGACCGGCCTCCACTTGAACACAGAGCCACTGACCACTCTCCTCTGGCTAAGACCATCCAGCTAATTCTTTATGCACCTAACAGTCCAGCCTTCAAATCCAGTCTGGGAAACATAGATGGCCTGCAGCAGAAGACAGGGAACTGAATAAGGCTCTCTGACACCAAAGATCTTTTATTCAGTTCCCGGTGCTTTTCCATCCTGGTATTTGTGATAGCATATGGGAGGGACATCATGGTGCAACTTTATGGTGTGTTCTCCCAGGTTATGTTGGAACTTAACTCATATAAACATGCCTTTAGTGCAGGTTTATGTCCGCTTTGCCCTAGGGTTAAACAATCTGCATCCATACTTTCTACCTCAGCTGGCTGATAGCTCACTGCAGGTTGCTTCCATGTTTCATTTGAGATGGAGGGGTCTGAAGCTTGCCAGCTGTCCTCCCTTCTTCTAACACAAGCCAGAGCTGTGCTGAGGAGCACAGATTAGCTGTGGTGAAGCCCTGTGGGCAAGCAAAACATGAACAGGCTCACAGCTCTGTGGTCCAGTATAGGAACTGGAAAAGCTGGAACTGGGCACTGTGGCTGCTGCTCAGTTTCTTCATGCCTTTTTGAGTGGAAACTCTCCAGGGCTTACCCTGCACTTCTATGGCACGCAATTAAACTGTGCTGATATTCGTGCAGTAGTTTCTGAGTAGAGCAGTAATATAAACTGCGAAGAGCATGCAAGTTTCCATGGCCAAAAAAAGCAAAAAAGAAATATGAGGAAAGATAAGGTTTTCTGTGATGCTCACCCTCTTTTGTTACCTGTATGTGCACATCTAGCTATTCCAGTCCATTATAATCAACTATCTTGCACTCGGTGGAAGGTGAAATGTCATACCTCAGGGTAAATTTTCACTGCAGTAGGCAGAGAATTTGTCCTTTAAACACCCTTAGTATTAATGGGAAATTGATCCATCCATTTAAACTCCAAGAGATACAAACGTCTCTTGAGGGACCGTTTTCAGAAGTGTTGACATTTTGATTCACAAAATGAGATATTTTAAAAAACAAATGCAAATTCATCTCATTCAGGATTTGAGGTCAGCTGGGCGCTGGAAGAGAAGTGTGCTTGGAATGCTGAGCGCATTCATCAAGTGTCTTTTAATGTCTGTATACCCAAGAGTTTAAAGCAACGTCGGAGACAGCAAGAACAATTTCTGAAGTTCTTTGTATTTACTGGTACATCTTTGGATGAGGCTGGAACCTAAATTCACCTATTTTACTTGAAGTAATGGTGTTTAGGGCAAAAGAAAACTTCGAGATAAAGGATCAAGTTTTAATGACCTCTAAAAATACCTCTTTTGCATGCTTTTATCTCCAAAGAGCCCTGATCCTGCTGAGCAACACCTGGGGGATTTGGCAGCGTTTTGCTGATGTCAGTGCAATCCACTCCAGGACCGGAGCCCAAAAAAAAAAACCAGTGCACAAAGTAAAACAAAGTGCACTAAAAGGGGGCAGCTCATCTGGCTTCCAGGCTGGGCTCTGGCCACTTTTGCAGCGCAGCCACTATTGAGCTCACTGTGCAAAAGACAATCTAAACAGATGTTTAGGACAGATCCACAACTGGTGGCTCAAAATGTAACTTCACCTTCTGATGTTTGAGCATTAGTTTGGGCACCATCCAGAAGAAGGGAGGACAGCTTAGGAGACCTGGCCAAACAACTGGACCAACTACCAGCACTTTGCATTGACCAGCATATAGATTGAACTGGAGTATAACTGGAGAACATCTCCTTCTCTGGAGATATTCAAGACCCGCCTGGACACCTACCTGTGTGATATGGTGTAGGGAGCCTGCTTTGGCAGGGGGATTGGACTCAATGATCTCTAGAGGTCCCTTCCAACCCCTACAATTCTGTGATGCTGTGAAATGGCACAGCTGCACAACAGGCTAACTGGGGGCAGAACACAGGGTTTGATTTCCAACACACAGGGGAGGGACAAGGCTATGATCTCGCCTATGAGGAACCAGCAGAGGAGAATAAGCACTCTGTAAGTTCCCCTCCGAGGTCCCTTTCCCCAAAGGTGGTTGCATTTCTGGGAGCCGCTGCTCAGAGGAAGTTGCACAAATTCAGGCTCTAAGTGAGAATGATACTTTCCTCACAGACACACAAACAGCAGCACCCAGCACAGTCAAGAGGAAGTAGAAAAGCCCCAAACCCCATGCAATATGCAAATAACCTTATTCAGCTCTATGAAAACAACTGCCCAGGAACAACCCCAACCCTGCGCAGTGGTGAGTAGCTGATGGCCCATAATCTTTTTGGTGGCTTTGTATTGGATCTCCAAGGAAAAAGCCACGGGATTCTGCACTTCAGCACACTGCTGGCATGGGCAGAGGTACAGGACATGACATGCTCACTTGAGCACAGTATTTTCCTCCAGGACCCGGACCCCTTCTCTTGCTGCCTCAGACTGGCTGCTGTGCTGCTGGGCTCCGCAGGAGAAGCATTTGTTGGGTAGCAGCAGACCTAGAACAGGTGCAACAGAACCTAAAGCAAACTCTGCTCATAAGAGCAATGACAGTAACACCAATAACCAGGTGTATGATCAGCTGTGGGTACAAGCAGTCCTGGTACAAACTTTGCAGCTTTGAGCCATTCCTAAAATAAAGCATATTTACATGCAGGAAATAGTTTATAACGCCTCAACGTAAGCAGGATGCCACATGAAGCTACTGATGCACAGCAGATCATATTTGGTCATTCAGTCAGTACTTCACATGGAGTTTGTCACCTAAGCTTTCAAAGGCAGAACTTGCCCTGTTCAGTTCTGTAACGAGCAAAAAAGGATGTCATAGCATCAACAAATGGCTTAGGTTGGAAGGGACCTTAAAGATCAGCTAACTCCAACCTCCTGCTGTGGGCTGGTCACCATCCACCAGCTCAGGCTGCCCAGGACCCCAACCAACCTGGCCTTGAATCCCTCCCCAGCTATTCAAGATCCCTTTTTTCTTATTATCTTCCCCTCCACTGGGAAGCTTCCACTCTTTCCTACCAGTCTATTCCCCCCTAACTTGTGCAAATAAAACTGTCTGCACGGCTCACGCTGCAAGTGAAAATGATGGCAGGATGTAAAGGGAAGAGAGAACCTGCCAGGAACCAAGAAGACCAAGAGTTATTCTTGTAACGTGAATTATTCCAGCAATGGGTTTATACTGCAGCCCCATTAATAGCAACACAGTTACAGTGGTGGAAAGTGAACCACATCTGGGGAAATGAAACAAGAGCGGGCGTGTGGGGGATGCTTCTCTCCCCCAAGGAAATGGGAGGTGGAACCAGGCCCTGTATGGGCTCTGGAGATGAGTGACCCCGGTGTGGTGCATCCATTCATGGCTCTCAGGCAAATAAACTGGAGCGGCAAAAAACACCAACCACTGCTGACACTTGGCTTTGGCACAGCATTAGCAGCTCTTGTGTAGCTCTCCATTAACTACAGGCAGAACTCTGAAGAGAGAGAGGCTGCAAGGACACAAGCGGGACAAGGAAGTGCAAGCTGCAAACCTCTGCCTGCCCTCCTCAGCAGTCAGCTGAATATTAATTATCAGCTTATTTGCATAGCCACAGATAGGCCCGTTCCTTCTAATTTTAGCCTGTGCCTAATTTAAACCTACAGGCATGCTATTTTCATGGGGTTTTCTTCTCTTTTTGATGGTTTGTAAACTGCCATATGCACCCTGCGTAGCTGAGAAACCGTTCATGTCCAAGGAGAGGTGGGAAACTTTTGTTAGAAATAAGGAAATGGAAAAAAAAAAATACCCATTAAAAGATGGTATCAAGCTGCAATGTGCTGCACTGAGGAAGGGAGTGAGGCCACCAGCCTGGCTGCACTCTGCTATAGGTGCCTGGGGCTGGCACATCTCTCCCATCCTCTACACACAAGCCAGCCTACTGCCCTGCCTTACACAGCTATGCACACACACGATGGGAATTCACACACTGCCATCCTTCCTCTACTATTTTCATTCCCTCTGTCCTGCTTCCCATCACTTGCTGGTCTGTTTTAGGGCGAGAGGAGTAAAAGCATCCCATACCTCCTCTTCCTGCTGCTCACCTTCCTACAAGTACAGCATAGTTGAGGCTGGTAGAGAGCTCTGGGTCCATGTGGCCCACCCCCTGCTCAAGCACGGACACACAGAGCAGGGTGTTCAGGACCACATCCAGGCAGCCTTTGGAGATCTCCAAGGAGAAGACCTCACAGCCTCTGGGCAATCTGTGCCAGGGCTCTGTCACCTGCACAGCGTGGAAATGTTTCCCACAGCTCCGATGGAAGGAACCTGCTGTGTTCCAGTTTGTGCCCACAGCCTCTTGTCCTGGCACTACTGACAAGAACTTGTCTCTGACTTCTTTGTACCCTCCTTTCAAATATCTATAGACATTGATGAGATCCCACTGAGCCTCCTACTCTCCAGGCTGAACAGTCCCAGTTTTCTCAGCCTCTCCTCACAGAACAGACATTCCAGTCCTTTGACCATCTTGGTGGCCCAATGCTGGACTTTATTTCGTATATCCAGGTCATTTGCCTGTACTGGAGGTACCAGCACTGGACACAGCACTCCGATCAGCCTCAGCAGGGCTTAGCAAAGGGGAAAGGATCCCCCTGACACGTGTAGGTATCTGCTCCCTGCCTCTGCTCCTCCTCTCACCCACAGACCCATCTCCCCTCTCCTGCAGAAGTGAGAGGATTGCAAAGCTCTGCGTCCATCTTAAGAGGCAGCAATCCTGCGCATAAAGGCTATGTGAAAAACTGGTTAAGTGCAAACTATTTGGGAGAGGAAGCAAGTGGGTGGAGGGAAAAGCCCGGAGTGAAATAAAATCAACAAATAATACATAGAAACATGAGCACTGAGTGCCCAGCATGGGTGAAAGGGCACAGAACTTACAAAATACTATGCTAATACGTGTAGTCTATGCAGGCATATGTCTAACGTATGCTAGGAACCAGGAGGCTCTCCAAGCCCCAATGGAATGATGCCATCTCACTAAGCACAGACACAAACTTTAGCTGTTATTAATAGACTGCCCCTGCACGTTTTAATTTAGTACTTTCAAGTGAAGAACTTTAAAGATAACATTTTTTAAAAGGGGAACTGTTATTTCTAGAACAATCAGACAGGAAGCCCAGCTCTGCTGTCAGTTATTGATAGAGCAGTAGTTCCTCAGTTCAGATTTCTCCCATTCAGATGGAGCAGTTTTCAGACCAAGGGACACCATTTCCAGCATATCAACATATTCCTCGTGCATTCCCAACCTGTAAAACCTTCCTTCTTTGTCCTTGTGGAACCAGCTTGTCAGTGCTACAGTTTCAGTAACACACAGGATCACAGAATACAATCACAGAATCATTACGTTTGGAAAAGATGGCTAAGAGATCATCTGGACCAACCATCAACCCATCCCCACCGTGCCTGTTAACACAGGCCCAGCCAGATCTCTGAGATCAGCCCATAAAAGGTGAGCAGTCAGTCACACAAGTCACACTTCTAACCACCCACCAAGACAGTTGCCTGTGTGTCACAGCAGAGCAGAAAGAAAAAACACCAGGTAAACAGCAATTATGGCACGCACACAAGATTGTCCAGCTCTGGTTGGAGCTCATTTTCTTCCTCATACCTCAAAGCAGTCCGTGTTGTTCCACAGACAGGAAGACCGCCTGCACCACTTTCATTTTTAAAGAGTAACAAAACTGAGCTGAGCATTGTCTGTCTATTAACCCTAAAATTTGGGAGTGGAGGATTTCAGACATACACGCTCGACCCGGCACTGCTGCCTCCAAGGCTGCTATGCAAAGAGCTCTTGGAAAGCAGCGTCTGCTCCACGGGTTACAGTGATTGCTCCTGACAGGTTCTTCATGGTATCACAACAAATTAGGTCACAGATTAGATTTTCATAGTGCAGATTACATCCACTGCCTCTGATTTTTTCTTAAATAGAGCTGCAGAGCCGAGAGGTTTGTGCTCAGGATTGGCAACAGGGCCCCCCCGGTTCAGGCTGAGACAAAGACTGTCCTACTGACACTCATAAAACTCCTCCTTCACTGCTGCAGTTGGGAGGTTGGTTAGTCTTCCTTTCTACCCAGCAGGCCTTTGAGAAAACAAGAGTTTGTTCTCTAGATACCCTGGGGTAGATCTTACAGCATTTCTGCAAAGCAGATATGAAAAGCAGCATTTTTTGTGCTTGGTTTTGTTTTTTAATGGATTTTTTTTATTTTTTTTTACGATGGAAAAACATCTGTACCATATAAAAAAATGCTGGGAATGGAAAGCAAAGCTATATCTGCTACATTTAACCCACCTCATTCCACAAGGTCACGCATACATTCCCTCTGAGCATCTCCTGAGAAGAAAGCAAATTAAGGAACTGTATCCACGTGTCCTCTACTGAAAATCCCAAACAAATACATGAATAAATAAACAAACTCAGGGTGAAAGTGTTTTCAGGAGCACACCCTGTGCGGATGATGATGCAGCTCAAGAACCGAAAGAAAAGCCATGCTACATCCAGACCCACACAGCACAGTGCAAAACAAATGGTTCTGAAGAGCTGGACACTGAACAGTGTGCTCACCACCCATCACCAAGCACAGCCTGGCTGCAGGTGGGAAAGCCCTGCTCCAACAGCTGCACTGCAGAAGCCTGGGCTGCTCCAAGGCCACCTCCACACCCACGACCACGCTCCTGCAGAATCACTGAATCATTTGAGTTGGAAGGGAAACTTAAAGGCCATCTGGTCCAACTCCCCTGCAGTGAACAGAGATACCTACAGCTACAGCAGGTGCTCAGTGCCCCATTCAGCCTGACCTTGATCATCTCAAGGGATGGGGACATTGGGGCATCCACCACCTCTCTGGGCAACTTGTTTCAGTGCTTCACTACCCCTATTATACAGAACTTCTTCCTTACGTTCAATCTAAATGACTCACCTTTAAGCGTGAAACTATTCCCCTCGTCCTGCCACAACAGACCCTACTAATGAGTCTGTCCCCTTCTTTCTTATAGTCCCCTGTAAGCCACTGGAAGGAGTGAGGTTGCACAGCGGTCGGAAGCCTGGTTCAGCTCCAGGTGGAACTTCAGCTCTGCATGCCTGCAGTGATGCAGCTGATAAGCAAGTTTACAGCCACAGTAAACACTAAAGGAAAACCTAAACCAGATGATCAGGAAGGTAGGTCTCAGCTGGAGCTAGCCTAGGGGACAGGCACTGCAGGAATGACCTTCAGCTTACAAGAGCAGAGCCATGATGGGACTGCACTCCTGAATACCCTTCGCTTGGGTGGACAGGAGACCCTCTGGAGCACACATGCAGCCTCAGCCAGTTTGTGCCTGCGGATCAGCCTGGCTGCGTGCTGACCGAGCACTGTTTGCAGCAGATGGAAAAGAGCTCTCCTCCTGCTCTGGGTGAACCAAGAGCACACGATGCTCCTCAGCACAGGTTTGGACAGGAAGCACTCGGTCCCTTTGCCAGGTGCCAACGCTGCTGTCTAAATCCCACAGCTGTCCATCAGAAGCCATCCTTTACCCCTCACTTCAGCAGAAGTTCTTCACAGGAAATAAGCTCGTGCTTTCAAAATTCTCATGTTCTTCCCCAGCAAGCACAGGAAGTGTCTCAGCTGAACAGCAGCCTTTATTCTTGTGAGCACCGCTCAGCCTCTGACACCTCGGAGTAAAAGCAACAGTGAAGAGCAGCCATGCCCTGCACACCCCAAGGGCAATGCCGAGGCCCTCAGCATATCACCTCCTCTTGCTGCTGCGACATTTAGAGCCCCAGAAAGAAGCCTAATTATTTTTTCTCCTCAAGCACCACCGTGTACATTATTGAAAATCCATGGTACGTGCTGCTTGCTGAACAACCCGGACTATCGATCTCGGTTAAGGAAGCAATGCCCCACACAGCTCCTCTGCACCCAGCAGCATCAGGCTCCGGGTCCAGCACCCTCCCAGTTCCTCTCAGTAACACGGGTTTGGGCCAAGCACTGAAACAAAGATGGTGCTGCACTGCACCTCCTATGGAACCCTATTTCTTCAGAGCGCTGCTGGGTTTGGGGTTCAGGTGAAACCAGAACCACAGCTGGAACCACACGCCTAATGAAGCACCTATTGAGCCGCACCCCTCGCGCGTTACTGGGGTCGTCTACGTGTAAGAACGATTCGCTCATCACAAATGTCTACATTAACGGGCGGGTGCTGCAGCCCGGTGCCCCGCAGCCGCTCAGAGCCACGGCTTGGGGGCCGCTTTGTGCCGCTTCCTCTCGATTTCACCACGAACCCTTTTGAAACGCCACCATTTCCTACGAGCGGGGGCGGTTTTCGCTCACCGGGCCGGGAAGCGCCGCGTCCCCGCTGCGGAACCCCCTCGGCTCCGCTGCGCGCTGGGCGACAGGTGCGATATTTGCATCAACGACGGCGACTGCGAAGCCCGCAGCCCGGCCCCTGCCCTGCACAAGGGCATCACCGAACCCAAACGAGGCCACTTCGTCCCTTTTGACGCTGCGGCTGCCGAGGATCAGCCCCGCGATCTGCCCGTCACGCACACCGCGCTCCCAGCCCTGCGGCGCTGCGCCCCCCGCCCCATCCCTCAGCGACCCCCGGGGGCGGCTCCCTTCAGCCCGCGGCCGGTTCCTACCTGGAGCGGGGCAGCCCAGCTCGCAGCCCGGCCTTCCGCCTCGGCTGCCGGCGTCACTGCCACAGGTTGGCTGCCGGCGGCGGGCTGCGAGCGCCGTGCCGCATCGCTATAAAAGGAAGCGGAGCGGGGGGGAGGAAGAGGAGGTCCCGGCACCTCGCTCCGCCGCCCGGCCCGTTCCCCGCCGCCCTCGCACCTGCTTCGGCCCAGCGAGGAGGGACTGCGAAGCCCCCAGGCCCGATGGGGCAACGCGAGCGCCCGGGTGGGGCGCGGCCTCAGCGGGCGGCTCAGCCCCCGGGGCCGCCTCGCAGCCGTGGGGCAGCGTTTCGCAGAGGTCCTACAGCGGAACCTCGACTCGGAGCCGCCCTTGGGAAAGGCACTGAAATGGGGCCTGGAGGAGGCAGAGCCTGAGGGGCCTGCCGGTGCCCAAACTGGGGCGCGGCCCCAAAGCCAAAGCCCTGAGCTGAACGTGTCCACACAAGTCTGCTTGGTTTCCGTGCCAGGACGCCGGGCGCGGTCCCAGCCTTGTCCCAATGCTCCAGAGAACACCAGGGCAGCCAGGGGCTCTTGGGAAGCACGGAAAATGGAGGCGAGCAGAGCGATCCAGCACCCGCTGACTGTCTCTGAAGCACCGCAGTGATGTCTTTGAGCCTGATCCTCCCTACTGATCAAAACCCACCCAAAGCTTCCTTCAAACCCAGACAGCTCCTTTCGTTTCTGGAGCTGCTCAGGCATTTAGATGCAGGTAGAATGAATCAAGATCCGGACAGGCTGGATAAGTGGGCTGAGGATGATTGTATGAGCTTTAACAAGACCAAGTGTCAGGTACTGCATTTTAGTGACAACAGTCCCATACGTAGCTACAGCTAATTGATCTTAAAGGCCTTTTCCAAACTCAATGATCCTATAACATCCCTGAGGCACCTTATAGAGTTTCTCCTTAGTTTTATGCCAACTGTGGATTGCATCTTGCTTGCAACAGGGAGGACTTACCCAGGAGCCAGCCACCTCTATCCACACAGACCAGGTGAAGAGTTGTTCAGGGTGCACATGAGCTGTTCCCTCCAGCAACAGATGCTGTTGTTCTGGGCCACCAATCCATTTCAGAAAGGGGTAGGGATTAGAGAGGTTAACACCTCTTAAGGTAATTTCTTTAAATGGCAGTTTTCTGCCTGGCTTTACTGGCAGTAGTTTGCTGGGGATTCTCTTTCCTGGCAGCTTTAGCAAGGCTTTGTGCTGTGGCACACGACCCTCCGCAGCGTCCACAATGGTTATGAATCCTGTCTATCGTCCACCCTGTGCCTCATGTGCAGTGGTTTTCAAGGTTGTGAAGTCATGTAGAAGGACAGAGATGCCACTCCTGTGGCTAAGCCCCAATGTAGGCTCTGTGCAGCAGCAGCACCTCCTCCCTTACAGCCACAAGCTCATGCTCACACCATCTCAGGAGCCTTCTGCTCCCTCACGGTGCTCAGCTGCAGCAGCTGTTCTTAGGGTCTGACTGGCGTTAGTGCTACTGGAAGGTCTCATTGCTTCTCTCACACGAGGGACCTGCATTTCTCATCACTTACAGAGTACTTGAGCTCTAGGTGAGTGTGTGACTCACATAAGAAAGCTGCCCACCCCTTTCACTGATCTTCACGTCAGTGGTGGAATTCTGATCTTTCAAAAGTGTCCACGATTGTGCTCATGCTCCTTCCCTTCAGCCCTTCTACTCTTGTAAGCTACCCCGCACACAAAGCAATTAGATTTGTTCTAAGTCAGAAGTCCTAGAAGTCCCCAGCTTTGGTTCATGCAGAGCTCAACACTGGCAGCTCCTTGCTCTCCAGCCATCCTAGCCACTAAGATACCCTCATAAGCTCAGCATTCCATAGAGGCAGTTTAAGCATTTCCTCTCCAGTAGCTTTCTACAGAGGTAGCCCAAATTCCTATAAGGAAGACAAGGACTAAGGAAGATCCTGGATCATAAATCTGCCTTTCTATCACAATGTCCCACGAGTTGCACTACACACCTTGTTCCACTCAATAAAATGTCTCAGCTTAAACATGGTGGACAGTTTCAGGAAGGAACCAAAGCTTGCTTACTGCTTGGACACCTGCAGCTCAGGGGCACGTGCACGCTCAGCACAACAGCAGGGATGTGGAGGAAGGGAGGGACAAAAGCCATTACTAAGCTGGGTTTGAGAACAGCCTCGGAATTGGAACTGTAGCATACTACTGCTCGCTATTCTAAGTTTACAGACAGCTGCAATAAGCTCTTCATACAGTATTTCCTGGGAATCAGACTGAGGAAATTAGTTACCAAAAAAACACACCAGGTTAATGCTACCTTATGGAGTGAAAGGAGGTGAATGTGTTGAAGTAATGTCTACGTGCAGCCATTCTAGGGCAGCCTTGAGTGCTCAAGGGTGAATCATTTACATGATTTGGCTACAAAAGAAAATCAGATATCTGAGTTTTTGGCGTTAACTGAAGCATCTTCAGGCCTCAGAGAAAAAAATGCAAGAAGAAAAGGATCTACACACAAGTAACGAGCAAAGGATCTTCAGCATCAAGTAACAAGCATTAAGGGGAAAGGAGGAGTCACACAATGCCTGAGCTGAGACCAGACAGGCAGGGACTGCACAGCTGCGTTAGCTGGATTTCAAGTCCCAGGTAAGTCTGCAGCTTGTTCCAAATGCTCAGCTGTCAGGCAGTACAGCACACCATTGAGTAGCTGTTCCTCTGCTCTAGTGAGACTGGCAGATGTGATGGCCATCACTAATTGTTTGTCCCTCGCCCCCACCATTACAAAAGATTGGAGCAGATGCCCGTCTCGCTGCTTACACTGGGGTCTGTTCTGAGCTCCACAGAGGAACAAGGCAAAGCCTGTGCACTGACACACTATCAGTTTTAGTGCTGCTTGAATGCCAGCTGATGAGAACCAGCTCAAGCTCACAGGTCCCACGCACGCTGCAGCACAGGGGGCTGTGAGCTGAAGTGCAAGATGACAAACAGCAGCCAGCTTCTCTAAGAAGAAACTTGAGCGCTCACAGCAGATGGCTGAGCTCTAAATCACTTCCAATCATTTTCTCCATAGCTCTGGAAGTATCATTAACACAACTTGAAATTGTATTAGATAAAATTTTAGGCCTACAGCTATATAGATGAGAATATCTTACAGTCCTGTGTGCATTCTGTAGTGACTGAAAAGCTTCTGGCTGCGATTTAGTATGGCTAAAATAAGACTCTCTTAAGAGCATCCCCAACAGCCTTAAAGTCAAGAGTGAAACCACTCAGCTGTCTGTAAGAAACTGAGGTCTGAAGCTGAACTTTGTACGTTAAGGGGACATTTGCACCTGACATGTCCTGGTTTCCCAGTGCCAGAGTTACCCACCTATAGAATGGTGAGAATCACTTCCGTTGCAAAAGACCCTTAAGATCAAGTCCTCCCATTAGCCTAACACTACTAAGTCCACCACTAATCCATGCCCCCCAACATCACTACACAGATCTCTTGAACACCTCCAGGGATGGCCACTCTATTTCCTATACTTTCCTTCAGAAGGAGCATGAGGCACACAGACAGGCTCAGAGTCTACCCAGTGCTTCCTCAGGTCTGGGGATCCAGGAATAGAGAACACAAGTCAGTTCCCCACCTCTTGCAGCTCAACTCTGCTTTGTTTCCTGGGGTTAGGATTGGGATGCATTTAATCCACAGCATAAATACAGCCACAGGAACAGCTTTCCACTGGAGGTTAACCTGCTTTATTAAAGCTGTGCTGAACAAAAGGAGAAATCGCAACAGATATTTCAAATGTAACTTGGGAGAGATGCACAAAACTTCTTGCACCCCAAAGCTTTGGTGATTCTTCAAAACAATGCTGCAAAGACATACAGCTATAAACAGTTATTATATGTCCTGGCAAGTCTCCCTATCTAAAACTGATTCATTATCTGGGTAATATTATTGCTTTAATTACACATGTGAGAAGATATCCAAAGTAACAGTAAATACATCAACATTCACAACATGTTAGTGTTTGAATACCCCTGGTTTGGGAGATTGGTAGAAGCAACTTCCTGTGAGGAGTCAGTCTTCCAATGTCCAGAATTAAGTGGAAAGCCAACTAAATATTTCTTAATGAGAAAGAACGACAGAACAAATTTGTTTGTTTAGGAATCAGGAAGGCTGAGCCAGTTGGCTTACACACTGCCTTGAAGATGACTCAGCTGGGACCAGTGACACAAAGGTAATTAGTGGCTGTATTCAACCATACACGTTCAGCTTTATTACAAATAAAACAAATTCATTATGTGAAAAACTTTAAAATCCTCAGGTGAGTGGGAGAAGCAGAGGTCATGAGATACCTTCTTTTAGGCAATGCGTGGCTTAGAGTTGTAGGCTCTGCTGTAGTAGACTGTTATACCTACCAGCATCGTAACTGCCACACCGGAGAGGATCACAACATTTTGCAGGGTTACCTGTCAGGGTGTATGGCCTAGTTACCAACTTGGATCATGGTGGTGCATTGGGAAGGCTGGAAAAGTTGTTTGTTATTGACACCCAAGTCAGATATCACCCAGAACTACAGAGACCAGGGCAAGGGGAAGCATCTGAAAACTATGAAATAATATTAATCACGTTGGAGCATTTGGTGTTTGGAGGGAAGAGTACTACAGAGATTTGGTATATTTAAGATTTGTGCCTATTTCACTGCTGCTGACTACCAGTCTCTGTTCAACTATGAGCCAAGCGTGCCTTAAAAACAGTGAACATCCGGGGTATTTTCCAAGCATAGGCCTGTCTTGGCCTCTCCAGCTCCCCAGCAGTATATGGAATATCTACCTCAATTTTGGCTCGCAAAAGGAAATTATACGTCACTGAATAACAAGTAATAGAGGTAGGATAAAGAATAAGGTTATTTAAGTCAGCAGATCTCTGATTGCTAACATCTGAAATACTGCAGTAGGGTAAAAAATGAACATAAGCAGACCATTTAACTAGGTTGCTTGTTCTCCCTCCCCTGTATTTCACTCCCCCTTTCACAGAATGCATAACCCTTATAAGTCAAAAAGCCCAAAACCAAGCAGAATATTCTATGGAGAACAGAGGCTATGAACAGTGCTCCGGAATCTATCTTACCACTGCAGTCTCCTGAGCCCTGTGCTGTTGCAGTTGCTACTTCTGATCCAAACCAGATCTGATAACTCTCCACACACAACCTTTCCTCTGGCTAAAAGATGAGAAAAGTAATTTCAAGTGACTTGTTGGAGCAGCTGGGTGTTAACTGAGAAACCTTCAAGAATTGAGTCAGAAACTCCAAACGGTGGATCAGAACTAAAACACAAGGTATTAAGGTCACCACACAGGAGAGGTTAGTAGTGCTCGAGTCCATTTGAGGGCTGCTGTTGGGTTTAGGAATCCTGCTCACAGAGTTGGAAGGCAATGCCACCAAGGGCCATGCTGGGCAGCTCTTTCCAAGCTGAAGGGCCAACTCCAGCACAGTGGGCTTTACACAGTGCCTACCAAAGCCACAGAGAAAGCACATGGAAACTCACGGACAAAGTAAGTGCTTTTGATGCTCACTTCAGTGAGTGAAGTTTTCCACCATATAAAGGCAACTGCATCCATATTTAACAACTGTTAAACACATTTAATTGCATTATGTGAGAGGTTCTACCTGTGTGGAATCCAGACTTTCTCCCTGGACAATATTCCAGTTGACAAAAGGGCCTTGTTCAGATATCTGGGATCAACTGAATACATTTATTTAAAAGCAATTTTAAATATTAAAAAAGTAGAAATTAACACGTACAGTACTCGAAAAACTGTCACATTAAATACATGTGAATAGACACGTGTACTGATGTTTTACCTTAACATTCAATGAGAAGTCAAGATTTTAACTAGTGGCACAACCAGATCTGATCTCTGTACATGTTGATGTACTATGCAATAAAAAAATAAATAGCAACTGTTGTTCAACAGTAAATAAGACATCATCTGCAGAGCATACTTCCCCCTCGGGGGGCACCTTCCCCTGCCCACCCCCAGCCCCTTATCAGCTAGTTCTCCATAAAGATTTAGACTTTCCAAATACTATGTCATGTACAAAATTGCAGACAGTGGCTCATTGGGTTCAAATATAACACTGTACTTAAACTCAGTCAATATCATACATTTTCAGATCTCTTATGACCCACAATAAGCCAGAATAAACAGAACTATTGTTCCCGATGGAACGCATTTAATTTTATAAAATGCATATGTATACTATTTTAAAGAGCGTAGAAAAGAATAGACATTTGATTCTACATAATTTTACATGCCTAGATTTTCTTTATACGGTTCGCTTTTATCAGTTTATTTCAAGATCATTTAAAAATACAATTGAGCACAAAAAGTGAATAGGTTTTGTTCTTTAATGCAACTTAAAACATTGTATTAATGGATAGAATGAACACTAAAATAAATGCAAATCCTGACTTCCTTTCCATAGAAAACAGAGTCAAGTCTGAAATACTGGAACTGGTAATACTGAAGGTCGGATGCCAGCAGGCTCGCTCACTCCTGGTGCAATTTTCATTATTTCTATTGTTTAATAAGCTTTTGCCACGGATGATAAAACCATTAACAGTTGATATCTTTGTTTTCGTTTTCTCCATTTGGGGTTTGGACCATTTTGGACCACGGACGTTATTTGTTTCCACATTAACCACAAACAGAATTAAATATTCACTGACTACAGTCTAGTAAAACTGAATTAAAAATGAAAGCTCTCAGAAAGCCTGAAATGTGCTCGTATGAAATGAAAACCTTTCCATGCAGCCAAGACAACCTGCTTTGTTGTCCACAGGGCCAGGTGCTGAAGCCAACATAGCATTTAACGCAAGGAACGCAAAGCTACACATGAACGTTATGGAACCGGCCACAGACAAACCATGGAAAAACACACAACTGCATTATGGGTCAAAGCTAAAGAGAATAATGTTGAAAGTAGCACAGGAAATGAAAAGTTGTGGCAGTACATTTAAGTGTTTTCTGGCAATGCATCTTTTATACCAACTTTCAAGAAACCTCAGGTCAAATGCAGCCTTTAATGATTCTTCTACAAATCAGCTTTCTAATAGTAATAATAATGTTTACTAGCTGGTGCTTTGAATTGAGAGGTTACTACAGCTACTGCTTCGTGAACTCTCATACAAACAACTCGATAGTTGCAATCTGAGTCACAGCGCTAACGGCCTGACCAAATGCATGACAGGTCAGACATGAACTTCCACTTTTGAAAGCAATTAAAAATATTTTAAATTTATCCTTATTTTACCACGTAAGAAATTTTATTCAGATAACTGACTTTTAGCAAGGTTGGAGACAGAGGAAAAAGAACCCACAAATCAATTTCAAAGAGCCAATTCCGCTATGAACAGATACGGTTGCAAGCTCACATTAATCTGAATAACAGTTAAAATGTTTTTTCTTTTCTTCAAATGTAGCTATATAACTACAGTACTACTTTTGTACAAAGGCAGGTTTCAAGTAAGCATCTAAATGCATGCATAATGTCAACAGTCAACGTTTTATATAAGTCCTTGGTTACTAAGGATCCCGTGAAAGAAACCAGCAAATTTCACATATACCTACTAAAGTACAATATGACTAATTCTCATTAAAATAAGTTTTTGAATGAAATAATTTTGTAACTTTTCATAGTGAGGTAATATCACAGGGGAACTGCAATCACAGTTTGGCATAGGTCCACGTCATATAAACATGAAATGCTGTATGCACACCATAAAACATTACTGTTATCTGTAAAGTCAGTGAATATTTGTCTTCATAATTACACTTAACTGAGCACTATATTAAATAAATAACAAAGTGGGTTTCGTAGCTGTAAACTGCATACACTTATAAACTGCAGACTGATTTATAAATCGTCCAAAACCATTCACTCATTCTAACTTTCTGCTAATTGTATATTGAGAATACCGAGTTATTAGGAACAGTCATTTCTGTACAGGTACATGGCTGATGGAGATCACCTATGTTTGGAAAGCTGGCAGTTCATATGTATTTTTAACAGCATAGACAGAGATGTAAGTGCTAGATGCCAAGGATGGCTTCAACAAACCCAATAAGGCGTGCCAGGTTCCAAGGCTACCATAATACTGGCAAAGGCAGAATAACACAGTATATTTACAATACATATAACTCAACCTCATGAGGTGAAACTTAAATGAATTCTTAATTTGTAACAGCAGCTATATATACAATTGTGCACAGGATTACAGGGAGGCAGCAGCGTTCGCTTTTGCTAAAAAGCCCGTCTTGCATGAAGAATGTGCAATGCTCAAGTTTGGGGATTTTTTGTTTTTACTAGTCTGACAGAATGTGTACAAAGGACACTGGAAAGACCCCTTTCCTCTCTGGATGTCCTTCAATGTGTCCGATCTGCAACACAGGAGAAATAAATAGGTGTCAGTACATGCACAGAACATTCACAGATAGCATTAACTTTAATCAAAACCTGCAGAACTACACAGGTGCTGTGGGAACTCTGCAGGTTTTTTGACAGTTTAAGGCATCCTGGGTTAACATCTGAGTTTGTGTAAGGGAACAAAATACAAACTTATTTATGAGACAAAGGAACTGCATCTAAGGAGAACAAAGCAGCTGGAGTTGAATTTAGAGACCTACAGAGGCAATGCACACCAGTGCACTACATGAATCTTCGAACAACAGAAGTCTGACTTTCTTTCATCCATGGACTGACTTGCAGTAACAGGTCACACCTCTCTCAAAACCATTCATCTTAGTTAACTGTGTAAATCCTAAACATCTCACGTGTCCGCTTACGGTTGTGAAGTTCCTTTTGGTAAACTGCATGGCTGGATAGGAGAAATCCTATAGAGATTTCACTTGAAGTGATGCAGGCCCAGCTATCCTCCTCAATCAGTTCCTATGTCTTCTAATGATTTATGTGTATACCAGTGCTTGTAGCAAATAACAGCGCTGTTTGATTAAGAATCCTCCACATACAATTTCCTAAGCGTTTCACATAATAATCATTTATAAGGAAATATCCAAGTGATCCCTAACAAAAATCGCACTTTCTATATGAACTTCTCATGTTTAAAAAGCCTTATCATCGACAACTGTCCAAGAAACAGCACTAGACTAGTAGTCTTGATTGTCCATTCATGTCCTGCCACAGTGCTGTTCACCACTTTCAGAACAACGTACCTCCTTCCTCTGCCATGAGCTAACAAAACGGGAAGGGGAAGCATGCAGGGCTGGCCATTTCCTCTTGCAGAGCCAAATTTTTTAAGCAAATGAGTCAATGGCCCTCATTTCCCTTCACAGAAATGCTCAAACTGGAGCACTTCATGGAATCTGTCAGGCATGTGGCTTTTTAAAATCCCTGGGTACTTCACAAACAGATTCGGCAACTAGTGACAGTATAATCAAGGATTGGATGATGTTGCTAATACAGCAGCTTTTTGCTGCACACTGCTCTTCTGATACCATCTTTTCAGCCAAAGCTTTTCCGCACTTAAATGTCCCGCTGATGAATGGAAGGAAACTGTGTAGCTGGGACCACAGCAGCAAGGGCTGCACTGCACTTAGGTTAGGAAATGGTAGGCAGCAGTGGATTAAAACAAATTCTTACTGCAATCTGAATTCAATCTGTCTATTTTTCCCAAAGTAATAGCTCTTAGGTAGGAAGTATGAGGTAGGAGGCAGCAGGCAGACTGTCAAGAGAGAGCTGGAGCCTCCAAGCAGGGCTGAGAAAACCTGAGGTTAGCACTAAAAGAACCAAAGACAATATGCAGTCTAGAGAAGGTCTGGTTATGAAACAAAACTACGCCACAGGAGGGACGAAAATGTTGATTAACTACCTCTTACTTAGGGAAGAAAATCAGCAGCTTATGGCGCTAATTACAAAGTTTTTCAGACTCCCAGCAGCCTCTACAGTTAAAACTTAATGTTTCTGCAGGACTGAAGATAATTACACAACTCATTTTTCATAGAAAGTATATGAGCATGCTAAACGGAGTGATGATATGACAGCATCTCTTTATTTGACGGAAAGCCAGCATGCATTACTGCCTGAACATAAATACAGATGTGTTACTGTGATCCAGCAGTGAAGCCAAGCCCAGCCAGGATGGGGCTAGCAGACTCCTCAGGAGAGGAAGACCCTACTAAGGGTGTCTCCTCTAGTATTAATTTAAATGCTGGATATTGGTTCAAACAAACTCTTCCCCTCCCCTGAACAAATAAGAACAAAAACAACAACAACAACAAAAATTGGTAAAAAAACCCCAAAACAACAAAAAGGTTTTCCTTTAAGAGCCAAAAGAAGTGACATGGAACTCTAAAAGGAAAGGATACATACCCACCACTCTTGGTCCTCTTCCCCAGTTACAATAATTACTTCTCCTTCAACAAAGGTGAGCTCATCATCATTATCTGCCTGGCAGTCATAAATTGTCTTCACTCGCCTAACCTTGTTCTTTCCCTGAAAATACAGCAAAGTTTTAGATGGAAGACACGAGGGAGACAGGAAACACATCACATGAATTCTGCCTCCTCATTCTATTTTACAAAACCCTGAAGACCACCCGATTTCCTTCTCTTCAATCAAGGCATAAAATTAAAAAAATTCAAGTATTAAAAAACAAGAAGGAAAGGAAGAAAAGATCTGTATGAGTTTATTTCTCTTTTTTTTTTAAGTTTCAGAATTCACAAGAAATTTTAACACTCAGCACACTGTTAAAGTTTCTTACACCTCCTTCATCAAAGCCTAAACAATGCCTTTACATTACTCCAATCCAGCACCACCCGCCTTCTTTCTCCCATCATACATGATTAAACAAAAAAGAAAAAAAAGCCGAACAAACACTGAACCTCAACAGAAATACCCCAAACAGCACCGCCATGGGAACAAACCGAAATCCAATCTCATTTCAGCATCAAAAGAGAGGTAAAGGCTGAGGAAAATGCTGCATTTAAATCGCAGCGTTCCTTGCAATTTGGGGATCTAGCAGGAAAATACAGAATTCTTTGATTTCAGATGTGTTTTTAGGACTGTATCAGGAAATTACTTTCTGAATGGCTTTCAGTCCTGAGTGTTAGCAATTTCTTACTAATTTTTAACTTCAGGTGGCACAACATTATTTATTATGAATTGCCATCACAACATTCTCACAACTCCGCTATTCTGCATCCAAGTGTTTTCTAGGTCATATTTTGCTGCACACTACTAACTCATGTAAGAAAGCCTGAGCCATGGACTCCTCCCCGAACATATGTTTCTCATGGCAGGAAAACCGCTTTAAATTATTTCCAAACAGAGTAAGTAAGCAGCACTAACAGAAATATGCTGCTACTTTGTACTCACAGAAATGCACTGCTGCTTCATATTCCTGTATTTTTATACTGGGTGCTTCTTCAAAACCGACAGTTCCTCTTTGAACAGAGGTATAACAAGAACACAAACAAGAGGAGCAGAAGGAGATGAGAAGCAGGAGGGTATGAAGGAACAGTCAGCAGGTTTAGAGGGATTTGTGCCAAAAGAAACTCGACAGAGGAAATTTCCTACGGAGTCTTCTCTTTGCTGTTACCTTCCCATCTGAAACACCTCCACGTTCTGGCAGCAAAGCACCTCCAGCTCAGCAGCAGAGCAGGCACACAGCAAGGAGAACTCCCATTAAAGTCAAGTTATAGAAAAAATAACAATTCTATACATAAGGGGCCATGCAGTTAACACAGCATAAGATCAGGAAAATGTGCTATTGAGACAAACAGAAATACCTTAGGTGAAATTTGTATGAGATCAAAGGACTTCTTTCTCTCTTTTTTTTTTTCCCCAGCAAGGATTTACTGCAGCAAGAAGTTACTTCAAAGAATGCTTTTTTTTTTTTTTTTTAAACAAATTCAGATAATGTGAACAAAAAATCTCAACTATCACAAGGGACTGGAATGCAATATTAATATGGATGTTTGGAACCAGTCCCTGCTTTCAATTCCAGAGAAGCTTTACAAAGGAAAAGAACTTCCAATCAATGCTCCAGCGACAAAGGGAAACAACTGCCTATGAGAAAGGAGAACTCAAGCCTGGGCTGGTATTAACCCTGAGAACATTCACAGACAGATGGGGCTGAAGGAAGTACAAGGTTGACCAGAATAGAAGCTGGGATGCTGGTGCATTAAAAGTAAAATGAAAGCAAATACAGGACACCTCATTTGGTACTATAAACAAACTCACAGAAGCAATAACAAAAAAAAAAAAAACCTCACAATTCTGCATCCAAATATTAGTACCTATTCGATAGTGCGACCAAACAATCATCAGCTGCGGTCATTAAACAATTTCTCCATGTGCCTATCTATGCTCAATCACTGTTTAAAAAGAAGTATCTTACCTCCTTTATAGAACACATACACACAAATGAACCAATCAGGTGTTCAGTGATATTTCACAAGCTCTCAGAATAGGATTCATTTCTTCAAAAACATCCTTATATACCACTAGTGTGTGTGTGTATGTATGTATATATAACATATATATATTCTACAAATTCCAGTGCAGGAATTTATGTCAATTTTTGCCTTTTTATTTTAGTGGCTATCAAAATCAAGCCTGCATTCCCATAAGCAGTGCTGGCTGCTGTCACAGCACTTCCTGCACTGTGATGCAGCATTTCATCACACGGTTTGTGCTGAAAGGACACAGAGACAGACTGAAAGCACAAACACAACACGTTGAAGATGAACACCTGCATATTGCTGCTTGAGAAAACCGCAGCAAACCAGCGTGCACACAGTGATACATAGAAATTTGCAGTAATTATCATGGATACATCATCATTTTGATCACTTCCAAACAGTGAAATTATTTAATTTACTGCATATATGAAAATGGCTCAGTTTGGAGAACACTGACTTTTTACTTGTGATTTTTCTGCACAAAACAGGGAAAGAGTTTAAACACAATATCCAAAAAATCAAATCCACTGTTTGCTCTCTTTCAGTCTATTAGAAGGGAGCAATAGATGAGAAAGCCCAGTGTCATCTGCTTCCTTATATTACATAATGAGTACATAAAAAAATCGTAGTTGAAGACACCTTTTGATCTTCGAGCTTTCTTTCACCTAATCTCTACAACAATCAGGAAATTCAACAACAACTCTCATTCTGGGTTCCAATATGAACATGCAAAGGAGTCAATCACAGAAGCAGAAAAATGGCTCTGCAGAAAGCGTTCTTTCTCAGACAGGCACAAGAAAGGAGAAACTCATCCTCTGCTTTCATTACCAGAACGGAAGTCACATTTCCTTTCACATAAGTGCTTTGCATAGGCAATTTGACAAGCAAAAACATCTCCTTTTTGATGTATTCTTAATGATGAAAAATCCTGAGAGCACTCTGGAGTTTCATAAAATGATTTCAATATACATATGCATGAGGAAACCTCTACTGGATGGGAATCACACTGGCTCACAAGATAAATAGCTAGATGAACTGGGGATTGAACGAGTAGACTTGGAATCTAGTTATATTCCCAGCTCTGTTATTACACAACACACAGAAATGTCAATTTTGCCAATTGAGCAATTCATCCAAACCTTTGTCAACTACTTCAGTACACCAACATTAAATATTCAAGACAGAAACGTTCACCCATTTATCACAGTTGACCTAGAATCTACACTTTTATCTACTGACCAGCAGGTTAGCAGTAATAGGAGCTAACACCCTTTCCTGACACTTAAAAGTAGAATCCAACAAATATTCTAGTAATCTATAAAGCAACAAAGACAGGAGAGGAAGACACCTATTAGTTCAGAAGTATGACTGGCACACACAAAGATGGCTAAATACCCTTGTAAATTCAAATACACCACCACTCCCCCAAGACTATCATCTGACATTACATATTTGTGTCAGCGTGCAAGGTCTTGTAAACACCAAGTTATTTGCTGAAGCTACTTGGATGTACAGAAGGAACATCTAATTCCCCATCCTAGCCCATAACATTTCTGTTTTGTGCATACAGCTCAAGGGCTTTCTTTTTTTTGTGGAGACGTACCTACAGTAACTTCAAAGCCTTGCATGGAAACGTTCAAGTAGCTGCAATAATACCTACCATGTTTATCTTCCTGGGAAGCGGCACAGGGGTTTCTGGCAGGGTATGCGTTACATCATTAGACTCTTCAGATGCTTGCTTTTGGATGGTGTCTCTAGACTGTACGTTTGGAGAAAGATCTAAGGAGTGAGATTTCTGATTTGCCTCTGAGGGCTGAGGCTTTGGTGACGCTTCTCCGCCTTGTGTTTTAGCCAGCAGATCTCCCAGCTGAGGTTTTGGAGGAAGGTCCTTTATTTGTGGTTTTGGAGGTAAGTCTCCAAGCTGCGGTTTTGGTGGCAAGTCTCCTAGCTGAGGTTTGGGGGGCAGTTCTCCAGGCTTTGGGGGTAAATCTCCTACTTGAGGCTTCTGAGTTAGTTCCAGAGGCAGAGGCTTAGGGGGCAAATCTCCAGGTTGTGGTTTCTGTGGTATATCGATGGACAGTGAAGGCTTAAACATTTCCGTGTGCTGACTGGATTTATCTATTGAAAGATGATGACTGGTTTCTATTTTTCTTAGTGCCACTAAAACAAAAAGAAAAACGTTTATTCACTACCTCCTTCAAACATTAAATAACTGAGACACATCAATTCAGAGATAAACTGCTGAGGGTGAAACAGTGTGATTGCTTTTTAGATCTAACAAACATAACGAACGTAAGAAAAAGATGCATTTTACAAAAAAAAAAACTAATCAGCCCACCGATGTGACTGTAATGTTCTCTCTTCAATGTAAAAGTTCTCATTAATGCCAGTTGCTCATACATCCACCCATCTGAACTTCATATAAAAAAAGATCAGGCCTCAGGATTGGTAAAATCTTGAGAAGAAAAGGAAGTGAACATGTACATGTATGCAGGTCTGCTTACTATTCTGTAGTCTACTGATGATGAAATGCAAAAAGCCTTTGAACTCGAAAGACAGGTTTTATTTAGAGAGGCTCAAACCATTTCTAAAAATAAAGGACCACTGAGGAAGGATGATGGTCTCAGCAAGTTTGTCACTGATATATGTAAATGAGCGTCCAATTACTTGAAAGGAACTGTTATAGTACAAGTTTCCCAAACATGGCAATGGGCACAACTCAGAGACATTAAGAAACTAGATATATGGTTATCAACAAGAAAAGAAATTACCAGTGAGATTGGTCAAAGATGGAAACAGGAGCCCAGGGAGATTATCCACCAAGACTTCCAAAACATGACTGCACAGGTAGCTCTGTTCTGAGGGGGAACTGGACCAGATGGCCTCAGGAGTTCTCTTCCAACTTCTATTACTACCTTCCCTCCCCCCCCCCCCCCCCCCCCCCCTTCACTACATTCTAATTACTTTTAAGTTTAATTAAAAAGTCTCCTGATTTCAAAAATTCTTTCAGTTTTGCTCAAGTATCTTCGATTGTGGAAAGCTGCTGGAAACAAAATATTTATTCTTGCATACTCATAAAGAGAATTATGAGAACTCCCGCAAGAAGAAAAGATCACTTACCTTTCTGAGGTAGTTTGGGAAGAACTCTAGGGCCAAGTGCAGTCTTCGCAGTCCCAGTGCTAAACCAACAGATGTGATTATTAGTGCTTACAGTTGTTACAGAGTGCAACTTGTCTTTCCCCCCCTTTTTTTTTTTTTTTTTCCTCTACACATTCATAATTTAGAGAATTCCACATTTGTTTCTTTCACATAACCAACTTGTCATCTAATCTGTGCATCGAGCCTGAAACTCAGTGCACTCCTAAGAAAGGACCACATTTTCAAACAGAAAGAGACACATGAACCCTGCAAAAAGCTCTAATGCAACACAGCAGATTTATTCTGCAAACTGAGCTGTGTGCAAAAACCTACTCTGAAAATGGAGGGAGCAGAAAGACCAGCTCAGAGGGCAGATCCTGAAATTAAAAGAAATTCTGTTCTTTAAATATTAAGATAACTATCCTGGATCATTCAAAACAACCTCGGGCTCTTACGCCAAAGGTTTGAAGATTTTCAGGATTGAGTCTTTGCCTCGTGTGAGCGTAACAACACAGTCTGCAACTGCATCAGGAGACTGCTGCTGCTACTGCTCCAAGGGAAACACGGGCCAGCACCATGCTTCGCCCTGTTAAGCTGTGTTTCAGTTGGGTAAGCTATTTGTGATGGAAATCAACAGCACAAGTAAGATAGGAGTATTTTAGAATCATTCTTGCACTACAGAGTAAGAAACACAAAGATGACGTTTGTAAGATGACCACATCTTGAAAGACAGCTCAAAATATTCTGGTAAAAATCCAGTTTTAATGTTTAATTTGCATGTCTCCAAGAAGCGCATTTTAATGCATTAATTGGATACGGAATAATACTGCCATGATTTGTTGCCAACAGGTAGGTCAACTCATGTTCACAGGTAGCTCTCCTCTGGACACACATTACACCATCTTAAGCTTAGTCTAAGAGGCTTTGAAAATATCAGACATAAGTATGTATAAATGATTGCAATTCATTTTACTTTCTGTACTCAGTGAGAAAGAGGCTCCTCAGGAGTTCTACTTATTTTAACATTTCACGTTAAAGCAAGGAAGAACTGACCATTCAGAAAATAAGCTATTTGTTGAATGTGTTTTACCCCCGATCTGGACACGAGAGTGACATCTGTTTCCTCAAACAAGCTATCTCCTAAGATTCTTGCTTCGTTAACTCAATTTAATCCTTAACTACCATCTGGCCTGGCACCATTTAACCACGCTACGTAAAAGAAAATGATGGCAGGCGATTCCGCCTTTGTGAATTACAATTCTGATGAGATTTGTGCCTTTGGACTCCAGCTTTCTGAATGTTTTGCTAAGGGAACTCCAGTTCATTGCATTGGGAGGCTCCTTAAGCACAGGTGATGAGATGATTACTAGCTCTGCTTCTTGGGAAGATATTGAGGTTTATACCAGCAGTCTTCAAGAAAAATTACAGACAGGGAGAATCAAGGCATGGAAATTCAAAACAAGAAGTATTATTTCTGAAAAATTACCAAAAAATAAGGGAAAAAAGTGATGAGCTTGTCAGAATATGTTCAAAGGAGAGTGTTCTGCTGTATCAGCAGCCCTGATGCCAGTACTCTTTTTCTCTGAAGCTAACTTTTCAAAATGAGTACAATGGAATACTAAAGCTTAATCTCCATGTTTTTTTCTTTTTTTTTTTTTCAGAAGTTAAAATACATCATGACATAAAACTGGAAGAACGGCCAAACTCAATCTTTAGTATGTAATTTCCCAGGCTTTTCACCAATACCATCAAGAATCAGCTTCGCACATTTACCCTCCTCTTATAAATGTCAAGTATGGCAGCAGCTCTTTGTGGCACAGAACATCACCACCTTTTTCTTTCTATACCAAATGATACCTGAATGGATTCTGATGTGGCACATCAGCTGTGCCACCAGGAACGCATCCACAGCCTGTCCAGGCAAGGCCAAGCACGGACTGAGGATGTCCAGAAGCTCCATCCACACACCTGCGATTTGCATGATGATATGCATCCACCTTCAGTTATGCCCTGATCTCACACATACACATGGTCAGACAGGTACACTACTGTGTTGCTTGAGGCACATTTATCACCATTACCGTGCTTTGAACCTAAGGACTTTGGAACTGCCTGGCAGAAGGAAAGGCGGTTTAGCTGGTAGAATGATATGACTCCTCTCTGTTACAGAAGTAGCTTCTACGGGTACCTATGTCAAAACTGACACTGGAATGTTTTGTTTCTCTGCAGTTACAGACCTCTCATGAAAGCAGATAAAATGAAATACCAGGAGGCATGAATATAAAACTTCTGTCTTGCTGGACAGCAGTGTGAGGCAACATTCCCTAGCTCAGACCTCACTTCTGTAGGAGCCACAGGCAGATTCTGGTACAAATTATTTTGTCCATTCCACTCAAAGAAGGAATTGTGCATGGAAAGCTATGAACGAAGCGTAGGAGGATCAGTAAAGCCAAAGCATTTGTACAGCAGTAATGCATGCAGGAAACTAATGAAGAAGCTTAGCTAGGATTTTACTAAATATGAAAGGCTATTTTTTCTGATTCACAGATTAGTTACGTCTAAATAAGTTTCACTTTCACATACACAGACTTTTACCTTGACTGCTGAGACATCCCCTCAAACTTGTTTGCAGCCTTAGTTGAAGGTGGTCCCAAATCATTACCTGAAATGAAAAAAAACAAACAAACAAAAAAACACAAAAGAAATGAACATTAGGGTAACTGAACATTATGGTAACTGAAATATCATCATCAAAGGGTGAGCTAAGTCCACAGTACTTTAAGCGTGTCCTAAGCGTCATGTCCAAAGATTTTAAAGCTCATTCTTGACTAACAACTTTGTAACTGAAAAAGCCACAGGGACTGTAATAATCCAACCTGACCTTCATGTAACACCTTTCCAAATTTACTGGTAGCTCACGTCTGCTGGCAAGGGAAGACTGAAATACATTGCTGAGTTTCTGCTGTAGGGCTCTTGTTTTGAATATAGCACTTCAATTTACTCTGAATAGGAGATGCTGCAGGCAAGTGTCTGAATATATTTATGGTAGATGTGCCTTATAACAAAACATATGTAGCCTCATAAATCATTATATTTGTGAATAAAATGAAATTCAAGCTTTTGAGCACTGATATTTTACTGAATCAGCAAAGGCTGTTCTTCAAGCTTTGTTACCATACAGTCACCATAAGCATTAACTCCTGGTAAAGACAAGAGCGTAGGTATATTCGACTTTATCATAAAGGTATCAAAATCCAAAGCCAAGTGTATTCTGAACTCCTTCATGGAATCTTAAAGTTGAAAAAGATCCCTAAGATCATCCAGTCCAACTGCCAAGCCACCACCAACAGAAAGCTTTCACAAATCATCACTTAATTACTCTTCCAGGGCCTTGATCATTCCCTCTTCCCTCCTCTACTGTAGCTCATCTAAACAGTCTTAGAATCAAAGTCATAAACATTACAACCATCTTAGAGATAAAATTTACTGAAGTGACATTTAGTGATCCCAGTATGCAAAAGCTTCCTAAGCAAAAGGACGTATCTGGCTAGACACCATTCTCTGTGCTGAAGTCTAAATGAAACAGCAGAGAAGGCCAACAGTGAGCCTTCCTAAAAATACTTTTGCATGCAAAAAGATGGAAAAGTAGAAAAATAAAATTAGGACTAAAAGTGACAATAAATCTTTCCCACGTAGGTCCTGTGGATGAAAGAAAGGAAAAATCTCATGGTTGCCGTGGAAATCCAAAATAAGAATCTATAGCCAAACGTTTCTAAAACAGGTGAAAATAATAACTTAATTTGCTTACACATAAGCTAAAGATTGTTCTGTTTGAAACCTCAGCACGGGGTACCTCTACACTTACACCTTCCTGTCCTTCAACTGTTATACAGGCTTTATAAGAACAGTTGCCACCAACAGCTTGCACCACACCTTTTGTCCTGCTAGAGTCACGTTGTATAATATCTATCATAGTGTTTTAGGTACCGATTTGGGCTTAACAGTTAGAAAAACAAAAATAATCTTTGAAGTCCAAGCTCTTCCAATGTTTTTACTGCCTCTGCAGCAATACAGAGCTGTTGTAGGAAACATTTCTTCCCCTGTATCTGAAAAAGTAGGTAATAGAAAATATCGCCAGCATTTGAATTGCTTGAGAAAAGGGCTTTACATTCAACACCATACTTCTCTTCAGATTAAGTACTTTATCAAATCACAAATTCCACACATGTGCATTACATGATTTAACACGTAACTTAACCTGCTGGTGGGGAAAAAAAAGTGCTTTTAGGCTTGGTCTCCATTTTATGTTTACATTAGAACAAAAAGAAAAGTCTTAAGACATGACTAATATATGGATGACTCCTCCTTAATGTAAGTCTTAGACTCCAGTTTATGGATTTACAATGATTCTGCTGACAAGACTAGGATTACAGAAAGTTACAAGGGCTCAAGATTTACAGCTGCAGGGATAAGTTACATGCATAGAGAAGTGATGGATGCAAAAGAAGGATTTGAGTAGAGCAGAAAATATTTCCTAACAAGCTTCTGTCAGAAAGGTATCCTGTTGAAAAATAATAATAAAGCGCTGTTTCTTTATAACTTCTGCTGGTAGAAGGATGCAAACCTATCAGTGCACAGATACCATCGCACAGCCTGAAAACATAAAGACAACACATCCCACCAGTTAGCTGTGAATACTTCATAGGGGGAATTTGGAGCAGAGCCCAAGGAGATGAGCAGTCCTGGGAACTGGGTGAACTGCATGGACTCACTGAGGCAACATCTGCCCCAAACCAAGATCCATCCAGATCAATGAGCTGCTCAGAACAGCAGCAGAGCTGAGGGAAAAGATGCAGGGAGGATGCAGCAGATGTGGGTGAAGCAGCAGCCTGGGAAGCTGGGGCGGAGAGAGGGAGGCGGCAGAGAAACTGAATGGGATCCCAGGGAAGTGTGGAGTATTTTCAGTTTTCTCAAGTGAGACTCAGACACAGAAGCCTGGAAGCTACAGTGACAGAGACAGACTGCTGATTTCTCTAAGCTGACATCACATCAAGCTGCAGGAAAGCAAGCAGCAGGTAAAAGAAACCAAAGATTTTATATATGTATGTCTAAATATATGTATAAATATATATATCTCATTGTAAAGGTTTGCCCCTGCCCTTTTGTCTTGCATTTCAAAACTCACCCCAAGGAACTGGGCCCTTATTCTGGGGTCCGTGAGGTAGTGGGCTTGGTGGGTCAGAGAGGGTTCTTTTGTGTCCTGGGGGTGGGGGAGGTGGTCTCTTCTTGGAAAGAGTGGAGCTGCCACTAGAGGGTTGAGTGCTTAGAGGGAGGGTTGAAGGTGGGCCTGCAAGATAACAAACAACCTTCTTACAAATACATGTGCATCAACAGCAAAGCAGCACCAAAATAAAAAAAATCACAGTCAGACCACAGTGAAATGTAGCGAAAAGAAACCAAAAGACAAGCCATGCCAAAACACCGTTTGAATTAAACAACACATTCACCACATTTTTAACCTTTCCAGCTGTGGGGATATAAGCAACTTAACAATAGAATGACACAAACACCGTTAAAAAATACAGGATTAGTCACACCAGGATTTTTAATTTTAGGTGTTTAAAAATAAATCTTAATTTAAGTAACATGGAGCAGTTAGGTTTTCAATCTCTATTATTTTACATGAGGATGAAATAGCTTTCCAGATGTTCAATTACACAGCTAAGCTTATTGGGTTTGTTTATTTTCCTCTATGCTATACCAGTTCTGTTGATGAATTGGAAGGGGTTGGAGAAATATTTATCCTCCAATTGTCTTTGCTTTGTGTTTTGGAAATCAACTACAGAAGATTTTCCATCCTTATTTTGCAATTTAACTTTCATCTTTCAACACCAGAATACACATCCGTAGAGCAATGCAAATTGTTGTACGCTGCATCTATAAAACAAACATTAGAGAGGCCCTTGATCTGTCTGGGATTATTTAACATGCTTATAGCAGTTTCGGTAGTCACCTTTACCCTAAGCCTTGTATTTGCCCTGAATCAACATTGGCACAAGCATTATTCAACACAACACATACTTTACAGAGTATGGGAACAAGTACTGGTTAAAAGGAACAGTCACCACAAGGGAAAATGAGTATTCCCTATTCAACTTCATCACTGACCTTCACAAATGTCGTCATAGGAAGCTCAAGAAAGCGGACAGTGCTGCACACAAACATGCAGCAATGACATGACTGCTTGAGTCTGCCACCATTACTGCCAAAGTCAATTATTTGTGACACTTATCTAAATCAATCCTATGTTAGTTTAGATTAACTTAAAGTCCATTCATTTTTTAATCTCCTCATGTAGTAACATCTTAACGCAAGATCATGATTGCAGTAAGTTTTGAGTGTAAGAGAGCTTTGCCATCACAGGCTGGATAGATGAAGAACACTAACAGTACAGTTTTAAAAGCCAAGTTTTATTTATATCTGAAATTTCTTGTCTATCATCAACTATTTTGCAGCACTACAGAATCTACTATTTCTGTAAACACATCTTATTGAAATGGAATTGAAGATCTCATTTTGTTAACCAGCATGTACCCTAACCTGCACACAAACAGGATCTGCATCTCAAAAACCTTTATTTTCTTGTTGCTTTCTTCTATCTAGAAAAGTGCTTAAGCCTTCCCAAATACATATCATAAAAGCATGAAAATCAGTGAAGAATATTTGCTGCAGTTCCTTAGGTGAAATACTGATCATTGAAAAAAAAAATAAAAATAATGATTTAGTTACCACATAAACATGCACACGTTTGCCAAACGTTTTAAGGTGGTGACCCTTCTTCTCAACCCAAAAGAAAAGATTAATCAGACTTTCTATAAGGAGCCAACCATCAGCCTCTTATCTTCCAGATTCAAGGCCTTTCATCACTTAGCAGAATCCCTCAACCACAACCCCAGCAAAAATTTTGATCTTGGCTTTCCATTACCTGCTTAATCTTGTGAATCAAATTATTAATCACAGAATCACAGGGGCTGGCCCCTCCTAAAGCAGGCTCCCTACAGCAGGTCTCACAAGTAGGTGTCTTGAATATATCCAAAGAAGGAGACTCCACAACCTCTCTTGGCAGCCTGTTACAGGGCTATGACACACTCACTGTAAAGAAGTTCCTCTGCGTATTTGTGTGGATCTTTTTGCATTCCAGTTTTTGGCCATAGCTCCTTGTTCTGTCATCACATACCACTGAAAAGAGTCTGACCTCATTCAATTGCCTCCCATACTTCAGATGTTTACAAACATTGATCAGAGTTTCCCTCCCAGTCTTGTATTCCCCAGGCCAAACAGACCCAGGTAACTCAGCCTTTCCTCATCAGGGAGATGCTCTAGGCCCTTTATCTTTGTCTCCTTCCGCTGGACTTCTTCTAGAAGTATCCTGTCTTTCTTGAACTGAGGAACCCAGAAATGGACACAGTATTCCTGATGTGACCTCACCAGGGCAGAGTAGAGGGGGAGAACCTCCCTCAGCCTGCTGGCCACGCTCTTTTTAATGTGCTCTTGGATACCATTGATCTTCTTGGCCACCAGGGCACACTACTGGCTCAGGGCTAAGCTGCTGTCCAGAAGAACACGTGAGCCCTTCTCTGCAGAGCTCCACTGCAACAGGTCATACCCTAATCTATACTGATGGGTGCAGTATTCCTAGATGCACAATTAAACACTTGCTTTTGTTCAAACTTAGTAGGTTCCTCTCTACCCAACTCTCCAGCCTG
This sequence comes from Coturnix japonica, assembly GCF_054131305.1. Taxonomy (NCBI): domain Eukaryota; kingdom Metazoa; phylum Chordata; class Aves; order Galliformes; family Phasianidae; genus Coturnix; species Coturnix japonica. The sequence goes on along the minus strand of NC_140664.1, from coordinate 8,378,427 downwards.
TCCAGGTTCTGTTGAATAGCAGCACAGCCTACTGGCATGTCAGCTGTTCCTCCCAGCTTTGTGTCATCAGCCAACTTGCTGAGGGTGGACTCTATCCCTTCATTCACATCGATGATGAAAATGCTGAATAAGACTGTTCCAAGCACCAACCCCTGGAGAGCACCACTAGCTGCAGGCTTCCAACCAGACTCTATACCACTGATCACAACTCTGAGCTCTGCCAGTCAGCCAGTTCTCAATCCACCTCACTGTCCACGCAGCTACCCCACACTTTCTAAGTCTCATTACAAGGATGCTTTAAGAGACAGCTTTGAATTTGTTCCCTCTGTGTAATTTACAGAGTGTTTACAAAACAATTGAACATTGACAAGCAGTCAAATATTAGTGCAAAGTAATGAGTGTTTTCCAGTACGAGCCCTATCCCTTTTTAATTTCTTCTGTCATCTTAAAGAAAGTAAATTTAAACCACGCATTGAAACATTTCTTACAGAAAAAAAAAAAAAAAATCATCTCTCAGTGTAAGTTTTGACCAAAGTTTGCTTTGACTTCTGCAAGTTAGAAATCTGCTGATGCACTTAAAATCAATTGTTCTCTACAGACTGTAACTCATGAGCTTATCTACAAGAGCGGGCATGGTAAAATGAAAAAAAAAAAAAAAAAGTAGAAATACAATGTTAATAGTAACATCACATTTAAAGAGTGTAGAAAATATAATATGACAGAATGGATGAGGTGCACCTTACAGAAAAAAAGGAGATCTGAAATGTCTGCAAGTGGCAACGGCCCTTGGATTCTTGTGTGCCACCACCTAGTGCCCTGTGGGGTGAACTGCACTGCAGCCCCACCACCCAGTACTGCCACAGCCTTCCCCTCGAGTTGCAAATAGCACCGACATTGCTTAAAGTGTTGGAAATACACAACACTATTTTCACTTACTGCTAATCGAAATTCAGAAATGAAGCAAAACTTGTGCTTCTTATTGCCAACAGAATAGAGGATTCTTAAAAACTCTTACAGAGTTTTTAACCCTATTAAGTTTTATGTTCATAATGACCTATTTCATGCTTCATATGCCAGTTGTATGTCTCCAGAGTTTAAAAACATTATTCCCTCATAGCCTTAAAGAGTTCACATGGTATCCTGCAATTACAGGGAAAAGGCAATAAGGTATTAAAAGCAATGCAGGTTTTTTGACTCCTCACACACATTTCTCCGCTAATTTCACAGGCACTTATATGGAAAGAATAAACAGTAGTTTACAAGGCGTACACTAATGATGAGATGGCTGAAATACAAAATTCCCTTTCAAATAAAGCATCAAATAAGGGAAAACTTAAAAGCATCTTTCCAGGAAAAGGTGCAAGCGGCACCAAGCAGAGTGAACATGGGGAACGTCCTCAGCTTTGAGTCAGTCCATGGGAATGGCTGATGAAACAACATAAAGATCTGATGCTGCATTAGTTGCTGGTAAATCTATTCCAAAATACTCCATTTTACACGAAGTCTCAAAAAAGTGCTATTTGTTTTTGGTTTTTTTTTTTCATTCAATATACAAATGTAGGTAGGTATTTCTCAATAATAATCAGAGCAGTTTTCTAAATCAAAAGTCTTTCGCAGTTCTAACCAGGCAGCGAGTCAGTCAGCCACTTCTGCTCCACAGTCAACTAAATGATGTTTTATCACATTTTATGAAGAACATTTCCCTCCCCACCTCAAACAAGCATAGAAAAAAAACCAGCCCCCAAACACCTTAACACTGAACTCCGCTTCCATTGGGCTCTTTTTATTTAGCTGGGCAACAGCTGCTTCCTACACAAAATACAAGCCATTTCCATCTCTCATTACTTTTACTCACTATAAAGATCACAAGTTCACATGTGAGCAGACCTCATCTCATCTCAGACTTACAGTACGGTGGTAAATAACTAGAAAATATCTGCAATTAATAGTGCATTCCTGCTGTTTGGCTTTTGTGCAGTTAGTAAATTAATTTGTGTACCAGTGAAAACATGCAAAGCTGTTACCATCCACTTAACTTGTGGTTTTACAGTGTAAAAACCTCACATTTGTACGTATTTTTTACCACTTAACGAGAGATATGGAAGAACCAGTATTCCAGTTAATGGTTGAACAGGTACTGAAAAGGAAAGTAGGCTTATATTAAAAACAGGTTTTTCATTAGCAAAATTATTGTTATTTTCCATTCATAACGATGACACGTTTTGCAGATACTACCAAAAGCCATCCTTATTTTGTACTTCATTACTGTAGATGATACATGTTTAGTAATGAAAATAAAAGCATAATTGAAGAAGCTGATCAGTCAATCCAAAAAAGAAAGCTAGGAAAACAAATTGAATCAATATTAGCATATGAAGAACATCCCATAATTAGTGCTAAAAAAATCCCGCTTAAAAAGAAGAAAAAAATGTCAACATTCATATTAAACAATTATGCGGTTTGGGCTGTAGCATAAATACAACTATATGAAAACAACTGTCAGCTACCCATCCCTTCCTATTACAATACTGAAACATATAGAATCAGACTGAGATTAGTAGTATTGTTTATTAAAATATACACCGAATTTATAAGAATAAGAAAATGTTTAAGTATATGCAAGGGAGCTGTAGAATCCTAACAGCATCCAAAATAAACAGAGGAAACTGGATAACCTCAAAAGCTGAAGGAAGAATACACGATTATATATAGTGCTAAAACTCCAGACTAAGAAACCTTTAAAATTCCAGTTGCCTGTATTCCAGAAAGGTGATTTAAACAGGAAAGTATGGAGAAGGATTCACACAATGCAAAGAAACTTGAATGACAGCAGAATTAAAATACTGGAGTCGCCATCTCTGGCGGTGTTCAAGAGAAATCTGGATAAGGAGCGTGGAGATATGGTTTAATGGTTTTCAGTAGGTATGGAAAAGGGAGGATGGTTGGACTAGATGATCTTGTAGGTCCCTTCCAACCTTGTGATTCTATGAAAAGACCTTCAAGATCATCCAGTCCATCTGTTAAGGCTGGACCAACCTGGTATCAGCAGCTGCAGTGGAAGGAACTGCAATGGAGGTGTCCTCTGGCTTTCTGTACTTCATCTTAGAGCTACGCAAAATTTGCAAGCTTTTAATCAGTTTAGATCTAAATTAAACTTTCAACTCGCAATTGATCCCTGACCACCATATTTACCCCAGATGAGAATAACAGGCAGGATCACTGAAGACAATTAACTCTCATTTAAACTTAAGGAATTCTTGCTTAGATTGCCTAATCCTTCCACAGAACTAGCCCTCACTTTGGATTTGCAATTAAGTTTGTGCAAGTCTTTATCTAGATACTGCCTGGTCATATAACTACTTAATGACATAATGCAGATGTAAGCTGGAGAGTTTAATGAAAAGAATGATACCAGGATGTTACAGTCCAAAGACTTGACTGCACAAGCTGAACCCAAATAATAGATAAACTGCTGGAAAAGGCACAGCCATGGCAGTTTATGCAGTGATTGTAGTCACTCTGCACTCTTTATTCTGTTATAATGAACTAAATCCAGGGGTGAAAAGAAACGTGTCCACAAATGAGTTGCTTTAGTATACAATACACTGCCATAATATTGAACCAACATTCATTATCTGCTCAGGGTCATTCATCTGCCTTTTCAGACTATAAACAACAGGTAGGTACAGCTGATAGGTACAACTGTAACGCCACTGCTGGAGGAACCTTTACCTGATACCAAATGCTTATGATGTAACAAATTAGTTATTGTGGCTCACAGCCTTGAGAACATCAATAAACCCAAAGATAAATCATCTTGGCTCAGGAATTCTTTAAAGCAACGGTTATCAAACTGGGAAATCTAGTCACAGAATCATAGAGTGGCAGCCTGTTCCAGTGCCTAATCATCCTCTGAGTAAATAATTTTCTCTTAACATGTGACCTAAATCTCTTCTCTTGTAGATTAAAGCAGTTTTTCCCAATTCTATCATCATTTATATCATGATTTGATAAGCCCTGGCCTGTTGCAGAGTTGAAGCTCCAAAACAGAGGTGCTCACTGCTCTAGGCAGCTGCCCATTCTATCTCCCTGCCAGACTAACCAGCTTTCCAAGGAGAAAAGGTAAAGAGCATAATTATTAATAGTTTCAGAGAAACAGTTCCTGAAGTGCGGAGATGGCTGTAACAATGAGCACAAATACCAGATAAGTCTCACAACCAGTCGTGTTAACATATTATCAATCAGTGTTACACTGTACAGCAAAATAACCTTCATCCATCTCCCAAAGGCAAGAAACAGAACAGTAGGGAGCACAGACAGCAAGTGTGCCATTACACAACCCTGAGAATGAGCACAACTCTGAGCGCAAAAGGATCAACACTGTGATCAGCAACTATTTAACTACTAGAATACTTATAGCAAATTTGTTCTAACATGCACTGATCAGATATGCTGTTATCTCAACTTACAGTGTCCTGTATTGGACTCTAGAAGGACTGCTGTAGTTCAACCCACCAACCTTTGGTCACCTGAGGTCCTGGTTCTGTTCCCTCCCAGCTCCTTGAGCACCCCCAGCTCCTCAACAGCAGGACTGCATAAGAAGCTAGAAAATTTCTAACTTACAGTACAAATGAGCCCCAAATTAAACTGATACAAACCAGCTCAGATCATGAAATTTCACCAAGAAAGCATAGTCTGGCAAAACAAGCATTTTTAACTAAGAGTTAAGTTGCCAGTACATAACAAAGACAGACAATGGAACAGTAGTTCTTAAATACAGCATCTGCACTGTGTAAAAGCAGACACCTGATGTCAACTGATTCCATTCTGTCCCTTTTAACCATCTATGTTTTACTGAGAGCTCATCACCATTTTATTTCTAAGAACAAAGTTGATTACAAGTTGAAGAAATTAAATACGAACTTACAACCATTAAAGCCTTAAACTACATTGTAGCCTTTATAACAAATAGTTTTTTTCACAATTAGGTTATTCCTAAATTAAGTTGAGGGAGTAAATGAAAAAATGAAGGGATTTTTGTTGTTGTTGTTCTGAAGTTAGATTTGCACAAATTATATTACAGCAACAGACTTCGTTTCACAAGTAGGTCCTCAAATTTTGAAGCTTATCTAGATTACAGAGCCATTATCTGTTACAGCTGCAAAATACAGTCTTGTAAAAGAAGTTCTCTTCCCTTTTAAGCACTACCAAAAGGGTTTTAAATCACAGAGTAAAAAATTATTGATTGAACATATATTGCCAAATCCATCAATCTGTAGCACATATTTTCCTTAGAGGTAATTCTACAAGACCATAACTGTTGTTTCTCTCAGGGAAAAATGGGTGACATTTCAGTTAGCTTCTAAATATATCACTCGTTAAGTACCTGGCAATACAGTGGGTATTTTTTCTCTGACAGTATCCACACTTCTGTAGTGCTCTCCAACATGAAAAAGGAATGTCTTGATGCAGAGAGGGAACAAACTTTCATACCAACCTGCTTAGCTCTTCCCAGGTCTTTCTGGTATTATTTGTCTTTATTCACACAGTGACTGCAAGTGGAGGGAGCCTTCTTGAATCATATCACAGAATCATGGAATGGCTTAGGTTGGAGGGGACCTTAAAGATCACCTAGTTCTAATTGCCCCACCATGGCCAAAGTTGCCAACCACTAGGTCAGTCTGCCCAGGGTCCCATCCAACTTGGATTTGGATGCCTCCAGAGACAGGGCATCCACAGCCTCTCTGGGAAACCTGTGCCAGTGCCTCACCAACCTCTGAGTAAAAAATTTCCTCCTAACATCTAACCTAAAATCTCCCCTCTTTCTGTTTAATTGTTGTTATCCTATCACTAGGATAACATTCCTTGTTATCCTATCACTAGGAGACCACATAAAGTTGGTCCCCCTCCTGTCTGTAAAAGTACTGGAGTACTTCAAGTACTGGAATGCCTTCCCTTCCCCCAAGTTAAACAAGCCCATCTCCCTCAGCATTTCCTCACAGGAGAGGTGCTCCAGCCCTCTGACCATCTTCATGGCCCTCCCCTGGAGCCACTCCAACAGATACACATCTTTCCTGTACTGGACGCCTCAGGCCTGGGCACAGTGCTCTAGATGGGGCCTCACAAACTCAGAGCAGTTCAAAACAATCACCTCCCTCTCCCTGCTGGCCACCGCTCTTTTGAAGCAGCCCAAGTTAATACTGGCCATCTGGGCTGCAAGCACACACTGCTGGTTCATGTCCAGCTTTTAATCTTTAATCCCCAAGTCCTTCTCCAGAGGGCTGCTCTCAGTGAGTTCTCCCAGTCTGAACTCAAATCTGGGATTGCCTCGACCCAAGTGCAACACCTTGCACCTGGCTTTGTTAAACCCATTTGACTCATGTGCCCACTTTTTGAGCGTCCGGGTCTCTCTGTATGGTCTCTCTCCCTCCTATTCTGTCATCTGTACCACTCAGCTTGGTGTCATCAGCAAACTTGCTGAGGGTACACACAATCCCTCTGTCTTATGTCATTGATAAAGATGTTGAAGAGCACTGGTTCCAAGACAGACCCTGTGGAGGACACCACTTGTGACCAGCCTCCAGCTGGACATCAAGCCACTGACAACAACTCCCTGGCTATGACCATCCAACCAATTCCTTAAACACCTAATAATCCAGCCTTGAAATCCATCTCCTCAACTTAGAGATAAGGACGTAGTGCAGGACCACGTCAAAGGCCTTGCACAAGTACAGGTAAATGACATCAGTTGACCGCCCTTCCTTTGTGCACCAATGCCATCTTACATCTTCTCTCCTTCAATGCTTTTTGGCCCTCTGACAGACACTACGCATCATCCTATAGCACTATACACCAGCAACATTTTTCTACAAGATTCATGGACCTACAATGAAAACGGATTTTAAAGATTCTGCCTACATTTTGGAGAAATTTCTGTGTAAAATGAATCAACTTTTACTTGGCAGTTTTACTTCACAATCTTTCATCAGTTCACGTATAGTATTAGGAATGAAAGTCCATTACAAAGCACCCATTCCTTGTTCCTTTTCTGCTAATTATGAGAACATGTATTGGACCATATTAAAGCATCAATATAATATGAAAACTATGCTACATCTTACATGTAATACACTTGATCAAAGGAAAGAGAATTGTGGAAAAATTACTGCTTGCACCTTAGTTTCAAAACAGACTTACCTTTGCCAGCATTTCTAGGAGGAAGAGGAGGAGCATCTGCAGTTGGAGAAGTGGGTGAATCTGTGCTTGTCGAAGCAAAAATCTGATTGGTAAAAGCTCCGTAGGAGAGTCTCTGTTTGTCTCTAGGAGTGCTAAATCCAGGAAGAGTCATTTTGTCTTGGGGGGAAATACTTGAAGAGTGACAAAAACTTTGGGGTCTTGGAGATCGTTCTTTTTTTATAGGACTAGGCTGTGAATAAAAAGACGTGTATTATATGGCTGTCCAAACACTAGATATAGTTCATATGGTAGGGAAAGAATAAAACAGAACATATTCTCTTAGACACAAGCATACCAAATAACCTCATATTCTTTTCTTGCTCAGGACCAAACCTAAAAGATTCTCTCCTCTGTAGCCAAAGATAAAAGACTATAGCATCAAGTCAATACACTCAAAAAGTTGAATTTATCCTTAAAGCAGTAGATATACTATATACAAAATATACTAATTATATACTAGTTATATAATTAGTTAATAACTAGTTAATTATATACTAGCTTTCAGAAACTAAGGGTAATTTTTCAGTTCAAATAATCCTTTGCTTAGACTAGATGTCTTCAAAGATCAAAAATACCTCATTAATAAATACTAAAAATAAGTAAGCACTTCTGACACAACAGGTTTGTTTACTGAACCTACAATACATTCAGTGGTACAGTTAATCTTTTAAATGCATATAGTTGTTCTTAATAACTGCAAGTAGAGCTACACAATCTATCCCACTGTAGTGCTGGTTCAGGAAAGCTTTGTTACCTCCAGTATAGCATTAGACCGAGGCTCCTTGCACAGATAATCATTTTGTTCTCTACAGTCCTTGAGGATATTTAAATTATTGGGGATTCTGAATTTCTCAGCCCCAAATGTCACAGATAATAAAGTTGACCACATTTCTTTCTACAGCACCCACAGAAAATACGAGATGTGTTTTTCCATTTGCTACAGAAAGAGAGCACAGAATAATTATCTCACTTGCTAAAGTAGGACACTGAAGCTAAGTTTCCACATCATCTCAAATGGCAATTATTCTGTGCCCTCAAGTTTTGCCTTTCCATTACCTCTTTTTCAATCAGGAATAAAACACACAGCATAGTTCTGGAAAAATACATCAAATTACTCATTTGACATCTAGGATTTTAATTAAATTATGAAAGAAGTAAGTATGTTATCTCTGGATTTCCTTCAGCTAGAAGGCAAAACCAAGAATTCAGAAAGGAAAAAGAAATGATCACAAGTAATCTACATTTACCGATGTGTATTATCACATATGTCTTATTGAAGCAGAACTTCTGAACTTCAGTTCTATAATAACTAGGTTAAAAAAAGTTTATCCCAAAAACACTTTCTCAGTCTTTAAGCAGAACTTGAAACTAGCTCTCCCCCTGCAATATCTGCAAGAAAAAGAAACTAATATGTGTGTGGAGCTTCCACTCATTTCCAGTTTGAAAGGCTACCCCAGGACTTCATGTTTACCTTATCATCCAAGTCATCATCACTTTCATCAATTTCTTCCTGCCGAAGATTCCATTCATACTCTACATGGACATGTGGATTAAGCTTTCCAGCCTTGGCTTGAGAAAGCTGAAACAATAAGAATTCTCATTGGCACACCTGCTCTTTCTTCAGTGCCCCTGAAGTTAGATTTTCAATAGCAAGCAATTACGAGAAATACTTAGTATTTAAATTTCCCAGGCATCACAAGTAAAATTTTAGACAATTGCAAAAGTCTCCATCTACTTGAGGAAAAGAAGAACTGCTAAAAGCCAGAAAGGGAAAATTTTAATCAAAATGGGTAGAAATTGCCGTGTTTGACAAACATTTGAAAAGTGGTATGAAGAAAAGATACGTGCACAAAAGCAGCGGGAATCTGGAAGACAGAAATGAAAAAGTGATTTATAAATTCTAGGACATAAAACTATTTTCCCCCAGAATCACAGTCTTTGTGGTGAAATCATATGAGAATTACCTATCCTTCATTTAGAATCATAGAATCATAGAATTACCCAGGTTGGAAAAGACCTTGAAGATCATCAAGCCCAACCGCAGCCAAACCATAGTACCCTAACTCTAACAACCCTCTGCTAAATCATATCCCTGAGCACCATATCCAAATGGCTTTTAAACACATCCAGGCTAATGGCCAGTGTTACCTTATAACATACTCGCACAAATAAAATGCATTCCAATTGCACGCTGTACAGCTGACCTGTTTTTCAGCTGCTGGAATACTTAAAACACTGAACTGCAAGCAGTACTTACAGCACACATGGGAGAAGCGAACAAGAGCACTACACTGCCTATCAGCCATGGGAAAACAAGCACTTGCATTCCAAGAACTAAGAAAAACGATTCTGAACTGTGAAGGACAAGCTCTCCCGACTGCATGCTAATACATGACAGAACCTTCAGTTGTCAAATAAAATGTTATAAATTGACCAGAGAAATAGTAAATGTCTTTTTGAGTTATTCAAAAAGAGACAGGAAAGTTCTGAGAAATAGAATTAAGCAGCATCTACCATTTTTGCAAATTCTTCTGGCTTTGTTTTGCAGATCACACACAGTACTTCAGCTTTTTAAATCCACGATAGTACCTGAATTCACTTGCCTACTAAACACATGCTGATCTGAAGCAACTTAGGGAGTTAAGAACAAACAAGCTTGTTGCTCTGACTTGGAAACTATATTCCTGGCTATGAGCTCCAAAAGAATACCTGAGAAAATCCCTTAAAACCTTTATTTCCTCAAACTCCAGTGATTTACTTGAGTGCTGCTTCATCAATTCCGAGGATTCCCAAAAAAAGTTTATTTTGACCACGTTCAGAAGAGGGACAGAATCCTACAGAACCTTGTGTTTAACATTTTTGGATATATCAACTTCCAAACATTACATTTTGCTCTCAGCAAATTTAGTATTTTAGGGCTGCTTTGTACTCCTCAGAAGAGAAGAACCTCTGAGATGATGAAGCCCAGATGCCTTCAACTGATGTGTTAACTGGTATTCACATACATAATCCTCTAGAATTGAATAACTGCAAATATTCTGGTTAAGCTATTAGAGCACTTCCAGTTGAAGTGAATGATTTCACTTGAGCAGTTACAAAGAAAATGATTACAGTGCATCGCAAGGTTAAAAAAAATTCTAAGTATGGTAAGCCTTCAGCTGGCTGGGAGCAAAACCAAGTTTGAGGTAACCTGGATGGGATACATTACATAGACCACATCTTAAAAGAAGCAAACTTTTCCCCTGATCAACCCATTCTTACCAGTTCCTCACACTGGACAGCTTTCAGTCTTTTTGCTGTGTCCAGAGCCGTCTCTCCAGCTTGATTAACTACAAAAATCAACAATAAAGAATAATAGTTGAGATGCTTAAAGAATCAAATTGTTATGTTTTGCTGTTCTTAGCAGAGTAACATCTAAAAGTGATCAAAAACATCTATTTATTCTACAGCAGCTGCAGCTCTAAAATTCTTCCTCATTCACGTAGTTAACATACCATCAGGTTCATTCTGAGCAGCTTCTGCTAGGACAGTTCTCAAATCCCCTAACCCTCCTAATCATTCTAGGAGAGAATATAAAGAAATACTGTCACTTCAATCTCCGCTCAACTCCTCTGCCACTAAAACCTTTAGTAAGCAGAAGAAGCAAGTGAACAGGGTAAGATGCATACACAGATCCAAGCACATTTTACTTGAAGTGATTAATATACAGGTATTCGAAGCCTGAATTTAAAGACAGGTTCTATTCTAAAGATGACAAGAATTACTGACAAACTTTCTAGCTCTGTTATCCTTACGAAGACTTACAAAGCCTTTTACAATTTAAAATGATTCCTGGGCAGGTAGAAATGTGCTGAGCACTCCAGAAGGTTTTTTAACACATCTAGTGAGATCCTTTCTAAATGTCCAGCAGAAATTCTCATAAAAGAAAATACAAACTATCAGAACCTATAATCTTCTGTGGACAAACCCTAGGTAAAGATCATTACCCTTATGGTACCTCTGAAATGCCATGCATCTTTGAACAGAGTGAACTTCACACCATATTCAGACAGTGAAACATTTTGGTGACCGAGCAATGAAAATAGTCAAACTGAGCTCTCACAGGCAGATATGTCCGAGTGTATTAGAAAGAATATACATAAAATGAAAAGCAGTCATACAAAGGCCACTTTAAATAAATACATGTTCCAGAAAGATTTCATCAAATTTAAAGGAATTAGGATCTCTGGAAGAAAGAAAAATGTTCCTTATAGGAAGATCTGAGGTGGACTGAGAGATTTACCATAAAGAAAAATGGGAACACAATATTTCTTAACACATGTAGATTACGAGGCTACACATATTCCAAATTTACAGTCTGTAAGAATAAACATGATGCTTCAAGGCCTAAGAGGTGCTGCTCCTATTTGACAGATCAAGGTGAGGAGATGGGGAAAGCAATTCTAAGAGTTAAGAACAGACTTCTGACAACTGTCTGGAAAAAGAGTTCCACAGATCAGCCAATATACATGTTAAAGCCAGTTCAGACAGTTTTCCCACTTCATTCATTAGAGACATATAAAAAAAAAAATCCATCACATTAAGTTTTCTGACATGTTAATATTAGAATATCAAAGTAATAATTTAGGGGTGTACATAAAGGTGAAGGATACCAATGAGTTCTGCCAATGAGATTGGAACTGAGCTTTGGAATAGTCTGTAGCCTGACCAACAGAGAAAAAAAATTATGGCACTGAGGAGAAAAGAGAAACAAAAGTATATGCTCTCCAGCTTGAACTACTTGGGAAACTTCCCTTCAATAGCAAAACTGACAGAGTGCAAACCTCTATAGACATGATGACAGCTCCTGAGCCTGACAAGCAAGATTCAGAATATACTACCTGCCATACTTTGAGACAGGAAAAAGAGCATCTGGTAAATAACAGGTAATAACAAGTGTGAGCAAACGCTTCACAGAGTTTCCTACTTTAATGAAAACTTCTGCTAAGGCATGATGTAACAAGGAACGATGCAGGTACAGAAAGCTTACATCTCACAAATGAAGACTAATTAGAGGAGGAGGAAAAGCAACTCAAAGTGAATCTCTTCCCTCATCCCCTACAGTGGTGTCTTGGGAGTGCTGGGTAAAACCACAGTGCCAGCTAATATTAACAATAAAAATAAATGTAACCATTGTGTACAGAAAACTCAAACGCACCTAGAGTGTGTTTAATGTGAGAAGTCATTTGAAGCATTTTAACATACGAGCACTGGATAAATTTTATGATACAAACAACAAATCCAAAATCCAGGGCATACACGGCGTGACAGACATAACACTGAAGAAAAACTTGGGATTATCAGTTACTTTTTCTACATTAAAGCTTTTCTGTCGAGTTAAGTTTGTTTTCTTTATGTTTCCTTTAGGCTTGTTAATGTGGGAACCTTTATCTTTCCAATACACAGTTTTTATTTTTCCTTCAGAAAAGTTCACTTAATAAAGCAGGACATAAACAGAAGTGCTTAAAAATGTGATGTTAGGAAGTTTATATTTCCTAGTATTATTTAATGAACTTACCTACATCAATAGTTGGCTTCCCCCTCAAAAGCAACTTCAAACACTCAGGCTTATTATATATACTGCAGTAGTGTAGAACTGTATTACCCAATGCTGTTTGCTTATCCAGGTTTCCACTATATACAAAAAAAGAAAAGTAATCAAGAAAAATTTAACACTGCTTTATTATGGAATCAAATGGCTTACAAAATGGCTTTTTGTTTTAATAATACCTCTATTACAGTCAGCACATCATTTAACTTGAAGGAGTAGTGACAGAACAGGGTCTAAGTGATACAAAGGTTAGGCAGCTTGTCTGCACAGTGCCAGAACAGGGACACGAACACTTATCCCAGGTCTACTGTTACCAGAAGACAAAACTTCTCCCCTAGCACTGCCTAAATGTAGCATTCTGAAGACAATTAGAGAAAGGAAAGGATAAGAAAATGTATTCTTTCCACTGATTTTTGAACTGTGGGTAGGATGATCTCATGCTCAGGGGGAAATCATTCCTCAAACCAAACACCCCATCCCTCCTCTCTCATCCAAAAAAGGGATCCCCTCACTCTGAGAAAGCAAGTGACTGATGCGTCTTTCACTTAATAGCATGCTATAGGAGTGGACCGGAATCAATTTCATTTCATCACTACCTACATGTGACAAATAACAACTCACACAGTGGTCAACTCAAGGTATTAAACGATGCTTCTCTGAAACATATCTAAGGAGAATTACTACAAGTGATGAAGAAACAACCCAACCCATCGAAATGATGGCTTTGAACACCTTCAAATTTCATTCTAAACTGAACAAAAACGTGCAACCCATACCAGTTTTGTACAAGGAAGTCAACCAGATGGAGAGAGGTTTGGTCAGCAGTCCGGACTGCTAAATGAAGTGCTGTTTCACCTGGCTCCTAAACACATGGAAACAGAGGTTAGATCATCTCAAACAGAATCGCTCTTTATTTTCTATATGTAACTTCTGCCTTGATACACGTAAATAAGAACAATTCAGATTAAAAGATGCATGAGAAATTACTCTAAAATCAAATTTTAACAACTCCTATGAATCATTAAGTGCATTTAATGAATTTTAATTTTTATGTATTCTCATTTAAGTTTTTTTAAGTAGAGAATTTATATGGGAAACTGCTGTTATAAACATCTTAACTTCAGACCACATTTCAATTGATATTCGTACATATTACTGAATACAGAAGCTGTGAAACACTAAGGGTTAATCCTTTGGTTCTCGTTACAGCTGACAGAAAGTCTACCCCATAGTCAGAGGATCTGTGAAGTACTTCCATGACCAGCACTATGGGATACCTCAAGCACTGAGACTGAGCTCCCTCCACTCCACACAGAAAAGCCCACAGAACTTACTGAAAACTACCCGAGATCTCTCTAGGTTGGATTTTAAAGTAGTAGGAAAAAACACTGCTGACCAAGTGGCTACACAGCACTGGTTCTTTACAAAACCAGGTTATGTTGCTCTGGAGCAACATTTCTGCATAGATACTTTGGGTGAAACAGATTTTGAAGGAGGAACTGGAAGTATTCAACACATTATTAAAAACAAGTCAAAGAACCATGATTCTTGTTCTGGATGAAAAAATGTACTTTTGGAAATGTTTCATCACAGCCTGTGAAAGCATCACCTTTGCTGTTTCCTCATACAGAATGCAGAGACTTGTGTACAGTAGGTGATGTGTCCCTTCAAAAGCTACTTTAAAAGCAGATATGACACTGTCTGTGGTATCAGGCGACTTTAGCAAATTCAGCTACCCATCTCAGGTCCTTTTTCCAAAAGAAGCATACTGCACAGCAGATGCTTCCCAACATAATATAGCTGCATTTAGAACAGTGTATCATAGTACTGTTGCATTTCACACTCTTTCATACTAACTGTTGGCAACAGATATGGTCTTCTCTTTTCCCCTCTAAAGGATGCCCAACTTGGGAAAGAAAGAAAAAAATCATTTATGTGTTATTTCTCTTCTTTTAGTATTAAAGGTAACCACCTGTGGTACTTGAGATTTTACAGACATACTCCACTCAGTCTTGTTTAGCTGTTTGGCTTACCTGTCCAGGCTCTAACAGTGGCTCCATTAGCTCTACCCCCTCTGCATAGACTTGAATTAGTGCAAGTAAATCCCTGGATTTGACAGCCTCAAGTAATTCATTCAGTTTAGCTGCTGCAGATGCACAAGTCTTCCTAGAGAACTTATGATCTACATACTTAGCAGTTATAAATTCTTTACGTGCAGTCCTGTGGGGTATGAAAATAGACCTTGGTTTAGATGGTTTTTTTTAGGAAAAAAAATGGGTCAATAATATTAATGTAATATCACATTATTTAACTTGAACTCAGAAGGTAGGAGGAAAACCATCAGATAAAAGCTTATTACTATAATGCAAGCTTTTTTTTGTTATTGTATAGGGCAGAAGACTGAACTTTTAAGAAACTCCATGTTTGGAGTATGAATAAAAAGTGTCCTGCCACCCTAATCCACCCTTGGCTTCTTTATCGCTTAAGGCGTTTTCCACCCCCAAGTGTATTTCATATTAAACTTAATATTGAACAACTGAAGAGATTCAAAACTTACATATCACTCGATGGACTGGGTTTAGGTGAGGGACTAGGTAAATTCCCTTCCATAATATCATTAAAACTATTGTTTCCTACATTCTTGGCCAGCTGCAATAAGAAAACGAAATGATTAAAGGGAGATTTTTCCACCCCCCGACCATCAATAAGCTAAAACCTGGGCTATTAATAGTCATTTTCCACTCTGTTATCAAATGAACAAATAGTACGTTTGTGAGTTTCAGTACTATCAATAAGTATTTCACAAAGTTACTGCAATGAGTATTCTCACAGGTCAAGCACAGACTGTGGTAATAAACATGTCATAACTTAAAAGTTTTCCATATGTCATGGTTTAATAATTTTGTAATTTTTGCTATCAGTATTCCACATCATAACATCATATAAAGCATGAATAATTTTACTGAATCTGCAACTTATCAGAAGAAGACTACATCTCCCAGGGAACAACACGATAGGTCACGGGACCTGGACTCTATATTAACTCTGTCGCAGAACAGACTGACGTCTTTCGAGTTCTGGCGTTCAGGGGAGTGTGTGGGAGCCTTCAGCCGTTCGCCTAGATTCACAGTAGGCCTCTCGGTTACGGGACTCATTCTCTCTCCTATTTTGCTTGATTCGTTAGCTCAATTTCAATTATATTGTATTATATTGTGTTATCCTGTATTTCGATATAGTATTTAGTAAATAAGTGTGCCTCCTTAGATCGTTGCCGCTGTTTTCTTTTCCTAATTAATTTTTTCCTTTCGGCCTAGGGCCCCTCCGGGGCCTACGGCCCCCTGTCACGGACGCAGGTGGATTTTTAGTTCAAACCGTGACAGATTTTGGTGGAGAATGCGGGCAAATTGAGTTGCTGTTTTTCTGTGTTTTCTTCTGTTGCTCTTTTAGCTTTTAACAGAGCTACGAGTTTTTTCCCTGTTAAGGAGCTATCTCGTGTTTGGGATTCTGCACCTGCGAGCTTGACCTTGAAAGTCCAGGCGGACTGCCAATACTCCAGTATATTTTATAAACACTGCTGAGCTTTGTTTTCTTTTACTTTTTCTCTCTATTGGAGGAAAAAAGATGTTTTCTCTACTAAATTTGTTTTACCAGGGACTGTGTGCCATTGGTTCCTTTTTTGAGACGCTCCGAACATATTGGGCCATGTTTAAGCTAGCCACTTTTTCTTATGGAGCTATACAATTGTATAATGGATTGAAAGCATGGTTAGCAATGCTCACTTCGTATCTGTATACAGCTCCAGAGGGAGCAACTAATGCAACTAATTATACAGAAATGGTGATTTTTAAGCGTGCTCCTCTTTCTTTCTATGAATCCTTTATGCAGTTTTTGAATGATCAGTGGGTCACACTCTTAATCTCCCTGATCTTACTGTTGATTATTGTAATAATCTCACTCAGTATCTGGATTTATAACATCCGGAGGAAGTCTTCCCTAGAACCAGAGAATACTGAGTGGCAGGGAGTGTGGAGAGGTTTTGAAGAGATTCTCAAAGGACAGACATCTTCAGTGTTATGGAGCTTCACTCCTGAACACTTGAAGAATCCTGAGAGTTTGATTGCATATTTGAGGCAGGAATGTTGTGGCTCAGGCAGATCTCAGGAGGCACAAATGATTTTGGGCCTAGCTAATGCTTATCGGGCCTTAGTCAATACCATTCCTGAGAGGGAAGTTTTAGAAGCTGAGAGAGAGAGTCTCAGGGCCGAGAAGGAGAGTCTTAGAGCTGAGGCAGAAAAACTTTGGACTGAGAAGGTAGAGAGAGAAAAAGCTTTTGAAGCTGAGAGAAAAGATCTCCTGTACCAACGAGACTCAATCTGGTACGAGAAAGAGAGTCTTAGAGCTGACGCAGGAAAACTTTGGGATGAGAAAAGCTCCCTGCAATCCCAACTCAACACTCTCCAGTCCGAGTACAGCGCCCTCCGGTCCGAGCACGACGCTCTCCAGTCCGAGCACGGCGCCCTCCGGTCCGAGCACGACGCTCTCCAGTCCGAGCACGGCGCCCTCCGGTCCGAGCATGACACTCTCCAGACTGAGCGCGATGCCCTCCGGTCCGAGCATGACACTCTCCAGACTGAGCATGATGCCTTCCAATCCAACTGCGACACCCTCCAGTCCGAGCACAACACTCTTCAGTCTGTGCATAATGCCCTCCAGTCCGAGCATAACGCTCTTCAGACTGAGCACAATGCCCTCCAGACCGAGCACAACACTCTTCAGTCCGAGCATAATGCCCTCCGGTCCGAGCATAACGCTCTTCAGACTGAGCACAATGCCCTTCGGACCGAGCACAACACTCTTCAGTCCGAGCATAACACTCTTCAGACCGAGCACAATGCCCTCCAGACCAAGCTCAACACTCTCCAGACTGAGCGCGATGCCCTCCGGTCCGAGCATGACACTCTCCAGACTGAGCGCGATGCCCTCCGGTCCGAGCACGACACTCTCCAGTCCGAGCACAGCGCCCTCCTGTGTAAGTGCGTCGATCTCCAGGTCAAACATGACTCTATTGACTCGTTGTACACTGACCTCAAGGCCGACTACAACGCCCTCAAAGCCAGTCGCAGCACCCTCCGGTCTGTGTACGACGAGCTCCTGTCTGACTACGACGCTCTCCAGTCTGAGCACGACGCCCTCCAGTCTAGTTATAACGTCCTCCGGGCAGAATGCGACACCCTCAAGTCTGAACCGTATGTACTCCAACTTAACCAACCACCGGGGGCACCAGATACAATGCTGGTTGCCCCTGTAAGAGGGCGAAAAACAAAACGAGTTTCAACTCAGATAGAGAAAATGCAGAAGGAGTTAGAAGAGCGGAGGGAGTTAGGAGAGCAGGACTCAGGAGAGCAGGGGGACTCAGGAGAGCAGGGGGACTCAGGAGGTCAGGGGGACTCAGGAGAGCAGGAGGAGTCAGAAGACCAGAGGAAGTCGGCGGAGCAGAGGTTGTTAGAGCAGTATAAGAAGATGTTAGAGGAGGAGAAGAAGTCAGAGGAGCAGAGAAAGTTAGGAGAGAGAAAGTTAGGAGAGAGGAAGAAGGAGGAAGGTCGCCTGGAGGAAATAACACAAGCGTCAGAGTCAGGGTCAGAGTCAGACGAGGAGCCAAAAGCTAAATTTTCTTTACGAGAATTTCTCGAGTCCAAACTTATAGATGGGGCAGCCTCATCAACACAGCTGCCAACATTAACACCTGGGACTCCTGATAGAGCAAAAGGTGAGCAAAGTATTACGACCATTATTGATCGATCTTTTAAACTGAGTGAAATTCGAGATCTGAGAAAGGATTTCACACGTCAGCCAAAAGAAAATATGGTCACTTGGTTACTTCGCTGCTGGGACAATGGTGCCAACAGTGCGTGGCTCGATGGCAGTGAAGCTCGCCAACTGGGTAGCATTTCCAGGGACTCACGTGTGGACAGAGGTATAGGCACATGCCAAAATCAGTCCTACACCCTCTGGAAGCGGATGTTGATAGCGGTAAGAGATAGATTCCCCTTTAAACGGGACTTGGAGCCTGAGAAAAAGAAATGGACTGATATGGAGAAAGGTATCCAATTTTTGAGAGAAAGGGCTCTGGTGGAAATGCTCTACAGCCCCCAGTTCAATCGTAACAATCCAAACCAATTACATGATCCTGAAGCAGTCCACGTTCCACGACAAATGTGGCGTGACTTTACAAAGGCAGCTCCAGAAAAGCATGCCAGTGCACTTGCATTGGTATATGGCAAAGGGGAAAGAAAGCCCCTTGTAAATGAGCTAATTAGCAGACTTCAGGAGCTTGAATTATTTATAAGCGCTACAGAAGTTAAGCTTTATACTTCAGCCATTGTCCAAATGGGAAAAAAAATAGTGGAAAGGTTAGACAAAGTGGAGGAAACACAAAGTGATATTATTGACAAATTGGCTAATGTGCCTGATGTAGATGAATCCACGGTGGTACCAGATGATGGAAACCAGGATTTCCACGATCACCTATTGAGAGAGCTAAACAACATGAGTTCCTCTCGACCTGTATCATCGAAAATCTCAACCATAAAAAAGAGACGTCCTCGTATTCAAGCAAACGACAATGATAAGACCATACGTTTTGCTTTGTTGTATTTCTTGAGTAATCATGGGGAGGATATAAAGAAGTGGTATAACTCATCCACTTCTGCACTTCAGGCACGAGTGAAAGAATTACAATCCAAAACAACCACCAAGGTGAACTCTTCCAAACGGGGGAGAGTTCCAGTTGCTGCAAGTCAACGAGGTAAACAATAGAGGGGCCCTGCCCCCAGCCAGGGGGGGGAAAGGGACAACAGAGTATACTGGACTGTGTGGATTAAGTGGCCTGGCACATCTCAACCACAGAAATATAAAGCCTTGGTGGACACTGGTGCACAATGCACCCTAATGCCCTCAAGTCACCAAGGGACACAACCAATTTATATCCATGGAGTGACTGGGGGTTCCCAAGAATTGACTATGTTGGAGGCCGAAATAAGCCTCACTGGTAAAAACTGGCGAATGCACCCTATTGTGACTGGTCCAGAGGCTCCATGTATACTGGGAATCGATTACCTTAGGATGGGATATTTCAAGGATCCCAAGGGGTATCGATGGGCCTTTGGGATAGCTGCTGTAAACACAAATGGTGTTAAGCAGCTGTCAACTTTACCTGGTCTGTCAGATGATCCTTCTGCTGTGGGGTTGCTCCAGGTAAAAGACCAAGAGGTACCAATTGCCACCAAAGTGGTTCACAGACGGCAGTACCGCACCAATAGGGACTCATTGCTCCCCATTCAAAAGCTAATTCGCCAATTAGAAAATCAGGGAGTGATTAGCAAAACGCACTCGCCTTTTAACAGCCCCATATGGCCAGTGCGTAAAACCAGTGGGGAATGGAGGCTGACGGTAGATTACCGTGGCCTGAATGAAGTCACACCTCCATTAAGTGCTGCTGTACCAGACATGCTAGAACTCCAGTATGAATTGGAGTCAAAAGAAGCTAGGTGGTATGCCACCATTGATATTGCTAATGCCTTCTTTTCCATCCCATTGGCTGCAAAATGTAGGCCACAGTTTGCTTTTACCTGGAGAGGTATTCAGTATACCTGGAACCGTTTACCCCAGGGGTGGAAGCACAGCCCAACAATTTGCCATGGATTGATCCAAGCTGTTCTGGAACAGGGTAATGCTCCTGAACACTTGCAGTATATTGATGACATTGTGGTGTGGGGCCATACAGCAGCAGAGGTTTTCAAGAAAGGGAAACAGATAATCCAAATTCTTTTGAAAGCTGGTTTTGCCATTAAGCGCAGCAAGGTGAAGGGGCCTGCCCAGGAAATCCAGTTCTTAGGCATAAAATGGCAAGATGGACGTCGTCACATCCCAGCAGATGTGATTGACAAAATCACTGCTATGTCTCCGCCCACAAATAAAACAGAGACCCAATCTTTTCTGGGAGTAGTGGGCTTTTGGAGAATGCATGTCCCAAACTACAGCCACATAGTGAGCCCTCTCTATCAGGTAACACGGAAGAAGAATAATTTCTCATGGGGTCCTGAGCAGCAGCAGGCTTTTGAGCAGATAAAACAAGAAATAGCCCGTGCCGTGGCCTTGGGGCCAGTACGGACGGGACAGGATGTGAAGAACATCCTCTACACTGCTGCTGGAGAGAAAGGTCCCACCTGGAGTTTGTGGCAAAGAGCCTCAGGAGAGACCCGAGGCCGACCCCTAGGATTTTGGAGTCGAGCATATAAAGGGTCTGAGGAGCGCTACACTCCGACGGAGAAGGAGATCTTAGCCGTGTATGAGGGGGTTCGGGCTGCTTCTGAAGTAGTTGGGACAGAGGTTCAGCTTCTTCTAGCACCTCGCTTGCCAGTAATAAACTGGATGTTTAAAGGACAGGTTCCCTCCACCCATCATGCTACTGATGCCACTTGGAGTAAGTGGATTTCATTAATTACTCAACGAGCTCGAATGGGAAAACTCAGCCGTCCTGGAATTCTAGAAGTGATCATGGACTGGCCTGAGAGTAAAAAAATTGAAACACCACCTACAGAAGAGGTATCACGTGCTAAAGAGGCACCACCATACAATGAGCTACCAGAAAACGAAAAGAAATTTGCCCTATTCACAGACGGATCATGTCGTATTGTAGGGAAGCATCGCAGATGGAAAGCTGCTGTATGGAGCCCCACACGACAAGTTGCAGAGGCCACTGAAGGTAAAGGAGAATCAAGTCAATTTGCAGAGGTAAAGGCTGTTCAGCTGGCTTTAGATGTGGCTGAACGGGAGAGGTGGCCAATGCTTCATCTTTATACTGATTCATGGATGGTGGCAAATGCCTTATGGGGATGGTTGCAACAGTGGGAAAATGATAATTGGCAACGAAAGGGTAAACCTGTTTGGGCTGCTGAACTGTGGAAAGACATTGCTGCCCGAATAAGGAACATTGTTGTAAAGGTGCGCCATGTAGATGCTCATGTGCCTAAAAGTAAGGCTACTGAAGAACATAAAAATAACCATCAGGTTGATCGAGCTGCCAAAATTGAGGTGGCTCAAATAGACTTGGACTGGCAGAACAAGGGTGAATTATTCCTAGCTCCGTGGGCCCATGAGACTTCAGGTCATCAAGGAAGGGATGCAACATATAAGTGGGCCAGAGACCGAGGGGTGGACTTAACTATGGACGCTATTGCTCAAGTTATTCATGATTGTGAAACATGCGCCATAATTAAACAAGCCAAGAGGATGAAACCTATTTGGGGGGAAGGGCGATGGCAAAAGTATAAATATGGAGAGGCATGGCAGGTTGATTATATCACCTTGCCACGATCTCGCAATGGTAAGCGTTATGTACTCACCATGGTGGAGGCAACCACTGGGTGGCTCGAAACATACGCAGTACCCCATGCTACTGCCCGAAACACCATATTAGGGTTGGAAAAGCAAATCCTGTGGCAGCATGGCACTCCAGAAAGAATTGAATCAGATAATGGGACCCATTTTAAAAATTCCCTTGTAACCACTTGGGCCAAAAATCATGGCATCGAGTGGATTTACCATATTCCCTATCATGCACCAGCTTCTGGTAAGATTGAACGATTCAATGGGTTGTTGAAAACTATGTTGAAAGCAATGGGTGGCGGAACGTATAAAAACTGGGAGAACCATTTAGCAGAAGCCACCTGGTTGGTCAACACTCGAGGATCTAGTAATCGTAATGGTCCTAACCAATCCAGCTCCCTACGTACCGTGGAAGGAGATAAGGTTCCTGTAGTACACATAAAGAGCGTATTGGGAAAGACAGTTTGGGTCCTTCCAGCGTCTGGAAAGGGCAAACCTCTCCGGGGTACTGTCTTTGCCCAGGGACCTGGGTGCACATGGTGGGTGATGGACAAAAATGGGAATGTTCAATGTGTACCACAAGGGAATTTGATGTTGGGGGAGTGCAGCCAATGATTTTCCTGTAGATATATAGGTAGAGTCTCAGAAAATATTTCAATTAGGTACAGAATAGTTCAATTAGGTATAGGACTTAAGATAGAGTGGATTAATGTTAAGGAAACACTTTTTCTCTATATACCTTAATTAGGCATTCTGTAAGCAAGTTTTCCATCTGGACTCTATATCCTGCACTGGCCATGCATGTGTAGAGCACACATGGAAAGAAGTATAAGTCAAAAGGAAATCTGCTGTGGTGGCTGGGAAAGGATGAGTGCACCTTGATGTGGGGGACGCCCTACTAGCACTGCCTTTCCCCTCTACCGCTGACATATTTTCCTTTTTCTGGCAGTTTTGCCATTTTCTCAAAATTAATAAATAGTAGGTTAGGTTATAGAGTTTTGTTCTCAACTTAGGGATTTGTATGGAATAAATATAGATTGTTGAGAAAAAATAAGGTTGCTGATTATTCACAATTATACATATGAGTGTGTATGTATGTATAAATATAATGTAATGATGTAGAATAAGGGGTGGAATGTCATGGTTTAATAATTTTGTAATTTTTGCTATCAGTATTCCACATCATAACATCATATAAAGCATGAATAATTTTACTGAATCTGCAACTTATCAGAAGAAGACTACATCTCCCAGGGAACAACACGATAGGTCACGGGACCTGGACTCTATATTAACTCTGTCGCAGAACAGACTGACGTCTTTCGAGTTCTGGCGTTCAGGGGAGTGTGTGGGAGCCTTCAGCCGTTCGCCTAGATTCACAGTAGGCCTCTCGGTTACGGGACTCATTCTCTCTCCTATTTTGCTTGATTCGTTAGCTCAATTTCAATTATATTGTATTATATTGTGTTATCCTGTATTTCGATATAGTATTTAGTAAATAAGTGTGCCTCCTTAGATCGTTGCCGCTGTTTTCTTTTCCTAATTAATTTTTTCCTTTCGGCCTAGGGCCCCTCCGGGGCCTACGGCCCCCTGTCACGGACGCAGGTGGATTTTTAGTTCAAACCGTGACACCATACAATTCCTTTCATGACATTAAACGTTTTCCTTCTATGAAATTAAATGATTCATCCAACATTTTTTTCTGCCCAAATTAGCATTAGTCATTCTCAGTTGTTAAGTTAGATTATCACAAGATACTTTAAGCTATCTTGATTTGGAGTAACTTGGATCAGCCAGTATGAGGTAATATTCTAATGTCACTATTCACAGCAGATAATAATGTTCATTCTGTAAAGCCTTAGGAAATGAACAGAAATGACAAACAGACAGATGTATTAGCAATACATAATAGTACAAAAACCTCACAAATATATGAATAACATATTCTGCATATCTTATATATTCAAAAGTTCAGGGTTCTATTACAAGTCAACATGGAATCATTAGGGTTGGAAAAGACCAGAAAGATCACTTAGTCCAACAGTCAACCCATCTCCACCGTGTTCACCAAACCACGTCCCTCAGCACCACATCTCCATGTTTCTTGAATATCTCTATAAACAGCGACTCCACCACCTCCCTGAGCAGCCCACTCCAATGTCTCACCACTCTTCCTGAGAAGAATTTTTTCCTAATTTCCAACCTAATACCAACCAGTAATTAAACATAATGTTTAATATATGCACAACATAAGAAACTTACCAAGAGTTCAGACGTTCCTAATTTGTCTAATTCCAAAGACTGGATTCGAGAAATATGGACACCCATTTCTCTGTGTATTCCAGAACACTCTATGCAGGTTAAAATGCCCAAATTAGTTGATAGCCATGTTGGATCTGTGAAATTGATAAATAAAATAATTTAAGAAGTTAGAAAAAGTTTTCTGTGATGGTAAGAAATCAAATGTAATCTGAAGCAATTACTTATTCAATATTTTAACAAATGGAAATGAACCAAGTATATCTCACACTTCTCTCCAAACTGCAGCACAAGTGCACAGCCACAATGGCACTGAATTTAGACTTCTAAATCCATACTGAATGACCACACTGAATGTATTTAAGGTTTGTTTCTTCTAGAAAGAAGATAGGCTTTTATTTCCCGCTTTTAAAAAGCAACATACTACTTATATTCTATTGTTGACAACTTCTGAAGTTTTAGTATTTACTTCTTAAATAGTCTTTTTTTCATTAAAAACTGACCATAACATAACACAAAATGCAAAACAGTAACATGTGTGGAAAACATCAGGTAAGGAACATGATCAGTCTGTTGAAGAAAGTAAGTGAATGTACACATTTTGTATACATTTCATCAAAAAAATCTCATCCTTATCTTATATAGTAGCTGATAAACACTTTAAAGCTGTAAGCTGGGGTACAGAAGCTCGTAACTTCATTAAATAGGGGATGAATGAAAACTAATGCAAAGTTTCTACGGCTTTACATAAATTAATTCACACAAAATAATAGAAAAAACCAATTCCAGGACTTGACATGGTGGTTTTGCAATATTCTACTTCTTAGTTTTATCTAGGAATTGCTTACTTGGATCAGTTCTGCAACAGTAAACATCTCCAAGATACATTCTATCTACTCATTTTCCAGTTAACATGACCTTCTTGAGGTATCTCTTTAGATCTGAAAGCTGCAACAGCTATCAACTACCCTATCAATTTAGTCCTTCAATGACAAGTTGGCTCTTCTCAAGCTCTAACATGTAACTGACCTGTACCTGTACTTCTGAAGATACAATGTGATAGGATTCTAACTCTGGGTCTCACTTCTTAGCACAAGACTACTTATTCTATGGAGAGTTTTGATAGTGAAATTCCAGTAGTCTCGTTCCAAGACAAAACCTCAGAGTACGATCCTGGCCAGGTCAATTTTTCCACAGTCATTGTCTAAGCATTACTCACTTCTACTTAGTAGCATGCACAGGATCAGTGATGCCAAGCAACTTCCATTCAAGTGCAACAAGCATCTAGAGACAGTGCAACAAGAACAGTTCAAACTCCAGAGGGGCTTGAACTGCTGGAAGTAAGCACAGACAACACACAAAAATATTTTAGTGAATTAAACAGAACTAATGTATGAAAGTCAATATTTGTTCTTTTAAAAGCAGCTTGAAGACTGATCAATATATTGCTTAAAAATTAGCTTGTGCTCTACAAACACCTCTAAAGAAAACACTGTGCTCACAACAAGAAGTTGATGACATGAACAAATTGAGATACCTGGTGAGCCACAATCACAACAGACTTCATTTCCGGGTAATCTCTGTATGTCATCAATAATGGCTTTTGTCAGATCCTCTAAACTGTTTTCCCCTGTGCTCTGCTCTCCACGGAATGCCATATTTAATGCTTCTTCTTTGCTGTTAGTCAATACTGATATCCATCTAGCACAAGATAAAGACCTTAATGAAGATCTGCATTTGCAAATACAAGTTTATAGATAAACTGTAGAAAAGATGCCAGGAACAAAATAATAGTGGAAATACAGGGAATAATAATTATGAGGGAAACCAAGTAGAGAAAAGGTACAAGGCAAAGGACTCAGAAAAAGTAAGAACAGAAAAAAAGACAGAAGGAAAGTCTTAATTCCAGTGTCCCTTGGGCAAACAAATTCAAGTCAAAGCAATACAGTAACTGGGCTCCTCAAAAAAGCAAAAGCTGTGGAAGAGAAAGTGTGCAATTAAGCTCCTGTAAATATGGCTACCTTTGAAGTAGGTGTCTAAGATCTTCCTAAAATCTACCCGTTAGAAGAGGAAATCATAACCACTACTGTCTCATATACTCGCCTCCACTTGCATAGGAGAGAGCAAGCGCACTTCACAAAGCGTGAGTGTCTGACTGCCTTTCAAAATGCAAGTGTGAGTGCTCTAATCAGAGCTGAGCAGTGTCTGGATGAATGAAAACAGCCAGGGTAACAAATGGGGTAAGGAGTTCCAGGAGAGAAGGTGATAGGAGAGTAGCAATACCAGCAGATAACAAAGCTTGTCAACTGTAAGAAATCAAGATTCTTTAGCGGTATTTCAGCCATTAGTCTTCCCCCACCCAGGCACTCTACCAGATTTTGAGTACACAGTTATGATTTAGTTAACAAAAAATACAACCCTCTGGCTGCTGCCTTAAGGTTGAAGAGGGTAAAATGATCATACAAAGGAGAAGCATGCTACAGGTGCAGCGTTGCCTAGTTTAGGAGAAGAGCTAATAAAAATCCTCTCGATTATAATGATTTCAGATGGTTTTTAGCCCACTGCAAACAAACATTTTGCACAGAAATATTTTAGCAGAGTTCTTCCCATTGCCAGTATTACAACATTCAGTTTCCTGAAATGTGCTAAAACAGCCACGGTAATCTAAACACACTGAGAAAAGTTCAGGCTGATGTTTACAATCTCTTCTTGAAATAATAACAGAAGTTTTGAAGGTTTTCAGAGGCAAACTTATAAATGTAGTATTGTAATGCAGATTCAGAACCTGAACTTGCACACAGGCAGTGTATATTGTATATGTAATTTACATATGCTTCATAAAACTCTTATGGAATGAGAATCACTGCACCTAAAAGAAAATACTTGGAAATTGGTGAATAAATAAATAAATCTTTAAAAGAAACTCAAATATGGGGAAATAAAAATACCTAATAGCTTGTATGCTGCAAGCAATGTATTTACATAAATTCCTCTTTCCAGCTGTATGATGCAACATAAGAACCCACACTAGATGGCACCCTTACGACATTTTTCTGACTAAATCTCTCCTTACTCAGATACAAGGGGAGGCAACGCCTTGCTTCCAATTACTGATGTTGTGTTAAACACATAGCGTAAAATAACTATTAAATTCAGAGAAGCAACATTCATCCCGACTTTTGTTGGCATTTCTTTTCAAGGTTACAATGTCATTTATTTGCTAAAAAGGAAAACTTTGAATAAAACTCATTTGTGCCATAACAAAAAAATATGAGATGTAATTAAAATTAACATGACATGACTGAGCCAGCTGTTAGTTTGACACAAATTTCCATACTAAAAGCTTCTAAAATTGTAAGAGCTATTTTGGTTGCAGTTCATCAGCCAGAAGGAACCCATTGCTGAAGACTACATCTACAGTGTAATGTGTGGGTCAGTCAAAGCTAGAGGCACCCCAGTGTCAGCTCGTCTCGGACACCATTAGCAGGTCCAGTTAACACAAACACAAGCACAGATGTATGCAAATAGCTAATGCCAATTATTCAAGAAGTTCCCAGTTGGTGACTTCCTGGCTTACTGTTCATCCAAAAGAAAAATCAAATCAGTAAACGTGTCGTATTAACTCAAGAGTCAGTAAAAGAAAAGCTCCCTCACTGCTGCTCTTCCTATTATCTGTACCACGAATGTTCATTTTTATCATCCTTCCCCACTGCTTTCTTTTTTTCCCCTTAAATATATTTGCTTTCTTTTACAATCCTGTCAGCATCAAGCTAGTAGTCAAAAAGCTGATGTTAATACCTCAGAGCATCCTTTCAAACAATTTTTCAGTTACTCAAATCTCACTAGTCTCACATAATTGCTTTGCCTTCAATGTAACACAATACAACATGTTGTCCAGTCTTCTACTGCACTTTTTCTGGACCTCTATGGTCCTTTAATGCATTTCGTTGGTTGGGTTCCCAACAAACTTGTTAGGCTAAACAGAAATGAGATGTGGTGGGTAAACCTTGAATCCAGTGAAGGAAACAGAAGTACTCTTTAACTGCAGGTAGAAAATACTCTCACTCAGATCACAATTATTTATTCAGTACTTGTAGGCCAACAAAAGTCTTCTTAGTATAACCCTTCTCTTCTGAAAATTGCTACTGCAACATGGCAGGCAAACAAGTAAAACTTAACACAGTAGCTCTCAAACTTCCAGCCACAACATGTTTTGTTTGAATATGGAACAAGGAACAGAACATGAAGACCTTCCTACTCAGCCTTCTCAAAAAACCAAACAAACCCAAACAACAACAACAACAAAAAAAACCCAACCAACAAAAATGAAAACGAAACCCCCTCTGACAATCATTGCTCAACACCAGACTAAAGCGGGATGGTTTTGCATCGTGGCACAATTCCTGAATCTGGCTTCATTTAATTCAATCTTTTCCTACAGGAACAGATATATTCTTGACCTCCAATAAAAGGAGGTATAAAGAAAAAGTCATGTCTACAGTATATTTGGCCCTATCCACAGTTACCACAAAGTAGTAGAAAGCACCTACTATTATATGTGTTAAAAAAAGTATTTGGATATTTTTAGAGGTCTGCATGTTTGTTTCTTTGAACACACACAATTAAATACACACATCTCCCCCTACTCTATAAATACTGTACTTTATCTACTGGAGAAACTAATAACCCACTGAGAATTTTGACGTACAGCTGAGGACTAATTAAAGGTCAAAAGACAGCTGGTTGGGTAAGAATCAAGAGACACACTGAGCTACAGGGACTGTTAGAGGGGATGTACTAACAAACCTATAACAGAATGTAGGCATCAGTGATCTTTGTTTTAAAGTGTCTGCTGTTCTTATTTATGTATTTGGTAGATCTCTGGAAGCGGTTCAAATTGATTGCTAGGAAAAAAAGTACAATGTCATTTAAACCAGAGAATAAAGAAACATTTTTATTTGTTTTACATTTAGATGAGAGGCTGGAAGGAAAGGGATTTGAAAATCTACTCCCACATTTACTTACCAGTTGGCACATAAGGGGAAAAAAATGGCAGCACTAAAATTAGGACAAAAATGTAACACGGTGCAGGAAAATGATGAAACAGTCTGTGTAACATAACAGCACCTTTTTGCCAATAGTGCCAAAACACTGGCAAAATACCCTTTGCTTACATTAGTTTCTCAACATGTATCCCAACACTGGAACACAATTAATGTCTCTTAAGATGAACAGGAATTTTAAAACGTGTTCTGGAATATTTTAATGTTGCTGCAAGCAATTTTTTCAGCCTCCTGATTTTAAAGTGATAAACCAGACTCTAGTATAAAACAGATGAGAACTCCACTTGGAACAGGAAACCAAACCAGCTTGGAATCTCAAGACAGCTCAAAGACAACTAGCTAAACTGGGTTTATTGGCCTGTCAATAACAAGAATTATTTTACTAATGTGTTCTCCCTCACAGGCATCTTACTAACACAATGAGACAAAAAAAAAAAAAAAAAAAAAAAAAAGTCCTCCCCTTTTAAGCCAACAAATATAATAAGAGCTCACTCACAGCTGAGACACAAAAATCTTTACCATACTGTTCATCAAGTGCATCAGCGATGAGAATTAACAGTATTTTGTTCTTTACTTCAAGACTTACTGGAACAATTAAGTAAGAAAGAATGCAATAAACATGACTGGGCAAGCCAATATTGCACTCATAACTTATAGTACCCCTGACAACTTTGCATTCAGCCAACATATTGCCATGAAAGCCTCTGGAAGGACCCAGCCTCAGGTCAGAACTCTCCAAACTTCTCACTTCATCTATGCCTGCAGTGATGAGTTGTCACCATTGCCACCTCTCAGTGCTACCTAACAACTCAAATATACTGCAAATACTCCATGTAATTTCAAAATAGATGAGTAACAACTCAGCCTTCCAGAAGAAGACAGACATGCATCAAAAAGTACAAGTCCTGAAGAACAAGGCGGCCTGGAAGGTTCTGGCTTGCTGCACTTACTACTATATTTTTTCATAGTCCTGTCAGGTCATGAGTACAGAGCAGTGATGTTCTCTACAACACAGTTTGATGACTGAAAGCAGTATTCAAATGGAAAAAAAGAATGGCACAAGTTTCTCAGGACAATGTGTATCAGGGTGCATAGAAGGAAGGGAGACTGTTTGAAAGGAAATTATCTGTTGGGAAACGTGTTAATGAAGCAAGTTACTGTGTTCTGAAGTATTTAAACTCAAATATGCTACATTGCTCATTTCTAGGCCCCAAGTAGAAAATATGTATTACTTCTACTTTTCTGTGTGTTAAATGGAGGTCTTTATCTATTTGTTATTTTTATTTAAGAGAAAAAGATAGGATCAGGAGGGAAGGCAGTAACTACAAAAGAGGTAGTAACTACAGAAATAAGGAAAAGAAGAATTTCAGAATATTTCCATTTGTACCCTAATAACCCCATCTACTTCATTATAGCAAGCATCCACACATGAAAAATGTTTTAGAGAGGTACACAATCCAAATGGGATTTCCAATTGATTGTTTTTGTATTTTAAATGATACAGGGTTTTCAAAGCACCTTGTAGAAATGCAAATGCAAACAGAAATACAAATAGTTTACATTTACATTCACAACAACAGAAAAAACAGCAGGCGCTACTTTTGCGTAAAGTGAGAAAGTTAAATTTCACTGCTATAAATGATTCCATACACACATCTCTACAGACAAAATCTTGAAAAAGAAAGTAAGCATTCTTACGCTACGTATTCTTGTTCATCTTCTGCTTGAAAATGATATGTTCTGTTATCTGTAATAAATAAATACATCTTTTCATTTGGCACATGAAAATTTTTAATATCACAAAGCTGTTGCTAAGCCTATACAGTCCCTAAAGGCTAAAAACAATTTCTCTTAGCCTGCAACATTAAAATAAAAACAAAGAAAAATGAAATTGCAAAGTTTGATTTACATTAAGTATATGTAGTTCTAGGCTTTGATATAGTGAAAATAAGCACACAAATCAAACTATCTCACAAACCCTTCTGAAGATGAATACCAAGCGTAAGCTGCAGAAAATATTTAATAGGTAATAGGTAATAGTCTCATGCGGGTTGGAAGGGACCTTAGAGATCATCAAGTCCAACCCCCATATTCGAGCCTCTGTGCTGCAGAGCGGCACTTCTACCACTTGCGCCACAGGGGGATTTGAACACCCAGGCCCTGGTGTTGCAACGCGGCATTCTTACCACTGCGCACATTTATTCCTATTATATATTTTCCCACAGTTTGAGTTAAGAAACTTATCTGCTAACTAAGGAATGAGTTAGAACTGGGTGTTAACCCTCATGTTCATGGGTTTCAAAGACTGTTCTTGTAAATACATAATATTGGTACTGCTTGCTACTGAATTTTAATTGCAAAGACTGGTAACATCACATTTTTAGAAATCCTATATAATGCAAGACGGTACTAAAATTGCCACATACGTGATATTAGATCAAAAGACTTCTTATCTTCAGCATTTGGCTTCACTTGGCAGGTTAATAAATTCAGTTTAGCTGGCTGCCTGTTGGACTGAAAAGAAAATTTATTTTACTTTAAAAAGGTCTTAATTAAGGATTACTTTTTCATTCTGTGGAATGTGCATGTGTGATATTAGTTTAAACTCAGGACATGAGGACGCGTACACCCTTAAAACACTGGAGACCAGCATGACATAGATCTGGTCTGATGGAATGATCAGATGTGAAACAAAGCTAAAATCTTCATGGCAGCTCCTCCTGACTACTTGAAAGGCCTTCAAGGCAGAAAGTCTTAATTTAGAATGTGCTATTATTTTATTATATTTCATAAACAATGCTCATGGTATTAATCTTTTTTTTTTTTTTTTTTTTTTTTTTTAATAGTCTTAAAAATTTTAAAGGAAAGAAGGAAGCTGGAGATTTGGAGATTTGGAGCTCTGAGTAAATACAGCTACTAACATAACCTAATTATAGCATAGATTTGAAGACATGTTAGGCTAAATACAGCTAAAATATTGTGGATATATATAAACTCATGAAAATCTATAGAGATACTGAATTTAATTTATCATAGCTGGCAGATATAAACTAAACAGGAGGCATGACTCTCATCTCTAATTACTCCTGAACAGAGTTTTGGAAGTTATTCATGTTAAAAGCTGTATAGCAAGTATTAAGTAGTGCCAAAGTAATAAGACAAAAGTATCTACAAAAGTATTTCCCATATTATCAGGTGTTTGGCAGAAGAAACTCATCAACACAGTATTTCTAACACTCAAGGAGTAACAGATTGTCATGACCTGAACCTTTCATAATTATAAGCAAGAATATTACTTTCCATTTGGCACTGCTTTTAAACAGTTACAAACAAGAAAATTAAAACTATGACCAACTACGCAATTCAAAGAATTCTAAATTGACAGGATTTAAGCTTGAAAAATGGCAATACTTTTAAAAATAGCAATAACTGAACCATAGCCAACCTAAGAACTGCTAACTAATCTCAAGTTATTTGGGAAAATGAACTTATTTTTAGGCACTGACAGTTGTGGTCAGTGGCATTTGGTAGAAGATAAAGGGAGCGCGATAAAATGGATCCATCTCCTTTAAAGTATTTAACTTTAAATAAAAGCAACCACACTTCCTTAATAGCAATCAATGTATTTATCATTTCCTTATCAAAGGAAATTAAACCACTTAAAAGGAATTAAAAAAAAATTCAAATGACTGTGTTCAAGTCACACTTACTAGCTGAATGTTTTGATTGATTTTTTAATATAAACAAAATAAATTTGTGTGCACTGAAATGATTTATATACTTAGCATCCTATGTTGAAGTAAATATCTGCAATACAGATGAGCAAGTTGACCAGTCTTCCTGTACACATAACTGCTAGAGTCACTGTTCCCTAGTGCTCATTAACAGACAAAAACACTACAATGAGAGCAACAAGTATAGCAATATCTTAAGTTAAACTCCAACTTTTGCTAAACCACAGAACTTCAGCAGTTGGAAGCAGCAGCATCTTGTTTTGCAAGAGCAGATATTAACACCAGCAGATTCACTGAGAAAACATTATTTATTATTTTAATGAAGAGGTATAAAATAACTTACCGTTGCATGTGATATGGTTAGAATTCCATTTTTAACAGTGCACTTTCTTCTTTGCCATACTTTCCTTAACCTGCACAAGAATATCAACAACAACAATCAGTAGCTGGATATAACTTAAAAACACATTTTCATGTCATGAAAATTGTAAGAAGATTGTCCTAAGAAACAGAGGCAGACAAAGTTACTAAACACCTCAACAGATGTTGGATATCTATGACAGGTCTTAATCAGTTTTTAGAAATGTAAAAATACATTGGCTTTTTTTGTTGTTGTTGTTTTTTGATATAAGATTTTGTATTTTTAATTTTTATTTTATTTTTTTTAAGTATAAGACTACTTTCATAATCATTTTTTGATAGCTAGCCTCGAGTATTTGTAGTACATGTTTTAGGACAACGTGCCTTAGAAGTCCACAATACAAAGCAGTAAAAAGCAGTGCATGAACATAATAAGAGCTCTCACTTACGGACTTCAAGAACATACCCATCACTCTTCTTTAGAAGATAACCTTTCTTCTCACTGCCATATTCCTTATTCCCCTGAAGTTGATGCATACTATACCCTCCTTGCCTGCTCTGTGAATCCTAAAGCAAACAAAAAAATACCCCACACCGTTAACATTTCCTAATGTGCACAATACATTTTCCTCATCATTACACATCAACTCTACCAAAACCTCACATATTACTATAAAAAAGAACTTCTAATGCATGTTTTACATCTCTTTAGGAGTTTGCTTTTACATCAACTGATGTAGAGTTAACTGCATGCTCAAGACTGTTACTTCATGAGAACCCCTGAGTATACTATGAATGGTAAATACCCACCTAAACATATCACCTTTTTAAAATACAGAAGATTAAAACTGCAGAATCTTATAAACAAAGAATAAAATGCTGATAGCAAATTTCAAACAGAAAACAACAGAATAAAGCATGCAGATATACACAAATTGACCCAAATAAAAAGAAATGGCAATAGTCATTTTTATCCAACTAAAGATACGCACAGTGTTTGCATGAGCTTTAGTGAATGAAGTCAACTGAAAAAAGCTTTTATTTGATTCAGTGAAACAAGAAGGTGAAATGGATAATTGCATTATAAATGCATCTGAAAAACCCATAAAAGTTCATCAAAACAGTAACTTACTCTCCTAGACTTCGATCACGAAAGGCAAAAGCAACAGAGAAAGAGAAAGCAAACAATTTTAAACAAGAATTATTATTTTATTTAAAAATATACACTTTGAACATAAATTTTATAGTCCTCATGCCTAATAAGACAATTATCCTTTCTAACGGTACTACTGGAAAGAACTCCTTACTTAGGTGGCTCATCAAGTACAAGGCATGATAAAATTTTATACAACACTGCATGAATGACACTGGCTTCACACAAGCAACTGTGGGATTAAATCTTAATAAATGTCATCCAGTCATTGAAGTGTCTAAAATGAAAGCTATGTTTTATCATTCATGAAACTGAAACTAATTCTAAATTTCTATTAAAGATCAAGCCAAAAATTAGTTTCAAATAATTGCAAAAGAAATATAATTAAAGATATGTTAATATTATTTTAAATGAAAAAATCCCAAAATCCCAAAGAACAAAAACAAACAAACCACAACCAGCATAACAGAAACCAAATTACTTTCCTGGCATTACTCCTCAGTGTTTTAAATCCTACAGTCACTGTATGTTGAAGATTGCACTTTCGAATCTCATACTGTGTTCTTACAAATGTGTTGTTTTGTTCGTTTGTTTTTCTTGGTAATAAATCATGTGAGTTTAGAAAGAAGTGATTCAATAGAACTGTAGTTGTGGCAGTTGGAAGCAGCATGAAGAACACCACATACAATGTGATGCCATCACTAAGTGCTTGCATCATCACAGTAAGCAGCTGATTTGTTTTAAGTCAATTTTGAACCCCCCACTGAAATGAGAGTTGTATTGATGTTTGCATAGGTAGGAGTACAGTGAGATGTAACTCCTGTTAAAAGGGCTCATCAAATGAAGACTTGGGGAAATAAAGTGTCGAGAAGCAGGTATGAAACGTGAATGTAAAAATTAGCTAAACTGAAAGTAAAGCTGCCAGCTGCATTTGTAAAAACAGTTGAGATACAAGAATACCAACAGAAATCTGCATTAAAGGGTTGGTTTCCTTTAAAACTGAAGTTTTAAAATGCATAAACATTTATAGCATATCAAATAAATACTTCCCTTAATTATATTATCACTTAGGTTAACCACTTAGGGCATTTGTCATTCTTCCCAATAAAGTGCAACACAAATAGCAGTTTCTTCATACAAGTTCAAAATCAAAATGATCTGGAATACTACAGTAGATTCCATGCACCTATCTCTCTCCTGATCCATCCTGATCTATCCTGATCCCCTAATCTATGATGGAAAGTCAGTTTGAGATGAGTAGGAAGTCTCATTTAACTAATGAGAACTCCAGAGAGATTAACAGAGGCAGAATTTATAATCTGTTTGGGAATCACAAGTTCAGGACTTACTTCTTACATAAAAAATCCCTACCACAAACAGCCAAAGTTTCAATTTCACATATTTTGCTTGAGTTGGAAGGGACTCTAGAAGGCCATCTGGTCCAACTCCCCTGCAACAAACAGGGACATCCATGGATAGGTCAGGTTGCCCAGGGCCTGATCCAGCCTCACCTTGAAAGTCAACAGAGATAACACAACACCACCATCTCTGGGCAGCCTGTTCCAGTGCCTCACCACCCTCACTGTAAAAGGTTTTTTCCACAAATCCAACTTAAATCTCCCCTTTAAGTTTGAAACAATTTCCCTTTGTCCTGTCACAGCAGTCCCTGCTAAAGAGAGTCTGTTCTTTCTTTCTTACAGTCCCCTTTAGTTAATGAAAAGCCATTCTCAGGTCTCCAAAGAGCCTTCTCTTCTCCAGGCTGAACACTCCCAGCAATCTCAGCCTGACCCCATGGGAGAGATGTTCCATCTCTTGGATCACTTTTGGGACCCTCCTCCAGATGAGATCCAACAGGTCTGTGTCTCTCCTTTACTGAGGTCTCCACATCTGGACACAGTACTACAGAACCCGTTACCAATTTATACTTTTTCCTGGACACTTATTCCTGATCACTGACAAGGATAGGACACTGGGTTACATTAAGTATTTATCTGATTCATAACAATTGTTGAAGTAAGCTAAAAAGTATGTTTAAAAGAAACCTGCATTTTTGTATTTTTAACTGTCTGTTGTAACACATCAAAATCCTAAACATCATTTTGCAATATTAATTATTTTCTGAATTCATAATTCACATTATCTCTGAAAACAACATATCTAAATTATTTACCTCCTTCTGATCAAGCTGCAGAGAAGATTTTATCAAATCACGAAGAGCTGTGAGTTGTTTCTTTTCTTCATCTTGTGTCTGCTTTATCTACAGAAAAAGACTATTATATTGTAGGTGCTATTTAATGTTTCTATGCATTCTCATTTATCATTATAAGTGTTCTGAGCAACCAGCTCAACTATTCTGTAATACAGTTTATTTTCATGAAGTGGTTTCTCATAACATAGTCACCTTCTATGCAAGTATTACTTCAAAAGCAAGCTAGAAAGAATACACAACTCTGCATACCCTGTACTGTTAGACTTTAGTGGTTCATTATGTCTAATGTAACTAAGTCATTCACTGAAATTTTAATCTAATAACTCCAATAAGTTTGACATATTACTTAAGGAATGAAAGCACCGCTTAATCTAGCCACCAACTAGAACAGCAAATAGAATTACTGTAATTCTGATTATAGAATACAAAAGCACTTGGGTGACAAATGAAGTTTGATTCCACTTTATTACATGCCTCCCATTAACACCACAAGCAAGTCAATTAGCTCAAACTGCAATGCTACCAAGCATTTTGTTACAAAAAAAGTGCAAACAGCAGCCAAAACTGGGACTAGTAATGAAATAGAACTTAATGTATCCTCTTTTAATCTACATTTATTCCAGTGCACCATTAAAGCAGCAGCAGATTGACAGATGCTTTTCCTTACAACTGTAACAACAGAGTCCAACGTGTAAAACAGAGCCAAGATGTGTTTCTTCATTTTAACTGCATACAAAGTGTATTCCTTGAAAATGCAATTTAAAAAGATATTTATATTCATTATCTAGATAAACAAAAAAAAAAATCCCTTTTTAGGCATTAAAATACTTACAAGCAGACTTACATTATATAAGTCAGCAGCCAACTTTTCAATATATTGTTTAAGTTTATCAGCTGTTTTCAAGCCATCTTGGAAGAAACTGCAATGAAAAATACCTGTGATTCATCAGGAATACAAATAATTCATAACAAAGTAGGCTGGCTTTCCTTCACTCCACCCTCCCCAAGGACAATAAAAGGTCACAGCTCTTGCCCTGTTCAGAGCAAAACAAACCTATCTGACTCAGTTCAAACAGTTTTACTATCTGTCTAATTATCATCAGATGGTTCAAGTCCACATTCTTCTAACACTGATACACTTCACATCGAGTCCAGAAACATTTCATTTACCTTGCAGACTTTAGCTTCACCATATAAAAATATAATGAGCTAAACAAGAATTTCATACGTTAGTATATGAAGTAACAACGCCCAGAATACATGCAAGTCTCGACAGTTAATAATAGTAAAAGTTTAACCATTAGACAGGTAAAATGTTATAAATGCCACACATTCAAATTAACAGCACTGCTAAAATCACTACCCTAGAAGTCCACTACAAGGCATACATGCTATTGTGGATAAATAGAAGTCTGTCATTGATTCCACATAGGCTTCACAAAGGATCACCCAAAAATCAGACACTGCATCCACACTCTCCTTGAAATTTGGCAGCACTGGAAAGCCCGTTCTATGCCCACCACCCTCTGTTGAAGAATTTTTTCCTGACATACAACTTAATTCCCCCCTATTTACCCACTTAAGTGGTTAACAAGGAAATAGCTTTAAAACTCATCCTGCTACCGATGATTAAGCACAAGCTGATTTCAAATCTAAAGCCTTTCTCTAAGTTATGCGAATGTATTTACAGAAAAAACCTGCAACAACATATTACATTGTTTCCTTTAGAAACAGTAACACTGAAGAGAGAGGAAGGAGTGCCATAACCCAGAGGGAATCAAGGTGTGTGGGAAGCATCCAACTCATTTAATCTTTATGTTCTCTTAGATCATGTAAAATCAAATGAAAAGCTAAAAGCTCTGCCACCTTCAGGTGGACCCAGGCAGTTTCCAGAGGTTCTACCTAGGCACTACGCAATGTGCACAACAAAGAATGCAAACAGATGTTGCTGGGTCTATGGTGCGCGTTGAGGTCTCAGGAACTTAAATTAACTTTGTATGCAACATGCAGGGCTTTTCCTTGGCCTCTCTCTTCATTGCTCCCCTCTTCTCTCCCTGCCACAACTTCTTTTCATAGTCTGTACTTTAAGACTGAGCAACTTGATGTAGCTATTGATGTCCACAGGAGTTGGACCACGTAACCTTAAAAAGGTCCCTTACAACTCAAATGATTTTATGATTCTAATAATCACACACAGGATAAATACTCCTGATCAGAACAAATTCAAAGCAATGAGAAAAAAATAACGCTTGCGTAAATGAAATACTATAAATAAAGCTTAAAAGTACCGCACTTACTTGCACTGTGCATGATAATATTTAATAAGATTCTGCAGAAGGTCCACACCTTTTTTTGTCTTGATTTCATTAACCTTAATGAGATACTGCACAGATAGTGAAAAAACATGCAGATTATCATACGTTATAGCATTCAAGTGTTGCGAAACAACACAATATCATTTGTTTAATGAATTTATTATCACTGTTTAACTTGTGTTGACTCACAAGCCACAAGTCCAACATAGTTAAGCATAGTATGAATTAGGTAGCAGTTTATATGAACGTTCCTGAAAAATTCAAAACCACTCAAAATAAGATTCAGGAAAAGGTTTCAATTTTTACATCTATATGAAGGTCCCTCCCACCCCCCCTTCCCCTTTTAAATGCTATTACAAGTAGGATGCAACTAAAAGCAATTGCCACTAAAAATGGATTAAAAATGGAATAAGGATAACTATTAACACAAAAATCAGTTCTACAAAACTAATGAACCACCATCACTTGTCAGGTTATTTGGAATTTTAACACTTCAAAAAAATAAGTGGGGAAAAAAAGACATTAAAAAGCTTCCTGAAAAATAAAATGTCTCTCTAAGGTTGATTCTCAACCCACAAACCTTACTATACTAAAGGAAAAGAATAAAAAAAAACGGAAGCCCAGTTTTACAGAGTCGCTAAAAAATTATTCATGCGTTGCTGTAATATGTTACACGGAAACAATTTCCCATCTCCTTTCCCCAGACAATAAGGTGCATTTTATCACTAATTAAGTGACCCACTTGGTGTCCTGGTGTCAAAATTAAAAGATGAAACTTTGGTCTTACTTCACACATCTGAAGCTGAAAGAGTCGCCTTTCCTTCTCCATTTCTTCTGCTATCTCAGCTCCTGTAATTTCAGTCCGTATCATCCCATGCTGTTTTGCATGTTCTCTTTTTTCCTTCTCAATTTTTGTACTGAAACAAGTTAGAACAGATTTTAAAGAATTTCTTGTATCATGTGATATATGGTTGTTTTTTTTTTTTAATTATTATTTAAGAAAAAAAAAAAAGTATTAAAGAAGATGAGTTTCTCTATGATATCAAATCTTTTTTTTCCTCCTCCTAAAACAAGTGTCTGGTAGTAACAGTTATGAAGTTGCCTTCCCTCCTTTCAATTCTTTTGCTCTAGTTCGTATGCTGTGTGGGGAGTCAGAGGAATCTGTTTTTTCAACATCAAGCTCTCCATAGCTGTCATCTCTATATACTGCAGCATAAGTCATACATGTAAGAAACTACGGACTTGACTGGAAAATGGCAAAATACCTCAATTAAGCGACTCCTACTTTAGGAAATGGGAATCATAAGAAAAGTAAGAAGATAGCATATGAAATTTACCACATGTATTAAATGTCACGGCTTTCAATCATTACATTTTAAGAGAAATTCAATGCTGAAAGTAAGTATGAAACAGTGAAATACAAATAAGGAATTAAGAGGTCATCATGCAATGTCCTAATCATAGTGTTATAGTGTCACTTTCCATACGTAGATTTCAGAGAAGTTTCTCTACTACTGCTCTGTATCTCTCAAAACACAGTAGGAAAACCCAAACAATGCATTCTTCCTCTCTAGCAGTCTTTCCAAGACACAAACCCTGATGAAGTTCAACAAGGCCAACTACAAGAAGCTGCACTTCAGTCAAGGCAAATGCAGATGTGTGCAGACTGGGAGAACTCCTTGACAGCAGCCCTGCAACCGACACAAGGGGCCTGGTGGATGAAAAGTTGGACATGAACCAGTGGTGAGCACTTGCAGCATGGAAGGCCAACAGTATCCTGGGTTGCATTAAAAAAGGGGTGGCCAGCAGGGACAGGGAGGCGATTGTTCCCCTCTGTTCTGCCATTGTGAGGCCCCATCTGGAGTACAGCGTCCAAGCCTGGGGCTCCCAGAATAAGAAAGATGCAGAGATGTTGGAGCAG
This sequence comes from Coturnix japonica, assembly GCF_054131305.1. Taxonomy (NCBI): domain Eukaryota; kingdom Metazoa; phylum Chordata; class Aves; order Galliformes; family Phasianidae; genus Coturnix; species Coturnix japonica. The sequence goes on along the minus strand of NC_140664.1, from coordinate 8,337,200 downwards.
AGGAGGACCATGAACAACATCAGAGGGCTGGAGACCCTCGCCAGTGAAGAACAGTTGAAGGAGCTGGGCTTGTTAAGCTTGGAGAAGGCTCCAGTAAGACCTCAATTGCAGCGTACCAGTACTTAAAAGGAATTTATAACATGGGCACACAGTGATAAGTCAATACTGAAGGATTTCAAACTAAAAGAGGGGAGATTTACATTAGATGCTGAAGGGAAAGTTTTTTACTCAGGGAATGGTAAGATGCTAGTCCAGAAAAGTGAATGTTTCCAGGGATGAAGCAATCCAAACCCATGTCAGATGGTCAGGTTGCCCAGGTGCCTAACTTGGTGGTCGGCAGCCCTGCTCAAGGCAAGGAACTTTAAGATCCCTTTCAACTCAAGCCATTTTACAGTTTGATGAACCTGAGAAAGCACAATTGTCATGTGTCACTCTTTCTTTCTTGGTCTGAATAAGCCTAAGGCCTGAATAGCTGTCACATGAAGAAAATAGAAAATAGTTTTTTAAATCCATGGATTTTTATTTTTTTTTTCTATTTAACTAATCAATACAGCTTATGCATATGGCCATAAGTTTGCCTAAATGCCACCTGAACTCCCCACAATTCATTCTACAAAATTCACTACACATTGAAAACCTTTCTTACATGAAACAAGCACTGAGCACTCAGCATTTCACATCAGATACAACATTTTATTTCCCAGTACTAAAGAGAGATCATGAAACAAAACTAGAAAACAAACAACCAAAAAAAAACAGCTGCCTTTCACATATTTATTTTTACATCCACAGATAAAGTACATATCTAGGAGCCAGGAGGAACAGGGGATGTAAAGAGAGATGGAGTGAGAGAAACACTTACAATTTGGTTTCATAATCCTTCCACGCTTTGTCAAAAGGCTTTTTGAGGTCCTTCGGAAACAAACAAGCAAACAAAAGGTCATTAAAGCATTTTTTAAAACTTTAAAGGTTAAAAAACCAAAAAAACAAAAAACAAAAAACCCCAAAAACTTTAAAGCTAAGATAATATCGTAAGTAGCTACAAAATAAATTTTCTTTTAACTAAAGATTTTTAAATCACTGTTAGAAAAAAAAACAAAACAAAACAAAAAAAAACAAACCTATTTTTGAATCTTATGAAATATCGCTTTCCTGTACATCTTAAGATGAGGATTTTGAATGGAGTTCTACAGTAGCATTTGAAATGGCAGTCATTGGAATAGTGAGGTTTTTCTTCAGATTATTTATATAAGTAGATAACAATGGATGCCAACAGTAGAAAATGTCTCATGGTAAATGGAAAAGCCATTAGAAAGTTGAAAAGCATTTCCATGAATATGCTTTTTAACACTTACCCCTTTAACACCTTTTAGGTCTCCTTTTAGGAGAGAATCCAGGGTGAAAATAACATTGTGGCTTAAGCCCTGGAGCTGAAAAAGAAAAATTACAATACTGTTAGCATTTAAAATACTCATTCTAATTTTATCAAAGCATTGCCAATATGTCTTGTAACTTAACTAATGAAGTTGTAACCATCTTAGATTTTCCAAATTAGTGGTAAATTCAAGTCTGGGAAGAATTAACATACTTTCACATTAATCAGATAGGAAAGCATTACCATTACCCTCTAAGTATATAGGACAATATAAAAATTTAATTTTAAAAGTAGCATACAAGGAAAGTTCTGAAAACACATCAGGGTAACCTTCAGTCTCTTCTAACCCCATAGTTAAATGCTGCATAATTACTGAGATTTTTATGAATAAATGTTTCCTATAGGTTCCTGAATGTGAAGCAAGGACCCACTATGCTACAGTCAGGCAAAGTGCAAGGCACATGTTGACTCACCTATGAGAAGAAGTTGCAATGAGTAACAGCCCTGTTACTGTTCCTAACTACTAGAGAAATCTGTTCTCCTCACCTGGTGTGGAAGCTTGGCACCTATTTCAACTGTTAGTAGGTTAAATTTCACCCCATTAATCCCCTGCCAAGTTGATTACATATCTATAAGGAATGTTCATTTTTTTCCTGTGCCAAAGAGGGTAGAAAAAACTGCCACTATGTTCCTATTTGAACATATGCAGGCGTGTCTATAAACACTAAAAAATCAGGATAACATGAAGGAGATGTCTATTAACATTGCAGTAGTATAGCACCCACAAGAAAAGTATTCATCTCCTATTCCACCACTCCATTCACTTCTTCAAAAGATACTCTTCAGCTCCTTGCTAATTCTACAGCTTCCCCATGAGGGGAGCAGATGCTCTTTGGTGACAGCAACAGGACCAGAGAGAATGGCACGGAGTCACATCACGGAAGATCAGGTTGGGTGTTATAAGAGGTTATGCACCAGAGAGCACTCCCCAGGCAGTGGTTACAGCCCAAGCTGCCACAGCTCAAGGACTGTTAGTTTGGACAACTCAGATATAGGGTTTGAATCTTGAGTGGTGCTGTGTGGAGCCAGGAATTGGACCTGATGATCCTCGTGTGTCCCTTCCAACTCCAAACAGACCATGTTTCAATGATCTTAGAAGGAAGATAAACAGATCACTGTACTTCAGTGCCTCTGATACAGCTTGGTTTTGGACAACAGCCCACTGAAGTGTAGTGGAACTTTCAGCTGTTTTCTGTCACTGGACCTTAACTTCAATTCCAGTATGTTACAGGTGATGAAGACGAGACTCAAAGCAGAAATAAGCACAAGCATTTGTGGTGGGAGCCCTCAGGCATCTGAAGCAGAAGCAGTCATGAAATGTTGCATGGACTGGGGTGGGACTGGCTTTCATGTAACTCCACTTTACAGCAGCTGAAGGTCTCTCATCCAAGAAATAACGGAAGAATAGAAAATAACATGGGATTTCATTTGTGAAGATATAGAATTCTGAAGAAATAAACTAGATTAAAACACGCACAATGAACTATCTGCCTGTTCATCACAATGACATCAGTTTATTTGTTTTAGTTATTTGGATAGTTTTATTCATAGCAGTTCTTGGGGTGCTATGCATCAGATCTGTGATAAAACATGCTGTTGATTATATAGCAGTGGTTTAGTATTTCTGAGAAGTTCTTCTGTTGTAGTACATACAGCCATGACAGCTGATCCTCACAGACCGAAGAGTTATTCATAGAAATCATAGAATCATTTCAGTTGGAAGGGACCTTTAACAATCTATTTTCAACTGACATAAGCAGGGACATCTTACAATAGTTTAAGTTGCTGAAAACCCTGTACAACCTGACAGGAACACTCTCAGTGATGCCAAGAAAGATCCCAGAAGTTTTACAGCTAAAAAAAAAGGCTGTAATATTGCTTATACCTTACATACCAATAAGCCTGGAGAGAAACCAAGCTAAGAAAAATATAAAACTGATTCTTCCCCTTTCTGAATGTAATGGCATTTAAACCCACGAAGCGCATATTTATAAGAAATGTAGCTTCATTAGTTTTATTGTTCAAAGATCTCCTTACTGCTCTCATCTCAAGTAAAAGGCTTGAGATTAACTTCAGAACTTCAGATAAGGAAAAAAACCTTCTTTTTTATGAAAAAAAAAAAAAAAAAGAAAGAAAGAAAGAAAAAATTTTAAAAGGAAAAGATTTAAAACATCTTCATAGGCCTACTAGGTAAGCAATAGATATCCTGCAAATCACAGGGAAACTGGACTACTAACATCATGTAAGCATTATCCCCAAATCATTAAGTTTTCTCTAATAAGTGAAAGCTGCTCCTTTTGAAGTACAAGAGAACAACTGTAACTAATTGCATTGAATTCTTAACTTGGAATTAAGTTCTGTGGAACACCTTCAATTGTTTCAGAATTAGACCTCAGTTGCCATCTCAACATTTTCACCTTTGTCCTCTAAACCACCAATTAAAAGGAAACATAGCAAACTTGGAATGGCACCCTTTTTACAGTCTCTGAGATGGCATTATGTCAGTTCCTGAAAACACATTAAGCATCCCTAAAATTATCATCAGTCATAATTAATGTGAAATGCAACGTGTAAGAAGGTTTTGTGATTTATTTGGGAAAAATTCAACTGAGAAAAAGTGAAACTCCTCACCAGGTTCTTCAGCAGCGTTGATAACTCTTTAGTAAGTGTGGAAAACTTTACGAAAGCTGTGCCAAGATCTGGATTATCGCGACTTAAAAAATTACTTCCAAATTTGTCCAGCACTTGTGCATAGTTTTCTTCATTTTGAACATGATCTGCAAAGGAAAAAAAAGATAAGAGTCAGGAAGCTTCTTTCTTGTAGTCTATTACTTTACACAACTGTGATATACTGTGATATATTAACAAAACAGACAGCATTACTTACAGAAAAGACACAGTGTAATGCATTTACTAAAAGCTAATTAAAATAATTTTAGTATTAAAACTTATTCAACAAATAGACAAACAGATCAGCCACTTAAATTGCTTGGGAGTAATTGTACTAAAAAGCTCTGTAAACATTAATGAAGTAGTAAGATCATTGAAAGATCAAACAGCATTTTGTGCTGTGTAAGTAACACAGGAATTTATACTCGTGCCTACTTTGATGTAAGCATTATTGCTTGTAATAGGGGTACTTCAACAGAACAAGAAGGTAATGGCATCAGACACACCTAAGCAAAACTGATGTGAATCAGACTGCAAATTTTCAAGAAGAAATTTTTCATACAGGAAAATATTTCTTTTTCACCTGTTTGTAAAACTGAGTTATCCCCATAGAACAGAATGTCTGCTAGCATACAGCCAAACACCCATTTTAATACGCAGCCAATTGGACAGTGAGAGATGTCAGAACCAAGAAGATGAAATTAAAGCCAATATAAACAAGCAAAATTCTTAACTCAAGGACAAAGAAAACTGAATTACAGATCACTGGTGCTGGAAATACTTTTGCTGCATCTTTTACCTTCCTTTTTGGCATCTTTTCATATTTATTTATTTATTTATTTATTTTCTTGCTTGCATTTCTGTGTCCTTATACTGACAATCTACCACTTCAGCTACTTGAGACTGATTTTATCACACCTCTATGGAATATTTTGGTATTAGTTAGATAAACATTTAACTTCAATAGGATTCCCAGTCTACATTTTGTTCCGTAAGCCACAAATACAAACACAGAGAGCCATTCCAACAACTGTGCATTCTTTGCAGTGAAAGAAAATACATATATTTATAAGAACTATACATAAACTATGTGAAAACAATTAAGAATGTTTTATATAGAAGTCAGTTCCCAGCAGGTACTGTGTTTTTCCCCAGAAGTCCTGCAAAACTGTATTTTTTTTTCAAGCTGCTGCATTGCCAGAAAGCATTTGTTTTTACTTTTGATTCAAACTGAAAAGAAGAAAAACAAAATTAAGAGCCTAAGCTTCAAATCAGGCTTGCAGATAATGTTCCACAATGCATGGGTCTACATGAACGTTAACTAAGATCTGATTAAGAGTTAAAGAACACTTCAGAGGTATAACAGATACCCAAAATAGACCACTAAGGGACTACCAGAAACAGAAAAATGAATCTCCTACTGGAAGAATAAACAACAAACAGCACCACCACCAAACAACAGAACTGCCAAGTTCACCCTCCCCACAGGTGACAAAGTAACATTCTAACACCAGACATTTACACTGAGGTTTTCAAAAGGCCAAATATTTAATCACATATCAAGATGGAATTGTAGCTTGAACAGTATGTTTTTTATAAGAATACAACTGTTTCAAAAGCATATGGTTGCAATCAAATAGCTTAGCATTAAAACCAAGGAAGCTGCAAAACACACATTTTGTTTCGATGCAAAAGCTGCTGCATAAATGTATACAGAAGACTTGAGCTAAGAAGGAGCTTTGGCTTACATAGTTCTGAGCTCATAAAGCTGAAATGTTCCCCATTGTTCTCAGGGAAGGGCAAGGATAACAGAACAAAGAAAGAAACCTGTTAAATCATGAAGCCCCTGTTCTGGTCACAGTGCAGCACTGCTAACTCCAGTATATTTCCCAGCAGCTGGATTTTAAGCACTACATTGTTTCCTAAAGCACAGACATCCAAGAATAATTACTGAAAGAGAACAAAGAACAAGCTCAAGACTATTTTCTTTATCAGTAGAAAGGGAAAAGTCATTCCCAGTCAGAAAAAAAGGAAGTAGACCGTTGTTCTGGAGGAATCCATAGGACCCTGAGCAACCTGATTAAGCTGTCCATGTTCATTGCAGGGAAGGTGGACTAGACGACCCCTAAAGGTCCTTTACAACTCTATGGTTTCTATGATTAAGTTCTATGGAATCCCATATCACAAATCGCTAAACCTTCGCATGAAACTTGTGACAGATGTATCCCTTCTGCTTCATAATCAGCAAACTCATATAAAAAACATTCAAGCAGCACGTAACAATGAAATATTTTCAATTTTTACATAAGTATCAACATAAGCCTTGTAAAAAGAGCAGAAATATTTTCAAGTTGTGAAGAGGCACTGCAGCTCAGTACGTGACCTTAAAGATGCAGATGGAAAATGAAATCTTCATTGAGACTTAATCTAAAATGGAACATAGGAAAATCCAGAGTGCTTTCAGCAACAAGCATGTCTTGAGCTCCCCATAGGTGCCTCACACAAATGCAGAAGCGAGTTCCCAGTGTACTACCAGAATTTCCTTTGGATAAAGAAAACTGTAATGTGCACAACATCATGCTCACTTCCTTAGATATAAGTACTATAGGAAGGACATTTATAACCCTGGAAAGACACTAACTCTGACAGCAGCACACACTAATGATATTTTCCTTCTAAAACTGGTTCACATCTTCTCATCATCATGAAGAAAGCTCAGCACTGTAGTGGAGATACATCAGCTTCCCCTACATCCTCCTTCTTCAGCATCTCCCAGAGAGGTACCAAGAAAACAGGTATCAGGCTCTGCTCCAACCACAACAGGACAGGGGCTCCATGACTGTCCCACCCCCACAATGAGACCTGACAATTAAAGCCTTGACTTTCCCTTATCTTAAACAGTTTTGTTCTGACCTGTAAACCTCCAAATACTGAAGAACAGAAAAAGGAGTTAAATAACTTACAGAAGGAAAACACACAAACTCAGCAAGTCCTTGCCAACATTGACTTACTGACAACTATGTCTGATTGAGTCTGAAAAAGAAGAATCAGAGTTCACAATCTTGGTTAACTTGACTCTGTTCTTAAGCTGTACTGATAGAAGTGATTTGCTCTCTGAGCAGCCAGGGGGGGGAAAAAAAGGAAAAAAGAAGGTCAGAGCCAAACCGCATTTATGAATGGAAAAATATACACATGAAAAAGACACAAAAGAATAAGAAAGCTGGCAAGGTTAAAGAGAATGGCAAAAGACAACATTTGAAATAAAGAATGCTTTTTCATTCCATCCCTCAAAAAGGCTGAAAAGAAAGAAATGGAAAAGAAAATCTTGGACCATCACATTCTTTTCTTTGCTTCTGGAATGACCTCGTTGGAGACAAAAGTAATAAAAGTCTCTTTCACAGTCCTTGAGAACAATGTGCATCTGAGTGAGTCATGGGTTCCCTAGATCTGACATTGTGGGAGAACACAAACTAAATCAGAAAAGTAAATGACCTTCACATCTGTGTTCATCGCTAACACATTTAAAGAAGATCTCATGTAAGGAATTTCTTTCAACAGTGCTTCAGAACATGTAAAGATGCTAAGAGCCAAATTCATAAGAGCTGGGAAAAAAAAAAAAGAGCAACAAGTAACAGAAAAGCAAACTACAAATTGTCAAGTCTCATTTATGACAGCCTCAATACAATACAGAAAACAAGACACTGTTTTTAACGAGCTCCAGAGAGAGACTGAGAATTCAAGTATGCATCACCAGAGCAGCAGTGCTGACATATTCCTCCTCAGGCAGATTTGTAGGAACTACAGCGTGGAAGAGAATTGGTGGATAACATGGATAAATACAAAATGTGAACCAGGAAACAGGTTTCACGTCAGGGAGTTCTACTTCAGAAACTATTTTTCTTCCACAAAATCAACAGGTGGGGAACAAAAAACTGGAAATCAAACTGCGCTGAATATGAAAAAGTGCATCTTTCACCAAAACCTCAACAGGAATAAAGCAAACTGGGTAGCAGGTATGAGCTTCACATTCAAGACCAACCACTTAGATTGATGAGGTAGGGGGAAAGGAAGCAATGCAGTTCCTTTTCTTAAAAGGAGTTTGCCAATGAAGCACTTCATGATAAGGCTGACATTGCTTAACAGCATTTAATGAGTGAGGAAATAAGCTTCACAGTGAAACTCTGCTGTTCTTTCAACATACAGCACTGCTAAGCTTATTCAGGGCAGCAGAAACAAAAGCAGACTCCAAATGAGAGATATCTACAACAAAAATACCCATATTGGAGTTTGGGGTATACCCTTTACTTAGGCCTAGTAGAGAAAGATTTACAGTTCAGTTCATCCTAACATGAAAGCTCAGTAAATCAGATGAGGTGAGTCATAGAACTCTACACTTTGATGTGTTGAACAACAGGTGAAGCTGTGCGAGGCAACACAGCACACAAGTATGTTATACAGAAAATTAAGTCCTGGTGTTATATTACCTCAACAGTCAGTAACCAAGCAAAACAAAGGTGAACATTAGAAATGATAAGAAAGAGGATGTAACGGAGCAGCATAAAACATCACAGCATGCTCACACCCTGAATACATAGTGTGTAGTTTGTTTGTGCCCCTGTAGTCCCTCTGTAAAAAGGAAAGGCCATTTTGGAAAAAGACAATGAGGATGACCGAATGCATGTGACAGTTTCTGTAATAACAAACTAAAAACAGACTAGGGCTGTTGAGCTCAGACATGAGATACTGTGGCTGAACATGCAGAGTCCCCAATCCGACACCAAAATAGCCAAATGAGACATGCACAGGACCAGCTCACTTCTCAGAGAACTTGAGATCATAGAATCATAGAATTACCCAGGTTGGAAAAGACCTTGAAGATCATCAAGTCCAATTGCAGCCTAACCAGTACGCTAACTCTAAAAATCTTACTCAAAATCATATCCCTGAGCACCACATCCAATCGGCTCTTAAACACAACCAGGGATGGCAATTCAAACACCTCCCTGGGGAGCTTATTCCAGTACTTAACTACCTTTTCTGTAAAGAAGTTCTTCCTAATATCCAACCTAAACTTGCCCTGGCGCAACTTGAGGCCGTTTCCCCTCATCCTGTCACTTGGCATTAGTGAGAAGAGACCTGCCCCACTCTCACTGTAAGAACCTTTCAGGTACTGAAAGAGGGCGATACTGGAAGAGGGTGATCTGAAAAGGATGCATGAGACAACACTAAAAAGGAGCAAGGGTGCATTTAACTAGATTGATATCGGACTTTGCATGCTAAACATTTACATTAATGTATTTTCCTTAGGAAAAAATAATCTGAAAAGTTTAAGTATTGTACACCACAATGTCATTCCTGGCTTTGGCAACTCTAGACCTTCATATAACCGCAAGATGAATAAAATAATAAAAATTATTCCATCACTGCACTGTTCTTTCCCTTCAAATCTCTTCTATTTATAGTTGTAGCAGACCAGGTGCACTGCTGGTCCCATTCCAGTACTTCTGGTCATGCCTGGATTTCATGACTTTAAATAATGAAGAAACATAATCAATTCTTTTTTTTTTTCTTTTTCTTTTTTTAATCTGAAAGTTACATCAGTGGAGTATTAAAACAAATATTACAAATCTAAAGCAAAACCAATTATGCAACCTAATGCGGTTAGAATTCAGCATTCAAAATACTACGGTAAAGTTAGTCAAAACAGATTCTCCATTAAATTCAGGCACCAGTCATGTAAGACAAGATCTTGTTTAGAGATTGAATGTATCATAACAGAAATAAAGAGCAAGCTATATAAGAAAGAGGTGGTATGAAAAATATATCCATTTGGGTGTCTGGGCTTCCCTAAAAAAATTATTTTCCATACCAGTAATTTCTTTTAGGAAAAAATAGGATGGGACTTTTCTACGGGATTTCCACATTTCTGTGCTTGTATGCTTTCATTTCCACTGCAATAGCTCCAAATCTAAATCAGATGGATGCAGGAAGATGACAGTTAAATCTTCTCAGTAAGAGAAGAGAATTCACAGAATCACAGAATTGTAGGGGTTGGAAGGGATCTCTAGAGATCATCGAATCCAACCCCCCTGCCAAAGCGGATTCCTTACACCACGTCACACAGGCAGGTGACCAGGCGCGTCTTGAATATCTCCAGAGAAGGAGATATTCCTTCCTTGAGGTTCATAATATAGCACAAAGTAAATATACAAGAGGACTGGCGTGTAAGGTTTTCTGAAGAGCTGTGTATGAGATTAAATGATCAGCACTAAATTTTACTTCAGAGGAAAAAAAAAAATATATTAGAAAAATTAGTATTATTCCTTAACAGGCATTTACTACTCTGGCTCGTGCTCCCAAAGGAGATTAGGAAGCAGGGTAGCAATGAAAAGTATTCCTACTCTACAAGTAGAAACATTGTTTCCCCTTCTAGCAAATCAAGTTTATTAAACAAAATTCCAGATTCCTTCCTTCAAAATTTGGAGGCTTTCATTTTTTGTTCCTACTAACCGTAGGATATAGATTGCTGCATGCATTGCACACCTCCTCAAAGAACAGTGTGGGCTATTACAAAATCTTTCTGAAGAGGGAGCTAGAGTATAAGGAATGGAGCCTTCTTTCCCCAGAAGAATTAGTACCTATCTCTTTTGAAACCACACTTGTTAAAAAACGGCTGCTTAAGTATCTGTGGTCCCTTTTAAGTATCGCGACAGCCAAACTAAAGCTATTGACCAACATCCTATGACTTCTATACAATTTGGCAAGTTCATAACACAGAATGAATGACTTATAAGCATTTAAAATAAAGTTTTATAACAAAATTCAGATCAAATGAGATAGTGATTCTGTAGATTTCACTTACTTCAAAGCATTAAAAAGAAAAAAACAAAAAAACAAAAAACCACCCTTGTGTTCTATGATCTTTAAGCAGCTTTGAAATTCAGTAAGTAGACACTATCAAATAGAAAGAGCTGCCTATGACCTCTGAGTACTTCTGAAAGGATAAAAGTAAATATGTGTTTTAAACAAATACTATTCTCACTTCATATCCTGCTGTGCTGGGGAAAAAAATCATTAACTGAAGTTATGGGTGAGTGTAGGGCAACAATGTTAGCGACTGGCAGACAAATTAAGAATTTACAACCCACTATAAATCCCTCACATCCCTAAGCTGGAGGGCAACAAACACTATACCAAAGCAACACAAACAGTCTTGTTTTTAAACTAAGGCCTCTAAGAAGTGGCTTTGCACAAGGAAATCCTTGCTAAACTGATTATTTCTGCTGGGGAACAGGAATTTTCTAAAACCCGGTATTTACAGCTGTGTAACTGGTTATCTGAAGCTCCACAGCTCTGTTGGCATACTTTTGGCATTTTTTATTTTTAGACAAAAAAGGAACAGAGATAAAAGCCTCATATACTTTAAAAAACTATCTGTATTTCTGTTTACTTTTGATCGTCACTTGTTAGTGAACTCAAAATAATCACTAGTTCATCCTTCAGCTGCTTATCTTCCCATCAAAGTTGTTACTATAGCCTCAAAACATCAGAGTCTGCAAATGAGTAAAACAAACATCCACTATTTTAACTACCAATAGAGATAGGAAGCTTTTATTATATGTATTACTAGAAGAGAGTAAGCATAGACTTTGTTTTTACTAACAGGTTTTAGCAAGCTATTCTCCTGATTTCACCTGGAAGTGTACTCCATAAACTCAGTCTAGGATAGCGCCTTACGACACTGCTCTAGATCTGCTCTAGTCCAATGAAGCTGCTTGAAATTTCATGGCAGAAGGAGAATTCTTCTAGAAGCCCTTAGGAAAGGCTATGCAGGTGAAAGAACCAAAGAACACAGAAATTTGATGTAAAATCAGTAATGAAAAGAAGTGTTTACACGTTTAACCACAACAGCAGTAAACAGATAAGCATCTCTTATGCTGCGAGATGCTTTTCCAAAAGCAATATCAAACATTACATAATCATGTAAAACTGGAAACAATGCCTTACCTTGCCCCGAATTATATATTGCTTTCACAGATTTCTTTACTTTCTGTAGTGCAGTTCTATCTTGATCCAATGCCTAAAACGACAACAAAGAAACTTTAAGTATCTACTTCATCGATCAGAAGAACACCCTACAGCATTTAAGAACACGTAATACGTAGTTTCACAAGTTGGATAAGACTGCTGTTATGATACATTCAGCCTGCAGGAAGGTCTCTGGTCATTCAGCCCTTCAAGTTGAATTAAAGAACTGATCTGAAAATGGTCTGAAGGCAGAACAAAGCAGCACTGACAGCTGAGAAAAAAATATCAGTTTTGTAATGGGACCAAGTGTTTAAGATGCAGTATATTTTACACAATAACCAACCATAATAAATAGAATCTTCCACTATAACCCTATAGATTCTACTATAACTAAGCTGCTAGTTTAATTCTGTGGGTTACTCATGCTAGGCTTCAACCTGGGGACACAAAATATATTCTCATATGAAAGTTTGTAAAATGTAAATGTAACAGGGAAAAACAAAAAAGAAAAGCAAATGAAAAGAGGAATGTGGAAGAAACCCTTTAAAAATCGTTCTGCTCACTTATAAATAACTCATGGAAATTACTTTCACAAGTACCACAAGTTCACAACATACATATGGTTCAGCCACCATACTAACTCTTCTTTCTGCAGAAGTAGTTTATTAAATATAAAAGATGAAGAGTACCAAATAGAATACTTCAGATCTGATTTTAAATCAGCTACCAAAAAGGAGTATTTACATGAGTAGTATTCAAATATGCATTGCCAGATCCCCTTAGTTTGAAATCCAGAGGATGAAGTCATTAAAAATCAGGGATGAGTTTAGGATTATATTTCTTGGTACTTTCTCCTTTGTAAGCAACAGAGCTTCTCCCTACCTTCTCTCGCAATCTGATTCAAGAGACTGAGTTAACACCAGAAAGAACCACTATAATGAAGCAAAAAATAAACACCAAGTAAGGCTTGTAGAATGAAGAACTTTACAGCTACTGGAACTGTGTGCAGCGTTCTGGTTAATTTAATTTCACTTGCAAGTGAGCTTCGGACATTCCACATTCAAAACACATTTTGCAGAGTTGCTGCTATTTCCTATATGTTCTCTGTGTAGAATTCAAACATTTCTGTGGGGTTTTTTTGGTTTTTTTTTTTTTTTTTTTTTCCCCATTTAGGTCATAATCAGTTTCATGGAAGCGATGCTAGATCAATAATCTCAATCTTCAGCAAAGTCACAGCATTTACCATGCGTTCAAATCACCGAAGACTAGATAACTTGTGCTCAGAATTTGTCAGGACAGTAGCACAGCTAATCTATTTGCTGGAGCAGACCACAAATCTCACATTGCAGAGATGCTTGGGCAGCCAGTATTACTTGCTGGAGGAAACAGCATAAAGTTTGATGCTCCTGTGGGTCTGCTATCTGAAGACAGGCAGACTGATGCACAACTCGTTCCTCCACAGGGTACAGGGGTAAATTTACAACACTGAAAGCTTCTGTGTATGTGCGTTTACAGTATGAACCCACACAGAGACCAATCAAAGCCTCTCAGCTCTATTTGAGAGCAGTTCAGTTTTAACCAAGTGAAGTATTACAATCATAGAATCACAAGGTTGGAAAGGACCTACAAGATCATCTAGTCCAACTGTCCGCCCATCGCCATTGGTACCAAAAGCCACTAAAACCATATCTCGTAGCTTCTCACCCAGACACCTCTCGAGCACTGCCAAGGATGGTGACTCTACCACCTCCCTGGGCAGCCATTCCAGTGTCTGACCACTCTCTGAGAGGAAAAGTAGTTCCTTACATCTAAAATACAGATATGCAGTACACAAAAGTCTGAAACAATATATATATATATATATATATATATAGTATTTCTGCTCTTTAACATGCCGTTGAAAACCCCCATATCCTTCACCAACAAACACTTCTGCAGCATCTAAAATCAGAAAGTTCAGAAACAGAACTGACAGAAATGTTTTCTAAAGCTATTTTCATTTGTAGCAGAACAACAGATCCAAACTTTCAGAATGAGAAATATTTGTTTCTTTTGCTTCACAATACATTGCTGGGTTCTGCTTCACTTGCATCTTCACAGAAAGAGTTAAACATTTCAAATTTAATAAAACATTAGGAACTCTGTGTTCCTTTTCAAGTCAGTGCACAGCAGGCGATTCTCCTTAGACTCCATTGCAAAAGCTGTCAAAAGCTTTTGCTTCTGTCTGCGTGCTACACCAGACAGTTGTTACAGTATATTTCCACTGAAGTTTTCCCCATCTGCATCTACCTGAAGAGAATATATGATTCATTTGTTTATTTAGAGTTTGAACACCGGGTGGAATAAGAAATCGCAACCAATACTTGTGAATGGACAATTGTTAAGGTTGCTGAGATTCACAAGTAAAACTTGCCATGATGTTCTAATACCAAAGCAGACTGTGCACTCAGAAGAGAACAAAAAGGCAAGTAAGAGATTACTTGCTTCCTAAAGATACAGATCAGGAAAAAAAAAACAAACACAGAACAAATAGACATAAAAAGTCTTGCAAATTGGATTTTGATATTCAATTAAATTTAGCACTAGTATGGAGGGGAGAAGGGGAACATTCATTACTTTGAGAGCCGTCATTGAGCAAAGCCATGTACAGAGATGACATCCACTGCCTGAAGGAGACAGAGACCTAAATCAGAATGACACTGAAGCTCAAGTTTTTAGTTTTATGTTTGCAAATACAACCCTTAAGTGAACTAGTTTGTCACAATCCAAAATTCTCTTACTTAAACAAATCCACAAGCACTTACAATTCTATATCAGAGCAAAGCAGAAAATGCCTTCCGAAGGCAGAATCCAACACTATACCAATCAGACACAAAAAACCTGTTATTTAATAATTCTTCATACTTATGTGTGTATATATGATTTCATATAAAAAATATAAATGCAGTCATTTAGTTTCTAAATATATTACATTACCCTCATATGACTTATGCTAATAACTTATAGCTGCATTCTGCTGCCAAAGCACTTTGCTGCACTCAGTGCTCAATTTTTATTGCATTTGAAATACATTAAACTAGGAAGAAGCAGCCTCAGTTACATGAAATCATCCTTCTCCAATATTATTTTGTTTCATTTTGAAGTCTGTAGAATACTAAATGTTTTTGTTTCCCGTCATAGAAAACACAGAAGATGATGTTCCAATAGAAGCGACATACAATAATACTATTATAAAACAAGATGTCTGATGAGATACAAGGATTCTCTGACAACAATCTCTAAGTATTCAGATGCACTCTTTCCTATGTTCCCAGAAACCTAAACTGTTCCTCAATACAACCCCCAATCCTGGAAAGTACTTCTTTTCTTATATTTTCTTACCCTCTGATCAATTTTCCTCATTTTTGAGACAAAAAAAATAAAATAAAAAAATACTATTCTGAAGGTATCTGAAGCAATGATTTCTGTATCCTTGGTTGTTTCTTCAACCCAGGTCATCTAGGAAACACCAGTCATCCTTATTCAAAGTAATGTAAACACTCTTCTTTAAAAACAGATACACCACATCTTTTTTATTGCGTTTATATAAAAACTAATCAAGGAGAGCTCCTCTCTCCTCATATAAGCAGATCTGTTATGCACAATCCCTGAGATGCATCCTGCCAAGGTTTAATCTTCCTGCATTCCACACAGGCACTGATTTTGACACTCTTCAACCCCCCAGAACCTCGTATCTTCTCAATAAACAGTATTTCATTTTTGGATCAAGTTTTATTACAGTGACTACTGAATTTAAAACTGAAGTTATACTACCACACAGTGTGTCGAGTGCGTGGATTTCTACTTTTGACCTACCAACAACTGCCAAATGTGCATTTAGATAGGCCACTAATTGCCTATTCATAAGCTTGCACCTTTAAACTTACCATATATGTATATACACACATGTACAAAAATACACACACTTGTATGCATGTAGATACAGATCTGTAAGTTCACACACTAAAGAACATTATTAAAAACATTTGATGTATTTATTCCTAACAAACATGAAAACACAGTTTGCCCAAAACAAAAATCCTCCTTTCTTGACTGATGTATAAACTATTATTACAGACACCGATCACAGAAGAGCTCCACGTATACATAAATTCAGTTCTGCTAGAAATCAGCATTGCCCTAAAACCACACATTTGCATAGAGTTCTACAGTCCCATAAAACCCCTAAAGCCTCACGTGCCTTTTTTTCCATGCTTCACAAACCTTCACAGTTGGAAGAGAAAAATAAAACTGATTTGGTTTAAATTTATGATAATAAGAAGATGAGTGGCTCAAGACAGTGACAACCACATGTGTATGTATGCAAGCATTATTCATCGCCTCAATTAGACACCATCCAGAGGAAATGCTTTTTCCATCTAGAACAAACTGTTCATCTGTGCACCACACAAGGTTTAGAATTTCACTCTTTTTAGGAAGTTAACCCCAAAAATGTTTATGCCTGAAGCCCACCCACAAAAATAATACACTGAACCTGAAACATTTTAAACAACTACAAAACCTCGCTCAAGATGAACTCATGGCTGAAGGCTGAAGGCCATCAGGCCATCATTAGGAAGTACTACTTCTCAGAAAGGGTGGTCAGGCATTAGAATGGACTGCCCAGGGAAGTGGTGGAGTCACTGACCCTGGAGTTATTCAAGGAATGATTGGATGTTGTGTTGAGGGAGATGGTTTAGTGGAAGCTATTAGTAATACGTGAACAGTTGGACTGGATGATCTTCTAGGTCTTTTCCAATCTTGGTGATTCTATGATTCTATGGCCACCTGAAAATGCACAATTTCTGTATTTATGAAAACAAAACATTGTACGTACTGTAAGAAATTACTTTTGTATCTAGAGTCATCTATGCAAGATATAAAATCTTTGAGGTTATATATCTAAATGGGAATAATGAGAGCTTGATAGTCACATGCATGTTTCATTAAGATTAAACTATTTCTCAGAAAATACACAGGAAGATATGCTGGCTTCAAGAAGCCAAAAAAGAAAACAAAAAGCAAACAAAAAGAACAGCAAAGCAACCAGTCTTTCACTCAGCAACCAATACATTACTCTAACCCTGGCACTAAAGCAACTGACATTACTGCTGTCTATACTAGGACATATGGCTCCTGCCTGCTCCAGTCCCAACTGTGATATCGATGTAATTATGTCAAAGTAACAGCCACAGCATTCACCAACAGATCAAGCCCTAGCAATTTCCCTTGAGAAACCTAACCAAAAGAGAAGATGGAAGTCAAGTGCTGGTGGTTTCCTGCAACGTACACATCCAGAAAGAGGCAGACCCCAAAACTCTCTACTTTGCACATAGGAAGCAACTCAGCACCTCCTGCCCTATTCCTTCCCACACCCAGCCTGTGCTCTGCCCCTTCCAACCACAAGCTTGAAGCCTGTTTCCAATTGCTGCTCTCAGCATGCCTAAGTGACAACAATAGGGGAGACATCTAAGCCATCAAATGCCTCTGAGTAATGGATATATATATATATAACTGGATATATATAGCTGAATATAGAAGGGCATATTCAAACTCATTCTAATTTATGTAAAAACTCAAAGGCTCCAAATGCAAGATAAAACAAACAGAAACATATCACACTGAGCACCTATCACTGCAAAAGCCACCACCTGCAGTTTAGTACACCATTATTTACCAGATACTCCCAAAGTAAGACCAAGATAAGACCAAGATAATCTTCCATAAAAGGACTTTCCTTGAAATTTCCCATATTCAGAAAAGCATTTAAACACAAACTAGCAAATACATATACATACATATATCTTCAGAAAATGTTTTTTCAATTAATGCAAAGCTTTACAGACATCCCATCAGCTGGACCTCCCCCTCAGCACAGCTAACAGCACTTCATCAGGCCACACAATGGCCATTCTCCATCCTGGTGAATGTGAGAAAAGTCACAGCCTTTTAGTGCTGTAAAGGTCACATCATATAAGCAACTCATTTGTCTACACTCTAAAAAGATCTGCAAAAATAGCCAGTAAATTACTCAAGTACCTCTCAAATGGCAGCACAACAGAGACTGCTTATAAAATCCCTCTAAAAAGTCCAGTATAGCTAAATTTTAATTTGTCTTGACAACTGCCCTTTGGATTCCTCCAGGCAATCATGTCCTACCCAGAAGCCTTGGCTGCAGCAGCACAAATGCAGCTGCTAATTGTTGTCTACATATGATTACTTCTAGCTAACATGAAATTAGCCAATTTTGTGCTTAAAGTACATTTAGAGTTAACCAAAAAACAGATGTGTTTCCAAATGCAATGATGACACAGCTCAGATCCACTTTCTATCTTCTGCTGTGCAGGAGATGCTCTAATGACCCCTCCTAGTGACAGCAACTGAAGACATCCAGTCACAAACACAGAACTTCCCTGCAAGCAGTAAAATAGCTTATCCTGGGCATACAGTAATCCTGGCAACAAGTGTTCTTGCCTTTATAGAGCTAACTACATGCCCTTGTATGTAGACTAATGATGATAGTCTGAACATCTTTACTGTCACTCACAATATCCAAACTTATTGCATTGTACTCATTAGCTTTACTGCAACCCACTACAAACCTATGGCAGCAAGAATAATGAAGAAAACTTGGCAGTTTCCACATTGCTGCAGTACAGTCTTACTTGTTTCATACTCCAGCACCAGAAGAAAACAGTACCACGATGCATCGGGTAAAGAATGGTTAGAGCTCAGCAACTTTAGGGACCCAACTTCTGCAGACATCATTGTGTGACTCTCCCAAGTTGTAACACAAACCCAACACACTGAATAGAGCCATCTCATTTTAAAAGGCCTAACTAAATGCTATTCATAACAGTTCCAAATGGAGCAAGATTATTTTTTAAAAACATCAGCAAATATGTGAGATAATATCCAGCAGTTGCGGGAAAAGTCTTTCAAAAGTAAGCAAGCCTAATAGAAGACAGCATGCAAACAACATAAATGCAAAAACACTATCAAAGAATTGATGCGATAGCTGACAAAACTGTTATAAAAATATGACTCTTTGCAACTTGAATTGGAAAACAATATAAAGAAGTCCCCAGCTGTTCCCCCTCCACCACACTTGACTGCAAATTTCCCAGGAGAGTCCTTCAGTTGCCACACCACAGTTAAATAACACAAAATATTTTCCTCCTGTGTTAGCTCTTTTCGTTCTTCCTTTCAAGCCACAAAATATTTTGCAGCATGCTTTGTATTTGCTATCCCAGTAACTCACGGGTATTACTTAGCAAAGGACGCAAGGGGAACTAGACCAGGACTTGTGAGTTATAGCTATTGCCACGTTCTCAGGCAGGAAAATTCTTCAAATGACATACAGGTATCCTGTGATTTTTTTTTGAGCAGCTCAAAAATGACATTCAGGAATGAATGAAATACTCACCCTTTCAGCTATCATCAGCACCACAGTGTTGTTGAAATTATTCAGTACACTTCCAGCTCCAAGCTCTATAAATCTGAATCAGCGTTATTATTTGCTGATATCTAGCACCAACAAGCAGCAGAGGTATGAAGGACACATTCACTGCAGACCAAACTATTTCAAGATGTCACTAACACTGCACTCCTCTTTTCCTCTTGTAAATAAAATTGCATCATCCAGTCTTTTCTAACCCCCCTCCACACACTCTCCTTACTTTAGAATGAAAACAGCCTATGTTATTGGGTTGTCTTCTCCCATCCTTGAAGAAACCAATGCATGATTGTGACCATCTCTTTCAGCACTGATAGAAGAAATGCAGGCATGCAACAATTGCTGCATAAAAAGATGTATTTTGATATATTTTGAAATATTCTAACTTGTTTCAAACTACAGATTTCAAGAGATCAAAAAGAAAGAAAACAGTGGTCCCACTACAGCACATACTTAAGTACTACATCATTCTGGGATATAGCTCAGTTTGATTTTGTTGCTGGAGAGGGCTAAAAGGCAAGATTCAATATGATTTCACCTTATACCATGTTAAACCTGTGGCCACCATCATTTACTATGGAATCCAGAACTACGCTCAAATTACCAGCTAGAGCATTCAACCAACTAATGGTGATTGGTACCACATACAACATACAGCAACACTCCTAGGAAAATAACAAGTCTAGAAACAGTACAGATATAAGGCTACATTCCAGCAAAATAAAATAAAATAAAATATATCAGGAAGCAAACAAGGCACTTGAAGGTTAAATTTTGCAACATGTAACAGCAGTTGTGTTTCTAATCATGATGATTAAACTGGCTAGAGAAAATTTACAAGATACTCCCAAAAGGTTTGGAGTCTTCATTTACAGAAGAAGGGAAAATTACATTTATAACTCAGATGTGAAGTTCTCAGTTTCAAAGTCATGCTCATGTCATGCTTACAGAAGACTCAGACTGAGCACAAGGAAAAAGTTTTCCTTATAATAAAGGATAGCAGAAAAAAAGGAACAGGCTGTCCAGAGAGATGGTAGAAACACTCAGCGTCAAGCTGGGCAGGGCTCCAAGCACCCTGATCTAGCTGTAGGTGCCCCTGCTCGTTGCTGAGAGTTGGACTACACGATCCTTAAAGATCCTTTCCAATTCTAAGGATTCTATGGTTCATTTTTAATAAGTCACCTCAAAAGAAGATGCTCTTCTAAACTGGCTTTCATTTATTTTTATCAACATGCAAAAATACGTGAAAACTAAAATGCACATCTAATTTTCACCTCGGTATGGAAAAATCACAGACCTCTAAGAGCAATGTAGGGCACAAAATGTGTGGAATACATCTGTAAGAATATAAATTTTAATTGACAGAATAATTCTTTACACAACACCGAGAAAGTACATCTTATTCTTAGGCAAGCTAGAGTGAAACGAAAAAGAACATCCAAGCCAAAATGAAGACCTACCATCCAGCCATATTCTCTAGAATCTTATTTGGAGACACCAGCATATATTATGTTCACTGGCAAACTTGCTAAGTTTAGAACAGCATTTTAGGAAGGAATTTAAGCCTTCTGTACATACACATTAAGCTATAATCAAGGACGAAAGAGAAGGGTATAACAATGCTGAAACCCTGCAGTGTGAAGTTGTACAAAATCCTTGCAGGGTAGAGTTGCTTAAACTTTATGTAAAACCTGAAAAAATTATTGGCACAACACAGAAGCTACTACTTTTCTTTCCATAGGAAGGGTGCTTAGAACATGGTTATTTTAGGGTCTTTGTTTTTAGAGTAATGGCTTTAAACCCACAATAAAACTTAAAGAAATTTAGAAGTAACACTTCCAGTCTTAGAGATTTTTAACGGCATTGTATTTCAGTAAAAACAGTGCTATCCCATTTTTCTTTTAAGAACAGACACTCTTACCAAACATTTCACACATTTTCTTAAGATTACCAAACATCACACATAATAGTTGCATTATATTCAATGTAGGAAATACAATTATTGTCTTATCACAAATTTAACTGAATATTAGCAACATAAGTAATGCCGTACATAAGTATACTGTAGTACCAGTACTGAACAATTAATATTTTGTCAGGCAGTACTTAACATTCTCCCCCTCTCCAAATAAGTCACAATTCCATGATGCTTTTCAATGTGTTTAATCATTTTGGAAAGAATTATGAAGCAGTTTGTGACAGGAGGCGTCTGATGAATTGGAGCTTCTAGAGCATTCAAATTCTGCAAGTTCCAAAGAAGAATTTCTCAAATGTAACATATGCAGCACCCAGGTACCAGTATCAAGTTCATAGGAGGTAGAAATGACTGTATCACACAGAGCCACCCCCATCTCACTGAAAATAACACAAATTTTTTGCACTAGGTTATCAGGCAACAAACTTTCTAGATAACTCACATATAGTAAATCATACGCATAAGAGACTTAGACACAGTAGTATTAACAGCCTGGAAACCAAAATTCTTGGTCTACTAAATGGCAATGGAAGTTTATTTGATAACAATCATATTCTATCTGCAGCTACTGATTTTTAGATTATTAGTTGGAAGAAAAGAATAGAAAAATAAACTAAGAAATATTCCTATTTTATCACTTCATCCTGATGCTAGGTTTTCAAACTGTTTACTCTCAACTCTCCTTTCAGAAGAGGTTTTCTTCCATCACTTCTTCAGAAAGTTGCTTCTTAAGAGCATCTAAAACATAGACCCTGGACTACCACCTTTCCTGTAACAAGAAGCAAGCAAGGTGAAAGTAGAATTAGCTTCAGGAAATCACTAAGCATTTCCAGCACAATTGGCTTGAATATAAATTAAAGCACTAGGGGCAAAAGTGTAAATAACACTTCTGGGTAAAGAAAAGACGAGAAAACAGTAGTTAAAAGGAAAATACTATAGGCATTCTTTTTGTTACTACATTTTTCAAACAGCAGCCTTACAGCTGATGAGAATATACAGTACTTCAGAAGACAGCAGGTTGGCAGTATTCCTTTCTCCAAAATGGAGAATATAATTTGCGATTCAGGATTGAAAAAGTCATCTGGGAAAGATGATGAAAACCAGGAGTACTAACACTGCTTTTGTGCAGGCAAAGCTGATTATTGCCAAATAGTTTTTCATTCTCGTCCAATATGTAAATAGAAAACACACACTGAACTTCAGCATAGGATGAATTGATGGCTTAGTTTAAAGCCCACTCAAAATAAAGATAACAACATAACACATTTAGCTTGATACTAAGTGACTCATATATTGATCAAATACTTCTGTGTTATTTTATGTATGTTATTTGTCGTCCCCCCCCCCAACCTTTCTGAAGGACAAAATTACAACTAACACAAAAAAACTCATTAGTTTATGGCATTTATCTGAAAGTTACCTTGCTTATAAAAAATGATTTCTTAATTCCAGCTCACTCCAAAATTATATCAGTTAATCCCAATGAAAGCAGTGCTTTTTAACACATAACTTCAGTCTCAGAGGTACACAAAACACTCAGTCTATTGGTCCATTTCACTTTTAAGTGAAATCAAACTACTAAAACAAGACTAGATCAATAGAGTGCAGCGTTTTAAAACTGAATAATATCAAACAAACTCTCACAAAGTTGAAAAGAAGCAAATATGAACAGAAAATTATCTTCTGTATTTATACAACAGTGCATTCTCAAACATCCTTACACGATACAGGATATGATACAATGATACCACCAATAAATGCACTACATTTTTATGACCACTTATAATTGGCCATAAAGGGACTTCTTCCCCCTATCCCCCCCATTCCCTTAAGGTTCTAAAACCTTTTTTTTTTTTTTTTACTAAAAAATGAAAAATGCCTAAAGAATTTATTTCTGTAAAATATATAAATGTGAGGATAGATTTCCTTACTTTCCTTAGAAAATAAAAATAGTTTTACTGTCTCATGTGTATTTCATATATTCAAAATACAATTACAAAATCAAATTATGTATTGAAAATACAATTCATATCTTCTAATAAACACTGTGTGTGTGTGTGTGTGTATAAGGTTAGAAGAGTCTCCATAGAAAGTAGAATGGATGGATAGAGAAAATGATAACAAGAAAATATAGACAGGAAGGATGAAATACATTTGAACCATGAAAATACACACTGAAATTGTAAAGTTGTGCTCCTTTTTCACAGAGCTGATTTCTAAGCATCTGAAGGTTTAAGTTAAGATTCAATTTTCTCCTTTGCCCGCAAGGGTGACTCAGGCTACAGCTTTCCTGTTTTAATCTCACATTCCTTCCCCTGATTTGAAAATGGTTATATCCCTTAGACACTCAGTCAGTTATTTAAACTGGAGTGCTTACTGGAGTTGCTGATGATTTTTCTTATGATCTTCAGAAGCACGTAAAACCATTACCAAGGTATAGACTGAAGCTTTAAATCTGCAGTGAGATACAGAGAGTGACTGCACTTGAAAACATCAATCGAGCACCATCTGTAAAGCACACTATGCAACTTCCCACATGCTCTGTCATTCACTCAGAATGCAAACCATTGAAGTGAAGAGTTTCCCTTGACAGAGCTCCCCACTGCCCTGTCAGAGCATCACATAGAGCGCAAGGCAAGGCCAAGGCCCAGCAGCCGCCTGACCTCAGAGGCCTACACAAATCCCAAAGGGCAAAGAGCATTTCTAAGGTTTCCTTGTGTCTCTGCCCTGTTCCCTTGCTGTCTGCTATGGGCTGTCACATAAGATCCTGGGCTTTTACCAGCTCCTGGTAAAAGTACAGCTGCACTTTCACTCAGTAATGGTATTGCTGTTACATACGCTGTAATGAAAATTCATCAGAAGCTAACTATGTAAAAGCACACCACCAAGCAACAGATAAGCATCAACTAAAAAAAAAAAAAACCAAAACAAAACAGAAACCATAAAAGCTGGAGAGAGTAAGACAAGAACAAAACAAAAATCAAAACAACAACAAAAAAGCACTATCACAAACTGTTGGGTTTTTTTTTCAGATCTGAATTACAGAAAAGTAGAGGAGCCTCTGGAGATCATGCAGTCCAACCCCCTACCAGTGCAATCATTGCGAAATCCCAAGGAAAGGTATTTAAGCACAGAGAGGAGGTTTTCTGAGAGTGTGAGCAATAGTTCAGCAAAGTATTAAGTGAGCAATTTTGTTCACTGGACTAGTGAAACACTTCATACATGTTGGTTTTTAAACATACACAGCCATTATATATTTCATGCACATAGACAGACATTATATATTTCACAAGTTACACTGATGTGTTTCAAATGAATAAGCTCACAAGAGAATAAACAATTTGTTCAAGTTTTCATTTTCATCTTACAGCATGTCAAATTCAAAAGAAGAATGAAAGCCTATTTTGTTTCATGTACAGAATGGGGAATGTTTGCTTTTACAGTCATACAAAAACAAGAACTATAGCTCTGATTTATCGCCAGTCTTAACAAGGACAGCCGTTTGATAGAGCATTTTTTGCATCAAGTCTTACTGTCAATTAACTTTACGTTATTTCAGACCATCCTGTCTTTGAAAGGAAACTCACTGAACTAATGCATTCAACTGAAACTTTAAGCACATGGAAAATCTTTTGGGCAAGAC
Organism: Coturnix japonica; assembly: GCF_054131305.1. NCBI lineage: Eukaryota > Metazoa > Chordata > Aves > Galliformes > Phasianidae > Coturnix > Coturnix japonica. The sequence continues at coordinate 8,311,954 of NC_140664.1, read as the reverse complement.
ATTTTGTTTTTCTAAAATCCATAACCCTTTCCAGAAAAACAAACTGGCTATCATTAAGCTGGCTGCTGGCTCCTAGCCTTTTTAGAATATCACTTTTATAATATAGATTTTCTTTATATGTATATTGCCTTGGGAAGAATCTTGGTGCATCCAACACTGAAGAGAATAATCATGCTGACTTCAGTCCTTTATTGATGTCCACTGACCACAACAAAACATGGCATGTGAAAAGTAGCTTCCTTGACATACAGATTACTTTAACAGCAACAACATAAAAAATTACTGGTGATTAAGAATCTACCAGGAAAACCATGACAATACTCCAATTTACATAACTGCAGGTTTGGACTAGATGAAGGCTAGGTAAAACAGAGATAGTAATAGGAGAGGGTAAATGGTACCAAGATGTTGCCTCTAAGTCAAACTCCTGGCTCAATCCACAACAGCTTTTATGGAATTCTAGTTCAAAACAACCCTGTTCATAAACTGACAGAACAGAATAGCAAGACAAGTATCACTGTATACTGCCTCCACCCTCTTTCCATATGCATTTATTTCTCACCTCCGTTATGGACAGCAATAGGCCTGACAAGCAAAGGTATTTAAATTCACATGACTGTAAATCTTTCCATGCAATTCACACAAGAATATTGCAGGACTCCGTTTCCATCTTGGCTTATTAGAATTTACCACTGGTTAGCAAGCACAGAGTAAATCCTATACCTGGCAACTACAGTCCTTCAAGCTTTCCATGAATGTTGCATTGTCTGGCTCTAAGCAGTGCACAGAATGCCGAAGGCAGGACACAAATAGACCAGAGCAGTAGAAAAGGAAGCTGTGTGCAATGATGCAAAAAACAAAACAAAACCCTATTGCTTATTTGTATTCTGCCTGAATAAGAGGAAGAAAGTAAGAAAACCTCCAGCTCATTCAAATGAGGAATATAAATAGAAGGTTCAGTAAAGAACTGTTTCTCTAAGCACTGGCATTTGGAACATATTCAAACTTCAGTTATATATTTAGTTAACATAAAAGGTAACATTTGCTAATGACAAAATTGGAGCGTACCAAAATTTGTATATAGGTTGATTTAATGCCAACGTTACAAAGCTTGTGTTATGTACACAAATAGAAATCAAAGTCACAGTAGAGTAGGCAAGAGCAACTATAGCTAACTATCTCCCATGGTGGATGTGATTGCATGGTACATTTCACAACAGTTATCAAAAGATGAAAGAAATTGAGGGCCATTAACGAGGGAGTCTTTCACTAATGTTGAACTGAAAGTCACAGGCACTGAGAAAAAAAAAATTGAAAAAATTGCTGTTAGGGAAATTATACAGTGTGGGGAAAAAAAAAAAAAGAAAAAAAAAAGAAAAAAAAAAGCAGCACAGTGGTAAAGTATTTAAATATGCACCATAATAAGAACATGACGAAGGAGAAAATTTGCAATCCAGAGCCTTATCATGTTCTATTTTTCACATGCAGTTCCCTTTTCAGGAGAGTGCACAAACACAAAGCTGCCTTAGAGAGGGAAGCAGCTCCTAGGTGAAGCTTTGCTTTGCTTTCAAGGAGCAGATGAAAAACAAAAACACAACACACACATTTGAGCTACGCTATATAAAATAAAATGTATGTTTATACCACTGACTGAGCACATTAGACCTGATCTGGAAGAAACCTGACATGCATCAAATCTTCTCTGTAGACTGCATGATCTGTAGTAGGACTGTATCATCCAGTTTATTTTCACTCAAAAGCAATCCGGTTTTGTCTACAATAAAATTGCTCTGTGACATGAGACACGGCATAGCAGGAGGGATAACTAGGAAATTTGCTTCAAAACAAACTCAGGCTCCAAACATGAACACAGTTCACAATGCTGAAAATTGAGACCTCCGAGATTCCTTGTCAGATGAATGTGATTTTCAGATGATAGACTACCATATGCTTACTCATTCTCTAGTTCGTTAAGTTTTGTGCTTGTTTTACAAATCCAAATGCTCCTTGAAAGTGCATACTGTAGGCTATATATTGGCTGCACAAAAAAGGTCTACTATCACCTAGTTGTTACAGGACAAGGTACTTGTATGTAGTACCTTGTGGTACTACATAACACCCAACAACACCAAACTAAACCAACTTACCACTAAAGCTAAAGGTGACCCTTGTTGCATTTAAAAATGATTCAGTATCTCTAACCACAGAATTCTGTAAATAAGCCTCATTTGAATCATATTCTAAGTAGCTTCATTTACATGCTGGCAACATCCCAAGAATCTACCACATTCTACTTTCAACTATGCCCAAAAGAAAGCAAAAGAAAGAAAAACATACATACAAACACCATCCAAATGGCTTATAGGTTGTTGATCACAGCAGCTTGACAAGGCTGAGGCTGCTGTAGCTCAGCATTCTCAGGCCTAGTCAGTACCGAGGCTGAACACACAATTCCTACAAGCTGAAAAACAGCAACAACAGCTCCATTCTGTTCTCTACAGCTGAGGAGACAGAAAGTGCATTTCTGCAGTGTAATGTGCCTCTTGCAGAGACAGACACATGCAGATGAGTCTCCCAAGAAATCCTGAGACCTTATGGTGTCTCTGTAGTTGGCTTCTACCTGCTGGTCCTTCCAGCAGCCAGCTGGCAGACCTTTAGGTCCCTGTCTCTCTTATGGATGCTTCAATACCTGTCTTCCAAACATCTTACCTATCCAACAGCTTATAATAGCCCTTCTTAGGATTTGTTAGATTACTATTTCACACTGATTTGCTCAACAGTATACACAGCATGCATGCACTCCAGTCACTGGAACAAAGGCATACAGGCCTGTCTGAATCATGGACAGCAGTCCAACACTGGCTCTTACAGAAGAGCACAAAGAGGGCCCCCTCACCCATGGGAATAGTTTGAATTTAAGTTTAATAAGATGCCAGATGGACTATACTGATGATGCGGGGCAGGCATGGCCAGAAATGCATGCTAACTAGCAATCCTTTTTATATGTAACCAGCTCCTTTATCCCCTCACTCTTTATTTTTCTTTGCTTCTTCCTCCCCAAACCACCTCAAATCTTCCCTTCCCCTAACTTTGGTCCTTTCCCCAAAAATTCCATGACTTCTTTACAATCCTGTATTGCTTTTCCTCTCCATCCAATGAGACTCGTGACATACAGTACAGTCTGTAAGGTGATGAGTTTTTTATTCATCTTGAGGGGGTTTGACATCTGGACAATAGAGCTGTCAATTCTTCTGTAACAGACTCAGGAAGAATCAGGTCAGGAGGTTCCATTTCTGCAACTAGTAAGATTTGCCCACTTGCCTTGTATCTCTTCTGACTCCCTTTGTGTTGTAGAGATGAGTCTTATCACATAACCTACCATTATCTCCACTAAGGTTAAAGCCAGACTGACTGCACTGTTGTACACTTTGTACCTCAAATACTCAGAAATTATGGAGCTGTGATATGAAGAAAAAAAAAAACTTATTTTAAAGCCCATAAATCAATTCAGAACCTTACTAGAATGCACATCATTCCGGATACCCTTAAAAAATCCGAAGACATATTAATTACATGTTAATGAATGTTATTACACAGATGGCACAGTATGATAATTTTTAAAATAGCAAAATTATCAGCTTCAGTAAAGGCTGGGTTATTCTCTCATACTAGTGAAGTATCCAATCACAAGTCAAACTTCTTTGGGTTTAAGATCCTTGCAAGCACTGAACAAGGGCTCTGATCAGACAATAGCAATACATGAAAGAAAATGAACATGGTTCTGACATAAAAGAGGAGTACAAGACAGCACTTGATAGCATGACAGACAGAAGTCTTTTCAAGTTTCTTCTGACATCATGAAAGAGAAATATGTAACATTTGAGCGTGCTATAGGGAGTTCCTAGCAAACATAGCAGGTACCACAGAAGTCAAAGAAACTTCTTTTAAGTCTACAAGCAAATGAGCAAATGTGGCTAGAATCAAGGACAGGCACAAATAGAAGTCAGCAAGTACAAGGCAATAAGAAAAAGTAATAGCTCTCAGAATACTTCTCCCTCTGAAAAACAAAACAAAAAAACAAACAGATGAAAATATTTATACAGGCTACCACAGCTACTTTATAAGAAACACAAGATAATGATTTCTCATGAGAACAATCTTGAGGATAAAGCATGTTTCTTCATCTGTATCCCACAGACCAACACACTGGTAAAGGACTGAATAAAACAACATAATCTCCTTAAAAATCCCTGGAAAAGCAGAGCTTCTCACTCTAGCATGACTCCTTGCATGTCATCCAAAATTCACCACCTTTGGTGATAAACCTTTGAACTTGCTGACCTGCAATATCCAGTCCACTCACATAATCCTGTGCAGTCGTCTCCACCTATCATTGAAGCTTTCTAGGTTCTCCACTTTTTTAAAACCTAAAACCTGTCTAAATAATCACAGCACACACAGTCTTTCTCCAATCTAGCCTCTTCCTCCCACTTCTGGGATTCCATGATTACTCCCATCTTCTCTCTCTCTTTTTAAGAATTATCAGTGTGTTAAAAATAGTTCACAAAACACATTGGGTAACAAAAGTTCTGACTGAGAATTCAGTGAAAATCCTTCCAAAAATATATTAATTCTACTACATACCCAGCTAAGTGACAACTGACACATACATTCTAGAGAACAGGAAACCATCCCACAAACTTAAGTTACGTTCTCAAAGACTAACTAAACATAACAGTTAGTCTTTGAATATATAATGAATATAATACAAAAAAGCACCTTTACCTAAAACCCTAGTTAAAAATTCATGGTTCCCTAGGTATCATTAGAGATGCAGCATACTAAATAAGTTAAAAGAAAAATGCAAAACTTCTTCAAAATTTCAAAACTTTTTTTAAAGAAATGGGTTCCAACTTGGCCAACCCCAAACCTTACTACTACTCACTCTTGCTTCCATGTGCACAGCAGAACTTGCAGCCAGGTGCTTGAAAGCAGGCAGGATTGCATAACTCAGTGCCAGCACAAACACCCTTCAACTTCAGCCAGTCACGGTGATTCACACTACAAGAGCAGAAACTTCCTCTGTGAAAATCTAGAAAGACTAAGAAGTAAAACTTCCTGTGCAGTTTGTAGCACTATACAGCTTTATTTTGTCTAGGATAAAGAATGTATGAAGTGCTATTGCTGTGATGACGCATCAACACACTTCAGCTATGTTCAGATAATGCAGAGAATCCTTAGTCATATAAGAAGCTTATGTGAAGCTGAAAGAATAAATAGACTAAAATATTCAGCTGGAGGCAATTTTCTACTGTAGCAAGATTATGAAAGAAACTACCAGCGCACATTTCTGGAACTTGCAGCTAAAAATCAAATGCCTTGAACATCTCTCAGTTTTACAGTTCAACAGTGTATCTAAAAAACAAAAAGATGTTTTTTCTTGATTCTCTGAGGGCAAAACTCAGGGCTCTATTAACATAATGAATCCAAAATGCATTTCTGTTTGGTAAGAGATGGTTGATATAAAACTGACACTTCAAATTAGAATAGTCTTATTAAACCACTTTGCAATTTGGAACAATCCCAGGGGAAGGGACAGCCATGGCATCATGCCTTTCCACTATGGAAACTCGACAGACTTGCTTTTGAGTAAGGGATCTGTACAAAAACCTACCACTACTTGGTATACAGAAATAACACTACTTAAAAATCAAACTCTCCCCTTAATGTCTTATAGAACACAGATGTCTTGGCAAGGTTGCTACTATGTAAGAAGAAAAAAAACCATCAAGCTATTCAACCAACTTTGTGTTATGCCTGAACAGTCACATGCTCATTTGAGACCTCTATTCTGCTCATGCCTCAAGCCAGTATAAAGCCTTCTGTTGTTTACTTGCATGAGCAGCAGTTTTTAAAATGTTTTGATTCTCTGTATCACAAGAAATCAACTCCTGCAGAATTCATTCATCCCAATCAAAATAAGAGCAAGTCCTGAAAACTTATTATTAATGTATGCATATCCATACAATGGAAGTTAGGTGGCTTGTGCTTTTTTTGTTTGTTTTAAAGAAACCTTAGACTTGTAACCCACATACGGCACCTTACCAGGTAAAATGAACTCAACTGTTAACAACAAGCCCTGCACACCCCCAGCCTGAAGCAAACACTAAGTAGCTCAGCCCATATTTTCACAGGTTACCTCGCATTAACACCACCATAGAGTCAAATGCAACTACCTACCTTAGAGGACTTAACTACATCTGCAGCACAGATTACAATGGAGCATTATAAGCAGAAATCACACTTTCTAAAACCCCCAACAGTTCCCAGGCAACTCAACTGTCATTATTTTCAAAAAAAAAAAATACCAAGAAAGACACTGAAATGTATATGCCCTAAAGGTATCTTTTACATCCTCTGAAGATGAAAGATAATTGTCAGCTTGGAGCCAGATCGATTGAAGCTGCTGGTAAGAAGGGGATATAAAACCAGAGGGCCGCTGCTTTGCCTCCCCTGTAAATACTATCATCTGAGGTGTCTTAAACACATCTATGTGTTCTGAACATGAGAGAGGACATCACTGGGGCAGCTAGTCATTTGTGGGGGGTGTTTTCTAAAATAAAACATTATAAATTAATACCGGTGTCAGCAAACATATAGGAATAACTGTTTTGAAAGTTTGTACTACAGTTCATTCATCATAAATGACAGGAGATCAGGAATATTCTCTATATTGGTTGCGGATGCCCCATCCCTGGAGGCATTCGAGGCCAGGCTGGATGTGGCTCTGGGCATCCTCGTCTGGTGGTTGGTGAACCTGCCTGTGGCAGGGTGTTGAAACTATATGATCATTTTGTTTAGTTAAACCTGAGAGATAGGTCATTCCACAGCTCCCTTCACACCTGATAAGCAGGTATGAGTTACTGCTCACTCTTCTCTTGCGCTCCAGAAAAAAAGCTGGCCATCTATTACCTCCTAAAGCTACAGATTTCATTGAGGCTGGAATTAATTCAGTGCCAGTAACAATACATATTTATTTCAATCAGTCACTCACATTAATTATGGTCAACACAGAATACAAAGTTAAATAAAAATCTTTGCAATGTAATATGCTTACAGCAATTCACCAAAAAAGCAGGAAAATTTTGCTCCACTTTCAGGCAGACATCTGCTAATCAGCAGTGTAATTGCAGGGTATCCTGACCCATATCCGCACCTCTGAGGAAGAACGAGAAATCTGAAGGAAGATTAAAAGGTGAGACACTCCCCCATTTCTACCCAGGAATTCAAGGCTATGATACACCACGTCCACAACTCTGCATGGACTGGCTGTGCTGTGTGTTCCTCCAGGTGCAGCAGGAGCTAAGATGAAAGGCAGAATCCAGGACATGCGCCTGCCCAGCTGATGCAGTGCATTAACACAGGAAACAAGGGAAAAGCACTAAGTGAAGGCTGCTACAATGTGATTAAATATCACACCCTGACATTTGTTTACTTTATTACAAACGTTTCTAAACAATGTATATATTTTCACATATCTTAGCCATAAATAAATGTTTTAAAATTTGCATTTCAGTCTTATTTGAATAAAGTTTCATTTTCAGATAAATAAGGAACAGTAAATTTCTCATTCCACTTCGCAGCAATTACAAAAGAAGGGCCCACACCTACTGGATCCTTCAGAGTATGCAAAGGGGTTAACAAAAAACACACAAGCTGCATTTCAGCTGAGAGTGCAGGCAGCAAAGTGGTACAGCAGGATGAGGAACTCTGAAGAACTCTAAAGCTGTATCCACACAAATTCAGGCTCTTCTGCAGCTGTCCAGACTTCCAATGATTTTGTGACTCATTGTCACCCACGGTCAGCCTCACTTGGACAAATGCATGCAGTTTGGGCACCACCTCATATAAGAAGGACATAAAACTAATGGAGCACCCAAAGGGAGGCTTCCAGCCTCAGCTCCTCAACCCGTTCAAGCACTACCTTTACGATACATTTGCAGACCAATGCCTACAAAAAGCCACATTCTTCAAAATTCTCAAATTTGCTACATTTACAGTAATTTTGAAGAACTGACTTTAATGTCCTTTAACTACACATCTCAGTTAAAACTAGTTTCCGGCAAATACTTGTACACAATTTCACATTAGTCTTACAAAAAGCATTACATCACCAAACCTTGACAGCAATCACTAATTGCTACCCACTAAATAAACAAAATAAATAAATAAACAAATAAAGGCTAGCAAGAATCCTTCAAAGACATCTCTTAAACAGCATATTGTGACTGAGGAAAACCACTCTTCTCAGTTCCACCAGTAGCACGTTGCGACCGGTTAAGGCCACCCAGGCTCATAATGTGAAAAGAGCCAGGATTTACCTTGATCAATCATGGAATGACTTCGGCTGGAAGGGACCTTAAAGATCATCAGGCTCCAGTCCCCTGCTGTGGGCAAGGTTATTCATCAACCTTAAAGCAGCAAACCTGTCAGTCACACAAAGTAAACTTGGTATGACTGTTTCCTCTGCTTTGGCCCTAAGATGAAACCTGGTAACTTCCTACGCACAGTTATGTTACACTTGTGTTACTGCAACACTGTGACCTTCTATGAAAGCTTGTTTCTCTATTTCAGCTTCTTTTAAACTGCTTAGTAAGCATGCTTGGCACCTGGTTGCAGTGACAGCATACCCACAGCACTGGATACAAAAGTTTAACATCTGAGGACTGGAGAAGGGCAAACACTGAGATGAGAACAGAACAAAAAAAACCAAATAGCTGTGCAAATTTGTGCAAGCAAAAAATAATGAAGTTTCTATTTGCTATCGACTTGCAGGAATAACTACTCTTTTTCTTCCTATATTACAATTTAGTTTAAACGTGACATGAAATGCTGAGTTCTTTTAATTTTACAAAATAAAAGTCTTAAAGCTCTGAAGCAAATCTATTATACCTAAAAGCAGATCTTTAAGATCTGCTTTTGAAAGTCAAACCCTGAAATACGCAGAACATTGTCATGTAAACAACGTCATGTTTACACTGTCATGTAAACAATGTCTATTTACAGTTTACTAGCTATCATAAGAAAAAATAAGAGAGCACAAAGCAAGACATCAAGACTGTAAGATGGTTACAAAGTCAGCATTTAAAATAAGAGAATAATCCATCCACCTACATGCAACTTCAGTACTACTGTGCTGTCAACACAGTCTTTGAAAAAAACTGAAATAACACAAATTTCACGAAAAATAATAAAAAAATGCTATTTTTGATTTAAATAAACTAGATTACCAAATTTTCTAATACACTGTAGCTTGTCTGGAAAGGAAAAAGTAAACAAAAAAAAACATTAATAGTTAAAGAAGAAATTAAAAGACTGTAAGTCTGTGGTCCGTAAAGGAAATGACAAAAGCAACCAGATAAAGCAAACACTGCCTGGCACAGAAACAGAACTACTCCCTAACAAACATCAAAGGTTCCCCAAAAAGCAATGCTTTCAGTACCTTCAGGCCAAGCACAAATTCCTAGTTAAATCTATGATACATTTTGCTTTCTCAGTACAGTAAAAACAAGATAAGGAAAACCACAAAGTGAAGATAACATGGAAGCATAAGAAACTCCAGCTCCCTTTTCATCCCTTCTCCCTTTTTCATTTCCCAGAAACGCACTAGTTCACATTTCCAGCACGATACCACTTAAGGGGCAGAGTGTTCTTGGTATTTTCCTATATGCTTCAAGACTGGCAATCAAAATATGCGCTTCAGGATACAGGTAATCTACTGGAAGAGAACTACATGTGTCCAGTCATCAGGAACAAACACAAGGAGGGGCAGGAAATCTTCAGCAGCAAGGGCAGAGGAGCCAGCCCTTGCAATTGTACTGAGCAGTACTGCCCATTCCCTCTGCAGGCATCTTAGCAAGTCAACAGTAGATGGGTGAAGAAAGGCAGCGGATGTATGACCACTGCTAGATACAGGAAAATTGTGTGAAACCAGCACAGCTGCTACCAACCCTCTGATATAAGAATTCATACTCTCAAAATATTTTTACATGCCAAGTCACCTCCATTTGAAGGTTTAATCTAACCTTCCTCCCTGATCAGCGTTGCTCAGGAGCAAAGCAGAGCAGCACCTTCTTCCTGTCGCAAGGTAGAGATTCACACCAGCAGCACCACCCACACAACCATGTCACCACTCTTCTATGGTGCACATGTGAAAGGTTCCATTTCCTGTGCTGGTGCAGCTGCTGCAGGCTCCAGCAGAGCAGGAGTTAAAGACAGGCAGGTGCTGAGATGGGGAGGAGGAGGGGAAGAAATGAACACAGTATTCCAGTTAAGGGGACAAGAGATATTTGGTTGCTGTGGGTTTTTGTTCTCTCTCTCTTTTTTTTTTTTTTTTTTTTTTTAATTCAACTCATTTAAGAAGCTAAGAGAAAAACCAGCTAAGCATGAACTTCATCTCCTATTTTACTACACTGACTACGTTTTGAAGCACTATTATTTATTTAAGCACCTGCCCAGCTCTCGGACCAGTTTTTCTGTTGCAGGATATTCTAATATGAGAAGTGCTATTTAATTTTCCACAGGGAAAGCACAGGAAGTTTGCTGACATTTTGATTATCAGCTCAATGGACAGGGACAACATAAGGAAAGCATGTTCCCTCATCCCATTCTGAGGATGGATGACAGATGCTTTTCACATAAATAATTAAAGGAAATGTAGATGTTGATCTCTACAGTGTACTTCTAAGATAAAGCTCTTAAATAAGCATCCCAGTCCTGCACCACAGTCTCATGGATTAAGAATATCTTTTTCTTCCTGGAAAATGTACTAGCATGAATATTAACCTTATTGTTACACTATACTTAAACTTTTTGCATATACATTGAAGTTAAGCTTAGTGCTTGATGAAATTCCTGCTGAAATCGTATAAATGTTTATTCAGTTTAATTACTTAATACCAAATTGGTGCTCATGTGTAATTTTCAATGACAGTGCTTCAGGAAGATATGCTGAAGGAGACTGTTTCCCTTTCTGATTGACAACCATACGTTAAGTGAATGCACCTAAGCAAATGAATGGTTGTCATTTCTAAAACATATAATTTCAGAAAGATAACAATGGCAAAAGAGCCAAAGAAGACTAATAAAGGAAAATACCCCTCAACAAATAAAAATTGTGAGAAAACAAGTAGATAATATAAGTAGCTGCAAATCAAATGATAAAAATAAAAATTAAACCACAAACAGGAAATTTAATAATAACAATCCTCCAAACTACTTTAAAACTAGTGTACTTACCAAACTCTAATAGGAAAATTAATGATGATGCACAGCCTTAGCTCTGCTGTACATCATCTTCTACTTCAGAATGAAAGAAACTGACAGATCATGGGGAGACGTGGACCAAGAAATTAAATACTAAAACCATGAGTTCTGTAAAGGGATCTCTCAAGATTCAAGTAGCTTAATATGTCTCATCCACTGGTTTACTGGCAACCTTCTTGACAAACTACTTACATTTCCAAAAACAACATCTATCACCAAAGGGGCTTGAAAAAAAATAAATAGGCAGGAGAGGAGAGGAAACCATTCTTCTGGAGCTTTAACTGTTTAAACAAAAAGGAAGTCAACTAGGGATAAATTATTAATTTTGCCATTCGAGGGAAGTCATCAGGAAGTTGTTCTATCATCTGTGCAGCTCAATTTATTCACAAATACTATAGAAAAGACTGTGAGTAGTGAGGTGACAAAGTTTGCTAACAATATCAACAGTTCCAGTTAAAAAAAAGAACCTGCACAACCAGCTGTGAGTTGTAGCAGATAACATCACAAACACCAGTTAGCTGCCCATAAAGACAGTACATAAAATATATATGCTTATAAACACACAAGCAATGCAAGGAGGAAACATGTTCCTGTAAATCTGTATATTCACTGCAGTTCTCTGAACCCGCCATAACCAAGTAGGCAAAAGAGATACTCCAGTACTGACCTCAGGTTATTCAACAAGGCCAAGTGCAAGGTGTTGCACTAGGGTCAGAGCAAGTTCAAGCACAAATACAGCCTGGCTCTGCAGATAAAGACTTCTTGAGCTTCTCACTAGCCAACATCGGTGCAATGTTCTCCTGCAGCCCTGGAAGCAAATCATATCCTGGGCTACATCAAAAGAGGAGTGGCCAGCAGGGAAAGGGAATTGCTCCCCACTACTCTGCCCTTGTGAGGTCCCATCTGGAGTACTGCATCCAGGACTCAGGTTTTAAGGACAAGAAAGACATGAAGTGACTGAAGCAAGTCCAAAGGAGGTCCACAAAAATGGCCAGAGGGCTGGAACACCCCTCCCATGAGGAAATGTTGAGGGAACCAGGCTTGTTCAGCCTACAGAAGAGAAAGCTGTGGGAAGACCTCATTGCAGCCTTTCAGTGCCAAATGGGGGCCTACAGGGAACATAGAAAGAGATTCTATTAGGGAGTATTGTGGTAGGACAAGGAGTAATTCCTTGAAACTAAAAGAGGGAAAGTTTATGTTAGATATTAGGAAAAAATTCTTTACTCGGAGGTGAGGCCCTGGCACAGGCTACCCAGAGAAGCTGTGGACGCCCCATGCTTGGAGGTGCTCAAGGTCAGATTGGATGGGGCTCTGCACAGTCTGATCCTCGGGGGAGGGGGGAGAGACATGCATTTTGTCCTTTTTATCTTAAAAAGGCAAACATAAAAAAACAATTAGAGGAAGGCAGCTACACTGACCTAAACTAGAGTGACATTTCATAAGAGAGCAGGGTTTAAATATACATATTCTAAGACTCTTCAGCCTCCAAAAGAGATGTAGAACAAAAGAGGTCTAAAATTTGGAAAGAATAGAAGAATCAAAGAGGGAACAATCACTTACATTCTCAAACTATAAGAACTAGAGACTTCAAGTTTTATCATTGAGATCCAGGCTTCATTTAAAAGGCTGCATTTTCCTCCACCCAGCTAAACTGTGAAATGTAGGTTGCCACAGATACTAACAAATTCCTTCTGAGCTCAAGCAATCACAGACAGAAATCCAAGATACCTCAGGGCTTAATACCTTAGCACTTTGAGCTCAGGATTACTCCAAAGAGATTTTTATTTCTTTATTTTATTTTTTTTTATTTTATTTTTTAGAATAGTATCAAAGTAAATTTATCTGTTCTCTGCACTCCTCCCACTGCATATGCTATTAATTGCTGACTGTCAAGAGGCAGGTTGCTGAGACAGGTAAACTTGGAATTTGAGCGAACAAGGCAGTTGTTCCTGGTGAAAAAATGACAGCCTGGTCAACTGTTACAAATATCATGTGCAAATAAAGATTTTATTGCTTCAATCATAACAGTTCAAATGTGTTTCTCAACAGACATACAGTATTTTATTCCCTGTCAATTCAACTTTATCATTTTCTTTAATGCAGGTGATCAGATTCATGTAAGTTAGTTTTAAGTTACTTTGAATCAGATTTGAAAAATGGAAAACAGTAAAAACTATAACTACTATAATTGAGAAGGACTGGACTGACTGTCAGAACAAGCAAAGCAGCAAAACGGACTCCACAAAGTTTGGAACTTGATTTTATTTTATTTTTTTAATTATCTGCAAATTCAAGTATGTTTTAAAATAAAAAGCTGTCAAGAAAGACTTCTGGAGTTCCTGCTATTAGCACTATGGCACTTCAAATCATCCTTTAATGTAGATTTGGGGTAACTCAGCATCAGATTCCTCTCCAAAAGGGAGAAGATAAAAAGTGCAAGAGATGGAAGGAAAGCTGGGTGAAAAACATTTACAACAGCGTAAAACTAAGTCAACATAAGAAAGAATATTCCTCCTTGTAAGCATTTGATTTCTAAACTTATTATCTACCTTTTGCATTATTCTTCACCATACACCTCATACCATTTTATTTTTTGGAATTATGGAAGGAAGGGAAGACATCCAAAGGGTCCTGGACAGGCTGGATAAGTGGGCCCACGTTAACCTAATGAGGTTCAATAAGGCCAAGTGCAGGGCGCTGCACTTGGGTCAGGGCAACCCCAGGTATTTATACAAACTGGGGGAAGATCTCCTTGAGAGCAGCCCTGCAGAGAGGGACCTGGGGGTCCTGGTGGACAAGAAGCTGGATATAAGCCAGCACTGTGCTCTTGCAGCCAAGAAGGTCAACTGTGTTCTGGGCTGCATTAAAAAAAGGGGGGGGCAGCAGGGAGAGGGAGGTGATTGTCCTCCTCTACTCAGTACTTGTGAGGCCCCATCTGCAGTACTGCACCCAGGCCTGGAGCCCCCAATACAGGAAGGACGCGGACCTCTTAGGGTGGATCCAGAGGAGGGCCACTAAGATGATCAGAGGGATGGAGCACCTCTCCTGTGAGGAAAGGTTGAGGGAACTGGGCTTGTTTAGCTTGGAGAAGAGAAGGCTCTGGGGAGACCTCATTGTGGCCTTCCAGTACTTCAAGACAGCGTTTAAACAGGAGGGAGAACAGCTGTTTATGAGCACGGATAGCAATAAGACAAGTGGGAATGGCTTTAAACTAAGACAGGGGAGGTTTAGGTTAGACACTAGTAGGAAGTTTTTCCACACAGAGAGTGGTGATGTGCTGGAACAGGTTGCCCAGGGAGGTCATGGATGTGCCATCCCTGGAGGCACTAAAGGCCAGGCTGGATGTGGCTCTGGGCAGCCTGGTCCAGTGGTTGGTGGTTTTGCATATAACAGGGGGGTTGAAACTACACGATCATTATGTTCCTTTTCAACCCAGGACATTCTATGATTCTATGAATTCAAGATAGTAAAATCCATTATAGCAATATACCATAAACACTTTAGCAGCACATCACTTGGTCTGCCTTTGATCTGTCTTTGTCCCATCTACATTTTCTTTTCAGTATGCATTTTCTTCTGTTCTACCTTGTCAAATCTATTATAAAAAAGAAAGAAATGAAAGAAATGCTCCAAAGGCTGCAAACCTGATGTGGCAGAACAGTACATCCAAATCAGGCTCTAAGAACCACCTAAAACACCCAAAATATCCATTTGTCCACATTTGTGTTTAGTAACAGAACTGGGCTTCAAAATCAACTGGAAGTTACCTACGAAAGCTCAAAATGGATGAGAAGGTGCATCCACAACACTGAAACCCGACACAAATAAAAGCACTGATTACTGAAGTCCATCTGAGCCCACACCCAATGAATCGTAGCACCACCCAAAACTGATAGTTCTGTCAGTTCCAGGAGGGAAGTGAAATCCCTCCAGCAATGCTTAGTCTTTACATATCAGCTTGACTCAAACAGAACATTTACACCACCCAAGAAAAAGCACTGTTTCTCTACGTGCCACATTTGCCTTGCTTCACGGGCCACAACCAGAAAAACAGCAGCTCCATTCAGAGAGTAGCTCTGTAGTGATGCATGCATGTTTTTTATACTCACACAATAGAAATGAACAATAAGGTTAAAAGAACACAGAAGCCTGCATGCAGGCTCCATTCACATGGTACTCATTACCATGTAACGCACATACACAGTCACTAAGAGACCATGTATCTCTATTTTAACCTAGCACTGGCCCATGTTGTATATATAGGCTGGGTGGTAAATGAATGAACAGGTTTGTGGGTTTTGTTTTGTTTTTAAGCATTTTCCATCTACTATGATCATACACATTTAGGCTTGCCATCTTCTTCCTTCCAGTTAGAAGGTCTCAGTTTTTATTCAAAACCAGCTCAGAAAACAAATCTTAAGCTTCCTCTTGCAGTTGTGTGTGCCTCCTGTATAGCTGGAACTCCCTGCACTCCTGTCAAAAACAGTAAGTCAACAGATTAGAGTTAAAAGCTTCTGCTAAATTTAAGTATCCTGTAACAGGCATTTAATATGATTTTATGCATTCAATGAATACATTGAATACATCGGGGGTTGGAACTACATGATCCTTGAGGTCCCCTCCAACCCGGGTCATTCTGTGATTCTGTGATTCAGCTGCCTTCAGACCTCTGCCTCAATATTCTGCCCATTCAAGTAGACCACTCAATCTCAAAGGAAATTCTCTGACATAAGAAAAGCCAAACACTGATTACTTGGAAAACACATTGTTTGTATATGTTTTCTAACATCTTAGGCAAGTATGCTAACCAAACCAAATTGTCTAGCATTTGATTGATTTAAATCAAGAAATATTCATTTATTCTTCCACAATACCTTCGTATACAGGTTTTAAGGCCAGAAAGCAAACAACACAAAGAAGTCTCACAATAGTTTAAGATTCCCACTAGTGCTTAATAGCTTAGTTTATCTAAAACAGGCTTTAGGGTGATCTAATCATGATTATAAAAATTCTCAATGATCAACAAGCTGTAAGTTCCTTCATAAATTACTCCAACAGAAGCACTAGGAACTCTCCACATGGCAGAGTTACTCAACAGGTTGTTAGCTCAGTGCATGCTCATGCTGACTGGGAAGTCCTTCATTCCCTGAACTAGGTGACACTTTTGAACTCCAAAGCTCAGGAATCACAAACAGCTATCACATCTCTTGCACCAAATGCATTCTCTACAGGTACCTCCATTTACTTCTAAAACCTTAAGGTTTTCTTACTCTATCACAGATCACAGGACAGTTGATGGAAGACACTCAGAATGCACCGTTAAGTCATAAATCATAACCTCCTGCTTTAACTGTTGGCATATGAACAAAGGTGCAGACTGGATGTTTACACTGGGCAAAATTTTTCTATCAGGGAGGAGGCATCCATCCAACTATCGCTGTCTTCAGAACAATACAACTACCAGCAGAGAGTGATTCCTCCATTTAGTAGTGCATCCCTACAGCCTGAGTCATAAAATCAGTGACAACATACTAATCCTCAAATCAGTTTGCACTATAAACTGAGGCAAGACTGTGCTCTGCACTCTGACCAGATTCTCTGCATTTATTCTTCCCATTTCCCTTTGTACGTTCCTCTGCCTTGAAGAACAGCAAGCGTTTCAGAGAAACGTATAAAGAAAACATTTCTGCCACACTATAAAAAAATAACCACAGTATGCAATGCTCACTGCAAAACAAACAGGATAATTTTAACAAATACTTCTGCATGTCCATTTTCTTTTCTGGTTATCTTAGGCTATTCCAGCAGAGTACACATCTGCACTCAATGAAGGAATAAGTGACAGCAACAATAAGGAGCTGTCCTTTTTTCCTGCCAGAAGTCAGCAACAGAGAGTGAAAATACATCCAATGAAGCTGGAAGGCAACACACAAAGGAGAATAGTATCTGTACCTAGGTTTGGACTTCCGCAAGAATAAAGAGACAGAATAATGTCAACAAATGTTGCAAGAGTCAAGAAGACAGTAGCTGCTTCCTTATTTAGAATATGCACAATATCCACTGATTCAATTTGAAGGAAGCTGCTTTGCTGGAACTTGTTGCCCAATTAAATGAGATGAGAAAAACAGGAAGCTGTACTGAACTACAAATGAGTTCAGCAAACAGACTGGGCTTTGCAGAATCCAGCAACACTGTTACAGGTTCTGGTTAAAGTATCTACCACATGCACCAAAGAATTAGAGACATCTTTTAAAATACAAGTTTTAATAACATTAGCAGCATCTTCCCGACAGCTGCACCAGTGAGCAGTGTTCTGGTATGCAGGGTTCTGCAGGTGACCCCCCAGAGAGATGCTATTTATCTTGTATGCTGAAGTCACCACAGCTACTGAAATCCAATATACATATTTTATTCCCCAAAGAAGTCTGTTCAGAGAGCACTGGTATCTTAACACTAAATATGAATAGTTTTTCACATCAAAGAGCCTCTGTAGGCTTCTTTCATCCCTTCAAAATGGGAATAAAATACAACAATCTTCCTTAGAAAGACAGTGAACCTGCTGCAAAAATTACACATACACACACACAAAAAAAAAAAAAAGGTTGAGAAGATGCGGTATTTGAGACCAGCACTACAGTAAAAACAAACTCCTTTATCAAAACATTGAAGACAACTTCATTCAACTTTCTCTTTAAAACTGGCAGAACTCTTAAGATCATGTGAGCTAATGTCTTGCTAATTAGGCACCTTCAGTTAAGATTTAGTTACTGAGTCCCATCTTTGTGACTAAGAGGTAGTATAAACATTCTTCAAAGATAAGTCTGTTGTCTAATCCAACCTCTTAAGATATTCCACTTGCACAGCATCATCCCTCTTAAAGGTTTTAGTATTGCCCCACAATTCTGACACTTAGCAAGGGAATAAAAACAAAACACGATAAGAAAGTTTGCATGTTGGTATATCTTACATTTAAACTACCTCCTTTAAGACTCCTAATTAGAAATCACCCCATTTTTGCTTGTTTCAGAAACCACTTAACAGCAGCACTGCATGCTACATTAAGAACGCAGGAACATACAACCATAGTCCCAAGCACTGTTAAGAGCAGCACAGACTTGCACATTCTGTTATACTTTCTAGACCACTTTTCTTGAGTTTCCAGACAACAGCCCCAGTGCAAAATAGTTTGTTCAACAAGTCAAGGGACTTTGAATTCCCAGCCTCATTCGACTTTATTAAAATTCAACAGCTTCATAAGCTGGCTCACCACAGCGACAATTAACAAATTGGTTTTGAAGGTCATAAGCAGGCACACTGTCACAACTGAACAGAAACATCAGAGTTTGTGTTACCCTCACTGTTTCCACTTTTCTAACAGCTATCTTACCTTCCCTGACACACAAGACAACACAACAGCTCAACTACTTTCAGTGTTCACTCAGCATTAGGAACACTGCTTGTCCCTATGCAATATTACATACCATCTCATGACTAAGAACCATCGATAAGAACTCTACAAAAAAATAAAAATGCTGTGCTGTCCAAATTAAGTAGGACAAAAGTATCACTTTTCCAGAAGGTGGGTAAAAATATAGATCTTGCTTGGCCAAAAAATATCTTTAATTAACTAAAAGGTAAAGCATCTTAGGAATCTTCTTCAACCAGCAAGAACACCACAGTCTCATTCTATCCAAGATAATCTGAATGTTAACTAAAACCAAACAGTTGTCAGCTACAACAAAAGCGTACAGATTGAGGTTTAAATACTAGAAAAGCCAGTAATATGCTCAACATAATAATTATTAAGTTCTGAATTAGAATTGGTAGTTAAATGATGTATATAGAACATCAGCATGTCTATGTGGAGCATAAGAAAAGAGTTAAATGAGTCACATGTAATCTATTAAAGAGTTCCAGTCTTCTTACAAGAGATGGAGTCTTAAGAATCAAATCCAAACAGGTTAAATCCTGGTGGTTTCCTAACAAGCTCACAACTATCCTGGCAAGCAACTGACTACGTTTTATTCTCTCTTACCCTTCCAGGTCTGTGAAACTTCTCTGAAATACTATGGAAAATACTAAGTTTCCTAACAGGAACACTTCAAGTATTTTCCCCTTCTGAGTTCCAAATGGATACTTTGTGAACCCCAAAAATCAAAGACATTTTACCTGGAAAACAAACTAAAACAGAGTCCTAATTTCAATACAGATGCTCTAGAATATAAAGTTCACATCATTCTCCTTGTGCAAGCCAAGTTAAACCAGCAGAGACAGTTAAGCTGTAATAATCACCACACTGAAGGATAAAGCAGTTGACTTCCTAGATATGCAGACTGATGATTTGGAGAGGGGGACGGGGGGAGAAGTCTGTGCCAAAAACTCAGTAACCAAATTATTTTTAAAATATAACATACAAACCCCCTAATTTCACAACATCTTTCAAAAACAGCTTTGTAGAGATACGATCCCATAATAACTCATTTCCTCTATTTAAAAAGGAGAATAACTTTCTCACTGAAGGAAGAAGTTATCAGTTTTGCTTCCATTAGTTTCACTGGGCTTAGATGGAACTAAATAACTGATTTACTCTGCCTATGTACCTTTAAAAAGATTCAGTGATGAAGCCACATTGTAAGGGCAACAGCTTTTACCATTAAGTTGAGTTTTGAACATCCCCAGCATCTCCATAAAACTCATCAGACACGTGATTAAAAAACACAAAATACAACAATAACTGGGCTTTTAGCTCTTACACGAGGATAAAAAAACCACACAAAAAGATACCCTGTGCTTATATGGTGGAAACGTTTCTAGGTTAATAAGCTATAGACTCCATTGCCCTACTGAGTCACTAATAATTTCTGCACCAAAAATACTACTGTATTTCTCAACAGAAAACACAAAAAGGGGGGTAAAAATAACTAAGGTCAAAATAGAGGTGACGATTAAAAACAAACAGCAAAAAAAAAAAATCAAAAACCTGACATACAACATCTGGCTTAGCCATAGGAACAACACAGCTTCAGGGCTGTCCTTTCACTGAGGCTGAGTGACTGTGCGGGGCGTTGGAACATGTGGTTCCAACAGGGTTTTTCCACAGAAGCCTTAAAGAAGAAGTTTCTCACTCAACACAATTAAACCCCATTGCACTATTCAAAAATGCTGACAAACTGCTTATACGAAACCTCGGCATTAGCCCGCAGGTATTCAAAAACCAACATATACAATGAAGATCAATACTGTCACTTCAGAAATAGAGCAAAAACTGCTTGCTTCATTCTCGAGCAGTACCTTCAGCTGTATTCCTGAAGGAAAGAAAGTCTCTGTGGTTACCTGAGGAGTCTTCTTTCTCACACACCACTAACAGAACACATTTCCACTGACTTCCACATATATATCTTCTTACATACTAGAACTAACTTTAAGTCATACAGTGTTAAGAGTCTCTCCCTTGATGATGAAGGGTTCTGTAAAGCCTAAGTCCCGTGACTATGTACTACACACTCTATCAGGATTCATCCAAACAGCAAATGGAGCAGAGGGCACCACAGAACACTTTCACAGTTTCCTAAATGATGAGTAAACATGAAGATTCCCACCGAGGGTTCAAAAAAAAACAACAAAAGAAAGCCACCAAAAACCTTCTTTAAAACCAATGAGATACCACAAAGATATAAGTACTTACAGAAGTGTACCTAAAACGTATACAAATTGTCAGAAACCAAAGCTAAATAACGTGCCATGACCAAGATTTAGGGAGATATGAAGAGTATTTTCCTGTTTTTAACTCACATCAGTCACAAATCTGCAAAAGGAGACTGCTTGCTTATTACAATCATTTCAACTACTGCTGATTGAAGGGTAAAACTGATTTCATGCCACATGAAAACAAACTGTACTATGTTTAAGGCAGAGTGATGCCAAACACCTCCATGGGACAAGAGCTGCCAAGGGCTGTGCGTGCCTTGCAATGCCAGTATTAGAGACTGTCCAAAGGAGGGGAAGTGTCTGATGGACAAGACGTATGAGGAGCAGCCAAGGTCCATGGATTGCTCAGCCTAGAGCAGAGGAGCTGAGGGGAGGCCTGATGGCAGCTGCAGCTCCTCACAGGGAGTGGAGGGCATCGCTGAGCTCTGCTCTGTGTGACAGTGACAGGGCCTGAGGGAGTGGCATGGAGCTGCATCAGGGGAGGGCAGAGTGGGAGTCAGAGAAAGTTTCTTCACTACAGGGACATGGAACGGGCTCCATAGCGCAGTGATCACAGCCCCAACCTATTGCAGTTCAAGTTGTACTTGGACAGTGCTCTCAGACATCATGTTTGGGTGGTCCCATGCAGAGCCAAGAGTTGGAGCCCATGATACTTGTGGGTCCCTTCCAACTTCAGATACTCTATGACTGTGTAAATACAAGAGTATTTACAAAAATACTTGTGTGAAACACGCTATTATAAATATACAATACAGCTGTCAGTTCTCTTTCTTCACATATTCAGTAGTGTGATCAGGAGTCAAACCCCATAACCTATCACCATGGCTTCAGTTAGTACTTTTTCTTCTTTGGTATGATTTGCCATTCAATGTCAGAATGGCAGTAATTATCCTAAACTTCATTTTTTGGCAAAGAAACTTCTTGTCTGTTTCTTTCAGGATGCTCTGCTACCAAAAACATACTTCTTACAAAACTGAAGGTTGCTTGTGATCGGTTACATAAGAAGCAGCCCTTAATTACGAAGCTCTCTGAAGTGCAAGACTTCCTAACTGCCATATGTAACAGGCCAAGGGGTAAGGAAAAGCTGGCTTTGGGTCTAGTGCTGCTGGAGTCTCCCAGATTCCATCTCCTTTTATTAGTTTTGTGAAAATAAATAAATAAATCAGAAAACCAACTATGATTTATTCATTACAATTATATGCAGATGATACTTCAATGGAAATGAAGAGAAAGAAATTAAAGAAAAAAAAAATTTCACTCCAAACACACTAAAAAGATCGCATGAGCTTTCACAGCACAGGCCATTGAACCAAATCTCGAGCATACTGCCAAATAAAACAGAAAGCTGATTTAGAAACAAAGTGCTCCTGTTCTCTTGCATGGTTTCTTCTGCCTCCCTTGATAGAATACCTTTTCACTTGAAAAGGATCTTATGACAGAAACACACATGAAATCACTGTAGATGAACTGACCGTATGGCAGTTTTAGTGCTGACTAGTCCTACACAATTTTCAACAAAGTCATAAGCAGGAAAAAACCTTGTTGCCCTACCCTTGTCTATACAGTCTTTCCATGCAGTAGAATAAGCAAATCTCACTACAGGAACTAGAGAAAGTTACTCATTAGAAACTAAGAAAAATGGTTGCTGCACTGAAAACTAAAAGAAACAACAGCCCTACACACAAACACTTCCCAACTCTAATCTTACAGAACCATCCATGACATGACCAAGAAGAACACTTGAAAGATATCTTCTCCCTTTAAGTTACATCAGATTCTACCAAACCGGCATTGCAAACAACAGAATTGAGTGTTTGGTTCCTGCTCAGCCAATGCAGGTATCTCATGGATGCAACACGTGTGTATCTGTTACAGGACCAGTCTACCACCAACAGACCTTTCAACTCTGGCCCATCAGCACAGTGAATAACAAAATGAACAACAGCCACTGCAGGACTTTTATTTATTTATTTATTTTAATATATCTACAGTTGCATCTACTACCCTACTCATCAGTAAATGTTTAATTAAAAAGTATTTCACAAGATCTAATTGTCAGGAAGCATGTTTTGAGTTTGCAGCTTCTCAATGAAGAGTAAAATAAATAACATTAATAACTGAAAATGCTCAAGTAGTACAGCAGCTTAACAGTAAAATGGGCATCAGAAACAACTGTGGCTCTCTCTTGATCATCAGCTTCCAAGTGATCCAGGTACTGCCACTTCTTATCAAGCCAGGATTCCTAAAAGGGAATTTAAGCTTAACCTCCATTTCAAGACAGTCCTACCAAGCATCTGCCTTAGAACTGGTCATGATAACTGAGTTATCTGTCCCTTCAGAGCAAAGATATCCCATCTCCAGCTGAAAGGACACAACAGAGTGGTAAACAAGAGTGTCTTGTGGAGATCCCACATACACAATGCATATTCATAGAATCATAGAATTACCCAGCTTGGAAAAGACCTTGAAGATCATCAAGTCCAGCTGCTATTCCCTGAACAGAAATCATCACTATCTAGAAATTCAAACTAGTTCCCACTAGTAGTGTCAATTCAGGGATTAAAACCGACTCACCAAAAATCTATTTAAATAACAGATCAGGGAGATACTGTAACTACAAAAGCATGTTTCTTAAGAGGCATTCTCAGCTTTCTTCTTAAGATACTGTATCAGCGACATGTCTACACCACCTCCATTACAATTTTTTGAAGCCCTATGTCATCAATGACCCATCTCCACACCCAGTAATCACCTCTTTGCGTGAATTGCATTAGCATAACTTCCCCTAGTTTTACCTAGAAATAGGAAGTTAAAGAAAGTCTTCACTGCATGATTGTAATACCACAGGAAACAACACAGAAAGGAGTACAGCTTACAAATTCTCCTGAACTAGACCACAATACATGGCTTTGTTCCCTCCCCTTGGAGCTTGAAAAAAAAAATATTAACTTGGCTTTAGAAAACATGAACTTAAGAATCTGTGCTTACTGATAGTCATTAGATAACACACTCAAAATAAGAAGAAGTTGTGATTAAAATATTCCTTGCAGTTCTTTGGTAACCACTCAAGAAGTAGGCTCCCACGGCCAGATACAGGCCTTTCTTTTGTTTTGGTATAACTAGATGACAAAAAGCACGGAGTTCTGTCTCTTCAGTGCATGAGCACTTTAACATGCTTAAATAGCAAGAACAAACCTTTCTAGTCAATAAACTGCTGCCTATTGGATATAACTTCTTCTGTCCTTTGATAACATTACAGACTCAAATAAAGTTTCATTTTACTATTCAAAAACAAGTCACATGAGTCCTTTCACCAAGTCTTTCCCAAACTTCTGATTTTTTGAGCTGTGCTTTTGCATTTTGTTGGGCCCTCCATCAACAACTTACAAGGGAGAAGTCATCTTAATCAGTAAAAACAATTGCACTGATATTTTAGCCGAATCCAATTGCATTGATTTGCATCCCAAGTCTTCTCTCAAAATAATCATATCTGAGTAGTCACGACTGAGAGAGGATTTGCATTAATCCATTCTGCTGAATAAACTGCACTTTTATAAGAAGAAAATAAAGCAGAAACAATAATAATAATAATAAAACAAAAAACAACCAGCAAGTGATTTCATAATCTACTTTATTATTTCATTAAGCTTTGTAATTGTGATTAAGGAATAGTAAATTCACAGTTCTGTAAAGTGCTCGTGGAACTAGATACAGACACATACACACATAACTATTTCTTTCTTGCCATATTCTGTATGAAAAGGCAACTCTGATCTAACCACTACCCTGAGCAGGAATTGCATCAGACTGAGAGACAACGAAATAGATGTAACTTCTGATCGCTTGTTTCATTTCCCTGTTGCATCTGTTCAGAAGACAGATTTACTTTATAATACAGAAAACATTTAGTTCATCCACAAACCACATCACAGTCACTGAGGTAGGCGCAGTTTGTTTTCAGCTAAGCTCACTGTAAAACAACAAGCTAAGATAGTTCGGGCTGTAGAGCCCTAACAGCACAGTTTGACAGCGCCTGCAGAGCCCACTGAAAGCTCCAACCCACATGGCAACATTAGCGTAAAAATCAAAAACCTGCAAGGATGGGATCATCCCGTTTGCATTAATACAAAGGGGTCAGAATTGAAGCTCAGGAGCTGCTTCAAGAGCTCTTCAGTCATCCACGATGCAGGGATAATAGCAGCTGCAATAAGAACCACATAACAGCCACTTCAACCATTCAATTTCCATCCACTGCTTCATATGAATCACAGCCTTGGGTAAGCAGATGTACGGAAACCAAGAGAGCTTTAACGTCTGAGCAGGAGAGCTGTGCATGAAAGGCACAGCTACAATAAGGACGCAAAGACTGTGAGGGAACACATCGTTCGCCTGTTTGCATTTCTTCATGCAAATTAATATAGATCAAACTGGGAGAGCTGCAGATCTTTTGCAGTGTATCTATATCATTTCCCATTAAGCAAAGCTTTCTTATATTGACGGATATAAAGAAGCCAAACAAGTCCAGAATCAATGTAAGTGACAAACATGTTAAGTGGAGCACACAGAAAAGATACAGAAAAGAATTTCAAGAAACAGCAATACAAGCACCAGAAGAGCACTTTATTTTCCATCACTCAAATTTATTACTGTCAAATTGCATTTTAAACATTGAAAACATGCACAATCTACAAAATGGTGCAGAAAAAAAACCTACGTTTATCTTCTAGAATTAAGCCACCCTAATTTGGTTTTATTTGGAAGAGCACTCTGAGCATACATCCAAAATCACAAAAGCTGCATCCTTACCCTGGAAATCACTAGTGATGGGACAATGCATTCTGTTATTTAACTCTATGAATGCTGTCATTTCTCCTAATAAACATGCAGTGGCTGCACCTACTGCACACAGCTGAGACCAGGGGGCAGCAATACTGCCAAACACAAACCAAAACAGGTTTGATTCCTTATGAACCTACAAGCGGCCAGAGCTTAATAACAGAGGAAAAAAACAAACAAACAAGGCAGCTAGCATTATGGAAGAGCTGCAGAAGTTATTCAGAGTTACATAATTAAAGTACCTAATTTTAAATGTAATCTCACAATCATTTCACTGCTTCATCAGCTTTTGTAAAAAAAGATGAAAAACCACAATGCTGCAAATACTTTGAGCATGGATATCTTCTCTTCTAAGTCAATGCTAAGTCCTGTTAGCTCTATGCAACCAGATTTGCCTAACTCCAATCCATTAGAAGGCCATGGCTTGCATACCAAATGCTTTGCTCATACCAACAGTTCAGCAAAACTAAGAAGAATCTCTGAAATCCATCTCTGACGTAAGCACCGGCTTTTCAAGTACCAACAGATACTCGTGAAACCAAAAGCATAATCCAAGCCCATAACAAATTGTTATCCGTGAAACAGCAAAAAAATCTGTCCTTAAATGTCATGATGCACCTTCAACCAAGTGCAGGGTAAGAAATGAGCCACACTTTCTTTTTTTTAAAAGCCTTTTGGAAGGCATTTCCATATAACTGCTGATCTCGTCCATAAGAAATCACACTGAAACCTCAGGTAGGACGCAATGAGTGGTACCCTACAGAATCCAGCTCTGTTATTTAATCCATATTCACATGTTTGTTTCTTGACGCAAAACAGGATGAACATTTAAGTGACAGTAACAGCAAGCACTAAGAAAAACACAGCACCGAGGCTTCAAGGTTGAGATAATGAGACAATGTGAGTACCTCCAGTGCGTTATTTTTGCAATATTATGCATTACTTTGCTCTCCTTCCAACACCTATTCTATTTGGATGCTATTTTCCTCAGTGCAAACCCATCCCTCTGTCCTCACCTCAATTCAAAAGCAAAGTTCCCAAGCAGCTTCCCACAGCCAGAACTCAGTGCTGCCCTGATCAAAACGAGTGGGGAAACCTCTGCTACTGTTCCCAGACACAAAACAGCCTCCATCCTCCCTCCCTAACCTCAACATTCACAGTTTTTCCCATCACGACAACCACCAAAATCACACAGAAGCGCAACGTCGGTCCCAGCTCCAGGCACCAACCTTCAGGGCAGGAGAGCTTTCTCCAACATGCTTCAAGTCCCACAATTAAAACACCACAAATTAAACGCATGCCAATGCTTACAGCTCCGGGCTCCCAGATGCTCCTTTTCAAAGCTAACGTAAAGAAAATGGAAAGAACAGGGCCGACCGTACCTCTTCCAGCAGCGTGACCGTATTCCTGCAGTTCTGCAGCCGAGTGGTGAAGCTGGAGGTGGTGGGCGAGTTGTAATCCTCCGTGGTCTCGGCGATGAACTCCGAGACGGTGATCTGGTCCGGCATGATCCTGACCCGGGGGAGAACCCAGAGCGGAGGAAACCGAGCAGTTTGAAGGGGAAAAGAAAGAAGAAGAAGCAAAGGGCAGACGTTAGCAGGCAGCGCAGCTCAGCGCAACCCCGCAGCATCCGAGCGCCGGGGCGGGAGGTGGAGGGGGCGCGGCCGCCCCTCGCCCCGCCGCTGGGGAGCGCTCCCTCGGCCCCCGACGGCTGCGGGGACGGAGCCGCCTCCGAGCAGCGAGCTTCACGGAGGGAGGGAGAGAGGGAGGGAGAGCGGGGAGGAGGAGCCCCCACCCGCCGCCAGCCGTCCCCGACCCCACCGAGCTCAGCACGCACTTGGGCGGGCTCCGGCTGCGCCCCCCGGCCGCGGGGATGGGAGGGGAAGGGGCCGGGGGAGGCCGGGGCTGCCGGGGGTTGAGCCGCCGCCGCTGCTGACAGTCACCGCCGAGTGACACGCGCTGCCCGGCGCCCGCCCGCAGCTGTTACGTGGGCCAACGAGGAAGTGCCGTACGCATGCTCCGCCGCCGCCCCTCCCTCTCTCCGCTCCCCGGCGGTGCCGCCCCCTCCCCGGCATGAAGCCCCCTCCCCTGTCCCTCTGTCCCGATGGGGGTGAGGAGCGGGGCCTGGTGGAGAATTACAGCGGGCGTAACGATGGATTGGAGTTAGAACTGAAATCAGCATCGACGTTACCAAAAAGAAAAGAAAAAAAAAACAACAAAATAAAGGGGGGCACTTTGGTTTAAGCGGACATGTGGCGGGTTTCCAACTGTAAAGAAAGAAATATCGAAGGAGTAAACAGTGGTGGTTAGATAAGTCAGTAAGCAAATAGCTGTTGGCGCGGCGGGTGACATCCGACGCCTCGGGCTGTGGGTTTTACTGCCTTCTGGCACCTCTGATTGTTGGGATCCATATGTGCCTTTATGGAGAAGGCTGGGTCTCTGGGGGCTCAAGTCATTATGGTCATCTGCCAGTTCAGCCTGATTTACTGAACCTTACTATGGCTTTTCCATCTCTTTGTCTTAGGGATTCTCTCCACAAAAGCACAGTCTTGTGACTCTTGACATCTGAACAGCTGAAAATGAGCAATGTGATATGGACGTGTCCAGCTCAGTGCTGTGTGTGTCAGCACCTACTCCTATACGTCAGCGCCCTGTACGTGTCATTCTAACAAAACTCTCAGAAATAGTTCAATATACCAATAAAAAGTTGCAATGCCTGAGGAAATGTTAAAAGGAGAGACCTGCTTTGTGGCTACTCATACAAATGATTTTCCTTAGCAGGATCTGCATGCGGCCCTGTCAGCAAAAACATGATCCCAAGATGTGGTACTGCCTGCACATTGCTGGGTAGGTGAATAGGGATAGGGATGCAGATGGGGTTGGGGGATAGGGACAGGGATTGGGATAGGGTTAGGGATGAGGATGGGGATAGGGATGAATATGAGGATGGAGATAGGGATGGAAATGGAGATAGGAATGGTGACAAGGATAAGAATAGGGACAGGAATAGGGATAGGGTTAGGAATAGGGATGCATCCTGCCTCGTAGGAGCCAGATTTCAGGGCTGGCCAGCACTGCACGCTGGGAGACTTGAGGTAGGGTGGGCAGGAGGAGGAGGTTGCTCAGAAAAGAAGCGTGTAGGAGTTGCACTGAAAAAAAAAAATAAAAAAATGGAGCGAGAGGAAAAAAGAAGATTGAGAGAGCAAATGGAGGAGGTAGGAAGAAAATCGATTGATGATCGTGTTCTTAAGTGCGGTGGAGGAGGAAGAGAGAGCAAGGAGATGAAAATGGTTGCTGACATGAGGAGTGTGGACAGATTGCAGAGAGGATGGGTTTTTTTCATACTATTTAGAGAAAATCTGAACCGCAGAGTCAAAGAATTCTCAACATAGGAGAGAAGAAAACAGGTGGGGAAACTGGAGCAGCCAAGAATGGCAAAGTGAAGGCATTGCTGGGCACCAACCACTTGGCATACATTTCCTCATTAGGCAAAAAAAGTCTTCTCAAACATAATACCAAGCATATAAAAAGTAGAATGAATGCAGGAAATAAAGGCAACAGAGCAGGGCTGAGAGATGAAAAAGGAAGATCAGATGCTACCGATCATAATTGCATGTTAGTCTGATTTTTTTTATTTTTTTTTTTTGACAGTTCTTAAATTGTTCACTTTATTAAAGGGAACATGGTGCTCAGTTCTGCTGCTTTGAAGTGGCATTTGATCTTTCCCTGTAGAAATGCTCATACAGAAAATAACCCTATAGGCATGACCTCTTTAGGCTGACATTATCTCCATTTAAACTCACTGGTAGAGGGATTAGCTAATTAATATCATCATAATAATAAAAAAGATGCAACTTGCCTATGAAAATGTGCTTGCATTTTAACTAGTCAAATTATATAACTGTTTCAGCTAGCAGGGCAGATTTCAGATTTAACCACGTTTCCTGTTTTGAGCATTTGAGATTCACTTCTAAACGTGTAAGATGCACCTCTCTATAAATTGTCACTAACAGAAATCACTGTTTAGCATCACAAATGGCACAGAATAATCAGCAGGATGTGAAAGTTCTTTTTCACAGCGTCTGCTCTCGGGATGCCTGTGCCTGGGCTGGGGGAGGCTGTGCTGCCTGGCCTTGTACTTCTCCACCAGTTGGAGAGGGAAAGGCATCGCTGTGTCCATCCTCAGATGGGCTGGAATGGGGAAGCAGGGTGCAAGCAGCCCTGGAAACACGTCTGTTGACTGACAATTCATCGCAGTTAAGGAAGTTGTTCGTATTTTCCATCCCACCCAGTGATTCAATCTACAAACCCATTTGATTCCCTTGGCCTTCCTTACTGTGTTTGCCAACAGGAGAGTTAATTACAGCTATTGCACCTCAGAAAGTTGGTAGTATTTCTGCAGCATTTGTGATACCGTGCTCAGGGAGAGGCTGGCCAGCATAGCAACAACAGCAGAAATTACTAACACAGGTGTTTTGCAATCAGCTGAATAGCAACCACGGCGTTTTTCGGTTTATAGTACTCCAGTCATTTTATATTTAGATTGAGATCAACAGTTCATTCACATGAGCCAAGCACTAGTCATCAGGTGACGATGACTCTTGTCATCATTACGAACTTTCAACCACCACCCATCTGGGCCAGGGGTGAGCAGCTCACACAGCTCCTTTCAGCTTCAGCCCCACAAACAGCTCAAACCCCACAGCAAGAATTATTTGTCCACTGGATATCAGGAGACAGAGAGGGGAGATTGTGGCCCTGCTGTACTATATCAGTCCCTCCCCACCAGCTGTGATCACACAGAGCAGCCCGAGGCCCTGAGGCCTCAGACATTGCAGCAGCCTCACGGGCTCATGCACACCTCAGGTGTGACTGCCACTCGTTTTTGGGAACCCAGCATAACCCTGGACAGGCAACAAAATGCTGCCAGACTTGCTCAGGGAATCTGCTACCCACACAACATGCAGACTGCCATGGGGCAGTCACTTATTTCTTTACTTCCGAGTCTTGTCTTGGCTATTACCATGGAGAAAACTGGTGTAGATCAGACATTAATGTTTAATGAAAGGAGCAAATCATCACAATGTATATGTCATCAAATCATTGAATCAAAGAAT
This sequence comes from Coturnix japonica, assembly GCF_054131305.1. Classification (NCBI taxonomy): domain Eukaryota; kingdom Metazoa; phylum Chordata; class Aves; order Galliformes; family Phasianidae; genus Coturnix; species Coturnix japonica. The sequence goes on along the minus strand of NC_140664.1, from coordinate 8,280,968 downwards.
TGTCTGAGTTGGAAGCGACCCTTAGAGGCCATCTAACCCAACTCTTCTGTATTGAACAGGGACACCTACAGCTAGAGTAGGTCGCTCAGAGCCCTGCCCAGCCTGGCCTTCAATGTCTCCAGGGATGGGGCATTTACTACATCTCTGGGCAACCAGTTCCAGTGTCTCATCACACTTAGAGTAAAAAGCTTTTTCCTTATATCCAGTGTAAATCACTCCTCTTTTAGTTTGGAATCATTTCTCCTCATCCTATCACAGCAGACCCCTCTAAAGAGTTTCTTTCTTTCTTTCTTATAGCTCCCCTTTAGACACTGAAAGGCTGCTCTCAGGTCTCCCCAGAGCCTTCTCCTCTCCATCTCTCTCAGCCTGTCATATGTCTTAGTTAACTACTTAGTTGCTACACTCTTCATCATCTTCACAAACATGGAGTTACCAGAATAGCAACAGAAGTAGTGGAGCTCTGAGAACCATCAGAAAAATATCCTTAGGCTGTATTACTGTACTACACTGATATTCTGGACAAATTGGTAGTTTGGTGTTATATTCATACCTTTCAGCTAAACACAACACTCAGCATCATTTCCCATCCACTTTGTTACCCCAGCCTAGTGTATGGGAGCTATATGGGGCATAGGCAGCCATGGAGTTTGATCCCCCAAAAGAATACATTTGTTCTTTTGGATTGAGCTTCCCTGGGAAAACATGTACATGCCAATTGCTGTTACATTTCTGTAAGTTGATTTTCAGAGGACTTCTGAAAAAATTAATGAGAAATGCTCATTTAGATTTATAGCAATCAGTATTAGAACACAAATATTTCCTATTCAGCTCTTCTCTTTTGAGATGAATGATGACTTTAGAAGACAAAAGGAGCTTCAAATTAACAAAAATCTTAGCAGAGTGTGTTTGGCTTCTCATTTTGAAATAGCTCCTGTACTGAAAGTCAGGAAACCTTTTTTTGTTAATGGAACTCCCATAGCTTTGTTACATTTAACAGAACCACCCAATTTATGTAAGGCTGTAGATAGAATACCACTCCTTCATGCTGCAGCTGGAAACATTCAGCCTGGAGGACCTTCACCCTCAGAGGACGGTCCCATCAGCTCACTGAACCTTGTATGGAACGTAGCAGCTACATATTCTAACCTGCAGCATGTTTGAGCTTTTAATATCACATAAATGCATGATGTACTCACAGGAAAAGGCAAAGTCTATTTTAAACAGCAAAGCCTACATCACACATTGTGACTGGTGCTAATTTGCTGAAGGGAACTTGCATGGTAAACTGCAAAAATGTTTTACTTGAGAAAGAAAGAATGCAGTTGGATTTGACATTTGCAAACAAATTTTTAAAATAATTATGTTATTTGGATAGAACAAGCATGTAAATTTCCAAGCAAGGAAAACCATTCATATCTAAAGAATGATTTCTCTACATGGAGAAAACCAGTATCCATATCCAGCAAACGTACTGGTTGCAATCCTGTGTTTTCAAGCTGCAGTATCTAGCGGTCAGGCTTGTGAAATAGATGAGCTGAATTATTTCTGTTACTGCTGTGGCTGTTTTGAATAAAAGAATCAGCTGATTTCAATTTTCATACTGGCATTTCAAAGCATTTTTCGTCATCTGGTATTTGAAATTATTTAAGAAAACATAAGCAACTGTCTTAGAAACTACAGTATTCATTTAATATCCTCTTAGCACTAGCAACAGTGGCCTAAACAAAAGGTTCCTTTTGCACTCTTTTAATATTAATATGATAGCAATAAGAGAATCCATTGTGTTCTCAATATAAATGACACATTGGTAAGATTTGCATTTTTAACACTGTATGTACCAAATGAGAAACCAAATTATTAAAAGCACAGATCTGAATGATATGTTTTGAATGTTATGAGCAAGGAGCTTAGCTGAGTGATGACTAAGCCCAAACAGTTATCTCAAAGGCCAGCTGAAAACAGCACTGAAAACACTGCAGAGCACTGAGTTACACAAGATTAAGCCAATTCAATTGCTGATTCAGTTTTGCCTTTGTTGTTTTGGTTTTGTCATGCAAGACCAAGAGCCATGCAGACAAACACATAATGGCATTCCAGGCTCACAGTAACAACAGCAAGAGTGGCCCCTGAACCTCTGCATTCTTCAATGAGAAAAACAGCAAAACATTAGCGTGGAGCAAGGAGCAGAGAGGGCTGGTGACAGGCATGCTCACTTTTTGTTGCAGATGTGATAATTTTGGTACCTTTATTTCAGGCAGGGTCTTTTGTTGTTAGAGATGCTCATTTAAGAAATCTAAATATATATATATATACATAAACAAGCAAACAAACAAAAAAAAAACCAAACCACAGTATATTCTTCTATAAGGACTGTATTTTGCTGCACTGAAAAAGATCGAGCTCTTGGGAACATCATAGAAACCTCTGGAAAATCTAACCCTTGCCTGCAGTGCAAGCATGAGCCTGTTGCTTGCTGCTGGTCTCACGGGGCTGCTGGCCCCGTGTCACCCACTAATGCTCTGTGTGGTTCTCCTGGCTATCCATGGTTATCCCATCTGAGTGCTTGCAAGATCACTGGGAAGAGCATGGCAGAAATATCTGCAGGAAACCAGAGGAGTTAAATGTCGGTTGGCATGAGAGCAAGGGATGCAAATAGCAAGACAAGGGCAAAATAGCATGAAGGAGTATTCTGTGATTAAACTGAGAGAAATTAGAGTCTTTATAAAGTGGGAATCAGGAATAGCTGAATACTTTTTCTTTTTTTTTCTAATATAGAAAATAGCAATGACTAAGATCAGTAACTGGTACAGCAAAAATGAACATGTTGCAGGGCAGCTGGCATAGCAGGCTCTCCAAAACAAAAAGAGAATGCAATAAAGCCTCAACCCGCACTGCAAACATTTCAATATTTTCTCTTTCCCTCTGCAAATGACACAGCTTTGTCATTCTCAAGGCATATTTCTGGTTCTAAGCTACATCCAGCTAAGCTGCTAGATATATGCTGATGGCAATATGCATCTTGCATATTGAAACTGATGGTTCAGGCCAAAACGAACTTGGGAAGCAGTCTGAAAACTAGATAAAGGTTTGTAGACCTGATATCTTGTTCTTGAGCTGCCATTCACAGCTGTGACATGGGTATTTTATTGCTATGTGCTTTGTTTCTCTATCTGTGGAATGCAGACAATTACATTTATATTTCTGGGTGAAAGCATACTGGGATCTCCAGCCGAGTAGTGCTATTGCAGGACACAGTGTTTTTACTGTATATTTTATTGTATGAGTTTTATAAAACAGCTAAAGGAAGAGAAGGGCTTTCAGGCCAAATAATTTCATCAGCATTTTACTGGATAGAAAATAAAAGGATTGGAAAGAAAATAAAAGGACTTTCTGCTATTTGTTCATGATATGAAAATATGAAGGTCAGAGATCTGATTTTTAGTTAGGTTTAGTTAGGTTTGGTTTTCTTTTTTCTCCATATCTATCTCGTACGAGTTTGTCAGCACTTAAACAGTATCTAGTGAAAGAAGTGAGTCTGAGACCCTGCCACACCAATCAGATGTACAGAAGTCAGTTATGCCTTTATGAGAACTTTTTTAAGGTAATCTTATGAATGAATCTACCAAGCTGAGGTTCAAAGGCTGGCATATAGTGTTGAATAAATATTATTAATTCTTCAGTTTTTTACAAACTGTACATGCTTTAAAGCTCAAAGCATGAAGCAAAAATGCCTCCATTTTAAAATTAGGGTCTGTCTGTCTTCTAAAGTAGACATTTGATGGTCATTGTTGTGGGGTTCTCTTAAAACTCAGGGCAGCTGAAGGAATCTGGTAGCTTTTGGAAACTGATATTGCCATGCAGACCTACTCCATCAGCTCTGTGTTCAAATGATGCTAAATGAAATAAAGAGCTTTGGAAGATCAGTCTAGAATTCCATCATAGCAGCTCTTTTCTCTGGCTAGTCATTTGTTTCTATATTTAACCACTTTAGGCCACTGAAAATGAGCTTGCCACTTCCTAAGTTAACTGGTTTTCCACTGACTACAGTAGAAGACGATCATCTTGTTTCAAAATCAAGTGGAAATATCCAGCTTAATTGCTTCATACTTTTCAAAAGATAATTGTCTGACATCTGGACTCTTGCTTATTCAGGCACCATGGGCTTAAAAAGCAAAAATATGCATAACCGTGTGAAAAAGCAAATACACCAAAGGAAGATTTATTCAATTTTCAGATCATCAGCAATGATTCACCCCCTTTGGCTGGACTGGAGTGCAGTATGGCCTCCCCCCCAGGGAAAAGGAGAAGATGAAAGACTCACGCTGCTGGGTAGAGGGCAGTGACCTGTGCCAGGAGAGCTCCATCCAGAGCTCCAGGTACAAAGCAAACCACTGCCTGTACTGCAAATGTTGTTGTAGGGAGTTCAAGTCAGGCAATCCAAATGTCATTCTAGTGGCTCAAAAAAATACAGCCAAAACTTTAAAACAAGAGCACTCACCATCCAGAGACTGAATAAACAAAAGCATATTTAGACAACTGTGTGCTATTTTGTGTTTTGCATCACCAGAAGAGGAGAGTCCCTCGTCTTTCAAGCCCCCACACAAAACTTGCCACAGAGTTTTTGGACTGATCTCATAGATGTGTTGTTTGCAAAGTTAAAACAACATCAGTTACCAGATCTGGATGACTTGAGAGGACTTACAAAGTGTCCTTTTTATACCCTTCCCTCCCTATCCAACTTTGACATTTATGAAAGCAAAGCAAGGCAAAATACATCATAAGTGTTATTGTTTGCTCCAGTACCCACATGGGCCGTCAATGCTCTGATTCAATCTTTACTGATTGATTGATTGAGTGATTGAATATTTTCATGCTCAGAAGGATCAATAGGTCCTGTCCAAAGTAGCACATATTGCAATTGATAAAAACAATTAATCTGGGTTTTTTCACATTTTTTTCCTGCTTTTTATACTTCAAACCTGTTACTCAGACATTGGTCTTTCTTCTTTCTTACCGATTCCATAATGAATCTCTTGAAGAAAAACTTGAAAGCCTGGAAGCTGAAGATCTCATGTCTCATCTGTCACGACCAGAAAACTACCTAGATGAGGAGAAAAGATGGTGCAAGTCAATAAAATTGTCCAGAGCTGTGAACCTACAAGGTCAGTTATTCACAGTTTGAAAAAAAAAAAGTTTGTTAATTAATGCATCGGGGATGTCAATTTATCATGGAGTATTTGATTACTGTATTTGATATTGTGAGTTTCATTAGAGTAAACAGACCCATTAGGAATCCGCTGAGAATAACACCTTGCTAAAAACTGCTACGTGAGAGCTTCATTTAGCTGACTAGGAAAACTGGCTTTGTGTAACTAAATGTGGCATGTACTCGCTTGGCTGATCTGTGTGCTGAGTGGGAGTGCAGCCTGCCCAGCTACTCTGACACTTCTCACTAGAAGACCCTGTTTTCAGATATAACTTCATATTAACCATTCAGGCTGAAAATTTCTGTGTCAGGTGCACGCATCAGACTGATTCTTTTTTTGGAAGATAGAGATATGATTTGAAGGACAAAGAGTTTTGGCAGAAAAAGTGGATTGACAGGGAGGAATAATGCGTGTAGAAGAGTAGAGCTCCTCTCTAGTAGGTTAGCCCCTAGTCTGTACTGATGTATGCAGCTGTTCCCGCCCAGGTATAGGACTCCACACTTGTCCTTCTTGAACATCATTAATTCCTCTCTGTTCAGTTCCTCATCCTGTCCAGGTCTTGCTGAATGGCAGCACAGCCTTCTGGTGTGTCAGTCACTCCTTCCAATTTCACACCATCAGTAAACTTGCTGAGGGTGTACTCCAGGTCATTGATGAAGATGTTAAACAAGACCAGATCCAGTGCTGATCACAGGGGAATACTGCTACTCACAAACCTTCAAATAGACTCTGCACTGCTGGTCACAGCCCTCTGTCTACCCAGACAGCTATGACACTGTAGAAGGCCACTAGATTGGTCAAGCTCAATTTCGCCTTGATGAATCCATGTTGAGAACTCCTGATAACCTTCTGTTCTTCCAGAAGACAGTTGTTCCAGAACATAAACCTTTTCATCAAGCTTTTATCCCACCATTATGTTCCGTATTATTTCCAGTTTAAGGCTGACAGGGAAGAAAAGTGATAGAGATGCTGCAGAGTCTCTGGAGGAGGTGGACAGGACTGGGACGCTGAGAGTACATAGCACAGCCCATGTGTCCAGTTCACAATTTCTATCTGAGGACTCCACTTAAATCTTCCATCAGTTTTTGTTTTCCTCACTGAGAGAGCTGTCTTATTAATGCTGTCAACCTATTTCCCTAGAGACTGCTGTAGTTTGTTTATGGGTTTTGTCCTGTTTGTTTTATGTTTCCAAATTTGTCATGTGGGTCTGGAGGTCTGCCAATCCTGAACATTAAAAATAACGTAGGATAATCCCTGGCTACAAAACATATGGGATTCAATTAAAAATTGCAACATACATGGTTGTTGTTTTTTTGATAGGATGTTACTGTCTTTCTTTTCCCGTCTGTTCCTGAGCCAGTATGATACATTCAAGTAATGTGGTCAAAATCTGTTTTCCCATTAGCAGGACTAGGCAGCTCCTTAACCAAACCGATTTTGGATTTTTTACATGTATGCATAATGGAGCCACATATGCCACCAGTTTGGTAGCATGGGAGAAGAAACATTTACAGCTCTATCCATAACTCTGTCATACTGAGCTGTTGTTTAAAGAACGTGTGTTCTTTGAAACAAAGGCAAGGATGTAAGATATTTCTAACTTATAGATGGATAAAGTATAAGTTATTTACCTTACACTCAGAATATTATGCTTGAATATTATATTATGCTGGAAAAAAAGAGCTGGGAAAGTCCTCCCCCAGCAAATAACAGAGTCCCCCAATCTTACAACAACATCGCAGCCACTGGAAGCCGTGGATCTGACTCAACCCACAATGACATGTCTGTTTGTTGTTTAACATTGCAGCACATCTGTTCCTTTTAATAATATTATCCATCTCCTTAGGTAAAACAATCACCTTCATGATTGCAGGTTCACACTATTCAAATCTAACCAGTGATAGATTAAAAAAGGAAAAGTATAATGGCTCGATGCTTTTTAAACAAAGCACTGATCTAGGAATGCAGGTAATAGTGATTTACATTAGATTTACATTAGATTGTTTTGAATGTATGGTAATTTATTTGTATTTAATCCATTTTTCATAAATTCCCCGAAGTCACAGAATTTCCTTAATTCTGCTCAAAAAAGCCAGTTAAAATTTTTAATTATTCACATGTTATAGGCAATGTTACAGCATTTAATGGAATCATAGTATCATAGAATGGCTTAGGTTGGAAGGGACCTTAAAGATCACCCAGTACCAACCCCCTGAGCCTCCAGGCCGAACAACTTGAACTCCCTCAACCTTTTTTCATAGGAGAGGTGCTCCAGAACTTTAATCATTGTCATGACCCTTTTCTGGACCCTCTCCACAGCTCCATTTCCTTCCTGTATTGGGGAACCCAGACTTGGGTAGAGTACTCCAGATGGGGCCTCACAAGGGCAGGACCCCCAGGTCCTTCTCTGCAGGGCTGATCTCAGTGAGCTTTTCTCCCTGTCTGTACGCATACTTGGAATTACCTCTACCCAAGGCACTTGGCCTTGTCAAACCTCATTAGATTCTTGTGTGTCCACTTTTTAGTGTGTGCAGGTACCTCTGGATGGTGTCACAGAATCACACACAGAATCACAGAATTACCCGGGTTGGAAGGGACCTCAAGGATCATGTAGTTCCAACCCCCCTGCCTAGCAGGGCCACCAAACATACACATTTACTAGATCAGGTTGCCCAGGGCCCCGTCCAACCTGTCCCTCCCTTCTACAGTGTCAGTATTTGTGCTTAGATCCCAGTGGCTCAGAAATTAGTCACATTCATTTTCTAATTCTATTCATTTCTGCACATCTCAGTACTAAATCAGCAAATAAAGAGAAATATGGAAAAATCAGGAAAATTATTTATAAAGAAATCTAGTTGATTGAAGAAATCAGGAGTGATTGATGAGAAAGAGCAATGAGAAGGAAATATATGTGGGTTCTCCAAAGAGGAGTTCGCCTAGTGATGAAGATGCTCAAGCAGGTTCAAATCCCTGTCTCTGTGACCTTGGACAAGTTATTAGTATTGCATTCAGATGACAAATTCCTCAGGCCTTGTATCTGTGAGAGTGTTTAGTCTGAAGTAAGAGAAGTAAGAGAAAGAGACCTAGCAAAGAGCAGGATGACATTGAAGACACTTGAAAGCTGAGTGTCAACTGAGGTGCGTTAATACGGTAGTATGGTCTATTAGTCCTCACATGAGGAAAGCATTTACTTTTGTGCCTGATTATGAATATATGCAATCATGTTGAATTAATTGGTAAAATCTAAGTGCTTGACTAATCCTAGCTTATAACTAAGTAGTATAATGAGTTGAATCTCCATGTTTTTAAGATCACAGAACCAGTAAAAGAGCATGAAAAGGCAATGAATTCTTAGAGTAGAAGATAAAAATTACTGAGTTGAATGGATAATAGGCAAGAAGAACATTTTATGGTAGGTATTTTACAGATGAGATGAAAATATCAGGAGTCTTTTCTGCCGTCTTTAATTACCTGTATTTTACATTGCTTAAACTCTGTGTGATTTCATGCATAAATCACTTAATGACCAATTTTACTTTTCTTTTTGGTTTGGAGGATTAATTTTTGCTTTAGCAATAGAATGCAGAGTCAGAACAACCTGGGGAATACATAAATAAGTATATATTTTGCATGCCTAATTAATATTTTAGGAGAAATATTAACCAGCCAGTTTTCATGAATGTTTGAACTGGAGTTAACCTAACTAGAAAAAAACAAGCAAAAGTTAATACTGTTTCTACAGGCACTGATGTGGCAATAATAGTAGTTGTACACCACCATGCTGAAAATCAACTCCCTTTATGTCCAAACAATAGCATGAATCACAGAATTCTGACCTTGATATACAAGTGTGATCATGGAGTAATTATAGCTTTTGTGCCTTCTGTATAAACAGACTGCTTTATCTGGAAATGCTGTAGGGTACTGCTTCATTCTGCAATTTACAGCTAATGACTGAGCAGGCAGCTTTTATATCCCAAGAAGTTTTAAATTGCACAGGTAGAAAAAATCTTATTTCCTGCAAATGAAATAATTACGCTGGTAACTTGAACTACAGGGAAGCAATTTGTTGCTCTGTCTAACTTCTGTTGAACATCTTCTCTTTAAAATTTAAAGATTATTTTCAAAATCACATTTTGAAAAGGTCATTGAAGCCATTGTCATGACAAAAATACAGAATTAAATTACTCAATCCATGTAATAGCTGACATGTTCTTGAACGAATTATGAGATTAAAGAAAATATCTTTCATTTTATGCCAAAATCAACTGAAAGGTTGTTTTGTTTGTGTCTATGTCGGTATCATCCAAACAGGATGTGAGAAACATATGTTCTATGGTTTCACTTTAATCCATGATTTGGATAACACTATTAACATGTGGTCTAATGTCCGTCAGTGGAGGAAATCTGAGGATATTTGTCTGGACATGTCAACTCAGACCTTTCTAATACAGCCAAAGGAATGAAGACCCCATCATGACCTCATGCATTAGCTGTATTTTCAGTGCTGCATCAAACTGCAGCATCAAAGCACTAACATTCTTATGGGTATGAGCTGAACAGCAAAAGAAGCAATAATAGAAAAACTGTAAATGAATTGCACTAACCAAGGCTGTGCATATATCTCTTTGTTAACTAGTCTGTTATACTCTGGGTGCCCATGCACAGCTGTCCTTATAAGAAGTCTTGAACAGGATTTTAGGACTTGCTGTAATCATCGTCTAGGAAGCCAAGGGCAAGAGGAGTTGCATGGTCACTGCCTGGTTTGACTGCTCAAGGCAGGAAAGCAGCACTCAGTAGACACCACAGGAGCTGGTGATGACTCAGGATGTATTTCTTTCCACAACATCTACGACTTGTCATTCAGTCTCATATCTCCTTGAGCACTGTCACCTTCCTTTTTAATGAGCAGATTGTTGCAGACCACATGAGCTGGTTGGGGTTCAGGGGTGTCCCCAGTCAAACTCCACTCACTTTGCCAGTGATAATTGTGTTCCTTACAAGTTCTAGACACATCACAGTGTCTAATAGCTTACAGCCCTGAAGACCTGACTGATACTTGCTTCGAGTCTGTATCTAACAGTTTCTGTCAACTGTCAATTGTTCAGTTTGTAATCTATTAGATAATTACACTGATGTCTTTAGATAACTCTAGTTTCTTAATCAAAATGCTGTTTGGTGCCGAAAGGTCTACTAAAGTTCACACTTATTACATCGATAATATTGATTTACTTCAAGAAAATGTAAACCCTCAAAAATATCAGGACAGCTTTCTTCAAATAAAATAAATTTCCCTTAATTCCATCCTGATTGCCACAGATTACATTACTTTTCTGTAATTCTTTATGAATAGTGCCTGGAATTAGCCATTCCAGTGTTTTACAGTGAATTGATGTCAGTTTGAAAGGATTACTAATCCTCAGGTCATTCTCTCAAGCTTTTAAATTTACTGGCAAAGTAAAAGCACTCTTCCATTCATCTTGGGATATCCAAATGTTTGAATATGTACTGCAAATACTGAAAATTAACTTTTAATTAGCTTCTTGGACAGTATTCTTTAACATCTGATTAGAAAAGAATCTAGTTTTAGGGGATGTCATTGCTGTTAGAATTTTACTACCTACCCCTGTCCAATGATAAATTCCTCCTATGATCATGAAATGACCATGACGTAATATTTTTATTGTGCAAAGGGCTACAGAAATTTGCACCAGACAACCTTAATCTGGTTTAGAAATTCATGCTGCAAAAGATGATAATCCCAAAGCTCATCAGTTTTGTAATATATCAGTGCCATATGATGTTACAGCACATTGGTATAGATGACCAGAGGGTTTAAGGGTACTTGTTTGGTAATTTTCTGCAACCTCACTTAAAGATGAATTTTCTCTAGATCTCAGGTATATGACACAGAGATTTGTATAAGTATTTGGACTGAAGGACTTTCCAGTCCTGCCTGTCTTTTGTTATTTGTCTAAAGGCTCCAGGATAATAGTGTTATGACTTAAATCTCCTTGGATTCACTTATGAGTGACCTTTTTATCACTTCCTATGATATCCGTCAGCTGTTCCTCAGGCTCAGGGAAGAATTTTCATGTTGTGGAGGTAGCAGATAATCAAAATCTCTGCTTCCCAGCTTCAGACCTCTGGAGAGCTTTCACTGATCCTGACAAGGGCATTTTATGTTTGATGACAATGTTGACATCCGTGGTCCAAGATTTGGAGTTAATTGCAACATGCTCCTGAAGCTTGTGAGAAACTCACGACATGCAGATGTTTCCCACCTGCTCTGCAAAATTGGTAGCTGCTTAATTATCAACTTCTTACAAAGTTTACAGCAAAGCAATCCTGTACTGAGTATATGGGTAACAGGTTAATAATATAATCTGAATGTTACATCAGAGTCCCCTTGTCACTGTCCCCATTCATTCTCAATAGCTACTGAGGGTAGGCTGAATTCAACATCAGCGACTTGCTGAATGTATGTATGGAATGGAGAGACATCATATGAATCAGAAACAATCAAACCTGTGGTAGCTGTGTTAAAAATCAACTTCCCTCTGCATGAAAAATCTGCTGCTTCTGAACTCTCCACATCCTCCCTATAGTGGCTTTTCTGCTCTATGGTGGGAGCTCCCAAGCAGGACAGGGAGCACAACTTGCTGTCTGTTGATTAATCAGGCACCCATCTGGTCTGGTATTGTCTGAACACAACACAAAAGTTAGTGAAAGCATTTCCTCCTGGAATGATCACTGCTTATTCTCCTTCAGAGACAAGTCCCACGCAGACTGTGGCTGAGCCAGGAACCAGAGCCCCATGTGCTCAGCTTAGTTTCAAGCACGTAACCAGGCTTTGAGCAGGATGACTCCTTCAAACTGCTGGCTTGTTCCTGCCTTCCCCTTTGGCATGTACCAAGTTGTACCACTTTCTTTCTCACTTACGGACTCTGTGACAGCATCACATCCTTTAGTTGACACTGCTGCTGGTCATTCTGTCCTTTAGCTGAGTGCTGTCAAGTATAGAATTATTAAAGCATCCCTATGGAATACCCAAAAACACAAGTTACATGGAAATCTCAACAAGAACACAAAGATGTTCCTAAATATCCTATTATTTTGAGACATGCCAAGATCCATGAGCATGTCCTTTGTAATTTAATGTGCTGTTTACATTGAAGAATGAGATTATCTCAAAGTGACCAAGCAGTCTTTTGATCCAGACTCTGTCCAAGTAAATGAGGCTCTTTATATCCACTTCGGTAAGCTCTTACTCAACTTTTACACTTCAGAAGTGGGACATCCCTGACAAAGTGCCTTTGTCTGGGCTGTTCTCCCCAGGTTCCCTTTATAGTTACTGAAAATAGGTTGCAGCTCACCTCATGCTGCAAGAGCAGATGTTTAAAATATAGATACTGAAGGAGATATCTACAAAGGTTGGATGAATCACAGACTAAACTTCCACTTTCATTCTAACGACTAAAAGAGAGTGAGGAGCTGAGTGCAGTGGTAGACACCTACCCTGAAGTTACTGCATGCCCTGAGTGCATTGTGGAAGGGTTTTCTTATTTCTGCCCAAGCCACACTCTGAGCACACACAGGACTACAGCCCTCGTCCTACATTCCAGAAGAAATGCCAAAAGAACAACAACAAAAGATTTAAATAATAGGCTTTTAATGGAAGCCCCTAGGAAATATCAAGCTGCAGATGCTGTTCATTGCAGAGAAGTTGGACTGGATGACCTTTAAGGGTTCATTTCAACTCAAATGGTTCTATTTTTCTATGATAATATCTGTTGGTTATGCTACCACAAATGTTGCCATACCTGCAAACTGATGAGAACTTTTAATGATCTTAGTTTTTTGGGTTATTATTTGTCTAGAAGAAATTGCACACATAAAATACAAGAAAATCATATGCTGTGATATACATATGGATATATTTACTGACAGGAGAATGATTCAGCTGAAAATTAAACCTCTTGTTTTTCAGTTTCATTTGTATCAGTTTCCTTTCTCAGCTCACATGACTGTGTTGGTACTGCTTTTTTTAGTGGCAGCATGAATTTATGCTGAGACAGAAGCAATAAAGTCACATCGCTTTCAGAAAGATAGGAAAGCATCAAGGCTTAGTCTTGTCAGGCCCTGATAGTTAAAAATACTGAATAACTCATGCTTTTCCTCTCTAGGCCTTTTCTGTTACTTAATAAACCACTTCACAGAGAAGTAAATTTGACCGATGTATTCATTAGTTTAATTGGTTGATGCATTGCTACTTTGTGAGTGGGTGACAGGGAGGTAAGTATTTTGCATGCGCTAAGACGTGGTACACAGTTTTCCCATTGCAGAACCTGGAGATGTACATGTGGGAAACTTGAGGTTTCTTCTGCTGTTCTGCGGCAGTAGAGCTGAGCTGCCTGCTAAGTGAACACTTGCCAAGTGCCAATGTTAAAAGATAAAAGAGTGGGGAAGATGGTAGAGAAAGACAACTATTTCAAGGTACAATTATCTAAATGAGCTGGAGAAACCTGGGATGACTAAGCCCTCCATCTCAGGAGAATTTGCTTTGGAGAACTTTGATGAATTTTAAAATGGTGTTGCATTATGCATTTTAATAATGCAGCCTTTCTCTTCTTCTCCTGCCTCTAGGCAACTGTTGTTAGGTCCATTTTTTACAAAAGCCTAAGGAAACAGAGAATAAGTCAGAGCCACTAACGCAGAGCTGCCAGGTGCCCAAGAACAGATGAGAAGACAGATGTGCATGCAGTACCTCCAGCACTGCAACTCCTGACTGAGCCTTTTTATCTCCCAGGTTATGGACCTGCTTCACTTTCAGGTCAGCAAATGATATTAATTAACTAGAGAAAAAGTTTTGGTATCATTTGGCACAGACAGTGCCTTGTGCAGCTTTGATTTCCTTCCCCTATTATATTCATGAACTGAAACTGGATCTTGACAAAAGAACAGACACCTCTGATTTATAAAAGCCACCAACACCAACTGTAAGCTTCAATCCCAGTTCCTGGCTTAAAGTTTTAAGTCTGCCTCTTCAGTGAACTGTGTTAGAAGCATAAATACTTTGTTGCTCAGGATGAGAGCCATAAACAAATCTGGGACTGAAAGACCAAGCCAAATGTTAGCTTGGAGCCAAAAGAAGGCTGGACACTTGGAATCAGATTCTCAGAGAAAGTCCATTGAAAGCCACTTGAGTCACAGAACAGTGACTGTGAGTGGCACAACTGGGCTTTGACCGCAATCTTCAGCAATCCAGGGGGCTCTGTCTTCGAGACAGGCCAGTACTCATGAGCCTGCCCTTGGATGGTAGAACCAAAGCAAGCCTTAAATATCTAATGTTGTCTATCATATGCTAACAGATAATGAAATTGTGTGTCATGGAGGCTCTGAGATCTGTTCCTGCCACGCTTGATCAAGACCAAAATTTCCAGCAGGCCTCTAAGAGCATTTCTACATGGTCTAGAAATTGTTAGTCATTCTGAAGCAATCAAGCTAAATCTTTTGCAAAAAGCAAAAACCAAAGAGCGTCACGAATCTAACTCAGATTTTTTTCCAAGGAACATCTGATCCAATTTAATTCAGTAAGCCCTATTCCAGCCATTAATCCCCAGCCAAATCTCTTTTCTTCTTTCTTTTCTTTTCTTTTCTTTTCTTTTCTTTTCTTTTCTTTTCTTTTTTCTTTTCTTTTCTTTTCTTTTCTTTTCTTTTCTTTTCTTTTCTTTTCTTTTCTTTTCTTTTCTTTTCTTTTCTTTTCTTTTCTTTTCTTTTCTTTTCTTTCTTTTCTTTCCTTTTTTCCTTTCTTTCCTTTCCTTTTCCTTTCCTTTCCTTTCCTTTCCTTTCCTTTCCTTTCCTTTCCTTTCCTTTCCTTTCCTTTCCTTTCCTTTCCTTTCCTTTCCTTTCCTTTCCTTTCCTTTCCTTTCCTTTCCTTTCCTTTCCTTTCCTTTCCTTTCCTTTCCTTCCTTTCCTTTCCTTTCCTTTCCTTTCCTTTCCTTTCTCTCCTTTCCTCTCCTTTCCTCTCCTTTCCTCTCCTTTCCTCTCCTTTCCTCTCCTTTCCTTCCTTTCCTTTCCTTTCTTTCCTTTCCTTTCCTTTCCTTTCCTTTCCTTTCCTTTCCTTTCCTTTCCTTTCCTTTCCTTTCCTTTCCTTTCCTTTCCTTTCCTTTCTTTCCTTTCTTTTCCTTTCCTTTCCTTTCCTTTCCTTTCCTTTCCTTTCCTTTCCTTTCCTTTCCTTTCCTTTCTTTCCTTTCCTTTCCTTTCCTTTCCTTTCCTTTCCTTTCCTTTCCTTTCCTTTCCTTTCCTTTCCTTTCCTTTCCTTTCTTCCTTTCCTTTCCTTTCCTTTCCTTTCCTTTCCTTTCCTTTCCTTTCCTTTCCTTTCCTTTCCTTTCCTTTCCTTTCCTTCCCTTTCCCTTCCCTTTCCCTTCCCTTTCCCTTCCCTTTCCTTTCCCTTTCCTTTCCCTTTCCTTTCCCTTTCCTTTCCCTTTCCTTTCCCTTTCCTTTCCCTTTCCTTTCCCTTTCCTTTCCCTTTCCTTTTCCTTTCCTTTTCCTTCTCTTCTCTTCTCTTCTCTTCTCTTCTCTTCTCTTCTCTTCTCTTCTCTTCTCTTCTCTTCTCTTCTCTTCTCTTCTCTTCTCTTCTCTTCTCTTCTCTTCTCTTCTCTTCTCTTCTCTTCTCTTCTCTTCTCTTCTCTTCTCTTCTCTCTTTTTTCTTTTTTTCTTTTCTTTCCTAATTTTATTGTACATTATGATTTACTGCAAAGCTCTACTTTCATTATTACTTAAAGAAGTAGTTGTGCAGATCTTTGAGCAACTCTTTCTCTTGATTGGGAAAATACTACACAGACGTAAGACTACTACTCTTCTGAGAGAACTCTTTCCCAATTAAAAATAGTGTCTGTGAGGGAAATTATGGTCTTGTAAATAGCTTCTGCTTCTGAGTAAGACTACATTAACAGCATAAATTAGGCTTGGTTTCTTTATATCTACTAGATCTGCTATTTGCTGCAATAGCAGCACAGTAACAGACACAATTAATGTTGAACAAATATTCTGGGAGGGCTTAAAATGTTGAAATCCCACATAAGTATCTTTTGATTGTTGAAAGAACCTGATCTGCCTAGTGCATTCAAGAATGAACCTATTTCCTCCTTGGGAAGAAATCCCAATAAATATCTTTTTTGTTTTTGAAACACACAGGAAATAGAAAAGAGAAACATATTTTCTCATGATAACTGCAGTCAAAATCAAAGGGTATTGCCAGGGTTCACAGAGATGCTGCCTGGTCACTGTCATCCACCTTTCTTCAGTCTGTAGGAACCAGAGCAAAGCCTCCTGCAGTTTACATCTGGAGTGGGAACTGGATGACACTGCACAGTTCTGGTTTTCATGACCACCTCTCATCTCCTGCTAAATCCAGTAAACTAATCTAAGTTGCAGATAGCTGGAGGTGCTAAGGAGCAAAAACACTTAACTGTACCTTCTGGGGCTTTGAGTTGCTTTTCTTTCGAAGTTCTGGAGAAATCCAAGGGTCTCCAAGGCACAGACTGACTTATCCTCAGTGAACAGACCCAGCGGATGATTTCACTTTAGAAAGGATTTGGATTATAAAAACAAATGTTCTGTAGTTCAGGACTGAGCTACATTGTTCTGCACTGGGAAACTCAAGAGGAAGTGCCCTTGTCTGCTGAAATCCTAATTACTGAGCTGAAATAATTGACCTCACTTTCAAAAGAACGTTGAAATAATTTATTCAGGACTTTGCTATGATCTGAGGCTCTGAATTTGAGGCAACCAGCTTCTGAAAGTTACTGATGTTAGCTTTTATCTACAAAGGAAAGTCCTCTTATGGTACCACTTGTCTAAAAAAAATTTGGCCTCTTTACTGGCAGCCAGCACAGATGAGCACAGTGCTTCAATCCCATGGAAGTTCTCTCTTTTTCTTCTTTTTCTTTTTCTTTTTCTTTTTCTTTTTCTTTTTCTTTTTCTTTTTCTTTTTCTTTTTCTTTTTCTTTTTCTTTTTCTTTTTCTTTTTCTTTTTCTTTTTCCATTCCTTTTTCTTTTTCCATTCCTTTTTCTTTTCCTTTTCCTTTTTCCATTCCTTTTTCTTTTCCTTTTCCTTTTTCTTTTCCTTTTCCTTTTCCTTTTCCTTTTCCTTTTCCTTTTCCTTTTCCTTTTCCTTTTCCTATTTCTTATTTTTATTTTTATTTTTATTTTTATTTTTATTTTTATTTTTATTTTTATTTTTATTTTTATTTTTATGTTTATTTTTATTTTTATTTTTATTTTTATTTTATTTTTATTTTTATTTTTATTTTATTTTTATTTTTATTTTTATTTTTATTTTTATTTTTATTTTTATTTTTTTATTTTTATTTTTATTTAATAGAAGTGTTATTTTTTGTTGGGGAGGAGGTAGTCAGAGGTCACAAACTGTATATTTCCATCTGCCTATTGTCACAGGGCACTCGGGCCCTCTGTTCCTCCACTGGAATTGACTGAAAGGGCTCAAAGTCGTGGAAAGGCACATACACATGTGGTGCAATTGCCCTACACTCATAAGCAGAGACTACAAATGATACAGATTTCTTATCAACAGTTTCTCACTAACACATGATTTAAACTCCATTTCAACATTTTCTGTGATTTTTTTTCTTTTTTTTTCTTTTTTTTTTTTCCCTTTTTCTCAGAGCATAAAGGACAACAACAAGAAGATTCTCTTCTGTTCTTCTAAATGAGAATTTGAACATCATCATCCAGTGTTGTCTAAGACTTCCTGTTTTAGGCTCAGATTGGGGTTATGTCCCCACTGCCTAATGGACAGATCTATCATTGCCATTTGTCTGTAAACCCAGCTCTCTTATTCATGCTGCAGAGATTGACCGAGTTTGCTTGGGAAGCCCCACCATGACTCACACAGCATGAGCCTATTGCATATCCCAGCCCTGAGAAGGAGCTGCCTAGGACCTAGGGCTTCTTCTGTATGTTTGGGAAAGGAATCTGATTTAGAATGGTGAGAAGTAGCCTTAGAAATGATATGTGGGGCAGGGAGGGACTTGGCTGAAGAGCAGTCTCACAGCTGGGCTGTTCTCTGCACTAGAAGGCATCAAGAGGATTGAAGCTCAGGAGTTTACAACCATCTGCATACATGCATCTACTACCCCATAGAGGTAACAGTATAATTACTATTCTAAGCTTCCCAGGAACTTAGGGAAGAAGATAAATCCCAACAACCAGGTGATTTCTTTAGCTTAGACCAGGAGCCAGGTAGGTTGTCATGTGGCTCCAGGACACAGGAGCAAACATGACTTGCAATCATCTTTTAATCATTAGTCCTTCCCTTTAAGTCTGATATTCTCAGTGGTAAAGGAAATTAGATCTGAGTCCAATTCCATTTGCCGGTCTAAGTGGTGAGAAAAAATACCAGCTACAGATGATCCTGTACCAGAAGTAGATTCAACACATGAACGTGTGGCTCCAGCTCAACCGCAACTTCATAAACACAGAAAACAAAAGAAAATAAAGTAGAAATTACTCATGAAATCTAGGACTTTGCCTGACACCACTGATTAAATCTGGATTCAGATCATGACATTAATCCAGAACAAGCGTAAGATCAAAATTGGTCGCTGATAATTTAAAAGCTGTACGTTTGGTATGCAATTATAGTACTCATTAGTCTTAATAAAATATCTTCAGAAATTGTTAAGGCAGAGATCTTCTTCATTCATGAATATAGATAACTTATGAACTGTAGGAATTTCTGATCCTAACAAGTTTTCCTAAGTATTCAGCTACTAATTATGAACAGCAATAAAAGAACACCTGCTGAAATAGTTATTAAAGGATGCACAGCTATGACCTGCCACTGATCAGATGGATGGAGGCAGTATCCTACACCAGCAGAGAATGCAGTATTCCACATTTTATGGGAAATATACCATTAGGTAAATGATTATATCAGTAAGTATGCTAATTTTTGTGACTATTAAACAACTTGGGTTGGAAAGCAGAAGGAAAGCAGCAATGTAGTTACACCCTAAATTAGACAAAATAAATCTATGCACTCCGCGGTGCTGGCATGGATCTTAGTTACTCACAAATAAATCTGGAATATTACCACAAAACTCGCTTTGTAGTAGTACTGTAAATCAGGTAGGAGATAAGGATTGGACCCTGACTGTTATTAGTGACTGAACAGCTGTAATTTCAAGACAAAATTTCTTCCCTGGATGTGTCTAATTGCATGTTGAACTCAAACAAGCTTTTTTCATGGATGCTAGTAATGCCTGTGAGATTAAGGGAAAAAAACAAAACACCACAGATCCATGTTGCAAGTGTCTATCAAGGGTAAGTACAATGTAAGTACGATCTCTATTTCAGAAGTCCTTCAGTCTGGGAAACTGGGATTGTCATCTGGGAAATATCACTGCATGTAGTCCTGATCAGCTCTTGCTTCCTATGTGGAAGTTCTCAGCCACTACTGGGATGGAATCCTGAAGCATTGGCTTGGGCAGTTTTATGTTCTGATATGGAACAGTAGGATCATGCTAAGTCCTTGATGTTACACTGAATCTTGATAACATAAATCCTAGTGCCTGAAACCCTCTACTGCCTGTCTGGCTGGCAGTTCTGGCCAGAATAAAATTGATTTTATGCATTTGACCAACTGCATTAAAAAGAGCGTGCAGCTGCACCAGCCTTGGCAGGAGACATCTTCCTCTTCCTGCCCCAGTAGTGCTGAGAAGCACCTCAGCTGAGTGTCTCTCATTTCTCACTGGCTTGCTCCCTTCTGGCTACTACAGGGATGAATAGGAGAGTAGGCTGTGGTTTGACTGCTAACAGAGTGGTGAATATGAATGGTGAAGTACATGCAGTTGCAGGCTCTCCCAGGACCCTGGGGACACAGCTTGGCTTCCAACTGCAATCTCACCCCACCCTCATGCCACAAAGCCACTGCTCCAGTTGAAGTAACAGGCTGGTAAGGGAATTTTTGCCCTTTATCCAAAGCATATTGAATATATAGCCTTAGGGCTTGAATTGAAATGCTATTTTCTTTCTTAGGTTAAGGACGATTCTGGCGATGGTACAGATGTGTTATTTTTACCTGCTGAATTACAAATTAAGCTTGCAGTTAGCTGAAAAAGATTAGTTGCACTACATTATTTGCACAAGTATCACTTAGAAACATATATGTTTTATTCAAAGAGAGGTCCTCCTTGACATAGAATTATATGAGGTTGAAGCAGATATCAAAGATCTTGTCCCAACCCCCTGTGTGGCTGCCACCTACCAGACCAAGCTGCCCAGGGCCTTGAACACCACCAGAAATTGGGCATTCACAGCTTCTCTGGGCAGCCTGTGCCAGCATCTCATCACCCTAAACCTAGACCAGGGAAACGATGGAAATAATTGAAAATTAGAAGCCCGTGAGTTTTAGGGAGCTCCAAAACACTCATGGAATATCTCACACAGATTTATTCTGGTGTAGAAGTGCAACAATTTTAAGTTTTACTGTTTTCTTTAAGCACCAAATCTTTGAAGACTGGCTGTTACTTACTCCCAGCTCTGTGCTGTGGCACCATGCAGACATAGGACCACTTTTCCCTACACAACTGCTCTCATCTCCTCTGTGCACATCCTCCCTCCAGCACTTCTTCTCTGCCCAACACATTCAGGTTTTGAGAGACAGAAGAGCCCCACTGGGGCATTTTCACCACCCCAACATACAGCACGCAACTTGCTGCCCCTTCCTCTGCCACCTCGGGTCTCCTCCAGCCCTGCACTTCCCTTGGAGATCACCCAGTGCTCCTTGGAGTGCTCTGCTTCACCTCAAAGGCTCCCAACTTGTTTGTTATTGTTTTTCCCTGCTTTATTTGTGAAAGCTGAGTGTTGAAATTCTGTCTCCTTGGTTGTCACCTCTTTTCTCTGCTTCATCCTTCCTGCAGGGTGGTTTGCCCAACGTATCAATAAAGACACGAATCAGAGTGGGGTATATCTGCCTAGTGCTGTCATGTAGTGACATGCATGTCACTGTCATGTAGTGAGGAGTGAAGACATACAAGTTTTGTTTTGTTTTCCTCCTTGTGCTGCAGGGTATGCAGGGCCTCCTGCTGCAGCCCCCCACTCCCTCTACTACCACTGCAGTTTCTTTGGAGTTAGCTACGTGCTTCAGATTGTTCTGTGGTTAGCCTGTGAGAACAACCCCCCACACAAACACCTACAGATTGACTTGCTTTAGCCAGGATGGTAGCAAAGGGGACAGAAAAGGAGGTGGGGGGGCTTCCCCTTTTCATTTTTTGATGAGAATAAAATCAAGCTTTTTCTGACTTCTCCAAGCTGCTCACAGCCACCGTGTTGGAGTATGTGCTGCTTGTTGAAGTTTCCCCATTTGTTTGCATTTCCTGCTGATGAGAAGAGCCTTGTTTGACAGCCCTGGCCCTGAACACTGGGGGCTGCATCATCAGTTTGGTGTAAATCATCCTGCCTGGTGAATGGTAACAGAAAATACATCCTCCTCCCCGTGTGTGCTATGTGAACCCAAAGCTGGGGGAAGACTTCTGAACTTTGACATTGCCCTATCCCATATCCCTTAACTCTTATAAAAGCTGAATACTTTTCTGCTGACTCACAGAGGCAGATGGGTTTTGTTAACTCCAGCCTTGAGATAGGGGAGGATGTGGGGAAAACATCACTGTGTCTCAGGGAAGGCTCAACCAGGCTTTGTGGTTTAGAACCAAGTGCGGAGCTTTAGTATGGAATGCAGCTCAGGCTGAGCCCTGCTGCTCCCCATCCTCACACTAATTAGTGCCTGGATAATGAGACAAAGAGTGCTTCCCACTTTACCTGGTACCCTCTGCACTGCTGCTCCCCAAAGCCCAAGAGAGAACCTTAAAGCCAAGGGCAAAGAGAAAACAACTGCTCCAAACAAGCCCATGGCTCTAAAATCCTTGGCAACTCCATTGTCTCTACTTAGCTCTTCTTAAATTATAGAATTATTTGATGAAAGTGTTCTCTGCTTGTATTCCCTCATATTTTTGAGGATTGTGAGGCCACTGAAGGAATTGTCTCACAAACTAAGTCCCATATGGAAACAGCTTTCAGATGTGATTGGCACATCTGTTCCATGTAGTGCTTATGAGAGTGGACCCAAATGTAAATACAGATAATTATTTCACCATGTACCTTCAAGATCCTCCTCAGTGACCTTTCAGTATCTCAGGGGGGCTATAACAAAGAAGGGGGCAGACTCTTTAGCTGTGTCTGCTGTGACAGAGCAGGGGAAATGATTTCAAACTAAAAGAGGAAAGAGACAGGTTATAAAGAAGTTTTTTTTACAAAAAATGTGGCGAGGCACTGGAGCAGGTTGACCATAGAGGTGGATGTCCCACAGTTGAAGACACTCAAGGTAAGGCAGTATGGGGCTCTGAGCAACCTGACTGACTTGTAGGTATCTCTGTTCATTGGAGGGGAGCTGGTGTAGATGACCTGCAAGGGTCTCTTCCAACTCAAACAGATGATTCTGTGATTAAGTTTATTCTTCTTTACAATGGCTGATTAAACACCCTACAAGGTGTCTAGAAGAGGTTTGAAGAAACAATCCAAAAGTGATCTGCTTGCTCTACTTGCTCAGATAAGAGATAAAATTGTACTCTTTGCTTTTTCCAGAAAATAACGTGAAAAGAAGGAGTCAGAACCTTACAGCGTGCAGAACAATTTCAGGAAAAGAGGCTTAGTTCCTCTGGTCCATTTATCTCTGACCAAAGAAACATCACCACGTGCATGAAGTTAGCTGTGCAGGACTCTAGTCCTGGCATAACTGTTTATTTGCACATGCCAACAACAGTACGAAAGGGCCAGCAGTTGTGATGGTGAATGGGTTGGACATTTGGAGGGAAGGTGCATCAGCTGAATCTCCTCGGTGATGCAGAAAGGGAAGAAGAGGGAGGGAAAGAAAGAACAGGAGATATCTAATCTTAGAAGGTTTAGTTGTGTGGATGGTTATCAAAAAGTGGCTTTTTGCCACATTTAGTTATTGGCAAATGAATAGATAAATCTTCATGTCCAGTCAGACCTCATCCTGCTGAAAGTATGGGAGTGAATGTCAGTAGAAACACAGAAAGAGCTGCTGGGGAACATTGGCACAGGAATCCGTGGTCATGAAAAGCTGAGGTGGGAATATTACACTTAGATGGTTCAAACTAATGTGCTAATCATTTATTAGGGAACAATTTAATGCTTGGTACAGTTATATCAAGAGGTACAAAAAAATCCCACAGTCTAAATCAAAGCAAGCCTTAAACCTTCATAAGGGCTATTAGGAAAGGGGAAAAAAAAAAAATCACAAGGAGGAAGGAGGAAAGAGAATTCACATTTATAAAAAGAAGCCTGCACACAATGAGCTGAAGGTTGTGCTTCTGCACTTCCTGGTCTGGGCGTGAGCAGCAGAGGAAATACCAAAATACCACCAGAAAAACTGTTCCCACAGCATTTCCAAGCTGACTTAAACCAGAAAGCTCTGACTGTCCTGCAAAAAGGAGGGAAAAACCAATCAAGTCAATTCCAAGGCTCCTGCTCATCAGTCAGCCAACCACATTTCCACACCTGGAGTTGGGAAGACCTATAGAAGTCTTTACATTACATACTCCTTCTGTCCTCATCAGTGCACTGTTTTCTGCACTTAACTGATGTTTAGTGATGCTTTGACCATTCTGACATCTTTGAGACATGCTCCAGCCACTTCAGTGGCAGCCTTTTGCAGGCAGGACACCAGGTCTGGTCTTACTCAGGTAAGGGGTTCATTGCCCTCCTTCTCATTTGGGGGGAGATTGGTCCCCTACACCGAGTGTACCCACCTATGTACCCAGCAGGAGCCAGCATTTCAGTGCATAAAATACCATCAGTTTCAGTGTTGGCCCATGTTAATAATTAAATTCCT
The DNA here is from genome assembly GCF_054131305.1 of Coturnix japonica. NCBI lineage: Eukaryota > Metazoa > Chordata > Aves > Galliformes > Phasianidae > Coturnix > Coturnix japonica. The sequence goes on along the minus strand of NC_140664.1, from coordinate 8,256,824 downwards.
GAAGGCTTGCAAGCAAAAAATACATGGGTTTGGCCAGACTGGTCTCACACAGACCTTTAGCAGATTCTGAAGAAAATCCTTAAAAAAGAGCAGCAAGATTACACATTCAAAGGATTGTGCAGAAATCTGCCACACCAGATAATTATTAAGTTTAAAACTTCAAAATTGGAAGCTTTGGAAAGAATTTAGAAGATGGTTCCTTTTCTTTGTTGGTATGAAAATGTAAGGTATTCTCTCCTGTTTAACCAAAGAAATTAGGTATTAAAGTCTTTTGAGTATACATCACTACGTGTAGTGTATTATATGCTAGAGTTCATGGCATTTTCAGTAGTCTAATGAAAATCAGGACTAAAATGAAGGCTGTTTTCCCTAGTTCTGAGTATATAAGCAATTTCTGAGTTGAGGTTTTTCCCTAAAATTGGAGAACCAAATCCCTGGATCAGGTCCAAGGAGCAGCTCAGGAATATGTACTGGAAGCATGGCCTCCAGCTAAGGGACACAACAAAAGCTGTAGTAGTGATGATGCTTTATCTTCCACATCATCCTGCCACAAAGCTTCTATGGGTGCTGGCAATGAAATCTGATCAAAAGAGGTCTGAAAAGAAGATTCTTTTTTCTTTTCAATGCTGATTTTGAGACCAGTCCACCCACTGCGCTCATAGCGATGGCTTAACTGAGAACACCTCAGGCTAGCAATAATGCTGCCAAGGGCTCTCCCATCTGAAAATGAAGCGAAAACCTCAGCTAAGCCCAGTGTTTGAATGCAACTTTCCAGCTAGGGTAGCATAGCATTCAGCGTTTTCCCTCCTACAGCGAAAGCCCCTTTCTGGCCTCCCGGCACATTGCTGCATGAAATACACTTTCAGCCCTACTGCAAACTTAGTTAAGAGACAATAGGAGAAATATTTGGAACATGAGTTTTTTTGTAAAATTTAAAAGTAGATCAAGAATAAAACATGAAATACCAAGGAAGCACACAATACCAGTTGCAAAATTATCTTTAAGATCATTTCTACAGAGCTTTAGATATTGCAGTTTTAATACATGTGGCCCTAATGCTGCAAGACTTTTCTTATAGAGCTCTTCCTAAAGTCACTGAAGTTTTTTGTGTGAGTAAAAGTTACTTGCATGGGTAAGGTCTCGTAGAATCTGGCCTGATACGTAAAGCTTACCTGGATGTTATCTAGGCTGTAAAGCAACGTGCACTTTAGGAATGAAAAATGGACTTCAGTGATTCCTTTTGAAAAAGTTTTCCCTTCAGTTTCACCCATTTGCTTTTTGCAGCTCTGCAGCCCCGCTCAGCCTTTGTCCTGCACGGCACCCAGCACCCTCCCAGCCCATGCCTGCGACTCACCGGGATGTGTGTGGGCTGAATTCCCATGCCAGATGTGCTCCTCAGACCTAAGGCCATTATTCCATCTCAGACTAAAAAATATTCTCCCATGGCTAGCTGGAAAAGACCATATTTCTTCAGGTTTAATTTCCACCAAAAAGATGAAATAAAAGTCAAAAGTAAAAAAACGACCAAGAAACAGAGAGGAAATCCAGTCCACGGTGAGCCCAGAGTTCTGCAGGCTAAGGGTGTTGCTCTGCATCCATAAATGTCCTGACCGGTGAGCAGACACAGGCACTACAACTGGAAAGAGAACAGGAAGGAAAGCCAACCATGTGAGCAAAGTGAAAAAAAAAATGGAAGTTTTTTTTCTTTAAAAAAAAAAAAAAGAGAGAGAAAGAGATTGCAAAGGGTCTGCTCGGTGGACAGCACTTGGGCTGATAGCAGGGATTTCAGGAAATCCAAACACTCAGACAGGAAATCTGAACACTGGATAAACACGCCATAATCTCCACAGATACAGCTAACGTGCTGCCTCTCTGGTTAACCCTTCAGCTGCAGTCCTGGCTGCAGTGCCTAGAAACACTGAGCTGCCCGGGGGGCTCCCAGCCCTCCCCTTGCTGCCTCCAGACTCACATCCTGGTGTGGGATAGTTTCCTCTCTTTATTCCTACATAGTGATTTCTAGGTAGGGTTTCCTCCTCTGGGGGTGATGTTGCACTCAGGGTGCAGTTTGTTGTGCTGTTGACCTGGGACTCCTGAACCGGTTTTACTTCTCCCTCCGCTTTCTCCCTCTTTGGCTGTAACAGAAGATCGATGTGCCTGCCTGTGAGACATGGCAGGGTCCCAGTGATGATTTACTGTAGGGCTGGTGTAGGGGAGGGAAGAGCACCCCTGAAATTAGGGAGGTCTTAAAGGAGGAGGGGAGCTTGAAAGCTGTCATGTTGTCAAGGAATTTAGGATCAAGCATTGCAGTCCTTAGGAAAATTAAGATGAAATGTGTTCGGTTGCTTATTTCTGGATTGTGGATTTTGCTCTGTGTCTTCTGGTTCATTCTGTAACATTAAGAGCATCACTTTTTTTTTTTTTTTTTTTTTTTTCTTTGAGCCTTTTTACTTGCTTTATTTATTTACATAATCTACCTTGGTTAAACTATAAATGTAAAACTCTTTATCAGCTAAAACAATAAGGGAAAGCAATAGCACTTCCAATCAAAACAGAATCATAGAATCATTAAGGTTGGAAAATACCATGAAGATCAGCTAGTCCAACTGAAGCCCATCCCCATCATGCCCACTAACCCATGTCCCTCAGTGCCACATCCACTCATTTCTCAGACACCTCCCTGTGTAAATCAGTGACCTAAAGATAGACAGGTATAGAATGGACTCCTCACTCCCACAAATGTAATTCGTAAAATAAAGTTTGCATGAGAGTTGTCCCGTTGAAGTCCACAGGGATTTCAAAACCCAAATCAAAGCCTCCAGGTGTCTGCAGGATGAGGATTTCACAGGCGTTGGTTACGGTGTCTCCTTAAAGTGGTCAAGTTTGGGAATCACACCTGCTCTGCAGAGGTAGGTCGTATGTGCCAGGTGATACTGTGTGGAACCTGGCAGTGAAACTGGGCTGGAAATTGGATTTTAAGACATCTTTGCCTCCTCTATCCTCTGGTCCCCAACTCAGTTGTGAGTCAAGACACAACTTCCAGATCAGATCCTCTCATTCCTAGTTGTTCTCCCATTATTTTCTAGGACGTGTGTGGCCACTGGTGGAGGCCAATCCCTGCAAACATGGTTGAAATGCAGGCAGCAGCATCTGTGCGCAGAGCTGGTAGAACAAAGGCTTTGCTTTGGAGGCATGAAGTCATTCCCCTTGCCTAGCACATGCTATGTGAAACAAGTACCGAATGGTTGCTTGGTGATGTCAGGAGGGAACTGCTGGAAAAACGGGGAAAAATTAAAATCCCTGGGAAGTTTGTACTTTTTTTCCTTTTTTTTTTTTTCTTTTTTTTTTTTTTCTTTTCCATATACCTTGCCAGTGAGCTATTTCAGTTATTCACTTCTGTCCATAGAAGTTCCTCTGTTTTCACTTCTTTTCACCTTTCCTACTGTTGTCATCTCTTTTTATTGGCACTCTTTCCAGTAGCAAAAGGAAAATAAAAACAGAGAAAAAGAACAAAGTACTGCCTTTGTTTTCAATTTAATTGGAAAAAAGGATAAAATAATTAGAAACCCTCAAAATATACATGTTAAGAAATTGCCTTTTTAAGTTGGAGAGACTTTTCATTTGAAAACATTCAAGCAGCACTAGGGAAAAAAAAAGATCTGGGGGAAGTGGGATATAATTTATTACCACTAACATCTGCTGTAAATCAGTTAAAGGTAGGCAAACATTCCCTACCAGGACACAGTTAGGTCAAGGTGAGAGGGATAAAACAATAATTAAATGCCCAGTGTCCTCCGGCTACCTTCTGAGGGCTGTGAGCAGAAGAGCAAGTGCTTGCTGCAGAACTAGCTTCTGTCTCGAAAAGAAAGTTCATAATGGGAATAAAAAATTCTTTGCTACGTTCAATGGGCACCCATCAGCTTATTAAATGTTCCAACAGCTTTCATGCAGAACCACAAAAAGCTGTTACGTGCTTTTGTTTCTCTAGGAAAGAACGGGTTGACAAAAGGTTGTGCTTACTGTGAAAAGTATCATTTGATGACAAATGCCTCCTGAAAAGCTCTGTTGTGAGATATTATTGTCCCTTAGTGAAAAGGAGAGCAGGGATGTGGTGGGTAGAAAAGCAAAGCTAAAAAGAAATAATAAAAAAAGAAACCCGAAACAAACCATGCCGAAATGTTTGGCAGAAACAGAACAGAGAGAAAACTTCAAACTCAGGCCAGCAGTTATCAAAGCTAAAAAAGTGGTTGGGGATTCCTGAGAGGGCACAGCAGCTGCAAAATCTCCATTATCACCTGGGGAAAAAGGCAGTGGCTTTACCCAGAGCAGAAGTGGAGATGCTTGCTCTTAAACTGGAAAAGCCTCCCCTCCCCTAATGCATCCACAGCAGCTGAGCTTCCTGCTCACTGTATCCCCAGGCTACAACTTTCTGCAGACCAACAGCTGAGAGTGAAATTCTTACTGTTTCAACGAAAAACTCTGTAGCTACCGAATTAAGACAAATCAGTTCATTAAAGATTAAAGGGGTTTAGCCATGTATGTGATAGATAAAGCACAGGAAATTATAACTGAGATTGCAAGCAAAATGCTCGTGGATGAGTTATCATTAACCTGCAAGGCCCCAAGCTCTGTTATTTTTCATATTTCAACCACAAACCTTATCATTATACAGAGTTACAAAATGTCTTCAATATAGAGTGGAAACAAAGATCAGTTCTTTAACTTTCACCACCCTACTAGTTGGGTTTGGGGAAGATTTCAGCAAAGCAACATTTGGAGAAAAAAAAAGCTTTGGTCTCTGCTTTGTCATTCTTCACCCTTCCATCACACAGAGGCTTTACACCCTTGAAAAAATGACTTCATGTATTTGTATGAAACTAATTGACTTCCCCTTTCAAGTGGGGACTTTCCCTGAGCACTCAGCAGTACCACATCTTTTGATAGCTACCAGAAACTGTGTGCTACAGAAATACTGCAGCACAGTTCCACCAACTTCCACATTCATGCTCTATCTGTATTTCATAGAATCATAGAAACATAGAATGGACCGGGTTGGAAGGGACCTCAAGAGTCATGAAGCTCTACCCCCCCGCCACAGCAGGGCTACCAACCTCCATATTTAACACCAGACCAGGCTGCCCAGGGCCCCATCCAACCTGGCCTTGAACACCTCCAGGGACAGGGCATCCACAACCTCTCTGGGCAGCCTGTTCCAGCACCTCACCACTCTCATAGTAAAGAACTTTCCCCTGATATCCAACTTAAATCTTCCCTCCTTCAAATTAAAACCATTTCCCCTTGTCCCGCTGTTATCTACTCTTGTAAAGAGTTGACTCTCCTCCTGTTTATAGCCTCCCTTTAGGTACTAGAAGACTCCAGTGAGGTCACCCCTCAGCCTTCTGTTCTCCAGGCTGAACAAGCTCAGCTCCCTCAGCCTGCCTTCATAGGGGAGATGCTCCAGCCCTCTGATCACCTCTGTGGACCTCCTCTGGACCCTCTCCAACAGCCCCCTGCCTTTCTTGTATTGGGGGCACCAGGAGGATTTAAAACAACGTACACTTGTCTTAGCAAACATTAGAACAAATCATTAGAAAATGTTAACTAGAAGGATTTCCCTGACACAGCTTCCCGTAACCCATAAACATTATTTTTCTCACAAAACTTCAGTAAGTAGCTACTTTAGAGGCTTCTGGTCATTCGATTTGAACATGTTTGCTTGGAAGTCCATGTCTATTTTGTTACATTCTGCTCCTTCCTAAACAAGCGGTCAAGGAGGTTTACTCCTGAGATCTGCATCCCTGCTGCCACTCCTGCACCCGTCAAGGCACCGACCCCTTCATCCAGCAGCAAGCCACATGCTCTTACATTAAACAACAGACATGGCTGTTTTTCCCACTGTTCATTCAGTGAAATATAGCAGAAGCTCTGTTCTAACTGGTTTAACAACATGTTTGCACATTTATTAAGCAAATAACACCTCTTGACGTTAGGAAAAGGTCCAGGAATTAGAAACTGCTTTGACAAGAAGCACTTGACCCATGGTGGTTACTATAGGCTGTACCAATGCACAAGGACAAGGACACTGTGCACTTTATTTTCAGATGTTTTTATGTTACTGCCTCACCACACTCACTGCAAAAGACTTTTCCCTTATATCCATATAAATGACAAACACATCACGTGAACTCATGAATAAACACTATGACAAAGCCCCAGATGATCACAGAAATGGTTTAGCAATTAGAGAATTCTTAAAAACAGAAATATAAACTTATCATGAGCTGAGCCTTTGGAAGTCATATGAGCAACAATTTTACACTTTTTTTTTTTTTTTTTTTTTTTTAGGAATGAAGAAACATGAAATTAGTGCTAAAAATACTGTAAATCTCTTATTATCATGAGCTGTACATTTAAAAGTATGGATGGGTGCCATGAGGCTTGTCATAGAGATGCGACAGTCAACACTTCTATAAACAGTACAAGCTCACATGCTGCAAACACTGTACGTCTGTATACAGCACAGACTGGATATGAGACTATCAATTTAGTGAACATCAGTAGGATCTGGAAAAAGAAAAAGCTACAAGAAAATAAAGATATTTCCAATACTCGTTGTAGCTTTTGTTTGGAAATAGTTGATGACCATCATTACTGCCACGGAAGGACTGCAGCACTTCCCTGAAGGAGGAATATGTTGTGTAGATGTCTCATTTCTCTGCCCAAACCTATTGTTTCTTTCTTCTGGCTGGTCATGCTCTGGCTCTGTGCTCCTAAGAGAGATGCCTTCAGGTCTGCACGAGGCAGTGGCTGCCCTCATCTCACTCACTTGCCACTGAACTGTACATCCTGGTTCATTTGGAAACACATACCCCTGTCTCATCTGCAGTCTGCTGCATTATCATTAGAAATTTCAAACACGGCTGTATACTATACTTGCTGCATGTCTGTTTTAGGGCTATATAGAACATGTGTGGAGGAAAGCCATACAATATCATGCATGATTTAAGTCCACTTCTAGCTGCTTTACATCCTGTTCTACAACCTGCTGTGTTAGTGTGTTTGCTGCTGAGCAACACATTGACTTGTCTGGGGGTAAATATCTTCCTTTTCTACCTTTTTTTGCAGCATGCACTACCACACTGGCTTTGTGCTTCAGAAGGAGGCTCCTATATCCCAGGTGCTCAAGCAATCACATAGTAGTGTTCATGCAGTGCTTCTCATACAAATGAGGGATCGCACAATTCTCCTCACGTGGCGGTCAGATGAGTGAACTGCAGTTTGATTTTTGGTTACTCAGTGACTAAAGGCCAAGGGTTTATAATCTATTCCTAACAGCCTCACACCTTCAAACCAAGCTCCCTGTTCTCTAGGACCCAGAACACATTGCCGCAGCAGTGTCAATAAGTTTTTGGTGGCTTCTCACTTCTGACCCTCTCTAGTCATCTCTTCTTACAATGGAAGTAGATTCAGTTTATATGGACTGGGACAGTTCAGCTAGAAGGGACCTACAAAGGTAACCACTGCCTGACCATGTGAAGTCAAAGTTATTGAGGGCATAAATCTAAATGTTGCTTGGACACTGACAGGCCTGAGGCATCCACAGGCTCTTGGAAGCCTGTTTCAGAGTTCAAGCACCCTCACCATAAATGTTACCCAAGGCACAGCCTGAACCCCCTCTAATGCAACTTTGTGCAGTTCCCACACACCCTTTCATCAGTTACCAATTATCAGAGTCCAGCGCCTCCCTCTCCACTTCTCAGAAGAGTTATTTAATGAATTTTACAGATTTCAGTTTCTTCTTCTGCCCTTGGGCTCCTCACCCAGACTTCATTTAGGCTCACAAACCTCAGGGCACTTCCAAACTTCTGTGTTCAGTTATGCTTTAGCTTCATCCTAACCCAGAACCAGATCCAATGATGTGCACTAACATACTCCCCATACACTGCCCTGTACCTCCTGCTCTGGGGGCACTCTGCTCTTGCCATTCTGTCTCTTACTGTTATGAACTATGCCTCGGGGTTATGTTGATTTTCTGCTTATGCGCTTTATGTTGGTTGTGTTTGCATTGTTAGTAGGGACTACATTTCAATTTACACCTCTGAGCCTGAATATCTCTTGGTGGTGAGCCCGTGGTCTTCCACCAGATTGAAGCCAGAGAGCAGACTAGCACCTCAATGATGCAGATGATCAGAAACATCAAATGTAAACTTCAGCCCTAAGCCAAAATGTGTTTGCCTCAATTCTCCATTGACAAATGGGGATTATCTCAATGTAGGACCTTACAATGCGTGACTCAGATATGCTACAGGACACAGGCTGGACAGGTGGTCCAGGAATGGGATTTGTGAGGCCTAAACAAGTACTGTAAGCATGAGATGCTATCTAACATTCCTACCATTACTGCTCTAATGGCCCAATGATTTTTTTGCTTTATAGTAAACTAGAGAAAATGTATGTAAGGCAGCCTGGATGACATCAGTTTTCCCTCTCTTGCTTCAGCACTTTGTATACATTCAGTATGAAAGCTCTGTTTTGTTTCATAAAATGTGCAAGAAGTTTAAACAAAAATACATTCTTGTCTGAGGGAGCTCCAAATTAAATGATTTCTAAAATGGGCCTGGAATCAAGACCCACTGCTGTTTGCTGCGAGGAAAAGGAGAAGAATATTAACTTCTGTGGGAGGAGGAGCCGTACCTTAAAAAAAGAAGTTGCTATTGAATGCAAAGCTGGTTTGGAAAGCTCAGATAATTGGAAACACATGTTCCTGGCTGCAGGCATACAGAACATAAACTGCAGAAGAAAAAACAATAATAGAGAAGACACAGAGTATTTGAAAATATAGTTAGAGAACTCAATGCTTTACAGCTTGTTAATGGTGACTGTGCCTGAAATATTGTTTTGCTTTGTTATTAGCTTTAAGACTACAAGTATATCAGTTGACTTTCCCATTTATGCTAACTTTACAATAAAACAGAGATTCCAGGTGAGTTGGATGATAGTATTACATAAGGAGACTATTTTAGTAAACTATCTGAGCAAAAATGACTCATAATGATACAGCTGAATATTTTATTTTAAACACAAAATGTGAATTACTTAGCACCTAAAAATAACACGCCCTCCTCTTCTGACTTTCAATGAACTGTGTTGATGTTGCAGGAGTTACTAACTTTTTCAGTGCAGCAAATCATACTTTTTCTGTAGCTCTCTAATGCAAATATCGCTTTTCAGGCCAAAGCTTTGAAATCAAAGCACACATAAACTCTCTCACTCCCACACTCACTTTAATTTGCAGCTTTTCTTGCTGCCTCTCCAAGATGATTCCTTCTTGGGTAGTAAAAGCCATGGGAGGAAGTAAAGGCTGTGAAAATCTGCACTGATAAATGTAGATTTGATGCATACAGTGCAACACTCCATACCACAGCCATACTGTAGAGGAGAGCAGGCCAGCCACTTAGAGCTCTGTGAGCAGAGCTGTTACAAACCCATCTCTTCCCCATCTAGACCACTGAGTTTCTTCCCATCCCAGTAGGTGATGTGTTCTTTGCTCCCTGTATCATCCCTGATTTTACTTTGATGGAGGTTAAGTTTTGCAGCTCTTAGACACATGCCCAGAAAATGCTATGTACCAAAAGTACCTTGGGCAATTTGGATTGTTATAACCTAGATTTGGCTACATTTATGCTGGTGTTCAAAATGCTGACAAAAGGCACACCTCTGTCTGAAAAGCCATTTTACTGTCAAACTTTGAGTTCTTTTAATGGATGGAACATGGGGGTGGGAAGAGGGGGTGGAGAGGGAGTTTTCCCTCTAACTTCATCATCTGGAATGACTCAAGCTTTTAAACTTCCATAAAGAAATAACTATTTAAAATAGATCAGCCCAAGACAGACAGCTAATGTAGAAAATGTGACACAAGTAGATGTCATTTAGTGAACTAATTTACTCTGAATATTGATACAGTGGTGTCTATTTTAGTAATCAGTGGTGCTCCCTGCAAAAATCATCACCCAAAGGCCCTTGGAGTCAGCATGAAACTCTTCCTCAACTTCTATGATCAGGTCAGCGATCTGAATCCTCTTAGTTCTGTGCTTTTAATTATATTAATGAGCAAATGACAAATATGGTCTTTGGAGAAAATAGTTTGGCGCATAAGAAGCCCGATCTAGCACTGCATTTCATACATCAGCATAAACTTGAATTTCACACATTTCATTGCCTCCCTTTGCTAATATTGCTCAGTTTCTCTTCACTGTGGGCCACCTTAACTGTGTGGTTTGGTGTTTTTTCTTCTGCTAGCACCCACATCAATTTTCTCATCTGTGAAAAAAATAAAGCCTTTCAGAGAACAGATAGAAATAAATGCTGTATGCTTGGACCTTGAAAATCCTGTGCCACATCCAGGGTTTTGGTTTTTCTTATCCCAGTAAGAGCAGAAACACATTCCCACGCCTACAGGTGTTTTCCATCTTTTCTGTGATGAGCTCCCCATCTCAATAAAGAAACTGCCTCATCGCTACTTATCCTCCAAATCATCCTGTAACATCCCTGTGGCAATTTACATTACATGGAAAAGCATACTGAAAAAGCATTTATGCCTCTCTTTAAGAGATCTTTAGAGGAATATGAGCATTGACCTTCTCGTAAAAGTTGATCACGGTTTCTGCTTTTGCTGTTGATTTCATCTCCTCCTTCCTTTGGATCTGTTTCTCCCAGGTGAAGTCCAGAACAAAAGCCAGCCTATCACAGGACAGTAAGCTCACTGATGTGCTGTAGACCACAGCTCAGGAATCTGAATCCCAGTCCTTCTCTGGTGTGAATCTTCCGTGTGACATGCAAAGTGCTAACAGAATCATAGATCACATCTGATTACCAAAATGAAAGAAAAGAAAGTGAAAACCTCCAGTGGTTACTTAAGAAAGAGTTTTACAGCCAAGCGTAATGCCTCTTCCTGATGCATTTTGCTGTATTTTTCCAGTATGGTTTTCCATGTTCAGAAACAACAGGATGGCACTGGGATCTGAACTCTGACTCTGCTGTTTCTGCTGTTCTGGTTGCTGATGCTGCTCTTTCACAGCAGCTGAGTCGTATCCAGATGGAAGTATGAGTTATCTTTGCTCTGAAGAAGAAACATTAGCAAAATCCCTGACACTTTTACGTAGTTAAGAAGTTACTTCTGTCATTTCTTGGCATGATAGATTGTAGACTATTAACATAGTGGAAATACCAAACTGTTTCTTGTTAACATAACAAACTAAAATCAACTCCCATTCATTTTAAACACATGATATTCAGCACTTTCATACATCTATGTATGGAATGTGTAAAAAAGGCCTTTTTTTTTATTTATTTATTTATTTATTTATTTTTTTATGGACTTGTAGGGATGGGCATGTTGGAAATCTCAAAACAAAATGATACACAAAGTTGACATTGACTATGACTGTCCACGAAAGTATTTTACTACATGGTATATAGTATATAACTTTTGTGAACATTGTTCTCTTCTTACAACAAAGGCAAATCTTTAATGTCTGGTCTATTCTAGAAGGCTTCCTTAGGCCTGTCAGATGTCTGATGCCATGTAGGACAATCTGGGATAAGAAAATAATGTGACAGCGATTAAATATCGAGCTGCAGTACATGTGGTAACAGCAGGGAATTCATACTGGCTGTTGTCTATCCCCAACTACTTAATGTCAACCTTTGTTGTCAGAATTTTTATATTTATTTATGTTTTTATGAACTATTTTTGAATCAGTCCAAATGTGTGCCTGCATCATTGGAATAAAGAAAAAGCTAGAAGTAATCCAGTCAAAGCTTTGTCATTTGGGACAGTCTCTCTAATTAAGAGGACTTTCGTGAGCTCATAATAATAATTCATAATATGAGGAGAGTTTGTCAGAGCATTCCTGGTCTAAGAAATGTGGTGACAATTTGTAAGAGGGCTGAAGAAAACAGGCAAAAGGAAGGAAGGAAGGAAGCCGTGGGTTTCTTAATTTCAGATAACCTATGACTTAAGTGGCTGATTCCTTATCTGAGATCTTCCTCCAGAGGAGATCCTGGTGCTTAAGTAGGGCTATGCAACAGGGCATCAGATGATGGTGGTGTTGACTCCAGAGCACTGAAGGAGGCTGGCCAGCTCCCAAGAATCAGAAGCCTCCCAAGTATTGTGCATGCAGACAACAAAACACAGCAGAGAAATTTTCCTCTTATATTCATGAGCAGGAGAACACAATGTGTGTGTTACCTGTGCAAGATGCTGTACCATTTTTAGGGGATTAAATGGAACTGGTTATATGCAGTCTAGTAGTTATTCCAACATCAGTGAATGCTGGGGTGCAATTTTGCTGGAGGCATGTGTGCTGAGCAATATCTGATTTTAATGTAAACCAAAGCAGTACTCAGTGCATACACTGAGTAGTGTTAGTTCTTCACTTCTCGCTCATTCTCTGATTAATCCCTGGTCATCTGCTGTGTTTCCAGAGGCATTTTCCTCATCCATTGGAGCTGCAGTAGCAGCTTATTGGCGCTCAGAAATCCAGACAAAGCCGTGAGAGAACAGGAGCCCACGTGGGAAGTGTGAACCAGAAAGCTGAAATTACAGCAGCTGGATTTTGGCCAGAAACACTAGGGCTAAAAAATGAATTCTGAGAGAGCTGCTGAGACCTTAAGTGGCAGTCATGGGCAGGATGTTTGTTTTCCATCTCTTCCAGAGGTCGGCACATCCAACAGCCCTTTCCCATCTTTAAGACCAGGCTTAGGCTTTTGTTCAGGACTGACTCAGAGGAAAGGGTGCCACTCAATGAATCACTGTGTGACTTCCCTCAGTTTGGGGGTATTCCTTAGAGACCTCAAAGCTGCCTCCAGAGCCATCCTGCTTGATGAATGGGAAGCACTCTGATGAACACATGGAGATTGTTGCTGCAGGCCCAGCACTCTGAAAGTGTGGCCTGCTCCAGCGAATGAATACACATATGCTTAACTCTACACTTCTGAGGCATAATCCCATTAATTTAAATGGGATTACTCCTGGGCTTAAATTCCTGCAGGATCAGCACTGAGCTCTGCGGCTGCAGCTGCTGGTTGCACAATGAAGGTTGTAACAAGAGCTTTGCTCATTCAGGGTTGTTGCTGCCCCACTGTATTGGACTTGGAGGCTCTTGGCTCTCCCATGTGCTTGAAACTCAGGGAATACTGAGGAGGCCCCACTGGCTGAACATTCCTATTACTCATATGCTCAAACGTGAAACCTCAATTCTAAGGTCTCCTGAATATAAGCTTTACTTAATCTCCCCTTACCTGCAAAGCTATTTCAAGTCTTCTATGGATCCTACCTCTTCAGGCTTCATGAAGGATTTTTGTGTCTGCCGCTATTCATGGATCTCCTTAACCGCTTTGTTCAGTACAGTACAAGGAACCCTTCCCCCTTGCTTATCTTCTCTAAACAAGTGTATTTCCTCCTGCTTAACATCTTTCTGCTAATCTCCTTCATCCTGCTGGAGCAGACTGCCTCTTAAAAGAAATATTGTCTCTGATCACCTTTGGGTCATTTTGGTCAATGGACCCTAATGGCAGCCTGGGATAAACACATTGTCTGTATGAGGAAAGTTAGTTACAGCTGAATAAGTGCTGCCCTTACAGCGTGCACTGATCTTCTTTTCTATGTAGTTTCTGATTTTTGTCAGAAATCACCTGGCTGCATCTTTGTTAAATGAATCAATAAGCCCGCTAAGGTAGCAACTGTATCTTAATAACTAGCTGTATATAATAATTAATAAATAGCTTACAGTTAAGGGCTGATACATGACATGTATATGTACGCCTAACAGATTTGAGAGAGACATTCTCTGAGGGAAGTCAATTTCTTTTGTTTAACTGCATGCATTTTAACATTTTGGTTTTAGGGGAAAAAAAAATCTCCCACTGGAGACCTCTTATGCCAAGTTTTGAGCCTGGAGCAAATTTTTATGGCTGAGTTGCAGTAACCCCTTGAATATAGGGGTTTATAATGGAAACTCTGACAAACCTTTAGCTAGAGCGCTTCTCACAGATGTTTCTGTAATGAAAGCTGTGCAGAATAGGCAACAGAGAGCAAAACCATGCTTTGTATTTTGCAAAGATTTCGAGTGATGGTGTACAGTTCATAAAGCGATGGTGGCTTTAACCCAAATCACAATACTTACACCAGGCTGCACGCTGGGGATGTGCATAAATTAACAATAATCCTGTTGTGGTAAAGCAGCTCACTGTTGAACATAACTTCCTGCCTCTCTTGTATAGATTATTGAACATACAAGTCATGTTGCACTCCTGAAGAGTGCAATTCTACCATCTGGTAGTGGTGGTGATGATAGATATGATCTTGTTCATGGTGCCCTGGAGATAAATGCCATCATTGTTCAATTAAACAACTGGTCTGAACAGAAACCAAATGTACTCCTCCATAACTGAGAAGAGTATTCTTTGTTTCCCCATACCATGGCACCTCTGGCAGTCTCTGACCAATTTGCCTCCTTCCCTGGAGGGTGGATGAGTGCAACTGGGTGGCTGGGTTGCACAGTGCTGGCTTGTCTGCAGACAGCATGGGCTCAAGAAGGTTGGGATGCTCTGGGGGTGAAACTGGGAAGAGAATTAGACAGCCATGCACTCACAACACATTGGTAACCCAGAGACCCAGATGTTTTGGCCCACATTCACTGAAAAGTTGAAGCTTCGCTAAAACAGAATTAGTAAGAGAAAAAGAGCTCAAGTCTATAGCTACTTCAGAATGGGAGGTTTTAATTCTAGAAATGTTACCAGAGTGTGTTTTGGTTTTTGTTCCAATCTTCCTGCCTGTGCTCATTAAGTGGAGATCAGAGTCACTGGACCATCATCTGAGGGTATGTTTGATGGTGCTGTGGAGATCTTGGCAGTCAGCTGCAATCCACACAGGGCTTGTGGAGCCTTCAGTGGCGGGATGGAAATGACATTTGTGTATGTCATAAAAGCATAAATTTGTTCCAATGCTTTCCTCTTTATCATGGTGCTTTGCCAGGCTGAATTCCTTTTGAGTAAATAGCAACAATAACGTGTAATTAGTGTTTTCCTGGTTAATGCTCTATTAATGAGCAGTACTCAGAAAAATGCAGTCCTTGGGATCATATTCATAGGATCATCATAGAATCATGGAATGGTTTAGACTGGGGGAATCTTAATGATCATCTAATTGCAGCCCCTGCTGTGGGCAAGGTTGCTACCACCAGATCAGGCTTCCCAGGGCCTCATCCAACCTGGCACTGAATGCCTCCAGGCATGGGCCATCCTCAGATTCCTGGGCAGCCTGTGCCAGTGCCTCAACACCCTCTGAGTAAAAAATTTATTCCTAACATCTAACCTAAACCCCTCTTTCGTTTAAAGACATTTCCCCTTCTATTCATCATAACGTTTTAGGTAGTTTAAAGTAATAGTGTTCCCTGTGTGAAAACTCCACTAACATCCATATGTACTCTACTCCAATGAATAGAAGCATGTGTAGGTACTGAAAAATGGAAATGAAACTGTAGTTAATACATCCTTCAAGCACAATGAGAGAAACCAGACCTCTAATTACATAATCTCAAACTGAGCTTGGCAGTAACCTCAGGGTTCATTTGGTCCCATCTTCTCAAGTAAGGCCACCTAGAACAAGGCCACATTCAGATGGTTTTCAAAGATCTCTAGACTGACTTCATCAATTCACTTTTGAGATCACAACTGTGGTATTTCTAGGGTCCTATAATACAAAATCAGGTGTGTTCTGGACTGCTTCCTACAGTGTGTTCCTCAATGTAATTGTGTTTGTTGCTGTAGTGGATTCAGAAGGGTTCAAGCTACCTGCCACAAAGAAGCTGTTCTAGCCTTTCAGGATGGCTCAGGGCACTAGTGCATTGTTGTCTAAATTAAGATGTCCATTGCATGTCCTATCTTGCCACCTGCTATTAATTTCTCAATTATCCACTCCTTGGACACAGCTTGGCTGCAGCTTTTTACAGTTTTCCTGACTTTCCACCTCTGCTTTTTGTTTGTCACAGTCCTGACACACCTTGAAGCAATGACCTTCCCAAATACCACCTCTGGTGCATTGGAGCTGAAATGGTGTAACAGTTGTCTTAGCTTCCCTCAAGCAGAGCGCAGCCTGCCCTGGGACACGGAGCTCGTCATCATATGCCTGCCTCCTGACCATCAATTTTGTTGTTCTGAGAAGCTTGGTGTTTTGAGAAGCTCAATGTTTCTACTGGTCGTCCCTTATCTTTCTGTGGTGAAGCTATCAAGAAGCAGCAGATAGTTTTCTTCTGAGTGAAACCAGTAAATTTGTTGTAACAGATTCAAAACTGATGTATTTAGGTTTATCTTAGCAGAGGGACAAATAATACAGTTGTAACTGTAAACAGAGAGAAAAAGAAAAGTAGAGAAGTGCAATACAGGAACAGTCTCATGAGAATGCTCTCTCAGGCTTACCATTCATCAGTCACTCTGGAGTAAAGGGATAAATATGTCATACCTTCCTTTACCTACACCACAGTCACCTCATCTCTCGGCAAATTTGGGCCTACGCTTTCCTATCCTTAATGGACCCCTAATAATCCTACTCTGGAAAATCTGCTTTGATATTTAAGAGAGTTACACTCAGAGGAAATAAACTGTAATCAAGTATTCACTATTTGGACTTAGGAACCACTGATCTCTGATTTGCCTGCCAAAACTGACTTCCTGCAGAATCTTGGGCAAGGCACAAGTGTGCAAATTTTAGGTGTCAAAAAATCAATAGTTGTTCTGGAATGAAACTTTAAGTAGCTCTGTTTCTATAACTGAATGTCCACACAGCCAAATTTCAGCTCACAGAAGCATTACAGTCATTAAAATACATGGACATCATGTAAATGCTACAGGGATTGTTTTAATGGGAAACACTGAATAGCATACTCTGCTTATTCTTTAAGTGGATGATGGTTGCATCCATCCTGAATGATCATCACTAGGTCAAAATGACCCATGGCAGTGAACAACTTTCACTACATAAATAAATATATTTATTTCACCCAGTGCAATGCTCTCTCTCATGCTTTGTATTTTGGCATCTATTCCACTGTCTGGCTTCTTGGCAGAAGGCTGTGCAGGTTGTCAGAGGAGTCGGAGTGAATTGATACATCCATTTGCTGGCCATTTGAAGTGCTGGCTATCTTCCAAACATTAATCTGTTCCTCTCACTTAGACTCATGTATGAACAATAAATTAGCTAGGAGTGAGCAGTGACGTACTCTGAAATTTTATATGTGTGTGTGTTTAAGAACATCCATAAAAAGACATTAGAATTCAGGATATATTACTATACAAAGGGAGACTAAGGTGCAGAGTGGTAGAGAATCATACCCTTTTAGTGCTCAATCTTTTACATCATGAAAGGTAATGATAGATTTTAATTAGCAAAGTCATCTTGCTTTGTGATATCTTTATTTCCATCAATTTACTGTATAAATACAGTTCATGGTAGCAAAGTGGCTATGAAAGACATGGACCAAGGGTTAATTCTGGCTGCCTTTAAATCAATGGCAGAATTCCCAATAACTTCGAAGAATGAAGATCTCACCTGACTTCTCAGCTGGTGTAAGCTGACATACCTCTGTACACTTCAATAAAATCAATGAAATCTTGATGATTTACTGCAAGTGAGATTCTGGCCCTTAAGCTATTAAGACCTATAATTTATAAAGCTATAATTATGGAACTATAATTCCATCTAGGATTTCTGGCAATATCATGGACCAGAGTTAAGTGAATTTTGCAAATAAATGTAATGGTATTGTGGTGCAGTGGAAGTACCTCCCTCTTCCTAGCTAAGACTCTCAACACAAAGATATTAAAATATATTTTATCCAATCATAGCAATAATTAGAAAAGAAATGTTAGCTGCAGATTTGATATACCCCAGGCAGTGAATCAAAACATGCAGTTTGAAGCAGCCACTCTTAAATCATGGATGGTGCACAGCACTGCTGTGAGAACTTTAGGCCTAAAATCTCCTCTTGAATGTGATTTTTCTTTTAGTTGTCATTACCTACCAGCTTTGATATAAGGGTATTAATTTCAAAGCTAAACCCATTCGGATAGCATATAGGTGTCCGTACTTTCTGTAAGCTTGTGATGTAACGTAACAACTGTGTGTGCATGAACAGCAGGAGTGGTTGGAGCCTCACAACAAGAAGGGAACAGCAGAGGTGTTTTTGAGGTAAGAGCACAGACTGTGACTGGAATAGGCTTCCCAGGGAGGTGGTTGAATTGCCATCCCTGGATGTGTTTAAGAGCTGTTTGGATGTGGTGCTCAGGGATATGATTTAGCAGAAGGTTGTTAGAGTTAGGTTACTATGGTTAGGCTGCGGTTGGACTGGATGATCTTCAAGGTCTTTTCCAACCTGGGTAATTCTATGATTCTATGATTCTGCCCTCTTTCCCCATTCTGACTGTAAATCTGTGTTTGGATAATTAGTAGCCCAATTAGACACAGGTATATGCAAACAATAACTGTTCTTGCATACTTGAACTACGCCTATAAAGCTGTATGTATACCACTGTGTCTTCCTTCAACTAAAAATCTGACTCTTCTGGTTTCTCTGATGACTCTGAAAACAAAATGGAACCCATACATAATTAATCTTCATTGGAAAGATGTATTCGAATCACAGACCTGAATGTGAAAAGGTCTGGGACTTGGAAGAAGAACATGAGTGGATGAAGGTTACATTTGGACCAAGTGTGATAATTGTGAGAATACATGACTGTTTTGACTAGAAAAAGCATATTTCTTTTGACTCAGAAATCAAAGTAAACAGAAGAGGAAATTAAAAAACAAACAAACAAACAAAAGCACACACACACACAAAGAAAAGACAAATTTTGAGTAGCACATTGTCCCCTTCACTTTCACGTGTGTAGCACAGAAATTTTCAAGAAACATGCCAAGCTGTGTGCAAGAGACATCAGTCACAGGTCCAGATATTTGTAACTGCTAGTGATTGAAAAGTGACTTCAAATATAAATCTCCCTTGTGCCACAGTAAACTTTATTTTCTCTGTATTTGCTCAGTAAGGACCATAAAGGAAATAAATGACAGATTTCCTCTGTGGAAAACTGTTGAATTTAATATTGGTGATACTATGAGGATCTTCAAGGATAAGGGACTGTAAAAAAAGTCAGACCTGCTCTCTGAATTCAGCAGACTTGCTGTGCTATGAAATAGCATTTTATATTTAATTTCCTGTTAAAATTAAAATGACAAACCTCCCTACCAAAATCTCATTTCTAATTCTTGTTGAAGTCACTGAAAATGGTGTACGTGGTTAAAGTTTATTACCTGCTTGAGCAGTGCTTTGCTGTTCCAGGCTTAGGCATGATCCTAAAATTAGAACATTGCTTTTTATTTTCTTCTAGCACAGGCACTATCACAATATTTCCTCCACATTGGGATACAGATCATGCTATTTGTCCCAGTAGAATTCTCCCAAGATGCATTAAAAAACACTGTTGCTTATGGCTAAAGATGTGCTTTAGAGAGATGAGAATTGAACCTGGGAATTTGCAATGATATTCCCCCAGTTTATATAATCCTTGTTAATAATAGAAGAGTTAATCTTAAAAATCTTTTCAGTAGGCTATGCTGAAGGGACCCAAGACTGACAATTAGCTGAAGATTTTAAATACACCAAACATTTTTTAATACATGCACATAATTGTGGGGAAATGATTCATAGAGTTGCAGGCAGATCTGAAGTGAAAAACATCTCAGAATAACTTGGATGGGTGATGGCATACATCAGTTCCTTGTAGGAACAGGAACCTAATAATTGAAACCTCAAATAAGGAAGCCTCTTCTTTTTATGGAAATCTTGCCAGAAGGCCTATGCTTTAGTACAGGCTTGTTGATGAGTTCCTCTTACCACAGTAGACATGACTGCATACTGTACTACGGCACACTGTACATTACTGTTTACTGTCATACTGTTGGTTTAATTGACTGCAATGTGTCATCTGATTTACTAAGCTACAATGAGGCAAACAGATACTTAGCTGAAGTATTTCAACATAGCTCTAAATTAGCTCAAGAAGCAAACTTCAGATATAAATTTTCCTAGCATTTGGGATAATTTATTTTCCACTATATGGAGCAACTTGTAAAGCATGCAGCCTGAGATTGCCCTGGATTCCTGCTCAGCCCGTTCTCAGGTCTAGTGTGTGGTGAATGCACAGGGATTTTTCATGTGCAGTGAAAATGGGTGATGTAGGAGGTGAGGGCACATGGTGACTTTGGCTCAAGCAAGGACTGCTTTACCCAGATAAGCAGTCTTACACTATTCTCCAAAACCATTAGTGTTGCAAAGCTGCTACTTCAATCACAAAAGTCTTGTAGTCACCTGAATGCACTGAAGATATCTAACCTATATCTTGACCAATGAATTACATATTGCCAGGGGATTGTCCCAGGGCTGGTGCTTGTCAGCATTGTTATATTGTTAGAAAAGTCCCCAGCAGCGTGCAGGGATTAGCATGGGTCAGCCATTCCTCCCAGTAGGACACCTGGTAGAGGTTACAGTGATTTGGAGTGCCAAATAGAAGTCTCAACCACAAAACACCCTCTGTGTAACCGTTTTGATCATCATCTTTAAAAGAACCTGACACAGGGCCAGGCACAAGGGCAGAAAAAGCACATTTTTAATGAGAGTGCTAATATGGGGCTCCACACTGGGCTGCAGGCAGCAGCAGGGCCTGAGGCCCAGCACAAAGGCCTTATCGCTGTTCCTGGGGCAAACCTTGCAGGAGGGCTGGAGGATTACCCAGCCCCATTTGGGCAAGTGCCAGAAGTTGAACAGAACCACCCGAGCAAGCTCAGGCTGCATCCCTTGTTTAGTTTTTGTCTCTGCTTTTGGAGGATTAGTGAGGATTTGCTGTGAAGAGCAGCACTAGTCCCTCCTGCTCTGTCTGGATGCACACAAGCAGCCCGCCCCAGCCAGACTCCTTCCAGTCTTTCAGGTCACTGCCAGCTCCAGCAGAGCAGTGTGGATGCTTTCCTACTTTCTTCTTGCTGGAGAAGCCCCTGTGAGGACATGAGCATGGCTGAGGGCTGCCTGCCTTTGCCCCTCACATACCTGTGTGATGGTGCTCCTGCCCATTCCCCATTGCCTGTTTTCCACCCACTCCAAGGCCATGCTCTAGGTGCTACAGCACTTTTGTTTTTAATTAGGGCTTGATACTAATTGCCTTGAATGAAGTTATTTTCACACCACAGCTGACCAAAGCCAGAAGACGTTAAGTCTATTCCCTTCATAAATCATTTCTCCTGCTCCCCAGGGTGGAGACAAAGAGTGAATAGGCAGCAGACACTGCCTTGGCCTAATTGTCTCCTAAAATATGCAGGCAGCTCCCACAGCAGTCATCAGACAGGCACACGTGCATCTGGGGGGGCTTTGTGTTGGTATCTGTGCCCTCATGCTGAGGGACAATTGCCAGCATCCCCCGCCTACTTTAGCCCTGGATATTAAAGAAGAGGAGGGGGTGTCCCTTTAAAAGCAGACAAAAGCAGCCTCCCCTCACCCCCTGCTATAGTACAAAAGCTGGAAATAAATCTTCCCTTCTTACTGGCTGGGCAGATTCAGGGAGAGAGATGCCAGCTAGGGAACACTGACACAGTTAAAAAATAAAAAGGATTCTGTGAACCAACGCTGGCTTGGCACAGCAGTCAGATAAATCCTACCCTAATCCATGCAAAACCTCCCAAAACAGTCAGTAAAATGCACAGGGAAATTCTGCTGGCCTGAATTTGCCCATTACCTTCATTATGCATGGCCCTACTCCTTGTAGAGCTCCTTGTAACCCCCTCCATAGTTTCTGGACCCTGAAACTGAACTTCATCCTCAAAGCTGCGCCTGAACTGAGCCCTCTGCTTCTGTAGCACACTGCCTGGCCTCAGGTGATATAATTCGTACCAATGGGGAAGACTTGATTCCTGGTTAAATAAGAGATATCATAGAAAAATAGGGCAGGGTGGGACTCAGAGGAGCTGTCTAGCCTCTTTCCATCAGCTCTAGTTAACATTAGTGAGAGCAGCCTGCCCCTGGCAGACCTGTGCTCACTGTCACCAAGATGCTGCCCCTTGGAGCTGAGATAAGCAAACACCTTTCCTTTTGTAAGCCCACGCAGCTGACCAGGCTCTCTCTGCTCTGTGATAAACATATTCTGCATCCCTGAATTACAATGATAATTAATGGAGGCTGAGGGCCAGATCTCCACCTGGGAGAAAGTGGCAGGGCTCTGGGTAGGCAGTGGAGCTGTGCTGTTTCAGTTCAGACCAGAGCCTGATCATGCTCCTGAAATCAGTGCAAGTCCTGGAGTCAGTGTGATACCTGGCTTTGCTCTGGTGTTAGAGGTGCCAAGGAGGAAGACCACAATAGTTTCTCAGTGCTATAGCTGATACAGTGCTCTGCCTTGAACCATGAGCAGGATTAAGGCAGTGAAATCAAGGGAAGCATTGCTTTTCCCAGACTACACGATTACAGTGAGAAAAATAGACCTCGCTATTACAGAGACAAAGATTAAACACACATACACACACACACACACACACACACATAAGAGAAATATTAAAAGTACCTTCACATTTTCACAACGTTGGTGTTAGATTTCTGGTTCTCCTATTTCACAGTACTGCAAAGGATCTTAAGGGGATTGATGGTTCTGCAGGGCAGAGGCTGTGCCTTTATTTTCTTTGGGAAGTACCTTGAGCGCTGTTGGTTCTTGCTACCAGAGAGAAATAACAAAAATCTGAAGGCATAAGACAAATATACTCCTTCAAGAGTTTCTAATAAAATGATAATGTTGAGCGAGGCTGCCAGTATGTTCTGTGTCCAGATGCACTGCAGCAGAAGGGAAGAATTTAGCATGTTTTGAAAATGCCAATTGTCTGTTGCCAAAGATGCTTATGATCCCACTGCCAGCAGGGTAGGCGGTGGGGATTAAGATGTCAGAGGAGACGTCACTCTACCTAGGCAACACCAGTTTCACTGAAGAAGACAATGCAAAGACAGTACTGTTTCCTTCAATGAAGATTCCTTTTTCTCATCTTATATTCTGAGTTTTTCATTGTTGCAAAGCTACTTTTATAGAAGCCCTTTGTATTCCCTGGGATATATTTATGGTGATGGCAACCAGGACACAGGATGGAGGGATTTTTCCACCTACAAAAAGGAATTCTGAGGTCTTCCATGCCTGTGAGTATCTCCTGGTCCTCCGCTGCCACATGGGTGTCTGGGATGGATGCTAGTGTTGCAACACAGCAGAGGGAATGTAGCCCAAGGTCATGGCCAATATGTGAGTAAGAACAACAAATGGATCTCCAGAGTTCCAGCTGATGCTCTCAGCGTTCATCTAGCCTGCACTGTAAGAAGAGGTTCCCTGCAGGCTGGTGAAGCCCCTGGCATCCTCATCTCCTAACTGTGCTGCTTCATCCTGGAGAAGAGTAATTTCTGTGTTTCACAGACAGGGTCAAACCCTGCTTGCATGTTTGGCCTTTCTGAAATATCTCCTGATGATCCTGTTTCCTTCAGACTTTTTCTTTCCCTGGTGGCTTTCTCTGGGACATCTGCTATAGGCTGGGTGTGAGTTTGGATCCCTAATCTTGTCAGTGCAGATTTGAGAGGCCTTTTTGTAACCCCTGCCTAGTTCAGAGGTTTTAAGCATTTGCATAAATCCCTCCCCACTGGGCCAGCATTAACCACATGGTTAACCTGAAACGTGATTAGAAGCCATATTTCAATGGGAGTTAAGCATATGCTTAAATTCTGCTCTAAATGGATACTTTCTTGAACTGGAGCCTGCATTTTTTTTTTTTTTGTGATCCATCTTTGCTCCTCCACATACCTTTACTGCAAATTATTCTACAATACACATATGGCTCAGAAATTATATAGCTCTGTGGCTTTTACACAAAAAGCTCAATTGATACATCACATACTTAACCTCTTGAACAAAGGAGTTAACTTTACAGGATCAATTTACATGCAAGGGCCAAAGCTTTTGGATGGAAACTAGCTGTCATGTGGTGTGCAGTCGAAAGAGCAAACAGCTTATTCATTTTGATAGCATTGGATTCAGAAACAAAACACAGACTGCAGAAAGAGTCTGCCCGGATTTCCAAACATAACGCATGTCCCTGCTCTAAAGCATATTTATTTAAACCTTCTCTCTGTGCTTGCAGTCAGTTATTAGACTTAACTCCCAATTTCCTCATATCAGATGGTTCAAACTGGCCTTACTGCTCACGCTCTGTTGTCCATCGTGCATGGGCAGCTCATACTACAGCGAAAAGGAATAGATTTCTGTGCAAGCAGTGATACCAGTGTTCATATAGACATCAGACATTGGGCTTAGTTGTCAGTGGGATGTTTGTGCAATAATACATGCCACTCATTGGACTCACAGACTTCCAAACTTTGAGGATGACTCTCTGAATGACACGCATATACTCTTCACTTTACATGCTCAGTTATCTTTCCTGCATTAATCATTTGCAACTCTAGGCCTGAGATGTACTCATTTCAATTTCAATATAATGAATGTCCAGGCTATTAAGATGATGACTTAAGACTGTTAGTGCTTGGCCATGCAAACTTAACCCCTGGCGGCAAATACTTGGTCACAGAAATGGCCTCATTAATCTGTTGCTGCTGTCTTCACAAGTGCTTGCTCTGTAAAGCTCATGTGGGCAGATCCTGCAGGGACTGATCCAAAACTTAGTGAAGGGAGTGGGAGTTCTGTCATTTCATAGAACACGGCACCAGGATTTTAAGGAAAAAAAACACCACATTATAAGAATGAATTCAACTGCTTTAGGCAGACATTATTTATAATGTAACATGGCATCATCAGTAGCCTCCAAAATTAATTCAGCAGGACACCTACAATTCTTTTTGCATGTCCACCCACAGTTGTATCAATTAAATATGGAAAACCAGAAATAAAGTGACATTTGCTGGTTATTTTTTCTTGTTTTCTGGAGATGGATTTAGAGAACATTTCTAACAAATTCCTTTCCTATGCACCCAGTTTTATGTTACCGATTGATACTGCTCTGCAGTGTTGCATAGGATCAAGCTCAGGTATTAAGTACTGCATTTATGGATGTCTCATTACGTCTGCGTGACTGCAGTGAGCAAGGAGTCACAGCTGGATGAAGCAAACATAAGAGCGGCAGAGAGGGAGTGACAAAAAATAGGGAAAACATGTTTTCTATCAAAACCAGACATCTGGGTTCACTGCTTGCCCAGTGGAAATAGGCTGTAAATGGGACAGTACATGGTCTCTGGACTCTCACTAACTGCGGGGGAATTCTGACCCCACTGGGAATTCCCAGTTCAGACTAACAGGCTCAGCACAACTCACAGTGCTGAGAAAATTGAGCTTTGGATGTCATTCTTGAGTCAGGCCCTTTAACTACATGTAGGAAGCCACTCAGGGCCAGGGCACAAGCTAGACACTCTTCCTGATCAGTTATTAATTAGCATGATCACTTGAAGGGCTTTGATGTGACCCAACCAGCATTGCCCAAAGTCTAATGGCACAGCTCTCACAGAGGAGAGCAGAGGTCACCAGGTAGCAATGAAGTGGCTGTTCTGGTTTGGAGGTGCAGAGCTCAATGGGCACAAACTGCATCACTCTTTGCATTTAAGAACATAGAATTACAGAATCATAGCATCACAAGGTTGGAAAGGACCTACAAGATCATCTAGTCCAACTGTCCTCCTATCACCATTACTACTCACTAAGATATTGAACCATAGCATAGCATCTCATAGCATTTCATCTAGATGTGTAAATCTTAGAATGGTTTGGGTTGGAAGGGGCCTTTGAAGACCCTCAAGACTTCTCCCTTGCCATAAGCAGAGACATAATTCACTAGATGAGGTAATCCAAAATCCTGTCCAATCTGAACTTGAACAATTACAGAGGTGGAGTGACCCAAAGTGTCCTGTCTTGTTTTATTTTATTTACCAATGCTGATTTTGTGCTTGACATTTAGGTGTATGACAGCACTGCTTCAAACTGATATCTTGAGTTTGGCTCCTACTCTTGTGAGCATTAGCAGAAGGGGTGAAGAGATAGACCATAAGGAATGTGCGGGTCCCTTCGTCCATCCCACACTGCTCATTGCTGAGGTCACTGTCTGCCCGAGGCAAAGCACTGGCACTAACAAAGCCCATCATGCCAACAGCCAGTTCACCTGGTGACATAGACCCAGGGCAGGAAATAGGCTATATACTTCAGCATTTAAGACATAATGCAATAGGGACAGATTTGGTTTTTGATTTCTGCTTTCAACACCAGCACTTGGGATCATTGCTATCAGATAGATAGATAGAAGCCGAATTTAGATGCCTCTGTACATTTCTTTTCAATACCAGATGAATGTTCATCTACGTCTGTAGCTTGTTCCTTTTTAAGGTTTTCTTTCTTGCAGAACAAGAAGCTCTGCATGATTTTAACACAAACCCTACACATCTTGCCCCAGGCCATGTGATGAGTAAGGATGTAAGCATACTCACAGCATGCCTGAGAGCACCTTTGTCACATGCTGTCTGCAGAATCATCCTCTCCTTCTGAAAAACACAAGAAAGCAGGCACCTAATCCTTCACATGTTTGAAAATCCCAATCACAGTACTCAGCACTTCTAGCAACACTTGTAGCAGCATGAGTGTTTGTGAAAGGTCAGATCTTTCAGGACTAGAATGTGTTCCAGAAGTAGTCAAAAGCAAAATAATAGTTCTAGCTGTGCTGTGTTGAAAGGTGTTGCTAACAGGCAGAGTTCGGACACTGGGCTCTTTGAATGAAGAGCAGCCTTGCTCAGCAAGCTTTGAAATGTTGCAGAAAGTCATGAGGGTTGAACCAGGAAACCACATCTCAAAGCAAGTTTTTCTGGGGGGGCAAGAATGTATTGGAGAAGTGTTTTGGGTATTGCACAGGTGAGATTTGCTGCAGCAGCTCCATGTGGTTAACATTTGGGCTTGGGGGTGGGACATACGTATAACAAGCAGAAAGGGAGCGCTGCTCTGTGTGCACAGCAGCTCTGTCTGACATTACTTTTACTGTACTTTTACTGAAGCTTTGCCTCATCCATCCTCCTCTGGATGGATATAACCTCATGACCTTGTATTACCAAGGGGAGACAGCTCAAGTGCTGGCCCTTCTCCTCAGTCTTTGTCCTCTGCCCCATTCTGCTTGAGATATCTTTATCACCAAGGTCTGCTCCATGTCAGTGCACAGAAATAAATACAGCCTGGTCTGGCTGTTCTGCTCATGGATTTGCTTGCACATCTATTTAGATTCTGATTCTGTGTGATTCTGTGATATGTTCTGGGTAGATCAACACAGCTTTTATGATTGGGAGGGAAAAGAAACAATCTCTAGTCATTAAGTGCTAATCTCACGGTCGTTATACGACATAGGCAATCCTGGCAATGAAATATCTGTCTCACTGGCTGCAAAGAGATCACCAAATCAATTATTTGCATTAACATTTTATTCCTTCCCCTACTAGACATTTGTTCAGCTTGTTTATACTCACACCACATGGCCACAAGCTGTGCAGTTAGTAATAAATGAGGGAACACATTTATCTTTGGAAACTTAGGCCAAGCCAAAAACTTGATCGCTTGTTTTTCTAGGAGAATAACACATGTGAGATTTAGTCAGATAAATCCCATTAGCAATAATGGGATTGCCTACACTAATTGCCCATATAATAAATTCCGGTAACAACAGTTAGGATTTTACAGTATACAGCAGGTTTCTAGAAATGAAAGGGAGTACTGGGACTTCAAATCTCCCTAGTGGAGTCTGTGAGGGGGGCTCTGCCTGTTGGACACCAACACCTAAAGTAACATTTGCTTATCTCCATTGTCAGACCATAACCCAGCTGCGACTTCCTGCTTTAGCACCCAGCAGTGTCCCTCACAGTACTTACAGAGGTATGAAGTTCCCTTAAGTAAAGAATAAAAGGACAAGTCTTCCAAAATTTCCCACCTGGGCCGCCCAAATCGTTGCCAAACTTAAACCCACTGGCTGAGGCTGCCTAGCTATGAGGGGCCACTTTGGGTGACAGTGTTTCTTGCTGTGGCTGATGAAGACTGCTAATTTTTGCAGCACTCCATTTCTGTCTTGTTTTGTTGTGTATTCTGGAGTCAATTCAGGACAGCCAGTACATTTGGGTTTGCCTGCCCTGCCCCAAGGCAATCTTGCTGGTTGATGAATGGAAGAATCTCAGCAGTTTTGCATGAAAAATGCTGATGTACATGCTGTGCTTCTGCTGTCCATCTGCATCTCTCCTGCATTCTCAGCACCAAGCCCTTTTTCCCCTTCTTGTCAGGCTCAGCTTCCTTGTTTACTTCTCTGGCCCCTTCCCCTGCAAAAGGATGCATGGAACAGATGCATGGAACAAGAGGAGTCCAGTACATGTCAAATACTGAAGCTTATGTAGGAAAAGCATTATGCAGTTTTCCCTGCCTAAGCAGCTTAAACTCTGTGAGAACAACACATTCCAGTAACTTTTTTGGAACAAAGCCCTGTGATCAAGAGAGAGCACGACAAGTCGTTCATGCACACAGACCCCATGTTTTCTCCAAGCTGGTTATTTTGCCATAGTGTGGTTAAACTGAGTCCTCCAGAGCTG
Source organism: Coturnix japonica (assembly GCF_054131305.1). Taxonomy (NCBI): domain Eukaryota; kingdom Metazoa; phylum Chordata; class Aves; order Galliformes; family Phasianidae; genus Coturnix; species Coturnix japonica. Next base: position 8,228,097 of record NC_140664.1, on the reverse strand, counting down.
ATGTGTTGGTAGAGACACACATCTCTCCTCCTTCCCTCCTCTTGCAGCTTAGAGCAACTGATTTAAAATTTAATTTCCTGAAAGTCACCGTTCTCACAAGCAGTCTGCAGGGTGCCCACTCTACAATGAATCTATTTATATCTCCAGCCTGAGCAAATTGAAGCTACTATTTCAAAATCTATAAGGGTAAGTGGATCCAATACTCACATGGACATGTTCCTTTTCTGCTGGGAAGATTTTACACATGAAAACATTAACAGGATTTGCAAAATCCGTCTGTTTGCAAAACCAGCATCTCTGACTGCATCCAGTGCATTCAGATTTGTAAGTCTCAGCAGGTGCATAAACTGTGGCTGACTCATGCAGCATGCAGAGAGACCAGTGCTGCTCCCCGTTTCCTCTCGCTGACAAAGAAAACGTTTTCACCCCTCGGATCACAGTGAAAAGCTGATTTGAATTTGCTGTGTCAGAAAAATTCAGAACTCAAATTGTTTGAATCAGTGGATTTAGCAGGGAAATTTTGAAAGTCAAAGCAGAGCAATAGTATTTCTGCTGGCATTTCCAGAGCCCCTTATGGCTAAGGATCACTAAGCTCCTTATAGATATTGATGAAATAAAGCTGCTGCATTCCCAAGTGCTGGGTAACTTTATTATCCTTTCTGCTAAGAGGAAAATGGAGACACAGGGAAAGTGGCTGGCCTGTGGTTTGTCTGCTCAGCTGCTGGAGGAAGAGGCCGCAGGATTTCAGTCCAAACCACAAGGCAGCATTGTTAGAGGAAAAGCTGTTGTTTCTTTTGAGGGGTGGGGAAGGTGTCTAGAGAGTTCTCCTCTTGGGACAACATATTCTGCCCCACCTACTGTGGCTCCCAAAGGATCACAATAGTTGGTGCAGATTTGCTCTATGCAGACTCCTTGGAGCGGCTGTAACAAGAGGGGACACCTTTTTCAGACCACGTATTTGCATAAGGGACAGCTGGCATTTATCTGTACCTAGTTCAGGCGTAGGATGAAAAGAGCCCTTTCTATCTGTTCAGCATTCTAGAAATGAGCAGGGAATTTATCTTTCCAAACACAAGTATGAAAAGCTCAAGGCTGATGAGGTGGTTTCTTTTTGCTGTTTTTCCGTACTGTGTTTTCTTTTCCCTCCATATTTTTCCATTTTTTTCAGCGAGTTGCTTTACATGTTGGATTCTGGATGGGTGTCCCATTCCAGGCCTAGCGGAGGAGGGGAAACCCCACTGCTTCAAGCAATAGAATAAAGAAAAAGCTTAAACTGGCAGAGATATTAGGAAATTATGAAAACAGACAAATCTAGCAATATATTTCCATTCTCCTAGATCGTTGCTGCCTTTGATTTAAATGGAATTCTAACAACCTGGATCTCCACAGAGCAAGGGTCAGTGGTTTCATGGGCAGTAGTCCTGAAGCTTTTTTCCATCATGCAGGGATTGGCCCCTTCTTTTTGCTATCTGTACCTGAGCTTGTGAGCAGCCTCCCTGCATCACCACTGCAGGGACATCAAATCCCCAAGCTCGCCTAGATCTGCTGCCTACTATAGGATGGGTGTGCTACTACCTCCAAGCACCAGTTCCTCTTATTTGTTTTCAGAGGAGAATTAATGGTAAGCTGAGATGCACTTCTCTAGCTACTGCTTGCTTTGATCTCTTTGGATGAATCCCACTCTTCCTTTTCAAATGAATGCCTGGCTAAACTAGAGTCAAAAACTTTATTACAGCCAACAACAGTATGGGTGAGATATGGCTTTTTGTACCTTCATGGCTGCTGTTTGTGTGAATTCTACAGGCAGGAGACGGGGCTCGGCAGAGGCCCTCAGCTTTGTTTAAATCTGCTGCTAGCAGGATATAAGTTGCAATGACACAAAGCTCAGAAGCTCATTTACCCTCTCTCTTGGATGCTTTTTGCAGGTCACTAAGATGTTTGCAGTCTGAATGTGGCCTGACATATACCTTATTAATAGCAGCCTTCTGCCTGCTGAGATCCACTACCTTCTTGCATGCACTAACTTGCATTACATCATGCTGGTGTCTGTGTTTCCAGTGCTTCTTCAAAATAACTTTAGGTGACAGTATTGTAATTAAGATTTGTAGAGCTGTCTGTAGCACACAGTTGTTTTTACACCCTCAGTGCTTGTTTATTTTCTTTCTGTTTCTGAGGGTTTCTTCTTGCTGTACTTCCTTATTCTTTTTTTACTTTTCTTCTTATTCTGGGAAAGATATCTGTAAAAAAGGTGAGTCATGTGCCATGTGCCCAGAGAATGGTCATGCTCACAGGCTCATTCTGCTTTCCTGTCAGGACTTCTGAGTCAAGAAAATGCTTTTGCCTGGAAATGCATCACCAGCGTAGCTGGGTCAGCAAGTCCTGAATGGAGAAGCTGCTGAAGTAAGAGCAGATACTTAAGTTGTCAGCTCAAATGGATTGGAAATGACAGACCACTGAGGCTGTGCACTTCTGCAAAGGGTCTTTGGCCCAACAGACAGCCAGTGTTTGCTCCTCCATCTTTTAATTACCATGGTCCATACCCTGACATTTTCTAGCTCAACTTCCCTTATCCCTGCCCCATCCCTGGAGGTGTTCAGGGCTAGCCTGGATAGCTGCTGGGCAGTCTGATCTAGTAGATGGAAACCTGGCTATCAGCAGTAGGATGGGAACTAGACAGTCTTTAAGGTCCCTTCAAATCCAAGCCATTTTATGATTATATGATTACCTGGGTAATTTGTACTAGTAGCACATCTAACACCCATACCACAGTATGACATGACCTGATGTCTGGGCTGGTTGTAGTCTGGTGTCATCTGCAGCTCAGAAAAGCTGAAGCAGGTGGCTGTGTTGGGATTGTGGAGCAGCACTGGTGCCTTCTACTGGTCCCTCTGATCCATGCCTGAAAATCTGGAGGCGAGTGCTTTGTTTGGAACTAGGCTGCTCCACAATCATACCTCAGTACCTCTCCTGCTCTCATCATAACCCAGCTTCCTGTTCAAGGTGAAAGGAGTAGTTTTTGATTGTGCTGAAGGTTCATTCCTCAGGGCTGGTCTGTGTCCATGCAGAATGAGCCCAAGGCCCAGAAGGCCTCATAACATTCATCTGGCTGTCAGAGGAGAGGCTCATTCTCCAGTGGAGATCCTTGTCTGGGCTGTGTCCCATCTGATGTGCCTTGACTCATTTTGAAGAAACTAATTTTCATCTCGCTGTGAGCCTTGCAATGCTTTGCAAGCTGTACTTATTTTCTGGATTAAACAGGTGACATATGAAACCAAAATAAAACAACTGAAAGTCTTCATTTTCTCTTGCTGTTTGCTAGATGCAAAATAGCTCTTCCGGGCCTACTCTCAGCAGCTGATTTCCCGGGGACGAGGAGGGGAGACATGCAAATTAAAGGTCTGTAGACACTTTCCCCAGACACCACCACTGTCTGCTCTGGTACCCGTGGAGAACAGCTCTGCCTCTGTGTCCTCTCCCCTCCACACTGCCTGGAAGTACGACAGACTGCTGTGATGCAGAACAACATCTGAGTCCTTGCTCACATCTCAGAGAAACTTGACCTACTTTCTCTGTCAACGTACTTGCAGTACTGAGCTTGCCTAAGTGGCAGATCACAGACTGAGCAAGATTTTAAACACTGAGGCTTTTTCTTCTCCTCAGAATCAAATTTAAAGAAGCATGTGGCTGACAAACAAAGCCTTATTTCTGTTTGATTTATTCTAAGCTGCCCTAGATATTTTGCTTTGCACTTCTGTTGTGCACAGTATTTTTACTGCAGGCTCATGGTAACGCTGCAGAGATCCGGGGGAGACTGAGATTTCTGGATGTACAGTAACTATGAGAAGAAATTAAGCAGTGAGAAATGTGCCCATGATGGTAATAAAATTATTGTGAGGTTTCTGTTATGTTGGACTATGCAGAAAGAATTAATAGAATTGACATTTACGTTGGATCTAACTTAATATTTGATTGTGATGAGATTAGAGGAGGAGAAAATATCTAATCTGAATGTAGGCTGTAGTCCAATTAAAGAGGTTTACATGTGGAGTAGTTACACTTTCAGCAGCTTGGGTAAAGCAAACACTTTCACCAGAAATTTCATGTTCAATTTTTGCAGTCGAGGTCTATGATTTGTTCAGTTTAGACTGCAGAACAGTACATTTTCTGATAATGGCCCAAGGCGGAGAATTACAGGGCAGTAGGAACAGCAGACCTCGTCTTTATGGAATGTTTTGACCCAGATATTTTCTTGGACTTTATTTCATGCAATGAAATTAAATAGTGGTCCATAAAAAGGGGAGTAAAAGAGGCAGTCTGAACCTAACAGCACTATTCTCATGGAAAAATCTGGTCCTCAAAGGGTAAAGGATACCCTTCAAAGGGAAAACTCCTCAAGGAGTTGGTTTTATTATACCAACATAAAGGTAACTTTGACAGCATAGCTATCAGAATAAGAGGATTTGACAAGCAAAGCAGTCCCGAGGTAGAGGTAACTCAAGCCTTTTCTCTTACGCCAAGATGCACTGCAGTGGCCTGGCGAAGACACTGAATGTGACTGCAGTGGACACGCAGAGTGTTGCTCAATCTTGGAGAACTTTTCCTCATGTGCAGCCTGGTTTATTTTGGAGTTTGCTGCTGCCAGGAAGTGCTGCAGCAGGGCCATAAGGTTTCTAAGGCAGATGTGGGCTGTCTTCATCTAGCATTTTGCTTATCTCATCCACCACCTGGTGTCAGACATGACTTTTGAGGGCTATCATCTGCAGTATGGTAACATAGAACAGTGTCAGCAGTTATTTTATATGGTGGAGGTAATTTTACCAGATAAACATTCTGGTATAAACATTCAGTTGTTTTTCTCCATATTTTTGTGACAAGTCTGCCCAAGGCTATCTGGCCACGCTTCACAGCACAGCAGAAAGAACTTCTTTCTCACTCACAAATGCATCAAATTGTCCAAGTTTGTCTTGTGTTGTCCCAAGCTAAAATCATTCCCTTTTGTCTTTAAAAGACCAAAAAGAAAAGAAAAGGAAAAAAAAAAAAAAAAAAAAAGGAAAAGAAAAAAAGAAAAGAAAAAAAAAAAGAAAGAAAGAAAAAAGAAAAGTAAAAGAGTGACAGGAAGAATTGCCAATTCCACACATGCATGTGCTCACACTAGGACAGAGAAAGCACTATTTAATACTCACATCCATTTTATTTAACAGCTGCACATTTTTAGCAAAACAGGAGTCAGACCAAAATATGGCTCATTGTTTTTAATAAAAAGAATATCAGTATTGCCAGATGTGCTGTATGTTTTTCTAAATGGACTAGAACAGTGTCCACAGCTGGGTATGATATGGGCTTGTGCAATAACATCACTTGTTTTTGTATGCCTGTAAATGGCAAGGCACAAACTGGTGTTTAATAGAAGACAAAAATGGTTTTCCTCATGAGAACAGAATGAATCTGATGGAAATAGAGCAAAGGCTATTTGCAGTACCATCAACTCTACCATGCAGTAGTTAGCTCTTGAATCAAAATATGTTTCTCCAAGCAAAGAAAAACAAGGCTGAAGTATCTTTTAGGACAGTCACTGTCATGTCACACTGCTGCAATGGCATTGAAATACAGAGAAAAAACAGAAAATACGAGATGGGGTTGTGTTTCTGTAGAGGTTTGTTGTTCTGTTCTCCTTGCAGTTATGAATACCAAAAACTTACTTTCAGATGCATAGAGTGCACTGAAAACAAGGATAGCACATAGGCTTCAAAAATTATGTAAAGCTGAACTGGCCAGGTCTTTTCTCATACCAAGAGATGAGCTAGGGAGTACCAATGAAGTAGCACCAGATCTCCACCAAGTGTAAGATGTGACACTTGCACTGACTAAGCCTTGATCTTCAATGCTTTTTGTGCTTGAGTTGTGTGAGACTACAAATCCTAACTTAACACTTTTGATGTTACAGAATGGCTGAGGTTAGAAGGCACCTCTGGGTCTATCTGGCCAACCTCTGCTCAGAGCATGGAGCCCAGGACCACATCTGGGCAGCTTTTGGAGTTCTCCATGGAGGAGACGCCATAGCCTCTCTGGGCATCCAGTGCCAGTGCTCAAGCACAGCAGTGCTTTCTGATGGTCATACAGAACCTTCTGAGTTCCAGCTTATTCCCAGTGCCTCTTGTCCTGGAAAGGAGAAGAGCCTGGCTCTGTCTTCATTTCAGCCTCCCTCCAGGTGTTTGTATACATCAATGAGATCCCTTGAGCTTTCTCCACTCTTAGCTAAAAAGTCCCAACTCTCTCAGCTTTTTCTCGTGGTGTCCCTGAGACATGCTTGAACTCAGTCTGAATCTCACGATAAGCTGCTGTCCCAGTATGACCCTATTCACCTTCGTGTTTGACATCTTCATTCATTGACAATCTCTGACATCTGGAATTTGCTGGGAGTGAAAATAGAAATGCTCTAATAGCTCATCACCTCTGGAAAGCTAACCAGACTCAATTTCTTTCCTGTTTGAAGTAAGGATTTTCTTAAATGAAGAGGAAAGGAGAGATGTTAGGGTCAAGTAGACAGTTTGTGGCGTAGCCCCATGCTGAGCTGCAGAACAGATGGGTCCTGGAAAAGGGAATGCTTTCAGGAGGAGTTCAGGTACTGCTGTGCTGTAAACAAACTTCCCCTTTAAACAGCATGTTTCAGTGCTGGCTCTGCATAAACATCATCTTGTTTTAATCAGTGACTTGCATGGCAGCAGCAGCGCCCGCTACAACCACTCCAGGTCTTGATCATGACATCATATAAAAATAAATATTTCCTTTCCTTGCTGGTGCAGTGGCTCTAAGTAACTTCACAGCTTGAGGATGGATGTATTTAATTTACATATAGCCAGGTTTATGATGTCAGTATGCTAATGTGGTTATTATCATCCTTTTAAAAAAATTTAAAAAGAGGTATTTGCCTTAAGGGTAGTCCAGGCAGGCCTGGCCACAGTGATTTCAAAGACAGAGGAGAAAAGATCCCTGCTCAGGCAGGAGCTAATTGCTTTCAGGCGGCCTCACTGCAGCCTGTCAGGCAGCTCCAGGTCCTAGCTCCTTTTCTTGCACTGCCTGATTTATAGGATCAGTGTTTGCATGCTGTGTATGCCTGTGAATGCTGTTTGGTGGATGAAGTGTGCTGCTTAACAAATACATGAATGTTTTCATAAAGTGCAGTTTTGGATGGACATTAACCCCACTGGGCAAAAGCCAGGTTCAGTATTTGGCACGGATGAGGGTCAGGTGAGTCTCCAGACTGGGAGTTCAGACCCTGCCAAAGACAAGTGATTCCTCATCAAGGATTTAAATGCCTCTGTGTTATCTGAGCTATTTCTTGTCATCAGAGACATAATTAGCAACAATCACAGATAACTCCTCTATTCTGGTCTCTTGGGGAGCTTGGGTGTGTGCTTTTCCTTGCTGTCATATCACAGAGTCATTCCCCTCCAGGGCAACTTCAAAGAAGTTTACCAGGAATTGGAGCACAGATTTAGAGACCTCAGGGGCTCCCACCCTGAGGGCTTTGCTTTGAGTGCTAACATGTACCAGCACAAGGGAAATGGGAAATGCTGCTGCCCACAACCACACGCTGCCAGGGCAGAATTGAGCTGGACTTTCTCAAGGGAGGAAGAAAATAATTGGGTTATACAAGAATTGTCTGTTCTCATTGATGCTGAAGACCATGGAGGATTTTATTTTCATGTTTTTTTCCTGTGCCTTTTCATCATGGTCTGACAGACCAACCTTCAGGTTTGCTGTACCAGGTCTACCTTGAGAGATGTTTGAGTCATAGGATGGATGACTCTGCCCTTCACCCACCTTCATGTTTATTTTGCAAGCTGATAAATCAGTATAAGAACATTTTAAATTTCTTTTTTGGGTCCTGGAGGCAGGTTTTGAAATGAGTTGCATACACAACTTTCTCCATAGTAACTTATATATCATCCAACGCTGAGCAGAATTTAGCCTTAGGTTGTGTATGTTCCTGTTTTATGGCAATGATAGACAGCAATGAGAAAAGCTACTAATATCTCTTTAGAGCAAATGTATCATTATTGTGGGCCATGGCAAAATAAAAGTCTGTAGAACAACCAGACTGCATAACCTGAACTGCTCAAAACTCAATAGTTACCAAACACGGAGAGTGAATTTCTCTTGCACAGTGTGATGGAATGCTTCATCTCTAGAGATATTCAAGACCAGGCTGGATGAGGCCTTGGGCAGCCTGATTGAGTGCTTAATGTAGTGGCTGGCAGCTCTGCCCATGGCAGGAGGCTGTAACTAGATGATCTTTGAGGTCCCTTCCAACCCAAGCAGTACTATGATTCTATGATAACCACCAAAGTGTAGACATATTACTTTAGTTTTGCTGTAGATACTGCTCCATAAAGCTTTTCCCACTCTTTTTTTTTTTTTTTTTTTTTTTAGTTGTCTATCCTCTGAGTATCAACCTAGCTTTTCTTACACATGCCCCCATTCAATGTGCAGTAGTGCAATACATTTCTAATGTTTTTTTTGGTGTCGATAGTTATTGCTCATCATTTTTGTCCAGAAGACCATCCTTTTTTGAACAGTCTTGGAGTGGGTCTGTGCATATCAAGGATATTTTCTACCTTCTACATTTAACTCTTGGCAACTATTTAGTCTATAGAAACTTTGTGGGAGAAATAAGTCTATCAAGCTTATCCATTGAGCTTGAAAAGAGAAAAGATATGGTAATAAAATATGAGAAATAGCTCATGTTGCAGATCAGTGTATAGGAATATCCCTTTTGCCCAGGTAAAACAAATACGTGTGGCTTTAATAATGTTGATACTTCAAGAATCTTTACAGTGAGCGTATAATTTCTTATAAATACTGTAAGAAAGTAAAGTATGAAAACATTTTGAAGGAAAATGTACAGTGAAAAAAGTAGAAATCTTCAAGGAAGCACAAGCTGAATAATGGAACAAATGTACTGCTTGAGAGGTAATATGTGATAATGTTGTTAAAGACCATGCTATAGAATCACAGAATCCTTAGAGTTGGAAGGGACCTTTAAAGGCCATCTAGTCCAACTCCCCTGCAACAAATGGGAACATCGTTGCCCAGGGCCTGATCCAGCCTTGCCTTGAAAGTCCAGGGATGGGACATCAACAGAGTCTCTGGGCAACCTGTTTCAGTGCCTCACTATAATAGATTTTTTCCTTATATCCAACCTAAAGCTCCCCTCTAAGTTTGAAACCATTTTTTTTTTGTCATTCTCAGGTCTCCCTGGAGAACTTCCCTTCTCCAGGTTGAACAGCCCCAGCTCTCAGCCTGTCCTCAGAGAGAAGCTGTTCCATGCCTTGGATCATGTTTGTGGTCCTCATGTGGACACACTCCAACAGGTCCATGTCTCTCCTGTACTGAGGACTCCACATCTGGACACAGTACTCCAGATGAGGCCTCACCAGCACAGAGCAGAGAGGCAGGATCACCTCCCTCATCCTGCTGGCCATGCTTCCTTTCATGAAGCCCCAGATAGGGTTAGCTTTCTGGGCTGCGAGGGCACATTGCTGGCCCATGTCCAGCTTCCTATCCACCAGCACCACCAACTCCTTTTTGGCAGGGACAGAGTTAAAAGTGTGCAGCTAAACTGTTCTTATTGTAGTCATAAGCTAATAATTTTTAATTGTTTGTCTTATTAGTTCATTATTTTACAATGAGTTGGGTAGTTCTGTGAAGTCTTGATTGCACACTATGTACTTATGGGGCATTATGAGGAGGCACTGGGACTTTTCTGTCTAAAGAGAAGGCTGAGGGGGAATCAGATCAGGATCTACAAAAGCAGGCGGCTGGTTAGCAGTGTGATTGTATCCTGCAGTACTGGAACTACTGGGTACTCACTGAAACTGGGGTAGGAACTTTAAAAAGCAAATAGAAGAAAAATTGCTTTATATAGGTCATAGTGAACTTCTGGTATAGCTGCTATGGAAGACAGTGAAACAGTCCATGAACAGCAACCAGAGGGGGCAGACACAGATATGTGTTAAACGTTTCTATTCCAGTGAATGTAGAGGCTGCGGAAGTATAAGGGGGGAAATCTACAGATAGATAGTATCTGGCTTTTGTGTTCTCCCTAAATAGCATCTCTTACCGTCACTGGTGGAGGAGATGGATGGCAGGTCTGACACATCAGGGCATTTCTAACGAGCTGATACTCTTATGCAGAGACAGCTGATTCATTTTGACTTTTGGTGATGGGGTTGGCAGAGACCTCTAGAGGTCTTGTAAAGCAGGGCCAGCTTCAATGTTGCATCAAGGCACCTCTTATCCTTTTGCAGCACATCTCAGAGAAGTCTGACTCCATTTTTTTTTTTTTTTGTAATGGTTCTCTTAGGAATATAATCATTCAGCATACAGCATAAAAGTGATGTAATTTTATTTCCACATGTATTTCAGCAACAGGCTGTGGTCTTTCATTTATACAAGCTTACTGTGCATGGACAGATACAAGTGCTCCCTTCCCATCTTACTTCTCCATAGGATTTTCCCAGCAGACATGTTGAGTGAATAACTCATTTCCTTGGAAAATACACACTCATTATGTAGGAAATTCCTACAGAAACATAAAGAGGAACCTCAGTTCTCAGAACTATTTCCTCTTTTCTCTCAGACTTCTGCTATAAAGGTGGTGAGAAAACAAAGAGCAATTCTGATCTGTTCCATAACCAACTCCCCTGTATCTTGGAAATGATGATGAATGTGCGCAGCCTGGTTCATAGCACGTGCAGAGAGAAAACTGCCAAAGAGATTCTTTTAAATAATGCTCTGACAAGAGAGAAGTGGTGTGGCAACATTTGAGGCCGTACCAGGGTATCAGTGCAAACAGGAGCTCAGGGTGGCTGGAGAAAGGGGAACATGAGTGTAAATCACAGATCACATCCCTCGAGCATAGGACACGATGATAGTTGGAATTTGAGTAAAACAGGCAAGTAGAGAAAAGACTTTTTATGTCCTCTCACTTTATCAACACACATATACACTTCTGCAGAAAAAGATCACATTGTCCCAAAAACTGTGGGGAAAAAATGAAAATTACTTTGTTGTGGTTCTCATTAGACACTGAAAGGCAGTGAGAAGCAAATACCCTAAAATTCTGCTTTCAGTTCTTTCAGTGCTTTGAGGTGCTTGGGATGTTCTGCAGGGAGCCACAGCCATGGTAGAATTTATACATTAATCACTGGATATGGGACACCCTTCACATTTTAGTGTTGCTGAATCCCTTGACTATATAAAACCCACACAGATGATAACACAGGGTCCGATTGCACAGGAGATGAAAGGTGAAAGAACAAAAGCATTGTGGGTAGCTAACCCAGGCAACCACAGTAGAGAGGCAGGATTTGGTGTGCCTGTCTTTGTCCCTGGATAAATGGTATTCAGCCCGTCACTGTGCACAGAGACCACACAACCACATGGTTGCCTGTACTAAGCATCCAGACTTTTAGCTAATGCAGAAACACCACTTGCTGGAGCAGAGGGCAAGATGTTATTGTCAGAATTTTGAGAAACATGGAGTTACTGCAGAAGCTCAGATATTCCTCTCAAAGCAGTTGCTTCCAGTCATTGCAGAGTGGTGCTACTGGAAGTGATAACACTAAGCACTGACACAGCACTTCGTGCAAACACTGGGTAATTAATCTGTGAAACAGCGGGAGATGCTCTTTGCGACTTGTTCTGTAAGTATGCCTAGCAGACTAGAGTGAAGAATGCTATTTAAAACCATGGTAGCTTCCAAATTGTCCCTTGGCAACTAAAAAGCTGCAGAAGTTGCCATGTCCTCGTTCTTTTATTAGCCCTCTTAATATTCAAATGAAGAGAATGTTTTCCAGAGCTGCTCTTCAGCCTTGCTCAGCTTGCAAAAGCTTTGTGGAGTTCAAAGGAGCTGCAATGATTTATTGTGGTTCTCACTCCAGACATTCTGTAAGAATGAACAACTATTCTACTTGGAAAACACTTGTCTTATAAAGATTATAAGATATTTCAGTTAGTGGGATACTTGTAGATTTACCTCCTTCCCCGTCTTGTCCTTCCACACTTGGAAACAAAATTTCTTATACTGCTGAGTTCATTTTCCAGTTAGAAGCACTGACTGCTTTTTACCCTCCCCCACTGAAGCTGCATAGAGGAGCTGTGGGAGGAAGGAAGGATAGTTTTGTGGTTACAGCTTGTATTTGGCAGCTGGGATGCCAGGGCTCTGCTGCTGCTCCTGATCCTGGTTTTAATGTGATGTGGAATAAATGGTGCAACTTGATTCATCCTGCAACTGCATCCACTGACTGGAGTAAAAAAAAGAAAAAGATTATCAGATTACCTCCCAGAAAGAGACCATCCATGTTATGAAGACAAAATATGCAGGGAGGGTAACTCTTTGCCCTCATATGGAAATTTGTGGTCTCATGCTGGTAAGGGTGCATCCTGAAGAGCTTGAGATTTCATTCCCATGTGTACTGTCCAGACTGCTTTAGGTCCATATCCTCTGCATCTATGGATTTGGGTAACTGTTATTGTGCATTCAGAGCAGCCACCTTAAGTAGGAGTGTAGCTGTGGCAAATCTCGTTTTAGATACTCAATCTCTTCATACCATGTGGGTAGGTATGGAAAGCTGGGTCCTTGGGCAGAGTGCTCTCAGAAGCCAGCCAGGTGAAGCCTCACCTCTCACTGGTGAGAATAAATGTCTGCAGGCATGGGAGTCTCATTCCTGAGTTTCCCTGGGGGAAGTAAGCACTGAGTTACAGCACAGCAGTGTCATATGAAAGAGGAGGTACTCTGCTACAGTGGCATGTGAGTGGTAATTCACATCATTCAGTCAGTTTGTGTCAATTTTTACAGATAGAAATGTGCTTCATACAAGAGAGGTTGAAGACATGCCGTCCTAGAAGGCTTTGCTGTGATTCTCTTCTGGTTAGAAAGAGACAGCATCTCAAAAACACACCCTTAAACTGATAATAAGGAAATGCATCATTAGGGACTTTTCTGTTACCTGCCATAGTGACAACTCTTAAATCTGCTAGAAATTAGTAGGAGGAAAGTTTTTCTTAGGATTTTGTTTCTTGGTATCATACTCTTAGCATTTGTTTGCTTTTCAAACTGCACTCTGAGTATATATTTTCCACCTTTTTGCCCCCCTTACACCTTCGTGGACTTAGAAAACTCCTCAAACCCTTTCTATATTCTTTCTTGGGGAGAATATTTAAAGCCTTTGGTAATCTTAAATTAGCCATTTTTGGTTTCTTTTTGTTGCTTTTTCTGAATTGCCCTCTGATTTGTCAGCGCTTCTTTTCTCCATTACAGCTCTGAATGATATCTAGCTTATACAGCAGACGGAAGAATCCTTCAGGAGTTATTGCTCTCTCCCTTGATCTCCTGAAGGTGGTAGAGAGAAATGGAGATTTTTGATGGTTAGTGAAAGAAGGAGAAAAGAGATGGAGATTTGATTGGGTTCGTGATGAAGATGCCAATCTGTTTTGGTGTTTGGGCAATCATAGTGAAGCACAAACAAGCCATGGTTTTGGTGGAATGAGTGGAAATGGTACTTAAAAGCAGATGCCCAGGATGCTGGCAAGGGACTGGGATGGGCTCAGTTCAGTGAGGTAAGGAGGTGAGGAGACAGAGGCACAAGCATATTTGCTTGGCTCCTCCTGATTTCTGTTTGCCTTTTTCTGTAGTGTATCCAGGACCACAGAAACCATCTGTCACATACGGTTCCTCTCCTCCTGCTCCCTGCAGGGACAGAGTTGTGTTCCTGGGAGTGGGGTTTGTTTTCATAGGCTTCCTGATGTCCTGAAACTGGTTGTTTTTTAAACTTTTCATTTTCTGTTGTTCACTGTTTCTTTAAGAAGAAAACTATCTCTGTGGTTGCCATGGAAAGCCCTGCATATCTCATGAGACTGAATTGCAGAGTATATAGCACAGCCGCAGAAAAGATCTGGAAATATGCTTGCCCGAGAGCTGCAGTTCTTAGGAGCTTGGCAGCCTTGTAAACAGAGATGTCCCAGCTGGGACATGGGATTTCTTTTCCCCCCTCAGACAATGTGGGCATGGGGCTGGGATGGTGCCTGGAAATTCTTTGCCTTCACTTAAGGGTAGAGAAGCACTGTGGAGCAGCTTGGAAATGTGGGTACGGCATGGTGCCATCAGTGCTGTGGGCAGTGACCAAAGCCCAGGCAGGGGGTCTCAGTTAGTACTGGAAAATCAAAGCAGCCTGGAAATGAAGCAGATCCCGACATAGCTATGGCTTGGTTTGGATTTGGGTTGTAGGAAGCATGGGGCCCATGCTCCTGCCCAGTGAGCCTGCACTTTGCCAGAGACCTGGATGAAGCTATGACCAGGCCAAAGGCCTTTCTTGACATGGAGTCAGGCTGGAAATCACCTCCTACAAAACAATTTGCTCCAGAGAATTTGTATTAGCTCTCATGGTTCCTCCTGCCTGCTCAGTGCTTCAGGATGGGGCTAAGCAAGGGGAACCTCCTCCTGGTGCAGCGCCCTGGAGCCTGGTGGGGCTGTAGTGGGGGAGAGTGGCTGTCTTTGCATCCTGCTCCCCTCCACTGGGTGACAACTCCAAAGCACTGGCAAGAAAAGTGCACACAAAAAACATGTACAAGCCCTGCTGTTCTGACCGCCAGCTGAAGAGCTGATTCCCACACCTTCCTCTAATCTAAAAACCACAGTTTCCCCTCATTCCAGCTGCCAACACCTACAAGTTTCCCCACAACTTCCTTAGCACAATGCCGTGTTTCATACAGAAGTGAGACTTGGAAGTGAAAATCAATTGGGATGAATATTGAATTAAAGATAGTGCATTGATCAAAACATCCCTTTCTTGTACTTTTTTTTTTTTTTAAAAGCCTATTAAAAAAACCTCAGTCAATGGCAATATTAAGGGGTCTGGAACAGAGCTGAGGCCAGGCTCTGCTTTAAAACTCCCAAACTGTCCTTTAACTGTGCCAGTATTTTTTTTTTTTTTAAGTGAACATTACTGGCTTATTTTTCCAGCCCAGGAGTTAAAGAAAAAGTTCAGGACTAAAAAAGAAGGGAGAAGAAAAGCTAAACATTAGTCTCTTAGCAATCGCTTTCTGAGACTGGATTCACTAACATTTTGGTGTATCTACTTTGCATGGCAAACAACATTTAAATTTAATGCATGCACGTATTTGCACAAGAGAAGTCTGCAGACTTCCCATCCCTTCCCTAGTTTGTGAAGCTCTTAGAAAATTCCATACAGACAGAGCAGTTGTACGGCCTTTTCTCCTCTCTGTTGTATGGCTGCCTCCAATCACGCTGTGTCACAAGGTTCCAAACAGCTGTTTTTGCTGAAGGTCTACTGAAAATGGCTTTCTTTAAACATGTTGAGTAAGATAGATAAGCCACGCATCTAGGGACTGACGACATTACCTGGGTGCCCTTCACACAGATCTTATGCAGCTGTAAGCTGTTTGAGATGACTCGTGTGTCCACCGAAGCATGTTACTACTCCTTAAGCCAGCTACTGAACTCTGCTAGATCCTTTACGTGAATACAAATGTCACATTGTGGCTTAGCATCTCCTCAGCCTGCATCAGTTCTTGTCCCAGCTCTCTTTTCTCCTGCAGGAGAGAAGCTGTAGCAAATGCTTTGGTGAAAAACAAACTTATAATTCCTGAGCTCAGCTGACCAGGCCTTTGTTCTGGCACTTCTGCCATCCACATCTAGGCCACACATGCTGTTTTTGGCCCTTAAATTGCTGCCGGTCCTAAGATCTCCAAGGTGTCTTTCAGACCCCCCTTTGACTTCATGACATCTCCTTGGGAATGGCTGGCCCAGATTCTGAACATGAAAAGCTTATTTCCTTTACTGTTTGAATGACTCATTTTCTTCTCCAGACTGAAATTCTACCATTTCTAGAGCCCTAATTTCTTCTTAAGGGCTTTTTCCCACCTTTGGATGTGGATGTTTTCATCCAGATCTCAGCTGACACGACAAATTTCTCTGAAAGAGAGGTTGGGCACTGAAATGAGCTGCCCATGGAGATGGTGGAGTCGCTGTTCCTGGTGGTGTTCAAGAACCATGTAGATGCAGTACCAAGGGACATGGTCTGGTGGGCAGTATTGGTGGAAGGTAGATGGTTGGATGATCTTTTCCAACTTAATGGTTCTGTGATACTATGACCTCAGTGCCCAGGAATTCCAGATCATTCCAGGACCACATGAGTTTGTGTCAGGCTACCTCCCACAAGTGCATTTCCATTAAATCAGCCATAAAGCAGAGTTTTTGTGGGCCTGAGAGGAAGGACGACAAAACTCTTAACATACTTGTTCTGTTTTAACCAGACCCAGCTGTTATGTGACATTTCACACCAGGCCCAGTGTCACCAGCTAGAAGGTAGGCAATTGAGAAGAGGGGGCTGGATACTGAGTCCCCTCCAAGGATCACTTACTAATCTTAACTTCTGGAAAATGAGAACTGAATGAGCTCCTAGTGACAATTTACTTTCTTTTTCTAATGAGTTTTACTAAGGAAATGCTTTGGATTGACCTTGATAATATGACAGCATTATGAATGAGGCCTTAAAACGATCTCCAAAAGTGTTTTAAATTTAAGAGGAAATAGAAACCATGCAAATATTTTGAAAGCAATATCATCACGTGGTTTGAAAGCTCTTCGTGTGGGAAACCTTTTGTTTTTGAGGCCTTGATTTAGTCACCGCTGAATCATACGTGGTAGCTGGAGGTAATGCTACATGCAGCATGAGGCACAAGTTCACCTTTTCATGTGCAGCCTCAAACTGCAAGCCTTTCCAAACTGAGTTTTCTTTCCTTCTCATTTCAGTAAATCCCCTTCCTGTCTCTATCCTGCTGGGCTTGAGGTTGTTCAAGGCCATCACATTTACATCAGAAACTTTTCCTGATAGAAGCTGCTGGATAGCAAGTATTTTTGACCACATTTAAAGCATTTTTTGCTGACTTGTGATCATGGTTCAGCTGCTCTCTTCTTTTAGCAGCACTGAAAACACCTTGGTAACACCAGCAGAAATTAAAGTCTGACAGCTGCCTTACCAGAAGCATGCTGCTTAGTGGAATTCAACAGAAAAAGTTTCATAGGCTGTATGCAAAGAAAAAAAAACACATTACATTTGGCATGAGTTTTCACACCAGAAGCCAATTGCCACTCAAATGTAGATGCAGAAGTTGCCAGAACAAACCTAATTGCAGTACTTGGAAGGTGTTTTATATTTTTCTTCCTAACTGGCTCCAGGTGTGTTGAATTGTTCGAGGGAAATTCATGGTATTGGGCAACAGTAAAAGGCTAACTGTTTGACTAATAATGGCAGTAACACATTCTGCTGATCATCAGTCTCCAGCTTGCTGCTTCGCTTTGTTGTTTATACTTTCAGTAGCATTAAACTAAGTGAACCACACTGTACGTAACAGCTACTTTGGAGATGCTCTCTTCAGGAGTTCCTGGATACATCACATATGAAAACTGACAGGTTATTGTTTAGTAGCGCTAATAGGTTAAAAAAAGAAGAAAAAGAAAGTTAGATCAGGATTAAAGAAAATGTTTTGAAATACTTAGAATAAATATTTTGATCAACCTAAATATTTTTAGGATTTTTAATCTAAAAACCATACTTATTATTTTGTTTGTTCATTTTGGTCTTTCTATATAATCATATATAGATATTTTTATGAGTTCCTGAAAATATTTTAGTGAAAAAAAAAAAAGTTTTCTGTTATCATTTATAGCAGTTATTACGAATGTGATAACTAAGAGATGAAGTATCCTGCAAGTGGAATACCATCCTCCAGTGTTCTCCTCCTATAGTAGTTTCTTCACTGGTAATATGAAGATAACCACAGAATTTTTCATTTGCCAAATTCTTTGTAATTTGCCAGTATATACACAAAGCAATACTGAAATGAAAATAGCAATTGTTGCCAGCAATGCTTGAAGATTAGAGGAGAAGGAAATAGTGTGGGATTGGGTAAAAGCAATAGCTAAGGGAAAGGTGGAAGATAGCTGTTTGCATGTGTTTAGACAGGGTTCTCTTGCAGGGGCTGTGTGCTCACATGCCCTTTTCACAAAACTGTATCAACCAAATCAAACTCATTGAGTCCAACAGCCAATTCCAGTTTCATTTGCTGCCAAAAATGCATTTGTGTGTCTTCCTAGGATGAACTGTCTAGATAGAAAAATCGATTAAAGGACAGTTCCCAACTACTGTGTGATTTTTTTTTTTTAATCTTTATTCACCTGTGAAATGCTCTACTGGCAGGTGGCAGACAAG
Source organism: Coturnix japonica (assembly GCF_054131305.1). Taxonomy (NCBI): domain Eukaryota; kingdom Metazoa; phylum Chordata; class Aves; order Galliformes; family Phasianidae; genus Coturnix; species Coturnix japonica. The sequence continues at coordinate 8,209,801 of NC_140664.1, read as the reverse complement.
GGAACTTATCAGCTTAATCTCAGACATAAACCTGCACCCTGACAGGCAAAAGAAGAAATCAACAACTTCCAACACTGAGACACTGAAAATGGAAGCCTGGAAAGAAGAAAGTGTTGTTATAGACAGCAAAGAGCTCCTGCTTCCTCAGACATTAGTGATGGCCTTAGTTATATATTGTTGGTAGACAGGTTGATTGCATATAATAACACTGAACCTCAGCAGAAGAGTGGGTATTTGCCTGTTGAGTTTCAGATTATCTTGTTTCCCAGAATGGTTATGTTACCATAGGGAACAAAAAGGAAAAAAATTGCAGGCAGAAATGGTTAAAAAGCATGTTTGAGCAATGCAATATCTTCTGCTCTTCTGCTCCCGCTCTGCCCATTAAGCTGCTGGCTGCGTTTCTCTCATCACCTGGCTGCTCGAGCACACTAATAGGATGCTGTGAAAGTGGCTCTCACTCTGTGCTGTGCCAGCGAGGTGGCACAGTGCCAGCTAACTGAACCCTGGCTTTCATCTGTGAACTTTCTGGGGAAAACCTGGAATCAGCCGCACACCTCACTGTGATGTAGTCCTGAGTCAAAGTAAGCTGAAATTTTGATGAAGATAATTGCTTGCTATTTTGGCATTGGTTCACTTTATCTTTCTAAAGTATTTCCGAGGAAAAAATGTCAACTCTTTCAAAAAGTTAGGAAAGAACAGAGACCATGGTTAAGAACTTGCATTAATGTATGACTCAGTAATTCTGATTGAGACCAATCATAGAAAACAAAACAAAACAAAACAAATCCAACCATGAGAAAGATTTTCCATTGAATTTACTATGAACCCATCATGTAGTTCATACTGGCTTTGTGTTTTCATGTTGGGTTAAAGCTTGGCTTTGGGATGGCAGAAGTCTGTCATCGAGTTAAGCAGATAATTATTTGTTCTGGCCTAAAGCTTGTCAGGATGAAGTTACCCTGACCACAAGCAGCCCTGAGGAGAAGGATTTGGGGGTGTTGATTGATGAGAGACTCTACATGACCCAGCAACGTGTGGCTGTGGCCAAGAAGGCCAACTTTATCCTTGGTTGCATCAAGGGAAGCGTGACCAGAAGGTCGAGGGAAGTGATTCTGCTTCTCTGCTCTCATGAGCCCCCACCTGGAGTGCTGTGTCCAGTTCTGGGGTCCCCAACGCAAGAAGGACATGAAGCTGTTGGAGCAGGTCCAGGAGGAGATGCTAAGAAGGCTGGATCATCATCCTGTGGGGACAGGCAGAGAGACTTGGGGCTCTTCCTCCTACACAGGGCTCCGGGAGACCTTATAGTGGCCTTCCAGTACCTGAAAGGGACCTACAGGAAAGCTAGGGAGGGACTTTTTATAAGGGCATTTAGTGGCGGGACAAGGAGAAATGGCAGAGGGTAGATTTAGGCTAGATATTAGGAAGAAATTCTTTACTGTGAGCTGGTGAAACACTGAAACAGGTTGCCTGGGGTAGTTGTGGGTGTCCCCTCTCTGGAGGCATTCAAAGCCAGGCTGGCTGGAGCTTTGAGCAACCTGGTCTAGTAGGAGGCATCCCTGCCTGTAGCAGAGGGTTGGAACTAGATGGTCTTAAAGGTCCCTTCCAGCCGAAACCACTCTGTGGTTCTATGATTTCTAGAAGCTGTTTTAGAATCATTAAAGACTATGATAATCATAGACTCATAGATTTATAGAATCTTTTGAATTAGAAAGAACTTTTAAAGGTCATCTAATCCAGCTCCCCTACAATGAACAGGTACACCTACAGGTAGATCAGGCACCTTTATCACCTCTCTGGGCAACCTGTTTCAGTGCCATAATCCTTCCTGTGAATCCTTCCTGTGAAGGAGTATCAAGACCATCTCTGCTATGCTTCTCTATCATTAAGTCACTTAAAAAGATAAGCAAAATATTGCTTCTATTTATTTATTATTATTTATTTATTTATTTTAAATACAGTTTATTGATTTATCACAACATTTTGCCTTTTCCTCTTGTTTGATCTTGTTCCATGTCTGTCTCGATTGCGTGGGTTACACATTTCTATGGGCCATCCTTTGACTAGTGCTGTCACAAAAACTCCTTCTTCAAGCATAGCTTCAGATATTTATAATATAAAACAAAGGTTGTGCTGTGTGTGCTAGCCACTGTTAGAATTTCTACCCAGTACTTACACTGTTGAGTAGAATCAAAGAATGAAGAAATACATATTTTTTACTAGATATCCTGTGCTATTCTGTAAACCACATGCAATTATTTTTATTTATTTATGTTTACAGTTTTCCCCAGAAGCATTTATTTTTCATTTTCACAAGAAAGGTCTTTATGAGAAGGTGAGCAGAAACGCAGCTGTCACTTCTGTTTCCCCAAAGGGCCTTACACACCATGGTATTTCAACTGATGGTACCATAGTGATATTTAGCGGGATGTTAGGATCTGGGCAGACTAGGAGACCATGTGGTTCTCAATCTGAATCAGTCTTTGGGATTCCTCACTTCCAAGCAATGGTGAAGAAGCATCACCAAGGATGATTGTTAAGTTATAGAGGCCAAGGATGCACTTCCACCACTGTACAAGCTCAGACAACAGTCCAGATAAAGGTGTTTCCTCAGATGAAACGTGAAGACCTACGCCGTATCTCCTGAAGCCTGCTCTGGTGTCTCCTCACTGGCTGGCCTTGATCCTTTGTAAAGGAAAGGTAGCACAGTAAGTAGAAGTTCCTGTACTCATGAGAATACAGTGAGATCTTATTGAAGGTGTCAGGAAACCACCATGATGGAGAAGTGCACACACTTTTGAGACTGGCAGATATTCCTCAGGACACATCTGAATGTTGCTTTATTCATTATCTGACAAATCCTTGAGACTACTGGATTTTCTCTGCTGCTTACTCAGGGTAGCACAGACTGAGTCAGAACATTTTGCATTTTTTTTCCCCAGTCGTGTAGCTTGCCAAAGTATTTGAGAAAATTTTTAGAGAAGAGTTAATGTTCACAGCACTGCTCAGGCATAGCATCCAGGATGGGAAGACAATCGTGTTGGATAGGAACTGACTTTTCAAAAACAGACTACTATAATTTCATGGCTGGGTAATTTAGATGCCCAGATCCAGAGAAAATCTCAACCTTGATTGCCAGTATTCTCATTAAGGATTATTTTCATCTTGGAGAAAAGCGTGACTGAGTGGAAGTGGGGCCTTACTGACTGTTTCACTCTGGTGATTCCCCACCTGGTGAGTAAAAGCTGTAGCTTTCCCTGCAGAGAGATGTCATTCTTTTCATTGACTCTCAGCAACTGGGTGTGCAATTTAGTTGCTTGGAAACATCCTGTTGAGACCTAGCACCTTCTGGACAGAAGGATCAATACCTCATGCAGGGCACTGAATGGGAGAGAAAAATCCTTGTCACTTAGTGTCTCTCTTTTACCACTTCACCACTGGGCAGCAGGCAGAACGTTATTTTAAAAGGAAATACCAGGTCTGTGGTGATGAAATAACTGGAGATAAGAGAAACAAAGAGTGCTAGGCTCTGGAATGATCATCTGTAATCTTCCACCACACTGCCATCCACTTACCTTTGCGGCTGCAGGAAATGGGATGCAAAACGTCAAGGGAAGTTAAGAGGCTGAAAGAGCTAAAAACTGGAACACCTCTGGAAATTTCAAAAATGTTAAATAAGGCTGAAGCCACGACGTTGACAGAAAGGAAATATTCATTTGTCTTTTTCCCTAGAAACATTGCTAAAGAGCAGAATTCCCCTTCACGGGAGAGCAGGAAGACAAATACAGTTCTCTGTGGAAAACACAATGGAAAATCCTTCAGATAAGCCTGGAGAACACTGGAGTTAAGTTTTATATTATGAAAATCTGGGTTCATAGGTCTATTCTATTTTACTGTAATGAGTGTGGTGTCATTTGGTTAAACTGTAGGGTAAAATCCTAGACTTGCAGAGGCAGGTGGCAAAACTTCTGTTGACAACTGTGCTAAGGACTCCATCCTCACATCAATCCATGTGAAACACTGATGCCGTGTATGTTGTTTCTGTGAACTGTTTGGGGTCCATGGGTGCAGGTGGAGATTTCTGGGACTTTGGAACTGCTGGGGCAGCTGTGGGATTGTGCTCTGTGCACAGCTGATGGGTGATGGTGTGGGCACTGCAGAAGGGAGCACTGGAGGCATGGTGAGAATGCAGTAAGTCTTGCCAGCACAGAGACAGTTGTTCATCATAAGTGGGCACTAGTGGATCTGATTTCTTGAAAGCAACTTGAAAGCAAGTTGTAACCTCAAGAGTAGAAATGATGAAGCCTAAATTCCTCTTCTTCCTTGAGGCTTACTGATATTTATTTCTTGATGTTGGTTCAAGCATTAATGAAATGTCCCTCCTGTGTCCAGCAAGAGCTGGGCTTGCTCTGCAGCCTTTTCCTTAGCTGAGTCTCTCACCTCTAATATAGATAACACTCTGAGATATTTTTCCCTATCTAGATTTGTCTGAAATTGCCCAGCAGATGAACACAGGGACCTCACTGTGGCCTTCAAGCACTTAAAAGGAGCTTAAAAACAGGAGGGAGAGTAACTTCTTTCATAGTCTGATAGCAATACAACACAGAGAAATGGTTTTAAACTAGAAGAGGTGAGATTTATATTAGATATTAGGAGGAATCTTTTTACTTGCAGGATGGTGGGGTGCTGGTGCAGGCTGCCCAGAGAAGTTGTGCATGTCCCATTCCTGGGGCCAGGTTAGATAGGGCTCTGGGAAGCATGATATGGTGAATGGCAATCCTTCCCATGAAGAGGGGTTGGAATTGGGTGGTTTGTAAGTTCCTTTTCTCCCCAATCCTTTCTGTGATTCTATACGGACACAGACAGATCAAGAAAAGATGTGTTTTCAGAAAACCCAGTGATAGTGACTCTACCTCATCCATCAGGCTGTGATCTCCATGACTCATTCTGCTCCTCCTTCAGGTCCAATAGAACCCAAAAGGTAACAGAGAGCTGAGAAACTATTTACATATCACCAGTGTAAAAGAAGTATATGATCTCACACAAGAGTGAAAAGGAGGAAAGGCAGGGTTTTGAAGCTTGAATTTAATGTGGAGAGGCAGGAAGACAGAGTAATGACACTCAGTGAGGGCTTGTGCAGCACACTGCCTTATTATTTGCTTCTCTGACAGCATGTGAAAAATGGCACAAAAATGACACCACCTGGGGTAGCGTTCTGGTCTTTGTACAGAGAAAACCAGTTCCATTTGGGGTTGGGAGATGGTTGAGAGACCCTGAAAGAGGCTCAGTTTTGCAGCTGCAATCCTAGTTTCTGCTTACTGGAATAGTGGTGACCAAATTCCCCTTCAGCTCAGTGGTTTGGAGAGTACAGGATGACCTTGCAATGTGGAGAATAACCTGCCAGAAAAATGACAAAGCTATGGACAACACAGCATCTGGGGCAAACTTTTATCCACTGAACTAAGGGAAAACATGCAAGACAACCAAAATAACATCCTTTGGCAGTGTGTGACCCAGAAAGATTGAAAATAAAGAGGGAGAGACACAAAACGAAGACAGAAAATAGCGGCATTTTTGAAGACAATCATTAATAGTGACTTTTGATAGTTTTGAGTTGCAGACAAGCTTGTGCCTACGTGGCTGGGAGCAGAAACTGCTTTGAAAAAGCACATGCAGTCTGGTAGCAGCATCATAGCCATTTTCCAGTTCATGGTTCTATTTCCCTGCTGAACGCAAGTACCCTGTGGTGCTCAGAGGCTCCAGATCACCACTCCAGGAAGTAGGATGGCCAGAAAGTGGAAAGGGTTTTGTTCTGCCTGTGACATCCAGCATCAGTTCCAATTCACAGGCTGGTGCTTCTCACTGAGTATCTCTTTGAACATCCCAGTCCTGCTGTATGCAAGCAAGCTTCTGGCTGTGGAATGAATTTCCTCCCTCGCTCAGGGTTATTCCTCAGCCCTGACTTGCTTCACTGGTCACTTACACGGCCAAGTCAGCTGCCAGCTCTTTAATGATCTACATGCAGTCACCCTTCATGAGAGAGAGTGGCAGAATCTGGCCCTGTGGGAAAAATAAAGCTGCTCCATTTTCTTACTCTGATATCAGCTGTGCTCTTGGCAGCTTCAAAGCCATCTCTCCTGGCCATCATTGCAGTGAATTAACATGTTGTGTAGTACTTACTGTTGTGCCTTGGGAGACTGAATTCATAATTGATCACCATGAAGCAAAGCAAAGTGGTTGCCTCTTGTATTTGCATGGGTATCAGTTACATCAAATCAAAGGATGGATTCTTCCTACCCTCCAAACGATATTTTTGAGGATAAGAGCTCAAAGATGTAACTACAACAGCTAGATGGAAGGAATATTTCTTTAACCCTGTGGCAGTATAGGCATGAGGTCAGCTTCTCTTTGCCACCTACATGGAGCAGAAGAGTCAACCACACCAACCACATTACTCTCAGCAGCGTCTGCTGATTGGGCAGCAAAAATCAAACCCACACTTCTCTAAGAGCTGTTTTCATAAGATTTGTGTGTCTTTTTTTTTCTTGAGATGACAGTTTGTAAGCAGCATCTCTATTTCAGACAGAAGCCAGATAGACTCTGCAGCACAAGATAGAGCTGTACCTCTGCTCTGTCTGCTGGACACAAATCTTATTGTGCTCCAAAGCCAAACACCACATCTGGCTGCCTTCTCTCTCACGCCACCGCATCTGAAATGAAAGCGCTGCTTTTTTTTTCTTGAAAATAATGCTCTTACCTCAGAAATGCCTGTAGAAAGTACCAGCAATGGAATAGATCTCGACAAACTTAATTGTTTTCCCAATCACTTAATTGGACAACTTTAATAAGAAACAGATTTTTTATCAGTAACAGCAATGACCTTTAGCATGGGGAGAAGATGGTTGGTGGATGCATGGTTTGGAGACTCTGGCCACCTGCCCTGCTGGCAGCAAACAAACTGCTGGGCACATCTACACTGTGTCAAAACCAGAAAAATCCTGCATTAGTCACTGCAGGAAGACAAACAGCAACATCAGAGCACAGTGTTGTATCCAAGTGGTTGGTGACTATCACAGACTTGACAGTCTTCCCAAGCAGAAAGCTGTACACAGCAACTGTGCAAGCCCAAGACAAGGAGAGCAGATGTTCCTGGCTCCTCCTTCGTCCTTGTTCCCATATGTTGATGAACTAGATCTTGTAAAGTAGAATCTGCTGTAAAGAGAGTGGAGCAGAGTTCACCATTTGGGTTAGATGTGACTTTTAGTGTGCACAAGTGAACCCCTGCTATTTAAATTAAAGAGACCATAGCTTTGAGCTTCCTTGGGTGAGCACAGGATCCAAGTGGAATATCACATTTTGCTGATCTGGTTTTACTGAATAGTATTTGTATGTAATATACTTTTACTTGAATTGTCTGTGCATTTGATGTTATTATGGATCACACCCTGGGGTAATCTGATCATGAAGTTTCTCAACAAGAATTACTTGATCCTGACTATCTTTTTCTTTGTGCCCAGCACTTGCATTTTACAGGATCAAATGTTTTTTTATTTTGCCTCTTTAGCATGAAATATTGCACGGTGCTGTGATTTTTGAAAAAGCAATCACACAACCAATATTTAAACAAGGATATGTGTATTTCTCTCTCTTAAGATTAACAGCTTGCAGAAGACTGAGTTTTGATTTTCCAGGGATGTTGGAACAACAGGAAATATTCCTAGGCAACTTGAAGTCTCTCATTAAGAAAACATATTTATTAATTTCTTTGGTACTCAGGAAGCTGCTTCCTCTTATCTGTGCTACCTGAAGTTCCTAGCTTCCTGGTGAGCAGTTGTACTGCTCTACTGCTTGGCTCTTCTTCAGTTTCCCAGGTCCATCTCTGCAGAGAGAGCTGGAGGAGGAGAAATCTCAACCATGAGAACAGGCAGAGAGAAGATCAATCAGCTGCTTCTGGCTTCAAACAAAGGTATTCCACAGCCTGAAGACTGGTTCTCATGTCTGACATGTCTGAATGTGATACTGGAAACCTACAGTGAAGTCCTGGAAATCATATACTTGAAAGGGTTTCTTCATTCTCGTACATTGACTCCATCACTTTAATAAGATTTATGTTCCTGTATCAAATATATAATTAGCAGTCAAAAGATAATTTCATAAAATCAATACACTCTAATGTAGTTCAGACAACATACAGCCTTTTAGCTGAATATGGATTTTCTTTCTTATTAATGTTTTATCCCTTGTATTTCTTTTTTGCATAGTTTAATTAAAAAATTAGGAACTTAAAAATTAAAATTGTCTATAGAAGGAAAATCTCTTATTGGTGATCAAAATGGACTTGTAGTCTTCCAGAATCCCTTTTCTCATAACTCAAGTGGGGATAAAACTGTTTTAGTATAAATAAATAATTCATTTAGAAGTGTTGTATCCAAAAAGAAAAAAAAAAAAAAAAAAAAAAAGGAGACAAAAAATTGGGAAGGAAAATATTCTGAGAGTGAACGATTTTAGTTGAAACAGCTTTTATATTTAAATAATATATTTTCATAAACAGGTAAGCATTTCATTCTGAATTATTCAAAGTGACTGAGATGGCATGGCTCACTGGATCAGAATCACACAGTGGTGTCTGATTTATTCAAGACCACTGCATATGTAGTGAAAATTAAGTATTTTAACCTTCTAACCAGGGAACACTGGTGTCCTGATGATTTGTGTTGCAAGACCTGAAGTTGGGTGTGCATCCATGGGCCGAGCATAGCTCAGACGGAGATGAGAAATGTGCCTTCATTGTGATCCAGAGCAGCTAGGACAGGGGCCAAAACCTTATGTAGGAACTGACCAGACCTGGGATGTTGTTACACACCTATCGTGGTACTCAGGAGCATGGTTTAGTGGGCAGTACAGGTGGTAGGTGTATAGTAGGGCCGGATGATCTTAGACATCATTTGCAACCTCTACGATTTTATTATTCCAATGGGTGAGGAAATGGGTTGGCTTGGGCTCACCACCTTGTCTTGTTTGTAGGCTCAGGAAGTTGTACTGCAGGTTTTTTTTTTTCTCTGGAAAACAAGGCAGTTGGTGGTCATCATCTTGGGAATGGCAGAAGAATCACCCAAGATCACATTTGCTGAAGGCTTGCTATGGTCTCCAAAGTGAAATGTTTACCTTAAGCAGTGGTATTTAACGTGTGTAAAGCACACTTTCTCTTCCACCCTGGGCATGCAGGGAAGAAACCAGGTCTTCTTGTGCTGGCATCCTTCCTGTACTTCTCTCTGAGTTGCTGGAACATCATCCCTCTCTCCTGTGTGTGGCTATCTAAATCCTCCCTTGAACCCACAGATCTGGGGGCTGCTATTTTAAACCTGAATGTGGGCCTCATGACATGCTGATGGGAAAGAAAATCCATTTCTGAAAATGAATCTTGTTATTTTCCTAAACTCGGAGGAAATCTGCAGCACAGCTGGTGGTCCTGGAGGAGACTGAAGGAATACTGCTTAATGAGAACCTGGTGGGTTAATTAGTCTGTTGTGTGATGTGGTTAGTCAATAGGAAAGAAACATTTGGAAATTTTGAACAGCATAATCATGATTGACCTTAAGGTAGTGGCAGCCTAATAAGCAGTTAGATGTGCTATAGGGTGTGTTTGAGCAAGAGAGGATTGGGCTGATGTGCCTCGGCACAGTTTGAAGCAGAGGAGCCACAGAAATGAATGCAATACTGATGCTTTATCTGCAGAAGAGAGATAGCGGCATTTCCAGCCCTGTACCTGTTCCATTGCCTTTGTGCACTGACCAACAGAATTGGTGGTTTCATATAGAGAGGCAGCACACATTGCAAGAGCTAAGGGGGAATATAAAAAGGAAGAGAAAAGCAGGCATCTGATAGATAGGGACTCAGAGGTCCTGAGATGGTTTCCCTTCCTCTTTTTATCTCCACGCCCCAGTCATGTGCACCTAGATTACTTTCCACATTGACTCCTCCAACGTGTTTTTGCAACCTGCACTTCTCCCTTTCGATGCAGGGTTTGACCTCCTGTGTGTGACTGACCCCATGCAGCTCAGTGCAGTCCTCTTTGGGACTGCTCTTCTCTCATTTCCCTGGCTCAGCTGATAGCCGAGCATCTTGCAGCATTTTCCTGGCCTTGGCTGTGTGAGGGCTTCAGCTCTCTGCATTAGTCTGCTGTTGCTACTGGTTTCATTTCATCTGCTGCTCTGAGTCTGTTGCTATTTCATATAAGCCTGCCAGATCTGCCTGCATGATTGTTCTTTTGTCCAGATGGATGTTTAGCTCAGGCCATTTAGTGCTGATATGGTTTTCCTATTGCTTTCTGTGTACCCAGAAGAGGTTTCGTATTAAAATTCTCCTGGAGTGCTGAGTCACTTGAATTCTGCTACTGTGTCATGTGCTCAATTGTCTGAGTACTGAACCTGCTTATGTCATATCTTGCTAAATGTGTTTTCTGTTTCCCCATCGGAGTTTAGACTGAATGTTTTCCAAATTATCCACCTACTCAGAAACTGGAAAAGTTCTCTCTTATGATGTAATCCCCATCTTAAAAGTCTTTGTTGATCTTTTCCAGGATTCTGTTTGGGATTTTAAAGCTAGGACATTTTTTGCATGCTTTTCTCTTTTTATGTATACCGTCAGCACAAGGAGCATTACTCTGTGTGATTAAGATATAATTCCAAATTACCAACTGTTTGTGTTGTTATCCCATCAGATTATATTACTGTGTATAGAAAACTCTTGGTTGCTCTCTGAGGGATGTGTAAAAGCTGCTGGTTGAGTTTCTCTTAGTGAGGGACTCAGTGCTCAGTGTTCACCAGACCATCCCTGGGGCTAATCAAGGCTGAGCTCAAGCCCACTGAAATTCATTATCCACAGCCCTCCCCCAAAGACTCGTCTTGGTGCAGTATTCAGCAAACAGAACAAATTGAGTGCTCTGGCTCCACTCATCAGTAATCAGTAGTGACATTTCTTTTGCATTGCTGTTCAATGTATGTGCGTCGGTGCAGTTCTCCAAGTATCTGTAAGGCTTTCAGTGCTTTCAGAATGGTGAGTCAGTCTGTGCAAGTTTCAAAAGATGTAATGATCCATCTTCTTTGCAGCCTTGTAACTTCCTTCCTCAGCGACTGCCCTCTGCATTTCTCAAGTCTCATTGGCTGCAGATATCCTATTTATAGCTTAACTTCCTTGTCTTGTGTCCTTGTCCTTCGGAGTGCTTGACCTGCAGTGACTGCTGTCTCTCCCTGAGGATGTTTTCTGGCTCTGCTGTACCAGATCAGGGTTTCTCATCCTGCCTCCTGCTGGGTCTTATGCTTGCTGCTATACAACCCAGGCAGTGCACACTATTGGAGTTTCATGCTGAGGGTTTGTATTCATCTGATGGCTTTAGAATGGCTTCTTGTATGTCACCAACACATAGCCACATTTTTGCAGGCTTATAATGTTTATTGTTTCTAGGATGAGCACTGCAGCTGACTTCACTGTTTGCATAGAAATGAATCAGATGTTGATCCTGCAGCCTCGTGGTGGGTGTAGTGGTTGCATGGCTGGCAGCTTTCTTCTCCAGGCAATGTGAGGTCACATAAGGCAACCAAATTGACTCTGGTCTCTGCTGTGTGTCTTAAGTAGCTTTTAATTTAATCTGTCTTTTCTGTGTTCATGACTGCTGCTGTCTGATCCCCTCCCTTGGATAAATCAGCAGCCCTCACAATTTTCCAAGATTTGCACCAATTTTGGGCTTATTTCTCCAGGATTTTGTTTCCTTAATTAAAGATTACCTCAAGAGTAAAACATTGCACTATGTATAAGTGTCTGTGTGTGCATGAGATATCTAAGATTTTATCTTGATCAGTGAAGGTCCAGCCCACAGAATCAATGGAGCAGAAAGGACTCGGTGACCAGCTTTGAGTACCTGCTCTGAGGGGGAACAACTGAATGGCTACCTCCACTGAAATCTCCATTGCAATGTAGTATAATGACACTGTAGTGACAAAGGAGGGAATGCTGATGCTTAAAGCTGGTCTAGCACTGTCTGAGACCCCTCTAGGAAATCTAAAACACCTTCAGTGGTTTGGCCAGTATTACAGAGAGCAGCAAATGGAGACTAGACCAAACACTCCACAGAACCCGGAAAAGTCACAGAACATGTCATCCTCCATCTGTAAGACTTTAGACATACAACATGCAAGTAGACAGCTAAATTTAACTATCTTGCTATCAAAAGGTGTATTTAGCTGTCTGAAATATCGCTGGATGCCCTGCTTGGCCTCCCCTTGTGGATCCTAGGCATCTCAAAGGGTACTCAATTTTGGCAGCTGCCTCTATTCATCATGTTTGCAAAGTGCCAGAGTGTTATGTCAGCTGATTAATCTGCCACATATCTCTTCAGTGTTATTTGTTTTTGTGGTATGTTGTTTCCTTCTTTCTCCCTGCTGAGATAATAAAGGAACTTTCTATAATTTCCTCACTGTTATTCAGTGGTCAGCTCTGAATACATCATTATATATACAGTCATTACCAGATTTCACTTTTTTTATGTTTGTGCTTCAATGTTGTGTTTTAGCGTTTTCTTCATAGAGGTCACACCTGTTCCAGTATTTCTCTGTTTGCTTCTATTCTATGGCCAAAAAGACCTCACCTTTTTGTACTATGTTGCAACTAGAAACATTTATGCTCCCATACTTTCAAACAGCTGTTAGTAGCTATTTGTAGGAACTATTTGAGAGAACAGTTCATATTCCGCCACATGTACTGGGAGATGGTTAGTGATAACCTCCTCCAGGCTCCTTCTTGCAGTCTGTGCTTCATCGTTCAAGATTTGAGTACCTTTATGAAGAAGTAAAGTAGAAGCATTTTCATGTTAAAGGAGAGAGAATGCTGGCAAATACCCTGGTAGTCAAATATGTAACCATTTTTTTTTTTTTAGCTGTTGTAATTGTGGCTCTGGATTTCATGAAAATAAATACTTCATAATCACAAAACATAGAAAACATAAGAATAAATGTGTGTAATGGCTGAATACTTGAGTGGATATATATATATATATATATATATGTATTTAATACTTGGTAGCCTCATATGTATGTAACCCTTCATTTCTCAAGCCTCTGGATTTAGTTCCTGACATACATTTGCGTCAAGAACTGCATTAAGACACACAAAAGACAAGGCTTTCACTTTTTCCAGTTTTTCTCTGGTGAATAAAATCTCTCACCAAAGCTCAGCTCTCCAATATGTGTAAAGCAACTCACAGAAAAAGGGGCTGAAAGAATTCAGGTAAAGGCAACAGCTCTTCCCAGCCCACTCATGTATGTTAATTTAAGAAAAGCAAACACTTGCAAGAGAAAGTCATTCAGCTAGAAATGTTGAGAACATGTGTTTTCCTTGTTGTAGCACAGCCAAAAGAGACAAGCTTCCATTTACACAGTATCACTTTTTGCCAAATTAACAATAAAAGTACTATTAATATTTAATATTTATAAGATACCGTCATCCAGAGGCCAGCAGGGTCTGATCCCTACTGTGAAGATGTACAGACACTGCAAATGATTTTGATTCTTTTTATTTATCCTGAGGAGCCATTGTAAAACTCTGTGACCCCATAATGGCTGCCAAGATGTGGGCCCCAGCTCCTAAAGGCTTAGTTGCATTTTTATGGCAATTTGCTTTTATGACTACGAGTTCTTCCTTTGTAACTTTTTGACTTAGTAACAAAAGCTAGGTTTATATGTGTGAATCGGAAAATTATGGGGTTTGTTTCAAGTAACAATATTTCAGATGTTACCACTGGTTAGGAGAAGAGAAAGTTTCTTATGGCTGGGAAACAGTTGCAGAAGAAAAGATGTATGTCTTTTTATGCTTTGAGTGGAGAACTTTAGTACCATGGCTTTTTGTTTGTTTGTTTGTTTGCTTGTTTTTTCTTTCTTCCTTTTTGTCCTGGGGGAGTGAGGGGGGTTGTGCTGGTATCTAAATAGACAGGTTTGAACCTCCAGAGGAATTGGCGACAATTTCTGGTTTATCAAAGTCATATAAATTTGATCAAAGGATTTGATGATCACCTTAAATAAGGCTCCCTGCCTATAATTTTAATACCCTGAACCATCCTTCTCCCTCACTACAGGGAAGGCTCTGTTTGCCAGTATATGAACTGTGTCCTTCCACACAATTACCAGACAAGTATTGATCATAGTGTTACTTCTACTACCACAGCCAAGACCAAGTTGCCACCAGTCATAACCTAGATCATTGTAATATATTCAGCTTAAATTTTAATAGTTTCTCTTTCCACATTAGTATATTTGGTCTGAGATCCATTCAGATACTCAATGACCGGAAAGGTCACACTCAGACCTGTTGGGATTGTTGAGTCACCAGCTCCACATAGCTGGATAATCCTGAGAGAATATCTAAACTGCTTCATCAGTGTGATGAGGCATCTCCAGCATCAGTGAATTTCAGCAGAGAGCTTTGCGTGAATGAATTCCTGCAGTCCTGCACTGAGAAACACCATGTGTATTTGTCCCAGCCTGGAGCCTGTAATCATTTAGCTACCATACAAAGGAGATTCCGGACTCACAGCTCACAGCTAGCATGGGCAGCTAATCCCAGGGGGTTTAGTGAAACTCAAGGCCATGTCTTTAGACAGTCATTGGTTATATTCAGCTTGGAGAGAAAGCAAATTGGATATTCCTATGAAAGACACCATTTACTGAGATGAAAATGAAAGAACAGATACAACAACTTGGAAATAAAGAATAAGAAAGCTTGTTTCACCATGTGGCTACAACAACTTCAACTTCTTAGCTTAAAGAAGGAATGTGCTTTAGACCCTCCTTATTGTTTCCATTCTCCATGCTTAGCTATGCCGGAGCATAGAACCCTCTCAGAGGGCAACAGACAGACCCCTTAAGTTGAAAGTAAGGTGAAAGATATGCTCCAGGCCAACACATAATGTGCTCCAACAGTTAAAAAAGCATCTTATCCTGAAGATCAAGTTAGAGTTGTCCTAAAAACCACACAAAGAATAAAGGATGGCTATTAGGTCATTAACAAAAATGGTTTTCTTCCAATTACAATCTTCAACAGGATAATCTGGTGCTCTTGCCGCACCACCTCACTTGAAAATGCAAACATAGCCAGAAGTTGTATATGTCTCTAAGAAGCACATTCAAATGTGCAAGATCATTGCCTCTACCTGACAGTTTGCCTTCCAGAACACCAATGATTTCTCCTTTATTTATGAACCTGGGGATTGTTCTTTGGTGAGTAAATTGCAGTGGGAAGATGTATGTGAAATTTCTGTCATTGAGGAGCCTTAAAAAAGCTCTCTGAAAACTAGGTGAATATATCTGGAAAATGTTTCTTGCAGCTATATGCAGCCTCTGGCACGTATTAGTAGTAACTTTCAACGTAAAGGCTATGATGCTGTAGCACAGAAATCTTACAGTAAGATGCATTTGGATACATGTTAACATAGCCCACCTATTTCCATTCCTGAAACTCATCTGTCTGCTTCTCCACCAAATGCAAGATATCTACTTCCCTACTTCCAAGTGGATCACTCCTTCCATTCCTGTCCACTAATCAGATCTGCGGCACACACTAGATAAGATGTGAGAAACTGACCAAGTTTTAGGAGGTGCAGAATAAAGCACGATATTAATTTATGAGTTGCACCCAAATCTGTAAGGAAGACAAAAATGACAAAAATACTCATAATTGAATAAATTTTGGTTAAATATTATGTCCCAAAGTGACATTTCAGAGGACTTAGAGCTGTTTCAATAGCCAGAATTCATTTGTCATTTTTGAAGGAAAGAGGGAGAAAAGAGAATAAGATATTAAATGATAGATTACATGATTTAAGAGACAACTGTCCCCTTTCTTTCAGCAGTTCACCAGGCAAGGGAATTCATTTAAAATGCTGGAAATAAGGTTTCAGTTTCTTCAACTGCCTGTGTTGATCTGAGCCTAATTTCCTAGGAAGGGCCTATAACCACCAGACTGTCAGGTATCTCCCAGTGCAGGAGAGAGACAGAAGAAAGGTTGTTTTATCAATACCTTCAATAGAATATGTTCTGCTTTGTTTACAATATTGAAATATTCATGAGAGCAATGTCCTGCCTCTCTGCTGCAGAGCCTAAACACCATGATATAGAGTTGTTCCCTCTGGCTTAATGAATATTTCAATATTTTATATAGAGCGGAACAGCATCAACAGGGAAAAAAAAAAAAAAAAAAAAGGAAAAAAGAAAACAAAGTATTTCTCAGCAGAATATTCCCCAATGCAATAGCTGTAACTTCCTTCTCAGGGTTCAGATCTCTGTGTAAATTAAGGACTGAACCTCAGGCTTCTCCTTCTGACTGGACTCTGTGAGCAGCGAGTAAAGAGGTGGCTGTGTCTGATTGTGGCATTAAAATACTATTTCCTTCAGTAGATTCTGTGCCCAAACAGAAGTCAGTAATTTGCATGTCTTATGACTTAGAACTGGTACAGAAACATCAGGGAAGAAATGACAAACTTGCAGCTGTTTAATGTGAAGATCAAAAAGCAGTGGCTTGAAATACGATATTAGCAATTTTGGAACTGCCTTCTGATTGACTTCTGATGATATAAGATCAAATATAGCCCATTTGTGAATGAAAAACATTTTTTTTTCCTCATTACTGGTAGCTGCAGTTCATGGACGCAGGGAGCAGACCTTTCAAATAAGGGCTATTTCTGAACACATTCTTCTCAGAGTATTGCTGATATTTTAGCACTGACTGGTTGGATTTACTTCAAAACTTATCACTAAGATCTCTCTCCTGTCCATATACCAAAGTACCTGAAATTTCAGGCTGTCGGGAGCTGTCTTGACTCTATTGTTCAATCAAATTCAGGGTAAGAAGTTCATAATATGGTTTATTATGAACAGTATCTTACAGGTTTCATTGTAGTCCCCTTGTTGTTTTTTTCTACTGTTTTACCTTTTTCTTGCTGAGAATGAGTTGTAATTCATGCCAAAAATTGCCCTGCCAGCACTGAAGCTCCTGTATTATTGCTTCATTAGGTCCTGAGCTACATGATTAGCCTAAGGGATAGATCCACAAATAACAGCTGCTCAGCTGGGGTGTTTCCTTAATCCATGCCTCTCCCTTTCAGAATCAAAGACACAGAGAGGTAGGAGAAAATTATCTCTACCCTACAGAACATTACAGAGCGAGTGGGAAGATGAGCAAATGGGCAGGTCTCTACTGGAAATCTTGTAGAGGCAAAGATGAGACAACTGCACTTTAGTGATGAAACTATTCTCTGTTGACACATTTAATCAAATTAATTTTTTCATCTTCATGCAGCAAACTAAGTTCTTTGCTGTCTGGGGCATTGGAACAAGTGAACCCAGAAAGATAGCTATTACCAAGCTGCTGTGTGAGCAGCATGGAAGTGCTGAAGTGTTTTTAGTGCTAATTACTGTGCATAATAAAACATATTTATCTTCTTGCTTAGGACATCCTGTGGATGTGCTGCATTCATCCATTCCTGACACTCCAATACTTTTCTTTATATATATATATACATATATGTATGTATATATGTATGTATATTATATATATATCAATATAGGAAATTATACAAGAATGTTAAATATGGAACTTGATTGTTATCTAATTTGTTTTGGGGTAAATACCAGTGAGATAATTGACCAAAGCTTGAATTGATGAAATCATTCTGGAGTTTTTGGTTATAGTAGAATCCTACTTTATATTAATTGAAAACCTGGTTAACAGATATTAAAGAGATACAAAATTAAAACAAATGAGAAGAAACTTTGAGTCATTTGATTATTATTTGAATAGCTGCTGTGATCTTCTGTTAGACTTCTATATGAAATAATTCAGTAAATATCTTACAACCAACTAAGTAGAATCTGATGGAAATAGAAGTCTGGTTCTTAGCTGCAACAAAACAAAGTCCTTTAATACTCAGACCACTCATCTCAACTCTGTCTGAAAGCTTTAAGATGTGTTTAGGATAAATTCTGAGGCAATAGCAACCACTGTTCTTGTTATAGAAAGATTTTGTCAATTTATCTGTCTGACTTTTTGAAGTCAGACCCATAGGGTAAGTAGGGCTGTAATAAACACTGAAATACAGGATCAAAGGCAAGAGAAACGTGTCTCTTAATTCTTGGGCTATTGGACTTATGTGGTTATGTACCCACCATGCACACAAGTGTGTTTGTGCATAATTTGAGCTCAGGAGAAGGTTGAAGGAGCAGATGCAAGATGAATGGCTCTTATAAGAACAACAAGCCCAGAACTTCTTTGTAATTTTAAAGCACGTCTCTCCTCTGAAGAAATTATTATAGTTATCAGCCCTTCATTACCCTAGAGATAGATTTATTTATTTATTTATTTTGCAAGTATTCAGAATAAAAAATGCCAATTCCAGTGACATAAATAGTGTTTTATTTCTGCTAGCTGTCCAGAACACCACTTCAGGGAGAAACTAAGCAGGATTCTGCTCTTTCTTTTGCCTCGTGCAGGGAATATCTGACTAGTTTCCCATTAAGACTTCACTCTGTATAGGTCTAAAATTGGTGGAACTGCGGAGGATCATTTCAAAGAATGATTTGATGTTTTGTACAGGTCTAAGTTGGGCCATACATTCTGTGAGCTAGAAGAGGGCTGGGTAGGAACCAGCATGAATATAGAAGTCTGAGGTAAGTTAGTGAAAAATGACGGAAGTTCACATACCTGAAGAAGGCTGTGTGCACACCAGGTTGTTATTCTTTAGTCTAACTGATCTAACTGATTTGATAAAGTATATCGCTTCTACCTGTGAAACTTTTGGCATTACTAGTCCAGAGTCACCTTCATGTTAGGTAAGGAGGCTAAGTTGTTCTTCCCCCAGATGTACTGCAGTTTAACCATTGATTTCTATTTTTAAACTTTTCTCTATATTTTCTGCAGTTATGCATTGATTGTCAGAGTGGGTTTTTGTTGTTGCTTTTTTCTTCTTTTTTTCTTTTCTTTTTTTCCCTGTGTCCCTGTCTCAGGAGCAAATACAGTGTTTGCCTATTTGTCTTCTGGTGCCCCATTAGTTTGGTTGTCACAGCTTGATGCCTGACTGTGTGCGCCGCACTTTATGTGCTAATTGCTTCTCCTCTGCATAAAAGGAGAGCTTTAGGTAATGAAATGCTGTCTCAGAGATGGAAACATTAAGAAGAGCTGAGATTGTTCTATTTTAAACGTTCATAGCTTTGAATTCGAGCACTGAAATAGAAGTGTCTGGCAGCGATGCCCTGAGCCCTCAGTGTTGACAGTAGGAATTTTGCCATTGTTGTTAGCAAGGTCCAAGACTACTCTGAGAGATCCAGACAGGCCTTGCTGAATTTCAGATATTTACTCTGTGAGCATTATTTAAAGATAGATATGTTTCTATAAGTACTATTTCTTACACCAAGCACTAACAGAAAGACATCAGTCACAAAGCTTACAGCATGCACCTCCCTTCTGCCCTGCTCCTTGGGGAGCCATGGGGCTCTATGGGCATATGGTAAGTGATTACCTTCTTTGGTGAGACTGATTCACACCTAATGCTGCAGTGAAATAACACCACATAGAGCAGGTCACTTTAAGCTGCACAAATACCTATATTTAATTTACAGCTTACAATTACAGCAGAGCATATGGCAATGCAGATGAGCAGTCGAGGTCTGGACCCTTGGGATGAGTGTAGCTGCAGCCTTACCTGAGTGAAACAAATTGACTCATGCTAGGGATTTCTTTGGTCTCAGGAGTCATCTGCTTCCTTGCTGAGGGGCAGCTGTGCAGGCTGTGTGGAGGTGGCTGCTCAGCAAAGCAGAGCACAATGCTGAGTGCAGACGCAGCCAAAAGCACACTTGGAAATGCAGGCAGCAGCAGTATCTGCTTTTAAGTGGTGATGTTGGTGCCTAGATGCAATTGAACCCAGGCTACGTATCTGTTTTTTTTGCAGTTTTTTTGCAGACTCCTGGCATAAGAGATAGAAGGAATACAAACCTGTTGTCAGGATAGTCACATTTCCTTGTACTTTTAATATGCAATTAAGAATATAAAGAGGAAGAAAGACACGATAGCTTGCTCTGTTACTCAGTGTGCTACCATCCTATTCAGTCAAGGACTAATGTGACAGATCTATGGTACTGATAGGGTACATTTGCACAGGTAATTTACACCTCCTAAGTGTATTTGCTCTGATGCCTACCTTTCAAATAAGGACCTGCTTTTAAAAAGGTGGGTAGCTTAAACCTGCTATCAGATGTAAAAACCTTGCATGGGTTGTCCAAGTGCCTTCATTGCTTCTGTGAACTCTGTTGGCTCAGTTTCTAAGGACATCTTCTAAGTCTGCTGTGGTTTTGATCTTTCAGTGCATTTTCTGTCTTATCTGCTCAGTCCTGCCACAGACGTCACTCTCCTGCCTGTATTTGATTCCTGTGCAAACTGTGGACCTTGTTCTCCTGCCATAGAATGTGTTGGGGAAACACAGCCTGCCAGCTCTGTTTTCTATCTAATCTGCACCCCTGGTCTGAAGGTCTGATTTTCCCCTACTACATGCAAGAGTTAGGAATCATAGAGTCAAAGAACAAGCAGTTGGAAGGGACCCATAAAGATCACTGAGTTCGAGTTCTGGCTCCTCAAGGACACTCAGGTCCTTATACAACATTGTTCATGATCTTACTTGCTGCTTACTTTGTGCAAGCAGCTGGCGAGGTGCGCCTTAGGGAGAGAATTTGAGAAGGGCCATTGTTACGTGGAATTTGTCCAGTACTTCAGTACTTATGTAAATAGCAATGGTTCAATGGTGCTAAAGGACAGAGAGTGGCATTATCAAAGCAGAAGATTGTTGCAATTGGAAATCCTATGGAATAATGGGACTTGTATGGTGGAAGTGTCTAATCCCTTTCATAATAAACTGATTTATGAATGACAGATGTGGAGAAATAATGAATGCTTCCAATTCAAGATCCAGGATTGAGCAAACACGATAAAATAAGGCCGCAACTCTAGCTGAATTTTACACACCATTTAAAACTCAGGGTTCAGTGGTAGAGAAGACCTATTTGATCATTCAGTTCTGCTTGCCCTCCTGTTAAACACTTATAATTCTGCAGGCATAACTAAAAGCTGAGATGGGGTGAGTAAAAAGATGTGAAAATAACTAAAAAGATTTCATGCTTTGTCCAAAGTGTTCTGTAAAGCTGTTTCACTGTGAATACTTGAACACAAACAGTAAGTGTTAATTGACTTGAACTGAGTGTGAATGCGCACATCAGGCTTGGCAGCAGTAATTAGGCCAAAGAGACAACAGTGGGCAATATTATATACAAAGAAAAACTTTATTCATGAGGCACTCAGGGTTGGGCACGTTCTCCTAAATGTGTAGTGTACTTGGGATTTGAGCACATATGGTAAAGTCTTAATACAGAAATTAGAAAAGGAAATAACTTTTTCTTGGTAGTTCATCTACTCAATCTACTTGTCAGTGTAGAAATACTTCTGTGACGTGTTCCATTCCAGGGTTAACTTCCTAGAGTTTCATTAATTCTAATTTTGAGATTTTGTCCTTTCTATGCAGTGAATAATTAACTCAAGGAACTCCTTGCTGCAGGCTAGCCTTGGAGTAAATCATTTGGTAGCTCTTGTAAAAAGGCTCTGATGCATTCGTTAATAGCATCTGCACCTGCGCTATTGGCAAATGAAACTGAGGCTATCAATCTGCAGTGTCTGGTCTCAAGACAATTTTCTTAATGGTATGCTGGATCTGGATTATAAGGCATTTGTATCAGCATCTGAAGGACCTCTCTGCTCATTTAGAGACAGGAAATCAGGTTTTCTAACCAAGCTAATGTACAAGGCTTTCAAAGGCATCCATCAGTGGTGCAGCTAAACTGTGTCAGTGCAGCAATAAATTTGAGTGCAATCATGTTAAGGGATGCACAGTGTGATTAAATTGGCTGCACGCTCAGCACAAAAGATGGCCTCAGACCAATCTTGTAGTTGATGGGCCACATCTGCCATGTGCTATGGAAGGAAATTATAGACGTGGACACTGACACTGCCTGCAGATGAACTCCTGGGTGCTTGCTGGAGCATCCTGCTGTATGAAGGGCTGCTGTATTCATATGAGTGAGTTAAATGGTCTCAGGGAATGTCTACAGGAACTGGAACTGGATCATTTGTGCTGTGAAACTGCTGGCTCTGCTGCTGGCACTCTGATAGCTTAGTTCAAACTGGATCTCAAACAAGCCTTTCCAGGGTACGTTCAGGGAAACAGCATGAGATAGGAGTCATTCTACATGGGCACTTTGAATGCAGCCTCCTTACTCTGCAGGGCAAAAGTCTTGCTCTCCAAAAGTTGCTGAGATAAAGCCCTGGGCACATATGACATGCTTATCCAGGTGTGATTTGGGGTGTCCTGTGTCTGCTCCTTCAACTTGGGACCAGTGGTCTTGGGTCCAGCATTTGCACTGCTCACAATGGGCTTGGGGTACCCAGTGGCAGAGCTCATTAAGGGAAAAATCTGTGAGGGTTTGTAGAAGGATTTTGGATGTGACTGCTGTCAGGACAATTTCACAGCCCTTGCATGGGGCTGGCTCTTGCCTCACTATCTTTTCACAGAGCTTTTCATGCTTACTTGCTGGCCTCAACAATCTTTACTCTTTGTAGTCTCTAAGTTTGTACCCACACAGTTCCCTCTGCCACAATATTTTTCTTTTCTGTTTTCTTTGCCTTTCTGTGAACTGCACCCTTTCCAAAGAGGCTTGAATCCCAGTTCCCATACAGAAGAGGATAACTTAATAGTAAACCATGTAAAAAAATCATTAAAAATACAGCTGGTCTGGTTTTTGTTTAATGTGTATGAACCTAACTTTGTATATATACTTTCATTACATCTGTATGTATAGAGAGCAAGTATAAATGAAAGGATAAGGCTAATAAAATATTTTAGATGCTTCCGTGGTCAGCCTCTGAAGCCCTGACAAATTCTATTGTTATCCTTAGTGATCCTTAGCCTCTGTGACAAAGGGAGAGGAAACAAGTAAGAAGACAAGTTGGTGGAGGAACAAGGACCAGATCCAGCTTGCTGGATGCCAGCTCCAGGTCTTTAGACCAGAGCACCATGTGTGGGCCATTCTTGACCCACATACTGCTGGGTGCTGTAACTAAATGAATAATAATAATAATAATAAAGTGACACAACCATAAGATGACCATTTACGATTCATTTCAGAGCACTGTATATGAGGTTTCTATTTAATAAAACCCCCTCAGACCTAATGTCATGTAGACTGATGTGCGGGACCAGGAAAAATAGTTATCACTAAAGTGATATGGGGTTAGTAACCCAGACCACCTACACATTATTGAGTTGAAAAATGTCCAAGTTCAATTTTCAAAATGCTTCTAAGTGTAGCCTGCATGCCATATGTCTGCAAATGTTGCCTTCTACAGTACGTACAAGGAAATCCAACAGTCTTGGAAAGCTCATATTTCATTTGATGCTGCTGCTGTGTTTATAAGAAACAGAAGAAAAATAATGATCTGATGGCAGAATATGATTTATAGCTTTATGCGTAGGAGTGGGATGAAAACTCTGCTTCCTGGCAGACAGCCCCTTGTCCTGCATCTTTTCAGTTGATTTCAACTCAGTGACAAACTTCTAAAAGGATCTGAGTTAAGGCTGACTGAGTTTTCAATTAAGAAAGGGCTGGGAAGTAGCCAGATATCTAAAAACGATTTTTGACTGAGGAATTTAGCAGCAGGCTGAAGCATTTCCCTTAGTCTTTTGCATTTTGTTTTTGGTTTAGGGTGTATTTACTGAGTTTCTGAAGAGCTGACAGAGATGCAAAGTCTAACCAATGTGCTAGAATGGACAATGTGAAAATGCCACAAAACTTAAAAGAGAGGCAATTTGAGGGGAATCTGAGTGACAAATAGTGGCAGTACAAGTTCCTAGCACTCACTAGGAGGCCCAGGCTTGAAGCTCAGTCCAGGACCGAGGCCAGTTTACACCAGCTGTATATTACAGAAAAGGAAACTGTGTGAAAGACAGGATAAGCATCTTTACTACAAGAGATCAAAATCAGAGGGGTTTAATTTTCAGTTTCCTAATGGGGAAGGTATGAAGGACGTTACTTTAGCTAAAAGCCCAAGCCTTGCTGACAGCACAATGAAGCTTAGTTAAAAGTGGTTTCAGTTAGAGTAAGAAGTCATTTGCAAGTTCAAGTTTTTAACTTTGAAGAAAATGTAAGATCCAGCACCTTTGATGTCTGGAGGATTCAAATATCTGATGTCCAGAACTGACTGCGCTCAGATCATATTAGTGGTAGCTAGACTCTTATCTGCTTTTGAATATCTGACTGAAGTGATATATAAACATAGAACTTAGGTTCTGGAACGTCTTAAAGAATTCATAATCTTTGTGTAAATGTGATTTGGCAAAAAATATTAATAATAATAATAATATTAATAATAAAATAAATTAGAAAATGAAGCTCAAGGGTGACTTTGGATTTTATTTTTTTTCAGACTTTCCAGCACGAAAGGTGGCTTTGGTAACTGGATGTGGTTTGGCTCTATTCCTACTTCTGACACAAAGCAGAGGGTACTTAATACAAAATCAGGAACTATTTCCAGATAATATAAAATAAATTAGCCACACAAATGTCTGTGCAGCAGAATGCACTGAAAGGTCTTCTACAGAAAATGTGCCAAGTTTGGAGGAGACAAACTTCTGTGACTTGGAATTAATGCAATTCCATTTACCTTCCCCTTCACATTTCTTATTCAGGCTCTAAAAGTGACTCCCACTTGATCACATGCATGAACAACTATCAGCAATCGAAAAGGATAGATTCTGAGTGTCAGCTAAACTGATCTGGCTGCAGGAGATAGTATAGTTTCTGCTTCCTTGAAGTCTAATAATGGGTAGCTCTCTTTTGCAACCTGCCTTCCAGGCTGGCCCAAGGACACGCGAAGGCATTGTCAAAACAGAAAAGGAGTGAATTATTCAGTGTTTAAATAAAGTCGTCAGCTCCCTTACATACAAAGGGCAGCCCTAAGGATCATGAATCTCCAACCCTGATGCCACAGGCAGGGCCACCAGCCTCCTCTTTTAATACTAGACCTGGCTGCCCAGGGCCCCATCCAACCTGGGCTTGAACACCTCCAGGGACGGGCCATCCGCCTCCTCTCTGGGCAGCCTGTTCCAGCACCTCACCACACTCATAGTAAAGAACTTCGACCTGACGTCCAACCTGTTGTCAGCAGACTTGCTGAGTACATGAAATCCCGCTGTCTGTGTCATTGATAAAGATGTTGAAGTGAACTGGTTCTAAGACAGATCCCTGGGGAATAACAATCATGACCAGCTTCCACCTGGACAACAACCCTCTGGCTACAACCATTCAACCGACTCCTTATCCAGCAGATAAGGATCTCAAATCCATATCTCTCCAGTTTAGATATAAGGATGTGTTGTTGAACCATGTCAAAGGCCTTGCACAAGTCCAGGTAGATGACATCAGTTGCCCTACCTTTGTTCTCTGATTCTATCCACTGAAGATCCCTTTGAGTCCTTTCCAGCTCAGGATATTCTACAATACTATGATTTTACTACTGATGATCAAGGTACCCCAAGTCAAAGTGCAGCTGAGTATAATGTGCATAGTATGAGGCCTTGCACTGAGATCACACAAATACAATAAATAAACATCTAAATATCAGCAATTACTTAGTTCTCAACTCAGTTGGATCCTGCTTCATGCTGTCTCTGGTAGTAAACAACTACCTAAATCACAGGTGTTGCCAAGATTTAACAACTGACCAAAGATGAAAATAGCTTTAAGACTGTGGTGGTTTCTGCAGGTCAGAGTGAGGTTATATCAGCATGGACAGTATGTGCCAGCCACAGGCTCACTGAGAAGCTGTTTTTTACCAGAACTAAACCCTTGCAAAAAGCTAACAGGTATAGAACATCCAAAGACATTTTCACAAGTGTTGTAAATCTTATTCCCACTCATCCAAAATCCTTCTGCACAGAGATTCTTAAGCATGCAGTAAACAAATCAGCAGCAGACAAATGAATGTTCAACATTTAATCTATTTTTGATTTGTTTAGAAATGAAAACCATTGTGAAAATGTCACAGCAGGCTGCCTGTGAATTTAGTTCTTTGTGCATTTTGTATTGTGCTTCCAAATGAACAGTGTGTCCTTCAATTAATGAGGGTGAGAAACAGAGTCCTGAGGTCAGAGAACTGATAAAGAGTGCACAGCTCTGGACTTTGAAACAAGACACAGCTGCTGCTTCTGCCAAAAGCCGACAGATGATAGCAGTTGTGCCACTTCACATCTCCTCTCTGTTTGTGGCACTGTTTCCTCTTTAATATTTATTCATATATTTAGTGCATGAGAGGAGGCCTGAGCTGTAAGCACAGCCTTGTGCTTAAATACAACAACAAAATAGTGGTTGATTTTGTAACCCCCCTACTCTGAAACTAGATACATCCTGGAATAGGCTGCCTAGAAAGGTGCTGGAGTCACTGACCCTGGAGGTGTTCGAGAAACATGTAGATGTGGTAGTAAGGAACATTATTTAGTGGGCAGTAGAGCAGTACTGTTGGTAGGTGAATGGCTGGACTAGATGACCTTGAAGGTCTTTTCCAACCTTAACGATTCTATCAGTCTATGATTCTAGGATTTAATAAAGATCCTTAGTAAGCATAGAACTGTAACTGTTACCTAGTGGGCTCTGACTTGCATGCTTTTGAGGGGAATGGTCTTCAGTAATGGCAAAAGTTAAAACACTGGCCAAAAATAAACTTCAAATACACTGCCACCAGTAAAATGACAGGATCTGATTGTGTGACGCAATGGCTCAGATGAAAGCAATCTTAAATAACTCAGATAAATGACTAAGAGTGGTCTGAAAATGAAATAACAAAAAATCAAAACAACAACAACAAACAAACAAAAAGAGAGAAAAGATCT
The DNA here is from genome assembly GCF_054131305.1 of Coturnix japonica. Taxonomy (NCBI): domain Eukaryota; kingdom Metazoa; phylum Chordata; class Aves; order Galliformes; family Phasianidae; genus Coturnix; species Coturnix japonica. The sequence continues at coordinate 8,182,782 of NC_140664.1, read as the reverse complement.
CAAAGTATTTTCTTGACACTGTCAAAACGTCTCTCATCCATTTGGAATAACAGAAGACCTGCCTGCCCTTGGAGGACTCCAGCATCATCCACTAGCAGTGCTGTGTTTCCATTACAAGCCCACTGCCTCCCTCCCTTCTTTCTCTCCCAGACTCTCTTTTTCTTCCCAGAGCTTTATAACTCAGCTGTAAGAAATTGCTTCTGGCTGAAGGCTGGCAGCAGAAATCTGATTTCAGGCCAGGAATGATTCCCCCTCCCCTCCTGATTTTCAAAACCTTTTCTTTTTGTCAGATTTAAGCCACAAAAGTGCAGGGTGGAAGGGGAGGGCACAGAAGCTGGCTGGGTCTGACTGTTTTCAGTGGCTCTTTATTTTTCCAGCTGAAATAAAGGTGATTTCTGCATAATATGGCAGGGATATTTTTGTGTTTTTGTTTGTGTTTAAGTGAAAAGTAGCTGAGTCATTTCTATTCAAAAATGATTTTGCTGTGTGTGTCTTTCTTTTTTTCTGCCTCTTCCTCTTTTTTCTTTGTGCTAATATTTAAAAGAAAGATCCAAAATAACACGATCCTTTCTGGGTCAGCAAAAAACTCCTTCACAGATACTTGTGTGTGCTTCCAGAGTGCTTCTGTAGTTTCAGAGCTGAATAGCAAAATGGAAATGATGGTGCTGGTGGTATTATAGCAGAGGTGGCATTATAAACAACAAGCATTATACAACAAGAAGAGCTGCAGAATCTCCGTCTGATGTTCTCCATGAGGTTGCTTAGAGGCTTACAAGGCTTAGAACATTCTCTAACATGGAGGAGGGTATACAAGGGGGGTAGCTTCACACTTCAGCCCTGGATTATAAAGCCATATACCCAGTGAAGGACACTGATTAACAACCAGCCATGAAAAATACAGAAATCTTTCATTTCCCCATGAGGCAACAGAGACCAGGTGAAAAGCCTTGTCTTGCTGAGTCTGGGGTTCCATGTTCCTCAACCAGGACAGCATCTGCTCACCCTGTTGTCCTTGTAGCTGTGCTCTGCCATAGGAATTGGGACTGCTTGGGACAGAGGGCTTTGTGTTCAGCACCCCACCCAATCCCAGAGCTGAAATGATCTTTAGGCCCCATGTTAAAAATAATACATGGTCACCTAATTAGAGACCATAACTTAAGCTTATATGCCATGGGGCCAATTATGGTTGCCCTGGTAACTAACTTTAATTCTGATGTTTACAAACTTCAAGCTTCAGAATGGTTTTTTTTTGTGTTTAACCTCTTGGCCCCAGTCTGCTTGTATCTATGTACTGTCAGATCCTCTGCCTCTGATCACATCATCCCCATCCTTCCAAACATTGTGGCTTCTGCAAACTCTTTTCCACTCATTTTAACTCCTACCTTCCTGCTACCTTCCGCTCCCTAATGTTTGGGACTTGAGAAATGGATGGTTCCCATTTCCAGTGTTTGGAACCACAAATATATGGGATGTAACCAAAGAGAATAGTTTGGTCAACTCCTGCATCTGCAACCTACAGCCTGGCCCATGTGGATGGAGCTGTGTCTGAATTCAGCAGACTCAGCAGTCCGGAGAGGTGTGTGTGCAAAAGTTTTATTTCATGGAGAGCAGCAGAAGGAACATTTTCACTCTTTGAGTGACCTCTGAGTCAAAGAGTCTGCTTCTTGCCATGAAGAGTACTTCATTTCTTTTATTCAGCTTACGGTCTCAAACACCCATTTTGGAGGTACTTCTGTATGAAGCCATGTATGCATATTTCTTCCAAAAGTTTTTAATGTGTATCTGAAGGAAACAATTCAATTTTTATTTGTTTATTTATTCATAAATATTCAATAAATATCGATAGAGTCTTCCTGTCCAGTTCATGCAATCGAACACCAAAGGGGATGGCAGCCTGGAAGGAAGCCATAAGCGATAGAGCCTGGCATTTTCCAAGCATGGTTTCCAAGCATGTGAGGTGTCATCCCTCCAGACTGAAGTTCTGAATAGTTCAGTGATGCTGTTGCATTCATTTTGCTTTGCACTGTGAATAATGAGACTTTGCTGGCAAAACTTCTCATTTTGGGAAGTGGAGCTGCCTGCCTCAGGCATTCAGAAAACATGAGTCAGCTACCAGAAAAATTGTGTGGCAAGCTTGAATGTAAGTAGGTACTAAAGAAAATGGAAAGAAAAGAGAAAAGAGAAGAAAGGAAAAGAAAAAAGAAAAGAAAAAAGGAGAGGAGAGTAGAGTAGAGGAGAGAAAAGAAAAGAAAAGAAAAGAAAAGAAAAGAAAAGAAAAGAAAAGAAAAGAAAAGAAAAGAAAAGAAAAGAAAAGAAAAGAAAAGAAAAGAAAAGAAAAGAAAAGAAAAGAAAAGGAAAGGAAAGAAAAGAAAAGAAAAGAAAAGAAAAGAAAAGAAAAGAAAAGAAAAGAAAAGAAAAGAAAAGAAAAGAAAAGAAAAGAAAAGAAAAAAGAAAAGAAAAGAAAAGAAAAGAAAAGAAAAGAAAAGAAAAGAAAAGAAAAGAAAAGAAAAGAAAAGAAAAGAAAAGAAAAGAAAAGAAAAGAAAAGAAAAGAAAAGAAAAGGAGCAAGGAGATGGTTAGATTCTTCTGCATTACCTTCTGGTTTCTGAGGCTTTTAAGTTTGACCAAGATTCATGTTTTCCAAGCCTTGTCCTGAAACAGCAAGGTCTGGAAACTTAATTTTCTTCCAGAGAAGTTTGAGATTCTTGTGCAATGTGTGTTTCCAGGAGCCAAGTCTTTAAGGAAAAAGGAAAAAAAAAAAAATAAATACTGTGCAATGTTATAAAAAACATTGAGGTCAGCAAGGCTGTGGAAGATATGGTAGGCTGTGGCTCTGTGAGAGCAGTGATGATGAGAGAAGTATGGAGTGTTGGTCTGAATTTCAATTCTGTGCTTATACTGAGTTTTACACCAGATCCAGTCTGTAAAAACATGAAATTTCCTTTTTCCTATATATTTAAAACGATTTTTTTTTCACAATCCCACCTAGAAACCCCAACACAATGTTTTTTGTTGTCATTGTTATTATTATTATTATTATTATATAAAGAAGAAAAGTCACTAAAGCAGTTATGCCCCATGTAGCTATCTCAGAACTATTCCTACTCCAAAATTAATTGACGTTGGCATGACACTTATTGGATGTGTTTTTAATATTCCTTCCTCCTTTCTTTTTTTCCAGTAGGAGTGGCCAAATCAGCACTCCTCACTCAGCTCATGTGTCTTTGTGGGTGGAAATTTACAGCTTCTGAAGTCTAGCAGGGATGAGGCAGGGAGAAGGAATCAGGATTCAGCTGGGGAATCACATCTTAGTGGCATCTGCTCTGAGCAGTGATGCACAACCAGATGTACCCAGATGTGATCTACACTGCCTTGAACCCTAGTCTGCTGCAGGCCAAATTTCCTGGGGGAGGGAGAACAGGAGGAAGAAAAAGCAGTAGTTTAATGGGATTTCATCTTTCTGTCAGCAGTGTTCAGTACAGTGCTCAGTCAGATGGGAGAGGCAGTAATGCTGCACAGCCCCACAGTCTGTGGTTCCTTTCACCCCTACAGCACAGTATGGCTCCATGAACAACTCTTCCCTGGCCTTGATCAAACACTAATTAGTAAATAGCACTTCAAACCTTCTCCAATGGGCAATAAAATTCTACTTTATTTTTTAATATATTGGATGAAGCAGCTTATTTGTAAGTCTTGAGCAATACCGTATAAGAGATTGTGGATGCTTCTGAGAAAAATTACATTGCACAAAAACCCCAGAGAATCTCTCTGTGACCATTAGGATTTAAATGTGGAAGATAGAAGAAGAAAAAAGAAAAGAACAACAAATAATGGATCGTTATGACTCATGTTCTATCAGTTGGGTCTTTTTTTAGATGATGTTATGTGTATGGCTAATAAATTATTTTATTATTAAACTTGGGTTGACTTATTTTGGCAAATTTGAGCTTCAAAATTACCAGGCTGGCAGCAGTGTATAAGAGAAGTGTGTAAAAGGTGTAAAACATTAATAAAAAGACCCGTGAGGGAGAATAGAAGGGTTAAGCTACCAAAAAATTAGTTTTTTAGATGTACGTTAAACCTCAAGGCAGACAAAAGCATTGGGGATTTACCTTGAAAAAAATATCTCATTACCAAAAAGGAAAAAAATCCTGCCTGAAGAGAAGCAGCAAGTGAAAAAAGGAACATAATTTGGACATACACAAACATATGGAAGAAAGAAATCCAAGAAATCCAATGAAAGTTAGGAATATTGAAATATGGAAGTATTATTTCTGTCTAGATCTATTTGAAATGCTGTATTACCTGTATTTACACCCTCAGCCCCATTTCTGATTTTAAAGTAAAGTCTCGCCTTTCTTGATGAGTCTCATTCTGTGATGTCTGTCATTACTGTCCTTAATACTGCCCTGCTTGTATTTATGTATTTCCCAAGCTTTGGCCTCCCCTTTGAATTTCAATTTTATTTTATTTTATTTTATTTTATTTTATTTTATTTTATTTTATTTTATTTTATTTTATTTTATTTTATTTTATTTTATTTTATTTTATTTTATTTTATTTTATTTTATTTTATTTTATTCTATTCTATTCTATTCTATTCTATTCTATTCTATTGAGGAGTGGGACTATCTTTCATCATGTACTTTACAGATTTGAGCATAACAGATCTTCAAAGGATTTAATCCTTGAGAAAAAATGCTGCCAAACTCTTTGCTGGTGGCCCAGCTCTAATCTCAGTTTTCAGTTTGGGACTTCATTCCTTGTTACAGTTCCAACTTCTGGAACTATCTGGAGGGTTTCCAGGAGTTTTGTGGCCCTGGGAAAATGGAGGTGAGAGAAGGGGAAAAGCTGAAAGCGAATTAGAGAGTCTTGAAAACTGTAAAAAAGGAATAGGAGGAGATAAAATGGCAGCACTACCTCCTGGGACAAAATCACAGAATCATGGGATCATAGAATGGTCTGAATTGGAAGGGAACTTAAAGGCTGGCTAATTCCAATCCCCACAACATGGGTGGAAATAAGTTTCACTAGATCAAGTAGTCCAAATCTGCATCCAACCTGGCGATGACTATTTCCAAGTCTGAGGAAAAATGTTCCCGTCTTTGCTGCTCCCTGTTTAGTAGAGGCTTACCACCTCCCAGATCCTCACCAGCTGCAGCAAGTAATGATAGTGATAATAGTAGTAGTAGTAACAGCAGCTGTAATTGTAGTAATGACAAGAATAAGAATAAACTGTGTGCTTTCTGCAGAGGCTATCCATCACCAAGTCAACCTGAATAGAGCCTGTCTGTTACTTTCTGGGATCCTTCTCTATAGTGCTTTCATAATAGACCTAAGTGCCCCGTTCTATCTATCTCTGTCAAGTGAAAGCTGTATCAGTGCTAATATGAAGGTTAAAAGTGAAGAAAAGAGCATTATTGAAATTGTCATTCCAGGCACGTGGTGTAATTGTGCTGCTGGCTGCCGGCCATGTGGTTCTTGTGGCAGCAAACAGTACTTTCCCTCAGCAGTCCCAACAGCGCTGTTTTCATATGGGCTAAGAAGGTTAGAAAAATCAATTAGCAATATGGGTTGTTAACGAAAGCCAAGTCCAAATGTGACTTCAGAAACACTTTTCTGAAAGATTAATGTATCTTTAGAAAACAAATGGATATTTGTATCATTTTTTTCAAAGCTGAATGTTTTCGCTGCTCCTACTAAAAAAACCAAGAACAATGTTCTCTGTCTGTACAGCAGTGTGATTATTCATGCAGTCATGCCCAGAGAATCCAAGTAGCAACAGAAAATGCTGAACTTATTATTATCCAAGAGAAATCACAAAAGCTAGACTAAGTCCATGTGATATGGTGCTTTAGGGAGTGGACAGACACACAAAGTCAGATGAAAACAGGAGCAGAAATAATGTGTGGCTGTAGTATTTGGCTGCCATATACACCATGATCACGGAGCAGATGCTCCTGGAAGCTATGCTAAGTTGCATGGAAAGGCAGGGAGATAATATAGAACAGCCAGCTATGACTTCACCAAGTGCAAATACTGTTTGATCAATCATGTGGCCTTCAATGATGATGTCACTGCATCAATGGACAAGGGAAGAATCACTGATGACATCTATCTAAACTTCAGTAAGGCCTTTGACACGGTACCCGACAACATCATTCTCTCCAAATTGGACAGATATAGATTTGATGGGTGGACTGTTCGATGGATGAAGAACTGACTGCAGGATTGAGTGCAGAGAGTGATTTGACACAGTCTCTAAATAGCTTAATTTAAATGCATCTCTGATTGCTTTCTAAAATAAAAATTTCATTTTATTCATTCAGTAATGTACAAAGTAAAATATCTTGCTGACCACATGCTCAATTTTAAAGTAATATGTATTCGTTAGATATTTGTATTCTTTTCCTCACTATCCATCTCCTGTTCTCATTATAAGGAAAATCATTTAGAACAGTGAAAGTTATTCAAGATGTCCCCTGGGCTCATCTCTTGATTTTCCTACCTAGCTTTATTATTCAATTAGAATTTTACTCTTTATTAGGTGCTTTATATTTTAATGTAATGAACACTAACAAAACCACACTGGGCAAAATGACAAAAGATGGACATCTCTCTAAGAAAACAGTTCAACATTTCCTAAGCTGAAATCACAGTAAGTCCGCAAACCACATCCACTCCAGAGATATTACTGCCACTCAGAGAGCACGTTGTGTGAAAGCAGACAAGAAAAACTGCCATCATTTTGAAGTACTTCTTTGCCTGATGCACTGCAAAGACAATAACAAAAATTCAGGTCAATGCTTTTTGTCATTTATTGAACTAGGTGGAAATATTATTTATGGTGAATCAAGGGGGAAAAAAAAAAAAAAGAGTAGGTCAACCATGGGCTCATGAGAATCCAGCCACAACTTCTCAGATCTTATTGTGCTGACCAATGATTGAATATACCCATAGAAGAAGAAGGCTTGTTTTCAAACATAGAAATACTGCTACACTAGATTTCATTTTCATGGGAAATGAGTAAGCATTGTCCAAAGCACATTCTCTTTTTTGAAACTTGATTTTATCATTTTTCCTCTAGAGTCTGGGACCTGGGATCTAAAACATGTGGGATTAAGAAAGGTTGGTAGCATCTAACTTCAGGTACATCCCCATTCCTCTGTCACTGAGAAGGAAGGGCACATTGAACAGCTTGGCTAAAGCATCTGAAGAAGGAGAGTGTCCTTGAGAACTGGGCTTCTAAATGTGACTCAGTAAATAAAAACTCACTGAAAATTTGCCACTCTCTAGAAGAAACTTGCTTTGGTGAAAGTTTCATAGGAAGGTCATTAACAGTTACCATCAGGAGGAGGTTGAGTATTGGAAGGCTTCTTTTTTCCTTTTCCCCCCGCCAGAATGATTATTTCCCACTTCCTTTATCAGGGAAATATGCAAAAACAATGACAAAACAAGACCATAAACAAAAACAGAAAAACAAATCTAAAAACCAGTTTTACATGTCTTTGAACCGCTTGATTACCATTATTTAAATAGGTCACTGTCTCAAGGCACTTAAAAAGTGCAAAGCCTCTTTCTATCTCAAAGGCTGGGAAATGATCATTAAGAACACAGCTCATTTCTATAATGTAGGTCCAACCCTGATAATTTGTTGTAGATGACATTATCCTGTCTGGGTAGAAAGCAGAAACTGTATGTGACAGCTAATTATCTTAACATCATTTGAAGTTAAGCATTTTCTCCTTACGAATCATACATGTATAAAGCAGAGAGCATCGCACAAGGGAAAGAAATGCAACTAAAACTGAAAAGATGAAAGAATTATCCCATTTATACTCAGTATGGTACAGATTGTCACTTGGCTTTGGCATCCCTGGTACAATTATGTTTTAGTCATTTCAGTAAAACAATCATTCCTTTAGCTATAGCAAAGAGCAATTTACTGATTATCTATTTCCTAAAAGCATTGAATACTGAGTATCCTGTTCCATTTCCTGTCAGATATTCACATGCAATTAGATACAGGCTGTGGGAATGTGATGTGAACTGGGTATTTTGTTCTGAAACATGGCACTGTGCCTGTGCTCTTCCCCATCTCCTTGAGCAAAGTTCAAGTGCCGAAATGAAAGGCATGTTTAATGCCAAAGGTGATTCAAGTTCAGGCCAAAAATAATTCCAGACAGCTCAATTCTGAATTCTTTTCCTTCTAAATATTTTCTGGGGAAATGGAAATACTGCTGGTGTTTGAGCCTGGGCCGCTAATAGCAAAACTTCTTGCAAGCTATTCAAATGTCAGCCACTATTGTGTACAAAATCCACCATATCACTGCAGAATTTGGAAAAGGAAGACAACAGGGCAGCCATATCTATTGTACAGGGTTTTTTTGTTGTTGCTCTTTTCCCCCCAGAAACTCAACTCTCTTCAAAATATAAGAATTCTCTGAGAATATTATCTTCCTATAAATTATTTTTTACCTCCTTCCGGGGAACAAGTTGTCCGCATTAAATTGTTTTTACTAATATCTAATTTTGAAGATAACCTAGACAGCTTCAGTGTGAAGATAAGAAAGTATGGGTTAAATATTGAGTGTGAAATAAAGTATATAAAAAATCCAACACTGTATATTTGTAATAATCTTACTTTTCCTGTGTACTGTGGCAGTGTACCCTTGGACCTTTTTTCCTGTCTCGTTCCTTGTTATGTAGCTTCTTAGCCTAGTAATTTTAAACAATTTTTGTGCAAAGCAGATTTATTGCTCACAACAATATTTTGAAACATGGAGTCCAAGAGAAATAAAACATGAAACCATGGACTGATTTCTCAGCTTCTTCAATGTGAATTTTTGGATAAGGCCTTCCATCTGAATAGAGTTTGAAGAGAGAGTAGCTCTGGAGGCAAAGAAGTGATATGTGATATATACTAACCATGGAGGGACCTCAGAATTAGATTCAGAGTTCTGATTAAACAGTACTGTGTTGGAGTCACAAAATGGACTGACAAACCAGTTTTTCCCTTAGCTGCCTGAGAAAGTTTTTACTGAAGGTTGGGTATCTGAAGTTTTGTGAACAATTGATTTGTCTCTGTGCAATGAAATATTCAAGCACAAAAGTGAGGGAAAAGAAAGAAGAAAGAAAGAGACTTTTTTAGCAGGTTCTTCTTTATCAAGGAGAGGTGGAACGTTCTGAATACCTGAACACTTTGACTACTGCTTATTTTATCTGAAATGCAAGAACAGAAGGGATCCAAAGAAGGAATCCTCCACCTTGACTGCAATAAGATGTGAAAATGAAAAGTTAGTGAACTGTAATGGGGAATTAACTCCTTCCAAGAATTTTGAAGAAATGCCCTGGCATTTCCCTCTTTCTTGGGAAAGAGAAAATCAGAAAGCCAGGCAGGGGCAGGCTAACCAAAGCAAAACATTAAATGAATGTAACTAGGCCTGAACAGAAGGTATAGAGGCAGCATGTAAAAATGTTTTTGGACTGACTATACTTAAGAGAGGCAGAAAGATGGACAGAAGGATGATGTGCGCAATGCTACCTGAAAACAGACTGGTCCTGAAAGCAACACCAGATGGTATACAATTGAGTAGGACTCAAGGACAGAGGGGATTTCCATGTTTGCTGACACTAGAAGCATCAGGGACCAAGAATCTTGCAGCAGGCTGCTGCAAAGAACAGCCATTTCCTGAAAGAGTCTAGTTCAGAGATTAGTGCCATCAGGGTTATAGCAGTGTTGCCACCCACACTGACACTCCTGAGATGGTTGTATCTATGCTACCTCCTGCAAGAATCTGTTGAGCTGTTTAAAACCATGCTGAACCTGAGTGAAAATGCAGTATTGGAACAAGTGGGCTCCCATCCACCCCAGTGAAACCAGCCATTTTGTGTGCTGGAACTGACTTCCCTCTGGCTGGCTAATGTGCATCTCTCTTCTTCTTTGAGGCGTGCTGTCAAAGTGTCTCAGCAGGGAGACCTATGAGAAAGCTTTATAAATAACAGCAGATGAAAGAAAGATAGAAATCTGTTCACAAAAATGGAATAGTGAGCACGAAACAAAAATTCATTAAAAATGTATGACTGGAGTAATAAGACTAGCTTTGTTTTGGCATTGGCAGCGTGCAGAAAGGAGAATCATATTACATAGATGAAAAGCAAAGGGAGGCAGAAAAGAGGATTAAATAGATAGCTATACACTTTAGTTTTAAGGATTATCATTGAGAACCATATGAATCTGAGAACATTAAAGATCAGAAATGGCAAAAGGGGCAGTTGGATGATGCAGAATTAATTAAGGAGAAAGATAAAGGCACAAACTGTACTTTATAGAGAACAGAAAAAATGAGTGTGAAATCTGCTTACTTAGGAGAAATCAGCAGCTGGATCTCCTTGCTAGGACAGAGCCCAGGGAGAAGAGATGTGAGCAGCTGTTGCAGGCTCTGCGTAGACCATATCATGGTGTTACCGTCAAACTCCAGAGTCTGCAAACTTCTTGCAGCCCTCCAGAAAAATGCTTCCCAATGTTTGAGATCTGAGGCCCCCTTCAGGAAGACACAGCCACCCACATCCCCATCCTGAAGCCCTGCCAGGTGTTGTGCCAGATGTTTTCCTATTGACATCTACCTCACTAGCCTTTCCTTCCTGCTGCAAGGAGGGCTGGGGAACTAGTGAAGGTGTTTCCTGATTGCAGTATTTCCTCTGATTTTTTTAGGACAAAAAATCAACCAGTTTTTTATGAAACAAAAATATTTCCTTATTTCCTAATTGTGAAGGTCCTCGGGATCCTCTAGCCTGACCTTGGGCATACTACAGGCCATGATACACTATCGCTTCTGCACTAAGCACCTTATGTCTCACAGTGCTAATTGGCATTTCTCATTAGCTCTGCTCCTAGGCTTTCTGTCTCTCTTCTTTTTACTTCTGCCTATCAGCAGAGCAGAGCAGGCAGACCAATTTTACATGGCACAAAATCAGCTTAGAAGGAATTGGCCAGTAAACCCAGATTATAGCTACCACTGAGAAGTGCCAACTGGTGGCCTCATGAGAACTCCTTTAGCCACAGTCACAATTAGTTTGTCATGCTCCCTGGTGCTCTGAATGGAACAGGAGATTAGGACTCTAGGCTTCCTGGTACGTTTGTCTTGCTACTGTTTCCTATGCATAAGTGCCCAGAAGCCAGTACTCCTCCCCTTCTACCTCCCCAGCACCAAGAGCCGAAGTGATCAGATGCTGCTGAAAGTAGCAGCCTTGGTTCACTTGAGTAAGCTTGTGATAGATGAACCCATGATACTAAATGGTCTGGAAAATAGTGTCCATCCAATTTTTTTGCCTCAGAAGAGCATAGCACAGCAGTGCTCTTTGCTGGCCTCTCCTTCACACAGCTCCATTCATTTCCAATTTTTGTCAGAATGGTAAATGAATATTTTTTTAATTAAGCCAGAGCCAAAATCCAACTTTGTTCTCATGGACTGAGATAAAAACTGAACAATTGAGGTTAATGAAACATTACCTTGGTGTGAACTTCAGAAATGAGCTAGCTTAGTTTCAAAATACCTCAGAAATTCTTTGAATGTGTCTTTTAAGAGAGAAAATCTGCCTTGGCTGGGTTTTACTCTATGTGTCATATTTTACAATCCTGTATTAAGCCAAAAACCCCAGGTTCACAGTGGTCAGGTTATAGAAAGTAGCTGAAATGTAGGTCTGGGAGCTGAAATTATCTTGTGGCTTTGAGCTGACATTGAACTGTCTGAAGATTGGGGACTGGAGAACACAAGTACAGCAGAGACCAAAAGCTGTAGCAGCAGTGCCTGTCCTCGGATCCATCCTAACAATGCTTTCCTACTGCACAGAGGCTGAAGTTAGTAGTTTTCTTCCGAAGTATCCTCAGTGAAATCTTTTTGGGCTTGACATGACTTGAGTGTGTGGAGATTACTGAAGAATATATATGTATATTATAATGCCATAAAGTCCCAGAGTCTGCGGCTGGAGGAAGAAAATCAAGGATAGGCTGTCATGAGTTTCAGGTTTTTAAATACCTAAGAGTTACCATGAAAATCCTAACACAGCCAGCAGCCAGCATACATATCACATGTCAGAAGAAGAGCAGGATAATTAAGATCAGCTCCAGTCCTCTTCTATATTCTTGAAACAGAGAAATAATATCTTCAGCCCTTCCTTGCAGAGAGCTCTTATGTTGCACATACAGCCTCGTCTGGTTGAGGGACGTTCCCTGCCTCTGCTCCATCAGCTGCTGGCACTGCTCCCCAGCATCCCGCGTCAGTCTTCTGAGTCTTCCTGGCCAGCACAAGGCACTAAATTGCTTAGAATCCAGAGAGCAGGTTGGCACTAGCTAGTGGAGAAGGGCATAACTGTAAAATAATGCAATTCAAATACTCCAGTTGAACTCTGGCCCCTATTTTGCTGCATATGCAAAGGTACCTTTTCCATTTAGAATTATTACTGCCCAAATAAGAAGGCAGGTAAGCAGCAGGGGGCCAAGGTTCAGTTTTGTGTCACAAGTTTGGAAGGGTTGAACCTACTAGTTGTTAACTGCAGAGCAAGCTTCTGAGCCAGCTTTATGTCCTTAGAGCATCAATGTAATGCTTTTCTTACAGTTTTGCTCATTTATTCCATGTAAAGGCCCAAAAGCTTTTCCAAACAAAATCAGTAGATTTCCTTGTTAAGTTTTGGTTTCACTGAAATTAGATTTTCTTCCTACAATAAGAAAAAAAAACAAAAACGGGACTCCTAAGTCTCCTCTGGCTAAAGCTCATTGTGCACTAGGATCTTGGTTCAGAACTGTTTCCCAAAACTCCTCCATCTCTGCTCTGCTTTCTTCCACATGATTGCCTGTGGGAAGTATGTTTGTTCTCCAGGAAGTTTTAGCTAAATCAGAGTAGGCATTTTTGAGCCAGGATTAAGAAAAATGAGAGGATTTCCTTCCAGTTACTCATTTATTTATTTATTAAATTTTGGGGGAAGGGAAGGGGCAAAAAAGGAAGGAACTAAAGTTCTCTGTCTCAGTTTAGCTGAAACTGGAGAAAAAAAAAAAAGAAAAAAGCCCATGTAAATCATCACAATTATTCAATTCTTGGCCCAGGAGGCTGGGTGATTCATTTTGATGCAATCTGCAGCAAATATTTGGACCCCTGAGAACTTTTCAAGTACCCAGTAGTATTTAAAAATAGCTCAGAACTTGTGGAGTTGGTAATTACTTCTGAGATCTCTGGTAGAACTTGTACATTCTGCAAGACAAACTGCTTTTAAGCTCTGATTTCCTCAAAGCTTACTAAAGTAGAAATTGAGAGGTCTGGTACTGATGCCACCCATGTAAATTTTATAGTCAAGTGTGAGCACAATGAAATGAATCTGTGATTTATTCTCATACCTGTGACATAATTGCCAGACATTTAATTGCACAGTCTTTGCAGCAACTAATTATTTCATCTGATCTTGCTATAATCAAGAAGGAAGTCAGGGAAGGGAGACTTGCCTTTTCTGTTACTCTTGGAAATGCAGTGATTAGTAGAGACAGAGGCTCATGAATAAATAAAAGTTAACTGATGGTCTCTCATCTGTACATATTTATGATTTAAAGGAAGTAAATGATGTAGACCCAAGTGAAACTCTGCATCATGACAACCTCTGAAATATCTCCAGTGAACTTCCAGCTCTACTCTAAAGTCCAAAGTGGTTAAAAGCTATTTGCACATTATATTACTTTCACTCTAAACACTTGGCTATATCTCAATAACTTCATTTAAATAAATACATTTTTCCTTTACGTTGTCTTTTCAGAGAGAAGTAGGTAAAGAGATATTGGAGTTTACTGAAGGAAAGCCAAATGTGGGAATAATAGCTCCTTAAACCGTGATTGTTTCCCTTCCAGTGAGCTGTGGTGAAGAGCTATATTCTGAGGGGGGACTCGGGGGCTCCAGGTCTGTCTGCAGTCTACTCAGAGAGGGACAGAAAGTCTCTCACTTGTATTTTGGGTCCAAACAGGTAACAGAGGCACTCGTGGAAGACACATGGCATGGCAACTAGTGGTGTCCTGATGCCACCTATCTCCTTCAGCCAGTGAAGGACCTGAGGACTTATTTAACTCTTGGCTGTTAAAAGAGGGACTTAGGAATGTTCTTGGATGCTTAGCTAATCAGAATTGGATTTCATCACCTGCTTTGTCAAGTTGGGGCTCAAGATTGTTTAGCTGTTGTCAATGGGTCACACTAAGTATAAATCCTGCAATGTGGACCTGGTCCCATGAGGCTCTGATCATAGTCATTCCCAAATGACTGAAGGAAGGAATGCTCAGAATATTTTAGGATTAGAGTTTTAAATTTTTCAGTTTGTTTCTTAGATGCAGGCAATTCTGTGTAATGGTAGTAAAACATGGAAATATACCAGGATGACTGAAAACATAAATGTTTAAGATGCTTATACTTCAGAAGTCATTTGTCACATTAAGGGGGTTACAACTAATTTTTAAGTCAGTATAGACTGTCTAGAAACTGATGGTACGTTGAGGATAGATGTTCATCTCATATTGCCCCAAAGTAATGCCATAAAGCGACCTGTTTGCTATATAAATCTTTTTTATCATCTGTTTGCTTTGACAACATTGCTCTTTTCATCTACAGAGCTCTGTATGCCTTTCCTTTGTTAAATTTACTAGTGGAGAAAATCGATTATCTGTTACTCTCCCAATGACTTTGCTCCATTAAAAGGAAATGCATACTCACATGGGTACATAAGGCAGTGTATGCATTTGAGATTTCAATACTACCAAGTGCTAATTCAGTTTTGCTTACTCCAGATATGCAACCTGTAATTCACCATTATATGATCAGTGTAGCAGTGAGACTGTGGCAGTGAGGAATGATAGTGGTGGTAACCAACATCTTAATTTGCTTGTGATGTTCCAAAAGGAGTGATCACTGTGTATTTTTAACAAATGCAGGGGAAGACCTTGCAACATGGGAAAAAATACAACAATGAGCCTTCTCAGGGCACTCAGCTTGGTGTCCACAGCTTGTTAATAGCCAGGCCTGGAGCTGAGAGATAAAGCAGTGGAGTCCTTGCAGATGCTTCAAGTGAATGGGAGCATCCTTGTGCTCTCCATGGCTGTGTCACTTCACATCACTTCCTCTTCTGGTGAGTGGTGACAGATGTATTTCCTGTTTACATTTATTCGGACCAATTCCCCCAGCACCCTTTTCTGTCTCTGTATTTAGTTTCATCTATGTTACTGAATTTCAGGAAGCACTTCTGTACTGTGTGGATGGCAGAGTACTGGCACAGATTACCCAGAGAGGCCATGGGGTCTCCTCATGGAGATCTTCAAAAGCTGCCTGGGTGATGTCCTGGGCCCCCTTCTGTGGGTGTCTCTGCTTCTGCAGGGGGTGGACCCAGAGGTCCCTGTCAACCTCAGCGAGTCAGTGAACGCCCAGTTCTGCACAGCTTCTACATTCAGGGCCATAGTGGTTTTTTTCAGCAACCATTAGAAAGGAAGAGTAGATTTTTTTCCATTTCAGCTTTCCTTCCAGTTATATTCTATCCTTTCCACAGCCCTTGTCAATGCACTTTTCACCCACAACTTCCATTCTGACTAAGCAAACTCCAAAGCACTGCCCCCATCTCAGCTCTATGGAAATGGATGTCTGCTGTGCAGCTGCTGATTGACTTCTTTCTTACATGGCTTCATGACTGGGGAAAGGTAAAATGATGCAATTGGAAATTAAATAGAGGAAACGGTGGTAGTGCAGTCTTTGAACTTCTCCTTCCCCTTCAACTCAGCCTACTCTTTCTGAGTTAGCAACAGAATGATCCTCTCCTTCCCAGAAGTGTATATGTATGCATTTATACTAAAATATATATATGCACACTCATGTAGTTTTTCTCACTCCATTCAGTTCATTGGGCAGTAGGATAAAGAGAAGAAAAGTTTTAGATGCTGTAAACTCCCTTCCTATGTACTTTTCCCTACATAAGTCTGTAGATACAAAAACAGTCTGTTAGGATCATGGTAGAAAAAAAGTCCTGCTTATGCCGCTGTTTATTACTGTTCCTTGGAGAACAGATCATCTACCAACAGATCATCTACTTGCGAATAATACTTACTCCAGAGAGAAAACATTAAAAATGCTCACTGATGATTATCCACAATGAGGTTACTTGACTAACTGGGTATGATGAAACATTTCTTGTGCAGTGTTTTTTCTTTCTTTTTTTTTTTTTTTTAATTTGCTGTTTTTTTGGCTGCTAAGACTATATTAAGGACATAAAACTGTGGAAATTTACCAGCAAAAAAAAAAAAAAAAAAAAAAAAGTCAGAAGTTCACTCGGAAACATCAGACATGCATCAAAACTAGAAGCTGATATCCTTAGCCTCTCACTGAATTCAGATAAGACTAATCTAAAACTAATCCATTTAAGGATGTGTATCCGTATATCCTAATGGATGTCTTCCACTATGTTCTATGTCCTCAACTCTTACTGAGGTCAGTGACTACATTTGCTGATTTTCTTGAGATGATCCTGCTCTGCTATTCAAATTAGACCCATTTCTGTGTATTTCATAGAAACAGAGTGGTTTGGCTTGGAATGGACCTTTAAGATCATCTAGTTCCAATCCCCTGCTTTAGGCAGGGACACCTCCCTCTAGACCAGGTTGCTTAAAGCCCCGTCCAGCCTGGCACTGAATGCTCCCACGGAGGGAGCATTCACAGCCTCACTGGTATTTGGTCTGATCTGATTGACTGAAGAGTTTGTTTTGTTTAAGTGCAGCAGCAGTGTGCCTGCAAGAGCAAGTGGGACTAAGCAGTGAATCATTTAGCTCACATATTTCTTCTCAGTACCTTTTTCTCAACTGGTAATCTCCAGGCTATCTACCGGTTTGTTTTGTTGGTGGAAGATAACACAGACGTGGATATTAACATGGGCAGAATCACAGAATCTTGGAATGGCTGAGGTTGGCAAGGACATCTGGGTCCACCTGGTCCAAACCTTGCTCAAGAAGTGACACCCAAAGCAGTGTGCCTAGGCCCATGCCCAGGTAGATTCTCCAAGGAGGAATGTCACAAACTCTGGTCATTCTGTGTCAGTGCTCAGCTACCTGCACAGTAAAGGCACAGGTCATGTCACATAGACACAATTAGTGAGACTTGAGGGCACACACTACAGCTAAATGGGGAATAGCTATTCCTTCCAGTGACTGTATATTTAATGAATAAATAATATTTTATCAGAAAAGGAAAAAGAGCTTGGCTGAGTCTCAAGTCTTGTTGTTTGGACTACGGTTCAAATTCCTACACCAATAATTACTCAGAAAAAGTGGAAGGACTTCTATAGGAAACACTGAAACACAATAATCTCAGGGCAGAAAATATGCTATAAATCTTCTCAACCAGGTAATGAGGCAGCTAGATTCAAAGCTGTGGTCTGGATATGGGTTTGGGGCTGGATGTCCTGACCTCAGCAGGTACCCTAACTGTAGGATACTGGCTTTTCTAGAAGTATAAGCATCTCTTTTTCTCTTTGGCATTTTTAACTAGAAATTCTATCTTACCATGGAAACTTTTCATATGAAAATTTCATCAAAATTGGCATATTCCCAAGAAAATTTCCATTTCAACATACTGGCATTTTCCAATGATAACGCTGTTCCTGGAAAATGTCCAAATAACACTACTACTTGACACCTGTTTGAGTTGCTAAATATTGAATCAAGTGGTTCACATTACCAGAGAACACCATAGCATTCTTTGTTGTAAGATATTTGGGAAAAAAAGGCTGTTGTATCAGTGGGGAACTTTTGATGGGAGTTTCTCTTTTGTACTGCCAAAGAGCACTGAGAGCAGGGTGAAGGCTTAGGAACGATTACACCATTAAACAGAAGAAGTTCCCACTGAATGAACAGTAGCCTCAGTCTTTGATTACCCAAGGCAAAACACTGGAAACAAAGGCTTTTCAAAGTTGCATCTGTCCTTTTCTGCTCTCATTTCCACACAACCTTTCACATTTTCACCCACTCTTGTGACAAATTCTACTGCAGGAATTTGAACTATTTTTAGAAAATAAATAATAAAATAAGTCAAAGATTTTTATGTGAAAGTTTGGTCTATCCCATCTTCATAGACAGCTTTATCTACACGGATGGAAAAGTTCATCAATGGGTTAGGAAGAACTACAGATTTGAAAAGGAGCATAGTATCTTCATAGGGGGCATCCCAATTGGAGGTGATTGGCAGAATGGCAGAAGATCAAAGACAGAGCTGCTCCTACCTCAGGTAGGTACTGATATGAAAACCTGTTTCAGCCTCTGCTTGAAGACTCGATTCAAAACCCAACAATATCCACAGGAATCTTTTGCTCACTCCAGGAGTTCTGGTCTCTAAAGTTACTTTGTTTCCTATTGCAACATTACAAGATAAAAACAAGTTATGCTTGCTTTTTGTAGGACAGAAATAGCAAATCTCTGAGGATATTTTCCTGTTTCCCTAAGAGATCACGAAGATTTCTTAATCAGATGTAAACTTTGACATTCAGATTCATTACTTCTAATTTATGTCTCTAGTGTCTTTAGATAACTAATGATTGAGCATGATTCATCTCAGCTACCATAGATGCTTGATTTTGGGATGAGATGAAAGGCACTCCCAACATCCTTGATTCTATTGATTGCCTCTCCTATGACCATTACACATGAATTCTCGTCCAAATGTTGGAAGGAGAAAACATCTCTTCATGGTCATATCAACATTTGTGCCTTGGAGCTCTTAACAACTTCATGACTCAGACAGCATAGCTTCAAAGAGCTAACCCTAGTCTGAAATGCTTATTTTCTCTCTGTGCACACATGTACACACACAGCTGTACATACATGCAGAAAGTCAGATTTCTGACTCTCCTTTGCAAAGCTCTGGCTCCTTGACATTGGTATCTTTTTGAGTCAGTTGTGTGAATGCTTACTGCTGTTGTATGTTCTACATCTGGTTGGCACAGATGTGAACGGCCACATTTAGCATAGGGTGGAAGAGAACTGACTCATCAGGAGCTTTATTCTCTTTTATGAATAGTTTTTCTTCCCAGAGCACATAGCTAGAGCAGGGACTTTCCAGCAGTCAATCACAGTGCATACTCAAACCAATGAAAATCTGAGAAAAGAAACATTCTCATTGACAGCAAAATAGATGACTAACTCAGGGCAGGTCTGACAAACACATCAAGAAATCAGGGGATATGTAACCAGAGGCAAACTTCTCCTCTCTCCCACTTCAAGAGCTCCAAATTAAATGTAAATGGTTATTGTTATTATTATTTTTCTTTAAAAATCCCATGTGACAAGTATTGACTGTATGGCAGTTGGAGGCTAGCATTTTCTATTTGTTCAGCGCAGCATATGGAAGATAAGCAATGGCACGGCAGGATGTGGTACTGTGGAAAGACCCCCTGCCATTTCCAGCTGGTAAATTCATTGACCTCTCTGCCATGGCTGTTAATTTGACGTCGTATGACGAGGGTTCCTATTCACTGAAAACGGGACTCTGCTCTTCAAAGTGGCATATTCTGCAGTTTTAGGATGTCCCACTGAGCAAGAAATAAACGAATGATTCTTCCATAGTTTGTTCTCCTTCTCCCCGCTGGTGAGATAATTACAGTTTTAAATTACTATTATTACCTTAATGACCTGTTGCTTGGTGAGAATAAGATGAGGTGCTTTGTATTGGTACTGGCAAGCAGCAAGTGTTCAGTCCACCTTAGGTACTGGAGGCTGGAGAGACATGGTTTGGTCAGTGAGAAAGTACTCATGCTGATAAACCTTCATGGTTTCTTATTCTCCTACAGTTCTTCAGTGGCAACTCAAAATGCAGAAGTCTAGATCTTTTATAAAATAAGCCTCCTCTGCTCCACAAAGTTAAACACTGAGGACCTCAACTCCTGTTTAGGAACTTTACTACAGGAGCCAAAAGGATTTGGGGATGTTGGTAGAAAGGCTTTACATAGCCTTTTCAGTATGTTTAAATTTGGGTCAATAGTCAACAGTGAGGCAATAAATTAAGCCCAGAACAGTGTGTCTTCAGAGAGCTGTGAGGTAAAAAAAAAGATGTGCCCTTCTGTTTGAAGGAAAAGTCATGGGAGAGTAAAGTGACTCATAAAGGCTCAGTAAGAGATGGCAAAATTGGTGTTCATGTACAAAAATTTGAACATGGCACCTTTTTAAAACCACAGTGAGTTTAACATTTTGGTTAGTGCTTGGTTCTTGACAGGTTTATTTTACAGCCATGACTCCTATTCCCAAATGCAATGAATGGTCCCATGGAAATTACCATTTCTCTCCACTGACTATGGAGAGAAGCCGAACAGCTCTAACACAGCCTCCAAACTGCAGGACTTGGTAAGATAGCATTTAATGTAGCAAGTAATCTAACATAAGGAGTAGCTCATGGAGAATGGGATGTATGTTAACACTTAGTGCCAACTCCAGGCAAAGACCATGCTGCCCCTTTTCAAAGTAAACATTACTTTTCACTGTAAGTCATGATATATAAAAAATGCACCATCCTTGCAACTAAAATCTCACGACAACTCCCTGCAATGGTATGTGGATAACGCTTCAAATTCTGGAAAGGTTGGACTCTCTGGAATACCCACGGGCAAGTGCAAAGCTTCTTTCTGCCCATACTTTCTGCAGCATCCAATCTAGGATAATCTTTGGCTTATTTCCAGTTAAGAACCTGTAGCAGTTGACTAATTTCTACCTGTGTGAAGTCTAATCCTGAAGGATGGTTTTGATTTTTTGGGTGTGTTTGTTTGTTCTTTCAAAGAAGGATATTTCTATCACTATTATTGAAATACTTCAGTCTCAGCAATCTAGATATACGTACATGTATATAAATATATATTTTATTTCATGTATATAAATATATACATATTTCCCTGAGGAGTGACCAAGAGTTAAGCACATTTGGATATTTCTCTCTCACAGTGCTTTGTTACTTTATTTCTCCTTGCTCTTTCCAAGGTCCTTTGGGATGGACTGGATGCACTTCTTTGGACATCAAGGCAGAAGCTGAAAGAATGAGGGTAAAATGAAAAGCTCTTCATTCAGAGGGTTAGTTCACAGCAAGAGTGAGTGGAGAACATCTTAAATATATAACTATCAATGAGACCTCTATCAAATGCCCTGATATGCAGTTGTATGTCATCTATCAAAAGTGTTAAAGAGACAGATAAAGTGAGAAGAAAAACCCTTAAGTTGAATAAAGTAAAAGTTGCAGATCAAACCTTATTAACACCTGTCACTTACAACGCCCACATCAGAGGAAGAAATTAGCACCTCCTGACACAAATTCCAGTGTAAAGAAAAAAAAAAAAAAAAAAGAAATGCACAAGTAATACACACAAAAAGGTACAAAAAGTGATGAATATTAAAGCAATCACTCAAAAGAGGAATTAATCTTCTGCTCCTAACTATGCATGAAGAAAAAAATCAAGTGCCTACAGAGAAATTTTATAGGTAGAAAAGCTGCTGGGTACACTAGAGACCACAGTTAAAGTGCGGAAGCTGTGAAGAACAGATGAAGAAGAACTCAGTTTGATCAAATGTGGATGAATAAATATCAGTAAACTGAGATATTATGAGTACTTAGATGAGTAATGAGGCTAAACACTGATTTAAAACCAGGTGCCTGTTTAGAAGGAAAACATATCTTTAAAAGTACCAACAAAAAGCAAGGCTAAAGCCAGAACAGTGACAAATACATCTGTGAGAGAAAGCCCCGGCTCTGGTTGGCTAGAGATAATGGAGGTAAATAATTTTCACATCATGAATTTAAGATATGTGTGTTTGATATTTTCTTTCCTCCAATACTTGTCAAAAGGACCAGAGTTTGCCATCAGGTTCATGGAAACGAAAAGATCAGAGGAGAGCTAGGGAAAAGGAGAACTGTTTGTGTCTAATTTGCTGTGAAGTGAGGGAAAACACAGTGAAGAGCCATGCAGCTTCATTTCACCTCTTTGTCACAGTTCTGCAGTGCTAGCAATACTGATGTCTGGTCATCCGTAAACTTTTGGTAGATCTAAATATAATGCTCCCTCTTGCTAGTAGCAATGATTCTCTGAAATCCTCCTCCTATCACTAGTCCCCTTAGGGATTATTTGCAGAGCACCCTTCCTCTACTCATCACCCCATTTTCATGGGCTTTAGATACCCCAGTGCAAGCACCAATCAATATTTAGTTGAGTATGGGAACATAAAATCTGCTGGGAATGACCTTTCATAGCTTGTTGTGGCTCTGTCTGCTGACAGCCCCTCACCCAGGGCTCAGTAGCTTCTGGCCACGTGTGCCAAGGACAAATGTATACTTGTGTGCATGTACATATAACTGAAGTGAGAGTTGTGACCATAGTTTTTGCTGAGGGAACTGCAGATTCTGCAGTCTACTCTCTCTCTCTCTCTCTTCCCCTCTCCTACTCCTACCCCTTCAGGAGCTAGAAATACTCCAGAGACTGCAACAGCCTATGCCAGATGGGAATGGTGCCAAGGAGGCTGTTGGCTGAGAGTAGCTGGAGTCTGCTTCAGCATGGTCTTTCATACCCTTTGCACGACCCTCTGAAACCCTGGGGGATTAGTGTCCCTCTGAGCCCCATTATACCATCTGTCAAAGAGCTCCCCACATGAGGGAAAGTCTCAGCTGGCCCTGGGAGCTGGAGGCTGGGCAGCACAAAGAACTCTGTTCACTCCCCAGTGGAGGCTTTTGATTTTCAGGCTTGCTGCCTGCATATCTACAGCGCAAAATGTTCGAAGTGACTACTTCCTGGGATTAGGCATTAAAACAAACAAGTAAATAGAGAAGCAATATTAGCTTGTTCCTGCCCTACTATTAAAAACATTTTTATGACCTGAAAATTATACGCCAACTGATTTTGGCAGGGCTCTCTCAGCTAATCTGCTCCACACATACATGCATCTGTCTTCTTACTTATAGCATTAGCTGTCACTGTGGGATTCTGTCTTTATTTTCTTCAACAGATTTTTAGTGGGTTTTTCAGCCCCTAAAAATAAATATGCTCTCCTGGGGGATGTGTTTGCTTTCTCAGCTCCCATGTGCAGGTTGCAGGATGATGCTTGCTGGCGGTGTGGAGATTTATCTCCCAGAGCTCTGTGCAGACCTGCCATGTGGCAGAAAAGCAAGGAGAGCCAAAGATGAATTATAGAAGTTGCTGCATATTTGCAACAAGGGGAACACTGTCTTTTCTGGTAATGTGAGGACTGATCTTGCTTATCCTCTTGCATTTGACACTGAAATGGTCATCTATTGCTGGTCACAGGGTTTTCTACATTGGGACCCTCCTGACAGCAGAGGCCACAGGATCAGGTCACTGAAAAACACAGAGAAGATAGATGGACTTAAGCCACTTTGTGCATACCTGTATCAGGCTCATTCCTTTTTGCAGCCATCTTCATATCTCTCTGAATTTGGGCCTGCAGAACTCAGAGCATTTAGATGCAGGCTGCTAGCCCTTCAGCACAAACTGGGCCAAACATGCATTTAGGGGATTTAATTTTTTTATTTACTAAACATGGAATGTTGGCCTTCATGAAGAGCTCTAAATCACCGAATCACAAAAAAAATCTAGGCTGGAAAAGGCTTCTGGAGATTGTTTAGTCCAATCTTTTCTTGAAAGCAGGGCTTTAGATTAAGTTATTTTTGGTCTTGCCAAGTTAAGTCTTCAAGATTTCCAGTAAGGAGTGTTTCACTATTTCTTTAGGAAATTTATTTCAATGTTTAATTGTTCTCATTTTTTATATCCAGGTGAAATGTCTCTCAGAGCCTCCTGTGCTCCACAGATCTTATCCTGTCACTGTGCATCCTTGTGAAGAAAATACTTTGATCTTTACAACTGCTTTGAGATACTGAGAGATTGGGGCAAAATTCCCTTATGTCTTCCCTTCTTGAGGCTAATCAAGCCCATTTCCTACAACCTTTCTTTACATGTCAAGTTCTCCAGGCTTCTCATCATCTTGGAACCCTAAATTCTGTCCAGTTTTAAATGGTTCTAATGAATGGCCATTTAATAGCAATGGTCTTCATTTATGTATAAGCTATTAATTACTGTGTTGGGTGAGGTACATAACACTGTCATGCATTAATAAGCTGCATAAAACAGCTATCTGCTCCTCTGTAGAGCCTGAGGCATCTTTGCAACAGTGCTACAGGAGGTTCCTTTAGCTGTAGAGTCTATTGTAAGTCTTCAGAGGATCAGTCCTGTACTCAGGTCTCTAAGGATGCGGGGCTAGTACACAGTCATATGTGTTAAGCACTCTTACAGACACACATGCACAACTAAAGTCTCTCAGAAAGCTGGTTTAACTGATCTGTTTGGAATGCTTAGGCCATATGGTCCTGATTATTTATATAGATAAGTGAGTGTATTTTTCTCTGCCTAAAAATAACCAGACTAAGGGAAGGAAGATGCTTTTGTATAAATTATTTAAAATGGGAAAGCTGTTAATCCCTAGAGAAAACCCTTAGCAGTGATGCACGCAGTGCCAGGAAGCCCCTGAGACATGAAGCGTTGGGCCTGGCTGCTCAGCCACACTTCTATCATGTCCTTTTTCTGCCTGTTTGTGACCAGCCCGGCTACTCCCTCTTGAGCTGGTGCACATTCCCAAAGAACAGCTGATGAAAGACAGCTGTGGGGCAAGTAAAACTCATGGCCTTCCATGTTGTAACTTCTTTCTTCCCTCCATACTCTCAGTTCTCAACAGCTCCCCTTAAACTCTCACTGACTGTGGCTCTAATGGATTCGGAAGTCTGAACACTAACATATATAACTGCTCACACTGTAAGTTGTGTTGGTAGGGGTTTATCTAAAATTCCCAGCAGCCTTGTGCTAAATGAGCAATGCAGTAGTATATGGTGAAGAAACTCAGTCCTAAGTTAAGCTGGTCTACCTAAGATCTGAACTAAGGTCCTTGAGTAGGCTTGAAGAATATGCACCAGGCTCCTATTCTGATCCTTCTTCTTTGAGTGCTTTGAGGCTGCTGTCTTAAGTTGAGCACAGTGGTGCCCATGACTTCTTGTAGCTACCATATTCTATCTGTCTCATTACTGGCTGGTTATGTTGCATCTTGGCATATGCAAGGGAGGCAAGCATGCTATGGCTGCCTTTTATCTGAGGCTGTTAGTTGTTCTTGGCAATGAAGTGTCCTACAAACTGCACCTTTGCTGATGGATGTCATGAGATTGAAAGCATTTACACTTGACAAGGTCTCAGATGTGCGAACATGAGGGAAAATGTGCATACTGTTCATTTTAGGAGAAAAATTAGAAAAAATAAACAAACCTCTAATCTCTTCTCAGTAACAACATCCTTTGTGACATTCTTCATGGAATCACATTACATTTTTGCTGATGGTGAGCAAGAATGCAATTTACAAGATTTATATAGAACTCTCACTAACGAGGACTACACGGCACAATTTGTGACCTTCCTTTATCCCCTTCCATCCTCAGTCTTATCCTGTAAAAGAAGTGTTTCTTGAGGGTGAAATTGTGATGGGACCAGCTATTTCTGTCTCTCTGACATTTCCCATTACAATCTTCCTCACTGCCCAAAACCGTTTGTTTCTGACAGCATTACACAAACTCTTCCACTACAGTGGAGAAGAGTTGATATTTAGCTGAGCTTTGCACTGATTATTTGGGTGTAGCAATGCAGTGGATGATTATAATTAATATTAATATAATTTTCTGAAGTGGCTGTGGGAATATGAAAAATTATCATTCTGATCCACAGCTCTTCTCCTGTGGCAATTCTTGGCCTGGTAGACTGCTGACTCATTCTGCCTCCCCTCAGTCTAATGGAAAATCCAAAACCATGTTGACATTGCTTCAGACTGGCAATGCTTCCCCTCTTCATCCTCTTGACATTTCTGTGAAGCAAGAAAATAGAATTATGCCCGTGTTTTACATGAGGACCTAAAACATAAGCAGACCATATAATTTGCCTTTGGTTCTGCATTGGAAGTCTGTGGGAGGTCAAGAACTCATCTCATATTTCCCCCTTGGAAGGAAGCAAGTTTACCGCTGGATGACCTCTTCATCTCTACAGCTACCTCCTTCAAACCTACGGGGACTTCATCATTTGCTTCTGTTTCTCAGTCAGTGTTTTCACTGCAGAGCTCAACCTCAGAGCTTTGCTCTGGGCTGCCTTACAGAGCATTGAACTGGCACTTGGTTAAAGAGATGACTGCCAAGCAAGCAGGATCTGAATCTGCTCAGCAGCCCAGTAAATGCCAACCAATTCCCCTGAAATACATCATCTTCTTCTCCTCTTTAGAAGCAGAGAGGTTTCAATGTCCCAGATTGCCTTCAGGTAGCCAGAAATATGGGTGATGTCATTCATGTTTGATCAGTGACCAAGTCATGAGAAATGAAATCCACTTGTGCATCCCATCAGAGATCCCTGAGTTCAGGTCCAGCAGACAAACTGTCCTGCCATACCACTTGCATATGTACGTACATAATAAATAAGTATTACATCAGAAGTTTTGAAATAATCTCAGACTGTGGTTTGATCTACATTAGGGGATACCAAGAAGTTATGAGTCAGGATCTTCTACTCAAGGAAAGCAGGCTGACAAGGGAAACTGTCCCACTTGTCATTTACTCTTTCTCTAAAAGGTCCTGTGATTAACTACTAATTGAGTAAAAGTAGTCAGAAAATGAGAATTCTCCCCTGCTGAACTAGACTATTTTCATGAAACCTGGCAGAACTGGTGCTGTAGTTTTAAAACCTCCAAGGATATAAATTAATTACTAGCAACTATGACTTCCAGAGATCCAGCACTCAGCCCTGACCCATTTCTCCAACACAAGGACTCACATTGGAATATTGCCCAGGATTAAAAAAGCTCCAGACAAACCAATCCCTCAAAACTATGTGCTGCAGAGATATATTCAGGATCACAGGGGGCAAGTTTTACTTTTGTGGTGGTCTGAGAGCCATTCTGGAGCAAAGAGAGGGCCACAAAATTAGTGAAAGACATTCCTTTGAATCATCTCCTAGTTACATTTTTCCACTGTAATTGACAGCTAATTGTCAGAAATCATCCTTTTTTTGTAGTTGCATTTGATTTCAAGGACTAAGAAAAGTAAGGAATTTTCCTCCAGGCGAAGAAATGTAGTTGCAGATTTATACATGTTTTCTGTGGAAGAACACTAAATCCACATGGCTGAATCTGGAAGCATTCTTTATTGTTTTTGGACATTAAAATGATGAAGTTAAACTTTCTGTTTCACCAAAATAAAATAAAATAAAATAAATAATAATAATAATAATAATAATAATAATAATAATAATAATAATAATAATAATGAAGTCTAATAAAAGGAAATATGTTCACAGATCCAGTTTTGGATTTTCTTCTACATTTTTTGTATCTTAAGAACATTGAAGGGTAGGTTATCTCCAGCCCAGAGGAGATGAAGAGGTCGAATAATATTCTGCTTCCAACTCGCTAGCAGAATATTTATCTGCCTTGTTTCAGGTTTGTTCCCAAAACATTTACCAACTTACTGTGTGTTGTTTTTTTCTTTCATTTGTTTGGAGAAAATTTCTTTATTGATTTTCTTTCTTTGTAGAAGTGCTAAAGCCTATCTGTAAGTTAAAAAGTAATATGGAGTCTGTTGTCTCCAAGAAAGCCTGGGTAAGTTTTCTTAAAAAATTCTGTTTAAGGGTTAGTCAACTGCACATTCTGTAGCTTGGGATGAAAATAAGCACAGAATGCCAGATTAGAGATGAATTTAAGTTCTGTAAAATGGAGATTTGAACCAATAGAAGTGTTTCTGTATTAAAGCATTCCAAGGAAAACAGTTTTGATTGGAATTATTCCCTTGCTGGGTTTACAAGCCAACTACTGCATCATTTTGCTAGAAAAGAAGAGCCAGATTTGTTTCCAGTAAGTTTCACAGCCTATTTTCATTTTTATGTGGGGTGAAATACATAAAGTAAGTATGGAATGAAAAAATTGAAATGCAAATTAGGTTTTTAAAATTTGCTGTGAGTGACAAGGAAACATAAATGCACTGAAAAATATGATCTCAGGTTTGAACATTCTTCCTGCTTAACTTCAAATTAGAGAAGAATTTCTGTGCTTTCAGACTATGTCTTGAGGCTGATGTTGGCAATGCTCTCCCAGGTGCATAATACAAAGGAGTGTTAATTATTTAACGATGAGTACAAATAGTCTGTGGGAATAGTGAGAGTGGGAAATAAACAAAACTAGTGGAAAGAAACAGAAACCTAATATATATAATGAAATGTGTAGAGCTCTGTCCTGAAAACTAAACTTTGGGGTTACCATAGCAACAGAAAGCAGGATCACGGCATGGACAGCATCTCCCTCCTCCATATGACAATGACTTCCGAGAGGAAGAAAACTTCTATGATGAGCTCGGCAGAGTTATTCTGGGGATCCTTTGCCTAGAAGACTGTAATCTGTTCCCTGAGATTCAGTTGCTTCCAGGAGGTGTATGAATATCCCTTCTGGCTCTCACTTGTGTTCTTTGGCAGAGCTTGGACCCATTCCAGGCAGTGACTACTTCCTGGAAGAGTACTGTCTATGCCAATCCTGTGCAGTGATCTTTCATACCTACTCCAGGCTTAAAGCCAAAATAATAGACCATCACACTGTGTAGTTTCTACACTCTGACCACAAATCATACCAGTGTCCTCTCAGACCTCAAGCTCTAGCTTAGATGAGTCGGACAGGACTTGAAAAGATGTACTTCCAGCAATGCTGTCAGATCGAATTGTTTGAATTCTTTGAGGAGTTGCACCGGGATGTTATTTGTGAGTCCACATTAACCTCGATAAAGCCAAGTCATTAAATACCATTATAATATATTGTAAGTCACCATGGTAATGAAGCAATTTTCATTTAAACAAGTACAGGTTAGTGCTGCTCCTAGTGAAATTACCAGAGGCTGGGATTTTGTCTTCAGTGGAAGCATGTCAAGATCTTTGTTGCTTTTCAGACTTTCTGTCATATATGCTGGAGCTCTGGAGAATTAAATAATTCATACACTAAATTGAAATAATAAATAATCAGATGGATCATTATAGTGTCCTATGAGGCTCCCCTCATACCCAAGCCTTGGGGTTCAGTGCCATAGCATAATAAACTGTAATTAATCTCTGCATCCCCAGCCCCTTGAAATCCAGATGGGAAAAATGCAGGAAGGGGAAATGATTCAAATGGTGATGGGAGTAACACAGATTCAAAGAGAGGTCATTCTGAAACACACCTTGGGGAGAGCAGGTGCGGCAATAAATTAACTGCATATACTTCTTCAGTGCTGGGCAAAAGAGACACAGAGGAATTCCAAGGAAGAGTAAATTGCACATGGTAGAACTTGCCAAGCAATAAACTGCTGATTTAGGGTCCACTCTTGGAGGGGCTCCATGCTCCAAATGTCTACAGGCAACTTAACAAACAGGGACAGACTTGTTCTTGGTCTGACACCCCTTGCCTATCTTAGTGTCTTTCTGGCACACTGTACTGATCTATCCTGATTGATGAAAACTATTGGAAACAAAAGATACATGTAATGAGATCTGGATTCATCTCTCATTCCATATATACAATTAAATAATTTCGCTTTTTTTTTTTTTTTTTTTTTTTTTTAACATACTTAGTAGTGTATGGGTGGGGATTTGACCTCCCATTCCAGAAAATGGCTCTCAGGGAATGACAGTAGCTTGCCCTCTACAGATAATCCAGACAGGAGAACATTGTATTCCTTTTCCTTCCTAATTGTGGAGGATAACTCAGGGGACCAAGGTTCTGAGGTACAGTAAAACTCTTACTGCCTTCCTGTTTTTCCTCATCCTGACAGATGGAGAACACAGAACGTTGATGCTGCAAATATTTTGAAAGTCCTAGGAGTGTTGTACTCTGGTCTGATACATTCAATCAAAATTCTGGTAGAAAATAATGCACACATGAAAATTATTGTGGAGAAACTCCCAATCAATCAGGAGAAACCTTATCCAGCATGAGTACTGAGTGAATGGAAAATTTTATATCCACAGCTTCAAGATTCTGGAAGAAAAGGAAAAAATTTACTTGTGGAATTTGCTGCAGTTGAATCTGTTTATCACGCTACACTATGAAGTTATGTTGACATTTGTAGGCTCTTAAATTACATGACCTAGATTCTGAATCTCCTTTTTCTCATTTCAGAATCCCAGGTTTGAAAAGTATCTCTGTGACATTTTAACAATCTGCAATTTACAAAGAGAATGGGAGACTCAATAGGCAGCTTTTGACATTATATTCTTTTTAGCATGATGTTTTACTGCACACTCCTCCTTTTGAACCTGCATCCATATGCTGAAAATTTAAGAAATTTTGTTTAAGCAGGGGTGGTATGATTGAATCTTTAATAGAAATTGCAGTGCTTCACATCTTCTCTACATTGTTTATGTAGATATCAGGACATACTTTAATATAGGAGTATCTTCTTGGTAACATTTACGAAACACATCTCATCTGAACTGAGGGAAAAGGTGGGTAATTTGCCTGTCTGTATTTCTGGAAGTCATGATATTTATAGTGAAACAAACTCAGCTATTGAATGCCTAACCTTCTCCATGAGCTACATTTTTCCTGAAGTCTGAGACATCAGTATTTTGCTTCAGCTCTCTTAGAGAGAAATAAATTAATTTTTTTTTTTGTCTGGTCTCATTTGGGATATGGAAAGAAATAAAGCCTCTTTAGTTAATGGATTTTACATAGGAATTAGTGGGAGAAAGACTGATAGCCTTGTTTTCTAGGTGCGACTTTAATTCACCAGAAAGGGTTGGTGGTGAAATTAAAGATCAAGATCTGCCTTGGATATTGGCATACTGTGTCCAGGTATGGAGCCCTCAGTACAAGAAAGACATGGAGCTGTTGGAGAGGGTCTAGAGAAGGGCCATAAGGATGGTCAGGGGGCTTGTTCAGCCTGGAGAAAAGAAGGCTGCGGGGTGACCTCATTGCAGCCTTTCAGTACCTGAAAGGTACCTATAATCAGGAGGAGTGTAAACTCTTTGAAAGGGCTGATAATAGTAGGACAAGGGGAAATGGTTTTAAGTTGAAAGAGGGAAGATTTAAGTTGGATGTTAAGGGGAAGTTCTTTACTAGGAGAGTGGTTAGGTCCTGGAACAGGCTGACCTGGTACGCTGTAGATGCCTCGCCCCTGGAGGTGTTCAAGGCCAGGTTGGCTGGGGCCCTGGGCAATCTGATCTAGTAAACATGGAAGTTTGATGGCCCTGCCAGGCAGGGGAGTTGGAGCTTCATGATCCTTGAGGTCCCTTCCAACACAAGTCATTCTGTGATTCTGTGGTTCTGGGGTTCTGTGATATTCTTTCTTGAAGAGCAAAAGACTTCACATAGAAGGTACAGAAGAATTATGATGAATAGCTGCTAAAGCTGACTTCCTTGACATACAGATCCAAGCAAAATCGTAGCTATTCTATCAGAAAAAATAGAAGTTATATCAGAAGGACAGGTAGTAGGAAGGAAAGGATGCAGCTTAGAAAAACGAAAGAAGATGAAATGATGTCTCTATTTGGTTAGATAACAGTAAACAGTCCACGAGAACAGGAAGACAGGTGCTAGAAAACAATGGGAAAGAAAATGAATAACTTCTGTCTGAACTTAAACCAGGCAACCCAAAATATAGATAGGACTCACCAAAAAAGGAGTAAAATTTTATGAAATCAAGCAATGAAAAAGTATAATAATTCAGATACTTTCTAAGAGGAAGATGAGAAGTTTTTATTATCTACTGATGAGATCTTAAGGTAGTGAGTGGAGTCCCTGAACAGTAATCTGTACTGGAACCAGTGACAGTATAGGAAGCTTGATTTCACAGAACCTGGGAGACATTTCAAATGGGAGGAGAGAGGTCTTTCAGTAGCAGAAAAACAAAATAAAGGGTAGATAGGTGTGCAATATTAGGAGGATCCATTCAGTTCTCCTTCTCTAGGAAGGAGTAGGAAAAAGAAAATAAAAGATGTAAAAGGGGAGATAGATACATTATAACACAGATCATTTTACCCTTATAGGGCTGTATGTGAATCCAGATCAGAAGGAATACTTGAACACATGCAGTTTTGAAAAACTGAAGCATCGAATATTTAGCAATTGCCACAACTACCCAATTTTCACTGAAGAACACAATGGACTTCTTTGTAAACATGTGTTTGAAACATGAAAACTTATGTGGCAAAATTTAATGAACACTGTGCTTAGATGAATACTCTTGAAAGTCCATAAAATGATGAAACTACAAACCCAAGAAAGTTGTTTTAAGAGAAATAAAGGCATCCTGTATGGAATCGTGCCTGTGAATCATAAAAATTTACCGACACGGGCAACAGGAAAGAACGAGTTCTTACAATCATGAATAAAATCTACAGAATTTAAAATACAAGTGGTTGATAGAGCTAGAGAATCGGTAGAATAGGAGTAATTAACAATACAGTCTTACAATAACAAATCTTTTAGGGAAATTAAAAAGATAATTTCAGGTGTAAGTAATTATTTACTGAGTGCAGATGGTAAAATCAAAGATAGCAAGGTAAAATTATCCAGTAGATATTTCTGTTCTGTATTTGAAGAACCAAAAAACAAACCAAGAAATCCCACTCCAAGTTGTGCTGTAGATGGAAAATAATTATTACCCTCCATAGCAAAAGAAGTTATGAAGCAGTTTTTAATACCAAACTTCTTAAAATAAAGTCAAGAAAATAGTTCTTTATTAAGAGTTTAGAAGGGCTGAGGTGAGAACTACTCTAATCCCCATGGTTAGTTAAGAACCCATCCTTGTTGGAAATGCCAGATCACCAGAGAATCCTTTTGCCAACCTATGGCTGGAAGAAAAGGGCTAAATCAGAGAAGATCCCCCACCCTGACGTTCCTTGTGGAACAGTGGGGCAACGAATTTAGGACTCTGTCAATGAAGTATTATAGTTTAATAAGTAATTGACAACCAGGGAAAATGGTTTTAATGGAAGTTACATCTTGTTAAACAAGTCTATTATCTCTTTTTGATAAGATTATAGATATACAGACAACTGTATGGAGGTGGTACCTTTAGATCTCTACATGGCATTTCACTTAATACTGCCTGACAATCTGATTAAAATCTCACATTAAAACAAATCAACAATGCACAAAACAGATGGATGAAGATCTGACTCACTGACAAACCTTGAAATAGAGTTGTTAATGTAGCTGTTCCTGAATAAGGGCTTGCCCAGATATCAGCTCTTTGTCTGATACGGTACAATGTTTTCATCGCAGATGGTAATAAAAACTTCATGGTTACAGCTGCCTCTTGGGGGAGGGTCTGTGGGCTCCCTTTTTGTGCTATTTTTTCCACAGTTTTTCTGCTTTTTCTTTTTTTTTTCTTTTTTTTTTCTTTTTTTCTCCCTTTGTCTCTGAGAAGGGCCCCTGAGTGTGAACCTCTGCTCCCAAGCCCAACAGCTCAAGGGGCTGGGAGTGATGGCAAGTGACGGCAGCCAATCCTTCTGCGTACAAAGCTGTTCAGACAGAGTGATTGGGAGGTGTTAGATGGGCTGCTCCTCTCATCTGGGAACATGAGGGTGTGGCAGCCTATGAAAACTAACATGATGATCTGCTGCAAGAGCCAGACTGAGGCAGCAATTCAGATGGAGGGATCACAGCCTTTCTGGGCTGACACGTGCAACCAGTTGGACCTCCTGAGCTTCTCAGGCCCCTGGTTGCTGGAAGCTCCAGAATCTGAAAGTCACACAAGGGTAAGTGGAAGATGTTTATCCCACTAAAAAAAAAGTGAAAGATCTTAGTAATTGGAGACTGTGTTGATGGGCATTCTTCAGCTGCAAGAGATGTCACACTCACAGGTTCTCATCCTGGTGGGGATCTTCAGCTACCCAGATATCTACTGGGAAAACACTGTGGTGAGTCCCAGAGTCCATTAATGATAACATTCTGGTTTAAGTATTGGACAAACCCACCAGAGGTGAAGCAATGCTATATCTGATGCTCACCAATGGGAAGGAGATTGTTAAAGTGGTTGATATCAGAGGAAGCCTGGGCTGCAGCATCTGTGCCTTGGTCTTGTTTATGACTTTGGAGGCTGTTAAGAACAGATGTCAAATACATAAACATTTTAGGCAATGCCCATCCCTCCCTGCAGAAATATGGACCGAGATGTTTCTCAGGATCACTTCTACCCTTGTCCTCTATGATACTGTCTCATAAGGCTTATAAATTAGAAAGAGGAGATGTTTCCCTAGTTGAGGTAAATTAAACATTGGAGCAGCTACCAGCAAAGGTGCTGAACTCACCCTCGTTTAAAGTCTTTATGAGATTAGTTATCTCTGCTTAACACATGCTTAATCCAGCTTTTTGGGAAGACTGCAAGGGCCTGTGCCACTCTGCAGGATTCTGCTGGCCTCTACCCTCTAGCCTTGCACTTGCTTAAACCCAACAGCTAATCTACAGAATGAAAGTATTTCTGTTAACTTTAATCTTTGTTAACGTTAATCTTTGCATTTTTCTCCCTGATCAATTTTTCAGGGAGTAACTGGGCATTTCACTGTCTTCACTGAATTTAGTGTTCATAACTGTAAGGTTAAGGTTAAGTCTCTTCATGGCGCTTCTTCAATACACAGCACCCACTTCACAGAGTTACCTTTGACACTATGAATCTTGAATTTTCTGGGGGTTGGAAGGATTTTCACATCATTCAAAAACCCTGATGGGGTGATACAATAACCAGCAATGTCTTCAGGTTGAGTTTTTGAGCACATCTCAAGTACTCCCCTCTCATCATTAGTACACAGACTCATTCCCATGTCACCTTTGCCTTGGGGCTTCTTGTAAGATACATTTCACTTTTCTTCCACTGTGTTTCTTTCAGGGAAAATTTACTTACCACTAGATTGAAAGTATTTTGGAACTCTTGGTAAGAAAAGAACATAATACTAGAATTGAGTCTTCTGTTTTTAATTGAAGAGAGAACAGACCAAGCTGCAGGCCCGTGCAGCTCGTCTGTGACCCTGCAATGATCCTCCACAGATAGCCACTCTCAGTGGTTCTGTTTTCCCATTTCACATACCCGTTCCTGCAGCAGGGGCTTCTCCATATGATATTAGGAGAAGTTGTTTACCCTTGGTAACATTCAAAATAAATAAATAAATAAATAAATAAATAAATGAGTGCCTTGAAAGAAAACTGATATGTTTTTTTTCTTTTGAGCAGTCTCACAATTATTATGATGAAATCTTGTTTTGATCTTGCAGCTTGCTACATTGCTCTATTTTTATGAAGCAAAATGGAAGTAAAATGCACGCTTTATTACCTTGCAGGGCCCAATGATCAGATATTTGCTTGCAGTTTTGTTCCAAGAAATAATAAACTGCGTTTGGTTTGTTTATGTATAATAACTCAATCACAAATCAGTGTTTTCATTGCACCAGAGAACCAACCACAAGACCAGGCTGCAAGCGTCATGCACGTATATGACATGTTCAGATAATGTTACAATTTGTGTTGCATAGAATAAACAAAAGCAAAGCAAAACCAAACAAAGCCAAACCAAACCCAACAAAATTTACCCTCTCTGCAAAGACAATTTTGCAGTTTCAAAATATGAAATCCTGAAACTGAAATAGTCTGTGGGTACCACTATTGACTTATGGGAACCAGCAGAATAAGAGAGATCATTCTATTTTTAATACAGTTCCACTTAGTTCTGACTCGTTGAGAAAAAAAGAAGAATTGGTGCATTACTGTCAGTTGTTTGCCTTACATTTCTCTGTCCTTGTGTCATATTTTATCCCTTTGGCAAACAGCAGATACAGCACAGGGCTGAGGAGTTAGTCAGGGTTATTTATAAAGGATACTGTCAAAACAGTGTGCATGCTAATTGTATTTTCAGAATGCATTACTAGGTCTCTAGAAGAAATTTCTGATTTATTACTCCAGGAGTAATTATTAGAACTATTGAAGGTTATGGTGTCTGGTCTCCTGCTGATGATATTGCTATTGCAACAGTCTTAAAGAAAACTTAGTTATCAGCTAAGTCTATTGTATGCTACAAAACCTCAGTCTCAGTGATTTCAGTGGGATCAGGGTAGCATCAGTTGATTCCTGTTGATTTCATCAGGATTCTAGAAGCTGTATAAACAGGTATTAGGAAGCTAAATACTTTGTTAGAACAGGGGCTCAGGGAGAAATAAGATGGATTTCTGCTGTAAGCTGGGAGTTCATCAGCAAAAAATAACAGAGGAGAAGAGACACTCGTGCAACAGACAGATAAAAGCTGAGCATGGGCCATGAAAATGATTCAGCTGTGAGAGCAGAGGCAGTTCTGGAGTGTTTCAAGGAAAGTATTTCCAGCAGGAAAGTGTTAAGTGTGTCTGCATGCTGCACAGCTCTCATCGCCTGTTTGAAAAGAACGATGAGTTCATACTGCAGCAGTGACAGAGAGAGGTCATGGTGGCGACCAGGAGATGGAGAGTTCACTGTTTGGAAAGAGGCTGAGCTTGGGGCTAGTCTGGTCTGGCAAAACAAGAGTGAGAAGGGATGTGGCTGTCAGCTACAAATACAGCAGCGAATTAACAACGGAGAAAGATCAAAATGAATTCATTTAAGGGATACAGTTGAAAGAATAATTAGATATAAACTCATGAAGGCTGGAAGATAAAATAATATTGCTAAGTGTCACAGCAGCGAGGGTTTGGGAGACCTCTCTAGCAGTGGCAATAAGAACAAAAACCCCTCTGTTTTTATAACAGAAGGGGTCAGCTTGTGGAATGAACTCCATGATATGTGGTTTCTGGGGATGGCATTTAGAGATCCTACCTGTCCCTTATTCCTGTGAGACAGTCAGGATTGTGTAAACATAGGATTGTTCTTTACTTCATCTCAAATCAGGCAAGGAATTCCAGCAGGATTTGACAAGAGTTATAATACAAAGCCTGCTACCATCTCCAGTGTGCCCAGCAGTGTGAGATCTCCCATTTTTTCTGGGCTACAGAGTCATCCATGAGCAGGAAAGCTCAGAACTGTAAATAGAGGCCAGTGCCATTTTTGAATATCTCAGCAAAGATGCTGTTTCAAGAAGTAGGACAAATGAGAAATAAAATATGATGAAGCCAGTTGTTTTGCAAGAGTTGGGTGGGAAAAAAGTCCTCTATCCCTTTGAGGAGTAGTTATACACGTGTCCCTTTGGGACTATTTATCTCATAAAAACCTGGTGGCTTTTTATCTGTTTGTCTTTTCTTATCTATTTTTTTCCCTCACTATTTATTACTGCTTGTTCCTAAAGTGAGAAATACTGAATGTGGAGCCCAAGATAATTTAAAACTTGGTGTACACTTGAAACATTCTCATGACTGGCACTCTGACCTGCTGAATTTGGTTCTGCTATTTAAGGGATACGTTCCTGGGTGTTCAGGCTAACCTGGCTGCAGGCTATCTCACTCACCTTTATGCTCCTGGAAGGATGCTGCTTATGTCTTACCAAGTAGCATACAGCTAGTGAAAGCTCATTATTTCCACCTTATATCACAGTGCTCAGAATTTTGCAGTTTAGGAC
The DNA here is from genome assembly GCF_054131305.1 of Coturnix japonica. Taxonomy (NCBI): domain Eukaryota; kingdom Metazoa; phylum Chordata; class Aves; order Galliformes; family Phasianidae; genus Coturnix; species Coturnix japonica. Next base: position 8,145,137 of record NC_140664.1, on the reverse strand, counting down.
CCTGTTAGTTGAGCAGATCTGCTAATGACCAGGAGATATGGACATAACACCAGAGCAGCACTGAAGAAACATCATTTTCCATTTCAACGTTTTCCCCTGTGGAGTACAGCTCTGCTATGATCTCTGTTTTAAGGAGAGGAGATTCAGGCACAGTGGTAGGTTATAAGAGATTTCTTTAATTCAAATTGCCTGTCTGGCAATTTTTTTGTGGTACTTGGTGGGTTGAACATATCTACTCACTGCAGTTCAGTTCTTCTTATGATCCCATGCTGCAGTTCTGCTTTGAAAAGCTGAAATTGCTTTTAGAAATAACAGTCAGCTAAATTCCTTTGCATTAATTGCAGGAAAGACATTCATAGAACACATTCATAGTTGATCATACAGTCAGGTAGGCATCTAATGTACCTGGCCACTTGAATAATATTTGGAAAAAAAAACAGTAATTCCATTTTGTTCTAGTATTATTTCTTAATTCACACCCAGGAAGTCCTTAGGCACCTGGGACAGTTGTGCTGGACTCTATACACATGCAGTAGATGAGGCAGAATCCTGGCCCAAAGGGCCTCCCAGTTATAGCAGTAAAAATATGAAAGTGGGTCAGAGACACCGAATGTTGGAATCAGCCTATTGTAGGAAACTTCCTTGTAAACACTGCAAGCACAGAATCATGAAGGTTGGATAAGACCCCTAGGACCATTTATTCTAACCATCAACCCAACAACATCATGCCAGCTAAACAAGGTAAACCATGTTGTAAGCATTCCCTGCTGCCTGTGTGTATCCTAGGAAATGAGTCCTAATCCAGCTCATTTGTCACTCCCATCTCAGATATCAGAGTAGCTACAGCAGCTGAAATTAGGCATCCACTGCACCTGTATGTGAAACTGAATGAGGCTGTAGAAGGAGATGGAAAATGGGATTCATTTCATCTTGCTTTAGACATCTACACTGAAGAGTCCAACCTGACAGAGAGGCAAGATGACTGCTCACATGACCTGGAGCAGCTGATTACAGCTGTTAATTGGGCTAACAAACATAGAAAATATATGACTTAAGGGAAACAGGCTAGAAATACGTACTAAAAATAAATGTCAGAAAAAATGCTACTTGCCCCCCATATAGTGCAAATAATTTGATAACAATCTGAACACAGGCTTTTATGATGGTGGACATGTAATATGTCATTTTAATACTACCAGCAAATAAAGCATAGCTGAATTGCAGTTAAAGACCAAATTGATAACTGAAGCACTTTGTAGCTCTTTGTGACTTAGTTATAACTGCACTGGACATATAGCTTTACATTCTAGCTGCTGGAAATTAGAAGGCTTCAGCAGAGCAATAAAAATGATTAGGGTCCTGAAATCAATGACTGAGGAAGAGACAATGAGGCAGATTAAAGCACATCCTTGAAAGATGAAATGATGAACTAATTGGTCCACAAAGGACCAACCACATCTGGTCTTACACACCACCCATATCTTCAAAGGACTACAGCGTAGGTGAATGCCAGTTCAGATATGCTAGTAATGTAAAAATCCGTTTTAATCCAGAAACACAAGCTTTATTCATGATGCCTTCTGACCTTGAAGTGATGCTTTTATAACCACCAACCCGAACTGGAAAAGCTCTTTGAACTTTTGGACTCTTCTTTTCCAGTGCTCATTGCTTTTCTCTTAGGACAGAAACTCAGATCACACTGGTGAAACACAATGCTTTAAAAAATCTTTATGCAGTACTGGCACAAATGGTTATTCTCTCTTCAAAGGCCGTGGGCAAATTTCTTGTGTATGTCAATGGAAATGAAGTGAATAGATTCAAGTGATTTTTTTCTTTTTTTCCATCCGAAGAATCTTTTTTTCCCCCGCAACTCCAAATTTGTCATTGCTCTATTTTGAAGTTTAATTGCTACCTAAAACATTTGTCTGCCAACAAAAGTTAAAGATTTCATCTGTAAATATTTCATCAATGCCAGTGGCAAGAGCCTCTATAAATACACAGTAGAGGACAAAAGGTTCAGGCTGAACTTCAGACTCGTGTCTGAAAATGCCTGACATTCTGCAAATTAATTTCCTGATTGATGGTATTGTTCTGACCAGTTGGCAGTGAATTAAGCTGCAGGAAGTGCAGGGGATGTGGTATTGTCATCATACACACTTGCATGAGAAATGCACTAGTAAACAAGACATTTTTCTGGAGAGTGAGTAGAGCAGGGCCAAAAACTTGAAACTAATTCTGAACTCTTTGAAGCAGGAATCATTATTCATAAGAGCTAGCTGTTATAAATAAACCAAACCACATCAAAGCTTCTGTGCTTATGTAAGAATCCTAGCGTACCCTTGGTATTCCTGAGCACATAGGATTGGGATTGAGCAGAGCCCAGTGAACTCAGGCTTCTCTTCGTGTTCACATGGTTAGTCTAAATGATCTTAGTGGCCTTCTCCAATCTGAAAGATTCTGTGATTCCATGTTACTTAATGATGATGCAGAGAAACTAAGATAGGATCTAGTTCAACACTGGTGAATCCCGCTTTTGATCTCAGTCTAATTAAAACTTTTTTCATGTATGTGGGTCACTATGAAGTTACAGAATACAAGGAAAAGTCATTTTGCAGGGTAAGCATATGGTTAAGTGCTCTCTGAAATAGCCATGATCTCCTGGAACAAGAATGAATCAGAAGGAGAAAATACTAAGACTGAAAAAAATCCCCACTGTGATAAAATAGTCCCATCTTCTCCCTACCAGCTGCCAGAAGATGCTACCCATGGGATCCTGCATCACACATATACATCTGTGAAGAACTTGAACATAATTTATTTCTTGATTTAAAGTTCTGCTGTGGTGGAGTTCTGGCACTGAGTTAGTGATGCCAGTGATTACTTATACTGTCAGAGAACTTAAAAGTGCCTTGGTTCAGCTGTTGTTCATCATTCTGATTATTAGAAAAGAAAGTGTAGCAAATCCCAATGCCTTTTAGGGACAAGTAAGTAGGCTAAGAGGAATTCTTTGAACACAGAGCACAATAACCTATCCCTCTCCCCCATTTCCTCTCTGATCTCACTTTTTAAAATCATTAACTCTTTAGACATGGATCTGTTCCTCTTGTTTTAGATCTAAATTATCCTGCATGCTCGGGCAGTTATATTAATAAAAGTTGATATTTAAGTCCAAGGCTCAATGCTACTGCCCTAAATCAGGACAGAGCCCTTGGAGATCAATGGCATGAAAGAACATTAATTAATGGAGTAGTGGAAGTCTGCTGAGCTCCCAGTAACAGCTTTACTCTGAAGTGATCCACCCTGTACTTGTTCCATATGTCTGCTGCACGGGATAAACAGGCTGCCAGACTTCTCCTGGGTAGTTAAAATTCAATATTGTTCTATAAATTTGAAATGTGATGTCAGATCAAAGAATCCAAAGCTACCCAAGGAGCTTACTGCAAGCACTGCATGCTAAGTGCCTACTAGTTCTCCCAGTCTGACAGACAGATAGCTTCTACCAGCACACACACAACTAAAAAAGAAAGAGAAGTACTAAGAGGCAGGTGTAGGGACAACGCTCTACTGAATCATCCATACAGTCTCCAGTGGTAACAAATATGTAGATAGTATCAGATCTCTTCTGCTGTTTTTAGTGTTGGGCGTACTGAGAGCAGTCAAAAAAACAGCACATCACTGTAGTTTAGCATCTTTAACATGACACCTGCCCTGCAGTTCTGTGGCACTGAATAACAATGAATTCCCACAGAGAACAAATAACAAAGAGTCCTTGTGTTAATGTTACTCCTGAGCTGGCTGTTCTGCACTGCATGTACTCAATGGACCTACTCCTGCTCTGGAGACTCATTTTTGTCTTTGAAAGAAGATGCAGTGACACCCTGGCACCTGAAAAGCTGGTGGGGACTTTGCCAGAGCTCTGCATGAGGCAGTGGGTCTGGGCAAAACAATGACCCAATTCTATCAGCCATGTCTTTGTAGGTGCACTTCAGTCAGATATTGGTTTGAGTATGTGTACCACTTATCAAAGGGTCTATGCCGACATCAAGTGAGCTTAAAAAGAGACCTTTACTACTGCAACAACAAAAAATGGCTTGGATGACTCATGTGGTGCTTTGGGAAACCACACCAACTATTTTATAAGTTGATAGAGAGAGGTAACCTTTCCTCCCTTACGTGTCTCCTGAAATTGAAATAATTTAAACGCATCAGTACAGTTTTCCTGGATTATCTTTATTTTTACCTTCACACACAAAAGAAATCTTTAAACCACATGTGATAAGATATGTCAGTTACTGAGATGTTATTTTATGTGACACTTTGTTCCATCTCTTCTGTTCCCTTCCTGACCTATCTTTTCTTTTTACAACAATTGCTCACTGGATTTCTCCTTTAGTTCTTTCCCCGTTCCTCTTTAAATTATCCTCAAAGTAATGACTCATACCACAGGTCCAAGTTCTAATCCAACATTTAAAATCACCACAATGGCAAGATTTTTTTCCCTGAATATATTTGACATATCAAGTAGGAAAGGTGAGTACACAGCTTCCCATCATTTAATGGGAAGAATTTAAAAAAAGGAGCTGTTGCCGAGAAGACTGAAAATAATTGCCACCTCTGCCTAACTTTCTCCCTGAAAAAGATTACTTATGTTTAGGTATGTGAGAAAATTAATTTTAACAAAAAGATTGAAATGCAAATTAGGGAGTGTACCTAAAGTCAATGGCTACTTATATAAAATAGATGTGTTCAGCTCAGCAGGACACAATAGAATTCAGAGGATTTCAGGAACAAGGCAAGGCTGCTCTGGACTGTTGGTGATTATCTCTAAGAGCTCAGCAAGGACTCTCTGCTCCCAGAGGATTGTGGGGAAATGCATATTGTATCAGGGATTCAACTGGTTTAACTTTGGTACCCAGGCAGGAACTAGAAAATACTCAAAAATACTAAGCAATTAATTTTTTGAGAAGTAAAAAGAAGTAGTGACCGTATGTGTGTCAAAAACAAATTAGGCCAAACTACTTCACATTATATTTATTTATTTATTTATTTTTAAATAGATTTGGAGAATCGTGTAGAAGCAGGAGATCCAATCTGTTTAGTAAATTATGGATCCAGTTTTAATTAAGCTATTGATGTTTTCCCAGTTGACAGTCTCACAGAAACTAGGAGAATACTATTCAGATCCCTGTTTATGGTGGTTCAACCTGAGCTCTTGTGCAAATCATTCTTTTTCATAGGTTATTTTGATAATTGAGAGACAACATGACCAGCTGAAGTAAACTCTGGAGGGAAGTGTAAAATGTTTGAATGACATCAGCCTTGAAAACGTTCTTCATGAACTGAAGAGATGATCTGAAAACTGATGAAATTCAGTAAAAATTGGGAGCCAAGTGCTGGACTTGTGGAAGAAAAATGGGCAAACACAGAATGGCTAATGCCTGTATTTCTTAAACAACTATCAAAAGGAACATGGAGAGCATAGTGAAACACAGATTAAACTTGAGTTGAAATTGAATGTTGCAAAATTGACAAATGTCCTTCTTAGTGATACTGAGCAAGGTTTTGTCTAATCAGGTACTCAGTATTTCCTCATAGATACAGTGCTCACCCAGGTACTCACCTTTATCCAGTACCCATACCTAACGTTAGATTTCTTGATGATTTGAATATCTTGGTTCTCTAGACCTCAATTTGATGAATGGACAAAATAAGCTTGGAAAGACTTTTTGAATATATGTCTATGCAAAAGCAAATAATGCAGTCATCTGTTGAGCTCAGTATTCTGAGTAATGCTGAAGGCTGAAAACCCTTTTGAAAACCATCATTCCATCCTCACTGATAAAATCTATGATCTTGGGAAGAGAGGGTCATGACTGGGCATATAGTTATGAAGATCTTAAATCACTTGTCATATGGCAGTCTAGAATTAAATGTGGATACAACAAAATTTAGCTCTGGTTTCAAATTTCAATTTGTTGTGAAATAGACCACATCTGGATTTTTATATTGACTTTCCAGTCTAATGCAGTCTCAGTGAATATCCTTCATAACTGAGCTTTACTGACCTAAACATGTTAAAATGCTTTGTCTATTTCATTAACCCTAAAGGTATTAGTGCAGTTTTACTGGCTGTTTCCTTGGAAGACTTATGTTTTAGGGCCATTGTTGAGAGTAAATTTTAATTCACTGTGTTCCATGCTTGCATATATTTTCTTTCTCTAATGAATATTGATGCTGGAAAAGAATGTAAGGATTGACCTAGAAATAAATGTATGCCAAACCAGCTTGTACACTCTTACTTTAAACCTCAGGGGACAATAGTCAATGCCACTTCGCTTCATTTTTCACTATACAGGTTAATTAATTTGTGTTCACAAAGAGCTCTAAAAAACTTGGCTAGTAGTGCTCATAAAAGCATTAATATTGCAAATAACTTCTTTCCTGACTATTTCATAGCTTAGAATCATAGACATCAGTTTCAATAGATGGCAGTTTCATAGACAACAGCATCAGGAGGGAAACACGCTGAAACTAGATAGCTTGCTGGCATTCTGGGACAGTTGATTAATACTGAAGATAATTGGGCAGAGGGGTTAGATGCAGTTTTTCTAAAAACTTTCATTCTTTGGTCATTATTGACTTGACTGATACAACCATAAGAAAGGTCTGAAAAGCAACAGCATGTATGGCTCATGTATGCCAGTGTCTTACAAAGAAAGTTCTTGTTGTGGAGCTATTGATCTTCACCTATCGTTTTGGGGTGTTGTGGAGTAACTTATGAAGTCCTTGTCATCTTCACCTTTTCCTATTCACAAACAATTCATAAAGAGTTGAACAATGTTTTCATTGATTCCAGAAGACTGAAATTCAAATGTATCCTAGGTTATTCTTGTTGGGAGAAGGGGTATTCCACTCTGATGCTTCTATTCCTCAGCACTCCTTAGCGAGCCTTTGTGAGAGAGACTGCTGGAGGAGTTGGGATGTTGCTAGTAATTGTCTTCACTTGGGGAGATTCTTGTTCCTTTCTCCAACCTGCATCCAGCTTTCATAGATGTTATATTTTATGTCTATTTAGAGCAGTAGTATTCAGATCTTGCAATAGTTACCTCCAAAGACCACCTGTGCTGCGGAAAAGTTGTGGAAAACAGCATCTTCTTGTCTTCTCAGTAATTCAGGACTGATACAAGCATCTTTGTCAGAACAAGAAACCAAAAAGCTTCAGCACATAACGAAGCTGAAGAAAAGCATCACTGCTTTGCACACAGACTTAGCTCATTTATCAGAACTCACAAGTCTGTTCAGCGTCAGACCTTTTGCATTGGGTTGTGAGACTTGGCCAATGCTATGGGTTACGTGATCCTTGGCCTGGGCTGCCTTCTAGTGGTGTGAGCTCATCTAGCCTCTACTGTTTTCTTTGGACATGGACTTTGACCCTTCTCACTGTGATATCTCTGTTGTTATACTGTCTGTTTTTGTTTTATTTTTTTTTTAATTTATACTGTCTGACATGCAGAACAGTACTTCCATGCAGCTGGTCAGAAACCACCCACGAAGCCACAAGACTGTAAGCTAGTGTACAAAGGCTTTCAACTCTGACCTCTCTTACTCATTGATCATTTCATTGTGTTGTGTTGCTAATCGGCTTCATACTTTGTTCCCACACAATGCAAATTATAGTTCTGGTATGTGCCCAGATACACAAAGGTTTTTACCATTGTTTCAAAAAGCACATAATAAGGTCAGTTAAGTTCCAGGTATTATGTTTCTGCTAAACCCTAAACTGTGGGTTAAGTCCTATCCATGCTGGACTTCTCAAAATGTAACATCATACTAGGATCTATGTAATCAGACAGAAGCCAATCACAAGCCACTTGTGTATGAGGCCCTGCAGATCTGTTGTAAATGTGCATATGTTTGCAGTAGCAGTGTTATTACACCTGCAAAAACCATTGCTCAGTCTAAATGGCCTGATGAAACTCATTTCCTCGTCTGAACTTATCAGCTACTCTGACAGAAGAGTTGGCTTCTTCCCACAGACAGCTTCCCCCAACAGACTTACATAAAGAACTACTTTCCTACTTTTAAACCTAAGTGCTTCACCGCTACAAAGCTTTACAGATCTTTCTTGCTAATATTTTCCTTGGGCGTAAGTGTGGTCTCTGTTCTGTAATATCTCCAGGAAGCTCACTCATATGTAAAGATACACATGAGGTACACCAAGATACAGACATTAAAAAGGTATTAAAATACAGGCTTTAAACTGGCCCAATTATTATTTTATTGCTGTAACCCATTGGTGGGGGACAAAGGACTGCAGAAAGAAAACTGCTAAAAGAAATGGCAGAATGACTTGGTATTTCTTTATATAAAGAAAAATAAACTAACACTTGTCATTGTGCCATTTATTAAGCACTATCTAATTTTTGTTTTGTTGTTCATTTCAAATGCTGAATAACTTCCAGATTGGCAGCAATGAATGGAAGTTTTCTGGCCCACATAGCAACTGAATTCAGAAAGAACAAATGTGTTCGGGCCCAGTAAAACACACTCATCATTGAAGCATCATTGTATGCAGCTTCTCTTGTGCTTATTTAACTTCCCTCTAGTCATACAAAACAGAAACAATGAGATGCGAAGCTGCCTAGTAGCCTTCTTGTAAAAATATTACATTTTCACTTATTTCAGCTATGGAATCTTCAAAACAGACCTTTGGTTTTACACTATCCTTGCTTTTAAAGTAGGTTAAGGTTATAAAAACAATGCTCAGAACCTGTACAGTGAATTACCTCCAAGCTTGAAAAGCACTTTGAATACTCATGTTATTAAGTTTTGGGATGGAGACAATAAAGCAATATTAAAATAAATTTCTTTAGTGAGCAAGTCGGTGGCAGAGTCAGGAATAAATTGTTAGCCTTATCATTTGATGTATTTTAACCGACATTAAATTACAGATCTTCTGAAGAGGAAATTTAACTTCAGTAGAGCTCTGATGTTCTACAGTAGCTGAAAAGCTAGACAGTCATACAGAAGCATTTTCTCACAATTTTCAGTACTGAGCATCTGGTTAAATAATATCTCTGGTGCCTGTTTATGTTGAGTTCTACCCATTCCTGAATCTCAGTAAACATGTAAATATATGCAATAAATAAATAGGTATATTGGAGTAGCTTGGCCACGATCTAATAGGCATGGGCTGTTGTCAGCCAGGACAGACAGCTGGAAGGCTCTTGGCTGACAGTATAAATAACAGATGTTATTGCAAGATGTTCTCTGTGTTGCTTATACATTAATTCAATACTTTTAACAATGTCAATCCTAGTCCAAGAAAGCCTTCTGTAGATGTCTGGGTATTATGTAATACCATTCTAAATGTCTGTGAATGTACTGGTATACACTGCATTGAAGCTTATTATCTGCAAAGCTAAGGTGGTGGCCTTCTTTCTAGAATCACAGAGTCATAGAATCATAAAATCACTCAGGTTGGAAAAGACCTTAAGGTCATTGAGTTCAACCATGACCTAACCATACGACCCTAACAACCCTCTGCTAAATCATGTCCCTGAGCACCACATCCAAATGGTTTTTAACATATTCCAGTAAACAAATTTTTCCTGATATCCAACCTAAACTTCTGCTGGCACAACTTGAGGCCATTTCCCCTTGTCCTGTCACCTCTCACCAGTGAGAACAGACCAGCTCTGCTCTCGCTGTAAGCACCTTTCAGATACTGGAAGAGAGCAATAAGGTCTCCCTTCAGCCTCCTTTTCCCCAGACTAAACAGCCCCAGTTCCTTCACTCTGTACTCATAGGCCATATTCTCCAAGCCCTTCACAAGCCTCATTACCCTTCTTTGGACCGGTTCCAGTATCTCAACATCCTTTCTGTACTGAAGTGCCACAAACTGAACACATTACTCAAGGTGAGGCATCACCAATGCTGAGTACAGGGGCAGGATGACTTCCCTAGCCCTGCTCACCACCCCATTCCTGATACAAGCCAGGATGCCATTGGCCTTCTTGGCCACTTGGGCACACTGCTGACTCATATTCAGCTGACTGTCCATCAGCACACCAAGGTCCCTTTCCATCAGGCAGCTTTCCAGCCACTCCTTCTCAAGCCCATGGGATTGCCTGGAGTTGTTGTGACCAAAATGCAGGACCCAACACTTGGCCCTGTTGAAACTCATACAGTTTGCCTTTGCCCACTGATCCAGTCTATCCAGGTACGTCCATAGTGCTCCTCTTCCCTCAGGCAGATCAACACTCCCTCCCAACTAGGTGTCATCTGCAAACTTACTGAAGGGGCACTCAATCCCCTCATCAAGATCATTAGTAAAGATGTTAAATGGAAGTGGCCCCAGTACCAAGACCTGGGGTACAGCACTCATGACCAGCTGCCAATTGGATTTAACTCCATTGACCACAGCTTTTTTGGCCTAGCCATCCAGCCAATGTTTCCTCCAGTGGAGCATATGCCCATCCAAACCATGGATACCCATCTTCACCATGAGGATATTGTGGGGAACAGTGTCAAAGGCATTACTGAAGTCCAGGTAGACCACACTGACAGCCCTTACCCTCATCCACTAAGCGGGTCACCTTGTCATAGAATGAAATCTGGTTTGTCGGACAGGATCTACCATTCCTAAACCTATGCTGGCTGGGCCTGATCCCCTCCTTGACCTTTACCTGGTCCATGATTGCTCCTGATTATCCTTTCCACAACCTTCCCTGGCACCGAGGTGAGAATGATAGGTCTGTAGCTACCAGAATCATCTTTCCAGCCCTTTTTGAAGATGGGTGTCACATTTGCCAGTCTCCAGTCTGCCAGGACATCCCCAGTTAGCCAGGACAATGGAGAGTGACAAAGAACAACAGAGAGTGGCTTGGCAACCAAATGATGGAGAATGGCTTGGAAACCAAGTGGGATCAGTTTCCAGCACAGTCTACTGAGAAACAAGAACTCCAAGTGTTAAATATTCTCCAGGAGTTGGAGTTGAGAGCTTTCAGCTCTGAAGATTCTTCCTTTCTCCTGGGCACTATGGAACAGCTGGTCATTTAGAGACTGAGCTCTCTCCCTGATGGTGTAAAGCCACATTCCACTAGCAGCTCATGGATAATTCCCTTTTTGGCTCCAATCCCCAGCCAAGCAATTGCTGGAAAATTTATGATTGGCTTAAGGCTACTCCCTGCCAAGTCTGTGGCAAAGGAATGGAGTCACAGGAGGGCATGGTTAGGATGTCCTCCTGAAAAGCCACTAAGTGTCGGGCTTCAGGCTATACAAATATTTGCTAAAGGCTACACTGATGACAGCAAAGGCCTGGAGCAGGCGGGAAGGCTTGGTTATGTGGTAGTGACTGATTGCTGTTGAGAAAGGACCCTGTAAGTACTACCTTGGTGACCCCTTTCCCAGTTTATTTTATCCCTTCTATCCGCTGCTGTGGCTAGTACACAAGCCACAACTTCCTAATGGCTATTGGAGATGGAAAAGCATTTCTTAATCAAAATCTTGCTAACTAATGTTTAAACTCAGCCTCTGCTATGCCACCCCGATACATCCTTAAGGGAAGGTGGCAACACTGTATCCCACAGGAATGCACAATATTCAAGGCTGACTGTGTCATCCAGTCCCTGGCTCAGCCCATATTACATGTGGTGTTTGACCACTTCATGTTTAATTACAAAATTAGGCAATATTTTACAGACACTACAGATATTAGTAAACATGATTCAGTCCTTCCAGTCTATGAAACAGGTTCAGTCAAGGCAAGTTTTTTCTTAAAAGGGGCAGAGGTAGGCTTAGTTTGGAGGTGGTGATCTGAAAGCTCCTGTTCTGCTCCAGCTGTCCCCAGGTCTCTGATAGCCAGATTGTTCCAAATTCTTGGAACAGAGATTAATTGGCTCCTCAAATCTTTAGTCAGTTTAGACAATTTGGATATCAAAACTGTGCACTTGAGCACTGTACAGTCTTGATGAGTTCCAGGCCTTAATTTGCTGAATTACAGGGAAAACAACTTAATGGCATATTATGTATGAAAACCTTCTGGTTTTTTTTGGTGAATGCCTCCTTGTTCTTGAATGAGAACTGTCTGAACAAGAACCCCCTGGCTGCTTTGGATGACACATAATTTTTACTTCTCATCAGGAATGACTTTGTTAGAGAATTAGGGGGTCTACGGAGCAACCAGCTCCCTTTTGGCAGCAGCAGCTGGTGCTGCACTTTGTCCAGGGCCTGCTGATATGACTGCAGTGTGGCCAGATGGGTACCTCCTCTATGCAGCCTGAGGCCTCTTCAAGTTAACAGTCCCGGTCCTTCAGCATCAATTCTGATTAGGTTCTGACATATAACCAAAATGAGAAACTTATAACATTTTTCTATTTTCACACATCTCTACTTGGATACAGTGTAGCAGGAATGATTAGAAGGAAGTCGTGGCCTGATTTGAGCAAGTTGGTGGAGGAAAATATCTGTCCCTGTCTTTAAAGGAACTCAAATGTCGGCTTCCAGAATCACAGAATCACAGAACTGTAGGGTTTGGTAGGGATGTCTGGAGGTCATCTAGTCCAGCCTCCTGTTAAAGCAGGTCTCGTAGAGTAGGTTGAAAAGGAAAGTTTGAGCAAGTGACCTACTGTGAGCCAACCTGTGTAGATTCTATGATATCTAGGAAAGTGTCATGTGTCACGGTTTTGTGATTTTTTTATCAGTTTTCCACATCATAACATCATGTAAAGCACTGGGATATAGTTAATATATAACTGTAGGCTCACAAAATCACTAGGGATGGAAAGGCCACTAAGATCATCTGGTCCAACCATCAATCCATCACCACCATGTCCACTAACTCATGTCCATCAGTGCCACATCTATATGATTCCTGAATGCCTGCAGGGACAGTAACTCCACCATGTCCCTGGGCAGCCTGTTTGTTTCATACAGTGATATTTCCTGTGTGGAATTGTGTCTGTTTAATCTTTTTATCTCCATAAGAAACTAAACAATTCTTAAAGGTAGCCTGAAAGTGAAAAGAAGCATTGGTATAAAGTGCTTTGACGTCAGCAAGAGGCTTTCTTTCAGCAGGACTACAGGGCTACTGCTTTGCCCCTTTCTTAAGGCAGTCTTGAGCTCAGAGTGAGTTTTCCGCTAGTGAATCATCTGTGTGCTCCCAGAGGGCAATTTCAACTAAATCAAACGTGATGAACAATTTTTAGGACTGACAGAAACTGCTTTTCCTAAGGGCAATGTCCTCATCAGGATGACAGTCACAAGGGGACTGAGTTTTAAAACAGGAATGAAGAGCAAATGCTTGCCCAAACACTGCTTTCAGAGTCCTCTGCTTCTCAGAGCTGCACAATTTGGGAGTGCAGCTGCATAGCCAAATGCAAATGAGATGTTAAGTAAGTGGCAGTAGGTAGAAGAATTGTTGTTCTCTGTTATGTAGCAGAGGATATTCCCTTGTCCATAGTGGTGCAGTGGCAACTCCCATTCTTCATTCACCCCCCAGTGCCCTGTGATGCAATGACTGGTATTACACAGGCTCAGCACCTGTGAAAATACAGACCAATAACTTCTGCAGGCTGGCAATGAGTGTGTATGGAAGAGCTTAAGGGTCTGTGCAGCACAATAATTCTGCCAAGCTGGCCCAGCCTGGTGCAGACACCACAGGCAGAAATGGCTTTGCGTGTGCGTTAGGAAAGCAGCTGGTCGCATTTCCCTTCTTTTCAGTGCTCTCAGGGGATGGAGGAGCAGGAGGAAGATGACAGCAACAAAAAGCCGGTGCCGGCATCAAGGCGCAACTCACACTAATCTCACACCAGAAGTGATGCTATCCACTGCGCCAGGAGAAGCCACGTGATCAAATACGAAATGATCGCAGGTCACTTCGCTGCTCAGGGGTGTTTGTTTGGCTTGTTGTCCTTCAAGGCTTGAAGAAAAAATATCTCATACAAGGGTTGGTCTGGTGAGAGCAGCACGGGAACAGCGGCTCTCTGCCGTGCAAACTGCCTCCCCCTACTTCCACCTCCTCCTGGCAGCAGACAGGCACAGCCAGCTGCGTTGCAGCCCGGGATCAGCAGAGAAGCGATTATCCAGTGCTGGCTCCCGCAGCTCTCTTGCGAGCCCTAGTGACAGCAGCACCTGCCTGCAGCACTCGCCTGGTGGAGCAGTGAGCTCTTGCTGGGAAACAAGGGAAAATGCGGCGTTTCTGTGCTGCTGAGGCTCCTTTTCCAGTTGTCCTCACCCTCTTCCATCGAGGTGATGAAAGCAGCGGTGAACACCTGTGACCTCTGCTAAAGTCTGCACAGTGTAGAGACTTTGTGTTGCCTCACAAAAAGAAAGGGTTCGGGGCAGTAATACAAAGGAAAAGACAGAACTATTCGAAATTAAATACGTATGTGTATGCATGTATATATGTGTGTACACACATTTCTTTCAATGACATTCCAAATGCCAGAACATTTGCACTCAGCAGATAGCGGTGCCCTTTCACTATGAAGTCAAACACGTGCTTTAACCCCATGGGAACCATTGTGATATACGAGGATGGGCACCTTACCACTGTCCTGAACAGGGCTGCAGTTCCCAGCCGAGAGCCTTTCTATTAGACCTCAGAGAAGAAATATTCTGATGGCCTTGTGAGTTTACTTTTGCTGCTGTTGTTGTTCCAGAGGCTTTTCCTCCTTTTGTTTCTTATTATTTTATTTTATTTTTTATTTTATTTTATTTTATTTTATTTTATTTTATTTTATTTTATTTTATTTTATTTTTTATCACTACTCCTCATACACCTTCCTCTCTAGACCTCTCACCATCTTTGTCATTCTTGTAGCCCTCCTTTGAACACTTGATGCTTGATGAACCCCAGCCCAGAATACAAAGAACATTTCAAAATTCAGTGAATGCTTCATTTATCATTCCTGGAACAGAACAGAATTATTTTTTAATCTGAAAACTGGAAGTAGTGACCAGTAGATATTGCTGAGGTCTCCCTGTGCATGTCCATGCTGAACATTCCTCTGCCCTAATGAGATGAGCTGACGAGCCAGGTTGTGTGCTTCTTCAAATCCAGCAAGAGCAAGGAGAATTACTGGGAGCTGGTTGATTATTGCTTCTGGAGTTTCTGAGCAATGGAGTTTATCTCAGACTTTTCTCTCTCATCTAATGAAGCTAGAATGAAAATGGTGGGGGAAGGACAGAAACCAGGCTCAAGCAAGGACTGAAAGCACATATAGATATATATACATGTTTATGTTTCTACATGCATACATGTGAATATACAGCTAATTTTTATATTCGTCTTTGGGAGTTACTTTAAATCTAGCTTATTTAGTTTGTTGACATGAAGTGCATGCATATAAAAGTTCTTTTCCCATGTATTAGTGGCTACTGTATTTATATTTATACCACAGTAAGTTAAAGCAGCATTTGCCAAAAAGATGTACTCTGAATATAACAACATTCATCTCTCAGTCTTTTTTGAATAAATAGACAACTTCCATCTAGCTAGTGCTAGGTCTGCAAATGTGAGTTTTGGTCATGGGCAGCTTCCAGAACTGATAAGGCTGTGAGTTCAGAGTTTCTATCTTGTTGCCTGCCAGCTCCTTTTCTTATTGACATTGTCTGGACTAACTGTAGGAACAGAGCAACAAATCTGTTTGCCCTGGATTTCTAATTGCTGCAGTCTGGCAAGGGTACTCAATTTATCCTCGAGAGTGAAATTTAGGTAGTTTTGAGACAAAGCAGTTGAACACAGGCCTCATTCTTCTTTTAGTACAGATGGAAAGGAGTCTCCCACTGATACATAAACAAGGAAAGTTGGATACATGTACAGCTGTGGATATACCTCAGTTTAGGTTTAGGCACCACTGCCCAAGTAGACAGGAGAGGAGGGGAGAGGAGGGGAGAGGAGGGGAGAGGAGGGGAGAGGAGGGGAGAGGAGAGGAGAGGAGACATGTAAGGTGACCTTTACTATAGTAAAGTCTGAAATTTTATCATCTTTAAAAACGGTATATACAAGTACAAATAAACATATGTACCCAGAGATGTAGGTTAGAGATTAGGAGGAAGTTTTTCACACAGAGGATGGTGACACACTAGAACAGGTTACCCAAGGAGGTTGTGTATGCCCCATCCCTGGAGGCATTCAAGGCCAGGCTGGATGTGGCTCTGGGAAGCCTGTTCTAATGGCTGTTGACCCTGCACACAGCAGAGGGGTTGTAACTAGATGATCACTGTGTTACTTTTCAACACAGGCCATTCTATGATTCTGTGATTTTATGATAAGAGATTCTGATGAGGAGGGAATAATGCTTAGCAACTTGCAGTAAACCTACTTACATGCATTACAGACACCAAACTGGTAGCTGTATTAAGGGTGAGAGTTAGGGTTCATATCCTTTCTTTGCTGCCAGGGAAACCTAGGAACTACTCTGAAATAACAATAAAATGTCCATTAACAGAATGAAGAGCTGCTCACATAGTCAGCTTGTTGATTTAAAACTGTTTTTGGCTCTGTTCCTCTTGTGGGATTTGTGCTTCTACTAAAATTAAATCTAGTACAGACACTTTGGTGTATTAAGTCACAGTTTATTATAAAAAAACTACTGCAAAATATGAAATACTGTCTAAACTACTCTTGTTATCATCCATTATTTTGTCTGTTCATTAGCATAAGGTTTCATGTGGTTATGATAAGCTGTCGCCAGCTTCCAAGGCAATTTGCTAAGTAGGTGTGGGCCTGGCCAAACATTTCTAGATCTTGTACTTCACCAGGTGATTTGGGTGGGCCTTTAGATTTTTAACACAGAGCTTTTGTGTTTTTTCCCCCCTACAAATGA
Organism: Coturnix japonica; assembly: GCF_054131305.1. Lineage (NCBI taxonomy): Eukaryota > Metazoa > Chordata > Aves > Galliformes > Phasianidae > Coturnix > Coturnix japonica. Next base: position 8,128,305 of record NC_140664.1, on the reverse strand, counting down.
GTTATTTCTGAGTTCTTACCTTCCCTCCTAAGCCAGGTTTTTTCAAGTAGCCAGATGGCTGTTAGAAAATAGGAAGGCCTGTAGGTGGTCTTTATGATTAATATTTTAGGAGACTGGTACTGCTGCTTATTTGATGGTCTAACAGAGACTGCATCAGGCTCCAGAAAACATGCAATTAATCCATAAAAAGGAACTGTAAATATAACTGTGCATTTTAAAAATGATTTTCATTTTGATGCAGTGTAAGAACAAGGGATTTTAATACGTGTAACTTTCTGAAGCTGATAGTAATGTCCTTTTGTACCTTCAGTTAATAAACAGAATGAACCAAATTGGTCTTCTGAAGTCATATTTATAAACTGATCACTAGTAAGCAAGCTGTTAACAAATTGGACATGCGAGCAGTACTGTATTAATACACTTACAGGATGAGAGAGTTCTTATTTACGGGTAAGTATTCACAACAACAGTAGATGAACTTTAAAAACTGTTTCATAGTCCTCCCCTGCACGGGTACTCACTCTGTGGAGCACCTAACAGCTGCCCAAATTAAACCCATGGCCAGATGGTCAGTCCCATAAGTGGGCAGTATAGAGAAAGACTAATGTGCTAAAAGGAGTGAAGTAATGCAAAATGAAGCAGATGGTATAAATCTTTGAACCTTACTGGAAGAATCAAGATGAAGGCAAAGTAAGGAACTAAAGCAAACTGCTTTTTGGAGCTTTTAATGAATCTTATTCTGCCAGATTACAAAACATGAAGCCTCCACTCCTCTGACATCTATATGGATTCCTTTTATAAAAGTAAGAATTTTGGAAGGAGTGATGGATTTACGATTAAGACAAATAGATGTAGCATTTATTTAATGAAAAAAGTCTATCTCTAATTTAAGACAGTGCACATTCCCAACATATTGCTTATAGTATTTTCAAAGATGATTTCAGGAAACAAAATGTACAAATAGTATTTGCTCTTAAAAAAGACCCAGGTATAGCAAAAGACAGAAAGAGGTAGAGAACACACACCAGACCTACTGTTGCCATCTGAACCATTCAGTAATTATGCAGTTATCTTCAGTGAACACCACTGTTCCTGAGAGTCAGTTAGAACTGATTGTTAGGTCTTTCTGAGACATTTGGTTTCAGAGCAGAACTAATGTTAAAAAAAACATTTTACCTCTTAAATACAGTTTCATACATTTGTTGTTTTTTAGACTACTGCTTAGGTTGCAGTTAAGTTTTGATGTTAACTGCTAATAAATTGCACTACTGGCTGTGGCTTAACAGGAGTCTCAAACATGTCTCAAACAACGGTTTCAAGTAGAATAATCTCACTGAAGCCAGTGTAAGGACCTGTATACTAGTAACAGGCATGTTTGTGGCAGGTATATCTAGATCAAGGTGTGACAGCCATTTTACTCAGTGGATTGTTTCTGGCTCATCCTATAGCATGGATATTCATTATAGCTGCCCTCTCAGAGAAAACAATTTTGAAGTCTTGTTGAAGACCAACATATAGATGCCATCTATGAACAGGCTGAAGATATCAGTTTTGTTTGTTCTTCTAAGGTCCCCTCAGTCTTCTAGAAGATTGTTTATCCAACAGCCATTTGAAAGATCTCCAGGTTTTCAGTCTAGGAACATGTAGGCATGCTAGAATTGAGGTTAAAGATGCTCCTTAGCGTAGAGTATTAAGATTTCATGAGAATAAGTATAGGTTGTGAGGGGAAGGCAAATGCCATCTGTCTAGCCTGAAAGCTTGAAAGACTGGATATTATAAAAATGACTCATCAGGCAAAATTTTGGCAAAGAATTCCTGTTATTTTTCAGATATACAGACACCTCTTTCCTGCTGTGAAAGAATAAGTGATGTGGTGTTTAAATACTGCTCTCCTGTGACACTCTGCCATATAGTGCAAATTCAGTACAAGACTACTCATGGAATGAACAGGTAGAGAAGACCCTGAAGAGTTTAGATCTCCAGTAATCAGTGTGCATCACAAGTCAGCAAGCATACATTTAGATGTATACTCTATAATGCATGCAGATTATATCCAACCATACCTAACTGATGAATGCAGTGCAAAACAGGTGGTACACAACACTTTCTGAGGCAGACATATGGAAGCAAAACACTCCTTGAATTTTACTGCACAGTGATCAACTCTTTCAGAGAAGAAATTAAGCCATTGATACCACATACTTACATGTCTGTTTTATAGCAGGGTACTTAAAAATCCAATAAATCAGAGCTCTAAGATGATTAGTGTATGAACTAGAAATATCAATTAAATATGACAGCCTGTATCTCACTCTGAAACCCACTTTTTCTTCTCTAGAAATGATTGTTTCAGTTCAAATTTGCAAACTGTCAACTTTGCTGGAGAAGTCCCTTCTTTCAGTGTTCTTCAGCATATTATTTTCGGTGACGTGTGTTACACTGTAATAGTAAAAACATTATCTTGATAACAGTGCTCTGTGGATGCTCTCCTGAAAAGTCAATTTTTGTCATCCACAGTTCTACTGTCTCTTAGCAACCAGAAGGATATCCAGCAAAATTCTAAATATTATCATGTCAAGGAGATCAAAACACAAAATGCACACTGAAATTGTTGGGGAAAATTCCTCATCTCTTTTTTTGTTTATTTGTTTTCCCCTTACTTCAGTGACAGGTGCAGAGGAAATTTGTAATCTTAGAGAATTCACACTGTATTCTGAGGATCTAGAAGATCCCTGCATGGGTAGCGACATTACACGTTTTCGATCAGCGATGGATGAGGATTGAGGAAGGTCTGCTGAAAATAGGACTAAGTTTTTATACAGCGCCTCCAGTACTGTCCATGATGTGATCAAAGATTTTGCTCATAGAGGTCAGTGAAACATTGCTTAGTAGAATCACAGAGTCCCAAAAACACCTAAGGACCATCTGGTTCACACTCCTTCTGGATTATGTTCAGCTAGAGAAGGCTGTGCAGGCCCATGTCCAAGTCATTTCAGACTATCTTTTAGCAGAGAGATCCAACCTCTCTGGACAAACTATGTCAGTGCTCTGTCACCCATAAGTGTTATATATAGAGCAACACTAAGACTAAGTGCCTCAGAGAAGCAGGATGTAGTAATAAATATGTGTTGAGAACAAAAATTTGGAAGGACTCGTTCCCACTGTCCTAACCTATTGTTACCACCATGAGATTTGACTTTCTGAATCACAAAGGCCACTCAATGATTCTGTTTCACATCCATGACTGAGTTAAAAATATATTTTTAGAGAGGCAGAGTGGCACAGAACATGCATTTAAAGTCAGGTAGATATTCAATCAAAGGCTTTTCATGCTGAATTATCCATAAAAACAATTTTACTTCTAGTCTGATTTTCCTTAGCATTAGAAGAGATTGTATTCTGTCTTTTTCTATTACACTGAATAATCTTTATAACAGCTATCATCCCCTTGTGGGAGCATTTATACTCTGTCATCAAATCATTCTCTCTCCTTCCTTTTTGTCAAGTTGCTCTATTGATCTTATCGACCCTTCCTTAGACTGGTCTCAAAATTTGTTTCTTAGAAAATAACTAAAACAATACAATTTCCACAGACTTTACATATTGTAGAATCCCTCATTCTCCAAGTGAAAATCTCATCTGTGACTTCAGTATCCCAGCAGTGAGCTTCCCATGCAAACATAATACTGTCTTACTTTTCTGATTAACATTTCCTTGCTACAGCTGTGTGTGAGGCTTGCTCTCTTTAGTAATTTATTACAAAAAGAGTCAGCTGATTACCGTTGGAGAAGTCTGAGATGCCTTTTGTCAAACACAGTTCTTCATTATGAATGTCACTGTGATAAACCTTTATGTAGCCAGTGTTAAATGACATATTGCACGAGTCCATCTTCCATATGTTATAGATCACACTGCATAATTCATTTTCCCTTAACTAAACTCATCAGTTTTTTGGTCTTTCTCTATCGTTATTTTTGCTACCTTTTTCTTCTTCTTTTTCTTCTTTTTTTTCTTTTTTATTTCTTTTTCTTTTTCTTTTCCTTTTCCTTTTCCTTTTCCTTTTCCTTTTCCTTTTTCTTTTTCTTTTTCTTTTCCTTTTCCTTTTTCCTTTTCTTTTTCTCTTTCTCTTTCTTTCTCTTTCTTTTTCTTTTTCTTTTTCTTTTTCTTTTTCTTTTTCTTTTTCTTTTTCTTTTTCTTTTTCTTTTTCTTTTTCTTTTTCTTTTTTTCTTGTTGATAGCTAGCTATCATAGAGTATAAGATTAGAATGGACCTCAGTAGGTCATCTAATCCATTCCTCTGAACATGTGTAATTGATCTATAAGAAAAGTCCCAAACAGGTGAGACTCATTGTCCATCTGACTGAGGACACTCCACTTTCACAGCTAACAGGGCACAGAGGCAGGGGAAGGTATGATCAGTATTTCCATATGTCTATCTTGAATTGTTGGTGTGATTGATCAGTTATCTACTTAATGCATCACCTGGAGATGGTCTTCAGTGCCAGCCTTGAGCAAAGTTCTAGGTCATGCTCTTGAGGCTGAAGGCTTTTGGTAGCCTACCATAAGTGCAGTTGTCCTTTGGCACTCTACAGATGTGGGTGGCAGAACTCAAGGCAAACATACAGATCTCTTAGGTTGTGTTTCAGAAACCAGTGGATGAAGCAGGCAAGATTTTCTCTGAGAGAAGATGGTTGAACAGAGTCAGCAGCTGCTGTTGTGGAAGACTATGAAGACTATGTTGGCATCACACCAAATGTCTGTGCAGGGGCACTACCATCTTAGGACGCACAACAGATGAAAATCATTATATTACCTACTTAAATCCATGTGACTGAACTTAGCTGATTCTTAGAGTTCTTTCTAATTAAACAAGTTAAAAATGAACGTACAGAAGTGCTTAGGAGCAGGTCTGTGGTTCAGAATGTCATTAAAGTAAATTAAAAAGAGCAAAAGAAGGCATTCTTCTCCATTTTCAGTTCAATTATTAGTCATTATGAAGCCTGTGAAGACGCTGAGGCCTCTGTGAAGAAAACATTACTGTCACCTTTCTGCAAGTCAGTAGACAAAAGGCTCAGAGCTAAGGTGACTTGGAGGATGGGACATGATCATCATTAGGTATGTGAACTGTGAAAAAACAAGTGTCTAACTTTCATTTCTATGCACTACTTATTAGATAACTCCTCCATTTATGCATCAAATACATTCAGAAACAAGTAAACAGCCCTAGTTTGCCTTAGCTTTTGTTTGTAGTAGAGGGAATGTTAAAGCAAGTCTGTGCAACTCACAGAAAACTGTCAAATCATGTGTAAGATGATGTTACTCCAGTACATTTTCTGATCACTTGCTACAATAGACCTATACGATCACTTATTATCTACTTATTACCTACTATCTAACTTTGAGGGATTTTTAAACCCCTAACTAGGAAATAAGATCATGCTTACAAATTTTGTGGATTCTTAGATAAAGTACTGATGGTTTATCCCAAAATGACAGTCACAAAGTGTCCACCTGTATTCTTCTTGGGATGCAGCTGGTATAAAATGAGCACAAGGCATTAAGCAGTATCCAAAACCTCCCAGCTGCACGTCCCTTTGATTTCTTCCACTCTTCTCATCATTTTATTTCTGTTCATTCAGAAACAACATGCTCAGTCTATCCTCTTTTTAACATCTTTATCTGTTATTTTTGTTTTGGAGCTTTCTTACAACACACTGTCTCCCTTTCATTTTCTGATTCTATTAGTCTGCACTTCTCTCCACTGTTCTTTCCATTTGTGTTTTTCTTTTCTTTATTTTTTCTTTTTTTTTTTTTTTTTTTAATTTTCTCTTTATTCCTGTAGTTGTCCTTACAAAATCAGCTGAGAGAAGGGTTCCTTACAACAATTCAGTCTAGGAAGGGTTGTTGCAGTAAGTGTTTTGTAGAGGGCCATTCTGTTTCCCAGTCTATGACATGCAGGATGATGCCTTGAACATGTTCCTAAGGTGATCAGTGGTTCTGGAAGGAGGATAAAAACATGAACAACCAGGAAGAGCTGCAGAAGGAAATCAGGAAAAAAAAAAAAAATAGCATCACAATATTATTAGAATCACAGAATCACAGAATTAGGTAGCAATTGACCAATTTTAAGCCTTTTGCTATGCCTGTACTCTCAAGGTGTGAGTCTGATGAGCTTAGATTCTTTATGTGAAGTTCTTTGCCTTTCATAGCTCCTAGGAGCTTCATAGCTCATTAGGCTCATGGACTCTGTGATTAGTCTGCAGATTATGTATACATATATTAGCACATAAGAACCAACATCAATAATTCTCATTCACATAAAATTCCCTCCTTCAAATTGTCTTAACTGACTCTTGTAGTGGAACACGAGGAGAAACCTCCGTAGCTGTGGTCCTTTCCAAAAGGCATGACAAAGACACAGTGAAAAAAGTAACAGAGCAGCAATCTATAATATTCCAGGTAAATGCTGTAGCAGGTGGCAAGGGATCCATTTGCAAGGAAGATCATCACTCCAGTTGTTTATATGACAGCTACACTTACCCTAGCTTGATCCAAGCTCCCATCAATGAGTAAATCCTATACCTAGTAGGAGGCAGACCCTTCCTCCTGGGATGTTAATTTGATGCCTTTGTCCTCCCTGGCAGCCTGTCATCCTGTAGCGCTTCTGACACTGAAAGCCAAGGTGGGAATTCTAATGTTCCCTGCATGTGCATTTATGAAGAATGAAAGAAATTTAAATTGGCATTTTTGTGCCATTGGCTGGCGGACACATTTCAGCTGAACGGTGCCCTCATCTATAACGGCGTTGGTGAAAGGAGACAATGAAAAAGCTCATAAGCTGTTTCCATTCCCCTTTGATTATACCTGAATAAAAAAGAGTGACTGCTGATCTCATGTTAAGCATTTTGTTCAATATTTAAACATCAAGGCCTAAATTTTTAACGTGGTGCAGAAAGCTTTGTCTGCATGCCTTCCCTGACAGGTAATAGTATCTGTCGAAATAAATCCCACCACATCACATTCAATATTTATCCCTAAAGTCTTCTGCTACTGCTGAAGAGATCTGAGCATTTGCTAATACTTTCAGAGACATTCCAGTATCACCTAACTGATTATGCCATTTGCACCGAGCAAATTAACTTTCTATCTCAGTGCATATGGGGAAAAAAGCAGAACAAAATACCATGCCTAGCTATGGGCAAATTCATAAGAAAAGGAAAATTAGATATTTTTGTTGATCTTTGTGGCCTAAATATCATCATATAGCACACAATTTATTTTTCCTTCCACTCTTGCTGAACTGTGCAATTCACAACAATTGAAGGGTGAAAATGCATGTGTGTCACTGATGCCCTACTTCCTTATAAAAAGATGTTTGATGCTTTTCCTGTTGTTTTCCAGCCTGTAATGCAATGCCGGGGATGTTTAGAACATAAAGAAGTGAAAAGCTAGATAAATGCTCCTCCCGGTGGATTTAGGGTGTATATTGAAGCTGGGGTGAAGAAGTTTGATGCTGTGACTGTGAATTCTGCAGGCTCTCCCTGTTAACTACCTTTAGTTTACGTATTGAGTGTGTGAGAAGCATAGCTGTAGCACTACAGGCTTCCCATCCCATGCACTTCTCTAAAAATCTGAGTCATTAAGCTACTTGCCAAAAGGAATACATACCTGGGCACGGGTATAAGCTTGTTGTATGAACTGTTTGTAGGACTGATCTTGAAGCTGCATCCAGGAATGCAAATAGTGTCTCTTTGCCTTATATTGTGAAATAACACATGTAAGCACTTGGTTAGATTTCTCTCCTTGGATGTAATTAATCAGTGTTACCTTGATTCAAATACTTCTTGGCCTATTCTGTTAAAATCAGTTCCAGAAATAATGCAATGGTGTTTATAGGTTCTTGAAGAAAGTATTGTATGGCTACAGATGATTAATAATGTGTATCAATTATAACTGCATAAGGACTATTTTCTGGTAGCTAGCTGGACCAGTGATCTATCAGTTAAGAGATTTCAGGTACTACAAATTTATGTAATCAGATTAAGGTTATCTGTGGTTTGTTAAGTGATGGTTAACTGAAACTCAGGGACTGAGTTTATGGTTATGATGACTCTTCAGTACACCACAAAAAAAGAAACAAGCAGTATGGTGCATGAGAAATGGAGAGCGAACATTTTGTGAGGTTTCTTACCATGCAAGCTTTACCTGAATATTTTGGAGGTATGGTCACCTTTTTATCATTATGGTTATAATTTTTAAGACATACCAGGAAATGTACTTATGTGTTTGGGGCCTTGACCCCCAGAAGGTATCAGTATAAGGGAAGAAGGAGAGGGATGATCTTGAACTCAATCCTTATGAGTTCTTCCCAACTCAGTACATTCTGTGATTCTGTGATTATACATGTAGGTTTCAGTATAACAGTTCCTTTCTCTCCCTGGATTACTTTTTCTACAGATCGGTTATACCACTGAGCCAGGTCAGCTATTTCTTCATCATCTTTAGGTGGAGCCAAGAGACCACTAAGACGTTACAAATTTTGTAGTCAGAATCTGTTATCTATAGAACATGATTAAATAATAATATCATTATCTTCAGTGTCAGTGCTTGTAGAAATGAAGGCAGAGGATAATGAACTGTAGTCAGTAACTATGATTGAGACTTGATATGGGATATATCAGATTAATGAATAAAAAGCAGAGGAAGTCAGATAATATCTTCACATCTGCAGTTTTCAAATCACTGCTTGTAATCGCAACACACTTTACTGTATTTTGCATATGGCCTCCCTTATAAGCTCCCATTAGCAACTGGCAGTATGAATAGGATAGAAACCTATATGTTCTCCTGTGTTAGAGCTTTAATGAGTATTTGCAGGAAAAACTGTTATCTGTAAAGTTACCAGTTTATTTTGGGATAGTACAATGAACAATATTCCTGCAAAGCCTTTTGAGAAATTGCATTAATATAATGATGTGTTGCTGTGAAAAACAGAAAACAGCTTAGGCTGTAATCTTTTCATGTCTGATGTTGCCAAACTTCCATTGTTTTGCAGTTGCCTCCTTGCAGTGACCCAAGGCTGAGAAATTACAGTGGCAGCGAAGGAAAAAGTGAACCACTCACAAACTTCCTGTGAAAAAAAAAGCTTGCAAAAAAGTAGGGAGTACAATCCCCTCCTAAATCCATTACAGAAATATCTTTTTGAATTTTAATTTCCATTGTTGGATCGTAGCTTTTGGATCAACCATATCACAGAATCACAGTATCTTAGGGGTTGGAAGGGACCACCAGAGATCAAGTCCAACCCCTCTGCCAAAGCAGGTTCACTACACCAGGTTGCACAGGTAGGCATCCAAGCAGGTCTCGAATATCTCCAGAGAAGGAGACTCCTCCACCTCCCTGGGCAGCCTGTTCCAGTGCTCCATCACCCTCACCGTAAAGAAGTTCTTGTGCACATTCGTGTTGGACTTCCTGTGCTCCTGTTTCTGTCCATTTCCCCTTGTCCTGTCTCCACACACTGCTAAAAAGAGTCTGGCCTCACCACTTTGCCTCCTGTACCTCAGATACTTATAGACCTGGATCAGGTCCTCTCTCAGTCTTCTTTTCTCAAGGCTAAACAGACTCAGTTCACTTAGCCTTTCTTCATAGGGGAGATGCTCCAGGCCCTCCATCATTTCATGGACCTTTCCAAGAGATCCCTTTCTTTTTTTGTACTGGGGAGCCCAGAACTGGGCACAGGACTCCAGATGAGGCCTTACCAGGGCAAAGTAGAGTGGGAGGATCACCTCCCTTGACCTGCTCGCCATGCTCTTTTTAATGCACCCCAGAATGGCATTGGCCCTTTTGGCCACAAGGGCACACTGCTGGCTCATGGCCAGCCTGTTGTCTACAAGGACACCCAGGTCCCTCTCTGCAGAGCTCCTCTCTAGCTGTTCATCCCCCAACCTGTACTGGTGCATGCAATTATTCCTCCCTAGGTGCAAGACTCTACGCTTGCTTTTGTTAAACCTCATCCAGTTTCTCACTACCCAGCTCTCCAGCCTGTCCAGGTCAATCTGAATGGCAGCACAGCCTTTAGATGTGTCGGTCAATCCTCCCAACTTCGTATCATTAGCAAACTTGCTGAGGGTAGCCACTATCTCATCGTCGAGGTCACTGATGTAAATGTTGAACAAGACCAAACCTGGACTGACTCCTGGGGAACACCACTAGTTACAGGTCTCCAACAGGACTCTGCATCACCAATGATGACCCTCTGTGCTCTGCCAGTCAGCCAGTTCTCAGCCTACCTCACTGTCTACTCATCTATCCCACACTTCCTCAGCTTTGTTATAAGGATGTCTTGGGAGACAGTATCAAATGCCTTGATGAAGTGAAGGTAGACTACATCCAACACTCTCCCCCCATTCACCCAGACAGTGACTGACATAGAAGGCTACCAGGTTGGTTGAGTATGACCTCGCCTCGGTGAACCCATGCTGAATACACCTGATAACCCCATTTTCTTCCAAAATATGAAGGTCAACCTCTCAGTCACCCCTAAGAACTATGTTGTAATTTCCCCCACAGGCTGAAAAAGTATTATCATTTCAAAGAAATGCTATGACATAAAGCCACCAGAAACTAGAAAGATAGCAAGTTAGATAGATGAGTATGTTTTAATCTATAAAATAGTGAGCTCTGCAGAACAGATTTAATACCCATATAGAACAGGTAAAACATTAAACACAAGGGAGAAAGTAGCCCTGACATATGTTGAAGATCTGTTGTCCAAAAGTAGAACACTGATAAGATCTGGCAGAAAGGATTAGGAACTTCTCTAGTCGCAATATCTTCTGGTAAGGTTGCTTATCAGGTGTGTCAAAAATGATATTAGAGAAGCAATGAGCAATTGATCCCTCAGGGAATTAAGAAAACTGTACATTTTAAAGCTATTTTAGTTGTAGCCTTGATGAAAACTCATTCCTGGGGCTCTGTTGCCATCATATAGGATTCACTCTCCATTTTAAATTCAGTCATTTATTTTTATTTATTTTGTATGGGTCAGTAAAAATAAACCAGAATCACCACTGAAATTGACATCCAACTTTAACATTTGTTTATTGTAGGTATCTACAATGATTCCAGTGACCCACTGGTACTGTCACTAAGTATAAATATGTTAAGGTACTTCTCTGTTTCTCTAGAAAAGATCCTATATAACTGGATGAAAATTGAGATGGAAGGATCTTGGTACAAAAATAAGAACAAATGTATCCAAACTTCCCGAAAGGCGATAAAGAAGGCCTATAAGAAATCAAAGTGCTGGATATAATGGCAGAAGTAAATTACTCCTCCAGTGACAGGTTAGTCTTAGATCAACTCACAAGAAAGACATTGTTTTTGCCCAGAGAAGTTTCAAAAATTCCAATGAAGGAGAACCTGTGGTTTTCAGCATGTATCTTCTTCCCATTCTTTGCTAACCGTGTTATTGGAAGGGTTTTCCATGGGTTTTACTGAGGTTTTGTGTGATGGAAAGTTAACCTAAATTTTCATCAAGCAACTTGTAGAAAATGAAAACGGAACTTTCTGCAAGCAGCAGATCACACTACTTCCTAGTACTAACTGTTGTATATTAAAATTCTCATATGTTCTTGTTCCTTCATTTTCATTTTCATTTTTTTTTTTTTTTTTCCCAGTTCTTTTTTCATTGATTTTTTACTAAGAGGGCAATGAAGCCCTGGCACAGGCTGCCCAGAGGATCTGTGCATGCCCCATCCCTGGAGGTTCTCAAGGTCAGGTTGGATGGGGCCCTGGGCAGCCTGAATTGGTGGGTGGCAACCCTGCCCATGGCAGGGACTTGGAACTGAAAGTGCTTTAAATTCACATCCAACTCAACCCATTTTTTGATTCTATGATTCTATGACTTTGGGCAGTTGTATGAGATGTGCAAGGAAAGGTTCTGATATGATGCTGCATAATGCATGCTGTCTTCATTTATTAGTGATCAGGAAACAACCTATTCCATTTAAAGATGTAACAATGTCAATTACAGTTATCTTGATTATACGGCAAGTATAATTGCTTTTTTAGTGAAATATCTTCACTGATTGCTGACTATGGAATTGTGAGGGATTTTTCAAGCAGCCTGGCAACATAGACATTAAGGCTGTGCAGTATTTCAGGATTAAAGAAGTTATAGATACATATAAAGTCATATGACTGGTAAATAAAGTCATTTAAGAAAGGTGTTCAGTTCTTTGTCATGCTGCTTTTCCAGGAATTTACACAACGTAATTGGGACATTATTGGAAACAAATTTGTAAACTTGACTGTGTTGTCTGAAAAGCCAACCACACTAATTGATTTCTGGAAGGAATGGGAAGGATCAATGTATTTTTCCTCTCTTTGTATGTCCAAAGTGGCATTGTAAATGACCAGAGTTGTGGAACACATATTAGAGGATTATCCTGTGAATAAGACAACATCTCAGGCCTCAGGTTAGTCATGACTTTTACCACATTCCCTGTGATCTTTCTGAAATTAGGATTTTATCACATTAGCACGCTGACAGTATTACAGACATAACACTTTTCCACTCCTGTTGTCTTTTGTTTATAGTGCAAGTGTTTGCATGGCCTCAAAAGAATTAAAGGTGGATCATAAATTATTTGGGGATCCATATCACCCCATGGCTTTGCAGGCTGAAGCTTCTCTATAAAACACCTCTACAGGTTATATTCTTTGTGCAGAGTTTGACAGATAGTACACATTAAAATCTTTCCATCCCTAAGGATGACCTGATTAACTTCAGTTTGAGAAGCAGGATATTTTTAAACCCGATTTTGCACTTCTTGCCAGTGATGATAATTCATTATGGTAATGAAAGATAATGGAGAACTGTTCTCAGCAGCCATGAGAGATCATCTTTAATTTTCTGTATAGCATCCTTATAAGAAATTTGAATTTTGCTTGACTGATAGATATCAGATTAATAACAATGATAAAAGGGAAATTCTGAACAAAAATGCATTAAGATAATATTCAACATTTGCTAGAGAATTAAGCTGGAAGATAATCAACTATTAACCCTTGAAAAAAATGAAAGCACTGTAAGATTTCATAATTAAATTTTGCTGGGGCCATTGAACAAAGAGGGTACATAGGATGACTTTGGAAGTTGTGTATGGACACTAAGTTCTGCAGTGCTCACCCAGCTCTCTGATGGAAGGATGGAGCCAGGCCTCCAGCTTTGCAGTTACCCTTGCAGAGAAGAGCTGACCTCCTCAACAGGGTACCAGTTCAGCTTTTCATTAGGTTATTACCAAATTGGTACAACAGCTGCCTCCAAATCTCAGAATAGAGCTATCTGTGGAGGAATTTCTCTCAGTTTTATGTGTTTTTAATTTGGACTTCTAAAAGTGATGAGATGACAAAAACAAACAAAAATTAAGCTGGTCAAGAGTGTGAGAAGAAGTAACTATTCAGCAGTTCCAAAGTAATTTCTGGACATTAATTGAGTATTTAAATATCCTTAGCTTTTGAATTTGACCAGTGGGCTAAGACTATAAGTTCTTTGGTTCATACTTCCCATAAACCTATGTCTCAAGTCAGTGATTTCAATGTTAATTACCTTCTCTCCTAATTAAAGTAGGTGGTCGAATTAGGAGTCTATTACACAGATCATTTCCTGTTCTAAGACTGGTAAAATTATAATTGTGTTGCTCTTCTTCAAACCACTTACCCACAGGTTTTGGAATATCTTACCCCCTCACAAGGCTGAGTAAGGAGCTGTACAGCCTTCTATTTCTGTGAATAAATAACTTCTCTGCTATCTGAACATCTAAGTCTCATAACCTAAATTTCCTTAAGCATGAAATTGATTAAGAGCATAGAAGAGTATCTCCCAAAACTAATTAGCCCTTCTGAGTCAAACCTTTAAACCATCCAATTTGAAGCCAGAGAGTCACCTCAAGGCAATGAGACATTTTCCACATCTGCATAGCCATTAATGTGTAGCTTTGTAGATAATGCTGACATCAGCTAGAAAGCAACAATTCTGAATCTACACTCCCATTTTCATGCTAGGATGACATTGATGTATTCTGGCCCCATGCAACAGTGAGCAGAGGTATGGGAAAAAACAAATCCCAGTGGCACCTGAGGCAAACAAGAACCTTGAGTACTTCAGGTGCTGACACACAAGAACTCAGGTCCCCAGGTGTGCCCCACTTCTGAGAGCTGTGTGTGATTAATCACCATCTGGAGGTCATAGTGTGTTCTGCAGTATTTCTGCAGTAGGAAAAGAGCACAGTAGAATTACTGCACTATTTTGTTGAATTGTATGCAGAGATGGAGTGTCCAACTGCACCATCAAGTATGGTGAGACTCTTCCTTCTTCTCACATCTCATTGAAGCTGAAACCTGGTCTGAGCCACATATACATTCATTAAGATGAACAACACCACTGACTGAAAAATATTGGACAATTGGGCAACTGGGGATAGCTCTGAAATTCTAAAGAATGCATAGACGATGAAGGAAAACTTATGCTGGTAATCACTGTTCCTGGGAATAAAATGGTGGGAGAGTCCTGAAGTGATGAAAGTACTGTCACTGTGTGCAAAATTATGGGATACATTTTGAAGACTTGACATATGAAATAATTATAGCACAAAAGTTTGCCATCTGCAGTTCTACATAAACACCAGAAATAAAATGAAGGAAACACTTTGGATTTTGAAGGAATACTTAGCATAGTGTCTGAAGAAACCTCATCTAAGCATTAATTCAAAATGTTTTTCCAAGTAAGTTGGTTAAGTCCACTGAAACTGAAGTGTTTTTGTGGAAGTGGGTGATGGGTTATCATTGGAATCAGTTGTGTTTAACACCTGTGTTAATGGTCTAAAAAGGAGGTGGTGGAGTCACTGTCACTGGCAGTGTTCAAGAGGCATCCGGGTGAGGAGCTATGAGATATGGTTTCGTGGTTGGTGGTCACAATGGTAATGGGAGGACGGTTGAACTAGATGATCTTGTAGGTCCTTACCAACCTTGTGATTCTATGATTCTATTATCCTAAAATAACTCAGGAGCAAGGGTACTTGCAGCAAGGAGCATTCACCACACTGAGGTGAATGGAAGTATTTGTGAATGTAAGAATCTCCCTGACCATGATCATGGGAGAGCCAATTTACTGACATCTTGTTCCAGAAACCAAAGCTTAAGGTGCTATACGTTAAGGCCCATTTGGAGACAGGGCATAGCCATGCAGGAGAAATGGAGTGGATAAGTGCCATGAATGGATTTCTGTGCTTTCTGGAGAGGCCTCGGAGACTAGATGCTATTGTGCTTGTCTTTCATTCTGTGAGTCTGGGGACTGGGATTATCCTGTTCTTTGTATTATACTCTGTGGATAGCATATAGAGGCTGTAATTTACAAAGTTAGGAAGGGAAAAGGACCTCTCTCTCTGTCAGTGCTTATGTAAAACAGTAACAAATGTGTTTTGAAAAAACAAAATATATGATTCCCAGCTCCCACGAGGAACAAGAAATTGAGAAGTTTTTGAAATATGATAGTAACAAGGAGAAAATCATAGTGATTTTTTCAGCTGCAGTGCAGTAGAATGAGATTCTGCAGTTCATTAGATTTTGACAGATTTTTGCTATCAGGGAGACAAAAAAGAAAGGAGGGAGTAAAGCAAAGAAAAGGCCTGGAAGTGCGATACATTATTTTCCCTAGTGAATAAATGTATTGTTAGAGTTCCAGCACAAAATAACGTGATGAATCCACAGAGTTTAAACAGGGAAGGCTGTCAGCAGAGTCTGGCAACCAGGACTGTTCCATGTGTCCATGAATTGCTGCAAAACTGAATTTACTTCTCATTATTGAAAACCAGCAAGTCAGATAAGGATTGGCATCTCTTCCTTCTCTTGTCATTTGTGCTGTGCATTGAGTGTGTTGAATGTTACTGTGGGGTCAATGAGTGGAAACTTGGATGACTTCACCCACTTTGGCACATTCTACATGAGGGCACGAGAAAAAATGACTGCAGAAAACTGGGACCTCAAGGTGTTGGTTTCCTTTTAATGCTTAGAGAATTTAATTGGTTACATTGTTTGTTCCTTAAATGAGACATGAAGAAAACAATGATTTATGATCTAGAATGTCTGCTGGTGTTAATTAACGTAGCATAAGCCAGTGCAACAGAGCTATATCAGTTTGCATGAATAGGTGTTTTACAGATATTTCCATTGGCCTTGAACAGCATCCTAATTTCCTTTGCACACATCTCTGCGTGTTAATGTAATAGCTATTTTTGCTCTTCATGTTTGGACTGTTTGTTAATGAGATATATGACAGGAGGTGCACGTGTTTACTGAAGTGACACTGATTTAAACAAAACAGTTATTACCGTAGCAGATTACTGATGGTAATATTTGCCTGGCCCTATTTTGAAACATAAGTTAGTGCTGTCTCTTACTGTGTGCTTTTGCACAGAAAAAGAGGAGATAAAGAGAGCTCAGAGTTTACATGGAAAGCATCATTGAATGGCCAGACTATTTAGCGCACTGAATGGCATCCATCAACTTCAGAAAGGCACTCACAGTTAGTTATGTTAGGCATTACATGAACAAATAGATCATTCTCTGTCCTCAGAGAATGCAAACATTGTGCAGTATGGTCAAGTGGGCAGAATACTGGTCTGCAAGTCAAAGAATGGCATTTTTCTTGCTTGCTGCATGACCTTGTATAAATTGATTTGCCTCACTGTGCCTCCTTTTTATCATCTGTAGGGTTGTGGCACTGGTGCTGATCCTTGATAGAAAATATTTTGTGAGTGACTGACGAAAAGAATGCCCTAACAATGCCCACTTTATTTTCTCTTGTAGAACCTCGCTAGAGTGCTTTAAATTTTATCACCAAGCTTATAGTAGATGAATCCATTCCATCCCACTGATTCCCCCTCCGGACCTGAGGTCACAGCACTCAGCACTTAGCACTTCTGACTACTCATTCTATTGTTTCCTTCAAAACTGACACAGGAAGTAGCTGTTCTATGTTGTTCCAGCATCATAAATTCATAAATAAATTGCCTGATGATTAACTTTCTGACTTTATTTGCCATATGTCCTCCTCCAGGATATGTGATCTCCTGCTTAAAACTTTTTACAGGAACACAGTGACTACACACAAAGAATGCTCTTTGTTTCTCTAAGTAACTGAAGAATCCCCAATGCAAAGCACGTGTAGTTGCAGTGAATTTTAGAATCCAAATACCTTACAAACTGAGATGCAGCATGGCTCAACAGAAACATTGATACCTGCAGCTTACTGATGTGGATCCCTGAAATCATCCCCTCAGGTGAACTCATTATTAATATTTTTAAATGTCAACATTTCATATGGAATCCTAAAATTTGGGCTTTACTTTTTTTGCATCAGCAATGACTATGAAGTATCCCAAAGAAAGCACTGGCTTAATGAGTATATCTGCTTGGAGAGGAAAGTGGTGGTTAACCATTCAAATCTATCTCTCTGAAGACTAATATTTGCCTATCCCAAAGAGCCAGCCTGGCATACCTGTATGTGCCATCATTGCTCTAAGAAGAGACGTATGAAAGGAGTCTGAAATGGACCTCTCACTGACCATGGGAGTGTTCAAGAAATGTTTGGATAGTGTGTTGATGAATTTGATGTAGCTGGGAAGTATTGGTAATGGTTGGACTAGATGATCTTCTAGGACTTTTCCAACCTTGATAATTCTGTGATTCTGTGACTTAGTGAGAAAGGTTCCTTTCCCTACTTGCACTAATGACTACTCCAACACCACTGTTTGCTTTTGTTGTCAAGATAATGACAGATTATACTCAGGCAAAGAGAGTCCCAGTGCATCATGTGGATAACTCATGGGAAGAGTTTACAATAACACGAACTGCCTGAGCACTGGAAAAATCAGCCACTTCCAAAAGATGTTAATATATGTCTGCTTAGTATGGGACACCAACTAAATCTTTCTTCCTAAAGAGATACATTTTATCTGGAGAGGATATAGGAGGCATGAAAAAACTTTAAATAACATATTTAAAGTGCCCCAGCTGATGCTGTTCTGAGACTAGGTCTCCCTGTGAGGCTGTAGCCACAGAGCCCTGCAACCCCACAGGCTTTTACAGCTCTGTTTTACTGGGATAACGTCAAGGCTTTCAGGCCTCACAGGTTTATGTCATGCAGTCTGTGGATATTTTGCTTGACAGTGAAGCAGGCTGGAGGCAGCCTTGGCTGCAGTGCATCCAGATATGATTGCATTATCTGCTCTGGGCCACCCTGTATTGGATAATAACATTTGGTTAATCATAAACATTATTCAGTGGGAAATGTAGATGTTAATAAACTAGTACTGTGAAAGGAACTTACAATGGCTATAAAATGCAAAGTATATGTCACTCTTTCTAATTCACCACCATTAAATTACACTGTATGTTTATCACGTTGCTGGCTGGAGGCATCTTTAAATTGTCTGTGGCCTTTTTCAGTCCTCCAGACTAAACCCATCTTTCTAGGGTCTAGCTAATGGCTACTTTTGCATTGCTTTATTTTTTGGTAGATTTTTTGTTCTTTCTCTATTTTGGCTAAAGAGACTGTCTTCATAGAGAAACACAATGTAATTCATGCAAGTCAGAAAATATTTCTCTTATAGTAAACAAGGCCTTGCATAACCTCATCATCAAACATCTCAGTCTCACAAGAACACTATATTTCTCAATTCTAAAAGCTGTGGCAATAAGTACTTTATCTATGTACACATAGGTATGCATGTGTACGTACATATATATGTAATACCTGCTTATATATTGGTGTATATATACAAGCATGTATGTATATTTCCCCATTCAAGGAAAAATTCCTTCATGCTGTTTCACCTAACCTGAGTGACAATGTTTTAAAACGTGGATATTTTATATTTGAGATGCTTTACTGTACAGAAACTTGCACTCAAAACAAATCAAAACAAAACAAAAAAATCAACAACAAAAAAACCCAACAAATCTCATGAGGGAAGGATATGAAATAAAACAAGCTTGCTTCACAAAGATCTGTCTACCCTCTAGGTGAATTCAGGTCAGCACACATTTTGGTGAATGAAGCCTTTTATTTTTGTTCTGAATGGACGTTTTATTTCCTATCCCACAAGAGGGCAGCAAAGGAAAATGGTTGCCAAACACAAGACAAAAACATTCAAGGACGTTTAAGCATTTAAGTTTCCTGCTGTGCTCAATAAGACACCGAAAATACCATTGTGTGGGAACTAAGAGAGCTTGCTGAAAACCACCTGATGAGAGAAAGATATATATATATATATATATTTTAATGCTCTCCAAGCTTCCCAATCTGTAGAGAGCATAATTAAGTTACTTGCTATTACCTTCAGATACGCTCCCCAGTCATGTGATGCTGGCACAGCAGCTCAGCAAGGTCTCCTGAGCTTCAGCATCCTCATCTGTAGTGCTAATTGTTCATCTCTTGCCAAATTTAAGTGCTTTCTCCCAAATCCCTTCCTCTCTTTCTAAGGCATTCTTTGCCTCATGAAGCACTGACACTAATAGCAAGGTTTGGGCTTCAAGTGCTCTGATGACAACACAACCACCCCACTTTTGGTTGTTTTATCCCCAGATAACACCTGAGTAATAAAGGAATCCTGATATAAAAGGGGATTTTGTCAACAGACAGCCTTATCAGGAGCTGTTCAAGCAGGAGACAGAGCATTTTAGCTGCTCCGAGTTGCTGAGGGTGTGTCTGCGTGCTCTGGTGTCTGTGCTGAATGCAAATGGAGATTTAGTCAAAGAAGAGGAACTGTGCTGCATCCTGTCTTTTCATTTGTGCATTCTGCAGTCCTGCATCCAGCAGGGCATCAGCATGTTAATCACCTTTAAAACATACAGGAGACTTTTTCTCATATTGATTGTTTCAGCCTCTAAATGAATGAGGGACTGAAGGCAGAGACAAAAAGCTTGCATAGAAAAGTGGAGGCATTTTTCCAAGGACGATATTAGAGCTTGGATTTGAACCCAGATCCCACTCATTTTGTAGCTTTGGGGTGGCGGTGTTTTCTGCTACCACTGTCATATCTTTCCTAACAGAAAAATGAACTCTGGGTGATACACCGATACAAATAACAAGGACTACAACCTGATGGCCTCATTTGTTTAAAGCTGCATCACACTCCATGCCAGGTGCTTCCAGTGAATGCAGTAGGATAATACGTTTAGAAAGAAACAAGTGTAATCAGGGCTGTTGCTGTTTAGCTGAGGTAAAGGATAAACTGTTGTTTCAAGAGATATTCATAAGAAATTGGGCTTACATGCATGAGACAGGCATCTCCATTCTTAGATACACTCAAGGTCAGGTTGGATGGGGCTCTGAGTTACCTGCTCTAGCGGTAGGCAACCCTGCTCATTGAAGGGCAGTTGGACTAGATAAGGTTTAAAGGTCACTTCCAATGCAAATGATACTATGATCCATCCATCATGTGCCTGATTGCCAGAAAACAAACCTAAGAATCTGCTCCAAGGGAAGCATCATGTGCTCCCACCTGCTGGTCAGATGGAGAAGTGAGCTGTGGCCCTGCTTTTATCTGTGGTGGATGCTGAAACATGAAGATGATGGCTTAAAACCCTTTCCCCTTCCCCTTCCCCTTCCCCTTCCCCTTCCCCTTCCCTTTCCCCTTCCCCTTCCTCTTCCCTTTCCCCTTCCCCTTCCCCTTCCCCTTCCCCTTCCCCTTCCCCTTCCCCTTCCCCTTCCCCTTCCCCTTCCCCTTCCCCTTCCCCTTCCCTTTCCCCTTCCCCTTCCTCTTCCCTTTCCCTTTCCCCTTCCCCTTCCCCTTCCCTTTCCCCTTCCCCTTCCTCTTCCCTTCCCCTTCCCCTTCCCCTTCCCCTTCCCCTTCCCCTTCCCCTTCCCCTTCCCCTTCCCCTTCCCCTTCCCCTTCCCCTTCCCCTTCCCCTTCCCCTTCCCCTTCCCATTCCCCTTCCCCTTCCCCTTCCCCTTCCCCTTTCCTTTCCCCTTCCCCTTCCCCTTCCCCTTCCCCTTCCCCTTCCCCTTCCCCTTCCCCTTCTTCTTCCCCTTCCCCTTCCCCTTCCCTTCCCCTTTCCCTTCCCTTTCCCCTTCCCCTTCCCTCCTCTCCTTTTTTCTTTCAACTTACTGATTTCCTAGAGAAAAACTTGGCTTAGCTTCACCACAGAAGTGACAACTGCTGGGCCCATCTTACTTTCACTAATGGAGTAATGTACCCTCTTTCACTGCTGTGATTTACCTTCATTTGCAAGCAGGGAGCAGAATCCTGCATCCTTTTGAGGATCCACCTGCAAATGTGCAAGTTACCTCAATGCATCTACTTGTCACCGGCTTTTTGTCCTACACTCTCTCATGCTTCTGATCTGACTCGCTGAGTGTAAGGCTGTCTTCCATTCAGGGTTGCAAGAATCCTTGGAGGAAGGGCCTTGGCTGAGCTCTGGTTAAAATCAGGAGAAAGACACCCAGGATACAATCAGGTACTCAATGTAACACTTTCAGCTAAGAGAAAAACAAATATTTTCTGTGTTAGACTGAACATCTGAAATGGTAAGTGCTGTTCAACCCTCCAGAGCTCTCACAGGTACTTGAGGATGAACTGGGAGTGGTTTTTAAGCTCAGTGTGTATCTCTCCAAACAAAATGTCACTCTCTATTATTCTTAGCTGGGAAAATAATGAAAGAATCAATCAAATCCTCTAATACTGTCAGAAAACAGACAAAAATCCATGTGATTCTCTTCTGAGGCTCTAAGAGGATTAGACTCCTCAGGCAGGAATGCTTCTATAAGGGTTTGTTTATGGGAGAAAAAAAAAAAACAACAACAAAAAAACTTTGATAGATGTCTATGGTCAGTTCAGCAAAGCAGCTTGTAAAAGCCTTGTACATTTTCTGAAGTGACACAGCACAGTTCTTTAAGTCTGTGTTAAGATCAAGAACCTGAAGTGGAATTTTGCTCCTGACATGAACAGACCTAACAGCTTCAAGCAAATCCCTCTGGTGCTTACTTCTTCTCCTTTCCCCCTTCATCAGTTTTGCCTGCTTTGATTGCAGCCTCCTCAAGGACTGCTGCTAATAGACACACATTCAGATGTAGGTGATGATCTGTGCTCTCTAAGAACCTCTCAGGGCGTCTCGTTGAGTCCCACCACACTAGATACTATCTGCAATGATGGTTATGAGGAATACCCAAGAATTAAGCAGTGCCTTCTGGGGTATTGGCACTCCACAAGAGATTGCAGTTGTGCAAAACCACTTCTGAATACTTCCATTCATGCACTGTGACTTCACCTGACCCTGTGTTTGATAACATTTCCAGAGGCATTGATAAAAATGGAGTGAAGTGAGGATTCCAGCTTTAGACAGGGTCTGTATTACAAATCAACAAGAATCTGATGTAGTGTAAGGGAAATGTAAGATGAATTAGTCAGATAATTTGGATGTTGCCTTAGGCTTATCAAAAATAATGTTTTGGAGAATATAATGCACAGGGTAATATTTTCAGGATTTTCCAGTGCAATAACTCCATTGGAAATGCTCAAATATTAACCTGCTTAAATGTTAGAAGGTGCTGGATTATGTATTCTACAAAGTGAAGCTGCTATGCAAGTTTTATTTCTCCTGCAGTACTGAGATGGCTTCCAAATGGCTGATATCATTACTAGACTTACATGCGTTCCCCTGATCAGAGACAACGAAGACTCCAGAACCTCACTAGTCACAACATATCACAAAGGTTGTTTTTAACTGCGGTTGCTGGGGACTGTCAGCAGGTACCCAGCCTACTGCAACTGATACCTCTGTGAACAACAACAATTTGGCCGTGCAGCATGAATACTGCTGTGCTGACTACCAAAGTGCTGCGAGTTGTCTGTACATGCTTTCCGACTGCAACCCTATAAATTTCATGGCTTTCTAATGTTTAAGAGGGAGAAATCCCGAGTATTATTGTCATTGTTTCTTTCCTTTAAATTTTCCTAGCACATCTGGCTGCTGTATAGGGTGAAGATTCTAAAACAATCTCTGCCAAGGCTCAAGTGAAACACAGGAAATGCTAGAGCTTGCCAAGAGGCAATCAGAATAGAAAAGTCAGTCTGTTTTCCCTGTCTCATTTCAATTCCTATCTCATTCAAAGCTTGATCATTTTGCATTAAAACCATATATTTCCAAATTGATACAGCCAGCCACTGTTGGTCAGCTTGGGCTCTACAACTGAGCTGAAAAATTCAGAAATGCTATGTAACCTTCTGGAAAACTGATATGATCACTGAACAATGTCAGATGATTTTCATGTGCTTTAATTTGCATTCTAAACTTTCTGCTCAGCTATAAATACAGCAGTGTTATATTTCTGGATAGATCTGCTTTCCTTGTTCCAGGCAGAGAGTGTCGAGCTTGAGAAAAGCATCTGATGCTTATTTGTTAGAGGCCCACGTGAGTCAAGAGATTCTTTTTTAAAATGATGTACTGCAGAGGACGAAAGCAGCTGACCTTTTTGCACATTAGCATTCTGTGCTGGTGGCTGGTGAAAGACTGAATGCTATTTAAGTGTGTCACAGGAAAGGAAGAAAGAAAGAGGGAAAGTTGTTCCAAGCTACCTAAACAATGATTACTGAGTAGATGGATCTCTCAGAAAATACTGGAAATGTTTCTAATGCTGGTTGCTTTCCTCTGCAAACAGTATGACAGATTTGCTGATGAATTAGACTGTGATAATCAGCAGATGCAACAGTTTTCCAAGATATTTTTAAGACAAATTAACCTTCCTTCCTTCCTTCCTTCCTTCCTTCCTTCCTTCCTTCCTTCCTTCCTTCCTTCCTTCCTTCCTTCCTTCCTTCCTTCCTTCCTTCCTTCCTTCCTTCCTTCCTTCCTTCCTTCCTTCCTTCCTTCCTTCCTTCCTTCCTTCCTTCCTTCCTTCCTTCCTTCCTTCCTTCCTTCCTTCCTTCCTTCCTTCCTTCCTTCCTTCCTTCCTTCCTTCCTTCCTTCCTTCCTTCCTTCCTTCCTTCCTTCCTTCCTTCCTTCCTTCCTTCCTTCCTTCCTTCCTTCCTTCCTTCTTCATGCTCCCTGCCTTCAACAAAAGCTTGTATTATGTTCTCTCTCCCTCCCTCTCTTTCTTCACCTTATGCATCCAAGTTCCTTTGGTCTTTGTTTTCCAGGTCAGACTTATAGTTTCTTGATTTCTTGGCCTTGTGTGTTAAAATATCTATCTGGATGCATATAAACCTCTGAGGCTCAATGGGGTTTGCCCCAGAGTGCACAAAGAGGTGGTTGATGTCATCGTAAAGCTTCCTTCAGTTATCTTTCAATGGTCTTGGGAATCTGAAGAGGTCTCAGTTGACCGGAAGCTGGAAAGTGTTGTGCCTGTTCTCAAGAAGGAAAAGAAAGAAGTCCCTGGTAACTACAGGCCTGTCAGTCTCACGTCGTCTGGTAAAATTATTGAGAAGATAATTCTGGGAGTTGCAGATAAGCACCTGAAACAGAATGCATTCACTGGTCACAGCCAACATGTTTATGTCAGGAAAGACTTTTTTAGACAACTTATTCTCCTTTTCTGACAAGGATACCCACCTGGGTGACCAAGGGATGCTAGTTGATGTAATCCTTTTGGATTTTCTGTCTGTACTGTGTATCAGAGTATCCTTTTTGACAAAATGTCCAATATACAGTAGAGAAAAACATCCAGTAGAGAATGTTATGGGAGAACAATTGGCTAATAAGTAGCGCTCAAAAAGGGTTATAGTACATGAGTTTACATCAGGCTGGTGATCAGACAACACTGGGATTCCTCAGGTCTCTATTTTAGGAGCCAGATCTCTTTGATGTTTTTATACATGGTGTGGACACGGGACTTGAATGTAGACTAAGTATGTTTGTGAACAGCTCTAAACTGAGTCAAACTGTTGACTTCCTCTGGGATAGAGATGCCTTGTGGAAAGAACTTCAAAGGTCTGGGCAGTCACAGTCTTGTTGATGTGGATGCCCCATCCCTGGCCATTCCCTCCCCCATTCAAGGCCAGGCTGGATAGGGATCTGGGCAGCCTGGTTGGCAACCCTACACACAGCAGGAGGGTTGAAACTAGATGATAATTATGGTCCTTTTCAATCCAGCTAATTCTATGTTTCTATGATTCTATGATATGAAGTTTAACAAGAACAAGTGCCAGATTTTGTGCCTGAGGTGGGGCAACCCTGGATGTATGTATAGACTGGGAGGAGGGACTGTGCTTGTACATGTGAAAATTTTGCTTGTGATCTTATGTCCACTCCATTATCCATTCTGTTTCTTGGCGTGTGGCTCTTTATAGCTTTCATCGATGTGATTATGGAACCAAATGTCTTACTGGAAAAAAAACAAAAACAAAAACAAAAACAAAAACAAACCAGTAATAATTTGCACCGAATTCTAACACGGGTTCAGGTGATGTCAAATTTGGGATATTTCATCCACCGTCTTTGTTTTTAAGACTGTGCACACAAGTGTTTCAGTGCCAAACAACCAGATGAAGTGGAGCCAAGTGCTACCAGCAAGGTCTGGAAAGGTATTTGTTACAATCTGATTGCTTTGGAAAAGGCTTTTCAAACCCCTAATGTGCTTTGGCATCCATGATAATGAGCACCAGGGTCTTGAGTTTTTGATTCCAGCCAGAATACAAGATTCAGTGCAAAGAGTTGCCAAGACTGTTCCCTATGGTGTCCTTTCAGTAGTGGTAGGAACATGATCATGAGGAAAAGTCAATAGCAAAGGAAAATTCCCAGGGGTGTTTGAGATGTGAAAGCTCAGTAGCCATTTTATGCTGTTTGGCTTTGGTGGAAAGGTCTCACTGTTGAGCTGCTGGCTTGGCTCATTTATTCCTATGGATTCTGAATCCCTCTCTCCATCTTTGAGATTCACATCAGCACAGGGAGCCTGTTCTGAACAAGATGCCTTCAGAGACAGCTGGGAGGGGTAAGTTACCATGAATGCTGAAAGAAATACATTGCAGCTACCACTGAAAAAATAATTTGCTCACCCCCTTGTTAGGAAAGAAATTGCAGGACTTGGCCTAACAGGATTCTGGTCACAGACTAAAAGCAGCAGAGACCAGAAATAAATGCTAATTTTGTGTTAGACCAAAAAAATCATCCATTTAGCTTATCCAGACCTAGGTGCTTCCAAGACAAGATATTTAAAAACCTGGTCCATGCATGTAACTTGCAGAACTGCATCCACAAGCAATATCCATGGCTCAGTATACATGATCCCTGCCTCTCTTTATGGTGGCATTGTGAAAAAGGTGCTTACACAAAAGTAGGTTTTGGCAAGCTTGCAATATGCAAGCAGAATTTATCCTGAAAATGCTTCTCCTATCTATGGAAGTCAAAATTAGTAACTCAATCAGCTGTGTATGCTCCATCTTTTTCATCTCTTGTGCCAAGAGTTTAATCCACCCTGTAGGTGCAAAAAGATATTGCTGTGTTATATATACTTGTTTCAAGTACTTTTTTTTTTTTTTTTCCCCTGCAATTAGTAAAAAATGAGATTTTGTTATAGAAATAAAGTCATAAGTCCTAAGATAAAAGGTTACTCTTGCAGGAAATATTTTTACATGGTTCAGGAACAGCCATAGGGTGAGCTACTATGGAGGGCACCGTGGAGGTAAGTTACTCTTGTCAGATGCAGCTTAGAAGCACCATCATACTTCAGAACAGTTACTTGGACGCAGCAAAGACACCACTGAGAGTCCTCTAAGCTGTGCATACTGATGTTTCCCAGAGTCACAGAGACTGCAGAATACCCTTAATGGTATCCAACATAGCACCTTCTGGTCGTCTTGGAGAAGCTGCTCTTCCTCAGACACAATCCAAGGCTTTTTTATTATTTAGGAAAGGCTTATACATCTTATCTGAAGGTTAAAATATGTGAAGACACCAAACATAAGGGAATCATGGTGCGTGGTAGGTCAGAAATACTTATAAACACTTTTTTAATAGAACTTGAGAGGGTTAGGTGCAATAAACTGTTCTTCCTCCATTTAGCCTCATTTGAAAATGTCTTCCCAAAGTAAGCCACGTGAAATCCTTCTGTCATGCCCCTAAGCAGGATGCTATGTCTTTAAAAAGTCTTCCCTGCCCTTAAATCATCCCTGGTATCAAACACCTTGGTGGACTCAAAGCACTTTGAAAGGGCTTGAAGAGCTGTAGAAAACTATATTCCTTTTTCCTGAGGCATAAGAACAGAGAATAATGTGATTGGTTTGTGTGCTGAGGTGATACGCTATTAATGAAAGAGCCTTTTACCCTGCCTTGCCATTGTTGCTTTCCAGTACAATTTTTTTTTTTTTTACTTCTGACACTTGGTGGGAACTGCTAAACCAAGTGAAATGAGAGGATTTAACTGCTTCTGATTGCAGTGAGAGAATTAGGTAATGGTGCAGGTCAGGGGGAGGAGGGCAGAAATCTTCCTAGTCTCCAAGAAAAGCGTAATAAGTGCTTCATTCATTACAGATTGCACATCGGTACTCTGGTTATTTGGAAGATTTGTTCTGAGCATTTAACATCTCCCTCCCTCCCTCCATACAGCTTCAGTGCGAGCTTTTATTTCCATTATTCTTTTACTGCATCCCATGTTTTCTATTCAGCAGAGGCTTTTCTGGCTGTGTAACAAAAACCTCCAGACACCTTGTCAGGCTGGGTATCTTACTTAGGTAGTGTCATATGTCCATGTAGAAATGGCAGCTATCATGACAAAGAAATACAAAAACAAAATCAACCAACCAAAACCCAAATACACTTATATCAGACTCTTCATCTGTTTTATTCAAGGCCACATTTTTGGTTATGTGGGAAAGTATTGGCACCTTCATTCGAGCTAGCTGTACTGACGAAAAGATTTCCTGAGAACCCATCAAACACTCTGCAGACAGACTCTTCCATGCAAGGAACAAATACGTTTCCTCAATGACTCTTAGAGCCCTTCCTTAGAACAAATGCAATGGGCAGTTACTGAGCACCAGGGCAAGTAAGGAGAAAGAGCAGAATGAGAAGTGGTAAGGTGGGAATGGTGGAATGCAGCTGGAGAGTAACTCAATTTCCTTCCTGATGCCTGACTATCGAGTTTTTGCTAAAATCAATGAAGCAGTTACATAAGTGATAGGGAAGCTGAGTGGTTTGGTACAGTGTCTGCCTGTGAGCTGAGCCCCCGATTTGTAACACATCCAGTGCCTTCCACAAAAGATGTGTTAAAAATGATGTTTTTCTGTGTTCTGAATCAGTGCATGAAATGGGAAAATCAGTGCCAGCAAGAGCTGTGAAACAGTCCTAGTAGAGGAGATATTGCCTCATTCTCTTTTGGTAGTTCAGCTCAGAGGTGATGAGACAATGCCAAATTTATGGTATTAAAAAAAATCTTGAAGTATCCAGTCTGCCTTCTGGGATTCCACACACTGTAGAAAGCCTCATTGTTCCCCTATCAGTAGACCCACACACTTGTATTTGGAAAAGAAAGCATAATTTACACAAAGATCTCCACCATTTTGATTCAAAGTCTTCAGGAGATAGTAGTTTCATTGTTCTTCACAGTAGTTTGTTCCAGTGGCTAATCATATTTGCTGTCAAAAGCATGTATGTTATTTCCAGTTTGACCTTGTTTAACTTCTCATCATTACTTTTGTTTTGCTTCTCTTCTCCTTGAAGAGCTCTGCAGACACTGCTGTTTTGGGCCCATGAAAGTATTCATACACTGGGTATTAAATCAATTAACTTCACCAGAGGCTGAATAAGCCACACTGCTTTACTCAGTTCTGCCACTGACCTCCAGCAGAATTCATTATTCATCTGTAACAGTCTCAGTGATCACAAGGCGGAACGATTAAAACTGTTACAAAAGTCTGAATGAGGGCTGAAAGAGCACAACATTCGAAATGGATTTACAATGAGAATAGATTCTCAAACTTGAAAGTGTGACCTTGAGCAAAAAGTCATGCTGATTGTATGAAGTAGCTCCAACCTTCCAGTGAGGAGGAATACTGGTTGGATATTGTTGTCTACTCCAAAGAGAGATTTTATTTTTCTTTCTCTCTTACTTTTTCTCTCTTATTCCCTCTTTCACTCTCTGTCACTTCCTTTCTTCCTTTCTCTCTTCCTCTTTCTTCCTTCTCCTTTAACTGTAAATTACTCTTGGAAGATGAAGCAAAACCAACTTCTTTCAGACTGTGCAGATGCAGGTGCTGAGAGGCAATATTTCCTGACATCCACATGAAATATGCGAGCATGGTTATAAAAATAGGGTGAATAGGTTGTAGTGGTATGGATGCTTCTTGGACTTAAATCAAAGCATATGGATTTGAGTCTGTTTAAGCGTCTGAAAATGGAAGTTCATAGTGCAGCTGTCACCATGAAATTTATTGGCAAAAACCCCCAACACATTTCATTTTTGTTATATGGTGTTCCAAAAGCAAGAATAAGAAGATGTGCGTTGCCATGTCCAGCCAAGTCTACTTAACAGTAATACGATTTGCATGGAAATAGAGATTAAATATGGAGACAATGACAAATGTGAAGATGTTCACTATGAGTTTAAATCTGAAAAATAGCATCTTTGCTTGGAGTAATAAAGCTCAAAATATCTTGGAACTGGTCTTATGGAGAATATTTCTTCTTTCACACCACTCTCAGGCCTAAGAAAGCACTTCTGCAGCAGCCTGCTAGCTATAAAAGTGAAGGGATCAGAGGTGTAGTGAATTAGTGGCTGAGGTCTCCTTGCAAGTATGGAGTGGATAAATGGATAGAAATGGATAAATAAAATAGAAACTGTAAACACAAACCTGCAGAACACATTAAAAATATATATAAAAAAAATAAATAAAGGATTTTTTTTTGAGATAGTTCCACAAAAACTTTTCTGATAATGGTTTCTGATGTACTGTGGCTTGTGCCCAGTTAAATTGCCAGGAAGGGGGAGAAATCAATGAAGCATCAGGTGACTTCATATTGTTGCATCAGCAACAGGTATTTCCTTAGCCCTCATTTCCCTGTGAGCAGCTCTAGGATGACCAAGCTTCTGAGAGGGCAAAATAACAGTTTGCAGTTAGGCCAGCTGTTAAAGCAAAGTGACCTATAAAGGCACTGTCCGGACTCACCTCATGGGATGGATCACAGTGAGGTCTTCACTGAAGGTTCTGGCTAAATATCAGGGAGAATTTCTTCTCAGAAGGAGTGGTAAGGCATTGCAACAGGCAGCCCAGGGAGGTGGAAGAGTCGCCATCCCTGGAGGCGTTTAAGAACCATGTTCATGTGGCATGTGGGGGCATGGTTAGTAGGCATGGTTGTGATGGGTTGGTGGTTGGACCAGATGATCTTAGTAGTCTTTTACAGCCTTGATGATTCTTATGCTTTTATGATTCTTTACACCCTCATTCAGATGAGAAAGGTGCTAAGCTACAGCTCCTAGAATGCCCAGGTCTGTGCTCTTGTCTTCTGTAGGAACAGGGCCAAAGGGAAAGCCAATGAGTTATAGCCAAAGGAAATGCACTAATCCTTGAGATGAGGGTGGGGTTCTGAATGCTGAACATGGCTTTATCA
This sequence comes from Coturnix japonica, assembly GCF_054131305.1. NCBI lineage: Eukaryota > Metazoa > Chordata > Aves > Galliformes > Phasianidae > Coturnix > Coturnix japonica. The sequence continues at coordinate 8,097,706 of NC_140664.1, read as the reverse complement.
GGGCCCACCAATCTGGGCCCATCCAGAAGAGGTCATCATGTGAATGTAAAATCACTCGTGAAGCAAAATTACTCAGTGAACTGTAAAAAGGAAAAGGCTGTGGCGATAGTCAATATGAGGGAAAATGAGTAGGAAGAGGTTGTATTATTTTTATTACCTTAAATAACTTATGACTTAATTAAAATGATACTTAATATCCTGTTGCAGAAATACCCCCTAGCGTGACCCATGTCACTTCTATTGGGAGTGGGTTTGGCAGTCAGAAGTCATTTCACACATAAGTCATTTGTTTTAAAACATTCAATTTTCAGCAAACCAGCTGACATTTCTTCTTATTTTTCCTTTTAGTTTCCTTTCTGTTGTTATGTTGCAATGGTGATGCTTATTTTAATATTGCAAAGCTGAAGGAGGCACTGATTTCAAGATCCTCAGAAAATACATACACTATGAAGCAGAAGTCTTCATCATAGCAATATTAACATATTTATCACAAAACAAAACAAAGCCAAATGAAACAAAATCACTTTGGGCTAAGGGAAATCTGGGTCAGGAGAAGACTGAGTGGCATTTCACAGGAGATGCTGTCTCATTAGCCCTGCAAGTTGTTGTCATTTCTACATGAAAGAGTTGAATGAATCAGTTTCTGGATGGCTGTGACAGCCATCATCTAAACAAAAGCTTCATGGAAAATAGACAAAAAAGAAGAATTCTGGGGGGGATAAAAATTGAGCCTTATTTATTAAACTTACCAAAACCAATGAAATATCAGGAGAGCTCACAAAATTATTTCTTTAAATACTAATTAATCAGCATTTTCAAGCAGCTAGCTATATGGATCTTGAATATTTTCTCCCTCCCTCCCACCTGCTGGCTGCCCACTATTGTATCTTCCCCTCCTCCAGTCAAGCTCAGAGCTGAGAAAACTGCAAACACCTTGTCATGTCAGTGCCTTTGAGCAACACAAAGGGAAATCACGAGGAGGTTAATAAGTTGACTGTGCAATTATAACACTTACCGTTGTGTACCACTGATGATGGCTAATGTGGTTATTTCCTGCTCCTCTGATCATTTCCCTGCATGGTCATCAAGTCAGTGTGGAGCAGTGTGGGCTCTCTGCTGCCTGTGCTGCAGCAACGGCTGGTTGGCTTTTAGGTCCCATTGCTGTGAGCTGTGTTTACACAAACTCTTTGACTCCTGCAGCACTTAGGGAAAGGCAGATTAAGTTCTACTAATCAGAGAAGGATCATATATATATTTTTTTTCTTTTTCTTTTTTTTTTTTTTCCTGCACTTTTCAGTGCACTTTTTACTGTGTAGTAATCAGGAATGAGTTGAAGTTGAGGTCAGCGAGTGATATTTTCCCTGTGTGTGCCAGGGCTATTTCTATGAACTGCTTTGGTTTTTTATTTTATCTGTCAGCATACACTTTTCAGTGCTATCACACCTAGGTTTTGTTCCCCAGAGAAATGAGCTCTTTTCTCTCTTGAATCCTGAGAGATAAAGCTAGGTAACTGACTTTCTGTACAGGTATTAACATTGATTAATGATATGAATTAATCAACATGTTTACTGTCCTGCAAATGAGCGATCTTGCAATGTATGTGATCTTTACTAGAACATTGGATTAATGACTGCAAATACACACATAGAGCATTAAGTAAAGGTGATTTTGGGACAGAGTAGTCAATATTCTGCCTGCTTTAATTAAAATATGAATACTTCAAAACTGGCATAAACTTCGCTCGATGCAGTTGATTGTATGATTGCTCTTGCAGCACATAAAGCCAACAGAATTCTGGGCTGCATCAAAAGAAGTGCGGCCAGTAGGTTGAGGAAGGTGATCCTGCCGCTCTTTTCCATGCTGGTGAGGCCTCACCTGGAGTACTGCATCCAGATGTGGAGCCCTCAGTACAGAAGAGGAAGATACAGACCTGTTGGAGCACATCCAGAAAACAGTCACACAAAAAGTTCCAAGGGATGGAGCTCAATTTGAGGACAGGCTGAGAGAGATGGAGCTGTCCTGCCTGGAGGAGAGAAGTCTCCAGGGAGACCTTATAGCAGCCTTTCAGTATCTAAAGGGGGACTATCTGAAAGAAGGGGACAGACTTTTCAGCAGGGTCTGTTGTTATAGCACAAGGGGAAATGGTTTCAAACTAAAAGAGGGGAGATTTGGTATGAACAATTGGTACGAGACTGGTATGAACAATTCTATCCTGTATAAACAAAAATCACTGAAGATAGAATTGTGAGGGGAAGCTGAATACTGTAGTGATGTCATGAAGCCATGGAGTAAAACTAGAAGACAGAATGCATGAATAATATCTGCTCTTCCTCTGAAAACAAATGCTACAACAGAATGTAAGACTGCTGAACCTATAAGGCCATCGCACTAGGAGAAGGAACAAGCAGTGTAATTGCTGGGATGACAAATATCAGCCTAATATAGACAAACAGTACTAAACAGGGATTTACCTGTGGCAGAAAGTGGTAAAATTCCTCACTGAAGAGTTATTTATGGCAGTGAACTAATTTGGCACATTCTTTATCTGGTCAACACAGACTCAGGCTATTTTAGCAGACATTTTTTCTTGGGAACATGTTATGCTAATGGGGATGTTGAGAAGGATAGCACAGAAAGACACCCGTGTCTTTGATAAGAAGCAAGAGATTTAGGCCTGTGCAGAAACACAGTGGAGGTGCCCTCAAGTGTCCAGTCTCCCATCATATCTAGGTAACACCTTCCACTCTCTGTTAACTGTTGTTACAGGGGCTGGCAGCAGTGGTGAGAATTAAGCTGGGATAGGCATTTAGCAAGAATTAAATGCTTAGAGAAACATAAGGACTGAACTCATATCCAGCAGAGAGATCAGCTGAGGAGAGGACAGGAGTTTAATGAGCTGTTTAAACCAGCCCAAATTTCCTTCTTCAGGGCTTCCAATATCACTTTTAATGTGGAATTTGTTTAGATGTTTCTAATATTAACCAGTAATTTTCTTCCTCTCCTACAGCATCAACACTGTCCTGGACAGAGTGAAGGGCTCTGCTTCCAGGATTCCTACGTGGTGGAAAGAGATGATATTTGTGGGGTTTCAAATCAGTAATTGACCTGAAATGAGAGCTCATTTACTGGCAGCCTCATCACTGGATATAGCATTTCAGGCTGCTTTTTGCTTTCTGTGCACAGACCCATCTTCCAGTGATATAATTTACTCTGGAATCTATTTGGTCATTTTTATTATTTTCTATTTTTAAAGCAGAATTCAGTTGATTAAATTTAGTCTAACATAGCCATTCATCAGATTGCTTTACAATGAAAAGCATTATTTTTGCCATACTACAATTAAACAGCTTTGTGTTTTGATGTCTTTTATTTTTAAACAATACTGTCTCATAAAAAGTAGAATCGAGATTTCCTAGACATAATGGCCATTTTTACAAAAACTTGCCTTGTTCTTTGGTGATGCTCTCAATACATCCCACTTTTCATTAACGACTGAGTAACAGCCTGTAAGAAAGCATGGCCTGTTTCCACACAAATACACATGTTGTATTGATTGCGGATGGTCTCGTCTGGGGATAGCTGTGTGACTGCAGGTTCTGCTGCTTCCATCTGTGAATTATATGAATGACAATTTTTACTGAGACAAGCCCAGCTCCTTTGAACACACAGGCTTGATGAGAGGTTCATTTGTGCAGTTTACAGCTCAGTATGAACTGCAACACCAATTCATAAAGGACCCTGTGTTATATGTTTACTATTTTGAGAAAAAAATCTGTTTGGCCATCCTAAAATGATGTCATCTACTTTTTTTTGATGCAGGGTTTGTAGAAGGTAGTTTGCCTGTGTTGCATCCCAGCAGGACTGTCTCTGTACTGTCACAAAAATCACTGGGGGTAACTTAGTGGTGGTTACCCTCTCTACAGTTGCTGCAGTGGGGTAACCTCTCTCTTCCTCCTGAGGCACTTAAGTGGGAGTTGAGCAGTGAAATTTGTCTCCTGTGGTGCTTCAACACATATTCATTTTACAGCCTGAAAGAGCCCTTCTTCTGGAAAAGATGTGACTGGAGAAGGGGTCAAGAGCTCAGCTCTGGAAAGTGACTCCAGAGAACTTGATTAGTACTTCAGCAGGACAATAGACTCAGTTGTAGACTCCAGACAAGTCATCTGAGGTGGAGTTCCTCGGTTCCTAGGTTCCTTGAGCCATTCAGGATATGTTAGTACATTTGAGCTCTCCAAATGGAATGGACAGGTACAGCATAGTGCCTAGAAGAGAGCCTTGACTTTCTGGAGTGGGCACTTAGTAAATCTCTAGTGGGTAATGACTGACACGGTATCTGTCTCCAATTGTATACACCTGTGTTTAGGCAGGACACTCCAGGCTCTTTTAATAGCACAAAACCTCAATGGAATCTGTGGGCTTAGCTAAAAGCACTCTCTCTTATCTCTCACATCTTCACATCTGGACTGACATTAAAATCCACTGGTTGTATTAACTAGCTTTTTCCTGGTTGTTGCAGAGAACAGACCACTAGCCTTGAACATAACCAGAAGTGAAAAGAGCCTGCCCTATATTCTTCTGACTTTGCTTATATCCCACATGATTAACTGCCTACACAAGTTATGTTCCTCTTTTTAGGGAGCTTATTCTTGACCCTTTTTGTGAGTAACTGACACAGCAGAGTGCTTACAGCCCATGTAGTTGGACATTCAGGAGTGGAGAAAGTTGCTGAGACCATTCATTAAAATAGAGAAACTGGAATCTCATAGAAATATGATGCCATGAAATAATCACACATATTCTAAAAAAAATTAAACCCTTTTTATTTGTATATTTATTTTTATATATAAAAGAAATACAAAAACAAACGAAAAAACAAAACAAAACAAAAAAAACCAAACCACAAACAAAATGTTGATTATGGCAATTCAGTTTTGTCAGCCCCCTCAGCCTGGGCTGCTGCTTCAGATCCACCAGGGGTGAGCAAAGTCCTGCGGTTATAATGTCCCTTTATGATTCCAGAATTATTGTTCTCATTAAGGATTTGCTTCTGTTTTTGCCTGTTAAGAGACTGTACAAGTCCTAGTACAACAGCTGCTAATGAATACTGTCCAGTCAGTTTTCTTGGTTGTAAGATTAAAGGATTTGGTTGAACTCTTCCTAGAAGAAAATACGTTTTGATTTTTCCTTCCTGTTCACTGATGCCTTTGACATAAATCTCTCCTCGGTAGTCAAAGGCAAATCCTCGGTCCTTCAGGATCAGATACGTTTCTTCAGGCACTTGTATTCTGTCACTAACTCCTGTGCTGTCCATTCGACTTGCTAAATTAACTGTTTTGCCCCAGATATCATACTGTGGTTTCTTGGCACCGATAACTCCTGCTACAACAGAGCCATGACTAATCCCTATTGAAAAATAAATAAGTAAATAAAATAGAGAAGAAATAGCCAGCTAAGCAAGAATGACTGAAAACCATATTTGCACTTCAGAATCAGCAGAAACCTAGGTCAGATACACTTATCATTAAGCTTAAGGAAAAGGTATACACAAAAAGAACAAAATAAGTCCAGGAAAGATAAAACCATGAAACATTATATCCTCAAAGCTATTTTACAGGTTGTCCATCACAGTGGAATTGCAGTACTTATATATTGCCTGTATTCTGCAAGCTATTGCCAACTTTTCTGCAAACTATTTCTTAAGAAGTAGGAAAAATCTTTCAGATTCTGCACTTCTTGAAGGCAACTCTAACAGTGCTATGCAGTGAAGAAATGACATTCTTTTGTTCTATGAAGTGAAAATATTCATGTATTTTCTATGTAGTTAGTGCAATTTGTTTAAACTTATAGATTCAAAAATAAATTCAAGGCAAACAGAAAACATTATTATTATTATTATTATTATTATTATTATTATTATTATTATTATTAGTATTATTTTTCCATGATGGAATTTAAAAAATGAATTTAGTGGTAATGAAAAGCAACTTTGAAGAAGGATTTGCAAAGTTTTTCTATTATTATTATTTTTTAATAAATCAATTGTAGAAATGATCTTTAAATATTACTGCAATTGTAATAAATTAATTGTAAGTGATCAACATTTACTGGGCACAGATGCACGTTCCCTGAAAGTTTTCCATGGTTCTAAACTGTTAGGATGCACTCTGAGATAGCACAGATAGTGATGCCAAAACCCTCCATGCTGTGACTGATGAACATTTTTTTTTAATGCCAAGCCTGTCTTGATTTTCTGAGTGCTTTTTTTGTTTTGTCAGTTGACCTAGACAACATTAGAAGTCATCAGGTTTGTTCCTGCTACGTGCCATACATTAAGGTAATCTTTCCATGACCCATCATATTGAGATCATATCAATTCACAGCAGTTTAGAGGCGCTGCCACTGGGACAGATCAGGTCAGAACTGGAATTCAGTTTTTCTCCAAAACCATAAGTACTGCACACAGAGTTTAGAGTGAGCTAATATTCCCTTTTTTAATTTAAAGCACATTTTAATTTAATGCTTGAATAATGCTTACCAATACGGAGCTCGAAGTTGTTAAATGAATGCTTGTTGATCTCCTGTATACTTTCATTCAGTGCTATGGAGAAGTCAGCTAGAGCACACAAATGCCCCCATTTGTCTTCACATTGCTGAGGAGCCATTAAAAAACAATATGTTAGAAATGCTTTGCATTTGCCTGTAGAACAGCTTCCATCCATCCCTAACACATAACAAGTATCTTACAGATTTGGAATCCAAAATGAACAGTTTCACTGTGCTAGATCAAAGGGAGGTTGGGTAGTGTTAATGGTAAAGTAATGCTTCCCACTTATATAACAATGCTTGTATACTTAGATACAGAGAAACTCACTCTGAAACACAAAAGAAATTCATTTCCTATCAAAAATCAGAAAGGAAATCACAGGAATTAACAATGCATATGAAATCTAAGGCTAATGAAATATGGAGAGGATTGGGACTGGCCAAGGACTGTTACAATATCACCTTATCTATTGTGAATCCAATTAATTCTTTCATTAAACAAATTTCCAGTCCATAAATATGAAGAACTGCAAGCACCACCTCACATCATGCAGTGCAGCTCTTTGCCATTTTAACCGTCTTTGGTATTTAAGCCTGATCATAAGTATCTCCCTTGTATCAACATTTTCTGTTCACAGCATGCTCATTTGTTGTCCTCAGCCTCTTTCAATTCAGAGTATGCCATCCACCCTCAGCAGCCCTCACCTCTCTGATGCTGTCAATGATACACTTATATATATGAAAGCAAGTATGCTTAAAACATATGTACAAATTTCATTAGACTACTACACTTTTACAAAAGATTGACTAATCACTGTTGAAAATGCAGTAAAGATTTTCTTCCTTTGAATTTTTACACATATTAAGAGCAAAAAGAAATGGTTAGGAGACGTGTAGCAGAAACCTGCTATGTTTCTGATGTTTACATCTTTGCTCATCTCTGCAGAGAAGCAATTTTAAATGGAACAAAGTAAGAAAAAAATATCATGCATGCCTAGTTTTATGGATTTCTATCTATCAGCCTTACTTGTTACTCTGCATGTTGGAGATGCTCAACTAGCTACACTCCACATGCTTTATAATATAATGTAAATAAACAATTTTTTTTTTTTTTTCAGACTATAAAGCTCTGGATGCTGCTTTCCTGGTATCTGTGATCAGTGTGGGCAGATGTGATTCCCACACTCCTGGGGCAGCACAGTCTTGTGGTGCTCTTCCTTGGGATCTGGCTCTGGTTGCCGAGCAAGGCAGATCTTGGAAACTGTCAGCTTCTCACTGGAAGTATTCTAGAACCTCATCTTATTCCTCTGGGGACCCCATTTTCAAGCATATGCTCGAGTGTAATTGTGAGTATATTGATGCTATCTGGTTTATTTTAGGTTCATGGTTGGGATTGTGCATGCGTCCTCTGTGGCTGAATATGAATTGAGAGTCCTGTTCGACAAAAAGCAGGAGACAAGACAGCAGTGTGCACTTGCAGCCTGGAACGCCAACAGTATCCTGGGGTTCATCAGAAGAGGGGTGATCAGCGGGGAGAGGGAGGTGATTGTTCCCTCTGCTCTGCCCTTGTTGAGGCCCCATCTGGAGTACAGCATCCAGACCTGGAGCCCACAGCCCAAGAGGGATAAGGAGCAGGTCCAGAGGAGGGTCACAAAGATGATCAAAGGGCTGGAGAACCTCTCCTATGAAGAAATACCAAGGGAGTTTGGCTTGTTTAACTTGGAGAAGGCTTTGGGAAATTTTATTGCTGCCTTGCAGTACTTGAAGTTAGCATATAAGCAGGAAGTGACTTTTTACACAGGACAAGGACAAGGGGGGAAAGTTTAAAACTGAAAGAGGGGATGTTTATGTTAGAAATTAAGAAGAAATTCTTTAGTTGGAGTGTGATGAGGCACTGGCACAGGCTGCCCAGAGAAGCGGTGTATGTTCCATCCCTGGAAGAGTTAAAGGCCAGGCTGGATGGGACCCTTGGCAGCCTGATCTGGTAACTAGCCCATGGAAAGGGGGCAAATCTGGATGGTCTTTAAGGTTCCATCTAATCTGAAACATTCTGTGGTTCCATGATTTTTCCCTTAGTTTGGTTTCCAATTCTGATATTGAGAGCAATGTGCAAACTTCTGGTTCTGTGAAGTTCCTCAGTTGAAGTAACATATCTGCTTTGTCCTGCTGTACAGTTTATCATCCTGTTACACTGCAATAAATGTTTAAATGTGACCTTGCACTTGTATAAGAATGCTGCTCTACTTTCCCATCACTGTGATTGAAAGGAGATCTTTTTCTCTCTAACAAACTTAAATTTGAAGAAGGAATCCATATGGTTCTTGTTCAGAAAACAAATGGCATTTCAATTCATCAAGAACTGCAACTGTTTTTGCCAGAAGCCCCAAATGTCTGATTTCTTCAAGCAAATATAGCTCTATGAACACTGAAACAATAAGACTAACAATCTTTAATACAATCACATAAAAAGCTTTATGTTTTAGAGTAGACTCTTCTTTTACCTGTTTTTCAGGTGACAATCCTGACACAGCCATGTATGTGCTTCCGATTGTTTTAATTTTTTCAATATCCTGGAATCTCTCTTCACCTAGTAGCTAATAAGCATGTTAAAAATAATAATAAAAAATAAATAAAATCAATAATTTCTGTAACTTTTAAGGAAAAAATACTTGTAATTATGTGTATATTCTGGTATACAAATATAAGCACACTTGATCATTTCAAAATATTCCAAAACCTCTTTGGTTAGATTTAGTGCTCTTTTGGAAACATTTCTGGTGATTAGGACAGTCTTGAAGGTAATTCAATCCACTTATTCATTCAAACATCATACATATTCAATGGAAGGACACAGATGCCTCCAAGCACTTGTTTGGGAGATCAAGTCTTCCAGCAGGATATGCTTCGTTTAACTGCCATGTTTGACACTGGTACACTCATTGATCAATCAGTCTGTGCTTTTGTTAAGTATATACCCTTTACAATAAAAATGCAGGGGACCAATGCATACTGTTAAGCACCAATATATACTAAGTAGGCACAAAAAATCTTATCAGATTGGGAGTCTGCAAGAGGAAGGATAAATTTAGTGTAGTGACTAGAGCAGCGAGAGGAGTGAGAATGACAATTTGGTGCCTACTCCAAGCCCACATTCACAGTTTAGTGTAGAACTTTGCATTAAATTTTGGCTAGAGCCTTACATTCCTTGAGAAAAATAATCCCACCTTGTGTTATGAACTCGACTATTGACAGCAGAGATTTGTATGTGATGTGGTCACATATCACATCATCACAGGCTTTAAAGATGTGTGTTAATATGACCCTGGGACACTTCAAGATGGATAGGAAGCATGATATCTAGTAAATTCAGGCATCAATATGGTTATGACCTCTCTTGAACGATAATTCTCTTTCCCCTCTCAAAAATAACCCTCACTAAACCTGTTTGCAGTCAACAAATATAAAACTTCTAGTACCAAATATTCAAAATAGTTGAGATTTAAATGAAAAAAAACATGCTCTGGTCAGGCAAAAAGTTTAAAGAAGCTTTCCCCACTTCTTTTATACATTATCACACATTCTTTTTCCACCATGTGGACTTGGGTTCCCTGTAAATTAAAAACTAAAAGCTTTATTTTGTTCAAAGGGGAAAACATACCAAAGGAATAACATGAGATACCCCTGGCCATTGAACTAACCACATTGTAAGTCAGCCAGAGCGTCAGGGTCTAGGAAGCTTTGCTGTTCATGTGCAGATTTTGCACCATCTGCCTCTAAAGGGAGGTTGCACAGCATTGTGCAGGGGACACAATGCCAAATGGTTAATGGCTCTCTTCCAAGTCAAGAAAGTCCAAAAATTTGACACATTTCTCATTTTCTTCTGACTGCCAGAAAAGCCCATTATCTGTATTTCTCTCCTACATGGACAGTTATTCTAACTGCTCCCTTAAAGAAAAAGACTGAAAAAGAGCTGCAAATGTGTAGGGGAAAAATGGTCTTGGTTGAAAAAAAGACTATGTTTTCAGTTCCACATGGTTTCTAGAAACAATAATGAAGAGCACAATCATAGTATCACTCAGGTTGGAAAAGACCTTAAGCCAACCACAACCTAACCACAGTACCCTAACTAACAGCTCTCCGCTAAATCACGTCCCTGAGCACCACATCCGAATGGTTTTTAAACACATCCAGGGATGGTGACTCAACCACCTCCCTGGGGAGCCTGTTCCAACAATATGGAATGTATGATAACTATTTAAAAATTATTCTTAGAAAATTATTCTAAAAAAACCTACTGGCAATCAGGCATTTTTGAACAAATAATCTCAAGTTATCTTCTTCTCATTCATGATTGTTTGCAAATCTCTATTTTTTTCCTGCTTCATTCTGTTTGTTAAATAACTTATTTCCTTTTTCAGATAGTGGTTTATTTACCCACAACTTTCGTCAAAGTATGACAGGATGATGAATATTGATTTTGAGGGAAAATATTCCCACTCTATTTGTTGCATCACTTTCCTACTGCTATTTGTTGCAACACCTTAAATAGACTCATGAATTTACCAAGAAAGATCGGGAAACATTTTCCAACACTTCAGCATGGTTGAAATCCGAAAATAAATGAATAGCTTGATGCTGCAATTTGTGTACAGTCAAATTATGCAGAGGCCAGACCCTGTGGCACATGCATGTAAGAGATAGTAAAGCAGAGAACATTTCAGGACATCCCACGTAACTGCATTGCAATCAGTGAATTCTAAAAGCAGAATCCCTGGTGCTGAAACCCTTATTTGTGACAACATCAGGTATTAGAATCTGTTGTTATAAACACCATGTAAATCACTGCAGGATAAAGGATAAAGAGGGGAAAAGAGTCCATGAACTAAAAAACTCTTATTAAAGCATAAATCCCAATGTACTGTAGCTAAGATACATAAATGCTAGATTAAAATGGCTAGAAAGAATATTACATTTCAGAATAAAAAAAACAATCCATCAGTGCTCATAATCTTCAGGAAAAAAAACATTCCAGTATTATTTTTTGGTACAGCATGTCTAATAACATGAGTTTTGCTCTGTTATGTGTCATTTTAAAAGCTGCAAGTAGATCTGCAATGTTCATGTTTGTTTATTGATGTATGAAGTGTTCCTTTTAGTAGCTCTGAGCCTGATTTCAAAATAGGAAATAATGTATAACTGTATTTTGTAGTGATGTCCTTTTTTCTTTTTTTCTTTTTTTTTTTTAATTTTTAATTTTTTTATTTTTTTTAACTGCTGCTTTCATTCAGAACTATGTGAGATATGTCAAATGGCACTAAGCGCCAATGTCCCAGACTCTTGTCTTAAGAATTCTATATCTGCATATCTCTGCAGAATTGCTCATGTGATGTTGGGGATCAACGTACTTCCATAACTAGTACATCTGCTCTGCTTTCAAGGTTTTGCTTCTGGTCCTTTATTAAGACAGTAGACAATCTCAGTAAGAAATATAATGAAAAGCAGAGTGTAGTGTCATCAGTCAGTAGTTGCACAGAAGCATTACTGTCCTTGATACAGTGGTTGCAAAATGTCTTCTGGTTCCTTTTCCATGGCTAGGATTACTCCCTTCACAGCGGTTCTGTTCTGCATATCACTTTTCAGATCGCTTAGACAGAGAAAACTAATGGCATGACCATGCTGGAGGTAGGTTAGCAGTCATCAGGGGAGCACATAATTTAATTTACTACCCATATCAAGAATATATCTATTATTCAACTAAACATATCTGAGACATAATACAGTTCCTAATTAGGTCCTTTATTAGTTACAGAACAGGTGTCAGGGACCCAAATTATTATCATGTTAGAGCTTTTGATGAAAAACTTGTCTTCAATAATAACCTCAGCAGCAATGAAATTCTGCTGTGAAGATTACATGAAAGTGCATGACAAGATATCTTAAATTAATTCATAGCAATAGGCTTTGCATTAAGTTTGAGCCATAATCATTTTAATCAGATCTGGAAAGAAAAACAAAACTATTAATCAGAGCATGCTGACAGCTGTGCAAGATCTCAGAAATGAGAATGAAGTATTTATACCTATAGGGAAAACAGAGCAGAAGCTTAGGAGGAGACAGACTTCTTCCTGTAGAATAAGAGTTTAGTTTTCTACTGAAATGCACAAGGATTCATTGCATCTGTGAATTCTTATACTTCCTACTGGCAATTTTAGTAACTGTTCATTTGTAAAAATAAACCCCCAGTTTCATTGTGTCTCACAGTTTGGTACACTTGATCCTCATCCAGTTTTCATGAGCTAGCACTCTTTGAACTCTTCCCATGAGGAGTCCCAGGATAAGGAAGAATAAAGGTGTAGTTAATCCCCTAACCCGAGCTCATAATTAGTTTCTATCTTTTGGCTTGATTCAGGCATCTTTGTTTTCTGAAAATCGCAGGAAAGCCAATTATTCCATTTTATACCTTTGCCTTACAATCACAAAATGAAGACAGCTACAGAAGTAAGGTAAAATAAATTCTTCAAAACCTCTGAGAGGCCTTAGATAGTAGCTTCCCAGAACCGAATAGTAATGATAAAAAGTATTAATATCTTTTTTGTCAGTGTTATGTCTTTCACTTTTATCTCACTCTTCAGCCACCTTCTCTGAAGCCATTGGAGATGCCTGTTCTTCAAAGCAAAATGAATCAACACAAAATAAAACAAAAACCTTAGGCTAGATACTCAAGGAGAGACAGGTGCTTAAAGTAGAACTGAGGTACAACTAAATAAAGAGAGAGAGAGAGAGAGAGAGAGAGAAAGAAAAGAAAAAAAGAAAAAAAAAAAGAAAGAAAAAAAAAAAAGAAGAGAAATGACACTAAATCTCAGATTTTCATTGAACTGTAGTCCCTGGAGAGATCTAAAATCCTGATCTGGAATTCATATTCTGAAACTAAGCATTCATTCCTGTTTTCTCTCAAAAGTTCAGTCTCAATGAATTGAATAGTGCCTTTTGAGTAGAGAACCAAAAAAAAAAAAATAAAAAGAAACAAAGGTTGAAAGTGTTCTCACTTTTCCAAAGTGAGATGTGAAATATGGATCAAAGCTCCATTTAGGGAACAAACTCATTCCTTCCACTTCCTTGAAGTGTGTCTTAAAATTAAACCTACAAAACACCCTTCATTTCTCCATTTGGTACTCTATCATCATGCAGACAGGAATTAATAACACTGTTGAGATGAAAACAGATAGAACATCCTAGGATATGTGTTTTTTTACTGTTTCTCAAATACTTCTTGCTATCCAGGTGCTTACTCCTTTTCAGTCCAGTTTAGTGACACTGGAGCAGGTTGCCTGCAGAGGTGGATTCCCTTGCCATGGAAGCATTCAAGGCCAGGCAGAACGGGGATTTGAGCAACCTGGTCTGCTGGGAGGTCTTTGCCTATAGTGGGGGGATTGGAACTAGATGATCTTAAAGGTCCCTTCTAACCCAAGCCACTCTACAATTCTATGATCTTCAAGGTCTCTTCCATCCTAAGCCATTCTATGATTTTATGATTCTATGATTCCTCAGCTCTCTTTCGGATATTAACATTGTTTACCTTCATGATGAACAGAATACTTAAATAAATAGTTTTTTGCTTGTTTGTTTGTTTGTTTCAAGTGCCATTTTCAATTTTTCACCTCCAACTCTGAATTCCTTAGCAAAGGAATCAGCTTAACATCTCTATCACTATATGACCAGAGAAGTGACATTGGTAAAAATGTCATCTCTTTTGTTCTTAACTCAGTGTTTGATTTTGTGCTGATCTGACTCATTCACTGCCTTCAAAATAATACCTTTACCAGTTTAGATTTGGATCATCATTTCCCAGATCTCTTTACCCTTTCTTCTTCAGAATACAGGCATGTTCTACCACTAGATACACTGGAGCAGGTTGTGGTTTTTATTATATATGCACATATCCAAGTAACTATTGTTTTCAGTTTCTCTTGGCTTTAGACCAAAGTTTGGCAAGTCTAAATCAAAAAGATGACAACTGTAGTAGTAACTGAAGTAAAAAACATTTAAACAACTAGCTAAAAAAGAATAATAAAATCTTTGAAAATTATTTGAAACAAAATAGCAAATTTTATAATTTATATTGACTGATTTGCTGTTTGAGAACTTAGTATTCAGGAACTATCAGATTATCTTAAATAGTTGGTCTTACCTCATCAAAGTCTGCAATGATTTCATTCAGCAAGCGTAGACATTCTACTCCTTGGTTATTCATCTCTGTCTGGGAATAGAAGTCAGCAAATCCAGGAATAGAAGCAAACATCACACCAACGGCATCATAAGACTGTGAATACAATTCCTAAAAGAGCAATGAAGAAAACCAAGGTGGAGTTGAAAGACAGGAATCAGAAAATCGTTCTCTGTGCTAAACTTCCACAGCTTACTTGTTCTACGCACAGTACATTAATAAGAGAATTTCCAGATGGGGCCTCACAGGTGCAGAGTAGTTCAAAACAGCCACCTCCCTCTCCCTGCTGACCATTTCTCTTCTGATGCAGCCCAGGATAACATTGGTCTTCCGGGCTGCAAGATCACACTACTAGGTCATGTCCAGTTTTTTGTTAAACAGGACCCCCAAGTTCTTCTCTGGAGGGCTGTTTTCAGTAAGTTTTTCTCCCAGTCTGAACCGAAATCTGTGATTGCCTCGACTCAAGTGCAACACCTTGCACTTGGCCTTGTTAAACCTCAAAATATTCTTAAGCACCTACTTTTTGTGCATGTTCAGGTCCCTTGGAGTCATCAGCAAACTTGCTGGGGGTACATTTGATCCCACTGTCTATGTCACTCAAAAAAATTTTGAAGTGCACTAGTTCCAAGACAGATCCCCAGGGACACCACTCACAACCAGCCTTCACCTGGACATAGAGACATCAACAACACTCTGGCTATGATCATAGTGTGCCCCAGTGGCACAAGGAATGGTGTAGGACCATGTCAAATGCCTTGCACAAGTCCAGGTAGGTGACATCAGTTGCCTTTCCTTTGTCCACTGATGCCATTATTCCATCATAGAAGGCAACCAGATTGATCCAAAATGATCTGCCCTTGGTGAAGCTATACTGCTTGTCTCAGAGCTCCTCCAAATCTTCCATGTGTCTTAACGTCTCCTTCAGGAGGATCTGTTCCATGATCTTCTCAGGAACAGACATGAGGCTGATCAGCTTGTAGATCCCCTTTTCACTGCCAGATTTTAATTCTGAAAAAATAATTGGTTCCAATCCTGCCCTTATTATTTCCTCCTCCAAAGAGCATCTACAGTCTCATGGTAATCATAATCTAAGGACACTTCTGTTTCCTTTCATATAAATTAGTACACAGGCTAGTTTGTTGAGGCTTGAAGAATGCATGCTGAGAGAATTATACTAGGCTCAGATTTTGAAGACAGAAAATATTCTGAGTCTTCAGCTTCCCAGTTTTTCTATTTTTGGTAAGAAACATCAATACTGAAATAATGTATCCTTGAGAAAATGCTTACACTACTCATTTGAGAATACATTTTTGAGAGCAGAAATTAACATCATGGTCAGAATTGAACTGCATGATTGATTGTACTGAGATCCGGTAGATGCTACTGCCAGCAGACTCACACATATATCAGTACAGTAACTCTTGGAAGTCGTCTTACAAAAACCAAAAGTGATGACTCTGAATTTGGTGGCAAATAGTTGAAACAACAATAGTGATGCATGAGACATGTTTACTTTTGAAGGTTATCATGCATATGTGCTTATGTGAAAAGATAATTCCCTGAGAATCCATAATGCAGACATGATGCAACACCTTCATGTTTGGTAATGGGTTTGGCTTCACTTGAAACAAACTACTCTAACCTGGTTGTTTTCACAAAAACATTTTCTCATGTGAAAAGCAGTGTTTTATGGGAGTTTAATCTCCACAGGGTGCAAAATTCCTCAAGAGGATGATTTCTAAAGTGTCTTTCCTTGTAGCTCCTAACTATGTCATCTTCCCTTAGGTGCTATTTGAAATCACGTTTTCAGAACACAGTGATTTCTCACTGGATCTAATTTGGCTGCTTACATCCATCTTCAAACTGTACAAGCAGAAAAGGGGAGCCTTGAATCTGCACAATTAATATGTCGCTGTTGGCAACTTGAATCTTGAAGTATTTGTCACGTCTTTGTTATAAAATGCAATTCTAAAGTTATATAATAGAACAGCTTTTCCTCAGATGTTATAATATGCATTTGCCTTATTTCAGATAAGGACTAAGTGTCTTACTGCTGCTTCCCCAAACAAATGCTGGCTCTTCTTATATCCCATCAGCATCCTTTCTCCAAACACAGCCCTAAGGATATTCACAGACTCAGCAGAGTATTTTATGGAGTTTTCTTCCATCTGACTGACCTTCAGTCACATCTTGAACTTAACAGAGCTTTTCTGTGTGTACTGCAAACTTTCTTTAGAAACACAGCCACAAATTATGTTCCCAAAATGGATGCTCTGTTAATTGCACAAAAAAATCCAAACCCCTGCAGTATGAAACAGCAAAAATACTCTCTTGGGTCTGGAGATGTAGGATGTTTTGGGTCTGCCACTGGCTCTTGTACAGGTTACATACTAGCTGACAGAGCTGCAATATTACTTCTGCAACACAAGACTATCTTAAAGCTGCAAAGTCATTTTGTTAGACTTTTACATCTTCTTTTAAGAAATGTTTTATTTTCCCAGAGTCATATGCTTGGAGGGATCTTTGAAGAATGCCATCAGAAGAAAGAGCATGTCGGACAAGATTCTCATGACCTTTGCCTAACTCCAAAGGTGGAGATTTCACATCCTCCGTGATACCCTGATTCAGCATTAGACCACTTCCTGGGTGGAAAATTTTTCCTGCAGCTGAATGGGATTTTTCTTCTGACAACCTGTGTCCATTTCCTCTTGTTCTCCATCTGAGAAGATCTTGATCTCTTTCTTCAATATAACTACATTGAAAGCAGTTGAAAGCAACAGTAAGATCCTCCTTCATCCTTTTACTTTTAAGGTTGAATAAACCCAAATCTCTCAGCCTCTCCTCATCTGCTGTGTTGTTCTAATGATAGAGGACTGAATTGCTGAATTGCTTTAGTAGGTACATGTGCCTCATTCTGGGAAATCTAAAACTGAAAGCAGCACTTCAGATGAGTACTAGAATGGCAGAACGCAAGGAATAATAGTTTCCCTTGACCTTAAAAATCCTTTTTTTTTTTTTTTAAAAAAATATTTTTTAATAATATGGATCAGATACAAAAAATGGGTAATATTTGTGTATTGAATCCTACTGAGAATTGTGTACAAATAAATCTCTAATGTTTCTGCTCTAGTTCTGCTGATTAGATATCAGGAATAAAATTGATACATACTTCATTATCCCGATCCTTCTCCAAGAAGTGACGTGCAACATGACTGGGTAAAATATTCCGTAGCATATTTTCATTGTGCTCCCTTAACTCCTTCATTTCGTTGATTTCTTCTTTTGCTTGAACACGCCACAGAAAATCCAGTCTTGCAGTGTATTCAAGCTGTAGTTTCAGAAAGGAAAGAAAGGCAAAAATAAAGCTCAACAATATAAGAGTAGACATTGTATTGTCATCCTGGAAGGCTGCTCCTCTCATATAAGTGCTTCAATAATGCTGGAAAGGCTTTTGAATTAGAAAGAATTTCATTTCATTGACAGAAAAAGAGAATTTTCATGCCTTATGTATGTTGAGGGTTTGATAGAAATACTAGGACAAATAACATTTGTTATGTTGCTGGTATGGTTAGTGGATAAAAAAAGGATTCAGACAGGAGATTAGATATTGGAACATACTGGTCTGAAGTAAATATGTTCTTTTCATATATGTTTTCAGATGAATTGGGTTTCATGATAAAATAACACAAGTGTGATTCCAAACACATAGCAGAGCTAGGTATTTTACTACTGGAGGAACTAAATATTAACTGTTCAACACACTTTCAAGGAGGATTTTCAAGTCTTTAGCATCAAGTTGTGATATTTATAGTGATAGGAAATGCATTTGTTTTTTGTGTTTTAAAATATAGTGAAAGATACACTATATCTGGTACCCCCTTGAGTACCCTATCCCTGTTCCATGATCATAGACAAGACCAACACTACCAGAACATTTGGGTGCATTGCACTAGAATTTCAGATTTGAAGACAGATGCTACTTTAGGTTGCAAAAAGTCTGCACAGATACAATCTTATTGGAAGTGATGGTAATATATCCTTTCATGCTGTAAACTGAAAGAGAAGACATAGCTGTGAGACTTGAGATGTTCTAAATTGAGATAATGATTATACATTCAGCAAAGTATCATATTACATCAGCAAATAAATGCGTTTTGTAATTGAGAGATGTATCAAATTGTATGTCAAAAGCTGCTGGAGTAAGGAAGTTGCTGGGACATAACTCATGTGCCAGGCTGAAGTAAAGGGCGAGTGTGCAGCAGAGGGAATGACTGAGAGAGGGTTCAGGCATTCCCAATGACAATTGGATCTACTTTTTTTATCATCAGCAGTGACTAATGCAAAAGCCCTCATTTCTTGAGAGCAGCCCTGAGGAGAAGGATTTGTGGGTGTCAGTTGATGAAAGACTCAACATGGACCAGCAAAATCTTGGGTTCAGAAACAGAGTGACAACAGTATATCTGACCACAACATTAATCATGAAATGATCACCTTTTCTTGCACTGCAGTGTATCCCTTAATTAAGCACCTTAAATTTCAGTAGTGAACAAATAGGCAAGAACAAATGTATTACCAATAAAGCCTATGTCCTGTATATGGCATACAACCCAATCACTCCCTAGGTAATTGCAACCTTCAAGGAAATCAGGAAGTAGGGATCAACATTTGAAAGACAATATTTTTCCTTTAAGAATGAAAAAGGAGAGGATTTACATCACAGAGATACATACTCATCTATTGAAAAGTGTCTAAATCAGCAAATATCCTTCCCTCACTAAACTAAAATCTGTATATAGAAAGATCATTGAAAAGACCTGTGGCATATCAGAATTAGATTTGTACCTTTGTCACTTTTTAAACTAGAACAATCTCCTCCGCCTATTTCCTAATGTCTCCTTGTTTTCCCAAGTATGTAGGTTAAAGAGGTGATTGTTTTTGCACATGAACTGCTGTATAGGGATGATTGTCCTTCCCACAGGTCTTTGCAGAGCTAAGCTACAGCCCTAACACCGCTGTGTCCAAAGCAGTCCATGCCTGCCCTGTCAAAGTTTAAGCTTTCCTTTCTACTGAAGAGATCCAGATGAAGAGGAACAATCAGTCAACACTTGCCTGCAACAAAATACACATCTACAACCTAAAAGAAATCAGAGGGTGTCTTTGGCTTCTGTTTCATAGGGTCTCTTCATTGGTCTAATTGGGATGGAGGAAAATGAAGGACTGAGTGTTGTGTGTAGATTTGTTCCCTTTGCAATTGTAAAACGGTTTTGTGTTTTTTTTTAAAGCCATAGAGATTGTACTCAGATGATAGGTTACTGTGTGTTTTCACTGCGTACCCAGCAGAGAGGACTATATGCGACATTGTATTTTCATAAGATTTCAAGGGATGCTTTAAGTTCTACTTACCTAATTAAAAGACATAGCAGTAAATAAACACATTTCAGTATAGAGTAGCTCTAGCCTCAACATTGTTCACAGTACTCCTTTTGTGTACTGTTCCTCAAGTTATCTTTCAGAAACATTGCTGCAAAATATGTTCTACTCGCTAAAAATTGAATTTCTAATAGAGAATTAACCTATCTAGTTTGATGTCATTTATCAGTTACAAAAGTTTAGTAGACGAGAATATCTTTATTTCCTGACTAAAATACAGGTAAGCTTTAAAGAAAAATCTGACTTTGATTAGGCAGGCTCACGCAATTTTTTCTTGATAAGAATCTAGCTTAAAATTCCATGGTGGGGATCAATTTTAATTTACACTGGATAAAGAACAGTAAAGAACTGCCAGAAATGAATTGCCCAAAAGCTCTTTTTTATTTTTTATTTTTTGTAAAACCACCTATAATGAGACATGACTTATGCAATTCTAATTCAGAATACTTCAGCCGTTTGTGAGAAGCTGTGCTGTAGAACAGCTTTATTGGAGCTAATGAGTTTTCCATCAGTTTGGATGATTGAAGACTTTTTCTTACTAATGTGCTCTGAATTTTTACTTATTTCTTTATATTTAAACAGATTGTTTTAGATTAACTCTGTAATAGGGGATAAAACAGCTCTGGAAAGTGTTTCTGGGTGCTTCTGTTGAATATTCTTAAATTGATAAACTGGCCCTATGAATCATTTGGGATAACATGAAGAAGTAAGCACATATCAGGGACCATTTCCAAGTACAGTGTGGGCGTAGCTACCTTGTTTTATGGGGCAAGGAAGATTAATAGATTGTAAAAAGGAAGTGTGCTCACAGACCTCTGGGCTGGAGAACAGTCTCAAATATCCTCAGTCAGGTTTCGTAAAATATAGACATTTATACTCATTTGTGATCTGGACAAGCATTGCTTGAATTCTGTCTAATGTTTACAGTAATGTTAACTCAGTGTTTTCTTTCTAAATACTTTAGAGCAAGTATACTTACTCTCTAACCCTTTGAACTGTATCTTTGCTTATGCTAAGAATTTCTTACCCTTCTAATACTGCCTCACTTAAATTAGGACCTACAAATGCTGGTGTTAATCACCCTAGCCCTCTTCAAGAGAAAATATTCAAACAAATTGAAGATGCAAGACAGTGTCTAAAGAGAACTGTCACTGCTGCTTCCTTAAACACAATGGTCCTCTTTGTCTCTACGTGAACAGAAACTGCTTAAAGTCAGCATGCTTAATACACAGCACTGTAGTGACTGCCAGTCAGAAGCATTGTAGAGGAAGCACGCTGCTTTCAATGGCTTTTGCCAAGTACCTATGATAAATGAGATCTCATTTGATCCTTAGATTTATATTAACTGCAATATAACTTGGCTGTTGCTGAATACAGAACTGCATATGTTCTTTAAGAATGCCAAGCAGTGTAAGAAGTAGACTTTCTTTATTCAGATTCTGCATATGATTTATTAAATTGTTAAAAGTCATGTTTTCATGTGGATAAAAAGACAGTTGGTATTCTGGAAGCGATTATTGTTACATCCTGCAATTGCAAAGGATGTAGGGAATGCTTAAAGCAAATGTTTACATTACCTGTTGACCGTGATAAAATACAGCTAAAAGGAACATTGCCATCAGTAGTAAAGATGCCTCCTTTGTACCCAGGAAGTCTGTTCTGAATAAATAAAGAAAAATGAAATAAAATACAGTTATTGATTTGTCAGTGTTTATTGTAACTGCAGAAAGTTCATTCTGTAATGCACCCCAAACTTTTTCTTTTTCTTTAAAAAATATTCTTTATTTGAAAATTTAACCTACAAATGCATAATTTCAAGAAGACAGGAGTGTTATTTGTTGTCCACAAAATTACTTAATATAAGTAAGTCTCAAGTCTCGCATACAAAACATTGATTAAAACATTAAAGAGAACTAGTCCTAAAATGGAGTCCTTCATAACCCACTAGTTACAGGCCTAAAGCCTGTTTTAATCCTATATACTGTGATGTTTTGAGCCTGACTCACCAGCCAATCATTCAACCATCACGTTCTGTTTTAGTCTAGCTGCATTGGGAATTTTATCCAGGAGAATATTGTGAGAACAGTATTAAAAGTTTTGCTGACATCCAAAAAGATGACATTAGCTGGTGTCTCTTGGTCAGTATCAGGTGATATTTGTCGGGAAATCTAAGATGATAGAAAAACTAGAGTGTGAAAAACAGACCTTGATGGAAACTAATTCAAATGGAAACTTGTTTGTGAGAGATCTGACTAAAGTGACCCTGTGGCCTGATGAAGAATTTACAGTAAGGAAAGGTATTATTATGGGATGAGTCAATAGTATAGAGCAAAACATCCTTGTGTAGAGGTACGAAACATCTTTGTTGTCTGCAATTTGAAATTCAAGTGTTCCCATTTTGAAGTTGGGAAACATGGTGTCCCAAAGATTTCATCCTAGAAGGACTCTAAGCCTCAAATGTAGAAGTTACATATATTTGTTACTGGATATTATAGCAATATAGTAATTGCAGAGACATATGACTTTCACACTGGGTTGCAATACTTTCTATTAAACTAATTAATATAGCTAAGCAAGTAGAGAAACTTCTGGAAATAGAACCTTCAAGCTTGTGCTCCCTAACACTAATGTTGAAGCTCAAATCATGCTCTAATATTGGAGTTATTTAGCACTTGGTACATCTCTGTCCTGTCACTGCCTTATCACCTCCTCCTTCTGGGAAGGATGCCTGGGAGGAGGAGTATGTCCTTCAAATAGCCTCCTACAAAATGTTATCATCCCTATATTTCTTAGATCTCTGAGAGTCATGTCTTAATTTTTGACATCTGTACAAGTAAAACTCTGCCCCTAATAATCAGATGTTCACTCATGTTTGCCTAATAGGAGGTATAAATTTCAGTTAGTACTGCTGGAGTTTCCAGGACTAGAATCCAGTGATCTACACAAAACATGAACGGACTATGAAAGACAGAAGAGATAATTTCTGCTTAATATTTAATTATTATCATGAAATGAGCATTTAAATAAAAAAAACCTGAGGGAAAAAAAACCTCAGAGCATAAGTCTTTCTGGATTTGTCATTGCAACCAATGGTATTTTTAACTATGATGCTCTCCAGTACATGTTTAGTCTTGCTACACTTGGACCTTTAATATAGATATAGATATAGATATATAGAGATACAGATTAGATATAGATATAGATACAGATTAGATTTAGATATAGATATAGATATAGATATAGATATAGATATATAATTCTATTTTACATACATACAATTTTAATAATCATAGCCAGTTCCTAAAGAAAGCTGTGAACACTTACTCTCCATTGTGGTTTAAGTGGTCGTATTGAAGGAAAAGTGAAGCATAAATAGTCTCAGTCAGCAGAGCATAGATTGCAATCATGATGAGAAGTACTGCCAGCTTCAGGACAGAGTTGAGACGAAGAAAGACTGCACAGGTCACCATTGCCAGCACACCAGTAAAGACAAAATACTGAAAAGAAAAAAAAAAACAACAGTCATTACTTTTGGCTATCAGGGATTATATATTCGATCCATAAGTATCTACATAAATGATCGAATATTCATAAATATCAAAAAAGGTTTGCCTCAGATTTGGCTCTCAGGTAAAGTGCTTGCTATACTTGAATGTTCAGTTAAAAATCTTATTTTGCATGGCACCTCCACATTAGCAGAAATCCTCATATTTACTTCAATTTCTCACTATTAGAAAGAAATCGGCATCCTGTATTATGAAAGGAGGAGAGTGATAGATGCTGTATGTAGTAGCATGTTATTTATTAGTCAACTGAATGAGAATCATTTTTTCTTCCTTGGATTCTGAATTTTCACAAAAGTTACGTTAATCAGTATAGGAGAATCATATTCCTGCTTTATCCTTCTCCAGTTCTATCTAAAGAGAGGATAAAGTGCACAGGTTGGAATGCATTATTATTATTATTATTATTATTTTTATTTTTAATACTGTAGGTCAAACACAGCTTAAAATGTGATGCCTGGAAGTTTTATTCATATTTCGTTTTCTAATCTCATTATCGTCTCACGTTTCTCAACGATTAGTCATCTGTCAAATGCAATCCATACACCTGATACTCGATATAGAGAGATAATCATCTCCATGAGTTATTCAAATCTGAAATGGCAACATCAACACCCACAGTCCAAATGTAGTTTAAATTAATTCCCACCATAAAGCTTTAGGAGAGATTGCAGCATTCATTTTTCTTACAGCACTTTTATTTACTACAGATCCTTTGTAGAAAAGTGCATAGCTCTACAACTTGCAGAATACTGATGGCAATATCATGACACTGCCTTATGACTTTCTGTGTGACATACGCATGATCAACCCATTGATTGTGATATCTGCTTGCTCATCATAGAGAAGATTTCTTTCTTTCAAATGGAAATTTACAATCACTACATTAGAATGACTACTATTTTTGCAATATAAGAAATTTTAGTCTTCTCTAGCTTCATATGAATTAAGTAGCACATTTTCTTGAGTTGGCATATTCAGTCATTGTTGGACGTTTTTCTAATTATTTTAAAATATACAAGATAATTATCAAAAATCAGATATCCAGATAAATCTGCACTCACAAAAAAGAAAGCTGGATGAACTATATTGGTCAACCATTTCCTAACGTCTTTTCTTGTCATTGTTCAGGAGTGAATGAGGATATCACTAGCGAGTCAGGGCCTCCATTTTCCCTAATGATTTTTAATGAAGAATCAAAGTTTGTTTTGACTTCCAATGAAATGTGGGTCTTGTCACATCTTGACATCTCACTTCTACTCATATTTCAGCTCTGTGCTGTACACTGTCTATGTATTTCCATAGTTTTTCTGTGAATGGGAACAACAATAAAAAATATCTGGGTACATAAAGGTTCTGGTTGTAATGTTCTGTTAAATTGTAAGACTGATTCCTTCTGTAACCCATATCAGTTTTTTCTATCTATGTTACGCTTCAGCTTTACAGAGCTATTGAGACACCTGACTTCACCACCACTACACAGGTCACTGATTCCAGGTAGTAGTTATGTAAATTTTGTTATCTGTGCCTCAGATTAAAAGTAGCCTCAGAAGTACCTCAGGATAGGAACAGATGTCTGAAAAGGATGCAGATGAATTGAACGTCTGGTTCTTCAGAGGTACTGGTTTGTCAAAATCACACCATAGCTGTGAATAAAGAAAGAAAATAAACTCAGGGCTGTATTGTGCACTGGTGACTATGTGACTGGTGGCTGGGTTCAGGGCATGCAACTGGCTGATCTACTGCTTTCTGTCCCAGATTCCTAGCTTCCAGGAAGGACTAAATGGACAGCAAGAAGAAAAGAGGGGATGAAAGGGAAAAGAAACAGCTATGCACACACTACAGTCATTCCAGGTAACCTTCCTATGCAATCCTGTTCCCAAAGTGGAAAAATGAGCTCATCTGACATTGGACTCTCAATAATTACTCCCTGAAAATGCATATACTGTGCTACAAATTATGGAGAAAAATTATTAAAATGTGAACATAAAATCAGGCCGCATTTGTACAATTGTACAAATTGTACAATTTCTTTCAGGTAGGGTTTCCTGATTATTTGCTATAGATGTTATCCTTACAGAGATGGGACAAAATGTCATGACATTGCGCAGAACTGGATTGGGTCAAACCATAATGCAGTCCCAGAACAGTAAGTGAAACATCCAGAATGGATGTAAGTGAAAAATGCTTCATTATACAATAGTTGTGAGAATTGTATTCAGAAAAATTTCCAAAAAATATTGCTTTTTAGTCTTCAGGCCTTCTATTTTAGTAGTATTTCAAACTAGTTGTATTAAATATAAACAAAATGGTAGTTTTGAGTTGTAATACATTAAGGACTAAGAACACAGGAAAAAAAAAATCATTAATAGTTTCATATTTTGACAGTTAAAGCAGATGGAGTTTCCTGTCACATGTATTAGCCCAATATGTATGTTTATACTAGGTCACTGCATCAACCTCTTGTGTGCAAACTAGTTTCCCTGGCCCTCTTACTAACGGAGAGAGGGTTTTTTTTTTGTTTTGGTTTTTTTTTTTGTTTTTAAATGAAGTCCAACTACTTATAATTAAATTCGAATGAATTTTGAACTTGGAGCTCTCTTGTTTGATATTTCTGTAACTTCATCATCATTGCACCAGCATTTTCTAGATTTTCTGTGCAGCCTTGCATGACAACTGATAAAGATACCCTATGCAAGTTCACGAGGTGTGCAGCACCTCTATGCAGGTCAGAGTTCTGTGACAGCCAGTCTGGGTGCCTTTTTAAAAGATATTCAAGAACAGAAACTTTTTTTTTCTTCTTTTTTTTAAAATAATGTTTATGATAAAGTGAACTACAGAACCCATCTTCCCACCCTGTGAAACCAAAGCCTTATGGTCCTTCTTAGAAAGCATCCAAGTCTTACTCCACTACAGTTGGCTGAATTCTCAATGGATGAACATAGCTGAATGACTGAGCTGCATTGATAGCTTTTAGGTACACGTAGGTCAACATACGTCAAAATAATCAACAACAAGCAATGGAGAAAATCTTGTAATCAAAATACTCTTAACAAATAGAGTATAGTCACCTTGTTGCAAGGACAAAATTCATTACATCAAAATATTACATCAAATTCAATTTAAAATCCTCTGAATTCTATAGCACTCCTTAGTGATGTGTACTGTAATGCACCAGTGCTGTTAGGAAGCTTTCAGCCCTGTCATTTACCATATGTATATTTTCTCAGTGGAGACATTCTTTCTCCAACTGATTCTCTTATCACAAAGGAACCAAGACAAGTGATGAGTCCTTGCATACTGGCAATCTGAATTCAATCAAGGATGAATGACAACAATATAAAATAAGACAACCTGATATTTGTTAGTGAAATTTGTTAGCAAAAGGTGACACAAATCAGTGAAGTATCAGATTTCAGTATCATTTCTGCAATTATATACTAATTGTAATTATTACAGGATAATTATCATTGCAGTTGTGTTATAGTTGCTATTATTTTATTGTCATTCAATGCTTTCTTGGTCTCATCCATGAATAACAAAGTTCAGCTGAAAAAGCACAGCTAAACCATAAGTGAAAGGTACCCCAGGAGATGAAACTGTAATGAACGTGTTATTTTTTATGTATTACTGTGATATTTACTTTCTTCTTTGCATAGACTTCAACACCTAACAAGTCGTGTAGCCTGATTACCTATTCAGTTCATGTAAAGCTGTCTCACATTTATGAAGACATCCAGATAATCAGGACTCCACTCTATTTCCATGTGTATTAAATGTCTTCCACTGACCCAACTCTTTAACATGTGACTTTGTATAGTGTCAGGCCCACAGTATTTAATTAGCAATATTTTTATGTAAGCACAATTGTTTAGCAAATATTTAATACATACCTTTCCTCAGTTATACTGACAAAATTTGCTCTAGGTTTGTAATATCTGGGTCTTAGTGGAAACATGTACACTGGGAGTCCAGTCAAACTAAATTCCCTGTGTGGGCAGTGGAGAGAGGAAAATCTCTTTAACGGGACCAGTGCGATCACAAGACATGTTGGGGATACCTTTTCTTCCACACTGATCATAAAAAGATCTGCAAGCAACCATGTCCATAGTTTGATTTGCTTCAGCGGATGTGAATCTGGGATGAAGGAATCTGATAAATTCACTAAATGAGCAAATGGCAAGTCATGATTAGAATTTAGGATTTTTAACTTTTCTCCTGCAGTGATGTTACTGGCCCAATGTCATCTGCTCTGTAGGTATGTTCTAGTTTTGCTGACTCTTCTCAGTTTTTAGCAGGATAATTGACAGGAGAACTGTGTGTTGAGGAATTTAATATTTACAAGCATTACTTGGACTAATATATATTATATATATATTGAACAGAAATTAGCAGAAGGGCTTTAAAATATATGATTATCACGAGGAAAAGTAATTAGATATTTCAGAAATGCATAATTCAAGCAACAAACTAAATTTCCTGAAATTGTGGTACTTTGCCATATTTAAATCATAGCTGGCTTATAAACACATTATTTAGCAAGTACTTTAGCAAGCTTAATAATTCATAAATCATTTTATCCTGCATAATAACCAGTGGTTCCCTATGAAGCTTACAATATTTATGATGGCTCCAAGAAAATTAATCAGAATAGATGCAAATATAATGACATTCCTGGCCAAGTAGGTCTCATTAATCCAGCAGCAAGTTTTCCGGAGCATTAAGGGTAAACATTTGTAATCCTCTGCTGTGGTGATTAGCACAAGAGCGGAGTGCAACATAATCAGAATAGAAAATTGAATGACCATTGGTATCACCCTGGGAAGGAAAAAAAAGAGAATCCAGCATTAAACCTCATCACTATACCACTGCTAACAAAAAATTATCTGCCAACAGGTAACTCTAGGAAAAGTCAGTTTTCCTAGTCAACTAGTGTCTGAGCAATCAGAATCTCCATTCTTTCTGGATGCAGTTGTCCTTTAAGTTGCTTTTATAGCAGATCTATTCACACTGTAGGATTTTGTCTCCATACAGATATATATATATATATCTCTATATATGTCTTAAAATTATTCTGTATTGCTGGTTGTAGATTGTAACATCAGAAGTGACTAGGGCAATGATACAGCTTGATTTCTGACATGTCAGGATATGATAACTACAGAAATGCAAGATTTCCCTGATTTTAATTATTAGTGAGTGAACTGCTGCTACAAAAAGAATATAATCAACTTCGAAAAACAAAATAACACTCTCCAGATCAACTATTTTCACAGAAACCCTTCTAAATATAAAGCAGATGAAAATGTATTCTGTGGACTGAACATCAAATGGACAGTTCAGTTCCTTCAATTCCTTTGAACAAAATGATTAAAGACAGAATTTTGTCTAGTCCATCTTTTATTATATTTTTCTAAATCTTTTTTTTACCCCCTTGCTTAAATCTAGGACATGAAGTCAATCAAGTAAATCACATGCTTGAGAAATGTGGAAAATTATTTTATTTCACTCAGAAAAAAACATTCAGCACTTCATAAACTAAATTTTGCTGTTCCCACTTGGACCAGTTATTCTCTTTTTGCACTTCTCAAGATTTTTATGACAACTAAATTTGTGCAAATTAAAAGTAACTTTACTGTTCCTTCAAAATTCTCCTTTCTTCATGCTGCTTTCTCTTACCTTTTAAGAACTGGAGTAATCAAGTAATTAACATTTCTAGTGTCCTAGTTCTATACATTCCAGAACTCTATAACAATTTACTTGTAATGTCTCAGTAAATAAAATATTTGAAAGAGGACTATCAGAGCATCCCAGATAGACTTCTACACTTCCAGTTGGCTGAGTGTATGTGTCATGTACTCTGCTAATTAAGCTTTTGGTAAGTATATGTTTTATCTTATTAAAAATATGAGTAGTTTTTTGTAGCACAGAATTATGTCAGAAAACATTTCTAGATTATATAGGAAAAATACAAAAATTGAAGTTCTGTTGTCTAATAAGCTGAAATACGGTGAACAATGCATTAATGTCTGTTGAGAGCTTCTACGTAGTGATATTAGATTTGAAACTGTGTACTACTGGCACACAGTGCTATCTTACACTTCAGCATTTCATTCCAACAAGATTTTCCAGAAGTATGTATGTGACTACTACAGAAAACAGCAGAGCTTCCCCAAAAAGCTCATCTAAGAAGTAAATCTTGCTTTTGAAAGAAGGGAGGATGTAGCAAGTAAGAACATACTGCATTATGAAGGGAAGAATGAATAATGAAGAAACAAAGACTGGAGAAAGACCACAGACTTAACGATGTGCAATTAAAACTTTTCTGACAAGAGTTACAGGATTCACTGAAAGTTCCAGAGACAACAGATTATTTGATGATGTCACAAAAGCAGTTTCTATCTTTGAAAATACACAGGAAGACACTGATGCTTTCTGTAAAATAAAATATGTTCATAGATACTCTGAGGATGCACTCATGAACAGAATCTCAGAAAAAGGACGTGGGCGTGAAATTAAAAATCTGGGAGATAGAAATCTTTTTTTTTTTTTTTTTTTTTTTGACGGAACTGGTAATGTGTGGACACTAAGATTCTAGTTTCTCCCTCACTACTGTCTACACAAATTTTAGAAGTAGTACATTGTCCAATTATTTTCTTTATTATCTTCTTATTATTTTCTTTATTTTCTCGTGAAGAGAAAAATGAATACAAGAAAATGAAGACAGTTAAGAGGGAGCAGTAGAGTCAAGATAAAAGAGTAATAGAGTCAAGATAAAATAAAGCCAGGGAAGAGCTGGACAATATGGTCATGGAGAATTAGTCAAGAGAGCTTATCAAGAGAGCTGTGTAGTTTAGGTATCCAAAGATTCATCTTACTACCAAGAATTCTCATATTTATTCAACTGAAAAGCACCTTGTGATCCTGTGATTGACTTGTGGCTATATTTCAAATCCAGAGCACAGACACTGGTTTACAAGAATTATGTTAGATGAACTGCTTCAGTTTAATCACTAGAATATTCTGCAATAGCCTTCCTACTTTCCAAAGCCATATGACTGAAATCCTCTTTGGAACTGATAGTTTCTATCTATATCTTATATAAATATAGACAGTCTATTTATGCATATGTAGCCCACCACTGCTGCTGACCTAGACTGACCCAGCTTTAAATGAAACCAGAATAAAGCATTAAAAAAGATTAGGGTCAAGTCTCAAGATGTCAGACCAGAGGACAAGAAAGCGTGAGTTCTTATTTCAGGTTTCCACACTCTAAATTTAGGACAAAATGTTATTGTGTTATAGTACTATACAGACAGCATCTAGGAGCCTAAATCTGGAATATAAATCCAAAAATGCAATACAGCCTGCTTAGGTCCCAGGGAAACCATGTCCTTGTTTTTGTTCGTATTAAGTATTTAAGGAGCAATTCATCTGTTGTGCCTATACAACTGAATGTTTGTCTTTTTCTCTCTTGTCTTCTTAAGACAAAAACAAAACAAAACTCTTCACATCTAAGACCTCCAAAGGATCAGTCCAATATTTCTGTTAAGATTATACTGACGGTATATTGGTAGGATTAAGTAAGGAAGAAAACATTCAGAGGTTAGAGGAATTGGAAAACAGCAACATAAACTGCTGCCAAAGAATTTCTCTCTGAAGTGGAACACCAGGGTTAGGCACCCTCTACATTGAAGAAGCAACTCAGGGCCAAATGATTTTTATCCCAGAGGTTCCTTTAATGTCAAGATCAAATGAGGTTTGAAATTGAGCTTTTGCCTCCCCTCTTCCTGATGCACAGTTGGAAATCAAGAGTTGTGAAGCCAGAAGGAAAATTTATGTAAAACAAAGCATGCAGATGTCTAAATGAACAATTTGAAATCTTCTTTTCTCCCCGCAAAAGAATAACCCTGGGAAAAAACGTTAGAAACAACTGTAGCACAGAAGTTCACCCTAGTATAATCTATTGTCCATGTGAGCATATAGAATGTTCATTGCAGGAGATTAATCAAACTCCCAGGACATTCAGATGGAGAAGATGGATCACTGTAAGATAGGCAATGTAACTTAATGGCTTCACAGAGGATAATTACAGCAGAAATATGGCATTAGTTTATGTCAAATACTATCCCCGACTCAATAATTCAAAGCAAGAAAACTGCTGATAATATTGTTAACTTCTATGTGGTTCTTGTCAGGGAAAAATATGAATGGATCCAATATTCATCCTGTAGGAGACAGACAGAAACTGAGATAAAATACAGGAACTCCCAGACACAGTAGATGTAGATGTAGCGATAGAAAGTAGATGTGATAATAGAAAGATGATTCCCTTATTGAAAACACAGATCGTGGCAAACTATCTAGAAAAGTCCCTGCAGATACTTTATGATGATTTAAATAATGTTTTCTTTCACTGATTCAAAAAATTCCCAAAAGACTCAGTTTAGAAAATATTCAGATGTGTTTAAGCAAATACATAACTCCATCTCCATTCAACAGAGCATGAAGACATTATTTGAAAGGCAATTAATTGTGTTGTATGGGTAAATTACCATGAGGAGTGTAAATTCTCTGAAAGCTATTCCCTGGAAATTATGTCCATGTTGCTCCCCTAGGGTAGTTCATTTCTCTGATATCTATTAGAGGTATAAACAGAAGTACTTAGGATTTTCTGAAATAAAAAAAACCAAAATTTGCCTTCTTAATTCTTTACAGTGGTATTCAGGTTCTGAAAGAACATAAGAATGGCCACAAAGTATTTGTGCACTTATACAAACCTTTTTCAAAAGGGATGACAGTAAATACTCTTTCCCCAAATATCTTCACAGCTTCTAAAAATTAACATTTAGGGGAATTCCTGAGGCCTGCATTCCAAAATTTTATTTAAGAAATTCTACTGATCTTACCTTATACAAAATACAGTACAGGTTGAGGGATGACCTGCTGGAGAGGAGCTCTGCAGAGAGGGACCTGGGTGTCCTGCTGGATGACAGGTTGGCCATGATCCAGCAGTGTGCCCTTGTGACCAAAAAGGCCAATGACATACTGGGGTGTATTAAAAAGAGCGTGACCAAGGGAGGTGATCCTCCCCCTCTACTCTGCCCTGGTAAGGTCTCATCTGGAGTCCTGTGCCCAGTTCTGGGCTGCCCAGTACAAAAAAAAGACAGGGATCTCTTGGAAAAAGTCTAGTGGAGGGCTACAAAAATGGTGAAGGGCCTGGAGCATCTCCCCTATGAAGAAAGGCTAAGTTAACTGGTTCTGTTTAGCTTTGAGAAAAGAAGACTGAGAGTGGACCTGATCCAGGTCTATAAATATCAAAGTGGCATGGCCAGACTCTTTTCAGCAGTGTGTGGAAACAGGACAAAGGGCAACGGCCAGAAACTGGAGCATAGGAAGTTCTGCACGAATGTGTGCAAGAACTTCTTTACGGTGAGGGTGACGGAGCACTGGAACAGGCTGCCCAGGGGGGTTGTGGAGTCTCCTTCTCTGGAGATATTCAAGACCCTCCTGGACGCCTACCTGTGTGACCTGGTGTAGGGAACGTGCTTTGGGAGAGGGGTTGGACTCAGTGATCTCTGGTGGTCCCTTCCAACCCCTATGATTCTGTGATTCTGTGAAAATATCTAAACTTTATTTGCATTTACTCATAATTTAAAGCCCATTTAACTTTCAGTTAAAAAAATCTGCAAAGAATCTGTGACATGCTGGAGGAAAAATAAAAGTACCATGCAACATGGGAAAGCAGTTGCAGGCATGGTGGCTGTGTGACTCCTTCTCCATTAACTACAAAAGCACCAGTTACCCTCACAAGAATTAAGACAGGAGAAATGTCACCTATTTTTGCTATTATTGCAGTGATTGATATAGCTAGCAGCAGAAATAATTTTGTAAAATGGGTTCCTTTAATAATAACCATAAATCTTCTTGTACATACTGAAAAAATACAAAAATAACAGCTACAAGGAGTGAAGAATTTTTAATGTACTTTGTGAGGACTTCAGTCAAACAAACTTTCTAGAATTAGAGCACTATAGCACATAAGGAAAATGCAAGGTCAGATGCTATTCTGGATATGTTCTCATCTAAGAACAACTATGAAATACATGGAGTGCGCAGTCACTCACTTGCATCTAATCATCATTTTGTTATTCTGAGACATAAATGTAGTGAAACAGATCTTCTAGAGGCGATCCAAGAGATATCGCTACATTAATGTACATTAATTATCTTCATAGTTATTTCCCAGGAACATATAGACTAAGTTTCATCCGAGTCTAGAAACCACTCAAGAATTATGATTTTCTGGACACTGTCATTTTAGTACTTTCTTTGCTAAATGGGATTAGAGGTATATTTTGCTGAATAGTGACAGCTAGTGTGTTAGACTATGTTACACAGACCAGCATAGAGATTACAGCTATGTCACAGTTTCTTCACTTCAATAGGAACCTGCTGTTTGGTCAGACCCAGGCTGAAGCAGATATGCGAGATGGTCTATCAGATCACCTATTGCTGTTGCTTTATAAGGGCAGAACACTGTTTTTCCAAGCTGGGTAGTATACATAATAATACGGTACAGCAATACCATTTTCTTATGTAGCATGTAAGAAACAAAACCAAAACAATCACTGATTCTCACGTTGATTATCAGTCAATTAGCAAAGAAGCAACATTCTAATTCTGGTTTATGATCACTGAACTGAAAGCAGAAGACCATACTGTGCTGAACTCCTGTAAACTGAAGTTCAAACTTTTCTCAGTGGGCATTTTTCTTCAAAACTTAACAGTACAGTCCAAGCATTACAATACAATCAACAGATTCTCATGAAAATGGGAAACTTCAGATAATATGATACAAAAGTAGATAATAAAGGGGAGGAAGACAAGGCCAAAAATATTTTCAAAGAGTTTCCAGAACAAACAAAATTTATTGGCTCAATTCACATATAAAAATGTTACCCCACAGTTTGGTTTTCCCAAGAGTGCATTTAGATATATAGCAATATATCTTTGCATTTACCTGGAAGAAGGAAGCAAGCTTTGGATAGCAGTGATGAATACGAGAACAATAAATGCACATACCAAGTTTGATTTGAATACTTCATCTCGCATTTGAGAATACTAGAAAAAAAGAAAAAAGAAAAAATGAAGTAAGTTAGTTGTTAACTCATGTAGTGATTTCATAAAGGTTGTCAAGAAAAGTCCCTGTGAAGTTGCTTTACTAACTTATACTTTTTCCAATATATTTGCATAAAAGGAACAAACATGTATTAGAATCTTGCACTACTGTGTAGAATATTAAATACATAATTGCTTCGCCAAAGGAATTGTGGGTTCCTGAGGGCAAACACTATAGTCAGCTGTGACTGTCTGCATGAATTGTATTACAGAGGTGTCTTTGTGCTTGACAGATTGATGCCATTCTGTTTTCTTTTTTACTTAAAAACAAAACAAAACAAAACAAAAAAACAACCACAAACCAACAAACCCAGTTTTGGACATTCTATGACTTGGATGTGGGTCATTATCTTTGCATGTGAACATATCCAGAGGCTACACAAAAACATAATGTTGGCATTCTTCTTGGGGAAAAAATAAATAAATAAATAAAAATGAGAGTATTATTACGTAAAAGATCATCTGAATAGCTTTATTATTATCATTTATTCAGAAAGTAATTGTACAGCATATCAGACCATTGAATATGCTAGCAGGATCCATTTTACAGGGGTTACTAAGAAATGGATTAACAGATACATCAGCCAGTCACAGTGGATCAGTTTAGGTGGATATGTTGCCTGAATTCTCATCCAGTATTCAACACTGCTAATTCAACAAAACTCTAATCAATTACAGTAGATGAAGATTAGTCCTAAGATGTATTTGTCCCAGAGTGATGATACTAAGTTTTCTCCAGCTAATAAAATCTCCTTCCATAGGGGCCTGCTCCATTCATTTTACTTTCTCTGAACAATAAGTCATTTTCATTTAATCTTTTGTTGTTGTGCAGAAGCTGACAGTTAAATGTGAAGAAGAGTCAAAGAAGAACCACCTATGAGAATCTTTGTTTGGGAATTTGAAAATAAAGCAAACTATGGTTATAAGTGTAATAATTGAAAGTGTAATAACTGAGAAAAATCAACTGTGTCAGGAACATGCATTGAAAGAATTCAGCAATAAATGACTGCATTTTACTACTAAATTGCTCTTGAAGGAAAATCCTGTCTAGATTTAGGCTATAAACATTAAAGAATCGTGGAATCATTTGAGTAGGAAGGGGCATTTAAAGTTCTTCTAGATCAACTCCCCTGCAATGAACAGGAACATCTACATCTATATGGACAAACTCAAGATTCCGAAAATAGGGAAAAGGCTTTTCCCTTCCTTACTCCCATTTGATTTGAGTAACTGATGTGTTTATCTGTTGGTTCCTTTCATTTTGGATCTTCCTCTGCCATGATTATACCCTATGTATGCTGTTGTCAGAAACAGCAACACTTTGACATGATTTTTGATGGTGCTCACAGGCAACTCCATTTCATTTTGCTGCTGAATGCACAGAGGTACTGACCTCTATTTCATGTGCAGGGAAAGAGAGCATCAGTCTGCTTAATGGACTATTTATTTATTTATTTATTTAGTGGCACATTAAAAATCAAAGGCAAAAAGAAAGACATGTTTCTTAAAATATAACAGGAAATTCCAATTATTCCTTAGGGAAATTATGGACAATGAATTGAATGAAATACAAACATGGAATTGCCTGCTGCTGTGTCAAGCATCATCTCAAAGACACGAATGCTGTGGTCTAATCAGTAAGACTGATGTGATGAGAAATTGTTAGCATCTCTAAGGCAGTACAAACACCAATGACAAACACAGCACTTTTCTAGCAGCCAATCCCCTAATGGCTTGGAGAAGTCATTAAGGATAGATTAAGTTTCAAGATTCTTCCAGAAGTATGGGGAGACATGTGGCCAGCGGGAGCCATTTGGGATTGCAGGAAGAATCATAATGACAGCTACAAAATTTGTAGCTACAATGTCCCACTGATCTAACACACACTGGTGTGACTTGATCATGGTACAGAGGAGACTCATTGTGCGTCCCTTGGGACTTGAGCTCTTTGCCTTGAGTTCTGAATTGTTGGGTGGCACTGTCTAGCTATGGCCACCCAGCCAGCTAAAATTAAACTCAAATAATGAAGGCCAAGGTTCCTCCACTGGGTAATGCCAATCTTTTTTCTAGAATTTCTTGGAAAGAGGTGATGCTGGACATGCAATGGTCTTCATACATTCACCTAGATATTCTGTGCGCTGGAGAGGAAGATGGTTGGCATTATGTTCACTGCTGATCTTCTAAGTGAAAGGGAATGTAGTGGTTTTATTTTAAATT
This sequence comes from Coturnix japonica, assembly GCF_054131305.1. Taxonomy (NCBI): domain Eukaryota; kingdom Metazoa; phylum Chordata; class Aves; order Galliformes; family Phasianidae; genus Coturnix; species Coturnix japonica. Next base: position 8,060,548 of record NC_140664.1, on the reverse strand, counting down.
TTTTTTTTTCTTTTCTGTGGAGCAATGAGAAATCTCCTGCAGCTTCTGCTTAGCAAGGACAAAAGATGGAAACTCAAGGCTGGAGAAGAGATGGATGAACTTCCGAGGAGACCAAAGAGTAGATACATGTTCTACTGATAATCAATAACAGAAAAGAAGATGATCAAGAGGCTTAGAATTTGACAGGTGTTTCTTGCACAGATCCCTGGGAAGCAACTGGAAGTTTCTGGGTGTAATACAGAATACAAGAAGTGAGAGGTTTGTTTCACTGTCATTGAATTTCTCAGCCACCTGAAATTCTGGTACTGAGAAATTAACATATTTAGGAACTCAGATATTGAGATCTAATTTTGACATGAGGAAACCTGTACTGTGAAAGACCTTTTGATGTTTTCTGTGTGCTCATCTCACTGAAAATACACAGACTCTTCACCTCTAAGATCAGAATGGTTTATGATAGTAATACACATACACAGAAAGGCCTAGAATATGTTTATACAGATCTTTATACTGGAAACCTTCCTTAACAAAAACCCTTCCAGAATGCTAATCACCTTGCTCCATTACTATTGCTTATCCTCTCTAAAAGTACATGTTACTGATGTTTCCAAGTAGTTGCTACTAAGGTAGAACATCTCAATGATATCTTTTAATTTTTGGAAATCGTGTAAAGTATTATCCAATTTTCCTTATAAGCCATTACATGTTTGAAAACCCTCAGTGTTCTTTTTGTGCTACCATTAGAAATACTCTCTAGTGATATCTTTTTCCCTCTGTCTGCCTACATCCTATTTGTGAAAATAACCTCTAGCAAAACTGAGAGTAAATTAGTCTCTAAATGAGACATCAAATGCTAATGAGTAAAATAAAGATTAGTAATGACTAGTCCATTTGAGGAAAGGATCTGTACAGTACACCAGATGAAGATCTTGCATAAAACCTCTGAAGAATGTATTCTTAAAAATATTACTGTCGAAATAATACAAATATTGCAACAGAGAGATAACCCAGTCAGCAATGTAATCTTTGCTGCTTGCTGTGGAATCTACATTTATCCTATCACCAAAGTAGACTTAAGTTAAATGAGATAAGAGAGGAGTGGGAAGATGTACCACTGACTCAAACTACTGTGATATACCAGTGAGTTAAACTATTGCAAACTAGGAGCTGTGACAGCTCCCATACTGGTCTGGGCATGCTGTTTCCAGATATTCTTTACCTTATGAAACCTCAAAAGAAGTAACTCAGCACTTTTAGTACTACTGTCAATCTGCTGTCTGCAATCTCTTGATTGAATTGAATGAATAATAATAAAATCAAATAAACAACCAAAAATCCAAAACCAAAAATCCAACAAGACAGACAGTTGAAAAAGCTAGAAGTCCAGGATGACATCTAAAATCCATTTAAGGTACCCAAAAGGAATTCTGATTACAGTGCATGGTAGTCCTGTTACTTATGCAGGAGGAACAAATACGGGTTATTGCTCACATGTCTACTCACTTCTCTGTGGTTTCAGGTACAGAGCATTAACACAATCCCAACTGAACACAGTTCCTGTAACAATGCTTGATAGCAAGATCAGCTATGAGTACAAGTTGTTCTATGTACTGAATAGCTGTGGTGAGAGGTATTTTTAAGTAAAGAAGTAAATATCAGGCAAGTACCAGTGCTGCATGGGAGTGTGATGGCTAAATGTGAGGAAAAGAAGCTCCTTTATTTCAAAGTTACCTCTGAATAACAGCTGCCACTTCGCTGAACTGAAAGTAACTGGCAGCAAATGGAAACAGCAGTGTGAGATGGGAGACCAATAGACTTAATTCTGTCTATTTGCTTAGTAACACTGCAGAGAACAGCTCAAGATGTTGATGTAGAAGGTCATGATAAGCAGTTGCAAAATGTCAGTGACTAGAAGAAAGCATAATTCCAGACTGAATTAGGGGTTAGAGGTGGGGGGAAAGGGGGGGAGGGCTTCTAGTCTAAGTTTTTAGTTTTGTTTCCTGAATGGGCAGGAGGAGAAAAGGAAGAAGTGACATGAGTACAAGGCAACATGGAGTAAATAGCTACCTTCTGCAAGATAACATTTCTCCCAGTTGTTTTTTTTTGTTTGTTTGTTTTTTTTTGTTTTGTTCTGTTTTTCATGATTACCTGCATATAATAATTTAATACTAAGGCCAGCAGTAAATTGTGAAAGTTTCATTGCTAAAGCATCTGTAATTAATACCTAGACTAACTAAGAGGAAAGAGAAGAGTGTTTTCCACATTGTCCCACAAGATGATGCCTATAATGAAGAGTACATTGTCATTCATCATTCCTTAATCCATATAATCTCTTTGCTTTTTGGTGCTTTCCACATCCTTCTTTGAGTGTGCCCATGGTGTCTTTGCACTCAACACAAACAAGAAGGTTCCTGGCTGGCAGCTCTCCAACAGTTGGAGGTAGATAGATGAGAGCAAATAGAAGTGTTGACAATAAAAATACATATACATTCCCATTCTGTGCTAAGAACAATCTACTTTAGAGGGTTCAGCCCACTGTACAGAAAGGAACTGTGTTCGTTTTCCTGCATTTTCTGTTTGGTCCAGGCACCTAAAGAAATACTGAATGAAAGCACCATTTTCCAGCCCTTGCAACATATGTTGGTGTCAGAAATGTTACACTGCAAAGAAAACTATCAAAACTGATAAAATACTTTTTGTCATCAGGAAGTAAGTGTGAAGTTTGTCGTTACTGACTCTTTTGGTCTTGCTAAGAAGAGTGGCATTTCAGCTGCAGCCTTTTATTTCACTGTTCATGAGATCTGGGTTCCTGTCAGCTTTGCATGAGAACTCCACTGGAAGAAATATCTTCATACCTCTTCTTGCAGCACTGATGGCTTTTGGGGATTCTACCTTGTGTCTCAGTATCACAAAAATACATAGAGGAAATCATACTTTTTCCTTTTTTTAAGAAAATATTTCTCCTTATATGGGTTTGCTTTTAAAATAAGAGCTTCAGTGCATTTCAGGAAGATTTTTTCTTTTCCAGTGGTTTTCATAAAGCTCTGACCATTAATCCCAACCTGAGGACTAGTTTCCCATAAGTCAAGTAAAACAGTCTGTTTTCTGGTGAAAATGAATATAATGAAGGAGGTTTTCAGGTGTGCAATTAAATATTTTTCTTTTCTCTTTAGTCTAATTTCACATCCTAATATAGACCTTTCATTGCTGCATTTCAGTGGCACAAAAGGCAGCAAAATCATCTGAGATATACCTTTCCCATCCCATTCTGTGTTGGCATTCTGCATTTAAAAATCTTCCATTGCTTTGTCCTTTTTTATTTAATATGTATATATGTGTATGGATTAAAATGGAAATTAGTGGGATCTCACTGCTGCTGAGAAGCAGCAAAACCAGGAACAATATTTACCTCTTGAAAGTAGATTTTAAAGAAGGGATGTTTGCCACAAGGAATTTACAGACTAATTTTGACTTCAAATGGCATGGCATAGCAGCTGACATTGTGTAGATCAGATGGATTCTACCAGTAAAGGAAAGGCACATATTTATATAAATATATAGAGATAATGAATAGAGGTGTCATTTTATTAATAGACTCGCTCACTGTTTGTGCCAAAGCAATTTATTATAGGAAAGGATTAATTTGATAGGAAAGGGCTTGTACTAGGCAGAAATGAAATTCAGCAAATGGCTTCTGTTTTCAGAAGAGTTTGCTCAGTGTAGGCATTTTCCAAAAATTAAATGTGATCATTGTAGGGCTGTCACACCTGCATCATGACATTGCCCATTATGGCCTCTAGCTCAGCCCCACCTTCTGAAAACTGAAACAAAATAAAAGAAGAACAAAACCAGAACAGAAACAATGCAAGCTAGAACCTAGATCTTCTCTACTTCAGTGGACATTTATTACAATTTGAGCAGCAAGTAATGCAGCTAGCAAGACTCAGCTACCTTATGCTCCAGGCTGGAGTCTTTAAACATCAGTGAAAAAGGCTTGATATGCTCTCTTCTCAATTTATCGCCACTCCGTAAGTCGATGGTGTGCTCTATTCGCTTGTTAATTTCCTCGGGCCCAGACTGGACATGCAAAGCTTGTGCAAGATGGTTTGGAAGCAGATTTATTGAATTTCTTGTTAGGGCAGCCAGAGTCTAGGGGAAAGCACATGCAAACAGAATAAACCTGCTGGTCCCCTTGGGTTAAGAAATGCAATGTTTTAGTTCATGTTGCATTGCAAACCATTACAGCATTCCATGCAATTTATTCAATGAAATCTATAGAATTGTAAAATAATGTCTGTTCCACTAAACACATACAGTACATTACAGGAAGTGCTTTAATGTCCTGTTTTATACAGGTTGGCAGGTCTGCTGCTGTACTGAATGCTAGGAATACAATCTCCTTTCCAGATTCCACTATATAATTATCAGAGCACGAATGAGAGGAGTACACACCAAAATCACAACACAGTATCCACGTCAATGGTGTGTTTTCACAACTCAGAATGGAAGCTACAGAAACAGAAGTCACAAATAAAATGACAATAATAATATTTTTCTTGTCTTAATCTTACATTTACTGGATGTGTGTAGTTAAGGAACAGATCAACTAGGCAGGAGTAAAGAAGTCTGCATTCATGATTGCTTCAGCTTGGGTTTTCAGATAATGTGCTCTTCTTCACTACTGATATATTTCAGCCAGTCGATATTACAGTTAAGCTATAAGTTTGAATAAACATAATTCACTTTATTTTAAAAATATGATCCTGTTTCTTTAATCCCTTTGATATTTCACTGACAAATCAAAAAAAAAAAAAAAAAAAAAAAAGAAAGAAAAAAAGAAAAAAAAAAGAAAAAGAAAAAGAAAAAGAAAAGAAAAGAAAAAGAAAACCAAGAAAAGTCTCTTGCACAGCTTTGCGAACAAAAGCAAGTCAAGATAGTACAAAGGATATTTCACCTTCAGGAAAGTGGTAGAATCTGCTTTCATAAAAATGGCTTTATCTATTTTTATGTTACGATTTCATGACACAAACCACATGAAAGAGCAGGCTAATGGGAAAACAAAATCTATTACCTGTGATACTCCCAAGCATTAAGAAAAGCTAATGAATGTAAAGCATATAAACCTTCATACATCACAGCACAAGACAGGAACTCTGAACATGAAATATACTTCTGCTTTAAAAAAAATATCTTTTTGGGAAAAAAAAGCAAGGAACCTTTTCCTGTATTGAACTTTATCTTTTCATACTAGTTTTTCAGATATATTAGTCTTGGAGTTAAGTTGGTAGCAATAAGGTTGCAGCAAAATCCCAGGGAAACAATCAATTGACTCAATACTGTGCGCTTACATATTAAGGCACTGTTTTAGTTTAGGTATTTTTATCTTTTTTAAACTGGGCATTACAAGAAAGTTATTATTATCAGTTTGTGGGGATGAAATCTCACAAGAGAGATTGAAATAGCTGTTAAAAAACAAGATAGCATTAGATCCTGTTATGCGTATTAACTGATATCTCCATGGATAGTGAGCATGGAGAAGGTCCTTAATGTTTTAGTTGAGTATTATGTATTATTCACACAAAGGGAATGTTCTCAATTCATTTGAGAAAGTGACTATGTTTTCTTCAAATTGCATTTTAGAATTTGATTACTCTGAAGAACTGTCTTTCTGCTGAATGTATGAACTGGTTTAGAATTTGTAATGGATAGATATGGCACAATGTCAAGAGTATTGCAACAGTCGTTAGTATTGGTGCAAAAATGGACTCTGAAATTGTATTTATTTTCAGAGTGGAATAAGAAAAAATTTATCTGAGTTTAGCAAGGTCTCTCCCTTACACAAGCACACACATGTAAGACAATTGCTTTAGAGTAAATCCTATTAAAATAAAGCAAAATGTTACGCAAATTATTGGCCAAGTGTATGTTCTAACCACATTTTTTTTCTGGTATGATCTCCTATTCATCATTTTTTTTATTAAGATTCTCATTTGCCTCACAGAAGGAAGTTTGGTTCAGTGCTCATTTGAGCCTTTCTGATATTGAGAATAACTATTAAGTTCAATACAGGAACATATACAAGGATCTTTTAGGCAAAAGCCTTGCTAAACTTGAAGCTGAATATAAAAAATAGAATGAATTAAAAGCAGCAAACAAACAGAAAAATCCACCCAACATCAAAAATATTCTACAGACATTTTAAAAAATGGTTTTTGCTTCCTTTCAATAACGCTTTCTTGTAACAAGTCCAATCATCCTGATTTCAGCAATAAGGAACATTTGTAATCAGTGATATTTATAAAACTCTTGGAAGGATTTACATTTGTTTTTCATCATTTATCAAACTCCAGATCTTCCAAGGAAATAGGGAAATACAAGCTTAGATGCTTAAAAAACAGGGGAAAGGTAGGATTTTGTTCTGGAAGAAGACGTCAGTAAAATTCAAAGATTTGCAGATTCCAAGAATCCTTAGAGTTGGAAGAGATGTCTGAAGGCCATCCAGTCCAACTCCCCTGCAGTGAACAGGGACATGCACAGCTAAATCAGGCTGGCCAAGGCCTTATCCAGCCTCACTTTGAAAGTTTCCAGGGATGGAGCATCTACCACATCTCTGGGTAACCTCTTCCAGTGCCTCACTACTCGCACTGTAAAAGACTTTTCCCTTATATCTAATCTAAATCTACCCTCTTTAAGCTTAATATCTTTTCCCCTTGTTCTGTCACCACGGACCTTGTTAAAGAGTCTATCTCCTCTTTCCTATAGCTCCTCATTAAATTTTCAAAGGCTGCTCTCAGGTCTTTCCAGAGTCTTCTCCAGGATGGACAGCCTCAGCTTTTTCAGCCTGCCCTTGTAGGAAGGATGTTCAACCCCTTGGATCATTTTTGTGTCCCTCCTCTGAATGCACTTCAACAGATCTATTTCCCTCCTGTACTGCAAATTCCACATCTGAATTCAGTACTTCAGATGAGTCCTTAACAGTACAGGGTGATCATCTCCCTCAAACTGCTGGCAACACTTCTTTTGATGCAGCCCACAATTTGGTTGGTTTTCTGGGCTGCAAGGGTACATTGCTGGCTCATGCCCAGTTTCCCATCCACCAGTACGCTCAGGTATTGTTTTTGGAAAGACTGCACTCAATCTTTTCATCCTCCAGCTTGGATTGGTACTGAGGGTAGCCTCGGCTCTGGTGCAGGATCTAGTACTTAGATTTGTTGATCCTCATGAGGTAAACCTAGGCCACTGCTCAAGCCTGTCTAGGTCTCTCTGGATGGCGTCCCATTCATCTTGTGTGTCAACTGCACAGGTGTTTAGTGTTCCAGCTTCTATTACTGACCATATGTGTTCTGGATACTTTCAGTTGGTCAGTAATGCGCAGCTGTTGTCAGCTAAGATGACTTACAGCATCCTGGGAAAGTATCTAGAGAGAGCCAAGAGATGTGACATAGATCTTACAGAAGCCCCATGCACTGTTGGTCCAGTTAGGAAGTCAGCTGGGGTTTACTAAGATTTCTCAGACTGCTATAGGTAGCCACACTTAAGAAACTGTATGAAGCTCCTATTCAATACAGTGCTGGAGCATTCAGTTGTTTCAGCATGGGTGATTCACAGTACACAAGATGTCACAGAGTCTCTTCCTGGTTTTAGCAGATAGTCCAGATGACCACAGGTCTTTCATAGGTGCCTCGTTTAACAGAGCATGTGGGTTTTTCACACATCCTAGAACATCATGTATAACATCAGACCCTTATGCTTGGGAACTGAGCTCTATGGGAGGTTAGCACCTGAGACAGCCAGTAGACAAAAGTGTAGGTGCCTTGGCTTTGAACCAAATTTCATCCTGCTATTTATTCATGTTTGCTGTCTGGGCACTCTTTTAAATCTAGTTTTTCTGATAACTGCTGTGTTATCACTATAATATTCTTACCCAAGACACAGATATTTACATTTACTTCTGTCTGTTTCATGTCATTACAATCTCATTGTGGCCTCCAGTCTGACATCTGGTCACCATATTTTGCTTTTAGCTACTTCTTCTGTAAGGTGCATAAAATGATTCAAATCCACTGTCTTAACATAGAATAACTTATCTCTCTGACTTTCTTTGCTTTAGAAGAGAAACCCAAACACCTGTATCAATAACTAAGGGTTATGTTTATAACTGTTAAATGTAATATTACAGCTTTTATTAATATCTATGATTCTGTTCATAAAGAGTGGTTATTCTCTTCCTCACTCACATCAAGACACCTTCAATTCAGTGACTTAGGCTGCCCATGCAAAATGAAATTGAGGTAAAGAATATACATTGCAGTGAATCTGAACTGGGGCAAGAGAGCACAAAAGAGTGTCTGCCATTTCAAATTCTTCCAAGATACAAGTACAGCTTCAAGTGAGTATGGTTGCTCAGATTTTGTTGTAACTCGGAGCAGGCAAAGAATTCTTTTAAGTTCTGTCAGTAGTTACTCAGACACACAGAGTGATATTGTTGTGTTGCTGTTATTTAGATTCTCAACATCTACTTCAACCGGTAACTTTTATTAAACACTTATCTTTGTTTAAGGCTGACATTTCTCTGGAAAAAAAAAGTTATGTATCCTTGTAAAATTTAAACATCTGATCTGAATTTTGATTTGAAATACATTATTTGTGAGCAATAATGCCTATTTTCTCAACTTTAAAATCGAAAATTGCATAATAATCGAAGTATACATGGAATAGCAGATTATTTATATTTTTTTTCTGTGCCCACCCAGCAGCTACTGGAAAACTGTGTAATACAAAATTCTATTTACTTCAAGTATAATATCGAATTCTATTCCATTCTTTCTTAAGAAAAAAAAAAAAGGGAGAAACAGTTCTGGGAATAGATCATTTGCTGCCAAAAGACAAATATCTGGTGTAAGACAACAGCTTGGTTACACCTATTTCAATAATCTTCATGAACTTATAAATCATTAAGTGAGAGTTTTTTTTAAGAAAAGAACAACAAAAAAAAAATAGAAACGATAGATCTGTATTTTACTCCTCTTTGTTGTTAGCATCAAGGTCAGGTTTAGCTGAAAAAATGAACAATGGAATGACAGCCTATTCTCTGTAGATCTTTTAGAGTACAGAAATTGGAATGTTTTAAAGGGAAAGAAGAACAAAGAGAGAGACATCAGAAGAGGCACAGCAGCATGCACTCATACCTCTATTCCTAATGAAATGAGAATATATAGAAAGAGATACAGATAATAGTAGAAGGCAGTGTACATACAGATACACAGATGTACAGAACATATATAAAACAAGTGTTTTATATCACAGCAAACTACACCATGCTCCAATCCAGTTTGAAGAGATGCAGATACCACCATGGACCGTTTGATTGTGAAAACTTATCATTTCAGAGCAGATTTACAAGAGGTAGAAAATAGTTGAGAAAGAAAGACCTCCACACAACAACACTTGAAGTTCAACAGACAATGAAGACAGGTAAGATTAAGGATGTGCAGCAGAAGAAAGAATGTATTGTGTCATCACAGATCACTCAGAAAAAATGGAATATAACTGCAGCTGACCTTGTTTCATAAAGAATCATCAATCTTTCAAGTGCAGTGTAAATAGAGGTGTCTGAGGGCATTTTAACCTTTCCTGCTTTATTTACTCTATGTAAACAGACTTCACAAGCAAATTCTATGACTGTATAGGTATTGCTGTTTCCTGATGTGCTAGTAGTACAGTGCTTTTGGGGAAGATCTGATGAAGAAGTGTGTTAGTTGTTTCATATTTATATTAAGCCACTCATGACTTTAGCCTCTAATTCATTTCTTCGTTTACCTTAAAATCAGCATTTAAGTTGTATATACATATATAATAGATATATATTTAGAGGAGGAAAAGAGTAGAGTGAAATGGAGAGGAGGGGAGAAGAGGAAGAAGAGAGGAGAAGAAGACAGAACAGACACAGTATTTTTACAAGGTATTTTACTTTTTAACTCTTTTCTTTCCCTCAAATATCAATAAATTTTACTATGTTGTTTCCTCTGGCAGGAAGTCCACTCATACCTTTTGCCTTGATGGTAGTGCATTGATGCTATGCAATGAGATACACACTTCAACTAGAGTGTCCCAGATAGTTACACTAAATTTATATTTAATTTATGTCTTTAAGGACTGGTGCAATTAAAACTACGCTGTGTAGTATTTAATTTGAGCTGGGAAATAAAACTGAGAAGAAAGAAAATGCCTGGGCCCCTGGCATTTCCCCAGTTTGGATGCATGATTTATTTCTGCCCAGAAAAGATTTGTTTAATCATCTGCTTTTACAGTATGCATTAGAGAAAAGGTTAAAGATGAATTTGTTTTCTCTGAGGCTTCCATTATTGAAATGCATTCAAGCATGCATTCATACTACATGACATTAAAGGAAGTTTGACTTACGTTCTGTTTTCCCACTATGTTATCGAATGGAAGTTCAGGGCTCCATGATCCTTCGGTAAATGTTGCCCCACTGTTTCTCCTGTCGGAGGAGCTGACAGCCTCTTTCACAATATCTTCGGGCAAAGTCAAGAGACTCTCCTCAGGTTGTTTAATTAAATAAGTCTCAATGTTATGTTTCCTCAAGAATTCATTGCGTTCCTTGCCATGCCCTTCTTCAACTTTATAATCCCCATTGAGGCAGTCCAGAGTGGCTTTGGAGATGTGGATTCTCCTGCATGAGTGAAATAAGTAGTAGCAAATACTGATTGCGCTCTAGTATATATTGTTAGCAAGGAGTTTTATGAACTCTGATTCATGTTAACATGATAGATAAATAGATTTATTTCTGTTGTATTTGATGATTTATATCATGAAAATGAAATAGTGTATTCAAGAAACATGACTTGGGGGCAAATGCTGTCTTGTTTTCACCAACAGGATCTCAGGAATGCATGAGTTCCCATCACAGGAAAAACTCTTTGATATTAATATCTGATGCCTAGTTTAACAAGAGATTTTTCTGGGTAAAATATGATTGAATAAGTGAATTCAGATAGCCACTTCAGGTAGATACAGTTAAGAAATAATATGGTATGTATCAGAGCAGTTTGTGCAAAGGCTCCTTAATTTCATTCTGTTAGCTGAGGTATCATGTAGTATTTAAATTAGTAACCTGATTATATCAGACATGAATTAGCGAATAGTTACACAAACTAAGTCAGTAGTAAGCAAGTGAGATGATAATTTCTAATTGGAGTTAATGGTGTTAAAAAGCTTTTGCAAAAGTAAATATAACAAATCAAAGAGATGACATATAAAGATCTCAAATTATGCAGAAGTATGAGTGTCTTTAGGTATTTTCCAACCAAACTTGGAGGTGTCTGCTATTTGGAATTTCTTCACCATAGTTACGATGGCTTGAGAAGGACAGAAATAAATTCAATTACAACAAAATGGAATAGATGTTTCTTATTCCTATCTCTAATAAATCTTCAACATCCTACATGTAAGATAAATTGCAGACACCTCTGAAACACATCCAAGTGCTTAGCCATGCAGTACTTTACAAAACAAAATTATAAATATGGTATGAGGAGAAGTTCATTAGACCTTTAGCTAACTCAAAAAAATAAGGGTACTATATCTTCAAAATTGGCTCATTTTTTAAAAAAATTGGACACCCAGCACTTTCAGAAAATCAGGCTTGTAGATTCCTAAGATTTAGAGTTAGCTAAAATTTATCATTTCTTTATGACACACACTTAGGAATTTGTCTTACACACCAGAAATTCCTTTGACTCCACTGAAAGAAACAATCCTTGCACAAGCCCAGGGAACTTTCTTCTAGAACTTAAAATATGCATCTAAAAATTAATTTGCACAAAATATTTATGGAGTGTAAAGGCTACAAGCACATGTATGATTTGAAGGTATTATCAGAAAAAGCAATTATCTTTAATCATTGTGGAAAGCCCACAACAATCAGATTGGGTCTATATGAAGTACTAAGTATCAGTCTATAATTAATAAATCAAAAATTGGAACTCAGTCATTTTTATTTATTTATTTTTTATCCCATCTCTGCTTCTCACTGAAGACAGCGTAGATTCTGTAAAACTTTCACTGGCTGAAGTTGTGCTGTTACATGTTCACAGACATTAGCACTCTGTTGTAAACAAATCTTTGTAAAACAAATGTTGAAAAAAGAAGAGGAGAATGACTTCCCATGTGTAAGCAAGATTTAGCCTGGACTTTAAAACCAGGTTATATGATGTATTGGACAATGCATTTCCTAGCCCTTAGAAAACTGAATGGGGTAGAGGTTTTTGAAGTAAACTACAAACTAGAAAAATAAGTAAATAAATAAATAAATGAAAAAGCAGAAGAGAAAATAAAAGAATGAAAAAAGAGAATGATACATTAGTTGCTAGGGTGACTATCTGTACTGAATTTCAGCCTAATATGATTTCAGAAGATTGCATTACAAAAGCTTGAAAGATGGGTTTTATAATGGGCATGATAACTAGAGTGTGGAGCTGGCTACTGATGTAATACCTTTCAGTGGATCAAGTATTAATAAATCACTGGTAGATTAAACATATTTCTGGATTTCACCTTTTGCACTGGTGCAAAAAAAAAAAAAATCAATTAAAAAAGTATACTGCAGGCTCCTTTAATTTCATACAAATTTATTGTGTCAGGCAGATGAGCACACTGAAGAAAAAAGTATAGCCTACCCTACTTATGAAAACATAGCAAGCCAAAAACTTCAAGTAAAACCTGTCAATGACGCATTCTGGAAAATAATTATTAGCTAAGTTTTCTGCCAGTTCAACAAAGTAGATTAATACCTAGATGTACCGAAAGAAATAGAAGATGGGAAGCTGGCAGAAGAGTGTTTCTTAAAAAATATATGATTTTACATGGGGAGAAGTGAGGAGAGCCTGAAAGGACCTTAACTGCTCTAGGAAATCTGCTTTGCGTACCAGAAAAATCTGATGTAAATCACTGCTTTGAGAGACTTAGTGAACTGCTCTCATGTACAGGATTTGCTCTGTTAGCAAATGGATATACGAGAGTGGAAATTACTCCGCTCCAATAGACTGCAGCTTAGTCAGGCATTTTATTGACACCAGCAAGTTGGTGCCTTCACTAGGTTATTCATTAATAACTCTATTACTTGTATGAATTAACAGCAATAAACTATGCTTTTTGTTGGTATAGATAATTGTTTTGCTTGTGCTTACTAAGCAGCATATGACATTTCTTAGTTATCTGAGGCTCTTGTGTGAAAAGCAGCAGAGAAAGTAATTTTCAGAAGTTTTATACACCAGTGACATGCAGAGTATAGAATTTATTTTCAGAACACACAAAGTTTCATTTTCTGATGGTCGTAAGAATATAGATTACTATAAGGACCCACTATAGGAAAGAGTGGAGAGAGTCCACATTTACAAACACAGTATAAACCAAATAATTTTATATTTTCCTTCGAACGTGACAGTTCTGACATAACCTGATATAGGCATAGGGAGCATAGCATGACTCGGATTTGGTGATTTAAATCTTCCGTCACTCAAAATCTCTCTCACTCAAGATGACAGCACCACTTTACACTTTTTCTGCATAACAGTGTCCATGGCTCTTGTTTCTATGTTCCATTGCCAAAGGTTGCATCATTGTATTGTGGTCTTTTTTTAAATCTTTCAGCAATGAAAGAGGGAACGGAAAGTGTATAGAAGATTGATGCAATCATTTTTGTTGCTTCAGACTTTTTCAGGTTGAAATAATATTTTATCCCCCAGGTGCAGGAGCCACCACAGTTAAAGGAAAAGCAAACAGGTGGGTGAATAGAAAGTGATATATTATTATACATACACTGACAAAAAAAAAAAAAAAAAAAAAAGTAATAAACAAAAAGTCTCAAAAATCTGTTAAAGCGTTAAATATTTATAAGAGTTCCGATAGACAGATTGTTTATTAAGTAAATGTTCTTCACCAAAAGATGTTGGGAATAAAACGGACTCATCAGGGCAGTGTTCATTGAACGAAGCTGCGAGAATTCCATAAGCTCTAGGAAAGCAATCCCAAAAATATGGTTCAATTTTAGAGTGGTTCTGTGTGGGGTCAGGATTTGGACTCAGATCCCAGGGTCCCATGGGAATACTCTATGATTAGAAAAGCCTACTGTCTATACCTCCTTGTTATTAGCATAGTGACCTATGAAGACAGATCTCTCCCCATACTTTGTACGTTATGAAATAAAATAAATAGCATTGCCATGCCTCACAGCAGCAGAATGAAGCCTGGAGAAACTCAAGAATTGTCATCAGCTAGCTGGGATATTTGGGCTATCTCTGTGTACCATAAAGCCTGAATACAACCACTGACCACCTATGTGAAATCTTAGGTGGCAAAGGAGAAGACATACTTTTCTCTTTTCCAATGCCTCTGCATGGAGACCATTTCTTCACTGTGTCTGCAACCTCACATATTCTTGCCAATCATAAAACAGAAGAAAAAGTACAGCAAAGCAACTAAACCAACAAACCACCCAAAATTATAGTTTAAGAAATAATGGGAAAAAATGGAAAGATTAACAGTACGTTGACAATGTTTTCTGGCTGTGGGAAATACATGTTGCCTTACCCAGGAATTCCACCAGATTCGAGTTTGTTTGCAATATCCACATCCCAAGACCAGACATCAAACTGCCACTTTCGCAGGCCCAGCACTCCACACAGAACTGATCCTGAATGTATCCCTATTCTCATGTCAATGTCATGCTTTGTTCTTGACCTAACATATCTGTTAAACAAAGCAAAAACAAACAAAAAGACCAGGCTCATGAAATTATATTATAATTAATAAATTATAATATTATATTATATTTGTTTCTTTTTTTTTTCATTTTTTTTCTTTTCTTTTTTTTTTTTGTATCTTTAGGAAATAATACAATTCAAAGTACAATGTCAGTTTTGTGTAAGTATCCACTTGATCTGTGAAATGAAGTGATACCTTACTAGGTAGTAAAGTCCAGGTAGCAAGCAAATATCTATAAAAAACAGTTTATCATTAAGCACTTAGTTGCATGCATGGTTCACTGGCACATATATTATTCCTATGAGGCAGAAAGAAAAAGATAGGAAGAGAAAAACATGTATGAATGAAAAGGTTAACTGGAGTCAATGAAAGCTTAGAATTCTTAAAGTACTACCAAAAACATGACCAAAATTACTGTAATTAAACCTGCATAAACTTTAATATTTTATTGTATTTTTAATTAACTTTAAAATTTCAGAAATAGTAAGCTATTTTTTGTCCAAACGTGAATTACTTGCAGGAGGTTTGATCAGAAAAAATTGTTCCAATACAGCGTAATGCTGAAGACCTCTTCAAAAGTTCAAAAGTAAACACACAAAAATTCATTTGTTAACAGTCTCAGAAGACGGACTTTGCTCCAACACTGTTTCCAATGAATTTATCTGTGGATCAGAAATGGAATTTCTTTGTGTTAAAATAGTTTCTGCTTTTTCTGGTATGAGAAAATGTATCATTTGCAGCTACAGACACTTAAATCTAGCACTACTTCTTCGAAGTCAGTGTCGAAAAAGTCAAGCATGTCATTGTAGGAAACTCATAGTTATCATAATTGGTCTATATCCATTGGGACGACAAAGAGGGAACTTTTCCAGTCCTTCCTCTGTGACAACACAACAATTATTTGCACCAAAAATATGGTTAGAGCTAGTGTTCATTCATATTTGAATAGCTTGCTCAAGATAGGAAAAGCATGTTAACTTCTGTTGGTCTGTGAACAAGATTGCTATATCTCTGTAAAGAGTTCAATTTCAACAGTAGAGCAACAAGATCACAGAGCAGACAAAAAATAAAAAGCCCTATTTCACAACTTTGAAGCAAAGCCATTGCCACAGATGCCTGTCATCACCTTGACTGACCCTCTCTAGAGGAGAAAACTACTTACTGCATTCATTACATGGCCCTTTGTTATTGTAATAGTGGCACTGATTCATTGTGTGAAACAAAAATATAAGAGTTTCAAAATTGAGATAAATTAATCATTTAAAAAAAAAAAAAAAAAAATAGTGAGGAACTGAAAATAAGCAATTAGTCTTCATATTCCCAAACCTCGGAGAAAAGTGTGTAGACAATATCTTGGTGCAGTTGTTTGTCTATTAGAGAAGACCTTTACATCATATAATGAAACTAACATATTTTAGGTTTTTAAAACAAAGAGACTTACACAGCATTAATCATAAGCAAATAAAAAAGAATTAACTTTTGGAGAAGAGTTATCTGTGTTTCATTATTATATAGTTTTCATCTGCAAATTTCTTTATTGTTTTGCAGTCAAGAAGGCTTGAAATTTGAAAATTAAATAAGCACATAATCACCTGCCTCTGGAAGATGGGACTTGAAAACAAATCCTCCACACTGAAGAAGTTCGTTATGTATTGTGAGAGATTAAGAGAAGTAAGAGCAAAACAGTTTGTAATGTGTTATGAAGAGTTTTTCTAGGTATGCTGCAAAAATATCTAAACATACATAACTCTCAGAGGAAATGTCAGACACTCCCCCACAAAATTGCTTCCCACTCTGCCTTTTTCTTTCCTTCAGACCCAGATGATTATTTCTCACTTTATGCCTAATTTCTGTATTTTGAAATAGAATGCAAATTGGATCCAGATAAGAAATTGAACAAAAAGATTTTCACTGAAAAATGCACAAAATAGGAGGACCTTACATTTATTAAGATAGGTTAATTGTGTGTGTCTCTATGCATATATGTAAACTCTCTATTAGATAAGATTAAATTTTAAATGCTAGTAAATAATATCATTTAATTTTAAATATTGTAAATTATAACCCTAATTTGTGTGCTGTATGAGAATTAATGCACACGGATCTCATTGTAAAGAACATATACAAAACATGTTGCAATCAAGCAATACTTCCCCCTGTTTCCTGAGCGTTCTCTAGGAGTTGTTGGATTTCAACAATTTTGTCCTAAAATATGATCACGTGCTGAGAAAGCCGAGAAAGCCACATAGCACTTCTGCATTTGTTCAAAACTGCAGGTAGCTCTGATTCCATACCACCTCCTACATGACACTAGAGACTCTGCATAAGGTTCTATTCATTCTTTTCTCATCTGTTATTTTTCATAACATCCCAGAAACTTTTAATTGCGTGCTGCTGAATTGATATTTGATCTCAGCTCTTCAGCTGTGGTCAGCTGAGATTTGGCCACCTGTCTGCATCTTTTGACTTAGGGCTGTTGTTTCCCTGCCAGATTTGGTGCTGGTACATTTGCAAGGCCCTTTGATTGTATTCTCCTCTTACTTGCCCTTCACAGCAGTATGTCCTTATGTTGATAGGTAGGAGACCATTTACACAGAAGGACCTGATTGAATTGAGCAACTGGCAATCTGCAATATTAAAAAGAATCTGTCCAGAATATGAATCAAAAGCATGATGAAGATTTGGTCCTTCTTCCATTGCTTTGTTATTTGTTATGCAAAATTGAGTACAGACCTGTTGAGAATGTGTTTGTGGACACTAGATTTCACCAAACTTTTGTTTTAAAACAAAGAATTAAAAAAAAAAACAAAACGAAGTTGTCACTGAAAAATGAAATGATTGATTAGTGTGTAAAATGTCACAGAATTCTTTTTTTTTTTTTTTTTTTTTTTTAATTTGATGTAATATGGAGTGAGGCATTTCAGAATTATATAGAGAAAGGGACAGTACAGTAGACACTTACATAGTCAAATCCAATTCCTTAACAGACAGGCTGTTGGTTACTTCACAAAGTCTTGTTTATATTTTGTTGTAAGACAGAAGCCATTAAAAACTCTAAAACTACTAAATCTGAGTCCTCTTGGTCTTAGATCTCATTTATTGAGAAAAACAAATAAAATTAAATCATACTGTGTACTAGACATTAAAAAAAAAAAAAACAAAAAAAACCACCAAAACAAATCGTGCTTTTTCCATATGTTCGTGCTCTGCATTCTCTAGTTCAGCTTCTTAAATTTATTCAACTATGAATGAATTTTCTTCAGCTGCTTAAGGCTTTCTGGAATTTCTTTGGGCAAGCGCATAAATTAAGTTGAATTACTGATGATCTATAATGCAGCCTGGTTTACCTCAAAAACTGCCTCATGAAATGAAGCTGTGACTGTTGCTATTCTTGCCGTATCTCACTTCAGTCAAGTCAGCAATGAACATTTCATTGGTTTTAATTGGATCTTGGCATTTCCTCCTGGCCAGCATTTTTTGATGGGTATTTTTTCATGCTAGTAATTTAAGGCTTTTTGATTTGCATGAAAATATGATCCCAAATTCTGAAATTGCCTTTTCAACATTTTCTAAAGCTGCCAGAAAATGGAATGCCCTGGAACTCACTTGTTGCATGTTGAGACAGTGACAGATCAGCCCTGTCTTTGCTAATTAGTTTAACTTTGCAAGGCCTTATTTACCAACTGAGATATTTAAAATATCTCCAGCATGTTATTATTATTATTTTTCATGGATGACTATATCTCTTACAGTTTCAGGAGTTTGTTCTGTGAGACTTGTTGAGACACAGCCATTGCTATTTTTATGCACTTGTAACAGAAATGGGAGTTCTGTGCTCTGTGAACTAAATGAGAGTGATAGCTGGCCCTTTGAGCAGAAGGTGGGACTAATGATCAGTCTCCTGAGATCCCATCCAAATTGACCTGTCGTATGATTCTAAGACTCAATTACATAGAAAACTTTTCAGTTGAAGCTAACAGAATTTTTTGGACTGATATGAGAAGGCATAAGGCGAACTGAGGTGGCTGCTTCTTTGGTATGATTCTGGGAGCTTGCAAAAGAGACATCCATTACACATAAAAAGCTAGGTAACAGTGTGCACTAAACTACTGAAGGCTTCAAAGAATTCAGTTACATGACTCACAGGATATAACATTTTGCAGATGGACTTCACAAAGAGCTGAATTTACAAAGTAAGACAGATAATATCCCAAGAAGCCAGCTTAAAATAGATTCAGAATGGGTCTACCTTGGAATAAGAACTTGATCCCAGAGTCAGCAGCAGTTGTTACTTCTAGAGAAGTTTCATATCATCAAATTAATTGTTAATGTAACTGACTTGCCCTGAGCTCAGCTTGATACTATGGCAATATGAGCAAATAACTTTGTATTTCCATTTTTTAAGGTCTTCCTGCTCTGAATGTCAGAAAGGAATCACAAAGGATTAAAAAACATATGATCAGAAATCCACTTTTTTTTTTTATTTTTTATTTTTTTTTAATTTTTATTTGAAAACAAGCTATTTACACATTCTTATGTTACCTTGAAAAGGGAACTTTGATAGTATTTGGTGGCATTTTCAAAGAAAAGAGTTCCTTCCTAGTGGTGCACAAGCTGATTAATCATTACACTGTTCAATTTATTTAGGCACCCAGCAGCAAAAACAGAGAAAGACAGACTGTCCTGCTGTTCTGTTCCTTCATTGTCAGTGGCTGAAATGGACATGGGGATGTGATGATAGATCTTGTGTCTGAAAGGCACTGAACTTGTGAACTAGAACTTGGAATGAAGGCAAGCGATATTTTTTGGTTTTGTGAAGTATTGTTCTGTCTCACATGAATCTGAGCTCTCTCCAACGTAGGCTGAGCCCTTTGTATTATGCAAGAAAATATCTGTGGAAAGAATCCAGGAATGTATCAATTGAATAATAAATCATGAAATATGAAAGCAGTTTCAGGCTGCTTCAGTGTGTAAGTAACTTATTTAACAAGTATTGATCACTACATAATTTTATGTTAATATTCAGTTGATGGAGTTAAATAAAACTCCAAATGCTGGGGTTTTATTCATGTGAGAAGCAGAAAGCCTAACAGATTAGTCACTGAGATAATAAAAAATACATTTTGTTTCATGATTTGATGCTCATGTTAGTAACTTATTGTGGATAGATTATGGTAAACTGGCACTGATTTTTCTGTCAAAATAATTACTCTTTCAGCTGGTATTATAGTGGGACATAATCCAATAAACCATTCACAAGTCCATGATTTACTAAATAAATACACCAGCATAAAGACCTGTTTGAACTTCCATAATTTATGTGAATTGTAGTTGGATTTCCATCATTAAACTATACACCTGAGTCCTTAAGTACCCAAGCATTACACTGTGCTTTATGTAGTAATTTCTATTCCAGCAGCTCAATACAAAGAAATGAAAAGTTCAGTGAATAAGCATAATAATCTCTCTGGAAAATAATGTGATGGTTAGAAATTATCTTAGTTCAGAATTACTTTTTTGTTCTGCATCTTTCTCTTATCTATTTTACTTCCATTTTAATATATTTGAAGAAGAGATCATAATACCAAATCCAACCTAATTTTACTGTTGAGTCTTGAGATCTTTCTATTCTGGACTGTAAGCAAGTAGTTGCTCCTATCTTGTATTCTATCACACATCTCATTCATAATCCCATCCATCTGACACTCCAGCACAGCCTTAGAATTTTCCAAACACGCAATGCAAATGCTGATGACTGCTTTTTTCTTATAAATTTTCTTCTCCCAATATAGCAATAAAGATAGAATGGAGGCTTTTTTTTTTTTTTTTTTTTTTTTTTTTTTTTAAATAGTTAAGTGCAATTGCAGGTTTAGTTTCCCTCAGTGTTATCTCTGACACCCCTTCAGCTTACCTCATAGGTATTAAAACAAAATATATTAATCATCTCATGACTAAACATTCTTATACTATCTTATTTTTATCAACCGTCAGAAGAGACAGGCATTAATACAATATATTTAAAACAGGAAGATCTACACGGCATACAAAAAGATGTGGGAACCATCTGAATAAATGGACCTATTATAAGGAGCTTATTATTTTTGTTTAGTTTGTACTTCCAATTGCATCTGAAGACAGTTCACAGGAGACTACAACAAGACAGTAATAATTAGGATTTTTTCTTAAGAAAAAATCTTTTTTATAGAACTTTCCCAAGCATCAAAGTCATTTTTTCATTGTGCTTGAATATCAAGGGAGCAAAGACAGAATAGAATACATAAAGGCTTTTCTTGTATAAGCTTTGTAACAGGAACAGTGATGCATAAAAGATTACAGAGAAAACTATGATCTTGGATTTCTTGGTTGAGCTCTGAACAGCTCTTTACATCTGTGAAGAGAGAAACACTGCAGCAAAATATGAGTTTAGAGCCCTTAAGAGTCAAGTTTAGAGCCCTTAAGATCAAGATGCAGAACCTCAGTAATGAATTAGCAATTTAACTGCACGGTATATGAGGCATTTTAAAAAACCCAGAAATCGTTGATTCAATCTGTCCAAGATAACTTGTTTCACAAGTTCTGTAACAAACAGATTTTGCATTCTTGTTACGTTCCTGCCAACAAAACAATTATCGAGAAGGCTAGCAGGAAAATACAGTAATGATACCCTGATATGGTAGATCTGGGGGCAGTTCCTCATCTGTAGTTAGGTACCGATCCTGGCATCAACTGCACATTGTCAATAAGGGAATAAGATATTAGATGGCCTAAAGATGAATAACTGGTCTATTTAATTTAAAGATTCCTTCTGTCCTAATGACACAAATATCTTAAACTGCTGTAAGAATGAAAAGCTGTAAAAGTATATGGATCTCAATCTGTGATTTTATTGTCTGAATCCCAGTTTCAATGAGATACTGTTGCATTAATCCTGTTTTGAGGACTCTTTTTGTATGTTTTTTTTTTTTTTCCCCGCTTGTTAGGTTTTAATGTCTACATCTTAAGCCAGCCTGAGTGCTTCAGCTAAGTCATAAATGAGATTTAAGAACTAGGAGAGAGCTTAGCATATCACCTTTATCAGTTTCATATCATCTTTATCAGTAACCTTTAAATTTTTGGATTTTTCCAGTAATTGCCATCTGCCTTGCAAGAAGCTTTGAATTCCTGCATATAATTTGAATATAATTGTGAAGTGAAAGGATAATTTCTCATATCTTGAGTCATCTCTCTTTTGTTTTGAACATACCAGATTTTTGTTTCATGAAAACTTTAGAGGCAGATAAAATATAATAATCAAAATGTCACCTTTTTTTTGCAGGTTTTAGGTCAAATCTCAAATCCTTTATAGAAATTCAGTTTTAACAAAAAGTAGGCCTTTTTTTTTTTTTTTTTTTTTTTTCTTTTTTAACAGTGAGAGAATTCTATCAGTTTCAGTTCCAATTAAAAGACAGTAGTAACTTCCAAGTACTCTCAGACACGAGGACTGAATTATTTGTAATATCCTGTAGAAGGACTGATCCTCCCTGTCAACTAAGGAGATGCACATTAAGATAAGTAAGATAACACTTCAACAACAGGAAAAGAAAAGCTTAGTAAAAAACTTGGCAGATGGCCCGAAATTCAAATACTGTATTTATCAAACCAGCTGGAGGCAGTATGAACTGAATTGGCCTGGGATGACAAATATCCTAATGGACTTTGATTTCACAGTTCCTTCTCAGCTCACTAAACTACCACTTTTCTGGAGTACCATCTTTGAATCTTCGTTCATAAGTGGACACCAGAGTTTTAGAGACTTACACATAAGTCGTGAGGTTCAGATAATTTTAGAAAAGAAAAATAACTTACGATGGGTTCATTGCTCATATTACAAATCAAATGCAAATGATTTCATGTGTGTCTCCAATTATTTTTAACTGTTTTCCTATCAATCTATTTTCTCTAATTCATAGTTCACTTTCACTGGGTGGACTCCAGAAGCAAAATACTGATTACTTTGTGCAACATTTATTCTGTGATAATTGAACCAACGTTCTTAAATATCCCTTTTACATAAACATTATCTAGTTACATTTTCCATTAATTTATTTTTGTCAAATTCTCTCTCTATTAAGTTATCTATAATGTATCTGCAGTACACCATAACACTCTAATGTACGTAATGAAACATACTCAGATTAAAGGGAAAAAGTAGTCTGGAAAATAAGCAGGCAGATAGACTGCATGGTAAAACAAGTCAAGAAGGGGGAAGACTTTGTTAAGGAAGACAGCAACTGAAGAAGAACTCAAAAAAAAAATAATAATAAAAGTAAGAAAAACTGATACAGTGGATAAAAAGACTAAGAAAACCTTTTGTGAAAGCTTTCTATGTAATCTCCATTGTCACAGAGATCACTGGACCAGTTCATGCAAAGAATTTAACAACTACCTCTGTGTGCATTGGAGTGATATGCTTTAAGGATCTCAACAGTTCTTACTTAACACTGCAGTTATTTTGAAGATGAGGTTGAGGTAGAGAGGTCTGAATTGTTTCGTATAATACCTCTAATAAAATAAACAGTAATAAAACCAATAAATATATAGCAGTGGAAATACCTTCATTTGAAAATTGCTGATAGGCAAACTAGCATTTAGTATCTCATCCCATAAATATTGTACTTTACATGAATTGGATAAATTCAGTTGCTTTCATAGCAATGATCCTGAGGTCTCTGAACCACCCTAATAATGACTTGTCTAGTAATAACATTCATAATAGGCAGTAAAGGGCATTGTCAGAAGCAATAAAACAAGAAGAAAGAAAATAATATTACCTGATAGTTTTAATCATACTGAGCCCCATTTCAACACAGCAATGTGCATGATCCTGGCGAGGTTCTGGAAGCCCAGACACGCAGTAGTAACAGTCTCCCAGGATCTTTATTCTAAGACAGTGATGTTCCTAGAGGAAAGTGTTGATGGAAAAAGGAAAGATAAGTTATCTTAATTTCAAGACGAACATGAAACATGAAATGGATTTCTTTTCCTTGTAATTATTATGAGGGCTGCTCCAATGTAATGCCTCCTATATTATTATATTAGCCTGCAGCATCAGAATTGGATGTTGGTATGGCAGTAGAGGTTGAACTTTCCCACCAATACCCCATTAGATTTTGTTGCTGTGAGACAGATGGCAGCAGAGAGGCAGTCTTTCAAAATGGTGTCTGATATGGAAGTGCAAATGAAGAAAAGGAGTGTCACTGAATTCCTCCATGTGGGAAAAAAAAAAAAAAAAAAAGGCACCCACTGGCACTTATCGACACTTGTTGAGCATTTATGGAGAGCAAACAGTGGGTATAAGCACAGTAAGGCTGTGGATGGTGCATTTCAGCAGTGGCAACAATGAAAGTGGCTCACCTTTGCTGGTGCAGATTATTATGAGAGTCATGCAGGCTCTTGTTCATCACTAGTAAAAATGCGTACTTAATGGTGGTGATTATGTTGAAAAATAATGTTTTGTAGATGAGAATATTCTCTGTCAAATAATGTTATTGTTCTCTTTTTATCTGTTGTGGTTTTCATGGAAATATATAGGAGGCATTACTATTGACCTAATATGATCTTGATTTATTTCCACGTAGACATAAAGTATCTTTACAATTTCAGTAAAAAAGACTGATAGCAATTTTTGTATTATGTTACAAAGAGGCGTCCTTGCTGATGTTGAGAAAGGTTTCATCAGAGTTAGGCTAGAATCTAGGGCAAGGATTCAGAAATGCCACTATAGATAATGTAGAATTCAACCTATGCTACATGCTTTCAGATCATTCTTTTTCTCCAAAGATAATCTATTCCCATGGAAAGTCTCCACTGCCATTCTCAAGTATTCCCAACAGCTATAGGAGCTGACTAATTATCCCAATTCTAAAAACACCACAGTTGTTATATTGTGTTAGACATTTTTTTTTTTTCTTTTTTGTGGAGAAACTATATTTACTTGGCAACCAGCTAGAATCATCTTTTACCCTAAGAGCAAGTAATGAATTTCATTTCTTAAATACTTATAACTGTATCCTTATAGTCTGAAAGAACACACTGCATTGTGGTTGGGAAATTATTTTAGAAGATCCTTATAGTGTACAAAACACCCTGGATTGCCAAAACTTTTGCAGTTCCCAGACAAGTGCAACAAGTAAGCCTAAAATCAGCTGTAAACACGCCCAAAGTAATCTGCTTGCTTGGCACCCACAGGTAGCAATCAGTGCAGAAGAACAGAGAGCATAACAACTTGAGACACAACTGCAAGCGCCTGGGGACAGCAGGTGCTACAAGTCAAGTCAGGGAATTATCTCCATGATCGGCAAACCTCTGAAATAATAAATGCATGATTAGTACTCAGTCAGTAAAGGTTCCAATCAGAGGACATTAAAAAGAAGACCAGTCATCATCAGGAAGGATAACAATTTCTAAAACTGCTTCATTAGATGACAGTAAAATATGGCCTGTGGTATTTAGTTCAGTTATTTTTCTTCGCCTTCACTCTGAAAACCTGAGCTGGAGGCTACACTAATCTAAGGAGAGTGGGGGTATGCTAGTCCCACTGGGGGTAAAACAACTTAAAGAAGGACACAGGATCTAATGGGAATGCTGACAGTTCCCTGAGGACTAAGTTCTGGCCCATTGAAGGGGAGTCCACATTATAATTCAGGATTTTGTCTAGGAAGAATGAAGCAGTATACTGAATATCAGACAAGGCAGCCCCAAAGTTATGAAAGAAATTTAAACACTTTGAATCATAGTGTCATAGAATATTCCAGATTGAAAGGGACATACGAGAATCATCAAGTCCAACTCCTGACTCCACAGAGGACTGCTGAATTCTAAAAACATTTGGGAAACTGTAGTCCAAACACTACTAAAACTCCGGCAGCTTGGGGCTGTGGCCACTGCCCTGAGCAGCCTGTTCCATGCCCACTGCCCTCTGGTGCAGCTCCATGCCATTCCCTTGGGTGCTGTCACTGTCACACAAAGCAGAGCTCAGAGCTGCCCCTCTGCTCCTTGTTAGGAGTTGCAGCCACCATCAGGCCTCCCCTCAGCTCCTCTGCTCTGGGCTGAGCACACACAGGGACTTCAGCTGCCTCCCTCCAGACCCTTCACCATCTTTGTAGTCATCCTTTGAACACTCTAATAGTTTTATGTCCATCATATGTTATAGCCCCAAAAATTAACACAGTGCTTGAGCTGAGACTGCACCAATGCACGGTATGATTTGTTTTCAATCCTTTTGTACTTAAAGCATTTGCCCAAAAGCTGTGTACCTTTTGCTGAAGTCATTTGAAGATTTACACATGGCGAAGAGGGTAAAATCAGCTCTGAGCACTGAGACAAAGTTAACTGATTCACCCTAAGATCTCCTTAAACCACCAATAGGAGCTGACTGAAGCCTTGAAAATACTGTATGCTATTATGTATAAATATATATATACATTGTAAAGAATATATATTTACCATATGTATACTATATAGCATATATGCTACTATAGAGTATGTATACCCACTTCTCTAGCTGGCTTCAAGGGTGCAATGCCTAGATTTCAATATTTCACAATTAAAATCAAAACTAAAATCAGACTTCCGCACTGACAAGTTACACATGTAACTGTCATCTTCCTTGTCCCCTTCTCTTCAACCTGTCTACAGGCGCACACAAGCATCAAATTACATTTCATAAGGTTTCAACTGAAATCTCATGATAAAATCAACTAAAACTTTGCTCTCCATTTAGAAAAATAGCAAAGAGATAAAGACATTATAAAGCATGTATTCTGTTGTTCTTTGGCTTTGCTAATTGTGCAATTCAGTGCATTCCATACTCTTCCCTTTGCTTTAACATCTATGAAGTAGAAGGAACATTTATAACATACCAATCTGACTGAAGTGCAGTAAAGCAAAAGGCATCACTGAAGTGGTATTCAAACTCACCACACACAGATTGAAAATTATAATTCCACAGTGCAATTCGAAATAAAGAGGAACTAATTAAAGACTATTAAAAAGATTTAATTTCTAGGAAAGTAGGATGTGTCTGAACGTATTTTGGTATCATAATTACTTTTTTACATACAACATTGACCAGGCAGTCTTGCTCCTGTGGTACGTGTGCCCACTTAGAGAAGTGGAAAACCCCTTTTAAGAGAGCATCCAATTCAACACAGCTAGAAAACTTCATCTGCAGCAGGAAAAAAACCTCATCATCTGCTTGGTCTTAAGGCTTTATTTAAAATTACTGAAGCACTGATTCCATTAAAGTCATGGAGAACTCTGTCACGGCTGTATCTCTCCTCTTTTACTTAAAACCAGAATAAGGCTGACCAACTCAAAAAGATGTGATTTTGACAAAAATAAGAAAAAAAAAATCTTAATGAACATCAAGATCTGCTAATGAGGGTTTGATGTATGCAATTGTGTGTGCATGTGACAGGAAATCATTTCAGGTGCACATATTTTTTCTTGGCTTGATATATCATCTCTATGCTCATTTGCCAAAGCTGAGGAAGACAGCAACTACAGAGAGAAACAATCCAAAAGAGATGACTATATATAGGTGTCCATATGTCATCCAACAGCCAAGGCTGCCATCATAGTCAAAGAGAGCCAGGCAATTCAGTCAGTGAAGCTTAGAGTGATTTAGCTCCAAGCTAGAGCAATTATCTGGGTTTCAATTCAGTTGTTTGCACATAAGGTAATGGTACACTGGAAAGACCCCTGGGTATGTGAGGCACCTTTGCAGGACTAACAGACACGAAACAAGACATGCGTCCATCTGAGGTGGTACAGGAACCACGCAGGGTGCCTCTATTGGCAACAAACACTTATATTACTTTTTGTCTTCCTAATATTTTTTTTCTTAGTTGAAATGCTCTGACTGATAAATGTGTTAGTGTGTTCATATCTTCTTTACCACTACTAAACATTCATTATTACTCCCATCATATCTATTTTGCATGTAAACTGTGGATTTTGTGTTGCTTGAAACATTGCTGTTAGTAAAATATACTTCAAAGCCTAGAAGGACAGAGGGCTGATGGTATCTGCTTTGTCAAAACAGGAGTGCATGGTCTCCTGAGATCCCATATGATAACTCCAGTTGAATCTCATCTCCATCTTAAACTAGATGCTTTACCAGTCTGGATGAATTATTATTTTAGGGTTAGATGTGTAAATCTTAGGCTAATGTGTGTCCTTTTTGTAGCCATCCTACATCTGTAAACTGGAGATAGTTTTGTGAGTGTCTACCTACCTTTCAGTAGTATAAAACCACTAACAATAACATTCAAGACCAACCTTCTACACACTTTAAAGCTCTAACTCAATTCCTACCAACATCTCAATGGAACATTATCAACAAGTTGCCTGTTGCTATAAAAAGAAATGGATGGGGAATAGAAAAAAATGGATGAAGTAACTGTAAAATCAGTAAATGACTTAAATAAAAGAAAGTATTTGTAGGGGAATTTTGATGCAGCAGCCATTATGCTACAGTGTTAAATCCTTACACTACTCTGAGACTGTTATGATTGTTATTTTATTCTAGTTCACTTCACCTTCCCACAAGCAGTTCCAGAAGTTCTTCAACATGTACATAACAGATAATATTGTACAGACGTTCACACCAGTATCCAGTTTTGTGCACTTTCCCATACACAGCCATTAGTGACATTTGCTGATGGTATCAGTTAATTTCTAAGCATGTCACAAGCACAGACTTTATTTTCTACTTATTTGCAGCTTCTCATTTGATACAAGTGAAATATTAAAGGTCCTGATTCTGCCAAAATCAATTGAAATCAGTAGAAATTTTGCCTGGGGATGTTGAGCAGGCTCAGACACTCAGCTATTAATAGTAGTAATTCAAAATGAATTAAAAAGCCTTTTTCCAATTCACCTTAATCCAGAGAAAAGAAAGTATGCGGTTCTTTCACAGACAATTGCCTCATGCACTTGAATGACTTATATTTAAGCTTATTAAATACACCCTCAATGACTGGAAAGTAAATTGGCATAAAATGGAGCTAAAGAAATGAGTCGCTCAAATATCAAGTTATTGAAAGATTCAGTAAGAAATTTCATTAATATTTCTTGCTTCCTTGGCTAAATTGCATAAGAAAGGGGGAGGGAAATGTGACTGTGCTTTGTGAGTTACACTGTATTTTCTGTCTGCTTGTGGTGATTTAATCACTGCAACTACTTTTCAGTAGAACCCCATAGACTAATGAACAATCCATATGGAAGTCTTCATTATCAATTTTTCTAATTTCAAGCTAAAATTTATAACAATGCAGATGAGAAATTACTGAGTCTGAACTGAAGAACAAAGAGATAATACTTGCAGATCTTTAAAAAGTGGACAGAGAAAGAGGAAGCAAGAGATTGGCCCTAATATGCTCAACTTCTGAAACATTTGCCAAAGGTAAAAGACAGCTAGATAAAAGGTCTTTCTCAGCATGAATGGGATCTAGGCCAAGACCCTTAAGCAGCAGGCTAGTTGGGATGGGCTGGAGAAAGAGGTCCATCCAAATTCCTTCTATTGCAGCTCTGCTGCTTTTGGAAAGAGCTGAGACCTTGATGGAGCCAGATTGTAGGAAACTGCCTAGTCCTCCCGAAAAGAGGATCAGAATTTGGGTGATAGTTGCCAGAATTCCTTACTGTTATATAAATGAAGGAAAATATGTGACAAGGAATCACCTTGCATCTTCTGCCTGAACCTAGGAATACTTAATTTTATTTTTTTTAATTGGATATCAGCTTAACAGATCAAGTTAATGTTTTTATTTATTAATGTTTTTTATTCAACAGCATTAGGCAATTAGTTATTGACACTAGCAAGGAGGAAAAAACCTTAGACTTAAACACAACAAAAAAAGAACAGACACTTCCTGTGTTACTATTAATTTGTGTAATGTTCTTGCAATTAATTAAAGATCATATTTGTATGCTCTTAGTCCAGTTAATTCTGTTTATTAATATGATACACCAAACACATAAGAATGGAGGGAGTCACATTTATATTTACTGGCCTATACATTTAAACAGATGGTTTTGTTAGGAATTCTAGAGTTCTGTGGGTTGTATGCTTGAAGATCATTTCACAAAAGAAAAAAGCACTGCTAAAAGTGTCTGGGAACAGTAAACCACTGCAACTTTTCTTTATGGAGAAGACAAAGAAGCCATTGATGCCCTCTCTCTTCCCTGCTTGTAATGTGTTGGTACAGCTGATATAGTGGGGTACATCAGACCACTATGACCATCCAGTCCAATCACCAGTCCACCACCACAGTCTACAGTGAACCATGTCCATCTGTGCCACATCTACACATTTCTTGAAAACAAGTCATGGTGAATCTATGCCTTCACTGGGAAACATGTTTCAATGCCTGACGACACTTTCAGTTGCTTTTCATAATATTCAACCTGAGCCTCCACTGCTGCAACTTGGGGACATTGCCTCTTGTTCTATCACTAGTTACACAGAAACAGAGGCTTACTGCCCGCCTCACCTCCTTCCAGGGAGCTGTAGCAAGTGATAAATTGTGGATTACAGTGATTAAAAGAGAATGATACAGCCGCAACAGTCACCTTCAGCAAGGCAACACTGAGTGCATGTCAGACTAAGATACATTTAGTGGCCAGAACATCTAGAGAAGCACCTTGTGCAATTTGTTTTATATTGAGGACCCATCCACTTCTCCGGAGAAATCTTCATTCAATATAAAGGGGTCACAGAAATCAGCTCTCATGGGGGACTTCAACCACTCTGATATTTTCTGGTAAAACAACACAGCATACACACACCAGAAGATATGGGAAAAGCACTGAAGATAACTTTTTGATCAAAGAATCACTGAATTATTAAGGCTGGAAAAGACCTCTAAGGTGATGCAGTCCAACTGTCCACTCACCACCAATGCTTCCCACTTAGTCATTTTCTTTAGTACCACATCTACATATTTCTTGAATGCCTCCATGGATGGTGACTCCACCACTTCCACAGGCAGCCTGTTTCAGTTCCAGCATTACAAAAGACCAAAACTCTAATGACTATCTAAGCACTCACATGCCATCAGAACATATCACTTTTTATAAAACTTGTCTGTGTTCCAACCTCTAAGACTGTATAAAATACCAGTGAGGGAAATACAAATGAATGTTGTTCAAAGTGGTCATGGGTTCTTCCCCAAGCTTCCAAATACAGCTGGCTTCATATCCCTTTGCAAATAAGCTCTGCTGAACTCACATGTGCTAGCCGGTCAAATCTGGCAAAGAGTTCATTCAACATTCGGACCAGTTCCTGGGCTGACAGAGTTGTGGAGAGGTTTGTGAATCCTTTAACATCTGCAAAAAGAATGCTGGGAAAAAAAAAAAAAAAAAGAGAGAGAGAGAGAGAGAGAGAGAGAGAAAAGAGATATTATTATTGCAGTACTTTTGTATGTGCCTTGCACGTTATATGATAAAGAGATGACTGGCAGAGGTACATTTTGAGAACAGTAATTTACAAGTGAACAACTCTTTTAAATTCATGATATTTTTGCTCTAGACTTTTGGAGATTCCGGAGTATCAAACAAAAATACTGAAGGGATTAAGGAACAATCACCAAGCATGAAAGAGAGTTATAAAATTTGGGGATTTCATATCATTCAGGAAGGTACTGTTAAGTCAAGTCCAAATAAGCACTGTTGTCTCCAATTATTGGTGAGAAGATTGTGGCATAGTAAACCCATAATATAGAAGGCGGTTTAATAGTATAGACTTAATACCCAACTGTCTGTTAATAGCTGCCTGTTCATTATGGATGAGTTTATATGATAGTTTTTTAGGGATTTGTTTATTTATTTATTTATTCATTTATTTTTAACAGTGTGTTTGATTTCAAGTATTTCTTTCTCCTAGTGCGATCTTCAGGTTTTGCTCAGCTATATGCCATACAGGACTCAAATCCTAAGACAAAAGATAGATTCATAGCAGACTTCACGCTCTTCAGACTACAGTTAGCTTTATTGTATCTAACTGTAGGGAGCTGATTGAAATGTCTCAGTTAGAAGTGCAGTATACTCTTTTGAAGATATAAATCATAATTTGAGTAATTCCTTGTTCTTTCACTTGATTTTATAGGAAGCACAGTGTGACCGTACATTAAAAATAGGTACAACAAAATTGATTCTTAAAGTTTCTGTGGTATTTCAGTCAACAAACTATTTATGAACGGACATACTTCAGCAGACACTGACTTTTCTAGAAGTGCAGCTTTGGCTGTTAACAATTCTACGAAATTTTGTAAATACAAAAGAAACATATACTTGCAAAATGTCTGTGGTGAGTGAGGTATCATTCAGCAAAGGTATGTAATATCTTAGTACTTAGCTGAAGAAAACAATAAGCAAAATATAGGCTACTTTAAAAAAAGTAGGAATTAAAAAAACAACAAAAACATGTATCATGCTGATATAGACTGGAACTAACCCTTATGAGCATCATTGGCACTTGAAAGTCAATTAGTAACTGATGTTACAATTTGAGCAGTTGAAGCTCTTTCACCTATATTAAATGAGATCACAATTCGACAGTGCCCAGGAACCACTATTTTAACTAATAATAAGCATAAGAATTATCAGGTGGACAATAAAATATGGCAGATAATAATTCAAGTCATCTTCAGATGTTGGGCTGGTAACAGTTTGAATGAGGATTAAGTAAAAAGCTGATTTAATCAAAGGCTATGTATGAGCTACTGCAAAACCACAGAAAATACTCAATTTACTATTCCATAGTAGTTCAATATTGTGTTTATTGAACTGTTCAGAGAAAGTGTTATATTTAGATTTTAACAAAAGGCAAAGTTCATGTTTTTCTATCAAATCATGTTCAAGGTTGCTTATTTTTAATCTGTTTCTGTGGTAGCTATAAGTGCTCAGGTTCTAAACAATCGTGCAGTATTTTTTTAACTTATGAATGGATATGTCAACAGAATGGAAATTCTCAAACAAGACAAACATAGCAGCAGTCAAGTTGTTAAAAAGAGTCTCCTTCACCCACCTGACATTCTCATAGCGATGAATGTAGATCTTATGAAACTGGTGTTGCAAATGTTCATCTTCTACATTGGTCATATCATTTATCATTTCCAGAACTACAAACCGTGGCAAGACAGAGAGCACCAGCCGTTCCTAAAGCAAAGAGGAAACACAAGTGTTAGACTCTTAGGTATCAACTGAATTGATACTTCAGAGGAAATGACTGAGCTGTGTTAATGGAGCAGCTGGGAAACTGAAAATTTAAAAAGCATTTCTCCCCTTTAAAAATTTGCAGTAATTCACATTACCAACCTGATTCTAGAACAAGAACTCCTCTCTCTTCCCTTTCCCAATAATTCTTCCCTTGAACGTTTTAATTTTATCCACTGGCTATTTAAATATTCATTTTAGTTATTACAACCGTTACAAGCTTCTCAACAAACATCTTACAGATACACCAATCAATTCATTTTAGGCAGTGGCAGCTTGATTAACAGAAACAGGCTAAAGGAATTTGTTGAATTCTGCAGCAAGTAAGATCAGATTATCACTGTTATTTATTTACCAGAGCACCCAGACAGAGTGTTTAGCATTCATAAACTTTTGGTATGATTACTAAAAAAGCTGGAGATCAAGCTGTAGCAAGATATATGCTGTGGGACCTGACAAATGTTCACATAGTGAAAAGAACTGCATTTACACAAATCTTAATTCTATTGTCAGAGCTGAAAGACAGGAATAATATAAACTAACACCCACATTAAAAATGCCTTATGAGACAGATTTAGTAGATCTATGTTAATTGGATTACAGTGATTAAAAGAGAATGATACAGCCGCAACAGTCACCTCCAACAATGCAGCACTGAGTGCATGTCAGACTAAGACACATTTAGTGGCCAGAACATCTAGAGAGGCACCTTGTGC
This sequence comes from Coturnix japonica, assembly GCF_054131305.1. Classification (NCBI taxonomy): domain Eukaryota; kingdom Metazoa; phylum Chordata; class Aves; order Galliformes; family Phasianidae; genus Coturnix; species Coturnix japonica. The sequence continues at coordinate 8,026,793 of NC_140664.1, read as the reverse complement.
AATTTGTTTTATATTGAGGACCCATCCACTTCTCCGGATAAATCTTTATTCAATATAAAGGGGTCACAGACATCAGCTCTCATGGGGGACTTCAACCACTCTGATATTTTCTGGTAAAACAACACAGCCAGGCATACACACACCAGAAGATTTGGAAAAAGCACTGAAGATAACTTTTTGATCAAAGAATCACTGAATTATTAAGTCTGGAAAAGACCTCTAAGGTGATGCAGTCCAACTGTCCACTCACCACTAACGCTGCCCACTTAACCATGTTCTTTAGTACCACATCTACGTATTTCTTGAATGCCTCCATGGATGGTGACTCCACCACTTCCATGAGCAGCCTGTTTGAGTTCCTGACCACTCTTTCAGAGAAGTTTTTTCCTAATATCTAACCTGAAGCTCCTCTGCTTCCTCTTGAGGACATTCCCTCTTGCTCTATTGCTAGTTACATGGAAGCAGAGGCTGACTGCCCACCTCACCCTAACCCCTTTCCACGGAGCTGTAGAGAGTGATAAGGTCTCCCCTGAGCCTTCTCTTCTCCATACTAAGCAATCCCAGTTCCCTCAGCCATTCCTCATAAGACTTGTACCCCAGTCCCCTCTCCAGCTTTGTTACCCTTCTCTGGACATGCTCCAAGGCCTTGATGTCTTTTTTGTAGTGAGGGGTATAAAACGTCACTCATTAACCAAGGTGTGGCCTCAGCAGAGCTGAGTACAGGGAGATCATCACTGGAAATGTTGTTTCTGACAGAATCCAGGATGCCATTGGCCTTCTTGACCACCTAGGCACATGTGTTTAGCTGACAAACATGTCCAGATCCTATTCCTCTGATTAGTCTTTTCAGCCACTCTGCCCTAAGCCTGCGGTGTTGCCTGGGGTTGCTGTGGCCTAAGTACAGAACAGAGAATGTGGGGTGCAGCCTTGGATGTAGCAATCATGAGATACTAAAGTTCATGATCCTACCTGGAAAAAAAAAATAAAAAGCCTGTAAGTATGACTGTAACACTGGACTTCAGAATAGCCAACTAGCACCTGTTCAAGGACCTACTTGAACATGGGACCTAAATCCCATTGGTTACAGCACTGGAAAGTAAAGGCACAAGAGAATGAGTAGACATTCAAGCATCATTTATTTGAAATTTGATATTGGTGTATTGTGAAGAGTAAGAAATCAGGAAAAATGGCAGGAGATCTACCTGGATAAGCATGGAGCTCATGGAAAAACTCAAATGGAAGAAGAGTCTACAAAATGTGGTTTATTATTAATACATTTATAGAGTATATCAGTGTATATTAGTGCACATGTACATTTATTGTTAGTATTTATACATACAAAAATGCTGTGCTCCATCCACTATCATGATGTAAATACTAACCATAGCTAGGCAGGGGCAGGAAAACCTTCAGAACACTACTGAGTTAATTCATCAGAGCATTACATCATACCCTGAGAGATTTCTCAGTGTCCCTGTTTCAGTGGCTCACCAGTTTGAAAGTTCTGGCAAATTTTGAAAGTATTCCACCCAAATCTGCTTGTCTGCAATTAAGATGATCCCTTTTTATTCCTCTAAGGTGGTCACAGATAGCCTTTGATTGCCTTCTTCCCTGCAACAAGTTTTCTATGATAAAATACTTTTATTGTATTTCTTGCCCTCAGTCTTTCTTATCTAGATTAACTAGATTTGTCCAGTACTGGAATATATCACTCTAAATCACTCTGGGGCAAAGCTTGCAGTTTCTCACTCAAGTGGCTCCAGATTATTAACCATCTTTTTCTTTACGAGACTGCAAGGAGTGGAATCTTACTGAACAGAATGATAGTTTTGCAAGCTTCTTACCACCAAATTTCAGATGACATTTTGGGCAATAGAATATTTAAAAAAAAAAAATTAAAAAAAATAAAATTAAAAAAAAAAAACAAAAACAGAAAATTTAATGTGAATTTTCAAATCAGGCACATATGGAAACAGTTAAGAGGTGGAAAACACCAGTAAATTAAGATCTCCCAGCGAATGCCCTTGAGGAAAATACAGTGTACTGTGAATCTCTTCTTTCCTTGCAGTATATTGCTGTTACTATAGAGAAAGTATTTGTATGGTGCCAAGCCATATGGGGGACAGATGTGGTTTCCAGAACAGCTCTTCCCTTTCATATGCAATAAGGAGAAGAGTGCTACTTCTATTAACCCTTTCTCCATCCCAATCAACTCATTCACCATGTTTTGGAAGTTTGGGAACTGAGATCAGCAATTTTAAAATATATTTACTGAAAGTATGAATATAAATAAACTAAATAAATCATTCTATACAAACATTTAATCAGAAATGTTTGATTCCTAGCAATCACCTTATAAGTTGTAAGGTATTTAAGAAATTCATTCATTAGATTGCAGTGTTGTTGAGCTAATCTCAGACTCTTAAACTGTGATAGAATAAACATTTAATTACCACAATTATCAAGAAATTCTTAACTGGAAGGAGCTATAGAGTAGGACAAAATTTCATTTCCATAGGAGTCCAGGTACAGAAAATCTGATCACTATTATAAAGCCAAAGTACCACAATCATGATAAGGTGATGTGTTTTGTTTGTAACAATTTCTAGACAAGTATGATACTGCATGATACAAGTATGATACAATATGATACAATATATGCATGATACAAGTATGATACAATATGATATGATACTGTATGACACAAGTGAAAATGCACTTCACAGACACTGCAATGTTTTGACATCCTAAATCTTACAAAAGAGTGTTTTTTTCATTCTGAGCTTTCAGTCTCTCCTATCACAGAGATGGTATCTTCTCATTTAGCTGGGCACTATTCAGCTAAACTGACTTCAGTTTCTTGTCCCCATGATTGTCTTAGCAGACTTCCATCTAAGGATGAAAACTGGGCCACTTCTGCAAATACCAGCCCAGCATCCAGGAGTCCTGGCTTCAGGACCAGTGTTACCAGTTTTCTTGTGGAAGTTCAAATGCTTTATGCCAGAGAAACCAAAGCAGGATTAGATGCCATAAACGAAATGTATCATGAGATGAAATGGATGAGAAAAAATTAAGGAACCTCTCCCCAGCATTTTTAGAATGTAGAATAGTCTCTAATATTTATCTTCCACAATGAAAATCATGTACAATTTCCACTTTGTAGTTTTAGTAGTTAGTAAAAAAGCCCTTAGCCACAATGAAAGTGCAGTGCGGATAAACACCTTCATTTGTCTGGATGGCAGCCCCAGCTGAGGCAAATCGTATGTTTACTTAAGAAGGCAAAGTACACACTGCTAATAGCTTCTGCTGAAGCAGAAGTGCATAACGTGTCACTCAGAGGCAGCAGCTTTCTCCTGGGCAACTGTCTGCATAGCGTGCTAACACACCAGATGAGAGAATGAGGACTCTTCAAGTCTTCAATCTACCTTTTCCAAAAAACTTGACAGAACCAGGGCTGATTTCAGGGAGGAGGAAAAAAAGTGATGAGTGGTAGTGAGCAAACATGCAGTGAGCTCACCATTTATTACACAGAATCACAGAATGACCCAGGTTGGAAGGGACCTCAAGGATCATGTAGTTCCAACCCCCCTGCCTAGCAGGGCCACCAAACATACACCTTTACTAGATCAGGTTGCCCAGGGCCCTGTCCAACCTGGTCTTGAACACCTCCAAGGACGGGGCATCCACAACCTCCCTGGGCAGCCTGTTCCAGGACCTAACCAATCTCCTAGTTATTGGGGCAAGCTTTTTTTACTGGTAAAAAGCACAACTCCAACCCTCCATTTCTGTATATGCCTGTACAGATTGGCTAATTTTAGCACAGCTGCATTGTTTATACTTTTTCTGTCTTTCACATCTGGGAATTCTGCTATCTTCCCATCTACTTCTGATGTGTAAAATCTGTATGTGTTCCCTGTGACAGCAAAAAGCACACCAGTCACCCAGGTCTTTCCCACTCCTGCAAGGCTATGTTTTCACAGAGATGTCTGGCCATTGGTTAGTTCCACACCCTGGCAAATATCCCATGTTCTCTTCAGATGGTGTGTTGGGAGTGGCTGATGATTAATCTTCTAAGAAGCGGAGATGTTTCTGATTTTTTGTAACCATCAGCTTCATATAACAGAAAGTGCTTATGCTATAAATTATCTTATTCCTTCACTATTATGATACATTGCTCAATATGGCTATCTAATAAAACTACTCTTTGAATAAATCTGATCAGTCTTTCAGGGAGCCACATGATTAAGGTATTCATTGAGTTCCTCTGTATATACTTTAATAATAGCACAAAATATTGCCAGTGTAGAAAGAAATATGTTATTTGCTACCTTATTCTTGTAGGAAGACAAATAAGAATACAAATTCAAAAAGAAAAGAAGATTAAAGTAAGAAAGCAAACAGAAAATGTGGTTATTATTGAACTGCTCATGAAATCTGTACTTAACAGAATATTAAAAAAGGCAATTTCTTCACAGATGTGGGGCTGAAAATGAGGAACAAGTTTCTCTTCACATCACAAAAAGATTATATTCCTTGTTTCCATTCACTTAAAATTGTTATCAATCTATAGCTCCATAAAATTTATTTAAAGTAAAGGAGAGTTCATTTGACACGTGTTCTCTAAGACAAGAAAAATAAGTCCAGCACATTTGATACTTTAACCTTCACGCAACTCATTAAGGTAAGTTAAATGGTTTTGGCTGCACATAAGATCTGGCAGTGACCCATAAAAACAGAGGTTAATTAGTATGCCTCTGCTTCTGTCCTTCTCTATTAATACTGCATCATATGAAGAGCTCTTGTCAGTATGTCAATTGAAGGCATACATACACCTCATGTCACTGCTCTGTACTGCTCTGCCACACTGGAAAAATACTAAAAGAATAATAACACTTATAATAATATGTAAATGGTTCTGTGCACGTGTGTGAATTTATATATAAATCTTTATGAAGCAGTCCAGCTTCTTGGGTATTGAAACATTGAAAAGAAAGTAAATTCTTCCCTCTTCAGTCTTCAAAGATCCTTTGCTGCTCTAAGCTGCTATTACACAACACTGTACTGACACAATGATGAGGATAATGAATCAGCTTCCTTCCAAAAATCTCTCTATTACCCAAGTCTGTCAAGTCACCATCTCCTTCACATAATGATCTTTGTGATATAGCTCCTCTTCAGATTAGCTAAATTTGCACATACTGAGATTGAAAACAGTACAATTGTGTGGAGGTTATATATAAAAAAAACAAAAAACAAAAATACACAAAACAAACCAACAGACCAAAACCCTAAAAATGATCGTGGACCACAGAGAAGAAAACTACCAAAAAAATTGACTTCTCTGTATCAAACTACTTGCATGATTTCAAAGTCCTCACATTTCTAGTCTAGTCCAACATCTCCTAGAAAACATCTTCAGGGGGAAGGAAATAAATAAATAAATAAATAAATAATTCTCTGATTCAGAGAAATACATAATAAGGAAGTGTCAAGAACTCTAGGATGAAGAGAACCACATTATTCACCACTGCTGAAAGCTTCCTTGTCGAGCAGTTGGGTAAGTGGAGAAAACTGAGAGGTGAGTAGAAGTATAGGTATGTGGTTTGAAAAGGCACAGGCATTTATTTGTTCAAGAGAAAAGACATATTACACAATGTTGAAAAAGGAATGTTATAAAATAACTAGTGACCTGTAACCCTACTAACCACTCATGGCAGTAGTCAACTCCAGTACCTAAGATGAAGTGGGCAGAATTCAGAATAAATAAATGAAACAAAGAAACAAACAACTACAACAACAAAAAAACAACATTTAAGCCAAAAAGTAGGCAAGCAAAAGAGTCATACTGACAGAAACCATTAAATAGAACAAATGCTAGAATTCACATCTGCAAACAGCTGAATATGGTTGACTACAGAGTAGATGTGCCTAAACTTCCACTGTAATAGTCATTCACTGTTGAAAAACTTCCCTGTGGTCTGTGTACAGTGATACCTGTGTCCGTTGTCAGGAAGTAGGTACCCTGATTTCAACCACACAAATGTAGCCAGGCACATCCACAGCAAAGTGGAACAGGTTCCTGATGGGCAAACAGCTACTGTGGGAACAAGTTCTTATATGTCAGTTAGTCATTAAAGGTCTTATGTCTTGAGAATAAAAACTGAAATGGAGAACTTTTCACTGCAACTGCCATGGTTTTGTAATTTTGCTGTCAGTATTCCACATCATAACATCACGTAAAGCATGGATAATTTTACCAGTCGTGCAGCTCACAGAAGAAGACTACATATCCCAGAGAACATCATGGTTGGGGATAAGTCACGGGACAAGGACACTATATAATCTCACTTTGGGGCTGGACTCGCTCTCTTGAATCCTCGGAGCCAGGGGGGAGCGTTGGGAAGCATTCCAGCCATTTTGCCTAGAGCTACAGTAGGCCTCTCGGTTTTGGGACTCACTCTCTCTCCTATTTTGCTTGATTCGTTAGCCTTAATTTCAATTATATTGTATTATATTGTGTTATCTTGTATTTTGATATAGTATTTAGTAAATAAGTGTGCCTCCTAAGATCGTTGCTGCTGTTTTCTTTTCCCTTTCCTTTTTGGGCCAGCAGCCCTGAGGGCCAGCTGCCCCCGTGTCACAGGCGCAGGTAGATTTTCGGTTAACCTGTGATAACTGATAAAATGGAACAAAATACCAACAAGAACTAAAAATCAACAGGCAATTTAGGGCTGGCAGGAGGTTGCTGAGAGAAAAATCAAATTCCTTGATATTTCACTGCAAAATGTGGGTGGATATCTGCCCTGCAAAGTCTGTTGTCTGAATTATTTCCTTGTACCAGCTCCCCCTAAACAGAACAAGGTAAAGGTCAAAATTATGTCTATGCTGTGATTTTCTTTTGTTTCTCAACTTCTTTATCAGTGTCTTCACTCAGGTGTGAAAAGTATCCCTTGACTGTTAGTTCTGTTTAGGTTTTGGTCTTCCTCTTCTACACATACTTTCAGATGAGTGAACCCACAAATATCTTGTGAGCAGAAATGTTTGACTTATATTTGGCTATTCCCAAGAGTGTTCAGTAAAACTGAGTGGATATACACACAAAATATTAAACATGGCAGTTATCCCACACTTTGCACATTGATTTTAACGAAATATTTTTCTTGAACTTTTCAGCTGAACTTCAACAGTGTTTGTTATTAATATCATGGAATCTTCATTTTCTTAAGCACTGAGTATAATAGCATGAAAAAGGGGCTTTTCAGAGCAATGTTTTTAGCTTTCTGGAACATGAGCCTTTGTTACATTTAAGAAAAGCAGATAAAAATTGTATTCTTTTCTACTGAAAAGTGACACTGTTCACAGTAAATGTAATTATTGTAAATGCCACTCTAGAAAATACGAATTAGCACCTTTCATTATGATGAACAATTGTAAAGAGATTTTTTTTTTTTAATTCATAATACACAATGGACAGTTCTATTTGCAGTCATTTCTCCTGAGTGTTATCAAGACAATAGCAAGTAATTAAAAATATGGGAGGAACTGCAGGATATAATATGTTCAGACTCGTGGGGTTATGAGGTTGCCTATTAGCTTTTGCTACTTACTGCTGTAATATGTGATATCACAGAATCAGAATATAAAATATCTTGAGTTGGAAGGGACCCAGAAGAATTGTTGAGTCCAAATCCTGACTCCCCACATGACTACTCAAAATTCACACCATATTTCTAAGAGTGTTGTCCAAATGCTTCTTGATCTTGGGCATCTCCGTGCCATGACCACTGCCTGGAGAAGCCTATTCCTGTGCCTGTTTAGTTGTCCATCACAGTAATGGTCAGCTTTGACTTTAACTGGGCTTTGACTGCATGTAATGTCTCCCAGTGATGGTGAACAGCATCTCTTCAGACCTTCCATATATTTTGACCTCACTTCCACTTTCTTTTTTTGCTTAAGGTCTAGAAGAAGGACCATGCTCAGTCAAGCAGCCTGTCTGCCTCACCTGTTGGTGATGGGTGATCTCCAAAGTCTTCAAAAACAGTTTCCTAGAGAGCATTTCCAACTAGTTCCCCGAACAGCCTGAAATCTGCTTTTAGTTTCTGTAAAAGTTTTGGTGTCAGTTTTCTTTCTATCATTAAAGATTTTAAAATCGTCTACTTCATGTTTACTATGACCAAGACAGCCATGAATCACCACTTCGCCCACAAGACCATCTCTGTTTATAGGCAATAAATCCAGGAGAGCATCTTTCCTAATGGTTTAGTATCTGTATCAGGAACTTATCAAGGTGTTTCAGGAATCTCCTGTTTCTAATTTCTTGTTTATATCAGCTGTGTGGTATTCTCAGTTAACATCTAGCAAGTTGAAGTCACCCATAAGGACAAAGGCAGCCTATCTAGAGGTATCTCTTAATTACTTAAAGAATAATTTGTCCTGGCCAGATAGCATGGAGTAGACTCACACAACAACACCCACTTTATTTATTTGTCTCTAAATCCTTACCCAGAGGCTGTCATCTGTGTCAATGAGCATCATACAGACCTCCACTACATACAGCACCACCTGCCCACCTCATCTGCCCTGACTGTCCCTACTGAAGAGCCTAGAGCTGCCCATTGTACTACACCAGTCTTAGGACTCTGCCTGCCAGGTTTCACTTAAGTCAATTGAGCCAAGTCTTCTAGATCCTCTTGCTCATTTCTAATGCTGTGTGTCTTAGTGTAGAAACATTTCAAATATGTGTCATTGTACAATGTTACATGTACCTCATGGAGAAGACTGAAGAATTTCATACAGACCCTCCAATTTTGGTATGTCATCACATAGCTTATCATTGGCAAGTCTGGTTTTATCCCTTTTTCCCTTCAAATGTAGTTTGAAGCTCTATTGATAAGCTCTTCTATATGAGCTCTATAACTTTCTTTTATTTGAATTCAGGCAGTTCCCATCCATTCTGAGCCAAAGTGGTACCTGTTACTTATGCTGTATTTCTTAGCTGAAAAATGGCATTCCTCCATAAAGCACTTAGAAAAAATATTTATAAAATTATTTTTAAAAATAATACAATCTTGGACATTGAAATTAAGAGCAGCCATTGTTTACTCTGTATGGCACAATAGATCAGCTCACCATAAGGTCACACAAGCAGCAATATTTTGTATGTGAGTGGATGGAAGCATGTGTATGGAGTTAATATTTGCAGAAAACAAGTCTGCACTCCTTAACCTCAGCAGCCACTTGTTAGAATCACTTGGCTATCACAAAATGATCTCCTGGCACTGGTTTGTCATCTGCTGTCTTTTAACTTAAGCAATAGAAAGTGCAGGTCTCAAACACAGTATGCCTACACATGATGTTTAACAAAACTAAATCCTCTAAATCCTAGCACGCAGTCTACCTAAACAAAGGACATGTTATAATTTTATTCCAGTGTGAAGACCAACCATGTGACAAAGATACTGTGAAAAGCAAGAGTTACAAATCAATAAGTCTTACTGAGCTATCTCATTGAGGTAAACATTTATGCTTATTAGCAATACTGTTCAGCTCTAGAGTAATCCATCATAGGTATCTGTACATTACAGCATGAAATTTGGTGTTTTGCAATTGTTTTTTCCAAATCCTTTGATGTTTTACATTTCCCTCATTTATTCGGAAATTTGACAAATACCTCAACAAAAAGTATTGTACTGTCTTCTAGCATATTGGCTTCCATAAATTTCTGATAGTTTAGCAAGCAAGGACAGAGCCATACCTTAAGAACAGAAGACAGAGACATATACAGCATAGCAATTTCATAATGACATAACCATAAATATTCCTTGCTTTACTGGAAAAAAAAAAAAAAAAAAAAAAAAAAAAAGAATAAAGTAGAGTAAAACTGAGTCAATTTGTAAATTTTGTACTGAAAATTGGCCTCATCTGACTTTAACGTCTGTATTTCCATGCCACAGCACGCTTTCACTTTTCTAGGACTGCTCTGAATCTGCTGTTGTTGAATCATCATGAAATTGTCGTGCACTATTTCTACTTTCTATTTATATATACATATATATATACATGCACACATATATACATATATATATTCCATTTTGTTACTTTATTTGCCATTTCAGAAATAACTAGACCACTTCAACAACATACTTATTTCTCAACAGTTATTGCAGCATGGAAAATGTCTGACTGCAAGCTCACATACCATCAATTATTTTCAGCTTTGTGTGACAAAAACATTGCAGAACAATGATATTGAAAATTGCTGGGAGGTTATTATCTATTTTTGGTAAAACAAGCAATCCACCTTGTGAGAGACAAAGCTTCAAACTTAACCAGCACAAGCTAGATAAACTTCCCCTGGGATGTCTCAGAAGGTGGAGTAATGGTCAATTTATCAAAATCAAATATCATTAATTAAAAAGTTTTATTTTACCTTAAAAGATCTTAGCACTGACTTCAGCAACATGGCTCTGGTTAGCTTAGAATTCATAATTCTAAGCCATTCATTAATGGTCAGATAATTTAAAACTATTATCTGAATTTCAGAGTCCCTGTTAACTGCAATGTTTGTAATGATTTTTGAAAGACTCCTCCTCAACTCATCTCAGGGTATTAAGGAATGTTAGCATAAAGTTCTGATCCTGAACAAGAAAGAAAATTGAACTTAAAACAGGTAAATCTATTTAGAGCTTAGAAAAGGTTCTAGCCTCATGAGTCTGGAGCCTGGAGCTCTTTATTGAAGCAGAGATTACTGCAATGCAGACCAGCTGGAAGTAGTAGTTTGTCACTGTAGGGAGCATAAACTGTTTCATTCCCCTCACTCATTTCATCTTTGCTTCTTTGGTTCACATCTGTGAGGTAATCAGCATGGCTCATGAACCACAGTAGCTGGGGTAATGGCTTTTTTGATTCCTATTTTGATTTTTGTTTATAATAAACCTCTCTCTTTAGCAAGGAATGGAGAACGTGGAAGTAAGAGGCAACCAAATAGTAATCAGTGTGCAATTAGTCATATTTATTATTGATCAGCACAGCATTAATTGTTTTATAGAAGAAAAAGAGTTTAGGAAAGTTCCTATAGCACTGGTCAATCCAAAAGCCCTCTACTAGCAATGGGAAACAGTTTTAGTCCCCATCAGTATCTTCCAGGGAAAATTCCCATGCACAAACCAGTGACACTTTAGAGCTTTTTCCTCCGAGTATAAAGGGCAGTTCAGGGTCTAATTCTCATCTCCCTAATGCTGGCTGTAAATCTCATTTCTCTATTTCAGTTCAAGTGACTATTTCAGGTTTACGAGGAGTGAGAGAGAAGTTGGAGGATGATTTTTACCTTGAGTTTACCTTGAAATTCTACACGCAAACTAGATCTGTGGGTTATGCTCTGAGAATCAGAAACAAACAGAAGCAAATTTCTCAAGTGTGGACAAGCAGAATGTGAAAGAAAAGCACCTAAAATCTGACATGTGAAATGTTTTTTTTTTTTTACTAAAAGTGGATGTAAGCAGATGGAGCACTTCGAGACAAGAAGATGCAGAGAATGCTGTGGTGTTTTTTCAAGTATCTTCTGAAACATAAATGTGAGAAAAGAATAAATTTCTATGGAGATCAGGTGTATTTTTTGTTTGTTTGTTTTTTTTTAGAGGAAGGCCCTATTATGTAAGAAATTATAGAGAACTGTAAACCCATTCTGAGCATCTCAGATTCAACAGGCTAAGCTTCCTGTAAAAAGAAAGCTGACTAAACAGCTTGCAGTGAATTTTTAATAATAAGGTTGTCTACCAACTGAAAATACAGTCCCAGTTATTGTGATCACAGTTTTTACTTATGTAGAATTGAAAAACTAGTTTTGCAATGACAGAGATGGCATGTGATCTCTAAACTTCTGATTACTATTTTTTCAGACTAAATCTAAACTTTATCCTTATACCAGTTTAGACAAATTTTCATATTCTTAGTAAAAGTATCAAATGAGATGACTTTATAGTATTTAACCCTCTTAAAGCTTCATTTCCAATCCCAGCCCAATCTCTTCTTACTTTAAAGGTTGCAAAGTACTGTATGTTGATTAAAATTTAGATCTGTAAGAGCTTGATAATACCTACACAACATGTAAGCTTCTTTAAAAAGCAAACAAATACAGAATTCGTCAGCCTGCCCAGAGTTTCTTTAAGCTTTAGAAAATAGAGGCTGTTGCAGAGGAAAGCATGAAAAAATCATCTGAATGTAGAGGTAGAATGGAAACAAATGCTCAGACAGAACATTTTTCTAGTGGAGAGGAGATTAAGACAAGATTACTGTTGTTCCACAGATAACAGACAGAAGAGGCTAAATAGGCCAGCAGATGACTGTTCTGAAGACTAACGATTGTATTCTCCTTCTACAAATCGAAGAGCCACACTGGAAAAATAGGAAGTAAGCTCATTCTCTGAAACCAACCCTCTGCTCAAGTAGTAAAATGGTCCTTTCAGGTGGTTGAATTCAAATCCTTTGTAGAAATCAAATGAAATAATAACCAAACTCATTCAACTTTCAAAACAAAATTTGAGGTTGTGGAATGCTACGTGAGATCTATACACCTGGAATGCAAGTGACCTGTAAGTCAGTGTTATGATTTGCAGAGAGGAGATGTTTGCTAGAGTGCTCCCCTATGAGACAGTTCTCCTTAGATCATTTAATGAAGAAAAGACTTTTTCTTCTTATTCACCACAAATTTGACAAAACTGAGGATTATAACTGTAGATCCCTTACTTTACCCCAGCCCAAGAGGAAGCATCTGCAGAAGCTTGGTGGGTAAAGCTTGATGACAGTCTAGACTTTCTTGCTTGAGTATATATTACTTCTCAGGTCTTAAATACTGGGTGATTTCTTTCTGATTCAAGTGTTCATCCACATCAGTGGCTTAGCACAGCAGTGGTAGTGTGCTTTGCTGGTGAGCTCTCTATGCACCAAATTGGGAGTTTTCTTTCTCATGAAATATACAGAACCTACTGCAGTGGGAACAAGAACAAACACCTCAGAGAGGATGAAAGTGAGCATCACACAGATCTAGATATATTTCACCTGTCAACTCAAACAACTGCAAGGAAAATTCTTCTTTCATAAGACACCATCAGGTGCTCAAAATCGAACAGAAACTGTGCAAATAAAATGTTTCAGAGAGGTTTAATGCTTTGTTTGTTTGTTTGTTATTGTTCTGAAACACTAATCCAGTCCACAGATCATTCATTTTAGGAGGATGTGGTTTATTAACTTATCTTTAATGAAGCATCCCAATCTCATTTCACCATTTCTTGATCCTGAAAGTCTTCTTTAGTCTCATTGTGTTTAGAGGGATGTTGGAGAGTAAAACTGAAGAGATCACATGGGAGAAATCTCTTAACCATCAGTAAAATAACTTTTCTATGAGTAGCATTCCAGTAACATTGAGATCATCTTACAAAAACCCCTTCTATTAGGGATGTGCTGGACTGATTTTTAGAATGATTTGTCAAAATAACTTCTGTGATGTTCTTTTAGTAGTTTTAAGCCTCCATTTCCATCTTTAGTTAGAGGAAATTTTAAGTCAAAATATTAATTTCCTCGCATAGTAATTGCTTTCTGATACGTATAACTTGACGTATGTACCCATGGTGCAGGAAAAGGCAGACTGACTGTTCTCTGAGATATTCTTCATAATGAAATGATAATATTTAAAGGTTTAAAATGCTAGACAAATTTCAAGCAAAGATGAATTGCCTGGGAAAGAGCAGGTAAGGACACAAGAGATGATTATAAATTCAGTTATTCATAGAGACATCATTTCAGTGTATTCGTGGATTTAATATGTCATTCGTGTGAAGTCGGGGATTTTGCTTTGAAGAGAAATAGAAGTAGAAATGAAAATGAAATGCAGTACAGGTTCTTGCCCTTCACTGACGGAAATTTCATAGCATTTTGACAATGCAGAAATTGTTATTTATATACTTATAATATAAGTTAATTAGTAATACATAATTTCTTTACTTATAACTTTAACTTACATATTTATATACACTTTTCTTTTTCACTGCCTAGGTATAAGGAAAGCAGAATTACCTACTGTGCCTTTACAATAACATCAAGGTAAAAAGGAAGACGATGTAACTTAAGGGATTCAGGAAACTGAGAACTTCATTTTCTTCATTTATACATAATTGCCATGTGGTGAAAACAAAACTGGAGGACATTTTATGTCTGCTACTTTTGGCTGTTTGATATAAGTATAAATCTTAAGTTTACAGCTACTACTGTCCACCATACTCTTCACTTCATTAAAATAGTAACTAGATTTAAGAAAGATACTGTTTCTGGAAATTAATGGAAAAAAAAAAAAGTATAAATATCAAATCCTCAGTGAATTAGTTACATTTGATAATAAGCCTGAAAATTCTGACCTTTCAGAAATACTTGTGATAATTTTACTTGAAAGAATTGTAAAGAGTAAGCGGTGATGGGAGAGGAAGGATGAAACAAGTGTAGTTCTACAACTTCAATTGTGTAGTAGTTTTGAAATGTGGAATCTGGAATTTAAGTCTTTTAAGAGCTCTGACAAACTTTAGTCAGATTCCTTTTAATTCTTCCTTTCTTACAAGACTGCATTTCATCATCTTCAGCTTGTGTGGTAGATTAATGTATTGCTATCTGCTTGAAAGCTAAATGTGAACCTGTGGATATTTTCTATGGAGAATGATCACAAACTGCTGGAAAATGATAGTTTCTGAAAAGGAAAAAATATTAAAAAAAAACTAAGAAAAACATCACGTCTTTCAAAACACAAACACAAAAACAAAGCACAAACACACAAAATACAAAAACAAACAAAGCACAAACACACAAAAACATAATTCCACCACAGTGGGGAATACTACTATTTTGGTGGTTTGAACTTCTGTTTTCATTACACTTTACAAAAAGGATGATGACAAATCAATGAATGAGACTATTGTCACTGAAATATATTTGTCTTGTCAAGATGAATTTCATCAGGAAATGTTCTCTTCACCTCTTGTTTTCCACTGAAGATGTAGAAACTCTGTGTGTTTTCTTGGAAATCTACAAGTACTCTCTACAGAATTCTTCAAAATCTCTGAAACTCAAACAGATTCCTTATTTATCATCTTTACTGTTTCTTTGTACAACCGCATATGTCTCAACATAGATTTTGTTTACTTCACAACAGATGAATTTCCATGATTGGCTCTTTTAGGTATTATGCATTGCTTAATAATGATAGCTTAACATTTAGTTATTGGAATGATGTATGCTTAGAGGTGATCAATATAAGGTATACTGAAAAACTGGAGAGATCCATGAGAAGAACTGCATATTACCTGTATCATGAAATACAAATGTACTGAAGATAAAAAACAACAACACAGTGCTTGGACTACTGCCTGCAGATAGTAATCCAATGGACACAACAAAGCTACAAGAAAAAAGCAGCTACCCAGCATGTGACATTTTCAATCACTTCAATGGAAGCACATTTAGAAATGGCTTTCATGAGCCATTACTTTGGAAACAAATGGAAGGAACAGAAGACTCATAGAAGATAGTCTCCCTTCCAGTACTGGAATATGTCATCATTGCTCTTGCCCCAGATACAGATGGCGACATTTTGTATATAGCATGTATGTATATAGATTATATATAATAAATACATATGTGTAAATATTTTTATACTATGTACATGAATAAAATATAGGTACAAAATATATTTCATATATATATATGTATAAGATACATAGATCTGGTATCACTTCTCATTTGCATTGCTATACAAAGCAAAATATAGATTATTTAACAGAAATACATTATATTCTTATAATATTACATTGACATATGTAGTACATGAAAATTTATATACATTCATAAATAGGTGTGCATAATATAAGAGTTTGAATGTTCCAACCAAGTTAATTAGAATTATATCAAAATGTTTTCTTTGTAATCAGAGGACTATACAATCATTTAGATTGGAAAAGACCTCCAAGGTCATCGAGTCCAATGGTAAAATCTGGGACTAGCTTAGCCTTAAGCTGAGTTTTGAAAGAACTCTTTCATTTAGTGGTCAGATACCTGTATTTTTTCTCTAAGACATTGTCCTTGGACAGAGTATAATTTCCCCTGTGTTATTTCCAGTCACATGATCCCTATGACACAGTAGTTTGTTTGGTTATAGGTGAGTCTCAGTCACAGAGGTCTAACTCTCCAGGAAATTCTGTTCTCGGGGAACAACACAGCCCTAGAACCCTGCAAGGCACTGGGCCAAAACAAAATGCACTGTTCAACAGTTATTAGAAAGATATAATTCAGACACAAGCCCTACTTCCATCTACAATGAACAGAATCTGTGTTTTTGCTGTTATTATTTTTTTAAGCCCTTTGAAATAGAAGCACTTTGTCTTCATTTTCCTAATAGGTAATAAAATTTCAGCAAAATTGAATTTCTCAGAAAAAAAATAATAAAAATCATTTCACATGAGAAAATAAAACAATTGTAATGGAAAATCCTCAGAGCCAAGAAAATTTCTGTTATCATTTTCTAAAGAAGTTTGCACTGAAGTCTAGGGAGCAATAGTGAATGTAAAAGCCAACAAAGTAGTAGTTTACAAGAGAATTGACAAGAAAAGAGCTTTTTATTAAAAAAAATATATATATATATATATATAAAACAAAGCCAGGCCACAAGATCTAAAAATGTACTCCTACAGTTACAATGAGAAGAGAGCACCATTGAGAGAATCCAGCTCTCCCTCAGGATCTCCAGTCAACAGTGGCTGAAGAGCTCTTCTGTCCCACGTAAGTGACAACATTCAACATTGCTTCAATTCTCGCATTAAGTCTAAAGCATTACATTTCCTAAATATCTTTATAAAAAAGTGACTTTAATAAATTAAACTAAATTAATTTGGAAAGTAATATGCATTCCTATACAGAAGGATGAAGTTAATTTGAGTGAGAAACAGTAGTGTAATGTGCATAGGTTGTATTTTGATCTCTATGCAACTTTTAAAATAAGAGATGAACCTTCTGATATCTCAGTGAAAAAAATGTGCATAACAGTACAACTCATCTCTACAGCCTAAACAGAAATTAATAAGCAGAAAACTTATTTTATTGGATGTCTCTTAGTTATGGATTGGAAATGATGATGTACCTAAGAACAACTACACAGGTTTGGGCCAAACATTCACCTAGTTCAATATGGTATTGCTTGCAGTGATCAAAAGGAGATTTTCATAGAAGAGTTCAGGATTAGAGAAAGCATATAGTGATACCTCCTTGCAGTAGCATTCCAGCTCTGAAAAATCATCTGTGAGGCAAAGGCAATATTTTAGTATTTTCTCCATCTAGATAGAGTTTTTTCCATGAAGTTGCTTAATACAGCCAATACAAGCTTTCTATCTCCAAAACATGCTGAAAAAACTTCCCCAGTTTAACCCCACTTATGTAAGCAACCATTTCTAAAAAACTGTGAGACAGTGCTTCACACAGTGACCCCTTTTTCTTGCATGGGAAAAGATGGTGGCACTCATCTGGTTTCCCTATAAAATCTTTAAGTTGTCATATCAGATCAATACACAGCAGCAAAATGATTGCAATCATCTCACTTACCCTGTACAAGTCAGATAGCATCACACTGAGGTTATAAATGAGCCAACAGCCTGGGTTGTTCAATTATCTATTCTAGTTAATATAAAAATAGGAGTGTTTCTTGAATACCTGTCGCTGGTTTTCTGTCTCTAGCCTCAGTCTGGCTTCTACACATCTTCTGGTCTCCAGGAAGGCTTGACGTTGTGCTCTGTCTGATAGGTAGCTAATGAAGATTCCTGCGGTGTTCATACACATAAATAACACTGCCTGGGCTGCTATCTGCAACAAACAACAAGCAAGATTTGATCAGGTAACAGAAGCAAAAATATCTGTTTAAAAATATGAAGAGAGAGTGAGAATGATGGCTCTGCAGTCATGTTGGCTGTAAAACTAAAAGGTTAGGAAAGTTTGCATAGAAGAATCCCTTGGATCTTAATTAAAGACATCAAACATACATAAAATTCTGCCTTGAGGAAGAAGTATAAAATATCTGGGGGCATTAAACTCTAGTTGAACCACAAATGATGTTTCCAAGAACTGACTCACAGGGCTATAGTCAGGAATGATTACTAACATAATTAGCAATTTGTTTTTGCACTGCCTCTTCTGTAGAAGCAACTTTTTGATTTGTTTTACGGCTAGTTTGAGAGCAATGCCTTATTAAGGAAAACAAAGGGTGCCAGTTAGCTAAGAGTTAGTGTCAGTGATAATAGTTATTCTGTTATTGATCAAATCAAATACATTCATTTTCAGCTGGTGCCAAAGTACGAGCTTGCATGATCTGAATCCTGAACTATCTGACAAGTGAAGCTGAATGCATAACCAAATACTTGCATAGCCTGTGCCTGTGTACACAAGCCCTTTATTCACCAATGCTTACGTAAGAGCTGCACTCCTTCATTGTAGAAGGTGCGTCACAGCTTCTTCCATTGAGACACGAACTTAAATGATCCAAGTGGGAGCGGATGTTTGGGCAGTGTAAATTCCAACAGCTTGTTTTGCTTGTCATTGATACCTCTTTGTGCTCTATTTGTAAGGCATAGCATATCAGCGAGTGAAGATCTTTTAGGAAACACAGTAAGAAATATATGTTTGCATGCATTATAGACAGAAAAAGAGCCCTGCAAATTCAGTAGCTTTATCTAACACCTCACCGCTAATGTATGTTGCAAATTTATGGAAGTCCTCTCAGCTCTTGCTTCACTCTGTTTTTGTGTTGTTTTCTGTTTGTTTGTTTATTTTTTCTTCTTTTTGACCTTCCGAGAAGGTCAAGAGTGAAAAATAAGTCTGAAAGACATAAATATCCCCCAAGCAATTAGGACCATAATGCTCTGACCATTTCATTACCTAAAAAGCCTGTAGGGCACAGTAAACAAGTCCCAAATCTGCAAATTGTAGATCCCCTTCTCTCTATCATGGCACAGTCAGAACCACTGTGATAATGAGGTGCCACTAACTGTGCCCCATTTTTGGGGGATTGCACAACACTCTTGGTGGCAAAGCAGCCATGGGCTACAGTACCCTGCACGCCAGCATCACCTGTGAGCAGAGATGTCTAGGCTCTAATACTTATGCACCATAAGAGTGAGGGTCACACTTACAGGATTGTAACAACATCAGAACTGCCATACAAGGATGGACAATGTGTTCACCACCCTAAATCCTGTCTGTGATAGTGAACTACCGAGTATGCTTAGGTAGGAGTGCATGGAGAATTCTAGTGCATGGAAAAGCACTAGAATGTTTTTCCTAAACTGCCCTGAACACTCCATCAGTCTGTGGCTGAGGGACATCATTGACTAAAAGCTGTATTTTTGTAGTGTTATCTGATAATCAGCTGAACTAAAATCCAACTTTTGCTTCTTCTAATAGAAGAAAATATTTAGAAAAACTCCTAATCTCATTGTGATGCTCTGCCTTAGATGCGCAGATCTCATTCCTCACATTCAAGGAGGTTACAAAAGTGATATTTGATATCAAACTAAATGCATTTGGCAGAAACATCAGCTTTACATATTCCCGTATTCCTGAATTTGGAACACTGTTCTATGTTTGAGCAGGGAATTCATTTACAGTTTACATGCCATGATTAAATGAGAATGCATATCCTGGCTCCATCTGAAGCTCTGCTTAATCTTTGCCAGTAATAGATGTCTAGGAAAAGCTTATGAGAAGTAGGGTGTGATTAGCATGATCTTTGCATCATCCTAGTTTCCAGGATCCTGTTCTTTACAGCACCTCTAAACTGGAGGTGGCATACTCTATCCATCTGTTTAACAACCACTAATAGACTGACCATGTGCATTCTTTTCTGATACTTACCTGATGATAGAAATACCTTTGTCCCCTACCACATTCAAGGGCAAAAAAATCCATCGTTTAATTAGGGACTTTGTGTTAAAAATGTTTGTTGTTGTTGTTGTTTTGTTATTGTTTTTATTAGTGTTTTTTTTCTTTAGTTTGCAACCTTATCATTTCTTTGAGTGCTCCATCATGCTTATAATATGAGACATAGTGACTAATCAGTTCCACTTCATCTTCCTTTCAGCTTCCCTGATTTTACTGACATTCTCAGCCTTTATTTTATCTAAGGGAAGAGCCACCCTATCTCCCTGTTTTCTGCTTTCCTCTACCTCACCATGGCTGACTGGAGACAACATGCCCCACACCAACCAGCTTCCACCAGACATTTTCCACCTCCGCCCCACTATAAAACAGAATACTGTACTTCAGCCCATGAGATAACTCCTTCCTGTCACAGACAGGACAAGTGGGTCTATAGAAACAGTGAAGGTTCTGGAGGTCAACATGTGTGAGGAGCAGCTGAGGTCCCTGTGTGTGCTCAGCCCAGAGCAGAGGAGCTGAGGAGAGGCCTGATGGCAACTGCAGCTCCTCACAGGGAGTGGAGAGGCAACACTGATCTCTGCTCTGTGTGACAGTGACAGGGCCCAAGGGAATGGCATGGAGCTGTGCCAGGAGAGGGGAGGGTGGGGGTCAGGGACAGGGTCTGCACCAGAGAGCGGTGGGCACGAACTGAAGCTGCCAGAGTGCAAGAAGTGCAAGAAAATTCAGACATACGGTCTGATTTTTGGGTGATCCTGTGTGGAGTCAGGGGTGGGACTTGGTTATCTTTATGGTTCTCTTTCAACTTGAGATATTCTGTGATTTCAGAATTCTGATTCTAAGTGTATAATGGTCTGACATGAGATAAGACCAGTTTGGACTGCAGCATTCAGCATAACAGAAGCCAGCTGTGGGTGGCTGGAAAAGTTGTCATTTCATATCATTTTGACTGACCTGAGGATAATCTATGCTTAAATGCTAGAAAACTTATGGTTTAGGATGAGAAAAAAGAAAAGTATTTTATAACATTTGAACCAGATATCTCAGTGGCAAAAGCAGTGGGAGAGTATTATCATTTCCTTGCGAATTCAATTATAACATCCACATGCACCCAGTTCAGTCACCTGTCTCTGCTAATACTCAGGACAAGTGCCACTCACTTCAGCAGATAGCCTTCGAGCAAATGCAGTAAAATTTTGCCTTCAATTAGATTTCATGAGTCCATAATTTGATTTGGATAAAAGGAATTATGGAAAACATGCTACAGGTAAAACTGCAGCTTACTCAGAGACAGAATTTGTTTTTCTTATGTATAGCAGTCTGCTTGAAACCACTCTGAGGAGGAAAACACTATGCCTTGCAAGGATACTAATCAGTGGCTGTTGTTAATACAAAGAAAAAAAGAGACATAAAATACTTCAGTCCCTCATTGTCAGTCCTTTCAGCTACATTTTACAGTGACCAATTCCAGAACTCTTGCAGGATTTTCTATTGCATGTCAGGGACACAAACCAGGACAGACTGTTTTTGTATGATATACACAGGTTTAGACTGACTGGAAGATAATCAGGAGCCACACAGTAGGAAAGCTGAGGTATAGGATGGAAAAAAAAAGAAAAAAATAAAAATAAAAAAAAAAGAAAATCTTTTCAAAAAGTTTGTAAGTCTTTTTGTCTATTTTTACCTTGCACAGCACCCAAATAAGCAGCTATAGTAGAGATAGCAAGTGATCTTAAAAGCATGAGTGACATGTTTTGATGTTAAATAGGTCAATGGGGAGGTCTGCTTCTTAAATATTAAAAATAATGCAAACAAAAGGTACTCATCACTGTGATGCTTGGGAATATCTGCAACATGACCCATGCTGTCCCTGAGGAGAATGCATTTGCACATGATCATCCATCCCCCTCTACTCTGCCCTGTTGAGGTCACACCTCAAGTAGTGTATGCAGTTTAGGGCTTATCATTGCAAGAATGTCATTGATGCCTTGGAGTGTATCCAGAAAAGGGCAGTGAAGTTGTAAAGGGTCTGGAGCACAAGCACTGTGGGAAGCGGCTAAGGGAACTTGGGTTTTTTAGTCTGGAAAAAAAGGAGACTCAGGGAATACCTTATTGCTATCTAGAGCTCCTTGAAAGGGGTTTGTTTTGAGGTGGAGGTTGGCCTCTTCTCCCAGATAAGAGGTAATAGCCCTCAGCTGCAACAGGAGAGATCTCAAGTTGAAAAAATATTTATTCTAAGAAAAACTTGTGAGGCATTGGAACAGACTGCCTGAGAAAGTGATAGTCACTGTCCCTGGAGTGTTAAAGGAAGGGTAGAAGTAGCATTAAGGGACAAGGTTTAGTGGGCAGGGTGGTGATGGATTGATGGTTGGATCACTGTGGTCTGTTTCAACCTTAATGATTCCATAATTCTTTATGATTTTATGATCAAGTAGCAGTATAAATACAGCTAAAGAGAGTTACTTGTCAAGATGATGCAGATGGTTAGAAGCAGAGGTTAAAATTTTTACTCCAAAACTGCTTTCCATTTTTCTCATAGGAGGTAGTTGAGAGTTTAGTTCACAGCCAAATAAATGGTAAATATACCTTACATTTATAAAGTGTCCATCGTGCTGGCAACTCAGGGCACTCTGCAAATCAACATGATAAAAGAGAAGCCATTGGAAGGAGAAGAGGCAAGTCAGACTAGCTTAAGTTTAACACTGACAGTACACACAGACTCAGATAAATTCATTTATATCTGTCATTCATCATATGAAAAAGGCTTAGCCAGGGCAACTGAAAAAAAGATAACATGTTGAATAGACTTGGAACTACTAGATCTCAGACAAATAAAAATTTAAAAGGCCCTGGACACAACTGGTTGGGTAGAAGTATTAATCGAATTTGGTATTGTGCAGTAAAATAAGGAACAGTCGAGGTAGAAATCATTAAAAAGTTTCTAAAAGGTCTGTTGCAAAGTGACAGGTGAATCTCAGCCACATAAAGGTTATTGTGACAGAACTGAATGTAGCTCAAGAAATGGAAATTCAGAAGGGCACAGGTGAGGGAGTTTGAGCTGCTGAAAGCAGAGTTGGGCTACGCATAACAATGTGGGGGGGGGGGGGGGGCATTTCTCCTATTACAATCACTTGAGCTTGTCTTGATCTGGAATTTATTCTGTTTTCTGTGAATTTATGAAAAACACAGGCTGAGTTAGAGAAGAATTTGCAGGTTTATATTAGATGTTAGTGGGAAGTTCTTCACAGAGAGAGTGGTGGGGTGCTGGCAGAGGCTGCCCAGAAAGTTTGTGGATGTCCCATCCCTGAAGGTGTTCAAGACTAGATTGGGCAAGCCATGGGAAACCTGGTCTAGTTCCAGATCAGGAGGTTGGTGGCCCTGCTTGTGATAGAGGGGTAGAAACTTGATGATCCTCGGGTTCACTTCCAACCCAACCCAATCCATGATTCTATAAATAACATGGAAAGCAAAAGAAGATGAATAAAACTGAAAAGGTCTAGAAAAAAATCTGAAATGTGGGAGAATGCTAAACATCTGTTTTACCATCTCAAGTGCAAACAAAAAAAAAAAAAAAAAAAAAAAAAGAAAACTAATACTCTTCAGCAGGTAATTTAGTTCTTCAGTTTAGAAACAAAACAGTTCTGGGGCTAATCTCACCAAAACACATTTGAAAAGTAAATAAATGGTTTTCTATATAATCTCCAGCTGAATATTCCCAAGGAAGATTAACATTAAAGAGCAGGAATTTCATTAATTCCTGAAATGAGCCTGTAGGAAATTGTTAAATTATTTTCTTACTTGACTTCCTAGTTTAGGATTTGTTTCCGTGACAGATTGGAGTAGTTCTTGGTTGTTTAGGGAAAACTAGGAAAGTAAAGCTGTTGTGCATCTTTAAGAGTGTTTTCAGCATGTGCCACATAAAGAACTCGTTGCTATGGTAATTATTATTGGTTAATTGGATTTAGAGAAGAATTTTGATTCATAATTAGTTGCTTAACTAAAAATAGCAGCTTGCTACAAGGTTGAATTTTGTACCTAAAATGTCTCAGAAACCTCATTGCTCACTCCCTTCTCTATCTTTGCCATACTTAGGTTGCTTAGACAGAAAATAACTTATGCTCTTACAAGAACAGATCACCAGAAATGAGCTGAGGGTTGCATGAGAAGTGTTGGATTTGAAATCAAAATGCTGTACTTTGTATAGAACAGGAACATCTGGCAGCACAGACTCCAGCACTCTCTCACTGCTAGGCTGCAGCAAGCCTCTATTTCCAGATGAAACCGTGGTTTTATGAATCAAAGCTCTTGGCAGCAAAACCAGTATCTCTGTTCTGCCTCTTGCCCACCTTGATCCCTCAGCACAGCTTCCCCTTTGTCGAGCCAGATCAATTATCTGTGGGACCCTACTGTGAACTGAATCAGGAAAATGGGCCAACTTAAAAAACCAAACACTTGGCATTGGCAGTGATTTTCCTATCTAGAGCAGTTGTCTGATTGAGTTCACATCACAGCCTCCACAGGGAGAAGAAGCACGTGAGTATTCATAGTTGATACTGCTGCCAGCTCATTAAACTGAAATCTTTGCTGCTTTATTGTTAAGCTAACTTGTAAGGAGTTTTCTTATTCCCCAGGCACTTTATCGGACTTCTTCGGGGATTCTGCTAAATGCTACAGGCCATGATAGATTTTTAGGTGTGTGTTTTAAAGTACTGGTGCTTCATCAAACTTTACTGAAGCCCCACCTGCCCCTCAAGGTGCCTAAATTGTTTCTGTGAGTTTCCAGAAAGCTCATCTGTTCCTGATCCTTTATACTGTCCAACTGTACAACAGCTGTTATACTGCTGCTCACAGCTGGAGTGAGTGCTAGTCTTATTTCTGATCAAAATGTCTGTAGTTTACTGACAGGTGGGAATATAACATTTACCTGAGAAGACAAGGAGGGAGAAAGGTATGTGGCTTATTTACAGTAAATTTAGACATGAAGAGACTGTAATGGTTAAGAGGTGTGCATCACCCCCACCTACTTCTGGCTTTCTAAATGTGAAAACAGCCATTTTTGTTGCTTCCAGAGCAAAAACTAGAGAACTTCATTATATGCTGAGGATCACAGTCTGGCCCCTAAGGTGCATGAAATCTATAGCATCCAAGACTTGTTGTTCCCGTCTACCAAAACACAGAGTGCATGGTAAAAAATGACTATAGAATCATAGAATGTCTTGAGTAGTAAGAGACCCACAAGGATCACTGAATCCAACACCTAAAACAGGACCAGCCAAACATCACTGGTTTCATTGCAGAGTATCTTAAAACACCTACTGCTCCTGCACTGCTAATGAAAACAAAGACCATTCATTCTTCTTCTGAGCAATGACACGTTTGTGCAAAATCAGTCATCCTAGTTCAAGACAGAATTCAGTAACATATATCTCTAATAGTCAGAATAAGAGATTTAATTTGCTATTAGAAAAATATATGCTTCCTCCTTGCTCATTCCATCTCATTGAATCCATTAGAAATGTAGAAAATTGACTGAGTAAGTTGTTCAAAGGTAGCTCAAACCATACAATTTGGTGATCAGCTATCAACCATGTTTTGCAACAGTGTGGAATGATGGACCTTCCAGGAAATTTGTATCCTATCAGACTCATAAAAGCTAGCATAACTTGAGTGATGTACAGAAGCAATAGAGCAAACACACAACCTTACTACTATCATTGAAAAGCTCCAAATGTGAAATCATTTTCAGCACATCACATTCATCTCCCTTTGAGTTAGTGTAAAATTGAGGATTCGGACATAACTTTAGAAACAACAACAAAAAAAACTATTATGTAACTTTTGGTAACTTTACTTAGATGCTTTTCTTTTTATAGATGTTAAATTGGCTGAACACTGAGATAATGTCAGTACTAGGATCACAGTTCATGCATACAGGTTAATGAAAAGAAGTGGGTAAATTATCTTAAGTAGGAACAGTTTTCAATGGCTGCAGGGGAGTCTGCTGGATCCTCTCTCTGCCCTCAGCTAGGAACTGATCTTGAACTACACAGTAAAATCTGGTGATCGCATCTCATGCTCATACCATTCTTCCATCATCACTGTGCACACAGAATGATGTTTCAGATAGCTGAAATGTTCCTGTTCAGAACAATCAGTCTTATCCTCTGAGATGAATAACATCCTCTATTCAGTTTTTTGTCTCTAGGTACCTTCTCCCTCTACTCTCAGCAAGATGCATTATAGGATAACAAGAAAAAGAAATCCAAAGTCAAGCCTTCCAAATATCTTCATTTTATTGTCCAGAAATGTCACATCATGTAGTATGCTTAAATGTAGAAGAATCAAGTGAGAATTCCTATTTTCTATTCAAAATACATAGGTTGCTCTGAAAGTAATGCCTCATTTATTTCCATGGAAACTACAACAGATAAAATAAAAGCATAAAATAACACTATTTCATGGAGCAAACGCTCATCTACAAAACACTGTTTTTCGGCATAGTCATCCACCACCATTACATAAACATTTTTTCCCAGCATCAAACAAGAGACTGCATTCTGAGATTGTGATAATCTTCACTAGTTGAGGTGACCCACTGCCACTGTTTGGTATCCTTAAGTATTCAGCAAGCAAGAATGTCAACAAAATACTGACAGAAAAGTTCAGCCCCTACTGCTGTACCACCACCATCTGCCTCTGATATTGTGGACCAGCATAATAAAATGGGAGGCATTATTTTCTGAGCAGACCTAGTATACATAGATTTGAAATCATAGCATATGTACTACAAAATTACTTCAAATTACTTGAGAGATCTAACCAAAAACAGCTCCTATAAAAACCCAAAGAAACACTGATAAAAAACAGAGTACATTACTACACAGGTGCCTGTGTGCATTGAAACTCACTCTAGTAGCCCATGGCAATCAGGGTAGGTTAGGAAACTGCTAAAGTGATGGTTTTTGCCTGTTCATTGCTCAGAATAGAGTGAAAAGCAGTTATGGACTTCCCCTTTCTACACATATATATTTCAGTCTTTTGAAGATCAGACTGACTTTCCCCTACACATTTTTTATTTTATTTTATTTTTTAATGCAGAAGTTGATATCCCTTGCAAGTTGCATATTTATGATTCAAAACAAATGCAACAAATTACATTTAATAGAAGTCACATCCTATTTATAGCCAAGGGAGAAATCAATTTTTTACCCTTGCATTGCAAAGATGAATATCTCCCACTTCAAATGCACCCATTGGGAAACACACAGCAGACATTACAGATAACCCTCTCAGTGAGAAAAGCTTCCAGCTGCTGTCTGAAAGTGCCTGAGATCATCATTGGGCATAAATGTGAATCTGGACAATCTAATAAAAGGGATTTCTAAAGTAACTTTTGGAGACTGTCCCATAATTTTCTCAAGAGTTCTCTCTAATCTAATAAAAGATAGCCAAGACAGAATAACTTCTAGTACTTCCTGTAATACATTATGCAACTGACCAGGATGCATTGTGGAAAAAATATCACCAAAGCAACTTTGCAGGGCTGAAAACAGTTTAACCGTATTTTAAGTAAAACAGAATTAGGTAGTCTGACTTTCTACTAAATGAATTTGTAATGGTGATCTGCACAGCTGTTTTTATTGCTCTGGATAATGGCTCTTATCTGAAGTAGGATATCAAAACTGAGTAAATGATAATTATGTTTGGAGGGCTGACAGCAGCTCATCTTTTCTGATACACTTTGTTGTTTTCATCTGATCAAATGTACGTGCATCCCAGCAATTACCTGCAGTATGTACCCTACTCCTCTTCCTGATGGAACTGTCAGTTTCCATGATTTCTGTACAGGTGACCCTGATTCACTGCAGTCTGCAGAATTACTACAGCCTGCATCAGAGAAGATTGCCTAGCTACATTGGGTCAGGTTGTACATGTTTTCCTCTGAATTATCAAGCTCTGTCTATAGGCGAAGGAAGGATTTTACAAATCATTTTTTTTATTTGGTTTTGCAGTGTAAAAGAAAAAAGGGAAGAGAAGAGAAGAGAAGAGAAGAGAAGAGAAGAGAAGAGAAGAGAAGAGAAGAGAAGAGAAGAGAGAAGAGAAGAGAAGAGAAGAGAAGAGAAGAGAAGAGAAGAGAAGAGAAGAGAAGAGAAGAGAAGAGAAGAGAAGAGAAGAGAAGAGAAGAGAAGAGAAGAGAAGAGAAGAGAAGAGAAGAGAAGAGAAGAGAAGAGAAGAGAAGAGAAGAGAAGAGAAGAGAAGAGAAGAGAAGAGAAGAGAAGAGAAGAGAAAAAAGAAAAGACATAATGACCTTAACTTCCTTTTGGATCCTTTATCAAGAAATTAAGTCTGTCTTATGAAAGGCACCCCAGTCTGGGAAGAGTAATAATGTTTAAAAAAAAAAAACAACGTAAAGTAGTTTAACTAAAGGTGTACTGAAAATACTGGTAGGAAGAAATAAATGAGGTGCCACACTCTTCACTGCCATTTTCCAAATTACATGTGTTCTTCAAAGCCTTCTTCTACCCGAATGGGAAGTTTCACTGATCAGATGTTTATGTATGTTAATCGGTTATACCTGCTGGCAAACAAACAGCTCCCCGCGGATGTTCCTTTGTAAAACTATTAGCCTATAAAATAAAAGGCTAAAACAGACATGGAAACAGAAGTTCTTTTCATTTTATTGCCAGCATTTTTATCAAGAGCCCAGGCTTTCCCCTCAGCTACACCTGTGTAGCTGGCTGTCATTTTGCAGACACCATTAGAGATGGAGCTTGCCCAGTGATTCTACAGCTGATTTCATGTGTGAGATCACAAGGGTCAGCTTGCACACTGTGGGTCAGACTGTAGGTCTGCAGCCCCAAAAATAATAAGACAAATAATTCATCTCTTCAATTCTTTATCACAAGTGCTTTGCAAACATGTAAATATATTTTTATAAAAGAGACCTGAAAATCATAATGAATGCAATTAACATTCACTGTATTTATTATTTCTTTTTGTCGTTAACTATGAGAACCATGCAAACCAAGGAAAGACAGAACTGAGCAATGTCTTCTCCTAGCAAAACACTAAGAAAAATGACTTAGTTTTTTTACTTGCCTTGATATTTTTGAACTATAAACATGTAGATACACCTAAGACCTGCCCTAATTTGGCAGAAACCTTGAGTAGCATAAATGCACTGTACTGTGTTCTTGTGGCCCTTGTGTTCTGTCACTTTGTGCTTACTAGATGCACTAATAGCCATTATTGATACCACCTCAGTGAGACCTTGGTAGACTACAGCAAATAGAATCATAAAATCATTAAGGTTGGAAAAGACTCCTAAGATCAAGTCCAAGCTTCAGCCCATCCCCACCGTGAACACTAAACTGTGTCCTTCAGTGCCACATCTCTATGTTTCTTAAGCACCTCCAGGTGCAGTGACACTACCATCTACCAGGGCAGCCTGTGCCAGTGCCTGCTGGATCTCTTTCTGACTCTCCTTTCAGAAAAGGTGTAATTTGCTGTGCTTGGATCAACTCAGTTGATGTGTCTTAGACTCTGATGTGATGCTAGAATGGATCTGAACAATCTGGGAATATATGCATGGGCCTGCATGGAAAATTTTAGGATAGTGGACCATGGGGTAATAAGGTCCAGGAGCTTCTGTCTTCTACAGCTAAGCTGAGCACATCTAGGTGCAGCAGCAGGCCTGAACTGTCAAGCTTTTTTTTTTGGTGCATTTTCATTGAATCATAGAATAGCTTGTGTTGGAAGGGACCTAAAAGATCATATAGTTCCAAATACCTGCCATGGACAAGGTTGCCAACCACTAGATCAGGCACTAGGTCAGGGCTCTGTCCAACCTGGTCTTGAACACCTTCAAACAGAGGACATCCACAGACTTCAGTTTTATTGAAAAATATGTAGTGCTACTGAGTGTTGTCTGTAAAAGACTCTTTTCCCTCCATTTTTAAACTCTCACTATGAACTATGCTATAGAAAAGACAGAGAACAGATATAGGAGCAAATGGAAATATACCGGACAAAAGCCACGAAAGCATACAGCATTGCAGACCACAGAATTAATATTTTATCTCACAGAGTTCAGCAAGGACAAACACTTTCCTTTGTGAAACCTGTGGGTGTTGTTTTACTATTAGTCATGGTGAATGCCTCAGTGTGGTGAGCTGGAAGTCAGAATGACATCAAAAGTACAAAGAGTGCTGTGGGAAAAAGTTGACTCAGTCCTTTGCATTGCAGAGTACACCACACACAAATAATAAAGGATTAAGTTCCTTCTGCCACTTTGCTACTGCGGAGATGTATAATGCAACATTCATTCTGAATTGACACTGGTGTGACTAGGTAGGACTAATTCCTTTGAAGGCAGTGGTTTATTCTGGATTAACATTATGTCCTGATATATGCAGTGGGCCAAATTCTCCTTGCCTGAAAATACAAGACATGCTTTTGTTTTTACTGCTTGTGTAAGCGTGAGAAATAGAAGCTATATTGTTTGTGGGATATTAAATAAATGATACAAGACAAAGCAAACACTGTCTCTGATCTTTAATAATGAGATCTGCTGAAACCAATGAGAGCTTCAGCAGAATATTAAAACTTGTTGGACAGAAACTAACAGGAGATGCCTCCCAGTGAATACAAGGTTTGATCCAATGTTTGGCTATGAATGTTGCCCTCAGTATTGTAGTTCAAACTTTGTTTTTAAACACCCACTCAGGAACAAGGTCAGTCTTAATCTGCTCACAAGAGAGTTTACTGGTTTCAAAGGAGTATTTACTCAGGCAAAGCAGTGTTTGATGTGGGTGAGCATTTAGCTCATGTATCTTCTATATAGACCAGTGCAGTAGCAGACATGATACAAAAACATTGCTCTCCTAGGAGTGCTAAAAAAAAAAATTGCTTGTAGCCTTGGTCATGCAGGGTAGGAACATCAAAGCTGATAGTGCCATGTTTCATGGCATAAAAATCACTGCAGCAACTGAGTTAAGAATTAGCTGAAAAGCATAATTTTTACTGAAATTTCAGGAAGATAACATGTTCAAAAGGGAAAACAGACATAATTTGTTTTAGAATGTGTTCACCTCAACTGATATCTTTTGAAAAGCAGAGAATGCTATAAGTCAAATCCATAAAAATACTCAAAGAGAAAGGATGGAGCAGTGTATGGGTTAGATTTTTTGGTTTTTAATTATTGGGAAAAGCCTGACCTGCTTGATGGAGATAAGCCTACTGGCGATGATGTGTTTTTAAGTAGTTTTTTCCAACTATCTTGGTATGTCAACTATCCAAACACAAGTGAAACAAAGTATGTAGATATCCTAGAGGGGAATCATTAATGTCTCCTTCTTGTAACAATATGATCTTTTCTTTTTCCCCCCAAGAAGTATAAAAACAATTCTTAGAGTGTAAACCAATTAGCAGTACAATGTCCAGGTAGTTCCTTCCCAAGGGACATACAAATGTTTCAAGCTGCGAAAAAATACAATTTCTCATCCTAAAGAAAAATATGATCAGGCCCACTCAGCCCCCACTGATAAAATTATTTTCTCTTTATGTACTGTAGTGCTGAAAGCAATTAAAATTACTCATAGACAGCACTACAAACATGTTAAAAGTTGATTTTAAGTGGCCATCTGATTCATCTTAAAGACTCTGCACAATAACATATACATATGTTATGTTCAAAACCTCTCTTCAAAATGATGATAACAATTGAAAACTATACCAGGATGACCTACCTCTACCCTATCACCCCATTTTCACTGAAATAAACAAGAATATCTGTATTCCTCATGTGTATTTTATGCCATTCTTTACACTGAGCTGAAAATCCAACATGAATTTGGAAACATTCATCATTTATTAGAGATTCCTATATCAGGTAGGATTAGGAATAGCAGACTAAAAATATTTTATTAAAGGTTTCTTTATAGTTGCTCTGAACTGCTGATACAGATTTTGTACCCTGGAAATAAAGGCATTTTGCTGAATGAGTGTATCGCCCTTCACAGTATGAAAAAACCCAAACCACAATTATCTTGGCAAGGTCGGAGTTTATTGCCCTTGAAGAGAACATAATCCAACATGTTCCCTGAATTACAATTGTCTGCTGCTCAGAACACTTTTCTTTATTGAAGAAGGAAGAGAGCATTTTGTGTAAAAAGTAAACGCTGAGTTGTCTGCTTTCTGACAGGGATGGGGTGCTCAGCTCTAGGAGAAATGCAATGCTACTCCAATAGCATAACACAGCCTCTAGTCAAATGGACCCATCTAGAGTGTCAGAGAAACTTTGAAAGAGACATATTATTCTATGATGTCCAGCATGAATTTGGATGTAAAAAATAGCTAGGACCCTTCCAAATCCTAATAATGCTCCAGCTACTCAGCAGGCATGAAGTAATTACTGTGCTTATTTATGGCACTGCATGCCTATATCGTTCCATTATTTTCATGTGCATCATATATCTGCAAATAGTTGTGAAGTCAGCTGCAGTCCCAATATTTTCAGAGACTACATCTTTAAACATCTGGAGGTGCTTATGTACTTTGCCTAGAGCAGGAACATCCAGGAGAATTTCTAATCTTTGTAATTAAATTGCATATGTCCCTCAAATGTTTGTAATGAACAGAATAAACAAAATGATGATTATCTGATTATGTACTAATATGTAGCTATAAATAAAACTAATCTGAACAGGTATGTGACGTGAGGAAAACTGTAGGTCAATTACAATAAGATGCTGATGACCTAAAATGTATTTTTGGCTGCAAGAATATCTTCTCATTCTGTAGATTCATTCATTGATGTTGCTTTTCTTTCAATCGGACTTTATTGACAATATAGTCCTTTTAGCAGCCATTAGCTTCTTGGGAAAGATTATCAGACTCTATCATTTTCTTGCATCATCAGCAGTATTATTAGCTAGTTTTGGATTAATAGTTGATTAACTATGTTCTTGGGAAACCACAGATATGAATAATGACACTGCGCAATTCTGGGGTTGTTCAGACTAATCTGTCAGCTGCAGTGAAGGGACCATCAGAAATACAAAATTGTTTGCCTCCTCAGGAAATGGAAAGTGAGAACACTTGAAC
The DNA here is from genome assembly GCF_054131305.1 of Coturnix japonica. NCBI lineage: Eukaryota > Metazoa > Chordata > Aves > Galliformes > Phasianidae > Coturnix > Coturnix japonica. The sequence continues at coordinate 7,993,736 of NC_140664.1, read as the reverse complement.
TCAGACAATTATGAGCCAGTATCATTTAATTATAGAAATTAGGGCACAAGGGGACATTGACAGGTCATTTAAGTAATGCTCCAGATCCTGAATATCACCTAAATAACTCCTACTACAATTCTTCCCTAAAGTAATTAATCATACTTCAAGATGAAGCCTCCAGGGAAAATCCTAGTTACCTACTTATCTATCCACAAGATTTCTCCTGCTATCTAATGTAAATATTCTTTGCAGGAACTTCCATCTCTTCTGCTAGCTATAGGAGAAACAGAGAACAATGTTTTCCTCTATGCAGCAATTCCTTCCATATTTGAAAGCTGTCACAGTTTCCCTTCAGCTTTCTCTTCTCTAGAGCAGTTCTTTATTCTGAAATCAATATGGATACCAATCATCTGTGTTTTGCTGGGGGAAGTTCAGTTTATATCTTTTTAAAAGCAGGATAGTATCAGTTGGTCTAATATGGTCTTTGCATTGGTAGATTGCCTAAGGATCATATGCCTGCCTTTAGAGCACTTTGGTAGCTAATTTTGCTGAGACAGTGAGATCTCACTGCAGTGAGACCACAGTACATGGACAGGCATCTCAGATTTCTCTAACATTTATGTAACAATTCAACAAGAGAGAGAAACGGAATGGTTGGTTTGATGAAAGTGTCCTTTTTTTAATGGCCATAAAATACATGTGCATACTAATATTCTTCAGTCTCTCCTTCCTGCAATATTACTCATGCCATAAAAGTCTAGTGGGTGGGGGCAAAATCATTCTCACAAAGAAGCACTGAGTGTGCATGTACCTGACGTTTGCTATAATCTTGTGCTCCTGGGCTGCTTGATATCACCAGGTGGGGATGGTAATAAACCCACAGATCATCTTCCATGAAGAAGTGTTGTGCCATGCCAGATGGTAACCCTGATAAAAGTCTGCAGTTACGTCACAGTGCAGGATTTGAGGCTGGAATGGACCAAAGTGGGTGCAGAAGTCATTGCATATGTCCTAAAACAGACCTCACACTGTGAGCACAGGAGCTGTGCTGCTTCGGGCTGGATTCAGAGATGTTGATTCTGGCCTCCAGATCCTTGTAAGATCAATCACTAACATTAGCTGTCCATTTTTGCCAGCAATGAACAAGAGGCTGCAAGCCATGTTCATAAAGATCTGCATCAATGGATCTTCATGCATGTTCTGCAAGTACTGATTGTCAGTAGGTGCCATCTCACAGAAGAGGACAATGACACCCCTTGCTTCATCCACACTTCCATGCCAGATGACATTTTGTCATACTGTTTGTCTACTGCCATCTATCACGTGGCAACAAAATGTCATGAAATAATGGTGGGAAGATTCAGCCTCTGCTGCCGTACCACTAACATTTGCTTCTGACATCACAGACCAACATAAAAAATTAGTAGGCATACCTTTTGGAGCAGCCAGCCCTTAAAGACTTACAGAATAAATGAGGCTGGATGGCAATCCTGGTGGTCATATGGTCAAATATTCATGTTCAAAATAGGTTCATCTGGAGCTGATTGCCTAAAGGTTTGTCCACTCGGATTTTGACTGTCTCCAGAAACAAAGACTTCAAAACATCTCTGGGTAATATGTTTTGGTGTTTGTTCACCCTTACAGTAAGCACATATAAACAAACAAACAAAAAACACACAACACCTGTTGTTTTCTGTTTGCTTATTTGATTCAGTGCTTAATGGAACTTATCGTTTGTACCCATTACTTTCATGTCCTGACACTGGGCTCCACAGAAAAGAGCCTGGCTCTATCCTCACTGAACTCTCCCTTCAGATATTTATAGATATTGATGAGATTCACCCTAAAATTTATCTTCCTTAGTCCGAACTGTCCTCATCTGTTACACATCCCAGTTCCTTAAACATCTTAGAATAATCAAATCATAGAATCATATAATAATCAAATCATTTAGGTTGGAAAAGACCTTTAAGATCACCAAAGCCAGTCACCAGCTAACACTGCCTTGCCCATCACTAAATCACTACCCTTATTGACATATCGATGTGTCTCTTACATACCTTCAGGTTGTAAGACTCTACTTGTAGAAATCTCTATAATTTTATTTTATTTTATTTTATTTTGAGATTTTTAGAATTTTCACTATGTGGTAAAAGGTTCTAAGTTCTAGCCAGTGAACTTGGAAGTTCTTCTCAAATCTGTCACTGCTGAATATTAGCCAAAAGAAAACAGTTTGATTTCCAGATTATAGTTTGAGTTTTAAATGATAGTAATTATTTCCATTTCTAAATTGCTCTTATAAACTCACTTTAAGCATGCACTAACTTTAAGGACATAGTAAACAACATTTTGACTTACAAATGTAATTACTGAACCTGAAAGCAGAATTAAAAAAAAAAAAAAAAAAAAAAAAAGCAGAAGAAAAAAAAAAAGAAGAAAAAAAGCAGTAAGAAATTCCATATTATTGACCTTGCTGAGTATTTGTCTAAAATTATCTAATGTGAACATGTGCAAGGCTATGAAGTGGTTTGAAACTTCAGAAATTTAAATACAGCATAATATCATTTTTTTATTAGATGGATTGGTTAACTTGGTTTTGAAAAATCAACTACATCAAATTTAATTACAACATTCTTGTGTTACAAACGCAAAAGTAGTTGCAAATAATTATTGTATGCCATCAAAAGAGGTCTTTGAGGGATGACAGCTGAATATAGTATTCATAAATTCAATAAGGAAGTTTGGGTGTTCTGGTGCCTTAAAAAACTATCTGGACAGCAAAATCTTTGTTAGTTGTTTGAAGAGGAGATAACAGCTACCTTAACAATTCCTATACTGTGTTTCTAGGCCTCGGGCCATCAAACAACTTAACTTTAAAATAACAGGCATAATGTCAAGTTACATTATGTTAACCACTGTTCCCCCTTTCTGATATTGAGGTACTTTACTATAGAGAAATAGCAAAAAGTGGCTGTTGTCAGATACTGTAGATAAATATGCCTTTCAAATAAGAGTACATTCCTACAGGAATGAAAGTGATTAGCCATTGGAAAAATCAGTTCTAAGCATGTACTGTTGCTGAGATTGTAAGAGATTATTACAGACCTTATTGTCCTTTGCTGTCACACAGGGAATGGGAACAGCTTATCTGTTCTCCCATTTCTTGTAGCCTCTCAGGTGACTAATGAAACAGTAAGGTAATTTTATTAACATAATGAAATATAGATAGCAAATTCTTCTCTTCCTAATATTGCAAAAAAAAAAAAAAAAAAAAGCTGCTATTACCCTAGGGATTGGAGAGAACAAGGGAACTATCGCAGCATCAGTAGAAGTGGCATTAAGCAACATGCTGGAAATGCCATTTTTTAATAGAAATATATTTGGGCAAGATTTAGATGACCTATGTTTTGCCTAAGTCTCAACAAGCACTTCATGCCAGACCTCGGAAGACTCTGTCATAAAGTTCTCCCTCCATTTTTTGGGCAACAAAGAGTTCAGCCAGAGACCTACAAGCTCTAACCAATATCACACATTGCCCAAGAAGGGGAGAATTACTTCCCTCCAAGAGCTAACAGTATTTGCACAAGGACCAAAATGTGATCAATTGTTTTCCCTCAGTTCTGTGTGAGGGTGTTTGAGTCTGTGGATTCCAGTCTTGTAAAGTTTCCTATAACAGTAACAAAATAATCCATGTGAGAATGTGCTCCATTCTAATTATTGACACTGATCCAATCCTTGGATGTGAAAGCAAGAAACATGGAGTCACAGAAAGGACATCTGTGGTGGAAGCTGAGTCCATACCCCAGTCATAACTGGGCATTCACAGCCCTGAATAAACAATATGCTATCTTTTGTATGGACTAATGTAAGGAGACCATGGAATCACTTATATTTGGTAGAAGAGATATAAAATGAGGCCTTTTTAAAAAGAACAAAGTTATGGGCAACAGTTCTCATGACATTCAATTTTCATTTTTATTTTTATTTTTATTTTTTAACAGCATAGAGGGTGATGGGTATGTTTTGAACAAAAATCACAAAGCAGTTGAGCGTGATACTCATAGAAACTGAGAAAGGCACATTTTCAAATCAACCAAAGCACAGAAACATAAAGTGATGTGTGGGGGTCAGCAAAGGCCACTGATAAATTTAGTGATAAAATGAGAATGATCCTCATTCTCAGCTCCTAGCTGAAATCAGTGGTGAATAGAATTCCTTTGTGTAAAATATGAAAATGGCACATTAAATTCAAACCACACTGAGCACATGGTACCATTTCCATGTCAATTGTAACTCTATCTAGTATGTGTAGGAAAAATATAAATAAAAATAAATATTAGAGATATTTCCATACATGAAAGAGAATCATAGGATAAAAGAATGTGCATATCTAGACCTTGTTCTGTTAAGTAACTGTTGTAAGATTGAGTTCACTTATTCTAGTAAGTTCCTTACTTCAGTCATAAAACACCTGGTGTATAGTACAATACCATGTAGCTTTTATGTGCTGATCAATTATTCTGTTAATTATTATTTCTCATTTGCATTCTGATGATACCTCCAGATTTAGAGGTAGTTTCAGTATTTAGATTCAGTGCAAGGCTGGATGTAGCTTTACACAGCTTGGTCTAGTGGTTGGCTGCCCTGCCAAGGCCAGAGGGTTGAAACTAGATGATCTTTGAGGTCCTTTCAACCCAGGCCATTATACATTTCTGTCATTCCATTCTATGATCTAGACATGAGGATTCTACTGTGGTAGATGTAAGGCAAGCATCACAGAACAGATAGCACCATTCCTGTGTAGCTCTCAGGTAAATAGAGCAGCAGAGTCTGAACAAAGCAGAAATAATAAAATGCCTGGAGATCAGATCCTCCAAAGAAATAAACAGTTTCTTCCTAATTAGAACTCTGCCTCTGTTGAAAGCTTCCACCGATTTAATTAAGGACATATTTCTGCATTTTCTTTTTAGATAGAAATAAAAGTGAAGAGATCAGAAGTAAAGCCAAAACTGAGATGTTCGAGTTAAAATTGAAAACCACAATGAGCATTCAACTCATTCAAATATTCTTTCATTCATACCAGGTGCAACTCTTTTTTCTATTAAGGTTAAGAGCATCTTATAAAATGATACCACAACATTAAACTAATTAGGAGAAGTAAAATTATTTGCTAGCGTGGTGGGAAAAAATTTGCTTGGGTTCATTTTGTTTACACTGATATGCTTCAGTCACTTCTCAGGCTGCAGCAATGGTTAATTAATGAACTTGGCAGCTTTCCTCTCTCTTCTAAGACTACATGTATGAAAGCTTGCAGCAGCAGAAGCAGACAAATGAAGTAGCAACACTTCTTAAAATAGTTCCATATAAGCCAAACCCACATGCTGAAATATTTACTCTGTCAGCCAATAGCTGCCTGGCTTTGCACTTCACCCTGTGTACATTTCCTGATAGTCTTCGTTCTAGGTTAGGCAGTACCACCTATATCTCTGTCTGCAGATGAGTGTGTTTGGAGACATAAGGGTGACAGAACTCCAAGAGATTCCTGGAGGACCTGGATGTCCATGTTGGTGTTTTCCCTCAAAAAACAAAACGCAGATTCAGAGCAATGTTTTCCCTAAACAGGGTTCTGAGAAATGATCTTAGTTTACCAAAAGTTTCTGATTTCTAGTGTCTTCTAATGTCTATATTGCACTCTGTGGGCATTAAATCAAGCTGATCAGTCTCTGAGTCAGTCAGGCCCTAATAATATCTCTTAGTAAGACTCTTAGTTCTAAGAAATGCTGTGTAAGAGCTCAGTACCTTTAGAGATTGATCCCTTCTAGCTACTCGGATCTCTTTTATCCCTGGTTTGAATGAGTGAGGCTAACACCAGAATGCTCAAAATTCACTGCACCAATAACAACAATTTGCATTCATGTCCCTTCTTGGACCAGATTGCTACTCCACAGTCTCCTGTGCTGGGGTTGGGTACAAATTGCACTGAACCAAGAATAGAACAAATGAAACAGGTTTTTTCTGATAGAGAGGTTAGAGACCAAAAAAAAAAAACAAAAAAAAACTCAGATTCCACAATGGGAGATCATATTGTACGCCAAATTTGCAAATCTATGACTGCAAGAGTTTAAACCAGAAACGTATGCTGAGTTTAAAGAATTTAATGTCTGAGATTAAGTATTAGATAACCAGCCCTCCTCCCTCCCTTTCCTTTCCTTTCCTTTCCTTTCCTTTCCTTTCCTTTCCTTTCCTTTCCTTTCCTTTCCTTTCCTTTCCTTTCCTTTCCTTTCCTTTCCTTTCCTTTCCTTTCCTTTCCTTTCCTTTCCTTTCCTTTCCTTTCCTTTCCTTTCCTTTCCTTTCCTTTCCTTTCCTTCTTTCTTTCTTTTTTTTTTTTTTCTTTTCCCTTTTTCGCTTTTTTTGCCCACTGAATCTTAGCTTTCCTCTTCCCAGAAGAACAGCTTTCCAAAGAGTGGGGGAAAAATTGCTTTGGTAACTCTCTAGTGATGTAAGGAGAGGTGGATTTGAATTCCCTCTGGTGAAAGGGATTTAAACTTTGGTCTTCCATATCATGGGAACTGCATTTGTTCCATTGAAAAAGAATGCAAAGCCCTTCTTATCTAAGACATAAGGCAAGCACTTACAGCCATTAAATGTGTTTCCAATGAAATAGTGTTTGGCTTTGCTGAAAAGTAGCTTTAACACTGAGACACCCTAAAACTGGATACTCAGAATAAGAAGTGTTGATAAGTGCAAGAACATTGTGCTTAAAGAAATATGATGTTAGCAGGGTGCCTAGTAACACCCCAGGGATGGGGTGCCAGGCACCAGCTTTGTCAGGGTTTTCAGGTTTGGAGTTTTCATTATCTTAAGCATCATTTCAAAACCATAATTCTTTTCTGTTTACTAAAATTCAACATTTATATGGAGTACTCTAACCTTTGTCATGCTAAGATGTTCTGAATGTAAGGAAAATGGAGGAAAGGATTCTCACATTCCCCACTTTTTCTCCCCTTTAGAAATTGAAGAATCCAATAAATAGTTCTCATTTTGCCCCCTTCTATTTCCTGTTCACATCAAGTCATTGACAGTATTGAGAGGATGAGCAGAGATGTTTATCCCCTAGAGACTTCTGTACAGGCTAATAAGGATCATTCCAGCATTATCTGTTGGTAAGTGTCAGCTGTAACTGCTCTGCTCCACTACATGATTATTTTGCATTAGATGCCTCTTTTCCTAGACCATGAGAAACAACAAGCAAATAATGAACAAAATCTTAAAAATAATCCATCAGTGTTCTGAAAGGAGAAAAAATGTCACATAAAATCCAGCAAAGTAACTAACTAAACTGTAGGCTGAAATTCACTGATAAAAGCAGGTTTCATTCATGTTTCTGCCTGAGATCCTCCATTTTGGAGAAAACTCTCTGAAGGCAATTAATCATCAAATTGTAAATATAACTAATGCATTTGCCCTGCTTAGCACAACAATGATACTGCTGCTTCAGAGAAACGTGTGTCCAATTCTAATCTAATTATACTGTGACCCACTGATACTGGTAAGATGATGTTACGGGATATAAAAGGAAACCAGATCATAATCCAGTCTAAAATCATACAGTCAGGTTATAAGTCACCCACAGCTGACTATAGCAGAAAAATGAATTGAAGAGGGGAAAAAGGAGAGGAGAGGAGAGGAGAGGAGAGGAGAGGAGAGGAGAGGAGAGGAGAGGAGAGGAGAGGAGAGGAGAGGAGAGGAGAGGAGAGGAGAGGAGAGGAGAGGAGAGGAGAGGAGAGGAGAGGAGAGGAGAGGAGAGGAGAGGAGAGGAGAGGAGAGGAGAGGAGAGGAGAGGAGAGGAGAGGAGAGGAGAGGAGAGGAGAGGAGAGGAGCTCCTGGATGTGGTGCTCAGGGACATGATTTAGCCAAGGGTTATTAGAGTTAGGGTAGTATGGTCAGGTTGTGGTTGGATTTGACGATCTGTAAGTTCTTTTCCAACCTGAGCAATTCTATGATTCTATGGTTCTATGAATTACACAAATCACTTACTGAATTAGGCTTACTGACTACCGAGGAATTCAGTCACATGAATGAAGGGTGCTTGGGCAGAGAATTAAAATCCAGTGTATGTTTGTAGCTTACATAATTCCAAGCCTGTCAAAACTCATGTCTATATTATCATCTGCCTACATTATATAACACTAAGAAGCTTTGAGCTGCTTATTCTTCCCCATATGTCTGGTATACACGTATATATTCTTAGAAATTATAGATCTTATATCATATTATCATCAAGAAAATAGCACGAATGAACACAATGGAAATTAAACTTTCTTCTGAGAGAATGGTCAAAGTAAATACCATCCTCAGCTAAGTATCTAATCAGAAACATAGATCCATGCACTTGTTTACAGTAAGATTTGTATTTCTAATTTCTTTCCTCACAGAATTGCCTTTATCATAATCATGGCATCAGGACCTTTTTTTCCAGGTTCTCTGAGAAGTGTCCCATTGCTAAGCACTTTGGACTGGAGTCACCTGGATTTCAGGGTACTCACATCTCCCCCAAAACATGAAACATCTGGCAAAATAGAAACTAGTGAATATGTTTACTGTTTGAAAAAAATGAATGAATAAATACATAATCTAATTTTAAGAAAGTCATTGTATTCCACCTATACCTAGAATGCTGGTTCAAATCCATTTCAGAAACACAAGAAAAATCAGATATTATCTTATGTATCACTGCAAGAGAAAATGGTGTACTTGGGCAATATTTGCATTCATGATCATGCAAACTTTGTTAATTTCAACAAAAAACTGGTCAGGTAGTACTGTGTGCTTGCATTCAGCATAACAAATGATTTAAATTGCTTGTGAATGTATTTATCACTGCAAATTAATGTTAATTAAAAGATTAAGGGAAAACGGATCTAAGCACTTTATTTTGCTTTTGTATGTACTCTTGCAACTTTATCAGTTTAGATAGATTTGTAACAAATTTATAACAACATTTACTGAGAAGAGGATCTGCACAATTTTCCCCATGGATACTATGGAGTGCAGTAATAAATTGACTTCAGGGTAGAGGAGACTTTGTGTTCAGTACTGAGTTTGGTGTTCTCTGCATGAAGTCCTGGTCTTGTCATATCCAATGGAAAAGGCACTATTTGGACCACGATCAGAATTCTACCCTCTGTTTTGTCTTTTGTTGTACGCTTTAATTTCTGCATCTTTTGTGCTGCAAATAGCTGTCTCCATCCTGAAGCACAGCAAGATGGTCACAGGTATTGCTACATAATCTAATAGGTTAGTTAGACTTCTCTGAGGGGAAGGGGCAATGCTTTACTTGGAAAAATAAGCCCTGTGATAAAAGTGAGTACTCTACCTGCAAGACGAAGAAATCTGTGTTGTACCAAATACTGGCTATATAGCCTTGATGACAGAGACGTTTAAACAGTCAGACGTTTAAAGAGTAAAGTAATAGTTACAAGCCCTTCACCATCAGTAAAAAGCCCTCAAAACCCGACACTTGAAAGTGCACCACAGTTCCCTAAAACAAACAAGCAAAATGCTGAAATGCCATAAGGAAACTAAGCAGGACAGTGCACTTCTAGGGGCAGCTCCCTCTCACTTGTCTCGCAAAGCTCCTCCCGCGCAGGAGGGCGCAAAGTGCGCGCGGTTCTCTGCGCGGGGTCCGGCGAGGTAGCGGCAGTCAGAGCCGCTGGAGGGAGCCCCCGGGCCGCGCTTCAGCACTACGCTGGTGAACAGCGCCCGCGAAGCCGCTCTCCGCGTATCTCCCGCGTATCTCCCGCGTATCTACCGCGCTGGGTTTGGTGGGAAGGAGCGCATTCCCACCCAGCATCTGTGGAGGAGATGGGGAATATGCCTAGGGGTAAAGAAGGATCCAGCCTCTCCTATAGTGTGTAATTAGGTGACATTAAGTGGGCTCTGAGAAGGCAGGAGCCGTTGTGAATCAACACCAACGTATGGCAATCTATGTGGATCCTTTTAAGGAGATTTATATATTTGGTTCATGAAGGCAATCAACTGGCTGATAACCTCGCATTGTACACCACTCGGAGGTGGTTCGTTCACACAGCTGGCAAGGTATTATGCTGCAAAAATGAAGATATTTGTATATCGTCCAGGAAATGTCTTTGTTAGAAGTGTCTGTGAGATATGTGTGTGTTCTGGGGATCAGTTAAACAGCTGTGTTACCTGTGCATAATGAGATAGCAGTGTTTGATTCACAGATTCAGGATAGGACAATAGGACTTGGAAGAAGCTAAGACATCAGCATAACTCACACAGTCTTTGATCCAGTACTAATAGCGCCAGCAGTGCATGGGAGTGGGACATGGCATACAGCTCCAGTTCATTCATCAGCACGTTACCAGGAACCAAGCAACAACTCTGCACAGTAATCATCTGACGTCGATAGAACTCATTCAGACAAAACACACAGTGTCAGATTCTCCCAACAGTGTGAGCCTGGCCACAGGGAAGTGAGGTCAAGCAGCCCTACAGCTCGCTTATGTGTTGTGGAAGGGAATAGACAGGGGTGAACAAGGATTACAGGATGGCCAGGCTCTGAGTGAGGAAGATGTGACCCAAGGACCATCATCATTAAAAATTACAGTTGCAATATCAGCCACTTCCCAGCTGTGCATCCCAGCAGTCATGTAAACAACATGCCATCAGCAATACATTCCTTTACATCCTCCCTCCTTTGGGGATTTTCTGGCAGTATCTACACCTCCTTCCCACTGATTCCCTGGAGCTAGCCAAATGAAGACCATAATCTGCTGTGAAATGTTGGTAGCACAGAGCTGTGACAGTCTGGGAAAGGATGGGGGGCAGGGGAGCAACAAGAATCCCCAGGATTAAGTTGCCCTAGAAAGGCAGCATTTTCTTACTTTTAAGGGATGTCGAAAGCTCACTCCATCCTCACTTTCAAATGGAAGAAGCTGGGTAAGTGTAAAGTCAGGTTAGTTCTGGTTTTAACTTCTCAGACACATGCCTTTTCCAGTGCCTCTCAATTGTTTACAAGAGACCCTCTAACAGCCCACCCCCCAACACACACACCATTATAATCAATTCCCTGTCCTAGACATCACTTCTAAGAACAATAAAGTTTGCTTCATGACCACAAGAAAAAACAAACTGTTGGTACCATTCAAAGACAACTTAGGAATTCACACCAAACCTCCAAGCAACATTCCATCCTCCCATTTTCTCATAGCCCAGATCAAGCAACACACATGAAAGCACAAGTCATCCCAGCAGATCCAGAGTTAAAAGGCACGAGCAAGTAAATGAGTAAGGAGCAGTGGGAGAGCTTGGTCAAGTCAGAGTTATCTTTCCCATCTCATCTCATGGACCATTGCAGGAAATAAGGGAGGGAAGTGACAAATGTCCTGTCCTTCCAACTTGCCCCAAGAAAACTGTTCCAAGGAACAACAGCAAAGTGAACATATAATGATGGGGAACGGAGTAGCCAGGAAGTGCCCCGTCACCCTCTTGGAGTGAAACCTTATTCCACTGCTTCTTTTGGAGGGAAAAGGGGAGGATAGGCAATGTGGGAGTGAGAGGGAGGGAAAGAAAGTGTAATTTTGCCTGAGGTCTTCTCCCCCAAGCACAGAACCTTTGAGCACCATGTTTAAGGGAAAAGATTCTTGGGACACCCCACACCTCCTCTCAGGGTGATGGAGAAAGAGGAGGGCTCCCACCCCTTCCTCACCACTTTACCTGGTTGAGGGAAGTCACGGCCAATCTAGGGATAACCAGCTGCATGACGAGCTGCAGGACAGAGGTGACCAGCCCAGCCAGGATGGCCCAGGTGAGTGGCAGCGGAAGCATGCTGTAGGTTGCGAAAAGTGTGAAGAGCACATAGCCAATGCCATCCCCAAGGAGGCCACAGCCCAGGCCGGCCGCCAGGATCTGCGTGGCCATGGCCACCCAAGTGACCACACCGCTGTACTGCAGGTAGGTGTATGAGGTTGTGTCCTTTCTGACCACCACTAAGGCACAGATCACCACCTCAATGCCAGTGAAGAAGCCCAAGAGAATGCCTTTAATGGGGTCCATGGGAGCAGAGGCCAAGGTCAGGTGGAGGAACAGGAGGGTCAGCTTGGTCAGCACGTCCAGGATGTTCATAACCACCTCAGATTTGCGCCGCTGGCCCAAGAAGTAGCGCTGATAAAGGCGCTCCAGGTCCCGGGACTTGAAGGAATTGCGGAGAGTGGGGAAGATCACCCCACGGTAGGTGTAGCCCCAGTTGAGGAAGAAGTCGGAGTTGCTGGGGGCACAGTCCAGGGGCAAAAAGCCCAGGTCCCCATTGCTGCTCGTCCGCTCCGGGAAGACTTTGGTGCCTCCGTTGTTGTGACGCTCGCTGCCCAAACTCCGTCCGGCTGAGTGTCTCCGGAAGTGGTGGTGGTGGTGGTGGTGCGGGTGGTGGTTGGGGCAGCAGGTCTCCTCCGAGCTGAAGCCCTTGCCCCCAACGCTGCTGCTGCCGCCGCTGCTGCTGCTATGCTCCTGGATGAAGCGCTGCTCGGTGATGTGGCGCACGGCCGTCTGCCACAGCAGGCGCTGGGGTCTGCTGCTGCCGGGAGGGGTCCTATTGATGGTGTAAAGTTCATCGCTGTCGCTCAGGCACCGCACCTCCGAGAGCTCCATGGCGGTGACTGGCGGGGGGCAGAGCACCGGTGGCGGGGCGAGGCGGGGAGTAGGGGACACCGGCTTTGGCGGGGGGGATCGGAGGGAGGGATGGAGCCGAGGGAGAGGAGGGAGGGGATGGAGAAGGGCGGGTGGAGACGGCGGGGTGCTGCCGGGGGATCACATTTATAGGCAGGGCGCTGGCTCCGGCTGCTCGGCAGGCGGCGGGGCTGCTTCGCCGCTGGGGTCCTGCGTCTCAGAGCAGGCGGTCTTCGCCCCGCGTCCGCTCCCGCTTCCGCGGATCCCCGCGGAGCTTCATCCCGCGGAGTCCGGCTGCGGTGCAGCCCCGGAGCCCCGGTGGGCCAGGTGTGCGCCCTCCTCGGGGCGGTGAGCGGGGAGGGAGCGGAGCAGCGAGCCCGTAGGGGAGGAGGGAGGAGCGGAGCATCTACGGGCGCACCCCGGACGCCCGGCGAGCGATTCTTGGCCCCATCCGGAGGCTGTAGGAGTAGAGGGATGGGAAAAACCGCCTCGCAGGGAGACGTTCAAAAAGGGCAGCTCCTCTCTCCACGGATCCCGGGGCTCCGCTCCGAGCTCTGGTACCCGGGAGCTGCTGTAATCCCCGCGATTGCGGTCAAGGGAGAGGCGGTCGGGTCGCGGGCATCCTCGGTCACGGCGCCGGAGCCGCCGGCCGGGGGCTGCCCGCCCGCATCCCTCCGGCGGCGGGGCATGCCCTGCAGGGCGAGCAGACTGCCTCAGAGCGAGCCTCTGCCCGGGGGGAGCGTGGGGCTGCCATCCATCGCAGGAGATAGGGAGAAGAAAAAAGGGAAAAAGAAAAAAAAAAAAAAAAAAAAAAAAAAAAAAAGGAGGGAAAATAAAAGAGAGAAGAAAAAAAAAAAAAAAAGAAAAGGAAGAAAAGAAAAATGAGAGCAAGGAAACGAAAAACCCGCCCTAAACTCAGAGCTCTGGGAAGACCGCTGGGAGAATCCCAACTTCTCGGCAGAGCAGGGCAAGGAGGGCTTCAGGCTTCAGGGGCATTTCCCCGGCAGCAGGGAGGAGGAGGAGAAGGAGGAGGAGGAGGACGAAGGCTCAAGGGAGTGCTGTGGCTGTAGGGCGGCGGGATGAGCGGTGCTGCCCCGGGAGCCGCTAGGACCGGAGCGGCGGAACCGGCAGCCGCCGGCGGAGTGGTGCTGCTGCGGGAGGGCGGCTCGGGAGGAGGCAGAGCCCGGCGCGGTCAGCTGATGCCCTCGACGTCGGCGGGGCTGCCCGCACCCCCCCGGCCCCGTTAAAGCAGCCGCAGCCGCCGCATAGCGGATAAGGTGCGGGATGCAGAGCTGAAGGACCTCAGGGCAGGAGCTGGGCTCGTGGTAGTCACTCAGGTTTCTCAGAGTTGCACTACTTGGTGATGGTCCCGTCTGTCCCATAAAGCCTTGAATATCTGTCGATCTGTCACACTAGCGAGACCTCATGCTGGAGTCGGGCAACGCTCTGCACAGGCACACAAGTGACACTGCCTCAGGCCTTGCTTGAGTGTTACCATTCTTGCCCAGGGTTGGAGGAAACTTGGGAGTTCACCCCTCTGCCTCGGTGAGCTCAGCCCCTCCAAGAAAGGTGCTCTCACTGCCAGGGCTGTGGCTGTGAGCAGTCTGGGTTCAGGGAGTGTGCTCACGTGTCTGACAGCACCTATTCTCAGCATTTATATTCAAGCTACCACGTAGAGAATGGAAACCATCCCGTGCTTGGAGGCTGTGGTCAGCCTCTCCTTACTCCATTGTGTTGGTGGATGATACTGTCCTGCTCCCTTCTCGGCTCTGACTGTATGCACAAATCCGAATGTGGCACATTCTGGAGAAGTGAGGTGGGGAATTAGTCTTTACCTTTCCCATATCTCCTGTACTTAGAATGAGTCTCAAGCTCAGAAGCAGTTGGAGCCTGACCTGAGAAAAAGGCAGTTTTGGAGCTGCAATCCTACTGGTAGAAACAACTGAAACAAAAATAGTCTACAAAAGAGACTGCTGCAAATACAGGAAAAACCATTCTCTTTATATTTCAAAAGACAGAAATTATTTCTGCTTGAATTCCACCATATAAACATGCAGTAGTGAGGGTTTCTGTGGACAGGCAGAATCTGGAAGTCCGGAGTAGCACTTCAGAAATGAGATCTAAGATTAATTTCTCCTCCAGATTTATATATTTTAAGTTACTTGCTGTGAGAAGCTTCAAATGTGGCATGGTGAGTTTGGATTGCTTTATGCTGGATGCCATGCGCACTGCAGATCCCTTTATTTGTGACACTGCCAAGTTGTTTAAGTCTATTAAGCAGACAGGGGAGGGAGCAATGCTGCTCTGCTTGGGGCCCAGGGTTTTGCTGAGAGTCCAGGTGTGCAACCAGTCCATGTAGTGCTCCCTGACTCCCCGCAAATAACCTTCCCACTATCATTTAACTCATCTTTATTTATTATTACCCTAAGGAAGACATGGAGATTTAGGAAGGATTTTACTGATTGTTTCTGTATTTGCACTACAATGGATGTGGGGACTCCAGCCAAGTCTGCGTCCCATGCGTGAGGCAGGTTTTGCACAGATATAAGCAGAGGAAATTCTTGTTTTAGAGAGCTCAGATAAGGAGTGAGTGGTGGTTTTGTGAACAGAAACAGGTCTTTCCTGTGGGTCAGCATGCCCCTCTGGCATGCTGCTAGCCTGGAATGGGTTAATATTAGTCTAGCAGTAATGAAAGAGACACAAATTCCTGCTCATAGACAAATCCCAGAGAAATTACAGCACCACTTGGAAATGAAAATGTGACTTTAACTGGGGAAGCCATAACATAGTAAAAGAAATTTTAATTATTAGTGATATTACCACAGAGGACAGCAAAATAATCTTGCTCCTTCCAATTGCTCAGCAGAAATAATGCTGGGTCAAAGGAAAAGGGGACAAATAGTAATGCAGCTTAAGGAGGCATCCATTCCAAAGATGTAAGATGAAGCCAGTGTTGGTAGCTCTCATCTCCCCAGTTCTGCTATAATCACTGCAGAGATTGTTGGTCCTCATGGAAGGCTGAGCTCTCCCTCCCCATCATTTCCACGATGGAGGCTCTGTACATCCCCAGGCAAGCTATTATTTCTGTGCTTCTCCATCCTTTTCATAATATCTAACCTGAATATTCTTTGCAGCATTCACTAAGTGCGTCACTTCCTGCCCTGTCCACCAAACAGGCAGAGCACATTATCCTGGCAGCAGTCTAAGCATGTTTAACGATTGCCTCTTCCATTCCTTCCTTCTCCCCTTTCTCTTTTCTTAGGCTAAACAACATCGTGCTTTTTTTTTTTTTTTTTTTTTTCCCCCCACAAAGATATATTTTCCATATTTTGCTCTTTTTAGTTTGTTTCTATACATTTCACTGAACCGCAGAATCATTTGAGTTGAAAGGGACCCTTACAGGTCACCTGACCAAACACTCTTGCAGTGAACAGGGACACCTATAGCTAGATCAGGTTTCTCAGAGCACTGTCCAGTCTGACCCTGAGTGTCTCCAAGGACACAGCCTCCATTGCCTCTCTGGATAACCTTCTCTGAGGATGTGCCTCACCACCCTTATTGTAAAAACCTTTTTCCTTATAGCCAGTCTAAATTTCCCCTTATGCTTTGAAACCAATTCCTCTTGTCCTACCAATACACAACAGACTCTGATAAAGAGTCTGTCCCCTTTTTTCTGGTTTCATGATTTCATTTTCTCCTTCCCTCTGAGAAGGCCATAACTCAACTCAGTTTTACAATGGAAAGATTAGTATGTCTTGTGAGCTGCACTCCTATTTATACACCATGTGAAATGCCTCCCATCACAGCCTTATTCATAGCTGATGTCTTGCTGAAATTCTTTGCTGTCCTCAAGGCCTGGGCAGGTGTTACTTGCTCCATATGTACGCTACAGCCTATGTGAAGTACCTTGCATTTAACCACACTGAAACTCATTGTACATCTTCAGCCTGCATGCCCAAATTGCTTAGATCACGTTGAACACTAAACCTGCCCTCCTCCATGCCAGCAGTCCGCCCCAGCTCTGCGCCATCTGTGGGCTTAGCAAGCCCACTCTCTTCAGTGGTGATGGCAAAGCGGTGCTGTACATCTAGGTAACAGACGTTGCGTGCATTTTTTGCCCATATTTCTTTACCTCAAAAGTTGCCCCCTTGGTCCAAGGCTGCCAATAGGAGATAAGATACTTCTAAGCATAGGGATGTGCTCCAGCCACGCGCTATTCTCTGCAGTGTGGGGAGGAAGTCTGTCCATATAGGGCATGGGTCTGCCCTTATCACTACAGGGTGGGTGCACTGGGGTGAGACGAGAATTTCACACATCCTTCCTTAAGTCCTGTGAGTGCTGACAGGGGCTTTGAGCTTTGCTTGCGTGCATTATTCAGGCTTTGCTGCTATTGAATTTTTTTCACTTTTTTTTAATAGAGCTAAATGACTTGGCAGTGTCACAAAATCACTAAAAGCCATTTAAAAATAATACTGTCACTAGAAGGCTTTTGAAGGATGAAATCAGACAGAATTCATTCCTCTTCTGTCACCTGAAAGTTTATGTCACACTCCTCTACTCCTTCCCCCTCTCTACCCACAGGAGTAACATTTATGTACAGCTTAATGTTATGACATTTAATCATGCAAATAGTGATCTCATCGAGTTTAGAGGGACTATTTATGTCCTCAGGACCACAAGATGGGAGCTGTGCTCTGTAAAGCACTCTGAGGTTCTCCAGTGAAAGTATCCTCGATATCTAACATGCTATAAAGGAACACAAGTATATCTCATTTGAAAACAGATTCCACAGAATAAGTATTAAAAATAAATAAATAAAAATAAAAATAATAAAAAAGGAAAAATGATCAATAGAGACCTAACCTATCTATCTCATCATGCACACACTGAAATAGGAAACTTCAGTCATGGTGAAAATGATAGAATATGAGCACATACTTTGACTTTCCTTCCTATCTGTTTCTCTCTCAACCTCTCTCTATTTGTTTGTTTGTTTTTGTTTGTTTGTTTGCTTGTTTCATGTTCCTTCTCTCATTGGTAACAATTAAAACATTCTAATAATAAAAGGGGAAATAAAGCAACATAATATTGAGTCTCCTTTTAAATCCTGTCTATCAGTCTTTCTCAAATGAAAGCATGGTCCAGTGTGATGCTGGTATGGAAGCAAGAAATGGGCATAAGGTAATGGATGAAAAAAACAAAACTCTAGCTAGTAAAAGCATTCAGACTGATTAACGAAAGAGCCAGTGAAAGAAAAACGAGTCTTTGTAAACTGAAAGATCAGAGAGAAATGGGATGAGGGCATACAGATTAACTGGATACAATCAGTATTTTCTGGGGTTTGCAGGTGTTTTTGCTCAGTGCAGTGAATATATCAATGAAATATTTTAATATTTGCAGGCAATGAACTTAAATTATTGCACACCTCAGTGGTGCCATATGGCAGGAAAATAAAAAAAGAGAGAGAGAGAGGAAGAGCCATAGAGTTAAGAGGTAGAAATAAATGTCAATTTTAATGCAATTAAAGAACGTATTTTTAGTTTTAGTTTTTTCCTTTTCTGTGCGTGGTATAGCTTTGCCATGTTATAAAATGGCCATTCTACTGCGTGCAAACAACCTCTTCCTCCCTCTGTCTCTCTGTCTCTCTTACCCCTGCACAAGGTCTAAGCACATGGATTTTATGGCAGGCGAGGAGGGACTGGAGATGGTATTTTACCTATGAAGCAGTGGGAAGAACTCTGTTTTCCCTCTCTCTCAAGTCAGTTTCCTCATTCACCAAGGTATTACCACAGGTTTTAGAATGGATTAGCAGCTGAGACCATTACAGTCCATTTACATACAGCTTCATAGCCAGTAGTGCTGATTAGGACTATCTTTGCCAGACTGCTTTCTACTGAAATCTATTGATTTGTCTATTCAAATAATTGTTGTACTTTCTCTGTAAATTAACCTTCAGAAAGGCATTAACATGACGGAAAGTTTCAGCTCTTAGATTTTCACTTTTGAATGGTTCTTTCAAATTTTGGTGGTAGATTATAGTATTTAAAAAAAAAAAAAAATTCTTCAGAATCAGACCTGACAAGTGACAGTATCCTTAAATCAAACAAGACTGAATGGAAAATAGGATAATTTTTCTCCTGTGAGAAAAGAGGGTGCTTATTCAAATTCAAAACCAAGGGAAATTTCAATAATCTGAGGGAAAACAAACCAACGGCTACCCCAAATAGAACTGCTGCCTGCTGTCCTCTGCATTGCTCCTGGGGCCACCCAAAAGATTTCCTTCCCCCTTACAGCCCCTTCTTACCACGTCTCAGAGAAATATTGTTCCTTAGCTTGTTTGCCTCCTCTACACCCACAACAGCCCTTGTGTAATGCTGTTAGATCTGGTGAATCCCTGGGGCACCTGCATTGCTGAATGAATAATACTTCTTACAAAGTAGTACACAGTTCTTGATGCTTCATGAGATTCCTCTGAAGAACGGTCTTTCTTTTAATACAAAAGACCTTTGACTTGCATGTTAATTGCAACAGAAGTTAAAAGGAAATGAACTGTTAAATTCACCTCTCAATGCACTACAAGAAAAATCTTTGTATCGATGGCAGTCAGACCACTCGTAAGCATTTTGTTCTTGATTTGTTATCTGAAGCAATAAGTGGTAGGAGTGAAAGCCTGATGGGAGAAGCTACAATTGAAATTAATACAGTAGAGGAGACTCAAATTTGAGACATTAAAAATAAACTAAAACCTAAAAAAAGAAGACATAAAACCATTCTCTGTAATTTTTTCACTTGGGAGAATAATTCTTAACTGCATGTAGAGGCTTTCACAAGCAGATCTCAAAATGTTTTTCTTCTTACAGGATGGAGATATTTCCTGTGGATGTATACAATAAGCCTAATTAGGCTGCAAACAGGGAGCTGTTATATTGTATGAGATTTTAAGTCCATCCAGATCAGTATCCTGCAGTTACTGCAGTATAAGACATATCCTAAGAGGAAATCCCTCTGTCAGCCAGATCAAAGTGGGGAAAGTCTGGTAGGGTTTTGTATGCATGTGCTGATGTGCGTGTATTAAACCTTGGAACAGGAACAAAACCTAGAGATGTTGATGTTTCCAATTGAAAGGAAATTCCTTTCTGTTTCTCCTCTTTCTTCTGTCTGAGGGAAAATTATCTAGTTCAATTTTTAAATAAAAAAAAAAAATGAAGACAAGTTTTCATCTCCTGGGAATTCCTTGCTTTCAACCTTTTTCTTTTCACCAGTCAGGGGACTGCAATATCTGGTTGAGTGGCTCATGATGGACTTCCCATGCTTCTAGGGCTGATGGAATTTCAAGGATGGTGAAAAACACAAAAATGCTGTGAGTCTGGGATGAAAAAAGGCTGGCAGTCTGTCATCTTAGCTGCAAAGTCTCCAAGTTGAGCCTTGCAGCAACGCCTTACCGAGCTGGCAGGATGCCATGCAGGTTTCTGAAAGAACCTGGTTTCTATTTCTGAAATGTTGCTTCATCAGATACTTTGCATATGCAAATGTGTAGGACTCTGCATTTTGCTGGCCTGCAGGTATGTACATTGTCTAATTTCGATGAGTTCCTAGGCAGCACTTTTCCCCAGCAACAGAACACTTGCCCAGCTCTCTCATCTTGTATATGAAGATTTCTTGCATTACAAAATGGAGAGTATGTAAAATAACACTTTGAGGGGCTTGCCATGACATAGAGAAAGCACTGGTGCCTGCTGTGACTGATATTAACAGTCTTATTTCAAACTTTATACCCATCATAATGAAAACATGTTAATCTGCTCATTGCCAGTCAAGCTGGGGATGGTAGGTGTTCTTAGACAAAATGTTTAGGAGGAATTGCTGACTCATGGAAAACTTTAGTCATTCTCTAAAATTATATTACTGATGTGTATGGACTTAGCATAGCACTTTTTTTCTCTATTCTGTTATTTTGTTTTTACATTCAGTATCATAGTGGAGGATAATAAATTCATGCTTGAGCTTGAGTAACCTGTTGATTTGCATTACATTCCTTCAAATCACCAGGCCCTTTCATTTTCCAGCATGACAGGACCTGTAGCAGATCAAATCCAGTCTCTTTTTGGTGGCAATGGTAAGTTCTTGGAGCTTCAGAAGAGGTTAAAAAACTGTCCTGCAGGTGCTCTGCTCTACACAAGAGATCCATTGGATATTCTCTTACTTGACTAGAGGAGGCAATGTCAGTCTGAAAGCCTGCATATATTCTGTTTTCAAAGTTATGAGGTTGCTGAAAGCCAAGGAGAGTATCACTCATTGCCAGGTAACACATGGATCTACAGAACATCCAAAGTGTTTTCTGGGAAATTGGAAATAATGCCAATGACACCTACAGTGCTCAAAACCAAAACTAAATAGTTTCATTTGATAGTATAATCACAGATATTGTTATTGTGTTTAAAAATATTTATAATGGGAACATAAGTAATATAATTCACACAGAGGATGGTTGATGTTGCTCTTCACTTCAAGGGGAAGCAAACAAGATTATTCACTCTGGGATTGTACGAGGAGCCAAAATTCTTATATTCTGATGTTTTTGTAGGACAAAGGTTCATGTTGTACTACAGCCTGCAGTAAGGTTTGTGGTACCTCTCTAATCAAGCCATTTCCCATGGATAGTTTTAGCCTGAGGCAGCTCAGGCATTTTGTTTTAGCAGAATCAGAATACTGTAGTACTACAGCTTCTCGATCCCAAGTGTTGATTCCAATAAGATTCACATCATACTATACTAGAGATGCCTCTGCTGTGAAATCCCACTCTGTTTCTTTTGATAGCTCTATAGTTTTGCATACCTTTTTAAAAAAAATAATAATTATTATTATTTTTTAAATGCAGTAACATCTTATGGCTACAATGCCATTATACAACAAAATATTTGTAATTCCAGAGGAATTTCAGCACATGTTGAGAAACACCACTTAGGCATAGTAAAGAACCATATGGAATTTTAGGAAATGAGGAAGTATGTGTGGGAGTAGTTGTGACCACTGCAGTAAGCAATGGCCCTTATATAGCAGTTGGTCTCTTTTGAGATTTCTTCAGGAATTACAGCTGAGAAGAGTTTAAATATTTAGTGAGCAAATTGATGGTTTTTCTGAGTTTTAAAGAAGCTGACAGAATCTTACAAAAATAATGGGAAACTAGTAAAGCTTTAGCACCAAAATTTCAGAAAAGAAAAAGTCTTCCTCTGGATTTGATCTGAGCATTGTCCCAGACCATTCCAGCATACTCCCAATCATACAGCTGTGTGTATTTTTTTCCAGCTAAAATGGGGAAATCTTAAGAAACACATCTTGGATGACCATTATTTCTGTGATCATAGAACACTGACTTTTTTTTAAAACTTCAATGGCATTCCATTATTTACACTTTAGAACATATATCAGAGGTAAAAGTCTGGATGATGGAATAAGTGCTGTCATTACCAAATACCAGGAGCACCAGTAGTTAAAGGGCACAAACAGATTTAAAAATAATTCTTGCTAATTCAACATACAATCTAAAAGAACAAAGAAAGGAACAGAAGATACAGTTCATTGGGAGCAAATGGAAAGTTTTGTATACAGGCAGAAATAATCAGTTACATTAGAACACAATGGGAAACAGCTGCTTAAATAGCAGTTCTGCAAGAAATGATCTGGGGGTTATTGAAATTGAGCCAGCAATGTCATGCTGCAGTAGGAAAAACAAATATTGTGGTGTATAAGCAGAATGGTAGTCTTCTAAAGCTAGTGAAACAATCCTCCTTCTTTCAGAGGAGGGCCAAAAAAAATGGTCAAGAAAGACAAAATATCTTCCCTAGGAGGACGGGCTGAGAGAGCTGGGGCTGCTCAGCCTGGAGGAGAGAAGGCTCAGAGGAGACTTTTCAGTGGCTGTTCAGTACCTAAAGGTGGGCTATAAAATGGAAGGAAACAGACTTTTTGGCAGGATCTGTTATGACAGGACAAGGGGAAATGGTTTCATAGAATCATAGAATCCTAGAACCACCAAGGTTGGAAAAGACCTAAAAGATCATCCAGTCCAACCGTCCACCTATTACTAATAGCTCCCACTAAACCATGTCCCTAAACACAACATCCAGTCTTTCCTTGAACACCACCAGGGTGAGTGACTCCACCACCTCCCTGGGCAGTCCATTCCAGTGCCTGACCACCCTTTCTGAGAAGTAATGCTTCCTAATGTCCAGCTTGAATCTCCCCTGCCATAGCTTGAAACCATTCCCTCTGGTCTTATCACTAACTAAACATTTCAAACTAAAAGAGGAGAGATCTAGACTAATTATAAGGAAAAAGTTTATACAGTAAGGATGGTGAAGCATAGGTTGCCCAGAAAGTCTATGGATGCCCTGTCCTTGGTGACATTCAGGGTCAGGCTTGATGGGGCTCTGGGCTCTGATCTAGCTATAGGTGTTCCTGTTCATTGCAGGACAGTTGGACTAGATGACCTTTAAATGTCCCTTCCAATTCAAACAATTCTGTAATTCAATGATTTAATGATTCAGTGATTCTCTTCATAACTGGTAAGGTCATTGCTTCACTGTCCAGTTGTTAAAGTACAGGGCCAGAAATACCCCACTAAACAGGGAATGAGACAGACAAGGGTGCAACCAGAGCCAGCCACAGCACAGATCAATGGACACCTACATGGGGATGAGGTTTGGCTCAGGCTGGCACGTCATCCCAAGGAGGCAGAATGGTAACATACAGCATTGCTGGGGCAGGGACAGGGGTAGGCTGAGGTGGGGTTCTGAGACATGGGATGGGGTAGAGGAGGTGGGTCAAAGCAGGTAAAGAATTGTTGATGCTTTCTGAGTCTGAACACCAGT
The DNA here is from genome assembly GCF_054131305.1 of Coturnix japonica. NCBI lineage: Eukaryota > Metazoa > Chordata > Aves > Galliformes > Phasianidae > Coturnix > Coturnix japonica. The sequence goes on along the minus strand of NC_140664.1, from coordinate 7,970,202 downwards.
TCTGGGGACTGCATACCAAGAAATACTGGACCTTCCAGAAACAGTTAAGAGAAACATGATGTGAGATTTGCAAAAGAAAGCAAGAAAAATTGAAAATATCACTTATTCAAGTTTAGGTGTTGCACTCAAATGCTGCCTTCTAAGAAAATAAAGAACAGTATCATAAGAATTAAAGCAACACAAAGCAAGTAATAATGTTTTATAACTGTAGATTGTTGTTTAAGCTTATCTATTTGACTAACACTTACTTCACTGAAGAAGGCAGTCATTAGTAATTTCCTGAAGAGTGCAGTAGATGATATTTAGATGTGATGACACTTGTCATCACCATTTGTAAACTTTGTGCATAATATATTCTTGACTCATATTCACCTTTACATTTCAGAACTTTATTTAGTCATTGTTCATTTAAATTCCTCTATTGTACATGCAGCAGTACTTGAACAGAACAAGTTAATTTGTTTTTAAAGAAACACAGTCAGCTTCTAGCAGCTCAATTTTTACAATTCCTGCAACATATGGAAGAATTTGGTTTTTTTAACATTGATGGACTGTTAACTGCTGAAATGTAGCTATTCATCTTTCATTATTACAACAGCTCAGAGTCACAGATGCTTGTATGCTTACTCTCATCTCTGTATTTTTGCAGATCTTGGTATTTTGCATGAGCTGAACACACAAGGCCGCATTCTCATTCCATTGAGACACTCTTGACTCAGAAAAGAGAGAAGATGGCAAAAGTCCAACCGCTTCTCTCCAGTTCTGCATTCAGTGTTGGGTCAGATCCAACACAGTCACCCATTCCCAAAAGCAGACTAATCCTTAGAAGGCAGGATTCACCCCTCATGGTGTAGAACATGCTTATGTTCATTTTATTTCTTACTGTATCGTAGGGAAGGAGTATAGCAGTTTGTATGACCATCCAGATGGACTTCCCTTCACTACATCCCATTTGTGATAAGGGATCCTTGAGACAAGAAGTACAAAGGCTGCTGAATGATCATACTTTAGCTCTTCTGAACTCGTTTGCTTCCAGGAGTGCCCCATGGTCAATAGTTCAGGTCTTTTCAGTATAGACATGCTTGTAAGCCTTCTGCTTTGCTGCACTCTCCTGGGAAGCAGTATTTTCACCCAAGGAGTAAATCTATTCTACCTTGCTAGCTTGTTTCCAATTTATTTTTATATAGCCATGGGATAACTGTGCTATGCTGAACTCCAGATGCCTGAAGCTATAAATCTGACACTGCCATCACTGAATGATTGATAAAATTACTGGAAGTACCTGTGCTCTGAAACTCAGACAATGTGGAATGGAACTTCCATACAGGCAGTGTCTGCAACCAAACAAAAGGACACTTCAGAGAGAGGTCATTGCATTTTTGCACATATTCTAAAGAATGACATCAGAGAATGACTACAAGTTGTGTACGTGCATTACAACCTGCGTCTTGGCTCTGCATCTGCTGAGGAGACTTAGGGAATGATCCACAGAGGTAAATCTTAATTTGGGATATAATTTTCTTCTTGCTTCACATTTTTTGATATCAAGTGATGTCTTCCAGTGAGGATGTATACTGAAGAAATGCATTCCCAATAAACGTGTCCTAGCTCACCCCAGGTGCATAGCTAATGGTGATGACTTTGTTGAAATACAGTGTTTTGTAGCTGGGAATTTGCTCTATCAGATGGCATTACTGTGCTCTTTGTTTGGAAATAAAAAGGAGGAAGTACTTTCAGAGTGACCTGTTTATTTTATTTGACACTGCTTCATGTTCTGAATTTTTTGGATGTTTGAAAACCTGCTGGGTACCCTCACAAATTTTCCATTTATATTACAGTCACTGACTCCAAAAAGCAGAATGACTTTTTTTCCATGAAAAGAACAGTGCAGCCAGAGGAATACTGGATGGGATGGAGATAATACTACTTGTATGGTTCATGCCATTAAACCTGGTAAAAACCACAGGGATATTATATACTTAAATGACCTCCCTAAAGTATATGTTTACTCATAAGGGTTGCTTGCTCTTCCCACAGCATTTCTGAAAGCTGAGTCTGTATTGTACAAGGTCTCTGGTTTCACTGCAATAAAGTGGTGAAATGCAAATGAATATTTCTGATGCAGAATAATAATCACTTTGGTTGGATGAGCAGTAAATACTCAGAATGATGCAGTCTGAAGAAAAGGTGGTTTCAACGGAGCTCCAGGATCCTAAAAACACTAGTCAGAATTTCAAATCAGCAGACTTAGAAAAGATCATTATCCATGTCACAGTTGAATTCTCCCACTTATTTGAGGAGTGCTGATGGCCCGGATTCCCACCGCCAAGGCAGAGAATGCACTCAAGAGACTTTTTGGCTAAATGAGATCTGTACTTATACAGGTCCTCTACAGCTTTATGAGACAGAGGTGAAATCTACACTCCAGTGCTGGGAAACGGGCTATGCAGACAACTCTAATCTACAGGGAGAACTGAGTGAGCTTCTTGCACTTCAATGCCATACTTCTAAAGGAAGAAAAAGGACAATTTTTCATTATACAAAGAAATGAGGCTACCAGTAGGGTAAGAGGCTCTTGTGAAGAGGAAGAAATAGAGGAGGAAGGTTGCCTGCTCTCATGAAAGCCTAGGGAAACAGAAAAAGAATGGAAGGTGTCTGGCTGAAGAATTGCTGCACCGGGAAGCCAGAAGAAAGGAGATATCTTGTCTGACTGCTTCATGACATGCAGTTAGTAAGAGAACATTTTTCTTAATGAACGCTTTCATGCTCTTCTCTCTCCCAGAGTCTGTCACAGCTGCTTGGAGTTGTGTCTGTGAATGGGCTTATTAGTCTGGAACTTCCTCCACTTGACTTTGGCTTTTTCTGTGTGTCTTGCCTAAGACAGCTAATGTGCAGTGACAGGTTGTTGTGCCATCCACCATGGTGAAATCATCTTCAGGTTCTCCCTCGGAGCAGAATCCAACTCCCTTTCCAAGCCTGAAATAATATCTCATATGTACAACAATCAGGCCATTTTGGGACAGGGACAGATACCCAGAGAAAACAAGGAACAATTAAGCTATCACAAAATCCATTACTCTGAAAGATTATAATGATTGAGTTTTAAGTGTCAGAAACACTAGCTCAGCCCAAATTATTCAAGCATTTCTCTGCAGCTGCTGATTAGAAGTTACTCATTTTTCTTTAGCTAGTAATGATGTGCAGTCTGAGTTACAGGTATATGTCCTAAAATCAATTGTGTTTTCAGTCTACATGACTAAAATGGGAAACAGTCCTACAGGTCTATCTAAGGATGAAACTGTTGCAGAGCTGGGCTGGATTTGTCACCTTGCTTTTACCAGCAGTGTCAGGAGTTATTGCAGTGCCTTTAACAGATCTGTTTTGACTGAGATCTAGAGACTTTTCTGACTCAGCTGCAATCAAGAAATCATCCTTGCTCTTTATTTCCTATCTTTGAGTAAAAGGGTTTCTGTTTCCAGTTGCCAAACACAAAATTAATCCCACACAAATCCTTCTGAAGACAATGAAACTTAGCCTGCATTGTTCTACAGCTTCTCTCCTGTGTCTGTCTGATATTCAAGTCAGAGATAGGAGTAAAGGGAAAGTTTTGTTACTCAGTAACTTTCTCTGTCTCTGCTCATCCATGACTGACTATTTGCTCTGTTTTGTCCAGTTTTCAGTGACTAAGATGAATTATTGCCATATATACATATTGCCCATAGTATTATGGGCACGTTTCTCTCTGGCTAACAAACATTACAATTAGGCTACTTCTTATAGATCAAACATTTTTTGCTGTGGGTCATGCTATACCTTCTATTTCTCTTCTCACATAGAATAGCTATTTTTCTTCAGTCCCCAGAAGAAAATAGCTTATGTCTAATACTTTCATCTCATGTACTCATAGCCACAGTTTATAAAGCAACAAGTAACCTCCTACCTTCTTTTATTGTTGCTGTTGTCATTTTTTAATTTTTACTTTAACTTGCTTCAGCAAGCATTAGAATACATAAGATCAATTTCCTTATTCCCCTGACAGGGCTACCAAAAAGACTCTCAATTGTAGAGAGCCACTGTCCTCAGTTTGCAGTAGATCAGGTAGGAAAAGTTTACAGATGGGGTAAGATCAGCTTTTTTTTGTACATAGTATTATAATTGTCTTGCCTCCAAAACAGAGATTTTGTGGACCCTCTATATCTAATATAATTTCCAAGGAAAGGAAAAGGAAAAAAGGAAAAAAGAAGACTATACCTTTACCCTATCACTTTGATTCTATTTATTTATTTTCCTAAAATGCCTGAAATTTAAAACTTTGACCTCAACGAGGATGACAGGAATCCTATCACTGTACTAACTGCCAGTGCATTGGTACACTGTCTGGCTCATACAGTATTGTGCCATATTTTTCCTACATAATTTCTGTTACTGTCTATCTTATGATTTTACAAATGCTAGAACAAAATTAGTCATTTGTTTTCCATCACAGAGGGCAACAGTTTCTCAATACTGGAAGACTCAGCTCATGCTTGTCAGGAAAAGAGAACTGATGATGACTTCTCACAGTTGTGTTGCATTTTTATAACAGCTTAACTTTCCTTGTTTCCTCCTGGCAGATAGTTTTCTAAAGTCCATCCTTCCTCCCATGCCAGATGGTGTGCTATCATGTTATAAAAGAGTTATTGTCCCTCTTGTGCCATGTGAACAATAGAATAGCACGTTGGCACTCAGTGGCCATGAAGATAGGCAGAATGAGTGGTAAACCATTTTCTTTCTTCAGACATATTGTTCCAGGTTTTTTGTTCTCTCAAAAAGATTATTTTCTTGCCTGATGTTCTGAAAGTTCTCAGTGCAACCTTTTAGAAACTTAGAAGAACAGTTATAAAGCTTCTCACACACTTTCTGAGCCCTCTTTAAGTTACTTCATGGGAGGAGATCTTCATTTATTTGTGTTTGTGTTCCCACTCTGTACTTTCCCGGATCTAGCATCTGCTATAGGTCTATGAGAAGAAGGGCACTTGTAACACCAATCAAATGCAGTACACTGCCAGAAATGAGTACCAGTTCTTCCCTAAGGGAGAGGGGTTGGAGCAGGGGGTGCTCTTGGAACAGGCAGTGCCATCACTGCTGATACTGTGTGAACGGTATGAATGTGGTGCATAGGGCTGGGTGCTGTTAATGAGTCTATGGGCAGTTCCAGACATGGCAATTGATGAACCCAAGTCAGAGTCCTTGCAGAGGTTTCACCCATAGGCAGAAGGTGATGTTAACACGGAACAGGACTAGACAGGGCTCAAACAAGGCTCCCCATTCTGTCTGGAGACCGAACTGAAGTCAGGGTCAGGGACTCAAATTGCAACCACCACAGGTCACTATGGCAGCTTTTTGGAACCAAGCGAAGCATTTTTCTGCTCCACTTCCAGTAAAAGATGTCAGAACGTCCTGCAGAAATCAGACACTGTAAAAATAATAATTTCCTTGTTAACCCAAATTTTGTTCTAGTACTACCTAAGTCTTTTAAATTTTTCTCCTGGCACTTGGAATAATCCCTTAAGAGATCATTCTTTCAAAATTTTAACATCAAGAAAAAATTAAAGATAGGATTCCATTAAAAAAAAATAAAAATGTCAAGTCATTGGGGAAAACGATCATGACAATGAAAAATACTTGGAAAAAACAAAAAGCAAACAAACAAACAAACAAAAAACCCATAAAAAACAGCCCTGAACTGGTTTCATTTGATGTTCCTTTCATAAAGACCATTTGATCTTTCCTTTATGCGATCTTATGTAGAGCATGTCTTATTTTGGTCCCAAAGTATATTTAAGATACAGGGAAAAAGAAAAAAGACTTGTTTGAAATGCCAACTAAGCTATAAGAAAATACAGTATTGAGTAACCAACTGTGATAATGAAGCCTGGAGTTTTAGAAACTCTTCCTGAAGAAATGAATTGAAAGTTGTCTGTGAAAAAAATAAATAAATAAATAAAAATAAATTAATGGAAGCATGTAATATAAATTGTTGGATCTGGTGGAACAAGGCTGGAAAATGTCAGAATGCAGTTTAAAGCAGTTTATATCACTGGTAAAGGGATGCAAATTGATCACAGATTTTGGGACTTGTTGTAGAAGAAGCAATTCTCTTAGCTCATCATGTCTGACCCAGTGTGCTCAAAACACATTGGTAAATCCAAACAAACTGCATTTACATGATACATTCCTTAAGCCATGCACTGCCACAGCCAACTTTTCATCCAAATGTCTGCCAAAGGTCAGGGAAAATGCTTTGTAATTTCTGCCTCTACACATCTACTATGATATAGAGGCAACTTTAGTACAGATTCCTGGTCATTAGTTTTAATGGTCTCTTCAGTTAAAGTAGTACAAGATAAAAACTGGTCTAGTAGAGCCTTTGATAGTTACTTAGAAAATATAAACAACAGTGGACTAACTGGACTGAAACAGCTGTATGACAGGACACAGCTGCTTTAATGTGATAGATCCTTCCTATCATGAATCAGCCCCAAATGTCCACAGCCAACCCTCACAAGTGCCACAGCAGAACTGGATGCTGTTATGCCTCACATAGTCCACATCTGCAGCAAAGCATAAAGCCTGAGAGCAGTTAGCATTGAAATTAGCTAATCTGGTGTAAGGTGGTGGTGCTTCTTCATTATTTCTGCTGATTTCACTATGATCTACTTGTGGTGAAACTGGTGCTTTTTTTTCTCTGTTTTTCTTAAGAATGGACAGTTAAAATTATTAGTTTTGTACATGTTAGATACTTTTTTCATTTTTTTTTCTCTTCCACCCCCCCCCCCCCCCCCCCCTAATTTCTATTCTTAACCTCTCCAGCTGTAGAATGAAAATACTGTCAGAAACCTACTCACATTTTACAACTCAGAAGTGAATGTCAGATTGTCTTCTGTCCTCAGTTTCTTAAAGCAGCCTAGAAATAGGAAACACTGCAATAAGGAATTGTGACCTCTTCTGGAAGAGCTTAACGAGAGTGCTAATGTTTTTGAATCACATTTTAATTCATCACAGTTGAACTGCTACCTGAGGCTGCAAAATGCAGTGAGTAGATGAGGTAGGCATGCTCCCGGGGAGCTCTCCTCCTGTCTCTATGAGGGAAATGGACCGGCCACTTTACAACCCTTCAGATGACTTCTAGCTGTTCTGATGGCAAAACTCTCCCATATGGCACACTAATTGCGCAATAAAAGTGATTTAACCTGAAATAATTACTTTGTTTTTAAAGTATCAAGATTAATTCGGCCCAGAGACAGCTCCTGTAAGAGTTCATAGATGATGGAGGTGACTGTTTTATTTTTAACTACTGCGTACATCCATCAATTTACCTACTTGGTACTGTTTATCTTGCTACACGGAACTAAAGACAAAGGGCTGTTGGTAAGAGAAGCTAGAAATGAAAGAAGGAGAGAGATAAAATATCTTCAAAGAAAATATTAGGAGACCATAATGGAACACAGAAGGTTTAGGGGAAGTGCTTATTTATCTTGCTGAAGCCATGTGCACAGGCAAGTTTTGTGTTTTTTTTTTCCCAGGATCTGGGGGGGATCAAAAAACAGGTCAACTTTTACAAAGCATTTTAATAGACAATTTGGAAGTGAGAGCTGTAGTAGGGGAGTAAGTGGAGCAGTTAAAAAGGGAAGATGTTTCAGAAGTGAGAGCAGGAGAAACAGAGGACTAGGAAGCTCTAGGCAATAGTTTAGCATGAGCGTCCTAATTTAGTGAGGAGATTGTGAACTTTGGCTATACTTGACACAGCTTGTGGGCCAACCATCTCCTTTGGCAGCATCTCTTATTTTGACAAAGCTATTTTACATTGTTCTTCCTTGGGATCTGGTCAAAGGCTTCCTGGAGGAGATTGTCAGAGACAGAAGTGTTGACTGAAAGACTGAATTCCCGAGCAGCTTTACCTTAAGAGAAGTGAAAGAAAGAGTGCTGATTGCCTGGCAGCAATGTCTGAAGATGACTAAAGGGGTGTGATGCAGAGTTTGGTTTGTATAATGATGGAGGTTTTATTTTGGGATAGCTTCACTGCAAGAGTTATTGCAAAAATAACTGTAGAGAACAGCTTACTCCGTTTAGAACCAATCATAAGATAATCTGAAGCAGGCCATTCTGCTGTTGAAATATGCACTCATACAGCCTTTGGGATCACTTTAATGATTCAGGTGTGAGTGCACATTAACAGGTGCTCTTATGCACCTTTCACCTGTGGATGAGGTTGTGGCCATCTCTGCATTTGTGTTGTCACTCAGTCCCCCCATAGCAGGGCTTTTATATCACTTCAGAGGCATAATCTCATGCACTCAATTATCCCAGTGTAATGCAAATTGTTAAGGTCATTCTGCTGTTAATTAAATGGTTGTACCACATTTAAATAGACTCCCTGAAGTCCTCTGCATTACACTTTAATGTGAGCTTCTCCACAGACCCAGCAGTTTGAAGTCCCACCAGTAATCTAAATGACACTGATGTGCTGGGTTGATAGTTATTCTCAGTGCTACAGAAGGGAAAGATTTCAATAACATTTCGCTTGTATTTGGATGTTTGTGGGAAATACTCTTCCTGAAATATCAAATGAAATCTATGTACCATAAAGAGGATAAAAAAGCGAAGATCATTTGGCTGCATCTGAAGAGCCTGCATGAGCCTACACCATTAGCAGACAGATGAGTGGCAATAACATTATGACTATTTAAAAACAGGGCTAAGGGTTTCAGAAGGCACCTGTGGGGAATGCCTAAATGCTTGGCCACTCTAACCAACTGACCATATTGTTTTTAATAATCTCTCAGTGTAAACTTGGGAAGTTTATTCACAAACATCATTGTAATTTCCATGAGCAGCTAATCATTGCTATTATATTCATGCCCAGCTGCAGCTGGCTGCAGCTAAAAATGGAAAGCAGGATTTTTATTTTTTTTCCTCTGCAGTTTGTTTTGGTAATTAAGATTCCGATAACCAGAGAATCGTTGTGAGAGCGAGAAGCATGAAAGTGCTGCAATGCTCACCTTGTGATCGAGCTTTTCATCTGAAGAACTTGGCTCAGGGCCTATTGATGGGCAGGATTATTCTGAGTCCACCACAGCTCTCACCCTTCTTCTGACAGCCCTTTTAGGATCTCAGAGTACTCATACAAATGGCTGCTTACCTTGGCAAGGACCACTTAACGCCTTCTATTTCACAATATTTACCTGTTTTCTTTAATTAGCCTATCCTCCTTAACCCCTCTTGTTTCTTTTCTCAATGGGAACTCTTTATCTTTCAGTTATGATATAAGGAGCATGAAAATATACAAAAAAATAATCAGCATGGAAGCAGTCAACTCTTGAAAGAAGAGTCCACCAAGGTGGCGGAAGCTCTTGGGGATATTTAGACTGACAGAACAAGGCCCTGAACAGCCCCATGAAAGTATGAAACTAGTATTATTTTGAGTAGGAGGTGGAATTAGATACTTCTAGGAGACTCTTCTAAGACTATTCTAAATTAAATTTCTTTATGAATGTGATGGTAGTGCCCTTTTTCTAAGTTGATGGGTTTTTTTTGTTTGTTTGTTTTGTTTTGTTTTGTTTTTTGTTTGTTTGTTTTTTTTTTGCGGTGGGGTGTTTTTTTCATTTGTTTTTGTTTTGTTCTTGGTCTCTTTCTTTCTTTCTTTCTTTCTTTCTTTCTTTCTTTCTTTCTTTCTTTCTTTCTTTCTTTCTTTCTTTCTTTCTTTCTTTCTTTCTTTCTTTCTTTCTGAAAAAGCACTTTCTGAGACATTAAGATTCTGCTTCAGTTCTTCTCCAGAATTTTGTTAAAAAATTACTTGAAACATGTAAAAATGAGTCTCAAATTAATTTACTTATGAAATGAGGTCTGCTTGGAATGCTGTGATATTTGACCTACTGATGAGGTAGCTCACTACAAAAACAAAAAATAAATATGATTGGGGGGGGGGGCGTTGTCTTTTTTGTCAGTTCTGCTGATACTCTTGGGGAAAACAAGGACATTCTGAAGTAAATAAGGGTAGACATTTACGACTGCAAGAACACTGCTCATAATAAAACATAATAATTAAGTTTTAATTGTAGTATCTTGAAAAGGTCTACTGATGATTTTAAAGAAAGACAAATTGAAGATTGCCAAACTGTCTGACTTTCTCATTATCAAAAAATGTCGACACAATTTAAACTGTTATGCTTTGAAATATCAGAGAAACCTGTCTTTTCTTTTTTAAAGATATGGCTCTACCAAACATTACTGAATAATCTTAAGAGAAACTCAAAACAATCCAGGAATCTTAATACAAGTTGGAGACACCAAGTATGATTTGGGAAAAGAGTTCACTATTAGAGAGCATTTGAGATGGAATTTGCTAATTTTCATCCTTATTTTACATGGCACAATTGGACAAAAATTAAAGCTGTTATTTTCAAAAATGGTCTGCCTTATTGGATATGTGTGTTTCAATTCTTTCTATTCTTAATTCGGATATCATTTTCAGAGTGAAATATCTTAACTTTCTCTTTAATGTGAGTGGGAACTCCATTCTGGAATAGTCTTGGAGTTTGGATCTTTTATGTCTAAGAAAAGAATCAAAGAAATTGTGGCATCAGAAAATAAATAAATAAATAAATAAAAATTTAATATGAGACACATTACCCCTCTTAAGAGTTCCTAAAATTCCAGAATGTTCATGACCTTACTCTCACTGAGCTCAGTAGCAGAATGTTTTTTATGTCATATAAAGCACTTCTTACCCTAAATATGTTCATTATGGAAAAGGTCAACACATACATTACAGAGAATTCCATTCATTGTTAGTTTATATTTTCTACTCTATGGAGTCATCAGAAGCCTTAGGACAACCAATGCTACTCAGATAATAATGATGAATCGGTTTCTATTCCCCGAAAAACACAACAAGGCATTCTTCAGTATTTTCATTTCTATTTCAAACGCTTCATGAAGCATCAAGCTCTGTTTTCGTCTATAGACTTCTCTTTTATTAAAAGCAAATGGTTCTTTGAGACACATTTGCCTGGTTGAAAGTTATTTCCTATGCCCAAGCAAACAGGCCTGTCAAAATGTGACTTTTCCTCATCTCAGACATGTTTATGTTGGCAAGGTCACAGAGAAAGAAATAGTTTGGACTGAATAAAAACAATCAGAATGTTTAAATCACAAGCAGACTGTAACCCAGTGACACGGCGATAGAAATATCTCAAAGCGTTGCCTACATTTTTCGAATGAGATGCTGTTATGGTGATGATTTATGGGTAGCAGTATTTCAGCAAAAAGAAGCTTGAAAATATCTTGGAAATATCTGCATCTGGCATTGGTTAGGTGATCTCTGGAGGCAGTTGAGACTGATCTAAGCCCTAAAGTACTCAGTACAGATACATCTAGCCTAGTAAAGTGCCCAGGTCTGAAATAATCCTTAGAGACCCCATCTGACTTACACAAATTGGCCCTCATTTATCCCGTTATCTTCTCTTACTCTCTAAAGAGTGACCATGTGCAAACTGGTTGCTGAGAGGACTTTCTGCATTTTGTTAGGTCCTAGAGGAAGAGCTGGGTGTCCCAGTCCAATAGTAGACATTGTCTGGTACACTTTGACTTCCTCTCATACTATTTAATTTATTAGGACAGTAGTTACAGCCTTAAAATGTTTCTAGCTGCATCCATCAAACTTTAATTTATTTGCTCCAGATTCATTATGGTTAGTATGTACTTAACTGAGTATTTTAATGTAAGACAGGAGCTGAAATGGACTAATTTTCCCTTATGTAGAGAGATGGGATCTGTCACGTCTAAGAGAGACAGTATTAGGAAATCTTTCTTCTGTGTATTCCAAGTGAGCAAAAAGTATTTTAAGCAGGTGTGTTTAGTGGAACTATTTACCAGTAGTATCTCTACTATCAGACTCAATTTTAAGGTATATAACTTCAATATAAAAATAAGATGCAAACTCAGATTGGTAGCAAGGTAAATGCAGTGCTTGCACAAACTTCTGACTTGCTGATTGGGTTTGTTATCAGCATTGCATGAAATACAAGGGAAAAGCTGAAAGGTAAGTTTTACATTTATATGAGCTTTGCTACAAAGGCACAACTTTTAGTAAATCTCCAGATTCATATTAAAGGGTACACTCGTCCAATTTTTAAGGAGGATAAGCCAGCAGTTAGGTGTAATTAGAGACATTTAGATATTCTCTGTTTGCCATCATTTCAAGCATTGTAACAGGCTGTCCAAGGAAGTGATGGAATCACCAGCTCTGGAGTTATTGAGGAAATGTTTAGATGTGTCACTGAGGGACATGGTCTAGTGGGCATGGTAGCGATGGGTTGATGGTCAGATTAGATGATCTTAGTGGTATTTTCCAACCTTAATGATTCTGCAGTGGTCAACAAAAAACAGTGAGCATTCATGTCACTAGATTATAAAGTTCAGATCATATCTAAATGCCACTGCAATAATACAGGCTAACAAATTTTGCACTGTGCTTTAAACGAGCAAGAAGGAACATGACTAATAGCAAAAAAGTTGCATAACAGCTAACAATAACAGTTTATTTTTCATTTATTTTTCCAAATTTAAGCAGTCTTGATTCTTGTAGATCAAGTGGCCTATGTGTTTTAGGACAAAAAACTGATGGATAGGAGAGACATTTGTTTAATAGTCTACTGGGAAAATATTGACAATAAAAATGCCAAAAAAAAAAAAAAGAATACTGCTTATACTGAGGTTCTCTGCTTTCATCTTCTAGATGGGTTAAGAGACACAGGGCAAGGCTAAGTGTCTTTTCCCATGAGAAAAGTGTCTCAGAAACCAGAGCCCTCTTTTACCTGCCAATAAGGAGAAAAGGAAGTTAAATATTTTCAGTCCTCTGCTCCCAAAGTTACCTTGATTTAGAGAAGTGAGCAAGCAGGAGCAGAAGTAAGTAATGCCTGATACTTTGTGTTGGAGGAAAGAAGTGGGGAGGTGTGGGGCAGGCACTATTGCTGGTCCTATTCTCACCAGAAAATGCATAATGTTGCAGGATACACTCCTTATTAGCGTGCTACAGATATAGCGTGTGATGGCTCCTCCCTTTCTTGTCTTGCTTCCTGGCACGCAGGGGTCAGAAAAAAACACATTCTGAAAATATAAAACAGTTTTGAGCAGAATGGCTTTTTTAAATTAGATGAAAAATAATATTGACATTTTAATCCCTCTTCTGCTCTTATAACTTTACAGCACCCTTCTATATTCAGGAAGTTCCTTTTATTGTAAGAAAAAAGAAATGAGAAAAAATTAATTATAGAAATTAGAGCTTCAAGGGATGCAATATATTGTGGGGCTGACTTAATCACTGGAGTTGTCAGTCTTGTGTCCACATTGCAGGTATAGTCACTTGTCCTGTACAAAGAATAGCACCTGTGACTCAGACACAACCACAAAGGCACATCGATACAAATCTCCCAAGCTTGTGCCTCTTTTTCATTTGTGGAGGCTAAGACTGGCTCATTCACAGTGAAAACTAGGGATGAAGCCTCTCATACCTACTAATCCTCTTATTGAATTTAAAGTCTTCTTGGATTTCAGACCTCAGTTTTCTTCAGTGAGTAATCAAATAGAATATCCCTCCATAAAGCCTGGCTGGTGTGGTTCTGTGTCTTTTGCACCCTTCAAACTGAGATTCTCAATCTGTAATATTCTTGTGCAGTTTTCTTTGGGGGTTTCGACAAATCTCTTCTAATAATAAGTCAAGATGAAAACTCCAAACTTGTAGCCTGGCCATTGTGAAATTATTACTGCAAATACAAGTTGTAGTCTATTACTAGAACCACTGGATAGAAGAAGAATTGTTAGATGAAATCCAGCACCACTTATACTTTATAAAAACTTCCCTTCATGCAGATAATTCACATTTAATTTCATTACCTATATCAGAATTCTTGTTCTTTTTCTTTAGAGAGTTTGGGGAAAAAAAATTCTTCTTCCTTTGCCTTTCTTTCTTTCTTTCTCTTTCACCTGCAACTTTCTTGGTGTCATATTTTTTCTCATACTTGAGCTCCATTCCTGTTGCTGACACATTGCCTTAAACCAGCCTAATGCTTGCTTTGCATCTAACATTCCCATGATATTTGCTCTCCATAGACATTTTGCTGCCAGAAGGGCCAGAGATCTGGGATACACAAGCAAAATAAAGCAGAATTCAAAAAGCAAACTCAAAACTTACAAATTGCTGAACCTTTATTCTGTGTCCTGATCTTTTTATGTAATAGGAGAGTTCTCTGAGAGAAGGATTCATGCAGAGACAGCCATTTCCACCATGATACCTGGGAGCTTTGCCTGAGGGAAAGTTCCTTTCCTCTCATTCAAAAAGGGCTATCCTAAAAACAATTATTATCTAAGGAAAAAAAAAAAACACAAAAAACAAACAAAAAAACCCACAAAAACAAAACAACAACAAAGAAGAAACAAAAACAGAGAAAAGGATGAAAATGATACTGACATGCAAAAGTTTTCACCTTTGATTCATCAGATCAATGCAATAATCTTGATTTAAAATATTGCACAATTATTGCTTTCTTTTTAATTCTTGTTCTTCCTGCAGAAATTAGTTCCACTGTGACTTGAAAGGTCACCACCAAACAAAAACAATCAAATGCTGTGTTTTGAAAAATGAGTAGGCTCAGATGCATCAACTGTTCCATTTTTATGCTCACTGGTTTTCCCAGTTAATGTTACTTGGCAGAATTTGGGTTGAACATGTGAATGATTACATTCACTATAGCCTTGTATTTTTGACAAATAAAGAATCCAATTAAGTCTGTCTCTGAGAAGGAGGAACACCTTTTAGCTCCATCATAGATAGATGTGTTGACTTGGTACAGCTCAGGAAAACTGAGAAGTTGCATGTTATAGCCTCAAGGATGTACCAAATGCAGTTTATTTAGACAGAAGTACCTAGAGCACCTTTAAAATAGTAGTGGAGGCTGGACAGCCCTTGTGACATTAACTCATATCTTTAGCTGTTCCAGACAACTTGAGCTGGGTTCTCCGTGCTGTTACTTCAGTGCTAAGAATCTCCTGTGTTTAGAACCACCATGAGTATGACTTCATCGGCAACATTTCTGTTTCAGTAAATTACTGACATCCCTGGAAAGAGCACCTGCAGGGAGACCTCATTGCAGCCTTTCAGTATTTAAAGGGAGTTTAGAAACTTGAGGGAAATACTTTTTACAAGGGTAGATAGTAATAGGATGAGGGGAATGGTTTTAAACTGAAGGACAATAGATTTATATTATATGTCAGGTGGAAGTTTTTCACTGAGAGAGTGGTGAGGTGCTGGAATAGGTTGCCCAGAGAGGTTGTGGATGCCCCATCCCTGGAAGTGTTTGGGGCCAGGCAGGATAGGACTCTGGACAGTCTGAGCTAGTACTTGATCTAGCAGTTGGCAGCCTTGCCTGTGGTAGGGGGTTTGGAACTTGATGGTGCTTGAGGTCCCTTCCATCACAAGCCATTCTATGATGCTGTGCTTCTTCAGTCTGAACAGGGATCATACCTTCTTGTGTGCCAGCGGAAGGCTGCGCTCATGTACCTTGCACTGTTCTATTTGAGAACTAAATCTTGTTTTGGGATATTTTGTAGTTCTTTAATTTCATTCTTGATTGTAAAGCAAATGTACACAAAGCCAAATCTTAGTGTCTGGAATGTTTACTTACTCTCCTGAAGCCCTAATTGCTTGTTGGTCACCACTTAATTGATTGCTGTGGAATACTGATTAGGAAGGCTCTGATAACAGCTTCAGGTGGAAAGTACACTGAAAAGCCTGAGTAGTATCAGACATTCATGCAAATCCTCCTCTAATAAGTACTAGTTATGTCAGGACCAAACTGATGGAAGTTGTGTTGTGGAGATGGACCTTTCATATGTTCTGCAGCTGTATGAACTGCCTGGCAGGTCCCAGAGTAATGCAGAAGCTTAAGTGGCACAATGACTTTGTGGAAAACGCCCTTAAACATCTCAATCAATGCCTTTTAATTTTATGACACTGCCTGTATCACCGACAGCATTTGACCATGGCACTTCTCAGAAGCACAGAAAGAAAGGAGAGCCCCTGTTCACCAAGGGAGTCTGGGGATTTCTGTGTTGATTTAGAAAAACAAGAGAAGAAGATAAATTCTGTGGACAGCACTGCAGAGAGATGTCATTTCATACTGGGAGACAGCTCTAACAGTTCATCCTCTGAAAATACAGGAGCTCTAGTTTGGAGTTGGACTATGTGCCTATGGCAGATGTCATTGCTCACAGAGGGCTCTGCCTTGGTGAGCTGCTCCACTTACCTACTGTGTACCCATGGTTTATCTTAACCCATGAAGTTTATTCTGTATGAGCCTCTTGTGTTTCTTCTGCATGTCTCTTCCAATAAATAGCCTTTATTTAGTGCACAGCAAAAAATACTGCATCTTTATTAAATTTACTAGTAAAACTGAAAAACGAACAAACCACCTAACCAATAAAAAATAGCAGGGATTAGGGGATTAGTTGCTGGTTTTTTTGTTGTTGTTTTGTTTTGTTTTGTTTTTTAACTTTATTTTTTATAGCTCTACAGAGGAAGGTTTGACAAAGCTGACAATTGTATTTATGTTTTAGCTGGTTGAACTTCTGAACTTAGGGGTGACATGTCCGACCCTTATGTTCTACCATAATAAATAATGATAGTAGGGTAGACATTTTGCCTGGGCAAGGGCAATACACACGCCATCTGCCTGTTTCAGATACAGTGCAATGGGCTGGTTTGCAATCTTATGTATAGCCAGTATACAGATGTAAGTTTCACCTTCAAAGTCTTAAGCTATCGTCTGGGTAAATATGCCCCATAGGTATCAGCTCCCAGTACCAGCTATTAATTGTGCCTGCTTTTAAAGCAGAACTTTCCTGCTGGACTCCAGAGTTTTTAGCTGCCTTAAAGATTTGAGGGGAAAAAAAATAAAAATTCTAAATCCAGGTGAGAATGTAAATCTCATGGAAGTCGGAGGAGAAACTCATTTGAATCCTGTAATAGCTGTCCCTTGTCACTTTTCTATCTTTAGATGTCTTGATAACGTTGTAAATCTGGTGGTTTACAACCACACAGGGAGTTAGGTGTGAGAGTCCTTCACCAGCAGCTAAGAATAGAGTGCATCTGTATATTGTCAGACACCTTTAAATTGCTTGTTTCATTCACTGCTAATTGAGAGAGGAACATCATTTCTCTTGTCCTTGCACAAGTTCCAGAACAAAAGTTGTCCCCAAAATGGGACATTTTTATAGCAGATGGCAGCCTGAGAAGGCTGAAAATATTTCTGTTCACTACATCCCATGACACAAAAAAAGTTCCTCAGACTAATTAATCAGATGCCTATTTACAGCTGAGGAAACCCAGGATAAATGAACATACATGCCGTTTCCAGTAGCCGTTGCTTTGTTCCTGGTATGTGAGTGTCTATCAGTACTGACCAGTTAATTCATGGCTACAGATAACAGATTCAGAGGCACCTACCATTCCCTTAAAGCACATTTTTCTGTGTTCTGCAGAGACTGAAGCTTCTAAGGTAAAAATTTTCAGTGGGCATTGTGAAAGAGAAAGCTCACAATTCAGAGACTGCTCAGCTCCCGCCAATGAAACATGTTTTCTTCAGGCCTATGTTACTGTTTTCTGTTTTTTGGTTGGTGGCTTTTGTTTTTTTTTTGGTTTTTTTTTTTTTTTTTTTTTTGGTGATGTTTTTTTGTTTGTTTTGTCATGGGCATCATCTTTACACCTGTCTGCTCAGAATCAGAAGATGTTTTGTTAGACTGATGAATATATCTTCTTTACATTCTGCAATGCCATGCTAGTCCGTCTGGCAGAGGCAGAAGCAGATGTCTGGAGCAGGAGCCCAAAGCCAGAAACGGTGATTACTCACGAAGCTTTGGAATACCAGTCTTAGCTTGGCCACCATTTCTAAACCTCAGGATTAGGCACAATGATGTCTTCATCTGGGCAAGAACTTTTCTGCTTCCTAGAAGGAAAATCTGCTCTTATTTTGCCCATTCAAGTTTGTCTCACTGGCTCCTGTATCCAGATTTCCCTTGCATGAAGAAACCATTCTGCAGTCTTCAGGTCACAGCAGAGTGAGGAAAGCACTCAGAGGAGCGTGTCCTCTGTCCAGACTGCCAAAAACAGCCTGGCTGCACCAGCTGAAAGAATTTGGCTATGTGTGCTCTGCCACCTCACCCTTGGCAGCTTGCAGACATTTTTCTATTTTGGGCAACATGCTCCAGCTGTTCCCTTCCAGCTCCATTGCACCTTTAACCCAGTACTGAGCTCAAGGACCAGAAAGGGCTAGCACTCTGCTGACCATGAGGGCTGCAGTTGGATACCTGCAGTTGTTTTTCAGAAGTGTTATGTAAGAGCACAGTGACATCTCTTGATTGCCTCTTTTATAACAGTATTTTTTTTAGTCTTTGTTTCTCTGTAGTTTGAAAACACTTAGATTTGATCTTTTTCCTTCAGCCTTTCCCCTCTGTGTGTAGGCACTCAGCTCATAACTTTGGTTTTTAGCACCATAGCCTATCACTGTAGGAAGCAGGGTACTACAGAAAACCCAGGTTTGTGGGTTTGATGGACGTACTCAGCTATGGATACTGGATGACATTCGTCAGAACCATGAGTTTCTCTTGTTTGTACAGTGACTTAGTTATGAATTAAAGAGTAGAACAGATGAGCATCACATCCTACCCTCAGTTGGCAGAAAGCAGTTGAGTGCAGCCGAAATGAGTTTAATTAATAAAACCATCAGAGGTGAACCATTAGGATGATGTTGTTTTTGACTACTTCTAATTCTAGTTCAGTTTTATATTAAAACAGCAAAATTTTGGGGGAGAAGGGTAGAAGAACTGGCAGGTTAAAATATATTGACAGCTATAGTTTGGAAACTAGGACAGAGCTAATCTGAAACAGACACTATGGCTGGTTTTACTGTAAGTTCTTGTATCCTCAAGTGCCCTGAGCTCTGCTGCACTGTGGGACGTGAGAGGAACCAGGTTATGGAAGAAGCATTGTCTGAAAATCAGGTAGATCTGTAGTTCCTGATACTTGACTAGTGATGCAGGAAGAGGTTGGCTGTTCATTTTCCTTTGTCAGGAAAAAAAAAAAAAAAAAAAAAGAAGTAGAATTTTTATGTCAAGGCTGATTAGGCAGCTGTGTGTAATTGAAGGAAGTGCTATTGTGTTAAAGATCCTGGGAAAGTATATATGAATAAAGAAAGGACAAAGTCATCATCAGCCGTAGGGAAAAAGAGTTATTCATGTTAAAGCACCCAAAGCCTTTGTAAATTGTCCCAAATGAGTGCTAGGAGGTGTCAGCTGCTCTTCTCATGACATCTTTATGGGGTGAGGGCTTTGGAGTCCTGAAATGGTCAGTAGGGATAAGCACAAGTGAGGCTCTCTCCTGGAGGAGAAGCCAGCACAGATGGGTTCGCAGGCACACTTCAATCTCATGTATGACAGCGGATCTAGATCTCCTCACAGTGATGTGTCTCCTCTTTATTAGTGTTTGTTGTTATGGTTCCAGCTGCATTTGCAAATTTCTAAAAACTGTTTTGTCCTAAGAGGATTCACTCTATTCACAGATTCAGGAGTTTCCTTCATTTGTGGCTCACAGGACATAAATTCCATTAACTATAAATATCTGTACTTTTAAATTTGTTTGGGAGGAGCCACAGCCAATTTTGCTGAGCTTTTCTGTAAGAGATGGCACCCTTCATCTCTGTGGAATGAAAGAGAAGATAAGATGGCAAAATGGAACTGGGAGTCCTGTGTCCCATGTGAGCAACAGCTGCTTGATATATTAACATTTCAGGGACGTGAGGGATATTAGAAATCACAAAACTGTCCTGTGAGACTTCTTCATGTGTAGCAGTTGTCAGGAGATGTACTTTTCCCCAGTGAAATCTAATCTACTCCCTTGCTCTTCATGTTTCTTCATTGTGATAAGCAGGAGACAGTAAGTCAGAATTACTGAATTCTGTTCCTACCTATTTGATTTGCCTACCACATATTCTAGAAAAGATCCTGCCTTTTTCAAACTACTTAATAGTTCTTTGTGACTTCTTTATGACTGCTATCACAAAGGTGACATTTAGTATCATAGAATCATAGAATCACAAGGTTGGAAAGAACCTGCAAGATCATCTAGTCCAACAGTCCTCCGTTTACCATACCTATAGGAAACCCCTAAACCCTAGCTCCCTTTAGTATTTTCTTTGTCAGAGATTTTTACATGATTTTGTTTGCTTTTCTGCTAAATTTCATCTTGAAGTGTTTTCAGCTGTGAGCTGCTGAATTAGCCTTGTGGTCTGCAGTTCAGCACCTTCCAAATGAAAGATGAGTTCAGAGACAATGATTTGTGAGGCAGTCTTGTACAGCAACCCATGATACCTACAGCAGAGGGAAGGGAAGATTTCTTTAGTTCAACTTGTCATTTCATTAACATTGCTTTTTTATTACAACAGCAAAAGATGTCCTTACAAGGACATTAAATCCAGCAGATACCTACACTATATGATTTCAGTTCAATCTAAGACAAATTGGCAAAATAATACATGATCAAATATATATTGTAATACATATGCACAAGTCATCATTTTCAGGGACAAAATGATTCTGAAGTTTCCTTATATCTGAGTGCCTTATGTTGTACCCTCAAGTATTAAGCAGTCTTTGTGAGCCCATTCTTACTGTTCAGACATGCAACACAATAAATTGTCCAAGTTTAATTCTGTCTTGAGAAGTGACAAGTATAAGCTATATTAGGAGAAAATTTATGTCTACAAGAAAAAGGATATAGGTAGTTTAGGGAATAGACTTCTTAGGCTTACTGTTTCAATGACCCATATCATGTATGGACATTAACATCCATGCAAAATGAACTTCAGCTGTGCAGAAGGCTGCACTGATATACGTGAGAAATTGTTATTATGTTTGCATCGCAATTTAGAAACATGGATTGTTAAAGGCCTTTGGCCCAAGTTCCCAGTTTTATTTTTCAATCTGCTTGTCCTATAACCACAATTTTATGTTAATACACAAAGTTACATACTTTTGAGAGGATGCTACTTTACAGAAATAGAGCTATAAGAAATGTGTGTAGGGCTGCAACAATATAGAAGGGAGTAAAAATAGCACAGCTTCACCTTTGTAGGGTTCTCAATTTCAGGAAATATGAGAGAGATTATTTTAGTGCATCACTTTCTGTAGAAAATGCCAATAAATAATTCAACAGCTCTGTGAAAGTAGCTTATCATCCTGGCTTGAAGACGAGTACAATTAAGTGATGTCTTACTGATTCCATGAATGCTGTGCCAGAGAAGACAAGGAGTAGTTAACAGAGCCGGGAAATTTGTTGTATATCAATAGCATTAGTTAAGCATGCTCAGGTCTAACCTCTCTTTGCGCCAGCCAACTGCACAAACCCTCAGGATGTCATTAGGAGAATGCTCACGACCAAGTTGCTGAACATCCAGAAAGAGAGAGATCCCAAATGCAGCTCTGCAGCGCTAACAGCCATATGAATGGGAAATTAACAGGTCATGGCAGGTGTTTTTCTCATGTTGTACTGTATGCTTGGATCAAGAGAGCCATCTCTTTATAAGGAATTTCGTTTCTTTATTCTCACATAGGATGCATTATTTCTCACTTACTTTCATTTTCTTTCATGGTTGGGGAAAAGATTAAAGCAAGCCTTTGGCAGGCAGCAAAGAGAGAAATGCAGAGAGAGAAGAGTCTGACTCCTCCTCACAGAATCACAGAATCACACAGAATCACAGAATTACCCGGGTTGGAAGGGACCTCAAGGATCATGTAGCTCCAACCCCCCTGCCCAGCAGGGCCACCAAACATACACCTTTACTAGATCAGGTTGCCCAGGGCCCCGTCCAACCTGGCCTTGAACACCTCCAAGGACGGGGCATCCACAACCTCACTGGGCAGCCTGTTCCAGGACCTAACCACTCTTCTAGTAAAGAACTTTCCCCTAACATCCAACCTAAATCTTCCCTCCTTCAACTTAAAACCATTTCCCCGTGTCCTGCTATTATCAACCCTTTCGAAGAGTTTACTCCCTTCCTGGGAGTAAGTTCCCTTCAGGTATTGAAAGGCTGCAATGAGGTCACCCCGCAACCTTCTCTTCTCCAAGCTGAACAAACCCAACTCCCTCAGCCTGTCCTCATAGGGGAGGTGCTCCAGCCCCCTGATCATCTTTGTGGCCCTCCTCTGGACCCTTTCCAAAATCTCCATATCTTTTTTGTACTGAAGGCTCCACACCTGGACACAGTACTCCAGATGGGGCCTCACAAGAGCAGAGTAGAGAGGGACGATCACCTCCCTATCCCTGCTGACCACCCCTCTCCTGATGGAGCCCAGGATCCCATTTGCTTTCCGGGCTGCCAGAGCGCACTGCTGGCTCATGTTAAGTTTCTCATCTATCAGGACCCCTAGGTCTTTTTCTGCCAAGCTGCTCTCAAGGACAACTCCTCCCAGGCTGTACAGGTGCCTGGGGTTCTTCCGGCCCAAGTGCAAAACCTTGCACTTTGCCGTGTTGAACCTCATTAGGTTCACCCGAGCCCAGCTTTCCAGCCTGTCAAGGTCCCTCTGAATGGCGTCCGTTCCCTCCACCGTATCGACTGCACCACTCAGCTTGGTGTCATCAGCAAACTTGCTGAGGGTGCACTCCATTCCCTCATCGATGTCATTAATAAAGATGTTAAAGAGCACCGGTCCCAAGACAGACCCTTGAGGGACACCGCTCGTTACCGGCCTCCACCTGGACATAGAGCCATTGACCACCACCCTCTGTCTGCGCCCTTTCAACCAATTGCTTATCCATCTAGTTGTCCACCCATCAAATCCACCTCCCTCCAATTTGGAGATGAGGATGTGATGGGGGACCATGTCAAAGGCCTTGCTCAGGTCCAGGTAAATGACATCGGTCGCCTTCCCTTCGTCCACCAACGCCGTCACTCCATCATAGAAGGCCACAAGGTTAGTTAAGCATGACCTTCCCCTGGTGAAGCCATGCTGGCTGTCTCGGATCACATGCTCGTTCTTTATGTGATCAAGCATGTTGTCCAGGAGGATCTGTTCCATAATCTTCCCAGGCACGGAGGTGAGACTCACCGGCCTGTAGTTCCCCGGGTCCTCCCTGCTCCCCTTCTTGTAAATGGGAGTGACGTGACCCTTCCTCCAATCATCCGGGACCTCACCTGACAGCCATGACTTCTCAAATATGATGGAGAGAGGCTCAGCAACCACCTCAGCCAGCTCCTTCAGGACCCTGGGATGCACGCCATCTGGCCCCATAGACTTATACTCATTCAGTCTAAGGAGGCACTCTCGGACTTGCTCTACCCTTACAGTGGGGAGGGATTTACCTCCTTGGTACCTCCTCACTATGACCTCCTTTTAGGTAGCTGTAGGAAACAATCATCTGTCCCTTGATCCTCACCCTCTCCAGACCACCAGGTTCTTCTCTCTGACTGTGTTGTTTAAGGAGTGAAATAGTGTTAGCCCCAGCGTAACAGCCTAAAGAACATTACTTGTGACCAAAGACTCATGGGAAATTTCAGTCCTACTGAGGTGATCGTTCTCTGATTAGTTTCCAGTGCTGACACTATATCTAGCATCACTGATCATCTCAGTTCCCTCTTCACTAGCTAAAGTGAAATTTCCCAAGTCCTAAAAACTGCTTGGAGACTGATAATCTAAATTCTTCATGTTTTCTTCATTATAAGTTCTTTAATGAAAACTAATGAAATCTGTGAAATGTAATATCAGTGTACAGAAAGGATAAAATTTCCAATCATGGAAAAACTGGCTATATTTTAATGCTGACAGAAAATATTAAGAAAAAGTGACCATATGTTTATACAGCAGACCTACAATCCATATCGTATGTCTAACTACTTTCTGTTATGTTTCTCCATTGAAGGGCAAATGAAGTTGGCCATGTTCTTTGCAAAACACTCAATCAAACTGCATCTGTAATTTTCTTCCAAAATGCCACTTGCATTGTAAGAATTAAACAATGACAAACAATGTGATAAAAAACTGTAAATCTGTGTATGCAGTGGCTTATCTCAGACACAAACTCTGTTTTTGGTGAGAAAATATGAACTGAATAGACTACTAACCTGTCCTAAGAGAACAAAATTGTTCAGAGAGAAGACCTTATTCAAAACTTTTATTTTATAAAATTGAGATTTTGGACACATTTGTTCCCCAAACCTTCTCACACCTACATCTGCTGCTTACACCTTTATTTCAGAACAGAATTCACCACTTTAATGCTTTTAATGGATTTTTTCCAGCAGAGGGAATACTATACAACATTCAGGCTTATGTCCTAGTGATTTAACAATGATGTGTACAGCAATGGCCAGTGGCAGTCCAGGACCTAAGTAGATGAGACTGTCAGAACAAAAGAAATGAAACTTGCAGCATATTTTTTTCTTTTTCTTTTTCTAAATGACTATTTATTTTCTTCTTTAGGTAAGAAAATTGCAAGAGAGAAAATGTACTTTGGAAAACAATTACTGCTGCAGGCTAGAAAGTATCAGCTCAATGTGCATGTACTGCAGATTTCTTTTCCTGTCTGAATTTTGATTTGTCTACCATATTTCATATTCCTCTAGACCACATATCAGAGAATAGAGAGAAGAAACAAACAAGAGAACAAAAGAAATCCCCTCACCAGCTGGAAAAAATACTTCAACACTGCTAAACTCCATATAAAGGTTGGATATTAATCTACTTGAATGTTTCATAAAACATAATAGCAAGAAGGATTTAATATTTTTAAACATCTGGAATTAATATCCCAGGATAATTCTAGTTTATTCTTAAAAATTGGGATACATCTACTGGGGAATCCTTGCTTTGAAACTCACACCTCTGGAAGCAGTCATACCATCTAACTATAGGCATCTGTATGTGCCAAAGTTAGAACATCTTTCTTTGGATCTCAGTAGCTGTATGGAGATTAATTGACTCAGTAGCTGTATGGAGATTAATTGACTCATTGGTTGTGAATACATGTGCTTTAGGGTCAAGCAGGGCATCACTTGTTGGAATATCTTACTTTTCTCTGTTTATGTGATATAAAGAGATAAAAGGAAGAGTTGTGCATCCTCATGTGGACTACTGAATTACACGTCTGTAGTAAGGAGGTGTGAACAGATTTGTTTATTGATATGAATGGGGCTCGTCAGACCATCTGCAAACACCTGCACTAGGCCTGGTCATCTCTACTGCTTGCATACTTCATCACAAAGAGATGTCTGAAAGTGAATAAATTTTTCTTCTCTGTTTCTCCAGTGACTGCATCAGGATTTTAAATTATTTTAAATTCAGAGAGAGATTTTTTTTTCCTAAAGATGAACATGGCTAAGTTAAATAATACAAAGTTCATTTTGTATACCTGGTGTTAAAGTCCTCAGTTAATTCTTAGCTATTTTTTTGTTAGCAAGTTTACAGACAGAGTGATCTGATCAGAAACATGATTCCCAAAACAGTTATTTATCAGATGTGATATTTTCAATATTTAATGATCTGTGCTGAATAACATGGGTTAACCTTTTCTACTTCCATGGTGAGAAAAAGATTTTGAAACTGCATATCCATTAACAGCTCAGTGATTAATATATACTAGACTTGTTTTAGATAATTATGGCCTTCAGAAATAAAAAGTCAACATAATTTCTGAAATAATTACGTGAGGACTTAATTCATCTACTCACACAGAAAGCTAAATATTAACTAATGTAATCCATGGATTTCTTTACAGTAAAATTTATCAAATTTGGATATGAAAGTGGCTGTATAACATCCATATTCAGAAAACTAATTGGTTTATTTAAGTGCTCAGAAAATTAGAAAATCTGCTTTCCAGAATGGCTGCTGCCAATTACATACATATCCAATGGGTATGTACAAGGTCTGAAAATTATTGTGTCTGAGCTGGGGAACTGGCCTTAGTCCAACACCAAACACAAAGATTTTCAGGTAGGCCGTGGAAATCACTTCCATCTCTGTAGGTGCCTGCATAAGCAAACAGGTCAGAAAACTTTAACCTCAGCTATTGGAGTAATGTACTTAATGCCTTAATGTAAGGCACTTTAGAGCTCTTTGTGGTCTGTTACAGTAATGAAGATTGTTGGTAACATTTAATGTCTTCAGTAAAGCATTCAATCTCTATGGAACTGTAATTGTGTATAAAAGGCTAGAGCATGAAGGAACACAGCGCATACCTCAGGCAAGTGAGATTGACTTAAGTTTGTTAGAGGTAATGGAAACAAAAGGCCAAAGGTAGAGCAAAAAACACTTTGCTTCCAGGAATACCTTGCTTACCTGAGTAATCTCTCACCAAAACGGGGAAATTTCATATGTAAGTAGCACTACTGCCATCACTGCAGTATAAAGCAATCATTATTTCATACTACATAGACATATGATGATGTAGTTTAGACTTGGGAATTACAAAGAAAACACTATCTTTGCAGGCATTTCTGTGGTTAGTGGTAAGGAGCCTTCTACCATAAACCACTTTTGATATCACTAGAGCTTTATTTCATGTTCATAACATTTGATTTATGCTTGCTGATTATTTGCATTAAGTTTACTAATCCAGTTCATAAGTCAATTAGAAGCAGAATCTTCTTCATTTCTGGGGTTACACAGATATTTCATCCCTCATTATCCCCTTTGTCCATTTCTCCCACAGCCTGACTTCTTACAACTTCAGGTTTCTCTTTCTTTCTACACTGTTCTCCTCTGAAACCTGTCTTCAACAAGTATGTCATGTTACCACACAAAAAAAGATTTTAATTATTTTTGGTCTTCTCTTGCTATGTCAGTTACTTAAACTGTTTAGATTAACATTAAGACTGTATTTGTACTGCTGTTTAGATGAAACACCTCCAAATACCATGCAAACCGTATGATATTTCAAGATATGCAATAATCAAGTTCACATTAAAAATAATTAATTACCATTCGGTGCAAATCTAGTCAGTAATGTTGTGTTTTTTTTTTTTTTTTTCTTTGTTTCTTTGTTTGTTTGAAGTCTCAGGACAGGTATCTGCCCTAATCTGCTATTATTTCACCAATTTATCTGATCATTTAGCTTAGGTGTATCTTTTCAAAAATTATCAGAATCATTTCTTCCAGAACCTGCTAAACCTAATCAATTATACAATGTTATTACCTCTCCAATGCAACTCCTTTTCAGGAAATGAAAGTTTAGTTGGTTGCACTTATTAATTATAAAATATTATTACCTCTCTAATGCAACTCCTTTACAGGAAATGAATCTTTATTTTCTTTATTTTCTTTTTTCTATTTTTTTTTTTTTCCCAGGGAAACTTCTTTTTGTTTCTGCTTGTCACCCAATTCATTCTTTCTCACAAGTTTTGAGAACAGTGCTTCATCAGATTAATATTACTTGGGAGGATGAATATGCCTGACATGACTAAAGATACTGTAACCTTTCTATTGCTACCATTTATTAATGTGCCATGCCCTGCAGGTCAGTCAGAGCAGTAGCTCTGCTATTTCCCAGGGATGTTTAGAAGTCCCTAAATGATAAGCAGAGAGTTCATTGTGTTTAGGGCATGCTTGACTACACATCCTTACAGCAATCATAGAATAGATGTGACATTCATGTGTGCAGAGCATGTATGGTCTAGCCTGTGCTCAGTGGTAACTCGTCAGTCTTACTAGTGAAGAACTCCAATTCAGATTTCACCAACAGAAATGAGGGAACCCTAAATATTCTCTGTGGCTTTAGAAAATCACAACCATAGTGGCAGAGACTGGTATACAGCCTCACTCTTCCCCTACAAATTCTGGTGTTTGGACCGTTCCTCCTATCAAAATATTTACTAAACATCTTTGAAAATATTAAGAGTTAATTCTTAATATGTAAGTTGCTATAGTAGTAGTTCCTTTGTCTGCTACATGAATGACATAGAGTCCAAAGGATTGGGGTGATGCAGTTTTCTTCTACACAGGTCAAGGTGGCTGGGTTCTTCCTCGAGATACCCTGCAGACATTTATTACTCTGGCTGCACTTACTTACATATGACATTTACTGGCTTCTTTTGTTTTGGAAGAGCATCTATTCTGGAGACGGACTGCACATTTTTTTCATAGATTTTTTATTTCCATACTTATATTCCCCTAGAACTCTTGGGTGTTTTGTTTGTGTCTGGAGGATTTTATCACTTTAAGTTATTATTTCTTCCCCTGCCATTTCAATACAAAAATATATTTCCTTCTCCATGTCAGGAAAGACCAAGTTCAATGTAAATATTTACCCAGTGGTCTCCTTCATGAAACAAATACAAGAAGGCTGATAAGCCTCTCATCAGTGTGCTTATATTCCTTCATAATTCACTTTAGCCCCAGTGATTCAATGGAATTATTGATCTCTCTGAAAATTTCTGATTTTTATTTGTTTTCACATCATTAGCTATTTATTCTTTGAAATCCTTTTTGGCCTCTCTGATTTCCCTCTTGCTTAATGGCTGTTTAGTTAATTTATCTTCCTGTTTATTATCCACTAGTATCGGATGATGAAGGTTTTTTGCTTGATTCATTTTGCTGTTTGTAAGTTGCCACTTAATCATGCCTGATAGCTTCTGTACTCCCTTCTGTTCCTCCTTTCATCTTTTGTTCATGCCTCTGGAAGTGAATTATAGGATGATTCCCTTCCCCTTCCCCTTCCCCTTCCCCTTCCCCTTCCCCTTCCCCTTCCCCTTCCCCTTCCCCTTCCCCTTCCCCTTCCCCTTCCCCTTCCCCTTCCCCTTCCCCTTCCCCTTCCCCTTCCCCTTCCCCTTCCCCTTCCCCTTCCCCTCCCCTTCCCCTTCCCCTTCCCCTTCCCCTTCCCCTTCCCCTTCCCCTTCCCCTTCCCCTTCCCCTTCCCCTTCCTCTTTCCTTTCCTTTCCTTTCCCCTTCCCCTTCCCCTTCCCCTTCCCCTTCCCCTTCCCCTTCCCCTTCCCCTTCCCCTTCCCCTTCTCCTTCCCCTTCCCCTTCCCCTTCCCCTTCCCCTTCCCCTTCCCCTTCCCCTTCCCCTTCCCCTCCCCCTTCCCCTTCCCCTCCCCCTTCCCCTTCCCCTTCCCCTTCCCCTTCCCTTTCCCCTTCCCCTTCTCATCCTTTCCCTTCTATATTTTACAAACGCTTTTGCTATATTGCTCCTTTCAGGACTCCCTCCACTTCCTTAAGTGAAAATGAGCTAGATATTTGCAGCATTTCATTTATAGGCTCAGGACACTGAGCTGTGCTCCCAAAATCCAAATTTCATGAATCTAAGAAAATGCCTAAGGTCTGTCCCCTCTGTTCATGGTTTGACATCTCAGCAAAAAATACACCTTCTTCAGTGATTTAAGCCACAGCTGCCTACTGGGCTATGAACTGATTTAGAAAGCATTATTCTACATGGTGAGGCAGGTAGATATGTAACGGCATTTTACAGAGTACTAGAGGTTCTTTTTCAAATTTATCCATACTGGCATTTGAGTTGTTTCCTATTCACTTCAACAAAAACCCGGAAGACTGAGGATGCCACTTGTGTACCTGAATATCCCAGATCTGCTTCTGACAGCCCAGGTTTCTGATACACTCTCTACCTACTGGCCCAACAGTTTGTAGCTGTACTGACACAGTGTGCCTTTCAATGTTCAAATTCATTTCTATATTCCAAGTCACAGTTACATTTGAGGTAAAATAGAAAATTCCATATTCCCAGAGGAAAAAAGTAAGCTCTGGCCTCACTTAAGTAGTACATAGCTCACTAAGGACCTTGTGGGTCCTCTAAACATGATGACACTGCTGTTTCCATTCACCAAATTCTTAAAACTACAGTTCTTTCTTGGACATAAAGAAATTAATGAACCTTTTTCATTCAGTTCTGAAAAAGGAAAATGTTTGGTTGTAGATTCTCCTAACGGTAACTCAGGGTGACATGTTTGCTTAACAGTTATTTGTGCAAATTGGGAATACACTTTTCTTGATGGGAAATGAAATTATTCCCAGTGTTGACACATTTCCCTGGACAGCTGAAAAAAATGGACAGTTTGCATTTCCTGTAACCATGCTGCAGGCTGCATGCAAACTTATCTGTTATTACTTACAGGGAGTTGTGAGCCAGTGTCACATAAGGTGAAAGCTTTGGGGTATAGTAACTGTGTGTTTCCCTGTACTACTAGAAAGCTGATGTGAGTTGCTGCAGAGAAGGCTAACCTTTAGGTAATGGAACAATTCTCTTCAACTCAGGCATGGAGTTGCCTTACCTCCATCACTGTGTATTTGCCTTATGCAGTAATTTTGCCTGCTGTGTGTAGAACATTGTTTTATTTCACTGTTATAAAACTCCTGACTCACCCACTCCTCCTTTTCAGTTTAATTTCATCTTTCAGTCTCACCTCATTTATCTCCAAAGGTATGTTTCATTACCATATGTGGAAAATATTCTCAGTTGATTGTGTCATATGTAGAACAGAAGACAAAACTTAGTCATGGGTGGAATTTTATTATTATAAACCCAATATGTGTCTAGAGAGTTGTTAATTTTCAGTCCTCGGTTTCTTAGTATTTTTATACAGAATTTTCAAATACAGATGGTAAATCTATTTTGTCAGATAATGCAAATAGGAAGGTGTTTTAGAGTTAACAGTTCTATTTCACAGTTTTGTCTGCATATAGACAGTGTATAATGAACTTAGATATTTCTAAGCTTTTTTTTTTTTTTTTTTTTTTTTTTTTTTTTAAATCCTGTGTTTTTAAATAGGAACAACAAAATGAAGGGACTGAAAAATGTGTGACCTCCATATATTTCCAGTGATGCAGCTGTTATATTTTTATACTGCATATTATTTGCTCTTTAGTGTTAAATAAAAATGTCTAGTGTCAACAGAAATAAAAGAAGAAAAACAACAACCCCAAACCGTGTGCTAGTATGCTAATTCTAATAATGAAATATGAGCATTATTATAATTGTATGCTTTCCATGGAAAAGCATCAATAGTTCAGACTGAATATATTCAGCATATTAGAAAAGCTGTTATAAATTATGCATAGTGTACGTATAATTAAAACATTACCCAGAGGCTTTTTATCATTACTTTCAGAGTCATCTACTCAAAGTCTCTGCCCTTCCCATATAATTTCATATCTACCCATGTGACAGGTACTTGGACTTCTGCTAGGATTTCAATAGACATTCAGTACTGCCTCCATCCTCATGAGTCGTAACTGAGTGTCACAGATAATGTTGTCTTTGCAATAAAGTGAGCCCTAGTAAAGACTGAATGTAAAATAATGGAGTTTCTAAATTCTACATTTGTCTGAGATCTGTTAAAATAAAGGCTTTTAAAATTATGATTATTTTTTATTTTATTGTTTGTTTGTTTTTATTGCTACTGTTGACTGTCCATGCTTGGCAAAAGACAAGGATCATATAATAGCTTAAGTTGGAAGGAAACGTGAAGCCCATCCAGTTCCAATTCTCTGCCATGGGCTGGCTGCCAGATTAGATCAGGCTGCCCAGGGCCCCATCCAACCTGGCTTTGAACATCTCCAGGGATGGGGCACCCACAGCTGCACTGGGATGCCTGTGCCAGGGCCTCACTTCCCTCTGAGTAAAGAATATCTTCCTAAATCTCCCCTTTTTTAGTTTAAAGCCATTCCTCCTTATCCTATCACTATTAGATCATGTAAGAAGTCACTCTCCCTCCTGCTTATAAGCTCCATTCAAGCACTTCAAAGACACAGTGAGTTCGAACCCAGAGCCTTCTCCTCTCCAGACAGAATAAACTCAGTGTCCCCAACCTGTCTTCATAGAGGAGATGCTCCAGCTCTCTTTGCATTCTCATGGCCTCCTCTGAACCCACTCCAACGGCTCCACATCCCCCACGCTGGGGGCCCCAGTCCTGGACACAGTACTCCAGATGGGGCCTCACAAGAGCAGAGCAGAGGGGGACATGAGCACACCTCCATTCTGCACAGCTCTGTTGCAGCCCACAGAAGCCAGTGATGGTGCTGGATTCAATGGGCAGAGGTCAATGTGTTTTGCTCCCATTTTACTCACCCATAAGCTTATGACTTATTGCAGGAGTCTCTCTGTGAAAGACTGGGGATTACACTATGCACATGCTTGCTGTTGCTTATTGAAAGGTGTTTTAAATCAGCAAAATTATTATGTACCTCACTCTAGGGAACCTTCTTTAGCTGGGAGGTTGGATTAGATGATATCCAGAGGTCCTGTCCGACCCCTACAATTCTGTGATTCTGTGAAAGAAAAGGTTTGTGGCATTTTGTTTTCCTTATACATAGGCACAAAGAAGATACATGGAAAGAATTTATTCTTTAAGAATGTTTTATTCCTACATCTTGTGAACTGCTGCTTGCTATATTAAAAATTATATTAATCTTTATCTCACTCAGGGGAACAGATATGAAATTCTCAGGGGAAATGAGGGAGACCTTCTCATGAATCTGATTCAATAAAATACCCTTTTTACCTTCTGCAGTGCATGGATCCTTCCCTCTCAATGCCCTGTGCCTATAGAAGAGCTAGGAAAGTACAACCTCCTGTTTAGAAATCAGAGCACACTGCACCAAGGACATCGTTGCAGGCAGTTTCACCATAGGGTGTTGATTGGGAGTGTGGAAGAGGATGGGCAATAGCAGGAAGATGTGGGTTTGCAAGCAGTTGTCCACAGCATGCCAGACTCAGAAAGCGAAATCTGTGACATCTGTAAAAGGGAACCATGGTGAATCTTTGTGCCCACTAGAGGAATATGATTAAGAGCTGTGATTAGGCGACAGAAGTCTGTTCCAGGACTGCTCTTAGTGGCTAAACTCCTTCTGTCTTTTGCTTAGACCATTGCTTTAAAAATAATAAAAACAAAATGAAAATATTCTGAAAGTGTTTATTACTCCTTCTCACATTTTATCTTCATTCAATTTCATTCCCATAACATGACTGTTAAAAGCACATAAAGAAAATGTTTATATACTAATTTTAAATGATGTGTATATATATATATTATCATCACTCTGAGAAAGATATTTTGCTTGTGCTGATAATTCCACTTGTGTAATCTGACAGTAAAAAAAAATTGCAAAACAGTTAAGATTAACTGCTGGAGATTTTGCAGATACTTCATACCCTAATCATGAAAGCACGGACAGGAGGGCCTTGAGCCTGTAGCTAGTGCAGGTGGAATCACTGGGAATTCACAGCTAAACCTCACGTGTTAAAGAATTAAGCATGGGAAGCTGTTTTTGGCTGCCAGTATTTTTTATTTTGTAGCTAACAAGCCTCTCATCTACCTTCATTCCTTTCATCCATCTGTACATCAGTTAATATGTAGTCTGAGGAGAATCTGGTAAAAATCAAGTGCCACAAAATATATGAGGAGGTTGTTGATATATCAGTAATGAAAACACCTTGTAGTATAGGAAGAAAACAGAGAGGATTTTGAAGTATGAAATTTTAGCAGGGCTACACAGTAACTTGGCTGCTCATACACTATAGCAGTGGAAGGTGAACTGGGACTACAGTCATCATAGTTCTCCCATTTCTATTTCTAGCTTAAAAAAAAAAATCTACTCCTCATAAGACTTGTATAAGACTTGTGCTACAGACACCTCACCATTTTCATTGCTGTTCTCTGGACTTGTTGCAGGATGTCAATGTCTTTCTTGTAGTGAGGAGACCAAAACTGAACACAGTACTCAGATCCAGTGATTTTTAGTCTTTATATGAAGCGTGGAAGAGAAGTGTTCAAATGTCTTTTCAGAGAATTAGAAACTAGGAAAAGATCCATTGATGATGAAGATCTCAAAAAAATACAACAGAAAGAATGCTGGCATATTACAATGTATATTTCAGGAGAAAATCCAGCGTAGGAGGAGTGGAAAAATAATAATAAATAAATAAATAAAGTGGAATAAAATAACATTAAATTAAAAGAATGAAAAAGCCCAGGAAGTATTAACAAGAAAATTAATATTTCAGAATATATGAAACAGGTAAAACATCCTCTGTTATGAAAAATGATTTGCAGAAGCTCAGGTGTAGAAAGTAGCTGAATTAAGTTAATATTTTCCAATAAAAGCACTTTTTCTTGTCTGCAAAAATGGTAATAATTGCAGGATAACTCAGTGCAGGTGCTATTCTCTATCATGCATCTCACCTGTGCCTTTGAAAATCTGCCTCAGCAGAAATGGGATAGTGAGATCAAATTCAAGAGAAATAATCCATCATTTTTTCAATAAAGAAATCTACCAAATAACCTGGTTCATTCCCAAACTCAGTTTCTTCAAGATTCATTGCATAACATTTTTTTCTTAGGCAAAAGAAAAACAAAACAGAACAAAAATGCATAGTTCCAGAAGCTTGGAATAACAGTAGAGGTGTGATAGCTCAATAATTTATAGTAGAGTCTCTTCATAATGATTTGTTTGAATGAAGTCTAATCTATCAGACTGTCTCACATCCTGCCAGCTTCCCTGCTTGTGAAACATAAAATTTACCACAATGTCAGAAATAACGTTTGTCATCTCATTTATCCTGTCATGGACTATGACCAGTGCCAAATACTTCAGAATAAGATGAAATAGATCTCACTGGAGACAGCGATATGATAACCTGCCTCAGTAATGTTCTTAGCCTAAATCTTAATAGTTACTATTTGTCTCGAGCTTTCTATCTTGAAGTTTCATCTCCCTTTCTTCATCTTATCTCTTTTCATTTCCTTAGCTGTTCTGTGTCTGATTATCTATAACATGCTCTCCCTCTTTATCTCTGGCCAAATTATGTGTTTTGTCCACTTCCAGTGGCTTCAAACTAAAATAAGAGAGATTTAACATAGATGTTTAGGCAGAAGTTCTTTACTCAGAGAGTGGTGAAGCCCTGGCACAGGATGCCCAAAGAAGCTGTGGATTCCCCATACCTGGAAGTGTGTCAAGGCCAGGATGGACAAGGCCCTGAGCAGCCTGATCAGGTGGGTGAGAACCCTGTCCATAGCAGGAGCTTGAAACTGAATGATCTTTAAGGTCTCTCCCAGCTCAAGACATTCTATGATTCTATAACTCAGTGAACCATGTTGCATGCTAAAATGGTGTTCTGTGGGGAAGAAAAGGGGAAATAATTTTACTACTTTTTTCCCAAGATACCTTTCAAGTGAGGCATTGGGTGATCTTTGTTTTCCAAGTTGTCCCAAAATATCTTGTTCACAGCAGGCCCTTGATGAAGATGAGTGAGAGCCTGACTCCATGTTGTTTTTATCCCAAGCAAGATATTTTTCTTAAAGATGTCTGAAATTTAAGGAACCTGCTAAACTTTGTAGCTTAGCAACTCCCTTTGTATACAGACTTGCATTTAAGCCATATCCAGCTCTGTACAAGCAGAAGAGAAAGCCTGTTGTAAAGTTGCTTATCGTCTGCCCGGTCAAAATGGATGCAGAAGTGGGGAAGATAATGCAGCAGACAAATGTAATCATCGAAGAAGTTTGGCAAAACACTTCATTTGCATCACAGATGACCTTTTATTGTATCACTCAGCTGTCAGCTTTAACATTTTAGTGTAGAATTTTGTAAGGAGTAATTGAACAAAAAAGTAAACATGGATGTAGATGTTAAAGGCTGTGGGATAAGCAATTTAACACTACTGTTAAGCAAAAAGAAAGATGGAAGAGGGAAAGCAACATCCACGGATGAGATGAAGGTGCAGTGGTGGAGTTTTTCACTGTCCTTCATCACAATGACTTCTGCATTCCCCATTTTTGTTGGCCAGGACAGTAAGAACTCCTAAACTTCCTCATGAAATTCTGGTTCTCATCGTGGAATAAGGTGAGGATACATGCAATGAGAGGGGAGAGGAAATAATACCATCCTCTTTCCACTCATAGTCCAATTAAGCTTCTGTTCCTTCCTGCTGTGTATGTGATGCTCCAGAAGGTAATTGGTCAGCATAAGATAGGTATTTACATCCTATCCCCAAGAATTATAGAAAGCTCCTAATCCTAACATTCATCTTACTTCCACAATGTGAACAAAATCATTGCTTGGTGGAAGTTTTTTTTAACCTCCTCACTGTGGCTTGCTGCCACAAATTCCTCTGACGTTCTCTGCAATGACAGCTGATCTCTGATTCTCTCCCAAATGACTGTAGGCACATAGAAGAAAACACTGGTTTTTATTTTCCCCAAGGAAAGCAGAAGGGTTGATCCATGTGTTTAAAGGAACATGGTTTCCAATTAAAAATGATTATTATTTTTTACATGTGCAAAACAGATTTAATTCTCAAAAGCACAGCAGTTCTATTCCTTAATTTCAGTGGTGTCATGTAAGCGTAACAGAGCTGAAAACAAGGCCCTGTACATTTAACTTGGTGTAACAGCTCACAGGGGAATTATTTAAGCATAGGCTGATGATATGACTAATGTTCCATTCTGACAGCCTGCTCTTGACTTTGCTTCCAGTTTTAGAGCTCATGAAGCACAATAGCGTGCTATGAAATGATCAGTTCTCCAAAATAAGCTCAATCTGGGGCAGACCCCTTCACCTTTCTGTGACTCTGTTTTATGACTCTGCTTTTTCCAACATTAAAGTAATTCATTTTTGTTGTTTAGACTATAAAAATTAAAATACTGAGAAAAGAGCAGAGCCCTGAAATGTTTGTTTGAAAACAGAATATTTCTCCGTTATCATACCTTGGATGTTTCCATACCTCCTTTCTGTATGCTTACAAGTTATTTTTTGTGCTGGATGATGTTAAATAGGGACTTTATCAAAAATTTAGACAGCATAGCCTGGGTGTTCATAGTTTCAGTGCATTATTAAGATGTGGTTTGGCAGAGGAGGGTGACTTGACGCAAGCGTATTACTCTGAAATACCCTGGCAAAATTTAGAAATACAGAAGTTTCAATTATTGCATCTTTTGACACTTCTTATGATTCAATTTTAAAGTTTCATTGGAAAGCAGATTCTTCCCCCACTCAAATGGGTTGTTGAAAATCCCATTTTCCTTCAACCCTTCTGACCAATCAGTGCGAATGTAACACTCCTAGCCTTGCTATGTTGCTTCACACAAGCTCCATCTCCAGTCTCAGCTGCTGCTCTATAAATAGCTGCACAGCCCTAATAAGAATGATAGGCCCACAGAAATGCACTGCCAGTTCTGGAGGCAGCCACACTCACTGCTGATTCTCCACGGACAGAGGGATGCAGCTGCTGTGTCTGAGAATAAATGTAATCCTGAGACAGCAAATTTGCAAATTCAGTCATATTTAAGTCTCTGAATGACTGTTTTGAAGAATAGGTTAGGACCTTACAGCTCATTTCTACATGCCAGAATGGTGGATGACTCTTTTGGAACTCAGGGAGTAAGGCAGTAAAGAAGAGCCTTTTTACACATACTTTGCACATCCAAATATTTTAGATAACAGTTGAGCCTGCCCTTAATAGATGAAACCAGTTCTTCAAAGTCAGGGAAAAAATCATGGACAAAGAACTGATCAGGAGCATCTCTGGCAATGTCTGCCACCCAGAACTGGTCCTTGTCTTAGTTCAAGGTGAGAAAGAAATATCATTCTGGGATGTGGCTGTGGATGCAACATTGCCATCTGAAACTTTATTCAGACTATCAGCCATTTTAATGCCACAATAATTAAGAAAATAACAAACCCAAAGCCTTTGTGTTTGGAATAGTGTCAAATCTGAGCATTTTCTTCCTCTTTGGAATTAGTATTGTTTTTTCTTTCCTGAATGAACAGTAACTGTGCTTCTGTGTCATGCTGTCACTTGCATGGATGACTCTGAATTTAGGAAAGTGAAATGTTTGTAAGCTAAGGATCAGCTGCTATGAGAAGAATAATGATTTCATTAATAGTGCAAGCTCTTCAAGGTCACACATGTGGCTCTGAAACTGGAAAGTTTTCCAAGAAATTAAAATGGAAGTTACAAATGTTGGTCTGAAATGATAGACAGAGAGCATGCTTTATGTTGTATGTCATTATATTGAGGCAAGGAGGTGCTGTGCTTTGCTTGGATGAGGACTCTGTACAATCATAGAATCATTCATGTTGGAAAAGACCACTAAGATCATCTATTCCAGCCATCTGTCTATCCCCACCGTGTTCAGTAAATCACATCCCTCAGTGCCACATCTCCTCCACATTTCTTGAGCACCTCCAGGGGCAGTGACTCCACCACTTCTCTGGGCAGCCTGTGCCAATAATTACTTATTCCAGAGCTCGTTATCTGCCCTGACATGAGTTTCTGTGCAGTCACCTCCCCAGAAGAGTGTCTACAGGTGTTATCAGTCCAAACTGAGATGTCAAAAGCACAAACGCACATTGCTCCTTAATTTTTGTATTTCCAATAAAACTTCTTCCTTGTTACTTGGTTTCCCCTGTTCAACTTTCTACTTGATCAGTTTAGTAGGGTGTGGTTGTTAAAAAGATATCACTGGGTTTATTTCACACAGAAGTTTAGTTTTCACTGCAGCAATGGCTTGTTACTTTCTTGCTCCTTATGCAAATCCTGTCTGGTTGCACTCCTGGGTAGAGCTGTTTTTTCAGGCCAGTCATTCAAAAAAAAGCCAAAACCCAACATCAACAACAACAACAACAACAAATCCAAAAAATGAATACAAGTTTATCTCAAAAGCAAAAACAACAACAAAACAAACAGACAAACAGTAATACTGATTTGGACATACCCTAATTCATTCGGGCTTGTACTGTCTTGTGCAGTTAAATCATTTTTTTTCTCTGCAGTTTAAGAGGCACATATTATCTATTGAATGATCTATAATAACAACCAAAACTACCTCTAGTGTGAGACTAAAAGGTAGGAGTAGTATTATCCCCTTTATTTTAGTCATACTGCTTCATCTACCTATCTGTGCACCTGTCGGAGAGAAGCCTTACAAAAATCTTTCTTTCAAAATGTTATCCAGTCTTGGTTTGGGAATATCAGAATATGATATCATGAACATACCTGCCACAAATGAGGAAGGACTGATGGTGAAAACAGACAAAGGTAACACTCAGTAGCTTAACCATTATGCTATGTGTTAGGTAACCAACATGAAAGTATAGCTGAGAATAGAAATAGGATTACTTCGATAATTTGAAAGCTGGTAACCTCAAACTCCTTCTACTATGCCAGTAATAGGTTCCAAGGTAATAACTGTTTTCAGAATTTCACAGGTATTAGTGTCTCCAGACAGTGAGCACACAGAAGGTCAAAATAGGCTGTGTTTGTGTGAAGTTGACCACCCTGTCATTGGCAGGACGCATATTGTCTGCCTACCAGACTGAGTCAATGTCTGTGTAGATAGAAAGGTTTCAGTACATTGCACTGAAAGGTTTGCAGATCGCTACCAAGTGCTCTGTTGCTTATGACACCAGCTGGTCTGGCAAAGTTCATGGCAATAGTCACCCACAACTGGTTCGCACTATGGTAAGAAGCTTGAATGTTTAATATCTTGAGATCCATGGAGTCATTGTTCTATCCCGGATTGTAGTTCATCCTTCTATGAGCCATGTTGACTTGGTTTTTACTGCTGTGGCATTTTCAAAGGCAAACTCTTGTCTCATGGTACCCTCTCTGATTGTAAACCTAATACCATTTTCCTTACTGCAGTCACATTTCAATGATATTTTCTGTACAATAACTGCAAGATAAAAAGGAAGCAGATGGCAACAGGGTGGCTCTGGGAAAACCTGATAGAACCACTCATACCTTCGCACCAGCTGCAGTTCATTTACTTGCCCACAGGAAGAGTGCAACCAGTAGCGAATGAAGCCCTAGCCATTATTTTTATGGAAAATCTTCAAAGCTTTTTTCTGTAATTTGAAATTGTACATAGTCAGGCTTCAAGATATAAAGCTTCTATTTACTCTATATAATTCAGTTCTTTCCTCCATATTCCTTTTCTTTTGGAGCTCCAGGTTCAGGCATACCAACATATTGAAATTCTATCTGCACAAATCATGACACTTCTTGTGACACCTCTATCATTTCATAAGCAGCTCTACCTCTGGCTGATTTCAAAACATTGTCAGCTCTTCTCTGTCCAGTATTTTATTATAACAAAGAAAACTCAATCAGTTTGTGCTGTCACAGTTACAGCAAATTAATCCATAGGAAATACTGAATTCTTGGAAATGAAAGAGTCCAAAGAAGAACCAGTCTAAGAGCTTCCCATTTTGGAACATGGATGGGGATGCAACATTGCTGTCTGATATTCAATTTTGTTATCCCTACCATGTGAGCCAAGGGTGGCAGAGTACATAGGATCTGGCTGAGTGCTCAGAAATGCAGAAATGGATAAAAACTGACAAGAGATTGGAAAGAAAAAAGAAACAAAAACCTAGGTGTCATCCATCTGGATCAAGTCAGCGCAGTCCTTCTTGGTGATAAATCATATAACCTTTCTTGTGGCCTCTTTTTCATGGAGATTTAGATGATTCTTCCTTGAATAACAAACTGGCCTCAAACAAACAAACATACAAAAAAAAGACTGAGACATCCAGTTTCAATGTTCTTTTTTCATTTTGGGTGCACTCACTGTAGTGTTGGATTGACTGTCTCTACAATGCCACAGGCTCATTTACAGTGCCTTTCTTGTTGACTCTCTTTACAACGCAGGTCATAGGCTTAAATGTGAATGGGAAGAAATGGAGTCGTAGAGACAGACTGCCCATGACACGGAGTTTGGAACTTAATGATCTTTAAGGTCCCTTCCAACACAAGCCATTCTGTGAATCTATGATTTTATGAAAGTGTCCACTGCAGAATTTTAATCTTTTGGCTAACTGATCTCACTGTTAAGAAAATGTGCCAAATTTCCAGTTTCAATTATTGTGACTGAAGTCTGTAGTCATTAATTCTTATCCTTTTTTTATTCCACTGGATGAAAGATCTCTATTTACTCCTTATTAGCAGACTTTGTAATCAATTCAACTCTCCGTCATCTCTCAGATAAGCAGAGTAGATTCAGTTCTTCACATCTCCCGTAGGAACGCATTTACTTCAGGCCTCTGCTTATTTTTATAACAAATTGTGTCTGTTCCAGTTTTTCCCAGTCTAACTGACATATCTGGGTATGGCGTTCCTCTTGGTCTTAAATATGAGGTATATAGAAATTACAAATAAACAATTAAGTTATCTCTGTTTCTCCTCTATCATTATGTGATTTAAAATCCTGATAATATACTATATATGCCATTCCATTTGGAGATCCTTCTGACTGACTTCTGCATTATAATGCCTAAATCCTTTTCATCATATTGTTCCCCCTCTTATGCTTTGAATTTCATCCCACTTCCTAGGTTGACATTTGAATGAAATGAGTTTTCTTTCTACCTCCTTGGATGGGTGCAAGTTGGCCTGGGATATGAATTGTTCCATATGATAGCCACAGCCTCACAGTTATATATCATTCAGGCAAAGATTTAGTGCACCTGCAAACTATATAGTGATTTTGAATGACAGAGTTAACAATAGCAAGAGAAATTATGCAGGTGCAAGAGCAAGTGTAAGGGCAAGGAAACATATTGTTCCCTCTTTCTGTTTCATTAGAGGGTGTACATCTGGGCTTGACAGGGAGTTGTGAAAGACCGGAGCAAAGCAGTCAGCTCAGGTTTCTCCATAGAGAAGCGTTCTTCTGCCTCTTTCCCCCTTTCCAAACTTTTACCATGTCTTGTAAATATGCAGATATTATTACATAAATAATGTAGTGTTAGTGAAAATAAATTTATTGGTGTAATTAACAGGAAAAGGAAAATCAAATCCATAGATTAAACAAGAATTTTTTAATGTACTGTAGGAATAGAAAATCCTTAATAAACTCAGGTCTTTAAGTGACAGGAAAAGATATTCATTAGAAAGGCTATAAGGCTCTGCTATGGAAGCATCTTTATTGTTAACAGTTTATGAGCTGGTTCGGCCTGATTCTGTGATGAGTGGGGTGGAGTGATTTTGCAAAATCCATACCTCCAGAAAAGAGAAACAGGGGACCCCAAAATAATTAAATACAGCAGCAACGATCTGAGGAGAAACAAAGTAATTTACTAAATATGGTATCATAATGTAAGATAACACACTATAATACAACATAATTAGAATTGAAGCTAATAAATCAAATATAATGAGGGAGTATCTGAAAGCTGTAGGCCTCACAATAATACGGAAGCGATGCACACAGTCAGGACGGGCATCAGTGAGGAAAAACAAAGGAGAAGAGAGCAAAGAACAGAAGAGCCCGATCAGGTGACCTTGCTAGGAGTTCTATCCCCTCTCTGACTGCAGAGCCCCCTGGGGAATGTGTTCTTCTTCTCTTCTAGGCAGGTACCCAGAACTGGAGCATTAACACTTTAACTCCCAGTGCACTACGTGATGTTATGATGTGGAATATCAGTAACCAAATATCATAAACCCATGACATTTATAAGGAAATGTGAGTCAGAATAGTGTCTTTCTTTAACTCAATGTAAAATAAAAATAAATAAATAAATAAACAAACAAATAAATAAATAAAAGGCAATTTGTGTCATATTGGGAACTATTTCATTTTCATTCTGGGGAAAAAAAAAAAAAAAAGAAACAAACCAAAAAAAACCATGTAGATTACTGCTGTCTTCTCATGCTGTCACAATTGTATTCAAATGGAGTTTTAGGTTTCACTGCACTGCCGTATGAGTTTTTCTGCCTACGTGTGCTAAGCAACAAAGACAGAACAGCCCCGATCTACAGTGAAAACACTTTCCCAACTAATGTGATACATATATTTACAGGAGAATTTCATTCAAAGCAGAGGAGCAAGCTCATAACACTGAATCTCATTTTCTCATATCTCTTGGAGAGCATAATGCTCCAGTGCACCCAGTTTGAGGAAAACACATTTCAAATATTTTTTAGAAGTGATCAACTGACATGTTTAAATGTACCATTGAATAATGTAGTAGTTATGTCAGTTCAACTGCAAACAAATAAGCAATAAGCTTTGGAAACATACACTAGGCCTGTGGAAATGCATTAACAAATAAAACTTGTTTTCTGTGCAGACCAAAGTTTCCTTCCATGGGTTTATAGCAGATCCTAAATGCTTCTCTAGGGCTGCTTGCTTTCAAGGGAGAGGAAAGAAAAAGTGAAAGAAAATCTCTTTAGCACTCTTGTATTCTTCATTCACTTTGCATGTAATTACAATTTCTTTCTTTACTTTATGCCAGTAGTTATTTTTGCCACTTTCATCGACTCCTGCTGAACCCGAGGTACCAAGAAGAGAATTTTTATTTATAAGATCTCTTGCCCTCACCAGGCTGGAACATAGAGCACTATAGTACAGTGTCAATAATTAACCTTCGCAATGTAATAAATAAGCTTAGGCCAGTCTGGCTGAGATAATACCGACATAATGACAATGGAAGTTACTGACATAGCATAAAGAGTTCACATGAGAAAGGATTTGTTTGTTTTTCTTCCAACTGTACTGACTGGGTACTGAATGACACCATGCTTCACTAAAAACTTTGTCTCCCTTACAGAGAGAAAGAACAACTTTATCATTATTACTTTGTAGTGAATTTGCTCCATCATTTGAGTCTATATGATTGTTACCAGTATTTCATCCACGTTTCATATGAAAGAACTGCTTGCTGCTACACTAGTTTCAAACCAGCTATAGAATGCCTTGAAAGACAAAACTGACTAAAGGTTATAATTAGGTTTGTCTAAGAGTTGCCCATAATGTATGTTTGATGTGTGCTAAAAACACTAGGGAACTTGCACAGAATTTAACAAACTCACAAATAATTTATTTGAAAGCATGTCTAATTAGGTTTAATACTGTCTGTAAAGATTCTCTTTAATTTCTCTCACAGTTTTCTACTCACAATAAATATTTTTGTAATTATCATACAGCAAAAGTCAGATTTTGCTTATTTGCACCTAGTAGGCAGACAGAGGAGATAGAAATAAGTGTTAAGAATGATAATTGAGGTTGTATTTCTGAAATAACTGAAGCTATTGACCTGCAGTATGGAAAACAGTTTGAGGCAAGAAATGCTTGGTTTGTGTTTCAGAGTTAAAACAGACCTAAGATTTATTTTTGCATTTTGATTTTGCTGTACGCTGTCTATGTGATCTTGGAAAATTGCTACAAGATGCAGAAGGTGAGTGGACAATGACAGCCTTGACTTGCCACAATGTCAGTGAGACTGGTCTCCATCTTCTGAGATGACGTGTCACAGGAGAACTCAACTGAGGTCCTTGAAGTCTCTAGAGCCTACTGGAAGAACAATCCTTGCAGTATTAGGAAGTATTGCTTACTGGCTCTCTGAGTGAAGCACGGGATGCTTTTTCAGCACTATATCAGCCAGACAATGCTCAAAGAACAAATCATCCAGAAATAATATCGCCCTCCAGTAAATAATAACTAACACTGCAGAATAAATGTCCAAAAACAAATTTGCATATCTACAGCTGTCAGGTGCTGCAAGGTCCATGAAACATTCAGAAGTGGTGAGAAAGATGATGTACCTTTAATACTATATAGTATAGCATTATTGATATAATAATCTTGCTTCTAGAGTTCTTAATATCTTGGACTCTAGTTATAATAATTAGTAGTTGCTTTAGAAACCTTGTACAGATCTCAGTTTG
This sequence comes from Coturnix japonica, assembly GCF_054131305.1. Lineage (NCBI taxonomy): Eukaryota > Metazoa > Chordata > Aves > Galliformes > Phasianidae > Coturnix > Coturnix japonica. Next base: position 7,925,447 of record NC_140664.1, on the reverse strand, counting down.
CTTATGTATGAACCTTTTTTATATATCTGATTTACAGTCATCGTCATCTTTAATTGGGCCAGAAAGACTGTATCAATCTTTCAAATTCTTTAGGATGAATCATCCTTGCATTATGAATTTGGGATGTATCAATAAATGGAAGAAGAAGCATATTATTTGATGGAGAGAACTATTTAAGTCCAGAAGTATCTAAGAGTTTGTGGATAGTCTCTGATATGTCTGAGAGCTATTCTTCTCTATTAGTGAGAGAACATTCTCTGTTGCACTGCAGAGGGTATCACGTCCTTTCTGTTCATCATCCAGGAAGTCTATTTAAATTTAATTCAAACATACTGAAATTCAAGGAAAGTTCTAAAGGAATTATTTGGTAGCATTTTTTCAGCTCCCATTTATCCTCATAATCTATGTGGTATTTTTTTCCAAATAAAAGATCACCTGCTGCAAGTACCTACCAATTCCCAGGGCAATTGTGTTGTGATTTAATGTGACAGGTGGCCCAGCACCACACAGTTGTTTGCTCAATTCCCTCATTCCCTGGGAAACAGGGGAGGGAATCAGAAAAAGTAGAATTTGTGGGTTGAGATAAAACTATTTACTAAGATAGAGAAAAGAATAATGTGACACACAAGCAATGTTTCACCACTCCCCAACTGATGCCAAGCAAGCCCTCCGAGCGCAGGAAGCTATGGATTCCCATCTCCATCAAAACTCCTTCTGTAAGATGTTATATGGTATCAAATGTTTCTTTGGCCAGCTTAAGTCAGCTGTCCTAGTTCTGTTCCCTTCCAGCTCCTTGGGCCCTTCATGGTAAATGGCACTGTCTCTGTATAGCAGTGCTTACCAGCAACTGTAAACATCAGTGCATTATCAACTTTGTTTTTCTCCTAGAATGAAAACATAGCATCATACCCAACCTGCCAAAGAAATCAACTCCGTCCCATCTGAAACTGGGGTGGGTTGAAAGAAGGATTAGCAGTTAAGGGAAAAAAGTTCAGAGTTCTACAAAAGTTAACTCTGCAGTTCCTGTGTGCTTGGCTATTTAATGCCTAGTTCTTATCTTCATGGCTACTCTTCTCATTCACTAAGAAGAGAAAAAAACATGATGGACTTCTTTTAATAACGTAACTGAAACGTGCATGGACTTCTCTAATTTTTGAATTTGTTATCAATAGTGAGAAATTTGTTTTAAGATAACAAAAGCTTTTTGCAAAGTTAGACAAAAAAGGCAGTTAGAAAACCCTGGCTGAATCTTAGTATTTTGATTTGTATCCTTTCTCTCCATATGAATAATGAATCAAAATGCAAACAAGAGGTATGGATGTTGGCAACAGATGTCTCAATCCATATGCAGTCTTCAGGCTGTCAATGGAGCACAACTTTAATAGAGAGCATTTGTGAAGAGAAATTTTCTTCAAAATAGAGAAGGAAGAAAGGCTTAAAATTAACTTGAGTAAGCTGTGAAAGCAGAGGGTGGGAGCCAAGACTTAAAGCATGAATGCATCCAAGGAATAATGGAATTTGGGGAATTCTTTCATCTGCGGTGAAATCCTCCTATCTTCTCGCTGACCCTTACCAACAAGTGGAGTGACCTGATCCCTCTCCTGCTGGTTCCCAGCTGACCTAGTGCAGGAGCACTGAATGTCTGCACAAAGAGCAATCATGGGGACCCAACCACAGCAGAAAAATATGTAAGAACTGCTCTGTATATAGTGATCCACCAGATCTAACATGTTCATTTGTGCAGTCTACAATCTACACAATGCTACACATCCTATTAAAATAAATTTAAGAACAGGAATTTAAAAAAATGGCTCAATATCAAAGGTGAATAAAAGAGCTGTTAAAGGGCATTATTGCATTTACGCAGCTCTGATTCTACTGAAAACCATCTTATCTCCAACTTTGCATGTCACTACATGACTTAATTTCCTTCACAACTCCTATAACATCTTACTTCTTCTGATCACGAAAGCAGACTTATTAGTTAAGACTCTCCAAATCTGAAATTATTTTTAGCTGACAGGATTTCCTGAATCTGACATGGTTTCCCACTTAGGAATACTTTATAAATCTCTCTTCCAGCCTTCTCCAGTTCTCTTGATTTTGGCAGAGAGTTCCATAAATTTATTACCTGCAACTTGAAGAACTTCCCTTTGTTTATCTTTACTAGAGTTCTTTTAATTTCGATCAAAACTAAATTCTGTTCATTGCTTTTCCTGTTTGCTATCCCATTCAAAAATCACTTAGGCATACCTGCAGCCTCCCCTCTCTTTCTTTCTCTGTTTTTTGTTTGTTTGTTGTTTTGTTTATTTTATTTTATTTTTTTTTATTATTTTTTTTTTTCCTAGAGGATGGTCATATTGAGAAAGATTCTTTTTTTCACTGCTAATAAACAGCCAAAATACTGAAGTAATAAATGGATCTAATGTGAAGTAACTGGATGGAAAAACTGAATTGCTGCATGAAAAGTTTCTTTCTCTCACAGCCAGTAGGGAATGCAACTGTGAAGTGGGATGGTCATTTCTTACAGCTTCCTGATTACCCAGTCTGATTCAGAGCAGCTTGAAACATCTTGAAGAGCCTTTTATCTGCTACATTTGATACACAGCAGTTTGAAAAAAGAACATTTTAACTAAATTATTCTTATAAACAGAGGGTGAAAATTTCACCCAATGTATCCAAGTTACTTTAAACCACTGAAAATGTATTCAGGTTACTTTAAACCACTGAAACATTTCTTAATATAACATGGTGCTGTCTTGCATTCTGTGAAACTCTGGAGAGGTTGTTAAAGAATCTTAAAAATTAAAGAAGGAGTAGAATGAAAGTCAACAGAACTCAGGCCTTGATGCTGCATCTATGGGACTCCACAGAAAAAACCCTCGATCTTTTCTCAGTGTTGAAAGCATTTCTGTTCTTCAGCCAACAGAACCATCTTTCTTATTGGATGTATGAATTAGAAATCCTCTAAAAAAGCCTGTGATATTTCAAGGTTAGAAGTGGGTGACTGCTGGAAAAACCTAATCATTAATATAGTTACACACTGAATAATATTTGTCTGTGACAAACTCTAATTACGTAACTGATTACTCAGATGTCAACCGAGACCAGGGGACATTGCAGAAATAAGAATGCCATCATACCAGGGACTCTGCTCGCAGCAGTGTGCTCTAGTCAAAGCCAGTGAAAGAGTAAAAACGGTAAATAAAGGCGTCCCAAAGTGACATGGCTTCCCTACAGCTGTAGTAAACATACTGGCGTCACAGCTCTCCTAATCCTTCCTAATAGTTTCTCCACTTTGAATGAAATGACTTTGTATTTGCTTTCCATTCTTCTCTATTGACTTTATTATTAATTTATTAACATTTATCAATGTTTAAGTTTATTAATTATTGATGTTTTTTAATTGTATTTTCTCACTGGAAAATTACAGTAGATTATCATTCCAGTTGAACACATGCCAAATTAAAACTGTGAAAGGAATGTCAAGGCCAAGAAGGAAATGTTAAAAAACAACTGCTAAAAAGTTATTTAGCATCAGAGTCATAAAATGCATGAATTGTTCATTTGTTGCAGAATTCACAAAAAGGAATTCCTTTGATCAAATTTTGACTTTGATGGAGTCAACATAGTAATTCCAGTGCTTTTCATGTAGTAATCAAAATCAGTTCACATTTCCAATACTGCAATGAGCTACTCAAGAACAACTTACTAATTAGTTCCTTTACAAGATCGTACACATACTTTTGAGAGAAAAAAGGAAAAAAAATGCAGGAAATTTCTAAGTGTACTAGCTATAAATCATTCTCTCAGTTGTGTTCTAAAGGCTCTAAAACACATGCCATATTGATAATTGCTTTTTTTTTTTTTTTTTTTTCTTCTTTCACATTTTTGCTTTGGTTATATACAGCCTTCAGCTTCACTCCTTAAATTGTTGAGTTGTGGCAATGTTACCCCATGTCAGCTCCAGACACTGAAAGAGTAATTTTGTGTGAATGTAATGCTTGCTATGAGACCTTTCCCTGACAAACTGGAAAAACAAACTCCCATTTGAAAACATGACCAGGTGCAGTGTGGAAGTGGTGCTTCAAGCTCCCTGAAGCAAGAGATGAGAAGGAACACACTTCATTTTTTAAGGTTTTTTTCCTAAATATCTTTGTTGACTGTTCCAAGTAGTACAATACTTGATGTGAGATAATTTTGTTATGGTCACTGGAAAACAAGTCAGAGTTGCCAGTTATTTCACTCCTCTGCCAGTACAGATTAAATTGGATCCATGGACTTCTTTTTTCAGTGATGTTAAATGTAAGTGAAGTAGACGTGGTCGGATGCTCTATACACGTGCTTCTCTGAAAACTTAATCAATATAGCCTGTTTCACCAAAATATTTAAGCAACAAAGCATTTTGTATGCTTACCTGCATAGAAGCTGGCAGAACTGAAACCCCTAATAAACATCCTAATAACATTCCCACTTATTCCCCTCTGTAGGCAACCGTTTAAAAAAGATAAAAGATTCAGTGCAACCTCAAGATATGTGCACAGACATCCTTCTCCCTAGTGACTCAATTTATTTGTTAGGTTATACTAAACTGCAAATCATAGTGAGCAGTCTGTACAAAGAAAAGAAGGTGAATAAAGTTAGGAGACTCTTCAAGACAGCCTCAAGAAATATGTGATGAGATATCTGAGCAACAGACAGGACCTGTCTAGATGGATGTTTGGTCTTTGAAGTTGTGACCTTATGACATTTTTATGCCTCTCAACCACATACATTTTCTTTTAAATCCTGGTTTGTACTCCATTTTCCTTTCCTACTCCCTACTTCCCTAAAACAAAGCCCTACAATTGATTTTTTTTTTTTTTTTTTAATAACTACCTGGAGACCAGTGAGTAGTTCCTGAAATTTAATGCATTTCTTCTTTAAGTTTTCACATGGAACAAATGCTGGGCCTGGGACTGCTTTGCCTCCTCCAGAAATGGATGGAGGAAATTTCCCCTACATTTTGTGTAGCAACAGGGGTCAGTAGTTATGTGTTTTATGTTGATTATTAATTAAAGGCACATTGTTGGAAAGTGTTATTAGTTGGGGCATTATAACCCTACAGACAAGTGAGGAAACTAAAATACCTATTTACTGGATGGCTTTTACTAGAAATGCACTAATGCCTGTAAGAAGCATATAATTCCTAGTAACTTCAATGATTTAAAATGCAATCATTAGAATATGTTCATTTACATTTAATTCTAGAGAATAAATGCCCTATTGCTACTGCCCACCTCAGCCAAACCCCAGCTGCCCAGAGGGCTGTGTGAGGCAGGAGCTCAGTCACCTCTCCCAGTATCCAGAAGTGCTGATCAAAAGGCACTACTGCAAACACACTGTCTCCCTCCTGCAAGATGCATCAGGGCCAGCCACAGTGATGGCAGACAGGAGACTGTGGAAGATACAGACTGACAGATAGCTGGAGGAGAGGTGCTGGCAAGCCTAAAGATGGCACACAGGTTGAAGTAGAGAATGAATAAGAAAAATAAAAGTGGCAGATCTGAAGCAAACTTGCCCATGATTTATGCTGAAGGTGTCTCTCATTGTGAAGCACCCAGCCCCTCTTCATGTATATGCCACACTCCTTCCTTGCATGCTCTATTTAGCATTGAAGCCACTGACCTTTTAGTTGTTCTCAAGATGCTTCCAAGGATGGAGCATAGGTTGTTTCCACCTCCTCTAATGCTGACTGTTGCCTTGATATTAACTATTGTGGGTTCATATAATTTTTAAAGTCCATCTCTGGAGTCAAGGGATCAATGAAAGGGAATAAAATATATCAGAAATTGCAATTATAAGGCTACTCTAAAACAGTAAGAACTAAAAATCTGGTTAAAGCGCAAGAGAAAAAGTGAAAAGGAAAATGTCCTTCCTAAGGATGTTTCCTCATGCATGGCCTAATCTGTGATAGTGAATGGTGACTTTGTGACACCTAATGGTTTATTGTGCAAAGTTTTAAAATTTTAACCATTTTGGAATTCTTTGTTGTGTTTTACTTCAACTCCCAGACACAGAATAGACAAGATCAGTTCCCAGCTCCTGATATTTGTTGTTATTGTTGTTATTGTTTGTTTGTTCTTTTTTTTTTTTCTTTTTTTTTTGTTTTCCCCTTCTGGTTTTTAGCATTGTATTTGTCTATGGAGAGTCACGAAGAACATAGAATGGATTGCTCAGATATTTTAAGAGCAACATTAAGAAGGCAAATGTCTATGATTTAAATATATTATCCCCGTGAACTAAGGGAATATAGGACAACAACCAAAGCAAAACAAAACAAAGTTCTTAATATGCTCTAGAGCTGTCATATAAAGGTAAAAAAGAAATGTGTTTTCATTATGCAAGCAAGAAATTGCTAAAAAATGCCACAGAATGGATGACTCCATCAGAAATCCAATTTTGTTTTCATCGTTGCTTTTTTCACCAGGAGGTGGGGCTGTTAAGCACCAAATTTATTTTTTACTGTACTAAAAAGCTGTTGGTGAAATGAAAACTGTCTTTCTCTGTCCCTCCAAAACTCATTGTAAAAATGTGAACAAAAAGCAGAACTTTCTGGATATTTTATGAACTGATTTCATCTTCTTGTACAAAAATGGAAATAACTTTGAAATGTTTGTGCAGTGGTTCAAATGAACTACCTCTAGGAGTGAATTAAGTACCAGTAGCTAATTAAAACATACATTAATTTGGGAGACTCGGGAGGTTTGCAATTATTACTATTCCCAAGTTTCTATTAAGTCTATTGCTAAGAAAGCTCTGCAAATCCATTGCAAGGATTAAGTCACAAAAAGAAATCACAGGACCCTGCAAAGTGACTAATTGCATAATGAAGAGATAACTGCTTTTTAAAGCCATTTGATTCCAATTCTATCAAGCTGCCAAGAGGGGTGAAAGCAGCATTTCTGCTTCTTTCTCAGAGCCTGGGATGAAGAAAGTGCTTTTTTACCAGTGCTTCCTTAGTTTCATTAGCTGTAAGAGAGATCTGGTGTACCCCTAGGAGTGGGAAGGTGAGGAAGGAAGGAAATACGTGGCATAGCAGGGAAATAGGTGAAAACATGAACCTTTGCATTGTGCATTAGCTGTTGAAACAAGGTGCTACTGTATCATATTTATTTGCCTCTTTTCAGTGTCAGTATTATATCACAAGCTTTGAGGATTCACTCTTCTATTTCATAAAAAAAACACGATGGGCTTATAATTACTGGCCACAGACTTGTAGTTGGTAGTGAGAGGATTCTTGTCCTCATCATGCTAGGTTACAAGTTAATATGGCAACAAACATACAAGGTTATCACACTGTGTTGATCTTCATCTAAACTTGCCAAGAAAGAAGTTCTGATGGAAATCATCAGAGACTGTCAGTCCTTTTTATGTCCACTTATATTCCCCGTGTATAGAAAGCTGAAGTCCATCCAGTGAATTTTAACAGATGTCCATTTGGGCATTCAAAGAACTCTTTCCTGGCTGTAGGACTTAGGTGGATCCCTTTAAACCAACCACATCAGCAATGACCCTAACCTGATTACAGTTCCAAAGTCATGGTCAGGAGTTAACTAGCTGAAGGAAGATCATCAAGACATCCACATTTACCAGGGAGGGCACAGCCACTAGGCAAGGAAAGTCAAGAATTATTTCCGGCCACTGCTGCTATTGAGTTCAGGAGTAATGACTGATCATTGCGTCCTGCGGCAGTCACAGCTTCTGCCAGCTCATCCGAATGCTTCCTCCCACTCACAACACAGCACTTCCCTCTCCTCCAAGATGACTCATGCTGTGTTCACTTCTATCCACAGCCCAGTGGCTGCTAGGCACTAGGAATACTGAACAACTAAAATTGGGCTTTGGGTGTTGTAGCGAGTTGTAACCACAACATATGGAGGGTAATGAAGCCCCTAATGTTGCTTGGTCTACTCTGTGGCTTCATCTAGGTACTGAGAGAGGTGGAAAATCATAAGTAAGAGGGTTTTTGTGGTAGCCAGAGGCTTTGTATTGTGTGATGCCTGAAAATATGAACAGAGGTTATTAATCTCATGAGTTAGAAGGTTTTTGTAGTATATTTGTAATCAGAAGATTCAGAAATTAAAGATTAGTTTACTCAAATAAGGGCAGATATCTTGTTCCTGTCCATTAATCAAAAGAGAGATTTAGCCAAGAGATAAGAATTACATTTTCATATCTATATGTAAGCAGACATGAGTTCGCAACCAGTTAAGACCTCCAGAAAGTCCAACAGAGTAATAATCCAAACAGAAGTAGCAGTATGCTCTGCTTGGTGATTTTACTTCTTGTCTGACTCTTCAGCATCCAAGTTTCAAGTTCTGGGCTTACAAATCATAAATTTAATTCTTTAGTGATCAAAGATTTCCTTTGTGATCTCCACACAATTTTTAAATGGGTCACTCTAATGTGATGTCTTCTATTTATTTCCATGGGAACTACAACATATATAAATAACAACAGCACTGTTTGATAGAACAAATTTTCCACTTCAAAGAACTATTTTTCAAATAGTCACCACCATTAGCTATGCATTTCACTGACTCTGGAATTTTGAACTATAAGTTTAGTCAGCATTGTGATGTAGTTGTTTGCCCAGGTTCCAGGATATCCAGAAGGACCAGACCTTTCCTATTTCAAAAGACTGTGCACATCACTTTACCCACTAAAGGCTGTATCTTGAACTTCTTCTATAATGGGGAATTCATATGTCACCACTCCACGGACTGCCGTTTTGACTGCGGCTCGTAGTGGTGACACCACACCACTAGTAATGATGTAATCCAGGAAACTGCCACCTTCACCCTCATATTGATTAAACAGATTCTGACAATGTCATGATTTGTGTTCTTTCTGTTCCTGTGTGAGTATTCATTGAGACCCACCTGCCACAGACTTTGTAATATTCCAACTTTACCTACAGTTGTTTCCAAGAAATTCAAGCTAATATTGAGCTCTGAACACAATTCTCATGTCTTAATCTGTCAATTCATGCAGACGAACTGATCAAAATGTTCTTCATTTCATGATGTGACAGCTCTGCATGGTTGTCCAGAACCTGGCTTGTCTTTCACATCACTGTTCATGTCACAATTTGAGTAGTGACAGCAGCACAAGATCCAGACACACAGCTAGGAAGTGGGTTAGTGGGATTCTCCCTCTTTTTTGTGAATACTTAGATACTATATGAAAAATAGACTGGGTATTAAAAGTAGAAGTCAGAGGTTGAAATGTCCTTAGTTCAAAGGGCTCTATGATGTACACTTCCACAGAGGAACGGAGCATGAAGTCTTCTCATGTATAAGATGCTTGGTGTAAATGCTCTAAACACAGAATCATTACTTAATAGATAAAATATCTTGCCCATTTTCACACTATGCTTTCTGATTAGATTTTGAAATGATTCAACATTCTTGGAGATTTTAAAATAAAAGCAGGTTTTGTGGTATATTCTTTGGCCTTATGCCTTTGGCTGAAGACTTTAAAGTGCTGATGTCTCAGAGACGTGTGAGATATCTTGGCAGACCTTGACAAGAAATACATGAAGCTATATTTTCAGAGATGTTTGATTCCTATTATAAAACACTTGGGCCAGTAGGAGCATAAATTCATAATTCAAATTGAGGAGGAGATTTTTATTGTAGTGTAAAATAAATAGTGTAGATGGGAGTCTTACTGTGGATATGGTGAAACCAAAATTTTATCCTGCTACACTGCTTGTTTTAGATTTCTTGCATATAGCATGTTCTAAAATGATTGTTGTGGGCTTATCTACTCCTGTTTGAAGCAAAGCAAAATGACTGACCTACAAATTTCTTCACTGTCACTAGCCACAAATGATTTTCATTTTTTTACTTTTTTCTTTACGTTTTGCTCATGGTTAAATTAAAAACAGCCAATGTCTCCAGTTTTCACTTTTGAAACCTGTTTTAGTTTCCTTAATTTTTTATTTTTTTATTTTTTTTCTTTTTTTCATTTTCCTTAGCTAGCAGTGACTTTCTAGACCTGAATCTTTCCTTTACCTCTGGCTGAAATTTCACACTCATTTAGCATTAAAATTTGAACTGGAAGCATTAAAGCTGAATTGTCAGGTAGTTTGAGGCTACAGTTTAACCTGCGATTAAGCAAACTCATTCCAGTAGGTAATGTCTTGCAGTATTTTTATTGTCAGTGCTCAATATTATCTTCTGTTTATTATCTATCTTGCCTTTCCTTTCAAGTAGCAACATTGTCAAGCAGATGTCATGAAACAGGGGGACAAATTTGGATCACGAGGCAGTTGTCTTCTTTGTGCCAAAAAGCACAGATATCTTAAGCAAACGACTCAGCTATTATGAGTTGCGTTGTGTGAAGAAAGATGTACCAGGAAGGTGACATTCTTAGCCAAATCTTGTACTAGGCTGTCATTGCAGGACTATACTCTTTTGTGAAGACCAAGTTTTCATTTGAAAAATTCCATAGTTGTTCCCAATATGGGAAATTTTCACATAAATGGAATGTCTTTGTTTCAAAACATTATGGAATAATAAAATGGATTGGTTTGGGAGGGACTTCAAAAATCATCTAGTTCCAATCACCCTGCTGTGAGAAAGGTCGCTAGATCAAGTTGAGAACATCTCACTAGGAAGGAAAATTTTAGGCTTTTTTTGACCATGAAAAGTCCATCTCAGAATCTTTACCGAGTTGAAATAATTATCAAAACAAGTCTTGTTTTGTTATATGAAGAAGAAATTATAAATGACATATAAACATAAAAATGCAGTCATATACCTCTATATGTATGTTCTTGAAAGTCTTGTTCTTACCATAGGGGATGATTAAATGTTTAGTGGGTGATGGATGCGTGTTTATAAATCTTATTGGAACATGACCCAAATAGCACTACAGAGAGTTATACAGAGTTGGCTGTGTGTTAATCTCTGCCATTAGATTTTACAGGGCACAACAATTTATGAAGTCATCTGTTCAACTTTGAGACTTCAAAATGTATTTGGAAGCAGCAGAAATGAAGCTTCTTTCGCTCACTTGCTGTTATATGCGGTCTCGTTTACGCTGATGCAACTGAGGAGTCATGCCATTCTCCTCTTTAGAGTTTTATTAGATTTACAGAAATAAAAACAAGAATTTGGCCCTAGTCAGGAATGGATACAAAGCATGCTTATTACTGAAGAGATAAAAGCTACTTTCAGTTTAGTTTTTCTCAGTTAAGCAAACAAAAAGAATTTTTACTCTCTATTCTCTGTAAATTTTGGTGTATTTTTCCATTTACGCAAGGAGGGTTTTTTTTGTTTGTTTGTTCCTTAACTTCTTTTTTTCTGTTTAAGAGTGACAGAAGTCTTCAATTCTTTTGAAAGAGCTGAAAACCATTAAATACTGCTGAAATAAGAAACAAAATCCAATACAAAAACCTCAAAACCTGGGAAGGAGGTGGAGAAAGTTATTCCCACGTTATACAATATGGACTTGGGGCTTATAGATAAAAGAGCCTTTCAAAAGAGGCAAACATGCTGGGGAGGAAACAGTAGGAATCATACTTGGGCATCCTGCACTACAAAGCACAGCTCTGTGGGCGTTCAGCCTTTTCCAACCCAAAAAAGACAACCAGCAAAAGCTGGTCCCTGCTCTTTTTCCAGCCCTATCGATTCTGTTTCTTCCACCCCTGCTCAGCAGAAGAGCAAGCAGGAGCACAAACAGTTTCATAACAGCAGCATACTTTATTGTCATAAAGGGCAGGAGAAACAAATCATAGGAGGAGAGCTAGGGAAAAAAAAAAATCAAGGGACCGGTAAATAGTGCTCTACTGAACTGTCTTTGTATGGTTCTGGTTTGTAACAGGACATCAGGATTTGTCTTACAGGTTCCTTTCTGCTTCTGAGTTATCTGATTTACTTAAAATCCTCCCCACCCTATTGTTTCTGTAATTTAGTTTTGTTGAATTTAATTTTTATGCTCTCATGTCGTTCCCAGACCTGGTACCTCTTTCATAATAATGTCCCTTTGCATTTCCCTGACTACAAAAGAGATTTAAGACACACTGTGTATTTACACTGATTTAAGGAAAACTGCACTGTCAGAATAGCTGTGGAGGAGCTTAAAGATTCTGAAAATCTAGTTCTACAAATACATCGTGTTTAATTTACTTTCTGTGACACCTCTGGCATTCACACACTGCTGTTGTCCAAAGGAGAAAATAGCGTTCCCAATGAAAGAGCTCTTAGCAGAGCCTGAGGTTGTATGGCAGGTGAGATGGCTGCCCAGGCACTTTCACATTTGGTCAAACACACCAAGGTTTGGATGGGATCAGATTCCTAAACATCATTGAGCCCAGTGTGAGTACAGCTGCTCTGAGCAAGTGAGATGTCTGAATACATGGCTGGGCTTTCAATGATTTAGGAAGGGAAAATGTGAAATCAGCATTCTGCGATTTTAGAACATAAAAACATTTTACTCATCTATTACAGTCCATCGCAGAACTTGTGAGGAAGAGCTTGGAAGCTCTGTTGTAAGCACAGTCTGGATGAGGAATTTCTTGCTGCTCCGCACAGTTGTTGGCATCCTGCTTGGAGGTGTCACATAAATAGTGTGACCACTTGGTAGGTGCATTATCTGTGCATCAGAGCAGTACAAAGAACACTGTGGAGGAAGTTCTTGTGCTTTGGAACATGGAGTAATTGTCTCTGTGTGGGGAACAAAGGAGGACGTTTCACTTAGGGGCTGCTTGCGGTTGTAGCAGTTGTAGGAGTTCCTTGCTCATTACTCAGACCACATGACCATGCTATTCTGATGCTGCAATGAAACTATTTGATAAGGTAGGCTTTTTCCTTCAGATTTTTTTTGTTTGTGATATCCTTTTGTTGTTGTTTTTTTCCATGTCCTCATGTGGTATTTTAGAAACCTCTAGAAACTTTTTTTTTTTTTTTTTTTTTTTTTTTTTAAGATAAGGAAAATTAAAACAGGGCTGTAAAACATGTGCTCTCAACACTGAGTTGTTATGGACAGTAGAGACAATTTACTGCCAACAGCATAGCAGCACAGCTTCCATGGTATGAAGACAGCCCTGCTGTTCTATTCATTACTTCTAAAGGAAAATAATCCACAGGAAATGAATACATTTGTGGGATTTATTTTTTTTTTTGTTTGTTTGTATATAACTCAGTTTAAATTTGTTTGCTTCTTGATATTATCTGGAATCCATGCAGATATTACATTTTTTTATGAAAACAAAGCATAAGGAACTTTACTTAGCAATATAGTCATGCAATATAAGTAAATAAAATTCATGCAGACATGACATAGCAAATGCCTGTGGGTGCTGCTGCAACCTATAGGAAATGTACACAAAGGTGTGTAGATATCAAATGAAAAAGAAGTTTCTAAGATTGAAATTGCTTATTTTAGTGCAGAGACAGCTTAGTTTCAAAAAGTATGTAACAAGGACAGGAGAACTTATTTCTGATGCTAAAACCATCCTTTATTTCTGCAATCAATACTACAGGATATTTTAATCTATAAAAATGCAATTGGATATGATTACACTGTTTTCTTGAGATCTAAATAAAGTAAAGATTATGTTTATGCCTGCTTGGCAATTAAGTGGTTTCTTCTAACTTTTTGCCCAACAAAAGCATTGACTCAGCTTTTTCTTAAGCATCTGATAATGTCTGCTCATAGAAGTTTCTCTTAGCATAACTAGTTGGCCTCTACTCTCTGAAGTGCTGATCTCATACTTTTCCCTTTCTGTCTAACATGATTATGATGTGGTTTCCCAAACTGTTATGTATAATACTATTACATACCATTTGATTCTAATTCTTTTAATATTGTTAGATATGTATAGGACCATCCACTGACTTCTTTCAGTGAGTAATGACATTTCTAAGACACACACCAACACACTGATTTTAGCCAAAAATATTCATATCAATCTCTAAATCATCTAATTTATTATATTCAGGGTTAATATAGCCCATTTAGACTTGCCAAGATTTAAAAAAAACTATCATAAATTTAATCATTTTAACACATCATCTGAGTTTCAGAAATAAACTGAGTAATTACTGTGTCAGAGTGCTAGGGATTCTTCTAAGGCATTAGATGTCATGGCATTGTGACTCCCACATTTTGTCTTTATGTCTTATCAGATCTGGGCTTTGCTAAACCTGATTAAACAGAAAGGAGATGATACTGAAGCAAAGAAGTAAATAGTTCTAATCTATATAAATGTAAGGTAAATACTGGATTGTGTTATTTAAATTTTACATTATTTCTACCCAAGGATACTCTTATGAACTTCTATTAGATGATACGAATCACGATCAGGATTATGAAGATTTGTTTTGTGTGCTGCAGAAAGTATAATTACTGGTATAGCTTGCCTTGCTAATGGTGATGCTTTATGATCTTGGAACTCAGTGTGTAATTCCTACTAAAGCTCTAAACAAAATATTAGAATGTTTTCATTGTAATATACAATTTCAAGACACTACAGCACTCAAAAGTTGGATAAATCCATAGGTTCTTCCTGTTGAAGACTAATCTCTTCGTGTCTATTACTCTTTATAAAAAGTTTGAAGATATTCTACATTTTACATTTCAATACTGACATCATATTCTGGTCAAAACACATTATTATTATTGGAACCATTAATGTTGTGTGACTTGAAGAAGAAGTATTGCTTCCTTCTGGTTACAGCACATCAAGCTCTTTCCATTTTTAGATAGATTGATCATGCAGGAGATAAAGTATTCGGTACTACAAAGCTCAGGATTAACCGGCCTTAGAAGCTGTTGCATCATCTGCATTTGAAAATCTCTGGTCAGTCGTTTTCCATCAGATATTGACAGTCCTCTTGACTATCATAAAGCAAATTTACATTTAGAACTGGAGGCAGTGATACCTCTCCTGAACAAAAATTGCAGGAACTCAGAGAGTCTGAGTGGGGAAACCAACTTACAGTTGTACAGCTATAGCTCCTATTCAGTTAGTTATTAGACTGAATCATAGAATGGCTTGGGCTGGAAGATGCCTTAAAGATCACCTTGTTCTGGTCCCACTGAAGTGAGAATGGTGACCACCCATCAGATCAGGCTGCCCAGGGCCCCATCCATCCTGGCCTTTAACACCTCCAGGGATAGGATATCCACAGTTTCTCTGAGTTGCCTGTGCCATGTCTCACCATCTTAACAGTGAAGTATTTCTTCCTAATCTACCCTTTTTCATTTTAAACTGTTACTTCTTTTCCTGTCATTACATTCAATGATATAGTGCCTCTCCAGATTTTCTCTAGGCCCCATTTGGTTACTGGAAGGCCACAGTGAGGTTTCCCCAGAACATTCTTTTCTCTAGGCTGAAAAACTGAGCTACCTTTCTTTATAGAAGAAATACTCCAGCCCTCTGATCACCTTCATGATCTTCCTCTGGACCCACTCTCAACAGGAGGATTTTAGGGATTTCAGATTCTCTTTAGTGGGCAAAATTTGAACAAGCCTTCTCAGCACAGTTTAGAGGAAAAATTAATAAGTAACTGATTTTTTTCCTTAAATCCCAAGAAAACATTGCATTTTTCAGGATAACCTCCTCTGTTCTTTGGTGAGCACTGGTACTGCTGTAACATGTAGTCAGAGCTATTAGAGCCTAAAATTTCCTCTAGCAATCAGTCTGTAGGGAACTCTATCCCTAGTGTGTCCTCTTCTCTTTGGAGACTCATAGTATCCCTTGATGATCTTACCATCTACATGGTCTCTGAGAGGAGAAACAGAAATTGTTTTCAGATGGTAAATGAAAAGTACTCTAGGTACAAAGCTCCTCTGAGCCATACTTATATTCTCTGCATCCTAAGGCACATCATCAGAATCACAGTCTGACTGAGATCATTACATCCTTTCAGAGGAAAATCCTAAAAGACAATTATATATCATTCTTTACTGGCATCTTGAAATATCAATTTGTACAAGGTTAGTAGAAAGAGAAAAATATTATAGATTGAATGGGAAAAATCTTGTAATGCTTATAGGTACTTTAGAACACTTATGTACTGACAGGTAAGGTAGGAGAGGCATCTGTCAATATAAGAACTGGTGATAATCTTGGTGCCTTCTTCTAAGCACCAGATAGTAAACCTGTCTATTGGCAGGGAAGGTTTAGGGGGTAAATAATTTGCAGATTCATTTTCCTACCTTGCACTCTACTGAGATTCCAGATATGCACAGCTTTGGCAACAACGTCATCTCTTCATAATACTTACTTCTTCTGCACCTTCAAACAGGGATTTGCCTCATTGTGATGTACCTTGTTGATGCATACACATGTCCAACTAACTTTTTTTGCCTTGATTAAATGTAAATTGCCTGTAAAAAATAAAAAGTAAAAATAAAAAAAAATAAAATAAATGGACATCCAGTACTGTCTGTTACCCGTGACTGGAACAGTTACATGAGTAAGAAATTTTGGATACAGTGCTCAGCACAGACTGTCAGCCTGCAATAAAAATATGCTAGATTGGAAAACTCAGACAGAGGCTGCAAGGTTGATTAGATGCCTGACATGTATAGATTGATTGATTTTCATTGGAAGATTCAGAAAGATAAATTTAGCTCATTTAAAGCGAGGAAGCTAGCAGCAGATTTAATCAAAGCCAAGGAGTATCCACTGAGGGTGGATATTTCTGATTCTACTACTCTTCTTAATCTAGGAAAAATAAATAAATAAATAGTAAAATCTGTGCTTAGAATCTGCCAGACAGTATAATTTTAGACACATGCCTTGTTAGACCACAGCAGGAAATGTTCAAAAGAAAGGAAGAAAGAAAATATGTATTCTTTTCCTGGAAGTCCCTAGATGAATTTGAACAATGATAGATTAGATACAGAAATTCTATAGTGAAGAGCTATTGCACTTGGTTCAGAGTAATTCCAGACGTGGATATAGACTGAAAGAACTCCCTAAGAATAGCCCTGCTGAGAAGGATTTAAGGGGTCCGGCATATTTAATAACTTAACATGAGCCAACAGTATGTACTTGCAGCTTAGAAGGCCAAAGGTATCCTGGGTTGCATGAGAAGAGAGGTGGCTAGCAGGGAGAAGGAGGTGATTGTCCCCCTCTATTCTGCCTTCATGAAGGCCCATGTGGAGTACTGCGTCTAGGTCTGGGCCCTCAGCACAAGAAAGACATGAAGAAGGCCCAGAGGAGGGCCACAAAGGTGATCAGAGGGCTGGAGCATCTCTCCTGTTAAGACAGGCTGAAGGTTTGTTCATTCTGAAAAAGAGAAGGCTGTGGAAAGACATCATTCCAATCTTTTAGTATTTAAAAGGAGATTATAAACATGAGGGAAAATAACATTTTACACTGGTAGATAGTGATAGGACAAGGAGAAATGGTTTTTAACTAAAGGAGGGAAGGTTTAGATTGTACATCAGGGAAAGTTTTTCACTGAGAGAGTGAGGTGCTGACACAGGCTGTCCAGAGAGGCTGTGAACATCAGTACGTATTCAATAACAGGTTGGATAAGACCCTGGGCAGCCTGGTCTGGTGTTTGATCTAGCAGTTGGCAACCCTGTCTGTGGCAGGGACACTGGACCTTGATGATCCTTGAGGTCCCTTCCAACCCAAGTCATTCTATGGTTCTATGATTTTATAAAATGGAGAGAGAATGAAGTGATGACATGTGTCAGAACTATGCCTGGAAAAGTAAAAAACCAAAAGCAGGTTTTCCTATTCTTATGTGTTCCTATGTCAACTTGTCCACAGAAGTTACTATTAGAGTAACTATTTCTTGTCAGATAAGTGCTTTTTCCTCTTTAAAAATCAGTTATTTTTTTAGAAATAGCAAACAACTGAAGACTATTTCAAAAGACCCAGCTGACACTCAAATATTCTGATTGGATAGAGTTTGCAGATTGAACATGGTGCCCTCAGGGATATTATTTATTATTTTTATATTTTATTTTGGATCAGGGGTAGCCAATTTGTCCTCCATGTTTTTTATTACTACTACTATTATTATTATTATTATTATTATTATTTTATTCCAATTGAGCTACTTCTGTATGTAAGTAAAGTCTCATAGCCAGTGGTACTGTATGTAAGATGTGTGTTGGTCAGAAAGCCTGGGTATAAACAGCGACAGCAGGAAGCCGCATAGCAAGGTTTTACTAATAAAACTGGCTTCCACATAGTGGAACATATTCAGTGTTCTGAATAAGTTCTTTTTTTTTAATCATCTTTTCTTTTTAAAAAGGGTTTTTTTTGTTCCAAAAAGTGAGATATTTAAAAATGTATAAAATGGATGAAAAATTCCTTTTCTTCAGTTTCAACAAGAAAATTTAATCTGCTGTTCTAATGACAGTCAACAGTAATAAAGAATCAGAAGTTTAGTATCAAAAAAGCCCAAGTGTTCATCAGAAAGCTGTCTGACTTTTTGATGGGCATATTTTCATTGCACAAACTCACAAAAGTCATTTTATTCGTGAACACTACGAGTTTCCTATTTGCTTTGAAAATGTTTTTGCTTTTCTTTGAACTTTTACTTGCCATCATATAACAAAGATAAGGATGAATAGAAATAAGTAATTAAAATTATCTTTTCTTAATTTATTTCAATATCATTTATTTTAAGAATGAAGGATACTTCTTAATGTAAACTGACATGTTTCAAACCACGCTATCATTGCAGGCAAACTCTTACTAAGAGCTTAGATTATGATATAAAACCATACATTATTTTTTTGTATAAAACATATATTAAAAATTTATAGGTACATAATATACACTGTGTGCACAATTATTTTACATAAAATGTGTAGTTATGAGCATATATTAAAATAAATAAATACCATAAATATGTAATTATCTATTATTTAAGTATTTAGCTATTACACATGTTTTTTTCATCAAATGCATTTATTACTCAATACATACATGACATTAGCAGACCATTAGACCACTCATTAAAAATATACTCATAAGCCTCCTTGATATTATTATCAGATAAGTAAATTGCAACTTAATTCAGTGTGGAACAATATCACACTCAAATTCTCATGTGAAAAAAGTTTTTAATGACAGGATTGATTGAAGTTTCCAGGACAAGATATTGCTTGAAGGATTAGGTGGAACTTTACAGTAAATTGGTTTAAGAATTGCATTCATCATGAAATCAGACCAGTGTACCGTTCAGAGTGGGCCTGATTCTACACAGGAACTAATAGCAAGCTGCAATGGTTCATATATATATATATACTACACATCTATAGTATGTGTAGTAGTATAGTTTGAAAGCGGAAGTGACATCTTCCTGGAGAGACAGACTTGCTGGAAAAGGGCCATTATCTTCCTTTCTGTCAACATTTCACACTCAGTCCTCTTCCCTTTCTACTCTGACATTGTAGGGTTTGAACACTTTGACTGTGTTAAGAAATAGAGGATGTTAAACTGCAGAGAAATACAATAATCTTTGGGAAGGATAGGTTTCAGTTAGATACTTTGATATCTGGACTGTTTATTAGATCAGCTGCATATTTTTTTAGTCTTTGTTTTCTTTCCCAAATTTTTCTTTCCCAAATTTTCTTTCCATTCTCTTCACACACCATTCTTTCATACTGTATTACTTTCTCAGTGTCCTACAGGCAGATGTGTGTCTTCATGGAGGAGAGAATAATAATACTGAAATAACTAATTATGCAGGTAATAATTGCTTTTCTTATAGATGACTTGATTGTCCAGACTGCATATTCCTTATCTACAACTAGCAGTAGACTTCTAACATGAACAGAAATTCACTTAGGTCTCCTTCCTACTTCTATGATGATTCCTCCCTATTATCTTTTTTCTCTCGTCTTCTTTGTTCTATCTACTTTAGGGATAAAGTTACCAAAGTCTTCCACAGACATGGCTACATGTGAAATGGGAAATAAGAAGCTATCACAATACTGAGGCTGAACTCAATTACTGTTATTCAGGAACATGCACATTCTAAAACGGTGCTAGACAAAGGAGTCCAGACCAAAGGGCAGATAACCTTCCTACTTTATTGGATTTCCATCTGCTATATATAATTTGTCTGCATTGCATCCATTGCAGTGAGTTGCCATCTCTTGACTGAGGTTGGAAAACTCTTATCTTTGTAATATCAGAGTGTAATACTTGTCTCCTCCTGGGTTTATTGAGGGTACTATTATATTTGCAAACTAATTTGTGAAAGATCATTTGAACTGTTACCCAAAGACTTAAGGTTTCTGCAGCATAATACTGAAACAGTTACTTTTTTCTTAAGTTTCTGTTTAGAGAAAAGCTTTCACTGGCAACTTTCATGGAGATTTATTTTTTTAGCCATGAAAAAAACATATGAAATTGATGTTATTTATTTTAAAAACTGCCATATTCATGAAATGACCATTCCTGTAAGAAATATGTTTCATCCAAGAACTATTCTTGTTTTAAATATTTTTTTATGTATTATTCACTTTGACAGCTCAGGCCTGTGGGATTCTTTTTTACCTGATATGGACCGAAAATAGACATTTACCCATTATGACAGTTTACTGGTTTGGAAGAGAGAACATGTTAAGGTGTCTTTTGTGCAGCAGCGTATCTCTACAGTAGTACCTTTTGGTACCAATCTAGTCTTGCACATTAATTAAATCACTGCTTTAGGAAACTTGAGATTGAAGGAGAAGATTTTAAATGTTGTGAATCTTTTTCTCTTCTCTGGGAAGAACTCATTTTACCTGAGTTCATTTATCTAACAGTCCAGCCTCTTCAATAATCTGTGGAGAGGAGTTGAAGGAGGTAAGAGAGAGAAACATCCGTGAACAATTCATCTTGCATTCCTCAAACCCATCTGAGGATGGGATTACTCAGTTTGTAGAATTTAGCTGTCAATATGCAAATAATATAATCAAAATGAATATTTTAGATTTTTATGATAGAAATAACCAATCCATAACATGTTTTTTCACCTACTTTTTAAACATTCCTATATTTTGAATACATGGAGTAGTGAAATTATAATTTATTTGTTAAGCGGGCTATATGCTAGCATACAGGAATGAAGCAGTAGTTAAATTAGAATTTATTTAAAATTGTCTTTATGCATCAGCTTTTTACACTTCTGTAGTATACATTATTCATAGGATCCATTGTCATTTTTCCTGCAGTTATGAGACAAAGCTAAACATTGAACAGTGAATAACAAGAGAAATTACTGTTTTGTGCTAAGTGATTTTTAATGTAGACAATGAACTGAAACAGCTAAGAATAAAGTCTCATGGAAATTAAGTTCATAGAGTTTTTCACTAAAAGTATGAATTTTGGAATATTTTCCTCTTTGAAGTACTGTAACTACTATAAAACTGAAACAGTACTACCAATCCTATTTTGTTTAATTTATTTTCACAACAAAAATATTGCATGAATTTTCATGTATAAGATTGATAGAATTATTATAAATCAAATAGAATAATCTAGATATGAACAATAAACTTGAAGTGCAAAAGCTCTAGAGAACTGGAAGATGTGTAATATGAAGCCAACAGATCTTCCAAGGGAGCTTCCTGGAACTGCAAAGTAATAATCTGATGTCCAGTAAAAGCTGAAATAAAAGATAAAATTGATGGACAAGTGGAAAATAGTATAGGTGTGCCAACATAGCCTTTTGGAAAGAATTCATACCTTTTTACATACTGGGATTCTTGGATGAATCACCAAGTTCATGAATTCATGAATTCAATAATTTGTTTGTTTGCATTGGACTGGAAAGATGAAGCAGCTGAGTGCTTCAGAAAAATATTACAAAATATTAAGAATGCAATAGAACAACAGATGACACTCAATATAGATAAATTTAAGGCTATACTCAACTAATAATACTGTCTTAACTTTACACGGAAAATGATTCTTGAGTGGTTTCGAGTGGATGGTTATCACCCAGGAACAAGACCTGGGGTTACAATATATAGCTGTGTGAAAATAAAAGCTTGATAAGCAGTATCAACAAAGCAAATAGAATGTTAAGGAATACAGGGGAAAATAATAATAATAATAATAAAAGATACAAAAATAAAATAATTTACCATCATATGTCTATATTAATTACTCTCAAATTCCTGTGTAGGAATGTGTTTTCCTTCAAAAATTATCAGCATCTTTGGACATCTTCAGGGTGATAAATCCTTAATCTCTCTTAGCAATAATTTCTTGCCATTCAGAAAAGAAGTTGTTATTTAACAAAGCAGAAGTACTGGAAATAACAAGAGATGAAAAGGGTTTCTCTGGTGTTCTGTGAAGTGAATAAGGTTTAATGCATCACTTCATGATAGTTATGCTTCAGCAGTTATTTGTAAGGTCCCCATTCAGCAAACTGAATGTAAGTCATAGAATCATAGAATCACAGAATGGCCTGGGTTGAAAAGGACCATCATGATCACCTCATTTCCTCACCCCTGCTATGTGCAAGGTCACCAACCACAAGACCAGGCTGCCCAAGAGCCAAATCCAGCCTGGCCTTGAATGCCTTTGGGGATGGGGCATCCACAACCTTTTTGGGCAGCCTTTTCCAGTGCATCATCACCCTCCATGTGAAAAACTTCCTTCTAATATCTAACCTAAACCTCCCATGTCTCAGTTTAAAACCATTCCCCCTTGTCCTATCACTTTCAACCCTCATAAACAGCCATTCCCATTTATGTATTGGAAGGCTACAGTGAGGTTTCTTTGGAGCCTTCTCTTCTCCAGACTAAACAAGCCCAGTTCCCTCAACCTTTCTTCGTAAGAGTGGTGCTCTAGCCCTCTGATCATCTTAGTGGCCCTCCTCTGTACTTGTTCCAAGAGCTCCAGGCATGGATGCAGTAATGCAGATGGGGCTTCATGAGATCCAAGTAGAGGGGGACAATCACCTCCCTCTCTCTGCTGGTTGCTCCTCTTCTAATGCAGCCCAGAACACAGCTCGCCTTCTGGGCTGCAAGCACACACTGCTGACTGATATCCAGCTTCTCGTCTACCAGGACCCCCAAGTCCTTCTCCACAGGGCAGCTCTAAAGTAGTTCTTTGCCCAGTCTGCATAAACACCTGGAATTGCCCCAGCCCAAGTGCAACATAGATCACAGAATCACAAGGTTGGAAAGGACCTACAAGATCATCTAGTCAAAATGTCCTCCCATTACTGTAGTTACAGCAAACCACTAAAATATATCTTGTAGCTCCTCATCCAGACACCTTTTGAACACTGCCAGAGACGATGACTCCACCACCTCCCTGGGCAGCCATTCCAGCAACTGACTACTCTCTGAGAGAAAAAGTTCCTTCTTGTATCTAGTCTAAACCTCTCCAGGTACAACTTGTGGCCATTTCCATCTTGCACTTGGCCTTACTGAATCTCATTAGGTTTTCATGGGCCCACTTCTCCAGCCTGTCCAGGTCTCTCTGGATGGCTTCCCTTTCTCCCAGTGTATCGACTGCACTGCTCAGCTTGTTGTTGTCTGCAAACTTGCAGAGGGTGCACTCCATGCCGTTGTCTAGGTCACTGATGAAGATGTTGAAGTGCACTGGTCCCAAGACCAAGCCTTGTGGGAAACTGCTTGTGACCAGCCTCCACCCTGACACAGAACCATTGATCACAACCTTTTGGCTGTGACCAGCCAACCAATTCTTCATCCACCAATCAGTCCATCCTTCAAATCCACACCTCTCCAATTTAGAGAGAAGGATGTGGTGAGGGACCATGTCAAAGGCTATGCAGAAGTCCAGGTGGATGACATCCATCACCCTTTCCCTGTACACCGAAGCCATCACTCCATCATAGAAGGCAACCAGATTGGTCAGGCAAGATCTGCCCTTGGAGAAGCCATGCTGTCTGTCTCAAATTACTTCTTTATCTCATATGTGCTTTAGAATAGCTTCTATGAGGAGCTGCTCTATGATCTTCCCTAGCACAGAGGTGAGGCTTACTGGTCTGCAGTTCCCTAGGTCTTCCTTTCTCCCTTTTTTAAAAATGAGAGTCGTAGAATCATATAATAATAGAATCACCAAGGTTGGAAAAGACCTAAAACATCATCCATTCTAACCGTTCACCTATTACCAAAAGCTCCCACTAAACCATGTCCCTCAACACAACATCCAGTCATTTCTTGAATACTCCCATGGTCAGTGACTCCACCACCTCCCTGGGCAGTCCATTACAGTGCCTGACCACCCTTTCTGAGAAGTAATACCTCCTAACGTCCAGCCTGAATCTCCCCTGACATAGCTTGAAACCATTCCCTCTGGTCCTATCACTAATGACGCGAGAGAAGAGGCCGAACCCCAGCTCACTACAACCTCCCTTTAGGAAGTTATAGAGAGCAATAAGGTCTTCCCTGAGCCTCCTCTTCTCCAGGTTGAACATTCTCAGCTCCTTCAGCCTCTCCTCATAAGGCCTGTGCTCCAGACCCCTTACCAGCTTTGTTGCCCTCTTCTGAACACGTTCCAGGGCCTCAGGTCTTTCTTGCAGTGAGGGGAATGTTTCCCTTTTTCCAGTCATTGAGGATTTCACTGCACAACCATGATTTTTCAAATATGATTGAGAGCAGCTTGGCAACGACATCGGCCATCTGTCTCAGAACCTTAGGATGGATATCATGTGGCCCCATGGTCTTATATATATTCAGTTTCATGAGGAGGTCTCGGACATGTTCCACTGTTTCAGTGGGATAGAATCATGTTGTCACTTATGTTAAGTTTCTTCCATTTTGTCTAAGATGCCTCACTGGCCATGTGTATATATCAGAAAATCACAAAATGAAGTCTAGGTCACTTATGAACAAATTATGTCACTTCTCCTATTTCATTCTTTTTCTAAATACCATTTGATTCTATTTCATTAATGTGTCAAAATGTACACAATCCATTTGGCAGACAAAAAGGTTATTTTTCTGCATCAATTCTTTAATGAAGCATACAGGCACAAATGTTATTTTCTATTTGCTAGTAGACACATGTCTCAGTAAAACACCAACTTCAAAGAATCAAACAATAATGAGAACTTGTCTTTAATTAAGCGTTACACCAAATGGAATAGTAGGAAGAAACCTAGGGAGCCATCATTAAATTTAATGAGACTGATCATCTGAACTCTACCCTACTCAGACAGCAACAAGATGCAACTATGTCAGTGCCAACAATGAAAGTAAAAACAAAACAAAGCAAAACAAAACAACAACAGCCATTATTCATCCAGAGTGAAAAATATTTTTATACATTCCTCTTTTTTTTCCCCCCCTTTTTTTATTTTTATTGTTTTTCCCCACTGCCTCCATCAAACACTGATGGGATACATGCTAACTTGTTAACAGCATACAAGCATTGGAGGGCCTGGCACAAAAGTGCCATACTTTGCACTGCCAAGAAAGAACTTTCTGAAAAAAAAAAAAAGGTGTTTCAGAGAGGACATCTGACTGGAACTCTATGTATTACCTTCCTGCCTCCCACACACCACATGCTTTCATTGTTCCAGTAGAGAGATGACAGTAATCCATCATCAGCTTAACTGTCAACATGGTGGAGTTTTTCTCTCTTATTCATAAAACTGTGACTAGCAACTGAGTGAGGTTACCAGCCGTTTCAGAAGACACACCATTTTTGCAGCCAACAGAGTATCTATAGGTACAGACCAGTACCTTCCCAATGAGATGACATGAAAATTAAAACTAGCATTTATATATGCATATTCAACTGCAGTGACATTTTTCTAATGGCATTCTCTTACCACATCCGAAGAAGATGGCACATCTAAGGACTGACTTGAGGGAGGTCAGTTAGGTAGGGAAAAATCCTCTCTGGTCCTTATGATGTCTTCACTTCTCCCTGAGAAAAGTGGATAGTAAAAGTCACAATCTGTTTTCAGTTGCCATACAGGACTATAAGGCAAAGTATAATAGAATATCTACTGTGACATTTAAATGTGACTTGAAGAGCATACTTTGAAATAGGTTGAGGTTAGATAAAGTGCTGTATTATCCTCCAGTAACTTTCATATGCATTAGAGTACAGTGATAGTGCATTCACTGTCCTACTTTCTTAATCCTCTTGCTTGTGGAGCTGTGGTGTGGGTGGATATCAAGATTAAAAGATAGGAGCCAAGATAACTGTGCATAGCTAAGCCCTGAAAATATTAATTTTTGTCTTTGAACTGTTCTAGTCATGGTAGGGAGTAAATGAATGCAGGATTAGAAATACATGTTATTTATAAAGGATGTGATACAGGGCCAAATTGAAGAGCCCTATTCCCACACAGCTCATATTGTTCAGAAATACCGATTGAGGAGCAGAACTGCAAATATCAGAAAATATTTTGATCTGCTTGTGTTTAATTTTAATTAACTGGAGACATACTAATTTGACAAGTGTTTCACAACACAGAACTTCTAAAGGGAGAGTTGAAGGTTATGTTTCATTTCTAGGCTACATTTTAAGTACAACTACATTGAAAAAATCTTAAATACATGGTCTAATCTCACAACACAAGACATTTAAAACTACTGTAGGCTTTTCCTTAAACAAATAATTTTTTTTCATCATAAAATTGTTCTTTAAACATTTGTGAACTTCCTTGCTCTATACTTCAACAAACAGAAGTGATTATTTCATTTTCTTTCAGTCTGAATACTAGAAACAACAAACCCAGTATAGAATACAGCTTCATTGCTGTATCATCATTGCAGATGAGGTTCATCTCATGCTAAGCTAGGTATCTATCTCTAGTTAAGTATTTGGACTTCACTATTGACAAAAGAAGCCTAAGTAATAAACTTAAGACTTAAGCACTCCATTTTATTCAGCAATAGGAATTTAGGAAAGTGAATTCCACTTTTTAGGTTACTGATAATAATTCTGTTCAGATTAAAAAATTCCTACATCATATTTACCTGCTGAACAACCAAAGGAGGAGTGACTCATTTCACTCTAGATTTTCTGCAGAACTCAGTAGTTCTCATTCTCCTTGTAATTGGCTGTGGAGATGTTTCTGTTCTGAAATTCCAAATTCCTATTTTTATATCATATTTTTATATTTCAAGTATTAGATGTACACTGCACATGAGAACATAAAATTGGAGGTGAGGTATGGAACAACTTTCATAGTTAAGTGCAATGATTTGATGTCTTCTGTTTGATTTGCTTGCACAGCACGTACCTATGACCTTCCTTTCCTTCAACAAATACTTAAAATCATTAATTATTTCCCATTACTTGTGCTTCCCAGTATGATTATTCTACTGTGGAGAAATAGATCTTTTTCCATTGTGAAATTCTACTTCCCTTAGACTTTAAAGAAATTCTTACAATTTCTTTAGAAATTCAAAAGAGTTTGTCTCACTTGGTTCTATAAGGACCTCCTCTCCTCTCCTCTCCTCTCCTCTCCTCTCCTCTCCTCTCCTCTCCTCTCCTCTCCTCTCCTCTCCTCTCCTCTCCTCTCCTCTCCTCTCCTCTCCTCTCCTCTCCTCTCCTCTCCTCTCCTCTCCTCTCCTCTCCTCTCCTCTCCTCTCCTCTCCTCTCCTCTCCTCTCCTCTCCTCTCCTCTCCTCTCCTCTCCTCTCCTCTCCTCCCCCTCCTCTTACCTCTCTTCTAAGTAGTAGCTTCATAGTAGAGAACTAGTTTTAGAAAATAAATAAATAAATCTTCAGGATATGTCTGAGTGGTACATATAGGGGAAAAAAGAGATATTGTTTCAGTCTGGTCAGTCTCACACAGAACTGTGAGAAAGGAAAGCTCATGGGCTGCTACTCCAGCCAGTAGTTGAATGTGGTGAAGAGAGCAATTGGAATATGAAGTGGTAAGTGACTTGAGAATGCTGAAAGATGATGGGTGTGTGAAATACAGAATGCTTTCCAGTCTTCCATTTCTGCTTTTCCACTATACAAGTAAATCAAGTGAACATTTTAAGAGTTGAGTATTGGAAAGCAACCATTTATCTGTACTGTCAGAAGTCACTGCATTTTTATTACTTCAGGGTGAATTGTCATAGGCTGTGTTGAGTATTGTACAGTTTAAATAGTGATAGTTGTTCCGTGAGCAGAGAGATCCCTAAACCTATGTGGGATTTAATTCCTTAAGTGCAAATCTCCCAACCTCTACATGGGTAAGATTAAGAAACAGATTCTGAAGAAAAAAAAGTTCTTCAATTGACTAATAACATACACATATATGCAAGTAGAAAATTTGCTTTCCATAGAAATTTCAAGATAATTTTGCTCTTTAAAGAATTACTTACAGAGAAGGATAAGATGACACATAATTCTTTTCACAGTGAGCACTGAATGTTTGTTTTTTTTTTTAATACATAAATCCTGTAGGACAGGCTCTAATGCTGGAGTGAAAAAAATATGATCAACGTCACTGAGATGTCAAAACTTCTTGGAAAAGAATTCTTAAATCTAAAGTTTGAGGTACGACAAAATATTTGGTGAAGGTCTGGTAATTTAAAGGAGATGAAGTCCTTTCTGACATGCTTTTGAAGCAGAATATCTTGATCAAGGCAAACTGAAGCCAAGGATCTGGAAAAGGCTTGTCTTTTGACAATAGATCACAACAGGGAAAGTGCAAACAGAGTAGGAGGTTTGGAAGCTGAGATGAGCTGCACAGGAACTGTGAAAGGAAAAGGAGCAGATTAAGCAGCTCACTCAAATCTCAGTACCAGTTGCAACTATTCTTTGGCTAATAGGATCAACAGTTTCATGTTTTCTTAAAGGAAAACATGATATTTTCTGATATGGCCACAACCAGAAGCTGAACATGGCCTATACTAGTTCAGCAGAACTTCAGATCAACACGAGAATAATCTGGAATGAATGTGACATTTTTAACTGGATACTAGTCTTATCTGGAATTAAAATTTCAATGTAAATAATATGTAAATTTATTGGCGGAGTTCTTTCTGAATACCTTTGCACTGTCATTGGGAAGGTTAGAGCTGTCATAGCAAGTCAAAGATGTCTGTGGTCACGCCATGTTCACAGTTTTAGAGTTACTTCATTTCTGGATGAGAGGATGCATACAAATGGGCTACTGAGGAAGATGTGATCTGTGATAACTCCTGCTTCATGCCTGGACTCTATCAAGATGCAACTAGTTGGTGAAGGTCAAAGGGGTGCCAATGGCTTAACAATAAAACATTCACCTGCCAGTGCATATGCACAGACATAAACACAATTTCGGAGAATTCAAATCTTAAGACAATGTTTTTAGCTTTTCTTTGATGTCCTTGCTTCTGAGAGTGACTGAACTTAACTATGACCAGGGATAGTTCATTGTACTCATCAGTACCATACTACTGTACAAGATTATACACAGTATTTTAGTATATACATATATATCGTAGTCTGTGCAGGTAAGGACATAAAAGCACCAGATCCCTTGTAAGATGAACAGAGGGGGACTCCACAAGGTTTTAAGGGGTGTGCAAATCAGGCTGCCTTCTTTACTGCCCTCTAGAGGAGATAATCCTATTATCCTGTAATGTTTGATCAAAGAACACATTGCCAACTTAGGCCGGGTCAGCACCACTGTGTGACAGATAAATACCCCTGAGGAAGTTATTCTCATTAAACTGTCCCTCAGAAAGCTCCTGGAAAATCATAGAATTATAGAATGGCTTGGGTTGGAAGGGACCCTAAGGATCAAGTTAAAACTCCCCTGCTGCAGACAGGGAAAATGAAGTTTCCTTCCCTTGCTTCCTTGAAATTTACAGAAAATTTGCTGAAGAAATCCAAGTGACAGTTTGATTGCGACCTGGAATCTTCAGGGAAAACAAACAAACAAAAAACACCAATTATAATGTTCACTTCAGTGAATTTCACTGGGAGCCGGAGAAGGTGCAGAAAAAGCAGTGATGAATATTCACAAAAGAAAAGGTACTTTGTGATGAAGTACACAGAATTCTGGGACAGGACACAGATGCAGAATTGCCTGTGCAGGATCAGGAGAAACTGATCAGTAGTGTAAGTGATAGAAATTAGAAGCACAAAGACAGAATGAAGAAAAAAAGACAACTTGGAAAAAAGGGTTGAGAAGGAATTGCTCAAGGAGGCAGTTTTTTCATCATCAATATCTCTCCTCAGAACAAGTGAGCAGACAGATGCTATTGTTATTTTTTGATAGTTGGGTCAGTATTGTATCAAATGCAACAACTAAACTTCACTATCAACTTAGCTGCATGGGGAGTGAGAATGTGGTAATGAATAACTTGTGCACCACAGGTAACAATCAAGAGAAGAATAACTTCGGATTGACTGACGGGTGATGCAATGTACCAGGCCAAAAGAGCAAAAAGAAAGAAAAATTTGCCAATATGAAAACTGCTCATCTTTGATTGTATAAATGTATGGAATAAAAAGCAACAAAGACCAAAATTAAAAAAGAAAAAGAAAAAAAAAAAAAAGAAAGAAAAAAAAGAAGAAAAGGAGAAAAGAAAAGAAAAGAAAAGAAAAGAAAAGAAAAGAAAAGAAAAGAAAAGAAAAGAAAAGAAAAGAAAAGAAAAGAAAAGAAAAGAAAAGAAAAGAAAAGAAAAGAAAAGAAAAGAAAAGAAAAGAAAAGAAAAGAAAAGAAAAGAAAAGAAGTAAACTATATTGACAATGAGAGTCGTTTTCTTGATTTGACATTAATATAACTGTGCACCATTATTTCACAGCAGTGGATTCTTGTACTGTTGAAAAAACAGAAACAACATCAAATGTATGCCATAAGCCTTCAAAAAGATGTGAAAGACAGAGATATATAGAATGTACAAGAATGAAGAGGAAGGAAAGGAAGATGAGAAGTTTCTACCAACTCCAGGCATATTGTATTGAAAAATTCCTTCTAAAAGAAATTTCTGTCCACATGTGAGACACTGTATAACACACTGCAATAGAAAAGGACTTTAAGCACATATTTTCAATGTTATGCTTAAATCCCCAGGTAAAATTGAGAATAAAAAAGAAGGGAGCTATTTTATTCTTTGCAATGAACAAAATCATAGACATAGAGCTTTTCAAAGCAGTGTAAATATTTAAGCAGCCAAAATAGAAAAATTCTTATATTATCTGAGAATGAAAGCATATTTCTGGAATCAGATACCTTTGATTTCCTGACTGGAATAAAACTTGATCTTTTCCATTCTAACTCTCTTCAAGACAAACTTTCATCCATCCATCATCTGTCCCAACTCCTTTACTAACCATTTCCACATCTCCTCACAGAGTAGGTAACTAGTGGGCAGTTTGAATAATTAAAAATAAATTTCAGTGTAATTAATGTTAACTGGAACAGGGATTTGAACAAAACAGATGTTAGGACAATACTTGTAAAGGACTTTTTAAATGCAGTGCTTTTATTGTGGTTGAGTTTGTCCCTGGAGTTTAAACTGTATTCTGTCATCGAATTCTTGAGACTAAATTGCTGTCACGTCTTCCTTCCATGCCTCAATTTCCAATTTCAAGTAACTAAAATGGCCTCATTATTCTCATGTATTTTCCTTGCCTTATCATTATTTAACACCAAGTTGGGAGGACCATAGGGTACTACTCATTTGTACAAGTGAAAAAAAAAAACCAAAAAAACCCACAATTATTTTAATGTGCTAGAGACATTTTATGGTTGAAATACACCACCATCACTTGGAGGCAAGTGGTGTGGGATGGAAGAAATTATTACTCCACTGAAATATCTACCCTAGCTAAATCTAGTGCAGAAGCTTTTGACAGGACCTAGGTGTTCAGAAATCAGCTGTTTTAAGCAACTATGTCCACTGTAGTAGTACTGAATTCCTCCTCACTTCTCTGGGCACATACAATTGTGTTTCACCAGAATCCTTGCATGCCTGAATCAAGGAGTGCCCAGACTCTGACCCAGCATGTACAACAGCTTCTTCTTGCTGTGAAAATGGGCACAGGCTGTGGGAGTGTGCCGTATGTTACGGTATGGTATAAACCAGAACCTCAGCGGCTATAAGGCTCTTGTAGCATACAGCACATCCTAACTTGACAGAGGTGACAAGAAATGGCCACAGTCCAATCTCAAGAGGCAATTCATTAAATGATTTGTTCATAACCAGGCTTTTTCTTCTCAATGAGCTGCAATTGACCAAGAATGTCTGCCCTCAGAATATATCTTTCTAGGCACTGTAGCCTGAATACCTTCCACTTATTTATTTATTTAGCTATTCTTGTGACTTTCCAAGACTTTTCTTCTACTCTGATATGTCTCAGAGATGTTTGGCAAAGCAGGTCAGGTTTAGACAATGGCTGTTCTGCTTGAGGCTTTGAGTATCATGTCATAGGGCATCAGATGGAATCTTTGCTTCCAGACAGATTTCTTACCTATAGACCAATGAACTGAAGATTTATGTACAGTGTACTCAGCCTGTAGCACATTCTGCCAGGCTGGGGGATATTTTTTAGTGCTTTTAGTACTCCGAGTTAAGATTCATGAAAGCAGAGTATGGTATTTCTGTATATGCACTCAATATCTTTGTGGAACAGTATTTGAAAATCAGAAGTCAGAGAAGGAGGAATGAAAAGCCTGAAAAATCTTAAATATGATGTAAGCATTATAAAAAGATAAATAATAATAATAACATCAGAATGTGGGAGTTCCAATGAAATGACAGAAGACAACAAATAAACAGTTCATTTTCCCCAGACAAAGCATTAATTACAGCACCTTACTAAATTCTGTCTCTGAGCACACTGAAATCAATCCTTTAGATGTCACACCTTCTTTTGATTGTACTGGTAAAATTATAAAATTACTACCAGCCCTGATAACAGAGTAAGGTTGTGTTACAATTGAATCTTGAAAATATGTAAGAAATTTCAAAAAATAATTTCTGTTCCACAAAGCATCACATCAGTGTCAAATACTAAACCTGAGAGAACTGAAAAGATTATCAAAATATCACCAGTTTGCAGATGGTCTAGTAGAAAGAATGAAAGATTTGAGTACAAATGTTTAAGTTCGAGCCACATATACAACATCTTTGGAAACCTACACTTGTCCACAAGAGAAAGAGTAGAGCTCATATTCCAAATGTCTTGTTAAAATGAGCCGGGCAGAGTTAATATTTTCTAGGTGAAGAGAATCACAGGTTCACAGAATTGGCAGGTTTGGAAGGGACCTCTGGATATCCAACCTGCTGTTAAAACAAATTCCCTACAGTAGGTTACCCAGGAAAGCAGAGAAGGAGACTCCACAACCAGCCTCTTCTGGGCAGCCTGTTCCAGCTCTCTGAATCCTTTCTCACGTTCTGATGGAACTTCCCATGCTTCAGTTTGTGCATGTTGCCTCCACTGTCAGTTGACACCACTTATAAAGAGCCTGTCCCCATCTAATTGACTCCCACATTTCATATATTCATAATCATTGATAAGATACCCCTCAGCCTTCTCTTCTCCTGGCTGAACAGCCCTAGATCTCTCAGCCTTCCTCATATAGGAGATGCTCCAGGACCCTCACTGTGTGACCCTCTGCTGAAATCTGAAATGAGGTTTACTGACAGTAGCAGTACAAACGCAAAGGATCACCAAAACGCATTTTGGAGAACAGTGAAGGGAAAATCATACATGTGCCAATTGGAAACTATATTTTGCAATTATTATTTCTAAAGAATGAATAAAAACCGTGTTACAATAAGAGAGCAAACAACTATTTTAAAGGAATTATTTACACCAAAGTAGATGATATTAGTGTATAAAAGAGCAACAGAAATAGCCACCTAGCTTTGCGTAGTTCAAACCAACATTGGATATGAAAAGAGACATTACAAATACAGTGTTAGGAAAATGAGCTGTGAGCCTAGTGCAAAGAATATCTCATCTGTGTATCGGAAAAGGAATATAGCAATTGAGCAGAATTGCTCCAATATTTTATCATGAACAATTATGAAATTACTTCGGTAATACCAAATAAATGACAAAGGTTAACATTTCTGCTTTGCCACTAACAATCAAACTTTACATTCTACTAAAACTTGTGGATGGCACCAATGTACCAGCACTAATATTCAGGCATAAATAGAAAAGAAGTGATAGAAAAAAAAGGAAAAACAGTGAATCCAAAGAATGCATTATGAAATTTTTGCAGTATTGCTGCTAACTGGCTACAAGAGAATTTCTGTATGGTGAAGTTCCTGTAGGCTACACAACGCTCAGTAGAGTATTTACTTGGAATAATGACCTGAAGGAAATTACTGGGAGTAAACAAGCCCTTTTACCATCGTTAATGACTCCACAGACTGGATAAGCAGAAGAATGTCTAATGAAAGCCATGGAAGCTGAACACTTACATAGATAGAAAGAACCAAAATAAGCCCACTAAATCTCACAATGAAATATCATTCAGTGCAAAACTAGGGAGCTTGGGACCAGACATAGGCATTAGAAAGAACTTGTCATTGGAAGCTGTTTCATTAGTAGAACAGTTGCCTCATCTTGGACATCAAACGCATATATAGTTGGCCAGGTCATCTGGAATCACATCTCTGGGAAGAGCATCTGTGTGGCATGCAGGAAGGTTTTCTAGAGTTGCAGCGGAAGCCAGTGCTTGTAACAGAAAACAGTGCTGGGGAGATGCAGCAGATCACATCCACCACCTTGCTTATCTGCTAAGGTCAATATCTGACCTAGACATGGTTCAGGCAACAGAATAGAGACATATCTAGCAAATACTAAAAAATAAATAAACCAAACATCAACTATCAACATCTTTCCTTGAGCTGCCTGCATAGTCTGAGTTTCTTAATAGACACCCAGACAAGGAGGATGTAGAGATATTGCTATCTTCACTCATTTCAGTGTGCAGCAAGGGCCTGCAAAACAACAGTTCAAACTACTTTTGTGCAAACAGACAAGGCATATTACATGGTGATGGAGTGGGGGACTCTGGCTTTCCTGCCAGTTCCACTCTCACTGGCAGGTAGAAGATGTCCACATGAAAAGGAATGTGCACTGTCAGTGACAACTTCATCTAGAGTACCCACATGCAGAACTCCAGTGTACTCCAAATGGGGAGATCTTCCAAAAAGTTACATGTTCTTGATAGTGCCTTATCATCCATTTATACTGAAGTGCAAAAACTACAAGCTGATAAGAGAGGGCTGGAGATGTATAAAGGTTCTTTCCAAAGCAATGACAAGGATGCAAATATTAACTCTATGCTTGCTCTGTCTCCTCCAGCAGTTTTCACCACCATTTCTAGCACAGACAAAAGCTGTGAAAAGCAAGCAATAAAAAAGCAAGAGATAATATACAGGCACTGTGCACCCAGTAAACCCCAGAACAAAGCAGAAGCAAATATTTTTTACTAATTACTTCTCTCACTGCCTCAGTACTGCATACTTTTTCTGCAAAGTAAGCAGTTTGTCTGACAGTGTCAAAACAGCCATCAGAGAAGAACAGTGTCTCTTCAAGCAGTCCTGACGTCCCAGCCTGTTTTGTTTTAGGTGACAAACTGCAGCTTACTGGTTAGCAGCTTGTATCATTTACCAGCAGTGAGTATTCATTCACAGCACAGCATCACTGTTCCACAGCCAGTCAAATGTCAACACTGAATTTGCAGCTGTAATGACTTAGACTCTGTTGAAAAAAGCTACTAGCATCATAGAAAACTTATGACAGGATACCCTTACAGTAAAACACTGTCACAAGAAGTATTAATTAACAACAGCTTTGTATAATATCAGATGTCAAGATGCTGTTATGTATTGGTGCTTGTAACTCCAGCAATAACAGAAATGAGAACGAAAAAGGGCAGAACCAAAGAAAGTTGCACAGGGACAAACTAAAGACCTTTTACACATACACCTTGGAAAATATCAAGAACAGACTATTACTTCAGAATAAAATGCATATATGCTAAAGATTCTGTAACAAGGCTGTGAAGGGGCATTTAATCCACTCAAATCCTTACAATTGCAAATGCCACTGAAAAACAGAAGTGGAGATGGTACAAGATGTGCTTCATTAAACTTCAGTTGACAAGCATGAGTGAACCCACAAGCAGCTGATCATGGATATGAGAAGGCACCTGAAATATTTAGTTTACAATGGGCCCAAAGGCAAGTTTCCTTGGAGTTGGAAAGACTCTCCCTAACACCAGTATCAAACTGCCCCAACTATTCAGAAAAGTCCTGAGATACTAAAGAACTTCCCTAGATTCAAACAAAGTTCAAAGTTAGATAACAAAAATAAAAGTGCTAATAGTTGATAAGCTATACCATGAACATTTATTATTCAAATTGCATAAAAGAAGCAACTTATTTGGATACAGTTTCCCAAAGCAGTAGAAAAACTGCTGTTACAGAGAAGGCTGCAGAGAAATGCTCATTATATGAGGACAATATTTTGAGAGGAAAGGCTGAATACTGTGCTGTCTTGGCACTCTCATTTCTACCCTCTCTGCCTGAATACTAAGCTGATGGAATATAAAATATTTCAATTAGTGGCAGCTACCATTAAAGTGACTAAACATTTTGGGAACAAACCAGTGTTTTTACAATGATTATACTTTAAATATGAACAGTTTTTCTTTGAGGCACAGTGGCTCATTTTTAAAGTAGTTTTCTGTTTATGCCTTTTAATCTGAGATTATAAAGTATAAGTATTACAGTGTGGTTGGCCTGCCAGGTTCCTAGTGAGGCAATTGATATGTTTGTCACCTGACTTGCTTGACTGGAGCCGTGTCAGGCAACTCTGAGACACATACAGAAACAATCAAAAGTGACAGAGTAACTGACAGCCCTCACAAGCGATTGTAGAATTAACTGCACTGTACTTTGCTGTGGGAAAATGACCTAAACCTTACAGTTAATTCTAAACACCCCTGAGTAGCATGTGTTCCTCCACAGTGAATTGTCAAAAAGGTTAGCAGAAAGCAGAGGTACTACCAATGTGTGACTGGGCTGTTCATTGTTTCAGATCCAGTGGTCACTCTACAGACCACAGGCTGCAGCCAACTTTCTCCTTTCCATTCATGAAATGTTTAACTACCTTATTCAATATATTGCTGACGTTTTCTCTGAAGTTGGAATCAAAAACTACCTCCTTTTATGTTCTCTCTTTGAATGAACTCAAACAGGAAAACTGCATCAACAGACAAGAAAAAGGAAAGCCTTGCATACAATGAAGGAGTATAAACATAAATAAAAATCTCAGCTCAAGTGAAAAGTTTTAAGACTTTCCTTTTTCTCTGTTTTTAGGTCTCAGGCTTATGTAAGACTGCAGGGGGGTATGCTTGTATATGGAGTTGTGTTAACTTCATTATTTGCTCTTTACAAAAAAATTACCTAAATTTGAGATCTGGAACATTTGATTTGATGTTCTTTGTATCTACTGCTTTCTCTTGCAGTGTTTCTACAGGGAAGTTTTCACTGGCAACACTAAGCTTTGATTTAGGCTATTAAATCATATTTTGCTCTCCGATCTATCTACTGACATTTTATTCTTTCTACGGAGATAAAACCTCTGTTGTTGTTGAGTGGATATGAAAGCATTTTCTGCCTTAAGGTGTTTTTTCTGTTATACAAGGGAAGAAATGGGAAGAAACAAAGATGCTCTTATGGACAGAGACATTTGATCTGTTAAAAAAAAAAACAAAACTAAATGCAAGTGCTGAGAACTTGTTTTATAACATTATCCTTTGAATTAAAACATCCAGCTTACACAGGGCTCCATTGTTTTATACCTAAGGGGTATAAACTGAGGTCTGCTTTCTCTGTCTTGCTGAAGAAGGGGAGTAAGAGTGGCTGGGGGGATTTTGCCCCTAGCCAAGGTTAACCTGCCTTAGATTAACCTCTCCTCAGGCTGGAGAATTCTCATGAAGATTTTCTGAAACAAACTTTGCTATCTTACACTGAAATTCATGCAGAAAGCCCTCTGTTTAGACA
This sequence comes from Coturnix japonica, assembly GCF_054131305.1. Lineage (NCBI taxonomy): Eukaryota > Metazoa > Chordata > Aves > Galliformes > Phasianidae > Coturnix > Coturnix japonica. The sequence goes on along the minus strand of NC_140664.1, from coordinate 7,887,526 downwards.
TTTAAAGAACAAGTCTGTTTTTGCCTACACAGGCTTTCCTGCCTTTTTTTTTGCTGCAGAAATTTAAAATTATAAATTATGTGACAACACAGCCTCCCTTGAAATCTCTGCTTAATGTGTGTTTCATGGAATCATAGAATAGTAGAATGGCCCATATTGGAAGGTATCTCAAGGATCATCAAGTTCCAGCACCCCCGCCACAGGCAGGGCCACCAAACTCCTTATCTAATACTAGACTAGACTGGCCAGGGCCCCATCCAACCTGGCCTTGAACACTTTTGGAGGTGGGGCATCCACAGCCTCTGTGGGCAGCCTCTTCCAGGACCTCACCACCCTCTTGGTAAAAAATTTCCCACCTATATCCAACCTAAATTTTCCCTTCCTCAACTTAAAACCATTACCCCTTGTCTTGCCCGCCCTTGTAAAGAGTTGACTCCCCTCTTGTTTATAGGAGGAGTTTAAAGGGAGTTTAGGCTGAAATGAGGTCACCTTGCAGCCGCCTTTTCTCCAGGCTGAACAAGCCCAGCTCTCTCAGCCTGTCTTCTCAGGGGAGATGCTCCAGCTCTCTGATAATCTTTGTGGCCCTCCTTTGGACCAACAGATCTCTGTCTTTCTTGTATTGGGATCCTCATGCTTGGACACAGTACTACCCAACTGGCGCCTCACATGTGCAGTGTAGAGAGGGACAATCACCTCCCTATCCCGGCTGGCCATCCCTCTTCTGATGGAGCCCTGGATACCATTTGCTTTCCAAGCTGCAAGTACATGCTGCTAGCTCATATTGAGTTTTTCATCCACCAGGCCCCCTTAAATCCTTCTCTGCAGGGCTACTCCCAAGAACTGCTTTTCTTACTCTATATGTATGTCTGGGCCCAAGTACAAAACCTTGCACTTTGTTGTGCTGAACCTCATTGGATTCACCTGGGTCCACCTTTCAAGTTTGTAGAGGTCCTTCTGAATGGCATCCCTTCCTTCCAGTGTGTCAGCCACACCACTTGGTGTTTCCCACTGTCTTACTGTCTTACTTTAGGGGTTTTCTGTAGGTATGGTAAAGGGAGGACGGTTGGACTAGATGATCTTACAGATCCTTTCCAACCTTGTGATTCTATGATTCTATAATTCTATGACTGGCATCAGAAAATTCTTCGAGTTATCATTGTTCACTGGAAGAAATATTCCTTGCCACTGCATTTCCATTTCCCAAAATAGCTTGGGTATTTTAAAAGAATGCCCTTTGGATTACAGATGTGATAGATACAAGGGTTACTTCCCAGAAGCATTCCAGTTTTAGTCAACTTCAGTGACCCTGAAAATCACACTTAATTAAGCGAGAAAGAAAAGTACATTCACTAAATTAAAAACAGACATATCTGCAAAGCTTTACAGATGCGTATAGAAGAGAGAACCTCAAGCCTAGAGATAATCTCTGAACATTTTTCTCCTTTGATGGCATAGAATTTCAGCAGTCACCAATAGCTGACCTCTAAGATTGCACAAGGCAAATCTGGGCATTTAGGGCACAACTTTTTTCTTAATTGTTCTGACCCATCTGCTGGTATTATTTGTACTTCCTCTACAGTGTCTCTAACCCAAATGTAAAAAGGAACTGTCTGATCTTCATCATACTTGCTTAAATACGCAAATACCTGTGAGTCTGGCATGAACAGTCTAGCCTATGTTGCCAGATGGCTAGTGACAAGCATTGTGCTCTTCTAAACTTCTAACAGGTTTTTAATGTACAGTGAAGCATGGTGCCCTTTTCAAATAGGTGAGAAGTTTCACACCTCAGACTGATGGCTTTTCAGAGTCAGCTCTAGTATTTCCTGGATCACATGTAGACCAGCATATTGTTATGGTGATGGACATAGGAGGTAATTACTGACATATCCATGAGATCAAATACTACAGATCTGGGGGGGGTTAAAGTTCTGTAAATTTTGAAAAACCACATATCAGCCTGCCAGAGCCGATCTACACAGAAAGGGAGCAAAAGAAAAAAGGTAGGGCATAGTGAACTGTTGCATGTAGCATGTAGCATCAGCAGCCCTTTCTGAGCTTGAGTTCCTCATAAAGCTGCTCTTGAAACCATTAGGCATTGAAACCATTGGGCTGCACACAGAAAATGATACTAAACTACGTCTAAGAGCAATGGAACTGACCAGGTTTTGCTGCCAGTGCGGTGGTTAGAGCACAGCCTGTTGAGTTACCACAGTGATCACAACATTTGCCTTCACCACAGCATCTGTTGAGAATGACGTTTTCCCAGGCTGTATATACTATTAATATATTATTTAACAAACACTTGAAGGGGTGTGATGGTGTCAGGAACATTTTGGATAACAACTCTTATTCCTCCCACTCTGCTGTCATTTCATTTGTTTCCCACAAGGATACTTTTCAACTCTGCATTTGATCCTTGTTATCTATGAAACAAAGAAAAAAAGCATGAAAAATACTTTTTTTTTTCCCTTCTTTGTTTCAAATTAGCCAAAAGTAAATGGTTCATATTCAATAAATAAATCTTTTTCAAAACTTCTTCAAACTCAAACAACTTTTCTTTGTTTGCAGTCAATTTTATGACAGGTCAAACCAGTTAGCTTATTTTTTTTAAGTAACTTCATTAAAAATCAACTTGAAGAACTCAGTTGTCTTTGCTATCCATTCCCATAAATCTCTGCACAATGCACTGTCATCACAATACAAACCAAACCAATCTTCCGCAACCAAACAGCAAGACTGACAAAACATGCTCATACTCTTGCTGTCTTAAGCCAGCATATAGGGGCTCTTCCAAAGGACACCCTACCACTTTTTCGCCTTACCACCCACCTCTTTTAGGATACGGTCAGCGATTTTCAGAAATAACCCCTCTCTCTTTGTTTTCTACTGAAGAAGTTGAGACTGGATGCCCAATGATTCTCACTTATCTAAACTGTGAAAAAATACAGGAAGGCAACTGCTTGCTCAGTATTTTGATATTCGTAGTTCTTCCCTGTCCATCTGTGGTATTGTCTTTTACCACTTCGTTTTGTCAGGCAGCATTCCCAAAAATGATTTATATTCTCTGTCCTTAAATACCTAATGCAGAAACCACACTTTGTTTGTTGGCTGATGAGCATTGTTAGGAAGAATTAATGCCTACAGAAAACAGATAAGAATGTGATTAGAAAGGAGAGGAATGAGAAAGGTGGAGGATTAGAAGAAATTATATATATCCAATTGGTTTCTAGAGGTGGACAGGATGAGTTAAAGCCCCAGAAAATCAAGTAAAAAATCACAAAGAGAAAAGAATCATAGAATCATATTATGGCTTAGGTTGGAAGAGACCTTAAATATCATCCACTTCTAAACTCCCTTTTGTAGGCAGGGTTGCCATCCACTAGAAGAAGCAGTAGAGAAAGGAAGAGACCAAGGAATGTAAAACGCTGCTTCTCTTGAGACAGAGAGAATTCCTTGGTAGGAGAAAAGTAGCAGGACCAAAAGTATGTCACCTTTTTCACACTTCATTTCATTCTTATCCCAGATGAAACGCAGCTATGACAGCTTATTTACTGCACTTGAGACTTTGTATGTTCTTTTAACTTTTCCCTTCAGAGTCTTCAGTTTAAAGTTACAGAGGAAGGATACAAAAAAGTCATTGGTTTAAAATGTTTTCTGTTCTTTAAAAAATGGTTAAAATATTTTTTGTATTCCTTTGTTTTTCCTTTTTCTTTTTTAACCTTAGTCTTTCCCTTGATATTATTTTATTGAGTCCTGAGTTCCTGTATCTTCTTTATGTTCTTCTTTTTCTTTCTTTTTTTTTTTTATTTTTTTAAAATATTTTCTATTCTATTCTATTCTATTCTATTCTATTCTATTCTATTCTATTCTATTCTATTCTATTTTTTATTCTGTTATGGATAACTTTTTGGTACTATTATTATCATTTATTTTGCCACCATTCTGAAATTCATTTGGATTTCTTTATTTCCGATTCACACCAGACCTGGCATCTGTCTTATTTGGACACGATCTGTCTTATATTGTGTTATTTACACAAGATTCCCATATGTTTTTTAACAGGGCTTCCTTAGCCTCAGAAAATGTGCTCATTTTTCTGCTTAATGGTATGGGCTTCCTTATTTTTTTTCTCTTTGTATTCGTAGTCTCTGGAATTGGTCCTCACATACTTTCTATGTCAAATGTGTAGAGAGTAAGGTGTTCCTTTTGTATTACATTCTTCAGCATGTTGTTAACCTTTTCTATCAGCATTTACAGTTTGCCCTTTCACAGTTCGTTGTCACAACATTTGCCTTCTGGAGATACACTTAGCTGTAATATCAAATCTAATCTTGTTCTGATGCCCAATGGGACCCATGTAACCTTTGTAGATAGGCGTAATAAATATAATTTTACCAGGACTCAATATGGGGAATTAAAGTCTACTTTTTACAGCCATTGTCATTACTGGCAAATGCTCCTTCCAGTCTGATTTATTTTTCTTAGATAACGACTCGCAGAGCTTTGGCCCTATCTAGGAAGAGACTTCTAAATTAATGCAATTCTGTGGTGTGAATTCTGATATACACAGCTCAAGTTTGCATTTATTGGGCAAAGTAGCTTAATTAAAAGAATTGCAAGATAGCCAAAGAATATACATATGTTGCTCCAAAAGTAATGCCTCCTACATATTTCCACAGAAACTACAAGTACAAAGAGCACAGTAACATTACTTAATAGAGCTGCACAACACTCATTTTCAACATAGGCACCAACATTAGCTGTGCACTTTCACCAGCATTGAACAAGAGCCTGCATGCCTTGTTAAAATAAGTACCAGCAGAAGAGACCGCTGAAATGCACACAGCACCTCCATCAATGTTCATTAAGTGTCAGTGAATATCAGTGAGTGCATTTCTATTTATTTATTTGTTTGTTTGTTTGTTTATTTATTTATTTATTGCATGGAGGAATTCAATTCCACATCTGTGCTCCATATGTACATCCATGTGAGACACTGTTTTGTCAGACTAATCTTCTGCTGCTATCTGTCATATGGCAACAAACCATAATGGAATACAGGTGGGAAGGTTCAGTCTGCTGCTGGAACATCAGCACTGTCCTCTGACGTTGTGGGCCAGTGTAATAAAATAGGAGGCATGACTTTCAGAGCATCCATCATATATCTCACGTGGATACAAATTGCAGAGACCATGATGAATAAATGAAAGCGTATATTAACACAGGCAAAGATAGATACAGATTCAAATTTGTTTATCAGATAGATGTAGCAAATATATAGAACATCTCACATTTGCAGTTACAGTTTACAGAAAGTGGGAATACAATAGGTATTGACTGATAAGGGACATAAATGTTTACCTAGTATACATGTTTTGGCCCAACACATACCTCATAAACAGATTTTTGGGGGTGTATTCTTCCTTCTCCTGAGCCATAAATCATTGTGAAACAGCCTTGCAGACTTTTGTACATTTTATCTTTTTATTTTTGTCTGTAAAAATCTTGATAGTTGAAATGTTGGGAAATGCAGTAATTAGGCACAGCATTGGCTCCAACAGGGGGTTTGACTGGAAGATATGATCACTGAGCTGGAATTGAAATTACAGGAATTGAAATTTGAACCCTAGATGAGAAAGATGAGGTGGGGTTCTATGCTATTGCCATTACACTGAATGAACGTGCTGGAAAATTAAAAGCAAATCGGGAGATGATAAATAAATATTCATAATTTCCTACTTCTTTGTCTTCATAAATGACAGACAAGTTTTTTGAGAAATGTCTCCATATATTAATTGGTGGCGAGGTCACAAAGAGAAAAGTGTTTATTTCAAGGCACTTAATCTTCGAATAAAATGAGGGATGACAAAGCAGATAAAAGAAACTGCTTTTAGGGGAGATTATTAGGGATGCCATGTTAAACACTTACAACTGCCTTCACATTTATTTACTTTTTAAGGCAAGATGTCTGTGAAACTTTTAGGACTCTGGAATTCTTTTTATTTATTATTATTATTATTATTATTATTATTATTATTATTATTATTATTATTATTATTATTATTATTATTATTTTCCTTAATTAGTAGTGGAACTTGTAGAGAAGCAGTAAAAATTGAGCTTGTTGGTGCTATTTACTGTCCTGCAGCCCACAAGTGGTAATTAATGAAATCACAGTTAACTTTTTCTTTATTTCACCAACAGCAGTACTTTGCCCCCCCGCCCCCAAAATTACCTACCAATGACACATAAAATCCAATTGGGAAATAGAAATTCAGACATCAAAAGTTTTTGTCTTGCAGCTAGAATACATGCAAGTGCTGACAGAACTGTTGTGAGAGCTGTTCATCTGCCTTGTCCTTCTCAGGCTCTGGATGCTGGCAAATAACTGTGACTGCTGCCTCAAGAGTGCCAAGGCTTCCAGACAACTCACAGAGGGCCAAGAATTCATCACATAATCCCTGCAGAGATGTCATGACATGGATTTATAAATACGAATATTCCCAGAGCTTTTAATTTTGCAGATGTTTTCTAGGTTCTGCCAAATACAATATTAGGGCGTGAAAATAATATCTAATTAGAATAAAAGATTCTATATGAAATATTAGGTTCTGTAGCCCAACATATTTGCTTGTTAAAAATCTTGATGGATTGGCTGTATATGCTCTGTCTTTTGTAAGGCATTTTAAGCTCTTACAGTATGGACATCTGTGTTATGTAAGTAGAGTCACCAGTGTCTCCCTATGCTATTCTGACCTCGGAAGCCCTTATCAATCAACCAGCCTTCATTTCTCCCATTGAGTTAGTCTTTTCTTCTAGACTGAACTTTTTTCCTCTGGATCTCTTGGAATCAGCCAAGTTCCCTCACAGAAACACAGTGAGCTCTGGAACTCAGTAGAAGCCTAGGGAAAAAAGGTAAACTTGGGTCAGCTTATATTGGTTTCATCTACTGAGTCTTAAATGCCTTCTGAAGAACCTCAGACTGCCTGAAATATCCATATCACAGTAGGCAGAGAAGGCAGACACTTTGCTATATTCTGCATATGCTTATGAGCATTTTTCTTCACAGTAATATTAAGATCAGAAAGATTATTAACAATTGCCAGAAAATGTGAATTCAATTACAGTATATTCCAAAACTTACAGGCATTAAGAGGATTTACAAGGCACAGATATATATTTAGTGCAAGTAATAATGTTGTATATAATTGCCCTTTTATAGTATGAATGACAAAAAAGAAGGGTTAAGTTGTGGTGATTTTTTGTTTGGATGTTTGTTTGTTTGTTTTTGGCATTTCCCTTTCAGAATCAGAAACTAATGAGCATTACTGAGAGCAGAGCTCCCTGAAGCTCACACAGAAGAAACTATACTTCAATCCCTACACATTTTAGGAAGTATTTCAATGATCTTGTAAAGTCAGTGAATAACAAGTCACAATTCGAAAAAAAAAAAGGAAAAAGCTATATTAAGAAATATATTATTTAAATTGCTACCAGCTAGAATCACAAGCAATAGAGACCACATGTATCTTATATGTTCTAGCATCAAGAGCTGCTGTTTGGTTTCTTTTTCTTTTTTTAAATAATAGGAAAGATAGTCATTTCTTGAACTCAAGAAACATTTTACTATATATAATAAAGAGATAATGAGATTATTTTGAGACTCTCCTGGATTAATTAGATATTTTTTTCTGTGACTGCCAGTATCAGTAGACCAATAACAAGTGTTTGTTCTGCTTTTATTAAATTGCAATTTTTTAATTAAGCAAGTAATGAATGTTCAACATTGCCTGCTATATGTGTTTCTCACTTTTTTCCTTTACAAGTCTCATAATACAAAAGCAGAAGTTTACACAGTAATTGTCATGTGGGTATGTAGTGCAACTGAAGTTAGAAAAGAGTTTTTCCTTTGCTCTTCAAGATTCACTCAAGAACTGGATGTCAGACTTATCAAAAGCTGAACACAATAACTACAGTGGTTCGTTAGGGTAACTAAAGAGCAGATACAGAAATACACACATGGCTCAATGTATCTTCTGGCTAGGAACTGAAAGTGTTATAAACCCAAAAACAAATGAATAAGCATTACTGTTTAAAACGAGATGCATCTTTGTTTTAACAAAACAAAGGAGCACAAGGGGAGTACTTGGACTTTGACAGGGTCAAAAAATCCATAAAATGATGAGCCCTGGCTTAGAAGTACAACTTTTATTCAATAATGATTTATCTTACCAGTGCTCCCAAACTTCACAAAAATTTCAGGGAGAAACTGTACTGTGAGAGAGAGAATTTACAAATACCCAAAATCTTCATGTAAGCCCTCAGATGACAATGAATCCATACAAAGGCACACAATGTAAAGGCAGTAATAGCTAATGATGATTAAGAGAAGCTTTGATTTTATCTTGGTTTCCTAATTTGTTTGAAATAATTGTTGTTCCAATTATAAAACTGAATGCCAGTTCATCAGCATCGGAGGTGAGCTAGGATTTTTACTGTGCAGACATCAATCTTCTCCTAAATCAATGAAAGATATTAAATAAAGTACAGATGGTCGAGTAAATACTGCCAAGCAAATACATCCTAATACTAATTAAGAAAAAACAGAAGTTATGAAAATGAACTTAATCACCAATAATTTCATCTGTCTGGCACATTAAGTCTTGAAAATTGTTAATATTTTTAAATCCTGGAGCTTTGCCACTAGAAAGCAGGTGACTGCAGCCTGTGAGACCTAAAAAAAGCAAACTCTGTTTTTAGCATATTAGTAATTGCAGCCTTTATGTCCATCTTGTGTTCCTAGCAGGCAGCCTGCAGGCAAATATAACGTTTTTTTGCAGGTGTGCTAACCTACTACTCATCTGTGGGAACAGGCCTCCAGATGGGCCCGAAGATATATCTGCATGTTCAAGGGACTTGATAGAAAAATCTCATTTTGAAGATATAGACAAAATAAGGAAGGGATTAAATTTCAAACATAGCTATCTAGTAACATGAGAAAGATAGAAAGGTAAACATCATCCCCCTGGAGAATAAGATTGATCATTAATGTAAGTTATTTCTTTGGTGCTTTCAGGTCAAAGACAGAAAGTTCTCCCTGCATGGGTTATGGTCAGCTAAAGAATGGGTAAAATATGATCATGAAAATAGGAAAATTAACTCTATTGTGTCAAGTAATGGATAAGCTGAATACCTTCTCAAGTGGGAGAGCAAGGCAAGCAGAAAGCCCTCAGTTTGGAGGCACCTGTGAAGGCCCTAATGGAATGCCTGAATTCCATTAACAGTCCATGAATACAAATGACTGTTGGCACTGTCAGGATGTTGTATAAGCACTGGCAGTTGACCTGCAATGAGTTTCACTCATTTGCTTTCTAATTAATAGCAAAAGATTGATAATTGAACTGCTGAGAGATAGGCTGTTTATCTGTTCGTTTTTTAGAGAAGTACCTGAGTCATCCACTGCATTACAAGGCGAAACTGGGCAGCTCTCTCTGCCACCCCTTTCATCATAGTTCTATTCATCTGCAAATACCACCATGATTTCATCTGCTTCCTCACCTTCCTGCCTAGTTGCCATTGGGCTGGAAGGAGGAGGAATGCTGACTACTTACTCCCTTTGACAGCTTTTTTTCTTTTTTCTTTTTTTCCTGGAAATAGTAAGGTGGAAGACTGGCTGTTCCCAAAGCTAGGTGAGCTCCTAGACTATGAAGGGTTAAATGAAGGATTTCTTCCCAAGTGATACCACTCAGGAGAGGGGAAGAGGAGGTGATCAGAGCTGGCAACCAAATGTCATTCTTGTTTTACCTCTGTATTGCAAGTTACAGCTTCTTGATCATAAAACTTTAAGGTATGTTTCTCTATCATTGAGGGAGATAGCTCAGCTTGGTATCTTGTATACAGTTTCTCTGTGTCTGTGCATCACTGCAAAATCCATTAGTGGTATATTGGGTATGCAGAAACATTCCCCTCACAGTCTGTGTTTTAGCAACAGCAGAATGCTCAGAATAACACCTGTGACAATTTTCTCACTTTGTGAAGCTTCAGTAGTTTAATGGAGTTAAATTCTCCAAGGTACCTGCTCCATTGATCATGCTAATGCTAAAATTGGGAATATTTGCTTTATATAGCTTTGAAATTGCCTTCTCCTAGAAAACTTCTCTTCCAGAAAACTGTCAGAGAGTTCTTCAGCTCTGTCAGCAGAAGTTCATCAGTTTGAATGTGGATATCCTTCTGTCCACTAGAAAAGACACAGATCATCCAGTAGACTGATTTCGGACTGAGATGTATTGATTTTTGCACCTCGATGAAGAAAGTAGTGCATAGGGGTTTCCATTAATACCAAAAGAAAGACATTTCAGTCTGTCATGAGTTAATTTTTTAAAAAATTCCATCAGATTCAGTTCAGCAGTCTGTCTATGCATAGTAGCTACTTATTGTACAGCATTGATTTCTGCTGTTGATTAGCAGTGAAAGTCAGAGGTATGATTCAGTCAATGACTCTAGTGAAAATAAAAAATAAATAAATACTCGTTTACTATTTATGCCTGGAATGAGTCATCTTAAACTATTTTTTCTTTTTTTCTTTCTTTCTCTCTCTCTCTCTCTTTCTTTTTTTTTTTTTTCCTTTTTTTTTCTTTCTTTTTTTTTTTCTTTTCTTTTTTTTTTTTTTTTTTTTCCTAGGAGCTTTAGTAGCCATGGAATTCAACACATGCAACATCTGTAAGTACAAACATTTGCTAACCCTGTATGAGATTCCCATAATCATAAGAACTTTCAAAGACATTGTTATTCTTTGCATTAGTTTACTAGGTATTCAGTCCTGAGTTAGTTTTAATCAGATTTTTAAGCTTTTCCCATCGTCAGGAGGTTGGAATTTAAAGATACCTGGGATTTCTATCAAATTTAAACATTTTCTAAATGTAGCAATAAAATATGAGGGGTTGACAAAATCATTTCCTTTCCTTTTCCTCTCTTTCTTTTGGGTCAAACTTTGTTCTGGCTAAAACTCTACAATCCATGATCTTCATTTGTTTCTAGTCCTACACTATTTTCCCTGAGAAAGATATAAAACTCAGATCTCAGACTTCAGCACTTTGTTTGTATTCACAGACTCTGAAAGTCCAGTTTGGAAGAGATCACACAAACCTTTCACTTCACATTTACCCTAGAATTACCTCTCAGAGCAAAAGAAAGGTTTTGCTGTAGTGATTTTCAGTGGGGAAGGAAAAAACAACAACAACAAAAACCAAACCAAAAAACAAAAAAAAACCAAAAAAAAACCCTAAAACAAACAAACAAACAAAAAACAACTATCAGAAGAAACCTTCAACAAGTTTTAGTATTAATACATTTGGACTTGCATGGGTAGAGTAAAGGTAGAACCTAACAAGTTATGGACTCTAAAAGAATTAAATAAAAAACGAACAAACAAAAACAAGGATAACAATTTTATTGAAATGTAAAAAATCCTGCAGAAAAGCATGCATCTTATAATTTGGGATTTGTTTTCAAGCAATCGATTCAATCGATGCACCTGTTTGGAGGGTTTTGTTTTTTCTGTTCTGAATAGGAAAGATTCTTGGAAAGTACAAATGGAAATTACAGTTCACGTTTCAATTTACTCCAGCTGTAAGAGCACATAGGTCTCAAGTCTTTGGATTTATACTCTCAAGTATAAATAAAACTGGGACTGGCAGAATCAATCACGTAGTTGAATGATAAATAAAACATAACATATATCGAGGTTTTAAGTATTCCAGATAAGGTAAAAAGTAGTGACTGAACTCTTCATGCCCTAAGCAGAAGTGCTTAAATGCAATTTACTATGCTTTTGAGTACATAGAGATAAATTGCAGTACAAAAAAAAAAAAAAATCTTTTACTATTGCTTTTTTATTTTTTTTTTGCTAATGTTTAGAAGCAAAAAAAAAAAAAAAACTTGCAAGAATAGGAATATATATAGGATATACAGGAAGCTGTATATCAAACAGTATTAATGAAATTGGGGTCATTTTGTCTGGGACAGAGAGTGATTCTTGATATCGAAATCAAGTATTTAACATTCAAATTTGTGTTCCTGCAATTTTTTTATTTTTTTTTTTTAATACTGAATTTTGAAATACAGAAGAGAGATGTAGAACAGAAATACTGCATTGGCAGATTCCATATTCTACAGTGAGTAAGACTTTCTAATGTGTTCTAATGACTCCATTTAAACTCTTCAAGAATCTCATGTAGAAATCATACTTCAGAGTTAGACAAAAATTTAAAATAACTGTTATTTTATTATAAGCAGCAGTATATGACTATTTCTTGCTGTATTAACATTTCATAAGTCTTGGTTCAATACTGGGTCCCTGCCAGACAAGCTGCCAATATTCCTTATTTTGTGAGTTTCAATTTGCACAGCTGCTGTATCTTCATGGCCTTATGAAATGTGAACATCAGCTGGAATGTGTCAAAATAAATCATATTTTCATTCCCATTTTAATGAGTAAAAATCTTGAATTTTCCTGAAAAATACTATTATGTTGTCAAGAAAACACTTTCGAAGTGGGAAAAAAGTACAGTATTGTCAATAACATTACTTCCAAAGTTATTTTAAAATACTTACAGTAGTAAATTTAATAAACAACATGAGTGCAAAGATATATCCTTTTTATAATGATGTTCCCAATTGATCTGTCTTCTTATAGGGAAATAAATGATTTACTGAAATATTGCTGTTTCTTTTTATTTTTGAATAAATTGAATATGTCTGGTGTTGCAGAATATACACACATATAATGTGTATATAATATTGTGTTATTAAATCAAAAGGCAGTTCTGGTAGGAGTGACATCATATTTAATTCATGTAGTCTCGTATTGCAGATGTTCAGATTTTTGTTGCAGAAGAGCAACTGCAGAATTCAGAGTTTCTCCTCTGGCACTGAAAAGAAGGTGTAAAGAGAATGCAAGGAGTTATATACAAGAAAATATTTTGGATATCCCGAGAAAATAGATGGGAGGAGATATTAGATCCAGGAACTTTCTCACTTGTGTTGTTGTAGTGTTGGTGTTTTGTTCAATAACAGTGCTAAGCACAGAAAGGAAGGGAGCCTTGGTCTGCCCCACATTAAAGCAGTATCTTCTTACTAGAGTTACCGTCTTCTGAGACAATTAGACTTATCATTCTTATCCAGCTGCCAGTTTTCATGGGACTGGTGAAGGACAGTGGATACAAATTGTTGGTGATGATGAGGTTATTTTTTGTTTCTCACTCATTCTTGAGTTGACAGCTACATATTTTACTATCTTGAATGCCATCCTGGGATGATATATGCTGAACTGGTTTGTAAACTCTGCAAATCTTATTCACGTGCAACAAAATATTTGTATTTTCCGATTAGCTCTACTGCCTTCAGTAGGAGTGGGAGAAATGGTTCTGGGTAGAGGGATTTCCAAGAGAAAGTGTGGAATCTTTATAGTTTCCTCATTTCTGTTATTAAAATAGTCTTCCATTCTTTTTTTTTTTTTAATTTTTTTTTTTTTTTTTTTTTTAAGGCAGCTTTTTAAAAGATTCAGAGAGTTTCATAGTAAATATATTGGTTGTCTTGTTGACTTTACCTACAGCTTCTTTCTTAGAAATATGTAAGCCAAAAACAACAACAACAGGATATTTAAGCTTCATGTATATATATCTGATTTCTTGGAAGTAATGAAGCATTAAAAGTTTCACGGCATGTGTCTACTGGACATGACACAAAGACATCCAAGAGAGTTTGATTATGAAGTTCTGATATAGCTAGCAGACAAGCTTACATAGAAGGTGTTTGGTTCCATAAGAAATAAGAAAGAAACCCTAACTTAGGAGACATATTTTACATCCTGTGTTAGCCATTAAAACAGAAGGCAACATATAGCAGGTAATAACTAGGGACACAGCTTGATGCTAACAGTCTCGTTGGCAAAAGAATGGACACAAGGTGATAGTTTGAATGCTGAGGAGAAAGTACAACCAGAATGGAGAAGTACAATTCTGTAGGAGGTAGATACAAAACTGATTCATTGTTATGTGACATGCTAGTGATTTTTGATATCATCACTGTGTCATTCACTGAACACTTGGAGTTTTAAATGACAAGAATAACAACTGAAATGAAAACCAAATACCACAGCTGAGGCTTAGTATTGTGTTCTGGGGTAATAATGAAATGAATAAAGTCTCTGAAAGTGAAATATTACTGAAGAATACCTACTCATCCCGTCAGCTTGGATTCAACATTGAGGAGCAATATATATGGAAAAAACAATGATTCTCCTGTGGCTTTGTTAAACTCAATAAATGTTCAGTTACTGGAAAGAATGCAGGTATTTTTGACTCTTTTGACTTCAGTCAACCACTAAACATATTATGTACCTCTATACATGTGCATTTGAAACATATGTCATTCTTGATTTTGTTATGAGGGTGCTTTAAAACTGAAGAGAGTGTTATATCGATAAGCCATCCTGGAAAGCTGAGGAATGCCTTGATTCAACATCTTGGCTAAATCCAAGAATATCTTGAAAACCTGAGACCTTCAATTGCAAGGTTCATATTGATGATAGTTTATGTTTGCCTGCTCTAAAAATATTTTTGAACTAGGAAAGGTGAATAGGTAAGTCTGGGACTAGTGACAGTAAAGGGTAAACAGTGCCTCAAGTCTTTCTGTTCAAAAGAATTGGGCCTATGATCTAATAAGCTTTTCTTCTATCTCCCTACAAAATACGTGAGTGCTGTGTATTGTCAGTCTTATTTTCTGACTTGTATTTGAACTCTCAAGTAATCGTCCACTTCAGTTTCAGAACACTGCAATACAAACAGCTACAGAAGCCCATGAGACCGACACATGATTTTTGAGACAAAATGTTACTTATTCTGACACCTTTATCAATACTTGATTTATTTTAATTGACATGAGCAGTGATTTTCCTTCTACTGCATGTGTTCTGGTTTCTGGTACAAGAAAAACCAGAGTAAAAATTGATAAAATCACTCTTCTGAATCGTATTTGACTGCACATATATGTGCTTAAAAATACATTTATACTTTAATATGTAAATTGAAAATAAAATGCCACTGAGATCCATACCTTTTAACAAACTCGTAATCATAGACTTCTCACTTTCCTGATAAATGAAGTCATCACTAATACTACCTTTTTGAAAACCAAAGAAAAACATTGTTTCTGGACTTCCACAACTGCACTGAAGTGCTTCCATTTTCATCTCACCACCAAAAATGAACTTTTATAAAGACTCAGCTCAATTGTGCCCTCCTTGATTTTCTTCATAATCTGCTGTATTAAGCTATTTGGAAAGCAGGCATGTTCTTCTGCTGTTCGTTCAATGCATTGATCACTTCTATGTTGAATAACTTTATATCAGCAGAAGAATACTAAGGTGGTTCTATAATTCCTTTGAGGTCTTGCAAAATACAGTCTTGCCAAACACAATCTACTGCAAAAGCAAATGTCTTGAAATGTTTTCAGATTTGCAAACTTTAGTAGGGAGGCTTTGTCACTGAAATAGGTCTCATTTTCTTCTGTCTCATCACATAACCATTCACTGTTACCTTCCATCCTTTCTTCTAATCACAGAATTCTAATTAGGGCTGGGGAAGCTGTATCCCTGATAAGATTTACGTAGTGCAGTAACAATTTGATCAGACATAAACCCAACTGACATTTTAAAATTCACACTCATTCACATCTCAAAATTAAGTGGAAAGCTTTCTTATTAGCCAACACCTGAAGGCTAAACCATTTGTTTATTAGTATTTGTGGCAACTGTGAAGCCTGAAGTGCTCGTTCTAGGATAACCAGAGTGAAAGCAATAGAACATCAAGGAAAAAAACCAAACAAACAAAAAACAAAAACCCAACCCTAAAAAGGCTGCACTTCTAAGTATCTCAAAAGTCTCTGCTGATAGTATCAAGTGGCACAAATCTTAGTGACTTTGATGCCTTTATTTTAATTGTACAAAGGCAAATGAATTAGTTTTGCTGTATTCTCTGTTCTTTGTGTGTGTGTGGACTGAAGAGCATCTGTTTAAGAACCAGTGTTTTGTGATTGCACATCTATGTAAAGAGAATAATGAAATGATAGAATTTTTTTACCTGGAAACAACCCTTACAGGTCATCTAGTCCAATTCCCATTCAATGAACAGGGACATCTACAGCTATGTTATGTTGCTTAGAGCCCTGTCCATCCTGCCGTTGAGTGTCTACAGGACAGGGCAACTACCACCTCTCTGGGCAATATGTGCCAGTTCTTCACTACCTTTATTAAGGTGAATGATTCACTATGCAGTCCAAACTTCTTCATAAATAATTACTTAATGAAGGATATAATTTTAATTTCAGCTGATTCACATTCATTGCCATTTCTCAGATTAGTTCTATGCCTTCCTCAGCCTAAAGCACATCCTACTACTAATCACCACCTCTGCTTTCAAATTGTGTTGTCACCAGCGCTTGTTATTTGGCTTTTTGTCTGTGCAGAGATAAACTTTCATAAAGACAAGTGGAATATAATAATAGTAAAGCTGCCTTAAGGAGAAAGAATTGTTTCATTCTCAGACCCCCATTATTGAATACCTTGATATGAAATAACTGGAATCTGTCTAAAGTTTTGGTTTGACTCATAACTTTGTCACTGGTCCATTTTCCTGTTCTCATGCCTGCCCCTATCCTGATTCATCTATCTCCACAGCTTCTTTATGTGCAAAATTAAACATTTAAACATACATGTACTCATTCTTCTCCTTTTGTAACTCTCCTGAATATCTACATCATCATCATTCATCATCATCATTCAGCCTTGTCATCTTTGAAAACACATTTACCTCCTGCATCTCTTTTCCTACAGCTTTCCAATAGATACTGTTGCTTTTTTTTTCTTTCTCACTCTCTTTCATCTCTGTTTCTTGGGAAAATGTTCCTCCTTTTTTTTTCCTTGAGGAGCATAGAATCCCTTTATGCAAAATTTCCTGACAAAATATGTCCGTATGGTTGTTGTCAGACTTTTTCTGCACCAGTCTACTAGTTTTTCTCTTATTTTTTAAAATCATTTTTAAAACTCATTTCTTCTGTTAAACTGACATGTTTTAACTGGTCACATAAATGAGTGCATTAGAAAAGTTCATTAATAAGGACTCAAAAACCTTCCGAGCATAAGATATTGAAAGATTTGAATGGTATTTATACTTTGTAGTCCAATCAACCCATCATAACTTTGTAGTGAAAGGAATGTTTACAAATTTCAAAGATCTCCAACCTATTATAGAATCACAGATTGGCTTGTCTTAGAAGAGACCTCAAATACTGACGTGGAGAAATGGCTATATTGGAGCAATGAATGCAAAGCACCTTGGATGTAGCTGTCATAGCTCTTTGATCTTTTCAGAACGAAAAGAATAATCCCAAAGAAACCATACCTTTGCTTAGTGAGAGATGTGAACATATAGCATGTCTACAAGTTTCAGCTCGCTTGAAACTGTATGGTGCATTTTGAGACTTGTAGGCTAAAAGCAATTTAAAAAATTTTTTTTTGAGAAAAGTACATTAAAAAATAGAATAGTGCTAAAATGAGGTCATCAAACACCCTGGAATATATATATATATATATATATATATGTATGTATTTATGTTTTAACCTGGCAGGCAGCTGAGCACCACACTGACATTTGCTCACTCCCCCTCAGTGGGATGGGGGAGAATATAAAAAAAAAAAAAAAAAAAGTGAGAGAACTCGTTGGCTGAGATAAGGACAGTTTATTAAGAAAAAGAAAGAAATAGCAAAGAAAATCATAAAACAACAACTGATAGCTCACTACCAGTTGCCTGTTGCCAAGTCAGTCCCCAAACAACAGCAGAGTTCCCAGTCAACTCTCCAAGTTTTACTGCTGAACATGACACCATATGTTACAAGATATCACTTTGGTCAGTTGGAGTCAGCTGCTCTTGTTCTGTCCCTTCCCATCTCCTCATGCACCCTCAGCCTGCCCCCAGCAGGGCAGCATGAAAAGCATGAAAGTCCTTGATACTGTAAGCGCTACTCAGCAGCTACTAAAATACTGGTGCATTATCAATATTATTCCATCCTATATCCAAAAACTGGCATGATACCAGCTGCTATGAAGAAAGTTAACTCTCTTTCAGGCAAAACCAGGACAATATGTTTTACATGTACATCTCTGCAACAAGATGAAAAAGGTGAAGTAAATTAACCACCAGGTGATAAAGTACACTATCATCCACCTTGGAGACTTATGAATTGAGAGTTATAATTCCTTGCCCACTGTAAGACTGGAAGCCTCAAGGTTACATGAGCTTTTCTCCCACTATTGATCTTCACAATCATCTCAGAATATGCCGCTCATGGCTGAGTACCCCAGCTCATGCACATTGCATGCTGCAAGCTTGGCACAGGTATCACCTAGATGAGATGTACATGGATGTGTAAGAACTCCTTTCTAGTTAGTGGGCCTTTTGTTCTTTGGCTTGTCATTATAGAGAACAATGTTAGGCACCTCTTAAATACACAGCATGAGTTGATACATCTGGATGATGTGAAGATATTACTTTTGTTCCTCAGAGTGCAGAGGAACCTAAGGTAAGAGCAGGCAGGGGTATCTGAATATGGCCACTGAGGGCAGAGATGTTTCCTTGTTTTTAATGCCATTTCAAAATTAATAGAAAGAACTGTAGAGCCCAACCTGCTGTGTGTACTTAATTTACCATGAGGATTATGCTTTGTGATAAGATAATAGAGTCTAGATTGCATGTGTTTCCACTTGAATTGGAACTACAATACTTCTATTGTGCATTCAAAGTATTATTTTTGCAAAATGCTCCCTTCTGATTTTAATTGTCTTCTTCACCATGCACATACTATTAATTTAACTTGTTTGTATTCCACCTACTGTTATGTGAAATTATTTCATGGATGGAATGAATTCCCAATAAAATGTGCATGAAATTAACTACCCTCTTTCTCTCATTAACTGTAATAGCACTTATAGCAAATGATTCCCCATCCAGTAAGATTATAACAACAATAAACATACCCAACCTGATTTTGTTAAGAGGCTCCATCTTCTTTAAAATTTTTTGTAGACCTGAAGTATGAGTATGTGAATAAATGATTTTCCATCCATGTGTTTGTTCACATGACTACTCACTCTGGCATGCTGATTTCATTTACTAATTGTAAACATTTCACCATTTCATTTCTATGGTAAATTGCCCGTCAGAAAGAGACTGGCAGTTGCTTCTTTTGTGTTTCTTTAGATACAAAATAGTTGCAGAATAGCCAAACCTGAACAGTCTAAAAAGAGACGGTTTAACACTCCGCTTTACTCCAAATTTATGTTAACATGTTTAAAAAAGTTCAAAAGCTGAAAATATTTTGTAAAAATTCTCATTACTGTGGCACGCTAAGCTTTACATTTAAAGTAAAGGGTTTTTGGGATTTTGGAAAATTCAAATGTAAGTACTAGATAGAGAGGTAACACGCAAAAGTGGTCATGGTAAATTTAGTTTAAATGTCTTTCTCCTTTTTTAATTTTATAGAATAATAGAATTGTTCAAATTGGAAGGGACCATTAAAAATCATCTAATCCAAATCTTCGATGATAAGGGAAACCTAGAGCTAGAACAGGTTGCTCAGGGCCTTGTTTAGCCTGGTCTTGAATGAATCCAAGGACAGGGCATCCTCCACATATCACAGAATCACAGAATCACAGAATTACCCGGGTTGGAAGGGACCTCAAGGATCATGTAGTTCCAACCCCCCTGCCTAGCAGGGCCACCAAACATACACCTTTACTAGATCAGGTTGCCCAGGGCCCCGTCCAACCTGGCCTTGAACACCTCCAAGGACGGGGCATCCACAACCTCACTGGGCAGCCTGTTCCAGGACCTAACCACTCTTCTAGTAAAGAACTTTCCCCTAACATCCAACCTAAATCTTCCCTCCTTCAACTTAAAACCATTTCCCCTAGTCCTGCTATTATCAGCCCTTTCGAAGAGTTTACTTCCTTCCTGGGAGTAAGTTCCCTTCAGGTATTGAAAGGCTGCAATGAGGTCACCCCGCAACCTTCTCTTCTCCAGGCTGAACAAACCCAACTCCCTCAGCCTGTCCTCATAGGGGAGGTGCTCCAGCCCCCTGATCATCTTTGTGGCCCTCCTCTGGACCCTTTCCAAAATCTCCATATCTTTTTTGTACTGAGGGCTCCACACCTGGACACAGTACTCCAGATGGGGCCTCACAAGAGCAGAGTAGAGAGGGACAATCACCTCCCTATCCCTGCTGACCACCCCTCTCCTGATCTCTGCTCAGTCTGTGCCATTGCTTCACCAGCCTTATTGTAAAAGCTTTTTCTTCATATCCAATCTAAACCTCCCATTTTAGTTTGAAACCTTTTTCCCTTGTTCTATCACAATAGACCCTACTGAAGAGTTTGCCTCATTTTTTCTTGTAGTCCCCCCACTCCTTTAGACATTGGAAGTCAACCCTCAGGTCTCCACAAAGCCTTTTCTTCTCCAGGCTGAACAGCCCCAGCTATCTCAGCCTGTCCTTGCTGTCCTTGTCAGGATCCATCCTTTTGGTCTTTTTTTTTTTTTTTTTTTTTTTTTTTTTTTTTGTGGCAGGTCCACATCTCTTCTGTACTGAGGACTTCATGCCCGAATGTAGTACTTCAGATGAGGTCTCACCAGAGCAGAGTAGATGGGCAGGACTACATCTCCCAACCTACTGACCAGCCTTCTTTTGATGCAGTCCAGGATATGGTTGGTTTTGTTAATCACCAGGAGAAGGAAAATAATTTGGACTGATCTGTGCCAGGCATAGCTTGAACTGTTACTATTCCCTAGAGAGGCCTATATCAAACTGGGTCCTTGGAGGCAAGTAAAATGCAGGAGGTGGTGTTTACCTAACAGAGTTCAGAAGGAACCTGGAGACATTCTTCTTAGCCTTGCTCTTAATATTATTAATTGTGCTACCACACTGCCTACAGGACTTGCTCTGAGCTCTGGAATCCCTTGAGCAACGTATTGCCAAGACACAGATCCCAAACAGGCCATTCCTAACAAATGTATGAAAAAAGCAGAGCAGGCTCAAGTAATTGGGAGCACAAATGAGTAAATACTGGATGATGTGATTTACCGTTGGTCATTGTCTTGAAGCAGAGGGATTTACTAGCACTTGGCTCTGTGGAAAAGCAGCAACCATGTATTTGAGCATGTGGGATTAGGCAGGCATTAGATCGACACACAATGTTTCTTTCAGAATTTAAATAGATGGCAATAGAAAGATGGTGCATGTCAAGACAGAATGTTTATTGATTGAACCAGTTATTTATTTTTCAAAATGCTTATTAATGTGAAGTTTAAATATTAGTTTCCCTGACGATGTTAGGGATAAATTACATCCATGGAGGAGCTAATAATATGATGTAGAACATCTTCAACATCTCAAAGAAATCCATTAACTGAGATGTTTATTGCATGCAGGTACCGAACTTTTACAAACAGTCTCAGACCTGATATTAGGAAAAATGATAGCAGTTCGGTTTTATTTTGTTGGAAGAGAGCAGAGAGTCTCATTTGTTAGAATGCTTGTCTAAAAAGGCAGTCCTTGATTTGCTCCCAATACTACTCAGTGTCTTGCTGCAGCATCACATATTCCTCGTGGCATTATCATGAACTTTTGGTAGAAGGAAAAAGCAGTCTGAAAATGATCAAATCCAGTGCCACTTTGCAAAAGCTTTCCACTGTGCAGGGTCTGCCTTATACTGAATTTTAGAGAAACAAGACTGCTCTGCTTTTGTGTGTCATTATGGCTGGATGGGTATATATATGGGAAACAACAGTCCACTTTAACATACTGTGACAGTGCCTTAACACTGGCTTCACTGGCCAGACAGCTTGTAATCCCAACTCTCCAGATTTAGTGAGATATCCTTTTAACAGGAAGAGAAAGAAAGAACAAGCAATTATATCGCATTGGTATCCTTCTGAAAGCAGTGATGAAAATAAGAAATCTGATGAAGACCTCAACCTGCAATGGTATATGTAGTGTCCATGTCTGCTGGATGCTATGTGTCCTTGGTGATGTCAGTACTCAAGGTTGCCTTGGGTGATTAATGTTAGGAATAAATTTTACTTTACAGTTAATTTGTCTGAGCTATATCATACATGGTCATATGAAACTCATGAGCATTTTTGTGTATGTCTGTTATTTGGCAACCTTATTGTATCACACAATATTCCATATATTTCTGTGTTACAACATCGCAATGTAACATTTGTTATTCAAGTGAACTCATTTAATCAAAAAGAGATTATTTAAGAGATTATTAATCATTAATACAGGCAGCAAAATAAAACCAATTGGCTACAGAAAGTGTTCTTTGAGAAAGAAAATGAGCTTAGTGCCCTCTTAGTTTCACAGCCAGTGGATGGCTAAGTGCCCATTTGTCCTTGGAAATAAGTGTGACAAAAGAGGTTAGAACACAGCAGTTCTTCTTTGGAGAAGTTTTTGCCTAACAAGAATGCTTAATGAGAAAAAAATTAGTAAATAAGTAAATGAATCCATTTGAGATGGCGGTTAACAACGGGGAGCCACATGGCATCCTACAAAATGTGACAGTTAAACATTTCAGGTTCTCAAAAATAGACACCTGTGACTTCTCTAGAAGCAGGATTTTTCCAGAGCTCTTCCAGACCTCCCCTTGCCTTTTTCCTTTTTGTCTAAGTCCGCCTTAATGAAAAGAGATCTTAAAACAGGATCTTTTATATAGTTAGATTAGTTATGAAAGTATTAAACTTGTGCAATACAAGACATTTTACAGAATTATTAAGTGTAAATATTGTGGTAAATGCCCCCTCCCCCCAAAAAGACAAGTGGTGATCTCTTTTTCTTTCATGGTTGACATGAATGAATGGATGGATGAGTTCTGGGGAGGGCAGCAGTGTGTGGGTGCATTTGCAAATAGGACATGCATATAAGAAAAACATGTCAAATGACTGATATTGTATAGAAATCCTCACAGAAGATCTTATTTATTTGGCTAGTTGTTTGATTATTCTCTTAGTTTTGGATAGGTTTTCTGGCTGTTTGTTTGTTTGTTTTTTGCTTTGTTGTTGTTTTGTTTTGGTTCGTTTGTTTTTTCAACAATTAAGTGTAGCAGGACAGAACATAATAATGGCCAGAGCCAGAGCTATTAAAAATGTGACCCCAACATGTACAGGAATCTTGACAGCAGTAATGATCTATATTTGTTAATCAGTGCAATTCAGGGTTCAAATCTCTGCTTTCTGCTCACCCTCTTGAAATAGTTCTGGCAAATAAAATGTTACTTAGAAACAAGAAAATTGACAGGTAAACAGTGAATTGGACTTTTTGTCCCAGAGAAGCTGCAAATGATCTGTCTCTGGAGGCATTCAAGGTACCAGGTCTAGCGGGTGACAACCTTGCCCACAGCAGGCGTTTGGAAGTGGATGGGCTTTGAGGTCTCTTCTAAGACAGGCCATTCTGTGATTCTATCATAGATTGAAGAGCTTTGAAATTTGTAAACATTCCTTTCACTACCAATCTCTCACTGCTATGAAGCCAAGTGGAATCACAATAAACGACTGGAATCTTCTACAAATCTGAACTTAATCCTTAATTAATGTTGAGTGTTCAGTTTATGAGCTTTTTGTAAGCAAACTAGAATATTACAGTCTATGTGTTAGGAATTCTCTTGAAAATATATGGTTGATATACAGTTGATCAATCTAGATAGTGATTAATCCATCTCTCATCCTTAGCATTTTGTTATTTCTTAACACAGTCACACTGTGGTGTTTCTGTGTGATTAAGAAGTAGGAGTACATACCTTGTAGCTAATATTTTATTATACTTCTTTGATTTAAGCTCTTAATTAAATTGTAAGTCTGACTCAACAGCTTTCCAAATATATCTTCTATATAGAGGAATGTGGGCTGTTTCTGTAGCTTAATGAGGAGAATGCAGTGTGTGACAGCTTTACCGCTCCTTTTATTTCAGTTTTTCCAAGGAGAGATATCATCTGTGTGGATATTTTGTATTTTATAGAGGCATTGGCCCTATTTCCCAGTAGGTGATAGATCAAGTGCAGAGCAAGCTGAGCTCCAATGAAAAAGTGATCACTGGCTGTGTTTCATCACAATTATGCCATTATATGAAAAAGAAAAAACAAAACACTAAAGTACTTTGATTTTTCTTGGCTGTCCTGGCAAATTTCAGGCATGGGATTCCTTTTAGTTGACTGGGAAGACTAAACTGTATCAGAGACTGCTGTCAAGGCACCACTTGCAGCTAATGAGGATGTAGCCAGAATTGTTAATGGAAGCAAAGAATCAATTGATCTGATAACACAGTTATCAACCTTAAGATTTAATAAGCTGATTTAATAAATGCAGATCCTATTATAGATGTGGGGGGCTTCAAGTTCAATCACATGTCTACCAAGAGAAGCCATTAAGAAACAACAATTCCCTCCCTCATTCTCCCTCATATGTTCACCTTCTCTAATCTACCACTGGCCAATATAACTCTTACCTTGTTAAGACTCTTTCTGGAAACAAGAATGAACTGTCAAAAGACATGACAGGAATCAGTAGAAGACAGCATGGTCTTAACATTCTCTCACAGCAACACACACATACTCACTGTCAAATATATATTCTTTCACTACTTCTCTCTGTAATGATACTAAAAAAGAAATCAACATAAAGCACATTTCCATGTCTTTCTCACTGACACATAAAAATACTCTGATTTACTGTTTCAGTGATATCAACACCAAAGATAGAAGTTTTCACTGATAATAGGCAACTGAAGGACACATTGAAAAGAATTTTACTACTCCAATCCAGACTTAATCGTTTCCCAGTCAGTACTGTAAACACTGTGGATGTACTAAGAAAGATGCATGCATCTTTGTTATTCTAAAAATAAAAATTGTACTGTTAATTTTGAATTGCTGATCTTGTAAAATATAATTATTCGAAAACTATTTATTGGACTTTCTATCCCCAAATATACCTGCAACTTGGGCTTGCAGGCCAACAATATCCTGGGTTGCATCAAGGGAAGTATGACCAGCAGGTCAAGGGAGGTGTTTCTGCCCCTCTACTCCGCTCTTGTGAGACCCCACCAGGAGTACTGAGTTGAATTCTGTAGCCTCCAGCACAAGAAGAACATGAAGCTGCTGGAGCAGGTCCAGAGAAAAGTCATGAAGATGATCAGAGGGTTGGATTACCTCAGCTACGAGGACAGGCTAAGAGAGCTGGAGATCTTCAGCCTAGGGAAGAGAAGGCTCTGAGTAGACTTTAAAGTGGCTTTCCAGTACCTGAAAGGGGCCTACAGGGAAGTTGAGGAGGGATGTTTTATAAGTGCAGGTAGTGACAGGACAAGGGAAAATGGTTTTTAAACTGGAAGAGGGTAGATTTTTATTAGATATTAGGAAGAAATTATTTACTGTGAGGGTGGTGAGACACTGGAATAGGTTTCCCAGAGAGGTTGTGGATACCCTCTCCCTGGAAACATTCAAGGCCAGGCTGGATGGTCTCAAGGGAGGTGTCCCTGCCTATAGCAGGGTGATTGGAGCTAAATAATTTTAAATATCACTTCCAACACCAACCATTCTATGATTCTATGACGATTCGATGAAATACACATCCTATTATCTGCTCTTTTATGTTATTATTTAAATAATATCTAGAGGTGAAATATCAAGATATAGGATGTGCCCATATTTTGTTTCCAAACTTAAAAATCCATTGCCTCCTGAAAGGAAATAGATTATTGCTTTTCAATTTGACCTTTTGAGGTCAGTTTATAATGATAAACAAATACATCTGGCACTCACATAAAAACATTGCATTTGCTTACTCATAATCAAGGTGTGCAAATCTTTCTAAAATTTTGTACATCCTTGTGATATTTTGTTCAGACTGTTGCCTGTAATTCCCTGGATGCCACTTCAGCAAACAATATCTCCTACATTCACGAAGGACAAAACAGAGTGTTCTGAGATGCATAAATGCCTTTTAAATGTATCTGTCTGCCTCTGTAGATCTTGAGTGATCTGTTATTTTGGGGCAGAGAAACAGAAAAAGGGAAAAGTTAACAGTTGCATCAAAATTTTTCCACATTACTCTCTCCTCCGAAGAAATTATGTGCAATTATATGCACACAGAGTGAACAACATAGTGGCAGCACATTTCATGTTATCCAACCCTACCAGTCTGGTTAAAATCAGAACATTTAAGTAGATACGTATTTCTTTTCAGCCTCAACTGAGCCAACATGGACAAATGGATACATGTATCTACCTATGTGTGTGTGCACTGAAGGGCATTCAATTAAAATGAGCTTTGGAAATGTCAAAACATGTTGTTCCACCATACCCCAAAGCTCATCAGCTTCCTTGACAGCTGGAGTCCCTCACGGGAGTTTTGCTTTGAATGCTTCAGGCTCTTAATCTTTTCTGTGGCTTTGACTTTCCAGATGGACCACAAATCCAGGATACACCATAATCTTATCACTCCAGGGTTCAAACAAAGCAGGTCACTGTACTGTAGCATTCTGTGAATGTGATTCAGGCCAAGAACCTTACCTGTAGTATTTACTGAGTGTCAGAGTTAGTGACCTTCATCTTCCATGTAGGTGGATGTCCAGAGGGCTGCAGATACTGAACTGACACAGAAAATTTCAGCTCAATGTGACGAGACAAATGTTTCAGTTCAGACTGACATAACCCAAAAGAGTAATAAGGTAAGAACACCAAACTTTACATTTACAAAATTACCATAGCATTCCCCATCATCATCCATCATCACTTTTTACAAATCCAGCACTTCCTCAGACATCATTCTATCAGATTTTCAGTTCCATGATATTTGGACAGCTGGCAGGAAAAGGCAGTGAACAGCTTCTCTCAGTGAGTCCTTCGAACACCAAATCAGTCATACAGCAGTAGCTGCATTTAACTTCCTAGATGTGAGTAGTTATATATTTTCCTGATCTTTTTTTTTTTCTGGCTTCCTTAGTTTCTCTCATTCACACACGCATTTACAGACACACGCTCTTGGCTTTCCGTTTTGCTGATCCGCTTCTGCAATTTCCAGTCTAGTCCTTTATTTATTTACTTGTTTATTTATAGCACAGATTCGCACACATAAATACACACACATAATCCTCTACACTGAGAAAAGCTTTTCTACTTTTCCTCACTCTCTTTTTCTCTTAATGGTACCTAAATCCTGTCAGATGAAAGATGCTCTCTCTGGAGGTAACTGAACTGTGGAATAACGTGTGCAGCTCACATATCTGTCTGCATTTTTTATGGAGAAGATTAAGATGGTGGCAACTATGTCATTTTCACTGGAAGCAATAGGAGATACAAAGCCTTTTCTCTCTCTTTTCTCTCTGTCTTTTTATTATTATTATTTTTTATTATTTTTTTTTTTTTTTTCTAAATGTGGTTTCCCAGGATTTAACCCAAATAGAATATGGTCACTTCTGAAGCATTCTGGTCATTATTTTTCACCTCCTTATACCTTCAGTGCTAAATTATTGGGTTGATCTCCTTTTATTTTTGCATCCTGTTTCCATTATGTTTCATACAGTCATGCTTACCAGTGACTGTGAATACCAGTTATACCCAGTTCAATCAAAGTCAGACTCCGTTGTGTCTGCACTTCTAAATGAGCAAACAAAGCTGATGCCCTCCCTGCCTGGTCTCAGAGGTGCTTTTGTAACCTCCTGGCCATTGCCTCAGCATTCCTGGCTCAACATGAGCCCTCCAAGGCTCTCACTGATGGGTGGCAGGAAGTGACAAACACTTGCTGGTCTTCCAGATCTTGCTTAAAGAAGCAAAGCTGGCATGGCTGTGTCTATATGCCATGCTTGGGATCACCTAAACACTCCTGAGAGATGGGATTTAATCCTATCTCTTTGTAAGACAGCACTGGCTTGTTTCTAGGGAAGACTACCCATCTTCACCATCCAAAGCATGGCTCTGTGCTCCCTCTATAGCATATCTGCTCAAAACATTTGTATTATCATATGCTAACTGCTGTCCTGACCAGGTTCACCACCTCTGTAGACTGCTTTACCATCACAGTTACAAGGCAAGAACTATCCTATCTATGCAGATGAAATCTGTGAGGTAAAGGTAAGAGTTCAGGAGCTCTTTAGGCCATTCCAAAGATCACTAATTATTTCCCTTTTTGCTTTAGTATATATCTATACAATTATTTATATCAGCTGTTTAATTTGCTGGCTCATTATTTAGTTTTGCTTTTGTCTTCCAAACTAAACACATCTTGCTTCTTCTATTTATGTCCCTTTGTTTACTGCCTTATATTTTGCATTAAAAAACAAAAACAAACAAACAAAAAAAAATGAGAGAGAGAGAGAGAAAGAGAAAAAAAGGGAAATAAACATAAAGCAGTGATGTTCAGATGTTTACTAGCAACAAATACATATTTATATATAGTCAGTTCTGAAGACTTTCCATTGAGTTCAAATAAATTTCTAATGCAGATATTTATATATTTTCATATGAAAGGTCCAATAGAGATAAGACAGTTTCATGCTGTCTTTCATTTGATACACTGAGCTTGAAGGGCAGTGCTCTTTGATTTTGCCTTTGAAGATCTGAATTTGTGTTGGCTTTTGAGTTTATGGCTCAGTCATGAAGATGCTTTACAACAGCAACCCTTTACCTCAGGATATGGGGTTCAGGTCCTAATCTAGCTCAGACATCGAGAGGTTAGTGGTCTCGTCATGCTCTCTAGTGGCTGCTTCTTTGCTGAGCAGCTGCCATGCTGCAGGGAGGGCCGGCAATGGGCTATGAGTGCTGCCACAAACCACTCAGCCTGAAGCACAGAGGGGAGAACTGAGGGTCGTTCTGGCTTGGCACCAGCCGCTTGTAAACCATATCTTAACCTCTCATCTCAAGGAAATGGTAAATAAATCTCTTAATAACAATAATGCTGTTATTTTGAATATTTTTTTGTCCTTTGTTTTCTTCCTCTCTATAGACTCTTTGCTTAAAATCTAGAATTAAAAAAAAAATGGTCAAACTGACAAGAAAAAAAAAAAAAAAAAAAAAAAAGAAGAAGGTAAAAGAAATCCAAAATTTTGAGTAATTGCCTCTAATGTACTTTAAAAGTCCAATAAAAAGAACTACAGACAATTGTGAGAATGGCCTGTCTGACCTCAGTGGGCCTTGAGCCTTGAGGCAAACATACTGAGAGTTATTCAGTGGCAGTAAATTTTTTGATTTTGTAAACTGGTACACTTTCTTCCAAAGAAAGAGTTTTCTTACATTTTAGGATTATAAATTTTCTGCTGAGTTGGCCCATGAGGTATAATATAACCTACAGTGTTCATAAGGAGACTGGAATTGAAACCTTTATACATCTCAGAAAAGGTTTGGTCCAAATTGGAAGTGACAGAGAATTATTTTCTCGGTGCAAAATTCTGCAGCAGAATTAAACTGAGATTCATCAAAAACAAATGAATCACCCTTTCTGATCATACCTCTAGCAGAAAGTAAACTATTGTCTTAAGAAGATGATAGTTCTGCTTTTCAAGTTTATTTCATTTTAATGCTAAAATATCAAGCTAGCAATATGGACTTACATCTTGATGAAGTGATTTGGTTGTGACTCTAGTCCTGGACAATGTCACTGTTCCTACTCTAGCATCCTGTTCACACATACATTTCACTTATCAGACCAAGAATCCTCCACCATTTTTGCATGCACGTGGTGCTAAGTCATCCTTTCTCAGGCTGCAAACAAAAGTGTTTGTTGACTTTGTTTCCTCTACAGTGGGGATGATGATGTGGGGGCTAAAGAGAAAAAAATCAAAGTGACAATTTCCATTTGTGGGATGTAGGAGGTCAAGAGAAACAAAAGCCCCTGAAGATGTTGTGCAGGAGATACACAGATGGCTTCGGGGGTGTGGCAGACTCTGTTGATGTTAGAAGGATGAAAGAAGCCAAAAAAGATTTGTGACAGATGCTCTCAAGCAATGAAGTATTTAGAGAAGATTGCATTAACTTTATAAATGTTAGAAGTGTTGTTTACTTAACTTCAAGCTTTTGTCAGTAGATGTGTTCCCAGTTGAGTAGAATATATTTCCTTCAAAATTAAAAATGTAGAGAAGTAATCAATACTGCCTTTGACTTTTGAACAATTTCAGTTGGAAAACATTTGAGGATTTTTCTCCATGGGATGTACCACACAGACTGCTCTGGCCTAGTGGTAGCCAATGGAAGATTCAACCATTTATAATACTGATAATCTTGACAGGAGAGATAGAGTTCTCCTAAAATCTTACCATGACTAACAGGGGCAAATACTTCAAAAGCCTAAAAGTGCATGAAGCCTACCTCTTTGGAAGACAGAGGACTATTAAGCAGATTCACAGGATGGCTATTGCTTAAAGATCAATTTCACAGAATCACAGAATCATAGAATGGCTCAGATTGGAAGGGACCTTAAAGATAGTCTAGTTCTAAACCCCTGCTATGTGCAAGGTTGTCACTCACAAGATCTGGCTGCCCCAGGTCCCACCCAACCTGGCCTTGAACAACTACAGGGATGGGGTATCCACTATGGAATTTCCTCTGGGATGTTTTGTTTCTAGTTAAATATTTCATCAGTTCCAGATGAATTGGGGGGATGGGATGCAGGTTGTAGATGAGATACTGCAAATCAGGAGATTACAAGAGGGTGTTCAGCAAAGTCCATCTGTAAGTAGTTGTGCTGCGGGATCGTATCATAATAAAGCAGAGAAGTTGAGATATTATAAGGAACTAGAAGTGTGGTTACCTTAGAAACTGAAGTAAGAACTTCACTAAAATATTAATGTGCTTGAAAATTAAGAAAAGCCAAGATTTCTAGTTATTAGCAAATCAAGCTTAAAGATTTATCTTCTGATATGAAGACAGTTTTAATACTTAGCAAGCTGAGATTTCTTTCTTCAGTCTTTTCTGCCATAGTGAGAGAAAGGTTCTAAGAAGTACCCAAACAGCATTAAAAAAATCAAATAAACACATTTTAAAATGAAATGCCTAAGAATGTTTCCTTCCTTTCCTATTCTTTTTTTACTGTTTTCCTGGATTTTGCTTCCTTATCTTTCTTCCCCTCTTGTATTTTATTTGGGATTCCTACAATCTTGGCCTTATGGAGGATTTCCAGTGTTGCTGAACTGGGCACTAACGGCAGTTCTTTTTTGTCTTTGGCAGGGATTACTCTCTTTCAGGAAAATGCTTTGAGCAGCAGTTTTGCCTTGGAGAGTGCCACATGCTGTGGAAGAGGGAGACTGTGAAAACATTTGAGGTTCAAAAAAGCTTTGTTAAATTTTCTCTTAAAAGTGCACTTAACTTTGGAAGAGCAGAAATGCTGTGTCAAACCGTCAAGTACCTAACCAAATGGGAGGATATTATTTTTGGACATAGTTCGGAAACAGGAAAACTTGATTTGTTATTATCCACAAGCAATAAAATAATTTTAGAATATTTTACATGGTGGGAATATGTATGTTTGTAAGTTTTGCCTCTCTAGAACAAGAATTCAAATAGAGCTGTCTCTGAGGCTCCAGTTTCAGAGCACCCACTGTACTGTCTAAGCTAAAATAATCAAATTGATATAAGAATACTTTGGGGTCAGACATAGAGGGCTGATATCTCTAGAAAGAAGAAAGAGGAAGCACATGTCTGCCTGAGAAATGCTAGGCTGATCATCAACAAAGAAGCCCAAATATTTGCTTGGAAATGTTTTCACAGCTTGATAATGTCATGCTGGGAAGTCCATGCTCTGAGTCTCTTTCCAAAAGCAGACTTGGTGCATGAGTGTGCATCTTGCTGCCAATGAGTCACCTGGAAAATCTGTCATTTGGTTAAAGTATCGAGAAAAGGGGTGACTGCAGTTTATACTGTGCAAGACTACTTTAATGCCATCATTTGGGCAAATAATTCAAAATATGTTGCCTGAAGCCATGGGTTGCTACATTGCTCACTAGTTGTTTCTATTGCTTATTTGCCTGCTGGATGCATGTTTACAAAAGCTAATTAGAGTGGACTATGTTACTTACAGTGTTAGACTTTAACAGAAGAAAGATTACTGTATAATCTCTTCGCCTCAAGTGCATTTGAGTACCAATTACTTCAGGGAACCTAAAGGGAGCCAGCAGGAAAAAAATAAAAAATAAAAAAAATCAGCAATTATTTTTACACCATAAAGCATTTCTCTCCCTAAGTGGCAGTATGAAGTATTCCTATGCTGTTTACCTGATGCTGGATTATACCAAATGAAGTCGTGTCTGTGTACATACCACATCACTTTGGAATGCATTTTGTTTCAGACCAATATAATGCCTAAAATTTAGGCACTGATGTAGCTCCCATAGCCATCTTTAAACTGACTTTGTGCTTTCATGTAATTTCTTCCACAATAGGTAAAGCTAAATCCAACCTGGGCAGGCTAAAGCCTTTACCACCTTTTATACTAAAACATAAAAAATCTGCAATACAAACAATTTCTTTGATGGACAAGAGCCCATAGCGAACATAGAGCTCCCTGTCATCTTCAACAGGAGGTGGATATATTTAGCAACTTTAAAACTTTACTTAAGTGACTCATAGAACCATAGAATGACAATGGCTTGGCTTGGAAGAGACCTTAAAAATCAATGAGCTACAATCCACCTGCCCTGAGCTGGTTGCCAGACACCAGTTGCGGCTGCCCAAGGCCCCATCAAACTTGGCCTTGACCTCCCCCAGGGTTGGGGCACCCACAGCTCTCTGGGCAGCCTGTGCTAATGCCTCACCACCCTCTGAGTAAAGAATTTTCAGAAGGACTTTTTAGGCAATGTAGGGAGATAAGATACATTGGAAGCAAATTTATTCCTACATTTCAAACAGTTCAATTAAGACTCATGTCCCAGATGATATTTCTTAATATTTTAGGTCTCTGCAACATATCCCAGGTACGGTGATATCATTCCTATCCACCCTTTTTTTATTTTTTTTCTGTGAGAATGATGGAGAGGTTTATGCTAGCCACAGAGCTCTTTTATCAAATAATTACACAGAATTACACAGAATTACCCGGGTTGGAAGGGACCTCAAGGATCATGTAGTTCCAACCCCCTAATAAATAATACCATACATTTTTCACAAGGTCCTTCACAAGCAGACACAGAAACAAACAAAAGAGGTTGGAGGGATTTGGCAGCCCTGCTGGCACTACTACTGAGCGAAAAGCCAGCTGAAGTAGAATCACACAAAGCAGTTCAGGATATTCCCTGTATCTCAGCCCACATGTTCAGTCTCAGAACCAAATACCATGACTGTACCCAGCACTGGGAGGAGTCTGAGGAGGAGCGTAGGGAAGAAATAACAATTTCCCTTCCTTGTGACTTCATTTAGACAAACCAGATTTCTGTTCCAAATTTACTCCTTGCTGCGGAGGTTGTAGCACAGAATGACATATATAAGGGAGGGAAAAAATCTGCTACTAAGTCCATACAAAGGAGTAAAGCTACACTTTGATGAGTAGGAATTTGCTCATGTTTGTGCTTTTAGCACTTCGCTCCACTGAGCTCAATGTCACAGAAGCCTGTTTTAGCAGGTTCTCACATTCTGCTTTGTATTATTAAGTGTGTGGAGGGAGGAGGCCAGAAAAATTGGAAAGATTTTTGTTTGGAGCTCTTTTGGTACTCTGCTGGAAACCTGGGAAGTTACTTTTGTTGATTAAGATTCTGGGTGCTGTTTTCCTCCCTCCCTCCCTCCCTTCCTCCCTTCCTCCCTTCCTCCCTTCCTCCCTTCCTCCCTTCCTCCCTTCCTTCCTTCCTTCCTTCCTTCCTTCCTTCCTTCCTTCCTTCCTTCCTTCCTTCCTTCCTTCCTTCCTTCCTTCCTTCCTTCCTTCCTTCCTTCCATCTGTCTGTCCATCAGCTTGCTAGCAAATTTGCCTACATCTGGAGGCACAGTGCAGTCTTCAGACCTTCTGGAACCATTTGGTTTGCAGCCTTCAAGTCTGTATGCCCCAGCTGTTGCTCCATGGACCCTGTTAATTGTGTTTTCCTCAGTCTCACTTAGATATTCAGACAGCTTTAACATCTCACAGCCTCAAAACTTCTATGTTAGAATATTTCTGTGGGTTTTTTTCAGCGTCTGTCCAGCTCTGACACAGCCTCTCAGCCTGACACACATTGCTGTTGGCAGCAGTGTGAATTAGTGCTGCAGTGACAGCCACCCCATGACAGAAATGCCTCTGCAACTTTGGATGCTCAGAGATCTGTAAGCCCGGGGAAAGCACAGCCTGGAGAGCATGAGCTGAGAGAGGCGAGTACAACTGGAAAACCCGACAAGAAACATCAAAAGAGAAATATGAAGCTGAGATTTGAAAAGGTAAATTTCAAAGCCGTTTCCATCTGGCTGCGCTGATTGCACTGGAGTGAAGCAAATTGAAAGCAAGCTGTTTCCAAAGGGTAATGAGACTTGCAAGGCAGAATGCAGGCAAGGGACGCAATGCCAATTGTTTGGGAATATAGAGGTCTGCCCGAAATCCCTGCCTGGGAGGATGACAGATAAGGAGATAGGGGGATAAGAATGCTAAATTCTCACAAGTGTGCCTCCATCATCATGGGATTGTCATGCTCCGTCTTACAGAACATTATGGCCTGCAGTATGCAGATAGAGAGTTCCCTGTCCAACAGGAGAAAAGATAAACAAATGCCTCTGGAGTAGGGCTGTGCCTTAGAGTAAGGGATTAAATTCTCTCCTCCTTTCTATGTAAGCTCTAAATCTAACTTTTCTTCAAGTGTGAACTTCAGTTTTACTATCCTGACTCAGTCTCACCTTGGAAATTACAGTCTGTGTCTCTAAGCTCTCAGTAAGCTTGGCATTTGAACAGAAACTTTTCCTTCCTATCTAAATCACACTGGCTTCATCTTCCAAGGCAGCAACACCACAGTGCTGGCACATCTCTTCTTTGAGACTGATTTGGGATTAGGGGATCCTTCAGGATTGAAACCTACATACAACAGGATACATTCTTCAGGCTCTTTGTCTCTGATCGCCACTGGAGAGCTCTGCATCAAAACTCAAAACAGGAGGCAACAAGTTTAAATAGGGTGAAATGACTGCTTACTCTCCAAAATTTGATTTTATTATTATTTGGCATTTTCTTAAATTGATTTCTTAAAGACAAAATATAGATATTCATACTTTTGGCAAGTGTCTGTCATACTAAAGGTACTGTGAAGAGAGGGGAAATAGGCAACAGGTTGGAATAAGATATGCATGCACAAAAAAAGAAATTGAATGCAGCAGTGTTGGAAGCCATGAGCAAGTAAATGAAAGAGCTGGACTGAGAACTGAGATATCAGTGGTTTAGCATCTGAGGGTCTGTGCTTAGATGCTATGGGTATGTATCCAGCAGAAATAAACTGTGGAAGTTTCCTTTGGAAAACCACAGATTTAGTTTCCAATCTCAGGACTACATCTTAGAAGGCATTTTTGTGAGTATAATGAATAAAGAAACAAAGAGCAATGGAAAGAGATCATCTCCTTTTTCTTTATTTTTATAATTAATTTATTTAGCTTTTTAAAGGAAGGCATTTTTAATCAACTATCAGAATCTCCAGTGCAGCTCACTGCCCCAACTCATTGCCATCTGTCACTGAGCTGCATACCCATACCAAACCAGCCTTTCTTGCCAATGAATTTGGATGCTTCTTGTTACTCTCTTGGTGGAAAAAGATTATCCATGCCTTCTCATGGCTGCACCAAAACCAGTTCTGTGCAGGCCCTACACTGTGAGAATGAATTGCCTTTTATTATTCAAAATCATCCCAAATCCAAGGATTATCTATTAAATAATTAAACCCCAGATTCAGGCTGAAGTTTATAATTCATCTACCTCTTTGTGTGCAAGTTAAATGAAGAACTAAGAAGGGATAGGCAACCTTACATGTCTCTAAAAACATAGATGATGAAACTGAAACAGTACGTATTAAAAGCTAAAGAAGCAGAAAAGCTCTGAAGGTACTAAGGAAGCAGAGGCTGCTTTAGATCCTGTACGTCAAAACCATATTTAAACACCTTTAAAAGTTTTCTCCATGCTGTGAGCAGATACCTTTTGGACTGCTTTTAAAGCACTGAAGCTGCAGTCCATGTACAATCCCTTCTATTTTCAGTAACACAATTTTGGTGAAGCTTGTTGAATTGAGATGAACATCAGTAGCAATGACCACTCCATGCACAGCTATTTCTTCATATAGTGCTCTCCATGCTGTTCTGGATTCCCTCCACTTAGCCCTTGTCCCTGCTGAATTGAAGGCAGTGATTCAGATACAAATTCCCCGGAAGACATTAGTTCACTGAGCCTCAAAAGGAGCTACAAGCCCATTGACCTTTAGAAGCTACAAGGCAGTGTGACAGCACCTCCTCCCCTCTTCAATGTATACTGTGGACAGATCTGATAGAAAAGGCATTTTGTATACAGAAAGGTTTATAAATATGAGGATTCACAACTGGAAGCAAATTAGAATACAAGCACCACAGTTGAGATGCCTAGAAAAAAAATAACACAAAAACTGTTTTTAAATGTTGCTTCTAACTGATAATTTTTTTCCCCTTATTTTTCTCCAAACTGGAAGGCAGCACATTCTGCTGTCTCACTATATCAGGAGAAGCAATAGCTCACTTAAAGTGCTCTGCTGACTCACTGAAGTCAGGCAGGAGGACATGGTGAGTCTGAGAGGGAGCCAAGGAGATAGCCAAGCTTAGGGTGCAGGGGTTAATTAAATGTTTTTGTTTTGTCATCATGTTTTGCCCAGTATAAACAACCACATCATGGGAAAGCCATATGTTTTGAAGCCAATATGGCTTGACTCTAGTAGAAATTCAGCCTGTTTGAAAAGTGTGGTTACAAATCTGTGATCAACACAGCTTCTGCCTTGATGTTCTTAGCCTAAACTGGAAATAAATCCTAAAAGTTGTTGGTGGTTTTGGATCCTAAGGCTGGGCCGGGGTAGCCAAGAGGAGGCACAGCAATGGATGAGTGTTGGTTCTCAGCAAGTTGATCCTGCTTCTTCCCTATAGGCTTCTTAATTGGCGTTTCCACTTAGAATACAATTTACGTTGTGGA
Source organism: Coturnix japonica (assembly GCF_054131305.1). Classification (NCBI taxonomy): domain Eukaryota; kingdom Metazoa; phylum Chordata; class Aves; order Galliformes; family Phasianidae; genus Coturnix; species Coturnix japonica. The sequence continues at coordinate 7,850,299 of NC_140664.1, read as the reverse complement.
AATGACCTCCTTAGTAGTACAACTGCATTTTTCAACAACTTTCTTGATCTAAAAGAAGAATGAATGAGGTCTGTTGTGTCAGTCTAGGGGAGAAGTTCTTGTTCCAAGAACTCCACACTGCCACAGCGAATGTGAAACCAAACGAGACATTGAGAATCAAGTGTTATAGATACAGTTTTAAAGATAGGTATATATGTTGTATATATTTATGTGCAACTTGTGTATAAGTACTGCTCAATTTTTGTATTAATGTATATGGATAAATTCTATGGTTGTAAATCCTTTATATAAATAAGCTGAGATTACATGTAAAAGGCTTTATCTACATATCACATGTATGTATCATATATATATAAAATATGCAAAAATAAGTTTCCATGCTGCAGATCTGTTTCCCAAGATTCCTCTACCGGTATATCTTGAAATCAATACAAGGAGCAGCATACTCTAAGAATGCACAAATATGGTATTGCTAGCATCAAAAGAGACTGAACCAGTGTGCCTGCAACTTGTACATTGAACCAGCCAGCACCAAAGGGGTGGACATATTGTGGCTCTCCAAGAGCAGACTTGCAGACTTGGAGAGAGAAAAAATCCAATGTTTTTCTGGGCTACTAAAAAAATGTTTTCATTCCATTCATGTATTCATTCATGTGCTGTTTCTAGTTGCATCTTTCAGAAACAAAAGTGCTCAGCTGTGCTTATTCTCATGTGCATTTCACCATCAATTGTGGCAGAAGGTGCAGAACTGTTAAAAATGAATAGTAGAAAACAGAGGCGACTGGTGGACATCTCAGGTAGAAAGTAATAGGTTCTGACAGCAATGCTCACAGCTGCCTTTACAGTATCCAGAATGTAATGTGACTTCCTTGACACCTGCACTGTGCTTTTTCTTTGAGTAATAGCCCAGCTCAATGTCAGACAGCATGCGCTGGCCTTCGGACCATTCATCTTGCTTTATAATAAAGAAGGAGTTATGAGAAGTCTGTTTCTCCCAGGTGAGGGAAGTGGCAAGATTTTCCTTTCTTTTCTATAGCTTAGCAACAAGAAAAAGTGTGCATCTCTGTGCTTACATTCGGACACTTCTTCCTCTGGCTTTGAGGCACAGGCTCTGGGATGCTGTGGTATTTCTGTAATTTCTTTGTGGAGAGAGAAGGGTTTCTAAGCTATAACCTCTCCGATAAGGAACTGATACCCCAACCATACTATAGTTCTTCTTTTTTTCCCACTCCATAGCACTGAGGTTCACGAATATTAAGAGCATTATGTAATTAGTAGCTCATATTTTTCATTAAGCACTCTTTTCATCAAAATACTTGTTTTCCTTAGACATCTAGCTTCAGTCCCTTGACTTATTTCATGTAACACAAAATAGCATTTGAAGGAAGAGAGTTCATGCAGTATTAATGCCTGGTGCTTGATTGACTGCAGTGATTTCAAAGGAGTTAGCGAGTATCAATGTGAGGGCAGAAATGATCTCTTTCAACTTCTAAAACTTATTCCCACTAAGTCAAGCTGGGTTCAGAGCTCTCAGCATCCTTCTTGTAGTTTGCAGTTTACAGTGGTGGACTGCAGTTCCACAGCTTACAATTTTCAGTGAACTGAAGGGGAGTTAAACAAGAAGTTCTCAAGAATTCAGCTCATGAATAAGTCATTCTTCTGCACTTAAAATAAAACAGCATTTTTTCCCTTTGTCTGTGTAAAATTTTTCTATTAGTATCTGGGTTTGTATTTTCTGAAGACTATTTCTGTGCATCTGTTATAAATATTTATGTGATAAGAAAAACTGTTGGAACTCAGTCAAGAAAATCAAATGAGAACATGTCCACATACTTAAAAAATATGTATATGTATAAAGTAAGTGTTCAAATGATGCTATTATTGAATCAGTACATCCCACGAATTTAGTGCAAGATGGTTGTGGTGAGAATGGATTGGGATATTGCTACCTGGATGTCATTCCAAAATTACTTTTCAACAACAAAATGGGAAGTTTAAGTAAAAAAAGCAACAGTAAGAGTTGCCTATCAAGGCTATGCATAAATCTATCAGTAAGATCCCTCATAGATTACATAGTTTACTTACAATACTTGCATTGTGCTTAACAAAACAATCTCCAAAAAACTCATGAGAATCTCTCATTTAAACTGAGGCATTTAAAGACTTTGTGTATAAAACAGTGTACAGAGATGTTGATGGAACTGATTAAAAGATAAATGTTAAGATTGTTTCAAAAATTTTTTCACTCTTCCAATTCATATATATATGTGTGTGGATTGCATATCTAAATAAACTTTATTTCATGTAAGTTTTACCTGTGTCAAAGAAAAAAGTGTCACTGCATGTAACAGTAGTAGTCATATTTAATAATTTATATATAATTATTCCTTTGAATTTTTGCCGTCCTCTGTTCTCTATAAATCAAACATATAAATCTACTTAAAAGAGCCAAAGTCAGCCTTTAAATGTGGGTGTGCATCTCACTTAAATGTCAGGTAGAGTCAGGTGCTCAGATTAGAGGAAAGAATTTCACATTATGATGAGAGAAATGTTGGGGAGAGGAGTTCTGTGGGGAAAAGTTCAGTGGTTATTTTTAGGGGAATAGTTTTAAAACTGGACTTGAAGCTGGAAAATAAAAAGGAAAGAAAATCCATTTTAAGAAAGGTCTTAGTAGAGGATAACTTATTTTTATGTTCTGATTTCTTTTTAAATGTTTTGCTGCTTGATATTAAACAAAGTAATCTAAAAATAGAGTTCAAGAAAAGCCAAACTTGTACAAGCAAGGTGAATGATAATTGTACTTTAAAAGGTATGTCCTATATTCCTCTAAGATGCTTCCTCTTGCTGTCAGCTGTAAGTCCTGTGGACATGTCAGAGACAAATCATTTTTACCAAGCCCAGCCCTTTCTGAGATAAAAACAATGAAAACCAATCTGTTTGGCTTAATTTTCAGTATTCAGGTTGAGGAAAGCTTAACAGGTGACCACCAAGTGATGTTAATTGTCCTAATAAATGTTAATTGACCTAAATAAAAATGAGTGTCAGAACACTATGATCTGAAATCTGAATCTTTCTGAATTTTAGTATGTCTCTGAAAATAAATGAGGAGTCAAAGAGAGTTTCCTGGGACCAGTGTGAACAGTTACTATGGATAACTTTGTCTAACACAAGGCCAGGTGCTACAAACCAAACTCTTCACTTCCACTGGTTTATGAATTATTAGGATTTTAATACTGACAGTCATAAAACAAAGGTTCTTCTGTTGGGAAGCACAGAAGAAAGAAAGAAGATCAGATGTTTATTTTGAACACTTTGAAGATCCATTTTTCAAAACTGATTCTGTTAAGAGTCCCTGCACAGTTTGGTTATACACATAATTCATACAGCTCAATTTACTTTCTTAATGCCTCTCAGGTTCAAATTCATTAGGGTTTTTGTTTGCTTGTTAGTTGGTTGGTTTTTGGTCCTTATTTTTACTATTCTGCTTTAGTATGTTTTTGGTTTTTTTGTTGCTGTTGTTTTTTGTTTGCTTGTTTGTTTGTTTGTTTTATAATACAGATAGAACTCCAAATAAAATATCCATTAAGTTGTGCTTGTTCTAGACAAATATCTAATGTTGTTTTATACAATTGGACAATGATAGAAAGCTCAGTCTTCTCCTGAATAAAAAGCTTTAAAGTTTAACTCTGAAAGAAAAATAAATAGATATATAGATAGATAGATAGATAGATGATAGATAGATAGATAGATAGATAGATAGATAGATAGATAGATAGATAGATAGATAGATAGATAGATGATAGATAGATAGATGATAGATAGATAGATAGATAAATTATACCTGATGTCTTGCCTCATTTCATCTCACTTCAGCTTCCAGCCTTGGGATTTGCTCTTGCACTTTTGAATGCTGAAGATGTGTAGTATCAGAAACATCTTCACTCAGAGTTATTCATGCACAGTGCTCAGGTCACCTCTTAATCATCTCATCAGCTAAATAATAGATTGAATTACTTGAATTACCCCCAAAGGATATTATTTCCATATCTATAACCATTTACCTTTTATACTGCTTTCCAAAGGATATACACACTTCTTGTGGTTCTGCTTAAAAGCAAGCTCCACTTATGTCTTATTTAGCTATTTGTGAAGTAAAATATTTGCTTTTCTCTGCATAAATCAGGGAACCTGCCACAAGAGTGCCAATGCTACAGAACCCTTGCACTCCTAGTGTCCCACATTGCCAGAACATAAGAGCAGGACACAGCTAAGCAATCACGTAAGATTTGTTTATTATAAACAAAGCACCAGATACATTCTCCATATCAGTAAACATTTCATGTTGAACACAGTGTAGAAAAATTAAAGAAGACAAACAACATTGTTACATAAAATGAAGGTAAGGCTTGACCTTCAAACTCTTCAAGAAGAAACTTGTAATTCTGCTAGGGAAGACAACCTGTCATATGGAGTCTATTTCTAGACAACTTGTTTGGAAATATGTTTCATTGGAAAGCAAAGCATAAATTCTGCATGCCATTTTTTTTTTATTTTTTTTTTTAACCTTTCTCTATGCCTAATGCAGCACAATGTTAGTGATGTTTGCCTTGCTTTGTTATGTCCTCTGAGTTTTACAGGACAGTATAGCATCTCAGCTGACAAATTTCTTCAGCAAACAGACACGATTGTCCTGATAAATGACTATCATAGAGCTACCTACTCTTGACATTTGTAACTTTGTTCCTTTCTTAATGTGCACCCCAGATACTACCCAAAGTGCTTTAGGGTTTTTTGTAAATACAGGCAGAATTATCTGTGGTTGTTTAAAAGCTTGCAATGAGACACTTGAAGTTAGATTTGTACCTAATTTCAAGTGTTTGTAATGAAGGTCCACCTGAGACAGTCACACAGGAACCACTCTGTAGTCAGTGGAAGAAATTTGCAACATTAGGGTGCATTTATCCTATCTTACTTGTTTGCTACAACTTATCTACTTCTCATAAAACTCCACTGACTTTAGATCTTTAAATATGGTTAGGTGCCATGACTGGCTATTAGAAGTGTCTACCTTAATATGTGGGTGTCATGTATTCCTCATATATTTTAAAGTAGCTTCTTATTAAACTAGAAATAACAAACTTGAACTTTTACCTCATTCTCTCCCAGTGCTCTGTCACTACAGACATCACACTGTCCTTGTTGACTACCTGCTTTGAGAAGACCAGGTCAGAGCCATACTGCAATGAATCTTCCTGGCGCTCCTTGAGCTGTGTAGATATTTGCTGGTGTCACAGTGGCTGCTGTCTTCCATTCCATCCAAGTCTAAGTACAGTATCAGACTAATTGAGGCCATGTTGGCATTGACTTTGATGATAACATCACTTTATTAAGCTATAGGTATGGAAGGCAAAATGGCATGATTCACAACTACAAAAAGTACATAGGCTGGCCAAAACTAGTTGGATGTAGTAATGTGTGATCCTATTTTCCCCTGAAATATTCTACAGGGCTTGCAGTCCCTTTTCATTGTGGCAAATCTTGGCACAGAAATGACTTTCATATCTGTGCTAGGGCCTTAGAAGTCTTTCTGTGTTAGGAACACAAAAATTAGTACAAAGCTTGGTTTATTAGCAGTGGCTGAAGATGGTTTCGCCTTCTTCTATCTGGGCAGTTTTCCTGCCCCTTACTATTTAAATGATATAAGAAATATATGTGTCAGCCACACAAGACATTTCACTAAGTGCCTTTGTTCTTGGTAGCTGTACTGGCTAGAGTCTAACAAATCCTATAAATAAAACTTTTTTGCAGTCAGGGAAGACTGATTGATAAAGGTCACTAAATGCTTCCCTGTTGGGGTATGAAATGAATGAAAAGTTTAATCTGGTATGATCTGGCAGTTTGTCAAGTTTAGAAGAGCCAATGTGAGCTAAGGATATAGAAACAGCAATGAGAAAAGCAAGAAATAAAGCCTGGACTTGGAAACCACAAACCACCACTTTCAGGCTTGAAAAAACAGAAGAGAGAAGCTGAACGATCTGTGCAACAGCAATGCTTTAAAATAGCTATTTGGATTTTTCTTCACTGTCATACTTCATTTTTATATCTTCTGCTAACTGGTGTCTCTCAGAGAAGTTAAGCACTGTGCACTAAAATCACTAAGAGATAGATATTTTGCAGGATGGCTGCTCTCTCCTGAATAGAGGGTCTGCTGGGATTTGTAAGCTAGATGGTATCATTGGAGAATACACAGACCTAAAGACTGTGAAGAGATCTGAAAGGTTTTAAAAATAGAGGAAATCTTTTGTCTTTAGCAGTATTTACTCTAGCTGACCCATGAACAGCATGCCTTACCAATGAAGCAATACAACTTCATCACCTTTGGCTCTTGCAAAACATCTCACACACTGAGTTGAAGCTGCCCAGACAGTAACTGGGAAAGAAGAACTATGACTAGGTTTTGAGTTACCTTCTACCTACTTAAGTTTGTAACTAATTACAAAGTTTGATGCAAAAATATATTACTTGGAATAAACAGAACTTTAACACTAGGAAAGATTTTATTCCTGATAAAATTATACTTCCTCGATTAATTTTTAAGTTCTTTGGGGAACACTTCTAGTCTGTTTTTCTAAGAAATTAGACTTTGAAATTCTCAATGTCTGTATACATGAATGCTTCTACCATCCCCAATTAACTTTTGAACTAGTTAACTAGCTTCAGTAAACTTAACAGACTCATAAAATTCCTGACAAAAATTAAGTTATTTTGACTTCTATGAAAATAGTACAGGCATAGAGCAGATTCCTGTTAAGCATTTTATTTGTGAGAAATCTTCCATCGGTATTAGCCCTTAGAGACTTTGCAAGGGAAAGAGAAAATATCTTATAAATATTTCAACTTCCAAGAAAATTTGAAATGGATCCAGAAATGAACCATAATGCATTTCATACAGGCTCATAAGGTCCAGAACACAGAGAGCTATTTATCTTGTTCCTTGTTAATACAGAACACAGAGTAGTCAAGGCTTTGTCCGAAATGGGTTTTTGAATAACTTTGACTTATTGTATGTAGATGCAAAAGCTGTTGCCATTACAGGAGAAAAGTCAAGTCTTGGGTGAGTCTACTATTTACCTAACAATTTTCTTTCTTCCATTATACACTTCAATTTCAGGTTTACGTTCTGTTTAATTCTCTTCATAGTGCTATCACATCATTTTGTTTATTGTGAAATGAAAGTAATAATATCTCATAGGATAATAACTTACATGATAATTTTTTTAACAGTCTAAATTCAGCTCTACACAAAGATGCAGGATACTTGAGGAGCTTAGTTTATGTTAAGAGGATTTATTATAGTTGGATGAGAACTGATAATCAAATATGCTCTGTGGATCTGCTAATCCATTCTTTATGAAAATTAGCAAAACAGCTTCCTCTTGTTTTCATCACCCTTGGTATCATGTCCTCACACAGCTGATGGCACATAGAATATGTGCCACTTACATAGTCTCAAGTATACCAGTTTGTCCAGTTTTTTATATTTTGTTTTCATTGGTTGCCTTCTAATTTATTTTAATTTTTTTATTATTTAAATATATATATATATACATATTTTGAAATTTAGCCAAGATATGCTTTTTGCCAGCTCTCAGACTAGATAAGTAAACTGTACATATTTTTTTCTTGAAGGTGTCACAGAAGAGTTATCTACCCACTTTCTGATCCATTAGTGTAAAAAATAATCAAACACACACAAAAATCAAATAAAATAAATGAAAATAATCAAAACAAACAGCAAACAAAAAAAAATCCCACTTGTTTTATTAAATTGAACCTTTTCAATATCTCATAAACAGACAGTTCAACATGCCAGCTCTCATGGCAGTGCTCCCATACTCTTTTTCTATTCTAAGAAAAAGGTGATGTCTGGTAAATTGGGTATAATGCTGGGTGACAACTATCATGCTATGATTTTAAATAATAATACTAACATATTAATTTTACAGAATATATTCATTAAAATAAACATAAATTTCTTTCAGTGGCTACTTTATTCAGTATCATGTAATTGCTTTTGGTAATAAAAGCACAGAGAGTTGATTAATGTTTGAATATCAAAGAGACACGAACATCCTCTTTCAAACAATTCCAGTTTTAATTTGCATATTTAAATGCTTTTTTAAATTAACAGCAGTGCAAATGACCTTCCATTTGTCCAAGAGATGAATGGCAGAAAATGATCCCCATGACTGAGAAAAGCAACTAAAAGGGAAACAGGCTGGAAATTGGAAAATAAGTTTTGTTGTTTTCATTTTTCTAAGATCTTTGCAGTATTTTTATATATGTTTTTATATATGTTTGCTAATGTTAGTTTGTAATTATTTCTCAATACTACGTAAAATCAAGAAGTCATTATAGTCCTCATAATTTTGTCTTTTATTTTTCCATGTTTTGTGATGATGTCCAAGTATTTATCTTCATGAGAAACTAGTATTAAAATTTGTGGTAATATACCGATTATGGATGGATGTGAGTCTTACTTCATGAAACATTTCTGAAAATATGAATGGCACCAATGGGATATACTACCTTATTTTGAGCAAATTTCTCTATGAAATTCAATTTGAATTAAAAAATAAATTGCTGCATTTTATATTATCAGTAATGATTTTCCTTTTTTGGACTGTTCAAAACAATTGGTCATAAAATTAGCCTTAAATTTACTTGAAAAAATGTTAAAAGTTGGGCAGCACTTGAGAACACAAACATTGAATAGACAAAGGATTAACATTTTCTTGTTAAAAATAAAAAATAAAAAGTAATGAAAACTCTAATCTCCATACAGAGACAGATGCAGTAGTTCTTTTGAAGAGAGATGTTATACGGTATGTACTGTGTCCATACGTGGAGTCCTCAGCACAGGAGAGATATGGAACTGTTGGAGTGCATCCAGAGGAGGGCCACAAAAATCATCCCAGATGAAAAAGCTCTTCTACAGGGACAGAGAGCTGGGGCTGTTCAGCCTGGTGAAGAGAAAGTTCTGAGAGCGGTCTTCCTGTATCTAAAAAGGGCTATAAGAAAGAAAGAGATAGATAGACTCTTCAACAGGGTCTGTTGTGACAGGGCAAGGGGAAATGGTTTCATACTAAAAGAGGGGATATCTAGACTAGATATAATGAAAAAGTTTTATACAGTAAGGGTTGTGAAGCACTGAAGCACCTGAACAGGTTGTGCAGAGAGGTGGTGGATGCTTCACCCAGGGGACACTCAAGGTCAGGCTCGATGGGGCTCTTAGCATCTGCTATATCTATAGGTGTCTCTGCTCAGAGTAGGGGAATTGGACTAGATTTCCTTTAAGTATCTTTCAACTCAAACAATTTTATGATTCTGTGATTCTACTTTCCGACTTGAACAATGCTATCAAAAGCAAGGATCAGTCACACAAAACAGTGGACATTTGTTAAACTAATTTACTTTGTAATTATTGTGCTCATGAGTAAAACAGAGCTTCATTAGAAAAGCACTTAAACACCACAAAACAGTAAATTATTGTGTCTACAATTAATCCTTTTACTGCCACTTGCCAGCAGTAGATGATGAAAAAGACACACTCCCAAAAGCACCAGAACTGGTTTTATCACTGAAAGCTGAAAGCTATTATGTTAACATTGTTCACAGGTGAGGTAAAGCAGCACATCCTTTAAGTTTAGTTATTCATACAGACCACCTGTGAGCACAAAGGCATCTGGATAGACTTGCTGCGAGCTCCAGCATTGCTATTGATACACTAGGAGGGATTCCTTTCAGTAAAAGTGTCCAAACAGAGCTAAAAATCTTGAATAATCTCACTAAATGTTTTAGTTATTTTTTTCCTCTTACCAGCATCTTCAAACCTGCTTCAGTGGATGCCTCAGCATGTGTGTTGTGGTCTGGAAAAGCACCACACTGAGCCCACAGCACTACTTTGAATGGAGTCAGAGTCCTGGATCCCACAAACTTCCAAGCTGATCTAGAAGGAAAGCTGTCATCATTACTTGTTTCAAGTCTATAAATGATATGTGTAAGCTTAGAGTGACATTCTAGCAGCTTTTCCTAGAATAGCAATATTCAGTCACACCACGCGAACCTAAGCTCCTAACACTCTTAAGTGCCTGTGCCACCTACTTCAGGGAACCTACTTTAGCACTGGGGCTGGACTACATGGTCTCCAGAGGTCCCTTTCAACCCCAACAGTTCTGTGATTCTGTAAAACTTTCACTGGTATCCTGTGTGTGTACATCAAAAATACCAGGGGCATCTTCAGTTGAACTGCTTAGAACAAAACATGGGGAAATACCAAGACTCAGAGAGGTCTGGGAAATGTCTAGCTGCAGTCATTTTATTCTAATTGCTAATTTTTAAGACACTCTGTCTATATCTGATTCTGCCTACAGCTGGAGAGCAAGATTTGTCAGTGTTTAGTCAAACAGCAATGGACTCTCAAGCCCATTTTCTCCTGCAATGGTCTGCAGCATTACCATTTCTTCCTCACATACAGTGAACATGATTTTTTATTATATAGTATCTTTCTGTTCATCCCTTTGACTTCCTCGGAAGTAACCACTAAACCACATCTCAGCCAGCCAGTAAAACTAGTGCTTCATTTATTGTTTGGCAACCCTGCCTGCAGCAGAGGAGTTGGAACAAGAAGATATTTGAGGTCCATTCCAACCCAGGCAGTTCTTTGATCTAAGTATCAGGGCAATATCTTGTCAATGTGTGTGTATGGTTAGTCCACTTCCTAGGTAGATGAGCTGATTACTGTGGGTTGGCTGAGTAGCTTTTTTGTAGAGCCAAATAAGATGGGCAGCCATCAGCACCAGCAAGGTGGAAATTTCATCTTAGGTCTGAAATGGAAGATGTAAGCCTGTGGCAGGGCTTGTCAGGCTTAAAGTACAATTGCTGATTTTCAGTAATTGGACAACACCCTCTCTAAGCCATCCACCATCCTTCATGAAAATAAGAATTGTTGAGTAAAGAGTCCAGTTCACTATTTCCCACAGATGCACTACTGCATTAAAAATTTCAGAATTTGCTGAACTTCCAAAGTTAGAGCATGTAGAAACACAGAGGGAACCTAAGTCTTAATTGCAGAGACTTCACTGAATTATGGTTTTCCCAAAATTTTCAAAAGAACTCCCATGAGCCAGATCTTATTTTTCCTCTGAATATGACAATGAAAATATGAATGGCACTGAAAAAAAAAGAGATGGGGGAAGGTCAGACTAAGCTCTAGCTGGATTGGGACTCATACGCATCATGTGAAAACAATGGAAACAGGCCAGTATTCTTCTACCCGAGAGCCTGAGCCCTTGCAGAAGCTCCAGAATCACTTCATGCCATTTAAGGGTTTCCAATTCATGTTTAATATGAACAGATTTAATGGAATATGCTTCCAGTGTCATTTGGCCATTTCTCTGCTGTGAGGGAAAGTGCTAAAATATGAAGATAAATAGCCGCAGAAGATGCAGATCATATATTTGAACAAGATCTAAAATCTGATTGTAAAAGCAAAGAACCCAAAGCTACAATTTATGGCACAACTGAAAATAGTTTTTTTACAGGATGCAGAATTGGTTTTCAAGCAGTCCTAAGGAAGAAGCAGTTCTACTTTTTAACATGCAGCTACTGCTAAGCTAAATGTTTAACTTGGACACTGTGAGATACAAATGCTGAATGCAGAAAAAAGCTGACCCAGAATATGCTTCCAGATATGGACTCATTCCCCTTAATAAAACCAGAGAGCTGTAGGAGCTGAATGATGACTTTACAGACCTGAGTAAGTATTCTTTACTTAGTGCCAATATTTCTTCAGTATTTCAGAGCTACGGGATTCTTCCTCAGTTGGATATAACCCCAATTTTTAACTTGCCCCAAGGAGAAAACCATGTTGTGCTTTATTAGAACTTAAATTTGGGGAGTTCAAAATCCTTTAGAAGCATAAAGGAATTTAGCTTCATATTCTTCTCTGAGGGTGAAACTTATTCCTGTGAGGACTTGTTGGTTGTGATTCAGGAAATGAGAACAAACTGATAGAGAATAGAAGGGGAGAGAAGGGCAGTATTTTTTGCAGAACATAAGCTGCAGACAAATACTTCTCAGGCTGAGACAGTCACAATACTTCTTGCATCTCATTTTATTTGTGTTTCAATTCCAAACTTCAGGAAGTAGACCTTTATTTGGAAATAGTTGGAAAAAAAAATTGAATTCCAGGTCTTCTTTCCTAGGAAGAATGGGAAATAAATGCTTTAGGAAACAGTGATATTAGGTTGCTTCATCTGTTGTAGAGCCTTTTTCCTACAGTTTTTTTTTTTTTTTGTGTGTGTGTGTGTGTGTGTGTGTTTGTTTGTTTGTTTGTTTTTCTCAAATCTGAAAATGCTTTCTGCTATATTCCTGAAATTATCTGAATACATGCTGTTGTAGTTAAACCCAGAAGGCAGATTAGTACTGCACAGTTCTTCTCCACCACGTGGGTTGGGGGAAAGAAATGAAAAAGTGAGAGAAATTGTGGTTTCAGATGAAGACAGTTTAATAGGTAGAAAAAAGGAAACAAAAAAAGGAAGGAAGGAAGGAAGGAAGGAAACAAAAAAAGGAAGGAAGGAAGGAAGGAAGGAAGGAAGGAAGGAAGGAAGGAAGGAAGGAAGGAAGGAAGGAAGGAAGGAAGGAAGGAAGGAAGGAAGGAAGGAAGGAAGGAAGGAAGGAAGGAAGGAAGGAAGGAAGGAAGGAAGGAAGGAAGGAAGGAAGGAAGGAAGGAAGGAAGGAAGGAAGGAAGGAAGGAAGGAAGGAAGGAAGGAAGGAAGGAAGGAAGGAAGGAAGGAAGGAAGGAAGGAAGGAAGGAAGGAAGGAAGGAAGGAAGGAAGGAAGGAAGGAAGGAAGGAAGGAAGGAAGGAAGGAAGGAAGGAAGGAAGGAAGGAAGGAAGGAAGGAAGGAAGGAAGGAAGGAAGGAAGGAAGGAAGGAAGGAAGGAAGGAAGGAAGGAAGGAAGGAAGGAAGGAAGGAAGGAAGGAAGGAAGGAAGGAAGGAAGGAAGGAAGGAAGGAAGGAAGGAAGGAAGGAAGGAAGGAAGGAAGGAAGGAAGGAATGGTGTACAATGCCCAAGCACTCCCCAAGCAATAACAACCTTGCAGGCTGACTACCTCCAGTTTAATTGTTCAGTATGATGCCAAATGTCATGGAAGATGCCTTTGGCCAGTTTGGGGAAGCTATCCTGGTTCTGTCCCCTTCCAGTTCCTTGTGAACCTCCCATCTCTTCACTGGCAAGGCAGCAAGAGAAATAAACAAATTCAATGTTTGACTGCTCAGCTATACATGTACTATCTACATTTCCAACCTAAATCAAAAACACAGCACAATGCCAGTGACTATTAAGGAAATTAACACTGTCCTTGCTGGAAAAAAAAGACTTGCAGTTTTAGAGTCACAGAGAGTAGACAGAAATTTAAGTGAAGAATTCTGAGAACTTTGACTAAAATAAAGCATATTTATTACTTTTTTTAAAGTTTCAATATATTTTGATGGAAACAATTTTCCTTAATCATTAACTCAATTGGCTGCATAGGAGGGAATGGGGCTGTTGGTGTCAGAGTATAAACTATAAAAGACTTGTGTCTCTTTTATCTAAAAAAATTACTGTGTTCAGATGAGCTTAAGTGACTAAATGATCACTGAACATGTGGCACCACAAATTACAGCTCTGAACTGCGGTAATCAAAGACTTTGACACTCTGTTTCCTTCACTGCTCATGAGAGGCTTTCTTGTACCACACATTTACCTCTGATTGCTCCTCTACTGCATCCCACACTGAGCATTCCCTACTTCTCTGACCTGTGTTAATGCACAGAAAAAGTACACAAACTGCCAGTTGATTTGTAGTGTTTTAGAGTAGCTGCTGGGCAGACATCCAACCTCTTCATCCAGGTAGGATGATAGGGTGAGAGGGAATGACCTCAAGTGATACTGGTGGAGGCTCAGTTTGGATATTACAAAAGATTTCTCCTCAGAAGGAGTGATGATGCATTGGCACAGGCTGCTCAGGTAGGTGGAGGAGTAACTGTCCCTAGAGGTGTTCAAGAAAAATGTAGACATAACACTGAGGGATGTGGTTCAGAGGGCATGGTAATAATAGGTTGACTAGATGCTCTTTGAGGTCTTTTCCAACTTTACTGTTTCTATGATTCTGTAATTTTGTAATGCTAAAAAGCAGTTTAAGTAAGATGCATGAACAAGTAGATCAAAATAAAAGCCCTACAAATGAAACACAGAAAGCATACGATAAAATGAGGGTCTAAATGTGAAGCCCTGTTTTCACTTAGGCAAACCTGCTACATTATTCTGAGTAACAGCTTTCAGCCTACAATCAAACACCATGTTTCTTTCTTCATTTGATTCCATAGGAAAAAAAAAAATCATTGTGCATTTTCATAACAGAAATTTATTTAATGACAACAGGAAGCAGCACAAACTGCCACCTGCAACATACAGAATCATTCATTAAAAAGCTCTTTCTGGACAGAAAACATAGCAGATTGCAGGCAAGATTTTCTGATGCACTTAGCTCTTGCATGGATAATAGTTCTGCTCTGCAAGTTGCAACAAACTTTAAAAGGATGCTGTGGGGATACAATCTTCTGCTGTTGCTCCACTGGAAGTGGACAGTCATCCTTATTCTGAATGATTTTTTGATAATAAACACAGTGCTTCCCCATAGTTTGCTTTGGGAAATCTCTAGTGTTTCTTTTATTTCTGTTATTCATTCTGCTTCCTACAAAGTGAATGGTAACCTGGAGGGCCTGTGACATTTGAGGCATTTTCAGAAACAATGATAAATGCTCTCTTTGCTGACTTCTGGATGGAAATGTTGCCTACCCCATGGCCATTTTTTTCACTAATGGGTAGAGTAGCACTTTCTATTCTGCACAGATGGAGCAGAATAACAGCCTGTGAAAAAAATGTGAAACAATTGTGTAAAGCTGTTGTTATTACAATAGGTTTCTCCATAACTTTCCCTGGTATCGAGGTTAGGCTGACAGGCCTGTTATTCCCCAGATCCTCCTTGAGGCCCTTCTTGTAGATGAGAGTCACATCAGCAAGCCTCCAATTCTCTGGAACTTCTCCAGGTAGCCAGGAATGCTGATAGGTGGTGGAGAGAGGTTCGTCAGCCACCCCAGCCAACTCCCTCAGCACCCGAGGGTGGAACCCGTTCAGTCCCATGGACTTGTGACAGTCCAAATGCAGGAGGAAAGGATAAACAAGCCTCAGGCCTGTAGGCTCCCTTCAGATACTGGAAGGCTGCCATGAGGTTCCCCCACAGCCTTGTCTTCTCCAGGCTGAAGAGCTCCAGCTCTCTCAGCGTGTCTTCCTTGGTTCTCCAGATCTCTGATCATCTTCATGGCCCTCCTCTGGATCTGCTCCAACAGCTCCATGTCCTTCTTGTTTTGGTAGCTCCAAAACTGGAAACAGAACTCCAGGTGGGGTTGACCCAAAAGCAGAGTAGAGGGGCAGAATCACCTCCCTTGGCCTGCTGATCACATTTCTCTTGGTGCAGCACAGGATATGGTTGGCCTTCTGGGATGAAGTGCACATTGCTGGCTTATGTTGAAACTTTCACCAACCAACATCCCCAAATCTTTCTCAGGGTTGCGCTCAAGACATTCTCCACCCAACCTATATCTGTGCTTGGGTTTGCCCCAACCCAGGTGCAGAACCTTTGCACAGGTCCAGGTAGATGGCTTCAGTTGCTCTTCCTTTATCCACCTTTATCATTCTGTCACTCCATCATAAAAGGCCACCAAGTTTGTTAGGCATGACTTGCCCAAGGTGAAACCATGTTGGTTAACACCAACCACCTCTGGAGAGGGCCATCATATTCCATGGCCAGGCTTTCTTTTTATCACTGACGCACCTGAATAATTTCTTCTTGTTCCCTTTTAGGTCCTTGGCTAGATTTAATTCCATCTGGCTTTTAGCTTTCCTAACCTGATCCTTGGCTGCTTGGACAACTTCTTTGTAGTCCTCACAGGTAACCTATTTCTGCTTCCAGTTCCTACAGTCAACAGAGTGTGTCTTCCAAAATATTTTACCATGCCTAGCATGGAACTACTAGATCTGCTATAGTGTGCTGCAATTTGGACTTAAGCAGTAGATTTTTTATGGCAAACAAGCTTCTGTTTTCTGATATGTTAATAAAAGATCTGACACTCCCTCTCCAGATGCTGCTGTTGCAATGAGTAATTTGCATTCAGAATGGCAAACTTCCCTAGTTAACACTAACTTCTATTTAAGTGTTCCACTGATAGCAGATAGCTTTGAAGTTTGTTGCATGAGTTACAATGCAAAGTGCCAGTTCTCAGACACTCCTTTGAGCTAGGCTGCCTCAAAAGAGCTGTTTGGATGTGGTGCTCAGAGATATGATTTAGCAGAGGGTTGTTAGAGTTAGGGTACTATGGTTAGGCTGCGGTTGGACATGAGGATATTTGAGGTCTTTTCTAACCTGAGTAATTCTGTGAGTCTATGATTCTATAAAATGGTGAAAATGTTAAACTGGAAGCCTACAGTGGGAACTGATCAGAAGTTGAGATTGTGAAGATTCACATGGGCAGCAACATCAGCTGTAGCTTATTCCTTGTTATTTTTCAGACACTAAGAAAATCAGAAGTAGAATAATGGGGAAAGTAACTAAAAGTGATAAATGTCAGCAGATTCAGCATTTATATGACAATCCAGGGAGGCCAAGTGAGAGGGAGTCTGAAGGCTGGTTAGCACCTGGCACAACCACGTAGCCCTGTGGGATGTCATTAAAATTTACTGTTAGAATGCATCAATATTTCTGTCTCTTTCAAATGTTTTCCTAGTAAAAATCTGCAGAAAAACCTTGTTAAAACTACTCTTTTTCTAGAAGTTAATAGAGAGTAGCCTTGCTTAGAAGGAATTAGGGGTCCTGTTAGATGAAAAATTTAACATGAATCAGCAGTGTGTGCTTGCAGCCCAAGAATCCAAAAGTATCCTGGGCTGCATCAGAGAAGGGATGGCCATCAGGGCAAGGGAGGTGGGTGACCCCCTCTACTCTCAACTTGTGAGGCCCCATCCATAGTACTCTGTCCAAGTTTGGGAATCCCAACACAGGAAAGATGTTGAACTGTTGGAGAGGGTCCAGAGCGCCACAAAGGTGAGCAGAAGACTGGAGCACCTTTTCTATGAAGATAGACTGAAGAAACTGGGCTTGTTCATTCTGGAGAAGAGAAGGAGGTGAGAGAGCTCATTACAACCTTCAAATTTTTAAGGGGAGGCTATAAAGAGAAGGGGAATCTACTTTTTACGCAGGTAGATAGTGATAAGACAGAGGAGAATGGTTTTAAACTAAAGGAAGGAAGATTTAGGTTGGATGTCAAGGAGAAGCTTTTCACTCAGAGATCGGTAAGGTGCTGGAACAGGTTGCAGGGAGAGGCTGTGGAGTTATTCAAGGCTAAATTAGACAGGACCCTGAGCAATTTTACTTAGTACTTAATCTAATGGTTTAAACCCTGCCTGTGGCTTGGAACTTGACAGTCCTTGAGGTCCCTTCCAACCCAAGGCATTCTATGATTCTCTGATAATATTCTGAAGTTTAGACTTCCAAGAACATATCAGCTCCTCCATTTATACTGTCCTTATGTGTCTTAACTCTCATTCAGTTTTAAATGGAAGTACAAGTTCAGTTTGCCTAAAGATCATCTGTCATTTTAGAAGCTATGTATATCTGCAGCAAAAGAATAAATAAAATAATAAAGAAAGAATAACAAAGTAAATAAATAAGTATGAATAGTCAGGGAAACTAAAAATGTGAGGTGGGAATTCTTTTTCCAGGAAACTCGTGATAGAATGAAAGAAAATGGCCTAAGTTGTGTTCAGGTTGGATATCAGGAAAAACTTCTCAGAAAGAATGGTGAGGCATTGGAACAGGCTGCCCAGAGAGGTGGTATTGTGACCATCCCTGGGGGTGGTCAAGAGATGTGTAGATGTGGCACTGAGGTAATGGTTTAGTGGACATGGAAGTGATGGATTGATGGTTGGATTAAATTATCTTTTCTAACCTTAATGATTTTACAATTCTATGAATATTTATTTTTAAATACATTAATATATTTGTGTTTATATAACCTGGAAAAGCGAGAGGAGATGCTAGATTTGGATGACTGATAAAAAGAAGTAGTACACAGAATTGTAAATAAATCATTCTGAACTGAAAATTAGAAGAAGGATTAACAGCATTTATATTCCATATATATTTCCATATTCTGGAAAGTGATTTCAGATAGTCATGGAGATGAGAAACTTGAATTATTTCAGTGGAAGTGATTAAATGGTGGAAACTTGCAGTGTGATTTTTTCAAGGGAAGATTTTGGGGTACAAAAAGGATGAGATAAGAGCTTGAAATTGACCTGTGCAATATCAAGATATGATTTATTGTTTGTTTGGATCCCCAAAAGGGGAATGAAAGGAGACAGATCATGTTGTGTTTGCTATGCTTAGCTCATAACAGTATTTAATTTGTTCATGGCATACATCCTGAGGTCTACTTTTGCCTGTAGGTAGTGGGAAGAAGTATTATATTCCTGCTTGATGTGCAACTGCTTTTGGAAGACAGAGAAAATTGGTTTTCTTCTGAAATATCAGAGATGAGCTACAGCTGGAAGAAGTCTCCTGGGCAGAGTACTTTGGTGCATCAGTGACAGCCAGAAGTCCTTCAGTGTCCTATTAGTTGTCTCTCACTTCCATTTTCTTGGTTAAACTGATATCTGTCTGAAGCTAGAGAAAACTTTCTTCTAACATGTGAATGACAAAGCTCCACTTTTTGCTTTTGCTTTACCCTGTGCTTGGAGCATGATCTGTTTTCTGAATCTCTTTGCCATTTACAGCTATCACGCAACTGCAGAGACCTGGGATGTCAGTGATTACTCTGCTCTTTCTTTGGGGCGCAGTGTGGTAGACTTCATATCTCAGACTTTTTGTGGATGTGGAGAAATGTTTTGTGCTTTACGGTAGACATAAGCTGGGAAGAGCTCATATGGACTGCTTGGAAATTACTGGCTCTTTGCAGTCACTGCAGCTGATGATGCATCTCAGGGTTCCTGAACTCTGTCAATCAGTTACCCAGTCCAAAACTGGTTTCCTCCACTAGTTCATTAAGGATGAACATTCAGGAATAGAACTTAGTGAAATAATGTGCAACTGCAGAATGGTGAAGAAATCAAACAATAATATAAAGATCCTACAAAATCTTTTGTTTATATATATATATATTTTTTTTTACAAAGAAAGACCATATCTACATTTTCCATTGTAGCAATTTGGTACCTTGATTTTATCCAAGAAACAAAGTTAGGAGGTTTCTTCATTTCCTAAGGAGGAAAATTTGAGGGTTGGTTTGGTTAGGTTTATTTTTTTCTTTCTTACAGCCTTCTTTCAAAGTTTCAACTAGAAATTAGAGTTAAAATATTTCTCCTTATTAAAAAATCATTATCCTCTCTTTGATGGTTCTAATTAAAGTGAGGGAGTAATTAGGAAGTGAATATCTTCTTTTCCAGTTGATTTGAAATACCAAACATAAATTTTCTTGTACAAAAATGATATTACATATGGATTTATCTTTCTTCTCCACTGGCCATGACATTAAATGTGCAGGCAGCAAATTTTGGTATTCTTTTGAATCCTTCAAATAGGAAATGACAGAACTACAGAAAAACAAAATACATGACTAATTTTCATGATTGAAAGCCTCTCTCTCCTAAGACTGTGCCACCCATAGAAAGGAAACAAAAAGCTTTTGACATATTTTGAGCTTAAGACAAGCCCGCTCAGACTTTTAGAAAGACTGAATTGCCATCTTCTCTTTGTTAACTACAGAGAGAATGAAAGGTGACAATTCCTTAAGAGTGAGGTTCCTCATTGGGTGCCCAATGTTTGGTCTGTCTTCATCATTTCCCTTCAACTTCTACCTAAACAGTACATAAGTTCTCAGAGAAAAAAAAATATCACTTTTGAGTGTTCTCTGGGTCAGATGTGATCATGAGTAACCTCAGAAGGTGTTTTCTGTTATCATAATTTGATCCTTACTTTTGGGTTAGAGCACAAATCTTCTTTTTGAAATGCAAAGCAGTAATTGGCAGAGGCACACAACTTTTCTCTGTGGATTAATAAGAAGACATATCTGTGTGTAGCCATTGGTCCCAATAGACCTTGATACTTAAAAATAACAGGATATTTTCAAGCTGCCTGTAGCTAACTCACAGTGATCTAACAAAATAATTAAAAACAAAAAACAAAAAACAAAAAAAGAAAAACAAAAACAAACAAAAACACAACAGCAGTTATAATTAACACTTAGTTTAAATGTAACCAGCATGACATTTTCACTCAAATAAATCTCATGAGACAGAATGTGTTATATTGAATCAACACCTTTACATGCTATGTGCTTTTTTAAGCAAGTACAAAGTTAACAATATTCCAAAGAACCAAATCCTGCCTTTCCTGAAAGCACAGACTAAAACCTTATTTTACAATTTTTCCATCGTGTTGACAATTTTATTTATTGTTTTTCTGTTTGTTTATTTTCAGTCTGTGAGTGGGTTCATTTCATATTCCTCAACAAGAAAGCCCTCCATCACTTCAGTGGGTAAACAGTTTTCTGTGGGTGCCCTAGCACTTTTGCTGATGTCTATTCCTTCTGTTATAAGCATCTTCAAAGGGTCAGGTTTGGTGACTGCCAGTCTGCAAGGCCATTGCTGGCTTGAAAACTTGCCTTAAAAAAGATGAAAATAATGCCAGTTTATCTGATTGCCATATCTATGATCCTAGGTCCTGGGGTATTCTATCCTAGCACCTGGCAGGACATATGCAAGTGGGTATAACAGACAGACTCATAAGACAAGGGAGGCCTAGCTTAAGAATCAGATAAAGTATTTGTGGTTACTATGGAAACACATTGCTCTCTCAGGCTCTCAAGCCTTCTGCATACCAGCACAATGTTTCTTTCTGAGCCCTCTTACAGATTTGATCTGCTGTTCCTACTAGTGTAAAGTACACTCCTTTCTTTCACAGTAAGTAACAATTTGACTGACACCAAGAAACCATTTTTACAGTCCATCTTCTATAGATGTCAGTAATCCATGCTACCTGTAATATGAATAATGCTGATTTTAAGGAAGTGTAGGTAGGTTTTAGGAAGTGAAGCCATTCATATTAAAAAAATAAATAAAAAATACTACGAAATGGCATGTCAAGTATGTGAAATAGGCTGTTCATGGAAGCCTATGGTTTATTCTGTTTTCTTTACAAGACATTGTGTAATTTTATGGGTTAAATACACCAGAAAGAAAAAAGAATCAGCTAGCCATTATTTTGTTACTTTATTCATTACTAAAGAAACTGGAATTAGCACTTTGCTGTGAGATTTCTGTTATACTTGCTTAGCCATTCTCTGTTATCTTCTTTTGATATTAATCACAAGCAACCAGAAGCAGAAGATAATGAAGACTTAAAAGATTAGATATGGATAGTCTGTACATTAAAAGTAAAGTCAAAGAGCAAAGAAACCACAATGACTGAGATAACAAGAGAGCAGAACACAATTTGTCTTTAAATGGAGTGAGAGAAAAATATCCCCATGACACTTCCTCACAGGAGAAGACAGTGCTGCTTACCTCTGGAGGGACAAAAATAGCAGCTAAGCTGTATTGGAGACTTAAGGAATGAAGCTGAAATGATTTGCAGCCTCCTGTGAGGTGAGTGTTTACTAGAAATAAAAAGGAACTTGAAAGTCCCCAAACAAGTGCAGATAGACAAGTCATCCAAAGTATTAACTGCTAAAATCTGGGGGTGCTAGTGTCCCTGGGTCATCAGTTGCACCAAAGTTGCACTAAAGTACACTTGAACAATGAATGAGGAGGAATTTAGGGTTATTAGTTCAGACATAGGTAACCAGAGATGCTTAAATAGTAGTTTTTCATTCTGTTTCACAGGCTTTACAGTATCTTATGTGGCTTTCTGCCACATATCCAGAAAGGTCTCCTATGCATTTGGTACAAAAGTTGCTAGTCCTGTCTATATCTATACCTCAGAACATCAAAGGCCTAAAACATCTGATGAGGTGAATCCCACTATAAAACACAGCAAAACAGTCTCTTGTCACTGTGGGAAATGCACTGTCCCAGCCCCCAGAATCCATCTTTGCTTATAGGATGTCAGTGGTTGGATTCTTAGCCAGGAGCATTCTGCACAGCTTAAGTGAGGGGACAATTAACAAAGCTGTACCTCACCATCTGGAAACAAAAAACAGTGAAGGTGAGGATCCTTGCTTGTGTGTCAGACATCAGAGTGTAAAGCTGTGTCTGACACCCACTCTGGTTCCCTTTCTGAGAACTTTTCAGCACCCATGAAAGTAATAGAAGGCCCAGATCGATTACTGGAATAGACATTTTGAGGAGGGAAAAAAAAAAAAAAAAAAAAAAAAAAAGTATTTTGTTTTAATCTGTTATTATGTAATCTGTTGTATTTCCCTTTTTTGTGTTTGGTTTGGTTTGGTTTGGATTTTTGTTGGGTTTTTTTTGCCATGCACTGAGCTTAGTAAACAAACAGAAACAGTCCCGCAGAACTTTGGTTTCAGGCTTGCACATATCATCATATGAGCTATTTCTCGTCTGTGGGACAGAATAGTTTCTGAAGAATGATAACACTTATTCACCTCTAACATATGTAGTCTTTTATAATGCAGTGATCTTACTGTGAAAGTTAATCTATTGTTTCCTGTGCCATTAACAGTCGCCTGTATCATACAGACTATGCAATCATAGTATCATAGTATCATAGTATCATAGTATCATAGTATCATAGTATCATACTATCATACTATCATACTATCATAGTCTCGTGCAGGTTGGAAGGGACCTTAGAGATCATTGAGTCCAACCCCCGTGATTCGAGCCTCCTGTGTAGCAGAGCGGCACTTCTACCACTTGCACCACAGGGGGGATTCGAACCCAGGGCCTCCGGTGTTGCAACACGGCATTCCTACCACTGCGCCACCGGGGCACACATATGCAATATTTTTTAATTTTTTATTTTAACTTATTTTATTATTATTATTTTACTGCTGCTATTGAGTGACACTTTTAATCTCTATATCAAGACAAAAATAACATTCTGGAAGTCTCGGGTGTATAAAGGATTGCTGTTACAGGTGTCAGAGAAAATGAACTTAATCGGCAGAAATTCTTTGCAGAGATCTCTAAGTCTACAGAATAATGGAAATTTTACTGCTGTCATCATTTAAACTTCAGCAGTGCAGAACTGTCCTGCCAGTAATCAAAATCTGATTAGACCATTTCAACAATATTGAATAGATTTCATTAATCTTCCACGTTTTTTAAATTTTGTTAGCTGTACTCTTGTCACAGTTCTAATAAACATATATTTTGAAGTCTCATTGACTAAACAGAATCAGAGCCCAATTACAGCCAGTCTCACTCAAGAATCCCCAAATACTTTAAAATACTTCCCAGGGAGGTGCACTGTAACCATTTTCATTCAAAGGGCTACACCTAGCAGACAAAAAATTATAAGCTTGAAACTAACACCACTAACCTTCCAGAAAAAAGAACAAACAAAAAGTCACCTAGACCAAATCTCAGAAAATCCAGAGGATCAGAGTGTACTTTATAGACAGTCTAAATGCAGTGATATGCACCACAGTGCATATTCATTGACTTCTCTCCTGATGTTTTCAAAGGCAAGTCAATAAATGATAAAAGTATCTCATAATAGTGCTTGTCAATAGATGGATGTCATTTCTCAATTAGTATCGACTGAAGACATTGAATCTCTTTTTTTTTTTTTCTTTCTTTAACAGACAGGGAAAACATCAACATAGTATGGCTACTGTGGTGTTTTGTTGTCAACACTATTATTTCTTATGCTGAAATTATTTTCTTCTTTTGGCTGATATAAGCAGCTATTTGCTATTTGAGATCTGATTCAGAGACAGATGCTAGCAGTAGGTGTTCTAGTTCAGAGATTCTAGTTAGAACCCTAATTAAGCTATGTACTTTGAAAAAAAAATAATTGTCTGTTCTCCAGAATCCACTGAAATTGCCATTAGCAGCTCTGCTAACCACAGGATGGAGACTGCATGCATCAAATGGCTTTCAAACAACTTTTATTTAGGAGAATTAGTTTTACTTTTGTTATTATTTTTTAATCTTATGCACATGACAGGAAGATACATCTACATGTAATTTGAAAAATAATTTATTGCACTTTACTCAAAGGTCTTTTAATGTCTTAATCCATCATATGAGATCAGAAGAACCTAAGCAGGTTTTCATTTCTGAAAATCAAGCTGGGTTCCCATTTTCCAACTTCTAGTGTATTTAGATGGCAAGTCCGTAAAAGCACAAACTCTCTTGAGATTTAGTCAAAAATCTTATTCAGCAAAGCTGTACAGGGATCTCATTCATTTTTAAACCTTCAAATGAAATGAATGCAGATAAGACTTCTGGATTTAATCTGGTTCCGAGATTCTAACTTTGTCCATTTTCACTGATAGAAAGATTCACACGGAAAGATACCAAAGAAGTGCAACGTGTACAGTTAACATTTGGACAGTGAGTTTTTCTCACCGCTCTTAGGGACTCCAAAGTTCATCAGTGCTTCCAAAAACTTGGCTGCCTCCTGGAGTGAAATGGGCCTCTAAACAACAACAAAAAAAATTACTTTTTTGTCTTTAACACAGTGGATAATCTTTCAGAGGAAAACCAGATTTTGATAAAAGAAAGAAATGACAGGGGTGCAGAGAGTACTGAAAATGCAGAAAAAGAATTTCAATGTGAGACCTCATAGCAGATACCCATATGAAGAGCAGTCATTACATCTCTGTGCAAAGACAAAAATGGAAGACACATAATGACATCTGGGTTTTTCAGTAACAGTTCCTAAAAATAGGAAAAACAAACACAACCCACAAACATCCTTCATTTTTTCTGACAATTTGCAACCCCCCAGGGGATTTCTGATGACGTTATGCCCCAAGATAGTGATCATCATCCTGTTATGAATCAGATCAGCTCATTAAAAACAGTCCATAATCCAGGGAGGTCAATAAAAATGTAGAACATGATCATTAATTTCAACATTAATATGGAGCTCAAATCTACATTGTCAAGAATATTTTGCAAAAGCTCCTTCCATGTAAAGAAGGAAACAAAAAGAGAAAACTTTGTGATTATTTTTTAAATTTGTCAGGAAATCCACATTTGGTGGATGATGAAGGTCGAGAACCACAAAGTTTAAAAGGAATTCAAATAAAGAATTCTGAGAATTCTGACACACACACAAAAATCTCAATTTGTTTTGAAAAACTTTTTCTTTGAACATAATTTGGTTGAAACAGTTTGACATCTCATTTGAAAAAAGAATATATTTTTAAATATAGATTGGACTTACTTTTTTATATTAAAAGTCTGAAAAGCTGAAGAAATGCTCATAGTTTGTCCACAACTAGTATTCTGGGTAGATATTTTGTTTAAAACAGGAAAAGCAAAAAATATTTCATCTTGAAGCAAAAATAATTTTTCTTCTCGTCTTATTCATTTCACCTGAAAAGTCAGTTTTGTTCCTGAATATCGTGTGCTGTGCTGGGAAACACTGTATGCTTCCACCTTGATTACCCATTTATACCCAAGGGTGGTATAAATCTGAGCTTAATCAGATGAAGGTAATTCTGGTACTTCTGGTAGTTTATTCCAGATTTACAGTAGTTAATAGTCAAGAATTTACAATAAGAACAGTCATATTTACAATTGGAACAGAGTTTATGATAGAACAGTCATATTTATTAGTTTCACTTTGTTTTAAAGCAATTCATTTAGATAAGTTTCACAGTTGCTACCAAGGTTAAAAAGGAGGAAGATAAAAGCACCTTTAAACATCACTGGAGCTGCATGCATTATCCTGACTCTTGATCTAAGTTTCTCATCATAGATTATGAATGACTATAATTTATAGAAATGAATGAAATGTGGGAGCCACTCAGCTACTGTTTCCTAGCTCGTGGTATAACATAATACTACTTTTTTTTCTCTCAGAGAAGAGAAAGGAACTGATAATATGTAACTGATTAATGAAAAGGTCTTGATAATGAATAATTTATTATTCTTGGAGACATTTGTGATAATTAAGTCTCACCAAAGACATACTTCTACAGAAGCTCAAATGAATCAGAAAATACAGTAGTTTAAGCAGTCTCAAAATTTTGTTCAGAGAAAAGAGAAATTTCTTTCTTGATGACAGCCTGTTTTATCCTAGCTAAATGCTGCCATTCATGTTTATGCTGAATATAAGTAAGATAGAAAGTGTACTGAACTAACATAATGACAGAAAGATGTCCAAGGCAACACCTCTATAATCAGTAAGGATGCTTAAGTATTCACAAATCCATATCAGAAATTTCAAATATATGTAGAGGCCTTGTTTACCAAGCACTTCGCCTGCTGAGAAATAGGAACAGGAAAAGACAAGTTTCAGTACACTTTTCAGGAGAGCTGGAGGCTTGAGAATCAGACCTATTCAAAACATTTTAAAGGGGAACTGCTTTTAGGTACTGAAAATTGTCATGACTTGGTGTCTAACACATTGAGGACTCAGAGCAATAACAAACCAATTTATTGAGGACTTTCAAATAACAACTTATACTCCCCTTGAAGATTGGCTATGATGTTAATAATAATAAGCATTACACCAGCTTACATCTTTCCTTCATAGGATGCAATGGTATCATCTCATAACTTTCTGTATCAAGTTAAAAGTACTCGGCCCCAGGCCAAGAATTCATCCAGAGAACATTCCCGGGCTTTCCCATTCAAAAGCACATAGCTCCTGGCTCTTTGAACCTAAAACTTGTCCACACAGTGTTGCTGATAGTCTCACGTTGATTTGAGACAGTGCACTCATTACCAGTTTCTGATGCTTGGACAGAGGTGGATCAAATAGAAAGAAATTCCGTTCACCTACATGGCAGAGACTGGGCAGATGAGTCCTGACATTGCTGGTTTTGGTTGGTTGGTTGGTTGGTTTTTGTTGCTGATGTTGCTCTGTTTTTGTTTGTATGTTTGTTTCCTGCTGAAACAATAATTCTGGTCATAGCATCATGGAATCATACAATTACTCATGTTGGAAAAGACCTCAAAGATCATCAAGTCCAACTGCAGCTTAACCATAATACCCTAACTCTAACAACCCTCTGCTAAATCATATATCTGAGCACCACATCAAAACAGCTCTTAAACACATCCAGGGATGGTGACTCAACCACCTCCCTGGGGAGCCTATTCCAGTGTTTAACTAACCTATCTGTAAAGAAGTGATTCCTAACATCCAACCTAAACTTACCTTGATGCAACTTGAGTCCATTTCCCCTTGTCCTGTCACCTGTCACCAGTGAGAAGAGACTTACACTGCTCTCACTGTAAGCACACTTCAGATACTGGAAGAGAGAGATAAGGTCTCCCCTCAGCTTCCTTTTCCCCAGACTAAACAGTCCCAGCTTCCTCAGCCTCTCCTCATAAGGCTGATTTTCCAAGCCCTTCACAAGCCTCCTTGCCCTTCTCTGGACCTCCATGTCTTTTTTGTACTGAACACAGTACTCAAGGTGAGACCTCAGTACAGGGGGAGGTTGACTTCCCTAGTCCTGCTCACCACACCATGCCTGATACAAGCCAGGATGCCATTGTCCCTCTTGGCCACCTGGGCACAATGCTGGCTCACATTCAGCTGACTGTCCATCAGCACAACAAGGTCCCTTTCCGTCTGCAAGCTTTCCAGCCACTCCTCCCAAGGCCTGCAATGTTGCCTGGGGTTGTTGTGACCAAAATGCAGGATGCAACAGAGCCCTATTGAAACTCATGTTGTTAACTCCTGCCCATCCATCAAGTCTATTCAGGTCCCTCTGTAGTACCCTTCTTCCCTCTGGCAGATGGCAGATGGTCTTTTAGACTTTGAATCTCTACTAATAATGAAACTTTTTTTTTTTTTTTCTCTCTAAGATCATTTCCTATGCATGATTTTCAAAATTTGAGGCAAAATAAGGGCACTGTGCAAAACTGTAAGCACTACGAATTTTCTGCTGTTGTGCTATCTGTATCTGCCATCTAAATAATGGAACATAAGAACAGTTCTTTAAATGGCTGGCTTAGTATCTCACAATAACATAGAAGTACACTCATTCATGCCTCTTATTCCACATCCAGATACACTCTGCAATTCACATTCTCTTTTTTATTTCTTTAAAAGACACTGCTGTACTATAATGCTGAGTTACTTATAAGTATTATTTCCTGTTAAAAATAAGATTTAAAAAAATAAAAAGCAAACAAAAAGAAACTTCAGACAGATTTATCAATGCCTTAAGAAGCACCATGTGAATACTCTCAAATTCAGTGCATTTCCTCATCTTTCCTGAATCGTAACTATTTAGAAATGGTTTACCTACATCCTTTTAAATTGTATTTTCTTCAAGTTGTGTCATAATTAGACTAGAAGATTTCAGGTCTGCTTCATTTTCCCCTTGAAGGAATTGAAATTCAAAGCACGACTTTAGAGGGCTCTGAAAATTGTTTCCTAGTTTCATCTTTAACTCAACTTTCTGTTTTTTAAATCTTTGTCAGTGGTTTATGGGCCGTTTTTCCCAGATTTGTGTAATACTTAAGATTAATGTGACTGTTGAAGCATATGAATAATTTGAGCTCTTATGGTTAGGAGTTACAAATTCTAAGGTCCCTGGTAGGATCCATGCCAGCTCTTACGAACATCAACTCTCCATGTAGACCCAGTAATGACCTGGGTTTCTCAGGAGAACAAGTTAATTCAAGTCTAGAACTGATGAAGTTGTGTTGGAGCTTGTTGATTGTTAAGATCTCTTCCAATATAAGCCATTGTGTGGGTCTGTGATTCCATGACATGACATAACCAGTCAGGAGATATCAAGCTATTGTATTAACCCTAGACTCTAATTATTGCTGGAAACAGTAGGGATGTTTTCTTCATTTTTTATTTTTGCATGCTTATTCTTCCAATAGCTCTCTGATATAAAATAACCATCAAATTGTCATCAGATATAAGACTCTAGTCCTTTCCTATTTTGATACCCTTATCACTAGGAATTTTAGCTAAAGATATAAAAACTGCCTCCTCAAAAAACAACTGGGAGCCCCGTGATCTCAACATTCATCTGAGCTCCAGCAAATACATCTTTCAGGGAGATGAAGGACCTGTACTAAGACAAGTGTTCCACTTTTCTGAATGTTGCATTGTGCTCGTGGATGTCTTACAAAAGAATGGTGATCCAGCCATCTCTCATCCTTTTGGGCTAGCAAAGAGAACAATTACACACACAAAATAAATAAATAAATAAAATAAAAGGGTGGTGGGGAGATAGAAAAGAGAAAAAAAAAAGTACCTAAACATCATTTATACATCACATCAGGTATTCGTGTAAATAAGAATGCAAAGTGAGGCTGGCACAGCAAGTAAATGAAGCCAGAGCTATGCGAGAACAAAAGCTTTTTTGGCTTCATGCATGACATGGTCTTTTTCAATCAGCCTAATTAGAGAGTCTTTTGAACAACAAACAAAAGTGACAAAAATACCCTTCAGAACAATAATTGACCACATCAACTGTATTTAGGAAAACTTTACAACAGATATAAACACAGACCATGTGTTTTTTAAGTGTATAAAATACTTTTTCTTCAAAACATTCACTACTCTACAGAATGGTGAAGAGGATCAGCAGTATGAGGCTAGGAAGTGACTTATTCACTCAGTAGGGAAGACATAGGTAGTATCTCTCAGGAAAATAGTTTATTTCAAAGCATGCAGGTGGTCTGTTATGGATAGTCACATACTACAAAGTAGACTTCCTTAATGTAAAGATCAGGTAGGAAGCATAATAAAAGGTGGTTACGGTTAAGAGCCCTTAAAATAATGTCAAATAATAGTATTAAAAATTGTACAAAATGTAGGAATATAACTAGATGACTAAGAATGAAAATAATTTAATAGAATGACTGAGAGCAAAACAAGCAGCAAACATATAGGCTGAGAAACAAAGTAAGTTTTTGCTAGCACAGGAAACAAAGTCTCTAACAGCTGTTTTGAAGTTTAAGACAAAATGAAAACAAACAAAACCAACCAAACAAAAAAAGCAACAAGGTAGATAGAAGTTCACTACAAAACAGTGAAGGAAAACATGGCAAATAGCTACTGTCACAGAAAAGGCAAGAGAGGTTCTTGCCTCTCCTATGCAAGAGGACTCTCCCCTTTGTGCAGAGGACTCTTTTAAGGAAGGCAGTTTAACATTCCAGCTGAAACCCACTCTGCAATAGATAAGGTGGAAGCTGGATAATCACCAAAGTATTTCTTGATATCTTTGGCATCAAGGGAGGGATGGGAGGTAGTGAGAAGTGGAGACAGACTGATGGATCTTTATAAAGAGAGAAGGAGCTCCCTCAGAAGTTCGTGCACCTCAGACTCACTGTTGCAGTTGAAATGAATCTCTTAACACATCGCTATTACCGAAGCATTACTAATAATAATGTTATAAGAACCATCTAGACTGGAGTTTTCAAAACAAATCAAATCAAATCATTCTAATTTTTTTTCCTTGTGGGAGGAAGGTGAAAGATGTGCAGATAGTCTGCAATTTGTGTTGCAGATAACTTTTTTAAAAAAATTCTAGATGCAAACATTATAGGGTGAATGCATACATTGTTGATTACAAACACTTATAAGATTGGAAGATTACAGTAAAATGAATAACTGTTTCACTTGATTTCATACTGTATGTTGCATTTTTATTAACAGACGCTGTAATTGAGCACTGTCATGGGTTACTTAGATTTACCTATGCCCGTGACAGGTGAAGCCACCCCATAGCCCCCCCCTCGGGGCCCGGAAAGGAAGGGGAAAAGGGGAATGGGATAAAAACAGCAGCAATATAAGGAGGAAAAACTTATTTTACTAAATATGATATCGTTACAAGATAACACAATATAATATAATTGAGGCTAACAAATCGAACGAAACAGAGAGAGTCCCCGAAAACCGAGAGGCCTACTGTGAACTCTAGGCAACATGGCTGGAACGCTTCCCACTCTGAGAAGTTCAAGAGAAGAGAAGAAAAGAACACTCCAGCCTGGGAACAAGATTATATAGCATCCTGGTCCTGTGACCTATCACTACCCATGTTGTTCTCTGGGATATGTAGTCTTCTTCTGTGGACTGTACATTCAATAGAAGTATCCATGTTTTACATGATGTTATGATGTGGAATACTAATAGCAAAATTACAAAATTACAAAACCATGACAAGCACATAGGACAAAATACTGAGATGTCTGTGTGAAATGAGGGTTTATTTGTGGCCAGTAGGACACTACAGGTGGTGCTCAGGGACATGACTTAGCGGAGAGTTAGAGTTAGGGTAAAATTGGTTAGGTTGCAGTTGGACTTGATGATTTTGAGGATCTTTTCCAACCTGAGCAATTCCATGATCCTATGATTCTAATTCCTATAGAGTGTGCATTTAGTTGTTTGTTTGTTTGCTTGTTTTTAAATCAGACTGATTTCTGGAAAGCTTTATCAGGATTTCACAAGGCCTGTGATCTACCTCGGTTTACATTTTGATGTTTAAGATTACCTCTCTGAAAGCTTCTCTCTTTCTATGTTACTGAAAAATTTTCAGCAGGTCTAGCCTCCTATATTTTTGTTCTGTTATATATAAGTATATACTCAGGACATGAGAAAATGTGGCTCTTTGAACATTTTTACTTTACAAAAGTAAAGATGTGGAAATGCGTGCTACACCTTTAGCCTGCTTGAAAGTGAGTGTGAAGAATGTGAATGTTTCCATTTTTACAAGGTCCTCATTTGTGTTTTTATATTTGGGCTTCTCTTGTCTATGCTGTCTAACCCTATTTGGAAACTCTTCCCCAAGTTTTAGTAAACCAGACATACCAGAGGTTTCTTTCTCTTTTTCTCATTATGCATATACAATTATAATTAAAAGGTTAACAGGTAATCATTAGCAGCTCAAAGAAGCAAAGTTATCAATCATTGTAAGAAGGGCAGTGATAAATTAATCTGTGCATTCAATACAGTAAGCCAATAAACATTTGGATTACTCTTTCAGCAAGAGAAATTATGCATGTTAAAAAGTGAGTTATAATGTTGGCAGTCATCTAACTCTTTAGAAGGATTAACATTGTTGAGATATATAAATGTAGAGCTATATAAGCTTCCTGGAGACCATTCCAAAGAGCTTTAAACATAGACATAATTAATAGTTCCATGACACATCTTTAAAAGTAAATAGTTTGCCTAAAAACATAATACATTGCCTCTTTGGTATAAAAATACTGAAAGGAAAAAAAGAACCTTCTGACATTCAAAAGGGATTTAATTGTTTTCATAAATGGTCTGAACTCCCCAGTTCAAAAAAGACAGGGATCTCCTGTAGCGAGTCCAGCAGATGTCCAAAAAGATGATAAAGGGACTGGAGTATCTCCTGTATGAGGAAAAACTGAGTAATTTTGGTTTATTCAGCATGGGGAAGTCTAAGAAGAGATATCATTAATGTTTATAAATATCTGAAGGAAAGTGGGAGGCAAATTGATGAGTTCAGGTTCTGTTTGGTGGTAGAACACAACAGGACATGGAGTGATGGCCTAAAACTTGAACATAGGAAGTTCTGCACTAACATGCAGAAGATCTTCTTTGCAATAAAGTTGACAGAGCACTGGAACAGGCTGTCCAGAGAGATTGTGAAGTCTCCTTCCCTGGAGATATTCAAGACCCATCTGGATACCTTCCTGTGTGATCTGTTCTGGGGTACCTGCTTTAGCAGGCAGGTTGGACTCCTTTCCAACCCCTCTAATTCTGTGACTCTGTGATTTCAGAGAGGGTAATAAAGATGTGAGATGTCAATACTCCAAGTAAAACATTTCTTAGAATTTTCACAAGAAACTGGTAGAATTTAAGGATTTAGGATCAGTACCTTCCACAGGAGTCTGCATGGTAAAAGAACATTCTGCTGTTATTAATAATTCTAGAGGGAAAGATTAGAATTCTATTTGAATATAGAATTCAAACTCTGGTTAAAAAATTGGCAAATGACATCTCTGTCCTTTTTCCTCACAATTTTGCAAAGCAAGAGCCGGGCAACACCTGCAGAAGTGTTTGAAACAAGGCGAAAATTCAAAGGGTAATCGCAATTAACAGCTACTCAGTGGTGGGACTCCTCAGGACTTCATGTTAAGGCCAGTTCTCTTCTGTTTTCATACCTAATCTGTAGTCATGTACAAATGTAATCAAGTACTCAAATGCATACTAAGTAAATTTTTGAACAGTCCATTGGGAAGAACTATGGATTTACTTGAGAGTAGAGAAGCTTTGCAGAGAAACCTTGACAAATTAAAGGGCTGGACAATCACCAACTGCATAAAGTTCAATAAATACAAGTTCTGGAACACAGCAGCCCTGAATCTACAGAGTGGGGATGAGAAGCTGAAGAGCATCCATGGAAAGGGATCTGGGAGTTCTGTTTGATGGATAGTTAACGTGATTCAGCAGTTTGCCCTGGCTGCCAAAAGGGCCAGCTGTGCTCTGGGATGCATCAGGCCCAGTGAGCAAGGGGAAAGGATTGTCCCTTCTGCTTTTGCTCTATATGGCGCACCTCAAACACTGGGTGCAGTTTTAGGTGCCGCAATAAATGAAGAACATAAAGCTATTAGAGACTGCCTAAAGGAGGGTTAAAGAGATAGTGAAAGGTCTGAAGGGCAAGTTGTGTGAGGAGTGGCTGAGGCCCCTTGGTTTGTTCAGTGTAGAGCAGAGGAGGCTGAGTAGAGGCCTCATGGTGGCCTACAGCTCCTCACAGGGAGCAGAGGGACTGCACTGATGTGGCTGCTTACTAGACAGAAACTACATCTTCAGCTAGCATCTGTTCTCGGAGTTCTACTGAAGCTACATAAATTTTCCTCTACAGTATGGTCCTTTATGACTGACATCTTCAGCCCTACTGTTTCTTGCACTTCACTTTTCTCCCAGTTTTAATATGCTATATAACACAGGCATACAAGTATGCCTATAGGCACAAGGTAAGACATAATATCTAGTGATGTAGTAATGTACAGTGGCATTCTATATAAACAGTTTGGTTATAAAATATCAACACTGACTTTAGCAGCATTAATCTGTTTTTACTGCAGTGTCTAAACACATACAACCATAGGAAAAAATCCTATGAGTCATCAGAAAGACAGTCATTAATAGGACTCACAGTGACAGATAATATTAAATACATTCTTTCTAAATGCATGAAAATAGCTTATATTGCTATTACTCAGATAGGGATTCCTTGGGGAACATTGAATTGAAGAAAATTAGTCCAATTTCCTTAGAATTTCAAGGTATTTAAAAGACCCAAATACATGGTGTTTTCAATGTACTTTTTTTATTTTTCAGTTGTCTATTTTGCTTTGTTTTGTTATTTTTTTAATAAGAAAAGAGCAAACTTTTCTTTCTGAGAAGGTAAACATTAACAGTTAAAGACAGAATGTGACCACCCTATACAAACAAGAAATGCTAATCGTCGGACGCTGGAAATTGCTACAGTGGAGATATATGTATATACTTGTATAACAGCTTCTGATAAGTGTACTGATTTATAAGGTAATCTCTATTATCTCAAACCATTATTCTTTAATGACAATATGGAAAAGACAAAACATGAAGATTCCTAATGAATTGTGGAGGCTCTCCAGAATACCAGTGACATCATGTGTTCGAGTACAACTGGTGGCTTTGCATGCACCAAGCAGGTCTTATGAGGAGACTTCTTAATAGGGTGCAGAATATCTCAGGTACTAGCATGAATGAAATCCAACAAATAATGTAACATAGACAAGTATCAGTGTAAAGATGGCTTTTCTTTCTTGTTCACTGAATAGTTTTGAGTAGATTGTGATCTTGAATGCATCTGCTGCTTGAAACATGAGATATTTCTACAGAAACAACAAATATTTGCATTTATAAATCCAGGCTGTGATTTACACTAAGAAAACAAGTGAGGTCCCTTCATTACAACCAGAGATATAAGAAATAAAATTAAGTAGAGGCTATTGGTGTTTCCATATATTTCAGTCAATGTTGATGGCATTTTCAGTAAACAGAGAAGATCCATATATATATATATATATCTTGTTTGAATTCTATGGTTTAAAAACGAACAGTATCTGATAGACTACTTGAAAATAATGACTCTAACCTATACCAAAATAATCTGTATGATGAAAACTGAATACTGACAGTATTTATTACCTGTTTTTTGCTAATACAGCAATCTCATCACTGTCAGTTTGAAGTGATTCAGTGCACTGCGATAGAAAATGAACACTTTAAAGGGATGGTCAAGAATATCTTCAAAAATTGCCGTGCAAATGTGTAAGAGGCATGAACCTTCCAGTGCACAATATTGATTAATGTAGTTGTTTAAAGTATTGCAGAAGTTAGTACTGCACACATTACTGAGTATCTGTTCGGATAGGAGAAAGTTTATATGATTATATGGAAAAGCAGAAGGACACTAAATTGCATTTTGTAGGTTCTGCCAAAAATAGAAGATTTTGCAGACATAAGTGGCAAGAAATTCCTGAAAGACTGCTAACATAAACAAAAATCAATTACAAGACTTTCAAAGCAAGAAAGATTTGAAAGGAGTTAGCATTAGGAAGTCTCAGTACAACAGGCTGTGGGAAGCATGATGTGCAGCTAAGGGCCATGTTGATTACGCACTCTAATTATTG
Organism: Coturnix japonica; assembly: GCF_054131305.1. NCBI lineage: Eukaryota > Metazoa > Chordata > Aves > Galliformes > Phasianidae > Coturnix > Coturnix japonica. The sequence continues at coordinate 7,814,372 of NC_140664.1, read as the reverse complement.
GGCTGCAAGAATAATTTTGCAGTTTGTTTTGAGATCTGTTCTGAAAAGGACCAAGGGCAGCTGTAGGATGGGCCACAGAGTATCCCATACAGTCTCAGGAAACTTGAGCCCAAACAGTCTAGTAAATAAAGAAAAAATAAAATGTTTCCCTTTTGTGCTGCAGCATTGAGGCTGCGCTTTGATTTCAGCCCACAGCGGAGTGTGGGCCTCTCTGACAAAGATGAGTTTCAGAGGTGATTCAAGAAAAGACACAGCTAGAGAAGAGGAAAGGGCAGAAAAGGTTTTCAGAATCAGCTGGCCAAGTTTAGTTAAAAGCACACAGACCATTTAGTGTTACATAGTCTCAGAAATAGTTCTGGTTGTAAATCACTGACTGCAGTCACGTACAATTGCTAGGAGCTTATTTTGTGTGAAAAAGAATATTTTGAGCCACGTGTGAAGTTTAGTATCCACGTGGGAATGAAGCAAAAAAGACAGAGGTACAAAATGTTCCTGATGGTTTTACTGCAAACTCTCACTTCCTTTCTCACAAAACAGAAGTGCATGCTGAAAAATACACACTCAGAGCAGTTAATGCACTTTATCATAATTCCTCCTCTCATTTAGAAATTATTTGGTTTTTTTTTTTTTTTTTTTTTTTTTTTTAAGTCTGGGAAATAATTAAACTATTATTAATAACTTCATGTAAGAGTAATTTGACCGCAGTCTCAGATGGACACTTCCATTCAATCCCTGTCCGGCCTTTCTTTTCTCCATTACAACAAAGTAGAGACATATGGGTTTTTCTGAGAACTGTCTGTTCTGCTGGCAGTACCATGTCTACAAGAAGGGTAGGAAGAAAGATGTGGGGAACTACAGGCCTGTCAGCCTGACCTTGGTATTGGGGGGTGGTCATGGAGCTGATTATCTTGATTGCCGTTATGCAATAAGTGAGGGACAACCTAAGGATCAGGCCCTATCAGTTTAGGTTCATGAATGGAGGCCCTCCATGACCACCCTGATCTTCTTCTATGACTGGATGACACACATGTTAGATGAGAAAAAGGTTGTGGATGTAGTATACCTAGACTTTAGTAAAGCCTTTGACTTTATTTCCCACAGCATTCTCCTGGAGAAGCTGGCATGGTTTGGACAAGTACACTTTGTGCTTGCTTAAAAGCTGTCTGGATGGACAGATCCAGAGGGTGGTGGTGAATGGAGTTAAATCCAACTGGCTACCTGTCTCCTCAGGGTCAGCAGTGGGGATGACCCTGTTTGAATATCTTCATTGACTGTCTGGATGAGGCAATTGAGTGTACCCTCAGTAAGGTGGCACTTCAGGGAATTGATGGCACCTCAAGGAAAACAGAATCCAGCAAGAATGCAATGAGCACAGACCAAGGAGGAAAAGGGCAGGAGGGGCTTCAAGCCTATAAAAGGAGTTCTACTGCAGAGACCAACTGGAGCAGATCTCCACACAGCAGCCCATCGAGGGCCAACATCTCTGTCTTTTTCATGACCAGCTAATACACTGCTCACACTTGCCAGTTTAGTAGTTATCTTAGTAACGTTAGTCATTTAAAAACCAAGAGATTTGATTACTTTGAATGCTAGTGCCACCCACATTTTCACTTTGTGTTGGTTTTTTTTCACAAGTGACAAACCACAGTTTTGTTTTCTGAGTTATGAAGTTAGGAGTGGAATGAAGACGCTGAAAGGAAGCAAATACATTTAGATGCATTTGCTTCATTTTAGATATTCCTTTGTTGATTTCCCTCCTGTTTTTATTCCCTTTCAGATATGGAAGCCAACTCTGAAGTGTGGCATTTCTATGGAGTAGGTTTGCTGATGAATATATTTCACAGCAGGAAAAGAAAAAAAGAAAGAAAAAAAAAAAAAAAAGAAAGGAAAGGAAAGGAAAGAAAAGAAAAATAAAAAACAGTTACTTCAGGGTAAGTTTTCGATGAAATGCTTCCTGCCTGAACAGTTTCACTCTAACTGTTTAAATGTGGAGAAAAAATAAATAAATAATTAAAAATAAAGCAAGAAAGAAACAACATCAAAAAAGAACACCTCCACACATATACACCTTACCCCCCTTCAATAATAATAATAATAATAATAATAATAATAATAATAATAATAATAATAATAATAATAATAATAATAATAATAATAATAATAATAAATGAGGAATTGAAATGTAGACGATAAAGTGTGACTGGGTATTGTGGTCAACATCGGTTTGTTATTGATTGGATCTAGATTCTGTCATTTTCACTATTCTAACATCCATCACATTACTTTTAATCTCAAGAGCATGTTTGAACCTCTTTCTTAAACTGAGGTTTTTCATTAAGGTTAAATCCATTTTAGTAACTTGTGTATCCCTTTTCTATGTTTTCACTTAGAGCCATTGGAGCAAACTGCTTTCATGACTCTGATTTATCTTTTAAATACTAAATACACCTTTCTCTTAACTCAGTAAAAAGTTATTTTAAAGAAGACACAGTGTTATGTGAATGTTAGTAAGGTTGTATTCTTCAGACTCATAGCTTATATATTGATGGAAAATGCACAAATGTAGCTCACTACCATTCAAAATGTACAGTACTGTGGTCTAAGCAACACTTCTACAATGAGTGTCAGTGCTGGATTCTAAACTTCCACACTCCCATATGTAGAGTCAATAAATAGTGATGTATTAAAATGAAATCATAGTTTCATCATAGATTTGCACTAAGCAGTAAATTTGTTCACAAATACATAACAAAGGATCTGGACTATGTGCAAGGAAAATGGAATACAAGGAAGAGTTTCTGTTGTATGAACGAAAATGTCAAAGTGAATCAGCAGAAAATATACAATAGAAATGAAGATTTACTCAAGGCAGAGAACATAGTCTCCATGCTGTGTTTGTACAGTATTGAAGAAAACAGATCTTAAACGTAGCAAAAAGTAACAAAGCAGTCTAGAAATGCAGGTCACAAGTGCATTTTTTTGTGTATATTCAAGGTTGCATTACCATACTTTATTAAAACAAGTGGTTTTAAATAGTCTCCAATTTGGTACTGTTTCAGCTCTAAGGAAAGGAGTTAGAGTCTTATCTGGTTCTGTTGCCATGGAAACAATTATTTACTTCCATCTGGGTAATCTTTATCATTACGGACTAGAAGTTAGATGGAGGAAAAAAAAAAACACCAAAAAAACAAAAAAACAAAAAAACCCACAAGTGAACTACTGTTATTTCTGTAATTACAAAGAAGAAAAGAGAAAAAAGAAGGATCCTACTGGATTCTATGTTTCCATTAATAGGACAATTTTGTTTAATTAAAAAAAAAATAATAATTAAAAAATTGGATTGGCCTTTTATTTTCTCATTGTCCTTTCAGGTGTGGATTCTACTGTTATTAATCTATTTTACAATTTCTTTCATTTGTTGAAAAGACCTACTGTAACAGCAGCATTGCACTAGAATCAAAAGTCATCCATTTGGGTAATGCAGATCAAGGTTCTGCACCAAAAGTAGAGGGATTGTATGGGATCTTTTAGACCTAGGCCCCATAGAGATAGTCTTTAGTAGGAGTCATTCGGAAAGTTTATATTTCAGAGAAACCTTCTTTTATAAAAAAACTCCCATGTCTACATGGCCATCTCCAGCAGCAGGAAGGTATAAGACACCATTGTGTCGATGGTAATGTATTATGTTTGTACTAATTAGATAGTGATCACAGTCTGGAACTCGCTGAGTCGCTAAAATCTATGTTGTTTCTTTTGCAAGCTGAGTTGTCAGAAAAGAACTCCACTTCAAAAGCACAGCATTTTAAATAGCAAATAAATTACACTTATCTCTATGTAAGAGATTTCAAGGGTGTTTTATTATAAGCTGACATGAAGGGGATTAAGGAAAAGTGAATGTTGTGATTATGTCATTGCAGAATGATACTGCAAGACTCACTTACTTATTGACTGAGCATTCTTATCAAGAAATAATGTGATTCAGGGAAATGTTCCTATTCATTTCCATTGTAAGTCAACCGTCTGGATCAATGATTGTCTAATTCAACTCCACTCAAACTGAAGTAAGGCTACTTAATCCCCGAGCTTGTGAGTAAATGAGTGAGCTTGTGGTAAATAAGGATTTGTATTTTCCAAAACAAAAAGAAAACACAATTTTCATCAATTTAAATGCAAAAAAAAAACAACCACACACACACAAAAAAAACCAAAAAACAAACAAAAACAAACAAACAAACAAAAAAAACCCCACAAATTGAAAGGCTGGTAACAATGACAATAATATTTATTTCTTTAATTATCTCTCAAGCTAATGAGGAGTTGCCTGAATGTGATGAATACAGTTATTTCAAGTGCAGGCCCTTGCAATGCACAGGTTTGGAGGGAATTTTGTCCGTCTGTAGATTTGGATTTGTGAATCAGTATATAGGAGAAACTTGTGTTTGACTACCAATTGAGATATGGCTTTTTATGTTTTCACTTTATAGTCTGGTCAGCAGATGTCTGGACACAAAATCTCAGTGAGGTGCCATTCAGGTCCAAAAGGCTGAAAATAGAACTGCAAAAGCTTCTGAGAAGTTCTTCTTCTTAGAGAAGTTCTCTAAAATGAGACTTTGGCATATGATATAGATCTTATTGCTGGAAAGGTCTTGATATATAATGAACTGGTTTTTTACAACACCAAATGCCAAGCCAGAAGCAATCAGGGTCATGGTATACTAAGTCTGTTTCCAGAGCAGATATGCATTTTTGTTTGCCACTTTCTGTAAGGTGTCATACTAAATACCGCATATATGAGGTGGATGTTTGACTGATCATCTCCCCAACAGTGGGAAGCCCAACTAGATTAACATAGCCTGAATTTCATGTTGTGTTTGTTCTATTTCTCAGACATCTACATTTAACTCACAACTTGTCTCACACAAGGAAGAAAGAGACTGATGCTGGATTGTCAGCCAATAGTTACAAGACAAGGCATTTTAGAGAGAAAAGCTGAAAACAAAGACATTGCAGCATCTTGTGTTCCTGAATAGCTGCATGATATTCCAAGTGAAAGGATTGGCTGACTTACAGTACAAAGTAGAATAATAAAACTTGTACAAAAATGAAAAAGGGCACCATCTTGATGTCTACTAATATTGCTAAGAAAATGATAGCTTCAGCATTCAATAAGGACAAGAGAACATGTCCCTGACTGTCACTATCTAGCTTTGGATGTAGGAATTCAACGTTCTGTAAAACTCACAAAAAAAACCATCAGATCACAGAATATTAACATTTTTAATCTGGTTTTACGCTGCTACTTTGCTAATACCAAGCTCACCTGCTCCAGGTGCCAAGTTCTTATTATGTAGTATAAGTTATTGCTTATTACTCCTCCTCTCCACCAGGGAATGGGCACTCCAAAAGACATAATTTATTTATGAGAATTAATCATAATATTAGTGACTCAATAAACCAAATATCTAATTTCCAGCACTTCAAGACAGGTATTTTACTAGTTTCCCCCAGTCTCTATTCATTGTATCACCACAAACCTGATCTCCCTTTCATGGTCCCATCATCTGTGAAATCAACACAATGGCCAAATAACTTTGTTATAATTCACCATAGTAGTGGGACTCCTATGAAGTTGACATTGCTAGAATCCAGGATCAACTGAATGCAAGTCCATCCTGCTTCTCAGCAGCACCCAGGAACCACTTTATCACTTTGTCAGTTATTATTCCCAGAATGAAAGTAACAAAATGGGCAGTGTTGAAGAACAAGTTGTATACCTCAATGGTTTAGAAATGTTTAGACTAACATTATTATGTTCCTAAAATATAGCACGTTCCTTAAAACACTGGCAAAGCTAAAAATCTAAGAATCAAGATAGGGACACAGAGATACTATTTTATCAAATGATTATAAACTTACTATAAAAAAATTTGCTTTGCTGAGAATAATAATGTAAAAAATGTGTGTTTCCTTTATTGAGTTTTCAGTTTTCCCAGACATTACTGGAGTTATAAGTCAGAAATGCTATATTGAATTACATGTAGATCGCATTGTTCTGATACCTTGTTTCCAGCTGCACAAGTTTGGAGAAGGTTATAAGAAACTCAAAGTAGCTGAATGCATGTCACAGTAACCTGAGATATCAGAATATCATTCAGACAGAGATTAGCTCAGGGTTGGAAGAGATTTATATCCCTCCCAGTCTTTGTTGTAATTGTAATGAATGGTGATTGTTACAGCCAGTTTTGATACCAGTCCCTTTTTAAATCCTCTTCACTTCCAACTTGCAATTACTTCCTGACGCAAAGGGTTCTAACAGATAATTACAGTAGGAAAGTGCTCTTATTCTCTCTTTGCAATTTTCAGTTCATCACATTTCAGCTTCATTTAACATCCTCACATTCATTTGCTGTGAGAATAGTGAGAATAGAATTCCTGGACTGACATTCTCCCAATGATTCAATGTTTGTACACTTTTTTCTTATGACTTAATTTACTTACTTCTAGTCCATGCTATACAATCTTGTGGTTTCCACTTCTTCATTAATTTGATATTTATTTCCATATATTGATGGAGCATTGTTGGTACATCCCAGATACTTTGGCAGAGTTACAGTACCCACTTTAATATAAAATGTAGAAGAACACATTACAATAAAGTTTTTTGCTGTGTAGAGAAGTTATCCAATCCTCTGTTTTCATTTGTATTTGTCATTTTGTTTGCTTTTTTATTGACTAGAGATTGAAATTAAAACAAGCATCTCTACTGAATTACTAATGCTAATTTAATAAAATATAGAACTAGCTTAAAATTACTCCAAGCATTTTACATGCCATTTTGCCTAAGAGTTATAAATGCTAGTATCTTCTTGCAATATTACCAGTCTGATTTATTCATCTAACCCATGTACACCACCTAAAATATGTACCACTAACGCTGCTAAGAGATCAGTTCTCCTCCTCTGAATCTATCCCATACAGAAAAATAAAATGCTGCAATCTAGTGCTCCCACAGTCTAAAAGACCAATTGCTGAAGAAGAAAAAGAACAAGAGCAAAAAACAAACAAACTAAAACAAACAAACAAACAAACAAAAATAACCAAGGTTAAAACCAGCATTACCTGTTCAAGAAGTGATCAATATAAGTGCATAACTTGAGGGCTGGTGGGATGTGGGATAATAGCATTTAAACATAGATTACTTTTTAAATATGAAACTCAAAATAAATCTTAACATCTGCTCTTCAGGAAGCTATGATGAGAGTCATCAGTTTAAATATGAATCTCTAACAGTAGGTGTCTAAATCAGTGCAGGCTCCCTTGAGAAAAGCAGCGATCTTCTTCTCTAGTTCTGAAATAGCATTTAGTCAATTGATTCACTGACAATCTATTGACTATAGGGAGATCCCAGCATCTTAAGGTAGGTGAAGAAAGTCCCACTTTGGTCTTCTGCAATTATAACCAAACATTCATTTCAAAATCTCTGGAAAACTAACAGTGGAAAACTCAAATATACATAGAAGTGTATATATTATCATGAACAGCTCCTTCTGTAAATATGAAACACGTGTAATATCACAAGGAGAAATAATTAAGCTGGAAAAGAGGAGGACTGAAATATTAAGTCTGTCAAGTAAGATAGTTACAAATACATGATTGTGTAACTGAAAACTTTGATTTCCTTCAATCAGCTAAATAATGTTAGTTGAAAAAATTTTGAACAAGACAAAAAATACTTTTTTTTTTTTTTTTTTTTTTTAATAGAAGGGGACTTAGCTTAACAGTTTGACATTTCATCTAATATCTAGGTATGTCTTTGTTTCATTATGTCACAAATTTTATACCATAGAATACTGCAAAACCAACAAAGCCTTCAAATCTTTTCTTAGTGTGAGAGCAGACCTACTAAACATTCAGATCACACTGAGCAAGGTCTCAAAAAGGCAAAGGCAGGGCATGATTTATGCTGGAGCTTAGTGAAAGACAAGTGGCTTGCAGTAAGGTTCCTCAAAGTTGTTTATGCAGCCTATTTCAAATATATTCAGAACTGGATCTGACATCTACAGGTTGATTTTATTTCCACTTGGCAGATGATTTGCTCATAATTTTTATTCCCTTAAGCAGAACAAGGAAGTCTATACTGCTGCATAGAAAATTTTTAATCAAGATTTGCTATCATCCATCTTAATCTTTAATATGCTTGATCGGCTCTTGACTTAGGAACTGTACTAGCAAAAAAGTGGTTTCTTCAGAATAGAGGACGATTTATTCTCAATCAAGTTGTCTACAAGAAGAAATTCACCTTCAAGCATGACAGAAAACTGCTCATATTCAGAAATCAGTGGCTGGGATTTTTCAAATATTTATTTATTTATTTATTTATTTATTTATTTATTTATTCTAATAGCAGCTTTCAAACACACACCAGAAAGTCTTTATACTTCTCTTCCAAGAACAGCAATCAAGTTGATTGCCAAAGACGCTCTAAATAATGCAGTGTTGAGCCAGTATCCGCAGGCCCTTCAATTCCTCTTATAACTGAGATGAAGGGCATGGAGGAACTGAGAAAGTCAGCTAACAAATACGTTAGGAATTGCAGGGCTGATAGACATTGTAATTGAAGCAGGGGGTTTTCACATATAAGATCCTTCAGATCTGATATATTTTCTGAAAGTATTCTGTCATCTGAAGTAGATATTTGAGGCAATATCTCCTAAAAACAGCTGATTTACCATGGTGAATTAAGGATATATGTATTTTTCTCTGTTATAATCTTATTATGTAAAACATTCATTTCTCACATCCTGAAACTCTTCCTCCCTAAACAATTATTCCTTTACAGAATGTCTTTCAGTTCAGCAGACTCCTGCCTTTCAGTATCTCATTTCCTCATTTCTGAGATGTAAATATCCTAGAATATATCCAGTATGTCTGATTTTTGTTAATGACTTTTATGTCTTCAGAAATTATTTCATTTTTTTCAATGCTTCAGGCTCCCACTAAAAATTATCTTCTTTCATAACATTTAAAGCAAACATCTCCATGCCCTTTGTCTTTTATGGAATTATTGCTCAGTCATTAATTCAACACTGCAGAATCTCTGAGGGGTTGGCTGCAGGAAAGAGAAAAGACTAAGCTAAAAATTCTTTAGAGCCTGAGCCTAGATAACTGTTAAGTATATATGTAGATGTAGAGATAGATATATACAGATGTAGATATAAAATCTCTCCAGTTCTTTGTCAGATGGAGTAGCTCATCAAATCAGCTGATTGATAATATACAGTATACATGCTCTTATCTCATCATCCAGATGTGATTTGTATTGATTCTGTTACTAGAGCTTTCTTATTCTCAAGGGGGAAAAAATACAACAACTGCTCACATACAAAATAATATTGGATCTGAATATTCTCAAATTCCAGATACAGCCCTCCAATTAAGGCTGTTTGGGAGCAGGAAGGGAGAAGGTGGCAATATCGATAGAGTCATATTGATATTCTCTAATAGCTTTACACAATTATTTTTCCATATTTTTAGAATGATTGAATTCAACGGTGTAATGATTATATCCAGTAAATATATTCTTGGATACCCCATGTTACTATCATAATATGCTAATATTTATCACTTCAGTGCTTGGTATTTTATATTTGCCTATTTCTTACACAGCCAATGCATACGATGCCAGGTTTCTGAATTCCTTTTTCAGACAATTACTTAACTGTTTCCTTATTCACGGGTCTGCAGTTTTGGATAACCAAAGCAAAATGCCTACATTAACTTTTTTATTAGTATCTTTCAACATCTAATTTTTAAAACCCTTATCAACACATTGTTAGTAAAACAACTCCATTTCAACTAGATGTGGCAAACTTCTTAAAATGGTACCAAAGACATTCATTAATTCCTGTGATAAGTTGTGTTTTCTAGATGCTGATTTTAGCCTTGTCTTAGAATCAGGGTCCTTGCTCATCAATACAGATCTCTGATCTGATTTTTTACTCTTACGGATACACTAATCTTGAGCTTGCAGAAGGTTAACCAACGCTCTGGTGCCCCCTTACCTTCCAGTGCTCTAACCCATGGGATACCCAAGAAGATCATTGAAGAGGTCAAAGTTTTGTTTTATCTTGCTGTTGTTTTGCATAGGTTTTGAATACAATTGAGAGAAGAACAGACACAATGTTCCTCTGTAAACTAGATTCTTTCACAATATCTTTTAGCTGAAGACTGGAAGTTGGGATTGTGCTGTATATCATCACATGATTTTAGAAGTGTGATTTCTGTATTTGCTACTTGCACAGAGAATGGCACAGATGTTCTCACTAGAAAAGACTTATTATTATTGGCTATTACGATCAGCTTATTTTTCCTAAAGATGTATGAGTTTTGGGGGCAGAGTTTTAGTAATGTATTCATTGGAATTGATGTAAGGAAACTGAGAGAAAGAGGAATGAAGCTGATTATCAGGAAACGCTCCCCATCAAGGTGAGTAAGTAGGGAGTTGTGAAGAAACAATAAGAGAATAGGAGTTTCATCATAAAAACTGGCAAAAAAAAAAACAACCCACGAACAGATAAAATCACAGAAATGTAGAAAACTACCACGCATTTCAAAAGCAGGATACTACTTCACTCTATTGTTTTCTATAGGCCAAATTCTAATGTCTCTGTTAGAGCAAATGACATGCTATTTCCTTTGGGAACTTCATTTGTTTGAGGGCATTTGGATTTTACCCTACAGTTCCACAGACCCATTTCAGCCTGGGCATGAATGAGCATAATTACTGTTTACATCAATGAGGTGAGACCTAGCATAGCGCATGGTTTAATTGGATGACAGGATCTGCATTTCCTGTGTGTGCAAGCACTCCTCAGCGACACACAAGTGTACTTAGTATCCTATCAAGCACTAACCTTAGGTTTGTGTGTCAAGTGCTCAGAGTGTCTCGAATGAATGATTATACATTCACAACTAAAGCAACAGCCAGCTTCGATAGTGATGGTTTTCATTCAGGTTCCTGCAAGGACAGAAAGGATGCTTAGGTATTAGCAGTATTGTACTACTGATAGAGAAAAGAGTTCCCTAGTCTTGAAATATCCAAAGAAATCTAGGAATATCTTAAAAGCTCACAATCCTTTTCAGTTCTGCTCTGGATATCTCTGATTACTTGAATCCCATCAAGTCCCAGTAGTAACCATAGAAAGGAAAAGAGAAAACTGCATTGCTCAACAGTAAGTATGCAGCTTAATTGTACAGAAAGAAGTATTTGCAAGTCATTGTTGCCAGCTTCACTGGAAGGCATAACAGTCTGCTTAACCCATCATAGCAGAGACTGCCAGTCTATATAAAAAAAAAAAAGCAGTGTTTAAAATATCTGTGTGTCTTCTAGCAAACAAATCACTGTGGCAGAAAGAGCACAGCACAGACATATAATTGGCCAGGTCACTGCTTTTCTGCTCATTATAAATCAAAGCCCAAATGGCCCCTCTTTGGCCATTCTGTGCAGTCTGTGGCTATGTTTACCAGGCTTTGTTTCTCCTTTCTGTCGTCTCTATTCCTTTACATACGATTTACTTTATAACACAGCATCAGTCAGAAAGTACAAGGATAGCAGCAGCAGCAGAGCTATCTGCTCCCAATCCAATCAGGCATTTCCCCCTGCACACACTGTGAGGCAGGAAAAGTGTGGAGATGCTGGGGATTGAACCCAGGACCTCTTACATGCGAAGCAAGCGCTCTCCCACTGAGCTACATCCCCTGCCCTGAAAACAAAGAAAGAATTGAGCACCTTAATTGAGCACCTTACCAATTTGCATATTATCTTTGCTCAGTATCCATGTTAATCTTCTTTGAAGCATTCCTGTTTTAGTTTATCTGCTGCTGAAATGCGCAAGTGTTTGGCTACTAAGCATAAGGAACGAAATAGTGGATTGCTTTCCTGGGAATGCAGTCATTCTGAACATAAAACTCACAATAATGCTGAGCAGTTCTGTACTAAATGAGTATTCTGAATGGTTTTGATTCTCAGTGATACCTAGAAGTGCTCAGGTATCACTGTGGTCCCAAAGAAGCAGACACTGTTACAAGTTCTGCTGGCATACCTACAAACATTCAGCTCTTATTGATTCCAGTGGCGATTTAGCAGCCCAGAGATAGGTTTGTGGGTACTGGCTGAGAACTCACAGCTCTCATGCAGATATGAACATAGTTAGGCACTTCAGCTCAAATTCAGCCATCTAAATCTGAGGCAGAAACAAACATTTAACGTCTTTATTAGTGATCTTGTTGAGGGGACTGAGTTCACCCTCAGTAAGTTTGCAGAGGTCACCTAGTTCGGAGGGAGTGTTGATCTGCCTGAGGGGAGGAGGGTACTACAGAGGGACCTGCATAGACTGGATCAATGGGCCAAGGTAATCTGTATGAGTTTCAATAGGGCCAAGTGTCGAGTCCTGCATGTTGGTCACAACAACCCAAGAGAATATGCCCTATAAGGAGAGACTGATGGAGCTGGGGAAAAGGAGGCTGAGGGGGGACCTTAATGCTCTTTTCCAATATCTGAAAGGTGCTTACAGTGAGAAAAGAGTTGGTCTCTTCTCACTGGTGACAGATGACAGGATGAGGAGAAATGTACAATGTACAAATTGTGCCAGGGTAAGTTTACACTGGATATTAGGAAACATTTCTTTACTGAAACGGCTGTTAGGTACTGGAATAGGACCCCCAGGGAGGTGGTTGAGTCACCATCCCTGGATGTGTTTAAAAACCATTTGGATGTGATGATGATTTAGAAGAGGGCTGTCAGGGTAGAATGGTCAGGTTGTGGTTGGACTTGATAACCTTTAAGGTCTTTTTCAACCTGAGTGATTCTATGATTCTATGATTAAATGTCAGTGACAAAAATACATTAATTAAATAAAAATAATAATTTTAAAAAATGATTAAAAAGAAGATATTAATGAAGAAACACATGAACAGGTTGTCAAGAGAAGTGGCAGATGTCCCATCCCTGGAGACACCCAAGGTGAAGCCTGACAGGGCTTTGAGCAACATGATACAGCTGTACGTGTCCCTGTTCACTGTAGGGAAGTTGAATCAGGTGGCCTTTAAGAGGCATTTCTCACAATATATACTCTCATTTCACGAGGACATATTTGTGCTCCCATAATTTAAATTATGGCAGTGCTATTAACACATTTTTCCCTTTCTCTAGCATTAATGTTTGCTATTTTACAAAATTTACCTCCTCAAGATGACTGCTGGACATTTTGATATCCTGGTGATGCTGATTTCTTACCAAGATTACCGACAGACTTCCCGTGATGCATTTCAAAAGGATTAGTTTTTTGCTCTCCTTTCTCAAAGCCAAGAGTTCTCTCAAAAACAGTTTTCTGATGGATCATATAAATCCAGCAGCTCCATAATTCCCTTTAAATTTTTGAGCCCAATTCTTTAATAGTTTATATGTAGCCAACCTGCTCTCAGCTCCTGCTCAGTGTTGATATCATTGTAGTATAAAACTGAGCAGTGACTGTAATCAAAGTTTCAGTGTTTTCATCAGAACTCAGGTAGTTGCTGTGTGGGTGGCAGCAGGGCAAGGGGAGGCTGCAGGAATGCTTTTCTTGGAGACTTCCTGCTGTCAGCAAACATTAAGCCTGGGGACTGTGTGGACAAAAAAAAAAAGAAGCTGGACACAATATAATGTATTTTCACAAGGTGCTCTCTGCAGGTCACAGAGAGTTTCACGCTAAATATCTGCTGCTAACAGGTCACTGTGCTCAGCAGCACCTGTTATTGTTTCCTTTAATGTCCTATTTATTTCTACTGAATACAGAGCTTGTGGGATCTGCAGATGCCATTTAACCTTTCTGCAGGAGGACTCCTCTCAATTTAAAATACGCTGTACCTACAACAGTAACAATGTCTTACTGCTTTGGGTGTCACTTTAACTCCCACAGACCTGGCTGATTGTTTTATTTTTTTAACTCAGAATCTCGAAGTTTGGGATTCACAAGTAACAGAAGTTACAATACTTTGAAGAGTCAGTGGCAAAATAACACCCTGGCACTTCATTTGTTTAATAGCATGTGCAACTTTCCAAACTTATTTCTTCACAGCTAATCTTCTACAGCTCTTACTGCTAGTTTGAATCTGCTTTTAAACAGATGAGCAGTAGCATGACAGCCATTTACCTTTTAAATGTTCCTTGATGCTGACAGAAAGCTCCCAATTTCTGCATAATGCCGAGAATCTGCCCCAGATAACTAATGACAGTTCATCTACTTTGCTCAGTATCAAGGATAAAGTTTTTGCTCACTATTTCCAATTTATGAGAGTGATGCCTATATGTCAAACCCACACCTGAGTCCCAGCATGTTCAGCAGTCACATTGAAATACTCAGGCTATGGCTTTCATGGATCTATCTCCACGGATGCCTTGGCACATGTACCAAGAATCAAAGCTCAGAATGCTTTGTTCTGCAGGAGGCCAACTTTACTGCACAAATTGTATAAACAGAGATTACGCCACTAAAATAGAAAGGGCTGAGAATGCTCTTCGTGGTGAAAATGTAGCAGACTACTTTGAAACTCTCTGAATATCTCTGGTGGAACTTGAGCCTGTACCTATTACCAGTCTCCCTACAGTTCCAGAGTACTGTCCACGACTTCAGATAGTTCAGAGACAATTCCCAATAAGAAGCACACAAGAATAAATTGCTGAGAGACTATTTTGCGAAGATACCTATTGGCTTCAGTGTCTGGAAATGATCCTAGACATATTTATCCTAGGAAATGCTGCCATAGATTATCCTCATCAGGCACAGATTAACTATGAAGAATTTCTGGTCACCTTGACCAGAGCTCAGTGCTCCAGGCATTCTGTCTTTGTTTTCTCTCATGAGGTATGTCATGCTCAACTCCAAGGTCCCTACCTGGCTTTGTCATACTATTTTACGGTCACAAAAGTCATCCCAAAAGGGCTTTGTGTACTAATACAAAGAGGATCAGCAAGCACTCAGAATTATTAATATTCAACAAGAAGTAACATGAAATAAGCCAGAAATCAGACTGGATTTAAGGCTTTATAGACTAGCATCTTCATATCAAAGTGGGTGAAGTATCAGTGCTAGCAAACAGAGCAGTGCCAGAACATGGTGCTGTGTGGTAGTCAGCACTGACTGTCTCTGTGTGAGTTGGTCAGCATAAGGCATCCATCCATATGATGGTAGAAAGAGAGGGGAACATCTCTGTTGTCATAGGAGTTGCAAAATTGAACAGGTTGAACTTCATATAGAAGAAAAGCCCTGGCCATAGACTGGTTGCCACACACCAGATCAGGCTGCCCAGAGCCCCATCCAACCTGACCTTGAAAGTGACATCTACAACTTCTCTGGACAGCATCTTCCATGAGTAAAAAATTTCTTCCTAACTTCTAAACTAAATCTCCCTTATTTCAGTCAGAAATCATTTCCCCTTGTCCTATCTCTAGCAGTGTGAAAATTCGGACTCCCTTCCTGTAATCTTTCTTCAAATACAGGAAAGACACAAAGTTTCCTCCAAGCCTTCTCTTCTCCAGAACAGTGATGAAAGTGGAAAAGCAATTGGCTTAATACAACCTGGAGTTAAACTAATAAAACAATAATAAGGATCTAGAAGATAAAAGGTAAGAAAGAGGCACTGGGAAACCCAGAGAGTGAAAGACATCAGAGCTTCTGAGAGTGCTGCTTTACCAGTTGTTTGCAAAAGCTAAGATGACCATGTAAGAGCACTAAGCCAGCAAAACAAGGACCAATGGCAAAAATGAATAAACAGACAAGAAAATAAATAAATACAAATGTACATACATTCGTACAAACAGGTGTAAGTTATTCGAGACCAGAAAAAGTGGGAAAAAGCAGAACATACAGTAGAGCAAGCAATGTGGTCATGGCTGTTTGAGGAGTCCTTGTTGAGCAGAGCGGCATTTGATCCATGAAAGACAGAAGGGAAATAAAGCTTATTTATTTTCATACCACATGTGTCTGCCTCATTTCCACAGTCAGGGACATGTGGGATGCTTGTGCTAACCCAGGCTGAGGAGAGGATCGATGGAGGGAATGGGGGACAGATGAAACTTCCCAATATACAATACCTGAGCAATCTAAAAGGTGACAAAATTAGTGCAAATTACTCAGAAATATTGGTCAGAACTCAGTGCAGTGAAAAGAACTGAATTGTTGTGTCTTTTTATTAAGATTTTCGTGGCTAAATTTGGCATAATTTCAGCATATTATTATTTTTTAAATAGATTTTATTTTCTGTAGGAACAGAAATACTGACAAAGAAACGTAGGAGATAGGGCTTCTATGCCCAATAAAGGTAAAGTGAAGCCTAAATGATATATTCTCCCTTCTGTTAAATAAGATTTTAGTTAGAGAGTACACACTTCTTGACACATCAAAAGCTGTTCAAGAATAGAAAGTACATAAGTGCACTGAAGTGAAAACTCTGATTTGAATTGTTTTTCTGCTGCAGGCTATGAGATTTGGAGACATGCCATATAATTCAGTGCATAAATACCAAACCTGAAATATTAGCTAACAGAAACAGGAGCTGAGAAAAGCTCAGAATCTGTAAACTCACCTCAGAACAAGTTATTACACATGTGATTCTAGGATGATGGCCCCACTCCACAAATCAAACATGGTACCAAGGAGCTCTGTCATCCAAGATGCATATATTGAGGAAATTCTTTGCAGTCTTGTTGCTTCTCTTTCAATAAGATTAATATTGGGCCTTTGTCAATTCAGTGGTGCAGCTAAGCTGAAGTGATGTTTTTCTACTCTGCCTGCAGCTGACACAAAGGGTTGGATTGGTTTGTTTGACTTAACAGACTTTACACGCCAACTTGGAGATATTTACCTTTGTTCTATTGAAGTGTGGTCAGTGAAGATGAAAGATTCAATGAAGATGCCTGAGCATACATTTTCAATGTCTCTGGAGTGACTGTGTGCTGTCCTGGCTGGCCTCTCATTGTCTCTCTAGAAGAGCATGCATATCTCATAGATCTAGCCTCACACACACTATCACAACATGGATGTGCCTGGAACCCTCATGCATCCCATCTATAAGCAGAGACAAACCAGGGCAGCTAGGCTCTGCACTAAGTATCTACCTGAAAGTGACCTTCACCATCTATAGGCACTGATTTCCATTAGAGGCTATACTCCAGGTCACAGGCAGTCATATGTATCTCAATTTATATTTGCCAAAAAATAAACAGTGAGTGACAACTAAAATGATCTCAGATAGAAGAGGATTAGATTTCTCCAGAGACCTGTAGATAACTTACCCTTTTTTGGATTTGGGACAGCCTATAAAATCACAAATGACACAATGAGACTATAGTCAAGGCTTTTAGAGTTTAACCTCTGAGTATGATCATCTGCACTGAGAGGTTATAATCCTGAACAAGAGAAGATCTATGTTGTTCCCAGCTGTTTTGCATATCTTCTGTAAGACTTAATCTCTACTTCTTCATTTTCCCATTTGAACAGGGCAACAGTAATCCTTCAGAGACTTGCGTGATTATAAATGCAAGTTAAATCATTCATGTTGAGAAAGCTTTGTGGTATATGCATATGTGCCATTACCAAAGAGGAAAGTGTTAGAATTCAGGATTTTTAGCCCTTCTATGTTCGATTTGGGGACTGGTATTAATTCAAACAATTGTCCTGCATTATTGTCCTGACTCATAGCAATGAAATATTTCAGGTCTGCTTTGAACAAAAAAGGCATAAATGAAAAATAAAAACTGAAATGAATGTTAACAGGCTGTCTTTTATCCACTGAACAGTTTTATTTGCTTTTTTTTTTCTTTTATTTCATAGTGGTATTTGTATTCTTTCTTGCAACTGCTTTACCTCTTTCTTCCATATTGCCCCATTCTGTTAGGTGATTAAGTGTTGCATAACACTTCCAAACAAGCTCCATGTTTCTTGGAAGAGCATCTGTGATTTGGAGGTGGAAGCAGAGTTCAAGGCAGCCATAAAAAGTATTTTTAGTAACTTTTAAAGTGGATGATTCAGTGACTTTGGATAGATATGGGCTTTGATTGACTTTTTTTTCCCTTTTTTTTTTTTCTTTTTTTCTTTAAATGTGCATTATATAGATCTGAGCCAGCAACTCAGGCAAAAAAAGAACACCAAGAACTTGAGCTGCTGCTGTCTGTGGGTTGGCTGCTGTTAGTACCCAACAAAGCACCACATATGTGAAGGGCAAGTCACATGTTTATATTCACAGTCTCATTATGCAGTTTTATGTCTATTTTGAAGTCATCCGTCACAAGAAAATATGCTTCATTGCCATTTGCATCTTCAGCATCTCTCACTGAAATACCTATACATATCACAAAGCTCTGACGGAGTTTCAAGGCCATTCTGGGTCAGACTTCAGCAATCAGCCACTGTTTAAATGCAGTCTACCTTGTGTAACAATTCAAGTTTTGTAAGACATATTAACTGCCGAAAAATATTCCAAAAAAACAAAACAGCAGCCCAAGAACATGACCTGGCATTACAGATTAGGCATCTTTATGACCATGCAAAGAAACCAGTAATTAAAAGTGGAGTGGTGTATTTTTAATTCAGCATCACATAAACAAAGGAAAAATATAGCTTAGATCTGCCAGTATCAATAATTAAATACAAATCAAGCATTGTAATGTGCAGATAAGTAGGGACAATTTAATAGACTGAAATGATAAAACAGGAAAATGTTTACAAGAGCTGAAAAGCTTGACTTTACTTTTTGAGCACTAGTATTTAATAAAGGCATATATACAACTTGATAGAGAGATAAATATAAAGGAGTTTCAAGGAAAGCTGAAGAAATGGCTGACAGCTGCATCCAATTAAGGGGTCCAGGCCTGCCTGTAAGAACAGGGAAAGTGTTTGTAGAGTGAAGCAAGGAGTGCAATGAATGTGACATCAAAAACAACATGAGACAAATATAATGGCATGCTAATAAGAAATGTTCCTCAAGTTTGATTGAGATTAATTACTGCAGCACTTTAATAGGAAATTACAGCACTGCAGTGCAGCCACCCTGTCAGAAAGGAGTCTCCTCTCCATTCGTGTGAGTTAAGTGCACAAGTATATGTGTGTATAAGCTAAATCCTCTCCTCACATGAGAAGGCACAAAGCTGGTGGCTCTCAGAACCAAGCCCACTGTGAATCTTCACTCTGCAGTAAGTTACTGCAGCTGCAGAGAGGCAGGAGCTATTTGATAGCCATTTGTTATAGCTCAACTTAAGTCAGGTATTGTGTTTGTCATCACTGTAGCAGCTAATGAGAAACACTGTCCCAGAAGAGTAAAGCAAATAAAGGCCATATATGAAGCACTGGCTCAGGTCTAAGAGCAGGTCAGTGCAATGTGGTGATATCCACTAAGAAGCAGGTACTGCTCTTCATCAGAACTAATTATTTCAGACACAGAGGTAGGCTGATTAGTTTATAGACCTTCCTGGCCTTAAGGTATTGTTGGCATATCTGCACTGTTTTCCACTGCAAGGAGAATACACTGCCCCTAGAAAATCTACTCAAGGTAAATTGTGTCAGAAAAGGCCATTCACACTAGGAAATAATGGGGTCTCAAATAGGGGTAAGAGTTAAAGAGATAAATGAACGAGTGAAATCAATATCTGTATTAGTGGTACATCCCTTGACATATCAACTGAGATTACCTGAGCTTCAGTTCATCGTGTACGGTGCACAGCCCTGTTTAACATCTTCATTAATGATATGAATGGTAGAGTGGAGTACACCTGCAGTAAATCTCCATATGACAAAATCCTGGGGGGAGTGTCTGACCTACCAGAGAGCCATGACAACATCCAGATGGACCTTGGCAGAATGGAGAGGTGGGATGATGAGAACCTTATGGATGTCAACAAGGAATTTGCAGTGGGCTGCATGTGGAGAGGGACAACCCTAGGAACCATATGTGCTGTGGGCCACCCAGCTGGAAAGCAGTTCTGCAGAAAAGCACCTTGATGTTTTGGAGGACATAAAGTTGAACATGAGTCAATGTTGTGCCCTTGCTGATAAGAAATATGATGGTAGCTTGGGCTGCATTAAGTAAAATATCACCATCAACTCAAGATAAGTGATGGTTCCCCTCTACTCAGCAGGGATAAGGCCACACCTGGAGTTCTGTCTCGAGTACTGGGATTCCCAGTGTGAGAGACATAGACATACTCGAGTCCAGCATAGGGCCACTGAGATGTTGAATCAACTGGAGCACTTCTCCTGTGAGGATAGTTCAAAGAGAGGTAGGACTCTTATTCATGGAAAAGATGAGGCGCAGCATGATCTAATCAGTATCTATAAATATCTGAAGGGAGGATACAAGGTGGACAGAGCAAAGCTCTTTTCAGTGGTACCCAGTGCCAGAACAACAGGCAATGAACACAAACAGGGACACAAGAGGTTCTGTGTTGTGTGAGTGGCTGAGCACTGACACAAGTTGCCATGAAGGTAGACTGGCAAAGTGGGGTCTTTCCAAATCCTTAGGTAACTTCTCAGTTTTCAACTAGATCCAGGCTTTTACAAGGTGGTACCTGAAGTCACTAGCCAAGGACTTTTGTACATATTCCTGAGAGTTGTAACTTGGAGGACTTGGATCAAAACCTAAAATATATTTCAAGTTCAAAATACTGTAAAGGCAAATGCCTTCCAGGGATTAGCAGCCTTCAAGACAGAACTGAAATGCTAATTTTCATGGGCATTAATAAAATACTCTCTTATACAGTAGTGAGCCAGAAAAGTTTCCCTGAAATAAAATCACTGCCCATATGTCTTTAACCATTAGCTGATATAATGGATTTGACAGTAGATGGAACATGTGCCTAGAAGTGCTGACCCTTTCCTGAGAAATGAATAAATTTTTCATTTACGAAGCAGACTTTATATATAAATAGAATGGCAGTCATTTAGAAAGTAAGTGGTCTCCTGTGAAGATAAATAGTTGGCTGTGTTTCTGACAGTAGGGGTAAGGTTCAGAGAAGAGTACTTAGATTTATTTTACCTATAACAGTGGGGAAGTATTACCATGGAAGTAGTTTTCTGAAGTAATGTCTATCTACCCCAGCCTAGTCCACTTGAAAATAAAATACTATGATGGGAAGAGGCTTAAATGATGTTTATCTGCATTGTAAAATTTGCCCGGATGCAGCTTCAGAACAAGCTGAATCTGATTCATTTATTGTAATGTCATGCACCTATTTGCTTTGATTTCCATAGAAGCGCTATTTATTATCACCAGTTCTAATGGCTTTTAGTCCTGTATCATTAGAGCTGACAAAGGCTCAGTACTGATTATGAAATCGTCCCGGTATTAAATAACAGTAGTGCAGATAGGTTCTTTTTTCTCTGCTCTGTCTACTGTTTTCAAGATTGATACAAATTGTCTATAAATATACAAATGTTCACAGTCTCTTAGATACTGAACCAAAAGCAGATGGGGTCATATTAATGGTATATATACTTAGTTGCAAGAGGTGTTAGATAAACTCAGAGATTTGTCCAGGATTTTTCAAATTTGGTTCAGACTTGACTGAATAATGTTGCACTTCAGCCGACCTATTGACAATAGTTCCTCTGGGAAAAAATAAAAATAAAAATAAAAATAAAATTAAATAAATGCTGTCCTGAGGCATATTTATAAGTCCTTCACACATATCAGATGGATTGTTAATAAATTTTATCAACTCCGTTCTTGGTAAACACATCCTTTCCTCTGTTGCCTGCATCCCAGACACATAACTTCAGAGTACGTTTGCTCTGAGACTAACTCTGAAGTGAGAGAAAGAATAAATTTGGGCTTTCTGTACATATATATTGCTCAATATTCAGATTTGGTATTACAATCCTAAATAGCTCAGATGAATTTCAGAAACTTCCAGTAAATACAAATGTAGAGTAATTACTGAACTAAAACAGTAAATGAAACCTCCTTTACAGGAAAAGGTTGCATGAGCAATTTCATCCATGGGAATTGTATTCAGTAATATTTTAGGTGAAACTTTTATTACTTTAGTTGTGTACTTTTCTTAATCATCTCTCAAGAGAATGAGATTTTTCACTGTGTGTTAATAACTAAGTAATACTAAGCTTTATATATATATATAAATACTAAGCTTTATATATATATATATGCCACGTTTAATATATATATATATATATGCCACGTTTAATATGAATGAGAACCAAATATGCGTTCTTTATTTGGAATAGGTACATTTAGAACTCTATAAGATTAAGAAACTAAAGCTTTGGATATTTAATCAGCAGTTTTAAGCCCTTACATATTTTTCATATTTAAGTCTTATCCTTCTTTAATTTAGACTTTGGTCAACTGAAACCTATACCAGTATCAATAGCAGTATTTTGCTGAGGGTAATAATTTTAGGACCGAGCCCCTCTGTGTTACTAAAACCAAATGCTATCCCAACTTGTTAAAAAATTGAGTCAGTTTCTTATAATCTCCTTGATTTGTATTTACATTCCCAATCCATGCAAAGTGTAAAACTAGGCAGCTAGTACAGTTCTTCCTCCAAAGCCTACAGAGCGTTCCCATCCATGGTACAACTCATATTAGTTCTAGACAGTGGTCTGAGCCGAACTCGCTTTTTCTGGACTTCTTTTAGTCAGAGAATTTTTTTTTTCTCTGAAATTCACAATTGTTAATGATCTTTACCAATACAGCTGATCACCAGAATACTCTGGCTTCATTTCTTGGTTTGGGAGAAAGGCTGTGTAGACATAAGTATCTTGCCATAGTCTAAAAATGAGAAACAGGTAGTAGAGTTACATTAAATTTATTATCCTGAGTGAAGTCTAAGGTCTGAAATTTAGGATCATGGTTTTGAACTCCATTTAACTAGAACTGATCCCCCATCTAATGCTACATGGCAGTCGATGAGAAGAAGGCAAAAACTGGCTAAATTCCATAACTTCGTTGTAAGTGAAACTGAAAATACTTTACACTAGGTTTCTCTGTAGAAGCAGTACTTCAGAAATTATCCCAACTGTTCCTCAGAGAGGAAGAGAGTAGCAGAACTACTATCTGTTTCTGTCCCTCAAGGCATCCTCTGACATAGCTGCCTCCATCAGACAGAAGTCTGGAGTGCCAAATGGGGTGGCTGCTCTGTCAGTATTTTGTGTCCCTTTTTTCACTATGCAAAACAAAACACTGGTTAGATAGGAGAGGAAAATACAGGACTAACAGGAAACTAAATGAGACAAGACAAATAGGGTGTGCTGGATGTAAATTCATGAAGCTTATTCCCACTTGGCTCCCTTTAAGAGAACTCTGTCTGAATTGTTTTAGAAACTGGTATTTCCTGGAGCTGCTTACTGTGTTAGCCTTAGGAATGTCTACACAATGCAAAAGGTGAAGATAGGTAAACCTTTGTTGTTTGCATCTTAAGGTTCCATTGCCTGATTACATGATTGCCAAAATCTTCTATAAATATCTGAGTTTCCATGCAACCCTGAAGAGGCTCAACCGAGTGGACAAAGCCATTTACACCACCTCCTGTCAGTGAGTTGTTAGAAAATAGATGGAGAATATTGGTCTTGACAATCACTGTTATATGTACATCTTGTCTGAGGGACAGATTTTTCTGCAGCAGTTTTGTCAGTAAGAAATGTCTTCTGTAACACCAGGAGTGCAGAGGTTTGTAGCAGCTAGAGATGAATAAATGAATGCTGCTGCCTACAGAATTTCACCTTCTTTTTTCCCTTCAGACAGGAACTTCTGTGACACTGATTCATAAAATTGATTTTTCTGTTGACAATTATGTAGTTCCATCAAGGAACATTTTACACTCGGTGCCCTAAACTGTCTAACAACTTATGCAGGCTTCTTGATTAGATAACAGCTGAACACTTACTTGAGGTTCAGCTCTTCTTTGGTACAGGAAGGGACAGTCATGTTACATTTTCATCAAATTCTCAATTCTTTTTTCCAGTGTTTTTGAACATTGTATTTTTTTCATATTTTCCTGCAAAGAAAGTCTGTTGCAAAGTAAACCCTTATAAGGCCTATTTATGTAAGAATTCCCTCCATTCTCTTTTAACAGACACTTCATCAGGGTCTTTGCTGGTAGAAAAAATTGGAGATGATGGTTTCAAGTTGAAAGAGGGTAGATTTAAGTTAGATATAAAGAAATATTCTTCTGCAGTGAGGGTGGTGAGGCACTGGAACAGGATGCACAGAGATTGTGATTGATGCCCCATCCCCGATACTTTCAAGATGAAGTTGGATCAGACCCTGGGCAACCTGATCTAGCTGTGCATGTCCCTCTTCATTGAAGGGGAGTTGGACTAGATGGCCTCCAGAGGTCTCTTCCAACTCTAAGTGTTCTATGACTATATGAAGTCTGGAAGAAAAGTTGTGGATTACACACCTGTAGGCAAGACATTATCTTCTCCCTTGCCACAGACTCCTAGCATCACCTATGCTCTGGGATTGTAAACTCAGTCTTCCAGTACAGGAGAATAGCTGAAAGATGTAGATGTTCAGCAGAGTTGCTAAGAAACATAAATAATTTTAAAGTATGCAAGGTTGCAAGGCTAATCTAAAGTTAGACTAATACTGTGTTGCATCTCCATGGCAACCAGGACTAAATGGCATGTGAGGTGAAAGCAAAGGGGAAGACAGAATAACAATCAACAATGAATAAACTGTGACAGGACTCAGTGTGATTATGTTGTCAATGAGTTAAAGAACACTGCTACCCTGCTGGAGTTCAGCTGCGCTTCTAGAGGAGAGATGTTCTCTTTGCAGGTCCAGAGGAAATGACAGATGACATTTTTAAAGCAGTTCTATAATGCCAAGCTCCATGTCTGCTAACTACGCTTCCAGTAGTTAGCAAATGAAGAAGATGACCTGCACTTACACCATATAACAAAGCATCCTTCTTTAATATCTAGAAACAAATTTCCATTTCACTTTTAGTAACTAGGGTTTGCTTCAGATATTTTACAGTCCAGATCTGTTGTTATTGCCTCAAAGGTAGAACATGCATAACTTTGCCAGTATTGATACTGTTTTTCATATCTAAAATACCTAAAAAATATAACCTTGGCACAGAAGTCAGTTTAAAAAATACATTTTTACCAATTACTGTCTTACAGCACTGGGATTTTTTCTGTTAATATTTATGCCTCATCGCAGCCAAGGGATGAGGCCCCAGTGTGAAGAGCTGCTTTCTAAATATCCTATGGCCAAGAGAGTCAATGACTTTGAGCTTTATGGGCAGCGCTGTGGTTAAGCAGCAGAGCTAACATATACCATCATCAGGTTTTTGCCATAGAGGGGCTAATACATTGTTGTCTAATGTTCTGAACGACATGAAAGTTTCTCATGAGTATGTGGTTTCTGTGTGGTCAGTAGAAAATTCAATGGAGCTACACTCAGATTCTGATCTTGTGCTCTTGGAACTCAAGAAAATTTTATGAATTAGTTCTGTTGTACTGAATAAAACAAAAATGGATGTTTCCAGAGCAGGCAACCACGACAAAGTCACTTCAAATTCAAGTTCAGTGTCAGTAAATTTTAGGGTAATTCTGCCATGTCTACATGGGTACACACTGTCCTGGACCTCAATGTTCTGATTAAATCTCCACTAAGTGTAATGACAGGCTATTAAATAGTTCCCCTGCAGACTGAGAGTGTAATTCTTCTCACAATTCCCCCTAAAGAACGAACGTATACGGTATCTTTGGGATAGATACAGTAAGATACAGTATCATTTGAAGATACTATTTCATTTAGAAATTGATATCAGTCTCCTTCTTTGCTCAAGTATAAATTAATTGCAAAACTCCAGAAACTGAGGTAACCTTGGACATCTGACTACTAAAAAGGTTCAGTAACATTTCTCTGCCTTGCTTTTGTAACGGTAGAAGGTTAAGAGAAGTAATAAGTGATCTACTTATGTTGCAATAAATTATTTGCCTAAGGTAACCCAGTATGGCTGAGGCAGAGCAGATTGGAAATCAGTCCCTCAGAGCCTATAGATGTCCTATAACCACTCTGTCCTCTCCCCTCTTGTGTTTTTTGCTGTTCGATGCTGTGATAGTCATATCACTTCTATCCATTGGGAAAGGTGTTCTTCCTGACAGAGGAACATTTCACTTACTCCTACTGACCTTGAGTCTCATTAAGGAGAGGGGGAAAAAAAAAACCAAACAAAACTGTGAAAAAATGAAGTTGAACTCAAAGCTCATGTAAGACAGTAAATGTCTTTCAGTGTGTTTCAGTGAGCTATGGCTCAAGCCCGCAATGTTCAAGCAATAAAACACTATGACATTCACATTAGACAAGCAATGGTCCATGATGCTACATGTGGAAGTTCTCTTAACACTATAGAATTAATCTATTCAATGGTGACAGTCAATATTTGTTATGCCCAGAGAACCAGAGATGCATGTCTATGTAATGAATCAATGTCAAGTGCTTTCCCTGGAATTATTTCTATTTACTTTCTATATTATAGTTTAACACATTTTTATATATTATTAATGATGTCTGGTAAATAGACTTAAGAAAATAAATCACCAGTGAACTCATTAATGAAAGTAAAAAGGATTTTTACATGTTTGAAATAAGTTATTCAAAAAGCTCTCATTATAATGTGATTAAGTAATTATGCTGTGTTAAGTACAAAACAACTGACTTAGAAAAGTATCTAATTATGTTGGCTGGTTATAAATTTAAATGCAGATAAGTTATTCTGGTATTTCTACATAATTTCATTATTATTACAAGACTTTAGAAAACAGAGAGAGTTTGATTTGGAGTCTGAGGAAATAATCCATTGACTTTGGTGACTTTTTAAGCATACTCCTTTGCTGCAGGTTGCAAGGTAAGATCCTCAGTGACTGATAGTACAGGATAAAAATAGATAATTTATTATCCTTAAAAAAAATAAATCTGATTAATAAATTTGATGGAAGACCAGGATTTTTAAGAAGTGATTACCTTAAAGTATTTCTAGCATGGAATTTTTACTGCCTGAAAATCCCACATCTAAAACACAGAGCTAGCTTATTAGGGAAAGAAATAACTTGCTATTTTAAGCCTGTGAAGTCTGTTATCAAAATATTTCCACCCCTTTAATTGTCTATCTGCATTTTAACCTTGCAATGGTTTTCTATCTAAAAAAAAACAAGCTTAATTTTTAGAAGTTGGTCTTGGTTTGAATGTATGTCTATGGGTTTGGGTTTTTTTTAAATGTTTTCTTACCATATAAAAATTTCTCCAATGTAACCTCAAGCCATTATCAGAAAAGATTACATTCACTGGATTTGCAATGCCATCTTCGTTTCCCTTTGCAAGACACTTCCAGATTAATTATCTGCCCGTCACTGATTCCTGTGAACTTTACTGAATCTGAGTTTAAGGATTATCTTTCTCTTCATTTTTTTTTTTTTTTCCTTCTTATTTTCATCTTTTTTCTTATTGAGAGGTTCTTTTTCAATTTGGAAGCTGCTGCTGCCAGAAGCCATTCTTTCACTCAGTCACATTCCTCAGGTTGAAAATTCACCCTGTTATCTGATCCCTGAAACCTGAGCAGATAGAACAGTCCAGGAGTGAGAAATTGTGCTACCATCAGGTATCCTTATCTTCCTGAGGTAGATGTTCTCCATCAGTAAAATTCAACCCTACACAGGCTAAAAAACCCTAAAAAACTATAGGAATTAAGGGTTTCTTAAGTATAGGTAATAGGCAATTCTCATGGGAGTAAATAAATTCACAGTAGCTAAACAGCACAGGAAAACTATGTTTTATAGTGCATTTATAGCAGTATTGACTTCTAATTAACTTATTGACCTTTATTTTGACTTCTACTGACCTCTTATAGTTTTGTAATTGACAGGCTGATAACCCAAAGTTTGCTGCAGGTGGCCCTTAGACAGTTCCTGAGGAAGTGGAGAGTAGCTTTTCTGCACACATTTTCAGGAAAACTCAAGTAAAATAGGATGCAGTCCCATGTATTTAAAAGTATATCTCAGTGCCATTTTATCAAAGGATATGCATACGTGCTTCTTTGCATTCACTTGTAAAGCAAGCCAGTAACCATGAGAAAACACAGAGAAGCATGCATCTCCTCTGCACCAGATCCCTGAGTGGTGAAATGCGTCTTCTGTCTTTTAAGGCATGATACCTTCTGAAGGTCCCTTTGGGATGCAGTAACCTTATATCACTAAAACCATAGTTCTGTGCGTTTTATGTGATTAAATAAATATTAATCCGTATTGCTTAAGACCCCAAGGAAGATTAATTAGTCAGGATGAGAAGTCTAGATGATGGGTGCTGAGATGAGCAGAATAAGGGACATCTATTTTCCACAGGAAAAATCATAGAGAGATATTAGCATTAGCAGTATACTTATACTTCTGCTACCCCAGTGGCCTGTTCCTTTTGGATTGAGTACATTGCTGGCTTTCTTCTAGAGACCACTGCTGAATCCTGAGAGTGAAAGCCTCAGTGAGAAGTATCTGTGCAGTTGATGAGGTAATTCCTACTTCATTCTCTCCCAAGAGTACATTTCTTTTCGATGTTATTATTCCAACTGTGAAAACAGGAAAACAATATTCATTTTACTTCATATACAAAACAGCACAAGAAAACGTCAATACCCACATACTCCAAATATATCCCCAGTTCTTGTCTGATCTACAAAGATCTAAACCATCTACAGACCATTTTGTATTCATTATATTTTTTCACTTATTAACACCTTGTCTTTAAAGTATTACTGATGCAGTCTGGCCTTGTTGCTTCATGAAATAAACATAAACATCATTTTTTTTTACTTTTTTTTTTTTTTGTCTAAATATTTTTGTTGTTTTACGTGATGGTGCTTTTGGTGGTGATTAATGCTTAAAACACAGTATCCTTATTAGATACCTTATTAGAGTTGCTGCTCTGAACTATATGCATTCCATTTACTTATCCCTAGAGAGGCCAAGGTACCAGAGCAATGCTTCAAGAAACATTTGTTGGTATTCCCAGTATTCCCTTGGGACAACTCTTTTTGTGCTTCTTGTGCAGATAATCTCCACATTCATAGATAAGCAATTCTTCCAGGATTCTGAAGAGGAGACTGTTCAGTAGCTGTGCTGGCTTGCTTTGAGAGTTCTTAAAAACATCAACATTTAGTTGTCGAGAAAGAAATATAAAAATGTTTGCTGGAATCACTGGGATTTCTGCATTTTCTGTTAGCAGCCAGAAGAAATACAGTGAATTTGCATTATTCATTTCTTTTGACTGGTCACACTGAGGAAATCACAAGTCTTTTTTTCTTTTTTTTTTTTTGCCTGGATTTTTCCAATTGTCTGTAGCAATACATTTTTATTTATCCTTAAGAAATGAAAAAAGTGGCTGATATAAGTAGATTTAAGAATACAAGGTTTATCCTTAGCACTATCTGCATAATGATATCTTTCATTGAAGGTCATTACCTTTTGTGCTCTAAGCTAAAAGGAACTTTTATTTTTCTAAATTGTATTTAGAATTTTTTGCTTAAAGCTTTCTCATTGGAAAAAAAAATACACCAACATTCTTACAATTCTCATGACACAGGAGGACAACTTTCCCACACCATCTTCCACTTATACACCTGCTAGTTCAGTTTTCCCCAGAAAGATGAAACTAGACCTTCTCCAGCCATCCAGCTAAAGAAGGATAAAAAGGATCAAATGGAGAAAAAAATTTTAGCAGTGCAAACAGTTTTTTTCTACCTTCATCAGCAAAGTTATGTGAGATGATTTCTATCAAAACTGCCTGCATGCTTCCAATCCATTGTGGTAAGGTATGGTACAGTTTTGCCTCAACCCCTAGCAGTGGTAACTTAGAACAAGACTTTTGACATATTGTTATAGAACATGTGCATATATACCCAGTCATTAGGCCACATCACAGCTGATGAACAATTAATTACTCTGGTTTTTCATATATTTGATAATTATTGTGAGGAATCTGTAGGTTGAAACATTTGCGCACCACAAACACAACCAGTTTTCAGCGCTGCTTATGGATGTCATACAAAAACATTTATAAGGAACATGCATACCTAATATCTGTAAACCTGACAACTATCTGCCTCATAATACACCACGACTTAGCTGAAAACTTTAAGGATATAGGGTAGTCTGAGAAATCCATAATGGATTTTTGCCAGAACATGTGCTCCATAAAACTCATTGACTGTTTATCTGAGTTATTTATTTCATTAGAAATAAGGACTCCAGTAATCCTAAAGAAGGATTAAAACACTGCCCAATAAAAAGTGGAGGATCAATTTCTGCTAATCACACTGTCTACTGTCAAATGGGCTTTGTAGAGCCAGTAATAATAGAATACAAATGGAGATAATGGAGAAACAAACTATCTAGAAAAAAATAAACGCCATTTTCCCACTTGATTTTAATATAAGGAAGAATCCTGTCTATATGAAAAGTATCTGAGTGATTCCCAGCATACATAAGCAAGGGCAGGCTGGGAATTCAGTCTATTCTTTTTGTTACAGATGACTCCTGCATTTTTGATTTGTTGGAATATCACATTGTCTCTGAATCTCCAGGGTCCCAAATCTGCAATTCTTTTTGTTTTGTTGTGTTTTCTTTTGGCTTGGTGAACGCTTTAATTTGTTTCATCAGACATTTTCCTCTCCATTTAACCAGTATAAGAAGGCCTTATACAAGGGGAGCTGTGCAGCTGAAACAGTTTGTGTCTGTAGAGGAGACTGAAGCACTCTGGGGAGACATAACATAAAACTGCAAAGTATTTTTGCTGTTACAGTCAAACTCAAACTCTCAGCGGAGCAATATGAAAAGAATGTTAGCTGTGAAATGCACAGTCTGTGAGTGATGCAGACATTTACCGACAGTGGTGAGCAAGTGCTGGGGTCTGCCTCATCCACACAGCCATGGAAACAGTTTCTCAGTACTGAGTGAAGCTTTTCTCCTCTGGAAACCATGCTGCACCCTTCTTAAAAACTGGGAAAGACGGTGGTAGTTTGTTGCTTTGGTGCTGACATGTTGCTGCCTCATATTTCACAATGTAATGACATACTGTGAAATGATTAAGAGGGAAATAGTGTATTTTCCTCTCCTATTCTGTTTTGTGTTCTGAATAAGTGCAGCTTCCTGATTTTGTCCATCTTTCTGTGCACATGGCCTGAAGCAAATTGCTGCAAGATTTCAATGGCTGTACTGGCCTTTGGCCCAGCTTATTGATACTAAGCCAGGTACAGCATTGGCTCAAGTGCCCCATGTCTGCTTCCAGAGCTAGGTCAAGATTTATGTCCTAGAAATATTTGGCTTTTCTCTGAAGACAACAACAACAAGAACAACTAAACAAAGCAAAAGAGAAGATGCTGAAAGAGAAAAATCCAATACAGACACTGGTGCATCGTGAGCAAGACTAAAGGGCTAAAGACACCAACATGCCTCCTACAGATAGCGATACTTGAGCCACTGGAGATATAGAATGCTTTTAGGGTACTCCTCACAGAGTGTTTTCACTTATAATGAGCCTGGTATTAAGCATTCAGAGAGGTAGAACTGCCTTAGAACTGCTATGCAGCTATGAAATCCATAGGAACTAAGGAAACCCAGTATATGACAATGCTCAGGATCATTCCAGTTTGACCAGCACGTAGCTGGTGAGTGTACAGGAATCCCTCAAGTTCATAGGTTTTTGTGTGCTTGAGAAAAGGCTTCCTTCTTCACTAATCATGTTTGGAAGCAGAGACTATAATTGAGAGGCCCTCAAATCCTCAGTATTAAGGGCGCTGGAGAGGGGAAAACCCATGACGCTCCATATAGAAAAACTAAAAAAAAATAAAATAAATTAACATTTATTATTAACAGGATTGAATTCCTTATGTAGGTATCTTCACTGCAATGCTTTTATGATTGTAAAAATCAAATGTAAGTAATAAGTGAGGCACTAGAACAGGTTGCCTCCTGTCCCTAAAACTTCTAAGATGAGGCTGGATCAGGCCCTGGGTAACCAGATCTAGCTGTACGTGTCCAGACTCCTTGCAGGAGAGTTGGACTAGATGACCTTTAAAGGTCCCTTCAAACTGTAAGGTTTCTGTGATTATGTCTCTATGATTCTGTATTGTGACCCCTAAGCACTCCCACCTTTACCCACAACACAAACACGGCTAAGTTGCTCAGTTTATTGAAACTTATGTTGCTTATCTTTCTGGAGGCCTATCTGTGGCTGGACATGTTTCTGAAACACAATAGGGTGGCAAATGTAAGGTTAGTGTTCACAAATTTTCCAAGTGGGCTGGAAGCTGCTGCTGAACTAATGACTCATTTTCTCTATCTGCAGAACATAGACAGGAACAGCAGGTGTTTATTTTTTTTTCCCCCTCCTGCTGGTGTATCATTTACGAAGAAATATGTGTCAGAAGAATGAGAAAATAATGAAAAGATAAATTCTTTGGACATGACACAGCTAACTTGTGATGAGCTGATGAAGAGCAGTGGAAGCATCAAAACTTTCAGAGCAAACAAACTTTATAAAGTTTATAGAGCAGTTAAAAGAGAGAAATTTTCTTGCACACTTTTCAACTATAGTAAATATTCCAACCATCACCCACTGTCCTCCAGAAATGGTTTTGCTCTTCTGCTAAAAACCAAGGAAGAGCCACAGAACTCCTAGATGAGATAGGGGAAAAAAGCAATACTCCAAAGATTAAGTCACTCACACAAGATCACACAGGAAATCTGACAGAGTTGCTGCAGGGTTCCCAAATTCTGTCCTGTTCACATCATTGCAGAAGTATTATGCATCCAAGTAGGGTACACCATTTGGAAAGGTTTAGGAAAACACTATTTTTGTTGGAAAATTACCATTTGTTGTCAGTTTTCCTATGACTAAAAGAGTTTTGTTGAAACTTTGGCCAGAAGAGAAACTTTGAACCAAAGATGGAAATTCTAGTCAAAATCAGGGAGGATGAAACAGCAGCAAGCCAGTATCCCAGAGTCTAGTATTGCCTTAAGGTACAGGAAAATCAGATCAAATTCCTAATTCAATTAATATTCCACTACTTATGAAGGACAAAACAGCTGTAAGAAAAGAGCACAAGACAGTCTGGAGGCTAAGATATTAAGTGTGAGTGCAGATAACACAGATTTTCTTATCAGAGGTTCTTGCTCTCAGCCTCTGGCTGAAGACTGCCCCAAAGGGCTCTCTGTAGATTTCTGTAGCTGATTAAAAAGTTGGACTTTTTAAGTTTCGGGTTTAATTTTGTTCTTTAAATTGAAAAAAACATTGTCATCTTGAAAGACATCTGACATTTTAACTTCAAAAATTACTCCTCGGGCAGAAAAAAAAGTTATGTCCTTTATTTCTTCCCCAGGTGTAATATCAACAATATCCTTATAGAATCGTATATGAAATATGGCATAGTGGACATAAAACATGTGCTTGCTTTTAAAGATTCAGCCTTCTGCATCGTACATGAATGTCCAGACAGCATACATTAAAAATGTCTTTGCTTTTCACAATTTGGCGGCCTGTTCTGCATACACACCTGATGTAACAGGACCTGAATGCTCAGCTCTTTGAAAACGGGGCCTGTGCATCTCCTCTGCTTCTGTACAAAGCTCAGAGCAGTTTTAAGCTGAGATAAAATTCATTTCCTTTTAAGTGTGTTTCTGGGTCATGGTTGTTTATGCTGTTTCTAATTTCTAGATGATAGAAAGCTAGCTTTTCTCAGCTTGAAATTCCTCAGGTCTGAAATCGACAGGTGTGTTGTTTGTTGCTGCTGTTGCTGTTACCTTTTGTTTATGAGCTGGGATGCCAATGTTCCAACCTCATTTCTTTCATGCATTTTCCACATCATTAACTGTTTAAATTTCCTGTGCTTGGACGGCTGTTATTTCTCACTATCAATTCCCTCCAACAGGGCTGTATTAAAATGCAAAAACTGTTATACAATCAGAATAGGAAAAAGACCAGATGGCATCAATAACTGCTAATATACCCCCTTGTTTATGCTCCAGCATGTGTCTGATAGATGGGGTATGTGTGAGCCACTGATATTCTGTTTGTGTCATCATTTGTTGAGTTTGTTTCTTACTTAACCATATGTTCCCAAGGAAACCTTGAGAGTATAAGGACATTTCACATGCCCCCTTACCTCAGATACGTCTGAAATGGACCTACAGAATGGACAGGTTTTTAAAACCTTAACTCTTTATAGTCAGGAAATATGTCCCACAGAAAGAAACCTGTTTTTTTCCTGAGTTTCTATCCCTGCTTCTTCTCCAATTGCTTTCTAACCAAAACCAACCAGACCACCTCTTTACTGGGCTCTCAGTTGTACAGTCTCTAGAGCTGTGGTTTCGGTATATATTTATTTATCCAAATACCAGAAGGATGATCAGTATTTTCAGGCAGTACTTGGAGTCACTTTCATTGTTCAAGGTCCTAAGACACACAGAATCAAAGAGTCATAGAATGGCTTATTTTGGAGGGGATCTTAAAGGTCATTTAGTTCCAAGTCACCTAAGCTGTAGTTTCAATCCAACTAAATTCTTAGACCTTTATGAAAGCAATCCAGAATGCAGACTGACACTCACTGGCTGGCTGTGCAGCCAATGAAAAGCAGCAGTCACATCCCTGAAATCTTACATCTGGAGTAAATGGGTAAATATGCCATCTTAGTGCCTCTGTACCATTCATGCAGTCAGCTTCCATCTGGCAGGCATGGGTAGCAGGTTGGCCCCATGCTCTTGCTGCTGAGTATTCAAGTGAGCTAAGGATTTAATGTACCATGTTCTCAAACCAGAGAGGTCACAGTCACAGCAGAGGGATTTGTCTTCATAGTTTGTGACATCAAATTTGGAGAGTAGGGACATCTTGGGAAAGCAGAAGGGAATGTAATTTTATCAAGGTTCTAATGATACTAAGTTGAATTTAAACAAAAAAGGTGGGGGGGGGGCGAGGGTGGGGGGGAGGCTGGGGTAGCCTGATTATAGTGCGGTTACTTTGGATCTGAAGGAGTATGTTATTTACACTCCACTGTGAGTTTTAGGACAGGGTTCTTATTTCCCAGCTTCCCAAAAATTCCCAGACTAAATTTGGTAGCTGGCAATAAAATCACAGACTTCTGAGCAAGTCCCTTCTGTTCCTATTATAGTTAATAGAAAACAAGTTCACAGAGTCAAAGAAGTTTAGGGTGACTCATTTAACCAAACATATGTGTCTACTGTGGGATGACATGAATCACACAGCCCATGCTCCATTGATTATCCAGGAACCCAAAGACAACTTCTAAAATTGCTGATGCCACATTACGTTGTCTCAAATGGTAGCTTAATTATTGTGCTTTGCCTCCCACCTTAGTTTCTTGACTTATGACAGAGAGATCATACCATCAGCTTCTCAGTGTGCAAAAGATAAATATAACGAGCTCATGTTTGTAGAGTGCTAAGAAAATATTAAATCCAACAAGCTGTGCCTTAACGATATATTCTCGACTCATACCGATGAAGACATTCTGTTTACATATAGACAGCGAGAGAGCCATAAGCTCTGATTATGTTAGCAGCTCTTCAGGGTCTTCACATGACTTTCAACATTAGGTATTTTTTAAACAGGAATGTTGGAAAAATTGCCTAGAGTAAAGCAGAAGGTTAGCAGCTGAGCTATGGGTAATGAATTTTTGCACATAGTTCCTGTGGATTGCTAATTGGCAGCTATAATGTAACTCTGCCTTGAGCAACCTGCAATTCCCTCATCTACTCCTGAGGGAATACAGATGAATTTTATGTCTCATTTTCTGTGTTAGATGCTGAATCTCTGAGAAAAGCCGTGGAATCTTTTACGTTGGAAAGAGCCAGATAAATATTATTACTTATCATTGCAAGTCAGGTAATTTGTTCCAAAATTTCTACAGCGTTCATGTATCTAATGAGTCAGGGTGTTTTATACCTCATCAGTCTTCAGCTGATATTTTATGGCTTTCTTGTATCAGAAAGAAACAATTACCGTGGTTGTTAAAAGCGCATTTCAGTACAGAATTATTGTTATCGTCTATATATTACAAAAATGTCTTAAAACAAATCTTGGCTACAGTATTTCATCAAGGCAACTATGATAAATCAGTGTCAGCAGTAACAGTTGAAATTTGTGGTATCAAGATACCAAAATTGTTCACTGATTCTCCCGGACAAAATTTTCAACAGAAGAGAAATTGCAGTGTGCTTAAATGGTGGTAAGATACTGTAGACATGAGATAATCTGTGAAGTGATAAAGTCAGATGATAAAATTTTCATTATAGCCATTCATATAAAAGATGACTGGATGGGATAATCATTTTAGGAGCATAACACTATCCACATATATTTAGTCTATTCAGTAACAGTCTGATTTGTCCTTCTCCTCCCCAAAGTAATCATGAAAATTACAGTCAGAAAGACTAAACTGCACGACCACATCCGACTTATAAGACTGTCATAAAATAAAGAAAGGCAATCAGAACACATAGTGCAAACACATCAAGAGTATTTCATTGGAGCTATATTAGTGCAGTTGCAGGAAATTTATTTAAGCAGAAATAGTTTGCACTAAGTCCAGACTTGGCCATGATTATTGCAGTAGGATCATGATCAGGTTGTCACTGAAAGACCTGAGGCTGTATATAAATACTTGGAAGCCAAGGATGGAGTAGTTTCCCCCCAGGGCACCTTGCTGTGACCCAGTGATAGATGAGTTATAAATGTGATCTGAGACTAATAAGACAAGCTTAAAAAGACAGGAACTGTCATAATGTACTTCTAGCAATGGGAAATGAGTGTACTATAAAAAATGAGGAATTAATAGCAGTACTGCAGAAAAGGACCTGGAGATGATTATGGATGACTACTCTGACACCAATCCCCGCTGCCAAAAGAACATTTAATTTTGGAAGAATCTTCTGTGTATAAGACATGTATGTAAAATATTGGTGATAATTATTCCACTGTTTTTAGTTGTGGGGAAGACTGATTGAGAACTCAGTGACAAGCTCTGGGCACCAGATATTATAAATGACTTTGAATTGTGCACAAAAGAAAAAGATGGGGGGGAAAAAAAGGACAGCAAGCATTGTTGTAAGCAGGGCGTGAGAAGGAAAGTCAGCAAGAACTGAGATTAGAGGAAACATGCTGGATGTTTTCAAATATTCTAAAGCAGTTGAGTTTCATGTTATCTGCAAAAAGAACAAGAAGAAATCGAGAACAATTTGTACCTCCCTCAGCTACAAAATTCCATGCGTGAGGATGGTGACATTGATTGACAAGGAATGTAGCAGGCTCTCATTCACTGGATAGCTCTAAAAAGAGATCAGACAAGGTCAGCATATCTGAACATGGAAACTGCCTACACAATCACTGGAGGTCCCAGATGCTTATGGTTCTGCTCTCCAAACTTATTCCTACTATTTTGCATTGGCAGAGAAGAGAAGGCTAAGTAACGGAATATATTCATAATGAGCTACAGCTAGATCCAGTGCAGATTATAAGTTATACAAAAGAATCATCTTTGGCACACACATACTGACCTGTGTACAGGGGAGCTAATACAGGAGCTGCTACAGATAATGTCATGTTACGAAGGCTGGCTTAGCCTGGATTTTATGTAGCCCTTCAACTGCTATCCAGAGGCTTTCCCTGTAGCAGAGAGGACAATAAAGTGTAACGAGTGCAGTCCACATAATTTTGGGATTTCTTTGAGCTGCCTTGTAGGAACAGTCTACAATGGAAACACCTCAGAGGGAATCAGCCGAAGAAATGTGTTTATTCTGACATTTCTGTGCAGACAGGTTTTCAGAGGCATTAACATACATCATCTTGGATAAGCTAAGAACACTGAAAAACACATACCCTAAACTATTATTTCAGCAACAGGTTCCCTCAAAAGTAATCTGTTCTTCTTCAGAGCCCATATCTGCCCCCTTGCATCCTCACAGAGTGCTTCAGCAAATGGTCACCTTCACAGCCTTCTCTGTTGCTCCTCCTCTAGGACATTTCACCACCTTTAATACCAAACCAGCATCAAACTTGGCAGTCCTTCACATGTTGTCTCCCATCTTCCAGAAACCAGGGATGTGGAAGTGGCTAATTGTACATGTCATCTTGCTGGGCTTGAATTGCACTCAGGAAAAGCAAGTGTGATCCAGCTAAGAGCAATTTGTATCTGTTAGCAGTTATGAAAATCTTGTTTGGACAGCACAGAAAGGAGTGTGAACTAATCTTTCTTTTGAAAAAGTGTGAGGCCCTTGAGGTGATCTATTTTGCTACACGCTCATTAACTGCAGTTTTGCTCAAAAGTTCTTTTGCTATCCAGTCTCTCCTCAGAAAAGGGTCAGTCTTGTTTCCCTGCCAAACTAATTTGCTCATCATGTAAAATTTATAGCAAGTTTTACTTGTGTTGTTTTTCAGGAGGATAGATTATTTTGTGGCACAATATTATGCCTTGAATGATGTAGATACATCAGGACAAACCAGTTGTTATCCTGGCTGTTTGAACAGAAATCAGAGGGGACTGATTACAGTATTTGTACCTCCCTTCTCTCTTCAGTGCGATGCTTCCTATTTTCCACCCATACTTCTGTCTAAAACCAAGAAACATATATTCACATGTACTGGCAGCTCATATGTATTGAAATAAATTGTGCTAAACTATATTTATACTTGATATTATTTTATATTTTAAAAAATTGTTCATAGCGTAAAAACGTCTTATTTCTAGTACGGTGTCATTGGAAACAGAGCCCTTACACTGAAAAATATATATATATAAAATAAACATGTTGCCTTCATAAAGATCTATACATTAATTTCAATAAGTGAAAAATAGGTTGGATAAAATAAAATTGTGCCACATTTCTTAAGTATAGTAAAATAAAAATTTCTGTGTTCAGTGGCAGCTCCTTGAAGAAGCTGGAGATATTCCTTGGAATTACATAGGGAAATAAACAATGTAAAATACAGGGTTAATGAATAACAAGATATATCAAAACCCATTATGAGTACTGTCTTCTAAAGTGAAATAATTCTGTGGCTCTCAAATAACCCAAATAGTCTATCACACTGACAGGTCTCAAATGGTCTACTTGACAAACTCCTTCGAATCTGCTTGTTTACCACATGTAAGTGGTACCATATCTCTCTCATTTCATAAAGTATTTATTGCTTTCCCATTGACAACTGGTGTGGCAGCTATGTAATTTTAGTTTTTATTCCAAGCTGAGGAAATCAGAGTGCTTAACTCTAACTAATTAAACTTTCATTTTGCCTAAAGCAACTAATATAACTTAAATAGACTGGGCAAGAGATTTCCTCAAAGTTATGTACTGATTTTGTGTCATAAAATTATGATTTTCAATAACTAGGTGAGGTTAAATCACCAAGAGAGATCTTGTTCTGTGAACTCAGTTCTGCGACAGTTGGAGATCTCAGACAGAAACTTTGTAACTGTTCTTTAATTAAGACGGAAGAATGATTGCCCTAATCGTGAGAAACCGTGGGTATCACTACTAACACAATCAGCAGCAGATCAGGATGCACTTTTCTGGAGCAGCATTTCCTGTTGCAGTGTGTCAGTGTGTGAAGATATAAGGAGGAGCAAACAGTCTCTGAGGATCACTTCCATATTGCCTAACTACATACTCTGAAATGCTCTAACATGGCCTGCTCTTCTGGTTGGAGGTACACAAAAGTAAAGTGAACAACAGTCTCTGCCTGAGAATATTCTTTACCTCAGGATTTGAGAAGACAAATTCAGATCGGTCTCTGTGATTTAAATTTTGGCCTCAAGAAAATAAGGAGTAACAACCACACTATTACCCATACCATGTTGAAGAAATTTTCTGTGTATTTCACTAGGTTGTGACTGAAGTGAGAACACGAGTCATATTAGGTAGACAGAAGATGTTGAATAGGAAGACAGCCTAGTAGTGGCAACCAGGTGTTCCAGCATGTGGCAGCTGAACGCTGCTGGGCTGTTCAAAGCATGTCCATGAATATGTACAGAAGGGATATGGCAGAATAAACACTCCGAGGAAGGAAAGGAAAATAATGGAGAATGTCTCTTGTTGACTTCCACTATCCACAAATAAAACAGATGGATATCTGCTGAAAGATGAAGCCTTGAGAAATTTATCTGCTTCCTCCATACGTGACACATCCCTTCACTTGCACTGACATATAACCAGGAGGAGTGCACAGTCCTCTGTTATCCTTTCTAAAGCATTTTGTCTTCTGCCTGTGTGTTTCTGTAACCTGGACATAGACTTGTTTGCCAAGAAATCTCTTTTACCACGCTGATATAGTCCAAAGCCAGATTATGGAGATAAGTCCTCTGCACCAAGCCTCATCCAGTTGCCTGGTAATAAACTGTGCTACAGTTACATTCCCTCTGCTCATCTCCAGTTGCTTGTTTAGTGAGCAACTGACTGGAGCCTGCTTTCATTGGCTCCTGTGATGTGACAAATGGCAGCAGATACAGCAGTCAGCACCAGGACAGCAGCAAACAGCGTAAAGTTAATGTGATGGAGCTGGTCAAAGAGCACACAGAGCACTCGTTATCTCACAAACTCAAAGATCATCAGACACTATTCCTCTTATCCAGGCTAACTGGAGAATACGGTAACATCCAGGCATTAAGTAGCCAAAGACAAACAGGGAAAACTGCTGGAAAAAAAGCAACTGCTTTACTAAGAAATCAGAGTGAGTTGGCACTTTGCAGTTTGTGCATCCAGACCAAACAATATAATTGTTACTGGTTTAATTTGGAAAAGAAAATAAGCCAAGAATCTTATTTTTTCTGCTAAATTTACCTTCATCTGATTACCTTGTCATCCACTGTTTTCTCAGTCTTTCTCAAAACATCCCTAGCTGAGACTTATTCTTCACTTCGCTACAGGACACAGAGCAATTTACAGCCTAGATGTTTCTGAAAGAGAGCACTAACTTAACACACATTATTAATTTACTATTTCCATGAACAGTAAGTTTAAAATTTTCAAGTTTATATTCAAAAACCAAAAACAAAAGAAAAACCTTTTCATCGCCCATAGCTAAAAAAATAATTGTTCCTGGGGGTAACACTGGTGAGGAGGCTGGGAATTAGGGAAAAGCTGGGGGAGAAAGAAGTTTGAGTACCTGAATCAGTAGCACAGCTCAAACTCTGAATATATCAGTTCAGCCTGTAGAGCTAAATATTGTGCGAAGCATACATTAATTAATTTCTCATAGCAAGTCTATCTGAGAAAGTGAGAATTTATTTTTCTGCATTCTAGAAGAAGAAAAG
Source organism: Coturnix japonica (assembly GCF_054131305.1). Taxonomy (NCBI): domain Eukaryota; kingdom Metazoa; phylum Chordata; class Aves; order Galliformes; family Phasianidae; genus Coturnix; species Coturnix japonica. The sequence goes on along the minus strand of NC_140664.1, from coordinate 7,773,001 downwards.
GTAGCCAAATTAGCTTATTACTCATGTACACTTATTTCATTGCTAGTCTCTTTACATGTCTTAAAAGTAGGAGGGTCTAATGACTATAAATAAATAATATGCTAATGGAGAATGAATCCACAGCTTCAGCTTCCACTTGCTTCAATATAGAAAGAGGTATCGAATTAAACTTTATGGGCTGTTGTTACTCCACTCTGTTCAGGACAACACTTTAATGACGTTTTCCTATGCACCTGTATCAGTAGCACGGAGAGTCTGGGATAGAAATTTGCTTCCAGATAAGATTTCATGTAAAGTGCAGTGGCATTTCTGAGAGGGATAAGTCAGTTCACATCCAATATCACCCTGTCTTTGCTGTCAGGAGAGAGAGGTACGCTGCTTTTGACAAGGGCTATGCTAGAGTTACATGGAAGTTACACATGAGACATTTCAACATGTCTCCTCATCTGTTCTTCTCACTTGTTTTCAGCGAGTTACATGGCCTGACACTATGAAGTTCGGCTGCCTTGCTGAATACTGAATTCCCAGGATAAACAGTAGTTTACCACGTAAACTTTAAAACAACAAAAACAACAAAAAGTAAATCTAGAAGGATACCATTGCTCAGGGGATTTCACTGATCTTCCAGCCAAAACCATTCTACAATTCTGTGATTCTATGACTGCAGTTTTGTCATGAAGAAAGTAGAGACCTACACAATTTGTATTCACCAGTGTAAGTGATATTGTACTTGGCCTATCTCCAGTTAGATCCAAGCATCAGGGCTTGGTAAGCTTTTAACTGGTGCATTAGTATGTTTCAGATTCATATAGACATGTAGAATTATTAGCAGCAATCAATATAATTAATTATCTACTATTAGTTGTGCCCGTATTTTGATAGGACTCTTACGGAGAGTGAGATAATTAGGCATATTAGCTGAAAGACATCCAGACAGACAGATTATATCTAAAATGATTAAATGATAATAAGACACATTTTTTGCCTTCACGAATAATTCTGTATGTGAGATTGTAGAAAAAAACAATAAAGTTTACAAGTAATAAATCAGGGCAATGTTAAAGCTGATGATAATTGCACTGCAAATAGAACTTGGAAAAATGTTCTGGCACAGAATTTGTCACTGCTGAGCAGTACAGCTGTGAGGGCCAACTAGTCACAAGCTCAGGGACAGTCTGATCCAAAGAAAAGGTGATACTTGGGTGGAGATGACACAAGATAATACACATGCTTTCATTTCTTAAGATGCCCTTTTGTTTCAAAATTAAATAGGAAACTCAAAAAGACTAATTAAACCCAAGGCAAAATGGTATTTTTATATGCGATCACTCTCTTCACTTTTGGACACAAAATGCAAAAAGAAAAAAAAGTAGTTTTGTTGCAATAGAACACTGGCTGTCAACTCCCAAACCAGATATTGTTCTTTTTTTTTTTTACTTCAAGAAAAATAAATTGATTTTTATATAATCTAAAATGACTTTTCCCCTTACTCTGTTTGTTGGTATTTTTTATTTTGTATGTTCAGTTGAACAACAAAAAGCCTTTGCCTTAGGCATGACCCCAATAGAAACTTTTTACTTCGACACAATGTTAGCTGCATTTTACATTCCAATAAGAAACCCTTCAGATAGAACAATGATTTCTCTGGCTTATTAAAAATGTCACCACTCTCTGGTGTGCTGCTCTGAAAAGGAACATTAAAACCCATCTGTGAAAGACAGGAGGCAAGATAAGAAGTGATTACTAGATAAATACAAGAAAGGGGGGTGCAAAAGTTATGTTACCCTTACAAGAAATGTAGTAGCAGTAATGCACTTCTATAAGTAAAGATGCAATGACAAAGTTAGTTCAAAACAAAAAACATTTTCGTTGTCATATTTATGCCATGAAAGGATAAAGGTTTACTCAGCCCAGTGCTGTCCTAGGTAACATGTCAACACTCTATGGTTCTACAGGGCAAGGCACTGTGTCAGCCCTAAAACCTGTTTAACAACATCCACATGACCACTGGTAACTCTGATGCATAACAGCTGGTGAGAATCACAGTATCACAACAGAAAATAATGTTGTGGACATGGGCATGTGTACATGTTTATGACACAACGTGGATGAGTGTGTGTGGGCTTTTGAGAACAGTACTGCACAAAGAACAGTATAGGTTTGTAGTATCTTTAGCAAGATGCTACTATCAAAACAAGAATATGTATTTCTCATAGTGAGTAAAAATAGAAAATACATCTATTATCTATGTAAAGGAGCATAGACCTCTCTTTCACAAACCCATTTTGTGCCCAGTACGAGCTGACATCCATCCTAATGCACCTGGGGATCACAATAAGATCTGTTAGGCTTATTGTGCTGGCCCAGAACTTTGCAAGATGTTAAAGCGCTAATAAAACATATGTGCACAATTTTATCAAACTTTATCAGATGTTTTAATAAGTTGTTGCATGTCTTCACTTGCTATAGACTGGGGATTTTTCTGATTCTTTCCAACATCATGGGACTGAAGCAACATAGCCGCAGTCAAGAATGAGTGTGAAGAAGAAAGCTGTAAAGTCCTTTGCAAGGTAAGGAACATTTTTTCCCCCCAACACAAAAGAGCAAAATATTTTCAACTTGATAATGAACATTATCAACTGCTGCAGTTTGTACAGAACTGATACCTAAACCTCAGTGTTTTTATCACTGTTTGCCATTTTAAAGGCAAACAAGAAAAATTTTATTGAGGTATATAAAGTTCTGGTGAGAATGGACCCTGCTGTCACCAAGTTAATAGCTGTCTACATGTGGTAACCTGCCCAGACCAATAATTCTGGCTTTTGGTGGCTTACTGTGCAGTGCAGATGGTACGTCACTGCACAACTGGGATCATATAAGACAGATAGCTGTTCTCGTTAGTCCAGGTAATTTGGGGACAGATTAACCAGCACAAAATCCTGTTTCCAACAAGGACCAGCAAGTGGATACAAAGGAAGAAGTACAAGAAAATGGTAGACATGCAGAGATTCCTCTCCAGGGTGCTCCACCAGCCTCCTAATCACTCATGACTCAGACATTTTGGAGAGCTGTCTTTGCTTTTACTAACTTCCAGTAGAGATGGAGTCTGTAAATTTGGCTGGTCTTTGCAAGTAAACTTTTAGTACCTGTAATATGGAGACAGGGAGTTTTACAGTTACACCACAAGTTGATGTACCCTTTTTCCCAGGGGCCTCCCCCACCAAAGCCCTTGCTGTCGCAGTGCAAGCAACTCTTTTCATAGAATCAAACAATTACTAAGGTTGGAAAAGACCACTAAGATCATCTAGTTCAATCCTCAAACCATGCCCACCATGCCCACGCAATCATGTCTCTCAGTGCCATATCTATTCTTTTCTTGAACATTACCAGGGACAGTGACACCATCACCTTCCTGGGCAGTCTGTTTTTCTTGTTCCCTTCCCTTCATGGCCAGCTAGTGCCTCTGGTAAACTGCAACAAAAAAGGAAAGTAAATTCCAGAAGACCAATAACCTATCTTTTGAAAACTAACTTGCCCAGCATTTTCTTATGTCAGCATTTAATCCACATCCACCACCAGTTCACCCATATGTCTCTACAGACTACAGAACAATTGATTTTTTGTTTACCAAGGATAATAGTCCTATTTTCTAAAGCAGGCTGCCAAATCTTTCTGTTCATTTGTCATTCTCTCAACTCTGGCAAGGAGGAGTCTCCTTGTTTCACCATAACTGAGCAATTTCATCCTTCCTGCACTCCTCTATTGTAAGCAGGTGTAGAGATGAAGGGTCATGGCACCAAGAAGAACTGGATCAGCCAAAACGGGGGCCACACTTACTGACTAGTGGAATTGGTTGGCTGCTCCCATCAGACTCCTGATGCTTCAAGTCAGATCCAATTATTTTTTCCAGAACAGACATGATCTCCGTCAAAGATGAAATGCCAGCAGAAAGTCTAATTTTAGAGATATTTTCCCACCATTTTCTGCTTCCAAATTTATAGAATGACAGGTTTTTTAAGATCAAATTATCTTTTTCTTCCTTTAGGAAAAGGTAAACTGCAAAGGTCCTGAAAATGAAAAACAATGCAGTGATTAAAAATAATTATAACAGATGACTCATCTGTCTACATTGGTTTTCACATCAGCAAATAAAATTGGTTAGGATAAATGAAAAAAGAAAAAAACTGTATTGAAGTTTAATTACAAAATGCATCTTCCACATGCTCATTATGGATCATTTTTCAAATGAAGTCCTTTTCATCCAAGATCGCCCAGCTATATTTTGCATTTGCTGTGTTTTTTAATTAAAAAGTGAAAGAGTGAAAATGGACTGAATGCTTAAAATGACACCTTTCCAAAATGAAGGGGGAATAAAAAATGCAAACATTTAGAGAGGTATTCTAATCTATGTATTCACTCACAAGAAAAAACACAGTGAAAGAGGAATTACTGTGCAAGTGAAGAGTTTGCTACTTTATTTATTTGTTGTTTCTCCTTTTGAATCCTTTGCTAAAGCTCCCATAATTCATCAGAATTTTAACTTAGGGACTCTTTTTCCTATAGGATCACAAACTTTGCCAGACTGGATCAAAATGGCCCACTAATATGTCAAGCTATTCCCTATGTTCTTCCACTAACAGTGGCCAGTGACAACAATCTGCCAAGAATATTGATGGGTGGGGATAAATAAAATTTTAGCTAGCATACTGAAGTATTATCTATTTTCTTTTTCATATAAATTTGCTCCCAGTCCCAAATAAATGCAAACTGCAAGAAAGTAAAGATTTGTTCCCTTCAAACAGATATCTTTTCTATTATAAACTTTCCTGAATATTTTTTACTTTTCTTACCTACTGTTCTGTTTTCCACTGAAATAAATACTGTGTTCCAGTCAGCTCAGAAAGAAGTATTTCTCCCATTCTTAACAAGTTTCTGAGAAGAAAGTCAAAGAACAAGTGAGAAGTACAAACAAAACAATGTTAAATGCTTAGCTTAGGATCACATCTATAAGAGATTCAAGAACATTTTCTAAGGACCAAGTCTTGAACAGCCTGTGTGGTGGAACCACTTGAGCTGAGGTGATATCTAAGAGCAGCTGCTTTATCTCAACTAAATGAAGCAGCATGTTAGTTAGAATCATCAAATCACAGAATCATAGGATGGCTTGAGTTGGAAGGGACTAAAGGATCATCAAGTTCTAATTTCCCTGCCAGGGCAGGGCCACCAATCTCTGTATCTGGTACTACAGCAAGTTGCCCACAGCCCCATCCAAACTGGTCTTGAACTTCTCCAAAGACAGAGCACACACAGTCTCTCTGGGCAGCCCGTTAGAGGTTTTGTATAGCTAGTATTGACCCAAAAGAATGATTTAGGGTGGTGTTCAAGGAGTAACTCTGAAATGGACAAACGGAAACACGGTTTTTTATGGGACAACACTAACCGGGAAAATCCAAACTCACAGTTTCATGGAGCTTCCATGTTTACTCCTCTGCTGGGCACAGATTACTGAACGGGGCTCACATTGCTGTTGCCATCACCCACATGTATATATAGCTCTGCACTTACAGCATTCCCCCATCACCTTTCTGACCTGAAGTGCCTCCGTAATGAGAAAGACTCATGGCCACATTTCCCACTTATTTAATTACCAGTATGTATCAAGTGTATAACAACCCTGACATGCTTCAGTTGAAGCTGAGTCACTATGGCCAGACCACAAAAAGTGGATTACTTGGCTGAGTGGGTGTTAGGGGTCATGTACCTGCTCTGTGGATTATTCATGCTCTTCACTTTGGATAGATATTGGCTGTCTCCCTGTCAGCACTATTCCACAGCTTCCCTATCAAACCACTTGCTCAGGGTCTGAACCCCTCAATACTTCATGCAAGAAACTTTCCAGTAAAACCAGTCCACCATTCAGAGAAAAGCTTTTCCTTGGAAGCTTATGAGTATCATGTAACTCCTGTATTGCATGCAATGAACACCATACCTCTGCATGGGGAGATCTGCTCTGTGGGCTGCAGGGGAACAGTTTGCTCCACCATGGGCTTCTCCTGAGCCATAAGGAACACATTCAGGCTTTTATGATCCATCCTTCCCCTCTCTATCATACCTTAATGTTTCTAGCACAATTACCAATGAAAACAACCTAGAAAGCAGTTTTTCTCCTTGTTTCTGGTTTATCTCTAATTGTAACTAGAAAAGACAGCTCTAAAAGAGAGAATTGTAAAATTATTATTGGCACGTCTGATGCTTCCAGATGTGACAGAAAAAAATTAGGCCTGAAAAGTGAGAAGATGAAGCCAGTCTCAGACTTGGTAGTTGAGCAGAACTTGCAGGGTCAAAACCAATGGACCTCGGGAGATGAGGCTTGGAGATTTATAGTCAGGACAGTTGCTTGTTCTTGGCATTGGGCCACCATTATCTTAGACACAGCCAAAAAAGATGAACTCGTGGCATACAAATCTCACACTGCAAAACACTTCTACAGCTCAGCTGTACTGTTTATATTATTACTGATCTTTTTTTTTTTTTTTTTTTCTTCCAGAACGCTTCCATTCTCTTCTTCTGTCTCACATGTCACCTGGAGTTTGTACTCCTCCTCTCCTCCCAGCACGTCCTACCATTTAGTGGTTTCTTTATTATTAACAGCCTGTGCTCATGTTAGCAGAGCATTCATTTTGGTAGAAGATGATGTTATTTCCTCTGCACAGTTTCTAAAAGTCTGTGGGAGGAAAAACAAGGTACATTATCATCACTTATTGATGCTCATTTCTGAACTTTTTTGAGGCTCTATAAATACCACCTCTCATAAACGGTTTGAAAAACATAATTAGATTATTAAAATGGACTATATTAATAGACCTAATAAAAAGTCCAGATTGAGAATTCTGCAAAATTTCAGTCCATTCCTGCTAAAAATGCTCCAGATCAGTGCAAAGGAACAGCCTCAGGAAGTGTTTCTCCCATCAGCTGCTGACTTGGCTTAAGAGAATAATCTTTTTCAATGCCTGATCCATTTCCTTCTCCCTTCCCTGAATTGCCTAGTTCAGTTTTCAAGTTACAACATGAGCCAACCAAAGAAATGCTTTCTTTGCCCAGTTCATGACTTCAAGAGGTAGGGCCCACATAGAGGGCTCATGATCACACATTTTTAAACACAAAGGTATCGATAACCTTTTGTACAAAGGCTCATAAAATGTATACACGTCGTTAATTTTTGTCTTAACTGGACTCAGTGCTACAAAGATTAACTCATACTTTAGGATTTAGAAATCATCATTTGTTTGTATATTTTTATTTGAATTACTGGTACATGCATCCAAAATAGTCCCATTTGTCAGAGCTCCAGAAGGCCATTATCAGAACGGTGGCTGAGCAAGTAAAATACAGAGCTTCCCAGAGAAAAACAAAGATTAGTGTATTTGTCAGTCATTCCTCCTTAATTACATCACATTCTTGTCTACTAAGGTGCCAAAGATTCTCTGGTACCCAACTTCTCATGTTCACTTTGCATAAGATCATGTAGCTTCAAATCTCTGCCATGTGGACAGTCGAACAGCTGTGCATAACTGCCATTGGTTCAAGGCAATGCAGTGAGATTAGTCTTTTAAAAGCTTTTAGCTAAGGATCAGGACTATGTTAGAAGATGGCAGCTGTTTAGTAATAAAAGTGTACTGTTGTCCCTCCAGAAGACAGAACTCTAGACTGCCTACTTACCCATTGCAAGTAAATTATGTCATTGAAGATGATTTAACATACTGAGTATAACTTTCCTGGGCCTTAAAATTGACATTCAGGATTTTTTATAGTCTAAGGAAAGAAAATCTTGATTGAGATCAAAAATTTCTGCCACCATCTCAAGGGCACACAAATGCCCATGAACAGACTACCAATAAATAATTCCAGTCTGTTTTGTAATAAGTACAACTGCAATTAATAGTCATTTTGATTCCAGATCATAGCTGTTCACAGAGGAACACTGATCTGAGATTCTTTGCTAATCAGTGTTTCTTGTATATGCCTATATGTGATCCTCCCAACTTCAGTTTCATTTCACCAATTAAAATAACAGCTGTTAAACTTGGATTTATTTTTGTAAGCAGTCTGATCCAAGAAAAGAAAAGATTTTACTGCCTGTTACAAAGGCCATAAAGGTACCATCCATATACCACAATTCATATTGACTTTTGATGGCTGTGCCTCTTTTTGATAGCTCAATAAAACAACACATTTGCAATACAGATCCTTAAAGGGAATGGAGGTGTAATACAAATAAAACATTAATTTGTTTAAAAAACTGATAGTATATTCAAGCAGATTTTTTCAAAACTATGAAATCTCTTATGCTGAGCAGAAAGATGCAATGTTTTATTGAGTTTTCACTACAGACTGCCTGATTAGGAGCACAGAGGAGACCTTTAAACAACAGAAAGAAGCCAAGCATTCACAGGCCTTAGCATTCATGGAGGACTTCAAGCACCCTGATACCTAATGGAATGACAGTACAGCAGGGCACAAGCAGTCCAGAAGGTTTCTGATCTGCACTGATGGCAACATCCCAACATAGATGATGAAGGAGCTGTTGTGGAGAGACAGTTTGCTGGACCTGACGTTCACAAGGAAGGTAGAACCAGGTAGGTACATGAGGTCTGATGGCTGCAGCAACTATGAGATACTGGAATTCAGGATTACAAGCAAAGGAAATAAGACAAAAAGAATCCACATCCCCAGCAATCGGGAGAGCGGGCTTTAGGCATTTCAGAGACCTGCTAGGAAGATTTCCATGGCCTTGAAAAGAGTAGTAAAACGCAATGAGAAATCATATAAAAGCTGGAAGCAGAGCCATTGTGACTCATAAATACATTGTCTGAGAGTTTATAATTAGGGTTAGAAAAGTCAGTCTATCTGGTTTTGAAACTGGCAAGAGAAAGCAGAGAAAGGAGGACTAGGGAAAGTATAGGAGTACTGTTGTGTGAGCTAGGGGTCTTGATGCCAAAGGATACAAAAATGCTGAGGTACTCCACAACTTCTTCACCTCTACCTCTACTGGTAAGGCTGTCCTTCAAGAATACCTGGGTCCTGACACTAGAGGGAAGGTCAAGAGCAAGGAAAAATTACTCCCAATGGAGGAAGGTCAAGATATGTCACTTTTAAACAAACTAGACATTCATGAGTCCATATAGCCTGGTGAGATGTACCCACAAGAATTGGCAGATTTAGCTGATGTCATTGCGAGGCCATCCTTGATTATCTTGGAATGGTCATGGTGATCAGGGGAGGTTCCTGAATAAGCCATTGTCACTCCTATCTTTAAGAAGTAAAAGAACAAAGATCAAAGGAGTCACAAGCTGTCCAGATTTCTGCCCTACTCCCCCCTTCCTCCCTCTCCCCCCAGTTCCTGGGAAGGTAATGAAAGAAATATTCTCAGATACCAATTCTAAACATAAAGACAAGTTACTTACAGTAGTTGACTTGAATCTATGAAGAAGAAATCATGCTTGACCAACTTGATAACTTCCTGTGATGAGATGATTGATGACTGGCTCAGTGGATGAAGGAACTGAAGCAAATATTATCTATCATGACTTTAACAATATTTTTGACATTGTCCCTTGGAACATCCTCATAGACAAATGGAAGAGGTACAGGCTAGATAAATGGAGATCTGAACATCAGGAAGAATGGATGCTGTAGCTGTAATATTTTTCTAGTGAAGGAAGACTTGCTGCTTAGCAATGATGCCAAACCAGCTGACCTAGTAGCAGCTTTCTTTCTGTAACACTCAATGACTGTGAGTGTGCAGTTCTGAATCAGCTGCCAAAAAACTGCTGTTGAGGATGATTCACAGTCACAATTCAGGATATTAGGAAGAAAGTAAAGACTCTGTATTTTCATAGAATCATAAGACTATTAAAGTTGATTAAAACAAACAAAAAAAAAAAAAAAAAAGAGAGAGAGAGAGACCTCAAAGACCATCCAGCCCAACCATCCACCTACCACCAATATTGTCCAGTAAGCCATGCTCCTTAGTACCACATCTACATGTTTCTTCAACACTTCCAGGGACAGTGACACAGCCTGTCACAACCTCCCTGGGCAGCCTGTTCCAGAGTCTCTTTTAGTGAAGAAATTTTTACTAATATTCAACCTGAACCTCTGCAGGTGCAACATGAGGCCACTCCCTCTTGTCCTCTCACTAGTTACCTGGGAGAAGAGGCTGATTCCCACCTCACCATAACCTCTTTAAAAGTTTGTAGAATTTCTCTTTGGGTGTTGTAGAGAGCAATAATTTTTCCCCTGAACCTCTTCTTCTCCAATCAGCCCCTGTTTCCTCTGCTTTGCTTTCCTTCTCTGGACACACTCCAGGTATCCAATGTCTTTCTTGTAGTGAGAGGCCCAAATACATCAGTCAAGATGTGGCATCACCAGAGCTGAGTACAGGGGATGATCACCTCCCCACTCCTCATGGCTATGCTATTTCTGATACAAGCCAGGATGCCATTGGCCTTCTTGGCTGCTGAGGGCCCCCTCCAACCTGGTCTTGAACACCTTGAACACGAAACATCCACAGCCTCTCTGGGCAGCCTGTTCCAGTTCTTTCCCACTCTCATAGCAAAGAACTTCACCCTGACATCCAACCTAAATTTTCCCTCCCTCAACTTAAAACCATTTCCCCTTGTACTGCTGTTATTTACACTTTCAAAGAGGGCTCTGATACCCATTCTTGTCAATGGCAGCTGCAAAGCATGTCAGATCAACAGTAGAAATGCAAACAATGAGACAATGGAGGTACACTGGGAGCAGGAGGAGGGTGTGTGTAGAAAACTGTAGACAAGGCAGGTAAATTCACAGCAACACATTTCCAAACACAGTAAAGTTGAGCACAAAGATTTCGGTTATTTTTCAAAGATACTTTTGAATTTGGAGCCTGTAAATTTTCCAGTTTTTGAGGAATTGACTAGTTGAAGTTCACATTAGGAGATTACTTATTTAACTTGCCATAGACAGTAATTGGATATATTCTTCTTTTTGTAAATGTCATCCTGAGACCTTTCTCTGTTAATGCCTATTTTGCTGCTAACATGAACTGAAAAAGGATTTTGTCTCATAGTGTTTTAAATAAAGATCATTTTCTTCTACTTGGCTTTTCTAGATAGAAGCTGACAGTTGAATAGAACTGCAGTCATGTTACCTTCTTATCATTTTAATGTATCTCATTTATTTACTCATTTCAAATGCTCAGCAATATGAGTAGTATTTTGATGATGTAGCTATAATATATTAATCTTATTCGTGCTCTTAATATGTGCTAATAGCTTCATATTCATGCATTTTCATATATATCGATGTATGCTAATACTTGGTTTCAGGTAAACTTATATTAATAAATATGGGTCCAAAAAAAGTACTAGTATTTCTGAAAAAAGAAGTCATAGGCTTCTCTTTATATCATTATTATTAAAAAAATTCATCCTCATTTGAGTAGGAAGAAGGGAATATTAAAATTTTATGATCTAACTCTCTAAAGAGAGCTTCAATAATCTGAGTACTTAAAAACTTCAAGTACGTGTACCTTTGCTTAAATGTTTTATGTTTTTCAGGGTATAGACAGTACCCTTCATCCCTGTGTCTCACTGTAAGTCTCTCCATAAGCTATAATTCAGTGATACTCTTATAAAACCTATAATTTACTTTCAGAAAAAAAAATCACAAGCAATAGAAAAAAAAAAGAGGAAACAAAACAAAAATGATACATTTGGAGGCTGAACATGGAGACAGTTATCATCATCAAGATCAGGCTGGGTATTTGCAAACGGGAAAATTCTCTTTGAACTTCAGAATATGTGGTCCAGGTAAGTTACTTTAATATCTAACACAGTATCAGCACTATTTACATGTACTACATATAAATATGTATATATGTACATACATATATATGTAAACCAACATGATGTTGCTAAGTCTCATTAATGCTATCTATTTTATGTGTAAACCTCTGAAGTTATTGTTCAAAGAAGGATACATGTTTCAAAATGTTAAGGGTATCCATCACATCATCTGATGTGATACAACATCTAAAATTGGATCTCTCTATAGTGTTCTCATTCACCATTGCATCTGCAAAACCCTCACTCCCTATCTAAAACACCAAAATGTTAAGATTTCAGAATAAGTAAAGCCATTGCCATCTATTCAGATGGTATCATCTATTCACCTGGCTGGAGCTATACTGAGGTTGTTGCAGACTCCTATCTGCCTTCTCAGCTTCAATGGATATGACATGGGAGATGTCCCACATGAATGGCTATTTTAAGGAAAGGAGTTCTTACAAGAATCCATAACTAACCCTACAAAAGCCTTACTTACAATGGAAAAGCAATGAGATCTAACAGAAAGCAAAAAAATTCATTTCTCAGATCAAGGAGATATTGTATCAGTATGGGTTCCCCTTCCTACCTTTGCCTGTCTTTTTAGAACAAGATGTTAACTAATCATGGGTGGGTTACAGGTGCTGAATTCATCAACACACCGACAGTCACCCAACAGCCAACTTGTAAAACACTGCCTGGAATCTAAGCAGTTTTTAAACCTTTGCAGCTCTTGAGACGGAAATAAAGTTTAAAAAATTAATCAAAATTTTGAACCTCCCTTATCACCCCCATAGAAGAAATTATGAGTGCATTAGGGAGGCTTTTTCTTTGTTATTCCTGAAGGTTGACCTGGTCTGGCCATGACTTGATGTTATATGGTTACTATCATTCACATATACATATAATTCAATAAAAAATCTGACTTCTAAATGAGCAAGGTTACCTTTCTCTCCTTCGTGGGTATGGCCATTGTCTCACCAGGGAACAGCATCACCATCTGCTCGGCACAGCCAGGTCTCTCTCTCACAGAAGTCTATTACTCATTCATACACAAACACAACATTAAGGTTGCCGACCCCTATGTGTAAAATGCTGGGGAAAAAAAATCAGAAGGGAAGCTGCTCCATGCAACAGTAAATCAATACCCATCCTGCTTGTACATGCCTTGTAATAGACTGTACTGCAGGGATCACCTCTCGCTGAGACCCAGGTCTAGTAGACATAGTGCACTGGTGTGATTTATGTTTCTGCACTGAAGAAGCATGCTGCCAGCACCCTCTCCATCCATGGATGGAAGAGTAGGGATGCGAGTGTAGGCTTGTAGACAAGATAATGGTGGTGAGGAAGCTGAAAACTGCCCAAGAGAAGTGTATTTGATTTCTGTGTTTTACAGTGCTTTACGTGGGGGTGAGTATTGCTCTCATTGCTTTGGGAGCTGGTGGATGATTAGCAGCTTACCTGAAAACTTAGAGCTGCATTTTGTGTCAGTGTTCAGAGGGAGAGGCAAAGGTGCAAACTCTGAAACTACATGATCTTGAAGGTCCCTTCCAAACCAAACCATTTTCTGATTCTACGATTCTATAAATCTATATTATTATGTTATAAATCAATAATATAATTGGTAGAGACACCTTCAACAACATTAGGTTGCTTAGGGCCCCATGCAACCTGGCTTGGATACCTCCAGGGATGGGGTGTTCACAGCTTCTCTGTTCCAGTGCCTCACTACCCACTGAGTAAAGAGTTTCCTCCTAAAATTTAATACAAATTGTTCCTCTTATAGTTTAAAGTCATCACCCCTTATCTTAACAACCCATGTAAAAAGTCACAGTCCTCTTTTAGAAGCTCACTTTAAGTTCTGAAAGGCTGCTGTAAGGTGTTTCCAAAACCTTTTTTCTCTATATCAAATGGGCTCAGCTCCCTCAGCCTTTCTTCACAGGAGAGGTGCTGCAACTCTGATCATCCTTGTAGCCCTCCTCTGGACCCATTCCAAGAGCTCCACCTTTCTTCTGTTCTGGGGACCCCAGGTCTGGATGCAGTACTCCAGATGGGTCCTCAAAGTAGAGATGCATATTACTGGACCCTATAGACTTATACACATTCAATCTCATTGGACAGTCTCAAACTTACAGTGGAAGAGATTTTGTTCCCCTACCTTTCTCCTAGACGTTCAGAGATGGGAGAGGTGTGGGAAGCCTAACTGACAGTGAAGACTGAGGCAAAGAATTTTTTTAGTACCTCAGGCTTCTCCATATCTCTTGTTGCCATTTCTTCCCTCTTGTTTATCAGAGGGGTTGCACTCTCCTTGGCCTGTCTCTTCTGTCCAGTGTATCTGTAGAATCCCTTCTTGTTATTTTTCACATTCCTCACCAAGTTCAGTTCCATCTACGTCCTGGCTTTCCTAATTCCACATCTACACATCCCTGTATTCTGGCAGTACTTCCACTGCCAGCACATTTCTTTCTTTATATGTTAGGTAATCAGGACTCCAACTTTTTTGTAGAGAAGACCTACATTTTCCCCAGCCTTCATTTTATCACTGTTGTACCCATGGAAGATTTGCTTATTGTTCTTGACAATCCCTGACCAGACTTAATTCTATCAGGTCTTTAGCTTTCCAGACATGATCCTGGCTGCATGTACAATTTCTTTGTATTCCTTCAATTTCACATCTCCTTCCTTCTACTCTCTGTAGTCTTCCCTTTTGTGTTTGAGTTTGTCCGAAGTGCTGGAGTTCATTAATATCTCAGAAAGTTTTGGGATGATTAAGTTGTTTGTATTTATTATACGCTCACATAATCTATCATAGCAGCAACAGTCATATGTAAACAAACAAACAAAAAAAAACAACAATGGGACAACCTTTAACACATATTCATTCCACAAGATTAACACCAAACATTTAGTAACATGACCAGAACCTACTCACTGGAGCAGCACAGGGCAAGTGTGTGAGAGTATAGAATTTTAGATTATATTATATTATAGAATCATAGAATCACAGAATGTCTTGGATTGGTAGGAAACTCAAAGATTATCCCGTTCCATACCCTTACCTGCAGTACGGTTTCTGACCATGAAACCAAGCACTAGATCAGATCATTCATAATTCCATCTAACCTGGCCCTGAACACCTCCAGGAATGCAGCGTATACAACATTTATGGGCTCCCAGGTCAGGATTCCGTGGAGACACCTACACTGACTCTTTTTAGCTGTGTTGGAAAATCTGGTAAGAACGTCATTTTTGCATAGCAGCTGCAGAGAGAATCTTCAGTCTTGGAAATACAGTAACCTGACGTGTCAGAAATGAGATTTTCCTTGGAATTCTTGTTCACAGGAAATAATGAATTTTCCCATTTACTTTATCCTTATTTAGACTGAATGTATTTCTTAGGTAAAAATTTCTCAAACCTGGAAATGCTTTTTGTTTATGAGCTCTCCTGGACAGCAGCAGGGGGGAAAAGCTTTAAAAGATCATTCTTTGCTTTTGCAGCAGCACAGCAGGCACCCAATGCAATCTCTCCGTTTTCATTCTGCCTCATGAAAAAGATTGTCATGAGGGTTCAAAACGCCAGTGGAAGACTGCAACAATTCCAGCACCCCTAATCCTTCCGAAAGGATAGAGAAATCTGGGGGGCAAGGGCATGGGAGATGTGTGCACATAGACTGTGCATCACAGAAGCCATAAGGATGGAAGCAGGGAGGAAACAAATGTATCACCACTGGATGCAGACTTTGGGCAGTGAGAAGCAGCAAGGTAAAGGCAAGACAGAATGTGTATGTCTTCCAGTCATTACAGGGGCAAAGGTGTCAAACTGATTAGACATAAAGTACAAATGACATCTTTGGTTTTCTCCTCCCTAAAATCAGATCCATGAATGTCATCCAGGTTAACATACAATTTGCTTACCATTCCCATTCCCAGCCATACAGGACATTTTACTGCACAGTGCCGGGAGTTAGTAGCTGTCAGAGCTGGAAAACTATGAATCCATTAATATCTCAGTTTTGCCTATGGCTATTAATTTTCATCATCTAGAAAGTAAGTGCCTTGTTACTTTATCAAACTTTTATGGCTCCAGACTGCTGATATATATAAAGTACATCCAAGTGATGAGACAGATATTATGCACAAAAATGCGAGCATAATCTACGAAACCGGTTGTTAAGAATATGAAGCCTGAGATGAACTAGTGTATGTTTATTAGTTAATGTGAAATATGATTAGCAATTACACAGATTGCAAATAGTTTTTATTTTGTTTTTTAATTAGTACAGTAAAATATTAAGTATAAAAGAAATTTTCCTTCTAGACTTATTACAATGGAATTTTCCATTGCTGTGTGGAACACTGAGAAAGAAAAAGCTAAGCTGCAGTTCTGCAATGATCTACATCTTAAATAATTCAAAAGGGAAGTTCACTGTAGGCCTGCAACTCTGATTACAGTGGGAGACAGTGACACTAGAATGCCTACTGATTCAACAGCATACATACAGCCACTTTATTTGTAATTAGGGACCTGGGAAAGGAAGAAAAAAACAACAGTACATAACAGGAAAATTTGTAAGTCCTCATCAAATATCATTAAAAATGCTGAGGTAATAAAGTGATAAACTATCAGAGCTGTCATTCCACCTCAGCTTTTTTGATGATCTCACCGATCAATCAGACTTCGTGGCTGTAATTTGTTGTATCATCTGATATAATCTGAAAACTTTATATTGAGTAATGGCTTTGTTTTAAATCCCTCATTATCCATTCTCCTTACGTTGAATATGCACTACCTTAGTGCAACAGCACTCAGCAGCTCTGCCAGAAGTGAGGAGTTTTCTAAAGATAAAGGATCTGGTAGGTGAATTAACTGAGTTTACTTTCTCTGCATGATCTCAGGAAGAGGAGGTTGGATTGTGATTAGGCTGCAAGCCTGGGCTTGACAAAGAGATTGTGCAAATCCCTGCTGCACATGAGTTACAGGCAGCCTGCATATCACCTGCTAAACCACAGAGCAGAGAGACTGTGAGATGAAATGCAGCTGGTTTGATGGAAGGAAGAGATGGTCCGGTTTCCTCCGAACTAGCCTCAAATATTGCATCCATTGGGTGATCCATAGCTGGAGGGATGGAGAGACACCAGCTAAACCCAGCCAGGCATAGGGTTCCCAAAACCTACAGTAGGGAGCATGCTTTAGCTCCCTACAGTTGGACTAGATGATCTCCAGAGGTCCCTTCTGACTCCTATGGTTTTGTGATTCTGTGAAATCTGTGAATCAGCTCCACACAGCCTACTCTGAGGTCAGTGGGTAGGTGAGTTGTGGACTCCTCAGGTACCGCTGTCTTTTTCCTTAACCTTATTAACTTCTAACACTTTGGCCTAGGACTATTGTTGCCATTCCTTCTTGCCTCAGGGCACTTCTGCTCTAATTTTGGCCACATAGCTGAGCATCAGAGTGTTTATGAACATGTTGGGAGCATGCTAGATTACTGACCCAGTGCACTAAATCAAAGAGATACTACATCATAGAGAATTTGAGTGAGACCCCAGAAGTGCAATCAAGCAGGCTGAGATTATATGGGCTGTATCAAAATGACTTCTGCCATGCTTTCCAAAAACACGAGCTGAAAAGTACAGGGCTTTCTC
This sequence comes from Coturnix japonica, assembly GCF_054131305.1. Lineage (NCBI taxonomy): Eukaryota > Metazoa > Chordata > Aves > Galliformes > Phasianidae > Coturnix > Coturnix japonica. Next base: position 7,755,488 of record NC_140664.1, on the reverse strand, counting down.
CTGTTTGCCACACTGGTATTTGCCGATGGTGTCTGCACAAACAAACTTCTGCTTCAACAGAAAAGAGTGTGTTACTTTATTTTCCAAAACATAATGATTAATTAAACTTGTCTAAGTTAAATTCCTCTTTAAACCTTTCCTCATTTTTAGAGCATATAATTCTGGAACTGTGACATTTTAAAGTTCAGTGACAGTTTTGGGGTAGTCTGCTCTGAAACATCAAGGTAAATTTTTGGTGAGCAATCCAATGACGCTTTAAAAAACTCTCAACAAGGTATTTAAAATCCCAACTGAAAATAAATTCCAAGCTACTGTCCCTTCTGCAGCCATAAAAAGATGAGCCTTTTGCACAGCATGGCCCAGATGTCAGATGTGGGATCAATAAATACAGACAAAAAAGGCCTAGAAACTGTTAATTACTTTTTATAGAAAAATGTTTGGAGACTGACCATGTACAATGGATGTATAATTATTTTTGGTTTTACCCACAGCTGCAGTCATTAATTTATTTTTAATCTCAATTGTTAATTTAAATAAATGATAATTGTTTGTTCTTGAAGAGAATTTATGATTGCTCGTAACATTCAGCATCTTGCCCTAGACTTTAAGTCATCATAAATGTACCTACCTGCTCTAAGCAGACAGAGTGACGACTGATCTACCTGTTTGCCTTTACTGATCAGCTGGGGAATCCTTCTCAGAGAGAGAAGAGTAATGAGGTGTCGTTACTAACATTCTAAGTAACATTCTAAGTCATGTTCTAAGTTTGAGGTCAGACTGGATGATTTGACTGTTCTATTTCAGCCTAAATCTCCGTGCATTTGTTCAGTTACTTCCATCACATAAATCTACTTTTGGTAAAGAAAACGAAACCACAGCATTGCATATTCACATAGTTTATGTAGATGTATAAAGCCTTAGTTTCCCACTGTGAAGGGATCTGAGGGACCCTCATGGGCATGTGAATTGAGGCACCTAAGCTCATAAGCTGTGAGCTGAAGCCTTCCCAAAGTTTCTAACTGGGTTCTGGTGCAACCACCCCTGATACATTGTATAGTTCTCCCCATTTAATTACTGGAACACATGAAATATTTCCTATTTTCACTGCCTACTGGTGGAAGCAGAAAACAGTGGCTGTCATAAACAGGGAAGCAAAAATGCTCCAGGATGCGTGCTGGGCAGGGTTAGAGTCTGGGTGGCATTTCTTTCCTACATAAGACATTGCTTGCTTGTTTGGTACTGTTACAGGGAAAGAGAAATGATTACAGATTTTTATGAAAACACTCATGATGGACAGGGTGTGAAGTCAGCGAGAAACAAGCTTTGCAGCTTCACACAGAGCAGCAGTTATTTACTGGACTTTCTGAACTTCATTTCCTTCCTGACAAAGCCATTATGAAGGAAAGCCTCTTAGTGATCTATACAACACATGAATGAACTAAAATGTGTGTTTTACCAAAAAGATCTCGTGGCATTTCAATTGAACTGCTTCTAAGGACAAAAAGAGATGCTACGCTCTTTTCTGGACCTGCATAGTCACACCAACCAATGCAAATATACCCTGACAGCCAGACAGCCTTAATCACCATCACAAAAAGCTGTCACTGCCACACATTTATCCCCTGCTGACAAGATGATTCAGGTCCTCTGGTTACCAAATCCATTACATAGTCTGCTTCAGCAAGATAACAAAATGCCACCAGGAACTTTAAGATGCAGTGCCCCAGTTACCCATACGCTGTCATGCACCAGATACTGTTACTCCTCAGAGACTTCAGGCTTGCTGGGTAGATGACACTGGACAATCAGAGAGAAATCTCATGGATCCGTGGTGAAACACAGGTTATCCTAAATAAATACAAAGCCAGGTGTAATTGTATGAGGGCTGCTTCAAAAGTAATCAGAGTCACATGGCGGTGTAACAGCAGGGTTGAATCTTCCTATCATCATTCCACTACATGTCATTGCTGTGTGATGGATGGCAGCAAAGGGGCAGTCTGACAGAATGGGGTCTGACATGGAAGTGCCAATGAAGCAAAGGTGTGCCACTGAATTCCTCCACGAGGCAAAAATGGCAACTGTAGACATACATCAGACCTTCCTGAACATTTATGGAGACCAAACAGTGGATGTGAGCACAGCGAGGAGGTGGGTAGTGCATCTCAGCTGTGGAAACAGTGACAGTGGGTCACCTCCACTGGTGCATATTTGTCTGAGCATGATATGCAGGCTCTTGTTCACTGCTAGTGAAATGTGGGCCCAATGGTGGTGGCTGTGCTGAAAAATAGTGTTCTGTAACTGAGAATTTGATTTATCAAATAGTGCTATTGTGCTCTTTGCAATTGTTATCTTTTCCATGGAAATAAATAGGAAGCATTACTTTTGGAGCAAGCTTTGTTTATTTAAAGCACACGGTGTATCTGTTTAATTATTCCTGAATATAAATGAAAGAGTTTAAGTGGCCCTTCACATAAATATTTGGGCAACTGCCTCTTATCATATTTGATTATGTAATTGACTGGTAAAAACTGACTGCAAAAATTATTGCAAGGCTGAAAGCATTCAGCTGCACCCCTGATATGCTTTTTCAGTAGTGTAAGTGCTCATCAAAGCTGCAAAAGCATGAATGGATCCTCACAGACTGATATTTTGCACCCATTAGACAGCAAAGATCCATGACTAGCAGCAGAAACAGCCAGAAAATATGTCAGAAAACTGTATTTTCTGATGACAGCATCTTTCTTTTTGGGATTCCTGGCAACATAAATCATGGAGTGGTGTGTTGGTGTCGATCATACGAGCATAACCTGGGCTATACAATTAGCCTACATGCATCTCACCTCATCTTAATCTTATGCAAGTTAAGCAACACATCGCTTCCTTATTTAGGCTTCCACTAAAGATGATGAGAAGACCGTGTGAGAGTAATTAGTTCTTTCTGGTTTATGATGGGTTATCCCATCTCAGTGCACCTTGGAGCCCAAACTGCAACTCCTCCCCAGTCAAATCGCTAATTTACACTTCTTTTCACTGAATGACATAAATCAACTTTGTTCATCACTCTGTATATAAGTTGAGAAGATAAATGGAAATTTATGAATGGCCACAGTTGGTACATAACTTATTTCAGTGCCTTCTCTGACTGAGTTCTATGGGAAAAAGATATCTAAGGATAAGGATCATAGTGGAATTTCAGAAACATCAAGATGCTCCAGAGGGAGCGTTGACCATCTAAATATGCAACACAGCCGTTGGCATCTGTCAATTATGTGTAAAAATCCTTCAAAGAGTACAATAAGCAAAAATAAAGGCAAGCCCGACTCTCCCTTTTTTACCCAGATCTCAGTGATTGGGGATCTGTGAGTATACGGAGAATGGTTTGACCTACTTAGTTCCAGAGACCAACTGAACCACAGGCAAACAAAAAAAGAGATACAATAGCTATTGTGAGTGTTAGTAAGGTTTGTAGCTTCGTGGCATCCATGAGTTGCCATGGTGATTCTATGCGGACTGCAATAGCTACAGTTGGAGCTCAGGTTACAAATTTCCTTCCATGCTTTCAGATTCTCAGATCTTAGCCCTATAGATACTTCCACCAAACTTAGACATATACCAGTCATTGTGAAGTTGTTAATTTGAACCTGCCCACATCCCTGCCACATTTGCACAGTACTTGAAAATAAAGCCAAGCTCATCTCCAAGATGAATGGTTTATGATTGATTACAGCCAACTGGTTATTTCATTATCTTTAATGAACAAAATTTGCTCAAGTAATCTTCTATCTGGATTTGAGGAGTGGAAAAATATGGGTTTGCTTCATAAAAAAAGTCAGATAAGCCTATAAACAACTTCAGTATCTGACTTTTAAAGGTACAATTATAACATCGTATAAATACAGGGTTGAAATTTTAACTTGTGCATTTATTTGCTAAATTGGAAGTCAGAGCCTGTAAATGCCCCTTGCATATTCATTTTTCTGATCTGAATACCCCTGTCTCATTGAATTCACAGCTGCACACCTTTGTCCTAATGTATATAAGAAGCATTCCCAAAGCCACACACGCAGCTGTTAGTTGTACCCCTGAGCTCAGAAAGCCCCATCTATTCCACTGCTTTTATTGTTACAGTACCCACAAGCTTGGTTATAGCTGAAATTAAAAAAATGATATCATCAAGAGCCTATAGGTGTATCATCAAACACATGAGTCACTAACAAAGTTCTGACTCTCGTTTTTTGACAGCCTCCTTATTACACATCCCTATACAGCCACCCAGTAGGTGACACTATGTAACCCACCCCAGCAAGCTTGCAGACAGCTTCAAGGAATATGCCATCACATCATTCATGTATTAGGAAACCCAGAAGCCTGCTGTCACCTGAATGAGGGAAGATGACTCTCATGGCCCTTAGGAAGTAGACCCATTCATTACACTGGTAGCACAAACCATCTCTGGGAGAGGAACTACCTGGCAGTGAGTTATTTTCGTTAGATCTCTCGATACTGGAAAGAAAGTGAGAGGGAAAAAAATCAATGTGTTAACATCCAGTTAAAAGACAGAAGATTCCTGTAGAATCTAATGAAAAATACTACAGAAATAAAGTGCATTAAGTGGTGCAAATCCCTATTTTGATGCTCTGACCTACTCTGAATCATTTTCAGATGGATTTCCTCAAAAAGTGATCTAACGCCACAACACAGGCTCTTATGAAATGCCAGTTATCTATAAAATGGCTCCTCAAACAGCTTGGTTCCTCCCATCCATTCACCAGAGATATAAAGCAATTGGGCTCTTGAGCCTGGGAACTGGCTATAGCAGCATAATTGAATCCGGAGACTACCGTTAAATAGACTGTTGGAGCACACGAGGCATTGCAGTGTTTGTTTCCCAATTCTGCTCCAGCACTGTTCTTTTAGCAGAGTAAAGACTACAGGGGATGATTCCACTCTGTGGTGTCTCACAGGTATGTCAGAAATATTTTTCCTTAATGAGATGCAGGTGCCAGGAATAAGCAGAACTCTGAAGGCAGCTGACTGTGAGAGAGTCGAGGGCATTGTGCATCAACTGTCAGACCTGAATGTGCCAGGAAATGGGAAGCTTGATCCTCTTCCTGAGATAGCTGCTATGCAAGTACCCATGACATCTGAGGATTGCTTGGCATCTATGAGAAGATTTTCCCTGAACCTGAATTTTGCATTATCTTTTTTTTTTTTAATTAATGTAGAGTAAATATATTTTATAAATTTACAAGTTCAGCGAAGAATTTGGCTGGGTATTAAGAAAGGAAAACACTTTAAAGAACTTTTAATCACATTCTGCTATCATCTTCATCTACCATATTACATTTTCATAAAACATGGAAACAGAATGCTTGGGACATTGGGATGCACTGAACCACTGTGTTCTCCTACAGACTGATGATTCTTGAGGACAAAAATCTGATTGTGTGATCTGTGCAGGTAGTTGGTAGTGTTAATGTGATCTTTACATCTGTTGTAGTTTCCACAGAAATAAATCGGAGGCATTATAAACAGAGTAAGCTATATATGGTGCTTGACAACACCTAATGGTTCTTTGCTGTTAATTTCCAGGCTCATTCCTCACTTGAGCCCAGACTCAGCTCTGGCCAGAACTGAACTAGCTTAAAATAAATCCCCACACTTCCCAGTCTGACTGGCAGCCAGGTTCAACGTATATAAGGAGTGATGCTACTGTTGTTGCACACAGTTCTTTCCAGAACGATGAGTCAGCAAGTCCCTTACTTGTGGTTCACTTCTATAAATTTTGTATAAGTGGAAGTTTATCCTCTTTACTTCTTCTACAAAAGGACATCAAACTGATCTTTAATTTTTCTTCAGCTGATTGACCTTGAGTGCTCAAGTCCCACATAGAAGCTGGGAGTGCCTACTACTTTCAATGGCTTCAGGCCTCATGTTCTTTTTAGAATGCCAAAATACAAGTAATTTTCTACACATCTCACCCATCACAGCAACTCTTTCCTCTGCACGAACCCAGAGACCTGGAGCTGAGGGATTCCTGCACAGGCAGCCTGTGGCTGCAGAGTTGGTAAGGCATTAAAAGATGATACTTGTACACACACACAAAGCAGTTGACAGTACAGTTCATTGCTTCACTGATACCTCAAGTTCTACATAGTTGTGATTTCCTTATTAGCAAGCAGAAAGATCAGATTTACTCTTGATATAATCACTGCAGTCAAACATTCAGTCCAGGAAAGGTCTTGGCCCCAACTATGTGCTCATAGTTTAATGCTTTACACCAAAAACAATTATGATGTTTGCACCTCTAATAATCAAAGAGCAGGATTAATCATGTATGCTAATGCTCAGATCTCTGGCTGGACTCTCTGGGCACTTTCCCAGTTCAAATAATCACTATTCAAAGTACAAAAAAAAATTGTTATTCACGTGGGACCTTGGTTTAGGATTTTCTCTAAGACTAAGTATAGAAACCAGTTCTGTAAACTGGCTACCACTTCTCGCAAGTAATGTCTTATTTATGATGGAGTGAATACAGCTATCTCTATCCTTCTCTCAAATAACCATACACATAGCTCACAATTCAGTATGTACCTATTGTCCTTGCAGAGAATATTGGTTTCTCTATTTCCACCCTTTTGAGATATTTTGGCCTCTATTTGCCTCATCCTCATCTTTCTGAAGTTTACTTTCTTTTCACTATAGAAGCTTACAAAGAATTGATTCTGCATTCAGTACAACTGAGAGCATGAAAATCTTCAGCAAAAAGGAGATTAAAATACTATGAGGCTATTCTGTTGCCTGCTTCTAGATCTGATAATATTTAATATAATCAACATTATAAAAATCTCATATCCTATATATTCATACTAAGGAAAGCTTGAAACTCCTGGACAATGCATGTCAGGCAGAAGGAACATTGTTTGCTGGAGGTCAGAGGGAACTGAAAGCACATGCCACTTTAATGTGCATAAATAATAAAAGCATTTATCTGTGAATATTTTGCTCAGGTTGAAGCATATTTGCTTTGTGAATATCCCAAGATTTGGTGTGCCCTGGTCCTGGTTTTGTCTCTGAGTTTCTCTTAAAGTAGCTGTTAACTTTGTCTCACTTTCAGGTTTTCTTGGCTAAGTCAAGACACCTACTGATTACAAGGTTTTGGATGGTAGTGAAGAGTGGACCCGAATGAATCATGAAGCTGAAACTTCTTCATGAATCATAGAATTTAACTCAGAATGAGTCACAGCAGGATGGAAACAGCTGTACTGAGTACCACCAGTGTTTTTCTCTAAAGAGCTTACAGAATAGGCATGCCATCATGCTGGCACTCTCTCAGCCCAAGACATGGGGCTGGGAGTCAAGAGCAGCAGAGCCATGACTGGTCCTGCCAGTGCCACACAGCAGGGACAACACCATGGGGTACTTCCATCTCTCACACCAGCAAATATCTGAAAAATGCTATTTATGCTACTTAGGGGATGGACCACAGGCCCCAGAAAGTCCTATGGGATTTGCCAAAGTGCAGTAACAGACTCCATCAACATTCTAGGAGTCAAGTTGTGGTCTCAAAATACATCTGTCCTGACCCCTAATTCAAGGTTTATTAAATAGCTTTGTAAATGAGTCATATGACTCACGTTAGAAATACCTAATCAGGTAATGATTTCCAGTTATTTCAATGATGTTGTTGTTGTTACAAGACAAGGCTAGAATATCTGGGGTGGTCTGATTAATGGTCCTCAAACGTTCATCCTGAGTGGCCTAGTTATGTTATGTTCAGTTATGTTCAGAAATCCATCTATAGATGTATATTTTGGTTAGATATTATGAATAAAAGTGCTTTTCATATAAGTCTGGGAATCAGTTAGCTCACAACATTGTTAATTACACATTGTGAGAGATTCACTGCTTTATGGTGATAAATCAGATGGAAGGTGATACGTTCTTTGTTTGCAAGCTTGATAACAACAGTTTTGTTTGTTGTTGGTTTTTTTTGTTACAGGTTCATTAATGTTATTTTTATATCAATATCATTCATTCTGTTATGGGATTTGCTTTTCTTCTCAAATATGACATTGCCATACTGCTACAAGTTGTCTCTGTTTTTTGACTGAAGAAGCTCATTGCCTTGGTAACCATGTCGATCAAAAGAACCAGACTTTCCACTAGGATTAGTTAACATTTCATACTTCTTCACAGACACACCAAGGAGAAACATTCAGAGAGCACCATATAACATACTCACTGCTCTCATTTTGTCCAATCTCACACTTGTGTGAAGAACCACTAAAATTTCAGGTCTAAACCAGCCTGTAATGCATTTCTAAAGAATGTGTTTCTCTCACCTTTACCTCTGGCATGGTAAAATATAGCATTCTTCAGATCTGTTTTCCTAGTCTGCTTGCGAATGATCCATGATTCCTTACTTTTTCATCACTGCAGATTGTCTTTGCATTTCTCTGGCTTGAAATAAGCATCTCTGTCACTCTCAACTGATCTTGATCCAGAATGAGAAGATTCTGAAGATCCATTTTGTTAAGAATCTTCTGAGACTCCTAAGAACAACATCTCTAAGCCACTTTTGCAGCTAATATACATTTTATTTGTTGGCCTTGAGTGCCTTAATCCAAAGCTTGCTTTAATCACATTACAAGCTGCTCTCTGACTTCCTGTTATTGATTCAATTGTCAGTGGCAATCATGTTCCTTCAATCTCTCTAAGCAGTAAGCCTTAAAACAAATAACTAAAGGGAGCCAACTATGTATTTTAGTATCAAGGATGGTTAAAAACGGAAGTTTAAGAAGTTCTGCCTTTACTTCCACCATTTCAAGTCATTTTGCTTTCCATGCAGGTACACTTGCTCAAATTTTGACATCAAATTATGGCTCTCAATTTTGTATGGGCATAATTGCACTTGATTCTTGTTTTGTTAAGCACCAAAGCTGTCAGTGGTCTAACTCCAGGATGAGAGCTGAATCCAGTTTGCCACCTTGGCTGAAAAATCACGGAATAAATAGAAGCAATCCAAATAATATGATATCCTGCTATGTACCTGGCAGTATCATCATGCAGACATCATTTGTGACAGGTGGAAGTGTCTTGTTGACTTGTCCCCAAACCCTATGGTTACTCCTACAGTTTAACCCAAACCTCCCTTTCTATACTATAGCAAAATGTTTCTTGTTTATTCCTATTCAGTACAGCCTTTTTAGTACTCCTTGAAAAACCACATATTCATGGACAAGCATTCACTTGTATATCTGTTCATTCCTTCTCTCCTCCAGCACCTTTTGAAATCCAGTCAAGAAACAGACATATACACACATATATTCACCCATCAGGAAGATGTGATCAGCAAAATGTCGCTTTTGTGGTTTCATCATTCATGAGTGGTGAAACGTACTTGTAGACATCTCTCTAATCTAACCGTGAACAAAGTAGATCTCAGTTTCTATGTATGTAGTAGTAAATAAAACATGCCAAGGCTCATTGTTTGACCCTGAGGCCAAGCATCACAGAGCTCTTTTCATCCACACGGATAAACTCCCTGTCACCACTTGAAGGAAAAGATGGTGGCTTCATGCTTACTGCCAAGTGATACAGGACCCTGATGGATGCATGACTGACTCATGCCAATGAGAGCATTATAGCATAACTTTGTCAATCCCAGCCACTGAGTAATGTGTCTGCTTAGACATAAAACATAATACTGCAGGTTTAGCTTAGCCCATTAAAGAGTGTCACGTTATGTTTTACTAATGTTCAGTATTTTTAGATTGGCTAAACAGTTTACAGCACTTACAAAAAATAAATGAATAAATAAATTATCCAAGGCCACTCACTGTCCTCATCCCCTGCAGAACTCTGCAGCTCATTTAAATTTAGCTGCAAGAAAGTCTCTTGCAGGCTAGTCTTTATGATTATACGAAGGCATTCTTTGATTAGGAGCACAGAAGAAAATTAGGGTGAGTATCACCAGAGTAAAAATGGAAATGCAAGTCAGATTGCAAAATGAGTCATGCCAGCAGAAGTATGTAAACTAAAAGCAACAAGAAACCCAGAACAGCTCTTTATGAGAGAAAACACTGTAGTGGCTGAAATCGAAGCATGAAACTATCAGAGTAAACTACGGGAAATTTGACACTTTGGATCACATTTATAATAGTTTTTGTAAGCTTTAGAAACATTTCAGAAACATTAATGCAAAATGTCAGGTTTTGATATACCATTGTAATGCTATTCCAGAGAGTAGAAAACAACCAAATTAAACTTTCATTACTTATTTATAACCAATGTCACAGATTAGACCTACGCCAACATTTTGTTATGATTTAGCACGATGCTTCCTGTTCAGATAAAAACTACAATGTGAAATAATAACAGATGTGATTTTTACAGCAGATAAAAGCCTCTTAGCTATTCACCTTCATGGAATGAGCTTCTTCACTGACTGCTTGACAGGTATGGGTAATTGATGTATCATTCAGGAAATTCCATATGGAAAGACACCACATGCCATGAGCCACACAAATTCCTACCCTTACTGCTTGGCTTATCTCCTCTGTCATGTTCAAAATTTTGGCAATCCTCAGTGGAAACTGTTGATCTTCAGAAGATTATATAACTTTCTATAAATTTAGCATTTGCAGCACATAAACAAGAAGCGTCCTAGCTAATGTGTTGCTAATGTAATCCTGCCATATGTTTGCTTTTAAAGTCAAGCTGTATAACCATATAAATGCCTGTGCATGTTATTCATGCTGCTTTGTCGTGAAGCCTTTATTTCACATTTTTGGATGGGCTCAGTTTCCCAACTTTTGCCACTGCCGTGGATCATTCCTGACTTGTTAAAACTTTTAACAAATGCAAACAGGTAGTATTAATATTAGGTGTCCATGTTTTTAGGAAAAAAAAATTAAAAATGAAACTCCCAATGATATGTTCCTAAACTTTCCTACCAAACAGGTCCTCTGCAATCACTTCTCACCACGAGGTAAGGAATTTCATTTTCAAGTTGGAGACACCTAGCTCAGATACGTGAAGCACTATTTTAGTCAAACCATTTCCAAGTACCTGTTTTCTACAGTACAGGATTGTGCTTTGTATTTTGCTTTTCATTAAGCCGTGTTAAATTCTCCATAAGAAAGAAAGGCTTTCCTCAAACTAGCATTTATCAGATCTCCAAAAAGAAAAAAAGAAAAAAGAAAAAGCCAACAACTGAGTAGTGCAGGGAATCAAGGCTGCAATGATCAAATTCAAAGTCCTTATTAGAGACGGTTTTGTTTAGTTTTACCTTTATCTTATTGTTTTTATTTTCCCTCTGCAAGCTGGTAGATATGAGAGATTAATTAGTTCAACATAAACCACACAAGCAGTGAAGAAACTTTGGGTTTTAGCTCCAGTGCAGTATATTGTTGTATCGAGTGCAAAAAATAAAATCACACTGATAGCCTGAGTGAGAGAAATTACCAAAGCATAACGCCAATTCAGTACATCCCCTGTGTACCTTGAGATAACTCCAAAGTCTTTCCTTAGAGTGCAGTTTCTCAGCTTTACTTCTTTCATTTGACTGAAGCAGGAGCCTAACAGCAAATGTCCATCCCCTCTGTCTGGCAGCAGTGCTCACCTGAGCCTGTTTCACTGTCATCTGTGGTTTGCAGAATGTCTCTATGAATTAACTTGCACAGAAGGAAATAAAAAAAGCCTTCAGAGCATCTGCAACTGAGTGCCTGAATGTGTCTAAAATGCGTCCAATAATGCAGATTCATCTCTGAGCTGCAGATCACAACAGCAGATCTAGTTCAAATCCCTGTGACTCCAGGTTAGTTTATTTCATTTTTCAGATGCATGGTTAATACACACCTCAGTGCATGTAAACTTATGTGTAGGTGTGTGCATGCAAAATTATGGACTTCTTGGGAAAATCTGTCCCTTTGTACCTTAGGTCTGCAAGCAGTGACACCACCATTCACCTTCAGTGATGAGGAAGGTTCATCTTTTGTGAGTTGTGTGATTTTCAAAATTTGGCTTCCCTTCTCATGAAATTTTCGGTGATTGAAATCTGTGGGGAGTGAGACGGTTGTGAAAAGATGTTAGTATTCTAAATGCTTCCTTCAGAATGGATTTCATGGTTGTTTTCCTTTTCAAAATTGGTATCACTGAGAGTACATTAAAAACTCGCACAGGTTAAAATTTCTGATAAAGATAACAAAGAATAATCTCATATAACTGAAAAACAGAAAAACAGAGAGGTCTCTTTCATCTTCTAGCTCTACCAACTAGCAAAAATTGCAGAAAAACCTACCGGTGTTCATGTAGAGTGCCAAGACTGGATTAAAGCCTGCATATAAAACAACCCAATGATTTTGTTCCTCCTTGCTGAAATCACGCTGAATAAATTGGTTCTGTAGTTAGAGCTCTTCTTCATATCTCTCAGCAGGTTCAGTGGGGAGAGCTATGTGTCCAGGAAGAGGACTCAGCAACTTCCTGTTGGGTTCAAAACATTACTTAGCTTTACGTATCATATTTCTATACTGACACATGAGGCACAGGGCATGCCTGGAGGTTCAGAGGGTTCAAGTCCAAGCTGGCTGAGGCCCTGGGCAACCTGATCTGACAGGCATACTGACCATGAATCTTGAAGAATGGAGTAATACACAACATAAATTTCTCTGAATCAGGAAGCTTGTCTACAACATTTTACTACAAGGATATTTACTACTCCTCAGCAGAACATCAAGGAAGGTGTAATAAGCCTCAGTGATCGGAAGACCCCCCTAGAAAGGAAGGTATTCACTGCTGCTCCCCCTAAAAAAAAATTAGAAATCGGTTCAATCTTAATAAATTCAGAATCAATCAAGCATTTCATGTCTATGAGGAGATGGTTATGGACAAGATCATGTGTTATCCAGCCCTGATTTGACTGAAGATGTTGTTTCAGCTACTCCCCTTAAATATGCTTTTCATTTAAAAACACCTCTTAAAATCTATGCTAAGCTTTTATTGTTCCAGGCCATTGCTTCCTGTCAAAGCATCCTGTGAGAATTATCTTTTCCATATTTATTGTTACTATGAAGTTATATATAAACCACGATCATGTCCTTTCTGAATTTTCCTCTAATAGACTATATAAATTCAGATCCCTCCATGTCTCCACATATACTTTTTTTTCCTTAACACTTTTATCTTTCTTGTCACCCTCTGTATTTCTCTGTGTTCTCTGCTGCCTTCCTAAATGGCGCCATTCTTTTGATGGCAAAACCTGCTTTTATCAATGACAGAACAAAAAGAGCAAAGAAAAGGCATTTTTAAAATTTCCACTTATTCCTTTGCAAAGTCAGAAAGATTAAAGGTAAAATTCTCTAGCTTCATTTTCCACCTGTGCCTTTTTCTATTATTTGACCACAAGGAAAGATCATAAATTTCCCAAGAGTCACAGAGCTTATGACAGTGTTCACTGCCAATAGCAGCTGTTTCATAGTCATTCAATCTTCTTTTGCAGAACATTTCTCCATCATCTAATGTACAAAATTAAACAAGAATAAAAGCCAGAGAGGAAAAAACTGAACAGTCCCAGAACACACTTTCAGCAAACTAGAGATATGTCCAGCAAAGGTCTGTGGAAACCTAAAGTTGCTGTCATTAAAGATGAAAGTGTGACTATACATAAGAAATGAAGCATTCACAGCAAACCTGTTCTTTCACATGTGAAAATGTGTAAATTTGTAGAATGAGTCACAGATACAATAATATTTTCCAGCACTGCCCACTAGTTTAGTTCCTAACAAACAAGCACGGAGTTCACAAATATTGTATTTTTCTCTGAATTTTCATTGTTACTCAGAATGATTATTTTTGGTTCTTTACCACTTAATCCACTTGTTATGTGCATTAATGTTGGTAGGCAGCTAATTGCCCCACAACTCACTGTCTGTGCTCCCTGCCCAGTGGGATAGAGGAAGAAACTGAAAGAGTAAAAGTAAGAAAACTCATGAGTCAAATTAAAGACAGTTTAGCTAAAGCTGCCTGTGCAAAGCAAAGCAAAGCAAAGCAAATAATTCATTCACTGCTTCTCATCAACAGGCAGATGTTCAGACACTTCCAGGAAAGCTGGGATCCATCATGCATAATGGCTACTTGGGAAGACAAATTCCTTAAGCTCAAATGTCTTCATTCGTTTTCTTAATTTTTATTGTTGATAATGGCATCATATGATGTGGAATATTCCTCGGGGTCAGTTGTCCTGGCTCCGTTCCCTCCCATCTTCTTATCATAGAATTATAGAACCATTAAGGTTGAAGAAGGTTTATAAAATCATCTAGTCCAACTGTCAGCCCATGACCACCATGCCCACTAAATCATGTCCCTAAGTGCTGTATCAAACGTATCTTAAACACCTACAGGAATGGTGACTCCAGCACCTCCCTGGGCAGCCTGTTCCAATGCTTGACTATTCTTGTGTATTTCCATCCTACTCACTGTCAGAGTAGTATGAAAAACAGAAAAGACCTTGAGTCTGTGCAAGCTCTGATCAGCAATAGCTAAAGAATTTATGCATTGTGTATTCTTCTTTAAATCACATATCTAAAATCTAGCACAGCATGAGATACTATGAAGAAAATTAACTCTATCCTAGCCAAAACTAATACAACTTGGCTACTAGCTTCACCACTCTCTCTTCGTCCTGGTACTACTACACCTCCTCATTGAAAACACCTGTATTTGTCTTCTGTGTTTTCATAAAACAGCATTTATTCCTTAGAAATATGAAATACACTAGAGCAATCTAATTTCCATTGCTTTTTCCTCTGCAGTTCAGATTACCACATTGTGATACACACATATTTTTATGTTTTTCACGCATTGGAAACTCTTCTGGAGAATATGTGGAATTTTGTTGTTCCTGTCAACCAGCCATTGAGAGACCCCTCTGTTTGCATGGGATGGGGGAAGTGCTATGTGGCAGGGATGTGTGTATGGGTCTTTTTTCCCCTTTTATCTTGGTGTGTGTGTGGGGGGGGGGAAGGGGGGGGGGGGTTATGTGGATAGGAAGCATGAGGAGAACCAAAAAGAACCAGACCACTTATCTGTAAATTTTGTGCTATTTTTTACTTTTGATTTTTCAGATCCAATCTCTGAAATCATGTCCATGCTAAGCTCAAAAAGAAAAACAGGGCTTCAAAAAGCTTCTTTTTTTCTCTACATTTATTATCATCTCTCCCCTCAAACACTGACTAGGCTCCACAGTGTATGTATAGCTGTTGACAGTGTGTACTTTATTTACTATATTCTGAAGCAGCTATCAATTCATCACAGAATTCACAAATGGGAGACATTTAGTACTTGCCTGTTTGACAAATAAACACCAGCTAATCATGAAATAGGTTGGAAATTTATATTTCCTGACTAGGATCCTCTGTAAAAAAACTAAAGTTGAAGACAGGCTTTAGGCTTTGGGAAAACTGGTTTTACTGTATTATGGAATTCTTTGCCCCATTTTCACAGATATAAACCTCATACCACCAAATTCACATAATGTTTGTGTGATGTAGCAAAATATTACAGAACTGTGTAGCAGTGAATAGAGAAATGAAGTTAACACATCTGCGAGCACATCCTGGTTTTGTACTGTCAAAAGTAGTCCTGGTGGCACCAAGAGCTCTGCCTGGGCCACTTAATGCGCACACCTAAGGGGTGCCACCACAGGCAGCCTGCACCCAACCATGGGATTTTGTTGGGCACTGTGCAGGGAGCAGCAGAGTACACACGTTTATATTAGGAGATCTAGAAATGTTTTGTCCAAATATTTTCTGAGCACCTAGGACTGTGCTTAGCTGGAGCATTAACACTAACTACCAGTATATTGCATGATGTTATGATGTGAAATACCAGTCACCAAAAATCATAAAACCATGACACTGTTAGATTGCTGATACTGATGCTGTATATACTGTTGACTGATTTCCTCTTAAATATCTATAAACAGCTTATTTGAAATAAACCAAATGAATTGAGAAGTTTTCCTCTGTTGCAGTCACTGTGATTCATTTTGCCTTTCCAGGAACAAGTATTTGTTTTGAAGTTAGCTAATACAGTACTTTGGCCCGTAGTATGGTTTGTTCTGTTGAGGTTAAGGCCAGAAGAAGGTAGTGGCAGTTTGGTCTAACAAGAAGGGAATTAAAGACCAGAGATACCGTAACTGGGTGATCAGAGATATGCCAGACATGCGGGACACCTGCACACTTCAGTCATCTGCATAAATTCAGTTATCCCGATCATTCTTCTATCCCTAAACTTCCAAGCCCTTCTATTCAAATACAACAATGATAAAACAAGGCATTCTTCTATGTCCTGTACAGTACCCAGCTCTGCGGTCCCTGTTGTTTTTGAGGCTGTACAGAGAAACTGAAGCATAAACATTACAGTTGTACCTTCTACTTACTATAACACTTCTACCTGAAGCGCAGCTGTAAGTATAGCAGTATTACAGAAAGCACAGGGCAGTTAACTGAATCTTTTCTCTTGCTGACTGTGTCTTAACTAAGAATATTCCTGTTTATACACATATATTCTTCAAGAAAATATAAATGTTCTCTTTAATCCTGGCACTACTGTTTTCCTGAGGTTCCTGGTTTGATACGAAATGTTTCACTTAGTACCTCTTCCCAAAAGTACAGAGCTTCCCAGAAGCAGTTTTGTAGCTTTGAAGAGGTTTGTTAGGCATTTCAAGGCAAGTGAGAGTAAAACAAAATAACAAAGAACTGCATTTGGTTTCAAGCCATGGCTGTGGGAAAGTAATGAGTTCACTTCTTTTAATTTTGTTCACAGAAGGGTTTTTTGTTTTTGGATATTGCTGATGGCTGTCAAGAAGATGCCATAGAAATGAGAATGGCCTTGTGGCCTGCAGAAAGTAAATGGCTTCATGCTTTGTTCTGAGAAATGTTTTGGGTTGCATTTGGATTTACACCAAATATCTCCACAGAGAAAGAACTGCTTTCTGCCAGAGAGGGTTGAAATAAATACTGTGATTGAAATTCATCTGAGGATGGAGAAAGCTAATTTCTGTGGCTGTGCTTTCCTGAAGCATTATAGACAATACAATATTAAAATTGTGCTCCTCTTTCCTTGCTTTGAATGTCTTTCTCAGTTCTTGGAAGTAGTAATTATGAGGATAGAACTAATTGTGCCTTTAAGTGAATTTCAGATCCTTACTTGATGACTTCTGACTTTAAGATGAAGTACATAAGGGCTGGAAGTCTCGGCACCGCTGGTTGGAGACAGAGCTGTTCAGTTTTGTATCACAGGCCAATCGTAGCACATAGCTATTCTTAAGTCTGAGAAGGCCCTTCTATCTAAATAGGTTCACAAAGAATCACAGAATCACAGAATTGTAGGGGTTGGAAGAGACCTCCAGAGATCATCGAATCCAACCCCCCTGCCAAAGCAGGCTCTCTACACCAGGTCGGCATCCAGGCAGGTCTTGAATATCTCCAGGGGAGACTCTGCAACCCCCCTGAGCAGCCTGTTGCAGTGCTCCGTCACCCTCACCGTAAAGAAGCTCTTGCACACATTCATGCCAAATTTCCTATGCTCCAGTTTCTGGCCATTTCAACTTGCCCTGTCTCCATACATTGTTGAAAAGAGTCTGGCCTTGCCACTTTTCCCCCCACATCTCAGATATTTATAGACCTGGATCAGGTCCCCTCTCAGTCTTCTTTTGTCAAGGCTAAACAGACCCAGTTCACTTAGCCTTTCTTCATAGTGGAGATTCTCCAGGCTCTTTACCATCTTTGTGGCCCTCTGCTGGACTCTTTCCAAGAAATCCCTGTCTTTTTTGTACTGGGGAACCCAGAACTGGACATAGTAATACAGATGAGGCCTTACCAGGGCAGAGTAGAGGGGGATTGCTTTGATACAGCATCTTGTAGAGTACACTGTCTAAACCCTAACTAAGGAGATGGAAAGGGCAGCTGGATCCTGGTATATCACATGAAAAACACTGAATGGACCATAGCTTTTCTGCAAAAGTAATGGCAATAGAGATGCAGACTTGCTCTGCCATAAGGCAGTGGTGTGGCTTGTAGAGGAGTCTACAGCCAAGTAAGGAAAGGTTTATGGGCTGGTTTCCCTTCAGAATTCCTCAGTCTACGTGCAGTGATGATGTTGAGCTCAAGTAGCCAGTCTAAAATTAACTCACAGACATTCCTTTGAATTGCTTATAGCAGAGATAGTAGATCAAAGACAAACCACTCCAACTAATCGATCCACTTCTATTTTACCAAATTATTTGTAGAGACAACTGTAACTCACTGTACCTGTGAGATGAGGACTTCTCAAAAGAGAACAGAACTTCCAGTAAGTACAGTGCCCTATCAACTTTGGGAGCAGAAGGTGACCTTTGCCCTGATCTGAATGACTATGTGAAGCAAGAACTCACAGATATTAGTGTACTGTCTCAGTATTCATCTTTGTGCTTTTCCACCTTTTCCAGAGGCCTAGAAGTTTCAGCAGTTCCATATCAATAGAAGATCTGATTTACATCAATGTTCAAGGCCTAAAAACCTAAATTTTACCATATATCCTATTGACTGAGAAAATAAGCAGATTGATACCTCTTATTACTATATCCTCTGTGCCTTGATGAATAAATCCAATAAAGTTGTCGGTTGTGAGATAGCATAACAGAAAAACACAGTGGAGTTTCTCCATGATGAATGTTATTGAAAGAGAAAACAGATATAGAAAGCAAAAAAAACTTCTATTTTGCAGAATGCCATTTTCTGTTCACTCCAGAATGTCATTACCACCATAACAAATGTGAGCTGGCAAGCATCTGATTCTCAGCAGAAAGTGAAGTATTTTGTTGTGCTTGGGATGCTATAATATCTGTGATAAATCATCTGTAGAAGGTAGGAAAGAAGGACAAAATTGCCATAGAACCTTTGTTGAGAAATTGGTTGAGGTTGGTTTGATTTGAAAACCGAATTTCTGCTTTCATGTTTATGCCAGCAGCTTAGAGACATCACATCTCAGTAGCCAAATTCTGTCCCATGAAGAAATTTAGCTATGTAAAAATTAAGCTAAACTTGTGAAACTTCAACCTTTATTCCTTCTTCTCCCTTCCATTCCCTTTCCTCCCTCTCCTTCTCTTTTCCCTTCGCTTTCCCTTTCTCTACAAAAGATTTGATTTTGACAGCCTAATTTGGAAAAAGGCAGTTTGTGCCAGCATAAAAGATAAGCTTTGACATATTTTTAGATTATATGAGAATAGAGACAAGCAGAAGAAACTACAAACACAGAATAAGATCAATTCCGTACTTGAAAGATTCCTCCCAAATGAACTTCACAAATTAAAAGCCAGCAAATTCTATGCCTTGAGGTAATCAATAGCAAAAATAACAACAAGAAGCTAAATCTGATCTCAGACAACATGGTCCCATTTCATATCTGAAAATGAAGCAAATTGCTAGGGGATCTCTCTCAGGGACTTCAGTCTTACATTCTCCGGAGAAAATGTGAGTTAAGTATCACATGAATAGGTTGCTGTTTGGACTTAGTTTACCATCATGATTAAATAAACTCCTCAGCCAGTGATGCCTGCAGGATTCACGGAGCCCAAAGAGAAACTTTAGTCAATAGAGTAATGTCTAGACAATTTTGCTCTGATAAAGGAAATTCTGGGGCCACGTTCTCTGTGTCTAGGGGGCAGTGGAGAGGGAGAAGGGGTGTTCCTTTTTGTACCTTTTGTTGTTTTATTTTTAATCCTGGTCCAATTAAATGTAAAATGCATTTGCGGTTCCTGGTAGTTTGGACTTCATTTTAGCCTGACTTTCACTGCCCACTATTTTAAATTTTATTTTTATTTTTGGTTCACATAAGTTTAGAATACTCAAAGGCATCCTTGTTACCTGTCAGAGTGACACTGGGAACAAAAATGTAGATACTCATAGTCCTACTGAATTGCTGCAATTAATTCCTGACCTAAATAAGAGACTGGTACCTAAGGGAGCATTTGGGAGTAGGATTTGCTGTTTTTTATCTAGTACCCAGACACCTGTCTTTCTGCAATCACTCGAAAACTTTCTTTCTTTCTGGAAGAAAACTCTCTGATTAGAGGAAACATGCTAACAAAGCAGACTGGGAAATGCACTGTTGTTAAGCCATTCCTCTATGGTTAGGTTGCCACAAAAGCTCATGGGAGTGATCTTTTCACACAAACTTTTGCTGATGGCCAGCCCTTTTCTCGCAGTTTAACCTCTGGGGCGTCAGATTCGTACACAGAGTCTTCTTTTCTGACAAAATAGATTAACATTAAAGAAGGAAGATAGCAAATGGGAATTTCCTGTTCACAGAGAAAAGCAGGATTCTAACTCTCCCTTGGCCTGTGAGCTAAAATAAGAGCTTTCTGCTTTTCTTCCTCAGCAAGAACTGAAGGCTGGGGTGGGCCCTCAGGCACCTGATTCCCAGTGCATGTTCAAAGGGATCAAGCATGAAGTCAGACTGTGAGAATGTGTGCAATCTTCCCACCTTTTTAGGTGCTAAGCTCTGGTACAGCTTAATTTAGGTATGTCTGTCGTCTGGATTGCCCTTGTGCGGGTCTGAGGCCTTAAATCCAAAGTCTCTTTGACTCTTCATTAGCTGTGGTCATCCAGGATATCTTCTGAATGCTCTACAGAGCTGTGGAAAGGCTCCTGACAAGCTGGATATGGAATCCACACAGCAATATGGATCCTAACTAAAGTGCAGATGCCAAATCTTACAGACTTTGCTCTGGGTGTCTGTCAGCCTTCATTTTCAGATTAATTTTCCATATGAAGGCACTGCAGGGCCTCTGTGGTCAGAAGCCCCAACATCCTCACTGTGGGGCACAGCTGAGCACACCACCAAGCTGGTAGCACTTTGGGGGGAACAGATCTCCTCACAGGCTCAGCAGTCACAGGTTGAGGAGAAGACCCTGAGCAAGGGAGAAGCAGAGGTGTCTGTGGCCCAAGGAGGAGTGCAGGAGGGGCTGCAGGTCTACAGCAGTGATCGGGGGTGATTTGAGTACATTGGGCCTTGGAAACGGTGAGAGAAGAGCTATTGTTCTATTTTTTATCTTCTCAGCTTCCACTATCCAAACCAATAATTTCTTATCTCAGTTAGTAAGACATTAATTTTTCTCAGATTGAATCTGTTTTCCTACAGTGCTAATTGGCAAGTCATTTCCCTGTCTTCAGCATGATCCGTGAGCTTTCTCATCCTAATTTCTTTCTCCATCAAGGTGAGTGAGGGAGCAAGCAAGCACCTGGACATGTGCTTGGCTGTCAACCAAGAGTAACATACTACAGCAATGCAAGGGACAGACCTGCTTTGCCCTTACACACAGCTGGGATGTGTCCAGGACATTAATCAGGGCTGAAAAGACCAGAAACATGAGCTACCTTCATGCATTTAAAATCTATCAGAAGGAATCAGACTGCTCAGACTGGCTGTAGAAAACACAGAAAAGCCTTTAACTTAAGTTATCGATGACAGCACTTCTTACGGATACTCTTCCATCAAAGGCAATTTTTCTACAAATTCTCTCTGTTCTTGTGGTGTTTCATTTTTTATACCACACCATCATCCAGAAGATCTTCAACCAGTTCAGTGCTGAAAAAGGCTGTGACAGGAATCTCACAGGGTTCTGTCTGCAGCCTTCTGTGGTATTTCAGAATGGAGAAGTACACTGCTCCACATTTTCCAGACCTGAGCCATCAGATGCAGCAGTAGCTGTGCCATGTTCTGGAATTATGGTAGAAATTCTCTGAAGGACCGAGTACATGGAGACATTGCCCAGTTAGAGCTAACAAATAAGCTGATAAATTTTACTGGTGCCTTTGGAAATGACTCCACAAGGGCCTTTCAAACTTATGTCACATGTTTTATTAATAGATGTGCATTTCAGAAGCTTTTACTTCTCGGTAGTTTCCTGATGTATTCTCCAATGCACTTCTCCTCACTCTCAAATGCATTTTGTGTTCTGGGCATTTCAGGCAGAAGAATATTCCATTAAGTGCTGGCAACTGGGAGCACTCCCAGGATGGCATCACTCTTGCCCACGCCTGGCACATTGCTTAGCAACGCCAATGAACATTTATTGCACATCCTGCTATTTATGTTCCATGCTTCACATGTTGACTTTTCCTCCTGCCTCCAAGTTCCTGTGATGGAGTAGGTCTATGTTAGATGTTGCAATAGTGAAGGACAAACACAAGCCCCAGTTCTGTCTCTTCAAGCTGAGGAAGAAGATGATTTCACCTGTTGTGACATACCTGTCAGCTTTCCCTGCTTATTGTTATGGAAAGTCGCAGCATCTGATTAATATCAAGTATATGTTCTTTGTTAAAGTGTAACTATAGTCACAGGTGGAGGAATTACAATAAGGTTGTTAATGATTCACTTAGAGTGTTTTTAATGTAGTAATGTGTTCCATTCTATACAAGATACTGCTTTCTTTGCCTTCCCTATTAGCACACTCCTTGCCTTGTGGTGTTCCTCCATGTTACAGGTACAACTACAACTCCACACTGGTGTTCCCCACATTCACTTCTCCAGAGAAGCAGAACTAACTGGGAAAGATTCAGAAAAACTGGGCAGCAGGAGGCACACGTGGCTGAAGGTGACCAAGAACACCAGTCTCACCCTGTAGCTGCTGGCTCGAGCTCTAATATTTTCTATCTTCCCACTCTTCTAAAATCTAATCAGGACTTCACAGAAATAGAAAGCCTGGACTGGCACTGCTATGTGCTATGCTATACTGTAGCAGCTGCATCACATATGAAAATAATAAGGCTTAGGACTTTGTGTCTGAGGGGCTTCACGTTTTAAATATGTGGTTCTGTTTACAGTTGTTTAGAGCTCAGAGCCAAAATTTAACCAGCTGCCCCCAACTAAATGTTTCTCAGGGAAGGAGAAGGAATTCTCTTTAATATCCAGCTGAAATCCTTCACAGGGAGTTCTAGCAGAAAGCAAAAACTGTATGTTCTGAATATAAATATGAAACAGAGAGATAAGGGAATATAACAATGATAATTCTCTGAGATGTGATGGGCGAGATTTACAGAGCTGTGTGAAAACTTGCTTTCGTTTCAGTTAACATTTTTCAGATTTCACTTTGGGATTTGGGGTTTGACTTTAAATAATTATTTCTGGAAGCAGCTGAGCTCTGTTCTGGGAACCAATCCCAATAACTGAATGTGAAAATAAACTATGACCATATACCTGACGTACGATTTCCATTTTATTTATTCATTTGACAAGAAAGTAGATGAGACAGAGCATCTGATGACATATCTTACATTAATTTAAGATAGCATACTGTAGAATAATATGTATACAGTATTGAAAACTGGCTTTAACAAAAAGAATCAATTTGAACCTCGATGTAAACAGAAATTATTTATGTGTGTTATCAAATGTCATATTTCTGGGGAGAATGGAATAACTTTTGGGATATAAAACGGGCTTTTTTTTTTTTAAGAAGAAAGACTAAGTACAGTGGGGGATACAGAAAAAAGTCAAATTAAAATAATATAAATTACAGTACATATAAGTGGTCAAATGGTACTGCCATTACAAAATTAGTGAAAATGCAACAGTGACAAAAAATATTACATGATTTAGGAAGCCCAATTTGTCAGAGTGTTAAGTGCTGTGAATTAAAGTACATGCATGCAGAGTATTTAAGGCTTTCTACAGAAACTGCAGTGAAAACAGACATTTTATCAATGCTTTACTGAAAGTTTTCAAGGCACGTATTTCACCTAAGTAGATGAAATAACTTTAGGATTCAGTCTTGACTTCAGGCTGATACTTTGAATGAATCGATGCAGATTTGAAAGCTAAAAATGGATCACAAGGAAAAAATACAAGGAAGGGAGAAATTGTTATGTGTATCTAATTGTACAGTAATAAACACCATAAGCCATGCAGTAGGAATCCTCAACAAAAATATAAATGGCAACACTCTGTTCAGGGTATGAAATAAATGTGGGGAATAGAATCTGGACATATGCACCAATTAACATTTTTTTGTTGTTGTTCTTGTTTTGTCACTGTGAACAGGTAGACCCAAAGAAGATGAAAGTGTTCAAAGCCCATTCAGCTGGGGAAAGTAGCAGATCACTCATTCCCATGGCAGGCAGAGATGTAAGGATTAACAGCAAGTCCTGCAGTATGGGCTTGGGAGAAAGGAAGGGATGTCCACAGTTGGGGAATGTTTCATGTGTCATGGGCTTTGCCAGGAGCTTGGTGGCACATACAAGGGGTGTAAAGTGACATATCCATCCATCTCCAACTCCATGTTCAGATGTAGAAGCACTGGAAAATAGACCATCTCCATTGAGATGAGAGTCCCCACAGCAACATCCCCATGAGAGAAGGTGGCTCTCTGTTTTACAAGTGTGCTACTTAATGATGGGAAGGGGATATCCAAGCAATTGTTTCAGCAAGACTCTTTTCATAGAGAGGTTCTTCTTTCTAAGAGTTAGTCCAGCAGCTTCTCTCTGAGATACAGCTACCTTTGTGAAAGTCTCCTTCCACAATCTCAATGTAATCTCAGAACTAGGCATTCGTATGTGAAAATATAGCCAGTGTAGAGTCTTGCCTAGTTACAAGATAAACTGAGTATCTAACTACTCAGACTTTGGAAACTAAAACCTTTGCTCTCAGTTGTACTTCAATGCAGGACTATCAGTCTTGAAATCCCAGTTGTCATTCCCAATGCATGGAGTGGTTCCAAGTGAACAAGAGTACATTTCAGGCTTTTAACTTTATCGGCTGAAACAGAAACCTCCACAGTAGCTAGCGATTTCATAAGCGCTACATGCCTATCAGGGAGCTACAGCCATACACAGGTTATAACCAGAAACTTTTCTCTGACATCAATAAAAGTTGGTGAGAACAGGACAGAGAAAGGTGAGGTGGTATTAAAAGAACACAGAGGGAAATATTTTTCAAGTCACTTTGATCCTAAATAATCTGAACTTACATCTGTCCCCAAAACACGTTTGTAGGCATGTCCCAAATTTCTGGTGGGAGATCAGTATCAGTGGAAAGTTCAGCCCACGCCATCACATCATCATTCTGGACAGAAGATTTCCAAGGACAAAGGTATTCAAAGACATGTAACTCACAGAGCTGAAATTTCAAATGTTGCTTGGAACTTGGGCTGTTTTTGGCACAGATGCCAAAAAAACAAGTGCAAGCAATCAATAAATTGAGTGTGCAAGGATTTTATGTCAAGTGACCACTGGTAGTCATAAAATGTAGGCTAAAGTGTTATAAATCGTTAAGAAATCTTCTGTTCCTCCAGGTCTCACAGACATATATTTCAGAGAAACTTATAAACACTTCTGGTGAAGGAATGTTCTTTCCCTCAGAAGACTGCAGAAAGTGCAGATTCATTTTTAGAGAGACTCAACACTTCTTTTTATTTTTTTAAATTTTTTTTAATTTTTTATTTTTTCCTGGAGAATTCCAAATATCTGCTGACACCCTCAGGCAGAAAGGCAAAATTTCTTTTAGTTTTAAGTGTGCTTCTCTCTCTGTAAAAAAGAATTTCAACCCAAGTAACTCAGGAGGGCAGTCTGCTTGTTTTACTCAACAGAGTTGCAAAAATACCCCAAAATAGCTCATCACTGTGGTATCCACTGTTCAGGGCTGCAGTAACTGGCTCAAGCACCTCTCTTAGAGGATTTTCCCCATTGCCAATGAAGCATTCAAAGTCAGTCAGGATGGTAAGGACAATTGCATTCATGCTGCGATGACTGATGAGAGCCATTCTACTAGATAGCAAGACCTTTATTGAAGTAAACAGGTAGAGCTGATGTTAACCATTGGAGGAGAAAACAGGACAGAGAAATTAGGTCCAAGCTATAATTAGAGGCATAATTCTGTATTGATCTAAAGAACCCTGAAGTGGTACAAAAATGAAGCTATTCTTCACCCGTCAATAGACAAATGCGAGATCAGTGGGAAAAGGAAGACATGCGAACGTTTTAAGGGGAAGCATTCTTCGAAAGTGCAACAGTGCAAAGAATTGCTTGATGACACCCAAGAAACAGATGAACTCCAAAATACTGATACATTTATCTGCAGGACTCATTTTCACAGATAATAACTTTTAAAAATTTGTGCTCCTTTTAGTTAATGTGTACCTCCAGTTCAGGAAGAAGGAAGTGCTGAGGGGAAGAACTTAGAAGGCAACAAAGAAGAGTGAAGCTGAAACATCAGACAGACAAAAAACCAAAATGCATGTTGTAAGGTTAATGAATGCAAATAGCTCAACTAGGATGCTGCATACTGAAAACGAGCAATCATTCTGAATGAGGGAATAATCAAAAAAAGGACAAAAGAGAAAAATAATGGGCTGAGGTAAAGGCACAATTAAACTCGCTGATATAAATCCAATTTATATATATATATATATTTATATATATATAAATTTATATATATATATATATATATATATAAATTGATAAATACAGCATGAATATGGTCCAAATCTGATCACCTTTTTCTTTTTTAGAAATAATGGAAATATTTCTGCTGTTCTCATTTTCATATAAACAGATGTTTACACAAATATTGGTAGTTTCATACAGCTAGTTTTAATCCAAGAGCTTCCCTCAATGTATTTTCAAAGCTAAAGGTGAACACTGCAGTTGGTAAGCTCAGGCAGTGCTCTTCTAATGCAGTTCAGGGACTAAGGGTGCAGATGCATTGTTCACAGGCTAATGACTGGACACCACCAGAAGTGAAAGCCCATAAACAAAATACCTTGTGAGGGAGCGCAGAAGAATCAAGTGAGAAGTTGGTTGTACTAAACAGTTTGGTTACCAGGTCTGTGCACAACTGTACTCTGTACTACAGAAACTTAGCAGCAGCAGCAGGACTGAATTTATGCTAGACATGCCAGCCAACTGTGTTGTATGTGAATTGAGGCATCTGGCAGGGGTTTTGCATGACATACACAAACTGTATTCAGTTTCTAAGTGAAGTTTCACTTGTTTTCATCTATGAAACCAGAAACAGAATAATCTGACAGAAGCATGTAAGGAAAATGTAGCATCATTGGCATCACATCACCTATATCACATGCTCTCCACCATTTTAGGTAGGGGAGGACACACTGTTGAGCCTTCTACCTTCACAGAACCTGGTCAAAATGCTTTGGACTCTTATGGAGTGAGAAATTACCTATGTGCTTCCCTTGAACAGTGCAGTATGAGATTTAAGGAACAAGGAAATTAAATGCATTTGGCTTAGCAATCACGAAAGAAGCTTTTAAATATAGGGTCATGTGAAAGCTATACAGCATCCCAAAAATCTTTCTTTCCTTTTATAGCTTTTTTCATTCATTTTTTACTAGATCAGTCAATCCTTAACAATGAATTATGTTCTGTCATAAGAGAAGTATCTTTTATCAGTTTTTAAACTAAACAAAACAGCCTAGTATAAAATTCTGTATTTCAGTGAATAGCAAATCCCTGGGGAAAACAAACAAGCAAACAAATAAAATAAACAAACAAACAAAAATCACATTTGATTCGTTCAGAGCATAGTAGTGTTTGTTTTTAAAATCTACCTTATGTTGACATCCGTGTATGACCTTGGATACTTGCTTAGGTCTCAGTACAATCAGATTTCTGATACATGAGGATACTACACAGTGATAAAAAGAAGGGGGGAAAAAAAGAGAAGAAACATCTATCTTATTTCCAAGAAAACTTTTAATAAATAAAAGGAACAAGAGAAGCATCCAGTGACTCTGCATGGGCTTAAAATTCTACTGTCAAGCAGAAAGTCAAAGTTAAGCCTCATTGGTCTGGGTATGCTTTATAGCAAGAGTTTTGCCCTGTATTTTCCTTTTTAAAGAAAAGAAAAACAAGCTTCTATCTGAAGACTGGTAAACAGACCCATGAATGTGTGCAGTACTTCCAAAGCAAGGTGGTTGAGGTAAGAAATACTGGCATCACTGCAAAATTGCCCTTGGAGAAATGAAGTACAAGGGCTGGACAAGCCTCAAAGGGACAAGGGACATAAGGGATCTTAATCCCAAAACGACCATACAGCTTCCTCATAACAAGCCATTAAGTTGCACTGCTGAAATGATGTAGTTTCAAGTGTGAGAAAGACTATTAGTCTTTTCTCAGTAAACTCAGAAGTAACTAACAGCTAAACTCCAGCTCAAAGACACCTACCAAAATGCTACTCAATGTGTTACACAAAGCACGTTTGAAGAGTTTACCCTTTCAAACAAAGAGATGGTAGCGTGACAGTCTATGTAAGAGGCTGTCAGAAAAGAAAAACAGCACAATGTGCAAAGTCTCTGAAATTAAACAGCAAAACAAGCTTTTGTTTTGTTTTATTTTGGTTTTTTTCCCCATTTATTCTTTCTTTTGGAACTCCCACACTGGCCAAACAACCACGAAAATGAATCATCAGTATTACCTTCCAGCATCAACTGGTGAGGAATTGTGTGTGTGGGGGTGAGCAGGGATTCTACCTTCTCCTGTATGTTTAAGTGCATCTTTTCATTTCATAGAATCATAGAATCCTTCGTGTTAGAAGGGCCATTTAAAAGCCATCTAGTCCAGCTCCTCTGCAATGAACAAAGACATCCACAGCTAGATCAGGTTTCCCAGGGTTTGATCCAGCCTCACCTTGAAAGTCTCCAGGGACGAGGCATCAACTACATCTCTGGGCAACCTGCTCAGGTGCCTCACCACACTCACTGTAAAAGGCTTTTTTCTTATATCTAACCTGAATCTATCCTCTTTAAGATTTAAGTTATTTCCCCTTGTTCTATCACAACAAATCCTCCTGAAGAGTCTGTTCCATTCTGCCCTGTACCTCTCCTTTAGATTTTGAAAGGCTGCTATCAGGTCAACTCTCAGCCTTCTCTTCTCCAGGCTGAACAGCCCCTGCTCTCTCAGCCTGACCTGCAGGAGAGGTGTTTCATTCCATGGATTATTTTTGTGGCCCTTCTCTGAATGCACACCAACAGGTCCTCTTCTGTACTGAGGACTCCACATCTAGACACAGTAGTCCAGGTGAGGCCTCTTCAGCACAGAGCAGAGGGGCAGAATCACAGCCCAGGATACAATTGGCTTTCTGGGCTGCTAGGGCATATTGCTGGCTCATGTGAAGCTTCCCATCCACCATTTCTCTAACATAGAGCACCCCTGTCTCTGTCCTCATTGGGAGAGAAAAAAAAAAACAAAACAAAAAAACAAAACAACAAGAAGCAAGTAAACAAAACCAACAAAATTCCAATGAATTTTCCAATAAGAAATGAGGGTATAAGAGAAGAGGCTGTGAGAAACCTCTTAAGTGTTAGACTGTCAATCCCACGGTGTCTTTTTGCTTTTTAGGCAATATTGTTGATTCAACTTCCCCTCCTTGGCCCAAGGAGGCCATCTTTGTTGTGTGAGATAGATACCATTTTAAAAGTTCTAAGTACAACACCGTGTCTGCACCCCAAAGCTCACTCTGCCACAAAGCAGTCGCTGCTATGAGAAACCAACAGGGCTATTGGATCATTGGCATCAAACCTGTTGTCTGGAAACCATGAGCATAGTCATTTGGTGTTCTGTTTTCCATCACCCTCTTATCATTCACACTCATGGTTTCCCCTCGTCCTTGCTTGTTCATTTCTTTTTCCTATTAAATCTTACCTGATAACTGAGGCGAGTTCTTGGTGCCTAAAGCTGAAGTCCCCACTACAGTAGGATGAGGCCTGGCCAAAACATGGTCTTGTCTAGCATACAAAGAAGGAAAAGGAACTTTACCTTTAGGGCAGTTTGCATTAGTGGAAAGTTGTAAACTCAGCTCTGGAAAAACTTATGTTCTCAGCTGTCACACCTTAGCAATCTACAGGTGATAGAATGATAGCCTTTATCATATTGGGTAACACAGTCTTTTGAAGAGATACCAGCACACTGGTCTGTTTGCAGCACAGACATGCAGCAGTAGTGTTTGTTTGTCATACAGCATGATCCTCCACAGCCTCTCCACTGTAGAGCTCACCTGAAAACAAAAGGCAGCTTATTCAGCTTCCTGCTATAAGAAGCTCTTCTTTGAAGAGAAGCAAAGAGGCTTTCAGTGCTGTTAAAGAAGCAATGCTGGGACACTTAATATACTTTCCTTTTAAATTATCTCTTGGTTGCAGAAGGGCTAGAGTATTTGTACAAGATTATGGTGTGTTGCATCTTCAGGGAAAACTGTAATTGTGTAGGTTCCTTTTGAACTGTACTTTAAAATATCAAAGACCTCACATTTGCCTCTATTACTGCTTTCTGCCCCAGCTTGCTATTTCTTAATCTTCTCCTTAGCTACCACCCACCTCCATGCCTGCTGTTCTCAAACTGGTCTTTTTTAATACGGACAGAGGATGAGGATACTGCTTTGGCTCAGGCTGAGTGATATTACTCCCATGGCAACAGCCATTTTGTTGCTGTTGTTCCCTGAGGCTGATGGGAAGAGCTCTGCAGATGGTCTGCAGCTACCCATTCACACAGATGAAACCCCACGTGCCAGTTTGAATCAGGAGAATCCTTCTCAATTCTAACACCATCCAGGAGTGTCCAACCAAGTCCTGTCTATCAGTGCAGGTACCTGCAGTAGTCACATGGGAAGGGGAGAAGCCACTTATTGCCAGACAATACGGCTTCCTCATCTCTGTTCAAATCATGACACTGAACTAATGTGGTTCTTACTCCTTGCGTTTCTGCACATTTACAGTTCCATCTTTCTGTACTTCCATATTCCATACATTTAGAAATAATAATTCCTTCTTTCCTACCTTTATTGTGGAGATCATTTTGTTAAACCCTTAATTGTTCAGGTCTATAGCACTGCAGATAGAGATATTAAAAAATAGACACAGATCAGTCATATCATTTGGGATAATGTAGATTTTATTTTGCCTCTCAGGTGTCTATTATTCCACCCACTAGAAGCACGTTATGAATACTTAGAAAATCACATTAGTCTGCAGTATTTTGTTCCATTCTGAAAACTTGTTTCAGAGGCTGATTGTTGGCAAAAGACAGAGAGGTAGAAAGGAGCAGGAATTTACTGAAGAAACATGTTTAGAGAGCCTTTAGAAAGAGGCTAACATCCACTATAGCCAGAAATGTCCATGTGTCCTGCTCAGTGCTGACTTCCAGCCTATATATATTTCAGCCACACTCTCAACAACAGCTATCCAGTCTAGTTTCTCAGAGTGCAGAGCAGGCACTAGGTTACAACAGGCCTCTTGTTGATGCTGGTGTTTCAAATATTTGTGCTCTTCTTCAGGTAGATTTAACATCACTTATTGTAGTAGTATTGCTGCTAATGAAATAAAAAGCTGTGTGACTCAAGCACCTCCTCTGCAAGGACGCTGAATAACTGTGTAAAGATGCAATTTATGTGCATGAAAGAGAGAAGATTTTGCTTTCTAACAAAGGGTGAAAACTGAAGTGTCTTACTTATGCAAGTAGCTTGACTCATGAGAGCCGCCTTGCTAACGTGAAGGATACAGCTCATGCTGGTACACTTGTTCGTACTTCAGTTGCTCCTTTTCATGCTGTTTAGGAGCTGTTATATTTGCTCAAAACCACATTGCAAGATGAAGGTCCAGCACAGTTTTTAACTGACAGCTGACAGCTCATAAGCTACCACTCACCAAATCCATTGCCATGGACTGGCATTGGTGCACTCTAGTCCTCCACCCACTCACCCTTCACTCTACCACCTATTCCATACTTCAGTTTTGACTTCAGTTTGTAGTAGCTGGAAAATTTTGCTCCAAATATTCAGCAATTGCTGCCAAGAAGCAACCACCATCTAATCATGTCAGCATCTGCAGAACTGGGCAATTACATGCTTAATTTATAATTGGTGTTGATGGCCATCAAGGACTAGTGAAAGGTGTCCACAACAGAATGACTGCAGTGAGAAAACTGAAAAACATGTTGATTTTTTCTCAGATGTATTTGAAAATACAATTTAGCATGTGCTAAATTAATGATCACAGGCACAGATCAGATGGTTGGTACAGGAAAATGAATCCATGTGCCATGTCCCTGTTTCTGCTGTGATGTGTTGGTAATTAGTTTAAATATATCTGATACATCTGTTGATTTTTGGTTTTGCTGTTGAGACATAATCCAATCTGCAGCATTATTTAAAAAATAATTTTACTCCATAATGCAGCAAAATTTATTATACTGTAAATAGAGCAAAATGGAGGCTGCCTGAGTCCTAGGACTGTAACAACCTGAATGGGGAAGGGCAATTCATTTTAGTGCACATGTGAAATATTATTTAAGGTGGCAACCTGATGTGTTTCTTCATTATATCATAAGCAACTTTTAAGATTATGTAACAGCTGTAAATATAGCACTGAAGCAATGCACAGTGTCTTTCTTAATTCCTCAGCTCTCAGACCAAGGGAGGTTTCGTTGATGTAGCAGTGGCAGAATTCTGCCCTCCAGAGTAAGCCCTGCTTGTGCTGTGCACCCTGCAAAACTAAAGCACAAGCTGAAAAACTGTGAATTTATCAGCCTGCTTGTGATAAACATAATTTGATACTCTTTGCCACATCTGATTGCTTTTTTGTTTCATAAATACTGGGCTAAGCATTGTGTCAGAACCAGGATGCCTACAGAGACCCTTGATCTGTGCTGCTGCACCTATTTAGGGCAGCTCTGAAGCACCTGGCACTGTGCAACCACACACAGGTGCTTCCCAGAGCCACAAGCAGGAGTCAAAGAGGACACTGCCCTCCTTTGGGGACTGTCTGGCAGCAGGATCTGCTGTCCAGGTGCATCTCAAATAGTCCAAATATTTGGCCTTTTAACAGCAAATTATGCCTTACTATTTTGTTAGGCAGTCAAAATTTTGTGTGAATTCATGACTAAGAATTTTTAAGTGGAATGAAGCTGGATTGCAAGTTTAACTCTTTGAATGGAGCAAGACCACAAACTATAAATCTGCCTCTGTGCTATTGAGTTATAGGATGTACATTGAAAGTATATAAAAATTCTGGCTGACCTCAGTAGCTCAATATTTAATCTGTAAAATCCAAATAGATTGAATTTGTTTCTCATTCCACGAATGTATAAGAAACTGAAAAACTGTCTCAATCCATATCATAATAAAGGAACCATTTCTCCAAGTATTTAAGAAAGGGAGAAACAGGAAATATCATATTCAGAGCAGAGGGAAGTAGCCTGCATTGGATAAGTTTAAGAATAATCTGTAGGCTGCTGTATCCCTGAGGACTGCTGCAGTACTGGTCTCACAGAACTGAATGGAAATGCCACCTTTCTTGAAATAGATACAGTCTTAA
This sequence comes from Coturnix japonica, assembly GCF_054131305.1. Taxonomy (NCBI): domain Eukaryota; kingdom Metazoa; phylum Chordata; class Aves; order Galliformes; family Phasianidae; genus Coturnix; species Coturnix japonica. The sequence goes on along the minus strand of NC_140664.1, from coordinate 7,722,127 downwards.
ATATATATGTGTGTGTGTGTTTGTTTTGAAAAATGAGAGCAGGAGAAGGGATTGGGGTGGAAGTGCAGTTTCACCTTAGACCTTTGTAAATAGGTATTCATAAAGATTAGAGTCTAAATATGAAAATAAATCTGCAGCGTATGTGTGAATAAAATACCCTTTTACTTCAACAATGAGAGATTTTCAGTAAACATGCTCAGAAGTTTTGCTTCTAAAACTATTGAAAATTTCATGTAATACCAGAGGGATTCATATTTCTATTAACATTTCAGGAGCCAGAATGACTTATTATTCAAATAGATATTATATATTCCTGTCTCGGCTGGCCTAAATTAAATATTTTTCCCCAATGTTTAAGAATGCAGATGGAGGGAAGGATATATTTTGTTGGTTTTATTCATTTGTTTTGGTGGCTTTGTTTTCTATGTGTGCAGACAGAGAAGGGCTTATATTTGACTTTAATAGATCTCAGACAAAGCCAACAAGTAACTCAGCCTACTGCAGTCTCAGTAGCACAATGTTTAGATTGTCACCATTGCAGAAAAATAAATGATACTCTGGCTGCTGGATTTATATTTCCTACTGATTTTAATAATTTAGAAAGAATTATCAGGATGAAGTTTTCTTGTATGGGTTTCAAGTAACTTTCAAAATTTGATGGTGTGAAAATACCTGATGTGATGGGGAGATGGATCACTAGCTCATTAGACAGGAATGGGTCGAGACTACTCTGACCCTTGGTAAAATTACCTTGTCACTTCTGGGTGCATCAAAGATGGATCTAACCATGTTATGCTCTCCGTTATGGCATCACTGCTTCCCACTGCTTAATGAAAGCAGAAACAATCTACCTAAAATATCATTCTCTGTCAAAACTTTTAATCTTGTTTCTGTGTAAATAATACATGTACACAGCCTTGAGTGCTAGTGCCATTAACCAGAAATAAACCTGGAGCTTTCAGCTCTAAAAGTACAGATCTGCACAATTTGAGCCAAAGCAGCGATTCTGTCACATGCTGTTAAATAACAGGCTGATGTAGTCAATAACCTTAGAGGGGGGCAAATCTGCATGTATTAAATATCTTTTTTATAATTTGAGTATGGAGATGCTGTAGCCCGCATTTGATCGGCATTAAAGGGTAGGAATCCAGCATGGCATGCAGAGAGGTTTGCACATACCTTCGCTTGCAAGCACGTCTATCTCACTGCTGATTTCTCTGGTTGTGCTGCAGTCATTAACTACCGTGGCTGTGTTATTCAAAATAAACAGACTAGAACTAGCGATTGCAAATGAAATAATTAAAAGTCATCACTGCTAAGGGGCTAATTGTTCTATGTACAATTAATGAAAGCCTGTATCTTTTTTTCCGTGAAGCAGCGAAAGCTTACTTAAACACTTAAAATGTGCCCCAGGTGATCCAGATAGACACCCTGCATGCTGCAGGAGAGAAAGCGAAAACTGCTTTTCTCTCAGTCTCAAAATGATGAAATCTTGATTTAAGGGGAAGGCTGTCTGGAAATGCCTGAGAATTAACCCATTACATTGATATTCTGTCAGAGCGTTCTGCTGCTGAGAGACAGAGGTAAAACAAATAAATCCCTTCGCTACAGAGCAAGCCGATACCACAACAGTAGCTGTGTTTGCAAGGTCAACTCCATGTTCTCTGCGGACAGGTCTGTTTATTACTGCTGTGTTCAGAAACAAAGCACACTCTCAATTCGCATGTGCTAACAGAAGATACTATCGTGTCAAAACTATAATAATAAATTGCAGAAGGCATCCTTCAGAGGGAAAGCTTCATTCTGTGGGGTTAATTCCAGAGAAGAGAACAGCAGTGCCAGCATGGAGGCAAGTACTAAAACAGACGTGGGAAAAGCTTTGAGGAACACTTGTGATCTGGAAGGGGAGAAGTCCAGAAGTCAGATCACTTTTTGCATCACCATTCACCTTGAAACTACAGAGATCCTGAATGCTATAATGAGAGATTCTTCTACTTTAGGGTCTGATAAATACAATAGAAGTTGCAGAAAACCAAAACGAAAAGGAGAAATGGCTATTATTTGAAAGTAAAGGGTGGCAGACTTGCCCTTGCAGGGGGTTTGAACTGGATGATCTTTAAGGTTTCTTACAACCCAGCACATTCTATTCATGATTCTATGATGATCCTATGGTTCAAAGTGATTGGGTCTTACATGATATGCTGGATAACTCTGTCTTACCCACACAGATGCATTCCCTCAGTGAACACACAGATTAAAACCCATTTGCAGCTCTGTTTAGCTAACCAAATATTCACTCATTACCCTCCATGTCATCTGCGAAAAGGCTGAATGATGTTCCCAAAATCAGAAGCACCCATTCAAACAGAAGAGGGCACAACAACAAGATCCGTGGCCCTTCAATGAATCAAGAAGGCAGCTGGTCCTCCAATAAGGAGGTTATAGAGTCAGGTATAGTAGGTTATAAAGCGCTGATAAGCTGGTGATAGGAGTCAGCCTTAAGCCTTGGCTTCTTTGTTCGAATGACAGAAAGGTCCTTTCATCTTTTGATGGTGATAAGGTTGAGCTGTTTCGCTCCTTTATTAAAGAAGAGGAAAAACATCCTTGATTGTGGTGGCACCCATTGGTCTGCTCAGGGGTAGGCACAACAACCAGCAGCAACAGATTAACTGGAGAGGGCCAAATGGGCAAAAATATCAACTCGTGCTGTACACAGGAGCTCAGCTTACACGTTCGCAGTCTTGATGTCTCATTAAATTAAAGTAAATTAAATGAACTCTAAGGTCTAGATGTTAGGAATATGGAAGACAGAGATTTGTCTATGCTTTAAATTCTGCCTCGAGTGTGGATAAGAGGAGTGTGCCTTTGCAGCTCAGTTTCATTGATGTGAGAGCTGGTATTCATGTCAGGTTTTCTTTTAAGGGTACTTGAATGGCTCTATTTTTAGATTTTACTGTGATCTTACTCTATCAGATATTACATGCATTATGCATCATCAACAAGAAAAAATTTAATCATGGCATAAATCAGCCAAAAGATGCTACAAGAAATCAAAGTTCAAATTGCTTTGCTTGGGAGGACTTGAGTAAATGGATTCGGCTTTTTAATTCCTAAATTCAAAGAGGCTTTGTGGGAGCTGCTCCCCGGATGTGGGGCTGAGTGGGGAACGTGCATTGCAAGGTCTCTCAGGTTCAGTCCCATGAAACATCACACTCCAATCTGAAAGCAGCATTCATCGTTTTAGCTTTTGCTTATGGGAAATCTAGAGGAGAATTTGGGTATCTTATCTGAATAATTCAGTTAAAGCACAGCTCCTGACTGATGGCAGAAAAACACTTGCTGATCATCCACATATTCCAAACCAATGAATAAACGCTAGTAAAGCAATTTCTGTGCAGTCCCCCATGACCCAGCAAGTAAACCCTTCACAGGCACAGGAGGCACAAATGCTTCCAGCTTTACTGCCAGCAGCAGAGTAATTACCTGGGGCTGTGTCCTTTTATTAAAGTGTTAAGGAAATAGAATTAAAATCAGACATTTTACTGAACAGCAGAGCACTGAAAGGGAATTAACAGAGCTGCTCTTCTTGGCTGGTAAGAATTTTTACTTGTTGCTGTTTCGTTATGGATAATTCATTTAATTTAGCTCTACAGCTTGAAAAAGTAGGTCAAATATTTTATTTTGGAGGGCAGATTCTGATGGGGGGAGGGCGTACTTTTTTTCCCTGTCATGATGTGACAGCACCAGCCAATGCAGACAGGCATGTCTCCAGTGCGCAGCAGACAGCAGCTCCTTGTTCCCCCCTCTCCGGGCAGCAGAGGCAGAAGCAGCTTGTGACATGCTCTGTGCAGGGAAACCCCCGGGCATGACAGAATGCATTGTGGGGTTAGGGCAGCTCTTGCTGCCTAAATAGCCAGACGGGTTTGGATGGGTGAGCGACATCAGAACAGCAGGTCAGCAGTTGGATTCCTCCATCTTAACATGGCAACCATCAGGTGAAGGTATTTCATATGAGGGCAGTAACTAAGACACGAGGAATACTCAGTGACCTTTCTTCACACAGTATTTTATTTTCTACAGGGAGAAGCTTTCTCTTCTGCAACTTCTGCAATCTGGAAAAGCCTTTTGTACTTCTCTGGTTTGTGGTCCCATCACATTTTATTTTCCACTTCTCTCTTTCATTAGACTTTTTATTTCTTGTCCTCCTGGGTTATTCATCTCTGTTTTCACAGCATATAATTGAGCAGCTGAAAATTCACTATTAGTCTCTAGAGTCACATAAAGATCTCCAGAGCATGATAAAAGCCTCCTAGGGTGTATTTTGGTTAGATTAGAGGCAAAGAACTAAATGACACTGGGAGATGCAATATCTCCTGTTAGTTTAAAAGGAATTGGAGGGGGAACATTTAGCCCTTCATAAGGGAAAGGAGGAAAAGAAAGAGTTGGAGAGTGAGACAAGGAGGAGGAGGAGGAGGGAGGAAGCAGCCAGGCAGCCATGATGATGTGAAATCCCAAAAACATGGTGTGTTCTGAAGATACTGCATCACTGCTTCTAAGCAGCGGAGGTAAAGATTTCAAACAACTGATTTCCTAGTCAGCCAAGCGTACCTGTCAGGAGCAAGATCCTTTCTGTGAGCAAAGGAGTAACAGTGCTAGCAGTGCTTCAGCCTACCCAGCTGTTAAAGTCAGAGATTATGTGTGTGCCTGAGCAAAGTAACTTGTATTTCCCTGGTTAGAGGTGTGGTGTAGGTCTCTGGGGATCCTGGTCCCACAGCATATGAACTGGAGCCAATGGAAGGTGATGTGCATCATTAAACTCTGCCTGCCTTGAATTCTGTATTGGCAGATTATCTCTCTGGGCTCAGTACAGGCACATTCCCAGAGGGATCTTCAGGGCACCTGGAGGTCCAGTCCCCATCACTGATTATTGGATTCACCTCTGATACATTCTCCATCTAATACTGCAGTTTATGAGCTGAATAAACAGACTAGGAAAACATGTCAATTTGGATTTACCAAAATCATGTCTTTTTCCTTGATAAAATAATCTGCATGACAGAGGGATTTAAACAGCTTAATTTTGTCAGCCAAACACTCTGGTTGTAGTAATTAATATTCTCATTTAGCAGGGTATCTGATGGACCTTTCTGCACTTTGCAGTACATGAAATACACCACATGACTGGTCAGTACATGAACTTAAATTTATGCACATTGATGTAATGATTATTGAAAAACATTACCAGGAGAGAAACAAAGGCTCCATCTTAGGATGGTGGAGGGGCTTTTGCCAAGTGGGATACAGCTGGACTGAAGTTCCCCGAGGTGCTGAGTAAAACCAAACACAATATTCCTCTCCATTTTGTGTTGCTCTTGCTTACACCATTATACCCCTCTGATTCCTTTGCCCAGTCTCTTCCCCTCAGTTTAGGCCAACTACTGCATATAGCGCTGAAGGATAATCCCAGCAAGGATCTGTGTAGTCTGACACTCTCTTACATATGCTACAGCTATGCTAAAATCAACATGTGGGTTTGCAAACAGCTTCTTCCACTTGTATACACAAAGTCTCATAGTGAACTTCAACACTTAGGTGTATGGACATGCAGAATTTACATTCTGAAAGGCAATGACAGGATGTATCCCCATGACCATTCCACTTTGTACATACCCAGAGTGATTTCCAACATTTCTAAGCTGTCTGTAATGCTCTAAAAAATAAAGTTTGGAGCACACTGTCAAGGCAAAAAAAATAAAGCTGTGTTATGGAAGTCATATTAATTGCAATGCAGTGCCTTACTGATGATGATGTGCTTGTATGACATTTCTTTCACAGCCTTAGGGAGTTTTCAGTAACAATATATTTTAATGAGTCACTGTAATGACTTATAATCAAGTCAGAAAAAGATGTTTTCCGTTAAGGGCTGCATTTAATTCTGAACTTTAGATATGTTACAGGAAAGATCATATAACTGTTGCTCACGTAAGTAATGTTTTACGAACCTAGTACAGAACTATTCCATGATAACTGCTGTATTAACGTGAAATAAACAGCCCGGCCCCAGAAACGTATTGTTGTTCTTGTATTTTGAATGACAGAGTGAAGTAATTTCCTTTCAGATTCTTTATCATGGTTGTGTAGAATCTTTATTTCAAAACAAACAAAATTACAGGTTCTAAATGTTCAGAACCAGTCTAACAGTACCCATGGGCTAAGGCTGCTGGGCTTAAGCACCTTTTCTTCATTTTGTCCTTGATTATAGTGTGTCTGATCTAAATATCAACCTCCTCACATAATGAATGTTGAGAATTTAATGAGGTTATCACAAAATAATTCTTTTGAGTTATGTGATTTCTTCAAGGTGAGCACCCATACTGATGAGCCTTCAGATGGTTTTAAGAGGAAAAAGCCAAGCAGACAGGAAAAGATGTGCAGGAGAGCAACATTATGGAAATGTTAAGAAGGACTGAGGAAGAAAAGGAAATTAAATGACATCACAGTCTACACCATCAGGAGATACGCCAGTAATTACTTATAGAAGGGGATTTCTCCAGGCCATGGTAGGAGAAGAGGGGGCAGTATGCAGGGAAAGGCTTTTCCAAAGCAAAGACAGATAAAAAAGTAATAATATAATACTAAAAACAACATAGTTTATGTGCTCTGAGGCACCCTTTGATCATACAGGGAAAAGAAGGACAAGTACAGACGCTGGAAGCAAGGATTTGCCACCTGGGAAGAATACAGGGATACTGTCTGGACTTGCAGAGATAGTATTAAGAAAGCCAGTGGTATCCTGGATTCCATTAGAAGAGGGGTGGTTAGCAGGGCAAGGGAGGTGCTTGTTCTCCTCTATTCTGTTCTCATGACGACCAGCCTACCATTTGTTTGTTCATTCATATGTTATTTTGTTAGCTGAAACTGGAGATGTCCAGAGCAAGATATCTAACCACTCTGTAAGGAAAAACACAGAATTTCATGCTGTGGGTGTAGTTTAATTTTTCCTGTAGTAGAAGAAGTGTCATTATTTGGTGAAATGAAATTTGTAGAAGTTTCCTTTTGTTCAGTCTTCATAATAAATACTTTGCACTGATCAAATAAGACATGACACACATTACAGGAAGAAGCAAGGGAAGCACTGCAGTAAACTGTGTGCAAGCTGGCTGGGGAGATGAACAGAAGCAAGGAGTCTTTCCAAACCTTTCAGGAAGCACCATAAAGTATTTACCAGCATTTCTGAATCGACTTCAGAGAGCAAGCTTGTGTGAAGAACTGGAGCAGCTCAGTATCGGGATCTTGATTATGCACTATTCTATGAGATGCAGGAAATGTAGCCTTTGGTGCACACGGTTCAGAAGGTGGCACTGTGGTGCTGATTCAGTCCTTCCCTGGAAGGCTCAAAAGAAAGAGCAACTTGCAATGCACTCAAGTTTTATTGATTTCCTGAACCGTAAACCGCTGTGTCTCATTTCTGATGTGAAGAAGTTCAGCGACGTATGGAAAATTTCAGAAAAGGCTTGGAAGCTCAGGCTCCAGTGATTTCTCATCCTTAAATCTATGTAATCACTGATCCATTATCTGATCGGAGAAGTGCAAGTTTCAGCATCTCGGGCATATTACAGTTTGGATAATTAAAAGCTGCATAACTATTACCCCTCTCTTGCTCAGATGGACATCATTTATTTGCCACTCTTTTCCTGGCCTCCTTTAACACTCTTGCTTTCCAGGTTTCTAGTTCTGTTTGCACCTCTTTGTTTTGAATTTCTTTACTGAAGCAAGTGTTAGCTTGAATCTTTTTCCATGCTGAGTTACATTCTGTTATTTTCAGCTCCTATCTGAATGAGTTAGATTATGTTCATGCTGCTGAGCACTGCCAATCTTGTCAAACCATCTGCTTCAAACATGAGAAAAGAAGCTGAATCTCTTAATGGGACGGAATAACTGTACTTTGCTCTGGGAGTTTTCTTTATAGGTTATGTTTTTTGTTCACTTGTTGATAGTTCAATGCTTTATGGGCCAGTAATCTAAATGCCATTATGTTCTCTGCTATTGTGCCTCCCTGAAAGTTTCATTTTGCCTGACTGCTGACACTTTATGCAGTTCAATCTATTGTGCATTTCCAAACACAATGTACTTTACAGGTTTTCTAAAAACTTAAGCAGAAACTAAGAGCACAGAGTTTTGTGAGACAATAGCTAGGTGGATTTTCTACTACTATCTGAGGCCATTTAGATTTTTATATTAAGCCAATAAATCAATAAATCAGTGAATGGAAATTATTTTGATATTCCTCTTTAAAGATGCCCACGATTTTTTTATTTTTATTTTTTTTCTGTAACTGAAATTTACTCAGTTTCATTTCTGCATACAATTGCACCTGCATTTGGTAATTTAGATCTGGGGATTTCTGAAGCATCAGAGGGCATGTGTTCATCTGCCCTCAGGACAAACAAATAGAAAGCACATGAAAAGGATCCAAGAGGAAAACAAGGGGCACAGGAGACTGATTAAACTGTGATTGTGGGAGTGAGTAAGAATGGTTTCTCCCATGTGCACATCTGAGGATGAACTTGTCTCACATCAATTACACTCCATCTTCTGTCTCGTCAAACAGTCAGTAAAGGTGAGCATGGAGCTCTGCAGCAACTAGCCAGGATCGGAAATGTATTTGCCTAAGCAACAAGTGTGAGTAGCACAATAAAAAGCAATAATAATGTCAAATCCAGCTGATGACAAGTCATGAGTGGTGTTCCCCAGGGGTAGATATTGGAGTGGATCTGAGGATGCTGGTCAATGCTTGGCTGAATGTGAGCCAGAATTTTGTCAAGGTAGTCAAGAAGGCCAATGGCATCCTGGCTTGTACCAGAAACAGTGCAGCCAGCAGAAACAGGAAGGTGATCATCCCTCTGTACTCAGCTCTAGTGAGGCTGCACATGGAGCACTGTGTCCAGTTTAGGTCCCCTCAGTTCAAGAAAGACGTCAAAGACCTACTATGTGTTCAGAGAAGGACAACAAAGCTGTGACAAGTCTGGAGCACAAGTTTTTTGGCAAGCAGCTGAGGGAACTGTAATTGTTCAGTTTGGAGCAAGGGAGGCCCAGGAGAGACCATGTCTCCCTCTATAATTCCCTGAAAGCAGGTTGTAGTGAGTTGAGGGTCAACCTCTCCCAGGTAACCGCAGTAATACTAGAGGGATTGGCTTGAAGTTGAGCTGAGGAGGCTCAGGTTGGATACTAGGAAAAAATTCTTCTCGGAAAGAGTGATGAGGCACTGGAACAGGCTACCCAGGGAGGTGGTTGAGTTACCATCTTTGGAGGTGCTTAAGGAAAAGCTAGGTGCAGTACTTAGGGACATGGCTTAGCGAGCAATATAGGTGGTAGGTGGATGGTTGGACCAGATGCTCTTAGAGGTCTTTTCCAACCTTAACAATTCTATGATTTCTACTAATACTGTCCTATGTATGCTTGAGAGTAATTTTATTTAATGAATTCATACATTCATTGCAGGATTTACTAGCGAATGATTTGTTCCAGGATGTGGCTTCTTAAAAGGATGAGAGACAGCAGTAGCAGGGGATTCAAGTGGAGCTGAAGACTTTAGTAGTTGTGTGAATTTCACATAACAGCTGTTGACATCAATTTCTGTTTCAAGCCCAGTTGCAGGCTGCTATGGGTAGGAGGTACTATAAGTCTTACAGTCCTCAATTTCCACTAACTTCAATACCTGAAGCTTTCTTCCTTTCACTGACTATTTCTTTCTGGTAGGCTTGCTGGCCCTATTCTGGGAAAATGGGGAATGGCTATAATTTAAGTGTGTGCTACAGCCTGAACCAGAGCAGAAAGGGAGAATAGCTAGGGGTGTAGGGCCTTTATTTTCTCTCAAGTACATAAGATGTCTGCAGATAACTGCCCAGCAAAGCACTCACGATGAGCACTGATTTAGCACCTCTTTGAACAGCCGTGCATTTATGTATTTCCTTCAGCTGGGCAGCAGAAGAAAAGTCACTAATCAGTTCTTGCTTCTAGCCAATGCCTTTGCTTTATGCAAACAAAATAGAGATTACAGTTAGAGTTATAGGCATGGATCAATCCCAAAAGAATCAAGCCAACATACAGAAGTAAAAATAGCAAGCTCATATGTTAACATCTTCCTTTGGAAATCGTTGTTCTCATATTTGCTGCAAAGGATAATGTGGAAAAAAACAGAATCGGAAAATAATCACATCTATTAGGAAGGATTAAACTACTGCTTTCAATTCAAGAAACAGTTTCTTAAATCAGATCATTTTTAATAATACACACATTATTCCTTCAGCTGATCCCATCTTCTAAGCCCTGAGGCCTTCTCTTCTTCCATAGGAAAGCCATGTTTCTGTGGGAGTTTTGCTTGCATAAGGACTGCACATGTTCACAAGATTCAAGTTACTTTTAATTTTTTATATCCTCTTTGAGATTAATTATTTATATGCACTTCTTGTAAACTTCCAAGTTTGAGGTTACTAATTTAATGCATCTTTTCATTTCTGGATCCTGATGATAGAGCATTCTTATGCATCTCAGTACTTTGCATAATGAAGCTACTTTTTTTGGTGCTGTTCTAATTAGCCATCATATTTTTTTAACAGTCTACCAAATAAAAATGATAAAGTGGTTTACTTTTCTCAGACGATGACCAAAGGTTTGGTACATGTATTCCAAACCATTGTCCTCCTTTAAAGCATACATACCCAAACCTTTCGTTTTGTTTTTCTTGCTCTCTTTTTAAAAATAATTTTAAAAAATACTTATATAAATTAAATGTATATTTTATATGAGACCCGAGACTATTCATCTTCACTCAGTGTGGCCCAGGCAAGTGTGTTGGACACTCAGGATGTTTAAACATAAATCAGCCTCTGGCATTTTATAATATTATTTGCACAAAACTTTAATGTGACAGATAACATGCAAAGAACTTTGAACTCCTGCAGTGTCATACATTTTGTTAACAGAATAAAATTCTGATTAAACTATAAATTTCATGCTGACTGAAAGCTTGCATTTACATCTTCCCCATGGAAGCCTCCATACTGAAGGAGCATACTCTTTCACTCTGTTCCTTAAATGAAAGTTACCATAGAATTCAGTACTCTCAAAGTGCTCAGAGTACTGTTGGGAATTTTCGGAACAATAACGTTACTATGAGGAACGTTACTATGAGGAACCTGCAGGTTAGCCTGCAGGTAGATTATCATAACCATCAAGTCCACAATGGTTCTGAACTCATATTTCTTTATGATAAAGTAAAAAACAAAACAAAACACCAAATATAATATAATAATACCTTGTTATTATTTGTTTTCCTTTAAAATATCCCACATTGGAAAGATACATCAGGTTCAACAAGTCCAACTTCTGGCTGCACACAGGACCACCCAGTAATCCAGACCCTTTCTCTGAGAGCATTGTCCAGATACTCCTTGAACTCCAGCAGTTTGGGGCCATGCCCACTGCCCTGGGGAGCCTTTTCCATGGTCACCACTCTATGGTGAGGAATGTTCTGATATCCCACCTGACCCTCCCAGATTTGGAAGTGTGTAAGAGCAGCACAAAGCCTGAAAGTCTGCCAGTTGTTCTGTGATGATACCTGTTAACCTTTCCTGATAAAAGAGATTTTGCCTTTGGCAAAATTTTATATAAAACAGACAATGGTTATAAGAGGTTTTTTCATGGGGGTCTGATCTCCCAGTGCCAAGACATCTCTGCAGCCAGCCCTGTGCAGAAAGCGATCCCATCGAGAGGTGATGCTCTGTGTTAAGACTTAAGGATTGTTTTGTCTGATGCTCAGTGCTGGTTAGAAAGGGGGTGAGATTGCAACTGCTATCCATGCTCAACACAGTTGTTAGCATTAACACAGAATCACAGAATCACAGAATCACAGAATCACAGAATTACCCGGGTTGGAAGGGACCTCAAGGATCATGTAGTTCCAACCCCCCTGCCTAGCAGGGCCACCAAACATACACTCAGGGCCACCAAACATACACAACACACTGATTTCCTTAAAAGAGAATTACAGTACTGTGTTTCTGTGTTAATCTGTGTATTAACTGCAGCAACTCACATTGGATTAACACAGAGAAACAACTCAGTTTCCCAGAAACAGCATGTATTGTGAAGACAAGCTTGTTACAAAGTACAGAAAGCATATTTCATAGCACCGATTACATTCTGCAATGCATTCTGTTCCACTTTACCTTTAATGGAATACTTTCATAAACCAGTTAAAGTACTTTTTGAAATAGTATACTGATGAAATCATAATCTCATCTATAAATGTTCCAAGCAGACACTAACCTTAAAGCAGGCACAGAAGAAAAATGTTATATGCACATACTTTAGGAGACCAATCTGATCTGAAAATAATTGTTATGAAACCAAATCAGGTATGTGTCAGGTCAGTCCATCTGGAGTCTAGTCTGTTTAACTTCATATACTGTTGTGAAATTTAACTTCATTCTCAATATCTGATTAAGAAGTGGAGTGAAGAAACCATCTTGTTCATTATTTTCCTCTTGGCAAGTTCCATATCTAGTACTGCCTCCTGCCGGGGCAGTCAGTAAGTAGGTCTTTAACTGGCTGTAATGAATAAAAAACTGACATAAGACACATGAGACACAAACATTTAAGAGGAAAGACAAAAAATTTCATGCCAGTTATTATTGTTTAAATTAAATTAAAATAATAATAATAATTAAGCAATTAAGCTATTCTCTCAGTCTGGGAGAAGCAGGAAGAGAAGTGAGGCATTCTGAGTTTGTAGGAACACCTTGATTCAGAACAAGTGCTTTCCACCAGTGGAAGCAAATGTTCTTTATGGAGGATGTAACATTTATTGATGCCATTTCAGAGATGAGAAATAGGAGAACAGAAGATGAAGTGTCTTACTCCTAAGCACATGAAAGTGCAAGAGCAGAGGCAGACTCCCTACTCCCTGCTTATGGCGAAAGCTTTTGTGATGAGTAATTAACGCAAATCATATTTTCAATCAGTCAAAGAGTTGAAAAGATAGGTAAACTTGCAAGAAAATGATCTGGTCTGAACTTTATTTTTTGCTGATATATTTATTAATCAGAACTGAGGAATATATAAATATGTTTTCAATATGATTGTGTAAGACATGTTTGTAAGGTATAATAGGAATTAGACATCAGTACCCCAAGAGATTTTGAAATTAATAGCAATATTTATAAATGAATTGTATTTTGAATTTTAGTAATGACAAGGGACATTGTTATTCTATTCTGTCTCACTAAAGAAAGAACAGAATGAGTCAGTCCTATCAAAAGCAAAATCTGTGTCAGGGAGGGGGCTGATGTTGTCGTCCCTTAATCATTTTTCTAACTTTAGTCTTCCTTCCAGTGTATAAAACACAGGGGATTTCAGTCTGTGAAACACAAATATTCAAAGACCAGTTATTCTTTCTTGTATTTTGTCTCCTAGTTCTAAATATGCCTCACAGCTTGCAGACGTCCAACTCTTCCTGTACTTCTCTCACTCCCATCAAATGCGTTTCTGAAGGGTAGAAGAAGTACTGTGGCTCAGGATGCTGAAGCATGCTCATGGAGGTAAAGGTACTTCTCACCTCAGCTTTATTTTACTTGGATACTCTCTTCAGGCTGAGGATCTCGTTGAAGTATCAGAAAGCTTCATATAACATTGAAATGCATGTTAGAATCTCATAAATGTTGAATTGTGAACAGCTCATCATTCATATTCAAATGCTTTATTCATTTGAACAGATATACTAATAGTTTTCTGTAATATAGTTATGGCATTTTGCAGCTCAGGGAGAGTACAAGGAAGCTGCTAGCAACTTGCTGTGTCAAGGTGAGGGTCAGCCTCTTCTCCCAGTTAACTAGTGACAGGAGAATGGCCTCAAGTTGTGCCAGAGGAGGTTCAGGTCAGATATTAGGAAAAAATTATTATCAGAGAATGGTGATACACTGGAACAGACTGCTCAGGGAAATGGTGGAGTCACCATCCCTGGACGTGTTTAAGGAAAGGCTAGATGTAGTACTTAGGGACATGGGTGGTAGTGGGTCATATTGGTGGTAGGTGGATGTCTGGTCCAGATGATCTCAGTCTTTTCCAACCTTAATGGTTCTGTGATTCTATGGTTTGTCAGCACGTCCTTCAAGCTTGAACCTTGAGCAGGCTTCATATGTTAAAGGAAAAGCTGTGTAATAGGGTTGTTTTTTTTTGAGTTGTATGAAGTCTCAATATAGTAGACTCAGTGATATCAGTTTCTGGACTCAATTCTTTCCTTACCAGACTGATTGACACATAGGAAATCAACTGTCACATCAACCAAACGGTGTGACTCTTCAGGTTTTGGGTGTCCTCCCTCATCAAGGCATGGGACAGCTATGTAAGTAGGTTAACTTCCCAGAGAGCCATCCCTGCCAGGAACATACATAGGAGGAAGTACAGAAGCTGCAATGAAAACAAGAGGAGCACAGAGAAATTACAAGCCTCAGAGTTCTCTTCCAACTCTTAAGCTGGTCCCTTTCCCTTCTCTGTGCCACAACATCACACAGCTGCAACCCCCATCTGTTCTTAGTGGCTCACCTCTTCCTTATGATCAAATTGGAAAAAAAGGAAGCCAAATAATGCAATTAATAAAAATCCCTGAGTTTGTCATGTTTGTTTATTTGTATCATGGTCATATATTTTCAGAATCAAAGAAAGCAACTTCTCAAGCTAATCTCATCAGAAGTTTTAATTGTAGAGATTTTCAAAGACATGAGGGGTTCTGAGAAATGTTCCTCAGACTCAGTTCAAACAGCCAATCACATAAACCCATTCCTAATAAATGCTATAGGAGAATAAAAGCAATCTCATCTCAAGGAAGCATGAAAACCAATCATTTCCACCTGCTTTGGAGAGCTATTTTGGAGTCTCAAACATAAGACTGAGAGGCTAAAGATAAGCTACAGATGGAGTACTGCAGTTGTTCAGCCTCCCTTCGAAAAATTAGGGATGAAGTCAAGACGATTGTCAAACAAACTATTTTTTTTTCTCAATTTTAACTTGCTTCCAACTTAGGTTTTTGCCTATCATTACTGTTTTGTAAGCAAAGTTGTTTCATGTCTCCATAGAGAGTTCCTGGGGAAAACAGCAACTTCAAAAATTATTAACAATACTCTCTTACTTCAATTACTTTCATTCTTCTTTTTGTTAAAGAAGAAGAAGAGATGAAAAAGATAATCTGTTGCAAGTCAAGTAGGAATGTATAATCTTATGGACGGCTTCTCTCTGGAATGGGACTGACAAGGCAAGAAGCACTATGTCCTGGTACATTACAGTAGCTGGGAGGGAAAAGAGGATTGTACAAACCTGTTCCTCCAAAAAGGTCAAATAAGGAGACAAAGTTGTTTCTTTAGGATGGCTTTGATTATGTGAAAGAAAGAATTTCTACCTACACATTGAGAGAACGTACAGAGCACACAGAAGATACTCAAATATCCACTGGACCACCAGTAAATAGATGGAATGTGAAAGTTACTGAGTCATCACATCAACGACAAAAATTTGCCTAAAGGTACTCAGAATAAATACAGGATGAGTTTATATTTGTGTTTTATACTGAAAAACATTTTTCATCATTTGCTTTGAATCTTGCAATTTAACATTTTATTTTAAAAATTAAATAAATTAATTAATTAATGTTGGCTTAAACCATAAATTCTTTTATAGTTAAGTCTGGAGAGTTATCTCGATCAACCGTGGGGAGTGCCAGTCACTTCATCCTGGTCTTAAAGAGGCTAAACCTGGGCTGATTCATTTGCAACTGTATCCATAGATGAAAGGCTTCTGAAGATGGTTATGAAACAAGAGAAACAGAACATTATATCATGACAAAGCATTTCTTTTTCTATCTCTTTTTTTTTTTTTCCTTACCATAAGCAATGCAAATTTTAGTATTAGCAATTTCCTCTTTTTAAGCTAGAAGACAGACAACAAGATCTGTTGAGCATAACATGAAAGGCCAGATGAGTACAAGACAGAGCGTCTGTTCTGCTAAGCCTTATTCCTTGTGAAATCAAATTTTCTTTTTTTCAAAACTATCAAGAGACACTGCTTTCAGCTCTGATGAATCGCATTGATGTAAAATATCATGGCATTATTTTCCAACTGTAGAATGGATGTCATCACACACTCTGGGGAACCTATCCTGATAAACAGAAAAGAGAAGGAGAGAAGGAGGAAAGGAAAGAGGAGAATCTTAAAGTTCTCCTTAGAGACAAGATTTGATTAATATTTACAAAAGGAAAATAAATGAAAAATCACAATTATATAATCATAGAATGGTTTGAGTTGGAAGGGACCATTATGATCATCTAGCTCCACCCCCCTGCTATAGGCAGGGACACCTCCCTCTAGACCAGGTTGCTCAAAGCCCCATCCTGCCTGGCCTTGAATGCTTCCAGTGTGGCGGCATACACAGCCTTGCTAGGCAACCTGCACCACCCTCATAGCAAATAATTTTTTCCTAATATTTAGTATAAATCTACCCTCTTTCAGTTCAGAACTGCTTCCCCTTGTCCTGTCACTATATGCCTTTATAAAAAGTCCCTCTCCAGCTTTCCTACAGGCCCCCTTCAGGTACTGAAGGCAATATAAGGTTGCCATGGAGCCTTCCCCAGGCTCTCAGCCTGTTCTCATAGGGGAGGTGCTCTAGCTCTCTGATCATCTTCATAGCCCTCCTCTACATCCACTCCAACACTTCAATGTCCTTCTTATGTTGAGAGTCCCATAATTGGACACAGTATTCCAGGTAGGATCCACCCAAAAGCAGAGTCGAGGGGCAGAATCACCTCCCTCAACCTGCTGGTCACACTTCTCTTGATTGCATCCCAGGATACAATTGGCATTCTGGGCTGCAGCACACACTGCTGGCTCATACTGAGTCTTTCATCAGTCAACACCACTAAATCCTTCTCCACAGAGCCATTTTCTGTCCAACCTGTATCTGTGTTTGGGATTGTCCCAACTCAGGTACAAGACCTTGCACTTGGCCTTACTGAACTTTGTGAGCTCTCCTAGGTCCTTCTGGATAGCATCCCTTCTGTCTGGCACGTCAGTTGCATCACTAAGCTTGGTGTCTGCTGTGCTCTCAAAACCACTGTCCATGTCATCTACAAAGATGTTGAATAACTCTTGTCCCAGTACCAATCCCTGAGGAATGCCATTGTCACCAGTCTCCACCAGTCTCCACTTGGACATTGTGCTGTTAATCACACATCCAAGTCCGACCATCTGGCCAATCCCTTATCCTGTAGATGTATCTCATATTGTAAATTCATCTCATTTTGACTTCATTATAGACAATCACCAAGGGAATATACATGGCAGATTAGAATCCTACTCTGTACCCTGATGCCACCAAAGTATTTTTAACAAGACTTCTCAAAATGTTGCAAAGATTTTAATAATGTTCTAATGAAGAACCTTTGACTCCAGATCTGCGTTTCTCTTCACAGAGGCTTTTGCCACACTGTGCATGTTTGTTATCAAATTCCTTTTTGGTTTTGGAACACATTTTAATGATACATAAAAAAACCCTGCACATCTGCAGTATAAATTCAGTACATTATAAATTTGCCCATTAGTTATCATTTTTGTCAGCCAGTTGTATCCAATTACCTGAACAAAAGAAACATTTTAGTGAAAGGAAATAGATGACTGCTATTAAAATAACCCAGTTAACTTTCCATAAATTAAATGTAAGAAAACTGCGTATTACTGCAATAGTTAGAGCAGCATATACTGCTTCTAGGACTCATTTGAGAAAAGAGATTTTTACTTGGTTCCTTTACTCTGAAGATTCAAGGTTACACACAGACCTAAGTAAGCAAATATATATATATACCTTCATTCCTCCTTGTGCTGCAGAAACTTCTAAATGAAATCTGTTCTCTACTGAAGTTAAAGGAACATCTTTCAGCAAGATTGTGATTACTTCCTGTTTCCAGTCTTATATTACGATAGGGAAGAGCATCTCCAGTATCAGAAATAATCAGGAACTAGATTTGAGGACCAGGTAGAGCAATTATTTTCATCAGTGTCCGAGAAAGGAATCACATTATTATAATTTTTACTTCTTCAGTACTGTGAGGATTTGAATATTTGAATTTTGAAGACTGTTAAAAATACACACAAGATCTCTTGCTTCAGAAACTCTGAAGCAAAAACCATCTCAAATATTGTGAAATAGAAGTTCTATTTCTCAGAAACAATAAGTTATTCCTTCAGTGAGAAAGTTTTTTTTTCTGCAGGCTATTTCAAAAAATAGAAATAAAGCAAATCTATCTTTCATGCTTTCTGTAGAACAATAACAAAGCCAACAGGAACTACAAACAACTGAAATGTAAAAGCAATTTAGCAATGCTTGCTTATATTCAAAAATTACCTATTCAGAAAAGACAGGGTTGGTTAAAGAGGGTTATAGATTCTGTTGCATCTGAAACTGTAAAGACTTTTCTCAGACATACTAAACAGTCATAAGTGCTGTATCTGTTTGCCAAAACTATACCAAGGAAAAGGACAGAATATGGTCAAGCAACTATAATTTTTCTACAGCAGCTAATGTGGATGAAACACACTGAGCTAAGTGTTACTCATTCACATGCATGCAATATCACTTATTTCAACTGAAAAGGGAAGGTGATGTCAGAACTTGACCCTGTCAGTGATTCTCTGAATATCACTTCTTGGAGTGAATTTAAAAGCCAGCAATGTCAAAAAGTTGCATTTTGCCACAGAAAAATTTTCTGGCTTTTTTTTTTTTTTCAAGTCAGTTTGTGTACTTAAATATATTGTTACTCCTTCAGTCTCTCATTGAACATCCAGACTAGCTTGGAAAATTTAGAAGAATTTTAGATTCCACCACTTGTGGTTGAGTAGGACCAAGTTTCATGGGATTACAAATTGTGAGGCAGGACACGGCACTCAGTTGTACAATTTCTGGATTACTTTGGGCAAAAAAGCAAACTCCGGTGCCTAAAGAAAAGTGTTAGCAATGACAGATAGCATCAGGCTAGTTCACTAACAGTAGTCACCTAGCATTGGAAATGCTGACCTTACTGGCTGCCACCTTTTTGATCAGTTTTGGCTCTAAGGAATGTTATGTCTTCAGTGTGAAAACTCATGTGAATTCTTTTCCATTAGGGATATATGGTTTACAGAATTGGGCTGTAAGCACACAAGACCAGCTGGCACACTTTAGAGAAAATCTGAAACCTGTCTCAGATTTTGATAGTCACAGATGTCACATTGAGGGTGCGATCCCTTCCCAGGCTGCTGCTTCCAACATAAACTCAATAAGGAAACATCTTTATCACAGTACTCTATTTGTAAACTTGGAATATTGGCACAATTAAATGCACAAATACAATGGAAATTTCTCCAAAATAAATAAATAAATAAATAAATAAATAGGGGAGGAAAAAAGCAGAAGGGAAAGGAAAGGGAAGGGGGAGGGAGAGGGGGAGTAAGGAAGGGGGAGAGTAGGAATGAAGAGGAGAGGAAAGGAAAAAGGAGAAGAAAAAAAAAAAAGAGCAAAAGAAGGTGAGAGTCCACATGTTAGTATTTTGTTTGAATATAGTAATTTTTAATTAGCTATTGAGACATAGGGCAAGATTCATTTTCAGTGTGAGTGGGCAGTTAGGTAAGAGGAAAGCAGGTGGAAAGTGGCTAGAGGAAATCATGGGAAAATGCAAGCAACGAGCTGGAAAGACCCCATGGCTGTGAGGCAAACAAGTGAAGTGGGGAGAATTTCGGTGAGAGATGAGGGATACTGAGTGATGATTGCAGAACTTTTGTTAAGGGATACTAAGTGCTGTCAGCACAACTCTGGAGGACTCTTGGATAAAGAAGGACATGGGGCCTTGGTCTCCATCTTCTACTCTCCTCTCCCATGATCTTCTATGACTCTCTTAGCTTATGCTTATTCACAATTTATTTCAGTAAAGTAGTAGCAGCATCCACTCCTATTCGCACACACTGCTGCAGAGGGAGTAAGAAGAAAACACAGATGTTATTCCTAGGACACAGGAGAGCAGGAGATCACAGGAGATGTTTGAGTGGGTAGGCATTGGCAGCAGTCATTTTAAAGATCAGTAGCAAATGACCACCTACATAAATTCTCCAGAAAAGTCAAGATTTCTGCATTTCAAACTCCATATCCCAAACCTTAATGATGCTTCTGCTCAAATGAGATAGTGGATTTCCTATTCATCTCAAAAAGGTGCCATGTAAAGCAAATTAATACATTCCATTTTGTGAACACAGACAATAACCAGCAAGTACTTTGGCATGAGTCCAGATAAAAATGAAGTTTTAAAAGCAAAATCTAAGTACTTATAAACACTTAATTAGTACACATCTCAAACAATGATGATTGAAGAGATTATAGTTTCTCATGGTTGCTGTGTACATAAAATGGGGCAGAGGTCCAAATGGAAGCAATAGTATGTGATCATACGCAGTGGAAAACTGAGCACCTGAGTCTGAGGGAGTAAAACAAGTAGGCTCACGCCACCTCCTGGCATTTCTTATATATGGACCTCAGTGATTTATTTATTATTTCCTACATTAAAGGGCTGCAGGCAAATCTGACATATGTGCCAAGTAGATACGAGTGGAAAAAAAAATATGAAATAAATGCTATGTCTATACTGATATTCTCTAAATGAAATACACTGATGATTTTGTGTTGTACAGTATGACTTTAGAATTGAGTGAAAAAAAGATAGGAAGGGTAAAAATGTTATAAACCAGCTGAACACAATTTTTGGATTTAAGTGAAGTGAGAAGGGCAGGAAATTACTTTTTAAAATGCACAAAATTATCTGACTTTATCCAAGTCATCTCTTAGATAGCTCTACTCCCAGTATTTCCAGTTATCCAGTACTTAAAAAGATGAGCTAACAACTGAGGGTTGATGGGATTCCTGGGTCTTGCTGTCAATTCCTGGCAGAGGGGAGGAGATGTTATTGGGAACTTATAAGACAGAGTGATTGCATATGACTTAGAATTCAAAGAAAAATGAACAAAAATAAATTGCATGGAACTTAATGTACATTGTTTGTTATCCGTTCTTTAAATGAAACACAGAAAGACTGAAGTAAATTCATTTTTTTATACAGGGTTTTACTCAGTTCTCAAAAAATCACTTGAGCCTGGAAATGGAAAAGAATAATTAGATTCTATTTTTGGATGTGATGGTAATGAAAATTCTTGACATTAGTCCCTTATTACACAGCAGAGGGAAAAGAAGGATTCAGTTGAAGATATGCAGAATATACCAAGGTATATCAGCCCTGAGAAATGGATTATGAACTTGACTAATATAACATGGCACTGATTTGGAGAAGGAAAAAATGTCATGTAGATCAACTGGGAATCATACATCTAGCTAGCTCTCTTTACATAAACTCTGAGTTTCACATAGAATATTCAGTACATCACACTGCCACCTATTCAATATTGGAGAAGGTTTCGTACTGCATTGCCCTCCTGCCCCCAGTCAGACAAGCAAATTAAATTTTAACAACACAGACCTCATTTAAATATGGTAATATAAAACCATTTACACCATCAGCTCTAAAAATAAATTCTATCAAAACTGGTCTAATCTGTAAAAATGTTATTATGGCAAACACTCCTAATGCATTAAGGGCCATTATGAACGGCCAAGAGGATGGCCATTAAGTTGATGAGAGGCCTGGAATATCTCTCCTATGAGGAAAGGTTGAGGGAACTGGGCTTGTTTAGTTTGGAAAAGAGAAGGCTCTGGGGAGACCTCATTGTGGCCTTCCAGTACTTGAAGGGAGCACATAAACAGGAGGGGAAACGGCTGTTTATGAGGGTGGACAGTGATAGGACAAGGGAGAGTGGTTTTAAACTGAGACAGGGGAGGTTTAGGTTAGATATTAGAAGGAAGTTTTTCACACAAAGGGTGGTGATTCACTGGAACAGGTTGCCCAAGGAGGTTGTGGATGCCCCATCCCCGGAGGCATTCAAGGCCAGGCTGGATGTGGCTCTGGGCAGCCTGGTCTGGTGGCTGGCAGCCCCGCACATAGCAGGGGGGCTGAAACTGGATGATCATTGTGGTCCTTTTCAACCCAAGCTATTCTATGATTCTACGATTAAAAACATGTGATCCTTTGTAGTAAGATTTCTTTTAATGTTTGAATAAACTTTTTGTAAATTCTCTTTGACTGCAGGACTTAAATAACTTTAAAAAAGCAAAGAACCTCTGCGTCATTTGTATTATAAACTATTACTGATCATCAAATACACATTATATATGAGACAAAACATCTCTGTAATATCAACACTCTTAATTCTTAGGTAGAATTTATTTTCATGTACACATGAACATAATTCTGAAAGAATTTGGGGATTTTGGAGGTGATCTGAATTTTTTTGCTCCAAGACATCTGCAAGACACCAACTTTTCTGACAGCGCTGCTCAGCACTTTCTGAGAATCTTGAAAAAAACATAACCATTCCAATCTATTTTTACTGTCCTTCTGACAGCTGTCTGCCTAGTGAGCAGAGCTGTCACTGAGAAACCTTGCTCAAGAAGAGACTGGAAAAGAAAAATCTAACATGAGCTACTGGGTGGTTTGCAGGGCTGAATTGGCATGAACTCTCTGCTCTGCTTTCAGGGCTGGTTAATATTGTTGGTTTGCATCCACTCTGCCTTCTGCCAAAATGAACTATGACAAGAGCAAATTTCTTAACACAGAGCCTGCGGATCAGACCGCTGCAGGATAATTACTCTTGGTAGAAATCTCTCTTATCATCAACTACACTTGGCTGTTCATAAAATATTGTAGTAACCAGCATTTATAGAATGAACCATATTTATATATGTGGTTGAAAAAATAAACTGCAAAATAAACAACATTTCAACTGGCAAATGATTATAAAAATAAAAAACAGTCAAATGAAATGCCTGTGAATGGTTTTCTTTACAGGTAGTCGAGCAAGCCTGGCAATCATTCCAATAAAACTACTGCTTCTTACTGCTGAAATCCAAAATGAATTACCATAAAGCATTTATACAGTGTAGTGGTGAGCAGCTATACATCATTCACCAACTCAGCACTGATTTGTTTGTTTTTGATATATATTGCACATTTTCTTATTTTTTTTTTTCTGTTTACAAAAAAAGCTATGTGAAACTAAATCTTTTAAATGTAAATATCTCTCATATACAGGTAGAAAAGCAGTGTAACATTTGGTAATCCCTAACTTAGCCTGCTCCTGGTGTACATTAACTCAGCTGATATTTTTTTCTTTTAAAAATCCTTGAATAGAGCTCAAACTACCAGACTGTCTAACACTAACTAATCATTCCTTTTACCCCTTTGAACCCCCAGTGGCTACATAATAAGGTACTTTTTGCTGCTTGTTCCAGACACTGAGCACTTCATTGTGCTTTTATGTGTATAAGAAATCTAATTAGCAAATGTGGAACTGCTAATGCCAAATTACTAGCACAAATCACGTCTCCACGTTGTTAGTCACGGAACTGAATGTTTCTGTCTCATACTCTACATATTTTGAGATGAAAAGCTCTAAAAGTTGTACATATGTTATCATCACCACTTAAAATAAAAAATGGCAGGTCACCTGGGACACAGAGTTTTGTGAATCTGTGGATCAGTGCATACATGTACTGCAGCTCCAGAAGATTTAGGAGATGTTGGCTGTAATATCAACCAGTCCACCTGAAAATGGGTGCGGGATGACTGAAAGTAATACTGAATGGCTTAACTAAAAATAAGCCCTATGGAAATTTCACATGAACTTAATTAAACTTCCTATTGAGCAGTTTGTCGCCCTAGATGTGGTCAAAGGATGAGGTGTGTCTTTCAATTGACAGTGAATGGAAAACTTGCTGGAGAGCAAGGTGGCAGGATACTCTTCTGATGCCCTCACTGAAATGAGAAATTCATTATTGTACAATTAAATTTCCTATTCCCGACATTATACATAATAAAACTCACAGAGATCAGCACATACATATTCATAGACTACAGCTGTTTCCTCTATTTTGAAACTGAATTAGGAAAACAGTTGTTTTAAATAGCAGCACTGCAATTAGGCTAAGGGCTTTAATGATTTTTATTGAGCATTAGTTACGACATGGTTTATCAAGTAATGTCATAGAAGATGACTGCTTTAAAACATATTCTATCTCTTCAAACAAACTACAGTCCCAACAGTGAATCTATTTTATGTTTTGGGCTCTATTTGATATTCGTAAGATGTTCGTAATGCAAGGAAACTAGAAGAAAACATTTTCGCCACCAATGTAACTCAATAAACTGGCACTTCCTTTATAAGAAACAGAAAGCAAGTATTTAACATTTCTCTTTGTCCTTGTAGAAAACCAGGCATCGAACAGGCCCGACTTGAAGCCTGTTTCAATGGGAAAGCATTAAGATCTAACGCAGCCTTGGATCTACAGCAGCAGCTTTACGTCGGTTTCCCTTAGAGCTATTCACGACGCCCATTACGCAGCGTAGCCCCAGTAGAACTACAGGTCCCGGCGTACACTGCGGGGCAGGCAGCAACGCGAAAGGGGGTGGGGAGAAGATGGCGGCCGCTGAACTGAGCCGGAGCGGTGGCTGAGGTGAGTGCAGGGGTTCAGGAAGCGGATTTTTTTTTCTGTGTTTTTGTTTCCGCGATCGCTTTTTTTTTTTTTTTTTTTTTTCCTTCTTCTTTTTTTTTTTTTTCTCTTTTTTTTTTGTTCTTTTTTTTTTTTTCCTCTTATCGTCCCGTTTGGGAGCGAGGAGGCCGTGCGGGGCGGGCAGGCGCTGAGAGGCGGCGGAGGAGGAGGCGAGAGATTGGGGAAAAGGAAGAGAAATGGAAGGTGAGCGAAGAGCAGCGTGATGGCCCCTCAGCGTGTCCTGCTGCTGGCCCTGCAGGGTCCCAGGAGGATGCTCTGCCTGAGTGGTGCCTGTATGACATGCGAGTGCAGGAGGCCTGCCTTGAGACTGCCCGTAGTCAGAGCCTTACTAGCCGTGCTGAGGTCCCCGTTATCAGTTTGCTGGCACTGGAGGAGGACTTTGAGTTGGAGTTGTTTCCTGGTGGTTTTCTCAATAGATAATGGATGCATCTTTCCACGGTGGGTTTTTTTTTTTTCCTGGCTAATATGTGATGCCTTCTTTGCAAAGATACCTTTCCTTCGCAGGTGATAGAAGTTGCATCCAGACAGGGAGAGATTTTGGTTTTTTGCAGTCACTTTGTCAATGCCCCTTTCCATAGGGAGGGATCCCAGCTGCCTGGATTCCTAATCTGGATAGCATTCCCTCCTGGTGAGCACTTATTCACTAGGAGAGTGGTTAGGCCCTGGAACAGGCTGCCCAGGGAGGTTGTGGATGCCCCGTCCTTGGACGTGTTCAAGGCCAGGTTGGACGGGGCCCTGGGCAACCTGATCTAGTAAAGGTGTATGTTTGGTGCCCCTGCCAGGCAGGGGGGTTGGAACTACATGATCCTTGTGGTCCCTTCCAACCCGGGTCACTCTGTGATTCTGTAAGCAGTTCAGGCAGGTTGGTAAGAACAGATCTGTGGAGTTCTCTGCACAGGAGAGACACAGGTCTGTTGGGAGCCACATCCCCTATGAGGTCAGGATGAGAGCTGGGGCTGTGCACACTGGGGAAGAAAGCACTGTGGGGACACCAGCCTTTCAGTATCCAAAGGGGGACTGTAATAAGGAAGGGGGCAGACTCTTTACCCCCTGTTGTGGAACAGGTTGCGCAGAGATGGGATGAATGCCTTGTCCCTGTATCTGCGTTCAGGGTTAGGCTGAATGAGTCTCAGAGCAACCTGATCTAGCTGTAGCTGCCTGCCCCTGTTCATTGCATGGAAGTTGGATTAGATGACCTTTAAAGGTCTCTTCTAACTCAGACAAAAGTATCTATGAAATGGCCTTTAATACAGCAGTATCTCACTGTGTATCTTTATGACCCGTCCTTGAAGGCACTCAGTACTATATTGGATGGACCCTGGGCAGCCTGATCAGGAGGGTGGCGGCCATTGATTGAACACAGCAAGGCTGTCCAATAGGACTAGACAGTGAGCATTCTTAAATAGCTTTAAGCTTTACTGTAAAGTTCTTATTTGCTTTGGTGTTGCTGTGTGTTCTTTTGCCAGCACTGTCTGGCAGATGATGTACACTTTTGTGGACAGGCATTACCATGTGAATTTACAAGAGCTTGCCAGTAAGTGTCCTGCATGGAGCCATGCTTAAGGTAATTGAGGTGCAGATTCACTAATCCTGTTACTGAGAACTAATAATATTACCATTTCTTCCTTTAAGCTTAATGTGGTTACGGAGGTATCCGGTAGTACTTGGAGCTGAGATATTAAGATTAAAAAAAAAAACAAAACCAAAAACCTGGGTTAGATTATGTGACCTCCAGGCTGTGTTGGAGAAGAGTTAGTGTGTCAATGCTCCTAAAATAAAAAAAGAAAAAGAAAAATAGGGGTAAAGATTTCCTGAACTGAATTGTAATGCCATTAATGCGTGAAAAGGCTCCCACACATTGTTGACACTGACATGGAAATTGGGTTAAGCTGGCCTTTGAGAAAGGGAGAAAGGATTCATTTATAGCCGCATTTGTCTAGAGGCTGTACCTGGAGCCAAACTGTTGATATTTAACAGTGAGCATGGGACTTGTTAATCCTGCATCTCATAGGCTATTTGCCTATTGACAGAAATAACTGTTTTGATCAATTTTTCAGGTAGGAAATATGAGTGGGGAAACAAGCAATGTCAGAACTTAATGCGTAGTGCATTATAGTATTTTCAGCTCATACCTGCTCACCAGCCTAGAACTTCTGACTGCGAGAGAAGCTTAAAACTGTGCTTTCCTTTGTCTTAATTTGGAGGAATGGATGGGTGCCCAGTTTACAATCTCATTTCGAATGCTCAAATTAAGTTAATTATTTATAGTGTTACATAATGGAGTTACATAATGGTGCAGTTATGGAAAGAAAATACAAAAACTTAAATATGCTGATTTCTCCAGCTGAAGCTCAGGGGTATATACTTTTTTGGATATACATATATGGTTGTATTGGACCAAGAAAATAATTCCTCTGTTTATGTTTTTTTCCCCATCATCCAGCACTTGTGCCTATAATCTTGTTTTTTAAAGACAGTCCTTATGAAATCAGATTTGGTCCAAAGCTTTGAATACCTCTTTATTTTTTCCCCACGCTGAATAGAGTCATGTAAATTACTGTGATAATCTGACATAGTAGAATATTGGCTATGAGATCTTTCTATTTTAGATGTCTACAGTGTTTTTCACTCTTTCTTTTAAAGCTGAATAGGAAAGAGATGACTGTTCTTGTTTGGCTTTTAGTGTTGTTCATGGTGTCTTGGGATAATAAGAAATAGTTTCAACTTCTGTAATTTTGGATCTTGGATTATTTGATGACAGAAGATACACAATTGAGGGTGATCAGAATCAACGAGTACAACAAAGTGTGTTTTTATTTCTATGTTAATGTTTTTGGAATCTCGTAATTTAGGCGTTTCTTCATCCTTGCCAAGTTGTTTTAAAAAGGTTATAAATGAAACTGAAAGTTTTTGTTAAGAGAAGTAATCCTTCCTTGTCACACAGACATTGATATCCTTTTTTAATATAGATTCAGAAACATTGTACTTCAGTTTTAATTGTGCTTAGATTTACTGTTATTATTAGGAAAAAAAGCCCTTGAGTCTTCTCTTTTGGATGTCGCTCCTAAACTAAATTACAACTGCCTTATCGTAGTTGGCTTTAGCTTTTTATAGTTGTTGAGTTCTTGTTCATCAAATACTGGACTTTTTTTTCCCTTATTTTAGTGCTTAGAATTTATTCCGGTGGCAAATAGCAAAGCAGGCTCACAGTGAGAAGCTTCTGATTTTAGTTAATGCTGTTCTATTGCATTTGTTTCAGGAGATACAAACATCTGTGGACAAAAATTTGCCCTAGGCCTAATCTGCCTGTGATTCAACACTGTAGAGAGGAAGCTGTGGGCTCTGTTTTACACGTAGAAGTTGTTATAGCTCCATATTGAATTTTTGGTCCTGTTATGAATAATAATGTAGTTTAAAATCCAGTTAACTAATTTAAAATGAAACCAAAAATGTTCTGTTTGAACAACTGCCTTAAAAAGAAATTTCCTCATATCAAATCCAGGCTGGATGTGGCTCTGGGCAGCCTGGTCTGTGGTGGTTGATGATCCTGCACATAGCAAGGGGCTTGAAACTCAGTGATCATTGTGGTCCTTTTCAACCCAGACCATTCTATGATGCTATGCAATTATGCTACTTCTGACTTTGTCCTTGGAGGTGGACAACAAAGCAGGTTGATTCAAGTTTAATGGTATGAACGTATCTAATTGCATCAAAAACATATTAAACATCTTCTGTTTATAATGGTTTGTTCTCTCATCTAGAATCTATTTTATTCATACTGAGAGAAAAATGTTACAGTATATATACTGTATACTATATACTTTTACAGTATATATACATATACATGAATGTTTAGCATCATTTTCTTTGTGTAGGACAGAAACATTTCACATCCCTTGTGCTATGACTTAACATTTGAGGTGGAAGAACCTTGTGTGGATGTTCACCGTTCAGCACCATAAACAGAGTGGCAGTGATCTCCATAAATGCAAAGAGGACATTTAATCAGACATGAAATGTAAGAACAGGATGATTAAACTTCAAGAATAAGAAAGATGTACATATTATTCTGGTTTAGATAGAGTGAATATCTGGGTTTCTGTGGTAACAGTCTCTGTGGTGTTGGAGCTAGAGAATGTTACTTGTCTCATTCTTGCTAAGTTTCTACGTCTATTTGGATGTAGATTGTCCACAATTATTGTTTTGAATTATATTTTTTTTTTCTTTTTAGCTTATACCTCACAAAATAGAAGAAAGATTACTGACTAACAATGCCTGCTAGTAAGTATTGTTATCTTAAATACTTGAATATAATATTTACAGGCTTTTATGGATATGTGTATTTTCTATGGGAACTAAAAATTATAACAAAATTTAAAGTGGAGGGGGGTCAACAAATGGCACTTGCTGTTATTTTTAAGATAATCTAGATCTTCATATTTTGCAGTCTCTGTAGATCTCAGGATATATGTTCACAGTTTAACATTGAGTTTAATGATTTAAAATGTATTGAGTGCACTTTAATTACACGCTTGTAATGAGTTTAGCAAGTGTTTCATTTCATGGGGAATCATTTGAGGACTGTTTTTTGAGGTGACCTTATATTTGCTATAAGCTGTGTTTAGTGGTTGTTTAAAAATACTTTAAAATAATTGTAGTGATCCATGGTCACATCTATGAATGTCTGATGTGTAAGTGTGGTAATATCTTGATATGTAGTACTGACAGAATCATCGTTGTGTAAAATTCTTAGCTGTAAGTATTTTGAGTAATTTTGGTGTTGTTTTTTTTTTTCCTATTAAATAGTTGTAGTTATTCCTCTAAATATTTGTGAGCTGATGTAACAAAATATGCGGCAAATATGTATGTGTGCTGTGGTCTAAGTTTTGCAGTATCATGAGCTGCTGCTGCCTTTTAATTGTAATTTTGATACTATTAAGGCCTCTGTCATGATATTAATTTTTGCTGGGAAGGTGTTTTACTGTATTTGTTTGTTTTGTTTGCTTTAACAATTAAGATGGTAAAACAAAATGTTGTGGGTTTTTTTACCTACATGAGGGTCATTATTAACATTATTTACCCTGATGCATGTAGATTATTGAAGAGTCATGTAGAACTTGAATGAGATCAAAACAACTGAATGCAGTTTTTCTGTAGTGAGATGCTCAGAGCTACACAGCCATTTATTTCTGTTTACATTTGATTATTATTTTTGAATCAATTAGTAATGAGAAGTTACTGTAACATTCATGAATATTATAGTTCTTATGAAATGGCAGTACTTTATTAATATTTTCCTTGCAAAATTATGGCAATAAAGAGAGATTGGATTCTAATGAAAGCAAGCATTATTTTTTCGATAGATGTACCTTTCAGCAATATGCAGCCTCCAAGACTTTAGCTTTCTGTATATGTAAGGGATGTGCACTGATTTAGGCTTCTTATAAGATTCCTCCAATTTCTTTCCAGAATATACTGAGGTAAAATAGTTTGTTACTGTAGAGTATTAAGTCTGAAATTCAGTTTTCATATCATCATGACATCTTTTCTGGTATTCTCCTGCTTGTTTGCGGTTTGCATGAGTCTATATTTGTGCCTTCTGTATATATGTATGTGTGTGTATATATATATATATATATATGTATATATATTTACCCTTCAGTGTGGTAGGTAAGGAATGCATAAGTATAGAAGTGGTGGTATGGAAAGTTGGGAAAAGCCATGGTTTTGGTCTCTGGGCAATATTAAGTCTTTTAGGGGACTTTAGTTTTTCCTAGAGATAATTGAAAATGTCATTAGTTATTAGTTATTACAAATTTTATTTCCCCCAATATTAACAGTTAATCTTTAGATTTAGATGTGCTGGCTGTGGCTAGCAGTGGCTTGGCCTTTATATTGACACACAGTTTGTAGTGCTATAGTGTAATGAAATTACTGCAACAGTGATAAAATTGCCAAAGTATTTCTTTTCTGTATGTTTTTTGTGGCTATAACTTTATATCCTCGTGTGCAAATAGCATGGGCATTAATGCTATAAACACATTGCCTTCATCAGAAGTTGAAATGCAAATTATGAGATATGAGAAAGTAAATAAGATTTCTCACTCATGTTATAGTACAGTGAAAGCAAGTTGATTTGAACCAGAGCATCTTTATTAAGTGATTTAACTTGGATTAAAATGTTAATTAGTGCTTTTTTTGGAAAATGGAGTATAAATAGCTTACTACCTTTTCCTACCAAGGCTGCTGAATAAAATAAGTTTTTAGTCATCAAATATGTAACCTCAGTTTCCCTGCTTTATGCAGGTAATTCTCAGTTTAGCTTTACACAGGTAATTTCATTTAATGTGGTATGGAACAGAGCTGCTTTTGGTGTTTTTGACTGCATCTGAAAGGAAAGGAAGAAAGCGTAGCTAAATCTATGAAAACCATTTGATTAAGACTTGTTAAGACTTGTAGTCTTGGGCATAATGTTCCAAATATTCATGCTTAATCCAATGCTTCAAACAACAGTTTTCTAGCTAATGAGGTTTATTGGTATTTTTTTACAGAAACTCCTAACCTTCTAACTGGACATATTCCCTGACTTTAATTAGGTGGTTAACTTAAAGTCACATTTCATACTCGAATAATCTTTCTTGTAGTGGAGAAATAATGCGTGGTGCAGTTGAAAAGGCCTGTGTAGTATAGGAAGGTTTACATGGGAGCTATCTGTGTGATTTTTATATTTTCTTTTAGATATCCTCGTCTTGTTTTCTTTAACGTACTTAAATTATATCCTTAATTCTCAAGATTTTGTTAGTAGTGTGTGTCATGTTATAGTGCTTCTGTCTGGTGATTAGCAGATCGTTTTGTGACTGACTGACATGCAAATTCAGAGCACAAACAAGAAAAAATAATGATGTGATTTCCTTATGTTCTGATGTATTAATAATACTGCAAAATGTATTAATACAAACATCCCCTATACTATTTGCCATCAAAAAAGATGAGCTGATTTTAGAGTTGCACATATCAGTTATGGAGAAAACAGTCTGTAACTTGGCCTGTTCCTGCTTACAGTGAAGTCATCATTTTTGATCTTATTATCTTGGCCTATCATATAAGTTATATTACTATATATATACTATACTAAGCTATACTAAGCTATATAACTTATAGCCTTATAAGTTGCCGTACAGCCTAAAAATAAAGAAATTCTCCTTATAAATACACTTGAATACTTAAAGTATAAGTAAGTTCTTGACTCATTAATCTTCTGAGCAAAATCTCATCTACAAAACACTCTTTTTCAATGTAGTCACCATCATTAACTTTGCATTTTCACCAGCACTGAACCAGAGCCTGCATGTGGCACTCATAACAGACTGTACCAGCGAAGGTGACCCGCTGTCACCACAGCTAAAACTCACCACCCACCACCTCCTTGCACGCATATTCACTGTTTGGTCTCTGTTAACATTCAGCAGGTGTTGGTGAATGTTACTGGGTGTAGTCTTTTCTGCATGGAGGAATTACGGAATCACAGAATGACCCGGGTTGGAAGGATCATGTAGTTCCAACCCCCCTGCCTAGCAGGGCCACCAAACATACACCTTTACTAGATCAGATTACTAGATTCAGTGAAACCTTTGCTTTGTGTGCACTTCCATGTCAGATGTGATTTTGTCAGGCTGCCCCTCTGCTGCCATATGTAACATGGCAACAAAAAGTAATGGTGAGAAGGTTTAGCCTCTATTGCAGTATCACCAGTATCTACATCTGATGTTATAGTCCAGGATAATGGAACAGGAATATTACTTCTGGAGCAGACCTCACAAAAAATACAGTATCATTAATATGTAAGTAACAAAACATTTTTCTTAAAACACTTAGAAGAACTAAAACATAGAACTAGTGGGATGCTTGACATTGTTTTTGTGAGACAAACGTATCAGCCTGGTTCAGTGGCAGTGTCTGCAGTACTTAGTGAGCTCTCAAAGTGTTCATCAGAGGCATTTGATGATATTTCACTCTTTCTCTAATTCAGCTTTGTAAATAATTGTTCAAAATGCGTGTACTCCCAAAACATGATGATGTGACGAAGGTGTAATTGTGAAGCAAAATATATTTTTCTAAAATACACATTATGAAAGTTTGGTTAAGAGACACGATCAGGTTTTTTGAGTTGAATATCTGATTGTAACTATGCATTCCATGTGAATATTTTCAAGTCACTTATTCGTATCAACCAAGAATGGTCTCACAAACATAAAACAATGATTTATTTATTTATTTTGTAGTCTTGGAGCCCCAAGCTGTGGGTTTAGGTTGGATATAAGGAAGAAGTATTTTCCAGTAAGGGTGATGAGGCACTGGAGCGGGTTGCCCAAAGAGGTTATGGATGCCTCATCTCTGGAGTCGTTCAAGCTGGATGTGGCTCTGTGCAACCTAATCTGGCTGTAGGGTTTCCTGTTCATTGCAGGGGAAATGGACCAGATGGCTTTTAAGGATTCCTTCCAGCTCTGAGGATTCTGTTATTCCGTGGCTCTATGACTCGGTCTCTCGAGGTCTCTTCCAATTCTCTGATTCTATCCTAAAATTCCTTTATCAAAACAGAAAGCATGGCTATGTGTTCTTTGCTGTTCAGGGCCCTGTGTTTAGCCAATGTATCTACATGCATACAGTATTAGCCATCACTTGAGGCAGCACTGCATGGCACTGCTGTCCCTGTGCCCTGCTGTCAGTTGGCACAATGTTAATATTTCACCAATAGCTTGGTTTGATTTTTAGATAATTCAGTGCAGTCTTTCCTGCACTGAAAAGGAAACTCATTTCAATGTATCTTTTCTTTAAGAAAGAAAAAAATGGTAACTTATAATTAGAAAAAATGCACTTTGTATCTCTGTTTTTATTCACTTATGGTATCATCAGTGACTCTGTGCATGTTGGTGTGGCTGCATTCACATTTTATAATGAATCTACTTGTGTTTTTTTAAGATCTCTTAATTTTAAGAAAATATTCATTCGTTTGATTTCTGTTGACTGTTAATTCTCTCAGTGTATGCATCATCCTTTACCCATTTGGGATAGGAGGACTGTATACTCTGTAGAAAGAGAAAACCATTTATTCCAGCACGTTGCAGATAATATCTAGTGACATCATTTCTCCCTTCATTACCTTCCATTAGTTTTAGAACATTCTTCACTGTAGTCAAGAAACGAGTACATTTTGTCCAGCACATTTCTTGTCAAAAGTAGAAAGTTTTTCTTCAGTTGTCAGTTTTGTGTATGCAGTCTGAGTATATTACTGTTAAACAATCATGGTTTAGAGCTGAACTTGATGATGCACAGATTAAAGTGATTTTAAACTATGTATACTGAATGCTAAAATGTAACCTAATAGAGGTTTTTTCAGATTTTATTAAAATATTGTTATCATTATTATTTACAGAAATTGGTACAGAACTGGTTTTTCTATGAGTTGATTAACCTTCATATGCAGCATTATTTGCTATTGATTTCTCAATCATGGGACGAAAGGGTAAGAAGTCTCATGCTGTTTATGCATGCAAGTGTCCTATTTTATTATGCATGATTAAAAAAAAGAATTGATTTGGGGAGGAGTTAAGCTTACCAGTATGTGGTTAAATGCATGCATCTGTGAAAAGACCAGGGGAAAAAAAAAAATGCTTCTAAAAATGTTTTGCCCTGCCTTTTACATGGCATATGAACTATTTTTCCTGTCGCTTCTATGGCACAAGGATACCCAGTGGCTCTGAGAAAATCATACAACTAATGAATTCCTGAAGACAGAAGTTAACTGTGTACATAAATCTTGGCTTTTCAAGGAAAGCCAAGATTTCACTTTTAGAAAATGACATCATTCAAGGTTAATTCATACAGCAGTTAGACAGGAGTGAGTAGAAAGCTGGGGGTAAGGAGGTGAACCAGGCTTTACCTCATGTACTAAGCTGTAGATTTTGGCTGATGATCGATTCAACTCCGAATTTTGGTATTTGAAGGCGCTTAGCTGAACAGTCAGAGTTCTGCTTAATTCCACGTTTTGAGTTTGTGCCTGTGAAGTATCTTAGCAAATTCTGTTTTTTCATAGCTGATGTATTCAAGAAAACATCCTGTGACAGTTAATAGTATCCCTTCTGGCTGAAAGTGTACAAACCTTTTGATACCTGTGTGGAGGTTGGTATGTGATTTTTCCAACAGGCGTATGTCATAATTTTTTACATTTCAAAGTCTAAAACAGTTACAGAAGTATTTCAAAAATGTATTTAAGAATCGTAAGGCTACCCAGACATCTTCAAATTAGGGAGTTCTCAGACTCTCTACAGATAAAATATAAAAATCAATTTAGTTAAATCTATTAATGAAATACTTTTTTTCTTTAAATATTATTTGTGTGGAGTGAATACTGGAGTATCGTGATGCGCCTGTTCTTAGTTCTCAGGAAGAATCTTTCATGGACATTGAGCTGATGATCCTTTGATAATTTACACATGTCAGGAACTGTGCGTGTGGAACAAGCATTACTGAAGTGGTCCTGTTTTGCACTTAAGAACCTTTTTAAAATACTGAATTCTTCTAAGCTAAATTCATGACAGTACAAGTTAATCTTCAAGAAGAAAACAATTATTTGTTTGTTTTGTTTGGCAGAAGTCGGTTTTTTACATCAAACTAAGACATTTGAGACTAGATGTTTAACAGCATGTGTGCATATAACTACTTCTTTGTATGTAGTTATAAAGCTGTCTTCTAGAGTGAGCAGTTTAATTTAGCGGGGTCAGAGTGGTGATGAGAAAGGCATATCCTTTAGGTACTGAAGATTTGCAGAAGGGTTGACATTTACTTTACATTCCTTAAATACTGCCCTGCTGAGTAGAAATTACAGAAGGGGTGGGCTCCTTTTTAGTTAGCTGTGATACACAGTTCTGGACAAAGCCTTCAAGATGTATGTTCACACATGGAATTTGCTGTTCTGGGGAAGAGGTAATCATTCGGACTAGCAGCAGCTAAGCTATTTATTCTTGATATTCTGGAGCACAAGGATTGTAGCTGGAGCATTTTGTGGAGCTAAGAAGGAGAAGATAAAATATCCTCTTGACTGTTAATAATTCAGATTAAACCAGAAGGCTTTCTTTGATGTAATTTCTATTTGTCATGCATGTTGTTTTTCAATAAACTCAATGCAATTTAAATATTGTGCTGCTTAACAGGAGGAGATGTCTTAGTACATTTTGGACCCTGTCTGTGTGCCTCAAAACTGCTTCTGCATTGAGTTTTCTCAGTGCGGGTCCCATGGTATATTATGTTGCTTTCTGTGTACAGTGAGAGAAAGCATATAGCTCTGTAATGTGTTATTTAAATAATTGTATGAAGAATGTTCTATTTTAATAAGGATGTGTTTGTCAAATTTCTGTATATGTACTGAAGTCTACAGTTGAGTGTACTTAAATGAGAGTAAATCCATGAGGACATGCAATCACAGAATCACAGAATGACCCGGGTTGGAAGGGACCTCAAGGATCATGTAGTTCCAACCCCCTGCCTGGCAGGGCCACCAAACATACACCTTTACTAGATCAGGTTGCCCAGGGCCCCGTCCAACCTGGTCTTGAACACCTCCAAGGACGGGGCATCCACAACCTCCCTGGGCAGCCTGTTCCAGGGCCTAACCACCATCCTAGTGAAGAACTTCCCCCTAACATCCAATCTAAATCTTCCCTCTTAAAACCATTTCCCCGTGTCCTGCTATTGTCAACCCTTTCGAAGAGTTTACTCCCCTCGTAATGGGAAGAGAAGCAGGAAAAGTCTAGAACTCAAAATCAGAAGTGGGAGTGGGGAAAGGCCAGGGGAGGGTGACAAGGGGAATATTCCTGTTGGCTGTTTGGCTTCCTGGAGTTGAGAGCAGGAAGAAACAGTATGACCAGCTTCAGCATCTTGGCAGGGCTTTTTATTCTTAACTTAGGTATCAGGCATGAATGCTTGTTGAGGTGTTTAGCCAGATATAGAGATAAATATTTTTACCTGTAGTTCACATATCATGACTATCCTGAGGCATTGCTTGAAGTTTACCAGAAGGAAGCAGTAGCCTTCTTGGAATAGATTTGCCCCTTGCACATTTCAGGAACAACTTCTTGCCAGCCTTTGGTCATGTTGCTTCTTCAGCCTTTTAACCAAGGCTGATATAATGTCCTTCTGTTTCAGGCACAGTGCCATTGCCTGCTAAGTACTCCTCCTGGTTGGGTGTTATTCCCCACTCCCAGCAGTGTGGGAACGGAATGGTGCTAGTAGCGTGCAAATGTTGGAGCCTCTCTT
Source organism: Coturnix japonica (assembly GCF_054131305.1). Classification (NCBI taxonomy): domain Eukaryota; kingdom Metazoa; phylum Chordata; class Aves; order Galliformes; family Phasianidae; genus Coturnix; species Coturnix japonica. The sequence continues at coordinate 7,685,070 of NC_140664.1, read as the reverse complement.
CAATGGATCCTGTAGATATAAGGATGTGGTTTTCTGTGCATTGCTCAGCTGAGTTAGAGAAAAAGTTAAGAGTGAGGGTGAAGCCAGGATGAACGGGACAGTCCATCTCATACTGGGAAATTCTCTGCCAGGTTCAGCACTACCCTGGGAGATATGTTCTGCTATGGCTGCGAATCTATGGATGAGCCAGGCAGTCAGAGAAATAGAGCAGAATTGATGGGATTTGGTCGGTGAGAGCAGGAGGAGGCTGCTATGATTATGTCAATTCTTTACTATTTTTATTTATTCTGAGTTAAATAATAGGTATACTACCATCAAATATAAATGTTAAAAGGATATCCTTCTGGCTCAGCATGGTAGTGGATGTGGTCCTTAAGTGTAGTAGGTATTTTGTTAATGTCTATGATGAGTTTGCTCTGTGTAGTACTACTGCTTGTCTGGAGGGAAACATAGTGCATGTTCATGTGCTTCAGAGGCTACACAAGGTATTGTGAGCCCCCTTTTCCTTCCCCTTCACCTTTACTCCAGAATTTTGCCTGTGTCCCCATTCTGTACTGATTTATGAATTGCTGCTTTAAAATCAGTATTTACTCTTTTATAAATAGGCATATCATGATGAAGTCATAAAAGGAGGAAAAAGGAGAAGTGTTATCAGCCAAAACTCATTTCCTGGCTGCAAGCTCTAAAAGCAGGAATGAAAATGGTACTGGACCAAAATATTATCAAACATATTATCAGCATTATCTATGATGGGAACGAGTCAAGGAGATTAATGCAGATGTGTATTTCCAGATGTCTTTCCTGGATTGGGAGTAATAAAATCTCAGGGTTTTTTATTGTTTTAGTGATAAGAAATAAATGACCTTGTTATTGCCAATAGAATTACAAGTAAGGACAAGAAGCAAAATGAGTGGTAAGTCACAGTGCCTCTCTCACTGGAACTAGATTAATTCTAGATGATAATAATGTTTTAAAAATAGAGAACTCTCCTAGTATCTCAGAGTAGGAAAAGAGGAGGCGGTGTTGAAGAGAACAGAAATGAGCAAGTAAAACAAAGTTCCCATGTGAGAACAACAAAGGTGGGAGAAAGAAGAGACAGTATGGAAACACTGTAGGCAGTAGAACTTGTGAAAAGGAATGTAACCAGAGAAGTTGCTGTAATGGAAAACTTTCTTTTAATGGATTAGAAGTCTTTAAAAGGCACCATCCCAAAGATACTATCTTCTCTGGGGATTTGTTTTAATTGCTAATGGTTCTGAAAAGAGTGCTTTGTTGAAGAAGCTTACTGGTAAGCTTTATTTAAGTAGGTTTTTTTTTTGTTTTTTTTTTTTTTGTTGTTGTTTTGTTTTAAATCTGTTTCTTACAAGGTACTTGATGTGTGTTGTCATCTCTTGTTTTTATGGAATGCTAATAGATTATTTTTACACGCTTTTACTTATTTTCACATCTTTCCGTGTTGATACATATATCAAAGCACTGGTCTTGAAGTCATATAAAACCAGAATCAGATGTATGAATTTACTGTAAGAATATATTTCAGGGGGAAAATTGGGGTTTTAGTTCGCTTCAAATTAATTAAGCACCAAAGTATTAAAAGTAAAACGGACAGTGGTCAAATCTAAGTACTGGATGGAAATTCTTACATTTGCTGTTGTCTTGAGATTTTGCTGTCATGGGGGAGAGAAGCTGACATCAAGATGACTTGCATTCTTCAGGCGGAAATTGGATCTGCAGACTGGATGTTTTGTTTGCAGCTTCTCAGGGGGGAGAGGATAGGAACCAGCAGAGTAGAAGGCAAATGGTGCTGGAGTAAGAAATAGAATACGAGGTGATTTACTCCCCTGTACCACCAGAGGGGCACTGCGTTGACTGATAAGCACGTCCTTGGGGCTTTTAATCTTTTTATAGCAGGTTGGAGAATATTTCTAATTAACTTCCTTATAGAGACAGAATAATTCTTCCAAAGTATTTGATCTGTTTTTAGTACCAGAAGGGGAATGCCCTTGAAAATAGTTTCAGCTCTGAATTAGATCAACTGATGTTAACAGCCAGCCAGCCAGGTAGGGTTTGTGTAGCTGTCAGTGCGAGTTTCACTTTCCTCTACATATTTGAAGCAAATTTGTTTTTACATAAATTTATCATCTCAAATATAGGAAAGTAACTAAATGTTATTTGTGTTCTGCAAGTGATTGTAAAACAGAAAATAAAACAAATGAGATGATGGAAAACAACGGGAAGCTGGAAAGTAACTTAAAAATTGCTGACCTCAAAATGGAATTTCTCCCTGATGTACCATACCCTTTGTGAGCAAGAATGTTAAGGATTAGAGTTCTGTAATCCTTGCTTACATTTTCAAGTGTTATAAGAGAGAATGTTAATTTTCCCAACCTATTTAAAATTAAAGAACCATTTAACATTTCAATATTTATGCTTATAAAGCTTTTACAGTTAGCATTCTGTCTTATGTATTGTTTTCTGCTCATTATTCAGCAAGATACACAAGGTGTTTTGCCAAAATACGTATTAGTCTTCAGTGATAAATTTGGTTGTTGCAACCAAATGACTGGAAATATTTTCTTTTGAATATGCTGATGTTCTTCTCTGTTGTCATATAAGTGAGAAAACTGCATGTTCTAGGGAGCCTGAGGTAGTGAAATTGGCTTTGTTCAGTTTTATTTGAAGAGATGTAAATCCTAAATTGACAATATACTTTTTTCCCCCCTCTTTTCTTATTCTTGGCTTTGTTAAGAGAATTTGATACTGAAGTTTTTCACGTGTTTGTTGGCTTTATGTAGATGTCACAGAACTAATCAGATAAGCTTACAGTATCACAGAGACTTCTCGTGAGGTAACTGCTTCTATGCTAGTGTGAGAGAGCAACTTTCTGAACAAGGACACAGTACTGGCAGTGAAGTCATACCCAGGATGAGGCAGTACGTTCAAGTTCCAACTACTGAGCAAGAAAAAGCCTATGATTATAATTCTGCTTTTGAACCAAGACCGTGTATGTGTTTGGGTAGGTGAAACAATTGTTTTATGATTGACTATTTCTTACTACTGATACTGTGCTGAATAAATGCTTGTAAAAAGCAGTATCGTTGCAGCTGATAAATGTGAGCTGTTGCAGCTTTAACATGTGAAATATGGGTTATGGGATCCTTTGAGCAGTAGATAACATGCATTTTGTTATCACGGAAAATCCCACTGTTGTTGAGATTTAAATATATGTGTTTGTGCGCTGTTATAACAGCGTAAGCTTCCCTGTCAATTTGACGTTAACTTTCATATTTACTTGTATTAAATGGCATTAGGATGGGAGATCATTAAGTGCAAAATATACCTGGCATGAAAAGGAAACGATCATTGAAATTAGGGTGACAAACCTGCTCGAATTGGAACATGTTCGTTTTACCCAGCTTACTGACTGCATCCTGCAGAGCTGCAGAACAGATTTCTTGTATGTAGTAAATTTGTTTTACTTGGATCAGGTTTATCTTGGTTAAATTGGTATTGAAAAAATAATTGATTTTCAGTGGCATCATAGTGTTCTTCTATCCCGGTTTAGGTGGTGGAATGTTTCAGGTTTGTTCATTTATTTATTTAAGCTCAGTGTGCTGTTGATGTACGTTCTTAAGACATGATTATTCCGTGGTATTAATTCTTTTTTTTTTTTTTTTGCCTGTGATTTTTTTTAATATCTAGTTCCAATGTTTCCTATTTATATCAAAACACTAAGTAACGATAAACAGTTCTTCAGTAAAGCCTGTCTCATGATTATTAATTGTCTTGGTTATCAGCTTTGTGTTTTCTTTCTGTTTCTTTTCCTGCCTTCTTTTGAGAGCTTTAGTTTTTTTAATAGTATTCTGTTCAAATTTCTCCACTCAAAAAGCTCTCTCAGGCTGAAAACTTGGATAGATTAGCTCCAGCTTTCCAATACTTGAATGTTCTGTTTAATTTTAATGTAATTTAAAATAAAGAAATAAAAATGAATGAATTTTAATGACGATAGTGAATGCTTTGAAGTGGTGTTTTTTTGGTTTTTTTTTCCTGCCAACTGTTCTGTAATTGAATAGATAACAGTGGAAAGATACTACTGAAAATCCAAGAAGGGTAGGTTTTTCAAATCTGATGCTATACACTTATTTGTAGGCCTTTTCTGATCTCAAAATTCACTGTACAACATTCATTTGAAGATCAGTATTAGGACAGTATTGGATTTCCTTTAACTGAAACCATCCGGATAGGCTGTGAGAATGAGCTTGGATGCTGTTATCTGATATCTCACCCTTCTCAATTGAAGGGCTGTATCCAGGTTTTATGCTCGATTTATGTGGCTACCATAGCTCTAATATATTGTTTTCAGACTTGTTTCAAGAATTTTCTTATGTGAAGAGGGAGAAACAAATTATAAAAGTATTTATTTACCTTTGTCTTAAATGTAATATTGTTGTGAAATATTCTGTTATTACTATACTTTAGATAGATGCAGAAAAATACTACTATTATTGTATTTTTGCTTTAACAAATAGTAATCAAACACATTGTTTTCCTGAGAAATTTACCTTCTGCAAAGGAGAACATCCAGCATGAAAGCAGTGGTACAAAGAGTACTGAGTCAGGTGCTGAGTTGCATATCCAGTTAAAAAAAAATTCAACAAAGTTAGGTCTTATTTTGGTGGATTTTGATTATTTAATTGAATTTCACAATACTCTGTCACATACTAGACACTTAATAGAAACTCCTACCTTCTTATGGTTTTACTTGATTTTATAGTGACGCAAAACACTGATCTTGATGGAATAAATTTGTACAACTGTATTTGTTATAACATAAGTAGGAACCTCTTGATTCACTGATATTTAATACGTTTTCCAGTGGCATATGAATCGGCTTTGATTTTAGTTACTGAAAAACTACATCTCTTAAATAAATGTGGAGTTTTATGTTGATTAGGCGTCCAAGAGGAGGATTTAAACAGAAATAGCTGCTCAAAGAACTTTGATAGTAGTAACAAAGTAGCACTTCACAAATAAATCCTCTGTGTTACAGTTCTTTATTGCTTGAGTATGTTTTGGTTTTATAGCTTTTTGAGGTCCTAATTTGCATTCATCTTACTGATTATACACTCATTCATGACTCTAGTGAAAAGACAGGCAAAGAGAGTCCAAAGTCTGATTTCAAAAGCAAAGATCTATCTATTGTAACTGTTTCCGAATAATGAAATTGCGAGAATGAAGTTGTGAGACTCTGAGTAGAATTCAGGCATCTGCCTAAGAAATGGTAACATCATAAACCAGTTTGAATAGATGGTAAATGTCTACTCATGCAGAGCCTTGTAATAAAAGAGTGCAGCAGAGGAAGGCTTAGATCTGAACTTCCCAGATGTTTTAATAAGGGTGGTACAAAACAGCTATGATTTCTAAAATAAAAGAAATGCAAATCATGGTAGGTTTGTGTGGCAGTTCTTAGCAGTCTAATGATTTTGGAAATAAGTTGTAAACAACAACGTTATCCCTAAGGTAACCTTCATTCAGTTCCTATTTTGAGTTGAATGTGGTTAATTATGTGTAGGTTTCACTATTTTTAGCTAATAATTTTTGAGTACATACGAGGCTTGCTTTTTGCAAGATGTTTTTAAGCTACACTGAACTGCGGTATGAAAGACTAGGCATGATCTTCATGCAAACTTGGTGTACAGTTAATCAGTATATTATTGGAATTGTTTCAGCTTGGTGGTTTTTATTCATCAGAACTGCTTTAATGTTGGTCTGAGACCTGACCGGTGAATTAGTCTGATGTTTCTGCTGAAACATTTAAAATCCAATGGCTGAAATGCTTATGTTCCTTGGGAATAAACCTTCACTGAACAGTTAATGGGACAAATATCTAGAAGCTTTCTTTGTGCATGCCTTGAAGTTTATTCACTTTGGATGCTATTTTTAGTAGAAACTGGAATTATTCTAAGGTATTAGTAGTCCTGAATCTTGGGGGGAGGGGGGGGGAAGAACACATACTTTGTAAGTCTCTGTTGTATTAGAGTATCTTTTTAATTTAATGGAATTGCAAGCTACATTTATTGCTGTGATTGTCGTATGAATACAGTATCAGTAGGAGAGTAGAAATGAGGTCAAAATACTTTTTGCTGTTCCAGATGACTGTCTTCTTTTCTGATGCCAAGGAAAACAGCAGAATAAAAAAAGAAGAGCAAATTCTGTTGATTGTGCTTTATATCAGTTTTTATGATTCCCTCTAAAATACAATGAAAATTTTATTGACTTCATGGAGAGAATGTTTGTTCTGTTTTGAAATGATGGTTTAGAATGAACATAAAGGAGCAAGTGAAAAGTAGTCTTGGTTTTAGTACTGCCAAGTTTTTGAAATTCCTTGATCTTTCCACATACTTTTTGGTATGGCTTGATGGCAGGTGCATTTCCAATATGCAGAATGTTTGCATATTCTTGCATGTATTGTTTTATAATAGTCTTTTTCAATTACCTTAATTTTGCTTATGTGCTGAAAGTAGCAAGCAACGGAATTCACTATCTGTTTTCTTTCTTCTGCTCACTTAAGGTGAAATTACCAGAGCTCCTAAAATTTTGTTCTAAATTCTGTTGGATGCATCTCTCTGCAGGAGTGTGCTGTTGCTGTGCTGCTTTACGACCTCGTTACAAGCGTCTGGTAGATAACATATTTCCTGAAGATCCAAAAGTGAGTGATGGCTTAAAATCATAAGGATTTTTTTTGTTTGTTTGTTTGTTTTTAGCTAACACTTGAGGTTTTACTTTTATTTTCACATTACACAGCAAATGCTGCTGTAATGCTTCACATCTTTGACAGGGATTAGTAGAAAATTAATTTGGGTGGGAACCTATTTAAATAGTTGACTGACTAACTCCCTTATCAGAGCAGGGCAGTGCATACTGAAAAGAAAAAACATAAGTGTGTTTTCTTCAACTAAATAGAGATTTAATTTAACTTGGTCTTCTGCCACAGAGGTAGCATTTAACTTCATAACAACTTAGAACCATGAACACTTTATTTGTTTGTGGGCGTGAACACTTCATTTGAATAATCTTGGAGTTGTACTAAAGCTCTGTGACTCTCCTCTGTTGAAATAATTAATGTATTAACAGTTGATAATGCTTTTATCTATACTTAATCATGATTGCGCGGTGTAATGGAGAGTGCTACCATTTTTTTAAAATGTGTTACTAGGAAAAACATGAGCAGAGCAGTCAGAATTTGTATAACATTTGGTTTGTAATTTGCAGAGGGCTTTTTATTAGAATGTATTGGTAATGCGTGCTAGTTACTGCCTTTATGTATGTTAGTGGCTTTAAATAAGATGATTTGTGTGTATACTAAGCTCTGAAAGCATGGAACCATATGGTTTTATAGCTTTATTGTAATCTCCTGGTTTGATGCAGATATAGGGACACCCCGAGTGCTTACAGTTGTAGTTTTACAGCTGTCTATGAATGTCTCCAAACTGGTCCATGGTGTTTCACTGAATTACAGGGCTTTTCTCAAATATTAGAAGACTTGATTGATAAAATATACTTAACTGCTACTGATTATGTGGCTTCTTACGTGTGCTTCAGTCATTTGTTTGGTGAACTTGCAGGAAAATAAAAATGAGAATGTCCACATCACAATTCACATTGGAACCGATATATTAATCTCTGCCTGATCTTGTTTTAACTGCTTAACTTTTATTTTGTGTATCTGCTCTTAGGATGGACTTGTTAAAGCTGACATGGAGAAGCTGACTTTCTATGCTGTTTCTGCACCAGAAAAGCTGGATCGAATTGGTGCTTACCTAGCAGAGAGACTGAGCCGAGATGTTGTCAGACATCGCTATGGGTAAGGAAGTAAGTCACAGTGTTAAAAACAGATGCTAACAGGTAGCTGCACATAGGGTCAAAATAAAGATGATGAGTTTAGAAGGTAAGATGTTGTCAGAATAAGAAGAAAATTGTAAGTAACATAAAAATGATGTACAGAAATGTAGAATGCAAGAACTGGAAGAGAAAAGCAGTATCCATCAGAGGCCGTTGTCTTTGGTGTAAGTGATATCAAAAGATATTTTTATAACTTTATAGAATGAAAAAATGGCAACTTCTTAGGATAATTAATTTTACTTATTTTCTTCTTCATTTAATTAGAGTGTACTCTCACTGTGCAGAATTGTGGATAATTTGATGGCTTTCCTTAGTGGGATTTGGATTGGGATAATACAGAGTAGAAAGCCGGGGTCTATAATTGAAAACAAAATATTCTAGAATAGAACAGTTATCACCATTTTTATTCCTTCAAATATTCTGTTTGACATAATATAGAAATTACCAATTTATTCTTCTTTAGATCATGTGGAAGATGTACGTTCACCCTTCCTTTTCTACTAGTTTTCATAACGAAGACTTAATTATAAACATTGCACATGTGTTAATGTTAGTTTCTCCACAATTAATTTTCAGATATGTTTTAATTGCCATGGAGGCATTGGACCAACTTCTAATGGCTTGCCATTCTCAAAGCATAAAGCCATTTGTGGAAAGCTTTCTTCATATGGTGGCCAAGCTTCTGGAATCAGGAGAACCAAAGCTGCAAGTTCTTGGAACTAATTCTGTGAGTCAGCTTGGATGCTAACTTAAATCAAACTTAATTTTTTGCTTATTTGCTAAGGCAAAATAGTTTTTGAATTCACAAAATATCTGTTAGCTGTCATGAGTTGAGAAGTTTCTGCATGTGGCAGGATATGATGTTTGGACCTAAGCACGAAACCTAAGCACAGAACGTTTACCAGCTGGAGGCAGAAAAATCTGTTTCCTTTTAGTCTCAAAATCTTTTGATCATTGAGCTCATCCGCTGCAGAAATAACTTCTGGAAGAAATAGGGAAGTTGTTTTGTGAATTGTTATTCTGAATCTTTAACAGACCTACTAAAGACATTGTGTAGATAAGGAAATGTTTTGTTTTTTTTTCTTTCTGCAATTAGAGGAGTGATGTGAGAAAGGAGAAATGCCTCTCTGATGGCACTGGCACTGTGGAGAGAGAATCCTATTTATTAGCTTGGAAAGTAACTGGATAACAGAGTTTTTGATATTCTTGCTTTACCATCTTCTTAAGAGTTTTGGGATTCAGATCCTGACTTGAAAGACTAAACTAAAAGCAACGAAATGTAGATCTAGTTTTCTGAATAAATTGCAGTTGATGTAACCAGTATTATATTGCAGTCATTGTTCAGTTATAACCATGAAATGTTACAGCCACTGCAACATAATACTTAGAAATATCAGGATTGCGATGTGGACTGTTCTCACTTAGACTGATTAGCTTTACAAGAAGTAAACACTTGCATTTAGTGTAGGTTGTTAGCTGTAGGGGATGTTCTTTGTGGATCCTGTAAAAACTGTTGGACATTCCTGTGGACATGATTCCTAGCTCATGGAGTTAAATGAAGCTGTACTTCAGGAAGACAAGGTATATTACAGTGATATCACTGTAGAATTTCATATTAGATTTGAACTCAGAGGATTCTTGCTGTGACAAAGGGGAGGAGTTTCCCCTTATATCTCAGACTGTCAGGACAGTTTTACTGATGGGAAATTTGTTTAATTATATACTTGTATGTGTGAGTGTGTATGTATACATACATAATACGTATATGATAAAAGAGTCCATCTCTGGTGAAAGAGTTACGTTTTATCAAGGATTTTAGAGACAGGATAAGAGATAACAGTTTTAATCTTCGAGAAGGTAGATTTAAATGAAGAATAAGCAAGAAAGTCTTTACTTAAAGGAACCTGTTGCCCTGAGAAGCTGTGGATGCCTGGAGTTGTTCAAGACTAGGTTAGATGGCATCTTTAGGCTGACAAACCTTATCTGCTCAGAAGGTGTCTGCCATAAGGTCCCTTTTAACCCAAACTATTCTGTGTTTGTCTATATGTATTTTCTTTAATATCTTTGAGCTCTATTTTCCTGATTTTTCTTTATTTATTTTTTCCTTTGTTTGTAATAGCAGTGCCTTGGAATGAACCCTTACAGAATTAGAAAATAGCTTCGGAACTTATTCTCACAGTTGTCAAAGGGAAGATGTATGTCACTTTCTAGTTGTTTAAAATCCTCAGTGATAAACAGTTACTGTAAACCTCTTCTTTGGTATACAAGGCACGCACTGCTTCCAAATGAATATTGAACAGAAGTTCACTTTACGGTCATCTGTTTGATATCGCTGTCTATTCCTAATGAGGCCTTTTATGAGCAAAATGGATCAATAGATTTCCTAAATTAGGAAATATTTCTTGTTTTTCTATCTGGAAATTTGATAACCAAGAATGAGATGTTAAATTCTGTTAGGTGAGTGAATATATGAATCTTTAACAGAATTTCAAAGGCTAGTTTTAGTTTATTATGCTTATTTTTCTAGAAGCCCGATATAGTCAGTAGAGAGAAAAGTCAATTTGTGTTAACTTTAGATGAGGAAACTATATTGGCAATGAAATTGTTTTTTACTGAGGACATTGGCTTACTGTGATCTTAAATTAATTTGAGGTCAGGCATGGAGAAGGCTTATCGTCCCATTTAGGCTTTTATAGCTGTTTTTCTCCTTCCAAAGAAGATACAGATGGTGAAATATAACTGAATTATCTTTTATCTGCTTCAGTTATTCTAATGTACCACTTTGAAGGGGAAACTGGTACTGTCTGGAATAGCTGAGTAAAACATAAGTTGGGGAAAAGTCACAACAAACAGACTTATTTACTTAAAGACTTCCTCAAGTTTGAAGTCTTGGAAAGACCTGAAAGTTGCTAGTGCTCCTTCAGGGTTTTTCCTTAACTTGTAAAGCTTAAGTTCTTGGAGGCAGAACTTTTTCTATTTGGTTCTCCACAGAGGGATCCTTAGCTGCTTTTCCTGTTCCTCTGTATGAAACACTGCTCATCACACCAGGACTCTGTGTGTGCCTCACTTACTGATGAGTTACGGAGGTGTGGCTTAGGGGCATGGTGGTGATGGATTGATGGTTGGACTAGATGATCTTCGAGATCCCTTCTACTTTAATGATCCTGTTTCTTACCAAAAAAGCCCAGAGTTTGTATTCCGCTCTTTGACTTCTAAAATTATTTTTAATTATTATTAGTTATTTACATTTTAAATTCAAAGCTTAAAATTGCTGTTCTGGAAAAACAACTGTTTCTCTTTTTCATTTATGTATTTCTTGTGCCTGCCCTTCAAATTAGTTAATTATTTTCTATTTTTTCATGTTGCATTTGTAAATTGTTTGATTCTTACTAGAAGTTTTGTAACAACATATCTATAAAAAATCTACTTACGCAGGTATTTGAGAACAAGTGGAATTGAATAGCGAATAGTTGAATAGTTGAATGAGGTTTCAAATTGGCAGTGTCTGTAAAGTACAGAAAGTCTGTTTCTATCATGGTAGCTATTTTTACTAACCGTGTGCTAAGACAGCATATGCTGGTGGGGAAACTGAAAAAAAATGTGGTAAGAAAAGCTGTTTCTTCCTTTGGCAGTTTTTCTGGCTGCCCAGGGAGGTGGTTGAATCGCTGTCCCTGGAGCTGGTCAAGAAACCTTTGGGTGTTGTAGGAAGGAATATGATTCAGTGGGGAAATATTTGGTGATAGGTGGACAGTTAGACCGGATCATCTTGGAGGTCTTTTCCAACTTTGTTTCTGTGATTTTGTGTAAAGATTGAAGAAATTCTTTACTTACAATGATGAGACACTGGCAAAGGCTGCCCAGAGGATTTGTGGATGCCCAGTCTCCGGAGGCATTCAAGCCCAGGTTAGATGGGGACCTTAGCAGCCTGGTCTGATGGGTGAGGACCTGCTAATTTCTAAATCACTAATTTCTGTTACTTAACACAAACTTTTCTTGTCTTTATTAATTATCATTTTACTACTGCACTTGCGAAGTTAATGGTACCCAGTGCTGCACACAACTGGGAGCACAGGAGGCTCCTTCTGAACACTAGGAAGCATTTCTGTGTTGTGCTAGTAGCTGAGCACTGGCACGGCTTCCCAGAGAGGTTGTGGACTCTCCTCCTCTTTCTCAGAGGTGTCCAAAAGGCACCTGGACCTGGCTTTGGGCCCTGTGATCTGGGTGTCTGCTTCAGCAAGGGTTGGACTAGATGGACTCAGAGGTCCCTCCTATTCTCTACCATTCTGGACTACTGTAGCTGTATGAATCTGGTGTTCAAAGAAATTCTTTTTATAGTTGCTTGCTGAATTGCCTGTGTACGTTCACGTGCTTTTTGTTATTCCTGTGTGATAGCTTCCTCATACAGTAGTTTTTTCTATAATTATCTGTATCACCATCCCCCACCCTTCAAATGAAACATGAGAAAAATGCAAGCTATCAAAGATAGAAGTTGGAAGCTCAAATATCAGAAAATACTGCTCAGATCCAGCCTACACATTTAACAGTCACTTTAATGTAACTTAAGATGCATTATATTTAAATCTGATTCTTCTTGAACTGCTGCAGAAAAAACAGGCCTTCTTTAAAAACATCCAGAGGGTATCAGAGCTTCTATCCCTACGTCTAATTTTTCTACATATATGAAGTATTGGCTACCTCAGGGTGATAAGACAGCATAATTATACATAAGTAATTATGTCTTTGGGAGTTTAATTTCAGAACTTGCATGATTGACTCATAGGATTTGCCCAGTCTGTTTCTCTCTGGTAATGTCATTCAACTTTCTTGACTCAATCCTGGATAAGTGTCTTCTGAAAAACGTTTTCCTGCTGCATTTAGTGGTAGATTTATAAGGTTTTATACTGATTTCAAAATTAAAGGAAATAGGTATTACCAATATAAGCACCTCTTTGTACCTTCTGTATTGTATACACACAGAAGATGCTTGTACTGGCAAAGATTCCATAAACTGTCAGTAAGTCATTGCAAGCATTGACTGACATGTTTACATCTGTATATATTAAAACAACAAAAAAAACTGCTTTAAATATATCCTGGGCAACTGCTTGGAATTTCATTTTAAAAATTGCCTTTTTTAAGTTAAACATTTTTGTGTTTGTATTATGCTTGAAAATATCTTACGTGCTTAGGAGTCAGAAATAGGAAGTTTAACAACTATAGCATCATAAGAGCATCACTTCCAAGCAAGTGGGAAGTACAGACTAAATGTGTACTATGGAAACTTATTCACTTAGAACAGTCTTAAGACAGTTAGATTTCCCGTGACCTAAACAGACATCTGAATGCTAATCACGCAATATCATTTGGAAGTGCTTTATGTTTGGTGGATGAAATTATGTTATATGGGAGGGAATCATCAGTTCTTGCTTTCTTTCTGGCTATTTAACCGTGAGCATCATTTTGAGAGGCTGAGTACTTGCATCCCTGCTGCAAAACGACATTGTGGTTTAGGGGAAATGAGTCCAGAGAGTTGCTGACATTTTCTTGGACTCAACTTGCAAATGGTATCCTGGGCTCCATCAGGAGAGGGATGGCCAGTAGACATACGGAGGCAATGTGCCTCTCTGCTCTGCTCTTGTGAGGCCCCATGTGGAATACTGTGTTGAGGTATGGAGCCCTCAGTACAATAAGGACTTAGTGCTGTTAGAAAGGGTCCTGAGGAGGGCCCCAAGGATGGTCCAGGGGGCTGGAGCATCTGCGCTGTGAAAACAGGCTGAAGGACTTGGGCTTGTTTAGCCTGGAGAAAAGAAGGCTTCAGGGTGACCTTATTGCAGCCTTTCAGTACCTGAAGGTTACCTGTAATCAGGAGGGGAGTAAACTCTTTGAAAGGGCAGATAAGAGTAGGACAAGGGGAAATGGTCTTAAGTTGAAAGAGGGAAGATTTAGGTTGGATGTTAGGGGGAAGTGCTTTACTAGGGGAGTGGTGAGGTCCTGGAACAGGCTGCCCAGGGACATTGTGGATACCCTTTCCCTGGAGGTGTTCAAGGCTACATTTGGGGGTTGGAACTACATGATCCTTGAGGTCCCTTCCAACCCGGGTCATTCTGTGATTCTGTGATTTGATGGTGCCCTGGGCAACCTGATCTAGTAAACATGGAAGTTTGGTGGCCCTGCCAGGCAGAGGGGTGGGAGCTTCATGATCCTTGAGGTCTCTTCCAACCCGGGTCATTCTGTGATTCTGTGAACTCTTCATTTATTCTGATAGAAGAATTTCTTCGTAGAAAAGATCTTCCGCCTAGCAAATTTTGTTGTAGTTATTTAAAGTCTTCATGTTGCAAGATTCTGTTAATCAAAGAAGTCATCATGTATTTTAGATGGTTGCTGCTTATCCTGGATGCTAGAAAAGTTAATAATCTCATGGCTGTGTCTACTGTGTATTACTTCTGTTCATATATTTATGGAAGTCTGCTGTGTGAATCAGTTGTAAACCTACCAGCTTAAATGTTTGCAAAACATTCTGGATAAAGCAGGAAAAATTATATTACAGAGTAGAAAGCGGTATATATATATAATAATAATTATATATATATATATATATATATATATATATATATATATATATATTATTTTTAAAAGAATACAGAGATTTCTCTTTTGGCTATATCAGAACCTCCACAAATCACTTTAATGTAGATCATTCTGAAGAAATATGGTCTGATCTATAAGTATGTGGTAATGTGGCTTTGGAACGTGTTCAGAGGAGGGCAACAAAGCTGGTGAGGGGTCTGGAGCACAGGCCTTATGAGGAGAGGCTGAGGGAGCTAGGATTGTTCAGCCTGGAGAAGAGGAGGCTCAGGGGAGACCTTATTGCTCTATAACTTCCTGAAGGGAGGTTGTAGTGAGCTGGGGGTTGGCCTCTTCTCTCATGTAATCAGCGATAGAACTAGAGGGAATGGTTTTAAGCTGCGCCAGGGGAGATTCAGGCTGAACATTAGGAAGTATTACTTCTCGGAAAGGGTATTCAAGTATTGGAATGCACTGCCCGGGGAGGTGGTGGAGTCACCGACCATGGGAGTGTTCGAGAAACGTTTGGATGTTGTGTTGATGAATATGATTTAGCCTGGAAGTATTGGTACTGGTTGCACTAGATGATCTTCTAGGTCTTTTCCAACCTTGATAATTCTGTGATAAAATTCTGTGATGATAAAAATATCTGTTTGTTGTAGATGCACAATAAATGTTTCAACTTTTGTTTAGCAATGAATAGAATGCACTGCAGAGAAAAAAAGTGGACTTATCTTAATATGACATCACTCTGCTTCAAGGCAGATTCAGCACTGTGTTAAGCCTGACAACTTTTCCTTGCCCTTTTTTTCTTCTCTTTGCAGTCTGTTCTATAATTTTCAGTGATAGAGAATCTGCAGTGCCTTCAGGCAGTCTGTTCACTTAGGTGGTTTATTTAATGTGTAAAGTAGCCTGTGCTGCGCTGTAAGATCACTATTGCTTTTCTTACTGCCACTGAACAAATAGAACATACTATTGCTTTTCTTTTCACAGCTGTCTTCTGTACACTGGAAGGCTAGTAACTCTTTTGGCAGCCCTAGAATACATAATGTCTTTCAGTCTTTGTAACGTGTTTTTTACATAAAACTTGTTCATCTGTAGGATAATTGAAGGACGGTATCACTTAATCAGTTTCTTCAGCAAGGATGCTTAATCTGGATACATTACTTCCTCTGAGGGTTTATTAATGCCAATTAGATGGCGAAACTTTCTGCATAGATCTCGCAAATAATGCATATCAGAATACATTGTTTTCTTTATCATGACAATATAAAAGCATCAGATTTTGTTGAATGCGTGGTTTATAATAACCCTCAGTTAATTATCTGCATTCAGCCGTGTCTGACATGTATTTGTACGGCTGCCTTAAAGTGGCATTTTGCATTTCTCTTTCCTAAATCGTGTCTTTTGTTCAGGTCCCAGTCCCATTTTGGCTCATGAAGTGTGCCATAAAGTAGCACTCTATTATCTAAGCCTCTACTAAAACTGAAATACTGCCTCATTCTAGAAAGGCCTCTTCAGAAACTCACTCGGTACCTTATTGCAGTTAGATGATTTACAAGAATTGGTATTTTAAAAAACTTTTTGCATCTGTCTTATGGAAAGTGTTCTTTTGACAGCGTTTTCCTAGTTTCTCTGGGATTTCATTTATTTATTTATTTATTTATTTTGGTCAACATCACTGAATTTAGGATGTGACAGAAGCTGCTTCATCTGGATTCACAAATATGGTCTCCTTGTCATAGGGATAATTTAGGCCGAGTTGATCTGATTTCTAGTTGAGGAATCTATGTTGATTGTTACTTATCCCTTTGTTACTTTGTAGATTTTTATTTATTTATTTATTTTAACCTATTGTAAAAAGAAGCACAATTGACAGAATGCCTTCAGGGTTTGTTTCCTTTGAATTCTGTTGCTGCTTTGCCAGTCAGTGACAGTCTACCATGGGATTTCTTGGATTGCATGACTTAAAGACATTAGCTATTGAGATGTTTCCAAATTGCATAATATGTAATTTGATTCAGTTTCATCATTGGGTAATAATGTAAACAATCTCAATGAAGTTCTGGTGGTGATTCTTTAAAAAGAAAACCTCTCAGTTTGGCTTTTTCTGCTATGAAGTTAGATGTTTAAACGTGATATTACTTAAATGTACTGTTTTATATTATTTTTAAATAAATCCTAGTGTTCATTGGTATCAAAAGCTTCTTCTTCTATATTTCATTTTCCAGTTTGTCAAATTTGCCAACATTGAGGAAGACACACCTTCATATCACAGACGCTATGACTTCTTTGTGTCTCGATTCAGTGCCATGTGTCATTCATGTGACCATGATCCAGAAACACAAACTGAGTAAGTGCTATAACTTATGTACTGTTAAGAATTGTCTGTAAAGGCTTTATTGTTGTATTTATAGTGGAATCATTCATTCTGTGGGGAAAAAAATGAAATTGACTTCTTAAGTACTGAAAATCTTAGATAGAACTCAGAATATTTAGGTGAAATTTTACTTGATTAATGCCTGCTGAATTGCATGGATTCTCTCCAGAAGGTCAGTACTTGTTACTGTAAATGCATGTGAGTTGCATAACTCATTTGAGAAATCGGTAGGACTACTTATGAGAATAGAATAGCATATTATGAGTCTGTTATTTGAGATTTTTTTAAATTGAGTTTTATTAGATGTCTGTCATGTGATACTGCTATATGAAACTGAAATGCCGTTGTGAATTTGTATTAATTTTTTTTTTATATATTATGTAAGCACCACCATGTTTTTAACTTCAGCTCCCCCTAGTGGTTCTTCTCTTTATGTGAAACATTTGTCTGTATTTAACTGAATAATTTTCATCACTGTTTT
Source organism: Coturnix japonica (assembly GCF_054131305.1). Taxonomy (NCBI): domain Eukaryota; kingdom Metazoa; phylum Chordata; class Aves; order Galliformes; family Phasianidae; genus Coturnix; species Coturnix japonica. Next base: position 7,667,743 of record NC_140664.1, on the reverse strand, counting down.
ACTCATTTATTTCCATGCATTAAGTTGTTCAATCATAGAAAGTCCGTATACTTTATCAGGGAATATTATGACAGGACAAGGGACAAGTTTCAAACTAGAAAAATATAGGTTTAGATTAGGTATAAGCAAGTAATCTCCCTACAAGGGTGATGAAGCACTGGAACAGATTGCCCAGAGAAGCTGTCCCAGCCAGGCTGGATGTGACTTTAAGCAACCTGACCTAGTAGATGGCAACCGTGCCCACAACAGGGAGTGTTGGAGCTACGTGGTCTTTTCAACACAAACCATTCTATGATTCTGTGATTCTTAAGCAGGTGTCACTGGTGAAGCTGCTGCATTATGCAACTACCTTTTAACAATATATTTCTTTCAGTGTGTTTATTTGCCTCAGGCTGATGGTTACGTAATATTATATTCATAAATGCTTTTATGAGTTCTTCATGGCTGTAGTTTCTTTTATTAAGGTTTACTGTAAGCAAAATAAATATTAAAGTACTTAACGTAAAACATTGTGTAACAGGTTAATATACAAAGCACAATTCAGGATTTATTATTTTAGTATTTCTTCTACCTTCATTTCCCCTCATAAGAGAGGTAATTTTAATAATGATCCTGAGCATGGGATGCATTAAGAGTGTATCTCTATTTTATTTGTCATGTGTTATATGCCACTCAAAAGGATACCCCAAAGTAACATACATCAAAGGAGCTGTTATTATTGGGGTAAGAGAACAGTGTTAGTGTTCAGATTTGTACGTTATCAGTCTACGTTGTCACCTGTGCTTCAGTTTGCAGTGTTGATGTACACTTAGGAAGGAATTTTATCCTAGTGATGTAAGGCTGCACACATCCTTGATTTAAATGTAATCTCTGCTTTAATAGCTTAATAAACCTTTCCTTTATGGGTTAAATTCATTGCTGCAAGCCATCAAAACTTACATCTTTTTTTTTAGACCTCCCGTTCAACTGAAGGAACGTAAGATTAGTGCTGCTAATGCTCTATTACACAGAAGTACATATATACTGTGAGAGTGAAAGTGTTTTTACTTAGAATAGCCACATATGTAGCAATACTTTCACATCATCATAATTTAAATGCATTTCTTTTGAAAGATAAATTTAAAACAAGACCTCTTCCTTTGTTAAAAAAAAATCGTTCTTGGAGCTGTCATATCAAATTTGCTGTAAGTACGGGAGTAACAAATGACACTTGATTCCAGATAACAATTCGCAATGCAGGTATCACAAGTAGCTAGTGCATTTGATAGGGCCTAGAGCATAATTCAGCTTATCCTAAAATAGACATGTGATAGACATGTGTAGCTGCAGTTTGCCTGCATAGCTTGATGTTCCACTGAACTTACTGACTGGAATGCGAACAGGAGTTTAAATCTCATCTGTGTTTTTGGTCAAATAATGGAGATTTCTGAGCCTGAGAGCAGACCTCACCCCATAAGTGATATTTCCCTTTCAGCAGGGAGTCTACAGGCAAACCAGTGTATCAATGAAATCTGATGTGAAGAGATAATAGTTAAAAATCAGAGATTCTGAGAAAAAGTGTTGCTGCGTTTTAAACACTAAATTCAAATCCAAGCTATTTGTAGGTGACAGGAGTTGCCTGTGAAAAATCTTTCAGTGATGGGATTTTGGAAATTCTCTGTCTTGAATGACAGTCTTCGATTCTTAATATTGAAATCTTAATATTGGGTACTGCACTGTAGTTGTACTAGAGGATCAGAAAGTACTTTGATCATTGTTTGTATATCCCCCTCCTTCTTAGGTTTATATGTAAAGGTTATTAAAGTTGTATTTAAAGTCTAGAATGATAACTGCTATTGGATCCTGTTTGAATGCATGTAGCATTGTTCAGAAATAGATTTAAAAGAGAGGACTACATTGTTTGCTATTTAGAACTCGATATCTGGAAAAGAGCACTGAGTTGCTGTACATTCATTGTTCATGTTCTTATTGTTAAAAATAATGAAAGTAGCTAATAGCTAGACTAAGTTTATTTAAAAAAAAACTTACATTAAATTTTCTTTTTTAGTTTATCAGCCACAATTAATTTAGCTAAAGCAGTTTTAGAACAAAAGCAGTGGCTCCTTTGTTGTGTCAGGCTTAATTTGACAGAAATATCTTTTTGTGTGCTTTCCATGTTGTTCATCTTCCACAAATCTTGAAAGACTTACTGTTAATCCACAGCCTTAACTGCAATGCTTAAAGACTTAATTGTCTTTGTTGCTCCAGCTGAGCTGTGCTAATTTCACATGTTTTTTCTACACTGGAATAGGTTAAGTTTGCAACTGTTGGATACTAAATTCCATAGAGTTTATCAAGGTTTTTATCCAGTAATTTCCAAATTACTATTTTTGAGAACCCAATGAAATTCCATACTGCATGATTGCTGTTGCATAATACCTAGACAACCATGCTGGAAAGTGCTCTGCTTATCCTATTTCATAATTCCATTTCTTCTTTCCTTAGGATCCGAATTGCTGGAATCAGGGGCATTCAGGGAGTGGTTCGTAAAACAGTTAATGATGAACTCCGAGCAACTATATGGGAACCTCAGCACATGGATAAGATAGTACCATCTCTGCTGTTTAATATGCAGAAGATAGAGGATGTTGACAGGTAATTTTATTTCTGGTTACTAGTAAGTTTCAGTTTTTACGATACTGATCTTTTTCTTGCAGGTGGAAATCAGTAGCTTATTAGCCAAGGGTTCTTGAAACAGAAGAGCTTTTCCTACCTGCTGCTAATATTTTTGTCTTTTCAACCCCCTGCATTTTGTTTGTTCACTGTTAAAGAAGTTGTACATCCATGTTTACTCCTTATTACAAAAAAAAATTAACAAATATGTTGAATGCAGAGATTATTAAGCACATGCTTGTAGGTAACGCAGACTTCAATAGTTCTATTTATTAAAATTTGAAGGTTCAATTCCTGCTTAGTCCTCCCTGCCCTGTCTGCAGCCATTCTTAAAGAAAAGAGAGAAAATTTTTACTTTTTCTGCCCCTAATATCTCCTGGGCGTATTTACCAGCCAAGCTGGCATTCAGAAAAGATGTATGTGATAACTAATGTTGAGGATATGCTGTTTAACTTATAACAGAAATATCACTTTTTTTTTTGTCCATGTATATACATTCATCTCCTAAGACTATAAGGTATAGAAGATGGTTATTGATAGCACTGAAAACTCCTTATATGAAAACCTACATCAGTTGTGTGGAAAAGCTTAAATGTTTGCATCACATTCAGTCCTAGCTGCTTCAAAACTTGTCTGGTAGACACAGCAGGCATCCAACGACAGCATGCTTTTTCATGCTTTTGTGTGACACTCAGCTTTCACAATCATTCAGTTTTCTCTCTTTTTTTTTTTTCTTTTTCTTTTTATACCTCAGTTTTACTTCTTTTATTCCTAACTGTTAGTACATGGCTCTTCTATTATGTAAATTTTCAAACTCAGTGGCTGAGATCATTTATTATCTATCTGTGTGTGCTTTATGTATGTACTGCATTGTCACTAAGGGCTCACCAAGTACACACAGAAGTATCCTCTTGGGTTTTAAATCTGAGGAGACAACTGAATGAGAGCCAAAGGTTTCTGAACCTGCTCTCTGAGGATGTTTTAGCTTTTGCTTGCTCTCACAGTGTTTCTAGATGCTCTTTCCTTAATTACCCCTTACAGTTCCCCCAAGCATATATTTACCTTTATGCAACCAAGTTAACTACTGACTAAAGTAGGATTTGGATCGACCACATAAAGCAGATCAGTTTAGATGTGCTACAGGATTCATTTTTATCATTTATTGAGCAATGCAGCATTGGTGGCAGAAAAACAAATCTGTCATAAGGCAACTTTTAATTATCTGAACTGGCTTCTTCAATTTTTTTCCTATAGTAAACATTCAATAGAAGAAAAGACTCGTGAATTTCCTTGTGGCAAATAGGGGCTTTATGATACAAATATGATAGAAAAGCTGAATACAGTATTTATAAATTGTTGATCTTCTGGCCTTAAATGATGTTAGAGAATGTCTTATTTTGTCTTATATGAAACATTATATTTTGTGGAGAACAAATAGAGGCTTCTTGAAGAGTAAGAAACATACTGTTTTGGCAGATGGAGTGGAAGCATGGTAAGGAAGGAGAAATTGTAGAAAATACCCCTACCCCTACCAAAGAAAACAACTGTGGTAAAGTTGAAGCAACCATATGTAGGCTCTACCTTTAAGAGCAGCGTAATTTTTATTTCTGAAATCCTGAATACGGATCAGAAGATATGCTTTGCTGTGCATACTTTCTGTATAGTATAAACCTGAGAGATTCTTCTCTCCCTTTAAAGATTTTCTAGAAGATTCAGAACAAGTAGGGAAGGTATGTATCAAATAGAGAAATTAAAGATTATTTTCAATTATTTTGTAAATTATCATTCAAGATATCTGTAAAATTGGAAGTGTCGACCTTAATTAAGGCAAAAAGGTATTGGTACTTCTTAAAGACTTAAGTTTGAATATATCCATAATGTTTGTGGAACTTCTTCAGCTTCTTCCCATAATCTCTTCTAAGCAAGAATCTGAGCAGTGCTTCTTGGTTCATAACTTATTTTTATTGCATTTTAAGTAGATTTCTTCCAGGTTTATGAACTGCGTGTGTTCTTCTCCTTGTTATCTTACCCCATCCCACTTTCGGTAATACTCTTTTCTAGGAAGTCTGTGTCAAAAAACTAATAGGACTGATTCTCTTATGCAGTCATTTGTATCTTTGCTCTGAGGAGGATGACTGTATGGCTATCCCATAGTAGGAAATAAAAAAATAAAAAAAGAAATTAAGATGCACAGCGGCCATATAAAGCTGCAGGTTACTGTTATTCTAATTGTTGTGCTTTCATAAAACTACTTCACATTACTTAACTAATACGGTGCCTGGGATTTTCTTACTATTAAAATCCAACAAGCTAGCAACACTGTTATGGCTTTTAGAAAATGTGATGTTACCAGATGCTACAAGGTTTTCATATTATGTCTTTTAAATCTCAATAACCTTGAAATACTAGAAGAGTTTTTCCTATTAGAATATCTGTAGAGGGTACAGGTACCATGAGCTCATTTGACTTGGGGCATTTCTGTATTCAACCTTTTCCAGTGCTGTAAAGCTGAGGTTTTACGATACTGAAGATTTAACACTACATACATTGATACCTGATGTTTAATGAATGTTGTTTTAAACATTTAATGCACAAGCTTGCACTGCAGAACAGAACTATATTTAAGAATTCAGTGCATTGATTTCTGTACTCTTAAATCTCCTATTGCTTGGATGTGTAGTTTTTAAGGTAGGTGAGTGAATTACTCCCATTTTTAACATGTTTTATGGAGAACAGAAAAAAAAACCTTCCTACCTATAGGTACAGTATTTCTTGAGAAGTAATACTGCACCTTAGTGGGAGCTGCTTTCTTTTTTTTGTAAATCTCTCTTTTTCTCAACTGCTTAATTTAAATAAAATGTCATTAACAGCCGAATGGTATGATGTGTGATGTTCTTGAACTCAGAATAGCTTTCAGTTGCCTTTAATTTGTTGAAGTTTCTCTGAGTTTTGAAAAGGGCAGATGGATGGTGAAAGAAACAAGAAACAAAAATAAAAATAATTAAAAGCATGAGTCAAAAAATGGAGTATGACAGACTGGATGCATTTCTGGAAAGATTCAACCTTTTTCTGCTTATGGTGTCAGCATTGACTTCAGTTTTTGCAGCATGAGGCTTCAAAATTCACTTGAAGAATTTGAGCCCCAGCTGGTTTTATTTTTAGAGCATGGTTTCCCTGGTTTTGCTTCTCGTGTCTGTAATTATCTCCTCAATTTAGTATTTTTACTGTCCCTCTACTACATTGATATAGTCAACCTGATTCACAGTCACAAAGAGAAAAGAAATAATTGCAAATGACAGTATTTGAAGTTAAAAAAAAAAACTGTTAATAATACAAAACATTCAAACTTTTTCACTGTGTTATTCACTGAGTCATAAGTTAAAACTTACATATAAAATACTGCTGATATTTGCTGATTTTAATTCATTGGAAGATATTGCAGTGGCTGAAGAAATGGCAGATGTGGCTTGGGGAGCTCTTCCCACTCATAGCTTTTTTCTCTCCCTCATATAACATCAGGATTTTTTATCGTTCTTTGCTATCAATAATACACTTCTATAACTGAAATAAACATAGTGTTTGTATTATTAGTGCACTGTAATGCTGGAACGAGCTGTATCTGGCATGGGGCAGCCCTGGCCTCTCCGCGGGGGCCCTGCAGCCCTTAGCCAGTACTGGGGCACAGGGTCCCAGCACTGCTCACTGTGGTAATTAGTCACCTTCTAATTGATTGTCCCCTTGCTTCTACATAATCTGGTTAAAGGTAACTGTGTGAGTGACAATTTTCTAATTAGTTTGAACAGATATTTATTTTTCTATAACTTGCAAGCCATCTGTTTTTGCAGAAATATTGTTTTATTGAATGCTCGTCCACAGTATTGATTCAGAGGTGGGTAGGTGAATGAGATCATTAGTCTGAACAAAAGAACTAACTGCACAACTCTTTATGATTTCATGGCCTCTGTTCCATTTTTTTCTAGGAAGCAATAGTTCAAACCAGATGCAGTGGATAACAAGTCACAATTCCTGGATGTTTGTTTTCAGCTTCATACATATTTACTGTTATGGTGCACGGTGCTGAGTACATATATGAAGGATCTGTGCAGTTCTCGTATTAGTTAAAATGTTTGATTGTTTAGAGTTCTGTTTTGATGTATAGTTGATATACACTTCTTGCCCGGGTCAGCGAATTGGCAGTCAATAAGTGTTGTAATGAATATTGTAAAGCCAATTGCATACGCAGTATGGGAGGTGAATGTTATTCCGTAGTAACTTGAATGTTATTTTGTTTTATTTTAGCAGAACTGGCCCTCCATCCTCTCCTACAGGAGGAGAGAAAGAGGAAAATCCTGCTTTGCTAGCGGAGAACTGTTTCAGAGAACTATTAGGAAGAGCAACCTATGGAAATATGAATAATGCTGTCAGACCTGTTTTTGCGTAAGTTGGAAAATTGTGGAAGATCTTAAGAGATTTTTTTATTTCATCCTTACATTCAATTCTTTGCTTCTTTTCAGCATTTAGGATTTGGCTCAGTTATTAAAATTTAATGGAAAAAAATTAATTTTTGGATGTAACTTAAAACTGCACCTTTCACCTCTGTTAGTGTCCTCAAATTAGACATTCACTCAGGACACTGTAAGCACCATAGTACATCTTGGTGATGAGGAGAGCTGCCCGCTCCTGGCAGATTTTCAGGATAACCACTTTTTATGGGAATATCTACTTTTAGATGGTCTAATTCTTGCTACAGACTCTGATTTGATTCATACACTGAAAGACTTTTAAGCTACTGAAAGCCTTTTTCAAGTTACTACTATTAAGCACAAACAGGAATTCAAAAAGAAAATGGGGAAGATCACTTCCTTAATGAGGAAGCTTTTGCAGCCACTTGTTATTTGCCCAAAGGGATTAAATGTGAAGCACCATGGTACTATCCTACTTTCCATGTGCATCCATTGTGCAAATCTGATGCACGAATTGCCAGTTACCAGGATTTTAGCATGGGTTTGCAATGTTGAATAGATTAGACGGATCCAGAGGCGTACAGAAATGTACGGAAAACAGACATCTTCCCAAGTATAACAAGTTATATCCTATTCATTCCATTATATGCCATTCTTCTGACAAATTACCTGTGCAAGTGTTTTGAGTAATGTCAAAAGGATGGTGTTAGGTATTCACTCTGAAAGCACAGTGCGTGAGATTTTGATGTACACGCCTGTACAAGCTTCAGTTCTGCTTTCTAAACATCGGTGTCAACTTATCATTTTGTACTATGAGGATTGCTTTCATTAGTTACAGTTAACGTGGATGAATTCAGGGCCTGCTAGTGTCTCTTGGTCCGCAATGTAATAATTTGCACCAGTTTTTCTGCTGTTGCTTTTAATTTGAGACACCCAGTACTGCGCATTGCTTACATACAAGTGGTCTTAATGGAAGGACGTTTATGGTGTTTCTTACTCCAGTGTTAAAATGCTTTGAAATTTTACTTAGATATTCTGTATTGAAAGAACTGTGATGGATGGGGGAAGGAATGAAGCAAGTTTTGACACGATTTTAATAAAATGAAATGTACCATGCTGAAAATGTAGTTGGCTGTGCTTTAAGAAATCAAAAAAACAACATTGAATACACTGCCTGTTTTATGGCAAGTAAATTATATCATTATATCTAAACATTTCTTCTTGTTTGACAAATATGTTGTCCATTCAGCTATTACATAAAGTATTAACTTAGGCTGTCATCGTCCCAGTTCAGTCTTTCCATTAGTTCAGTAACCAGAAGCGGCTAATGTCTTTCCCTTTCTGGAGAAAGATAACTAAATGTCTTGCTTTGAAAGGAAAGGCTTTTAAAAAACTTTGTATGAGATGTAGTTGATCGTAATCTGCCTGACTTTATCTCTGAGGCAGGCAAAGAGAAACTATCACGGGCAACAGAACAGATGTTAACCTGAAAGATTACAGGATCAGTAACAAACTGAAGAAGATAGTGGAGAATATGATTTTGTATTTTGTAAGGCAATAAGAAAATAGATTAGCTGAAATAAGCTATCACATAAATGATGGGCTGTACTAGAAATATATTGGGGTGAAAGTAGACATGGATAAGTGTATTCTGAGCTACGAAGTCTTGAAGGTTTTTGAAGAGGTAGTTTTGTTTGTCTTTCGACCTCGTGGTAGTATTAAGTATGTTTGTATATTTGAAATGTGCACGAGAGAGACCATCCCCTACAAGTTCTCTGATTTAAGATTTAATAATGCAAATATGCTGTTTTCTTTAAACCTTAATACTGTAGCGATTTCTATTAGGGAAATTTAAATGGCAATACATTTTCCAAGATCACCATTAGGCTGGAAGGTAACCTAGAGCATGAGAGCATTCTTTTAAGCCATCTGGTTTAATCAACCTTGAAAGAGACTCATGCTCTTCTGGATCACAGTGTTGGTAGAAGCTTGACAATGAGTTAATTGAAACTTCCAAATTTGTATAAAATAAGTTGCAGCATCCTGTCATATCTCTTGTGTACTGAGCGCTGACTTTTTCGTCTGTATTCTTTCACGTTTGTTATTCTGAGGTATCTTTAGGCATTACTATGTTCTTTGGGAAAGTTCAAATTAGGATACGTATTTAGAAACATTGCTTAAAATCATTTTTTTTTAAGAAAGATATTTTTTGTTTATTTGTTTAACAACAATCTCTGTCCTTATTTCAACCCACGAGCTTTGTATTTTCACCCCCTGTGCTTTTGAAGAAGGGGAATGAGAGAGCAGAAATGTGATGCTTAGCTGCCTGTTACCATTAAACTACTACAATTGTGTAGAATATCATAATTTCAAATCCTTTATTTTTTGTTCACAGGCATTTAGACCATCATAAGCTGTGGGATCCCAATGAATTTGCTGTTTCTTGCTTCAAAATCATCATGTATTCTATACAGGTAGGTATTTTCTGAGATTTTTTTCCTCACATACACATGCTGAGCACATGAAGTAGTTAAGGGTTCATGATAATTAACCATGATAGTACTAGACGGTAGATTATGTCAGTAAATCCATAAAGTCCATTTCTGTAATTCCTTAAACTTATACTTTTTAAATAATGACCAAATTGCTCTTTATGATAAGAGGTTATTTGATATGTATTTTCAATGAATGTGAACTTGGTGAAGAAGAAGGTTTTTATGGAGTTCTCAAATGGTTGATTGCTCAGCAAGCTACAGATCAAGGAATAGTATAGCTGTACTGCTCTGACGTTGTGCTTGATAAAGAAATCTCTCAAGTTAGTAAGCATAGCTGTACAGTTTTTACAACCCAGGAAACAAACTTCATATCAAGTAGTGCTGCATTTATTTGTTTTCCAATGGGCAACTTCTCTTGTTTGTTGCCAAGTGAACAAAGTCTATTTCATGGATTTTGTCAAGCACTGACATCTACAAGTTAAAGTTAGAAAATTCTAGCTTTGCAGAAGAAAGCCGAGTATTGTCACTGATTGTATCAATTATGCATTTATGTAAGACCAGCTGAAATCCTTGAACTGCAATTAGCTGGCTTGAGTACCATATCCTACATACAATCATAGAATCACCAAGGTTGGTAGAGACCTACAAGATCATCCAGTCCAACCATCCACCCATCACCAATAGTTCTCACTAAACCATGTCCATCAACACAACGTCCAAACATTCTTTGAACATCTCCAGGGTCAGTGACTCCACAGCCTCACTGGGCAGCCCATTCCACTGCCTGACCACTCTTTTGGAGCAGTAGTATTTTCTGATGTCCAGCCCTAATCTCCCCTGGCATAGCTTGAAGCCATTGGCTCTAGTCCTGTTCTTGTAGATATTCCAAAGTATTTTGAAACTGTAAACTTCTATGTACTGAGCTGGATGGACCTGCTGACTTCATCTGTTTTCATTATTTAAAATCCAGATTTAATCATGAATTGGTTGAAATTAAAAAATGAAAAAGTTGAAAAGGAATGTTGTAAAATAGGAAGTTAACTATAGCTGAGTGGTATATAAACATGTTCTTATTAAAGTCATAGGTAAAGCTGATATTTCCTTTTTTTTACTAGGCACAATATTCTCATCATGTAATACAAGAAATTCTTGGACACCTTGATGCCTGCAAGAAAGATTCACCACGAGTCCGTGCTGGCATTATTCAGGTTCTTTTGGAAGCAGTAGCAATAGCTGCTAAAGGATCAATAGGTAAGTTTTACTCAATTAATGGCATCAGATCAGAGGATAGCTATGAGATTGTTTTGTTTTTCTTTAGTTTTCAGACTGAGGGAGAAGATTTATTTTAAGGAGGCTTTTACAATTAGTCAAATATAGTTACTTTCACATTCAGTTAGTTATGGATGTGTGATCTTTTGCTTAAAAAAAAAGCTTAGGTTTATTTTTATGGCTTTGTGAAAAGTAGGAATTTCTTCTTGGTAAGAAGTCATGAAGTCTGGGAGAGAGAAGTCAAGAGAACTGTTTCTTTCTCATACATCCTCTGTGAGAGGACTAGCAGGTAATACAGGACTCGGGTGGAATAATCTCTGGGAAATTTTACCTTAGTAACAATGAACAGCTGAAGTAAGGTGGATTTAGGCAATTTAAGTTAGTGTATTTCCCTGAAATAAGAGTTCTTTTTAAGTTATGTGCACACACTTAATCTGCCATTCTTATTCTTGTCATTGATGTTCTTGTTGAAACATTACTACTGTGCTTCATGAGCTTGTGTCTAAGCCTGTTCTTTCTCTTGTTTATGTAAGACTGACTTACCTGCAAAAGTAGACGGTGAAACCTTTTATCATATCATGAAAAGAGCTCATTTGTTGATCCAGTGCACGGAACTGGATTTGAATAGCAGGATTTGGAAAAACTGAAATTCGGGAACAAGTGCTTGCAGTTTAACCTGTTATTGACTGCATTTCAGCAGGCACTCATTTATTTATTATTTAAATATAAAACTTGTGTGGAAGGTTGACTGTCAAACAGTCAAGCATCCCCTCAGCCCAGCCACTCGTTCACTTTTTTCCCAGGACAGGGAGAGAATAAAAGGTAGGTGAGAAGTCGCATGAATCAAAAACAATTTAATAAGTAAAGCAAAAACTACAAGCACAAAGAAAATGAACTTATTCATTACCTCCCATCTGCAGGGAGGTGTTTACCCACATCCTGTGCTATCTGCATTTTGCAAATGCAGCACCATGCCATCTGCCATGCAGAAAAGTTAACTTAATCCCATCTGGATCCAGTACAGCTTGATAATGTATATACATACCTGATTGCATTTCTTGGTTATAAAATAATCTCCACAATGTGGTGGTATATGCATGCTTCATGAGTTTATTTCTACATAGGCTGTCTCCTTCAAACACTGAATTTCACTTACTCTTTTCAACTTAACTTGATTTTTTCTTAAAAGCATGTGAAAGGTCTAGTTTTTCTTTCCTTAAGGTATCTTTCTTTTGACAAGTACAGTCATTTATGTGTTGTTTCCAGGTCCAACAGTTCTGGAGGTTTTTAACACCTTATTGAAGCACTTGCGTATCAGTGTTGACTTTGAGTTGGGTGATAGACGCAGCTCAGCAGGAAGTGCCACGTTCAGCACAAGTTCCAAGGAGAGTGATGAGAGGATTGTCCAGAATGCTATTATTCAAACAATTGGTGAGTAATGACAGTAGCAAAGACTCACTTAAAATCCCTCTAACAGCCTTTTTCTCAGTGAGATGCTACAAAAATGGAGCTTAAATTGAAAACCAATAATGGTGAGTGGTATTTCTGACAATACTTCCAAATCATAGGCTTATTTTGCAGATCTGGCTTCTGAAAGACTGTTCTTTGTATTGTTGACTGAGCAGATATTGAATAAGGTCAATGAAAGCTAAAATGAATGTGGACTTGCAATAAGTATATTGGTTTTGTGTATTCCTTGAAACACAAACATCATTCCACACCTTTCCTACAGCACTGTTGTTAGTACTTTCATGAAAATAATCCAGCAAGCTGTGTACAGTAATGTGTTTTCAAAGGTAACACTGGAAAGCTCATAGAAACCAGTGTTTAAATGTAGCAGCTACAGTGACACCCAGTGGCCAGTTGTAGTACCATGATTTAATTGTGGTACCTTTGAGACTCATAATCATAGAACGTTTCAGACTAGAGGCGACCTTAAAGATCCCCTAGTTCGTACTCCCCTTCCCAGTCACTATATCAAGCTGCCCAGGATCTCATTCAGCCTGGCCTTGAATGCCTCCAGAGATGAGGCATCCACAACCTCCTTGGGCAGCCTGTTCCAGCACCTCCACCTAGGCATAGAGCCATTGACAACAACCCTCTGACTACAACCATCCAATCCAACTGATTCTTAACTGTCTAATAATAGAACCTTCAAATCCATTTATCTCCATTTTTTAGTTAAGAATGTGGTGCTGGGACCGTGTCAAATGCCTAGAATAGCTTTTCTCTGTACTGTAGTGATAATAGAGTTACTCAGGTTGGAAAAGACTTCAAAGATCATCAAGTCCAACTGCAACCTAACCATGGTGCCCTAACTCTAACAACCTTCTGCTAAATCATATCTCTGAGCATTTATGTGATAGGTATATACATATAAATATATCTATGCTAGACATATATATATATATATATATATATATATATACACACACACGTACATAAATATATATTGTGAATTTATGATGCCCTTTTGCATTCACCTCTTTAAGTAACTTCAAATCTCCTTACTAGTCTGTATTTTCGCTTATTCTGTGAAGCTGTCTGGAGCAATAGCAGATACGTAGTAGACTATTTCTGACCATTACAGTAAAACTTCAAGTTAATGTTGAAATGTATATACATTTTATATATATACATATATATGCATGTATGTGTATGTATCAAAAAGTGTTTTTAATTCTATGAAAGTTTTGTTTACATTACTGCACAGCAGTAGTCGCTAAGTAAAGAAAGAGTTACAAAATAGTTGTATACCTCTAAGATTTGTTAGTAAACTTATAGTAGTGATCTGTGAAGAGACAAAAGCAGTGACACTGATCCACAAGAAACACAGTTCCTCAAAAGCTTCAAGTAAGAGATTTCACATACTTAACTTTCAATTATGTTTAAGAGAGAGAAATTAGGAAGTATTGAGGTTCAAAAAAAGCTGAGTGCCACAAAGAGATTTACTGTGCCAATAAGCAGAAATGAACTCATGGCTGTTATGCCCTAAAGCAAATCAGATATGCCCAAATAGAATAAACATTTTATTAGTCTATTTTGACATTGGTAATTTATTCCTTAGGTTAATAAGGCTGTATTTCTCCTTCCCTTTGTGCATTCATTGTGTTTCTATTTAGGATTTTTTGGAAGCAATCTACCAGATTACCAGAGATCAGAAATTATGATGTTCATTATGGGAAAAGTACCTGTTTTTGGAGCAACTTCACAGTCACTGGATACAAGTCACCTTGGGTTAGTATGAATTCCTACCCAAAGTCTCAGTAGGAGATACATATACAGAAAATGCTATACAGAAAAAAGGCAACAAAACATTTCTGCTTTCCGTATCTCTACAGATATTTCTGAAATTAACTTATTTATTGACTTAATTACATAACTTCTAATATGTTTTTTTCTGAGTGAGGGAAATTGAACTTAGATCGGTATTTAAAGTACCTGTAAAAAGTAAAGTGTAACTTGCACAGTTTTTGCTTCTTTGCATTCTCTATAAGCTGTTTTCATATTAATAAATTACAGAAATGAGTGAATTTGCTTCATTTTAGATTTTGGGTTTTTTAAGTTAAAAAAAAAGAAAAAAGCTATAAGTGGGCAGATTCCTGTTATAAACCTATAATTAAATGACTGCCATACTACTTGGTCTCTGCTACACAAGACATTCAGTGACTACAATATATAGCCAGTGTTATAGCCAGTGAAGGTGGAAGTTTTCACTGCTATGTAGGGGCCAACTTGCAAAGGGGCTTTTTCTTTCCTTTAGAGCACAAATTGTTTTGGACATCAAGAAAGTGGATCTTTTTTCATTTCATTGAAAGACTGTCTTTGAATAAAGCAATATACTCCCAACTACTGTTTTATTTTGTAAGATCTTGCATCCAAAACACAATGTGGCTATGTACTTTTAGGTATTTAACTTGTTTTAGCACCAACAGGTGGAAAAGGAGAAGAGATGAAGAACAGGCTAAGTGATGTTATTTGTGGCTCGTTGTGATCTGAGAAATCAATTCTTTGAGTTTCTTGTGCAGATTTTGCAGGTTACTTTTTTTTAATGGCCTCAATTACATTTCAATTCAGAAGTCATTTGTAACATTGATTCCTATGAAAATAAAGTCAGGCATACACCAGTTGAACGCTTCATGTACAAGGAAATTTTAAAATGGGATGTGAAGGTTTGTGTCTAGTTCACATTTATCATCTACTGCTTTTTCAGTGGTACGTGCTTATTTTTTATGCTTTGCTATAAATGTCCTTTTCAACAGCACTTATTACACATTATTAGGAGATAGTTGCTCCTTATTTGTGGTCATACCACATCCCTTTAATGACTACAATATTCAGTTACTAAAAATAATGTTGCAGATGATGCGTAATATTTTGAAGATATGCTAAGAAATTAATTTTCTATGTTTTTCCAATTGTAGGGATTTGGGAACTAGAAGAATTCAGATCATGTTATTGAGGTCATTACTTATGGTAAGCCTTCTCTATTTGGTGTATTATAAGCATGCAGTATTTCGTTTCATGTGCACACTTACACATAGAGATACTTCAGTTTTATGGAATTTAATGTGTGTTTGTATTAAATAGATCTGGGGATCTACTCAGTAAAATTGTGACAACGTGTTCCCAGCTTAGGTTGCAAATAAATTAGTAAATATCTCTTAGAGCACATCAGTGAGTATCAGATACAATTAGATCTGCAGATCCAGAAGAAAGTCGGACAGTAGTTTGAGTTGATTGGTTGAGATATCAGCGGTAGCAACATCAAGGTGAAATCGCTTTCACCCATTACATTAGGCTATAATTCATAGAATGGCTAATAATATTTGAAGTGTGAGAATGGATGCATATCTGCATGGTGTTAGTCACAGGCATTGTTTTTAATTTCTTAGTGTTTCCCAAGATATCTGTATATAATTATTTGATCATGATTATGTTTTTCAAATGTAAAATTTCTACGGGTATTTCAAAATTATCAGTGACACCTTTGAAGTATTTTATGAAGTGCTAAGATAAAGTAAAACACTTCCTAGCTTAAAGGGACAACTTACTTGTAGTTGCAAAGCACGTTTCTGTGGCTATCATTGATGCAATTACAGTATTTCAGCCACTAGTTCTTTTTGCATTGTCAGTGGTGAACAGCATACGTCAATGTTTTTATTTAATTCATGTAGAGCTAAACAGTGCTATATTCTGACTCTGGTGTTAGGTGGCATTATCTTAGAGATTTAGTTCTTTTAGCTTATTTTTCAAAGAGTCAGTCTGAGGAACTACATTTAGAATGTAGTTATCAGGAACTTCCCAAATGCTGATTTTAACTGTAATATTGGCACTATGTGTCTTGGAAATTATGTTATTGTGTTGTTTGCAAAAAGACTGATAAATATAAATATGTTATTTTAACATATGTTAATTATGTTATATAAATATAAAAAAATAATTTGCTTACACAGCCTTATTTTGTCTTCGTAATATAAATGCCACAATTAACTTGGTTTATTCAGTGAAAACAAGGTATGTTCTGCTAGTTAGATTCAGTAGTAGGTAGTGTAAGGCTTTTGCTTGTAGAATCCTGGCTTCTGCAGAAGATGAAAACTGTTTAGTGTCTAAAATAGGTGAAATAGAATAAAGAACAGTTTTATCACTAAAGCAGAAGAATGCCTTATGCCTGCATTGCCATGAAATTTGTGTTGTTAGGCAAATCACTTAAAATGCTATTTGCAGATCAGAGTAGGATATCCTGGATTTTGGCTTGCAGAAGAGCTGAATAGTTACAGTTACAATATAATTACAGATAGAAAGGACCTCGAGGGGTCGTCTTGCAGGCTGTCTTTATTATGGATAGAATCTGCTCTGCCTAAACTATTCCTGACAGTGTTTATCTCCCTTGTCTTTAACAATTTTCATTCACGTTGGTGTGGAACTTATTCAGTTTGGGTTGTTACATAGCCTGTAGGTAGGCAATGGGAGGTCCAGATGTTGCATGTAGAAGATACTGAATACATTCAATGCTGAATTTTGTTTCAAATATTCTTTGAGATGCAAAAACTAAATCCCATCACTGCACAGATATATGAAAGTGAATGTTTTGATATTTAATGAATTACTCAGACATTGATAAATATTGCCAAAAAGTGTAGGAAGGAATTTTGTATTCAGAGCAAAGCTTTTATTTAGGTATATGTATGGTGTGAACTGCACACATATTAAATGATTAGAATTCACTGAAATCGTGCCCGTGATGTGTTCTGAACTGAGAACAATGTGATCATATATTCAATAGAAAAGAATATAACTTCATATCATCTTGCATACACACAGGCAGAAAAAGTTGTGTAGGCAATTCGAAACTGTCACTCCATTAAGTATGTTCACTTTTATTTACAGTATTACTGTCTGTACAATTAGTAATTTCCCATTTTAATGAAGATAGAATAGATTCTTTCCTGTGGCACAGATAATGCCTTCATGCTCCTTTGCAAACCAAATTCCTACCTACTTACTGTGCTGTAGGAATAGTGCTTGCACACAAATAAAAGCTGTACTGCTATAGAATAAAAATAATGAAGGTGAACTTATGTCTTAAACATATGATTGCTTTTAATATGATAAGGCTTTTGATTACTTTGTACCCCCCCATTCTCTCAACATCTTATGCTTGGCAGTTTTAGTTTAAGATGTGCATGCATCTTTCACACCTGCTCACTCTCTTATTTTTCCCTTCACATGAGTATACTAGCTACCATATATGAGCATCTCGCAGCTTGAAATGGTTAAGTCTCTGCAAAAATTCTAACCTCCTTCATTTTGTCCAGTGCAGCTTCTCACAGGATGGTTATTTTTTATGAATTTAATAAATAAATAAATCCATGATTTTCCTTTTGTAAGTATGGTAAAGATGGGAAATACCACTTTAAAATGGATTAGAGTG
Organism: Coturnix japonica; assembly: GCF_054131305.1. Lineage (NCBI taxonomy): Eukaryota > Metazoa > Chordata > Aves > Galliformes > Phasianidae > Coturnix > Coturnix japonica. The sequence continues at coordinate 7,649,930 of NC_140664.1, read as the reverse complement.
TTCATTTGCGCATGACTATTAAAATCCTTTCAAATACATAATTACGTTAGGAAGTTTCAAAACTGATACAATATTTTCATCTGAATCCACTTCTTAGAGACCAGGAAAACCCTGCTGAAACATTACTGACAGCTCTTAGTAATTCTCACAGTGCACTGTGTTCAACTGTAAACAGGTGACTTCAGGATACAAAGCAATGACAATAACTAACGCGCTCCCTGCTCCGTTTCTGGACCCATTATTGTCTCCTTCACTAATGGAGGACTCTGAGCTAAGGCAGCTGGTCTTGGAAATACTGCATAATCTCATTGATCGGCATGACAACAGAGCAAAACTCAGAGGGATACGGTAATTCTTTCATGTTTTCAGTCACCCAATTTCAGTCCTAGTTTAGTATATGAATGATGTGCTTGTTTTAAATATTTTTTCCAAATATTAAATGCTAATGTATTGTTTTGATAAGTGTCCACTGCCCTCTATTGTTTATTGATGGAAAGAGTTTAACAGATGAGACTCAATGCATGATACGTGACCATTCCAGTATCTTCAGTTTTAACTAATCTTGTAGCTGACTATCTCCTTCTGGGGGACAGAATTTGGTATTTTATATAGAGGAAGGAAAACCTATAGCATTCATAATTGTGTTCATAGTTCAGCTTCTTCATTTGAAATTTGAATTTGTTGTTAGCCTAAAATGGAAATTGCTTCCAAATTTGCTTGCCTAGTTCATACATGTCTTGCTGTCTTCCCATTTCAACTTTTTTGTGAAGCGTTATCTTGGTTTCTGTTGTAGAATAATACCAGATGTTTCTGATCTAAAGATAAAACGGGACAAAATTTCAAGGCAAGATGTGAGCTTCATGAAAAAGGTAATAGAATGAAAAAGTTAACTTTTCCATCTATAGTAAAGTAACTGAACCAGTATCTTTGTTTCTTTTGTTTCTCTTCTGTAGCTGTGTTTTTTTTGTTTGTTTGTTTTTGTTTTTGTTTTTTTTACAGCACATTGCAAAGATCAGTGATTTTAATTTGCATGACAGTATTGTCAATGTTCAGTGTTACAGGTTCTTGAGAGATGGCACCATGAAATAAAGTTTTCATTTATCTTTTTGGTGAAGATCCTTGCATACGTGAAATTAGACAAGTGCACATCTTGTGCAGTAGGGCAGTAGGGTTTGTGGAGTCTCCTTCTCTGCAGATATTCGAGATCCATCCGGATGCCTACCCGTACTGCTTACTGTAGGGAACCTACAGTAGCAGAGGATTGGACTTGATAATCTCTAGAGGTCCCTTTCAACCCCTACAATTGTGTGATATTTGCAAACAAAAAAAAGCACAACTTCCTGAAGTGAGTGGAAGCGATCTATAGAAATGTTTATCACCATCAGCTGTCTAAGATTAAACATTCTTGTTTCACAGCTAACCTATGTTGCTTTGCTTTTGACTCCTGTAAACTATGAATTAGAAGATGCACTGATTTTCCAGAGAGAAATTTTTTATTGTCAAATTAAGTTTTTGATGTTGTTGAGCATTAGTTAACGTTCTCTAAAAGTTTATTAACTTTTGAATGACCATGTGGAGATCCTAAGGGAATTATTTATAGAACTTTGGAATTTCAGTACTTAAAATAATGTGGAATTAATCTAGACATGGATGCCAAGTTCTTTTCTTCTCTGTCCACCTTCTTAAAGCCAGGATACTTTTTTTTCCCTGCTATTTAAGGATGCTGTTGATAACCATTTGTCATAATTAGGGAACTGTTGAATTTATGGCATTTTAGTAGTCATATAGAAATATTCCACAGGAATGTGCGGAAGAACTTCTTTACAGTGAGGGTGACAGAGCCCTGGAACAGGCTGCCCAGGGAGGTGCTGGAGTCTCCTTCTCTGGAGATATTCAAGACCTGCCTGGATGCCTACCTTTGCAACGTGGTGTAGGGAGCCTGCTTTGGCAGGGGGGTTGGACTCGATGATCTCTAGAGGTCCCTTCCAACCCCTACAATTCTGTGATTCTGTGATTCATATGAACTGTAAGGTCCAAAAATGCATTTGGTTTCATACAACGCCTTTCTTTACCAGTGAAATGAATTATTTCATTACTTGTTTCATTATTCATTCATTTATTAGGTATATTTATTACTCATTTCATTATATTCGAAATATACCATATCCATTATAGAGCTAACCTTCATTGTGGTTATTTCATAATAGCTCTGATAATAGCTCTGCTTCCCTCCTTTTTGAATTGAACACTGAACACATAGCACTGTTAGCCTCTTGAGTGTTCTTGAACTATAAATTTAATTTTAGTAGTATAAAAAAGACTTTGAAAATCTTCAGTGTTCAAGTGAATCCATTCTTCTTGAAGAGCATATATTAAAAGTCAATTGCCCTCCTCCTTCTGAAGCTGAAGTAGTACTTTCAGAGATAAAGCATCAGTCCTTAGATAGTGAAAACCAGCTGTGTCACATGTTATAAACCTCTGTCGTCTACAGATTAAGAATGCTTGTAGTGTCAAACCGCCTTCCAGAAAAATTTATTTCTTTGCTATTCAGGAAGACTTTCTTAATGCACAACTGTAGAATGGCGTTATTCTATTTGTAGTAGACTAATTGTATTCTTAGTGATCTTAATGTATTTTGTGTGTGTGTATATGTTTAGATATGCTTTTTCTAATTTATTTATTTATATATTTATTTATTTATTTTTGCTAAATCTCAGATCAAAGATCCAAGTTAAACTTTAAGTCAGGAGTTGGGCTACAGTACATTGACCCTTTCTAAAGGAATTTTAATACTCATTTTTTCTTTCTATCTTTTGTAGCACGGGCAGCAGTTATACAGACACATCTACTTAGGCTGTAAAGAAGAAGACAATGTCCAAAAGAACTTTGAGCTGCTGTATACATCTCTAGCTCTTATTACAATTGAACTAGCTAATGAAGAAGTGGTTATTGATCTTATTCGATTAGCTATTGCTCTCCAGGTATGAGTCTGAATCACTGTCGAGTTCACTGGTTTGTAGTTCATATTTGTGAAGTTGGATGTGAGTACTTTGATGATGTACTTTTGATGTACTATGATGATACTTTTGTTTGAATATTGATATTTAAATTGGAAATCACATAATTCAGTTCTAACACGATCAGTCCTATAAGCAAATATAGTCTGTGTATAAAATTTATTAATTTTTTAGACAATCTAAAAAACTAATAGCAATGATAATAAACATTATGTAATTTCCATTATAATGTTCTATCTGGGACTCTTGAAGGTGATTTTTCAAATACTGTTCATAATTTTCCGGATCCACAAGTGGAAATTGTTAAGGCAGAAAGGCTACTAGTTATTGCCCTGTACACTCTTTTTGAGAAAGTTGAGTAGATTTTATTCTTTTCAGAGGAGTTGCGTTCTACAAACTCTTTTATTTCAGAATAAAATTCACCTAACTCAGAGTGAGCTAAAAGGCTAGGGTGAGGGGGAAGATATTAAATTCTGTGTCATATTAGGTAGTAATGTTAGCTGATGTATGGTAAGTACTGCTAACTTCCAGGTGTTTGAGACAACAACCCGTCAATTTTGGAGAATGTAATTGCTGTCTTATCTACTTCAGGACGTCGCCATCATCAATGAGGATAATCTACCAATGTTTAATCGTTGTGGTGTCATGGCATTGGTTGCAGCATATCTAAACTTTCTGAGCCAGATGATTGCAGTCCCTGCCTTCTGTCAGCATGTCAGCAAGGTAATACATGATGAATCAGTCTTTTCGTACAGTACACATAATAGTAAATAAATCAGTAATTGTTTGTGTTCTTGACCTCTGGTACTTTTGTCCACCAGTGTTGTTTGTTGTCTTCTATATTCTTGTTGTCATCTGCTTTGTTTGCTGACTCTTAAACTTACGCAAATAATTATTCTCTCCTTTAGTAGTTTTATTTTGTGCATGTCACCATAGATAAAGGTCTAAATCATTGTTTGGTGTAAGACTTTATAACCTTACTGGCTTTGATTAACCGTATTGACATAGGCAAGACCATGAGAACCAGAATTTTTCTTTAAAAGGGTGGGTTCCACAGTATCTTTCTCTAGCTAGAAGAAATCTTGAAGGGCTTTTTTTTTTTTATTAGATGCATATTAATGAAGGACTGATAATCTGCTTCAGTAAATTTCTTTAAGGCATTTTAGTCATTGAGAGCAATAGGTAGTAGAAAATACTTCATACTGTTTGCCTCGTCTTTTTTCAGGTCATTGAAACTAGAAGTCTGGAAGCATCGTATTTTCTGCCAGAAACAATTTTCAAGGACAAATGCAAGTAAGTAGATATAGAATATTAATTGATGAACAGTGAAGTTTCTCTATTACTGTTCCGTGTCACTGAAGTATCTTGTGAATGTGAACAATAAGAGGTTAAGCAGTGTACCAGATAGACAGAAGAAAGCCAAGCAGTGGAGAGCTATATAAAAGAAATCGCATTTTTTGACACTTTTTAAATTTTAGTCAGCTATACTTTTGTTTGTATAATGTGGTGCTTGGTGTAAAGATCAACACGGTGAAATGCATTTCTAGAATCACAGAGTGGGTAAAAGTTGAACTGATCTCTGTGGGTCATCTAGTCCCATTCAGGCTGTACCACCTACTGCAGTCTGCCGAATACCACCTCCAAGTTTGATTTTGTCCTTCATTGAAGGTGCTCAGCTTCTCTGGATAGTCATGGATGGTCATTCTCACAGTAAATAAATGTTCCCGCAGATTTCTGTGTTTCACTTGGTCCCCGTTGCCTCTTTTCATGGCACTGGTACGACTGAAAAGAGTCTGGCTCTGCTGTCTTTGCACATTCCCTTCAGTTATTCATATGCATTTTCATCCCTGTGCCTTCTCCAGGCTGAACTGAAGAGTTTCAGCTCTTTCCCTGGGAGGGGAGCTCCAGTCATTGGAATAATGGTCTTAAAATAAACAAGGGGAGATTTTGAATAGCTATTAGGTGGAAATGTTTTACTGGAGGGCTGGTGAGGTGCTGGAACAGGTTGCTGTCCAGAGGAGTCATAAATTCCTCATCCCTGCAGGTTCAAGGGCAGGTCAGATGGGACCCTGAGCAGCCTGATGTAAGGGAGCTAGAACTGGATGGTCTTTCAAGTTCTTTCTAACCCAACCTGTTCAATGTTTATTTGATGGTTGTTGTTTTTCCTACAAAGCTCTCAGTCTCTTTTGTCCTGGGGAACTCAGCTCTGTACATAGCACTCCAGGTGTGGCCCTTAGTCAAGGTGAAGTAGCACCCCTGCAACCTTTTGCCATCATTATGGCCTCCTATTGCAACCCAGGATACCATTTGCCTTCTTTGTGGCAAGGGCACATTGCTGACAAATAACAAATACTCTCCATTTATTTTTTCAGATTTCTCTATTATCAAAGGCAAAAATCTCTCAAAATGTTGGAGTAGTTGAGAAATGTATTTCAGATAACCAAGTGTTGAAGTAATTGAAAATGTTGCAGAGTTCTACATTTTAATTATTCCAGAGGATGTATCACTTTATAAATAACTGATGACATTTTCTTTCTATCAAATCATCACTATTTGCATTTTCTTGTATACTGTTTTACATACATATATATATATATATATATATATATAAAAGGAGATAATAGCTAGATGTATGGCGAGATAATAACTTCAAATGTATATTTTTAACAGCCTCCCAAAATCGTTAGAGAAGCACGAAAAAAATTTATTTTTCTTGACAAATAAGATTGCAGAATCATTAGGCGGCAGTGGATACAGCGTGGAAAGATTGTCCGTTCCATACGTACCCCAGGTAACAGGTAAGTTGTAAAACTGCTAAGTACTGGTTATTGGTAGTGCTTTCTTAAGGTGCTGTCTGTCAGAGTATCAAATGAAATGCAGTGTGTCTGCAACACTATTTAATCATAGTACGGTTTTATTTTTTGATGGTACTATTTTTCTGATGAACGTCTCTCTTATTGCTGTGACGTTTTCACTTTTTATCCTTTTTATGATTTTCTTACTTAAAATAAAGAGTTGAGGCACAAAGTTCTTGAGCCTACTTCACATCTCTATAAAGTATGAGCAGTTTTTGATTTAAAAAAAAAAACCACGTTATTGCCTCAATTGCTCACTTAGTGTTGAGGAATATGACTAGAATAAAGTACACCCAAAGAAAATTATTGGAAGTTCATACTACCTACCCATTACATGTGAACAGCATGCAAATGATTACATAGTATGTGACATTCTTGGCTTTCAGTTCTTGATACTTTTTCAACATCCTGTTAAGAAGTGTACAGAAAAAGAGTTTTAAGAGGTATTTTTTTAATTTATTTTTTTATTAACCATGCATGTTGTTTTTTTTACTTTATCTAACTGCTTGTTGCTCTAATGAGACTATGGGGCTTATCAGTCTGAAGCATAAACTATGACAAAAAGTTAGACACTATTAGATATTATGGTAGTATTAGTATTAGACACTATGGTACTATTAGGCACTGTGCAAGTACCTAGCAAGAAATTGTGATTCCTCTATATTGTACCTTACATATCAAAAGTAGACAGTACATATGGACAATGAATATCATATCTGTCACACCTGCAGAATGGTTCAGTTGTGTTGAAAGGCAATGACACACTGGATTAAACTTTTTGGATAGCTAGGGAGGGAATGAGAACGACTGTGGTTTTGCTGTGAGCAAACTAGCAGTATATTCTGAGACGCATCTGAAATAACTTTGAGTTATCTTGCTGGATGGTTTTGTGTTTTTTTTTTCTTCTAAAAAAGGGAAGTGTTGTTGTGTTCGATAGATCATTTCTTCTGGCATCTGAATGACAGTTAATGTTATATTCTTGTAAATGTTTGTAACAAATATTGAAATGTTATGTTTTCAAATTTTTACTGTCTTTTGAGTGAGCATGGAATGGTAGATGGCCTGATTAGAAAATTGTGTTTAGTCTCTTCTGTAACATGGGATGCATTTGTGTCTAAATGACCTTACTGGAGTTTACTTGGATACTTTCCTAAAATACATTCTTACACAGGAACACTAACCTTGATGGTTCTGTCTCCAACAACATTAAGTGAGTTCAGGTGGAAGAAACACCCTCTTTCCAGCTTTTTGAGTAATGAGTAAGAGGTCATACTTGGTGATAAATTTTAATAATGTTGTGTTTAATAACATACAGAGATAAAATCCTCTCACTATTTCTCTTTCCAGTTTTCTTATCAGTTTGAAATACATACTTTTTGTTCCTTGTTCTCTTTGGTGGGAGGGAAAGATGTTTAAATGCACACTAAACTATTTTTCTCCATATATATATATTAATCTCTATTTTCATTAGGCAGAAAATATCACAAATGCAGACACAAGTCAAAAGGTAAAAAATGAGTAGTAGGTCATCCTGCTCTCCTGCTAGCTGTGGTGTGAACTGATAGGATGTGCCCTATCAAAAGGAAAAAATGCTTCTAGAAGGCTTTTAGACAAATAGGCCAGAAATTGCTTAGTACATAGTGTGTCCTACTGGGTTTTTTGTTTTTTGGTGTGCTTTTGTTTTTGCTTATCCCCTTCTTAGTATGCCTGTGTGAAGCTGAAAGGTTTGCCTTCTGTTTTTATTCTCAATTTAGTACTCCGAATTATGGTAGCTTCCTATTTTCTTTCCCTTAACAGGTGGTAGGGCCATAGGTGTCATTTCTGTGATAGTACCAAAGGTGACTCTTCGAGTGAAATTACAAGAATAATAGAATTACACAGGTTGGAAAAGATCATCAAGTCCAACCACAGCCTAACCATAGTACCCTAACTCTAACAACCCTCTGCTAAATCATATCTCTGAGCACCACATCCAAACAGCTCTTAAACACATCCAGGGGCACTGCCTCAACCACCTCCCTAGGGAGCCTATTCCAGAGTTTAACTACCCTTTCTGTAAAGAAGTGTTTCCTAACGTCCAACCTAAACTTAGCTTGGTGCAACTTGAGGCCACTTCCCCTCATCCTGTCAAATTTGAACTTGGTTCATAGTTAAAAGAAGCTGTCAACAGCTCACAGAATGATGATGATTCATTCCGTTATAGATTATTATAAAGCTGAGGATATTTTCTAATGAAATATGAGGGTGAGTAAATGCATTGCTAACTTAACCTCTTTCATTCAGTTGTTTGTTTCAATTTGTAATTAATTCCTTTTAATTCAATATGACTTCTACTTGAACATTAAATGAAAATTTTACCACGTAGTATTTTTGTGCTTCAGTATTTTCAGTCTTTCCCAGTATTATGTTGAATTGTAAACACAGGAGTTGAGTGTAGGGTAGATTCTGTTCTGTAAATGAGAAGTAAAAAGTAAATTCTGTCTCTAGATTCAGTTTGTTTATATTTCTCATGTAGACATTCTACTCCGCTTCTGTCAGACGTGTGGAAAGGGTCTTGGCACTTAACTGGGAAGATGTGTTTCATTCCTAGTGTAATATGCTGTCATTTTAGAGAACATTGTGTGAGGAAATGTGATGTCTTAATCAGTTTAGTGAAAAGGATGATGGATGGGGATTATAGCACTTTGTCTACTCTGGAAACTTGATTCCTGTAAACATTTTGTCCTTTTATGTTGTTCTGCTAACGTGAATGAATCTCCAGGTGAAGTGATATTTCTCTCAAATTCTACCAAATTAGTATCTACAGAGTTGAAATGAAGTTGCATCTTGAGGGAAACTTGTTTTTTTAGGCCAATTGCTTGTTATTTTGAAAGGGAAGGCAAATACTGATGGAAACTGGTTTGTATTTTGGAAGGTGATATTCCTGATAAAATTTTCTGGTGGGCACAACAAACGTAGTAGCGCTGAAAGAATGGTTGGTCTGTTATCCTTTTGAAATTGCTTCGAGTTCTTTTGGTGTTAAATGTACATTTTGAACCTTAAAACCCTGTTTGGAGAAGTGTTAACTTTAATTTTTCTGCTCACTAAAAATACTGTTTATCAGATTATTTTGATTTGTTGAAACTAATATTGTTCACTGTTTTCATAAGTAGTAAGTGATTTATCTTTCTGTGAAAGTGCACTAGTGGCTTGCAAACAGACTTTAACAGGGCAAATCCACCCATGTATATATGTGCAAACCACTGGCCATTCAAAACAACAGCCATACCCACTCTGTACTTTGACTAACAGTACTAGTGGCCTCATCCTGTTCCTCTCTCTGTCCATTCAAGCCCACTAGTGGAACCTATATACAGAAATATGTTCTGGGATTGTTTAGTCTGGAGGAGACAGGAAGGAAAGACCATATAGATCTCTACAACTACCTGAAAGAATCTTATAGAGAGGTGGACATTGGCCTCTTCTCCTGGGTAACTAGTTATAGGATGAGACTTAATGGCCTTAAGTTGTGCCAGGGAAGTTCACATTGCATATTAGGAAACATTTCTTCTTGGAAGGACTGGTGAGGCATCAGAACAGGCTGCCAGGGAGGTGGTAGAGTCAATAAATGCATAGATGTGGCCCTGAGGGATATAGTTTAGTGGGCAAGGTGGGGATAGGTTGATCATTGGACTAGGTGATCTTACAGCTGTTTTCAAAAATTTGGTTCTATAGTTCTGTATGGATCTCTCCACTGTGTAGCCACCGCTGGATCCCACTTCCTGGTCTCCCCAGTATCTGCTATCTGAATGTGTGCCCCATTGCCCAAAGGCCCAGCCCAGCTGCTACTGCATATCTCCTTCATGCCAAACAACACACATATTGATCTCCCCTAAGCCATAGGCTCCATAGTATATATAGTAGTTGGACTGGACCTCTTGGTCCCTCTGGTAGCCAGTTCATCCAGATGCCTGCCCTTCGGGATGAACAGACATACTTGCATTTGCTTACAGAGGTCAATATTGAGGTGCCCAGCTTGATATTCCCTTGTGGTCGCACACTGATGCTGTGCATCTTCATTCCATTTGTTGTACTCAGAACCCAAAGTACACACCTACACAAAGAGAAGAGTGTTCTTCAACCAGGAGGCGGTGGAAATGGAGCGGGAAGGCAGGACAGATTGCACTGATAAGGCTCATTATGGCTAGATGTGCATACAGACCAATGCCCTGTTTGCATGAGATTGACCTCTTTCATCTCTGCTTTCCCATCTTGTTCCTCCCCACTCTATCCCAGTCCTCTTTCCCCCTGCCCTTGGTTCTTCCCAGAGAAACCCCTCAGAAAGTTTTGTGCGATCCCAAAATCCTCTTCCCCAGTATTTCACATTGGGCTTCATGTCCCAAGCAATGACTTCCCACTTTGTCATTGAAATGACCTCTGAGCCCTTCCTTCACCCAAGGGGTTCTTGGGTTCTCCCTCACTGCTGGTTTGTCCCTAGAATCCTTTATGTGTGTGGAGATGAATCTTACATCATTAAAACCTAAGGGAAACTGTGAATTATAAAAAAAATTTGCCCACATAATACCTTCAATATTAGAATAGAATGAACACTTGCTAGACAGGAATAGCTAGGCATCCATAAAAGATAAACTCTATTGAAAATCATCACACAAAAAAAAAAGTGCGTTCTGGTGTTTGCTTGTCAATTACAAGAGAGAGCAGCAAGATGGCAGCCAAGATGCCTGCTTCTTCAGACACTTCAGTCTTGCATTTAACCATCATGGTTTGTGATACACTCCTCTCTGTGCAGATGTGTACCAGTTTAGCCATCAGGGCTTAAAAATTAAGTCCTTCAGAATGATGCTGCACGTACTCAGGGCCTCTGAGAACCTGGCAAACATAGCTGGAACTCAGGTGTTTTTCACTAAGCTTGTTCATTCACTGCCTCTGGATCTTGAAATGACGTTTCATTTATATAACTTTTCAGAAACTTGATTTATAAAAGCCAAGTGCATTCAGCTTTGCTGGGAAGAACTCTGATCATGCTCAGTATTTGCTCTGCAGAAGTGTTTTGTTTGTGATTCAAACAAAGAACCAAAATAAGTTGCCATCTGGAGGGAGCATATTCCTGCTACTTTCCATATCCTCATCTTAGTATCAAGTGCATTTAGATGCTTCTGACTCTGCGATGAAAATAAAAAGGGCCACTTCCCAGTGTCATCATCTCAGCTGAAATCTAAGATGTGACATAGCAATTTGTGACTTTGTAAATGACGTGCATGAAGTCAGGTTATTCATATCTTCATTTGCCAGAGGTTTCTCACGGCATGTCTTTAAATCTATTTTTGGCTTTTCATGTCTTATGTTAATATGTCAAAAGTGAGAAATGGTTACTTGGTGTCATGCTTCAGGAATGAAGTCACAAAAGGAAAATCTATCTAATGATGGATCACTTGATCATAATCCTCCACATTAATGACATGATGTCCCTTTTACTATCTGCATAGTTGATCTGCAGCTGCTTTAAAAAATTATCAGTGTGACTTTCTGACTGTTTCTAGAAATTAATAAGCAGAGAGAATTTCTTTTTTCACTGAACAAATCTTAGACTTGCTGAGTATGATATTTGTAGCAACAAGAATAAGGAACGTTTGCTTTTTATTTCCACTGAGAAATTTATATTGTCTCTGTTAGTGAGCCATCTTCCAATAAACCCTTTTCCATTTCAGAATCCCTTCAAATTAAGACCCTAACATTTAGATTTCACAGCCAAGGAAAAAATTTAGCCGTTTATAAATAAATAAAAATTTTTATTATAAAAAAATAATATTTACAGCAGTGTATCATCATATGTTATGCTATTTATTTTGCATCTGAATAATTCACAAGATTTAGAACAAGATGGGAAAGGCATAATTAAGAGGTTATTTTTCTTCCTGTTCTGACTGAGTAATTATACAGGAAACTGATCACTTTTCACAATGATAAAAATGATAGAGTAGATGGTATGGGGTCACTAAATAGGATACAGACACAAAGCTGCGTCCAATGTATGGAAACTTGATTGTTCATCTTTTTGTTGTTACTCATAAAGCGAGATCTGTTGATTTAGTGGTTTTTGTTTTGTCTTATTCTTCTAGATGAGGACAGACTCTCCAGAAGGAAAAGCATTGTGGACACAGTATCTATTCAGGTGGATATTCTACCCGGGAACAACACAGAGGATAAGGTATGACAATGACAAGATATCTTAAGGCATCATATTTGATGCTGGGGGTAGGAACAACCTCCAAATTATGCTTTTGCAGAAAGTCTAGAGTTTGATAATTCTAGCAACGTTAAATGTTTTGTTTTCTTTATTTTTTTCCACTGCAATTATAAAAAGTGTTGTCAAACATGCTGATGCTGTTCTATGAAAATATCTCAGAATTATTGAGTCTTTTGAGTTGGAAGGCACCTTTAAAGTTCATCTTGTCCAGCTCCTCTGCAGTGAACAGAGATAGCTAGAGCTACTGTACGTGCATATTAGCATCACATTGTTCAACTAACCTCAGTAAGCATTTTTGTTATTCTCAGGAACTGCCTAAGAATCACCATAGAATCACAGGGTTGGAAAGGACCTAAAAGATCATCTAGTCCAACAGTCCAACATTACCATTCATCTAGTCCAACATTACCATTGCTACCACAAGCCACTAAACCATATCTCGTAGCTCCTCATCCAGACACCACTTGAACGCTCCCAGGGATGGAGACTCTACCACCTCCCTGGGCAGCCATTCCAGTGCTTGACTACTTTCTGAGAGAAAAAGTTGTTCCTTATGTCTAATCTAAATCTTCTCTGGTACAACTTGAAGATGTTTTCTCAGGTCCTGTTTGTGGCCTGGGAGAAGAGGCCAAACCCCTCCTCATCACAACCTCCCTTCAGGAAGTTGTAGAATGCACTGAGGTCTCCCCTGAGCCTCCTGTTCACCAGTCTAAACATTCCCAGCTCCCTCACTGAGATATCAGCATAGAAATGCCACAGGCTATTCCTGGCCTGAAGAAAAGTTCTGCCAAAATTCAAGTTGTTTTCCAAATCTCCTGTTACTCACTAGAATTTTCCTTGGTCATTCTTGGGAAAGAACCTTGGGTCAGAAAACTTTGTCCAGGGTGATTATTTTTATTTACTGTTTTTTGTATAAAAACAAGGTAGTAATGAGAACAAAGCTGGCCAGCTTTTTTTGGTCCAATATTTGTAAGCAAAGCTGGCAAGAATCAGTTTTGAATCATAGAAAACTAGTATTTTTCTACAAATAACAACCATTCTGGTGGCTAATAAAGAATTAGGGGGTCTAATTGCTATAGAAGCTCATGATAAAACTATAAGAAATTTGTATGTTAAAAAAAATAACACCAAAGCTGTGGCTGTTTTCTCCTTCAGTATTTATCCTGTTCCATAGCTTTTAGAAGTTAGCCGTGTATGAGATTTAAGGTTTTGTTTTTTTTACTTTTGTCCTTAGATTGATAACACTGAAGAAATCACCTTTGAAGCTTTGAAGAAAGCAATTGGTAAGTTTTATTGCAATTATATTTAACAGTGTAATCCTAGGTTAGTGTGGAATTACTAAAGAAAATTTGTTGCCAGAATAACATAATTAAAATACTACATTTGTTTTTATTAGCTAGTCAACTGATTTAAAATTTTAGCTATTTATTTCCAAGTTTCTGAGATAAGATCTTGATAATTTTAGTGAATTCGTTTTTTGAAACTTATGCGACTAAGAGAAACAATATGGAAATGCATTTCTATGGAATTTGCCATTTCAGGCCTAGCTAGAAATAATGAGATTTTCCAGTTGTGAGATTTTCCAGTTGTGAGATTTTCAGTCTTCAGTGCATTCAGGTAATAGATTTTAAGATAGAATTTCAGGTGTCAAAAACACTCAGCTAGTAGAACTCATGGAGTTAAGAAGTAAGAGAACTGTTTGAGTAGTTAATAATGCCATCCAGCCTGCCAAACTTCTGTCAAAGATGTTGATTGAACATTGACATTATAAACAATAGATACAGTAACATCTTAAACAATAATTCAATCTGACAGTTTTCCCAAACTAGCTAATTGCTGAAGTACTTGAATTCATTAGATGCTGAAAAGTTCCAGCTGCTTCTAGGTTCACTTGGCCTGTATTCCAAATTCTGTTTAAAAATACATCTTTCCCAGCTGTCTGCATGATACTGGGAGGGCAGATATTTCCCTCTTCCCTTGAAGGAAGAGACTTGGGTGCAGTGAGTCAGAAGTGGAGTCTTGAGACCAGATGATGAAACAGGAAGTCTTGACTGGTGGTTAAAACACATAGTAAAAAAAAAGGGTAAAACTGGCATCCTCAAAAGAGCTCCCTGAAATTCTATCAGCATTTTGCTTTAGAAGCAGTGACAGCGTGCTTGGATGTGGTTGCGTGTTTGCTTTTCCAGTGCACATTTGAAAGCTAAAAAGATAGTGTGAAAGAAGGCAAAACACTTTAGAGGTTCAAATCACTCATGCTTGATGGGCAAAATTACACTTTTTTCATTTTCTTTAAGATAACAATGGACTTGAAGAACAGGAAAAAGAAAAAAGGCGTCTTGTGATTGAAAAGTTCCAAAAAGCACCATTTGAAGAAATTGCAGCACAATGTGAAACCAAAGTGAGTTTCTGAAATATCTTTTATACTATTGAAGATGCTAGTACAAACGTTAATAGAGATGTGCTAAGGGTGCTCTGTGTTTCTGTGTATGTCACTGCTGCTATTGCACTTGAAGTATAGTATTCAGTTGTCTTCAGCCATTGTCTCTGTAATATCAATTATCTGTATTGGGAAATTCCAGTTGTTTAAAACATGATTTTTGTTGTTTCTACAACATTTTAAAATGAATGGAAATCTTATTCACTCTTCACCTTAGTGTTATCTTTACTATCTTTGAAATTCGGATTGATTATCCATCCCTATTTCCTTCTGGGATAAGCAGAACTGTATTTACCTCACGATATATATATATTAATGTTACACACACACATGTACATATATATAATTAAATGTGTACCTTCTACCTTCAACAACAAATTTTGAGTTGTGCTTCAAGGTAGGCTCACTCAATTTCACATGCCTCTACAAGGCTCAGAATCCCTGCAGCAGATGGAAATCTAAACAGGAAATACACTGAGTGCTGCCTCACATGTTCCTTTTCACTGTGCTTAAGATTCAGTAATTAATTATTAAATTTTAATTATTTTTTTTCCAGGCTAATTTGCTCCATGACAGACTTGCCCAGATACTGGAACTCACTATTCGGTAAGATTGTATTCAAGAAGAATATTATGAATAAAAAATGAGTTATAAATCAATTGTGACAACTTTCAGGTTGTAATGTCATAGTATTCTAAACATGCGAAATAGGCAGAAAATCACTAACTTTACAGAAAGCATTTGTATAAAACTGTTGCTTTGATAATCTTGTTATTGAGTCCTCTGTGGGATGATGAACTCTTCTAACTCATCCAATTTTAATTGTTCAATTGAATTTTTTCAAGACATTTGTAAAGAAAAAGAGCATAACTGGCCCCAGTTGTGGAGATGTTAAGAGCATTTATGTTATTACGTTACATTTTAACAAGTTTAACGTGTTTGTGTTTTTATTATTTATAGTTCTTGCACATCTGATGTGCAGTGTAGATAATGTAAGTAATAAAATGCATTGTCCTGATTCTATAACATCAGTGACTTGTTGATTTAGAAAAGATCCTTGATAAAAAATGGAGACATAATGGATCAGGATAAAACACTGGCTGTGAATGAACAAAAAATAGTAGTTGGCATTTTTTGCAGCTATTAGTTTATACAGGTAAAAAAAAAATATATCTGTCTGTATTACTGTGAGTGATAATGATCATTCTTCTTACGCAGACCTCCACCCAGCCCCTCAGGAACGATGACGATTACTGCTGGACATGCTCATTACCAATCTGTTCCAGTCTATGAGATGAAGTTTCCAGATCTTTGTGTGTATTAAGTGTCTTCTGAAGTCTGCTGGACATTATTTAGAGTAGAGTACAATAGAAAGAACAAGATGAGTTCTCAAATTTTATTGTTTTTCTTTTTAGCTAATTTTAAAATAGTGATGAACATGAGCCAAAACCAGATTACTTTAGCCAACCTCTTGAATCTGTTCAGTTTCTGTAAGTCTGGTTTTCCTTTTAAGTTAGGTTTTCATTTGTCACATTTCTTCATTTCCATGTATGAGTACACATAGATGCCATATATAAAACTTGTTGTTTTTTTCACATTTATTAATTCAGTTATTCTAGCAGTTAGTCTTTCCATAGATTCCTTTAGTTTGTAAGTTGCTTTAATATGTTAATTCCTTTTAATTGAGGGACCCGAGAAATGCTTTTTCCTTCTTATTTTTTCTTCTCCAACTGTATCGTGTGTTGAAAGAAAACCATAATATATGTAACAGTGGAGTGCTGGCCTAACTCCCTTTTGTTCCTGCTGTTACAGTTGATTAACTTGTTCTTTTTGTAATATATGGAGGAAAAAAAAGCAGAACTAAACACAATACCTTACATGTGTTCAAGTATAGTAAATGGACAAATGGACACTTGTTAAGTATTTCTGATGCATCATACAATATGCTTCTTAGATATATACAACTAGTATGTATCCTGTGTTTCTTGCTGTGAGAATTACTGCTTTGCATAAAGACAGGAGAAATCTCTTGAAACACTGAATTGTGCAATATTTTTCACATCTTAAAATGTATAGTTTACAGATTATACTTTTGAAAATGCAGTACTATTTTACTCTGTCTGCTTTAGTATAAATACAAGAGAAGTATATTTAGTATAGCATAAAATAAACCGAGGGCATTTTAAGTCATAAATGCAGAGATTACAGTTATGTTCTATGAGGTATTTCTCTGTCGTTTGTTACAGCTTTTTAGTGATGTTTTAGAAGTTGAAAGAAAACTGAGTGAAACCATTTAAAGAACAAGAGTTTATTAAATGTGTTTTCAAGCAAAAGCATTTTTAGAGATGCGTATGTTTGTTCATTTCTGTTTTATCTCTCAAATCTTTGTAGAAATGAAGAAAATGTGCTAACTTTCATAGGTTTATGTATCTGAGTGTACATCTGAAATGAGAGTAAAGTAAAACCAATCTAGTAGATCCCTCAGCTTCTGATGGTAACTGTCAAGGCTGTTTTTGGCTCACTAAATTCTGCAGACAAAACAAAACAGCCGTAGTTGTTGTCATGAATTGTAAAGTTGAAGTCCCATGGTCTATCTGAATACGAGCCAGCACAAAAATGTCTTTATTAAATGCAAGGCACTGTGGGTAGCCTGCAGTGTATAAAACAGTGAACACAGGCCGTGAACAAAGTGATTAACTTCAGTTGGCCCTGCTTTGAGTAGGGGCATGATGAGATGGCATTCAGAATCAGAATTAATCTCTGGTTGCATAGTTCTAAGAGCTGGATGGTGTCTCTCTGATGGGCAGAGCAGCTAATTTGCTGACTTTGGGACATTTACAAACCTGCTGTAAAACAGACTGTTGGATATTTGAACCTTTCTACAGCATGTATTGCACCAGGCTACTTTTAAAAACCTGATGGCAGATGACAACAGAGAAATTTCAGCTACTTAAACCTATGAGATAACGTGCTGAGAATTTCAGAAAGCTCAAAACTCAAAAGGTAATTGAGACCTTCTTTTCAGTTTAACAGTGAAATCACAGCTGTTAGTGGATGACGAACAGCCCCTTATCTACAGCATTCCGTTGTGATTTTTACTGCTGCAGCTTATCAGCCTGATCAGACCACAGCCTACACATACATAGACTTCGTTACCACTCTAGCTTATAGTTTTTCACTTTTTGTTTTTCCTTGTTTGTTTCATTGGGTTTTTTTTAAATGTAAGACAGTTTTTTGACCTATATAAAGAGTGTAATTTTTTAAAGAGTAAATCTAACCTATGGATAAAATGTAAAACACTTATCCACTCTGTCATTTTTTTAAGAATAACACTGTGCACTTTTGTACAAAAAGAAAATAAGGAGTCTAAAGAATGGGAAATAAAGAATGTACTTCTGTTTGCACTCCTGCAGTATGCAGACTGTGCTGTAAATACAGGATTGTTTCAGTGACTGAATTCTGTTGCATGAATGCTGCATGTGAAAAGTAAATTCAGCATTTCATTTTCTATTCTGTTTATGGAATTCTTCATTTATGCTGTAGGTTTCCATGTTTTTGAAGTTCAAACTCGCTTTAAATGGGAAATGCAAGTGTTGTGCAGGTGTTGTGCAGGGTTTGAAGAGCTTTTAACACTGTGTTCACACGATATTCAGTTTCTTACTATCTGGAAATCCAGCCAGTCTTGAGTTGGTAGTTGGTTCACATTGGCCATTTTTGACAGCTGGAATATGAGAGTCACTGTAAAAAAATGTATTGTTTTGTAACTGTGGTAATATGAAGATAATGAATGAAACCAAATGAGTTAAGGATACTGTTTGATGGGTTAGAATTGCTTGTTTCACGTCTTTATGTTCTTAAGACAAGTTGCAGAACTTGAAAGCATTGTATGCATATTGGCTCTGCTATCTGCAATGCATCCAGTGCTGTCACAATGTTTATACGCTTGTATCCAGCTGTTCAGACATACTCCAGCTTTTGCTTTGTGTTTTCTTTCCAATTATGTCATTTTTAGGGGTTTTGGTAGCAGGTCACTTTTAAAGTAAATACAATCCCTGTATGTTTCAAAAGACAGAAATAGCCTGTTGTCCAAAATCAGAGCAGGAATATTTTGTCTTTTGTTCTGATGGTCATATATTCTGTACTGTATGTAATGAACCAGTTCAATAAATGTAAGAACACACACTGTGCAATCTATATTTAAGCAATAAAATCAGAATTTAAAATAAATCTTCTCTATGGTGTCGTGATTTTTTTAGTGCTTTCAATTGTCAGTGACTTCTTGACATTTAAGTTAAACCTTTTTATTCACCTCTTTCTTGCAAGCATGAAGCACTGCAGTGTTGTTGAACCACTACTTTTAGTTACTGATGAACAACTACTATGGTGAAGTCAGACAAAATTGGAGCTCAGTGATGTTTAAGGTCCTTTCCTCCCAAAGTCATTCGGTGACTCAAATGATCCATCCTTATCTCTGAAATGAGAATATGTGAATGAGTATACACTTCTGAGCAAATATATCTGTGTTGATGCATTGTCATGAATGAGGTACTATCCTCTAATAGCAGGAAGGATTTGATGAGTTATGCTGTTATTAAGCAGTGATAAACTTCATTCGCTTGTTTAAAGGCCGTGTTTTTTTTTACTCCGACTAATTAGCTATCTCATCTTTTTGTTATCATTTTTATTTCTAACTGCGAAGTACAGAGTAGTCTCCTGTCACTGTAACAATGGGTTGATACCTGAACAGTTCCAGCTTTGGAATGAGTAACTGTGTGTGGGACCACACAATCAAACGTGATTTCATAGAATCATAAAGTGGCTTAGAAGAGGTGAGAAAGAACCTCAGAGCCCACCCAGACTCAACACCTTGTTATGGTCAGAGTGTCCCCCATCAGGTCAGTCTGCACAGGACCCCATCAGCCTGGTACTGAATGCATCCAGGGGTGGGCCGTCCACAACTTCCCAGCAGCCTGTGCCAGGGCCTCACTGCCCTCAATGAAAAATCCTCCTCACATCTAATCTAAAACTCCCCTCACTTGAATTTCTTAAGAGCCTTATGTAAATTTGGTCAACTTTGACACTGGAATTGATATTGTCAGTTTCAGATGTATATTGCAGAGTCCAAATTCAACATTCAACGCTGTCACGTGTCATTCAGCTGAAATCCAATGGGGAAAGCTTGATAATACCTTTGTGTAAGTCTTTCATGTTTAAGTATTAAGGCTGCTAGTGATTTTGAACCTGATTGTTTTGATGGGGTGGTTTCCTAGCTTTGTTGATATAGTCAAATTTTAACTTATTTTAGTCCTCCTGGCGATATAGAATCATCAAAGCTGTGTCTAAATGGTGAATATTTTGAGTGGTAAATTTGGCCAAAAAAGTCCATAAGGGAAAACTTGTAGTTGAAAGCAGGAAAAAGGGAAAGAAAAATATCACAATGTTATCCTAGTTCTGTATTAGATCCTGTGCATTAGTTTTAGTTGATCCCAGAGAGGTGGCGAATGCTGCATCCCTGGAGATTTTCCAGGTGAGACTGGATATGGCACTAAGCAACCTGCTCTAGCTCTTTGTGTCCCTGTTCAGTGCAGGGGAGTTGGAATAGATAACCTTTAAGGGTCCCTTCCAGCTCAAGCAGTTTTATGATTCTGTAATCCATAAATCTCTGAGAACTGGACATCACTGCATAATACACAGCTTTGGGACACAAAACCTCTTTTTTTCTGCCTTGACCTGTCTGACCAGCAGAAACTGTGGATTGAAACTGTCATTTAGGGAAGAAGGAATGCGTTTCCATGTAACTACTGTAGCTTTTCTTCTGGGTGTTTCCTGCTTTGCTCTATAAAGGAAGAATGTACAAAAGGAGGTGGAGTAATTGCAGGTTGGTTTAATTAAAGAGCTGAAATATGCAGTCACCATCATTAAGATCTGGTCTGAACCAACTACATGTCTAACAAAAAGCAATCAGAACAAAAATCAGCATTTTGATCAGAAATCAAATGAAGTTGTGCAGAATGCTGTCAGTTACTTCAGGTAATAGCTGGCCTACATAGGTGGGAGGAAGTTATGACTCTTAACATTCAATATCTAGTCTATTGCTGGGAAAAGCATAGCAGTTGTAGAGTGACAAAAAGGGTTATGCGAGGCTGGCTGTGTAATTCCCAGTGCTTTTTCTCATGCGGGTGGCCATGGCTGACTATCTGCTCTGTGCTGCCCGCTGCTAGGCTTGCCATGAGGGCGGCGCATCTCTCTCCGTGCTCTCCTCCGCAGGGAACCTTCCTCCTCACTGCTCTCCTCGGAGCTGGAAGTCCCAGCCCCTGGTTCTGTGCCGACTGAAGGCCTTTCGTATGGGCCACCTCGACATGAGGCTTTCTCCTCTTGGCAGGCTTGACCATGTGCAAACTTAAGGCTTTCATTGAAGAAAGCAGAGGCCATGCACACGGCTGCTGTCTGGTCACAAGCACATAGGAGTTTCTCACACAGGCTCCATCCGATACCTTAAAGAGAAGTTTTAAAATGAGTATTTCAAAGCAGTTACAGCTAGTCAACGTGCAATTTAATCACTTCAATATGCTTGATGCCAATGTGTTGAGTGCCTGCAGCCATGGCTGGCGTTAAGTGGATATGTGCAAGTAAAAACACCAACAGCTGTTCTTTGTCTCCTGTCAAAAAATAGTCTGAATTCAGTTCTTACCCTGACCTGATCACATCAAGCACACTGATGTAATAACCTTGATCTCAGCTACGACAAAAGCCCAGTTTTAGAGTAGCCATCGATGACATTTTGTAAGCCCAATTTTTCCCGTCTCCATTCTGTAGCATGCCATAGGCATGGTGGTGTTCAGCCGGCAATAATTTCATACACTGTTGTCAGAAGATGAATAATGTTCTCAACTTAAACCTACATTTTGGCGTATGATCAAAGCATATGACTTCAGACCGGGAACTTCTTTCTGCAGGACATCCAAGTTTCTTAACTTGTTCCACGCAGCAGTGATGAGAGAAGCAGCACCTAAAATAAAACAGCTCTGGGTAAGCACACCCCACCACCTCTTTACCTGCTGTACCCTGATGGCCCACAGTTGCAGGTCCATGGGCACCAGGTCAGATGAACTGCACTCCGTATGGACTCCTTCTGAATGACAATCCAACACAAAAGTAAGTACTCTTCTTTTTATAAGCCATCTTCCAAACCACCTCTTAGACTGACTGCAACCCTTATCCTCATCTCTTTTGATATGCAGTTTTTTCTGCTCTACTGGCTTCTTTCTTATTTTAAAAGTCCTCTCCAAAACTCTGATGCAAGAACAGACCACATTTAGTGACATTTGAGTATTTCACATTTTATATAATTAACTGGATTATATTAAGCATGGTCTGACTACCAGTACCATCGAATCATGAAACAGTTTAGGTTGGAAAAGACACTTAAGATCATTAAGTTTGACCAAGAAGCAAAGATTGATCTTAGCTGGTCCGCAGGCACTCCGTAGTACCTACAACTAATGGCAGTTTACAAAAGAGCCCACACCTGTCCAGAGCATCAGTGGGATGCCCTCTTCCTTCCTGGCCGCAGTAGCAACCATAAGACTCAAACTCCTCTGGACATCTCTCAGTTAAACAGAACAACATTTCTCCCAGCTGGGGCAGCTCTCTCTTCTCTCTTCCATTTCCTTTCTCTTGCAGAAAGGTTAATCTTTCACATACTATAAAGTAAAAATCAAAAACACATTATGTTTGACATGGCATACCATGTTCTCAACTGTTGAAGACTCATTATTTCTAAGTCATTGCTCCAGTCATTGACCTATGACTTTTATAATAGTACTGAGGAAGATAGCAAGAGAAGTGGGAAAGATACTGAGTGAAGAGAGAAATCCCTATGAAGATCTAAAATGCAAGTCAAATAGGATTGCAGACAGTACTTTGCAATTCCCAGGAATGGCGATACCCACTGCCTCTCTGTGCAACCTGTTCCAGTACTGCACTAATTACATATCATTGGAAAACTGAAAACAACAAAAATCTTACCTTTTCCTGCAGGTCCGTTGGGTCCCCTAGCAGACAGTGACAGCCCCAGAGCTGCTTCGGGAAAAGGTGTTTCCAGGCCACCTGTTGTAGAAATTGCCTCTGGAGATTATACATGCAGAGATCAGACTTGTAAAGATTAGACTTGCAAACATAGGATAAACTCTATCAGTAATGTGTCCCAAAGGGCAAACTCTGAACCAAAACCAATCATTTTCTTGCAGTTTTCCAACATCTGTTTAACTAATGATTGAAGGGCTGTTCATTAGTGGTAAATTAAGCTTCCCTAGGCAATATTCAGAAATGAACTGCCACTACTGGTACTGAACACTCTGCATCCTGCACAATCTAACCAGATTTAGGGAGGAAGTGGTGCTGTTCTGCATGTTGGTGAGAAATACTGAATTCCAGCAGCTGTCAACAGTAAGAAGGAGCACTGCAAATTACAGCAGTTAGTGCAGGCTGTACTTGCCTTTCTCTTTTGTCCTTGCAGATGTGCCCGAAGGAATAAACTCAGTGGGGATAATTCTGACTTCCGACGAGTTAATATCTGCCTGGATGGAGCCTGGAGAGGTGGTTATCTCTCCTGCTGGGACCTCAGCTCCTGTAAATCTGTCCTCCTCTGAAGCAGCAGAAAGAGGAAAGCAGAAGATGTGGAGCAATAAGCATCAAGATTTTCATTTCAGATAGTAGGTCAGAGTAATATCCGGGAGCAGAACTGCTCTGAATTGATTGTCATAGAGAAAAGCCATTCAAGATAAAGGTTAGGAAAGCAAAGAGCATCCACACTGGTAATTTGTTCACATCTCCTGTCTTTCAGAATAAAACAGAGCTAGTTAAATACAGTCAGTGTGGTGTTTTGCTCCTTCCCTCGTTTGCTTGTTCTTAAATTCATATGTATGTCACATACTAAAAATAAGGCTGGGTGCTGATTAGTTGGCCATACTGAGAGAGGAAGGATAAGGAGGATAAGATGATGAGATGTCGTCATCTGAGAAAACTGCTGCAAAACAAGCGTCAGTTTATGAAAGGGTACCAAAAATAACGGCAACACTAGGGAGATGATTGCTTGAATGAGGCAGACCTGGGCAACTGTAGGATTTACTTCTTTACAGCCACAAGGGAATGTCAAGGGGAAAATGAGTTGATTTGAATAGACACAACATTTTAATGAAGTTCTTTAGAATCATAGAATTGCTCAGGTTGGAAAAGACCTTAAAGATCATCAAGTCCAACTGCAACCTGACCACAGTACCCTAACTAACAACCCTCCATTAAATCATGCCCACATCCAAATGGTTTTTAAACACATCCAGGGATGGTGACTCCGAGAATTTATTTATTCATTTATTCATTCATTTATTTATTTATTTTGGTTATCTGAAACTCCATCATTGGCTGGAAATTTTTTTTTTCTTTAAATCCTTTCTCTTTGTGTAAATGCTGACTTGTAAATGAAAATAGTATTTTCAAATGGCTTCCTTTTTGTTTGGTTTTTTTTTCTAAATATCAATGCAAAGGATATTGCATTTCAGAAATGAAATGCTTAATTTTCAAAGGGGCTGTGTGCATAGTTTCCATGTTTCAAGAGCTTATCCTTTCAAATTGCCGGACTGAACTAATTAATTGGATTCCACTCAAATTCATTAATTTCATCCCTCTGAAGTTCTGTTTTTGGCATACATTGGAAACAACCTGTCTTTGCATAAGAGAATGGATATAAAGAATGAAAGCACCGCTAAGAACAGAAGGAAGACCATGAAAGGCTGCAGGAAGGGATGAACAGCAGCGCGCTAGTCTCACAGCTCAGCAAGGTGCATGTTTTATGTCACTTCGTTTGGCAGTGATGTATTGAAAAGAAAGTGATTCCTGCCAGGTGCAGATAATGTAACTGGAGTTTGGAATATCCTGCAGTTTGCTAAGAACAGATATCACAGATAATCTTCTAGCAGCCATGCAGACCTCCAACACAACACGCACATTTTCCAATACCTTCAAGTTAGTGGAGGAGAAGATTTCTGAGCAGAGCTTATTATAGCAATGTGTTATTTCTGGATTGAGGTGGGAGACATGGATGTTACCCAGACAGTGTGATCTGAGTAAAAAAATGGCTCCTTGCTTCCCTCCGTTTTCAGAGTCACTTAACATTTTTCGGTGCATTTAATCCTTCTTGAATGATCATTTCTATATAAAGGAGTTATTGGTAATAAAGGAGTTATTGGTAATTTCAAGTCTGCTATGGTACCTCACCTGCTTTTAGCTGTAGATACTAGTATAAATGTTCTCATAGAAATGACAATGGCAAATGTGAAATAACTTTTAGTCTAGGAAAGAGTTCCATGAAATTCTGTATATTAAAGGAGAATGTAAAATAAAAATAAACCCTTCTGGCAGCAAATCCTATGAATTTAATTTAAAGGATCAACCACTGTATCAGAAAACCTGATGGGAAGAGGTTTCCTCACATACTTGCATGAGGCGTGCAAAATGAGTGGCTGGAGGCAATGAATAGCAAATAATCCTCAAACAATATCTGTGATCTGATTCCTATCTAGCTTCAATTCCCCAGCAGCCCAGTTCTCACTGTGCACAGATTCTTAACTGTGATGCTTTTAGACAAAGAACTGCTGTGCCAAAGGCAAGGAAAAGCCCAGAACCACTGACCTTTCACCAAGGGAATAGGAGAAGACCAAGACATACCTCAGTGGTCCCTTGTGACAGCTGGACAGAAAGCAGAGCATCGTGGTAGTGAAGCATTTCTGCAGTGCGTGTCTGAAGTGGCTTTTATGGAGAACATTATAAAGTTTAACCAAAAATCACTATTAGCCTTGCTTTATAAAGAAGGTAATTAGGAGAAACAAAGTGGTTTGCTCAAGGATGTGCAGGTCAGCAGAACTACAGGTACTACCCAGCAATAAAGCTTAACATACTAAAACCTGCTATCACCCAGAGTCAGAAGGGCCTGATTCACCAGCAAAAGTACAACTGGGCTTTTACCTCCAGCACTGGAAGTCCCCAGGGCCACCTCGCTGGGCTCAGCGGATGTCATCACTGTTGAAGAAAAAGTAAATTCAGTCAAGATGGCAGCACAGACTCTTGTGAGAAGTCACAGACATACAGAATACCCCAACTTGAAAGTGACCCATAAGGATCATCAAGATCAACTCCAAGTCCTCTCGGTGACTTGACTCCAAACCAAGAGAACAGCTTCTTGAGCACAGGAGAAATGACCCATGTATGAAGATTTGCCTGATTTTCTGTGCACAGTACTAATAATTATAGACAAAATGGTGCTCAGAAAATAACCTCATTCATTCAGATTCAGATGAGGTGCTATAAAGAAGCAACATAAATAGAACTGAAGCAGAAAATTCCACATTAAATCCATTTGACAGACTACAGTGAAGAGAACTAGGTGTAAAATCTCACTGTTGTGCACAGAACAGATGCCAAATTCCTTGCAAACACATTGTGTTTGACTGTGTTGAAAGTAAAAAATGAATGGGCAGCTACCAACTGAACCTTTCCTTAATCTCTAATTTATTGCTTTGCTTCACGCACTAATGTTCATTTATCAGAAGCATTTAGATTAACGGAGCAAACAGACAATCCCAAAATTCATCTCTGCATCTTTTTGTGTGTTGTTAGGATGGTGTGATATAAGAATTTTTTTGCTGCCAAATGGATTTCTGAGTAGTGTCTCGTTTTGGCTTAATATGGTTCCCACAGCAGCCAGTGGTGAAGCTCCTGGGGTATAAATGGGGAGACAACTGTTTCAATTGAACTGGTTCTCCAGATTTTTCATGGAATCATAGTGACGGAATCAATAAGGTTGAAAAGACCACTAGGATCATCTGGACCAACCATCGACCCATCACCACCATGCCCAATAAACCACATCCCTTTGTGCCACATCTACACATTTCTTGTACTGCTTCAGGGACAGTAACTCCACTGCTTTCACAATTTGTCTAGATATGTTATCTGTGTTGCAATTCCACCTTTCTAAAATTTCATATACCAGCTTTTCTCCACAGACAATATTTTGAGCATTATAATAAACTGTGCCTGTTCAGAGGGCATAAGTGCTTGTTTTGGGGGATGTAAAAGATTAATACAGGTATGCCAAATATTAGAATGTCTCTTTGAAAACAACAGATGTTCAACTGGCTGAGAGTGTGATGGTGGGGACCCACACAGTATGTCTCTGCCAGACTCCCCTGCCACAGCTTCTCTTTTCCAAAAGTCTGTTTTGATAAAAACAGATTTTGTTCTGAAGTTGTTAGCCTCAGTCCTTGGGAAATTTTGTGTCAACAGTGGTTAAGCACATGAAGCAGACAAGCTGAATAACTGCACATTCTCATTTGGTCTTGAATTGGATCACTAAAATTTGTCTACTTTTATAGCAGTCTTTTTAGAAGGGCTGTAAGTAAATAGCTTGCTCTTGTATTTTATACTTCCAGCTTTCAGAAGCTGAAAACAGCACTTCTTACACTGTAAGATACAAACCTTCTTCCACAGATGCTGTCACAGCCTCTGTTTTCTCAGTCTCACGATGAAAGAACTCTGCAAAAAGAAAAGCCTTTTTGCTTTGAAGACAGTCATGGCTTCAGATGCTCACAGACAGGAGCCTGGTGTAACACGGTCAGAGCAGCAGAACAAAACGTACCTCCAAATATTATCACTATTGTACTTTTCATTGGGTATATATATAAATATAATAAAATGTCGCTAATGTTAACCTAATTATTGGTAGTTAACTGAAGTATTAGAATACTTCCTTAGCGTTTACTGACCACAAATGCCAAATCCTACTCAGCAGTGTAGAGTGTAATTAATAAAAAGCCCTCAGTGTCTATCACTGTTTCAATCTAAACTAGAAAACTGATAAACAGTAAGTGTTCTATAAGTATCCCTTAAGGATAAGAATTAATGTTTAGATGTAAAACTCGAACGTTTCAGCACAGGCACTTCGCTGAAGCAGAGCCCAAAATGCCCATGCAAATAGCAAAAGACTCATCTGAAAATATTTTTTAAACACTTTCAGTGTATTTCTTCTTGCATTATTTCTAAATGAGATTCAGGTTCTCTTTTGAATTCCTTCTTTGAAAAATGAGTCGTTTGGCTGAAATTATCCTGAGCTTCTCAGTAATGGCTGGTCACAAAAGCAGTGCTTTGGTTTATTATTTCTTTTTCTTCCGTTCATGTTTTGAGGTCTTGCTAAAAATTGCCTGAAGGAATTAATATCTTCCAAATTCTCACGTTATTTTTCTCAGTGCAGATATTCCTCTTGATTCAATATACTTTGGTCAGAAAATCACAGAGGTAAGGACATACCCGCTGAGTGGAGTGTTGTCAGCTCCCTCTTGCTGGTTGTTTCTGAAAAGGAGAAAGCTGTCTTACACACTGAAGTCTGTAGACTAAAGTCAACATTTAAGCTTGACATTGCAACAATTCATTGCATTTATTCCTATTAAGGCAAAAGGTTTAGGAAAATATTCAGATTTTCTCTGTAATAAAGAATCCGCCAAATTACTTTTCCTACAAATTTATCTGACATCCTTGTCATGTTTGTTGCTTTTTTTACAAAGCCTGAACTGGACAGAACAGCTGCACAGAAAGGTAATTACATGAGCAAAGGCCAAATAAAAGTGAGTCATTTGAAGGATTTAAATTTTGCTGTAATAAATATTACCAGGAGCATAATTAGGTGGAGGCACTCAGTGAGCTAAGGTGGAGTCTCTCTTTATCAGCTGAGGTAAAAGCAGTGTGATTTTCCTGTTAGCACATAACAATTTCCCTCTTATTTGTAATGTGTTGGAGCTGCCACACTCTGTATTAGAGCCACCCGATCCCAGTGGAAGATTACTAACTCACACAAAACATTTTGCTGGCACTGACACAAATTTTGCTGAGGTATTTTCTTCTCCCTTGGCCTCTTTATGAAGGGATATACACATGCAGAGCCCTAAATTCGTGTATCTGTTCTTAGCACTTGGTGTTCCAATGTAAGTGAAGGGATCAGAAAATCTAGCAGTACTTTTTCACATCTGACCCAGCTTTGCAGTTTGAGCCATAGAAACAGAGAACTGTAGTGGCTGGAAGGAACCTCTGAAAATCATAGAGTCCAACCCCCTGTTGGACTCTCATGCTGCACAGGAAAGTGTTCAGGAGGGTTCTGAATATCTCCAGGGAAGGAGTTTCCACCACCTCTCTGGGCAGCCTGTACCAGTGCTCTGTCACCCTCACAGCAAAGTCTTTCCTGATGTTCAGATAAAACTTCTCATATTCCAGTTTGTTCCCATTGCCCCTTGTCCTGTCACTGGGCACCACTGAAAAGAGCCTGTCCACTTGACACCTGTCTTATAGGTAAATGTGTCAATAAGATCCCCCAAGATGAACAATCTCAGGTGTCTCAGACATACTCATTAAGACAAATGCTCCAGAGTCCTTATCATCTCTGTGGCCCTCCTATGTTCTCTACCTGTTTTAAACTGAGGAACCTAGAAATGGACACAGATGTGGCCTCACAGGAGCAGAGTAGAGGGAAAGGATCACCTCCCTTAAACTGCTGACCACACTCTTTTTAATGAACCCCAAGACACGACTGGCTTCCTTGGCCACCAGAGCACACTGAGGGTGATCTCAGTAAGTCACTAATCACCCTAAGCAGTACCCAGTCATTCAGTTCATCAGGTGCCTTATGAAAAGAAACAAAACAAATAAATCCCCATGTCTAATTGGGTTTTCTTTGTTGCAGCTGCATCTCTGGCCTCTTGTCCTGTCCCCAAGCCCCTCCAAAAGGAGTCTGGCTTCTTCATCTCTGCACAATCCCACAAAGAAAAGGAGAACAATGAGACACCCTGATCCCTCTCCTCTTTCAGCAGGTGCTTCAGCTCCACACCAGCTTGGGAACCTCTCCTGGCCTTGCTCCAGGACAGCAATTAGCCTGCCTTCTCTCTTGGTTTTCACTTGAGTAGGAGTAAGTGGAGAATAGGACAGACTGCCAGATTTAGTGCAGGAAACTACTCAGCTACTGCTCCAATCACCTTGGGTCAGACTAGATGCCAAAAGAAAACCCAGCAGGAGGGGCAATCGTTCCGAACCGGATTGTTACCTGTAACCAGAGATGGACAGAAGGAGACATCCAGGCCATTCAGGGAAGAGTTAATATGAGCTTTCCCAAAACACTCAATGGCATCTTTGTCACAGGTGCAGAGGAACTGTTCACAGGGATCCCCATTTTCTGCAAATTAAACAAGAATCCAAACAAGGTGCTATTGAAATATCTTTTTTCCCCTGCTTTGCTTTTCCTCCCTGTTAGGTTGATGTTTATATTCATTAGTGCATGCCTACTTATACCATGATTCTTCAGGCTAATACATTCCACTTTTGTAGACCCACAGAGTTTGATAATCTGACAGATCTGGTAATGATCTGCTGGCGCCGAGTTCTTTCCACAGAGCAGCAAGGAGCTCAGAGCAGATGCATTGCTGCATCTGATTTTTCCATGGAAAATTTAAGCCATCTGATATTGAGTGTAAAATATCCCACCTAATCCCAGGAAATCACAGTCCACAAGCCAAGTCTTTCACACAGGATGTGTTTTGCACTTTATAAAGGCGATGAGTTTCTCTACAAAAATACTGTTTTCCTACTTCAAACCCTTCTACCTTTCAGAGTTTTCAAAAGTACTGTTCTTTCAGAGCTCTTACATAGTTTTACCGTTTTCAACATTCAATATCTATTCATTTTGTTTTCCCCTCTTATTCCAGTTTGAACAAGACATTTTCTGATCAAGCACGGAAAGAGCTAAAAAAACAACACTATTTGTGTTCAGATGTGCTTGAATCTTTATAGACTGAACCAGAAAGCAAAAATGGTTTCCATTTGAATCAAGAAGTAGAAATTGGGTCAGTTCTGTACTAAAGCAAGCTATGAAGTTCTTGGTTTGGGGATGCTGCACTTCTTTGCTGACAGCCCCAAGTCATGTTTTTGAACATGATATTTGCTGGGAGCCAGTACTGGGTGAAAAGTGACATTCAAATTGATTGGGAGCACTCCACACTTGCTGAGCTCCTGTTACAAGAACCAGGTCTCCAGCCATTAGCGATACAGTTCAATTTGAGAGTATGGGACCCTGCGAATGCAGAAATGAATCCTTCAAATTATGTGAAAATCAAGCCTTGAAGCTTCAGAAAGTACCTTACTTTTCCCCAGCATCATCTCCATTCCCAGTACATGGAGATATCTCAAGCAGTACTCAGTAGTCCTGCAAAGTCACAAAAGTCTGGAAACCTCATAATTAGGCTGCCTGTTAGAGGAGCCCTGACAAGCTTCTAGCTACAGGACTTCCATTCTCCTGCCAAGCTGGACCTTCATACCTCTATGCACTATTATTCCCATTCATCCTTGAGTAGAATACTTAATTCCTCAAGAATCCACATGTGGAGGTTGTTTCTCCTTAACTTATATATGACTTTTGGTAGGTAGACCACAGAGAACTTCAGAATTCTGTTCTTGTGACACGTTAATCTTACCACATGTCAGGTTTTCTGCAGAGCAGGTGACATCTGTAGAAATTTTTGATGGGTCCCATGTGCACTCCATCTCCATTGCTTCTTCGTAGCATTTGCGGTGCTGAAAACAGCATCTTTAAAGCATGAAATAGCACAAAGTTCAGACAGTATGTCTTCCTTTCCATTCAAGACCAGACTGCAATGCTCATTCCTATACAAGAATGCAAAAGGTGCCAAAGGAGAAAAAGGGTCCTTTTGTAGCCCACAGACAAAAGAAAGGCTGAGTGTGGCTTTTCTCTGTATCTGTCTGATGGAATAATTACACTTGGATGCAAAGCTCAGTGGTGGGGGCATGTCTTCAAGTCATGACAGATCATGCTTGCATTCCACCCCTGCTGCAGAACCTGAGGGACATGGACCTCTCAGGCAGTTTCAATAAGAAATGCACTGCCAGTGCCTGAACATCACCCAGAGATCACTGTCAAACAAAGCCTCACAGATCAGTTATTGGATTCAGCCCTGATGTAAACTGTCTCAGTACAAATGCGTTGAACTGTGCTGCACCCAGCACTCTTGGAAGGTAAATGTTTCTGCAGAATCTTGTGAACCACTGTGTCTCATTGGGACTCTACAAATATATGTGGTGTTACTATGGAATCACAGAATCATAGAAAATAATACTTGTTCTTTCTCCTCAATGCAACAATCAGAATTAAGATAAACCTTTTAGCCTTGGAAAGGGGACATAACTCAAACCTGAGTAGTTATCTTGTACCACAACGCTACTCAGGTGGTTAGAAACCTTGCATTGTCCTGCTGCAATGCAAGCCTCAAAACATCTGCATGGCCACTTCACACATCAGCAGCAGTGAAAATTCAAGTGAAATAACATATTCATCAGACCTCTCTTCATTTGAGCAAGCCGTCTGTTTCCACACTGTAACAGCATCTGTGTGCACTGGTGGATGTAACTGAAACACCAGTAGGGCATTCAGTCACTATTTACCCCATGTAAAATTGTTACATAAATTAAGTAAGAGTTTGCTGTTAGATTTTGATTGAAACATTTTCATGACAGTGAAATGGACTCTCAACATGGGTCTGTTATTGCAATAATAGTGGTCTTGTCCCTGTCAAATGCAAAGATAACATTAGCACCCAGCTAACAGTGCACTACCAGAAAGGGTTAACTTGTGACTCAATGATGAGAGGAGACGGCTGGAGGATTTTTTGTTAAGGATGTATTAAGTAAGTTTAATACATCAGCCACAGTCCTGCATATGCACTGCAGGCTCACTCCTAGGCATGCAGTCACTTTCTTACTTCCTAAATTGAGCAAGTATTTAATATTTAATCACTTAATACATTAATAGTTAATTGCTAAGATATTTAATTTTCCCAACAACTAAGGAAGCAGTCCCAGGCCTAACCACAATCGAACTTCTGACTCAGCGAAAGACATCAGCAATGAGGTTTGCTCAGGCTGCCTGCAGCAGATAAGAGCTCATAAATAGCATCATCCATGCAGGCAGTGTTTAACTGTGAGAAGATGCTAAAGATGCTACGTGAGGAGGACAACTGATGTTTGGGTCTCCTTCCTTTAGGCAGAGGAAAGGTGACTTTCATTTTATATTTATCTGTGTATTTGATTTCCCAGGAAACATAATAATAATAATAATAATAATAATAATAATAATAATAATAATAATAATAATAATAATAATAATAATAATCCAAGAAATTCATATTCTGCTATCCTAAAGCCCAATTTCTTGGACTTTGGTGTCTGTTTGTGGTCTTGCTCCCTGTTGTAAATTTCTTGAGGTGACTGCAGAAGGGTACCAAACAAAGGTAGGAGCAAACAGCATCCAAGAAATGGGCCTTCATGGTTTCTCAGTGCCACCAATGCTCCTTCCAGAGGTGAGGCTGAAGTTTGTGGCTCTATCAGAAAACAATTTTAAATGTCTGACTGATGAAAGGTTTCAAGTCCCACCTCAATAATGCCTGATGTTTATTTCACTGTGAGCACCTGGAAACTCCTCCAGTTGGAAAATTTATCTAATATAAGTGATGTAAAGTTCCTTTTTTATTAGAGCATCATTGTCACTCTACTGTTAAGGCAACATAATCAGAAAATAATGCCCTCTTTGCAGTCAGGTCATTGTAAGACATGGATTGACCACTAAATATGTTTCTCTTTCCCTGTGGATCAAGAAGGCAGAATAGACTCTTAATGTAGATATGCCAGTTAGCTACTTTAGGAAATCAAGAAAGGTTGGATTTGTGGGCAAAATCTAATGTCCTAAAGGAATACCTATAATGAGATGTGGATTTCTTTTTATTGAATGGCATTTGCAGTGTCAAACCCAAGATCTGAAAAACTAGTTTCTAAGAATGGAAATTAGTGTGGAAAAAAAATGCGGCACTGTGGGAACCATCCATCAGGAAGACATGCAGTAGCCTCCTTTTTGAACATTCTCTTGAATGAATAGCATATCTGTTTCAATGGCAAAGCAATCATCAGTCAACATTTACTGAAAACTCTGGTGGTGTGGCCATTCTCATAGGGAAATCTCACTATGAGACTGCTAACCAGAAGAAATAAAAATGAATGAGGTTTTGTTCATGAATTCTATTTAGAATTTAGAGACCTCGTAAGCAATGCCAAGAAGCTGAGTATGGCATTTACTTACTCTATTGCATTAGTGGTTATTCTTCACAACCAGTTTAAACCAGCTGTGCCACCAGGACTGCACTGTTGGAATTACACTCCTGTAGTTGCAGGAGACTCTATGTCATGGGAAAAAAGAAAAAAAAAAGAAGCCAGTAGATGATCGCGTGCTGTATGTTACAACTATTTCAACTGCATCTGTTTCCAGCACTTGCTATAAGGGTGATGGCTGGTACTGGTCAGTAGCCCAACAAAAAGTCTACGTTCATTAGCTCAACACAGGGCAAGGCTGACAAACTACAGATGAAGATGTTTTTTGCAGGTCATGTCAGATATTTGTTTTGCAAGTGAGTGATGATTTGACAGAGCTGAGAGATGAGGGACTTGCCCTCTAAATAAATCTTCTGTAGTTGTAGAACTGCCCTTACATCATATAGGCAAATGTTATGTTTCAGGTCATCAGAGCACTAAGGCACTGCCAGCCAGCTGGGGCAGACAGGAGATCACAGATTAGAATCATAAACATTGGAGAAGATCACTAAGGTCATCTAGTCCAAACATCAGCTCATCACCACCATGCCTATTAAACCATGTCATAGATAATCCAATGGGAGACTTACTCATCAGCTTCATCCACAGGGAGCCCTTCCATTTCAAACCGACAGGAGCAGCCATAGTCTTCAAAATCTCTGGGACAAAAGCCACTGACACACTTCATTTTGTTCACAAAGTTGAGCAAGGCAGGGAAGTTCGTGAAGATAGACTGTAGCCAGGTGAAGTGAGAACCCAGACAGTCTGCAAAGAGAACAGTGAGCAAAGGTTTGCCAAGCATGGGTGACACGTCAGTGATGTCAGTGTGAAAGCAAAGCCTAAACCAGGCAGCACAGTAACATGGGGGCACTGAGCAGTGCTCAGCACTAAGCAGTATTTAGGATTGTGGCAGTCTTTGAGAAACCTGCAGTCTCAACAATTCCTGTTCCATTTCAGTGTATCTAAAAGCATATTCCACAGCTGAAGTACAGGTGAAGCACATACTTACCAAAAAATAATGCAACGCTTTCCACATTTTGAAAGACTCCGCTGAAGAATGTGGCATTGTCTGAATGAACAAAACAAAAATATTTTTGAAACTGTAGGTGACAAGAATGGCTTTCAGACTCTTGTTTGTCATGCTTCTGTTGTCAAAACCCTTTGAGATGATTTACTAACTGCATGGTTCCCTGCAATGTTTTGGAGTGTGAGTCATTTAACACTGCAACGTTATATTATACCATAGAAAGTAAAGCTTAAAGCGTTCTTACTCAAGATTCTTTCAGGTGTGTTAAGAAGCTCTGGCAGAAATGCTGGTGGCTCCAATTCTTGGCCACCTACTTCAGCAAACAGATTTGAGAGAAAAAAAGAGATTTAAAAATTGCGAACAAAATAACATATACTTCATTAGGATTCATGCACTGTGTGTATATTGAATACTTTACATTAGCAAGCTGTTTTAGCAGAGCAGTGAAACACTTAGTTCCATCCACACTGAAAATTTACATCCAGAAATATTCTGATAAGTCTCACTGACTTCAACATAATAACCAATCTCTGTTTAACTGCTGGTGATGATATACTAATCCCCATATTCCTTTGCTCTTCTGAATAAAACCACACACTGGGATAAATTATTAAAATTGTGTAAAACTGCTGTTACAAACAACTTGCACCACCCTAGATGTTTCTTTTCTACTCTGTAGCCCTTTGCTCTTCAGTTGCTGGGAGTCATGATGTTTGTGCAAACCTCTCTGCAGCTGCTGTCCCCCTGAGTGCCGACCTTTTCAGTTCCTCTCTTCATCTTCTCTGTACACATCTACACACAACTCCTTCCAGCTGTGACCCCAGAACTCAAACTCAGGGGAAGCCCTTGAGGTTTGGTGAATGGGATTCAGTTTGATTCACATCTGGGTTGTGGAGAGGTTGGCAGCTGATTTCACTCCTAAGTATCATTAAATACATTTCCCAGAATATTACTCTGTAGATAGTATGATAGCTTCCGTATTAGACACATATTTCCCTTAGCTGTTCCAACATGATGCTTCAGGGTTTACTGCTCAGTTGAGCCTCCACCTTTTTCAAACCTTTGCTGTTCAGTTAGTCAGTAGGTTGGGCTGATAATCTATCCTCCCAAAATGATGTTTGCTAAACACAGAAGAGCTGTCATAAGAGCTGAAGCCTCTCAGATTTGTTTTGCTGAGCCCTCATTGCCTGTGCTCTCTTCCTGGCTACATTTTCCTGAAGTTAGTAATTATTTTATTTTCCTTTTCAAGGTGCCACTTCACCATTTCCACACTTTGTTTTTCCCGTTTGTCCTGTTCTGATTTAGTACTTGTTCTTGACCATCTTGCCTATTTTCCTTCTTTGTATCTTCTATACATTTTAAGAAGAAAATGTGTTATTTTCAATTTATTTCAGCTGGACTTTTTATTACAGATATTGTCAAGGGGTTTTGTTGTCTCAAGGATCTAAAGATTGAAGAAAATAAGTAAAGTTAAAATCACAGCACAGCTTATCTCTCAAAATAACAGGCATTTTCTGCAAAAGACTCTGGGGAAGAGCTGACAGTTATCTTGCTAATCTATTGAGTTTTATGCAATAAACAGATTTGTAGGAGGGGGAGGATAAGTGCTGGATGTTTTAGATGTAAGACTTAATGTGATGCTTTGGGAAGATTATAAGATTATACTAGAGGACCTTCCCAGGATTTGGGAGCTTGTCACAATTGTTTTGGAATGAACAAAGTATCATTGGACATAGTCACTATGTCCCCAGCAATACATTCATCAACTTTGGAGGCAGAATGTAAGTAGGGGACTGAAGGAGGTAGGAAAAGGTACTTCATCTCACCGTTACGGTCTCCCTGAATGTCTTTGCCCTAATTAAAATATTTCAGATGAAGAGCAAACCAGCAAAAAATGTCCCTTGTTCCAACAAAATGGAAGAGACAGAGAGGAAGGGACTGCTTTCCTCAGAGCAGAAAAAGCCCCCTGGCATCACAGAACTGGAACAATTCTATTGAAAGCTTGACAGCCACAAGGAATTCACACTCAAGAAGAACAATGTTGTGTTGAGCAAATCAATAGCATTTAATACTGTATATTTACATATGCGTTAAGTCATGCTACTAAAGAAAAGCTTCCCCTTCTTTTTTGACTTCAAACCTGTATTTCCTCTACAATGACAAACATCCTACCCTGAAGCCACAAGTGTCTGTCGAGCTCGATTTTGGAACACTGCACGCTTCCATTCCTCAAACAGAGTGTCTGTCGATGTCTATCTATTTATCTTTAGGCCCTTTCAGCAATGTTTTAGAAAACATAAAAATTCTTTCAACTTGAATGAAACAGAGAAGAGAGTTTACAAAGTCATGTTACAGAGATGCTGGAAGATGTGATTGTTCTAGTACCCTTTATTTGCATGTCATTCTCAGCAAACTTAATTTGCACACACCCAATTACACACAGATATACGAAGCTCCCCTTGAGAAACATCTCTACCACAGAGTCAACTGTTTGGAAAGCATTTAGTTTTTCCAATTCTTTCATTGCTAAAAATAGTATTTCTAATTGTCAGAGAGTCAATGTCAATAAATCAATATTTTCTAACAAGATTGCTTAATTTACTTAAATTTTGATGTAGGGAAAGTAAGAAAATACTTTCTGAATCAATCATTCTCTCTTATTCTTTTTCTAATCTACCTTTTGGGGTTAATGTTCCTGCCTCATTCCCTGCCTAGTCAGTGAAAGACTGTGCTACACAGATCAATCTTTTAAATTGTAGAATGCCCTAAGAGAGTCAGCTTCTCTCACCTTTCTCTACAATCTGCTAAATTGCTTGGCATGTGTCCTGAGGAGACTTGTGTGGTACATCAGCCCTTGGGATTTCCATCTGTATGCCTTACCCACAGAACTTTTTCATCATTTAGATGCAAGGGCCGTGTCTGCGATGTTACTGTGCTGAGAATGCTTTTCAGAAGTGTTATCTCAACAAAGCCAGCAAGAAAAAAAAGATCACTGTGTCTCTGATAGTTTCTGCAATCATGTGTAATTAAAATGTCATTATATAGGGCATGAATGCAGTTATTATATCTGGGAGCACAAACATTGGTTGTGTTAGGAAATGTCAGAGCAAATCCAACCTATTTGATTTCTTCAAGGGAAATCCCATTAGCTCCTTATGTAGATAGCTGCTCATGCACTGATATTTGTTTCAGTCTCAAAGTGGATTCCACATAAGTCTAAATCAATAATCCTTCCTGAAGCCCCAAGTGACCTTGGGCAGCATTTCAAATCTTTACGTTCAGATGGAGGAAAACAACCTAAAAACTGTGGCATAGCCAGAAGGCCTTGGGAGATATTGTCAGAAAAATCTCTGAGTGCACAGATATTTCTGATTATGCTGGTTATTATCAATATACATTGCTGCTTTGGCATTTCCTATCAATGAAGTGGGAATTTGCTGATATCCTTACTGATTTCCATCCATATGCTAGGAGATTTAATGATTAGCTTCATTAATATAATTTCCCCATGTATCTTGTAATAGACTAGTTTATTTACTGACTTTTAATGCGTGTGATTCCTTATAAGAGATGAAACGGTAGGGAGTAGGTTCAGTGCAGAAGTTTGAGCATGCCAAGGTGTTCAACTTTCTTTTCACTTCAAAAATAACCTTGTGGAACAACCAGGAATGCTCTAAAAATACTTCACTTCAATGGCACGTTGTTACTCATTATGACTTCCACACAGCGTAGGGACTGTAGAAATTTGAAATGTTACCTGTCCCTGTCACTGGATCATTGAAAGCTCATTCATCATAGGACAACTAAATGTAAATAGTTACATGCAAGGGAAAAAAAATAGAAAAACTTCTAAGTAAAAATTCAAAGAAACCTCTAACTGAACACAAGGAACCACGTAACGGTTTGCAGAATTTATAGAATTCTTTTTTGATTTTTTTTTTTTTGTTTGCTTGTTTATATTTATTAGCCCCACTAAGTGGTTCTTCCTTCACTACATGCCCTGAGAAAAATAATATATATGTTTTATAACTGCTCCATAGTTAACTATTTGGGTGCTTTTGAGTGCTGAACAACTTCTGAAGGGGTATGTGTGCATTTCTAGAGGTGTATTTCCAAATGCATATACTTAAAACGGTATTTTGTAAAAAATGCAAAATAACCATAAAAATAAATGGTGACTTACCACTGTGCAACACCATGAACATAGATATCAGAAGAGTTCCAATCATTTTTTTATTTGATCCAAATAGAAGAAAATATCACACAGCAGACTGGTGTGCCTGGTGAGTCAATAAAAACAATAGTCAGAATGTTATTTCTTTAATCTGAGTGTAGGATGACATTAAGTTAGAAAATCATTCTTCTGTAGCCTGGCCATACATCTGCTTAATGCAACAGGTTTTGCTCTGTGCACATACTGCATATAAGATCAGTCTTATATATGCTCCACACTTTATCTAATCCCTTTATGAACCTGACTAAAAATATTTACTTCAGTATTGATTTTGATCAACAGGTTCCTCAGATTTCTATAGACAGGGCAAGTCCATTTAGCAATGGCAGGTTTTTCATGGCTTACTTGATCTAACAGTTCTTATAAAGGAACTAACATTCTGGAATTAATTCTACTGAACCGAGCAAGTCTACATTCCTATGTCTTAGTTCTCATCTTATGAATCAAATTGTAGTCACACACTCTGATCAGTCTTGAGACTGATCTAAAGTACCATATATTTTCCCAATCAAATACTGTGCTGTTTGGAAATCTTCAAATTTTGGATGCGTTTGACCTTATGAAAAGGTGTGTAAGGAATTACTCTGAAGCCAAAGTTCTGCACTAACATTCAGTTAATGGTGGAAGACAGATAGATTTTGAACTACCATTACGGTTTATCCTAATTTAAAACAATTTCCTAAGTCAAGCACAGAGTTTTTTACAGCTAAAAAAATATGCATTTATTTTTCAGTTTTCAAAGACTGTTGATTATCTTCCCCAAGTGTAAGGTCAAATAAAAATCTTGTAATGTTGCATCAAAAAGTGAGTTTATAAATATAAGAGCCATAAATATTTATATCCTATTATCTTAAACTTCATACCTGCTCTTCAGGTCTACCACTCTGCAATCCTGTATAAGTTTTCCCTACATTTTCTTCCTTTACCTGTATTATAGAGTACATCTAGAAAAACTTACCTTAATGGATATTATTCGAAAGCAGATGGATGTAAAACAAATGGGTTTCAGCAAAGTTAGTACTAAGTGATTTATACCCACTGGGTATATACCTCACCCATGTGATCAGTCCCCTTATCAAACCCACTTCAACATTTATTAATTAATCCTTCCATGAAGTTCCTGAGATTCATAAAGCCAGGTGAGTAATATAGCTCCAGTCATGTAAAGGATCTATACTGAGAGGTCTTTTCTGCAGGTGCACTCACCGTATAGTAACATGCGCTGATACTCTGTGGCTGTAATTAAATAACAATCATTTCACTGTTATTAATCACAAAATCTCTGGGGCTTGTGAATATGGCTTTAATAGCTTAGTAAGAGGTGGTGCTCAGTGATGAAAGATGAGTGAAAATTTATACAGCTCTAAGCACTGACATTCCTGCAGGTTGAGTAGTCTGCTCTTGTCTATCCACAGTGGCTCCAATCCAAAGCTGAACGAAATCCAGGGTAAGGGTGAGTCCATGATCTTTGGAGCAGGCTTTCCTTCCTCAGGTAGGTGTGCTTTCTGCCAAGTTCAGACACACACACCTTTCAAAGCTGCCATAAGTGAAGCTGAATTGCTGTTTGTCTCAGATATGTGATTTTGGTGAAGGTCAGTTCATCCGTCCTGAATGTCAGCAGAAGGCTGAGGTTGAAACTGATGACAAAGCAGGTCCCAATCAGTGTGGATGGATGATTAACCCTCATGCCACCATAATGTATAGACTTCTGTCAAACCTATGCACTGACGCTTTGTAGGACTGAAGGTCCAA
Source organism: Coturnix japonica (assembly GCF_054131305.1). NCBI lineage: Eukaryota > Metazoa > Chordata > Aves > Galliformes > Phasianidae > Coturnix > Coturnix japonica. The sequence continues at coordinate 7,609,116 of NC_140664.1, read as the reverse complement.
TTATGTGGATTAACTTTTTTTTCTTAAGAGTTGCAGATGTGCTCTTTTTATTTTTATATTATTATTATTATTATTGTTGCTATTTTATGAAGCCTTGGTTTTTATTCTTTCTTTTATTTAGTTTATTTTTTTTCTTTTATTTTTTCAACTATTATTTCTGATTTTCCTTGCGGGCAATTCGAACAGTAAGTCTTGAACAACTGTGACAAGAAAGTTGGCCTTCAGGCCATGTGATATTAGCTTTTTCCACAAGACACATACTGCTATGTGCTAATTCTCTCCCCATGAACACAGAGCATTAGTTCTCAGCCTTTCCAGGACCTGAAAATGGAGATAGCTGTGACCTACACACACTGTCAGACATGCAGTGGCAGACCTATGGAGGTTAACTCTCCGTCCTTGGACTCATATTTCTTCAGGAGAAACACAGAAGCTAATAATTTCTTACAAATGCAAAAGCCTCCGATAGCACAGCAAACAATACAAGTCGAACATGTATATATATAAAAAAACTTTTTCAAAGGGAAGCTTTTTATGAAAATATTTTTCTTTTGATATTTTCTTTCAGTTACAACCTGAAAAACAGAATGTCAAAATGGCTTTTTCCCTCCTCCCTTATGTTCATCTTCTTCCTCAGTTCCCAAAAATGTAATGCTAAGAAAGACTGTAGCAAATAACATACTCATACTTTGAACACACAGATATCTTCAGTGAAACACCAATGCAAAACATCTGCCCTGCAAATACTCTTTTCTTGGATGTTTTAATGGTTTGATCAAGTACTTAGAGTTGACTAAGGAATCGCATTGCTGCAATGTAGCAGAATATAGGATTGTGCAATTTGATCACTGTTTCATTTTATAGAATTATCTTCTAGTTCAACAGAGGTACATAGAAGTAAAATACATGTAAGTCTAAGTGAGCTCACAGGAGGAGAGGAGAACATCTCCTTAGTAGAGCTCTTCACAAAATGTGTTACTAAAGTAATGGCAGACACTTGATTTGGAATTGGGCAGTTCACACAGACTTCCAGAAATATTTGAGTACTTCAGGGTGCTTTTAAATTTTCCTTATTTGTTCACTTTGATTACATTATGTTAATTGGGTACTATTCTAGCAAAAGATATTACACGCACTGTTAAGAATACTTTATAAAATTCAATTTTAGAAAGCCTCCCAAATTTTTTTATTTTATTTTATTGTCTATTGCAGGTACAACACGTATAAAATGCATCCGTTTTTACACACCATTTTCATATTGCTTTGGATGAAGAAAGATTTCTAGGTTAATTTCTGGTTAATAACTTGTTAGACATATTCACAGATGACCTATGTCAATCTGAAAAGAATACAAAAACTGTCACTGTTCCCCAAACTGAAGTAAAATTCCTCAGTGCTCTAGAGTGATTTACAGATGTTCTTAAGGCATTTCTGTTTTAATGCTGGAAGAAAAAAGAATAAGACAGTCAGATCAGGTTTTACAAGGAGAATATAAAAAACATACATGGTTATATAAGTCTGTTGTTTTGTTTTTTTCTATTATCTTAAAAATCTTCATCAGATAGCACTTTGAAGAGCAATCAGATACTCTGTGGGTGTCTAAGACTTTTTGTTATACTTACTGTGGGAGTAAGCAACTCTTTTGACTCTTTCACAGACATAACTTGCATTTTTCAAAAACCAGGAATAGTACTCAACACAGTACCTAAAGCAGTAAAATTAGAAGAGTATTGTTTAGTTGTCTTTCATAGACATAGCTGTATGTACATCACGCTGGTAAAATTGCTCTCTGAATACAGAAATAAAGTCAATATTCTAACCTCTAACTTGGCCATTAGATACTTGGGAAGATTTAGCTGAGCTCTATTCACTGACTGGTGAAAAAAAAAACAGGTCATCACCCTGAGGCTCCATCTGGGACTCAGCCAGTAGCCACGGAAAAATTTCTCCTTGGAAGGAGTGTTGAGGCATTGGCACGGGCTGCTGAGGTAGGTGGTGGAGTCACCATCCCTGGAGTGGTTCAAGAAATGTGTAGATGTGGCACTGAGGGACATGGCTTAGTGGGTATGGTGGGGATGGGTTGGTGGTCACGCTAGATGATCTTTGTGGTCTTTTCTAACCCTAATGATTCTATTATTCTAGGGACTCAAATTGCTGATGACTGAAAACTGTCACTGGAAAATGTATGGTGGAGTATTTTAAGAAGACAGAAGTAAATTAAACTGCTGCTAGATTTTACCTCATTGCATCCTTTATGGAATGTCTTCTTTGGCCAGCACAGAGGCACAGCTGAAAAAACCTGCAAAGTTCCATCAGACAGGGATTGATCTTCTGCAGAATGATGGTGACAGGAGGTGAGGTCATGTATGGGTCTTTGAGCATCGCCTGTGGACACCCTAGGAGAAACAGAATCATAAATTAGTTCAAAGAATTAACCCATACAGTTTTGTGCAGTAACTTTTCTGGGCAAAGGGAAACATACGGATTAACAGGTAAGTTTAAGTCAAGTCTGACTGAGGCAGATAACTGGAAAAGAATGAACACACAGACTGGCACTTGCTTGAGTGAAAGCAAAATGTGATTATAATTTCATTACTATTTATCACTTCCAGTAAGTTACTGAAATCATTGTTGCTTTTACTTATTACAAATACAAGGAACGAGTCTAAAGATGTAATTCATTTATTAATAACTTTCCAGATGGAGGTCCAGTTGGCACCATAGCATCAGTTTTCCACAGCAGAAAGCAGTGAGATGAAGAACAGCACAACACACTTACTACATTTGATCTTTTCTCTACACAAGCACTAATATAACAGTCATTTCCAGTTCAACAGTTTCCTACACTCAATCTCTGTATCTGAATCTTGGACTTTAAATAACAGACTTAATAAACAATTAACCTTGTTCTTTTAATCTCCTTTTTTATCCCCATTAAGAAAATGAACATAATTTATGCAGGGGTTGCTGCCTTCTCACTGTCCATCTCTCTAGTTATCTTGCATTTTTTACTTTCTCTTCCACTACCTTGAATAATCAGCTAATTTCAGACATAATTTTAGGGGGAAAAAAAATCCTCTCGGTAAATACCTTCCTAGAGACTACAAAACTGACAAGAATCTGGAAGAAAAAAAGGTCATTTTTTGCCTGCACTGAGAGGAAGGTAGGAACAATTTCTCCGCTTTACTTATTTGTCAGCTGCCAGTTGGTTAATCATTTTTTAATTTCAAGTGACAACCACTATATTGCTTGAACTTAAAAGAAATGCAGGAAAATAGTATATTGAGTTATGGGCTGCCTCTCCCCTCTCTGGCAACAACTGAAAGGAAAATATCTGTATTATTCTGTTCACTTGAATCTTCTGCAGTCAGCAGTGAGAGGTAAACATTTGCACACAAAACACTTCATCCCACCAGGCAATGCAGCTGTGCCAGGCTGCAGATGGATTAATACAACAAAATAGGTGATGGCAGATTGTAAGTATTGCTTTGTGGTTTTTCAGCGTGAAATACAATCTCCTTTCAGACTCCCTTTCTGTCATAGAAAAGAAAGGATGAAAATGAGGGAAATAGAAAAGGCAAGGCAAAACTGATGCTGCTTTCAGGTTTTTGGGTTTTTTTTTCAGTGTTTTTCTTCTTCATGTGAAGAGAAAACCTTACATTAACCTTAATCTTGTCTTCCTGAAACCATTACTCTTCTATGCATAATCTTATGTCTTTTGCCTTTACTTAACAGTTATGTTACAGTTGGTAAAAATCAAAGGACTTGACAGAGAAAGAAATGCAACATGTAAAAAGTGCTAAAAGGCAGCTGGGCACAGCTACAGCTGGTGTGTGCTCACTACTGCTTTGTGAATAAAGTAACACTGCTCTGAAGAGGTGATGTTGTGCTTTTGTGCCTTTGCCTTTCACACACTGGGGTTGGGGAGAGTGAATGAGGGGAGCAGGGCAGCAGCAGTGGGGATGCTGGCTGGCTACTCCATTTGTGAAATCAGTAGCAGGCTTTAGACACATGTTCAGATAAACTGCTGTATGTGCAGAGTATAATCCCTTTAGACAGCGTAATTGTGTTCCCAGGTTCACGTCTCATGTGCTTTACAGCTTTGGGCTGTCTCATGTTACGTGATAGGAGAGGCTACAGGGGTTAAATTTAGACTAATGAAGTTCTGTTGAAATGCGTCTCACTTGTCTAGTGCTGACAAGAAGTTTAATATAAAATGGCATTCATGGGCAGGAAGAAAATAGAGGCACTGCCAAGCTCAAAGAGATCTGTTATGAGATGATTTACCTTTGACCAAAGCTTGCCCAAAGTATCAGGAATCATGAAGGAGAAATGGGTAGGTCTTATAGCTACTGTAGTCTTGGTTGCCTCTGAAAAATGGCTACTGTCTGAGTGTCACAGACACTGCACAATTCTCAGCTGAAATTAGTCAGTGTTGGGCAAGAGGGAGCCCCATTTCTCTCAATCTTAGCATCTTAAAATCACAGAACCATCAAGGTTGTAAAAGAGCACTAAGATCATATAGTTCAGCCATCAGCCCATCACCACCATGCTCAGTAATCCACATCCCGCAGTTCCACATCTACATATTCCTTGAACACCTCCAGGGATGGTGACTCCACCACCTCCCTGGGCAGCCTGTTCCAATATCTCACCGCTCTTTATGAGAATATATTTTTCCTAATATCCAACACTCCAACTTGATGTTTTTTCTTATAATGAGAGGCCCAAAGCTGAAAACAGTACTCAAAATGCAGCCTCATCCGTGCTGAGTACAGGGGGGACAATTACCTCCCTTCTCCTGCAGGCTGCACTATTTTTGCATGTACATCACCATCATTTGACACCGCCTTGTGTTTTTTTCTCTTGATGGCAATTAAAAATGACTGATGTCTTGCTTTAATGAAGCACTCTTTGTGTTAATAACTGAACATCAGAGCATGTGGCAATGAGATTTCAGTACAGACTGTCCATTAAAAAGTATCTCAGTGTTGCTGGGAGTAATTAAAATTGCTAATAGCCACACTCCAATGTGTTTTAATGTCTCCACCAAAGTGGGTGCTCACCATCCCGTCTAACAGGCTTTAGATCTTTACTCAAGCTGTGTGTTTTGCCAGCAGAAATTCTGTTCTTTCTAAATGTAAATCAAATGACAGCAATTTCAACGTGGATTCAGTTACGTAGGAAAGAGAAGTAAAATAAAAAGTTGAAAGTTAAACAAATTGCTCTGATTTTCATTTTTAACAATAATTCCATTTTAAATTAATGCTGTGTTTACATATGACTGTATTTAATGCAGAAATTCTCTTTCAATTAAAGACTCATTTAATTTTCTGGTAATTTCTTATACCTTTTTGTAAAGAGATTTATTTTATGAATTCTGTTCATTAATTCCTACAGATTCAGATTGATACAAAGACATTTTCAACTAGAAATTTATTGTAATACACCCTCTTTTAAGATTTTTTGTTTTTAAGAAATTGACTTGCTCAAAACAGGCAACAGGAGAAACCACAGCTGTTTGTGCAGAGCTTTGTTTTTGTCCTGTTGAAATTTCTGCACTGCTGTTACAGGCAGGTAAGTGACCAGCCTTTACAGCAAAGAGCCCTGTCCACTAGGAAGAGGATATCAGCTTCCTCTGACTCTGAGATTAAATTTTGCTGCCAGTGAAAAGCAGTATTGTGGCTACTGTGAATAACTCAGGCTTAAAATATCCCTTTCTTCATGCTACAGCAAGCTCTCACATTTTATTAATCAGCATGCAAAGTGAACAAATAAATATAATATAAATAAATCTACTTTTGTGATTGAAGAAATTGCTTCCTCGATTTCCTTACACCATCAAGAATGAAAAGAAATCAAATTGTATTAATATGATTCGATGCTGGTTCATCTTCTTCGTGCAACCAATGCCACATGATTTGGTTTCCAGTGTGATCACTGGGAGCAAGGATACCAGAGGCCCTGGAAGTACTAAATGTATCTGCAGGATGTGATGTGTAAGTGGGTTGGTTGAACTTCAACACTCATATGCTCAGCATCCAAAGTCAGGGCAGGCTCTCCTAGAGTGCAGAAACCCTCTCTGACTTTGGATCAAGTCAAGCTTTCGAAAGGATGTGACCTCTTTCTAAATATTTACACAGAAATATAATTTTACTGATCACATGACTAGATTATATTTATAAGTGGAGTAGTATATCATAATATGTGCACTGCTTTAAGCTTTCATATTCTAATTCATTAGGCATATAAGTAGAAGAACTGAACTCTGCTAAAAATTGAGCTAATAATGACCCCTCTTTAGTCCAAGAGGGAATTCTCAGCACTGAAAACTCAGGGAAATTCTGGAGGTTTCATATGACGAGGACTGACTTAATCATTTCATTTGTACCAACAAGTAAATTTGAAACTTGCCCACTTCTTTTGGAACAAATGAATTCTATGATTCTTCAACAGCCCTCCATGTTAAAATGGAGAACATACAGAATATGCAAGTTAACTCTGTCATCATAGCAGAATTTCTGTATTCAGTGTGAAATTATGTATGATACAGACACACGGAAGTAATCTCTTGGATGTTTGGGGTGATTTACACATATAATAAGTACTAAAATATACATTAAAGATGCACGTTTTTTTCTGGATGGAAAAAATTGCATGCTGGTGTATATTCAGCCAGGCTACTATTTTTGCAGCATGAGGTGCAGTCACTTACGTGCAGACGAATGAAGTTTCAGTATCAGGCCAGGTTGGTGAGGTGGAGTTGACAGAACTGAGGAAGGCAAATCTATAGGATGGAGAAGAATGTAAGAGGCCTTGATGTATTAAAAAAACCTTGATCAAGAGCAACTGGAAAACAGCTAAAGTCGCAAACCAGTAATAAACACTTCTGTAGATACTGATATAAAAGTGCATTCACACTTTCTATTGTGTGATAGATTTGTGATAGATTTCTATCACTACTATTCTAGTAGATGATATTTTCTTTTTCAGAAACGTGCCAACTTGCACACTTTGTTATTATCCCAACTCCATCTCACCTTGCTCTGTTTGTATCTTATTGCTGGCATCTTGAGGTGGCACAGTCTGCATCCAAAACATGTTTGTATCAGCTACAAGAAGAGAAATAAGTGCTTCATTTCATTCAGAAACTTTGTTTTTTTATCTGTTAATGAGAAATCATGTATAAGATTGCTGAACAGTCAGGTCCTTACGCAGTACTTTCAAAGGCATAAAATGATGCCAAGACGAAAAAGGAAGAACATATGTATTCACTAGATCTTGGAAAGTGTATTGGCCAAGAAAAGATAGGATTTCAAGATGTTTCATCTACTGGAGATCCAGAGAAGCAGTTCTGTATTGCTTTTTTCATAGATCTGTCCACTAGGTTTGGAGCAAAATGTGAGCAAATAATTGATTGGCAGGACTTGGTAGTCCCCAAAAGGACTAAGAAACTACAGAACAGTCCCTCTAACTTCTTTTAGCACTTCTGTGATACAGGTATTTCCTTACTAGTGACCCAGAGCAAGTCACCCTGAAGGTTGTCCAAAACTCCATCTCTGATATGCGTTTTGGGATGGACTTTTGGACAAACTCTAGTGGAGTTTAGTAAGTGTTGGTCCTCCATGTTGAACTCACTGGGGCTGGGCTGCAAAGCTGGTGATGTGACTAAGGTCCTCTCAGCAGCAGGAGGGGCTCCAGCTGTGCCTCGTGGTCTTGAAGTGTCTACATACAGTGGTGGAAACCCTGATGCCTTCACACTAACCATCTTTGTCCATGGTGGGGGCCTTGTGTTGGAACTGTCCTTTCCTTTCAGGGCAAGAGGAGTGCTAGTACCTGGAAAAGCAGAAAGACAGAGGGTACCAGCAAGAATAACATGCTGGGAGACAATAAATCCCAAAATACACCCAGAAAATCCAATAAATCCTAAAATATACACAGGAAATCTCATCTACTCCTTGAGTACTAGCAGGTCCACTAGCATATCAGATTCAATTTTTCACTTCATCTTAAAAATTATTTTCTTTTATAGTTTCTTTACAGGAGAAAATACGTGGAGTGCCAATAAAGCTGGATTCTTTGACTGAGAACATTTCAATATGCATTTTTTCATAAACAAACAAACAAACAAACAAAAAGAAGACTGAAGGAGATGGACTTGTTCAGTCTGGAGAACAGAAAGCTCTGAGAAGACCTGACAGCAGACCTCCAATACTTAAAAGGAACTTGTAAACAGGAGGGAAATCAATTTTTTTTCATGGATAGGTAGTAACAGGACAAGGGGAAATAGTTTTAAATCAAACAAACAAACAAATAAATAAATAAAAGGGAGGTTTAGACTACATTTCAAGGGGAAATTCTTTACTCAGAGGGTGGTGAGGCACTGGCACAGGCTGACCAGAGAAGCCGCAGAGTTCCCAACCCTGGAGGGGCTCAAGGTCAGGCTGGGTGGGCCTTGGGCAGCCTGAGCTGGTGGGTGGCAGCCCTGCCTACAGCAGGGACTTAGAACTAAACAATCTTTAATATTCTCTCCAACCTGAGCCACTGTATGATTCTGTGATCTAGGTTCTTTTCTACTGAGGGAATTACTGGCCTGATCTGCTTGTTAAGACTTTTATTAAGTTTTTTATATTAACTTTTATTTATAGTTTAACATCACAATGGTTTAAAGCAAATATATGCTGTTACTTGTCAAGACATTAACAAAGGATAATATAAATTTAAGTCTGACAATATTTACTCACTATTAAATGTCCATGGATGCTCTGCTGATGGATCCACAGTTTTGTTTGAGTCTTCCTGTGATTTCATGAAACTTGAAAAAACAGAATCTATATCTTTAAGGTGTGAGAAGATAGATAGGGTTAGTAGACTCAGTATCTATGGCAAATTACATGTCGGAAAGGAAATAAATCAAGCTGTAATATAAAAGAAACAACTGCTTTCCTTTTAAAAGAAAATCTTTTAGCAAGTACCTTTGGTCTTTTAGTTTTGTGGGTTTTTTTATAGTGTGTGAGAAACATTCTGCAGCTTTCAGCACAGGTAAACTTGTCACTGATTCCAAAGTCACCCAGTCAGTGATAGGTGGAACATCCATGCTGCACAATGGGTGAGTATATTTGACTCCTTTCTGAAGGTTATTCATATAAAAGCAGATACTCATGCTGAGAGTTAAGGTGGATTATAAAATCATAGAAGAATTTGATTTGGAAGGGACCTTTAAAAATCATCTAGTTCAACTCCACCACACTGAACAGGGATGCCTACATCTACAGCAGATTGCTCAGAGCCCTGTCCATCCTGACATTGAATGTCTCCAGGGATGGGCATCCATCACCTCTCTGGACAACCTGGCTACTCATCTGAATCAAATGTATCACAGACACAGAGCTTCACCAGCTCAGCTCTATTTTTTGTTCCTCGCATTGAATATTTAGATGTCTGTAGATTTTACTTAGTTTTGCAAGATGGAGAAGGAACATTCATTGCAAGTGCTACCCAGACATGGTTTTCATTGTAGTTGCTGTTTCTTTTTATTCCCTGGGATGTGCTTACCTAGGTCAGAAGATGTGTTACTGGAAAATGTATAATTAATAACAGGAGATTTCTCTAGTATTTCCCAGAAGTCAGACAGATTTCTCCCTGCAAAAATATATGATAAAAAATATGAACTTGTTTCTGATATGTCATCATGTTAAGTAAATAAGGCAGTAATTGTGTTGGAATGGTTTTTGAGTTTACCTGTTTGACCTGTCATCACACAGATGTAGATACAATCTGAATCATTGCTCTGACGGACTGGAAGACAAAGAAATGCAGAATAGATTACTGTCACTAGCTTTCATTACATGATATCATCTTAAGTATTGGAAAAAATAAAACTGAAATGGCATGTGGATACTACAGTTGAACAAAAATTTTCTTTCAGACTTGATTTTGGCAAAGAAATCCAAATATCAGTATTTCCTGGAGAAATATTTCTATATAATTAAAATTCTAAATTACTAGTATGCTTACAAAGAAAACAAATCTTCAGAAAAATATTGTATATTATTATTTCTTGGAGGTCAAAATTTCCCTAGATAACAGCACTCAATTATAATGTACTGAAATTTCAAAGAAAAAACAGATGCTTGTAGAAGATCACACTGCTCCTATGCATCTGTATTAAATATACAAACTACATATGTATTTTTTTTTTCTCTAAGGAGTTGGTCTTGGGGCTTTTTTTTTTTTTCTTTTTCTTTTTTTTTCTTTTCTTTTCTTTTTTTTTTTTTCTTTCTTTTTTTTTTCTTTTTCTTTTTTTTAACAGCCACAGGTCATGCTTTGCTAGATAAATTACGCTGAATTAGAGTAATAGGATTTTATACACATTTCTATGCCTGTTACCATACCAGGACTAAAGCAAATAAAGCAACAATAAATATTAAAGAATAAATACAAACCTGAGAGAATAGAAGTAGATTTGAAAATTTCTGTGAGGTAACTGGTAGAGTTTCCAATAATGTCAACAAGCAAAGCAGTGAAATCTAGACAGCAAAACAGAGAAAAACACTGTAAGAGATATAAGAGATTATATCATTGAATCAAAGCTGGACACAGATGAACAAGTCAAAGCAAGTCCTGGTCAAGGGTTGAGGGACACAGATGGACAAGGCCAGAGCCAAGGAGAGAGAGATAAGCTGGAAGCAGCCTTTTGTGTGGGCTTATCTCAAGGAATATGGACATCTCAGGTGGTGCTGCACATGACTCTTACCCAAGGACCCAGGAATGTTACGTAGGAAGGGAAAAGGAGGATAAATGAGGGATCAGCAACCATGAAGTTAGGTTTCTGACATTAGATTTCTTACAACCTGAGACCTGCATGCTGAAGAAGATGCCTGCATGCTGAAGAACAAGAGAGGTTTTCTAACATCAGATTCCTCACAACGTGATGCCTGTGTGCTGAAGAACCAGGTGTCTGCCATCAGATCCATCATTGTGGAAGTCCTGCTTGCTGACAGACTCTCCTGGACCTGCTACCTGACTTACCCTGCGGCTTCTTCCCTCTACCCACCTGCTGCCCAAGGCTGGCCATGCTGCTGCTGCTCTTCTCCTTCCCCCTACCTGCGCTTTTGCCTTGGACTGTACGAACATCTTGCAAATGGACCACTGCTGGATCCTGGTGGTGACTATCCCCACTTTACACAATTCTTGCCTCTTTCTATCTTTTCTATCACCTGCCTTTCCTTCCCCATCACCCTAAATCATCCATCCTTCCCTATCTCCCTGATTAAGACTTGTAACAAACAGCTCAGACCAACATTTGAACCATTGTTTCTTAGTCTCACGCTGGTTATACATATACTGAAGAACCTCCTCTCTCTCCTATAAATTGGAGTGAGACAAACACACATTCCAAATTGACATTGGCAAAAATAAACATAAATGCATTTTGAATACATGCTTGCACATGGAAATGTTTGAAACGTAAATGTTCAGAACTTTTCTGCTGAACAGGAGTAGACTTAGGAAGCCATTGGTATACTCATTTGATTGCCAGTCTCCCTTGCATACCAACCTGTCAAGTCATTTGTCACGTTGTTTAAACAGTAGCAGTAGTGCATAGGGAACTTGCCAGGGTCAACATTTTTCAGGCTAGAAACTGTAGAGAGAGAAAATGGGTGTCTTGATGTGTAGCCACATGGGGGGGGACAGCTCTTGCACTGGGCAAATGCACTCACTGTTATAAATGGTGACTGACACTTTGTGGAAAGCAAACGAGCTGTAGGACGTGATGCTTAGCAAAGAGAAGAGCTTTCTGGTACCTGCAGAAACACGTGCCCATGTGATTAGCAGTTGGAACAAATTATGCAAACAGAATGTTTTGGCTCTGCTCATTTGATTTCAAAAAGACTCCTGAGATACTGATATGATGCAGATGTCTGAGACTCAATTCCTTTTCATTACCACTGAGGAATGGTTCATCTGTACTACTTTCTTAAAATAAATAAATAAAGCAAGCAAGCAAACCTGCACTGGATTACATAGTGCTTTCTAAAGGCATCCCATATGTAATTATGCTGTGCCTATCTGTAAACACACTAATTTATAAATTCTTTGGGGTAGGAAGACATCTGCTTTAAAAAGTGCAAGTGTAACTTGCTTTGAGAATTAGTTTTGGATGCAGACAGCGTGCATTTGTGGCTTCTGCTAACACCACCAGTTCTTTATCTCCTAAATTGCCGCTGGCAGCCTGTTATCTCCCCACCCACTGTAATGTCACCTCTTAGTGACGTGCTCAGCATCCCATTCACCAGTTCTGTCAGATTAACAGCAGCCAGATCCACGGACTTTGCAGGCAGTTCTGGAAAAGAAAGAGTCTCTGGAAATGGCTGCTAATCACCTGTTTGTACAAGGCAAAATGCTTCCAGAATGAGAAAACAAAATGAGCAGTTTATGTACTGGGGCTGTGAGGAAATGAATAAGCCAGGAAAGCAGAGATAAGTTTGGAAAAATCACAAGATAGAGTGAACAGTGCAATGGTACCCAGAATTTAGGCAGTGCTCTGTGCCATCTTCTGCCTTGGGCATGCTGGAGGTGGCAGAAGGGAGCAGCGTCTGTGTGCCCATCCAAGGGAAAAACAGAGCACACAAACACAGGAAATCCTCCTCCCTTTCCACATTGCTACATGGAAAAGGGATGTGAACGCAGTTGTTGGGTTTTTATATTATTATTCAGTTAACTTGATGGCTATACTACTTCTGCAGATTAAATTAAATCTGCTGAATGTTACTTCTTTTTATTTAAAGGACGTTTATTTTCTGCTGATGTTGCTTGCCTACTTCTCCCAGGTCTGAACTTCATCCATACCATGAGGTGATGAAGAAGCAGAGTGGCAGGGTGCCTGTCTGTGTGCAAGGAGGTCTGTGAGCGCATGACAGAGAGGAAAAACAGAGCAGGATGGAAAAAAAAGCACAGAAAGCCAGAATGAAGGCAAAATCAAATTTGGAAAGAAATACAATTTTCCAGTGACATCAGTAGTATTTTTAACCAGATCTAAACAAAGCTCGTGTGAAGCTGTGTTGGAACAAATGAGCATGACAATGACAGAGCAGAGCACTGCAAGACACATCCCCAGAGACAACAGAGGAGCCCACCTTTGGTTGGAGGGCTCTGAAAGGAGTGTAATTAAAAAGAGGTACCAGTTATTCACATTCCCAGAGAAAGATCAAGTTGGCCATGGATCTGCATATTCTGGGGCAAAGAGCCCTTGCAGCAGAGGTGGCTGTATATGGTCTTCACAGGGTAAATGCCACCCCAGTTCAATGCATCCCACTCCCATCAATGCCCATGCACAGGGTCAAGGATTCCTGATGTGCTGATGTTACCTGCAGTAGCCAGCACTGCCACTTGCTTCTCTCTCTTGTTTTCTCTTCTTACGCATGAAGCTGTGAAGCAAAGAAAGAGTCTGAGAAAAAAAAAAAATATGACCCTGTTGAGCAGCCAAGTATTTCTCACTGAAACTCTCTGCTGGGATGACTTTGCTGCTCTTATTCATTATGGCACAGAAACCAATGGACACAAGCACTGCAAAGTAGTACACCAAGCATCCATAACAGCAGTACGTCAAGTGCCTAGGAATAAATGTTTCCCAAAAGACCTTCCTGATCCATTAGCTGCCAGATAAATTAGGAAAATAAATTAGTTATCAGAGTTCGCCCTCTTAACTCAAGAATCAAAAACTAAAAATTAGTAGAAGACTGTTTTCACAGATTGATCTGGGCTTGTACTCAACATTGACTGACAGGGATGAAGTATAATGATGCTAACTCAAAAGAGATCTACATGGGCTACATGTAAGTTTGTTATGAAGAGCAGATGTTCAAGGCTGTGTTTTGGGAAACAGACTGGAGTGGGGCTCAGCAGATAAAGATCCTTTCCAGAATTCTCTCAATAATGAACAAGGGAAAGATGCAATGTAGTAATGCAGACACTGCCAACAGGTTGAAGTGCAGGACTTTGCCCTACCCCATCAGTGGAGAGCTGAGAGCCTCCAGAGAGATTACTGAAAAGAGCCAGTGCTTGCTATGTTGAACTCCCGTGGAGCTGGTGCTGAGCAGGGTTTGCTTCAGTGGTGGTGCTCCTATCAACCCTACAACACAGTGGACAGAGCACCCACCGGCAGTAGGAAGCCTGGGTCCAGTTTCCTCCTCAGCCAGAGGAAAACTGGAGGACCAGAAAAAGCAGAAGGAAGAGAAGATGTGACTACACAGTCTAACTGGTTTTAACTAAATAAATAAAACCTAGCTTCTTTTCCTTCTTACAAAAATCTAGATCTTTTACAGAAGACAGTCTCAGGATATATTTCTCCTTCTCTGTTTATCTACATATGTATACAAGTGAAAAATAACCTGTGGATAATCCATGGTACAAGGTCCATACAGTTCTAATCAGCTGCATTAACATCTCACTTACTATGTGCTAAATTTGGACTGGCAATCTAGCTGGTAGGTCAAACCATCAGACTTGCCTGTGCAGCATGAAAGAACAGACAACCAGTCCTGCCCTAAATGTAGAATGGAGAAATCTCTCAGGCCATGGGAGAAGCTGAGAAGAAGGTACCTTTGTTGTTCCCCAGGGAGCACCAAATCATCATCCTTACCTATGTTCCAAACAAGAAAGAGACATAGAAATCCAAGACTCAACTTTGCTGGCATATGCCAATAGGGCCACCGCATCATGGATTCCAATTTCCAGTGGTTTTGGCTGCTCTAGGAGAAAGAAATACTGTTTTGGTATTGTTACTGCTTATAATGTGTGATTTGCTCCAACACTTGTCCCAGAATGATATGACCAGGGGAGAAATACCAGCCACATTAATAGCAAAAGAAGATTAGTGATGAAAATGGCAAAAAAACAGAAATGACAAAATCAGTATCTTTTGTTTGTCATATAGCAAATAGGTCTTAAGTTTTGAGTCACACTGCTCTTTACTGGGACTCAAAGAATCGTAGAATCACTCAAGCTGGAAAATATCATCTAGTCCAACAATCAACCCATCACCACTATGCCCATTAAACCACGTCCCTCAGTGCCACATCTCCATGTTTCTTGAACACATCTTGGGATGATGACTTCACCACCTCCCTGGCTAGCCTGCTTCAGTGCCTCTCCACTCTTTTAGAGAATAAAGTTGACTCAAGGGACAAAAACACAGCCAACAACATGGATGCCTCTGTACTGCCCTGCAACATAAAGCTTGCCTTGGCTGGAGGGTCTTTGCTGCCCAGATTGGGAGAAGAGCCCAAACTTATGCCTTTCATGGAGACTGTGGCTGTGTGGCAAGAGGGAATCTCAAATACAGGAGGTGGGAAAGGAGGACAGCCCCTACCCCACTTACCTCCCCTTGGAGATGTCAATCAGTGTATTTGCTAAAGTGGATCAGATTTCAGTACTTATTTATTTATTATGTCCCATTGTTGTCTGTGGTAGGACAGGGAAAATTGTTTAGCTTGGTGCAGTGGACTTGGTGCAGTGTGCTAATGCAGAACTTGGGAGGGCTTGTTTCCATGGGGCAGAGCAGGGAAGTCTGACAAATGAAAGAACTGTCTTAACAAAACACACTGGGAGAGAGGAAAAAAGGAGCTGTTGAAGGAGGAAAAACAAAAAACAAAATAAAAATAAAATAAAAATAAAAATAAAAATAAAAATAAAAATAAAAATAAAAATAAAAATAAAAATAAAAATAAAAATAAAAATAAAAATAAAAATAAAAATAAAAATAAAAATAAAAATAAAAATAAAAATAAAAGAAGAAAGAAGCACAGGGCTGTGCTTAGAAGCATCCAACAGGCACTGAGAAATGATTTCCTGTGCTTTCCTGACCCACTGAGCTGCTTCTCCACACTGACAGCACACAGAACCTTTTCCACATACAGCACTGCTTTGCAGCATGAATTCAGAGCAGGCATTAGCGTGGCCATTATATGCACATTTAACTGGGATATCATTACATGCTACAGACTCAATCTGTAAATATCTAGTGATTTGAATATCAATCAAACCTGGAAGGATGGATCATAAGCCAAATTCTTTTCTAAAATAGAAATATTAAGTAATATTGCTATGGAATCATTGGAAAATTTTCCATTTGTAGGAGAATGTTCTGACTGATTTCCAGGTTTATCTCTGTGGTGTCCCCTGACCATCGTAAGTGCTTAAGAAGAAATTGCAGATAAACTTTAGTACTAAGAACAGTGCACTTTGAAGACTGCCACTACTTCTCAGCTGCTGAAGGCTGGTTTAAATTTGAAGCATTAGATTTTCACTGCTTTGCAAGATCTTTTCAAGCATTAACATATTTGTGCTGTCCAATTAAATTTTAAAGGTATCTGTGAGAAATACTCCAGGAACTTCTGCCTGAGCCTTCTTATCTCCCAGTGCTGTGCTTAATAGCAGTATTAGCTCTCATGATGTATGCCGTGCTTGTGCTGCTGTGCTTATCTGATTTCCAATTTTTAGTCTATCAGGACAGGACTTTATTGCTTTGTAGCTGTATCTTTTTTTTTGTTTGCCACTACAAGCAGCACTACTGTGATGACTGAAATGCGTTCTGGATCATAAATAGGAAACCTTTCCCATACTCCAGTTCAAAATCACTAACAAGTTCCACTTCAAACGATAGCAAAATTCACAAGCGTTGAAGGAGCAGGTGTCACACAACCACAAGCAAACGGAACAGTCCCATGAACTGACTTTCAATTAATGTTTGCATTTCAAACATTTATCAGATACAAGTTGCAGGTCAGGCCTTTAGCTACAAATTCTCCTTAACCTCTACCGCATGCAGTAATCCACCTCTTGTGTTGATTTTAAGCTGAACATATTAGAATACATTTTACTCATGATTGTTGATCCATAGTTCTCTGGGCTGCTGAACTAGGAAGTTTAATCCAGTTCAAATTCCACTTATGTACTCATTAAAACCTCTTCTTAAATACTTCTGTGCTATTCTAGATTAACTGTTTCTGTGCTACTCTAGATTAATTTTAAAACAATGTGGTTATGAGCTATGCTTCGTTTGAACTCATTTTTATGCGGTAGGCAATCATGAAGTTAGAATTGTTTTGTGTTTTTTTTTTTCTCCGTACAAGCAGAATGCAAACAGATATCAAGTAGTTCTCCTGTACCTTCACATTAAACAGAGCAAAATGGAATTTAAGAGACCAAAGAATTGTTGTTGTTGTTTAAAAAAAAGAAATTCCTTGATAATTAACTTTGTTACTTTTCTTCAGTCTCACCACCAAAACATTTCATTTTTTATGTTCTCACTCAACAATAGTAGCACAGACAATATGATTCCTTCCAAACACATTTGAAACTACTGATATTTGGAATAGCTGATATCAACTTACCCGCCTTATCTCAACAAAGATGATTATCTTCAGAGCCTATATAAAAGAGGAGGCTATCGCCAGGTCTTAATAATCACTTAGTGAAAGACTTGTAGTAGACAGGCTTGATAATCTTGCTTTAAAATCTTGTAAAAATTGTCATCCTAATCCCAGAAGGACCAACTGAAGGTAACACAATCATAAGCAAACAAAGTGCCCCTTGAATCCCTCATGGAATGACACTGTAGCAAGCCAGGTCAGGGCTGGAAGATCCTTTTGGCAGCGATAACTTGAACTGCAAAGTAGAAGGATGGTTGTGTTGTTTCCCCCTCCCCCCCTTTTAAAGGGACAGCTTGTTTTACTGCAAGTAGGCCAGTG
The DNA here is from genome assembly GCF_054131305.1 of Coturnix japonica. Lineage (NCBI taxonomy): Eukaryota > Metazoa > Chordata > Aves > Galliformes > Phasianidae > Coturnix > Coturnix japonica. Next base: position 7,591,363 of record NC_140664.1, on the reverse strand, counting down.
TCACCTGAGAAAGGGACAGGTTGGCCAGGTGAAGACCCTTTGAAATAGCTTTATCATACGTGGGGTAGCAATTTAACAAGAGGCATTGCTCAGAGAATTGTGAAGATACCTGCTGTGTGTATTAACTGTAGAAAATGAAATGGAAGAAAACAAGCTGACAGGTGCACACACACACATGCTCAGTCTTACCTTTATCTACTTGCACTTTGCCTTTCACTTTGACCTTAATTTGTGCCAGGGGAGGTACAGGTTGGATATTAGGAAAAAATTCTTCTGAGAAAGTAGTATTGGAATGGGCTGCTTAGGGTGACGGTGGAGTCACCATCTCTGGAGGTATTCAAGAAAAGGGTAAATGTGGCACTGAGGGATGCGGTTTAATTGGCTGGTGGTGATGGGTTGATTGTTGGACTAGATGGTCTTAGAGGTCTTTTCCAACCTTAATAAATCTATGATTCTTATAGTACATGAAAATATGTAATGTATTGTAACCAGTGGGATGTTATTGTGTCTAGAATTTTCTGATACTTTTTTATGTGAATCATGACTAAATAAGGAATTTGGAAACCTTTTTTCATTGACTAGACTCACCTCGCTTGTACTGACTTAATTACCAGTTGCTCAATATCTCATTAACAAGACTGGAATGAAAGTCCTCTCTGTAACAGATGACAAAAACAGGTATAGCCAAGAAAATGTGTGTACCGGGATCTGTTCCAACCGTTTGATGTTTGGATGTTTGGCTATGAGGATAATTTGACTTTCAACAGGTTGTACCTCATGCTGTGTTTTACCCTGGGACCCTGTAATTTTAACTTTGCTCAGCTGCAGAGCAATGCTCAGGTGTCTGAGCAGGGACATTGTGCACCCCAGCATGGACTCTTCAGACAATATTGCGTTCTCACTCAGAGCATCACTTGGAGCAAGCAGCTTTCTCAGGAGTATAGTCTTTACATGCCTTCTTTCTCCATTGTCTCTTTGTGTGACACGACTGTGTTCATAGCTAGAATCTCAAAAAACAGAATGAGAAAATAAGTCATTTTTACTGTGTTGATTTTTACACCTTTCCAATTTAATCTATTTAGAATTGCAAGTGAATTCTTTTCTTTGCAATATCATTTATTCAATGTTTTTCATTGAGGCTTTGCTAAAATTGTTACCAGCACCTCAAAAACCCTTGAAAATAATGACCATTAAACTCTGCAGTCATTCAACTTGAATTATTCTAGTAAGAATGTTTTATATACTCATGTTTAAAGTAGCTAACACTTTTATTTAAAGTGTCTGATATTCACTTGGTTAAGAAATCCAAGGTTTGCCTGCACCAGGGACACCCAGAATTGCATCAGCTACAGACAGTTATCACTTGTCTCATGGAAGAAGAATTAATAGGAACCTAGGAGCTCCATTCTTCATCAAAGTCACTGACTTGTTGTGACAAGAAAAGAACAAAGCAGAGGCAGATGAGCTGCCTGAGTGAATACAGCAAAACTTATTTACTGAGATACACTCATTGCATAGTCATGAAAAGAACAAAGATATTTCAGTCATTTCTCTGCAAAGCAAATGTTCCAGCATAAATGTTTCTCCAGAAAAGCAGTGAGCACAATCACTGTTGCACGAAATTCACAGCTCCAGTTCATAAAGAAAAATGGGAGATAAAGGAATATACTGAATCTCAAAACAGTTGATTTCTGGTGGGCACTGATGGTTTTGCTTCTTTCTTTGCACGATATATATTTCCCATGAGATTGTTAACGACCCACACAGTACCTTGCACAGCTCCTCTGGGGCTTCCGAAGAACACAATGAGCACTTTACATTTGTAAGCCTCTAGATGCCTAAGGCTTTGTTTAGATACAAAGAATTTACAGCAGTCCAGGACTTAACTTAGAATAGATTCAATCATTTACCTAGTGTTGTTATTTCTTATATAACATGTGTCAGACACGCAGCTGGTCCCTGCAAACCTGCCAAAATATGCACAGCACATATTACATTGCTTTGTTGTTTTGTAAGCCTTCATCTATGCTCTGCTAACAAGCAGTGTATGACTGAACAGAGAGAAGCTGTGGAGCTGTCCTGATCCCAGTAGACTACCAGCTACCAGGGCCATCTGTCTGAAAATCTTACCGAAGAGCAACTTTATCAATGGCAGTCTAGCACTCTTGCTGATCAGTGCCATGAGACTGGGTTGCCATGACCCCTTCTCTGTAATCCAGTAGGATGCTCAGTGTCATCCAAGAGCCATTTTGTAATGAGCTCTTTTTCAAGTCTGTGGAAAGAGTGCTGTAATATAAGCTCCCTGGCAGGTGTACCTGAGAAGAAAGGGAGGGATGCACTCAGAGCAGGACACACTTGGAGAAGTGGAGAAACTACCATTGATGACACCATTACCTGGACTGTACTGGATTAATCAGTACTTACCCTTTCTAAATCATTAAGGAATCTTGGCCACACTCTGCCCAGCCATAAGACAATTATACGTTATCAGAGCATTCCAATGTATATCTAATCAGAGCCTGCAGAAGTAAAAAGCTCTCTGGATATAAACAGGGCTCTGTCAGAAGATGGATATCATATCATTTTCCCATTTAAGAATTCATTTTTTAGAAAATCAGTGTTAAGGTCTAAGCAAAATCCAGTATTTTGGCAAGCTTGTGCATTTGGGTGACTTCCAAGGGGAAATTTTATTGCAGTGTTCAGGTGAATAAAAGATGAGTGGTGCTCCTTTTAAGTCCATGAAATACCCATTAAAATGTCATTACTGTTGCTGTTTTGTTTTGCAGAAAAATTCTCCTGCATTCAGTTCAAACTGAATCCTTCATTGCTAAGTAATGTTAATGCATGGCAGTACTGGCTATAAAGGAACATGTACACACGTGAAATAACTTCTGCCTTGAGAGATATGCATAGAATAAATAAAAGGATAACTGAAGAGATTCACAAGACCTCTAGTAGGTTCATTAAAAAAAAAACCACATAAAACAACAACAACAAAAAACTGCTGTCAATCTTATCCATAAGAGATCGGCTCTGATCCTATTTAATCTTTATTAAATACTAGCAAACCAAAAAGAAAAAAAACAACAAAATAAAACAGAAACAATTGGATGCTGTTGTATTCCATAATTTTATGAGTTTTACCCAGTTCATAGGGATATAGAAGTCATATAAGAAATGGAATTAAAGTTTTACATAACACAAAAATTAAAGAAATATTTTTAGGTTGCATTTCAGTTTTTAAGCAGAACTTATTGAAAACTGTGATGCTGAAGAAACTTAAAATTATCCCAGTGAGTCTAGTTGCATTTCTGGAAAGAGGTTACATTCACAGAATCATGAGTTTGAAGGGATCTTTAAAGGTCATCTCATCCAATCCCCTTGCAGTGAACAGGGCACCTACAGCTCAGAGCCCCATCCAGCCTGACCTTGACTGTCTCCAGGGACATCTACCACCTCTCTAGGCAACCTGTTTCAGTGCTTCATCACTCTTATCATAAAAAAACCTACTTTCTTATAGCCAACCTCAGTCTCTCCTCTTTTAGTCTGAACCCATTTTTCCTTTTCCCATCACAACAAACCCTGCTAAAATGTCTGTCCCCTTCTTTCTTATAGCCTCCTTTAGATATTGAAAGGTTGCTATCCAGTCTCCCTGGAGCCTTCTCCAATCTGAGCAGCCCCGGCGCCTTTGTTGTTTCATGTTGTTTCATGTGCTTTGTCTTGTTCAGAACATTTACCCTTTGGCCCTCTCACTAACCTGATGGGATGTAATTCATCTCACCTCTTTTAGCTATCTGAAATATATGTGTTGTCTAGTTGGTCATTTTGAACTCTGTAGCTAAGAAAGATACCACATCTGAAAGAGGGAATCAGGATCATTTGTCACAGATTGAACTAAGCCGTGCACTGGAAAACACTGTTTTCCCTCTACTCATTGCAAAAGGAGTTGAACAACAACAACGAAAAACTTGCATCTTCAACTGCACGTTGAACTGTAACATGAGTATGAAGCTGAGACCAAAAAGAAATGAAGCAACAAGAACAGGGACAGAGTTCAGGAGAGTGAACTGCCCACCCAATGCTGTGCCCAGCCATTAAATTCCCTGCCCAGTATACATAGAGCAGCACTGTGTCATTACTACATTCTCTATGTATTTTGTGTGCAATTTCATTGTGTTTTAGCACACCAGTGCTTTTCATTTGAGTGCATTTTCCATATTTTTCATTTTCCCACACATTTGTGAACAAGTGCATACAAGAAGCATGGCCAGTAATCAAAGAAGTCTCAAATAATGTGATCTACTGTGCAGTGTATTTTAACACTAAGTTTCTAAGTGTAGAAACAAAATAAAATATAGTTTTTGCTTTTCCACGCAGTTGTGCATGGAAAGTCTTATGTCAAATTCTTATCTCACTGAATGTTTGACAGTGGTCACTCAATGGGTGTTTTAAATGAAAGAAAAAAATAATAATACTCCACATCATAATTGAAATTTCTATTTATTAATAAGTGGTGCAGTTTTTAAAGACGGAACATAAAAAATCAGTTAAGAAGTATTGTTTGCATAATATATTGAAATAAACATATTAAAGTTGTTCAAATATTGGACAGTGCCAGAATATAAATTACACATACAGTTTAAAAATTACAATAAATAATATTATAAAGAGCACTAAAGGCCACTTGTATAAAAGTTGTGTTCCCTTGTCAGCCAGAATCTGAAAAGCATCTTTGTAGCATGGAGAAAATTTCAGTGAGCAAGGCACAAATACTAGTAATAATAAGATGCCATAACTAGAAAACAAGATGCAGTTGGCTATGTAACCTTCAGTCTCAGCATATTCTCAGGATGGAGATAGGATCCCGCTTCCAGAATTTTGCTGCACTTCACTTCAGACAGAAGCTGCTAAAAGCTGAATTGGGAAGGATCAAATCATACAGCCTAAATAATCATAAGCAACAATGATATCCAGGGTCTTAATTCTCACAGTGCCTGGCTGCAGACACTTGAAAATGGCCCCTTTCTCCTCCTGTACCTCTGAAAATGGTCTTTGAAAGGCAACACCCAGTCGAGTTTCTCAAACAGTGATACCATTCCAAATTCATGAGGCACTGCAGAAAATTTAGGTCTTCACACCTCAGGCTTAATGGAGGAGGCTGTGGGGTGCAAGGAATTAAGATCCAGCTCTTTTTCACATGTTTTGTTCTGAGTGGGAGAAATCCAGCTTCTGAAATGCCTGGGCCCCCAGCAGGGCTGAATTTGCTCCCAAACCTGCATTTTCTGATTACTTTAGGCTCTGATCCTGCAAACTGATTGGATTGTGATGCTTGCCTGAAGGGCAGCCCTGTTATGTGTGGTTAAGTGTGCATTACTTTGCAGCCTTTCTGGGCCACAATTTGAAGCAGAAACATATCAAACTGTTTCCCCTCTGAAATGTAACAATGCAGCAAAGTTAGAGATAAGAACAGAACAAACATATTCAAAGTCAGTTTAGGGACAGATTCTATCAGTCTCTCCATGTTCTTAATTCCTATATATTTCCACAGGAGCCAAACCAATTAATCCAGTGCAGGGAAAAGCCAAGGACATCAACCATTACCTTTTTTTCTGAAAGTATTTACTTCCTAAATGGAGCATAAAATACTTCTACAACTGTGTACTTAGACTATTCATTTCTGCAATAATTAAGTGTTCTTGGTTTGAATGTAAACTGAGGAAGATTGATGATAATACAACAAAGAGAGGTACTTGATATAAACATATGTACTTCTTCAAAAACTTACAGGTAATCTTTACTTATAGTGGCAGAAAAATCAGTGTAAAAACATAGCTAAAAACCCCTATTTTTCCCAATCAGTGTTTTCACAAAGAAATTGATAAATAATGGCAGATTAGGACCTCATGCTGACCCAATGCATCAGTTTGAGCAGGTTTCTCTGTGACTTCAAGGTGAGCAGAGGAAAATCCCACACTTCTTAATTAAGAAAAACATTTCAAGGCCTGGAATAGATTCTTGATTACTTGTAGGAAATAAGAGTCAGCAAAGAGCAGATTCTAGCAAATAAATAGTCTTGAATGCTAACTATATAAGAAAACTAATGTCTGTTAAACTGAAATGTCACATACTAATGAAAGATAGAATAAATCTCAGTTATTCATTCACATTCACTCCTAATATGAAAAGCAACATGAACTCAGAGGCCACTCTCATCTGAAATTGTGAATGTATTGGTTTTGTGGTTTTTTTTTTAATGGCAAACCTACTTTGAAATACAGGCCCTGAACTTTACATGTGGGCAGGGCCAACATCACAGATGCTATATTATGCAGTGCCCATTGTGCATGGTATATATACAGACAAATTGGTTGATGCACTCTCTGGGCTCAAACTGAAGTGTGGTCTGATGAAGCTCTTGTGCACATCCCAGACTGAGATGATCACCAGGTTTCACCTTGCTGGTTACATCTGGACACAATTACACTGCCAATGCTGAGAGCAGAATGAATGCTCACCCTATCTGTAGTCCAGATGATGCAGGAGGACAGAGCTGAACAGAACACCTTTTTGAAGTGACCAGTGGCTGATTTCAATGGCAATTAATTCACTGGGTAAAAAATAGTAAGTTTGTCAGACCTTCCTTGGCTGTCCCCCGGTATCTCGTCTAGAGAATTCAGAGATGTCTGCTGCACAGGGCTTTGCTGAACTTGCCATTAGCACCTTTTAAAAGGCCTTAACTGGCAACTTAACATGTCATTAAATATTTCATTATGTAATTACAGACCCCTGAGCCTGTGTTTTTAACCTGCATATGGTAAACTGGTGCTTATAACCCACAGCAAATGCTAACTTGAAGGTAGTGCAGCTGCCATGCATACAGAATGTAGCACAGCCATAATCCTGCTTTCCCCAGCACTGCAGGTTAGTATACAGATAAGACAGATCCAAGTATCTGCCATTGCTTGGATTCACTCTTGAAATGACTGTATCTTTACAATGAGTTGATTTGTGGGTTATCAGCCAGACTTCATACTGAGAAAAGACTACCTTTGCATGACCCGGCATGAGAGAGATTAGAAACCTAATTGAAGAATTGGAGGTGAATTGGGCAGAGAGGTATGTAACAGCATATTTCTGCATAACTACAAAACAAAGACATTCACTGATAAATACTATTGTATTGAAAAGCCAGCAGTAGGTACAATATAGGTGTTTCCAAAAATCATTGACAGTCAAATAATTTTTCTCAGTGTGACAAATTACAATGAATTACAATTTCACAGCTAGTTTTATTCTCATTGATTTTAGCCATGAAACTGCAACAAACAAGAGACTGTCTTTCAGATGAACAGCTACTTTATGAAATAAGTAACTACTAAAATTGTACCTCATTATTGGCCTCAGCTCAGCTCAGTCTTCAAAGGCTGTCATTGGTGTGATTTAGTAATTACAAGAATTTCTTCTCCCTGAAGTTCTGGCCAAGAAGGCTGTTATGATTTTAGCTGATAAAGCAGATGAAATATTAGAGTAAGAAGATCCTATTTTTTTAGGTAGCGCTTAAATAAACAGTGAAGATGAAGACAGTGCCTATGTCTGGAACAGAATAGAAGTTCCCCAGATGGAATGATTATCATGAGATGTCAACAACACTGAATAATCAACAAAAATAACTTTGCTGACAAAGTGGGCAAAACCCAACAAGGTATCCTCCACTGAAGTACACTCCATCCAGGCCTGTGCAATTCCCATTTACAGACATTCATCGGAATACCTGTAGGGTATATCTTCTTATCCTCTAATTGCATGTGCCAACAATGCTTAGCTGTACAGCCATGACAGAAGATTCATTTTCTAGCATCCTCCCTAGTTATATCCTTATGCTTTCATTGGTGGTAGAGCCACTAGCTGTCTGGAGAGGCAGAAGTGCTTCTTAACAGGAGGTGGACAGGAGCTATAAAAGAAGCTGCACCTTGCATGATGGGATGGGAGCGAGGTCTTTACCCACTGAATGTGGATATCTGTGACATGTTTACACCACAGCAAATCACCTTCTGCTCACTTTGAAGTCGGTAGAAAGTTGGTCATTGCACATAATTGAGTTGAAGGTGCAATTAATTTTATCATAAAGATGTGCAAGCTTTGGTTCTTGTACCCTGTGCCCACTGACTGTACAGATTAGTTTTCCACCTGCTGTAAAGAGTGCATAGCAATTGAAACTGACATCAAATGGATGCTATTTAATGGACACTTGGACTGAGATTCTGCATAGGATATTTGGATAGGCTGTGTTTCACTACCTGTACAGAAACTGCATTTCCACTGTGGTGGTGAGATCTCAGATTCATTTCTGCCCTGTGCCCAGTGGATTGTACTGTTTTCTTGTTCTCTCTTAACACAGTTTCCAATTTGCACAGAAATTGTTTGTATGAGGCCTAAGGAGTAAACTTATACCTCTGTTGCTCAGGGACATGACAGAATAATGGTATTTATTTGTACATTGAAATTAAATATGATTGCCATACATGGATTTGCAGCTGTCCATTTTAAAAGGAAACTTTAAGCTAAATACACATCTTGCTGCACTGTGGAGCTCCCAGGGAACAGAAAAGTGTTACTCTGCAGATCAGAGAAGCTTAAAGCACTTCACAAATAATAGTGAATTGAGCCTTACAACCTGTATTTATGTAACTATAACACCCAATTAACACACAGGGAAACTGAAGAACATTTATATTATGGAACTTATTACTGCATAACTCAGTAAAAGAGTGGAGAGTAGAAACCTGAGCTCTGCAATGAACAACATTTTTTTTTCTTCTTATTTTTGAACAGAGAAACCTTGGCCCTGTAAGAAACAAATAAACTTAGCAAAAGTTTTTCTACAAAATAGGATTTTAATTCCATTTCCAGCAATTTTATGATCACCAGTGGTAATTTTCCAAGTAGATTGAGGAATTTATGCAGTAATTAAATATCCCAATCTCATATTAGTAGGTGGCTTTCATCATTTTTAATTCTGCCCCTAGTTTCAATTTAGCATTGTATTTCACAGGTAGTTATAAAACAGATCACATGAGTAACATTTAGTTTACAAAACTATTTCAGTAAGGTAATTTACTTTGACAGCTTTTTCCCTGCTTGAATTGAAGAATGATTTTGGCTAGGTGGGATAGAGATCCATTTACTTAGATTGGATAATGGATTCAGATTTTTTATTTCCACAAAAGGACAGTGCTCCTGAAACTAATTTGACTTTGCTGCTCTGTTTACAAAGTGTAGCAAGGACCATATCTTGGCTGTTTCCAATCCACCATTGTTGGTTGTACTGAAGAATATCAGATAGATATGTATCATAGAAGAAATCAGCTGTACCATTTATATAGGGCAAAGTCATGCAAACCATGCTCAAAACTAAGCTCCTTAGTTTTGGTAGCATGAAAAAAACTGCATTAGTAAATTGTATGAAATGGTGCAGAATGACTACCACTAATATCACATGCATCTTATGCAGCCATTGGTGTTTTGACTAGTAAGCTTTGGGTGCAGAGTAAGTGAGATATACAAAGTATGCTTACATTACACGGAGAAGTCAGCCAGTGACTACCCCCCCACGTACTTTTAAACTGGCTTATTTGAAGGGGTCCATATTGAATCTGAAATCCCATCCCCTGTTGAAGACAAAGGCATGGAGCCACTTGGTGTAAAAGGGTCGGTGTCTGTGTCTGTTTCCCCCTCTGCTAGGTAGCGTTTCTCTCTCATCCAAGCAGATCCCCCATTGGGGCCAAATGGGAAATCATCTCTGTCTTGGGAGATACTGAAGCCACTTGGAGAGCGCTCAAGTTCTTCGTGGTTGACAGAGAGAAGGGACAATGGGGTATCACTGTCTCTTGTCAAACTCCTTCTCTGCCTTGGAGACACTTTGTCTGAGTAAGGGCTTTGCAGGTCTCCTTGGGAATGGTAGCTGACCTGGGAGTCCATTAATGTAAATATAGGCAGAACTGTTGGCCTTTCTGCATATGAAGTTGAGGAAGGTGTGGCTTGCAGTTTGCCAGAGTTTTGCCCACCTGTTGATAAAGGCTGTGAATGAGTCATGAGACCATGTGCTGAGAAACCGTAAGGACTGACTTTGTTGACTGGAACTTGCTGGAAGTTGTAAGGAGTTTCATGATTACACTGATCAGTGTATTTGTAGATTATTGTTTTTAATTCAGAATACTTGTTATCTTCTCTCTTTTCCTTTGCAGGGGAAGCATTTTCTTTCAATGGACTTATCTCGGCAACTTGTATTTGCAACTGTTCCATATGATGCATATGCATATCAACAAGAAAATCCAGTTTCTTCCCCATGTCATTTACCTGAAAAATACCAGTTTTATCATATCATTTCAAGTCAGTTGTTCCATGAAACAGTCAGTGCTTCCATTGGTGCACTGTCCCCTACTGTGTTGCCGTCTTTACTGGTCATAAGATAATTGTGACTTCCCCTTGGAAGCTGGACTGCAGTGGATGCCAGTTCATCCACTAATCGACTCAAATTAAGATCAGCCACTATGAATTGTGTCAAATATTTTTTTTAGCATTGCTGCATATTTGTCAATCCTCTATTCAATGACAGTTTACATCATTATGACCAAAGTCTTGATAGCATACAGTAAAAAGGTATTGCCGAAGTGTGACAGATGAAGTTACCTTTGCATACAAATCTACTATTAACAGTCCCACAACATCAGGGTTACATACCAGTGCTAATTTTCTTTGTCTTTGATAGTATGTTGTGCCTGACAGTTTACATTCCATGATAGGAACTGACACGAGTCAATGCCCCTTGGCTCCATCTTAGTTATTTTAAAAATAAGAGTGTTATTAAGCAAGAGGCTAGAATGCCTATAGAGGGCTCAAAATACCTGTGTAAGCAATCCTTTTAAGTGCCAAATCCTCAGTTGTACTCATGGTAAAACACCACAGATAGATTGGAGTTTAAAGGTGTGAAAATGTCCCACCTAAAACGTATTGTTATGGTCTGCTACCATGCACAACTATATTCATTCAACAGGTCTCAAAATGCATGTTTTCCAAGTAACTAAATTATTTAACAGAAAACTAATCACATGATTCTGTGATCATTAGTGTAAAACCTGTATGACTCTTGATCTTCAGTAGTACAAATCTGTATAGGTCAGACAAAGAGTCATACAGAATTCATATCAACTTATTCTCTCCATCGTGGTTGTGAAATTACATACCTGTCGTTCGACTTTAACAAATTTGCCCATCATACTTTGGTCTTCAGTATCTACTGTAGATGCTTTGGCAACGTATGGATCATTTCTATAAAGAATTAATATCTCTGTTAGCATTCTATTTTTCTTTGCATCACAGTGAGTATTTTATATAAGGAAACTTAAATGCTATCTTGATGGTATATTAATATACCTTCTTGGTGCCTCACTTAAGAAAAGATTGACAAACAGGATAAAAAGATCACTGTATACAATTTCAATGAATTTCTAAAGAGCAAACTCCTGATCTTGAGATTAAAATTGTATTGTTTTCAACGTCAAAATAGAGATCAAGGCAAAACAAATACAAACCAAAAAAGCTCAAAGTGGAAATGAAATTAGTTTCAGACTTGGTGGAATAATTCTAGATTTGTGAAAAATGTTGAGGTAGTAGATAAGGGGGCTACAGATGTAATACATCACTATCTCGAAATCTAATTCTTTCTGATTATTGTGTTTAAAGGTTCGGTTACCATGGATGGGGCTTATGCAAATATTTCTATCTGCTTTGTTTTCCAAATGATCATTGCCTCTTCCATATATGTAGGGCTCTGTCTTTGTATTTACTTATTTTCAGACTTTTTACTGTGTGGGATAAACCAGACAAAGCCAAGTTAATTTATTTTCTGTAAGATTACTTTTGTCCTGAGAAACTGTGACAGCTTTGGGGACAGATTGTTGATAGTTTTATGTGGTTCTTCATGGGTATTTAGTGACAGATTGATAGATGCAAGTAACAGAAAAATGTGTCATTTATTACAGAATTATTGCTACCAGGATAGCTGCAATACAATAGTATGCATTAACTTTCACACCCAGAAACCTGTTCTTGCAATTCACTTTCAGTAACTTCTTCTACTCATTGATTTAAAAGCAGAATTGTTGAAATTCTGTGCCCAAATCTTTTGGTGGGGATTATAATAAACATTTTTTTAACTTCAAGTTAACTGGCTTACCTTAAAACTACTGTCAGTTTTTAACAAGTTTTTAAATAGTCTCACTTGTTGAATGCTAAAAATTCAGTACTTCAGCAATTGTATGTTCATATTTCATATAAAATCACATTTACAAAACATAGAGAAGCTGAGCCAGACAATTAACAAGCCTATAAGATTAGATTTCCATTATACATTGTTCTAAGGGAAGCTAGTCTTGTTCTGGTACAACATTCACACTTAAGTATCTTGTAGCAACATATCTTAGTATCATTAATATAACACTGTTCTAGCTGTATGAATCCAGTGCATGCTTTTTGGTATGAATGCACATTGTATTCTTGTTTTGGTCTATGCAAAGTACTAAGAATAATTTCACCTGGGAGACTGTTGTGAAGGGTAAGAAAAAGCTCCTCCCTTTTGGGATTTCTTATGCTTGGGAGTAGATGGAGGTCCAGGTGTAAAAATCATATCTACTCTGAAAAAAGAAAAGAAAAGTGGAACTGCATAAGACCACCTCTAAATGCTAACATAGCATATTAGAACATGATAGAAACTACTATGCATCTCTGCAGCACACAGTAGCAAAGACTCAAAAATGAGCTTTGAAAATAGAGCTTACAAAATTTGAGACAAAAACTTGAAAAAGCAAACTAGATATTTCCCAGGCACTCAAGTACTGCTGGACTATCAGTCAATGCCCCATCAAACTCCTTTGGTATCTAATCATTCTTAGACACAATAAGCTGTACTCATCCAGTTTTGTCTGAAAATGGTGAATGGAAATTTAATCAACTCAGAGGTCAAAGTTTTGGGGTGAGTAAGGAATATTCATCTGACCAAATCTGCTTTAAGGAGGAATGAGCTGTGTCACAAACACAGTTATTTACACTGACTAGCTCTCCATTAACTATGAGAGGGATCTCATGTGACTTGACCTCCACAACTGGTGTCTCTTTACACTGCTGAGCTGAACACCACAGACCTGAGGCTGTGCTGTGATTCTTGCCTGGGCTCGCTGGGGACGAATCTTCACCCCACAGAGCTCTGCCACAAATACAGTGTGAGGCAGGCATAACTGCATCAGCAGCTCTGCAAATACTATCAGTTAAGCATCTGGGAGAGATCCCCTGCTGCTGAAAATCTTGCAACAGCTCAGTCTAAGTTAGAGGAATAACCTCCAGCAAAGGACATGTAGGCAATGCTGCAGGCACAGATTTCTGACATCATGAGCTCTCCTCAGCTTTCTGAGCTAAAAAGTATTTTTAATTATATCAGTTTACACTTTGAGGAGATTTAAAACCTCTTGTGCTAATGTGTTTTTGCACTTGTATTAGATGTTTCACTGTGCACAGTTCAACAGATAAACCAGCCCAAAGGAAAGCTCTGCATAGTGCAACTATAGCTTTTACTGATCATCTGCAAGAAGGGGAGAAGGGGAAAATTTCACTATAATCAATTGAGCCAATAGTCAAGAAATTTTTTTATTACTGCGTTCTACATGTGATCCAGGGCTCTCTTCTGCAGCTGCCCCAGCTAGGTGCTCACTCACCTTTACTTTCTGAAGAAGAGGATTTCTGATAGATCAGTTATGATGTGCAGAGTCAGCCTCTGATAGGCCTTGTACACATACAGACCAACTACACTTTTTCCAGCACAGTTCTACATTTTCCTCCCTTCCCGGGAGATTCTTACCTTGTCTGAAGATACTTTATTCTGGAAAGCATATCAAGATGCCCTGCTGAGTATTGCTCTATCACATCCTTTACATCATAAGGCCTCAAAGTCTCCTTGAATTTTTTTTTATAGAGACGAAACTGTAGTATTCTGTGTAATAAAAGGAAACATTACTAAGCTTCTGTGTAAATTCAAAAATGATAATTTGCATCTTCATTGAATATTTGGTAAAGACACTGGATGTTGGGAAATTTGATTGTTTAATAATTATTTATTTAATAATTATTTATTTAAATACAAGACAATAAAACATAAGCAGATCATGCCTAATGTCATTCCATGTTTGAAAACACATAATAGTTGGCTTTTTGTAACTAAAAGAATAGAGTTGCCTTAAAATAGCTATATACACAATGTCTCCTTTTCAGTATTATCTTCCTAAGTAGAAATGGTTCAAAGAAATACATTCAGATGTGGAACTCCATATCAAACATCACAAATGACAGGAGATTTTGAAGTTGAAGGCATGGTTCAACTTAATATAAAACTACTTTACAGTATATACATTGATGAATCATTATCAGCTTGCTTTTCATTTTACATCTGGGAAAGTTTTAGGGAGGAAATGCTAGTTCATTAGGAATATGAAAGTTCAGTAGTGAGCAACTGAATTTGTAGATAAAAGGAGAAAGTCTTAGAAATACCTGAAGTGTCCTTGAAAAATTGCCAGTGTAAAATTATTGTTATAATTGTGGCATCGTTATTATTATATGGCATCATTATTATTATCATTACTATTATCCTAGTAATATAATATCCTAGTAATATTAAAATCATAGAAATAATTTGGACCCATGCTGGCAAGAGAGCTTGAAAACTGCCCTCCATCCTATTCTAAAATACTTGCCTGTTTATTCACCTGTTCACACTTGTATCTTGGTAGATTAAACAAATTGGTAATAAATGTAATGATGAAATATCATTTAACATCTTTGTCTTAGGCTTGAAATCTAACTATTTAACTTTGATGCTTTTAAGTCTTTCAGTGTTTCAGATTTCAAAACTGAAATTTAATTATTGTAGCCAAAATAAGTATGATAACACCCAAACTGTATTTAAAATAGGAAACTCTTAGTGATTTCACTTTAAATTCTTTATTTGACTTTGGAAAGCCATTGAGAGGTTTTATCTGAATGAACTGCCTTCTATTAGCCTACAAGGTCTGGATAAACTTTACAATGGGAAAGAATAAAGAAAGGAAAAAAATCTTGGCTTATGATTGAGTTTAAAGGGAAATTACATGAAATCGATTAGATTTGCACAGGATATGGGAGAGGAAGTTTCGCAAAAATAATAATGATATGCCTTATGGAAGTGTACAGAATAGGGCAATCAGGTATCAGGAGGAGTAAAAGGGGGAAATTATAGAGGGAACAAAGATGGAGAAACTTCCAGCAGGACAGAAGAAATATTCATTTTTATTTTATTTGTATAATTTAGATAAAACAGTTTTGGGTTATTGATAAAAATGATAAACTGAAAACAGATTTCAAACTCATACAGAAGAAAAACAAGTATTCAGTTCAAAGCACCAAATGGTTGTGGAAGTTCTGATGAGGGCAAATGACTTACAGGCAATTTCATTTTGTGGAAGAAATACCATCTGTATACTACTTTCCTTTCTCAGCCATTGCCTAGGTATTAAAAATTAAGTTCATTGTGGAGGTGAAAAAGATGAATCCTATATAGGCCTTCAGCCATAATCTACCAACAACAGTTGTTAGCATGATATAGCATCCAACGGAGAGGAGAGGAGAGGAGAGGAGAGGAGAGGAGAGGAGAGGAGAGGAGAGGAGAGGAGAGGAGAGGAGAGGAGAGGAGAGGAGAGGAGAGGAGAGGAGAGGAGAGGAGAGGAGAGGAGAGGAGAGGAGAGGAGAGGAGAGGAGAGGAGAGGAAAGGAAAGAAAAGAAAAGAAAAGAATAGAAAAGAAAAGAAAAGAAAAGAAAAGAAAAGAAAAGAAAAGAAAAGAAAAGAAAAGAAAAGAAAAGAAAAGAAAAGAAAAGAAAAGAAAAGAAAAGAAAAGAAAAGAAAAGAAAAGAAAAGAAAAGAAAAGAAAAAAAAATAGTAATACCTGGTTAAAAAAAAAAAAAAAAAGGTAAAACCTGGTAATACAGGTTTTACTCTATGATAACATCAACTGAAAAATGTGAAGTAAGATCTTTCATCACTTAGTAATTGACTGGAAGTTATTCTATGTGGAAACCACACTGTAATGGGAGGATTCTTGGCTGTGAGCTTCGGCATGCACTGGGAGTACATGCAATCATAATCAGTAACAATGGGATATCCATCCCATACATCTGAAACTGATTTATGAGCTCTTCTGGATTTAGAGTATGTACTCATCTTCTTTGAATCTTTTTAAAGAACAGAGTATTTGGGGCATTCCAGACCTGATATTTTTCAACTAGATGTAGTAACTGCCTGGTACAAGATTTAATGATGGAACGGAACAGAACAGAACAGGAAGGGAATGGGAAGGGAAAGGGAAAGGGAAAGGGAAAGGGAAAGGGAAAGGGAAAGGGAAAGGGAAAGGGAAAGGGAAAGGGAAAGGGAAAGGGAAAGGGAAAGAGAAAGGGAAAGGGAAAGGGAAAGCATTTTTCTTCTGCATATTTTAAAAGACGGCTTTGAATAGGAATTGCATAATTTTTTTTCAGTTATCTATAGTTGTCCAGACTATTGCATTTGTAAAACAAGAACAGCAACAAGAGATTTTCTGAAGCAGAAACATTCAAAAACTGTGGAGAGGTTAAAGACATTTACCTGACAGCTCTGATGGCTGTCTTGAATGTGGGAATCATATCTTCCATAAGGAAGTCACTACTGTCGCCTCTCTCTTCTCCCCCGGGTTCTCCTGTTCCTGCATCTGCAAGGTAGGTCAGAAAAAGATGTGTGATCATCTGATGACACAAGTGTAGTTTATAAAAAGCACATATTTTGCAGGTTTCTCTTTCTCTAGTTAGCTCTTGAAAGAGATTTCATAATCCCGCTGGGATAGAACTTCTATAAAAGATTCAGGCCAAATATTCCCATTTCCACATTTCCAATCTCATGTAATTTTAGGGGAAGGATAATAAATTCCCCAGAGAGGACACCCAAACTATATCCATGGTACTATGGATGTCTGTGCTGAGGCCAGCTGACACAAAAAAGAGAAACTGCCATTGAGAAAACATTTCAACACAACAGACAACAGCAGAAAAATGTTTTGAGGGAAGCTGAGGAAAAACATCCTGTCTTGTTGCACAGACACCCATAAATGGAAATGCTAGGGTGCAGCTTTCTGGGGAAGAGTGGGAGAGAAACAGTAGTTAACTCTATAAAACAAGGTTTAAAGAGTTTGCGATGAGTAGATATATATGGGGTACCTGGTAAAGTATGGAATACTTTAACATATAATCCCCGATGAGAAGCAGAGCCATGATAGCAAGTGCTTTTGGGGGGATACAGATTCACTGCCCATTGTGCCCTATTGTCCCAGTTCAAGTAGGTTGATCACAGCACTGGCCAAATCCAATATCAATTACTGTTTTTTGGAGGGTCATTGCCTTATTTCAAGCACTGTGTTGCCTGGACACCAGTATTTGTTTCCTGGAGCTTCCCTAAATGTGCCACATAAAACCTGGAGATGGCAATGATTGTTCCAGAAAGTTGCAAACCTTGAACAGAAGATGCAGAGGAAGAAACTAAAATGGGGAGAAAAGGGGATGGATAGAAAGAAATCAACACAGATGGGCTACCTTCTGAGCTTTGCCAAAAAGCGTATGCTTTCATTCGGAATGCAGTGCGAAAACGCTCCTTATTATTCAAGACAATATTCTTAGGCTCTTTTGAAGGACTTTCTTCAATGGCATCTACATTCAGAGGGGTAAATAGCTTTCCTTTAGTATTGGTACCACGAACCCGATCCAAGAGACCCAGCTTTTGGCTACAAAATAAGCAAAAGTAATCATTTTCTTCCTTTGTACACTTTAAACTTGTTTTCATGATGCTTTAAATATAAAAGAGGCTGAATAAATGTTTCATACACAAGTACACTGCTGGGGCTACCATAATACATCAATGACTTTGCAAGCAACAGCAAAGCTCCTATTATAATTAGCTGTTTTTTATGAGAATTATTTTATTGTATCAATGTATCAATGTTGAAAATGTTACCAGAGGGTCTTACTATCCCCTTTATGTAATACATCACAATGCTTAAGCTCCAGTACCATGTCTGAAGCATTAGCTTTTTTATTAAAAATACCCAAAACATTATTACTTAGGCAGTTATATTTTCTAAAGGCAAGGGTGCTTGGCTTTCCCTCATCAGTGCTTTCTTGAACTACTGCATCTATGGCATCTATTAAATGAATAAGTCATGTGCATAGTAAAGAGAAGAAAGGTCAAATGGACTGTGAACCAAATAAATTGTTAGCAAGACACTGGAAAGGCATTGCCAAGCAATTACTTGCTACCTGGTAGCACAGGCCACCCAGTTCTCTCCAGTTCAATTTCAGTAATTTCTTATTATTCTAGAAATTTAAGTGTTCTATTGAAATTGTGATAAAATGACTTATTTTGTTGCTCTGATGATGCCTTGCACTGTCCTCTTTTAAAAAAATGTACCAGACTTCATCAGTGACAATGTGTAGCTAGAATTGCATCTACCTGCCATCTTACAGGTATCAGTAACCTTTCTCACAGCCTAATGACCATAAGAGTCTAAAAAGTAATCAGAAATAACACTGAAATCATCAGAACAAATGAATTCCCTAGTTAGTGTATCAGCTTAGGTAATGCTCTGAACAATCTGTAGGTGATGAATTTCTTGTTTGTTTCACTGCTAAAATTATATTGCTTTGAACACTTGATAAAAAATGTAAATGTGGGACTAAGCAATGAGAAGAAAGCCTGCCCCTTCATCCAATGCTGAATGGGGGACAGCTCTGGGAAGAGCCGAATTCTGCATATGTGGCCATGAGACAAATCTGTATGGGAGAGTAGGGCAAGAGGGTTCGGAGGAGTAGAAAAAAAAACACTGCAGCTGACAGGTTTCTGAGAGTCACAGTGGGGAGCAAAGCTGAAAGAAAAACTGATGGCCAAGATAAAGAGATTTTACTGGTATTCAGAGGGATGTTTGTGCACACTGTTCAGCCAAAGCCACTGAACATGCTGGTTTGGAAGAGCAAGGATGGAGAGGGTCCACCCTGGAAGGACGCAGTGGTCAAAGCTAGTTACTTGCATGCAGATGTTTGAGTGAAGAGCCTTGCTCACAGTACTATTTATTCTCTGTTTAAATGAAGTTCCTAATATATTTGAGTATTTCAGTTCACAGTTCCTTCAGGTGTTTTTTATTTGTTTGCTTGTTTATTTGCTTTTTGTTTGTTTGTTTGTTTTTCATAGAATCATAGAATCACAAGGCTGGAAAAGACCTGCAAGATCATCTAGTCCAACTGTTCTCCCATCACCAATGCTACCACAAATTATTAATATTAATTTCTGGAACCCTCATCTTTACAATCAGATTCATATTAATAATTCTTTTGACTCAGAATGGAGAGCTGGGCTATGTGATCTCCAATGATCCCTATAATTCTGTGATTCTGTGAAATATCTCTGTCTCAAAAGACTGAAGTATAAACATTTGTGTAAAACGTTTCCTCAGACATTCTGAATTTTATTTTTGACAGTAGTTCAGTATTCCTGAATGCATTTTCTGCTGCAAATTCAGATGTGCACATTATGTGTATAGACATGTGCAAGTATGGAAGTGGCAAAACTAAAGAGGACTTGCATGAGTATGGAGACACAGAGCTAGTCCTGTTGTATCAGCAGTGCCAGGCCTGAAGTCAGTGATTTGAGGAGATAAAAGCACAGATTTGAGAGAAGAATTAGAATGGTCTTAGTGAATGGTATTCACTAAGATTTTCACCCTGATTTTTTCAAACCAGACATACCCAGATTTTGCCCTCATTTAGTTTCCTGAGGAATTAATAGCTTCGGGGGAAGATGTACAAAGTACAGACAAATATGCACAGCAAAAAATAAAGGAATACTTTTCTGTTTGTAGAAAAATAATACTGCTTGTTGATATTTATGGTAAAGTAGTCAGCAGAAAATGTGTAGGGTAGTTTCATGTTCAGCCTTTGGAATTACTTTAAAAATTAATTCCATAGTGTTTCCTTCTGGGCTGGACTCTGGATCTGATTGATCTGCTCCAAAGGATAAACTCATGGTGAGTACAGGATCTGAAGAAGTGACTTGCTTTCTATTAAGAAAAGAAATCTGTGGTCTCTTTTCATCAGTACTGTCACTTATCTGTTTTCTCAGAGGCCATGTCTGAGAGCAGACATGATTTAGCAGAGGGTTGTTAGTTAGGGTGGTATGGTTAGGTTGTGGTTGGACTAGATGATCTTTAAGGTCATTTCCAACCTGAAAAATTCTATGATTCTATGATTCTATGTCTTTATTCCAAAACATCCCTGTGAACTTCGGATTATTGAAGCTCTCATATACTATATATAGAAAAAACATACACAGGAGAGGAAGACAGATGACTTGACCAAGTCTTGAAAGGGCATGACAATAAAAGCCAACTGAATGATTTGTGTAGGTTTTGGGGGGGTTAAAAATATTTTAATGCGAAGAAGGTACTAAAAACTAGCTGAATGACAGCAAAGAGTCAGCCAGCAAATATAAACTCATGGGCATAAAAATTAGAAGGAATGATGTTTTCAAGGTGAAGAAGGATAGAGAAATTAAGCGTGCTTGGAGAGGTGTTGATCTTTGTAAACTGAAGGAAACTGTGAAGTAAGCTACAAAGAAGAAGAAACTAAATCATAAAAGGTCTGTTTACTGTTAAAACTAAACATTTTCCTCCAAGGTTGAAACAATTGTATATACAATAGCCTATACAATATGGAGATTAGCATTTCTTCCTGAGAAGATTAACAGATAGCCAGTGATAAACACAGCTCAAATGAGGGAGGAGACTTTAGCTCATCTGTTCTTAGGATTTCAAGACTGAACAGTTTGAAGGGTTTTTAGAAAAACATTCAAGGATGAGAAAGAAGCTCCAACGAGATGAAATCTAGGAGTGAAACTCAGATGATTTCAGATGATGAAGTAATTTTGTCAAAGGCAAGATGTGTCTACATGCAATCTATCAAACCTTACAAGATTTGTTTTAGTAGCACTACAGAGAAGTTCTAAATGAAATAATACGATTACAGAAAAGAACTTGAAAACTGAAGGAGAAAAATAGGTGAGACAGGATTTATATTGTTTATGAATAGCAGTTAAAATAAGATACTGGAGAAAGGTAGCTGTTCTTTTGTATGACCTCTGAATCAATCTCCATAAAATTACTCAGTACTTCAAAACACATATCCAGATGCCTCAAAGTATTCCCCTTAAAATTCCTATATCAACTGTCTTTCCTACCAGAAGATAAGAAGGCACGAATTGCACTGAAGAGTTCACATAGAGCAAACCAGCAGGCAGAGGGTGAGTGGACAATGCAAAGAATCCAAAATATTCTTCCTGTGATGGTGTTTATTTTTATTTTTATTTTTTTCAGTTTAGGGACTGAAATTTCTTTTGTGGACCTACCTCAGAATAGCAGTGATCAAGATTTCATAACCTGCTTGTAGATCAAAATTGTCCTCTGCATACAGCACAAAAGGCTACTTATTTGCTATGATATTCTCTCCACTACATATATAGATACCCTCTTTTATTCTTTCTTTTTTTTAACTTTTTATTATTATTATTATTATTAGTAGTAGTAGTAGTATTTTTCTTTTTTAATGTAGCTAATATAAACATAAACCATTCCCAAATTGCCTTTCCAGAGTAACTTTTCCCATGGATAAGTGCGACTTCATGAACAAAACATTGTCTCCAGACTTTCTCAGGCATCTTAGGTTTAGAATTCAACCAGTCTGCTTTATATTCTTTAAAATCTTGCCTAAGATTGATCATTAGGCTCCTTTTTTTGCTCTGTGGGAAGTTAGCAACCTGCCGAGAGAACTGTTTCACTTTGGAATGATTTTCCAGCTGCAGAAACATGTCTGTTATTATTGATTACAGGGAGGCCTAGATGAGAATTAATTTAAAATGCAGATCTCTAGCCTAAGCTGAAGTTATACGGCCTGAAGCCTTTCTCATTAATTTAATGCTGATTATTAACCCTTAAAGTAACATTCATTTATAACAGGATTTTTACATCATAGATACAGACAACTGTGCTCATATGTAGGCAGCCAGAGCAGTAGAATACTCAGAAAATCAATCTTTAGTTTCACATGAAAAATATGATATGTTGTATACAAAGCAAAACAAACTTATTTCTAGAAGAATGGCGATCTGTCATCACGGGAAAGGTGGACTGTACTCTCATTTCCAGGGGATGAAATCTGAGTCTGCTGGGGTTTTTTGCTTATACAGTAATTTTTAAAAACACTTAGGAAACATTTGTTCTCATGACACAATCCCCATCATTAAAACAGCATGCGCATGGCTCAGTCTCAGAGGATGAAGCATGCGCAAATCACATCATCCTTTATGAGAGTGGCTAGGACAGTGGTTCCCACCTACAAGTCCATGTACTGCTGCCTGTCTTTCAGAATCCACCTATTAATATTAGCTGATTTTCCTCACTTTGGTACACTGGATTCACATCATTTGGCTTCCCATAGGAAAACAGGATTTCTGACTGAGTCCTAGGATGAGAACTCCTTTACACTATGGTAGATACTACAAAGGGAGGAAGACAGATGCATTGCAATCTATCTTCACAGCTAAAGGACAGTTTATCTCTCAGATTCTTGCTCCCATAGAGCAGACAGAATTATTTTGGAACATCTGGGACAAGAATTTGCTTGTGGGATATGCAAGAGATGCCTGGTTTCTGCAACAGATGTTCTACCCTTGCTAAGAATAAAGAGTGGGAACCACTGAACTAGAAATACTGATTCATAAACAGTCATGCATGGAAATACTGCAGTTACATCCCATCATGCAAGCCAGATACTCTCCTCTCTGTGTTTTGCCTAACACTGGAGTTTCATAAGCAAATGGTACGTGTATGAGAAGAAAAACAATGAATCAATACTAAAAATGATTAAAACACAGACCTACTCTTTTTCACCTCACACAGATAATAATAATCAGGAAATCTTTCCATATTTTTCCATTTTATCTAATCACTAGGACAGCTGATCATTACATTAGTATAGTCTCAAGTAACTGGGAGCAAAAGGAAGTCAGCTTTCCTCCAGTATTTAACTACATTATCAATTGTATTATCATTATACAGGTGAACTGAGCTTTGAGAAATCAAGCATTCTAAATAAGATTTTCAGCAATAGTCTCCTTCACGCATTTCCCAGTGGAAATTAGCATACAACTAATATGAAGACAGCAATGAGCCCTGATGAAAATTTAGTCCTCGGTGAATACTTTCTCAATGAGTCCACACATTTTCCCAGTATAAAACAAAGAACACTTTTCTGTTCCAAAGTACTTAAAAAAATTTAGTCAATCAGCTTATCCTCCCATGAAAATCAAATAACATTTGTTTCTATAGAGAATAACGTACAAAAGCGATCAGCTTCAAAATAGTTGACCGTAACTTCTTGATAGCATTTTCTTTAAAAATCCACCTACAACTTAAAGGTCTAAATCTTCAGGTTTCTCATTTGGGAGGGAAAAATGTCCCATTTTAGCCAACACATTTGGTTGCCTTTGGTGGTTTATGTCTTATGGTATTTAAGCGTAGACCTAACTTTAAACTCAAACTCACTTACCATCCAAATTGTCTGGTGAGAAATATGACCATGAATTCTTCCTTAGACTCATCTTTAATGCTCTTCAGAAAGAGAAAGAGTCCCTGTTCACGCTAACAGGTTTTTGCTTAGTCCCTTTCCTTACTCCTCTCTGAAGTGATTAGAAATGGCCAAAATCAGCAATATCACCCCAGTTCATGCGGAGAATAATCCAAGTTCAGTTCCTTGTGAAAACAGGATGGATATTTTTCACCAAAGGATGCAGCTAGAAATGTAAATCACATGGATGTTGGCCCACTCTTTACTCAACAGTGAACATTTGTCTATGTATCAATCACTAGAAAAATGTCTCTCACATATTTTGCATGGGCCAATCATCCAATGAAAAATGGAGTGCTTCACTAGCAGCTCTCCAAAAGACGAAGGGCTTAGGCTAGGAAAGCTGAACTGTGTACTGATTTTTGTGAAATGAAGTAGAAATGAGAAGAACAAGAACAAGTTGAATGACAGAAAGATGTTTGTGCAGGATAAAATAAAATATTTAATAATGTAGTCAAAATCTTAGTATTTCCAGTGATGTGTCTTTCAGAATTTTGGTTTGCTACTGATTATTTCTACATTTCATTGCAGGACAATAAAGCTATTGCCCCAGCTCTTAAGTCACAGTTCAGCAAGATGTTTAAATATGTCACTAACTTCATTCAGATGATAAAAACCATCCACTTTTTTTTCCATTTCCTGAACCAGTAAATACACATGAAGGGATGTTGATCTGCTGAACTTAAATGCAAAGTTACTTGCACACATTTGTACTGACATGGTTGGGGCTGCACAAGAAATGCTTTTCAGCTCTTACAGAATATTTTTCACCCATAGACTTCTAGATGCTTAGCAGAGTAGGTTAGTATCATTCTCATTCTATGAAAACAGTGAAAAGCGCTTGTTTCTAAGCAGATCGTCAGCTGAGCTATGACTAGATCCCATGTTTTCAGAACAGCAGAACAATGAACTATCTGCAAGGTCATGCAAGTTTATATTTAAGTAATATTTCTTTCTTATTTCCCTTACTATTCATGGTAGTTGGATGAACTACTGCTGTCAAAACAGAAATTGCAGGCAGAGAATGGCATGCAAGAAATATGAAGAGTAAGGCTCAATTGTTACTTGAATGTATATACCTAAGTTTTCTTGTGAGGCTTGATCCAAAGAATGACTCCCTACTAAACATGACATTACTGCAAAGTGAAGAAAAGTTATTAAGATGAGACGTTAATGATTACTCATGAAAAGCTCTATGAAAAAGAATGGGAATAGCCTTTCATTTGTATTTAATGAAGTATGCAGTTCAGAATGACTTTTTTCCCCTTCCTGTTTTGGGAAGTTGCATTAAGAATACTGATAGTGAAATTTTCCAGCCTTGTTAAATACGCTTTTATTTTCATTAAGTTGTAACTGCTGGCAATACAAAAATGCACCACATTATATTCTCTTATACTCACATAGTAGGTAAGACTGGTACAATATGTGTTCGAATCCCCCCTGTGGCACAAGTGGTAGAAGTGCCACTCTGCCTCACAGGAGGCTCGAATCCCGGGGGTTGGACTCAATGATCTCTTAAGGTCCCTTCCAACCCGCACGAGACTATGATACTATGATACTATGAATATTCTGCCACTTAAAGATCTCAAAACATATTTCCAAAGGCAGAAGGATATTATTTATCTTGGAGACATAAGGAAACTGGGATAAACAATTTTTTCCTGCAGTCACACGATAGCTGACCTAGCAATGAATGTGTTTTCCTGATGTCTAGTTCTACAGTTGGGTAATGCTGTGTGCAGAAATTAAACACCTGTCTAGGTGCAAAGCCCTAGGAGAAAGTTCAAAATTCTTCACTAAAGTGCCTGTATACACGTGATTCAAAATTAACACACTAATCAAAATAAGTGCTAATAGCTATTAAAACGAGCATGGAAAAATCAAGCCAGAATTACTTCCTCAAGCATAGATATAAACAGTTGTTTCAAAATAAACAACATTCAGTCTGCAAAAGCCCACCCCGAAGGTTAGGATACATGAGACAGACACCCCAGTGTCAGCTGAATGAGAGCACTCTAAAACATGAGGACATTAATGTCACTTTTTTCATGAAACTTCCTTTTCAGGAAGATGAAAATCTTTTATAATACATACAGAAGCGCAACAGCATAGGAGTCTTCAGATCAGATGGAAACAGGAAATCATCCTTTCTCTACAGACAGAACTGCAATCTGAGATTTCATAGAATTGTAGAATCCTTAGTGTTGGAAGGGACCTCTGAAGGTAATCTAGTTCAACTCCCCTTCAATGAACAGGGGCACCGCAGCTAAAGCAGGCAGCCATCACCTTTACTGTAAAGAAGTTCTTCCCTGTGTTAGTACTGAACTTCCCATGTTCAAGCTTTAGGCCATTACTCCTTTTCCTATTGCAGCACACCATCAAGAAGAGCCTGGCTTAATCCATTTGCTTACCCCTGAAGTGGATCTCAATATATTCTAGTTGCTCTCTCACATAAAGAGCAACTCCACCATGCTGCCTCATCTGCCTTCCTTTCTGATGGAGGATGTGGGCATCCATGACAGCATTCTAGTCATGTGAGCTGTCCTACCATGTCTCTGTGATCACAATGAGATGATGACTTTGTGATCACACACCAATCTCTGGTTCTTCCTGTTAATTTCCTATACTGTTCATTGGTATACAGGCACCTTAGGGAAGCAGGGGGTGCAGGTATCTCTAGAATGATACAAGAACACTTAAGCCAGACTATTGATAATGTTATCTTCCTTGAAGTGTAATTACAAGATCCAATTAGACAATTGAGATGCATTTCTCCAGAGTTTACCAGCATTACCAGGCCCCTCTCTGTCACAAGGAACTCTATCCCTTTCCCTCATCAATCTAGTTTAAAGCTCTGTTAATCAGTCCACACAGATTGCTCCCCAGAACATATCTGTCCCATTTTCTCAGTTGCATTCAGTCTGAAGCCCACATACCTGCTCTCTCAAAAGCCTGCCCAAGATCATAGGACCCAAAACCTTGATCCTGACAACATGCTCTCAGACAGTAATTTACCCAATCTATTCTCCTCCTTCTTATTTTATTAACAGTTTATGTTTTCTGACTCTACTGGGACCAGTTCTTCTTTTTTTCATTATCAACCACAGTTCAGACAATGAACTTCTTACTACAACTTGTCCATTAAGTACTCCACTGTGCAAGACCTTGGAGACTGAGTGCACTGCAGGGCTGTGCTCTCCACTGGGACCACATTTCCATGTTGCCCATTCAGTTCAATATAGCCTTCAATATAGACTGCAGTGCAACCAATACTTCTCATACTAAATCAGTAAAGGAAGATTAAATCTTTTTTTATAATTACATTATCTGTAAACAAGAGTTTTTTAGGATTTAGGATGTGGAACTGTCAAAACAAGCAGATTAGAGCTCAGTCTCATATCTACTACTTCCATAAGTACCATCATTTGTCTGTTTACCTGGAGGAGTTCCAATCTGTTTTTATAACAATGCTTCTTTCTCTAAACACATTGTTACAGAGGCTCCCATACACTGATCATGATTGATTGATGATGGTTTTGCTGAAGGTTGTTACTACCTAACAACATAAAAGCAACACATAACCTTCTAGAATGAAGGCCATGGGATTCCAGATTTAAAGATTCTGGGCTTAGAGTAATAATTTTCAGTTTTTAATCCAATTCATCCATGTTAAATGCCTTCTACTGGCCTAAACAATAGAACAGCTCAGAGGATACTGCAGGAATAGTTATGTCACTGGAGGTACAGGAACTTCTCTAGGAGGGCTGCAATTCCCTGTCGGTTTACAAATTTTCCTACAATTCTTGCTCATTTCCTCCGTGTTTTGAATGGGAATGAACATGGAAACAGATTAATCATAAGTCTTTGTGGAACTATTTATCTTTTAATACCGGTTGCCTTTCATTGTGGATGATCCATTGATAGCAGTTTAGCATTTAAATGCTTTATGTGTCTGACCTAAGAGGTTGAATTCTTTTATGTACTTTCAAATCTGAAATTTTCCTGGAGGGGTTCTGATTAATTCACTTCCAAATATGTCTGAGACCTTGTAGGTTCACTAACAGGGTCTGCTCTGCTGTAGTTTTCAATGACAACCAGTATTAGCATCAATTATCCTTTCATTCTCTTTGCTCATAAAGCCTCAAAGTTACTGGGAATTTTTCCATCAACTTCAGCAGAGGTGAGAATAAGCCCTTAACTCTAATGTAGCCCTTGTAGTAAAGTGAGAGAGTTTGATTATCCTACTGATCCACCTTAGCCTTTCATCTTCCCATTTATCATCAAGAAATCCCTTCCATCAAAACATTGCACTGTGTGGGACTGTTGAGCAATAACATGTGACAGAACTTTAAATTCACTGAAGAACAACTTGAAGCTGAACCCTGCCCCTAAAGCATGGACCAGGAGAAATTTCTATAGACTCTGATTAATCATAACAAACAATAAAGCTGTTTACAGACAATCAGCAAGCAACACTTCCCATTTGTACGATTAGCATTTTAGCTGTGTTGTTAAGTTGGGAAAAAAGCAAGCAATTAAGAAACGGATTGGTTAAACATTTTTAATGACTACTGATGGTGTTAGTAGCATGTTTTGGTTAACAGCTCACAAATCCACAAAGAACCATTTAACCCACATTCTCCAATAACTGTATTAGAAGGAGTTTTTAGTAATGACAGCAGCATACCTGGCAGTACCATCCAATTGCTCTTTCCTTTTATAGTAGAGAGGAAGCATTACAAGAAAGCAAGGAGAGAAGAATTACACAATAAATCCAGGACTCTTTTAATGGAAATTGTTAATCTATTGCTAATTGTTTGTATGTTTTTTGGTCTGTGATCAGATCATTACTGAGGACAGATTTAAAAGCTTTGACATCACTTTTTCAACAAGTCATAAAGTAAAGTAAATGAAACAGTTCACTGATACCAATCTGTGCTGCTTAGAATGGTAATCCAGGCTTTGATGAGAAGTCAGTCCCTTGCCCTCTCTCCCAGGACCTTATTTGCAAAACACCTCTTAAATTTCAGGCTACGTTTAAATCACAGAAGAACATTCATACAAAGGACAAGTTTGAAAACACAATAGTCAGTCTAGACTTCAGGTGAGCCTGAGAAGTGTTCTCTGAACAAACTGTGAGGTCAAGGAACCCTGTAGGAATCACAGTGTAATAGATGATGTGGGAATAGATAGAGTGAGGAGGGTTACAAAAAAGAGATACACTGAGCCTTAAATAAACACTTGTGCTTTTTCTTAGAGATTTCCTTTGTGACTGATGGGAGATTCGTTCTAAAGAAATACACTGTGAATAAAACAAAGAAAGAGGTAATATTTGTGATTTTTCCTTTGAGAAGGCAGGAAATTAAAAAGTTTCTTCAAGTCAGTTTTAAGAAACAGCTGGCACTGGCATAATAGCACAGTAAGTTCAGCTCATCAGTGCTGAGCGACAGGTTAAGAGCACTTGTTTTCAGAATGAAGAATAACAGCAATCCCCGAATGAATGTTGAAATTATATCCTTTGTTAAATACCTATTATTAGCGATTGATAGTCTATAGCTAAAAGAATGGGCATTCAATGGGCATTTTTGAGTTAATACCTCAAGAAAGTATCAGACTCCCATTAAATTACAAGCACCGATTAATTAGAAATGTTTTATGCGTGAAATGCTTTCCACTGAACTGTGGTGTGGTGATCACAATTAGGATTACAAAAATAATGACCTCAACATACCAACAAAGTTTTCTTTTGAACCTTCAATAAACAGCATCAGGACAGTTTTAGACATTCCTTGACTGTCCTGCACTGAATTATACCCATAAGCAAATAGTATTTCCAAAAAATAAGCATCTAACATGTATTAATTGTGTTCTTGTGTCAATTATCAACACTGTGATAACACATTTCTCAGACTGGTTGAACTGGAGAGGGAAAAGTAAGAATTTTCAGCACAGCCCATCTTAAAATATAAAGTTGCATCATAGAAGATGTGAACAGCACATATGCCTGTGGCTCAGACTTTCTCATGATCAAAATTACAGAGGGAGAAATTGGGATTTCCAGACAATAAACTCCAGTGTCTTACAAAAGGAAGCTGACTGCAAAGCAACCTTCCCCTTTGTTCAACCTCAACATGAGAGACACAAAGTGAGTTATCCATGTGTCCATGGAGCCAGAAGACAAAGCATTTTTTTTTACTTTCAACCAGGAAAACAGTAACTGGCAACACTCTGCTACCTACAAAATCTTCATTATACACAAAACTCCATTACTTCCTGTCCTGAATTAAACTTCACACAAAATGGTGATGGAAAGATTCACAATTCACTTACCTGAAAAATGGAAATGATACAATTGATTCATAAAACCTCCAGGTAGCAACGAGATCAATCCTGTTTGGGTTAGTAGCATAGTATCTCCAGGCAGCCTGGAGATTTCAAGGGTAAGACAATAATCAGTATAAGGAAAGGCTATTCCTCAGTTTGAAAACAGCCAGATTATTTCAAAGTCCACAATGATTCACCTGAGTGACTATGTGGAAATGAATTATTAATGAGTTATACCAAATGAGTGTCAATAGATGGCAAGATTATTAACACTGACTTCTGATCTGGGGAGGTTATTAAAACAGGAAGTACCACCAGCACAAACAAGACATTACAGTTGATTAAACTGGTTTTATTCTTCTGTTGCATACTCCTGAAAGTAAACCAAGGACTGCTGAACTTCTGCAATATTTCAAGAAGTGATTAAACTGGATACTATCTAATGGTAGTCCATCAGAGGACATTTTGCTGAGCTCAATCAAAAATTCTCAAAGCACAAGGTTAAATAACTTATGACTAAATTTGCTGTCTGCTAAGTGGATATGCAGTAAATTTAAGCAGTAAATTCCATTTGGTGCTCATTCCTGCAACCCTTTCTGTTACTGAACAGAATTTGTAATGAAAACCAGCATTTCCATGTGATATCACTGAAAGCTTCTATGTCCCGCTGTGGAAAAGCTACTATTTGCTTCACTGCACTCAAGATGCATTGCATAACTGCGCTGAGTAATTAGTCAGTCCCAAGACAAGTGATTTTATTTCTGAACCCACAACAAAGGGCATAATAAAAGATCAAGTGAGCTAAGATGACACTTCCCATTGAGTCCTCTGATCTTCCAATAACATAACAGAAGACCCAATGGCATGTTTCAGCTTTTACAAACCATATATGCTATCTGCGCATTTTGACTAGATTGAGCTGGTCACTGTCTATTGTGTTACTGCTGTTGCTGTTTCCACACTACTAACAACATGAATTTATTTCCACATAAATTTTCTTCTCAAAGGAACTAAGAAAACCTGTATTTTTGAAAGAAAATGTTTTCAACAGCATATTTTCTGTGATTCTATGATGCTGACACAGAATTTTGTTGCTTTCCAGAAGCTAGAATATGGGTGTCTTTCTTCTAATGACACCTTTCTTCTAAAAGACATTATGGAAATCAAGAGATTCCTAAGAGAACTGCAAGGACCATGGGATTATCTAGCTCAATGGGAGAAGTTTTACTTCTTTTAAAAATATAGCTTCTTACATCCTACAATAAGAAATGAGAATCTGAAATGAGGGAAGAAATGGTCCTTGCTGCATCATGCAAAAAACTTCATAAACAACACCTTCAATGAGAGAAGTGGCTGCAAACCTGAATGAGTTCAGCTGCTGGCTTTCTTCTTTTCTCAAAATGTTTCTGACGATGTTGCTCTTGGACCTTCAGTGCCAGCCCTGAACCCAGGATGCCCTGAAAGCATAGAGTGATGAAAGATTTGATCATAAAGTCACATAATTACTTGGGTTGGAAGGGACTTTAAGGATTATTTAGTTACAACAGAATCACAGAATCACAGAATGACCCGGGTTGGAAGGGACCTCAAGGATCATGTAGTTCCAACCCCCCTGCCTAGCAGGGCCACCAAACATACACATTTACTAGATCAGGTTGCCCAGGGCCCCGTCCAACCTGGTCTTGAGCACCTCCAAGGACGGGGCATCCACAACCTCACTGGGCAGCCTGTTCCAGGACCTAACCACCCTTCTAGTAAAGAACTTTCCCCTAACATCCAACCTAAATCTTCCCTCCTTCAACTTAAAACCATTTCCCCTAGTCCTGCTATTATCAGCCCTTTCGAAGAGTTTACTTTCGTCCTGGGAGTAAGTTCCCTTCAGGTACTGAAAGGCTGCAATGAGGTCACTCCGCAACCTTCTCTTCTCCAGGCTGAACAAACCCAACTCCCTCAGCCTGTCCTCATAGGGGAGGTGCGGTAGGGGGAGGTGTGTGGCAGAGAGGGTACAACTCTCTGCCACAGATAGAATCACCTCCCAGTACACCAGGTTGCACAGAATGACCTGCACTCTGGGATGATCACTCAAATATAGATCCTTGGCTTGCATATAATTAGAGCTCAGTAAAGTAGGCACAAACCTAGATGAGTAGGTCCCAATTCTTTTAAAAATATGTCTTATGTGGCTATGTCAATAGCAGTAAACTAATGCAGGCTAGAGTACAAGCTCAAGATCTGTCCTGTGATTGCCAAGATCATTCACCTGCTGGATTTGTTCTGTCCTGAGCCAACTAGCACTTTCTCAGACAATGTTCGCAAATGGTTCAGAAATTATCAGGGTGACATATTATATACAGTATATACAATACTTTGCATATGAAGTTGGGAATAAAGGATTTTGATACCAGCATCCAACTTGTTTTCAGGAAGCAGAGAACATACTGATGTTATTTACTAATACAGACCAGCTGAAGTGTCTGAATCACTTCTATTAAGAAGTTTTGATTCCACTGGAAGTTTTGATCACTTAATCCTCTTTTTGCAAGCACACAGCTCTGGGCTGTGGCTAAGGGAGGAGAAAGAAGTTACTTACTGCAGGAAGAGCAAAGAAAGACACTCCAATGAGTGAGAATGTAGCTGCAATCAGCCGTCCTTCCCATGTCTTAGGAGTCTTGTCACCATACCCAATCGTAGCAAGGGTGATCTGTGGGCAGAATGACCAGACCTTCCCATAAGTAAAACAAAACTAACAAATCTGTTTTAAATATTCAAACTTGTGTCACTCAATTAGCTCTATGGGCACTCACACATAACTTCTTAAAAGACAATCTAAAAGACAATCTTTATGATGGGCCACTCTATTTTTTTCATGGTATCGTAGTCCTGAGGCACTGCATGTGGGAGAATGGATTTAGTCTTAAATCAGCTACCTCTCTAGGATGCATCTACTGAATGGGAACAGATGTGGCACAAAGACCAAACCTCATTCCCGCTGTCAGTGTACAGTTAGAAATGGAACTTGCCTATTATCAGTTTGCAGAGCATCAACAGGTCAGGGCTATCTCTTCCTTAAGTCCCAGTCACTAATAAGCAAAGATAATTTTGTGAAAACTTATTCCTTTCCTACACAACCACTAATCCTTGTTTTTAAAATACGAATGTTTCTTACCATTGAGACCCTACCTGAACTTCCTACTAGAGAAGGATATGAAAACACTCAGCAATTCTGTGTACAGTCTTTTGGCTAGCAATAAAAAGGGTGAATGGAAGGAAGAATCATGGAATCATACAATGATACAATGGCTTCGGTTGGAAGGGATCTAGTTCCAGTTCCCATGCCACATATCTTGCCATGTACAAGAACTGCACTGAATAAAAAAATGCCACTGAATTTTAGTCATAGATTCGGTACAATACAGTCTGTTCCCATAACTATTGGCAGTAAAAAAAAAAAAAAAAAAAAAAAAAAAAAGAAGAAAAAGAAGAATTCTCTGCATAAGATGGCAATAATTTTACATTATCAAATGAGTAGTTGTGCAAACCAATATAAGAACAGAGGTATTAAAAATCCCTCTTGATCAGCATTCTACCACCAATGGAATTCCTTGAGGGATTCCTGTCAATTCCATGTAAGACACAAGACACAAGCAACACATGTTTTTGTTTGTTTTTTTTTAACAAAGACATCTTTCTACCCTTCTATATATGAATGCAGAGAGATTCTCAGGAGAAGGGTCTCATTGGCTCCTTACAGATCTAACTTCCATCAGCATCTACCTACACTTCCCAGACCTGTGTCACATGTTACTAAAACATGTAAACATAAAAAACATAAAACAGACCTTGTGCTAGCTCTATTTTTGTCATTTGCTGAAGGATACAGCTCTCATCAGGTGGACACCACTGCTGTAAGAACTTGGCTGCCCCTATGCATATGCTCTACCAGTGCAGTTATACTTAGAGACCCTCCTCCAAAACAGCCTTCCTAGAATTCAGGAGCACAGACTGATATCTCTGTATGCTTTAAGTACCTAAGAGCCTATGTCCGACTAAATATCCATAGAGATATATATTCTGATAATTGATTTTAGTGGTGTCCCTACTATTAGTGCTGTTATACCAGTAGCATCCCACTCACACAAATTTAGCAGCACTTATATTGTAGACACTAACATCAATACTTTTTAGATACAGCATTTTTAAGAATATTGTAAAAAATTTTTGGATTCACTTACCAGCCCCCACCACAATGCATCTGCATAGGTCTCGAACTCTTCCTTCATTTCCACCCCATTAGCATCCTTTTCAGGCACATCTTTTTCAACCAGATAAACAAGAAACGAGGATAGGATGAGTGTCAGGAACCCAATGTACCAAGCAGTGATGAGTTCCTGCAAAAGAATCAAATGGACAATGAAAGGGCTGAAAACTGACTCAAATTCCAGAGTGGCAGTGTAATTGTCAGGAGAGTAGCACTGACAATAGCAGAGCTGTCACTGGAAGCTTGCACACAATTTCACCATCAGCCTAACTCAGTGCTTCCTGGCAAAGGTGCAGTGAAGTTGAAGTAAAGCTGGGTTAAAAGCTTAGCTGCACCATGATGGGACTGTATCCCTGACCCTGAGTCTTAAGTCATTCTCAGTCCTTTTGCCCCAGGCTGGAGTGGTTCTATCACACAAATCAATGGCTTTGCTCTCTTCACCTTGAGAGAGCAACAGAATGTAGTTTCTTCTCTTTAGGCATATCAAAGCAGCTTACAAGGTCTGCTTTCAGCATGGAATAATGCAACAAGAACGTACCTTTAAAAATATCTATGTTAAAACAAAATCTAAGCTTGCTTTAGAGGGATTAACTACAGTGGATTTTGTGCCTAATCCTATCGAGGTGGGAGATGCAGTGAACCAAATTAAAAACTGCAAGGTCTGAAGCAGGGCAAAAGGTGTTCACAAGCAGTAAAAAGTCAATATTCAGCTTTCATTCATTTTCTGATCATTGTTTTTTACCAAAGAAAGGGTTGTAGCTGAGAATTTCAGAAATGATTTTAGAGACATCACCTTTTTTTCACAGAACCATAGAATGGCTTCTGTTGGAAGGATCCTTAAAGATCACTTGAGCTCCAACTCCCCTGCCACTCACCAGTTCAGGCTGCCCAGGGCCCCATCAGTTCTGGCCTTGAACACCTCCAGGGATGGGGCATCCACTTCTCAGGGCAGCCTGTGCCAGTGCCTCACTATCCTCTAAGTAAACAATTTTTCCCTCTCATTTAATCTAAATTTTGTCTGTTTATGTTTATGGCTGATTTCTGGTGGGAAAACACAGTTGGCAATTTGTTGGTGAACCTTGCTAATAAAATTGTGTCTTTACTTTCTTTACTATATTCCAGAGAAGCAAATTTCTCATAACCTCTATGTGTCTTTCTCATTCAGCTGAGATCCAAAGGGTGGTGATGGGAAATCAGTGTGGAAAGATGGGGAAAAAATCCCACGCTATGAAGACTTAAACAATTTCTAAACAATGCCTTTAGCACATACACTTCTTTCATGATCTCAGTTTCCTGAGGAACATTTTAGACATAAGTGTTTATATGCCACCTGACTTGCAGCGAGCTTTATGGGTAAGAAACAGAAGTTAGTATGAAATGAAGGAGGGTATCCCTATCAGCCACTACCAAGAAGTAAAGTCTAATTATGCTGTGCCAGCTGGCATTTTAATCTTCAAAAAACCTGAAATGTCAGGAATGTCATTCATGGATTAAAAAAAAACAACAACCCAGTATGTAGCACAGTTTCTCTGCACCACGTGCATATGAGAAATCTAATCTAAAGGCTTTTTATGGAGACAGAGAGTTTTAAACTTGTAATAATATTTGCTGAAAATGCAAAAGCGCACTGTATCTTTTTTGGTGTGAGACAGAATGTCTGACTATAGCATGAAGTTAGACTGAGACAAGATGATTTTAGAAATTCACACTGTGTGCATCATTGTATTGTCTGACCCAAGCTTCCAAAGAGGAGTTCTACCAGTAGCTCCCTCTAAATGACATTTCTGCCAGCCAGTCTTTTACCATCCCTTTGGAGTCCTGCTCTGTCTGGTGATCACACAACCTGTGAAGCCACTAAAGATAGGCTGTATCATTTCAGTCAAAGATTTCAGTGTACTTTACTATTAAAAGGATGTCCCTGCTCACAGTCTGTGTAATAACAAAATTCCTGTTGCAATGACTGTGAGAATAGATGCACATACTTGCCTCTTCCAAATATCATTATTGAGTAGGAGAGAGTAAAACAAGAGGCATAAATGGTTCACATCACGAAGAAGGAAATGAAGCTGAAAAGATGAAACCCAGGGAGTTGGTGGAGTAACCATCCCTGGAGGTGATCAAGAGCCATGTAGATGTGGTACTGAGAAACATGGTTTGGTGGTCCCAGTGGGGATGGGTTGATGATTAGACTAGATGATCTTAGCAGGCTTTCCAACATGATTCTATGATTCTATGATTATTATTGCTAGAAATAATCCTAAGGCACTGCTGCACTTATGCATCCCCTCTCTTCCACTTCAGTATTTCTCCCCAGGGCCCCAGCTGAGTCTTGCAAGCTCCTCACTTACTTTGCTATGTGCACAAATAGCTGATCCTAAAAGTTTCCATGTGCCACCTCGTCTGTCCATTCGGAGCATCCTCAGGATCTGAAGGAAGCGAAGGCTTCTGAGCGATGTGGCCAGAACGTTGCCCTGGTTCCCAACAGCAACCACTGGCACTGAAGCAATCAGCACGAAGATATCTGCAAGGTGAAAAGAACAAAGCCTGCCAACAAAAGTGGCCGCATCACTCAGTCCTTAATCCCATATGGTTGCGCTGCAAATTTCCCTAGGCAAATTTTAAAGCTGCCTGAAAAGGCCTCCTCACGCCAATTAAACAGGTACCTGCACCTTGAGCACAGAGTCATGCACAGAACCCAACAGAGAGCCCTGTAATCTATTTACAGATCAATGCACTGTATTTGAAACACTGGCTGAGCTAGCATAGCGATGCACGGAAACAGTGTCCTAATGCTGACAGAAAAAAAAAAATCACATAAACCTGAATTCTTATGTCCCTCAAGAAGGCCACAGAGAACACAGACTTACAGGTCATCAGATAAGATTTTTTTCTTTTGGTACACGTGTATTTTAGTTCTTTTGGCTGAGTTTTCCTATTTAAATCTCTGTGAGCACTCACTGTGCCAATTCACTGATGGACCAAGGAAATCCAAAATTCGCATCACACTGTATCTCCTTGTTGATTGCTCTGTTTGTGTGTTTTGCTGTTTTTGTTTCTTTTTCCTGTCCGCCTCCCCCCTCCCCACCTCCCTTCTCCTTCTGCCTGGATTCACCTCAGTTGTCAATGACATACAAGTATTACCAAAGGATTTAAAAAACATTCTCTGGGCACTCATTCTTAAAATTGTCTTAATAATTTATTTCCAGCCAAAAAGGGGGGTACCAGATGGATTTCAGAGTTACTCATTTTCATACATTCTGAAAACCAACTAGTGTCAATAACAAACCAAAATAAAATGAATGAATGTGTATATGAATGACCAGTGCTCAGGCAAAAGTGGATAATCAGTAGCTTCAAGGCTAGTTGTAGGTAATGCCTACCAAAATTAAAAGATAAAATGGGAGAAATCACAAAGATAAATGTTTTTAAATTCAGACCAGCATTATAAAGGTAACATACAGCACGTGAATATGAAAGATAGCATAGCATTAGGGTCTGAAGGGCTTTGAAACTGAAGATGGATAGTGTACATTATGTGATGAACTTCAGAAAAAAACAGTTGGGCTCAGGACAAGAAAAATGTATTTGGAGCATACAAGGATTGATTTTTTTTTCATTGGCCAACCACCCAAGCACATCTTAAACTAATTCTTATTGCCAGGTATTACCAATAAGCAGGACACAGTTCCTAGCACAAAAGGCTGGTCTAACTTTGGTGCTCTTTGTACTGCCTTTCACTGGTATTTGCACATCCTTCCAATGTGGCTCAGAAGGAAAAGGACCTAACAAGAAAAACAGAAGTACAGCATATGTGCCTACCCAGCATGCACAGAGGCTTTCTGGCAAACTTCAGTCTCCCTCTCCATCCTTTGTAGCGACAACAACACCCAGCAGCCCAGATCCTTAAGGCAAACTCTGCTCCAAAGATGAAAATGGCAAAGGTTTCCTGCATTAAAGACAAAAATGAGACTGTTAGACTTGAATTTTGCAGTAGCTCTGTATGCACGGCAATAGATGAAGCAAACAGAGACTCAAACTGAGGTGCAAATGTTGAGGAGAGGGATGAGAAAGAGACAGAGGAAGAAAGCAGGGTAAAGAACATAACTTGATGAGAGTCAAGGCAAAGTGGGACATAGTGTTACAGCTTGTGAAGTAATCTGTGTGTAGGATGTGCTCTTCCTATTGGATTTATGTGAAATGCTTACCTTGCCTTGATGGAAATTATTTCAAAAAAACAAAACTACTGCTGTTTGTTATTATGAAATAAGAACACATATGTGGTGACTGCAAAGTGCCCAGTGCACAGTACACCTACAGTGGGATTATGTACCAGTAGCTCTTTCATGGAACTGTGTCTGAAGAGAAAAGGACAGGAGCAAGTGTATTCATATGGTAATATTTAAGGCATATGTATAAAGACATATATATGACAAATTTAAAACATACATTATCACTCTCAGTTTCTCTGCAAAGAAAAACAGGATTTTCTGTTGTGATTAATGTCTGGGTAATTTTTCAGCTTTTCTAGGCATAAGAAGGAAATGAGGAGATTAATTCTCCAAAGGGACTGAAGGAGACGGAACAATAACATCATGGGGCCTCCGGAAATACGAGATAAAGAGGAAAGGAGGATTTTCTCTAATACTCGTACCTGCAGCTGCTGTCCACTTCTGAAAACTGCTCAGAGCCATAAGAAAGCAGACACAGGAGAAGAGAAATTACCCCAGGCTTTCTCAAATGTGAATGGATGGCTCAGAGTGCAGTAACAGGGACAAAAGTGAGATTCAGATTCCCTAGCAGGTGAAGGTGTTTTCTTACAGCTGCTTTTTAAGAATAAACTTGCAAGGAGAAATGACCTTCTAAGCCTCTTGGCATTTAATTCTTATCCACATCTACTTGCCTCTGGTGTATAAAGGGAAATGGAAACTGAGATCCTGGAAGTACCACGTGGTTCTCCTAGAACTGCTATTCCACAAGACTACGGTTAGTGAGACAGACCACTTTCTATTTCATGACAGCTATGGGAGTTTGGGTCATTTTCATAAAATGATTAATATGCCATGTTTATACTTAGTGAGCTTTTCCTATTTTTTTTTCTCCTTTTGCCAAATAGGATTCCTACACAAATAGTCTTGAGTATGAATCCAGCATTAATAAAATATACATGCTGAAAACTCAGAGACAGGAATACATTTATTTTCTCCAAGTACCTTTCTCTCTTTCATGGATAACAGAGACATTGCTTTGAACAGTTGCAACTACATTATTATCAGGCACAAGTTTGAGTCCAATTCTAAGGGCATTCATCAAAAAACAAAAACAGAAAAAGGCTGGAAATGAAAAAATACTATGGAATAAATCACTATTATTAAGAGATCCTCAAAAATTGAGGTTTCAAAAGTGTTGAGTTCTAATCTGATCAATAGGAGATTCAATGGTACTTCAGAGGGAGAACTGCTGGGGAAGTACTGAAAACTCACTATTTAAAAATCTCAGGCTAATTGTCTTTCTTTCGTCCTTTATACTCAGTTGATGTTGACAATGGACTGGGAACTCTGCAATGTGTAAAAGCACAGTCACCATCCTGGGACCAACAGAAGAAATTGTACTGCATGCAGAACAAGTTTCTATCACTGCTGATGGAGCTGACTTCTGTTCAGGGACATTAGCAGGGTGACACACTGGCTTCAGACTACTTACCAGCAAGAGAAGCCAGTCACCCGAAACCGTTTCATACTCCTTGAAAGTTGTCAGGACAGCTAAGATCAAACACCCCAAAACAATCAGAAACCTGGAGTGAAACAAAAAGGAGAAGCCAAGAGAATGTTACTGCTCTGTATCTGCGTGGGAGATGCTGCTTATTTAGTTATAGGAGATAGGTACTTCTGATCGGTAAGCAGTGGAGTGGACTTTCAGAAAGACCAAGGGGGACTGTGAAGTCAACAAATGATAGCAAGAACCTCCATCAAAATGACTCCCAGACAAACATATGTTAATTAACTCTGTTGCATTCTTCAGGAAGAAAACAGATAGCATTGCACGTCAGGAAGGGATTTATAAGATATGTAATGCTCAGAAGGTCTATTCCAAGCTGATGTTCTGTGTGCTTCATAAAAAGACACTGTGGTTGCAGTGAAATTAATCTACCTGGCACATGCTGAGACCAGAGAAACAGTAAATGCTTCAATACAATACAGCAACGGAACAAACTCTCCCTTGAAACCCACACCACTTTTCTTTTTCTTTTTTTTTTTTTTTTTTTCACTTCTCTTTTTGCACTCATTTCTATGGAGATG
Source organism: Coturnix japonica (assembly GCF_054131305.1). Classification (NCBI taxonomy): domain Eukaryota; kingdom Metazoa; phylum Chordata; class Aves; order Galliformes; family Phasianidae; genus Coturnix; species Coturnix japonica. The sequence continues at coordinate 7,550,662 of NC_140664.1, read as the reverse complement.
AAAAGATGAAAAAGCTTGAAAGAGAAACAATGGAGAGGGTAAAGTTCTGCTCTCCAATAAACCCAGTATGTGATAAATCACTGCGTCTGTGCTATTGTCTGTGAAGACCCAGAACTCAGAAATTTGACAGAAAATTTAACTCCCACAGCTGGTAAATCCAATCCAGTCCAATCTGAAGTCATGTTGATCTGCTTAAAAAACTATTCCCGGGTTCAAGCTATGAAAAATCTTCTATAGATAAATAGGCTGGAAAAAAAACAAGGGAGTCTTATAAGAGATTTCTGTGAAGCAGCGTGGGGTAAGCTCATATTCTAGTACTTGATGTATCCAGTTCATAGGCACTTTGAATGTGCTCTCAAATCGGATCCACAGGAGCAGAGGGGAAGGTGGGCATGGAAATACGTCATAGCTTAGTGAATAAATGGAAAGGACATCTCCATAAACGCTCCAGATCTTTTGCTAGACTGCATCAAAGAAATGACAGGCATTAGGCACTGAAATCATCCAGGAGGAAAAAAAAATCTTGTTAAGACTTGAACTGTGCAATTCCTGTTCTGAACTTCAATCTGATACCCATTCAATCTGAAGTGCCATTTCATATCTTGCTAAGTAAACCTACACTTTGTTTCACTGTGTGAAATGAACTGAGTCCAGTATACATGTGGAGGTAGGGAGAATGACGACTACAGAGGCTCAGCTTGGATATGTTTCCTCTAATCTATCATGGGTATTTGTTTCTTTTGTGTATGGGGAAACATGGGGCTAAAAGAGCATACCCTGACAATACTTCCATGCAAGGAATGGACAACATTGAAACACCTCCCAGCAAACCCTGAAGTGTTATGATGCCGTAGTTTTCCTGGCCCAGAGGGTTGTTCAGTTTGAAATTTCTATGCCAGTATAATCACTCGGAAAATTTCAGATCCGCCCTTTTAAGAAAGGTTAGAACAGATAATACATTGATTTGCTCATGCTGACTCACTCTGGATTTCATTGACATGTTTCTCCTTCTCCCACTCACCAGATATCCTATGGAGGAAGGGTTATGTGGCTGACAGGAAACAGCCATTGGGACCATAACAGGTAATTTACCATCAACCTATAACCGCATGAGTGGTACAGTCAAGACAGTAAGCAGTTAACTTAGTACCTTTGTGAAGTTCTTGCCATACCCTCAAGCTGGTTTTGTCATACCATAACTTGCTGTCCCCAGCTTGCAGTCATAAAGTCAGTAGCCCATTAGCTGCTCAAGACTCACAGTTCCTGCACCTCCTGAAGCAAAATGATACTAACTCAACCAAGAAAATGCGATTCCTTCAACTAGCTATAAATTAACTATGATTTAACAAGTTACAGCCAGTACAGTGGCACCATCACAAATTCTCCAATTAGAAGCTTGAGCTTTAGCTACCTGATGATATCCATTGCAGTCATTTCTTTACACTGTGTCACCCAGTAGCACACAGGTACCATTCAAATGATTTAATGAAAGGTGAATCACATTGAAAACAGTCCAAGGAAATTACATTATCAGCTGCTTAAACTTCAGATGTGAATTCACATTATAATGAAACAGAACGGCACTGTCATATAAAGATGATGTGCAGATTTTGGTTCAAAAAGACAGAAGCTCGGTAGCCTAAAAATGCTTGCCATTTTACCACTAGAGGGTACCAGCACACCACAGACCAGAAGAATCCTGCTCAACCCTCTTTCCCCTCCACGTGAAACAAACGAATTGCAGGCGTTGTTCAGGTGATCGTATTCCTATATTTGATGTGCAAGAAAATGAGTCTCGCTGTGTTGAAAAATCTTTTCCTTGTTCACTAACAACCAAATAAATATTGACACCAATGGGCAAGGGGTGCTTCTTGCTCGATTGCTCTGCAGCGCAGCCCACGCTCCTCCAAGCAGGAGCCCACCTGCAAAAATAACAGATCGTGGAAGACAGAAATGGAAAAAGAGGGTGGGAGGGTGAGACTGGAGATCATAAGTCACCAAAAATGATTTCAGTCCCAGCACAGAACATAATCTGAACCCCCAGCTTTAAGAATTATGTGAATGCAGTCCAGAAAATTCCCTTTTGAGGTTTGACTGCTGAGCTGAACACAATCTCCCCAAAACCCACGTCCCACAGAGCCAGGCTGCTCCTTCTACAGTAATCCAAGGTGCACAATGATGAAAAGCTTGTGCTGTGACAAGTAAATGAAATCCATCTTGGAAGCATCAGATTTCCTACTCCCACCCTGCTTCCAAAGTATAAACACCCACTGCAAGTTAATCAAACCACATCTCAGCAATCCTCATTTAGCATCTAAAATGATGACCGTGTTCAGAGCACTCTGTGAATTTTAATATCTCTGTTCGTGCTACGCAAACCACCAGTTTCCCTGCAGCCTGTTTTGTTTCTTTTCAGATCTTGGTGTTTACAAAGCCCAGAAGACTTCTTAAGTTCTCTTTCTATAACAGATGCTACAAAGGTATCATGTTGTTTGTTGTTTTTTTTTTCACCAGCCCCCTTCGCTCAGAAAAGACAACAATCATATATTCATCAAGAGTGTTACCTATGCCCATTTTTTTGCTTATATGGTTACTAAGCAATCAGAAAGACTTGAACTTGCTTGGCTGTTGCTCAGTCTGTATTTTCCCATGGCAATAGGACAGAACCTGAGTCTGTGTTTTCTATTCTCATCTTTTAAAAGGCAGAAGTGTGGGTCTAGTGGTTGAGTCTGACTGCAGCATTGGAATAGGTGACTCAGAGCACTGAAACCACAGAGGATGATGAGAGGAAAGGCAAACAGTGACGCGGGGAATCAGAGGAAGCATCTGAAATTTACACACAGTTACAGTGATACTATGAAGAGACATACAGCCCTAAAGGTTAGAAGAAAGAAACAGCATAAAAATCAACTTTAATCATAAAAATTCAGTCCTCAGAAGCCCAGACTTTTTGAAGTGTCTCAGCAGATGGCAGTCTGTACCTCTAGACTAATTCAGATATGACAAATAAAGATTTGAATTTACCTCCTCAGTTTTTAAAAATTAAACTTGCTATCATTTCATGTAATGTTTTATGGTCCAGTAAGTTGTACCTATATTTGCAGTATTATTGTTAAAATCTTGGTTATTTTGGTGGATGTGTAATTTACAGACCACCAAATGGCAGTGTTCTTTTGTCACTGTCACAACTAATATGCTATTCGAAGTAATAAATGTTCTTGCCATTGAGGATCACATTTAACATTCATATTTTCAAATCATACTATTCTGGAGTATTAAAAATAATCTTCCAAAAACAATATGTACTTCTTCCAGGAAAGAAAAAAATAATTTATGACCATGCTAGGTTATGAAACTGATTCTTCCTGGATGAACATCATGGATTGTTTTGCTGATAAATTCTGATTTATTTTAATGTTTCAGATTCGTTAAGTATTTCTTCTGTGTCTGTTTTCATATGAACCAAAATGATGCTGATATAGCTGAGATCTTTTACATTTTTTCTATACATTGGTTCTTTTCATGTATCCCATTCAGCACCTCTTCCATCGAATTTTAGGAGCAGATCATATAGTGATTTGCCTATAACTTATTCCAAAGTATAGCTGTCATGAGGATCAGAAACATCATAGGCAGGTCAAATAATGTTTGCATCTGTCATCATCTTGGCAGTTTTTAGTCCTGTGTGAAGATCTTTGCCTTTACAACACAATCTGTCTGCAAAACTTTTCTTGAGCATACATTTACATGCAGTATGTTTGATTTTTGTATAGTTCTTTTCCACAACACATGTTAATTAAACTAGCAGTTACACTGATAAGAGTCTTGTATTGTCTCCTACAGTGAGATGTGTTTTAGGGCTCACTACAGACATCTGCAATCACATACCTAGAGCACACTTAGAGTTAATAGAGAGGAACATACAGTCCTAGTGTTCAACTCATTATCTTGAAGTAGACAGCTCAAGCTGGTAAGAAGCACCTACAGAGGCAATGTATTCTCTGTATCTGAAAGAAAATTCTGTAATGATTAGCTCCTATGTGAAGGTGAGGGTCAAACAGTGGAAAAAGCTTCCTAGAGAGCTGGTTGATGTCCCATGCCTATTACATTAACTTCTGGTCAGCCCTGAAGCAGTCAAGCAGTTGGACTTGATTTTTGAAATTCCCCTCCATATTCTCCTCTCCTCTCCTCTCCTCTCCTCTCCTCTCCTCTCCTCTCCTCTCCTCTCCTCTCCTCTCCTCTCCTCTCCTCTCCTCTCCTCTCCTCTCCTCTCCTCTCCTCTCCTCTCCTCTCCTCTCCTCTTCTATTCTATTATATTCTATGGAATTGTTTACTGCATAAATCAGCTGAATGCCACCCCTTATATTCAGCCTGGTTTTGGATTTAATTACAAATATGTATATGATTTTACTACTGAAAGAATTAGTTTGTCAGCTTTACCAAAACACTTCTTACATGACCAGGTTTTTCTGAATTCCTTTGCTGCAACTTCAGTATCACAACTACATCTTGTCCAGAATCACATTTACAAGATCATAATCCAAGGTCTGGAAAGGACAGAGTCATACACACTTACTACTAAGATATCACCTCTTATGCAACAGTGCATAGACTTGCATTGGCTTTCAGATTTGCAGTGCCATTTCTTGCAAATCCATTGGAATTTCCTCTCTCTCCAAATCTTCAGTTGAATCTAAAATTTTTCTGCTTAACTTCATTTGGTCCTTTCTTATTTTCCTTAAAACCTGCATATAGGGAGCATATAAACAGGAGGCGGTATGGATGTTTACAAGGATGGATAGTGATAGGACAAAGGGAAAAGGTTTTAAACCGTGACAGGGAAGGTTTAGGTTAGATACTAGGAGGAAGTTTTTCACACAAAGGGTGGTGACACACTGGAACAGGTTGCCCAACGAGGTTGTGGATGCCCCATCCCTGGAGGAATTCAAGGCCAGGCTGGATGTGGCTCTGGGAAGCCTGGTCTGGTGGTTGGCAGCCCTGCACATAGCAGGGGGTTGAAACTGGATGATCATTGTGGTCCTTTTCAACCCAGGCCATTCCATAATTCTATGATTCTATGTCTGCAATCTAGCTTAATTCTTTTCTACCACCTGGTAAATGCTAATGGATTTACCTAAGACTAAATTTGGAAAATATGGTAAAGTTTTACATAATTGTTTTGATGTTCAGTTCCCAATAAAATATGTTCTTAAAATCAGGGTATCAGCTTCTCACAAGCATTCCTCAAACTTCATATTTTTCTTTCAATTATTGGCTTTGACCCATAAAGATTAAAATTGGATCTTTTCTCACACTTCCTTCAGTTGCTTCTTATTCCCACCCACCACCTTTTTCTCTGCATCCAAATTTCAGTTTTCACAGTACATCTGCAGTATCTTGCACTGATCGTTTTATGGTTGCTAATAGGAGGGTTGAGTTGGGATATTTAATACCAGGAGGGAAAAAAAAAAAAAAAAAAAAGGAAGGAAGCAATTACCAGATATTTGAGATCAACTCTATGGAGAATTCACACCCAACCTTCTCAGGGTTCAAAACACACATTATTTAATATTTTACTTCTTGTACCTCTTGCACTGATCTTTCTCTGTGTCCACAAATTCTGCTGAATACACTCATGTTCACAGCTTTCTGCTTGAGTCCCTGTCCCAGTGCCACCATACAGCGAGAGCACAGAATGCCACATTGAACAAGCTGAACTTCACTCTTGCTCCACTTCAGTGGGAGAGACAGAGGAAGAATCTCCACTTGAAGCTAGAAGAAACACTGGAGGAAGTAAGGAGAAATCTCTGTCTTAGTAACAGGCTAGCAGGTCCAGCAATTACGTGGTAGCCCAGAATGACACAAGTCTATTGGTAACAGAAATGGGGACTATTAATGGTAGGAGACTGAGTCATATTCATGCCAAAAGACTCTTTCGTGACCATGGCTTCTGCAATGGCAGGAATTGCTCCGAAAAGACCTTACTAAAGTTTCCATAAGTTTGGAAAGCTTTTAAAAAGGAAAACTTAGGAAAGGAAAATTGTGCTTCATAGCATTGCATTTAAGACTCTGAAGAACAACTTGTAAATCAGATAGTCCTTCTTTCTTCCATGTACAAGCAGAAAGTCTGGTTAAGGCCTAATGGTCTTGTTGCCATTTTTTCCAGTACGCTGATAAAACATTTTGCTGTAATGTATCACTTTAATTCACCCTTTTTAAATCATCTTTGACAGCTTCCTTAAAGAGCCTAGCATGCTGATACAAAATACTCTGGGTCAGCAAAGTCATATACAATGAACTCCAACATTGTGGATCTTCTGCTCTATATGATATTCCAGAACACTGGATTGTCACATTTTGCACAAGTGCAAAATAGAAAGCCAGAGAAAACCCTGTCAGATTGTTCTCAGCTTGGAATACAAGAGTAATCCACCAAAAACCCATTACTATCTTGTATTGTCTTTGAGACAAGTATTATAGATGTCAGAAAGCTCTAGCATACATACAGTACAGGAAAAAGCCTAGGTATCTTAACATGAGTGACGTGGGGCAGACTGCAGAAAGAGGGAAAGCAGTAACAGCATTAGCTATCGAGGAGATAGATATCTCCTGCCTTCCTATGGATTGTATAAAGATGGAAAAGCCTCTGACTGCTGCAACTAAATTCTGAGTGGTTCTGTTACTGGCTTTACAACCTATTTTTATAAAAAGCAATGACACTGAACTGAACTGTTGTTTAGGCCTTTTATCTGCCATGACTAGTATGCTTGTCCATAGGCTTATCTCTCTGTAGCAGCATGCTGCTAATTGAGTTGAGACACGCAGACCATGAAGCATGGCAGGCCATGCAGCACAGCAAAGCAGGAACACCACACAGCTTAACTGCATTACCCAGCAGCACAGCAAATCAAATCAGTTTCAGAAATGGTTAAAACATTCTCCAAATGACATTAAAAAAAAATATTAAAAAAATGGTATGAAGTTATTTGAAGTTAAACTTCAACATTTATCCATTGGTTTCAGCTAAATTTTGTGAAGTACGGGTGTGAGACATTTCAAAGTCAGACCAAAATTCAGCTATCAAATATCCAGACTTCTGTAACAAAGTGAAGTGAATTTATAGTATATAAGGAATCTGAGGTAAGAACATTAATCATCCATGTCACCAGTTACACATCCTGATCTTGAGTTTCCAGGAAAGTGCCTTTCTAAACCTCATCAGTGCTGCTGTGTCCAGAGAGATGAAGATCAAGTAGATCGATTTCAAAAGCAACAAATTTTGACACCCAGGAGTTCACATTTCTCACACAGACATGCACCTGTACCTCACAAACCCTTCCAGTTTCTTTAGAAAGGAAGAAAGGAACGTTATATGCTCCCAGTGATTTTTTAGTGAGCTTCAAGTAACATGTTGGTGGAGAAACTTCTGAGCTCATTGTCCTGTCATTTGCACTGATTGCACACTGCTGTATTATTTTCTGCCTTTCCATTTGATATCACTGAAAATCAAAAGACTGTAGAGGACAAAGGAAAATTAATAGTAAAACAACCTACCCATTCTTTCTTTCACTTGACCAGATTCCCCTTTCTGACAGGTGCTCGTGACAAATATATTATGTTCTCCACAAGCAATATATCTGGGAGCGAATTTCTAACATCAAGAATATACCATTCTGCACGGCCTCTGTAGTCTCTAATACAGGGTTTGTAGTCAGGGGAGTGATAACTGATTTGGCAGCTAGCCTGATTCTTAGAGTGAGGTGAAAAGAGAATCTTTACTCTTTCACCCTCTACTTTAACCCATTTTGGAGCTCTGACAGTATATATATATATTTTCTATTTTGGAAAATACATTGCAAAAGAGCATATTTTTATAGATAAAGCCAATACTTCCAACCTAATCTAACACTTTTGGTTATGTGGGGTCAGCAAGTGAAAAAGCAATTTCTAATTTGAACTCTTCTTTGTGCCATTTCAACCTTCACCACACACTCAGTTCAATGTGGGAACATGAGAACTTTATGCAGTGAGCTCAGTTTTCTCCTGGAGCAGGACAATGAGGAAAAAAAGTGATGTCACAGCATTCCCAATGGACATTCTTACATAGTTAAAGATTTGCAATTAAGAATGAAAAAGGAGCATGGCTACACATGACCTTCATCCCACAAAAACATTGCCAATACACTCCATTTTAGTGGGTTTTCCATTACGGGTGATATCGTTGCTGTGCTGTGGCAGGTTTTTGTTTATTTGCTTGTTTGGTTGCTTTATTTTTGTTTTTAATCTAGGATGACTTTTTGAGCTTTTTCTAATTTTTATATAAGTGAACAATGCAGAGTCATCTCTGCATCTTACTCTATGTGACAGCATTGCATACCAGTTTTACCCAACTGATCTATAGTCTATGTTCAATTCACAAATCTGTGGTACGGTGGAATGAGCCCATATCAGTCATTGGGGAAATAATTTATTAAATTGTGGGATGCAAAGCAGATGAGCTAGCAGATGAGCTGTTCTCACTTTATTCACAGAAAGTAAAAAGGAGAAAGGATCTGTGCTAAGAGACACAAGAGTAAAACTCAAGTTACAGCAGCTACAGATCCAACAAATGGTGAAATGTTTACTTTGCATTCAGAAATTAACACAGAAGAAATAAGTACCATAACCAAACTTCACTACAAATCAAGCCCAATTTTGATTCCAATCTGACTTGATGCTGCTGATACAAGCCTTTTGTTACGTCAGAATTCGTGCTCCTTAGATAAGCAGGATGTACTTTGGCACTGATGATCTGTTGGGCAACAAGGCTTCACAGCTCTGCCCCCCTGCCAGTCCCCACAATTGGTACTACCTGGAGGCAAGGGGGTGGCCACAGAGTACTATAAAACAGAATACTCTTGAAGATCTTTTTCTACAGAATAACTGAGGATGTCTCCGTATTTTTCAGATATCATATAATAACAGCCATTTGTAAATATTTCAGTGTAGGTTTCCTGTCTCATTCAGAGTCTCACTCAAGGCATGGACTTCTATCAGCTAACCATGGGTATCCTTGTGAGGCTCTACAGGGTGCCTGATAGGTTCTGTTCCATATTTACCAACCCTGTGTGCACACCAAAGATCCCCTGCAGTGTCTCATAGTGCACTGGGTGCACAGGACTGAAGTCCTAGTGCTCTTCCCTTTTGGGGAGCCATTATATCTACTGAGAGCATCAGGTCAGTACCAAAGATCAGACTCTTGAAACTGAGCAATGCTGACATGAGCAGTATAGTCTTCTAATAGCATCAATCCTAGCTGGGCATACTGTTTCTTACTGTGCAGAAATGAAAACATTCCTTGTCACATTCCTTGTTTCTTGAGAAGAAACAAGAGGGATAATAAATGGATTCAGCTACAAATGTCAGCTGCTGTCTTGGTGGTTTAACACATGCGAAGATAGGTGGTCCAGAGAGAAATGTGAGGGGTACCAACATACAGGCGTATCAACATTTTGCTTTGAGGCAGATCCTTTATAATTGTGATTTTCCAATATTTCATCTTTGAACTAATGAGAATATGTTGGTACTGTCTATCAATAACTTTAAAGTGAATCAGTAAAGGGGTCTACAAGAGTATGTTCACCTCCAAAGGAAAGATCATTAAAGTGCATGCAACTCCAAGTGGGCTGAAAACCTGTGGTGTTAACACAGCTACTAAGGTCAACTTAGGAACAGCTGAAGCACAGAAAGCTGATGAGATACACATGCTTTGTTTTCACCTCTATTCCAAGGTCATTAGTAAATTATAAGTTCTTTTTGCATGGCAAACGAATCACGTCCTCCCTGAAGGTGAACTCTGGATAAGCACCATAGAGGTCATTGTATCATCATTACTGATTTATAAAACCAAACAATTGCACATGGTATTTGTACCTATGTAAATTTGATGCTGTTTTAAACTATTTTTTTTCTGCTTTTAATTACCATAGGCAATTAATCAGCATTCAAAATTCAGAATGATCATCTGTAAGCATGTGATATTTCATTTGAAGTCTGAAGTCTTTGGAGGAGGTTATCAGTCTCTTCCAGACCTGCCCAATTTTATTCCTGAAGTGTTTCACCAGCATCTGTAACAATGCTGTTAAATATGACGGCCCTTTTGTTCAACTGACTTGTTAATATCTAGGATTACATTATCCCTATTTAACCTGACAGTCTCAAATACAGACAATCCTATCAAACCTTCAGAAAAAAAATAAAATAAAATGGCAATATGGAAGGGAACGTTTTTATTTGTTTTTCTCTGAAGAAAGAGCTCAATTTAGTGAAGCCATCTGAAACAGAACAGAATTCAGCATACGTAAGTACACTCAGAAAAAATAAAACTCAATTTGCTGTAATGAGAAGTTCTGCATGAACAATTCAATCTAGCAAAGCAGTTAGGTCTGCACTAAGCAGCTCTATTGAGACTTATATGTTTATATCCTCAAAGATGAATCTTCATTCAGTTCTCTCTTAAATGGAACAGCTGGTTTGACTGAAGGAAGGTCCTCTGAAAAGGAAAATGTTGGGCACAGTGTGACACAGCCTTGACATAGCTTTCCTATTTTTATTCAGCATCCATAGGATTTTCTGAATGTAAGCTTTCCCACCTCTTTGTGTTGTGGGATCAATGTAGAGAGGGGCTGGAATGTCAATGTTATAATGAATGTGTAAGACTGGAGAGTTAAATCCATTTTCTGGTGACAAAATGACAGATTTGACCACCACAAGCCAACAGAGCTCATTAAATGAGCTGAACCACTGTCTGAGTTCCTCTGATTCCAATAACTATTTAGATTTTCTAGGACTGTAGATATTTAACTCAGATGTATGCACACAAATATTTAGATGCCTAAATGCAATATCTTAATCTGATTAAGCTGAATCTCATCTTGTGGACAAAAGCAGAAAGCCTGAAGCAGAAAGCAACAGTGCTGATGCTCACAGCTTACAAGGCCTCTGCTGGTTCCAAATACTGAGATGACAGAGGGATTTTTCATCAAACATACAGAGCTTTTCCCTTTTGCTGAGCCCAAATAGTTGTCACAGTAACACTATGAATGCGGATTTTTTTATTGACCTTCCAGACAACAGTGGTGTCTGAAAAAGACTTCTAAAGATTATGGTAAGTCAGATTTTCTTCCTTCCACCAGGGCATCTCCAGGGATGGGGTCACACATTTGCCACATGACAAAATAAACCATCAGTAAGTGAACGCTAGGAATAAATCTTTCCTGGGTGGAAGATGTAAAGAATGAATCAAACAGTCCCTCCAGTATGTCAGAGCTCTGATCATACATGGATAAACTGCTTACCAGCAACACTGTCCCACAGTGGCTCTGAAGTTTGCTCTTTACTCAGAACAGTCCGTAGTTTAAATAAACAAGAAATGAAAGTTTCGGAATAAACTAAAATTTAAACACAAAAAAGAAAGGTTAGGAATAAATTGGACAATATTTCTGTATTGGAGATCAGTTCAAATTGCCTTTAAAACAATGTGAGCATTTTCATTGGCTTCAATGAATGCTGCAGCTCAGCTTTCCCTTTTGCCATTTAAGGTTTTTGCTTGCATTTTGATTCAATAAAAATCAGGCCAGATGCACTTGGAACATAGGCTGGGATTCATCTCAGCCTACAGCAGACATCACCACTGTAACCTCGGTGTGTCTGGCTCCATTTAAAACAGTGCAGAAAACTGTAGGCCCTAGAAGAATGACTCACCTAGCCTATTTTAGGAGTCTGCTTTAGGATGAGATGACATGTATTGGAAGTGTCTGTTGATCTATCTGGAAAAAGTGCCCAAAGTGATTGGGTCAAATAGGTCTCACTCACAATTTTGCATAACAAGCCATGAATCAAACCTAGCATTCTACCACAATGTTAGGAATAATTTTAAAAAGGGGTAAAAGCAAAGAGGCAGCTTTCCTTTGGGTTCTAAGGCACAATCCTCTAAACATAACTTTGAATAGCATGGGGAAGAAAAGGGGGCTATTTTCAAACTCTACATTACCAAAATAATCAGACATATAGTGTTTGACACTCAAATATTTCTCCAAACTCAAGACTGAAAACTCGTGAGATTAAATAAAAATTGATAATGAGAAGTTCTTAAAAACTATTTTCCCCAACTCTTATTTTTGCCCATTAGGGTGCATGAATTCTAGTGTTTTTCCATGGCCGAGGCAACTATTAAAGCAATTCTTTCTAAAGAATACAAGCTTAGTTTCTTCTATGAGGGCAATGTTATAGTTAGAGAGAAGTAGAAGAAATCAAGTAGTGCAGTCCTTACCCAACTCAGTAAAACTTAAGACCTGGTAACAAGGAGTTTGTAGGTTGTCTGAATTCAGAGAGTGCTGTGGAATCTGACGACAAAGTTAATTACTCACAAGGACAAAATTTGAAAGGTTTTTTGTGGTGTGCACTGCACATTAAATTACCAGCACCATTTCAGTCACTGTGACATTAACAAAATAAGCACGTTTACACACAGCTTGCTTGTAATGTTATTAGATGTATCTCAAGGTTCCTACTTGAAGTGTATGGTAAACAGCTGTAATGTGGCTGTGGATATTGTTTATATAACACAAATGATTCAACATGCCTATAATAGAAAGCACGTAATTAAGTTCTTCATGCATCATTATTGAAGTTCTGGAGAAGCCTAAGAAACACTTCATGCTTTGGGCTCTTGAAGGAACTTGTGAACCCTTCTTCCTCCTGCAAAGATCACTGTGTTCTTTCCTTTACAGAAGGCCAGAAGGATATAAGAGCATGTGAGTTATTATTTTTGGGGGGCCAAGAATTTCAATTCATTCTCCTTGTAGAAGACATGGCTCATACTCTGTTCCTGCCACACTGCATAAGAGGAGAAACAGCCTTTCCCTTGGATCTGGATAACCGAGACAGCTGAATTTAATAATGCAGCGATCACCTTGTACATTTGGTTGCATTTTCTGCCTTGTCTCAGTGCTTTAATACACAGTATCAGGTTTATGTTTTCTGTCAGTTTTTAATACATAGAAGTTTTTATGCTAGAGGATATTGTCACACACTCATTTTTCCTCAGTTCCCAAAAGTACCTGATTGCTATTTCTGGCAAAGCTTTTATTAGTTCCCCAGTTATCAGAACACGTGTATGCTCATTCCTCCTTTATTAATGCATTGACCATTCCATTACCCAAAACCAGATCCCAAAAGTATGGTTTACATTACATGTTCCAGGTCCAGCAATGACTCCACAGGCTGATTTGGTAGCAACTCCTACCAGTCAGATGATGTCTCACTTTGTGAGACAATGATAAAAACTTTGTAAGACAGATTATATAAGGAAAAAAACAAGAAGTAGAAGTGAAAAACAGATTGGAATCAAGGGACACTGATGCTCTCCACCAGTTTTCATGGTATAGCAAGCTAAATAGATTGGGCCCATACTAACAATTGCTTCAGATAATTTGTTGTGGGGTTGGGGTTGTGGAGCGCCCTCTTTGAGAAGCCATGTAGCCATGGAGGACCCCGTGGTGCTTCTGTGACCTGAAGGAGAGCCCACAGAGAGCCCCTGCAGAAGCTGAGTTAAACCAAGCACCAGATTTGGCATCAGGAAGGGATATCTCTTTCACATCACTCTGTCAGTGAGTGCTGAGAGCTCAAGGTGTCAAACGTAAAGGACTAAATAGAGGAAGCAGACATAGGAAGCTCCATCCCACCCTCCCCTCATCCCCTTTATCAGGATTAAAATATCTTATGATGAATAGGGAGAATACTTTTTATGTGAACTAAAAATATTACAGGAAATTAAATAGGGCTGTGAAGATGTTAAATTGAGAAAGAATACTCAATCATTATAACAACTTCTGTGTCAGTTTTAGCTCTGATTTAAGCTCAGAACCTCAAAGCAAATGTAACTTTGGAACTAGACTGCATGTTGGTTGCTATATTTATAGACGGTGTTACAGAAATGTTCTTCCTTCTTTTACATGTAGATAGCATGCCAGTGGGTAGTAGTCCAGAATGCGTTTGCTTCATATATCAGCTCTATAGCATCAGGAAGGTATAATTTGCAGCTTTAACTGCATGAATTGTTGGCATGGTCCAATGTGAGCAACCAGAAAAGATTTAATTATTTTTAACATGAATACCCAATTACTTACAGGCAGCTTTGTCTATGGAATGTGTCCATGCATGTTCATCTGAATTTATTTTCTGGTAACTAAATATTTTATTGGCACTGATTTGTTAACTTTACGAGAACTGCAAAATTGAGCTAACTTGATCACTACCTCTACCTTAAAGAGGATTTCCCTGAGTGCTTGAATACAAATCAAATTATTCACTGCTTTTCTGAAGTGTTTCTACCCTTTAGCCAAGAAATAAAAACGAAAAGAGAAAGAGAGACTGAAGTGACATCTGTTCACTGGGGAATGAAGCCTAGAAAGAAACATTTGGGAAACTTAAGAAATAGTATGAAAGGAAAGTAAGAGCTTGAACTTATGCTTACAGAAATTGCGGGCAAAGTTCTCAGTGACATTAACAGTGAAAGATCAGAGAAAGATCAAAGAATGAGCCCAAGAGAGGAAGAAATGAAAAGTTCTGTGATAAAAGACAGTGGGCACAGAGAAATGGTGATAGTCACACAGAAAAGCCCACAGCCATTTCCATGTAAAAAGCTTCTTGCTTCAGTGACCTATGCACATCTAATGTTGAGTGCATTCCCTCTTTGGGGTAGATGGCTGCAAATATACTGTTGCTATGCACTGCACCCCAGGCATTCAAAGCTGCTGCTTACTTTTCTTCCACATTTTCTCTCATTAATTTTTCCCCATAATCTATCTACTGTCAGCTCAAGAATTTTTACCCCACCAATTCTTAATACCTATTTCTCTGTTGAATGTCCTGAATGAAAAAAGTCTTAAAGAACAGTTTAAAGAGAAATTTTACAATGACAAAAAAACCTTCATATTGTAATAGCTTGGAATACAGATGGCAAATTGAGATGCCCTTCAGCTAATGCTAAACTTTTCATGTATAGAGTAGGAGAAACATGGTGGAACAATAAAATATGCTTGGAAGCAGACAGGATTTAACTAAGGTTGTACTAGAAAAAAGGATTAGTTTTGAATTTTACTGTGGCAGTTGTGAAGGCCTGGGGCTTTAATCCTACAAAGATTTTAACCATACAACCTGTACTATATATTACAATACCTTAAACTGTTTCCTGTTCACAATAGAATTCTTTTCTGAATTTTTCTTTTTTTTTAAAAAAAAAAAAAATAAAGCATATGATTCACCAACCATTGATCAGCTGAACTGTACTAGGCTGCGGAGCTCGTTAAGATGTAATCCTTTAAGGGTAGTTAGATTGTTTTAACAGACTGTTGGGGTTATTTTTGGTTTGTCATGTGCAAATTGACTGCAGTCTCATTGGTACTCACTGAAAAGGCAAGAGGGATGATGGCTGTGTATAGCTGGAGGTGAAAGGTTGTTCTTAATTTTGATCTGGCAAATTAATTATCAGCCATCGTGAATGACAAGATTCCTTCTCCCACTCAGTCACTGATGAGCAGACTTTCAAACATACTGTCTTAAGAAGGCAAAATTACCAAACTGTTTAAAGACGAGGTTGAAAACTTCACATACTTCATTGCCCCTTGATAGGAGAAGGAATCACACCCCTCTCCTTCTACTCCGGCATGTCTATTTCTTAAAAACAAAACAAAATGAAAACCACTGATATGCTGCAGTTGTTCTAGGGAGCAGTAGACATTTAGAGAATAGAGAGAATGTTTCATCTTAAACATAAGGAAGATAGGGAAATGAGAGGCTTGTGAATGCTTTTGGCTAAATGAAACTCTGGATCAAATTAATTGGCTACGAATGGAGGTTTCTGCCATGGTTTGAGAATAAATGAGACCACTGTCCACACACAATTGGAAAAGGCTTTATTTTCATTTAGAATCCAGTGATGCAATAAATATGAAAAATGGGAATAATTTCATTGGGCTGTGGGATGGGATACCACAGCAGGTTAACGGAGTAAAGTTTTCCATTAATATCAACACCGAATTGGAACTGCATTATTTTTAAAGATGAACTAATTGGAGGAAAAAAAAAATTGCAAATTATTTCTTAAGTAAATCTTTCTATTTGCCATCAAGGAAATGTTAAAGAGAAACATGTAAGTGAATTGTTTGATCTAATTATACAATGGAAGCAAAACTCTGAATAATATTTGCAGAATGAAGGGGGAATTGGTGGCAATTGTTCATCTTGGGCTTCAATATCTGATTATCACTCACTGAGAACACTTTGTTGCACATGCAAAAAACAATTGCTAAGAAGACCTGAGAAATACTTAAAACCAGAACTTGGCAGGCATCTCTGTTACTACATCTCTCCTCGATTGTATTAAATGAATGGAGTGAAATGGATGTTGTATACTTTGTGTACCTTGATTTTTAGCGAGCCATTTTAACACTGTCTCCCACAATATCCTTGCTATGAAACTTAGAAAACGTGGGATAGATAGATGGACACTGAGGTTGATTAGAACTGGCTGACTGGCAGAGTGCTGTGGTCAGTGGCGCAGTCTAGTTGGAAATCTGCAACTAGTGGTGTTCCCCAAAAGTCAGCGCTGTCTTGTTCATCATCAGTGACCCATATGAAGGGACAGAGTCCACCATCAGCAAGTTTGCTGATGATACAAAGCTGGGAGGACTGGCTGACATGCTGGGAGTCTGCGCTAACACTCAACAAGTCCTGGACAGACTGGAGAGTTGGGTGGAGAGAAACCCAATGAGGATCAACAAAAGAAGGTATGGAGTTCTAGATCTGGGGAGGAATAAGAACATGCATCAGTACAGGTTGTGGCATGACCTGCTGGAGAAGAGCTCTGCAGAGAAGGACCTGAGTGTTCTGGTGGATAACAAGTTGGCATGAGCCAGAAGTGTACCTTTGTGGCCAAGAAAGCAAATGGTATCCTGGGATGTGTGAAAATGAGTGTGGCCAGCAGGTTGAGGGAGGAGATCCTCCCCGTCTACTATGCCCTGGTTAGGCCACAGTTCAGTTCAGTCCAGTTTTGGGCTCCCCAGTTCAAAAAAGCTAGGGAAGTTCTAGAAAAGCTCCAGTGAACGGTCTGGAGTATCTGCAATATGAATAAAGACTGAGAGACCTGGATTTGTTTGGCCTGAAGAAGTTCTAAGAGAAGAGATCTCATCACTATTCATAAATATCTAAAGTGAAGGAGTCAAGCTGATGGGGATGGAGTATTTTGGTGGTGAGGAACAATAGGGCAAGGGGCAGTGGGCAGAAATGGAACACAAGAAGTTCTAAACTAATGCAAGGAAGAAATTCAACACTGTCAGAGGGCTGGAGCACTAGAACAGACAGCCTGGAGAGGTTGTGGAGTCTCCTTCTCTGGAGATATTCAGAACCCATCTGGATACCTACATGTGTGACCTGCTATAGGTACCTGCAGGGGCGTTTGGACTTGATGATTTCTAGAGGTCTCTCACAACCCCTACAATTCTGTGATTCTGTGTAAATCTATTGCACAAATTTTTGGTGAAAAGTATAATGTAAGTTGGTTAAGATCTCTACAGCCTTGCATGTAATGACAGAAGAAACAAAGAGCAATACAGAAGACTTAAAGATTGTCAGAAGAGAGGCCTACATGCAGAATGAGTATCTGATTTTTACAATGATTGGTGCAAAAATGAAGCACTTAATCTGTATGCTAATGTTCAAAGAATTTTAAACTACTGCTGATGACGCTCTACCAAACCTACAGTCCTTCCACAGACTGACAAAAGTGAGACAGAATGTTAGCTTCCCCACCTTTATAAGGTTTGCCCACTAATGACAAAACTAAAGGAAGAATTGAAATTGCAAGGAAAAATGCTAAAAACACATACTAAAAGACCCGCAGTTACATTTTTCTGTTTTACAAACATCAGACTGGTGATGCAATTCAAGATAAGATAGTTCAAATAATCTGCTTGACTCACATCACTTAAAATGGTGTTTAATGTCTTTCTGTTATCAATTTGATGTCTGTCTGTATGCATTACTAGAGAACTAGGTCTCAGTAATATAATTTTGCAGATGGAGAGCTGAGATGTCACCTCAAGAATGGTTTCTCAGCACAATCTCACAGTGCACCTTTGATTCCTGTAATTCTGAGACTCTCTACTGAGGCAGGACCCAAAACAGCATAAGAGAACAATATTTCTGCTTGCCTTACTAAGAATATCTCTTTCAGAAGGTTTCAATTGGACATGGATAAATAATAACGCAGCAAATTCATCCTAATGTCCTCACAGTTCTCTTAGGTGATGTCAGAGCATTCCTAATGCTGCTGAGTTATATAAGTAACATCAGTACACAGCATATATCTGGAGTTCAGCTAAAAGACAGACCAGAAAGTATGGATGTATACCGACTACAGAGCCAGTATCTACTGGAAATTTCAAGGATCCACAATGCTAGAAAAACTTTAATTAAAGGCAGTGTAATATCTTGTCAAGACAGTCCTAAAGCATGTGGCTGTTACTCAAAACTAATACAATAAATAAATAAATAAAATGTATATACATGTTCAGTGTTATTAACATGTAGTAATTTCCTTTGCAGAATATTTTACTTAATCTGAAGCTGGGTTACAGTCTAGGAATATGAACTACTTTATGCTAATCCTATCAATACCAAACATACACAGGTGCTCTTACATAGTAAATTGTCTCTTTATACAGCCTAAATTAAAATCTTCCATAGCTTTCCAGCACTTATCACCTCAGTGTCTGAGGCAAAACCTTGTTGCCCAAAGCAGGAATTGGAGCTGAATGTTATCTCAAAACCAACAACTATGCATAATTTTCTAACGATGCTGGTAATAAATCGCTAATAAAAATTAAACCCTGCAATGAAAGAGACAATGGATCACAGTGGAAAGATTATGTGTACCCATGGGGAGGGCATGGACTCCTCTCCCTTCCTGAGCATCATGTAGACCAAGTGCTGTCAGCCAGCATAGGGTTGTCCTGATGTTCTGAGCTGTTGGTAGCACACTTGTCCCATTTCCAGGGGGAAACTGTCCCCTGGAATAGGGCAAAAAAAGTGTCTGAAGTAGATGCAGCATGGCATTTCAGAACACACAGAGTTCCCTTCAACAGTGCTGATGTGGGTATGTAAAGAGAGACGCTGGCAGAAATCTACAGGTAATGTCACTGTGAGGACAGACATGTGTTACTATTAACTATCCAGGACAACATTAAAAACAGACACCTTTGGATGTCACCCCATTCTGTTTTGAGCTTTACTGCTCTCTGTACCACTGAAGTGAGCCCATCACCATGAGGATGCTATGAATACAGTGGTGCAGCAATGTATGTATGGTGGCAGCCATGACCTTAGTGAAAGAGCAACAGTATTTTCCATCTGTCTCAAAACTGTGACTTGCCCCCTTTCTTGTCCCCCATGACAGCCTGGCACTAGGTTACTTTGGTCACCAAGTCCTCATCAGTCTCAGTCCATAGCACTGCTTTTGAGACAAGGCAGGATTAATTTTGCAAGGGGATCTTAAACCACAGTTTTATCTTTGTCCCTCTGCACCTTTTCTATCCTCCTTGGCAATTTCTCATTATTTGCTGTGCATTTTTTCCAGCAGTCTCCTAGCTTATGTTGGTCAGCATCTCTAAATCCCTTTAGTGGTTGGCTTTGCAGAGCACAAAACATTACCTCGCATCACAACCACAACCCAGAACTGATGACAGCTCTGGAGAGCATCTCAGGCTATAAACCTATATCTGGTATTTAGGATTCATTTTATGTTATCTTTATACTGCAGGCCCAGCAGTAATTTTAATACATGAGCAAACACATGGATTCAACACACCAAAGGAGAAAACATTCTCCTGAGATATACACAAAAGGTAATTTAGTGTTTTTTGCCTCTAAGGCTTGCCAATGCCAAAAGATTTTGAAATCTATCCTGTAACTGCCCACTGTTGTTTTTTTCCATCTTGCTGCTTCCTCCTTCCCAGCCTGAGGACACACTGTACTTTACACTACAAAGAAATACAAAGTTTGTCCTAGAAAAAAATAAACATTTTTGCTGTATATATAAATTCATATGAATATATATATGTACACAAAGCTAAGACATCTCTCACAGCAACTCTCTTCTCACCTTAGCCAAACACTGCTACCACCTTCAAAGCACCAAGATGATAAGAATCCTTCCTAGACTAACTTAAACATTTATTTACTTTTCATTTTAAAATACAGCATTTTTGCTTTTAAACACTTTAAAAAGTGCCTTCACTTACCAGCTCTCTTAGGATAATCATTGCTCAGATGCTATCAGGAAAGTTATGCTGTCTGCAGTCTTAAGTGGACTAAAATTCATACTCTTTCCCTCTTATGGTTAAACCATTTTACTGACTTTCAGTTACTAAACTTACTGGCCCTATGTCCACATGTCTCATTTCAAGTTAAACCCAAGAATATATAGTCAGCAAAGATCTAATTCATTAATAAATTATGGCTGTGCAGGGAAAGATAGGAAGTCAACACATTTGGAAGTTATTCCAGGGTTATCAGAAGACCTATTGGGTTGCCCAGGATGAGCAGCTCCATCTGTCAGACAGAAGGACCAAGGGCAAATTGTGGGCTTGAGGAAATAAATCATGTTCCCTTATGACAAAAATTCAATTCTTGTTAACAAAATTTTAGAGTTCGGACAGGTGATCTAAATGCATTTTCATACCCCGTGTTTCTTTGTGGGATGCAGCAGAAGTGCTTTCATGGTAAGACAGCAGAAGCCAAGTAAATGTCAAAGTTAAATCCTCTGAAACTGTCACTTGCTGTGATGGATGGGCTCCAAGAGGTGATACAGCTGAATCTGACTTGGCTCCTTCAGACAGAGCATGGTGATATATGAAACCTGACGAAGCCAAGAGTCCCCAAACCAGTCAACCCAAAATACATTTGTGAATGTGCTCAAAATCCATCCTAAACCATACCCTTTCTAGAATTTTCCAGCAAGACAGATTTTCTAGGAAAACAGATTTCAGCATGGATACAGCAGGCACAGGCTGGGGAGGAAGCCCCAAATGATGGAGAAGCAGCAGAGGGGCCCCAGATTTGAGGAGAAGGAGGGCAGGAGGGGATCCAGGCTCACAGCAGGGATTCCCTGCAGCCCTGCAGAGCCCACCTGGAGTAGATCCCCACCTGCAACCCAGAAAATATTATCGAGGCATTTATTCTAGATGAGCTTCACCTATTGAAGTGTCCAGAAGCTACTTTATCCTCGATGAATAATTAGAGTTGTTCATGCTCTACTGGACACTGTAATAAATGTTTCTGTGTTCTTGGCCTTGGAGGGGGGAGAAAAAAAAAAAAAAAAAAAAAAAGCTAGAAAAGGATTATTTCATTATTTCAAAGTTGTAGCTGTAACCCAATTACACCCCATGTCAGAACAGAACAAAAGCAAATGTGATTTTGGCTTCAAGCCTCCCAGCATCATTCAATGCTTCAATGGTTTTATTTCCCCTAAGTCAGCAGTATTTAAATTTCTCTGTAAATTATTCCTGGTAGCTTATTCATATCTTAGCAGCAGGGTTGTGGCACTGTGCCTTACACTGTATGTAGGGTGAGCAACATGAAGCCAGAGTGCCACAGAAATCAACTACGAGTTTATGGCTGACTCAGACAGAATTTATTTTGGGATGACACACTGGAAAATCTACTCTCAATACACATTTGGCAGCAAGAGGGAGACCGACCACTGCCTGGTGTGTATATGAGACAAGCACAAACTCCACTTATGATGACAATGAAAGTGGTAAATGAAGGATATTTTAATGAAGTCAAAATTTAGACCAGAAGTCTGAGTGAGTCCTTAAACTTAAAGCAACCAACTCATCATTATATGAAAAGGATGCTATCATCTGATTATGGTAACAGGCCATGCATACACCTGTAACCTACAGGTGGGAAATAAACCATGACAGCACAGAGCAGGAACTTGTGAGTCATAGAACCATCAATGATTTCAGCCCATGCTTTGGCTTTAGTAACAGCCTTGGCTGGGCTGGTAATTATGGCAATGATCTTCATTGTGCTGCTTTTTATGCAGTGACTTCAGTGTCAGTCTCCAGGGTAATGCCTGAGCAGATTCATTTATAATTGCTAATAATGCAGGGAAGTGTCACAGTGGCAAACATTTTCCAGGTGGATGTGAAGCGTATCTCAGTGTTTTATCACATGTATATATAAAACTTCCCTGTTGCCACTAAAAGAAGGCTATATAATATCAGTGAAGGATTTCCTGTTCTACTGCTACAAGTGCCTTCGCTTTGGTTTACTCAGCTGTCAAATGGAAACCCCATGATTTATTTATATTTCATAGCAGTGAAATGTTTGAATTTTAATAATGTAAGATGAAATCAAGAAACATGAGATTATTATTTGGGTTGTTATTGTTTTGTTAGTCCTTCAGTGTATCACTGAAGAAATGCTATAGACTCTTTCTATGTGAAATCACAACAAGAAGGAAGCTCTCCTAAAGAAGTTTATAAAATGTGGTAAAAGGAGTTCACAGTGCCCATTCCCCTCTTACACTGAAATTACACACTGTTAAAAGCATTCCCTGCATCCATCAGCCCAGAAGAATCCTCCCAACAGTACCTGCAGAACTTCTCTGGGATCTTCTCAGCACCTGAACATATGTTTGTGTATATTTGTAGTTCACTGTGCGCTGAGATAAGGGGCCATGAGATCAGCACCAGAAAACATTCAGACAAATCCCCTCTGCCTACTCGTGTGCATTCAGCAGCAGCAGCAGAAGGATAATTTGAGGGTACCACTTTCCAGCTTTCATCCTGACATTGCCTGACACTGGAGAAGTCATGTAACCTACTTTTGCCATTTTATGCCTTACAAAAGTATGGAGCACTTACCTTCTGCTTCTGTCTGTAAAGCTTTGGTAATTTATACTTCTAAACAGCTTTGGGACACTTAGATGAATGGTGTTAAAGGACCCTTATTAAAACTAATAAGAGAATGTAAAATCTATAACGTAGCACACAAAAGTTAAAAGCAGCCATGTGCTTGTGCAGATCTTATCAGTCTTCAGCAACTGAATTTATTTCTCTTCTGTTTTGAGAACAACATAACTGCAACAGAATCCTTGGTTAGATCATTTAACAAGGACTCTGATTAACACCAGTTGCATGTTTCACAAAAATAGCGATTTGATATCTAAAGTACCCCAAATTTTGCCCAAATTGATGCATGCGATGTCTCGTAGGGACACATGGAGACCTTAAATCTCAAGCTCTCCACTACCAGATGTCATATCAAAAAAGCAGCATCTCCTGTCAAGTGATAACATCTTAGTAAGGTACATTCAGTTTGGTCACATATGGACATATGTCTATTCATGTGATAGGACTTTTAACTTGTCCAGGACCCCAGTGTCAGCATTCTCTGACATATGATAAGCACACTTGGTTCTTTTACAAAGTATGAATTCAAAGCACCTGCTGTGTCTCCCAGTACATAACGTTGCTCCTATCACTTGACAACACTCTCAGTTGCACTTACATGATAGAAGACACTGGACCTCAGGTTGGCTGATTTCTTAGCTTCCTGTCATGTATTATACCTGACTCTTGGGAATGACAGCATCAGGGATTGCCTTGATAGGACAGTTTCTGTATTTCACTCCTAGGACACAGATCTTGAAAAACATGACAGCAGATGATGTGATCTGTCAAGATACATTTCAAAGACACCTCTACTCCATACAATTCTTCAGTTTCTCTCTCACACTTTGCAGTCAGTCATTCTTCTTTGATCTGGAACACCTACAAAGGCCAGGGTATGTGCCTCTGTAGCTCTTCTTTATGTCTAGCCAATCTTCCTCAACTATGGTAGGAGCAAAGAAGGCAGGAAACAAGCTTTTGTAACTAGGGAAAAAAAACCAAAAAACAGTGCAGACTGAGAGATGACTCCCTGTGTCTTTTACAAGTCCAGGCACGTTCTATAATTGCTCTGGTGATTTGTACTTAATCAAGGCCATTCTCCTTTACTGCCCATTTCCCTGCCCTGTCTGGCCCAGGGATGAAGTCACAGGCTAAATTTGTGATGATGACAGTCGATGACATAGGCGGTGCTTTGGTGAAGAACGGATACGTGTTTTTACTGCAGGGTCAAACAGAAGAAAATGAGTGGAGGGAGTGAAGTGATATTTTTACTGATTTTAAGGAGACTAGCTGCTTCCCATCATGCTAGATGATAAAACATGTAGTAATGGCCCCAAATTAGAGGGGATCATTAGAATGAGAGACATTTCTAAGTGTACAGTGTAATGTGTTGGAAGGATTTATATGAACCTATTGTCCATACCTCCACTCCTCCTGGCGCTGTCCTTCAAGCTAATTAAGTATAAAGAAAATTACGTGCACCTTCAGGATGATGTAATGCATCTGCATAACTGAGTAGGGCACTGTCAAAAAGTATTCGGTGTAGTGTTATGTATATTTGATGGAACCATTTCCACTATTAATATTCACTGAGGATTCCTAAAATTAACTGTAATTAATGAGGGAGAGGGCCTTGATATGATTTCACACAGCTCAAAGAAAACATCTGTTCAGCACTCAGTGCTGGCCAAAACCACAAGGATAATGCTAGTTTGCATTAGGAAAGTGCAAGTTAAAAAATACGAAAGGGAGTAATTGAAAATGAGAGATGAAATAATGAATGGTTTCAAATTGAAACCTAATTATAAATTGTACTCCTGACATCAAGAAATGAGAAAACTGCAAGGTATTCACCCACAGTTACCTGCCTCTGTGAATACAAGACTAGAGAAATAGTAAAGCATGATGATTTTTTCCTGTGTTTTCCTGATAAAAGTTGTCAGAAAAATTTAAGAGGATAATAAGTAGGAAATGTATCTTATAAACAAAGTGATATGCCACCATATATATGTGTACTGCAAATCAGATCTTAAAAACAAACACCCAGCATGATGTAGGAATCTGAGAGACTTCAGCATGTTCTTACATTTTCTGCAGGTAGCCACAGTGAAGTACTTTTACATTCATTAACAGACCAGGTCAAAATCCACAACAGAAAATCTAATCATTTGTCACCTTCAAGCTTGAAGAGCTCCTGCTGATTTTCACTGCTGTTTCAAAATTTGACAGCTCTGATCAAGTCATTTTACAAGTGAATGTATACTAAAACAGTTCTAAAATGCTTTTTCTGATCTGGTTATGAAATAGCTTCCCAGTACTGCTTTGGGTTGCACAAGTTGCATTCTGGTAAGGAGTCTTCAACAGCTGTGATCAGTTAGTGGTCAGGAAGGAAATGCCTTGCTCATTCCGGTGTCTTATCATCAACTTCATTGTAGGTGACCTGCTTTAACTTCTGTCTTCTCAAAGCATGGTGTAATAATGACACATTTTATTCCCGGTGTGCTTGCATTTTGATGTTGATAGATTGAATTCACATATACAGATGGCGCCCACACAACCTTTTGTTGAGAACTATATTCTGACACATTTACTTCTCAATTGAATTCCTTTGGTTGTACCATGCCATGAAAGGTACAGCAAGCCAATATCATACCTACTAATAACTCCAACTGCACTGGTTGAGCTTTAGTCTCTCTTGGACCCCAGAGAGATGCAATATTCCATAGAGATGTAAAAGTAGCACTTGAAGCTTTGTGAAAAACATAAACTGTAAAGCCAATCACGCAGGGAACATTTTTTATCCTGTAGTAGCAAAACATCAGCCTTGACCTTGTTGGTAGTAGGATTTTTCAATCTGACAGGCAAAGGGATTAAGGGACCAGTGTGCAGCTAGGCAAATTACAGGAATATAAATCATCTGAGTGAAAATGACCCTTTATGTCTTTACATCTCTGATATCATAGGACAGCACATAATCCTGTACAAAAACATGACAGACTCCATCTAGGTGGCCGTGTTTGCTTCTCCTTTGGCTCTTCTATTGGGAAGAATCTCACTCCTTAACTAGCTATAGTCCTTCTTGTTTTCATCTTAAAATATTCATGAACAATATATTCACACTTGGTTCTGCCTGCACTGCTCTGTTTGCATGGTAATTGTTTTGCTTCCCCAGCGATCACACACTGATGTACTGACAGACAGCATACATTTTGCAGCCTCCACTTTGCTGCAGTTAAATAAGTTGATTCAATTTTTCTATCCTCATAATAAAATAATCTGTTTTCTTCGTTGTTGCATAGTCCACCTCTGCAACTGACCTAGCCTGAACTTCTCTGCTTTGAATGACAACTGAAATGGTCTACAGTGATGGGTCATGATCTTCTTCATCTTTGAAACTATGGAAATTTTTTGAATGGAGTTCAGGATCCTTTTTAGCCGATTTTCTGCCTTTTTTGTTCGGTCCCTACAAGCAGTCCATGGGTCACAAATAAAAAGCCACAGACCCACAGTATTTTTAATGAGCAATAGTTTGCTTCAAGATTTCTCCTTTTCCAGTTGCAAAAACATGGCTGGTGCATTCTGTAAGTGTTACTGAGGCCAGACCCATAGGTAGTATTTTTATCTTCTCAACATATGACTCCAGGTAACCTGCTGACTA
The DNA here is from genome assembly GCF_054131305.1 of Coturnix japonica. Taxonomy (NCBI): domain Eukaryota; kingdom Metazoa; phylum Chordata; class Aves; order Galliformes; family Phasianidae; genus Coturnix; species Coturnix japonica. Next base: position 7,524,004 of record NC_140664.1, on the reverse strand, counting down.
TTCCTCATGCACCTGTTGTCACTCAGTTTGAAACATTTACTAAAAACACTCATGTGACAATCAGTATGCTCATTTTTCAGGATTCTTCTCCCAGTGACTTCTGTAACTATATCACCTCTCTTCTCAGGGAAAGATCTCTTCAAGTCACAGCTCTTTAGCTCTATTTTAATTTACTCTAAATTTAATCATCACAAGTTTCTTGATTCAGAAGTGTTTTATAAAGACAAAACCAGCCTTCAGTAATGACCTCAGTGCTTACAAAATGAACCCTAAAGTGGCATTATGTCCTACTAGTTCAGTGACAATTTGATGAAGTATATCAAGAGCAGCCTGAACTTTCTGTTTTAACTGCTGCTCTTCTCAAAACTTCTCTGAAGATATTAAAATCTCCTTTGTTGTTCACCCCTAGGAGTTTCCACCTCCTTAATAACTTCACAGAACTCTGTATGTATAATTGTGTAAGATCTCATGACACAATCTCAGCACTACCAAAGAAGACTCTTACACAGAGTCATCCTCAATGTGATTTTACACAAAGGCAATTAGAATAGTTGTTTCTTTGTGTTCAGAACAGTTGGAAGGACAGAGTGTATGGAACAAAGTAGTTCAAGCAAGTTTTTTTTCAATTCTATTGAAAAGACACATTGCAGCATAAGTTGAAGAATTACATTGGAGGTCCTATATGTACCAGAAGTGTACATGGAGCCCAATGGTATACAAGGGACAGAGATGCAAAATACTAGTCAGAAGCATAAGTCCCTGGTTTAGTGAGTCATCACAGTATAGAAATACTCACTACCTTTATTTTTATGACTGTCATCCCTGAACAGGTGATTGACTTCAATGCTTGTATGTCAATCATTGCAGCAAGTCAAGTACATCTTTATTCCTGTAATTGTTGATTTTCTGTTCCATATCAGTGGCTCTTATGACTTTCTCCTCCTGCTTGATTTAATGAACAAACATCTTTGCAGCTTCTCACCCTATTTGGATGAAGCTATCAATAGCACTGTTTTGTCTAAAACATTTATGACCAATTTGATGTACCCATTTGTTGTCTGCTAAATAATCAATACTGAGCAGTTGTTTCCCTTTTCAACAGAGCATGTATGCATGTGTGTATGACTGTGTTCCCTGATAAGCTGCTCTGATTTCTTTTATGCAAATAGGAATACTGTTTTGGTTGCCTCCATCCATAATTTCACGAGCTTCGAAAACTTCAGATCTTAGATGTCAAATGCCATTCTACCTCAGTTCTCTCTCCTTACTGTGTATTTTTTTTCCCTGTAGCTATGTTTTTAGAGCATGGATCACATTCAGTAGTTGAAAGGTACTAAAAGATTTCCCCTGACTGGCAAATTCTGCTTGCTATTTCAAAGACTGACTTCTGTTCTGATGACCTTTACATATCAGAGCTTCCTATTAGACCTACAGGTTCTCTCTGAAAGAATTTGCTTCTCCTACCCAGTTCTCCTCACCAGGATAACTTAGATCTTCAAAATCAGAGAAACCATACTCTTTTATGAGTTCATCTTTTTGTATGATCTGTTTAGATCCTACTTGCTCATGTGTTTAATTTCCACTGAGTGCTGATTTCTGTATCAACATTTAATGTGCTGCCTATTTCCACTGCGCACCAACTAGTAGGAAACTAACTGCAGGAAACTAGTTAAATTACCAAGTTTCAGAACTATATATGAATCCTTTAAACTAGTTTCTGTCCCATTCAGAAGTTGCTGTTAAAAAGTTTTCCAACTGTTTATCTGTATTTTCATAAAGTTTCTGTTCATTTTTTATCAATTCCACTCTTTCTTTTATAGTGTTCTCTTATTTCATTGCACCCTTGGTGCCACTTCATACTCAGGATCAACTCAGACCAACAGGTTTGCAGAGCTCTGAGTCATTCAGTGTTCATTTTTCAAAGGACCTGATGGATTTGACTTCATTCTTCCAGATACAAGAATGAACTTTAACCACGGGTTAAAGGTGTAAGAAGCTGTAGCCATAGGAAACCTCTTGTGTTGCAGAAAAAGCATAACTGATTTTATTCAAGAACCTCTCCCTGGCCCAGGTTTCATAGTTGAGTTGAAAATGAGGGGAGTATCAAGCCCACTATTAAAAAAATAGCTCAGAAAACAGTTCAAAAGTTGACTTTTACTGATCTTCTCATGAATTTTTCTTGACTAATTCACATGTTCATCTCCATGCAATATTAGACTTTGCCATTGGGCACCTAACTTTCTTCACATACCACAGTGTGCATATGGGGCCTCACCTAAGCTGTGAATTCAGTTGGTCTGATAGGTGTTGAAGAATATATTCTAAGGCTATGCTTATGTTTCTGTGTTCCTCTCTCAGTGCCCTCACATTACTTAAGAAATCATAGAGTCACAGAATCGCAGTCACAGAATCACAGAATGGTTAAGAATCCAATTAAGAACTTGGCCCAAAGGGGTATCTGCAGAGAAAGGGGACTAGATCCCGGGAGTCCAAGCCAATAACAATATTTGTAAAGACAATTTTCTTGTAGCACCTTAAAACTAGCAAGTTGTTTCAAGAGTTGTTAGGAACTATAATTGTCATTTTGTCTCTGTTCCAAATTGGAACAGATCATCGCTAACAGCCCAGTAATGAAGACAGCCACAGACTTGTGGCCTTTAGAGTGCATTAGAAATTAATCTTAATTTAAGTCCTCCTCAGAGATAGTTCTGGTTCCCTTGGATTTAATATGGGGTTGAGAGGCAGGACTTGTAGATACTGTTCCAGTTTCTGACAGTAAATCAAAAGTTGTTCTCTGGCAAGTTGCTGAGGCCAAAGTACTGACTTAGAAGCAAATAAATGATCTAAAGTTTTCAGATGATTAATTGCATTTAGATTATAAAGGATAGACAGCTTTACTTCCAACTTGTTTCTTTTACACTGAGCTGAGAGAACTATGCTGAGAGAGCTGTCCTTCTCAGAACTTCATAAATAATAGAATTGGATTTGTTTCTACAAGAAAGATGCTTTGCTTTGGAAAACAAATGAACAACCACCACAACAACAATAAAATACCATAATTCATGGAGTAATTTCATGGATATTCAATAACATTGTGAGCTTCCTTCTCACAAGGAGAGATGAGACTAGTTTGTCAAAAAGAACTTTCCTTGACTTAAAAATGAAGGACTAAAATTTTTTGAATGTATGAGTTTCCATTTGAACAGTAAATTAATATGCCATTCCATTTTGGCATATTCTGTGAATCCTCCTTAATGATATCCAAAAAGGGCAGAACAGGCTAAAGCTGAAAGCTGTTTTTTACATTCCTTCTCTAGTATATAATTGATATTTATTCTTTTTTAGTTTAGGAACAAAATCACTTTCTGTCCAACCTAAGCACTTTATCCTTGCCAATACTTCTTTCGGTACCAGTATGCAAACTTTCTACAGGTATGAGCATTTCATCAGGATGTTCTTGAGCTGTTCTGCATCTGCCTTTTACATACCACAATCATCTTCCCATTATTCTTAGGGGTAACAAATCTTTGTGCCAATCTGAGATTCAAGCCACAGCTCTGAACCTGCCCAGATTATTATCAATGACAGAAAACCTCATCCAATTGATGGAACCTACTTTCTTTTTGGGAAGGAAAACTGAAAGGTGCTAAATTGCTCAGGAAAGCCAAATTGTACATGCTACTGTGGGCCATTTTAACAAAAGTAGGATTGTTTGAGTTCACGCCACACCTTACAGAAGACCTGACAGGATGATGATTTCCAGGTCGAGGTGGGAGGTGAGAATTCAGTTGAGGTGGGTGAGAAGGCAGTACCTGTTTCTTTGATATATGTGCTTGGAAGGCATGTTGTTTAGAATTTGAAAAGTCACAAATTTTCTCCCCAGTCATTTTCCAGGTGAGCTGTGTGGCTTGCCTGAATACAGAATAATCTTAAAAGAATGTCACGGGTTACTTAGATTTACCTATGCCCGTGACAGGGGAAACCACCCCACGCCCCCCCCCGGGGGCCCGGAAAGGAGGGGAAAAAGGGGAGTGGGATAAAACAGCAACAATCTAAGGAGGAAAAACTTATTTTACTAAATATGATATCGAAATACAAGATAACACAATATAATATAATTAAGGCTAACAAATCGAACGAAACAGAGAGAGAGAGTCTCCGAAAACCGAGAGGCCTACTGTGAACTCTAGGCGACACGGCTGGAACGCTTCCCACTCTCCGAGAAGTTCGAGAGAAGAAGGAGGGCACTCCAGCCTGGGAACGAGATTATATAGAGTCCTGGTCCCGTGACTTATTGTTACTCCTGTTGTTCTCTGGGATATGTAGTCTTCTTCTGTGGACTGCACATTCAACAGAAGTATCCATACTTGACATGATGTTATGATGTGGAATACTGATAGCAAAATTACAAAATTACAAAACCATGACATTCCACCCCTTATTCTACATTATTACATCATGGTTAATATATACATATATATACATATATATACACGTATGTAAAATTGTGATAGCTAAATAGTAGAATTGCATGTAACATAACTAAATGTACAACTATAATAACTAAAATACACTACACATGCAAACATATATATATATATATAGATACATAAAATTATTGACTGCACTCCCCCAGCATCAAATTCCCTTGTGGCACACATTGAACATCCCCATCCTTCTGCATTACCCACCAAGTGCACCCAGGTCCCTGGGCAAAGACAGTTCCACGGATAGGTTTGCCCTTTCCAGAAGCTGGAAGGACCCAAACAGCTTTTCCCAACATGTTCTTTACATGTATAACAGGGACCTTATCTCCTTCTACAGTGTGTAGGGGGCTAGATTGACTAGGACCATCACGATTGACAGATCCTCTAGTATTGACCAACCAAGTGGCTTCTGCCAGATTCTTCTCCCAGTGCTTAAATGTTCCACCACCCATTGCTTTCAACATAGTTTTCAACAACCCATTATATCGTTCAATTTTACCAGAAGCTGGTGCATGGTAGGGAATATGATAAATCCACTCAATGCCATGATCTTTGGCCCAAGTATTTATAAGAGAATTTTTGAAATGTGTCCCATTATCAGATTCAATTCTTTCTGGGGTGCCATGTCGCCACAGGACTTGTTTCTCAAGACCTAATATGGTGTTTCGAGCAGTTGCATGGGGTACTGCGTATGTTTCAAGCCACCCAGTGGTTGCCTCTACCATAGTGAGTACATAACACTTACCACTGCGAGATCGTGGCAAGGTGATATAATCAACCTGCCACGCCTCCCCATATTTATACTTTTGCCATCGCCCTTCCTCCCAGAGAGGTTTCATCCTTCTGGCTTGTTTAATTATGGCACATGTTTCACAATCATGAATAATCTGCGCAATAGCGTCCATGGTTAAGTCCACCCCTCGGTCTCTGGCCCACTTATATGTTGCGTCTCTTCCTTGATGGCCTGAGGTCTCATGAGCCCATCGAGCTAGAAATAATTCGCCCTTATTCTGCCAATCCAAGTCGATTTGAGCCACCTCAATTCTAGCAGCTTTATCTACCTGATGGTTGTTTTGTTGTTCTTCAGTAGCCCGAATTTTGGGCACATGTGCATCCACATGACGCACCTTTACAACCATATTCTTTGTTCGGGCAGCAATGTCCTTCCATAATTCAGCGGCCCAAACAGATTTTCCCCTCCGTTGCCAGTTATTTTGTTCCCACCGCTGTAACCACCCCCATAAGGCATTTGCCACCATCCATGAGTCAGTATAAAGATACAGCATTGGCCACCTCTCCCGTTCAGCAACATCTAAGGCCAGCTGGACAGCTTTTACCTCTGCAAACTGACTTGATTCTCCCTTACCTTCAGTGGCCTCTGCAACCTGTCGTGTGGGGCTCCACACAGCAGCTTTCCATTTGCGATGCTTCCCTACAATGCGACATGATCCGTCTGTGAATAGGGCATATTTCTTTTCATTTTCTGGTAATTCGTTGTATGGTGGGGCCTCTTTAGCACGTGATACCTCTTCTGCTGGTGATGTTCCAAACTTTTTATCTTCAGGCCAGTCCATGATTACCTCTAGGATTCCTGGACGATTGAGGTTTCCCATTCGCGCTCGCTGTGTAATCAGCGTAATCCACTTGCTCCAGGTGACATCGGTAGCATGATGGGTGGAGGGAACCTGTCCTTTGAACATCCAGTTCAGCACTGGCAGTCGAGGTGCCAAAAGGAGCTGCGTTTCAGTCCCGACTACTTCGGAAGCAGCCCGAACCCCCTCATACGCGGCTAAGATCTCCTTCTCAGTTGGAGTGTAGCACTCTTCAGACCCCTTAATGTTGACAATTTGTCTGGTATTTCAAGGTCACGTTCTCCGTGAGCAGCTACGGAAAGATAACACTCCCAACACTCCCGTAACAAAGCTCTTTAAGAGCAAAGAGAGAGTTGTTCTAAAAGCTAAAAAGCTCTATGCCCGCATTCTCCACCAAAAAATCTGTCACGGGTTACTTAGATTTACCTATGCCCGTGACAGGGGAAACCACCCCACGCCCCCCCCCGGGGGCCCGGAAAGGAGGGGAAAAAGGGGAGTGGGATAAAACAGCAACAATCTAAGGAGGAAAAACTTATTTTACTAAATATGATATCGAAATACAAGATAACACAATATAATATAATTAAGGCTAACAAATCGAACGAAACAGAGAGAGAGAGTCTCCGAAAACCGAGAGGCCTACTGTGAACTCTAGGCGACACGGCTGGAACGCTTCCCACTCTCCGAGAAGTTCGAGAGAAGAAGGAGGGCACTCCAGCCTGGGAACGAGATTATATAGAGTCCTGGTCCCGTGACTTATTGTTACTCCTGTTGTTCTCTGGGATATGTAGTCTTCTTCTGTGGACTGCACATTCAACAGAAGTATCCATACTTGACATGATGTTATGATGTGGAATACTGATAGCAAAATTACAAAATTACAAAACCATGACAAAGAAATATCAGAGAAATGCCCTCCTAGTTCAAGTAGATGGTCCATCTATATTTTGTTTCCAGAAATAGCAGAAGATACTATGTAGGAACTGTTCAAACTTAGACAGGAAAAAGTAATGCATATAAATGATTGCTGAGAAGACAGCAAGGTCAAGAGACAGTAAGCGGGATATAGAAACATCAAGGGAGATGGTGCTTGACCTACAGTAAAGGCTCATATGTTTGGTCATGGACCTGTTAAGTCTAGTTGAAAAAGAGGAAGGAATTTGGGATCCCAGTGTCTACAGGTATGAAAAAGATGAGTCTGGAGTTCATAAACTACAGAAAAGTGTTTGCATGGTGGACAGCATATTTTTGCAGCCTCCAAGTTTATTTTGAAATAGGAAGAGGGTGCAAATGGGGAATGGTAGTGGAAATGTCCGTACTCTGGATCTAGAGACAGGCCCATCTGTCTCTACAAGCATCAGGGCAGGGTTACTTCTGAGATTAAACATGGATAATAACTTCTATGTGTTCAGACCACAAGTCTGCTAGATGTCTGAAGTTCCCATTATTATCAGTGGAGACCTATGGCTTTGTTTATTTGCACAGGCATGATACTATTTGAGCCGTCATTTTTCCTGCATTATGTCAATCATCCCATTGGTTACTTTGGGGTATATTAAATGGTGCTAGATGTCTATACATAGACAACAAATCAGCAACTTTCTTTTCCCTTTCTCACACCTTCCTCCAGCCACCCTCCAAAAAATAATGGAGACAAACAAATCAGCAACCATATCTTCTATCCATTTCTTAATGCTAAGTTCAGGCATGCTCAAGCTTCTAAAAACCCCTGAATGGCGAGTTTAGAATTTGCTCACACAGCCTTAAGTGAATGACACCTTGACTGCCTAGGCTGTCCAGCTCCTCTCATGTTGCCAGTGAGATATCTGCACAATCAGGAGCTGTCATACATGTTTGTGTATGAGTGCAGTTGTGTGCATGTGTATGTGCTGTTAGTGAATTTCTGGAGCTAAATTTTCTCTATCCTTACTTTCTCATCCAGCATTTTAACTCTGATTTCTGAGTGCAAAGGCTATTCCACACTCTAATTCTTCTCAAGAAACCTTAAAAATATTATCTACCCAGAAGTGTCAGTCATCTTTCAGTAAACAATAATTTAATTACACCATTTCTTGAACTTGTCATAGCCTGCCATTCCGCAAACCCCCTCATATTATTGTCCTTATGTAGATATATCCTTAGCTCATTTGCTCAAATCTGACTGTTGGCAATCACAGCAGGAGCTGGAAAATAATGAATCTGATCACAAAGTGAAGTAAGGAGGCTAGCCTAGCTTACTGAGTGGCTTTCTCACTACAGTGCTTAACTCCCCAGTGACATCTATGTGAAAAATTTTAACATAACTATAACAGCAGCATGTCTGTGGTGACTGGAAATAGGCTATGTTCACAGTATTCCCTTGACTTCCCCTGTGACACAAGTTAAGGTGCTGTTTTCTGCCCCTGGGCTTCCCGAAGATGCTAACAGAGCAGTTAACACTTGCATAGAGTTCATCAAAATCAGATCCTAATTCAGCAAAATGTCTATGCTGTTTGGCTGATGCCCTCCTTGGAGAGAAACATGTGCCTCCATAGGAAGAGTGAATCTTAGATATTCCTCACAGGGTGAAATGAATTGCTGTATTGCAGAGATTTTAATTTGGAAGTCTCAAATTAATTCAAACTCACAACAGCTCTCTGGTGTGCAGCTGAGTGGTGGTTTCTTCGGAAATAGAAACAGAAGAGGAAGAAAGTGAAGCTACTAGTCTTGGGCATCCAGTGAGTCATCAGCAGATGACAACTGAATTGACAAGTCCTGGATACACTGCAGTCTCTGATCAGCTGATTTGAGATCTCTCTGGATCCTAAATAGCACCCCTTTGGAACTCTGGAAGGGAATTAAATGTGTGTCTGTGAACTGATGAGGGTCCCCAGTTGGACAGCAGAGACCCTCTGGTTCCTCTCTGGATGGCCACTGGGGATACGTGTGGGGAAAGTGTGCAGAGCCTTCAGCTATGTGCCTGGGAACAGTTCTGGAGGTACATGAAGAGAAGCTGATTCTCCATTTGACAAAGTGCTCTTCAGCTGTTCTGGCAGAATAAAAGATATTTAGCATGGAGTGGAAACAGTCCTGCATCATGTCCCTTGGCAAGGGCTGCTGCAGTGTTGGAGGTGTGGCTGCAATACACCCCCCTGCAACTGCTCCCGTGTTCCAAATTTAGCCTCTACCTAACACAGTTATTGAGGGTATAGAAAACAGCCCAAGGTGTTGATCATTCTGTACACCTACTGAGAATCTGCTCCAGAAAGTGCAGTACTTGTTTTATTGCTCACATTTCAATTGCAGCAGAAAACTGAGCATATGCAGCCCCTGGGAGCTGTGAAACTCAGTTCACGGATGGGGGGAATCCCTGTAAAGAAGTGAAATGAATTCCAGAAAGAGCTGAGTGCTCTCTGCATAGGGGAGCAAGGGCAAAGAAAGGAAATTCCTACTTTAATAATCATGGAAATATTCTTTTGTATTCTCAATCTAAGGAAGAAAATTTATTCTGAATAATCTAAACTAAAGCCCCCTGCAGAACTCAATTGCTTGAAGAAGCAGTTCTTCTGAAAAACTGCAGTAATGTAACATAATATTCAGCATTTTCCTTAAGTACAACCTCTTGAGTTATATGATTACAAAAGATTCTCTGGTTTTGGCAAAATAAAGGTGAAAACTGTTGATGCAACAGCTATACTGAAAGGTCTGAGCACATCACACATCAAAGCTCCAGATTCAAAAAGCTGATGGCTTACTTTGGTTTTAAATTTTACCACTAAAAAACGTTCAGTATGTTGGTGACCACATTCATCTCCTTGTTACATCCCTGGAGTAGCGGGCAAATTATAGCAGGAATCTAGCCAGTGAAAGTTGTTCACGTCGTGATTTGTCTCCTTTTATTATCGTTGATCAGGAGAAACACTAAATATCAGGAATAAAGCAAATCTTCATTCTGCATCACAGAAAATGAAGTTCAATCTATAAGCCATAAAATACGCTCTCCTAAACAAACAAACCAAAAAACAAATCCAAAGACATCTATAACTCTGTGATGGAGAACACTGATGAGTGCCTTCCATCCTGGAGCTGCTTCATGCTTGGCATTCTGCTCATGAGAGCAATGAACTCCAAAATCTATGGCTTGTGACATGGCCATGCCATTGACAATCACTGAAATTGGCCCTCAGAGCACGGAGGACTCTTAACGGGTTTCAAAATGGGAAGAAATTGGAATAGATTCCCACCATAACCCAGTGAATGGAAAATGCAACTGTGCTCTCTGTGCAATCAACATTCCTGCACAATCCCAGTGCCTCCTCTCTGTTGGATCAGCCCACTCCTGCATCTCTCAGGCACTAGTAAAGCACTGCTCCACTTTTCTTCATCTTCCTACCACCCCTCTCATTATTTAGCCCAAATTTCTGAGATTCCTAGAGATATAATCCTCTAAATTCTCTCTAATACTAAAAATTTGTCAGAAAGTTGGCTAACTTAACCATAGTTAAAATTGTTCACGAGCTTGGTCACTGTGCCCTACATTTTAAGAACAAGGGTTTGAGCATACCAAGAAGAAGCAACACCGATCACTGGGGTGGGAACAAGGTTAACTGACATGAAACTAAAAGAGAGGAGATTTAGATTAGATGTCAGGGGGACATTTTTTACTGAGAAAGTGGCGAGGTCCTGGCTCATGTTGCCCAGAGAAGCTGTGGATGACTCACCCCTGGAGGTGTTCAGGCCAGGCTGGATGGGGCCCTGGGCAGCCTGATCTTGTGCCTGATGTAGTGGTTAGCAATCCTGCCCATGGCAGCAGCTTTGGAATTAGATGATCTTTGAGATTCCTTTCAGCCCAAGCCATTCTTTGATTCAATCTATGGTGATTCTCTGAAATGTGACTCCTTAAATCAACGCCAATCAATTCAGTCAATGCAATTACACCAAACTGTAATGGTAGACAAAATTTCTTTCTTACATCCACAGCAAGGAATGTGCCCTTGTTATGCTTGGATTTGGAACTTATATTCCTAAAGTTAACTCATTGCAAAGGGTAAGGACACAAAGGCAGTCAGTAAACAGTGATTCTGCCATCACTTGGTTCAGACAGAATTTACATTAAAACAATCTGATGTTTTGTGGGGTTTCTTTTGTTTGTTTGTTTTCTTTTTGAAACACGGAAGAGAGGAGAGATTGAAATAACCCATCTATGCAAAGAGTCTGAGACCTTTTCTCCAGAGGAGATGTTACTAAATAAAAGTGCCTTACACAAATGATTCACTCATTTGTGGCTTGCCCCAAGAAGTGCTGGGCAGCTACGGAAACACAATCATATAAAGGTTCCCCTGAATTACACCTGTGTGCTTTAATTTTGTAATACTTAAGTGCCTGAATTACAGATAATTTTAAACTTTGTGCCTTTATCCGCTGTGAAATTGTTCACTCCCAAACACTGAACAGTCATACAGTGTTTCTGTGTTTTGTAAACAAATCTCTCACATTTGTAAAGCTCTTAAAAATTCAATATAAATGTTTCTGCTCAGTTATCTATTGCTGTGTCAGATACAGCTGTATGAAGTGCAGCTTGTAGTGTCACCTGTGCCCTATGAAATGCATGTCTATAAATCATTCTGAAATCCATGGGAATGAAATGGTCCTAGGTAACCAAAGATATAGTGGTTCAGATTGTTAATGTGCAAGTAAAGGGAAGGGATGCTGTCCAGAGGGACCTGGGCAGGCTTGAGAGTTGGGCCCATGACAACCCCATGAAGTTCAATAAGGCCAAGTGCAAGGTCCTGCACCTGGGATGGGGCAATCCCAAGCACAGACACAGAATAACATGGAAACCAGCAACCAAGGAGAGACATACTGGTAGCATGACGTCAAGACAAAACTCTCGTGCTGACATCACCCAAGCCAGGAGCTACTGGCTTGAGCACTGGGGCTTAGAGCAGTCCTTTCATGTCTGACCACTGCCACACTCTGGGAATTAGACTTTGCACATCTTGCATTTAATCAGTACTGCATAAAAGAAATTGATTACTTTTTCTGCAGACCATCCTTCAGCACAGGTTTGGAAAAGGTCTTGTCAAACAGGACAAGAACTCATCAGGAAGAATCTAGCACACTTGTAATCCTCCAAAAAACAGACCCATAAGCATATTCCAGCCATGCCAGCTAATTAGGATCTATTTCAGATGCGAGAGAGCTCATGCTGCACAGATCTCCGGTGCAGTGGTGCAGCACTGTTTATTTTCCTAGCAGATTGTCTCATTTCATTATGCATTATAATAACATGATTTGGGAAACATCTCCAGCCTTAAAACCTTGTTATTAAAAGAACCCATCTTAGATGGCTCAGCTGGGTAGCTAATGCTCTAAGCGTTATCTAGCATGATACAATGACTAACCACAAAGTAAGGCTTAGCCTGTACAATGTTCAAGTTTGACCTGCTCAGTTTTCTGTCCACGTTTAAAAATCTGTACAGAATTCCCTTACTCCTCACAGAGGACAATGACAGCAGTGCTACAGAGTTATATAAAACAAGACACAGAAATGAGATCTCCACTCAGAAATGCAGGTGACAGCTAGACTGGAAGAGTCTAAGCATAAATGTTCAGATGGACTCCTGAAAATAACTATATGCCTTTTTGCTTGAAGAGGTATATATATATATCGGTATACTAGGAATGCAGAATGGGATGAGACCAGCTGGGCCTCCACTTGGTCTCTGCAAATACAGGTAGCTATGGAGACATTTCGTCAAGAAGCACCCACCAAGCCTAAGCTCCGTAAGTCCTCTGCACACAGTAACAATGCAAAAGTACAAAGGATCAAATGTCACCAGTACAATACTGCAAAAGTGGACAAAAGAGGCTGAGGACTTAGTTCCTTCAATTTCAAAAGCTCTTAGGTGAAAATACTTTATTCTTTATCTGTAGTGGATTATGCCAAAAAAAAAAAAAAAAAAAAAAAAAAAAATTTCCTCCAAGCTATGTCTCTGATATTTAGTTAAACCCAGATTAAATGAATAAAACCTAGCAACATGTCACAGAATCATAGAATCACAGAATCCTCACAGTTAGAAGGGATCTCTGAAGGCCATGTAGTCCAGCTCCTCTGCAACAAACAGGTTGCCCAGGGCCAGATCCAGCCTCATCCTGAAAGTCTCCGTGAACCTCATTTCCAGGCAACCTGTTCAAGTGCCTCACCACTCCATCTGTAAAAGACTTCTTCCTTACAGCTAATCTAAGTCTACACTCTTTAAGTATGAAACTATTTCCCTTTGTTCTGTCACCACAGACCCTGCTAAAGAGTCTATCCCCTTCTTTCCTGTAGCTCCCCTTTAGATAGTGAAAGGCCGCTCTCAGATCATCTTCTCTTTTCCAGGCTGAACGGCCTCAGCTCTCTCAGTTTCTCCTCATAGGAGAGATGTTCCATTTTGCGGATCATTTTTGTGGCCCTTCTCTGGATGTGCTGCAACTGGTTTATGTCTCTCCTGTATGAGAACTTCACATCTGGATGCTTTACTCCAGATGAGGCCTCACTGACACAGAGTAGAAGGGCAGGATCACCTCCCTTTTCTTGCTGGCCATACTCCTTTTGATAAGCCCAGGATACGGTTGGATTTCTGGGCTGAGGGCATATGACCGGATCACATCCAGCTTCCCATCCACCACGACCCCCACGTCTTTTTTTACCAGGGTTACACTCAATCCTTTCATTTTCCCGCTTGTTTTGGTAACTTTGGTAACAGTGATGCAGTGAAACTATCACAGAAGGCCGCTAGGTTGGTCAAGCAGGATTTGCCTTTGGTGAAGCCATGCTTGTTCTCCCATATCATCTCCTTGACTTCCAACTTGCACCTGTAGGAACTGATCCATTTTGGCCATCATCTCACCTCCTATTGCAGCCAACCTCTGCACTTTCACTAAAAGAGGACACTCACTGTTTTCTAGGTAACCAAGCAGTGTGCAAAGGGTGAAGGATATAATCTCAAATTAAATACTGAAAATAAAGCAAAAGCTGATTGAGACTCAGCTGAAGTCAGTTCATAGCACTAAACTGGATCCAGATGCAGCACCTATGTGTACAGTCATAACAAGATCTAGACTTGCCCCTACAGTGGGCACCATGAATGGGAAAGGAAGGGGAATGAGTAAATTTCACTTGGGAGATTCACCAAGTTTCCTGTATGCCTGTATGCTGCCAATAAAGAGCAAAACCAACAACAATGCTGGACAACATTTTTTCTTATTCCCCTCCCCCGCCCACACACACACATATAGCATACAGACATACATATGTACATACGTATGTACATACATATACATATATAAAAAAGCCTCATTTGCAGTAACAGATCTGCTTAGTGGCAATTATTCTGATGCGACCTTGGTATGAAGGCTGTTATTTACTATAAGACTCGTGCATTCAAGTGTACAAAATACATTTTTAAAAACCTATTCAGCTGAAGTGTTTTGCTGTACTGAAAGACACGGAGCAAGGATAATGCCATCCATCAGAACACCAGAAGCTATTGAACAATTTTCAGTATTAACAATTTGTGTTCTCTCCTGCAGAAACTCAGAGGTGGAAAACACTCAATGACATCAACCCCCTCACACTTGAAAAGTGAACTCTAAAAGCCTGGGAAAAAGAAAGTTAGGCATTCTCAGAGTGAAATGAAAGGCAGTCAAGTTCAAAAAAGTTCAGTGAAGAGAAACAGATTCTTAAAAATATTTCAAGCTGCTACATTTCAAAACACCCTTTCTCATGAAAAACATAGTAATATGTAGAAAACAATGCTCCAGGATCAGGAGAAAAGTCACATCTACACAGTAGAAGAGGAAAGTGGCTTTGCCAGGAAAGGTAGTTTTGTGGTTAAGGTATAAAGAAGAAATTATGTTGCTATAGGTTCAGTTGTTGGTTTTTTCAAACTACTGTATACCCCTTTTGGGAAGTTACGTAGCCTGATATTGAAACACATGCTTAATGTACATGCTTCCCACTAGTCATACTCACTAGTTCAACTGTGCATCTTAACTTAAGGATTTGCTTACTGTTGTGGAAGAATTTAAGATCTTCCTTTATTTATTTATTTATTTTGCTGAATCATTCTTAGGACAAACAGATCACATTACTGGAGCAGAACTTAAACAAAACTTTCCTCTGTGTTTGAAAAGGCGTATTTAGTGTGTGAGGGTTTGGAGCACAAAAGTCATACAGGTAAGCTGGCCCTATTTACTTAAATTGACTCCAAACTTACTAGTTTTCTTAGGGTCTTCTAACAGTGAATGAAGAGAAAGAAACATATTGTGGGTAAAAAAATGCCCATTTTTTTTGAGAAACCTGCCCACTTATTGCCCATTCCCAAAAACAGCTCAAGTTGCCTGCAACTCTACCACTTAATATGAGGATCCTAACACAGAAGTGTTCTCATTATACACAACTCGAGTGCTGTAATCTAGACAGAATAAATTGTGGCTGCAACAGCAAGGAGGAAAACAAATGAGTTATTTATTAGCTCACACTTTGTCAGATTTGATCTGCATGTGATTAGCAGACTTTCTGTTCTTTGGTTGAACTATTCCAGTGTAACCAAGAGTCAGTTTAAATTCCTTATTCCTCAGTGGCACTTGATTACTCCCTAATTGTACACTTCTTGTTCCTCTCAGACTCTCAGTCTTTACATTCAGAATTGTATTTCTATAATTTTCTCTGCATTTACCCATAATTTCATATCTGAGTAAGACACGAACTCTTTGTCACACCAATTTCTGTAACAAAGCTATGTTTTCCAAAGCAAGCCCAACACAAGTAATTTACTCAAAGACCCAGCCTCCCTTAAGCAATCTGTTAGCAAAGAACATACCTGTTAGCCTGAGCATGGAATCTGGTACAGACATTATATACCTTCATCGAGAAATGTGACTGAGATGGGGAGACAAAAGTGGGACCAGAAAACGTCCAGCTCTATGTTAAGTTTTGTAAGGCCAGTATGGAATATTTAAGAAGAAAGAGAGCTGGCAGAAGGAGAAAACTCTCACTGTCAAAGAACTTTTTCTTCTGTCCCATCTGGTGATCCACAGTCCAACAGAAACAGAAGTTCAAGTTCTTCCTTAGGTTTTCACGATATGTTTTCTACCATACAGTGCATCCCAAAGAGATGATTCCTTGGAATTTCCTTTTTCAGTACTTGATTATAACTTCATCTTGCAAAGCAGGTGCTAAAAAGTCTAATGGCCTGTAAGTAAGGCTACTGCCACCCTCACCGGATCTAATCAGTGTTATTGCTAAAGGTCACAGCATATAAGGCACTGACATAGTACCCAGACCTGCCTCCTCATTTCTTCTCTGCTCAACACTAAAAGAGAAATAATTTGGCAGAGGTCTGTGGTATTATGCTAAAGAGAATGACAGCAAACATCTGTACATCACCAGGGATGTCCTATAGCAGGGACATGAATGTTGTTCTTTCTTTCAGAGGCACAGACCATCTCCACCGCTGGAAAACTGCATGGACAATGTCAAAAGTATTCTCTGTGATGCTGAGCCTTCCTTAGGGAAAAAGACTGCCAAGACAATTGCTCCAAGTCCTTTTCAGACCTGTTTTGGAGATAGGAGGCTGCAAATTGGAGGTCTGTCACACTTCTTTTCACAAGCCTAAGTAAGGATGCTTGATAAAGTAACCATAAATGAGTTCAGTAGAGAAAACACTTGTTGTAAAAAAAACCTTGTACAGTCTTCTGTATACCACAGCTCTCCTAACATCTGAGCAGTCATTTAGAAATGGTTTTGACTCCTTTGCTGAGGTAGGTAATAAGTTATCAGTTGTATTTTGCAGAAGAGGAACCAAACCATAAAGTGGATTAAGTGAGCTACCTAGGAGTCCACAGAACTGCTGGCTGGCTCATCACAAGCTCATCTGGGAGATATCCAGCAAAGGATCTGGAAACAGCTGAAGTCAGAATTAATCCCAGATCTCTTGAATCCCATTTACCAGATTAAATTGTATCAAAACTGCTACTGGGGCTTCAGGACTAAGAGATGTGTCTGCATATTTCATTTGTTGTTATTTATATAAAGGCAGATGCAAGTTCAGAGCTACAGCTTGGCATTAGAGAAAATGAGTCCTGTCTTTGGAGGTCTAACACGAGAGATTTGCCCACCTTGGCTCTGCTTTAAATTCTGTGCAAAAAAACACTGCTAATCATCCCTGCAGATATTCAAGGTCAGGTTGGACAGGGCTCTGATCTGTAGGCGTCCCTGTTCATCGCAGGGGAGCTGGACTAGAAGATCTCCAGAAGTCCTTTCCAGCTCAAAGATTCTGTGATTATATGAGAGCAGTAAACTCTGCCGTAAACCCAGGAAAACTCAGGCAGAGCCTGTCCAGGCTGGGGAGAGTATTCCATCCCCATGTTTCCCAGTTTGTAGCAGGAAAGAGCTGATCACCTCCTAGGTCTGAAGGAAAGCAACCTTAGCAACTGCAACACAAGCAGGAAAGGGCAGGAGCTCCCAGTTACCTAGACGCTAATTGCGACAAGTTCCAGTGCTTCACCACACTGGCCATAAAAATTTCAGCAGGTAACAGCTACTCCCAAGACTGACTTTTTAATTTACCGTCAGCATATATTGTCATGATTTGCATTTTTTTTTACCCTGATTATAGAAGTGACTCACTGCTCTGGAACTCTAATGGTCCTTTCAAATTCCTCCATGGAACATTGCACACGTGTAACATCCACCCTTGCAGTTTATGCCTTTTGCAGCTGCTTCATTAACACAGCTACTGAAGAGAAATATTACTTGTGTAATATATTGGTGCCCATTAACTGAACATTATACATCATATCTTAATATCTCTGATACCAAAACCAAAATGGTTACAGGATGAATAAGGCTATTAACTCTAAGGACTGTGAGCAATTTGTACTCAAATGGTGCTCCACCTTTGAAAATATCCTTTATGAATTTAGGGTAATGAACCTCTTGGAAAGGGTGCCCAGAGAGATGGTGGATGCCCCATTCCTGGAGACATTCAAGGTCAGAGTGGATGGGGCTCTGAGCAACCTGATATAGCTGCAGGTGTCTCAGTTAATTGCAGGGGCTTTGGACTAGATGGCATTTAAAGGTCCCTTCCAACTCAAATGATTTTGTGATTCTGTGATTCTATGAGATGTGTACATTTTGGATATCTAGGTGGGAAGTCTTTTGGGAAAACAGCAACTGTGATATTTTTCAAAAACTGAATGAAATTACAAACAAATCTGTGAGGAAATAACAAAGAATGCATCTTTGAGCTTATGCCAGTTTTGATTTTGTAGTTTCAGAAACAAAATGGCAGGTTTCATTTCTAACAGTAATGTTACTTAAATTACAGATACGGCACTATAACATTTAAACTGAAGTTTTCAACCTTCTGAGATATACTTGTGCAAACATAGGTTTAAAAGGAAATACCTTTATTTTAAGTTAATTTAACCTAACTTCAGCACAAATAAGTTCTTCAACTGGTTCACTCTAGAAACACTTGTCAAGAAGTCAGCATGTGTCTTAGAAAGTGCTTCATGTGGGCAGCTGGGATTTTACAGTGTTTCATAGTAAAGAACTCCAGTGCTCCCTCCAAGCACCTTGGCTTCCATTTGTTGGTGGTGCGGGGGTCAATTTTTACCACTATGACTGTGTATCTTTTCTGTGTTTGCCTGTGTGTTCATTTGCAGCCTGTTATCTCCCACAAAGCCCATACAATGGCTTATTCAAATTGGCACTGTGCTTTAATTGCTTAGTGCTGCATAATTAAGCAACGAAAAATACTCAGAGCATATCCTACATCTCTTATATAATCCACTGTAACTCACTGGTATTTCAGTTTGCCAATGTGATTCTCAGTGGAGATGTAAGATGTGAATACCCAAAGGTCTGAACTTCACGAGCTTCATCAAGGATACGCCATCCAATCTCCGTGGTGTATCCATCTAGTAGAAGTGAAATCCAAGAAAGCTGCCCCTTATGTCAATAACTTTTGAATGAAAGTGACCAAACTTTATGACATTTTCCAGTTTAATTAACATTTCCAGTTTCAAATGCTTTCTGTACAGGAAATTTCTTCCCAACTCCACCACATGCTAAAGGAGCGAACCTATAAAATGCTTATTTAGTAGCACTGATGTGTACATTTTGTAGTTCCGACTGCTCCACCCTCACCATGGGTCCATGTTTAGACCTAAAGTACTTTTCACTTCCCAGAAAGAGCACAGATGCTAATGCTTCTTATTGTTGATTCCCACCAGAATCTCTCTGGATTGCTTTGTCTAGGTATCCCCACTCTGACAGAAAGGATGGGGCAGTATCCAGCTCCTTAGATATTGCATAGTTCCCTGAGTATGCATTGAACAGAGTAAACCATGTTTTAATGACTTCTGGGAACAGAATGGGATTTCTCTGATCTCCAAGTTTGTCCTTAAAAAATCCCTCATTTTAAATACAAGTAATACAGATAATTGCTATGGGATCCGTTCCTGGGTTGTTTTTCCTGAGTGTTAAAATGCCATACAACTCCTAATGGAGTCTAGTCTGAAAGAAATGTTGGAGAACAATAATGTTTACATGGTATTATGAAAGTAAAAGGTGTTCGGTATCAAATGAGGAGGAAAATGGTGTTTATCTGCAATTCACAAGCGTCCATGCTGCAGCCTCGGTCTTCCATTAACTGCTAAACCAAGCTGCTATTTCAGAATCACAGTTGCTGTCTTCATTTACCTTTAACATCAAGATCATAGATTTTAATAATTCCTTGGGTTATTTAAATACTTTGCTATGTGCACAGGCTGCCTTCTGCCTTTTCACCCTTTCTTCTGGAAAGGAGATGTGTTATAGAGGAGCATAAGACCCACAGATCTTTGTGCTTCATTAGTTCTAGCATAAAATAGGTTTTAAATGAAGGGAATAGCTAGAAATGATGAAAAGAAAATAATTACTAACTGCAGCAATCATTACAGAGAATCAGGAAGAGGACTAGGACTAGGAGTCCTGTACTTTGGAAATCAGAGATTGGTGGATAAACATAAGCTGAAAAGAGAGGATTATGATCAGGGATCAGTGTCAAAGCACTTGCTTGAATTTTTTACTTCAGTAAGGAAGAGACTTGGTGGAACAAAGTATTAAATCTGTGTAGGTCAGACACCCAGTCCTGGTTTGCAGTGGCAAAAAGCATTGTAAATCCAGAGAGGATTTAAGTATAAAGCTGCATTTTGCAAAAAACTTTTCTGTATTCTTGTTACTAGTGGAAAGAAACAGAATGGAAAATCAGTGAAATGCCAAGGAAAACAAAAACAAGAGAAAAAAATCTGAATAGAAGACAGGAAAGCATCCTGAAAGCAGACTTAGAGTTAACCACTGCATTCAGAATAGGTTCATTTAATATAGACCAGATAAAATACAGTAAGGAATTAATTTGCAAATGGCTTAGAAAGGGCTCAATAATACCCCATTTTGGCTTTAGCCAGCATTTGATTTATGTCACCATGACCAGGCATAGCTTTCAGGCAGACTGATTTCAGGTCTTGCTACTTCCAGAACTGCAGAGGCAACAGATGTCATCACAGGCTTCAACTGTGCATCATGGAGAGAAACTTTCCATTTTGGTAAGCTATTTTTAAGTGCATTTTTTTCCAAGCATGGTAACTTATATGATGACAAGTTTTATAGGTGAAACCACAATCTTTCTGTTCTTCATTCCAGCTGCAGAATATAAAGCAATAAAATGTGTATGATCAAAACATTAATGCTCTACTTTGAGGCATCTGCATGTCTCTTGATATACTCTTTAATTTTAGTAAATCCTAATATTTTCAAATTAAAATTTGTTTTGCATCACTCAGAGAAATGGCTGAATCAATAATGACACAAAATTTGGTGGAAAAAAATAGTTCTTAATTGTAAAACTAACAAATAAGTAACTGCAGGTAGGCTCATGACACCAGTTCAGACACTTTGATGCAGCAGCTGCCTCACAATATGTAAAGAGCTATATTAAATCAGTGGACCAGACATATCTTCCTGAACTGCCATGTCTTTGGATCTGTGTTGGTGAGACTACAAAGATGGGAAACATTTCAATCATGCAGTTTTAGCTGCTTATGTTTATATGTACCTAGCTGACAATAGATGTTTCCATAACAACCTGATCCACTTTGAAAGCAGAAGTACCAGGATCACCAAAGAAAAATTGTTTAGTAGATCCTTGTTGGATGCTTGTCTACTTTTAATAAATTGATATACAGTAATTACAACACGGGTCAGCAACACCTGAAGAAACAACTCTTCTGGTCAGTGACCCATACAAAAGCGTTTTTGCTTGTTGGAAACAAAGTTCCGCTCTTCAGGTTGTTTTTTCACAATGAAACCCCTTAAATCTTTTAATCAAAATTTACAAAGGTACAGAGATAAATTATTTCCCATTGCCTTAATCCAAAACCCACTGAGGTAAATAAAGAGTCCCATTTGTTCTGGGAAGGTTAGAATCTGCCCTATGTTCATTTAAATGTTAGCTTTTCTTTACATTTCCAACATGTTGATGATTTTAGCCAACCTCAGGTATAGATGAGGTCTGTTCCCAGACCTTCTGCACTCAGCTCCAAATAGCCAGTCAAAACTTGGCATCCTACAGCAATGAAACGCAATGCCACTAAGGGAAACAACATCCTACCCAGTATATAAAAGTGGTAAGAAGTCTTCTAATTTCATCCATAACTACAGCAACAATCTACAAATCATTTATCTGGCTCATGCTGGCACTTCTGCATTGACACTTCAAAACTGGACTCACCTCTTTGTCAATGGTTACCCATCTGCTTTGCTCAGTCAATAGCAAATACTGCACATTTGTTTCTGAAACCCAATCCATCTTCTAGTTCTGCAGTGCAATGTTCAGAACAGACAACTTCTGCCATCAACCTGTGCAGCACAGCAGCTTCCCAGTGTCCTTCTTGGTAAAAGACGTCAAACTGATTCCCTTTTCTTTGGTGTAGCATTTAGTTTGATAGATACTTTAAATCTTCCCTTTCCACTATGTAGATTCCTTAAAAGAATCAAGTAAATTTGGCTTTTTTGCGTGTTTTTATTGCCTGACCTACTTTTGATATTTTTATTGGCTGCTTTTAACCACTTCGTCTTACCCCATTTAGCAACCCTAGAAGCCAATAGTAGTTACTATTTCTGGTGCTCCCATTTCCTGGCATTTCAAGTAAAAATCTTACCCTTTCTAGGTTGCAAAGGAATGCCTCCAGATACAACTGAGCACAGATATGCCTACAAGTGGCAATGCTTAAGAAAACAGTACTCAAAGGCACTCTATGCCCAAGTGTTTGAGTTCCATGTGGGACAACTGATGTTGTCCTAAAGCAGAAAGGGTCGCAGGCTTGAAATCAACACATAGAGTGGGGCATGAATATTACAGGAAAGAAAATCATGCGGGGCAGGTAATGTAATGTTTCCCAACAGAGGAAAGTTAATAGAAAATAATACTGGTAATGCAAAGCCTATTTCAGCTATCAAAGAGAACAGCTTTTGTGGAGCACCTATATGACACTGAAATTTCCCCATATCAAGGCTTTTATTATTATTATTATTTTTATTTTTATTTTTGTTTTTTCTGCACTTTGATCGGGAACATCCAGATGTTTATCTACTGCAAATGGATTTCACTGAAAGAACATGAAAGCTTTAAACAGGCATATTAGTGAGAGGTCAGTCAAATTAAGTTGGCATTTCTCTCTGCATATTTATATACTCCTTGTCCTTGTCTTGTCTGTTCTCTCCATCTAGAATGAATACAGAAAACGTTCTGGATGAAGAAGTAATACGTATGTGGAAAAACAAATCTCTGGAGTCTGGAAAATCTTTGGGCAGTAAATGTGAGGAGGCCTCAGAGAGGTCAAGTTAGAATGTATTTATAAAGAAAAAACAAACTTAAATCAGCTCCGTTGGCTCCATTTCAAGCTATTCAGGCAAATTTCTCGTAGCATGGAGGCCCTTAGAGAGCCCTGGAATTTGGCTGAGTAGTTTCTGTAACATCTCTATTTTCAGAATCTAAGTGCTGGGCCTCATCTCGTTGATTAGGCCTGGTACACTCAGCCATCACTGTGGGGACCTGTAGTAATTTCTGTTGTGTTTCTAAGGTACTACCTGCTGGAAATCAGTATGAGGTCTTCTCTCCACCTGTTAAGGAGCAGGGTGCTGATACTTCAGGTAGCTGATTTAAAAGCAGTTGAGGTACTTTCAGTGTAATGTTGAGTCTTTTCTATCACTTGGCGTAGAATTTCTATCAGTGTTCCTGTGTTTAATATAGCCCATACTGGGGACCATAAAATAATAAGCAATCTCATGTCTCTAGAGACACTGGCACTGTGAAAACTCACTTCTGATGCTAGAATTCCTAGAGAGCTTTCAAAAGCTAGAAGAGTGATTCATTTTCAGGGATTCAACTTCTAAACCATGTCTGCTGCTATAAAAGTAATACACATTTAAGCTCCATACTGTTCATGCATTTTTTTAATGTTTCTATTTAATTATTTGCTTACTTGCCTGGGCCAATTTCTTTTCTCTTAATAAGAGCAAAATGAAGTTAAAGTGTATGCATTATTAAATTTAATACGAAGTTACAATTGAATTACAAAGTAGTAGTCATTTCTCTTATTTATTATGATATACTGGTCTCTCATTCACTCACAACGTTTCTCCTTTTTCTTCTTGGAAGATATGGAAGAAATAGCCTAATAAGCTTTCCTTTACAGCTGATATTTTCAGAGCAACTTTAGATGTCTGGATGCCCTCATCCCATGTAATTTAATGAGGACTGAGAATCAAATCCCTTAAGCAACCACATAAACTAAAGGGAGGGAAAGTCCAACCGCCAGGACATCTGTGTACCACAGCTGCCTGTGCCATCAGGGGCTCCCTCTATGATTTTATGCTTAACTTTAATTTCCCATCTGCACGAATCAGGACACTTTGCCACCCAGTATGGGACCTGTGCACTGTATACAGATGAAGACATCAAAGATGTGGTGAATTTTTAGACTGAAAGGAGAAAGGAGTGGGTACATAATACTGAAGTGCATGGCATTTCAGAACCATTTCCTTGCACTCACACTACAGCCTTGGCATTTCCTACGAACTTGTCTTATTGAAGAAAGCAGTATAAGTCAATATGACAGAACCTGCACAATTTGACAGAAGAAGCCATCTATCCCCTGAACAAGGGAGATGAAAACAATGATTCTGGTAGAAACACCAAGAAGAAAAATCAGCTATTTATGTTAAGGGACCATCCTGCCAGACGATGAAAACAAAAACAACAAAACTAAACAATACAACATGAGGTAAATGTTGGCCAGGAAAATTTTTAGCTACATAATTGGTACCAATCAGATTGTAGGTGCAGTAGGAAGGAATTCTAGAGAAGTCAAATGAAGCAAAAATGTAGCATGATTTCAATGCAATGTCTATGAAGTGTAGCAGCACTTCATAAAAACAGGGTTTATTTCAATCCTGTTGTACTGAGGAATAGGCAAATCATCCTTCTTTCATAGTGAAAGACTTTACTGCTTAGCTATCTTGCTTCTCTTACATAATTTCTGCATAATTTCAATTGAGAGAAACAAAGAAGAGTAAATGCATCTTGGTTTCTAAGGCATATATTAACTGAGTGCCATAAGAAAGAAAAGAAAATGTAGGAAATGTTCATTTATTAGAAGAATGAAAAGCAAAATCAAAGACTGGTCAGAAATGCCTGACTGGAAATAACATTCCTTAACATGAAGGAGACAGATAACTACGATGGATGGACTGGATTTCCCACTGCAGAAAGATCTGACTCCTTTCTCTTTCTCTGTCTCTCAGTAATAGGCTTTAGAGGAGCCTTTCAGACCTTGAATTTCATGCCTATGAATGTGAGGAAAAATATATTAATGATAGAATTACTCAATTAATTTTTTGTCTTCTCCAAGGAATACAGATAGTATGAGTGATACTAGATTAATGGAGATGGCATTAATTTAATCTCACTTCATAAATTAAAGGAAAAAAAAGAAAAAAGAAGAGAAGAGATCATGAATATAACTGCTGTAATGAAATTATTGTGGCTCGGTTACCTGGTCCATAACAGCAAATGGAAAAAGTAGATGATGTGACTGGAAACAAAAAGTAATTTGTGAATGAGGCCAGATATGATTGATTTCAGCTTTTGCTTAGATACAAATAGCAAAGATCAAACTGTGATAATGCAATACCTAGCCCTGAAAACCCTGAATGTGGATCACAGAAAGTTCTACAGTATTCTGCATTTATCTGAAATGTATAAACCACTCTGCCTGAAATGCCAGAGCATGGTCCCAACCTCTTCTTATAGAAAACTCATTGACTCCAGCAAGTACCAGCCTAGTCATAAAACTCTGCTTTTCTGGATTTATTTGCAGGATTAAGGACTGTAAATCCCCATCTCCATGGGGAATGTCTGGCTCAGATGCTCAGCAGCTTATAGAAATGCTTTCCCATGTAGGTCATTGGACTGGGTGTCCTCCAGGTCAGTAGCAGCCAAAGGTAAGTGCTTTCTTATTACAAATCCTTCAGTGGATCCCATGCAAAACTTTCAACTGTCAATTGCTTTTTTTATCTGTTTTTTTTAGGTTACATCTAGAAATGCATTCTAAATGCCACGACACAAAGGTTATTGTTGTAAAAGCCAGTTCTCAGTTTCCCAGGATAATGGTGGGCTCAGATGACTGGGGTATCAGAAAGAACTGGTGATACACTTAAAAGTTGAAAAGTCATTCATCTTGCTCAGTATGGATTCTGCCTGGGTCCCACAGTGCACAGTAACTTTCTGCTCCAGTACTGTAGGATTTGGATGAGATCCTCTACAGACACAGCCTCCAGCCTCTAACCGTCCCAAAGGACCATGCAAGGAGCACAGCTCCACTTGGATGGGGTGAAAAATAGAGCTAACAAGGAGGAACCAGCATTGCAGTCCCTTTAGTCAACAGCCCAGTGTGTAAACCAAGGAAGGATGAGCTGTCTGCATTTACACCAGTTGAATGATTTAATGATCGCAGCCAAACACATTTGCAATGGAGAAGCCACTGGTGTACTTAGCAATATTTTTCCACCTGACTGGCCTACTGAAGATACTGTTTTGATGCAGAGCCCTCTGATTTGTACCACTGGTTGCTGGGCATGATATTTCCAGAAGTTAACAATCCTCCCAGATTAAAAAAAGCAAAAAAGCACCGGACTGGAAGGAAGTGTGCATGGTTCATCACTCGCCTACTTTAATCCACAGCGCCTGGCTGCTGACAAGATAGACTGTTACAGCTCCTTTAGGGCTCTTCTGCACACTTGTGCCAGTTCTTAATCTATGGATCATTGACATGATGGAACATAACGGGAGCTTCAGAGCCCATTATATTTTCAGTTGTCAAATTGAACACAGGGAGACTTTCATCATCCAACATTCAGTATAACGCTACATATGGACATGTTCACGAAGCCTTTAATCTTTCATACCATAAAGGTACCAAGCACCACTCCACTTTTTCTTTTTCTTTTCTTTTTTTTTTTTTTTTTCAAAGTCCAAATTATCAACTATAATGAAAGAAAATGTTTTCATTAAAGTCATTTTTTCCTCTCTTTTCCAAGCTAAAACATTACAAGACCACCACAGATTCTGAGTACCATTTTTGCTGCTTAGTTAGCTAATGAGAAATCAGTTCTTTAAAAGCTGCTTAAAACTGCTAAGCACTGCTACAACTTCCTTAACAGATCTCCCTTCCAACCTCATTACTGTTTACAGGTGAAAGGTTAAGAGCTGCAAAGTGGGAATCAGAAAGGCAGCTCAATAGCATTCTGTCTAACATGCAGCTCAGAAGTGCAATGGCCAAAGCAATCCATGCCTATTTGTACCTTCAAAATTTCATCTGTGAACTTAAGAGCTTCTCTTCACTGCCCTTCCTTGTGTTACAGTGGAGTATGTAAAAACTGGCAGCTCTGTTACATGATGATTGGTAAGCAGAGTTGATTTAGGACCCAGCAGGTGATAGCAAAAATAAATGCTAAATATGGTTTTATGTCAAAGCATTGATGATCTTGGCTTCAATCTCTCTAAAGGAAAATTATATACATATATATAATATAGTACTATTAATAACATAAATATTAATATTATATATGTATATGTCTATATATATTTCAAGTTTCCATACACTTAAGTTCAAAAGGGGAAGACTGCAGCTTTTCCTTCAGCAGACAGAAGAAGTAGGAATGGAGAACATGTATGGAGCTTAGAATGAATATAAAAACTCAGTGAAAATGAACTTGCACTGCTGCCAGATTTAGTTTATCTTCTTTCTCTTGTATCTCAGCTTCTTTCTTAAGAAGCCTCATCCCTGAAGGTGTTCAAGATCAGATTAGATGGGACTCTGAACAGCCTGAACCAGTGCTTGATTTAGTGGTTGGCAACCCTGCCCATACCTGGGGGTTAGGGCAAGAGAATCTTTGAGGTCTCTTCCAACTCAAGGCATTCTATGATTCTACAGTTCTTTGATTCTATTTCAACATGGAAGGAAGCATCTTGAGAACCACTCCGAACTAATTGCAGCCAGTAATCACCATGAGCCAGAATAGCAGGTGTGTGAGATCTGGCCCATTTGGCAAGATGGTAGCCACTACTCCAGCTCATTTGCAAGCAAATATTTACCATTTCATGACAAAATTCACTGAGGCTCCAAAAGCTCTGGAGCCCAGATATATAATCTGCCTTGATTTCCTCTAAGGAATCAACATTTCTGCAAGGGCAGGTAGGCAGCAGTTACTGCTACTGATGCAAATGGCAGTGAAAGGCACAGACTGAGAGCTAGCAGCAGAATTTCCTCACCCTAGGCATAATCCCAGTAGCAGGAGGATCAACATTAGCGAAGATCTTGTTCAGTCCCTTACTTATTGATGAGGGGACTGACAAGTTGTGGAGAACTTTCCTGGACATTTGCCATGTTCCAAGCCAAAATCCTCATCCAAACATTCTCACTTACTTGCACCTAGAATTATAGCTAAGAATTGTCAAATACCAGCTGTTCCATGTGTTTAACCTTAGCATTCTGAATCCAGCTCATCACATTTCACAGAGACCATTAGAAAAAAATGCATCTTATCTATCCGTCAAGCTCCAGCTCTGTCTGAGCTGGGAGTTCCTCCTTGAAATCCTTCCTTTGTGTTAATGGGACAAGCACCAGATACCACAGACAGCGGTAAACATCAATGACTTTTGTGGCCCCTATAAAATTCATACTGAAAATTATTCATTTTTTATTATTAGGATGTATTTTCTACCTCAAAATCTCATCCCATATACACTTATCTACTGATAAACCTTCTCCCACGTGTGAACATTGCTCAGATAAGTATTTTAACAAAAACTCTGGATTGATAGGTTAAGAGGTGACTGTATATTCATAAGTAAACTGATGGCTTTTCTGCTGAAGAATTCATATCTAGAGCTGCATAACTTAGGAAGAGAAGCAGCTTTAATGATCAAATAAAATATTAGACCTGGAAAACAAATTGCTGCAGAAGCCTATTGACTTGTTTAACATTTCAGAAAGCTCACAACATAAAGCCTTGCTTTCACATCCTGCTTCTGCACTCTAATTAAGGTGATTTTCATGCTTTGCTAATGTTCATCTGTGATGTCTTTGCAATATGAAACTGAACACCTCCATGCTCAGGAAATCATTCATGCTGCGCTTGCTGAATCTGATTCCCTGTCCAGTCACTGGTCAAAACAACAGGGGTCCAAACAATGCCTTTGGCAAACAAAGCCACACTGTTGGGATTGTCTCACATTTAAAGCAAACAACATAAAGCCTGACAACGTGGCAGGTCCCAGCCTATAAGTAGACTTACAGATCTCACCTCTTGAAAAGAACAAGTAAATAAAAAGTAAGAGGTATTTTTTGCATCTATCTTATTATTCTGACACTCCAAAGTGCTGGCCAAGGCTAGGATTCAGCCTCTGGGTGCACTCCAAGCCCAGAACAGGCTCCCAGCCATGGTACTGCTGTGGCTTTGTGGGCTCTGTCTGAGATGTGCCTACACATAAAGAGGGGATCATGCAAAAATGCCAGTGCCTACAACATGGATTCCCATCACTGACATGATAACCCATTTTATACCTGTGCTTGTGATCCAAAGGAGATCCCCCTATTACTGTATATCTATTGAGAAAATGTCAGGGTGAAATAGCAGCTAAGTTCCTTGGCTCTCTTGAATTAACTATAATTACTGTGCGGTCTAGAAAAGTAGTTCAATTAACAGAGATATATACATGGGGGATTACTGTGCTACAGAACACCCTCCTTCTAATGACTTTCTACAGGAATTTCTATACAGAGATTTGAAACATATTAAATGCTGGGCAAAGGGAGCACTGCAGGTACAGCTCAGCTGCATTATTGAATTTTGAAAGAACGAGCAATTTATATTACTGGAACATTTAGAAAGAATTCAGGCAGAGATAATAAATAATTAATGAGAATCAATAAATGGTTGGTCGGTGGTTATGACAGTTAAGAGTCTACGAGGTCAACAAATCTGCTAATGTCATAGGATTGTACTGCAAATAAAGTGCATGCTATTATTGTTCCTTATATGCTTTTAACACCTCTTAATTTTTATTTAACCTTTTTATGACTATGTATAACAGTGAACCAAATACTAACTTAATAAATAAATAAGTAACAAAACTGGTTTCCATTGAATCTGATGTAAAAAATGTAATGGTTTTGAATTTCTGTCATTCGTTTTAGGCCACAAAGTCCAGAGGCCAGGATCCAGCCCAGCATGTGATAGGCCAGCAAGAAGGGCAGCCACAGAAGGCACTTGCTATTTATGCTCTGAGGACCTTTTCAGCTTGCCTCTCCCTATTTACATTTGTCATCGCATCAGTTTAGTCCATGAGAGATTTCTGTCAGCCTCTGTGTTACAGAGCCTTCTATAATCTCCCTTCAGCCCCATGCACATTGTACCTTGCTTGCTTGTAACACCAATTTGCAGTTAGCTCTCACTATTGCAGATTCCAGATCAATCCTACCAGAGCAACATATCTAGGACTTCACGGATGGGAAGCATGATTCCATGGACACTGTCAGCCTTTATTTGGCTATAAAAGTGATTCACTCTTCCTGCTACATCACTGACCTTTTCACAATTGCACCCACAGCTCACTCTGAAGCCAATAAACTCTTAAAGCAAAGACAAATAAGCCTGCCTAAGCCCATTTCAAGATTTTCTAATTATATGTGAAATGCCTTTGCACTTCCAGCAGATCTTGGGGGTCACTGTACAATGGAGTTGACACACACAAATGCTCCTCCACAGCTCCCAGAGAGCTACAAACCATGTAAAAACAAGCTGACAACGCCCCCATTTATTTTTGAGTACAGGCAGATGCAGATGCCATCTCTCTACATCATACATACTAAATGCCTATTGTCACACTGTTTGGAAACACACAGCTGACACAATGTACATGTCCTGGCTTTGTTACACCTAAGCTGTAGCAGGGACCCTCACCTGAATTCACATGAATTCAAAAGCAGATCAACAGTCAACTGGGACCAAATGGAGAAGGCTTAGGATAAGGCATGTTGTGCTGATTTTCTGGCCAAATCTTCCTCTGAATATAATGAGAATATATGCCTAAAATATAGGGTGTGCTGTTCTTTCCCCACCTAGTCATTAATGTAGCTGCATAAGTTTTAAGGAGTGACTCCAAATTTACCTAAATGCACTGACAGACTGGGACAGAAGTGAGTTTTATTTTGCTTCTGGCTGTATAATTAGCTATGCCAATTTTAAAACAAAACATTCTGTTTCTTTCTATCCTGAAGTACTGTGGAGAAAGTCTAAATAGACATTCAGATAGCACAAGAAGGATGCAGAGGTGATGAAGTGAGTCCAGAGAGGGACCATGAAGATTATCAGAGAGCTGGAGCACCTCTCCTTTAAAGAAAGTTTGAAGCAGTTGGGCTTGTTTAGCCTGGAGAAGAGAAGGCTCTGGGGAGACTTCATTGTAGCCTTCCAGTACTTGAACAGAACTTAGTAGCAGGAGGGGATCTGTAGGAGAAGACGGAAATGTTTTAAAGAAAAAGAGAAGTTTAAGTTAGATGTTAGGAAGACATTCTTTACTCAGAGAGTGGTGAGGCACTGGCGCAGGCTGCCCAGAGAATGCACACTTCAATGCCCCATCCCCGAAGGCATTCAAGACCAGCTTGGATGAGGCCCTGGGCAGCCTGAGCTGGTGGGGGGCACCCTGCCCACTGCAGGAGATTGGAACTCTATGATTTTTAAGGTCCCTTCCAACTTAAGCCATTATGTGATTCTGTGATTCACCTGACTTCATCTCCTTCCTATGGAGGAAATCTCTGTACAAGGGATTACATGATATTCTCAATTCACTCTCAAGAACTGAGTTTCCCTGAAGACCCCGCCTGGGATGACTGGGGATTTCACTTGCTCTGTGTTGGAATATAAAAATCTGGAGCGGCATTCCCAACAGTGCTAGACATCATAATCCTGAGGGATTTATGTGGGACACACTCTGGGGAAAGAAAGGTTTGTATTAGTCAGGACATTGTTGAGCAAACAGAGATGAACCAAGACTCAACCCAGGTAGATTCAAGTGCTTATCTAAAGAGCCTAAACTAAGAATACTGTCAGTTTCAGCCCATTTATATGCCAGTATCAACAATTCTGTTTGGTTTTAATGCCATGAGCAGCCTATGTGCTCTGTGGACGACAACAAAGGTAACATGGATAGACTCAGAGATACCTCTGTTGTTCTTCAGTTGGGGTGATTTATGCTCAGAGCACATGGTAGAAGTCTGCCCAAATTCACTTCCAAGCCTGTCACTGTCTTGTCCTTTCACTGCTTTACAATCACTAAGAACTGAATATGGCCTATGAAACCAGACAAACAGCTAGAACAAACCAACCAGAGCTTTACTATTAAAAACCTCTGTCTTTGTTCTGAGATCAAGATTAGATATGCATTGTCCTTGACAGTCAGGGGCTGTCTGTCCAACACAGTTATAAATGAGGATACAGATGATACAGGGAAATTATTCATATGTTACTTCAAATTCAGGTGCCTAGAATAAATTATTTGTTTTGACAGCCTTTGTGTCTTACCTCATTAGAAAGTGAATCAAAGGCAGATCCATGTCTACAGCTTCTCGTGAAACTGCTACAGTTTCAAGAGGTCACAAAATAATTAAATTCCACATCACAGTTGAGCTAAAACAGAAACTTTTTATGACTCTGAACTTGTTAAACTGGACAGCACTCAAACAAAGCAGTCTGTGGGTTTTAGGTAAATTTTAAAGACCTCTCAGCAAATGCAAAGAGTACTTTTCTATGGCCCTTATTCTGTCTTTATTTTCAAAGATTATACATTAATTTAGGACTACCTACACTGCATGAAGTCACTTTATAAAATCCTACTGATCTAGTGAGTGTTGTATATTGATTTGCTAGGTCTTGTTTTCTGCTTAGTCCTTTGTTTTGTTCTTCCAGTAGACTGCTGTCTTTTATACCTCATCTGACAAACTGTGTATGTTTACACTAATTCAGTACTGAAAAGTAACTACATCTCATCAAATTTTACCATTAACAAGATCCGAACACCAGAAAATGTCTAACAAGGAAGAGCTTTAGAAGTTGTTCTAGTGCATAATCAATTTTATACAGAAGCGCTTTGCTGCCCGTAGCATCATTCTCTTCATTTTGTTGTCTTTTTTTGGTTTTGGTTTTATTTTGTCTTCATTCTGTGCTTTTTTTTCCACCATCATTGTACAGTACCCTTTTGCACTTATTTAACATTAACTTTAGGAGGAAGTTTTTCACTTATAGGATGGTGAGGCACTGGAACAGGTTGCCCAAGGATGTCACGGATGCCCCATCCCTGGAGGCACTCAAGGCCAGGCTGGATGCGGCTCTGGGCAGCCTGGGCTGGTGGTTGGCAACACTGCACATAGCAGGGGTGGTTGAAACTGGATGATCATTTTCAAACCAGGCCATTCTATGATTCTATGACTCCATGATTAGCTCTCTCTTAAACAGTCAACCTTACACTTGACTGTCCTGGAGTTACACTGGTTAGTTAAAAATACAACTGAATTAAAAATGTCATGGACTGGAGGGAATGAGATACAAAGTGACAGCTAGAGAAAGCCATTATCCTGTCACTAAAAAAAAATTTAAACAAGTACTTCTCAAAATATGAAGTTCTGTTTGTACTGGCCTTCTTTTCCTAGTGTTTGGCATAACAGCGGCACTATCACTCATTGTCACACTGGAATGTCTAACATTGCTCCTTAGGAAAGCATACTTTCATCATTCACCATTACAGTTCACACACATACAAGCGCAGAGATGTAAGCCACCTAAGAAAAAGGCCATAAAGGAATTTTGGGCTACTTTTAATTAAAATGAAAATTGCATCAATGTGTGTCACTGTCTTATTTAATCCCCCAGAATGTTCTTATTCCTTGTTTTCAGACTTCCAAATTGTTTGCATTAAAGTCAAGTGAGAATCCAGCTCAAACAGTGTTGATTGTGGGATTTATTGTTATTATTATTATTATTATTATTATTATTAACTTTTGTTATTACAGGTTGAATACTACAGTATGAACACTTCTTATGCAGAGAAGGTAAGTTATTGGCACAGATTTAGTTTGACTTGGACACTTCACTGAAATACTTCATGTGGTTTGAATGCAGCCCGATACCCTCTGAAAAGCCAGTATAGCCTTGGATGAAAATCAGTTCGAGAATAAGACATACACAGGTGTATGCCCTCATGCCAGGTATTTAAACCTTTTATTAGAGCCAAGACATTTAGTCAATAGAACCAACAGGGCCTGAAGAGTGATTCAGTAAACCAGACACTAGCTGCCCACTCTAGGTTAAACTGAATTACTCTCTAGGCTGCGTCAGCATTACTGGCTGCATATCCATTGACAACACTGGGATCATGAAACACAATAGGCTCATTTTGATTGCCTATTCCTACCTTTAACCAGTGTCATTTGAGATGATTCAGGGTATCATTCATTTACTTCTCCTTGGGGCATCCCATTCTGCATTAACCAACTGCATCACAGTTCTGCATGCAGCCCTATAAAGATAAAACTTTTCTTCTCCCCCTTTGGACAAAAGGCCCTAAGCTGAGTTAATTGAACCAGAAAAAGAAAGCTGTATTTTTGTAACCTTTCTCTAGGGTATATGTGACATTTCTACACTGATTCAGGGATACAACTGGGATGAGCTGATGTAGTGAAGAATGCAACAAACAGGTGTTTCACTTCTTTGATCTTTAAAAAAGTTAGTCTTTAAAAAAAAACTTCCAGAAGTGAATGTGCTTTTGGGATTTCTGATGAAGTCTCCTCCAATAATGACTTTTCATCTGTTATCTTGTCTTTGCGCTTCAGCTCCTGATGTTAACCATATTTATGTCAAAAGCCAATTCCTATGCTTTTAACAGAACAGTTTTCAATGTTAGTTATAGACTCTTTTCATTGATATCCGCCCATTATTTTCATTAATTTACATATTATCTGTGTGAAAGAATGATCAGCTTGGACACACAGATGACTCAGTCTCTAAGGACTGCATGTGCTAAATAAACTTCCTCAAATTTTCAAGATTTTTGGAATGAACACTCAGACCAATAATGACATCTTCCTGCCTGGGTTCCAATGAAATTAATGGGAGTCTAGAGCAAGAGTGCTTCTGTGGATCTTGGCCAACGTGCCTGAACTCCAGTCCATCAGCCAACGATTGGAGTTCCCATAAGGATCGGTGCAAAAGGCTTCAAGATCTGGCTTATTGTTAAAACCTAATATTCAGGCAGATCCTCAGCTGAAGTAAAATGTCTCAGACTTGTAGAAGTCAGCAGTCCTTGAACAACTGATATGAGCAGAGAACTGTCCCACTTCTTTCATTTTGGGTCAACTGATTTAGATGTTGTCTAACAGGAGGTTGTGGTCTGTGGTCGCACTGGGGACCTGCTGAACTATAGGAGAGATGAGACAGGCAGAACCCAAGGAGCAGACTCTGCACGCCTATTTCATCAGAGGGCATTCCCAAAGAAGTGGGAAGACAGAGGGACAGAGGGGTCAGATATACCCTCAGGTTTGTTCCAAGGCATTGCTTAAATACTGGCACAGACATTAGGTAGAAGTGGATCGGTAAATGAGAAGCTATTAATCCAGCTAAAATAGAGTGCTCAGTTATAGCATGTCTCCTCATCAGTTTCCACACAGAACATTAGGTAATCGGCTTTTGAATATTTTATTTTGCTGTGAATTTCAAACATTTTCCCAATGTGTTGAAATGTGCCAAGGACTGTGGCTTTTGATATTTAAGCCAAAACCCAATAATCTGTTGACCTGTCAAATAAGATATCCACAGTGTTTAATAATAATTTTTTAAATCCTGTAAAAGTAAATTCAGAAATCATTCCTGCTAAACAGACAGTAGGAGCTGCCTTAAATCCCTCATTTAAGGCCTATGTGGAGGAGGGTAAGAGATAAGCCGAAAGCCAAGATATCCTTTGAGCAGTGTGATCAAAGTACATGAGATACTTCAACAGAACTGCTGTTGCTTTCAAAGTTCTCATGCTATCCTAATGCAATCAGGGTGTACCACTGAAGAGACAACTGAAGCATTTTCTCTCTTTAAAACACCAGCTTCTCATCAGAAAATATACTTCTGAGACTCAGACTCCATAAATATCCATCGAAGTCTTTCTAGTTGATTTTAAGGGGCTTTGGATCAGATTGCTAATGGCATGACCAGCCATTAGTTTTATATTTTTAGAAGGAGGGTATGTATGTGTTACCAGTCCAGTTGATAAAAACAGTTAAATCTTGTGTATTAAGTGCATGCAGACATGTTCAGAGCAGTCAGAACTTGTTGACAACAGTGACAAGCTGTACCAGCACTCCCAGAGACTAATGGCATTTTTTCAGACATGAGCTGTAGGGTAGATGAACTGGAAAAACCTCTTAAACTGTCGATCCCATCACTTAATGTATATATCTCTGTATAAATACATAAACAATATGATGGTGACTGTCCTCCTTGTCTTCCTCAAATAAACTCTTATTTAAAATATTTTTTAATAAGATTTGAAGTTGGTTCTGAAGTCTTTTGAAAGCCAATACTAATAGGTGGCAGAATAATAATGTGAGTTTCATAAGTTCTTTTGAAAAGAGTATGGGCCTTAAATAACAGTCCCCATCATTACTGAAATCACAAATACAAAAATATGCTCCTATTGAATAGGTAATAAGGAAGGGAATTGATAATATACAATATGAGTTTGATTAATAGAGGGAGAATGATCATGTTTTACATTTCAAACTCGGTTAGCAAACAAATTAAAACAACCTTTCTAGTCAGAAGAAAATGGCATTATAAATTACGTGAATTTAAATTTAATTAATCAAGGTAGTATTATTAGTAAAACTCCATCTCTGTGCAATTAGAGATTTAGAATAAGTTGCATTTGTGCTGGGGAAGTGCTTGTGGTTTGCATTTTCTGAATAAATAGGAAAATAAGAGGTTCCTGAGGGATGCAATGGTGGCTGATAATTAATGCCCATGAACAAGAAATGCAAATCAAGTCCTAAGCCAGTACACCAGTGCATTGCAGCCTCCTGTCAAATGCAATAAAGGCTAGACAGAAAAACAGACCCTGAAATTGCTCACATTTGAAATAGGTTTAATTTTGAAATATTTAGTTTGTCCATGAGTGCCTGAGAACAGCCTGATTTGAGGAAGGAAGACAACCTAAGTCAAAGGAAAGATATCTGAAGTTTTTCATTTGTCTTGTTTAGTTTCCTTGCCTTTCAAATTCACATTTGATATGAACATAACACCTTTCCCTAAAGTAAGCTCTCTCAGCATACCAGAGCTGCTGCAGAATCACAGAATCATATGGATTGGAAAGGACCTCTAGAGATCATTGAGTCCAACCACCCTGCTAATGTAGGTTCCACAGGAAAGCGTCCAGGTGGATTCTGAATATCTCCATTGAAGGAGACTCTGCAAACCCTGTGGGCAGCCTGTTCCAGTTCTCTGTCACTCTTCCTGTGCTTCAGTTTGTCCTCAGCGCTCCTTGTTCTGTCGTTGGGAACCACTGAGAAGAGCCTGGCCCCATTATCTTGACTGCCATCCTTCAAGTATTTGTAAGCACTGATAAAATCCAGAAAAACATGGGCAGACTGGGAACAAGGGAGTGCAGAGGCACATCAGAGGGAGGAGCTGATGGTTTTATCTGCTTCTAATTAATTATAATTTTTAAAATACATACTTTTTCTTACAACTACAGCTGCAAGCAAAATTAAACAACTGGGGAATATAGACAGTACTAGAAGAGTAACATACGTAGGAAATAGCGATCCAACCCAGTTCAAGATATTTGACCTGGTTAAGCAGCAACTTAAATAGGTGACCTCAGAAGAACTGTGGTGTTATGGAACTACTCCAGTGGGTGGTGACCTGAGGGGGTGTCTGAATCAAGCTCCTGCTCAAAGCAGTGAAATCAGAGTGAGTACATTGTCTGGCTGAGTCTTTTGAGTCTTGGAAACCTCCAAGCATAAAGATCACAGAAGCTCTCTGTGCAACCTGTTTCAGTGCTTAATACTTTTCATAGAACAAAACCAATCAACCAAATAAATAAAACAAAGCAAAAATCAATAGTGTGAATGGAATTTCAGTTGCTCCAATGTATGGCCTCTGTTGGCTCTTCCTCCACTGTGCAGCTCAATTAAGAGTCATGCTTCATCTACTTGATAACTTCTTAGGTACTGGAAGTGTGGTCTCTCAGTGACTTTACACCACACTTATTTTAGCATCTTTCCTGTACTCAGTCCCAGATGTGGACACAGTACACCAGACAGGATAATGATTTCCAGGCAAAAGGGAATAATCATGTCCCTCAGTCTACCTGCTACATCCTGTATGCTGCAAACTTTCCTTCCTGCCATCTCTGACCCTTGCTCAGCCTACTGCCCAGCAAGACTTCAATGTCCAGATGTTTATTTTAATTGCTGCACACATTCACTCTTACAGAAGCTATACTTGATCAGAAATGTATCCATCAGAAATGTATTTCACCACTCCAGGGAGCATGAGATAAGCTTAACAATCGCTACTGGAAACATAATACGCACTTCCAAAACTTTGGCAAGTGAATGAGAATAGAAGATAGACAACAAGATCTATTCCACAAATATATCTCATTACTGTTACCTCTCTGGCCCAGTAGAAGTTATTTTATCTGTAGAGAAATTCTTTGATTCTTTCTTCTGAGCAATGGTAACCTCAGCTTACAGTTTTTCAGAACCTGGGAGTCACCTAAGCACATTTTTTCTACTATCCAACACTTTACTGAACTTTATTAATCAGCACCTTATTACTCAGCATCTGGCAGTGAACTTAAGTTGCACCAGGTGAGGTTCAGGTTGGATGTTAGGAAAAATTTCTTTTCAAAAACAGTCGTGAGGTATTTGAATTGGCTGCCCGGGGAAGTAGTGGAGTCACCGCCCCTGGAGGTGTTCAAGAAACATGGAGATGTATCACAGAGGAACACGATTTAGTGGGAATGGTGGGGATGGGTTGATGGTTGGAGCTGATGATCATAGAGTTTATTTCCAATCCTAATGATTATATGATTCTACTATAGCGAGTGACAGGACCCAAGGGAATGGCACAGAGTTGCATCAGGGAAGGGTCAGGTTCTAAGAAGATTCATTAGAGAGAGGGTGGCTGGCACTGGAATGGCTTGTCTAGTAACAGCTTCTTCCTGAAAATTCCCCTTCCTGTAAATGCTGCTGATGTACTGAGTGCATCCAAAATAACAGCAATTTTCATGAAGGTCAACAGTCAAGCACACAAATGCAGACAGTTTCTGTGAGGCTAATGCTGTCAAGGAAGTTCTTCATTTAATTTGTAATAAGAGACCAGCCATGCTGGCTTAGAGCATGTGGGTAAATAGAGAACAAGAATTTTATATTGCACTTGTGTTTGGTAAGGACAGAGGGAACATCATATGGCCGTATGCAAGCAATGAGATGAGGAACTGCATTCATGATTTGAAAACAATAGAGAGTGAGAAGAACTGAGCCAATATGTTGGATTAAAGTCAATTTACTAAGGGCTTATTCATGTCACAAGACAAGGTTCCTATGACAGTTGTGGAAAATGCTCATGGTAACCAAAATACACTACGTGTCATAAAAAGATGAGTGAAAGCATTAGAAAAGAGATTCCCTCTAGCTCAACCAGAGGAAATGCTTCAGCTGCAATTCTGGCATTTTAGATCAACACTTTATTCGTGCTTTGCGTCAGAGGAGAGCAAGCAGACAGGTGTACCTGGCCCACGCTGCTCCCAGAGAATCACTGTGATTCACCACTTGGGAACAACCAGCACCTTGTGCCTCTCATATATATGCAGTAGGTAACTCTAAATGTTAAAAGCCCCATAAAATCCTCATATTTTCAACATCTTTGTACTCATCCCTGGGTTTATGTTTTATGGCTGTTCTTCCTGATCCTCTCCAGAAGATATCAGCTAGATGGATGCTGTGGATGTGTGTAATGTCAGAAACTATTTACATCTGACATGCAGAAGCCCTGATGCAAAGTGCAGGGAAGTCATTGACAGGCTTTTCCTTCCTTTCTGTATAGTTAGACTGGGTTTGTGAAATTAAAACTTAGAATGGGAGCCAGTACTGGTGGTTTTCTTAGGATGCTAAATATGTTTTTTTTTAACCTTTCTGTTTCTAGAGGTAGCTGAACCTGCTCTTTCAATCTCAAATAATGTTTTCATGCCAGAAATTGAGACACAGTCACTCTTGTACACAACCCAAGTAAAATATACAAGCCCTGGGCAGTGACATATTAGTCACAAACATTAACATCTCCATTGGTGTAATAATTAGCTACAGCAGCAGCAGATTTTCTCTAGAGTTGAAGAAAGCACTTTGTTCTGATTAGGAACCACATCAGTTTCTTTGGACAGAGTACAAGATACACACAGGGGAGAGAGAATAGTAAAGATAATAACTCTAATTTCTAATTTTGATGTTAACTCTTGTAAATATGCTCATGGTAGGAGAAAGACACAACACACTTTCAGGCCACCTGGAGACTCAGCAAATTTATGTCAGTATGGTGCTCTTTACAGCATTGCTATTCAGCTGCCTTTTTAGTGTTGAGTTCGCAGCCAAGTGAGCACAATCCTTTTACAATCACATGTTTAGAAGAAATAGGATAGAGAAAGCAATGGTAGAAAAGGAAGGAAGATAAAGAAAGAATACCCCTATTCCTAGATGTGTTCAAGCTTCAGCAGAAACCAAAGACCAGTCTTGGATGATTCCCTCAGATCCATCCATTCCTGCACTTTTAAACATGCTGTTTATTATGAGAATGTCTGAATGAGATGGACGAGGAAATGTATGAGAGAGGCAAACATAAGGAGATACGTCAATAAACATGTTCAATTTGCAAGTGAAATTATTCTTACATACAGGCACCAAGTGCCATCCCTGCAGATGTAATTGGAGATCTGAAAGTCAAATTGTGACCTTTCTGTATCCTTCCCTTTCACCAAGAATAATGATATCTTTGATCAGAATTTAGGTGATTTGGTGTGGCTTGGTTTTTTTCTTTTTCTTTCTTTTTTTTATTTTTTCTTTTTGTTTGTCTGTTTGTTTGTTTTGTAGTAGTGGTAATCCATGAGACAGAATATCATCACCTCCCTCAGCTATATATGCGTTCACTCTGTGAAAGTCAGACTCTGTGTGCAGCAGACAAGAAACGTGCCCTAATCACATAGAAAAGCCAGATCTAATGACTCACTACCTACTATTTTTACCTAGATCCCTGTTTTTTTCTTTCATTTTTACAGTCAATTTTTGTATGATTTGTGTTCAGCTCTATGACAAGATAGTTCAGAAAGGCAACATAGGTCAAATTAGAGTTTCAGCTGAATTTTTGCCCTGGTGACTAATTCAAGAATATGTCATCTAGCAAAGTGAGAAGATGGACAGCTGTCTGATTAACTTTGCTCTGTTATGTGAATTCACTGCTGAATGTTCTGACATACCCTTGGTATAGAAACACCTACCTATCTATTACCTAAACAGAAGCTTTACAAGAGACAAAAATTGCTCTAGATGACCTAATACATATTCTTCAAATGCAGGCTCTATGAACATAAGGTAAAACGACTAGTCAGGGAGAAAAAAAAAAAAAAAAAAAACAGTAAAAAATCCCACTGAAATGAAAGGAGGGCAAAATGGGTCAAAAGAAATAACAGAAGTATCACAGTGCTGCCTATAATGTGTTCTAATAATAAATTAATCAACTGCATGATAAAAATCTACAGGGAAAGCTGTTAACACAAATGAGGCAAATCTGACTTTGAACTTCTTTCACAAAGCAGTTTCCTAGGTTAGTATGTAGGTCAGCTGATATACTAAAGCTCACAAGATTCACGAGAACAGCAAAATGAATCATATGGCAACTCTAGACTCTTTAGTCAATAATCCATGAATGTAGAGAAGCTATGTTTGATTTATGGCTACAGGCATTTGGGGACATTATCCTTCTGTCATTGGAAGCATAGTACGTAACTCACAAGAAATAAAAGGAAAACACAGACCTTTCTCTGACACAATGTCTGCAAAGAGAGTGGAAGGCTGTAGAACTTCTTGCAGTGCTTAACTGCACTACCAAAAAAGTTGTGACCAAATCTTATCCATAGACCACGAAATCCAAAAGTCTGAATTCTGAGAGCTGTCAAACATCTGGCTTCTCAGTTTGATTTGATGATTATTTAACACCCAGGAAAACCTGTACACTATTTTTCAAAAGCATTAAACCAGAAGATTTGGTTGGGAGGTAAGTAAGGATAAACAGGTTGGTTGTAAAGCTAGAAGGATTAAATAAAATGTATAAAGTAATTTTACTTAATTAAAATAATAATAAAAAAAAAAAAGTAAGAAAACAAACATAAAATAAAGCTAAGTAAAAATCTGAAGTTGAATATTAGTAAATAATGACATCCGTTATTGATTTCCACACTTCAGCCAACTATAGGATGTGTTTTTCAAATCTGAGAGGGTAATTAAGCCACATACTTGATAATTTAGGTAGCTGTCTTAGTTTCAGCTGTGACAGAATTGTTGTTTTTTTTTGAGAGTATTGGGTATGATCCTATGTTTTGGTTCTAGGAGAATAACAATGTAGTTAACACAGTGATGTTTATAGTTGCTGCTAAGAAGTGTTGTACAGAGCCAAGACTGTTCCAGCTTCTCAGCTCGTAGTAATGTAAGGCTGGGAGGAGACAGAATTGGGACAGCTGACTTAAACTGGCCAAATGTATATTCCATACCATATGACATCATGAAGAAGGAGAGTTTTGAAGGGGATGGGAGTTCATCCTATTCTCTTCTGCTCACTGGGGGGTTAGGAGCTAGCTAGGCATTGGTTGGTGGCTGGCAAGCAATTGCTTGTGCATCACTTGTTAAATACATCCATATATATATATATGTATATAGTCATAACTATTATCCTTTTCCTTTTTCTATCTTAGTAAATAGTCTTACGTTAACCCAAGAGTTCTACTTTCTTTTATTTGATTCCCTCCCCCAACTCACTGGGAATGTGGGCAGTGAGCAAACGATTGTGTGGTCCTTAGCTACCTGCCAGGTTAAACCACAAGAGCAGCTAAACTGGCCTACTTACCCATTGCAGTTAATTGCCAGCTTCAAGGGAATCTAGTTCTAGACTCAGTCCAAATTTATGTATCTACAGATACAGTCATGAAAAACTCCTGAAAAACTGATTTTTGGGTGAGTCTGCAGTCAAATTGCTTACATCCCAATTCATTCCACGTGGAGAAGCATAAAAAGCTGAACTTGAAAGGTTTTTGAGGGGTCATCTAGTACACATTCATGTACAAAATTCACTCTTATCTAGACCTCTTCCAATTATGGCAATCACCACAAAAATATATTATTTGTATGTGTCAGCTTCTTGGCAAAATGTAAGCAAGTGAAAAAAGAGTAATCTTTCCTCTGAGTTAGTTTGCAACTGAATCCCTTAATATTCTGCTCACGTTAGGCTATTTTATTTTTCTAATGTAATCTTCCTAAGGTCCTCACCTTCAGCTGAGTTTAAAATATGAAATCAACATATCTACTGAATCTAAAACTTCTTACTGAAATGTCTTCATATATATATATATATATATACATATTTCTTCATATATATATATGTATATATATATAAAATATGTATATATATGTATATATATATATAAAATATGTATATATATGTATATATATATATAAAATATGTATATATATATACACATTTCTTCATATATATATATATATATATGTTCATTTCTCCTCATTTCATAACAGGGTGATGACGTGATGTACTTCTAGACAGACAGCAAAGTTTCTAAAAAATAGCAAACCTGATGAAGACCTA
This sequence comes from Coturnix japonica, assembly GCF_054131305.1. NCBI lineage: Eukaryota > Metazoa > Chordata > Aves > Galliformes > Phasianidae > Coturnix > Coturnix japonica. Next base: position 7,480,325 of record NC_140664.1, on the reverse strand, counting down.
ATAGAATCAGTATGTGGCATTATTGATGCTGCTGACCATGAGAGATGAGGCAGAATAGAAAACAGTGCATGTAGACTTTGCACATTAATCCTTTTATTTCTATATCTGGACTTTCCCACTGGAAGGAAAGACAGAGATTTCTGAAATAATTCTCAGTATGAACTTACAGTCAAGACAAAAAAGTATCCAGGCACCAAAGAAATGAGGTTTGCAAGTAAACTGTATTTTTAACCTGAAACAAGCATCTATACAGACAAAACAAGGGAATTTTTGAGGATATCTTCTTCAAAAACAAAACAAAACATAACAATAGTGGAAAAAAGAAAAATTAAAATTAAAAAAAAAAAAGAAAAAAAAACCTTTTGAAATGATTATACTTGTTTTCAATGCAAATTATCATATTCTCCCTTGTCTTCATTGCTATTTCAATCAACATCAATGACTATGCTTCCTTTCAAACAAAATGGCCATTGGTAAGACATCACATTCCCTGCAGTACAAATGCCCTATTTTTTCACTAGAAAATCTGCTTGTTTTCCACTTGTCCTAGGGCAGCCAAAAATCAACTTGCTAATAGCCTTAGCTCCTACTGTGTCTGCCCTACTTTGTAATACCTTGGTATGCAATTATCTACTACAATTTCAAAGGAGCAACATTATTAGCCATCCTGCATGTCTAAACACTATGCTAGTATCATCTCCTAAGACTGACTGAGATTCCCTTAAGGGTATTAAATTAATCTATACATTACAGCCAATTCTTGGAATTGTAACTGAAATCATTACTGTGTTGAAGGTTGTCCTTTGGTCAAACCTCCCGATCCTATGTGATATTTTTTTCTGCATTTCCAAACCCCTGCATAAAAGCAAACTTCACATGTGGTTTTAGATAACCTGTAGTTTTAAAATCAAGAGGTAACGAATATTAAAGAAATCTTTTTGGAAAAGACTGTGCAAAAAGGAAGAGCCATAGTGTGGTTCTACACTGGCAGTATGAGATGTTTCCACATAAGATATGCCATATTATTTTTCATAGCATTACTAACTTCTTTGAAAGTTTGGTGGTCACCCTATATTCAAAAGTTAATTGAAATGAACAGCTTCTAGTGTCAACTGTGACGTGATGTCTGCCTGCTTAACAGAATGAGGTGCGTGACTATCTAGGAAGTCTGCAAATAGACTCACTTGACATCTCTTTGCAGAAACAGGCTTCACACTCCTCGCTCCTTGCCCAGCACATATGCAGCACTCTCTTCAGGCTTCCTAATATTGCTGCCTGCTCTGGAAGTCTTGTCTGTCTACCACTCTGCTCTGAATTTAAACCATGACAAAGCATAGCAAGTTCAGTATTGCCAAAGTCAAAAGAATTAGTATACAACTGAGACCGCATTTCTAAGAGATGTGGTGCCACGTGATAAATTCAAGAAAGACTGTACAATGGCATCCTGTTGCTTTATATAAAGCAGTATGAGGCTTTGTTTCAGCTTTCGTCAGGTTTAGTTCTCAAATCCATACTTCTTTTCTTACTTCTTTCCTTCTTCTTACTTACTTACTCCTTTCCTTCTTCTCAAATTCATACTACTTTTCTAACCTGTAGGTTGAAGGGTAGATGTGACACTGAGAGACAGGGTTTTGTGGGTGTGGTAGTAATGGGTTGATTGTTGGACTTGAAAATCTTAGTGTTCTCTTCCAGCCTCAATGATTCTGTGAATCTATGATTCAATAAAAATTTGCCTCATACGGTATGTACACAGTATTGCTACCCACCTATTTTTTTTTAAGTCTGGCTGAGAGCTGGCAGAGATTCTGTTTCTAGAAACAACATGGATGAAATAAGCCCTGCTTAGCATGATGTTGGGAGGCACTGGATATGGTTTCTTGACTCCTTAGCCCAAGATCCGATTAGAGCTACCAACAGACTTCACACCCACTGAGAACAGTCAGAGAACACAACCGTGCACTGCAGCTCCTGCTTCCTTCCACAGCCTGACAATAGAGACAAGAGCTCAGTTAGCCTGGCACGACAGCCATTGGGAAGTTTGGCATGCTGCTCTGATGAACAGACTGTGTAGGAGCATCTGCCTCTGAAAGCAGAAGAGGAACAAGAGTGAGAGAGATGCAGAAGTGCTCTTGGGCAGCCCAAAGAATCCTACCGATGCAAGCAGATGCATTAACAAAGGGTCATTCTGCTCCATCCCCTGTAATCCAATCTGCTAATATCCCTTTTTAATTAGCTACAATCAAGTTAACATAATGAGTGCCTTTGCTGTTTACCAGCTTCATCTGTCCTCCTCCATTCTTGTATTTAAATCTGTGCAGCCATGGCTGGTTTATCATGATAAATGCTAAGTAGCTTGATTAAGGGTTGTCCCAACCTTCCCATTAAGTTCAGGGGCACCAAGATGCACCCACAATCTGTTAGGCACCAAAGGAGAATTTCCTTCTGCTCCCATTCATTGCCAAAATTTTGCCCTCTAGAAAACAACCTCTACTTCTCTGGAGGAATATTCATGATGGAGGGTGAGCTGTGCTCAGCCCTATACCTGTGCACAAGTAGAAATATGAAATATGGAGGACGTTGAAGGAGCATGCAGGCAGGAGGAGGAGTTGAACTTGGAATGTAGCATGTCACCTATGTTTATTTTTACAAGAAAGGCATTAAAATACACAAAATATTTCAAAGACTTAAGGGGCATTCAGAGCAACACTCAAAGTCCATTTTTAAAGAATTTGCTGTGAATCTTCTCATTAATGCTACAAAATAATTCTTTCATTTCACAGCTCCTGATTCTTTGTCAGATTATTGCACAGACTGCTTTTTTATTGTTCGGCGGCTGCTAATTGGTATATATTGTGGGAAGAGAAATATCAGTGCAAGGCTGGCTTAGAAATGCAAAATAACTGGGTTATTATCCTATTTTACAGTGAGACTTCTTTTAATAGCCACTCATTTCTGCTGTTCAAGCAGCCCCTGTGAAAAGGGATTTTGTCCTTCAGCCAGAATAAAAGACATCTTGATGCTAAAAATAAAAGAAACGGGAATCACTCGCTGGAGCTGGAATCCTCCCCTGCAAGAAGGCTGTGACAGCACTGAGGCTGGCAGAGTGTCGTGATTAAACAAAGGCAGCAACAGCCCTGAGACATCTCCCTGCAGAGCAGGAGGAAAATATTCATAAGGGTCTCAATTAGAAACCATCAAGTGATGCTGTCTCTAATGCCTGGCTCACATATAATAAGGCAAACCTTCCCATCAGCTTGACCATACTTAGCCAAAGATGATCTAATTACCCCAATAAGTCAGGATGGCCAAAATCAGGTTCTGTGGATTAAAACGGAAGTTAATTAAAGAAAAACAAAACAAAACAAAAAAACCTGCTAGTCTCTTTCCTTTATTCACTTCTATACACTTTCCTTGTTTTATTTTTTCCCGAGATTGCACGTATCTGCTGCTGAGATCAATCAGAAGGACCCATGGCTTCAGCTGAGTAGTACTGGTGTTCAGTCTCTCCTGATCCAGCACATGCAAAATTGAATGCCTACATTACAAAAAATGTTTACCTAAAGACAGTCTACATCTGCAGTCAGACAAAGATGATGACTGAAATGGGAGATTTCTCCATGTAAAACATTAGCTTCCCAAAATCCAACTAAGCACGCTGCTTTATGTCATACACCAGCCCACCAGCCACCATTAAAATGCACAGCTCCTTAGATACAGGATGATAGCAAAACGTAATGTCAGGCAGTCCTCTCTCTTCAGCCTTCAGTTCCTTTACACACACTCCCTAGGAGCCAACCTGCAAAGAGACAAAGTCTGAATCTGCCCACTCTCTCTTCTCATCTTGCACACAGCCTTCCAATTCCTCAGCTTTTATGCTAACAAGCCAGCCCAGTGCATTTAAGTGCACATCGGTTTGTATTAGGTCACGTCTGAGAGACTCTATAAGCACAAGATAATGACACCAAATCCACTGGCGTTCTCAGGGGGCAGGGGGAAAGGCCATGGGTCAGCTACCCCAGGGCCAGGTATTTTATGTGCTGGCTGGCACTGTGACATAAATAGTAGACACATCACTCAGAAGACTGCCTCCAGCATGTCAATGACAGGAGACTTTAAAAGGCCTAGATACCTCCAGCCAGGCTGCTCTAAAGACAAAATGATGACACATGCAATGAACTCAGCTGCCAGGTCTATCTGCAGCATCTATCGGAGCAAAGATATTGGTCAGCCAGCTCTCACTCCCATTATGAGACTAGGGATAGGCAAAGCATCACCAGTTTCAGAGAGACCTTCTATAGAGACACATCACTTTTAATATCTTTGACCTTCTTTATCATAGAATGGCTTGAGTTGGAAGGAACCTCAAAGCCCATCCAGTTCCAGCCTCACTAACAGGCAGCTGCCAGCCATTGAATGAGGTACTCAATCAGGCTGCCCAGGGCTCCATTCAGCCAGGCCTTGAACAACTCCAGGGATGGAACATCCACAGCCTTTCTTGGCAGTACCCTCCCTCCCTATGAAAAAATTCCCCATGATACTGAATCTAAATCTCCCCTCTTTTAGTTAAAAACCATTCCCCTTCTTCTGTCACTACTGTGTGATTAAGAAGAGATCTCAGCTGCTACTGTAGAGTTCGTGAAAGACTTTCACTGCCATAACTGCATAGTAATTACAATACATCCCTTCCTGTCTTTCAGGATTAATTTTAGAACATGGAGAATTCATAACTCAACATTAATCCAGTGACACCTACAAGTATCTCACTGTTCGTCCTGAACAGTGCAGTGCCATGATGCTCTGGAATGTTTTTCACCTTTAACAGTAACAGCAACCTACAGATTATGGGCCTGATTCTTTCCATCACCACTTGATTCTAAAATCAGGTTTGACATAAGCACTGCTTTCTGTTTGTGGTGTTTTTCTTCTCAGCTACTACAGAGATAACAGCTCAGATAAAACACTGCCAAAGTAACTCTAAAAGCATGGAAAGGTCTGAATGGAAATACATTAGGGCTGTTGAAAATCACACTGAAGGTGGAAAGGAGCACAGAGAAAGGGACAATCCGGATCCACAAGAAAAAAATGTCTCCATTTTAGTGAGGTCCACATTTTTGGGTTCTTCTCTAAAGAACACTGAAGTTCCCTAATTCCTTTCTTGGCAATTCATCCATAAACTGGCATGCTGCTAGAACACTGCAGGGACACAAATTTCCATGATGCAAGTTGCTTATTTTTCCTTAGTCCTTCTCTTTGTTTGTTTAACTTTGTCAATATGCTTCCCATGGCAATCTCAGCTTTGATGACAGAATTATTAACAGTGGTGAGGGCTGATGGGGAATCTCAAACAGAGTAAACACAAACACATACTGGTGCAATGCAGTGTTTGTTATTGTGTGTGTCATGGCAAAGCGTCATGGCAAAGCTTGTTGAAAAGAAAAAGAAATGTTGCACTTCTTATAAAGTTAGTCTCATGGGAAGCAAACCATTCTATCAAGAAGCATTAGGGGATATTCTAAATGAGCTTTTAAGCTCTAATGAACTGATTTTTATTACCACTCATGGGCAGAAAGGTATGTGATACAACTGCAAATTTTAGGGTCAAAGCAATCAAAAGTCAAAAAATTACCACAAATGGAATGGCCATTTTGTCACCTGTTCCTTCATGTTCTATATCTTTTCTTCATGGGTACTACGACAGTCTTCAACTACATAATCACATGCTACTTTTCCCACTGGGTCCTATCTCATTCATTCCACATAAGATACGATGTGCACCAACCAGGCAGCTATTTAATACTCCAGATTAATGTCACTTTTTAATGGTAACTCTGTATAATTTTTGTCATTACTCATTCAATCCCTGCGTAGTTTCAATTCATCATTCACTTTTTTCAGAGCACATCATTATTATCCTTATCTGCTTCAAAAGGGACTTTAGGAAGATAAGTTTCAAGAGTATTATTGTCCCTATATTAAATAGGAGGTGCTGGGGCTGAGAGATATGCTGTTAGACACACTATTAGATTTGAGAGCCTTGTTTATTGTGCCAGTGCACTGACCTATCTGAATATTTGACATTTATGTAGCATTTTTATTCACAATTTGTTTCATGGACACTCGCGGACAAAATATTTGTCAAAAAGAAAATGTGCTCATGTGAGGAATCAGATCTCTCAAACAGGGAATTACTTGTCCTTTGGTGATGGACAACTCCACTGTGCATTGTGCCTTGCAAGAACATCTTTGGCTTGGATTGGTAACATTTTTTATGTTCAGTCCCTTTATTCTGCCTGGCTGGTTGTCCAATGACCACCCCAGCACACACATAATTCATCTCTACTGCTGTATCATAACTGCCTATAAAACATTTATCATATAACACAACTACACTAAATACACTGTTCCATATCAAGAATTCTGCTCCAGATAGAATAATTTCCATTGATGATTTGCTAACGTCTTATCTAAGCACAATTTTATCACTGCTGGGAATCTCCTGCCTGGTCCCCAGAATGTTAAGCAACACATCTAAGCATACAAGTAAAATCTAGTCAGAGCAGAAGCTACCAGGGTTTCATTAACAATCAGTTTGAAGTACGCTCCTTGTATAAAAATCATCTATTACCTTAATTTCACAAATGACTAGCCAAAAGTTCCTGAACTGTTTGGAAAATAAATGACTTATGTACAGTAGGTGTGAACACACAGGCTACACCACAATTACAGTTAAAGAACAACTCAATTCTCACACATTTATCTCATCAGTAACTTCAGCTCCATAAATCTTGCCACCAGTTCCCACTGACTACACCTAGAGCTACCACTCTTCAACCTTTCTTCAGGTGAACCCTAAGTCTCCTGCACTGCACATACCAAGAAAGAAGACCACTTTGGGCAAAGTGTGATTTATCAGTCTTAAATCAAGGTATGTGTTAAGGCTGAATCAAAATCTACTACATGCATGAGCAGATCTTGGGTTAACCATGTGATCTTGTTCCCTGCCTTATTCATTGTACAACTAGAAGCTTTCAGATCTTCACAGTCTTAATATCCATCCTCTTTCCCCTTCCACACAATCTTGGTGCTAAATAAAAGACTCTGGGAATGTTAGCCACCATCTTTCTGTTCCTGAGTGTTTGCAAACAAATCCTAAGGATAAAAAACCCAAGGGACAAGTGTCTCCAGACCTGTGAGTTGGTGCTTTTTCAGTAGTTTGGGGATAGACTGAATGTAGAGACTTACAACATAGCAGAAGAAACAGAGGGTAGAGTAAGATTAGCATCTTACAGAAATGTACTATTCATGCTCACAGACTCCAGGAAGACCACAGAAAATAAGGTCTTAGATATTTGACAGGTTTAGACAATTTTTCACAAAGATGAAACACCCAAACAAGAGGTTAAAACCACAGATGCCACGAGTTTTAAGGTAGAAGATCCCTTTTCTCTGATCTACTTCTTTAGAAAGTTCTCAGGGTGCAGTATATAAAAGCACCACCTCTTAATCCTCAGATTTGCAGCTGACAAGGGCAAAACTCCACATAAGCTCACTCAGGAGAAAAGAAAATTTAGTACTTGAAAGCCTTCTCACCTTTGCCTATAGATAACTGTATGGAGTGAAAGCTGGGATTGTTACAAAGGATTTGTCTGAGCATGGAGAAATTTTAGCTCAAGTCCCTGCTCATCCACAGCCTTCCCTTTAAGACTTTGAGAAATCCCATAGGCACAGGGCTTCAAAGTTACTTAAGAATTTGCTTACAGTTTAAATGCCAACTTTCATCTGGATCCTGTTTCATTGAGATATCTTTGAAGATCGAGGCATTACCCACACTGGTTCAGTTCCTTATCTGTAAGATAAAGGCAGTATTCCCTGGTCTTATGTCAGGATAAGGAAAATAAACGAATGATGATTAGTAATACACTTGTTAAATCAATGGTCAGACAGGTGACTGAAGAATTTCTGCATGTTATTTATCATTTCTACAAGCATTTTAATTTACCTGTATGTACACTGCCTTGGATGGCTGGGTATATTAAAACAAAATTAAAGCAAATGCAACACGACAAAGTTAAATGAACAACTATTAATTCTTTGTGAAGTTCATGGAATGCTGCTTGCTGCTGCCCACACAGTCTGCTTTTCTCATGCTTATAGCAAGGATGAGAGGGAACACTTTACTGCACCTGTGCTGTAGTAAAAGATGATAGCACTGGGTGCTGTATGGGAACACAGAGTTCAGAGAACATGTAAGAGGTAAATATAGTTCATGATGGCCTGTTCCAACAGTGGAACAGAGGTTACTTGGCTGAGAATACATTAGGAAATTTAGGGTTTGCATTAGCCAAGTACACATACAGCCTCTGTGCTCATTTCTCCATTATTCAGTTTGCCATGAACCTTTGGATGAAAAGGTGTTTTGCTTTGAAGAAGCTGACAAAGAAAGAAAAGAACATTTGGGCACCAAATTACAAAAGACCGTGGCTGAGAAGTGTACCTATACAGAGGTTGCCTCTGAGAGGGAAAGACGCTCTGATGGAAACCTGAAACCAGACCTGATGTTTGCAGACTGCATGAGCAAGAGTGAAGGGTGAGCTACAATTAGCCCTCTTAGCCAAAAGCAAGCCCCACACCATGTAAAATTTAAATAAAGGTGTCTGAATGCGGCACTTGCTATATGATCTCATCGTTTTCCATGTCAAATTCTTTCTCCTGCAGGTTAAGGCTTTCCTTGTTGGAATATCCTATGATAATTCTGTGATTATTATTTTGTAATAATGGCTGTTCTGAATTGTGGGAATGCCTTGTTCCTGCAGCATGTGGTCCTGCTGTCTAGCATGGAGTCAGGTATTATTTTAATTAATAGTAGTGATTGTTGTGACTACCAAAAGTAGTGAAGGCCAGCTAAGGGTATCATTTAGCATTAAAATAAATTAGATGTCAAGAAATGGGACCACTAGTACATAATACTTTACAGGCAGATGCTGCTATTCAGACAGCTCCCCTGACCTGAAGAGATTAATTTAATGTATATATGGCACTCCCCTTTTAAAGCATCATTCATACTAGCACCGTGTTCTTCTCTATTCTTTTGACTTTGTGCCAAACTGAAGAGAGGACAGCCAAGTCACCTAGTTTTAAGAAAAATAGACCTTCAGACACACTGTCATCAGATTTCTGCAGTAAAACATTTTGTAGCAAGGCTGGTAAACCTGAAACCCACAGGCCAATTTGTGTTTTAATTCATGCAGCAAATGGGCTTGTGGCAAACTCAGTATTAACTCATTTATCATCTCTTTTTTTTTTTTTTTTTCTTTTTCTTGCTCCACTCACCAGCAACGGCTTTATTTGCAGCCTAAACACTGAACTCTAGATAGCTTGAGAGGCAGAATTTAAAATGAAAAATGAACGCACCTTAAAAACATAGCACCTTGTGTGGTGATCTTGTCAAGCTTTACAAACTAAGCAGAATTGGGTTAGGTCTCTTTTCAAGGGAGAGCTATCAGGAGGTGAGACAAGCAGTTCTGGGGATTCAGAAGGTGACATTCAGCATTACTTTCATCTGGATAGCAGAGAAATTCCTTGGAGTAGCACTGAGCAGATTATGAAGATAATCCATAAAGCACGTTAATGCTGTTAACATTGGTTCTCAAAGCATTCTTTAACGTGTTTTGCACTGCAACTTGCTATGGTTGCTGTCTTTTCACTACTCCATTCACACTGCATCCTCCTTTTGCAGGATTTGCAAGTCAGACATTCTGGCCACTGATGAAGCAATACTCATGTCTACAGTGTCCAGTGCTGTTGATCTCAAGCATCATGCATTTGCATGCCTGTTTTCTACTAAAGTGACCAATGAAACTGCTGCAAAGCTTGATCTGCTTAAAAACAAAATGGAATACAAGCATGGAATAGTATAAAATAAAAGTTTGGACAATTGCAAATGTATACAAGACTGAAAAGAACTGAGGGCTTTTTTAACATCCACCCTGGTGGTAAAGTTTTCTTTAATCATATTTGAATTTTTTAATGGAGAAAACATCATCTTTGAGATAATTAGTACATTCTCACTTCTTAGCCAGGCTTCATGTGAAACCATATTATGTGATCTGCCAGACATCCCTGTGATGTGAAGACATCTGAAATTCCCATCTTTCATTTGAAAATACATACCTTCCCAGAGTCTGTTTTCCATGTCCATAAACGTCAGAAGGCATTTAAATCAGCTACTTTAGTTTCTAACAACCCAGTGGCCTTGGCATGCACACTTTTCATGGAATAGCCCAACAAGAAAAAGCTATTGCTTCATAAAATTAGAGAGGATGGATGGTCTCAGTAATAGATATGAATCCAATTCTTACCAGCTTCCTCAACAAATCAAGTTATGTCACCAATGCAACTTTTCAACATTTACCACTAATAGGAACAGTAAAGTCCTTTGAGAGTTGATCTAGCATTATAGCTGACAAGAAAAACATGAGGCAACTGATAATGATAAAAAATGCACATCAGTAAAATGCTCTTTCAGACATTTTGAACATAATCCTTAGAATTACACAAAGCTCAACAAAGATAAAATACTGAAAGTCAACATTTGAATTACTGCCTTTCCTAACTTGGCAAATATAATGGGGCAACAAAGTAAATTCCTCAGTGTACCTGATCCCAGTGGAGACATCTACGAATGAAGCAAACACATTGGTTAACACTGAAGAATCTGTGCAAGAAATAATAAAATAAAATAAAATAAAATAAAATAAAATAAAATAAAATAAAATAAAATAAAATAAAATAAAATAAAATAAAATAAAATAAGGAAAAAAAATAGTATTATTTTGTGGATGCAGTAGTTAAGTAGGTCAGACAGAAACGAAGGCGTCTGGGTACAAAAGGAAGGTAGGAGGATGAGGTTGGGGAACAAAACCTCACTCTTTTGCCAGCAGTGAGACAAGTCCAGCTGTATGCTTGAGCTCTTTCCCCTGTGTCAGCAAACCCATTCTTTGTATTTCACAGCTGCTGCTGAAGCAGTGCATGGTATGGAGAATCCGAGATGGTGCTGCCAAAGTATCATATATTTTATCTAAACAAAAAGCACCAGCCTATACAAGAGATGCTGACAACATCAAGGGAGGTACTGAAGGGTATCTGATGGCATAACAAGCCCTGAGAGACAGTGAGAGAAGAGTTGTCACTTTGTAAGCTTTTAAATACAACTTTGGCAGTGTCTAAGGAGGAATATATGACATTTTTAAAGTCTTTATGCTCCTGATCATTGTGGGGGAAGTGTGGGGTGGAAAACGGCTTCAGTATTTTGACCTAACAAACACAGCTTGCAGTTAGCTCTATTTCTCACTTGTTTTGTGTTCATAACTTTACCTAGCAGACAACTAACATTTTAAGGACTTGGCAAAGTCCACTTGTCTACTTGTATCTTCATAGTGAACTTCTAGAAGAAGTCTTTCTGTATACAAAATCACACTCACAAGCCCTTGTTGGTCCTCACCTTAAACTCAAAGCACAAGGTGAGCTGCCAAGGAACAGGGGTTGTAAAGTAAGGCAAAGAAGATCAGAGAATGGGTGACCCTCAAATAGTTCAACAACAATATCCTAATTCACATGCATTAAATAAGTTTCTCAAAAGTAACACTGAGAGCCTTTGCTTGGGGAGATCCCTCTAGTTGGATGCTGTTTGCATATACTGGTACATCTTTACACAAGAGTTTTCCCAGTGTCTCCTGGCTGTACTCTAAGGTGCAGTAGCAGGCAAAGGGGAGACTGAAATATCTGATTTCAGTCAAAACTCCCGTCAATCACTACTAATAAATCAAAGCTGAACAAAATAAAACACCCAACAGGTTGAGAAGGAGTACAGCTCAAAACAATAGCTGGACCAGGTATGGGGAAAAAAAAAATCACTGTGAAAGTAAGGTCTGAGCCAAGCATGCATTTGAATCAAGGCATTTCTACTGCTGGTGAATAAAGGCCATGACTGAAAGCTAGCAAAAGGATAAGATTTGCTAAGCAACAGTAATTTCTGCAAATACCAGGCATCTCAATGAAGGATTGCAAAGCATTTTGCAAAACATGGACAAAGCCTCATCATGCTCAGAAAGGCAATCAGTGCAATTCACAGAGGAAAAAGCTGTTGAGAGATAAGGCATGACAGTGGTCATACCATTTCCTCCAGCTCTGCAGTCAGTAATCCTCTTCCGTGTATCGACTAATCTCCTGAACCCTCTGAAAGCAGAAACTATGTGCAGATTCATGCTCTTTCCCTACCACATTTTCTCTCTTATAAAGATTTTTGCTACCAATTTTGACTTTCAGGCAGCCATGGTGGGCACTTCTAATTACTGCAAATCCACTACGGGCCAAAGTCTGGTTATGTAAAGCAATGTGGATGTCCCCAGAAATTTCTGAAGAGGTCACACAGCCTTCAGTGCTCAGCTGGTCCCAGAAAAAAATGCTAATCTAACAGAATCTCTTTAATTTACTTTCTTATGTAATAAATCAGGAACATGAAATCATTTAACTAAGGATTTATAGCAACACTAGGTATTAAAGAGGAACAGTAAATAACCATGTTCTTCCTTGAACTAGAACTTAGGCTCTAGTCCTTCAAAAGATGAAATATATGGTTGTCTGCCTCCTCACCTACCAGAACTGAAGTGTTATGAAGAAACTAACAAATCAAGATAAATTTAAATATAATTCCATTGGTTTAATTCTGAAACTAATGGATAACTATTTTGACAATATACTATAATCTATCCTGTCACATTACTCACAGCTGTTGTTTACCACAGCATCACAGGTGAGTGTGAAGTGGTGACTGTGCACAAAATGTGCTCTTTGCATCTAAACAACACTTCCTTGGGGCTGATCCTGACACACCATACTTTATGGTAGGGACAAGCATGACCATCCACTAGCAACACATCACAGCACTCACTAAGCTACACTAATTCACTCCCCACCTGTCCTGTGACCATGCCACAAGCCATGCTATGTGGTCAGCCCAAGGTCACAGAGAAATATTGCAGCAGAAAAATGGATGGTCTGCAGGGTTCTCCTGGCTGTATAAAGCACTCCTGTTGCTGGATTGTCCTTCGTCTATAATCACTTATAGACGAGCTCAGTGTTTCATACCTCTACCATATAAAAGAACTCAGTGTTTCATACCTCTACCATAGCACTGCTAGCTCTTCCCAATAAGCCTTCAGTTCAGTACCCAAATACCACCTTGACAGTCTAAATTCAAAGGTGGAGCAATGCAGGTAAGCTGAAATATGAATCTCTAAGTATATTTGTCCAAACTAATTCATCCCTTTTCTTTTGTGTCCTTGACTTTGAGTCAGGATAAAAGAAAATGTGTCATTTGATGACACATTACTTTTTCCAATCTCAATCCATCTTCCCGAATGCTTATTCAATAGTTACAAGGCTTGAATTCATCACATCAAGTGTACACTAAAATTGAATTAAAATTTTTGAGTCAGAAAGCATGCAGATGCTCGTATGTTTCCTATAGCTGAGAACATCCTGTTACAGCAGCACAGCTGCAAATTTTGAAACATCTAAAAAGAAAACTGCTTTGCATGGGGGAAGGGAAGTAGGTTAAAGATGCCCGAATTTAAGCAAATCGTCCTCTGCTTTATGCTGGCTGGTGTATTTTAAAGTTTTAGAAATGGGAATGCTGGGTAGAAAGGAGGAAAATTTCATTAGTGCCTCCATAAATTGCTTTAAAGATGCTCTATAAAGTGTTTCAGCACAGAAGAGCACTTTCTAGCTCTGTGCTGTACGGGTAAATTAGACACATTCTTCTATTGAGAATTGAAAATAGAATTGAAGAATGAATGTTTACAGCAGCTTTAAGAAAGGGACTCCTAATTAAATCTAGGTGACAAAAGAGTGGCAGGCTGAGATTCTCAGCTGGTGCAAAGGGCAGAGAGATGTTTCTGCAAATCTGACCAAGAGTCGATGAACTTTGATAAATTTCCACTCTTGCTTTTCATAGAATCATAAGGTTGGAAAGGACCTAGAAGATCATCTAGTCCAACAGTCCTCTTATCACCTTTACTACCTACTAAGCTACTAACCTATATCTCATAGCACCTCATCCAGATGCCTCTAGAACACTGCTACGGATGGTGCATGTACTTTGCATGTATTTGCATGACAGCAGCGGGGAAGTTATTTGTTTTTACTGTTTATTTAACAGAGATGTTCCAAAGCAGAACCCAGAAGAACAGAATTACACAAGAGAAAAGGATCCGACAATAAATAGTATTCACAATCCAGTCCTCCTCTGCATTTATATACTGCAGTGCAACAGATACGCCATTAGCAATCAGGATTCAAGATATGCCTCCATTATTTTACTCTGAGCCTTCTCTTCCTATGACAAAATGAGGACCACACTTCTTGTATGTTCAAGCTTCTTCCTTTGCATTGCATCTGTAACAGTATCACTTACTTCTGTCAGTTCTTGAGCACAGTAATGATAATCTAGGTTGAACTTATTCATTTGGCTTTGTGCTTGTATAGATAGCATGGCATCAGGGCATTGTTCTTGCAGAATTTCTTGCTTGTGCTACACAGAATCACTGTTGGGAGAATTTATTGTGAAAATTTTAGCTTCATCAAAGACAAGGAATTTTTATACTTCTTTACAAATGTAGCACAAGAGAAGAGGTTAAAAAAAAAAATAAATCAGCTCTTCACAGGAAATCACCTGTGAAGTTAGGCTGTCTTTTGTCATATTTGTAAGTGTGTTTCCCTTTCACAGGCTGCAAATAAAGGGACAGATTGAGAGAGGCAAATGTCTGAGAACATGTGGGAGTCCCAGGGCCCTTTCGCCTCCATACTCTCACAGGAGTAAATGGATGCTCAACAATATGAGCCCTGTGTCCACATCTTTGTTCATTCTGGCTAAATAGCAGCTGTGAGAACTGTTCATAAGGTTCAGTCATCCATGGCTACAGAAGAATAAAAGTCTGCACATCACTGCTGTGAGCATCTGATGTTTCCTATAATCACAAAAAGAGGAAAATAGCACTTTCTATAAGAGAAAAGTATCGCAGGTTTGCTGTTTAAAAACACCATTTTTAAAGATTCTTATGTAGGGAATTGGATGTAATTCCCATTGATCCAGCTGGAGCTCTCATCTGATGATTGTGTGGCTATTTTTGCTGCAAGAATTCCCATTTTAACCTGGAGGACTTTGTCTTGGAAGCAAAGAATGAGCACATTCCCTACTGACACCAGTATGATTGTAACTCTGTAGGTTACAAGGCCTTTGGAAATGGACTGTTCCATCAGGATTGGAAATTCCTCTTTTGGAAAATGCATCACAGGTCCTTCAGTGTTTGTTTATCTCCAGGACAAGAATGTACTGCACCTTCTGACAAGAACAAATGAAACACTCTGTGGTCTTGTACAGGTTACACATACTAAATCACCAGTGAGACCTGCAAATACACCCAGGATTCACCCCTTAGGCATTTTTATCTGAATTCAAACTTGGCTTGATATCAATTAATTTGGGAGGTAAAGCAAGATCACAGCAGGAGATGAAATGACTGTGTCTTCACATGCCCCAATTCTTAACAATTGGATTTTCTAATTAAAAAAATGCATAAATAAAGAAGACACCCAAGAGCTTCTAAGTTCCTTTAATGAGAACACACAAATAAACACACACAAGAATATCCAGAGAAATGAGAGTAATGCTAACAAAATGTGGATTCATTAAACAGTTGTTTACAGCATAGCTAGAACTCCTTTTATTCATATAGATTAGGATAGAAATGATCACTGTGTTTAAGTGAAAATCATAGTTTCAACCTCCTTAAACTGAAGTACCTGAAAGCCAGCACCTAATTCCTTATTTCACAAAGAAATGCTTACTTTCAGTACTGTAGAATGTTTGTGGAGTCGAGTGATTTCACCAATTCACAAAAAAGTTTTAAACAGCTATAATATCTTTGTTTTTGGCTTTTATCAAGTCCAGTTACTAAACCCTATAGTATGTCTTTCTCAGTATCACTTTAAAACATGTAAGCTCTTGGACAAAATGGAATTAAATTGTATATTGTTACCTCCATTCCTTTGATGAGCAAGTCTCCTTAAATGTTTCAAAATGATTATCTGCAAGTGTGACACGGTTGCCTTTTATTATATCATGGTACTGCTTTGGCCATTCTTGGTTTCCCGGTTGCTCTCTGGAAATCATAATCTTGAAGTGGCCAAGACTGGTGAGAGTACAGCAACTTGATGTTAAGTTCAGTTTAATGTTCATCAAGAGTCATAAAGAGGTGAAGTCTGCCTCAAAGCTAATTCATGTCACTCTGTAGAAGTGTATGACAACTCTGTATGACAACACCTTGTTGCCGTCTTTCACATTCCTCCGTTACTTACAGAAGAAAAATCACATGCCTAAATGGAAGAATCTGACATGTTCTCTGGTTTCTGATCTGTCCTTGAGGAACTGTACCAGAAAGCTTTAGATGACACCTCTTTTCTGCTATCCATTGTAGTTATCTCAGATAACCTAGGATTTCTTGTAGTAGTCCCGTGTTTAAGTAACTGTATCATTTCCATCAAACAGCACCAAATCTTCAGGAAGTTACTGTAATTCAAGACTTCTGGAAAGCAATTATTATTTTTTGACCAAAGAAAAACTTTGCCAAGCAAATTAGATTTTGTACGTATACTACAACTACTGTCAGAATATATCTGTAACATTCCCAGCACAGTTCATTCCAGTATAAATTTATATCTCCCAAAGTATAGTTATAAATTTCCATTTGAGGAATCATTTTATTTCTTTGCCCAGAATAAAAGAAACTGATATGGAAAAGGTCAGACTGCAGCAGGGCTTTGAGCAGACAAGGGAGAATATGCCATTGTACTCCCAAAGTACTATACAGAGGTGCAGTGCCTGACGCTGTGGGAAAGTCGTGCATGTGTCCTGCCCAGTGTCTGTGATTTGTTTGGTTTTGTTAATGTCCTTGGCTTGTTTTCATTTGAATCATCTTTTTATATTATTTTCTTCCCCAGGAAGCCAAACAAATCTCGTTCCTACAAATCACAAAATTACACAAGGGTTGTGGCTGCAAAAGACCTCTGGCAACCATCTAGTTCAACCTCACTGCTCAGGCAGTGAGCATATATTTCACAGAGCACACATTACCCAGGACTGTGACCAGGTAGCTCTTGAATATTTGAAGGATACCACAACCTCCCTGGGCAACCTGCACCAGAGGTCAGTAACTCTCACAGTAAAAAAGATTTTCTTCATGTTCAGACAGAACCTCCTGTGTTCCCGTTTGTACCTGTTGCCTCTTGTTCTGTTGCTGAGCATCACGAGAAGAGTATCACCTCATCCTCCTGACATTCTCCCTTTCAAATACACATTAATCAGATCCTCCTGAGCCTTCTCTTCTCAAGGCTGGACAGGAGCAGTTCCCTCAGCCTTTTTGCATAAGATAAGCGCTCTGGTCCCTTCATCATTTTAGTAGCCTTGGATGGTCTTGGTCCAGGAGATCCATGTCTCTATTGTGCTGGGGAGTTCAGTACTGGGGAATTTCACCTCCCTCCACCTGCTGTCCAGGACTCCTTTGGCTTTCTTGCCCACAAGGGTACGCTGCTGGCTCATGGTCAACTTGTTGACCATTAAGGCCCTCAGGTCCTTATTTCCATATCTACTTTTCCAGTGTGAGAGGCTAGGGAGCCACTTACAACATGCAGATATTATGCTCAGTATTTCATAGTCTATGGGATAGAATCCTAGGAAATTCAAATTTGTCAGTTTTTCTTTTTAATTCTAAAATAAGAAGTTCTTGCCAATAATCTAACCTCTTAATCCAGACATTTTGATTACTTCAGTTTACATGACTATATGACTATCCTGCTTACCCAGTGCAACTTCCACTTCTGCACTTTCATGAACACCCCAACGCTACATGGCCCCACTGCTAGCGATTAACATTGCAAGTCTTTAATGTACGTAACATATTAATTTCCACGAGTCTAAGCAAAAAAACCCAAACAAACAATTACAATCCACCTCATTTAACACCATCAGCAATGAACTCTAATCCCTACAGGAAATGGCTAGGAAAAATGGCGTTTAAACTATGGGATTCAATCACCTAATTTGTGGTTTTGCAGCACCTAACACAATAGGGGTTCCCATTTCACTTGATTTCTACAAGCAGCACTGTAATAGAAATAAATAATAATATGATTGCAGTACTGATCTTGCTGTTCACTGCCACAAGTTAATGAACTCTCATTGTATTAATGAAATCCAAGTGTGTGTTCTGTAATTAGTCTTCTATCTGCCACATACCATAACTAGTCCTTCCATTCTCCCTAATGACACAGATCCTAGCATGGGGGCTTACAAATGCATTTCCAAAGACAGACTCTATATGTTTCACTTCTTTTAATTATCCTCAATTTGAAATATGTGAAACAACAGTTCTTTCACATCTGGTCCTCCTATAATTTTATCTAACAGCTCCCCATAACCTCAGAAGGAAAATCTTTCATTTTAATTGTATATTAGGCTTTATTTTATAGGGTAAGACAGCTATTTATTAATTCAGCTAATTCCTCTAGGAAACAAAGTGGTCCAGCATTCACTGAGTTAAGTGCAAAGCAGCTGCTGCCACTGTCGATAACACTTTTTAGACTGCTGGGAATATGAATTCTTCAAATTCCCCTGACGAATTCTAGAGATTCTCTACAAGCTTCACTGGAGAGATAGAGAATGGGATTGCTGGTACCTTTGGTCTCATATTTCCGCTGTTCTTGCTTCTGCAGCTAAGTTTAACATTGCTGATGGAACAAATGCCTGTTCATCAGAAAAGAAAAAAAAGAAGAATCTGGAAATCTTGGAAAATCTTATGTGTCATAAATACCTGGGAATGTGTGCACAATTAAGTGATTTTTAAGATCCCTTCTCAATGGGATGATTCTATGATTCTATTACATACACAAGCGACTCCTAAAAACCATAGCTCTTAACTAAGTGTTCATTACCTTGATTGATGAAACAGGTTTTTTCCCAAGACAAGCAATATGCACATTAAAACAAAGAAACGAGTTCTGGTTGGTTTTGACTAAAGAGAGGAGAGAGAAGAGGAAAGTGAAGAGCAGGCAGGAACTCAGACACTGAAAGGAACGTTCCTGGTGAGAAAATCTCATTAAGAGTCATAGATATATCGGTGACTATATAATGCTGGTACAGATGACATCGACCAACTTTGTCTCTTCCCATGAAGTCAACCTGTCTAGGTGTGTTTCTCACTTGTCTTTTCAGAGAAATGGAGTTGTGTGTCAGTCAAAAGCTTCTGAGCTTGGAGAAGAAATACCAGTAGTCCAAAGAATCACAAAGTTGATATGCTGAGGTCCAGAGGCATCAAAAATGCTCATTCCAAGAGAAAGACAAACTGTAATTCATACTGTCATGAGGTTCTGAACCATTGCCTAGACAAAGACAGGCATTCTTGCAGCTACAAACCAACTTCTTTAAATCTTCATCTTCCTCCTTGGCCTTTTTCCTAATGCTTTTGTACTTGCAACTAGGCAGGCTTTGCCAATGCAGGGTATTTCCCTTGAGGAATCAAGACCTTCTCTGTTAACAGAAATGAGCAGCAGCAGCTCATCCAAAAGAAGGGACTGCCAATGAACAAAAGGATTTTCCAGCCTTCCCACTAAAATGACTTTTGGCAAGAAAATAAGACTAGTTCACAACAAAGCCATTTTTTAGGGTTGCTTGTACCAATTTCAACAGAAACAAAACATCTCAGCCTTAACTGAGAAACTGTAGCTCAGAGGTGAGGTTCATTCTACTGTCTGAATCCCACAGATCAGGCAGCAGAATCTCATGTCCCATCTCTTATCATTACATCATCATCTAAGAGGAATCTGCCTCTGAAAGAATCTAGGTAGTTGTGATGTCAGACAGGGGAGTTTTGCTTCCCACAAACTTTCCCACTTGGAAAACCAGTGTATAAGTTTTAGTTTCTTCTAGAGATATGTTAGCAGCTATATTCAAGTCTAGCCTGATTTCAGCTTCAGAATGTTTGTTTCAATATTTATAACTTTGTACAAGCATAAGCATTTGTATTACTCTAATGGTCACCGAGATTTCTCTCTATTTACATAATTTACAGGAAACTCATATGGTATTTTATTATTTTTTCTCCTTATGACAGAAAAATGTCTAAGGAAATACAGATTTTATGGAAACAAAAAAGTTATTAGTGTTGACCAAAAATACTTCACCTTTTATGAACAGCACAGTAAATCTGTTAAGTAAATCCAAATTTTACCAGAAGATCTGAATCTAGAAGAGCTGACATCCAATTAACACCATGTGTATTCAACACACAGTAGTAGTTCTGTACTGTCCTTAACAGCAACAGCCAACAGTCAGGCTTATTCTTCAGGGGCTCTTTAGTCTGGGGGAAAGGAGGCTGAGGGACTCTCGTATCTCAAAGGTGCTTACAGTGAGAGCGGGGCAGGACTCTTCTCACTGGTGACAGGTGACAGGATGAGGGGAAATGGCCTCAAGTTGTGTCAAGGTAAGTATAGGTTGGATGTTACTTTACAGAAAGGTTAGTTAATCACTGGAATAGGTCCTGAGGGAGGTGGTTGAGTCACCATCCCTGGATGTGTTTAAGAGCCATTTAGATGTGGTGCATGGAGATATGATTTAGCAGAGGGTTGTTAGAGTTAGGGTACTTTGGTTAGGCTGCGGTTGGACTTGATGATCTTTGAGGTCTTTTCCAACCTGAGTAATTCTATGATTCTATGATTGATTCAGAGAATTCTGGAGCAAGGCAGAGAGAAGTAGGTTAAATGCACTAGTCCAGTGGTGGTGGTAACAAACTCCTAACTCCCATTTGCTGGCTACCAGACACAAACCTATCCCATGGCAGGAATAGGACTAAGAAAGAATGCTAGAGGTACAGACTCATTGTAAATGCAATTTACCACCTTATTTCTGCACAACTGTTTCCCACATAACAATAGTCCCAGCAATCCAGGTGATTCCTTGAAGCTTCATCATTCCAGTGCTCCCTTTCGTTCCCCTACAACCTTCCTACATCTTTATTTCACTGCTTCCAACCTCCTATAGATAATTATACCACCTTGTACCACCTCCTGTGATTCGCTTCCTCCTTGCTGTTTACACTTTCCAGAGATATATAGGTTGCCCACCGCAAGAACTTCACTCTGGCTCATTAACATTTAAAATCTCCTGCAAAATGTTTACAAGGTTACTTTTCTTTTAAGTTAACACAGTGTAAGAGTTTTTCTGTGTAGTTACATATTCAAAAATACAGATATGGGCAGGAAAATGGAAGACTTAGCAAAAGGAATAGAGATTCCAGCATTGCTAAAATGCACGCTAGGTTTTCTGTATTTTCTCTATCCATGAGCTGGCCTGATCGCTATCTTTAAAACCTTGTTTAGGATATTAGAGGGCATTAGGAAAAGTAAGAGAACATTCATGCAGTATTTTCTGTGGTCAAGTTATCCCCTCTGTGGAGAATCAAATCTAAATCGGACACACAGTGAACATCTTACAAAATGAAATAAGAAATTCCAGCAGCTCTGTTCATCCCCCTGGTCTGTACGTTTCCTAATCTGGTGCAGCTACAAACTCTTGCTGGTTTAAGTATGCAAATATTTCATTAGCCTTTTGTAGCCAAAGAAAAACCCTACTGAAAGAATAAAATAAAATAAAATAAAATAAAAAGCTATATATGTGTCACCCAAATTCTCTGTTTCTACATTTTCCACCAAAAATTAAAGCTAGCTTTAGAGAAGACAAGGCTTGAAAGGAGAGGCATTTTTTTCTACATCAATATAGTTCTACTTTCCACCCTTGAATGACTTACACCACACAGGTGTTCAGTTGTTACATGGAACCGTAATGAAGACACCTGCTCAGCAAGATCCGTGCCAGCAGCTCTGGCTGGCAGCTGCATGCAGCTCATCAGATGTTGCTTGCTGGGGCAGCAGTAAAAAGGATGGAGAAACTTTCTGCAGTTTCCCAGGAAATCAAACTGTGGGAAGCAAATAAGCAGAATCAGCCAAGGAATGAAACAACCATGGGAAGGTCAGCTACGGTCCACAGGATGCTGAAAATTTTGAGATCTGTACAACCAGAATTCAGATATTACGCAAACAGTCAAAACTCTTCTTGCTTCAGTGCCCTGGGTCTGCAACTGGGTCGCATGAATTGCTGACCCAGTTTACTGCTAAGAGAAAAACAAGCCTTTTCATTTGTAGATCACATTTAAGAAGGTCAGTTTTGGCACTAATTTCCTGTATTTGCAATAAGAAAAAAATCTGTAAGAATATTTTGTTATTTCTCTCTTAAAATGTTGAGAAGAGGGATTGATCTTCTGTTTCTAATAGAAACCTTGGAGGGTGTGGGGAGCAGTACAAACAAATGTCACCAAGCACTCTATTTCCTCACCCACAGAATCATAGAGTTACGGACTCATTAAGGCTAGAAAAACCCTCTCAGACCATTTGTGCAGCAGTCGACCCATATCTAACATTACCACTAAAACACGTTCCTCAGTGCCACATCTCCACATTTTTCGAGCACCTCCAAGGAATCTACCACCTCCCTGAGCAGCTTCTGCCAATGCCTCACCACTCTTTCAGAAAAGAAATAATATCTACTATCCAACTGGAAGCTATATCCATGTGAGTGTGCCAGTGGTCCTACCAGACATGTCCAGGGCCCTCACACTTCTGCAGGATTGTCTGATGTGACACAAGATCAGAGTCTTCCTGGTGAAGGAGTTGGGGTGCCCTAGGGCACCACATGACTGAACCCAGTGTTAATGAATGAAATCACCCTACCTACCTATGGATGTACCACAGCAGTTTATCTTGCCTCTTTTTGCAGAGAGGGAAGAGAAGAAAGTGCAGTTAGATGACAGTTGTCATACGCTCTCTGCCCTATTTTAGCACGAGAAATCTTCCCCCAAAGATCTTTCTTTTTCTCACTGTTTAGACAGGGAGCTTAGATGTGGAGGTGGTCCAACTCCAAGTGGAATATCTAAAATGGAGGCATGCAACATCTGAGCATTATTTGCCACTGGCTACAAAAGCTGAAAGCTCACATCTATGTTCCCCTTTTAGCTGAAGAAAGGACTGTCATACTGACAGAAAGTTTACTGCCATACATCTCAAAGTAGACACTTGCCTTTGCTGAGATGAATCGCGCTTTTGCCTCCACTCAGATGAACATTGCCTAAGGCTTGGTCTAAGCCTGGGGCGAGAAAAATTGTTGAGAAGATTAAAGACTTGCAACTAAGGGAAAATGAAATATGTTTTGATGCTGTCTGAGGGGTCCAGCATTATAAATTAAAGGGGTGAGCATTCACCATCTATAGCTTGAAGCCCCTGTAAATGGTCCATAAGCTCTTCTTTACATTGCTATCTGCTGAGAAAGCTTACACTAAAGAAGGGCCTGAACAAAAGAGGGGGAAGTTGATCTCTGCCTGGTGACTCTCCTGAAAAAAAACTTAAAGTGAAGTTCAGTTACCCTTGCATCTGCATTCTCACTCTACCAAAAGCTTGGGTCAAAGTTCAGAGCAAATCAGCTTTTTTAATGAATCATTTAGTACTTACAAAATAGTAAAACATCCCACATTGTTAAGTTCACAGTGATTAATGTTCCATAATAGATTTCTGCATGTACGGATATCTCATGCAATATTTATCACAGTCCCATAAGCGCCTGGGTCAACACTTTTACTGTGAACCACAGATACCAGTGAGAGCCTCTAACCTCACACAGGAACAGTGTGGAAAGGAGACTCATAATCTATCCCTCCCTTGTGTTGGAGGGGTACAAAGTCACAGAAACATTAGGTGTGTGATATTTAAGTTTGAAACAGAAAATTAGACTTGAGGTTGAATTTTGTTGCACCTCATCATGACTTCCATGGGGAATAGAGTTGGTTTCCACCATATTCCACTCTGCACATGCATTCTTTCCTACTTGTTGCAAGAAAAAACAGAAACTAGTTGTGATCTAGGATTGGATTACACAAATTCTCAAGATTTTTTCTGCCCTGGATGATGATATGATTAATTTTTCTCCTTGCAAATATAGGGATAAGTTTTTTCTTTCTGGGACAAATACTTCTGAGATACTTAAAGTTCATCTTCTGTCCATGTTTTGCCTAGAAGGTGTCTTACAACCCAGAACTACTAGCCTTGATGCAGTTCAGGGAATCAGGCAAATATCTACAAGACTGATCAGCACAATCTTCCCTTCCTTTCATGCAATTATGAGAGTGACGCAGATTTACCCACTTACCATTCCAAAAAGTAGGCTGTGAACAACTGCCAGTGTTGCCCTGGTCTCCTAGTTAGATGCCAGGGTGTACAAGGCATTTTTAATATGATGGATTTCTTGTGACTTCTTCCTCTGTTAATCAGTTTTATGAACAGTTTGCCTGTGGGTCTGGTTTGCAGGAGGTGCACCGTGCAAACTTTCTCCATCTAGTCCTCACTATGAGAGTGTGGATGCAGCCTGGGGGAATGCTACCTACAGACTGGGACTTCATTTCAGTTTCTGCAGCAGAGGTGGAAGCAGTGTTTGGAAACCCCACGCAGACAAATAAGTTTGCAGAGCAATTCTGCAGCCCACAGATATATCTCAAATATGTTTGGGCATTTCAGATAATGTTAAAAAACTGTGGGTAGATTCAAATCTAGACCTCCATTCATCGGTATCAGAGGGACTTCAGCAAGTTTGCCAACACAAAGCTGAGTGGTGCAGCTGACACAATAGAAGGGAGGGATGCCATCCAGAGGGTCCTGGACATGCTCAAAAAATGGGCACACAAGAATCTAATGAGGTTTAACAAGGACAAGTGCAAGGTGTTGCACTTGGATCAAAGCAATTCCAGACCAAAACAAGGCTGACCAGCAGGTAGAGGGAGGTAACAGTCTATTTCTACTCTGCCTTTGTGAGGCCCCATCTGAAATACTGTGTCCAGGCCTGAGGCCCCCAGTGCCAGAAAGACATGGAACTGTTGGAGTAGATCCAGAGGAGAGCCACAAAGACAATGAAAGGGCTGGAGGACTCTCCTATGAAGAACGGTTGAGGGAGTTGAGCATGTTTGGCTTGGAAAAGGCATTAGGGAGATCTAATTGTGAACTTCCAATACTTGAAAGGAGGTTATACACTGGAGGGGAGAGCAACTTCCACATTCTGATAGTGGTAGGACAAGGTGGAGTGGTTTTAAACTAAAAGAGGGAAAATTTAGATTAAATGATAGGAGGAAAATCTTTAGACAAAGAGTGGTGAGACACTGGAACAGGTTGCGCAGAGAAACTGTGGATGTCCCATCACTGGAGGTGCTCAAGACCAGGTTGGATGGGGCCCTGGGCCCCATCTAGAACACATTGTAGACATTTAAATATCTGAAGCTGAAACGGAATTATAGCCCTCAGCTCAGTTCATGTGCCTAAATATAGGCTGCTAGTGCCATCTAGATGTTCTAGGACCTTTGAGACAGTTGCATCCTCCTGGACAGGCAGCTGGAGGCTGGACTGTATGTTTCACGGCAGCATTGATGTGTCAGAGTGCTGCAGAATGCATCTCTGGTCAGTGGAGTCTGCACCTTGGCAGACCTATCCATAAGATTTTTGTTTATGAGGTTTGGAAGCCTTCATCTTTTAATCTCATGGACTTCACTGTAGCACATATTAAGGAGTTACATCAGATTCATTTCATTTATTTTCCATAGGAAACGTTGAAAGCAGTAGTCTGTGCACTACAGGTTGTTAAAAGTGAAGTATTTCCTCTGGGTGTCAAAAAACATGCATTAAAAATGAAAAGCTTTTCAACAAAATGTTAAATTAATGACATTTCTTTTTCCTCTGCAAGTTTTTTCTCTTTGTCTCATCCTTTTATTTTTTTTCTTTTCTTTTTTTGGTGATGAAATAGAACCAAAAAGTAGAGAAAACAGAAGCTGGGATCACAGGAGAAAATATAAAGCCATGAACAAAATGAAGGAGAAAACTTCAGAAAGTAAATGCTTTCCTAAACATTTCAGATCAATCATGACAACAAAAGCTTCTTTATGGAGCATGCTGAACAGTAGTGATTTAAACTACTTGCTTTGTGAAAAGAATTTTTAAAGAAGTTTTCAGCTAGTTTTAGTCTCAACCAAAACCACATTCAGACAAGCTGATCTGCACTGACCACTCAAATGTGATTTCCCAAGTCAATGGCAGCTCTTCTTTTTGCTTTAGAAGCCTTTCATGCTACTGCATGACAACCAGACAGATACTGGCCATTACATAAGGTAGTTTCTAATTAAGAAACTTCACAATCATGGTATTTCTCAGTGCTCTGCTGCTGGTCCATAAAGCACACTTGACTTTGCAATTCAATGAGCTGTTTCATGTTTCTCACTCCTATAATGATTTTTCTCTCTCCTTTTGGTAACTACAGGGCAAAACATTGGATATAACACAGATCTAGCAATAAGCTGTACTTTTATCTAAAAGTACACTCTGTACAACACCCTGGAAGGAGGTTGTGGCAAAATGGGGATCAGCCTCTTCTCCCAGCTAACAGCAAGAGAACAGGAGGTAACAGCCTTAAGTTGCATCAGAGGAGTTCTGGTGCTAATGGGTTCATGGGTGGACTAGATAATCTTAATGGTGTTTTCCAACCTGAATTATTCTATGATTCTACATTGATAACTGCAAGATATATTTTCAAACCATTGTTCAGGCTTTCTACAATGTCCCTAAACATTTACAAGTCTACTGTGCCAAAGATATCTTTATCTTTCATATCTTTATTACAAACTCTTCTCATTTGATTCGTGTCGAGTTCCACATTCAAATGTCTTGATACTGCAAACACATATTGCATTGCATATTTCAAAATGTCTGCTCTGTGACCTACAAGATCATGGGTGTAACAGAGATTACAGACCTCAGTGACACATCCTGCAGTTTCTCACCAACCTCTGACTTTGAACTTGGACACTCAAACCCTAATTTCTGTTCCAGCCTTTCTAGAAATGTGGGAGGTCAGAGGCCATTATGCAATCATTATTTACATAAATGAGAACAAAAATCTCAATATATGCTCCAATATTGCTCAAATATATGATCCAATATGCACAAAAACCCTAATGTGAAGTGAATGTGGGAGACTATCTACTAGAAAACTGCAAAACAAACTCTAGGGCTATGTTGCATTACCAAATAGAATAAGCCCAGGAAGACTGGACTTGTAGCCTGATGCCAATAACATGATGTTGACTCATTTTTAATGTCAGGAGATTTTACATTAGATTGATTCCAGTCTGGTTTTTACAAAGACTTTGCCCCAGATATGTTCTTTTCCCCTTTGTAGCAGAATAGGTGATTAGGCAGGCTGAAAAGCATTGTTTTACTTACACACAAGCAGTTAGTATTTATGTTTAGGTGAAGGGGAGAAGAAACCTACTTCTTTTGGCTGATAGGAGGGCTACCACTTGGTTAAGGGGTGGGAAACAAAGCCCATGGCTTCTTCTTGGTCTCTACTATAGCCTTGGTCTAGAGAAGACACCAAAATCAGATCTACAATAATCAGAATTGTTTCATTTACACTTAGACAGAAAATCAACCACTTGATTTGCAAAAACATTTTTTTACTTAATATGTACTGAATTTTCCAGAAGCTGTATCCACTTCTTTTAGTGAGTTCTATAGCCCTGATCCCACTGACTGGAGTACTGCAGGTGTTTGTGCATTTTAGTGTGATTCCTAAATGTTTAGTTCTCATGTGGTTTTACAATTTTTTAACCAAACCTAAATGTATTATATATATATATATATATATGTATGTATGTATATATATATATTTATTAACAGGCCTTAGCATCTACTTTCTAGATTGCAATGCCATCCTTAACTTGACATTTGTCTCAAATGTAGTTAATTTCTCAGTATTACACTCAGGTAATCCGGGAGTTAAAAAAAAATAAATAATAAAGATGAAGAACAGCACTGCAGAGAAGTTATGTTCATATTATTCAAAAACACCACTTTCCCAAACAAAGGCAGCACCACAGAGAGGCAATGAATCTGAAGAAAAACACTGAATCTGGAGCTCAGCGTGTTGAATAATGGATTTGTTCTTTGTTCAAAAATTTTTGGTTCTGAATTGCATTTAATTCTCTGTGAGAGAAGTGAGTTTATATTATACTAAATTTAAGAGCTATAGAACCAGATGCTCCCTGATGTAATTCTGTATTTTATCTCAAATCAGATTATAGTGGCACTGAATATAGTTATGTGACAAAATCTGTACTATATTATGGCATACTAATACCTCTGTGAGAAAATAAATATTCTGCTCCCATTAAAAGGGATCTTATCCATGGAAATAAAACAACCAGTAAAGCATTCTCAGCCATGCACACAACCTAAGAACTCCTTGAATGCATTAATGAAATACATTATGGAAGCATATTATCATCATAATGCAAATGATATTTCAGTTCAATTGGCTCTCTTCCCCCCTTCACTCCCCACCCCCCTTCACCCCCCAGAACCGAAAAGAGAGAGAATTCAAAGGAATTTGCAGAAGTTTGCTACCTTAGAAGTCATTCATCTTTCTAGTCTCAGCATGCATATACATGCCTCAGGATCCTCCTGTAGCAGAGGTGAACACAGAGTTTGCAGGAATTCCTGGAGGCATCACAGCATATGAAATCCACAGATGATTATACTCTCACTGCTGTCTTCTGCTTCTACAACTACTCACAGGAACTACCTGTCTCTTTCAATAAGACTGAGATGCAGCTGGTGAAAAGTTCTCCCTCAACATCTCTTCTGATGTCAAGCTGGGTTTTCAAACAACTAAAAAGGGATGTTATAAATATCTGAACTATTTCCTCTGAAATCTCAAGCCTCCCAAAGCTCTCTTTCCCCTAATGCTCTACCACTGTGGGGCTGAATAATTTTCAGGTTTGGAGAAAAAATCTTTTGGTTGGCTGAAGACAGCATCCTACCCATGTCCGTACAATGCACAGTGCACTGAGCAGCCCACTCAGGAGGCTTTGGTGATGATGACATCTTGCTTGGGCTACCATTCTTCCATGACTCTCTTCTCTCACTGAATGGGGCACAGAGAGATAGCGAGTAAGTTCTAGTACTCAATAAATTAATCAAAGGCACAATGACAGAAAACAGATTTCTTATTCTAGTTCAGCGCACCCTTTCTTAGAGTGAGAATATACAATTAGTTATGTCCTAATAATCTGCTGGACAATACACTCACCAGTGTTGTGAATGTGTGGACATTTGAAGCTCCTGCTGTCTGAATGGTCGTTTGTGATTGGAACATGAATGCTTTTAATCAGCTTTTAAAAAATTAGTCTAATCTGTAGCAAGCCCATTTGCATGATTTGGGAACAAACTTTAATTAGCCCACCCTCCACAGACTATAAACTTGCTTTTGATATTGCGTTTTCTCAGTCCATAACCCTAATAATTCCAACAAATACACGACTTATGCCCAGATCAGGAATTTGTTTTCTTGCAGTGTTTTTTTCTTATTCTGTGCCGGTCTGTTTACTGCATTGTAAACTGATCTCATTTGTTGGAGTTAGTCAGGATCAAAGGCCTAACACAGACAAATAACATGCAAAGCAGTGTTCCTTTGTTATTAGATTTTGGACCTCTGGAACTCAAAAAATAGAATTATGCTGCTAATACATTTCTTGTCTTTCTAATGGTTTATTAAGACAAGTAAAGCAATACTCAGGAACAAACTTATGTCAGTATTTTGTCATGCCCTGCGTCTTAGAAAAGACCTAGAATCTGACTGTAACATAAAGACCTTGCCTGCTTCCTTAAGCTGGGATAGCAGTCAGAAAGCAGTCAGAAGATGAACTTCTTATATTCTCTTCATTTTCCATTTACCTGTTTTGCTCATTAGTTGTGTTTAACCTGTAAGATCCCTAGGACAGTGACTGCATTAAATATTTTGCCTTGTTTGCATAGTGCCCATTAGATAAATTCTTTATCCTTGAGAAACATGACTAGGCTGTAAGTCAATGAATTTAAGCAGCACTGTCAGGCATATAAATCTTATTTGTTTCTTTACCATATGCTGCTCTTTCTGTCTCTAATTTGAAAACAGGAACAGAGGGTAATGTAATACAATTGCCTCTATAAAGGATATTATTGTCTGAATAGGACATGGTAAAGATGATCACAAATGTCCACATTCCTGTATAGAGAACATGTGAACCTGGTGGCCATAGTGGAAACTGCAAATGATCAGCATGATGCACCAGAATTTGCCCATAATGACTATCCTAGAACAACACAAAATGGTTTAGATTGAAAGAGACCAAAAAATTGATTCAATTTCAACTCCCCTACCATGGGCAGGGTTGTCTCTCACTATCCTTTCCTAGTGGAGCTTTCTCATTCTGCTGTCAGCTGTTCTCAAAGAGAACCAAACAGGCAGCTGCTGAAGACTCAAAGTGGTGTGACAAGTCATCCTTGCTGGACACAGCATGCTACAGCAACAAAGAGAATCTCTGTGTAGTTGGTCACCTGTACAAAATTCCCCTACACTGACCCAGAGACTTCAGCATGGTGATTTCTTCTCCAAGCACTGCAAAGATCACTGCAGTCTGCACTCCAGTACTATTTATGCTGACACAACCTTGCCTAGAGCTCTTAAATGGGCCAGAAGAACTGGAGTTTCATGCTCATATTCAGAGTAAAGACTGACATCTACAGCATCCACTGAGGGTAGGGGAATGCAGTAACTGATTTTAGGATGTTCTCTGTATGGACAGGCACTATATATAGTCTGAGGGAATAATGTGCCCAGATACCTCCACTGTGTTCGGACGCATTTCCACACCCTTTCTGGAATATCCCAGCCTTTCAGAGGATTCTGTGCATGGAAAGTGGAAGGCGGGCACAGCTTTTGCATTAACAACAGCAATTTCTGAAGTCAAAGACGAAAACCTACAGGTGAGGCTGAAAATATCTCCACTAACATTCTCAGGAGAATGAATTGTAGCAGACAAAGCCATCATGTTTACAGCTAAATGCTCCTTCCCACACTTTAGGCAAAAGTCCAATTTCATTTAAAGCTGTGCAGAACTTCAATTGTCAGGGAGCTAAGATTTCACCTTTGTTTCTTTCTTCCAATACTGTGTCCCCTGGAAAGGTAGACATTAAACCCAAATGGTCTGTGGTATATATACATATTTTCAGCTTCTGAGATTTTTCTATCAACTCAGTGTTAAACTGTGTACACACATACTGGGGAAAGTGATGTTAAACATTTCCACAGAAAAATATAAGTATTTTTCATTTAAATGTCACCAAACTTAGCATAATACACTGCAGTACAGTGCTTTTTAAAACACATGTGCTTATCTGTATGCAAAAACATACAATCACATTGAGATTTGAAGCTTAGACTGCTACTAAGGGAAGACCAAAAGGCCACTAAGAATGGCTTCCTAGTGTGGAGTCATATAAAAATGCAGAGCAGCAACTGGGCTTTACCCTGAAGAAAAGACTAGAATTTTATTTTCACATTTCTTTTCTTGGATCTAGAACAGGTTAGATAAAATAAAATGCGAGAGCTGTAAAGAAAATAAAGTCATAAAGTCAATGAAGGCATACGAATATCTATAATGACATTTTCCCTCACTCACTAAATTATCTCGATCCTCTAGTTGCTTTATGTAATTTGGGTAGTTATTCATTAATTGCACACACACAAATCTTCATTTGCCTCCACTGTGCTCATACACTGCATTGAAGCATTTAATTACAAATGAACATGTGCAACTTTCAAAGTGTTCAAACTTGATGCATTGAGACAATGGGGCAGACAAAACTCTACACAGCATATCCATCTATCTGCATCATACATAACCTTCTGCACTCTTCAAAGTCCTGCTAGGAAAACAAGATTATTGGTTTCCTCACACCCAGCACTGCATACCTCTGCAAGCTTCACAGACACACATATTTCTCTTCATCAATCTGCTGTCACATAAGAGCAGTCCCAGATTTATTTAAGGGGAGAACTGATGCCTGAACTTTTGATTGGGAAGAAATCATTGCCAGGGGAGTCCAGCTGGATCCATGCAGCTCCAGCAATAGCAGTGCTCCCACAATCTGGGAATGTTAGCTCACCAATTTAAAGGAATTGTATTGGCTCCAAAGTGACCTGAGAGCGAGCCTCATAGCAGGGGCTATAAGAAGGAAGGGGACATACACTTTATCAGGGTCTCTGGTGACAGGACAGAGGGAAATGGTTTCAAACTAAAAGAGAGGAGATTTGGATTGGATATAAGGAAGAAGCTTTTTCTGCAATAACAGAGGTGAGGCACTAGAACTGGTTGCCCACAGAGGAGGTGGATGCCCCATCCCTGAAGACACTCAAGGTCAGGCTGGACAGGGCTCTGAGCAACCTGATGTAGCTGTAGGTGCCTCTGTTCAATGCAGGGGAGTTGGACTAGACAGCTTTTAAAGATCCCTTCTGACTCTAAGGATTCTAGGATTCCACAACTCTATCCTAAGAGACCATCATTTTCCAATACTCACTATTTCTCCTTCTGTGGACAACTGAATGGGAGTAGCAAACAAAAGATACAAGGCCTAAAAGTGAAGTTTCTTATCAAAACTGAACACATATTTGTAAAGATGCTACTAATTCCCATGTAGCATCTGTTTCTATATAGGAAGAAAGAATTCTGATTTAATTTTTGAAGATGGTTTATTGGTTTTACTGAAAATGTAAGAAATTCTCACAGCAGATTTCCAGCTAGAAAAGTATGAGCCATGCATCAATATTTTCATAGAATCATTAAGGTTGGAAAAGTCCACTAAGATCATCTAGTCTGCCTATCAACCCATCCCAACCATGCTCACTACACCATTTCACCCCCTGCCACACCTATCCTGTTCTTCAACATCTCCAGGGAAAGTGATTCCACCACCTTCCTGGGAAAAAAATAATATGAAATACTTCACAAATCCACGTGCCATTTGGGCAATATTAATTAGCATCAGTGACCAATATCAGTACCAGTCTTGCCTATATCTGATACAAAACAAGCTCAGAACATCTGAACCTTAATGCCACTAGAGGATATAGAAACGCAGAAATCTGAAAGAAAAAAATGTTGGATTCCTGCTCTAGCCACTAAGTCTTGTTTTTAGCTAGTACCTACATTATAAGGGGCAGGAAAAAGCTGAGGCTTTGAAGCTCCAAGACACAGGGGATTAAGGAGACTTTGCATCCTCATGGGAAGGGCTGCATAAGCTCCACATTCCCACCACCTGCTCCTGACAGCTCCTACTGCTTATGCTGATTCAACCACCCCAAAATACAGCATGTGACTTTTCCTTCAAGCTCAGATTCAGCTCATTAATTAACTTCCAGCTGAGGCTTCAGTCAAAGGCAATTCTCTCCTTGATTTTGCAAGGAAGTGAAGAGTCAGGAAGTGCATGCCTACAGTCACCTTGAAACTAGCAGATAAGGAGACTGCAAAGTGCTGACAGTAACAGACATAGAAAATATTATCACAACAATGTATCTGCTTATAGGTCTGACTCACCCTGTATGGAAGTTTTCTGTTCGCAGCATGCATTTGGTGCTTTGCAGGGTGCTGTGTCTTCATTATATGCTAGCCAAAGGCAACATGGAGAGGTCTGCAAACCAGAGCATGTGTGGGTTTGCTAATAGACTTTTCCAGTCAGGAACAACATTGTTCTGCTCACCCTGAGGCAAGCATCAACCAGCTAGCAGTAGCTGGCATGGCACCAAGCCTGGGCTAACAAACCTGCTGAGATGGTGCACCAAAGGGCTAAGCAAATGTCTCCTACTTCCTTGCAGGGCACCCAGTTGTCATGGAACTGCATGTTCCTTCATAATGCACTTGTCATAAGGACATCTGAAGTATTCAGAAAAGGACAGCTCAGCATCCTACCTGCACTGGGGAAGTCATGCCATGCTCTGGGCTAGCCAGCAGGGCAGGGTCAAAGATGAGCACTGCACAAAGGGTTATTCTTACTTGGTCAAAATCACAGAATTGTTTGAGTTGGAAGGAACCTTTAAAGGCCATCTAGTCCAACTCCCCTGCATTGATCAGAGATACCTACAGCTGGAGCAGGTTGCTCAGAACTCCATCCAGTCTGACTTTGAATGTTTATAGGGATGGGGCATCCACCAAATATTTGAGCAACCTGTTCCAGTGCCCCACCATCCTTATTTTAAAAAACTTCTTCCTTACATTCAGTCCAAGTAAGAATAAATCAGTAACAATTCTGTACAGTGCTCAACAGTACCTCACCTTCAATGCACACCGTTCTCATTTCCTAGGTATTTCATGGAAATACCTTTTAATCACATATATATATATATATATATATATATATATACACCTTTTAATAATAACTATACTCCCTGCCAGAGTATAGTTGCCGCTGTGTTAATACTTTGAAGGTTCACTTCACCATTTGATGTGTTCACCTTGTACATGAGGAAGCAAGTGGCCAAAGGTAGGTCTTGGGAAGAATGGGATGAATGTTCAGAGAAATGACACCGTCTAGATATTCAGCAATAAACAATATGATGAAAAAAACAGCTTATTTAAAATGGAGTTGTTAATATTTATTTGATTTCGCTGTAGTCCCACTGTATTCTGGTTGATATCAAGAAGCTTCTGTTTTCTCATCTCTATTTGTGTTGATTTTGGAATTTTCATGGGCAGTGAAAGGAGAAGATATGCAAACAGAAAGGGAAAAGAGGTGCCTGTGTAATATCCTGACTTTAGTCCTCCATTTTGTAACCTCTATAGCCTTTAAGCTGTCAGATCTATGAATCAGTCACTGGGGAGAGGTGGAAAGAAAAGTCTAATCTGCTGAATTGTTAAAATATGTTAATTCTTTATACTGTAAACCTTGAACAGGATGTGTGTAGGCAGCTGTGTGCATCTGCACAAAGTCCTATTCATGGCTGCACAGAGCAGGGACGCAGACACTGGCAGGGGATGTGGGTATTATTTTCACCCAACTGACGTGCAAAAAGCAGCTGATGCTTGAAAAAAAATCTATGATATTCTTGTTGTTCTGCCCCTTTTGGTACATTTACACCGTCAGATAGCATAGCGTCACAATTCATGCCCAGGCCCATGACCTCTACGTGGAACAGTAGTGTAGCTGTTGCCCTTAAGGCTGACTCAGCTGGGGTCTCTGGTGTGCATTGTTTCTCCAGGGCAGGACTTCTGCGTCCTGCTGTGGGCTCCTTCATCACTTTGCTTTCTCAGCTGCAGCCATCTGAGGATGCCAAAATGAGATATTAAATGCAGTATATTATGTTTGTTGACATCGGCAATCGATGTGACAGTATGTGTGAGTAAAAACCCACAGATATAAATACTGTCATTCCACCCTACACATAGGCTTTCTCCAGCCACGCTGAAGTAGTACATCAGTCAAAGGGTTTACACTGGAAAGGCTTCACTCCTGTCAGCTAATCACAGAAAATAGCTGAAATACTGATGTCTTTTAGCTATTTTCTGTGATTTGCTTTTTGAGCCAAAGATTAGATTTTAGAGCTCTGAAATGAATCTTGAAATCCAATAACGTTGGTGATGTAACAGGTGGCATCTTTAGCTTCAGCTATGGCTTAGTTAACTTTGAGAGATCTCAGCTGGGTACTGGCAGGCCTCTGACTGATGTGTTTTGACAGACTTAAGAGGAAGTTGAAAACACAAGCTTTGCTTTGGTAATATTGACATGAGAAAAATAACATACAGAAGCAATTTATTCTTCAGTGATGGGTCAACAATGTTTTTCAGCTTGGTCAGAGAACTTGATACCTCTTTATTTATTTTTTTTTTTCCTATTGAAAATGTTTCCAGGTACTTTCTAAAACTGTTAATTTTAACTATGAGTTAGAGGTAAGTACTGAAAATGCTGAAACTTGCCATAGAGAAGAAGTTTTGTTTTCCTTTCAATTCAGCTGCTGGTACTTGCCTTGGCATCCTAATCTAGTGGTTGGCAACCCTGCCTATGGCAGGGGGGTTGGAACTAGATAAATTTAAGGTCCCCTCCAACCTAAGCTATTCTATGAGCCTTGGATTCTATGATCTTCTAATGTAAAACCAGTGAGAATCATGTGGTTTTCTTGCTCAGGTTAATAAGCTTTATTTATTGATTAAGGAATACTTAACAGGCTGAGAGAAACAAACAAACAAACAAATTAGGAGGGAAGAAGATGATGGAGAATTTCATAATCTCATCCAAAATCATTTGGAATTACAATATTGGAATTTTCATCACAATGTCACCACTGGCACGCTCTTGTGATTGAGTTTATCCCCTTTCCCAGCATGTGTTACCAAGAAAAGACTTGTCTCCCAGTCTCTGATGAGAAGCTTTCAAGCTAAGAAGGGGAAATGGGACCAATGCTAGAGTAAAACTGTTTTATTCCCACATGAAACACTTTTGTGCAACCACATTGAAGGAGTTGCTGTTCTCACCTTCAGCTGGAAAAGTTCAGAATAGGTCTGATCCCTAGAATGAGTGATGACAGGCTTGAATATTGAGTTCTGGCCTCCTTGATAGGAAATGCTCTGTGAAACATTCCTTCTACTGCATGAAATTGCTCATTTCAGAAATATCCTCACTAGGTCTATCAGCATCACAAAACTTTAACAGAGGGTAGTCAAGGTCAGTCTATAAATATGATACATGTCCAAAATGTAAATACATCTCCAAGATTCAGAATTGCAATTGCAGAGCCTGATACTGAAGCACATTTTCTCGCCTGTGCTATAAGAGCTGACATTGGGACCTTCCATCACATTTCTGATTGAAAGGAAAACATGTGGGGATAAACTCTATCCTGGGATTAATTTGCTCTGTGCTGCCATCCCAGTTTCTGGAAAATAGGAAGGTAATTTAGCCTAACCTAACATCTCAAAGACTGGTAAGCTCTGGACTTTTAGAAGTATGGTGATGTTTGTGCTTTGCTGCCATTTGCACATGTAACTACTGAGTAGGGAAAGAGTCGATTCATTACTTCAAAAATATTAATCTTCCTTATTTACCAAATTAAATAAAATTAGATGATAGAACATTTTAAAAAATAATAAATCTTTTGCATCTCTTTTTTCTCTGTGTGCTTTAAGTCCTCCAACACAAAATAGAAATGAGTCTGAAGCAAACTAGCAGGTATTCAGGGCTGCATTAATTGGGCTCCCTTGTCTCCCTGCCTCGGCAAACCCTAACGCTGTTTACAGCCAGATGCTAAGAATTAATTGCATCTGTGGCTGAAGGGAAACCTGCAAGCAGCTTTAAATACAAACAGAACTGAGATACAGAGGTTATCCCTTTCATACATCACATGACAACAGCTTGGGAAATCTTCTGCATTTCCTACCAACAAGCTCATTAAAACAGAGGAGAAGAGGAAAAAAAAACGTTTCTCAGAATAATGTAGTGGAATTATGTAAATAATCAGAGAAAACAACCGGCTCTGTTTGCACTTGGAAAATAACAAAAAGCTGCATATGAACTGCCCTAGATGCTCCATGTAAGGATTGCTACAGGCCCATTTCATCTTACACTTTCCACCCAATTTACTGTAGTTTAACATCACTGATCATAATGGTGTCACTCCAAGTGAAGAGGCAAATTCTCCATGACAGATTAACAACTATTTCCTCAGGTTCCTGATCTGCATGCAGGAAATGCTCATCATCAAGTGAGCAGTGTTCCCCAGGGTACTACAGGATGGAGTTGCCCCCAGCTCCTTTACCACTCCCTCCACCATCCTCTGCTTTGGTCAACAGAACTTATTCCCATCTGTGATGCAACGGGATGACAACTATCACAGCCCAGATAGCAGTCTGCTCAGTCTGCAGTAAAACAGCCTTTTGGTGAACTCACAAAATTATTGACCGGGAAGACAGAAAAAAAAAGTCAGCTGCCTAAGTGATTGCGTAAAAGAATGATTAATGACAATATTTGAGCTATTTTCTTGCAAATGAGGTTATTCTGAAGGACACACTGAAATCAACTTTCTTCATTTAATCTTTAGGAATTAATTATGAATCTAGAAAGCAAGACATAAAAGCCTCTGAAAACTACAGCAGATCTTTGCAGAGTGGCCACAAGTCCAAGTCATGATGATAGAAGCTGTCAAATTGCATGATAGGGTGAAGAAACAAGGTGAAAGAGTAGCTATAGAAACTGCAAAGCTAGAAAGATTGCTGGACCATTCATTGCTCCTGGGGCAACATCCTAGAGGATAGGTTGATGAATTTCTATTCATCATGCAGGCTAATAAGAGCATTTGGGTACTGACACTGGCAGCAGGAGCTTAACCCAGCAAAGGGAGCAGCAGTACAATTCTCAACGAAAAGCTGCACTTTTAAGGCCCAGGTGCCCAAACCAAGCACATAACTGATGTATTTACCAGCAGGGCTTTGCCATACTGGAGAAGGTCTCAGTGCATCATCTGTGTTATGCCTCTGGTCTGAGGGGCCAAGCAGATATAGAAGTACTGATGTCCCACAGAACCTACAGAGTAACTACAGGTCACACACTGAGCTTAGGCTCACATAGCTATATCTTCCTCTCCTCTCAATGACCTGTATCTCACACACTTGCAGATGCACAGTTATAACCTCTCTTGTGTGCCCAGATATCACAAAATGAACAAAACAGCTTTGCCAAATTCATACCATTTGCCCTTAATGTATAAGGGGCAAGAGCTGAGCAGAAGTGCTGTTTGTGGTAGTAGAGGAGCACAGCACATAGCAAGACCTCATGTTCAGAAGATCCCTCTTGTGTTCTCTCATTGATGGGCCATTTCCCCCACTTCATCATCTCACAGTGATGGCTCAGTGCTCTGGCCATTCCCCCATCATCTGGCTACACTTGGGTCCCTTACATAGGACATTACAGTCCCATCCCCCCCAAAAAGAAAATCTTTCAAAGGTCAGACTCCACAATGCAGAAGGAAAATTTGGAAATACTGTTCAGTGTCTGAAAGGAAACAGAACACCAGCAGGAATGAGATACAGGGGCTCTGGTTATGGTCATCAATGAGCACAGATATTATCGATGCACAGCAGGTCTGCATTGAGCACATGCAGGAGTGACTCAGCTAGTCCTGCTGCAAAGACTGTGAAGCTGATATATACTTTATACAGAAGATAAAAACTTAACAAGAAAGTCTACAGACCCAATGACAAAGGCAAAATACCACATAGGCACTGCAGAAATCATCCAGAGGAAATTTTGTGACTTGATGGAAGAAAACAAACAACAACAACAAAAAAGAACAGTAATTCACTCATTTCAAGCTATTTCAGGAGAGATTTAAAAGCTTTGGAAGAGAGGAGTAGACAAAATACATATGCAGGACTGACAAACTGAAAAGACCCGTAAGCTGGGCGCACACTTTGGAACAGAATCTGAAAGAAGAGGGCCTTATGATGTGGACAGCCATGCTTCTTGCATGCCCAAGACAGGCTCAGCCCACCTGCATTAGCAGACAATGTAAAGTCAAGCTGAATCACATCTCAGAATTATGAAACCACATCCTTCTATAGACAAAGTTGAGGAGGGACTGTTAGGACGGGATGACAGCATTAAGGAGATGGACAGTTCTTAGTTTTATTGGCAAGTGAGCCTGGAAAATAAGAGGAACCAACAGAAGCACTCACAAGAGTTGTGCCTGTACATCAGGTCATTATTTGAAACAGCATCAGAACTAGAAATCACCCATGGACCTCACTGCAATGCCTGCCCAGATGTCTTTGATCCTATCCCAGCTCAGGCAGGTGTATAAATGTATATATAAAATAAAGCATTAAAGATCAGATGTCTAAAAGCTTCTCTTTAATAAATTCATGTCATACTGTGTCATTTGAATACCCTGGCCCTTTTAGGCAATTTTAGGGAAGACATCCAAGGTCAGAAGGTCTTAAAGACATCTTTGTGGGATGGATCTATGCACATCTTGCATGCATTTAACAGTTTTGCTAATATAAAGCTTTAATCTCCTTGTAAATAACTTCCTATGTCAAGACTGGAGACAACATTTTCCTTCATTTGTCTTCCTTGTTAATTGCAGTTTCTTTGGCTGTAAAGTTTTTGGTTATGAGGACTGAAAATTACCTGGAGAAGAAACTGTACCTTATTATCTCTTTTCATAAAGCATAACAAGGGATTTATAATATCCTAATACAAAAAGCAAGATCAAACAAACAAAAATATTATTTAATGAACTTAAAACCTTGTCAGACATACATTCTCTGTTCCTCAAAAGATCTAAATCAGATGCTTTTTAAAGTAATATATTTAATCTTTCCAGAAAGTGTTTCATCTTTTGTTCTAAATGGCAAGAACTGGCAGATATATTTTGCTACTGAATGGGGAAAGAAATTCTAGCCATAAACAGTTAATCTTCCCAATAAATAAATATTCTTTTTCTTCTCTGTGAACAGTCAGCAAATGTATCTTGCCACAGTGTACTTCCTGAGAAAAAAGCAGCAGCTCTTACAAAACTAGAGACTGGCTCCATATGAATTCTGCAACATATATCTGCTAGTAATGCTGACTCATAATGTATTTACAAGCCACGTTCACAGCATTTAATATGCAACACTCAAAGCACCAACATGTGGATTGAATAAAAGGTAAAACAGTATGTCTCACAGAGAGCTGAATTCAGATGTTCTTTTCAGAATGCACAAGGATCCTTCTTCTCCTACCACTGTTGGGCCATGACGAATGAAAATCATCTCCACTGGTGAGTTTGACGATTTCTCACTTTTTCATGTTTAATGGGCAGCATACTGACAGCTCACAGTTTAGCACTCAAGCCCTTGTGAGGTGATATGGTGTAGAGAACTTTGCCATCTCACTTAGAGTTGTAGCTTCAAGGTTCCCAGTGATTTTGTGCCAAGTCTCTTCTTAGTCCTCAAGGAAGAGGATCTTCTGACTCACTCTGTTGTGAAGGTACTTTATTTCTAAGATAAGACATATATCCTTGTGATAAAGTATAGGCTTGATCCTGTCTCTGATACGTCCTTATTCTGTGACTACTCCTGAAATGTATGGGCCTATTTGATCCAGGAGTACCAACAGAACTGAGTTCTCTGCCTGTTTTTCACTGTTCCTGTACTGGTGGGGCATGGCCCTATTTTAATTTAAGTTAGTCCTACTTAAGACTGACTTTGACAGAGAATATATCATTCTCCAATGAAAATGCATCATTTCCTGACACTTAACATCAAACTGATTCAGGCACCAGAGTCATTATTGCCCTATTTAATGCCTCCCACCTAGGATGCTAATGAGCCAAGCTATGGAAGTACCCATGCAAGAAAGAACTGTACTCGGGCACAAAAAGACTGAGATGTGCAAAGAGACCTAAGAAATTCTACTGCTCTGTTCCCAAAAGCTGCATTTTGGATGTCTGTGATCATTCTCCCCTCTCAACCTGCAATCGACTCAAACTGCCCAAACCCTCTGTGCAAGGTCAGACACCTGGTCTCAGTTTTGGGAGTTGACCTGGATTAGCTGGTGTCCCAGGAGGTGATGCCTGGCAGGATACAGACCTTGAAAAATTTGCTTCCACACCCAAATGCATCACTTCAGCTTTAAGAGAGACAGGGAAAATAATTTCCTTTTTCTGCTACACATTAACCTCCTTTGGAGAGTGCTTTGGGAAGCCTTGCAAAGGAGGGTTATATAAGAGCCAGAAAATATTGTCATTGCTAGAAATCCTCCAGCATACAGCATACCATACAGCACTGAACAGTCAAAAAAGAGGTTTTATACCAATAAATTTCCTCCAAAACAAGCTTAGTGATGAAACAGCTAATCATCACATTTTACTTCACCATTGTATGTAGCAAAATATATATACATATATATTTATCAATTAATCCTGACACCAGAGTGAGAACAAGAATTGTCAATTCAGATCAGTTCTGAGGTCTCACTCGCTAGAACACCTCACCTCCCTGAACAGGGTTCAGAGAACAGGGTGAGAACTCACACAGCTACCCAGAGCAGAGCAATGTAACCTCAAGGCAATTCTCTTTGTAACCGTATGTTATCTGGGAGCCACAGCCAAAGTGCTGAGGCTCTGTTCCTCATGTGAGGCAAGCAGGTAGCACCTTGTCAGTGTGACAGCTGAAGGAAATACGTATGCTAAATGATCTGATGAAGGCATTTGGATCATGTTTGTATTGTAGAAAATCCCTACACTGTTACTGCAGCAGTGGAAATTCCATAATACAGCCATTTGCACTGGTGTAGGGCTTGAATTGCTGCAAGCCCTACTAGACTCTGTTTTGAGATTAAAAGTCACCGACTGTTCATTCAAACTGCCCATGGGTGGCACAAGAGCCAGTGCTCAGGACAAACACCTTTAGCTCAGAAATGTACCAGAAACATAAAATCATTAAGGCTGGAAAAGACCACTAAGATCAAGTCCTAGTGTCATCCCATCACCACCATGCCCACTAATTCATGTCCCCAAGTACCACATCTACACAGTTTTTGAAACATGAGCAAAATCCAGGGCAGGCTGGATGAAACACTGATCTAGCTGAAGCTCAGGGTATGATATATCCTGGCTGCAACAGAATGACCAAAAGCAAATCACCTGGAAGGGGAGGGCATTCCTTTTCTCACGTTTCCACTGAGTCGTACCACACAGCACAGCAACAGCTAGCAACAAGCAGGGCTGTGTCACAGGGAAACCCCTCTGCTCTCGTCACAGATTTATGGCCGCCTGAGACAAGCAGATGTATCTTTAGCTTTGGCTAGGAGAAGCTTGTGAGGTTGTCTAAATAATTCATCCCTATGAGCTGATGTCAGCCTTTCTGAGGCCACGCTTCAGCGAGAGCTGCTTTCTGCAGTGAACAGCCCCAGGCCCCTGTGGTGCACAGAGTGCCTCCGGCTCCTATGGAAAACATG
The DNA here is from genome assembly GCF_054131305.1 of Coturnix japonica. Taxonomy (NCBI): domain Eukaryota; kingdom Metazoa; phylum Chordata; class Aves; order Galliformes; family Phasianidae; genus Coturnix; species Coturnix japonica. Next base: position 7,437,269 of record NC_140664.1, on the reverse strand, counting down.
CACTGATAATAAGGCAGCTCATCATAGTGCATAGCAAAAATCAGGCACCATGAATAAATTCACATGCCTGTGACCAACCACTGTCTCATTTTGCTCCTACTGTCTGCAGTGCTGCTGCTGTTTTGCTGTATGCACAACAAACACAGCCCTGATCTGCTCAATACGCAGGAATCGATATGGCTGCTTGACAGGTTGCACAATTATGCACAGCAATGAAAGCTAGAAGAGGATAACCGGGGCTTCCCAGGAAAACAGAAAGCTGTTTATCACCAGCAGGACCCCACTGGTAATGGTTTGTTAACAATATGATTGTAATTTCCTCATCCTCTCCACACATGGATCTTTCAAGAAGACTCTGGACTGGATTTAAAGGTTTCAAATGACTGAAAATCTTCCATGCTCTTCCAAAGCCCCAGGCACTTCTAGCCAGACCAACTGCATTGCACCCATTTCACAAACCAATTCATTCAGAGCCAAAGGGACTCCTGAAGGTCAGGCAGAGCGTGCGATGGCATAAAGAAGATGATCTCCAACTCAGCCTTGCTTCTAACCATCCAGGGCTCTTCAGAGTGCTTAAGTGACGCAGTTGCAGCACTTTCTATGGTGTGCCCTGAAGCCTTTTACAGAAACACAGAAACAAAGACAATATATTGAATGTGAAAAGTTAACAAAAATAAACGAATGAGTTGAATTAATGCAGGAAGACACTGCTCCATGGTTAACTGAAACCAAGACTAGGTTCGCAGCAAAACAAGGTCTACACCAATAAACTCAAGGGGTTGATTTTGTTGCTACAGCTATATTTTCCTTTGTGAAGGTTTCTCTGCCTCATCCCAGACTGTCCATTTTCCTGCATACAGTGCCTGCACAGCTACATGGCAGGGAAACCCCCATCTGCTCCCCTTGGATTTACACTCAGCCACGACAAATGACTTCAGCTTCAACTTTCTGCTAGGAGATGCATATAGAAAATGAGGTCAAAAAGGCTCACCACTTTGAATTATTCATTGTGAAAAAAAAATCACTCTGGCTTTTCCAAGACTGCGTAGCCAGAGAGGAACCACCAGCTCCCTGGAGCCAGCAGAGCTCATCTGAGCATCTGCTTCATCGCCTATAGCTCTGCTCTATATGAGGGATGGCAAACGCAGCATCACAGCCGGGGTGTGGGAGTCGGAGATCTGGATGACTTGTTCCAAGCACTGCCAACTGTCTCTGTGTCAGCCCAGAAGAGTCGGAGGAATCGATTTGGTGAGCAGCAGAAGGGACTGATCTGATGCTAGAAAATCTCTGCAGTGAAATTCTTGATCTGCACCAGGTGAGAGGTCAGACTAATTGATTGTAATGGGGGAAATGCGAGAAAATCTCTGAGGGAGTAAAAGGATTACCTGGCCACAATGTGCAGACTAATGCAGGACAGGAATTAACACACATTTGTTCTAGAATTCAATGCAGTTATTTTCAGTTAGGCAAAACAGAAAGAGAGCTATCCTCAGAGAAAAAACTTATCATGGGAATATAGAATCATTAGAGTTGGAAAGGACCCTCAAAGGTCCTCTAGTCCAACTCCCCTTCAATGAACAGGGATATCTACAGCTAGATCAGACCGCTCAGAGCCCTGTCCAGCCTGATCTTGAATGTCTCCAGGGACTGAGCACCAACCATGTATCTTCCTGTGCCTCACACACTTATTGTAAAAAATATTTTCCTTATATCCAATCCAAATCTCTCCTTTTTTAATATGAAACCATTTCCCCTTGTCCTATCACCACAGACCCTGCTAAAGAGTCTGTGCCCTTTAGATACATAATCAGCCCCCTTTAGATACATGGAAAGGCTGCAATGGATCCAGAAGTCTCCATGGAGCCTTCTCTTCTCCAACCTGAACAGCACCAGCTCCCTCAACCTGTCCTCACAGTGGAGATATTCCATCCTTTGTACTGATATCCCCCGCACTCTGTACCCCAGCTTGTACTGATAGCAGGGGTTGCCATGACCCAGATGCAAGACCTTGCACTTGGACTTGTTGAACCTCATGAACTTGCTAGCAGACAGCGTTTGCAGCTAATCACTCACACTTTCAATACACAGTTGTCTCTCTCTTCATGAATAAACCTTTCTTCCTAAACATTTCAGTGGCACTGGCTTGACTTTATCCATCACTACTTACAAGGTGATCTCTCCCTACAGTTTTTCTATGTTTACTCAGCACAGTAATTCACTCACTGGTGGAGATGACATACCAGCTGTTGAAAGACAGAAAAATCTTAAATCAAATAAAATGCAGAGGAAAATAAAAATTTTAACACTGATGGAAGCCAAAAAGTGAAGTCAGTCAGTGCAGCATTTTCGGTGCAATGTGGTAAAAGGCAGAAGGAATCCTTGTCAGAGTATGTGCTGGGTTGGGAAATTCAGGGGCCATAAAATCAAGTGTATGTAACCTACTGCAGAGAAGCTGTTAGTGCTGTCACATATTTGTGTGGTTTGTTGCCTGTTTATGTAGGCTCGCTTTCCTTCCAGCTGACTTCCTTTTTCCATAGGGACTGATAGATTCTCTCATGTTTCCTCAGGCTCAACCTACTCTTTCAGAAGCACCTTATGTGACACAACATCCCAATTTCAGTTTATTTTTTCCAAGCAAAGCATGGTACGTCTGCAATTTGGTGACTCTAAATCAAGCAACTGCTTTGTCATTAGCCACTGAGTTACTGATCCCCACTGGGAAACTGTAAAGGGTCATTTCCAAAATGTATGCAACTTCCAAGGTCCCATCAGCTTCACAAGCTGCCATGTCTCAGGGTCAGACTCTTAATTACTCTATTTTGTGTCATTAATAATCTTATTTTAATGAATTTTAGTACATATGTGTGCTTTCATCTCTTCCTATATCATTTTATTTTTAGCATTAAGGCAAACAAAATCCTAAATAATAAGAGCTTTTTTCCTAAAGTGATAGCATGTGTTTTCTCAAGAATCACCGCTTAATCACTTTTTGTCTGGGACCACTATTCAGAGACCAAAATCTAGAAGACACTGCTTACAGAGATGTACTTAATGTTAAGTCTACCCATACATTTCGATGAGGCTCACTCACGTACCCTAAACTTCTAAGACTTTAAAATATCAACTTTAAGCTGGCCTCCAAACACCTGTATCACCAAGTGGGTAGTCTTGTCCTATGGGTTACAGCACTGTGTAGCTGCCTTTTTCAAAGACTTCCAAATGAGTGTTTCCTACAGAAGGTTGTTTTTTTTTTTTTTGTAAATGAGTTGTGTGGAATAAAAAATAAAATAAAATAGAATCAGAAAAATTTATTCCAAGCATAAAGGTTAGAAAGAAAAAAATATGAAATCCTGACTTTCCTATGCATACCAAAATGCTCCCCTACATGGCACGTATGTTAATTTATGGATCAGATAATTAGTCTCATCAATAAAGTCCACAAAAGGCACCAAAAGGGCAAAAGCAGCATCAGTCCTGCACTGAAGACAGCCATCAGTGATGGGAATTAATATTAGAAACAGCCTTACAGCCTCTCTGACTTTTACTCTGGGAACTGGAGCCCAGCCTTGGAGGGCAGAGAAGGTCCCCACTGCTGTTTATTTCAGTAGTAGCTGAAGAAATTTAATACCCTCTGGGAAGCACAATGCTGTGCACAAGGCTGGGTCTTTGCATCAAATTGAGAGCAAAGGAAGGAGGGAGAGAAAATAATGCTGTAATGACAGACGCCAAACAGGCATTATTTACTCTCCTGGAACTACATAAATACCAGCCTGCAGTCAGCTAAATGCAGTACCTGCTCAAGCATTTTTATAAGCATGAAATTTACTCAGCTGTACCCACAACTTAATAGGCCAATTATTGATAAGAACACATCATCTACACCAGGATTAAGAGCTAAACACAGGATTTCTGAAAAACGCATCAACAAATTAGAAAGCTATGTAGCCTTTACTGTTAACAATAGCAGTGTGAAGGCAATGCCTGAAGACATCAGCAGACACTGTAAAGAAGAGCACCAGGAACTGTATAATGGTGTGGTAACGTACACCAAGAATTGCAAGAGGCAGAGAAATGCTGGGGAGGGAAAGCATACAGCAGCAAGTGTGATGCAGGTGTCATTAATTGTCTAACCCTGGTCTTCTCTGTGGGGTGGGTTAAATGTGAATAACATGGCAATGCCAAGTGGGAAAGGTGGGATTCCTAGCAGTGACAGACTGATATGTTAGTCAAGCAGCCATAAGCTGAGATAAGGATGGCTTGCCTTCCAGGAACACGCAGGGATCAGGAGAGCATGCTGGCCACGGACTGGATGTCATCGGAGCCTGAGGAGGTCTGCACAGATTCATTTCAGTTCGAATCCTATGGGCTCTTGCAGACTCCCAGCTGCTTTGTTACCGTTGCCTTTTTTAAGCTCTGCAAGTCTCCAAGCCTGGTAACACTCTGCTTACTTAGCAGTTGCTTCTCCTCCCTCAGCTGTCACACTCCTTTTGTGCCTTCCCAAGGGTGCTTTCCTCAGCTTTGCTCGTGTCCTTGCTGCTCTGTTCAGCGAGCCCTTCATTTCACAGCACAGTTTCTCTTCTCCTCACCAAGAGGTGGGAAGTGCATCACAAGCTGCACTCACTGCCTTCTGCTCCCAGCAGCAGGAGGATGCATTAACAACACCATGAGTGCATATCTGCTTATGTTTGTGTTGTAAATTGGCCCTATAAGAGCAACTGATAGACAAATGTTTGGGGAAAATTAAGGAACGCAGACCTGAAATAGCCTATGCATACAAGTGCCCTAAGCAGGACCTCTAGATTTTCTGCCTGTCCACACTTAGCATGTGCCCCAGGGTGGCCACCTGGTGTTCTGTGGGCATGCAAAGGAAGTGTATCCCCTACAGACAATACACATGAGTACAGTTCCCTGTTTGGGGCACAAGCTCAGTGCTTAACTCTTGCTCCAGCTGAACCACCTGTCCCATCTGCCTTCATAGAAATGCACCTGACTGAACGTCTGGCAGAGCCGAGAGCTCCCTAAAACTGCCTTGAGATTGTCTGCCACGTGAAAAAGATCCTTCACTAGAAAGTGGTTGGGCACTGGAACAGGCTCCCAGGAGTCACAGCACCAAGCTGTCCAAGTTCAAGAAGACATCTCAACACTCTCAGACAAAGGGTTTGGATTTTGAGTGGTCCTGTGTGGAGCCAAGAGTTGGACTCAATAATCCTCATGTGTTCCTTCCAACTCAGGATATTCTGTGATTCTTTGATTGTTAGGATTTTGACAACTAGATCAGGTTGCTCAGTGCCCCATCCAGCCCAACTCTGAATAAATAAATTTGGACTGTACAAGCCTGCACCTGCCTTACAGGATTCATCTCAGAACACACTGAACCATGGACCATCTCCCTAGAGGTTTCAGCTCACATAATCTTTCATCATCTCCCATTCAGGGATAAATACCAATCTCAAAAGTCTTTTCACAGAACATGGGGAAAAAAATGGGCTCTCATTTTAAGGAAGACCTAGGATATAAGGCACTGAGCATGTAATTACACATGCTGTTCACCAAGCATTGTATGATTGCAGCTATTCTAATTATTCATTTGCATATGTATTAATCCACATTATCTGTGAACAAGTGGTACTTGCAGGGACAAATTAGGCATGCAATACAATGGCTAAATTGTTTAAGTAACGTGAATGTTTATCATCCTGTTCCCTGCGTGCAAGACGGGGCTGTTAATAATTAGTTTCCTACCTCCAAAAGAGCACGCATGTTAATTAATTAATAGTAGCAAAGCACTTTGAAGTTGCAAAGCACCATAAGAAAGCTACCTACTATTAAGTACAGCGAATGCACCTCTAAGTGAAATAATTTGCCTACAAAAAAAAAAAAACAAAAACAAAAATTTACCCTCCCCAAATCCCCTAGAATTCTTTATCCATAATATTAATCAGCATCTAACAAAAAAATAAAAGTAAATATTGTTTAAATATTTGGAGTTTTGGGAGCATAACAGAACAAGGTTCCCATCCCTGAAGCACACCAAGGATAAGACAGAGTACCATATTCAAGTACCTGTACAAATATAGTTCTATGAGCCAGGCACAACATCCAGGGCAAAGAAAAAAGCATATGAGAAAAAAGGGACTCCAGATCATTGAGATGCACTGAGAAACTTGGGCATAAATACCAGCTCCGTGGTGACTTTCAGTACTATCTTCAAATTGCCTCATGACCTACAGGTTGCGATGCATCAGCCAGCTCTTCAAACTGCAGCTATTTAAAAGAGAAGGTATTGCATGAGTAAAACACCTAGAATGCTTTGGTTTTAGTAGCATAATCTAACCCAGCACCTTGTGCACGTGATGAGTTGTTCTTTCAGGATGCCGATCTCTCTTCTGGAGGGTGCTCCTGATGCTGAAAATGTGAAGCCCATGAAGTTGGACCAGGTGACCTCTGGAGGTCCCATCCAACCTTAAATACTGTGTGAATCTGTGGCACACTGCCTCAAGCTCTATCTTTCCTGTTTTCCTCAGACACAGTCTCAAGATGTATCAGAAAACAGTTCTGGAGCTTCATCATTGATCATGTTTCAGCTTTTATTAAGGATATATTGTCCCTTGTCTTTGGATTCCAGACCTCAAAAACTCTTGGTGTGTAACTTTTGTGGAACCATAGAATGACAGTGGTTGGAAAAGCCCATCCAGTTCTGACCCCCTGCCATGGGTTGGTTGCCACCCACCAGGTCAGGCTGCCCAGGGCCCCATTCAACCTAGCCTTGAATGTTTCCAGCATCCATTTTTTGGGGCAGCCTCTATCAGTGCCTAACCCCTCATGAGTAAAGAATTTCTTCCTAACATCTAACAAATTTCACCTTTGTTGGTTTTAAAAACATTCCTCTTGTCCTATCACTATTAGACCACGCAAAATGTCAGTCCAACATCCTGCTTATAAGCTCCCTTTTCCTACTGGAAAGCCACAATGAGGTCTCCTCAGAGCCATCCCTTCACAAAGCAAAACAAGACCAACTCCTTCAACCTTTCTTTATAGGAGGGGTTCTCTAGCCCTTTTATCATCATCATGGCCCTCCTATGGACCCACCCCAACAGTTCCACATCCTTTGGTGGCTTCCTGTTCTCTCACAAGGAAGAGTGTCTGCTCTTAACACGCATCCTAGGAAAATATTTAATGAGCACCTGAAAAACTGCATAAAATGTGAAGAGTAAGCCACCCAGGCTAGTAAGAATGAAGTATCTCAACAGGCCCTCAAGAGCTTGCAGGTGGCTCTAATTTGCTGTGGCAGGAGCACTCTGCAAGTAAAATAAGCACCACTACAATGTCTCTGTGATGCCTCAAAGAGGTATTTGATGCACAGGAAGATGAAAATACAACTTCCAATATGGAAGCTTGTGGGAATCTCAGGATATTCCGTGCCTTCTGCAAAATTCTAAAGGCCTGGGTGTTGCAATGAGAAATAGGACCTTAAAACCTTTAGAAACATGTCAGCCTGATGAGTCCTCCTCAAGGACATGTATGAAGATTACCCCCTTGAAAAAAAACAAAACATATATGACACTTTCTAGAGCCTCTGACTCCAGTGCTTTGTTATTTCCCAGCTGTAGGATGGTTAAAGGGTGGGAGTGAAGCCTTCTGTGTTTGCCACCAACTCACTGTTTGCACACAACCCCTCACCTCTTTGGTTCATACATTCCCATGAAGAAGGGTATTACTATCTGTCATCCATTCCTAAATCTCACTGCAGAATTAAGTGACCTAATCCATAGGCATCAGCCTGAAAATTACAGAAAAACTCATTACAGGTGACCTCACTTGAGAGCAGTTTTTGATGAGTGCAATCAGTAATAAAACTTCCCCAGATATTCTAAAAATAGTAGTTAATTTCTTGAAAAAGGAAATCTTCCACCCAGCGATGTGTAACTCAATAGCGTACCTCATTTTGTTGGCAAAGAATAGTCAACCAAAGACCTAAAAATGAGTGGTTGCTTAGATACTGATGATTATGATGATGATCTGATTACTTTTATTGTGTGCAAATAGAACATGTCAGTGACCAGCAGCATAGGAGTTTCTAAAAGGTCTAAATTTTGCCAGTGTCAGCATAATTGTTAGGGGGCTCAAATTTGAAGCAAGAAATCCTAATGAAATCTGAATAAGAATTGTCCTCAGATTTCCTACTTAAGGATCCAAAAGCCAGAATCCTCAGTTATGGCACTGCTCTCCTGAAAATAATAACAATAATAATAAAAATCTTAAATATTATAAGAAAATACGGAAGTGGCTGTTAGCCATTATTTTTTTATAGGACTTATATTTATAGAATATGCCAGAAAACAGAAAGGAAGTTGTAATTAATATAAATTTAAAAACACGTGACTAATAATGGGGAAGTGAAGGGAGCAAATAAATGACCGATGCGGCTGGAAATAATTAAGGTACATTTTTCATTGTGGGTATAGCTAGAGGCATATAGCAAAAGTGCTGTTGGGCAAGTAGAAAGAGCAGGAATTTTCAAAGGATAGATATTTCTGTCTGTATTTTAAACGGAGCAGGAATTTTATACCAAGGGTGGAACAGAAAGTTTGCCATCTGTGATGAAAAGGATGTGAGGTATCATGTGCTAAAATTAAACATTTTTAAAAACAACAGACACATATATTTCACCGTGGGACTTTAAGGGATGAAGGAGCCTCAGGAGCCTCAGTAAAGCCAATGCTAATTTCAACAAATCTTGAGAATTTGAGAATCTTGAGAATCTTTAGAAACAAAGAAAAATTGAAATGATGGCAGAATTGCCAGCATTAATTGGATATTCAAAAGTACAAAAGGGGTGAGCCTAGGTAATAACAAAGCAACCAAGCTGATGTTGATCCTGAGTAAATGATATCATGCTAAATTCTGGATTATGTTGACAAATATATATACATATATATATATAAGAAGCAAAAATATAACTAAACCATTCAGAATGATCTCATGGCAAGTGGCTTTCATCAAACCATTCTTTTTTAGATTGAAGGAACAATCAATCAATCAATAAGAGTACTTGGATTAAAATAATATGACTCAGTAGTCCCACACAGGATTCTGATTTTTAAAACTCATGGTAACATACAGCTACAGGGTAACTCAAAAGACAGATGTTAATGGAAGATATGTTTTAGCAGAAGTGTTCAAGAAGTGGTCTGTGGTCTAGTACAGTTTTCATTTTTACCACAAAGATCAGCAATAAAAAACTCTTAACAGTAAAGTTTGCAGTCTGCAGTAAACAGTAAGCAACAAGTCACTATTACAAAACATATCAACTTCCCCAGATAGAAAACCAACCATGAAGCCAAATACAGTGATTCAGATGTAATTTCTTCAGAGATTATGGCCACAATATGAACTCCTGCTGCAGTGATAAAATGGAGCAAGGGAATCATAGAATCATAGAATGGCTTGGACTGGAAGGGACCTCAAGGATCATGAAGCTCCAGCCCCCCTGCCACAGGCAGGGCCACCAACCTCCACATTTAATACCATTTAGACCAGGCTGCCCAGAGCCCCACCCAACCTGGCCTTGAACACCTTGACGGATGGGGCATCCACAACCTCTCTGGGCTGCCTATTCCAACACCTCACCACTCCCATAGTAAACAACTTCCCCCTGGCATACAACCAAAATCTTTCCTCCCTCAACTTAAAACCATGTCCCCTTGTCCTGCTGTTATCTACCCTTGCCAAGAGTTGGCTTCCCTCCTGTTTATTTGATCCCTTTAGGTACTGGGAGGTTGCAATTAGGTCACCCCGCTGCCTTCTTTTCTCCAGGTTGAACAAACCCAGCTCCCTCAGCCTGTCTTCTTAGGGGAGTTGCTCCAGCCCCCTGATCATGTTTGTGGCCCTCCTCAGACCCTCTCCAACAGCTCCCTGTCTTCCTTGTACTGGAGACCTGGATGCAGTACTCCAGATGAGACCTCACAAGGGCAGAGTTGAGTAGGTAGGTTTATAGATTTATCAAACAGACCTGAGTACATATAGAGACAAACATAAGAAGAAATGAGTTTAAATGAAAATTCAAATTGATAAGGAGGCATTTGTCTACAGGAGAAGTATAGAAATGTATGTAGGTGGTCTAAGGCATTCTTCGCTCATCATTGTTTAAGATTTTTAATAACATGTTTAGCAAACAGCTTTCAGGTATGATACAGTGATGCTGAACAGTTTTCAGTTTTGGCTTAAGGTTGGACTAGATGACACAGTCTTATATTTTGAGGTTACACTTTTGGTAGGTGAGACTCTGTATTCTCTAGAGTACCTTGAGTCCTGGTGTTTGGAAGAAAAAATAAAGTCTTTGGGGAGTTCAAGGAAGAAGTAAAAAAAGATAAAAAATTCAGAGGTTTTGCACAGTCTTATTCTCAAAGTTTGTTTCCTTGCAAAGTGGAAAAAATACCCTCCAAGGCTTAAAACCAAAAAGGTTACTTCCCATATGTTTTCCTCAGCTCCACATCACTACAGTGATTTTTTAATGTTCTTAAAATCCACATGACGTCTAGTGAAGCTTGTTAATAACGCAGGATAATCATCCATGGATTCTAATGAAATTTTAGAAGCTATTAAAAAATAGATTAAAATATCCAGGATGTCTATTAGTTACTTGGGATTTCTTCCTCCTCCTTCCCCATCAAATCATTGGCCCCAAACTTAAGACAAAGAGGCTAGTCAATCACAGTCATTTTTATCTGATCTCTTTGTCATCATTTATCTGCACAGCTTTAAAAACAAAAGCTGTACGTGGCAGCATCTGATGCATTGATCTCATCACCTGTCCCACTTTTCTCGTTAAATCTCTCTGATGGGAGTCTTCAGCACTTCTGCAAAATAATTTATGCATTTTCCCCACCTCTGCAACTACCTTTTGACAAGAACAAGAAGAAATCAAGGAGGAGGCTGTAATTAATGCATTTCCACGGTCTGAAATTAATGCCACAAGATCAGTGCCCAGCCTTATCACAAACATTCAGCAACCTCATCTCTACTGACAGGGCAGCACAGCTACAAACATGGATTGCTCAGGCTGTGAATCATCAGTGAATCCGAGTCACACCTCAGTCCATGTCTGGGATTAATTCTGCAGTTTCTGGTAAAGGAAGACTGTAAATCTGACATCTGTACAAATATAGCCTGTTTGACTAATCCCTTCCCAGAGCTGGAGCTTAGCTTCATTGAACAACCCCACTTATTTAATCATCAAGATGTGATATAAAATAACCCCCCCCCAACCCCCCCACCCCCCCAAAAAAAAAAGAAATAAAAGAAAGTAAAAATGTCCCATTAAAGTTCTTTATGTTATCACTGACAGAAAGTACTGATTTGTTTTCAGTAATATGGATAAAGTGGAAATTAGGAGTTAAGGGTTCTAAAGAAGAGATACAAGAAGAAAGTCACAAAGCAAAGCGCAAAACATCAACAGAATTATACCCAGAACATCTTCAACCAGTTTGGAAGAGTTCATAATGAAAATGAGAATTCATAAGGCAACTCTGGGAACTGCTAATTAGAGAGGCAAACTCTCCTTGGCACCATCTCAAGGGGTTTTTCAGTAAAGAAAGTTGTATCCAGATTTTGTAAAGCAGGTGAACCAAACTTGTAGGCTGATTTGGAGACACAGGAGAAGTGTCAGTGGCACACAGGCCAGTGGGCACCTCAGTGGCACCACTGTAAAAGGACTGGAAGGATACGTCACGAATTTCCAGTGATTGGGATCCAACACGTGCCAGAATCTATGAGCTTTGACATTTCCAATATTTTAAGGTATAAAATAAGAAAGAAAAAAAAGCAATTTGAATATTTTTAGGCACTCTTCCTGACTATATTACTTTTCCTATAATAAATCACAAGGGAACAAAAAAGAAGCCAAGTTCAAATTCAACTAGCTATTTTCAAGCAACCTTTAGGATGAAGTACATCCATTAATAAGGTCTCTTATGCCCCATATTTCTGGAATCTCTCTCATTTGTTATAATCATAAGCTAGGCAGGTGGGAGGAGAGTTCTTGTGCTGTGTGCTTCTGCGGTGCCTAGGAAAATTAAAAGCTTGATCTTGACTGAAGACTTAAAAATATTAATGCAGATAAATCACAAGACAGTAAGAGTGTGTCTTAATTAACTCTTGGCTCACATATTGTATAAGAAAGCAGCAAAAATTGTAAAGAGGTCCTCAGAAAAGTCACAAGGTTGGTTTTTTTTTAGTCTTTTCCTCTTAGATCTACAAATGTTATCTATACAGTAAGCTGTTAAGATAGAAGATGACTGCTCCCTTTAATTATGCTGAGAAAGTAAGGAACGGGGAAGCAGAAGAGCTATTTGAACGAAAACCAGTATTGGCAAAAGACAGAAATGAATATACACAGTCTGTGCATAAATATAGATATGGAATTGAAAGGTTTTGAGCCACGAAAATAGCAAAAGCCTCAAACAGTCTTCAAATAGCAGCCGTGGGAGCAAACCAGCAGGATTCATGTACCTGGCAGTGATGTGCGGATGAACCTGGGCTCTCTGTGCACTCTGTGCTCTTGGGAACTGTCTGGCTACAGGAGAAAGGACCTCAGTTCAGGACACTTTGCTGAGTATTGTAGCCTTTTTGACTCCTTCTCAGCCTCCTTCCGAACCCCCATAGAGAACCATTCTGCAGCTGCTACTGATACCTAAGCTAATCATTCACAGCTATTGCCAGTCCAGTACTGCACTGCGGTCCTGTTCAGAGTCCGGTACAGACAGCCTGCAATTAGCTTTCACAAAGATTTTATTCATTTAAGGAGAAGATCACATTATGTGCTTGACTTGGATGGAAGAGGACAGAACTCAGTCACTGCAAAAATTCCCTTCCTTTCCTGGATTCTTGCATTGTTGGCTGCTGCTTTTCAGAGAAAAAAAGGGGAAAAAAAAAAAAAAAAAAGAAAAAAAAAGTCTCCTTCATCCCAGTATTTCAGTTATGAGCTTGCCAAGGGAGTCTGACAGTTATGAAGTCATCCTGATGCCCAAATGAAAGCAGAACTTTTGGGACGTGTCAAGGAAGGATCTAATTTTGCCCTGTGGCTGACATCATACAGCCCAGTGTGGTTCTCAGTCACTAGGACGCTCCCCAGGTGCTCCTGTAATATCACAGAATTAACTGGGATATTGCCTCACACAAGATCTACTGAACAGACTTGTCATTTTTCCCACTTAAAGACATTAGCTATTTCTCCACAAAACCTCACCCACACCATTTTCTTAAAACCATGAACCTGTTATGTCTCAAAAAACAACGGGTTTTTTGCTGCTCTGGAGAGATGCAATAGCAGCAGCCCTTTGCAGGCAAATCTGAACTGAATTCCTCAGAGAAATGAGAATATGATAACTTTTTTTTTAATCAAAGTTGGGGTTTTTTTGTGCTTTTTTTTTTTTTTTTTTTTCCTCAAATGCATATTTGAGAGAGCTGGAAATATTCACTTTCCAGTTTTATATCTTGGAAGGCTTATGCATGTGTCTCTGCTTGTAAATGTAAACCTTCCAAAGGCAAAAAGAAGATTAACATATATGTAAAAAGCTGCTATAATTAGAACAAAAGGACTCTTGTGAGAGAGAGCTGCAAGAAGCAGTGCAAGTATCTCAGGGTCTGCACTGAAAGTGGGAGTCAGGACTGCTTCTTGAACAGAGAGCCAGGTCATCTGTGATACCAAATTCAATAAAAGATTGAATTCAGATTTCTTTTGAATTGTGCTTGCCTAACAGTGATACAATATAGACATTGCAGGTTTAAAAGGATGCTTTTTTTTCTTTTTTTTCTTCTTATTTTTTCTATTTAGGAGAGCACTCAAAGGAGGCATTTATTTGGGAATGGCTTTGCAACTTTTAAGCACCAAATAGGTGTTAGCATCAGCCGTTATGAAACTAGTTTTTGTAGAGTTATGCCTGTGCTTCTTGCTAACACTAAGGCACAGACAAAGCCAGCAAATTATCGACTGGTGTTAAAAACAGTGTTTTTCTGCTAAAAAAAAAAAAAAAAAGAAGAAGAAAAAAAGAAAAAAAAAGCTGTTTTATAACCAAGAGGAAAATGAGAATAATGGGAATATTCATTTTTCCTGACTACGGATAGTGCTCCCTGAGCTCCCTCTCATGACCCAGCCACCTATGGGCAGTAAATAGCCCAAGTCTGCAGGGGAGGTACTGATTACTTTTGCTGATCGCAGAACCACAGGGGTTGGAAGGGACCTCTGGGGATCATAAAGTTCAACTCCCCTGCTAATGCAGGTTCCCTCCAACAGGTTGCACAGGAAAGTGTCTTGAATGCACAGGTGGGTCTTGAATATCTCCTTCCTGAGTTGGCTAAATCTCAAGAAGGGTGTGGATATGGGCATGGACCAGGAGAAACCACAATGGAGCTGTGTGCTCAAAATAGTAGTTATCCCACAGGCACAGAACTGACCAGCCCAGGTGTCCTCTGCTGTAAGATCTGGTCCCAGATGCAGAGCTCACACCACTATCACATGCTGTGAAGAGATGTTTCACACAACCATAATGAACATTTTAAACAGCAGCTACAGTGAAGCCCCTCCTTGTAAAAGATGCCCAAACCTGTTTTCAATAAAAGCATTTTAATTGCTTTAAAGGTTTTATTAAAATCCCAGCAGACCAATTATAGCCAATTGTTTCCAGCTTCTACCTACCTAGTAATCACAGTGAGAGATATGTGCTCCATTACATGCTCTCCTCTCCCTCTCTCTGGTAACCGCATTTTTTATTGACTGCTGTTCCCTGGGTAGATTAGCAAATTTGGATTATCAAACTCTTCTACAAGCAGTATTCTACATTATGTTGAATTCAGGTGCCCAGATACTCTGATATAAAAGGATTTAGGATGTCTAAAAACAATGAGGAAAGATCCTCCCAAATGAAAGACAAGAAAAGACCACATCCAGATTGGAAAAAAAAAGGGGGAAGGGGGATGGGGGATGGGGGGGGACTTAAGAAAAATATTATATCTGAAACCACAGTGACAACTGTAAGGAGAAAATAGAAATTCTTAGTAAAACATTTTTTGCATTGGAAGCTGACATCACTTATGGTGAAAAAAGCCAGCAAATCCTCACCATTCACATAATCACCCATTCAGCTCTCCATGCCATGGCAACAATGTCATTAAATTAAGCATCCTATCAGATAGAAGGTGATAAGGAAGCACTACCCTGGGTTGCATCAGAATCCCATGGTGCCCCTGCTGCAGCTCACCGCCCACACCTGCACAGCCAGAAAGGGGCCTAAGAGGTGATTGTAATACAGACGTATGAACAGACAAAGCTGATTATAAAGTGTGGAAGAGGAGATGGTAATCTGGAAATACTTCTGCAGTTGGAGGTGGAAGAGGCTGAGCCTGTGCCTTGCAGTGCTGTGAGCTGTTCCTATCGGTGACACTGCTTGCATAAGTACACCACACAGCAGGAAATAAGTCTGATAGATCGTATCTAAGGTGAGATATCAGTATTGTGCTATAGGCTTGGGAACTTTTGCTTGCATTACATGTAGCAGTGGAGGATAACTGTTGCAGTGACATTAACACACCCACAATGAAGGGGAAAAAAAAAAAAAAAATCAGTGGAAGATAACTTGTGGATGTTTCTCATTTACAGTGCATGTGCTATCCTAAGCCACATTGTTCAGCACCAACAGAGGAGTTTGTGAAATCAACGGTGACATTTAAAATGGTTGCATTTCCAAGTTGAACCATATGCAGAAGCACTGAGCAGGTTCTCCACTACCTTTTTAGTTTGCCAAGGCATAAAAACTTCCAGCATCTTGGAAATCTTTGGTTTCCTTGGAGGAGGCTTTGATTTATTTATTTTTAATCGATGATTACTACATCAATTCACTGAAATTCAAAAGACTTTTTATTCAGCCACTGCCACCAGAATGAGGACGTTATTCAGTCCCACACAGCCAGTATTTTTTCTAGCCAGGGATGTCAGTACAGCAGTGATGTGCCATACTGGCATTTCTAAAATTAGTGGCAAACCAATCATTCTGAGTTCCAACCTCTGCTCCTCGTGGTGTCAGTCAGACCACAGAGCCAAGGGACAATGAGAGACGCTGATGGGCAGAAGGTCTCATGGCTTTGTCAGAAGCATTTTTTGGCATTTTTGAATTACGAACTTCTGTGCAGTGAGTTTATTTTTAATTCACATCATCTTTACCAGAGGACCCAGCCAGCTTCCAGCTCAACTTACGTCATATGGAAATGAGACTATTTCCTCCAAGAAGAAACCCATTCAATATGCTGCTCAGAGCTGATAACTCATTTTTCCTTCCATTCACGTTGTCAATGATAACCTCCAATGTGTTAACAGGCTAGACAAGGATCACTCTGGAAAAACCATCTGTGGCTGAATCAAGAGAGGTGCTGGGGCTCAGCACTTTCTCCCTGAGACACAACAAACATCTTGCAGCACAACATGCTGATCTGTACATCACTGAAGGGATCTCTTCGAGCCCTGCAGGGTTCATCTAGGATTTCCCAATATTTTCCAGCTGAGAGTGAGGAGCACACACTGAGCAGAGGTGCTCCAATAGGAACACCTCATTCTTTTTTGTCAAGCACAGCATGCTGTTGTTAGGAAAGCTCTGCCACTAAGGGCTGGGCTGCAGCACAGCTCTGAAACCAAAGCATGACCCAAACTATCTTGATTGAGAAATGTACCTCTGAGTCATGTTTCCTCCTGTGCTTTCTCTTGCTTCTAGCTGGGAACAGCAGTGTGTCCCAGATCTATGTCAGCTCCTGTGGATCACATCAGACCTTCACAGTGCATGAGATGCACTGGCATAAGCTACAAGACGCAAAGATGAATTAAGCTACATCACTTTCTTCACATTTTCCTTTCCTCTACTATGTACAACATTAATAATAGTCTATACTGAGGGCAAACTGGGAGAGCTGCATTGCACAATTCTCTGTTCCCAACCACAACCCTAAATCCTTTGTATTTCCATCAAAGACGGAGCACTGCTGTTCAGTAGTCCAAGAAGGGCAGAGATAAGACAGACCACAGAGAGAGGAAGAGACTGAGCACACAGGCTTATTCAGTCTCCATGTCAGGGCCAGGGAAAACTGAGGGAACAGCAGAATTTAGGCAAGTGAATTAAGCAAGTAAAGCTAGATGGTGTCACATTTTTGCTTCCACCTCTCTAGCACTATGAGGGGAGTAGCACCCGTGCCCCAAAGTCAGTTGCACTTCGTGTTCCACTGTGAGTTGAATTAGAAGAAGTTGAAATACCAGCCCTGAGACATGGTGGCCTTTACCAGCTTTGTCTTCTCTCTCAGGGCTGGATGAGCAACAACTGTTTGTGTCCGCACATTTTGCTATCAGTAAGACCCACCTGGACTTGGAATCTACTCTCTAAGGAGGAGCAACAAAGCAGAGGCACAGTATGAAAGTTCTTTAATCTGTGGCCTCACTGAAGTCACTGCTAGCAAGGTTGCCATAGGGACAGCATTTGAGTGTCATTTCAAGGCAGGGCAGAGGGAACAGACTTCCCCCAGGCACCTGATTTCATACTTTGTATCTTCCTATACCACACCCTACATGGTTGAAACCTGACTTCTTAGGGAACATTTACTAACACTGAACCCATTGCTATCCCCTAGTGACACATTATAAACAATATTTTCCTCATTAATAACAAGGGACTTCATCCAAATAGACCTATGAGCTGCAATGACTGTGCGATCTTCTGCTACTTGAGATATACATTCATAGTTATGTCAGATGTAACATTTGCCTCCTCAATCATTCCAGCTTATACTATGACTGCACACTGCTAATAATTTCTTTATCTAGACTAAAAATAATTTGGGCTGAAAAGGAATCACATGAAGAATAATCTCCATCTAAAGGCTAATTTTAAGCTAGATTTCCTGAATCAGAACAGAGACAATGGCTTTCCTCTACCTAATCTATATTAAAAAAAAATAAAAAAATAAAAAAATAAAAATAAAAATAAAAAAATTAAAAGACTGAAAAAATGCAGAAAGTGTCCTGTATATTATATACAAACCAGAAAGTGAGAATTACAAAAGGTCTTGAGCTTTATAGCATGTTTCAGGGTAGTTTACTACAGGAGTCACAGAACTAAAGAAACGTATTGAAGAGAGGTGCCACAGGCCATGGGAGCAGAGAGAACAGATGTGCTCTTACTAAAACCATCACCCCACTGATGTTCCTTATCCAGCACTGTAAGTAGCCTGTTGCGTGCCTTAATTCCTCAGATCATGGATATCACATGGTAGTCACAGCTTGCAATAAAATTGTGCACATTCAATATTCCTAGAATATGTTGCTCCTTTCCTTTTCTTCTTTAGACCTTCCTCAGGATATGTAGCTAAACCAGAATCACATCAGGAAGAGAGGAAGGTTCACTGTCACCACAAAGTACGTTGCCCTCTGACTTCAGTTCGGTGGGTTCTGCCATGTAGGCCAGCAGCACCAACAGGTTTCAAACTGAAGACACCTCACATGCACAGGAAGATGGGCAGCTCACCTAAAATGGGCACCAAAACACCTATAGGACACTGATGCAGCACTCCATTAAGCAGCTACTAATGGGTTCACCACCCACAGAAACCTTAATTTCTCTCTTCTTTTTATTTCCTCTTTCACAGACAATATATTACCCATCTTTTTCCTTTCTGCAGCTTTATGTCCACCACTTCCTTGCTCCCTCCTCCAGCTTGGTTGTTATTTTATCATTATCAGTGGAGCCACTTCTTCCTGCACTATTTCTGCTCCTACCATACCCTAATGAATCACTGGCTTTATTTTTTAGATAGGCTTTTTATTTTTTTTCCTATTTGTTTTAATTATTATAGTTTTAATCAAGTGGGCTGAAAACCATTCTTTTTTTTCCCCTCCAGACAAGGCAGAAAACAGACAGGTCCATCTGTTCTTCTTGCATGATCAGTGGCAAAGAGACTACATAGACACCCAAAAATTACATCCCACTCTTCAGCACTGCTGACAGGTTTGAAGGACTGACCATATTGTAATCATAGGTACAGGCTGATATTTGTGCTCTGGGTAAGATAACATTGAGTTGGTGCCCTTTCCAGACAAAAGTAGAAGAAATATATATATATTTGTAATTATTGTCTGCCAATCAGTAGGACATCCAGCAACAATTTTTAACTACAGTCCTGCAAAGTTATGCAACATGATCTTTATTTTCTGCATGCACAAGGAGCTTGGGAGTCATCAGCAGGGCCTCAGTGGAACATGGGGTGAACCTGAGAGACACAAGTTGTTATTCCTGCAAGGCCTTCAACAGTGTGTTTAGGATGAGGCTCATCTCACTTACATTTAATGTTTATGATGTGGTTGTCTACATCTACGTCATGTATTGATGCTCCTACTATAGTCAAGGGAGATCTATTTATTTGATATCTCATCCTGCTTCTCAGGATGTGATTTATCAATGTCATATACTTCAGAATTAGTTCAACAATCACTAATACACCTATTTCTATGGTCTGTATCGATAGCTAAGGACGCTGAAATGACTTGACCACATTTAGATACCTCCATGGAAGAAGCCCACGTTCTCTCCCATGAACCCCAGCCCTACTATTACTGCTATTACTGATACAATGTGATGATAACAATCCAGTTAGGAAACAAGTGCATCTAATCTTCCCAAGTTACTTCATTTCTTTGTTTGTTTATCTGCTGTTAAATTAAAACACACACATTCTTAGTTAAAACTCAAAGTCGTGCTTAATTAACAGCCAAGAATTCCCTGAATTCTTGATCTAAGCCTATCTTTTGCAGCTAAGCTACAGCCTACAGCTTCTGTTTGGGAATTTCTCCAAACTTACTTTAAAAATGATAAGTGAAAAATTGAAGCTTTCATGTGCAAATTCTTCCAGTAGCTATCTGTTCTACTGCCAGACCTTACCTCTGGCCTGTACTTATCTTGCATAATCTTCCAACTAAATCATAATTTATGCAATTAGAAAGTCTTCTAATAACAAAAGCTAGCAGCTTTCATAGCCTGGAACAAGTACTGATGCAGCACCCAGATTAATGCATATAAGCACATTATCTATTTCAAGTTGCTTGGAAATTAACTCAAAGTAGAATACATGAAAACAAGCACTGCCAATGAGGATGAGCACTGACACATTTCCATCTGCCCCCAAACTCTTTTTGTCACTCATTCTAATAATGTTTTCTTTACAGTTACTGTATCCAGGAAGCTCTAAGTCATAACTCTCTAACAGAAGAGGCATCTTAGAATATTCAGTAAAATCCTGCTTTACAGGTGATAATGCTCTGCCTTCATCTCTGGGAGCAGGGCTGTATTCTCTTCTCAGTTGCTGGAATGTCATAATTCAGGCAGTAAGACAGAGCATTCAGCCCTGGCTATATCCTCGTTCACTAAAGAAAGTTGTCTGTGTCTTGTTACACCAGGAACTCTCATCCTTTTTTTTTTTCTTGGATGTCAACACTGGCAGCAAATGGAGCTGCAAACCAGGACTTTTATTGTTACATCACTCTGGGAACAACAGCTGGCTAAAGCTGATTATTAAGCAGCATGCAGATCTTGGGTTAGTTTGTGAGAGGTGCTCCCAAAGTCCTCCCTCCCACCACTGGGACAAGGAATGTTTATCCATTTCTGGATAAACTCAAGGGACAGACATTAGCTCAAACACACTGGTCCAGAGGGAGCACTTGAGTTCAGCATCAGGGATCTGTGCAACAGAAAAAGCAGCACTAGTGATAACAGGACATGAGGTGACTCAGTGAGAATACCAGTATCTAACCTACCTTGCACAATATGGACAATTCCTACTTAGAGCCAAATTTAATGCTGATATGAATCTCCTGGGTATGTTAGCACCATCTATGTAAGAAGCAAAACCAAAAAGACCAAAAGGTGAATATGTTTATGCAAGTCCAGGTAGGAGGCAAATTGTCACGTCAATCTGCAGTCAGTATTCAGGCCACTTGAATTTTAGTCAGACAGTAATGACTGAACTGTACAGTCATGGTGACATAGAGCATGAGAGTCAAGCAGCACAACTGGAGGAGTCCCACAGATACAAGTTAGACTCAATGATCCTTAGATCTCTTCTAACCTGGGATATTCAGTGATTATATGATACTGGCACAGCTGGAGGTTTCCATTTAGTGGTCATCTACCTGCACCACAGCAGTGCAGTGGTAAATACCACCAAAGGAAGAAGATGTGAGGAAGTGAGGAAGGAACAGGAAGAAAAAGATGAGAAATTCAGGAAGAGTTGTAGATGAGGGACAAGTTACTGAAGACTGAATGACTCTTCTTCGTGTATTTGGAGAATCTGATGAAAAAAAAACTGTGGAAATGTCAGAAATAGTCAGAAATTTCAGAAGTCCTTGGGAAAAGTTTTCTATTTTCAGTGAACTCTATTGATGATTACACTAAAGATTATTCCCAGTATTTCTCAGTGTCAGTACTCCAAACAAAGACAACATTGGTACTACTTAGCCTAACAGCAAGCAACCCTGTTTGTGATTAATATGAAAGTTGTCCCCCCATGCTGAGCTGCCCTGCATTGGTGCTACAATTCATTTTTGCTTATACATGTTCAGGACTGAATGGAGTGGGGGTTGAGGGGGGGAGGGGGAAGAAGACTCCCCCATGACTCAGGCTTGAAAGTCTTCTCATTATGAGAAATGCATAAAGCAACATATCCTGTGAAATAATAAATTAATTAATAATTATCACTCCTAACAATCTGAAGTGTAAAGATGCACTTAAATTAACATGACACAGACATGCTGAGCAAGCTGATTTGATTGAAATTAGCCCTGTCAGGCAGATTGGGCTGGAGACCTCTAACATACCGCTCTATACTAAATGGTCTAATTGTCAGCTTCAATGTCAGACGGGATCTACATCAAAAAATGGGAAGAAAGCTGGGGTTTTTCTTGCCCACATTCCCCATGCTGTCTGTATTTGTTAACCAAACTAACATTTATGAGTCAAGTGCAGTAATGCACTGAAACAGGTTTCCCAGAGAGGTGGTGGATGCACCATCCCTGGAGACACTCAAGGTCAGGCTGGATGGGACTCTGAGCAACCTAATCTCACTATAGGTGTCCCTGTTCATGGCAAGGAGCAGATGACTTTCAGTAGTCTTTTCTAACTCAAATGATTCTGTGATTCTATGATTTCATGATTCTATGAACTGCTCCTCTCTCAACTTTGGAGAGCAGGGAAGAAAGGAAAGATTTCATGTCTCTTTAAGCTAGCTCCTGAAGCAAAGGTAAGAAGCCTCAAACACCATGGTGTGAGTATGGCTGAATCCCCTGTGACCCTAGGACAAGCTGGTGCTCACTTACTGTCATGCCAGGACATCTCCTGTTCACCCATTCCTCAAGGTCTTTTACTTTGCCATGAATTAGTTTGTTCTGGCAGGGAATCATAGCAT
Organism: Coturnix japonica; assembly: GCF_054131305.1. NCBI lineage: Eukaryota > Metazoa > Chordata > Aves > Galliformes > Phasianidae > Coturnix > Coturnix japonica. The sequence continues at coordinate 7,414,784 of NC_140664.1, read as the reverse complement.
CACCAGGGTTGGAAAAGACCTAAAAGATCATCCAGTCCAACCGTTCACCTATTACTAATAGCTCCCACTAAACCGTGTCCCTCAACACAACATCCAGTCATTCCTTGAACACCCCCAGGCTTGGTGACTCCACCACCTCCCTGGGAAGTCCATTCCAGTACCTGACCACCCATACTGAGAAGTAATATTTCCTGAAGACCAGCCTGAATCTCCCCTGCCGCAGCTTGAAACCACTCCCTCTAGTCCTACCACTAAGGAACTACATCTTCAGGTGTGCCAGACCTTGACCTTGGCCTCTGACACTAATAGAATAGCAGTACAAAAATAAAAAGCTTTTGTGGTACATCCAGAAAACACTCATGCTGCAGCAGCCAAATCCAAGTGTTCTTCTAACTTTAATACATTTGTACTGACATGAATAAAGAGGTTGCTGGCTCAGTATTTCTGTGAAAACAAGCAAAATACAAACAAGCAGCTGCTAAAGGGATACATCACCACCTTAAAACACTTCCTTACATTAAGGCATTTTCATGCAATCAAATACCAAACTGATGATTTCAGTGTTAGGTTCAATTCTTGGTACCGATTCCAATAATGTATCCAAGCGAGTATGCCCTCTAAAAATACTGCTCACATACCTACAGAGTGTGGTAGACAGAAGTGCTGTCTGTTCATTGATCTAGGGAGCTGAGTGTTGAGGAAGAGCAATTTCAATGGACAAAAATTCAGGAACAGGAAGAATGTGGACTGCTGCTGGCAAGCTCCCACTCAGTAACTCCTGTGCCCTGGGGAATCACAGATGGCCACAGAAGGTGAGGGGAAAGCCAAGTTAATCACAGCCCTTGGACTGGAAGATCAGCTCAAAAGGAAGCTAACTGGGTTTGAACATAACCTCAAGATCAACTGCAATTGTGATTTTAAAATAAATCCAAGCAGCATCAAGAGCAAATATACAGGAAGGCTGATGAAAACAGAGCCCACAGCAAAACAAAGAACAAAAAGAAGGCAGAAAGGTAAACTCGAGATTCCCAACAAGGAGAAGATCTTAAAGCCACCAAAAACAGCAGTACAATTAAGATTCTGAAAGTGAAAACATAAACTACACTATCACACTTTTCTTTGGTATAATGTCAGGGATGAATGTAGGCCTGTCAGGTTCTGCAATAATAAGTGGCCACACATAAGCAGATCATGCAGAAAATCAACTAGTATTTTATGTAGAGCCTGAAATTAAATAAAACCCCATCTAACAGCAAGACTAAAATTTCTATTGCCTTCAAAGGCAGGACCCATCAGTCTCAAACTGTAGAAGTTTACCATAGATCAAGTCACCTCGACTTTCACTAAAGGCAATGGAGAGATTCTGAATGGAGTTGCAGCTGTGATTTATGTCCATGTAAAGCAGATCCCTACAACTGGTTGGATGAATTGCACCATAAAAATCTGTCAACTGTATTGACTAGACCTCCACTGACTATAAAGAGAAATGAAATACCTATTGCACACAAAGACCTGTATGTGTACATACCTAAATTCACTGAATTTAGTTGGTGTGATGCCGAGCTTCAAACCTCAGGTTGGGTAAAAAGTTTAATATCTGTCAGATGTATTTTGGTGTAGACAGCTAAATTCAGGTACATTAGGCGCTACAAGAAGTGATTAATCTCACCTATTTAGAACTATCTTCAGGATGAGATTAATTGCACTCTGGAAATTTCAATTTCCTATTTTTCTTCCATGACTACAAAAGGAGTCCATACAGCTCCTTAGATAAGGTACTAGATGAATGGATCCAATTGTGAATGTTGAGAAACAGCCTCTCAAATCCTGAAGGAAAACAGAAAAATCAGTTATTTCAAGAAATTCAGCACTGAAATAGTAACATCCTCAAGGATATATATATTATATGATGATACCACAGGACCTGACATGATAATGAAGCAACATCTAAAATGAGTAAGACAAAACCAAGAAAAATGTCCAAATATTAACAAAAAAGAAAGTAGCAATATTTTCTTCCATGTTTTATCAAATGGTAAGTTTAGTGACAAAATATGAATGGTCTCTTTCTCTCTGATTTCTACCACTGAAAAATTATTTTGCTTTGTTGACGTGGAGCTGAGGTATTTAAACGTCTGTGTGAGTCTTATCAACACAAGAAGTGTTGAAAATGAAAAGGCAAAAGCCTTGATAAAGTCCTGTGAACAGAAAGAGGAGAACATATTAAAAAAAAGACATGTTATCAGATATATAGGATAGACCAGAGATAATAGCTTTATGTAGTGCTGGGGAGGTCCAGGTTGGAAATTAGGAAAATTTCTTCTCAGAAAGAGCTATGAGGCATTGAAATAGGCTGCCCAAGGAGGTGGTGGAGTCACCATCCTTAGATGCATTCAAGAAATACACAGATGTAGCGCTGGTTGATGCTTTGACTAAATGATCTTATTTTCCAAAAACTTAATAATTCCTTGATCCTACGACACATACAGGGTAAAATCCCAGTAATTTGACTGGGGTATGATTTCCTGAGTTTTATCCCAAAGAAAAGCGTATTTTTGCACAGACTCAAAAAGGCATCCTCACATTGGTGAGATCTTGCATGCAATGATTATATCTCTTCTTGTAACACAAAGATACTCAGTACTGTTCTCTGCTAAGGATGGCCAGCCTGTGCCCCAACCACTAATCTCACTTACCTTCCCAGCAAGGAACCATCTGCACTCCTACAGGAGAGGTCCAAGGTCTGTAGCATCCAGTTGTCTCAGACTAAAGCCATGGTATGTGTCATCTAGGAATGCTGTGTTATCGGCCAGTGTGTGTCACTCCTTGAGAACATCCCCAGCATAGATTAGCCAATTAGTATAGACTTAATGGCTGCTCTAGGCACAGAATTAAATACTGCTGTATGGCAAGGCTGGTCCAGAGCATTAGTTCAGCACTGGTGTTATGGTGCAGATGAGATCTGATGTCAGATCAGGGAACCTTAACCACCTGCGTGCATTGATATTCTCCTGGCAACGTCTTACAAGCAGCAGTATTAGCAAGGGTAGAAGAGCAAATTCCAGTTCTTATAATTGCTTTCCTAAATTAATTCACCTGTAATTTCAATCAGCTGCTCTTGACATTCCCTCCTCAAGGTGTAATCCCTCCTCATAAACACTCAGAGCAGTGCACAGAGAGGCATGAGGGGAAAAAAGATAAGCAAAGCTGATGCTCTACTGCTGAGAGCCTGGTGGGCAGCTCCCCTCCATGCACTTCAGGGATTTCACTGTCAGTCTCTCAACAGCTGTTCTTGATTCTTCTCCATTCTCACTGAAACTTTCAGATTCTCTGTATTTACAGTCAGTGGAAAATATCCTGCAAAGAGTCCTCTGCTTTAGGATGAACGTCTGTCCTTCATCCACAGTTGGGTATAGTCTAATAGCTATAGTCTAAATCTAATGGCTCCTATAAAATACATAAGAACTGGGACTTGGATGGAATGGAGCATTTAAGCTTTCAACAGTGTTTTAGTTCCGCTTTGGTGGTGCGTGACACTAGGAACACTTAATTGTTACACGAGTTACACAATATGTCAAAAGCATGAAAAATTCAAGATGGAAAAATAACCAGAAACATACCACTGAACTAAGCAGACAAACATTGTCCAACACCAAGGTCTGAACAAAAGGAAATTAGGAAATATCCATTTTCTGAACATAGATGCAGTGTCTGATGAAATCATTCCAGTGTTAATTCAGGTGATTAGCAGAAACCAGATGCAATTTAAAACTGGTTTCTGAGCTATAAATAAAGACATAACAAATGATATTGCATTAACCAGGAAGGGGAGAAGTTGTTGTTTTGAATGTATTTTCTTAATTCTGGTCTTATTAAATGCTTCCTTAATGACCTATAAAAATAATTAAATTGAATGTTAATAAAATTACCAGATACCAATCTGGAAGGTGATCAAAACACCAGCGAGGACAGAAGAAAGTAAATATGGACAGCATCTGAGATTAGAAAACAATGCAAACTAATACAGCTTTGCAAGGGAATACATAACACATCTGCACAGCTCTCAGCAACAACCCTGAAAATGTGATGGACCAATGAAATGCAAGTATTTGGGAAAAAAAAATAAGTCTAGAAAGCTAAAAGAAGCAAAATGCAACAGCTGACACAGACAGGATTAGGATTCCTCCATTGTCAATGAATACAATAGACTGCCATACACCAGCAATATAGAAGAAAGAAATTAGGAAAGACTGTGGCAAGATGAGTGTTTGCAGAAGTGATACACACAGTGATACTAACATCAGGGTCTCAGCATCTCTCCAAACTGAGATTTAGCAGTGTTGGAGATATGCAACTCAATTTCAGAGTGGTTTATAAAACCTACCCACAAATCAGGGAAAGTCAGAACCTCTAATGAGATCAAGGTGCTGTCTGGTAACTGTAACCAAAGGTGTTTCTTAAAGTATGGGATGAATCCTGTGGAGAAGTGTGGCTTAAGAGGATCTTACCATGTCCAAGCAGGGCAGCAGGTTGGTAATGCAGAAGATGATACCTAGTGATGCCTTCCACCAACTCTCAGTTATACTTTTCATTGTCACTGTGGGTAGGTTTCTCCTGACTGCTGTGGGACCTTTCATTTGCTCCAAGTTAAACATTCCTTAAGTAGTTTACTTGCTTAAGGCTGGAAAAGGCAATTTACTCATTTAACAGCCTGAAAGTTCTCCCAAAGTGCTTCTTTCTTAAGTAGGTTACCATGAACCTAAATATCCCTGGGCATATCCCTCCCTCCACAGAAAATGCTAAGTTTCCCAGTTTTCACCCTAAGACAGGAGGAGGCATATACGTAACAGCTCTTGTGGACCATACTCCTTGTAAAGCTATTAATATTTAAGAACTCCATTTTAATAAAGTATCTGTCAGAAGCAATAGCAAAAGCAATGTCTCCATGGCTCCATTCCTTCTGTAAAGTCCCATGTATAAGAATGAAACATAGCATTATTAAATACAATAATAAATATAATTATTTTTCTATACCATAGAAGGCTGATCATAGTAGTGTCCAAGCACACAGCTACCTAGCTATGTCTAAGGTCACTGATCAATTACACTTCAAAACAACGTGTACAAATTATCTTAAAACTTACTTGACAGATTTTGCTTGGAAAGCTTCTTAGAGTTGTTAAATTAGATTCAAACTACTCGAGTCTAGACCTTGTCTTTGAATGTGCATCGTCATCACTTGACCCTGCACACACATCAGTGCACAGTTTTGTACCTTGGCTTAATCTATGAATACAGAGTATCTTGTCAAGTCATGTTTGAAGACAAAGAGCTCTGAAAAAAGCACAAGATGCCAAGTGACTGACTAGCCTCTGATGTGATGTGTGGGAGAAGCATGTCCTGCTGGGGCCCTGGACAGGTTGATCTGGTAGGTGGCAACCCTGCCCATGGCAGAGGGTTGGAACTGGGTGGGCTTTAAGGTCCTTTCTAAGTCAGGCCAGTCCATGATTCTGTGATTCTCTGCCACATCATCTTGGTCAAAAGGAGGATATTTGGGACAGCTTAGTTCCATAGAAATTACAGCAAAGACACTGACTTCTGAAGAGCTCGTTGCTGGCAGAGTTGATGGCAAGGGGCTCCAGTGTTGGTGGTAGTTCAGATGCTCACCAGTGCCTCACCGGACACATCTGATCTCATCACCTGCCCAAATGAGGCCACACTGATACTTCACTTCTTCCAACCTGCAGACAGACACTGAGGTACCTTCATCCTTGAGGATTAAGGGACACAGAGAAGCACATCTGCACTACTCTCCCTTGAGCCATTCAACATGCCGGTCTGAGTGGACTCACAGGCCTCAGCACAGCCACACCAGTAAAGGTGTTCAGAGACATCTCCAATGACTGCAACTTCATTGTATCTTACAAAGTATACAGCAGAATTTATCCATGCATTACAACAGATTAGCATAAATAATTAAAACGGAATTTGCACTGGTGAATGGATAAGCAAAGGGCACTTACTAATGGACCAAGCTTGCTCTCTTGCACCAGAGTATTCACTTAGAGACAAGTCCATGCCAAAGAGGCCAAGGAAGGGCTTACATTTATCTTTCTCATTACCCAAACACTGTTCCCAAATCACCTAGTCCTCTGGCACAGGCCAGTAACTCAGCACATTTGCCACAGGGCAAAGAGGAAAATCCCCAGACATCAATCTTTCCATCTCTACTCAGCACTGGTGAGGCCGCACCCCGAGTATTGTGTTCAGTTTTGAGTCCCTCACTACAGGAAAGACACTGAAGCACTGGAGCATGTCCAGGGAAGGGCAGCGAAGCTGTGAAGGGTTTTGAGTACAAGTCTTATGGGAGCAGCTGAGAGAAATGGGATTGTTTGGTCTGGAGAAGAGGAGGCTCAGGGGAGACCTTATCACTCTCTGCAATTACCTGAAAAGAGGTTGTGGTGAGGTGGGGGTTGGCCTCATCTCACAGGTAACAATAATAGGATAAGAGGTAATTGTTTTAATTTGCACCAAGGATGGTTCAGATTAAGTATCTGGAAAAACAGCTGCTCAGAAAGGATGGTGAGGTATTGGCATAGGCTGCCCAGGTAGGTTGATAGAGTCACCATTCCTGGAGGTGTTTAAGAGAAGAGTGGATGTGGCACTGGGGGACATGGTTTAGTGGGCATAGTGGTGATGGGCTGGTAGTTGGACTATGTGATCTTAATGGTCTTTCCAACCTTGATGATTCTGTGATTCTTAAACCCCAGTGCACTTTTCCATAAACAGCCCACCCAGGTTCAGTCATGCAAAAGGTGCATTTCGGTGCTTCCATGAAACACTGATGATTTGACATCCCACATGCTTCTGCCTCCTCTTGTTCCAGGTGCTAAGCGCTACTGAAAGGTGGCTGGATGGCAAACAGGCATTCAAGCATTCCCTATGATTTTCCTCTCCCATCAGCAAGAAGGCCACAGTGAACTACACCAGCAAAGCACAGCCAATATTGCACAATTCTCAAAATAAAAAAGGAAAAGAAGGGGAAGGGGAAGGGGAAGGGGAAGGGGAAGGGGAAGGGGAAGGGGAAGGGGAAGGGAGGAAGGGAGGGAGGGAGGGAGGGAGGGAGGGAGGGAGGAAGGAAAAGAAAATGCAGTCCCAAACCTCTTCCTTGTCTTATTTTTCTGTGAAAGTAAAGGCTGCAATTGTCTCAGGGGATGGTACAAAAATAAGAATATCTCCTAGTTACCTCCCCTTCAGACTCTTCAAATTAAAGCAGGTTGAAAATTTACCAGAAACTGCCATTGCAAAGTTGAGCTGCATTTTGTTTCTTTGCTGGAGTCTCTCTGTTATCCAACACATCATTTGTGCTTGCAATTAAAAATAATCTAGAAAATCAAAATCTTACTTGCTTTTATTTTGTCAATTCATTCTGTGCATAAAGAAAGTGTTTAGATGTTTTGTAAGCAGTGCTCGGGTTGGTCTCCATGACCAAACCACTCATCCTGTGAGGCCTAGCAGCAGGGGATTCCTGCCATATATTGCACTGCTCATCGCACACAATCCATCAGGGGAGCTGTAGTTACAGCTACAGGGAGAGTAGCTTAGAAAAGAGCAGGGAGAGACTGTGGCCTGACCTGCAGACCTCAGGAGCCATTTCCTAATAAAACATCTCAAAGATGAAAACGGGTTTTTTTGGGGTTTTTTTTTTTTTTTTTTTTTTTTCTTTAATGTATACGTGCTTAATTTTTCACTGCAAGTATTCAGGAGTTCAGCTTTGCAGTGGTAATTTTTTTTCATAGGACAGTCCACATTTTCTCTTACAAACAACCCCATTGCCATATTGCCAGGGCAATTCAAAGAAGCTGACTGTTTCCTTCACCTTTTGGAAACATCTAAACATCTATTCCCTGGATATTCTGCTAGGCAGAATTTTCCTAATGTGTGTTAAGATCCTCTCTGCCAGGCCATCAAGAATGACTCCCTTTGTCCCCTATATCTTTGTCCCCAAGGCCTGGTGGCCTGATCGTGTGTTTGTATTCTGATTCAATAGAATCAATTATTTCAGTAGATCCAACCACACCTAGAGCAAAGCGTTTACAACAGGAGCTGCTCCAAACCTTATTTATGTGCACATGAGACATGTGAAGGATCATGAGCCCCTTCTAGCCATATGGGCAACACTGTGTAAGTCAATGGAATCCCATCTATACTACACTTTTAAAAGTTCTGGAATCCAAAGCTTAGTTGTGGAAATCTTTGCAAGGCCCCTTCCTGCTCCCACTCAAGTTCCCTGGTGTGTCCTGAAAGATGTGACCCTTTTCCATCAGCAGCTTCTCACCTCCAGAATCCTCAGATACAGAGCACTGAAGCATTTGTATCACTTCTCCTCTCATGCGTTGGGTTTATAATGAATCCATCGCATTTACAGATGCTGCAATCCCTTTTGGTCTCCAGTTCTACAGATATGTGAGCAAGCACCTCATTATTGATTTGGTTGTACTACAAAAATGTTGGTACTCAAAAAGTTACTCTGAATGAGATGGTATGTGGTGTTTTATTAGGATAAATGGGACCTTTATTCATAAGTAAAATGGCAGATTTGTGGATTTTGCAGAAAAGTTGGTGATCTCTCACCAACCCAAAGGATGTTGTGAAATGTTCTCATGTGAAAAGCAGCCAAGACTGCAGGCCAGAACTGCACACTGTCACAACAGCACCTCCAACGTGAGAGGGACTCCATTTCAGAAGGAAAAAGGTTAAAAGACAATTCATCTGAGAAAAGAAAAAAAAAAAAAAAAAAAAAGAACAAAGACTTCAAATGTCAGCATGGAATAATGGAATACTGCTTCCCTGATGCACTGCTCCTGCTCTTGATCAGGTCATCGCTCTTCAGTCACAGGAAGGTCTCAACACACCCTTCCATCACTTTCAGCAAGTTTGTTTTGTAGGGTTTGATCCTACAGCAAAGTAGGAATCCACACCTTCTACTGAGTTCAAAAGGTGATGAGATTGAGCACACCAGTCTCACATCTTGGTGTTTTGCAGCACAGTGTGTCACGAAGGAGCAACTGGCCATGTAGAACATTAGGTCCATTCCTAAGGAGTAGATGATTCTAAACCATTAACATTTTGATTGTTCTACAAATCCACACTGTGTTAACAATCTTAGGGGTAATCTCACACCTAGAGAGATGGCTAAAATGCATGTTGTAGCTTGGGATTTTTCATACCCATATGAAAGCAAATCAGCTTATCTGGACCTTTCTAGACCCATCCACCACCTTTTTGCTCCCTAGTAGCCTGGGTGTGGATTTGACCTGACTGCCTCAGCTGTCCACAAACAGACATACCAAGCACTCATAAGGCTCTGGTGTTTGCCGATGCCTCATTTATGCAGCCTGCATGGGCTGACCATGCAGGATGAGCCAGGGTGCAAATCCATCCAGACACGGCTCACCCCAAGCAGGAGCGGTGTTATGCAATGCTGAGCACAACCCTACAGCAAGGCTCGCTACCAAACAGCCTCCCCCATCACAGCATCTTTCCCCAATCCCAAACGCTGCCTCATCCTGCCTGGCATTTCAATTTTTCCTAAAGCAAAAAGGGGCTAAAAAGTGAGGAAAAAATGTGACAGGAGACCACATTTTCACAGAAATCCAACTGGAAAGCAAGAACCTTTGTCCCAAGACACACTTTATGAAAACATTGAAAAGAAGGGGGCAGCAATAGGTGAGTGGTACATAGCAGCACATCAGTAATGCTGCTTTTCGCTCCTTGCCCAGGGCTCAATCCCTGCAAACATTCACGAGGAAATTCGCCTGAAGGTAAAATCCCAGCCCCGTACTCAAGGTGTTTATTTACAAATGCAAGACAGCATCAGTGAGGAGGGCTTCCACAGATCCAGCTCCAGGCTCCCAGCCCATACACCCTACAGCACTTTAGCAAACAAACCAATTTCAGAAATCACAGTTAAATCCTCTATTACACAGAACCCTGTGTGTGTTACAGCATTAAAGAACAGCAGCACCACTGTGAGCACTGATAGTCCCTTGGGTTTTTCACACACGTTCACAACACTAAAGAACACTCTAATATGAACAGGACTCTGCCAAATTCATTGCATGCCGTACGCGGACTTATTTTCCTATATTTTTACGAAACCTTAAGGGGATCGGAATTTTTAGGAAGGCAAAACAGCAGTGCCTGACTCATCCCCTTTGGGCCAGAAGATGAGTTTGCTCCATCCCTGACTGCTGGCGATCGGCTTAACTTTCTGGCGGACAGTGCTGCAATGCCCCGGCTTCGTGCACCACAGGGTGACTGATCCTTACCGGACCAAAACCCCACGGATTTCATCTGACACTTTTTAAGAGCCGGCTTACCCGGGGTTTAGAAAACCGACTTCATCCACATGTAATGCTCTACGCTGAACTGAAGCCGGCAGTGTCCCCTTAAGCACTCTGCGCCTTAAAGCTGCTCACAGCTCGGTCCCTATAGCCGAGTGTAAGAGGCACGCGTTTGAGCACAGCGACGCGGGGGACATGCCAGAGGGAGCCCGAGCCTTACGAGATGCTCACTTTGGAAAACCCGGTGATAGAAAAAACATTAAAATAATAAGAATGAAAAATATATATATATACATCAGCACATCCCACAATAAGCTCCTTGCCATCCCCCCGCTGCTGGGAGCGAGTCGGAGAAGGACAGAATCACAAAAGTCCCCCGGTCGGGAATGATAAAGCAAAACGGCGCATCCCCCCGGGCAGCCCCGCTCCGCGTTACTCACACGAAGCCGTGGTAGAGCAGCGCCCAGCCGCGGGGTCGCTCCAGGGCGTCGTAGATCAAAGTTTGGATCCGGCGATACTTGGCGTGGTTCCTCTTCACCGGACGGCTCAAGGGGGTCTTCGCCAGCAGCCCCAACCCCGGAGGGCTCCGCTTGCCGCCTTCCTCCTTCCCACCGCCTTCCAGCAGCAGCGTCCCGTCGCGATCGGCTCCGGAGCCCAGGGCGAGCGAGCCCTGCTCGGGGTCCCCTCCGCCGCCGCCCGCCGCCCGCCGCCCCTCCGCCGCCCCTCCGGCCCCGCTACCGCCCGCCGCGCTGCGCCTCGCCTTCAGCCCCATGGTGGGCGCCGGGCCCCGGAGGCGAGCTGCAGATCGGCGGCGGCAGCCCCGGGAGCCCCAAGGCCATGATCTGAGCTCCCCGCCCCTCCCCCCACCCCCCCTCCCCGACAAGGATTTCTTTACGGATTTATATATATATATACATGGGAGTGTATATATATATATAAATATATATATATTTATAAAACGAGGGAAAAAAGGGGCAGCAAATGGGGTGGGGGGGAGACGGTCACATCCCCCTCAGGTCATCCCACCGGCGGGCAGCAGCACCTGGGCCGGCGCAAGACAGGGAAATCATCGCGGAGTTTATTTACCAGCCCGATGCCCGAGCCTCTTCCTCCCCCCATCCAACCCCCCCCCGCCTCCTCTTCCTCCTCCTCCTCCCAGCTCCTGCCTTCTTCCCCCCCCCCCGCGTCCCTTCTCCCCCCCCCAACCCCCCCACCCGCCTTTCTCCGAGCCCTCACGTTAGGGAGTGGCCCATTGTATGCAGGCAGCAAATAGCCCGGCGCCCGCCCCCAGCTCCCCCAGTCCCGGTTGTCTGTGGTCGGCTGCTTGGGGCCGCGGGGCTGTCCCTATCGTCCCCCACCCCCCACCCCCGGCTGCCAGCCCCCTGCTGGGGCCGCCGAGCGGGGAGATCCCGGCAGCGAGAGGGAGGGGAGCCCCCTCCGAACACCCGGGGAACCCCCGCAGCATCACAGCCCACCCCGCCTCGTTGCGGCTGGAGGGGAGGGAGGGGAAGGGGAGGGCATCCCCGGCCCCCCGCGGGGGTTTTCTTTCGCCGCCGGAGCAGGAAGGAGGGGAGGATGGGGATGAAGGATGCCGGGAGAGGAGGCTGCGGGCTCTGCCTCGCCGATGCGGCTCGCTCGGAGCCGAGCAAGCTTCCACTCGGGGAAGGGGTTTGGGGGCAGCGCGGCCGTGCATCTTCCAGCCGCGCCTGGCTTTGGGTTTCGGCACGGCTCTCCTGCAGGGGTTGCTGGTCCTGCTGCCGTAAGATAGGCTGCGGTCCTCTAAGCAGTCGCCAAAGTGGATGGCTGTATGTGGGAGCAGAGCCGAGCACAGCTACAGCTCCTGCCCTGAGCCATGGACCTCAGCTGAAGCCCCCATCCTGCTCCGACATCGGTAGCAGGACCCAAATCCAGAAGGGATGGGATCGTCAGCCCTTTTAGTTTCCCGGCTGCAAGGAAGCCAAGATGTGCTTTGTGCTCCCTGCAGCCCTGTTGCCCTGGGATATCTGTCACAACACCGCAGCAGAATCCCCTTTTTCTCTTAGAGCTGATCCGTGAAAACCTCCCTGCAGAGCTGAGTATTCATACGGCTGCACCTTGGTGGGATACAAAGGGTCCAATCTAATCCTTCTTCCTTGGCTGCTAATAATAATTAAATAAAAGAGACAAAGCCTTACAGATTGCGTGTTGTTTCCATGAGAAGCCCCCCTCCCCCATCTGGGGGAGTTTTCCTGGTATCTCCTGAAGAGATGCCAACAAACCCAAAAAGCCCTTCCAGACACACAGGGAAACAGATTTGCCACCTACTTGAGCAGCTCCCGTGCTGCTTCCCAAAGGATTTCTGCTCAGAGCCATCCTTCTATTTCCCAGAGCTGGAGGGAAGACACATGAAAAGACATCTGGAGATGAAGGGGCCGCACTTTTTCACACCTGCTCCAACATCTATCGGCATCATCTGAATATCATTTGCAGCCATATTAACGATGAGGGCTGTGGGAGGCAAGGAAGTTCTGTTAACTGGGCTATTTATCTCTCTCCAGCTCCTGTTCCACCTCAGTACAACAGTGATGATACTTCCTAAAGCCACAGCGGAGCTATCAGCATTAGCGGGGATGTGTGGGGCATGAAGAATTACATCACACAACCCGCTATGCCTTAACCTGGCATTACACGGGGAGAAGTGGGAGGCAAAGGGGGAAGGGGAGGAAATTTATGGCCGACCAGTTAATCACAGTTTTGAACCACAACAGTGAATGTTCAGTGTGAAATGGGGATGATGAGTTATTTTCACGAGGGTGCAGTAAATTATTTTCATTAGCCAAGGGCTGCACCAATGTCAGATAGCAATGGGTGACTGATGGGCAAGCTCACCAGCCTATTTGGCTTTTGTAGGCCTTATGCTAGAGACACAAGGTTTTCTGTCCCAATTACAAGCTGTTTTGTGTTGTTTTTTTCTGTCAATAGCATCCTCCAAAAGGTCTTAGGCATTTCCAAGTTCCAAATTAACACCATGCAAACTCGCTATTAGGACCATGTTTGGTTGAGTTTCCATCTTTTGAAACTTAAAATACCATTGCTTAGGGTCAGGAATTTTCCTCTCCCTGCTCCATCTAGGATAACTGTTGCACAGAAGTATCCACACTGTCTGGAAAGCAGTTTAGTAAAGGGCAGTTAGCTAAAGCCTTCCATCTGAGTGCAAAGATACCCATTGGTTTCATTGGTCTCTGAATCAGATCCTATAGCAGTGCTGCAGAAAATGGTGCTTGGGCCCGTAGTCCCATTGCACACCTGCTGGCACAAACCCCCACCAACTTCAAAGGGAGCATGGACAGATGGAGCACTCCAGGCTATGATTTGGTTTGATGAGCAATTACGCTCCATTACTATTATTTATGATGTGTTGCTGGCAGCACTCGATGCACACAAGTTTGATATCCACCTCCTTGGCTGACACTGGAGGGCTTTGTAATAATCGAAAGCAAGTGGTTCTGCTGAGCTGCAACGTGCAGCCAGAAGGCTGCAACAGGCTCTGCTGGGGGAGTGCGGAGGGACCACTGATAAACATCTCCTGTGGGTCATGCTGGCCTTTGTCAGATAGAAGCTTTGTTCAGTCAGATAGGTGGCAATCTAAAAGTAGAGGAAAACAAGACAGGATTGCATCTGCTGGTCAAGATAACACGGCTGTGTCTTGGCTTATTCATAGATCAGCTGAATTATTATTATGAATGACAAAGCACAGGACCACTTGGTAAACCACAAACACACATTATGTTTTAGTAGACTCACATGTACTTTCATCTGGAACATCTGGATCGTGTTTACAAGAGGAAAGATGTAAATATAAATTCAGGGAAATTCAGTTACTCTGTAAAAACCTTGCTAGTGCACAGACCAAAAGTGCTCATGAGCAAAGGGGAGAGGAACTAGCCCTTAATAAAATGGGCAAGGGAGTGAGGAGTGAGGACAGTCAAACTGTCCATAGCACAGCTGAAACTGTCATTAAAATGACATGTTCTATTTCAGTAGGGCATGTCCTGAGAAAGGTGCTGAAGAGCAGAACCAATGGGATCATTCTCAGAGATGAAGGATTTGAAGCATGAGGACCTCCTAACCTAGCAATCCCAGATAGAGCATGACCCGGTAATGGAGGGTAAAGACATCTAACTGCAGAGGTAGGTGGGATTTCAGTTTCAGTGTCAGCACGGTGTTGGTGGTGTTGAGTATTTTTGTCCTCTCTATCCCTCTGCCAGATTTGCGGTGTTTCAGGGCATCTCTTTTTTCACAGAGAGTGCAAAGTCTGAATCCCATTTTTGGCTGCTTTCTAACACCAACCTCCACTCAACCCTTAATAGATGCTGCATCAAGCACTGTCATGTTCTCATCTCCAAAGATTTCAGAGAAGTCTCTCCATCCACACACAAACCTACCAACCCACCTCATGGTCCTTTTCGAGTGTTATAACTGTCAGTATGTCCACAAAGTGAACCTATGTACCCGCCTGCATCTGAAGGCATCAGCCTGAAGAAGAGAAGGCTGCGATGTGACCTGATAGAGGCATTTCAGTATCTAAAGGGGAGCTACAGGAAAGACTCTCTTTAGCAGGGTCTGTGGTGATAGGACAAGGGGGAATGGTTTCAAGATCAAAGAGGGTAGATTTAGGTTGAATATAAAAAAATCTTTTAAAGTGAGGCTGGTGAGGCACTGGAACAGGTTGTCCAGTGTTGTGGTTGATGCCCCATCCCTGGAGACTTTCAAGGTGAGGCTGGATCAGGCCCTGGGCAGCCTGCTCTAGCTGTGGTGTCCCTGTTCATTGCAGGGGAATTGGTCTAGATGGCCTTCAGAAGTCCCTTCCAACTCTAAAGATTCTATGATTCCAAGATCAATGACAAATTAAGACTACAAGTACAGAATAGCACCAACACCTGGCCCATTCTTGCAACAGGAGCCTTCAATCTAGCCATAAGAGATCCTGAAGCTCCATGGAGGTTGATTTCTGGGGTTGCTGCCCCAAACAGCACTGTGCTGCTGCAGTGCCATTGTTCTAACACTCAGTATAGCTCATGTATTGCAATTTCAGTGTTCAACAGCAAAGATATGCTCACTTTTCTTCTCTCATTTCTTCTCATCCATCTTCTCCTCCTTCCTTACAGTTAAATACAATTAAATATCTTTTGTTGTTGTTGTTGTTGTTACAACTTTTATTTATTCATTTATTTATTAGGGTTTTTAATGCTTAGCACTGAGGAAATATAAGCTGTGGCTATTGCTTCTGCCTGCTAAATGGACACAAAATGAAGCCCAACAGTCCATCAATGAAACAGCCTGCAGACATGCACAAAACACTCCCAGACTTTGGTCTGAAGACATAGTTGCAAGTTTGATCTTTATTTTAAAAGCTATGACCTAGTTTAAGCCAAAGTTACAGTCTGTGATCTGCAGATGGTCCAAGTGATCAAAATGTCACCTTCTGGCTTCCTTCTGTGTGACCTCCAAGAAATCAGGCCAGGCAAAAGAGCACACAAATGACTTATTGGGGAGACTGACATCAACATCTGCTCCTTGAAACTGCCCATGGAAGCAAGGAGTTGATGCTCATGAAACCTTACAGCTGTGCAGAAAAATAAAAGGTAGCTATGACAGCCAGCTCTTCCTTCCCCAGACTGCAGATAAGACTGATGAAATTAGCTGCTGCTGCCTCAAGCTGTTTTCCTTTTCTCTGCAGCAGCAAAGCGCAGCTGAAAACCAGAGCCCATAGTAACACCTGCTTATGGACTGAGGAGCTCCAGGGCTGGTGCTGGTCTCTAGGCATTAAAGCCCATCCATTTGTAGGCCTGTCCTTTTCTCCCTCTTTGTACGTTTTCTAGAGTGATTTCACTCATTCCCTTGGAAATTGCTCTGGCTTTACAACTAGCAAGTGGCCAACATTTGGACTTGACATTTGACATCATCTTGGTGTAACAGAAGGATATAGGAAACAGGAGGAAATAAAACTTGTTAGAAGATATATATATATGTATGTGTGTGTGTGTGTGTGTGTGTGTGTGTGTGTGTGTGTGTGTGTGTATTTAAATACATCCATAGAAAAGATGCTCATATGAGGAAGGGACTCCAGGTCTGCTGGTCTGAGAGAAAGCAGGTTGGATGTTCCCTGGATTTCAACTGCAGTACCTCTGATCTGGAAGAAAACCCAGAAGTGGAAACCAGTACACAGAAATAGGACAAGAGATGATGGCTTCTGGTTGTGGCTGGGGAGGTTTGGGTTGGACAGTAGGAAAAATGTCTTTTCTGAAGGAGTGGTGAGACATTGGAACAGGCTGCCCAGGGAGGTGGTGGAGTCACCGTCCCTGGAGGTGTTCAAGAAACATGGAGATGTGGCAGTAACTGACATGGTTATGGTGATGGGTAGATGGCTGGATCAGGTGATCTTAGTGGTCTTTTCAGCCTTAATGATTCTGTGTAATTACCCGTGTCACATCTCCTCTCTCAAAGCTCCACCACTCAGTTATCATTAAAGCACTGGATGGCCTCCTGTGCTATTCAAGGCAATGGGAGACCAACTGCCAGATGCCATTGGCTCTACTACCCACTAGATCCATGGGAAAACAAAACAAAACAACAACAACAACAAAAAAACAGAGTATTAAAAAGACAATAAATCTTTCCCTATATAAATTATGGTATGGACAAAAGAAATCAATAAAATATATCTTCACAGTGTCTCAATGCCATTAAAAGATTATCTCAAACCAATCAAAACAGAATCCATAATTCACCCATGCTCACTCCCATGGATCCATGGCACAATACAGAAAGAATGTGTGCATCCAGAATCTTGTACCATCATTTCACATAGTCCTGGTCTTTGAGGCAGGAGAAAGGCCTTCTAATCTTGGACTATCTTAATCTGTGACTTTCTTGAAAAAAACACTTGTCTCAAACTTTTTTGTTTCTCAGCCCACTGAGCAGAGCACACAGCCTTTTCAGGATATTGGATTTGCCTTATCGCAATTCACTTGCAGGCCCAGGAGACAGGACAGCATTGCAACATTAGAAGTCAAAGGGCCTGAAAAAAATAACATATTTATTCAGGGAGGGAAAGCAAACAAATAGCGGTGGGTCTTCATGCGTCTTTCATATTCCCTCATCCCATCTCATGTTTTATGACTTTCCCTCAGCTGTGTGGAATTTCTCACGTTCCATCCTGACTGTCAGTGAAAGAAAGCAAGGCGAGATCTCACCTCCACATCACAGGGTCAACCTGAAATCCTGATGTTTGAACTCTCAATGCTGAAAATGACAGCTCTGAAGATTATGTTGTGGAATTGTTACTAGCTGAAATTATTTTTCTGTTTATTTTCAGATAGTTTTCAGGGTTGCAGATTGTGCCTAATGGAATATAATGTCTAAGTGAATCTATCTGTCAGACATCTTCTCCTACCATGGAAATAATGAATTGAGAAAAGAAGATTCAGAAGTGATCTGATCAATGTTAATAAATACCTTAAGTGTGGGAGTCAAAGGGACATGGCCAACCTCTTTTCAGCAGTCTGTGGGGGCAGGACAAGGGGAAATGGCCATGAACTGGAGCATAGGAAGTTCTGCACAAATGTGTGTAAGAACTTCTTTACAGAGAGGGTGATGGAGCACTGGAACAGGCTGCCCAGGGTGGTTGTGGAGTCTCCTTCTCTGGAGATATTCAAGACCTGACTGGACACCTACTGGTCCAGGGAGCCTGCTTTGTCAAGGGGGTTGGACTTGACAATCTCTGGAGGTCCCATCCAGCCCCTAAAATTCTGTGACTCTGTATTGTCACACAAGGAAACCACTCACGGATATCCTTTACACTTAGTACTTTTAAACAAGGAAATACCCTCCCTTCACAAAATAGTATCTCTTGGGTATTTCCTGGAAATCTTTATCCAATGCTTCTACTTTCTACATAAACAGAATGGTTACATGGCATGACTGTGCAGCCTGGCCTAGTATTAAATGTGGAGGTTGGTGGCCCTGCCTATGGTGGGGGATTTGAGGTTCATGATCCAGATTCATGATCAGATCTACTGAAGTGCCTGGCATGTATTTTAATTTCAAAGAACTTAACCCAGATATGTGCTCCGATTCACAAATATCAGCCCTTCCCACATGAAAGCCAACTCT
This sequence comes from Coturnix japonica, assembly GCF_054131305.1. NCBI lineage: Eukaryota > Metazoa > Chordata > Aves > Galliformes > Phasianidae > Coturnix > Coturnix japonica. The sequence continues at coordinate 7,396,284 of NC_140664.1, read as the reverse complement.
GATTTGCAGAGCCATCCCATCCCAATTTCGTATTCAGCCCTTCAGAGTAGAACATCTTTTGAAAGAGGCTGTGAACTGGCAATGACCCTGTTGGCAAAGTTTGTGCCCACAATCTTTGGTAGACTCCAGTCCGCCAAATATGCCACTTATCACTTTCCCCTAGCACAGCAAGAAGTTGTGCTGTGTTAGGACAGCTTCTGGCTTCACATATGAAAAAGATGTAATCTATTTCCAGCCTCTCTCTCCCTGCGCAGCTATCCCTATCATGACCCACCTATGGCCAATTTCCCCTCTCACCAGAAGCCATCACTGACAAGCATCTACCTAATGGCTTTCCAAAAGAAGCAGGCCCAACAAAAGCCTTCACTGTGCACATATCTCAATTCTTAGATGGTATCTCTGGGGCAAGCACAACCTACAGGCTCTTCATGTTGAAGACGACAGAAATCTGCACAATGCCAGGAGCTCACTTTGTTAATATTATTTTCTACTTGGTTTGCAGCTGAAGAAACCATCCTGAGTACAGATATTCTCTCTGAATGATGGTCTCAAATGCATGATTTCTGTTATTCTGAAATGTTGCCTTTTCATTTGGTAATTTGCACCTTCTGAGTGCTTGTTTTCAGTAGGACTAAAAGATTGTCATTAACTGTAGAAAACTGCATTCTATCGCACCATTCTGTTTATCAACCTACACAGCACCAAAGTCAACTGCAGTCAAGAAACCACACTGTGGATACAGTCTCAGCACAGCTCCAGCTACATCACAGTGCTGCTTATTCAACCGTCAAGAGATGCAAAGAGATTCTGCTCACTGAATGACTATTCCAGATTTCTGCAGAGGAAATGTCACAAATGTGGGTCTGGGTGAGTTCAGGGTACCCTTCCAGTGACAATATGGCCATATTCCCTTAATCATATTACTGCCAAATCTTATTCCAGAAACTTTCATCAGATACAGTGTGTTTAATAGACACAGCAGGAAAGGGTAAGATCTGCTCTCCTAAATTCAGGAAAGGAGTTGTTTTGATAATTACTCTCTAGATGTAGCACTTAAAAGATCCTGGTTTCTCCTTCTTCTATAACTTTTCTTTCTCACAGAATCATAGAGTCATTAAGGATGGAAATACCACTAAGATGTTCTAGTCCAAAGATCAACCCATTCCTGTGACCACTTTAATCACATCCTTCAGTGCCACATCCACTCTTTTCTTGAACAGGGATGGTGACTCCACCACCTCCCTGGTCAGCCTGTTCCAATGCATCACCACTCTTTCTGAGAAAAAAAATTTCCTAATATTGAAACTGAACCTCCCCTGGTGCAACTTACCCATTCCCTCTCATCCTATCACTAGTTCCTTATGAAATGAGGCCAGCTCCTACCTCATCACAACCTACTTTCAGGGCATTGTAGAGAGCAACAAGGCCTCCCCTGAGCCTCGTCTTCTCCAGACTGAACAATCCCAGCTCCCTCAGTCGCTCTCCATAAGACTTTTGCACCAGACCCCTCACAGCTTTATTGCCCTTCTCTGGACGTGCAATGGCTGTGGTCAGTACAGCTCCACGTCCAACAAGGGAGCCATTGTTTGTCTCAGTTCCTTAGGACTCAGTCCAATGCTCCATTTTCTTCTCTGGCCAATGCACCAGGGCATTAGTGCTCTGAGACTACAATGTCTGTCTCTACTAGTGCGAGGTGCTTCAGGAACAGAAATGCCACATTATTAATAAGCAGGTGAACAAGGAGCTGTATGGCAGTGAAGTTCTTAAGTATGTGTCTGCAGGCAGTGGCAGTGAAAGCACATCTGTTCATCTCATCTCCACCAGATGGTTCATTTCAGTGCCTGAAGTTACTGTCATTTATTTCATCAGTAATTTTGTTCAGAGGCTGCTGAGGAATGGACAAATCCTGGATACCAGAACATGGTCTGACATCTGAAAACTTCACTGGGAACATGAATCTGTGGAAATTGTTCCAGCAAAAAGTCAGAGTTTTCTTCCTTTTGATTTGTATGAACAAATTAAAGGTAAGAAATATGTCTTTTTGATTAGTATGTGATATTTTAATTACTCTTTATTGGTTTTTTTTATTACTCTATCTTGGAAATAAGTTCTGTGAGAAGAAAGCAAATCATTTCTTTTCACTAAATAGTTTAAAAGCTGGTCATTCCTCAATTTGAAAATAAACAAGCAAATAAAATAAAGTTGGTAGAAGTTTGTTAAGTCTGAGAAACAGTAACTCAAAATTTAAGTGTCTAAGCAGCTCGTGAGGCTCCAAGTTTCAGGAAGGCTTATAGCACAGCATGGCTTTTTCCTTGGGGCCTTGGCCAGCCATTATAGTTTCACTGAGCAGCAGAGAACAGGTAGGATGCTCCCAGTCAGTCTAATGTCTGCTTGCTGAACAGTGGACACTGTGAACTGGGAAGATTTGTTGCATTTTTAGCTGAGGCACAGTGCTGAAATGCCACATATCTGCATGCATCCTTGAACCTTTAGACAGCCTGAAATCACACTCAGTCTTACAAAGTAGCACCCTTTAAAGAGGATGTCATAAACTCCCAGACTTCTAAGTTGAATATCAGTTTTATTCTGTGGCTATCAGTTCAAAATATGTAAATAAAATCTTCCTTTCTCACAAGTTCATCTATCTGCCCCGCTTCATTTTCACCACAGCATACCTGGGTTTTGAATGTGACTGGAGCTTAGCCTGTAAGAAGGAGGCTGAAGCCAAACTGTGGAGCACCTGGATGTAATTCTGGCTAATTCTCTGTGATATGGAGAAGATCATTTGTGACAGCCAGGTTCATTACAAAACCTCAGCCTGAAGTCTTTGACAGATGTTTTTAGGAAGTTATGAGAACAAAAGCATCATCAGGTGAATAGATTGAGTCCCTCGAGTTCATGATTGGGCTTCAAACTAAGCTAAGAAGTGCATTTTCCTTTTGATCAAACTCAAGACATATTAACGAGAGTACAATGGTATTAATAAATCAGTGTCGAATTTTGGTTTTACCTGTTATCAAGAAGTTTAGAGTCAGATATTCTCATTGTAATGTTTGTTTGTTTGATGAGTACATACTATCATTTCAGAGCTCTCTTTTGGAGGTTCAACCAGAAGAAATCAAATTACAAAGTTGGCCAAAACCAGATGCAGCATTTTGAACAGACAGAAACAAATTTCTCTCACTTTCCCCTCCTGTATCCCTTCTATACCCTGATGTTGCTTGCTGTTGTGTGGGAGTTGCACGAGGTTCTTCAACAGAGTTGAACTTCCACGAGGCTCTTTATGGTGCCACTCTGCATCCAGCAGAGTAGAAACAATGTCCTCTGCTGCCTGCAAATTATGCAGGACAAGGTAAGAGCTTGGGTAATCTGATGGCTTCTCTTTTCTACTGCTGTGTAGGGATGTTTCCCTAGTGAAGGGGCTGAGCACCTTTCTGTAGGTTCGGCTGAGCACCTCTCTCTAGGCTCAGATGAGCACCTCAAATCCACTTCTCCAACTACATGAGGGTAGAGAAAGCAAATTAAAAAATGCCAAAGGAAAGCAAAGGAATGCATTTCCAGGCTTCTTTGGAAAGGATCACTTTCTTGTAGTGTCACAACATGAGGTTTTGGAAATTGCAGTCCCTTGTGGGGTAGAAGTCTGGGACAGTGTGAGGGCAAAAGCATCTCCCAAGTCTTTGGGGGTCGCTTGCAGAGGAGCACTCTGCAAGTGAACCCTCCAGTTCAACAGACTTTTATAGCCCATGATTGAATCCCACCATTTAATGAGATTTAAAGCTGTTAAAATGTTTTCTTGGGCATTCTCTTGTTCCTTTGAATCCCACTGGCACTTCTAAAAATAGCAGAGCTGGCATAGATGCCAATTAGTGAATGGGAGCAGATTTACTATGCAAAAAAGAGATAAGGGAAGATTTGCAGGTGAGGAGCTATTTTGCCACTTCACTACCTACTATTAGGCTTTATTAGAGCTGTTCTGCTTATACCTTAGCCCTATCATCCTGCCTTTAAAGAGTTATCTATCAAAGTCTAAATTATCTGCCCTGGATAAAGAGCTCCCAGCAATCTGTCATGGAGGAAAGTGACGGAGTAGTTTAAAGGTATTCACAGCGCAGATCATTCGCCTGCATCTGACCTTTCTGCTTGAAAAGAGACTTAACTCTTTTAGACTATCAGGACTTCGTTCCTTAGAAGCGTCACTCTTCACTAAAAGGGAAAGTGCCCACACCACAAGGCATTTTTGTTTTTAGCAGGAAACTGCAGAGGTATCAATTTAAATGCATTAGTGATATGTTACATATTTGCGTGCATCATAGCAAAGCCTGCATTCCTCCTCACTACCTTAACAATATTTTGGTGGCTCCATCTGTAGCTCTGCTGGAGCAGCTGTGTGACTTGTTCCTGCTGAAGGTTGAAAGCTGGAAAGGAAGGAGACTTGTGAAGTCAGATCTGGAATCCCCAGGTCTCATCCTACCAGCTCAGAGCACAGCAAGCCACCAGGGTCATGGTTTCCAGCATTTGCCCATAAATCACTTAGGTATAAGGTTTATTAATCATAAGAAGACAAACAGTCCTTTCTAAGTGCAAAAATGACTTAGCCAAAGCAAAAGAACTCAGCATGGTGTTTAGTAGATCTCTGTAATTCCCTGACATATTTCCAGCAATATGGAAAAGAGCAGAGCACTGCAATTAGTTGGACATTTTCAGTATGGATCTCAGAGTCTAGACTCGGAGTTATTGCCTCTGAAAGCCCAAAGCTTGCTGATCCATGCCTTAATTTCCCTACCTTCTAATGGGAAGGATAGACTTGGGGCAATAATTAGTGTCTGCAAAGCACTTCAGAAGCCTGCACAGTGTATTCCCTAGGGTGACCTACCTACAATCAATGGGATATAATGGCCTCATACCGTCACAATAATTAAATACTTCCAACTCTTCAGTTAAACGATGTTTAGAGTACAACAATGAGATAATCTGGTTGACAGAGAACAAATGTAAAGGAAAATAAGTAAAATATGCAAAACATTTCAATAACATACAAAAGAAATCTCATGTTCTTCTGAGCAAAACAGGAATTTTGTAAGCAAATTACCTAGGAATGCATGGGAAAAAGAGGAAATCCCGGAAGATCTAACATTCTATATCTGAATATCTGCATTAACTTCTGCCTTCCCTTTTCTTCTTCCTTCAATGTGGAAGAGAAAAGGTAAGTCTGGAGATGCTGACTTTGTAGTGTAGCTCTATATACTTACATTTCTTTTACTGTAAACAAATAAACACATAAGCTAGAGCCATAACCACAAAGGTTGTCTCACCAAAACCTGAACTTTTGTTGACCTACCACTGTGTTTTGTGTACTTGAAAGAAAACAGAGACTAAAAAGATGGATTTGAACAAGACAACGTGTTCTGTGCATAGCATGGTGCAAAGTGCATCCACAATGTGATTACCAGGAACCAAATGGGACTGTGCTATTTCAAAGGGATTCTGAGTCATATAATGTATCCTCTGGAGAATTTACTGCAACAGAACAACAGACAGGCCATCTTGTGTTTGGAAAATATACCTCATTTGATGCATCTTCAGCATAATGCTGAATAATAGAAGATATTTTGTATCATCTTAATTTTTTATGATGCATACAGCACCACAACACAGGTCAAATAGAAACATTCAGTCTCAAAACAGCATGGACAACTTCAGGAAGTCAGTGGGGAACTTTGCCTTGAGTTCTGAGCACATTGCTAGATCACACTGCTTACATCATCAGTATTAGCTCAGAATCCTTCAGACATGGCGTTGTTACAGTTCTCAGCCTTCAGATGAAGAAAGCAGAATTTTCTGGCAGTTTATGAATGAAAAATGCAAGAAACTTCACTTCCTCTTAATGCACCCATATGTTACACTGCTCATAAGTACTCAGAGAATTTGCAGTTCTTTTTCGAGTAACTAGATAGATCTTTACATTAGACTTGATCCGAAGTCCACCTAATAATTCCACTATTCCTAGTGGGCTTCTCTATCAAGTGCCTGACATGAGTTTCACTGAAACTCACAGCAAGCTCCGTGCTGTTGCAATAGCAGCAAATTTGAGAAGTGGTAAGGACTCCTGCACTTCTGACAGATGCCCTTTTCCCAGTGTTATGCCCCTCATGTCTGCAAATCCAATACCCCCACTGCTCATCAAATCCCTACTTCTGGTTCATGTGGTTAGACAGCTTTGTATCAGTGCCATTACACAGTAGAATGACAGAATCATTGAATATCCTGAGTAGCTAGGGACCTATAACAATCATTGTGTTCTTTCCTAGCGAGAATCTGCTTTACATGAACAAACAGTAGCAGAGAAATACTTACTGGCTTAAAGGGATACTAAGAGCAAAGGGAAAAATGCAAAGAAGCCCACTTTAACAACATCTATGTCTGTGCAATACATGTGATTTGAGAAGCATTAGCATTTTGTTTTGTTTCAGTCTCATAATTAGAAGGATTGTGCTTCATTATCCTACTGTAGCTCCTGCTGTGACATGGTCCTTGTTATCTTTCTGAAGGAAATATTTCATAAACAGCATCCAGTTCTGTTTGTTGAACACAAAAGCTTTGGAATTCTCGTTTAAAGACAGAAAGGGAAAGAAAAATGCATTTATTCTTATGGAATTATTATATTCTTGGTTTAATAATAGGGAAGCATTTCAGACAAGACAGTTCTTATTCACAGAACTGAATATGTGGAATAATCAGGTGAAATACGTCCTTAGTCAGCTTGGTTTTAGCACCTCTTCTTGCAAGGTTGCTCTTATTAGAATGGAAAAAAGAAAGAAAAAGAAAGTCCATATGAATCAGCTGACATAAATATGATAGAATAAGGGTCATAGTCTTCTTTTTTTTTCCCCCTACAAAAGTCTTTGATTACACTGTTCTACACAGAAGGGCTATTCTGAAAGCAGTACCTCCTACTTCATTACATTAGCCCACAACATCACAGGTGGATGCTAGCAACTTGAAAGTAGAGGCTGAATCTTCCCAACAGTATTTCATTACGAAATTGCTGCGTGGCAGCAGAGGAGCAGTCTGACAGAATGGCATCTGTCATGGAATTGCCTATGAAGCAAAGATATGGCACTGAATTCCTTCGTGAAGAAAAAATGGTATCTACTTACATTCTTCGACGCTTGCTGAATGTTTATGGAGACCAAACAGTGGGTGCGAGCACAGTAAGGCACCTTGTGGTCCATGTCAGCAGAATCAATGACATGAAAGACAAACCATGTTCTGGATGGTCATGAAGATACAAATGTAACATGCAGGCTGTTGTTAATAGCTGATGCAAGTGCAGAGCTAATGGTGGTGACTGTTGATAAAGCAGATTCTCAGCAACAAAGCAATCTCTCTCAAATAGTGTTACTGTGCTCTTAGTATCTCTTGTAGTTCCGTGGAAATAAATAGGAGGCATTACTTTCAGGGAGACCTACATTTTGCATAAAAACAGGCAGTTCTCAATCTCAGAAGCCTTCCTGATATGAGCTATACCCAAATACTTCTGTCTTCCAGTTCTTGCTCCTCACCTTTCTCCTCACGTGGCAGTATTCTGCCCTTCCTTTAAGGGAAGTTACAAAGTTGTGCCTCACATAAACCATATGTTGTTAGTAGCTAATAAGATGACGTTGCCAGTGATACGCATAATCTTATGTTCCTGTGTGCATATGGTAACTACAGTATTCATTTTGAATATTCTTATATTCAGAAGGGAAAAGGTCTTTCCTATATTTGTGCTAATTTGCATAACATACTCTACCCAGCATTCATCATATTCTGCTAAGATCTGCCAAGGAAAGTGTATTAATAGCTGAACTGTTGCAACCCTTTATTAATATCGACATTGCAAGCTCTGTACCAGTTTTAAGATACACCAAGAAGACAGGATTTTTGTTCTTATTCCTTAAATCTTTATGACTAAGTAACCAGAGACAATGAAAAAATGCTCCAGGCAAAACAGATTGGGTGTAAAAGCAGGCAAGGCAAGCAATTGGATCATTCAGTCTTGTAGCGGTTGGATCAATGGAATGACTCTGTGGGCTCATTTTTTTATTAGTTACTGGGGGTAAGCTGATACATCCATAATTAGTACATACCTCAATTTATTATCAGTGTTTCAAAAGAGAACGCTCACCAAGTTACATAGGGAAAATGTGAAAATATTTGAATAACAATCATAGAATGGCTTTGGTTAGAAGGGATCTCAAAGTCCCTTCTCTGTTCTGGGCTGGTTGCCCCCCACCAGCTCAGGCTGCCTATGGCCCCATCCAACTTGGCCTTGGATGTCTCCAGGGATGAGGAATCCTCAGCTTCTCTGAGCGGCCTGTGCCAGTACCTCACCACCCTCTGAGTAAAGATAAAGTGTTTTCTTGAAGAATATTGGTTTTCTAAGCTGATGCATCTTCACCTTTCCTATGCAGTTCTATTTCATCAATATAGTTTTTAGGTGATTTATTTTGTTTAGCATTGTTTATTACGCAGTTATGAACATGGAGGCAGGCATCTGAAGGCTGCTAACCTTGATAGCTTTACTTTAGTGTAACAATAATAGTTCATTTGAATTAGAAAACTTAACAAAAGGTATCACTGTGCTCACAGAACTGATGCTGCAGTGGCTGCAGTGGCCCTTCATGAAGGACAGAAGGAAGTTTTTATGTTTGTGGAAGCCGAAGAAAGGCATGAAGCTCTGCCTTGGGGGTGGATGATTAGCTTACAGATCAGGAACAGTGGTTGAATTCACTGCCTCTAGTCCTTATGTGTGACTTCAATCACCCTCAAAGATAGGTGGCACAGAGTCTGGAATTTGAAAGTCTTGGACCTAGGAGGGGAAAAACACCAAGCACCAGCATACGCTAGATACCAACCAGCTGGAAAGCAGCTTTGCAGAGAAGGACTTGGTGGACTCCAAGGTAATAACCATGTATTATGGTTTTCATGGTTTATCACCAGTATTCCACATCATAACATCATGCAGTGTACTGGGAGTCAACGAGTTAATACTGCAGTTCCGTGCACTGTTGATATTTCTGGACTCTTGGTCTCACAAGAGAAGAATGAACTACAGCTCCTGGAAGTCTTCATTCTTCTGTTTCCATTTTCCATTCAGAGGAAAAAATAAAACTTACTGAACGGTATGTGACTTCCCTCTTTGTTCCCCGGCCACTTCCTTCAGCATTAGACTAGGTACTTCAGTTTTGGAAACTCTCATTTTATTAGATTTATTAGCTTTGATTTCAATCATATATTATTGTATTATCTCACATTCCTCTACAACTTTTTTCCCCCTTTAGCTTGCTGTCACTGTTCTTTTTCATCCAAGATCATTTCCCTACCTTTTCCCTTCCCCTCTTCAGTGCATGGATCCCTGGGTCCCTTCACCCCCTTGTCACAGGAATCAGGCTGAACCAGGCCAAATATTGACACCATGATGCAGAAATGGCAAAGAATACTTAACATCCAGGGTAAAGGAGGTGATCCTTTCACTGTTGCTGAATCACATCCACTTGCTGTGTACAGTGCTGGGCTTCCTGGTACAAGAGAGACGTGGACATTCTGGAGCAAGTCCAATGAAGGGCCACAAAGATAATGAAGGAACTCAAGCATTAGCCTTATAAAGAGACACAAAGAGTTGGCAATATTCAGCCTGGAGCAGAAGAGGCTCGGAGGAATCTTTTCCATTTGTGTAAATATCTCATAGAAATCGGAAAGATTCTTCTGAGTGGTGCATGGTGAAAGGACAGGAGGAAATAGGCACAAACTGGAATACAGAAAATTCCACTTAAAATAAATAAATAGCTTAAAAACACTTTGTACTGTGAACTCGATATGCAGTATGTCTCCTAGAGGCTGTGGATTCTCCATCCTTGGAGTTACTCAAAACCCTACGGGATGCTGCCATGGGCAACTAGCCCCAGGTGATTCTGTTTTGAGTAGGGGGTTGGACTTGATGAATTCCAGGGGTGCCTTCCAACCTCAACTGCTACATGATTCTATGAAACAAAGACAGCCAAACCCACCCAGGGAATGGATGCAAGAAGATATTCACATACTCTTTGGTTGAAAGCCAGTGACTGTATAAGTTACATTTTGAAGACATAAAAGAAAAGTTGTCAGGAGAGTCTCATTTGGTGCATCAATAGAACAAATAGAACATATTCTTTTAAGCCACACTTCAAGGTCATTGCTTCCAACCCAAATAATACCTGAGGATTTGTACTACAGATCAGACATGCACAAAACTTTAGTGCTCTTAATAGCATTACCTTAGACATGAAACTCGTCATTATTTAACTCAGATAGAGGGCAAGATAAGAGAGACCTGGACTAGAGATTAGAGCCAGTGTTCAAGTCTGTGTTCAGAGATAGAGATGCAACCTCTGTATCTGACACTGGGATAAATTTGTGCTGTTTGTCTGTAGCCCATTGACCGAAATGAAAGCCCCATAACTCAGACATCTCCAAGTGCCATTATTTGGACATGAGGAAGATTTGTCCTCTTGCAGAACAGTATTCCCAATGGATGTTCAGAGTTTACAGTTTTAATTAGCCAAAGATAAATTACTGGGGGAAAGCAGACACTATTCGTTTGCTGTCTCAACACAGTAACTATATGTGTCAGCACAGAAGACATACAGATCAAAATGAAATGGAAAATATACCCACAGATATTTCTATGCTTCTGTTTCTTCTTCTATCAGAAGTTCTTGGGGGCAGAGAATCTCTCTGGTATCCATGGCCCTCCTTTTGCATGAATCTCCATATTTTTCTGCATGCTTATGGTACATTTGAGGAGGATCAGTATCCTCTAGGATTTAATTTTATTCTACTTCAGCCTAATGATTTCCTGATCAGCCCCAGCAGGGATTCAAGCTTCCTAAGAATTTATATATAGCATCAAGAAACCAAGAAATGAATCTTTAAATCCATTTTGATTAATGCAGTTGTGCTTACCCATGTCTGATGGTACTGTCTAGGACCTCCTAGAGAGCATAAAGGAGAAGGATTAGGAAGCAAAAAGCAAGGTGCTCAGAGCCCCGTGGCAAAGCAAATGCAAAGCTCTTTGCAGTCTCCATGGCTAATGGTAGATGAAAATGACTTTGGGTATCTTGGAGCAGCTGGAAATAGATTTGTTCATGGCCTTGCCTATGTGAGAACCATAACTATGCAGCGTGGGGGAGAGATGCTGGGAGTTGCCCAGAGTTCCGAGTCATCTTGTTGTAAATTAAATTGGGACAGCATGTCTCCTGGCAAGCCATGAAATGTGTAGCAGGTCCCTATAGTCCTGGCATCCTTTTCTGCACTGGCAGGGGACAGATCTGGAAGCACACAAAAGCCCTTCCTTCAGGAGCTGGGAAGGAGACTGAGTCCATTAGGAGAATTATGATCATTAAGTAGGGAGGAAGCTTGGTTCGAATGACGTAGGAGTTGATCCCTGGACAGAAAACCTTGCCCATTTTTCAATGGAAAATCTACAGATTACTTGTAACAAAAGAAACAAAGGCCAAAACAGGAAAATCATATACAGTAATTAATTAATGAGGAAGGAAGCAGTGAAATTGCTGTATTGTGAGATCCAGCTACTAATTATAAAGAGGAAGATATAATACATTGCTTTTGTGCCCACAAGCTCAGCTCTATGATTCACCAGGTCAAATCCCTCCCTAGTTTAAGCAGCTGATGTCAATGTAGACAACAGCAGAGAGAAATTAAGCCCTTCCCTTCCCTAGAAGCAAGGCATGATCTCTAGGTTCAAATACCTACTTTATAACATAGAGAAACTACAGATCAGAGAGGCTGAGTTGTGCATTACTAAAGCAGGTGAGCTAATTGAAGCTCACTAGTTTACAACAAGGATTGCATTTAGCTCCTAACAGTTGTTGTATCTGAGTATTCCTTAAGGGTCAAACATCCTTCTTTCTTTTTTTTTTTTTTTTTTTCTTTTTTTTTCTTTTTTTCTCTCACATATAATTTCCAGCTGGGTTTGTGGAGCAAAGATGACACTTAGTGGTTGGTTGGGTTACCACAAGTTTGAGTTTCCAGCAGCGTTACTAAGGGGCTGCTCTCAGATGCTGTTGGCAGAGGCTGTTCACAGCAGCCTGCCTTGTCTCACTTGGTATGAGACACAGCATTTCCAGGTGAAGGACAGCTCTCCTGCCCTGCAGTCACACGCACACTAAGCAGTGGTTTATTTTTCTAGTAGGTTTCTGGTACACACATTTTTTAGCAGAGCTTCTGGTGATTCTTAGGAGGTGGAAGGAAGAAGATTCGAGCAATATCTCCATGGATTTTTCTTCTTTATATTCTCTGAAGAAAACAGGCTCAGCTCCTTTTTGAATTCAAGGCCACTGCTTTCCCTATATGCTTAGGAAGACTATAAGAATCCTCTATTTAGTGCTTTTGAAAGCACGGTAGACTTTGTCTTTCCCTGAATGTAGCTGAGGTGGAAACATCAGGATCATATTGATGGAGAAAGGCAAAAGCAAGTCTCATGCAGTGTAAAAAAGGATCCAAGTGAAGATTTATCAAGTACAGAGGAGAAGTGGGCTTCAGAGGGTCACAGAATCATAGAATAGAATCATTATGGAATTGTTTGAGTCTTTAAGAGACCTTAAAGACCCCCTAGTCCAACTCCACTGCAATGAATGGGGACAACTACAGTAAGATCAGGTTGCTCAGAACCTGGTCCAGCCTGACCTTGAGTGCCATCAAGGTTTGAACTGTTGCCCTGTGCCTCCCCACTACCATGTTTGGTGGGACACTGCTGTGGGATTGGAACCCATCTCACCTGGCCGCTTTGTTAGTGAAAGACAAGAGGCCATTAGCTGCATGCTATTTACTATATACACCGAATATATGCTGGTTGCCTCTACAGTGCATGCTCCTCTATCTCAGCACCTTCTGGTTATGCCTTAGTCCCTTTCCAGACAGGAGAGTTCTGTTCAGGGTTCTGCATTAATTCCTACTGTCACAATTCTCCCTTCCCTCACAAAAAATCACCCAAAGGAAGGCTACAAACAACACAAGGTTCAATCATATATGTGATTGTCTTCACTGATGAGCTACCCAGATGAAATGAGCTGTGTTCTCAATCTTGTTTCTCAAAAATAGGTTTCTATGTCCCAGAAGGAATGTGTTCATGAGCCTGTTTCATTAGGAATATAAACAAAGGGAAGGCAGAAATTGAATTCATTCTGCACCCTGCAGGCTGCTGGCACTGGGGAATAAGGTATATTGGCAGAAGAGCAGAGACTGTCTGCACCACAGCTTCCCATGGTCTTTCTGGGTTAAAACAGAAGAGCTGAAGCCTTCAAGGCTGATCTGGAAACATTTTCTTTCATTCGATTGGTGTATCAATAACAGGGAAAAAGTGGATGGACAGAAGAATTACACTTTCTAAACAGAGTGATGCTGCTTTGGATAGTAACTGACAATAGGAGGTGACTAGGCAAGTCCTCTTTGGTGATGGTCCTGAACCTGAAAAAGTCAGCAAAGGGATCTCTCATTGATGTCAAACAAAAATTTGCACAGTGATTGTAGACATAATGCATCTTTTTTGTAGTAAGCAAACTTGGGGAATATCTGTATGACTTCTAGCATACTTCTCTTGCTGCAGCAGAGAACATCTTCTGTAGCACATCATCCTACTTTCTTCCTCCCTGGCAATTTGACTTGCCTCTCCGCCACCCTCCCTGACTGCCTCAGCTGGCAATGCAGTAGGGAGCACAACACTCAGTAATATTATCTTCTAGATTTAAATGTAAGCTTTACAGTTATTGGTCAGCTGCAAGCTTCAAATAGGAAACACATATTTATAACTCCTCAAATACTCTTTTGATGCTTTCTAGGGTAGGTATCACCTTTTTGCTCTGTCTGCAGAAAACATTCAAGGGTAGTTAAGTACTGGACTAGGCTCCCCAGGGAGGTGGTTGAACCGCCATCCCTGGATGTGTTTAACAGCCGTTTGGATGTGGTGCTCAGGGATATGATTTAGCAGGGGGTTTCTAGAGTTAGGGTACTGGTTAGGCTGTGGTTGGACTTGATGATCTTCAAGGTCTTTTCCAACCTGGGTAATTCTATGATTCTATGATTCTATGAGGGGTAGTAGGTCAGCATAGCTGCTGTAATGGAAAAATATTGCTGAAATTATGAACAAGAAAAACTGTAACTTACAAGTAGAGTCATTTTTCAGAGTAGGTGTTCTGTGCTGCCTGCAGAAGAATAAGATAATGCTGCAGTAGTATTTGGATTTGGGAAGCTATGTTGGCAGATACATTGGTATTTGCTTATATAAAGATATACTTGGTTGCTGATACAGTGCAGAGTAATTGTCAAACATAAAGGCAGTATGAGCACCTGGACAAATCCTGTTTCTAGGTTTAATTTTTTATTTATCATTATTATTATTATCATTTACCACCCAGCCTTGGATTAAAATACTATGACACATTCTTCCTATCCCTTTAGAACAGAACACAGTGATTAGGCAATGCTTCTGGACTGTGGCCTCTTTTATCATTCTGGGGACAGCACACTTCAAGCTAAAGCCTTATAGCAAAGAATCATCTCCTAATGTAGAACCAAATGCTCTCATGTTTTCCTAAACCTATTTTTCTTCAAAAAGCTGCTTAGGTGCCTAATGAAATTTAAGTGAACCAGGTCCCTAAATGCTTCCAAGTGTCTGCTGTTAAATAAGTGGCCTGGGAGATCACTAGTAAACCCCAATTTAAGCACTGGCTAGATTCAATATTCTTTTAATTTTTTTTTCTTTTTCTTTTTTTTTTTTAAATATCATCAGCTTCAATCTCTTCCCACTGTGATTGCTTTCTCCTCCAAAACTCGCTTCTCTCTGCCAAAACTTCTCTAGCATTATGTTATTACTTTTTTCCAACTTGCCTAAAAGTTTTTAATCTTGCCTGGATACAGCTCAATTTGTGATGTAAAGTAATGCAAGTGCATAATCAGTGAGCGAGAGAAATCTATGTTATCCTCTGTGTGTTTCCTGCTGCATGGGTCAAACTAAATCAAGTTCAGTCCACCATTGCACATATTCTTGCTGTAAACCAATGTGAACTCCATTAGGGCTAGCACCAAAGACAATAAGTGCTCTGAACATAGTTTGAAAATGATTCGTGAACACCAAAGTCCTTCAGATTTCAGTTGAAGATTCTAAACATGAACTATATGGGGCTTATTGTAGAATCTTAGAATTGTTTGAGATGGAAGGAACCTTTAAATATCATCAGGTCCAACTGCCCTGCGATGAACAGGGACGCCTACAGCTCAAGCAGGGTGCTCAGAGCCCCATTCAGCCTGACCTTGAATGTCTCCAGGAACAGAGCATCCACCACTTGAGAATTAGGTTTTCATGTGAGTAGACTATTCAAAACAGCATTTGTACGTGAACAAATGGAATGAAAGTCCCTAAAGAAACCTGAAACTAAAGTGAAATCAATGCATCACTGGCTTTGAATGGAGGGAAGCAAACTAAAATTTGACAGTGTCAATAGGGTAATGAACCCAGAAATAGGTAAATGGCAGAAAGACCGCAGAGAGCAAAGTATGCAAACACTAAATGTCAGTAGCTGCTGTTAAGTGGCTACAGTCTGGTGTGGAACAAACCTGAGCATCCAGTGCAAAATTATACTGGCTTATTTTAAAAAGTGTAGTTTCTGTACAGCTTTGCAAGCTCCAATCTTGTTCACTGCTTGCAATTCCCCTACGGCTCTTTCATCATTAGTTCTTTCTCAATGTCATCATTACTTCTTTCTCAATGTCTTTCTCCTATCAAGTGTTTCAGCTGATTACTCTGAGCAGATATAGACACATTACACTTGAGTCTTATTTTGTTATTTTCTGCTCTTACATTTAAACTCTAAGAGGACTTTAACCAACAGTGGTTCAGTCTTCAGTGCCTACTGAACACCCATCAGCTGTCATTACCGAGATCAACAAGGGCCGAAATGCCTCCAGGCTCTCCAGCTTTCTCTGTAATCTGTAGTTAGCACTTGCAATTGTGATCAGTGCATTTCCTGAACTGGGTCTAATGAAAGCAGAGCATCCTAATTGAAACTTTCTCTCTTGTATTCCTTCCATATACTAGGAAATCATTTCCAAAGTAGGACAGCTCTTTTCAGTCTGGATTGGTATCCCTGGTGAAATTGGCTTTTAAAATATCATTGCCTTCACTTGCTGCCCTTTTCTCTGCACTGGTTGTCAAGTCATCAGGATGCCTGCAGAGTCCTCCTTACTCCTGTGGGTTTTTTCCCCACATAGTTACTGAATACTAGCAATAATAATAAATAACCTTACTCATTGGTATCATCTTCTTTAATAGAGCAAGCCCTTCTCATCTTCCTGATACCATTTCAAATGAAGACCTAATTCCAGACAGAATACAATCACAGGTGGGTGCACATTTGGCTGCTGGGTTGATCTTATCTCCCGCAAACATTTGCATAGCCCTTAGGAAGAATAATGTTTTGAATTCAACCATCATTTAATTCCAGTACTGGCTTTTGGAAAGAGAAAGAGTAGATAGACTGAGATGTCCAAAGAGAAGACTGTTTTGGACGCAAGATCAGCTGGGAAGCTGAATACAGGTGAGGCTGATGTGGAAGGATTTTGCTCTTGAGATGAGATGCCCTTGAGCTTTATTTAGATCATAAGTTTTAACTTACAAGTGACATGTACTCCTGGCCACCGGTGCTGTTACTTTTTCACACCAGATCTCTCCTGCGGTCCTCAGATTGAATAATGCTCTGGTCAAAGAACATGGATATCAGAGAATCACAATGTGTGTGATCAGACTTCCACTCACACTCTCAATTTTCCCTGTTTTAAAAAGAAGTGATTTCTTCCCCAGCTATGCTCCAGAAAAGGACTCCCAAAGCAGACTGCAGAAGAGTAGAGTGGTTTGTCTGTAGCATCACCAGCGAAGTTTGTGATGGACTTCTAGAGGAACCATCAGTAAGGTAAAGTAAACAGGATAGCAGAAGGCTGGAATTCAAATCATAGCGAATCTTAAGTCATCCCCCTGGGAGGAGTCAGTAGTAATATTGTCTTGAGACACAACACATGCCATAACTTAACAGAGTGCTGGCCTGTAATTTTTAGAGCAAAAGGCATTCAGACATTGTTTTAAAGGCACGAGAAGATGGAGAAATTTTCTAATTAATCATGAAGATAGGATGGTTAGGTATCCTGTTGGTTAAACATCAGCTCTATTTTTTCATTCCTAGTAGCGTAGTTTCAGTTTATAATCTTGAGGTTTCAAAATGTTTACACCCTCTGGATTAGAGGGCCAGAGGTTATTTGTCAGCTCCTCAAGGAAGTGTTTGCAAACTGCCAGCCAAGTGCTCCAGCAATGCCTGTGGGCCCCAGCATGGAGTTTGGGGCTCTCACTGGAGTGTGGTTTTCAGAAATCAAGCCACTGTGCTCGCTCTGATTGCAGCATTGCTGGCGGCCCCTCTCTACCCTGAATGGCAATATGCTGCTCTCATTAAAAATCAATTCATTCACTTAGTTGTAAATCCATCTCAAGCATTTCATTCTCCGACTTTGACTGGTGCTTTGCTATCTACTACTTGCAATACCACTAGTTATGAAATGTTTGCAGAGCTCGTCATTTTCACTCATTGTGTTAGAGCAAATATATACACTTTTATTAAGCTTTACCCTTTATTCCCTTTTATTACTGTTTATTTCTGAAATAATAAAAATGTTTAACAACAGCTGATTGCTTTCTAGTTCTATTAATAGAACAAAATGTTCCTGTTGTTAAGGAAGATTAGTGCAACCTTGTTTGCTAAATGAAAAGCAAAATAGAAAATGTTTGCAGAAATTAGACTGTTTGGGTTATTCGTTGCAAGTGTTCTTGGTAATACAAGGCAAAGTTGTAGAAATAGTATGTTCTGGATTAAAAATATAGTAAATTTTATTTGATTTTATTTTTTTTCTAGTCAATACAAAGGTCTGGTTTTATAATATGTTCTTCAGGATAGTGTTCCAAGATATTGTGCCATCCTCATTATTGCAGGAGGTGTTAAGCTAAATAGGATACACGCTTCCTTATTTTTGAGCATGGCAGGTATGACCGTCTCTCCATTTCAGGCTATACAAATCCAGTGCAATAGATCAAATAGAACCAAAACTAGTGAAGGTAAAAAGTATTAACAGAATCTCATCTAATCTCCAAGTACAACATCAGTACCAGTTTATTTAATGCATATTCTGATGAGATGCAGAATGAGTAACCTTCTTGTAGGTTATTTGTATGTTATAAACATTCATTATTTATCATCATTATTTATCAGGTTTCCCAGAGGGGTGGTTAGTACCACATCCCTAGAAATATTCTAGCTCAGGCAAGACAGGGCTCTGAGGAACCTGATCAAGCTGTAGGTGTCTCTGTTCATTTCAAGAGAGTTGAGCTTGATGTTCTTTAAGGGTCCCTTCCAACTCAAATGTTTCCATGACTCTATCATCTTGAAAATCATTTAAAGGTGCCAGAATATCTTTCCCAGATGACTCCTGGTGACATAGGTAGAAAATCTTGCTTGTGAACTGATTAAAACTCTCAAACATCCCTAGTTTTTTAATTTCAGTGGCACTAAGACTACAATTTCTTGGCTGATTCAGAAAATACCTTCCATAAAATTACTGTTTGGATGGTCAAAGTATTCTCTCTGTGCTTTAAATAGAGCATCTACTCAGATTCTAGAGAAATCACACTCTTGTAAGTTGATTTATGGCTAGAATGAATGAAGCTGACTTTCACCGTTGCCTTAGGTATATTAAAGTGTCTCTATTCAGCCTCAAGTGAACTTCACAAATACTTGCCTGAAGTCACAATATCTTCTGTATTGATCTTGGAATAAAAATACTTAAAAATACTTAAAAAAAACTGAAAGGTACAAAGTGTATGAAGCTTGAGAAGTGTTTAGGGACATGCTGTCACCGTGGAACAGCATAAGAGTATCTACTTAGCTTAAATTCTGATGGCTTCTATCTGAATATCTGAATACTAATCATACTGCTGTTGTGTAACAGCCAGAGACCACTGTGAGTGGTCAGACAACCATGCACTGACCGTACCATCAAGTGCTCATTTGCTCTAAGTCATGCAGACTGGTGCTGCATGACATTTCCAAATGTTGAACTTGTTTCCTTGACTTCCTACATGCATGGCTACACTCAGATGCAAAAAATGGCATTCATGCAAGAGGGTAGATTTAGACTAGATTTAGACTAGAAATTCTTTACTGTGAGAGTGGTGAGACACTGGAACAGGCTGTGGATTCACCCTCTCTGGAAGCATTCGGGGCCAGGTTAGATGGGGCTCTGAGCAACCTGGTCTAGAGGGAGGTGACTGCCTATAGCAGGGGGTTGGAAATAGGTGATCATAAAGGTCACTTCCAACCCAAACCATTCTATTGTTTTATGACTCTATGATTCTATATGGCTGAATGCAGCCGTCTGCAGAGCTGACCTGTAAACCACAGCAGGTCTCTAAGGTTAAATCTACATGCATGCTACCTGCTATGAAGCAGAACTTCCAACATCTCTGTGAACAAATTTCCCCTGTGAAATAAAACAGCTACATCCAGACTGCCCATAGAGGAAGTCCCCAGCTTGTAGTTTGGGCTACTTGGGAGTATATGTGGAATTAAAAAAATTTGAAAACCAAGAACAGCTTCCACATCCTCAGTGTGGAGACCCAACACTGTTAACTCAGCACAGATGTCGCCTAACAATTCCTTTTAGTTAGCCCAAAGAGTTAGGCTCCTTGTCACAAACACTGGAGATAGGTAACTTATATCTTTGAGATGTTTATTTCTCTCCATGACTAAAAAAGCTTGAAGAGTGACTGGGCAAGAAAAATCTACATGGTAGACCTCTAACAGTAAATGAGATGAAGAGGTCAGTGTCCCTGAAGTGTCTGACAGTTACATGTCCAATATAATGCCTGAAATCAAAGCAAATGGGACTTGATTAATAGTGTTTTAAGTAAATACTTCAAATGTCCTTCTTACCAAAGGATGATTTCTCAATTAAGGCCAATTTTTTTTTTTAATACTGTTCCACCGGAGATGATGACAAATTTCCCTTTTTGTCATTGGAACTTGGATTTCCTTGTTAGGATTCAAATGGCCAAATAAGAGATGCTGGTTTTAATTGTATTACTTGCCAGCCACTATGGTGATAGGCAGCAGAGACTAAAAAAATAATTATAATTCTGATATTCTGGACAGCTCTGCTATTCCAATTCTCCCCCAGCATCCAAAGAATTGGCAGTTCTTAGAAGAAAGTCCAGACTAAATTAAGAAACGTTCCTCTCTGCTCTATATTAACAGCTTGCAAGCAGCAGGAGACCAAGATTTGCTCTATGAATTATTTTTTAAATGGAGAGAATTAGTTTTTTATTGTCCTCTATTTTTATTGCAACGCTTTTGCCAGGACTCCATATGCCAAGATGTAATTAGTTTTCAGAGAGAACGTTTGGGGCTCTGGCACAGACCATGGATAGTTTTAACAGCTTCTTTTCTCTTTCTTCAAAATATTAAGCAAAAGTGTATAATTGTCTGCTACTCCTTTCAGAATCTCTGGAGTTTAAAGCTTTTTTTTTTTTTTTTTCTTTTAGAATTAAACAAATTAAAAATAAAAATAAGATTAACACAAGTTTTAGTTCAAAGAAGATATTTTAGGCATGAACAAGTCAGGAATTTCTACAATTGCGGCAGTTCACTTCAGTTGAAACTCACTCCTGCCTTTTAATTACACACATATTCATTCTGTCTCTCTATATAAAGATAAGAAAGACTCGGTAAAGATTGCCAGGTGACTGCAGTACAGGAGAGGCCATTTTGTGAAAAGAGACGTGTCTTCTTCCATTCCTTGACTCTAGTGTCAAGGACGCCTCTAGAGTCAAGGAATCACTTGATATTTCAGGCTTAATGTTGTAAGACCGGAGATGGGAAAGAAAAGTAATCAGCATTTTCCCACATTAGAACTTGGCTTGCTAAACATGGAAATGTCAAAAGTGGATATAGAAAATTGATAACATTCAGCTAATTTTGGAGTTATATAACAAGATCTTCGATTTATTTTTTAATCTTCCTTGGCTACAGGATGCATGATGGACATCTCTAGAGACTTTCAGAGAAACTTTATATGGTGAGAAATATGGTGTGAAGATATAAGGAAAAAAATAATCACACAATATTCAGGTATAAGTGGATAAGTGTAGATTCACTTTAGAGTGTTAGGAACATGTTCAGCCTACAGAGAAACTTTCTGGAGGTTCTTTCCACTGATACTGAATGACATTAGAATTATCACTTAAATTCAGATGAGGTAAGACACATTTGCTTGAAAAAGCTATTCTTTTGTTCTAAAGTCAGACATGGGGCAAGAATTAAAGCTGACCCTCTTGAGAAAGTGACATTCGGACCTTATTTTATTTTTGCATCTGATTTTCTTTGTCTTGTCTTTAAAAAAGTCTTCTTCACAGGAAATTTACTTCCCATATATATACAGTGAGTTCTGTACATACTCTGTGCTGACTATTGAGTAATGTGTCTCAGACACTGCCTGCTCTGAACTCCCTAAATTACATTTTGCTTGAGTAAACACAATGACATCAATTCACAGATTATGTGCAGATGTTTTTCACAAATAACCAAGTCTCCAAATTGCAGGATCTCCAGGGCAGGAGCCAGCATTTCCTGGACCATTACTTTTATGTGCTTTGGCACTCCACTGACACATTTGGTATTGGATTTTATCTTCTCTTTTATGTAGCACATACAACACCCTGTCTCAATCCCAGACTCTCCACTATCTATAGACAACATGAAATTCATTCCAGAAATATATATATATATATACAAAAAAGGTCTATCTGCCAGTGAAACATACCATCCAAAACCAGAGTAAGCTCATAATCACAAAAGACCTGCATTTATACTAGAAACATGGCACTGGAAAGTAAATGAACAATGAGCCATATTTTCCAAAGCAGCCTATTAAACTGCTGAGACAATTTTTTTTATCCATGTAAACCCTTCTGCTTTGTAGTAGTCCTGCGAATTTAGTTTCTGGACAAAATTTTATCTAAAAGCAACCTGGGGAAGCATTCCAGTGGAAACCATACATTTTGTCCCTGATCTCTTTCAAGCTGGTCTGCTCATCATGACCCTTTGTGTGGATGGGAGTCACATTGGTGAGCCTCCAGTCCTTTGGGACCCGTTCCATCTTCACCTGTCTACTTCTCTGTTACAGAAGCACTCTCTGTCTTGCATAGGGTTTGAGCAATAAGTTAATTCTGAAATGACAAAGAAAAGTCCTAATAAGGCACTTGGCACAACCCAACTTTGAGCAAAACCTATACAATTAGAGATCTACTTTGACCCGTGGACAAGGCCAGAGGCTGTGCTACAGGAGCAAAGAGTAGATTAAAGATATTGCAGAATTGGTCAGCTCTTTCATTGGTGTGTAGGCAAGGCAGGACAAGGAGAGAATGTCCTGCAGTAGGAAGAAAAGTCAAGAGTCCTCTCCTTTCTAGGCCATAATAAGGGTGGAATTAATTACTTGATGGGTAATGTGAGGAATAAGGTGATAAATCTGACACAGCAAATGGTGACGGAAGTATTTGTCATTAGGGTGTTGCCTATTTCAAGTATGATGGAGAAAAATGCATTTGTCACCAAGACATGGATAGGAAGGACTGCATGTGCAGACTGGAGCAGGGACACAAGCTGGCAGTGGCTTACGCAATTTCTGAGATATAACAGCAAACACAGGTCAAGTCAGCAGTGCCACATATATCTCACAGACAGATTGAATTAACTTCCACAGGCTGTATTCTGTGTCTCCAATCTGGCACAGAATAACTGCTGTCCTCAGTTAAACTCTAAGTAAATCTGTGAAGAGGAATGAAAGTCCTTTTCAGATAAGCGAGACTGCTTTGTTTTTTCCTCATCCACCGCTGCTATAGCTTCTCCTCCCATTGCAGCTGGGCCTCTTGTTTTCCTCAGACTGGCCTGGATGGGTGAGCTCTCAACCAGGATTTCATCTCAAGATCCCAGGGCTGGCTGCAGCAATTCAAATGGAATATCTGGCCTTGAAATATGGACAGGTGAATTTCCTACCTTAGTTGTGTGAAGGCAGAGAGGAGAGCGAGATTTTGTTTTCCCACTGCAACAAGTCCTAATCTTCTCGCTAATGTTTACATCATTCTTTACCACCAATTGAGAAATTATGCTTTGTGACATGGGACAAGATTAAAGACCAATGGCCTGTTTATGATGGGTTTGATTCACACACACATAACACTAGTTTGGCAGTGCACAAGTTTATTTACATGCATAGGTGTTGCAACGATTTATATCTTCTTTCCAAGGATGCAAAACGTCTGCATGGTGATGCAGATGAATTTTTGACTGCACAGCCTTTCTTATCCTGAGAGTAATGGAGGAGGAAAGAAATGAAAACTGCACAAATTCATAGTGGAAAAAGGACTAGCATATGTTTGTAAATCCTGCATTCAGACCACAACTCTTTCTCCTGAGTGATGTTCTCAGGTTCTTTGATGTATGTGCTACTGCCACTTGAAAGATTATTTAGAGATTCCAGAGATCCATTTATCTCCAAAATTATTTACAGTGAAATTCATGGTGAGTTTCTTGACTAAAGTTTAAAAAACTCTTGCATTTTTATGGTCTGCCATATTTCTATATCAGACTATCAGTGTATCCAAGGGTAAACGGTCAAATTCTGCACACTCAACAGAGTGCAGTGATAAATTTAGTGTAGCTACTATAATTGCTTCTCCCCAAAATGCCAATGAAAATGATGAATGTGATAAAGCTCCTCACTAACATCTTACCATTTCCAAGAAAACTACATCATCTGCAGGTAGTCATTTGTTAACTGTCATACAGTCAAGTATGTGCAAATGATGAACAATGTGGATCTACTAAAGAATATTGACATGTAAATGGTGTGTTCTATCAAGTCAAAAAGGATCAGGAGAACATTCGGTTATTTCCAGCTCAGTGCTGAATAACATTTTGTTGACTTTGGAAAAAAATAAATAAAATAAAATTTGCATTACCAGCTGTTGGAAAACTATTCTTCTGGAATGACTTTCCAGTTAAAAAGAATATTTTTGAGAAATACATTGCTGCTGGTTCTTGCTGGAAATGACTGGCAGTTGTCTGGCACCTATCAGAAAATATCCTAGGAATAAAGGAACCGTTAAGGTTGGAAAGACCACTAAGATCATCTCAACCATAAGCCCATCACCACCATACCACTAAACCTCGTCCCTCAGGGACACATCTCCATATTTCTTGAACATCTCCAGGGACGGTGACTCCACCACCTTCCTGGGCTACCTTTTCCAATGCTTCACCACTCTTCCTGAGAATAAATTCATCCAGTTTACTAGCATGAGGAAAAAGAAAAATAACCTCTTGCTTGATAGACTTTTCTAAACTGGCAGAAGTCAGATGCAAAGAAAAAGTGTCAATTTTTGAGGATGCCTTTTTAAAAATTCCTTACAGCTTTGTTTTGTGACCAACCAGCTTCAGTCCTGAGTATAAGAAGAAATGTCACTATATTCTACACAGTGTACGTATTCCCACATTGCCAAACAAAACTTTTAAGCAGGAAGAAATCATCCTACATGTTTCAGACTCCTCCAAGGGGATGATGAAAGGCAGAGCTTCAGCACTTATTCAAAAAAGGGAAAACATACTGCCCTCATAAGGCAGCTCTGATTAGCCACCAAAAATGGAACTAACTGACACCACTCACTTGAAAATCTTAGTGTTAATGTTTCAATTCAAAAAGAAATATTTTTAGTGAGCATGTGGAAAAGGATGTTCTAGTTGATATAACGCACTCAGCTTTTTCAAAAACCATCTGACAAGACTGAAAGATTACGAAGGGAACTAAGCTGTCATGGGATAAGAAGGAAGGTCACCTCAAGGTTTAGAAATTGCTCAGAGACAGAAAAGAGTGTAGGACAAATGGTCAGTTCTCACAATGGAAGAGGATTATCTGTAGATCCCCAGAGAGACCTTTGTTCAAAGTTGGGCGATTTAACATCTTCTCAAACAGTACAGAAAAAGATGAATACTGAGATGAGAGCATCTGCTGAGATTAATTTTGAAGCTATAAAATGAGAGCCACAGCTCAAACTCTCTGAAAAAAGTAAGAAATTCAGAAAATCACAACTGAGTGGGTGAATTAATGAAGCAGTAGTTTAGTGCCTCTAAATGAAAAGGGAAAATAATTTTGCTTTTCTAAGCTTGATCTTTTAATACACTGTGGTATGTCACTTTATATCATATCATAGAATCATAAAATGGCTTGGTTTGGAAGCGACCTTAAAGATCATTGAGCTCCAGCCTCCCTGGCCATGGACAGAGTCACCAGCCACCAGATCAGGCTGCTTAGGGCCACATCTAATCTGGCCTTGAACACCCCCAGGATTGAAGCATCCTGTAAGATGAGGATAAAGATCTTTTATCATCATCTTTTATTCTTGGTTTGCCAATAACTTCAATGCCAATTAAGCTCCTCAGGAATATTTTAGAGACTAAATAAAACAGTCAAGCTCAGATAATTCTGGGAATCTGTCAGGTATGAATTACAGGGACCTGGAGCAAAGGATCCATGGTTCTGAGCAATGTGGATTTTTTATTCCAAAGGCATTTTACCTTAAGTGACTCTGATCTTGAGTTTTAGCCATAATGCCTTGCCGAATTAGAAAGTTACTTTGCTCATCAAGATGTTTACTCAAATTCCTTTTGCAAAAGCAAATGGCAAGTTCCCATGAACATAAAACAAGAACTCTAAAATCAGCATGAACGATACAAAAATCACCATGTAGACAAGCAGTAGTGGAAATGGACTAGCAAAGTCTGCCTATATCAGAGTTTTAGCCCAAAAGACGGTACTTCAGAAGTGAATCTCCTGCTTGTCCCTATTTGCATTGCCAACAATCCTGGTGTGTGCAAACTAATTCCTTTTGGATAAAACCAATCTGGCAGATGCGGTGAAGGAGTGTGGAGAGGATCTAATGCCACTTACTGACAGGCATTATGCAAGGATTTGAACAAGTAACCAGGCTATAACATCATCTCATATTGGATACAGGCTGAAATGAGATGCAGGTAGTTAATGACTCTGCGTGAGAGAGAAAACAAATGATGAAAGAAAAGCAGCTGGGGGGACTGCAGGAGTAACTGAGCCTAGCTCAATCTTGAGGAATATGGTGAAAATAGCTACAGTCTGTCATCTCTAAAAGAGCAAGATAGATGAATACTGCCAGTTATTCTGGGTCATCTAGATATCGTACTTTTATTTTTAATGTGCTCAAAGCTTAAGCTGCATTTAGCTCAGCATGAACCACTTCCTTTCAAGTGCAGTTAGAGGCATCACTGGGAATTTCTATCTCTCTTTTACAGGAAAGTATAAGCAATTTTTTTTTTTTTTTTTTTTCTGCATTTGAAAGAAACAGACTCCTAGAACCACATGAAAAGACCACTCTCTTGTTCCCGTATGCAATAGGAAGAACAAGCAAGCAGGGAAAACGTTTATACTTGCATTGATACACAGGTACTCATGTACTGGACAGACTGAATGAATTTTTGAATCCTCTCTTCCAG
The DNA here is from genome assembly GCF_054131305.1 of Coturnix japonica. Classification (NCBI taxonomy): domain Eukaryota; kingdom Metazoa; phylum Chordata; class Aves; order Galliformes; family Phasianidae; genus Coturnix; species Coturnix japonica. The sequence continues at coordinate 7,369,576 of NC_140664.1, read as the reverse complement.
CATGAAAGAGGCTCCATATCAAAAGATGCTACACAAAGTTTTAACAGACAGGGAAGCCTGGAATCTCAGGCTGACCAAAAGGATTCATTTATTTCTGATTCAAGGTTCATGTGACAAACCAAAGTTCTGATATCTCAGGAGTTAGCAGGTGCTGAAGCTAATTCAGTGCATTATATAAAAGCTAGACTTCTCCACCTATGATGGTACGCAGTGATTTGCTTTGATATTGCAATTCAGATATCACAGCTGGCTTATTCACAACAATGACGTCCCTCCCACTTCAATCCAAAGCTGATTTAAAAAGTCATTTTGCCAGTTGACTTTGAATATAGCCTATACATCGAATCCTGAATTGACACAATGGGAAAGAAGCACATTTTTGTCTAAAAAGAGAACACAAACTAGATCTAAGATTTCAGATCAGAGCTAAGTAGACCCAGGGAAAATCATTTGACTAAGTTCAACTTCCATGCCAAATATTTCTCTGCTACTTAGAAGAAAATATTAAACTAAGTAATCCCTTTGGAACAAGCTTTAAAAAGCTTTCATTAGTCATTAAACCCTTTCACTGCCTCATTAAGTCTAATAGTGTAGTCTGGTTTTGATTAGCCACATTGTTAAACATCCACTGTCAAACACTGATAAAGAGGGAGAAATTGCTTTATAGATCACAGACATGTAATTACGTGTCTCATCACAGCTGATAAAGTGTGAAAAATTACCTTCAGCCCCACAGAAATCACCCTAACGCAGTTGGCACAAAGTAATCTGACTAGACATTCATACCTAAAAGGTACAGATTAATACATCTCAGGGGCCTTTGATACTTTACTACCACTCTGAGAATGTTCAAATGAAATCTCAGGATTTGTGGGAAGGAAATTTGAAGCAATTTAATTGATTGTACTAAAATACTATAAACTTGTACTAATGGCAGATTTGGAAATGTTTTAATAATGCTTTGAAAGTGATACGGTTTCATAGGTGGGTTGCCAGATCAAGCTGAAATGTAAGCATACATTGAAACAGATACATATTTTTCTCTAGAATAATTTTAGAGATCAGTGCATCTTTTCCTATAGACATCTGAAGATGTAACTGGATGCTGATGGTAAGCACATAGGAAGTTCAGAGGATCCTGTAGGATATCCGCATCTTTAAATGCTCACAAGATTAATACAATATCTTGGGTTCATGGTTCAATAAATAAAATGATTGCAGAAATACATATATATACATATAATAGGAAAAAAGTGAAATAAAACCAAAAAGGAAAAGCAATCTTGTTTCTCTTAGAAGATTTCCACTCCAGAATGGAGTTCTGCGCAGGAGAACCAGTAAGTCTGGATTTCTTTCATAGATGATGGCATGTTTCACTTCATCTGTGCTTCACAAGGATTGAAAAAATCTCTGCGGATGTTTTCTCCTTGAATTTTTTTGTACTGGTGGTGCACTTTCATTTAAATCTGGAAGCATATTGTAATATTATTATAATCTTGGTGAAATCTTTAATTAAAAAAAATCAGATGGCTTGCTGCCTGGTTGCAACACCAAAGGAGCCAACACAAATTTATGTACACTGTAAAACAGGCGTAATTGTGCTGCCAGTAGAGATGCAGATGGTTAGCACTGAGAGCACAAAAGTAGGGGTCAAAGCACAGCCACAGCTCACATCTTTCTAACCAAATGTTCACCAGTCTTCTCTTTTATGCACATATTTTCTGTGAAGTTTCTGAGGGAAAAATGCTTACGGTTTAAAGCCATGGGGCCTTTTAATGTTTCTGCTTTATGACACATGCTATAACTTCAGAGTTTTCTTTCCCCAGGTGCTAAGGCTGTGCTATGCTGAAAACTTTATTCCTGGTAGCATCAGTAAAAATACCGGATTTTGTCATTATTGTATTCTTATCATAAGGATGCTAGAAGAAGCATCATGCTCACAGGATCTCATCCTGATAGAGGATTTCAGTCACCTGGATGTCTGCTGAGAAAGCAACACAGCAATCTGCAAGCAATCCAGGAGGCTCCTGGAGACTGTTGAGGATGTCCTAACTCCCCAGTCCAAGTACTGGACAGACTGACCAAAGCTGAAGCATTACTGGTCTCATTGGACATAGTGGAGTCTGAAGTACTCAACAAGTTATTTGCCCCAACCTTCACTGCCATTCAGGCTTCCCACACCTCTCACATCCTTGAACCTCTAAGTGGAGGCTGGGCCACCAAAATGCCTCCCACTGTAAGAGAAGAGCATGTTTGAGACCACCTGATAAGATTTATGAGGATAATAATAAAATAACAATGACTTTATGTTAAAAGATAGAAGGAACAGAAGTAACATGTCCAACAACTGCATCAGCAGGGGATATTATTTCCATTTTTCCTCTGCTTTTTCTAATGTTAATAAGTCTTAAAACCAGCTTAGCTGATTCATAAAAATCTGAAGTACAGTTTTGTGGCCTCATGTACTGTGTGCCTTGGCTGTAAGACGTTTGGTGCAAGAGCTGTTGGTACAGCCTACATCAGAGAGAGCCCAGTCAGACAGTTATAATCCCAAATACTGGCTGATTTCAGTGCATGATTGTGCAACTAATAGCAGCTAATAACCAATAGCCCTACCAGCGTTCATGCCAAAGCTCAATAGTCTCGAAAGGTAGTACATAGAAGTATGGATGGATCGATGTCAGCTGGTATGATTAGTTTTCAGTAAGAAATGTGATACTGCATCTTTGCGTGAAAAGCTGCTTTTCAACAAGCTCCATGCAGTACATGGATGTTATGTCTGAGTTAGCCCTGCAAATACTTCCAATCTCCATTGAAAAAGTGTTCCTATGGCCACTGCTTTCTGTTTCCTTCTGAAGGCTCCTAAAGGAAATAAGCTGATGTCCTGTGCATCAATAAAACTCTCTTCTGACCTAGCAAATCCAAAACTTGCATCCCATTTTGTAGTTTTGAAGTAGATTCTTGTATTTTCTTTGTTGAGCTTTCATTACCTTATTGATCAGTAGCTGACACTTTGTGATGTGTGTTTATAGTGTACTATGTGACAGACCTCATATTGCACTTGTACTCTTCCCTCTACTGTCATCTGCTGCCTGTGTTCCACACACAATGAAACTTTCACCAAGGCTGATTCTCAGAAAACAGCTAATTTTCAGACTGGATCCCGTATGTACCACCTATATGTAAGAACTCATTCTTGAACTGTTCTAGTTATGTTTGGCACCTGCTATTACCTTTCCTAGGAGATGTATCTGGAGTTGAATATAATTTCTTTTTTTCCCTGAAATGGTATTATTTATCCATTAGAAACCAGATGAAAGAGAATTGAGTCTGAATGGGAAAAAAAAAAATCTAATTCTTAAACAAACAAACAAACAAAAATCTAAATCTAAATCCTTCGGTTTGACAGCAAAAACGGTCAAATTTTCCTTAAGAAACATGAAATGATCTTATACAACCAGGCTGTATGGATGCTTGCTTTCCATGACTCCTAAAGCTCAGCAGGCTCATAATTGGCTGAAATTCTGCCATGAGGATTGTTCCTACAAGATTTTCAGAGATAAGCATCTCTCGGGAACATCATAAAATCCCCACAGCAATCGATAAAGTTTCAAGAAAGACATTTTTGGATCCGCTGCAAAAACCAACTATTTTCTGTCTACAAAGTGGTTGTGGAGCTTCTCTTCCTCACCCATCCCAAGGTCAGCAAAATTCATACCTTCACACGCAAAAAAGAGAGTAGACTTGAAAGAAATCAAAAGATAAATTGCTTACCAGACTGCTGAAAACTCTTTTATACTTATCTGTTCTCATACTGTGGGTACACACTTGCAGAAGACAGCATCAGCATTTAGGACTTCAGTTACTAGAGTATAGCTAATGAAGTTGATTTCAGGGCTGAGAGGCTTATATCACAAATGAATTTTCTCAGAAATTGGAAAAATCAAGTCAGTGTACAAGATGGGAGAAGAATAATTCAAGATGATACTGTAATAGATCAAGTATGTTCAAATCCAACTTTGGTGAATACCTTTGTGATATACACATTTTCTTTCCATCTCTCTGTATATGCAGCATTAGTATGAAATTCATTTTTTTTAACCTTCTCAGGTTGCAACTGAAGAAAATGCATCAATTCAACCCATCAGCCTGAGTTGCTGGATATATTCTATTTCTCTCCAGTACACTTTAAAAAAAAGATTAGTCATCTTTATCTTGCATTAAACATCTATGGAGAACCATAAAACACTTCAGCGAAGCTAAAAAAGGCAGAATTCAATAGCAATATTTTCTTTCTAACTACTGCAATTTTCTGCATTGTGTTTTTCGAAGTAAAAGAGAGACCACTTTCAAAGAATATCTCATGAAATTGACTATACATTGACTAATATTATGGGTGCTACATGAACTTGGATTGCTACTTAACAACATACTTTAAGTGGCATTTTAGTGGCTCAGTTACAAATACGACTTATTAATTTTCTATCCTAAAGACAAAAACAAAATCTGACCACAAAATACCCTTTGACATTTTCTGACTTTAATTTGCTTGCTGCATCCCATTTGGCTAGAAGAAAAAGCTGTTTTGAATCAGAAGCATTTTCTTTCTGCAGGGACAAAGAAATCTTCCTTTACAGAGAAACAGTTTCAAATTAATTAGTAGGGTAATTTGGTTTTTGGTTGGAGTTTCTCTTTGTGTATTTTTGTTTTGTTTTCTTTTTTGTTTGTTTGTTTGTTTCTTTGTTTTACTGCTCAGTTTTAAGCAAAGTTGGTATTAAAACTTACCAAAAAAAAAAAAAAAAAAAAAAGGAAGAAAGAAAAAGAAAGATGTTGATTCTTAATGCAGAATTAAATGGTAATTCCCCTACTAAAAGGTCAAAGAGGCATTCAGGCACATACATCCTGGAATCAATTGTTTTATAGACAACAGAGTTAATGAGACTTGGTTTCCTCTGATTTGATGTTGTATGTCCCCCATGTATTTCTGACATTTCACCAACAACCCAACCTTGAAATACTTGCTGTGACCCTCCTTCCGCAAAATTCCTTTCTCTTCTCAGTATCTCATCATCTCTTCCCATAGCAATTCAAGGTCCAAGCTTATTTTGTAAATAATAGGACATATAAATATGATGCATCAACTTGCCCAGGGCTCCATCGTCATGACTCCTACTTTCTCTAACTACTGGCCAAGCAAGAATGTTAACATGCCCAAAGAGCTACTGAGATAATGATTATCTGAGTGGCTACTAACAGAGTAAGTAATACCTAAGTTCTCTCTTCCAAGAGGCCATTTTCACTAACTTCAGAGGAGCTGAATATTTCTGGGATTCTTCGTTTCTGTCAAACAGTGTAAAATAACCAAAATTACTTTTGAAAGCAGAAATGATATATAAGAATGACATGAATCTTGTTTTCTTGGGAAAACAGAGACGGAAAAAGGAAATTCGGTCTTAACTGCAATATTTTTCAATAACAAAATGGTAATTCATTTGTTCTTTGATGTCACTTGTTTCACTACCAGGGCAATTCAGAAGCTGATGGAAAAATATGATAGCAGAGTCTGTGGTTGCCAAAAATGGGCTAAAAATTAGGGAAGTAGAAGCTCATCCTATTCCTGCTTCACAGTCTTATTTCATCTCAATGCCGACAACAGCTAAAAATTAGCCTTGATATTTTAAAGGGTGCCTGCCTGAAAAATCTGGAACAGCTCAGAGCAACTGCATTTAGAAGAACAAGAAATCTTACTGTTTTCTCTCATCTCCCCCGCTGCACCATGTGTTTGAGATACCTTGTTCAGAGTTATCTCTTCCAACATTTTCAAGGAGTGGCATTGGTAGACCAACTCCACAATGCAGGAGCTCTGTATTATGCTGGGAAATATCACTCACTCCCAGAATACATCACATTCTTTTAGTGCTGTCCTTCATGAAAATGAAAGCACTGGAAGAATACACAGATTTTTCTGATACATTTAGTTCAATCAGAATAAACATAATTCTTGTCTCTCTTTTTAGCTGAGTTAGGCCTGTACGTTAAGAGTTAGTGGGCGGGGGGTTTAGGTAGGTGTGTGTGTAGGTTCTCTCATGTGCATCGGGTTTTGTGTAGCAGGTGTATGCGTCTGCGCGGGATTTAGAATTGTATATAAGGTGTGTGACGCAGCAATAAATTGAGAGAAGACATGATGGCATCCATGTTTGTGTCTCTCTCCCCCGGACAGTTGAGGTCCCAGGATAAGTCGGGTTAATTGGTGAATACGTCAACAACCTAACCATAGTACCCTAACTCTAACAACACTCTGCTAAATCATGTCCCTGAGTACCGCATCCAAATGGTTTTTAAGCATATCCAAGGATGGTGACTCAACCACCTCCCTGGGGAGCTTATTCCAGTGCTTAACCTTTTTCCTTTGTGTAAAGAAGTGTTTTGTGATATCCAACTTAAACTTACCTTGGTGCAACTTGAGGCCATTTCCCCTCATCCTGTCATCTGTCACCAGTGAGAACAGACCAACCCCACTCTTGCTTTAGGCACCTTTCAGATATTGGAAGAGAGCAATAAGGTCTCCTCTCAGCCTCCTCTTCCCCACATTAAACAGCCCCAGTTCCTTCAGTCGATCCTTATAGGGCATGTTCTCCAAGACCTTCACAAGCCCTGTTGCCCTTTCAAGCAAAACAGTAATTATTTGGAAAAAAAAAAACTGACAATATCTGACTTTTTGAACCCCACTCTCATTTGGGCTGTACAGAGTAAACAACGTAGAAAAGGAAAAAAGTATATATATAAGCAATATGCTTACAGAAAATACACCAGAATACAGAGGCATAACAGTTTATGTTAAGAACTGTAATGACATTTCCAATTTCAGCTAGATAATACTTACTCTACATATAGGATCATGAAAACTCAGGTATACAGACTACAAACAAAGACTAATAAAGAACGTTTCAAATTAAGGGAGGCACTTCATCGTTATTTTCAAAATCAAAATTACTTTTCTTTGTCTCAGTAATCCTTTCCGGTTGTAGCTGAATAGGTCCTTGTCCAATTCGTTCCTTTTCTGGGATTATCTTTGTCACATCTGGGAATGAATATTTACTAGGATCCACTTCTAATTTCTCAACTTGTCTGTTTCTGAAACAAGAGGGAAATAATTGAGAAAAAAAAAAAGCAACAACTTTATTTCAGTGTCAAATATAACAGAACTGTTTTGAATATCTGCTATAAACTCATTGACTTCAGAGTGAGTGTCATTATTGAGCCCAACTAAATGAGGATTAGGAGTCCTTACTACTCAAAAAATGTTCACTGCAAAAGCTCAGTGTAAACAATGAGTACTACAAAAGTACAACTAAATCCTCACTAATTTTTACAACAGAATCTCTATAAACACTGACAGTTATTTTTATGGCATCTATAATTTGCCTAATATCAGGACATGAAGATTGCTGGTGTCATATTATAAGTGATTGGCTTCTGATGTAAGACAGGATTTTACAAGCATAATTGCTCCTTCATCCTTTTGTTCATTGTTAACATACAAGGTTATTATTAATTATAAGATGACAGATTTATCTTTGGAGATAAAGGAGAAATAGTCCTTTATTTAGACAGAAAATGTAATTAATATACGCACTTATATCAGCTAATTCATAGGTTTTCTTAATGTAAATACTAGCAATGTTTGTATTATGAAAAAGAGATAGCATAAGAAAGGCTAGAAGTATAAAAGAATCTCCGGATTCAACTACTATTACAGTTACAGCAACATCACATGGTGATCAAAGCTTTGAAATATACTTTGTCTTGCAGCATTTAAAGCAGTTCTTTTTTGTTGTTTGTGTATTTTCTGACAGAGGAGCTAAAATGTTTAAACAGAAGAATTATAGTCTGTTTTCAAGTTATTTGCAACTGTTTACAGCAAAAAAAAAAAAAAAAAAAAGAAAGAAATATAAAGGCAAAATGGGAATTTCATTGTACAATGATGCAATTTCTGAAAATTCCATCACGGTTTGTTTATCTTTGTACTGATTTTACTATTATACAAAGAACTACTTTGGGTCAAAGTAACAAGCTAAACATTACAAAAGATACTGCATTACTCTACAAGACATGAGAAAACACCTTGTTTACCCAGGAGATCAGAAAGGCTTATTAGGACTAGAACAAAAGAAAATGTAGCAAAGTTACTGGATGAAAGGGTGCATTGCTTTGATGACAAAATAGGCAATGAAAATATGTAAATAAAATACATAAAAAGATTTTTAATTCAAAATAAACCATCTTTAGTTTTTAAAAAGAGAAAGTTTTGTGAAGAAGCCTCCAAAGGCTGCCTATGCTTCTTCGTTAGTCTCCCAGCTCATAGTCTCTCTTCATTAGTCTCCCTGCCCAAGTTATGGAGGAACGAAGAGGCAGGTTTTTTCACCTAGGTTAGGGCAAAGGAAAACATGACTAACAGAAGAGGCAGTAGTCAGCTCTTTCAGCCTTATGCCACTAGAATTTATTGTTCTAAGCGAATTATTTGCTTCTTTTGCTGAGCAAGAAATAATCAGGATAACTATTTCCCACAAGTGATGAAAACAAAAGCCACTGAGAAAATGTATCATGAGGAAAAATTCAAGAAAACTGCTGTTTCCTTACTCTGAATGTTCTTCCATTTATAAGGCTAGATTTTTAATCGTACTAAACAGTTTAATGATGTAAAAGTGGATTCATTCTGTTGTAGCGTTCCAGAAAATGTTCGTTCCTTAGAGTTAAGAAACATTTCTGTTTCCTCTGTGATTTGTGAAAAGTGCTGTCACCTTGAGGGATTATATAAGTAGCCACTAGGGGATTCCAGGAAGAATACACCCTGTCTGGAATGTTAATATAATCACTAATGACAAGTCACTAATTTTAAGCTTCTCGGGAAAAAGTAAAAGAGCATAAGTGTTAAAAATATTCAGTCACATGGTAGAAAACATTTACCTTGATTTGATGTATTTTAGTTAATAGTGGTAATTTACATTTGTTCTAAAATTGTACAAATTGCAATTCATGAAAATACAATCGACACTATGGATTTTGAATCATTCATTGCTTTGTAAATGAATAAACTTCAGTACACCAAAAACTAATCACCTGTATCATAAGCAACAGTCCACACCAACAAGCTAGTCACCAGTCATTCTCAAAATTTAATTAGCAAATGTTATCTAAGATTATCTTTTAGCAAGGATACTAGGAAAGGCTGAAAATCATCACATATCTGATATCCTGTACTTATTTAGTACAGCTCATGGTGCTCCCTCAGCTATCATGAAATAAATGTCTAGACAAGAGCAAGACTTAATTAAGCTGAAGTCAATGCATCTATGACACATATACAAGTCACCCCAAAATTACTGTCTTCTATTTGTTTCCATGGAAACTAAAACAGATAGAAAGAGCACAATAACACTATTTGATAGAGCAAACTCTCAGCTATAAAATACTGTTTTTCCACATAGTCACCACCATTAGCTGTGCATTTTCATCAGCCATGAACAAGTGCCTCCATGCTGCACTGGTAAATATCTCCATAGACATCCAGAACACGGTTTGTTTCTTGTGTCACTGTTGCCACTGCTGAAATGCACCACCCACCGCCTCACCCTGCTCACATCCACTGTTTGGTCTCCATAAACATTCAGCAAATGTCAACGTTGGTGCTATTTTTTCTGCATGAAAGAATTCAGTTTCACATCTTTGTTTCATACGCCCTTCCATGTCAGTTGCTATTTTGTCAGCCTGCCCCTCTGCTGCCATCTGTCGCATGGTATCAAAATATAACAGAATATTGCTGGGATGATTCAGCCTCTAATACCATACCACCAACATCTGCCTCTGATGTCGTGGGCCAACATAATAAAATAGGAAGCATTAATTTCAGAACAGCCATTGTACGTCTCCTGGAAATACACTCTTCTCATTGTGCATCTATGCAAAAAGCAGTATGACTACTGATGATGTCATGCCTATCTGAGAAAGTTTGGAAGAAAGAGTCCAAAGATTTTCTACCGAGGAGAGTAAAAAATATTCTTGTTGCTAATACTTTTCCATAAGCATTAGTAAAATAGTGATGAAGACAATAACATTTCTTGGAGGACCAACTGCACTACATCTAGAATCCTCGGTGTTTGCAAATGATTTCAATTTTAGGCACTGCTGTTTGCTGTTGAGTGGTCTCTGCTCAGGCAAGAATGATGATCTACAGATTAGATCATCGTGCAAAATAAATAATATTGAATTAAGTGCTTTTATTTTATTTTATTCTGAAATTTCTTTCCACTAGAAAGGTTATTGCTATCTTTATTTAGTTGAAAGATGCTTTAAAAAAGAAAAAGATTTCACAATAAAGAAATGACAGTCAGTCCTTCAATTTTGCATAACTACAGCAGCCTGCTGATCAATCTGGTGTGTGACAGAGCTCAAGTCTGATAATTTGATGGGGTTTTTTATAATTTACACTTTTGTTCACACCATTCTTAATTCCAGTATTTGATATTTTAATGATTTGACAGTTACATTTTCTGGTTTCAACTTCTGAATTTCAATAGAAGTTTGTATTGCCAAAGATTTCTCTAACTCATGATCAAGAAAATACATTTGATTGAAAGTTTCCTTTCTTGCATTAGCATTTCCAATGATATTTACAAAGTATGACCAACAGTTCTGGAGAGTCAATACCAGCATCCAAGTTTCAGCTTCATTTTTTGGTCCCTTACCTTTGTTTTCATAGTCATTTCATGATATCAGATATCAAACACGCTCCAGTATGTTCAACATACAAATCCATCTTAAGTCATATTTTTACATCTTAATTATCCCAGAAAAATAAAAAGTACTGCTAAATTTGTTAGTCAAAGCTGAGTCCTGTTTAAATACCAGGGAAGCTTACACTGGAAACCCGTCTTTTCATTAACATGTTCATTCATGGTTTAAGAGCAGAAATGAAAGTGAATTTGAGTTTTGAAAAACTGCATAAATCTGCTTGCAGTTCCTTCAGATCAGATTGTCTGCAGCTTTATGAAACTTCTGGCCTCATCATACTTCACCTTTCCAGTTTGGAAATTAATCGTTTTGTTCTATGGTATTCCTCTCTGCAACATTAAATTCTGTCCTTTCCAACTTGTCACACCTCTTTCTGCAAACTGCAGAGGTGCGCTGGGAGAGACCCTCAGCCCTTAAATATGTGGAAAGGAGCAGTCCCACACTTAGCAAAGATTCTTTCAAGGATTCAAATTAGAAGGCACTTTTTGTTTTCATTTTCTGTTTCTATCTTAGCAAATAGATTTATCCTAACCCACGAATTCCATTTTCTTTCCAGTTCTCTCTCCCTCTTGGGAGTGACTGAGTGGCTGAGAGGTGCTGAGCTGCCTGCCAGGTCAAACAGCAGCAGTGTATATTAACATTTAGAGACATTTTCCATTTTTTTTTTTTTTTCTTTTCTTTTCCAGTATGATACAGGAGGAACAGTCTAAAGCTGAATGTATAGGAAAAGAGTCATTATGTTTATGAAACTGTTACTCCTAAATTTCTGGTATAACTTTAGAAAAGTCAGTTCCCACCTGTGTATAAATTTTACCTATGTAACAATGGCAATTTAAGCTTCTGTTTCTCATGAATGAATTCTGACGCCAGTAGCAGTGAAGCCCGACAGATGCAACTGCTTTATTAGTGAATGTTCTGTAAGTATAATAAATCAAGAAACCAAATTCCTGCTAAAGTATCTTATCACTTTGAAAGTTTGAAATACAGTTTTGTATACAGTCACAGAATGTGGCAGAAGTAAGGAGAATCATCATATAATGAAGCTAACGAGAAAAGAAATTTAAAGCACTTCATTACAGTTTAGCAGATTATGTCTGACAGAATTTAGCTAAGACATCTGTAGCTGTCAACTGTAATCACTGCAATAAATATTCTTCTGTAATCTAAGAGACAACAATTCAGCAAGTTTTTAACATCTGGCTAGTCAGCAATTTTTCAAATTAACAGGTCAAAACCTAGTATTTTTAGTAAGAGTGTAATTCAAAATGCCTCCTTCCTAATTCTCTTCTTGTGATTTGTATTCCTGCAATATTTTAACAATAAAAATCACATTATTTTTTTTCCTCCAAAATCTTCAGTAAATATTCTAACAATTAATACTGAATACTGGACTGAAATCTAACAACTCCTTGCCCTTTGCCATAGAGTACCTTCAGTTCACCACTTGGCTGGAAAGGGGGCCTGCTTCATTATTAGTCTTCAGCCACTTCCTTTGTAGGCAAAACTAAAGGTACACTAAGTTCTAAGAAAATATATATTACTAACCCACTAGTTTCCAGCTTTTCTGATGTTTGGAAGAGAGATCATGTACCTAAAGAAGGAAGATCTAATTTTCTCATAGAGAAGAGTTAATACATTTCTTTTAACTGATTACTTTTAATAAGTATATTAATACAGTACTATAAGTATATTAATAAATATATTAATACAGCTAAAGGCTGTAGCTTCTGCTTCTGATACAGCCATTGCTTTTGTGTACCAAATACCCATCATTTGGCCTGGATCTTTTAAGAAATAATTGAAATACTCAGTAATTAAGAAGATGAACTGTTGTAATCACTGCTGCTTAAGGAAAGGGCACAGTGGTTGTGTCTCATTTGGAATGTCAACAAATTCTTGCAGTCATTGTCTTTTCACTAGGCAGGCCAGTCAAGAAAAGAAGACACAAACAATTTGTGTTAAAATTAAGAAATAAAAAGCAGGAAGAATGACATGAGAGACACTTGCAGTGCCATTTGGCCAGCATCCTAAATACAGATGATGCTAATCTTTACTGACTGCTTAGCCTTTCTAGCAACATGTATTACGACAAAACCAAACAAGGAAATATAACAATTCTGATTCAAATAAGCTGCTTAACAAACTTTGCAGTTACCATATCTCACAATGGTATGAATACTGTTGCCTACATCAAGAGGAAAAGGAACATATATTAAAGTATATCAAAGTGTCTGTATTTGGTAAGGCCATGTGGCCATGAACCTCTGTGTCTATCTGCTCTAATGGCTTTTAACACATGGTAAGAGAAAAAATCATAGTGATTTTTGCTTGCTTCCAGCAGTCACTGCCTACTGTCTGAAGGAGTTTAAGAGCTGGAGTAATGGCACATGTAATAGAATGGACCTAAGTTGCATAACTACAGAATCACAGGGGCTGGAAGGGACCTCTGGAGATCATCCAGTCCAGGCACATCCAGCCCATGCCCAATGGGCCACACGAGGCTGGCACTGCAGCTGTACTGTACCAATCCACCTGGCCCAACCCTGGAAGCACACTCATTGCTCAGCAACAGCCAAATGTAGATGTGCTATTAACACCATCTGAACTGCAACCAGGGCACAGGGAGGGTACAGTGATTAACTTATGGCAAATAATTGTATACAGTTTCATTCATTGGCCAAACAGAATCCAGACATTCAACTCAAAAATCTGACCATGTCCCTTTACTTTTACAAGCCCAATTTTACCAGAGAAAAACATTTTATCACTTCACAGTCACGCCTTATTCATATCATCCCTTTTTGGAAGTACACACGTGTGAACAACTGTTTTCAAGGATGCAGTACAGGAGGAGGAAAATTTCATCAGAAGTCTCTGATGAACCCTTTGGGACCTTACTATGAATAGCAGCCACTGCTGCTGAAGCAGACTGATGTGTTAGTTGGACTCTCTCTAGGAAATCTCCGTCTTTCTTGAACTGAGGAGCTCAGAACTGGACACAGTACATGTCCAGATGTGGCTTTACCAGGACAGAGGAGAGGGGGAGGAGAATCTCTTTTGACCTGCTGGCAATGATCATTTTAATGCAACCCAGGAAAACAAAGTGCAGTAGCTTAACCTGTATATGCTGTCAGTGAGCAAATGCCTTCACGAGAAAGATTCAAAACCATTTTTTTAAGTGAATTTGAGAGGCTACTCAGCAAGAAGATCTGCAAAAACAACTCCCAGTAGGTGGTACAGTTTTAGTGTGCACAATTTCAATAACTTGAATGGGTTGATGGAACAAAATAAGTGCTTTTTGGCTCTGCTATTGGAGCAGACCATTTTATAAACAGCACCAGACAGGCCATTAGTCTTAGGTTTTTATACACAGTTGTAATCCATGCTAATCAATATTTTCATACTTTTAAGAATAAGATAATAAGAAACAAAACTTTGGCAATTAAATAACTAATGTGCAAGCATTAAAACTAATGGGAAAGAAGAAAAGGAATTACCTTGTACTTTTCTGCACTGTGTTGCTGTCAGAAGGTCTGACTGAAGTTGATAATTTTCGTTTAGCCAGGATTATTTCTTTAACCTAAAGTAAAGATAGATAGGAAAAATAAGTCCCACAAAAGTTGATATTTACACTCAAAGGCATTCAAATTATCTGTCAAATATTGAAATAGTAAGAAGATATGAATAAATTTTCTCTTGTGACATTTTGTCTTTCTGTTAGCTTTTAAAACTCTTCACTCAGGATGAATCATGTATAAGGCCACTTAACCAAATGATTTCAATGGAAACATATTCAAATACATATTTGAGTATACATGTTTCTAAATGTTTAAATATATTCATGTATATATTAAGTATATGTTGTCTTGTTTAGTACCATGGTAATAATGGACATTGATTTTCTGTGTAGCTAATGAGCTTTTTCTTGATGTCTCTTCTGCTTGTATTTGAGTCTTAATGTCTATGTTAGTTCAGACATTTTTATTAAAGCATCTGCTGCATTCTGGAAGTCTTTCAGCAACTTTACTAAAATGGAATTTCAAGATTAAAGCCTAAGTGAATTCCCTTTCTTAAAGAAAACATATCCATCACCATTTTTTGGAAGGAACCTATTTCATTTCTCATGGTGAAAACATATCTCTTTCCTTTCATAACAGCATCATAGGAGAGGGATTCCTTAGCAATTGAAAGTAAGGAGGAGAACAGGAACGTAACTATAAAAGAACTAAAATAAATAGATCATTTTTTGTAGTATTTTGTAGTAAAACAAACTTGAAAGTATTCTGTTCCAGATCTCTTAAAAAGTCTTTGCTCCAAATTGTGTAAGAAGTAAGACAGATTTATAATTCTGTAGCTTCTATAATTCATTTCTGAAACGCATTGCCAAGAGGCTGATCCCTTCTGATTCTGTATATACGCTGGTGAAGGAAAGCCTTTTTCTTTGAACTGTCCTTCACAGGGGAACCTAATGTGTATTCCTTTGATCACCCTGACACTGTAATGTTCCTTACTTCACCCACTGAACATATTGTCAAGGAAAGCTAGGAAAATCACTGGTCCTGCAATCAACAGGAAAGGCTTCCACGACAGGATAAAATTTGTTCAAGGGTTTGTCAGTTAAGAGTTAGAATTTGTGTACTAGATCATCGAATTTTTTACTCAAAAGCTCTTTTGCTCAAAAGATGTCCTCCTACCTCTCTTCAAGAAGAAAATTAGGTGATATTGTCTCATTTCTTTTTGTTTTGAAACCATATACAACTATGCTATGTGATTCACCAGGACAGCGATCACATGTTGATCTCTCAGAGAAGTCAAGAAATGAGCCTAACTAATATGGAAAACAGAGCTGACAGAGGTTAAACATTGGCTGAATATAAGACTTTGGGCTCAGGAGAAAGTTAAATGACTGGAAATTGAAATCTGTGATACACAAGAAGAAAGTCTAAGTGAATATAGTGAAGCTTACTGGAAGTAATGCTATGAAACTGTTAATATTTAGAATGTTTAGAAACCAGAAAAGAGAGGTCTTTTAAGAACATTAGCAGATAACTCTAAAAATGGATGTGCTAAACAGAATCTGGCATATATTTGAGAAAAGAGAAGGAATTTATGAAAACAATATTTTTAAGCTGAGTCATCTTTTCAGCCTACAATTTGCTTTTCCGACAGTGACTTTCTTCTCCTGCAATGTGAATTCCATTAAGTAATAGAGTTCATCTGAAACACATTTATTCTGAAGGAAGAAATGATTTGTAGGGTTCCACAGCTGTATGTCTCCAAATGCACTGGATGGCAAAGAAATATTACTACATTTTCTACACCGAGCTGAGAATGTTATGAAATTTCATCAGATAATTCTTACACTGACGTGCGTGATATATATCCTTCTGTTTTCATATTAAGGTAACTAATTTTCAACGACATTTAAGTTTCTGAATGCTTCTGAATGCCTACACTATCAAAAGCTGTCAGAATTCATTTGCTATTGCTTATACAATGAAGGGTTAAACAAAAAATCAAAGTTTTCCCTTTGATTTATTAACATAAGGAAAGCCAGGTTTTAAAACCTGAAACATGATATGGAATGTATCAAACCCCAAATAAAAAAAAATGTTTGCTAACAACACTGATTTTTGTTGTTGTTTCACTAACAGTAATTAACACAACATTGGTATAAGCCACTGATGGCTTTTTACAAAATTGGTGATTCAATGTGTCAATTTTTGTTGAAGTTAAACAAGAAACTCCCTCTTTTTATCTTTCCTGCATAATTTTCAATGATGTCACTGAGCATAGAGGTTCAAAGGTTAAACACCTTCACATCACAAATATTTTTCCCAGAAAACAAAGCATGTACAATGTACATTTATCAACTCCTTGCCCATACAAAATGTGTACAGACACTTAAGATCAGGATAAATATCACACTTGAATAGTGTCACTATAACAATTCATTGAATGTTGAATCCTTCGCCTTTGTCTCGACAACCATCCAAAAACTGGTTGTAGACAATGCCTTGGAAATTTCTGACACCCATTCTGCACTGGCTTGCTGTACAAGAAAATTAGTACATTTAAGAAAAGCATTTCCAGAAAATAAGGTGAAAATGATTTTCTTCCTTCTGCTTTATGTAAAATTTTCTGTCTATAACATCTATGGGATAGCAAATCCATCAGAGAGGCAAGTAGAGATAGTTTATTTTTCATTTTAAGGGCTGGGAAAATATGATGAATGACATGCAGTGAAATGTTTAGCAACCTACTCAGAAACTCACTAAAGCAAGAAAAAAACACTGATTTCAGTTAGCTTTTGTTAAAGATCTTTTCTGGACAGTGTTGAAAAAGTCCTTCTGTTTAAGTCTACTTTTATTTTAACAGTATTTTAAAAAATTCAGTTACCAATGGAATGCGCTCAGTCTTTTAGCTAGTAACAAAGAATTTTATTTTGAAAATAATAATTTATCAGGAACAGAAATGTTAAATGTAGCGCAATATTGTCATTAGGTTTGTTCTCATCACAAAGTGAAAAGGAGTTGCATGAACTGTCTTTCCGCTCATCCTGAAATAATGAATTAACATCAAGTTTACAATAAAAACTTAGTGCTATCAAATATTGTTGATAACTTCAAACATAAAGCTCTGAAAGAAAAATTGTTTTGGCCTTACAGTTACTCCCAAATATTATTCATTATATTACTTAGAATACATTATTTTCATATTCATATGATTTGTATGGATAGAAAGCACTTGAGAAAGATTTGTATCACAAAAAATGTAATTTCCATACATATGTGGGCCATACAAATTTTTAAAAATTCATTTGGTTTTATTATCTCACATAGGCTTCTTTTTTTCAGTTCTTTTAAAAATGCTTCTTCATCATGGCTTCATTTAGACATGACAGATTTTGGAAGATATTTTCATATATAAGAAGCTGTATATGTTGCAAATGCTGGAAAAAGTTCTATTAATACTTAATTTCTTTAAGAGTTCTTTAAGGGAATCCTAAATAATACTTTTTGGCCCTATGATTAAATTGTCATTCTGGAATGCTCCTTGCTTGCAAAATATATTCTGAATAATGTTAGCTAGCTAGTTATTACCTTTAACTCAGAAACATTCCCAATGTACTCACAATATTTAAATACCTTTCTGCGATTCCTCACCAGATTATTTTACATACCTTTGGCATGCTGACAACTAAATGACCAGTTGTTTGTGATCTTTTAGCAGAGCTGCTATCTGGCCTTACTTCCTCAGGGAGCACAAGTTGGAATACCTGTGAGAAGACACAGTTGAAGTTTATAATACTAAAATAACCTTTTTCTTTTTTTTTTTTTTTTTAACTTGGATAGGACACACACATATGAATAACTGTCACATTCTTTGATTTTTACAGCAGTGTATGTCTAAATCCTCTGACTTTAAATATAGTATTACTAATCTTAATACATGATTAACATGCTAAACAGCTTTTACTAACAAGAATAGCTATATTTATATTCCTGAATTGCTGTCATTTCTGAAATGTTATAAATAAAAAATGTTATAAAATGATGCTTGACTTGCATTAGCAATCAGATGAGAAAGCTTATCTAGACTATTTTAGATTTAAATTAATTCTGAAATTTTATTTATGCAGTTGGTAAAGTCATAAATATGGACTTTTTTTTTACAATATAAATGTTTCAAATTTTTCAAAAACTTATGATAAAAATACAACCACTGAGGAGGGAGAAAAGTAAAATGACATTTTAAACACTCTTTCAAAGGAATACACATCCATTTGTTTCTGTCAGCTATGAATTCCAGATTGTGAAAGTGCTAAATAATAGCCTAGGGCAACTAATAAGCTCTCGTAAGTGATTTATGGTACACTATAATGGAAATAAAAAGTGAGAAGGAGAGAAAGTGAGAATGGAATTTCATTTCAGCATTTGCACCTCTTCTGGTTAGGATTTCCACAGTTTATACATGGTTCAAAATAATGCAAGTATGAAAGAATGGTTTTTCTACATATGTGCACACAAACTGATAATTACTGTAAGTCAGCTACAAAGTACACTGAATGATTATCATAAATACTAAGCATTGATCTGGCATGAATTTAATAAGAAAAAACTAACCTTTCCTTTCACCACTACTCGTATGTGGGTTGGCTGGACATCAATATCAAGCAGAGAAGTGTCCAGATGTCTTCAAAATGAAATATATATAAATTAATAAATTTTACAATACTAATCAGTAAATAAGCATTTCAGATTATTTAACTCTTTAGTAATAACTTGACAGTTTGGAAACTACAAAATTCAATTTTAGATAAATAAAATATTACTTGGATTTAGTGGAATGGTTTTTGGAAGAAAAATATGAATTTTCCTATGTGTTCACAAAACATCAGATAAAACAGTGTCTAAATTCTGCCAAGTACACAATATCAGTCTTTTAGTACATATATTGTAGAACTCCAGTACTTCAAGGTCTTTGTGGAAAGTGAGAAGTTTGTGTGTTTGTGTGTTTTTCTACTGATTTACTGCTTTACATTAACATGAACATTTGCTTACTTGATAATTAAAATTGTGGAAGTATTTTTCTACTATTGCTGGCTGGCAAATTTTTAATTCACTTCACTTATAATGT
Source organism: Coturnix japonica (assembly GCF_054131305.1). NCBI lineage: Eukaryota > Metazoa > Chordata > Aves > Galliformes > Phasianidae > Coturnix > Coturnix japonica. Next base: position 7,350,145 of record NC_140664.1, on the reverse strand, counting down.
TACTTCTAAGGTGAAATTTTCAAACTTTTTAGTTTTCATTTCTTACAGAAAAGGTCAGACTACTACACAATATCCACCATATTATTGCACTAAAATATTTAGTAGTATATACTACAATAGAGTTATAAGGTTTCCTTCCCATATTTTGGTCAGTTTCAGCCAAATTTCTTCCAGAGAATGTTCCGTCATAGTTTAGGAAATAGCATAAACCATGGACTATTTCCAATAAGCACTATGGACAAGGCTATCCTACCTTGTTCCAAGAAAAATTTAACTAGAAGGACGTGAACTGTACCGGAGACCTTCTAGGGCCAGAAAATGGTCAAAAAATCCTATTTCCTACAATTTTATTCTGCCAGTGAATGAATGGAAAGGATTTTACATAGTTATAAAGGGACAAGTGTGGAGGAAACTTGTCTGTAGACTGCAAAAGATGTAAATTAAAAAAAAAAAAAAAAGACAATTAAGACACAGTGCTCATTCAATCAATCTGAAGGGTCTTTGAGTTATACACTTCCAGTTCTTTGACAGAGGCTTCAAGATTGATTCTATGACTCCCTGTATTATTTGTTTTCCTATTGAAATTCCTATTACAAAAAAGAGTACATTGGGAATTCTGCGTATTAGAACTTGCAAATGTCAAAAATGGAGTGGAAAAATACATAATGTCTGACCTGTAAACAGCAAGATCCAAGATGAACTGATTGTTTTCTTCATCATCTTTCAAAGAGAAATGAAGCCTAATAGTAATGATAAGACACACCATCAGAATCAACTGGGTTGAATAAGCAAACATTATGAACCAACTTCAAATTCAACTACTAGCAATTTCAGGTAAATAAAAACACCCCAAAATAATCATGTGACATGATAGCGATAGTGATCATGTGACATAATAGTGATCATGTGACATGATTATTTTAGAAATGGTTTCAAATTTTCCTCACATGTAGTAAAATTATTGACATACTGACATTTGAGCTAAAGTCACTCTTACATTCACTTTCTGTTCTCCCAACCTGACCCCCAAGAAACAAAACTTGGGCTGAAGGTTAAAGATAAGATCAGTTCGTCAGTGCAGAAAGAGAGACATCTGCTGGCAAAATGTCTTTTTTATAGATATCTTCATAGAAAAACAGTTCATGAAAAGCATGAACAGCCTGAAACCCAGTAATTCTAGCTTCATGCTTTGTTAATAAAAATAATAATTGCATGGTTTGGTTTTTTTTCATGCAAGTTACCTGTAGCATAAATATCTGCATGTGCATTTGTAAAGAAAAAAAAATATATATTGCATAATATCCTTGATTCTACAAGCTTTGTCATATTTGTTAAAAAACAGACAGTAGATTGTACTGTGTGTTTTTGATCTGCTGGCTAACCTCTACAATTTATAAACAAATCTCACCAGTGATACATTTAAAACAACTCCTGCACTTTTACTATAAGGAGATCTAGTCTACAGCTACGAACTCTGATGAAACACTGAAAGTGACATCAGAATCCTCAGATACTTTGGGCTCATCTAATAAAAAAAATGCTAAACTGTTAACAGTCTGTAATCTCTTAACAATAAAAATGCAAATATGCTTTTAAACTCTTTCCTCTACTGTGACACAGACTAATTGGAAGAAAGCTTAAGGAACTTTTAGTTTATGCATACTTTTGAAAAGAAAACTGAAAACAGTATAAACAACTTTTTTTTTTTTTTTTTTTCTTTCCCCATTCACGTTTCCTTCTCTTACTACAACTAAAATCTTGAAAATGCACTAAAACACAAAAGGTAAAAAAAAACAGAACTGTAAAATTTTCGAGGTGAAAACTTAGGTAGAAATGAGGAAGAGAAATAGTCTTCTTTTCTGAGTAGCATACATCCATTCTTCTTGATAACCATTCAGCAACAGATAAGCCTGGATATTGTTCTGGACATAAGACTTATGCAATAAAACCAAAACTTTGGAGGACTGCTAACAGTTAACTCTAGATGACTGTTTTTCTTGAAATTAGATAGCTTGAGCTTTATTCTAAATGTTTTCTATTAACATAAGATTTAAATTATTTAAGGTTTGTCATCTTTGAACCAGGAAATCATGCTTTTTGTTTTCTGTCAATACATTTTTACAGAAAGGTACAGCAAAACAATGACAAGATTATTCCCATCAAGACTGAATAAATACAAGCTTTTCTGCTATTACTTATAATTTTACCTAGATCATTGAAAATTGTGCATTGACCCTGCAATGTAAGATTTCAAATCCCTTAAATTTGCATAGGTTTATAAATTTCCAAAATTAAAAAAGCATTCTTCATGCCAATGAAAAGTACTTTCTTTGGGGTTTTGTATGTTTGTTTGTTTGTTTTTGCAGTTAAACCAGTCTTAATTTGGAAAAACTTGTTCAGAGAACAGCAGATAGGTATGTTTCCCTTCAAAGGCCATTTACTGATCATAGGATCTTGTAAACGTAGTTTGGGAAGCTGTTTAAAAGGGAGCAATTCTCTGTCTTCTGTTTTCTGTTAACATAACAAGGCTTGGTTCCAGTTTCCAGTGAAATCAATGGTAACACATAGCCCATATTCCAGAAAATTCATTTCAAAACAGAACTTGAAATCCATTTGCCTTTGAAGACTCAAGTCTCCATTGCTAGAGACCTCATTTAGTATCAAAAGAGATGTGTTGTCATGTATAGAAGTGAATTACATATGCTGCACAATTCTGCCAGGTCTATATCTGTCATCTGAAGACGGAATGATTTTGTTAAAAATAGTACTTACACATAAATTTCCACATTTAAAGTGGATACTTATACACATCTGTCTTCAACAGTCAAATTTTAGTCACACTTTTTCCACTATTAGCAAGATGCTGTTGGAGAGAGATATTTACCATAGAAGGGAAGAAAAGGAGTTTTCTACACAAAAATAAATCTTTAGTTTTCAAATATCAAGATATAAATTAACAACCTTTAACACTTTACTGACTGAAAGCTATTTTTCCAGCATCAGAGTATAATTTTAAGAGTAATTTTCCCCACTTGAAATCAATACTACTTATCAGAATTTGTCATTTCTCTTATTTTTTGTACAGTCAAACATCTCAAAATAGTGGTTTAAATCAACTGTAAAAATAGCCTCTTTAAATTCTTCACAGCATTGCTTCCTTACATACTTAGGCATATTGACATTCAGAATTTTTCCTTCTGCAGTGACCAGCTTTGGAAGAGGCTTCTCTCTCGTTTTTGACCCTCTAGACAAAATAGAAAGAAAAACAGTTCATAATTTCACATTTTCATATTTTACATTGAATAGCAAAATGGAAAGGAGATGTTACCTGGTTCTGGATCTTAAGGATACAACTTATCTCAGAAACTAAACAATTTATATCAGGTGTCCAACTGAACATTAAAAGCATCATCTAAAACTGAGCAAATGCTTTGTAGTATTATTTATTTACATACACAATAACTTCTTAGGTGTGACACTCAGTGTTCATTGTCGAACATGATATCAAACATGAGTTAGATGGCAGAACAGTAGAAATTCTGAAATCCAAACACTGGAAAAGCTGGAAAGATAAATTATTATATTTAAAATCCCTGTTTGAGGGAAAACAAAATAAAGGGTAAGATAAAAAATAGAAAATGAAAAAAAATTAAGCAACCGGAATATTTTATTCACATTTTTAAAGCACAACTGGACAGGTAGAGACAGTATTCAATGTGAGGCAGATGCCAGCTTCATCTTTGTGCCTTCAAGAAGTTGTTCATCTTCTGTTCCCAAAATACATTAAAAAAAAAATTATACCTTATATTGTCTTTAGCTTTCCTTTTTTCTTCAATATATCTGTGAGCTTCTAATCTAGATTCTGGAGTGTATGGTGTTGGCTCCTCCCAAAATCTTCTGTCTTCTTCATCATCTTCGGCAGTTCTGCATGTCTGTTGTTCTCCTTCTGTCTGATGATTTTCTTTGTATTGTAGGGAGTCTGGGCTACACAAAACCACAGAGAATGTTGTTTGAAAAAAGAAAAGTAATAGCACTGGTTGATTACTCCAACATGAATATAAATTCCTACCAATAACAATATTTTAAGTATTTGGATAACTTATTCTGCTCTTCTCCTTGCAGCAATAAAAAATAAAAATATTTTGACACAATACTTTTCACTGACTCATCTAAGAAATGATACTATGATTTTGCCAAGCCATCTGAGAATTCTGAAAGATAGCTCAAAAGTTAATTTCATCAGCAGGCCTGTCAGATGCCCTTATAACCTTCAGGTGAAAGAAAATCTTCAGTCCCTGTTATGTTTAAATACTTCCTACCTCAGGCAGTAGATGATAAGAAATTTATAAGATACCAGCTTTTTACGTACACATTTCAAGTACCATTTTTGAACATAAGTCACTTTTCCCCTATCACTAAGCTATCTATATAGAGTGAAAACTAAATTTATGATACAGCTGTGATCTGTAAGAACAAAGTTGCATAACCAGTGGAAACAGGGATGTGTCACCTGGGAAGAATACAAAGATGCTGTCTTGACATGCAGAGATGGGATTAGAAAAGCCAAGGCACAGATGGAACTGAACTTGTCAAAGGATGTTATAGAAAAAAAGAGTTTCTATAGGTACATTGGTCAGAAGGGATAAGTGAAATAGATCATAAATCGTCTGATAAATGACAAAGGAGAACTGGCTACAACAGATTTGGAGAAGACTGACATACTCATTAAGTTCTTTGCCTGAGTCTTCACTGGCAGTCAGGATTTTCCTATTTCACACAACTCTGAACCTCATATTCCTGAAACTCTTGCTGGGAACTGCGGGAGAAAACTCCCACACACTGTAAGAACAGAGTAAGTCTGAGGTGGTCTCATGAGACTGAATTTGTACACATCTATGGGGCATGATGGACATGCATCCAGGGTTCTAAGGGAACTGGCTGAAGTGGATGCCAAAATGCTCTCCATCATACTTGAAAAGTTGTGGCTGTCAGGCAAAGTTCCCAGTAAGGGAAAAAAAGGAGAAACATCACTCCCATTTATAAGAAAGGGAGGAAGGAGGATCCAGGGAACTGCAGGTCAGTGAGGTTCACCTCAATAGCCTGGGAAGATCATGGGGCACATCCTCCTGGAAGACACATTAAGGCACATGAGGGATGAGCAGGTGATCTGAAACAGAAGGCACAGCTTCACCAAGGGAAGGTTCCACCTGACCAATCTAGTAGTCTTCCATGACAGAGTAACAGGTTTGGTGGACAAAGGGAAGGCAACTGATGCCATCTATCTGGACTTCTGCAAGGCCTCTGACGTGGTTTTGCAGCGTACCCTTATCTCTGAATTATGGATATATGGACTTGAAGGGTGGACTATTTGGTAGATAAAGAATTGGCTGGAAGGTCACAGCCAGATATTTGTGGTCAATGTTTTTAAGTCCAGGTGGAGGCTGGTGAGAAGCAGTGTACCCCAGGGGGCAGTCTTGGGAGCAGTACTCTTAAATATCTTCTATTAGTGATATAGATGATGAGGTTGAGTGCGCCCACAGCAAGTTTGCTGCAGAAGGAAAAGATGCCATCTAGATGCACCTTGATAAACTTGAAAGGTGGGCCCTTGTGAACCCAATGAGATTTAACAAAGCTAAGTGCGAGGGTGTGCTGGACTCCCTGTCACGGACGCAGGTAGATTTTCAGTTAACCTGTGACAGCTTGGGCTACAGTAATCCTGGATGTGTATACAGTCTGGGAGAAGAAATCCTTGAGAGTAGCCCTGTTGAGAAGTAGGTAGGGGTCCTGGTAGATGAAAAAATTAACATGAGACAGCAGCGTCCGCTTGCAGCCTGGAAGTCCAACGGTATTCTGCGCTGCATCAGAAGAGGGATGGCCAACAGCAGGAGAAAGATGATTGCCTCTCTACTCGACTCCCATGAGGCTCCATCTGGAGCACTGTTCCTGTGCCCAGGGCTCCAACATAAGAAAGACATTTAGGTTTTGCAGAGGATCCAGAGGAGAGCCATGGAAATGATAAGAGGGCTGGAGCACCTCTCCTATAACAATACACTGAAGAAACTGGTCTTGCTTAGCCTGGAAAAGAGAAGGCTTCAGGGACACCTCATTATGGCCTTCTGGTATCTAAAGGGAGATTATAAACAGGAATGAAATCAAATTTTTACATGGGTAGGTAGTGATACAACAAGGAAAAATGGTTTTAAACTAAAGGAGCGAAGATTTAGATTAGATGTCAGGGGAAGGTTTCCTCACAGAGAGTGGTGAGGTGCTGGAACATGTTGCCCTGAGAGGATGTGAATGCCCCATGGCCAGTTTTCAGTTCAAGGCCAGTTTAGGTGGGGCCCCAGGCAACCTGATCTAGTGTTTAACCTAGCAGCTGCCTGTGGCAGGTGGATTGGAACTTGATGATACGTGAGGTCCCTTCCAACCCAAGCCATTCTATGATTCCTTGATTCTATGAATCATGGAAATTAGACTCTATTGGCTAAAATTGGACTAAAGATGAATGTCAAATACAATGAAAGATAAACTGAGAGAAAAGTCCATCTGCTGTCTTAATCTTATTAATATAAGGTTGAAGAAGTGTAGGGGTAAACATTTCCATAACCTTTTAAACACCTCAAAAAAATCTTCAAATTTGGTTCATTCTTAGTATCTTAGTATTAGTATTCTTTAGTATTAATAAAGTCTGCAACAAAAGAAATTATAGATGAAGATGAACAGCTTTTTCTGAAACAATTGTATTACCTTAAATAACAATTTCCAGCCTCCTGAAAGAAGCTATCAACTATACCATTTTGGCACCCAGACAATTTAGCTTGGAGATACAAAAATTCTTCTGTGCTTTCTGCAGGTCACTAATTAATGACATTTATAATTAATTATATTTTTCCTGTAGGCATAAAATGCTTGAGGATAAATGCTAGAATCCCACTAGAATCAGTACTAAGACAAACATGAGACTTCAGGTAGAATTACACAACCAGTATTTCAGGAGGAAAAGCAAAATTGCTAATGAAGAAAGAGAAGAATGATGATTAGACGACTACTTAAAAACTGTTGCCACCTACTGTTACCTTCCAAGTCCAAGCTCAGCTTCCTTTTTTTTTTCTTTCCTTTCCTTCCTTTCATGCATCCTACTTTGAGCCTCTTCTTTCTCTTTGGCTCTTCTGAGAAGGTAAGCTTGTTCCTGTTCTCTGATTTTCTGTTTCACTTCTGGATAGTGTTGAAGTGCTTGAATCCTCTCTGAACGTTCTATTTCTTTACTATCCAAATACTTCCAAAAGGGAAGAAAAATCCATATAAACACATGAGAAATTTTAAACACATTGAATCAAATAAATCCATTAAACTGCAGGTTAATTTAAGATTCATTTAAAACCTCCAAAGCAGTATTTAAGAAACAGGACATTAAAAAGAATTAACAGTAATTTCTATTTAGATCTGAAAAAGTATTTGTGCCTGATAGTTGCCTTTTGTATCTTCTCACATTTTACTTTGTCTTATTGTGGAGTAGGAAGAGTCCCATCAGCCCCTTCTTTTATTTTTTTTCTGATTTTGATTCAGCTCATTGAACTATTACAAATATATTTCTTTAAATGTGTTCATTTACTGCTGACAAAGTGAGATGAATCTACTTACTTTAAGTTAAGTAAGTGTCTGTGCCTGTCCAAGGTAAAGTGTGAGTGTGTGGTTGGGGTCATTTTCATTGACAGAAAATCACTAGATTAGTCTCTGCACAGAACCTCAATCTCAACGTATCTATTTAAAGGAGATGCAATATAGTGTATTTTCATGTCAACTTCTACCCTTCTATTGCCTTACACTGTTGGTACGGTATATAACATCAGTAAACTATCAACAACTCAGTAACTCTCTGAAATCATGATATTATTTATAACAAATAAAAAATTGTCTGTATAAAAACAAATGAGTAAAAAGCCATAACTATACTGTGTATTTATCATTTGGAACTTTGTTGAAGCATCTCCAGTGAAAATGACAGATGACTTTAAGAAATAACTGTGGTTTAGTCAAAATTCTTGAGAACAGACTTTCCTGAAAGGCAGCAAGAAAAAGATTCCTATTTTTTCCTACCAAAGGCATTTATTTTGTTTTGGATTAGTATGCTGAGTCAACAGAGATGGTTATTGATTTGTTCATAGAATTAACAATAAAAATCGTACTTTTAACTGATGAAGTGTTGCCACCACAAATTGTCTGTAACCTTCAAATTCAGTGCATGGGTTACCCACTAGAAACAGTTCCTTCAAATGTATGTTATATTTTAGGGTTTCAACACTAGACAGTTCACCAACAAAATTTGCTGTCAGGTCAAGCTTCTTCAGCTCTTCACAGCCTGTTTGAATAAATAAAAATAAAAACAAAAAAACATTTAATTTGTTCATTACATAAATGAGCATAACACAGAAACACACAAAGATACAGACACGTATATGCACTTGGGTACTAAACTGCTGCCTGCATTTGCCTTCTGTATAATAACATCATCCTGTCAGGATACATATTTTACAAGCCACAAGTAGAAGACTGACTCACAGCTAAGCAAAGGAGATTAGAATATTTATAGAAAGAAAAAAAAAATCTTGATAAAATGGAAAATACAAAAAATACTCTTGGTTTCATGACTATAAGAACTTGGTGGTCTGAACTTGTATACTAGCTATTGAATGCTTCATTTTCAGACAAGATAAAATTCAGCTTTAAAAATCTGATCATCCTGGTACCACCCTCAGCTTAAGTCTTCTCCATGTGGCTAAAGAGTGTCCAGTTGCTTCAGAAAAGCAGGATAACTTATGGGTTTCACTTTTGTGTAATGTTAATCTTAACTAACATTATCAAAGTGTTGATAAAATGTTTTCTGAAAATCCACTCCGAGTTGAGATGAACATTTTCACTTTATGGACTCAGCTATTGTCATGAATATTTTATCACTGATTAAATTGCAAAAATTGGTGAGAAAGTGGTGTGTTAGCCAGAAACATTTATTATAATTATTAACACTTAATTTGCTAACAAATTGGTCTGGGAAATCTGGATCCAGAATTTATCGGCTACTCCTTATATCATAATCTGTTCATGAGTCATAACCTTGGCCTAACAGTAAAAAAGTTCAGCTAAGAACAAATTCAACTTCTATGCTCATCATTTTAATCACCTCTTTTCCTTTGCAGGTCTACTTGGCAAGTATTCTATGCATAATGGAACTGAAAGAGCATAAACAATGCAAAATGATTTATTAGGGGATTAAAACTACCTCACTTTTTGCAACGCTCGCTCCCAAACTTTCTGGCATCTAAGCAAATGACAAATCACAGTAATAAATAATGCAGGCTGCTAGAGGAACTTAAAATTTGCTGGCATGAAAACAGATGTAAATTTCTCAACAAATTGCCAAATAAGTAATGCAGTACATATTTCTGAAACTATTTGTTTATTTTTCGATTTTATTTAAACCGTTCTCTCAAATCAGCATGCATAAGATTCAAAAGAAAGCATAGCAAAGCAGAGGTATTTTTTGTCCCCTTGCCAAGGTGTGCATTTTATATACAGTGCAACTTGACCAAGCAGAATCAAGAAAGAAAAAGGAAATAAGTCAACAGCCAGAAGTGATTCAAATAATATTGAATGCTGTTTATGGATGGCTGTAAGTCTTAGGATTTGCTCATGGGAAATAGTAAATCCTTGGACAAGCAATTATAGTGACAGGCCAAATGATTAAACAGAGACAATATAGATAAAATTTTACGTAAAGACAGAAAAAAAGATAAATCTGAAAAACTCTACAAAAATACTCCAGACAATGGAACTTCTGTAAAATGCAGAACATTCTTCTGTAAGACTTTTGATTGCTGAATATGACTGCTGCACCATAATGAGAGATGCTTTTTACAGTCAGCACAGTATTAAAAAAATAAAAATTAAAAAAAAATAATAAAAAAATAAATTGCTTTGCTCTAGATAAGCTACATAACAAAGCACAGAATCACTGAATCATAAGCTAGCTCAGATTGGAAAAGACCTTAAAGATAAATGAGTCCTACACTAACTTAACCACACTAACCTAACTAAAAACCCTTTGCTAAATCATGTGCTTGAGCACCACATCCAAACGGTTTTTAAACACATCCAGGGTTGGTGACTCAACCACCTCCCTGAGGAGACTATTCCAGTGCTTAACGACTCCTTCCGTAAACTTTTTCCTGATATCCAATCTAAACTTACCCTGGCACAACTGGGGCAATAATAATCCTGTATAGATTTGTTATATTTTGATTCCTATTTTGTAAAGTATTAAAGAATGGAACTGTGATAGCTGACAACAGTTGATAAAGAGTGCATGGAGAGCAAGTTAAAATGCATTTAAGAAACAACAATGACAAAACTTCAACCGTAAAAACCACTGGATACAAAGAAATACCAAAACACTGCACACAAAGGAGCTCCTTCTGACTGTCAAGGTAGTATGTTTAGTGATGGGCGTAACTCCACTTTTCCTTACATTAAGCCTCTGCTCAAGTTTTTCAATAAGAAAAAGCAAATTAGTTCACTGAAATATCTTACCTTCCAGATTTTCGATTCTTTCAATATTGTTCAAAGCAAGATTTAAATATTCTAGCTTCTTTAACTTGCCCACATTTTCTGTAACAAAACACAGACCCATTACTTCAGTTTCCTTCATTGGAAAGGCATTATTATTTTACTTGTTTGCTTAACTTCATACAAACAATAAAAGCAGAAAAAATGGGAAGGACAAACATGAATTTACATGAGACTATCAGGCATTAATATTTTAACATTTAAAAAAGATGAAAACAGGATTTATATGAGAAGTATATATTAATATATATATATATATAAAGAGAGAAATAAGGAAGGCTATAAGCACATTTTTTATAAAAAAAATCTATACAACAAGTACATAATGCAAGAGGACTGGCCAAAATACATGGTGAAACATTCCATTCATCATGAAACTCAGGAATGATTGGACTGTATGAAGCTTTATGAAACTGGAGTTTTACACTCACTTATATAGAAAAGATTGGTTTCTTTAGTATATATTCATTTTTTAAAGGTCTTTTGTCTACATGGCTAATACAAGTAACTTAAGTAATGAATAAATCCATGCTATATAACAGTTGGCAGAATTTATTCTGTTTTGAAGTAAAGCCTGGAACTACTATTGTATATAATACAAAGTTACTCAGCCTGCAATTTATGTGTTGCCTATAAAGGAGTTTGAGTTAATTCAGGTAAAAATGTGGTCTAAGAAACTTCCTTTTCTGCTGGAATTTTTGTGGCTACTTAAGTTTTTAGGAAAACCTGTACTAAAGATATGCTTTAATTCCTGACATTAGAAAGCAGTGGAGGGATTAACAAATTAGGTCGTGTCATTTTCAACTAGAATCTTCCGATATGCATGATCAATTGAGGAAGCAGTAGTGGGCTGGCCTACAATGATGGGTTAGCCATTATGATGGCTTGGGATGGCTTATGATGGTTAAGCCATTTGCAGAGGAACTAAGCTCAGAGACGCAGAAGAGTTGAGATCCTAAATCCTTGCATGCTTCTTCAAAGAGGCTCAGCTCCCTCAACTAAGTGGAACTGGAAAACCAAGAAGAAATTAGGATTACAGCACCTTGTTGTACCTGGGACAATCACACATCATATCAAAAGTGTTCTGTTTTTGACACTGCACAAGATTTCAGTGATATATGGGAGATTTCCTTTTCTGCATTCAAAATAAATATTTACACAGCATTCTATAGGCTTTCTTTGCAGGAGAGCATTATGTGAACCGTAAATATCACCTGCATTATTTAATGTATCATTCTTCAGAGTGGAAAACATTGAAGAAGTGCAGTATAGCTTGATGTTTGTTCTAAGAGGAGAAAAGGATTAGAAAGTTGCTTTAATCACATAACGTGTGGTAGTATAAAGGTACAAGAGGAGGTACTACATCATTTTGTTTCAAGCCAAGAATAAATATAGTAGATGATATATCCAGGAATATTCCCTGATAGTTTGAGACAATTTGACAGAAATAAATGAGTGAAGCTTCTCTTTATTAAATATGATGATACAAACTTATCCATAGTGTCCCTGTGATATAACTGGAATAAATACAGTGACTTATTTAAAGCTGCAGGACTTCTCTTTCTACAGGCCAAACATAAGATACCAGGCAGCTCTCAGCCAACATAAGGTGCATTCTATATCTGAGATCTAAAGTGTGTAATTTTCACCACAAACTATTGAAATTAGCAGGACCACAATGTTTGATTTTTTATTTCTGTCAGATTGGCATTTCCTCCTTTGTGTAAGGGAAACAGGGGAATAGTAAAGTTTACCAATGCCAAAATAACTAGGAAATGCAAATGCCATTTGAAGTGTGACACACAGGCCTGAGACACAACTCTGATATGGGATACATGCTTTAACTTATGATGCAGTACACAGACTTCCTTAATCTCGGGTTTTTTGAAGATCTGACTGGAAAACCTATCCAGTGCAGTCAGAAAGTTAACCTCACACTCTAATTCACAAGCAGTGCTGACTAATTGCTGTACATAAAGGCCCTGCAGAGACAAACAAGGAAATTCAAGCAGAGGACAATTCATCTAACTGATACAGATCATGGCTACAGCTGAGCTACTTCTCTAGGCTCCCCTATAATCGATACAGAGAAATAGGTTATTCAGGGTACAATTTGTCTTGTCTTAAATTGGCTGTCTAAAACCAGTGAACTACATCAGGCTCGAAAATATGTCTTCTTTCTAAGAGAGGCTTCAGTAACTGGATAAGACATAAATGCCTAGAAGTTTGAAGGCACAAATTCTACTACTTGGCTAACTAAGATCTTGGAGAGGTGTTTTTTGTCAATTCATAGATGACGAAATTAATTTCCCAGCAAGGATTCATACCACGTATTTCACTGTATGTTTTCCCTATGGTATTTCTATGATTGCAATATCTGTATGCATGATATGAGCGAGGCAGTGTAGAACACAATGCTATCTTGTGTTTTCTTCCCATTTATAGAAAAGAGCCAGGACTCATTCATACAGCTTGGTGGTTTAACCTTCTATGTGTATGGATGCCTTGCAGCTTGCTAACTGAACAGTAGGCCAGTCTGATCTTTAGAGTAGTTTTAAGGATTTCCTTCAAAAGAAGAGACATATCCTGACAGAGGCAAAACATACAGCTATGATATTTTGATATATTGAAGTGTGCTTGAAAACAATGTCTACCTGTTGTGTGTTCTGCATGGATACAATGCTGTGTACTTTACAGTGGTTTACGTCTTGAATTCAGTACTGTTTCTATGAGATATGAACATTGACAAAAGAATCAGATACAGTCTTATGCCTTAAGCAAAAAATACCAGAGAGAAAACCAACTTTTTCTTAGACCAGTTTTGATGGGATAGAGTAGAATAAAGCAGTTTAAAAATATCTTTCTCTCTTTGGGAGATTAGTCCACTCTAAGAAAAGCAGATGTTATCAACACAGATATTCCTTAGGAATTTCTTGACAAGACCCTTCAGGGCAGCTTGGAGTTGAGAAGATTTAAAGCCTTTACCTCCAAATCATAAGCACAGAATTTCACCCTAAAACTCTAGATTGTTTTTTCTGCCTCTTAAGGAACTTCAAAGAAATATGTTAATACCATTCCTGAACACTTCTAACTTTCCATTCTTCATAATGCCCTTAATAATATGCTTTAACTTTTGATTAGCTCCAGAGAGGTCAGGCAGTTGTACTTTGAAGGTCTCTTCCAACTGAACCATTTAACCTATATGGTATCTGTAGATTCTATGCTTTTCTAGACCAAGGCCCCATGCCATATCATTTTATGCACCTAGCAAACTTAAAGGTGTATCACAACAGCACAGAACATAGATCATAAGGAAACTGCATCTTCCCGTGGTGAAGGAAGATCATTCAAACTTATCTGTAAGTTGTCTTTATGCACAAAAGCAATGATTGTATCTGAATGAAGATTATTTCCATCTTAACAAAAGCTACCATATGTATAAAAACTGAATTGAAAAATGAGCACGAGGACAGCTACTTTTCAGGTACTGCAGTTCATGGTATGCACTGAACTGTCTCTTTGTTACAAGAAGAGGATCTTTGAGTTACACCTTCATGTATGAGATTTTAACCAATCAAGGTGTTCTGCACTTACATTCTAGTGACTTGTATCTCAATACTAACTTTTTCATTTAAATTCCTTCTGCAAATTTCTAAGCTTCTTAGAAGTCTGCTAACGTGAAAGGGAAATAAAACCTTGCAGGACCAGAGTCAAAATGAACTTTTCTGTAGTTATTCACTCTACATTTCCATGAAGAATAACACAAAAGAAATACATATATTTCTAACTATGCACACAATTCCACTTAATAAAAAAGATACCAAGAAAATGCTTACCAATTTTTGGGATTAGGTTATTCTGAAGATAGAGAATTTTCAAATCGCGACACCATTTGTCAAGGTATTCTAATTTTTCTATTTCCTGCTGATGTAAAGAGATTTCTTCCAGTGAAAAAATTTCACAGTTGTTATGTTCTGCACGTCTTCTAACGAGATCTTCAGTGACTGAAAAAAATAGTTGAGGTCATTGGAAAATATCTCCACAACTTGAATTATGAACACTTTATATATATATATAAATGTCATATATATATATATATATATAATGTGATATATGTGTGTGTGTGTATATATATATATATATTATCATTAAAATCTTTTGTTCCATCATAATAAACAGATTCTTGGGACAAATATCAACAGAAAGAAATTCTGCTATAAAAGACAAGTGCCAAGAAACTTCAGCTCACCCTACTATACAGTGAAAATAATTTGTAAAACGCAATTAAGCCACCTCTAACTTTTAGAAAAATCCATATGAAAACTGCTGAATCTTCCATAACAGTGTAGCACAAACCTTGCTTGAAGCAAAGCTATAACTAATTCATGCTCATAAACGTTTGTGTTGGGATGATATGTAATCCTGCGTATTTTGTAGGCACTTGCAAGCAGAAGAGTTTCAGGGGCTGAAAGGTGCTAGAAACCTGGCTTCAGAATTTTCATGTAGCAATATTTAGTGCCAGACATAATCTCTCAAACAGTGAAAAGAATCTGTATGAGGAAGATATACCCTTTATAGCAAAAAAGAAGGAGGGACAGGGTGTGAGGGTGGGAGGGAAGGCAGTGTGACACTCACTCCGCACCATGGCTGCCCGCAGCTGCCAGCCGCCGCCATTACAGGACGCCCCGCTCTGCCATGGCAACGGGCCGGGCCTTGAGCCGCTCCCCTCAGCGTGGCCTCAGCTCCGCCCCTGTGTCTGCTGGAGCTGGAAGTGCTTCTGGCTGATATTCTCAAAATAATTCTTACCAGTCTATCTAAGGCATGAATCTGCTCAAATAGCTGCGTGAAATGTGCCACGCTGTGTAAATAGTTACTACAGCCCCTGCAATGTTCTGTGGGCTCTCACTTGTCATTACCATACTTAGACTTCACACTCAGTACCTACCTTGCAACCGACCTAATGAGTCAGAGTTGTGGCTGGACGTCTCAGTGACATAAATTCTCCTGTCTGGGGTTTCCTATTTTGCAGTTAACATAGAAGTGTAGTGTTGCTTCATGTGCTCGATTAAACTAATTCCCAGCAGGCAAAGTTATGGCAACCTAAACCTCTAAGGAAGTGGAGGGGATGATGTGCTTCAAAACATCACTTTGTGGAGTCCTTCACCTAATCCTGATGTGATGACCACCACTCCAGTTCAGCTGTGAAGTAATTACAAGTATCCTGTTCATTGCCGCATCCTTTAAAAGCCACAATTGGTGACTCCCAAACTCCCAAACTTTAGTGCCGCACTACCATTATTATGTTTTTCCTTATATCCAGTTTACTCTCCTTTCTTTTAGTCTGAAACCATTTCCCCTTGTCCTGTCACAACAAACACTGCTAAAGAGCCTGTTGCTTTCTTTCTTACAGCCCCTCTTTAGATACTGAAAGGCTGATGTCAGCTCTCCCTGGAGTCTTCTCCAGGCTGAACAGTCCCAGTTCTCTCAGCTTGTCATTGTAGGAGATGTGCTCCATCCCTTGGATTATTTTTGTGGCCCTCCCCATACGTGCTTTAACAAGTCCATGTCTCTCTGAGAGATTGAGGACTCCAAAAAGTTCAATTTATAGTAATAGAATTTTTCCTAGTTTGAGTCTTTCTTGCCTGTGACAGCAAGTGGTAAGTTATCCCCCCGTCCCATCCTTCGCCCCATGTGCTTTCTCATCCTATATTCTCTTGTTCTGTTGCAGAGGAGGAGTGAGAATGGCTGGGTGGGAGTCTGGCTGCCAACCAAGGCTAACATGGCACAGCAAGAAACAGAAATGGGCGACTGCTAAGAGATGTTAAGAGATCTCCCACAGGAGCTTTGTGGGAGGGCTGAAGCAGATTTCTTGGGGATATTTCAGATCCTAAAATAAATAAATTACCAGTAATCTATGCTCATGTGTCCAGAAAGGCTACTTTACGGAAGTTATGGTCGATGCTTTATCTATACAACATTGTTTTTCACTTTAGTTTTCTCTTATTATCTCATTAATGGAGTTATCTTGTTGAAATTTGCCTGGGAGCTGCCAAGTTTGGCAGCTTTACAGAAGCAATACTGCAGGGATTCCTCTAGTTCCAGCCAGCAGTGAGCCTGAGCATGTATTCCCAGCAGGCACAGAGCAAAACGTGGCCAGCTCCTGGGCCATCTGAGCTACTTGCTTTGTGGAGACTCCTGCTGATGCTGGAGCATCCTCACTCACTCCAGTTGTCCTGGTCCCACTCCTGTTGCTGCACTCAGACCCCCATACACACACATGCATACCAAACAGAGAGACTTTTACCTAGCAAGAGTTAAAAATGTAGTTTTAATAAGGAGATAGGACAGACTGCTCTGATCAGGCACAAGATGTATATGGAAGACAAGTGCATCAAACCACAACCACCCTTACAGGCCCCTTTATCTTAGTCTGTTTTCCTATGCCTGCTCCTTCCCAAATCATGTTAATCCTCCTTTTATCCCCTAAATATGCCAAAAAATGTATTGTGCAATCCCAAGATGCTAAGTGCCATCATGTACCTCATAACCTGGGCAGCGCTTCCTTGGTCAAAATATAATGTGGAGATGAAATGTTATGTAGGTTCTGAAGTGACTTTTGCAATCATTTATTTTCAAATACAAGTCTGAACTTTATGATGTTTATCCACATGAATATGACTATGCTCACTATTTTCATGCAGTTATTTGTACTAGTTGTGTACTAAGAGCTTCAAGTAACATGTTTCTGCATTCCCACCATGAGACAATGTCCAAGACAAAGCTAATGTCCACATTACAAACAGGAGAATGGAGTTGAGAAAGAAGAAAAAGTGTCCCATCTGGAGTTCATTCCCTGAATAAATTCAGTTTACTGCTTTAACACATTACCAGTTTATTTGTTACATGCATAAAGCAACGCAATATAAAATAATCATTCCACATCAGAACAAAATTAGCTTTATAGCATTATCATTACAGTGCATCAGAAGTATCCCGAATATGTACAGAATATACGCATGTAAAGTGCTGTATATCAAGCAAATTGATTTCCATGAACAACTATTAAAACTATTAAAATGCAGCAGATCAGAGGCTAAGATGGAAATCAGCTGATTGATACCCATTCAGAATCTGGAACTATGTCTTTTTCTTTCTTTCCTATTATTGTGGGATTTTTATTTATTAATCTATTTATTTTTGTTATTCTTACTGCAATTATCATTATATGCAATGCTGCAGCTAACACACACACACACACACACAAATACACCAAGGAACATATTCTGCAGAAATGGGCTGAATGACCATGCCTATTTTCTGCATCATTTAATACCACTTAAGATGTTAATCTTAGTCCATGTGGTTTGACTTCTGTATGCTTTACTTTCAGGACAAATACTAAGCAGACTTGGTCAGACACCAGCAACTTCACAAGCTATTATCGTTCCGCGTGCTGCTGTTCTCTTCAACACGAACATTCTCACTCTTAAGCACTATGTGATATATACTCAAGAATGCCCTTGGAATTCAGCTGAACACAGCAAGAAATAAAAGACAAGGCGTAGTGATATAAAATAATTCTAAGGAAAGGTATGACATAACATACAAGGGGTTATAAATCTCAATCTTGAGTTTCTTCTCTTATTTTATTTATTTATTTATTTATTTAAATAAGGTGCTACATTAAAGCAGAATAAGGATTTCTCTGTTTTTAGACCTTGAATTCCAATTGCAAAATGGTTCCAGAACATCCCCCTCTCCTGCTCAGAGCACTTGTAGTTTACAGCTTATATTTTTTTCACAGACAAATTATAGCAGTTCATGCTACACCAAATTTTGGCAAGCTACATCAGCTGTAAATTAGCTCTCCACTAATTTACAGTGAGCTTAAGCTTTCCTGCTTTTCGGCACATCGCTTCTGTAACTAGAAGGGTTGTTGCAGTCCTAGACTTTTCTACCAGTAAAGGATGTTATTTTTCCAGTTTATTCTTTCAGGAAATTATTTAAACACTAAAGATCTTTCAATCCTGTCTTTTCAAATGTACTTAGTAAAGGACTACCTACACAGTGCATAAGACTTGAGGGAAAAAAAAGTTCACCTTTTATTGCAACTATAAAACTGGATCTTGCTACATCAGACAGTCTCCATTCACAAAAGATCAATGTAATGCACGGTAAATGCAATGTAATGTAATGTAAATTACCGTCCAAAAATTCTAATTTGGGTGAAATTTCCTGCTACACTTCAAAATATAACCAGCCTATATTTATTTACCATTTGAAAGAGAAATGTATGTATTAAATTACTGGACATACACTTTTCTTCATTGCCACACTGGATTTTCCATGTTAGAAATACATATAGTGTGTTTGATCTTGGCTTAGGCAGAGTTGGACAGACAGTGGTGTTTGAGTTTTGTTTATTCCTCCACCAGCATCCTTATTATATGTTTTTCTGCTACAGTTTTGAAATCCCAGTCACTGTGCCTGCCAACCTGGTTGTACTCTATTGGCAATACTACTCCCACAGCCACTGTTTCACATCTGATGTACCAGCTGGGGCTGTGCTAACATTGCTTTTAGTGCAGCAGAGGACAAGCAGATGAGAAGCAACACTAGTTATAGAATGATCTGGTGGGCAACAGTATGCTCACATATCATCATTCTGTTGCATGGGAAGATGAAACTCATGCTGTCCTAGCTAGACTGGCATATAGGGAGATATTTGAAGCAGATGGTTAAATGCTTGGAGTCACAAGATAGCAGTTTTTGGTTGCCCACAGGATCTGTATATGATTTAGTCTCTGTGGTGACAAAGATCCAACTTGAAAAATAAGGCTCAGTGCTTCCTAAGCACAGTTAATAGCTGCAGGTCTTGTATTATTATTGTTTTCTTTCGAAATACTGAATGAATTTCATTATTACTTTTCCACATTCTGATTCCTCGTTTTCTGAAGAGTTCTTTCCTTCTAGTAATTAGGCACTAATTTGACACCCATTGATGTTTATGTTTTCTTATGTTTCCTTATTCCTTTTTTCCTCTTTTTATGGTGCTCAGGATAATGGTATGATGGCCAAAAGAAAATGCGCACATGATACAATAATGCTTCTGAAATATGTTACCACAGGTACTAAGTCTCTATCCAAAGCAATCATCTTTAACAGCATATCATTACAGTAAATTAATACATATGAAGCATTTGAAGACATCAGTTGCTTACCAAATGCAAAATTAATGAGCACTGCTAAATACTTTACAATCAATTCATTATCAAAGTGTTTACAGGACTCCATCGTTACATAGTACCTCATTGACATAAGAGACTAGAGGTCTCTGGTTTTGCATGACTGCTTGCAAATGTGACATCACAAAGAATAAAAAGAGAATAAAAATACAGCTAAAATAATTTGTATTTTAAAGAACACAAACACTTGTTATTTTTTTCCATAGGAACTTGTATAATGGTGTCCATAGGGAGGTTTCTAGTAGTCTGGTTCTAAAGAGCTGAGGGACACAAGTCTGAGGAGGCAGAAAAATGAAAATGGTCAGTAAGCTGATAATAGAATGCACAGAAGTAACTGTTCTGCCTTTAAGTTTCTGTACAAGGTAAGAGGAGAGATTGTTTTGAAATCCTGGAAGCAGCACCACTCCATCCTACAGTGCCTGCTTTGTGTAATATTGATTCTGGCCTTCAAAATAAAAATCAGCTTTGAAGCTGTGGTGTTGTAGCCCTTGTATAAACAGTCCCGCTGACCATGAGAAGTGCCGTATCTACTGTCCACTGCTTGGCTGTGGATGAGTAAGGTGTATTTTTCATCATAGGCTTTCATACTGTGCAGAGTGATCAAATGCCTGCATGAAGTTCTGAAAACCTTTGTTCTCAGGATGAGCCTCCTGTTTCTGAGGACTTTCTCAAGGGTTTTCCAGGTTGCATCTTATGCTGTGCAGATGCCTTGTGATCTCAGGAGCTGAATGGTCTCATCAAGGAACTGATGAACAAGGCTGTTTTATCCACACTGTGAGGAACACAAACATGGGTACAGTACTACTTAGTTCCTTCTTTTCATTTTTGTCTCTTCTTTCTCAAAGAGATCTAAGAAAAAAGTGAAGCAGGACTGGGATAGCCACATCCCAGAAGACAGAAGTCAGTGCTCTTATTCTAAGGGCTCTGAACTACACAGAGACTTAGAGATGATGGATAAACAGCAGATGGAGACCAATTATTAGACAGAATCATAGAATGGCTTGGGTTGGAAGAGACCTCAAAGATCATCTAGTTCCAACTCTTCTGCTGTGCGCAGGGTTGCCAACCATGCCATCAGGCACTAGACCTGGGATCTAAGGATAAGGATAACCTTATACTTATTTAAGGATAAGGTTTGAATGAAAAAATAAGCGATACATAGTTATGCTGGTTCACTCATTCAGTGGACTGGTACCAAACCAGAGCAGTACAGTACCTGGTCCTACTGTTCAGAATCGACTTGGAGAAGGATTACTTTGCCCATTACTGACAGTTCTTCTAGGCTAAAGGACAGTGGTTTTTAACAGGTTAAATAAAATCAAAGAGGAGTTTGAGACAGCACAGACAAATAAGTCGAAATGGGCAAGGACCCTACAGCTAAACCTGTTTTTAATGAAAAGCTGAGGAACTTCCATGTTTCATAACAGGGCTCTTCCCAAAATGCGTGAAATTCTTTCTAAACTTAAACATATACTCACCAACTATTCTTTCTTTTCAATTATTCCTGTGGAGGGAAAAAAAAACAACACATTTTTGTACATTTTCATCTACACAACAGTTTGTTATAATATATCATGTAGGTTCTAATTTGCCAAACATTGTCATGCTTTTGGATTGCTTGTTTGAGAGGATAACTTTTCTCACATTATGTAAAAGAGGTATTCTCTGTACCCCCGAGACTGAAAAGCTCTCAGACTGTATTTTTTCCTTCTCATGAAGAACAGCTTTGTTTATTACTCTGGGCTAAAATATTCAAAAAGAAAGCCATACATTGGAGCATGGGTGGCCCTGATTTCAATTTGAATAATGACATAGTGACAAAGGGTAATGTACTGTACTTTAGTATTTGAGATGTGTGATCAACCAAGGGCTGATCAAAGCCAACCAAAATGTTCTCCAGGTTTTGCCTTGTTGTTTCAAACTTCCCACATATTCATTTTAAATGCAAGAGATATGCCGGATTTGTCCTGTTGCTCCTTGACATACACTAAACTTCTGAACCCTGACATTGTACTAAAAACAATGCCCTTTTGAGCTTGACTTTCACTATGCATTCAGATGAGCCCAACGGTTTCAGTCTTAGCAGCATTTTTGACATATTCAGAAGAACTTTCCTCCACACAGAAAGTGGAATAATAGTAATTCATCAGTCCTGCACGTGCGTTCACTTTTGCAACAAGGAGATATATTCATGAGCTGTTCTGAAGATGCAGTTCAGACCTATGACTCTGCAAGTCTTTTTCTCCAGAAGGATCTAGAAGCTATAGCTCTGTCCAAAGCTCTGATATAAATATATAAAAGAGCAACGTCAGCACCTTTATTCATCAGACAGCATTTCTAAAACAGTTCTCAGTCTATGGTACAAGCCAAAGGCAAAACGCTGTATTGACCTTAATGGTGCACTGGATTAGTGAGGCACATCTTGTTATGTTCATATCTCTGCACGTTCATATTATGGCATACTAGGTTGATCTTCGTTTTCTGTGCACTATTACAACATTTGTTGCACATTATTAAACTCAGTTTTTCAAAGTAAATAGAAAGTTTCTATGAATACAAATCAGTAACACGAAAAGCCAAATCTGCATCAGTAATTTCGGATCATGCCTTCTATCTTTTGCCATGAAAACAACAGAAGGAGGCTCTCCTTTCTCTCAGTATAAAATTTCTAAATTACATTATTCATCATAATAGTGCTACTTACCAAACTTAGTTGTTTTGAAAGATGTGACAAGACTGAAGAAAGATGACAGAGCAGCATCTTGGGACAAAAGAACTGTGAAGTTTAAATGCAAAATCCTGTAATTGATTGAAGGCTACATTCTGTCCCCATATGCCCACATATTGATCTTATCGGGATCGATAAGAGCCATGGATTTTTATAGAAGGACAGATTTTTGTTCCCAGACATCATTCAGCAAAAGACTGTTTCGAACATAAAGAAGGTCTGTACTTACAGACTAAAATAATCAACAACAAAATGGCAGACAATCCTCCCAGAAAATACCTGTGAACATAACAATAAAGTTTAGAAAAAGGCAGGGGACGCATAAATAGATGACTGGGTGAAGGAGGAGGCTTGTGTAGATAACCAGCTGACCTCTCCTAGGTGAATGGCAATGTGAAGCCTTAAGTTACTTGAGCTATCGAGGAAAACCACCTAGAAATAAGGATATCAACATTGCCAGCCTGAGAGAAACACCCTTATTAGTCACTTGGGAAGATACAGATCTTTTCTGATTCTCCTCAGGCTTCCACAGCCCTTGTCAAAAACATGCTTGACAAAGTAGGCATCTGCACACATATTTCTTATTTTTGTGCATACTCATATAGCTGAGATATTTGCCTGCACTGACAAGTGTGAAAATATGATAACATAAGATATATCTCTTTGCAAAACTGACTCATTTCTGTAGTTCACCTGGTGAAAAAAAACAATGAGCATTCATATAAAAAGCAACAAATTACAAAGCTAAGAAGGATTACCTTGTACATACTGAAATGATTAAACACACCATCAGTGCAGCGATCTGAGACAGAAAATTTGGCACCGTATTGGATTCTGAAAGGAAAATATTGAGAACAATTCTCATGAATTTTCAAGACAGTAAATACATGACAGAAGGTGTTAGCTAAGAGTACCCTCAGCACATGAGGCTAGCAGTTTCTCTCTGTTTTTATGAGAATTCACCTAGACTGGTTCAAAGCAGAAACCTAATTTTCATGCTCTGGGTGTCTCCCAGGAGTCTTTTTCCCCCACAGCCATAGAGACTCTGTGTGCCCTTCAATGCTTGCAGAAAACAAGCACTTCTGAATAACTGCCTGTTTCGTGTTTTGTTCCCTTGCCCTTTCCTCCATTTTCTTCTTCACTCTACATTTTTATTTTTATGTTTATTGCTGAAAATAGGAGAGGAAAAGGAAGTAGGGAGAAATGAACAAATAAATACCAATCTTAAGATCTCATTATTTTTAAGCAGTCATTTAGTTTACTTTTTAATGTACATTTAAATTTTTATGACGTACATCAGCATTTTTATAGTGTACATCAGCATTTTTAATGTGAATATTTATCCCTTGCTCTAAAAATGAAGTTTATCAGGAGAAGAATTTAACGTACCCGCCTTGTTCAGTGTATCTTCATTTCCATTTATCATAAACAGAGAGCAGGATGGTGAGGCACAAAGTGATTTTCCAGGCTCAATAAACTTCTTATCTTTGGTTAGAGAGGCTCCAATAGATGCTGGAATTTGCCCTTGTGGCACTAAGATGTTATATTCACAAGAAAAGTCTGAATTGCCTATAAAATGTGTACATATAAATGAGACTTCACAAAGCTTTGAGAATTTGTGGCAATAGGTTTTATGAAACAAACAAACAAAAACAAAACAAACAACACCACACACAAACCCCTTAATTGTTAGAAGGTTTTCAAATTGTTAGGGGCAGGAACGGCAAGTTCAATGTAAGCAGGAGAAAATAAGCAAAGACAGAACTACATAGAGCATAACAATATGGTATGAAAATATCCAGGTGAAAGCAGCCTGAGCCAGATGTGAATGACTGCAGGGCAAATGTCAGCGGTGATGTCTTTGTGTTCAAACTCAGTCTATAAATGCCCTTTTTCCACAGAAGTCTTTCTGGAATCACAGTCTCGAATCCAGGAGCTCAGTTCACCACTGACAATTTGGTTGTTTATGTATCCTTTACCTGCACGGTTTGACAGACAACCCAAACAAAACCTCCAGGAGCTAGCAATTACCACTAAATAACAGATTATAATGTAGCTAGATTACTTTGTACATGGTCAGAGCTTACCCGTATCAGTCTGACTAGCCTCTGGTTTACTGCATTTGTCAGGCCAAGGATAATCTACATCATCTACATGGGAGGAATCCAGAGTGTTGATAATGGTGCTGCTGAGCCACTGGCTGGAGGCACTGAGACTAAACAAGCTGGCAAGAGAGCGTCGTATTTTCTTCCTTCGACGGAATATCCTAGAACGAAAAGGCTCATTGCTGAGGGATAGACTTAATTATTCTTAACAAGCAGGGGCAGAGCTCAAAAATTTGTAGAACTGAATTGGAAGAACCAGGTTCTCGGTACATTTCCCAGCTCTGCTGTGGACCCTGGCTATACCACCAGGGATCACTACTGCACACTGCAGTAATGTCAGGGGAAGTAATAACAGCATTGTAATGCATCAGACTGTGATGCTTCATATTGTGGTACCAAATGATACTTCAGTTTGCAAAGTCTAATATTTCTCTGAGGTTGGGGTCTTATGCTCCCCACAAGTTTCAGCCTACCATTTACCAATATTCAGCGTGGAGTAAAATCCGCATCTAGTTTACTTACCGAACTAAGTTCTCTTTATAGGTAACACTTGTCTGGGATGGTGACAGAGTTATGTTGCCGTCTTCATCAGACAGAAAGCTGTCTTCTGTCAGAACGTAATAACCATTGGAAAGCAACCGAGGGCTGCGGCGACATGTGAAGAGGGTGTCTCTCAAAGGGCTTGTGGAACAGCACCTGTAGGCGATAAAGGTGCAAGAATAACTGAGGAGGAGAAAAGGAAAAACCTCTGATTCAGAGGATGTCTAGACAGTACAAGATCATGATTTAATGATGATAAATGTACATATGCCATTGACTCAGTTAACGGGAGCTGGCAGTGACACGGATTTAAAATATGCAGGTGATGCCTAGGAGGTTTCAGCCAAACACAGTGTGTCTGCATCACGCTTTCCATAGCTTCAGACTACAGGAGGTTTTCACAACAGGTGCAGCATTTCATGAATGCACTAAGGCTTGAGAAGGGCATGGTGCATCTGTGTCAATGCATTTCACCAAGGAGATCTGCCAGACCTACCCCAGCATGGCGCCATCACAAGTATTCCAGTATTTTGCTCTGGAGCTACTATTACAATCAAGTAATCACTTATGAAGATTGACTTTCTTCTCAACAGCTTTGAGTTCCAAGCAGCCATTCAGTGATATTCATGAAAAACTGGGAAGACACTGGATTGATTCAGTGTTTGAAAATGGGTTTCAGTAGCGGGTTTCAGAATCCCATACAGCATGTCATGAAGGGGTACCATGATTTCAGTAGGGGAGAGAAAAGATGGAAGAGAGATGTTTCAAAACCTCATAATTGCAAAGCTGTTGCTTTTCACCCACCATTTAAGTACTTCATAAACAAGTTTCAGCACTTCATCTATAGAAACTCAAGGAAACCTCAGATGAAATAAAATAGTAAACAAGCATATTTTTCCATAATACCTTTGAAATATATGTTCTGAGAGGATGTGTCTGTGATCTCCATCAAACGCTGTTGAACCTGCAGAGGCCAAGAAAGAGTTATTATCATATTTACTGACAGCTTCCACAGTTGACAGGTCTTCATTGACAGATACCATGTGCAAATCAAAAGGCCATAAATAAGGTAAACAAAAAGAAGGGAAGAGAAAAAAAGAAGAGAGAATGAAGGAAAGATATAGTGACTCTGGAAGGATTGTTTAATAGCACCTCAATCAGGACAGCACAGAGTCAAAGCCAGCCATAGTAAAATATTTGTCCAGGTTATTACCTTGGGATATATAATTATTGGTACAAAAGCAATAGCTACAGTAATTTTAATGGTGTTTGCCCAGAAATCTGGTTCATGCTGGAAATAGTGCACATACTGGTTATAGCTACAGAGTGGAATGGAAGGGCCACTGTTATCATTAATGTATTTCATCATTTCTTCAGATAAAATTTGCTGACATGACACAATAGGCATAAGGAAAGAGACAGGGGCAAAAATTGACACTAACTTTGTGGCTGGAGACTAAGGAAGTAAATAGGATTTGTCTGGATTATCATGGCTCAAGTTTGCAAAATGCTGCCAGATGTTCAGCAGCTGTCAGAGTCAATCGTACAAAATATGAGCAATGGCTATCCAGAGGGATATATTTATAACAGATTTATATCTGTTACTACACAGAATTACAGATGATATAATCTTTCCTTATATTACCTTATCTCTCTGGTATCTTTAGAGCATCATGCTATTAGTAAATGCCTGTCATTCCCCTGTGAGAGAAGATAGGTGAATGACAGGATTTTTTGTTAAATGTTGAAGTACAAGCCGAGGCAAAGAAAATGCATAAAGGTCAGAGTTCCCACTTTGGTAGACTTGTTTACCCTCATTCAGAGCTCAGTTGCCAGGCACTGCCTGCAGACTGAGCCTTGGGGCCCAGCAGAGTTGCCGAAGGGGGAAGTAAAACTTGCTGAGGTATTTTTTGCAAAGTAGCCCTATTATGCTATTCCCATACATACTGTTTCTCCAACATTCCAAAAATAAGTATTTCACTTTCTAGTGGGAAAAAAAAACCAACACGTTCTATATTTTTCTGCAGGCAAAAACAATCTGGAGTGGAGGCACAAGATGTCAAACAGCATCAGCCAGAATGTCACATAACAAACTGCCCAAAGATAGGCACTGTGTGTTTCCCTGACTGACATGTTGTAGACCCACGTTTCATACACAATTAGCTCTTGAAGGATTTTTACTTACTGTAGGCAAAATCAGGCATACAATCACAACTTTCAATTATGCAAGCATATTACACTCTAAAAAAAAGAGGTTTATCTGAACACTAAATGAAAATACAGGAAAAACTCAGCAGGTGGTTGGTAGATCTAACACCAGTTTTGTCAGCTACCCACAATCCTTCCACACCAAATTGTTCTGATCAAAAGCCCAGACAAATGTGCACAAATTTACCTCCTCGTGGTGTTGATGTAACATGTGATATTCCATACATCCTGAAAAGGACTGGCTCATACACTCAGAGACAACAGGTAATGTGGATTGCCTGTAAAAGAGTTTAAAAAACAAGGGAGGTATGATTGATTTTGCAACATTTTAACTCAGGAAGTGTCAAGTATTAACATGAATATATAACACAGTGTTACAAATGACCACTGAATGTTATCACTTAGGCTATAGGGCAAATTTGTTTCAAAAAGAATAGGAAGGAATACCTCTGCATCAATCAAATCTATTACATTTCTCTAATAATCCGAGAGTTAAACTTCTTTCCAGCTATTGGAACTTGCATTGTCACTTCATTGCACTTTACTCCCCCTGTTTATGTTATTGCAAAGCAGCAACCACTAAGAAAGACCAGCTCTTCATAGTGGCTTACATATGGACAGTGCTGTCTTTAAAAAGAACTGACACAAACTGAATGAGGTGACAGAACAAACTACAGTCCTTCTGCTGCTGGTTTGAGTTGCCTCATAAATTCATGAGGTATGTGAGGTCTGTGTCCATAGGACTCTTGTTTATCTGATAGACTTCACAGAAGTAATACTTCAGGTAAAAACAGAGTATGTACATATGTTAAAAAAGGAAGTGAGATCTCTACATATATAAATATATTACTGGAGAGACGACGAATTTCTCTCCTTCTAAGAAGTATCTGAGCAGTTGTAATTTGCTTTTAAGCTATTTTAAGTAAGGCCAGGCTTCTATAAACAGGCATGTATCAGGCAGTCCAACGGATTGCTCCTCCACCCGTTCTAACGACAATTTCTGGCTTATTCGTTAATGAAGAGGGTTCTTGAAAGTCTTAATTAACTCAATGCTGGAGAAGACATGTAAACATCATGTTGCAGACAATGCTGCACAGTGTTCTTGTTGCATTTAATATTCAGTTCCATTTGCGAGCTATTAATAACGTGAGAAGCTATAGTAACAATATAAGCAAGCCAAAACACAGCCTCTGAACCACTACTGTACATGTAATCAAAAGTATAAGTAAACCAGAAAATGAGCATCAATAGAGAATTTTAACTATGGCATGAGGAAAGTCCAACCACTCTAAGAAATCTCAATAAAATTGAATTTAAGATGAACATGGCAATGTTTTATGACAAGAATTCAATTCAGAGTTTAAGGCAGCCTCTGCTTCACATCAGAACACAGTGTTCACTATCTTTTCTCCCTGCAGGTAATAGTAATAACAACACCCAGAAAAATGTAAAACTTCCTGAAGAGCACAATATCAATAATGCAAAGGTTAATCATTTTTCAGCTAAGAGATAAATACATGTAAAATCTTCCAAACCTGGAAAATCCATTTCACCACGAAAAAAGGTATGTCAAAAAGTTTCTCATCAACGCCAGAGCCTTTGAGACGTGTGTGTAGGGTGTCCTTTCTGCAGCTTCCTGGAGCAGAATGGCACTGAGTTTTTGGAAAGGCAGGGCTGTGAAGTCCCTTGTTTCCTTTTGAAAACGGCCCATGCAATCAGAAGCACAGAGGCAGAATGAGGTCATGCTTCCTGTCAAGAAGCCTCACATCAGAAGCATTCAGAGTAAACTGAAGATAAAGATTAGTCCAGGGAACAAACGTTCCTGCAGACAGTTGTGATACGCAAACACAGTGACTATAAATAACAAATAAACTTTTGTTTCAAACACAATACTGAGAAGAAAGACAAAACCTTTTCTCATAAGGAAAAGCAGCGCAGAATTTTGTTTCAGCTTCACTTTTCTATCTTACTCAGAAAACTTCAAACTGCTATAACTGAGTCAGCCCATGTATTCAGCGAAACAGCCAGCAAGCTGGTCTGGGAGCCTGACAGGATTTGATTGAGGAATACAAGACAGCTACCACAAGATGAATGGAAAAATCTCACCTCACAGAAGAGCAGACGGAATAGGAACTAGACAATAAGGATATTACAAAAAAACTTCTGAGTGACAGCCAATCTGAAATGTGTATTTTAAGGTATTTTTTGTTCAAAACTGTCATCATAGGGCATATTTCTTCTCTGTATGACTTCTTTTAATTCACTAGGATAATGCCAAGGAGAAGATGTAATACAACACTATTTCCATGCATGTTTTCTACTTGCCTTCCCTGTCGTTCCTCAAACTTCCTACCCCAACCCAGGCTCCACCTCAGCCTTCTGAGTTTAAATTATAAGAAGCAGTAGTTTTGGGTCAGTTGCATAAACTGCAAGTTCAACCGACGGAAGGAAATGAGAAATTACAGCACAGAGCACCATATGTATTTCTGCTCTTTTCCCAGGCTTTTTCTATCAGCTGGTCCAGCTTGATCTTCACCAGTTGTCACTTCATGTGACTCCGTGGTCCCACCCCAACGGCTGCTGCTTTGTTTTTCTCTCTTCTCTCTACGGTCTCTTCAGTTGCTGCTCCACAGATGCACAGGATCTTTGACTCAGGGTCTGACTCCAGTTGCTGTGCAACTGCATACCTTCTGCACCCACCACCTGTGAGGACAAACCTTGAGAACTGTATTCCAGCTTCCAGTATTTTCACTAATACTCTAATAGCATTCTTTAAAATGTCTGCCTTGCATGCTGTTTTACATGGCATCCTTATGAGCCATCTCTCTATTTGTATGTAAGTAACTACTGCAGACTGAGAGTGACTGAATCCCTTTCCATCCAAGCCAGTATTTAAGTAAAATCCAAAGTTGTGAGGTTTGTACAGAAAGTCTGCAGGCCTTCCTGGAACTGTCTGCAGTTTTTCCAGCTGTGCCTATTCATACTGGTCACATTTCCAGATGAATTGAAAGTGTTTCCCTGGACTAACTCAACTGCTAGGGAGAGGAAAAGGCACACACAGCCTTCACAGACCTTAGAGGATTGTGATATACTGGAGGCAGAGTGGGTTTAAAGAATGGAAGCTATCCAGCACTATGTAAAGATCAAGGATTTGAGTGTGACCTATCAGGGAACTGAGAACTTAGACCAAAACTTCTAGAAACGTGTCCATGGGATGTCAACACAAAGCTAATATCAATAAACAAGAAACGTATCCCATACACAAATGTTTTGCAAGATTTTACAGGCAGAGTTGGACACTCAGAGCTGGTCTGTGTTGACAACCATCCTTCATCCCCTACCAACACACCAGGACTACAAAGGAGATTGGAAAATGTAACACTGATGATACAAAATGATTGGCATTGCCTGCTGGCAGTTGCGACATCTGTTTTCATTCTCAGTGCTGGACTGCACCAGGTTGAACAGATGTGAGTTTTGGAGTTACACTTTCCTTGGCTCCAAGTTGCAGATTCTCTCAACACATTTGTACTAGTAACTTCACAGCAAAACTTTCCTTGCTAGACTGCATATTTTGTAGTGGTTTATCCACTAGACTCACCCTTTCTCTTACAGTGTTATCCCTCACTATCTCCATGTTTCAGATAAACATTCAGCTGCTGAGCACCCAAACAGGGACTCCAACACAGTTTTCATCTTGGCAGGACTTTCATTCTGTCCCTTTCCCTCATCCATCATGAGATCAGCCGTTAAAAATGGCAGACCATGGAAAACTTGCCAATGGGATACACTTGTAAGTCAAGTGCTCTGCTTGTCCACCACAAACTATAAGTTGAATTTCAGTCTCAAAGGGAAATAAACTAGGAAATAATGCACAATCAGAGCAGTGTGAGCAAATTTTCCATTCAGTACAGTTCGTAACAAGGCTCCTCAATAAATTCAGTAACATGTTTTTTGACATGTTCAGACCTCTCCAAAACCAAAACACATCCTAAAACATATGGCTGCAATATGTAAAGCAGAAGTAAGCAACACACTTCCAAGACACAAACACAATGAAATCACAAGAAGTCTAACATTCACTGGAAAACAATATTCATAGCACAGTGAATACTGAGTGTTCCCACAAGAAATATCAAATAGTTGCACTGTAAGTACTTTAGCTGGGATGCACAATGGCCCAGCAAAGCTACCTTTGTCCAGAGCTGCTGCATCAGGAGGTAACAGGCTGATAACCTAAAAGTTTACCTGCCTCCCAGGATCTTCTTTCTTTGGACTGGGACTCTTTCACTGATGTTAGCATTACCTGTATAAAAGCACACTTTGCTACTAAGCTGGCCTTAGCAGTTCTCACTCCTCAGCACTCCTCGTTTCCCCCATAGCTTCATGTCATTAAATGCTACATGTGATGTAGCTGCAATAACTGTACAGCAAATGGCCAGCTCACTGGGAGAAGTAATTTCTTGAGTTACATGCATTCTGCAAAGAACTGAAAAGAAACTGAGTAAAAAACATTAAAAAGTCCAGCTTAAGTGTCTTTGAAACGTGGAAAAGACCAGGGCTGGTGTAACTGATGTCAAACAGGGTATCAAAATGGACAAAGGAAGTGGCAGGAAAAGCATAAATGATGATGAAGCAGAACCAGGCAACAGCTAAGCTCAGTACACTAATAAATTGATTGGGCAGCAGTTCTGGTGCTTGTTTGTTGATGGAGGCCACTCAGTCACTATTTAAATACAAGCGTCAGTGGTCACTTTAAATGCCCTGCTACTATCATAAGGGTAAAAACAATGATGAAGGTTTATTCCACTGACTGTCACCTTGTGATTATATTATCTGACATTTACAGTAGTTTTTTTATAGACTATTCCAATTGCTCACAATTAAAATAAACGGCAAAGTAAGCAAACTGATGGCTGGCTGTCTCACTGCAACACCTTCTTTTTCCAGTTGTTTGCTCATTTTCCCACATATTTTCTGAACCCTTCCAGTGTTTGGATGGCTTTCCTGAGCAGTTGGTTATTTTAATAACAATGTACTGGTGACAAGTACAGAGATTATGTCACCCCCCAACTCCCACTCAGTATTTCTATGTGCATGTGCTCTGCAAAGACTGCAGTAGTCTTTTCAGCATCAACAACATATCATGAGCTCATGCTCAGCTGATTATGAAATCCTCTTTCCCCTCCAAGTCTGTGAGTCACTGACTGGCAAGATAAAATCTCTTATCTAGGTTGGTTTCCAGTTAATGGTCTGTATAACATTCACAATGCTAGCAATGTGCTTTGTAAAAAAATTCAGCACCAAATTCTGCAAGGAGCAGAAATAATGAGATCTGCTCTTGTGTATCTGCCTACCTGTGCTGGTGTCTGGAGGGGTGGAGGCACAGAGCTTCTCTGTCAACTCAGCTGCCTTTCTCTGCCCACCTGAGCACTTTAACAAAACAGGCTGGGCTAATACTGTGAGATCTCTATCCCTCTGCCAAGCCTGAAGTAAGACAGAAGTAAAAGGAGAACGGGAAAAGACAAAGCAGATAGGAATACAGCCATATATACTCCGTTTTCCTAAGAGATTAAATATCTGAGATGTTTTTCTGTTAAAATTTAGAAAAAATGCTCTTGGTTACTCTTCCTCATTCTAGCTCAACAAGATGGATGTCCATGAGTAAGTGTATAAGTACATATATGCAGGGTGGATCCTTCCAGCAGCTGGGCTCTACTCAGTAGAAATCACAGAATCACAGAATTGTAGGGGTTGGAAGGGACCTCTAGAGATCATCGAGTCCAACCCCCCTGCCAAAGCAGGCTCCCTACAACACATCACACAGGTAGGCGTCCAGGCAGGTCTTGAAATGGGGAGTCTAATGGGCTGATGGCTTATGGGAGGGCGTTGTTTGGGGTTTCCCTGCTGCTGTTGTCTCTCTGTGCTCCTCTGTGGGTGCGCAGATGAGCTTTTATCAGTTAACCAAACACCCCAGGCCTGGTGCCTCTGTAGCCTGCTACCAGCCTGACCTCTATCTCCTGAGTGAGGTGATGTGATGGTGCCACACATCCACACAACACACTGAGGATTCCATACCAAAGCCTAACCCAGTCTGTGGCATTCAACCCCTGGCTTGACTCAACCACCCACATGTGTTCAGCCACATCTCCTGTAACTCTTCTATCCCATACTCATCTCCTCAGGCAGAAGCATCTAAAAGCATTTATCCCTACAAAACCTGCTCTAGTATTAAACATGGAGGTTGGCAGCCCTGCCTGTTGCAGGGGGAAGGTTAGGGAAAGGGGGGGGAATTGGAGCTTCGTGATCCTTGAGGTCACTTCCAACCTGGGCCATTCTGTGATAACCCTGCATCCAGGATCGATTCCAGGCAGCAAAACGCTCAGCAGAGCATGCAGATGGAAAGTAGATTTGCAGACAAGGACGTTTATACTGCATCTGGAGCACCTCCCCTATGAGGACAGGCTGAGGGAGTTGGGTTTGTTCAGCCTAGAGAAGGTTGCGGGGTGACCTCATTGCAGCCTTTCAATACCTGAAGGGAACTTACTCCCAGGAGGGGAGTAAACTCTTCGAAAGGGCTGACAATAGCAGGACATGGGGAAATGGTTTTAAGTTAAAAGAGGGAAGATTTAGGTTGGATGTTAGGGGGAAGTTCTTCACTAGGAGAGTGGTTAGGCCCTGGAACAGGCTGCCCAGGGAGGTTGTGGTTGCCCCGTCCTTGGAGGTGTTCAAGACCAGGTTGGACGGGGCCCTGGGCAACCTGATCTAGTAAAGGTGTATGTTTGGTGGCCCTGCCAGGCAGGGGGGTTGGAACTACATGATCCTTGAGGTCCCTTCCAACCCGGGTCATTCTGTGACTCTGTGATTCTCCATCCCACTCCATCTCCGCCCGCATCACGCGGTGCTGGCCCTGCAGTCACGTGCCGGGGGTGATGGCGTCATGGCGGCGCCCTATGGCGCTTCTCGGAGCCGTCGCAGAGCGGTGACGCGGTGTCGGGGCGCGGGGAGGATGGGGCTGTGAGGGCGGCCACCGCGCCGGACACCCCGCGCCGCACCGAGCGGGAGCAGCGGGTGCCGCGCCGGGACTGCGGGCCGACACAGGCACCACCGCGGTCTTGAGAGTCCCAGGAGGCGGTAAGGAGCGCGGGGAACGCGCGGGCAGCAGGGAGAGTGGCCCCGAGCTCCGGCCCCCTCCGGGAGGGCCCGGCCTGGCTCGGGGCTCCCGCTGCCCCTCATGGTCTCCGGGCCTGGTCGGGTCGTTCTCGGAGCCTTTCCCGCATAGGGCGGCGTTGGGATCCGGCGGGCTTTGCCTACACGAGTTCTCCAGCGGGGCCTTGGCCGGTGGGGGCCCAGCCGTGCTCGGCGCCCCTTTGTGCCTGCCGTCCTTGGGAAACAGCTGCCATCCCCTCGGGCCCACTCTCTCTGTCTGAGGCAGCTGCCTGAGGTCGCGCTGCTGGTTCAGACATTTAAGCCCGGTTGGAAAACTGGGGTTCTGGTGTTTCATCGCTGGTGGTCCGGGCGAGGGAGGCACTGGACCTGCAGCCTGGCACCCTTCAGTGGGCGTGCAGCAGGAGCCTGCGGCCTCAGCAGCTGCTGTGTGCTCCGCGGTGCTGGAGGCTCATAGTCACGGTCATAAATGACATTAGGGCAGAAAAATCATTTTCTGGTGGTGACTGAATTACCACAAAAAAAAAAATCAACGCAGTCATGAACGGAGCATATTTAGTGGTAAGGATGAGACTCAGCATCGCACAGAAAGGCTGAAAATGCCCCCCCACCACCACCACCCTTTTTTTTTTTTTCCCTCCTTTGTTTTTAGTAGTTTGACCTAACTTGCTTTTTAGGCTGTGCCACTTGTCTTTTCATTTATGTTATTTGTAACGTCTGTTTTCCTGTCTTGTTTTTTATGACGTATTCGTTGTTTACTTTATGTCTCTCTGGTAAGATGAGATGTCAAGGATCTACAGTACAACATTTCAGACATGAGCCCAGGTTTTGTCTTTTTGAATTGGACTTCAGGTCGATGACTGTTAGTCGTTTTTGTTTTATTTTTTGAAGGGGTGGCACGGAGAAATCAAAAACAGGTTTTTTGAATGCCTTGTTTGGCTCTTGAGTGCGCTTCCAAAGGCAAAGCAATTAATAGAAAATTAGGAAAGAAACTTCATCATTGTTTCCAACTTCTGGTATGCATTTGCTGTCAGTGGCACTTTTTAAGACACTATTATGTGCTTTAATATGATTTCTCTTTTTTCTTCCAAAGGTAGCGGAAAAGAAAATATCAAGATGAGTAAAAAGCCTCCAAATCGTCCTGGAATCACATTTGAGATTGGTGCTCGTTTGGAGGCACTGGACTATTTACAGAAATGGTATGGAAGAGCTTTAATAGTATTCGCCAGCAAAAAGAAGTTATTTTGTGTATATCTCATGCTTTGATACCCAACTAAAAGTGTAGTACATCTACTCATTGTCTGGTTCACGTAAAAACTTTATGGATGCTTTCTTAAAAGAAAACTTTTAAGATTTAGGTAAATAATTTCTGTTCAGAAGTCAGACAATACTTTTCACTGGGATCTGTGGTTTTAGTTGCTTGTGAAACCATAGTAATTAAAGAACATTTCTAGAGTGCATCAGTGTCGTGCACAAGACAATCAGATATGTTAATATGGCAGATTTATGTGACTAAAGGCTGCTTTTCTTTTGAGTTTGAAAGTATGCGAGTGGATTTTTCTGCTCCATTGTTGTACCTCATAGGATTGCAAAACTGGTTTGAGAAAGGAAAGCATCCTTAATCGGAGTTCATGGTGCAGGTAAGGTGCATCAAGCAGCTGGAGGAGCAAAGTGTTTAGAACTGTTACTATCACCCAGGCGTTTTGTTACAGCCATGAGCATAAAACAGGAACCTATGGGCACAAGGATGCTGCTACATTGTGCATATATTGGGAAAGGAGTTCTTTGAAAGATAAATTCTTAGTCAAAATTTGAATGTGTGAGTAGTTTCATGTCATTTGCTGACTGTGCTGTTTCAGTTTGAAAAAGGTTTGGTTTGTAGTTGATGCAGCTGTCCAAAAGCTTTTTCTTAGCTACCATGCGGGACTGGTTAGCACTAGGGAAGTGTAAAGGCCTGTACCTACTGTTCTGATGGGCTTTATGAGAATCACAGAATCACAGAATTATCAAGGTTGGAAAAGACCTAGAAGATCATCTAGTCCAACCATTACCAATACTTCCCGGCTAAATCATATTCCTCAACACCACATCCAGACGTTTCTTGAACACTCCCATGGTTGGTGACTCCACCACCTCCCTGGGCAGTGGGATTTTCATTCCAATGCCTGACTACCCTTTCCGAGAAGTAATACTTCCTAATGTCCAACCTACTAAACAGTCTCTGAAGGAAAACGGGCTTTAAGAAACAGTTCTTATTCTTATTTGTTGCTGTAGAAAGATTTCCAAATTACTGATGTATTTTTTAACCAAATGCCCAGCAGCAACTGTAGCTGAGTGCTTGGTATTTTCAGGCAGAGTAGGGTTTATTCTAAATTTCCTAGGAACTGATTTACCATCTGGACCAAAAAGATTTTCAGCGAAGATCTACTGCTATGTTGTTCTTAGTGTAACATAACAGGCTCCTAGCTCTGCAACTGTCATGTGAGGGAGTGGTGGATGTTTTTTTAAGTCCTTTCTATATATGTACACTATAGGCATTCCCCTCATCTACATGCAGAAATAGAACATACCTCATAGAAAATAAAGTTGCTTAGCATCTATGAAATCTTTGGGTTTTCAATAATGCAAAAAATGAAGAACTGTGTTATTATTTACTACAAGAACCAAAGTGAGAAAAGGCTTTGCTGAAAAACAATGTGTAAATGGAGGTTTGTTCTTTATTTTAAAGAAAGTCTCCTGTTATATGGAGATCCAATCATAAATTTTAAGTGTTAACCAGGGAACGATTATAGAGGAACATAATTATTAGAGTTCTGCATGAGTTTTACTTTCAGAGTTGTATCTACAGCATGTACATTTTCAGCAGTTGAAATTTACCTGATGAACAGTGATAACACTATTTGAATTTCTTAAATTTTTGAGATATTGTGGTTCTTCACTGTTTATTGCTTTAAAAAAAAAGTTTTTGCAGGCAGTGTTTTGGGTCATGATGATGTTTAGTGTAAACGAGCAGAGGAAAGCGTGGACAAACTCCTCAGCAAAGGCAGGCTGTCAGTGAGAGTGTTCATTTTTCATGCTGTTTTGCTTTATTTTGGAGGTGATTCCAGTTGCTTCATTATGAGCTGAAAGACACTGTGTTACAGGGGAGATGACCTGAGACAATGAAAGTGTTTCACTTGTTAAATTTTAACTCACAGAGGTGAATTCATTATGGAATGCAGCTCTAAACGTACTCCATGTGATCATCCGTCAGAAAGTGGTAAAGGAGATGGGATTGATTAATAATAGAAAATTACTAGTTAATCAGGGACCTGGAGCATAAGACCCTAGAGGCTAAGGTGTGTAAACTGGGTTTGTTCAGTTTGTAGGATAGAAGACTTCAGAAGACCAACCAGTAGGTGTCCAATACCTATACAGATGATCAAGAAAACTTAGCCAAGCTCTACAGTGGTGTTTGGTGGGAGGATAGAGATGACAGTAGAACCTGAGATGAGGGTTTCAGGCTGGATAGGTACAAGGAAAATGGTTTGAAACTGCCTTGAGTGACTGGACGCTTTCTGAGGTTTCTTACAATTTCATAAACACTGATACTTGTTGGCAGTTACTAACAAGACAAATTAAACAGTGATAGAATCGTGTATATGTAACTATGTACCCACTTGCAAGAATGGCACTTAAGCTGATAGCTCCTATCTAATAATACACACTCTGTGTAAACTTGATGCATTTAATGGTAGATTTTTTTTCTTCTATTTTCTTGTGACTTCTGTGGATTCTGCTATTGATTGTCCCATAAGTTGCAGGTATTTGCCTTCAGGACAGTTATTTTTCTGAGACCATAATGTTTGTTAATTGTATGTGAAAAATCTAAGCTGTTAGTTACGTACCGTTGGAAATACAGCTATGTGGCTCTTAAAGTTCTGGAATGGAAAAACTCACTAAAATAAGTTGGTTGTCAGAATAATAGTGCTTTAAATTGGCATGTTTTGTTTTACTTATTTTTTCCGGTACCATAAGATCATTTGGGTTGGAAGGTACCTTTAAAAGTCATCTGGTCCAACTCCTCTCAGTGAACAAGGACATGTACAGCTGGATCATGTTGCTTAAAGCCCAGTCCAGTCTGACCTTGAATGTCTCCAAGGATGGTGTATCCACTACCCCTTTGGACAACCTGTTGTAGTTCCTCACTTCCCTTATTGTTAAAAACTTTTCCCTATGTCCAATCAAAATCTCACCTTTTTTGGTTTGAAACCACTTTTCTATCACAGGCAGCCAAGGATACAGTTTCTGGGCTGTGAAGGTGCATTGCTCACCCAATGCCCTCCCCTGAGTCCTTTTCAGTAGGCCTGTAAGCTCAACTGTGCTGCTGATGTTGTTGATGAAGATATTAAGTAACACCAGTCTGACTCCTGAGGAGCACCACTTGTCACTGTTCTTCATCTGGACATGGAGCTATTGACCTCTGGGTACTGATCTTGTAACCAGTTCCTTGTCCTTTGAACAGTCCACCCATCAAATCCTTATCTTTCCAATTTGAAGAGAAGGATGTTAGGAGTGAAGGGACTGTGTAAAAAGGCCTTTCTGAAGTCCAGATAGATGATATCAATGGCTCTTCCTTGTCCATTGATGCAGTTAATTTGACAAGGTTGATCAGGTGGGCTCTGTCCTTGTTGAAGCCATACTGGCTATCCTATATTATCTTCCTTCCGTATGTGTTACTGTAACTTCCAGGAGGATCTACTCCATGATTTTAGCACTGAGGTGAGGCTGACTGGCTGGCAATTCTCTCAGGTGTCCTTCCTACCCTTAAAAATGGGTGTGACATCACTTTTTTTTCAGTCACCAGGCACTTCTTCTGATTGCGGTGACTTTTTAAATATCACAGAGAGTGGCTTGACAACTACATGAGTCAGATCCCTCAGGACTCTGGGGTGCATCTCATCAGGACCAGTAGACTTACAGGTGTTCAGATGCTTCAGGCTGTCGCTAACCTGATCCTTGCTTACAGCAGGAGGCGCAGTGCTCCCCCAGTTCCCCTTAATGGGGAAGGATGTGTGAAGGAAGAAAGTGAGAAGTGAAGGTTCTTCCTTGTAATGCTTTGGGAAATGTTAGTTTTTAGACCTTGCTTTAGATTTCAGTTTATTGCATTGCTTGATGGTTATTTGAAAGAGCAGAAAACTTTATTGCTGAAACACAGTGTAGAAGGTGGGGAGGTATGAATAGGTTTTGCAGACTATTTAAATACAGGAAGGCTATTTGCAAGTAAGTCAGAGTGGAGCACACTTACTGTTTTATCCTCTATGAGGCAGAGGGAAATGGATTTTTACATCATTCTTGTGAAAACAGGAAGTATGTGTCTATTTCATGTCTTTCTTAGCTGCAAACTTTGACAAATTGCATAGCATTTTTGCCTGAGTATTTACAGTTTGAGATCTCTGTTTTCCCACCTAACATGGTAATTTACTGGTTGTTTGTGACTTCTGAATGGTCAAATGTAAGGCAATATAAAAATGAAAAACGTTGCAATTGTGGCTGTTTATTGGTTGACTGGAAGAAAATATATTTTCTGGAAATGAGAATGGGAATGTTCACTTTATTTTTTACTATTTGAGTGTTGGAGCAATAATTTGACCTGTATTTCATGATGTAGGTTTTGTGAGCCGTATACATTTTGCAGAACTCCCAGAAGTTGGTGGTATCTCTGGAACCTGAGAACAGAGAACATGGAATAGATGTCATCAATAATCAGTAGTTTCCCTCTTCTCTCTATAAAATCAACAACTGGATGAGACTTCTTTTCACATAATTTGATACTGTTTCATGCATACTTGCGTAGTAGTAAAAGTAAAAACAGCCAGCCAACAAATGTTGCAGGTTATTATTCCTTACCACAGGGAAAACATTTTCTTTACTGAACTGGTGTGGCTTTTTTCTGCAAAAGTTTCTCAGTATTTTAGAGGGTAATTTACTTCTCATTTGTGCAGGCTTCTATGCAACATTTCCCATAGTAAATTCTGCTCTCTGTATGCTCTTGTCTTTCCCATTGTGGGATCTGTGTTGTGAAATGTTACTGCTCATGCACAATTGTTTGTATGATTGTGGCACATTATGTGGCTAGATTTAGTGGATATGGAGGCCAACATCTTGTTGCTAAATCCTTATAATGTTATCCTGGGTTTGCCTAGTGATCAGTGGCGTGTAGTTTGAGTGCTGTAGAAATATGCAATAACGTTCATCTCTGAGGTCTGGACTGAAGCACAGATTTTGGCTTTATTCAGCTTTTCACCTTTGTCTTAACATACACTGAAGAAGCAGAGATTATTGGAATAAAGGCACTGTGTGATGTTTGTTATTGAAACCACTATCATGGGCTTCGTTAGCAGTGCCTGTATCCCTCAAAGGGAGATAACTTTGTGTTGGATTTGCCCTAGTGAGATTTTATATTTTGCATCCTTTATTTTGTTAACTACTTTAGCTTTCCGCTCTTTTTATTCTCCAAATATATTTATCTTCACTCTTGGGAAGCTAAATTTTCCTTAAAGCTCTCTTCACTTTTATATATTTCTCTCTAAGCTATATTTTGTATTTCGTTACTTACTCAGTTTTCTTTTATTCTAGGACTGTACAATCTTCTCCTCATTTTTCTTTTCTGTTTACTTCGAAGTACAGTTCTTGGAGTGGTGATTGTGCTGCTGCTGACCAGTTAAACCTACTGGAGCAAGAGAAATGCTTTAGGGCATTGCCATAATGACTAAAGTATTACTGTGGAGATGCCTAGGAAAAAAAATCTAATTTTCTAGTTGAATTTCATAAAATAACCATAGTTTTGCATCACCTTCTTTCTTGCATTTGATAAAAAAGATTTTCGATGCCATAAGATAATACCTTTGCTTTTGATTTCCATTTCACTACTGCAACTTTTGTGCTTCAGCTCTGATTTTTTATTGCTTCAAGGTCCTTCTTGAGGGTTTTTCCTTCTTTAAGTATGTTAAACACTTCCTTATATAACCTACTCCAAAAGCAGCCTGGATGTGGTTCTTGGCACCCTGCTCTGGGTGTTCCTGCTTGAGTAGGGGATGTACCACATAGACCCAGATGTCCCTGCTGCTTTTTCCTTTGCTACTCTTCCTGCTTGTTCTGACACATCCAGACTAGTTACTTGTCGAAGGACTTTGGAAGACAAAGGAAAGTAGTAAGATGATGCCTAATAAATCTCCTTAGGGTGGAAGCCTGTAGACTTGAGAAGTGATGGTCAGAGACGAAGGAAACCATTTCTGGTCTGCTTTTATTTTCCTGAATCTGTGTTCGGAGTTAAACCAGAATGCTAGTTTACCATAGTGAGGTCCATTAAAGCAAAATGACATTACTTTAATGACCTATGAATATGGCTTTCTGTCTTGGTACAACATATTAGTTTCACTCTTTTATTGTTACCAACCTACTTCAGAAGTGAAAGGACGCTGATCGTATTGCTCCTCAGAAAAGGTTCAATGGAATTCTTATCACTGAAAACATATCTAGTAGGGTGGAAAAAGCGGCTGGAGCTTGGGGCTGAAATGTTGGCTTATTGAAGTTGAATGGAACTAAGTTAGGAACTTGTGGAATTGGCTATGAAATTGCTTCACGTTTCTGAAATATATGGATGATTGAAATGAGACAGTTGACTTTTCATGTGTTCTGGTCCAAGAATGAGATGTGGCTGAAGTTGATGCAGTAATAACCTGGAAAATCAAAGAGAATTTTTCTGTCCCTAGTTCTGGTAATTTTAGTCTTTTGGAATCTGTATGTAGGGAAGCAACCGAGGAAGTAAGATTAGAGAAATTATCAAGGTGAAGGAGTAAATTGGGTTTGATGCTTTTTATTTTAATGCCCTTTGCCTTATGGTTGCCCGAAAATTTAATGTATTCAATTGGAACTTAGTGTGAAAGATTCTTTTTTCATCATCCTCAGTATTTTAAGTGAGAAAATGTACAATAACTCTCTCAGTGTTTTCCATTAAGAGTGTTGAATGGGTTTCTGTGCATTAGGACTGGAAATTGATTGCTCAGACTCTGCACTTCTAAGTGGTGACATTTTGTCTGAAGAACAGGTTATCTCTTAACAGAAGTGAAGACAGCTGTCGTTTTGCTGTGACCTTTCTTTTAATGCGTATTTTATTACCTTTAGGCCAATCCTTATATTCCTCTCTTCTATTGTGTTAGTTGTTTGGATGTGAGAAATTATTTCTAGTTCAGTTGTGTTACTCAGATCATCAACTCTGGAGAAAATATGATACGGTAATTCAGAGATTCATTGCACTTCTGAATTATTTTCAGTATTCTTGTTACATGTAGGAGAAACTGATTTCTGTTTCATTCCAGTTTTCTCTGCATTTCATATAATGGAAAGAGGTCTAATGAGTTTGATTAGGAAAGTAGAAGCGTATGTGACTTGCTGCCCTGTTCCAATTTTGTGCAATATGTCACTTTGTTAAAACAGAGCGATTCAGTAGTTCTTGCTAAAGTTAAAGAAAACTGCTATTTTTTTTCTTTAAAATTTTACCAAATTTTGTGGTTCCTGAAGTCCAGATTTGTCAGAATCTGTTATATCTGCCACAGCCAAGTTGAGATGCCTAAGACATAGTATGGTTGTCCTGATTAGTTCTGCAGAGTGCATGCTACTATGTTTGCTGAGAGGAAAATCCATGGAGTAGGTGACGTACATATTTTAATGCATGTGTGCTTAAAAAATAATAAATGCAAAAAAAAAAAAGTCTCTGTGATTCAAATTTAATGGCAGTGAAATCATTGAAGCTGATCCACAAATTAAAAAGTGACTTATATTAAGTAAAAGTGTTCTGCTGACCTCTGGGTTTGATTAGCTGCTCAGATTTTTGAAATCCATGAACTGATTTAATGAAACATTTTCTTTAGTGAAAGTAATGGATGTCCTTATAAAACAATTGTATATACTACCTTTCCTCAAAAGCTGTTACGGGCTTTGGCTTCAAATGAACACAGGTTTTAAAACTGTTAGAACACAAACTTATAATGCCCATTTCAGGCAGCTGTAGTCTGTCAGTTTCAGACTTTCATCCTGTGATAAAGCTCATGGCATCACTGATGTGTATAGATAGCCCTTAAACTAATGGTAGAATAACATGTATAGTATCTTGATTTTTATTTTATTTTTTTTCAGACTTTGAGATTTCTCAGTACAAGATGTTAGTATAACTTTTTAGTAGTCATGTAAGTGCTGTTACATGCAAAGCAAACAAGCCCAAAGCACCACGTTATGTTATTGTTCAAGGTACCCATCTCGTATTGAGAAGATAGATTATGAAGAGGGGAAGATGCTGGTTCATTTTGAACGTTGGAGTCATCGCTATGATGAGTGGATATACTGGGACAGCAACAGGTTGCGACCCTTGGAGCGACCAGCATTAAGGAAAGAAGGGCTGAAAGATGATGAAGAATTTGTTGTAAGTGCTGTGTCCGTTTTGGTTATCACTTCTTTTGGAAAACTGTGTTATGTGGTTTCCTGCATTAAATCTCTCCAGTATGTAATGTTTAAATCTTTGTAGAAAAACATTTAAGTGCTTAAAATATTAATAATCATATATATATTTTTTTTAAATAGGATTTTAAGCCTGGAGAAGAAGTTCTAGCTCGTTGGACAGATTGTCGATATTACCCTGCAAAGATTGAAGCAATTAATAAAGAGGGTATGTATTCGTGTATGGGTCATCAGTAAGGACTTTTTGCTTACACTAAACTATTGCTGTAGTCAGCTTAAAACAACAAAAGAAAACCCCAACATCCACACAATAAAAACCCAAAGAAACACATACGTATAAAATTTTCCTTATTGCCTCTATGTACTGTTGAAAATGTTGCTGTCTTCTATCTGAAATCTCTGAAATTTTATCCTCAAAGGTAAAACGCTGAATGTTTGCCCAGCAGTGGAAGGATATGACTGTAAAAGTCATATTACTTAGTCA
Source organism: Coturnix japonica (assembly GCF_054131305.1). Classification (NCBI taxonomy): domain Eukaryota; kingdom Metazoa; phylum Chordata; class Aves; order Galliformes; family Phasianidae; genus Coturnix; species Coturnix japonica. The sequence continues at coordinate 7,305,553 of NC_140664.1, read as the reverse complement.
TTTTACTTAGTGCTGATTGGGCTACCATCGCTGGATTTAAATTCTCTTAGTTGTTTCAGGAAGTGATCTTTTGAAAAATACAAATGATTGGAGAAAAAATAATGTGTGAAAGTAACAGAACAACGTAATTTTGGTGCAGTACTTCTTAGTGGGGCAGTATTTTTACTGAACTCAAGTAGAAGTAAAACCTTTCCTGTAGTTTAAAGCAAATAAGAATTTGATTGTGTACTGTTTCTTTATTGTGTTAGTCTAAATACTGTATAATTGTTGCAGTAAATTATGAACAAGTGTCATGGTAGTGTAAATGTGTTTGAAACCATAAAAGTAGATGAAGTTTGACAAATATAAAACCAAGATCTCATTAGGGTTGTGTTTTTATATTCTTAAAAGTTCTTGATTCTCATTGGAGGTAACATCTTTTTTCTTTGTTCATATTGCCTACTAAATATTTTGATAAAACATTTATTATAATGAGTTGTTTGTTACTTAACTACTCAAAGTAATTATATAAATCTTATTCTAGGAACATTCACAGTACAGTTCTATGATGGTGTCATTCGATGTCTTAAGAGGATGCATATCAAATCTATGCCTGAGGATGCAAAAGGGCAGGTAATAATATTAGATATCTTTTTTATATATATATTTCATATTGTTTTTTTTTTTGTCTTGAGTTAGTAGAAATGATATCTAGGACAAATTGTTCCACATTGCAGTCTTTATTATAGGATTTTTGCTGCCTTGCTACACCTGTTTTGTGGACAATGCTCTAGATTGTGTTGCTCAAGTAGTCCTGCCTTTATTTGAAGTGTCTTAGCTGCTGCATATGCCATTGCTGGCTGATCTGTTCCAGAGTTTTGCCTTGCAGAGTTCATAAAAGCAGAAACATCCAGAGACCTTTTTCCTTTGCCTTGTGGCCTTTCAGGAAAAAGCTCTAGCTTGTTAGTAGTTTGTGCTGGTGATTTTTTATGTATTTATTTTTAACCTCTTGTGTACTACAGCGGTAGAATTTTGCTGAAGTATGTTCTTATTAACATGATTGTTCAGTGGGGTTTTCTCCCCTCTGTCAGAACTTAAGGAGTTTAAGACAAGTCAGTATTTATCTCTGAACAGTGCTCTGTCACTGATAAAATAGAGGTGCTGAGTAGAAGTGGAGGAAGGCTGTGGAGGATATGTTTTAGTTACTAGGCATATCTTTACTTGCAAAAGAAAAGCAACATTTAATACTGTTGCATGCTTACAGTGGAAATGCTGTTGTTTCTGTCTTGCATGGTAACTGTAGTTAGCGAGGAAATCACTGAAACTATTTGAGAATAGGAGACAAAAGAGTTTAAAAATATTCTTATTTGTTCCCAATGTCTTCAGAATATTAATTTTAACTTGATAAACAAAACTCATTATTTTATAATTTGTTGTCCCTGTCTGTAATTTGTTCACTTGATAAGGCAGATGGACTGGCCTGAGAACATTTCTATGTTTCAGGTCTCTGTGTTGCAGTTGGCTGTATACTTGCATTGATCATATGCAGAAAGAACATCAAATTACTGTGGAGGCAACACCCATAGTATTTAAACTACCTTTCCATTAAGATTAAACTAAAAACATAATTGCACCTGTAGTGTTTTCTTGCTATGTTACAGTAACTTTGTTGACCCCCTGAGTAATACTCAAAACAATATTTTCAGTTTAATGTTAACTTGGGAAGCTGGAATATTTCATTTTCCTTCATAAAAAGGCAAGCTTGGGTACTGTTGTTGTAACTGAACTAAAACAGTCCTTCTGAGACAATGTCATCAGGTCCCTTACTCTGTCCTATGCTTTATCCTGGGAGCTTTAAAGTGCCTAGGCTGGAGTTAACTACTCTGAGCCAGGCGATATAGTGTCAGTCTCATCTCAGTGGCTGAATATAGGTAGGTTTGATTAAGAGTTAAGAAAAATAAAGGGGCCAAATTTACACTTGAGATGAATTTCAAATTTTTAAGGCTGTCTTGCAGAAAGAACAACACAAACAAGCTTTCTACAATGCTAATTGACCCTAGTCTCATGTTTTGTTCTTCAAAACTATAGGGAAGTATGAAGCTGTAGCTTTCAAAGACAAAGCCAGTGTTTTCACATTCACTACATCTTTATGCTATGGCAAAAATTTTCCTTTTAAAATACTTTTGTAGTTTTTAAGAAGGTAAATGTAATTTTATGATTTTCTTTCAGGGTCAGATATCTGAAATGGAATTTTAACTAGGCCTAGAACTCACACGAATGTTTCTGCTTTTTACCTTACTTCAAGATGCCATTTACTGGAAATAACTAAATTTTAAAGAATTAAGATATTAAAGAAATTCACAGTAAAACGATGTGATTTGGCTGATTCAGCACTTATGCTATAGCTTTTTAAAATATATATATATATTTAAATAAAAATTTCACTTCAACAGATGAGTGTATGTTTAAAATACTGCTTTAAGATCTAGTATGTGAGCAAACTGAAAACATGTAAGATTTTCTTTCTGACTGGATGTATTAACCATGCAGAATTTAAATTGCACAAAGAGAAAGAGGGGTTAGTTAATTCCTTGCAGAGGAATAAAAATGTGCTTAGTTAGCTATTGCTCATAAGTATTTTGATTCATAGCTTATCTAAAAGAAGTGTGTGACAGAATATATCTGACCAGAGCAGGAGCAGTGACTATCCTGTCCAGAGGCAAATGCTTATTTGAATACATGTGTTTTTTTCAGTAATTTTAAGGCTGTTAATAACAGCAGTATGTTACTTTCAGAAGCAAGTAAAATAGCTTTATTTGAGTTTAGTATGTCTGTAAGAAGTTTCAAACAGTAATGCTCAACTTCCACTTCTGAGTTACAGTAGCAATGTGTTTGTATAAGACTTAGTTGTGAGGGTGGAAATACGTTTTTAAGAAGAGTGGATAATACTTGTGTAGCTCAATGCAATGGGATCATGAATGAGGTTCCTCATTGCGGGTGAAGTAGTAAAGAGAGAAAATAAAGATGGGGATATTTAGACTACCCTTGTGAGAGCACTTATGAAGTATTCAGATAACTTACTTTTTCTGTTTCATGTTTTGTTTTTTTTTTTTGTTTTATCTTCGATGTAATTAGGCGCGCGAGAGGGAGCAGATAGCGCCGGAGCTGAGATTAGTGACGGAAGTCGAGCCAAAAGAAGTGAGTTTTGAGGAGGGTTTTGAAGGAGAGGGAGGGGACTTGGCACGCAGGAAGAGGAAGCTGAGGAAAAAGCATGGATTTACACTTGGGACACAGGAAAAAAGAAGATGGCAGGAGACAATGTGAGCGGAGATGTAGGTGGGACAGACTGTTTAGTATTTGGAAGGTGAGGGTAAGGAATCCAGTCTTGCCTTGGAATGAGCCAGCCAATAGGTTGATGATGTTTTATGTATGTGTATGTATGAATGTGTGGGAATTTGGAATTGTGATGTGGTAGGAGAGGAAAAACAGTTGAATTGTAGGACTGTAGAGAAACATAGAGATTCTGGTTGTAGGTAGGTGTAGAAAGAGTGATCTGTGTGAATTGTTTATTGGCCCAAGGGTCAGGTTTTAGGAATAATCCTTTTCTTGTATTCCCTCTTCTGTGGGCTTAAGATTATGCAAGGGAATACTTTCAGATGTAAGTATTTTGACTAATTGGTGTGAAAGGCTGTTGGGTAATTTCTACTTACATACTTATTGATCGTACAGTTCCCTGTGCTTTGATTTAGTGAATCTAATTGGCGGAACAGCGGTTTTTTCTCAGTAGTGATTAAATGTTGTTTTGTCTTCTAACGATAATGTCCCAAAACAACTTTCCTGCCAATTTATCTCAGCTTATATGAAAGATCAATCTTAAAATAAAACGCAAGGCAATGTAGCTTCCTAAAACAGTAAATGATTGAGAAATTCTATCTTGAATGGTACCCTATGAGGAAAGGAAAATTGACTGCATGTGAAATTGGTGCAGTTATAAAACCTTAACCAGTAAAGTGATGAAGTCAGAACACTAAAGATAAGAAAAGGAAACTTAAGAGGAGTGTTTTCGTTCTTTATTTTTAGTGTATTTATATCTGGATCTTCGGTTTGTGCATACTGAATGCACCTGTAACGAGTCCTGCTGTTAAGATAAGATGTAATACCTAGTTTATCTGATATCTGTGATATGTAATGTTCTACTTATGTGATTGGTAGATACTTTTCTGCAGCCCAAAGGCAGATTTCAAAATTCATCCTGGTATAGACTCCCACCACAATTAATCTCTCTGTTTTGGCTTCTGAAAGTTTAACTTTTGTTTGCTTTGTAGTTATGTGTCCTGCCATTCTTTGTAAGCTCTGCGCTTTAAAGAAAATAACCGAAAAACAGAACAGCTACTATTAAAACAAGTTACATAGTACAGTGTGATCCTCAAAGCTTGGAGTCTTCTTTGAGAAATTTGAATTCGGGGGGGTGCTTCAGCTTGAATGGAAATGAACAGCTGTTTAGAAGCTGTTTTAGGCTGTGCTTTCTTTGCTTCCCACTTGCTTTATAAGATCACAGCTCTAGCCATTTTACTGATACTCTTCATTCATTGGCCAGAATATAGGATTTCTCTCAGGTCTTTTAACCCCTCACCAGGACAAGTAGCTCATTTGTTTTTGGATATATATATATATATATATATATATATATATATATATATATATACATATATATGTATATGTATATATGTATATGTGTATGTATGTATGTATACACATATATATTTTTGTCCTGTTGGATAGACAAGGCTCTGAGTGGACTTGAGCTAATGTGTGTGCTCTTTTTGACTGGCCAAGCAAAGAGGTTTGTGTGTTTTTGTTGCTCTGGCTGCCATGGCTGCAGTAGCTGCAGTAGCTGCTGCTTGTGCAAGCATTGCCAAAGCACTTCCAAACTTTTCTGCTACAAGCCAGAATGAGTACACGTATTTTACATTGATAGCTGGGATGTAAAACACTTATTTTAGTGGAATCAAACTGCTGATGTGCATTGCTTGACACAGCGTGCATGACATGCAAAGCAGTGATTTAAACATACTTAGCTATGGAGAAGGCTATGAAGAATATTACATGAAATTAATACTTTTTGTGTTATGTTCTCATACATCAAAGAAGACAAAAATCTCAGTAAACAGAAATTTTGGGGCTTCATTTGTGATGGGTGGGAGAAAAGATGCATTTGGAACAACTTACGGTTTATAAAAGTAAAGGTATTTTAGGTACTTCATTTTAACCAGGAAACAACCCAGGCTAAAATACAATTTATTTACAGTTAGGGGAAAAAAAATTAAGAGTTTTGTTATTTGTAAAGCACTTCATAATATTATTATAATATTAGCACTTAAAGTGCTAATGACATAATATTATAATATTTATTATATTAGCTAGTGCAAATCTGAAAATGCTTTTGTAGCCACATTGCTACGCAGTGCATTATTTATGTTCAAAATGCATTCAGGTGTATGATTCTTAAGGGTGGAGGGGGAACTTTGCTACTGACTTTTGTATCCCCTGCAGTTTATCTACAAAAAAAAATCTTTACCTTGATAGTAGTATTTGAAAACAAACAAAAAAACTTTAAGGAGGATAGACAAAAAAATTTTGCAGATTTGATTCCCTGACACTCAGGGGACGTAAGACAGAAGTGTAATTATTTCAAACTAATGGGAAGAGCTTTACTCAGCCTTACAGTTCTCTCCATGGGCTGCAGGGTGATTATACTTCATCTCTATGCTGAGGAATGTATGAATTTGAACTGTAGATTCCGTTGTTCATTGGATATTTTAGTGAGGTCAAATATAACGTGATCCAAAATAGTATGTTCTATTACCTTTAAACATGGATTCTAATGTTCAGCTGTAGTATAGAGTGCTTCACTGAAATTATTGAATGAAACTTATGAGCTATAACAGTGCTCTGTATTACTTTAGAAACTCAGGTACAATTAGAAAATATTTGTCTTTATCAGTTTAACTCGGGAAGAACTCTGTCCAGCTGGCTGGACTGTGGTTTGACTTGATGTTGGTTTTGAATAACAGATACATTTGAGCTACTGTGGAATTGGTGTATTTTGTACCCAGAGGGTTAAGAGGAAGGTCAGTTTTGTACGTTTCTGAAGCTCTAATACACAAAATAGGTAGCAGAGAATGCCTACAGCCAGTATGCTCTATGAAATGTTTTTCTGAAGGTGTTTTGCTTTTCATCTTTGTGGTGTACTGATAATACTTAAGATTTGTTTAGGCAAGTTGGGAAACTCTTTACCACTCCTTGAGTATTAGCCATAAAAATACATTCATATGTTGGTGAATCCTTCAAAATGAAGTTTCATTGGGTTTATATGTACTTTCTATTTAAGTATCAGTTGCTTTTTAATGCTTACTTACCATGTTTTCCTTTTTGGAGGATTGGATAGCTTTGGTCAAAGCTGCTGCTGCTGCAGCAGCCAAGAACAAAGCAGGAACTAAACCTAGAACCAGCGCAAACAGCAATAAAGATAAGGAGGAGAGAAAATGGCTAAAAGTTCCTTCAAAAAAGGAAGAAACATCAACCTCTACAATCATGCAGGAAGTGCAAAAAAAGGAAGAGGAGCCTACATCTAGTGACACATTTGGTAAAAACAAATTATTTAAAAGATAAAGTAGATTTATTTTTGTGCTGTTGAGTTAGAATTCACATTGTTAATTTTGCAATTAATTACTGTTGTTTATAGTGGAATATGTCTCATTTGCTAATGTTTATCAGTTAGGAAACATCTTCTATCAGTTAAGACTTAGTTGTATAAGAACTTCTTACTTACGCAGAAGTTCTAGGCAGCAACTGTAGCGAGAACATAGGGTGAGTTCTTCAATGGCTTTGCTGTACACTCTGGTTCTTGTTTCTGAATCTTCTGTTGCTTGTGAGATAATCCACAGTACTGTATGAAGGAAAAAAGTATTTCCAGTTTGAGTGCTATATTCTTATTTTGGAGTAGTTGAAACACTTTTTGGGTTGGTGCGAATATGCTCTAATATTTTTTGATAACTGCATTTCTCACATCTACCCTGGAAGAGGGTAGATTCGGGCTAAATATCATTAAGAAATTCTTTACTGTGAAGTGGTGAGACACTGGGGCAGGTTTCCTGGTGAGATTATGGATGCCCCCAACCTCAAATTGTTTAAGTCCAGGTTGCATGGGGCTGTGAGCAACCTGGTCTAGAGGGAAGCGTTCTTGCCTATATCATGGAGTTGCAACTAGATGACTTTAAGGGTCCCTTTCATCCCAAACCATTCTATGACAGAATGAGTAGAAATTACAAATTTTGAGGTCATAGTCATCTAATTATTCCATATATAATACTAAATGTTTAGAATGTCTCAGTTTCATTTTTTATATCTGTAAAGATTTTTAACTCTGATATTAAAATACTTCAAAACTGCTATTAGCATATTTTGTTTTTTTATGTGTTTATGAAATGTGTGTTTGAGATTTTTCTTTCTGTTTAAAGTAGGTTTTCCTATAGTGGATGTTCCAAAGATGGCCTTTGTGCAGGCAGAGAGCACGTTATCACACAAGAGGAAAAGTAATCTAGGCAACTCATTTCAGGCAAAGAGAGCTCGTCTTAACAAGATCACTGGTAAAATTTCTTTGTTGTTGATGTTGGTTGTTCTGTTGTTCTTATGCTTATGTACTTTGTTCTGAAGTAGATGCACAAAACCACTTCCATCTGGCAGGTGTTCACTTCAGTCTCATACCTGTTTGGAATTTTAAAGGAATTTATATTAAAAGTATATATGACTACCTTGATGATCGTGGATACTTCTTGGGAGGCCTCCTATTTACTGCTGAATTTAGTTGAGGCTGATCAATCAAGCATCCATTGTTTCTACACTCCTGACCATACTGTGTATACACTCAGCATAGTCCCAGTTTAATTTCTGCCCTGTGCAGTAAAAGGCTGTGCTTATCAGAACTTTGTAGATAGATATCCTTAGAATGAATTGCTTCTTGATAGCCTTTGAAATGTTATTGGCAGATGATAGCAAAGCACACTGAAAAACTGGTATCTCTAGAAATGATACTTTTCAGTGCCAGTGGATTTTCCTTTCTGAAGGAACGTAATGAGAAAAATGATGGTGGAAAGGATTCATGCAGACTGAACTAAATAACTGGAATGCATGATCTTGCTGACAATGACTTTATTGTTCTAAAAACCAGTTTCTGTTTGTCTCCATGAAATTATACTCTTTTAGTTGAGAATGTTGCCATTCAGTGAAAGTGAATTAATTCTTTAATTACAACATGAAATTCATCATGCTTTGTAGTTACTCTTTGTAACTGTTCTCTAATTAGCACTCTTCTGCAGCTCACACAATTGTTTTTTATGTTGCTGCATAGCAGGGCATTTTGAAAATGTAACTAGTGATCGAATGTTCTTTTCCCTGCATGCTTATTTCTTTTGCCTGTATATTTGTGTATTGTCATTTGTCTGTCTTCATTTTCTGATTTGAAGGAAGGCTGAGGGTTATACTTCTGTGGATCCGTAAAAATGGCTACAGTAGAATCATAATGTAATGTGGCTGATAGGAAAACTTGTATTTATGCTTCTGACTGCGTTGTTGAAATAGAGGAAGAGATTTAATTGGTAGACAGCTGTTTGAAGGGTACTCTTCTGAACTGAAGTTCCATAGTCAGTATTTGTTGCTGGAAGTTCTCTTTTCTGCTGCTAGGGCTGCATCTAGTGTTCTTTGTTCACCATTTAACAAAACAAAGATGTTCTCTATGCTTTCTCTTCCACTTCTGGGGGAAATTATATTTCCTAGAAATGAAGAATGTCTTCTGCTAAGCGAGTACTAGTGCCTTTTTCTTATATGATTTTGCTTCTGTTGAAATGCTTGCTTCTACATATCCAGCTACTGAATCGATACATAAAAGAACACGAGCAGTAAATTTGTGGAACAAAACTCTTCTGTAGTTTTCTTGCTCTAGAAGTTGGTGGAGTTGTCTTTGTACAGGTGTGGTGGACCAGGTCAGCCCAGAGATCAGGCCTAGTCACTGTGGGTTTACGAATGGTAGAACCTGTCTGACAAACGTGATTTCATTCTATGACAAGGTGACCCGCTTGGTGGATGAGGGTAAGGCTGTTGAAGTGATCTACCTGGACTTTAGTAAAGCTTTTGACACTGTCCCCCGTAACATTCTCGTGGAGAAGCTGTGGTCTGGATGGGCATACGCTCTGCTGGGTGAAGCACTGGCTGGATGGTCGGGCACGGAGAGCTGTGGTCAATGGAGTTGAATCCAGTTGACAGCCAGTCACGAGCAGTGTTCCCCAGGGCTCTGTGCTTGGGCCGCTTCTGTTTAACATCTTCATTGATGATCTGGATGAGGGGATTGAGTGCACCTTCAGAAATGACACCAAGTTGGGAGGGAATGTTGATCTGCCAGAGGGAAGAAGGGCACTACAGAGAGACTTGGACAGACTGGATTGATGGGCCAAGGTTAATGGCATGAGTTTCAATAGGGCCAAGTGTTGGGTCCTGCATTTTGGTCATTACAACTCCAGTCAACCCTACAGGCTTAGAGAGGAGTGGCTGGAAAGCTGCCTGATGGAAAGGGACCTTGGTGTGCTGATGGACAGTCAGCTGAATATGAGCCAGCAGTGTGCCCAGGTGGCCAAGAAGGCCAATGGCATCCTGGCTTGTATCAGGAATGGTGTGGTGAGCAGGATTACGGAAGTCATCCTGCCCCTGTACTCGGCATTGGTGAGGCCTCACCTCCAGTAATGTGTTCAGTTTTGGGTACCTCAGTAAAAAAAGAATGGAGGTGCTGGAGCAGGTCCAGAGAAGGACAACGAGGCTTGTGAAGGGCTTGGAAAATCAACCCTATGAGGAGAGGCTGAGAGAGCTGGAGCTGTTTAGTCTGGGGAAGAGGAGGCTGAGGGGGAGACCTTATTGCTCTCTTCCTGTACCTGAAAGGTGCTTACAGTGAGAGTGGGGCAAGTCTCTTCTCACTGGTGGCAAGTGATAGGATGAGGGAAAATGGCCTCAAGTTGCACCAAGGTAAGTTTAGGTTGGATGTTAGGAAACACATCTTTACAGAAAGGGTATTTAAACACTGTAATAGGCTCCCCAGGGAGGTGGTCATGTCATTGTCCTTGGATGTGTTTAAGAGCTGTTTGGATGTGGTGCTCAGAGATATGATTTAGCAAAGGGTTATTAGAGTTAGGGTACTATAGTTAGGCTGTGGTTGTACTTGATGATCTTTGAGGTCTTATACAACCTGAGTGATTCTATGATTCTATGAATGCCAAATAAATGCCAAAAGTGCCTAATATGCTTGTGGAACATAGGGAAAAAAAACTCGCATGACCAGGATTACTGAGCATTTCATGTTTCAGTGCCCAACATGTTTCCTTAGAGCCCTGTCTTCATTAATACAGAATTTCTTGGCTATCATGTATCAGTTATTCTTGAGCATATCTGTTTTTTCATGTAGTGCAATAGCAGTTTTCTTTGGATCCTTCAGATCAAGGAGGACTTAAATCCTGGAGATTATAACAGTAAATTCTATTTATTTGTGGGCTGTTCTTTTAGGTGTTATCTTTTCTACTTTATCTTATGATGTGCCCAGGTTCTCCTCATATTTAGATAATTGAAGTTACCTTCTAAAGTAGAACTGCAGCTGCTGATATATTCTAAATCAACAATTGGATATGTTTCTGAGATTTTTTTTTTTCTCACATTTGTTACCCTTTCTTTTATAGTTTGTTGAGAATGGAATATCATATTCTCAATTATTTGTTTCCATTATTGTAATTTTTTATCTCTGCTGCTGGAAATTCATTTGGAAACTGAATCTCTTGTTCTATTTTATCTAAAAAAAGATCCTTATCCATTTATTATAGTCAAGAAGATGTAATAAATTTTTGATTAAATTCTTGAGTATTGATAAGGAGAGAGAGATAGGAGAATTATACATTATTTTTAGAATTTATTGTTTATGTCAGTGATAATTTTTGCTTTAAGTAATATGGGTTTGGTTTTGAAGTCTGAGCACGTGGGCTTTAAATGGTTGGTGAGGCATTATTTTACATTTGATTGCTTGCAGCTTGTTAATAGAAGTGTCAGAGAAGTACCTCTTGTGAAAGGTCAACACTGTGGGAGTGTCCCATTGCTGCTTTCTTCTAATTGAAAGTGTTTAGCTTTGTGTTGAGCTGTTTCCGAAAGAATTATGTTGTTGATGCAAGCCGAATATATTTCTTGGCTCATGTTTGTGCTCTGTTTTCCACAAACTGTTATTGCAATGTTCTAACTAAAATCTCTTCTGTCTTTCTCCTAAGGTCTGTTGGCATCCAAAGCTGTTGTTGCAGATGGTGCTGAAAAAAAGGAAGGCAACAAAGAAACAGCTCCAGTCCTGGAGCAGGTATGAAATGGTAGAGTTTGATTCTTTTGCAAGGTTCCCACTGAAGTGTGCCATGGAGATGTGGTACCTACAACATAAAATTTACCCCTTCAGATATAATAGGGAACTGAAATCTTATGTTTACATGTCTGGCAGAGCCAGAGGTATGGAATTCAATTGTCTCAAAATGCAGCATTACCTTGAATTCTAGTAATGAGATTTTTGTTGCAGAAAAAAGAAAGAAATGAAGTCTCCATGCACTAAATGCTAGGAGACTGGTGTCCCCAAGGTTCAGTTTTCAACTGGAACCATGACTATGACTGGCTTAGGAGAAGGCCCTTACACAAATCTTAATTTGTGTTTGAAGCAGGGTTTTTGACATCAAGCAGAACTTCTTATATAAGAAGTTGATTTTATACTGTAAGAATTTGATGTTGTAGGCTTGTATGTGTTTTATGAACTGCTCAATGAGCCATACACTTTGCAAGGGTGTGTATTTTAATAAATACAAAAAAGAAACTTTTAAATAATATTAAGGGTCTGATTTTTTTAAGCCTGTGTATTTGCAGGTCCTGAAAGCTGCCTTTTTATCTTTGGCTTATTCCATTCTTTTCTGGCATTGCTTGACTCTGAGTTGTGTGTTATCTTGCATATTAGAAGGCCTGAATGCCTAAACATGGTAAAACAAGCTAAGGATGAATGGTAGTGTTGATTCAGGAGATCTTTGCTTTTCCAATCATTTAAATCAGAGCCTTAATGTAGTTTTAATACAACTTTTTTGTATTCATTTTCATTCTTTAGAAGGAACGTTTGAGTAAAATAGCTTTGCTGCCCGCACTTCCTCATAGAGCACTTCTGTTCTTATGCTCTGGCACATTCTGAACAGTCCCTGCCCAAACCTTTACTTGGTATTTTGGTTGTACTGTTTTTTTTAGTGCTGATACATAATTGCATTGCTTTGTGGGTTTTTTTTCCCATTGATGCTGCATTGGATGCAAGTTTTGTCAATGGCACATGATTTTCTGTTTTTAATGCCATTGCTGTAATGGCTGTATAAGCCACTACAGTGTCAATGCATTGATTGATATTTTGCATAAAGGTTTACAGTGTATTGACCTATCATTCCATTTCTCAAATTTTTCCATATTAAAGTTGCTATGATTTTATTTTTATTTTTTATTTTTTTTTGCTACTGTGTGTGATATTTTCAATGTGCAAAAAACTGTGAAATGGCTTACAGCATGTGGTTTTTGGAAGAAGCGTTGCAATGTAAATCTTACCATGCAGAACTCCCATAAGATGAGTGGGACTTTGTGGTTTACATAGACTGTGTATGCAACAGTATAAACTACAATACGTATTTACAAAAAAAAAAAAATCTTTCTTCTTTGACATGGTAACGTGACTGTTTTTGTTTTATTGATCAGATAAAAGGGGAAAAAGATGTCTCTGTCATTGTTTACATGCTAATGGTCTGAAAAAATTCTTTTTGGGGAAATACTGTTTAAGCTCTTTCAAAGAGGCATCGGAAATCCCAAATTGTCGTTATTCTTTCCCTTCTTACTAAAAAGAGAAATCTGACAAACTTCTAAGTGACTGAAGGGAGGGAAATTGGAGCTTAAAGCTTTTTTTGCTAAAATCCTGCACAAATTCAAATTAAAATGGCCAACTTATCAACCTCCCCAAAAGGTTTTTGGATGGCAAAACTGACACTCCTTAATTAGAGGTGTTTTGTCTGCTACTGCTATGAAATTGGATGGATCAAATATCTTGTAGGCTTTTTTTTTAATACTGTAACACGGAACATGGTAGAAGTATTCAGGCTGATAGTTGGAATCTTACTTTGTTGAAGTATATTTTATTTATATTTATATATATATTTTTAGTTTACAATTGTCTTAAGCCCAAAACCTCAGACAATTGGTTGCAGGTACAGTACTTTATTTAACTGTATTAGGGTGTCATGTTATATTTCCTTTTGACCAAGACATGCTTAGATGAATAACATTAATTCATTAAGGTTTTTAATGTTAATTTGTCCTGTTAAGAGGTTAAGCACCTTATCAAAATATTAATTTAATTTTTTTAATCTTGTTTAAATAACTTTGTAATTTGAAAATAATGGATGCTGTAGTAATGTCTTTCACATCTGTGAAGATGAACAATAAAATTGTTTATTTACAAGTTATGACTCTAATTAATTTCTGGTAATGCCTCTCATAACCAGCATAGGTATTCTCTTCAGCTCATGCAATTTTTTATTCAAATGAATAAACTGCACTTAATACATGTGTATTATGGTATTATTCAAGATAGAACTGTTATCTTCTGTATGGGATGCTTTGCATTGGATCTTTACATGATAATTCCAGCAAGTTATTCACGTAGCATTCAAGGGCGCATTTTTACGTGCATAGGGTGTGCACATATGCTTATTTCTACTGGAATTCTCCATGTTCCAGTGGGAAAAAAAAGTTATTTATTAAAAAAAAAAATCAACCTTAAAGCCCTAAAATAGGTCAGAAGTGTGACATTTCTTTTTAGCTTGTATAAAGTCATGCAAAAGTTCTAGAAGTGTCTTTCTACTTCAATAATTACACTTTTATTAGATGATGCCTTGCTGACGGTTGTAACTGGAACAAGATGGGAATGATTTAAGAAATTGTGTTCAAATATTGTAATTTGTCAATACTGGGCCAGTTGTAACACATGCACAGTTTATTTGGTAATGCAGAAAGAACTTTCTTCCTGCTAAAAATCTAAGATACTGAATCTGTTAACGCATGTGAATGTCTAAAATAATACCTGTGTGTGTGTGTTAAGGTTGAAAATTGATGTTATTAGAAAGCTGCATCATATATTGGTTTTTTATCTTCAAAAACTATTTTAACTCTATCTGTGCATTTCTTTCCTCCCACAGTAAGCAATCTATTTAACCCTGTGGTGCTAGAAGTTGTGATTTCTTCATGCTTTTGCACAAGCATATAACATGGTGAAATCCAGACTCCCAGCACTGAAGGGGTTGTGTGAGAGTGTTCAGTACTTGGAGAACTTTTTATTGTTTTCAGACACTTTGCAAAGGAGCATTATCGACTTTTTCAGGTTCTTTTTTTTAGAAATGAAACTTAGATTAAACAAAGCTTTCCCAAGAAAATGTTGTAAATTTACTGCTACCATCACAGATGTGTGCCTGTATGTGCATTGTACCAAGCATTCCTCGAGTTACATTTTGATGCAGCATTTGATGATCCTGTGTCATGAAGTTGGAAAAGACAAGCTAAAATGACTTTGGATTTTTAATTGGAAATGAAGTGAAATAGTTTTGTTTTCAGGCATTTTGCAGCTATTTTAAATAGAAATGAAAGTGTTCTGAATACTGAAAATAATTGATAGTGCTCCTTTAAAAAAAAAAAAAAAGAATTTAATGTGATGCATTTTAAAATATTTTTTTCATTTGTACTGAAAGTAATGTTGCTTAAAATGTGTTTGAATACTAACCTTGCTTTAAAAAGTTCAAAATAGAATACACAAACTACAATGAAGAAACTGAAATAAAAGTATCAATTTTTTATTATTTATTCAGGAGATTTCACCCAAACCACAAATTCAGAAAAAAAATGAAGCTGATATTAGCAGTTCTGCCAACATTCAGAAACCTGCACTGTTATCCTCAACTTTGTCTTCAGGAAAGGCTCGCAGCAAGAAATGCAAACAAGAATCTGGAGATTCTTCTGGGTGTATAAAGCCCCCTAAATCACCACTTTGCCCAGAATTAATACAAGTCGAGGATTTGACGCTGGTCACTCAGCTTCCTTCTTCAGTGATAAATAAAACTAGTGAGCACAGACATTTTAAAAAACATATCTTAATTACTTATGAGAGATATACAGAAAATAGTCTATATTTGGTTGTAAATGGATATTGCATTTAAGGATGAATCTGCTTTTAAAACAATAACAACAAAAAATAAAGATCAAGTGGGAGAATTAGGGATAGCTTAGTACTTTTAAAAAGTTAAGTCTCATAATAAGGCATATGAATTACTCTACCATAAATAATATGTTTGTTTGAGTCATGGTTGACTTTCTCTCTAGCTTAAATCTCTACATTAGTATCAAGAGTGATACATGATAAGTCAAACCTCTCTTCTGAAGGGGCCTGATTCATTAAAAATAAAAAGAACATACACTTGGGTTGTGGATCTTTCCTCCTCTGGGAAATGCTGTCTTCAGCAGACTGATGGTACACCTCTTGGCTGTGACGTGTTTCACCTTAATGTCGTATTCCCATAAATATCACGTGAAAGAGAAGTTACGTTCAAGATCTGTAGTGGGGAAGTACATAAATCAATCTTTGCTGTCCCATAAAGTATATCATAGGTGTTTAGTCTCTTAATGTGTGAAACTGATTTGGAAAGTACCAAAATACTGGTCATCAGAAGAGCAGGGAAAAATTTACCCTGCCTCCTTGAATATGCTGTTTATTTTTTGTAGTTATTGGAATGATAAGGCCAAGGGTTTAAACAAGTTAGTTACAGTAAGTCAAAAAGCTAAGTTTGTTTCATTTTTAGCATAGTTATTTAAGGGTTGAAGAATATACCTGTATCATATGTTCTCCTTAACCTTCACTTAGTATTTTCCCTTTCAAGATAAGTTTCTACTAATCTTTTCTCAATGATATTTTTAAAGGAATGGGGGAGGAAGGTATGTAGGTTCAGCCATCTTTATTTATTCAGGAAATGTTGATTTAGTTTGTTTCTCTAGCTGCCCCCTAAAAATATTTGTAGTATGTCTTCCCTCCCTGCCCCGAGATGGTAAGTAGTTCTCTTTGAGGAACTTTTCGTTATTCAGTAAGTTAGGCTTTCTGTAACAGTATGCTTGAAAAGCAGCTAATTTACAAGTTTGTTACTTAACAGCTTGGATCTTGCTAACATTGTATTCTACTCCTTGGGTTTCAAATATTTACCACATCTGGTGGAAATTTTTACTCTGCCTATTATATCTCTACTTTTAAACTTGCAAATCTTTTTACTCTAAAAGTTCACAAAGAACAGTGATTTGCAGTGTAATGACTTAAATAATTTTTCCAAGGCAAATGTGTGTGGAGCTGTACAAAAACAGAAAAGGTTTAGGGGAGTGTTTGCTTTGTTTTTAATGAATCAGGCCTATATTATCCTGTATCAATCGCCCCACTTTTGATTTTTTTAAGTGAGATGTTCTTGAATCTTTTTGCTATGCCATTCATTGGTAGTAGGCATCTTAAGTATAGTTGGGGTATTGATATCAGGTCAGGAGATGAGATATAAAATAAACCACTGCTTTTTCTTATTTATTTAATATATATGTTATTACTGCCAGTGACTTTTTAGATCTTTAACTATGGTCATTTGTTCTGTTAACTATACAACACTGTTGCTGAGTTCCATTATAAATGACCTACTCTTATATTTTCTGTGGGGTGGGGGGAGGGTTGCTTATGATAAATACACTGTTTGCTCTAAAAACAGTAGTCATTTATCAGTGGAGAATTAGATACCCTATCAATGTAAAATAAGCAAAAAGCAGAATCGTTTCTTGAACGTAACTTTTCCTTTCTGGTAGTCACAGTTTCTAATTACTTTACCAGTCCTGCTGTGATTACCAGCTCTGCAAATAAGAGCTATTTAAAGCACTTCCCATCTTTAGATCTCTAAAATACTGCGGTAAGATTATCATATTTCTCTCTGCTTCATGAACATTGAAAGATCTCTTTTTAGGTCCATCACAGCCACTGAATTCCCCTAGATCCTACAAACATAGCCAACGGAGAAGAAGATCACAGCGTTTAGCCACTTGCTCGTTGCCTGATGATTCTGTAGAAAAAGTTTCTTCTCCCTCTTCAGTTACTGATGGAAAAGTGTTCTCCATCAGTGCTCAAAATCAACAGTCATCAAAATTGGAGGGTAATGTATCTTAATCTAATAAAGAACTGCCCAAGAAAAATTGAGTCATAAAAATGAGACCTTTTGTGGTTTTCATCTAATGGGACGTTTTGATTTACTGTAGCTAAAGCTGAATGCTGTTCCCTTGTTATGTAACACTGCAACCCAAACTGTTATTTGTTGGGCCTTTGTATATTTTTTAATGTGACATTCTTTCTTTTATGTAGTACCCGATGTTGCTCATATGTCACTTGAGAAGCGTGGACCCTGTCTCCCTCTTGATTTAAGCCGTAGTTCGGAAGTCACAGCACCACTATCCACAGAATCCACTTTCCGTAATGAATATCCCAGTAAAGACAAGGAAGATATTCAGATGATTACATATCTTTCTTCCAAAGCAGTAACTGATGGAAGAGTAGCTACAACAGCGTCAGGTAAAGAGATCCTGTGTACAACCAGTTAGGCTTACAGTTGTAGGATTAAAACATGCATGTACTCAGTCACATGAAAAGAGGAGATGAGCTTTTTGCTTTCTGCAAGCTTGCAAACCTACCTCTCTTCAATTGGTCCATCCATCTGGATATTCTTTGCCTTCCGCTAGCTTCAAGCTCTATTAGCACTTTTTCTAACCTGCCCTAAGAAAGAACTGGTTTAATCCTATAGAGAGCATGGAATGTAAGATGCAGTATTTCTTTCAAAAATATTTTCTATTAAAAAACTTGTGTTTTAAAAAATAAAAGAAAATCATATATCTGTTTACTAACGTACTAATATGTACTAAGTCTAAACATACTCACTTATCTTGTAGCATTAGATTTAGTAACGTTTTCAAAGTCAGTCGGTGTTCTTCCACCTTCTGTTTGCAGGACGAATTTTGTCATTTTCCTGCTTGGAAATGTTACTTGAAAATATTACTGAAATCCTCTGAAGTTTATATGGATTTGGTTCACTCTCACAGAGCAAGTGTAGAGCCCAGCATGGGAATTTGGGGCTGTATCTATCACACTTCTTAATAGTTTACGGGGTTCTGTCATTTGAGTGAATCACTTGGATAGAAGCAATTAGATTTGGAGAAGAGGTCGCCTTATGATTTGCAGACCCTTTAAAAAAACCCTTTTTTTTAATCTACTTTATGTTGGATGCCTATACGTTTTTTTATATTTCTTATATTACTTTAGTAGGAAAGTGAAGTCAAATTATTGATTATACACTTACTGGAGAGTTATTTGATAAATGTTTGATAACAAGGGACAGATAATGTTAACGTATGTAATTATGCCATTCTTAAAATTGAACTTAGACCTATTTAGAAGAAGAAGTATGATTGGGTTTGCACTGAGTAGTTGCCGTAGTTGCAGTATTCTAGGTCAGTGAAATGTTTTATTCGGTGTGTGTGCGGCCTTCTTGGGCCACACATGCTCCCACTGACTCTGTGTAAGAGGTAATTGATTGCTTTACTGAATTCCAGCATAGCTACTACAGTGTGATGCATAAAAGACCAAGTAGGATTCTTGGATCAATATAGTGTAGGTTAAATTAGATGACTTAAAACATCCCTTATTTCCTTCTCTCTTTCTTTCTCTCTCCCCCAAAAGACTTACTTATTAATGTCTTAAGCTTATTTGTCAAAATGAAGGCTATGAGATTTATAAAGAACTATTATTTAAGGTTTTAAAAATACTACTTAATTTCTCAAGTCAAACCTGGTGGCAATCTCAGCTTACTTTTGATTTGTTGTATAGCAATAGAATAATAGATTACTGGAAAAGTTAGTTTTGCAAATGTCTTTCTATTTCGTGTCTTTGGCCAGTAGAATTAATTTGGGGAGGGGTATAATTGGCCACATAATCGAAATCAACAGCTTCTAGTTGCTGTCATTTATTTTCATTTAATAGAACTTATTTCTTTTACAAGGAATTCAACTTTTTTTTCCTAGCAAGTTTGGTGGATCATTTAAAATGTAACTGGTAATACTGATAGGCATTTACTTCGTTGCCTGCTTCTATAATGGGACTGGCTTGACATCTGAGTAAACTCTTTCTTCTGCATCCTTAACTATCCTTGTGCCTCTGGATTCATCCAGCTGGGTCTTAGTCCTGGCCACAGCTGTGTTTAGGCAGAGAAAGAACATTTTATTTATGATTCAGAAACTTCTGAAATTTCCAGACTATTCTGTCTGGATTTATTTTTTTTTTCTTTTTAAAATCTGAAGTACATTAAATCCATGTCCTTTTATTGGTGTTTCTACTGTTAGATTTTATTGAAGTATTCGGGAGTGACTTGGTGATCTAGACTTTGGTGATAGTGTGGAATTAACTAAATATGTTTAAGTTGAACGTGCTTTCTTTTGTAATCAGTGAAGCAATTAACAATAGTTTCAGAGATTACGGAGGTAAGTTTTTAGGCTGAAATACCTTATTATGATCACTCTCCCTTCTGAGGTACTTCTGAGGTCAAGAGGTACTTTATATTAGACCTAGAGATGTAAGTTATGATTTTGGAAGTTTGGAATTCTGATGGGGGTTACCTGTTGAGCAAATTGAAAAGCAAATTTACCTCATCAAAAACACTGCATTTTAATCACTTCTCTATTGAAAAAATACTGGACTGGTATCCTTCAAAGAGAAGGAATGAAGTGTGCTGAAGTATTGAAGCATAAATGGAAACCGATAATATTATCACAAATTCACTCACTAAATCATTGCACAAAATAGACCTCTTGTTTTATGAAAGCAGTACAAAAACACTGATCAGTTCCTTCACTCTGTAGTCTGCTTGGAAGTTCTGTGTACTTTAATAGATGCTGATACGCTTCTGTTTAATTGTTGAACTGAGTACTGTGCTGTCTATAATGTTACTCCCTGAGTAAACAACATTTGAGCAAGCACTCTGGATTTTAAATTTCAAAGGAAAGTATTGCTTGCAAGTTAACCAATACTACTAGTAGTTGAAGTAAAACCCTGAACTATACTGACTATGTTACACTTCAGTGTTTATATTTTTGTTGTTAGGAAAGTTCAAATATCAAAAGCTCTTGAAAAGAGAATATTGTGCAACAAACTAAATAATTTTAAGTCACTAATGTGCTAAAGTGACAAAAGCAGTGCCACTAAACGATACTGTGTTTGTAGCACAGCATTCTGTTGTCTGCCTGCTCTCATGCTAGTGAGGTTTGTGCCACCTGAACCATGCCAGCTCTGGAAAGGTAGTACTAGAGATGCTGGAAGGGAAGCTATAAATAGCCGTGATTTGAATTTGTTTTTAATGTGAACTCAGTCTATTTTGTGCTAGAAAAACAAAATGTATTTTGCGGTAATGGAACAATAACATCATTAGTTTGGCAAGTCCAATCTTGAAATATCTTTCTCTGCTTTTAATTGCGGTCTTCCCACAGTTCACTGTGTGGGAGATGGCTGAGTAGATACCTGAGTAGGAATAAAGTGGGATTTTGGAAAAACAACATTAATTAATATTCTAATGTCTCCATAACAGGTATATTTTTTTTATATGCATATTTGCATTTTTGCTTTTGTTGCTTGCCCTTCAGACTTTGATAGTCAGCTTTGTTTCATTTTGTAGTTATTTGTAAGGTATAATAATTACACAGTTGAAAAGTGGTTTCTAAACCTTATATTTTCATTTAAGATTTGAGAATCATGGATTTTTTTATCTGTAATCTGTAGTGTTTCAATTCTGTAATATTGCAATAAGCATAGACTAAGTTATGTCAGTATAAGTGAAAAACAAGAGTAGTAGTGTGTATGAATAGTGACAAGAATACGATGGTGTATGCAGGCAAAACAGTCATTTCTCTTTTTGGGTAACTATACAAAGGCAGTTTAGAGAGCTCTGTCATTGAGATGGGTGTTTGTGTGCCCATAGCAGTTTTCTGCCCGCAGTAAAAGTTCCCTCAAACAGTTATCTAATTACTAGTTACCAACTTTTATCAGACATACTTGTCCTGAAATTTGAGATACTAAAATTTGTGTTGTGTCTAGTAAGCTCAGGATGCGTCTGACTGTGTGAGATCAGGATTTCTTTTGAATAATGAAAGCAGAATACTGAATTCTTCTAAATGTACAGACTGGAACTGAATTATTCTAGTCATTGTTCAAAGAGAGAACATGAAATTTTCATCAAAATAGCAAACCGCATTAGGTGCATTTGGGTGATCCTTTTATGTTCAATACATTAATAGCATCAAGATGTGGAGAAGAACCACTATTTTACTGCGGTGCTAAAATATGTTCACTGTGTGGCAGGTGGCAAAACCATTTGTTCTATAACAGAGACACATGTTAACGAGGAAATCAAAGAAAGTAATACTTGATACAGTGTTGATAACTATCTCTGTGAGCTAACTGCCCTTGAAATAGAGAAAGGCAAATCTTAGATGGTTCACCAAAGTCAGTACGATTATGTTCTTACATGTGATGTTTGATTCAAGCTACTGGAGAGGCTCAAGAAGGCACAGCTCATGAATTAGAAGGCCTCATGAAGTTGAGCAGTTGCATATGACTGCTTGCTTGATTGCGTAGTATCCTGAAGTCTTGCATTGTACAGCTGGAAACATCTGGCTTTTGAGAATGCTGTGTGGTGTGATAAATGATGCTGCAGCTTTCTCACACTAGCTTTTTGACTGCTTCCCAGAGAAGGCTGCATAGGGACTGGAGTAAGTTTCATGTAAAGTGTATTGCATCTTAACAGAATTGGGTATATCTGTCCAAGCCTGGAAAGTAGCCCTATAGAGCCACCAACAAGCTGTGCCTTTTGTCCAGAGTTATGACTGGTGAATTAATAATTTTAACATTGCCTGTTCCAAATCAGCTTTAGGGATTAATTATGCAAGTTGTTTCCTCATTTATGTCAGTTACAGGTAGGAGAACTTCCTTCAAAGTATAGCAGTCTTACTGAATAGTGCAGAATAATTGTTGGTAAATGTTTGAGTTCTGACAAATTATCACAGGAGCTTGCATGTAATTCAAATATAGATAAAATACATAGAATCAATAAAAATGCAGTAAGCTGAAATATAAATACACAGCACTGAAAATTTAGGTATGAGAGCTGTTCTCTGCTCACATAATAGAATGAGGTAACTTGAATGATGCTAACAAAATCAGGACTTTTGCTGTTAGTATTGATTTCTATTACAGTGGAATGAAAAGGAAACAAAAAGGTGTAAAATAGGAGCAAAAATATGTTTTAAGCAGAAACATCATTTAGAAATGAACGCGAAATCCAAACTAGACTAGAAACTTCTATGGCATGTATTGTTTTGTATGTGAAACTAAGATCTAGGCATTCATATGCAGTAATTATATGTGAAGCATGATTATGTAATTACCAGTATTTGATGTTTCAGTGATCTTACTCAGCCAGTGATCTGGCTGTAATCCTTACTGAATGCCTAGTAAATCTGTCTTCTTGTTTTCAGCACCCTCGTCTCATGTACATGCCTTACATCTGGAATTGCCTTTAACCAATAGTCTAAAGTTACCCAAAGGGAGTAGTAAAAAAAAGAGGTCTTCCACATCAGTGAGCTCTGAAGGGACAGAGATACAGTACTCTGTGCCCATAAAGGAGAAATGTTTTGAGAGTCTGAAGGAGAAAATATTAAAGAACGTGATTGAGAAGGACAAGCATTCAGAAGTTGGTAAACTACAATGCTTTTTGTTTCCAGTGCTTTAGACAATAAAATTAAATGTAAATTGGCATTAAAGTCATCGTTGTATTGCTTATCGTGTATGTATTATGTTATATACCAGTAGACATTTTTACAGTCTAATGGTTTTTACAAGAAAGAGGTGTTATTAGTCAGACGTTGCACTTAAATATCACATTCCTAAATTTTCAGGTGCAGTGAGAGTGGAAAGAAAAGGAAAATTGGAAGAGAAGAGTTCCACAACGTATGGTATGTATGGAACAATGATATTTTTAGGAAAAAAGTAAAAGTCTCTAATGTTTACTTGATGCCCCTAAAGTACAAATGTAGGAGTGTAAAATATTTCCAGGGTCCAGCTGTATTCCCTTAGTTCAGGATCTTTAAAACTGTTTTAATGTGTATGGCAAGTTGATAGTAAAGCAATAATTATGTAAGAAAAATAATGCTCCCTTAAGAAGGATTTGTGTAGTGCTTGTGGAAGGACAAAGCCAAAGGTGGATGATTCTGGTTGTTGAGTTGCTGTGGTGGTTGTTTTGTTTTGTTTTCTCCACTTTAACTCATGATTACATAAATGTAGGGAATGGAAGGGACCTAGAAATAATCAAGTCCATCTCCCTTGCAAAGCAGGCTCCCTAGATCAGGTTGCATGGGTAGGCATCCAAGTGGGTCTTGGATATCTCCAGAGAATCTACAGCCTCCATGGGAAGCCGGTTCTGGTGTTCTGTCACCCTCACAGTGAAGACGTTCTTATGCACATTTGTATGGAATTTGCTATGCTTCAGTTTGTGACTGTTTCCCTTGTCCTGTCTCCATACACTGCTGAAAAGAGTCTGGCCTCATGCCTTTGCCTCCTGCAGTGTGTCAGATCCCCTCTCAGTCTTCTTTTCTCGAGGCTAAACAGACCCAGTTCACTCAGCCTTTCCTCATAAGAGATTATCTCCAGGTCTTTTATCGTCTTCGTGGCCCTCCACTAAGCTCCTTCCAGGATACTACAGTAATACTGCATTTATTTTGATGTTGTAGCCAATAAGAACAAGGGGAAAAAAAGGAAAATTTTGAGTGTTAATAACAAACCATTTGGCAGTTCTTCAATTAAGAGGTCTTTGGTTTTCCTCAGTGCAAATATAGTTCAATTATAGATGGAGTGAAATTCAGACATGAATTGGCCTGCCTTTTCTGTAAGTAAAGAGTTATGCTTCTAAACTGCACAAGTAGATACTAAATACTCATATATATATATAGATATGTGTGTGTGTATATATATATATACACACACACACACATATATACAAGAAAGAATCCTTCAACATTGACATTAATGATTTCCTTTCTGTAACAGTTCCGTTTCCTTAGCGAGCTGCTGATTAATTAGAAAATGACCTTAGAATGACAGTGCTGTGAGATTTTCTGTGTGGGAGAGTTAATAAGTTAAATGGAATTTCTCTAAGTTGGAGTACTTTTCCTTATGCATATATCAATAGTGCCACTTATAAGTGAAGTGCAAAGCAAAAGATGCACCGTAAAATTTAGTCAACATTTATTTTCTAAGAAGATCTTGCTTGAAAGTGCTGACAGCATGAGCAGTTTTGTGATAAAGTTACTTAGCTGTCATAAACAGTTTAATTAACATTACTTATGCCACCACAATAGTTTGAGATTAAAACGATGAGCTAAAAAAATAAGCAGTTTGGAGTGATGTTTTAAAATGATAAGATTTTCTTTCAGGTAAGAAGAAAGAAAAGGAAAAGGAGAAAAAAGAAAAGAAGGAAAAAGACCATAAATCAAAACAGAAAAAGAAGAAGAAAAAGAAGAAGAAATCTAAGCAGCATGGTAAGATAAATGTGCAGTTTCTGAAGGTGTGCCGAACTATTTAGTGCTTTTCTGACATAGTTATTAAAATTTCTCAGCAATGTAAATATAAAAATTTAAAAATATCAGAGAACATATTGTGGCCTTAGTGATATAAGCGAACTTGGGCCTGTGACTTCATTTCTACTTACAAGCTTGTCTCTACGTGATAGACAGACATTTCATAGGCATTTTGTCTTCTGTCAGAATATGTATATCCAGGTAATAATGGTTTTCCTTTTTGCCTCTTTAGACTCTTCCTTTGAAATACATCTACCCCTTATCTTGTTTGGACATTGCAATAGTTCTAGTGTCCAACCTGTTGCTAAATTTCAGAGGTTTGTTGTATGAGATGGGGCCTTTCGGTGTCCTGGGAGGGACCTGAGCTAGGTGTGTTCTGCTCCCATTGAGTTCTTAGAGATGAACCACTGAGGGGCAGATTACCTGTGAGGGCCCAGCAGAGCCCTGCAGTAGTCTTTGTGTTCTTTATAGGTGGGCTTCTATCATTTAACCTGACAGAATAGTCTGCGATTACTTTTAGGAAGTGTTGTTTACAATGCTGCAACTAGATCTAAGGAAAAGAGATCTACCAGTAGGATCTCTAGGGATAACAGATGGTAAAGGATGAACTTTAGGAGAAAAAAAATGATACCATGCAAATGTTTTTCTTACTCATACAATGATAAAATGTTGAATGAAAAAGTGTTCCTCTATACATTCTGAGACTGGTGGGTATCAGGGGAGTGTTGAATGTGTTGTTCTTTTTTAATGCTTATGTTAGCTACTAGGCTTCACTTGTCACAAACTTTACTATTTGTAACATTAACTAATCTTGTTAACTTTTCAGATTATTCAGATTATGAAGATAGTTCCGTTGAGTTCTTGGACAGGTGCTCTTCTCCATTGACGCGGTCCTCAGGAAGCTCTCTGACTTTGCGCAGCATGTTCTCAGAGAAGAATACATCATACCAGTATCCAAGAGCTATCTTGTCTGTTGACCTTAGTGGAGAAAGTAGGTTGGCTGGGCCAAAACTGTCCATTTGTAGGTTTAATTCCTTAGGAAATGTAGTTTTAAAGAAAATGTTTCATATAAACTTTTAATGTAGGTATAAATTGCAACTGCCTTTGATTCAAGTAGTTGAAGTACAAGAGTTCAGACTCCTCAAGCTGTTCTGCATTGTACTTTGTGTATCACATTACATTAAAAATATTCTGGGGAATCATCAAGAAATCTTAACATAGCAGCAGTGCATTTGAGTGTATTTATTTATTTATTTTTGACATGCTCAAGACTTCTAAATGACAGAAAAATTGGTTTTTTTTTTGAAGCATTGAGTTTCTTTACACACATTCTCACTTATGTGACTTTTTACTAGACCTTTCAGATATGGAGTTCTTGGATGATTCCTCTACAGAGAGTTTGTTACTTAGTGGTGATGAATACAATCAGGATTTTGATTCAACTAACTTTGAAGAGTCTCAGGATGAAGATGATGCTCTCAATGAAATTGTTAGATGCATTTGTGAACTGGATGAAGAAAACGGCTTTATGATTCAGGTAAAGGAATTAGGGGGTTGAATTTTCCACGTAAATTTTGTGCTTTTGAAGATTCCCTTTTAAGATTTTATAGACTGAATTTACATTGAGAAATGTAAATAGAAGTGGTCAACAATAATAAAATATTTTGTACTTAGATTCTCCGGCATATGCAGAGCATTTTCTCTTGGATGGGTTTCTTCTAACCATTTAATATGCAGAACAGGTTTGTAAGGAAGGGTAAACTTTTTCCTTATAGATGGAAAAAATGCTTTTTCGCACACTAATCATTCTCTCTGTCTACAGACCTATGTAGTTATACCAGCACTTCTTGTCTAGTCCTTATCCTAGACAGTACCTGCTATAGACACCACGACTGCTCACTTAATACACCTCAGCTGTATACAAGATGAATCTCTGTATATGATCTCTGCCATACAGATGTTAATATTATCAGCATCTTTGTGCTGCATTTATACTTCATCTTTAAAACAGCAATTCTCAAACAAGAAACTACTTGCTCGTTTTAGAAACTACTAAGATTGTAAGTCTTAATATAAAAATAGAACAGATAACATTTGAAGAGTGTGTGGTGTCTGCATGGCATCCAGCTGATGACAGGTTGCAACTGCTGCTTCATGTGTGTTTGTACTGCAGTGAGGGGTTGCCTCATTTAAAGTCCTTGTCTCAAAGAATTTATAAGAGTGATTAGATCAGATGCAATGAAAAGAGAAGAACAACTCTGTTGTCCATAAATTTGAAAAGTTCATGAACTTTTTGTGTTTTTTGCACTTAAAGGGAAAGGTATGTATTCCGCTATCAACATGGTAGTGTTTCTGTTGAAAAATACTAAGCCTTTAATTGATATCTGAAGGAAGCAAGAATGATTGTCCTGTTAATGGACTTCAAGTGAGTCTTTGGAAATGAAAGGAAGTTATGAAAAAGAAGTCCCTGGAAATGCATTACTAAAATGCAGTGGTATGATGGAGGAATTGAGCAGCGTTTCAGCAACGGTGATAATAACACAAGTAAAAATGGACCAATGTAGAAATTCTTAGAGAGAGGAGAGGAATTTGTAACTATAGTGGTATGACCAGGAAAGGTGGCTTCAGTGTTTTGAATATGCTGATGCTCGACATTTGTATCAGCAGAGGAGTGAATTTCAGTGGTAAACAGCAGATATTTAGAAAACAGATGAAACACTGACCTAAGAAAGGGAAATATACCTAAAAATGATAGTTTCCTGCCTATTTCTTATATCCAGTGACAGCCTGATGTTGACTGCTTGTCTCCTTTCCATACTTTGTGTCACTGGGAGCAACCAGTTTCCTGTTTCTAAGCCTTCATGTCTTACCACTTCTATTTTGCTCTCCTATTCTCTTATTTCTCCTCTTTCATTTTCTCTTCATTTTCTTTTTCTTTTAGATTTTCCATTGGTGCGATATTAAAAGCACATCTTTCTAGCGCACTGGAGAGATGCTTTGTAAATATAAATTATTAAACTGAAGAGTTTTCTACTTTTCACTGTTATGCTGTAATGTATTACATTATCTTTCTATTTTACTGTACTATATTTTTGTCTCTGTTACACTGCTAAATATCTAGGTGCTAAATGTTGAGTGTTGTAATAAAATACTGTTAAATATTGCGTCTTCATTTTTTTTTTTCCAGTTTGGAATTTGTGGGTGAGGAAACTAAAGCTACCTTTAGCCTTGTCTTTGCCGACCCAAACATAATTATTTTACTCAATCCAGCTGTTTAAGTTAAACTGTCATTCATTGAATTTTGTTGATTACAAGTAATAGTTTCTGATTTTTGAATCTGCTTAGTTTTAGTTTTTGCTTTTGTTTTTTTGACGTCAGTGTGAAGAATGCTTGTGTTGGCAGCACAGTGTATGCATGGGATTATTAGAGGACAGCATTCCAGAGCAGTACATCTGTTATATCTGCAGAGATCCACCAGGTATGAGTAAACCACCTTTATCTGCAGCTGTCTGGTTGGGATTTTTAAGCAGAAGTCTTATACATTGCTTAAATTGTTAAAGCTTTGTGCATTTTATGTATGTTTCACTTCTTTGAGGTTAACTCTTCTAAGTCTTACTGTAAGCAGAGACTTACTTTTCTTTTAGTACTGTCTCGTTAAACTTGCTAAGTCTTCATTGTGACTTGAATTACAGTAGCTTTGTTTTTTGAACTGAGTATCTTCAAACCTTTAGGTCTTATTAATTTCACTGTACTCTGAAAAGTCTGCAAATGAAGCATTCTTGTTCAAATATCTGCTTTGCATATGGTTGGAATCGGATCTGTTTGTTTAAATACCGTTTTTAGAGAAAAGGACTCATTGCCACCATACACTTATATATGCTATGGCTGTTGCTTCATATTAGTTGGGATTTCTTAACGTGTCTTTTTGCCTGGAATTGTGTAAATAAGTTGAATATGTAATACATATGCAGAAATCTGGCACTCCTGTTTAACTTTAAGATGCGCTTTGTGTGCTAAAGTTTTTAATATTTCTCCTAACAATTGATACAGATGTCCTCTAGTGATTTATCCAACAGGGTTATCTGAAGCCTATTTGCAGAGTTATTAAATAATACAGTTTTCATTAGTTCTTCCTGAGAAGAAAATTTAGTAATTAGAGCTGGACGGAAGTGACTTTTTCCATTTGCCCCAAACTGAGTGTTGGTTGATAGTATAAAGTCATGTCTCATAGTTCCTTATGTGGTGTATTCTGAGCAATCAAGCCTTTTCTTATTTATAACAACTAATTTGTCTTGTGTTCTTTCCCTGCACTGTACTAGGTACTTCGTTATCCCCTGCTATACGGAGACTGTGTCCCTAAATTTTATCTTCTCTCCCTTCCTAACTATTACTTCTTTTCTTTCTATGTCAGGAGAAAAAGGTCATTCACAATGTCAGTATTTTAAAGTGTATTGGGATAATGGGCAGAAAGGAGATAGACAGGGTATTCTCCTGAAAGGTATGAAGGGCTTCCATCAACCCATTCTTTGTTATGTATATGATGATAGTCTGATATGAAATTTAGTGTAAGATATTGAAATCTTAGTCAGTTTGTTTATCTGGGCTCATCACTGTAAACGAAAATAATTAGCGTTATATATTGCTTTTGCTTTTTTAATTTTTTAAAAAAATTATTTTACCTTAGAAGCATTAGCTAAGTACTCATTAATGCCTGTTGGATTAAAATTGTAGATGATATCATAGCATGGGATACGTAGAGGCTGCTTATGTTTTTATCCTGTCTAGCAGTGTTTGGTTAAAGACCTCTCAAAGAAGAGCGTAAGAATTCTGCTGTCACATATTTTTGAGTTTTCTCTTTTCATGAAGCCACCTTCTGGCTTCTTATAAGTAGTTATTGAATACATCGTTGTAGCAAAATATTTGTTAGCTTTTCCCAAGTAACCTAGATGTTAAAATCCTCTTCAACACTTCCATCAGTATTTTAATTACTTTTTAACTTCTGCAGCTTTTGTAAAACAAAAAAATGAAGTTCCAGTTATTTTAAAAGATTTATTTTTTTTTTGCAGTTTGATTGGCGTACACTTTCTTTATAATTTGTACTTTAATCACAACGTTAATTAGATTGTTCATTTCCAAGTGCCATTTAGAGAGATTGAGTTTTCAGCTTTGCTTTTTAAGTGAAGTAACAAGTGTTCCCTTTAAATCCTAGAAAATTAAGTTTTAGATAATAAAATAATAAGGTCTTGAATCATTCTGTCATGGATGTTAGGAGACATTTAGGAGATACAACAAATAATTATAGCGCTTTAGTTTTAAATGCAATTCTGCTGTGGCTTTAGATGTTTCTGAATTTTTGAATTGTTTACCTCCAGGTCAGAGGTGGAGTGCCAAATATCTTTATGATAAGGACTGGCTAAACAATGGACACATGTGTGGTTTGTCATTTTTGAAAGAGAACTACTCTCATCTTAATGCCAAAAAGATTGTGTCAACGCATCACCTGCTGGCAGATGTATATGGTGTAACAGAAATATTGCATGGATTGCAGTTGAAGATTGGGATATTAAAGTAAGTATCAGTCCAGGGTTTATTCCAGCTTAAATAGTTCCAGTGCGACATGTACCTTCATCTTCTGCAGGGGTTAGATGTTCAGCAGAGTTGGTATATAATTTGTGGGTTTTTTTATTTTTTGTTTTTTTGCTGTTTGGTTTTTATTGCTGTTTTTTTGTGGTTTTTTTTTTAAGTAGCTGACTTGATGCTAATGGGGCAGTGTGAATTTATTCTGAATTGATAAAGTGACCCAGCAGTGCTCTCTTATCTTTGATAATGTCACTTGTCTTAGCTCTGGTCTAGCAGAAGTGGATTTATAATAGTACAGCACTGTAAGAGGATCTTCTGTATGACGTTTTTCTCATCTTTGTTGTAGAAATAAACATCACCCAGACCTTCATCTCTGGGCTTATTCGGGAAAGCGAAAAGAGCAAGAACAAATAACTCTCGGAGTAGAGAAAAAGATAGTGACTTTTCCACATGCTGTTAATCCAACTGAAAGGACGTATCATGGTCAAAACCATAAAGAACTACCTAGTTTACCCCAGAAAATGGAAGAAACATATATCACGAGTGAGCACAGTTACCAAAAGCCACAGAGTTTTGGTCAAGATTGCAAGGCAGTCGCTGACCCTATGAGCTCAGATGATGAAGATACAAGTAGTTTTGAGGAAGACCAGGAATTTTGTTCAGAGAACAAAAACTGTTTACAATACTCTTTTAAAGATGATGGCATGAATGAGCAGGTAAGTACCATCATTCATCTGGGAAGTTTCTTGATTAGGCAAATATGTTTAATCTGATAAAGGTCAAGTATGTGAGTAATTCAGAAGTGTTTGTTAGAACTCAGCATACTCTATCAAATAAGTCAGTGCCAATTAGTAAAAATCAGAGCAAAGTAGACATATTTGGTTTGTTGAACTGCAAAATAAGTTTCAAGTATTGTCTGTGCTAAAGCTGTTTATATTTGTTCTTCTCCAATATTACAAAAGAAAAAAAACAGAATTTCACTGTTTTCTGAGAGCTGAGGAAAACAGAGCAAGTTTTCTTTTTTCTCTCAATTCTATTTTCTATTTGTATTTTTGTTTAACTGAGATTTCATTAGTGTTAGTTATCGTGCTCTACTCTCCTTTCAATAGTGATATTGCCAACAAGTCCACTAGTATTAATTAAGCCAATTTAAAAGTTGTGTGCAATTTCTTTTGAGTTTTTAATACTGCATATTTCTTCTACTTAAAGCTTTCACAGACTTTTAGTCAGGATTATATTTGGTAATTTAATACGCCTTTCTCAGTTTTGCGTTACATGTTTGAATGCATTACACTGTGGATAGGAGTTGATACTTTTTAGTCTGGTCTTACTCAAGAATTCTCTTTAAGAAAAAAATAATCCACAAGACAAGAATGAAAAGCAACCAAAAATAAATAAATAAACCTTTCCGTTTTCTACAATACCGACTGTGAGAATAAATCGCCCAATTCATCTCCTTTTCGAAGTACAGTTTCTGATGTGGAGGAAATGAGTAAGATGCATCTTTTTTCTTCTAATTCTAGTTTTAAAATTGGCATGTGAGCTGTGTAATCTGAATGGAAAATTTTGGCTCATTCCAGTTAGAACTGACTATGCTAAATTGCATGTTTATACTCAGTTTCTGTAGTAAATAAACTTGCAGCAGTGTCAAATAGGCTTTCTCTCCAACAGTTGGTTATGTAGTATTTGCAATGATTATTTTTGTAGAATTAAGTAGAAAACATATAACTGAAAAAATAATGTTTCTGGTAGAGACTAAATCATGTACCTGAAGAGCTGGATACTCTCTCTTCCAAACTTGGAGGAGATCTGTTGGGACAGTGTCAGAATACTACTTCTTTTGGGATGCCTTAGTTCATCTTCCTGCCAGTAGTTAGCCTTGCTACTAAAATATGGCTTACTGTCTGGACATAGATGTGTTGAAGAGCACTCTAGTTTCTCCATGAGCTACTTTTTACTCAGGAGTGTGCTGACACTGGCACTGAAGTGCCATTTTGACATGAAGTGGCTTCTGGCTAAGGAGCTTTCTTCACTTCTCCTTCTCAAACTTCTGTTTTGGATTTTGCATAGAATTGCTCTGGTTGGAAGAGACCTTAAAGATCATTGAGTCCAACTACAACCTAATCATATGCATTCTCCTTTCTACCTTCCTGTCTTTTCTTAAACATGGGTTCTTAATATCCTAGAATGGCTTAAATTAGAATCTATGGATCTGTTGCAGATCTTCTTTTCTTTTAGAAGCTATGACCAGATTATTTTATTCTGATCCCTTTTTGGACCATACGTCTACTTTTTCCTTCTGGAAATGTTACCTTGCCCCACCTCACTCTCCCACTTATTTCTTCTTCTATAACTGTTGTGTGTTCTACTTCTTACCACTGCTTTCAGCACCTCCTGATAGTCTTCATTGATCTGATTCCCTGGTCTCTTAGCTTAGAGGAGAACCTGTTTGGTTTTAAGTTATGTTTTATGAACTGACCAGTTCAGTAAAACAAAGGTCATAAAAAGGAAATATATGGTAGGAATAAAGAAAAAAAACAACAACTATGTTGCTTAATCTGTAGTTGTCTCTCAGCTTCAAGATTTTTTTTCTCATTGCCACAGGCATCTGAAAAATTCACGTAACAGATGATACTGATATATGATATAGAATTGAAGCCTCATTCAGCAGGGCAAAAATGGCATTCTTCTCTCTTAGGTGTACAGATGCATCTGAAAATTGTCGGAAATGGGGCGTTTGGTCTTTGTATAGAATATTTCCAATGTAATTGTGAAGAATGTGAATAGTGAAATTAAGGAGGCAGAACTGATATTTGAAAGATGGAAGATTTTATCTAGTTTGAGAGTTTAGAGGCATTTATGACATTCAAAAATGATCTTCGGTAAATAATTTTGTGAATATTGTGAATATTAAGTGCTTGTCCTCTAGGACGTGCTTTCAAAGCTGTCAGCAGGATGGTCTAAGTTGGACTTAATTTTTTAAGGCTTAAATGAAATTGTTGATTTCTGCTTAGGAAGTGGTTAAAGATCTGTCAGTTCCCCACTTCTTGGTTTTTATACTCTTACTGTCGATGACTGGAAGAAGACACATGTAAAGTATGTACTGATGTGACGTGGAAAGCGTTTTAGAACTTCATCGATGAAGTGTATTAAAATAATTAAATTCATTACTTGCCCTTACATCAAAGTCATTTCTTGCTGTGAACTGATTCTGTGTGAGAACATACCTTGAATTTTCCTTGAATTAAGTCTCTAAAACAGAATCGTTAATAATGAAATAACTTCCATCAGATAAGAAGTCATAATGAGTATAACATTAAAACTTCAAATCCTTCAAAGTAACAGAGATTCTTTGAAGAAACACATTAATTAATCTGGTATACTTTCTTTGGTCGCAGCCAGTGGCTAAAACATCAGACAGATAAGATGAGAAATTTGTTTGCTGTCGTCTTTGAAATAATTAGTTTGTTCAAAACAAGTTAATCTTCTACATATACCACATTTGCATAGCATGGCATCAGTGTTAAGGTTCCTTTACCCAGCCCTGAACACATTTAATTCTGGCTAAAACTTGTAGTGGCAAGTTACAGGGAATCACAGTGTAGGGAGCAAAGACTTCTGTTTGTAACAACAGATGAATGGCACACTTTGCAAAACAACAACTTCTGACATCTTCGGCATCAGTGTATTTTGTGCAGCTTTCATTCATTCTTTGCCTATACTTGGAGCAGTCCTTTGGGTTTTGTATATTTTTTTGTTGTTACACTGATGCAGTTCAGCACTTCATGAATTGAGTCATGATTTTTGTAAACAGAGCACAGAAATACAACCTGTCTTACTGCATTAAAGAAACTTTACCTGCCCTCACTTCTGTTTTGCTCCCCCAGTAAAAAACTTGCTCATTTGTATGGAATTTGCATTTTGTTTGTTTTAATTTACTGATGTGTTCTGATACCTGGCTGCTGAATATGCTTTTGTCAAGGAGGCAGAAGTACAGTTCTAAAACAGTGTAGTGTATCAAGGGTCAAAATGAACACTAGAAATTAAATAGATACTCTTAAATGGCAATTTTTTCTTTCTGTTGCCCCTATGAAGAAGAATTCTGCTGAAGGAAACACTGTGTTTGTTTGTAATGAAAGAAAAGGCTCAGAGGAACAAGTGGATGCACATCTTCAATGGCAGCTAAATCTCCTTACCCATATAGAGAATGTACAGAATGAAGTCACCAGCAGAATGGACCTGATTGAAAAGGAAGTTGATGGTAACTGCATTTACAGATGCTTGTGTATATACCTAAAATAGCTTGATTGTCCTATTACTTGACAGTATTTAGGAAAAGTTGGTTCATTCTGCCTAACTGGATTCAGGAAAGCAAACCAGGCTTCCTGGGAAAGCATGCGTGAGACTGTACTGTAGAAGTAAACATTGCAGCACATGAATTTACTCTCTAGTTGGAGAAAGGTAGGAATGAGAGGGACTTGAGTGCAGTATTTTCATGAGAATCCTTCATAATTTTTGTCAAATGGTCATTTGACTCTTATTTGCAGTTTTATTACCTCCTCACATGAGGCAGTGTTTCTTGAAATACAAGGTTTCTTTTGCCTTTTTTGTTTCTACAAGCATAGAATTTAATTTAAAAACATTTGAGACTGGGAACCTTTTATGTAGCCTGAACCTTATAACTAGGAGCATGATTAAGTGACAGAAGTGAACCTAGAACTGTAGTGATTTTAACATTCCTAGTCTGCTTTTTCTGTTGGAGATCTATCATGGATAGAAGGCACAGGACTGAAGTTTCTTTATTGTGTGTAGACAGTAAATCATTAGCCTAGGCTGTACTTTGCTCTTGGGTATCTACAGTAACAATCAAATTAGAAGATATGTTTGATTTGTTGGAAAAATCACAGCCTCGGTATTTTTTCCCTTCTCATTAAAGATAAAATATTCGAGAAAGGTTTAACTGTTCTTAAAATTGTTTCTCGGAGACTTATTCTGATCAATTTCTTCTTCATTTTCTTTTTGTAGTTTTAGAAAGCTGGCTTGATTTCACTGGAGAACTGGAGCCACCAGATCCTTTAGCAAGATTGCCTCAGCTGAAGCGACGTATTAAACAGCTCTTACTTGACATGGGGAAAGTACAGCAAATAGCAACGCTTTGTTCTGTATGACAAAAGGAAGAATAAAGAAATAAAAATAGGTTCTCTACGGTGAATTTTCTTACTAGCCACAAAGACTAATAGGAAGACAGCAAAAAGCCGAGCGTTTATATTGTTCTTTGATGATTGCATAAATAGCCTAAAGTTTTAGGGAGTGGAGAGGAATCCTAGAGTAAGCAATCTGTTATACTGAAAATCTAAATATTCATGTCCAAACCTTAAAATATGATGTGTTACGCACTGAGAAATGTTTGTATCTCAGTATGACAAACAAAGAATCTTCTGCATACAGGAAAGCTGAGCAAAATCTCTTCAAAGAACAATTCTGCTGTTTTGAAACATCTGGTGGAAAATTCTAAATTCATGGAATTCAGCTGCCTAAAAAATTTTGAACTGCGTTTTTACAAAATTCTTCTCATCAATAAAAGACACAGAGAGATCTGCATCCTCTCTACAAGAGAAGTTTATAGATGATTTTCTTTTCTCATGAATGTTCAGGAAAGTGAGCATATTAGCTTTGATTTTGAAAGAAGCTACTTGTCACAGTCTCCTTTTCAAAGTATTTTTTTAAATAAAAAAACTTTATTACAGCACCCTTAGGCTCCTTTAAAATGTGAGTGGCAAACCGTGGTCAGATGTGCCAAATAATGTTACAACCACTGGAATGAGATTTTCATTATGGCTTACATGAAGGTTATTTCCATATTCCTACTTGGTGCCAGCAATCCATCCAAAATTATATCTAGTTTATATTTTTTATGTTCTCTGGGGAGTATTCAGGATTTAAAGTACAATTTTTTTCTTGTCCTGGGTAGCTCTGTTCCGGTGTTACTTCACCATCCTCAGCTGGGATGAGGAATGACAAGAGCAGTGAAATGGTCTGTGGCTGTCGGTATGCTGAACCACTAGGATAATTATTGCAATATACATTATACAACAAAACTTCCAGCTTCAGTAAATGCAACATCATGAAACCAAAGGCAACCTAGTTGTTCTGTTTGCTTCTGCTGATTTTTGAGCCCATGGCTTTTCCCGTGCTTATAAGTTGCCGCTGTACCCCAGTGCTACGTGCATACTTGTATGTGCGTGTATATGTGTACACATACACATATACATTTATACATACTATATACATTTATATCTACACATCTATTTTTTTTTCTCAATAGACTATAAGAACTGGTGGTTAACATAAAACGTTACCTTTTAACAAACAGTTTCTAAAATTGAAAATAATGTATGTACAGGTTTTGAAATTTGTAAGATATGACTGTTAAAAGGAGGCTATTTAACTGAAGACAAAGATACTTGAACATTTTATGCCTCGCATCTGTTTATCAGTTCTAGTTATCTGTATAAATGCATTTTAGAACCGATAGACAGGTAAACTTGAATTTAACTTTTGATAAGAGTACAAGCCACTGTACATTCAAAAATTATTTAAATTTGCAAACACACTGTTCTATATGTAAGGTACTGTATGTAAAACTGTTTATTAAAACTATTCTGCGTACTCTACATTTTCAACTTTTCTTCCTGATCTACATACAAATGTGTATTATAATCATGTACAGACATCAGAAGTTCTTGGAATGCCTTTTTGAGGATTCATAACATTGAAAAATGTGCCAAAGATGGTTTAACTGGGAAAGACACTGCAACCTGTGCACTGAACTTTTGTGATATAAGCATCATTGAGACAGTAGCGTGGCTGCTATAAAAGAAAAACACCCTTTCCTGACATTTCTTGTCCGTCTGTCATGTCTGAAGTTATCGCTTTTGATGTCCAAAATGAAGTGTAAGCCCAAGTCACAGAGTGGTTGCTATTCCAAACACATCGCCACATCAAGCTTATAAGGAGGTATTGTAGAACCATGTGATAACATTGAAGATAACTGTAGAATCACGATTGGCAGCTTTGAAATACAACAGGAGGAGTTGTTGACTTTTTTATAACAGCTGTTAATAAAGAAAATATTCTGATGTGTTATATAGTTGGATACTTAATGGCTTAAAACAATGTGAATAGCCGAGTGACCTATTTGCTTTTAGGTATGTGAGACTCTTATATGTTATTCACTTGCTGCATATCCTTGAATGTGTTGCTGCGTGAACTGTATAAGAGAAGTGGAATCCAGCTGGCTTACTTTGAAGGAAAGTGGAGTGTATTTACAAGCTTATGCAGCATACACTGCAGTGATACTATGCAGTGTGTGTGATACAATAAACTAGAAATATTATGGAAGGTGGAGGTGAACTAAGAAATTCCAGGTGAGAGGAATGAGATTATTTTGTTAGTGCAGAGGTGGGGAAAAGGTATTTGAAAAGGAAGTCATAAGTTCAGAGCTAAAATTGCCTGTGCAGCTTTCACTTCTGTCTGTGTATGCAGTAGCCTAAATGTACCTGAGTACTCAACTTTATCTCTGAGGATCCTGCCTGATTCAGGATGGACTCTACTTACCAAAACAACATCTTATTAACGTTTGTTTATCTTCACTTCCTGTGTAGTCAGTCATTATTAGATATGTACCTTGCAAACATTCACAACTTGTAAGAAAATGTACTTACGGGCAGTGCTGTGATGCACTGTCTACTGCTTGAGTGCTTCACAAACTTGTCTGACTTCTCTTTCAAATTGCAGTGTTAGTCTCTGACACCTGAAGATCAGTTTTGGCCCTGGTTTCTCAATTACTCATGTCAATAGGATGCTTTTGGAACATCCTATGTTTTAAAGACAAGTCAGGTGCCATAAAATGACTGAATGTTATGTACAGAATATAACCTACAATTGATTGCTTAACTCATTTGCCAGTCAAACCTGATGTGATCTGGTTCATATAAACATGTCTTCTTAATGGGCCTTATCGAGAGAATCATTTTTCTTTATGCATTATTTTCAGTCTGTTTTCCTGCTTCCTCACTAATCCAAGTATCTACACACAATCTATTTACAGCATCGCTTACCTGGACAGCGATTTCAGTTTCTTGTGATGGTTGATGAAGGAGGCAGAGGAGAAAATAGTAGTTGGTGGTGTTGTGCCACCTGTTTGTGATACATCTGTGCAGAGAAGTAAGATTCAGTTGTTAAATTTTTAGCCTCCCCTTATAATTTGTTAGAAAAAAAGAAGAAAATTAAAGGGAAATATCCCATTACCTCTTATGAGGTACAATACTAAATGGCAAACTTGTGAAGCCTTGAAATGCTGAACTCTGTCAGAAATCTGCCCGCCTGTTTTCTGTCCTGGAGGTATCAGGAGTGATTCATTTTAAACCTTTCTTCCTGTGACAATATTGAAGGCTTTCTATCAGGATTTCTAAGCTGGAATGATGGACATCAGTATTACAGTCATAAATGAAGCACAAGCTTGGTGATGTATGTAGCCTCTAGTACATGTTTTCTCATGACACTGCAGTTATAAAATGGAGGAAATGCATTGGAAGATAATTCCTATAATACTTTCCTTGGATAACTGTAGGGAAGCTAATTCCCCTATTTTAGATATTCTGGACTTCAGTGTGTATGTATTTGTTCAGATGTGGAGTGTTAAACAGCTGCAGAACTATTATTTTTCTTAGGAGATGAACTGCAGTTTCCTAGTAGATTTCTTTGCTGACTTGCAAAGAACTGAAGCTGTTTTTTTTCCATTGGTGCAGAACTCTTACAGAGCAGCCATCGCCCTGCTGATTAATGTCTGAGTTTCTCCTTGCTCTTGAGCTCCTTGTTTTTTTCCTAGTAATACAGAGATACTGATGTGTGAAGGGGGTGGGTGCAACTGTGCCATCTGTTTGCAAATGATACCTGCCTTTGCCGTGTCGGTTTAGAAGACTGGAACCATGTGTTTTCTCCCTGTTGCTTAATAACATTGCAATCTGTCAGCTTTAATTTCAGAGTGCTTATTAAGATCAGAGCTTAATCACTCTCTAAATGTCCTTTGCTATCTTTGTGTTCGATTGGCTGCTACTATTTTCTCTTATACTGAGCCTGTATTGCTATGAGCGATCACTTTATGAAGTTTTTATTATGTTGCTATGTCCTCAGTATAGGGGCCTGCCTTCAGCAATAAGGATTATACACTGTGTGTATACCTGTTAAATATGGAAGCATGTAACGACTGTGAAAATACGCAGCACAAAGAGCATTTTGAGCATTTGGCAGCCATTTTGCACCAACTGAACAACTCAAATGAAAAAGTAGAGACCACGTGGAGGAAATGAACTAGCATGAAAGGTCCTTCAGGAGTGAATCTCACTTTTTATACATGCTGATAGATGAGCCACAGACTGAATAACTCCAGTTAGGTTAACTGCTCTTTACTTCAACCAGCAGCTTCCTTTGCTGCACAGCTGGCGAGAGCTGCCTTGTTCAGCTTGCAGCCATGAGCATCAGAGCATTGCTGCCAAAAGCTCTGAGGCAGCAGTGTGCTATTACAAAATCTTATAAGAGATATGTGAAGTACTTTTTTCTGTGATTTATTTTTTATAATAGCAATAATGTTGGCTGCATTCTAATACAATAAAGGTCGTTGAGATTGTTATGTGCCTGGGTTCCCATTCAGTGGACTTCACTTTTAGTGAGTTAATGAATGTATGCACTTAAAATCACTAGGGAATCTTTGGTGGTGTGTTTAGCTTGTAGTAAATAAACTGCATACTGCCACAGATATTTTTATTTGTACGGATCTGAAAG
Organism: Coturnix japonica; assembly: GCF_054131305.1. Lineage (NCBI taxonomy): Eukaryota > Metazoa > Chordata > Aves > Galliformes > Phasianidae > Coturnix > Coturnix japonica. Next base: position 7,265,284 of record NC_140664.1, on the reverse strand, counting down.
CTTTAGGGAATCTTCAGTTGTATCTTAGCCCATAGCCAAGTTATGTAATCAGTGAATTATTTGCGATACTGAGTGCTTTTTGAAAGGGTAGATAACTGCAGGACAAGGGGAAGTGGTTTTAAGTTGAAGGAGGGAAGATTTAGGTTGTGTGTCGGGGGGAAGATCTTTACTATGACAGTGGTGAGGTGCTGGAACAGGCTGCCCAGAGAGGCTTTGGGTGCCCCATCCCTGGAGGTGTTCAAGGCCAGGTTGGATGGGGCCCTGGGCAGCCTGGTCTGGTATTAAATGTGGAGGTTGGTGGCCCTGCCTGTGGCAGAGGGGTTGGAGCATCATGATCCCTGAGGTCCCTTATAACCCAGGGCATTCTGTGATTCTATGATGATGATTCTCTTACTGAGCGTCAAAGTAATTGCAAGGTTTTTATGTTCCTGAGTTACTTCAGTGTTTTAACAGTTTCAAGGTTTAAGTTTTGCAGTGAATTGTCTTGGAATACATTGTCTTTTAACAATTTAAGAGATACAGTGACACTCTTGTTTCTCTGAACATCATTACAAAAGAACATCAGTGCATTGTACTGATTTCTTTTATATTTATATTGCCTATAAATGATTGTTCAGGACTTTACTGTTGTAGAAGACAAATTCACAAACAGTGCTGAGGAAGTTACTGTCATAGTTGTGTTGTGGACTGGGGCAAAATGGTAAGCATTGAAAATGAAAAAAAATCAGGCAGAATCTGAGTGAGATGCTAATACACAGAAACTGTTGAGTTGTTCACATAACAGAAAGAATGTTATAATCTTGAACGTGTAAAAAGTGAACCACTAGATGTAACGTTAGCAAAGGCACCATCTCAAAGCTGTCTCTCAAAGAACACAAAGACAAATTCAGATCTTGGAGTAATATGTGATCTGCTGTTTTCTTGTCCTGAGTCAGATCAAGGATCCAGCTGCCTCAGTATCTTGTTTTAGACAGAAGGTCAGTGCAAGCATCTGTAGAAATATATCTGACTATACAGGCTCTATGCAAATTGATCTTTGCCTTGTGATATGGTTCATCTCTGGATAACAAAAGTTCCCTAAATCAAAGTCTTTATAAAGATTTATCAGTTTTGTCAGACATTGATACAGATCTGTTCTCCATGAGTTCGTTTAATCCACTGTTCTCCATTTGTCTTTTTTCACCTCCGTAACAAACAGAAGACAGAAAAAATTAAACAGCTTTTTGTATGCAGGACTTGGATTTCTCCTTAGATTTGCTTTCCGTCTTCACTGACTGTATGCTGTTGTATCCAGAGCAGGTTAAGTATTGTATTATCAGGGAGAAAAAAAAAGATTTTGTCCTACCAGAAATTCAGCGCCTTTTAGTACGAATGGGGAAGTTTTCTGTTTTCTCGTGGTTTTTAGTTTTCATCTGCCGAATATTGGATCTTAGCATACAGTTCTATCCATTGCTTGGTGGTAGGTGGATGGTTGTACACAATGATCTTGGAGATCTTTTCAAACCTTGGTGATTCTGTGATTCTAGCAGGCAAATGGGAATAGAACAGAACAGGAAGAAAAATGAGAAGTCCTCTTCCTGCTTTTCTTTTAGTGTTCTGGTATATCCCTGTTGTACTTTTAACTTAAAGAATGTGAGAAGTGTCTCAAACGTCCAGTATCTGCTGAAGCAGCGCATTCTTTTTCTTCTGATCTTCTGATTTTTTATCACTTTCTGCATTTTTGCCACTTTGTGAGGATTTAATTAACGATAATTGCCAAAATCATGTGAAGATGTTTGAAATAAGATCCTTCTGCTTGGGAAGAAATGTACTTGTGCTCACAAATACAGGAGAAGTAAGTTGTTAAAGAATGGCATGATTTCTATGCTGTGTTCTTGAAACATAGGAGAAGATGGGCCAATATTTTATCCCAGTTCAGCACAGACCATGAATTGAAAATAAATGAAATATGTGATATGGGCATCATCTGACAAAGCTTTCAGTTCTTAAAATCGCTACTTCCAACTCACTGCCTCATTCAGATGTCTTATTTAAGCCCCATTCTGAATATAAGATTTGTTTCTCAGGCTTCAGTTTTCAGCGAAAGTAACTTTCATGTATGTACAGATGTTTGTATATTCATTTATTGGAAGCATTTACCGTTTGGCTTTTTCATATATAAATACATCACTTGCAAAAGCCTATACAATCTTTCTATTAAGAAAGTGCGCGCAAAACTGGAACACTGGATAAATGATTTGTTTCTTTATAAGATTCTGTGATTGCAATAAAAAGTTTCATCACATTGAAGTTTTTTCTTTCCCCTAACAATTATAGTCTAGATTAAGTTTGTTTTTTGTTGGTTTTTTGTTTTTTGTTGGTTTTTTTTTTTTTTTTTTTTTTTGCTAACGTCTACAACACATGAAACCCTCATTTCCAGCACTAAAGCAATGATTTTAAAGACAAACTAATGTTAAGGCCATATTAGCTGCAGGGACCTTTTCCATTTGCTCCTTTTTCACACTTCAGTGCTGAGCTAATTTGAGATGTTCTTCCATCTTGTCTCAGGCACTAAAAATAGAGCTTAATACAGTTGTCCCTGCACTGAAGGGAATGTTATGCACTGAGGATTTTCTTAATTAGAATTTGACCAACCATAGACCACAAGTGCTTTATTTTTCCTCTGAAGACTGGATTGCATAGAGTGTTGTGTAAACTACCTGTTTTATTTATATTTTTTGAATCCATGGCCCATTGAATCCCACTGAACTTGCATGTGATGCACGTCTAAAAGTGGTTCTAAGGACACCAGTCGCCAGAACGCTATCTCCCACTTGATCTTTGAAGAGATTTTTAAGCCTTGGCTGTTCTTCCCCCCAGCATAGTTAGTTTTCTGTTTTTTTTAAAGAAATAAGAGCAGTCATGAGAATCAGTGCTGTGTAGGTATTGTCAGTTTCTAGATGTGTAGATATTTGCACATTGCTTCTTTCTATTAATAGTTCTTAGAGGACTCCTTCGTTTGCTGTCTGTCTTAGCTTGTTACCAACTAATGACCTTTGGTGGTCAGCAAAGAAAGAGGAAGAAAGTGAATTACATGGGGAATCAATCATAGAATGGTTTGCATTGGAAGGGACCTTTAAAGTCATCTAGTTCCAACTCCCTGCTGTATGCAGGGACACCTCCCCATAGGAAGGAGCAGTACGGGGCTCTTTCAAGTTATGGCAAATAATTGTATGCATTTTGATTCATTGGCTAAACGCCGTCCTGTGAACAGCAATAAATGTGCTGCTGTGTTTTCTGTTTTGATTGTCTAGTCCCATCACCAACCTGTCACCATCGTGCCCACTAAAGCCTGTCCCTGTGAGTGCCACATCTGCACGTTTCCTGAACACCAGGAGTCTCCATGAGGGACAGTGACTATCTGGGGTTCTTCACACAATGTGGCCCAAGAAAGCCAAAGATTGGATACCCATGCAGTAGGACTTAAAGAGGTCTACAGCACAATCTCAAAGGTACTTGAGTCACCATCACCAATGGGTGCTGTCTTGGTTGGCTAGAGGGTATTGGACTTGTTGCTGGACTCTCCCATACTCACGAATCACAAATAAAAGTGCTGTTGTCACTTTTTTCTTTGCTGATATCAACTTAATTCCAACCTCAGAGGTGCGCTTCTGTTACAGTTAAGCTAATTCTTCTGGGCCTGGTTGCCCAGATAGCTTTGCAGAAGTGAAAGCAAGTTCTTGTAATTCCTAGTGCAGGTAAATGCTGTCAGTCATTAGTGGTGGATCAGTAAGAAATGATGCTCTGCAGTCAAGTAAATAATGTTTCTGAAGTGTTTTGGGTTCAGCGTCTTGGTTGCAATAAATAACCCCAAAACTGACTTCTGAGAACAAGCTTTAATTGTTACACATGTGTATTTCCTTGGAAGATAAGGCCTCAGAAGCTAAGCTACTTCCAGCAAATGCTTGCACCTCAGCACAGGTGACAACTGGCATGGGGCCATGTCAACATACATAACACGTGTTGATGTAACTTCAGCCCAAAGCCAGCCTCTGTGACTGCTGTTTGTTCTCCTTTCCAATGACTGGCCCCTGTAGTGCTCCCTGGAGAGGGGTGACAACTTGCTGACGGAAACCATGAGGGTAGTTCCAGGTGAATGCACCTCTTGTAGTTTTCTCAGGAACATCGTATGCGTCACTCACCCAATTCTATGCCCAATGTACCAGCACACAAGTGAACCTGTCTGAGCTATGGTTGCTATAAAAAGGCAGTTAGAGGCTGCATGCAGTGTGCAGGACACTTCAGTGGCACAGAGGGATGGAGCTGTCCCATCACATGATGGGCTTCATCCCAGCTTGCACCCTTCTGTGCTTTATTAGTATAGCAGCAGCCAATATATTTGGTAAGTATGTTCTTTTACTTTGCTCACATATAGTACTGACTGCTCCTGCAATCTTTGTGCTGTTCTGTGCATTACTCCAACTAAGGAAACAGTGAGCTTGAGTCTTTTATGTTGCGAACTTAAATGGTGGTTGTGTGATGTGCAGGCTGAGTTTGGGCTCTAGGTTAAACCCTAAACTGTGAGAGTGCCTACATGATCAAGACTGTCTGAATTTGTAACGTCTGGATTTTGTGTGGAAAAACAAAGTTTTCTGGAATACGTGATTGTCTAGAGTAGTAGCAAGAATAGAAAAGGGTGGGATGAAAGTCTTCTATTTGTGTGTCCTGTCACTGAATTTAGGCTTTATTCTCAATTGAAGATATTAGATAGCCTGAATGTTGTGCTCAGTTCTCTTTGGTCTGTTTAAAGATCTTGAGTTTGATAGTCCTGAAGGTGCAGCAGTGTAAGTCATCCTAATGTTTTAATTCAAGTGCTTTAGTGAGCTACACAAAGCTCTGTGTACAAAGGGATCTCCACAAACCTCGGAGCAACTGGCTCACTCACAGCTGAGATGGAAAGGATGTGAGGGTTCTCCATGTGTGGATAGGTGAGGTAACCTAAAATCCATTACAGTCTTGTGGCAATTTCAAGTGGGCTTAAAGGAACACCATAGAACTCACAGAAAAAGTGATCAACAGTTGTTGGGTGCACAGAAAACACCTCTGGCTCAAGTCCATGAGCTGAAAATCATGGCAAACAGTAAAGAATTCAGAATGTTTACGATGTATTTGCACTACTACAAATTCAGACCAACTTAATCTGTTCTGTAAAAGAGAGCTTAAAAAAAAAGATCACTGTTAAAGCAGCAGACAAATTTGGTTTGAATGCATTAAGAACTGACTGGAACAAGTGGTGGCTTCAGCAGCTCAAGTAGAGATTGAGAAGCGCTCCTAATACAAGCCAGGCCGATGCTAACTGCTAGATACTGCTTCTTTTTATGTCTTCCTTTTGTTAAGAAGAAATGCTTTCCTTTTTATTGAATAGCATCTGTTATTTAAGTTTATTTATAACTTCGTTGGGTTTCAATGAACAACAAACATTCAGAAACATAAATAGTGATGTCCCTCCCACTGAGGCAAAGTACTGTTCTGTGGAGGTAACCACAACAAATGATATAAACTACTCAGGTACCAGAAAGCAGTACCACATTAATATAGAACTGAGATGAATCTAATCAATTGCAGGCATGGGAAAGGGCCTTGTGAGCATCCCCATCACATGCTTATCCTGCACCTGGCAGCATTACTAGCTTGTTCTGTGCCTTTCCATGCTGTCCCATACAGAAAGGCAAAGTGAAGAAATAACCAGGGGAGGACTCGTGAACTTGGGGTTCCACTGTAATTCAATGGCACTAGCAGGGTTTTGATAAGAACAGGCTAATCATGACATCACACTTAACATTTACCTTCTTGATGCTTTCAGAGTATCAGACAGACTCTCAGCCATTGCGTCCATGCGAACTTCAGAGGGAAAAGGCTTTTACAGGAGGAGAAACCTACATTCCTCAGTGCTCAGAAGATGGCCAGTTCAGGTAACTCGTCCTTGCTGTAGTTCTGCTGTTTAATAAAGTTTCATTGCTATTTAAATTTATTGACTCAGTTTTGAAGAGCCACCCTATCAATGGGCTGGGGGGTGAAGTACTCAGAGACTGAAGAGACTTCATAGAGCCGTGTTGCAGATCCAGCCTCTCCTGAATGAATTCCCAGTTGCTGGAATTAATCTCTAAGCTAATGGGTGAATCCAAGAGTAACAGACTAATGTCTTCCCACACATACCAGTGAACACGAAAGCTGTGACCAACGTGCCTGCTGGCATAAGTGTGCTTAGCTGACTTGAGGAATTACCCACACTTCTTAAAGTTGTGCAGTTGGGTTTCTTCCAAAGACAGCAAAAGAACTAATGGTAGAATCACAGAATCTTTAGGGTTGGAACAGACTCCAGTATCACCCAGTCCAGCCATCCACAAGAGCTGCCACTCAACTGTGTGCATATATACACATTTCTTGAACACCTCCAGGGGCGGTGACTCCACCACTTCCCTGGGCAACCTGTGCCAATGCCTCACTGCTCTTTCGGAGAAGAAATGCTTCCCAGCATCCAACCTGAAACTTCCCTTGGTGCAACTTAAGGCTATTCCCTCTTGTACTATCCATGTGACTTGGGAGATGTTGAGCCCCACCTCACCACAACCTCCTGTCAGGGAGTTGTAGAGAGCGATAAGATCTATCCCAAGTCTCCACTTCTCTAGATCGAACTATCAGGTAGATCCAGAGGACTTAGCAATACAATCCTTTCTGATTCTGTTATTTGAAGTAGCCAGTACTTGAGCCTGTTTGCCATGTTTTGTGCCCCATACTGACTAAGGACTTCAGAGTTAGAAGAATAAAATCTATTCCTTGTGTTCTTCTGCAGGGTAGTTCAGTGCAGCAGAAATGGTCTTTCCTGTTGGTGCGTAGATGAGAATGGCTTCGAGGTACCTGGCAGCAAACAGAATGGATATCCCATATCTTGTAAGTCAAAGGTTTTTATCTTGTTCAAAAAATATACATATATATATTTAATTTAAATGTTTTAAGAATACATTTGAGCTGTTGAAGCAAAGTGCATCCAGACTTAGGTGGACTCTATTTTGTTGTTCCTTGCTGAATCTTTCTAGTGGAAACTCTAGTCTTTCTTTTGGGGTGATCATGGAAACTAGATATATCTGTATCATGTGGTCTGTACTCATTAACATTAACTGATCATATTCACTTATTAGTTGGAGAGCTTCAACCCTACGTATGGTGGGTTTCTGGATGCCAGTTTTCATGACCTCTACTCCATCAATATCTTGATGCCTCCTAGGTGACAAAAGCAGAAGTTTTCCCTCTCATAAAGTTCAGTTGTTTAAAAATAGATGATTCCGTGTCCAAAAACTAACTTCATCTAACAGTGTCCCTCTCTGGTGCTGCAGGCTTATCCTTCTGCCAACTGCAAAAGCAAAGAATCCTGGTGAGTGGCTACATCAACAGCAGTAGCATCTCCTACATCCCTCAGTGCCTGGACTCAGGGGCATTTGATGTGGTGCAGTGTGACGTGGAGCTGGGTCAGTGCTGGTGTGTAGACCAAGAGGGAATGGAGATTTATGGCACCAGACAGAGAGGAAAGCCAACACAATGTAAGTACTATTCAACAAAACAATGAGTTTTGTAGGGGTGGAAGGTTTGGTGTGAATGAAAGATGGTAAATAAGCAGTTTGGGCACTGTAGCCTACACTTATGGTATGGAAGCATAGGTGCTTAGTGGAGAAATTTGAATTAAGTCCCTTTTTCCTTTGGCTATAGAGAGACTACAAGACATGTATGTTTGCGTGTTCAGTGTAATGAATCTAGGTCTCCTCCAAAGCATGGGATTATTTGTAGGATGTTCAGCACTAATAAACATGACTGTTTTTCCTGTCAGGTCCAGGGACCTGTGAGATCCGAGACCGTCGCATTCTGCATGGGGTTGGGGAGAAGAGCCCACCACAGTGCTCAGAAGATGGAGAGTTTCTGCCTGTCCAATGCAAGTTTGTCAACACAACAGACATGATGGTTTTTGATCTCATTCATAATTATAACAGGTAAGAGAATAGCCTTCCAAAACAGGGAAACAAAATTCTGGTAGGCAAGATATTACTGCATTTTTTCCCCATGAAATCCTTTTGCTATAATTATGTCTCACATTATTTCCCCTTAATGAATAGTCCAAGTAAGAAGCATTTTCCTCCAAATTAAATTTGTTCTTCTGCAAAAGTTTTGTATCCCATCCCTGTCTTGTATTCAGTGTGACTTTGCACACTAGTGATTACCACTTTGGGATCTGCATTTGGGAAAGGAGCCAGGGAGACCTTTCAGATGAGCAGAAAACAGTAGATGAGATAGATGCAACAGAAAGAATGAAATTCAGATGTATAGATGAGCCAAGAGAGATAATTCCATGTGGAAGGACAGAGAGAAAAGTGGCAACACATAAAGAACAAGTTACTCATGACATTGGGAAGACTTCTGTCCATTTACACAGTGCTGGAGTTCCTCATACAGGTGAGCATGCAAGAGATAAACAGGGACGTGACATACAGACCAGCTTTAGTGATTGAAGCAAGCTGGGGGGAGACTTCAAAATGTTTGAGCGAATGCTCGTCAATGGGAGCTGGAAGCCTTTGTCCTTTGGGAGAATAAGGAATTAATGTTCGTAAAGAGAAATAAAAGCTGGGAAAGGGGAACTGCAGATAGAAGAGGTCTTGAGAAGTGGCAGTGCCTGGGCATCGCAATCAGCACATTTCTCCAGAGGAGGGCAGTGGAGTAAATGTAATGTCTTGTTCTGTCTTAGTTTGCACAGAATGAAGTAATACTTTAATATATTTTTAATATATATATATATATTTTTAACATTTTTTCTTTATGGGAGGTTTGTGTGGAAAAGATCTGCAAGACTGGGCACTTCTTGTGTCTGTGTGATGTAAATCATAACAGCAGGACCACTTCACTTCCAGCTGTCTATTTTTCTAATTGTGGCACAGAATAAATCCATAACTGTCTGATCGGAGTACCTTAGGTAGTTAATATATCTATTTTTCACCACATTCCTGTGTGTAATATTATTATCCTGCTCTATAAGCAGGTAGCAAGAATACAGAGGTGAAGTAACAAGTTCCAAAGCAAAGATAGCCTGGAATAGCCTGCCCAGGGAGGTGGTGGAGTCGCCATCCATTGTGAAGCACCTGGATAGGGAGCTAGGAGATATGGTTTAGTGGTTTTCTGTAGGTATGGTAAAGAGAGGACAGCTGGACTAGATGATCTTATAGGTCCTTTCCAACCTTGTGATTCTATGATTTTAAGAAAGAACTGTGGCAAATATAGAAATTAAACTACTATTTTAACAGTTTGGCTTCATGTTCTGATAGCTGGAGAATCTTTCTTTGTCTCCAAGAACTCATTTTTGCAATCTATGTGTCTCTTAACTCCCTCTGTAAATGGCTTCTCCACACTTTTCCAACTATTCCAGAATGGATGAGTGTGTTTTATAAAATAATGGAGAAATTTGAAATGAGTAAGGCTAAGATTTTCCTAAGGGGGAGACTTCTGGAAACAAAGATGAGCCCAGATTTTCTGCTTTACACCAGTAGTTGCCTGCTGTTGCTTCTGTTATACAGACTGTGCTCGAGTCCAACTATGCTAGGCATCTACACAGAGCAACCTTTCAATCAGGTTAAAGACCTCGGTCACTGCCTTACCCCAGTTCACTGGAGGTTCTGCCCTGTTATAGTCTTAGAATAGAATCACGGTTTATCCTGAGTTGTGAGGGATCCAAAAGGATCACTGAGTGCAACTCCTGGCTCTGCATAGGACCCCCCAAAACTCAAACCCTGCATCTGAGAGTATTGTCCAAGTATTTCTTGGGCTCTGGCAACTTGATGCTGTGGACGCTGCCACAGTGTTTCACATGGGCTTACTGTAAAATTCTTGTGCTTGTCAACTTCTTCTTGATCAGGGTGCTGAAGTGCCTTTCCTTGCTAAAAGCTTCTCTGACTCCCATCATTTTGTGAATGCCTTGAGCAGAATATCCCATTTTCTTTTTACTTGATTCTTCCAAATAAGCCACATGTGGCTGGGACATGAAGCCTTTATCGTATTTCAGTGATATGTCTCTGTAAAATAATACAGTTGTTTTGGAATGTGGTGAAAATGTCCCACTGGCCATATTGCCCCAGTCCAGCAAACAAAGTCTTCTAGAAGGTTGCATAAACCACAGATTGTCTGTCAGTTAAGATCACATTTATTATGTTATAACTCTGACCTTATTAAGTTTCCATCCTAAGCCAGTACTTTACTGGAATCTGGCTGTTGTCACTTCTGGAGTATTCTACTGGGAACTACCATTTCTTTGATGTCCAAAAGTAAGAGTCAATCTCACTTGTAATATGTTAGAAACCTTTTCTCTTGAATCCATTGAGCCATTCTCTCTGCATGAAAAAGATTAGTGATGTTTTTATCAGCTTTTATGCTTAGTTCAGCACAGAAAGCCTACACAGCATGGAGGGAAAGGGAGCAACCTGTTTGTTTAGGCACTCAGCCACATTTGTGGAAGGAGCTAATGAGCGGCTGTTGTAATAACATTAGGCCAACACGTGCCTATTCAGCTCTCTTTGGCAGGCTTTTGATGGTGAGAATAGAACTGAAAATGAATACTAGAGGTCGGGTATGTGCATAGGAAGGATAAGGAATTGTTCTGAAGGGAGATCTTATTATACTGTGCTTGGTTAAAAAGCGCAGAAGACTTGTTAGCCTACTGGAACGTGGATTTGGATCATGTTGGAGTCTGGGTGATGTTTTGTGCCAGTCAGGAGATGCTTTGTAGTTGTTGTCATTGGGCCTCCCTGGGCCCTTCACAAGATGCTGCTTTTCTTTCCAGGCTCCCAGCAGCTTTCCAAACCTTCAGCTCCTTCCGTGAGACATTCCCAGAGGTCTCTGGGTACTGCTACTGTGTGGACAGCCTGGGGAGAGAGCTTGCAGACACGGGTGAGTGCCGCCCAGCACCTCAGCTTCAGCACGTTCAGTTCCCAAGGGGAAGGACAAATAACAAGTATCAGTCTTCAGTTTAGCTTGAGATCTGAGTGCATTCTTGCAAACATGCAGACCAATTGATGTGTCCAGTGTATGGGAAAGGCAGGAGCTCTCTGATGATGTTCTCTCACTCAACTCTATTTCCTAGGCCTGGAGCTGCTGCTTGATGAAGTTTATGACACTATTTTTTCTGCACTGGAGCCTGCCCGCACGTTCACAGAGACCAGCGTGTATCGGATCCTGCAGCGACGCTTCCTGGGGGTCCAGCTGGCCACCTCTGGCCGCTTCAGATGTAAGTAGAACCCAGCTGACTCCCTGAAAACAGTATGGGAATTCTGGATTTTATATATGACAGCTGCCACTATGGAGAGTTGTTTTAATAGCCTCTTGCATTTAAGCATATAGTAAGAATTAAGCGCCTTCCACTGAAGCTGACTTTTAATCTCCACACTGTATATTCTTAGCATCATATTGTACTTAACTTACAAAGAAAGCTTTCCTGTGTGTTTGAGGTTTGCATTAATTGAAAGACAGTGAACTCAGTAAGTAAGATGCTTCCTTCCTTGCACCAGAGCCTTGCAGAACTGCCTTGCCTGGGGAGAGTTTGTATACCCTGGTGTGGTTCTTCATCCTTCTGTCCAAACTCCTCTGGTGTTGGCATCTGACCCTTATTAAGGAGTTATTGGTCAGATACCAATGGAGGTCTTCCAGCCACATGGGTCATACGGTTCTTCTATTTCTGGGACAAGCTATCATTCTGGGAGGTCTGGAAAGCATCTTCCCCATCCCAGTATTCAGTGCTGTGAAGCAGACTGTGCCTGTAGATGGAGATGGTTCACTAGGAATGAAGCTGTAACAGCCACCAGATGGAGTTGTGACCACATTCATTAGCTGCTGACTGTGATGCTTTGGTGAATTACCCAGGATTTACTCCACTACATGAAGCCAGGAATGTTAAGTGCTGCCAGGAAAGCTTCCAGACTCCATGGATGAAGGGTTTGTTCTGTTGTGATGCTCTCACTATCTCAGCCTGACAGCTGAGAAAAGTGGAAATGCTCTGGAAAGTGAGAAATGTTTAGGCTGTGGGATTGTATCCTTATTGAAAAGAGCAAAGCTTCTGCTGGAAGGGCTAAGGCTGGTATTAGAAGACCATAAGTCATATCAGAAAGTGTGCTTCTCTGCCATTCTGCCCAGTCTGACAGGAATTGAGGCTTCTGTTCCCTGCACAGGGGTGTGAAAGAAATTGATGGTCTCAGCACAAATCCCTGCAATTAGATATAGAGCTTGTTGCAGGAGCAGTACCTCATTCTCACTGGAAGCACTGGACATGTATGTATCTCTGCCTCCTGTGCTGCACATCTGTTCCTGCTGACTGCCTTTTCTTTTGCATTAAGGGCCAGAGCTTTCTGAGTGAGTGATTCCACTCTTCCCTCCTCCTTTGATAATGGCTGAAAAAATGAGTTGAGGTTTGTGTAGTTTTCAGAAATGAATATCTACAGAAGAAAACTACAGAGCTGATTCACTTGTGTGAAAGAGGATGGAGAAATTCTGTCTTGGGCCAATACTTGAAGTTTCAGGAAATTAAAGCTTTTTTTTTTGCTTTTTTTTTTTTTTCTCCAGGCTTGGTAAAAATAAGCAAATGATTGAATCAAGCATAGATGGCTCTGAAACCTTCAGCTTTTCCTCCTCTTTTATTCCAGGCCCCTCAAAATGTGAGGTTGAACGTTACGCCGCTCAGCGCTACCAGCATGCCTACATCCCATCATGTGATGCTGATGGGGGATACACAGCAGTGCAGTGCCAGCAGGGAGGACAGTGCTGGTGTGTGGACACCAAAGGGCAGGAGGTCCAGGGCACGAAGAGACGAGGACAGCCCCCAGCCTGTGGTATGTGCGAGGTTTGCTAAAGGGGAAAATGCAACCAGGCAGCACTGCCTTGTTCATCCATGTATGCTCTCAGTCCCAACTGGTCCCTTTTGCCTTCCCCTCTAAACTCTTAATCTACTGTGGGAATTTTGTGTATGATTAAAAAAGATGAAAGACAAATTCCCTTCTTAGCTCTCACAGATTGTGGTAATCATAAACTGGTATCCAAATATGTCAGTGCTGTTAAGAACCACATTTGAATGAGTTATTAAATACCATATTAATCTTTTTTTCCTTTATGATCTGCCTTCAACCATTTAGTTTTTCACACATAGAGAAAATCTGTCCCTTGACTCTAAGAGACTGTAGGTCCCAGTATCATAGAATCAAAGAATCATTGAGATTGGAAAGATCAGTAAGATCATCTAGTCCAACTATCAGTATCTGTCATAGTATAAGGAAACTGGTGGTGATGTTTTGGGTTTACCCTGTTGTTTGGGTGACATGCTACTGAACATCTGTCTCTCTCTCTCATCCTGCATGTGTTTTTTTTTTTCCTATATTTCTTTCATACTTGGCTATGGAAATTGTCAAATATGGTAGAAAACTATTTAGAGAAGGTGTCTGAGTTTGTGCTTTGAGAGGGATTTCATTAAGAATCCATCATCAAATCAGTGCTCCAAATGGAAATGACAGCAGAAATGCTGAATGGCCAGAGGGGAGGAGGAGAGTTTAAAAACCTTCACTATGAAGCGTACTACCTCAGTGCTCAGGATTGCGCCAGAGGGCTGGGGCGCAAGGTCTTAGTTCTGGCTGCCTTTGGGGAAGCTCATTTCTCTGCCTACAAGATGCAGTTGTACCACGCAGATAGGAGAAATCTACCCTGGGTGTTATGATTCCAAGTCACTCAGCATGCTCCAGGCACAGACAGGCTTACAATAAAATGAAAATGTTCGCATGCCTCCAAGGCTGATCACCAAGGATATTGCAAGGAAGCCTCCAAGAGGCCTCACCATATGTTGGCGCTGGTTGTTTTGTCTTTGCATGTGCTTTGCTGAGCCTTCCTGATAATTTTTTGGGGGGCATGACTTGAGGCTGCTTGCAGCTTTTATTGGCAGACTCAGGAAATTTAAGCAGGGAATATTTCTGTGGAGGTTTTTCAGGCTAACCCTGAGAAGGTATTTCATGAGAATATATCCAGCCACATGCCATGCACGTATCTCCTCTGCTTTATTTCATTGTGATTTTTTTGCTGTTACTCCCAGCAGTGCTCACACTGAAGGAAGCAGAGATGTAGGTATGGGGAGCACCTCAGGTCACACAAGTACCAAAAGTTCAGATAGGAACATAATCCTTTTCAGACCCTACAGTAAATTCGCCCCAGTGGTGCTGTTCTGTTTATTCCTCATCATTTTACTTTGATTCAACACTGAGTAGGAAGGCAGAGCATTTAACGACTGTTTTCCTACGTTTGTTTTCAATTAGCATAATTGGGGATTGTGGCTTACACTAACTTATTGCTCCCTAGAGGAATGTTCTTCATCCCTGTTACCAAGAGCTAGCACTGAACACAGGAGGGGCCCATCCTACAGAAAATGCCTTTACAAAGGAAGCACTGTGAGGAACCCTGAGCCCATGCCAAGAGCTGCGGCACACAGCAAAGGTTCTTGGAGGAGAGAGAAAGATGCTGATCACAGATCCTCAGATGACTTGCTAGCCTATTTGAGCAGCTGTTAGGATTTCCAGCTTTTGTCCTCACTGTTAGTTTTATAATACTGCCTGAAAATGAAATGGATGAGGAATGGGGATGGGGATGTGGATTAGGAATGGAAGTGGAAGTGGAGATGGAGATGGAGGTGGAAGTGAGGAAATCCTAAGGAATGTAGGATCATGAAAAATCTGTTTGTTCACCATCTTGTATCCAACAGTGTCTGCAGTAGTTTTTAGGGACAAAGAGTGAGAAATACAGGGAATAAAACATGACTAGTCGGTGTATTGTCACTGCAGGCTAGACACTTCCCAAACAGGAGGTTGAGCCCAGATCATTATGTTCAGCGTTCCCTAAGGAGTCACCTTCCAAGTATTTGTCTAGTTGCCCTTTAAACTTTTATCCTTCCTAGAATCCTCTAGTAATAAGTTTCATAATCATTTAACAATTCATTTTCAAAACTCATGTACTGAATTCTCACTATGAAACTGTAAAGATCTAGGTAGGAAACCTCTATCAATTTCTCATTAGTGAGCATTCATTAAAATGAGTCTTTCTTTTTTGTAATCTATTTCCTTTGCTCTTGTCCATGTATTGCATCTGAATCAAGTGTAATTTTTTATTGGAAGTAGACATCCTATCAGAGTATGAATGTATTTGGAAAAAACTTTATTTACAGTTTCAGCCATAAAAGAAGGAATGAGGATTTGCACTGGAAAACAACAGAACCAAAAAAAAAAAAAAAGACCAAGAACAGTAAATTCAGATACGGTGAAGGAAATTTGTGTCTCGAATGGAGAAGTTTATTTCTACATTACACTTAGCAACATTTTAAATTTCTTTGTCAGTCTGACTGATGCTTAGTTGGGGAACTACAGACAAGTTAAAATATGCTCAGAAGCATTTACTGAGACTACTTAAAAGGCATCTATAGAGTAGTGAGTTTTGGAGTATCATGAATCTGTACTTTTTACCATTTTGGTTTTTTTTTTTTTTAGGCAAAGAACAAATGTGCATCTCTGAGAGACAGCGGGCCTTGTCAAGGATCTTTTATGGCCCTGCTGGATACTTCAGCCAGTCCAATTTATTTTCCACACCAGATGTACAGTCGGAGAAAAGAGCTGGCTTCCCAAGACCCTGCCCTCCCTCCTTCAAGGAGCTGTTTCTGGACTCTGGATTGTCATCTCCGATCATGCAAAGTCCATATGCCAACCAGATTCCTGGGCTAGAATCCATCCTTAGTGAAGCCATTTCAGGAATGTTCCCATCAAGGGAACTGGCTCAAGTGGCATTGCAATTTACTGCCAATCCAAAACGCTTCCAAGAAAATCTCTTTGGAGGAAAGTTCTTGAAGAATATGATTCAGTTTAACTTCACTGGGGCACTTGGCACTAGTGCCAAATACAACATTGGGCAGTTTTTCACACAGGAAGATGCAACTGGGAGGAATAGTAGCCAAGGCCTTCTGCAGTCAGCTACAGCCTTTTCATTGGAAGTATCAAGGGGGAGCTCCATTTTGAGTCAAACTCTTGTAGGCAGCTTTGGTCGCACAGTAACTCTTCAAGACAATCAGAATATGATGAAATTCCTTTCCTCTGTCTTGGAACTTCCAGAGTTCTTTACTTTCCTTCAACAAGTGATTTCTGTCCCCAGAAGCATTGCTGAAGATTTAGGTGAAGTGGTGAAACTAGCGCTGGGATCTAAAGACTGTGGTGAGGAGCCAAGGGACCTGTTTGTTCCAACTTGCACTAAAGAGGGGAGGTATGAGCAAGTTCAGTGCTATGCAGGAGAGTGCTGGTGCTTGGACACTTCAGGTAAAGAAGTCCCAGGCTCAAGAATTCGAGGTGAACGTCCAAGGTGTCCATCTGATTGTGAGAAGCAAAGGAGAAACTTGCAAAACTTGAAAAAAAGCCTGTCTGCAGGATCAGATCTTTTTATTCCCACTTGTACCAAGAATGGAGACTTTCTGCCATTGCAGTGTTATGGGACAAACTGCTTCTGTGTTGATTTGAATGGAAAGACTATTCCAGGAATAAATGGAAATATTGGAAAACCTATACAATGTAAGTTCTGGGAACTGGGAATTTTAAATCTATTTATAATGTCTTTTTAAAGATACTTCTTTACTTTGTTGGAATTTCATTATTTATTTCTTCATATTTGGTTGTTTCTGGAAATGTATAAATGGTTGTCCACTAATAGAAAAGAATATTATCCCTACAGTTAAAGGGGATCCTGCTTCTTGCATTGGAAGGAATAATAGAATAACCAGCATCTGATACGGTACCTAAACCAAAAGAGCTCTTTTGAGTAGCAGTTCGTTGAAGTACTGGTCAATTCTTCACAGTGTTCTAGATTCGTAGGGGATTTATTTGTAGCAGTCCATCTGGAGTGCAGCCAAAATTAAACAGGCTTATAACACTGTGGTGTGCAATAGGTGAGCTTCCATGTTCTGCTATGTTTGTTTGAAATTCGGCTCTGGAGGTGGCAGAAAAAAGTTCCGAAAGAAAATTCATTCACACCTGCATTCAGAAGGATGGTATTTTTATATTCATCTATGATATTCATCGCAGAGTAGAAATAAATGACAACATGGTTGAAAATGCTGGTAAAATTCAAGAGGAAATAAAATCTAGTATTATCCTAATATTCACATCTTGCAATGATCGGCTGAAGAAAGATCACCTACTAGAATTTCAAGCATCTGAAAACGCTTACTTGATGTGATCAGATTCAGGAAGGTGTTTAGTGGCATCAAACTCTTGTGTCCCCATTAAGAACTGCAAGCATCTAATGTGATTTTGCTTAAATTTCCAAATACACCTAAAGACTCATAGACCTTAAAGAATCTTACTCTGGCCCAACCCAGCAGAAATTGTTGCCCTTAATAATGGACCAAAAATGTTGTTTTGGGGACAAATGATGAAGTATCAGTAACAGTGATCATGGAATAACAGTGAGGATGTTCAGGTTGAAGGTATTGTTTATCTTCTGTGTGTTCATAACATATGCTATGGATGTTTTTCGTTTTCTCAGGCCCCAGTGCTTGTCAAATCACAGCTGGACAGGAGTTTCTAAAGACTCTGAAGCTCCTGTTGTCAGACCCAAGTTCTCTGACTCAACTCTCCAGCATTTACTTACCCCAGTGTGATGCCGATGGTGCCTGGAGGCAGGTGCAGTGCAGTGGTCCCCCTGAGCAAGCTTTTGAGTGGTACGAACGGTGGATTACAGAGAACAATGAAGGCAAAACTCTGCCCATTGCCAATCTATTGAACATCCTAATTGGATATAAAAATGCCTCTTCGAAAGGTTACTCAGGTTTTATTGAATCTTTGTATGAGGCTGGACACCAGAATGTCTTCCCAGCTTTCACTACATACTCATCCTTTGCTGATCTTCCACCTGAAGTACTGGAGGGAAATGTGACCTCTGCATCTGAGAACATTTTGTTGGATCCATACACATTCTGGCAGCTTCTGAATGAGCAGTTTACCTACTACCCAGGGGCCTACACTGATTTCAGTGCTCCTTTAAGCCACTTTGAGCTTCGTGATTGTTGGTGCGTTAATAGCAATGGAGAAGAGCTGCAAGGAACAAGATCAGAAGTGAGCCAGGTACCAACATGTAAGTAACAGTATTGCTGGCACATTAATAACAGTTTTTCTGGTCTTTGATTTTATACCACAAGAGAAAAACTCATTTCATGCACAGTGAAGTAGGAGATAATGGCCTAAGGAAAGATTATTGATAGTGCTGTTATCACTGACCACCTGAGGAGGGAAAGCTCTTTCTTGGAAAATTAATGATCTCTCTGCTTTGGCAATGTGGTTAAGTGAAGTTCTGTGTCAGGGACTGTAGTTAAATAATGCAAGGTGCTGATCCAGATACCTAAGGATACTTCAATGCTAGAAGCATTTTATGAAGATTTGTAGGGAAAATTCCCTGTTAAACTAACTTGCAAAGCACTTCCAAGAAAGCAGACAAGTTTTAAGTGCCTTAAAACTATACAGGAGGAATTTTCTTTACAGTTTCCTGTTATTCAGTCAAGAGTAACAGGTATGCCCTAGAAGTCCAACAGAACAAGAGTGAGACCAGCATTAATGTTTTGTAAGCTCTCTGACTAGAGCGTTTCCACCAGAGCTGTTGATCCCTCTTTGGCGTTACTTCAACAGACAAACTAAATTGTAAATGCAGTTGCTAAAACCATAAACCTTCCATATCTTATAGTGATTTTCCAGCTGTAAGGAAGAGTGGGCAAAGAGTGGTGAAAAAGTCATTTCTGTGGGCAAAAGAGAAATATAATAAAAGAGATTAGCAGAGTTAATTCAGAAGAAAAGCTTCCACTGACCTGTTCATTGTTTCACTTTGCTTAACTGCTGTATCCAAGTGTGTCCATCTCTAGAACCAATATGTCAGCTTCCCATTGCTTTCTACAGGTCCTGGTATGTGTCAAAGTGTTAAGCAGGAAGCCATGAAATTTATAGAGGAGACTGAGCAACTCATCCGAGACTCGAACACTTCCCACTTCCCTTTTGGAGAGAGCTTCTTGATGGCAAAGGGAATGCAGCTCACGGACAGTGACCTCCTACGTTCTACTCGGCCCTATGAATCAGAGATGATGGTCTCTGAGAAGCTGTTATCAGGCAGTGACTATGCTCTCCAGCTGGCTGCACAATCAGGTGGGGGAGAGAGAGATGAGGGCTTTGAATTAAAAGGATTAAGCCTAGGATCTGTTCAAGGATGCTCCATGGTAACTTCAATTTTGCTGAAAGACAAGGGCAACTCATCAAATATTTTTTAGTGGTCAGTTAACCTAATCCAGAAGGTGATTTCAGTTGTCTTATATGAAGAAAAGCTGAGGGAGTTGGGCTTGCTTTGCTTGGAGAAGAGAAGGCTCCAAGGAGACCTCACTGAAGCCTTCCAGTACTTGAAGGGAATTTACAGGCAGAAGGGAGACCAACTTCTTAATTTTTGATAGTGATAAGAGAGATTGGCTTTAAGCTAAAAGCGAAGGATTTAGGTTAAATGGTAGGAATGCGTTTTTTACTCAGTGGGTAATGTGGCA
The DNA here is from genome assembly GCF_054131305.1 of Coturnix japonica. Taxonomy (NCBI): domain Eukaryota; kingdom Metazoa; phylum Chordata; class Aves; order Galliformes; family Phasianidae; genus Coturnix; species Coturnix japonica. Next base: position 7,245,642 of record NC_140664.1, on the reverse strand, counting down.
TTGGAACAGGGTGCCTGGAAAAGCTGTGTATGCCCCATCCCTGGAGGTGTTCAGAGCCAGGTTGGATGTAGCCAAAGGCAACTGGATCTAGTGGCTGGCAACCAGCCCATGGCAGGGGGATGGAAATAAATGATTTTTAAGGTCCCATCCAACCTAAGCCATTTTATGATTCTGTGATATGTATGACACCTTGCATAGGTAAGATATGGGTATTCTGTCTACCTTCAGTGTTTGCAAATGTGTACTTTTAAAATATCTCTTCTTGTATTGGCCACCAACGTCTTTCTCTTACTCATATTTTACAGTCTTGCATTTCTACTGGCGGAACCACTTTACATTGAAAGGTTTTGCTGGAGAAGCTACACAGCTGGGATTTCACCCCTACATCCCACAGTGTGATGGCCTGGGAAACTGGGAGCCAACTCAGTGCTATGAGAGCACAGGTGAGCTATCTGTCCCAAAATACTCTAAAACATCGAAAACCTGTATTCTTACAGCTAAACCAGAGGGTCTCACCGCTGCTCAGAATTATGGTCTATTTTTCTTTGGAAAGCAGAATTAACTGTGTCTTCAGCTTACTGACCACTTTCTGTAGTGATGCAGTGAGTCAAAATACTCCAGAATTGCAACAGATTTAAACAGGAATACTGCAATGCAACATCTACAGTAAATCTTTTTCTTCCCTGTGCAGGTCATTGCTGGTGTGTGGATGAAAGAGGACGTTATGTTACGGATTCCTTGGTTTCACGCTCAGCAGAACGTCCCAAATGTTAGTTGACTTTTCTTCTTAAGTGTCTGTGTTTACCTATTCTTAATTTTTTAATCTTTATTGAAAATTCTAGTGTGCCATGCATGAAGAGAGGCTTGTTTTTAACCACTGAATGAGAAAAGAGACCTTCTTGTTTGATTTGCTCATGTATTTTATTTCTTTATGGATTAATTCAGCTCACATAATTTGGGAATTGACCCCATAGTGTTGTTACTTGACATGATCAGATGTTCCCTGCCTGACTTTGCAACAAAGCCTCATGTAGATAAGCAAAGGAGACAGAGATGTACCCCTTTCTCTAGGTTACATCTGATAACTTCATTTTATTTTAACATGCATACATATGTTTTCCCTCTTGTAGGTCAGACGTCATGTCAGAGATCTCGAGCCAATGCCTTAATCTCCAGCTGGAGACAGAGTGGCTCAAAGCTGGATGCCTCTGCAACAGATCTGTTTGTGCCCTACTGCCTTGAGGTAACTGAGTATGGCTGAGGAAAGGTTAATCTGAGTCTTACTGGTTTTGCTACTACCGTGCTAGGGGTCCATAGAGTTTCAGTCTAATCTCGGAAAGTATCCCTCATTGCACTCTTATTAAACTGAATGAAAAGGGTTCACAAAAACAAACAAACAAACAAACAACAAAACAGAAGGGAGGTTTTGCCCTCCATAAATCAGAATTTAAATAGTTTTGAAATGATGAGGACAAGGAAAACACCTATGTACACTTCCCTCATATTGGGTGGCTCTGCTTAATCCTTGCACAGGTCTTTATTTAGAAGACACAGTTTGACTAACTGGCATTTTTTTCTGAGCTATGTGAGAATGTGAGGATAAGAGGGGGATGGATTCAGGTATACTGAAATAGAGACCAGGATTCTCTTGAAACTTTCCAGTGAGTTATGTAGATAGGTAAGGAACAGACATTTCAAGCCAAGGTTATTACAGAATTTAATCCCAGTGAGCTTCCAGTCTATGTGCTGCTCTTCTCAGGACCTGTTATGACTATTTTAGTATTTTGGTTTTTTTTTTCTTACATGCATTAAAGGACAAAAGCAAATATAACCAAATATTTTAACCAGGCTTTTGGGATATGGATTCCAGTGTGTCTATGTTAATATATGTTGCTCTGCAATGACATGTAATTGATATTTCTTAGAGAGGAGAATTTGCCGTGCTACAGAGATCTTCTTCAAACACCTGGTGTGTAGATCCTGAGTCAGGAGAAGTGTTTCAACCTGGCAACAAAGATTCAGATGGTGATCCTGAGTGTGAGTAATGCTTTACCCACAGGCTGTGACGGCAGTGGTAATGTCTCATGCTTTGCTGCACTTTTCTTTTTGGAATGATTCCCGTGGAAATATGGAGGTCTTATGGTTTGTCTCCTCAATGATAAGTTCATGCAGGTACATATCTTTGAGAGGATAGCTAAAAATAGTTACCATTTACTTTCATAACAATAAACAAACCAGAGTTCAAAAACTGATTGATAACCTGTGTTCTCTTTGTACTCATGCCACTGCAGAAAAGTCTTCAGGCTCATGAGTTTTCAGGATGAGTTCTGAACTGGAGGAGCTGAGTGACATGCAGTAGGGGAGTACCATAATCGCAGCATTGAGTTCATTTAACAGTCCTTGACTACTCTGTGCAGTGTGATTATATCTATATTATCTTTATGTTGCCTTCAAATAAAAATAGGGGTTGTTCTTCAAATAAAGGTAGAGCTGCTGAGCTCTCATCAGAGATGAGAGATCTTCTACTAGGATTCTGTGATTCTGTTACATCATTCCTTCAAAAGGCTGGACAAGCCCTGCTTAAAGAAACTGAGATGCGCAACTGGAGTTAATCCCCTGGCTTTACTCTGTGTTTCTTTCTTCAGTTCCTCAGCTAGAGATTTTCTGATTTCCATCTCCCATAGAAAATTTGGGAGAATAATCTTCAGGCTTCAGGCAGAGTTTCTACCAGAGCATCCATATAAAAAGCAGATAATTGCTGAGGATGGGACAAGAAGTTAGATGGTACCTTGGTCTGATCCAGCAAGTCTGCTCGCCTCTTCTTATGGATGACCTACTGATAGGAGTCTGGTTGTAGATGTGCAGCATAGCTGATGGGAGATAAGTAACTGTGTGTTCCCCAGAGAAATAGCAGTTGAATATTTGTTACCTGAATCGCTACCTGAATTTCCAAGTATATTCCAGCACTTGTGGATAAACAAAATTAGTGAATACCAGTTTTATTGCAAGTAGGGGTGAAAATTTTGGATCTTCTTGGGTTTGGATGATTTCTCCATGCCACTGTTTTGTTTATTTGTGAGAAAAAATAATTATTGCTGTTTATAAGAGCATACAAGTGAGATTATGTTGTAAAGGTATTAAATATCCTTATCATATCTTTTATGTTTTTTCCACCATCTTCATGGTACAAATTCATACAATGTGCACTACAGGCTTTAGGAAAAAAGTGTGCGTTGTCTAGCACAACTAAAACTATGCACATTTCTGAATACGCTATTGCTGTATTCTATTTTTCAGATGATCCATTTGTCTTCTGTTCTGCATCTTGCAATGATCTTTCTCTCTTTAAAGGTCCTAGTTTCTGTAACATGTTGGAGCTGAAAACTAGTTTACGAGAAGTTGGGAAGGGTTACATTCCAAAATGTGAAGAGGCCAATGGGATATTCTCACCTGTGCAGTGCACCCAGGATGAAAAAACTTGCTGGTGTGTATTTGACAATGGGGAAGAGGTACCTGGGACACGAGTAAGTGGAGAAAGACCTGCATGTGAAAGTAAGTTGCCACTTGAGGCATTTTGCTTCTCTGCAAATTTGGCTCTGGAACCTGAGCCAAATCTAAATTTTTCTAGTATTTTGTTATGTTTAAGCTTCCTTGTTCAGACTGTTAGAGAGATTTTTGCTCAGGTGGTAGGATTATCTTTGTGTTATATTAGACTTCTGACTACCTGGGCGTAGTGTCCCTTTTTTTTTCCAAGTGCTTTGTCAGGGAGAAAGGAGAAGAGAATGAATCTTTGACTCCTCCTTATTCATAAAATTGGTTAAAGCAAAGAGCTGTCAAGCTAAGCTAAGAAGTCAATCTGAATAGGTTGCTGCAAACTTGAACCAGTTCCAGTCTGATCTGGCTCTGGCATTAAAAGCCATTCAACTGAATAAAATAAAATTCAAAAAATGCATGCTTCTGCCATTCCTACTGCTGGATAGAGAGCAGAACTGTGGGAAGGATGTGCCAAAACACTAGATATTTGCAGAATATTTCCGGCATTGTTAGAGCTGTGAAGTACTGGATTTCACTCACGGTTTCCAGTGAGATGTCCAAATGGGAGACGTTTGGATAAATTCTATTTCCAGTTGTCTTCAGACGTCTTCCCAACACTGAACTCAGTTAAACAAATTAGATTTTCTGTAAGGCCATGCTCCAAAGTGCAGTGTTTAATTGAAACTAGAGATGTAAAAAGAAAACCTTCAGCTTCAGAGGCAGTACTTGCAGGACACCACAGTTTCCATAGTTGATTTGTTGTTGCTTTTCTGTTTTGATTTTTTTTTAATTTTTTTATTTTTATTTTTATTTTTTAATGAGAGCTTTTGGTACTTTTAAAAAAATGAGTCCCCATGATTTTTTTTTAATTTATTTATTTTTTTTGCTTAAGTATCCTTTAGTGATTCTGCTAAAGTAATGAGAAAAAAATGTGTCCACCATGCTGTCAGCCCAAATAGCTGTAAAGCATTTTCATATCTGACACCATAATCCATCCAGTAACTTCTCTGCCAATTTGGAAACCAGCTACATCATTTTGTTTGGAATCTCTTATACCAGTAGACAGCTTCGAGGATAGGATCATTTGAGAAGGCACAAGGAAATCACAGGGCTTTCTCTGCCCCAAGCAGTATGGTGCTATGTAGAGATGCCTAACCAAGCTCTTAAGAAATGAATTCCAGAGCTTGTGTGGCATAGTTATGTGTGGCTTCATAGCTACTAAGAGAAGCAGAGCTTATTAGTGTAATAAATATAGTACGCCCATCCTGCTTTCAGGTTATGGGCTAGGATTTCTGACACTGGACTGTGTAGTATTTGCTGTTTTGTTTGGCTCAGCTGGAGGAACTCTACCTGCACAGCACTCAAGTAGTACAGGCTGACTTTCTGATAGTCTCTGAAGGTGAACATAAAAAGTGGAAGAGCTTGCAGTAGGCTAGAGAAGTCAGAATTAGTTGTAAATTCAAAGTCCTTTTTATCTCCTTATCTTCACATAAGATCATTTTCTGAATTTCCCTCTAAATTCCAAAGGATCTTTATGAAATATGGTAAAGAATGTTTAAATGTACCCTGGGATATGGCTCTGATTTTTCTGGATTTTGCTTGCACATTTGATGTTTCTTGGAATCCTGAAATACTGTAGTTTTCATAGAGGAAACAGTGACTGAAATATTAATGATCTTCCATTTTTGAAAGAGTGAGCTGAGGAATAACTGCTTAAAAATGTAGTGGAAACCTGGGGAACTCTTTGTTATTTTCTACATGAAAAAGTAAAGTTCAATAATTTTCCTGGATTTTGAAAAAGTAATAGAACATTTTCATGCTAAACAACTTAGTAATGGTATTAAAATTAAGAAGCATAAATTATATTTCCCCTCAACCTACTCAGCCTGGTCCTGTAATCTGCTAATAATTATTCTGTAAAATGGAAAGAGTATTCTTTCATCATCTTGGAGACCTTTGCAATCAGTGAAAGAAGCTGTTGTGGTAGGAGAATACAATCAATGTCTCCTCCAGCATCAGAGCAGACAGCTGTAAACACCAAGTAATAACTTTTGAGAGCCCAGTTTTTACAATGTGGTTTTCATTAAATTGATCATTTCCATCAGCAACAGAATTCAGCTTCTTCTATTTGACATGCAACAGAGAGCTGATGCCAAGTATCTTGGCAGTCCCCATATGCACCTCCCATCCCCATGCCTGCTTTCCACAGCTCTGGGTGGAGATATAGAAGACAGACCCTTTTTTTTGGAGAAGATACTTTCCTTCTGGAAATGTTTAGAAACACCTGTGGAACAAGCATCAGTATTCAATCTGATTCTGGTTTATTCCTCCTGGACCCAGAAATTGGGGAAGAAATAGAAGAATGACAAAATGGAGAAGGCTTGATAATGATAATACAGAGAGCTGTTTCTATCAAGAGAGATAAATGAGCAAATTGCTGATTATCTTGGCTGGCTGATGGGGTTGGATGGAAACTGTGAACTAAATCAGGAAACCATTCATCCCCTTTATTTTTTTGCGTGCTGTCTGTTTTTCTAGTTTACACACAAGCTCCCATTGGGACAGACATTACAAGACTATAGGAGCACGTGGCTGAGGCTGGATTTGACTTGATGGGTAAAAAAAAAAAAAGTGTTAGAAAAATAAAGGGAATGCAGAACTGGCTTTTAATATTTATTAACTTTAAAGAAGACTATTAATACTTTAAAAGACTATTAATAGAATTTGCATGTAAGAGTGGTTGTAGTTTACACTGATTGTAATAAATACTGCTATCTACTGCAGAATGATATCTTACAGTCCTGCTATCTATGGTGGTTTCATAAAATAAGGATACCAGATTTCAATCTTTACTAAAAACAGAGATACTAAAAAGAGTTCATTGTCTCCATTTACGGAATTTAAAAAGGATTTAAATTTAAAAGGATAAATTTTTTAAATCAGAAATTCCAATTTGAAACTCTTCTGTTTCATAATTACAATGTCCATGGCTGGAAAACCAATAGGTACAGTAGCACATTGGATCCCAGATTCATCCTGCAAAAATTAAATTAAATTAAATTAATTTCCAGAACTCCATCAGAAGGGGAGGCAGAGACTGCTGAGATGTGAGCCATCAGCAGAGCCTGTTTTTCTTCCTCCAGCAGCTAGGGAGACTGGGACTGATCTGGGCATTGCTGTTTGGAGAATGACATCCAGCAAACAGATGAATTGTAGGATATGAGAACTATTCTTAATATTTTCTAACTTAGGTAGCTGTTATGTTTTTCTTTCTCTTTTGTAGGTCTGGAACTCACAATTTTCTGTGTCTAAACTTTAGCAAAATACATAATATATATATAAGATACAGTTGGGAAGTAGGTTGGGATTTGGCCAGTACTGAACAAAGCAGTTCATTTGTACTAGAAGTTAAAAATCATAGTAGTTTGCTTGTTATATTACTGGAGGAGCTGTTATATTACTCTCTTGCAGTAGTAGGCAAGCAGGTCTGAAACTACTGCATTGATAGACTGAGTTGAAAGGTAGACCTTGCATTCTAATTCAAAAGCTGTGTCTCACAGCAAGGGACCTACTGTGTCACCAAGGAACATTTCACTGCTGTGAAATTTTTGAACTCCATTCTAAAGCAAACTGAGTTTTTTTCTTTTGGCTCTATTTCCACTGGATATCTTCCATGAAGGTCGATGGTAAGAAACCTTCTCATTTCCTACTTAAATTTATTCACGACTGTTTTAAACTTATCTGTTCTCGTACACCATGCATGTATCTTTCTGTACCCAGTGCATTACCCTTCAAAGTCAGTAGGAATCTTTTCATCAGGGTTAGTAACCTGAACCAGGCTGACATCCTACCAGTTCTAAGTTGGTATGAGGGGGAAATGCACAGGATGCTGTCCATGTTATGTGAGCACCACGAGGACATTTTAATAGAAGTGTACCACTCTGTGTACTAATATATCCCCTTCCTCTCCCTTCTAAAGGTCCCCAGTGTGCCGTGCCATTTGGTACCTCTTCTATCCTCAATGGAGCTGTGTTCTGTGACAAAACGTTGGGTGTTCAGCAATGTCGGCTGGTGTGCCGCCAAGGCTATAACAGCGCTACTTCCAACACATTGTTCCAGTGCGATGTACAGAAACATCAATGGATCTCAGCTGCCCCACTCTACCACGCCTGCCAGAGTATGTCTAATTACTGTGGATTGGGAAGGTCACAGAGCAATATGTTCACATATGTTTAAAAATCCTTTTCTATCCATCATGAAGGTACAGCGTAAGTTGAAATGATAGGACGCAGTTATGTGGGAGTTTCCGAACTGAAGTGTAATAGATTAATCATGTCTTCTGCCATCTTCATCTCTGTACCTGGGTGCCTATGCCAGAAATTGTCCAGCTTTTCCATAATAACTTACTATAAATAGATATTCAATCTATATGCAGATTTTCCTTTGCAAGTTAAAAGATGCTGGCACCATGAAATGATTCTGATGGAACCACTTAGTTATGGAAGAACAGATGAGCACCAGATGTTTGAGTTTGGCAGAACCTGAATATTTATTTGCACAATCAAATCACTGTTACTTCTGCATCTTTTGTAGCAGCCTGTTTTTTAGGATTATGGCTTTCATTGGCTGACACAATATTTTTCAGATAATTTTTCTTTCAAGAAAAAAGAAACACACCCTTTAAACCTTGGAAGAATAACTTATCTCTTCAGAGCTCATGTAATTGAGTATTAATGTTGGCCTTTTCATTTATTTCAAATAAATGAAATAAGTAAATGCTAAACTTTTTCAAATGCAGATCCTGATGCCAAGTTTGCAGCTATTTCTCATCTCCAGAATGGAGATGGGATGGATGAATGCATGAGGCTCAGTCTTCAAACTCCTGTGTTAGCATATCTCTATTCCAAATGTAAACAATTTTAAGCTTTGAATTTTGGATTGAGATTTCTGTTTGCCCTTAATCATTTTTTTGACATTTTTATACCATATAATGAGGTAATGGCTGTTGAATAGCTGTTTATAGGGAGTGCGCAATAATCTAATACAAGTTTCTATTTAATGCAGGTTAAGGGATTTTGCTCAGCATTTTGTGTTTGAAACAGAGCGGTTTTAGGGAGAGAGGAAAAAATTCCAACACATCTGATGGTCCCTGAACAAACTTCACAATAATGGTCAATTCACCCCAGCATTTTATGCATTTGTTCCAATGGATAATTACCCACACTCTTAAAAATTTTATTTCCTGTTCCTTATGTGTACACTTAGAGCTTGTCGTTAAGTCAACTCTTATCTACTTGGCCAATAAACTGAACAGACAGAGGGCTTTGTGCCTTTCAGGAAGAATCAGGTTTTTCTGTCTTTTGGTCCTTCCCACTACTCTTCTTGAATTCTTTCGAGGTTTTTATTACATTTGTTTTGAGAGCAATCAACTGGGAATTGTGCTCCATAAAGTGACACTTGTACACAGTGCTGTGAGGATCTACAGGGGAGCAGAATGAGAGAGAGCTCTGCCACTACTACATGCTGGTGGGACAAGAGCCAGCTTCATTTGGAGTCTATGTGAACATATCACCCCTGTACTGAACCTGAGAGAACAAAGTCCCCAAGAACCCTGTGATCAGCGTAACCCCAGTGGAGACAAGAAATTTTCACCTTTTTGATTTTTCCTGGCTAAGAACTTTCCAAATAGATTTTCATTTTGAGATTGTTGAGTACATCCTTTTCTCAATGGTTTGTGTGATTTGGCTTGCTATTAAACAATCAGAAGGCACTTGAAATGTCCATGTTCATGTACTATTATGCAATCAAATTTATTCTCTCTCAAAGCTTGATCTCAAGGTAATTTGATAAGCTAGGCTTCTGAAAAGCCATTTGAATTAGTATTAATTGTTATAATGGTTTTATCTAAGATAAGTGAAGCCTTTATAGGTCAGTAATTCCTTTTTTTATGTTTCTTTTTTGGTTGTTGGCATAACGTTAGCTGTTCTCTGGAAATTTGTATCTGCCAAGTATTATAATTTCCCGTATCATTCTGTGGGTTAGCAATCTCTTTATTGTTTACCTATAACACCTGGCTTTCTCTGTAGTGCACAACATACATATTTATCGAGTACTCTCTACTGACAGCTCTACTGTATCCACCATGTTTTCACAGGGAGGTGCTATTGATGAAGATCAAAATGAAATTCAATGTCATATTTTTGAAGTAACTTTGAAAGTGAGTTTCTGCATTGAATAGTGAAGCTAATAAATGCCCTTGTGTTTATTTTTAGAGCTCCAGTTATTTCAGACAGTCCAAGCTCAAACACACTTTCAGCTGCTGCTACCTCCTCAGAAGACTTGTAGTTCTGACTACTCTGGCTTACTCCAGGCATTCCAGATATTTATTTTAGATGAGTTGAAGGCTCGTGGTTTCTGTCACCTCCAGGTAATTTCAGCTCCTTATTTGTTGCTTGAAAAAGAAAAGAAAAAAATGAAAAGGGTATTAAAGAGAGTAGAATTTTGCATCTGTAAAATAGAGGGAAGAGCAGAAAATACCATGAAGTCTGCCAGGGCTGACAGCATATGAAGGACTAGGAAACTGGGATATTTAAACTTGCTGTCCCCGTTTGGGCAGATCAGTTTAACCATAGCAGTAGAAGTCATTAGTCCAATATTTATTAAAGTGTGTTCTGATGGAAGCGAACCTTTTTACTCCTGTGTTTTCACAAGCCCTTTTGAAAATATTGCCTTGAGCATATCACAGTGCAAATGAGCAGAGAAAGACCAGGAACCAGGAGATTCTAATTCTGACTAACCTTAATTTCATTTAATTTTGAATTCAAGGTAAATGCTTTTGGAATTGCTGGCTCGGTTTCTGTCTGTGACGATTCCTCTGTCTATGTCGAATGCTTGAGTGTGGACCGTCTGGGGGTGAATGTCACGTGGAGAGCTCTGCTGGAAAACATACCAGCAGCTTCTCTCCCTGACTTACATGATATTGGTAAGTTTTTCCTCTGATGTTTCTGTAAATCAAGCCTTCTTTGCTTCCTAATGGTTTTGTTTCCCTCTGTCTGCTCTTAGGAGGCAATAAAAAGGCAGTGTACACAAATGCTTGCTGAAAGAGTCCTTGTAAAACTGGAGTTTTTTTCTGAGCCTTTGGTGTTATATTTCTCTTTTCAGCCTGTGACTACAGAATGAAAAGAGGATGTAATTGAGTATTGCTTTCAGATAGTGCTGCCTCTCCCAGCTCCTTTAAGATGAAAATTAGTTTAACTGTTATGAGTTGAACTGATCTAGAGGTAAATTTCCATTGGGAAGTTCCTCCGTAGTGGAAAATATTGTGTTCCTTATTGAATTGGGCTCGGAGAAACACAATTCACACTTTGCCCATAAAGATAACCAATTCATTCAGAGGATGTGTGTGGGTTGTTTCCCTCCTCCCCCCACATCCCCTCTCCTTTTTTTACTTACCTTTGACAGCAAAGAATGATCCTTACCTCAGAAGTCCTAAATCAAGTATTCAAACCATTGACCTGTGGATTTTCACTGTGGTTTTAAAAGGGAGCTTGAAATGATGTAGGGAGCTTCTTTCAAAGCAGTCAGCATTTCCTCTTAAAATAAAAGAAGAAAAAGACACATCCCAAGTTCAAATGCCCTCTGTGCCAACATTTCTCTTGTTTCCTGGCTTTGCAATGATGTTCTCAGAACTAAATTTAAAAACCTGCCTGCACATGTTCTTCTCTCTAATTCTGAGCCACAGAGACGTGACATACAGCCTGATCAGAACCAAGCTGAAAAGCCTTCAGGCCTTGAGTAGAGGATGCAGCGCTCGTGTGTGGTTCCTGGCTATACAGTCTGTTTATGTTTGCATCCATTAATTTGTATCAGTTTATAAAGGAAACATAAATATTAAGTTGTTTGTGGAAGGTGGATCAAAGTATGGTTTAGTTTGGGTTTATACAGAAGTTTACATCTGAAAGCATTCTGCTTTGAAGACACTGCATTTTTTACCTTCTCAATACTATAATTTCCCCATAGAATTAAAACTGCTCTTCTGAGAACTACTGTACAGTTACAGAAGAGGCAGCAGTCTAGTCTAGAAAGATCAGACAACCTGCTGTCCATATACTCTTGGTACAATCAATTTCCAACACCAAGACATTCTAAGGCTTACCTGTCTATGTGCCATTTATGAGCATGTATATCATAGTAAAATGCCTGTTTATATATACTGCCCATTAAATATACCACATAGACATAGACCCATGCACCCTTACAGGAACTTCATACTTATTGTTATGAATGATTCAACACAGAAGGATTTTTTAAGTAAAGGAAATTCAGCAGGCCTACGTGGGTTTTTACTGGTTTGACTCTTTGCTTCTTTTCTATGTGTGAGTTTCCTCCAGCTGTCATTTCTGGGTTATTTTTAAATCTTCTACTGTAGTTACTAGAAAATTCGGAAATATATTTGCTTGAATAAAAGACAAATCTGCCTGTTTCTGCTTTCAGTTATGAGATGATTTCTGGCAAAACCTTTACAAAGTGTTATTGGCTGTGTGGCAATCTCCAGTTAGTTTCTCACCAGCCAAGTACCAATTTGGCTTGAGCTTGAACACAGTTGTATGCTATATTTTTTTGTTGTATTATGTGTTCACACAGCATAAGAAGAATTATTAGCACAAAGCTGCAGGAAACAGAAAACTGAGAGTATGAGCAGCATAGCTGGAGGCTTGTACCTACCTGTGAAATTTTCTCTTCACTTTTAGGAGTGAGACCTGCCCATGGGCTACAGTGCAAAGTAGGGAAATTCACCACGTGAGAGGGCAGCAGTACCCTCATCTATTTCGCTTAAACACGTCAGTCACAACGTAATGATATTTGTGCAGTGTGTGAGGTGTAACATTCCTCACTCTCTCTTTACGCATATAACATCCTCCCTGTGAAAATTCAGTGTCCAAGGTCATTGGTGTGCTTACAAACCTGAAGTACATAGTGTGCAGGACTTCCTGTTTGCTGGTTTACAGGGCTGTACACCACCCATAGCTGTGGGAGGTCTTCATAATTTGAACCATCATTTAGTCAGGGCCATAAGGCCGTCTGAGATTAACAGAATATGGAAGCACAAGAAGTTCTTCAGGAGCACTGTTCCTTGCAGTACTTCTGGTGCAGCCAACTGGGGAACTCGCTCTTTCTCTTATGCTGAAAACTGTCTTGGAGCAAGTAATCAGAAAGAGATGTTGTCTGGAAAACTAAGAATATGGGAAGCATGGGAAGATGCTCACTCTTTTCCAACTTTAAGCATTAGCTTCAGCAGCTGTGAGGGGAGTGCTTATTGGATCAGTAGTGTGTCAGAAGCTGGTTATTATCTAGTTACAAATGTCTTCAAAACCAAATAAATAAAATGCCATAGAAGAACCAAATATAGCCATTGAAACAACAGAAACTGGTACTTTTATTTTTTGTTCATGCTATTTTTCCTTTTGCCCTGCCATGGCCCACAGGTGGACTGGATAATCTTTTAAATTACCTTCCAACCCAAACCATTCTATAAGTCTGTAAGCCTGACAGAGTTCAAGAGGTGTTTGGACAGTGCTCTCAGAAATACTGTTTAATTTTTGAGTAATCTTGTGTGAAGGCAGAAACTGGACTTGATGATGCTTGTGGCTGCATTCTAAACAAGGATGTTCTGTGAATCGATGATTGTCACAACAGCACCTCTACATATACTAAATTTAGGACTTCAGTGTTGTAAGCACTATACACATTCATTCTTTTCTGCTGTTTGCTAGCATGCTACTATTTTGTATTTCAATCTGCTGATGCTGTTAATTAATATAATGTTTATCACTCTTTATTTTGTTGTCCATTTCCTCATGAGGAATCTCCTTCATGTATTCTTCTTCTTTTATTATTTCCTTTAGAAAATGCACTTGTTGGAGAAAAACTCATTGGAGCGTTTATTAAAGAGATTGAGGATGGTCGTTTTCAGCTATATTTAGACTCCAAGCAATTTATAGCAGATTCATTCATTGATTTTCCCCAAGATGAAGAGTTTGATTTGTCTCCACGAGTGCAGCTGGGATGTAGAAGCGGGTTTCGAAGAATTTCATCTCCTGGGAAAATCGTCCCAAATGCACAAGGATGTGGTATGCCTGAGTTTAGCCTTCCCTTCTTTGATTATGTTAGGGATTGATATAAAGGTACAGTTCATAAGTTATCGGCAAGACTGTGTTTATGGTTAAATGTCAATTTCAGTGACAAATCTGAGGATGGACAGGAATTATTACTTTGGTTACTGTTTAGTCCTTGCATTGTAGATGGATTTGAACCAGTGATTTAGAATTAGACTTCCTGGCACTGACATTGTATAGAAAGTTTCACTAACATTTACTGGGGTGTTTTTGGACCTGTTTGGTATTAGGAGGTCTTTCTGTATTGTGCACAATCCTTTCTAAGAAGCAAAGATAATGTAGTCAGTGCTTTGTATGATTATACACTACTCAGAATAGAAACCTAGCTGCAGAAATGGCAGAAATCTTGAGTCTGAGAATTCTTGGGCCAACTCCCAGCTAGCTCACATGGAAGCTTTCTCTGTGTTGGCCTACACCCAGACCTGATTGCAATTCTGCTCTTTTTTCATCTCTTTCCTTCTGTTTAGTCTACTTCCCTGGAATGGGCTGTCTATCTGTCAACATCCTGCCCAGGGCTGCCAAGCCTACCTCTTCAGAGGATCCCTGTGTATCGGGTCATGCTGCCAAAAACCCTCTGCCTTAACAGTACCACTCTTATTTCTATTGACATCAACCACCCTACAGTGCAACCCTAGTTGTTCTTGTTGTCCTGGTTAGCCTCTGTGATTCTGTGACTTTCTGATGTTAGTTTGGGATACATTAATTTTATCAAGCTCTTTTGGAAACTGAGTAAGAATAGGTATAAGAGCAACAGCGGAAAGTATGGGATAAATTTTCCCAAATATGGACTTTTTTCAAATGGGTGAACTTCTACACTATGTAGTTTAAGTTAGAGATCCTAAGGACAATTCAAGGCGCTTGGAAAGAACAGCTCTATGCTTCGTATGGTGGTTCTCTACAAATTAGGAGTGGTTTCTAATGTTCAGTTGCTTACAAGAGCAAGAAGAAATGTCTTTCAATTGCTGCTCTCAAGGGATTAGAATTATAATGAAAAAGGGAAATACCTGTGCTCTTGTGTCTGTGAACTTAAAACCAGATGGATTAAAATGCTGGCAGCAAGCTAGGGAGCTCAGCTTGAGTTTATCCATGTTTGCGAATGTTGCAGCTGCATTCAGGTGCATATTGTTGCAGCTAATAGGAAGAGAACATAAAAACTGCTCATATGTTTTGAAACCAAAGTGCAGTTACCGTGGCTGAAACACTGATGTACCTGAAGTTAAGTGATCGCTTTTTGCATAAGCCTTCTATGCTGCCATGTTCCCATTTGGTTTGAAGGCTCCTGTATTGGAGCAAAGAGATTGCAGGGGAGAACTGTCCTGTAGGGATCTTCTAAGCTCAATGGCATTTCACTTTATCTGCCAATTCTGTTACCTTTTAGGAATGATCTCGGAGCAAATAGAATAAAACGCATGGCAATATTTTTTTTTTTTTTTTCCCCCACAGAAAATAACACTGAAAATTTCTGCAATTAGTTTCACCATCATATTGTTCTTTTTCATATAATTAAAAGTGGAAACATAGCTCATTATGTCTGTAACTTGATGGCTTGAATGAGAATAAGTTGGATGTATATATTTTCATTTCTTAAATTCCCACAAAATTCATCACTCTTGATTTTTGTATATTAAAAAAGAGAAAAAAAGCTGCATAATAAGCAACAGTCTCTGCACCAATGTTTTACTCTTTTTTTTTTTTTTTTTTTTGCCATTCTTCATGTCCTTTTGTTAATCTAATGTGAGATAAAAAGCTGTTCTGCTTCCTTACAATGTGATGAGACACAGATGCTACATCTGCATCACGACCATAACTACAGATAGAGGAAGATGCTTTGAAAAGCTTGATTTCTTCTTTCATAAAATTCAATTGCTTAATTATTCTCTCCTATCCTTTGTGTCTTGCCTTGGATTTAGACATGAATTACTCGTTTCATTTTATTTTCTTCTACTGCTGTTCATTTGAAATGCTTATGATCCTTTTTGCATGTGCTGGAAAATGTCTTTAAAATGTATCAGACACACTTGTATAATAAGCAGTATGCATTAGAAAGGGGAATGCTGTGTCATCCAGGACTTTTTTTTTGTTATTTATTGGGTTTAGATATGTACTATATCTACTTGAAAGGAAAATTTCAGCCTCTCTGTTGTCTCATCCTGGAATTTCCCATCAGAACATTTAGAGCAAGTGAGGGAAGATATGATCATTTTGACGCTAGCTGTCTTTTTAGTCTGTTATAATTTAGGTGCTTCAATAAGTTGAATTAGTTTACATTCCCATGTGCTGGCTAGAGCAGAAATTCATCATATGAGTTGTAGTGGAGATGGCCAATTTTCCATCCCGGTTTCTCCCTAATACAGTCTTAAAGCACTGTCAAAAGGCAGGGCAAGAACAGAAATGAAATTTTGCACCTTGTCAAAGTCCCAAAATATACATTTGATAGTGTTTTGAAGGAAAAGTGCATCTGGAAAGCAGCTGTGAAATAACAAGTAAAGGTACTGTCCCGCAAATATATCTGAGACTCTTCTGCTTTAATGATCATCTGAATGATCTGGAGGGAAAGACGGTATTTCATGACCTCCCAGAAGACAAAGAGTTTTCTTTGGAATACGCAACAGTTCAGCTGGAAATATTACTTCTGAAAATATAATTTTCAGAACAATCCTATTTTCAGCCTAAAGATATCTGTTTGTTTTGTATTGGGGTTGTCATGTGCACGACTAGTGACTTTTAATCCAGCCATGTCTCTTTAGCTTGGAAGTGCTTACAAAAGCTTCTTTACTAGGAATTCTGAATGAAATTGTTACCAGATGGTGAATTTCTGCACAAAGTTTTCACAATTTTTACTCATTGGAGTCTTCCTCTTTCTGCTTGTAGTCTTTGTGGAAGTGACTCTGTCAATTCCTCTTTTCTTTCACAAAGTGCATTATCTTATTATAAATGGGTTTGACAGTATTCAGCTGGAAATCAGGCCTGCACTTGGTGTTTCCAAAGAGTTTGCAGTGTGTTATTTCAGCAGCGTTATATATTCCAGGTAACAGTCTGTTTAATGAACATTTATGTTTTTGTTTTATATTTTTTCTGCATTATTCCACTTATAAATACATATACTGAAGGCTCGTAGAAAGTCTACCAGCATGATAAACATGCAGTCATTCATGGGTGTGCAAATGCCTAAAATGGTTGGATTCCATAAGAGTAATGATGTTGTTCTGTTTGCAGTTGTTTGTCCTCCAGGCACTAATTTCCAGGATGGTGAATGCATTCCCTGCCCTCCTGGCTACTATCAGTATCAGACAGGACATTTATCTTGCATCAAGTGTCCTGTTGGCAAAACTACGAACTCTTATGGGGCATTCAGTGCTGACAACTGTAAGTTGAGCCAAGTTTTCCCTTTATATTTTGACTTCAAATAACTGACGAATATATATATATATTTTTCATCTGTCAGGTTGAAAATAAATCCTTTCTGAGTTTTTTAACAGTTTTTTTTATTAATGAATATAATCCTTTCTGCATACATTTGAAAATGCTTTCCAAGGACAGAATGAACTGTCTGGTGTTTATATCAAATATGTGTGAGAAATGAGTGGTCAGCCTCATTCAGGATGTTGTGGTTCTTTGAGACATGTTCATTGTCCTGTGGAATGACATCTGGGTATTCAGACAGCAGTGAAGTTAATGTGTGCATTTTAAATGACTTATTTTTGGAAGCAGTTCTATGAAGAATACCACTTGTTAAGCTCATCGATAAAGCTAAAAGTAAGTAGTCACACTGATAACTTGGTATTATGGATGAGTACAGGAGCTGCTTTGTTTTGTTCCAGTCTATGTATTCTCTTGGGTGAGATAAAACATAAGGTTTGTAATGACCCTAATGTCAGTTTATTTTTGCCTAAACAAGACATCAGACTGATTTGTCATCTGCATTTCTACATCTGTGTTTCTCAGTGTAGGTATTGGTCTCATGTGCTTTCTCGTTTACACCTTAGGGATTGAAAAGTAGGTAGGAAGATGCTGCTAATTTAAATCAAACTCTCTATTCTTTAAGAAAAGAGAGTTAAAGTCATATTTCCCACCAACAGTGGATTTATTTTTATTTTTATTTTTATTTTTATTTTTATTTTTATTTTTATTTTTATTTTTATTTTTATTTTTATTTTTATTTTTATTTTTATTTTTATTTTTATTTTTATTTTTATTTTTTTAAAGTAACAAATAGATGGTTGTGATGGTGTTTTTTATAACAATTTCAGGGCTCCATTGCAATAGGCACTAAAAAAGCCTGTGTGAAAATACAGTTCCTTCTCTTTACTTCCCTGCTTTACAGAGCTTATAACAAAGGAAATTATATGCCTACAGAAAATCCCAGAAATGTTCTGAATGTGAATTATAGTGAAAACAAAGAAGTGAAATAAGCATGTCTTAAACAATGAAACATCATATAAATTGGAGATTAATTTTCAATAGAGTTTAATTTTTTTTTGCCTGGCTGATGTTCCAAAACTAAGGGACAACACTGTCAAACCTCTCCTTTTTTCACCCTGTTTACAGGTATTACTTACTGTCAAGGTAATGAGCAGGGTTTGCAGTGCGATGAGGATGGCCAGTATAGGCCTTCCCAACAAGACTCCGACACTAAAAAATCCTTCTGTGCTGATGACTTTGGAGCAGCTCTGGACTGGACTGAAACAGATGATCTCCTTACTGACTCTGAGTGCTTAGGTAAGTGCCAGAGTAATACTTGGGTATGTTTTTATCCAATGTAAGTGTAACTGCCTTATGAAATGACCCAGTGCTCCACAGCTGGTTTGCCAGCGTACTCATTTTCCCATACTTGTGGCCTCTGCCTTCAGCCACATTGCTCCTTACTTTTGTTTTTTCTTGACTGGATTGACGAAGTCATTTCCTGTAAGCAGAGAGAGAACATTTCTTTCACTCTCCAGTGGCTGACAGTGTTTAATGTATGCTGATCTCCTGAGCAGGAGAATAACGACTTGGCTAAGGGGAACAAAGCAAAGTGGTGACCTTTGCTGTAAAATTATCGCTCGTCCATGTGCTCCTGTAAAACAGACTGTGTTTTACAATGACTTCATAGCTGTGGCATAACATCACTGTCTGGGCTCCTGCTGTGTGGTATCTGACTTGGTAAACATGTCTTTGCAAACTGGAGGCCCTTCCTTCTGCTTGAACACAGTTGTGAAATTGCAATTCTTAAACAATTTTGGAAAACAAAGTTAAACAAACAATAAAACAAAACAAAATGGGGAAAAAACAAACAAACAAACAAACCCACTATCAACCTGTCAAATAAATAATTAATTAAATAAATAAATAAATTAAGAAGCCCAAGCTGAATTAAAACCAGCCATGATATTCCTTGAAATTGTTTGAAAACATTTACCTAATACTCTACTTCTTCTGGAGGAGCCTTTGGAACAGTTGAAGTGGAATTCAGAAAAAAAAAATGAAATAGAAGAGATGACAGAAAGACAAAGTAGAAAGTAATTGGTTGGAATCCAAGGGGATGATGCAAAATGAGGGCTTCATCAAGCTGGGTGTTGTACATGTAAGCATATGCTAGAGATCTATCTCTGAAGTCATCCATCAAACAGTCCTCAGAGTGCTTGCAATAAGGTTTAATTATGACCCTCAAACCCAAAGCTTTTCCCTTTCCCAAAAATAAGTCTTCCAGCATATTTTCTATTCATTGTATAGTTGGCATCAAATTAAAGGGGGCATTCACTTTAGAAACTGATGTTATGTTGAGCTCTGAATTAGACCCTTTCTATCTTTTCTCTACTTTTCTCCCATATTACTGAAGTAGAGAAAATGGAGGAATGGAATATCAGAATAAAAAACTAACAACAGAAGCAAACCAAGCAAACCAAAGAGAAGAATAATAGAGAAGCATTCAAAGTGCTTCCCATCTTGAATCAGAAACGAGGGCGGCAAACAACAGCTTAAAAATACAGATTCTTTTCATTTTTATGAAAGTATGTAAATTCTGTTTTCAACTGAGCATTGCTGAAAGTTGCAGATGTAAAAAGAATTCAGTTTATTGTAGAATTAGGCTAATGCTTATGCTGTATTGTCTTGTATTCCTCAGAAGGAAAAAACCTTCCAGCTCCGTTTATGCCTCTCTCCAGTTGTACAAGAACTTTTTCCTTTCCTTTCCTTTCCTTTCCTTTCCTTTCCTTTCCTTTCCTTTCCTTTCCTTTCCTTTCCTTTCCTTTCCTTTCCTTTCCTTTCCTTTCCTTTCCTTTCCTTTCCTTTCCTTTCCTTTCCTTTCCTTTCCTTTCCTTTCCTTTCCTTTTCTTGTTTTTGGCTAGCCCTTGTGTTCTTTCTGAGCAGAAATGATGGTTTTATCAGAAGCACCTGCTCACACAGCCCTGACAACAGTGGACATTTGCTTCTGATTTAGCCTGACTGTTTTGCTGTGGGAGTACAAATGATTGTTTTAAGAACTTATTCCTGAATTTTATTTGGTGGTTTATGCAGCCATTGGAGGGAGAAAGGTCTGGGATCTTCCAGCTGAATCTCTGTGCCTGAGTGTGCAGGGAAGTGAAGGGCTGCACCTCCATCTCATCTACCAGCAGATATCTCACACTGGCTGAGATTGGACTAGGATGCTGCTGCTTTCCAGCTCTTTAAGGTCTAATTCAGGTGTACATTGCAATGAGCCAAAGGTCTGCAATGGTTTAATGAGACTGGAGAAGAGGACCTTGTTACTCTACATCTACAATAAAGGAGGTTGCAGCAAGGAGGATGTTGGTCTCTTTCCTCAGATGACAAATGTCAGGACGTGAGGAAATGGTCTCATGATGCACTAGAGGAAGTTTAGGCTGGATATCAGGAAGAGCTTCTTCACAGAGAGGATGGTCAAGCATTGGAATAGGCTTTCCAGGGAAGTGGTGGATTCCACATGCCTGGAAGTATTAAAGAGACATGTGGATATGGCAGTAAAGGGCATGGCTTGGTAATGGGACTGAGTAGATCAGATTGGTGGTTAGACTTGAAGATCTCTGAGGTCTTTGTCAACCTGGATGATTCTATGGTTAGAATGAATGGAATTTTGAGCAGAAACCTGGACAAGACAGCAGGGAAGCTAAGTCACCACATTCTTCCCTTCTCCTTAGTAAGTCGTGCTCACTGAAATGTATTAAATATATATCAGCTGATGGACACACTGCATCAAAAAATCTGCATATTGCAAGTAATAGAAACCTGAGCAGAGTGGTTGTAATGTCTCTCTGCGTCCCTTCACTGACTACGGAATTCTTCAGGGCATGGCTAGGGCCAAACCTGAGCTTAAATGGATACTTGGCCACACTTGGCGACCTTTGGATTTTGCATCATAGAATCATAGAATTGCTAAGTCCAACTGCAACCTGTCCATAATACCCTAACTCTAACAACCCACTGCTAGACCCCATCACTGGACTCCATGAGCTTTTCATAATTTGCGAACAGTGTTGCTTTATGGTCTTCCTTACACACATGTGTAAGTGTGCAGTGTGCAGCTCAGAGAGTGTAGGTTTAAATCAAGTGACAGTCTGTAGTTTAATGTACAGTGAGGGTGTCAAAAAGGAGCATCCTAACTACACTCCCTACAACAAATCCCCAAGCTTAAAGTTAGTGGACAACAATGGTTGTATGCTCCTAAACATGAATATTAAGCTCCTAGATTTCCTTTTTAGCCATGTTCTGTTGGAGTAGACTTTTATTTCAATGACTGTTTTTCACAAAGTTAGTTCTCCTGTTGGCTCAGTGGTTTGTTCTGTACCATGAGCAAGTAATGGGAAACGATCAGTCTGCTGCTGGTAGGGAAGTCCCACTTGAATATAAACTGCCAGACCACCTCTGCCTGTCTGCTTCTGAAAGATATTGTGATGCTTTTTTTGCAGAATAGAAATACATGCCCTTATAAAAGTCATTCCTCAGCTTTCCTGTAGGCCTCCTTCATTCCTGTTGTCTCCTGTGATACCTGTAGAGTTAGAGTACATCATTTAATGAGTTATTTCCCTGTAAAAGTCCTTATATTTTACTTCCAGCTGAAGTCTCCTTTTCTCTGCATCATGGGAACTGATATTTGTGTCTCTGTTTGGTTTTTAGTGCTCAGAAAATTTGAGAGAGTTCCTGCCTCTACATTCATTTATGGGTCAGACAAAGCTCAGATTCTCAAATCTCAGTCATTTGGGAGAGACCTGCAAAGTTCAACTTTTCAATGCATTTCAGGTAAGGTGAACTCTCAGAAAATCTGCACAGTAAACAGGAACCATCTTGGGGAGCTTTGAAACCTTTTGTAAGATAAACTTTTGGATAAGTTCCTAGATGAACTATGTCTCTTGCAGTTCAGTTCTAGCTTACTGCTAGCACTTTTCATAACTTTGGCTTAGAGAAGAGATTGTAAATAAATAGTGGCTCTATTAACAAGGGTAGCCTATGGCAAGGGCTAATGTAAAGCACTGGTCAAGCTTTGGAGCCAGCTGCCCAGGGAAGCAATGGAGTCATCATCGCTGGAGGTGTTCATGTATTGTATAGATGTGGCAATCAGGGATATGGTTTAGTGATGAAAATTATTCTGGGAGTACACACAGGGCTTCACAGATTCAGTCAGTATACACAAAGTTGCACCTAGCTTTGAAACTGGACAGACTTAAAAGCAAGGCATTTCAGGCATGAACCTAGGGAGGAACAGATGCCCTTTTGGTGAGCTATCTGATTTGGTGCATGTAGTTTGTATTTTCATTATAAGCTACATTAAGCTAAGAGAAAGTTGCATTTTTTTTATTTTTATTTTTTTTTAATTAAAAGATTGGACCAACAAAGTGAAGAAGTCACATATGAGCTTATATTCATTGCCAAAAGGCAATGCCAATCTAAAATATTGCGCTATAGGATAGGAATAGCCTCTGCTCTCTGCTCCTATGCAGTCATGTAGTTTAGTTTGTGTTCTGATGGTGTTCTGGTCTAAAATGCTTGTTTTTATCCAATAAATTTTTGGCAAGAATTTTGCCTCCTGTTTTAGGAGCAGAGCTGTGGGAGCCTATTGGTGGTGGCAGCATATAAGCAAAAGTATCTTCAGCCACTCATAATTTTGGATGAGGATGGCTGCTCACTGCTTTATACTCATCAGCAGGCATAATTTCAGAATTTAATTATTCGTTATCTTCCATCATGCTGATTTGGACCATAACCTGTTTGCTATGGAGTTACTATCTCGTGCAGATGTGCTAATTGGTTTGCGTGAGTCTTCCCTACCTTCCATAGGCGCAATTATCCAGCAGACTTTAAATATTTAGTTCAGTGGTTAGACTTAATTCAGCTGTTGATGAAGAATGCCCAAATCCATTTTTACATCATTTAATCTGAAAACTTAATGCTATACTAAAATGGTTGAAAGCCAAAGTTCATCTGGCAAGTGAAACTCATGTGCTTGCAGTCTCATAGAGGCATGAAAATTTAGGTAAATGGCAGAAGACAGAGGAATTTGTATCAAAAATTGTATGTATGAAATACTATGAAATACTATGAAACTGAAGGTTTCCTCTTTGTTTTTCAGTCTGTGATAAGGAAGAAGCTTGCAGTTTTGCTGCTGTAACACCTGCTGGTGCTGAAATATTGTGTGATTTATACAGTGCTGCTGAAGTCAACTTCAACTGCACCACCTCTGAATTGGTAATAACTGTGATATGTAAAAATCTATCTACCCTAATACTGTATGTGAAATGTAAGTAGAAGGTATCACAGAAGAAGAGCAGGCAATTATCTGATTCCTTGGACACTGTAATAAATTCCTTCAAGCTGGCAGAGAAACTACACCCAGTCATTCCCAAAAGTGGCACTGAATGACTCAGTGTTTCCATGAAAGACCACACAGCACTTCTCTTCTTAGAACATAATGAACTCCCACAGTCTGGATATCAGGTTAACTTAAAAGTGCTTTCATCTGAATAGTCAGAACTAGAAGCATCTGGGTCATTAAACATGTCACCCGAATGGTCATCATTTCTCAGTCCGTTCCTCTTGTCCAAGCTTTGAGTCAAAGGCTTTTAGAGGGTGGTGAGAGCCTGGAACAGGTTGCTCAAAGAGATTGCTGATGCCTCATCCCTGGAGGCATTCAAGACCAGGCTGGATGTGGCTCTGGCAACCCTGCATATAACAGGGGAGTTGAAACTAGGTGGTCATTGTGGTCCTTTTCAACCCAGGCTATTCTGTGATTCTGTGTTTCCTACTCACAGCTTTCTAAACATAGCACAGTGGCACTAAAGATCAGCTAAGATTTCTGTTTGACAAGATAAAAAGCATCTGCAGTGGGTAGTTATAAACTGAGTATGATAATTCTTCATTGTTTATGGCTAAGGAAGAGATGCTCTAACAGAGGAAGTTGCTTAGGTTGCATTTATTGCATGCCTGTATTCTGTCTCAGGTGCAAGGTGCTCTGGGGAATCCTGCTGCCACTAGCATTGGTCGTCTCAGCTGCTTGCTTTATATCAGGAATCCAGAGGGAGATGCTGTGATGGTCTATTTGAAGAAAGGTACCAGATGCAACTCACAGATCTGTTA
Organism: Coturnix japonica; assembly: GCF_054131305.1. Lineage (NCBI taxonomy): Eukaryota > Metazoa > Chordata > Aves > Galliformes > Phasianidae > Coturnix > Coturnix japonica. The sequence continues at coordinate 7,221,370 of NC_140664.1, read as the reverse complement.
GACTGCTGTGCCTGAAATTGTGGATACTACTGAATAGGATGTTGATGGTGTGGGGGAACATATTTGTTCAAAAAGACATAATTCTCTTCAGAGCTTAATGCAGAGTGGTATCCCAAAAACCTCCATAAATCTTTCTTTCACAGCTTGTTCCCCACAGATAATAAATATGGCTGTTGATGTTTGCTATGATGACTTTTTCCATCAGTTAATATATATATATATATATATATATATATATATATATATATATAAACCCTGAATATACAGTGTTATACTTTTATATATTGTTGTAGTGTTATTTAGCTCTACAATATTTTGTTATTTGACTCCATAAGATGTTATTACTGACAAGCTCGTACATCACTTAACAGTTCACATTCATTTTAGTTGTAAATTGCCCTCATCAGACAAGAACACCGTGCTCTCCAGTAAATATAAAATTGATTTACCTGAACTAACAAAAGAGACAGTATATATTTTTTCACATTTGTAACCATACACAGTTTTTACCTTTGAGTTCCCCGTCTCATTTGTGTTCAGCTTTGAACCTTAAGACAAACATGAAACAAATCCAAATGCAGAATTCTGTAGTGTTGAAATCAAAGCTCAATGGTTTCCTCTTCTATCCAAACATCTGAGACATCATTTATTAATAATAAGACAGGGAAAGAGCTAAGTCTCACCTGAAAAAAAATGCAAGTTTGTTGTGATAAACATTATATCTTCATATCAGATTTATTCTGCACTTCTATTAATACTCATAGTTAGATCCAAGGTAAGAGGAACGGTGTCCTCTTACATCTGTGACTTTTCAGCAGAAGTCCTAATTGCAGATGCAGCATTACTGGTAAAATAATACTTTCCTGGTTTTTAGCCAGATAAATTTGTTTCATTTATATCTGGGATTTATTCATATAGTGCTTGAAAATAGAATTTGACCAGTCTTCTTTTATGCATTGATAACCTTTTCTACAACAGTTCCTAAATGGCAATATATTTGGCTTTTCTACTCATCTCTGATTGAATCAAACCATTTTGTGATCTTATCTTGCTTTTGAAACTCAGAGTTTAGGAAATGGTTTTTAAATCTTAGCTTTTACCATAAAACTTTCAACCAACTCTAGCCTGCAAGCATCCTGAAATTGTCACTTCTCCACCTGAGCTCTTTTGAACATTTCTTTTTCTGTTCTGTCTGCCCAGCACAAGAATTTAACTCATCTGGACTCAAGACCTTTGAAAGGACCAGTTTTCAGAATGTGCTTTCCGGTGTGTATCAGTCCATGGCTCTCTCAGCAACTGGCACATCTCTGACAGATGCTCAACTCTTCTGCAGGCAGACTTGCAGCAGGGAATCTTGCTGTGATGGCTTCATCTTGAGCCAGATTGCACTTGATGGAGGTATTGTCTACACTCCGAAATTAAAAATTTCTTCAGTAAACATACATAGCAATTAGGTTAAAAAAAAACAAAACAAAAAAACAAAACAAACAACAAACAACAACAACAACAACAACAAAAGAAAAACAAACAAACAAACAAAAAACCAAGCCAGCACTTAGTACAGCTCATTTTTGGATACTCTATGCTTATCTCTGCACCTCTGACATTTTCTGGCATACACAGATTTTGATTAAGACCTGAGATTTGACCTGAAGCAGTAAAGACCTGAAATAGAAAGTTTCTCCTGTAGGGAAATGGACATGTGGTAGGAATGCCACGTTGCATCACTGGAGGCCCTGGGTTCGAATCCCCCTTGTGGCGCAAGTGGTAGAAGTGCCGCTCTGCTACACAGAGGCTCGAATCCTGGGAGTTGGACTTGATGATCTCTAAGGTCCCTTCCAACCCACACGAGACTATTACTTTTACTATTACTATTACATTTTGCATGGAACACTGTTGGGTATTATCAGACGATAGTAATATTTTATTAGATGATTACATTATGAGCTCAAACTGAGGCTACAAATGTTTGGTTTAGGTGTGAATGTCTAACATGAATACTGCAAATTGAAAGCATGCTCTGATTTTCATGGTTTTAGGTGGTGATACAAATGAGTAGCTATCTCACTGACACAAGTTCAATTGGCATTTAGAAAAAGTATTAAAATGCTTGTATGTAAATCTCTATGTACATGAATGGCATTATGACAGTAATGCAATTCTCACTTCCTGTGAACCTAGGTACCATCTTGTGTAGCTTGATGACATCTCCAGATGTGCTGATCTGCAATGCAAATAGTTGGAGCCCAACACAAACATCAGTCATAAATGATATATGCAGAGGTCTTAGCTATGACGAAGAGGGGAAGATCTTCTCCTTCACTCTGGGAGGACAAGTGTTCAGTGGAAGTATGTAAATGAATTAACTTAATTTACATTACTTTTATTTGTCTACAGAGTCTGTCTTTTCTTCCAGCCTGCTCTTGTACCTTCAGTGTTGCATTTTATTTTTTTTCTCAAGTAAATCCATACCTGTACAAGTGTAAGAGAATTAAACCTCCAAAAGCAGATGTATTGTTAGATGGACTTACTTTTCTTTGGGAACACTGGGGAAAGTCAAGAATGCGTTTCTTCTACTATGTTTTCATTTAATACTTCTAGCATTTAATTTAGGCAGAATCAAGTCACTTATCTTAAATAAATGTAAACTGTGTTTTTAATTTAATTTCCATATATTTCAGTGCTATCTATTCGCTTAATTTTAACAGTTGTTCTAACACACATTTTCTTCTTTATAAGTGTCTAAGCTGTCAGAAGAGGCAGAAAGGAATTTTACCACCTTTCAGCAAGTGTTTCTGTGGAGAGGTGAGTTAGCTCACATGGCCTGTTATAAAATGTTATGATGAACTACAGGCAGTGGCAGCTGTGTTATATGAGTACCACTTGTTTAAACTGGAAGCATCTTTCTCACTTTATTTGGTAATGTCCAATATGAGACATATACCTGTGACAAATTATATAGTGGAAACACTTGCCTTTGACCTATCAGTGTTCAAGGTACCACAGATAATTTGGACTTTTGTAAGTAACTTTAAGTAAGTAGATGAGTTACTGAATTTTGGGTTCAGTTTTTCCATGACTCATTTTTGATTCACCAGCTGAAGAAACTACATAAAGAGTTGTCCTAACTGGTACAGATTGCTCCAAAACATTTGCTTAAGTTAGGGAACCAAGGATGAGCATACATTGTGGAAGAAAGATAAACTGATAGACTGAATTATTGTTCTTTAATTCCTCTTGCATTCTAGGCTCTGATATGATCACCCGACCTGAAACCTCTGAGTGTGATTCTACTGCTTTGAAGACAAAGGACAATATCATGTTATCAGGTATCACAGTAAGGGCAGACAGAGGAGACAGTGGAGGGAGGTGCAGAATTTAACCATTATCGTAGCACATATTTTTATATACGTACTGTGATAATGTGGGTATTGTCAAGTACAAAAGGTTTCTCTGAAGCAGGAAGTATGAAGCAGATTTTGAGAATGACGTTCAAAATGTCGTCCTCCTGGAAGGCACCACTGTCTTTATGATTTTTTACCTGAGAAAATATAGAAAACTTCTGAGAAAGCTTGTTCTTTTGTACTTACTGAACTGTAAAGACGCATTCAGCTGAGAAAACATATGATATAAATCCAATCCAATTCTTAGTGTGGCACATGGGCATGTTTACTGCTACCAACAACATGGACTAAGGATGAAACAGTAAACACAAGTGTTTCTTCCAAGTTAGAGAACTTTGTAGTTCTCCTCTTTTATTCCAGTGTCTGCTAAGTTATACTAATTTGTATATTCAGAATCATTTGTATTATGTGTTCCTTCAGGCCTTCAAGCACCCCAATTGCCCTGAGCAATCTGATCTAATGGTTTGCAACCTTGCCCACAGCACAGGGCTTGAAACTTGAGGATCTTTAATTTCCTTTCCAACCTACACCATTCCATCATTCTATCATTCTATGAATTCTAAAAATAGGAGAGAAGTAAAGCCTGATGAAACCACTTTGCTACCTCACTGATGAGTTTATATCTTTTCTGAGTAACCTTACTAGATGTCTGAGCATGTGTTTTATTACATATGGAATCTTAACACAAAGTACATTGCTGATTTTCTTTTTGTAATTTGAATGGAAGATGAGCAAAAATGTCTGTTTACATAGTGGCACTTTTATACAATTAGTGGTATTTTAAAGTCTAGATTTCAAAATAAGGAAGAGCTGCACTTAATATGGTGGGTGAAATTCTCTTGTGTTTGCCTGCCAGGACATGAGAGCAGCCCTCAGGGCGCTCCTTTTTCCTTGCTGTGGCCAATAATGTCATTAAAGCCTGTAGTTATGCGAAGAATGCAGCTTCTTCCTTCATGCTTTAATCTTAGCTATGACAAAAATGGTTTCAAGAGAAGCAGTGGTTGAAACTATGTGTTGAGAGTTAATGAGACTTTTAAGAAACATTATGGATAAGCTATGGAAAGTGTTCACAGAGTTTTTATTACTTGATGATCATGTTTAGAGCACATTTTAGCATATCTTTTCTGTTTTCTGATGGAAATCTGATGATAGAAAATGCTTGTGAGCACTTGTGATTGTGGATTTAGTGGGATTGAAGATTATGGATCAGTAGTTGGACTTGGATGATTTTGGAGATCTTTTCCAACATTAATGATTTTGTGATTCTATGCATGTCTAAGTATCAAGGACAGAAGACAGAAGGAATTACTTAAATAGTTCTGTGGGAGCCTAAACTAGAAGAAATACATTAAATAACTAAGAGAGATATTAACCCTGATAAGAAAACATTTAACATATAGGTGTAAATGCTTCCCAACAGAATATAAGGAAACAGCTATATTTTGGATCAATAAAACTAGATTGGTATCCCCTAGAGCAGCATTATTTGCTGTTAAACAGATGTTTTGCATGACAGAGTAGAGACATCTTATTTCTAGGAGCTGTAATTCTTTCTTCTGTTTTTTGTTTGTTTTTATTTATATACTTGGTTGTTTGGTTTTGGTGGTCTAAATACTCTTGCAGTGCAGTTCAGCAAGGAGGCATTGCCTACACAAACATCACTAACTAGTTGAATTGTTCAGTTACGGAAAGCAACATTTAGTGATGCTAACTTTACAATGTGGTTGCAGCCATTTGATGCGAAAAGAGGAATTTTACGTGTAAATTTGAGTGCTTCTCTGAAAGGAATGCCTCCTATTTTATTATGTCAGTCCATGACGTCAGAGGTGGATGTTGGTGGTATGGCAGTAGAGGTTGAACTTTCCCACCAATATTGCATTCCATTTTGTTTCTGTGTGATAGATGGCAGCTGAGGGGCAGTCTGACAGGCTGGCATCTGGTATGGAAGTGGATATGAAGCAAAGATGTGTCACTTCACTGAATTTCTCCATGTGGAAAAAAATGGCACCCACCACTGACATTTGCTGATACTTGTTGAACATTTACATAGACCATACAGTGGATGTGAGCACAGTGAGGTGGTGGGTCATGCATTGCAGCACTGGCAACCACCTCTACTGATGCAGATTTTTATGAACATGGCATGCTGGCTCTTGTTCACTGCTGTTGAAAATGCGTGGCTAATGATGGTGACTATATTGAAAAATAATATTTTGTAGCTGAGAATTTGTTCTATCAAATTCTGATGTTGTTCTTCTAATATCTGTTGTAGTTTCTATGAAAAAAAAAAAAAAAGAAAGAAAGAAAGAAAAAAGAAAGAAAGAAAAAGAAATAGGAGCCAATGCTATCAACACTACCTAAATGAAATTAATTTATTCCAGAACCTAATCAAGTTATTCTTGCGGGCTTGAGCTGTTTGTATGTTCATTTGAATCTTAGATTCCACAAAGGATCTTTTCTACTTAATGGATGACAGCCAGATAAGAAACGACCCAAACTCCTCTATCCCTTACCAGCAGTACTGGATCTTCAGGCAGAAGTACTCATCGGAAGAAGCCATGCTTTGGTGTCTCACACGTAAGATATCTCATAGACAGTTATTCTGTAAGATAGTAAAAAGAGACAAATTAACTGAAATCTTTCTGCAGAAATGCTGGACTTAGAGATTCTTCAGGGCAAAATTTTCATGGAATTCAGCTACACTGAATTTGCTAATGGGAGAGGACATCTATTTCTTCCTTATGAACTTTGTCTACCATGACAGAAAGGATACCCATCATTCATAAGCAGAGTATCCCTATTATGGGTACAGTTAGGGCTACAAGAATAGCTTGTGTTTACTGTCTACAGTGGTAAAGTGAGAAGGTAAAATCAGGAATTTCAAGAGTAAAGCATATTTTGGATATGATAAACTGAGAAGAATCTCTAGCTCCTACTACCAGGAATACTGAAGTGAGAGCATTATACATACAGTACATAAACATTAGTGCAAAAAGTCCTTGGAGATATGCATGTTTAAGCATTGACACTTGTCTTCAGAGAAGTCATTGCCGCTGTAATTACAGATTAGACTTACATAAGATTTGACTACTCTGTTTTTTTTCCGAAAGTGACTTATTACTCTGGAGCAAAATTCAGAACAAATTTCTGCAAGCCAATGACTTGAACAGTTAATTCTAGAAAAGCTATGTCTATTTTTCTGTTCTATAATAATAATTCAGAAACTGATTGCAAAAGCTTTCTAAAATATTATAGAAAATACTTAACTTCCTTGCCCATTATTTATTACAAGAGGTGGTTAAATGACAGGTTTTTTTTGTTGCAAGTTTTGTGTATCAAACTTAATGAAAAGTGAAAAGCAGATATATTCAAGTCACAGTCTTTGTGACACAAATAACCTGGGTTTGTGCTCGTCACATCTGCAGAACATATCCATCCAAACAGCTGTGGTGTAGCTCCTTTTCTGTGCTGTGCAAGTAAACCTGCTCTTCAGTGTAACTAGATACAGAGTCTGTCCCTATTTAACTTGCACTGAGATAGAATAACACTGAAATTCTCTTTTTTATTTGCTTGCTGATTAATACCATTAAGTGAGTGCTCTGAAGAGAGGGGAAGAAACCCTAGTGTGGCTGACTTCTAGTTGCTTTGCCTCCTAGGTTGTGCACAGGAAGATGAGTTTTGTCAAATGGCAGATCTCCGAAATACCTCAGACACGTACTTTGTGTGTACCCTGTATCCAGAGGCACAGATTTGTGATGGTAACATTGAACAAATACTGGAAAGCTGTCATACTGTGCTACCCTGGCAGACACAGGCACTGCACCGTAAAATAGGTAAGTTGTGGACCTTGAATTTGTAATGCATATATTATTATTGAATTGGCAATTCAAGCCAAAATAATTTAAATTCAACGTCTTGACTCTGAGATGTATGAATGAGTACTAGGATATGACGATATAAGGGAAGACTGTGTTGAGGAAATGGACCTGGGGGTGTTGGTCAGTGACTGACTGAATAAGATCTAGCAGTACACCCAAGCAGCCAAGAAGGCCCATGGCATCCTGGCTTGTATCAGATATAGCACTGCCAGCAGGAGCAAGGAGGTGGTTGTCCCTTGTCCCCCTGTACTCAAATCTGGGGTAGTTCAAATAATCTGTGTACCAATTTTGGGCATTTTTATAATATGGATTAATTCAGACAATCATAGGAATGTCAATAATTTCATTTCCTACTGTTAAAATTTCCATTATAGATAAGCAATGAAAAATTGAAAGTACATGAATGCATTCTTGTTGAGTACATATATAAATAAAACAAATCTAGAGTTATGGACTTACAGATTTTAACCTCTGCTTTTTGAATGCTTGAGGAGTTTGAATTTTTGTTTTCTCCTAGTGCTCACATGAGGAAAGTGAGACAGACAAGCCTGTTATCACTCCATGAGAATCTATAGTTTTTCTGCAAAAAAATAAAATAAAATAGATATCCATTGAACTAAATGATTAAATTATGTCTTCCTGGGGAGCCCAAAATACAGAACAGGATTTTACATGAGCGTACACACAGGGTTCCTCAAACATAGAACTGTTATCCAGTTTTCGGACCAAGATGGTGGAGTCGTGTCAGTATAGATCAAAACCTGAAGACCTTAGAAGTTCTTCCTTGGCAATGTGCTTTCTTCAGCTTTTAAAGCCTTGTTGGATTTTGGTTTATCTTTAGACTTAACTACCAATTGTCTACTAACAGTGTAAAAATGCTTTTTAATTGACAAAGGCATAGAAGCATAAGCTTTACACTTGCAATGTTATTACTTGACAAATATGTGTAAATTAGAAATAAAAGGTGATGTTTTTTTCCCAATTTTGCTTTCCTTTTCTATATCAGTCACTCTGAGAAGTACTGTGAAGAGCTTCTACACACGCGTACCATTCCAGAAAGCAACAGGGATCTCAGTGAGGAATGTGACTGACATGAGCAGAAAAGCAGTTTCAAATGGGTAGGACATGATTGATTCTTTGTTTTTACTGACTTTTTAACTATGCCTTGAGTACCAAGGACATGTTCTGTAGCTGAAGATGATCAAGTGATACAAGAACAGCATTCTTTATTTGATATAATATTTAACAAAGAAAAATTGCATACAGTTTAAAGGAAATTGATAGTTGAGATATAAATAACAAAGTATCTAACTAATTATGAATCTTGGCAATAATACATGAAAACAATTCAAGATAGCAATTGACACAGATATTTTTCTGAATACTTTGCTATCTACCCTAAAACAGAATTGAAATATCAAAATATTCTAGGAAATAGAAAATGTACAGAAGTGTATATACAGCAGAAAGAACCATGAGGCATTACTACAGATTCTTGGTGTCATTCCCCTATGCAATATCCCGTATTCTCTTCTCTAGGACAGAGGCAGACAGCTAGTGATATTAAAAGTAATGATGTTTTTCCATTTTCAGCTTTTTTGAGTGTGAGCGTTGGTGTGATGCTGACCCCTGTTGCACAGGATTTGGCTTTATAAATGTCACCCAGCTGTCAGGTATTTTTTCAATATTAAAGAGAAAAATGGTTTTAGTCTTCATATTCCAAACTTTACTATACTTTTCCTACAAAAGGTAACCTTAAAAGCCTTTGCTGATCTTAACTCTTTTTAACACCTCTTTGAGTGATCACAACCTTTTCTGAGAGTTCACCCCAATGAATATGCTCAATTTATCAGAAATTATTAGGGAAATTTTAGGAATAGGATTCCTGGAGAGGCTGCAGTTCCAACAGTGTGACATTCAAGCATATAAAAATTTAGGGAACTGATATTTCTTATTTATTGGCCTCTCTTCCAATATGGTTGTCTTCTTTTTCAAAACCTAAGACAGCCTAATCAGAAACCTAAGTATTTCTGAAATTAAATGCAGGTTAAGAACACAGTGTCTGTGGTTACTCTGGGGTAGCTTGGATTTTTTTTTGTTCTCTTGCATGTCTGAAATTTCCTGCTCCCAGATTTAGATCATTTACTTGAGGAAGTGTAGCTGGAGATAGATGGAGGTTGCTTACTCTCTCACACTTAGAATTTTAGCTAGTATGTGTGATCTGAAAGCACATAAAAGTCAAACAAATGTATTTTACTTACCTGAGATGGCTCAGTTATGAGTATGGTCACACTGTACTCTCTATATAATCAACAGAGCTTCATGGGCACAAGTTGCAGCACCCTTAGGAGCTTTGGTTGACTGAGTCCTATTCTGGAGATACTTTTCTTTCTCTCCAGGGACTGTAAAGTAAATGCTTTGTTTAAAAGAAAGTCTTTAATAGGTATTTAAAATTGGATACTATCCAGGTTTTATGATTCATTGGAGAATTTCAAACAATTTTAAAAAAATAATACAAATTCTCTTTATTTTCCTTTTTTCATTTTGCCAAGCAGGTGAAGCTTTCACACATTCAAGAGAAGAATAGACTGAAAAATTAATCCAACGTTTTTCAGATTTAAATGTGGAAACCAAAAGCAGTTGACAAGTTTCATGTTTCCATAAGACTGTATGAAATTCAAAGTGTTAATTGTATATGAATTTAAGTTTCTTTAAATAAGTGTAACAAATTACAGGATTTAAAGCAACAAATATAGGAAATTATATTTATTGTCTATAGTATTTCAGACATCCAGTACTGGCACTACTGTAGTCAAGATTAATTTCAGAAGTGATTTTAACATGAACCAAAATAAATCTTGACTGACACTGTTAACTGTTTCAAATCCTACAGTACTTATTCGCTACTGAAGTATTCACCCTAGCTCTTTGAAAGGCAGAATTTTTATTTTGGTTAAAGTAGAAGCTGTGTTTCAATATACATACAGGTTTTTTATTTCCAGGGTTGAATTAATTTGAAAGGGCTCCTTGCTCAAATACCCTAACTCTGCAACAGAATTTCCAAGTTTTTGCTTAGAAGTACCCCTAGTGACCTTAAATGTGTAATAACTTCGGTGTCTACCTCCCTCGCACTGATGTCAGTGTCATTTATTTTAACATTATTTTCACCATTCGTAAAACTTTGCACGTTTTAGGTACTTTCATCTGATTACTAATCCAGTGAGATTTGTTTTAAGATGCAATGGAACCACAATGTATTCAATTTCCTTAAGATACTATCTTGAAGAGGAAATTCTTCCCCATCATTGCTATAACCACGTATTTCCTTGGCAGGAGGAAAAATCATGTGCCTGACTCTGAACAGCCTAGGAATTCAGACATGTGCTGAGGAATCGAGTGCTTGGCAAATTTCAAACTGTAGCTTGCCAGACACTGAAGTCAGAATACATCCATTTGGCTGGTATCAGAAACCTGGTGAGTTCTGCAGGGCACGTGTACTTTCCAACTGGTATCTGCACACTGAGTCTTGTTAATAATCACTGAATGTTTCTATGTGTAAAAGGGTATAACTTTTAGATAGAAAACCCATTTACAAGGATTGCAATAGACAAGGCAGACATTTGTGTCTGAAGTAAGGAAAAGTGTATTATAATCTCAATTTTTAAAAAATAGAAATATCTTAAAGAGGCTTAATTGAATTTCTTAAAGTGAATGTGGTACTTGTTACCTGTGACGGTACCCAGAGGTATTAAATTCCACTGCACAGCCATGTTCAAGACATCATTCTTTGTTTCTCGCTGCTTGCCTTAATAGTATGTGTAGATGAGTAACTTCAAAGATTTCGGTTTGTTACAGAATTTAAAATTCACTTTTGGCTGCTTTGGTAAAGGAAGTGTCAAAACCAAATTCCAAGGTAGCATGGTATTATTCAGGCAATAAACTAAACAGAAGTTGTGATAGGTTTGGGTATTTCCTTAAGAGAAATAAAAATTCACTTTAGTCAACGTGCATGTTCTTTTCCATAGTGAAATAAAAGTCTCCATTACTTTTTGAAAAGTTATCATTAAAAAAAAAGAAAAATATAGAAAACTTCCCCCTAAATTACTGCTGGTTCTGAAAACCAAGAAGAAATGAAAAAACAAACAATTTTGATTTATTGACTTTTTTCTTCTTTTTTTTTCTTTTATTGTTTGTTTAAGGACTTGAAACATGCTGATTAAATATGAGTAATCTTGGGAAAAATTTGGTAACCCAAGAATTTGTTTTGTCAAAGGAAATGAAAACAACACATTTTAGTTCCTAATAGAAAAGGTCAAAAACGTAAGCTAATGTAAAACCTCATGTTAAGATATCCAGAGAATTTGTTGTTTAATCATCATTCTGTCTATTAGAATGCTATTATTTCAGTTGTGTTAAGAGAGCACACAAAAAAGTGTACAATTCCATGATAGAAGTGAGTGTGTATACATGCAACCTGAAGGCCTCCTGTAGTTGTAATCATGGTGTTACAGAATGGAAGTTGGATAAAGTGCGGATTTTATGTTCTTATCCCCACAAGCTGACACTTCCATGAACAGCCAACACTGAAATAAGCTTTGAGTTACATCTCAATTACCCCTGGGGAGTACAGATACAAAACCGCTGACAATTCTACATGGATAGAACCTTGTTGAACTCCACTTTAAGTAGGAAGGTCCCACAAAAGCAAGCCTGGAAACAATGGAAGAATTAGGGAAACAATCTGAGCCAAATAGCAGGAATCAGGAGCACTTTTTACTACCTTTAAATTCCTTGATCTGTTGTAGGAAGGACTGATATTTGAGTAGAGAGGGAAGCCATGATGTCAGTACACAGTTCTCAGTGCCCATGAAATAAAAATAATCCATTTAAGTTGTGTAGAGCTAAATCAGATCCTCGCAATGCACTGCATTTTATAGTGTTGGTAAAATGCATTCACACTAGATATCTCTGAAATAAGAGCTTGTTATGCAACTTTTCAAGCCCTTTGGTAGTACCCTGCTCACTAGAACATCTATTTCCTCTGATTAATGGTGCTGCCTTTGTTTCAGGAGACACAGCACAGATTTGAGGGTTCCATCACTGAAATTGCAGAGTTTGCTAAATTCACAATGCATGGGCTTGAGGAGGGGAGGTCTGAATGTGGGCAGGGGTGATAACATCAGGGACCTGTGGACAGAGGGAGCAGAGATGCAACTAGAGGAGAAGTAGACAAAGAGCGGTAGAAAGACAAAGAGGAGGAGACAGTAGAGGTATAGATGCACTTCTTGGAATAATTTTTCCTCTCTCTGATAAAGAAACAACTTAAAATAAAGTATATTGATTGATTCATGGACAGAGTAATGAAGGAGTGTATGTAAAAGGGGGAGTGTTAGGAGAAAATGTGGTGTTTCTTTCTGCAATGATGAAGCTTCAGATGTTTTTCCACCATAACACACAGCAAGGCACAGATGTGTATGCAAATAAAGCTATTTGCAGACAAAAATTTGTATCACTTTTGCTGGTGTGTTGGGGGTTTGGGAACCAGGAAGAGGAACAAGAAGACTTTGATGCTGAAGGGTAAAGTGAGTGAAATCTGAGTGGGGAATTTGCTATAGATAGCAGGAGGATAACATGAGGTGGGTCTTTGGTTTTAGTCCACAGCCTGCTGTTGTAAGAAGATGCTTGTGTCTCTGTGTTTCACCGTATTTTAAGTCATCATGCTGAGCTGACATGTGCCGCTCAGCACACTTGCAATTTGGCTGGGTATATATATATAGTCATGCTTGCAGTTCAGTCATTGTTGAACATACAGTAGTATTTCAAAGAGATGGGGTATTGGATATAGCCCTAATTCTTCACAGATTTCATTGAATGTGTTAAACTCATGACTTTTCAGAACTATTTACGGGCTGCATACATGTGCAGTAGAAAGAGAAAGAAGCAAATAAAAAATCTGATCCATCTTTGGCAGCTGTTGGATAGTGACAGGGGGCTTATAACTCATTTGATTAGTTGAAGTATTTCTGAATGCTTTAGGGAAAATATTGTTTGCTATTTACGTTTAGGGAAAATGCTAGCAACTGAGAAGCTTCACATACGGAAAATATGAATTACTATTTGGATTCTATTTTGAAGCCTTTCCTTCTGGAAACTGTCTTGTTCCTAATTCTTCTTTTGAGAAAATCCAGTTTCCAAATCAGGAAACAGAAAATCTGATGTATTCTGATGCATGAAACTGAGTACTGAGCGGGTCATGGAAAAAAAATATCAACAAAGAATTACTGAAATGAGTTATTCATAAAGCTGTGTTTTGCAAACTGCTAATAGGAATGCTTCTAAATACATAAATTGAGGAATGTCTGCTTCATGAATAAGCCAAGAAGGGTTAGGTAGCAAAGCAAGCTCAGATCCTTGTTCTTGGTGTTAGTGATGAGAAGATGCAGTGTTCACATCCCACAACTGATGTGGGAGGTATTCTATAGTATTGATTTTATTTTGTGTTTTCTGCTTTCAGCTGATCTGATGAACACTGTGCCTAACTTGTGTCCTCCCGTTAGTTTGCCTTTCAGTCCAGAAAGTGGTAAGTGCATTCATATGTTAAGACCAAAAGTAAAAAAAATAAAAGGAAATGTCCTTTATTTTGTATGGTTTCCTGAAGGCCACAATATAAATGAAGTAGTGTGCCTCGTGAGTTCATTTATTCAGATACGTGTATGCTTTTTACTAGTCACGTATCATTTAAATGGAAGAAGCTTGGTCAGCCAGAGTGGTGATCTCTCACAGTTACTGAGCCAAAATATCTAACAAATAGCAATATATCATTTGTAAGTGCAGGCGTCCCATGAATTTCAACATATGTGTGTTCACATTTTAGTGCATTGATCAACAGAGAGAATCTCTGTCAAGGGAAGCCACCAAGAAAGCTGCTTATTACCTTAGGTCCGCTGTCTTGGGGGTTTCTAGCTCTTTTCCAAAGCAGTTGAGAGTGACAGCGAGTTTCCAGATGATTGCAAATAAATGCAAGAAAAATGCAGAGTCAAAACTAATAAACCTTTTTTGTCCCTTTGAAGATTGTGCCTAAAAATTGGGAGAATGAGAGGGTAAATACCTCTAGAAATTAAAGCAGATTTGTATAACTTTAGAACTGATGTAGAAAAACAATAAACTGCACTGCCTGTAGTCCTTGTTTACAGCTTTCCTCAAGTTTGGGAATATTTTCTCAAAGTTTATTCTGAATTGAATCACAGTAAACTGTCTTTTTTTTTATCAGGAAGTAAATTTATTTCATTCCCGCAGTAAAACAATATTATGGCTCTTGCATGAGTGGTTCCTTTTAATAAATGAAATTTAATCTTTCAGGGCAGTGTGTTTATTACACCCTAAAAACATGAAAATTTTAAGGAGTGGCAGGCTTTCCTGATTCATTCCTTCAGAAAAATACATAGAATGTCTGCTAAGTGCTGTGTGTAACAGAAAGAAAACAGGTTGACTAGTCATTATGTAACTCAATTTAGCCTTTGGTTAGACTGAAATTGAAGAGTCTCATCCATCTCTGCCCTTGACTATCTGTTTGATCATAAGCAAATCTTTTAATATTTGCTTCTGTTTGCTTTTTGACTTAAACCAGCTGCAACTGGGCTTGGAGGAGATTGTTAATCATGCCATTTTCAATACTGAGTTCAGGATTTACTATTAACTGTTTTATCTTTTTATCATCTTTGATTTCCAGTTATGCTCATGTTCAGACAATGTGTATTTCCTGGTAGAAATTATGCTTTTCTAGTGTTGTAATATAGTGAAAGGAAAATTCCTATTTTATGAGTAAGCAGAAATGATTTTGATGAGAAGTGCTGGAAAAAGCTAGGCAGTTAATTTATAAGGTGGACAATTCCTTCACAAACTATAGGATACTGCTTTACAGAGTGACAGGGCAAGATGAAATGGCTTTAAATTTGAAGACAGTAGATTTAGACTGTATATGAAAAAGAAATTCTTTCCTAAGTGTGGTGAGACACTGGAACAGGTTGTTCAGTGAGGTTGTGGCTGCCCCCTCCCTGGCAGCATTCAAGGCCAGGCTGGATAGCAGACTGGTCTAGAGGGAGGTGTCCCTGCCAATAGCAGGGGGATGGAACTGCATGATCCTAATGGTCCCTTCCAGCCCAAACCATTCTATAATTGTATTATTCTATGATTCATTGAAGCCTTCTTCTTGCCAGCGTGATTGGTACATATTCTGTGACTTTCCTTTTACATTTTTCTTGCGTTCTTAAGTAGGAAGATAGTGACCTAAACAACACATAGGATAATAAAACCTTTTCTATCTGGTTTTTGCTGTAAGGCTGCACAGAACTTATCCACAGCGAGATATTAATTTTACCCTTAACATCTTCTATCATACCCATCTCCAGTTCATCTTTCCAATGCAAAGTATCATTTTTAGTGAAAAAGATTGAAACAAAACTGTTAGAATTCTCTATTCCCCCCCCCCCCAAAAAAAAAAAAAAAAAGCTAGACAAGAGAACACTCTTCAAAAGAAATGTTAATGATCCAAAAGCTCTTTCATGTTTTGATCTAGAGCAGTGCCAGTTCTCCCAGTGCTAGATGGACTTTTTCTCACTTTCTATGCTATTTAAACTCAGACTCTCACTCATTAATTTGTTTTGTTTAGGAATAAAATACATTAGGAAGTATTACTTCTCGGAAAGGGTAGTCAGGCATTGGAATGCACTGCCCAGGGAGGTGGTGGAGTCACCGACCATGGGAGTGTTCAAGAAACGTTTGGATGTTGTGTTGAGGAATATGATTTAGCCTGGAAGTATTGGTAATGGTTGGACTAGATGATCTTCTAGGTCTTTTCCAACCTTGATAATTCTGTGATTCTATGATTCTGTGATTATTGAGTCTTTTATTGGCCGAAGTTAACAAGGGACAGCTAGAACAATTTAATATATCCTAATATCTGGCTGAAGATAGAGCTCCTTGGAGACAAGGGATTGCAAGGCACCTTCCATCCATCCCCATAAGTCCTGCTGTACACAGAGGGGAATTCTACTGCAGTCACTATAGGATTATGAGATCATAGAATCAATAGTTTGCGCTAACAAAAGTCAAGACCAAATTTCTGTCTCATCCAAATAATTTCTTAGAGTTTTTCACTGAAACTTTTCCTAAATAAACTGAGCAAATCCATATATTTGTTTTCCTTCTGTTTCTCTATCTGGGCTTTTTTGTTGATTAACAGAAATTTTCATAGAATCTCTAGACCTCTGTAGTTGTAAGAGTAAAAATAACATCCAATTGCAGTTTCTTTCCCTATCTTGTCATAGAAAAGCATACAAAAAACCCTTCCCCATGTGAGATTAGCCTCTGGATAGGGACAGCAAGAGGAAGGCATGCAGTACTTGCTGTACCAGAATTACTCACCCAGAAACCTGTTATAGCCCTGTGACTCCTCTCTCCATACAGAGCTCATATTCCTATTCCCCATGTTGCACACCCAAAGCAGCACTGCTGGGCATTTCTAACTTTCATTCAGAGCCCCATTAGTCTACAATAATATAATGCCTGCTGTCTGCCTCAAGGTGGGTGAGGTGGACACTGCTGTTTGGTTTGTGCCTTTTGCGTGAATTTTGCTGTTGTGGCATTGTTTTATCAGCCTTTGTCTGTTTGTCCTTCTGTTATACCCTTTCTGACATCAGAATGAACTCTCCAAGTCATCTTCATCATTAATCTGTGGAAGTTTTAATGGAATGTGCGGTTTCCATCTTTAACTAAAATAATACTTCTATTTGTTTTCTCTGCTGCTGTGTTGTGAGTATGACCCAGTTTCTGTTAGCTGAGAAATAATAGTCAAAAGTAGTTAAGTTGAACAGATTGGGAAAGTCCTACTTGTTGCATTTGGAGCATTTTTTTCCCCTGAAGAAGTTCATGTGCTGTGACAAGACTGAGTATGGAACCATCTGCGGCTGGCTTCAGATATGATGTGTGACCTTTAACCATGGGAGGACACCTGTTATTTTAAGATTGCCCATTCTGAAAATGCTAATATAGTCATTCTGCAGTTTTGGTTTACTGATGATAGTATTTAAAAAAGAAATCTGCTGATTTCTGTGAATATGGAGGGATGTTACTTTGAAAGACAAAATAGTCCAGTCTCATAATTAGGTGAAACTTTCAGGAATGTCCTGAAGCCAGCTGAAGATACAGGATGATAAAAAATAAAAATAAATTTTAAAAAATCATTATATATATATATATAATTATATTATATATATATTATATATATAATTATATTATATTATATTATATTATATTATATTATATTATATTATATTATATTATATTATATTATATTATATTATATTATATTATATTATATTATATTATATTATATTATATTATATTATATTATATAGTGTTGTTATTCAGTGTATCTTGCCTAGAGGTGTTTGGGAGAAAGCGGTGATCTCTGCATGTGACTACGGATTACACACAGAAATGTAGGGAGGGATCATATGGGCTCAGTTCTCATTCCACTCAAATTAAATAATTCCTTGGGAAACTGCCAGGGCATGTGGATGTGATGATCAGTTAGACTCTTTGTGTTCCTATCTTCTGTACTCCTTCATGTTTATCATCCTTCCTATGATGCAGCACCAAGTAGACACAGGATTTTCTCCCATGGCGATAAGTTTCCCATCAGGATACCTCAGCACATGAGAAATTGCCAGTCTCAACAGAGATGCTCATGTTAGTAGAGGTGCTGCAGCATGCACTCAGCTGAGGGACCCTTCCATGTCGTCAGTCTAGTGAGGTGACAGAGGACAATGGAAGGCTTGGAGGGGGTTAGGACAACTAATGCCTTTTATCTTGCTTTCCCCTTGGCTATCTTGAGACTGTAAGCATACTTGTTGCTTACTTAGTGAAGCAGAGTACTAGAGCAGAGTCTGAAGGCTTCACAAACTGAGTATTGTTCTTTGGAGTAACATCTGAAAATGACTAGATATTTGCGTGGACTACCTTGCCCACAAACTCATTTCTTGCCTACAAGACTCTGGGAAATCTCTTTTTCTAGTATGTGTTGCTGATTGTTGGTGATGTTGGGAGTTTTGGTGTTAGAATGGAGACAGCCTTTTTCAGCCATTCCTAGGGAGTGTCCTACTTTGCAGCACACTGGACCTGCTTGCTATAATTACTCTGTAACCAA
The DNA here is from genome assembly GCF_054131305.1 of Coturnix japonica. Classification (NCBI taxonomy): domain Eukaryota; kingdom Metazoa; phylum Chordata; class Aves; order Galliformes; family Phasianidae; genus Coturnix; species Coturnix japonica. The sequence goes on along the minus strand of NC_140664.1, from coordinate 7,202,882 downwards.
GAGGATTTTAGCCCACTTAGAAACAGCATATTTTAAACTAAATAAATGCCATGTACTGTTACATTATTATATTGCAGTTCTATGCCATTTACTATAATTGGAAGTACTGAAGGAGGTGGAAAGTTTGCGTTTCACATCAGCATAGTACTATTTCTTGCTGCTGAAGCCCCAAAGTAACACATTTGATAGTTTGGGACATGTTTATCTGAAGTTCGATTACAGTTATTATGCAGTAGTGTTAAGAAAAATTCTCATTTTGAGTTATTTAAATCTCAGAAGTCTGACAAAAATGGGAGGCAACTCTATTTTAGAATCTCATTTTCTGCAGGACCACTGTGAGTCGACAATGCACTGTTTCCAGAGATTATTGCTATACAGATAGTCTAGCAGCCTTCACTGAAGAGAGAAACAAAACAAAACATACAAACAAAAAACACTAAACACATACACACAGAACAAAAACCTCTGAAATCTAAGAATATAAAACACTGAGTTCTGTCTGTACAAGCTTTTTTGACTTGAATCTGGACTATTAGATATTGTTCATAATATTCATAATCAAGATCCAAATTTATCTTTCAAATGTAAATTAAGCACAGTAGACCCAAAGATTTGATTACCTCCTTAATCTCATGTTCACCTCATCTATGTAATTCCTCAAGATCATGAATTTTCTTCTACAGTTAACTTGTTATATTGTTGTACTTCTGTATTTTTAGTCCCTTGTACTTAATGTCAGATTTTCCAGCAAACTCCGAACTGGCCCTTCTTTGCCTTCACTGAAGTCAATTATGAAGATTTTTGCTGACCTTATGAAGAGGATTTTACAGGGTAATCAAGTGTGACAGTGGGAGGCTGGACTGCATACCCTCAGGAAATGTATTTCAGCCTTGTGATCCTTTGACTTGAGTAGGAAGACCAGTGTGGACCCTTTTGCAAATCCATTCTTAAAACTTTGCCTATCCAAACAAGAACATCTGGAAGAAAGAAACTCTCTTGATTGGACCTCTATAATTTTACAGTAAAAGTTAAAGGGCTAGCTGGGTTCAGTGTATTGTAATTACCCAGTCAAAGCAATTGGCAAAATGTGGTTTAGAAGGGCAGAGCCTAACCTATATATAAGCCAGGAATGTGTTTCCACCCATCAGGTGTACTGTGCATTTTCAGTAAGGCAGTATCAGGCTGATGCTGTGTGCTCTGTGAGAGCAGCTTCTAGATGGGACAAGTTTAGGTCAGCTATAGAAAGTTCTGTTTTGCCCACATAATGACATGGATGTGCATGGCCTCTGGGCACTGAAGTATCTGCAGCTGAGTGGGAGGAAGGGAAGAAGGAAACAACCAATGGGTAAAATCTCTTCTTCCAAAAAATATCTGCCCACAGTGGTGCCATGGATTGCTCCAGGTATAAGGGCCATGCTCTGTCATCAAAAAAAGCCTTAGTGCTTCTGCATTTATCTGCATTTGGGGTCAGCTGGGCAGAATAATGGAAAGAGAAAGCATGAAAGCACTAGAAGTCATCAGTATAAATCTGGTATGAAAATGTGAATGCTCCCTCCAGAAGTGAAAATTCAAAGGAACAGAAAACTCACCTGGATAGTGAAAGGTTGAAAGGGCCTCTCCTGGGATTTAGGATGAAGAATAAGCAAAGGAAATGATATTTTAGGTATGAATTATAAACTGTTGTTTCTTGCACTGTTCTGTGCTTTAGCATGAGCTGGAAAGCGAACATTGTGCCTTTTTGTGTTATTCACTTTGCTCTATCCCACATAAAAGGATAAAGTAAAAAGTCTTTTAACATAGGGGTCTTTAATCTTTAATGAAATGAACCAAATGAATCATAACTTTTGCATCTGTGTGGTAAATGAACTGAAGCAACAGGACAAGAACTGCTTGCCAAGAATAGCAAGACAGCAGCTGACTAAGCTCTGTCCCCATCCTACAATTACACAGAAAGGGTAACACCAGTTTTGTGTTTAGGACTCAGCTGTACACATTAGGGCCATTTTGTTTCTAAAATATATTGATCCTGTAGGAAGGAACTAAAATAATTCTTTTCTGAGCTTTCTTTCATGTTTTATCTGCATGTGCAAAGTTGATAGCCAATCTAAGCCTCTGAATGCTATAATTAATTTATTCTGAGCTGAGATGAAGGAAGGTGAAAACCTCTCATTGGATAACTGTTTAGTGCTTTTCCTTCTATATGATATTGCTCTGGTGGTTTTGTTGTTGTTTGTTTATGTTTATGTCTTTGTTGTTGTTTTGTGCATGTTGTTTGTTCTACTGTTTACTATTTTAAATGGTTCATTTTACAGAGTATTTGGATACGTGGCAACCCATAAATGTGTCCTCTGTTCTTGTGGATTCAACCATCTCAAACTTTGAAGCTATTCATGTTAGCAGGGAAATATCCAACGACTTTACCACTGCCAAAGACTATTGCCTGTCTGGTGAGAAATGTTTCTCCATAACTTTTCAGAGTATGTTGGCTTGTGAAGATGAAACATCAGGAACAGTTCCTTCCCTATCACCGCATCCAATATAGATACGCTTATCTGCATATTATTAAGAATCTCCTCTTCAGACTTTTCGAGAATATAGTAGCAAATAATGGAAGACATGATGCCATTATTAAATGCTGCATTTTAAGGCTGATATAACCTTTGTCTAGTTTGGAGAACATTTGGGAACTAAAGGGACATTATATTCCAATTACATTGCCTTAGTAAACTTGTTGTTTGACCTGCTGTGGAGCATTTCTTTTAAACATCTCATAACAATTTAATACAAAACACTTTAAGTACACAATTTGTTCTTTTTCTTCATGTTTCACCTCACAGTATGTTCAAGGAATCAGACGTGTGCAGTAGTTACACTGGAAATCCGGGCTTCAGCAATAAGATGCCTTTTTTACCCCGATACACAGTTATGTTCACATGGCCTGGAAGGTCACAGCTGTCAGGTTCTACTCAAAGAGCCAGCTACGTACATCTACAGGAGACAAGGTGAGAGCTTTGAGGTTATGAATGGAGGAACTCAGCTGTGATGGCGTGGGTGCAGTTCTCATTTATGAAGGGGTGAGGAAATAGTTGACACAAGCATTATGGAAGTTTTCTAGATAGGTGTCCATTACTATTTTAGTGGAAGTAAGAGTGAGTAATATGGGAAAATGTCCCCTAAATATTTTTATATGTATTAAAAAAAAAAACAAAACAAACAAACAAAAAAAAACCACCAACCAAACAAAAAAAACACACACACACACAAAAATAATAATAAATGGGTTTATCATTATAAAATTAAACAAAATCACTGACACTGATGCAAAAGGTCATTTTGGGTGTGTTTATGGACTGCTTTGGTTTTAGTCATATGCCTTAGAATTTGGTTCCCACCTATGGTATAGGTTGTTTTAAGAGTGGAATAGTACTTGATACCTCTTAGTTCTGTCTGAATAAAAAAAGATTACTTACTGAAATAAATTTCTTTTGTAGCAGTGAACAATAATTCAGGTAATCCTTATATTAAAACAAGAGAAAACAAAACTGTAATGTACTGAGGCACATTTCAGAATTTTCTGTAATTAAAAAATAGATTGGCATTTAAGTCTTTCCTGGTGGCAGCCTAATCCAATAAGATGTGTTGTTATTGTTCTTATTTCTGACCTGCTATAAATATTTAAAAGTTTAATATCTTACTTTTTAAAGTTGGTAGAGGAGGATAATGTGGAAATCTTTTTGTAAAAATTCTCAAATATACATGTTAATGCAATGTCTAAATGGAAAGAAATGTTTGAGAAAGGGTTTTGAGAGCACATTAGGTAAATGTCTGTAGCTATTGTCGCATTTATGGAACTAGATTACACAGTTAATCCCATTTGCCTGAATTTCAAATGGATTTCAATTTCAATGGATAATTTTCATTTCTGAAATGGTGCTAACTTAAAAGAACAAATTATTTTATTTCATTTCTCTCCACTCCCATTAGATTTAGTACTGCCTATTTCTGAATCAGATTTAGCCCCGTCTGTCTACATTCCATCCCATGGTGATTTGATTGGCAAACCCAAGGCTGTACGGATTGGCTCAGAGTGGAAAAATATCAGCCAGTTCCTTGGGATTCCCTACGCTGCACCTCCTCTTGCAGAGAGGCGATTTAATCCTCCAGAACCATTTGCTTGGGAGAAAACCTGGAATGCTACTGTAGCTCGGTAAGGAATACACCTTATGTTGGTGTATGCAAAAATACCATGGTGTCTGCTAGGACTTGAGCAAGGCTCAGCTACCTGCATGGTCTCCCACTGAAGACAATGTCTAGTGTTGCAATGGCAAGAAGTTTAGGGATCAAGGTTAATCTGCTCTTATCTGTTGAATTCTCCATGCCAGTGAAACATTTTGCATCTATTAACAGTATCCAACTGTTAGAGGGGCTGTGGACTTGCCTCAGCAGGTGGCAGCCTTTCCTCAGATTCAGTCCTGGCATAAGGAGATACTGGGAGGAGATGGAGGTGCTGGTGGCACTCTTCATGAGATGCCACAAAAAAGCATACAACGAAATACAGCCATCTTCTTTTTAAAATAATTCCAGTTTTCTCAGGGAAGAATTAGTTATGAAAATACATTTAATGGGTGCATACAACCCATTTCTTACTGAGGTGTAGAAGGGCGTCATGTTAAATGTGATTGAGATCCACAGATTTCAAGATTTTATAAACTCAAACAGGTCATCAAAATATGAACAAATAGCAGTGGTGGAAAAAGAGCACAGGTTTTCATTGCGATCTTCTTGATTTCCATAGGTCAACTTGTTGGCAGCCAGGAGACAGAGAGACCCCATCATACTCTGTCAGTGAAGACTGCTTATATCTGAATGTCTTTGTTCCTGTCACCACAGTAAGTAGGAGATGAGCAGAATTTTTTGTAGCTAAGCATTGTCTCTTTTCAAAGCACTTCTAATTGGCGCAAATTACTGTTTTCCATGTAGTGTTCACAAAGGCCTGCGAGGTTAAATTAAGCACTCTTGTTTTTCCTGGTGCAAACTTACTCCCTGCTGGCTTTGCTGGGTAACTTGGAGGGTAGAAAATTAAAAGGCTGGATATGAAAGAGACAAAAAGAGAAACAGAACACAAGAGGAAGGTGGCAGCAAAGGAGGAGAGGCTGGGGACAGAAATGGTAACATCTCTGAAGTGATGTGTCCAGAAGACCAAAAGTGCTTGGCAGCAGTTGTGTGGCAGTGCACAGTGACTGCTCTCCTGTTGACCTCCATGGAGGCAAAGTTGAGGAATGAAGGTAGCAAACAATGCTAAATTTGTGCCCTGCCAACAGTGCATTAAAATAGGGCTCTAAAAATGACAGAGCTAGCGTTGCAACCTGAGAAACTGTCATGTGAAAACTCCTGAATTTCTTACTGTAATCAGATATAAAACCATGCTGAGATGGTTGGCCAAACCCCTGGGGGCTGGAGAGGAAGACACTGAATAACATAACAGACTCACTGATGAGTGGACACAGAATAAAGGATCAGGGCTTTTATTTCCATTGTAATTTTCAGAAGGTGACACCAAATGATGACTCTGTCACACTGCATGCCTGGAAAGAGCTGGCCTGGCTACCTCAGAGCTACCTCTGGCAGCAGAGCACACAGCCCCATGCAGGGCCTTTTTAATCACTAAGAAGACTAACATTTTTCTCCCTGCAGTCCCAGACTGTCATTATGCATTGAGTACAGGTGTTGCTTGTTGAAAACATCAGGTTGCTCTCCCTGGCAGTTTGCCATCTCCGCTTAAGTGCTGCTTTCAAGATAGCTCATTTGAAAGCACTGCATTTTCTACCATCTGATAGAATAAAAAGGTTTTTCTTTTCCCCTTAGTAGTGCCATACATAATCCCTCTTGTCTTTTGGTACAAGTATGAGTTAGAAGTATGCCTGGTCAAGTCACTGTGTCATATGTGCCAACCTAAGAGAAACAAAACTTCTTTTTTTGCGGAAGTATCTAGGAGCAGAAGGCATAGCATTTTCCTGTTTATTCTTGTGGCGAGTTCTATTTTTCTCTTGCATACCGAGAGCTATACTTCTACATTTTTTTCCCCATAAAAAGTTAAACTAGCTAAGTACATTTCAAACATAGAATCCCTTGGAGAGCAGCAAATGCAGAGGCTGTTCAGTAGCATTTTAAGCCTGAACTAGAGCATCATCTGGGCACTGCTCCTTACCACCAAAAGACTCATAGTGTCAAGCACTGAAAAAGACAAATGGCATCACCTCATTTTGCTCCCATAGCTCCACCCTCCAAATAAAACTGTTAGCTCAGGCTGCCCAGGGCCCCATCCAACCTGGCCTTGAACACCTCCTCTGAACACCACCTAGCTCCCCAGCATCCACAGCCTCTGTGGGCAGCCTGTTCCAACACCTCACCCCTCTCTCTGTAAAGAACTTCCTCCTGATATCCTCTCTTGTGTGCTTAATTCCTCACAAAGCGATCCTGTAGTGTTGAAATCACTCTAGGTTGCCTGTTTCAAATCTACCCCTGCCTTAATTATCACTAATTAAGTGCTGTATAGAGGGTTGAAGAACCACAGAACTGTAAAATCACTAAGATTGGAAAAGACTTCTAGGATCATCAGGTCCAAAAGCCAACCCACCACCACTATCCCCACCAAACCATGTCAGTCATAGTGCGATACCTGCACATTTCTTGAACATCTTCAAAGACAGTGACTTCACCACCTCCCTGGACAGCCTGTTCCAATGCCTCACCAGTCCTTCCAATATTAAATTTTTCCCAGTATCCAACCTGAACATCCCCTGGTCCAACTTAAGGACTTTACCTCTCATCCTATCACTAGTCATGTGAGAGAAGAGGCCTACTCCAAAGATGGTTCTGAATATCAGACCTCCAGCTGACTCGTCTGAGGCCTGGGACCCTGCATGCATGAGACCTCAAAAGAGCTGCTGATTTTCCCAGAAGAAATCCCTTTCTAGCTAAGCTGTCTGGAGACATCTGGCTATGTCTCAGCTGGAAGTCTTATTTTAGAACTCAAAGTTAATCTGTCTGTATTCAAGGCCAGATTGGATGGAGCTCCCTGATCAGGGGAGTGACAAGCAGCCCACAGCAGGGGGTTGGCTTTAAGATCCCTCCAACTGAAACCTGTCTATGATTCTGTGATGGAGGGTGTAGAAGCTGCAGCTGATATGAGAAAGCTTTAGTCAAGGGCTTGTATTTCTTCTACTTTGACAGCTCTTGAACCTCATGGATTTTTCTGCAGTGGTTGCTTGAATTGGCCTGAGAACATGGAGTAAATCTCCTTTTTCAAATAAATTATCCAGCAGCTGATGTACAGTGAAACAAATTAATTGGCTAGTAAATACATACACAGAGAGATAATATTAAATTTTCATTTTGTGAGCCATAGTTCAATTACAGCATGCAAATATAATTGCGTTGTTCTCTTAAAATGGCTAACAGGAAATAGGAAGGCAGTTATGGTAAACAGACTTCATCTAAAATGCCCAAATCCATGAACTCTGTGACTGCAATCTCTTGGGATTAAAACTCAAGTTATATTTCATGAAAACATACCTTTATGTAGAAGAGGTATGTGTCATTGCTCAATGCAGACTAAAAGGGAGAATTCTACATCCAGGCACTGGGTACAGACCTAGTGCTACATCTTCTCAGTTTAGACCACTCCATATGTGTTGCAGCACACTTGGTTTTGCCCTTTTTGTCTTCTGTCTTCAGCTTCTTATCTTTTCGTCCAAACAGCATTGAGTAATGTACTGTAATATGTGCCTTAGAGGGCAGATGAAGGTCAGAGTGTTATGACCCACTGTGAACATGTGGGAAATGGCTATTTCCAACCTTAGCTGCCATGGTTCAACACAATTCAACACAATTTACAATGAATTTTCATGGGAAAACTAGTTCTTTCCTCTTTAAGTCCCCTAATCTTTCTGTCCATTCTTCATGCAGTGCAGAAATGGAACCAGTGACAAGGGACTCTGAGTTATTTTTCCTCAGAATCAGAAGTTCCTTAAAGCTGCATGTTTCAGTTCATGCACTTTCTGGGTTATCCTTCATAACCTTATGGTGGTCACAGGTAGCCTCTGAAATAATTGAGAAAGGGAGAAACAGGAGATAGTGGTGCCCAATCAGTGCAAATATTTGTGATCAGAATCTAGGGTTTGCTTGTGTGTGTGTTTGTATATGTGCAACACACTACTGAGCAGAAGAGCTTCTTTCTGCGTGGTCCTGAGGAAAGTGATAGAGATTGAGCATGCTAAATGTAAAATTGAGGTTGCACTCTAAAATAAACTTTTCTAGCATGGGAACAGGCTCTTTGCAGGGGGATAAAAATCAACAAAACACACACTAAACACCATGTTTCTTTGGATGCTCTTAAGTTATGTGAAGTTCCTTACGGGCAGTCTAGGCCTAGTCTTGTAAACATTATGCTCACTGTTTAAGAGCTATGAACAGTTTAGATAATTTTAATTGGGAAGACTATATTCTCATCAATGAGTTGGCTACAAGAATACTAACTGAGTTGTTTTGTCACTGCAGGTCAAAAGCATGTCAGTGTTGCTGTTCTTCCACAATGGAGGGAGTGGCAATGCTGAGGCAGGAAAGACGATCATAGATGGCTCATACCTTGCTGCAATCAGCAACGCAATTGTTGTAACAGCAAACTACAGGGTTGGTGTTTTTGGCTTCCTTAGTGTTGGTAAGTTGTGGATTTCTAGAATAAATGTAACTAAGGTCTTAATTGCAATTTGTAACAGTTATGCTTAAAGACAAACAAAAATGTTAGTTAGGACTTCTTAGAAGTCTGTATCTTTGCCTGTATTATGGAGAAGGAGTGGAAATGGTCAAGAAATTACTGCAAGTGAAGTTCTGGCTCAGTCTCCCCAGTGGACAATCCTTGTTCTTTCCAGTGGACACATTAGTAGCTGTATATCCTTTAGGAGTTCATTTTTTTCCGTGCTTGCAAATGCTGGACCAATATGATTTGCTACATAACTCTTTTGAATATTTATTCTTGGCAACACTGTGAATTTTGCCAAATTTGGGGTTACTGCTGCAGATATTTGCCATTGTTTTCCTTTTGTCTGCTTTTATTTAAAGCTCGCTCTCAGCAAAGCCTGTTCTTTAACAAGAGTTCACACCATGGACTCCTGACTTATTTTTAGATATGAAGCTGGTGATAGGTGTATCTGGGGAAAGAATCACTGTTTTCATCACTGCAGGCCGGTTGTTTATGAAAGTGATTCTGTGGTTGCATTCTGGCTAGAGTCAAACGAAGTGTGAATACATGTTGAGCAAGCTTCCATCATGCAGTACTGTTCATACATTATCCACTAACCTTCAGCCCTATGAATCTCACCTAGGTTTCTTGCTAAGTGGAAACTGCTGTCTATCTGGACAGAATATTACATAGAAGTGTTTATATTAAAGCCCATAGTTGAGGGATAGAAATGAATTTCCTATCCTCTTTTTCATGTGGATAGTTCCTCTAGCTGAAAGTCTTGGATGAATCCTGATCCACTGGAAGTTGTCCATCATTTTCGAATAGGAAAGATCCTGTCTGGATAATCCTCTTAGGATTTTAGGGGCATTAGGAGCAAGGTTGTTAGAAGGAAACTCAGAAAAGTTCACTTTTTAAGCAATATCGTTTTCATTGGCCAACTAAGCAAAGTGCAGTATCCTTTCCTGTTGATTTGCCATGAATTGCAAACTTAGAAATGAAGGAGTCAAACAGAGATATTTGGGGAGAAAGAACAGAGAGAAAAACAACAGATTTCCTTTCTGTTGTTTTTGTTGTTAGTTCTGCTGTTGATTTGATATCCTACTGAAAGAGATTTTGTATGGAGTTACATCTTACTCGTACTTCTGAATACACGGAGAGTTTAATTTGATTTCCTGACCACCGCTATAAATCTGACACATTCTTACTGGCGACCTCATCTCTGGTTTTGCACCCAGAAATTTTAAGTTGAATTGCCAGTGATTTAGATGGCAAGGGAATAGAGAAAATGGCCATGCCTTTTAGGCCTCACTCTTCTAAAAGATCACATGAATTTATACGAAACAGGATCTTCGTGTTTAAATTTAGCACCATTGTTTTTCTCCACTTCAGTAATAACAGAAATGCGTATGTTTGACATTGTCTGCTTTCTCCTGAACAACAATTACACCAGTTTCTTTTCATTCTCCTGTGGTCCCAAGAGTGTAATTTTATATAGATATATATGAGATTTATACAATAGGCTATGACTTAAGGAGTGAAAAAAATTCACTCTAGAAGTCAAAGGTCACATTTCTCTTAGTCTCAGTGCTGTGGATGCCAGTGCATGCCCCAGTTCCTCAGCAGGGTATGTTTCACAACCTGGTTGTGGTTTTTGCCAGAGCAGAAGGAACTGATTGTATTTCCCTCCTTGGTTTTCCTCTTTAGCATACTCGTAGCAAGGCACATTGTGTGTCTATAACATTTAAATGGATTTCACTTCCTACAGGGAGCTCTCAGGATGCATGCAGCAATCTCCTAAAATTAGAGTTCCTACAACAGTTCAGAGAGGATTTATTGCTGTAGCTTCACTCTATAGTGGCTTGACCTGATCAACTGAAGCTAAGGCTATAGGCAGAAGTTTGTAATTTCCAGAGCCATATATTTAGTTAAATACTGTACTTCTGAAAGGAGAATTACAGTGATGGCTGTTGTGATGTCGGTATCTTTATGATCAACAAGGCTATCAGTAATCTGGACTCCACTACATTCTGTTCTGCTACTTAAATCAGCTGTGGTATCTCAGTAATTCATTACGGAAGGCATGCAGATATCCATTACACAATGTATGCATTCAACTGCTCTTTGCCTGAGACAGGTCCAGAAAATGACAGCTCTTTATTCCACCGCCTGTTCATTTCCTACCCTAGTTTCCGAGTTTACTCTTTAAAAGTGATAAAGAAAATAAAAATTTGATCTTGGCAATGGAACAAACAGATAGTTTCAGCTATGTTTCTATTCTTGGCTTTTCTTCCTTCTGTTGGATTTTTTTCCTAGTTTTAAATGTGAAGAATTTTAAATCATTAAAAATAAATGGCTCATTGTGAATTAAAATGAAGTACATAGTGAATGAGTAATCTTTTATTTTTACTTTTATTTTTCTCTTTTTTGGAGACAGTGAAGGAATTACTTAGTTTTGCTTTTGTTGATATAAACCCAAACTGGTCCTTGATGTTTTCTGTGCTGTTTTCTTATGAAATGAAAGACTGGGTTTCCATTGGCTGGCATAGAAGATTAAAGTCTTTCCAGTGCTGATACATAAACATTGGGAATACATGATTATTTTTTCATTTATTGTCATGGAAACAAAATCATTAAAACATATAATTCATATATCTATCAGTTGTATGTCAGTCAATCTCAATGTATTTATATGAAAATATTATAAATTAGGAAATGTTACCCTTGAGTGTGGTTGAAGATTTTTTTGTTTTCCATTTGATTTATTCATTTCTCACAACAGGATCTTCTGAGGCAAGTGGTAATGCAGGTCTTTTGGATCAGCTGGCAGCTTTGAAATGGGTGCAGCAGAACATCGGTAGCTTTGGTGGAGATCCAAGCATGGTGTCTGTAGGAGCTGACCGTGGTGGTGCAGACATTGCTAGCATTCATCTGCTCACGGAAACAATCAACATGGGTCTCTTCAGGAGGATGTTACTGATGGTAAGTCACATTCCTGCTGCTTCAGATTCATTTTGAAACAGTTTTGTGACATGCGTGGGTGCTGGTTTTATTTCATCCATATCTTTTGCAGTACGAATATAACTGTTATTGATGTAGTTATTTTTCTTCTCACCTGTGATTGCTATCTTCAGGAGTTAGGTGTTTCACAAGGATGTACAAGAGATGCAGTTTGGTGATTGATTTAGTCATACTAAGAATCTTTTTCTCATCACTGTGTTTTTTTGTGTTATATAAATAGACTTGTTTCGTAACTTATAAGGACAACAAGTTAGTTTCCATTCCGTAAATACAGTTATTGATCAGCAGTTTTTACACTCTAGAAATGATGAGCCAAACATCCGCATGTTTGAAGAATCTTTATCTGATCTCATGACAGATGAACAATTTCATTAAATGAAGATAAAGTTTCAGAAATCTGAAATCTGTTTGCTTGTCAGCTTGGGTTTTTTTGCCATCACCTGAGGTGTTCTCTATTCCTACTGCCCTTCCTATGCTGATTTTAAGGACTTTAAGCCAGCTTTGTCAGCCGTAATACTACCACTGATCTTCACAGCATAAGAGTACTGCGCTGTGAAATGAGGTTTAATCTTAGTGGACTTTTATATACTTGGAAATGTGTGCAGAGAAATTTAGTCCAGGAAACCTAGGGCCCAATTTATCAAAAACTTGCCTTGAAAATGCTGAAGTCTCTGTTCGTTGCTTGATTTTTTCTCATTTTTGTCAAGAAATATAACTTGCCTTTTGCATCTCCATGTCTCAGTAAGACTATTTTAATTTTATAACTCTAGCAGAGAAGACAGGGGAAATTGTTGAAAATTACTGTTCACTAGCTGAATTTCTTTTAGGATATTCTCAGATAATTCCTAATACAATTCACAGATTTTTATTCATCTTCTGACATAGCAGGTAATTTGCCAGTAGAGTCCTTTTCTCTCACGGTACAGTCCCATCCTACTCTGAAGTCAAACACCCTTTTCTGAAACAGGATAGGATGTGGCCCTGTTGAGAACTGTAACAGGATACAGTGCAATTTACCAGTTGAGCAACTGATGAAAGGGAAGTGAAAGTGTGTCTTTGCTTATCACTATTGCCAGAGTCCTTTTGGTCTTTTAAAACATGAGTGTTGAACTGCTTCTTTCTCTAAAGTAGGATATTGAAAAGTGGAAAAAAAAGAGGCAAATGCAGTGAGCAGCAGATGTGTCAATTCTTCCCACCAATGTAATGCCTGTAACAGCATTTTTCTTCCCAAGAATGCAAAGACCTCACTTTTGCCTCCACAAAAGTAGGATTATTCATTTATTTAAAATTAATATTATGAAATAATCCATACAGTGCCATGGTGGACTTAATTTTAACTTTGTTAAAGCAAAAAAAAAAAAATAAATAAAATAAATAAATAAAAAAAATCAACATTAATAGCAGTGGCTTAAAAATCTATTGCATCTTTTCTTTTTTCTTTTTTTTGGTGAATTAGTGATGCAATGTAAAACTTCTGATTTCTTCAGGTTTCTCAGCTACACCTCCTATAAAGGAACATGTCTTTTTTTTTTTTTTTCCAAGATGACAAGATTTTCTAATTGAATTGTAAAAAAGGAGTTGCACACAGACAACGAACCATGAAACTGATTATAACAGGAACAAATTTCCAGAGGGAAATTAAGTCACTAAGCAATTTAGGGAAATTAGGTCTATTAAGCAATATTATTTTTCTACAGGTGTTAACATTTTGTTCCTTTAAATGTCTTTGTTTTGTATAAAAAAGAATCAGATACAGGATACTGCATCTTACTATGCAGAGAGATCTGGCTTAGGAAGCTTTGCCTGAGAGGAGAGATGCACTTCAAATGGCAGAGTTTCCTCTATCTGTCCTGTAATAGGTTTTGTTTTGAAGCAATTTGAAAGCAGACTGTACAACATCAATGCAAAACTGTGAGGGTGGCACTTTTTTATAACTTATTAATCTTTCACTAGTATGATATTAAAAATATATATTAAATCTTAATAATTAGTGTCTCATTTTAAATCAAATGAAGTACATTAATACTTTTCGACTTCATCTTTTCATTAATTGACTTATATACCAGTGCAATTTTATGTAAGAAGAGGCATGTTGACTTACTGTAGGACTTTTGCATTTGGAATCATGTGTCTTGTCTGAAAATAGGGTGAAGCTGCCTGAATCCCCAGATCCAGCTACTACCAGGCTCCAGTTAACAGTTTACAGTCTTTTCCACTCACGTGCTCTCCATTCATAGCTTCTGTCATCCTCTCACTTGATGTGTTATTTAAAGCCAGCAGTTTCCCATGCCATGTGCCATATTTAATCATGTTATTAATAGATATGTTAATGTGTGGCTAGGGCAGAAGCCCAGTAATCTGCCTGTAACCCCAGTATCATGATTGGTGGTGGCTTTTAGAAACAAACTGAAAGTATGTCAGGATTATGCTAGGTGACATTAGTTCTTCCTAGAGTAAGGGAGTAGAGAAACTTCAAGGTGCCTTCCATTTCTTTTTAATTATTTCTTAGTACACAGATGACTTACCTGCTAGGAAAATCTATCTAAGTTCCATCCTTTCTAAAACTTTATTCATGCATACCTCAAATCATTGTCTGGAGAGGGAGGTAACCAAAGCGTACTGTCCTAGCAGCCTGGAGATCCCTTTTTCCCCAACACTATCTGTCGTGTACAATGTGATTGTATAAATGGTCATCATGGAGAAATTGCAAATGTACAACTAGACATATATATATGTTGTGTGTATAATACCAAGGATTACACAATTAATCTACTTACTTCTAGCCAGAAAATCTAGCTAATATCGATGGAGTGCTGTGTCTAGTTTGGGGCTCACAGTCACAGAGAACTAGAGAGAGTTCATTGAAGGGCCACAAAAAATGATTAAGGGACTGGAGCATCTCTGCCAAGACAAGGGTCAGTGGTCACAAATGGGATCACAGGAGGATCCTTTTGAACACAAGGAAGCACTTCTATGCAGCTGAGCCCCGGCACAGATTGCCCAGAGGCTGTGGGGTCTCCTCCTTGGAGATCTCCAAAAGCTGCCTGGATGTGGCCCTGGGTCCTCTGTTCTGGGTGTCCCTGTTTGAGCAGGATTAGGCCAGATGGACCCAGAGGTCCCTGCCAACCTCAGCCATGCTGCGAGTTTGTGTGCCTGTTCTCATCAGAGCATGTCTTATCCCCTCTCTACAGAGTGGAGACTGAAGTGTTTTCCAAGTGCCCAGTACTTTTAGAGTTTTTGTTGTGTTGTGTCAAAGATAATGTATCACCGTAAGACTGGGTGCTTGTAATAGTTTGCCAGCTTTTCAATCTTTTAAAGCAATACAAATTATCTCCTGGGTGTTATTTTGATAAATGCAAATCATGACTTAGAAATCTGTAATGCTCCCCATATACATTTCACTGGTTACAATACAGTTGCCACAGTAACAAATTAATGATTAGTAACAGTAATAATTAGATTATACAAACATCTAGAGTACCCGAGTTGATTTTGCTTTTCGTTCAAAGCTTTTATTCAAGGTTTATCATCCAAACTACATTCACTTTTAAAATTCTGAAGTATGTTTAAACTATTTCATTCTCTGACTTTCTCTTGCCCTCTTTCTAGTGCAAATGATCTACTGTAAGATCTATGGAATGCACAGATATGTGCCATGAGATATTTGCAGAGGGAATTCATATAAACGAAATTCCCTCTGTCTCAAAACTCAAATCTGCACCCAACTTTCCACACACACCCCTGCCCCCAAAAGAAAAAAAAAAAAAAAAAAAGAAAGAAAACAAAAGAAGAAGAAGAGGAAAGGGAAGGGAAAGGAGTACAGCAGCACATTGGATTGAAAAGATGCCCACTCAAGTACATAAATTGCAGCATCTTATGTCCCCAGATGTGACTACATAATTTACACAGTAAACACGAGTCAAGTTCCAAGGACCACGCAATCTGATTGGATCACAGAGTGGCTTAGGTTGGAAGGGAGCTCAAAGATCACCCAGTTCCAACTCCCTGCTGTTAGCAGGGTTGCCATCCACCAGCTCAGGCTGCCCAGGGCCCCATCCAACCTGGCCTTGAGCACCTCCAGGGATGGGGCATCCACAGCTTCTCTGGGCAGCATGTGCCAGCACCTCATCACCCTTGGAATAAAGATTTTTTCCTAATATCTAAACTAAATCTACTATCTTTTATTTTAAAGTCGTTCCCCCTTGATCTGTCATTATCAGACTTCTTTCAGTTTGGCAAGGGTACATGTACATTGAAAACTTCTCTAGTCTGTGATATTTAAAACAACCCAGTTGCTTTAAGAAATTTTTAAGCAATAATACTTCAGACAAGATGTTCAGTAAACTCTTCAACATCCACTGTTTCTGATTTGTTCTATTAGTTTAATTATTAAAAAGCTCATATTAATATAAATATTATACATAAATATGGCGTGCCTTCAGGAGATGGGGTTCAGTTCCTCTACTCAAAGGTCACTCCTTTGCAAGCCTACCTTTGCAGTTAGACTTTATAGTACAATATTTTACTTTTCATTTTAAAAAACAACCAACAAAACAAACAAAACCCCCCACTTTGTTCTCTGATGAATATCCACTGGATTAAGAGCAGTTAGGTTCTGCTTTTGGATATGCTTGTTCTTCCATCTCAGGCTTTAGAAAGAACATCTCAGTGAGTTAAGCCTTGTCTTCATTTTGTGATCTTTCCGTGACTCTACAGGACATTACACCCAGCTGAATTAAAAGCCACTTGGAAAGTCGAAGATGTTATTTTTTCTTTTCCCCCGAAGGTAGAAATGACAGATGTGTACAGTCAGTAGAATGAGGTGTTTCTTGGATGCCAATTACTTGACATTTTCTTGGAGACTTTCCAGCTCACTGATAATGATGAGTGAGTATGTATGGAGAAGGAAAAAGGTTCTTTCTCTCAGCGTAGGTAGATTCTGTAGACATGACTTTAAGCCTTGTAGAGAGTAGTAGACTAAGACTTTAATTCACAGTCTCAAGCTGCAGTTAGTCTTTTTGTGTCCAGTCACCTTTGTACAATGGTGGGCATCATCCTTACTGAAGAATCCTTTGCCTTACTAGATTCTTGGCTTAGAGTGTCTCAGTTTATCTTGCTAGTGAGCAGTTTCTAATTTCAGGTGCACACATCACAATTGCATTATATAGCATGAGATAGGACCCTTTCAAAGGTCTCTGGTCAACCTTCAGAAGGTAAAATGTAGAACCACAGTCAGAGTTTTATCGCCAGCTGGTATACATTATCCCTCAGCTGCTGAAGTACTGCAGGACCACAGGATGCTCTGTTAAGGGCACAGCTTCCATTTTCTACCTTGTTGTCTCCAGGTCAGTTGTCAAAATACGTAGGTGGCAAGTGAAGGGTACTCTTATGCTTACTCCCTGTGTATATAAGAGACTGTGCTTTCTTCTTTCTGGCACTCACAAAAGAAGAGTTGTCATCCCCTGTCAAGGAGAGGTAGGAAGCAATGCTTTCCCTCAGGCCATAGCTGAGACAGGAATCATCTATTGCTGCCAGTGTGCTTTCTGTATCTCCAGTCATCTCCAACCTTTAAAAGTATGAAATGTCATTAGAATTCCAGATACATAAACTTAGTCAAGTATTAACACTTACTGAGCCAAACAATGTTAATTTTATTTCACAAAAAATTCCCATCTTATAAATCATTAAACATTTCTGTCTCGTAGTGATTTTCTAAAACAGTACAATACTGATGTCTGTTCTTGAGCATATTAGAAGGCCTCTCTATACATTCTTTCCTTCTTATCTGTAGGAAAAAAGTGGACTTCAATAAAGCACAAAATTATCTTGTATTTGGAGGCAAATGAAAGTACTGGTGGGCCTGAGCATGGATTATGGTCTGTCTCTTACTTCTTCCCCCATGGCAAAGAGGGCTCATGAGTCCCAGTGGACAGATGCAACCATGATCCTGGCTGGGTAGAAGTGATTTAATGCTGTAACTATACTTTTGCAGGTTAAAGTACTAAGATTAGCAGTTAGAGAGCTGAACATCTAGTTCTCATGGGTTCACATGCTGTCAACAGCTTGGAAGATTTAAAACTGGCCTCTGTAGAAGGAAATGGCTGCTTCTCCTGTGTTGTAAGTGAAAGTACATGTAAGACTGGAAAAATGATTTGTTATTTATGGCAGCTTGTGTTGTTTGTGGTACCTGTGAATGCTTCTCCAGTTGAAGTTTTTATTCCTCATCACCACAGGAGGAACTTGATTCATTATGCTGTGGTTACTAGTGCACTGGGTAAGGCAGGGTGTTGTAAGGACGCAGCAGAGACCATCAGCAACTTCTGAACAGGGAAATGAAGACATATGAAGTTAATCCTTCACTGTGTTCTCAGCAAGAAAGCTATGACACAGGCTCAACTTCTTTTCCTAGTATCTTTGCTTTTTAATTTATCAAGGGGTATGTTTCCCACAGTATGAGTGAGCAACTGAGAAACAGAGTAATAGATTTGCCAAAAATCTAGAAGGAATTTTACAACAGATCAGAGACTTAAACCCAAGCTTCCTGAGTCTCTAGTGAGTTCTGCTTTTGCTTTCCATCCTCTCACCCGTGCAAAAAAATAGATACAAGATACAAGATACAACCACTCAGAGTGGATTCTGTTTGGACCTATTCTGTTTGGAATGACTCTAGGTTTACTGTTGCCAGTTTACATGTTCATGTTGCATTCAGATAGCTTTCATCTCTTTTTCTCCATTGTCTCCTCCTTGCTCCCCTACAAACATTGCATATATTCTTCTGTCATTGATAATGTTGATGTTTTAGACCTCCAAGCTTTATTTCAGCAAAGCCTATCTGTACTTATCTTGAATTCTTGGATTGATTTCAGATGCACTGTTAGGGATAACCTATTTTTTTCCAGTCTGATATTCTGCAATATCACATGCAGGGGCAAGGAGAGGAGTTAAATTTCATTATGTTCTCTCTTACATCTATAACTCAAGTCGTTATAATTATTTTTCAGAATGTTTGTATTTGATTTTTTTTTTTTCCTTTCTAAACAGAGAAAGATGTCAGATAACTAAAATGCAATGAAAAATATTACTCTCTTTAAATTCTCACTCAACTATATCACTGGACTCAAATGTTTTGAAAGTGAGGTGTTTTCAGCTGTTTTTTTCTTTTTTTTCCAGTTTATCAGAATACCCTTTTTCATTTACCCATGTAATATGCAAATATTGTGGCTTTATACTTTGTACCCATTACTAATTAAAGCCCAGAACCTGTCATAACTTTTATGCAACCTTTTTTTTTTTTTTTCAATTCTGCTTTCTCTTTCATTTTAGAGCATTCTTATTTTAATGTACCATAACTGCAGTCTCTTAATTGTGTTGCTTGTTGTGTCATCTCTCTGATGCCTGTTAAATTGTCATAAATCTGGAAAATAGCTGTTGAAGCAGGTGCAATCCACTAGGTTGATATTGGTATATATGACAGCTGAATCTAGATTTAAACTAACAGATGAACCGCTTAGATGATCTGTACTCATTAACTCAACCATAGTTTTCTTATGCAATTAACTAGGGAAAAAAATGTCAAAATTTCTGAGCATTTTCTGCTGTAGACAAGGATATCAAAGAGAACTTGACTTCAAAATCTGGTCTTGCATGTCTGATACTATCTGTCTGTATGGTAAATGAATAAACAGCAGAAATACTGAAGTATATGAAGCCATAGCTGACCTATGGCCCTGGGCACAAAAATGAGACTTTCACCTATAAAGCTTAATTTTTTTTTGTACCCCTAAACTTTGACATTGGCTGTTCCTTGATAAGGAAGCAGCGGGATGACTGTGGCCTGTGACATTTCCAAACTGTAAGTAAAACTTGTCTAAGGAGGTGCTAGACAGTAACGTTTTGACCAAAACTGTGTTACAGACAGCTCTAATGGCACAGTCATATGGGCATACAATAACTTAAGCCAATACAGGCAGAACATATCTGTATCTTTTTGAGTTCTCGGGTTCATTCCCATTCCCACTGTCAGCAGTGTCTAACTTATCTTCAGGATCAAAAGTAAGGTGGAAGATATAAACCAATCATTTTTTTTCTAGTTGTTCTATGGTAGCAGTTGCAAGTCTTGGACATAGGGAAAACCTCTTGCTCTGGAGCTTTGATACAGAGTTTTACAGTTGCTAGTGGAAAATAGGTTTATTTGGCTGTTGCTGTTGTACCTGAGTAGTGATTTACGAGGTCTTCAAGGCACTGAAAGGTTTGCCGTGGAGAGATGTAATACCAGTTATTTGGAAGGCGGAAGATCCTGTAATGTTTCACCTCCCTGTGCCGCACTGACAAGGAATATAATCCTGGAGAAAAAGGAGGACTGATTATAACAATGTCAAGTCCCAATTCTGCAGGGATAGTTGAAATCCAAACGGTACAATGTTTCAAAAGGTCCCAGAAAGTTCTTACAGAATTCAATGTCTGTCTTAATTTTCTACATTTTAAGTATAATGAATAAAGTGCCCAGAATTTGGGACTTGGATTTTGATTGATTCTAAATTTCTGATGTATTTTTCTTGTACATTTACTGATGTAGTATTTTCTGAGATGATGTAAGGGAAATGGGCCTCCACAGAAGTTGTTCTGGTGCTCAGAGATATGATTTAGCAGAGGGCTGTTAGAGTTAGGGTACTATGGTTTGGCTGCAGTTGGACTTGATGATCTTTGAGGTCTTTTCCAACCTGAGTAATTCTATGATTCTATGATTCTATGTTTGCCTTTCCCTGAACACAAGGACTGGACTCATGTGCCAGGTTCCTGATTTTAATCACCTGTCTTAATTAACTTTCAGTAACGTAGTAGCTAGTATCTGTTAATGTGGTAATCAGAAGATATTACAGTGGACAATGGGAGATGTATTCCCCTTGAAAAAAATAGTGAAGTGTGAACACTAAAATTCCTATTTTGCATCATAATTAAAATTCTTTTGGCTTATGCTGAAAACTTATATATTAGCAAAGAAAAAGGGTGATGAGAGGTGGGAAATCAATTTAATAAATTTCTTAGGAAGATGGAATAGTTTAGAGTCAGTAGTTCTAATAATCAGTACTTTAGAAAAACAGATGGAATAATGGTAAAGAAAATGAAGACGTAATTTTGGGGAAATATACGAAAGAACTGCCTGCTTACATGGGAAACCTAATTATCCATCATCCTCTCTATTTTATATGTATTTTATGACTTTTTCAGCCAATTGTTTGCAGATCAGGACAAAGCTACAATATTTCTTTTGCTCGAAAATTCTCACTGCCTAATAAGTTTTAGATGTGACCAAAGTGAATAATAATGTTTAAACAACTGTGTCTTGTTTATGCTGGTGCCTGTGGAACTTTCCAAGGCCGTGGTTAACCTTCTTTTCAGCACTGTTCATAGCATAGGTGACCGGTGAAGACTGGAATGTTGCACAGGGTGCCTTTTTTTGAGGTTATCCATATGGAGAGGGATGGGGAGAGAATTAAGGCTCGTAAAACTGTTTGTGCCTGAGATCAAAGTGGAAAAAGTGTTCCTCACCTTTCCTAGTTTCACTCTCTCTGATCATGAAGGAGCCGACCTTGGTGTTGGGGAGCTGTAGAAGTTCTTCTGCTTTCTCTCTTCCCAGCCCTTCAAATAGCCAGCTGTGAAGCAGGAAAAAACAAATTCTGAAATTTGGACTCCAGTGAAACAGAGCAGCATGTGGTCGTGAAAGTACAGCATTTGCCAGGAAAAGTGACTGCAAAAACAACTGTAGTTATTCTCTAAACTATGTCCAGGCATATTTTTCAGTTTATGGAGAAAATCTTGCTCTCCATTTTCACATGCTGAGCTTAAATAGCTTTTGTGAGACTAAGAGAAGAACAAAGAAGTCTTGGACTTACTACGGCAAACAAAACTTTTCAAGCTACCTTTATCTGCATTGGTAGGGTTATGTCCATGTAACATATCGATGGCACATCTGTGGCATTAGAGATGCTTTAGTTTCTTCTTCTTTGTTTAAGCAACTTTTGGTAACACAGATTGTATTTTATTGTACAGGGAATGCACCCCAAATAAAATTATTCATCTTATGCTAGGGAACAGTCCAGTTGTTTAAATTAATTGTTTTTTATTGAATAAGGCAAAAGGCATTACCAATTTTCCTGATAAGTTGACACACTATTTTTCTACAGTTAGTCAGTACTGATACAGCTGAACTTGCTGTAGTAGTGTAGGAGTCACTGGTGCTTTAAAGTAATGTTATTCTTATGTGTTTGATCCTGTCTTGGGGAAACTTCAGAAATGGTAATGGAAAGCTCCTGCCTGTGCCTCGCATTTTGAAAAGCATCTCTGTTTCAAGAGGGTATAGAACATATTAAAATTTAAGCACTTGCATAAATCCCAATGAAGTTCACACTTCGTATGCTTAAGATTAAACAGGTGTTAAACTCCTTTTCTAGAAAAACATAAATGTATGCTTCAGTGTTTTCTTCCTGACTGTTGTCTAGGGCAACAAGAGAGCTTTGAATATTCCTTAGCTCTTTCATTGAGAAAGGTTACATTCATAAATGACTTATTTGTCTTTCTCTTTGTTTGTGGGTTGATTGTTTTTGTTTTATCATGTGCAAATAGGACCTACATTTTACTTTTTGTAAAAAGCTTTTTCTCAGCCAGATCACTTTCTTGAGATCTTAGAAGTAAAAATCAGTCCACACAATAGAAGTATTTTTGAGTATCTCCTATGAAATCAAGTTTTTTGACCCTTCCAGTTATATAAAAAACTATGTTTTTTATTTTCATATATTCTAAAATTGATATCAGATTTCAAGGGAGCTGAGACATGAGGAATTACATCAGGCTATCAATAAATAAAATTTCTTTTCAGTTATTCTTGGTGTTGTTTTATAACAATGAATAACTTTAATCAGTGTAGTAAACAGACAGAAATTAGTATTGAGTTGTTATGGGAAATGCATTTACTTACCCATGATAAACCTTTGCTACATATTTCCCTGGAATGTAATTTTCTCGTCCTGTTGTAAGGGAATGGACTCTCCACCAACCTCCTTCACTGTGAAAGCAAGACAAGGGATATTTTCAGATGCATTTTCAGAGCTTGTCCTCATTTTAGAAGTGAGTTAAGACATACAGGCTGGGCTGTAACCTTCTATCTGTGTTCTTGAATTCTCACACTCAGAAATGGACCCAAGTTTGTTTCATTTAGAGTAGTTTCTTTAAGATTAAATTTGGACACAGAAATAAGCTGCATTTTTTCCATCTCAGTTGCTAAGAAATAAAATATTTTTTCTGTAGTTAAAAGAAGAAGGGTAAATATGCAGTGGTTAAACCCTGCTGTGCTCTGTCTTCCCACAGCTAGACTTCTCTTGGTATCCAAGACACTCAGCTTGTGGCTGAGCATGCTGTGTCTAGACAGCCTTGTAGTTCCTCTTGCAGAATAAGGGAAGAGAAGACAGATGTATGTGACCAGGCATATGTTTCTTCATTGATCTACTATAGGTTATTGATGAACTGAATACCAGCTTTAGCTTTCAAGTCCCTTTGGAAAGCAGTAATAAAAATTTTCACAGGGATGTTGCAGTGCTTTACAAACTAACCAAAGGAATTATGTCAGTGCTGAGTTAGGATGATTTATGCTTTTTTTCTCCACCTTTTCCTTTAAGAATTTGCATCCAAATAATAGTGTTTGAATACTCTTTTTATGGCAGTTCCAAAATGATGCTTCCAAATAATTCCCAGACAGCAGATTCAATACTCAGTTAGTCTAGGTCAAGACAACTGAGTTGCAAACCCTAAGTTAAACCTCCTGGCTTGCAATGACTGGCATCACGGTCCAGAAAGTATGAACTGAAGGAAAAAGAGAAGTTTGCTATTTAGAGTTGGAAGTTTCAGGAAGTTTTGTTTGTGGTTGTGTTGTGAAATAGTTTAAAAGTTTAGGAACTGTTTTTTGTTAGTTTGTTTTACCACAGGACTCCCAGATAGAACCCATAAGAAAACTGGAGACGCTCAGCATATACCTCCCTACAAACTGTAGTATTATTAATGCTGTAAAATCCCAGTGATGGTTAAAAGTCCAAGAGCAGCATGTCCCTTTTGGGGCAGGAGCCACAGAAGTCATATACACTGGGGTATTTCTCTGGAGGACAGCTGGTCCTACTGGCACAAACTAAATTCATTGGTATATCAGGCTCCTGGTTGAGTGTGGAGAGTAAAGAATTCTGTCAGTGATCTTGATCCGATTCTGACAACCTTCAGCAATCATCAGCATCTGTGAAGAATTGTAGTTTCTTGGTATGATTCACAGAGTTGATTTCTAATACACTTAATTGCTTTGGTTGAAGGATGAAAAACAGTTAATATAAGAGCAGTATGTGCTGTCTTCTAATGCTTCTCCATGCTAACTCCTTCTCACTTGTGTTTTGATCATGCCTGCCGTGCTGCTTTTCTCTTCCACTCTGGCTTCTTTGAATGACTTGAGAGAATGAATAAACCTAAAGGTTATGTACAGATAGCAAAAACCTGTATGCAAATAGTTCCTGTTAACATCTTCCCGGTTGGGAAGAACAGAGTCCTCCATTAGGACAATGTGCTTTGCACAGAGCATTGCTTTTTGTCTTTGCATAAGCTGATCCAAATCAGGAAGAGTAAAGATCTTATCAAGGCTTAACTTTGGCTCCTGTTAGTTAGCAGATGATCTTGATGATTACATAACAGATTAACATGATAAAAACTGCTACTGTAGTAGCCTAGTCCTTATGGATGTTTTATGTCTAACAGATCATATTATACAACACATACATGCAAATGATACATACAGTTCCCATTGTTATAGGTATATGTAGTTTTGTGATGATTAAAGTTGGGAGCAAGGCTTTAAGGTGGGATTTCCAGGCAAAGGTGATCATAGATTCATAGAGAGTTACACTGATTCTCTGTATCAGAAAAAAAAAAATCTTGTGGTACTGACTGAGACTTTTGATCTCCAGGTTCAGGGAAAGCACTATGTCAGCAGAACATGGTCACAGCCATTCTGGGTCAGATCAGAAGTCTGTATACAGATATGAGAGAAGTATCTGAGAATTCATGAAGCACCTGTGATACTTCTCTTGAATACTTCTGTTCTCCAAACATTTCATGTTCTGGCTTCTCCAATTAAAGAAGTCTGCCATGAATTTGAGATCCTTAAAGGGTTTCTCTGATAGGAATGTCTTTTATCTCCTCTTAAATCTGTCTGCTCCTGCAGCTGCAAAAATGACATCTCTCATTTCTATTTAAGCTGTGAAAACAGGGGCTGAGTAACTCCTAGGAGGTCATCACATGCAGATACAAGTTGTGCAAAAAGGAATAACTGATCTACTGCCATCCATTGTTCTAGAAGTGTGCTTATTCTGGCGTGTGACAATATTTGCACTATATTTAAGATCAGTCTAAACTAGTATAATTATTTTTCGTGAGCCTGGTTCCTTATGAGGTTTGTAAATTTTTGCGTAGAAATGGCAATTTATTTTTTTTTTCTTCCCATTTAAAAAAATTCAGACTGAATTTTAAAAATACAGAACAAGTATTTTATTTCTGTTATAGTTGCCTTAAATGCAGGATGAAATTCAAAGTTCTAACCATGAAGGAGTTGTTGTATTGTTAGAGTGAAAGAGATACTTCAAATTCAGAATCATTTTCCTTTTCTACCTGATTCAAACTACTTTTGCTCACTCTGTTTTCCACAAGTATGAGAGTGCTTTCCGAAAAACATTTTTAAAGCAGAATTCTCTTTTGAGTCGTATTTAAAATTATAGCCTGAATCCATCATCAGAAGACATTTCAAAGGATCTAAGAAAAAAATGAAATCTCTAATCTTTAAAATCTAGGGAAATTTACACTATGGCTGAGAATCTTTCCTTGTTGGTTCATTTTGCTGAACTGCATCCACTTGGAGTCATCTACATAAAACATAACTTTGCATCAATTGTTACAAAAGCCAATTTAAATATATATATATATATAAATCTACTTACTCTGATAGCACACGTAGTTTTTCTCCTACGTGAAATATAGGTTGGCTTATGTCTGCTGAAGGATAGTCATAGAGGACAGCAAGGAAATCACTTTCCTGACCTGTTAAAAAAGAGACAGAAAATGCCGCTTAACAATATGATAGAGTTCTGAAGGAGAAACGGGAAAAAAATGCATATGTTCTGTTTTATAGAAAGTCATAAAGAGCCTATAACTTTGGAGAAAAATGTGAAGATATTAGAAATGAAGGAAAAAAAAAAAAAAAAGGCCAGCTTGTTAATTATAACTAGCTAATTTTATGCCACTTCTAGTAAATATCATATTTAAAGGACATAATCAGTTTGAAAATATCAAGATTTATAATATTATGAGGCAACTTAGATTTGATGAATGTCTGTGTCTCTAAGTGCCTCCAGCTGCAACTCTGACCATACATTCCTTTAAGGAGATGAAGGTGTGTGTTGCATTGTTCCAGTGTTTAGCACCCCTGGTACTTTTTGAAATCATGAAATTAGTTCAGGTAAAGGGCAATGTAAGTGTAGCTATAATTGCCTATTTCCCACCACCTTTCTAAATCAATTCAATGAACAGCCAGAGGCCCTTGTTCTCTTTCTTGTGTTGAATGTGTCCTAGAGGTGGCACATGATGCTCCTTATTTTCCATTAACAAAGGGAGGCAAAATGGATGTTTTTAATTAAATCATTATGTAGGTGCAAGTCTCAGAACTGAGTTCAGAAAAGAGATAAGAAGACTTTTACATCACTCAGGATGAGACTGTGTCTTGCAGCACTCTAAGGACATGTGTTGAGTCCTTGGATTCCTGATGGATGAAGTCTTGCACTTCGGACAAAACTGACCACCAAGCATTGAAAAGCTCCTCATCCTGCAGGAGCACCCAGCATATCCTGACAGCCGGGAGATTTGGAAGTGAACAACAGTGGGTTTTATGAGCATGGTGGTGGTGAGTTGATAGTTGGACTAGATGATCTTAGTGGTCTGTTCAAGAGGAGAGTTTTAACACTTCTAGTTGTCCTTACAGCAGTGATAGTAAAAATATGTGATAAGAAAAATATTCCATATCCATCATTTAAAAGAAATAGAAAGCAACATTTTCTCAGTTAATTTTGAGTAGCTCTATGATACAGAGGCTAGCATTACACAATGCAGGAAGTCCTTTCATGTTTATATTCCAAATGGTTGTAAGTCTGTTTATTTTTCTAAGCTCTTGCCACATGTATCCTATGATACAATTAGTAAGAATCCTTATAGATATATGGGTGTCTGGAGTCTGGAGAAGACACAAATTAATTTTGTCAGCACATGCTGTGTTACTATTACATGGTTTTCTTAGTTGGTGTCACTGAATTGAAAAAAACTAGTCCAGCAACTTCGTATCACCCATGCCATGATTAGTCAACTGTATCCTATATTATTCATTGAGCTATACTGCAGATATTCTGTGCTAAACAAGCTTTTCATCATTTTCCTGTAATGCTCTAAAAATTAAGAAAAATCTCCTTTGTCTGTGAAACAGAATTTAGCGATGGTTTTTTAAAAATTTATATCCTTTCTAAGCATTCTCTTTCTGTGCTGAAAGAGTGGAAACCAAGTCCTTTTCTGCCCTCTTTCCTATTGTACGTGGTGGTTTGCATTTTGTTATGTGCTGCAGAGAACATCATCTTTTCTCAGCTATACAAAGATCTGCAGTACTTTGATTACGTTTTCATCTTTATATCTGTTTTAGTTTCATTTTTGCTTGTGAATTTGGAGGTCTGAAAAGGAAGGAATTAATCATAGGGCTGGCTGCTGCATCCATGCAACCACTTAAAATGTGTGTACTTACTTATATTATGCAAAACCTTTCAAGTTTCCCACTCCACTAACAAGCCTTCATTTTAATTGGTATTTAAATCAAACCTCACTGGTTTTTTTGGTCATGTGAAATACCCCACCACACTCTACAGTGTTTCACAAAACCCATACAAGCTCTTTTCAAAGACAAAGCCTTGAAACCTAAAGGCTAAAAAGATTACCCTGTTTCTCCACACTCAAATTTCAGTTATACTGACTGAGCTTCCTTCTAACAAAACCTCTCCTCCACAGTTTAAGTGTGTAGGTGACAGGTGAAATGGAACAGCTCAAAAGCTAGAGTGGAAAGATCGAAGCGCTGAATCATTTCCATTCAGTAAGGTGTTGTGGTTTTTTTTATTATAATTATTTGTTGTCGTTGCTGTTGTGTGTTGGGTTGTTTTTCTTAAGGAGAGAAAGATGAGTATGAAATACAAGCTAGTTTTAGATGTCTGCATGGCTGGATGTCTTTCTTTAAAGGTGTGAAACCTAATCCTGCATGCCCCAAAGTACTCAGTCAGAGGCCAGCTGTGAACAGACTACCAAACAGTTCAAGAGAGGAGGGAGAACACAGGCGGTGCATCCAAATCCTAATTCCTGCATGGTTCCAGCTTTAATGTCTGACACAAATACTGTGATTTATGGCATATCAAATCCCAGAGGGGCTAAAGGAGAGCAGTGGTGTGCCTGGGTGGCTCACTGTGCGTCTGCCATGAGGTGTGGCTGCAGAACAACACTGACATGTACCCAAATTAGATCTAAGCCAGCCAGCTCGAGAAGTGAGAGTTATGCAGGTGCAGCAGTGCACGGCTCAAAAAGGATTAACTCAATTCAAGGTCCCCAGGGTGGATAAAAGAGGCGTTGGGCTCACGACCTCTGATAATGTCTTAGTGCTACTAAGTCTTGTCAGGGACACCCACACAATATGCTTTTAGATGGAGTGCTGTCATATTTGAAGATATGCATTTTTCCTTATTTCAGAACTAAGGGTCATGTGCTGGAGGTGAGAAAGGTACTGAGCTATGCCCTGATTGCAGCTCTCAAGCTGCACAAGAGACTTACAGGTGTCTGACAAGGGCATTTGCATTATGGATCAATTTTGCAACTGCAATTCATAGAAACATATAATTGTTTGAGTTGGAAGAGTCATCTAGTCCAACTTCCCTGCAATGAACAGGGACATACATAGCTAGAACAGGTTGCCTAGAGCCCCATCCAGCATGACCTTGAGTGTCTCCCAAGAATATCTTCCTTGATTGTCTCACTCTTTCTGTTTATCTTCTTTTCTTTCCTTTCCCTTCTATTCCAGTCCTTCATTTCATTCCGCCCCATAGAAATGAGCCACTCTTCCCAATAAGTAGTTGGACTCTTATAAGTCTGTGGATCAGATCCTCCACCTTTCCTAAAGTAAAGGTGTCTCTTCTTAGCATGAGGGAAAACTTCAGTTTGATAACATCTTTTAGAGTTTGATCTGCTCAGGAAACTAAATACATACATACTCATTGGATTCTCTCAATATCTGTTTTTAGTACTGTGTTCCATTAAAAAAATATATTGTTTCCATTGGGTTTGAATGGTAGTGCTGATGCCTGTGTGCCTGACTTTAACTAGTGCACCTTTTAAGCTGTTATGAAAGTTACTGGCCTGATCGAGATTAAGAGAGATCAAAAGAACTATGCAGGCATTTTAAGCTGCCTTTGGGAGCTTAAACAAGCTCTGCATGTGCTAGATGTGTAGGAGTGCGCAAGGGGATTGAGTTCTTAGTTCCTATATGGGTAATTTCCCATAGAGATCACTATGCCATCTACATCTGTTTAGGGATATGTTCTATTTGTCATTGGAAGGAATGACAGCTTGGTATTTATGATCGCAGTTGTTGAGAAGATCAGAATAAGCACTCTTCACAAGTAAATAAATGGGTGGTTCATATTATGTGTCCCTGATTTGCCACTGTTTGGTCTTTGCTTTATCAGGACCTAGGGCTATACTGCTGCTTGGTAATGCTAAAAGCAGGCTGTATTTCCTTCCAGTATTCATGAAAACAGCTTAATTCTCCATCCTTACAAAGCCAAGTGGCACAAGTGGGTGATCCTTATATTCCCAGTATTTTGATTAGCATCCTCCTCCCACCCCCTAAAGACAATGACACTTTTTTCCCCCTCTGCACCTCTGGGGAGCAATTTACTGCAGCACTTGTCTGGCACACTGCAACATGATGAGACATATGGGCTGTGCATAGTCTCTACCCACTCACTTGCAGTTTGGGAGTGGGAGGTCAGTGGAGATTTCTCGGTTTCCGTCTCAGACACACAATCTTTATCAACCTATGGAGGGTTTTGCAATTTAATTTTCTCATTTGTGCATGCTTGGAGCAGGTGCATTAGATTTGCCCTTTGCAAGCTTGAGCTGTGAAATGTCTGTTTTTGTATACCCTTAGTTGATAAACCTAGTGACATGGAAAGATGGCCACGTACTACCTTTAATACAACTGCGCAAGAGTAAATTTCAGGTTCAGTTTTAATGTAATGTCATTATGATTTTTAGCATTTAAGAAGATGAAAATTACAACTCAAGAGAAAACAATGAGTAAAACATCACATGGAAGTTTATCAAAGTTTGTTATTTGCCATTTCCAGTGTGCCAGTTCTTTCTGAATTGGAAGGAACGTCTTTAGGAGGCCCCAGCATGTAGAAGTATTAATGTACTATATCTGTTTAATTAAAGTAATTATTGGAACTTTGGGCTAGGACATATCTAAAAATAAACAGTCTACAGGTGCCCTCCTCCTCCCACAGGGAAACCTCCCACTTGCCTGGTTTTTCTGTCAGACCAAGGAAGATGCATGACTGAATGTATCATGTATTTTGAACACCTTTTTGCTCTCGAAAGAAATTAAATGAGTCCTTACCCGTCTGCCTTGCCACATTTGTTTCTTCTCCTCCTTCTGTGGAGGCTCTTGGTGTTCTCATAGTGTTTCCCATTGCGCTCTCAAACTCCGTCAAAGCTCTTCAGAACTAAATCAAAGGAAACATTGCATTTAAACTGCAGAATAACACCTGCTGTGCCAACACATGAAAAATAACCCAGTTTTGGTGTCTCCAATGTGTTACGGCTTTACTTTTGAGAATGTGTCTCAAATTCATGTGAGAGTTTTACATATTTGCTAAACTCTCACCCCTCTGGTGCTTTTATCAGGGGAATAGCAGAAAACCACAGCTAGGGAAGTTGCTCAGAAGAACGTAATGTAGTAAAAGTTTCCATTACCAGTACCTCAGCACAATAGGAAGTCACAGCAAAGCCATGCCCGTACAGTCATTTATGTATAAAAATGTTCGTTGCTGCACTTGGAGTTCTTAATCTACAAAGAAGTTGATTAGGTTGACGTATCTGTTTTCAGCTCCGTGTGCCGTGTTGCTCTATTGCCGAGCACTAAGAATGTTGTTCAGTGCGTTTCTTCTGATGCAGTTGTGATCTCAGCAAATGTGGGCAATGCTTTTTTCCTCTTTTTTTTCTTTCCTTTTTTATTTTTTTGTTTTATTTTCCCCCCTTTTTTTTCTTCTCTGTTTTCCTTAAAAAGGAACACATTGCCCCCAAACCTTTGATCTTAGAGCACTCCTCCTGCAGTTGTGCACATTTTATCCACTGGGTAAACGTATGAGAAACTCTTTGTCAGACAGTAGTGGAACTAAAATAACGACAGGGAGAATCTATTCTCATGTACCCATTCTGATTCTCTGTAACAGTGAACAGACAGACTTACCCTTTGGATTGGAAGTTTTCACCCTGTGCATTTATATTAAGTGAAGTGCAATCTGTATTTTTCAGTCTTCTCTATTATAGATATTTTGAAACTGATTACCACCTTTGGCATGCTTTTCTTATGACAGACAAGCACCTGACAGTGATAGCTGGAGCAGTGTCTGCTTGAGAAGCTGTACTGCTGAAGTCATTGATATGTTATTATTAACTGTCTTGGAATTTGATGATACTGCTTAATACAGTGCATATTTGACATCTCAGAGAAAGTTAGATACCCTTGACAATAAAGTAAAGTACTATTCAAAGGAAAATACTTTGCCTCTAATCAAGGGGAAGCAGATCAATGCTAAAGCAGAAAGGTAGTGCACAGTCCGACTCCATCTGATTTTCAGACTTCTTTGCTCTTTTCCCAAAGGCTTTTGGTAGATGACTCTATTTCACCGACCAATTGGCACATTGTCCTTCTTGCTGTCTACATTTAGGATCAAGCTTGTGACACATCTGCAGGATGCAGCTGCACCAGTGCCTTTCTAACAAGTGACTCAAATCTGCTTCACAAGAACTTCTTCCACTGCCTGATATAAGGAGTCTACAGGCTGAATATTAGTGATAAAAAAAGTAACCTTAGTTTTAAACATACTATATTGGTACTTATATTTGAACAAAAAGTCACTTTTGATAGAATACTCTAGATTATTCTCCATTAAAATACACCTGAGTTTCTATAACTAAACCCAGAATTCATACCCAGACAGAATCTTCACTGTTCTGCAGTAATCATATTTTTCTAGTAATTAAAAAGGCAGTTCATCTCTATCTAAGCTGATGCCAAGCTGCACTTACCAGAAGCTTGTGCAATTCTGGATAGGTGCTAAACATGGTAACATGGTGATGCCCATTTAGGATTTTAACATATGTGATTATTAGTTAGATGAGAATAGTATTCAAATTTTGTGTCACAAAGAAACACAAAAATAATACAGTCCTACCTCTGCGTGCCCCTTTACTCTGGATCTCCTGGTATTTGAGGGCCAGAAAAGCAAGTCTAATGAGCAGACTTGTGGCATGCTGCTTTCAGGACCTTTCTTCATGCTCTTAAGATACATTGATAAAGTGGACACCATTGTCGGGGGTGCCTGAGTCACTTGGAAAAGTAATGTGGAGCATGTGTGTATGATGGAAAAACTTCTGAAAGTTTTACCCTGCCTGACAAACTTTCTAAAAACACGGCTCTTTTAGAATCATAGAATCACCAAGGTTGGAAAGGACCTCCAAAATGATCCAGTCCAACTGCCCACCTACTACTAATATTTCCCTTAGTATAACATCTAAATGTTTCTTGAACACCTCCAGGGACAATGACTCAACCACCTACCTAGGTAGCCCATTCCAGCATCTGACTGCTCTTACGGAGATCAGATCTTTCCTAATATCCAGCGTGAGCCTTACCTGGTGCAGCTGAAGCCCATTCCCTCTTGCCCTCTCTTGTGCTGTGATCTGAATTGCTTGCTGTCTAGTTCAGAAGGACTGAGTATGGGTAACACCATGTGCCTATTTTGTACCTCTGTAGACCACATGGAAAACTAGCTTGGCTCACTTCTACCATACAAGTTTTTGCTTTATATGACCTTGTTTCTGTCAACAAGATGGAGCATACAGCTTAGTACCGTTCATTTAGAAGAATCTGACTTACGGAAAATAGAAGTGTTACGTAGTACTTTCAGTAACAGTGAAGCGTAATGGCATTTTGGACTTTGATGTCACTAGCACGACAGTTTGCTCTGCCTCATTACATTTTCCAGGCTAAGTTTCACTGTCGCTAATTTCTACTGGTAGCAGAGTAAAATCTTGAAGGTGGCAGAGACATCAAGATGTTCTCTAAATTCAAAGCAGAAAAGTTCAATTAAAAAAAATAAAATAAAAAATGAATGGTTGGGCTTCTGCCACTGATGTGCTAATCTAAAGTGATTAAATGGAAAATGACATTTCAAGCCTGGGTTTCCCACCATGGGCACTTGTCATTGTGTGTTTGGGCAGAGCAAAGGTGTCTTCTGTTCCATTAAAGGTGGTGGAGTGAATGTCCCAAGCTATGGCTCAACTGTCAGATATTATACAGTGCTATAGAAATGGAAGAAATTGGAAGCTGAGCAGGGAGAAGGTTGTTTCTACTTGCATGCTGGCAGTGACACATCACTGTTTTTAGGGTAGCAGCATATTAATTTGTGTCCTTCTTATTTCTTAAGCAACACTGCACAGAAGTCTTAAGTACATAGTAGATATTAATGATTTAAGTAGTGTGTGCTTGTATTAACAGCTTAACCTAAATTAATTGTATCACTTTATGATAAATCATATGATGGTTTTCTAAAATTCTGAGATGCTCTGCAAAAATAGACTTAACAGGGAACTGTAGAGCATCTTGTTGCTGAACTCATTCTTTATCATTCAGGTAAATAGTGGAGCAATGATAGTTTTATAGATTACATTCTTTTGAAATATAGACAATCTGTTCCAGGGCTTGCTGAGGTTGGTATACAAGTAGAGGCTGCATCCCTCAGTTGTACAAGCAGATAATTGTGCCAGACCCAAACAAAATTGCTCACTGACAGCTGTTTGGGAAGAACTGAGGTGAGGTGATTGGTTCCAAACTTACCTTGTTGTAGCAACCCCAAATCAGCACTGAGGGGTACAGCTGTTGGGATGCAAATCAAGCCCAGATCTACCTGCAGGTAGAAGGTTGGCTCTGACAGCTCTCTGGCCACCTCCTCTGGCTGGAAAACCTTATTTTAACCATTAAGACTACATTTTTAGTCTCCCAAGCTTTGGCCCTTTGAATTTGTGCACCTTAGTGAAAGTGGGTTGCTGCAGCCACAGCAGTTTGCAAACCCACTAGTACTGCAATCTAGTGGGCTTTACTGCTTTATTTCTGTAACCAAACGGAATCCAAAGAAACATCAGCAGTCCCAGTTCTGTTTTGTGTCTTCTTTGTTAAGGGCAGAGCTCTTGGCAAATATGAAACCATTCGAAATCTTACTGACCTAAATCATGCCTCCCAAAAACCGGCTGTACAGTTTGCACCTTCCGTTCCTGCAAGCATCACATGTAGTAATAATTTCCTCTCACATAATCTGTTCTCTGAGAAAATGTGGCTTTGTAGCTCTTAAATGGCAGAGCATGGAGGAAATTCCATTGCTTGGTAAGGATTTTTTTCAAAGTTATATTTAAAATGATCAAAGGTTAGTAAACATAAAGAAACAGAAATTATAAGAGAAGTAAATAAAACCAAAATATAAACACCCAAGAAAAGCAGTTCCACAGGTAATACTGCAGACTAATAAAAGGAGGAAATATATCATTCTTGATAAGTTATACCTTGTTTTATTTTTGTTACCTGATTTGACATCTGTACCTTCATGGTCTTAGAATACAGTTCTCAATAATGCCCACATGTAAAATCTGAATTTCACTCATGTTGGGTTTCTGTTTGTTTGTTTTCAGAGGAAAAGAAAATAAAAAGCTCTGATTTAACAAATTGAATTTTCTACATGGATTTCCTTTAATTAATCATTAATTAAAATTAGCATCCTTTCAAGTTTTAGACACTTGTATTTTTGTCATAGGAAAGAGAAGGGTAATATCACTATCAAGGCAATTCATGTGCAAAATTGTAAATACTCTGAAATGACACAGTAGTACGACATCATGCAAACTTTAAACCCTATGAGGAAGAAGCCCACTAATCTGTCCATGATATTTCTCATATTTTGTGTGTTAGTGAGCTGCATTTTGCTGCACCATGAGGTCCTATGCATCTCTCCTAATCCCAGCTTTCAGTAGAAACTGAACTGTAGAAATGTAAAATCATTAAGGTTGGAAAAGACATCTAAGATCTTCTAGTTCACCTACTTCTAGTCCCTTCCATGTTTAATACCAGTCCTTATGAAAAGGATTAAGGCAAGCTTTTCTACTTCTACCTTAGGTGGTACTCAAAATCCATGGTCTGAATGCTGTAATTACTAAAGAAATAAAGTACCCCTATACATAGAAAAGGAAAGAAAAATAAAAGAAAAAAAGGAAAAAAAAAAGGAGGACTTGATCTGGTCTGCAGATAATCTGAAATTAAATTAATTTTTACCTTCAAATGCTAGGCATGATACTCCAGGTTGTGGTATTTCTCAAACAAGCTGTAGTCACAACACTGCTCTCATGCTGCCAGTAAGGGTTAGCTGATCAAGCTAAGGAGCAGCCAGGCGAATGAGTGTGTTGTGAAGTTCACACTGTCATGTAGAGCAGCATTTGCCAAACAGGCCACATACTTCCTCTCTGAGAAACAAGGAAGGCACAAAGTGTTTGCAACAGATGAGGTTTCTGATGCAAGTCACTACTCAAGAAACTTCTATCTATGGGTTGAGAGAAATATTGCTTCAGAGCTGGTTGAAAACATGTTAAACAAAATAGCGAAATAACCTTTTTTAAATTAATTGCACAGAAATATTTTTTTTCTTTCTTTTTCTTTTCTAAAACGTATTTGTTCAGTAAAGTTCAGTTCAGTTGTTTATTTGATCTTATTTGATTTTCCTAGCTTGTTATTTTCTTTTTTTCTTTTTCTTTTCTTTTCTTTTTTTTCTTTTTTTTTTCCTTTTTGTTTTTTGTTTTTTGTTTTTTTTTGAAAGACAGGTGAAGGTAGTAAAAAGGTACTAAAGTTCTAAAGTTTGTCTTTCACTCTTATTGAGCCTGAACAGGAATCCAAGGTTTGCTTTATTCTTTACTCTGTGCCATGAAACATTTCTGTCTGCAAATACTTGAAGCCCAGCATCAGACACAGACTAAAAGCCTGTGTGAGAAGCATATTTTCACATTAGTGTTGTGTAAAGCCAAGCAGGAACCACAGGACCTCTTTCATCTCAGTGTCTTAGATGGGGAAACCAGGACACTCTCTTGTTCATCAACCTATCTAAAGCCACTCAGGCACATAGTACTGCAGAGTGAATGAAAAAGTCAGAGTGACATATTAAGGTTTGCTTTTATGGTCTAGGTATGCCTTCTGAAACTCATAGAAGTTACTTTGTGTGGTAAATTAAAACAAACACAAACCCAAGAAACCCAGCATACATGCCCAAGAAGAGGTCTTGCTTCACACAAGAAACTCTGAGTAGAGATGTGCAATGTAATACTCATCTAATGATGAAAACTGAAAGTGGACACATGAGGGAACTGTTTTGTAAAGCATTATTGGAACAAGGAGACAGTGATTAAATTCTGAGGTTTGTACCAAAATTTAGAGGTAACTACAGGAGAATGTCTGTTCTTTATGATTGACTGTGCTAGCAGTCCTCTCCTTGGACAGAAAAGTGTTAGGGAAATTCATAAGTAAATCAATCACAGAATTAAAAAATCTTAAAGATTGGAAAAGACCACTGAGATCATAGAAACATGGCATGCACTTTCCCTAATAGCACTCCCCAAATGGACACATAATATCTCTGGAAATACTAATAGAGCAGAGTTTGGGCAATGTCTGTGCTGAAGATGGGAAAAGGCTGGGCAGAACTCGGCCTTTTCTTAATGCTTCTCACCCATGCATGCCTTAGGCTGGCTCTGATTGTCTTTGTGATTTTATAAGAGATGAAGTTAGGAAACTGTTTGCTTGTGCTCCATTGGAAACACTGGAAATCACATCCATGGTTTGTTTCACACAAGAACAGATAAGTTTGTAGTGAAGGAAGGTAGAAAGAATTCTCCATTTCCAAATTACTTTCTGTTTCTGGAAGCTTTTTACGCTTGTGGGATAGTGGGAGCCACTTTATCCTTTTAATGAGTTCAGCTACTTGGTTTTAAATTGTAATGATAAAGTAATATTTGCTTTTAAACGGAACTTAGGGGGGGCCTTACATATTATCTTAGAAGTATTTATATCCTCTTATTCAAGTCTCTAGCTTGAAGCAGGCGCTCAGTGAGTCACGTGAGAGAAGAAAGCATTGCCTTCGCAGGGCTGCACCTATCACAGGGGTGAGGGATTTGGCAAGAATCATGTCTAAACAAGGAAACCTTTAAAAGGATATTTTTAATGGAAGACAGAGACTCTCTCCTTGTTCCCCTTCCTCCCTTTTAATCTGAAAATCACAGTTGTAATAGATGGCTAGGGCAGAAAAAAATACCGATCTCCCCTTTCATTGCTAAGCGAAACTGCTGATCTCCTATCACAGTATGTGGACTAGCACTTCCCACCAGTCTGCCAGAACTTCTTCCTAAATAATTCTTCAGCTTTGATAGAGGTCCTCTGAGGTGGTCCCAATGTTTTATGCTCCTCTAGGTTCTTTAGGACAGACTTTGAAAGCCTGGAAAAATGGCATTAATGTCTTCACACGCAACCTTGCAATCTGCCTACGTGATGAGCCTCATGCAGAATTAGATGTATAACAAAAACCAAAGATCCAGAAATACAGCCCTGCATAAAAACAACAAAAAAAGTTTTTTGGTTTTTTTTTTTTAGATGACCCTAAATTGAAGACCCCTTCTGAGAATATCTTAAGTCTTTTGAAGAAAAATTATTAAATTAATCTTGGAAAGAGGAGTTAGTGGTCAGTTTGTTGTAGCTTGCTTTAGTTTTGCAGCAAGAAAGACAGGATACAGAAAGCCTTTTTAATCTGGCATTGAAAGCAACAGAAGCTATTAACTGAAACTGAAGACATCCTCCAACAGAAGGAAGGTGCCGTTTTCTGTCAGTGAGGTGATTATTTCCAGGCTCAAGCTGCACAGGAGAAGATTGTGGTGTCCATTTCTTGGTGTCTCTGAAGCCAGCTTAGATGCTCTATGGAAGATCAGATTTTAGCTAAATATGAGCCTCATTTTAAGTGATAGGAAGCACTGGAGCTCAGCAGTCAGGAAATGGAAGAGCCCAGCCATTCCGGAGGTCAAAACAGATGGTGTGACTGATACGACTGGCTGTGAAGTGCATGCGTGGAGAGCCCCTAGCTCTATGGGGCTTTAACAAAAAAAGATGGGAAAAGTAGGGAGCATCAGGACAATTCATTCATTGGACTATTACTATTAGATATTTTTCAGCCTCACTTTCTGAGTGATGTTTACCAGTACTGCATTGTCCATAG
Source organism: Coturnix japonica (assembly GCF_054131305.1). NCBI lineage: Eukaryota > Metazoa > Chordata > Aves > Galliformes > Phasianidae > Coturnix > Coturnix japonica. The sequence continues at coordinate 7,164,386 of NC_140664.1, read as the reverse complement.
CCTCTAGACATATAGAAAGCCTGCTCCAAAGCCTGCAGCCTTACAACCATGCATAAATATGAAGGGAGTATGCGTACCAAAGAGATCAACCTCAGTCAAGCAGGGTTTGCAGTTTCGAGTCAGGCTGGAAAAAATAAGAAATGAGAATGTGTAGAGAGGAGAGAGGTCCGGGGGAGTTTACAGTGCTGATGGTATCTAATTGCTGCAAAGTTTCTAATAGTCAGATCCACTGTGAATCAGTTTTGAAAAACTTTGCATGAGTTTTGAGAATAAATAAGGAATTAAAATGCTGCCTTGCAACGTGTATGGCAAATTGTTCTTTCCATTTATATTCTTATTTATTACCTCATTGGAGATAAATAATAGCAAGGGATGCTATTTGTCTGAGAGCTCTAAACTGTGCGATAGCTGAAGCAGATACAAATGGTTAGAAGTGCTCAACAATTGGTGGGACAGTTGGGGCAGACAGGATAACATCTGTGCAGATCTGTGAAATATGATGATCCGAAGAGCAGTCTGTGAGATAGACCAGCCTCAGTTCAGATGATCACAGCCTGACGTCAAAACAAGAGCTCATCTTCAAGCAATACTGATTTGATTCATCAGCATTGTGAGCTGCAACATTTCCTAGCATCTGAATGTTTACTATCCAGTGTAACCACTAAATATGGAAAAAATAAAAAAAAAATTAAAAAAAAGAAAAAAAAAGAAAAAAAAGAAAAAAAAAAAGCTTGCAAATCTGATGGTTGCTGAACTAAATAGCACTGAAAGCTTTGCCTTCAGTTTGCAACACTGTCACTTGTAACACAAAGCGCTACGGCCCAACACTTCACAATGCTCGCTCTAATCCTGTGAATGTAGAGGAATTGTGGTAATATTACTGTTTGGGATTGCACAATTTAGCTGCAGCTACTTTGCAGAAGTTCAGTACTGAATGCTTTTGTCTGGTTGTTCTCAAAAATGTCATTAGAATTTCCTATGATCATAGTGGGTCAGTCCATATGGATAAATGAGAAAAGAAGTGATGCTCACATAGGAAATACCCCATGGCATCATGGTGACACATTTTCATGATCTAACAGTATATCGTATTGTTTAGAGGTTTGCTTACAAAAACTGTACTGTAGGTACAGTAGGTACGGCTGTTACATTTAAATGTAAGTTTTTAGTTCTTGTGTTTATGGATAGATGAGAATTCCTAAAGAGTTAAAAATCAGAGGATTAACAACAAGAACAGAGTGTTTGTTATTTTTGAGCTGATCTCATGAGTCCTGTTTTCCTGATTCATGATTCTGCCATGTTGGTGGAAATAGGAGTGAAAGCACACAACTCCTTTATCACTGGTCACTAGGAACAATCACCCAAAGAAATTATAGTTTTATGGAAAAAGAAAACTGAGAAACTGAGTACAACCATCATCTTATGTGTCTTGAGCCTGCCTCTAATGTGGTTACAGCATTTATTTCTGCTTAGTGTGAAAAATGCTGACTGAAAATGAGGAAATTTAATTCTGGGCAGTCTCCAGCTTCTTCTATCACTTATTTGTTTCTGATTTATTTATCTATTCATTTTTTTAAATGAGGATACAATGAGCCTAACTTGTGATATGAATTTGAAAACCGGAGAACTTGGATGTTTTTGGTTGCTTAAATTCCAAGGTAAGAGGAACCTTGTTTTCAGAGCCTGAAATTCATTTCACATGCACCGAATGGAGGCAGATGTAATGCTATTGCTTCCAAATACTGCTTGAATAATGTCCCATACTCCTCCATGTCCATTCCCAATGAAAATTAAATATGAATAACAGTAGTTGGACACCATATCTATTTCAAATACCAAATTCAATACATGCTTCCTGAATAAAAAAACAGACTAAGAAAGTGGATATTGCCATGTGAAATAGAAGAAAAACATAAGTAGAACTTGTAAGCCTGCTCTAACCAATGAGGCAAAGAAGGGAAAACATCCACAGCTCAAATAAGCCTCTAAACAAGTCTTCTTCCCTTTGAACTCCCCTCACCCTGCAAACATATTCACAGATATTTGGGCATTTTCTCTTAAGTGTAGAACTTGGACCATGTGTTGTGCTAGCCTATATGCATCCTGTCCTATGAGATGAAGATAGGCCTGCTCCAGCTTTTAGTTCTTCCTCCACAGAGAGAACAAGTTGGATAGAGCTTTTGGAAAAGCTTCTGGTCTAGGGGTGGCTACCTATCTCTAATAAGGGTGTAGGAACAAGATGATTTTTAGGGTCCCTTCTTACCCAAGTCGTTCTGTGATTCTGTGTTTCTATTACCTCTGGGAAACTTCTGTCAATCACCGTTTGGCTCAGTACTTGGCCCAACAGCACCTTTTGATTTGTAGAGATCAGAGAGGAGGGGAATTTTGCATAGCTTTCAAAGCCCTTGAGATGTATTTAGAACTAAGCACTTGCTAGGAATCTTTGCTTAGTCACTGAGTGTTTGGACTCTGTGTGGTACCTTTACTCAGTGCTCAATTTAGCCATCAAATTTAGCCTTTCAATAAGTAATTTCTTCCACCTTCAAAATGTGGGAAAGCTAAGCCCTCTCATTGTTTAATTTTAGTTCTAGATTTTTTTCCTGAATGCTACAGATGTCTTGAGACTTATGTTTGAAAAATTCATGCATGTGTTTTGTGCAAACCAAGTTCTAATTTCATTGCTCTGCCAAGGAGGAATGCAATTCCTTGCTGCTCATGAAAATCAATCAAACTACTGTTCTGGGAGAAGACAACATGAGAAGAATATTGTCCCTTTTCTAGTCTCACCCATCCCAGTTCTGGTGAATGTGCTCTTCTGAAGGCCAAGCATAAATTCTGCATCCTGGGGACATACCCACATACACAGATGCTCTCATCAACGATAAATTTATTTCTCTTTCATCATCAACTGAGTCAGTGCACCTAGTCAGCAGACGGCTAATATTGTGCCTTGTAAATACAAAATAGGCCACAAGTCCCCTGTGAGCTTGAAGTCCATTGCTGACTCATGTTCTTATTCAAAATTGTGGTCAGAAGTGAGGAATAAGACCAAGTAGTATCTTTTCATTTTCAGCTCTGCTGTAATTGGGCATAGACATGACACTTTCAGTGCCCTAAGACCCACTTAAAATCTTAGCTTTTCCTTTGCTTGTCTGCAACCACCTGTAACTCAGATATTAAGCTAATAAATAACTATGCTTGCTTCTGTGATTGCTTAAAAAGAAAGAGAGAAAGGGGAACCTTTCAGAAAAGCAGTAACACTAGAAATATTACATACTCCAAAATAAAACCACTGTCTCTGCACCCAAACAATAACCTCTTTTTTTTAATTCTTATTTTGGAAACCAATTACTCCAGTTGTGAGCAACGATGTCCGATTAGTACCAGTGGATCTGCTTGTTTGAAGTGTAAAATGTTCTGGTTGCTCTCTGGACTGAAAGATTTGAGACAGTTTCTAACTGAGGATTTGTTTTTGCTTTCTGTTTCTTTTTAACGTGTCCTCCTTTTTATGCTTTTTCCGTCATAAAGTTATGCTTTGAGCATATTCAGTAAAAAGTTAATCTGTTCAATAGATCAAGGTCTTTCACATCATGTGGCTATGGGCTTTTTTTTAGAAGACAGAAGCCCTTCTTAGCAGTTGATACAGTAAATCTCTGGAAATTAGTCATTTGAACCATTTCAAAGCTATTCCAGCCTTTCCATTCTAGGTCAAATCTTATTGGATTAATGCTAATTTATTTCCGTTTTAAATCGTTTTTGTTACTCAATAGTGTTCTGCCATTAAATTATTTCCCTTACTGGCATAACAATAGGGAAGATCAGAAAAGACTCTGGGTTAAAGACTGGACTGTAGCCATGCGCTCTGATTTTGATGTGTTCTGGATCTGGTTAATCTTCTGCAGCTTAAATTTAAGGATTATTTTTAGATTAACAGCTAATGTTTTGCCACTGTTAATCATTAGTCCTGGAAGATAAGCCTAAGACATAAAGATCAAGCTCGGATCTTTCTGTTTTATTGTTGTGTTGTTTTTTTGTGCTTTTTTTTTTTTTTTTTTTTTTTTTTTCCCTGGAGAAATGGGCCCATGAGAACCTAATGATGTTCAATAAGGCCAAGTGCAGGGTACTGCACTTGGGTTGGAGCAATCCAGGCAATTATACAAACTGGAGGAAGATCTCCTTGAGAGCAGCCCTGCAGAGAAGGACTTGGAGGTCCTGGTTGATGAGTAGCTGGATGTGAACCAGAAGTGTGCTCTTGCAGCCCAGAAGGCCAGCTGTGTTCTGGGCTGCATTAAAAGAGGAGTGACCAGCAAGGAGAGGGAGGTGATTTTCCCCCTCTACTCAGCTCTTGTGAGACCCCATCTGCAGTACTGCATCCTGGCCTTGTGCCCCCAGTACAGGAAGGACATGGAGCTCTTAGAGTGGATCCAGAGGAGGGCTACTAAGATGATCAGAGGGCTGGAGCACCTCTCCTATGAGGAAAGGTTGAGGGAACTGGGATTGTTTAGCTTGGAGAAGAGAAGGCACCGGGGAGACCTCATTGTGGCCTTCCAGTACTTGAAGGGAGCACATAAACATGAGGGGGAACATCTGCTTGTAGGTGGATAGTGATAGGACAAGGTGGAATGGTTTTAAACTGAGACAGGGTTAGATACTAGGAGGAAGTTTTTCACACAGCAGGTGGTGATGCACTGGAACAGGTTGCCCAAGGAGATTGTGGATGCCCCATCCCTGGAGGCATTCAAAGCCAGTCTGGATGTGGCTCTAGGCAGCCTGATCTGGTGGTTGGCAAACCTGCACATAGGCTTTTGTTCCTGTTACCTCGGTTTACAGCTCTTCTCACTTCTTCTTGTACTAGCGATCATAGAGTTTCTAGCCAAAATTTATTTACAGTCAATATGAGTATTCAATGACCACATGGTCTTGTATTAGCATGCCCCATCTCAGTTCTTGTTTTTAAAATTTAAGCAAGCCAAATTCTTTAGTGCATTCTCGAAAGATGAGCTTTCCACTTCCTGATGTGCCTCACAGCAAATTCTTTGTATTTGCTCCTGTTTGAATGTGTCTCCGAGCAAAATTTTTAGGGAAGTTATTGCATAGATGGGACTCAGATGTATACATGATGTAGAGACTTTTCAGAGGGCTTCTTGAATGACTGTGACAGAGCTAAGAAACAGCCAGAGCTCTCCTTCTCCTTGCTTTGATCATTAGAACCTGCACCTTATTTTTTAATACTAGTGTTCTGCATTTCACAAGGTGTTTTTGGTAGGATGTCTTGACTAATGCCGTCTTTCTTTTCCAGGGAGGTTCAGCTTTTTCTCCAGCGTCCATCATCACTAAGAAGAGAGCTCAAGCCCAAGCAGCAGTCCTGGCTGATGATGTGGGATGCCCCTCATCCACCAGTGAGGAAATTGTGGCCTGCCTCCGCCAGTTGCCTGCTCGTGTCCTCAATGATGCACAGACTAAGGTACACTATAGTAATGTGTATGCCATTATGAGAGGAATCAGCAAGAGTTTTCCATTGAAATAAAGCTATTAGGAAGCATTAAAAAACAAACAAACAAACAAACAAAAACAACTAAAAAAAATTGGGGCTCAACCCATGTGAGGAAATGGACTGCGCTTGATTGTTTCTCTAGAGGAGAAACTTGTCTCTGTAGTTTCAAGAATTGAATTTATTCAGAAAAAGGAAATGGGGGTGGATGTCCACACTTTCTTAAATGGGAAGCTTGTGAAAGCTGCAATACAGTTCTAGAGATGGATCCTTTACCTACAGCTAAAAACATTCACTGGCAATACATTACCCAATCAGGACTGTCAGAGATCCAATCTCTGATGAAAAATAGCATTTTTATGACTATAAGACCATGAATTTTCTTGGCCAGTTCAGCTCACTTCTCATATTAAGAATGTCAACAAAGGCACTGCTTCTTGCGATGGTGAGATTGTACTTATATCAGCAGATCACTTGTTCACTACAGCTCAGTTCTCTAAAGCAGAAGTAAAACAGAAAAGGTAAACTATTTCATTGCACTATTCTTGTTTTTTTCTTCTTCTTTTTTTTTTGTAGCTCCTCGCGATAAGCGGCCCATTCCAGTACTGGGGTCCAGTGGTAGATGAAGTTTACCTTCGGGAGCCTTTAGCTAAAGCCCTGCAGCGCCCTCAACTTCAGAAAATAGATCTGCTCATTGGAAGTGCTCAGCAAGATGGATTGATCAGCAGAGCTAAGGCAATTAAGGTAGGAAGGATAAAGCAGACTTTTTTTTATTAACATGGCTAATTCAGTCTTTTTCATGCCAACCTTTTTCTGTGACCTTTTCTCTCCATTGCCCATAGGAAATAAATGCTCCTGAACAGGTATTTCTAAATAAGAACTTGGTATGGATAACATTAACAACTGCCTGATTTACAGGCTCAGATTTTGAGCTATAAATTGGTGAAATCAAAAATAATTGGGTCAATGAAATACTTTGAACATAAGTCCTCAAAGCCATGAAGATCCTCCTGGAGGACTGTACTTCTTCTTTGGCACTTCTGCTCTTGGGGCAGCATATTAACCTCATCTAGTTCAGATACACATCTCTACAGTGGGAACTGCAGCACTTCCCATTTAGCACTGCTAAATTTAAACATTGCAGAATGCTCAGATACATGTTAAGAAATCAACAGGATTATATCAAACACCTAAGAGAACTAAGTTGCAATCTTTCTGTGACACTATGGATTTAATGGAAGGTAAATACTAGCTTCCCTTTTCAGGTAGTCCACAGCACACAGACCTGCTTGCTTCAGAATTAATGATAAAATAATCCCTTTGGATTATCAAGACTTTGATCGACTTGAAGAAAGCTGATATTGCTTCTTTAGTCTTTGTCAGAAGTTATCTGCTGTTATTTCATGTGCCCTTCTCTTTTGAAATCAATTAAAAGTGGAAGTCAGGCACAGTAAGTGGGTTGTGATCCTGGAGGCTGCAGATACTGATCTGGACCCTGTCAGAAGGGAATAACCCTCAGTGACCAAAGTACAATCATGTGATAAAAGTAGGAAGTAAAATTCTTTCCTTTACCACTACTTCCATGTATGACAGTTGCTTGCAAAACAGAAATGAATTTCCATGCTGAATTGAAAATGATGCACCAAATCAATCATGATTTCAGAAAGTGAAAAAAAAAAAAAAAAAAAAAGAAAAAAAGAAAAGGTTTTAACTCATAGCTTGATAATAAAATCTTTTGTCTTTAAAAAAGAAAATCTGGGATATCTTTGGTATTTTTTTAAATAAAGACTTACAGAAAATAAGACTGGAAGTAACTCAGTAAGCTGTTACAACTATAATCAGTGGTTGTGCTCACCTTAACCTGAGAGACCTGTTTTAAAATCCCCTTCTGCTGAAATTAGGAAGGAACAAAAGGGTTTAACTGTCTTTACTTAGGAGGATAATTAACTTCTTTATTAGTTATTATAATAGTATCTATCTCACTTGGTGCTACTGCTGTAAGTTAGATTTCATCTCAGCTTCAGAAAACTCTCAGTATTCACTGTAAGTGGTTATGTTTTGATTTCTCCATTTGACTTTCTTGAGCTGTTTCCTTGTATTTACTGAGAAGTGATTTTTATTTTAATTCACATTTTCCTATTTCTACCTTCCTATGTCATCAGGTTTTGAGGGGCTGAGTGAGTATGACTGTTCTGAGCAGTCTGTTTTCATATCTATCTTCAAATTGCGCTCTTAAAGACACACTACCTCATTTTTCCCTTATCCACACAATTAATTCATTAATTTCAAGCCAATGCTAGCATTGCCTCCATCGGTGAGCTATTTAAGGACCTTGAGAGTTGCAACCAAAGTCAGATGATAAAATCCCAAATTGGCCACAGACGCATTTAGCCACAGTGGAAGAAACTAATGCAGGTGGTGGTTGTTACTGTTGGTGCTTTGTTTCCTCTGTCATAATGACATGGTCATCCTTGATATGCACTAACTCTTCTCTACCCACAGCAAAAGGAGAAGAATTTGAGACACAACACACTGTATTCCACTCTCCTACTTCTGTAATTTGAGTGCTTCCCTTGAGGTATTTTTTACTTAGATCTCTCTGGCAACACTCAAAGCTATTCTTACTGATATATGCTAAGGAAGGTGGATGGGCTTGGCTGGTGGATGGAGCACTTAACTCAGAGAAACAAGGCATGGTTCCTCATTTGTCTCTTACTACAACAAATATTAGCTGTTCTACAAAGAGGGGACAGAACCTCCTAGGTTAAAGTAACCCTCTCTTAATCAAGATTGTAACGATGAGTAAGTTCACCTGCAATTTGATATGCTCCAATTCTGTAATGAAAAGAACCATGTAGTAATCTGGGTAGATAAACAGCACAGCTAGAGGGTTCTGTAGCAATATACAAAGTGGGCAAAGTCCTTCCTTTGCTCCTCTTTTAGAATGACTGATGTCTTTAATATTGTAGCTGGTGAGGAGACTCTTTTAGCCATTTTAGATGCAAGGAAGCTTGAGACAAGCTTATCACATCAGGCTGTAGATTCATATAAAAGTTTTAGAAACTCTTAGAAGTCAATGAGACCAAAGCCTCTAGACTGCAATTAGAGTTGAAGATGGTAAATGCAGTTTGTACTACATTGTTCTGCAGGGCCTTACTGAAATTTGGCTGTATTGATTGCCTCTGTACTTCTGCTGTAAGACTATACTTATGACTGTTCAGACCATTACCGTTAAAAATGAAAGAGAATGACAGAAAGCACACAAGAAAGCAGTTCTATGCTAGCAAAACATTTCTGTTTGTTTACCATTAAAAGCTGAAGTCTCTTGATGATGTCTATATCAGACATTCATGCTCAATGTCTTGCCCATGCTAGTGACCGTTTTATGGCATTCACCCGAATGCTTATTCATGTGAACTCAGACAGATTTACCACTTCCTGGAGCACTACATACTCATCCCCAGTGCAGCCATCTTATGGTTGAGTCTAAGTGAGAAACAAAGCAGGGTTTGTTTAGGGAACAGCAAGTGGAACCATAATGCATTATGATGTGGCATATGGAGCAGTTAACTCTGAATCCGTTATCACAGTTCCCATGACAGACCTTCAGGGATATTAGCTGCAAACAGTCACAGATTAGAGCAGCTGAGCAGAAACCTCTAAAAATGTTTATTTCAATTCCCATATGGGCAAAATTGTGTCCCTGTGCTATATGAGATGTTCAGATGACAGGATCCAACAGTTCCTGTTGGCATTAAATGTACAGATTCACTCATGCTGATGTGTATCTGTGGTTAGCCTGTACATGTGTGTAAGTCAGTACAGCCCTGTTGATGTCCTCCATATGTTCTATGCCTACTGCTTAATCTCCTTGTTGCAAGGACTGTCAACTTTCTTTTTATTGGGAAGATTGAGAATGCACTTTGTATGTTTTCTTCCCTTTCCTTCCCATTTATTTGGCTACAGAACTCAGAACCAGGACATAGGAGAAGAAATAAATAGAAATATACTCTATTTACCCCAAGTAAGCAACTGAATCTAAGCAGAGCAGATCTTCCATCCTACACTATAATACAGTCAGTTAATTTCTTCATGGGTAAAGACATTTAGCTACATGCAACAGATGGCAGATAAGCATATATTAGCTGCAATGACCTGGTGAGCAGCATTCTGATAAATGCCATCAGTGAGGAGAATGGGCTGGTATAAACTCTTTACTTCATCTTGCAGCTAGTTGGAGTAATTGAAACACTGCTGAATAGCTGGCAAGGTCTTTCAGCATCTTTTGTGATTAAGTTTATCAGAAGACATTTAAACCTGACGTCTCTGTACAGTCTGTTAGCATTATCACTACTCCAGTTTCTCAAAAAATTACATTTTTGCCCTGTGGAAGATGTAAATATTTGTTTACCAACTGCTGCTCTTTCTTTTTAAATGAAATACTGGACCAGGCTCATTCAAATGCTCCAAAAGCCGTACTGCAGAAAGAACAGTTAGAATTTTTTAGTTCATTCTTTAGGCAATGTTTATGACTGCTTTGCATCACCAGAGCAGTGGAAAGCAATGTGTCTGCTGTCTTTATGTTATTACCTATTTATTTTAAAAGTATTGAAAACCCCACTACAACTCAGCCTCTTTAGCGGCTGGCAGTGTAAATTGTTTTACATAATGTGCAGCTGTTTCTTCTAATCAAGTAGCAGCTGTTTGAAAATTGTTCCTTGACCATATAATTTCTAATGGGGAATATTTTTTGACCATGGAAAGCTGGTCAAATTGAATAAAATTCTGAACAATTAAGATATGTTGTCTTTTTAATGTTTCATGTGTTTTGACTGTATTGTTTTGATTAGTGCTATCATGTTAAGTCAGATGTTTAAAATACATTTTATCGTAGCCAAATCAACGCGTGAAACATCGTATTTCAAAATGTGCCATGTTAGTGCTGGTTGAAACTCTCAAGATGTTTTACAAATGCTAGTCCTGTTTTTATCTGGTTCTGCCTCTGTCAGTTGACTCATCACATCGCACGGACCCCACTCAATTAGCACTGATGGCTGAGAAAGGTCACCAAAAATTTCTAGGGCATTTTGAAGATCACAGAAACTAGTACATAAGCACAGTAAAAACCTAGAAGCAACCACACTGAGTCAGATCAAAGTCCCAGTTAGCACAGAACACTGTTTTCATCAGTGTCTAAGACTTGGATGTTTGTAAGAAAATATAAGCAAATATGATACTTATGCTAAATGTTCTGAACCCATAGTACTTCACAGTCAAGAGACATTCTAACCAGAACTGGTCTCTGTATTTTCTGACTATCAACTTATGTTTTACTTTTCTATTAGCTTCTTCATGAGATTTCATCTTCAACAGTTCTGATATCCACAACACTTCATGGCAAGTTGTTCCTCATGCATTGTGTGATAATTCACCTCATTCGTTGCGTTTTTGAACCATGGCATTTGAGGCTTAATAGTTGATTAGGCAGTGAATAATCAGTTCCCAGAGCAAACGGTTTCAAACTAAAAGAGGGAAGATTTAGGTTGTATACAAGGAAAATGTCTGTAGGATGAGGGTTGTGAGGCACTGGAACAGGTTGCTAAGAGGATGGATGCCCCATCCCTGGAGATGTTCAAGGTCAGTCTGGACAGGGCTTTGAGCAACTTGATCAAGCTGTAGATGTCCCTCTTCATTGCAGGGGAGCTGGACTGCATGACCTCTAAGGGTCCTTTCAACTGTAATGGTTCTATAATTCTATATTTCTATGAAATAAAATAGAAGCAGGAAAGTTGATTAAATTTACTTTACACTTAAGAGCTTCGACTCTGCATTGACACAGAAGAATGCGTGTTTTTTAACCTCAATTGTTAGCCAAATACTGCAGTCTCAGTCACCAAATGAGAGATCCCTATTTAGACAGCAGTGTTTCCACCGGATATTAGAGACCTGACTTGAATTCTACCAAAGCCAATGAAAAGCTTGATTCTGAATTCTGTGGATTTGCAGCCAGCTCTTTGGTGATAATTTCCATTTCTTGCAGAAAAAAAATGTATCCATGCTGTATGCAAAGTGAATGATTTTGCAGACAAGCACACTGTGCAGTTTCATATGCAGCATTTGTGCAGATGAAATGACGTGTCATCTGTCAGTTGCTGATCTTTTTCGGATTACAGCCATGTTACTAAAACTGGCACCACATGACTCTTTTCAGTTTGCATGGGCCAAAGTCTAGCAAAAGAAGGATTTATTACAAATACAAGGAAAATTGCCAAGATCTTTTTGGACCCTGAGATATTTGGTAGTGTTTTGAAATCCCTTGTAAAGTAATTTAATCAAACTGCACAAAACATTAAAGCACGTCGGTAAAGACAGGCCCAGGCCTCAGCAGAGGGAGACTAATTTTCCATCTTTCATTTTTGTGAATCTGTTGAAAAGTAATTATTCCTTCTGTACTTTCTGTGTAGGGTTGTGGAAAGACCTTCTAGCTGCATGATGAAAACCAGCTGCAGGCCTTTGAAATAATGCATTCAATAAAGCATTATGGTAACTGGACTGGGCAGACACCATTATATTTTGCTTCAGACTGGCTGCCCAAAATAATACAGGTGGTTTATTAGATCTTTCTCTCTGGCACTCTACTACTAAATTTCAGCCAGCATGCACCTGCAAGGTGTTCTTGTTAGAAAGGAGCAGTGTGGATTTTTTTTCAGGAAGTTGCTCTGTTTAAGCTGAAATAAGTTCTACCAAAAAGGAAAAAACTAAAAATAATTTTAAAAAGAGGTGAAAAGTGAAAAGTCTAAATTAATACGACAAAAACTTCCTCAAAGAAAGATGTGTTGAAAACTTCCAGCAGTCTTTAGCTTTCTTAAAAATAGGGTCAGGTGAACAGTTTTGGCATAGGATACAATCCCCTGCTATCAGTAATTCTGCAGAGACACGTCCTCGCTGCTCTGGGGAAAATGACATTATGTCAGGCAAGGTTTCAGTCTCTCAAACTCATATATAGGGAATTTCACTCTCTGAAAGGAACAGGAGTTATGAATTCTGAAGATCATAGCTGCTACTTCCATTGTGTCATGGAGCAGAGTGATTTCTCTTCCAAGGCTAAAGCAGGTATTGAAATAAAGGATTTACAGTAAACATATTTCTCTGTAGGCACCAAAACTCACCAAAACTATTTCTACAACTTGGATCTACCAGCTCAGTGATTCAGTCCTATGTTATTTACTAAGGAAGTCAATTTTGCTGTTTGGTCTTGGGAAAGTAAAGATAGGACTGTCCCCTATTTCATCCCCTAAATCAGAGGTCATGGTAAAGAGAACTCATTCCATTAGAGTGAGATCTAAGCCTGTATTGTTCAATTAAAATAAATAAATAAATAAATAAATAATGAGTAAACAAACAATAAACAACAACAACAAAAATATTTTGATTTTGTTTGCAAATTCCATTTGTTTTGTTCTCAGAAATTCGAAGAAAGTCAAGGAAGAACCAACAGCAAAACAGCCTTTTATCAAGCTCTGCAAAATTCTCTTGGAGGAGAAGACTTCAACTTGTTCATTGAAGATGCAGCTACATGGTATTACTCCCTTGAACATTCAACTGATGATTATTCATCGTTTTCCAGGGCTTTGGAAAATGCCACCCGGTAAGAAGCACAAACCCATCCTATGATAATAGTATAACTGGGGTTAAGGAAGGTTTGTTTTGCTCATCTCCAGTGTGCATTTATATTCTGAATAACATGATAAATTCTTACCCCAGTGAATAGAAAACAGGCTATATTTTGTTTTCCACAAAGCTTCCAGTAACAATAAAAAAAAGGAATGTAAGGGGCTTTTATCCCTTGTGAAAAGGCTGAGAAGGTTTTCCAGAACTGTACACTGGATTCAAATTACTAATGCTTCTTATTTACATTTTCATATCAAAGATGTCTTAGTTATCTGCAAATTCTTCATCAATTATTCCTTGAGTCTTCTCATCCCTGTGACAGGGAATACAAAGAAATTGTACATACTTGCCTAATTATACAGCTATACGCTATTTTCACTCTTCAGAAGTTTGGAGACATTAAAGCATTGTAGATTGCAGAAATATATAAATGCTGAAAATCAGTGTGGTTTTCTAATTATTATTATTTTAAGTGGTTGTTTAGGTGAGTGGTATCTTTTTAGGGGGTCAAATATGTATACTTTGATTTTAGCAATTACATGAAGTTTTCTATTATGAAACCAGTAAAATACATGTCTTCACCATGACAGGCTTTCTACACATAAAATGGTTTGTGAATGTTCATGAAAGTGGCTCTGAACATAGTTCTGTTAATAGCTAATATTCATTTTATCCATGGCAGAGGGATTCCCTTTGGCTTATTCATGTGTTTCTTTGACTCTTGTGCAGTCACTTGTGCCAGTGTACAGTGGATGCATAATGTCTAAAACCAGCATTTATACTCCCTTTACACATGATTTCCCATGGTGAGAGAATTAGGCAATTCAGGACTTACGTATGGACACATGGTCTCTTTGAAGAGGTGAAAGGAGGAAGCATGATTTCAGGCTCTTATCCTATTTGATCTGTCACAATACACCATAGACTCAAAGTGCCTACCAGCCTCTTTGATGGAAATTGTTGTAATGTGATGGAATATCAGCAGAAATGTTGCAGGCAGGGACTGTCTGGATGGCTCCAGGGTCCAGCAGCACTGGAAAACAATTGGTTTGAACAACTTATTGCTCAGCTGTGATAAGACTCTAAGGCAGTCATAGCACTAAAGCTTTCTGCCACTCCATGGGTATCTCTACGAGACTATAGAGGCAAGGCTTTGCTTTCAGTAGGTCTTTGTCCTCCATTAGGATGGCAGGCTGTTGCTCCAGGGAAGCCTCAGGGAGCAGAGAGTGAACGGGAGCCAAGATTCACTTGGAAACATCTGATCCAAGATAGCAGAGACTACATCTGTTTGGGGAAGGCTTCTGGGTGGTCCAGGTGCGCTGGTGCATTGAGGTCACAGCATAAGCAAGCCAGAGTGCTGTGGGTTGAGCTGTATGCCATTTCTCAAGTCTTACACTGTGCAAAGTTTACCCAAGAGGAGGACAGCATTTATTGCATTGTGACCTTCCTGTCCAGATATAACCTCCATATGGAGCTGTTCTAATGGAGGGCTATCACATTTGGTCATCCATGTTCAGCCCACTGCTCAGCATGGTGCAGACATTGACCTTTGCAAAGCTGTAGCAGCTTGCACACTTGTTTGCAGCAGGGATCTGCTAAACAAAGAGCAATTCTGGCTCTCAGCCTCTTCAACACAGGAATTACCTTCCAATTTACAACATGAAGCAAATGGCTTTGTTAGGAAAAGAAGTGATTGTCTCTTCAAGCAAGCATGAGAATCAGAAGTGAAACCAGGACATCTGATGATAAATGCTTCTCTTTTTTACAGAATTATAGTCAACTACATCAGTATTGCATATAGAAGAGGGAAAACCTTTTGGATTTTGTTTTTAACATAAAGCTTACCACCAGCATACATATTATTCTCAGAAAAAATTCTGTATCAGCAAGTTATTACTTCAAGATTTAACAAGTTTCTGAAGTGTGAAAAAGTAACCAAAATGTTTTTTGTGAATTATATGTCGTGCATATCTGATGGTTTTAAAACGTTTCCACTTTTAAAATTGTTTTAGCTACAATTCTCTGCTTTTTTTCTCTTCTATAAAATGAGTTTCACTTTCTTTTTCTTTTCTTTCTTTTATTTTTTTTTCCCATGCCTGTAAGAAATAGACATCTCCTTCTGTGGTAGTTTGTTTTTTAATTTGCCCAGAATAGCTGGTTTATCCTTTCTTCCGTAGCACCAAATTAGAAACATTTTAAAATGTAATTTGCTTCATGTTGTAATTAAGCAGGTCATTCCGATGTATATCAAAGCATTTCTTGAGAGCTAATGCTCTCCACAATTTTCAGATGCTGTTTTCTCATGTACAAACTTGTGCTGGTAGGTATGTGAAGAATGGTAGCTTTTATTTCATATGGGTGTTGTCAACCGTAACTGTCAAAGAACATTGTGGTCAGCCAGCCCATAGCTTGTGGTCTCAGAGTTGAGCTTAAAATAAACTACTGAACTAAAATAGCTACCCAACCCGTGGCTTGCAGAATTGTATTAGTTAAATATAGCAATGTGTTTTTATGCTTCTCTGGCACTGTTACTTCTTGCCACCAGTCATTCTTTTTTTACTCATCAACTCTGAAGGAACAACTAGTGCTTCAGAGTCACTAGGCTGTGAATGGAAACCTCCCACTTCTGCAGCAGATACATTTGTGTGTGTACTCATGCAGTTATGGATATATACATACCCAAAGAGTAACCTTGAGTCTCTTTGTGCATTTTAAATGAGAAATGGTGATACACTTCATTATGTATGATGTTGCCTTGAGGAATCACACTTAAGTATCATGCAGTAAGGTGTCTGTCTCAGTTTGCCTGCCTCTTTTAAAACTCTTGAGCTCTTTCCAGTTACCATTCACTCCATCTCATAGAATTCCAGCCTCTCTTCTGTGGGCAATGGCAGCTAGGAAGGTTTACATATATTTGCACTCACTCATACTTTGTACTGCATACCCAGATGGATCATTTCACTGTCTCACTGCACTCTTCTTGTTTAACCTTTCCCTTCCAAATATGCATCTGCGCCAGCTATTGCTGAGCCATGCAGTACATCTTCAATAGGGATCTCTTACCTATGCCAGCTCTAAAAATTCTACACAAGAAAATCAGACAGATTCAAATGCTGAAGTGATATCAGTGATCCTTAACCCGGGTAATGTCTATTTACTAGACAAGATTGCAACCTAATTATGCTACATGGTGACTTATAGTACTGCCAGCCTGAGCCCCCATAAACTAGACTAAAAAAGGAAAGTTTTTGTCTCATTTCGCGTTTGATTCTGTGTATTTAGTATCATCAGTTTTGTTCAACACCCCATTAAAGTGCAACTGTAGATAGACTAAATCCTAGTTTGTATGGGGCTCACAGAGTAAATGTGGTTTGTTTCAATACAGCTGATGGCAGAGATATGAGCTATTTTGGAAGATTTAAAGGAGGATATCAATATAGGTATATATATATACACACACACTTATACCATATATGTATACAAGGGCGTTTTTTTGTTTGTTTGGTTTTGTTGCGTGATTATGTCTGTTTCCCACTCCTCCTTTTTAAACAGTGACCAGTTTATCACATGTCCTATCATAAGCATGGCCAGTCACTGGGCTGCTAACTCCAGAGGAAATGTCTTCATGTACCACGTGCCTGCAAGCTCCTCAGAAAGCAGGTAAGGAGATATGAGTTTTGATTGTTTGTTTGTTTTTCTCATATTTAGACTTTGCCAAAGCGTGTCTGTCTGTTTGAGCACCCTGTAGAGTAAACGAAAAGGTGTGTAGATACCTCAAGTGAACAATCTGGATTAACAAAGGAGGATTGGGATTGGGATCTTATAGGTTATTCCTGTTGACTCTTTAGGACTGATGTTTCAGAACTCAGGCAATTCATGTTAGATGTTTAAATTAGGTTTTGCTTTTCCAGCTTACCTACCCGAAGGCATGGTGTACTAACCCTACAAGGAAAGGCTGAGAGAGCTAGAGTTGGACAGCCTGAAGATGAAAAGGCTCTGGGGACACCCAAGTGTGGCCTTTCCATATCAAAAGGGGCCTACGGGGAAGATTTTTTAGCAAATACTGTTGTGATGGGACAAGAGGAGATGGTTTCAAACTAAAAGAGGGGAGATTTAGATTGGATATAAGAAAAACGCTTTTAGGATAAGGTTGGTGAGGTACTGGAACAGGTTGCCCAGAGAGGAGGTGGATGTCCCATCCCTGAGGACAATCAAAGTCATGCTGGAAGGGGCTCTGAGCAACCTGTGTTATAGGTTATAGATATAGATAGATAGATAGATAGATAGATAGATAGATAGATAGATAGATAGATAGATAGATAGATAGATAGCTGTATCTAGCTGTAAATGTCCCTGTTCATTGCAGGGATTTGGACTGGATGACCTTCAAGGGTCTCTTCCGACTCAAATGATTCTATGATTCTACTATTCTAGTGTTGCCAGTTCCAGATAACATTTCAGATTTCTTCTTTGCACCTGATTAATCCTCCACAAAAAACCAGAATATGTTCTAAGTCACCTGGAGTTCAGGTTCAGTTCATTTATCTCAAGATAAATGGGGTAAAAATTTTTAAGAACTGAACACCAATTTAACACTGCCCCCTTTTGAAGTCAGCACAGCTGCACTACAACTATGCCGGATAGCCTTCATTGTGGTCAGGCTCTGGCATTTATTCCTTCCTGCTCTAGCACTTTGACTTCTAATCAGCCAGCATACTGTCTCATGGGAGAGAAAATATTTTTGATGACAAGCATTTGCAGACGGAAGCTCAATGTCAGCCTTCATGTTAGCAGCTTGCTTGAAAATGTTTCGGAAGTTGCATCATTTTTGAGATGAAAGATCTAAGTGGTAGCTTTATTCAAATCCCGACCCTCCTAGAAGTCAGGATGAGACTCTGATGTCTGCGGCCAGTGGTTGGCACTTTGGGTGCTGTGTACCTCCTAGTACCCCGCTTTCATAGCCCTCCACATCTGAGCAGCAAAACTCACAGGGCTGCCTAACAAATGAGATCTGCTGTGTCCTTAGGAGGGAGCAGTATTCACCCCCTGCACTCCATACTGTCCTGTTTATTTGTCTAAAGAAGGTTTTTGAGACCCTTTCTGTTTTCTGAGGCTTTCTCTGAAGAGATGAGGAGACACAATTGTTTAGAAGGGCCCAGGGAGGGGACAGTGCGTTCCTACTGGCACCATTTGATACTGAGAAGTTGCCTGTAAACTATGCATTTCTTTCCTTTCCTGATAGCATAGTGAAAAAGCACTTGAAAGAAGCCAGCCAAGATCCAGGTTACAGATGAAGGCCATTATGCTGCGGTAACACAGACTCGCTTTCTTTTTAGCAGAAAAGAACTTAATCCTTGGGGAGCCATTATTTTTCTGGCAGCTCCAGTGGGAATGTTCACAGTACTCTGTTTGGCTACTGAGAGGCTCAGATAAGTGACTTTTACAAGGCTGCAAATAGAGCTGAGCTATGGAATGCCAAAAATCCAGCCACACAGAAAGAAAAGATGTGCTTGCAAATAAGCTAGCAAGTTTCCTCTTGGTTTGGAGAATGATAGTGATGCAGCCATCAGACATAACCTCTTATTAGAACAGAAATGAAAGTCATTTTGCAACTGAAAGTCACTGGTTTTGAGGCAGTGCTTTTGAATGGATAAGGATTTCCTCTTCTATCTTGTCCTATAAAAAATGTCTCTTGGGCTCCTGTTACTCACCTCTCCAGGAAAATAATAGTTTATGTAGGACTTAGCTACGCATTTCAGTAATATGTACATTGTCAGTGGTCTTTTAAGCTAATTATTTTAAATTTTAGTACTAAATTTGTTAGTTTACTTTTTCGTAACTCTCTTAAAAATATTTATTATTTAGTAATTACTTAAAATATTATTTAATATCTAATATTTATTATTAATACTTAGTTTTATTAAAATAAAGATCATCTTAGTTTTAAATCCAAGCATTTAAAAAATAAATCATAGAATTTATGTTGTTTATGTACCAACAGGCCTCTTTTGATAGTCGAGCCTGACTGCTTATGAATTGATACCCTTGTTTTCCATAGGGCTTCTGTTTCACAAATGACAGTTTTCCCAAAAACAACTCACTAGGTCTGCTGCTGAATATACTCCAAGTTTTCTGTTTAAACATTATTGACCTTCATTCCTAAATTACTCCTTCATTATTCTCTATTCCATTTTCATCATGTGACTGACCTCTTTCCTTCTCCCCATGGTCTCCTTCCTTCTATATAGGAAACGTGCATAGCATGCTTTCCAGCAGTCTCAGTACATGCCAATGTAGCAGTGCTGTGGAGGTTAGTTGCTTCTCATGAGAGAGTAGCTAAAAACTGTGAGAAACCCTCAGTAATCTGCGACTGACAAAATGCAGTGTATGGGAACATAATGAGTGATGTTCCCTAGCCCTATGGGATTACAATGATGATGTACATGAAACAATCTTCAAGTAGAATTTACTAGACAGGGATACATCATCCATGTTACTGATTCCCAAGAGATGTCCATAACCATCAGGATAGCAAGTCCTGCCAGTTCTCAGGTTCTTCCTTGAAAATCATGACTCTCCATAAGAGGAGGAACAGAGGCAGAGTAACATCAGCTTAAGCTAGAAGGTAGGTTGTGTGGTTTGAACCTCCTCAGGAGAAGTGAGAATTGAATCTTAGTCTCTGCCAACATTCAGACTATGACATTTATCAAGAGGAGAACAGTAATGCAGCCATTTCTTTGTGTTAATAAATGCAAAAACCAACAGTATGTTTTGCATGTAGTAGGTATAAATTCACTCCTCAGTGAATGTAGATGGAGGAATACTTTATTAGATCTTCTGATCACTCAGTGGTATTTGTTTGATATTGGATCACATCTAGGTTTGCTCTGACTTCTGTTTATAAAAATGTAAACTTCTATAGCATTACATTCACAGGACAGCATAACAGATGAAATGTTTTTTTAGTCTTTGATGTCTAAATTCTACCTGTGATCTCAGTTTACACAGGATATGGACGTTTCTCTCACTGCCTATATTACAAAGATGATAATGATAATAATACAAATTATCTATGACTTCTAACTACATCACAGGGGTATTGGAATGAGTTCAGATAATTGCAGCAATGGAAAACTATTTACCCTGAGATAAAATACTCAGGGAAAACTGAGACTTTGGAAATGACCATTCACTTACTGGGCTCCTGCAAAGTATAGAGCATGTATATTTCACACTCTTCAGTTTAGGCTCTGTCACCTCTCTACTCCTTTATGTGTGTCCCCCAGATATGTAACAGAAGAAAGAGTTAAAATGGAGAGATGAAAAATACTGGTATTTCCCCTCATTTCACATAGAGCAGTCTCTTAATAATTCACAGCAAGATAAACAAAAAGGACAAGAAGTCATCCAGTGAAGACAAACCCAACTGAAATGATGTGAAGTAGACCAAAAGTTATTAAACAGTTTTAAACTGTTTTAGCAGTAGATATCCATTAGCAAAAGTTCATGTGACAAATGGATGTTTCTAGAATGTACAGACACACACTCAGACACACATGGTCAGGACTAATCACACTCCACACTGATGTCTATGACATATGTGGAAAATCACGTAAGGCCATAAACTGACATTTGTCATAAAGACAAACTGATCTTTCAGAGAGCAAAATACCTCCTTCCACATTGTCACACTCTCCCAAGCTTGGCACGACACTGTTTCTGCTTTAGTCTTCAGTTCCTCTTTGAATAAAGCTGGATGTGTAGCCAGCTCCTGCATTAATGATCTGTGGCGAAAATATATGTAACCCAGATGCTGTTTTCTCGCACTCTTCTTGCAAACATTTAGGCCTTGGAGTAAACAGTTATTCTAAACTGCAGGAGGAATGTGGCTGCTCAGCATTGCCCAAGATTAGTGGGGAAAACTGAAGTTTTGGTTACTGTAAAGAAATATGTGATAGGAGAAGTATGTTTTGACAGAGATAATATTATTAACTATACAGAGACTTGCCTTTTTAACCCTTGAAGAGACTTCTGTCTGATTGTTGCATTTTACTGGGATATGAAGCGTCACTGCTTTCCAGAACTGCATAGTTTCCAAGTCACACTGTAGTGCCAAATGTGCAGTCTTAAAGAAGGTGGACAAATCTTAGTGCTCTGCTCACTAAGGAGGCAAGATCATCAGCAAAACATCATCATTATCATTGGGAGGATCTAAACTGAGACTTCAAGAGGCTCTCTTGATTTTTTTTTTCATTGTTAATAGTAATAATAGTTGTCACACAAGCTTTTGTTAACTTGTACACCTGACAGAATCCTCCAAGATTTATAAGCTGCTGCCCATTTTGAGTCATTTTAGTTGGGGCTGTCTCCACCTCCTGACTATACAGTTGTATATGTTGATGTGAACTGTTATAAGACTGCTCCATGCCAAGTGGAACATAACTGGCTGGATTTCTGTGACACTTAATATGTTTCCCATAGTTCTGAAGATGAGAATTCCTTACTGATTAATATATACATACATACAAACAGACATATACATATATATGTATTTCACTCAGTTAATATTTAGCGTAGTTTATGTTTCCCATACTTAATACTTCACATAGTTGACGGGCTTGAACCTATTAACTATGTGAAATATTTTCATTTTCTTCTTAGTGAGTATGCTGTACTAATTCTTGCTGGCCTTAATATAACTTTAAATAAAGGACATTTTCTACTCTTCTGCTTTTGTTATAGCTGTTTCCCTGGCAGTATACTCTGTGATGCCTTAGTCTGGCCTCTATGCGTTGTCCTCTTGAGGCTCTACCCATGAATATAGCTATTAGTCCATGAGTAGCAACATTCTGTAGTACAGGGGGCCACAGCTGAACAGAAAGCTATGAATGCAAGCAGAAATGTGCATCTCTGGACTTCAGAGTACTTCATCTAAACACAGAGGTGGTAAAAAGAATAGATTCAATGCCTGCTGCTTCCATAGCTGGGCAGGTGCCACTGTGACTTTAGGTAGTACACTTGCTGCCACAAAAGCCTGCTACCATTCTCTATAAAGTTGTACTCCCTTTTATCTCCTGAAAGTTATTGTTTTGCTGTCCTTGATGGAATTGCTTCTTTTCCCTGTTGCCTTATTTGTTGCATTAAGCTTGCAACAGCTATGAAAATACACTTTTGCTGATTCAGCCACATCATTCTCAAGTCTTTAGACAGTGTCTGTGTTGCTGAAGGGTTGAGGTCTAGACAACTTGTTTTTTTCTTCCCACAGAGTGGTTTAGGGACCTTTATCATTCAGTAGATTTTTCAGAACTTGGATCTGATGTTGGAGTTTAGCCATAGATATACAAAGGCAAAGTACCAAGCTCTGAAGCATCAAAAATCACTTTCAAGTTAAGAAAAATTCAGCTAAGAGACTCGGAAAAGTACAAAGCTATTTTGGAACTTGCATGTGCTGCAATAGCACGTGCTGTTCCCAGAAAACTTAGTCTAGCAGATTAACCTGAAATCCATGTATCAGGTGAGGCCTTTCTTGATGTTCTGGGCATTGGATGAACACATACACTTTTTAAGGTACCATAACACATACACTTTTTTTTTTTTTTTTACCATTTAGCATTCTGAAAATATTCCCAAAATACACAGAAGTGTCAACATGCTTATTGTTGGCTTTTTAATACAGACGTTTTCAGGCTAATTCTGTAATCTGTTATTCAAGACATCTGAGATGGTAACAGTGCTTCCTTCCTTTACTAAGATTAATTACTTTTTAGTTTTTTTGTTGTTGTGTGAGATTTCAGATTATTGAATTTATTGTCTGCTATTTCAGTTTTATATTCTCCCATTGGCACAGCCTTACAGTGTGAAGTAGAACACTGTGTGTATTTGGAGTAAAGCAAATGGAAAAGACATGGCAAACTCCAGGATACTTTCACAAATTGCATGTATCCATAGGGCCTTTTTGGTACAAAGGGGGATAAACTTGGCAGTTAAATCCTGCTAGGAATTAAGCTTTTTCCATATGTCCTGATTTTCCTGAAAAGAAGAAAGAAATAGAAGTATTAATCTGTTTTTCACATTCTCTTAGTTTGGCAGGACTTTGTAATGTGAGGAGACACAAAGAACCAAATGCATCTCCACAACTTCAGAGGTCACATCAGTTCTTACATTGGCTCATTAGATTTCTGTTAATATATATATCTATCCTTTGTTATGCATATATATCTATTTGCCCTGCAGAGGTGTGCTATTAACGGTCAGGATTGTTGAAGGTGTGGCTTAAGAAATGTGTCTGTCATTTCATATTTGCCTAAAGCCTACCAATTTTTTTTGTTGTTGTTGTTAAACAAACAAAACAACATCAAAACAGCAGCCTTAGTAGGAAAAGCGTTGCTTGTTTCATGACAGGCAGCATATTGAATACATAAATTGTATATAAAGAAGTATGATGAAAATTGGCCCACAGTGTAGGTATAAATGAAGATAGATAGAATCAGTCATGGAATCCTAGGATATCCGGAGCTGAAAGGGACCTATACTAATCATTGAGTCCAACTCCTGACTCTGCATAGGACCACCCAAATACCAACCCCTGTGTCTGAGACTACTATCCAGAAATCTGGAGTGTAAACATTAGCTAAATTCCTATCACATAGAAGCACAGTGTAATGTTCTCCAGTGCAGTTCTGTATCCATTTCTGTGGTTCTGTTGTGTAGATATCAGGCAGAAATAAATAAAATAAACAAACAGAGCAAAAAGCCACATTGAAAAACATGGCAACATGTGCGGTTTTTTTTTTTCTTAACCATATATATTAGAAAATTATTCTGGTGATAGTTATCTATACTTTATGAAAGCTAAAATATCTATTTTATTGGTCAGTATAGCTAAAAAGACTGAAAAATAAATATCTGGTAAGAGCACTAATGTCAGACTTATCAATCTTTGACTTGTTTTCTTTTAGCCTAATTTACTGACAATTCTAGTCAAACTCTAGCTAGAGTTATGTTTATATTAAGTGTATATACAGTTTTTCTTCCTTAAAAAAACTTTTAAACCCCCTCCCCCCCCCTTTTTTTTTTCTATGGTCTATGCAGTTCTTCCTTTCAGCTACCTGTCCTTTACCAGTTGTTGGACTCTGCTTTTTTCCAATTACAGTTGATGTTGATAGGTCAACTCTGTGGAACCCTGGGGTGTAAGGAATGCAGTTGGGAACAACCTCTATGCAGAGCTAGCAGCAAAACTATACATGCTTATTCATCACTCCCCTCTTTGTCCCACTCTAGTAAAAATTTTGTCACTACATGTTGCTACACTGAGATCTCTATCAGCTCAGAAATACTACATTACATCCTACTTCAAAATCCTTACTACAAAATCCTTACCCTCTTACTACTGATATTCACAGGCCAGGATGCGGTACCACCAGCCAGAAAATGGCCCTTGAAATTGTAGAATTTTGTAACCAGTTTGTGCTCTGTATAAAGCCTCCTATACATTTATTGTACTTGTATTATAGAATCATAGAATCATCTGAGCTGGAAGAGACCTTTAATGATCATCTGGTCCAACTCCTCTGCAATGATCAGGGACACCTCATGCTAGAGCAGGTTTCTCAGAGTCCTGTCCAGCCTGACGTTGAATGTCTTCAGAGATGGGGCATCAAACTCCTCTCTAGGCAACATGTTCCAGTGCCTCACCAGTCTTACTGTAAAAAACACTCTTATTGTAAAAAAAAATATTGCCTATATCCAATCAAAATCTCTCCTTTTTTAGTTTGAAGCCATTTCCCCTTGTCCCATCACAACAGACCCTGCTAAAGGGTCTGTTCTTTCTTATAACCACTTTTAGATACGGAGAGGCTGCAATCAGGTCTCTGGAACTTTTTTTTCTCCAGGCTGAACAGCCCAGTTCTCTCAGCTTGTCCTCGTAATGGAGGTATTTCATCCCATCATGGACCATTTTTGTGGCCCTAATGAATGCGTAAATATAAATAATAAATAAATTAATTAAATTTAATTAACAATTAATTATTATTTAATTTTAATAATTAGTTATAATAATAATTAAATAATAATAATTAAATGAATAGTAAATAATTTCTATCCTAATAAAATAACTATTTAGGAGTTTTCTGTTATTTAATCTGGGTGATGATTTTAAAAGATGGTACCTTAAAAACAAAGGCTGATAGCACAATTGTTTTTTGTGTGAACTTTCACTACTAACTCAGTCGTTTTAGATTCAGAGCTAAATTTGCTCCAGCTACAATTTCCCTAGAAGTGTAAGCTTGTCTCTTTATTCCATCTAAACGAATTCTATGCCATCTGTTATATTCAAAAGCGACTTTTTAATCAAAAAGATAATAGCTCCTTCATGTATATAATACCTTTGCTGCAATACTGACACTAAATATTGCTGTAATGTATTGAGCCAAGCAGATTATTTTTAAAGTAAAATTATTAAACTATGATCTTGCTTAATCCTTCTGTAAACATTTGGGGAAGAAAAATATGCTTTAATCTTGTTTCAGTTCTGCATTTTTTTGGTGAATAATCTGTGAATAATTCGCTTTCCAGATGCAAAGTATTACTGAGGTATTATGATAAGACTAAGAAAAATACAACCAAAGATGTATTTCATTTAGAAGGTTGTGTGTTTGTTTTTCAAAATAGAGAGAGTGTAGTGCCACCACTCATAAAATGTGAACAAGTCATCTTGCTTGCAGTCCACCTGCCCATGATGGTTTGAAATACAAGCCTTGTTCTATGAGAGACATTATCTGGGTCAGATCAGTGCTGCTGCATTTCACGTCCAATGATAAAATAGTTTCAGTTGTGCCACCTTTCAACAACAACCTCTGCAGCCATTGCAGATGAAATTTTTTTGAGTGGATCTGGGATTTGTTTGTCTCTGCTCACAGACATCTGTTCCTTCTCTCAGGTCCCCTGATGCTGTCTGCTTTCATGCAGCATTTAACCAAGTCAATAGGATCTTTGTTTAACTGCATGATACAAAAAATGCAAATGGACTCCAGACCAGAAATATCCTGTTCAGATTTGTGATGTACATCTATAGGTTGAGAATAAAGTAGTTTTAATGTTATTAATGAAAGTTGTCTGCTGTTTCCACAGGGTATGATAATATTGAGTTGTGTAAAATTTGCTACTAAGTCCTGCCAGGGTTGTTGTCTTTTGTGGGCAGTCTTGTCTCTGATTTGTTAAAAAATTACCTACTGTATGTGTTAATTATTACATGGAAGTAAACAACGATTCTTGCTTAAATTTGATCTAGGTGATTATTTCAAGCTGTTTTGATTTGAGTGCCATATAAAACTTGGAGGGAACAGATGATTGTGTGAACCAAAACCACCCAGCCAGCCCAGAAATTAGATTAAAACTATATATAAGAGAAATCTTTATAAACATCTCCTATTACATCTTTCTTTATCCAAAGACTTGGACCAGAATTGTGGCCCCAATGAAGTCAATGGAAAATCTCCAATTGCCAGCTAGAAGGCCAAGATTTTATTTCAAGTTTGTGAAATAAAATATAATTAACCTTCCAAACTGGCTGCCAGATTCCATGTCACCATTTGCTTCTGCTTTCTGAATTTAATGTTAGTGAAAATCTGTACAATAACTAATAGGCATTTAAGCAATATCCAAATGACTTTCTGTTACATGCCTAGTTAACTTGGCAAATGTGCCCTGCTGTTCACAATTTCCTCTAGTAATGAGTTAAAGACCTTTAATTGCAAATTCTTCTTGTTAACACTTACTCTTTCTTTACATTCTGTACTGAAGAAATCCCACAGCTCAGAAAATTATTATTAATAGTCATTGATTATTTTAAAAAATGCTTTATTTCTTGAATTAAATTAGATCCTTTTCTCTTCCAAATAAATAAATTATGGTGCTAATGATCTTCATGTAATCTTTGTTTTAGTTCAGGTCTGGAGCTCTTGCTGGATGTTCAATATGCATTTGGACTGCCATTCTACCCCAAGTATGAAGAACAATTTACTCTGGAAGAAAAGAGCCTTTCCTTACAAATTATGCAGTATATCTCCAATTTTGTGAACTCTGGGTAAATACATGACATTTAAGAGATTCTGTGAGTGGGGAGAGTGCAAAGAGTAGAGTGAATCTAATTCAACTCCTGCCGTCATTCAGGTAGCCTACTAGGTCAAGAGTGTTGGAAAGACATAGCCACACTGTCAAGTAGATACTGAAGATTTGTAGTATGATTTGTAGTTAGAAGTAATAGGAAATTTATTTCCATGGAGCATCTGCAAAATCTACTTAAATATTTGGGGCTAGAAGGCCTTAATGTTGTTTCAGAGCCTAGTTCTAGGATTTCAGAGCTGAAGCATCTGGGTTTAGATTTCCCTTATTCCCACCAGAAGGGGGAAAACACATGAAGACAGTCTGAACACGATTGCCAGCCACCATGAGAATGACCCTCAGCTTTACTGTGTTGTGGCCACACTTGAGAATGAGGAGTATCTCTAGAAAGCTAGTGTGGGAACAACAGCTTCACAAGCTATTTAGATTATGTTGGATTGCATTGGGACTGAGAGCTCTTTTGGATGCTGATGAGTCTGTGTCTATACAAGCCCTGCATACCTGTCCCTTAGGAAGTGAACCAGACTAATGAGTGTCTGTCAGATGAGTTACCATGAACTATTCAACAGCCTGGGCTGGATTTGAATCCTGCCAGTCAGAAAGAATGGATATGCATTTCCTTGACCCAGCTGATCTACTGTTCTGATTCTACTGCTCATGTCATTATTTTCTAAAAGTCATTGCTCTCATTCCCTTTAGAAATCCAAACTATCCTCATAGTTTCTCAAGAAAAATGTCACGGCTGCTGCCACCCTGGCCAATGTTTCTGCCAAATGATGATGGAGATAACTACAAAGAATTCACCATTTCAATGCCTACTCTTAAAGGATTGAAAAAAGCAGACTGTTCCTTTTGGTCTGATTATATTAGAAGACTGAAAGCATCCACAGGTGAGCCAAGTGTTTCTTGTCACTGAATAAGACTAAGTTATTTGTTTAGCATTTTCGCTTGTCTATAGTACTGTTAGCATGTGTGGAAAAATACTTTCCACAGATTAAACATCTTGCACTGTCCAGGGTACGTTTTGGACTATCCTAAAACTGAAAGATGACACATAGAACATACCTCTTCCAGAGCAATTAGTTTGTAATAAGGTTTAATTGTCCTGTTCATTGAGCTAGAGAAGTCC
The DNA here is from genome assembly GCF_054131305.1 of Coturnix japonica. NCBI lineage: Eukaryota > Metazoa > Chordata > Aves > Galliformes > Phasianidae > Coturnix > Coturnix japonica. The sequence continues at coordinate 7,135,974 of NC_140664.1, read as the reverse complement.
TCCTGCAGTAATCAGAAAGATGATGAACCTATATATTCTAATGATTTGCTTCTTATTTTAAGTTGCAATATAGATTTTTCCTTAACTGGAAGACTGGCCTCTTTTGTCTATCAGAAGCAGGTAAAATGAAAGGATTGAGATACCTATAATGAGAGGGGCACGATAACTTCTATCCACTGTTACTGAGGTTGTAGCTACATCTTATTATGGATTCTTCATATTTTGACTTCACATTAGATAAGTTCATTTCACTTTTTTTTTTTTCTTTTTTTTTTTTTAATAGCTGTGCTCATTACACCCCTTGTGGTTTTCCCGCTTAGCCATCAATTTCCATGCAGATCTGGGATTCTTTCAATTATCTTCTTTTTTGAGCACACTTCAACCAATTTCAGTCTGCTGCTCTGTACTGAATGCTCAATTTATTTGGGTAAATAAATACCGCTTTTTGTGTGTGCTGTTAGTAAATTTGGATAGCGTCAAGAAAAGCAAACAAAAAAACATCCCTTTTTGGCAGGCTGAGATTTTTGAATTGTTCTTGGAGGTCTGCAAGATATTTTTATGTCCCAAGTGTTTTTTTATGTCCCAAGGGCTCATCTTCACAACCCTTTCTGCTTCGGGATCCAGTTGCATTTCTGTGAACAAAATGTACTGTCCAAAATACCAAGCTACCCAGGACATCTCTGATGTTTGACAGACTACCTCAAATGAATTAAGCCATCAAACTGGTGGTTCCAATACAAACACAAAGAAATAATGTTCCTTTTGAAGAAACAAGCTACATCATTACTTCAAAAGTGGATTAAACATTTTTCCTGCAGGCCTTTTCATCTGTTCCTTGGAATTTTTGGTTTCCTGATGGTCAAAACACTCCTACTTTGAAAACCTTGATTCAGATATTTAAACTGTCCTGGGTACAACTTTTAAAACTTCTGAGACTTAATTTTACAGCATTCTGGCTATGTAATGCTAGACTGAGCTGAAGTTACATCTCAAGCTGTTGACTGAGCACCACGGACAGAGGTTACTCCCAGCCTTTATAGGAAATTCCCTAAAAAAAATGGGAAAACATACAACAGGGCAGATTGTTTTTGAGATGTAGGGGGTTTAAAAGTGCCCAAACTGAAAAAATAACACAACATTCATGTATGGGTCAATCTAAGGGTCTGTCTAGCTCCATATCCTGTTGTTGTCAATGGCTAAAGCCAAATGTTGAAAATTGAGAGATGGAGAGAAAAAATAACACTGTAAGAGCTCACCAGATTGAATCAGATTTTGGAAAACAAGTCATACAGTGTGAGATTTATAGAGTAAGGTTTAAAGGAAGGTTTAAAAAATACATGTCAACATGTTACCCAGCAAGCAGAAGTGAGTACACCCTGCCTTCTCTTCAAGCCAGTGTTTGCTTAGCCTCAGCACCATGGTAATGCAACCACATAGTTCACTTCTATTAAATTCACTCTCATAGCAGTGCTGGCTTGTCTCTTTGCTTCTATGGTCATCTTCAGTCTTTTCTCACCCTGGAATACTCAGACTTCTCATACAGTTTCTATTTAAATAGGCATCACATCAAACCCATTTGGGCTCCAGAAATCAGCACAGGATGGTAACTTTAAGACAATTCTGCCATGGCTCTCTTGAAAATAGCTGAGCCCAATGTCCTATGAAAAAAAAAAAAAAAAAAAAAGATTCTTAATGCTCATCAGCTCAGCCAGCAGAATTGTATGAACTTCAGATGCTGACTGCTGAACACCCTCAACTTCTTTTTCAGGGGAGGTTGTGCTGAAATTCATGCCAAAACTCTGTTAGCCCATCAGTACAATTCTGTCACTTGCACTGATCCCATAGATCACTTTCAGTGAGACTGTAAAATGTGTCCAAGTCAGTTCAGTCAAGAGAACTATGGTCTTCAGATATACACTGCCACTATTTTAAATCAACATTCATCATTTCCCGGCACCAGGGATAGCTTGCTGTACTTCCCTTCTTGAGCTGAAGCCCTGCTGCTCTATTGTTACCTCCTACTACTCCAAACTTTCCGTTCCTGGAGTGCTTCCAGGCCATCATATGTGATCTTTGCTTTATGTTGGATGGTAGACTTGAGACAGCAATGCTGCAAATCATTTTTGGCTGATGCACCTGGCACTCTGTCTGAAGAGGGGACTATTCGGCAGTCAGCTACTGTGAGATCCATTCCAACACATACTTAGTGGAAAAAAAGAGCAGTTTCCTGCTCTTGAGTAATTATAAATCTCTGTGATAGTGCTTCAGACTGCACAATACATGGCCCAGTCTAATTGTTGAGTTTTGGTTGTCATGGGTTGCAATTTGTGCCTCATGCCAAGTTGATGGATTTCACAAGCATGGCAGCAAAAGGCGTGGCTTCTAAAACAGTCCAGTTTTCACATGCAAGTACAAAGCTGTAAAAGGTCTCTTCTGATGTATTCTCAACCAACTTTGTTGAATCTTGAACTGTACTTGATCCTCTATTTACTACCATATGAAATGCCTTGACTTAAAATTGTCAAATTAAAGGCTCAAAGCTCCATACAGTCCAACAGTCAATGAAGAGACCCCTAAACTCCTAAATTCCAGTATCTAGAATAAAGCCTATAATATTTAGAATGTCTTTTACAGATGAAGTTACATATCTTTTAGGTTATTCACTTCTCGAAATAGAATCTGTTGTGTACATATGTCCAACTGGACTGTTACCTGTAGTTTTCTTTCCATTATGTAAATATATTGTTCAAAGTTAAATAGGTGTTTCATTATAGGATCAGACTGTATTATTTAATGATGGGATGTGTCATTTGTTCCTGGCTTATAACTGAAATGAATTTCTGTGTAACTGAAGATAGTTTACCAAAAGTAATTTTATAAATGCATGATTGTTCATTGTATGTATTGGCAGTGACTTTTTTAGTAATGGATAATTCTTTCATAGATGTTCTAAAAATCTGTAGAAATTGTCTGAAACCAGTTTGCAAAGTTGGTATTTTGGAGGGCAGTGCATCGGGGGAAATTTGAAAGTGATGGCGCTTGAAAAGGTTTGGATGTTGTAAATATAATTCCATTGGTTCCATTTCAGTGTGAATCCAAAGTGGTTTATATACCAAATCATGATGGTTTCCATGGGGATAATCAAAACCAGAAACAAGAAGACTGATCATTAAAGAAAAGAAAAAAAAAAAAAGAAAAAAAAAAAGCTGTGGATGGCTTTCTCCAAGGAATGTGTTAACAACCTGAAATTCAACTAAAAACAGGAACTCCAGAGTGTTTATGGATACTCAGACAGTATGTCTAAATGCAAAAATTCCCCTTGCATAGTGTGGTGACTGCACTGCATAACAGTGAGTCACTTTATAAGGGGCCTTTAACTGCATCCCAAACAGGTTAACTGGGATTCAGTCCACATCCCTTACTCATCTAACTGGCATCTAGCAAAATGAGTCCTCCTCAAATAAGAAGTGCCTGTGTAAGCAATGGGCAGAATGAGATGCCTTTAGTGCCTCCTGAGTAAAATCTTGTCTGTCTAATACATCTGCTTAAATGTGGATATTAAGACATGCTTTTCACATCTAAATTAGCCAAACTTGACCCCATCTGTAAGCTGTAGGCTGTAGAAAAGTGAAATGCTAGCAAAGCTGAAGGCTGCTCCATTAGCTTTGAGACACAATGTGTAAACAAGCAAAAAGTCCAAACACAGCAACATTATTCATAGTTCAGACTTCAAACGAGGCAGAATCAGGAATGTTGTGGTTAGCATTCATCTTTTACTCATTTTATTCACACCTTCTTTTTGGAAATCTCCTTGAGAAAACAGATTCCTTCAGCATGAGGGACATCTGCGCAGCACTGAGAGCACTCTGGCTAGGGTACATTAAATAAACACCATTAGTACACATTCTTGGCATAGTTTGGTCATGTAGAGACAACTGCATTTCTGAAATAGGGCAGAAGACTAAAATCACAAAAGGTAAACAAATGGAAGAAGAGCACTAATAGAGGTGAGTTTTGGTGGTTTTCTGTATTCCAGACAGACAAAACCGTAATGCTCCTGCTTTATGGCACTTCCTGCGTGGTATATGAGTATTAGAAGATCAAACAAAAAGGAGAACTGGTCTTGCACAGGTGTAGTGCAAACATTATGCTTTTCAGTGGCAGTTATTTAAAGAATGCTGGAAGCATGATAATTAATTACCATTAGGTGATCTGTCATTACCCTAGAGCATTTGGCAAATGGATAGCAACTGAGAAAAATAACTTCCTGAACACTTACAGCTGCATAAAAGGCTCTTGTTAAAGCGTCATTAACAAAGGATATACATTCTAGCTTGCTGCATCAAAGATATTACATATATTTTAATTATATTGTCTTTGCAGGAAGTGAAAGTAACGGAGAGCAATCTGCAGAATTCAACTCTACTGAAGCCCCTAGCAAAGGACTTGCCTCCAGTGAGAGCCAGCCAGTGGGAGACAAGGTGGCCTACAGCAAATAGAATGTGCTGTTGGATGGGTTTGCCACATAACTGTAGACCCATGCAACTGAGTCACACCAGATAAAACATCTGCTTCCCTTAACTAACCTTCTAAATAACTAAAGTAGATGGTTCAAGAAACCTTTTGAATATAGCACAAAATAAGTCCAACAGCTATTATTCAGAAGAAACTGTAATTTGAAAAATGAAATGTCAATAAAAACTGCAAAAATGAAACAAAAGTACTTGGACTTATTTCTTGCAACCCAAATGCCTATGCATACGCATTATAGTACTTCCAGCCAAAAATGCCTAAGCTTTAAAACTGAGAAATCCCTCATCATTAAAATATATGTAAGACTGTTTGTGTCTTATAATATAACATAAAGGAGACAATGCAAAACATAATTAAACCTTAGAATAACCTGCCCTTGGAACATTTATCTTTTGCAAGGAGATATGTGACACAGAATAGTTTTGGAAGCATATGGGAAAGTACATTGTAGGTTAGCTCTAAAAGGCTCTGCAGGTAGTTAATCCACTGCTGGGATCATTTGGCAACAGATAATTGGCTGTATATCACACACTTGTTCTTGATAATTGAGAAGAAGTGAAATCAAGACTGCCCTGAACCTAGTAGCAAAGTTCTCATAAATTTCAGTAGAACCCATATTTCTTTTGCAGTGTTGAAAGGATTCAATAAAACAACCCGTAAGGCTTTGTTTTCTGCTTGGGACTTCTGCCAGTACATAAACAGTTACTGCTGTCTGTCACTCAGCCAGGTTTCCAAGGATTATACCTAGCTAGAAGGAAAACTGTATAACTTATACTTACATCCTGTTTGATAGACAATAAAAGCAACAGACCCAAGGAGCCTGTTAACTTGTTAAAAATGAAAAAGATAGAGAAATTAAACTATGTTTTCTGTTATATTTCTATATCATAGTTAACTGTTAATTTAAAAAAAAAAAAAAAAAAAAAGATTTTAAAAAGCCCAGATCTTAATCGTATAGCTCAACAGGGAATGCTTTCTTTGCAGTAACTGCAGAGGCAGTAGTTGTGATTCCATGGCCAAGGCAGGGTCCACTCTTTCCTCTTTTGAGACTGTTCTTGGAAATCAATGCCTGACAGATTCTATTTAAAACTTACTGTACCCTGCCAAAAACTCTTATATTAATAACAGGTATGATTTTACATGTGTTCACTTATGCAGACATGCACATACCTCCAGCCTTGGGAAGACTATGGCTGAATTACAGCTTTTCATATTCATTTAATAGTAACATGGGTTAAAGAACTATAGGCCTCTCCAGCACTATTAACTAATTTGCACAATGTCAGCACACTGTTCCCCCTTAGCTTAACCTTAACAGTCCTGTGAATATCTATTGAATTTGATGAATCAACCGAATCTGCCATAACTCCTGCTGAAGAGACATTAAAAGGCTATTGTATAAACACTGGAGTACTAAATATAGTGTAATACTGCCATAATATAAATTACAGTAAATAGTAACTATATATAAGTTCAAGTAAATTGTAACTGCATATATGTGTGTGTGTATATATATGTGAATATTTACAAATATAAATTCTTTCTTTTTCCCCTTATGTGTATATAAATACAAATGTTGGTCAAGTAATTCCAAACAAGAGAGTTTCCAAAAAAAGTAATTGGTTTTGGTTGGCTTCTAAACCATCAAATTCTAAGACAGAAAACAATTAAACAACAAAAAAGACAAATAAAACAGTCTCCAAAATTTCAGTAACTCCAACAGGAAATACTCAACTGGACACAGGGATTTTTTTTTCTCATAATACTGTGATCTCACTGTCTTCTGCACCACAGTACCTTAAACCATTATATATACAAAACTGAATGCCATTGAAAACTGTTTTACTCAGCAGCCTTGTTATTATCTGCTGCCAAGGAGTTGGTATGCTGAGGACATATTTAAAAGGCTTCAGTATTGACTCACGTTTGTGAAAAACAAATACTCTTTCCATCCTCACTATCCAGTTTGTTTTTGAGCACAATTACACCTCTGCAATTGGAGAAAAGCTTTTAATTTTGAGCTAGCAGCTCAACAGTTTCCCTTACAGCCTCCTAATCATGGTCTTACCCACCTGGTATACTTGGTAGGTAGGTACATATGAGCATTTTTTAGCTTATTCCTCCTGAGGTTTTCAGCTTGATTGTCAGCTAGTAAAAGAACCTTTATAAGTACAGGATTTTTCTAAGGCATCTTTATTTCATTAGTGACTGATTGCTCCAAACCCACCCCATTGCACCGAATCCAGTTCTTCAGGCCATTCTGTCTCTCTCTCATTTTCCTAGATGCAGCCACATTCCTTTCTATGGTCCACAATTTGTTTCCTCCTTATAAACGATCTATTATTTTCTGATTCTCTGCAACCTCTCCTTCCCTCATGACAGTCCTGTATATTCTCCATACTTCTTTTAGCTCCCCTCTGCTACAGGATGTTTTGATGCAGAAAATTGAAGTATTATGATTACATATGTTAACCTAATTCTGTATTTCACCCATCTTCCATCCTTAAGTTCAAACATCTTTGAAATCTGAAGTGACTTTTGCAGCTGCACAAGTTATCCAGTCTTGTGTTGTAAATCTGGTTGCTTTTCTGACTTTATTAGTGTTTCTCATGGGGAGCCACACCTATGGAAGAAGCCCAGTCAAGACCATTAGGAAGATTTAGTAAGTATAAGAAAGGGCTGACTGACAGAGAGGTCAGGAGACTTTAGTCTTAATGATACACAGAGGCCAAGTCTGCACCCACATATCATTCTTCTTGAGAAAAATACATTCTCAGACTATTTAGGTCATTGTGCTTAAAGCTGAAGTGCCAAAGTCTTCGGTGATTTGGTAGCAAAACAATGCATGGAAGCACACTGCCTACAGCCATGCTTTGCTCCCTCCTGCTGGAAATAGCTTTAGTCATTTAGGCTCAGCTATTTTTCAAAGACACACCACCAGAACCTTTCAGTGCATGGAGCTGAGTTACACTGTATTTTAGGTCTTGCCCATCTAACCTACTGCATTTTGTGTGACTTTTTACAAGAGAGATATCAGGCATCAGTATTGGAAATATCTTACCAGTTGGAGTTGGAAAGGAAAAAGCTAATTAAATGGCAATGCTGGAGCATTATTTTCATAAGATTTGACACTTGCAGCTGGGACATTGTGGTTGTTTTCCTGATGCTGCAGGCAGACATATCATTTACTTTCCTTGGCTAAATTTAACAGTTCAGACTTTCACCACAACATCATCACAGCCAATGCTCTGTATTATATGAAAGGCTCCTCTTTGCTCTAACTTGCTTCAGTTACACCAGTGGCTTATACAGATGTAATTACAGATTTATGGACCATTGCTCCTCCCTATATGAAGCTAAAAAAATAAACAAGATCACAAAACCAAAGATCTTCCTCCACATGGTTCTCATTTGGACTTTGAAACATAGATATCTGCCTAGCCTACAAGTTTCAGGTGGTGAGAAAAATTGTTTAATAGGAAGCGTGAAGGTCAATGTTTTCAGCCTTTTCTATTTCCATGATGTTAATCTGAGTCAAAGCTGAGAGTTCCTAAGTTCCTTCCTTTGCAGAGGCCATGTGGCCTTTGGTCACAACAATGTGAGCTCCTTCTTTCAGTTTTCCAGCTGCCCAAAGGACTCTTTGATTCCAGCAGCAAATAAAGCTCAGCAAACTTCATGTGAGAGCTGATGTGTCATCAGTGAGAATTAAGACAGTTTTGTATTAGAATTCCTACCCAATTTACTCAGACTTTAGGAGGCTGGCTGTATTGATGTTGTGGAAAGCGCCACGTATCACAGCACAGACTCTGAGTCATTACAAAAGCCGTTATATTGTTGCTTTAAGAGATCTGTTTTTCCTTCCAATTATTATTCCTCATATGTTGTGCTATCATGCTATCAAAGATGATGTCCCAATATCTTATCTCTGCTGCTTCCTTTATGATTACTCTATAGAGAAGCCCTTGAGGAGAAGTCAGTGAAGCTGATGGTATCTTGTAGGCCACTGTATTAGCCTGGACTGGATATGTTTTAATGTTGCAGCTTTGTTTTCCAAGCTGACTAAGGAATGCTGTAAGTCAGATCCCACTAACCTGTAGGGAATTTGAATGCCTGGTGCACATTATGGCTTTGGAAACCCCACCCTACATCTGTGCAATGGTCAGTGCTTACTTAGGAGTCTTGGCCTTTCCATAATGAGTGGATGTCCACGTGAAAAAGCACCACTGCATTTGGAAGCTGTTAGAATTTCTGCTGGTTTGCACAGGAAGAATTTAGCTTTTTCTTTAGATTCTGGGATGAATACTGAGCAAGATAGACCTAAAGAAATTATGAATTTTAAAAGAAAGGTTTGAATTAATGGCTGGAGTGACAAGTGGCTGGATGGATGCTGACTATGCTGCTCTTCAACTAACAAAACTAGCATGGTTCAGGCATCAGTCTGATATAGGCCATGCCTCTAGTAGGCTTTTAGCTTGCATCTAGCCTAGAGTTTTACTATCCTGGCTCTATGTTAGAAGTTGTGGAGATTTTCTAGCAATTAAAACAGCAGGGAAGGATGAACCTGATGTTGTCTCTGTTTTTCCAGAAAAGATCTCTGTGAGGGATGTCACTTATCAAAATGAACTGAAGGGAGACATGTACAAGCTTCCTTTCTCATAGAATCATTAAAGTTTGGAAAAGATCATTAAGATCATCTAGTCCAGCTGTTAACCCATCACCAGCCATATCCTTAAGTAGCACATCTCCACATTTCTTGGATGCTGACTCCACCACTTTTCTGGGCATCCTGTTCCAATGCATTACCACTCTTTCTTCTAACATCCAACCTGACCCTTCCCTGGAACAACTACATCTTGTAGTAGAACATCTTGTTCTACTGCCATTACCTGGGAGAAGAGGCCCACCTCCATCTCACCACAACCTCTTCTCAGGGATTTGTAGAGAATGATAACATCTCACCTGAGCCTCCTCCAGACCAAACAACCCCAGTTCCTTCAGCTGCTCCTCATAAAACTCTAGACTCCTCACCAGCTTTGTTGCCCATCTTTGGTTGCATCATCTTTTTAGGGAAGGTAACTGCTCTTTACTCCCTGAACTTATGTTCTTGTAGAACATTTCTCTACTTTTCATAGACAATCTCTTTTAATCTCTTTTTATTACCATTTATAACATATCACATTTACTTCTTTTTCCTGCTTGCATTTTACAGCTGGACAAACAAAATCAAGTCCTGGCATAACTAGCTCAAGTTATGGAAGATGAGAACCTCTTCCATCTTTCCAGGGGCTCCTGAGTATCAAATTGTCAGCAATGTCATGCTTATATCTCTACAGTTAAATGCAGGTCTGGCTGAGGTAGCTGCAAGTCATCATGAGTGTCTGCCTGGATTTCTTCCATCAGTTGCTTGCCCATTTTTTTCTGCTCCCACCATCTAAGGAGGACTGGAGAAGCAGAGTGGAGAGGAAAGCCAGTCTGATTTTAATGTATAACAACACAATAAATTACTATAAAACAAAGATTAATTAGAGGAAGCCCCAACCTCACCCTATTCTTGGTGCTGCCTTGAGTCAGGTCCATGTTAGAAAAGATTTTCCAGCTTACCTGAACTGGGATTGATTGTTCATCTAGATTTTTCTACAGAGATCGGCTTGTACTAGTAGTGACTGCATGTGAAACTCCAGAAATGGTTCTTTCCATCTGCAATGGCAGTGCTTTTGCCTGTACCTAAATGTTTCAACAATTCCACATTCCTCAACTGATAGTGGTTTAGTCACAGCCCCTGAGTCAACAGGAAATGCTCTCCTGGAAGAGTCCTGCTTTGTGTCTCCTTGGTCTGCTGAGGTTCAGCTTTCCAACACACAGTTTCTCTCCTGCCCTCGCTTCTTCCTGTCCTCTGCAGCTGCTCTTTCTCTTTTCTTTAACTCCTGATTACTCATCTTCATTCTGTCTTGTTTCTTCTCAATACATATATTCACATCATGCAGCCCTGCTACTTAATTAATACAATCTTCAAGTTAAAAGGTGCATGGAGATTCAGTTTAGAGTTAATTAAAAGAACAGGGTTCTACAGAAAGGGGCTAAGTTGCAGTCACGGGGAGTGGATAAAACCCAATGGTAATTGCATGGCAAAAAACAACTACAAAAAACAAAACAAAACAAAAAAAACCAAAAACAAAAACACAAAAAAACCCGTATCACAGCTGACATCAAAAGAAATGCTCTTTTTTGCCTCACACATTTGAGACATTGTTTGAGAACAATTCATTCAAGTGAAATTCTGACCCACTTGTATCACTGCCAGATCAGTAAAGCTTCTTGCAATTGACCAGGAAAGTAACTGACCCTGGAAACAGCCTGAATTTCTGTTCTGAGTCCTTTGAAAGAAGATAGAGGGTCAAACAGATCTGAGGCCTGTTCTCACTAAAATCAATATGAAGCTCTTTCCTTGTGAGAGCAGCAGACAGGGAAGAAAACAAATGTGCTGGCACTGCAAGGCAATGAGACCCATCTAGAAAGAGCCAGATGAGGTGGGGCTCAGCCCTACCAACCCAAACCATTCTGTGATTCTATGATTTTATGATACCATGATTTTATTATTCTATTATTCTATGACTCATCAGACATCCGTACTGGGGAGGAGCAGTGCTAGGGTTACATGGAGATGCATGATAGAAGAAAGTACCTTTTATATATGTACATGTACAATATCTTGTGACACTGTTATGATGCATAAATTAGTCCCCATGACAGGTGCAACAGTATGAAAAGTACAAGATGTGTGAGGAGTAGCTGAGCTCCCTGTGTGTGCTCAGCCCAGAGCAGAGGAGCTGATGGAGGCCTGATGGCGGCTGCAGCTTCTCATAGGGAGCGGAGGGCAGTGCTGAGCTCTGCTCTGTGTGACAGCAACAGGGCCCAAGGGAATGGCATGGAGCTATGCCAGGGGAGGGGAGGGTGGGGGTCAGGGACAGGGTCTGCACCAGAGGGTGGTGAGCATGGAAGGGGCTGCCTAAGGCAGTGGGCACAGCCCCGAGCTGCTGGATATGGAACTCAGATATAGACTATGCAGCCTGCCCAGTTTTCACCACCATCTTGCAGGTTCTCTTGTGACTGCAACAATGCTCTCCACAGAAAAGGCATTAAGTAACTTAATAATCATCTACAGAGTCCTGAATAAATCCTATGATAAATGAGACTGTTGGTAGTCTCAGAAAAGTGTGTATCACCTCAGTTATTAATAGCCAAAACCTTCAAGAGAGCTTAAAACTTTCCAGATTGTCGTCCAGTAGCTGGTGAGTCAGCCAGATGAGAGCTGAAACTTCCATTTTTCTTCACTATATAAGAAATCCAAACATTTAAAGATCAGAAAAGCTACCATTCAGAGGTCCTTTTGGGATTAAAATTTACCTCTCCTGAAGAAAAATAAAGTGTTGACAGAACCAACTGCTGCATCAAAAACAGAGAAAGGGAAAGAAAGAAAAGAGGAAGGATATGGCAAGGTACTTCTTGCATTAATCCTTGGCTGTTTGAGGACAGTTTGTTGTGTGTGCTCTAGACACGCCTGCACCATTAAGTCTGAGGCAGAGGTTTTCGGTCTGCAAAGTTTTACTTTGAAATAAAGGAAGATTTTCTCCAGTTTCTTCCAAAGAACAGCAAGCAATATTTGAAAATGCAAGTTTTAACTTTTTTCCTTGTTTGAATGCTTTTCAAGCTGCTCACGCGTCTTCATTTTTCAACCTGCAGAAGATGAGAGATAATCTGGGGCCGGGTTTCACTACACTACTACTCCAAATAGCTGCAGGACTTCAATCCTTTCTAATATTCATCTACAGAGTGTCTTGAAGTGTTTTAGCATCACAAAAACATTTCTGTTCCCTCTTCTTGTGTTCCCTTATGTTGTTTACAGTCCCTCATAACAGATCATTCTGAAAGCAAAGTTGATGTGAAGAGATGGTGATAATAAATAATAAAATAAATAATAAATAATGCCAAAAACCACAGAAACAATTGTATGTTTAGCCCCAAACAACCCTCAAAACAGTCTGATGTTCTACGATGGTGTGTCATGATAGATGTGTACCAAATTAGTGTGTGCAATAACGAGTGTATATATTGACTGGTGCTGTAGGCATGATTTAGACACATTCTTCTTGGTTTATACTAGTTTGAGTTAAAACGTAATGCTAGACCTAATGCTAGATCAGAATGGTCCATGATTCTGATGGTCCATAGATCAGTCACAGAGTGGCCCATGCCCATACTTCAAAACCTGTTCACTTTTCAGTATTTAGGAACTTGACGCTTTTCTTTATCAATGCAAGAAAACAATAGACTACATCTACCTTAGGATTTTTATTATTTTTAATATGGAGAGAAAAAAACATTAATTTTTCTTTGAGCAGTGTTCACTGTGTCTATTCATGAGATGGAAGAAAAGCTGCACCAAAGAAAGGGTCAGTGAAAGCTGTATTTCCAACCTGATCTTTCTCTTGAAGGTCAATTTTCATTTCACTGTCAGCTTTCAATTTCAGGTCAGATTTTTTCTTCAAAATCCTTTCTTAGCATTCCTGATTTGTCTGACTAGTCTATATCTCATTAACATCACTCAGTTATGTATCTGTGAAATGTCAAGGATGTTGCTTTGTTTTTTTTTTGTTTAATGAAACATCAGTTTCTGACCAATTCTCCTTCGTCCCTCCCTTTGGCAATGACCCAGATCCAATTTGCACATACACTGCACAGTAGCCCATCTCACCCTCTGAGCAGCCTTCTGACCTCAGAGCTTAAGAGGTTCCTTGCTATAAGCATCCCAAACACTCTCCTCCTCTAATGTGCATACACAAGTATTCCTGGCTTGAAGCATTTGGCTCAATCACAGCTGCTAAGCTTTCTTGGAAATTCAGCCACAGTTTCATAATTCCAAGGCATGTGATCTTTCACGCTGAAATGAGAAAACATGAATTTCTGGTCTGCTGTAATGGAAATTCTATCACGTCTGTGGTAGTACGTTCCTTTTGTTCCCTAACTCAGAAGATGCAAGTACTGGAGACTGCTGTGCTTTGTGTGCTTCTCATTTGAGAAACACAGATTTATTCTGAATTAGGTTCCGTACTTTCATCAATGACAAATTTTTCCTTTTTACCTTAATGCAGATTGTGTTTTTCTTTTCAAGTGTTATTCATTCCAGTATGACTAACATAACCTGGAAACCTGGAAGCCGAACATCCCCTTTACTCCAGTTTTCACACAGCCAATTTCAGAAAGCCTTTTCTTAAAAAACTAAGATCCAGTTCTGAACATTTTCCCGTGTCATCACATTGCTAATGTTGATTAGTCTACCCTGTTACCTGTAGTAACACATAACAACAGTGATCTCCCCCTGGTTGCAGTATTTCTCACTGTCTTGTGCCAAACTGATTTAATGCAGTACACTCATAGAAAGTACTCAGACTTTGTAGATGCCTTCAGTTTTGGAACTGAATATTATTCACTCTTTCAAGTTTGCTGACAAATGATCAGATCCTCTACTGAAAACTGAAGACTTCTAGGGCAGTCTCTCATTTCAGCTTCTTTATAAAAATCCTTCAGTTCAGGCATCATGATTTGATAACTGACTCAGGCTGGCCCTAGATCCTGGATTTTTGAGCCATGGAGATGTTTCCTAAAAAATATATTGTCTTGTATATGAGCAATAAAGCTCGGAAGGTCTTCAGTTGACTTGTTCTCCTAACCTAGTCTCACCTCACAAAATGTCCATGAAGTTTAAATTGCCTGGGGTGATCTTCCAAGCAGGGAGAGACATATAGTACTTTAGGTTGTTAGCTTTAAAAGCAAAAGAAAAGACTGACATAAATGACGATCGCTTTTCATATGTATTGCTAGTTAGAATATATAAACTTGATGCATTCGTTCGTTCTCACTAGTATATTATCTTTACATTCAAAAGTATTGTAATGTATTTCCTATTTATCTATCCTTCAAATTTTGAGTCTCCATAAATGCTTATGGCTCTAAAACGTTGACTGAACTCCCCTTATAGAATTCCTGTTAATTGCCAAGGATCCCATCAGGCTTTGCTCACTTTCTCTAGGAAATCCAACTTTCAACACCTTTAAATGGTTTCTCTGCAGAAAAATTTTCACTGGAAAACAGAACGTTAAGGCAGTCTTTACTTACAAGTTATGAATGCAAAATATACACATAGTTTTTTCTGCATATTCTATGTGTAGTTCATGGGCAGTTTCTTATAAGTAGGTGACCTACTCATAGAGAGATTGCAAGATGGAGGAGAAAAGGATGAAGAGGATTCTGCAGAAAACAAGACGTAGCAGGAGAAAATATATATTCTCCATCTTGCAGAGTAAAGAAGATCTGGGGCCTAGGTCATTACTGTAGCATCTAACCTGTGATTTAAAAATATAAAACAGGTGTCTAGAAGAGACACCATCTGCACTTGGATTCACTTCAATTTATTATCTTCATTATAAAGCAATCTTTATATTTCAGACTGTGCTGGACAAATATGCTTTCACAAGTTCCATCTGCCATCTTCCTGTGTATTTCTAATGTTTGCATTGGAGATTTTATTTGTAATCTCTTTGTTCAACAAACATTTCTTTTCCATCTCTTTCAATGTACACAAGGAAGAACTGCTTTTATGATGATTCATGAGTGCTGGGACCCGCCTGTCTGGAGGCTGTTACTGAACGAGGGCCAAAAGCAGTCTTCAAGCTATGTCTGCACACTTGGGTCAAAGTTCATGTTCGATTTGGGGAACTATAATTAGCACAGCAGCTTTAGACAAGAAGCTACTCCCTTTGGACCCAATTTCAAGGCAATTAGGGTTGTACTCTTTCACCATGGTGATTCTATGATAGACCCTGTCTGTCCCACAGTAATAACAACGGAAGTACCCATTACTACACATTGTTGTGGCTTGGCTTCTGTTACAAAAGAAAGCGTATCTTCAAATTATACTTCAGCATACGACTAGGGAGAACTTGTGGTAAAGATGAAGCTGAAATGCTGTGCAGAGTTTTGCTACTTTTCTGTTTTCCAGATTTCTATATATGTGTGTATTGCAAATGAGAATTATCTGCATGTAGTAGAAAATTGATGCACTAGCTTAGACGCTAAGTCCATGAGTAATTCTCCAGTCCTGCTCCATTTTGGCTTTTTCAAGATGACCATATATGCTACAGGAATTAACAGCTGAAATATGTTAGCTCTACTATCAGATCACGCAGGGCTGCAGTATCTGAAGTTCAGGAACAGGACAGACAATGCAACAGCACAATTTGTCCTGACATAAATGAATTGTATTGCTTACAGCTACTTTGAGGTTAATCTTGAGACACTGTTTTATGTATGGCTTCTGCTCTGTCATTTTGCAAAGGTTGGGCATTTCCCAGAATACTTTCATACTGGAGGGCAATCCATGACTTCTGTGATTTTGTTGGAAGCACATAGGGTACAATTAAGGTCATCTGAAATAATGAGATTATAAATCTGTTTGCATGTATTACAAATACTGAGCTGGTCTCTCTGCTTAGTCTATCTCAAAAGGAAATGTTTCTCATGCTGAGGTAGATATTTAAAATAAATTGGCTAAATCCCCTCTCCCTATCTTTTTTTTTTCTGTTGACTCTGGAATGTGGCTATCATTAGCTTTGCCCAGACATCTCAGCATTTTTATGGTCAAACTGATTAACTGTGTCTCTTGCTCTCTCTCATGACAGTGTTTTGCAAAAAGCATAAGATGAGATGAACTGGCAGTTGTTAAGAATTAATGTGAAAGGAGCATGATTTCATTAAAAAGCTCATGACTTGTTTTTCTTCAAAACCCAAACCTTTTGCAAAGATTTGCCTCTCTCTTTAAATAAAACTATGCTTCTGACTCTCATGGTTTGGTTGAAGAGGCAAAATCCCTTTGTGTAAAAACATGGAAGAAAAATGGAAACAGTTAGAAATTCTGAGTGCTGTGCAGTTTGAACATCAGTCTTGTCCTGTGTATTTTTTAATGATTAGTGGGACTGAGATTATTGGTGAAGAGCTGTCAGAGAAAGACACTGTTTACTGTAGCATGCTTCTTATCCATGCTATGTTACTAAAGAGCAGCGCTTAGAGCATAGACAGCAATGCACACCTTGAAGTTATATCTTTTTTTTTTTTTTTTTCTCTGAGCATATATGATACTTAGCTATCAGTAATTCCATCTCTGGTTCCTGAGAAAATTACTGTGATTAATACTCTGACATAAGAGCAATGAAATTCCAGCCAGGATTTTGTGGGGAAAATTGATATTCAGCACACAGGAAAGAAAAAAAAAATAGAGAAAAGATCTTCTAGAACAGCCTGTCCATGGCATTATAATAAATATAATTATGTACAGATGAATAACTTGCCTAAATAAATTGAAAAAGCTTCTACGTCTTATTCTCCGTGAGCATTGACACAGAACCAATAATTAAAAGCGATCATAAAAGATTTGTCCTTATCATTAGAAAAAAATGCTGAAATACAAGGATGATTATATTGTTTCATGGTTTCAGTCTACTTAACTATGTGGACTTCCCATGCCATCACTACGCTCATACTTTTGCTCATATTCAGCATCCTTTATTTTGGAAGATGTCATCTGCTCTAGTCCCTATAAATCTCAGAAATGAGCACTAGCAATAGGAGTTCTTGTTTCTAGCTTTGCGTCTACATCTCATCTCAGGCTGAAAGTATATCATCTTCCCCATATCTGGAGTGCTGTTAAGTGTATTCTTGCTGAATGAATCATGCTCGATAGATTAATTTTTCTACTGTATCCTGCTTTAAGAGAAGAGATGCTCTAAATCCCAGAATGCAAAATATTTCAGGACCACGTTCTGTAATACAGCTGTTAAATATTTAAAGATGACAAGTTACATAAAAGTTACACTTCATACATCAACATTTAGCCAACACAGTTCTTAGTTTCTGCATAACAGATACTCCATCATCCCACCAACCATCTCTACCATGAGTCTTTTTTTTTTCTAAGAAGAGAAGGATATATTTTGCAATCATGGAAGAATGTTTAGCTCTGAAGGACAAACATAAATTCTCTGCATAGCAATCACAGCTTTTGGCCTTGTGAAACATCCATGATACATATATGGAGTGTAATGAACACATCCATTCTTTGCAAGATAGCTTCTTTTTGTCTTATTCTTTGTAAAAATATGTGCTTTTGCTACTGCGAAATTATGCTTCCTGATGAAAAGTTATGGGTTCTTAATAAAGACTCTCTGTCTCTCTTAGAGTCTGTTGGAAGTTGGAAAAGAAACTGCCATGTCTAGAATAATGGATAGTTTGCCATCTTTACACTCACTTGATACAGAATCCCTTTATTCTTACTGTCTTTTTATGTGTGGGTGGAGGAAAGAAGTAAAACTATATTCCCAAACTTTTTAAACACAATTTAGGATGGGAGAGGGACAGGAGGACATCACTGAAACAGGATGTAATTAACAGACCCAAGCCCTCTTCCCTCTTACTACCTGTAGGTTGTTCTCTGTCAGGAAGGGGGGTTGAGTAGTTCAAAAAGTTCAAAAAATAAGGTAAAAATCTTTTCAGTTCATCCAGGCTCCTCAGTTGTAGACGAAACCCTCAGTCCCTGAGAGATCACATTGTAAATACAACATGAGACATATGCTGTAATAGTTAAGCAATGTGGAGTGAATTAAACTGGAAACCTTAATTGAGCATTCTCATTACTTATCATGGGTTGCAGCCAGGCCAGTAATGCTATTTAAATATAAGGTTTGCCGATTTGATTCCATGATCTGCTTCTGGGAGAAGTAATGAGGTTTAAACACTCGAGAATGCTTCTTGCAGTTTGTAAAGTGTATGATGTATCTCAAGTAGCATTTCCATTACATACTGTGATAATAACAGCCATTATTATTCTTTTTTCTTTTTTTTTTTTTTTTGAGTTGCTGTGGTTTCCAGGGTTCTTTGGCCATTTATGGATATTGGCATATTCTATAGCACTAAGGAGATGCTTAGTGAAGAGTCAGGTGAGTTATTTATGTGTGTTGGAGATGGATAGAGCCAGATTGTTAAAGATATTTCAACTTGGAAATGTTTACTGTGAATCTTTTAAAGGGAGCAGATGCTGGAAATTTTTTTAAGCCTAAAGGACTGAACACAAAGAAGTCAAGCATGAAAAGCGTAGGTTGCACAGCCAAGGCAAAGACACTTCAGGCAACGTTTGTGTTGTTAAACGTATCTATTACAGCCATTCAATTAGCAAACATGGGCCTACAGCCAAATGGTACAGGGAGTGTGTATTCATATCATTCAGACTGCTGCTTTCTGGGTGCCACATTGCATCGTACTTGGCACTGGTCTCCTCCAGGCATCGGCTGCCCAGTGCCTCAAAGATATGATTACCCTTTTATGTTTGTTATTTTTGTTTAATTGGTCCAAAACAATTTGTGGACCACTCTATAACAGTCCTGGGGGTGTTTTGATGTCAGAGGATATAAACGGCATGCTTTGGAGGACAGCCTGTGCTGGAGGAGAAGAGAGTGGGGGAAGATACATACTCTTACCCATCTTGGGTAGAATTGTTGGGAAGGATTCCTGACCTGAACTATCCTTTAATACACATTTTGTGTTGGATGGATGGTTAGTTCAGTCCAAATGACAAGTGAGAATTACTATTCAGAGAATGTGAATAATAGGGGAGTAGACTTGAAAGTAAATTTTGGATGGTTGTGTATGACATTATGAACATATAACCTCAGATTTGCTAAGAAAGCGAGTAAACAGAGATTGGGGTCAGTCAATAGATCATGCTGATCTATGCTAGTGTTGTTCGTATTTTGTATCTTGCCAGCTGAAATCATCAACATAAGATAATAAATCTGGAATCAGTAAGTGGTCTTAGCAAAAAAGTCACGGAAAGAGAACTTTGTATTGACGACACGTTGTTTGCAAATTTTAAAAGAATTTCCAATAAAAACTTATTTTAAAACATTTTCAGGACAAGTCACTTTTATAAAAATGTTGAAGATAGTAAGGAAATACAGCCATGAGTTTGAGTTTCCTGTACAAATGTTCAATGTGCAGTTAGTTTGAACAACAACAGAAATCCCATCTTCGAGTTTCCAGTACAGCTGATGTCACTCAGCCCTCAAAGGATCAGCTGGTGGAGAAGGATGTGCTCTGCCAGGAGCAATCTCATCATCTCTAAAGGAATCCTCCACAGATTTCAGTGGCTTCCCAAGGGGTCAGTTATTTTTCTCTCCTCTAGTCTCTGTGTCTCTTTGATCTTTCACTGCACGGAAGTCTAACACCCTGAGATTTGCTTTTTTTCCTTTCATTTTACAGAATCTGGCCATATTCATAGGAGTTGTATTTGTTCTGGTATTGTAGAATCATTAAAGTTGGAAAAAACCTTCTAAGATCATCTAGTTCAAGCACCAATATTGACCACTAAACCTGTTTAGTGCCATATCTACATGTTCCTTGAACACCTCCAGGGACATTGCCACCACCACCTCCCTGGGTAGCCCATTCCAATGCTTGACCACTCTTTTGGAGAAGTTTGTCCTAATATCCAAACTGATATTCTTAAAAAAAAAAGTCTGTGTTTTTCCTTTATGATTGTTTCTCAAGAATATTCTGTGAGCCTGCTACACCTTTGGGGTATAAATCAGTGTCTGTATGTGTACAGAGCCAGGGCCCCAAGAGTAAGTAAAACACACTGGCAGTAGTTCAGAGGCATAAAAAAGGGAAAGACAAGATCTCTCTGTAAGCTCACCTGTGCCCACCACATCAGCCTCAGCTCAGAGTGCTTCTGAACACCTGGCTGCCTGTGGCTGACAGACGCTTCCTGCCAGTGGTTAATATTAGCTCCAGCTAGGCTCTCTGCTGCAGCACTGAAGATGTTGAAGCTGTGGTAGTACATAACACAGAGACTGATGCAATATGTTCTGGGATTCCTTGCTTCCCACAAAAAAAAAAGGAGGAATTTAAGGGAGTAGCTGATTTAAAAAGCAAGCAAACAAACAACATGTAGAAAAAGAAAGTAAATTTATTCCCTCAGTGAAAAAACCCACACAGGGAAATATCTTATTTTAAAAAATAACAACATAAACCCAAGAGGCAATAAGGAAGTAAATTATTTTGTTAGAAATCAAGTCTTTAGGCAGCTAATAGCATCAGATTTATGGTTGCAACTGGAAACTCCACTGAAGTCTTCTTAGGCATGGAACAGTCTACCAAAGACCAAAGACAGGAAGAAAGTGGGATTTTTTAGGTGTGTCAGGAACAAATTAAGTGCTAGTGGCAGTTGAGGTGGCATGCTCCTAATCTGTGTTTGGGAGCAAGCAGGATGATATATATGTAGGTGATAAACTGCTTTCTGAGCATTTTGTGGTTCAGAAGAACATGAAAAAAAACTCTTTTTGAAGCCAGCAGGCTCAGATAACTTTGACTCAGATACCTCCACGTGAAGCTGATGCACTCTGGTTCCCTGATGTTTTCTTTTAATCTTACAATTGTGGGGAAATTACAGAGGACTGGAAAAAATGTTAATTCTGTGCCAATATTTGCTGAGGAAAAACAAGACAATGCAAAGATAGATAGGCTAAAAGCCAGTCAGCCATTTGTATGAAACAGACTTATCCATAAATCAGCAAGGAGGTTAAATACTAGGACTACAATTAAAGATCATTAATGACTTTTTTATATGGAAACAGCTCTTATCTAATGAAACTGGCATATTCATATGCCAGTAAACTGACTGATTAAAGATACTATAAGTTTGGACATTCTCTGAATATTTTTCAAGGGCTTTTAGTACCACCAAATATTCTGAATAAAATACAACAAAATGTGATCTGTTCAACATCAAAGAACGTTTTTGAATGGGTTTAAATAATCATTTACCTGATGTTTCTTTGTTTCTTTCTTTGTTTGTTCATTTATTAAAAGTAGACTTTATCAAGAGATAGGTCTTCCACAGAGATTTATGTTGCATTGAAAGAGGGGTGGCCAGCAGGAAGAGGGAGTTGATTGTCCCCCTCTACTCTGCCCTACTAAGGCTCCATCTGTAGTACTGCATACAGGCCTATGGCCTCCAGTATAAAAAGAATGCACAGCTGTTGAAGCAGGTCCATAAGAAGGCCAAGAAGGTGATCAGAGGGCTAGAGCACCTCTTCTATGAAGACAGGCTGAGTGAGCTGGTGTCACGGTTTGAACTAAAATCCACCTGCGTCCGTGACAGGGGCCACAGGCCCCGGAGGGGCCCTAGGCCGAAAGGAAAAAGTTAATTAGGAAAAGAAAACAGCGGCAACGATCTAAGGAGGCACACTTATTTACTAAATACTATATCGAAATACAGGATAACACAATATAATAAAATATAATTGAAAATTGAGCTAACGAATCAAGCAAAATAGGAGAGAGAATGAGTCCCGTAACCGAGAGGCCTACTGTGAATCTAGGCGAACGGCTGAAGGCTCCCACACACTCCCCTGAACGCCAGAACTCGAAAGACGTCAGTCTGTTCTGCGACAGAGTTAATATAGAGTCCAGGTCCCGTGACCTATCGTGTTGTTCCCTGGGAGATGTAGTCTTCTTCTGTAAGTTGCAGATTCAGTAAAATTATTCATGCTTAATATGATGTTATGATGTGGAATACTGATAGCAAAAATTACAAAATTATTAAACCATGACATTCCACCCCTTATTCTACATCATTACATTATATTTATACATACATACACACTCATATGTATAATTGTGAATAATCAGCAACCTTATTTTTCTCAACAATTTATATTTATTCCATACAAATCCCTAAGTTGAGAACAAAACTCTATAACCTAACCTACTATTTATTAATTTTGAGAAAATGGCAAAACTGCCAGAAAAAGGAAAACATGTCAGCGGTAGAGGGGAAAGGCAGCGCTAGTAGGGCGTCCCCCACATCAAGGTGCACTCATCCTTTCCCAGCCACCACAGCAGATTTCCTTTTGACTTATACTTCTTTCCATGTGTGCTCTACACATGCATGGCCAGTGCAGGATATAGAGTCCAGATGGAAAACTTGCTTACAGAATGCCTAATTAAGGTATATAGAGAAGAAACTGTTTCCTTAACATTAATCCACTCTATCTTAAGTCCTATACCTAATTGAACTATTCTGTACCTAATTGAAATATTTTCTGAGACTCTACCTATATATTTACAGGAAAAATCATTGGCTGCACTCCCCCAACATCAAATTCCCTTGTGGTACACATTGAACATTCCCATTTTTGTCCATCACCCACCATGTGCACCCAGGTCCCTGGGCAAAGACAGTACCCCGGAGAGGTTTGCCCTTTCCAGACGCTGGAAGGACCCAAACCGTCTTTCCCAACACGCTCTTTATGTGTACTACAGGAACCTTATCTCCCTCCACGGTACGTAGGGAGCTGGATTGGTTAGGACCATTGCGATTACTAGATCCTCGAGTGTTGACCAACCAGGTGGCTTCTGCTAAATGGTTCTCCCAGTTTTTATACGTTCCACCACCCATTGCTTTCAACATAGTTTTCAACAACCCATTGAATCGTTCAATCTTACCAGAAGCTGGTGCATGATAGGGAATATGGTAAATCCACTCAATGCCATGATTTTTGGCCCAAGTGGTTACAAGGGAATTTTTAAAATGGGTCCCATTATCTGATTCAATTCTTTCCGGAGTGCCATGCCGCCACAGGATTTGCTTTTCCAACCCTAATATGGTGTTTCGGGCGGTAGCATGGGGTACTGCGTATGTTTCGAGCCACCCAGTGGTTGCCTCCACCATGGTGAGTACATAACGCTTACCATTGCGAGATCGTGGCAAGGTGATATAATCAACCTGCCATGCCTCTCCATATTTATACTTTTGCCATCGCCCTTCCCCCCAAATAGGTTTCATCCTCTTGGCTTGTTTAATTATGGCGCATGTTTCACAATCATGAATAACTTGAGCAATAGCGTCCATAGTTAAGTCCACCCCTCGGTCTCTGGCCCACTTATATGTTGCATCCCTTCCTTGATGACCTGAAGTCTCATGGGCCCACCGAGCTAGGAATAATTCACCCTTGTTCTGCCAGTCCAAGTCTATTTGAGCCACCTCAATTTTGGCAGCTCGATCAACCTGATGGTTATTTTTATGTTCTTCAGTAGCCTTACTTTTAGGCACATGAGCATCTACATGGCGCACCTTTACAACAATGTTCCTTATTCGGGCAGCAATGTCTTTCCACAGTTCAGCAGCCCAAACAGGTTTACCCTTTCGTTGCCAATTATCATTTTCCCACTGTTGCAACCACCCCCATAAGGCATTTGCCACCATCCATGAATCAGTATAAAGATGAAGCATTGGCCACCTCTCCCGTTCAGCCACATCTAAAGCCAGCTGAACAGCCTTTACCTCTGCGAATTGACTTGATTCTCCTTTACCTTCGGTGGCCTCTGCAACTTGTCGTGTGGGGCTCCATACAGCAGCTTTCCATCTGCGATGCTTCCCTACAATACGACATGATCCGTCTGTGAATAGGGCAAATTTCTTTTCGTTTTCTGGTAGCTCATTGTATGGTGGTGCCTCTTTAGCACGTGATACCTCTTCTGTAGGTGGTGTTTCAATTTTTTTACTCTCAGGCCAGTCCATGATCACTTCTAGAATTCCAGGACGGCTGAGTTTTCCCATTCGAGCTCGTTGAGTAATTAATGAAATCCACTTACTCCAAGTGGCATCAGTAGCATGATGGGTGGAGGGAACCTGTCCTTTAAACATCCAGTTTATTACTGGCAAGCGAGGTGCTAGAAGAAGCTGAACCTCTGTCCCAACTACTTCAGAAGCAGCCCGAACCCCCTCATACACGGCTAAGATCTCCTTCTCAGTTGGAGTGTAGCGCTCCTCAGACCCTTTATATGCTCGACTCCAAAATCCTAGGGGTCGGCCTCGGGTCTCTCCTGAGGCTCTTTGCCACAAACTCCAGGTGGGACCTTTCTCTCCAGCAGCAGTGTAGAGGATGTTCTTCACATCCTGTCCCGTCCGTACTGGCCCCAAGGCCACGGCACGGGCTATTTCTTGTTTTATCTGCTCAAAAGCCTGCTGCTGCTCAGGACCCCATGAGAAATTATTCTTCTTCCGTGTTACCTGATAGAGAGGGCTCACTATGTGGCTGTAGTTTGGGACATGCATTCTCCAAAAGCCCACTACTCCCAGAAAAGATTGGGTCTCTGTTTTATTTGTGGGCGGAGACATAGCAGTGATTTTGTCAATCACATCTGCTGGGATGTGACGACGTCCATCTTGCCATTTTATGCCTAAGAACTGGATTTCCTGGGCAGGCCCCTTCACCTTGCTGCGCTTAATGGCAAAACCAGCTTTCAAAAGAATTTGGATTATCTGTTTCCCTTTCTTGGAAACCTCTGCTGCTGTATGGCCCCACACCACAATGTCATCAATATACTGCAAGTGCTCAGGAGCATTACCCTGTTCCAAAACAGCTTGGATCAATCCATGGCAAATTGTTGGGCTGTGCTTCCACCCCTGGGGTAAACGGTTCCAGGTATACTGAATACCTCTCCAGGTAAAAGCAAACTGTGGCCTACATTTTGCAGCCAATGGGATGGAAAAGAAGGCATTAGCAATATCAATAGTGGCATACCACCTAGCTTCTTTTGACTCCAATTCATACTGGAGTTCTAGCATGTCTGGTACAGCAGCGCTTAATGGAGGTGTAACTTCATTCAGGCCACGGTAATCTACCGTCAGCCTCCATTCCCCACTGGTTTTACGCACTGGCCATATGGGGCTGTTAAAAGGCGAGTGCGTTTTGCTAATCACTCCCTGATTTTCTAATTGGCGAATTAGCTTGTGAATGGGGAGCAATGAGTCCCTATTGGTGCGGTACTGCCGTCTGTGAACCACTTTGGTGGCAATTGGTACCTCTTGGTCTTTTACCTGGAGCAACCCCACAGCAGAAGGATCATCTGACAGTCCAGGTAAAGTTGACAGCTGCTTAACACCATTTGTGTTTACAGCAGCTATCCCAAAGGCCCATCGATACCCCTTGGGATCCTTGAAATATCCCATCCTAAGGTAATCGATTCCCAGTATACATGGAGCCTCTGGACCAGTCACAATAGGGTGCATTCGCCAGTTTTTACCAGTGAGGCTTATTTCGGCCTCCAACATAGTCAATTCTTGGGAACCCCCAGTCACTCCATGGATATAAATTGGTTGTGTCCCTTGGTGACTTGAGGGCATTAGGGTGCATTGTGCACCAGTGTCCACCAAGGCTTTATATTTCTGTGGTTGAGATGTGCCAGGCCACTTAATCCACACAGTCCAGTATACTCTGTTGTCCCTTTCCCCCCCCTGGCTGGGGGCAGGGCCCCTCTATTGTTTACCTCGGCGGCTTGCAGCAACTGGAACTTTCCCCCGTTTGGAAGAGTTCACCTTGGTGGTTGTTTTGGATTGTAATTCTTTCACTCGTGCCTGAAGTGCAGAAGTGGATGAGTTATACCACTTCTTTATATCCTCCCCATGATTACTCAAGAAATACAACAAAGCAAAACGTATGGTCTTATCATTGTCGTTTGCTTGAATACGAGGTGTCTTATCGTTGTCATTTGCTTGAATACGAGGACGTCTCTTTTTTATGGTTGAGATTTTCGATGATACAGGTCGAGAGGAACTCATGTTGTTTAGCTCTCTCAATAGGCGATCGTGGAAATCCTGGTTTCCATCATCTGGTACCACCGTGGATTCATCTACATCAGGCACATTAGCCAATTTGTCAATAATATCACTTTGTGTTTCCTCCACTTTGTCTAACCTTTCCACTATTTTTTTTCCCATTTGGACAATGGCTGAAGTATAAAGCTTAACTTCTGTAGCGCTTATAAATAATTCAAGCTCCTGAAGTCTGCTAATTAGCTCATTTACAAGGGGCTTTCTTTCCCCTTTGCCATATACCAATGCAAGTGCACTGGCATGCTTTTCTGGAGCTGCCTTTGTAAAGTCACGCCACATTTGTCGTGGAACGTGGACTGCTTCAGGATCATGTAATTGGTTTGGATTGTTACGATTGAACTGGGGGCTGTAGAGCATTTCCACCAGAGCCCTTTCTCTCAAAAATTGGATACCTTTCTCCATATCAGTCCATTTCTTTTTCTCAGGCTCCAAGTCCCGTTTAAAGGGGAATCTATCTCTTACCGCTATCAACATCCGCTTCCAGAGGGTGTAGGACTGATTTTGGCATGTGCCTATACCTCTGTCCACACGTGAGTCCCTGGAAATGCTACCCAGTTGGCGAGCTTCACTGCCATCGAGCCACGCACTGTTGGCACCATTGTCCCAGCAGCGAAGTAACCAAGTGACCATATTTTCTTTTGGCTGACGTGTGAAATCCTTTCTCAGATCTCGAATTTCACTCAGTTTAAAAGATCGATCAATAATGGTCGTAATACTTTGCTCACCTTTTGCTCTATCAGGAGTCCCAGGTGTTAATGTTGGCAGCTGTGTTGATGAGGCTGCCCCATCTATAAGTTTGGACTCGAGAAATTCTCGTAAAGAAAATTTAGCTTTTGGCTCCTCGTCTGACTCTGACCCTGACTCTGACGCTTGTGTTATTTCCTCCAGGCGACCTTCCTCCTTCTTCCTCTCTCCTAACTTTCTCTCTCCTAACTTCCTCTGCTCCTCTGACTTCTTCTCCTCCTCTAACATCTTCTTATACTGCTCTAACAACCTCTGCTCCGCCGACTTCCTCTGGTCTTCTGACTCCTCCTGCTCTCCTGAGTCCCCCTGACCTCCTGAGTCCCCCTGCTCTCCTGAGTCCCCCTGCTCTCCTGAGTCCTGCTCTCCTAACTCCCTCCGCTCTTCTAACTCCTTCTGCATTTTCTCTATCTGAGTTGAAACTCGTTTTGTTTTTCGCCCTCTTACAGGGGCAACCAACATTGTATCTGGTGCCCCCGGTGGTTGGTTAAGTTGGAGTACATACGGTTCAGACTTGAGGGTGTCGCATTCCGCCCTGAGGACGTTATAACTAGACTGGAGGGCGTCGTGCTCAGACTGGAGAGCGTCGTAGTCAGACAGGAGCTCGTCGTACACAGACCGGAGGGTGCTGCGACTGGCTTTGAGGGCGTTGTAGTCGGCCTTGAGGTCAGTGTACAACGAGTCAATAGAGTCATGTTTGACCTGGAGATCGACGCACTTACACAGGAGGGCGCTGTGCTCGGACTGGAGAGTGTCGTGCTCGGACCGGAGGGCATCGCGCTCAGTCTGGAGAGTGTCATGCTCGGACCGGAGGGCATCGCGCTCAGTCTGGAGAGTGTTGAGCTTGGTCTGGAGGGCATTGTGCTCGGTCTGAAGAGTGTTATGCTCGGACTGAAGAGTGTTGTGCTCGGTCCGAAGGGCATTGTGCTCAGTCTGAAGAGCGTTATGCTCGGACCGGAGGGCATTATGCTCGGACTGAAGAGTGTTGTGCTCGGTCTGGAGGGCATTGTGCTCAGTCTGAAGAGCGTTATGCTCGGACTGGAGGGCATTATGCACAGACTGAAGAGTGTTGTGCTCGGACTGGAGGGTGTCGCAGTTGGATTGGAAGGCATCATGCTCAGTCTGGAGAGTGTCATGCTCGGACCGGAGGGCATCGCGCTCAGTCTGGAGAGTGTCATGCTCGGACCGGAGGGCGCCGTGCTCGGACTGGAGAGCGTCGTGCTCGGACCGGAGGGCGCCGTGCTCGGACTGGAGAGCGTCGTGCTCGGACCGGAGGACGCTGTACTCGGACTGGAGAGTGTTGAGTTGGGATTGCAGGGAGCTTTTCTCATCCCAAAGTTTTTCTGCGTCAGCTCTAAGATTCTCTTTCTCGTACCAGATTGAGTCTCGTTGGTACAGGAGATCTTTTCTCTCAGCTTCAAAAACTTTTTCTCTCTCTACCTTCTCATCCCAAAGTTTTGCTGCGTCAGCTCTAAGACTCTCTCTCTCGTACCAGATTGAGTCTCGTTGGTACAGGAGATCTTTTCTCTCAGCTTCAAAAGCTTTTTCTCTCTCTACCTTCTCAGTCCAAAGTTTTTCTGCCTCAGCTCTAAGACTCTCCTTCTCGGCCCTGAGACTCTCTCTCTCAGCTTCTAAAACTTCCCTCTCAGGAATGGTATTGACTAAGGCCCGATAAGCATTAGCTAGGCCCAAAATCATTTGTGCCTCCTGAGATCTGCCTGAGCCACAACATTCCTGCCTCAAATATGCAATCAAACTCTCAGGATTCTTCAAGTGTTCAGGAGTGAAGCTCCATAACACTGAAGATGTCTGTCCTTTGAGAATCTCTTCAAAACCTCTCCACACTCCCTGCCACTCAGTATTCTCTGGTTCTAGGGAAGACTTCCTCCGGATGTTATAAATCCAGATACTGAGTGAGATTATTACAATAATCAACAGTAAGATCAGGGAGATTAAGAGTGTGACCCACTGATCATTCAAAAACTGCATAAAGGATTCATAGAAAGAAAGAGGAGCACGCTTAAAAATCACCATTTCTGTATAATTAGTTGCATTAGTTGCTCCCTCTGGAGCTGTATACAGATACGAAGTGAGCATTGCTAACCATGCTTTCAATCCATTATACAATTGTATAGCTCCATAAGAAAAAGTGGCTAGCTTAAACATGGCCCAATATGTTCGGAGCGTCTCAAAAAAAGAACCAATGGCACACAGTCCCTGGTAAAACAAATTTAGTAGAGAAAACATCTTTTTTCCTCCAATAGAGAGAAAAAGTAAAAGAAAACAAAGCTCAGCAGTGTTTATAAAATATACCGGAGTATTGGCAGTCCGCCTGGACTTTCAAGGTCAAGCTCGCAGGTGCAGAATCGCAAACACGAGATAGCTCCTTAACAGGGAAAAAAAACTCGTAGCTCTGTTAAAAGCTAAAAGAGCAACAGAAGAAAACACAGAAAAAAAAACAGCAACTCAATTTGCCCGCATTCTCCACCAAAATCTGTCACGGTTTGAACTAAAATCCACCTGCGTCCGTGACAGGGGCCACAGGCCCCGGAGGGGCCCTAGGCCGAAAGGAAAAAGTTAATTAGGAAAAGAAAACAGCGGCAACGATCTAAGGAGGCACACTTATTTACTAAATACTATATCGAAATACAGGATAACACAATATAATAAAATATAATTGAAAATTGAGCTAACGAATCAAGCAAAATAGGAGAGAGAATGAGTCCCGTAACCGAGAGGCCTACTGTGAATCTAGGCGAACGGCTGAAGGCTCCCACACACTCCCCTGAACGCCAGAACTCGAAAGACGTCAGTCTGTTCTGCGACAGAGTTAATATAGAGTCCAGGTCCCGTGACCTATCGTGTTGTTCCCTGGGAGATGTAGTCTTCTTCTGTAAGTTGCAGATTCAGTAAAATTATTCATGCTTAATATGATGTTATGATGTGGAATACTGATAGCAAAAATTACAAAATTATTAAACCATGACAGCTGGGCTTGTTTAACCTGTACAATTCCAGTACTTGAAAGGAGCTTATAAGAAGGAAGGTGACTGACTTTTTACACAATCTAATAGTGATAGATAAAGGGAAAATGGTTTTAAACTAAAAGAAGAGAAACTGAAGTTAGATGTTTAAAAGACTTATTTACTCAGAGGGTGGTGATGCACTGGCTGAGGCTGCCCAGAGAAGCAGGCCAGGTTGGATGGGGCCCTCAGCAGCTTGATCTGGTGGGTGGCAGTCCTGCCCATGGCAAAGGTGTTGAAACTACATGCTTTGTGGTCTCTTCCAATCTAAACCATTCTGTGATTCTATTGCAGCCATCACTGGGTGCTTTACAAGATGATCCCTCAGCATGAGCTGTTTGCAGGCAACTGGATGAATATTACAATATCACAAATACTGTGACTTGCAATTCACAGGAAACAAGAAATATAATCTTCAGTTCTACTGAAATAGCTCTTTTGCTTTGTTTTATTTTGTTTTTGTTTTTGTTTTGTTTTGTTTTCTTGCTGCTGGTGTTGCACTTCCATGGCAGGGCTACTACTGCATATCCCTGCAGAAGTCTGTGGGTGGGTTTGTCATCATGCAGTGCACATCTATGTAAGGAGTCTACATGTGACTAAACAAACCCAAGCTCCTTTTGTGGTCACTGGAGAGCCTGCAGGTAGTGTAGGAGTGTAGGGGGTGGTTCATCTCCTGAAGTACACATCTGTATGTGAGTGGATAAACTGAACCATTAGCTGCACTGACTCAACTGGATATAATGGAAGCCCAGACAGCCAGCTCAAGTCTAACTCCCACAATAGCATTTGTGATTAATTCTACCTTTCACGGCCTTACAGATTTCCTCTTAATGCTATTGTTGTGGGCTCTGCTCTAAGCATCATACAGAGCCAAACTGAATACAGGACTGTGAGCTGTGTTGCTATGACTTACTTCATATGGTAAGGAAAACTCATTTATTTATTTATTTATTTATTTATTTATTTTAGGACAAAGCCAAACAAATAACTTCAACAGATGCAAAGGACTTCATTGCATTACTAGCTTTGCCCATATTGGAGGAACAAGTGTTAGTCTTTCCATCATGATGAAAAATTATTAATAAAATTAAACCTACCTTCAATACAGCTCTACCTCTCATTTGTTTCTTTCGCCCATTCTCCATTTGTCTGACCGTGGAGTTGAGAAACAGTGCTCAGAGTTCCTGCCAACTGCACATGGAAATGTGGTGATGTAATATAATTTCCTCTCCATGTTCCATATGCACTAAGGCAGAGACTATGCAGATAAGCCATATTTATAGGATAATCACAATATTTCCTAAAACAAAGCAATGTTTTATAGCTTATATCCAGTTCCAAGTCATTACTACATCTTTCAAGCAGCATTTCCATAACCTCATGATTGGTAGGGTGAATGTGAAGGAGTTGAAGCAAGAAATTACTCACAGTCAGAGTCACTTATACCATCACATTTCACTGGTGTTTACCAAGAGAGAATATAGAAGTCACATAATCTGTGGCTGATCTTAGATATTCAGCACTGCTGCATTTGCTCAGGCATTGCTCTTTCCCAGTGATGCAACTGGAAGTAGGCTTTACCTGGTCCTGAAGCGTGGGGTCACAAGCCTACATGTGGGGAAAGCCCAAAGTTTTCTGAGTTCTGGTTCAAGTCCGAAGGACTACTTGGAAAAGGATGCTTTGCTGCTGTATCCAGTGTTGGTTCCTGCCAGCCACTGTACAGTAGGTAGGAAAATTGTGCAGCAAACAAAGAATAGACTGAGGATTTGGTATGCAAGTGTCTTCTGAGACCTTAGCTTTCCTGCATGTGTAGGCGTAGATCAGACTCCAGAGATGCACCAAATAATCACTTCCAGTTTTAAAAAAGGCAGAAGCAAACACTAGCAATTGTAACCTTGAGCCCACGTCAGTGTGAGCAGCTGCGCTAGGTGATCTCATAAAATCTCTTTGAGTATTCTGCCTGTGATTTCATGGGTTATGCCTTTCACACGACGGAAACTACTCTGTAAATGCCACATTCTCCTGGGCACTCCAACTCTTTTATGTTGCCCGGGGGAAACAGAGCAATTATGATTTGCTTTTGCATGCTTTATGGTTGCTTTGTATCTCTGGGGTATTGCAAAGCGTTTGATACATTTTCTCTTGCAGTGCCTAGGGCACGCTAATGGTAGGTGTAAGAATAAATATTCTCACCTGGGAGAAGGCAACAGGGGCAATCGTGACCAGAAAGCTTCTAGAGACCCCCCAGTGCACACTGAAGGGCAGTGGGCGTGCTATTAGCTAGTGAAGTGGAAGAACGTTTTATGGAATTTTCC
This sequence comes from Coturnix japonica, assembly GCF_054131305.1. NCBI lineage: Eukaryota > Metazoa > Chordata > Aves > Galliformes > Phasianidae > Coturnix > Coturnix japonica. Next base: position 7,103,581 of record NC_140664.1, on the reverse strand, counting down.
AAATTATTTGCCAAATATCTCACTTAGGCTAAGAATGGGTACATAAATGCTACTGCTGCTGGATGTGTGAGGACTCACTCATGTGGTTTAAGGGATAAAAGATGTTGAAAAATCTTTCACTGGAGATAGATTTGGAATTATATGCCCGCTGTAACTCCATGTTCCATGCTGTAGTAGGATTTCAAGTTATCTAGCTAGCCTGCAGCCCAAGATCATGAAAAGGTCATTCATATGGAACATCTGTTTTATCACTCATGACAATAAGTCAAACAGCAGATAATTTACTCCTGCATTTTCTTCACCATGTTTTTCCACGGGAAAGTACAGTGGAAACAGCTATCCTTCAATATGCACATGCAGCTCCCAGGAATGCTTACAGAGGGGGCTAAAGAAACATAGGCTTTAAGCTTGTTGTTCATGTGTGCTGCCATTTTCACTTCTTCTGGAGAAGAATTTTAGAGAAAAGTTGTGAGAGGATTCATGTACATGTCTGTGACCATTTAATACAGTGTGTAATTAAGGGACACTGAACATGGAATGGAAAGGTGTTGTATTAGATTGCTCTGAAAGTAATGTCTCCCATTTATTTCCATGGAAACTACAACAAATACAAAGAGCACAATAACACTACTTCATACAGTAATTTCTCAGCCACAGAACACTGTTTTTAAAAATCATCACCACTGTTAGCTATGCATTTTCACCAGTGAAAAATAAGAGCCTGCATGATCCTCTAAAATCTGTACTAGCAGAGGTGGTAACTTTTACTGGCTGTCAAGAACATTGCTTTAATTTCATGTTGTTGTAACCACTGCTGAAATGCAGCATTCACCATTTCACTGTGCTGACCTTTAGTGTTTGGTATCCATAAATGTTCAACAAACATCGGTGAATGCCAATGAGTGCCATTTTTTCCACTTGGAGGACTTCAGTGACACACCATGCTTGATATGTGCTTCCATGTGAGTTACAGTTTTGTCAGCCTGCCCCTCTGCTGCCATCTGTCAAGTAACAACAAAACTTAATGGAACATTGGTGGTTCAGTCTCTGCTGTCATACCACCAACACCCACCTTGAATTTTGTAGATCAAAATAATAAAATGAAAGGTATTGCTTTTGGACCAGCCCTCGTAGCTTAACCCAGCATGGAAGCAAAGAGTCATAAAGGCATTCATTCATTCCCCCTCAAGTAGGATGGGATAAGATAAAACTCTCAGGTTGTTCTGTATCTCCCACCATCACTCTTCTGACAGGCAGTGAGCTGAAGATTACTTGATTTAGTTTAAGCACTGATGTGCAATGACAATCAACTTTTTTTTCTCCTAAATCCAAAACATCACATCATACCAGCCACTATGAAGAAAATTAACTCTATCCTACATTAAACCAGGACAAGGGGATCAAAGGTTTAGCTGTTTGATGGCAGGACTCTTTCTTAGGCATCTGCTTCTTCAATCCTATGCAACTCTGAGGCTGTTCTTCAGTTTACTCACAGAAATGATGCTTGTACAACAGTTTCTTCTTCATAACTTTGCCCTGTTAAAATCTTGTTGATAGATGATCCTGGTTCACCATTCCTCAGACCAGAGGTGAAATGCAGCCTGTGGTGGTAACGGCTTGTAATTGCATACGTTAGACAGATGGTCCATGAGGATATGCAAGAAATGGAAACTAGGTCAATTTACTAAAGTTGCAGATTAAAGATTTGCTGGTGCATGTGGGGCCAAAATCATAAAGCTTAAAGCACAGAATGGAACACAACTAGCAAGGGACTTTGGAGGTAACAAAGAGTGATCCATTAATATTTCAGAAGAGAGGAAGACCAAGGCAGAAGCCAGTCCTCCATTTAGTGAGAAAGGAAATCTAATAATGCCTAGGGGCTGAAGATATTAATGCCTTTTACATGTCAGTCTTCACTAAAACTGCCATGAGACAATGACTGATACATTAACACCCATGAGTGGACAGGATTCAGCCTACACTAAGCAAAAGGCAAGCTAAGGGAATTCTTTGGAAAGACCATTTTTGTTCAAATCAGAGAGTTGGCTTGAGCCAGCTACCCACTGTCTTGAAGAAAATGTGGGTATTAAGGGACAAAAGGGTGGGCATAAGTCTGTTGATACAGAGGAAAAGGAAGAACCAATCAATTGGTCAGTGTTCAACACCTAAAAGCATATTGATACAAACAGCAGAACAAACCAATTCTGAACACTTTGAAGAGCAGAAGTTTTGCAACACCAAGCATGTGTAGGCTAAAAATAAATCATGGTTAAAAGAACACTAGGTCTGTGATAAATCTTGAGAACATGAGAGACAGAATCATAGAAGATGATGAAGTTGCTGTGATGTGACTTGACTGTGGTAAGACTTTTGTCAGTAAGACTTTTGTCACTGTCTCATATGAAGTTTTCTCATTTGACGTGGTAATTTAGCCCAGATTAAATCCTGTAGTGTGGATGGCTATTTTATGGGAGAGTTATCTTCAGTGGGATTTGTGAGAGAAGTCCTTTGATTCAACACAGTAAGGTCTCAGAGTCTTCAGTATGCAGTATCTGAAGTCAAGCAGAATTGTTCTGGACTTCAAGACAAAAGTCTTTCTCCTTGTCAAGTAAGAACTAGGTATTAAGACAGTGTTAGGACAGAAAATTACTTTGTGGAACATAGGGAAGTTTTCTTTTTTGGCATCTCACAGTGCTATTAATGTCAAATTGAATTCCGGCTTTGTATGATGTGTGCAACCATCACAGTACAACTGGATGTTTTTCAGGGTTGATGGATGTACAATCCATAATTTCAACTTTCCTTTTTTTTAAAAAAAAAAATAAACAAAACAAAATAAACATTCTGGCTACAATTTTTGCCAATTGTGGGAGACATAAGGTTTACATTCTCTATGTTTTTTAGTGCTTAAGAACAGAAATATATAATGCAGCTTCACTGTGGATCCCATGTGGTGATCTAGTCCCCATTCCTTCCTCATTTCCCTTCTGTGACCATCTCATCAGCATCCTGAAGCAAGTCTCATCATGCAGATTCCCTTCAGGAAGCTTGTCTTGGCTGAGTGTATGCAGCCCAGCAGTTGCTTTTGAACTCAGTAATTTTAAGCTTGATTACAGGACTGAAGCCATGTTAAAAGAAGTTCTGCCAGACCCTGTGAACCCATTTTGCTACTTGATGTAAGAAGAAAAGCATTTGCTGTTTCCTTAGTTTTGATTAGGTGTTCCCAGGCCTGAGAGGAAGCTGTTTGCAGCCATGGGGGAACTGCCTGCTTCCTGCTCTTGGATCAAGGTAGCCTCAGTCTCTTGGGCCTAAACCAGTCCTGAGTGCGTGGGCTTACAGTCTCCTTCCAGGGCAAATTGTTCTTCTCCTTTCCCTCAGGTCAAATGCAAGTCTTTATCATCACATCTGCTCCAAAATGCTGACAGGAGGAACAAATTAGCCCAGAAGGAAATCACGATTCCTCCATGTGGTCCCCTCCAGTCCAGGAGAGGGTGACATGTTTTGTCACACGAGGCAAAGTCTCAGTAAGGTGAACATTAACCTCAAGCAGCAGATCTGAGGGAAGCGTTCTGCTCAGATACATTACTTCTCTTTGCCCGGTTCCCTTTCATCACTTCAGGACTATGTGTATTGGGTTGGTAAACTATGGTACTCCAAAGGAAATCAGAAAACAAAGCCACAGTTTTGGAATGCCTAGTTTTGTAAAAGAGATATTGGTCAACACTCTTCAGGAGATAAAATGTACTTTATTACCTTCACTGTGACCTTACTGAAATGTTTCAGATACAATTATCAGTAGTAATAAAAACACATATCTCCTGAGTGCTCTTCATAGGCCTTCTGCTGAGGTCTTCTCTGAAATTACCAGTACCAAACATTTATCTTCATTCTCTTTCCTGAAACGGAACCACTATAGATACACTTTCCACTTGAAAGGACATTCAAGCTTGACCCTATGAAAGAGTTAAGAATTTGTGAGGGATTTACTATTTTAGTTCCTAAAGTGATAGCATGAAAGTAGATACTTTTGTTTTCACCTGTTTTGCTTTTATAACCAAGAATGATTTCAGGAAAAATATTGATGTAAGCTGGGAGGAGACGAGCCTTAAAGTACAGCTTGCAAGAAAAGAAAATAAAAAGATGAGAACTTGAGAACATGTGGACCGCCTGTTCCCAAAGTAGCATTATTTTTGTGAGCACTATGTGAATAAAGCTGTTTTCCCTGCAGATTTGTGTCTAGTAGCTGGCTGCTAACTTCATCTGAAGTTGTTTTCCTTCAGTTATTTCTCTGAGACGTCTCAGCTGTGTGGTTTCTCTGGCTTCTAATAGTGTATGAGTAAAGACTCTACTTTTCCCAAACATCCTTCTCCATGCTTCTTTTCACAGAATGCATGGGAATGCGGACATCTTCGAGATATCTGTCAAATTTGTCTTGATTTTGCTCAAAAGGCTCACAAAACTACTGTGAAGGGACACAGACAGACATGAACACGTAAATGATTGCATAAGCCTGGTTTCCCCAGGAAACAGGGATTGAAAGCTGCTCTGTAGAAAGAGAAATGTTTACTAACCAAATACCGAAGGAAACTTTGAATAAAGTTTTGCCAGAATTAGAATGAAGAATTTGGAACTTGGTGCTTGAATATTTCCTGTTGAAATTGGGCATGATCTCTTGGGGATCTAATCGTAATTTGTAAATGCCCCATTAGGTTACTTTCCTATTTTCGTTACAGTGAAGAAAATAATAATAATAGTTAATAAATGCAGACAAATTTTAAGAAACAACACATGGGCTAGAATGGTAGAGCTACTTTCCAAAAGAAAAAGTAACCCCATCTGAGATAGGAGACAATCTACTCCAAACATGCAGTTGCAGTATTGGGAAGCCTCATTGTGCGTGAATGAAAAGGCCAAATCTAATTCCAGTCATATCCAGACTTGATGAGGAGCAAAGATGATGGTGACAGTGGATTTCCATCAGACTTTAAGACCTTTCATTCCTCATGTGGCCAACTCCATCCTAGAGTCTGGAGAATGTTGCTGTAGTAGCAGAAGGAATAATCCCAGATGAATGAATAGTTGCGTAATTTCGTGGTCGCCAATCTAGAGAATAGAAATACCAGAATGTGCACATTATCCACAATGAGTGAAGTCATTTTTTGGAGCAAGCTATAGAATTACTTTTCAAGGAGACCATGATATGAAGCAGACCAAATTACAGAGGGAACAGACTGTGCCACTTCAGGAATGTGTGCTGTATCTGCTGGAATTCTTCATCCTTTCATTCTTTCATAGCTCAATACAATTTTCTTTCTTTTCTTGAGCATCAAGACAACATCTGCAGGTGGCAAACCCAAAGGTTAATTCCATCCCCGCACTTCCCACATTTGTTCAAATAGCTGAACTAATATTTATAAATAATTTATTGCATCAATGAATGCCATAAATCAACTCTAAGGATTTCATCTTTACACCAGTTGAGGCTCAGACTCAGTATGTGCTATTAACCCAGCTTCGTTTATTGGTTAGTTAATAGTATGTAAACTTTTACATTCAAAACTTTTCTACAGCAAAGATTTCTCAGAGCTTTTTCATATTTCTGACAGGTTATTGGTTCTCTGTGGCTTGTTCATTTCAGTTATTAGTTATTCTTGGATATCGACCTCTTAATTGTGTGATGTCTCTTCATGTTTCATTTTTTTATTATTTTATTTTGAAAGCTTTAATTAAGGAACTGGTATATTTTTATTTTTTTCAGAGTGGATACTGAGACAGGCAACCACTCATGAAAGACACTGAGTTCCCTTGGGTGCTGTTGCCATTGTTACAAATGCTTGGTGCTGGTTCAGAAATACGAAATAATAGCAGTTTTTGCCCACATATTGACCACATAAATGTCCAACAAGAAATTATTAGAATTTAAGAATATATGAACACAAGGCCATTAATCTTGAGGGCAAAATCTTAGAGAAAAGTATTTGTAGAAGAGAACAGAGCACCTGAAGTTGCTGGCATAAATTGATGAAGAACTAATACGACATATATTTGCAAATGAATATAATGCTCTACGTTTTCTTTAAATATGAACTTACAGAACCTAGCATTTTAATGGCTTGTTTTTTTTCATGACTGCCATTCAAACCCTACATGTTTTCACTCACAGTGGAACAGCTTAGCTGCTGTCAGACAGATTAATACTGATGAAATCAACAGTCACACAGATTGACACCAGCTGAAGAGCTGTCCTAATAAATCTGAGTCTATTTTTGGGGCTGAAACCACAGTCATGTCTCCCCAAGGGCAGTATTTTCACTTGAATACAAATGGTTTTGGCGGCATGAATGAATTAAATATTGAGGGTTCCATTTTTCAGACTTAGCTATAGCTTCACCCACATCAGTGGACCCGATTCATACCAGCTCTTTGGAGGAATAATCCTTCTGTCCTGGAGTGCTGACCTCCAGACTGGTTTACACGAACCAGATGATTTTTTAGCTGTTGGGTGTGTTATCAGCCTTAGATCTATGTCAGCACAAGGGTGCAAGGAACAGAACTGATAATGCTTACTCAAAAGTGGAAAGTTGGGTTGAATGACACCTCTCTTCACCTGGCACTTCTTAAGAGACTAATGGAATCCAGTGGTGGATTTACCATGTTATTTCATCTCCAGACACAAGGTACCAGCTGGTACCTTCTGCACAATGGTTCCAGGAATACAAGGCTGAATGGAACAAAAGAGCTCTTGGCTGTCTGTCCATATAGTGAACCCTGTCCATCTTCTCTGGACAAATGTTTGAAAAGCAAAAAAGTGAGCACTACTGCTGTTTATAGCTTCTTGCACTCTGTGGTGTCTAGTTGCATCTGCAAAGGTTGTGGAAATGAGATACTCACCTGTGTTGAAGTGGGGCTGGCTGCTTGCTCAGATGCTATCAGGAGTCAGCTAAATCAGATGTTTCTCAGGCTCTTTTGATATTTCAAAGGGGCAGGCTTTGTCTCTAATAGGATGCAACTGTCCTTACTATGGCCTAAGTATCCACAATAATAGAGGATGCAGTTTGACTCCCATACCTTGCTCTCCATTCCATATTGTCATCTTCAAGTGGGTGATGTTGCAAGCCTCCTGGGTCAGCAAAGTCCATCCAACAGGTAAATCTGGACCTGTGTAGGAGAGGTACCCAAGGGTACCCTCATAGATGACTAACACAGCTACCTATTTGACTTGTTCAAAAGCCAGATTCATGACTCAGCCTTCACCTTTTATGAGTTAGGAAATTCCAAGGTGCTCTTTTTTTCCCTTGGACTTGCAGGCAGACTCTGATCTCAGTTATTACAGGGCGAATCCACTGCAAGCAAGGAGTTATTTGTGCCACACATTTAGAATAAACTGTTTTCCTTGCTGGATTTTCCTTTTGCTCTTTGCAGATCCCATGTAGTCTGACTACCTGCAGCCCTCAGTAAAAGTGTCATGCACATCAAACAGTATAAAATAAATCAATCATTTTCCCAGTTTATTTAGCCTTAAAAAACTAAAATGTAGTAAAACTAAGAAACACATTTATGTGGCCAAGAAGGACATATTAAAGGAGTGACAATTCAGTGCTGGGCTTACAGCATCAGAGATGTTTTGCATTGGGTCATGCTACCTGTTTCCAGTTCACTGCGGATGGCGTGACTGCAGAGTGATGGATAGGTGCATCTGCAGACACAATATCCACTGAATGTGAAAGGTAAAGAGATAAAAGGCATTAAACTTATAATAGTGCTTCAAGATCCAGAAATCCATTAGACACTGCAACTGAAAAGCAATGAGGCTTCCTTGTTTTATTGAAGAGTAAGTGGTGATTTATTGAACACTTGAAAATTCATTCTCTGGAAGAAGGTACTGAATTCTCATTAGCCAACAAGACATTGGCAGAAAGATGAAACTAACAAATTCAGACTGAAAATATAGGACAGACTTTTAATGGTAAGTGTAGCTGATGTTCTCAAGACATGGAGTGGATTTTATGTCATTTGAAAATCTTAAACTCAGCTTTCATTTCTGAACTTGACAGATAAGTGTCTCCTGAACCATTTACTGGAGTTGGTGCAAAACTCTTCAAGATTAAAGAAGAGAGAGAAACAACTGCATAAATCTCTTTTATCATTGTAAAACTTGGAAAGAGATGAATCCTGAGAAACAGAAGTGAAGGTTACTGCCATCTTTAAGCTAAACAAAAGCCAAAGTGTTCCGTCATTTTAGACTATTAAATGACTGTGCATACAGTCACACCTGTTAAGTGCACTGATTACCCATCTGCATTCAAAAATCAGTATTTGAGAGGCTGCTGACCTAGCTGGGTGTGTCAGCACCCCGCTCTGGAGCAACAGAATCACTCTTTAATCCCTGTCTCACCCAAGTTAAAACAGAGTGCTGACTTATGGTCAGCAAATGACAGACTCTCACGACCAACATGAGATGAGCTGTGAACCTGCAAGCAGACAGATGTCCCCAAGTCAAAGACTCCATCCTTGTTGACATACTTGACCACAGCATTAGCTAAGGAACTCACTGAGGGGAATGAAATAGGCAAGGGAAATGCTCAAACACAAAAACATTCACAAGAAGTGTCACTTATAGCCTATCCACTTTACATCTGAGTCTGTCACACTAGCTAATCTACTTACTTTCATCTGCTTTTGAAAGAAAACATCTTATCTAGGCCAGAGGAATTGCTTTTCAAATAGTCCTTGTGCTACAAGAAAGTCAAGGGGGGCTGGGGGTTGGATCACAAAGTCAGGTACCACGTGGAAGCCACGTACAGATGAAACTGACCCGTAAGGTGGGATGAAGATGGCAGAATTCCTTCTAGATTCCTCAGCAGAGTAGAGTGCACATAGCTGAGCATTGCCAGCATATAAAGTAGGATTCATTTAGGTGGCAGTTAAATTGTGGGTGAGAGATAAATATAAGGAGTGCTCCGAAAGTAATGCCTCCTGATTTATTATTATTTATTATGTTGGCCCATGGCAGTAGAGGAGGATGTTGATGTACAGCAGTAGAGGATTAACTTTACACCAATAATACATTACATGTTTTTGCTGTGTGGCAGATGGCAGCAGGGGGCCAGTCTGACTAAATGGTGTCTGACATGGAAGTGTATATGAAACAAAGCTGTGTCACTGAATTTCTCCATGTGGGTAAAACAGCACCCACAGATATTCATTGATGCTTGATTGAGGTTTATGGAGACTAAACAGTGGATGTGAGCACAGTGAGGCATTGGGTGGAGCATTTCCGTAGTGCAACAGTGACATGAAAGACAAGGCACATTCTAGATGGCCATGCACAGCTGTCACCTCCGCTGGCGTGAAGGCTTTTGTTCATTACTAGTCAATATACATAGCTAATGGTGGTGACTATTTTAAAAAACAGTGCTTTGTAACTGAGAATTTGCTCTATGAAATAGTGCTATTGTGCTTTTTGGGTGACAACAGCTCACCCTGGAATACCCCAATGGCATGGGGGGAACAGAAGTCATGTTCTAATTTGTCATTAGAACATTCACTCATCCATCTCTGCCCATCCTGCCACACCAAGCAGAAGGGTTTGCTTATTTCTAAATTTACCTTGATACCTCTTTTACTCTGTATCCTCACTCCCTTTTGGGTTTAAGGTATGTAAATGTGTTTAATGTGACTTTGTTCCTTACAGTGTTCTGCTTCAGTTAAAGAAAGTAAGGCTTCAGATTCTTTCAAATGCACACTGAGAAGGCTAAAGGGAAACAAACACCATGCCTGTGCCTAGGTATGAAGAAAAAAAATCAGAGATGAAAATCCTTTTAGCCAGATCAGGCTGTGCATTAAAAGTGATCAGATAGTTTAGCTCTGCTCACAATGGAGTTTGCACTCCAGTCTACCTGGGCAGTATTCCTTATGCCCACTGCTGGCAGAGATTAGAAATATGATGCCCAGGAGATGACATGTGCTCCAGTACACACCTCAAAAATCACAGGGGGGGATATAAGAACGGTGGTGTTTCCTTCCTTTCTGATTCAGGTTTCTCTGTAAAGAGGGGTGCCCCACGGGCTGCACTCACAGGTCTGACCCCTTCTGCACTGAAAGAAGAGCCACTCTTATCTAGACTGTATACACCAAACATCTGGGGATATTTGCATGCCTATTATTCATAAGCAGCTAAGTCAGACTAAACGTTTTTTTCAGTCTTAGCTGAATGCCATTAGCAGTGTTATGCACAGGCTCTGAGCCTCTCAGTGCAGAGTTAAATCGCAGTGTTGGACCACTGTGCTGCAGCTTTCCCTTTAAGAGCCCTTTGGCTAACGGCAATGCACTGAAATGCAGGAGGTGGGACAACACCACACACAAAAATGAAGAAGTGAAGGCAGGAAAAGTTTCTCCAGAGGAAAAATGCAGGGCTTGTCCTTCACCCTGACGTCAGATCTGTCTTTAATAAAATCCCCAAAGAGCCAAGAGAAAAAGGCAGAGTGCCTAGGCTAGGTTACCAGTAAAGGATTGCTCTGAATTCCCGAAAGTGGTGTTTTTGTTCAAAACGGCTCTAAATCTGGGTTCAATCAATGTATTTAATCCCGGCTTCCAGGGATGAGGTGGCTTTTGCCCTGGATTCTAGCAACAAGCAGCATTTTGCAGGTGAGTTTGAAAACTGCAGGAGTATCCTCTGCAAACACTCTTGTGCTTAGTGCATGGTAGGGTGGTGGGAGCGAGTGTGGTGCATATGGGAAAGTCTGAACTTGTAAGTGGTGGGGAGATGAGAGTGGAAGTGAGCAGGGAAAGGTGAGCTGTGAGAGAAAGGGGAAGGGGAAGAGGAAGGGGAAAGGGAAGGGGAAGGGGAAAGGGAAGGGGAAAGGGAAGGGGAAGGGGAAGGGGAAGGGGAAGGAAAGGAAAGGAAAGGAAAGGAAAGGAAAGGAAAGGAAAGGAAAGGAAAGGAAAGGAAAGGAAAGGAAAGGAAAGGAAAGGAAAGGAAAGGAAAGGAAAGGAAAGGAAAGGAAAGGAAAGGAAAGGAAAGGAAAGGAAAGGAAAGGAAAGGAAGAGAAAAAAAAGAAAGGAATGGAAAGGAAAGGAAAAAGGAAAGGTAAAAGGAAAAAGAAGAAAAGAAAGGAAAAAGGATAAGTGAAGAAGTGTCTCTATGTTGAGTCCATCTCTGCTCAGCATCCAGGTGATTCTGCACACAGAACTTTGGGTTTCTCTTTTTGTTTGCTTGTTTGTTTTCTGCTACTTTTCTTAATATGAAGCAAAACAAGGAGGAAAAGGAGACTTAGTGCTGCCCGGAGCAGAGTCAGGCTGTTAGGGGAGCAGGTTGGAGCAGAGAGGCGGGCGGCGGTGCCCGGCGGGGCCGGGAGCGGGGCTGGAGCCGTGCAGTGCCGTGCAGGGATCGGGGCCGGAGCAGGACCGGGGCCGGGAGCTGACACTGCCGACGGCTCCCGCAGGTGCGGTGCCGCTGCTGGAGCTGCCTCCGGGCAGTTTTGTTTCTCCCTGCCTGGGTAAGAACACTGGCGTTTAGGAAGGTGACAGTCGGAGCAGGGAGGCGATGCGTGCGGGCAGTGCCTGTCCGCAACGGGAGAGAGGGGAGCAGTCCCACACCGCATCCTCATCCCCATCCCCGGAGGCTTCGAGGAGCGGTGGGTAACCTGAAAGAGGTGCAGAGAGTGAGTGGCAGTGACACGCTTGAGGCTTGCGGCATTCTCTGAGACAGCCACGTGGAAGGCAGTGTCTGAGCATCGCTTCTGCTCACAGCGGGGTGAAACAAACTGCTTTGTACTGGGGGGATGGGGAATTTGGATCTGTAGGGCTGCTGGCACCAGCGGTTGTGGGGTGTGTAGAGAAATGAAGTGAGGCATTACTGCGAGAAAGTAGCACACATGGTGGTGTGGTGAAACGCACCTGTGTGTAAGCAGATGGCAGAGCGATAAGTCCTGCTTAAATGTGGAGATGGGCTGATATGGTGCCTCTTCTAGAAAGGGAAATAAAAACAAATATAAACAAACAAAAATAAGAACCAAACGATCACAAAACTAGTAACAAAATGCTCCTCTCTGTCTCTCTGAGGAAATAATCAACTCAGATTTTTATTGAGCAAGCAAAAAGTCACATGAATAGAAGAGGGGACCCCAACTCCTGTCCCCTCCCTTCCAGCAGGTTTATTACGGGAGATGTATGTGAGTGCCTTGGAAATCTCATAGTGGCTACCTCTGGCTCCCTGATATCAAAGCTGTCTGTCAGAAAAGCAGCTGTAGCATGAAAGTATGTGTGAGTGCATGCAGACACATGCGCCTGCTGTGGGGATGAATGAGTGGGTGCAATGTGAATAGTTCTGGCAGCGTATTTGGTCTAAAGAGTATCTAAGAAAGAGTTTGAAAGAATAAAAAATAGCCTAAAAGAGTCATGGTTCTGGACTGTTTCCAGTTCAAGCTATCAAACTATCTGTGCCGGTGGAGCTCCATCTCTTTGAAGCATCCCAGGGCATTGCTACCTCCTGAACCAAGACATGGAGTTGGACTCTAGGAGCTTGTGCCATCTTTAGTAAGAAAGCTCCAGCAAGGAGCTGGCTTGCTGTGGGCCTTTTGCATGCCTGAACTGCTGTGGGATGGGGATAGTAAGCAGATGAAGGGCAGATTTGTGGCTGTTATATAAAAGGAGGTGAGGGAATGGGGGTGAGTAGTGTGACAGTATGGAGAGATGAGACATGTAGGGCAGAGCAGCTGGGAGGGATAATTAGTCAGTGCAGTATTTAAAGGACTTTTGAGGGAAGATCAGACATAATCTGGTCTGCTTAAGATAAAAATGTTAAGCAGTATAATGGATGTTGGAAATTATATATTATAAATATCTGTCATGGCCATCTTGCTCACAAGAGATAACTTATGATCAAGGAGATGTCTCCTAGAATAGTGGAATATCCCAAGTTGGAAGGGATCCATGAGGATCATTGAATCCAACTCCTGGCTCACCACAGGACCACCCAAAAATCAGACACTGTGTCTGAGAGCATTGTCCAAACACTCCTTGAACTCTGGCATCTTGGGGCTGTGACACTTCCCTCAGCAGCCCGTTCCATGCCCACTGCCCTCTGGTCAAGAACCTTTTCTTGATATCCAACCTGACCCTCCCCTGTTGCAGCTTTATGCCACTCTCTCAGGTTCTATTGCTGGTCATCAAATAAGAGATCTCATGGTCATCTGCTATGGCCACGTAGATGAACACTAATAAAACTCTGTCAGAGCCCCACCTCACTCACTCTGTGTTGCATTGTATCTTTGTTGCCATCACCTCAACAGTAATAAAGATCTTCGCAACAGGGTGCAAGTCCCCATGGAGTGCCAGCACCAGGCAGGCCACAATGCACATGAAAAGACCCATGGTCTCCCTGGGGACCTGTGACTCCCCTACAGTGACAGGCAGATGAAAAAAAGAGAAAAAAAAGATTCTACATTGGGAAAGAGAAGAGCAGGGGTGACAACAAGAATATATCTAGAAAATATATATATGGGTTTCTTCCAAGGAGAAAAAGAGAGGAGAGTTAATAGAGGAACAAGTATTTCATGAAGAACTCTTCAGGTCCTGCAGAAGACACCCTCTCAGTGCTGCATTCAGCCACAGGTGGTTACTAAGATCTTCAAGTGTTTTATTAATAAGGTTTTGTACTGAGACCTAACTGTATGGGTAAAGAGTATGGTGTCTCTGGGCAGCCTGGTATAGTGGCTGGTGAGCCTGCCTGTGGCAGGGAGGTGGTAACTAGGTGATCTTTGATGTCCTTTTCAACCTAGGACATTCTATGTTTCTATGAAATAGCAGAGTGTAATTAGAAATTCAGGCATGTATTTTCAGATGCCTTAAAATGTTTTTCATAGATATAAGGGCAGAGACCATGGGAGCCCAAGTCCCATCAGCTTTGCTGAGATTCCTCAGTGCCTGAGTCATTTCTGCAGTAAGAGATTTAAGTCTGGGTGTGCTGGCCCCTTTCAGTGCTGTGTATAAAGGAATCAGAGCTGGGATCTTCTGTGTCCTGTCCCCTTGATTCAGCTGATAGGAGATCCCTTATTCAGATGGGACAAAAATTCCCAGAGCAAGGTTATGGTTAGCAAAGCAATTCTGTACTTTTTAGAAAATTGGGGCAGTATAGAGGAAGAAGGACGGCCCTGGATTTCTCTAAAATCCCTAGTGTAAAGAAGGGGAATGGGTGGTGTGTAGATAAGGAGTGAGTGCAGTCCCACAGAGTTCTCCTTTGATCATAGAAACATTTGGATTAGAAGTGACCCTTGAATGTTAGCTAGTCCAACTCCTCTGCACTGAACAGGGACACCTACAGCTCTATCAGGTTACTCAGATCCTCATGCAGACTGGTCTTTAGTGTCCCCAGGAACAGGGCATCTACCACCTCTCTGGGCAACCTGTTCCAGTGCCTCATCACCCTTACTGTAAAAAGTTTTTGCCCTATATCCAGACTAAATCTCCCCTTTTTTAATTTGGAACCATTTCCACATGTCCTGCTGAAGAATCTGTCCCCTTCTTTCTTATAGACCCCTTTCAGTACTAAAAAGTTACTATCAGATCTTTCAGTGGTGCTGGTAACAGCAGGTCAGATGGCAGAATGGTACTGCTCTTCATTATATCAACTAGTAGGCAGGTTTGACACTTTTATTTGATGTGATGGCAGACATGACACATAAACACCATATTTTTGGCTTAGTGGGTGGAAAGGAAGAGAGAGATGTTCTAATATGATTTTACAGCCTCTTTTGTGAGCAGCAATTTCATTGCTAGTCACTGATTACAACCTGAATTCAGAGCCGCCTAAGGCTGTGTTGAAGGTGGTTTGAGAACTGTAATGTGTGGTTTTTCCTTCTACTTTTTATAAGATTTGTTGGCACAGATGTGAAGCCAAGAAATTCATTTGCAAAATATTTGGATATGGTGGCAGGAAAAAATGATTACATTTCTCTGTGCTCTTCCAGAAGAAGCCACATTTTGACCAAGTTTGAATAAAATAAAATAAAATAAAATAAAATAAAATAAAATAAAATAAAATAGGAAAGAGAAAAATTTAGAGATTGATTTATTATTTTTTTCTTTTCATTTTGCTAGCATTTCTCATATAGATTAGAACTAGACACCTTTATTCTTGCCTGCAAAATCCTGTGGCTCTCTGAGAGAAGTAAGCTGAGCTTTTTCTACTTAGTGCCTTGTAATGGAAGGATGCAGGCTTGCAACATGGGTAATGTCACATGGATAATCTCAAGCAGCGTAGATTCAAGGTTCATATTACTTGTCCCTCTAATCTTGCCACCATTCCCTGTTCCATATGCTTATCAAAGAGAGGCTAACTGTGCTTCTTAGAAACATGGTTTCATCCTCCACTTCCACACATTACAGATGTCAGTTGAAGTTACTCTGATTAGAGCAGCAAAAGAGCCATCTGTGAGTATCATGTGGCTCAGCACTAGTAGATGTCATCCCTGTGTGTATGGCTGCACCACACGTAGACTCCCCTAAATCTGTTTTATCCAGCAGTGCTCAATGCAAACCTCACACATACCAAAATCATTGCCATTTCTAAGGCAGCACACTGAAAGCAGAACTGAATGGTGCTTCAGATGGCCTTGAGGTCCAGATGCAAATCTGTTTCATGTGGCAGCAGTTCTGCCTGCCATGCGAGTACTCCTCTAGCAGAGATTCTCAGGAGAAATGCATTAGTTAATGGTAATAGCTGTGGGCTTTAGCAGAAGTATGAGATTCCCATGGTAGTGTTGGGTGTCTGTTCTTTGAAAGAGTCGTGCATGTTTATGTTCTTCTGTTTTCCCAATGTACTGGGAAAAGTTCAAAAATTCCAGAACTCCTTCACGTTTCTATGGGTCTTCTGACTTCCATATTCAGGAGCTGGACTTGATGGTCCTTATGGGTTTCTTCCAGTTTGCTTTATTCTATGATTCTGTGATTCAGAAGCCTTGGGCTCCCACACTGGGGCGTTAGGAGATGCTTTAGTATTGTGTCAACACTCATCTTTCTGAGAACTGATCTTTTTTGGAAGGCCTCAGTGTCCCAGAGGGGTCTTAAGCATTCCTGTCTGGACAGCCTTGGCTCTCATGTGTGAGTGGAAATGAAATGAAGCTGATTCTTTTTTTAAAGAAAAAAAGAAAGAAGTACTGCTGTGCATGAGGACATTGGCAGATGTGACCTGGAAGAAGCTGAATGCCCACAGCTTCAACTCAAGATACTGTTGGGTATCAAACCTGTCAGTGCCTCAAGGTGGGGATCCAAAATCAGGGGAAGGTTTCCTTTCTATTTTAAATTTGAGTTGGTCCCTGGGAGAAGCAGGTAGACACCTTAGATTAAGATGTCCTCCTGACTTTCCCTTTGCTTTCTTATAATATAGCTCAACCACCGTCAGTCTTCAGATGTTCATGTTAAACACAACATTTATGTTTCTATTAAGTAGAAATTTTGACTGAGAGCTGTCAGTGTGGCAGTGAACAAGCCTAAGTTTCCAAACAAAGCCTACTCACTTATTTTCCTGTACGTACCAAGAAATCAACTCTAGCTCTCTGGCTTGGGTTCACAGCACCTGGATTTTCCCATCAGCGCCTCTTCAAAGCTTTATCCTGCCCAGAAGTTGCTGCATCCATATACAGACTACTTTCAGCCTTCCACTGCTCAATGCTGGCTGGCAGAAGATCAGAGATTTGTTTTTACAGATGTGTTCCTGAGTTGAGGGTCTCTGAGCCTGCTGCTTTAGCAGATATGTGCAGATGTTCTCCTGTGCTGCTCTGGGATTCCTAGCTGCCTAAGGATCACTGATTCTCCTGCAAACCAGTGGTCTCCCAGTGCTTGGCGATACCTCCACTGGTCCCTAATTTTCAGTACATCCATACTGAAAACCTATGTTTTTCTCTCTTGCTTGTTGCTTATTCTGGCATCCTGGGCGAATCTTCTGGAGTTCTCTTAATCTCTCGTGACTTCTAATAGACTGGGCTTTGATTTGTAATCCTTGCTCTAGGCTAGGTATGGGAAAGTAGTAAGAAGAATAGTCATTTTTAGCTCTCTGGGTGCCAACAGCTGGCTCTGCTGTATGTGTAATTCTTCTTGTGGATGGGGAAGGGAAAGAGAGCCTTTAGGCTGAAACAGCTGTGGAAGAAGATAACATTTAAGCTAAGCTTTGCAGCACAGCTTGAATAATGAAATTCTAATACTTGGGTTGCTAATGCATTCCAGGACTGTGCGGTCATCTCTGTGTTCCACTTCTCTTTCTCAATAGCTCCCAAGTTGTTCTGTTTTATTATTCTGGGTCTGTCATTCTACTTAACCTAGAAAGCAAATGAGAGATGACCAAGTTGGAAGGCCAAGTTTCATGAACTCCAGGATGGCTTGTGTTGAACTCAAATGCAAACCTGAGAAGTACTTGCAGAAATAATTGTGGGTTCATGCATCATCCATGGGGAGTTGTGAATCAGCTAAGCATACCTGGATCCTGATGTTGCTGGACATGTATGCAGCTAGAACCCTGCTGTAACAGAGCAATTCCAGACCTTCTCCTAAGACTTTGCCTTCTTGCAGATTTAGAAAAAATATATATATCATGCTTGGTGATAGAGCAGCACATCAAGATATCTTGGTCCAGCATTTTTTTGATGTTTAGATGAACAGAACTCTCAATACCAGTACTGCTTATGTTGCTTTAATACCTTTTTCTTAGAGCTGAATCAAATTCCTTCTGTTCAGTTTATTATCACTGATATTTAGTGTGCATCTGTTCTTTCACTTCTTGGCATACTAAATACCTGTCCTCTGCAATACTTCTAAGTGAATATGAAGCATCAGTTTGATTATTCTGTCTCCAGCATGCAACACTAACTCAGCTGAGTCAGTAGCATTAAATACAGAAAGATGGAACTACTATACCTAGTACCCATGTCATAGAATCATATAATTACCAAGGTTGGAAAAGACCTCCAAGGTCATCCAGTCCAACTGTCCATCTACCACCAATATACTGCACTCACTGCCCTCATCTAGGTCATCAATAAAGATATTGAACAGGACATGCCCCAGCACCAACCCCTGGGGAACACCACTCATGACAAGCCCGACCCTCCAGCCAGTTCTTTACCCAGCAAAGAGTGTACCTTTCAAGGCTACAGGCTGCCAGCTTCTGCAGGAGAATACTTTGGGAGACAGTGTCAAAGACTTTCACAAGTCTAGGTAGACTATATCAACAGCTTTTCCCTCATCCACCAGGAAGGTCACTTGATCACAGAAGGAGATCATCTTGGTCAAGCAAGACTTGCCTTACATGAACCCATCCTGGTTGACCAGGAACAGTGATAGATGGAGGAAAACTTTTCTGCAATTCACAAATTCAACCGAAACCTTAATTTCTGAGTAGTTTAAAAATTATGATTGCTTTTTGTGCTCAACCAGATTTCCAGAGTACCATCCTGGTATTTTTTTGGCATTTTCTAATGGAAGATTTTGAGTCACTATCCAAGTCTGGGGCACCCAGCACAAGAATGGTGTTGAGCTGTTGGAGAAGGTCCAGCGGAGGGCCACAAAGTTGTTAAAGTGCTGAAGCACCTCTCCTATGAGGATAAGTTGAGGGAATTGGTCTTATTTAGCCCTGGAGAACAGGAGACTCTGGGGAGATTTCATTGTGACTTTCCAGTTCTTGAGGGGAGCTTACAGGGTGGAGCGGACAGACTTTTTACATGGTCTGATAGTGATACAACAAGGGGGAATGGTTTTAACTTGAAAAAGGAAAAAATTAAGTTAGATGTTAGGAAGAAATTATTTACTCAGAGGGTGCTGAGGCACTGGCACAGGCTGCCCAGAGAAACTGTGGATGCCCCATCCCTGGATGCATTCAAGACCAAATTAAGTTGGGCTGTGGGCAGCTTGATCTATAGGGTAGCAGTCCTGCCTATGGCAGGTGTTTTGAGCTTGATTATCTTTAAAGTCCCTTCCAACTTAAGCCATTCCTGATTCTATATGATAATACTTGAATTCTATGTTTCTTTTGGGGACAACATTAAACACCCAAAACAGTGACTTCACTAAACTTGTCTTTGTTCATAATAGGACTGGCTGTCTTGCCCCAGGCAGACATTCATAGAATCACAGAATGATAAAATCATACAATTTGAAAAAGGCCTTCAGGATCATCTTGTACCAGGTCTCTGCACTCAGACTGGTAGCTTTGCCCTGAAATTCCAGCAGTATCTTAAAGCATCTCCTGCTTGTGTTATAAACAATTGTCACTGCCATGCTTGCTAAATGATGTCCTTTGCTTGCT
This sequence comes from Coturnix japonica, assembly GCF_054131305.1. Taxonomy (NCBI): domain Eukaryota; kingdom Metazoa; phylum Chordata; class Aves; order Galliformes; family Phasianidae; genus Coturnix; species Coturnix japonica. The sequence goes on along the minus strand of NC_140664.1, from coordinate 7,084,284 downwards.
TATATTTGTAGTGCAAGAGGTTCATATGTGTTTGTTTGGACTTGTGGAGCTTCCTGGGTTTTGAAGCCCACCAAAACATTCCTTCATATGTATAATAACTAAGTAAGCTACATTTCGCATTTACAATAACCAGTTTATATCTGCTCTGACAAAACTTCTGTATTTGGGCTGATAAGAAGGCAGAGACATCAAAATCCATCTGGAGGAAATTAAGAACACACTCTAATGGCTGGCACATGTACTTGGCTGCCTGCAGGCAACCAAGTCTTTGGTTTTAGAGTAACAGCTGGGTCATTTTATCTCTTTAGCAAGGAAGAACCAAACCACAAATACTGCAGCCAGTGCTGAGAATCTTCAAGTGGGATTATGATGTAAAACTCTTCAGTTACATTTTTAAGGAAAAAAAAATTAAAAAGAAGTGGAGAATAAATTAGGAAAGTATACGTTTTCCATTAACTAGTTTGGCCACTGAGCAGGTGATTTATTCATAAATACTGCCTGCAGTATTTCCTGCTGAATCTTGGTCTTGGAGGACTAGGTCATACCCATAGCACCCGTGTGTGGGCTGGTAAACATTGTTATAAGAATATGGGTGCAAATTCAGCCAGCTTTTCTCTTTCATGTTTGACTCCATCTATTGCAGTCACCATATTTAAATATATGTTGATGTCCCTGATATCTGTCTACAAAATTCCTCTATGAAGATCATTTACTGTTAATGATCTTTTCAATATTAATGACAGCTGGAGTAGATAATCCTAGTGGTCTTTTTGTACCTCTCTAAAAACAGACCCTTAACCACATATTTCTGTGATGCACAGCTCTCCACGGGCATCAGAAAGGGTTCAATTACAAGTTGATGTCTATGAGTTGGTGGGTTTCTGGGGGTCGCTTTACTTGTTTTGAGAAATTTTGCATCAAAACTGAGAATTGGCTTCTTTGTTTCACTGGAGTTCCCCCAAAGTTTGGCGTGACCGTGTTTGTACAGACAGGTGGATTCCTCGCTTGTCAAAGTCGCCTGGGTGTGGGTGGGCTCCTGAGCTTGCAGTGGAACAATGCACTACAGTCCTGCTTTCATACTCAGATAAGAAGCTTGTGCTTCTTCTAGATGCTATGCTTAATTCAGTGTGATTTACATATATGTATATGCAAAAAATAGACGTGCATTCCCCCTACACACCTGTGTTTTTATGGCTTGTGTCAATTATTCCATATGTATCACATAGGCTGTCTGTTGTAGGCTGTCTGTGCGATATTTTAACTTATTTTTTTTCCCCTTGCCTGCATTAGAATATGTTTCAAGGTACCATCTAGGAGTCTGGAGTATTTTATTAGAGGGATAAATGCATATGACAGCTCGCTTAGAAAACCACCAGGAGCTGTGCAGATAGATATAAATATTTGGGCTTAACATCACATCTCGCTCCACATACGCTCCCCAAACGCGTTATGTGGGACACGAGGTGTGCACGGGAAGAAGCCCCAGCCGAGGAGATTGCTCGGGATAAGCAGGAGAGCTCCGAGCACTGACATCTGTGCACCAACACTGCCCTCGCGTGTCGGGGAGCCGGGAGCCCAGCTCTGTGCTCGAAGCTCCCGCTTGGCTTTGCAGGACGCTGCGTGCAGCCAGCACCAAGGCCAGCTGTCCAAAGAGAAGCAAATATGTCAGTACCCATATCATTAGTAATTAATCTTTTTCCTCCTGGAGACAAACCTGTAGAGGTTGTCCTCTCATCTGTGGGAAAGAAGCAGCTTTAACTGTTTAAGATCTGTTTTTTTGGTTTTTTTTTTTCCAGTTTATGTGTGTTTGTTTGGCTTTTTTTAGGTGGGGGAAATGGCAGTATTGTCCTGTCGGTGGACTGTGGTGTAGCTGCAGCAGTACTTGTGACTGGAAAAAATGTTTTTATTATAGATTTATAGAATCGTTAAGATTGGAAAGGCCTTCAAGATCATCTAGTCTAACCTTCAGCCTAAGCCTGTGACCATTCCAGACCATGGCATTCAGTGCCAAGTCTACACATTCTCATACACCTCCAGAAACAGTGACTCCCACACCTCCTTGGGCAGCCTCTCTTCAGTGCTTGGCCACTGTTTTCTTAATGTCCAACCTGAACCTCCTTTGGCACAACTTGGGGCTGTTACCTCTCATCCCGTTACTGTCATCTGTGAGAAGAGGCCAACCCCCACCTCACCACAACCTCCTTTCAGGTAGTTGTAGAGAGTGATAAGTCCTCCCCTGAGCCTCCTCTTCTCCAGACCAAACAGTCTCAGTTCCCTCACATGTGCTCCAGACCCTTCACGTCTTCTCTGTCCTTCTCTGGACACAGTTCAGGGCCTCAATGTCTTTCTTCTAGGATCCAAAGCTGAACACAATACTCAAGGTGTGACCTCAAGCTGTTGCTGTTTTTGATTTCATGTCATTTAAAGCATAAGGAGATCACTGGAATTCTGGGGAATTTTTCCACCTGGTTGCTTTTTACCTGAGCCCCTGAGGGACCCTTACATGTCATTGCATCAGCACAGCAAGTTGTAAACTGCTGATCACCACTGATCTTTTGGAGCTGGAGGTGCTGGAGAGGTGAAAGTTTCATGCCCTTTGCAGGCACTGAGTATGTATGACGGCTGAGAGATAAAACACAAAGTAAGTGGCTGCTGAGCAGCCAACAGCATATGAGAACTGGCTCAGTGGAACAGCTTCTTTCTTTTTTTGCATCCAGTAAGAACTAAACAACTTGGTTTATTATCTGTGTGTAGGAGGAGGGATCATGATATGGTTACAGTGGAGGAACAAGAAATCTAGATGCTATTTTTGGATCTGCCACAGACATCCTGTCTGCCTTCAGGACAGTCACTTCATCTCTTGGGCCTGAGATTAAACAGGGTTATTTGATACTTTCCTCCTTGCAAAAGATGCTGTTTTTCACTCTGAACATTCCTTCCTTGAAGAAGAATGTGTCACGCTCTGCTTGGCCTTGCAAATTCAATGCATGCATTTCCATGCACAGAGCTGACACCATTGAGTGTATCAGCGTGCACTGCTTTCAGCAGCTATTTCTTGTTCTTTCTCTCACATCTGGATTAGCAAAGCCTTATGTTTCAGTTCTCCTTGCACTGACTTCTGGAGCATCAGGATTCATTTTCCAGCACAATACATAATTTTCCTATGCGAATAACTTCACTCCTATTTTTTCTTCATGATTTGATGCCAAGAGTTGTTCTAGTTTCCCCACTCATAGTTTACACTGTATTTAATTTGAAAGCAACAGTTTTGTCCCTAAAGCTTTGTATGAGCCAAAGGCAAATCTGTGGGCCTCTAGTTTCCTTTTTTCCATCCCCATTTGCAATGTGGCAGCTTTCCTTTGTTGGGGTTGGGAGGGAAAGGTACAGATGTATTTGGGGGGTTTCTGTTGCATATTAAAACAGAATCTGAGCTTCAAATGTGTCTGGAACAGTGTTTGTCATGCAAAGCCCATGCTGACTTGAGAGCTGGCTCCATCCACTTCTGAATCTCCCTCCTCCCCATTGTGTGAGTTTGCTCCTTTTGCTGTTTCTGGGCCACCTCTTCAGGAACAGACTGTTCCCCTCACCACCCCCTCCTCCTGGATCATAACACGTGGGATAAGACGCTCTTTTCAGCCATCGCTCTACTGACTGCTGTCTTGCAGTGGTTCTTAGGACTGCAGTGGATCTGTGGTTTCTGGAGGATGAAAAGCTGGACATGAGCCAGCATTGTGCATTTGTAGACTGGAAAGCCAATAATATGATGGGCCGCATCAGAAGAGGGTTGGCCAGCAGGGAGAGGGAGGTTACTGTCCTCCTCTACTCTGCCCCTTTAGAGTCCTGTCTGGAGTACTGTGTCCAGTACTGTACTGATGCCTCCAGTACAAAAAGGATGCAGAGCTGTTGGAGCAGGTCCAGAGGAGGGCCCTGAGGGTGAACAGAGTTCTGGAGCACCTCTCCTATGAAGATAGTGAGGTGATTCAGCTTATTCAGCCTGAAGAATGCTCTGGGAGGTCCTACTGTGGCTTTCCAGTACTTGAAGGGAGTTTATAAGCAGGAGGGGGACCGACTTTTTTCATAGGCAGAAAGTGGACAATGAGGAATGGCTTTTACCTAAAAAAGGAGAAATTTAAGTTAGATGGTAGGAAGAAGTTATTTACTCAGAAGTTGGTGACAATGACAAGGGCTGCCCAGAGAAGCTGTGGATATGCCCCATTCCTTGAGACATTCCAGGCCAGGTTCACTGAGGCCCTGGGCAGCCTGAGCTGGTGGGTGGAACTGGATTGACATTAAAGGCCCTCCCAGTCTAAGCCATTCTAGCATTCTAGGATTCTAGAGTTCAAAATTTGTATGAAATGACTCTGTGCTGTTAGCCTGTGAGTATGGAAGATGCCCTGCTTTCCACTGTTACTGCATGGGGCTGGCTAATGCACTGAAAAGAAGACACGTAGCCCTCTTATCCATATAACCACATCCTCAAACAACATCCTCTTGATAAAGAGAATGGCAGGAAATGGACAAATGCCTGCTGCAAAACTATACTGCAATGCAATGGTCCCTCAAATGTACATAAGGGTGCAAACATCTTTATGCAATTCTTGTAGCCCAAATACTCTGGGCTTGTTTTCAGTATGGGGGAGAATTACACTCATAATCATGAGCTAGGAGCCAAAGGAAGGAGAGTCCTTCCCATACCAGGTCCATAGGATTCAAAATATGGAACTCTGTGGAAATCCAGGCCAGTAAGGACAAGATGTAGAGAACTTGTCCATGGCAAGAATGCAAAGGAAACTTGATAACTGAGAGAACAGTACTGTCATAAGATCTGTGGGATAAAATGATAGATCAAAATTTAACATGAACAGGCTAATCATCCAAGGGAAAAACAAATAAACAAACATAAAACAGATATGGATCTAAATCACTCTTGAAGATGAAACATAGGACAGAAATGTATCAGAGCCTAAAACTCAGGTATCCTGTGCTGTGCTGTAAAGCTTCTGAAAAGCTGACAACACCTATTCCCTTCAGTTTGGGATATTTATGGTTCTGGGCTCTGTAAATATAGGATGTGAGACCCAGGTCCACAAGGATCAGTCCCAAACTCCTCTTGACTATAGTATAGTTTAGATCCATACATGCATTTTGGTATCCCTGTATTTTTCTCTGCTGTGTAGCTGAAGCCAAACTGAAATCAATGAGTCTTGGGCACTCATCTGAGGCTGAAAAATGGAAATTATAGGATTTTCAGCTTAGCAGAGTAGGGGAAAGAGGAGAAAGGTGACCTGGAGGCCTGGCAACATATAGAGATGGACAATCGTGGGAGGTCTAGTCCGTACAGCTCTGGTTGCATCTGGCTCAGCTTGACCTCAGGGCCTGGCAGTCATCCTCCAAACAGCAAATTCCCATTGTTTGAGCTTTCTTCAACCTTGAATAGGCTTCGTTTCTTGGCTGTGTCCTGGAAAGTGGATGTTGTTGCTGATAGTACCGTGTGGCTGCCAGTGCACTGGAGCCAAATCTCCCCCCTCTCTGCACTTTGTTGCTACAGAACTTACACAGTTGGGGTCTTTCTTTTTGTTATTAAATCTCAACTGTTTATCTTCTCAGTGGATTTAGGGAAGAAAAGGACATGTTAAAGTTGCACTTTTGACTGCAGGTCCCACTATCCTGTTGATGAAGCCACGTTTCCTACCCACTGGTTTGTTAAACAGAGAATAGTTTTACTCTTCAAATCTTCATAGAATCACAGAATACACAGAGTTGGAAGGGTCCCATAAGGATCATCAAGTCCTGGATTCTCTCCTGAAAGCAAATTCTCCCTCTAGTCTCTGTCCAGAGCAGCCTTTTTTTTTTTTTTTAAATTTTCTTTTCTTTTTTTCTTTTTCTTTTCTCATCCCACACATTTTACATCCTGTTGTGGTTTAATGCTTTATTCAGAATGAACAGGATTTCCTCTTGCTTCTGATGAAAATGCTCCTCTCCCTTGCAGCTCTCACTTTCAGTCATTTCATTCACAAAGGAAAAAGTTGTCACTACTTTTAACTTCAATTCCAAGTAATTAAAATTCAATCAATAAATTCCCTGAATAGTTTTTACATTCACTCTGATGAAAAAGGGCTATTTTTTGCCTGCTGTGTGATGAACTGATCCTTGAATACTTGTGCACTTTGCCTTCCTGATGGACTTGTTGAGAAAACATCACTTTATTTTTTATTAAAAACATGGAATTTGGTTTGTTTCTTAGTTAATAAGAAGCTGAAAGACCTTGGGTTGTTGAGCCCATAGAAGACTCCAGATGTTAGCAGCCTTCCAATATGTAATGAAGGTCCACAGGAAAGCCGAAGAGTGACGCTTTGTCAGGGAGTACTGTGACAGGACAAAGGGAAGTGGCTTAAAACTAAAAGAGGGGACATTTAGATTAGATGTTAAGAGAAAATTCTTTCTTCAGAAGTTGGTGAGGTACTGGGACATTTTGCCTTGAGTTTAACCAGAGCTGTTAAAGAAGGAGAATGCTTCATTCCACTGGTCTTTTTGGTAGACTCTAAACTATGTGGTTAGTCCTGACTCCTGTAATGTAAAAATCTTGTCACGGGAGTGATAAGATAAATACATTAAGTATGCTCAATTTGCAGTTGTCCGTTTCTGCTTACAGAACCCATACTCCAAACTATTTCAATCTTGACTACCATGTAGAAAAGTTAATGATTACCTGATTTGTTTACTGATTTACTCCATCCTTATAGCATTATCCTTTACAGTCATCTGTGTGAAGTGTTTCTATATATATGTTTTCTCAAGTACTGACTCTGGTCCACATGTGGAACTGGTAAATTCCTTCAAATAATCCGTGTTTGTTCCATATGTTTAGGACTCATAAGCTCAGCTGAGGCTGGGAAAAGGAAACCTTTAGCTGATCATTGCACTCTGACTGAAATATCTGACTATAAATTTGTTAGGGTTGCTTCTGCTGGTCTCACTTCTAACATGAGCGTAGAGCATTACATCATTTCTCTAGCTTATGAGTTGTCACGTTTTTGGTCTGATGTCTACCTGGTACGCTTGGGCACAGATCTCCTTGGCTCCCTTGCAACTATGTTTTGAGTGGTTCTGTACATCTCACCTCATCCTGTGCTGTCAGCTATATTTCTATTGAATTTTCTGTTTTTATGTAGAAGTCTGAAGACCTATTTTTTTTTAATTTTATTTTTATTTTTTTGCTACTGTTCGGTAGATCTTTGCTTTTTAAGACAGCAGAATAAATGCTCAGAAGTGTGTGCACCACATTCTTCTGCCTGCTTCTCCTTTGAACATCAAGAATCACTGTAGCAAAGTACTTCAGAGTTCCTTTTAGTGTTCCTTTCTGGCACATAATAAAGCTCAGTGACAAAATGCCTAATTAAATCCACCAAGGGAGATTTCAAGAGGCAGTTGTTTGACATTAGTAGCCTGTAATATAGCTAAAGGCTTTACATCAGCTTTAGGAAGAAAACAATTAGGAAGATAATGTGTTCCCAGGGAATTCAATATTTCATCTTCTTGAAGAACTGATTTAGAGCAGCATCTGTTCTGTGCTGTGTATTGTTTTATATTTTCTTTCAGATCCCTGAACCTTAAGTGGATTATTTAGATACTCATTTGTGTGAATCAGTTTGTATACGCACATATGTAATAGGTTCCCTTTCCTTCTTTGTGTCAACATGGATGCTCTTATTATTCTGTGTTCATATTTGAATTCTCCCTGTGCCATTAATCACTTCATATGTCCTGGCAGAGGGTATTTGTGTTTTGTCTCCTGACTGTGTGTCAGTTTTGCCTCTGCACTGTCAGTGTGATAGCACAAAACTCTTCCTACATATATTAGCATACCTACAGTTCTATTTTCAGAGGCTTCCAGATGCCTGGCACTAGCTCAGACCATGAGACCACCTCTTGCTGTCTGGATGCATGACATCATCATCAATTCCTGTTTCCCTTCCTTAATTTAAGTGCTGCTACCACTAGCTAAATAAGTTTATAAGACTGTAAATACTTCCTTCATCCTCGTGAGCTTTTTCCTGACAGTCTTTGTGCACTACTCAGTTGCTACAAAGGAGGGCTGTGTCTCTTCAGTTTTTCCTGTATCTGTCCAAATTAGTGTAATCAAATCAATTTACCAAATAAATCCCATTATTTATTTATTTATTTATTTATTTATTTTTAAGAATCTGATTTTCATTAAAACTCTTTGCTTTACACAGTCTAAGGTTCCTTTAAACCTCCATGGACTCATGAAAGAATACTACATACTTGCTATGTTACTAGATTGGGGCCCTGGACAATCTGACCTAGTTCTTGATCTAGTGGTTGGCAAGCCTGCCTGTGGCAGGGGAGTTTGAACTTGATGATCCTTGAGGTCCCTTCTAACCCAGGCCATTTTGTGATTCTCTGATCATTTATACTAATCACAGGAACTTGTTTACCCTCCATCTGATAGGCCTCGTACTCATTTCTACCTGCAAGTAATGAGAACTGATGATTTATTAGACTCTTCAGTAGACAGAGAAGCTATAATAAAGACTCTTTAACATGGGCTCTTGTGATAGGACAAGGGGAAATGGATTCAAACTAAAAGAAAGGATATTTACACCAAATATAACATAAAAAAAAAAAAAAAAAAAGGAATTTTTTTTAATGATAAGGATGGTGAAGCACTGAAACAGGTTGCCAGAGAGGTGGTAGTTGTCCTGTCCCTGGAGACATTTAAGATCAGTCTGGATGGGGCTCATAGCAACCTGATCTAGCGGTAGGTGTCCCTGTTCAGTGCAGGAAGGTTGGACTAAATAACCCTTAAAAGCCCCTTCCAACTGAAATGTTTATATGATTCTATGATTCTGTTCTATGTTTCTGAGTAAAGGAAATTCTGTTCTTCCTACAAGCATCAGTCTCTTATGTTTGGAAAATTATCTATTTGGTTCTCAAGGGTTTTCATCATGAGTGATATCAGCTAAGCCTTTCACAGTACGTGGAAGTATCACGAGGCCTCTAAGTGTAGTGATACTATCCTATATATATGTTAAATAAGGGCCAGTTTGGTTTCCAGACGATGCAAAGGGTAATTTATAGAAACGTATGATTTGGAAATGTCCCTTTAAAGGTCATCTGGTACAGCTCCCATTGGAGAATTCTGCAGCTTATTCCTCTTCCCACTTTCCTGGCAATACATTCTCTTCCTTTGGACCAAAATATCTCCCCTAACTCCCTCTCATCAACTGAGAGCTCTATATACCACAGCTTTGCTTTGCCATCTGGCTGAGAAAAAAGCACCTGTTTGCTATACATCCTCACTGGTAAAACAGATTACTTGTTCCTGTGCCTTCAGAGAAATCAGGATGTCTCTGCAGTGGAAAATTAGAGGATGGAAACAGAAGCATAACAGACCTAAGCTTTGTCAGTACTCTGAACCATTATTCACTCAGAAAGACAGTAATATCAGAGATCGGACAACTACGCTGTGGTAGATCATGATGTGGGTATCTTTGCTTCAAAGCTACAAATGCTGCCCTACTCTCTGCGCACACAGAGCTGATTCACTTCTGATGCTACAGAAGATTTTGCCGCGATTTTGCCTGGCAAAGGGTAGAATAAGGAATATCATTTTAAGCTTGGTCATTCTAGTCTTGAAATAGTTTCAAGTCTGTCTAGAGCATATGAAGGGCTGGCATCTTCTGCTTGTCCTAAGAATGTTACTGATCCATATGTCTTTCATCTGCATTCTCTGTCTAACAGATTTAATCAAATACCCAAATATACCATTCTTGGAGCAAAAATACCCTTTCACTATGGGACTCTTTGCCTGGAGATGACACTGTTTGTTTGGGAATGATACTGTTTATTCAGACAACTTGTAAGCTCCATCTGCTTTTCACTCAGCCTTGAGGATTTAGCAATGCAGCCTTACTGCTCATCTGTCACTGAAAGTCTTGAGGTGGCTTTGACATCGTGGTATGCCACCACATTAAATGGTAGTTACATTTTTGGGGGAATTAATCTTCACATGCCATGTGTTTGCAAAGGGTCATTAGAGCAGCAGTGGCAGATTCACTTTCCTTTTACTGTTTTGAAATCCACCAGCTACAAAACCAGGCATATGGTATGTTTCCTGTTATCAGATAAAATAATAATTAGTTGCCAAATAAGATATTTGGCTGTGCTTATGAAGAAGAGATGTATCTACAAATTAAGATATGTTTGTCTGCATTAAATGCATTATTTAACAACAACAACAAAAAATACTTTTTAACTTTTGTGTGCCAGAATAGAACTTGAGCTAGCTAAAAGCTGGACTGAACCAGTTCGGCTTATGGACGTATTCTGCAAATGGTTTTGACAAAGCGTGCAATCACACAGTACCAGAAATTGTGGTTACCTGTGCCCTCTGGAGGACTCTAGTCCCAACAGCCAAAGATGGAGAATTCAGACCCACAGGACGACCTGTCCCAATGTTACACTTACCTCCTTGTCAAGATGTGGCCTTCCTGGTGTTCAGACAAAGGCTTGCTGAATGAATTTTGTGGATATTGTCCATATATATGCCTTCTGTTACCACTGAGAAGAATTTGATTATGATATATTTGCTCACCTTCAAGCAGCTATGGATTGATACCAGTCAGCCTCTTTGCCAGATTCTAGGAACCCAGTTCCCTCAGCATCTTGCCTCAAATTATGATCTTTAAGACTCTGACCATCTTGTTTGCCCTCTTCTGATGCCTATTTCCTTGATATCCCACTTAAAGCAAGAGCCCAAAACTGAAGTCCAGTCAGTGAAATAATGTGATGAGGAGGGGCTTGGCTTCTTCTGCCAGGCAACAAACATGACCCGAGGAAATGACCACAAGTTGTATCAGATGAGGGTTAGACTGGACATAAGAAGGAACTTTTTCTCTCAGAGGTTGGTCAGGCACTGGAATGGCTGCCCAGGGAAGTGGTGGAGTTGCCATCCCTGGCAGTGTTCAAGAGGCGTCTGGACAGGGAGCTAGGAGATATGGTTTAGTGATTTTCTGTAGGTATGGTAAAGGGAGGAAGTTTGGACTAGATGACGGACTTCAGGAAGACATCTGAAGAATAACAAGTGATCAACATGGAAAACCAAAGCTAAGCAGTGGAAGCTTGACATGGGAGGAAAACTGTAATTTAAAAGAAGTAGAAACATACAACCTCATCAGTTCATCATCATCCCTGGGGAACAGCTGGCTTTAGTTCAAGCAAAATGTTTCAGATTTGAATGATAAAATTTTGAAATGAAAAGTTGTTTTGAGTCCAACAGTTCTGCACTAGAAAACTGCTGACATTCAAAATTCAGACTTCTGATTCAAATAGAAGAATTATGAAAACTAAGATAATTTAGAAAAATGCCACCAAACTTCTGCTGTTCTTGACAGGGGGGAAAAAAAAGGAAAGGAAAAAAAAAAGTGGAACTTCCGTCTTTACCTTTTTGTTTTTGCATTGCTTGGAACAGAGTGTAAGAATAAAAGGACAGAAAGCATCTTCCCTTTGAGTCAAGGTAATGACTGAATAATATGAGATAAGAAAATGCAGAACATGGCTAATTGCAAAGTAAAACCTCTGCCAAAATAGTCTGGTCCTGTGTGGGAACTGGAACTATGATACTGTTTTTGTCACCCAGCCCATGACTCATTTGTCAGCATCTTGTTCTGTTCTGTTTTAGGATGATTTGTAACCCTATGACCTTGGATGGTCCAAATGCACTCTCATTTATTCTGTGCTCTACTTTCCTAAAATTGAAGCCTGTCTGTTCTTCTCTTCTGGAATCTATTCTCTGTTGCTCCTCCAGATGTTCCCTGTTAATTTTCAAACTCTAGTTCAAGCTAGTTTTACCACATGAGCTCATTAGCTGCACAGATGGAACATGTGCAGCACGAGACTTTGAAATGCTTTCAGAACACAGAAAATATGTTGTTTAATGCCCTAATTAATGGAGTACGTGGTGGCCGTGTCAACTTGTTAATGATGTCCAAACATTTTTAGGTCACTGTATTCTAAGGAAGTGCTACTCTTACTGGAAGAATGCTTACAAAACATCAGGTTGCTTTCTGTCAGGGAAGTTCTTTCATTCTGAACACTCCATGTAAAAAAGTAAAGAAAACACAAGACTACACCGAGTTTGCCAGTATAAGCAATATTTTGGCATAACAATGAGTGTATATAATCTTTACTCTTCAGTCGTCTGAACTGAGTTAGAAAGGGATATTTCAAACATCTGCCTACATTCTTCCCACAGATATATTTTCCAAAATGATGTTATGGGAAGTTGGTTTTTCATCACTTGCAAATCTCAGAAATATTAATGGTTGACTCACTGTGGATTTTTTATTTTCTTAAGCTATTGAATGTTGTGCTTCATGAAGAATGTTCCTTTCTGCTCAGCCTGCAAGAATTAATCCAACTGGCACTTGATATCTATAAAACTGTCTTACATTTTCTGGGTTCAGGATCCACCAGTTTACAATATGTTTTGGAGATTTCATGTCTGAGATCAGTTTTAAGAAGGTATCTAGAAACTCATGAGTGCTCCGGGGAAGCTGAGTCCCCAGTCATCATATTTTCCTCTTCCTGTTATGTGTCCTGCAGAATCTGATTTATATCTCTGTCTTGATGCTGGCTCACTTATCATTAGTATTATCTTGTGATTGTTGCTGAGCATTCATAGAGATTTGGGGACTTGCTGTGAGAGTATGACAACAAGAAAAACCCAATAGCACTGTGTTTACTGCTGATCTAGAAGTAAGAACTGGTTCTTAGTCAACCCATCTGTCTTGAATATAATAGTAATACAAATATTCAGCAATATTCAGCTCAAAATTTCAAACTGAGTCAAACCAAAAGACAAATTTCTACCTTGATGGCCTGTTTTGAGCCAGGTGTTAGTTGACATCTGGCTGAACATGAACTAGCATTGTCCTCACTGTGGACAAGAAGGGCAATGGTATCCTGACTTGTATCAGAAGTAGTGTCGGGTTAGAGAAGAGAACATCCCTCTGGACTCTGCTCTTAACACCTTGAATAGTGTTCAGTTTTGTGCCCCTTACTACAGGGCAGACACTGAGGTCCTGGAGTGTGTCCAGAGTGGGGCAAAGAAGCTGTAAGGTGTCTGGAACACAAGGAAAAGCTGAGGGAACTGAAATTATTCATTCCGGGAAAGAGGAGGCTCAGAGGAGACCTTATTTCTCTCTACAGCTCTGTGAAAGGAGGCTGTGGTAAGAAGAGAGTCAGCATCTTTTTGCAGACAGCTTCTGATGGGACAAGAGGTAATGGACTTAAGTTGTGCCAAGGGAGATTCAGGTTGGATTTTAGGAAAAATTTATTCTCCGAAAGAGTGATGAGGCATTGAAACAGGCTGCACAAGGAGGTGGTGAAGTCACCACCTCTGCAGGTTTTGAAGGAAGTGTAGATGTGGTACTGAATAACATGGTATAGTGGACATGGTGGTGATGGGTCAACAATTGGACCAGATGATCTTAGTGACCTTTTCCAACCTTCATGATTCTATTATTCTAAACCCACTGATGATGCTAGGTCCTACTGCGCTCATCAGAAACCAAGAAAAACACTTGCTCCCTTGACCTGTAGCAACAAATACTTTTGCCTTAACACCCTGGCAATGTATAATGAGATAACTCTTCTGCTGAGCTGCACTTAATCTCCCTTTGTCCCACATTATCTCTTTGCTCACAGGGTCTAGCTTACAGTCTCCTGAAGCTAGCCTTATTAGGCTTAAAAATAACCCTTCCCTGGTATGTCTTCTTCTCTAACTCCTGTGTACAGTCACAAATCACAAATGTGTTCTGTTCTTTCTCCTTCTCATTTCTTTCTCAAAATATTCAAAGGACTGTAGAATCATAGCATCATAGAATGGTCTGGGTTAAAAAGGATCATAACAATCATCTAGGTTCAACCCCCTTCTAAGTTCAGGGCTGCCAGCAACCAGACCAGGCTGCCCAGAGCCTCATCCAGCCTGGCCTTGAATGCCTCCAGGAATGGGGCATCCACAGCCTCCTTGGGCAAAATGTAATGCCATTTGTGTGCAAGATGAGTAACATTTAGAAAATAGTTGTTTTTCATGACAGTGCAACCAGCTGTTTCCATACACTGGTATCTTTGCTGTAGCTTGATGAACTAGGTAAATCTCTCACCATGGAAACATCACAGCCAGCTTGCCCTTTTAGATTCATTTTGATACGTTGCCTATTTTATTCTGAAATAAAAGCTGTCTCTTTTCAAAGTGCCTTTGAGCCTTTTCTTCATCTTAACTGAATTCAAGATTAGTCCATCAATGAGTCTTGAATTGTTTGGAAAAAATAATTTGATTAATTTCTATTGGATTTACACTAAGCAACCTCTGTGCTTTTCCAGTGATGATACTCAGAGATGGAAGGGTATGTTGCCTCATTGCATATATTCTTTTCATATGTATATGCACATGTATATACACATATATATTTCATTTCGACTTCTTCACTAAGCTCCAGCCCACGTTCCCCTGCGAACATCGTTGCACCAGGTTGGTATGGGGATGATGCAGCTCTCCCAGTTTAAGTGTCCTGGGGTGATTTTCAAGGAGCTTTGAGTCTGTGAGAACAGTTGGATCTGCACGTTGTGCATAGAGTTGGCTCTACTGCTAGGGCTGACTAAATAGTTCAGCCAGTAGGTGGAACCAGGAGAAAGCAGATGCACCACCTGGAGTAGAGACAGGACGAATTCACAGTCCTTTCCTTGGATATGCATGCGTAGGTGTCCACTTTAAGTGTCGCTATTAACTTCAGTGTCCTGGCTGAGTGCCCATCTGAAAGAAATATAATTATTTCTAAAGAGTGATGAGCTGCTGTTGACAGCGCTGGGTGCACAAATCCAACCAACAAGGCTGTTACTGGTAGTCTGCAAATCAGATGATTTGATCACATAGTCTCCTTTTTATAATAAGAAGGATACTATAAAAAAGGTCTCCACATCAACATCTTTCTCTTATGAGTGTGCCAAAGGTGGAGGACACGAGATAATCCAGTTTGTGTCTCATTCTTCCATGGGTGAAATCTCAAGCATTTTCAGAAAGGAAATTTCAGTATTGGAAATGTTGCTTAAAAATACTCCTTTGAGGTGCTCTATAGTTGGAAAATAAAAGTAGTCTGCCTTTTATCTCATCAATAAAATAGAGGGAAAGAACACTGATAACTTTTCCCTCCTTTTACCTACCTTGTCTTGAGATAAAAATTACCTGAAAGATTTTAAGAGTAAGTATTGGAAAAGTTAAATTAGTACACACAAATGTACTTCTAAAAATCCATAAGAAGTGGAAGGAAAGGAATACATTGAAGTGTATCAGCCTTTATTCTAAAAACAAAGCTTGAGGTTTCCTCTTGTATAATGTAAAAGTGTTGCTGAATCTCTTGCAATTTGGGCTGTAGGCATTAATTTCATCACTGCATCTTGGTCTTTACAACTTTAAAGAATAAAACAATCTTACACCTATGGTATTTTCCAACAGATTGGAAATACACCTTTCCAGTAGGCAGAATATGCTGCAAAATCTCTGGTATTCATATCTCATCTTAAAAATCTGTGTAATAAAACTCGTGGCTATTACAAGTATTGATTTTTTGGCTTCTTCTCTTTTCTTAAATGTGAACATAGAAATTATCAGGAAGTTATCACTAGTGAAATACTAGTATCTGTTGATACAAAAAGAAATGATTTTGGTGTTTGCTTAGCATAAATTAGGAGAGACGTTAAACAAGAGTTATTAGTTATGGCAGGATGAGAAATACTTCAGTTAGTGAGAACGGATTTTTATCCCAGAGATATAAAATAAGTAGACCTCATTAATTAGACATAATTAGACCTCATTAATATGTTGCAGTAGAATATCTTCTCCTCACCATCCAACACAACAGATTCATGGACTCCAGCTTTGAAGATTAGTTATAAAAATGAATTTCATTGCCAGTATCTATAAAAGAAACATATTTCCTAGCAGATAGTTTTCCTATTTCCTAATGTTTAAAATATTTCTTTTCAAATCCCCAGCACCGTTACTACATTTATCTTCATTCTCATGTTGAATTTCATCCAAAATAGTTGTCCTCCTATGTATTATAATTGGTCCTTAATACATGGTTCTTGAAATGGTAGCTTACATGAAGTTTTTGTTGAACTGTGGGCTTTTTGTTGTTGTTGTTTATTCTGCTCTGATTTTGGTAAGGATGACCCATTGATAAGGACCATTACTGTATGGTTTTGATAGCACCCATGGGAATGATGGGTTTTATTATGGTTTTTAGAGAATACTTACTGTGACTTAACCATCATACCTAGTAATAGGAACATTTTGTATCACAAAAGGCTCTGAGATGCTGCAGTAGAGGGGCTGAATGACTTTTCCAAAGGGATTTAGATATCCCACATATGGCCATGACAAAAGGCCAAGAATTTTATAAATCAGTAGGACTCCTTCTTTTATAGCAAAGGGAAGCAGGAGGGTGGAGGGAGAAGGCTTGGAAGCTGCACAGGTAGCACACTTGCTCTGGTGCATGATGGACACATTTCAAGGAATATATGGTGCTGATTGAGCCTTTACAAGTCCTTTACAAGTACTCAGTCTTAACCCTCATTTATTAACTATAATAGCTGGATTGACAGGATTTACTGATTACTTTTTGTGTGTTGATTCACAGACATTTTACGTATCTACACACAGAGCTGTTTGCTTGCTTTTATTAACAGTAGAAACAATGGTCTGGGAAGGGATTTACTTACCGGGTTGGGCCATGGCAACAGGCCATTTAAATAGCTGTGTGACTTTTGTCTGCCTATCTGGATTTGATTAAGCACTTTCTTACTCATCAGCAACAAAGTAAATAGGTTTATTGCACTTGAAGAGGCTTCTCAAGTGACAGATTATTGAATCTTCTCAAAGTATTCTGAGTGGAATGAAAATTACCATTAATGGGACAGGGCTTTTCATTGTTCTGGATGGGTCGTCTTTTAACAACTTTGGCAGAGTTAAGAAGCTTTAAAGTGGGAATAAATTATATTGGTATGTCTTATTTAAACATGAGTTTAAATGTGATTTTAAGCCAACTTTAAGGCCAGCTTTGTGTAAAGGAGGCCTTAATGGATTTGGGAATGATGCCCAGAGCAAACACAGTGCCTATTTGGCAGAGATTAGCAATGAGTTAACAGTTGAGTGTTCTACATGAAGGATAACTAATTACTAAGATACTTAAACACATCTCCAAATACAGCAGTAGCAGTGGCAATTCTTGGGGGTGCTTTTCCCAGCAAAGCCTTTTGTTGGAGTGAATGGAAAGACATTCCCCCCCACCCTGCCACTGTAAAGAGAATAATACATTGGAAAATATATAGAAGAGTTGTTGTGGGAGGAGACTAAAGCACTGAACACTTCACTTGTAAAAGGAAGGCAGAAATTTATCTACTGGTATGGATATAAGATGGTAATTTGAACGATGGCTTAACAAGATTTGAAATGGCTAGATATCCTTGATTATTTGCTGCACAAAGGGTGCGGGGTGAAAAATGAATCTACACTCAAATCTTAGTGAAACAAGTATAGTTTAAAAACAATTAATCGCAGAGGAGCTGTCAGCAAGACATTACCATGTCCTGAATGAATCTCTGCACACATGTTAAGTAACCTTGAGAGCTGCACCTACTGTAGGGGATGCTTGCAAGGAGAACTCTCCCAGGGGTTCTTAGACTGCTTGCTATTTTTGGATAAGATGACTGACACACAGTCATACAATTTAGAATTGGTTCTCTTGAACCAGTCTGTTATCAGGTGTTTGAACACCAATGGTGAACCCTTGATTGTTATTAGTCCCAAGAACAAGGTTTTTTCCACCTCATTGTGTGCACTAGGCCTTAATTAGGCCACAGCTATCAGGCTGGGTGTGGGGTGAGGGTGGGTGGGAGGGCAAGGAGTCCACTCTCACAGCAGTACAAGATAGCCAGGAACGGATGGGATTACTTTAGCAGTTGTTAGACCTGGTTTTTCCTTGTTATCTGCACTTTGTAGAATTACACATGCGTTCTTTGCAGCCCTCACATCTTGTCAGTGGGGAAAGTTTCTAATTTAGGACTGAAAGAGAGCATCTCTGTTGAATGCATGCGTTTGAACACTACAAAGGATGAATAAGGATGAGGATGATTAAAAGAAATGCATATCTTTTTTATTCGTTTTTTAAAATGTTATAGACAGAGTATAGCTTCATTGCTTAGCGCTGGGAATCTCTCAGGGATCTCAATTTTATGTGTGTTGTGTTACAGGGCTGGAGGCGAGCAAAACATTGTTCAGAGGTGAGTGGTCTTGAATATCAAAATACAGCAAGTTGGATAGATTTTTATTTCAGAGACTCTCTTTGCTTTTCTCTAGTCTTGTTTCTGTTCAAGTTAAAGGGCTAAGAGATCATAAGAAGGCAGTTGTATTACTGTTGCTGCAAGAAGAGAATAGATGGTCAAGCCGTCCTCAGGAGATTCATGATAGTGTAAAATCTGTAGGTTTTAATTCGTCCTCACAGCAAAGAGGTTCCTGGCTGCAAGCCAGTGAGGGCTGTGGGCTCACAGACCTTTTTCCTGTCCTCTTGTGAGGGGATATTTTGGATGCAAGACCCACAGAAATATGGATAAACCTAAGGAGAAGGAAGTCAGATAGACCCCATTTTCCTGTGTATTTGAATTGCAACATTTTATCCTCTTTTGGAGAAGACTCTGGGGAGACTCACTGTGGCCTTCCAGTACTTGAAGGGAGCATATAAACAGGATGGGGAATGGCTGTTTACAAGGGTGGATAGTGATAGGACAAGGGGGAATGGTTTTAAACTGAGACAGGGGAGGTTTAGGTCAGATACTAGGAAGAAGTATGTTAGATACTAGGAAGAAGTTCACACAGAGGGTGGTGACACACTGGAACAGGTTGCCCAAGGAGGTTGTGGATGCCCCATCCCTGGAGGCATTCAAGGCCAGACTGGATGTGGCTCTGGGCAGCCTGGTCTGGTGGTTGGTGACCATGTACATAGCAGGGGGATTGAAACTGGATGATCGTTGTGGTCCTTTTTAACCCAGACCATTCTATGATGATTCTATGATGATCCTGGTCGGGGACCTGAATGGCAGCTACTGTTGCCTGAGGAAGCCTTCAAGTTGTCAAAAGGCTCTAGTGCCATCTCTCAGTGAACAGGCAACAACAGTTATGGTGAAATGTCCTCTGCCACACCAACATACCCTCTCTCATAGCCAAGTACCCAGGATAACACAGACCAGATTTGTCAAGCCTTCATCTCCTATATCAGATGTTCCTACATGTTTGGGGAGGAGAGGTCTGGAAAAAGTCTGCGTACCAGCAATATGAGTCTATGCAGTTTGAATGATAGTCCAAACTGCAGAGTCTTAGTCCTTGGTTGATATCTGAAGGGGTTTATGGGAGAGCAGCGCCTTTCTGACATTTACTCTTTGGTTTCCTTGTAGCATCTTTGGAACCAATGGGATTTTTATTGAGGACTAATCACCACAGGATTCACAGCCCCTTTTCTCTGGATCAGTTTCCAAGCTGTGTTTCTTTGTTTGTAGGCCATTGCCCAGACCTCCACCATCATGACCCCCACCATCCCTGCTGCAACAGAGGCCTACACACGGACTCAGTACTGTAAGTGGCCATGCGAGTGTCCGAAGTCCCCACCTCGGTGCTCAGTAGGAGTCAGCCTTGTCACAGATGGCTGCGATTGCTGCAAGATGTGCGCCAAGCAGCGTGGAGAAAGTTGCACTGAGGCTGATACCTGTGATTTTCACAGGGGCCTGTACTGTGACTACAGTGGAGACAGACCTAGGTACGAAATAGGAGTATGTGCACGTAAGTGATGTACATATATTTTTGACTTAGATATACATTGGCAGCTCCTCTCTGTCTGAGCTGAAATTTATCTCATTAAATACCTGACTATAAATTCAGCAGCTCCTCCATTCATCCTCTACCATTTCCTTCCTGTCTTTAGTCTCAGGGCAGCTGGCTGAATGAGGAATGGCAAATGAATTCTTGATTTTGAGTTGGCTGCAGCCACAAGCAAGAAGTAACCAGCATTTGAAGGCCTTCAGGTCTGCAAGGAGATCACTCTACATTCCTTGTAACTGGATGAGGTCCTATAGTGGGTTGGGATGTAGGAAGTATAGGTGTGCAGCTGGCTTTAAAGACAAGAAGTATTGGGATCTGGATGAAAAACATGCTGTTGGAAAAACTTTTGACTTATTCCAAATAATGATTTTCAAAGAAGAACAACACATTTTTGTAGGATACACAAAATAACCAGAGAAGCTATGTTCTCGGAGCTAGAAACTTAAACAGCGATTTTCAAGGTTAGAAAGATCCAAGATAAAGGGAAGAGGATATAGGAGCATTCAGATGTTTCATCTGGTGTGAACATAGTATCTTCCTGGGAGGTCTGTAAGAACAGGTTAGGTAAACATCTGTCAAAAACAATATCAGTACAGCTGGCCCTGCAGTTGGAGAGGAAAACAAGTTGGGGGTTGTCTCTAAGCTTCCTCAGCCTTCCTAAGCTTCTTTGAAGGAATTCACATTACACTGTGTTTACTTATCTAAACGCTTGTTTTCTTAGTTAGATTTCACAATTCGTAGTCCCAAACAATAACTTCACTTGTGGCAACAACTGTGTGTTGTAGGAGGAGACGATCTCCAGCTTGTCCAGTGAGATCTAGAAGGATTCACAGACCAATATGCTTTTACATCCCTACAGTCATGAAAATATATCCCCTACCGTTTGATATTTTTGGTTATATGGTGAAGGGCATGGTGGTGTGCACAGCTGAGGGATATGAGAAACTAGGACTTTCCATAGTTAGGAGGTAAAACTGCTTATCTCTACCACAAAAAGTTGCGGTCTTCCCCTTGCTTTCAGCATGTGGGTGGATGCAGATGACAGGATATGCTGACATGTTCTTTTCCATGTGCTGGGTTGTATATAGGTTGTATCCCCCCACTCTGAATAAACCAGATATTGTCTGGCTGTAGGGTGACTGAAGGCAAGGATGGGACCCTGAGCTGGGGGTTGGGGGTTAACTGTTGTGAGGAATTTGCTATCTAGCTGGATGCCAAAACCTCTAGACCTAGAGAATCCAAGGCATGGAATCATAGAACCATAGAATGGTTTGGGCTGGAAAGGACCTTTAAGACCATCTAGTTCCAATTCTCCTGCTATAGAAAGGACACGTTCTGCTAAACCAAGTTGATCAGTGCCCCATCCAATGTGGCCTTGAATGGCTTCAGGGTGGGCACAACTTCCCTGGGCATGCCTGACTTACAGGAACAATAGGATTTGTGGAAAATAAAGATCCTGAATGATCTTGGCAACAGAGTCAGGAAAAGAAATAGGGTGGAGATTCAGGCTGTATATCGACTGGCATGCTGAGGTATGTCTGGGATATCAGATAGGAACCTGTTGGGAGTCACTACAGCTCTTCTTGTATTGCTGGATTTTCTCTGTACTGCAGCAGGGATAGTGGGGTGCAGAACACACATCCAGATGGAGAAGTAGGCTCTGTGTGTACAAGGATGGGAATTGTGAAGTACCCCATATTGCCCATCTTAGATGCAGTTTCAGCATGGTCTGTGTTTGGGGTTGTTTTCACAATAGACCTCTTGATGGATGTGGAATTTAGGAAGCTGAGTTAGCACAGCTTGGAGGAGTGTCCTGAGAGCAGATAAAGAGATAGCAGGAAATACAGAATTTTCTTGAAATATAATCTGTGTATGAAGCCAGAAACATAACTGAATCCTCTGCTTTATCTCCAACAATGAGTAAGCCTTCAATATAAAGGCCAAAGCATTATCACAATTGGAGCTAAGTGCAAACTGGAGGTCTGGGTCTGTGCTTTGCATTCCAGCAAGTCTATTTATTTATTTATTTTCTGTCTGTTGGAGGAAAGCGTTTGTGTTTGATCTTTTCATTCAACTCATTCTGCAAATAGGCAGATTTGAGGATTTTAATCCAGCATTTCAGTGTGTGCTGGCCCTGAATCACGACTGCACTGCAGCTCCATTTCCAACCAGACTTAAAACATGAGCAATCTGATCTCTGTGTGCACACTGCCTCCGTGTGACCAAACAAGAAACTGAGGCTTGAATGTTCCATTTGATTTCTCCAACCGATTCCGAATAATTTTCTGTGCCTTCAAAATTAAAAAAGAAAGTTGCTCTGTGAATGAATCAATGAGATTCCTACTCAAGGGCAGTGAAGAAGCCTGATCGTCCATGCTTTTATTTACAAGCATGCATCAAATGATATTTTTCATAACATTAAAGTGTTTTGCTTCATTTTCTAAGGAAATTGTTCTGTGATAAACTGGGTGGGATCTACTTGCCTAAACAGAGTAATCCAGTGTCATTTTAGGCTCTCCTTTGCTATCTCAGCTGTCTTCCTACTTCTGCTTTGGAAGGGTACAGGCATCAACCAGATCTGTATTGCATATAATATTGCATGTAATCCTCTCATATTCTCTGAAATTATCAAATTTCTCTCAACATCATTTAAATTAATTGGGCTGTTCCTACTATGAATAGCTTATAATAACTTCTATCAGCCTGCCATGAAATCATTTAAGAGAGACTTTGTGCATGAAACATTTTATTTTATACCATTTGTTTTTTTTCCCATGGAGCATTATAGGATCTATTTTTTCACTGATTCAGAATAAACAGTTTCTGAGATGGTGTGACTACATTTGTCTCAGCATCATGCTGAACACTGTCTCTGTGTTGCCTCCTTTTGCTCAGAGAGCAGCTTGACAAATCACAGAATTGCAGGGCTTGGAAGGGACCTCAAGAGATTATTGAGTCCTACCCCCTGTTAAGGCAGGTACCCTACAGTAGATAACACAGGTAGGCATCCAGATGGGTCTTGAATATCTCTGTAGAAGGAGACTCCACAACCTCTCTGAGCAACCTGTTCCAGTGCTCCGTCACCCTTACTGTAAAGAAGTTCTTCTGTATGTTAGTATGGAACT
Source organism: Coturnix japonica (assembly GCF_054131305.1). Lineage (NCBI taxonomy): Eukaryota > Metazoa > Chordata > Aves > Galliformes > Phasianidae > Coturnix > Coturnix japonica. Next base: position 7,061,205 of record NC_140664.1, on the reverse strand, counting down.
TCCCATGTTCAAGTTATAGGCCATTGCTCTTTGTCCTATTGCTACACACCATTGAGAAGAGCCCGGCCTTATCCATTTGCCTCTTACCTCCCTTCAGATATTTATAAACATTTATCAAATCTCCTCTCAGTCTTCTTTCCCCAGGCTGAACAGATCCAGATTACTCAGTCTTTCCTCATACGGGAGATACTCCAGGCCCTTCATCATCTTTGTGGCCCTCTGCTGGATCCCTGTCTTTTATGAACTGAAACACACTATTCTAAATGTGGCCACATCAGGGCTGAGTAGAGGGAAAAGATCACCTCCTTTGACCTGCAAGCCACACTTTTTTTAATGCATCCCAGAGTGCATTAAAAGGAACACATTAACAAAGTTTGTGGACAGCATTCTTTTAATGGTGCTTTGTGTATCTTTTTCTTCTCTTCTTTCAGAGATTGTCGGTGTAGGATGTGTCCTCAATGGAGTCAGATATAATAATGGGGACTCATTTCAGCCCAACTGCAAATACAATTGCACATGTATTAATGGGGCCGTGGGCTGTATTCCCATGTGCACAAACTCACGGCCTCCCCTTGTCTGGTGCCCGAACCCAAAACTGATTAAGATGGCAGGGAAGTGCTGTGAGCAGTGGGTTTGTGATGACTCGAAGAAAATCAGGAAGACTTCTCCACGCCACATCTCTTCTGCAGGTATGGTGAGATTTTGGTGGATCTCCCCTTAGTAATCGAGAAATTGAATCATAGCATCATAGAATCATTAAGGTTGGAAGATGCCACTACAATCACTACAAGCCACTTTATCTTAATAGTCCCAAATTCAGATACACTTTGAAACAAGTTATTATGGGGGAAGACTCACTAGCAATTCTAGGCAAAATTGTCCTTGTATCTGTGTAGATTTTAGCAATTATGTTCACTTGGATTGGTGTCATTATTAACCTTATGTTATATGTCATATAAGGTATCTAATTTCCTCACCCTCGCATTCACAGTGAGAATCATTTAGCTCTCTGAACAGATGTGATACCATTTGCCACATGCACGGCCCCTAAATCTTATGTGCTTCCTTTGCCATGTGTGATACGCCTCTTAACACTGTGAGGCAATGTAGAGACACGAGTAACATCAGCACCATTCCACAGAACACATCACAAAAGTAGATCTCAAGGAGACAAAGGTTGTTTGTGGTAGACCAGGAAACTTGGCTATTTTTTCACTGATTATAAATACATACATTTTTTTCTCCATCTTTGGACTTTATGTTTGTTATACAATAATAATAATAATAATAATAATAATAATAATAATAATAATAATAATAATAATAATAATAATAATAATAATAGCATATCTTGAGTTTGAAGAGACCCAAAAAGGATCATCAAATCCAACACCTGAAAAACCTTTGGTTTCCTTGCTGTGGGTTAAAACCACTAGAGTTTATCACTCACTTCTGTCCCTGCTATCTATGAGCTGCAAAGAAGGTCCAAATTTAAAGCATCTGTTACTGAAATTTGCCTTTTCTCTGCGTGGACTATGGCACACGAATGGACACAGCACAGCTTCCCCTGCCTTCCTTTTTATCTTAGAAGTGGGGCTATCTTTTATTATATTTAATATAATCATTAATATAGCATTTTAAAATTGACAGCTAGTATCATAAGCATACTATAAGATAACGAGCATGCTCAGCAAAGCTGAGTTTCTATCAGAGCTGTGTTGTGAGCTGCACAGCTGCGAATGTTGCAAAGACTGTGAGGGAACCTGACCTGAGGTCTATGGCTCCTTTCAAAACTGAGCCCACCCTTTTCTCAAGTGGTTCCCGAGTTCTCTGTGAGCTATTCAAGCTGCTCTCCCTTCCAATGAAAGGCAGTGGCTGCTTCCCAGACCTCTCAGCTGTACAGCAAAGACTGTCAGCAACTTTCTGCTGCAGGGAATTGATTGAATGGACTCAGAAATAACCCTTCATGGTGCGATCAGATCTCATTACTTCTCTGCACCATCTTCTGTGATGAAGTGTTTGCATTGTGGTAGCACCTGGGGGCCCAGACAAGGACCTCCTTGTATGAGGCTGTAAAGAGAAATAGAGAAATCAGCTCCAGCCCTGAGAGCTCATGGTGCTGGAGGGGCTGACACAAGTAGGTCAGTGGCAAAGGGGGTGGGACAGGGAGATAACAAAGCAAGCGGAGCTTGGTGGGGATGCTGAGCTGCTCTGTTGTGATTTAATTATTTGGGTTAGTGGCCTGAATGGGTAATGAGCTTGAGCAAGGGTGTTTAATACAGAAAGCTGCCTGGCTGAGTAATATACTATAATCTGGTCCCTACAGCGTATGAGGGGGAGGATGAAGCCTGGCAGAAGAACTGCATTGTTCATACCTCACCGTGGAGTCCCTGCTCAAAGACCTGCGGGCTGGGCATCTCCACGAGGATTTCCAATGACAATGATCAGTGCCGGCTCCTGAAGGAAAGCCGTCTGTGCAACATGCGGCCCTGCGAGGTGGATATCACCAAGCACATTAAGGTGAGGACCGCTTCGCCATGCTTCCCTTGAACTTTGTCTGGACGTGGGGTCAGCCTTTGTTTGGCAGTGTGCTGGCCTCTGAGAGCTGCACTTCTGAACCGAGAGGCCATTAGTGAACACACACGGACTCCCTGTGCTGCAGAGAGGTCAAAATGTCCCCTCCCATGCTTTAACATGACGGAATAAAAATCTTCCCCTGGGAGCTTTAACTTCATCCACAAGCTCCTTACAAGGAAAAGCAAGCCAAGCCTGCTCTGCTCACTGCTGTTATAGGCAGATCTGAGGCTCAGCTAGCAGAAAAGTGATGCTGCACTGCTGGTCATGGCTATAAACTGTATTTTGCAAGTATCCTACTTGCAGCTTCTGGATTTGTGTGTTTAGATGTGTCCACCTGTCACACCTCTATATCCGGTCTGTAAAACACTTTTAACAGATTCATAGAATCACAGAATCATTAAGGTTGGAAAAAAAGTGCTAAGATCATCTACTCCAACTACCAACCCATCCCCATCATGCCCACTGAACCATAAACCTTGGGAAGGTGGTTTTCATCTCCCTGTGTCAGTATGAAGCAATGAGTATTAATCAGTCTCTTTTTCTGTTCCCTGATTTAGCCTGGGAAGAAGTGCCTGGCTGTCTACAGGGCCAATGAACCCATGAACTACACCATCTCAGGATGTGTAAGCAAAAGTCCCTATAGACCCAAATATTGTGGTATCTGCACAGACAACAGGTGCTGCACACCCTACAAGTCCAAGACTATTGAAGTGAGGTTTGATTGCCCAGATGGAACTGAGATATCCTGGAAAATCATGTGGATCAATGCTTGTTTTTGCAACCTGAACTGCAAGAACCCCAATGACATCTTTGCCGACTTGGCTCATTACCATGATTACTCTGAAATTGCTAATTAAATTGGCTGAATGCTGGAATTGACTCATTGCTCTGATTTTACAGAGGTTTTAAAATAAAAGGAGAATCTTTCAACCAATGCCAATGTACGATTTGTTTTTTCCTGAGTTAGGATGTTAAATTTCCTTGTTTTGCCACGCTGCTTTTAGAGAGGCTTTGAAAAAGCAGGGTTTTCAACTCTTAACAGACCTCCATCCATTAAGAGCAGCCAGAAATTCTTCTATGCAGACTCCAGGACTTAAATAACAATCCTGCTGGCACTGGAACTTATTAGCCCAGCAGTTTCATTGTACAAAGGAAAGAGTATTACACTAGTATGAGAGCAAAAGTATAGCTGTCAGGAACTTAGACATGAGCTTGAGACATCTTTACTATCATTTCTTGAATAATATAGTCCAAGATGAAAAACGAGCATTGTTATATGTAATTTATTTTCCTCATTATACTTCAGTCTTTGATGCTAATGACCCACTGGACTTGATCTGTTCTCTGTCACACACAGAGAACAATCCTAGAAAATCCTTCACTGTCATTCTCTCTTAGATTCCACTGCTATGAGTTCCATGGGAAGACCTTAAGGAGAAGAATGTTCCTCTGTGCTGTGTCTGTCTCACTGCACTAGTACAGGTAAAAGATCCTCTGTGCTCTGCCCTCCTTGAGCTCCTATTGATCTCCAGGGGTATCTTCTGCCAGGGACATTTTCACAGTTTTGCTACCAGCTCTCATCTTGAATAGCCTGAATGCTCTGAATTGAAAATGACCACCCCAGAGCTCATACCTACAGGATAGAATCTCTAGCCCAGGGATTACTTATTATCATAGGTCAGTGTTGCAGACCTTGAGTAGAAGCTGTAGAGAGTCAGATGAGGGATGAATAGAAACACCTGTGGTAGAGGAAAGGAGTTTCATGCATGTGTTAGTCTTCCCATCAGCTTTGTGGATGTGTTCATGTGAAAGAAGAGGACAGTTCCTGGCATAACCAATGATGCATCAGTCACAAATAGACTGCTTATTAGAATAAAATGATGTGTAGAAGTGGTTTCACATTCAAATATTAGATAAGAGTAAAGCATAGTCCTGTTGTTACAATGTGTTGTTACAGTCAACACATTCCTTGTCACCAAAATGTACTGGAGTCAGTTTTTTGACAGTGAGTTGTAGGTACAGATCCCATGCACTGTGACAGGTTCACCAACTGCTTCACTTGAGAGAGCTGAGCAGTAGAAATATGTTTCTGCATGGGATATTTTAGTGTCTGCTTGCAAACTCCCTGGTAACACAGGAGAACCACTGAGTGAGACATGGACTGGAGTCTGGACCTTCAAAGGTCCGAACTTCAGATGAGACAACTGTTTTAATTTAGTCATTTGTTTTGCTTTAGTTCTGAATGGTGAGTTGTCTGTCTTCATCCTGATAAGCTAGGGGAAGCTAGATTAGTTCTCAAGAGACATAAATCTTTCTGACTAATGATATATTAATGTTCGTTGTGAGTAGGATGAAAATAATGCAATCTGTAGGTAAAAACACATAGGACAAATGTTGTAAATCTTCAAAACTCTAAACTTCAAGAACAGCGTTATGTATAGGGATTTTGTGCATACGCATTCCCATAGAGCTGGGTTATTCCTTAATCCGAAGCTGGACCCAGTTTGAAGCTCAACTTTTGCAAGGCGGAGCATGTTTTAAAAGTTATCACTTGGAAAAACAGCCAGTAGAGGCGTAAGAATAAGAGGCTTTAGCTGAGAAGCTGGTAATATTTTCCAAAAGATGGAACAGCTTGCAATGAGGTTCTTGGTAGAGAGGTCATCATAGGAATTCAGTGAGATTCCCTGAATATGATTTGGACTATGTTTTAGATTTGGACTAAATGTATATATATGTGTGTGTGTGTGTATGTACACATGTATATACATATATTTGTTTGTGCATATCTCCATAGGTAGATGTATAAAAGAATATATATATACATGACTTATATACGTGCGTGCATGTAATGTTGAGTATAATATTTTATATAATTTATATATAAAACATTTATGAACAGGTCCTTGAATATATATGTGTATAATTATGTATATATATTCCTATAGTGAAATATATGGTGCATAAAACTGAGTGTGTATATAACGCATTTCCATGTACAGTAAGTCTTTCTCTCTTACAAGAACAGATAGAGAAAAAAAAATATAGGGTGAATGCACAGACCCAAAGCTATGGCACTCAATACCCTTGCTTAGATTTGCGATGACCTAACACTGTAACCACGGCAGCCAACTGCTGCAGTGGCTGAACCACACAGATTTCATTGAGAGATAAAAGAAGCTATTGTAAGCTAATGCATGACCAGCAGCTCCAGTGTGTATTGGTTTCTAGTGAAATGAATGCCTAAAACATACAGACCACCCCCTAAACACTCAAGACATTTCTGTTTCAGGCTTGGTTTCCTAAGGAAACAAGGCATATGAAAACATTTGTTTATCTATCAGTCAATTCCTTGGTAGCAAATGTCAAACAAAGAAGGCAGAGGAGTAAAGTCCTTGAAAGCATTCTCATTCCTGAAATATATAACGAAATAAGACAGCAGAGCAGAGGAGAGGCCCAGCACATTGCTCCTACCACATTTGTAAACATCTACCAGGAAGCCAGCACAGCTGTAGGATGACCCAACCACAGCAGCAGCATTAAGACATTTTGAACGTATCATCTGTCATTTGGAAATGAATAGCCATGCTGAAGGGAATGCTGAAGGTACCTGGTGGGAAGTAATGGTTATTATCCCACTCTAAGGGAATTTCTGTGTCATCGGACACAAATCTATAGGAAACCAAGCACCATTAGCTTTGCTGCTGGTGCAACTGCTTTTCTGTGCAGTGATGATGAATGGGGTGAGTAACTCTTGCAGTTTGTGGTGCTTTAAAGCTCCTTTGTTTTAAGGGATGATGTTTACTGGAAGATTAGTGTTAGGGTTAAAACCTTTAGGTTTGGTTCACTGGCTCTCTCTGAACTTGAGCAAGTCATGTAACTTTAGAAAAGTACCTTTGTGATTACCATTTAAATATGTTGAGGAGTAGGACCTTCCAAGACCTTGTTGGATCCAGCCCTTTGCTTTGCCTATCTTCAGTCCTTCATTAGCGAGGCCAGAACAAAGCAATAGTGTTCATTGCCTGTAGGGAGAGTGAAAACTCCTCAGTCAGAACTGATGATCACTCTGCATCTGTACTGTGCCTTGCACAATGGGTCCAGGTCACTGCTGGGACCTGAAAGTGGTGTCATCATCCTAAAAAACAACAATAATACCATTGTGGAGATGTCAAGCCCTGAGCTGGTGCTAGACCCATTTGGTGCAGTACTTCAGAAACAGGTTTGAGAAAAGATGGGAGTGAGGATTTTGCAATGCAGACTAAGCTGAGACTGTTTGACCCTGACCATGACCATGTTGACCATGGATAGAGCTTTGGCTAGAATTTAAAACACTTTCAGTGTGTGTGCAGGGTGTGGTGCAGTTGCTTCATTCCTAATGGATTCACAAGGATTGTGCTGTATATATGTCATGCATCAGGACTACAACACTCAGAAATTCTGAGTCATCCAGTGAATTAAAACCTGTGACTCTCCCTCCCCCCCGCTCCCTCCCCCCCCGCCCCCCCATTTTTTTGGAATGAATTTTAAGTTAAGCAGTTTATTAAATTGATGGAAACAGAGATCTCTCATTAACTGCAAGTGAGCAAATATCCATACAGATACATTTTCAGTCTACTTCCTTATTTCAACAGTCATGCAGAAAAATTTCTGAGCTTCAGATGCTGATCTGTATGAAGAAATAATAAGAAAAACAAATTGGTTTGGCAGTGTCAGTCTGAGTTACACCAATGACATAACACGTTATTTGTTCGTACAGCACCATGGTAGGTTTTGTGGGTGACATGTTGCTTCTGTGGTTTTAATATATTAAATGACCTCATAAGTGGTAAATGATTAATGAATATACGACTGACGCCTCATTTAGAAGCTTAGGCAAGCAAGGTGAAGTATGTTTACCATGGACATTTCTTTTTCCTTTTCCACTCTCCTCGTCTGGCCAGTGTCCAGGTGTGAGCTTGCACTGAGTGACAAAGCTCTGAGCTGTAGGATATGTAAAACATGAAAATAAAGTTGTATGGAAAAGAAGGATGCTCTGAGAGCAGTTCCTTCAGTGTGAATGTTTTGGCAGCTTGGGAATGCCACGTGTTCCCAAGTTTACATGCCCTCGTTTGCAGGCCTGTTTCTGTCTCTAAAGTACTAGACATCAGATGCCTTGTCTAGGCTCTTTCAGCAAAGTCAAGTGCGTTACTCAACCTCCCTAAGCATGACTGTTTTATTATGTCTTGTTAGAAGCTGCAAGAATAACCTGTTTGCAACAGTTGCATGGACAGAAATGGTTTAAATAAGGTTATTAAAGATATGGAAAAACCCTTTTTAATTAAAGAATCATTGTTCCATACCCCAGTATTTACAAATGCTCACAGCTGAGCCTGGTAAGGATCCCATCATTTAGTTCTAGACAAGTTAAACTGTTATCATATTAAAATTTTCAGAATTTTCCTACAAATCTAAAGGGGATTTCCTGACCCAGTGGGAACATGAAACAATTTCCATGTGCTCCTGCCCTCTGCCATGGGTTATGTCTGTAAGGTGTGCAAAGAGCTGCCCTAGTTCTTCCTGAGTACAATCGCCCAGCAAAATGCTCTTCCCTGCCTCCAGTGCTCTTAACGCACTGACCTTGACCTGAATATCATAATCCACTTCAGCCACAAGGAATAGCAGTGCATGGCAGGTCACCCAAGGACTGTTTTCAGCTCTGATGTGGGTCACAGCTCACCACAGCAGTACTGACTGCACTATGTGCTGCATGGGAAGTAAGAGCTTCCTATAACCCCCTTCCCAACCTTTGGTCTCTTCTGGTGTTGCTCAGTGATGTTTGTGTCCAGTGTCTGAGGTACACAGGGTAAGGGCTATGATGACTGCTTCTTTAATTGCAGTCAAATAACAGCTCTGCTCTGGCCCCCAGTAGCTGCTGGGTAAGCAAAAGATCCCCATGTTGGATTGCAGGGAACAGACATTGGACTGTTTGGCAGTTGCAATCAAAAGCCTTTTTTTTTTTTTTCTCTTTTCCCAACACTGGTCAGCAGCTGTGTTGTTTATAGGATGAATGGAGCCCTTAATGAAGCAATAGATAGAAACAGTGAGAGGCTGTGTCTGTCTGTTGCAAAGGGGGAAGGGTTGATCTCCTAAAATACCCTGACATCCTTTCTCTTGGTTATTTAAACATCAGACACAGCAGTTATCAGCTATCAACATAAAGCCTATATTTGGCTCGGTGGAAACACTAAATCCACACATCAAAACAGCTGTTGATATGTATGGATCCAGGGCGACTTACAGGTCCAGTGAATGTGGGATAGCACAGCACAGTACAAAACAGTGCAAAACAAAAGCAGGCAGAATGTGGGAAGAGGGCAGACCGAGTTATTTGTGAGACTGCTGAATGTGAAAACAACAGCGTGTTACTGGCACAGCGCGGATTGCAACAGACACAAAAACAGACAGGAAGAGGATTCCAGCAGTGAAGAGAAAAATAAGCAGCTTTTCTATAAACTGTTTCTTTTCCTCCAGCTCAGCCCATCTCTTGCATCACGTGACATTAATCACCCCCCAAAACACATCTAGGTTAAAGTTTCCAGCTGTTTGGTCTCTAGAGACTTTTAAATAGAGAAGCAGCATCCTTCAGCACAAAAGTCCTTGTTGCTGGTGCAGCATTGGCACATCCACTTCCACTCTTGCTCTGCAAAGACAGGGAGAGGGATGGCTCCACTGAAGTTTGGTTGATTTTTGCATAGTAGATGCTGAGGCACAGGCAGAGGTGGAAAGAACTCTGATTTCAGCAATTACATCCCTTCTAGCACAGGTTCCAAGGAGCAGTCAGGAGCACATTCTCTTCTGCTCTCAGTAACCCCAGGAACACTATGAAAGTTGAACTGTTTAATTCCTGCTATCTAATCAGAATTTCCTCTCTGCCATAGGCACTCCTTGCTCCTTGGAGGCCACTCCTTGAGTGCTGAGTTCAGATGTGGGCCCCTCACTACAAAAATGATCTTGAGGCTCTTGCCAGCTGTAGGAGTTGCTGGGTGTTTTTGTTTTTTAATACATTTTCATAAACCTGCAGGCCACTTGCATCTTTTCAGGTTAAGCACCACTAAAGCACCCAGTGCTGCAGGCAAAAATGGAGACTTAACTCCTTTTAAGAGGTAAAGTACCACTTCTCTGTAAAGCCCTCCAGCTTTTCTGTACAGGTACACACTGTTCCTTGCCAAATGAATGCTTTTTGTTGTAGAGCTGACATTTATAGTGGTCCTAGCAACTCCCAGCTGCTGAGAAGTGCTCACAGATCCCTTTGTGCTACAAGAAGGATTGGACGCATTCCTCCCTGTTTAAAAAAACTTAAGTGCCTAGGCTTTGACAGACACACCATGGTGTCCTTGCGGAAGGAATGATTAGTCATTCCCATAAAAGCTCGCAGAAGAACATAACTTTGCCCTTCTTTTGTAAGATGTGTTGGCACATATTCCCCCCGTTTTCACTGGCAGTGGCATAGGCTGTGGTTGACCAAACTGATCTCTCTACTGGTTACACTCCAGTAACAACTGCTGAATAATCACATTTAGTGGGACCAAGGCTCAGACATGACAAATATTTGCTTTTGTCTCTTTGTATCACAGTATTTTTTGAGATACAGGGGGAAAGACCATCAAAATTGCTCCAGCAAAGCCACGAAATCCCCCTATCCCTGAAACTCACAGTATCTTATGTTGGTCACTAGGTAAGAGGGTGGTAAGGTGCTGGAACAGGTTGCCCAGAGAGGTGGTAGATGCCCTGTGTTCCTGGTGAAACTTAAGCTCTGGCTGGATGGGGCACTGAGCAACCTGATCTAGCTGTAGGTGTCCCTGTTCACTGCAAGGGAGTTGGACTAGATGACCTTAAAGAGTCCCTTCCAGCTCAAACAATTCTGATGCTGAGTGCCAATGTACATAAAGCCAAACCAGAGTGGTCTACCAGCACCCAGATTGGCACGAGAAAGGAAACTTGTACTTCTGCTTTAAGGACAGAAATAAAACAAAGCTTTAATTCTTTCCTGCATCAGATTCCTCTCTCTTTCATGTTTGGAGTTTGCTTTCAAAAATTATTTGCAAAGGGGGGATAAGTTATCCCTACTGTTCTGAAGTGAGATTCTTCCATTACGTCAAAAAAGAACAGCACTTAGAAAGGCAGAGGGGTAGCTGCAGTGTAGTCAAAAGGCAAAAATAACTCCAAAGATAGCTATGTGGCATGTCACACACCTAAAATTCTGCAACTTAGGCTGAGGAGAGAAAGGATGCAATAAGGAAGATACCAATTCCTGTCAGAAAGACAGGACTGTATAGAAATACAAAATCATTACAGTTGGAAAACACCACTAAGGTCACCTAGTCCAACCACCAACCCATCCCCTCCATTAACCCATGTCACTCAGTGTCACGTCTCCATATTTCTTGACACATGCAGGGACTGTGACTCCACCACTTCCCTGGGCAGCCTGTGCCAATGCCTCACCACTCTTTCTGAGAATTGTTCTTTAGTATTTTGAACAGCCAGTAGCACTTGATACTGAAATGTTTTGTGTTTTCTTAGTATAAATAGTACACTGGAGTGGGAAAAACAGAGAAAGCTCAGAGCATGAAAGCAGGGAAGGGTAGGAATAGGAGCACTAGAAAAAAGATTTCATGTCTACAAAGGAGTGACAAGAAAAATGCTCCCACTTGAGAAAGATCACTGTACTCCTGGTAAAAGATGAAGACACACAACATTGCAAAGTTACAAATTTATTTGTTTTGAAATAAATACAAATACTTCATTAAGAAACTTTTCTTGATAGACTTTACACAATAGCTTTATTCTTTCTTGAAATTGTCTGTTCTTCCCACAAACCATTACGGATATTCTACATGAGAGCTGAGTTAGTCAATATAAAGTAACCTAGATGGCATTCTTCTGAACAAGCAATCCCAAAGTATTAACATCTGCTATTTAACTGCTCAGTCTTTGAGTTTTCTTGTTTATGCAAGGGCTGCAATGCAGCAGGTATGCACTGGGACTCAGGAAATCCCATCCCATGACATGTTGAAGGACAAACTCAACAACATCCAACTCTGAAAATCTGACTGGCAGAAAGATAGCAAGCCACCAACATCAAAAGAAGTAACCCAAGGTATTGGGGCAGTAACTTAAAGATGCAGAACCAGCAGTTCATTACACAGTCATTAAACACTGCATTATGCAGTTACAGTACTGTCGTTCCATCACTTTCTCAAATACGCTTCCCAGCACCAGTGAGATCTCAGTTTCAAATCTAGTAATTAGCCACAGTAGAATGTACAGCGTTTAATTACATGCCATTCCACACTTATTCATCTCTCCTAATAAAGAACAGCTGGATCTGGCTGTACTTACAGAATTCTGAATGTCTTCCAATTGTGCTGGACACAAAAACTTGAGCTGCATAGATAGGAAGCCGTCTGAAGTAAAAAAAATCAAGCTGCTTCTGCTTTTCTGGCATGTACAGCTACCCTACTTGCACAGACTACACCAACCTTTGTAGCATTGTAAACCCTTTGGCCCAAGATCCCAAAGAGGAGATGCTTCCTTGCTTACAGAATTTAATCATGTCCTCACTTGGCTAAGCAGATTTTAGGGTCTAGAAAGGGGGAAAGAAAGGAAGACTGGAACTAGATCTCAAAAAAGTGAAATAAAAAAAGCTTAAAGATTTAGTTCATCTTAAAGTCACATTAAATTTGTCTATTTTAGTAGTATATTATTATATGTAGGAAAACTAATGAATTAGAAGGCCTATAAATGCACAATACATTAACTTCTCTATCATTTGAAGTCAAGCTATATACAATGCATTCAACTCCAGCTTCAACATGAGGCCATGACACATTTGTTTCCTTTTCTTTTTTTTTTTTGAACAAGCCATCCATAATAGTGATTTTCTCCCCCTCTTTGAAGCTCATCTCAAATTATGCAAATTTACTTCAAGAGAATTAGAGATAAAGGGGTGTGTAATTGATTTTGAAGAACGATATTGAGTGAGTCTGGTTTTACTCTGAAGTGTTTACAACCATATCAGCTTTTGGCAAGTTTCCTTTAGAATTTGGCATCCACTGAAGGAGGGCACAATAGCAGCAACTGTCTGAGTTACAAGAGAAATGATAGAGCAAATGAGATGCTTCTTTTCTTTGGTCCCCATCAGACCCTGGAGAACAGAGCTCATCCTACAGAATAGCTTGAGATTAATACCAGTTATGTTTTTGTGATACACAAGGGGCATCCTTTATTTTCTCAAACTGTGACCAGTTTAAACCTCCCGCACATGCTTAGCAGGACACTTCCATGGACTTGGGGCCTGATTGCTCAGCATTGCTGGCTGAATTCGGCGTCAGCTCAATGCGTGTGTCTGTGTGGGAGCGGTTCCTGGAACCCTCTCCAGTGTGGGATCGGCTCCGAGTTCCCTCCCCAGTGTGGGACCGACTCCTTGTGCCTTCCCCAGTGTGGGACCGGCTCCTTTGTCCTTCCAAGGAGGTTACACTGGAGCCAGAAGCAGTGCGGGATCTCATCAGCCTGGTCATGCTAGCAGAGGGCACTGGAAGAATCACAGAATCACAGAATTATTAAGGTTGGAAAACACCACTAAGATGGTCTAGTCCAACCATCTAACAGATTTTCATTAAAGTCTTGCTGTCCAAGCTTGGAAGAAAGTCCTTGCCTTACTTCCAGCCCTAACTACCCATCCATGTTGAATACAGTATTCATAGTAGCTTCACACATAGAAGTGGAAGTATTGTTTTTACCATGTTCCTGTTCTTTATAGAGGCAGTTGCTGGAGGGTGCAAGTTTGGTAATGAAATGACTATTACTTCAGACTCATCTTGAATGGAGTCACCACTATGCCACATTAACTTTCAGGGCTTGGAGAACAAAATGGAAGATGCAAGCAAGGATGCAAGTTTCCCCTGTAGCTAATACAGTAGATCACCTGCAGACCTGTGCTGGGATCCACATATCAAGCTCAAGCCTCACCGAAAGCCTCAGATATATTCTGCAGCTTTATGAAGTGCTGCCTACTGCACTCTTCAGAATGAAGCCATTTAGTTTAAGGATACTTTTATACATTCTCTGAAACACGGAAGCATCCTTTCCTTAACTAACTGGCCATTAAAGAACTGGCAGAATAGGAGGAACAGTCATTACTGGAAAACATGGATTAGATGAGATGCCTGGGAATTACATGCAATTACTCAGATAAATAAAAAAAGGGCAAAGGAACTTCCCCTTTATTACGGAGAATTACTTTGCAATAGAAAACAATCTACAAAGCTTTCTACTAACACGATTTGGACTCAAAGCCCCTCTCTAAGACACTACTGGTAGTGTTTTTTTTCCTTTTGCAAATGTATGTCCAACACGGAAAAGGCCAAACATCAATGTTCAAAAGGCTCTCTGAATGCTTAGATACCCAACAAATTTGATAGTTACAGGAACCACTCCATAATACCAATACTTACTGTATCCCATCCCCTGAACAAAGTATTTGAAAGCTTCTGCAAGCTTTGCAGGCTGTAAGAGAAGCAGAGTATTATTGTACACAGTGATCAGCAATTTAGTTATATTACAGTATAGTAGATACCACAGATGTCTGACCTGAATAGGAACATATTAAATATTTTCGAAGTTCTTCTGAATTTCCTCAAATTTTTCATTTACAAGAGGAAACACCACTATTGTCCTCCCCCATCTGCTTCCCTGCCCCAACGTATTAACAAATGGACACAAGCATTTCACTCTGAGATTTTGGAGACGTGTTTCTAAGTGGTCTATGCCCAGTCTGAACTTTACTAGTGCAGTTATTTAGGCAGATGAATCAAAGCAAAACAATTGGCCTTATGCAAAGCATTTCATACTGGGTCTTAACCAGCAGAGAATAAATCTTAGCAGTCAGACCCAACAGTTACATTTACAGGGCTAAATCTAAGTGGGAATATCCAAGCACAACTGTATGACTGATGTTCTTGCAGTGAAGAACACACTGTTTTTCTCTGCTGATGATACAGTAGCCAGATTAGCCTCTACCTCAGTAACTGAGTTTGCAGATATTATTAATATTTTAAGCATAATTTTATCTGAATCACTGCAAGGAATGTAATCTATCACAGAGGGCCAATGCACAGACCAAACATGACTTAGAGGTCAGCATTTTTAGTGAAGTAAAACTAGAACATAGTTACATTTTAAACTTTCCCAGCCTGGTTTTACTAGCAGCCCCCAGATTTGTACCTAAACGTATTTCAGAAACTCCAGTTAATTCTCAGTGAAGTCAGGCCAGCGTACATGAGAACACAGTGTTGTTATTCCCTGCCTCCCACTTTCCTGATCTGTACTAAAAATAGTCCAAATAAAAATATAGCTTGAAAATGTGAGTGCAAAAGCCTTAGTCTATGTTACTTTAGTAGGCAGGCATAAAATAATATAATTTCATTCCCACATCAAACCTTTCCTTGGTTAAGACCTAATTAGTGGAAACAATAACCCACCCGATTCTGAGCTTCACTGGTCTTTAAAGAAAAAACACTGAGATGACCGATTGACTTAATTATTCAAAAAATCATTACCACCCTTTTGGCTGAAATTTGGGAACAGCAAGTACCCTGGAGGAAAATACCCATTATTTACTGCAGCCTGGGACACTACGGAACAGGATTAGTAGGATTTCCGTCGGCCAAATCATACCTGAGAAACTTGGGGGAGCCCACCACAGTCAGCCATCTGAAATGAGGATGAGAACAGTTAAGAGTATTGCCAAAGGAACTCATGTGCTCAGGATACACTAAAATGACCTTTTTAGTAATTTGGCAGGAAAGCATTTCCTTTTGTTATATGAGTAACACACATGTAGATGAGCTTACTAAAGCAAGTAACTGAGCATTCACCAGAGCTATGATTGCACCACAGAAAACCTCAGAAGCGATTTGACCCTCAGGCAAAACATCAGCTAGAGCTACAGATAAATGTTTTTGATAGGAAGTGATCAGTTTCTTAGAAACTAGCTTGACAGTCCTTGTTACACCTCCAGTTCTGAATTACAGTAATGTGATGTAGTATTGACCTTAATGATAGAGGTGAGAAAACAAATGCCTAAACCTCAGAGGTGAGATAAAAACCCTTTGCTGAGATTGTGGATAGCAAGCATCAGCCTGACTTGCCAAGGGAAACAGAGGAAGCCAAATTAGAAAGCTATCTTGAGTGCATGCAATATTCTTGGAGCACTTCATTTTTCCTGCCACTCCACCCCTCAACGTCATCCCAACAAAAACAGTCCTGTTCCAAGGCACACCACAAGCTGAAAACAGCTGAGTTGTGAATTACAGGAAACTCCAAATCCTATCTAGGATTAGTTAGCAGCAAAACAGGCCTGCAGCAGGTTCTAGCATCAGCCATATCTTCAGAGGGGTAAAGGTTGGCCACTGACAAGTGTTAGAGATATTGTCAGCTTTTTCCTGGCCACGTGGTAGGTCAGCGTTGGAACTGCACAACATTAGGAGGAAAAAGGATTTAAAACAATAATTTTCTACTGTCATTTCCTCTGGACAGTTTAGTAAAGAGAAGTACATTAGAATTTCCCGGTAGAAGAATGACCAAGCTTGTGTCACTGTTTGCATGCTATTATACTCCTCATACTTAATGAGCTAGAGATTGCATCCATACTATGAATGCCAAGTACCAGCCAAAGACTGCACAAGTATTTGCAGTTTTGTTGGTCCAATTTACCAACTCTTTGGAAAATACAGAAGTTATTTCCAAACAGAAATTGTTTTAGACTGTGTCCACACAGGATGGATGTCAATACCATGCAGGATAGATCAGTTCCCTACTCATCTCAAAGTTGTTGAGATGTTGAGGAAACTATAATGGATTGTTTTGCATTTCCACTCCTCTGAAGGCTCTTTTTTTTTTTTTTTTTTTTTTCCAAACCTTTCTAAACACCAAGGTCAGCTCTGCCAGTTCTAGTCAGATTCATTCATGAAGTACTAAGCGTTCCAAGTCTCAACTCTGGTGTTATAGAATGGAGAAGAATCTGTGAAGTTCCCTGTTGGCCTTGACAAGAAACCACCAACTTGGTTTATAATAAAATATTCACAGAATCATATAATCATTTGAGTTGGAAGGGACCTTTAAAGATCCAGTCCATCTCTTCTGCAATGAACAGGGACACCAACAGCTAGATGAGTTTGCTCAGAGCCCCATCAAACCTGACACTGAATGTCGCAGGGTATGGGACATACTCCACCTCTCTGGGCAACAACTTCTTCCAGTGTCTCACTACCCTTCTTGTAAAAAAGCTCTTCCATATATCCAGTCTAAATCTTCTTTTTCAGTTTGAAACCATTTCTTCTTGTCCTATCATAACAGACCTTGTTAAAGTGTTTGTCCTCATCTTTCTCACAGCCTCTCTTTTCTTACTCTGAAGGCACTACCCTTTTACATCACAACTGAAATCTCATTATGTTACTTCTACTGCATCACAGTCTACTGTGTCTGGTTCTGCTCTTTCAATGACACCATATGATTTTAAATAAGGGGAATGTTAATTTCAAAAGAAATGCCTCTAATTACCTTCAGCAGTGTTGTTCTTGTTGGGTCCAGCTTTGAATTGCATTCAACCTATGTGAAAGAGCAAGATAAAGTATGGTAACAAGATACAAAATATGAATTGCTTGCTGAAAACATTGTTTTCTGGCTTAATACAGACAAACTTGGGTATCTTAGACTTCTGTGTAAGTACAACGTATATATATATATCCACACTACATATAATCTTTTCATATAAAGCTGAATGAGTGTCAGTTCACACTTAGAACTGTATTCTTCCCATGCATAAACAAACGCATTATCTAGGGCTTGTGGATTTTTTTCATGTGTGTCTGGTACTCTTGTGGCAACAAGGGTTGTTTATCTTGTGATCTGGGGTCATCTGGTAGCATCCCAAGTGGTAAATAGCCACATGGCCACCAGCCAGCAGTCTGGGCATGCCTGTTAGGGCACAGCACTTGAAATCACCCAGTCATCTGGGGCAAGTAATAATAGACAAATAGAAGCTCTTTGCTTCCATAGTGACCCAGGGCAGGACTCCAGTGCCACAGAACAAGTTCAAATACCAGCAGCAGATTCCTCTCTAAAGAGAAATATTTGCAGTTCACTGGAACTGCTGTGGCAATTGTTCTTAATGCAGTAGCTATTAAACAATGATGCTCAGACAGAGGGCACAAACAAACAGGAATAATGGCAGCCCTCCCACAGTGTGAAAGAGGACTGCCATTTGAGCTGACTTGATGGCTGGCGAGATTGCTGCGCTGCTGGGAGCTCTGCTGGGCTGGCTAAGCATCTCGAGTCATCTGCCTAGCAACATTGTGGTAATGAGGGCTCAATATACGCACCACAGCATCCACTGCTGGGGAGCTGTCACCGACCACCAGGAGCACAGGGCACCTGCAAGGAAGCATACAAAAGCACTATTATTTCTGTGATGGAGCCCTCAGATTCATTTTGTGCCCTGCAAAGAATGAGACAGGTGTGTGAAAATTGTGTTGTGCATTCCTGGCACAAATAAATTCTCCCATATTACAGACTCGTAGAATGGCTGAGGTTGGCAGGGACCTCTGGGGTCCATCTGGCCCAACTCTGTTGAAGCAGAGACACACAGAACAGGGGGCCAAGGACCACATCCAGGAGGCTTTTGGAACTCTCCGGGGAGGAGACCTCACAGCCTCTCTGGATATCCAGTGCCAGTACTCAGTCACTCACACAGCAGAAGTGCAGATACACAGAAATGTTCTGATGCCTTGCCTGAGATCCTGTCCATTTTCCTCACCTCTTTCCATCACTTTTTGTTTGTTTATTTGTTTCTTTACTAAGGATTTGAATGTATCAGCCTCAAAGTCTCACCCCTCTCCCTACTACTCCCCCAGCTCTAACTTTTGGATTGTCAGCTAATTCCAACCACTCTGACAGACGAGCCAGTGTTTCCCATGCTTAAAGGTCAGTAGAGGACTGGAAAACTATTTCATTTACAAAATGCAGCGTAAGTAAAAAGCAAAAAATCTGGTAGATAACCATTCTCACACCTGTTTCACTTTCCTGAAGATCTTTATTCTAATTGGTTCTGATTATGATTCTCTAGTTGGGTAGACATGGCTATAGTGCATCCAGAGCCACAGCTCCCTTTAACTAGGACAGACTTTCAAGCTAAATACATCTAGTCTGTAAGCCTAAGTTTGCAGTACACACCACATGGCAGGCACTACTTGTCTACGTACTTCAGTTAATAAGGCTCTGAAGTTTAAAAGGGGGAAGTTTCCCTGCTGTATGCCCCTGACTTCTGCAGCAATTCAGCTCCCAGATGAAACTACAGAGCCCTGTGAAAACTCAGCTACAGCTCTGTGATGTCTATACAGTGTACCCACAGATTCCATCTCCTGGCTCACACCACATACAAGTGAACTAATGGGAAATAAAATACTTACTGAAGGGTGACAACATTTAATCCAGGAACGGGACGCTCAATCTCCAGGTCTCGACGACTAAAGGAAATGAAGAAGACAAATATTTTTGACACACTGAAATTTAACAGATGCTTCCAAATTTTAGTTTACAGAAAGCATGGACACACAATATGTTAATGTATGTAGAAAGCTCCGTAACTGATGGTGAAACGCTTTTAAACTGAAGTATCAAAATTCACATATACCATCTTTCTCCTCATAAATGCACAAGGAACATCTCCCATATGGAAACTACATGAGATCCTTAAAGGTTCTTATCAAGTAGAATTTCATAATGGGGCAAAACAAGTAACTCCACCACACAAGTAACAGTGACTGAAAAAGAGCTGGACAGCAACTTAAAACAGTTTCCAGTTAAAAATCAGGTAAATCTGTTTACCTGTTGTAAGAGTTGACAAAGAGATGAAGGTTGGTTTGATTCATATCATTAATAATATGCTGACGGTAAGTATGGATCAGGTCATGGTTGCTGTGAATCTCTTCCTACAGTGGAAACAGAATTGTTCAGAACAGGGGCTGTTTTCTGAGAGAGTCTGAAGACATGGCACAGCAGTCATGTATCAGGCTCATATCCATACAACAGGAGTGCACTCTTAGGGCAGGAGCAACTTGTAGCACTCAGTGTTATCACCCAGAGTTAATATTAGCATCTGACAATTGTTCCATGTTTTTCAATTTAGGATTAGGCTTGTACTGAAGAACGTCATTTGTACTAGTAAGCAGTTTTCCCAGAGGTACAAGGATATCAACGTATAAAAGCAGACTAGTGCTCTACTTGAGCTTAAATATCAGCTAGCCAAACTGGTAGCTACACCTTCTGGAGTTGCCATGACAGCACCGTGCTTGGTTGTTTGGCACTCAGCAAGCATCACTGCAGTATCCACACTTCAAAGAGCTGGGAATACAAATATTAATCCTATCCCACTAGTTCAAAATTAAACTTTGCTACTTAAGTGAAAGATTATCCCCTCTTCCAGCTCCAGGAGGTAAATACATACGACTGAAAACACTAGAATAATGTTTGGAACATGCTTACCTTTCCAAAGAGATGTGAAATAACCAAGTCTGGTAAAGCATTTGTCCAACCTGAAATCTGAACAGCAAGATTATGTAAGTATGTGATATTAAAACATTTTGAAACCTTTTAATTACCCTTAAGTAGGAAAATGGATATTTCTCTGCTGCTCTTATGTATAATATCCTGGACTGATGTTCTTCCCCTCTATTCCTACTATAACATCATTAGGCATTGATTATGTTTGAGTTGATCTCATAGGATGTTTTTACTAATGCAGATATGAACACACTACTGCGGCATAAGTATATATAGAATTACTCCCTGAAAATCAGACAGATGTGCACAATTTAACCTCACTGTCCAATACCATTCCTAACATAATGACAGTACTTTGGAGCTGAAACCTAAGGACCTTAGAGGTCACTTTCCAGAATACATGCTCTTAATTTGGAAAGATGGAAGGATACAAGGGACCTGCTGCACACCTGAGGTTGACAGCACCTAGGAGAGGCAGATAGCAGAGGCACAGATGTGAAAGAATTTAATCATGGAGAAATACTGGATGAGATAACCCATAAGGGTCAACTGCTATATTTCATTGTAGATGAGTTAACAAATACACATCCAGATCACTTAATGTCTCCTGAGACATTTATGTAGGTTGCCTATATGTATGCTTAAAAGACAAACCATTAATTTTTGTACTTTTATGTGTTCATAGTAACTGTCGTTCTTTACAACACGATCCTAAATACTACAGAAAGTGTCAGCTTTTTCAGTCTCCTCTGAAAAAATGTTTTAGTAAGTGAAAACTAGGTGATGCATAATGTAACATTTATACCTATTTCTCTACTAGCTCCTTGAGGCTGTTTGAAACCAGCTCTCACCACCGTTTTCCCCACATTGTAATCTCATAGCTACAAAAGAATGAAGTTTGCAGTGGATTCTTTGTTTGTGAACAAGTTCACTTAGAAGTCAAACTGTACAAACGGTCTGTCCAGAGTAACCGTGACTAATGCTCTTTTCTGAGTCTTTTCAGTATTCAAGACTCAGCTAGATGGCTGAAACCAGGGATATGCTGTTTAGAGTATTTTTTTCTGTGCTTCAATTAATATTTTGGACCATGCTTGTAAACAAAGCCAAAGGCAAGAAAAGCAACACTAAGCTTGAAGTTTAATTGGAAGAAAACTGTCCAAACCTATCTCATGGCCAGGTTAAAATGATTTTTCCCAAGTCATTACTAGCTCTCAGGAATTATCTGAACCTGTGGTATAATGGAGCTGTTGGGTACGTGCTTCCTAGCAGCACTTATTTTTATCCCCAGTCCTATAGGAGATATGTTTGTAAATGAAAAAATAATCCCAAAATAAATTTCCCTAAGATATTTTGTCTTTGCAGCCCTGCCTTGACACACAAGCTCGTCCAGCTTTTCATGCCTGACAGCCTCACAGCATGATTTATTTTTCTGACTTAAAAATGTTTACCTTTGTTGCTGCCCAGTCCATCCAACCTTCAGCACAAGGGTTTACGTTAATGAGAACCAATCCCTCCACCATGTCTGGGTGGTTTAACTGCAAAAGAAAAGGTTTGAGTTAAAATTCATTGTGTGTCCTTTGCAAGCTGACAGTCAACATAAAATTTAAACTAGAAAATTATCTCCCGGAGAGGAAGGAGGTAGGTATAGTTAAATCTTGCACAAAACAAGCATATGTATGGAAAAAAAAAAAAAAGTCATTAAAGCAATTCAACTGAACAGCTGGAGAACATTAAGATTTAACATCTTCCCCACCCTCAGTTTAAATAGAGAACTCCCATTAAAAAAACCTTCTGCAAATCAACTGGGTAGAGCCCAGGCTTTAGAATGGAAAATCTAGGTCTTTTGGATGAGCTATCCTGCAGACTAGAGTATTTCGCTTAAAAGCCTGGCTGCTTGCTTAAATGCATGCAGCAGAGCAGGAATTCTCTGCACACCCTATGGGGGCAGCAACAGCTCAAGGAATTTGGGTTCAAGGCTTTAAAGAAAGTTCCATGAAACTTACAGCAAATCTGGTCAGGACGTAGGCACCAGCTCCAGTTCCCATTCCAATAATGCTCTTCAGCCTGCACAGCAGTTATGTGCCATGAGATGGAGGATACAAATCAGTAAGAGAGCACCAAAATAAACAAAACCCTATCAGCAGCCTTCCTACCAGGCTGGATATTAGGAAAAATTTCTTGGAAAGAGTGGTCAAGCATTGGAACTGGCTGCCCAGGGAGGTGGTACAGGTAGGGTGGTAGGTAGAGTAGACAGGGCAGACACGGCACATGGCTTAGTGCGCATGGTGGGGTGGGTTAATGGTTGAACCAGATTATCTTAGTTATCTTTTCCAGTATTAATGATTCAATGATTCTTCTTGCACACACCCGTGAAAGGGCAGATCACAGCTTAAGCAAACCATAGACTCTCAGCAATACCACCAGTACAGAGTTGGGCACAGCAACTAGTTGGTTTTAGGAGATAAGCAGATGCTGGTCCTCACGCACTGCAGCCCAGCAGCAATCCTCACTTATCCTTAAGTAAATACATAGAGCAACAACAGCATTGTTCTGACTCTGGAAGGAAATGGCTCCTCTGCCAGAAAAATTTCTAAGATAGAGTCTTGTGGTCTACAGTCAAAACACAACAACCCCACCTCAGTCTCCCCTGCCCTCAGCTGTGACGCCGAGTCCTCTCTATCAGGGAGCTGGCAGGGAAACCTCTCCTGCTATCCAGTTGCTGGAGTGACTGAGATTAAACTTCAGAACTAAACAGGGCAGAGACAAATCAAATATTTGCTTTTGCTCAAATTGGTTCTAAAGCAACCTCTTCAAGGTCTTAGAAAATACATGGAAGGGAGACTAGACAAAACCTGTTAGAAAAACAGGTTATGCAATGCTTTTAGGAAAATATCTTGAGAAAGATTTCATTCTCATTACAATATTAAATCAAGCTATGTAAATTAACTCCAGTTTAGATGGTTTTCAAGGTATTGGCATTACATTAGCATGTTGTTTTGTGTTTTTTGTTTGTTTGTTTTTTAATGGCCAATACTGTGCTTTGATTTCAAAAAAGGAGGTTCAAACCACACCTTTTCTTTAGGAAGGTAGTGAGATCAGGGAGGTATACTAGTCAAGATATTGTAACAACTGGTTTGTACGCTGAGCATTGTCTAAAGTGAGGTGGTGGTCTGAGACTGAGGGCTCCATCAGCAGCCCAACCTGCTTGTCTTCCAAGACTGCCTAACTCTGAATGTCAGACTTTGTCTCCTTAGTCTGAAAATACCTGCGAGATGCTCACCTGCAGATTCTAACCTCTAGCTTCAGGTGTCCTGTTTATTGCAGGGCAGTAGGGCTAGATGACCTTAAGGAATCCCTTCCAACTCAAATGACTCTATGATTCATTGCACATCTGGAGCCCTAGCTCTGTAGTAGGGAAGGCATTATGCATGGCTCCAGTTAAAACAAAGCTTTGAAGGAATATACACAGCTCAACTTGCTGCAGGTACACAACAGAGGAACAGGGAGGCTGGAACGAGATGATCCAACTCTCCAATCCAAGCCATTCTGTGATTACACGAACTCTCACCAAGTTCCTCAGCATCAGCAATCTGAATCTGCACTTACAGAAGTGGCCTAATGAGTCAGGACTGACCCCCTACATGTACTCAAGCCACAGAAACAAAACTCTATGTTACGTGTCTTCAGATGGAGCTGCATTTTTTTTTCTGCTAACCACACAGGAAAACGTGGGTTGCTTCGGTGGGAAGAACACATTGTCTGTGTCCTGTCCCTGTCAGGGCTACGAACACAAAAAACTGGAGGAAACCCCTAAATTAGGCTCATGTGATTTCACTCAAAATTGCTTCCTGTTTAAAAATATACAAACTTTCCAAAAAAAGACCAAAGAAGCTCTTTCAGGATCAAAGTCAAAAGGTTGCCAACTATAACGGAGGGGTTAAAAAACAACCACAACTGTAGCTCTAGGAAAATGTCAGGTAGCTTGTTTGAAGATTTGGAGCAGCACAGATGCCTTTTGAGACAATAAAGGAGGACAATAAGCCAAGAACCCTGCACTCACCCAAACTGTTTCAGGATTCCAGGAAGCATTTCAGCCAGCTGATCCATGGAAGGGTATATGTACCTACAAAAATACATACTGTGAGTTACTATGCCACGGTCAGTAGAGTAGGCTGCTGTACTGAGAGAAAAAGTGGTTGCTGCAGATTAAGTAACAAATGTGTCCATTGCCAGGTCACGGTCAGCATGCACTGAATTTAAATCAGGAGCAAGTACAATTAAGTGATTTCACAGGAATATGAGCATACTCAGTATGAAACTTTATGTGAGTTACAGGGTGAAAGATGTCTACTCCAGCTGAGAGCAAAACAGAGCACAGCAATTCTCTTCCAAAAAGCAAGTCAACACTTAAAACCTATAAAGTATTTGAACTTCAGAGGTGAGTTTCCAGCCACATTCACCACATCTGTACTTCTGGTTTACCACAAAAAGGTTCCCACATGTCACAGAATCAGACTACTGCAGTGTGATCTAGATCTGTGGCAAATATTTACCTGCATGTTTTCAAGGATGTACATTTCTACAGCAATGAAATGAAGAAAACTTTCTATTAATACTAATGGAAAAACTGAAGCCAAAAGGAAGGCTGTGAAGCTGCTGAAGAAGCCTGACAAAAACAGCTCTATGTTAATGGTTCTGTTCTTCTGCTGAGTGGCAATAAAATTCTGAAAGGAGAAAATTTTTAACAATATCTCTACTGAGCAGCAAATGGGAAAAAAGTCCACTATAAGAAGCTGGAGAACATAGTACAGCTTCTGCTGCTGCCAGCACAATGAAGCAGTGGTCTTTACTAGCAGAGACTATGGCTGTTGTGCAGTTGACAACTCAGACATGTTAATGCCTGTTTAGGACATGAAGGTTAAGACACTTAAAAGCTTCTGATTCAAAGAAACACAAACTGAAGTGACTGAAATAGCTTTGTCACCTGCTTGAGCAGACAACTGGGCCATTGCATTTAACTCTGCTCAGAACATGGCCCATGATGACCTCCTCAGCCATACCAGCTTAAAATTTAAGAAGGTACAGCTCATGCAATAAGGGATGTAGAAGCTCCTTAATACCCAGTTCTTACAGAAAACTATCCCTTGACTTGTCTCCCACCTCAGAATGTTGACTACTCTCTTCCGCAACTAAGCTGACTCCCCTCCTAGGGGCATCTTCAGGCAAATCCACCTTATTTCACCAAATGGGTCAAGCATTTGGGCAAAGAAAGTACTCAAAACTCGCAAGTTTCTAAGAGTTACAACATCATATATGTTACATGGTCAAGAGTATACAGTAATTCAATGGGTTATATCACTTTGTTACTGTACAGCTACTTAAAATTTCCAGAAAGCTTATTAGATCTATTTACCAGCAATTACCATGCAGACATTTCCTAGAAGCTATAGACAGGAAAGACATGATACTGTCATGGATGACTGTTTTGTTTATAGTAATCTTGTTTTGTATTTGCAGGTAGGATGTCATTACAAGGTAGCCCAATACTTAAACTGGCAGATTTAAACATCTGTCAAAGAACTGCTTTACAAGCAGTGTGGTTATTGGCAATAAAACATAAAGATATAGACCCAAAGTTTACTGTGAACATGCAAAACTCAGCAGAGCTCTGGAAATTTAAAATGAAAGTGTCAGCATTCAGAAGAAAACTTTCTTTCTACAATTGCTCTTCAGCTGAATCACAGATCAGGGCTCTTTTTCCAGCACCTGACAAAAGATAACTCTGAACGTAGAGACTGTTTCCCTCTTAACTCACCCAGCTTGGAAAGATGGTGCCCCATCCTGCTGACCAGGTGCATCCACGTGGCAAACTGCAAAGTGCTGGGTGATTTCCTGCATATCTTCGAAGTTGAAGAGAGGATTGAAGCAAGTTTTGTCTTGAAAATGAAAACAGAAAATGATTTTGCTGAGATAAACAGTCCACTCACTAGTAAATCTGCATCTATAATAAAATCATTTGTTTATTAATGATACCTCTGCTGAAACCTGGATTGCGGATTAATAAGTTCCTACCATCAGCTCAGAAAAAGTGACAATCTTTTATTTCTGAGGAAGAAAAGGGAAGTCCTGTTGTCTTGATAAACCAAAATCAAGAAAATGTTCTTTAGGCAAAAGTAAAATAGACATAAATTGTCATCAGGAATATTCATACCGAGTTTTGGCTTAGGTAAAATTATCCATTTACT
Organism: Coturnix japonica; assembly: GCF_054131305.1. NCBI lineage: Eukaryota > Metazoa > Chordata > Aves > Galliformes > Phasianidae > Coturnix > Coturnix japonica. The sequence continues at coordinate 7,034,785 of NC_140664.1, read as the reverse complement.
TGTCCAGCCATTTTTCTTTGGATTATGTCAAAACAGATGGTGAGAAAGGTATCCAGCTCTGAGATCGTGACCTGTTTTTCTGCCCAAGTATTACAAGATAAACATTACATTTGTGTCTCTCACAGCAGGCAATTCAAGACAAAAGTGTCCTTTTGGGATACCGAGTGCTGCAGGCCCCCAGCTCTGAGATGATGTGATTTCTGATGTTTAACAAATATTAGTGTGGGGAGAAGGTTAGCATGTCCTCCTCTTGGAAGGGAAAGCAGGAATTCTGTATCACCACCTCTGATACGCACAGAAAATGACTTAATGTTTGTACATGTTTCTTAATGTCCTCTTACTGCACAATGTGCAAAAAAAAGTCAATAGAGAATATACAATATTTTCAGCTAAAATCCAATTTTAGGAGAATATGCAAGATAAGCATAAAGCCTTCTCCCTTCTCCTTTAAAAGGAAAGCTTATTCACTCTAAAGATTATTATTTTTTTCATCACTAGAAAGAAAAAAGCTTTATTCAAAAATGAGACCCAGATTAAGCTTTGCCCTGATCCACTGACATCCCAAAATAAAATAAGACAGTGCTACTAAAAACAGGCAAAAAAGATTTTTTTTCTTCTAATATTACTACTTCCTCTCCCCCAAAAGCCAGACATTAAAAGATTTGCAGCTGTTTTTAGTTTTAAAACTGATGGCTTTCTAACAAACAGCAAATGGCGTGAAACAGAGTACTAGTGAGAAGAACAGACCAGCAGATCTGGACATCTAGCTTATTATATTCTTGAATATGACAGATAAGACAGAAGGCACTTGTCAAAGTCATTTTCTTAATACTGGCTAAAGATACAATGCCAGCTTTCATTTCATCATTCTGATTTGGCATGCCATCCACACAAACCCACAGAAGTGTAAGACTGGTTTCAGGCAGGAACTTACAAGCCAAAGCAACAGCAGCGTTCTTGTCAATCCTGCTTTCAACACAGCCTCAGCCTTCCTCTACAGATGTTTTTACAGCATTTTCACACAGTCACTACAAGCTACCAGGACATCCTTTTGCCCATTTAAGTGAAATATTCCAAATATTTTCTTCAGGAGTATGTAAATCTGAGGATTAAACTTGCCATAAGAGATGAATTAGGCTAGGCACAAAGGCTGGTACCTGCTATGAGAATGTAGTAGACAATGCAATGTAGTGCAACGAACTGGGAAACATTTCCTAACCATCACAGATCCCACACTTTTGGCTATAGCTACAGTGACCAGGCTATCACTATGCAATAAAAGAGAAAGCTTACTTACGATTCAACCCAATGTCATGGTATGTGAGGATAGCGGGTCTGTTCCCTCTGGGCATCCCACACATGGTGACATGGACCATGCCATGCATGGTCTCCACATCTTGCTCCTGACAAAGAACAAGATGAAATTGTCAGATTGTAGAAGGGCTCTACTTAACACCCTAGTGTTTGCAGCCATGACCATTAGCACAGCTCTTGCCCTATCTCAGAGCTGTCCACAGCCTCTTCGGCCCCAAGACCTCTGCAATTCCCATGCCAACACATTCCATGCCTCTCCATGGTGCAGGCTCTTTGCTAACATTTTACAGACAGCTGTCATCGATTGCTGCTGACAGCCAATGACAGAAGCAGTCACACTGTTAGCTCAAACTTGATGCTGAGGAAATGGTTTTTGACAACTCAGTCAGCATTAAAAAAATAATGATAATAATAATAATAATTAAAAAGCTTTTAAAAAAGAAAAAAAGAAAGGTAAATAAAGATGAAGGTGAAAAAAAATTTTCAAATTGTAGTTTGGGGCAAAGATGGATAAAATAACAATGGTTCACAAGTGTGGCCAGAAGCATTTACAATGGTGCCAGTTTCCAAAATACTTCTGTTTTCTAGGAGAATTATCGTAACTGAGCAAATAAGTAATATTCCCCTAAAAAGCACTCTACTAAATGTTTCCATTCACCATAAAGACTTATCACACTGCAGGGCCTTGTGATCAGAGCAGCTTTCTGCAATAAACACAACAGCTATGCGAGTTAACTTTACGACTTGCTATTGCTTAACTCTAAGCACAAATGAAGTTTGCAACAGAGTAATATGGCTTACAGCAATGCTGCGGTGATTATCACAAACATTTAAACAGCCCATGGCTATTATCTGACATAACTGGATTTTGTACTATTTAATGAGTTTAAAACACCTTTATTATCAAATCAGAGACCCCTTCATTACCATCTAATTTGCTAGATGTCTACATTGGATAAACAAAGCTTATTTTTTATACCAACATCTTCAATGTATGGAACAGTTTTTGTTTCTTTCACACCCGCACTTAAGATAGACACAAACAATTTGCTAGCTTGACGATGTATGTAAGGGAAAATCACAGTTCTTTTCTATTTACAGTTACTGTCATGGAATCAAAGCAGTATGCAGTTAGTGACCAGCTTCAATATTCAGTAAGAATATTCTCTGCATAGGATACAAATAGATATCCATGTCATTCAGTTCAGCATACTTCTCCTGCCTGGCTTTATTTACTCTTTGCAACAATGCCCAGAGGCAAAATCCAAGTTAAATTAAATTAAACCTACTACAAATTATGCTGTAGAAATTAGGACCATACAGCCCCTGCAAAAACCACTTCAGAGCAAAATACAGAAGCTTCTGAGATCTGACAAATTACTTCAATCTAAATCATGGCTCAGTAATTTCATATGTGAAATTTACTATGCGTTTTGTTGAACATAAGGATGCTAAGCAGCACTGTTCCACATTTCACCTATTTTCCTTGCAATTTACATCAGCTTTAAGCCATGACCACAACAACAAATCAAGACCCTCCCTGCCCCCAAATACTAGGAGAGTCTCTATGCTGCCTGAACTACACTATGCTGAAACACCACTGTTCAGATTTTCTGCTTCCTTAGAGGTTAATTCCTCTGCATACTCACTGCATTATTTAGCAGGTATGCTGTGTCTTCTACATCCAGTACCATCTTTAGGCAAAACAGGGTGATAAATCCAGCAAGCAGAGAGAGGACAGGAGCTGGTTCCTACTTTCCCCAAGTAGGAAACCGGGTTATATGGAGGCTGCTTTTCAGCACAGGCTTATGACACCCACAGTGCCCAGCCGGAAAACCCAGAACAGACTAACTCAGGAGGACGTCATTCTTAAATAGGATTTGCGTCAGGTTTGATCGGGAGATGTTCTTATTCTGTAGAGCTCAGACATCAAAGATGAACTCTGTCACACAATGTGCAAATTGCCAACCTTCAAACCTGGGAACAGGTGATTAGCACAGTATTTTCTGGTGATGTTTCAATTAGGCTTTGGTAAATATAGATTAATTTGAGGTTTCATTAGCTCAAATGCTGAACCAACTCAAACCTATTCGACATAAAATTAGAAGCAGGTTCCTTACTATAAGGCAGGAGTAAAGTTTCCACAAAAAAGAAAAATAAATCAAAAGCTTCACACAGATGAGAATGATGCTGCACAGTAATGCAGCAAAGACTGACTTCAAATGTTAAATATGTTTTCCAAAGTGCACTTACTTAGTTTAAAACATTTCAGTATCACTCATCTGAAAACAAAGTTTCACTTCTGGCAAAAGATGAGTATCGTAGAGATATTCATTATTTAATCATACAGAAGAGAGATTTGCAATAGTGGTAGACAGCACTTAACAACAATAGTAATTAATATTTTCCACATTTAGCCTTCCTTCTGCATTTAGATTATTCTCAATAGGGAACATAAGAATTGATAGGTTGGGAATTTTAGCACCAGTAGTGAATAACACACCTTCATGTGAAAGATAATCTCCTCCTCAGCTGGAGAATAACAACATTCTCTATCATCAGGTTTTTATTGCTAGACCTTCCCTACAACAGCCCAGAACACTTCCTTAGGAGAGACCACCTTTCAACACTTAAGGCTCTTCATTCTTTGTGCAGGACAGGAAAAAAATCTGTCTGTGACAAAGCCAGACACTTGAACCTGCCCACTCCACTGACCTCCACTGCTAATTATTCTGAACTGGAATCCTGAGTCTAATTCAAACTCAGTGTCAACCTAAAAATAGTTCAGCAGTGATGGGACACCACACATCTAATTACCAGCAAAAGTCACCATCAGTTTAATTATTAGTTTAATTCCTCATTATCTTCACAGGAAGGCTTTTATGATGCAATAGTAGTAGTGCTGCACTGCTCTCCATTAGTGCTAATTCTTAATGAAAAATGCCCACAATTTTCTCCTAAAAAACAATTTAAACTCGTTTCTTTAGTGATGCCAAGCCAACAACTCAACATCCCTACTGATCCTATTAAAGATCAAGAGATTTGTCTACGTGATGTCGGCACGGATGTTTTCAAAAAGCAGAGCACTGAAAACAGATGGCAGCACACCCCAATCAACGTCAACATTGTAGTAAGAGGCTCTTCAACCAACTGATTTGTATTAAAACACTATCTTAGAAAAACATCCAAGGTACACTAATCCGATAGAAGGATAAAGACAAGCACGCCATCTGTTCACATCTCACTTCAACAGAGGTGCAGTCCTTCTTTAAGTACTCTAAAATACACACAAAAATACCTACGATACATGCAATTTAAAATAGACTATCTGGGTTTGAAGGGAGTTGTTCCCTTCTATGGCAGATTTTCTTTTTCTTTGGGTCAAACTGACATTTTTTGATATGCTGTTATAGGTCTATAGGACGGAGGCAACACCGTAACGCAGGAGAGTTCATTTACTCTGTCCTCTCTCTATCCTGGCAGATAAAGACATAAAATGAGCAACATGTTTATGAACTCTCTTTTTTTTTCCTTTATTTTTCTGAATATGCAACCAAACCATCTTTGCCATCTAAAAGGGAAAACCACACAGACATTGCCCATTTTCCTAAAATAAAGCATTTTCTATTTTAAATAAAACATAGTCTTTCACTTTATTTTTAGGCTTTCAGATATATTTAGTTCCCAGTTGTTGTCTCATGTTTTTATTTAATTTATATTATACCATACTAATTAAATACATTTCCCTTCCCTTATCCCAGCATGGAGGGAAAATCATCAGACCTCTTTAACAAATTGCTCTGAGACAGTGTATTTTAAGTACATATTACTTAAGAAATTTAATATACTAATACCTGCTTATGCTATCTTTCAATTTTCCTTCATATGTTGCAGATGAAAAGCATTTGAGCTTTTGATATGATATTACAATGTTATGTTTCAAATCCTCCTTACCCTACTTCAGTTATTTCCCCCTTATCTTCTTCTACACTAAATAATTATTTCAATTCATCCTCTGTTATGCTAAAAACCCAATACACTCTTTTTTCCCTTTTGATTTTCCTTCTCCTTCATCTTTATTCTTTTTATTGGGATGTCTCTTTGAAATTAGCAGTACTACACTCCCCCAGTTCAGGTTGTGAGCTGGGTGCTTAAGGTATCATAAACTTTTAGATTTAAAACAAGTGATTCTGCCAAGGTGGAATTTGCACCACTTTTCAGCCTGTTTGTATATGTACCTGTTACACAAATAACAATAACTTTGGTACAGGACTGAAGCTGTTGATAGTGATAGTTCCTCCCTGGGAATTCTTCCTAGTCCAGACAACACTGAGTGACAATGATCTGCAAAAGCACAGTAACTCAACTGTCTCCTACCCTATCCTTCATAGGCCTAAAAGGAAACCCTTTTCTTTTATCTAATGAACTGCCAAGGCCCACAGCTAATGGGAAACGCACACCATCACATCGCGATGCTGATTTGTCTTCCACTGCATGTGTGGAGGGTCATTCCCTCTCCCCAGGCAAGGGAAAGGGGTTCTTGCATGCTAGTGAGTTTTCATGCCACAAGCCCTGAATTGCACAGGACAAGCTCTTCTCTGCCACCTACAGCTGCTGCACAGCTTGGAAAGTTTTGCTTCATTATTGAAAAAGCAGTGTTCTGGCAGGCTGCTCACTTCTGAAGTATAGAGCCACAGGAATGCATACAGCAGCAGGAAAATATATATTCCTGGATGCCAGTATTAACAGGTAAAAAGAACAGGCCAATTCTCTCAACTGCAAATATAATAAAAGCATATTGGGCATTCAGCCAACATAAAGCAGCACAGGGCATGCTTCCCTGCACCAGCTTATCTTGAACTGTGCTAAAATAGGTTTGGCCAGGAACAGTCACCTTCTTGGGAGGCATAACTTAACTTACATTTCCAGGTATGCCCCACAGGCAGAAATATAGACAGTATGGAGTGATGGGAGTTCAGAGTTGTCAGTTCTTCCATTCAACTCTGGCCTTGGACAACTCCCAGTAACTCACAGAATCATTTAATCATCATATACTGAGTTGGAAGGAAACCATAAGGATCATCAAGTCCAGCTCCATTTAGGGCTCTTTTCCAGAGAATAACTACACACAAATCTTGCAATTTGGAGGATGATATTCTGTAATATAGTGGGTCACTTCAAAAATGGAAAATTTGTCAAAAATAGCCTGTGAAGTAAGAGCCTGATTCTTTCCAAATCTGAGTAGCTAGATGAAATTTATTCTTGGAGCAAATACACATCATGGACAGCCACTACTTTTCACTGATGACAGAAATGAAGTTATTAACTGAGCACTGCATAACTTGTCTGCAAAAGGACAGTGATATAGAGAACTGTCACATCCCTATACAGACACATGGAGACTAAAGGAGTGTCCTGCTGAGTCTTGGGATCCTTTCTCAGCTAGATGCTTCCTTCTGCCAAACACAGCTCATGGGACAGGTCTCTCACTAAGGGCACATGTGAGCTTCATTGTCAGTTCTGAGTCATCTGGATCCTCCAGAATCTCTTCAATGAATTAAGTCATCAAGGTTCTTAAAACAGCTTCAAACCATCTTCACAGACCAACCACAAAGGAACTCAAAGATGCATAGGTAGGGTTCTTGTGGTTTTAAGCACCAGAGCAAAGTCTCATTCCAGCAGCAGTTCTTAAAATAAGGGATTGAGTTTGTTTTCCCACATTTTGCCTCCTTGAACTAGAACAATCAAAGATTAAAGTCTAAGAAAGGAACATCATTAAAAAAAGCAAGAGATGGCAGAACAGGGCTAAATGACAAGAACCACTGGTCTGGATTAGTGACAGTTAATCCAAAACATGGGAAAAAAACCAACAAAACGGCTTAGAGAATTTGATCTTGCAAGTTAAAAACCTATATATACACACTGTTTACAAGCCAAGTAAATTTATTCCAAGAATAGAAATAAAATATAGGTCACTTCTAGATTTTTAATCAAAATGGTGCAGCATTCCTATTCACAGACTTAATCTGGGATTCAGATTTATTTAGAACAAGTGGTCAATCTGGGCCCAAACAACAAGCTCCTCCCATGCTGTGCACAGGCCTGCAGAAAGTCAGATGATGAGAACTTCTACCAAGACTTCAGGCAGTGGATTTCAGTGCTAGAAAGGATGAAGGCGAAGATGTGGGACTAGTATAAGCTACACTCTTGCTAAAAAATTAAGAGCTGCTAAAAGATGGTGAGGTGTTTGTAATAACTGTCCCTGAAGTGACAGCAGTGTTTCTGCTGGATTTCTAACCAATTTGCAAAGCACTTAATAAAATATAAAGTAGTGAAAACAAAGTGCAAGATGTTGCAGCATTCAACAGGGTTATTTTTCAAGAACCTCCACTTGTACATACAAGAGACTAAAAAAACTCAATAGCTTCCCTTATTCCTGCATGATCTAACTCTCTCATTAAACACCCTTAACATAAACAAGACACCTGGCAAGCCTCAATCTCCAACTCATACTCCTTGTCCTCACCGATGGGAACACACTGCTCACCCTTTTTGTTGAGGCAGTTGCACACTCACTGCTCACTCCCAGTCCAACCCAATCTGACTCCAGCACTAATACCCTTAGTTGTAACTTAAGAGCCATCAAGAACAAAACCTAATCATAACAGCACATGCAGATAAAATAATTCAAAATAGGGAAAAAAAAAAAAAAAAGAAAAAAGAAAAAAGGAGAGAATTATAAAGTCACCTCTCAAACACACAAGGCATGGGAAAAATGGAAAAATGTCATTGGACCTGGCAGTGTATTTCATGAACAGCTGTGTGCAGGGTGTAAATGAATATATGGAAAATCCCATCACTCTTGGTACTAACAAAAATCGATTGCTTACTGCTTTCCCCTACTCCCCAGGCTTCACAAGTATTTTGGAAACTTTTAATAGCATAATGGGTTACACTGAGAGAGCCATTTCCTCAGAGGAAATGCACACACACCACTAATGAAAGGAAATTAATTGGGGAAACTGCATATTTGTGTGGGAAGAGTGCGTTTTACTTTTACTACCACAGCTGAAGAATCTTTCTAATAGGAAGAACAGAGGTTCTTGAAACTCTCTCTTTTGGATGAATTTTTCCCAGCTTTCATTTGAAAAGACCTCCTACAGTCACCTTCACAGAATACAGTATGAGCCCTGTTCAGGCTCTTTCTCACAACAACAGCATTTTTTTTTATGAGCAGTCACTCATTTCTGATCCTGTTTTTCTGTTTTCTCTTTTACTAAAGAAAAAAAGCAACCACACCACCAACAACAGAAGAATAGCTTGACTAACCTGAACATCAAAGTCTGGAAGGAGGCGAGTGATAGCCTGTGAAGAGATTATAGGATATTAAGTTAAGTAACTTTTAACTGAAAAAGTTCTGTACTTGCATATGTACTGAGACACGTGTTCTCACCCACTGGTTCTCCAGTGGAGAGCTCTTTCCCATTCATTTCTTGAGTATTACTGAATGTCAAAATATCCACCCCTACGTCTTGCCATTGCTATTACCAACAAGCTCCTCTGTGTCCCCTGTATTAACATCAGAAAAATATAAGGGATGGGAAAGTCTAATCTTGAGGGAGAAATACAGAGATAAAAAGCAAAGTTTAGGAGCCTGACAAGGAGATCATGCAGTCCTAAAATCCCATGTAAATGAAGGATAGAAGATATTGGAAGCAATACAACTCTGTCTTGGGTAATACCATCTAGAGGATGGACTTCTAAACTTTGCAGTCCAAACCACAAATGTGATGTAACTCTAAAGCTGTGATCTTTAGGTAATTAGGGAGTGTGATGTGTATGTAGTCAGGTATGTGAAGAGCTGGTGAATTTGTGGAAATCAATTTACACAAGCCCAAGCCCAAGATTTAAAGTTCACTCTTTATAGACTATGTTTTAAACTTGGACAATCTTTTATCTGTACTGTTGGACTCATGAACTTTTAACATAGCTAATTTCAAACACTCATATTTCCAAGTGGTCTATAGATTGAAAGCGTATGTAGACACAGCAACTATCTAGATGGTATATGAAATAGGGCTCCATCACCACTCAGGAATGAACAATTGGCTATAGAAAGAAGCATAGTACACAGTAAGTCAAGATTAGACTTAAGAGAGCATCACTCACTCAACAGCAGTTTCCACCACGAGCCCAAGCATGTGCTGAGTGTCCTCTGAGGCAATCATGTATACACTTTCATTAAAAACTTTAACAAACTTCCTCTATCTAGGATAAGGATGGCCTAACAGGTGATCAAACCAGATTAACTCTGCTATTTTCCCCACAAAGACAAAAATTAAGGCAACTGTGAATAGAAGCATACAAGGCTCCTTATCAAGATATCAAATTTTCATCTACATGCTGCCGAAACCCAGTAAGTTCTTCAGTGTAAGACATTTCTGAACCTTGCAGCAAAAAACATTTCAGTAACCAGAGAACTTCTGCTTCATTTTGCTGCTACTGAACACTGGCATTAGAAAGGGATCTTAGTTCCTGAAAGCTCTGCTTTCACGCAATGTCCTTGGCACAGGACCTGTGTTTAAAGTTTCTCTAGACATTTCATTACATTCGTAAGTGGAAATAATTTCCTGAAGTGTTTACTCAAAAAGAGGCAGAGAATAAAAAATGAAAGTAGCAACTAAAGCAATGAGGAATCTTAGTGTAGAAAACCAGAAGAAAATGTCACCACGTGTCAAGAATGACAATCACTGGGGAAAGTAAAAGAAAAATCACAGCCTTGGTTCAAGAAACAAAGCTGAGAGGTTTGTTTGAATAAAAGCTGAGAGGTTTGTTTGAATATTCACAGAATAGACTGGGTTGGAAGGGACCTCAAGGATCATCAAGCTCCAACCCCCCTGCCAGGCAGGGCCACCAACCTCCCCATTTAATACTAGACCAAGCTGCCCAGGGCCCCATCCAACAGTTTTAACCTCTGGTGGATCTACTTGAATTTGTCCTATTGGAAATAAACCCAGAACTGTAACTATTCAGGAAAAAAAGAAAATAAATAAATAAATAAATAAATAAATATCAGTTTCTTGTCTGTCTTTCTATGCAGCTTGTTAGAATGAAAAATACAGGCACAGTTGCAAGAGGAACCCTGAAAGAAGACACAAAAGCTTTAAAAATGTTTAGGATAATTACCTCCTCCTTCTCCACCAGAGGTTTCACCTCTGCAAGGTGAGCATCCTGGAACTCTGTTGACATGGTCAGTAGCTGGTATCTGTGAAGATGAAGAAATATTTGTTTTCAGCTTGCATCGAAGATACAGAAGCAAATAAAGGTCCTCCCCTTCCACCACCTCCAATGATCTGCTGTCTCAGGTTATAGTTTAACATAACTTTGCAATACGGTTATGAATCGCCTGTAAAACATCCCTTGGTTTATTTATGTACACACGCCCATACAACATGAGATTAAAGAACTGTTAAGGCTACAAGATCAAAACAAAGGTTTGGCAGCTTCAGAACAGAGGATGTTGAAAGAAGTAAGGCGAGGAGCAGCACAGCTGGAGTTGGACTTGATGATGCTTATGGGTCCCTCTCAACTCCAGATATTCTATGATCCTATGAACTTGCAGCATTCAACCGCATGAAAACTCTCATTTCAGATGTGAAAGGAGGCATAACCGAATCTACACAAACATCTTCTCTCAAAGTTAGATTAAACATTCTTTTTGTTTAGATGAAGGCTCCCTTTCCAGGATCTCTGCTTTAAGTAAACTAAATTAGATGCTCATAAGCACCATTTTACTCTTTCACCAAGAGTAAAACTGGAACAGGGACACCTTCTTTGATCTGAACAAACCAAGCAAAACAACATGCCTTTAATTGTACACCAATGCAGCATATGCAATAAAAAGTTTCAAAACCATCACAGGGAAGAATCCTGCATCCTGCTCTAGTAAAGGCACAGCATCACACTGCCCAGCTTAATTGGGCACATGAACTGGAAACACCTGCTGGAGCCCCAGAGTACATGAGTACTGAGACAAATGGTGCAGCAGATCCTTCTGCGGATGCAGCACACTATCTGCATATTGACCAAGCTGTACTTCAGTTTGGTGAATATATCAGTCCAAACTGGGAGCTAGAAAACAGAATATTTCACTCTCTTCACAGAGATAAAGTGCCAGAGGCTGCTCCCTCTGAAGCCCTGATGAATGACCACAGGAGGAAGCTATGAAATAGCAAACACTGATTGAGAGAGATAATGTCAAATAAATGCTGACATCTACGTGTGTGTAAATGACTTCAGATTTTAGGAAACCTTGGAAGCTATACAACTGGATGGAAATTTTGGCAAAGAGTGGATTTGATGTTTAAAGAAGTGCTTCATGGGTATATAACACCACAACTTGAGTCATGGGAGCAAAAGCAGAAATGTTATATACAATCATAGAACCATTTCTGTCAGCAGGAACTTCTAAAGGTCACTCAGAATAAGTCCCCTACAATGAAAAGGCAATCCTACTGCTATAGCAGGTTGCTGGGGACCCATCCAGCCTTACCTTGAATGGCTGCAGGGATGGGGCATCTACTACCTCTCTCTGGACAACCTATGCCAGTGCTTCACTACCCTTATCATTATATATATATTTCAGTCTAAGTCTCTTGCTTTAGTTACCCATTCCCAGTAATCTGTAATCTAAATTTACGACAAGACACCAAAGCAGTCAGAATAGTCAAGACAGAGTTAAATCCCCAGCAGTCACGGATTCACCCTTTTTCTCCAGTTTTGGCTGTTAAAGATCTTAATCATGAAGAACACGCAAAATCAAGTTTACCAAAGTTTCAAACAACTGAAACAGATGCTTTAGAAACAGCATTATGTATTTTTGAAATCACAGCCATCTGTGCAGTGTGCAGTTAGCAACTCTGTGTGGAAGAAAAGGAAAATAAAAGCTGAAAATATTTACATGCAATCTGGAAGGCTAGAAGTACAAGGGATTTTCCATGTTTTCCCTACATAGGAGGAAAGTAAGAAGCCATGCTCCCTGCAGTTTTCCAGTAAGTGGCCCAGGGAACAAAGCCACAGCTTGCGCTCATAGAAGAAAGCTGTTTATCCAGGACAGCTTCAGGTTTTTAGGGAGTCAGAGCACTGACTACAAATGACCAAAAATCTGTGCCAAAAAGAACAACGTGGATGTCTTTTATAGCCTTAAAAAACAATCCTGTTTTCATAATAGTTCAAAGTTGTTGCTCTATGTTTCCGAAAGAACCAACATTAGGAAGTGCTGACCAGTAGATTACACTACTGCCATCAAGTCTGCTGAACAAAAGCCCAGTGTGCACCACGTTCTTACTTTTGGAATGATACCAGGCCTTCAAGTCACATTATGTTTTCAAATCTGACATTTACAAGCTCTAGGTTCCCCTTATCTGCATCAGGAATACCTGAAACATTCCAACTAAGGAACAGATGTGTGATAAGCCATCACAACATCACATTATTTCTTCCTGAGAGCTGGCGAACAAAGCCCTGCTATCTGAATCCACTGTAAAAAGCTTCTAATTTTCCAAAGAGAAAGATGCTGGATTGCATAGAGGTTTTAAAAATCTCTAGAAAGGTGCTTTGTGCTCCCCCTCTTATGTGACAGGATAGCTTGAAGCTACTGTAACTGCATAACTTCCCTAAATAACCAGACAAGCATTCTTTTATATCAATTGCAAAAGCACTTGCCTCACAGAAGTATTCATAATACAAAGTTCATTTATATCTGCATGCAGTAAAGTTGCCAACTTGGAGAAAAACAAGTTTTTTTCACTCCATTTGGCTAACTCAGCCTGTAAAGGTCCCAAGTACTTCCCTCTTGGACAAGCCACATCCACACAGCAGACTCCCACTATATCCAGCTATCAGCTGAATCTACTGCAGATACACCTTACAGTTTTAAGTTGTAAAGCAATCTTTTTATTTTTCTTTTTTGAGTATAAAGGAAATAAAGGTTTTCAGCTGGCAAAGCATCCTGGCTTTTCAGAACAGGGATCCCAACAAAGGAGCTAAGAAACCACAAGCCAGCTTGTCCATCCTCAGACACCAGCAATGATGCAATCACACATACCAAACACTACATAATTATAATATACATGATTTAATTCATTCCAAGAACAGAAATCAAGCAAGTTCCAGTATACATTGATGGAACAAGGGGAGTAGATTTAGAGTGGATATAAGGAATCTTTTTTTTTATGGTACAGGTGGTAATTGGAACAGGTTGCCCAGAGAGGTGGTGGGTGTCCTGTTCCTAGAGACACTGAAGACCAGGCTGAATGGGACTCTAAGCAGCCTGATGTAGCTGTAGGTATCTCTGTTCATTGAATGTGAATTGGACCAGATGACTTTTAAAGGTCCTTTCCAAGTCAAATGATGTTAGGATTCCATTCTATGACCCTACCATGCTTCAAACTTTATTTTTCTGAAGACACCCACAGGGTTGTCCAGGTTCATGCCACAGGGTGCACTGCCAAGCAGGCTGGTCCCATGTTCATGAGGGCCTAAGGAAACAACTGCAAGTACTACAGGATTTACCTCTGCACTCAAACCCAACCTTTATTTACACGGTATCATGGAGAACAAAGAACGGGCAGAGACTCCTGGCTAAATGCCTCATAAATAAGGTGATTTCCTCAAAACAGTTTGTTTAAACACTGGCAGTAGATATTATTCTCCTTTTGAGATATAATACTGACATAGAAGAAATTAACCTCATCAGAACAGCCTGACAGCATTTCTTCCACAAGATCAGCAAGCAGGAGGGGCAGCAGTCACTTTAAACATGAAACTAAATACTCGTTAGGATTTAATGGCAAAGAGAAAAGGGAGAAGGCCTTGGACACTGAAGATGATGTCTCCCAAGCTCTGGACTTATCACATCCAGGTCAGAAAAATAACCAAGCAGCTCAGACCACTGACAACAAGGCAAAAAAAGTTACTGTGATGTTCAAAGAGCATTTATAACCTTACATATAGCCAAATAGAGCTTTCCAAGTGACAAACAGTAAGTGCTGTGAGCTAGTCTGATTGACTTAAAAGAAGAAAAATATATACACGGTCTCTGTGAGCTGGAGAGGAACTTGGAAAAACAAAAACACGAACATCTCTGTTACACAGAGACTCACGGGCTTCAACTGATAGCAACAGCATATGGTTATGCTCCACAGTGTCCTATATGCAGTTTGCATTTCAGTTATTTCATGACAAATGTTAGAAATTTAATCTTCTTGTTTATGATTAGCTTGGAAATTAATCATCTTGCAAGCATCCAAAAGTGTTCATGCATAAGCATCTGCCCACACTATGCCCTCTTTAAGCTATTCTTTGTTACAGGCGCTGGTGTCACGAGGTCCTTTGTGTACTGTCTGAATTACTGATTTTCTCTGGCATAGTTTCACACAATAAATCAAGAAAAGGTTTTAACAGAAGTGACTGTTTCAGAGCTCTTCCCCTTTTAAAATACATGACTTGACAGTTGCATATCATCTACCTAAGCTGAGCAGCAAGTATCAAAAGTTAAAGACACTCACCTACTTGGGACATGATACTTTTCCTTAGCCTTTGGTTACTACATCAGCCTCTTGATTTCCAGCTAAATGTTAATAACCTGGTAATTCTTACATTGACTAAACTCTCCTATCAAAATGCATATTTTTTTAATAAAATAATATCTGGAATCTGAAGTAATTATGCTGCCTCAGAGTGGCAGGGTGCATTCAGGTTCATAGATATCCTGTGCATCACTGTTACCCTTCCTAAAGCACAGAGAATCGCCGACCCTTATGTTCTTTATTGCTTTGAACCAGTTTGGCTTCATTCCCTTTCAACCCCTTTTTGAAGTTACTCCACAATCACGCTTTAGTAGAAAATAAAGCTGAAGTCTGAAAAAAATATTGGTTCTTAATAGCATAATGGATCATAACAGCAGTTCTCAAAGCCAAAAATAATTAGGGCTTAAAGTTTTAGACATTCTAAAATTGAGATTTATGTCATGCACTAATCAATCTGATTAGGAAACTGAGATGTTTCAGCCAAAAGCTTGAGTCCCATGCCAAGTAACAATCAAGTTAAGCCACAAGGATACAGCCACAATGATGGAGCCAGCGGTAGGTCTGCTGGGCTCCAGGTGAACCACCACAGTGCTCCCTATGGCTTCATCATACCATCATGGGTATGAAAACAAAGATCTCAAGGCTCATCTCCAGTCCTTTTGTTCCATCTGTTTCCCTTGTGTGGCTGGCACCAGTGCAGGGCTGTTCTGCTACAATCACTCTGGGATTAGACAGAGCCCTTACACTGCCAATTCCTCAGACCAGGGCCTGGTTCCTCTTCACAAACATGATACACTCTGGCAGCTGAGCACTGACAGTAACATCAAAGAAAAGGGAACTGAAAGCAAACCCTCACTCTATTCCACAGATATTGAGTAAATTGGAGAGAACTGTTGCAATACCATTTGCACAATATTCTGTCTGTGGGATGCAATTAAGAATGTTCCTTGGAAGATCAAACCATGTTTCTTGGGAGTAAAATCTAACACCACAAAAGGTGGCAGTGCTAACTAAAGTCCATGTCTTCCATTTCTTTTTTTCCTATGCTGAACACCCCTACCTCCTTCACAATATAATGGGCAATAGTTGGCACAGAAATGGAGAGCCTTCAATGTCTTAATGTTTTTGTTGTGTTTTTCCCCCCTACTTCAGCAATTCCCAATATAATTTAGAGCATAATAACATGAGTCAAGGAAAGACAGACTACAGACCCTGAAATTCATGTTTCTTTAGCATCTGAAACTGGTGGAAATCTTAGGGGAAAGTAAAGTCTCCAATAATGTCATTTCTTTTTCCAAAAAGCTTAAAAATCCTCATGCTTTTAATATTAGCACCAAATAGTGTTTTTAGCTCCAAACAATGCTATTACCCCACTCACCTCGTCAAGCAGCCACTGCTTAGTGCTGACATGGCAGCAAACACTCCTTGCAGAGTGTGGTGGCACAGCATAGCAGTAGGGGAGCCCAGGGCCTTGGTGAGAAGAAATTCAACATCTAAGTGGCAGCTGGAATTTACTTAGAAATTCATTATGCCCATTTGTTCTACTGCCAAAGTTTTGCTTTAAACAACTCCAGGTCATGAGTGGTAGTGCTGAAGAGTGAAAAAAATCAAAGAGCAAGAAGATGTCTTCCAGGCCTTGCTCTCTCACACTACCAGGCCAGCATGTCTCTTCTCACTGTCACAGCACTCTAGCATCCTCTCGGCATTCTTCCCCACACCCGCCCTACTCTCTTCCTTGAGCTGAGGGCAAACAGGAAGGTCTTAAGCAAAGATTCAACTAAAAATTAAGGGCAAAGTACAAACCCTGACACCTGAGCAATAGCTGGGCTTTTGAGGTGGATTCAAAAATGAATACTGCAAAGACATATTTAGCATTTCATTGCATGGAAAGAGATGGCTTCTGCCACAAAGATTGCAGTCTAAACAGACAAGAAACAAGCTATTGTTTCTGCAGCTCACCAGTGTCAGGCTATGCTCCCCACCCCCTCCTATTTTCAATCTGCCATGCTTTAATAGTTCATAGCTTCTGCCCAGCTGCAACTACTTCAAAAAGTGGGTGGTTCTGTGCAAGTTAGAGGCAAAAACATGATGAGATTATTCCAGAAGGGACATGCTCATAGTATACTCAGAGATGAAGAATGTTATTGGGCTCTAAGCTGCACCCTTACAAACACATAGTAATTTCTTTTTATTTTGCATTTTCATGTTGATGTTGCAAATACAAGTAATCAAATTACAAAACAACATGACAAAGGTTGCTAATGTGTTTCAATTTACATTCATTCATTAGGTCATACTATATGGGTTACAGCTTCTGAGTTCATAGACTGCTTGTTCTACCAGCTATTAAAATTGCTTGCTCATTGCTATTATAAGTTCTCTATAATCCTTGCCAAAATGTCTGGGATGAAGTTTTCCATGACAAGTGTCCAATGGTTTCTGTTTGTTTTTAAGTATAATTTATAGATATCATTTGTTCCTGCAAGCTTTCAGTCCCCTTTTCTGGAAAGAACTTCAGCATTCTTGAACTTAACCGACTTTACACAAATGGTCACTGTGTTAAGGACACAAATTTCATTCTTCCCAGGGAATTCCCATTATAAAGTTACTCAAACTTAAGCAACAGTACATGCTGAACTATTCAGGGCAAGATTTGGGTAACAGCAATATTGTCTACAAGCCTCAACATCTACAGATACAAAATAATCTTCCTAAGGGCTAAACATACCATTGCCTGTATCAAGAGGTAAGAGGTCAGTGGGTTAGTATCGAAGTTAGTGCATCAAGTGCTGGAATACACTTTGTTTCTTACAATAAGAGCTTCCAAATTCCATCAAGGTGATGAGAAAGCAATTCTTTATCCTCAGATGACATTTTGCAATACCTTATCCATCCACACTCCAGGTCAGCATCTCTTGCATCAAGTAGTGAATAGCAAATTATCACTTTCCTGGCCTTCTTTATAAGAAGGGGTTACTCAGGCACAGGTTGCAATTCATAATTGGAATTTTACACGCTACATAAAAATGCATGTTCCATGAGGGAGAAAAAACATGTGATGCTTTAAGGTATAAGGAGTCATCAGTAAACACAGTGATACCTGTATTTCACAGAATAATCACATAATCCAGTACAGTTCCAATTTGTCAAAGGATATAAATGAATCCTAAAATTTAACGGGGAAATACATACATTGTTACATACAATACATAGGAAGTATATTTAGAGCACTCAATAATCCTAGCAGAAAGAAAATAACATCATTAGCTTGACTAGGTGCACACAAGCTTCCCAAAGGAAGTTAAACCAAAAACACAACAAGAGCAATCCTTCCTTCCACTAATAGTGCATTTCCTATCTAGATGTCTGCTTAGTTTTCTAATGAATAAGATTTCCTTTAAACATTTTATTCTACTTTCCTTACTGCTTTTCCATTACACTTTGTGCTTACTATTAAATACATTCCTATACATATATATTTTATTACAGATCTTAAGCTTTGAACACCAGTTCTTCCATCTAGCTTGACCTAACTGCAGGGATGACTGTTCATTGTTGGGGAGTTGGATTAGATGAACTTTAAGTGTCCCTTCCAACTCAAATGATTCTATGACTATGATCTACAGAATCTTCTTCAGGGACATTACAACTAATATCCCTGTCATTTACTTTTTCTTCCTAAACATCAGAATTCTATAGATAAATAGTCATAAGAGTGATGAAATGGCCAGAAAACAAATAACAAAGTAATTAATTCAGTAAATAAATAAATGTCAAACCAAACTAACAACAGTGACAAGAAAACAGCAGGAGAACCTTGAAAGAAAATGGAAAAAAATGTTTAAATTAATTAGGTTTTCATGCTGTGCTAGCTTTTAAGGTTTGCTCTTTCCATTAAGTTTTACATCACCCATACAGTACTAACAGACTGATCTTAGGCATGGTAGGAAAGAAGGAACAAGAGCTATACTTTTGATGCTATACTTAGTTCAGAAAGGAAGTAGACAGTTAAAGGCACAGAAAAGTACTGAATATCCAATTTTAAAAACATGACTTGAAAAGGAAGATCTGCATGGATCAACTACCAGCTATAAAGAGAAAAGAAAAAAAAATATCCCAAACTGACTGGCAGATGAAAAAGATATATTAAAATTGCAACAATTAACTGAAAGGAAGTAGCACAAAACCCAAAAGAAACATAGGAAATGTGATCAACCACACAAAATTAGAGCAGCAAAACTGACATACATCCTGCTTTGTACAAACAGATGTAGCTGCGGAAAATTTCATCAATACGAGCAGTCCAGTTGTGCATCCACACACACACCGCAGAGCTCTGCTGGATGGAGAACATCCCGCTGACAACAAACTGCTGGGTGCCATCCAAAGACAACACTCCCGTGCCAGTTTGGAAACAAAACAGGCCTGATCCTGCATCAGCCTTTAGCTAAAACTAAACTCATCTCCCTCATTGTTAACATAGGAGCTTTCACATTTGAGTCTGAAATTCAGATAATTGCAGGCTTTACTCTCTAAGCACTTTCTGAGTTTAAGGAATGGTACTGATTCCCACAGATGCTCTGAATTGAGTTTAATTATGTCATAATAACAGTTTAATGATACATGATCACCTATCTGAGAGAAGCTGTGAATGGTTTGTTATTGCTATTCCAACTCCGCACTCAAAGGGAATTAACAATAGGGATTATCTCCTGCTGACTGGCCCCACTGAAGTTACTCAGAGCTCTGGAAGTGACATAGATAGGAAAAAACACCACCATTTGAGAGAAACAAGTTCAATAGCCATTGATTACCAAGGGGCCTAACCCAGCTTTTTAATAATCAGTAGCAACACAAATTACTGAAATTGAAAACAAGAATTCCATATTAAAAGCCTTTTAAACATTTTCAGAATATTTCCCGTGACTTTCTAGTACTAGAAAGTCATACATTCATCACTTTTCAGGCACAGTTTTTGACAGATAGCACAGAGGAAACTTGCTGCTTCCTTAATCTGCTGGAGGTCCCCATGTCTAAGCCTAGAAACTTCTCCACCAAGAAGGTGACAGGGACAGCACCTTTGTGCATAGGTAAACTTACCAGTGCTCACCTAAAAGCTGAAGGGCTATCTACATATAATACCATTTGTTTGGAGAAACAGCATCACTGACAGTACAGTGTGCCCTTATGTACTTCCATGAGGTTTCTAAGTCAGAAGCAAACTAAGTCTGTCAGCTAGAAGTCTCACTTGGTCTCAAGAATCGACTGAGGGACATGCTTTAGTGGGAAGTATTGGTGATAGGTGGATGGTTGGACTGGATGATCTCAGAGGTCTTTTCCAACCTTGGTGATTCTATGATTCCATGATTTCAGCAATATTGATATCAAGCAGCTGCTGCACCTGTCATCATATCCTGGTTCCTGCAGAGCTTCCCTTCCCAGTGGTCAAATCAGAGCAACAAGAGAAAGTTACTGCTACTGAGTACTGCTGGGATTTAACTAATACAGGCCACCACTTTCCCAGGCTGTATTCCCCTGACAGCAAAAGGGCTTTTGCAGCCTTAAGCTTCCAGCTGTATGCGTGATGTAAATGCTGCTGAACTATAATTAGAGCTTGTATTATTTTTGAGAATTTTACTGTTCTTAGTCATCTTCTTTCCAAAGAACTTCAAGCCATTTTCACCCATCTGTATAATTTCTTTCACTCTGTTCATTTTGAGGCAACAAAAGCAGGAAGTATCTCATTATGTTTACACTCCACACAGCTCTAATAAGGTTAAGTGAAGTGTTTTCTGTGGGAAGTTCAAAGTTTGCCAAAATCCCTTAATCTGGCCATGAGAAGATGCATGTTGCACTTCAGGCAAACAAATTCATCACTTTGATTTAATAACTTGAGTCAAATAATTTTTCCTCACGTCAGCTCACTGACAGTTAATCCCACCTGAACCACGAGAATAAATGGTTTAGAACAATTATTAATGACCAAGCTCCCATGCCAAACTGCTTCTCAAGGTGCACTGTGATATTCCTATGTAGCTGTCAAAAGGAAAACTCAAAGTATAGAATAATATTCCCCCTGAGAGCAAAGAACATGGGGAAATCCTACTATTGTCACTGAGCATTCTTCTGATCTATTCAATCTGTCATGGCTTTAGCATCCCTTTCTATTTTGGCAAGAACAAAAAAACACCATTGTGCAGGGGAGAAACAGCACAACTTAAGGAGACTTCAGGTGGGGAAGGTGCTGGTTCCCAAACAGCAGCATGTACATGTGGCAGTGCTCCCCCCAGCAGGGACACCCACATCACTTGTGCTGTTGCCAAATTCCATGGGCACCTAACAGATCATCATCTCCATCCTGCTGCCACTTGGGATGAAGTGACCAATGAATGAATGAAGGGCACCAGTATATAGACCTATTTTCTGAAGAGAAATAAATGAAAAATCCCAGTTTGGCAAGACCTCCTACATGCCCTTCCACTAGCTTGGCTTCAGGCCAGCTATTCCAGAGGATGCCCAATCTCAAGGAATTATTTCATCTCTCAGTTCACTTAATGTTTTAAGAAACTGTTATGTTTTAAGTGGACTAAGAGATTAAATAATTCCTTGAGACTGGGCATACCCTGAATGTTTTGGTTCAAAGTTTTCAAGCTAAGGCCCAGCCCATTCTGTGTCTGCCTAACAGCAGCTCAAGGAACTCACATTCAGAAGTTGCAGCCTGCAGTTCCTCAAACTGTTATGCCACAGCATTTGTTCTATTTATGCTGAAAAATATCAGGTTCAGAAACCATACACCTCCTAAGAAGTCTCTCATCATTACATTAAAAACTGTTTTCACTGTACAAGCTATTTCCATGTAATTCTGTATGTCCAATCACACACCAGTTTCTCCTGAATGCAATGATGAATTATTCTTCTTGAAGGCTCCAGTGCTTATTAGTACTCAGGAGATCACACACTTTGGAACACCTTATTTTTTGCTGCATCTTATCCTGTTCTACATTTCATCCACAGTCATTAAGCTCTTGCTGTGCACGGGACAGAGTACAGCATTAGCTGCTTGCTGTTGACTTCAGTACTTGTGGTAAGAACAGAGTCACTCTATGTCAAACTCTGTTAGACTTTGGTTAAGAAAACAAGATTTTTAAAAACACACTCCCAGAGCCAAGTTCAAACTGCACAAACTTAATGCTGCTGGCCAAAGTTTTGCTGTAAATTATGCCTGTAACAGCCAAGACTAAAAACAGCAAGGCAGGCTTGCACGTGTGGAAGTATTTCATAGCTGTTGTTTAGAGGCTATTTCTATTGCTTGCCCCAAATGGTGTGTTTATCAGCAGCTGTATATTTTTGACACACTCAAGCTCCCCCCCCAAAAAAGTGGACAAAAAGTCAGAGGAAGTCGAAGCATTGTGAAACCTAGCAGAGTATCTGGACAGAAAGCTTCAGGTTGTCATTGCCTTTTCCATGCCTCTACTATTGCACTTTCCAGGCCCAAACACAAGCCTCATTTAAATAGACAAGTCAGGAAAATAAATAAATAAAAGTAAAATAACACAGCTGGTAAATATGTCTACCTGGAGCCTAAAAAGAATCCCCAGTTATTCTGGGTGTGGGGTGCAAAACTGGACATGAGAGGCTTCATAAAACAGTGGTTAAGACAGTGAGTAAGGCAAATTTGCAAGTGTTTCATAGGGAAATCATAAATCATAACTGAATAGAAAACACTAACCAAAACATCCTCGCTGCAGAATGAAATCACTTCTTTCACCAGATCCAGTACACAGACTGCCTCCACTACAAAACTAAACTAAAGCATCCTGAACCTGAGAGTGCCTGAAAGGGCTTACAATTAATTGCACCCAGCAGACCATAATAAGATGGTAACCCCACTGAAACCACTGTCAAGGAAAGTCTGGATGTCAGTCAAGTCTATCATCTGCTGCAAATACAACACAGAACTGCAACAGCAGAGACAAGAGCAACAAGCGCCAGTAGTCAACTTCCGTAATAAAGTATGTGCTTTCGTTTCACAGCTGTTTACCAGCCCAGCCCGCTGCTGCCACGGGAGCCTCAGCCGTGACAGCAGCATCCAACAGCTGCCCTTGCCGCTGCTATGGCTGGGGAACGGCTCAGCTGCCAGCCTGCAGCCCCTGCCACTTCTCCACCCGCTTTGCCAGCAGTTAGAAAAACCCTGCCTGGAAGAAGGGGGAAAAAAGAAGAGGAAAAAGAAAGGAAAAGAGATAAAAATAAATAAATAAAAGCACGGAAATGAGAAAGAAGGAAGAAAAAGAAAAGAAAAAAAAAAAAAAAAGAGGGGATGATGCAGTGCTAGACCCTCGAGTGGGCTCGGCTGCAAGGCTCACGAGGGAGGTTATGTGGCTGGACGGTTGCATGGCTAACTGGGATGGATGGATAAACAGACTAACAGAAAGACAGATAGATAGATTAGACTGATAGATAAACAGGTAGGTAGGTATAGATAGACGGACCCGCCCCTACCTGTCCCCAAAAGCCGCTCTCCGTACTCTGCCACCGCCGCTCTCCAAGCACCACCCGCCTGCTCCTGCGGGGTGGATTTATAGCCCTCGCCCCGCCCGCCGGGAGGCGCTGCCCTCCACCGCCGCTGTCCGTGCCTTCCCGGCGGCCGCACGGGGCGGGCCGCCACCCGTTTCGGGGCTCCGCCCGCCCGTCCCAGTATCCTAGTGCCTGCCCCGCCGCCTGTGGATGTCAACACATCGGCTGCCAGATCTGTACCGGGTTCCTACATGTCAAGTGGAAACACTGCCCCTCCACCAATAAGCCGGGTCCCCCCTCATCCATCTGGTCGTGCAGCCCAGCCGGGAGGAGGCTCGCTTCTACACCTCCCTTCCGGAGAAGATTTTTGAGTGCAGCGAATAGCTGAGACTTGCCGTGCTTCAAGAAGTGTTTACTGTGCCGGGAAAGAGTGTCACACAATTCAATGAGGAGAGGCGAGTTTGCACAAGAGGTTTTCCCAAAGACCTGAAAAGTAGCATTCCTGGGAAAGGCTGCGCAAAGGACTGCAATGGGGGAAGGGGATCCTCGTACAGTGGGTCAAAATCATGTGTATGTGTGCACTACTATATAAAGATAAGCCTGCTTACCAAATTCTGAATTATGAAACTAATGCATTAACATGACCGCAAGGACTGAATGCTGCTTTCAGCAGGAACAAAATAACGCCCTCATACATTTCTAATGAAGTTCAGAGGGTGCAGCGGGTGCAACAAGTGCTGTGTGAGTTTCCCAGAGAACAGCTCTTTGGCAAGAAGCGCAGCTAATCGTTTATTCCAAAAAGAGGCCCTAGCCTGCTGAGTGAAAAGTATCTCTATATACACAGATCTGCTGTGTAACCACCCACAAAGGGGCAGGTTAAACTGTGACAGCCTGCTCTGCTTTTCTGGCTTCCTGTAAAGCACGCTTAACTCCATATGTGTGATTTCATGTTAACAGCCACACTCCTATGACAGACTGCTGTGACCCAAACTACTGAAATCAACAGTGTATTTTGATACTCTGTCATGCAGTAACTTGAAGGTGAAATCAGGAATTCCTGATACTCTGAAACTCTGGTAAACTCTCAGCTATACAATAACCTTCCTAAGTCCAGCCTGTGAAAGCTTACTGCTGTTCAGATGCATATTAGCTTCTCTCCTCCTAACCCCGCTTCTGCACCTTAGTCAAAAGTGCTGACTTTGGAAAAAGAAAACTGGAAATCTTGTTCATTTTTTTCACTGTGAAATAGTGAGAGACATGTTGTGCAGCAGCAACTGTGAAATATTAAGTGTTTACTAAATCTAAGTTCTCTTCAGGTTTTCTTACCTTAGATTAGTTGATGTGTACAAGGGTGAATAGTGTTTCTAAAACAACAAAAGGGAAGCATTTGTCATTCTGAGACACAGACGGAGCTGCTCTGTGTATGCTCTTTGTTGTTTTTTTTTTTTCATCACAAAAGGTCAAACAGTTTTCGTGCTCCCTTTAAACTGTGAGGCCAAGAAGCCTATGAAACCATGAAAAATCATTTACAACTGAGCCGATTTCAAAGTCCGATCTTCAAAATGAAGTCATCTAATAGCTTGGCTCACTGTTTGTTATGGAAGATCTGTCTAGATCAGTGGCTCCTAAAGTTATGGAACAAGTGCTAGAACAAAAAGATGGGCTTGACTAATTTTCCAAGGGATTAATCCTTTCTTCATCTGATCATGAAACAGAATCTCTCGGAAGTGTTCAGTCCTTCAGAAAACAGATCTGGGTTGGTGTCTGTGTGGTTTGGCCCACCTTCAAGCAGTTTTTCATTCTGCTCTGTTTGGCTGCTTTCTGGGGAAGGGGCTGAAACTCAAAAGGGTTCAAATAGAATGAACCATTTCATATGCAGCAAACACAGACCTCTGCAGTAAAAACAAGTACTGAGATTGGAACAAACTGGAGAGCTGGGATGAAGTGTTTTCTTTTGCTTTGACTTCTGCAGTTTGTTATTTAGATCACATGTATTGTTGGACTTTGAAAAATGCTGGAGACAGAGAGGTAGAGGCCTCCAGGAATCAATGGCTGGGAATATGTGCATCCAGATTGAGACCCCTCACTAGCTCAAACACAGTTCCTACCTATTCTGCTTGTTTATAATAAGAGAATAGCTGAGAACAGGCTGAGAATAACATAGTGATCTACAGGGCCTTTTGAGGGTGGTTGTTGGATTGCAAAAGAAAATGATGTTGTTCCAAAACCAAGTTAGGAAGTATTTTACTATGTGAAGATGTAATTGCTGAAGTTTGTACTTGGAGAGCCAAATCCTGCCATGTGCCAGAAAGGAACATAGCTGAAAACTTGGGGAACTTCATTCCCTTGGCTTCAGGCAGTCTACTCAGAAAACAGGGAAAACAGGAATTTCAAGGCTTAATTTGCTAGGGTGGCACTGCTGACAAAGCAGCAGGCAGTGCCTCAGTGAGCTTTCAGCCTGTGCTGGGCTGCACGACTGCGCACGCTGCCTTCCCATGGTGGCCGAGCACCTCCTGTACCATTTGCAGTACGTGCAGAGAAATGCGGACTGGAAGAACCACTGTGCTAGGGAGACAGGCCAGCTGCCAACCACAGGGGCCCACTGAAAAGCTAATGAGTACTTCTACTTTAAATATTATTTTATTTAACAAACCAGCTTTACGCAGCTGGCATGAGCTTAGCTTTTTCAAATGAGCATCTCTATGGGGAAGGCTGCGCAGCCACTGATTTCCATCCTTTACCAGCTAATGGGCTGTCACTGCTCTCCAGTTCTATCTATGACTTCCAGTCACAATGGCAGCATCAGTCTCACAAGATTTTTAAAAGTAAATAGGCATTGATTTACTGGTTTACTTTGTTCTAATAAGCTGAGGCTTTGCACACCCAAATAGATACGCGCAAAGAAGGGAAACATCATACTTCCATACTTCCATGTTAGAGAAAGATTCATGTTCAGTGTATAATCATACGTGCTGGGCAGAAACCTACTTAAGTCTTCCAATACCTGGAAGTAGCAATCTTTCAGGATTTAAAACCAGGCTCCAGGGAAAAGAAGATGGTACAAATGAAGAACCACTAGATTAGGGAGCTGATCCATTACCCACCACAGGGCAGCAGTTTCATCTGTATTGAGATACTATGGAAATAGATTTTAATTATTTTACTGTTCTCCTTTCCTTGCTATGACAGCGTTAACACTGGAAATTACAGTGGTTGTGCTGCAGCAGTAAAGAAGGAAAAAGAGTTGAATGAACTTGGAACACAGCATTATTTTTTTTAAGAAGTCCCTTTCTGTAGAAAGCTCTCTGCACTCTATTTACATTTAAGCAGTGGTAATATTATTAGTCACTGCTAGAGTAACTGGGTGTTCCCTTGTTCTCACTAACAATACAGCTACACGTTTTATGAAAAATACACTTGATGTTTGCTGGTTCATGTAAGAAGAATTCTCTGTGTGACCCATCAAATATCACACCCTATCCACCGGGAATTTTATTCTACTGGAGCTTTTGTTGTCTTTGGATCCTTTTATGATGCTGACACAGAGCCATATGGATCAGTTGTCCTCCAAAATCTATCCAATGCAGCTTTGAACTGGGTCACTGACCTCAATAAAAAATTATAAATAAATAACACAATGGACTACAGATTCACATGCCCTTGTCACAGATTTCCCTGATATCATCCACATCCCTGCATAAGGACTCATTTCCAGTTTGGAAACTACTTTTGGCAGGTTTATCCTTTTCAGTAAGAGCATAGATGTGAGGTGACTCATTGGGCTTGCAGTATGAACTTCCTTCCATTTGCAAAGGAAGTAACAGACATATATATATATATACATATTTGTATATTTGTTTAAAAACTAGAGTATTTTTTTTCTAGGTATTAATTTGATGAATGGAGTGGCTGGTTTTTATTTTATTTTATTTTGTTTACAAAGCTATGTCCCTTCTGGTGAAACATTTGGGAGGATTTGGTTGGAACTAGATGATCTTTCATATCCATTCCAATCCAAGCTGTTCTATGATTGTATGATTTTTTTCCAAAGGGAACATTTTTGCAGGAAGTTCAGTGGACTGATGTGGCATCTATGAACAAAACTCACAGCAGGACTTAGCTGCTGAGTGATGGTCTCAGCTCCAGAATCAGCATTCATGCTTTCAGTCCAATGCATGGGAACTACTAAAGTGCCCAAGAATTGGGTTTCAGAGAAGTCAAAATGCTGAATGGCAAATATCAAACCTACCCAAGAGAAAGTGCCAAGAGAGGCAAGGTTTAAAATAGGTTTTATGTTTGTTTCCACATAAGGTTTTTGGCTCTGAGTCATCTCTGAGAGAAAAATACCTATCATCCATCAGTCAGTGCTTTCTCTGTTACTGCCTCATAGTCAATAACCCATGGATAATGCAGGCCAGATACCATACATATGCAGTTGAGTTGGAGCACAGCCCTCCGGCTTACCAGGAAAAAATCTCAACCACAGCCTACTCAGTGGTTATATACTCTTGCACAACATTTTGCTTGCAGTTTCTCTTGTTGATGCTAACACATCTTGGAAATAAATAAATAAATAAAATCAGCAAATCAGACAAAACCAGATGAATTTGGTTCTGTGGCTCAAAGATGTTGTTTGAAAGGCTAGGACATTGCTCTATATCCCTGCTACAGTAGGAAAGGGAATCAGGATTTACCACATAGTACTCCTATTTTTCCAGTCCTCTTCCAAACAGGGCTCAGGTTGTAATATCTAGATTAAAGCAAAGAATCCTTGAAGAGTGTTTTTGCAGTGTGTCTCTTGGGCAAAGATGGAGTCAACAGAGGCTCTCTGAAACTTGCACACGATTAGACAAAAAGGAGGAAATCCCAAATGGGGATCTAGAACAACTCCTCTTCCTACTACAGCAGTGGTTTTGCACATATCATGTGGTAAAGGTCTGTATTTGGTGGCAGGGTTATCTTGTCCTGATTTCAGCTGTGACAGAATTACTTACTCTGTAGTGCCTGGTATGATACTGTTTTGGCCTTTGGAGAAAAACACTGTTGATAATACAATGATGTTTTAGTTGTTGAGCAGTGCTGCACAGAGCTAAGGATGTTTCTTTTTCTCAGTTTGTACTGCCTGGGCAATGAGGGGGATGGGGGTAACACAGGGAGCTAGGAGGGGACAGAACCAGGACAGCTGACCCAAAATGGCCAGAGGGATATTCCATATATAAATTTCATATTCCATAAAGAGAAGACCATAAAACTGAGGGGAGTTGACTGGTGTTGCAGCTGCTGCTCTGAGACCATTTGAACATTGATTGGTGGGTGGTGAGCAGTTGCTTATTGCATCACTTGTTGTTGCAAATATATATATTTATAATTGCTATTATTTCTGTCTTCCTTTTCTGTATTACAAAATAGCTTTTACCTCAATTCACGAGTTCTACTTCTTTTTCTTTTTCTTTTCTGATTCTCTCCCTCATCCCACTAGGTAGTGGGGAAGTGAGAAAATGGCTGCATGGTGCTGACCTGCCTTCCAGGTACCGCAACATGTCTTTATTTGCTTGCATGTTAACCACAGCTGGAGTGTAATGCATTGTTGCTAACTATCTTGCCTGATTTAATCTCATGTTTTCTACTCAGGCAGGTTCTTTGTTTTTATCTTCTTTATCACCTGCTTGTCACAAAAGCAGGAGAGTACCGTTCACCATGGCCTGTCTGCATGCTGATGGCCTCTGTGGAAAGTGCATGGTGGCCAGCTGCTCGGCGGCCCACTTGTTTTCCCAAGGCTAAACACAAAGCTGTATGGAGCTTCTGAGAGATCAGAGAATAGGTTTTATGGCACCTGATAGCCCCTTTTATGAGTCTGTTTAGGCCTGTTGAGGGAATATTGCAATCTTCAGGCCTGTCCACCTGCTAAACACACACGTACACACCTGTATTTAAAGTGACATAGAGCTGATTTCATTGGGGATCTAAGCTAAACATATAGATGAATGCAGTACATTCCCCTTTAGGTGTAGCTGTACTGAGTGGGCATGAGATATTATTCTTGTCTTATTCATGTTGATTCTTTTCATGCCAACAATAAGCAGTCAAGGAAGTACAGAGATCTGTTTGAACTGTGAACTAAAAGCAGTTCTGTAAACCTACACAGTGGTCAGAGGAGGAATGCAACACTGCACCTTTATAAATGAGTGGGAATTTTTTGCAGATCTCAAAGGTAGATGATCTTCTCCATCCCATATCCAGAGATACTTTGCATTATTCAGGAAGGGTTTACTTTGACTCAAGAAATGAAATTACAAAGTACTCCTTTTGGCATGGGCAACTGCTATTTTCTATTCCTCTTCTAAGAGTAGTGTGTATACTCCTCTTCAAAAAATAACCTGTGAGAAAATAAGCTGTGCAGGTCACTAACTTACTTTCTGAAACATTGTGTACATAAAGTATTTAACAGAGGCCAGCTGATACCTGCAGTTACACATCTAAGTCTTCTTACAGCTGCAGTTTGCTAAGCTGATGTCCTGGGGTGCCAAGACCCTCCATCTGAAGATATACTTTTAAGTTGTAAATGTCTAAAGCTGCTTTCACACAGTAGGAAACAGGTGTTCTGTATACTTGAGCATTAGGAGGAAAACACTGTGCACATCCATTCTGTGCACAGAACTAAGAACATTAAAACTGAATTCACTTGAGGGCTGGATGAGCAGCGTGTGTCAAGACTGGAGTTTTCCACTTATTTATGTAGTACAGGCTTGGCAGTGACTTGTTATTCAATAAAGTTGTGACCAGGAAGATACAGGGTTTGAGTGTGGGCTCTGATAAGACAGACCGTTCAGACCCAGTCATCACAGAACCTGGAAGCCACCAGAAAACTGCCTAATTGTAAACACTTTGGTGTTGGTTGAATTGACTTACATGTCTGTCTGAAAGCTTTGTCACTTTCTGTAATTTCTGTACTGACCCAGACAGAAGAAACCAAATGCAGGGTGATGTCATTGTTTGTGACCTTTATTTGGAGAAAAAAATTGCTACAAAACTGAAATACCAGTGCTTCCCACTTTCTTTTTACCCCTCGTCTTTCATGATTATGTTTTGAAGGAGGTTTCTCAACTATCTATCAATCTGGAAGTTAATTTCTTCCCCCTCACCTCACCTCCCACTCAGTCTTGCTGAAGTGTTGCTTTATGCAAAAATACAGAAACACAAATACATGTGTGTACCAGAATGCTTCTTATGCTTCTTCTATTTTTTACTTCTTTTTTCATAGCAACTATGAATATCCAACTCACAGCTCAGACAAACTTTTGAGTTCACTGTCTGAAGATGGCTTGAAATAAACCAGAACATTACACTGGCCATTGCCCATCAGTGTAAGGTGCAACTAAGAAAGTGGAAGTCAAATTCTTTCCCAGCCAGGTCTGATAAGGAAGATCTGTCTAATCTTTATAAGGCAGTGATGACACGCCTGCTGCTTGTTAATGCACTTAAAAATATACACCTTTTGGTCTGAGAGCAAAATTACATACCAAAAACACAGATGATCAATTAATTAAAAGAAATTCTTGCTCTGCAAGACAGTACCAAATGGCATAATTTGCTATCAGTTAGATGACTACTTATGAAATTTTTGGTTCTAGAAGTTGCTTTTATAATTTGAACCCATAGCCAAGGAAACACATAAAACACAAGCACCTATGTAACAAATAACTCAGGTTTCCTTCCTGTCCCATATACAGAGAAATGGAGGTTGATTCACTTTTCACAGCAGAGGGACTTTGTTGTTAAGAAGAAGGTGCTGCAGAGGGTGTAGGACACAGAGAGCAATTATAGATTGCAATCTAGTCTCAGGGTCTCTTTAGGCAGAATTTGTCAAAGACCAGGTGTGCAATAATAAGATGATACAATGGAGCAGATACAGGAGAAGGGAGCAATAGAAAAGTTGATTGCAGTTCTTGCAGTAAAGCTGAACATGCTTTGTTTTTTGTCAGCCATTTCAAGACAGTTGCTCAGAATCAAAAGCCAGCTCTAATTCATCAGTTCATTTATTTAATAACTTTAAAGTCTGTTCCCTATTACGCAGGACATGGTAAATCTGTTTGAGATTAACAAATTGAATGAGTCAGAAAAAATTCCCACTTCGGTGTTAAGTTTGTCTTTTATGAGCTAAATCTCAAACAGATGCTAGGCCCATACCACGAAATAAAAACCGACCAAAATCCAATCTTTGTCCCTGACATTAAGTGGCCCAAACTAGCTCTGGCTTCATGTCATAAGAACAGACCTCTGCATCAGACTGCCCACCCAAGCATTGCATGGCACTTGGCCATGCCTTTCCTATGTGCTACAAGTGATGTCCCCATACTTCTAGCACATTATTATTTTTTTATTTTCTTTCATCTGTTTTTCAGTTCAAAGGATCTGAAATAATCTGAGGGAGGTGTTGCAATCCACAAAAGTGATGTTTCTATGGCACAAAGCTGGAGGGATATGCTGCACGCCCCAGGGTATGAATGAGACAATACAAGCGTGTTGGAAGATGCAAAGCCCAATGGGATAGCCTTGGGATCTGTGTGGGCTGGAGTGCAGTCTTCTCTGTGCCGCTGTTGGACAGCCATGCAGCAAACAGCAATTAAGTGATGTGGGCAGATGAAGGACAGGGATTTGAGCTCATACTCTGTCCCATGTTAGCTTAGACATGAGTAGATGAACTGAACAGGTTTTATTGTGTCATTAATCCAAATTCCAGTTGGGTACATGGAACGCTGACTGACACTGGGAAAAAAAGCCAGTTTAACCAAATATTTTTTTAAAAGTGAAGGGAGCATGGTGGATATAATGTATCTTAGCTTTGGTAAGGCTTTTGGAAACCATCTTTAAAAATATTCTTTTCAATCTAAGAAAGTATGGGATGCATGAATGTGGCTTAAAGAAATGGATATACTGCTAAGATCAAAGTGTACAATAATCCCAGGTGAAGGCCAGTAACAAGTGGAGTGCTGCAATGATCTAGTATTGTTCAATATTTTCATCAGTTATTTGGATAATGAGATTATCATCATTTACTGTATCCCACAGCAAATTTAAGATAGTGTTAATTGAGGGAAAGTGATTGCTATACCAAGCAGCAAAGATTTAACACAGTAGACCCTTGTGAAATACGACTATTGTACTAAGAAGAACTTCATGATATCCAGCAGTGGAAGATCTATTCCTGGAGTGGAATAATCCCATACACTGGCAGAGGTTGGGAACTGAATGGCTGAGCCTTAGTGAAGGGGATCTGGAGATTGTGGTTGATGCCTGAATGAGTATGAGTCAAGAGGCTGCTCTCACGGAAAATAATGCAAAAAGCATACTGAATTACATCAGAAATGTGCCCAGAATATTTGGAGAAACTGTTGCCTCCTTTATTTATCTCTGGTGAGACCAGTTTTGAATCTCCCAAATATTAAGAACCTTAAAGAACCTAGTAAAGATCTGCAGATATAGCCAGGAGATTACGGCATATTACCTGCAGGAAGGTAAAGGAGCTGGGATTGTTTAGACTTGCAAAGAGGATTCTCGGGGGTGGGCTAATAGCAACCTACCTCTATCCAAATGCAAACTGCAGGGGTGATGAAGCCAAACCTTCAGTAGTGGCAGAGCATAGAATCAAGCCATGGCTACAGACAGAGAGGTTGAGATTACCTCTAAGTTTAAGAAACCAGCATAACTAGGAGAACAAAAACAAGTTCTGCTAAGTGAAAGTTGCAGGCAAAGGGAAAGTTGTCAAAGGAAGGTGTAATGTAGATCACAGCAAGGTTGGGACAACCACCATACAACTGAGGGTGGGCAGTGAGAGAGGCCAAGAGGTGTACTCTGAAGATTTCATCTTACTGGCCAAAATAACCAGTCACTAGCCTGAAATACTACAGTACAGCATGTCATCTGGGTATGGAATGCAAGCTAATAACTAAAAGTTTAAGAAAGAAATTAAAAATGCAGAAATTTTGGTATACAGTAACATGACTGATTAAAATGCTGTTTAAAATTACAGGTAGGGTTTGGCTGCACAGGCTATTTCCACATTCAATTGTCATTGGAAAGGGAAGAGCTCACCAGGGAAGAGAACTGATTTAAAGACTCCATATAAGGGAACACTAACTGGGACAGAGAATTCAGATAAATATGCTAAGAAGAACAGGAAAGTCACAACCACTGAAGATTCTTGAGGGTACCTTGAGGGGAATGCAGTGGAAAGAGGTAGCAATAACTCATAAAGCTTGTCATTTTGCCATAAGAACAGGCCAAGTAGAGCAAGAAGAAATAACCCAAAGCACTGTTTACAGCACTAGAATAATTGCATTTAAAATGCCAAGCTGTGTTTATTAGCTGGAATATATCAGTTAAGTTCTTATGGTTTCTATCCTAAGATGCATGCAGGCATGACACATTTGTTTTTACTATATACTGTACTAAATTGCCAGTAATGGTCAGCAGCACTCATAGCTCTACGGACATGAGTTCCCACTGTCTGTAGTCAAGATGCTCTTGCTTTCATTGTCTTTCTTCCAATGGGTTGGTCACCATTGTTATTGAATTAAAAAAGCAGCTATTCAAAAGGCCTGAACAGCAAGGTTGTGTTTAGCTCTGTTCCCTTACTGAACTCTGCAGGTCTCTGCCAGAATAACCGAGGATTTAATTTAGCTTTTCATCACCCAGTGGTAAGATAAAACATGTGTGGATGCAAGGCCACAAGTGTTTAATAGCGTGTAGCAAAACTTTACAAATCTGGGTAATTATTGTTCATTTCTGCTGTTATTACATTGCTGGGTAGAGTTCAGGTTAAGAACCTTGCTTTGCTAAAAATGAATATCAAGACAGAGCTTGTGCCAAAAATGTTCACTATTGAAATGGTGAGGGCATTTCATATCATCTTCTGGATAGGGGTCTGGGCCCAGGGTCAATTAATAATTACAAGTATTAAAGCCCACATGAATATTAGCACTGCAGGATGAGTGGATTTTGAATGTATGTAGACACACCTTTTAGAAAGCCCTGAATGAATTAATCCACCTACTGTGGTACCAGGGAACCTTGTACAAAGGGAGAATCTAACTACCAGGAAACCACCCTGTGTCATGGAGCCGTCATTGGGTCTCCTCACCTTTGGTGATGAGTACATCTGAGTCACAGATTGTTTAACAGCATGACTGATGCTGACTTCATCCTGGGGGAAAAAAAAAGTAGGTATGTACAGAAATTTTGATGTCTGAGGCCCCACGTCTGAAAAGACAACACTTTGTGTCCCTTCAGCTCAGAAAGATACTGAGCAAAATGATAAGGAGTGTCATGGAGAGCATTAGTTACTGAATGCCAGATTTCCTGTTTAGCATTCTTTCCTTGCTGGAAAGCATTTATTGCTTTGTTTGTCCCTCACATCATAGGATATTTTCTTCTCAGATGGAGCTCTTTAAAAATTATCAGAATTTAAAGGAGAACAAAAATATGTTGCAGTTTTTATGGATACTTTTCAAAGATGGTATTTCCAATCATATTTGGATAGAACTTCAAAGCCATTTTGCTAGAATCTTAAATAATGTGGAAAAAAAAAAAAAAAAAAAAAGAAAGAAAAAAGAAAAGCCCTCTTAATCCAGAAGGGAAGTCCTGACCATAACCAGACATCACTTTGTGAAAAGCATAAACATCTGTTTGTAGTGTTATTTAGAACTGCATAAATTACCACCCATTTTTGAGCATGTCACAAAAATAGCATTATGTAGCATGGACAAAATTGGAAACCATTAGTTCTGTCTACAGAACCACTGGTATATCTGATTCTTTCTACTGTGTTATCACTGCCATTAGCTCCACGACATGAAAGCCCTCGGGAGCCTCATTTAACCTCATGTTCCATCCCTGCCACTTGATGTAGATTTGCAGCAATTGGGAGAAGCGATAGATCTTTGCCCCTCCAGCAGCTGAGGAGTTACAGTGAGTTGTTTTCATCTGTGAAAGGAGTCTCTGTAGGTTGCCTCTGTTTCTATTACAAACTTGAGACAGAGGCTGAAAGCAGACTTGAGCTGCCGAAGGCTCATTTTTTACTGATCTTTCATCACTTTAGTGCTCTTTGCTTAACCCTAGTCTTAGTCGAGCAGAAGGCTCCAGGTGCAGACTTGAAAGCCAGCTCTCAGCCCTTCTATCTGCAGATGTGATGATTTTCTAAGATGGGTCCAATGGACTTCAGAACTATCTGAAGGAAACCCGCCTGATTCTCTGACATGATCTCATGTAATAACAAGGTGAGGGGATTTGTAACCTCTGCTATTGGAGAGCAATCTCACTGAAAGTTTAAGTCCTTCAAGACTCTCTTTCTGGATGAAAGAATCCACAGCCTTGGCTCAGACTCTCCTTCACATAAAATGGCAAGAGCAGGTTAATAAAGCTGTCTCTGGGGCAGCTGATGCAGCAAACATACACAAGAAAATATATCCATGCAATTCAAAGACTTCAAAGGAGTGGCTTTGTTAGAAATAGCCACTTACAGTGTTGCAGACTGATTTGTTCTCCCTGAACAGATGATCATACTGAGCCAGATAAAGAATGAAAGCAGAAGAGGAAAGAGAAAGTGGCTGGTACCGAACATGTCAGGTGTTCAGCAGAAGTTTGTCAGAACAGAACAGAACTTTGTCTTCAACAAAGAGGGAGATATCCATTTCCCAGCAGCTGCAGGGTACTACTGAATTAGACATTTTTAGAGCCACGTAGTCATCATGCCCATTGCCAACATCCAGCAGTGATGTACTCAAGAGTTTTCCTGGCACGGTATCAAACCTCTCTAAAATAATCTTTAGTGGTCTCAGCCAGTACATTCCCTGGTACTGCAGAAAAACAGAGCCAGGGCACAGGGGTGTGATGCTGAACATGAAGATTTGGCAAATATTTAAGATCAGGATTAGTCACTATTTTAAAACACTTTCAACTGATAATTATCCCTATATGCCATGATGCCCAAACTTCTTCCCATAGTTAAATAATGGTAATGGTTCGTTATTGTTAATGATATATCATTTTTTGTTAGGAGATCTGATACTATTAAACTGAAAAGAGACCCTTGATGTTTGAGGTTTGCTTACAAAGTAGAAAAAGAATGACATATCCTTTTTAACTTGCATGACTGATAGAACTTTTGAAGGGGGACAGATCCCAATTTTTCTGATCATAAAGAGGAGAGATTTAGTAGCAGGAAGTAAAGAAAAAGATTATACTGGCATCTGGCATAAACCCTCCTTTCTTGTCATTCAAGCTGTTTCTTACTTGAAGGATAAATGCAACTGATAGCTGTTGCTTTTGAGAAAGTTAAGCTGCTTTTAAGATGCCTTTAAGTCTAGGAAAGTCTGCTGAGGAAGCAAGTAGCCAAGACGACAGGAGCTCAAAGTGGTCCTATAATACTGTACAAAGCAACAACACAAACTGTGTAACTCTGAAGTTGAACAATGTCTTTTCCTGTTTATTGCTTTGTTCTCAATCTGCTGGTGGTGCAAACATTTGGAGAAGAAAAACAGCATAAGCACCAGAGGAGATGGTGATTCTCATGTGGAGAAGGGAGGGTAAGGCATCCTGGAAAACAGGAGATGTGAGCCTGCAAGAGACTAGAAAAATATCTGAGCCAGCTTCCTACAGAGAGAGGGTTAGGGAAACTCGGGCAGCTTCTTGTATTTGCAACCACAGCAGCACAAGACTTCAAAACAGTGGGCCTAAAGCACTGCGCTGCTGCATAATGGGGACTCAGTACTAGATAAAAGTGCTACTGGAAGTATTGACTTACTGTATACATAAGAAAAAACAAACTACTAGCCTCAAGGAATTGAGCAGGAATTGAGGATTTACTCTATTGACAGGAAGCCAGATTTGAAAGGAAATTCTCTGCATTTTACAAATATTGTTTTTTTCTCCCTTAAAGCGGGAAGGATGCCAAGCAGCTTCTAGAGGAAAGAATAGAACCTCTCTTTTCATATTAAATTACAGAAATCGGAGTTGAAGGGGACTCAAAACAGGAATTTGTCTCCCTGTTAGAAAAAGAATCAGGTAAAGCATGCCATTCCTTATCAAGTTTGGTTGACCCCTTTTAAAATCATCCATTAAATCTCCCACTTTGAGGATTCTCTAGATAATGTCTTCTGAGACATATTACTTGAAGAATTTTTTTCTATCTTTTTTTTCCTATTAGTTCTTTCGTATCATAGCCTGTGGGCATCTAGAGATCAAGCTTTCCTTCTGACTCTTTCCTTTCTACTCTTGAAAACAATTCCATGCCCAGAAGGGCAGGCAGTTTGGCTGCTTTCCTTCTCCTCTGCATTTCAGTGGTGTTTCTGTGGTTGTCTGTACTTCTTAGCCTTCTGGAAAGCAAAACAAGCTTAATTTTGAGAACAGTTCTTCATAAATCACATTTCCTGAGGTGCTTGCCAGGTTCATACGTAGTTCTTTTCTCAGGTCTTTCTGTGCTCTTTGCATTCTTCTTTTTTTTAAAGAGTGGTATTCAAAGTTGGCACTGAGCTCTGAAAGTCTGTGGTGCTGATGGGCGTCTCGCTAAGTTTGTTTTCAAAGGGGAAAAATGAACTACAGGGTTTACCTCCCAGGTCTGACTTGCAGCACTCCTGCTAATGTGTTTCAGGATGACATCTGCTTAGTTGCGTAATTGTTACTTTCTTTTTAATGTTTCAGTTTGTAGATCTCTTTCTATGCTATTGCTGTCTTTATGTCCTTTCCTATTTGGGCTATGATTTCTCCCTTCTAAGACAGTAACAAATAAATTTAGACAATTCCTTCTCTTTCATGTGATCATTCTGAATGTTGAACTTGTCCCTGCAGGTTGAAGCCAAGTGATTACCGTAAGTTATAGTTCTGTTTTACAGTGATATAAATCACTAGCTGAAGGGAGCTATTTAATGTGTCATCCTTGCTGGGTAGCAATTATTGCAGCCTTCTCTGAGACACATCACTAAATTTTAATAGTTGCTTTAGAGTAGCTTTATCCAGTCCACGCATCCCTGCTTTCCTTATGAGAATATTATGCTGAAATTGTACCCAAAGTTTTATTACGAAAGCTATAAATCATGTCAGCTGTTTCCTTCTCATCAGCTGGCTATGTTATGGAGTCAGAAAAGAAGCTTAATAATGCTTAATGCTGTTCATGTTCTTCATAGATACTGCTATCTCTTTACTTCTAAAGCTGGAAGATTTCGCCAACAGAAATTCTCATGAGTGTGAATATTCCACCTAATAAAGTAAAAATTGCAAAGCGCAAATAACTTTTGCTTTACTCTCCATGAAGTTTTGCTTTAAAAAATCAGGAATACCCTAAAACAGTTCTACGCAACAAGCATCAATTATAAACATTCAACTGATCATAACAAACTTCTTTTTAATTTGAATAAGAATTTGTAACAACAGTGACACTTCCTATAGCACTGTTTCTTTACCAAGAAGAATAAAACTACACTACAGCCAAAAGTCAGCTGTCTTCTTTCTACATAAATATTGGTCTTAGAAAAGTTTGTTTTTTTGTATTCTTGCTTGCTTGTTTTGGTAAATATTGCTGTCTACATTCAAAATTGATTGCCCTAAGTTCTCCAAAGCACAACATAAAAAAGTGGGAAAATGTTCTGGGTATTTTTAGTTGCCCTGCAGAAACCTTGCAGCACACCTATTAAATGGGGTATTAATAATTTGCAAAGAACAAAAAATAAAATCATTGAATCAAGGCTGAGTAAAGAAGGTCTTCCCACTGAAATTCTTAAAAACAGAGTACCAAAATCTATGAGAGTACTTAGCATAACATCTCTTTTAGGAGGAATTAGCAAGGGTAGACAGTGCTCGGTACATAGAAACATTATAAATTGTGCAACCAAGGAAAGATTCAGCAAGTGATGGCCACCGATACTCTGCAAGAAAAAGCAGAATTCCCATGAAAATATTATTCCCTAACCAAGTCTTGTTTGAATTATTTATTTTCCCAAAGTGAAAGGATTTGGATGATCTTTTCAGGGCACTCTATTGAAGTGTGTTTTGTTTACTGAGCCCTTCTGAAACAGCTTGGACCAAAATACTTTTTTTTTTGTTTAATAAAATGTATCTGGACTGTTTCCATTACCCTCCCACTCACTGAAGCCCACAGGACTAAATGGGTGTAACAAAAAGAATTTGGCCATTGACCTGGAAGTTCAGTGACTCATATGAGATCACCCAAAACTTGTTTCCCGGTGTGTGACTATAACAGAGATCTTTCCAGCTACTACATAGCACACAGGAGGTATCTTAAGATAGGACATTTATGGATGAGTTGCAGAATGATAGAATGACTGTGGTTGACAGGGACCTCTGGGACCACCTGGCCCTCCCCCTGCTCAAGCAGGGGCACCCAGAGCAGGGAGGTCAGGACCAAATCTAGGTGTCTTTTGGAGATCTCCAGGGAGGAGGCTCCACAATTTTTCTTGGCATCCAGCACCAGTGCTCCATCGCTTACATTACACATAAGTGCTTCCTGATGGACAGAGCCTCCTATGTTCCCATCTGTGCCCATTGTCTCTTGTACTGCCAGATTTGCTGCTGAGCTTAGGAGGTGATGAGAAGTATCTTGGCTTGGCTTGGAGATAGGATATTTTTCATAACATTCTCATCTCTGTATTTCT
Source organism: Coturnix japonica (assembly GCF_054131305.1). Lineage (NCBI taxonomy): Eukaryota > Metazoa > Chordata > Aves > Galliformes > Phasianidae > Coturnix > Coturnix japonica. The sequence continues at coordinate 6,994,704 of NC_140664.1, read as the reverse complement.
GTTCAGATCCTCTTAAATGAGATCTGTGAGTCCTTTTCCATACTTGGCAGTGTGCAATACTATATGGCCCATGCATTTTATTTCAGGATACCATTTTCTAATTATTATCCAGATAACTTGGCTGCCATCTTAACAGAGAGTTTTCTCATTTTCTCAATGAGGAAGCTAGGTATTACTTCTGTCTGCAAAAATTAATAAGAAATAATGTTTCAGAGAAAATACTTCATCTCAACTGGGGATTAGATTTGTTTCAACTAGAGTAATTTGGAATCACAAAAATACACACATCTAGAGTGCCTGGTGACATGTGTGTATAGGTGAGACTGACTCATAAATGTGCACTCAAGGCTGTTTTACAACAGTATTTCATTATGTATCTGATCTAAAACAAAGCAGGATTTGCTTGCCCCCTGGGATCACTGTGTACATACAGAGGAAACAAAGGGCTTACATCTTTCAACACAAAATATTTCAGTATAAATAGCTCACAGAAATGCAGCTAATCTCTAAGGCCTTCTGTCAACCAGCTGCAGAAGAGGGGAGGAAGGAAAAAGCATTTGGAGACGGACATCTTCAGCATTCAGGGTGGGCTTTTTTTTATAGCCTAAAGCCCACATCTGAGAAGCATGAGGGGAAATTAAGCAGTAGATCCTCTTTCAAATACAAAAGAATATGTTTTCTCTTTCTCTGAGAAAGAGGACTATAGAATAGGCTGTGCTTTGGGATTATCTTCACCCTGTTACATAAAGAACACCCAGGGAAGAAACTGAGGCAATGAGCCCCTGACTGCCAACAGTACAAAACCATTTTTTCATCTACCTGTGTCTATTCTGGAGTTATCCAAATAGTTCTGCCTAAGACAAAACCCTGTCATGGTGTTGGTGACAGTCCCCCAAAACAGCTTTTCTCTCCAGTGAGGGTTATATCCAACTATATTTATCTCCTGCTGCCTTGTACTGCTATAATCCTCATCTCTGATGGTTTTGAACCCCCAGTTCCCAGTTATGTGCCCTCAGCCTCATGCTGTAAAATAATCATTTTGGTGGACCTTGCGGTAGGAGCTAGTGATCACTTCCTTTAATGGGTAAGTATTTAGTGTTGTAAATGTGGCTACACAGGAATGAACAACTGCTTGTCTGATGCCTGATGAACATTTCAGTGAAACTGAAGTAGTTAAAGTGCAGAAAGACAAATCCTATCAACCTACTTGACAATCTAATATCAGCCACATAAAATCATCTTAGAGGTATGCAAGGAAGAAGGTCATCCAAAGTCAAAAAAGGGAAGACAGCTGTGGTGGGAACTGTGTATGTATTTTTGAGGCGCGCTGCCTGGTTAAAACAGCTTCAGGCTTCCATAAAAACAAACAAACAAACAATATTACATAATGCATCTAAATACAAATTTGGTGGTTAACCTTGTGAAAAAGCCTTCCTTACATGTTAGGTTAACAAAGTTCATAGGACTTGCATTAACTCCTCAGGTTACCCAGACTAGGTGAGCACAAACCCCTGAGGACCAATCTTTCAAATTTCAACTCTTTGAGAGAAAATTAATGGAAACCAGTGACAGATTTCTAAAGGCATTAGGGAAAAGGAAGAACAGATGAATGCTTTTGCTTTTGTATTAGATACACATGCAGAACACACATTTTTCTCAGCTTTGCTTCAATATGGTGTATTTGACAACACATTAGCCTGGGAAGAAGGAGTAGCCTACAGAGTGTTTAAAATACTCTTTCCTTTGGATACTTAAACTGGTGATATAGCTACTGACTACATTACAATGATCCAGAGGCCTAAGAGCTCAAAGCTGTAAAGATAAGGTGACAGCAACCACTGGCAGCCAGGTAGATTTGTGGTCTCAGTGCTTTCCTTCCATGAGGACTGTCACTTTCTGCTTGCAATGAGAGATAGTGAAGCTCATTTTCAGTGTGGGCAGCAAATGGAAGGAGGGATTGCCTTCGTTCAGTTCCTTTAGCAATTGCAGCAGCATGACTGATGTGGTGACAGTTAGAAGGAAGAACTTTCCAAGAGAGTTACAAAATTGTGAAAGACAGTTTCTGCTAGCTTAGTTTATCTCTTTCTTTTAATATGTGCACCCCCTGCTGCTACAAAGAGGATAACAAGGTTTGTTCATTCAGCTGCTCTGGGAAGAGGTTGGCCTCCCTGCTGGTGGGCTCTCTGCAAACCATTTTGTCCTCTCAGACAATGGCAAGCTGGTGGGAGAGGTTGTGAGCAGAGGTGCGTACATATAAGGAAAGGCCAGGAGTCACTCGTTTGTCTGTTTAATATTTCAGTTGCACAGGGACAAAGGCTGCTTTATGCATGGCAAAAATAATGTGAAAAGTAATAGACTGTAATCACCCACTGAGACCTGCTCTACTTTCAGCTGAATACCCATGTATTCCCTATCAAAATCATGGTAGCACCACTGTATAAAACTTCCAGTGCTGAACACACACCAGCAAAAGTACATTTCATCATGCAGTGAGTGGTGATCCTGCAACGCAACAAACCAGTCTTTCTATGGCTTTGGACAGACCTTAGACAGACCAAGTCCTAGGCTTAGCATAAACAGTTCTCAGAATGAAATCCAGAGATAAGATACCCTAAATAGTGCATAAACATGACCTAAACAGCAGAAAAAGGATTGCCTAGAGCTCCACAACAGGAACTATTAGATGCATTTGTTCGCTGAACTGCCATTCTGCTCTGGAAACAAAAGAGATTTGGAGTTATATCTACCACTTCTACTGGGGATGAAGAGTCTTCTGAAAGCCAGATGACTTCTTTGTATTGGCTGTCCTTCCAACTCAGACACCTTCTGCACTTGTCTGTGGCATTACCTAGTAGTGCTATGCAGAGATGTTCTGCCATTATTCAAGATGTACTTCTGGTGCCAGCAGCATTGCATGAAAGAGTTATGAACCCATAGAAGACAGTTTCTGCTTTTATATCCCATCTTTTTTGTCTACTTTGGCCCAACATGAACTTGAGTGATTCTATACCTACCTAGTTTCTAGATCCCAGCACTCACTAGGGATTTGTCTCACTTTGCTGCGGCAGTTACCAAGTTACACAATTCATGGGTTGCTCCAGGGATCTATGGTGATTGAATGAAGTGAGAGAATATAGGATTTCTAGGCTCTGACTGGTGATCTGACATCTTCCAAATCTCAGAGGGATGTCTAGCAAGGTGGACATCAGCCCTGCTAAGTTCTTTCCTTCAATTTGGGCTGCGGTCAGAATCTACTTGGTTTAGTTTATATTACACTGTTTTTACTACATATGCATGGCTCACCTCTGTGCTTTCCCTATCAATCTTTCCTCTGCCTACAAAGATGTATTTCCAGGAGAAGCAAAGCCTGGGATAGATCATTTCCTGCTTATGCAGTAGTTCTCTAAGTCTACTCCAGAAAGATCTGTTCAGTTGAGGTCTATTCTACAAAATAACACAGACAATATTGTCAAGACAAACCTGTCTTCCAGAGGGCTTTGATCTATGTACTAAGCTTAACCTTCTCCTAGCTGCTCTCATGCTATTACACTCCATTGGGAAACTAATCCATAAACATCCTAGCTCCTGGGCAGTAGACAGAGCATTTTATTTTTGGTTATCATTTAAATACACACATGTGCTCTTTGGAGTCTGCACAAAGCCATACATTGTGTACTGCACTGGAGACTAAAGCTAGCATAGTTGGCTTAAATTTGCTTTTTTCAAAGATTTTCCTCCCCCTTCTCTCTCTGAGAAGAACAAAGACTTTTGTATCCTTGTGGCCGAAATGTCTCAAGGGGAACCACAAGACATTAAAAGCCCCCATCACCTCTCCCACTGCAATTTGGAATCAGTTTCTCAGACAAGTATGAATACATGACAATTTTATTGTACTTTCCTGTATATTTTACTTTCCAGAGCATTCCTGAGGGAATATCTGGGAGTAGAGAGATAAGCATTCATATTATTTCACCTGCATATCTCCAGAAATGGTAGCACTGTAGAATTGCTTCCATCACCTGTGAAAAAGAATTCCTGTATTGTCAACAACATATTTTGATTTTCCCTCTGAACCTCCAACATCTCCACAATTACCACAAAGACTTCTAGCAATAACAAACTGAAAGGTGTCTTTTCAATTCAGAATGTGAGAGGTGATTGATTATCTCTGGAAATGGATTGAAGAGACACTTGGGAGGAAGAGAGCAGGACAGGAGAATAAAAATGCATTAACTATAAGGTGTAGGGGAAAAAAAGTAACAACAATAGAGAGGCCCAGCTAACTCCAAGCTGAAACAAATGCAGGCACAGAGATGTGTGCAGTAGCAATATTTTGCTTCCTGAGTCAGCCTGATCACAGAACTTGCTCAGTGACTGTGCTTGTGAAATCACAACGGAGCCCAGTTAGACTAAATAACATGTTCCCTATCAGCACTACAGTGATAGCAGCAGCAACACTCCCACTGTCATGGGAAAACCTTAAAGTAGCAATAAAGGTCAAATGTGAACATATAAGGAGAGATGTTATCAAAATACTGAGTAAGAAAGCTCACAAAGTTTCAGCTGAGCCCATTTAGTCACCTGGAGCAAGGCCTGTTTAATCACCTGACACTTTATCTAGAAGCCAGTCCTTCCAGCCTGCCCAGGATCTCAAGCAAAATCAAAGACTGTTTCCTTTGCACTGGTAACTTTCAGTATAGGTAACTTTAGTCACAGGGTCCCCTGCTCCTGTGAGGCATGACAGAACATGCTACATGGACTATGGTGGTCTGTACAGGATATCCATAATAGTTGGTAGCATTATGTGATGAGCAGGTATCACCATAGGAGCAATCGAAGGTGCAATGTCTAACAAGAATTTTGCAAGGAATAGGAAAGGTAGTCCTTATTTGGGTCCTGGCAAGAGACATTTCTCCAAAATTTGATGTGAAATTCTGCTACTATTCTCCATCACTGAGTGCTTATAACTTAGCAATGCTATATGCATAAGACAGAACTAGCTAATCAGTTCCCTAAGAGCAAGGCATAGAGAGGCTAAAGTATACATACAGTTATATATCATTGCTGTGGAAAGCCTGTAGCAAGTGCCCCAGATGCAGGGGAAGCTGCAGGAGAAGCTGCAGGAGCTCCTGGCATTGTTTTGCTGCCCACTTCCTGCCATCTCAGTGCCACCACAGTTGCAGCCACCCACAGCTCTTCTGCCTGTTCTCATTCTCTTGGGAACCAGAGCAGACCCAAAGGTCGCTGTGGCCTTAGTGATGGCTGAAAACCTCAAACTGCTCTGCACTCCATGGCAGCAAACAGCCAGGCTTGGTGCTGAGCTCCTAGAAATGTTCCCAGGGCAGGAGTTCTCCAGTGATCAATGCCTTACAATGACTGGCTGATAAATTTGAGGCAATAATCAAATAAATAATAAGTAAAACAACAAATAAATAATAAGTGAAACAAGAAATTAACAATAAAGAAATAAAATAATAAAATAAACTTGAGATCATTGTCTGCAGAAGGTGATATTGGGTAGTCCGGGCTGTTACTGGACTGGAAAAAGCAAAATGTACTGATAAAGTTGAACCACCAATTGTTTTCATTATAGTCTTGTACCAAATCATGTAGTTAAGCACAGATTATAGATTTTTGCTCTGTTGTGCTTTCTTTTTTTTTTTGTTTTGTTTTGGTTTGGTTTGGTTTGGTGTTTTGGTTTTTTTTTTGTTGTTGTTGTTGTTTTAATGCATTCTATATTTGACTTACAAACAGATGTGTTATAACCAAAAGCCTAATTTTATTAAATCCACGTTCCATAACTTGAAGATAATAAACTTGCTGCAACTAAATGATTAAAATACTGCCTTCAAAACACTTTACCATAAACGTGCACTTCTCATCTAGCAAACAATATTACTCACCCACTCTACAATTACTTAACATTGGTCACAGGAGCTAATCCATTCCGAATGTGTGAGCAGAACGATAACTGTAAACCTTACTGCCTTACAAAACAGTTTGATTTGCCATAATTATCCCTTTGATGCTTTAGTTAGTTTGCTTCTTGTGCCTGAGCTGTCATTCACTTCGTGCTAAGTGCAGTATGGACATTCATTTTCAATGAATCAGTGGCAGAACTATAAGTCATTCAAGACGGCTGACTCACAGTCCCATGACTGTTAGCAATAGGCATAGTGGACAGTTTTAAGTAAGTAGTAACATGTTTGAAGTTGGTGTTCTTAAAAAAAACCAACACCGCAGCTCTATCCATCAGAAAGAGTCCACATATCAGCCAGTTTAACGCACAGCTGAGTCTCAAACACCAGGCAGAGCACCAACCAGTTATCTGAATCAGTTTGACTGGCAGGTTAGCTATAAACATCTGTAAATCAATTAAACAATTTCACTCTTTCCTTGAAACTGTTTTAAAGCACGAGGTACAGTTCCTGCTAGACAATCCTGGGAGAAAGTAAACACACTATGAATGATTAGCTAACTTGACCTCAGCTTTCAAGTGTAACAATGTCTTTTATATGGAAAGTTGGTAAACACCAATGAAAACTGATGTGTGACTGCAATTAACATTGCTGATTACTGTTGCTGTTTTGCCACCCACATTCTCTATGAGGCCACTAGAAAACATTCTCTTTTCAAACCTCATTTACTAATGCTGTCACATGACATGCAGAGGTCATGTTTTTCACAGTGATAAACCACTTTCACGCTCTGCAGTGTTTTGTGCACGCAGGCCTGTTTCTTTCCATTCAGGTATGAACATACCAGACTTAGAGTTATTCCTAATTTACTCCAGTGAGAGCACTTTCATCCCCTTTATCACAAACTCGTAGCATGAAACACTGTCTATTATGAAGCACAAAACCCCCATAAAGAACCTCAGCCAGGTGAAGTCACAGAACCATAGAATTGCCAAGGCTGGAAAAGATCTCTAAGATCCAGTGTAACCATCCCACGCATCACCAATATTTCTCACTAAACCATGTACCTCATTACAACACCTAAAGGTTTCTTGAATACCTTCAGAGACAGTGACTCCACCACCTCCCTGGGCAGCCCATTCCAGCACAGGAAAGACTTTGACAAGGTCAATGAACTTAATCAGAGCAAAAGCTTTGAGCGTAGGGGCAGGAGGATGGTTAAAAAGAAGGAAACCTTTGGACTTTGTTCACTAGTATTATTTGAGGATGCGTGTCATTTCTCTGTACCTGGGAGCACACAGTTAGAGGCATTCTGCATGTGCAGGAATCTGGGCAGCAGACACTGGTGAACTACACAGGACATGGTTTTTGTCCAGGTAGAAGGCTTGTTATTGTGTGGACTTTGGAAAGGGCTGACAGGAAGTGGACTCACAGATAGTGATTTCAGATACGGATAGTGATTTCAGAGTGGATGTGTCACGCAAATAATGCTTAGATCAAATAAATGCTCAAAATAGTTAGATTTGCTGAAGCAGGGAATAAGGACTCATGAGCAGATGCAGTTTGTACAGCGTTTTTTCACAAATTTTACACAAAGAAGCCCATCACAAATGTGGGAGCTTGTAGATATGGACTACTTGTGCTACTTTTTAAAAGCTTCTTCAGGGGTGTCAGTGAGCACAAGGGGCCCTGTCTACTCAGAGGCCTTATGAGCATCTGGCCACGCTGTCCTTAGAGCCTGTGTCCCAGCAAAATAGCAGTCAGGCTCCTGAAACCATGTTAATCCTTCCTCTCTTCCCTTTTTGGAAGTTTAAAGAGCCCAGTGATTTGGCGATGGCCTCTAACTGCAGTTGGGGAAGTGCTTCTGTAATTACACACTGATTGGCTGTGGTTATTGTTCCCACTGAAGTCATCTGGCATACACAGAGAAATAGCAGTCTCAGCTAGACACGTACAGCTGAAACCAGGTTGCAGGAGGCTTGCAGGAGCTGGACTGGGAAGGTCCAAAATACTAGACTCAATTATCAAGAGACTGAAGGTAGAGTCTTTACCAGCAAAAAGAAAATGCTTATTGACATGATCCAGGAGGTTTTTTTTTCAGTATGAAGATCTATATATATGGAATACAATCAAAGACCTTTTGACCCTTTCATTTTCACGAATGAAAAGAGTTTAAAACCTTCCTCTGTGGTGGACAAGTTGGAAGAGAGATATGATGGTTTAGCATAACACACAGAGGCAGAAGAAGAGGTCTTCAGTGAAATAAGCATGTGAATAAACAATTTATCATGCTGATAACACCATATTTACTGCAACAAAAACAAGAAGGCAATTCATATCTTGCATGGTTGCTAATGAGATCCATAACAAAAATAATCAGATGTTCACCTTCAGTGATTCAGAAGACTAGGCACATCTGCTCTTTATTAAACACAGGTGTTCTCAACCCCAAAACAGAGGAATACCATCTCAAATCCTGCACGGCCAAAAAGATGCCAACAAGATATTTTTTGAAGTAAAATGCTCATTGCTTCCAAACACTTGGCAATGAATAATTATTTAAAGAGAGGTACTGGTTTCTGGTAGAGCTGATGACTTGGATTTAGCAGATCCAAAATCTTTCCCCAGATTTGCCATTTACTTCTCCTGTCCTTGGCAAGCAATTCAGTCTTTATGGGTTTCAGCTTGTCTGTGTGTAAATAGAGATAACATCTACGGGTTATAAAACAGTATACAGTATATTAAACAGCTTTTCCTTCTCTTCACAAGCTGTCTGTTAGCAGCCCAATTCTACATGTGAGTTACCACTGGTCAGTAGATTACTTCACATATGCTACTTTCCAATATTTGTTATTTAAAACTGAAACTGTGATAAGCAGAACTTCTTTGGCTCACTTGTTCGTTTTGTTTTCTATATTAAAAAAAAAAAAAAAAAAAAAAAAGGAAATCTCTCTTGAGCACAGTGGGGGAGATTAAAAAAAAAATAAATTGTGATTGAAGATGTACTTGACACAGAATGAACTGAGCACTTCATTGAGAAGCTTTAACGTATTATTGAAAAACTGGACACGAGCATGTTTGCAATGGGTTAGCACTGCTAAATAACAAACACACTGTTATCCTATTCCAAAGCTTTAAACAGAGCAGTTCACCATTACTTCATTCCATTCACAGGTCAGTCCTAATGTCATTTACCATGTGCCAGGCAGAATGAAAATCATAAGTGTTTTGCACTGGTTTGAAGAGTAATAATTAAAATCAAACAGAGAGCCAACCTTGCCTTTTTCTGTGCAATGGTGAGGGGAGTGAATAGAGGCAAACAGGAGGTATTCATTCCTCCACAGCAGCTGTGGACTTTCCAGATCTGGTGCTTAACAGAGTGGTAAGTAGAACATCAGTTAAACAGGACATGGGCACAGTTTGTACTCCATGACCTGGGGAGGTTGAACTCCCAGCCCAGCAGTAAAGCTGGATCATTGCATTGCATCGTACAGCTCTTGACTTTGGCAGTTTCCCATTGCCACCTCTGTAAGCAAAATAAAAGGAGGCAAACTCTGCCTATAGTTTTCTGCCTACTTCTATATATTAATTTCATTATGCTAGTCATGCTGTGACCTTCTTGTGGGAACTGCAGGTGACAGGCAAAAGTCTGTTTATTTTGTATCTATCAGATAATAACTTATCTCTATTTCTTACATTTGTAAGGAATATGGCTTACACTGAAAATATAATTGAAAATGCAATATGGCTTACAAAGAAAATGTCTTACATTTTCACAGGCTTTATCTTTAAAGATGTTTTTAAAGAAACTGGCACTTAGACAAGTGTTTTAGCTGCTTCAGCACTGTACCTGTTCTGCTTTACTGCACCTCATACAACATGCATCTGTGGCTCTTGGATCAGAAGTGTAATTTAGTAAATAGGGAAAATAACTAGGGTTATAATCATTTATTACAAGCATGTAGAAGATTAATTTCATCTTGTTCCAAGCTGAGTCCTTTAAATTTATGCATCATTGTGAATTTGGAAAATATTGCTACCTTCATGATATACTTAAATAAACTGAGACAAAGAACGACTAGCAATATTCCATAGCAGAACCCCAAACAAGAATTTGGACAGAAATTGGACAGAGTGTTAAGTATCCACAAAGGAGCCACTTTGAGCCCACAGTGAGACAAGGAGGTCTCCTATCCCTGAGGAGGAAACCAGAGTTCCATATCCTTTTTGGTGTTTCCTATGCATTTTTAAAGAGTCTTTGGACTGAAGAAACCCTAGCAGGCACGTAGAACCCATAGAAAGTCGGTTTCAAGGGAAAATTTCATCTTAACATGAAGTAGAAGATACTGAGTGGGACAAAAAAAAAGAGAAACCTTGGTAGATTTTTGTCATTAAAAGCACCAAACCATCAAGTGGTTCGACCACAAAATATAGTGTGGCAAGAATATTATGTTCCAAAAAAAGCCATGCCTCTGAAGTCCTTTTATACCCCACCAGTAGGACTTTACCCCACCCTGAATCTAAAGGATTCATGATTTCCTTAGGTGGCTGGTGGCAGTGTCCCAAGCAAACTGGAGGTCTTCAAGTTTAAAACAAAAGAAAACAATCCCTTCCGAGGGAGTTTCTTCCCGTCAAGCATTTTTGTGAGGAATCCAGCCTCTCCTGAGAGATCTGGCTGGCAAAATCTAGAAAACAAATGTTTAAGAGCTTCCTTTGGCCTTCTCAGTCACCTCGGCTGCTATGGAGAGGAGGCTGCTTTTACTGTGTCCAGGGTGACTTGTTGTGGAAGGCAACAAATCCCCCTGCCCTGGTGCTTCATCTGCCAGGGCTCATTGGGACAGCAAAAGGAAGCTTTGACACTTTTCACTGCTCTCTCAGTGACCAACGAAGGCCAGAGCAGGACTGATTCCCCTTTTATGTCTTGCTTCTTGTTCACTGCTGAGCCCATTTTTCTTACAAAGCAGACTTACAGATCCCTGTGAAACAGGGGTTTCCCACAACAACCCACACCAAACCATCACCCTGGGGAGGGAAATGTGATGGAAAAGAGAGTGGGGTTTCAATTCCCATTGCCTCGACAGACCAGCAGATGCAAGAAATGGGAGTTGGCCAACATCTCCAGGAGATCTCTTGGCAGACTCAGTGCCCGGGGAAGGGCCTGGAGAGCTTGGTTCTCTTCTGTTTCAAGCAAGAGGACTGACCTCTTTTTTCTCTTCCCCAAAGTGTTTTTGTGTTTTAGCAAGTGACAACATAGCCTTTGGAGCAGCAGTGGCTTCAGCTCCTGTGAGATGGGTCTCCCTTTTTCTCGCATTAAAAGCCAAGCTCTGCTCTGACTACTGTTTAATTTCACAGAATGATGGAACCATAGAATGGCTTAGGTTGGAAGGGACCTCAAAGATCCTCCAGTTCCAACCCCCTGCCATGGACAGTGTTGCCAAACACAGATCAGGCTGCACAGGGCCCCTTCCAACCTGGCCTTGATACATCTCCAGGGATGGGGTACCCACAGCGTCTTTGGACAACTTTTTCCAGTTCCTCACCACTCTCTCAGTAAAAAAAAAATTATTATCTTTCTAACATCTAAGTTAAATTTCCCTTCTTTTGTTTAAAGCCCTTCCCTACTGTCACTATTACACTGTGCAAAAGGTCTGTGCCCCTCCTGCTTATGAACTCCTCTCAGGTACTGGATAAGGCTGTAGTGAGGTCTCCCTGAAGCCATCCTTCTCCAAGCTAAACAAGACCAACTCCCTCAGCCTTTATTCATGCAAGAGGTGCTCCAGCTCTCTGATCATCTTAGTGGCCCTCCTCTGGACCTGATCCAACAGCTCCACATCCTTCATGTGTTGGGGGCCCCAGGTCTGGACACTGTACTTCATATGGGGCCTCACAAGAGCAGAGTAGAAGGGGACAATCACCTCCCTCTCCCTGCTGGCCACCCATCTTTTGATACAGCCTAGGATACTGTTGGTCTTCTGGGCTGCAAGCACACACTGCTGGCTCATGCCCTGTTTTTCATCCATCAAGACCACCAAGTACTTCTACACAAGGCAGCTCTCAATGAGTTCTTCAATAAATCTGCAAATGTATTTGGGACTGACCTAACTAAAATGCAATGACTTGTACTTTCAATACTTCTCTTTCCCCAAACTCCTACCCAACAGTCCCCATCTCCAGTCTCTTATCTTGCCTATCACGCTCCAGGTTTCTATCAGCAGGATGTCTGTATAGCCTCCGTTACCATCACAAAACTGATGGGTCTGGGTGCCAAAATGGGTCTGGATTCGGCTTCCTAGGATGCTGCAAGGGAAGAAATTGGCTCTACCCAACCAGCCAGACTGTCCCATAGCTTTTGGACAGGGAAAGAGCCACTTACAGCCCATATAGTCATGGACAAAATCCTGGTCCTAGCTTCCTCTGATCTCAGGTGAAAAACTGCCTTGTATTGCCTGCAGAACTTAGAGCATTTCACAAGGACTTCAGGACATTTATCCCTTAGGACTTTCAGCAGAATAAACATAGCTCAATCAACCCTTCCCAGATACACAAAGCAGACATCAGCACTGATGGACCCCTGCTTACCTGCCAGCCCACCTGTGTCCGCCAGGTGCATCCTGTCTTCACAACGCACCCGCCATCCCACAGGATATCTAAGTTTCATGTTTCAGATTAACATTTACCCTTTTTACCAACATCTTTTACCAGCTTTTGTAGAGGAAGCACTGAAAGTCAGCTGGTTTGACTTCATTCATCTGACTGTTTATAAGATCAAACAAGTCAAAATGATTTACTTTGAAACTGAAGAAAAAAGAAATTGAAAGCTTACCAAAATTGTGCATATCTGTTCCTTCTGACTACATGTTTGTTCTATGTATGCATGTTTATACATTACATACACATATTAATAAACATGTAAATATATCCATGTATGATACGCAGTGTATAGTGTGCAACAGACAAATCTATTTCTTGAATGTGAAGCGTTGCTTGCAACCTGCATTGGTGTGGGTCTGGTTACTGCAGCGAAACTTGTACGGACATAATTTCTGACATTGGACAGCTGAGTCTGGCTGCACATTTTAGTTTCCTGGTACATTATCCTAGGGTATGTACAGACCCATTTAGATATTAACACTGAATTTCATGTACAGGTTTTTCATCTACAGAATTTTTGCAACAGCAAAATGCACAGCTAAAGCTCCTATAAAAAGAGTGGATTTTAGCCACTCTCCTTTATCATCCGTGCTCTGATACTGGTATTAGACTATTATCCTCCTGTCATTCGAACATGGAAGAAAAGAGAAACTGTGAAGAAACCTTTAAAACTCTGTGAACACAAGTACTCATTATTACCTTTTAAAACACGTTTGTTTGGCTCAGAGATTTATTTTGTTTCATTTATAAGTTCTGTCCTCTCTGCCGCAGAGATGTTTTTTAACAAGTTCTATCCTTATTCTGAAGCTATATTAGCATTACCTGTTGAAGACTTAATCCAAAACACATTTTTTATCCAGGCAGTGCTGTATCCAAAGATGATTTCTTGACTTCAGGTATATCTGTCCTTAGTCTATGGTTCAGATTTTCAACAGCTATTTTATGTTGATTTACACATGCTGGCAGGCAGGGTCATTGCCTCTAACAAGCTGAGGCCTAAACTAATTGCCAATATCTCATTAGGCAGCTGTAGACAGAATCCAGCCCTGATGTATTTACATGTTTGTACAAGTTGTGAAAACAAGAGCAGGGAAAATAATGTTGTGATTCCTCACAGTTTTTATATACTGATCCAGGTGCTACAGCTTTTTTTTCCTATTACTACCAGCTGACTTCAGAAACACAATATTATTACCAGAAGCAGAACCTGGCTCATTAGGCACAATAGGGTGACCAGTGCTGCATACAACACAGACCATCCCTCCCAAAATGCTTATGATTTCAACAACACAGTCACAGAGCAGACAGTGAGAAACATAATGAAGGTGCTGGCTGAAGGGAAATATATTGATAAATTATTATAATAACTATTATAATAATTTTCTATGACTACATGAGAAACCATTACCTGTTTGATGATACAGCAAGCATTGCTTGTTCTCTGGTCAAACAACAAGTTAGTGACAAGAGAGTATCCTAGCTGTCTTTCCTGGCTTGTAATGTCAATGGTATCTAGTCAGTGGCTGATTCTAATAAAGTCATCTAGCTTTTTTGGGAAAAGCTGAAAGGGAGGGCAGCAGCTTGATGGGTGACCTCAATTCCCTGAGCTGCATGGCCAGTTTTTTAGATTTCCCTTTTATAAATGCTGTAATTATCTGCTGTACATAATTCCAGTTACAATTCTGATTGGAAAATGGAGCTGCTTAGTGGAGCTTACAAGCCAACATCTGTTCAATAACAGACATCTGTGCCAGAACAGCAAACCAGGGCCAGCTGAGGTGGGGTGTTCAAGTGACAGCCATGCACAGATCCACATCTGTATGCGCTGCCCTGGATGATTATTGGTTCTGCTTTCAGCAAAGTGTTTGTAATCCAAACTAAGAAGTTCATTCACACTGTTTTCCACATCTCACAGTTTTCCCAGTGTTTGAAACCTCCTTGCCAGTTATATACAGCAAATGCCTTTAAACAGAATTACTTCCATAGATAACATTCCCAACCTGCTGTTCCACCACCTGAGCCCTTGTGTGTTAGTGAATTATAGACATTTCTCACTGATTGTTTTACCAAACTTTTGTTTTACCAAGCTTTTGTTTTTCCCCAGGCTTACTCCAACAGATATTTACAGTTCCAGTCTCTTCTTCCCTCTACCAGGATGAAGTTCTGTTTAACATCTGTGAGTGCAGCCTACATCCAGTGACTCAGAAGTGCTAGTAAACCGGACAGTTCTGTCTACGTGTAGGTATTGCAAACCACTGTGATATAACCAAATGAAAAATATTCTGTTCTTCCAATCTTTCTGCTTCAATTTCCTCACTACCAGCTGAGTATTTCTTATTCCCAAGTCAAAAGATACACGCTGAAGTGAGGATGAACTTTCAAATGAAGAAAATAAGTAAACAGAAAAACAAGTAGGAAATATTTAATACAAATCACTTTAGAATACTATAAGATAGCCAAAAGTTTACTAATATGAATAGGTGTTGCTCTGAAGGCTCCCATCACATGGAACCAATAAGCCTTTTTTGAGGTTA
Source organism: Coturnix japonica (assembly GCF_054131305.1). Taxonomy (NCBI): domain Eukaryota; kingdom Metazoa; phylum Chordata; class Aves; order Galliformes; family Phasianidae; genus Coturnix; species Coturnix japonica. The sequence continues at coordinate 6,979,601 of NC_140664.1, read as the reverse complement.
ATTGAGAAGTCTAGAGCACACAGTGCAAACAAGTAGTACTAGGTGTGATGGACAGCAAAAGGAAACCTTATGGTTTTGGCTGTGCAGAAAAATTGCTGGCCCACACCCTCTCCTTAGAAACACTTGATGTTAGGTAGGTCTAAAAGTCCCAAATCACTTCATAGCATACCTTGGCTGGTGGTGAACGGGTATTTTGAAATGCTGTGAAAAGGTGAAATGTGAAAATGGTTCAGTGGGCTCAATCCTGCATTACCTGCTCAAATAAACTTCTGAAGGCCAAGTACTAAATTTGGACGAGTCTGCTAATGCCTTCAGCTGGACAAAACATGGGAAATGAGGAAGGAAGGCAAGATTTTCTTTCACTTCACTATTCTCCTCCTTGCTGTCTGTCTAGTGCCCCTCCAACCAAGCTAAAGGACAAGGCTATAGACCAGTCTCTGTTTCTGCATCCACATTGTCTACAAGCTGCTGTTTCTCTGCTGATATTTATAAAGTATACTACAACTGTCCTAATGGACAAGATATATGCAGGGCAGCTGAGGTCCCTGTGTTTGCTCAGCCCAGAGCAGAGCAGGCTAAGGGGAGGCCTCATAAACTTGGCTGTGGGAGCGGCATGGAGCTGCATCAGAGGAGGGGCAGGTGGGGGTTAGGGAAAGGTTCTGCACCAGAGGATGGTGGGCATGGAACAGGCTGTCCAGGTCAGTGGGCACAGCCTCAAACTACTGGAGTTCAAGGAGCATGTGGAAAACAGTCTCAGACATACAGTCTGATTTTTGGGTGGGCTCAATGAAGCTTATGGGTCCCTTCCAACTTGGGATATCCTATGATTCTTTGACTCCATGGCCTTAATCAGAATAAGAACACACTGTTCTGTGTGTAAACATCAACAAATAATAGAAATTCAGGATGTCAAAAATTTGGAATCTCAGTCAGCAGAGTGCAAAGCTATCTGATGACAATGATTTTTAAACTTCAAAATACAGTAGTCTGATCAGCAATCACAGGTCAGTCACAACCTCTCCATCCCCAAAAGTGGGCAAATCCCCTTTCCTAAAACGTTCCAGGCTATGTGCAGGAATGCCCAGAAGGTGGGATGTCTCTGAATCTTGCCTCACCATGAGGTTGTTAGAGATTACTTGTGGACCTTAACATCAGGAAAATTCAATGTCAGATGACAGATTCACTGTGCTTTTTCCTTGGATCATTTCCCAGTTGCCTGAGAACACAGGCTACAAGAAACTAGTTATTATATTGTCCCCAACACAGCCTCAAGATTTCGGAGTGGAAATGATTAGACGTGTGAGCCAAGGGACGTGCAGGCAATCACGTAAGGCTCAGCGCCTCTAAGAAGAGATGAAACCAAATACAGCACCTGTGACTCAGAGCAGTATTTGCATATCTTACATTAGGGGAAAAAAAAAAGTGACAGGGAGCTCAAGAAGAGAAGGATATGGGAAGAGGCAAAAAGAAAAGTATAGTCAGAAGTGGGTGAGGCTTTCCTCCCCTGGAACGTGCTGCTTTGCACCTGGAAATGTCTGCCTAGGCACAGCCCCACCACCGCCCACTCTTGTCCCCACGTGGTATATTCCCATGCAGGCTGATACAAGCAAGCAGACTGTTGGATCTGGCTTTGCCCTGTCTGGGCAAGGTGAGCTTTTTGGGTTCTGTATGTCAGCAGGGGGGAATTCTGCACAGAATGGCAGAGTTATCTATACACGTTTTTACACCATTAACCTCAAAGATGGATGTGTAATTTCCTCTAACTCTGGTTCCTGGGAGTTGGACATTATGAGGCTGGTGACTTCTGTGATTTTCTGTTTAAGAAATAATTGCTGAAACCCCATGAGGTCTGAAATAAGATACTGTATTATTTTCACACACCCACATAAACACAAAGCAATTTTACTAACTGAAATTAAGATTATTCCCCTTAATCATCAGCACCCATAAAAAGGTTTCTGCTTGAAGAGAAAACTGGGAGAAGGGCGGAAAGAACCACTTTCAGTGGCACAGCTAATTGTCCTGGCACTTCAAAGGCAACTCGTTAGTTTAAGAACAAGATCAGGATAAAAGGGAGCACCACACTTACATCAGTAGCAACTCTTTTCTCCTTGCCCTGGTGGCAGACACATGTACAGCAACATAAACATGTAACCAAAGATGAACATGTTGAAAGAATTCATAAAGTGCAGCGATGTATGTTCCTTTTCTCTTTCTGACAAAGGAATCAAATCCTGCTTTCAGCTAGGAATTCCATCACAAAAGATGCCTTTTAAAGGAAGTATCATCTCCTGTGCTGATGGTGTAAAAAGAATAGGCAACTATCACAGAAAGGCTGTAAATACAGCAATGTTCTGAGGATGGGGAGTCAAAGCCAGGCTCTCTGAGAACTTGCTTTTCACCAGGGGTTTCTTAACATCATATCAGGTTGGAGATAGCATCTGGATGTCTGATGGCATCCCCACATGTAACTCTGCATGTGTTAGGATGGGGAATCTATGACCTAACAAAGCCAGTTTGGTCTCTGAGATGCACTGGGCAGCAGGGAAGGTCAAGATATACCCTTAGGAAATGCAGATTTGTCAGTCTACCTCTGTGTTGGGGTGGGGCTGAGTGGTGGGGTTGCTTGCTAGATTCCTTCATAGCCAGGTGAAAAGAGCTTGTGAAGTGCCTGAGGCCCACTATTGCAAACCACATAGGCCCAGCAAAAGGGTCTCCAGAGCTGTTCAGTTCTTTGGCCTGGACCACCGTGTACATCCTTGCTTGTGGCAGGCTTCATTCCTGCAGAATAGCAGATGCCTGCACACACTAGTAAGCTCTTCTGGGTCAGAAATGGGTGCCCTGTATTGAAGGTGCCAGATGAGGGTTTCAGTGAGTTCAGCTCAGAGTTTTAAATCTTCTCCAGTGCTAACATGGAGACTGCAGCATGTCCTACAGCAGATGTAGTGTGAGGGTGATAAGGTCAGGAGGCTTTCAAAGCATCCTCATTAAAACAAGAACAAACAGAACAAATGTGAGAAATGAAGGTTCAGAACAATCATGAAAAATGTTTCTTTAAACTTTCTTAGGGAGATTAACATGATAGTAATTTAAAACTGGTAACCATAAGGCCTCACAGACCTCCTCTGAGATCCTGAATCATTCTGGTTTGTTTGTTTGTTTGTTTTGTTGGCTGGTTAGGTTTTGCTTTTGTTTCTTTTTTTTGCAGATGTCTTTCTGAATATCATCTTACAAATCCATGCTAAAGCAGACAGCAGCAGTTCTGTTACTCCTACATTCTCCTTCTCTTTGCAGATCCTGGATACATTCTTTAGCTATCTGCATGAATAGGTTAGCTTGATTTTCTTACACTAAAGAAACATTTTGCTGCAAGAGAATGTAGTAACTGGATATTGATCTGTTTAAAAGAGACAGGTCTCTTCAGACAGGTCATTTCTTTTCCCCACAAGCCTCATCTTCCTTATGGCTCTGGCAGAGCCAAAGGATGGTGGAGCTACCCTCTGCCTCACTATACCACCTTTTACTTCTCAGCTGCCTTGTGCACTGAGTCTCTTCACCATGGTGACCTCTTCTAGTATCATTTTTGATGGTCTCTGTCCTTGCTGTGTGTGGAAGGATTCCTTCCTTCCTTCCTTCCTTCTTTCCTTCCTTCCTTCCTTCCTTCCTTCCTTCCTTCCTTCCTTCCTTCCTTCCTTCCTTCCTTCCTTCCTTCCTTCCTTCCTTCCTTCCTTCCTTCCTTCCTTCCTTCCTTCCTTCCTTCCTTCCTTCCTTCCTTCCTTCCTTCCTTCCTTCCTTCCTTCCTTCCTTCCTTCCTTCCTTCCTTCCTTCCTTCCTTCCTTCCTTCCTTCCTTCCTTCCTTCCTTCCTTCCTTCCTTCCTTCCTTCCTTCCTTCCTTCCTTCCTTCCTTCCTTCCTTCCTTCCTTCCTTCCTTCCTTCCCTTTCTTAGGCCTTTGAGGTTAATTTTGGATGAAGGTTTCTACAAGAAATACAGAGGAACCCAAAACCACAAGATACACAAACAACAAATCTTAAGATTCGAACCCCAAGATTCAAACTCATTTTAAGGCATGGAAACAGATTGGAAAACCACAACCCAGTGCCCTCAAATTAATCAGCCTTCCCAGTAATTGGAAAGAAAGTTTTCAAGCTAAGATGCCAGGTCGGTGTGAGCAATCAAAAGTAGTCCCAGCAGAAGAGATCACTGTTTCCAGGTAGTTTGATAGAAATTTCAGCTCTCCTGGATCTGATCATCCAGTACACAAGCTGCAGTGTGATGCCTCTTTTCAGCTCCTTATCTCTCTCAACCTATACTTAGTCCTTTCCAACAGACTTTACTGTTTGTAATGTAGATACTTATTAACCACAATTAATCATCTAGACATTACTGGCTTGGTTTCTTATCTGGAAATGATATTGTGATCACATTTTATATTCACATACAAATTAATGCATGAAATAGAAAAGCAGACCCTGCTAAGCCCAGGCAGTATAACAAATACTGACTTCCTTTTCCAGTTAACACATCTCCAAGGCTATTCACTATTGCACACTATTAATGTGTATTTTCACCAACTTTTATTGAGATGAAAAGAAGTTCTGGGGATGCCTCATTTCTAAACACACTGACCCTGTGAATGATTCTCTCTAAAGCCACAAACCAGTAACTGTCAGTCTAAAAAGGCAACTGTACTAAATTAGTAAACATCTGTGCCTAGGCAAAACACACATAGAAATCAGAATGTGCACATAAAGTTTGGTCAGTAGATGGATCATATTGTAAAAGAGTTTGCACGTTGGTGGTCCACAAACCTTTCCAATCTTCTATCAAATACATAAAATCAAATCACATATCCTGATCTCCAAGATTATCCAAAATCACAGCCTTTTCCCTTGCACTGTCCTGTATACATAGTTCATTGCAGCTCCACACCCTGCTTCCAGCCCATTAAAAGCAAGAGCCAAGCTAATGAATCCTTTAATAAGGTCATCAGCCACCCCAGGGCACTATACATGACTAATTGGGTAGATAGTCACATGCAGGACGTCATCTCTTCATGCTGGAGGGGGACTGGGGCAGTGTGCTGCAGGTGAGACCTACTGTTGCCAACCAAACCATACAATTATGGATCGGGTTGCAGACTCTCACCTTTATTTTATGAGTTCTCCCATTGCACAAGCCAACACTTTACTCATCTCTTATCATGTGGCTCTATGTCCCACATGCTGTAGTGGCTCCTTCCATCAAGTCAGTCTGCATGGAAAATAAGGCAGAGAAAAATGGCTGATTAGGGGGAAAAAAGCCAAACAAAAAAACAAACAAACAAAAAAACCAACAAACCAAACAAGAAAAACAACAAGAAAAAGGCAGAAGTTATACAGTCTGGTATCTCAGGATTGAGATAAAGAGGGCATCAGAGAAGGCAGTACATGGATGTGTCCAGAGAGATGCTCTGCTCAGATAGTGTGAGTGGAAGCAGACCCACAGTGCTGCAAATACAGGTTCTCCTTTTGATGGAGAGATTACTGAATAGATGGTTTCTAAACAGAACAACTCAACCTCTCTGATTCTCTACCAGGCTTCTCTTGCTGAATTACCACTAGGAGTGTCACTCTTGCCTCTTAGACCTTTCCTGGCATTTGCCAACCTATCTACACATGGAAACCTTCCCTCTAAAGCCAGGGAGGTTTTGCTTCTATTCTCTTATTCCATTCTCTCCTTGATGCTGGTTCCTGAAAACAGATCATGTGTGTTTGTATTAGTAGTAAAGCAGACTACAATTTTTCCATTGGAGAAATAAAACTTCCTTTTTCCCACTCCACATGTTGTTGATGAAAAATGTACAGTGTTTTTCCCTTCTTAAGCACTAAAATCTTCATTTTCAGTTCTGAGATCCCAAACAGTAATTTTCATGACATTACTTTAAACAAATATAATAGAAAGTACATATATATTTGGAGATAAGTTCTGCTTGTGAGGATTATGCTGTGTCTGTACAGCTATAGTACATTCATGTGACACTCAGGATATTGCTGGAGATTGGAGCTGGCAGTCCACTTTGTTTTTTTCACAGATGATTACAGCAGTGCTTCTGAAAGCAGGATAGTACAGATTAAGCTAACAGCACTCATCTGAGCAAAGAGAAAACATTAAGAGCAATGAGACACAAAGATTGCTGTTTATTGTCAGAAATGGTAGTCAAACATAAATGTTGGATTTACAAGATAGACAGGGTAAAGACAGTGAATCCCTTCAATCTATAAACCAGACCTGCACAGCCGGAGCTGACTGTTACTGACAGATTGAATCCACGCAGTCCTTGGATGAATACCCATCTTCCTTCAGAGAGCCAGAGAGGGGCATAGAAAACTAGAAAATGTATTCTCTGTGCATAAAAATAATAATAATGCCTAGAATACAAATGCTGACCTCAGATTTCATTCACCATGGCAAAAACACTGACCAGTGGGAGATTTATTGTCTGATAGATGCCATTTCAATAATTGTACAAAGGGAGTAGAAGCAAATTTATAATGTTTACAGTTTAGCTCACCAGGAACCAAAACCCAACCACTTTCAACCCAGAAAGGCACAGCATATGTTCTTGCAAAGGTTCACAGCTGCATATCTGCAGCTTTGTGGGTGATGAGGTGCTGCCTGGAGAAGTCACTCTGGCCCTGGAGGCATTCAAGACCAGGCTGGATGGGGCTCTGGGCAACCCAATATGGTGGGTCCGTCTACAGCAGGCAGTTGGAACTAAATGGTCAGTGAGATCCCTTCCAATCCAAGCTATTCTGTGATGCTGTCCTTAAGGCTTATGTGTTTATCTTCAGTGCATTCTACAAGAAACGCAGGAGGACAAACCTACACACACATAGACATGGTTCATTTAGCTGGTGAGGACACAATTTATGTTGACTATAAAAGTTGATTAAATCTCCTTCTAGATTACATCAGCAATAAAATACATATATAAAAATATGCTCCTGTTACTTGTATACCTTGTCTCTCCATGGAAAATTGTGTGGGCCTTATTGCTATTTTAGTCCATACTGTGATTTGTTCCCACTCTAAATCAATATGGCATGTCAGCAAAGCTTTGTATTTTAGATCTGACATAACCTAGAAGTGCTGTGGAGTGTAGATATACTTTCTAATGTGCTTGGATGCAAGCCACTCTGGCCTGGCCTTGGCTTAGATGTGCTGGTCTTTCACTTCAACTCATCACTGCCAAAATCCAGGGTGGAGACTGAGTCATCTCTCAGCCAATGTATTGAAATGTTGTGTAGATTTGTGCTGGCAGTTTCAGATGGCATCTCACTGTGCTGTATGGATCCAAGATACTGCTGGCTGAGGTCTGCTCAGTGATCCCCACAGTGGACTTGTGCACATAGTTGCTGGACTAGGAGAAAGAGAATCACTGAGAAAGGGATGTTCATGTTTGTTTGTGTTTGGGAATTCAAATGTTTATGTCTCCATGAAGAATAAGCAATAACATGCTCAATAAATTATCTGACTGCAGGCAATTTCTCTCCATGTCAGAATAAACAAGTAAATAAATAATAACAAAAAAGAATTACAGGTCTCAAACAACCCCTGAATGTCATGTGCAACAGGACAGGAAGCATTATGAGCTCTTTGTTCTTACATATTGTAAATATCTACTTCAGTCATCAGAAAGTAGCTGGAAAAGGGAACAGAGAAGGACAGAGAAAAAGAGCAACTCCTGGGCAGCAATCCCATGACTTGGAAGCACTCACTCAAACATATTTGTTACGTGAAGTATCAGTATGTCATCCTGTTTCTTTTGGATCTTGCTCCTCATACTGCTTATAATGAAGAGTAAGGAAAGAATATTTTCTTTAGCCAGGCCACAAGGAACATGAAATGTTTATTTTTATCATAGTCCTCCCTACAGGTTTGCAATTATTTTTGCTGGCAAAATTAGATTTAAATTTTATTTTTAATAAAAGCAGGAAAATCATTTTATTTGTTTATTTATCTATTTATTTATACATTTTTCCCTGCATATTGGTTGTGAAGAAGAACTGTAGCATGCCAGATTTCAGGGAGAAGGCAAGTTTCAGGTGCCTTAGACCATTCTTTTTCCTGCTTGGAACTATAAAGCTATCCTCTAATGCATCATTTCTCATTAAAGAGATAAAAAAAGATTGGACACGCCTTTGTGAAACTTCGGCTTTTCACCTCTCACCCTCATGCTTTTCTACCCATCCCTTCATATGTCAATGAAGAGCAATTCACTTGTTACATAAGGGCGGTCCTGTGTGGAGCCAGGAGTTGGACTCAGTGATCCTTATGGGGCCCTTCCAACTCAGTATATTCTATGATTCTGTAATTCTATGAGCAGAGGATGAGAAAGCTTCTCAAGCAGACACAAAAAAACAAGGTCCATTACCTTGCCTCCTGTCCAATTATATTTTAAACAGTGGAGTGTCACTTGTGGTTGGTAACTAAGACAGCGGCCCTGAGCTGAGCTGAAATGTAGTGATATCCTATGGAGCCGGCTCCTGTTTGGGTATATTTGTTGTGGTTTTCTATGTGCTGGATGTCCTTGGGGATGTGCATGTGCTTGCACAGCCTGGAATGTGCCTCATTTTCTTCTTCGTGTACTGATAATAATGCCACTCTGGCAACCATCACTCCTCTGGCTGTTCAGCAGTTCAACCACATTGTGCAGTGTTATCTTCTAATCCAGAGAAACTCCTTGTTTGGCTTCCACTACATAACAGACCTCAGGTGCTGGTAAATGGAGATCATAGGTGTCAAGTTAAGTGCAGGGAAAAGGGCATGAAGGGGACTGACTCTTCAGCATGGTTTGTTGGGATGGGACAAGAGGAAATTATTTCAAACAAAAAGAGGAGATTTAGACTGGATATAAGGAAAAAATGTTTTACAAGAAGGGTGCTGAGGCAAAGGAACAAACTGCCTGAAGAAGTGGTGAATGCCCTGTCCCTCAAGATATTCAAAGTCAGGCTGGACGGGGCTCTGAGCAATCTGCAGGTGAGGGTCCCCTCCAACTCAAACATTCTGTGATTCTAAGATTCTTTAGTTCTGTAACAAACACGAGTGCCCTGATACTCTGAACCAGCTTCTCAAGAAGATTTGCTGCATGAATATAGAAGATAAAATGGTGGATCAGCAGACCAAAAACTGCCAAATCAATGGGTCATAATGTCAGGCTCCCCTGTTATAATGTTAATTAATTATTGTATGTAGAATGTTACTCATTAAATATAATTGGACTGGTTGTACAACCATGTATCTTGTAGATTTCTAACTAAAATACTCACCGGGTGAATTTGACCTCTTCCAAAGAAAACAGAGACACGGAGACTAAGTTTGCAAAGAGGGATTACACTGATCACTGTGCTACTGGTTTGACAGCGCTCAATGTCAGTTTGGATGCAGTTTCTTTCAGCAGTATTTCACTAACATTTTGGGCTGGCATTGAGTCAAAACAAGTCAAAGGAGATAGATTCATGCTGTAATTTTCTGATTTTATTTGTTCACTTGCCCACTTGTTTTATTTTTTAAGGAAAGCAAGGAAATGACAGAGACAGAAGTGCAAAACAGGGTAGCAAGATGTGGAACAGAAATCAGGAAATGACAGTGAACAACTACAGGAATCCGTAATGTTCCAAAAAAATCACAGGGCAAAGTAACTGGATGAACAGTGGAGAGGCCAGAGACCCCAGCTGAACAAATCCCATTGCAGCCTCCTATTCCTGACTCCTATTTGGCTAAACCCCATAGCTGAGAAAAGTAAAATGGCTGATTACCTTTGGGGCTTGATGATACTGGAATTACACTGAGCTTCCTCTCAGTTTCATGGGGAACATGATAAATCATGGGAAAAGCACAAAGTGCCCATAATCCTACAAGTATTCAGGCACAGATATTGTGTTGTTTTCATTTTGACTGTGGCTTCCTCTTGTCTATATTACCAGTAAACTGGAAGTGTATTTAAGCATCAAAAAATTGCAGTAGCCACTCTAAACTGTAGTTGCACAGTCCTTCAGGCAGGCTTTTAGTGTAGATGAAATAAACAGCTTTGCTAGCTCTAAACCACTCAACTCCAAAACAATACCAAGAATGAACTGTTTGTGGCAGCCCTCTAGTCAGGTGAATCCATTTAATGAATAACAGCTATGGATGCGCACTCAGCACAATTTCACATAGAGGCAAAGGCCTTAACCTTCACCAGGTCAGAGTCAATGGGGAGCTTTAATGTTGACAGCTGACACAGAATCAGGTGCTTTTCCCCAGTGCTGCTGAGGCAGCTGAGCTACAGTGGAGTGTTGGGAGATGTGAGAGGTCCTGCGGATGGTCTCTTCTTTGAACCTCATTTTGTACAACTTAAAAATGGAATTAATACCTGCAAAGAGGCAAGTCAATCATTTACAGGCAAAAAAAATAAATAAATAAATTAAAAAAGGCACCTACACAACACAATCCATCCTATCCTTTAAAGACTGTCTAAGAGGGGTTTAATTGCTCTCTTCTGTATTTACTTTCTCCACTGATTATAGAAGGAGAGTAGAAGATGAGTTTGCAATAGATATCACATGTTTAAGTAGGTAAAAATTAGGTATTATTATTCTTGAGAATTCTTCTGTGAATTATGGGTAGAGATAACACACATGAGAGCAGATACAGTGAGACTTAGCAGCCCAAAAAACTTGACTATCTCATGAGATGAGAACATAATGGAGCCCACAAGACCTTGCTCTGCTCATATTGTGCCAGCCCAAGAGTATCAGTCTTCAGCATTTCTACAGCTGAGGGGGCTGTGACCAGGACATGAGTACAAATTAACAAATAGGAATCCAATTAGCCACAGGCTCCAAATATCTCATAAAGGAACCAAGCATCTCATTTATAAGGTTAGAAATATTATGAAAAACTCCAGTGATTACACTAAATCTTGTTTGTGCCTGTATTCCTACTGACAAGAAGAAACAGAGTTCACCTGGCTGTGGCTGAAGTTTTGCCTATTGAGCAAGAAGCTGAACAGATCTCTTTGTGCTTCTGTATGGAAATTTACTCTCAAAAAAATCCAAACCTGTTTTAATTTCTCTTTCAAGTGCAGTGCTTGCCTACCACTCGTGGTAAAGTAGATGAGCTTCTGACATTCAAGATAAAAGTCTGTGCAGATGATCTTATGGCACAGTTGCAGAGCTAAGTGAAAAGGATTAAGCTGCTCAGAGTCCTTTGGAAAATGATGGAGCAGAAGCATTTTTAGGTCCCTCTTTTTTTTTCCAGCAAGTGCAACATTCTCTTCCTCCCACACTTAGTCTCCACGGTCACTGCAGAGATCCTTGAGATGTGGGTTTCGTCTGGTGCAGCCCTTATAAGTAATATGCTCAACATTACTTAAACAATCAGTAAAGTTTAAAAAAGAAAAAAATACCTTTACATAGACAAAACTGGAGTAAGATATTTTTCTAACTTTTCTGAGTTTGTAAAGTAATGGCAACTTAATACTTTCATCAGGATGAACGAAGTTGAATAAGAAAGAATGGCATTTTGGTAACTTGTGATGCGTAGTGTTTTAGGAAAAACAAGTAAACATTACCTTTTTTTTTTTTTTTTTTTTTTTTTTTTTAATAATAGTTTTAGCCTCTTTTGGACTTCTTGTTCTAATAGCTACCTTGTTTCATTTAAAGTACACTAAACATAGTGAGTTTCCTAAAGAAAGAGTAACGTTAAACATGGTAAGAATTCTAAAAACAAAACAAAATTAAATATGGGCATGAACTGAAATCTTGGCTCTGTGTGTAAGTGAAATACAGGTAATTATTTTGGCTCCTTATATCAATAGGAAAATCTCTACATCACTTTCTTGGTGAAAGTCACATCTATGTTTTGATTAGAGCACAGAATAATCTCTTCTGAAAGACGAAATTGATGTTAGATTTTCTCCGGTGTTCTGAATTTTGACATTAAGGCTGTGGTTCAGTGTCTTCCCCTGTCATCTTGACATTTGCTGGTTTGTACCATCCAAGGTCAAACCTCAGATGGGACTTTTAAACCTCCTGCTAATACTGTAACCACAAGTGTTATGTAGAAGATGGAGCATCAGTAGTCAGTCACTTTGTAAAGAAAGGGGCCATGCTTTGACTTTGAGAATGGCCTGATTTTTCCAGGATGATGAAGACCTTGTCACAAGCTGGATCAGGGTCCTCAGTGCACTGAACTGGTTCCCAGCATAGCTGCAGGACTATGGCTGGACAAATGGGTGTAGGTAACTGCTCGGACAGGGCAAATGATTTCATGTGAAGAAGCTGAGAAGTAGACTGCTTAACTGAAAGGTACTCGAAAATTATTGAGCATCTCCAGTTACTGATGCCTTGATCTTCTTGCAAAAGTGTCTTGCAGAAATGTTAGGTGCAGTATTATATCATTGAAACAGTCCAATCTTAGAAGGCGAGAATGAAAGAGCTTAAGTCTAGAACTGACTGATCAGACCATGTAAAAATATATCATTTGAGTGGCTGAGAGCTGCACAAGGATATAGGGAGTAAACAAATTGTACTGGAAGACTAAGATGACCCAATACACCAATATATGCCCGACAAGATTAGACATGACTTTTTTTTCCTGAGGTCAAGCTTTTCTTAGTTCTGGTTAATTTATTTAACCTTATTAACCTCCTCACAGATTCATTTTACACACAATTTCATTGCACTGGAGCTAAACCCAGGTCAGCCTGGTATTGCATCATGAGTAGATACATCCTTATTTGACCAGTGAATGACCTCCCACTCCACTCCAAATAAATAAGTTTTCCTCTCTGTGGTAGAAATATTTACTGTTATTCATGCTTTAGAAATATTGGTTTTGGTGTATATTTATATAGAGCTACAGGTAGAGAGAGGGATGTGAGCAGGCATGTATGTGTACACGTGTGTGCATGCAAGACAACTCTTCAAATTAATTGCCTTGGCTCACAAAACTCTCTGGATCTGTTTACATTCCTGAGGCGTATTCCTTAATATATCTGTAGTTAAACTCCCACAGCTACTAAATATACGGCTTTGGTATGCTATCCACCTTCCTTGTACAGTGAATTGCTATGGACATTTAGTGCCTGTGGAGAACAAACATGCCACTGATATAAACACAATGGCAATGTGTTTATATGCTCTTCTAATTCTACTTAGTCCTGGGGATAAGGTATTGGATTTTCTGCATAGGATCTTAATACAACAAGGAAAAGAGGAAATTGTTTGGATGAGAGTGGAGAATAAGGTTTAGGGGGAGGAGGAGAGTAGGGGAGGAAGGGAATGAAATGTTTCAATACCTTCAGTAATGATCTCGCTGTTAATGGGGGACTCCTACTCACTCATGGAAGGAGTTATGCTGAGTGTTTGAACGCAGCAAAATCTGGCCTGGTGTTGATAATTTGTAGTGTTGTGGGCTGGGTAGAACTCATTCAAGACATCAGTAAGAGGCAGTTGTGTTCCTACAGGAAAACAGTTGGAGGAGTTCCTTCTCCAGCCTTTGAGACTATATCAATCAAGACCAGAGTGTGGCGGTAAACTGCTCAGCGTCTGGATGAAGGTCAATGATGAGTGGTTTCCCCCAGGGGGTAGTGTTGGGACCAATACTCTTTAATATCTACATCAGTGACATTGAAAATGGGGTTGAGTGCACCCTCAGCAAGTTGGGAATGACACCAAGCTGTGAAGCATGGTTGATACACAAGAGGGACAAGATGTCATCCAGAGAGACCAAGACAGTCTAAGCAGTGGGCTAAGGAGAACATCATGAGGTTTAACAAATTCAAGTGTAAGGTCTTACAGGGGAGCTGGACTAGATGACCTATAAAACTCCCTTCCAGCTCTAAGGTTTCTATGATTCTAGGATTCTATGATATCAGTGTCATTCCCAATGTGCTTTCAAGGCCAGCAGTACTAGCTGAAATGTAAGGATCTGGAAAGTTGCTCCCAGCAACCTTAGCACCCCACATTTGGCCAAAACTCTCAAGTAAATCAGTATCAGCATGTTACAGCCTCTCCAATGAATACATGCATATATCTGTTTTATTTTCCAAAGTAAAGATCCCACCCAAAGAGTCAGTTATGCAAGAGATGTATTAAATGCTGTAGCAAGATATTCTTGCAAAATATTTAATTCCCTATACCAGGATTCCTTAGAGTCTAGTACTTGGGAATGCAGTGTTCAACAAAACTGTGAGTCACTTGAGCTTGTGCAACAAGTACTTGGCATAAAACTATAAAACCTGGCTTATTGTTTAAATGCAAGATAAAGAAAAGAAGAATTTAGTTCAGCATTATGGAAATGCATATATGTTTAGAGGGGAGAAAGAATTTAAAGACTAAACACTTCCTTACTTGGTTTTGGTTATTTTTGTAATCTTAGGGCCTGCAAAATCCTATAACAAAGAGTGTTCAAGAGTGCAGATGGCAGGGAGGGCTCTCCATTATCTTTGCATTCCTTTCTGGTTGTTCCAGTCATTGTGAATCCATAGGCCAACTCCAGAACCAGTGGGGCTTTCACATATGGTCATACCTTCAAGCTGCTTGAACAGTTCCCCATGTCGTCTTTGTCTCAGCTCAGTTTTCCTTCTATTGCATCATGCTGAAAAGGGAGACAGAGTGAACATTATGTGTTTATTGTGAGCACTGCTTGGAATAGCATCACTGGAAATACAGAAGGGAAAGAAGGAATGAGGTCTGCATAAGTGGCAAAAAGCAACAGAACTGATGGAATCAAGAAGGAAAGCTTCACTTTCTCAAGGTTGTGGCCAGTAATCCAACCTCAAAACGTATGTACTAAAGTAACAGCAGTTGAATAAGACCATGGCTTAACTGGTGAAGGAGACAAAAACTAACCAGAAACATGAGCAAACTCCTTTTGGGACCAATGTCCTCTAATTTCAACTTTTACAAGATCCAAAAATAGTCTTTCTATCTTGATGCTAACCAGGAAAGAAACTCCCCTTCCTGCTGCTGCTCAGAAAACTTTGCCTACTATCACACTTGGACATCACATGTTGATTCAGAAGGTCATGTGCTTGAGCAAAGATCAGTGGCGGTTTGTGATGCCTGCTGAAACATCTCTGGAAATCAGTTATTGATTAAAGTTTCATTGTCACTCATAACAGATTACTGTGCTAAGGGCACTTTCGGGCACACTCAATGCAATTCACCCAGGGATATGCCTAAGTTTGGTCAATGCTTGAAGGTAAGTACTGTTTTATTGCATTTTACATTTTGCTCAGCAGGTGTTTATGAGTGTTCAAAATGTAAACATAAAAATTTGACTTCAGATAAGAAGTTCTATCCAGAAACATGTAATAACTACTCAACCACCTGTGTCCATCTGCCATCCTGTTGCTATTTCGCTTTGAAGCATACGCACTTCTCTCTCCTTTATGCTCTCTTAGTGTCCATTATAGTCCCCATCCCAGTGTAGTTTACTGAGCTGTGGGTAGGGAACACATTGCTCAGCACTGAATTGCACACAGTTTTGCAACTACTAATCCTGAGCAGGATAAGCAAGATAGCAAAAATTACGAACAAGCAAAAATAACAAAACAAAACAAAAACAAACAAGCAAACAAAACAAATTACCCTGGTTTGGATATCAAAATGCCAGAACTCAGCTATTGTTGCTGAAACCTGGCCCTGCCACTCCAGAAACTGAGCTGAGAAGGGGAAAAGGAGGAAACAAAGCCAGGTGTTTCTTAAGCAGAAATCAGGTCAACATCGGTGTTCACGCCACGATGCAAATAAATATCAGTATGTAGTGAAGATTCTGCCAGTTCTTACTCAATTAAACTGCTTGACTTTACTGTCTCCTGGGACAGCACTGCCTACAGAGGCTCTATTTCCAAATCATCAGGTTCTAATAGAAGTTAACCTTTTCTGAAGAATATTAGCATTTTGAAACCCTAGACAGATGCTTGGTTTGCTCAGTGACCTGCTGGAAGTGAACACAGATCTGTGTAGAAATTGCATTGGCATTTCACAGAAGCTGAAATGTCCTGTAAGACGACAAACCATTCTTTAAAAAGAGCTGCCTCAGGCTGATTCATTTAAAGGGAAGTATTACTTCCCCCATGTCATTTTTTAGCCCAAACAATGAACATTATTATATCTTTTGTACTCTCGTAAGTGTGAGTGGGAGAAAGCAAGTCACAAGTTTTACTTACTGGACTGATTGTTCAATTGCCTCTTAAAAACACTCGTAAAGCTTGGATATCAGAGCTGCAGCTGCAGCTGTGGTTCAGATTTTGTATTCCTCTAGAAGAGAAGTTATCTCTGGTACTGACAGACAGATGGGCCTCCCCTGGGTTCTGGAGGATTACGAGGGAAAAGCTTTGTTTCCTGTAAATACACAGGACAAAATAGATACTTCATCATCTTAAGTGTTCCTCTGCCCCTTAATTTTTCATGCATGCTTCAGAGTTTGGAGTTAAACAAATAATGAAAGGGGGATGTGGGAAGCAAGAACACCAGCTGAAGAATTATAGAATCATAGAACGGCTTGGAAGGGACATCAGTGATCACTTAGTTCCAGTCTCCCTGCCATGGGCAAGACCAGGTTGCCCAGGGCTCCTTCCAGCTTGGAAAAATAAAATGTACTCATGCCTGTGATTGCCCAGATCAAGGTGTTGCACCTTGCACTTGGTCTTGTTGAATCTCAATCTTCATCAGGTTAAGGCTTTACATGTAGCACTGCTGGAGTGTTCATTGTTAGGTAGGAAAAGCGTTACTACAAGTTTTGGATGCTGCAGATGTCAGAGTGTCATTTCAGAAATGATGGGACGTGCATGCAGCTCTTTGAATATGAATGCAATAAACTCTGAGGGAAGAGGAATCATTTCTGCCTGCTCAACATGGGTAAACCACCAGCCTGGAGGCATCAAGTAGCCTGGCCTGCAGTCCTCTGCCTTTTCCAGCTTTGCCAACTGATCTAATGAAAATCATCTCCCGTTGCATTTCTTATCTCACAGTCTTGATTTTTGTTCCAACATCACTGAAGCACAGCTGCAGGGTTGGTCTTCTATTCACAATCCCTGATCTGCCTGCCCTTTACCAACATCCTTCACCCCATTTTCACGCTTATGCCAAGAGATGTCATGCTCCATTGGGCAGAACTTTGATGTGACACCAGTGCCAGTTTTGCCTTATCTCCTCCAGCTCCATATCAATTGTCCATTCACTTATATTCTTTCCACACTAAAAGGATGTGAAATGCCTCTCCCTTCTGACAGTTTCTACCAGTGGTCCTCCAGATTGGAAATTCTCTGTTGACAAAGTTTCAGTGCCAAGATATCATCCAAAATTCATAGGAGGAAAAGTGCCCTGGAGCTCATGGAGACCTGGGCCTCTGGATCTTTGTGGGTTGTTTCCAGCTCAGGAGTTTCACAGAGCAACCCAAATAATTTAATATTTAATACCATATATTAGTGGGGAAGAGGCTAATAAAACCTTGGCAGACTGCATGAGGTGGGCTGTATTAAGAGTCTATGTGAATGGCCACATCTTACACTGGGGAGCAGTTACTGAAGGGAATCACTGCCCTCAGTAGTACAGCAGCACCAGCATTTTCTGACTGCTCACTGAGTAGGAAGATAAGATGAGAGGAGAGTATAGGTCAATGCCATATCAGATATACCAGATAGCATTGGAATCCTTTGCATATTCAAGCAGGACAGGCCCCAGAATAAGCTCAATCCACTTAACAAGTATTTCAGGAATGCACCTGGGATGTAGTGTGCTGAAATAGCCCAGCCCACAGCAGGTGAGACCCAACCTGCTCTTAAGAGCAAAACACCTGGGACAAAGGACAGAGAACATGGGTGGGAGGGCATGATGTTGGATCCTGAAGAAAACTTCACACTGAATTGTGAAGAATTGCTCTCAGCAAAAAAATCCTGTAAGGTCTGGTGGAAAATGATATAATTGCAATGAGGTTTTGAAATGTCTTCTAGGAATTTGTCTCTTTGCTGTATGTTTCACAGGAAGTACTAGATAAAGTACTGCATTCTTGCCTCACTGCAGAAAGCCAGCCTCAATCAGAGGTTTGACAGGAAGGGCATAGAGCCAAAATTCCATATTACTGCATTGTTTTCAATGCACTGCTCAGTGTCCATTGAGGTGACCTGTTCAGCTACAGATGAGCTCAGTAGGATGATCCACAGAATGGTAAGACCAACAGCTCAGGATGATGAAAAGACAGTTTGAGTGAGCTTGAATGCAAGGCGTACCCATAGAGGAGGATGAGGAAGAAGGATTTCCTCTTCTGACACAGATTTCTCTTTAGAGAAGCTCTTAGGAGTGATGAAAACAGCATGACTGTCAGAAAACTCATAAGAAAGACTGCTGTAGGCCAGATTAAATTGCTGATTGACATCTAGCACAGGTAACCTGCAGCTTTCATTGCATGTAAAGTCAAACATTTCTCTGTCTGTCACTGAAATCCAATTTTCAAGAGTAACAGTTAATCCTAGCTGGAACTCTCAAGGCAAACTGAGACCTGGGGACATACTTTGTATCTCTTATCCTCCTAGAGAGTATTTACATTGCAAAAGGTCAGGCTTCTAGAAACTAACATTGGTGAAGCTGTGCATTTCAGAAGGATTTGAATAGAGCTATTCTAGCTCGTTTGCTGCAGGTTTTGTTTCTACAAAAATGACATAATCATCATAAATAGCATTTTTTTGTATGGTACTGTGCATGCCATGAATTGATATGTTAATTCCCTAAAGCATCTGTTCCTCCATATTCATAGGTCCTTTAAAGGATCACAGCCTACATCTTTGCATGCTACTATTCCCTACATTCTGCTGCGGATGAAGACTACATTTCTCTGTGAAATATGAAATATATTAAAGACACTTCATCTACACATTCTCTGAAATATATTCCTAAAGATGTGCTCTTGGAAGGATGTTTTGGAGGAGAAAAGTAGGAGTAAGCAAAGTCCTTTGTTAGGAGGTAGGAGGTGTTGTCTACAGCAATACTGGGAAAATTTGTCATCCAGAAATTTGGCAGCGTTGACTCAGAGAAATGCTCTCCAGTATCCAGCCAAGTTTTCCATCCAACCATTTACAGGTATGATTTAGAAAGAAGCTACTTGTGTAGTTAAAAGAAATTAGATTCCTGTGTGATGGTGACTTCTGACACTAGCTTCCACTGCAGCTACTGACAGTGAGCCAACCTGAGCTGGGCCTTATGGATCTTCAGTCAAAGGAACAAACTGGGAGGAAAGAAAATGAAGAGTCTAGTTTCATCTAGAGAATATCTGTTTTCTTTTCAGTGTTTAAAGGAGTAGAGTTGGAGATGGGAGGGCAGACACATCTTCCTCCTCAATATCCATGGTGTCAATTATTTTGTTATGCCTTCGAGGATCAAACATTTCTGAGACTTGGAGAAGCAAATAATGTATTTTCTTGGTTTGAGAAGTCAGAATACCAATCATCCCATACTCAGAGCCCCAGACCTTCTAGAATCAGGTCTATGTTGTTTTAATAATTCCTCAGCCTCTTCAGAAATTGATAATTCCTCTTGCCATACCCAATCTTACTGCTTCTGAAGCAGTATCTTCCTCATGGTTATCATCTACCCTCACTGTAATAATCTATTTCCTGACCTGATCTGTGAAGAAAGTGCCACTCAGAACATCTCAGTTTATCCACTTTTGCTTGACTTTTTTTCTACCAGCTGATCAAGTATGATTCATTGTTGTGGATCCACAGTAGGAATTTCCCATTCAAATCCTAGATGAGTTCACGCTTAACTCTTAATAGCAAGAGGTCAAGCTTAGTTTTAGTACAAGATTTTCTTACAGTTTTGGATCTAATAAAGAATAGTAAACAAGAAGATGGTATTACTGCCCACATGTGAAGGCTGGTACTCTCTGTTACCAACACCGGTGGTTAACAGGTCTATATATCCTGGTCCACACTCATAGAATCATGCAATCATAAAATTGTTCCAGCTGGAAGTCTGACCCTCAGAAGTCATCTAGTCCAACTCCCCTGCAACAAACTGGGACACCTACAGATGGATCAGGTTGTTCAGTATCCTATCCAGCTTGAATGTTTTCAGGAGTGGGGCATCCACCACCTCTCTGGGCAACCTGTTCCAGTGCTTCAGTACCCTTAGCATAAAAATCCTTTTCCTTGTATCCAATATAGTTCTCCTCTGCTTTTGTTTGAAACTATTTCCCTTTGTCCTATCACAGCAGACCCTGCAAAGAAGTTTGCCCTCTTCCCTCACATAGCACCCATTTAGATTCTGACAGGCCACTCTCAGGTCTCCCTGCAGCCTTCTCCAGGCTGAACAGCCCTGGCTCTCAGCCTGTCCTCACAGTGGAGGTGCTCCATCTCTGGGATCATTTTTGTGGGCCTCTTTTGGATACTCTCCAACAGGTCAGTGTCTCTCCTGTACTGAAGAAACTCATTTCCTTAAGAAGATTGTTACCTCTGCTCTCTTTCGTCATGTGCTCAGGTTTTTTTTTTCTTGACTTAAGAATTTATGGCTTGAATAATCTGAAGACTCTTAATCTCTCAGCTCTGAATTGTGCACTGTTCAGGGCATGTGCACCACGTGGATTATAGACAAAGTACCTGTAGTAAGCAGCTGACATATAAATCACCACTGTACCATCTAGCCAGCCTTGATGACAAATATATGTCTCATGTCAGCTAAAGGAGTAAGGTGAGTCACTAGAGACACTGACATCATTCTACCCACACATGAGGTAGGGTGAACTGATGGCCTTCAGGAAGAGGGGAAATGGCTTTAAACTAAAAGAGGGTAAATTCGGACTAGATATCAAAAATAAATTCTATACTGTGAAGGTGATGAGACTCTGGAACAGGTTTCCCAATGAGGTCGTGGATGACCCTTCCCTGGAAGCATTCAAGGCCAGGCTGGATGGGGCTGTGAGCAACCTGGTCCAGGGGGAGGTGTCACTGCCTATAGCAGGGTGTTGGAATGAGATGATCTTAAAGTCCCCTCCCAACCCACCCATTCTATGATTTTATAATTCTATGATTCTATGACCTGTTTCTTACTTCTGTATTGGAAGGTGGTTTAGTGGGTGAAAGGTCTGCCACAGATTTTCAAGGAAGTTCAGGGAATTTTCAAGCAGAAAAGAATAAGGATCTTAGGCTCATGGAGACCACTTAGCAGGAGGGGAAAAACACATTGTTGGTGTCAAAACAAACTAATGTCAGAGAAGATAAACGGCACCCGGGAATTCAAAAAATTGCCATAGAGAATGTGACTTGAGCTTAGAATTTTTTTTAGGTCTATGCTTGTGTGTTTTTTTTCACATGAATACAAGAGGAGAAAGGATGTCTTGAGAAACCTGGTGTGAAGGTCTTCTGTGTTGACATGTAAGCATGTGTGTTGAATATTCCCTCTGTGCATCTCCCACAGAGGGAATGGTAATAAAACCAATAGTGAAACTGCAGGACAGAGAGCTCTGATGAGGCCCAGGAGGCAACGTATGTGCAAATACTAAGATTATATGAAGCTTTGGCAAGTGTGCCTAGAGTCCAAGGCAGTAGCAAGAACTGGAAACTTGGTGCCTGACTGACCAGTTCTCCCTATGTCTAGAAATAAAGCTATCATTAGTAACACAGGATATGAAACAAAGAGAAAAATGCAGGCAGAGTTGAACATTAATAGATTATAAAACTTGCTATGCTTGGTGAGCTCCAGGCTGAGTTGTGTAGCGTTAGGAAAACAAGATAAAATGTTAACCCAATAAAAAATCCCAGTGGTAAATAAGCAACCAACTCTCTAAAATCATTGAATTTTTCTGCCAGCACGTCCATCATGTTTCCCTGGGATGAATGATCTGCAGTCCTGGGACACACACCTTTCATGTGATCAGTGCTCAGAGAACAATGCTGCCTGACCTGCTTCTACTTGCATTAGCCCTGAAGACGTCATAGCTTCTGATTAAAAGTTCTCTTTCATCCTCCCTCTTTACTTCTTGATGGTTTTTGAGAATTAAACTCTAAGGCCATAAAAGGTTCTTCAGACCACATACATTGACTATAGGTGTGGGTGTGATTTGTTTCCATAAAAATTCTTCCTTCCTTTTTTACCTTCATAGTTCCTGTAACAGAATGTCTTCCTGAAATGCAGATAGAAAACAAAGCAAAGAGTAAGGTATGAAGCAAAACTTCCCAAATACTGCAAATTATCTCTCTTGATTTGCAGATATTTGCTCATAACAGTCAGCTTTGCCATAAGCCCCACTTACCAGAGGATTTCAGAATGAGTTATGATGGAAAGATGTCTTTTCTAGCCAGGAGGAAACTACGACTCAGGGAGCACACTTTCTTGACCCTTGGCTCCTGCAGCCATCATGCCACTCTCTTATCTTCACTGACAGTATCTTCCGGGTTATTGTAACACAGTGAAAGGAATACTACAGCCTTCAAAGGAAGTGTTTTCTAACTTGTGTCAGTAAACAAGTGCTTACCTCACCTGCAGTCACCTGACTACATGTACTCACAGAAACAAAGGCATATGAGCAATTGAGATGAATGTACATAGAGCTGTACAAAGGCATTACTAAGTTGTGAATGATCAGTGACTAGGGCAACATATTTGTGCCTGTATCATTGTCCTTTCCCAGCTGCCAGGAAGGCTGATGCTCCATGTTTGGGGGCTGGGTGCCCAGAGAGTTCTTACAGTTGCAGCCTGGTGTTTTCCTACAGCATTTAAATGTGGTCTGCACACATTCATGTGGGGATTGTAGTCAAACACCAATGACTTCCCAAGAGTTTCTTTTGTCAAATGACAGATGCTTCTGTTGTCACAGGGTGAAGTGACTGACCCAAACAGTTTCATGTACAACCTCACATCCCACTGTCAGGCGCCTGTTGGCCTTCAGTCTTTCCTTGCTCTATGTATTTATTTATTTATTGTAATTAGGAATTGTACTGCCGTGGAAGAAGCTTTGTGGTGCTATCAAAAGCATACAAGACATTGCACTCAGGTAAAGGTACAGATGCTCACTGTAGTCTCTTAGCATGAGAAATTCAAATCTCTTGTAAAGATGTGATGAAATACAGACAGACATTTTAATGCTTAACACTTTGGAGAGCTCATACAGTGCCATACAGTGACAGTATCTCAGAAGAGAATAAAATACTTAATAATCAAGTGCCTTGCAGCTGCAGGAGACTGATTCCCATGCTCCCTTGATGTCTTACAAGAGTTGGACTTGATGATCCTTGTGGGTCTCTTTTATGATTCTATCATACTTATGGAAAACCCTGAAGGACACTTTGCATCCAGGGATGACTTTGGCTTTGACACGAAGCTTGTTTTCTTCTAATAACAAGTCGAGTTCTTTCACTCGACGAATGGTCTTGTACATGACATTTGGCGGGAAAATCCCTGAGTCCCTTTTTTTATTTGGAGATCTCTCCCTCTTTTTCACTCTTTGCATCTCTCTCCCAGGCAGCTGGCAAGGCTGACTGCACAAAACTGACAGAGTTAATTAAAAATTGATAGCATAAAACTATTTTTCCCTCTTGTCTCATTAAGGAGTTTAATAAATAGCACTATGAACCTGAGGCTGTTTTTGCAGTAAGTGGGTTTAATTAGTGTTTAACATAGGCTAAAAGAGAGAATTTCAGAATCAATGCTGGGAAGTTAATGACATCATTGCCAGGTTGAAAGAATTTCTTCTGTCAAAAACAACCATAAAATTTGGAGACTTCTGGATTTGTTTCTTCTCTCTGTCTGTGGTCAGGAACTTTTAGTTTTCAGTTTACAGGAAGAATACTTCACCAATCCACCCTCCTTTCACAGTACTGCTTCTTCAAACTCTGCCTGGGCTGTTGGCATCCAGCTTTGTGCTTTCAGACATAGCCAGTGTCACCAGGAATAAAGACTGCAGAAATACTCCTGCCCTCATTTACTTTGCCTGTCTTCACAGCCCATTTCTCTACTGGAGGTGATGTGGATGAGGGGAAGATTTGGGGGCAAAGTGCTCTGACTGAGATTAGGAAAAAAAAAAAAAAAAATAAGACAGAAAGCAGCTGTACTGGTTCTTCTGGGCAAAGAGGGGTTAAACGTCAGAAGGCATGTTGTTATCAGTAGTGGCTGTATTATGAATATGTACAAGGCTTGGGCACCATGAACTATGTAAACAGTCACTTTAGGAGCTGTATTTTGAGCACTCACTGAGAAAAGATTAGATGTCAGGGGGAAGTTCTTTACTGACAGGGTGGTGAGGTGCCAAACAGGCTGCCCAGAGAGGTTGTAGATGCCCCATTCCTAGAGGTGCTCAAGGCCAGGTTGGATGGGGCCCTGGGCAATCTGATCTGGTAGTTGATCTGGTGGCTGGCAGTTCTGCCTGTGGTGGGGGGGTTGGAATTTGATGATCCTTGAGATCCCTTCCAACCCAAGGCATTCTGTGATTCTGTGAAGAGCAACCTGATGTGGTGAGGACTGTGGGGAGAAATGTAAGAGATAAGTTGGAGTGATCAGGTGGGAATCAGGCACAGAGAGATCAGCACATCCCATGTACAGGAAGAATTGCACAGGAAGATAGTAATAGTTTATATTGTCTTTATAGCACTCTTTTATAGATGTCAATGCAGCTCATATTCAGGTGATGGAATATCCTAGAGCTCAAAGACAGTTACTAGGAGCTGGACATGATGATCCTTACAGATCTCTCCTAAACTGGGTTGTTCTGATTGATACAATTCTACTTTAGTTTATCCATGAACAGGCAGAGCTGTTGGCTTGCCCACATTCCCACAGGTAGCAATGGCAAAACTTGGAGCAGCAGTCCTGAGTCCTCCCCTTCAGAAAGTACCTAATCCAAAGCACGCTGCACAACAAAGTTGGCTCACTTCCTTTCTCTCCTCTGGGTAAATGGATGCACTGGGATAGAGCAGAGGGAAGGTAAATCCCCAGACCAAATAAACTTCCAAGATCTCTTCTGCTTCACATTTATTTGTTTGTTTGTTTTTCCTTGTAGTTCTGTGAATACAGGTGGGAGGGAAGAGAGAGCAAGAGATGCTGGTGGTACGTAGAAGGGATGTACATAGATAAATGAGCCTGCAAATCCACATGAAGCTGGGAACCATGTAAGGTGACACTGCAGGACAGACAAAGCTGTCCTTAAGAGAACTTATTATTATTATTCTCTATAAACACTTAGATTTTCATTTCTGTGTGACAGTGAATTTGGGATACAATTACTTACAGTCAAAAATGGCCACCAGTGAGAAAGTCCCTATATGCAGGGAGAACAGGCACATATCATCTCCTTCCCAGTAGTTACTCATTAAATTGGAGATCTTTTTTCCTTTTTTTTTTTTTTTTTTTTTTCCCTAAAAGCAGGTGGAGAACTAAATAGCCAAATGCACATAGACGTCTGAGTTACTGATTAACTCCTGGATTTTGTAACCCGAGCAGTTCTTATGTTGGTTTACTAGGAGACCAAAACACAGAGCCCTGCCAAAAAGGTCTCAACCTTTAATTAAACACTTTACTGCTCTTGCAACACGCCTCTGCACTGGGACAGTTGGGACGGTACTGCCCTCTACTGATGGGAAGAGTTCAGACCTGTTTCAATGCCTGCAACGCTAGAGGATAGATGAGTCAAAAATAAAATCGAAAGAAATCCATGTGGGACAGGACAGGTTGAATGTAACCTCTTCCTCAGTGTGCTGGATGCCAGAGGCTGAAAGACAAGGAATGCTCCCCAGGCATCTGCTCCAGGGCATTCACTGCAGATGGGATGCTGGGCAACTGAGCCTTTGGCTAGAAACACCATGACTCATGGTCTAAGTTGATATCAGTGCTGAAAAGGGGAGACTTGGATATTTTGGGAGCGATCACACCTTGTAAAGCAATGCAGCAGGATGCCGAACAGGCTGATACTCATTTGTAAGGAAAAAGGACAAAGAGTGATTTCAGATGTCTTCTGCCTCTTCCACCTGAAGTTCTTCCTTCTGTTTGCTCTCCTGTTTGTTCCATCCAGTCTGGAGTGTTGCCTCAAAGTAATACTCCTGATGTCCCTCCTGATGTCACCTGTTATTGCAGCCTGTTGCTTGGTTTAACGCTGGTTGCCAGCTGTGGGTTGAGAAGCAGGGTAGTGATTTTCACTGCAATTAACATAATAGAATCATAGAACTGTTTGACTTGGAAGGGATCTTTAAAGGTCATCTAGTCCAGCTCCCCTGCAATGAACAGGGATATCTACATCTCAGTCAGGTTGCTCAGAGCCTGGTCCAGCCTGAGAGGTTCAGCCGAGAAGCCTCAGAAACTGGTTCTCCTTTACAATGGCTGGTACATTCTGAGCTCTTTTAGGCATCTGATGAAACCCCTCAAAGTGTGGTGTGAATGCAGTGGAACAGCTCTGTCTTGTGGTGCACAGGAAGTCCTCCTAAAGTTTAATAGTGGTTTTTTAACTAACATAGGTTGTGCTTAAAAAAAAATTACTCTGGCAATGAACTGATTCTGCAAATCTTTGTTTTACTCATAGGAGGAAATACTGAAGGCATGAGCAGGAACTCTTAGTATCATCAGTACGTATGGACACAGGCTTGCTGGATGAGCAGATGAAACCACCCTATGCTGGTGGGACCCAGGACCCCACAGACTGACTGTGGATGATGGATAGTGGTGAACTGAGCACAGGAGGTCCCCGTTGTCACCAGGGACATAGATCACCTGTGTCTCCAGGGTTAGAATCTACCCTGTGAATGGAATTTGAAAGAATGCAAGTCAGCTTTGGGCTTTATCTTACTTCTCAGTCTCTATTAATACTTAGATTCATAGAATCATTAAGGTTGGGAATGACCATAAAGAACATCTAGTCCAACCATGCACCCATCACCACTATGCCCACCAAACCATATCCTTTAATGTCACGTCTACACAATTCTTGAAAATTTCCAATGACAGTGATTCTGCCACCTGTTCTGAGAAGGAATTCTTCCTAATATCCCACTTGAACCTCTCCTGGCACAACCTGAGTCCATTCCCTCTTGTTCTGTTGCTGTTGTCTGGGAAAAAAAGGCTGACACCCACCCCATCACAGCCTCCTTTAAGGGAGTTGTAGAGCAATAATGTCACTCCTGGGCCTCCTCTTCTCTAAATCTTCTAAACTTCTAAATCCCAGTTCCCTCAGCTGCTCATCATAAGACTTGTGCTCCACATACATCCTTCACTTTGAAACACAGAACCACAGAATACACAAAGCTGGAAGGGACTCTCAAGGATCATCAAGTCCAACTCCTCGCTTCACACAGGACCACTCAAAAATGCAAACTTTATGTCTGGGAGTGTTGTCCAAATGCTTCTCAATACTAAGCAAAAAAACGACAGCTATTAAAAAATACCCACCCTTTGTCATCATTATTAGCTGTCAGAGAAGGCAAAAATGTGCATTGGCTGGGACCAGTTCATTCTGCTGCTTGACCTGCCTTCTCTGTGCTCAGCTATAATTTTTTTCTTTAACAGTTTCACAGTAAGGCTCTATTATTCAGGTCTCAGGCAAACAGCAGGGTGCACACTGAACAATAGCAAAGAGTTTGGCAGCACATAGGTTTCTCTCTGGTGCCAGAAAATCTTCTCTGATGGCCTCGAGTTCCTCTTCCCTCCACCTCCCTCTTCCAGAGGCTGACATCAGGGAAAGAGAAAATACAATTGAAAACCATCGGGAGTAATGTCCTGTTTATTTTCCTGCTAACTGAATTATTTTCAGGACATCTCAGAAATGGGAGCAGGGGTGTAGAGGAAAACCAGAACAAGCACATGCTGGAATTTCATTAGCTTTCAGCAGAGAAGAGATGATAATCAAGATCAAAATGCAGGTCGGGGACGGAATAAGTGGGGCTGTATGTCTTATGTCTTTGTTTACCGTTCTGGGATAAGATCATGAAAAGCTGGAGAGGTTTGTATGCTGGAAGCATGATGATGTAATCTGTTAATTATGGACCATAATTAACCTTGGGACCATATTCCAGTTCAGTTACTACTGGCTCCCATAGGTCCTTGGAACAACCAAGCCAGAGCAGTGCTAACTCAAGCAAGCACTTACTAGGAAAAAGAGAGGTCTGGGTTCTTTACAAGCAATGGCCACTGCAATTTGCCCTTGTTTTAAGTCCTTGTGGAACTACACAAAATGAGGGATAGAATCTGACAGCTCTTGGCTGCTGACAGGGTCAGGTTTGCTCCCTCTGTTTTTCATTTCTCCTCCTTCAGTCCTGCTGTCTTGCACATATTTGGCTTTACCTGGATAGGAAGGAGAAAAAATAATCTTCAAAGTGATAGAGAAGCTGAGGCTATACCAAGTGCTGTAAAACATAGTTTTCTTTTTGTATATATATATTTCATTATTTCGTTGTTATTGTTGTGGCAGTGGTGTTTTATCTCGTTGATCTTTAGGATCCCTTCCAACTCAAGCCATTCTATAATTCTATGATTCTATGACACTTTGACTGCCCAGCTCTTCTCATGGTCAGTGAAGTCTTTGTGAATAAGCAGGTTCTTCTAGTCCAAATGACGTGAATGTCAGAGATTCTTAGTCCTCCAGGCTTTCAGTCAGTCCTCAGCAGCTCAAATGACTTTTTAGTTCTATGCAAGTCAAAAGAAATTATACCCACAAACCAAGGTATGGGGTGAGGAAAATGGTAAACAAGTCATGATTTGCTACATGGGAAATGGGTTGTTGAACATACTGTTTCTCTCTGCATGGCCTCTGGACCATCTCTGTCCGCTTCCGTGTGGGAGATGTGCCTCCTCTGGTAACCACAACCTTGGAGTAACAGGTTACGCTGTTCTCACTGCTCTAATTGCAGCTCCCATCTCTCCAATTGCAGCCGTTGTAGATCGATAACAAATTGATGAGCAAGAGTCTTTCCTGAGGCTACTGCATAGAGCAAGCGGCAGGGAATGGAGCAGGGTATTTTCCAGCTTTCAGTTCACTATCTCCTCTCAAGTCAGGGTCAGCAATAAGACAGCTTGCAGGTCTAACCATGCAGCCTGGGTACGATTGGCTTTCTGGGCTGTGAGAGCACATTGCTGGCTCATGTCCAGCTTAAACATGCACCAATACCACCAAGTGCTTTTCAACAGGGCTATGCCCCATTCTTTCACCCCCCAGCTTGTATTGGTAGTGGGCGTTGCTACAACCCACGTGCAAGACCTTGCATTTGGCTTTGTGGTATTTGGCTCATGAAGTTCTCCAAGGCCCACTACTCAAGTCTGTCTAGGTTTCTCTGGATGGCATCTTGTCTCTTGGACATGTTGGCCATATCCCACAGCTTGGTGTCATCTGCAAACTTGCTGAGGGTGCACTCGGTCCCACTGTCAATGACACAGATGAAGATATTAAACAGAATCAGTACTGTATCATTTCAGTACTATGTTTAATCCATGCACCGTATCTTCCCTTTCTCATTCCCATTTTGTTAGGGTCTGAGTTCACAGAGTCTTTTTTCTCCACAATTTGCAGCATAAATTACTTGCTATTGTTCCAGTCCAGTCTCCAGTGGAAAAACAAACACACACGGGCTTTGATTGTCATCTCTTATGCTAGTATAGAAGAGGAGAAATGCAAAACCTGATCTCTGAGCCAAATCTAGCAGAAACTGGTTGACACCTGCTGTGCTGGGGGGAGAAATGGTGCTGGTGACGGCAAGAAACATAGGGAGACTTCACCTGCCTGCTGCAGAGTGGCCTTTTCCATTGCTCTGGAGTGCTCAGGATTGGACTGTGTTGGGCCCATACTTATAAACAAAACAAAGCACAGACTAAGGCTCTGTCGCACGGATGCTCCTGTTGTTCAGTCAGTTCTAGTAGGGGACAACCAGCTCTGATTCCAGGCGTACAGCCATAGGATCTTAGAATTGTCTGAGTTGGAAGGTATCACAAAAGGTCATCTAGTCCAATTCTCCTGCAATGAACAGGGACACCTACAGGTAAAGCAGGTTGCTCACAGCTCCATCCAGCCTGACTTTGAGTATCTCCAGGAATGGGGCATCCACCAATCTTTGGGCAAGCTGTTCCAGTGCTTCACTACCTTTATTGCAAAAACCTTTTCCTCATTTCCAATCAAAATTTCCCCTCTTTTGGGTTGAAATCATTTCCCTTTGTCATAGCAGTGCCCAGGGACTGAGCCACCAGGCAGTATTCGGTGGCACTGACTGCATCAGCAACAGGGGGATTCTGTGAGCTGTTCTGTTTGCTGGCACAGGCATTTCCCTCAGTGCTAATCCAAACCCACTAAAGAAAATGCAAAGATTTCCAAGAGATTTCAGCAGATTCCGTGCCATGTTCTAAAATGAATTCAGGCCAACACAGGATCAGACCAAGTTCACATAAGCAGCTTTAGCCTGATGTCAGTGGAGATGCTGATAGGAATTTTCAATAGAAGGGCTTGAATGGCAGGGTGCTTATTTCCTGAAGGCAAAGTATTCATGTCATATATCAGCTCTAAGAATCTGTAACTGTGAGAAGGACACGGTCCAGCCAAGGTAAGATTTAGAAATGTCTTCTGGATAATTTTTAATGCCTGCTCTGCAGAGCAGGAGTGACTTATTGTAGCATGAAATCTGTGGAGCCTGTGCTTAAAGCAGCCTTCTGCACTCCTTCACAAATAAGGATTCTTTCAAAAGGGAATAAGACCTTAGAAATAATTAACTTTCCCAAGGAAGATTTTTCACTTTGCCTCAGTGCCTTTTGCCCTATTGTAAAAGCAGGTACTTGATATTTTCTTATAGCTTTTAAAGCTCTTCCAAAACTCCTAAAAATCTGGGAGAAAACCAGGATTGGGACGACATATTAAAAACAAACAAAACTCACACGGAATAAGTATACATCAGGCATTACATAAATGTATGAATATGACTTAGAGTGTGTCTATATTACAGAAACTCCAGGACACATCTGCTTTGACACTGAGATAGAAAATAATTTTTTACTCTATCATTTTATGGCCAACCTGTTGACCTGCTGCATGTCATATACATGATATGAGTTTTAGGAACATCTTAAGAGCCAGCAAAATGTTTGACCAGCAGACAGGTTTTGCTGGATGCTTGAACAGATCAAAACTGATGCTAAGCACTATACAGAGGAGTGATAAAAGACAAGCTCAAAGGGATGAATGGAGAGGATGCCAGGGCATGACACTTCCCAGGATAGATGCTCTTACACTTGCACAGACAGAGACTGATAAGAATTAGTGTGATCACCAGAAGAGCCATTGGTGAACCCAAGGCAGGAGTCAGGAGCTCTGGGTCCTTGTGGGTGCTCTGCCAAGTGGGCCATGCTGCTCCCCCTGGTGCTCCCTGATCCCTTGACTTTAGGGCACAGCTAGGGCCAGATAGGACTTTAGCCTTCACTGAGCCCAGCTAATTAATTTGTGACACTGATTGATTTTTGCAATATATTTGCCTCTCATTTGACATGCAGCCACTATGACTGAGAACAAAAAGATCCCAAACCACACAAGTTGATTATATTGGTAGCATAGCATACAAGCCTTGTTAGAAAGAAGCGAGCTGCCCTTATGGTCCACAGAAGGCATTTTCATCTGCTATAACTGAAGTCTTTTAGGTCTCCAATTAAAAAGATTTGAGCGTTGCTACATCTCCAGGAATGCCTAATATCTGCCCATGGTCAGGAAATTAAATTTCAGAGGCAAAATAATTTCCTTTTTTTTGCAGTGATGATCCTTTCTAAAGACTCATTATGAAAGACAACAAATGCATTACTGAGTGTGTTGTCCCCTCTCAATGCATAAAAGAAAACACTGCACAGACAACAGTGCTGATATGAACCTTTGCAGTGTGGAGCCTTGCAGGACTCCTCCCTGTACCATTCCCCTGTCCCTTTCATTGCCAGTGTGCTCCTGCATTCAGTTCTCAGACAGACCACAGACCAAAAAGATAAATCTATTAAGTGAATCACAGCCTCGGTGCTACGAGTGAGCTGTTCTCTCCAGAAGCCACTCTGCTACTCCTGGGAATGGAAAAATAGCACTCTCTAGTGGGGAAATAAAACAATTTACTGGAAAACAAATCACTGTGTGCTGTGGAACGCTCCATAGGAAAACAGCTGTTGCTTCATATCTCTACCCAAAGTTTCTGCTATCTCCTCTGTACATGTCTGGTCACTTACTGCCTCCATTTAGCCAAGGATGAAGATAGTACCTCCTGGACTGTCCCATCTGCTGCCTTCCAGCTTTGGCTGATTTCTTTTTCAGGTACCAGAACTGGGTCTTCTCCCTTGGGCTTGCTCTTGGCACATCATACACATGCCTCTGCCAGTGTATGGACAGGGCAAAGGGAGAACAGATGGACCAGTGAAGATGATGTCAGGGTGTCCCCTTAGCACAGCAATGCGAGATCTCCTTTCCTCTCTTTCCCTTTCACCATCACCCCGTGGAAAACTCCCACTTCATTAAGATGGAGAACTCATTACAAGCTAAAGTGAGATGCTAATCAGATATTAGCTGTAACCATTAATGAAAGAGCTAATGAGGTGCTGAGATTTCCATCTCTGGCTGAAATGAGTTAATCACATCTCACTGCTCAGAGACTAATTAATCTGCATGCATGCTCAAGTTTCCCATTCCTTTGTTTATGATAGGAAATAAAACCAACATTCTATCTTTATTAACTTATGCCATTGGATCTCCCTGCTAATCTATGAAGTCATGCAGCTATGGGCCAGGCTTGCAAACAGTGACCAGCTGTGAATTCCTTTGGTTCCTAAGGAATAGCATCTGTGAGGAATGCTATCACTGCTGCAGCGGGCACACTTTTAGGGAAGGAGGTATTGGACCAGTACAGGGTGGGAAGCAAATGTCCCACACACACTCACACTGAACAGTGATTTCTTGTTGCCCCTGGCTTTTGAAAATGCTGGTTTAAAAATCATTCCAGCTCTCACAGTAACAAGAATTAAATTGCCACCAGTGATTTCACTGCAACTTCCATATTGCTGAACAGAAGCCCTTCAGCAAAGAGCATACAGTGTGCCCCTGGTTGCACTCCTCCTGACGATACTCCCAGTTCTTTCCAGTTTGGATCATGTCATTCTTGCTGGTGATGAGCAGTTATTTCACCTGATTCCAGATGGTTATCTGTGGGATAAGTTTTCTCTCTATTGCTCTTTCTGTTCTCTCGTACATCTTGCTGTGAGGACGGAGCAGATGTGTGGATGCTTGTCTGCTGCCTGCAGTCAACCTCCAACAACACGCACCGCCCAAAAGCCATGAGCAATCTAATTCTCTCCTGGCCTACTAACTTTGTCTGACCAAACAAATAGTTAAAGCATTTTTGTTTCTGAAGGTTTTCTTGCAGTTCTGCAGGCTAAATATAGCCTGTCTTGACCTTCCATTTATTTCTATTTCCCTGTCTACCTATTCAAAGTGAACCCTCAATGGCATGGCCTGTCAGCCACAGACAACTCTCCAAAATCCCCAGTGATGATCCATTGGTCATCAGCCACTCCCATGACTGTGACTCCACAGCCAGAAACTCAGTGCTTCGTCAGCCTCCTGGGGCCCTTGCTCACCCATACACACCCTCTGATGATGTCTGAGCATGAGGATGGGCTCTAACAAGCCCTCCAACACCCAAAGGAGAAACAGGATCAGAACACCACAAAAATAGATGGGGAGAAGCTGCTTTAAGTGTTCCTTGATGTAAAACCTGATGTTGGCACTTGGCTTGGACTTCACGGGAGGAGCACTGTGAAACTGTGGGATGTAGCATTGGTGGCATAGGGCAGGATGATTTTCTGGCTGCTTTAGTGTCTGGGTAGACAGGGAGGCAGCTGACAGCACAGCAATGGGCCTGCTACGTGACATTGGAATATCTGATGATGTGGAAAAAGTAACAGCTCTAGGAAATGTTCTTAGTAGGAGCGTTACTGTCACAGGTCCAGCCAAATTCCTGTACAGATATATTTATAATCTGCCAGCCAAATGTTGCCTTAGAAACTAAGGAGTAAAACAGCATGCAATATATCCTACAGGAGAAAATGAATCTGAAAACACAGAGATTTACCTCTGCCTGAAATAACCCAACCTTGGAGAACTTTCCACTGAGGGAACCACGTTTTATTTCACATTGCCTGAAGATAAGAAAACATAATGAGATCTGCTCACTGACAGTCTATAGGAGACACAAGTGAGAAGACATTTTAAAGGTTGCAAGAGAGTTCTCCTCCTTTTCATTGCTTTAATTGCTGTCCTGAATGTGAGCCATTAGAGGAACCCATGCCATGAACTGAAGCCATATCATGTCTTTGTGGGTAGCTGTTTCTTCAGTTGATTGTATAAACAAAAGCCTTGGTCCAACTCCTGCAGTTGGTCCATCTGTCTAGATGTTTTGTTGCTGCTACCTATCTTACTGTTCTCTGGAGTCTTTAGATTGCATTCTTAGATGAATTATTCTCCATACAGAATCACCTTAGGCCTGGAATCTACATTTCAGAGTACTTCTTGTGAGTGGATATGAAGCACAGTTTTGAATGGCAAGCTGTTTTAATTTGCTTTGCTGAGTATGACAGGGAGGAAGGCTGAGAGAGCTGGGACTTTACCATTGCAATTTTTTGCTTAAAAGCTCCCAATACCATTAAAGTTTGAAGAACAGTGACATAAGGAAGCACTTAGGGTTAAAACTCTTGAAACTTTATGCTGGTGTTGGTGGGCTTCATGTGGGCTTAGAGGCTGGCCAACCTCTAATCTCTGTAACTGCAGCATCAACCTTTGGCATGATATGTGGCCAAGTTAAGTAAGAACCACAGGCAAAAGGTTTTGGTATCACATTTAGGTTGAGAGCCTAGCTATCATGTGATGGCTGTAAGACCTTCTGCTAAGTAACAGCCTATTCCGTAAGTGACTGTGGGGACAGCTGGAGAGGACAAATTAGTGAGAGTTACTGAAGGTCCAGTAGGACTGGGATCAGATGGATGTAAGACCTAGAGATACCTAAAGGAGATTGAGAAGGGAACTCTACCCACAAGTCAGAGTGGGAGGCCCAAATGCAGCTTCTTGCACGTTAGGAAGCCATT
The DNA here is from genome assembly GCF_054131305.1 of Coturnix japonica. NCBI lineage: Eukaryota > Metazoa > Chordata > Aves > Galliformes > Phasianidae > Coturnix > Coturnix japonica. Next base: position 6,944,522 of record NC_140664.1, on the reverse strand, counting down.
TATGGGGATTTAGGACTGGGAATACTGAACTTGCTGAAGAATGTGAGAACCTTCAGTACAAAACCCTGAAGTTTTGCGGTTTTAAACTTTCCTCTGGGAGTGAGGAACGATTTGCAGACATCATGATTGTGATGGTTTCCTTCACGGGAGAAGGAAGTTGTGTCATGAGAAGGAACATGGAATGCTTCATTGCACCGTTATGGGTCAGAGGAGGTCCTAGGGGTTGATGGAGATACTGTGGGAAAAAGATAAGAGTGGACAAACACCTCTGACTTGATAACAGTAAAAAAATTTATTTTGATTCATATCATACTGAAAAATTAAATAAATAAAACGTCAAAGAATGATTGAGACTCCCCACCATCACAGCAAACAAAACAAAACAAAATGATTATCATAATCAATTATGTAGTCAGAAAAAGTAGGAAGAAAATGTGTTCACGAGAGGAAAAAAAAGTGCTCGAGACATTTGGCTTTGGTTATACGACACACACTCAAGGAGTGCTTCAGGGAATTCTCAAGGGTGGTAAACACAGCTGAAGAGTTTGATGCCTTGACGTGTTGATTTAGCAACTTGCTGTTCTTTTAAACAAAATAAAACCAGAAAATGTATAGCTGGAAGACAGACAGTCTTCCACTCATCGTGGGAATGAATTCTTCCTTCAGCATCACTTGTTGGTACCTCCTTATTCCCAAGGCATTTGAATGATGAGCAGTCAGTCACATAAAGGAGTGCGTAAAAAGTTCCTTTGGAACAGAAATGCAATGGTGTGGACTATCCTTCATCCTACAGCTTGTAAGGTCTACCCTCTGCTCTCCTCCTGCTCTGAAAAATGGACCTCAGTGGTACACAGTTACGACTTGCTGTTGGAAAGAAAAATGCCAACTGTAGCTTCTCACATGAAGACTTTAAATCTATCCAGAACAATATGAGCCAAGAGCTTTGTATGTGCTGTCAGAAGCAGAATATTCAGGGAAAGTTGGAAATTTGATTTGAATAGCATCAGGAAACTTTTAAAATACAGGCTAGAATGTAGCTGTTGTTTTCTTTTACATTGTTTTTCTTGACTGCAAGCTGCCACTTGCAAAAAATCAATGGGAAATGGTAACGAGCCACAACTCTCTTCCCCATCTTTCTGAAAATGACTGGAACAGCAATGAAATGTTCCCATTACTGGCATCTGAGAGAAGAAATCAGCGAGAAAATAAACTGTAATATTTCAAACTAATGTTTTTTTAAAAAATATCTCCAAAATCCAGTCAGAGGGTGAAGATACTGCTGGAGTCTTCCATAGAGATTTCTTCCTCTTAAAGTTTCTTTGCTTGACTAATATTAATGCGACATCTTCCCAGAAGTATATTGATTAGCAATTTAAATAGTGTGGTTAAATCAATCAAACAAACAAGATTCAGGTAGAAATGTGAAGCATGTTGAATTTGCTCCGCTTGTGACATGAGGGTGAGTAGTTGTGATGGCCAACATGCTGGGAAGAGGCTTCTCGACATGAGGATCACAAACAGGCCTCATAATGAAGATTTGAAAATCCAGCCCTTTCCATATTGCTGAACGGAAGAGTTATATGTGTACATCAAAGACAGTTTAGTTCCTCGTATACATGTTTGGCATCCATGTCTCTTTTCATGCTATAAGTCCAGTTATACTCATGTGGGTAAAGCAGTTCATCTTGGTGAGACACGTATATTCCACCTGACTGTGTCATTATGCAATGAACTGCTGTCTTGGAGGGGAGCACGCTATTAAAAGCTGGTCAGGGGGACAAATCTTGGACTGAAACACATCACTGGTTGCAGAGCCAGGCCTTCACTGAGCTCACATCAAAATGCCTATCCACTAGGACGTGCTGTCACAACTGGTGCATGAAAGACAGGTCACTTAGATGACAATTTCTGAATTACCTCAAATCCCAACCACTGTAATCCATTAGAAATGAAAGATGCCATTTTTTTTCCAGGCCTGATCTAACATCCCTTGAAGTCTGTGGCAAGAACTCCATTGGCTTCACCAGAGCTGAAAACTGGTCAACAATCCATAAATTCTCTTTTCATTATATTAGGAAGCAAAGCCCACAGTCCTCTACTCTTGAGTACCTGAACTTCATTCTTGGACTCTTTGAATCCAGACAAATCTGCAGATGTAAAATCTCCACTGTCACATCTCTCCTCTCCTTGTCTAGAAGCTCTGCCAATAACGCATTCATTCCTCCTGCAATGCACATAAAGTCTGGCTTACAGTGTAGGATCAGTTTGCGTAGATTGAGTCTTCATAGATGCTGCTACCGTGCAAGGGATTCATCACTACCATGTCACTGTCTTGTATTCCAACCCATGCTATTTCTTCCATTTCCAATGTAGATGTTGTAAAGAGATACCACTTTCTATATTTGTAAAAAAATAAGAGGAAAAGATTCCTTGGAACATTTGGATATTTTTCCATAAAAAAAGGTAAAAGCTACCTTTAAAAATTAGCCTTGCTTGTGTTTGCTTAAGTACAATATAGGAGCTATTATTCTTCATTTCAACTACAAAAGTATACTGCTTGGAGGCTACACTTTGGTTAATTTCCCTCCCCTTCATTAAAAAAAAAAAAAAGAAAAAAAATACCATTTGTCACCGTTAAAAAAAATCACACCTGTTGCACAACTATAAAAGGCACGTGTAAACCACTGAAAGAGACAACAGTCCACTTTCCAACCTTGAACCAATTAAATAAAAATAAGCATTCTGGAGTAATTTCCACCAAAAAAAAAAAAAAAAGAAAGTTATATATAACCAAACAAGACAATTAAATGAGCTAAAAAGGCCTTTGTTTCTTTTTCTTTTTCTTTTTCTTTTTCTTTTTCTTTTTCTTTTTCTTTTTCTTTTTCTTTTTCTTTTTCTTTTTCTTTTTTCTTCTTCTCTTTAATCTTTTTCTTTTCTTTTCTTTTCTTTTCTTTTCTTTTCTTTTCTTTTCTTTTCTTTTCTTTTCTTTTCTTTTCTTTTCTTTTCTTTTCTTTTCTTTTCTTTTCTTTTCTTTTTCCTAGAGTTTTCAGTATTTTTTTTCTTAATATGGCTGTATAGGAATCAATAATAAATAAGTAACAATCACAGGTGATTTGATTTGTATTTTCCAGATGCCATCAATGAAGAATGTGGCAATGGCAGAAATAGTTACTACTCCAGGCAACTTCATCACGTTTTTGCTTTGTAGTGCATAAAACCAGAAGTAACAGAGGAAACAGAAGAGAATTCAAAAAGAAGATTAACAGCAGAACTGAATTCATTTCTTTGAGGTAATCCTTACTATGACGTTCAGAGCTACTCTAGTAAGCGTCAAATCCCAGAAGACATTTTCCATGTTCTTCAAGGATTTCTTGCCTTAGTCAAGGAAAAAATGGACATACAAACAGCAGTTCCTGTGCCCAGGTTTACCTGAATTGCAACAGGTAGAGCCTAAGGAGTAAGTCAGGATGTCATTTATTCCCACAACTGATTGGTAGTTCCCAGCTATCTGTAGATAGCAAATCAAGAGCAGCATAGAAGCTGGTCCTTGGCCAAGCTCCCTCTGGTGAGCATTGCAGCAGTGTGACACTCTGAATCCACTCCAGATTCACACCTTCAAACCTGGCTGGCATCCAGATCATCTTCACTGAGCTTTGTACTGCTGCATGTTGGAAATTGCAGCCCCTGCTTGTCCCTGTGGCTAGGGTCATCTGCCCTTGAAAAATTTTATTTTTTCAATGGAGGCAAGAGTCAAAGTTACATTGGACTCAAAATCCCCATCATGGACACCTGTCTTTCGAAAAGCCCCAGCTGAAGCATTATTTTCCCAGTAGTGATGCCAGTGTCCTTTGCTGTTTGCTCCAAAACCATAAACATTCACCTAGAAAATAAGAGAGAACTACTGTTACGGCATGGAAAGCAATCGGTCATCTGAAATATTGAAAGCTTTCTCTTGATTATCAGTACATCTACAGACATCACCACCTGATGACATCACTGTTATACAAAGCTATTCCACTGACTGAGATGGTGCCACCACAGGATAATAGGCCAAGGCCTAAACAAGGCACATTACACCCTACACTATGCTGAGAACTACCATACTCAGACAGAAAAAGACATCTGAAGGCATGACTTCTTGTTTAGTGAAATGGAAAATACATTCCTGTTCCCTAAGCATGAGGTCAGCCACCTAGGTTGAGAATCTCCTGTGTATCAGATACAGGACACAAAAAGTAGAACAATCTTCTTTTTCTTCCTGGTCTTCCAAATAATGACCTCTGCCAAGCCCTGCAATCACTTCTGATCCAGTGTCAGATGGGTATTAAGCTTTTTGTGTGTGTATACTCCTGTACTCCTGTGGGCTCTCCTCTCCCAGCTGCTCACTTATCAATTGCTATTCCTGTCTCCTCTGGTGATAAGTTCAAACATCATGGTTGACTTTAATGTAAACTAGGTGTGGTGATATGGCATGAGTCATGGCCCATCAAACAAGCATTCTAATCTGGCCACACCTGGACTCACTGAAATACGAGTGTCTTTACACTATTTATGTCAATGCTTTGCTCATTGCCTGCTTGACCGAAACCAGTCTCCACCCAACTTGCCCATTCTATCTGCCTTGCCATGGTACAGTTTCTGCCAGTGTCATTAGCTCCCACTCTTCTGGAGTGTTACCTGGAGGTACAGGGCATGTTCAGGGCACTGTCAATGTCTCTGAGTGCCTGAAGTCAGGCAATATACTCCAGGCTTCCACTGACGAGATGGATATGCAACTAATTGTAGATATAGACACAATCCATATTTGTACATCTTTTAATTCCAAATGGACTACCAACTTTTATGCTCAGTTAAATTTCTCTGAAATGCATTTTAAACTCCATCAGTCACTGACATTAAAAGAAACAGTGACTGTCACTTGAGCATATCTGAATGCTACTGAGGACTTTGGATCTGTCTGAAGAAGCAAAAGGCACAGAAGGTGGCAAGAAAAGGCCAGGGCATGATTCTGGCAGCTCACTGTGGTACACCTTATGTAAAACCCACATATCCACATGTAGCCAGACTTTACCTCATCGCATACATGGAGTGCAAATATCACAGAAAGAAGGCCTGTAGAAGGGTATCTCCCATGATTCTGAAGCCAGTTTTCATAGACATATTTGATGAAAGATGGATTGTAAATCAGGATCTAGACAAAATTGGAGAGATGGATTCATTATTAAAACACCTTTGGGAAAAAAACAAAAAAAAAACTGCAGCATTTCATCCGTAAGTGACACTGGGGTAAGGAAGTATGACAGAAAGGAATAATAGGCATTCTTTAAGGACAAGTGAAAGAGAAACATAAAGTCCCATAGTTAAACTTATTACATATTTTCCACATGCAATTACACGTGTCTATTCTTTCTTCAGACTCAGTACCCCACTTGATCACACTAACATATAGCCCAAGTAATTCCTCCTGAAACCAATGGGTACAAGACTGTGCAAGAAAAAGAAAACTACACATTCAACTTCCCCTGCAGCATCCTGCCATAGTGAAGGTGAGCTCTGGGGAGTCTGGGGCCTGAGCAAAGCAAATGTAAGATACCGTGCTGTATTTGGAGGCTGTATGAGCAACTACATCTTCTGCAACACATGCCGTGTCTTGGTGTCTATATTTATAGGTCAAAGCAAATCTGAGGGTCAGGTATAAACTACCAAGAAACCTATCAGGGAGCATCAGCTGCATTTCTCCTATTTCCCAAACATGTTATTTTTCTATTTTTTTTTCTTTTTTCTTTTTTTTTTTTTTTTTTTTTTTAGCAAGACATACATCAGCCTTTGTTGTCTCCTGGGGAAATTCTGGGGTCATCTAATGGAAATAGCAATTTAGAACAGACAAGATAGAATAGTGATTCCAGGGACTGGTGGGAGCCTTTGTTTTCAACCTTCTTGCACTGAATCAGGAAGACAGAGGCTTTTCTCACCATGCTGCGTTTGGAATTAGAGTGACAGTGTTTCAGTGCTATCTGGTTAGCTGCAGGGCTTTTTCTTTTACAGAGTCAGGGGTTAATTGCTGATATTTTATCTGTGTGTAATTGCTTCTCGAATGGTGCTTAGGATCACACAGTGTGGGAGAAAATACATCCTTCTTGTCTCTCTTGTTTGGGAAACTGTTGAATATCCCCAGCCAAGGGCTAGGCTAGTGCTACACAGTTGTGACACCACTTTAACAACCTCCCAAAGTCTAATGCACAAGGGTTTTGAAGAAGTTAATGTGTCCATCATCACAGGTAGAAGTGAGCTGGATGATTATTTAATACCACATATAGGAACATAGTTGAAGTAGAGTGACATAAACTGATAGTGGTTAAAAAGGCCTCATCTGAAATCTTTAGTGAATGACCAAATCCAACGGTGAATGAAGGATGCACTTTAATTTGCGACCGTAATTCTCTGTGACTGACAACATACTGTGCCAGTCCTTGTGATATTAACACATGGGAGATACAGCTTTTGCTTGTCCGAGTCTTGCAAAAAGTGTATTTTGGCCACTACTTTTATGGATGTTAAACACTTCCTTGGATTCTTGCAGCCTCTTGAAGAGGCAAATGATCTACAGATGGACCAGAAGAACAAATTATCAGACAAGCACTGCTCACCTTTTCTTTCTTCACTTTGATTTTCCTTGGAACAGGAACATATGTGCTGTTAAAAGAAAAAATAAGCAACAACAACCAGCATTAGTGAAAACCCAGCACATTATAAAAGTCATTTATTTCCAAAGAGAGAACATAAAGTAATACATTCAAATAGTTTGAAGGCAACAAATTCAGCAAGTGGTTGGAAAATGAGGCTGCAATTAAGTACTAGAGCATGAAAAAAAAATAAATCTGAGCTTGTTTTGAAGCAGGGTTTATAGAAAGACATTCCTTTTTTGTCATTTTCAAGGTAATTATTGACATTAGAACACCAAGGATGTAGTGGACCATATACTACACAGCTACTATGACACAGAGATTATGACTTTTAATTCTTGGACCATTACTTTTGCAGCTTTTGCACGCTGGTAACAGTTCTACGTTTAATTTCATGGCAGAAATAACGTTCACCACCAGGGGGAGACCCTTCCCCTCCCAATACTTGTAGCTGCTGCACTATTTTCAGAGTAGGTGGTAGCAGAGTTCATTTCTGCAGTTATGTGCAACTCAGGCATCCCAATACACAGCCCCTCACGACAAGGCTATCCCCTGCCTCCCAGGGGGATGCAGATCGTTGCCAGCAGTTCCCCAGTGTAAACCTTTCGGATCATATCTTATGACTGGCTTGAAATCACGAGTCATGTCTCGGAACAAAAAAGTCTTTTCTGCTCTGTGTCCCATGAACAGCACATGCTGAGACTGCAAAGCTCATCACGAGTGCTGAAAAAAAATCTCCCCAAGGTTGTGTCAAGTGAAAAAAATCTGCTGAACTGGCCTTCTAATAGGAGTGCATCTCAAAACAGGCCCTGTATACTTTACTGCACAGAGGCTGTGAGCCTTCCATTAGCATCATCTAAACATTTATGTGTGATTTTTGGTAATCCAGTCCTCATTTCCTTAACTACTTTTGGGCACCCTGACCTGAGATGTCTACTCTGGGCTGGATGTAATAGGAGAAGGAACAGGTGGGTAGCTGTCCCTACAGGTATGACACAAGACATATACAGGGTTTGTCAGTGCTAATGGAGCAAGGGACACTTATGCAGACTTCTCTGTCTGCTGTCAGCAAATCCGCCCCTGCACCTGTTTCCGTGCCTGCCTCTGATCGTGAAAAGCAAACTTCACAAGCCCTTCTGTGGTTAAGAGGACAGAAAGGACTTCCTTGTTGATAAAATCTCACTATTGCATAAATAGTCGGTCTTTTCCAGAAAGATGACAGTGATGTAGAGCAAACAAGGAGACCATATTTCATAGGCATGTGGCCAGGTCCAGTTCAAGTGTTTAAGATAACATTGGCAGACAGCTCTAATCCACCCTCAACACTCCCTTAGTTCCTGTCACTTGATGTCAGTCTTCTTTATTATGGGATATGGTTTTTTTAGAAGCAATACCCAAGTCCTGATGCAAAATCTCCTACAACTGTCTAGAGTACTGGCACATTGCTCGAAGCCAAATGGAGACCCCAACTGTTAAACTTATATAAAATCTGCGCTGCTAAGCAGCAAGAATGCTTGTGGTCTTTTAGCAAATAGATCAGTTCTAGAGATCCACACTGTCATAGGACATCCACCTATCAAGTGGTAGAAGTCTGAAAGAATCAATAAGCCATCAATTATAGGAGTACCTTTCATTTGGCTTTTAATTTGGACAGTTAAAAAAGAAGTATGAAATACAATAATAGTAATAATAATAATAATAATAAAAATAATAATAATAATAATAATAATAATAATAATAATAATAATAATAATAATAATAATAATAATAATAATAATAATATAATCTGGGGGTTGGTGGCCCTGCCCATGGCAGGGGGGTTGGAACCTGGTGATCCTTGGGGGTCCATTCCAACCCAAGCCATTCTATGATTCTCTGCTGGCAGGTGAATAAGCTAACTCACAGATTTGAGTCTTAGGAGTTTATCATTTCATTTGAATAGAACACCAAAAATAAAACACAGCATAAAAGTCAAACCAACAGCAATGCCTACCTTTTTTAAGTATGAGTGCTGTTAGCCCAACCTTGGTTGATACTATACAGCCCATGTGAAACACATAATGTCCGCACACATGGAGTGAGAAGTTGAACACTTCTCTTTCAAAACATCAAATCTCAGATGGGTTTTATTTTTATTTGATCCTCTCTCTTCCACCAATGCATATGCATCCTCAGAGGTTTACACCATTAGTCTAAAATCCCGTTTAATGTATTATTATGATTTCTGTGCTTATGATTTTCTGGTTTTATTATCCAGCATGTGCCAACTGATTGTGCAATTACCCTGCTACAAGTGTGGCAAAAATCTTAAAACACTGTTATTTCTTCCATGTGGTAAATACATACTGATTTACACCAGCTGCTTACCAAGCCTATTACCACAATCTGATTATAAATATATATCCTGCAACTTACTAAGCAGAGATATTTTTCCCTTAATGTGCTGATTTCTAATTCCTATTATTGACTTGTAGTTAACCAATTATCTGTTCCAGCCAGGCTAAGGCTCACTCAACTTTTACCATTAACTGCAACCCATTTGCTGTGACCTATGAAAGGTAAATACTCCACAGAACATAGGAACGGCTTTGCAGTTTGGGCACAGAGCAGTGACAGTGATGGAAACATGGATGGGTGATGCCAGCAGAAACTGATGATGGGTTGATGGTTGGACTAGATGTAGTATTCTTTTCCACCCTTAATGATTCAGTGACTACAAACTGGCCCCCAGCAAGCTCCTCTTCCTAGCACAGACATATATTTGACAAAGATGCAGCAAGGGGCTTCATTCAAAGGCCACCAAAAACAGCTGGGAGCCTTCCATTCCTTCCTGATAGAGTTTAGATCCAGGCTTTTCAGCCTTTTTTATCAATATAGCTTATGAAATAAAAGAATTAAGCCTTGCATAAAAGGTCAGTGATATTTCTTAGCTGATTTTCTAAGTGGGCTGATTTATCTGAGTTATGACTGTCTTCTGAAAATGGATTTTTCTGAGGCAACTTATGACTGGATATATTAAGTGCTGGTGACAAGAAAGAAAAAAAAAGCCAAAAAGAAATGAAGAAACATTTATTACTAATTAAGAGAATCTTAACAAAAAGTTAAACAAAAAGCTAATAAAAAAATCATTTGCTAAGAGAAAAACTATAAAAGAATTAAAACTCTATTTATTGTCACATCAAAAAGTTTTCCTTAGAAATGCAAAGGAGGTTTAATCCCAAGTCAAGAGGAACAAATTTCTTGCACATTTTTCATCTTCTGAGACTCTGAGATTGGGACAAAGGTTGAAATGTCTTAAAATATTTCTTAGAATTAAACCATCTGACCTGCTCTTGCTGTCTGTGTGTAGCAGTCCTACAAGGTTGAGCCTTTACAGCCAGCAGACAGCTTTATGCACAATACAAATATCACTTAGTTCATTCTCTGGATTAGGAGAAGTCATTTTATGGGAGGAGAGAATCTGCTAGCAAGCATCCAGAAGAAACATAGATTTGTTTATATTTCTAATTCTAGTGCTGCCAAAAATGCACTTCAATCTGAAAGTACTCATAAGGAAGAAACAGAGAACAAATATCATTGTGGCACATTATTGCCAGGTAAAATTTGCTAATTTAAGGCCATGTCACACAAGTACCACACGAAACAATGTTGGTCTCCTCTACATGGCTGTCAGTCATGAGGTGCCACTCTATCCTGAGACACCTTCATATTGATAGAGCAAAGATGTTGTGGCAAAGTTGAGGAGAAGTTCACAGCTTTCAGCAGAGTTATCTGAGGCAAAATCAGGGAGCAGGGCATGAATGGAAAAAGGAGACGGAAAAAGCTAGTCAAGGATACAGAGAGTAACTCTATCTTCATCTACACCAAACCCAAATACTACCTCTTACATCACCACTATTCTCCACTGAAAGTCCCAGGATAGGTGAAGAAAGAGCTGTTGCTTCTTCACTTGGAACAATTACTTTTTTGTTCTCTCTGAAAATCCATTATGGGGTTTTGTGAGAACCCACCTCTGCTCTCCACCTGGAATGCTGCAGGAGCCCCCCAGCACAAGAAGGATGTGGGCCTATTGAAATGGGTCCACAGATGGATGCAAGGATGACTGGGTCTTATAGGAAAGCTGGAGAGGCCTTGGGCAGCCTGATGTGGTGGGTGGCAACCCTGTCCATGAAAGAGGGGTAGGAATTGGATGGGTTTTAAGATCCCTTCCAACCTAAACCATTCCATGGTTCTGTGATTTTGTGTCTTTGTTCAGACTCAGGCACTGAATGCCAGGACAAAGGAGGACACCAACACAGCCAGCGGGGAACTGAACTGAGTAGTCAGAACAGGATGAGCCATTTCCAGCTCTCCCTCTGCCCTGAGCCATGTGGCTCTGAGTCACACGAAGGAGGAAGAGTTTATTTTCTTGAGAAGGATGGAGGCAGGATTGCTATTCCTCTACTGAAAAAATCTAGAAAGGATCAAAACTTCTCAGGTAACAGCTGATAGTACAGTCAAGTTTTCATTTTTTATCTCTCTTCTCTGCTGCAACCCATCCAGAAGACCCCCTAAGATCTCAGCCCTGCTGTTAGCTACAGATTTGATCCCACTAGCGACCTGGTCCCACTCTGACCTCCACTGTACATTTGAGCTCTGATATGGATTCGTGCCAGAGCACCTGACTCGAGACAATTTCCCATCAGGAAATAACAATAACACCAGACAGAAAGTTCAAATGGTGGCTTTGCTCTCTGAAGCAGGTAGAAAGCAAGTAGTGAGAGTATGAGAAAGAGTGGAGGAAGCGAGAGAATTTGAAGGGGATCTACAGCCTGAGAGTGAGCCTCAGAGCAAAATAATGCAATAGACCTCACATGGATCCAGCTTTCCTACATATGGATATGGCTATATTCAGAGAAATGTTGCCAAGTGTTAAGCCCTCAGGGCCTTTCTGGGAACACTGGGGAGAAGTAGGTGTCTTCTGACCAGGTAAAATGCATCGAGCTTCTGATCAACACGCCAAAGGGAAGAAGTTTTGGATGGATGTCTAAGCGCCATGTTCTAAGATGTATGCTCTTGCTGCCTTACACAAGCATTCTGCACATTCTGCAAGCTACGAGGACAGGCTGACAGAGCTGGGGCTGTTCATCCTGGAGAAGAGAAGGCTCCAGGGAGACCTGAGAGCAGCCTTTCAATACCTAAAGGAGGTGCTGTAAGAAGGAAGAGGACAGACTCTTTAGCAAGGTTTGATGTGACAGGACAAGTAAAATGGTTTCGAACTAAAAGAGGAGTGCTCTAGACTGGATGTGGAAAAAAAGTCTTTTACAATAAGGATAGTGAAGCACAAGAACAGGTTGCCCAGAGAGATGGCAGATGCCTCATCTTTATAGAGACATTCAAGGTCAGGCTGGATGGGGCTCTGAGCAACTTGATCTACCTGTAAGAGTCCCTGTTAAGTGCAGGGGAGTTGGACTAGATGACTTTTTGTGATTCCTTCCAACTCAAACAATTCTATGATTCCTCTCTGTCTCCTTGTCCTCTTCTGCAAGTGGGATAATATATGTTGAAGGATCATCTGGCCACCAAAATGTCACAAGCAAGATAACATGGGTGGTTGAGACCTCTGCTAAGTGACTAACCCCTAGCATGCCTAGCTCTGTACCTTATGTTGCTAAAGGAGTGAAAAGACTACACTGGCAAATCCCCACTTCTGATTAACTTGCAGGGGAGCTCCACATACCCTCATAGCACCCATCCTTCAGCCTGTCTGCTTGGGACTGCCCTTACTCACAAGTTGATAGTGCCTGTGGTGAGAGCGGTGACAATCCAGCGCAGGTCCAGGGTTTTGAAAGGGATCAAGATCATGCTCACATTTTCTGCCAGCTCTTTGTAGCTCTCAGGATAAACAAAGTGGTGGGTGGTCTTGCTCCCAACATCTGATTCGTAGCCAACGGTGGGTGCCCGGTTCATTCTACAGTCCAAAAATAAGAAGAGAGTGAGAAAGTGGGAAATGAATCAGATTGGTGCAAACATGATTTTTCTTGCTTGAAGTATCAGGAAAATTTTCCCATGGCTCAAGAGAGTGCTGCATGTAGGCTCTTCAGGTGTAGGGATCCCCAAGTAGCAGATAAAATATAGGCTTTAGTGTGCAGTTGGGTTTGTCTGCAAAGGGGTCTCTATGAGCATGTCCCTGGGTACCCTTTACAGTCAGCAGAGAGTTAGTCAACAGAGCCATGGACCCATGAGGACACATATCTTCTCACCTGAATCAATGTATTAATTACACCTCTTGCAGGTGAGAAAATTGCTGCCCTCAAATCCATCAACTTAACTCCACGCAGTTCCATTTGCCTCATTTGTTCAGGTGTATTTGGATGTCTAAGGTGCAAGTAACAAACCATGCTATTTGTGATGAGAAGCATCAAGTACCCCTGGTGGTCCTTTCATGAGAAAGCACCAAATTCTCGGTGGCAAATGCAGGGTCTACTGCCAAATCCTTCATTTCCTCAACTTTGATCATCTATCTAGGGAAGAAGGAGCACTAAAGAACCAGCTTCAAAGCCTGATAATATCTGCTTTATATCCAGTCTGCAGATCATAGAACCCTACAGTGTGGCTGGCCTTGCATGTCTCCATGGTACAATACAATATCAAGAGAAACCCTCAAGTTGGCTCTGAGCAAAATAAGTTTCTCTGTTGCCCAGAGGAATCTCCTGTAGACACAGAAGCTCATCTCCTGGCAGGAGGACAAGAAAGGATGTAGCTGAGGAAACAATGGTTGGCATCATGCATTGCTGGATAACATACTGCAGTGTTCACTGCAAACACTGCTAATGGGGAAGTAAATTCTATTTTGCAGGTTTAAGCCAGGTTGCATTCTTGCAGTGCTCCCCCATGTGAATTAGTTAAACTTCTTTTAATTTCCTCGAAAGTTAGTAACATAGGTAGAGCATCCTGCTGGACTGTATGGACTTGTTGCTGATGAGTTGTCTCTTCCTTGCAAGCTTTAGGGATCCTCATTGTAATGCGTAAAAATACTACATAAAGAATAAGAATTCCTACACTTCTATCTTGAGATTAGTCAATCTGAAGTATGTTATACACTGTGTGTTTTCTTTAAAGATAAAGCCAAGCACTGTGTCTCAGTTATGGATGCAACCTGCTCTCAGGTTTGTGTCCCATACCTACAGCAAGGGCTGGCAGGCACAGGGGAAGGCAGCAATCACACGCAGTCTCAACAGGAAGGACTGGGATTTCCCTTTGTCCAGAAAACAGACGATAAAACAAAAGTGACCTCAAACACAGTGTATGGAAGGAAGGGCGTCACCACAGGCTCTTTCCTACCCTCAGATCTATTGCTAGAGCATGCGCAAGTGAATTATCAGATCACCAAACATTTGTTGGATTAGCACACGGAGTGGCCACCTCCTCTGCACAAGGTTCTTTAACAGATCCTAAAACCTTGTGCCATTCATTCAGATCTAGCTTTAGACAGCTAAACTAGAAGTCACGTGTAAGAAAAAAATCTTTCTCAGTGAGGGAGTGAGGCACTGGAACAGGTTGTCCAAAGTAGTAGCAGATGCCCTGTCCCTGAAGACTTTCAAGGTGAGGCTGGATCAGACTCTGGGCAACCAGATCTATCTGTGGATGTCTCTGTTCGCTGCAATGGGATTGGACTGGATGATCACTGAAGGTCCCTTCCAACTCTAAGGGTTCTATGATTCTATGACTAGAAGTCAGAGACAAGCGCGATAAGTTCTAAATCACAGAGACTTTCCTCTTTGCCAGGGATACACAGCTACACGGAACACACGTCCCCCAGTTACCATAAAAATAATTTCAATTTTGATTCCAGCAGAGCCTGCCAGGCTTTTCTCTAAGAATTATGGAAATGTAGGCCAGGCAAGGTAAGAAAGTCCACATACAGTGTGATCTCCAAAGCAAGAAACACAGAATTAAGCATAAATGCACCTCCACTGCCACACATTTACAACCTGTGGGATTAAGGTGGGGGGCTCTTCCCTTCATGTATGTGAAGATATGATTGTCTGACTGCCTCTGAGAAGGTATTTGTTGCTGAGGGCAAGGCACTCAAATGAAGGAAGCAATCCCTGAAATAATTTATCAAACATATCTTGGTATCCAAGCCACATCAAAAACAAAGAGGCTTAAGGTGGCCTAGCAGTTAAATAGTGCTGATCTTCTGTTGACTCACTTTCAACTGCTTCCAGCTAAACACTGCACTCTTTCTGAGAGCATAATTTCATACTGGCTAGAGGGCCATGCCCAGCAGGTAGTGGTTAATGGAGTTAAGTCCAGCTGGTGACCTGTTACAAGTGGTGTCCTCCAGGTGTCAGTACTGGGGCCCATTTTGTTTGTATCTTAATTGATGACCTAGATGAGTGGACTGAGTGTACCTTCAGTAAGTTTGCAAATGACACCAAATTGGGAGGTGGTGTTGATCTGCCTGAGGGTAGGAAGGCCCTTCAGAGGGATCTGGATAGGCTGTATTGTTGGGCTGAGGTTAATGGGATGAGGTTCAACAAGGCCAAGTGCTGGGTCCTGCACTTTGGCCACAACAAACCCATGCAGTGCTACAGGCTTGGGGTTGAGTGGCTGGATAACTGTGAAGAGGAAAGGGACCTGAAGGTGCTGGTCAATGCTTGTCTGAACATGAGCTGATGGTGTGTCCAGGTGGCCAAGAAGGCCAATGGCATCCTGGTCTGTATTAGAAATAGTGTGTCCAGCAGGAGCAGAGAGGTAATTCTCCCTCTGTACTCAGCACTGGTGAGGCCACATCTTGAGTACTGTGTTCAGTTTTGGGCTCCTCACTACAAGAAAGACATTGAGGCCCTGGAATGTGTCCAGAGAAGGGCAATGAAACTGGTGAGGGGTCTGGAGCACAAGTCTTATGAGGAGCAGCTGAGGGAGCTGGGATTGTTTAGCCTGGAGAAGAGGAGGCTCAGGGGGGACCTCATCACACTCTACAACTTCCTGAAGGGAGGTTGTGATGAGGAGGGGCTTGGCCTCTTCTCCCAGGCAACAAACAGGACCCGAGGAAATGGCTGCAAGCTGTACTAGAGGAGTTTTAGACTGGACATAAGGAAAAACTTTTTCTCTCAGAGACTGGTCAGGCACTGGAATGTCCTGCCCAGGGAGGTGGTGGAGTCGCCATCCCTGGCAGTGTTCAAGTGGCATCTGGATGAGGTGCTATGAGATATGGCTTAGTGGTTTGCTGTACCTACAGTAATGGGAGGATGATTGGACTAGATGATCTAGTAGGTCCATTCCGACTTTGTCATTCTATGAATCTACACACTGTATTTTCAGTAACAGTCTCTCCATTCAAGGCCTTCTGACCTGCTCTCAAGGCTCCCTGAACTGAACTGCCAGCTGTGGTGTAGAGTTGGAGAAAGCATTGGGCTACTGTGGTCAAGAGAACTCTTGCCTCCTGACAACTGGCAAGGTGAACTTAGCCCAGATATATTGATTGCCCTCTGGATGGTTCTCTCTGCCTGACTCATGTCTCCTTGTCTTTCATCAGGAAAAAATAGACAACGCTCATTGTCACAACAGAGGGGATGTGTTCCCTAACATAGTAGCTCTAGCCATTAAACTGTCAGTTGAGTGACTATGGCCTTCTCAACCTACCACTGCTTATAAGTAAACCAGAGCAAGAAAGAAAGATCTGATACAGTCAGTTATGTATGCAAAATATCATTTGTAAGCACTAGGTACTGAGATAATGTTTACCCAAAATTATCATTTTTTCAGGGATTTTTTTTTTTTTTTTTTTTTTTTTTTAATGAACAGTGCAGAATAAGTTACAATATCAACACCTACCTAAATCCAAGGCAGGTCATTTTTTACTTGTGGACTAAAGCAAGAGGCCATATCTTTAACACATATAGTTTATGCTCCTGTATGTAAGCACCCAATTTCGCTAGATAGTCCTTGCGATCTTTTTGGTTGTCTTGTCCCAGAAAATAGCAGAAAAACTTCAAACAACAGAGACCTCTGGAGCTGAGGTGGTGCCTGCTTACCTGAGCACAAAGTCGTGGGAGTCAATTTCTTGGCCATACTGAGACTGACGAAGGTTGCCGGAGTTGCCCACGACGGCACACCGTCTGCATGAGAAAGTGCCTCGCTCCTGCAGTGGGTCCCTGTCCCCAGGAATGATATCAAACAATTCCTTGAGAGTATCATTAATATTCTTTGGAGATTTCTCTCCTTGCAGTTTCTGTTAGGGAGAAAAATCACTCCAGGTTACCACTATACTAATATAGCCAGCTTCTCTGTGAGCTAGACATGACTTCAAATGTCTTCCCAAAGACCACCCTTGCTCATGCTGCTGAAGACACAGTCTCCCATAGTATATGTTACAGTGCTTCAGGTGGGAGCTTCAAATGTGAAGGAAAAACACGGAAAACCCTTTGCCATTTACTTTTTTTAAAATTTGCTTTCCCTTTTCTCCTCCTTTTCCATTAACTGCTTCACATCCCTGGTCTCTATCTAGCCATAGTCGAACAGATCACATATTCTTCTGAAGGCTGACCATAGCACAATTATAAGTTCTTCTGAAGTCACAGAATCACAGAATTATCAAGGTTGGAAAAAACCTAGAAGATCATCTAATCCAACCATTACCAATACTTCCCAGCTAAATCATATTCATCAACACAACATCCAAACATTTCTTGAACACTCCCATGGTCGGTGACTCCACCACCTCCCTGGGCAGTGCATTCCAATGCCTGTACTGCCTTGGACTAGGTATCTTCTGTTACAACATGTATAAGTTATGTTGAACTCTCCTAGGAAGGACAAAACAGTCTAAGGTAACGTGATGGAGTACAGTAAGGGTAGACATGGACACCCTTCCCTGAAGTTTTGGCATATGCCTGAATTGGGACGGTGAGTTTTCACTTCTATTGTTCTAGACTGCAGAGAAGCCAGATGCTGGTGCGATACAGAAAACTTTAGGAAAGTAGAGTTAACCTCAAGAGCTGGAGATGTAAAATCATATAAAAAATTCTCAAGGATGAAGGAAACCACCCCGGATCTTGGTCACTGTGCCTGTTGCCATGGAGGGAAGCTCTTTGTATCAATTCTGTGATGCGTGGTGGAAACAATGGCCAGATGGTGAAGGTACTGGCAAGGTGCAGGGCAGGTGATGTTACAGTCACTCACGTTCTGGGAATTTGCACTCTGAGGGCTGCTATAAAGGCTGAGAGTGCTGGCATGCTCACACAAAGCACTGCCCACACTTGTGGTGTCACCTGCTCACAAGTAGGATGGAAAGCTCCCTAAAGGAGAATGGATCCAAGACAACATCCGCCAAAAGGCTCTGCCCTTGCTATGCAAGCCCAGGCCAAGGAAAGACAGGGAGGGAGGGAGGAAAAATGCCTTTTCCCATGACTCCTAGCAATGACCTGGGGTGATCTGGCTTTAGTTTTGACACTTTTCTCCCATCTGCACCAGGATCTGTAAACCTGTCCTACTCTCTCTGTGTACACATAAAGAACTATGACTGTAAATTCTGTTTGATCAGCAGAATTACGTGTCGTCTCTTCACAGATCTATGTAAAGAAACCTTATTTACACTGAATTGAACAACAAGTCCATAGAGGTCAGAGATACAGGACAACAATGCCAAGGACTCTGAACAAAGGAGCCAGAGAAATCTTACCTAAAGAATTCAGAGAATCATAAAATCACAGAAGTGGTGCCAGAGAAGTTTTAGATTAGACATTAGGAAAAACTTTTTCTCTCAGAGAGTGGTCAGGCACTGGAGTGGCCACCCAGGGAGGTGGTGCAGTCATCATCCCTGGCAGTGTTCAAGAGGCGTCTGGATGAGGAGCTATGGGATACGGTTTAGTGGTTTGTTGTAGCAACGGTAATGGGAGGACGGTTGGACTAGATGACCTTGTAGGTCCTTTCCAACCTTCTGATGCTATGATTCTAAAAAGGATTGGGTTGCAAGGGATCTCAAAGATCATCTAGTTCCAGTATCCTGCCATGGGCAGAGCTGTCACCCACTAAACAGGCTGTCCAGGGCCCCATTCAACCTGGCCTTGAAACGCTACCAGGGGCATGGATACCTTCTTCGGACAACCTCTGCCAGGCCTCACCACTCTCACAAGGAAAAATTTTCCCGACATCTAATCTAAATTTCCTCTCTTTTACTTTAAAACGTTCCCTCTTGTTCTATCACTATCCACCGACAACAACTTCATCTTCCTGCAAAACATTGCTAACCTACACACGTGTACGGACTGCACAGTGGTCCTCATTAAAAGAAGTCAACACAAAACTCTTGCTGGACTGAAGTTACCATCCATTATTGTCTTGGCTTGCAGCTGATGCTGAGCATTGGCTCAAGATGAAGGGCTTGGACTACCACAGCTCTGAGTCCATTGGGCAATGCTGACAACTGACATCAATCATAGCATCCCGTTAGTAACAATAACTCACCCCTTCTCATTATTCCTTCAACCCACTTTGAGGGTTGTTTCAGGACAGTAGGAAAGCCAGGCCAAGCAACCAAACGACCGCACCTACAGCTAACAGGTAATTAGAATGCACAGACAAGCACTGTTATTTTTACCCCATGTCATTATTCTGTAGGCAGTTTAAGTACAAATAGCCATTTTCTCCTAAACTTTTGTATGTGATGTTACAAACATATGCTCACATACCTAAACATGTGTGTTCTTTATGAATCCAGTCTGACCTAATTTTCAAAACTAATTGGCCTACAAGCAAACTACTTAATGTTAGCCTAATCCTGCAGCCTTCAAAATAAATGAGGGCTTTTCACAGATTGCCACAGAATGCAGTATCAGGCAGAAAAATCCCATTTTTAAGAAGGAACTTGTTTTGAGTTATTTGAACACACGTGTACACACTATTTGCATACTCCTCTTTCTATAAAGACTGAACTGACTTTAAATGCCTTTAAGAAAAGAAAGAGAAAACCACCAAACATTGCTTCAAAACATTTTAAAGAACATAATCATTCTAAGGAAAACAAAAATCTATTCTTGAACTGATTTTGCCCAACAAAATTCAGATAGAGAAGGTAATTTTCAGAAAATCCTAAGCACCTGAGCCTTCTTTTTATGTTAAATTATCTTTTCAGACAGAATGATAGCATCAGTAAAGGAAACTAACAGTAGCACTTACTTTTATTTGTGCATGAAGGTGATATCAAGCATTATGGACAGGCACCTCAATTTGCACATAACTAAGATCTGAAGTGTCTTTCTGTTACGCTGTTATCGGTCACTACTAGCTGCACTGCAGTTAAATTAAAACATGGTCACCAAACCCAGCCAGAAGGCAAGATACCATTGTCCTAAAATCTCTCAGTTACACAGAATTTCTTCAGCAGTGACCAGTACTGGCTTCACAGACTGCAAAGGCCTTAAATAGGAGGAGGACTTTGTGCTGAACAACCATTCAGGAAAACACCAGTCCCTCATTAAAAGTGCTGCTTTCATATCCTCAGTGATTATCTGATTGGACTAAGGACTAATCTTCAATCAGAATTGGTTAGCCTGTGACTTTGCAGCAGTACAAAGTAGAACATGCAATAAAGATGGTTAACTCCAAGGCATATCTCTTGTAAAACTTCAGACATAATATGCAGCCAAGTTCCCTATTTCACAATGTTTATTTGACTTCTTGAAAATGTCTGTTTTAATAGCTTTATCGTTACAAGCCGATTATGGTTCACTTTCCCACACCAAATATATCTACGACCAGTTTGGCATTTCCCATAAATGAATAACAGTGAGGAGCGTTAAGTCTATCCCTGTCATGAGAAGCAGAGCCATGTAAACCCTGGCAGTGCAGAAGGCAGCACAGTGTCCACTTGGAGCTCTGCTGGGATGTGATTTTCCCTCCAGTGCTGTAGGCATGTGCCAGGGATATGGGTATGGACGTAGATGCTGGAAACAAGTTTAAATACATTGGAATACCTGAACCGTGTGTCCTTGGTGAAGCCACTGGTTTTCCCCAAAGTCTTTGCAATCAACAGCCTTATCTAACGGTGCAGTTTAATCTCTTGCCCAAGTCCAAAAGGAGTCTTAACCTGACTTGTGTCCATATATCAAATATCTGTAGATTGCAAAACACTCTATCTCTAGCTCCCCAAGAATGAGAGACCAGAAACCTGGGGATTTCTGTTTTTATATCTCAGAAGGTTTCCCTAGGCTCTTTGGTACCAACACACCGCCAGTAATGGTACCAAGTATTGCTAAGAAGCAACACTCAAAGCTAACTAAGGGCATGCAAGGGGAAGATGTGAATTCAACCATGGCCGCTCAGAGCTAATAGCTTGGACCAAGGACACTGAAATCAAAGAGTCTAGAAGGGAAAGTCTCATGGTGGTCCTGGATATTAGGAAAAAATTATTCTCCAAAAGAGCAGTAATTAATTGCAACAAACTGCCCAGGGAGGTGGTTGAATTACATCCCTAGAAGTCTTCAAGAACCATGTAGATACATCACTTAGTGACATGATTTAGTGGGCATGGTGGGGATAGGTCAGTGGTTAGACAGGGTGATCTTAGTGGGCTTTTCCAACCTTAATGGTTCCCTGACTCTAAGTTTGGCACTGCATTATATTAGACACACCTTCAAAATCCCAGTATATAAGCATGTAGAAAATATTCTGCTTAGCCTGAATGTAGATGCAAATGTGTCAAGCCTGGGTCAGGACACAACTAAGTAAGTGGTGGAAAGCCGTAGGTGTGGGCCTGGCAGCAAAAGGCAAAAGGCAAGAACACTGCCAGGCAGCCAAGGGAAGAAATACTGTTTTTTCAGTGCTTTTTCTTTTTTAAAATTGTCTTTAAAAGACAGAGACTTAAGCCCCATGAGAACCTCTTTTGCACAGCTACTAATTGCCTTGCTGCAGCAGTTTGGAGGCATTAACACTCAGACAGCACATCCCAGTCATAAGACATTGTACAAAGATTAATCCTAGCAACAGCCTGATGGGGCAAATGCAGGTAATCTCCATTTTGCAGACCAAAGGAAAGGTTAAAAGGAGACCATCAATTTTTAAAATGTCTCCTCAGTCTGGAAAATACGACATTATTATTGTTATACTTAATGTCCTGTAATTACTATGCATCAAAAAGATTTAAGGGGAGAATATAGGGCCTTTCAAGGGTTTGGGCTGGCTTTGTGTAATGATTTGTGTCTGTCATAAAATATACATTTTCAAATATAAATGTAATGTGCATTTTTTATGTAAATAGCACACAGTAATGTGTGCATGCCAAATTGTATGATTTCCAGTTTCCACGGCTGGTATGAGCCACCTCCACAAGAGCACAAAGATCCTACCTCTGCCAGCTCTGTGTGCCCATGTTTCTGGCTTCAGGAAGCTTGCAGTTCAGCAGAACTGAGCCTGGAGTTCAGAGGGACTGCAGGTTCAAAGCACTTTCAAATCCAACTATCTTCACCATAGGTGAACTTGGTGGTGCAGCCCAGCTGGACACAAAAGAGAGTACTGGTGGGGGCATGAGGAAACACAACATTCTTTCTCTCAGTATGTCCAAGGCTGGTCTGAACCCAAGCAGGATGACACCAGGTTACACCAAGAATGTACAGCCACTGGGACTCCATTAGGCTCTACCTTCTGAAGGGAATACGCCACCTTCAAGGCGCTGAACCCTTGGTACTGCATTTCAAGCATCACAGACAGTGTCCCAGTTTTAAAGATTTCTTGTGATCAAAGTGTTTGGATAAATTTTCTACAAAGAGCATTCAAAATGCATGACTCAGGTGCCAAGATAATGCCTTAAAAATAAGAGCAGCTTCCACGTGCATGTGGCAGGGATGCCCTTTTATTCACGGTCTAGTGAGCAAGTCTTTAAGCCATACATTACGCTTCTTCTTACAACCACGAGGCCTAAAAGCTAACATTTTCTTTTAGATATGCTAATCAAACATGCCCAAGAGCTGAGCTTTCTTAAAAGAAAAAAAAAAAAAAAAAAAGGAAAAAAAAGAAAACAAACCCCTCCAATATGATAAGACTCAAGATAAAACTTGATAATGTGGAAGTTTATGAACGATGTGCCAGGAAACTCTGAACCTGATTTTACTTATTATAGATTGAGTGGAGTTATTTGGAATTAAGAACAGCAAGTTCCAATCTTGCATTTTTTATACTCTCTGACCACTAAAAACAATGAAGAAAAACTTTCAGAACAAAACAGGAGAACTATAAATAAATGCTATGCCATGTTACAGCATGTATTTATTGCCCCAGTATCCTGTATGTGGGTTAGTGAATTCAGTGGGATTGTCTATGGCACTTGCTTCAAAGAACAATGGAAAACTTGAAAGTGAGCCTGTTGCTCAGGAAAGTGGGATGGAAAATAGGAAGAAATGCAGCACATGGCATAAGGTGACAACTTCCAAACACTGAGACTCTGACAGTCCCTGAAATGCAAGATGAGTAAAGGCAGATGGACAAAAAAGACAGAGACACATGAGGAGAGGAGAGGAGAGGAGAGGAGAGGAGAGGAGAGGAGAGGAGAGGAGAGGAGAGGAGAGGAGAGGAGAGGAGAGGAGAGGAGAGGAGAGGAGAGGAGAGGAGAGGAGAGGAGAGGAGAGGAGAGGAGAGGAGAGGAGAGGAGAGGAGAGGAGAGGAGAGGAGAGGAGAGGAGAGGAGAGGAGAGGAGAGGAGAGGAGAGGAGAGGAGAGGAGAGGAGAGGAGAGGAGAGAGGAAGGACAAACTAAATCAAGGGAGGGTTTATCTCCTAGGTGGATTTAAGCAAATGAAAAGCAAGTAACAGCCATACAAAGAAGCTCCTTGTTTCTGTAAACACAGACACAACCAGGCAGATTTTTAGACCTTCACACATAGCAAGAGTATTTCCCTCCAAAAGGCCACATCCCACCAAGCCAGTTGCATATTCTACAAACACACCACGAAGGACATTGGTAACCATGCAAAGAGCTGCAAGCAAGTGAAATCATCGTGTCCTTTGGCCTCACACGTCACTTCACCTCAAATCCTTGTCATTAGGCTCTGAAATCAGTTATGACTCTGCTAGAAGTGGAGAGACACGCCATGCCACGTCATCGTTTGGCTGAATAACCCCTATTCACACAGAATCACAGAATCTTAGGGGTTGGAAGGGACCTCCAGAGATCAACGAGTTCAACCCCCCTGCCAAAGCAGGTTCCCTACACAAGGTCAAACAGTTTGTTGTCCAAGCGGGACTTGAATATCTCCAGAGAAGGAGACTCCACAACCCCCCTGGGCAGCCTGTTCCAGTGCTCCGTCACCCTCACCATAAAGAAGTTATTGTGCACATTCATGCGGAACTTCCTATGCTCCAGTTTCTGGCCGTTTCCTCTAGTCCTGTCTCCACACACTGCTGAAAAGAGTCTGGCCTCACCACTTTGCCCCCACACCTCAGATATTTATAGACCTGGATCAGGTCCCCTCTTAGTCTTTTTTTCTCAAGGCTAAACAGACCCAGTTCCCTAAGTCTCTCCTCATAGGGGAGATGCTCCAGGCCCTTCACCATCTTAGTGGCCCTCCGCTGGACTCTTTCCAAGAGATCCATGACTTTTTTGTACCGGGGTGCCCAGAACTGGACACATTACTCCAGATGAGGCCTTACCAGGCAGAGTAAAGGGGCTGGATCACCTCCCTTGACCTGCTGGACATGTTCTTTTTAATGCATCCCATTCATAACTTTAGCAGCAGGGTTAATAAGAAGGGAGGATGGGCTAAGCTTGACAGAGCAACCTCTCCAGCAAGGGCTCCACATGTATTTAGCTCATATCACATTTGTCTTCCCATTATACCACAGACACAGCCTTATACAAGAATCCCAGCAAAGTCACCCTCCTCTCAATTACAGGGTAATGAAAGCATCACACTGTCTGGAGTCTGTCCTGTAAGCATTTCTGCCTTGAAATGAAGCTGAAGTAACAACTAGCTATTTCAGATCTCCTCGTGTTTCATCTTTTAAGTACAAATATAGTAAAAAGTCACCAATCACTGACTTAGCAAAGCAAGCAACCACAAAATATGGTCACAAGCACTGTTTTCTTTAAGACTGGCAGAAATCACTAAATAAACTTGAAAAACGATACTAGAACTGAACAGCAGAAAAAGGGCTGATCCAGGATGCACCTGGGATACACCAGCTGTAGAAACAACTCAGACTGTCTCAGAAAGGGCTCCTCAAATTGGTTGCAACCAGGAGCTGCAGGGCTCCTTCACTATTTACCATTAGATGAGGGCAAGTGGTCTCAGTGTGTGGCTGATTTCCTCTAAACAAAGCAGTTTTGGGTGGCACCAAATCATTTCACATGTTCTGGTTGAAGTTCTGACTGGTGGAGGAAGTGTAGAGATCTTCCGTCCAAGAAAAAGATGCTTTGATTTTGTGTTCTGAAATAGTGTATTCCCTTTGAACTTGACCTGAATTTTAAAAATGAAGGAAAACACTAAAAATAGAGTCAGACAGACCTGAAAATTTAGGGGAAGGAAAAAGAAAAAAAGCTTTGGGCTGTCCTGAAAGTCTCTCCATGTAGCCAATAAAGAACCCTCCTCTGCAAATACCTGTTTCAAGTTGAATCAATGTTAGATATTTGTGCTTTTTCAGTTTCACTACAAGAAGGAGAATCAGACATTTAGTACTGAAAGTCCCAGGTTTTCTTCCTTTTTTTTAACTTTTATTTTAAAGAGAGAATGCATTCAAGTCTCATGTTTAAATCAAAGCTGGGTCTGAGTGCAGAACTTCAGCTTGTCATCTTCCCTTTTAATGGATCTGGCACAACCCAGCTGAGAAATAGGGGGACCAGAAGGAAAAGCATATGAGGGCAGCAAGAAAATACATGAGTGACTGAAAACAGCTGTCATGGCAAAAGGGCAGATTAAAGGATGAAAGAGCTGGAATATGAGGCTAACAGCCCCAAAGTGGGCTTTTTCATAAAATGAGGATATATTTTATGTAACAGTTAAACATTGCAGTTTACTGGCAGCTCTTTTCCACCAGAAAATACAACAGGCAATGGAGTGAGAAGTGATAAATCAGATCTAGCCTTGTTTCTACAGCACCTGACACCTCCTCTGAGACCTGAACCCCCTCAACATGCACATGAATGTCCACCTTATTTTCACATTAAGGGCTGTGCACAGGAGACCAAGTTGTAGGCAGTTGTGTGTTCAAAGAAAAGCTCTGTGAAACTGTTTTTTTTTCTCTGTCAGAAAAGGAAGGGGAAGCAACTCATCATGAAACCAGCCAGAACCTGTGCTTTAGCAGCTGGGCAGCAGGGGCCATCAGCAACTCGTTTAACGCAAGATCTCATTTCAAGAAAACACAAAAGGGGCTTCAATTAGACAAACCTTCAGGAAACACCTTCTTCCCTCTTGTGCTTCTGGAACAAAATATCCACTAGCTTTTATGATGCTGAGATCCAGTTCTTTGCACCACCCAGTCCCAAGGACACATACAGGCTGCTCCCTCCCTGTGACCCACCATGTACCTGTGTGCCTCGCAGACCTGTTTTACGTCACCAGCAACAATGCAGCCCGTGCTTATGCACCTGGAATGAATCATTTTCTGTTTAATCCTGCTAATTATTTACATGCCTTACAGTCAGGAGAGCCCCAAGCGAATTTCACACTTACCAACAAGTTTGTTTTGCTGCCTCAACAAAAAGGTAAAAGGCCTTTTTTTACCACCTGAGGCATAATAAACCACACTGCAAATTCTTGTCCTTACAACAAGAAGGGAGGAAAAGGTAATACTGAGATTTGCAAATCCCTAGATCTGCTAGGGTATTTCATAGAATCATTTGAGTTGGAAGGGACCTTTAAAGGTCATCTAGTCCAACCCTTGTGCACTGAACAGGGACACCTGTTACAGATAAATCAGGTTGCTCAGAGCCCCATCCAGCCTGATATTGAGTGTTTCTAGGAATGGGGCATCCACCACACCTCAGGGCAACATATGCCAGTGCTCCACCACCTTTACTGTAAAAACCTTTTCCTTATAT
The DNA here is from genome assembly GCF_054131305.1 of Coturnix japonica. Lineage (NCBI taxonomy): Eukaryota > Metazoa > Chordata > Aves > Galliformes > Phasianidae > Coturnix > Coturnix japonica. The sequence continues at coordinate 6,917,827 of NC_140664.1, read as the reverse complement.
CTATTCAAAACCACCCCTCTTTTAGTTTGACACCATTTCCCCTTGCCCTGTCACAACAAATCCTGTTAAAGAATCTGTCCCCTTCTGTCTTACAGCCCCCTTCAGATATCAAAAAGCTGCCCTCTGGTCTCCCTGGAGCCTTCTCTTTTCGAGGCTGAACAGCCCCAGCTCTCTTAGCCTGTCCATGTAGGGAAGGTCTTCCAACCTTTGGATCACTTTTGTGGCCCACCCGTGGACATGCTCCAAAGCCATTTTCCTAACTTGCAACAAACAACATATGCAACAAGTCTCTGTGTGGTAAACATCAGCAAAAACACTCATTTTCTCCCAGTTCTGACTGCCTCGTCAGCCAGGACCACAAATATATCCAGCAGGAATTACCTCCCACTATCTGCTCGGCATCCCCTGAGGCCCTAAATCTCAACACACCAAGGGTAGCCCTCCTCCCCTCCATCACGCCTTCCACTTACCAGCCACCACCTGTAGCTGTCCTCTGGGATCAAGGCATTTTGTGAGGTCAGGAAAGGTTGCATAGTTGAGTTAAACCTCTGGTCGAACCAGAGGGAATGTCCCAGCTCGGAAATACAGGTGCTACAGCTGCACGGCCTCCGAGGAAAATTGATGAGCCTTCGGATGTGCTCAGAAAACTGAGTGATGATATGTTTAGGATCCCAAGTGATCATGGTTACCTGGTGCTTGTAGTTCAGCAGGAAAGACGTCACCGTGACAAGCACAAAGGCAAATGTGAAGACCTTCAAGTTCCTTTTCCTGATGGTGACCATCTTGCTGCTGGTGGAGCACGACGTGGGGGGAAGCTAAGGCAACAAGGACAGGCTGCTGCTGGCCCTCTCAGGGCTGGTCACCACCTGGGGCCTAGGCTGCACCTACTGACTGCAGTACCTCCGTCCATGGGGGAAGAAGATTCGTCTTCCCCAGACAGGCTTTAAAAAAAGGCAAAACTGGGTATTTTTTTTCCTCCCCTCACGGTGCTTGGAAGTCTCTCCCACTATGGCTTCAACAAAGACAGGTCCTCATCCTTCCACATTCCAGGTTTTCTGTGCAGGACCCAAAGTGTAGAAAGCAGAGCGTGGTTCTTTCTTTCCTCGTAGATAGTTCACCAAGAATCAGATCATCCGGGAGTGTATATTCCAGCAGAGAAATGTACTTTGATGTCCATTTAAGCCATATACAGCTGTCTGCAGCCTGGAGACGCACACACAGAAAAAGAAAGAAAAACAAATGTCAGAGTTTCCATGCTTTTTGCTGCCCATCCCAAAACTTCTGAGCCCTCAACACAGCACCAGCTATGACTTAAGCTGCCCTACATGCATACCAAGGAGTTTCCGGCTGAAATTTCCGAAAGGGCAGAACATCGACCTGTGAACGCTGAGTCCCCTTTATACTGAGTCAGTCACAGCTCTCCTGCCTTGTTTGAATTACAGTTCAGTCATTTGAATAGCAATGAAACACCTTACTCCCTTAGGCTGACCTTGATAGCCACCAGATACACCAAGTATGCATAACGCGATCCAGCTGAACAAAAAGCACCAGACACAGGAGGGAAGGACAAGAAGGAAGAGAAACTGGTTCCCTTCTCTTTCTCCCCCAACAAGCTTCATTTCCTAAGTATTAGGGCTGGATTTGTAGTTCGGAGAAAGCTAAGCAAGAACAGCTCATATGTTCTGGGACAGATGCAGGAAGTTAAAGGACAAATGGCCTTTGTTTTGCATGGATTATTGTTATTTTCCCTCTTACTGCCAAGGCAGGCTAGGTACGGCCAGCTTTTGATCTCAAAGGTTCCCCTGAGATCCCAGACAGGCAAAGAGGCAGGGAGTGGGGGCTGCTGAGCAACCCAGAGAGGAGATTTAAACAAGCACCAAGTCTTTAAAAGCTGAAAAATGGATCCCTTCCTCCCACAGCACCACTGTTTCATGGGAAGAAAATGTCTTGTGGTTTTTAAAATTTGGATCTTTGCAAAAAAAAGGCCTCTAAAGTGCCATTGCTTAATGAACATTCTCTTGACTAAAAAAAACCACTGCATTAGAATCTGCATTAGAATACATGCAGTTTGTGAAAAAGCAATAGCTGGGCAAACAAAGTCTCATGGACTTAGCTTCAGGCATCCAGCCAGAAAAGAAAGAGCAAAACAGCAACTGCTATCTGTCAGAAATTCCCGTATTAAACTACTCTCTGTAGGATCCCTCCCATTTCAACCCCTGAGCCGAGGCTCCTCCAAACAAAGGAAGGAGGCTGCTGCCTCTTCACATGGGGATCTGCAAGGAGGCCCTCAAGGCCAAACTGCTCTTCCAAAGGGCTGGACATAGGTACAACAATTTTTCAGAGTTGTTATTTAAGTATTTACTGAGTTCTGTAAAGCCAAATCTGAAAGCAGGAGCTCCGAACATGGTTGTGAACCCCTGCTCTGCTCCAAGTTTCTCCTCCATGATGGGCAGTGCATGCCACCCAGTGAGTCGCTGCTTGCCAAATGCCCTGAGATTTATTTGCTGCCTGGACCAAACAAATGCAACCAAGGCTGACAAGCAGGTCAACCTGGATAACGAAAGGCTTTATTAACCCAGGATGCTCAGGCAGTGAATTACACTGTAGAGAGTAATTCTATGTGCCTGTCTCTAAAATGAACATTTTGAAGGGACCTGTGGTGAGATTTGGTGCTAACCAGAGACCTCCCTGGGTACAGTTTGGGATTCACATTCCAAAAGGCACTGGGGGTGAGGTCACCAATGCCTTGAAGAGCAAGAATGGGATTTTAACAGCCCTGTACACACCAGTTGGTCTCTGTGCCAGTGAGCGGTCCCAAATGTGTTTGATTTTCTGGTATGGATGCAGTTGCTAGTCTAAACAAAAACACAGCCCACAACCTCCCCAAGCAGTGCCAAGTCCCAGAAGCAAATTGATTCTCCATTTACAGGCTACATAATTCAAAAGCTGCGATGTTGTCGGGTTGAACTCCTGCTGTTAATGTTGAGTCAAGTCGCTGTTTGTCAACACAGTCTCTGTTTTTCAGCTATTTTTAAGTGGAGGAGGGAGGGGACCCTCCTTGGAAACGCCTATAAAATGGAGTATTGTTCAGAAAAGAACACAATTGCAGCCTCAAGAATAAACAACTATTTTACTAAGATTTTTTTTAAAAACTGATCTATGCTTAAACTTACATTTAGAACTAAAAAAAATACGCTGTGTTTATGCAGTGAACTGCAGTGACTCCAAACTGCAGTCATACCACCTGCTATAGCAAGGGGCAAAGGTGAGAAAGCAGCAGAACTCCCATGGCCCTTTTCCAGTGTGGAAACGCACACCACGCACTCTATTTTAATTCTCGCTATTTCCGTTTTCTTAGGAATGCTTGTGTTTCCTATGGGCACCCAGAATAGGAAAAGATATATATAAATACATCCTGACAGAAAAGCTCTCGGGACTATAAATATGATTTAGGGCCTGAGGAAAAGGCATGCTGAAATGAATAGAAAAAGTTTTCATCAGCTTTGCTGTGACTTGGATGAGGCCCATTTTTTTTCTGCTTTTAACACAAGTTACATCCAACCCAGTGACCAGGATTTTCTTTCTTCCTTTCACTGAGGATTCTACTGCATCTGAGACCATGCACTGTGCTAGAAGAGTGGGGAAATGCTAAAGTAGCAGCCCTACGTTTGCTGCTGACATGAGGCCTGGCACACAGGGCTAGTGACTACAACCCCCCTTCTAGAGTTGTTCTTTCACCTCTCTATGCCATTTGCACTAGTCAGTTGAAGTTATTGCAGAAAAGGAGTGTGCAACCAGACACGGTTTTATCAACACAACTCACCATGACCTTGACATTCACGTATCTGCAAACAGGTTATTTTGGCATTGGACCAAGGAACAATTCCTGGGAACTTAAGATGTGAAGGTTTAAATAATGTGCCCAGCCCTGCTCAGCTATGATGCACTGACAGTTTAATAGGGTTGAACTGCAGTGTACCTGTGCCTAGCTTTGTCTGTTGGCAGCAGGTTAAGCTATCTAAGCTACTGAGTGCTTAAGGTCTTATCTGCAGTCTGGATTTCTCCTGCTTCCTTCCTACTGCCTCCTGCTTCCTACGTATACCCTTGTCCTCATGTAACTTAATTCTGCAGCAAACTCACACTACACAGTGGCATACAATGCAGAGAATATGCAAAATCGCATTTCTCAGGCAAGATCAAAAGTGAGGCAGGTTCCTTCGTGGTGGGTTCTAAGTGAAGGAGTGGTTCCAGTGTGACTCCACGGTCATAAAGGAGGGCATAGCTTAGTCCTCTGTTTAAGTTTTATGAACTGAAATAAAATATCCTGGGACTAATCCACTGCAATTGACTGTGTGCAATGCTCTCTTGTATTCTAGAAAGAAGGAAAAGCAACACCATTTATTTCCTCCTACGGTAGACCGTATTTGTCCTGCAAAATCTAAAGATTTTGCCAACTTGGAATGTGGGTAAAATCATATTTGTGCAATAGGCTAATATAAAGATACTCCTAAGACCTTCAATCAAAGCCTATTTCCTCAAGCACAGGGGCATGAGGGCAGATGAAAACGTGAAATAATGACTAAGAAGAAGAGATACCCTGAGTCAATTTTCCATACGCAGCACACTGGTGAGAACAGCACAAAAGCAACAAGAAGCAGCATCCTTGTACAGTGGCATTTCCAGCTTCCCACGCAGACTTTGAATGGCTCAAAGGTCTCGAGGTGCTTTGCATTCACAAACCACATCCTGATCTTCTCTGGTCTGCGTCACCCCACATGAGGTGCTGAGGGACAAGGTGACTTGCTTCAGCACTCTCATGAGGGTAACCATTGCACAGCACCTTTGTACAAGCCCTAGTACTGCATGGCTAGGAAATGAAGATGCCAAGGAGTAGTGAATTGCTGCAGTTTTATTTCAGGTCACTCCTCTGTATTAGAAAGACTGCAGCAGAACGGCACATGCCCATTTTCAGGAGCACAGCTCCAATTACCCTCCCTCCAAAAAACCCAAACCTGAGTTATTTTTCCAGCTAAGCTACTGACAGCTATATTGTTGTCAAGCCTTTTGCAACACAAGCTGCATTTCCTCAAGCACATTTCCTGTTGTTTTGGGACTTTTTCCTATTCATACTCCTCCTGAGTAACTACTTTTCTAACCTTGGGTCTCAGAGCCCTGTCCTGGGAGGCACCACAAAGAGGCAAGACGAAATCTTGCTTTACTGTACAAATGAAGGTCCCAAATGTTTTAGCTTGTCCCTGGAAAAACACATGTAATTTTCCACCTCAGTTCTGTGCTAAATCCTGGAAAGGCTCAGTGAATGGGACTGTGTTATTCTAAATCACGGGCCTGACTGCCCTGCCCCAGCTCATCGCTGGCTCCTTCCCGCTGCTAGCAGCTGGCTGACATTTAGAAACACTTCACTGGTCTGACACCTTGCCAAAGACCTTTGAGCATGAGGCTTTTGCTATGTGAGATGGATTGAGAGATTACAAGACAGTCTGACAACTCCTCAGAGTTAAACGTGAATCTCCCTTATGCAGACAATGCTGGGAGCCCATGCAAGACCTCTGGGCCATCTCCATCACCTCCAGGTGATCACTCTCAGAAGGAACCAAGGATCACACGAAGGATGCAGACACCAGGGGATGCTGCCCATGCTCCAGCAACACAGGTGTCACTGCCTCTGCCACCAAAAGCCCCCAAGAATGCTATTTTGGAAAAGCATCAGCTGGCGTATGTAGGTGGTGAGACTATCAAGAGAAGCTGTGGATGCCCCATCTCTGGAAGTACTCAAGGTCAGGTTGGATGGGGCTTTGGGCAATGTGGTATAGTGAGAGATAATCCTGACCATGAGAGGGGGTTGGTTTAGATCGAAGAATCTCTTCCAACCAAACTACTCTTATGATTCCATGAGCTTGGTCTTTTCCGTCCACAAGTTAATTAACATCAAACTGTGTTTTGTTTCTCAGAGTTAAGTGGAAGTTCTTGCCCATCCTGATAGGGGTGACACAGGTGCTCCTGTCCCGTGTGTACTGAACAGCAGCTCCAAGTCCCACCTGTGTTTTAATCAGTAAGAGAATGATCTGTAACTCCCCTGCCACATATCTGACAGCACCGTGAGGAACAAGCCTGTTTGACCGCTGCTGTCAAAAAGGATCACAATACCAAAGTCAGTCTAATGCGTTGATAATACTGCTCAGATTTGTTAAAATGCTCAAGTAACTCCAACTGATCTTATCAACACTGCCTATATGAAAACAAAACAAAATACAAAAAAAATCAAATGAAAACAAAAAGTAAAATTACACATTAGGTAACATTTAAGCTACAAGAAAAATTTGCTTTACTCAAACTTCAAGACAGCAACTCCTCCACGTTTCTTGAATATGGAGCCAGCCCTTGGGCACTGTTTCATCCATCACAATGAATAGGAGAAAAACTGGAGGTGGTTTATGGAGCGTAAATGCACGGCATTTAGGTGCTAGTGATCTGAGAAAAATTATTACCTGTGTCTTATCTGTTACACTTGGGCTGCCCAGGCAGATAAGAGATCTCCTTGGTACTAACAGAGCCCTCCCTGCCTACATGCACAGCAGGTCTGGGCAGTCAGAGTAAGCAAACAGCTTTTTGTGCAAGATATGTACAATATTAACAAAAATCTGGGAGGGGTCGTTGCACTCTACTACCTCAGAATAGATCTTTATCTTAGCAATATTTAACAGGAGTGTTACTACGGTACCTGCAAGTGGAATCTCTGCTGCAGTTCTTGAGGGAAGGGCTGGACAACATCTCAGCTCTTCCCTATCTATTGTATCTATGGCAGAGGTTATCTTGGGAACTGAGCAGAGAAAGGCAGACACTCAAATGAAGCCTTTTTAGGGACAAAAGAAGTAGGGAGCTGGTGAGCCAGGAATGGGTCTGAAACAGTCTGCTCTGAGCAGCAGAGCTTGAATTGGACTCTAAATCAGAAACAGCTCAGGAAAACACACGCCGTGATCTGAAGTGTTTGCTCTCTCGGCTAATCCCAATAAAAGAAAAAGATGCTGATGCTACAAAATCATCACAGGATCCCATCAACCTGTCACCTTTTTGATAAACACCACATGAACCTCAGCTGTCTAAGGCTGACATCCCCTTAGGTCCCAGTTATTACTGGAAACCAGAGAGGTGACTGCAACTGTGAAGGTAAAAGCAGGATCAAATCAGCCCGAGTATCTTTTCCATGGGATAAATTGAGAGCAACCACTGAGCTGGGCAATTAATTCTACCCTACAGGCAACTGCACTGCTGAGACATTCCTTTGACCCAACCCTCAGCTTAAGCATCTTTAAAACAAAAGGAAAGCACCAGAGCAAAAGCCATCCAGCCACACTGTGAGCAGCAGTGATTATGGACAAGGGTGAGGTGGGAGGCTCCCAGGTCTCACTTGGGTTGTGTTGGAAACCAGAGGGGGAATAACATCCTGCAGAAAGCAACATTCTCCCACTAAGAAGTGATCTTTGGATGAGGAGTCTTACTCCTTTCCACACCCATTTTGAGTCATAGGACTCAAAAACAGTACCTCTGCTTCCCTTGTGGTACCTCATTTTCATTCATATATTCCCAGTTTCCTTTCACATATACACACCTTATGTTTTAAATAGAAAATGCACCACTAGGAACTCTTAAAATATTCTTTTCCTTTCTCATCTTGCAGTCTGCAATGCTGGACAGGCTCAGGATTAACCTGCTGGACTAGGAAGGCTATTCTGCAGTGGGGCAATACACACCAATAGGCTGGGTTCGGATTCTGGTGCTGTCTTTATAGAGGCTGGCACACTAAGAGCCCAAAGCTGAGGCAACAAATGCAACAACTTCACAATGAAAATCCAAACATATAATTATTTCATAATGTCTGTCTCTATGAAATGTTCAACTTGTAATAGTTCTTAAAAACATCCAACCAGAGGACTGGACAAATCAAAAACTGCTGTTTGACACCTTTGTCACCCTTTGATGTCATAGAGACCACAGTGGGCAGAATGCTTCTGTACTCTGAAATCTTTCCCATGCCATTAGGTGGTATTTAATCAGAGATCAAGCTTTGCTGGCTTTTGCTTGGGAGATCAGGAGATGTCAAAGGGATTTTAAGGACACTCACCTGTGTTTCCACCAAGTGTAATGCTTCAAGAGCTCATGATAGGAACAATCCTAGACATGGAGCTTTTCAAGAACAGTTTGCTTATCTTTCTCTCTTCCCTCCTTCCCTCCTTCCCTTCCTTTCTTCCTTCCTTTGGGGGTGACGCTAATCAGTTTGCCAAAACTGAAACATTTTGAAGACAAAATGATTTTCCATCTTGATTTTCTGTTTCAAGAAACTTTCAAAAAAAAGAGAAGAACCTTTGACATTTGAAATGAAAACCTCTAGCTCTATTTTCACTCCTGGTAGGATAAGAGTGAAGAAATTTTCACATTTTCTTTTTGTTTTCACTATTTATCAATCTGACTGTATATATATATATAAGAATCTTGCACCAGTTCTCCAGAGCCAGTAAGAACGCTACTTTCAGGTAATCCAAGTCCAAAAAGACAAATCAATGGTGGCAACCGCAGTAATAGAAATAGAGGCAAGTTAAAAATATTGTAGAAGAGAATTCCTGTACATGCATTAGTTTCAGTTTTATAGGATTACAGGAGAGGATATAGGATTACTTCAGATTATGGAACACTCTAAACTAAAGGTAGAATTCAATCAGATTGACAACACACACTTTGCTAGTTTGTCTATGAGCATCTAGTTCCCAAACAGTCACCAGGCTGTTTCTGGGTTAAAATCAAGGGAAATGAAGGGTGGGTCCAAATACAGTTGTTCATGTGGAAGATGCTGCAAGGAATATATTGTGAGGAATCTTGATTTCTGATACTAAGTGTGATTAACATGCTGCAGATTGCCTCATAGCACTGTAATTCCAAATCCAGAGGAAGGTTAGATAATAATGATAATGTCAATAATCCCCCAAGTCTAGGAAATAAGTTTCCAGGCCCATGGAATTTCTGCCTGCAAGTAATACTGAACAGTATTTGGCACGGCAGGGTCATTAACTCATTGCATGCATGCTGAGGGCTCCTTGTCAAACCAGCAGCCTCTTAGAATCAACGATACCAACCAGTGCAGCTCTGCATTAAACATTTATTCATCGGACATGCTGCACTCATGCTGGAGAAGATTTAATAGCACCACAGGGATTTGCTCCTTCATTAACGTGGGATTAGAATTCAGCTTAGTGAAGGCATAGGTGTTGGACAGCCCACAATAAAATCTAGAGGGGTTTTAGCATTTGTGCAGTCTGGACTTGTCAGGCTATGCAAGACACAGAACGTACAAATTAAAATGTCCATTTTTCCATTTACTGTGCGTGCCTCTGAGAGACTGGAAGTCACAGGAAATTTCTAAGGAATCAATAAATAATACATTAAAATATATACATAACAGAGATAAGTAATGCAAGTGGTAATTAATACACCACGCTACAAGCCAGAATTACAAAGCCATTACGCAGGTCTTTTAAAATGATTGATCATTTATACACCCATAAGAGGAGCACTTGACCTATTTGGATCCAAGCACACTGTGCTCACACATCATCCAGCCTCTGTGCACAATAATCTTCCCTTTTGCCCTACATCTAGAATGACTCAGGCTGCCTTTTGTCCAGAGGACTGCCAGATCTCAGGCCGTCTCTAATTCCTGTTAGGTAGAAGCAGATGCCCAGAGCAGGCAATCTGAATAAGCACCTATGATGTTCTGTGAGTGGAAGCTTTGCTCTGGATTGTGCGCCAGCCTGGATAGAGAAAACAGCAGTATTTCAGCAAAAAGAATCTGTCTTTTTGTCTGGACTTTTTAAGTGTTTTTAGGGAAACAAAGATTAGCATACATCAGAGTGGCACAGAAAAGGCTTTCCGTAATCCTGCATATGAAAATATGTCAAGAGCTGCATGCAAAATGGATTTGCATACATCAGAACTGCAGATACGGCAGCTTGACTGGGCATCCTGAAGTGCATTAAAAATGTTAATACTGAAGTATGTGGATGCTGATAATTGCATCCCGGAGAAATACACAAAAATGAGCACAAAACTATGGCATCCTTTCCACTTATCTTAGTCGGATGGTTGAAACATAGAGAGAGAACTAAGGTAGCTAGGTACCAGCACTCCTAAAATATTTAAGGGCTTCCTGGTTCAAAGAGAAATACAAAGTATGTCCCATGAAGAAATAATTAGCAGGGAAAATTTTCATTTATTTAGTACTAAAATTCTGAACTCTAAATAATGGTATCATACTATAGTCTGAGTTTGAAAAAAAAAAGCAGAAATTTTAGCACAGGAAAAAGGTCACTAATTCCATTTTGCACATACAGCATCCGTACCTTCGTCTCACCCTATGCGGGGCTGCCAGCCACATCCTGCTCCATGCCACATCCCAGACTGGATGGGGCTTTGAGCAACTGGTCACTGTCCCTGGAGGTATTCAAGAAATGTGTAGATACAGTACGAAGGAGCATGGTTTACTGGGCAGCACTGGTGGACAGTTGGACTAGATGATCTTAGAGGTCTATCTTAACCTTAATGATTCTATGATTCTGAAAGTGTCAAACCTGAGTAGCTTCCAGGAGCTGTGAATGCATGAGCATCACCTAAAGAAAGGCTTAAAAGCAAGCTCCAGCTGGGATGCAACATGGAAGCTACTTAGCAATGCACATAAATACTGCTACTGTGCACAAAAGTTTCCTACAGAAATAAAAAGCTATCTTGTCCTCCTGAAGAAGGATGGCTGTTTCAGACCAGGAAAGGCTACTGCAGTCAATATGGGGTCTTAGGACTCCTGCTCTCACTCACATGAAAAGTGTCATTGAAAACGGGACTTACAAAAATGTCACCACTTCATCTAGCATTAAAGCTCCAGGCAAGTTTTAATGGGCACAGCACTAAAAAGTAAGGGAAAATAAGGGTCTCTGCAACCACAGCAGTGGCCTGGGGCTTTGGGTTTGCTTTTAAATGAGCAATCAATTCAAGTCAATAAGTTTGCTTTGCAAGTGGGAGCTACAGGATCTTTATTTGTATGGCCTCAATTAAGCTAAGGAAAAAGAAAAGTCATTTCACCTTTAATTAAAATGTCTCAAGGATAGCCAGGAATTTTATATACTGTGAATACATGAAAGCACACCATTCTGCTTGGCTTGGCTTGGCTTGGTTTTAAACAGGTACGGTAAGTTTTTAATACCTTTTTTCTTTAAGATGCCTTTCTCACTCAAATGTAAGAAGGAAGTCACTGCAAACAGAATTTATAGAATCACAGTATCACAAAGATTGGAAAAGACCACTTAGATCATCTCATCCAACCACCTACCCATCCTCACCATTCCCACTAAACCATGTCCCCTCAGTGACACATCTGCAGGTTTCTTAAACACCTCCAGGGATGGTGACACCAGTTCTCCCTAATGCCAACCCGAAACTCCACTGGCACAACTTGAGGACATCACCTCTTTCTTTATTACTGTTATGTAGAAGAGGCCAAGCCCCAACTCTCCACAACCTCCCTTCAGGGAGGCTGTAGAGAGTGTTAAGTTACCCTCAGAGTCACCTCGTCTCCAGAATAAATGATCCCAGAAACAATCCTTATAAATTCCCAGAGGAGAACTGATCAGTGATGCTTTATGCAGGAAACATAGCATTGGCTCAAGGGCATTGCTGTTCCTACACTGGTCTAAGAAGGGTCAAGAAGCCCAGAAGCTTCACAACATACAGCTTCATCCAGCAACAGGCAGTTATTGCATCTGGGCTGTTCTCATCCAAACAGTAAATACCTGTGGGTCCCAGCTGTTTGTTTAAAAAACCTCCTTTTTAGAGATCAGCATCACCACTCCACAGACATTTCCAAACTTAAAACTGACAAAAATTCTTCTCATTTTCTTGCCTCCTCTGCTTCTTACTTAATTTCATCAACCCTGCTCTGATTTACATGCACGGCAGATTTGGCGCATTGCTGAACTTTATGAGAAACAGCAAAGGAAGTGTGGGAGACAGACAGCACCAGGGCTCATGGTGACAGCACATGGAATATGAAGGCAAAATTACCTCACCTGAGTTTTACAAATACATTCAGTCACTTCCACCATCCAGAAAAGCAGCTGAGGAGGATGTTTCAGCCCTCACAGTCTCACAGTGAGGTGCGGTTCCTGGCTGGCCCTTTGATTTGGCCGGAATGCAGACAGTCTGGCTTTGGTTCTGGACATTCGTTCATTGGAACGAAGGAGGCTCAGCTGGGTGAGGTGTGAAGGCGGGACCAGCCAGTGACATCTTGTGAGATATTTGTCTAACTTGTTCTGCCATTCCAGGCTATTTTTTTCTCAGCAAAAGAAGTGTGGCCAGATCAAGGGAGGTGATCCTGACCCTCTACTCTGCACTGGTGAGACCTCACCTGGGGTACTGTGAACAGATGTGGAGTCCTCAGTAGAGATGTGGACCCGTTGGAGTGCACATATAGGCGGGCCACAAAAATGATCATAATGATCCAAGGGATGGAGCACCTACCTCACCTATGAGGAAAGGCTGAGAGAACTCTGGCTGTTCATCCTGGAGAAGAGAAGGCTCCAGGGAGACCTGAGAGCAGCCTTTCAGTATCTAAGGAAAGCTATAAGAAAGAAGGGGCCAGATCATTTAATAGGATCAGTTGTGACAGGACAAGGAGAAGTGATTTCAATATAAAACAGGGGAGAACTAGATTGGATATAGATAAACAATTTTTTATGATAAGGGTGGTTTCCCAGAGAGGTGATGGATGTTCCTACTCTGGAGACATTCAAGGTCAGGCTAGACGGGGCTCTGAACAATCTGCTCAGAGCACAGTAGGTGCTCTGTAGGTGTCCCTGTTCATTGCAGGGGAGTCAGACTAGATGACTTTTAAAGGTCTCTTCAAACTCTAATGATTCTATGATTCTATGGTCCTGTTGAGCAGCAATCTGAATCTACACTGCAGCCCCCACAGTTATGCAGAGGGATCAGCTTCGGATCCTTTCCTCATTCACAGGATATGACATTATATTGATAACTGTAGGAAAAGTCCTGGGATGCCTGAGCCAGGCAGACAACTGGGAAGGACACAGCCAAATGTATGTAGCCCATAGGGATATCAGGGACTGCTGTACCTGGAGGGAGATTCATTTTGTTTTCATGCATGTTAACAAAACAGCTAAAGCGTGTTTCCATAACTTTCCTTTAGCTCCACCTTCTTTCTACCCCATGGTTGAGGAGCAAAGAGGAGAATGCATAAGGAAAGCGGATTTGTCGGGATTAGCTTGGAGCAGGAAGGGTCTGAGAGCGAGCTTACAGCCATGCTGACAGCTTACAGCTGGAGTTAACCCTTAGGTGGGACATGCTGCTGCATGCAAGGATGCATGGAGTTACACACAATCTACCCACAGACAATTCCTTCTAGGCTGAACCACAGCAACCTCTAACTGGGATAAAATCCTCTTCAAAGCAAAATGCTGAACAAAGAGAGGAATTGGAATCCAGCTCCCTTTCTCTCCTGGCTGCTATTGCAGGTACTTTCTTCAACCCTGCACTCCGCAAGGCTTTTAGAAACAGCTTTAAAAGAAAACATGGAGTTAACTTGCACATTTGTCACTGTCACAGCAAAAGGGATAAATAAGCTTTTGCAGCCCCAACTGAGCCCACAGGGAGGAATTTGCTGCCTAGGCACCTGTCAGTAATGTAAGAGGGTGAAGTTCCTACAGGTGATGCCTGCCCATAATACATGGCTGACTGAATTCACACAAAGTCCTATCTCCAGACTGCCTTGCCCTGATGAGCAAAGCCTGTGGCTCAAAGGGTGCTGCCCATTACTTCCATGTTGGCCAGGCACCTTTAAATGAGTGCAAAGGTACCATGCCAACTCAGAAATTACAGTAGGGCTGTCTTCCTGAAGAACAAGCAAAAAGAGAAGAACCCTAATAGTCCTGGACAGAACGAAAAAATAATGAAAATGTGTACCTAGAAGATCACAAAACCTGAGTGGCATTAATCAGCTGCATGATGACTAACAAGTAACTTTGGCCTGTGCACTCGCTGCAGCCAGTTAATTTGCTGTTTGTGGCAGCTAGGTAGCTGATGATAGAAGAGGTAATGGTTTTAAGTTGTGTCACAGGAGGTTCAGGTAGGATATTAGGAAAAAATTTCTCTCAAAAGGAGTGGTCAGGCATTGTAACAGGCTGCTCAGGGAGGTGGTGGAGTCACTGTCCTTGGAGGTGTTGAAACGTGTTGATGTGACACTGAGACATGACATGGTGGGGTTGGGCTGACAAGTTGTACCAGATGATTCACACAGAGGGCGGTGAAGCACTGGAATAGGTTGCCCAGAGACACTGTAGATGCCCCATCCCTGGAGGCATTTAAGGCCTGGCTGGATGTGGCTCTGGGCAGCCTGGTCTGGTGGTTGGTGATACAGTACATTTCAGGTGGGTTGAAACTAGATGATCAATATGGTCCTTTTCAACCCAGGCCATTCTATGATTTCAATGTTTCTTTGGTCTCAATAAGCAGCTTTGTGCATGTGTGCCTCTCGACTTCAACTGTATTTCACTGCAGTGCATGCAAGAGCTGCATCCAACCCTCAAAAGAAAGTCCTATGTACAGTCAAGCCTAGCAAATGCTAAATTATCAGGAGTCTGGGACATATCCTGCCATAGGACATCTAAACCCACAGCTACCAGTCTGCACTGACACTCACCATCAGAGATCCTCATTTTGGTTACTACCTCCCAATACAATACTGCCAACCTTTACTGATCCCAGCGCTAACGGTTCACAAGTTGCTTTTGTAACTTTATCACCAGCTTCCAAGAGTCTTTTCTCCCACAACCGTGGACAAGATTAGTCACTGCAACTTGACTGGGTTGCTATGGTAGTATTAAGGAAAAAATTAATTTCTTTCCCTTAAAGAAAGAGAAAAAAAATCAATAATTGGCATTACTATATAAGGTCCCTGACATTAATTATAAATAAATGTTAAACCTGCTCAAATAACAGCTGAATTTATGGCAGTAGGCTTCATGATGATGCTTAAGCCTATGTGGCCATCACGATACATACAGGGAACAGAAAAAGTACGAGGGACTGCAGCCTGCATTTTATTGCCTAGGAAAATGAATGTGTAAATAGCAATAAAACGCACAATTATTTAGCACAAAGCCAAAATACTCAGCAGTGTTTGTAGCCTAATAGATGGCATGCCTGCCTGCTCTAATTTACCATTAAACAAACAAGACAAGAATGGGAGAAAAAAACCAACACAATGGCCCCTGCCAATATGGTCAGCTCTAAGATGCCAGGTGAGAACAGCTTGATGAAGGGAACACTGTGTTGCTTCAGCTGGCTTTGCCATCACCCATTTAGCCTGGGCTGCATGTGCCACAGCACAACAGGGTGGGCATCTGCTTCATCCCTATGTCTCCTTCAGGACTGAGCAGGGTAAGGGGGGCTGCCTGAGGCAGGAGAAGGGGTTATTTATTGGAAGCCCTATAACAGACTGGTTTCTGGAGAAGCAAGCTTGCTAGCACAGGATTGAATGGTCAGGAGTCTAAAAAGCATGGGGAAAAAGGTAAAAGTCCTTCAGTGCCATCTGTTTAAAAGCAAGGAGAGAGAATGAGAAAAATGTTTGTACTGGAAACAAAGTCATCCAGAGCCAAGCCTAGATGTCGTAGAAGAGTATTTATTAGTAGCAGTACTGTGTATGGTTGGTGCTGCCTGGCTGTGGGCTTTGACTTTCACAACTTCCTTGTCTGTGCTGCCTACAAGAGTTTAGTCACAGCTCACGAGAGAAACCCAGTTTGTGTGGATTTTATACATATATACACATATTGAAACACATAGACTGCTAATATAAACCAGCAGGTATCCTCTGCAGTTAAGGTGTGTCAGATTAGAAAGGTCAGACTCTTCAGCAGGGTCTGTTTGCGACAGGACAAAGGGTTCCAGACTCGAAAAGGGAAGATTTAGACTATAAGGAATGATTTTATTACAGCAAGCACTGGAACAGGTTACCCAAAGAGGCAGCAGATAGCTCTGTCTCTGGAGACAATCAAGGTCAGGCTGGACTGGGCTCTGAGCAACCTGATCTAGCTGTAGGTGTCTGTTTGTTGCAGGAGAGTTCAACTAGATGACATTTACGTGACCAATTCAAATGATTCTATGATTCCATGATTCATCTCAAATGTTCAATTCACACTTGTAATATCAAACTCTTCTGCTGAGCAACTCTCATACCAGGGCTCCCTGTCCGCTGGCTCCCCTAGCCCTCTGATTTACCAGCCTCCTAGTTTAGACACCAAACTAACTACCTAACACAGGCAGAGTGTGTGAATAACCCAGAGTGCAGGGGAAGGATTTATCAACTAACAACAAACACAGATATTTTTTCACTATTGGACTTGTGATTGTATCTTGGGCCTGCTCCAAGTCCAAGTAGAAGCGGATGAGCTTTCTAAATGATTTTCACCAGCTGTTTAATCCAGCGCTCCCTTTTTAAAGTTCAGGATGTATTTTAAGATCTCTCATGCTTTCAATACTGCACATTAGGTGGAGAACACTTTCTATATTCAACATAATCAGGGCAGAAAAAATAGGAAGTAACAGACTAAAGATGGGTGCTTTCTATCCGTATCTATTCCATTCACTTCACTGACAACTTCAGAAGCACGTCCAGCGAGAATCTCACCCTGCTTAGAGCAGAGGACCAGAGAATGATTCCTGATGTGGCTTCTTAGACCTGGTTCAAAGCCCAAAGTCAGCAGAAAAGCTGTGAGCAGCCTGTACCACGATCTGGCATCATTTATCAAGTTGCTACTTAGAACCAAAAGTAGAATGCTAAATAGTGAGTTCTGTCATTCCCCACACGTTTCCCTATGTAAGAGCAGGGGGAAAAAAATCCATAATCATCAGTATGACTGCTTGCTTGGATTTTAAAGCTGATAGTAAGTAGTACATCTGTCTTTTAGTTATTAACGTAACTAAGCTTATTGCATAACATCCATTTATTTTTGGAAAGCAGTCCTTTCTACCTGTCCCAACAGCACATTACTGAGACAGTAGGAACTGGGAGCTTTTGAGCAACAAGATAATTTCTACAGACCACAATCAGTTATCAAACTCTATCAAATAGTGTCCTTAAAGCCTGGGTCACCAGTCACCCGCCCTTCTGAGAGAAAAGTCCATTTATACTCCCCCAGCCACCTTTGCATTAGCTTCCATTTCATTCAGCAGCAGGTAATGCTTCATTTTTACTCATCTCATGAATGTTTACGAGGGATGTCAGCAGAGAGCACTCCTCTGCCAGATCACACACTCCCAGATCACACACTCCATGTGCTGATGTTAAGTATCACCCCCCTCCTTTTTGTGCTCAGAACAAAGCCAGTTGCTGAAGTGGTGCCTAGAGGTGGGGTCAAGCTCTCAGGAAATGGTCCACAACAGCTCTTATCCTGCACCCTGTGGCCCTATATCAGGCACAATATGGAAGCTTGACCCCTGGGACTCTATCTCATCACTGCATCGCCAGCAGACTGGCAGCAGCAAAAGGTTTCTTGCAGAGAACTGCTGGCTTCTCTGCAACAGCAATAGGAGAGTATGATTGTACAGTATAAATGCCTGTCATACAATGTTCATTTTCTCAAGTTAAAGGCTCTCAAAACGACCAATTACAGGTCTCTGAATGCCAAATCAATATTTCAGAATTTACCTCTACTTTCCTGTAGCGTTATCAGTCACAAACAAAATATATTTTATAGTGCCTCCATTTGACTTCACCTTATCACTGTACAAAGTATAGTGGTGGGGCAGAGCTGTGGGTGAGAGAGAACATCAATGTGCACTAGAATATTAACAATGAGAAGACTTTAGAACTGAGGGGCTTGTGCGTTATCTACAGATCTGAGCGGGGTTCTCAAGATTTTAAGGTGATGATATCACAGCCCATTCTCCATGCTTTGGGATGCTTTAACCCTTCTGTGCTCACAGCTCTCAAAGACAGGAACTGAACACATTAACCTTTCTGCTCATTTAACTTTATATACTTCTAACAGGGAGACCAAGCAGTGCAAGAATGAATCAGCGCAACCAACAAGGCACTTGCTGGCACTTGAAGTGGCTCCTAATGTCCCTCCACAAAAGTGCAATGCGCTGTCATCATGACAAGGGAGGCACCAGATGCCTTTATTTTTAATTGCTCTGAAGAGGCACCTGCCCCATTGCAGGCTCTGCCCAAAGACAAGACCGTTCTCAACCCCTCCCCAAGGCAAACACTAGTCTGAGATGTCCTCTTTTCTGTGCACTGAAAAACGTTTCTAGTTCATAAATTCATGGCATGGGTTCAACACAACTCCCAGAAGCTCTTTCAGCCACAGCCACAAATATGGTTTCACTCTTCAAATTCTGAGTTGGCAGTAAAATCAAAGCTTGGCCACTGCTTGGCCATTCCAGCTTGGAAACAATTTTTTTTGGCTGAGATTTCCTCAGTCAACCTAATCCTCAAAAGCCATCGATCACAGTCGGCTGCTGAGATGAAGGCACCGGTCTGAATGCATTGCTGGCCTACAGAGAAGTAACCCCTCGATTCTGGTGCTCCTGTGAGCTTTTCCTCAAAGGTGAATTTCTCCGTGCAAACCATTTAGATAGAGCAGTACTCTCTCCCGGCTTGCTATTGAACTGCCTAGGATAGAGCATTTAAATGCAAGAAGGCAAAACAATCGTATCGACTGTCCTTTGTCTGCCTTTATTTAATTCTGTAAAGCAAACAGCTTGTGCGAAACGCACTCCTCGTAATAAAACCGTATTGCACATTTGCTTATAGAGGGTCACCAGGGAGAGCAAATGTGCCTTTACTCAGCAATAGATGTTGGATTTAAGGTTGAACAGCAATTATTCAAAATGAGAGAGACGACTGGATCCAAGACTACTGCCCTTTAGGACTCAGCCTGTCAAGTTGCATTGCTCTGTACTTTATATCCAAGAGAACTGCATCTCCATATTGTTACAGCTAGGTGATAATTGAGCCTTTAAGCCCAAGCTGATAGAGATTGAAAAGTGGAAGTATATCCAAACTATTCTTTGTTAAAATGATGGGTTTTTTATTATTGTTATTAATAACCAATATGCCATAGGATATTAAAAGAACAAAACTTTAAATAATTTATCCTGAGAGAATATAAAACCAGAGTTTTCAATTTAATCACCCCTACAATAGCTTCTTCCCTAGCTTTAAACATTCAGTAGCTATACCATCAAGAGGAAGTCGTGTTGCTACCATATACTTATTTCTCTAGGGGTTTTTTTTGTGCCTATTTTCCATCAGTGAACTGCTATTCCTTCCTCTTCTGAAATTAAACAAGGAGTCATTAAAACATAACACATGTCTCTCCACAGATTCTTCCTCAACACTTATTACCTATCTAGCTTTGCACTTGATAAGACTTGTAAATATTACTCACCGAGGACAAATATAATGAAATTCCACAGAGTGCAAGTGCGTGTAGAGATGTGTGCCATTTCCTTTTCAAGTAAGATTTAATCAATGCATGGCCACCTCAGCCCTGACCAGATGATCAGTCAGCACTGCTCTGAGTAATCTCTTGGAAAGTCTGAGCCTACAGACAATTACAGACCACTTAATCACAAAATTTAATCAAGATAATAATTAGGCACTGCATCCTGTTTAATGCACAAGGATGTGAGCCTTCCAGTTCCTGCTGCCAGATTGGAACTGAACACATGAATGGGGGGAAGAACGAACAAAGTCAACAGAATATATCCTTGATGAAAGAGAAAATGCTAAACTCAAATGTCTTGGCAAATCGTTTGTGCCAGTCGAAAATCCAATCCAACAAGATTCTCTCAAAGCCCTGTATCTTCACAAGCCCAACTTGCTTTTATTTGACCAGGCTTGAGAGATAAAGCTCAGGGTCCAGGCCCTATTGATGCTGTACTGATGCTTAGCAAGCAGTTCTCACTCAGATAAACTTTGCCCATCAGAATGGTCAAGCATGGAAAGGAAAAGCTCTATTAAGTGGCTTTTTGAAGGTCAAAGTGAACATACAAGCCTGAAAGTTGCCTGTCAGTCATTGTAATCACCGCACCACACTGCTTCTGTCAGGTCAGCTTTAGAGGTCACAGCAAAGAGTTACATGAGTCTGTAGTCAATATAGTTTTAAAACAACGTTGTTTACTGTAAGCTAAGCAAAGTCACTTTCTGGGACAGATACTGCCTTTTCCATACTTATTTCCAGTTCTGAAGTGCTGCGTAGGACTTCTTGTTAGAGCCAAATCAGACCCACACATAATACAGCTGGAGAAACAGCAGCCGAAGCAATGCATCTGTAAACAGTAAAAAGCCCAGAAACACAAACTTCTGGAAGTAAGAGCAGAAGAGTGGAGAAAAGGAGTGAGATGACCCAATGAATCACTTCCATTTCTAAATTCCACAAGACTTTCTGAGTTAAAAACAGGTAGAAAAGTAGATTTATTCCTATAAAACAAGTGTTTTATAAACTCAGAGGGCCAAGTAGCTCTATATGTTTTCTTTGGCAGTGGACATGGGCCAGTACCCCATGTGGAACTTGCATGGCTTCCCATAGGAGCCAGCAGAAAGTGATCTCTGCAGACAGACAGGGAAGTGAAATCCTTTCTTTACACACACAGACTATAAAATAACAAAGAATTCGAGGTGAGTGATGATAACATTTCCATCTTCACAGACGCTGTTAGTTATGATGAGTCCTTTCTGTAAATTCAGTATCTTGAGCTGCAACTGATTATCAAGAGTGTTATTATCAGCCATTGTGAGCCTGCAAACAAGAATTTCCACTGTATTTTGATGGTTGCTGGCTACATCCACCAAAAAAGGGGATTCTAACAGACATACAGTTATCATTGTTCAAATCTTAATGAATATATGGCATTCCTATTTATTGAAGTGACATACAGGAACAGTTTCAGTCAAAGCCACCTCTTCATAAATGCTATTAACTACAAATGTGCCTTTAGTAAAATATTTCATTATGCAAAAATAAAGCGTTGTACCAATAATCAAAGGAAAATTAACAGAAGGAATTAAAATACACAATGATAGAGCCTAAACTCCCTATTCATAGAAAACCTCTTCAATTTTAATAGGACCTCTCTTGGACCCTGCACAGCAATGAAGACTTGGGCCAGCTGAGCATACACAAGGACCAGAAACAGCTTTTCCAAGCTATTCTGCATCACACATAGACTGATGCAGGGTTACTTGGGTCAGAATAGGTCTGTCTGCAGATGTTTTGACCACAACTCAATAACACTGCCTACAGATCCAATAAATGTAGCTCTGTGGCCAGCTTTGTATTCATTATCCAACTGTCTGGACTTTGGCAAACACTCCGTAAATTGGCGTTCAAGCTGCCATGTGGGATTCAGTGCAGCTAAGGCTCTGATTTTCTCACCAATGCTTGTATTTTTGATAAACTTCTGTGCTGAGGAATCTCAAGTTGGGTACTTCGAACCGAAACATCCTAAATCTAGTCAGCTTGCAAATGCTGGCCCCAGACTGCTTGCTATTTATTTTCCCTAAATTAATCTGAGCTCAGCAAGACCCTTAAGCACACATCCAACTTTATAAAGACGGAGTGGATTTCCCACTCACTTAAATAATGCAGATGCAAATGCACTGCTGAATCAGGTCTATAAAAATCCAATAGCAGCCAGTAATAAATGCTTTGCCATAGAAGAGTCATCTCTGCTTCGCAGCCAGAAGGATGGAGTGAATCTGTGCTCTGAAATGCCAGTGCTGTGGGGCTGCCTCTGCTCCCATTTCATCCCATTTCATTCCCTGCGTGTGCAGAGACAGGCTGAGCACCTCACACACTCCTCCTCCACTCCCTGTCTAGTAATAAGATGTGTCTCTATATAGAAGGCATCTATTATGCAAGATTTATCTTGGGTTTCCCTGCTACCATGCATTCAAGATGTAGATAGTGTCAGCGCATCAGCTGGGTGCCTGAAGCTGGAGAGGGGCAGAAGCAGAGGTGGTATATTTGCCAAAGCATAAGGCTTTTCTTCTGCAGCAACTCTGTATTAAATTGGCTTTATTTCAACCAGGATAAATGAGCAAACCTCAAAATAAATGTAAGTGATACTACACTGGAACTGGCATCCTGCCTCTACCAGCACTATACATACTGCATGCTGGGGAAGCTTAAGGTGGTCCCTGTATATCTGGCCAGCTCTGATAAGACTCTGCTCCAGGAAAAGGTCAGAGTTAAAACCAATAGAAAGAGACTAAGACAGATGCTTTAGTGCAAACTTGCAAGTCTAACATCCTCTGCTTAGCAGCACTCTTCTGACACTTACACCCCAAGCTGTGCAGGGATTTCACCATGGAAGGAACACAGTAAATCCTAAAATAATCATAACAGGTTCCCAGAGGTGTCCAGACCGATGTCTTTGCACACTGCATCAGAAAACAAATCAGTGCTTAGCATCTGTGTCATGACTGCACACATCATGTACACAAAAATCAGGTAACCACTAGCTTTCCTAATAGCTTTAAGGGATGCTCCATCAGCATCCAAAAAAAAGACTGTGAGATGGAGTGGGGCCCCAGGGAGGAGCACAGTTTTATCAAGTAAATCTAGATGAACTCAGTTATTTTTCATGC
This sequence comes from Coturnix japonica, assembly GCF_054131305.1. Taxonomy (NCBI): domain Eukaryota; kingdom Metazoa; phylum Chordata; class Aves; order Galliformes; family Phasianidae; genus Coturnix; species Coturnix japonica. The sequence goes on along the minus strand of NC_140664.1, from coordinate 6,895,098 downwards.
ATATTCATCCTCAAGAAACATATCACTTTCTCTAAATGTTAATGATGACTTTTTTTCCTGCACTATGGGGTAGGCCCTTCACAGATCTGAAACCTGCAGGTTTTCTTGGTGAAGAAGTTGCCGTGGGAGGCTGCTGTCCTCCAGCATGGGTGGAATCTGTCATTTCTGTCATTTTCCAAGACTACCATGAGAAGGCACCTCACCCAAGCTGCAAGATGAAGTATCTCAATCTGGAAACCATTGTGCTTTGCAGGATTATTTCCACACAGCCAGAGGTAGGAAGCCCACTCTAAGTTCTTGTTTCTTGGGTAAAACTGAGTTAAATGGGTTACAATTAGTTAAAATGACCTTTAAGTCATTAATTTGTAAATAAGGTTATTTCTGAGTGTGTCTGCTTTCAATTTCTCATCATCTGAAATCTAAAATGAAAGCATTATTAGGGGATAAGGGTCAGCCAACTGGCTGGCAATGAACCCACCTGGAACAAAGTGATCTCAAAATAAACTTTTTTAATGAGAAGGATGGCGAAAAGCCAAGCAGAAGCTGCAGAGGATACCTCATTAAAGAAATTGATAAGCCTAAGTCAGGTCAATCTGTTTAAGTAACTCAATGGCTTCAGTCAGATAGGAATAGATCTGTTTAATTTGCCTCCAGCAAAGCAGCAGCATGGAGGAGGAGGAGCCCTGGAGGTGAGCCGTGAGCTCACCGTGGAAGTTGGATTTGCTCACTTGGAAGAGAAATCTCACACAAAGCGAGCAGAGGCAACTGCAGGCAGGAAGTAAACCTACGGTGTGCACCATGGGACCTCTCCTGTTCTGCCAGCCTGCACTGAGGCCATAAGGCTGGCTGCAAACACCCACCAGGCACACATAGAAAGTAAACTTCAACATGTGAGCAAAAGCACTTTTCTTTTGAACCTTTGCAGCCCTAGGAGAGATTCAGCAGGAGCAAGTGAGTTGATACTCTGCTGGAACAAAAGCTTAAAATCTGGTTCTCGTTTTCAAAGGCCAGCCCAGGGGCCTCGAATGGGAAAATAAATTCTTGCAATGAAGAAAGACCATGCTGTGTACTGAGCAGCATTGCCTGGCTTCCGTCAGGATGTCCTCTCTGTTTTCAGTCTGTGCTGATGGCAGGGTTATAACTGCTTCAGGACTTCCGTATTGCTGAGCACAGCACAGCCACCAGCATCCAGCCAGGGGACTGCCAATAGCCAACAGCATCTTGCTAATGACTGCTGCGTACTGGGCAATGGATCAGCAGGCATTAGCAAAGCGCTGCTAAGCTGTGAGACCCCCTTTGCAGGTAGAAGAGTGACCCCACTGATATATCTTGGGGGCTGATTTCCCCACTGAGCAGAAATACAACGTCTATAAGTAATTGCATAGTTTGGTAATAGGTGAATAAGAATTTTGCTTTTTAGAAAAGAAGTCCAACGCTGGTTTTATTAGACAGATCTCAGCAACAACCCAATAGGAAGTTTTGTCAAGCTTGGACTTTACTCTCAAAAATGATGCATAATGAATTATCATAATGATTAACAGCCAAACACAGCATAAACGGAGTCCCTGTCACCCGGGCTTCAACCAAACATTAAGCTTTATAATGTATGAGCATATATAGTAATGAATTAGTGTGTCACTCCCAGGCTTATGTTCCTTGCAGGCATACTCAGAGGGGTTTGGTGCACGTCAGCAGCCCCAGACATTAAATACTCTTCAGAAAGGCCTCAGAAATCATGAGGTTTTGCATTCTCTGAAAAGAGCATCAGATCTTAGCATTAGGAATTTCACCTCAAAGCTTCTCCTGCTGTAACAAACAAAGACATTTTCACTTTAAAAAGTGAAATGAGAACACCCCACCTTCCTGCTCCACCTGGAAAGGTGAGGTTTTGCTGAAACACCATAACGACAACATGCATCTCCTTAGTACAGCAGCAATCCACAAGCTGAAAACCTGCAGCTCCAAAGTCAAAGTGAAAACAGCTTATATGGACCCAGCAGAATATATATTACCCAGAGAAAAGGCTTCAGCAGGGATATGGGGGTTCTGGGGGTCTTTGTCCTGAACCAACATTGCCTGTCCTACACAGGGCAAAAGGACCCCAAACCCCCACTGCCTACACAAGTGCCATCCCCTATAGGATGAATGAAGGAGTGACACAGGTTAGTGGGGAGAAGAATTTTTTGGCTAGATGATCACTGCAGATCATTAAGCTGTTCTCCTCCAGCTGGATTTGCTGTTGATTCAACAAAGGAAAGCATAGACGGCTCAGGAGCTGCCAAGCCTGTGCAGAGCGGCTATGTCAAACAAAAAGCAGTCACTGTAAAATCAGAAGGAAGCCACAGACACTTATTTTCTCTTATACCTGCAAAACTGAAACCAACTTCCCTTTTCTCTTAATAGAAAACTTGCAGATGCAGAGCCGAGGGAAATACCACTCCTTGTATTACCCATACTGAAAACAGATGTTCAAAACATTTCACCTTGTCCCAAACTTCACTTCCTGGAGTTTCACCTATTTTGATTCAGCTATTCCCTCAGGCTCTGCAGTTTCCCTTCTGTATGTTAAAGCAACCAGGAGGGGGGAAAACCTGAGGGACTCCTGAGAAGGCAGCTTCAAGCAGCTGCTGTTCACCCAGGCAGGGCACAGAGGAATCACATCACATGAGCAAAGGGTGATGTGCATCTGCAGAGTCTGGGTTTATCAAATGACTTTTTCAGGGCTTGGTGCCATAAGGAAACAGAGATAATCCACTAAAAGAATTCCTCATCAGTACAGAACTGTCAGATGCTTCCTGTGCTCAAGATTTCAGGGTGGGAAGGCTATGTATGAGGACACAGGATCAACACAGTCATCGGCAGCAGGCTGGGAAAAAAGGACAATGTATAAGACAATGTAAAAGCACAGCTATGGGCCAAGAGCTCTGTGCTGGGAAGACATCGCTCCCTGGGGAGAAATGGCAGCGGCCAGCATACAGCAAGTCAGCCAAGTGCAAAGCCACACAGAGAGCAGTTTGGGGATGAATGAAAACAGATCCTCATCAATGGCTCAGTACAAGCCTCAAGAATAAGGAGAGCATCCCTCTGAAGCAGACTTAGCATTCAGAGCAACTGAGAATGCCAATGGACTTGATGTAAAAGCGGTAACAATAATAATTAAATAATAATAAAAAATCATGTAGATTTTGTTTGGCTTTTTGGATGCATTTGCATTTTCACAGTCTAAGGACACATCCATCCCAGCCATCCCAGACCTCAGAAGAACTGCCTGCAACTTATTATTTTTACATACAGCTTTAAACAACCCAAATTAAGTAATTAAGCAAACAGTGCCTTCAGCAGACATTTGAGCTTCTTGTGGTCAGACTTTCCAGTTACATCATGTGCTCTTAAGCCACGTCTTTTACTTCCTCCAAGTATTTCAGCATCTCAGATGATTTTAGATTGCATCATATCTAAGGCTGTAGCTGTCCAGCTCATCACAAACATGCTGAACAAGCTGAACACATAGAGGGACACAGAGTGAAGCTCTGAAGAGCTGAAGTGTGATGCAGAATCCAAAATCTCAGTGAGAATCATGTTTTCACATCCCATGGCTGCATTTGTAAGCCAGCTGTCCTTTTACTTCTCTATAGATCAATCAATATGTTTAGCCTTATTTTTTTATGTATTTAGATATTAGCAAAGAGGAGAACTGATGTTTTACTACTAGAGAAATTTTCCTCCTGCATCCCTCTATCTCTTCCTGAGAAAAGCCAATAAAAGCTTTCTTGCAGTGACAGTGAACATGTGTTAAGACCAACAGGGCTATCAAATTAAAGGCAAACCTGTTATAATATCACTGGTGACTTGCATACACTGCAGGAGCATCCCACTGAGAAAAGAGCTCATGCATGCTCTGATACAAAGCATGACAAAAAAAGCATTTAGACAGTGTAAACAAAGGAAGGCTGCCACAGAAATTACAAATGATCAGATGTTTTTGCAGAAGAAATTCCTTCCTCAGGTTATCATCAGCAATCGGTGCTTCAGATCATCAGCAGAAAGTTGTGAAAAGCTCTTTAAGACAGTAAAAAAGATCTCTACCTTTTGGAGACAGCAATACAGAGCAAAGCATGAGATTCAGTGCCTGACACACCACGTACACTTTTCTGGCTTACTCATACCTGGAGCGCAGCATCAAGTTTCAGGGTCAGGCATTGGAAAAGCAGCAATACCTCACTAGAGTTCAAACATTGCTGTTCCTTCACTTCACTTGCAGCAACCCCGTGCTGGGTAGACCTCACATTATGATGTCACAAGGTGTTACTATGCACCTGGACTGATCCATTCTCTCACCCAAGCATCTTTTACCAGTCCAGGGTCATCCTGGCTATATTTAACCTCTGCTTTCATAAGCTGGCAGCCAGCAGTATCCCATTTTGAGATGTCCTCCATCCTCATCACCAAGCAGATCCTCCAGGGCCACCAAATCCTACTGAGGGCCACTTGCTCTCATCACACTGCCAACCACATGCTGTTACTTGCTACCACGGCTGCTGCCTATAAAGAGCTATCAGTAAGTCACATTTGCTCTTCTTATTTAGTATAGTAAGGCTTATAAGGTTATAGCTTACAAAACCAAAGTAATTTACATAAGACTTCTATATATTGAGAGCTTAGGTACTATAAATCTACCTGTCTAAAGGGGGCACGCTTATATTTTATAAACAGATGTATTTACAACCAAGTATTAAGCTCACTATTCCCCATCTAGGACAGCGAAATCTCTAGAAACATTGTTCTAGCACATTTTAACATCTCGTCATGTTTGCACAACATGGGATACGGAAAATCCTTAAAAAGAGAGAAATAAAACTAACCCATGGTGTTATTTGTGCTACCAGAGTCTTCCTACACTGCACATTCAAAGGTTCCCTGTATTTATTCATTACTCCAAATGTTTGGCATCTGCGACTTCTCTATCAGATGACTAAGGATTTTCAGTACTTCAGAATGTAGGCCCAGCCAGCTCTGTTTCAAAAATGTTTCATGTGATAGCGTATTTGCAAATGGAATAGAAAAGAAATATTAATTAAACCACACCAGAGAAAGCTGAGTTTTCCAGGTCTTCCATGCAAACATCTTCAAGCCAGCGTCCTATCTAAAAATCCATTTCACTTGTTCTAAAAATGATCAAAGTCTCTATTTACCCGAACTCTACAAACTCTTTCAAGGGCTTGAATCAGAGATTGTACCACAGGTTTCTGCTGGAACAAAAACAAAGCAAATGTTATCTCTTGTACCTGAGACTGCAGGTCACAAGTCTTCATCCAATGCTTATGCAACAGATAAGATACGCTGAGATCAACACTGTCACTGAAACCAGCCTTTTCAGAGCAGTGGCAACACCAGTACTGCAAGCAGAAGGGCCAAGTGTAACCAGATTTTGTTGCAAAGCTCAGTTTGGGAGCAGAATGTGTTACAGACATATTCTGGGTATTTCATAAATAACGTATGTCAGTTAGCTAGAAGTGTTTTTCCTTTAGGCAAGGATGGATAGCTGGATAATCTCACCTGCTCTGAGACATATCTTGTATAGAGGAAACCTGTACTCAGTTTGCCCAAATGTTCTAGATAAACTTGTGTCTGTTTTTCTTTCCAGTATTTTAGAAGTTAGATGCTTCTATATTTCTTATTTTAGTTTGGGGCCTTTATCCAACAGATCCTGCTACTTATTATTATTCCCATCTATGACATGGTTCACTTTTCCTTTGTTACCTGATGGATTGTCATAGCATGGGAAAAAGGAAGGAGCAAGTAATGACACAAAGCAGATTTAAACTTAAAGTTTACTCTTCTTTGCCTGTTTGAGGCTGCTTCAAGCATGAATTCACTGCTGCTGCTTAAAAAACAACACTTCCCAATTACCCAAGTGACTCAGCTTCTGTGGAGAGACTGCTGGCTGTCCGTCATGTGCCAGCACACCACACATCCATGCTTGCAGCAAGAACTTCATTCTTGATCTGTAATCTTACATGAATTGCATGGCTTTGAAGAAATCACAATTTAAAATATATACACACATATATATATATATACACACACACATATATATATTTAAAAAAGAGAGATTTTAAACTCATTTTCAAATGGGTTCTTCCTCTAAGACTTAAATTCAAATACAGAAGCTGAGATTTTAAACATGTACGTACATTTTCAATCCAGCTCACACCATTATTAGCAGTATTAAATCAGGAAAGAATCCACTATGAGACACAGTCATCTGGAACCACAAAAGCATGCTGGTATTTCTGAAGTTCTGAGAGGGGCTGGCACTCCAAGCCAGGAGATAGCAGAGCTTTTCAAATTCTGCTCATTATTTGCTTCGCAGTGACACAGGAAGCAGAGAGGACTTTAATCTGTAAATAATCTTTCCCTTGTGGATCTGGAAAAGATCTACATGAAGAAAAAAAAAATTGCTTTTTTATTTTTTTTCCTACACGAAATGCTTCATTAAAGTACTGCTGGCTCAATAACGAGTTTGAGGAGACAAAAAAAAAAAAAAAAGAGAGAGAGAAAATGTTTTTGTATAAAGGCAAAACTCCTGCACCTCTTTCTTCTTATGTTATAAAAAGCTTTCTTGAGTTGCAGGAGATTGGGCTTTGCATAAGAATGCTTCACTGAAGGAGAGGGAAAAACAAGTCCTAAACACTAGGGAGGAATTAAGAGGAAAAATGTGCAAGATAGCCAGATGAGCAGCTAAGTGCTCTGAGGCCTTGATCTCGCACATCAAATAGAATACATCTGCTTCCCTTCTCCTACAAGTGCCCTCCCCAACAGGGCACAGATATCCAACGTCAGACCGAAGTCCTCTTTAGAATCTTTTCCTTTGCTATCTCTCCCTCCACTTGCTCCTTCCTGCAACACCTAACAGATTGGGTACAGGGCAGCCCTTCAGATTTGAGTCTTAATGCAGTACATCAGTGTGATTGATTGGACTTCAACAAAACGACTGTGTAATGATAATTTCAGAGAGAAGGAGGATTAATTTGGGTGTGATGCTGCGAATCAATCTCCGTTTCAGAGTAATTAACTCCAGCCACTTCAAGAGCTGCAACACAGACAGCACTGCTGCAGGTACCCACAAAGAGCTGTAGAACCCAAGAGGCACCCATGTGTCCCACATCTCTCACATGAACGTCACTGGTGTCCAGAAAAAGCTGGAGAAAGAGCTAAGAGCATATGGCAGATGCCCTTGGTCTCTAGGTTACATGTCCCTCTAAGGTAGTGACTCTGGTGAGGCACTGGAACAGGCTGCCCAAGGAAGAGGTAGAATCACTGTCCCTGGAGGTGTACAGCGTATGTGTAGATGTGGCACTGAAGGAAACTGTTCAGTGGGCATGGTGGGATGTGTCAGCAGTTGGACTAGATGAACTTTGAGGTCTTTCAAACCTTAACAACTGTATGATCAATCCAAAGTTCTAACCATTTCTTTTCAGCTTTGGAACTACTTCTGTGATGAGAAGACAAGTGCCAATGTTTTTTAAGTATTTTTTAAGAATACCTGTATTTCCACACATGTAAACCACAATAGTAACCACTCAGGCATCCCACAACAATACAAGCTACGGGGTTCTGTAACTAAAAAAACGGAGTGAAATCCTGGCCATAGCAAATTTGGTAATGCTACAGACTGAAGCAGCAACTCAATAGCCTGATTTGTTGTGGCTGGTTTTATTAAGGGTACTGGAAGATACATCGATGATTCTGACTTAATGGTTAAGAGCAGCAAATCAATAGTTTGGGCCAAATTATGTTCCTATTTTAGTTCATTTAGATCTACGAAAATGAACTGAATTACTCGAGATCTTCATATACACGTAATAAAGCTGGTTCATTTTTGGCATCGTGGTCTGCGGGTACTCATTACGGAAGCCAAACCACAGGCTCGCTCCAGATGGCTTGTCTCTACAACACAGCATGCATCCAAGGCACTTTACAAACTAATCACCTACTGATCATATCCTTTCAATTAAAAATTACTCAATATTTCCAAGTGCTGTCATCCATTTTAGAAATACCAGAAAATTATGAGGTGCTTGGCCAATGAAATGCAGCTTTTTCTACGTTATAAAATTGTCAGCTAAACATTACCCAGCTGGGTAAAGAAGCAGAGTTCATATGTGGCACACGTTGCATTTGCAAGTTTCTCCACCCCTACATCTGCTGTAGTGGCAGCCTTTGCAGGACCATCTGAGAGCAGAGAAACTGGGAAAAAATGTCTCTTACTCTACATAGGAGATACAGGTGAAGAGATTCATAGAATGGATTGGGATGGAAAGGACCATCCAGTTCCAAGCCCTACTGGGTGGTGGTTGCCACCCACCAGCTCAGGCTGCCCAGAGCCCCTTCCAACCAGGCCTAGAATGCCTCCGGGGATGGGGCACCCACAGCTTCTCTGGGCAGCCTGTGCCAGCACCCTGAGCACCCTCTGAGTAAAGACTATCTTCCTAATATCTAACCTAAATCTCCCTTCTTTTAGTTTAAAACCATTCCCCCTTGTCCACAGAAACTTAATTGAATCAAATGGCTAGAGCTCCAAAAGAAAATCCATCTCCTGGCTGTCAGTTCAGAACAGCAGGCAACGAAGGTAAATTATGACTGACAAAACAGCAGACTTCTGTACTCACTGCACAGAAAATTAAGAGTATTCTCCAGTCAAATGGTTGTGCGCATCAAATATAGTTTATTACATCGTGGCGCATAATGCCATAGCCCCATACAACCATGCTCTCAGCCAGAAGCATATGTTTGTACAGGATAAGAGACTCCACATAAGCAAAATCTTCTTGTACTCTGCCTTTTGGACAGGTATCCCAGAACTCTGTATTTTTTCACTGTGCTAGGTGAATTACAGGCTGTAGTATCGTCTGATCCATAAACAAAAAACCCACTATGGTCATCTAAGCAATTACACATTTTGTGAGACTCATTTACCACCCTGTCGCAAATACAGTAATCAAGACATGTGATTCAGTCACTTAAGCCACCCATGCTTTTACTGCTTATAAATATTAATGACCCTGATTGCTATGTAGTACCATTGTAGCTTAAAGCTTGGAGCATCTGAAATAGTTGTGGCAATGAGAGAGTTCCCAAGAAAACAAAGTTGGCAACAGAATGCAAGAAGAAAGCATTCAAACGAAATAGACACTGCATGAGGCCACTCATCTTGTTTCCTGACATTATACGGCTGTATTTATGCAGCTCAAACAGTGTATATCACTACAGTAAGATCATTCCTTACAGCAAAGACAAATGTGAGTAGTTCATTTAGAAATATGCAAGGGTATATGAGGTATTAGTGACCCCAGGAAAAGTTGTATTCCACTTTCCTTTCATGACAATACAAACAGGTATGACATAAACACAGCCTTCAAAAGGAATGCATAGGCAATCAAAGTGTGAACACAGAGTGTATCTGCTGGGAGCTGTACAGGAGCTGGCCATGAATACATAAAGGTGACTTGAGCTTTCCTACCCCAAGATGTCTTGGTGAACTTGTGCTAAGATCAATTCCCTTCACAGTAAACAGGCCTGACATGATCTTTATTCCACAACCCCCATATTTTTAGCTAACAGCTTGCTTCCCCTCTTGGTTGAAGACTTTTTCTTCCAGATGTCACTTGTGACCACAAACCTAGTGCAATAGCTTATTTTTGCTTCACTGCTAGCAACTATAGTCACTTCAGGTCATTAACAAGACTCGTCTGGCTGAGAAGCTTCTAGAATTGCAATGAAGTATTTATTTAATATCCTCAGACAAAAGGAACTAGGCAAATAAAGAGCACTGTGATGTATCAAAGAGGGTCCTCTGATTACCATCTCTTGTTAGTCCAATAGAAGTAAACGGATTCTAGCCTTGAGTTTTTATAATAGTCTCCTGGATAAAGATCTTGTAGTTTAAAATAAACCCCGCTAAACAAGCTGTAGTCCACTTAGCTTGACAATTTAAAACAATTAACTTGTAGGGAGTCAAGCTGCTTCTTCCCTATTCACTGGTCAGCTGCTTAGAGACAATGTCTGAAGTTCAGAGGCTTTCAGGCCCGATTCTGGTGTCATTCAGCATGGTGTAAATCAGGAATAATCCCTATAGAGATTAGTAAAAGGAAGATCAGATTCAGGCTCGCAGAGTTAAGTACAAACCATGTGCTGGGCTTATTCTAATTCTTCTATGCACAAAGAAATTCTCCTTCAGCACATCCCCCTCCTACCCTGCCTAAAGCACTATGAACTGAGGTTCGAAAGTGCTGCTGATAGCCCCCGACAAACAGACATTCATTATTGCAAAGTACTTCTGCCTGAAAATGTATTGGGCCTTGAAATTAGAATAAAATAAATAAAATAAAACAAAATAAAGAAGGTATATTACACAGGAAGAGCACCATTTTATTTAAGATCCCTCCTGACCCCTGAACCGTGAAATGAACAACAGTAACCATCTCTTACAAGAAACCAACACATTTAATTACCTTGATTTACAGTATCTGTCCCTGGTTCCAGGCATATTTCAAAGGAAAACATAAGAGGAGCTTTAGCCAGATGCATGTAACTTCCTTACAAGGCATCTCAACAGGTATTCCAGTGCTGACACATATGAATGCAGGGCTATCTGAGAGTTATTTCCCTTTTGCCTTCTGCTTTGAAGCTTCAGGCAGCAACAACAACAACAACAACAACAAAAAACACATCAGCAAATCACTGTCATGATAAAACTATGCATCCCTATGCCACTGTATCAAAAGTATACAAGTTTTGCCATTCAGGATTGTGCTGATGCACCGGTCTGAGTGTGCACATTGGGAAACCTGGCATAAGAGACTGTGTCTTAGTCTCTTTCCTATTGAGATCAAGATGCAGTTCCTCATTTCTTGTGAGGACTGTGAAGCTACCTGCTGAGGACAGCATGAGCCTACATAAATACTATTCTCATTTGATGTGGAGTAGTTCAGTCTCTCTGCCGTGATGCTTACTGTGCTTATGCCTCCTAAAATAGCCTGCTGAGCAGCCTGACTGATGGACACCTTTAATTATGGATGCCAAGTGTGTCAAGAAGAACCAATTCTTTACCCTATAACTCTTCCAACACCCGAGCTGCTTTCTGCAAGTCCCTGTGGCATGCCTTAAAGTTCACTTATCAGGTTTGAAATCTTTTACCTTGCACTGTTTGAAAGGAACTAGTGGCCTTCAAGGCAAACTTAACAATCTCACATCCCAACTATTTTGGACAGGAAGTTGAATTTCAATAGGAGCTATAAGTAGAGTACCAAAGACTGTCACCTCAAAAAAAAGAACTTCCTTTGTAAAGGGGGAGGAAGTCTGATGAGGTTACTCTGTAAGAAAGGAAATCTTTTCTTACCTTTAACCACACTCTTGGACAGTGATGGCAGATATATCTAGGAAAACAGCTCTGCTGAACACACTGCAAACAGTCCAACTTGAACTAGATAAGGTAATCAGCATCAACGAGCCTGTTCAAAAAAGTGCCACGTGTTCCAGAGATTATGAGAACTGAGATGCTTTGCAAGTCTCATTAAGCAGATGAGACTTTCAGCAATCGATTCTAACACATGTGCTGAGCAATAGCCCTGTGCTGACTCAGAGAGAAGCATCCTACCTACTCTGTCTCCTTAACACATTTCAGGCTCAAAAGAGCTCCCAGGTAATGAGCAGATCAAGCCTTAATGAGCTCATTAGATATGACAAGTCTATATTCAAGGTTACTGCACAACCCTATTCTGTCTTGGAGAAAGAGGTGAAATTGTCATGCAGCATTTGTTACTGATGGAAGAGGGGATTAAAAACCAGATGCAGTAGTTGGTACTGGGAGCAGAAACACCTTAATTTCTTTGGAAGTCAATATTGTCAGTGCCAACCAAAGTGATGCTGCCACGCACCTGCCCAGGAGCAGCAATCAGCTTGGAAGAAAGCATGGTAGCTCAAGGGTAGATCAGAAAGATTGATTGTGATAGCTGTAAAAAAGCGAGAGTTTTTAATATTCAGGAAAGTGTCAGTGCCCTAATAACAGAACTTCCATCTCTAAGAGCTACACTTGTCAAATGACACTGGATTAGACACAAGAATATCAAAAAGAGGGATCCTGCCTTTGACGAATTTGAAGCAGCTCCTTTGGTAGAGGTGAGGAGGTCAGAGGGTGATGCTCTTCAAAAATGTGCAAGTCTCACCTGCTTTTACCCTTGACGTGACCCTCAGGCACTGATGCCTGAATGTAAAATCTCATAATTAACAGACAGATGTCAGCAGCACAGGAATAGGCAGTACAAGTTTCAGTAACGCACCTCACCCTGTCCTGAAAAGCCTGTTGTTTTCTTCTGAAAGTGAAAAGATTTGCATTCCACCCTGATAACCCAACCCTTAACGGATGCATTTATGCCAAGCAAATCTGAAGCATGTACAGGAAGTTCAAGGAGAAACTGGGACAGGGTCTCTCATTCTGCCTCTGATCTATTCCCTGAGGATACACCCCAATGCCTCCTGCATGCATGCATCACAGCCAGTTCATTTCTAAACAAGACAGTAGGCTTGATAGAACTGTTTGTCAATTAAAGCAATGAAAGTCCCCACATACAGGACAAAGGGCTACTGTCTGGACTGGGGGAAACGCTTCTCCAAGAAACAGAGGCAGTGACCGCACTGAGCACTTCTGGCTTCATCTGGGAATATTTCTGCCTAACAAAGCATTCTTCACCCACTGTTTCTAGGGCTAAAGGTAAAGGATAAGTATACACTCCTTTTAAATAGGCTGAAGCAAAGACACAACTACTGAGCCCCTCTTCTATTCCAACAGCAGGACAGAAGAAAAAAGAGCATCCGATTCTCCTCTGTCTGTGCAAGAGAGACAGACATCCCCTTCCAAACAAGCTGAGATGGCAATTGCAGCCTATTGATTCATTTCCATCCAAACCTCCAGTTCTTCCTATTAAAAAATCCTAAAATGAATCACACTTACATAGTAGCTTACTCAGCCAATATTTACACTCGACCCAATATTGCCAAGATACCCCTGAGATACAGAAAGGTAACTGATTCAAAACTCCTTTGTTTCCACACTACCAGCAAATATTTTAACAAATTCTGCAGTTACTGTATAGTGTCTTGTATTTTTGGATAGTTGGGTGAAGAGGAACCTGATGAGGTTAAACAAAACCAAGCCTACAGTCCTACACCAGTACAGGGCAGGGGATGTCCTTCTGGAGAGGAGCTCTGCAGAGGAGGACCTGGGTGCTCTGGTGGATGGCAGGTCCGTTCAGCCTGGAGAAGACTAAGAGGAAACCTTCATTAGCAGAGGGATTGATCTCAATCTCCAGGCTCCCCAGGGAGGTAGTTGAATCGCCATCCCTGGTTCCGTTTAAGAGCTGTTTGGATGTGGTACTCAGGGATATGATTTAGTATAGGGTTTCTAGAGTTAGGGTACTGGTTAGGCTGAGGTTGGACTTGATGATCTTTGAGGTCTTTTCCTACCTGGGTAATTCTATGATTCAGTGATCACTAGAGGAGTCTTCTAACTCCTGTAATTCTGGGAATCTGTGACCTCCTGCTTCTTTACTCCTTTACAAACAGGCTCAACTGGGCATCTACGTTCAATCCACGATGGTGTGGTTTAACTGTGAATAGAGAAGTGTTTCAGTTGGAGAGGGCCTACAAAGATCAAGCTCAAAAGAATGACCATTTCAGGGCGAACCAAGAGTTAAAGCACATTATTGAGGGCATTACTCAACTATCTACTGAACAGTGATAACCATGGGGAATGGATCACCTTGCTAGGAAGCTTGTTCCAATGTTTGAGCCTCACCATAAGGAAGCATGTTTCCTAACACCTAGTCTGAATTGTGAACATTATGTCAAATCACAGCAACATTTGGAAAGCTTATATATATTGACCATAACCATTTTATTTTTTTTTCCCCCTAAAAACTTCCATGGTTTTCAATGACCATGAGAAAAATAAAGTGTCTGAATCACGTTTATCTTCTGTAACTGGAGGAAGAGATCTGAATCACCACAAGTTTCCCTCTGTCTGGACTATGCACCTCAGTTCTCCAGTGTCCTTAAATATCTTATAGTGCACAAATCTTACAGGTGAATGAAACACTTCCAGTCCCTCAAAGTGGCCAAAGAGCACCTGGATATTGCACACTACTATGTGTGCTGGCTTGAAGAAAAGTCTGTCTGTAATCAGTACACTCTTCAATGGGTATGATTATGTTATCTCCCAGTATGCACATAGAATCACAGAATCACAGGGGCTGTAAGGGACCCCAAGAGATCACTGAGTCCAACCCCTCTGTTAAAGGAGGAACCCTACAATAGGTCACACAGGTAGGTGTCCTGCTGGATCCTGAATATCTCCATAGATGTATATTCCACAGTGTCTCTGAGCAGCCTGTTTCAGTGCTCTGACACCCTTCCTGTGAAGTTCTTCCTCATGTAGTTCAAGACGCATGCATGTTACTGCCCAGCAAGCAGTATTAATTGGCCATGGAGATGGCTCTAGCAAATGTAAACCTTTATCAAGCTCACACATCCTGCTACCACATTACTGGTGTTTCCTCCATCTTTTCTCATCTGAAGCTTTTTCTTTTTAACTTTTACGTAAGTATTTTTCCAATATTCATATAAAATCTGTGGCAGTTGCAGAGAGTGACTGATAGAAATGCTCTCTGTTTCCCTACAGGATCTCAGGAGCCAAGCCAGCAAAAGCAGTGCACCAAGAGCCAACTGGACTAAGTACCAAACTGCACAATCTTTGCAGCACAAGTATCACTATAGCAGACATAGCAGAAACTCAAATGATTTTGTTGCCAAGCTTTTGCACAACATCAATGACTTCACTAATTCAGTGGAGTGGCTGACAGTAAATCACTGTAGACAATGTCCCTAAAGATCTCCTGCCCATTAGGCTGCAGATTTACTAAGACTTTCCTGATTCAAACTCAGGACATTACCTCAGGTGCAAAGTTTAAGTGTCCTCAGCCTTCCTGATGTCTCAGTTTGCTCTGACCAAGGCTCTTAAAGGACAAAACACTGCAGAGGAAAGGGAGTAGCAGAGAGACAGAAATAGCCTGCAATAGCCTGTTCTCCCCTAGCAAGGAGCAATGGCAGCACAGGGACCAACAAGAGGAAGAACATATGTAAAAGAAGGGACAACAAGCAGAAGGGTACTGGAAAGGCAAGACTGAAAAACATTTCAGTGTGTGATCATAAAGAAGACAAATGGAGAGGAAACAGGAAAACTCACCCCAAAGCTCCAGGGAAGCTCTCAGCCTCTCACACACTCAATGCTTTGATGGCAGTTAGCACACAAAAAACCACACAGACTCCACCCAGTATCTTTAACTTTGACCCAAGCACACAGCGTGTCACTTACAGCAGGACACAATGCCACATTTCCATAGTTTGTGCTTCCTGAGAAATGGGAATGTAGCTGACACGGGAATTTTGCTACTGCCTGACTCTTCTTTCTGTTAGAATCATAGAATCATAGAATTACCCACATTGGAAAAGACCTTGAAGATCATCAAGTCTAACCGCAGCCTAACCACAGTACCCTAACTCTAAAAACCCTCTGCTAAATCATACCCCTGAGCACCACATCCAAACCCAAATGGCAAACCACATTAGCACCACATTAGAAACCCAAATGGCAAATCTTGGACCAGGTATGCAGTTGGCTGCCAAGCAGGTGAGCTGCACTGTAAGAAATGTGGATGGATACGATCCTGTGTGACCACAGGAATCGTCCTGATATTACTTTCCTTTTGGTTCTTCCAGTCAGAATTCTTTGCTTTATCTCAAAGTGTTTGAAATTGACACAGAATTTACTTTAAGTGAACCAAAAAGCAAGAATACCTTGTATTTTTTTCAAAACCAAAATTATGATCTGATGATTATCTTGACCTGGTTGTTTCCCCACCAAATCAAAAGCTAAAAGTCAGATCACCTTCACAAACCTATTCAGCAAGAATTAATAAGAGAAAACATGAGATGCATGGAGCAATAACGACTAAAGGCTCGCACTAATGCAGTCCAAGGGCAGATCATGTGAAAGGCATCACTATATCCCATCAGATTAAAGGAACTTGAGATACTGGCATGAAAGTCCTTATTGCACCCTGATAGCTGCAGGGCACCATACAAGAGACTCATACAGACAGGTTAGCTCCAATCCAAGTTGCAGGTAGCTCAACACCATGTTCTTTCCATACAGTTTTCAGAAGTCTCAGAGCAAAGTATTTGATTTCCAGACTGAGCCCAAACAAGGACTTTCTGGTGTACACCAACTGGTGTACTTTGACCTTAATATTCAGGCAACATCTTCTAAACTGATCTTTAGTTTTACATGCCATACTGTAAGCAGTTACCTTGAAAATAAATCCAGTTCTGGCCACCCATAGCATTTGTTGAATTTCAGCTGGAGTTAGAGAACTTGATTCTTACCTAAAAATCAGGAGGTGACACCGTACACTCCCCTAGCAGGGTCATATTAACTGAGCTGGCAGGCTTGATAGAATTAGATTTCTCTGTTGAGCTGGTGCAGCACTGTGATGTGTCAGCACATCCAGCACTTCAGATATGTAAGTTTAAGTCCTTGATTGAAGATCCAGCTTCCAGAAATAACGTTGTGTCCTTTAAAAGGAACAACCTTTGTTTTGGTGCATCAACAGCTAAAAAGTAATAACTTAAAGAAATACGCCAATCTTGGGAAAATTTCAGTAGCGATTTATCCAGTCCAAAGGCATTTTAATCTTGCTTCCAGCATTCAGCTGAATACTTAAACTTCCCTGTGCTGGTTTTTGCTCTGCAGAACTACCCTCCAAGGGGTTGGATAACAATGTCTCCAGCTCAGTGAAGTTTTAGGAACACCCAAAGTATATACAGGTACCTCCATGGCAGCAGCAGTCCTATGGCAGGCAGCAAAATATGGGGAAGGTCATGTTTGGTCCCTGTGGGCTCTGACCATAGCCATCCATTCCTCGTGTTCTGTACTTCCCAACAGTGTGTATTGGACAAACCCAACCAACAGGAGCTTGTTGTATATTCCATAAAGTGTTTCAGTTTGTTACTTAAAAGTCACATTGCGTTCAAGATGCTGAAAGACAGATTCCTGCAGGTAGAAAACTGCACTCCCCCTATGCTCAGTGGAGATCAAATGTGCAGACCCCAAAGCCTTGGGCATGGTTTACACAGCACACTGGAGCAGACACCTACAAGGCTAAATGAATAGGGATCGATTGCAAAGGCATTTATCCAGCTTCGGATAAATAGGACCAGATGTGGGACCAGATGCACCACAGCAGAACTTGTGAGGCATGTTGGAGCTGCCACCTTCCTGAGCTGTAGCCTGTCTGGGTCAGTCTCTTGTCGTTAGACACAGACCTGAAGGCAGTAAAAGCAACATAAACACACACAGCAGTAGTTTGTCTGCATGTTTCAGCCTCTTGTCCTACACAGATGTTTTCTGGGGTCTGCTAACAGAAAGTTTTGCACTGTGGTACCTAATTCCACTCTGATGTATTTGCATACACCTCTGACTTATCAGCATCTTCACCGAGCAGATAACAAACATTACATATTCTAATGCAATCAAGCAGGTCTACATACATAAGACAGGAGCAAAGGAATCCAACACTTCTACACACACCCACATGCTTTAACCTTCACCAGTAATCTCAGATAAACAAAGAGATATCACTGCTTCCCTCTTCCTGATGAGATACTTCCTCCATGTTTGTCGTTTGCCCCCCTAGGTGAAAACAAGCAGCTTCTGAATGCCCAGCTTACAGTTGTGATCTATGCCAACATCATATTTCTGAAATAAAAAGGAGAAAGGAAAAAAGAATGTGTGCTGAAAGAGAAAGAGAAAGGCAGGAAGGAAGGAAATCTGTCACTGATATAACTGTCTGCACAGAAACGTTACTTCAGATGAAAAACCCACAGCCTTGCGCTCCCGTCTGCAAAGTACAGAATAGGTAGAACACACAGAAAACTAAGCCTGGAGCGAGGAAGGAAAAAGTTAAAGCAACTCTACTCACGGCATCTGGCCAGCAAACCCAAACAAAAACGCGTGCTTATCCAGCGTTCCTCAGCTGGCGCCATAAAAAGCTCCACCAGGTGGTGGGATTAACAGCATGTTAAATTTGCTGTGGAGCCGGATCTGCTCTTAGAAGCACATTTCTGCTTCACCACACTTCTGAAAACACTTCTGCAAGGCGACCTTAATAAAAAAAAAAAAAAGAATTACTGCTATCATTTAATAGCAGCATTTGCAATGCATTTGGAATAAAGGATGCTGTTATAGCCAAGAGGATGGAACTTCTATCCACATGACCCCTGATTTCCCCTCAAATTACTCCCAGTTTTCCAGCAACAGAAAAAAGCAGATGCAAAGCCTTAAACAAAATGATGCTTAGTGTTAAAAGTTACTTTGCAGTTGCAGTTCTCGTAGTGTTAATAATATCAAGTTTGGAAGAAAAACTGCAGTCCAGACTGAGAGTTCCCTTCTGGTTGGGATGTGTGAAAAATTGATCCAAACAGAGCAACTCACTGTTCCCCTGCACAAGCAAACCATGCACAAACAGAAAGCCCAAAGAACATGGAATTGGATTGTTCTCTCCTTTTGCTCCATCAGACACTGTGCCCTCACATGCTTCTAGCAGAAAAGTGCAACACTAGTACGCCTGACAGAAGCATACTTTAAAAACCCAGTGGTAAAGAGATCAGAAGCTGCTTGGGTAGGGCTACAAAGCACGGCTTTGTCACTGCTTAGGATTTAAACCTGCTGAAATGTTACCCCCCAGCAGCACCCAAATGAAGCAAATGGAGTGAGGAAGTGGGAGGGGGACGTATCAACAAGTTCCCCATGGACCAACAAGGGGGTTCTGCCGTCTCCAGGATAACCAAGAAACTAAGTGTAAAACAAGAAAACTACTCACAGACCCTTTTAATTCACACACAACCATTCATAAACTTCAAAATTCAAACCCATTCATAACCATCATGTTCCCAGGAGGGACCAGAAGTTCAGCTAAAAGTGGGAGAGGAGGACTGGGGCAAACCCCAGCTTCTAACTCAAGAGAAGCTCTGTTAAAGCATTACAGCAGACAGCACCCCACGGGCTTTGGGTCAGGCCCTAAAAATTGAGAAGGGGTGAGGATACAGGCAAAAGATCACACAGGATACTAAGCGGGGATCCAAGTAGAGACCAAGTATTCCCAAGCAAATGCTCTGCACAGAGCCAGCCCTTAAGCTAAAGCCATGTGCATAACATAAAGCCATGTGCATAGGAGAGAGCATTCCCAGCTGTCAAGTGGTAGGAAAGTTTCGGTAAGGGGCAACACTTCTTTGTGCCTTATGTCAACGGAGAGCACCAACGCTCAGAAGGAACACACAAGGATGGGATCGAAACAAAAGGTGGAGTTTCTTTTTCATATCCTCAAATTTCCTGTCTCTTTTCCATGCTGCAATTTAATTTCCTTTTCCAAGAGAGCTTCAGGAGCTTATTAAACAGACCCAGAAGATTACAAGGGCTTTGTCACCCTTCCAATCTCCCCAAAACGATCCATACTAAGGGAGGTTCTCCCTTCACACGCGTACCCAGCAGGCAAAGATAGAATTCTGACTTACGACTATATACGAATGAGTTCTTTTGGAGTATTTAACACAGAGGAACTCAAGGTTTATAAAGAGTTGTAAAAAAACAACCAAACACATCTCAAATGAGTCGATTTTGGCTGTTATCATTTTCACAAAGCCTAAGATCCACCTCCACCACGGCACGCACCAACTGTTGGCTGGAGAAGACACCAAGAGAGCCGTACGAACACCTGACAAACTGCTGACCTCGAAGATTAGTTATTTACACTGTGCTGGAAATTAATACAGCCGGCGGAGATGCGCGGGTACCAAAGGTCCGCTTCCTTCCTCTAACGGAGCAATACCGGCACAGCGAGGGGAAGAAAAAAAAAGAAGAAAGCAAGCAGAGACAAAAATAATAATGATCATAATAGACAAGCGGGTACGGGACTGATGCAGGCGGGCGGCTCGGGGATGTCCTGAAGTTACGCCGCTCTCGCCGCCCCCACGACCGCTCTCCGCGGGGCGCTCCCGGCTGCGCTGGCGCTGCCTCCCCGCAACGGAGCGGGCGCGGCGCCGGATCGGCTCTGTGTGCTGCTGGGCAAGAAGAGAAATAACCCCCGAATAAAGAACTTAATGAGGAGCGGGGAGGGGTGAGTGGCTTCCGCCGCGCGTTTGCAGCGGGGTGAGCGGGATTTGCAGGTAAGCGGGAGGGAAGGAGGAAGAGGAGGAAGGCGGAGGGGTCCCGCGGTACTCACGGCGGGGCGCGGAGGGCCGGCGGGCGGCCAAACCCCATGGCCGGCTATGGGCGATCGGCGCTGCGGCGCTGCTGCTGTCTCTCCTGCTACTGTTACTGCTGCCGCTCCTGCTACTGTTACTGCTGCCTCCGCTGCCCGTGGAGCCGCTCCGGGCGCCCGTCCCTCCCCTTCCCTTCCCTCCCTCCTGCCCGGCCTCCTGCCCGCTCATATAGCGCGCCCCCAGCCAGCCAGCCACGTGGACGGCGTGGGGCCCCGCGGCTCCTCCTCGGAGCTGGGCAGGGCGATGCCCGAGCGGTCCCCACCGTCAGCCGCCTCCCGGGGGCTGTACGCGGTGCTCTGCTGTCCGGTGGGCTCCGACACCGCCCCCCCACCCAACGGTCGCTACCTGCTCCCCAGGTCACCACCGTCAAATGTCTTCAGTCCACCCACATCGCGGGGACACCAAGATTGTAGGGATCCCAGACGTGATGGCAACGGGAAGAACTGGAAGAAAATAAAGTGCTTCTCAAAAGGTGAAAGCGTGTTTTGTGTCGTTACTAATAAAAATAATAAATATAATAAAAACAGTAAAAAAGCACAAATCATAAATAATGTCTTCCTTACGTCCCGCGTCTGACATTTTTAAGATTGCCATTAAATGCCGTCGAATTAAAAAGCGTCATTAAAGAAACCCCCAGACAGATACATTCAGCTGATAAAGTGCCTGCTCTAACTATTTAACAACATAATGCCGGCTTTTTTAGTGTTGGTGTGCGAGGGTTGGAGCCAAGCCGAGAAGCGCGGAGGTTATAACACCTCCAGAAAAGCAAATGCCACTCTGCTCCTCTCCCTTGTCCCACTGTGGGCCCTAGAAGATAACACATCCACAGCATATGTCAGGGGGGAGCTCTGAAGGATGCTGGGCAGCTGGGGAATAAGTAGCTCTGTGAAGCATATGAGTTTACAGTTATTAATCTATTTACCGAAACTACCCACACTGTTGGTTTATTGCATCCAGCACAGCCGACTTCCACTGGAAGCTGTAAGGTGCTACGTAGGAGCTGTAAGTCATCAATCATTGCCGAGCTCATTTCCATGGAGTTGCATTAGTTAAAGGCATAAAGTGTGATTGCAGATTGGTGCCACGTTGCGTTCCACCCTGTGCAGATATTTGCATTTGGGTTTAAACACCTGCGACAGGCTGAGCATGGACCCGTGGACCCACAGATCCATAAACAAGCTCATAAACCCATAGGGGGTCTCCCCCCATTCCAACTCTCCCTCTGGATGCTACAGAGCAACATCATGTTGTGTCCTTTGTAAGTGGGGTATGGAAGAAGTGAAATGGAAAGCAAAGGGGGTAAATAAAATACTTGGTTCAAAAACTTATTTTACACAGAGTGTATTAAGACAAAGAATTGCTGCTGGGGCGGAAACAGAGCATTAAACAGCTCTTCCTCCAAGAGCTGCTGGAGGTGGGATAGCTCCTAAAGGAACTCTCTGTGATCAACCACGACGGCTTCTGTAACCTTCCTATACCTTCGAGCAAAGTGGTTGAGTTTTCTGCTTCGTTTGCTTCCTGTTGACTGTGGGTAAGTGGGTCTGTCTGCAAAGAAGTCTCTGGGAACAGTTTGCCAGCAGCCTTCAGGATTACCCCTAAAAAAATACTGAGGTTATGGAGAGAGTGATGAGATCTGCCAAGAATGGGGAGGTGGAACTAGATGGTCTTTGAAGTCTTTTCCAACCCAAGTCATTCTGATTCTATGATATCCTGTATCCATGCCATGGCAGAGCATGGAGAGGTGCCTTGGTGGAGCATGGAGAAGGGCCTTGATGGGTCACAGAGAAGTGCCTTGGTGGAACATGGAGGAGGACATTGGTGGAGCATGAAGAAATGCTGTGGTGGAGCGTGGAGAAGGGCCTTGCTGAGGCATGGAGAAGTGCCATGATGAGACATGGAGAAGGACATTTGTGTAGCATGGAGGAGGACCTCAGGTTTCAGTCACTGCCACCACAAACAGCAAGAAGCTGAGCAAGGAAGAGAGAATAAGACCACATCCCCCTGCATCTGCAAACATGGAACCTATTTCTTGTTCTATCAGAGTTGCACTCAGTTAACTTCTTTGGATGCCTGTAACTTCTCTGATGTTCCCCAGTGTGTGTGCAGGTAGTAAATACTCTCTGCTAATTCAGGAGTAATTACAGCAGGATTCAGCCTGGAGGGTTGGATCTGCTCCCCTTTATATCTCTGCGTTTCCCTACCAAGTGTCATTTAGATGTTTTCGGGAAAGACTCCAGGATTTGTTTCACAGACAATATTTCCTCAACAGCTCAGTGGATATGAAATAGTTTGAACTAACCATGCAAATCTTGCTTGTCTTCTTATGTGGATAAGTGCAATCTATTCTAAACTCAGGGCCAGGGTTTTCAGCTGCTGATGGGGGATCGCTATGCAGACATCAAAGCAGCTCTATCAGCTTTGACCGAGTGGGGATCCAGCCCTTTGTTCATATCTTGAAATTCAGAAACCATGTCTAGGTAAAGCATTTTTCTCCATAGTTTTAAGTAGCCAGTATTTTATTTCATAGCTGTTCCCTCAGTGGCAGGATTGTTTAAAGGCTCTTCAAGGCTGAAGGAATTAAAAATGAATAATTTAAAGCTGGTCTATGATGCAGAATTTTAAACATATGTTTTACAAGCCATGTAGAACAATTTTTTTTTTGTCTTGTCAGTACATGTTTCACAAACATGCTGTGCTGGAACCAAAAGCCTTTTTATTTAAGACTCAGATTTGAGCCCTCCTATGCATCCACACAGTGGTGTGCTGATGTCTACAAGCTGTAACAGGGAAATCATTATCACTGGCACAGATAAGAAAAGAGGAGAAATGAAGCAATTTCACTGCTTTTCTCCCCTCACACACTGGTGAACCACGTGTGGGCAGAGCTGGGGCTCGCTCACCTCGAAATCCCAGAGGAGCTGCAGTTTGCTCAGTGACACGCTACAGGAGGGCTGGACCCAGGTGGTGGTAGAGGAGGAACTGAGAGGCCCTGATGCTCACAGCATCGTGGTGACTTTGGGCTGTTGTTTTTTTTTAAGGTTGGACATATTTTTTTTTCACCAACCTCCTGTTAACTTCCTAAACAATCTAGTGTTAGGAATGTCAGCTTAGTCACTCTTGGCAGTGTTAAAAATGATGCTAATTGCTGGTAAGTACTCAGTGATTCAAATTTTATTGGCTTTGCTTCTTGTCCCTCCCTGGCTGCTTGCAACCAGTGATGCAGATGCTTGAAGTCAGAATGGGTTTCAGTCTGACACGCCTATGTCCACGCACTTCCTTATTTCCTTAGGCTGGCCAGCACGTCATGTCTGTTTCATAGTAACTCCAGATTTGCAATTAAAGTAAATTATTTTGATTATTTTAAAAGGTTTTTGGGACCAGAACCAATGTCATGTATTTCAATGAGATGTAAGTTGAGAGTGCAGATTGGGCTTGTGTTCGCTCTCTCCCCATTTGGGCTCTTTGCAGTAGGTAACTTGCCATCTTTCAAACAAGCCAATTGCCATTGTGTCTTGGCCAAGAAGAAGAAGTTAAAATAGAAAACCAGCATTTGGTCTGTATGCAGTTGCCAAGAAGCTATTTCTCCTCGCCTGTGTAAATAAATTGTCTTTCAGAATGGCTGGCTTACTCCAAAATATTCACAATGAAACTTAAGTGCTATGGGCTGGATCAATGGGCTAAGGCCTACTGTATGAACTTCAGCGAGACCACATGCCAGGTCCTGCACTTTGTTCACAACACCACCATGCTTGAGGCAGAGTGGCTGGAAAGATATGGAGAAGAAAAGGATGTACCTGGAGGTACCAATCAACAGCCACCTGAACATGAGGCAGCAGTAAGTCTAGGTGGCCAAGAAGGCCAATGGCATCCTGGCTTGTATCAGAAACACTGCAGTCAGAAGGAGGTGATTATCCTTCTGTGCTTGGTGCTGGTGAGGCCACACCTTGAGTACTGTGTTCAGTTTTGGGCCCCACTACAAGAAAGACACTGAGGCCCTGGAGAGAGTCCAGAGAAGGACAATGAAGCTGTAAAGCACAAATGTTATGGGGAGCAGCTGAGGGAACTGGGATTGTTTGGTCTGGAAGAGGCTCAGGGGAAACATCACTCTCTACAGCTCCCTGAAAGGAAGCTATAGTGAGGTGGTGGTCAGCCTCTTTTTGCAGGCAACTGATAGGACAAGAGATAGCGGCCTTAAAGTTCTGCCAGGGGAAGTTTAGGTTGGATATTAGGAAGAATTTATTCTGTGGAAGAGTAATGAGGTATTGGAGCAGACTGCCCAGGGAGGTGGTGAAGTTACCATCCCTGGAGGCATTCAATACGTGTGTAGATGTGGCACCAAGGGCAGTGTTTTAGTGGTCATGGTGGTAATGAGTTGATGGTTGGACTAAAAAATCTTGGAAATCTTTCCCAACCTTAATGATTCTATGATTCTGTGATCCACTGAACTATGTTACCAACTGGGGAAAGAGGAGATGTGGGAGCGTGGCCATCAAATGCCCCGTCCTCAGCTTCCCCACTAATTCTGCTGATGCAAACCACTGTACATACTGAAATGCTGTCTGGTTTCTGTCACAAGTGATATTACTGATATGCCACAGAGAAATATAGTGTCTACATTCCAATGCCAACTCCACACATATGGTTTTATTGTTAAGTCTATATATTTTTATTGCAGCTAATCATACACGTTTATTATGTACTGTACAAAAAGACACCTATTGTCTATTATGTTTAGCTGTGAAGAAGATTAAATACTTGAAAACTTTGTAACCATTAGGACTATTGACCATGACAGATTTCTACACCATTTGTTTGTTCTGACTGATAAAAGAGACAGTTGGTCTGCGTAAATGTTATTTCCACTGAGAAAATGAATGATATTCTTTATTTGAATGCAGAGGAGTCACTGCCATTACGTGGCATACATTGCTTCATAAGAGCAGTAAGTATGTGGGTCACTCCAAAAGTGATGCCTACTACTTATTTCCATGGAAACTACAACAGATACAAAGAGCACAATAAGACCGTTTGATAGAACAGCTTCTCAGTTACAAAACACTATTTTTCAACATAGTCACCACCATTAGCTCTGCAATGTAGCCAGTGATAAACAAGAGCATGCATGCAGCACTCATAAGGACCTGCTCCACTGGAGGTGACCCATTGTCACCGTCACTGTTGCCACTGCTGAAATACACTACCCAACCCCTCACCATGCTCTCATTCACTGTTTGGTTTCTGTAGATATTCAGCAAGTGTCCATGAATGCCAAGGGGTGCCATTTTTTCCTCATGAGGGAATTAAATGACATGCTTTTCCTTCATGGAGAAAGGTGGTGAAGTCATTTACCCTGGAGTTGCTCAAGAAACATTTGGATGTTGTACTGAGGGACATGGTTTAGTGGGAGGTATTGGTGATAGGTGAATGGTTGGACTGGATGATCTTGGAGGGCTTTTCCAATCTTGGTGATTTTACGTTTCTGGGATTCATACCCTCTGCCCTTTTGCTGCCGTCTGTCACACTGCAACAAAACATAATGAGATATTGGTAGGGAGGTTCAACCTCTACTGCCATATCACCAACATCTGCCTCCAGCATTGTTGGACAGCATAATAAACTAGGGGGCATCACTTTTGGAGAAGCCCTTTGCATAGTAAAAAAAAAAAAAGATTGCAAACTTTTATATAAGTCTCTGGTGACAATTGGTTTTGCCATAATTGATGGACTCTTTGATTTCAGGTGTTGGCTTATTTTTTGCAGACAATGCACTGGACTTACATCCTATTTCACTTTGGATTTTGCATAATTGCAGTTGTGTTCTCTAATCCAAAACATACAAATGGCAGCTGGTTCTCTGAGAATTGCTCAGAGGTCTGAAACAGAGTTTTAGATCAAGTCCTCAGTCTTCAAAATGCCCCCAAATTAGACTCTGGAATTGGAGGGCTTTAAAAGCAAAGAGGAAAGAAACTAAAAAAGCATGCAACACCTTTCTTTGGTTGATGTTGGAGTTCAAATAGCAAGAAATCTGCGAGCGTTGACTGGGCCTGATGCATGGCTGGTGGTCTCAGCACCTGAGTGCAGTACTGCATCTGAGATGGCTTTCATATCAGAGCATGTTTTCCTCTAAGGTCAAATTGTAGCACAGAGAATATTTTTAGCTTTTTGGACTCCTTAGCACTGAATATGGAAGCATTTGCTGTGGATAGAGGTTGTGATGTGGTACAACTTGCTCTCAATGAATATCTAGGAAACTCAGAAAAACATTTCAGTGTTGTAGCACATAAAAACACACAATAAATACCAGAAGCTTGATTAGCAGAAATATGCAGCAAGTCTGGAACTCAAGCCAAGCCCTCAGCAAACTCACATATAAACAATCCTAGCTATGAAATACTGCCTTACTTTTATACTCTCTGATAACTGTTGTGAGTTTTTGTTGTTGTTTTTCTGCAAGAGCAATATAAAGCTCAAAAGAAGTTATAAGCAGAAGAAAGGAATAAAACACTTTGAGGATATTATAAATTAGATAAAACTGTAATACATCTGTCAGAGTAAAGGAGGTTAAATTCATGTGGAAACATTCATCAGCTGTCAGTAAGTTATTGGAGAACAATGAATGACAAAAGCACATAAAAAGTGGGTAAGTGGTAAATAAGTAACTGCAGCAAAGAAGGACCACATGTATACTCTTGGAGTGTTATACACATGTAACATGCACTATCTTCCCAACATAAAGAACCATTTTAGATGGTTCAGACGTCACCTACAGAAAGGGCCAAGAGTAAAATTCACCTGATTTACCTTTGTGCATCTGGAGCCTACAGTACCTCAGCCACTTCAGTTCAAAATCCTCATCTGTTCCCAGACAAAGACTTGAAAACTGATGTATTCACTGACTGCACAGTTATTAGCATCATTTCATTTCATTTCAGCCACCCCCAGGATAATCAGGAGTAAACTAGAAGGTGAGATTAGATTTAGACTCAGAAAACAAATGTTGTAGTAGCTGAAGTGTCTATTAGGTCTGTGTTTGAGTCTCCAGCCCACCAGAAGAATGGCAAACAAAGCCTGTTAAAGAAATATTTTGACAAGAATACTTTTATTTATTTATTTATTCACTTATTTATTTATTTATTTATTTATTTTGTGACTCAAACAAAACAAATATAGTAACATGAAAGAACCTTTTCAAAGTCAGGCTAGTGTGCTTGTCTCATCAGTACCAGCTAACTGTTTCATCTCTCTTGAATGTCACGGAAGCACACAAACTCTGCCATGGTGCAGTTTCTGAGATAAATATTCTCCCTCAAAGGACACTGCACACGTTACAAGGGCTCTACATGCTGTATTAAGTTAAACACACTAAGAAAACAAAGCGCTAATTGTGTGTGGAAGTCATCCCCTAGGAAAACAATGAGAAGAACAATGAACCACACCTGACAGATGTTAGTCACAGCTTAATTTATCGTGGAACGACATTTGTGCTTGTTGGTAGAAAAGCAACATAATAAGCTACATAGAATAGAAAGATTTTTGTCTTACCAGGTGTAAATGTTGAGATAACATTGCACAATCCCTTCAGCTGATGGGACAAGCTGAGCAGGGATAAATGGTGTAGACAGGATTGCTCCAGGGAATGCAGCTGAGCTGTGGGGCTGGAGGTAGTGCTGATGTTAACCCACAGGCTTGGAGCTCCAAGTAGAACAGAGTATCTGAGACACTACTTGGGGGAGGAGGGAGGAAGAGCCTAGAAATTGAAATGGTCTGGGAAAATTAAATCTTCCAGATGTAGACTGGAAAATATTTATGTTGTATTATTTCTCTGCAGACCCGCTTAGTAAGGCAGCATTAAGTTATTTACAGTGCTGTTTTCTAAATGATGTTAACAAATCAGCTGTTATAGAAGGACTTGTCGTAACAGATGACTGTGAAGTAGCTGTGACCTTTTTCTATTTAAACTGTATATCTAGGTAAAGAAAGCCAAGATTACAACTACAAGTACCTGATTTCAGAAGGCCAAATTTGGATGAAATAAGGGGTCGCTTTAATGATCAGAAATGAGAGCCAGACAACATAATTCAAAGACTTGAAAATATTCTTTCTATGAAGCAGGTGGATGCAGTGCTTAGATCATAACCTGCACTGAAGAAGTTGGAAAGAAATTTATTTTAAAAAGCAGAGAACAGTTAATCTAAGATTTATACTGTGTCGTATCATAGAACAAATTCAGAAATAAACATTAAGATCTGGAAATAAATATGAGATAAGTAGCTAATTGGACAAAAGGCAACCTGTATTTACCAGAAGGAGATTAAACAAGAACAATTTGAAAGCATATTTGAGATAGAGAGTGGTTCTCAAAGTAAGATTAATGTAGTAGATTGTATTCACCTGGACTTTGATGAAGCGGGTGGACTGGTACTACTGGGATTACTGGTGGTTCTGTTGGAAGCTCAGGGTGAATGAGACTGGTGGGTCAAAGTGTGTGTGTACTGAGGATGAGCTACCAGAAGTTACAGACAGAGCCAAACTACTTGTTCTTTATGTAAACATGGGTTCAAAATAGCTTCATGTGAAGTTATAGAGAAGAAGGCCCATCCTCCATTATATGCTGACGGTCCACATTCACTACTGTTAATTAAACACACTTGTGGCTCAGAACAAGTCTCACGCAAGCCTATCATGCCTTTGCACTGTTCCCAATCTTCTATTCTCTCCCTGGATCTGTAGAGAGGTTTGAGGTGAGGGTTGCTTCGTGGCTGGAAAGCAGTCAGCAAATTTGAGGAAACTGACAATGTGCACGTTAGGCCAAGTGAAATGAGGTGAAACCTACCCTTAGGAATGAATAGAACTATCTGCCTTGAGATAGCAGCTCTTCATTTGCTTGCAATTAAAGAGGGGAAAAATTCTAGTATATGAGATGACTCTAAGCCACCAGCAGGATGGAGCCGTGAAATGGGCAAATGAGATTTGCTTGGCCTAGTGAAATGAAAGCTGTGGGGGAATCTGATTGCTGTTGATTAATTGGGAAGTAAATGTCAGGGAAGGGGGGAGATGTATAGCCGCTAAAGGAGCAATGCGTGTTAGCTGCAGGTGAAGACATTCAGGTTGTGAGTTAAAATAATGCTACTAACGAAGAAAAAATGATGCAGAAAAAAAGGCCTTCACTGGAGAAGGGAGAGCAAACTTAGTGAACTCATGATGTTTACATACAGGGCTTGGTGCATTTGTGGGGAAAAATTTTGTGATACGGTTTCCTGTATAAGTAAACAACTGATCTTAATGGATCTGACTTTAATATCTTTATATAAGCAAATGTGCCTTGATGTTGTGTATTCTCAAGGAGATACGGCATAACAGGTGGCATTCATTATATTGCACTGGAAAGAGTGATAAACAAAAGATGTTACACAGCCTGGCAGGAATTCTGCTGCTCCCAACAGGGCCACCATCCAGCACCCTTCCAACCTCTCTAAGAGGCAAAGGGTGGCCTGCTTTGCTCCTGTGAGAGCGCTGAGCTTACAGCAGGGTGGAATGAAGCTGCACAAGGAAGCTGCTTGTTGTGGGAAATGCCTCTGAGATCAGATATTATTCATATTTTCACATTATCAGTCACATGCTATGCAACATTAAAGTTTCCCACTGAGCAGTACAGTAATGTTTCACAGCAAAATAGGTGCTACTGTTCATTTTCCTAGTTTTACTGCTAGTTTGTGTCGCTGAACACACTTTTTGTCTACCATCTTTTTCCTTCCTTCAGTTGTACTTTGAGCAGTCTGAGAAGTCAGAAGAAGTTTTGATCAAGATACAAGGGGAAAAAGACCCTGCTGCAGTACTGCCTGACATTCCAGTCTCACCACTGTTAATTAAAAAAGGATGTGTTTCAAAGTGAGCTTCATGAATTCACACAGGGCTGCAATGCCTTTGCAAGTTTCTTTCCCCTTTACTGCAGGAGGACATTCTTCTCTGAACACTGAAACTTGATCTGTCAGTAACTGCAGACATTAGGGCAAAGCTGCACCCTCAGCATAAATCAGCTTTTTAGCAACTCTCATGGATTTATGATGATCTGCATCAAGCAGCGATCTACCTTCATCTTTTATTTGGTAGGACACTCATTATATCTTTCCTTTCTTCTGCCATTCACATCATTAACATTTCTATGTAAGCCTTAAAAAGGTGTAAATTACACATCATAGGAACTCAGATCTTAGGCAAGGAGCTGAAAGTAAACAGTTGTCTAAGAAATAAAATGCTGGGCTATCACAGTGGGTTGGTTTTTTCCCCCCACAATATCTCCATAGGTTTTCTCACTGACATAGCCTTCCCCTTTTGACTTCAGAAATCCACCCATTCTGCCATGTGTAAGATGCTGTTTCTCTGTTCTATTCTCAGTTCTGTATTAAATCCTACGTGCTGCCATGATTGAGCAATATCTGTATTTGCTACACTGTGATCATTCCTATCAGTTCCCATTATGGATCAAGGATCTATGCAGTATGAACCTGGATTATACCCCAGCCTCTCCTCCCTGACACATTAGGAGCTAAGACACTGACCTGCTGGGAAGCTCTTATGTCTCTGAGAAGAGATGCGGATCTCAGCTAAGATCTGAACTGAGCCTGACATGCATAGTCCAGTGCAAATGTTTTTGGCTGAACACACTCAGGCCTTCAAATCTCCATCTGTCTCTTAAAAGAAGTAAAAGAGCATTCCTTCCCAGGATGTTACCTCAGACAACTTGTTCTTTTTGGCTTGTGAAGTTCTTCCTCACTGAGGAGGCAGATCAAATCCTTGAGGTCATTCTCACAACTACATAAGG
This sequence comes from Coturnix japonica, assembly GCF_054131305.1. NCBI lineage: Eukaryota > Metazoa > Chordata > Aves > Galliformes > Phasianidae > Coturnix > Coturnix japonica. The sequence continues at coordinate 6,863,843 of NC_140664.1, read as the reverse complement.
TATAGCTATGGTCAAAAAAGATTTGGTCTTTTTTTAGCAGACAAAAGAATTTGCTGCATTTTAACATGTTTCTGTTTGGTTGGTTGGCTGGTTGGTTGATGGGTAGTTTGTTAGTTATTGGGTTTTGGGTGTTTTATTTTGTTTTGTTTGTGTGTTATCTTTGTGTTTATTGGTTTTCCAGCAGAGAGGAAAAGAGTGTGGACTTTTCAGTATGCAAGCTTTGAAATAAATTTAAGACAGATTAGCCAAATGGTATGGACAAGTCATCTTCTCTATCTTCTGGAGCAACACAGCCTACAGGATTTTATTCAGGGAGCCCTTATCAAGTCAAAAAAGGAGTGTTGGCCTAAAGAGGTATTTTGGAAAGATTTACCTGACAGTGGGCTTTCTCAATCATTTTACAAATAAAACCTTCTGGAGTTTTGCACATGTCTGATTGTTTCAGCCTCCAGCTGTTAATTCTTGTTTATTTCTTTTGGATAACAATATCCATTGGAAACAGATGTCTTCATCTTAAGGTCCTCTGTGTTATAACCAAGTTAGCACCATGATCTGCTTCTAATGAATTAAGTAGACTGAGTTTTTTCTGTCTCTCAGGTGGATACCTCTGACCAGATGTGATCTACCCAACAGATGGCTGTACAGCACTACTCACCATCATCTCCCTTTGAAGGCAGCACAGAGAAATGAGTCCTCCCAGAGTGAAATTCATTTCAACCTAAAGTGGATGTTTGAAACAGACTAGATGAATATTCCTCACAGCATTTCTGTTTCTCTCTAGCAATAATCAAGGAAGCCTGTGGTGACTCTTGTGTCAAAGCCTGCACTGTAGACCAGCATATTTAGGCAAGATGAATCTCTCTTTCCAGCTGTCATGTTTCCAGCTTTGAATCATTTCCTCTGCACCTCACACAAATGAGACTTAGAAACATCTTGAGCAGAAGCATGACTTAAATATCCATATATGTGGATGCCTCACTCCTAAGTACTGGGACTGCACACTGGGGAGGCTCACTGAAAATTTGGTGAGGGAGATATAGCTGGATTTCAACATGCATGTTGCCCACAGTCTGTATTTTGCATTAATTGTACTTTCTTGATGAGGAATATGTGGTAAGAATGAGAAAGCACCTTAATATTTATGGTCCTCCTGGAAAAAAAAAAAAAAAAAAAGACTGTATTATGTAACGATTAATCCCAGTATTTTTGTTCTATATGTTTTCCATTTTTTTTTCCCCTACAGCACCACAGCTCCTTTCTTCCAACTTGGTTTTTTAGCATCAGCTGCTCAGCTGTATCTAATCACACCAGGCTCAGCCACCAGCCCAGCCAGCCAGCTGCCAGAGTTTTCCTTTTTAAACAAATACAAACATCTGTCAAGTTGTAAAGCAGAGAGCAAGGAATCCAACTTTGTTTTTTTTTGTATGTGTTTGTTTGTAGTTTTGTTTTGTTTTTTTTTCTCTCTCTCCCACTTGAAGAAGACAGCCAGAGAACTGCACAGTCTCTGCAACTAAAGACAAAGGATTTGTGTGGCTGGACAAGTTCCCTTTATTTTAAATCAGATGTGTTTAAGTGTCAGTATGTTACCCATCACTCTCATAGATTACTAGGTCTACAGGAAAGGAGTAATGTAAATACTTTCTCTTGACCAACATCTCTGTTTAAGTTCTTATGTGATAAATATTATCACTATTATGTGATTATGTATTGCTTACTCACCTGGGCAGCAGCCATTGCTCAGGAGGAGCTTACATAAGTGTTGCTGGCAAGGAGAAATGGGAATTGCTTTATTTTCCCATCCTGCTATTCCTGTTGGAGGTCTTCTATCACAAATCATAGGAACAGCTCAGGTGTGCCCTACTTCTGCCTGTCCCTCTCTCTTGTTTAAAGTCTCCCCATCCCTGCCTTCTCCTCTCTCACACATTTACTACCCCTGATTGCAGACACTTTTAGGAAAATGGACAGCACTTCTGAAGCAGTATTGCCATTTTTTCTTACCTATGGCTGTGTCCCTTGAAAATGCCCAGATCCTACATTCACTGTGTTGTTTCACATCAATTTCATCTTTACCCGTAAAACAGTCCAGTGCATACCGTGAAGGCAGATTGCACTACCTGTTTTCAATGCACTTGTACCTTGGCTTTCTTTTTCGGAAAGGAAGAATGGATTGTAGCAGAGATCCCTCACGAAGAATTGTTTTTCCTTAACTTCTATTGCACACTGTTGTGGTCAGTGAGCCGAGGTGATGCAGGTGAGACCACAAAACCTGCCTGCACATCCTTCTGCATTGTTCTAAAGGTGATTTATATCCATTTAGTAGCAGTCAGTGGGGATCAGTACAGGTTAAGTCGATACAACGTGGGCTCCGATTGATTCGGGAAGGTTCACACAATGGGTTGTGCTGGCTTAAATAATCATTTTTAAGATGTTTGTTGTCTTCAGTTACAAACTGGAGCCTGAGCCAATTCTCATGCTACAAATAAAACAAGTTTTTAGTGGTGTTTCACTGCAAAGCCACTGAGGGATAGGCAGAAGTGAAAAGCGTGTGGGAAAGATATGAGAGCATTAAAGGTGTGAAATATTCAGCAAGAATTCTAGCCTTGTCTGGAATTCTGAAACTAATCTTTACTTAGCTAATATGATCCTGCATTAAAAGAAATATAAAATAAATTGTAGGGTGTTCATTTCTTCCCTTATTTTTCTGTATGCTGTTTATATGAAAATAGTTTTGTAATCATTTCTTTGCAACATCTCACAAACAATCCTATGACAATTGGAACAATGCTTCCTAGAGGATTAAGGAAATTTGTAGGAAGAATCATAGCTTCGTGTGGGAACAATCAAATACTCATTGCAGGCATCTTTGTTCCTTAATCTTAATTTCTTTGTGCTGGTACCCTGATTTGTTTCTCAAATTTAACAGAGAAGGGTATGAAGACACTAAAAATCTAAAATTACAATGTAACCATATGGAAATATTAAGTTTAGGAAGCCTAAGCACTTAAACCAACTGTTCAGGGTATTTTCCCCTTAATGTGCTTACATAAATCACATTAGTTTTTATGAGAGTTATTTTTCAAATTTATAGACCTTTTCTGATGTATCCTCAGCTCCCAAGGTAGCATATGCAGAAGCTGAGTGTGTTTCTGCAAACTGAAGAGTACAGAGTTCAAATGTAAACTCTGATGTTTTTGTGAATGTCATTGGATGCACGTTATGACTGGACTTTGGAAATAGCTTTTATCTTAATGCACAACTCTAGAAAGCTAAATTATCATTTCTGAATGCCAACCACTCAAATTACTTATATAATGTGCAATATTTATGTGATAGCTTTAGAACAGGTACATGCAATGTCTTCATCTGCAACAAGACCTGAAGGGGAAAAATCACTGCCACTACCTGAGCAAATATTGTGCATCAGCGCTGCTGTCTGATATGCTCTTCTCACTCGTGCTTCACTGAAATTCCCCATTTCTTGAAATAGGTGGTCTGGGGAAGATCCAGTAAGTTGGAAGAAAAAGCATATTTCTAGCTTTGATGAGTGTGCTGAATGTGCCCAGAAGGTTCAGAAAGCAGAAGGCATATAAAAACTATGCAACATTTATTACAGCATTGAATAAAGAAATATTTTAATGTTGATTTGGGGATTTGGGGACAATCTAATTCATGGGTTTTGCATTTGGCATTCTTGTGAAAATCAGCGAGAATCTCCAGAGTGCAATGAATGCATGGCAAAGCTTCCACCTCACCCACATCATGTGTCCCCAGTGGGGCTTATTGCAGCCCTTTGAGCTGTCTGGTAGCTCTGCAAAGTGCTGCAGAGACTCACAGGCAGAGGCAGTACACATGGCTCACAGCACATCAAGGGACCAGGAGAGGCTTCGGCTGCTCAGCTTGCAGCCAAGAAGCAGAAGCCATGTCAGATGGAGATCAGGCTCTGTGCAGCTCATGCATCCTGCCATGAGATTGGTATGGGTGGTGTTGCAGAATGTCAGCAGAGATGACCACCACATCCTCTTCTCACCTTGTTACCACTGTTACTCTTATTCTTCTCCTATTTAATGCTTGTCATTGACTGAGATTTCACTCTGTGCTCCTCAGACCTTTTGCTTTCTAGTTGCGGTTTAGCTCCTGCACTGCAAAAATGAGAATTTCCATTTCAGAACAAGCTTTCACAGCCGTGAAGTGTTTTGAATGATAAAATCTCTACTTTTGTTCTTCTCCAGTGTGGGTAGGTTGGACAGCACATCGATGAATGTGAAGAGGCACAGCTACTTAATCTGCTATATCGGTGAGGTGGACAGGTAATTGTGCAATTCAGACTGAGACAATGTTGACCCACAGTGAAAAAGCAAGAGGAACTGTGCAATTGCACAATGTCTTTGTTTTGTTTAATTAGTTTGCTTTTTCTGCTTCTAATTTTTGTGGGAAATACTTTTTCCTTTTTCTTTGCCTAAGCAGTTAAATACAGCAGTGACTTCTGATCTGCAGTACTGGGAGCACGTAAGTATGTCTTGAACAGGGCAGTTACCTGTATTATGTTTCAGTGAGACAAAAATCACTGCTGTGTGTTAGAGAAGAGAACAAATTCCTTTCTAGATTTAGTGCCAGGTAGCCTGCACTAGAAGACAGAATGGACGACAAGCTTCTTAAAATAATCATCTCTTGGTGTAGTTTAGATCTTATTCCCATTCACTTTTCAGCTTCTCTGCTCAGCTTCTTTTGTTATTTTGGTGTGGAGGGCTGTTCAGCGCTGGGTTGGCAGCAGATTTACAGCACATGGGAGCAGCCAGTGGATTCCTCCAGCTTAAATGGCATTAAAATAAATTATTTCACTGAATGAAAAAAATTACAGAGAAACAAGAAAGAAGCGTAATAAGGTCTGTGTGAGGGCATGCAGCATGTTCACCAGTGGGGCTGCTCCATTCTGTGAAACAGGAGGTTTCACAGGGGACAGTTTATTTGGAAATAAAGAGATATGACAGAGATGAAGGCTCAGATACATTGGTGCATCCCCCAGCAGGCTGGTTGTTGCATGGTCACTGTGATGCTTAGACAGGTTAAACCAATCTACAAATGTATCCTAGAGTCATTGGCTTTATTCTCATGGAGGGAGCTCGCTGTTTTAAAGCCTGCCCTCTTTGCAGGCTCTGCTCTTTCTCACACCAGTTCCATAACTGGGAAACACTTTTGAAGCTTTTCAAGCAACTCAGTTCTCCTTGTCTGGAACTCTTTAGCAGAATTTTGTCACTGTCACATGTCTTCACAGAGAACTGCAACTTGCAGCTTTCTCCTCTGCTGGAGAGCAACTAAGGTGCTTCAGACCCACTGGGAATTGGAAGTATATCCAGTGATATCCAAAGCACCTCTGTAGATAAAGCTCTCAAAGACATTCATAAACTGTGCAGTGGTTTTCAAAGCTAGTCATTATCTGAAATTGCAGACAGTGGGATTTAAAAATCTCCGACTGCTTAGGCATCCGACTTCCTCTGAGTCCAAGAGATTCATTTATTATTTATTTATTTTTTCTCATACTGGTGAGAGCTTTGCACCTACAGGCACTTTTCAAAATCTGCTCCTACATAATTTTCCAGGCCGGCAATCCGTATTGGTCAGACATTGGTTGTTGCCCTAAGCCAAAGGTAAGATAAGAAGCAAACCCGATGGGAAGACGCAGCAACTCCCTATCACCATTTTTCTTTCTTTTCTTTTTTAACAGAAAACATGTTTTCCTCCTTCTGGCCATATGCAGCTGCAGACAAAGCCATTTGAGCAATGAAAGTGTGCTTCTGCAAGTAGCCTACTACAGCAGCACAATCCTGTCAGTAGAAGCTCTACAGATGTCCCTAATCTTGGAAAAAATAAACATCTCTGTGCCACCGTAGCAGGAAGACTGTCCTTGTTATAGTAAATCATAGCAACTCTGTTCTTTTCCAGAATATGCAACAGCACCATCTGCCAGAGTGAGCCGCACCAGGGAAGCAAATCTGCTGACTAAGCCATCAGTGGACACAGAGATTTATTTCTAAAGAAAAAGTTCCGTGAAAGAAAATCACCATGGCAATGTTCAGGTATGAAGTCTCCAGGGATTGTGAACAAGCAGCAGAGTGAAGCCGTACACCATCAGTAGCTGAGGAGGTGACGAATAGCAAATCACAGTTTTCATTAAGTTCACCCTCTTTGTAGTCACAAACAGTTCCTTTGGAAGTCCTCTTGCTTGTGGTACTTACAGTTTGAGCCTTCTAATGCAGAGGGCCAATGCAAATATCTATTCAGTGTCATGAAGTCATGGAGATTTGAAGTGCCTCAGTATCCCATGTATTTCAGAGACTTCAGGGCTCTTCTCCTGGAATGAATTCCATCTGCTCTGAAGCCTTGCCTTTTATAGTTGAGAACAGAACACAGAATCACATTTACCTCCCGTGCCAAGACAGGAGCCTGGAAAAATGAAAGCAGCATACACAGGTCCACAAGCATTGAGTTCAGAAGACACTGATTATGTTGCTGTTTTCTTCATTAAGACCAAAGCTCGTTTGTCATCGTCCCCTGTACACATATGGAGCATATAGGTACATGGGGATACCCAAGTAAGTCTGAAGCTACTGAAGAGCAAAATTCCTTTTTCATTTGTATTCATATTCCCTGGTTATTCTTCCATTACTTGCATTTTGGCTTGCGATCTGATTATGGTTGGGTGCCAACAAACTTCAGGGACAGCGAGAACTTGCTCACACGTGAGAATGGGAGTAGCCTAAAATAGTTAGGTAGCGTAAATCACCATAGTAACTGCATGCTGTTCCATTAATTTTAGTGAAATAAGTGAAACTTGTAAGTCAAAGGGTATCTACACAGAGCAGTGCAATAGCACATAAAGATACTGCAGCAGTCGTGAATAAGACAGTCAGGCTTTCCAGCCTAGGCTATCCTGCTTTTCAAGGAGGATTAATTACTTAGGTGGAAGACTTCATCAGCATGGTGAGCCTGCTTTCAGTTCTTGCTTTCAGGAAGTCCATGTGATGAAGTTGTTCTGTATCTCTAGGATGCCCTGAGCCTCTCAGAAACTCTTTCACTTTCCTGTCCTTAATTTTTCTCTTTCTTGCTTAATACAAACTTAAGCAACCAGTTTGGTAAAGGACAATGAGAACAGATTGAAAATGGGTGACCTGTAGTGGTTCGCAAGGACAGAATTCCATCGTGAAGTTTAAAATGCAACAAATAATGTGAGAGGAACCTCTTCGTGCTTCTGTTCTCTATTTTCTCACACCGCCAGTGAAAAAGGTGATGTATTCACATAGTATTTGGAGGTTTACTGAAGGTAGTAATGAACGGGCTCAGGCTGTCCAAATATTGGCTTAGCTTCTGAGATTCCCTCTTGGGCAAGGAGGGAATTACCAGCAACAACACTGCAACTGTTAACTGTTTTACAGGCTGACTGTCTCATTGCTCATATCTCTAGATGAGTGGAACAAAGTGTTAACACTTTTTGCCCATTAAGGCATCAGTTGACATGTCAAGCTTAACTGACACCAACTTCCTCTTCCCAACAGCAGACAAAAATCCCTTTACTTCCTAGATGTTTTTATATCAGGGAAACTATTAACGTGACTAGCCTATTCCCGAGTCTCAGTTTGCCTTGCATTTTCAGACTGGGTGAAGGCATCAACAAGTATTACAAGGAGCTGTCAGATAAACTAAGGCAAGTACCTGCGCCTGTTCAGCCCCTCAGTACGTCCTTCTGAGAGGGAATCCCAGGCCCTTATATTTTATTCCACCTGCATAGCTGGTGTCCAGTCATGGGTAGAAAAGGTGCCCATGACATCCATGACATAGTGGTCATGGTACTGTGGAATAGCCTGAATTTCCAGATAGACCTGCACCCTAGTATAAGTGTACCAATCCACAGAAGGTGGTATGAAAACATTGCTAATATAATAATATTGCTTATAATAATGTATTCTGAAGACACTTATATGATAAAACAGGTTTAGCTTTCACCTGCTCCTTAAATTACATCTTCCAGTGTACTGTGGATTCATCTGCAATTTGTTTTCTTCTTATTGTTTTTCTTCATAACATTTTCTTATGCACACATTAAATGATTATGCCCTGAGCTAGAAAATGGGAAGAGGATAGGAGGAGAGGGTTCAACAGTGTCAGATACACAGAGATTCACCTGGGCGTTAAGCCATCTGGGTTCCTATTGTAGTGCTAGTTAAAATTCCAATGTTTCATGCAAAATAGAACAACTGCAGCAAAAGAGCAAATATGGATTTTGGTAGTTTAACAATTGGGGTGATATTCTGGAGGATATAAGTTGAACCTCGTTATCCTACAGAATGTGAGTCTGCCATAAACTATGATGACAAGGAAAGAAAGTTGATAATTATGCTATACAGATATACAATATAGACGCACATACAGATATACATATTGTTCAGTTGAAACACTTTGCCCATTTTGACCTGAAAACATAACATTTTGGAAAATAAGCACATGGCTGTAAGAGAAAAATCCTTCTGCTTTAGCTTCCATTGAAGTATGCTGGCACTTTGTTCTCTGCGTTTGTGGATGGATCTTGACAAAAATGTTTTCATGGATGTAATAAATAGATTTGAATGAGAAAAGACAGAGGAGAGGATGAGTCATGATGGAGTATTTGATAGAAAGGCTAAGCTGTGACATTTTTTGAAAGAAGGTTGTGAAAGAAGAAGAGAAGATATGCACAGGGCAGCAGTGGAAATTCATGTGAATCTCTTTCCTGATTCCTAGGTCAAGTTATCACATCAGCTATTTAATTTACAAACTTACAGCGTGCTGACTTTCACTTATGCCTGGTCATGTCAGTGCCTTTCACTTTTAGAGATAACACACGAATTTCAAAGCTACTGAGTAACAGACTTTTAGAGGCTTCTATGTGTATAGCCACAGAGGTATCAGTTTCTACGTGTAGACCAGTTAAATCAGTGTCTACAAAGATTTAAAGCCTTTAAAGTGTTCCCTAAATGCCTCTGAAGATGTCACAGGGGGTTTATACTCAAGGTTAGCCCAGGTTTCAGTAGGGCAAAGGAGTTTTGTTGATGCCATTACCAACTTACATATTGAAAACTACCACATGCTCTGAGTAAGCATAACCTGGTGATGCAGGATGCAGCTTACAGCAGGATTTTGAGCAGGGGTCTGCAAGATGTGTGGGGGAAGTGTACATATTATTTACTAGGAAAGCAATAACATTTGAAGGATCAAATGTATTGATTCCAATCATACCAACACTCACTCAAGAAAAGGGATTTGTCTTAAAGGACAGGGAAAGATGGCTATTTGAGATCAAAGCTAATCCCCCTTTATAGACAAAGCTTCAGTTTGAATACTCTACCATCAGAACTGAAATTCCAGAGGGAAAAAAGTGTCAGTGTCCATCAGCCTGTTTTCAGGGAAGTGTGTCAAAATGCACCAAAACACACCTAAAGAAAAATGTGTTTTGTTTACCCCTCAAAAATTACTTCTCCCCAAAGTCAGACACAATATTTAAAGAGTCAACAAGGGTGTCTATGAGCAAGTACAAAAAAGACACTGATATCTCTACAAAGGGTAACATCATGAGGGAAGATCTGTAGCTTGCTAAAGTCATGAGTCCTATTGGCATCCAATTTTCAGAAGCACAATGCAGAGATGTTACTATAGGTAAACACCAAAGCCTTTGATATTTAATGACTCCATTCACTATAAGAGAAAGTGGTCTGAAAATACCTTTTAATCTCTATCTAGTCAAAAATATTTTCAGGATAGGGTGTGTTGTTTTATAAGTAAAGATGCACAAACATCAGTGTTAATGACTTACCTGAACTTATTTGCTGAGGTTTTTGTTGTTCATAATTTGTATCCTAAACTCTAAGAAATATCAACTGAAAGAGAACTCTAGGCTTCCAGCAGCCTTAAAGGTCTGCAGAGATCCTTTTGGAGAATGTTCATATAGAATGGGAGATGATCGGAGTACAACACTAGGCCATGCCACTTCTCTGGCTGTGATTTTTTCAGCTTACTGGAAACTAGAGCAGTATCCAAAGAACTGTAGACTGGGGAACAAAGTTTTGGGTGCTTTAGCTGAAGAGGGTATGAAGGCAGTTTGCAGCATCCCAGTCTTGCTGTTCACATGGACCAGCTGCACTCTACAGCCTAGTCTAGCAACAGGGATGTTCAGATCATGTCCTCTTTATTTATCAGAGATAAGATTTTTCCTTTTATTTTAAGAAAAGCTCTGCCCAGAAATCTGATTTCTTTTCCCAGCGAAGCTATCCTCTTTCCAATAATCCCTCTGGCAGCACAGGCAGTAATTCAGGTCATAGGTTTTGACAGCAAAACCACATCGTCAGCAAGTCACTGCAAATGAATATGTTTTCCCTGCTCCTTGTGGATTTCTTCTCATGTCCAGCACTCTGCTGCTTTTAAGTGAGAGCAAAGGATTGTTGCTGCAGCAGCTTAGGAGACCTCTAAATCCTCATGTGGTACTGCCCTTTTGCTGAACTATTAATTCTGTGAAGTGGAGTGAATTTGGGACACGAACAAAGTGAACAGCAAAGCCACATCCCATGCTGAGAAGTGTGGAGGAGGCATTGTGCAAGAGAGGAAGCACCTGAAGACACCTCCTGTGGCTCTGCAGAGACCAAATAAGGGTGCTGGGCAGTGAGCCATACCCCTGACCAAAGGTCTTAGCTTTCGTGAAGAAATGCAGACTGACTCAGTTAGGAAGGCAAAGTGAAGGAGGTCACTTTCAATTATGCAAGTTGGCCACTTGTATAGGGCTACGAAAGCATGGGACAACGAGAGTCAGGTGATAACTACACAATGGATCCAGGAGCTCTGTGCTAAATGGAGGCCATGGATAGACTCTTGCAATGAGTCAAATGCTGTTGCTAGAGTTATTTACATGTATCAGCAATACTGCTTTCAGTGGCACTCTGCTGGGTTCATGCGTGAGAGCAGCAAGTGATCCTAAGTGCATGCTCTGAAAGGAGCCTAGTTCTACTCAGCCAAAGCCATTTGGAGATTTTAAAACAGCATTCATCTGGCATTAAAATGAGATCCACAATTAAATAATAGCTTGAGAGCTGAAACAAATATATCTAATCTGGGTCAGCTCCTTAGGTAGGTTGATGGATCTCACATCAGCTCAGTGCAATTGTATCCAAAAATAAAGACATTGCTCTTTAAATGTCACTGTGAAAGGCCTGTGTTTCATTGTATAATAATAATATTTTAATTTGAGCTTGTTCTTCAACTCTACATATTTTGATTGCTCATTAAAATTAATAAATAACTTTCTCTGGAAAGGACAGTACCCACACCCATGGAAGAAGCTGACGAGAAAACAAGGACAACATGGCAGCTCATGAAAGCTCTTCCTTTCATGTGGTACAGGCAGTATTTTTGCACAGTCCCTTAGCTGGAGCAGCTGTCTCCCGTGGGCTTTCTGATCTCTAATTTCTGTAACCCTGTGAGCCTCGCATAGATGCAAAGTGGGACTAGTGTTTCTACACAGAACAAGCTGCTTTAGTTTTTCATTTGCTCCAACCACAGAACAAGGAAATATTTTCCAAGACTGTGTGAAAGTTCATCCCTGAAAAGACATCTGATTTTGGTGGGTGGATTTGATCACAGATTAGGTTTGAGAAACTGGGAAGGTGGGAGGGAAGAAGTGTTGGCTAGGTTTCCTTTATGAAGATAGTAACTTTCTATGTTGGTGATAGAAGGAAAAGAAAGGGGGCTGGGGCTTTGAAACCCACAGGTCCATGGGCTCACAGTGATGGCTGCTGTTGCCACCATGGCCTGGATTTTGTAGCTATGTTTACCCTTTCTTTCCTTGGACTGCTTTTTCTGGGACAGTGACACTGGGCTGCCAGAGACAAACCACACAGCTTCCATCTGTACCTGGTGGTGATGGCCTTTCAGTGGTGATAATTACTATTAGGAGAAGGGAAAACAGACATGCTGGGAAGACTCCAGTGCAGGGCCAGTTGAATGATCAAGAAACAGGAAAACCTCCTCAGAAAAGGTGGAGAGAGCTGGAACTGTTCAGCCTGGAGTAAAGGCAGCTCAGAGGAGGGGGTGGGGTGTTCTTATCAACATCTATAAATACCTGAAGGGAGAATGGGAGGATGTAAATAGAAGAGACTGGCTATTTTCAGTGGTACTCAATGTCAGAACAAGAGGCACTGGGCACAAACTGAATCACAAGAAGTTCTGTCTTAACATCAGGAGGCACGCTTTGATACCATGCAGGAGACCGAGCCCTGGAACCGATTGCCCAAAGAGGTTGTAGTTTCCTTGTTGGAGATCTTCAAAAGCCACGTGGACATGGTCCTGAGCACTCTGCTCTAGGTGTCCCTGCTAGAGCAGGGGTTGGACCAAATGACCTCTAGAAGTCTCTTATCACTTCAGGCATTCTGGAATTCCATGAGTCCAGCAACCTGAGAGAGGTGACACTGGAGTGGGCCCATGCCCAGATCCCAGTAGCAGCCAGAATGAGCCCAGTTTCCTGGCAGACACACACACTCAGCACACCATTTCAGCACATACATACAGACAGACATGTCTGGCCACACAAAACACATGCAAACCTCCCAGAGTACACATATGAACAACATACACAGGACCAATGACTTCATCCCATTCCCCTTTCTGTGTGGCTGAGCAGCCTGTTTCAGATTCCTCTGATATGTTTACAGGACGGATTTGGCAATCCAGTCTAAGGGTTCAGCAAATCCATGATACCTAAGAAACGTGATTTTTAGAGTAATGCACAGGTTAATCAACTCCAGTCTAATTGAATTTCCTTGCTGATCACTCTCCAGTCCCCACGTCAGGAATGACTCTCTTAATGTAAGTAAAATGGATGCAAGGGAGATAAAAAATACTTCTGGCTGAAATTGAATTTGCGATTGCTTTGATGCTTTCAATTTTTATTTTCTGAAACTCTATCAGGTGATATTTTGGAAAAAATAGACTCTTTAGTGATCATCCATTCACATCTGACCATAACATGAGTTTGTTGTGTTCATCTGTGACCCTTGGATAGTTAATCCCACCAGGCTGTGGGGAACATTAAGCTTCTGTCTTCCTGAGAGGGCTCAGTCTAAAGCCAATTACTTGTATGGAAAAGAGACCAGAGACCATCCATGGTTTCCAAAGTCTCATCCCACTAAGATGACTCAGGGTTCCATCACAGTCCTTGAAAGTACTGACCAAGTTTACAGTTTATTGAAAGATTACTACATTTGACACATTTCCATGACTATTTTAAATTGATATTATCTGGCAAAAACTTTCTTGTTCTGCTCTCAAGTTACAGCAGTAAGACATATACCTCTGAAGTCTACACTATGGTATGTGGAGACCTATTGGTATGTGGAGACCAAGGTGACTAACACCAAGGAAAACTGAGAAGACTTCTAGGAATTTATGATTCTCCCAATAATAAAAGCATTTTCAGTGTCTAATCTGAGATCTACTAGTCCTATTTTGAATCTGGAGCTATCAGACTGTCTTATATTGCTGTTCTGGGACAATTCTTATTTCCAGTTCCCTACAAACATTCCAATGAATTGCTCAAAGACTTCACGGTAGTGTATTCAATCATTTTATAATAGAATGGCACAGATAGACCAAGATCCTCCCTCTTTCCCTTGTCCCAGTAGCTGTATTTAGGATTTATATTTCTTTTCCATTCTTTTGATTGGATCAGTTTATGTATATTCCTATGGTAATGGGAAGTATGCAGTATATTGTAGGACCAGGCTAACTGTAGAACGAACAGGGTAAAACTGATTTACTATTAAGAAACAAAAATTAAAAAAAAAAAATCACTCATTAGAATCCAGGGTGTTGGTCTTTTTCATCTTAAAAAGAAAGAAAGAAACAACTAAACCTACCCCACACACCCCAAAGAAAAACAAGGAAGATTCTGTGGTGTGTGGTTTCATGTAATGCAAAGAATCTGCACTGAAATAGGGAAAGGAGAGAACTACTGTGCCCTCTAGCAAGGACCTGATGGGCTTCCTCTTTTTTTGCTAGCTGAAAGTTGTATGGATTTGCTGTCATATAAATATTGTTTGCACACTGTGATGAATTCAGAAGGTACAATAGTACTTTCACCTGGACTCAAGGGAGAAGATGAAAGAAGTATCGATACCTGGATTTAATGCCCAAACTGAGGCAGACAGACTATGGTCCCCTCAGGCTGGTATGGAAAGTTGTGAAGTGTGGGATAAAGTGTGTGTAATAATACATAGTAGAATGAGTCCAGGATTCTGGACTTATGCTGTTTCATACTCCTGAAGGCTTATTCCATGACGCAAGGACCATGGATCCTTTCTGAGTGATCTGAATCTAAATGTCTCAAATCCTCAGAAAGTACCCTGTTAGGACAGTCCTGCCTCTAGCCTTTCATTTGTTTATAGTATTAATTCAACATTCCCTTCTTTTCTCAATCAAGTCTTTGGCAATAACACAGACATTAACAAAATGCACTTTATTATTATTAATTCTGCTAGGCTGAGCAGTCATCCTTCTCCACCCATGCTCTCCCATGGCACGCACTTTCTCAGAACTGCGGTGAGACTTTAATTCATAACTTTCAAGTCACAGAAAGGAGTGGGACACCTCCAGTGCTTTGTTCCTGAGATTTCCCTTTAACTGATGCAAAATGTTTTGGAAGGTTGTGTGTTGTTTATGGAATGGATGTAACTGGTTTGGGGAAGAACTAGCTGGGGATAAAGTGTCCAGCTGGGTATAAACAGGTTGCTAGTCAGTATGTCTGTATGCAGAACTCACTCCTGAGCAATGAGAGCAGAAGAGGAGTGATGTGGGGAGCCCATGGGACATGGCCCTGTGTTTCAAGAACTCCTTTCTTCTTGTAGTGAATTGCTTCATCTCACACTTTAGTACAGCACAGCAAGCAAGGAGATATTTCCAAACCAAAGCAGCACTAATGAGTCATGAAGATGGGAATGTGTCTTTGTTCTGGGCTTCTTCTGTGTGTCTGAAAAGACACTGTTATCTATCAAACAGATTGAAGAATTCACTTTCTGATGCTGATTTCCTCAAATGCTGTTGCCTTTGTGGAGCAAAAAGCATCAGTGCGGGCTGTAAAACAAAGTGAATTGTATTAAACTAGACAGATGTAGATCCTAATACAATTACACTATATAAGAAACCTTCAGCCTTGAATAAACTCAAATTTAGTTCTGAATTTGATAGTCGTGGTTTACCTTGGTTGGGAGATAAGCGCCACACAACTGCTTGCTTACTCCCCTCCAGCAGGATGAGGGAGAGAGAAATGGAAAGGTGAAAGTCATAAAACTCACGGGCTGAGGTAAAAACAATTTAGAAAGTAAACAGTTGAACAAATCGACAATGCACACAAAGAAAAATGAATGATATAAGAAGCAATTGCGCACCACTAGTTGACAGATCCCCAGCCATTCCTGGAGCAAAGGCAACCCTGGTAAATTTCTAATCCAGCTGTTGCACATTGTCACATGATATGGGATATCCCTTTGGTCTGTCTGGGCCAGCTGTCCTGCTTCTGTCCCCTCCCAGCTCCTTGTGTACCCCCCAGCCCCTCACTGGCAGGGCAGCATGAGAAGTGCTTCCTCTTGGTGCTCTGTACACACTGCTCAGCAGCAATTAAATATCACTGTGTTATCAATACCGTTTTCATCACTAAAAATACAGCACCACAAAGGCTATTATGTGGAAAATTTACTCTATCCCAGTCAAAATTGGTGTTCCAGTTTAGAACTCTGAGGTCTCCCAGAAGGACCAAATCCTTATCAGTAAGCATAACACCCATAAAGCAATAAAAAACGCCTATATCCTGCTTGTGCGGGATTCTTTGGTAGATGATTAATGGCATTATCATGTTCTGAGCAAAGATCTAGGTAACAAACTGGAGGAGCCAAGTATTAAGCAGAATTCTTGCTGGCTGAAAAGTCGTCTTTGTTTGTCTTTCAGTATGTTTGGCTGCACCCTGGATTCAGACCATTTTTTCTGAATCTGGAAGCTCTGCAAACTTTTGTTGCCTTTCGTACTGATGTTGTTGTCAGGTGCACAGCAAAGAACAGCTGCAGAGAAAGGGAACTTTGTAGTGGGGAGTAGCAGGGATTCAGAGCAAATTCCTCCTCAAACACAAGACATTTTCAGCAAAGCTCTCTGGGATCTGAGATCTTTGTTCCTATGCAGAACTTCAGTCAGTGTGGATTGAAGTTCTGCGCTGGAAGACTTCCAATAAGTAAGTTCTGCTGCTATATAGCAAAGGTAAAGGATGGAAAAGTCTAAAGTGTTCTCACCATCCGTTTTCTCAGTCATTTCATGCCACATCTTGTGGGAAAAGTCTGACCCATGTATGGCTCCTTCTCTGGAATTTTTATTAGCACTCAAAAGTGCTTTGGGATGGCCTTTTTGCTATTGCCCAAATCCCAGTCACCATTTCACATAAGCCTTAAAGTTCTTATTTTGGAATCAGGCTACTTTCCTCAAACAACTCAGAACAGTATGCCTCCCTTAGGGTAGAAGTTTGTTCTGATGATATAATACATCTTGCATACCTTTCTGTAGCAGGTGGTCTTGTCAAAATATCATATTAAATTGATAACCTTCAAGGAAGCATCATGCATCATATGGTGATTGCTTGGTATTTTATGACAGTGATAGCTGTTTCAATATCTTCTATTACTTCCATCCCCTATAGATGGTGCAGATAGGCACATGGCGCTGATATGACACCTGTACCAGCAGTTGAGGTAGCTCTCTCTACAAATTCTGTGTCATTTGCACCTATGGTAACTGTCCTAGGGCTCAGAAGGAGGCATACATGATGAGTGGGCACATTTAACAGAGACATCCATCAAATCAGTCCTTGCATGAGTTACTAAAAGGATTCTTGCAAGTTGCAGACTCTTTGTAAATGCTTCTCTGTATAAAAAAAAGCTGCTTTAATTTTGTGAGTTCTGAGTTCTTTCATGGCAGTTATCCATTACAGGTCAGTTTTTTCAAAAGGGCTCACTTTTCCTTTAAAGGCTAATTGAAACTGATGCAGATATGGGGTTGTATATTTTCCTATGGGAGCAGATGGGCAAGTTCTGTCTTTATTCATAATCTTACCTACTAGAGAGCTTAAACAGTAAAAGGAAGGAAGGAGGGAAGGAAGGAGGGAAGGAAGGAGGGAAGGAAGGAGGGAAGGAAGGAGGGAAGGAAGGAGGGAAGGAAGGAAGGAAGGAAGGAAGGAAGGAAGGAAGGAAGGAAGGAAGGAAGGAAGGAAGGAAGGAAGGAAGGAAGGAAGGAAGGAAGGAAGGAAGGAAGGAAGGAAGGAAGGAAGGAAGGAAGGAAGGAAGGAAGGAAGGAAGGAAGGAAGGAAGGAAGGAAGGAAGGAAGGAAGGAAGGAAGGAAGGAAGGAAGGGAGGAAGGAAGGAAAAAGTACAGTATCACTTATAAGCTAACAAGTAGTCAATGGACGAGGTGCTATAATCCTTTCCAATTTCAGTAATTTTGTCACATGCACGCACTGTGCACAAACATTGCTGTTATTAAAGTGCTTGGAGGTGCCAGTCCTAACTCTGGGGAACCTGGATCATTGTCCTAGACAGTTTTGGGACAGCAGTGCAGTTTGTCTTGAAGAGTTTACAGTCTTGCTCATGTTTTTAATTACTATGTAAATATCCTTTTTCTGTGTTTCTGTACATGTATCAAGCATAAATATCAAAGCATAAAAATCAAAATAATTTAAACACTTCCATTTCTAAGTCCAGTTTTATTACATTCTTAATGTAATAAAACAAACTATTCTTAATAGTTTGTTGTTGTTGTTTTGAGTTAGCAGAGTGGACAAAAATTTCAGTTCTGCCTAAGCAATGCATGACCTTTAGGTTTCCTTAAAAACAGGCCTCTCCATCTGTGTGATCTTAACAAGGCAAAATGTTGTTAAATTTAATCTAATCTTCCACTTACTTCTTATTCTTGCCAGGGCTGCTTTCATGGCTGTTCTGGGTCCATCTGATTCTGAATAGACCACTTGGATTGAGGAAGAACATTCTTGATTGTTATTTAGTTTGTTGGGTTTCACTACTCTTATCAGCACTGAACCAGGAGAGGGTGAGATTAAGATACACCAAACGAAGTGTACTTTCACTAATATAAACTACAAAATGTATTATCTCTGTGAGAAAGTTGATCATCCCATTACGATGGTGCAAGAAGTGGAAGGTTGCCAGTGTCCTCCGAGTGGTCACTTAAATCTGTCCTCTTTTTCCTCACTTCCCTCCCCAGGCTATTTTTTCTCAGCCCGCACAATATCATAATTAATGCTTGCCAAACACCCAGAGGACCAAAAATGTGTTTATTTATGTTTCTCCTCTTTCAAAAGACAGATCTTAACTACTGGAAACTAAAACAACTGACCTCTCTTTCCAAGGAGATAGATGAGGCTTGGAGTAATAACCTGAACCTGAACAACAGTGTATGATGCACTTTCATATTGAGACACTGAAGAGCAAATTTAATCTGGATTATTCTCTCTTTGGTTTATAAGCCCTGCATTCATTTCTTTTATGTACAAAAGGGAAAGAATACGATAGGTCTCAAAGCCATTGTTCATGTCGAGATCACTAGGACTAAAGCTTAATGTAGCCCAGGTGTAGTTATCCTTGGACACCTTAAAATAGATTCCAGAATTGTGTTCATGTTTGCTTCCAAAATGGGAACTGTCTGCAGTACAGTCCCTTGTCTTAATTGCTATAGCAATTAAGGCGAAGCCTCTTGGAGATGATTCCTGGCAGTTGTAAACTGTTGTGAAACTCTGTGAAGACTATCCTGGGTCACTCTCCGCATCCTAGTGATTCATCTTGCTACGCAGAGGGAGGGTATATAAATAACAGTGTGTGTTTTATACTATAAATAATTGATTGGTGGCCACTGCAGATCCAATACAACAGCCATAGATATACTCCATGATACACAGCAATCTGATGTTGTCACAGGCTGCACCAAAGAACAGCAGATACACAACACATCCCAAGAAAACAAAATAATCTCAGATTGTAAGCACTGATTCGCTTCATTTTAACCTCACAAATCTGGGGTGTTTCAGAGACTCTTAGCTAATATATAAAGTTCTGCTATTTGTCTTGGGCAAAACTTGATGAAATAACTTCCTGACTTCCCCTTATTAAGAAGACAAATTCCATTTTGTGGTTGAGCCTCTTTCCCAACCAGATAATGAAAAGGTTAGCTAGGAAATAGGTAGCAACATCATTGTGGTAGAGGATGAATATACATATATATTAATGGAGAGAGCTGGTGACAAAAAGTCATACCCTGCATGCAGCCAGGAGCTAAAGCAGTACATGTAAAAGGGCCTTTATAGGGAGCAATAGGTTGCTTCACTCATTAAGGCAATAATCTGCTTCTCTCTCTTCAGCTTGATGCATAAAGTACCCATCTGAAGCCAGAGTGGATTATTCTCAATGTAGAAATTGGATTATGGCTTGTTAGACAGAGGCTTATACGTCACCTTCCCACAGCTCTGCTTGCCACAGGTGCTGCAGGCACATGAGGTGAGTGATGCCTGCCGGTGCATCTGACACCACTTGGCAGTTCCTTTGCTGCTGTGGATGAAAAGAAATGACCAGGACTTGACAACTATCCAGAGAAAAACCCACTGTATTTTAACATTCAAATCCTTTACTAAAAGCTGACCCATTTAACTTCTTCCCCCTCCTTCTTTTGTGGGATCACAGCATTTCTGAAGTCAAAGTTTCCTTTAATATGCCTTCCCTTCCCCTCCCTTCTCCTCCACTCCTCTTTTATGTCTTTCAGCAATGTGTTTAGTACCATAGGAATCTACCAATTTCTTTCTTTTCCAGTGTAAGTTAAACAAAAGAGTCACTAGTGAAAGAGCGGCGCTGGCAGCCATAAATTAGATTTATAAAAGTCAAATCCTTGTCTTATCATCAAAGATGGTTCTTATTGCACACAGAAGCAGCATTTGAGAAATAAAATAGCTGCAGAGGATGACGTAAGGGCAGCAAGATCCTTTCCCAAAGCTGGGTCATCGTGATCGATGTGCAATGGTAGGCATGTATCATCCATTTATCTTATGGTGTTTTTTAAGCCATCCAAGGCTGTAATTCACTGCAAGTTGCAAAATTCAATTGTTGCCTGCCCTGTCATAACTTCTTATAAAATATATACCATCCTTCGGTCTAAATTCAGGAATTGTGTGCAGTAGGTACAACAGAAAGTTGCAAATAAAAAGTGATTTATTAACATGGGGTACTCAAATCCTCTGAGGAATCGGTTCTTGGGGAAACACTGTTTAGCCTGACCTTACATTTCATTGAATTTTTCAAATCCAAACCTGTTTTGGGTAAGGGATTTCCTTGTCAACTAATTGTGAAGAACTGCTCACGTTTAATCACCGATGGGATTCCCTACTGACCTAATGATGATGGTGAAAACTATTTGTGATGGGGGAGAGAGTGATGCCCAAAGCAAAACCATGCTTTCTTTACCCGAAGACAACCTGTGACTGCTATGGTTTTGTTCTGTTATGGTGGCTACATCTAATCATTACTGAGCAGAAAGTAAATTCTGTTAGTTGTTCTCCCTATTCAGGCATTGTGGGAAGCCTAGGGGCAAGTAAACATTGCTGTTTGTTCAGCTTCAGGCTTGTCCTGGGATGGAATCCAGGTGTGCCTTTAGGTCTTAGAGTACACTTGGGCCTTGCTAAGAAGACCCAGACAGGGGTCTTGGACATGTTAGGCACTGAAGTATTTCTAAGCTATCAGAGCTCCTCCTTGCCTTGCCTTTGCCTTGCCTTGCCTTGCCTTGCCTTGCCTTCCTTTCCCTTGCCTTCCCTTGCCTTCCTTCCCCTAGTCCAACACACAAAACATGGATTTTTACAGCAAAAACGCAGGCAGGAGGCACTGAAAAGTGCTATAAACAGAAGTGTTATTTAACTAATAACCAAGCAGAAGGATTTATTGCACATAATTTCTGAAACCAATTATATCTCCTTTGAGGCCTGGGTAATGAAAAGCCTACTGCACGTGTTCCCAAAGAACTGTAAATCTGATATGTTTCTCATATAGAAAATGGCTCAGCACACTGGACTCAAAACATCTGACCTGGCATCCAGACAAAGAATTTTATTTAGAATCTGCATCCATTTTAATAAAAATGACTATTTATTTGTTTGTCTGTTTACTTATTTTTACCAAATATAATAATAATGTCTAGTTTCTGTGTTACATATATTGAGATACAATTTAATTTAATTTCCACTGCCATTTAATGGCTTGGATGCTAGAGATTCCACTCCATACATAAATACTTCTTATAACTCTCCTTCCAAAGAGTTGGCAGGACAGAATCTGCAATGAAAGACAGACATTTTTTTCCAGTTCTGCAAGACTTCTCATCTTGAAGCCCCTGAATAATTTATAATATGTGTGTATGTAATAATAAACCACTTGCAGGTTTAAATCTCAGAAAAAGTTCTGTATGTCAATTCCTGCACAGAAGAAAAAAGACAGGAATAAGAATGAAGAAAATAAGTTTAATTATTTTAGTAAGTACAAGACAAGGCGTATGTGGTCTAAATGTGCCTGATAACGTGAATAATCTTAGGAGACAGTGAGAAATAAAAACAGGCTGAAAAACTAACTATGTCTGCTACTAAACTTAGAAAAAAAAAGAGTAAAGAACTGAAACTTGATGTCCAGAGTGTTTATGGATGAAGGTAGCTCTGCTTTGCTATTTTAAGCGATCAGATACAGTGACTCAGAAAACAGCAGTTCCCTGTTGGCCACTCTTCTTCCTCAAATTACCTCCTTTTTTTTTTTTTTTTTTTTTTTTTTTTTTTTTTTTTTTTAATACCTGCGCTATGTGGTCATCTTTCTGTATAGCAATATTTGTTACCAAAGTATACAGTGAAATATATTTATAGATCCTACATTTCCTATCCTAGGCCTTAAAGAAACCCTGGGCCTCCAGGGCATAGGTCCTGCTCAGCCTTGTTTGCTGGGAATGTTTTGGGAAGTGGTACTTGCTATTTATAACCATCATCCAACATCTAATTTCTTCCTCAATTAGGCTAACAGTCTGCCATTTTTTTCCCCCTAAATTATACTTGGTTGGATGATATAAATGGATGAACTGTCAAGCAGGTGGTACTTTTGCTTGAAGGAGGGAAATGATGTTATGTGTGCTCAGCTCAAGTGCTACCGCTGCAGTCTTGTGGTGAAAGAAAAACCTTAGAATGGAGAAAAGCTTTCAAAGATCACCTTTTTCATATTGCTTCCTTCAAACGGTTCCCATTTCATCTCCCTTCCCCTCTCCCCTGCCCCACTTTCTCTTTTCTCACCCTCCTTTCATTGTCTCTTAGTCTACCTTTTGTCTCACTCTTTGCTGTCCTCCTCTCTCCCTACCCTGATTCCGTCTTTGTTCTTCCATCATTCTTTATCAGCTTTGCCTTGTGAAACAATCTCTATCTCTTCTTTTCTTGTGCTTCACTGCTCCCAGCCTCCCCTGGTGCAGAGCACTTTCTGCAGCTGCAGATTCTCCAGTGGTTTGAAATATGACTGACCTCTCTTTGCAGGAACCAGAGATCAGAGTTTGATGTAAAAGATATCTTAATACTCAGATATTTTCACTTGTGACAGCAGAAACTTCAGTTGCCTCTAGAGACTTCCTGGGTCATTTCAGCTGCCACCAGAGGTGTCAATTTAACTACAGCATTTCTCCTTTTCTGATTTATGGTTTCAGAGTTTCTTAGCCAGGTGCCTCTTGGACCAGTCCCTTGTGAACTATGGATGGAAGAAGCTCATTTGCTTTCACCCTAGCATCACCAGGAGCAAAGGGGGTTATCTGAAGGGGGTTATCTGCTTCATTCTCAGGGGAGACGTTCATCTGGAAGGAGTATATTGCAGAGGGTTTGGAACAAGTTCTGAAGGAGATCAGGAGGTGCAGCACACACGGAAGGTCAAAGAAGGGATATGCTGAGAGGTGACTGATGAAACTGCAGTTGTTTCAGCTTTCTCAGAACATCCCTGGGCTTTCCCAGCTGAACCACATCTACCTACTCAGCAAAACACTTCATCTTTTTAGCCCTTCAGACATAAGTATAAAGTCACGTGATGTTCTCTCAAAGCTTCATCTGTTTTCTGCTTTCATCTTGTTCATAGCACAGGTTAAAACTGTAAAGCTTAAAGCACTTTTTAGTGCTTCTGTAGGGCTGAGGAAAGTGGCCATGTGGTAGGAAGGTCTCTGGGGATATGCTGCTGTTGGATAGTGAGAGCAACCCCCATTTTCCTCAAAAGGTTATGTCAAGACAGAAGCCAATTAAACATAGTTGTAAATGAATTTCTTTTAGTCTTAATAAAAGCAAAGAAATTCTCTATGGAAATATACATGCCTGGTATAAAACAAACTAGGCTCAGAGGATATCATTCATTGTGTTAAAGTTCAGTTAAAGAAAACAGAATGTTCTACATTCATACCTGGCTCTATGTTCTTTCCTCTCCCTCTCACCTGACCCCATTTAACATTCCCACAGGATATACTGAGGTATATTGGAAATGTTCTGGACTGGGCTGAAACGACAGCTCTAGTCCCAGAAGTCATAAGATGTTAAGTAAGATAGAGAAAAGGATTGGTAGCCCAGATTATTCTTGCTGTAATGTGTACAAAGCACAAGAAAATACAGTGTGAACTAATCTAATCTGTCAACATAAAATGAATAAAAACTAGAACGATGAAACGTGACATTTTTTGTCCTCTTAAAATAGCTTCAAAATTGCTATTTTTCTTTCTTTTTTTCTTTTTAACCACTGACTGTGAAATATTTTAATTGGAAAAATCAACGTATTTTTGTGTCAGGAAAGCTGTATTGTCATAATTTCCTTAAGATCAACTCCAAAGGAAGCCTTTTGTCACAGGGCAAACCTCTCTTAATGGGAGCGCAGGCTGGCTGCAGCCATCCCAGTTAAGTGAACAAGGAGCCAGAAAGACAGAGAAATAGCATATTTTCCTCTACACTCCACACTCTCACATTTAGCAGTTTCCTAGTAGAGAGATAGATACGGGAGATTGATACTCCCTGGATACCACCCCATTTATTCCTACTTTTTGGCAGTTCACTTTGTCTCCTTCTTCCTCATATGGTGAGATAGGACTGTCTGGAGAAGAGGAGGCTTGAGGGACATGTTATTAATGCCCATAAATACCCTCCCAACACAATCAAAGATGTTGCCACAAGGTCAAATCAAGCCCCACCACCCTGACTGTCCTGACCCCTTCAGTATATTGGAAATACCATGGGCGAACCTTTCATGGGACTCACCTTGGCCACTTGCCTCTTCTCTGCGGCCCAAGCTTTGTCCAGATACCTCATTGCACAGGCTTACTTCATCTCCACTTGAGATCTATTTATTCTTTAATAGAATGATTGCTTCCTAGAAATAACATTTGTTTATCAACACAGCAACAAGCCTTCCTTCACTGTCTGTGTCAGGTTGCAATAAACAATATTAACATATTACAGATTGTGACCTTCTGAGCTAATTATTTTTTTATCTGAGTGACAGTTTGCTTTGAGTTTTACACCACTGATAATCCATTATTCATCTGTAGATGGAGAATTTAAGCAATATACTAAAAAGAATATCTTTCTTTAAATTCATTTCTTATTTTCAAGGGTTTCATGAAAATAAAATGTGAAAAAAAATCCCAGCAGCTGTCCTCGGGTGCTGGCACTTAGAGCAAATTCCTTTCCTTTAACCGCTATCTAAGAAGCTTGTGGAAAGTATTAGCAAACCTGAGTGACCACAGTCTGTGGTTTTGTGAAAACTGACATTTGTTTCAGTAAAAATTAATTACCTTTAAAAGAAATATTTCAAAACTATGATGTGTTTTGAAAACCCACAAGCATACAAATAAAGGAAGCATTTAAAAAAATCTCTGTATTTCAGCTAGGGAGGGGTTCTCGAGCAGTTACACACTGCAGTGTTTCTGGATCTCTAAAATGAATGTAACAGTTGCTGTCTGTGGGGGAAGGTTGGACTCTGGCTGGATTTATTGTGAGGCTGGATGGATGGTTGCAGCTGCTTCAAATCCCTGGGGAAGCCAAAAACTTCTGTCACCTCTTGGAGATTATTTTCCAGCCTCCCTGCAGATCAAGCTAAGTGTTGTCCTTCTGCCCCATTTTGGAAAGAATAGGGTGATTTGTTTCTTAATTCTAAAGAAAGCTTAGATTTTATCACTTGAAAAAGGAAAGGAATATTATTTTTATGTTCTTGGCTCTCATTTCATCTGTCACCTTTCTTCATGCCTTGATTTTCACTGCACCAACTTAATGGAACAGTTAGCTCTTAGTTCACAATGTGCATCGTCACACACTCTACAACATCTGCTGTATTTGTTACAGGTGAAGGTGGAATTTCACCTAAAATCTTCCTGTCCCTCTCCTCTAAGTAAACTTATAGGGTTTATGTGTCAAGATTCTGATTTCATGAAGGCTACAGGAGTGCTTTGTAGGTGTTCAGTGTGGAAAAAGGAGTGAAACTAAGCTTTGGAAGACATAGGGATGATGGGAAGGTTTTTATAGTTGCACTTTTAACGTTCACTATCCTACTTTGTTTTTTATTGGTAATAAATCAATTTAATTTTCCCCTATGGTAACTTGGAAATGATCTCCCAGTCCTTATCTCAACCCAAAAGCTCTTTCACCTTGTTTTCTGAGCTTGTTCTGATGAGGAGGGGCAGTGAGAAAGCAGCTGGCAAGCAGAAATCAGCCAAAGTCAATTCACCACAGAGATAAGTACTTTTTCTTTCCTTTTCCTTTTTCTTTTTCCTTTTCTTTTTTCCCCCTTCTTTTTTGCTTTTATTCTTACATTGTTCCTAATCAATCCATGGGTCAAATTCTGTGATAACACTGACACCAGCAAGGTCAAGATGTCATGGAATCATAGAATCATAGAATCATTAAGGTTGGAAAAGACCACGATCTAGTCTAACCACCAACGCATCACCACCATGCCCACTAAATCATATTCCTCAGTGCCACACCTACACTTTTCTTGAACATGTCCAGGGAAAGTGATTCCACCACCTCTCTGGGAAGCCTGTTCCAATGCCTCACCACTATTTCTGAGAAGAAATTTTTCCTAATAACCAACCTGAACCTCTCCTGGTGCAACTTGAGACCATTCACTCTTGTTCTCTCACTGTTACCTGTGACAAGAGACAGAATCGCACCTCTCCACGACCTCCTTTTAGGAAGTTGTGAAGAATGATAAGGTCTCCCCCGAGCATCCTCTTCTCCAGACTAACATTGAACATAGTCATGTGCTACAAGAGAATGTGTATGTGTAACTGTCTGCCTTTCTCTCAGTCCCAAAATTCATAACAGTCTTGATTTAGACAGTTAGTCCAGTGGTTCATCTTCTACACAGAAGTATTTAAAATTGCTACAGAACCTGAACATTTTTATTTTCTTCTTAATAGCAACAAAAAGCTCCAAGGTATCCATAAGATATGGAGTCAATTAGATATTAGCATGTTAAGGAGAAGAAGATGTGTGAAATAGAAACATCATAAAATATTCCCAAGAATTCAGAATTCTCCACTTGAATTGCCAATTTTTTTTAGATAAAGTGTAAGACTCTTGGATAAAAATGTGTGGGCAGCAAAAATGAGACAGCTGGTTATGGTAAGCCAGCCAGAGGAAATAAAATATTCAAGTCCCTTTTTGTTCTCCTTCTTTGCACAGGAATGTGTAGGTGCAAACCTGGCGGATGCTGCAAAACCCTGTCTGACAAGCTAGACCATTTCTATATTGAGTGTGGTGCCAGTAAGTCACTCACAGCCAGCACATAACTCTTTAGACTTGGCATCTTGTCCAGGTTTTAAAAATATTAGTGTTCTCCTGTGTTAAGGTCTTGGTTCTGTAGCTCTTCCTTGGGCTGGGGAGCAGAGTCTCATAGGAGGAATCCCCATAGAGCTCAGTGGATCTATTCATTCCAGTAGATGTTCATTACTTCCATGACTGTACAGACTAATCCAAGATCCAATTTTTTAAAGAATTAATATCTTAGAATACAGCTATTTCATCTCAGTGACACTGGGGTTTAAGTGTACTTTTGCAAAGAACATGAGTGATCTGTTTTCTAGCTGCTGTGATTTAGGATAAGAAATGAATGTTTCTCTAGAAGGAGCCAACAAAGATGAACTTCAAAAAGGAGACCTTTTTAGCATTAATATGCACATTTCTATCCTGGATCTTCAAAGCGTCATTAGTAATTCTAGGTACACAACTTCTTGTATGAGAAGCACTTGAGAGAGGACTGAGCACACTGAATCCTCAAAAAGCAGGTCCCTCAAAGTTCTCTCATGACACTCATCAAAAATGTACTCAGTTTGGATCCCAAGCCATTCTGCAGATCTTTTACTGCTTTTATATGGCTGCTGTCATCTTGTACAAAATAGGTATAGAGGTTTCATACCTGTTTTAATCCCAAACTGCCTTTTGAGTAGAACTGTTTGGTAGCAAGCAACACTGTAAGCCTCACAATACCTATACATTTAATAGTAAAAGCACTGACTTATTTGTGAACATTTGTTTTGATTTATATCAAATGACATACTTCCTTTCAGACTTCCTAATTACTTGGTTTTCTTTTCCTTTTCTTTATTTTTTCTTTGCTTTAATAGTTTTCTGTGCATGTGGAACAGAATATCTGGGAGTATTTACTTCATGTCAAATTTCTTATTTATGCAGTTCCAAATAATTATCAATTATCACCCCTAATTCTGGAGATGCTGCTTTGAATTATTTGGAAGATATAAATCTATAAAATTTAATGAATTTCAGGAGTATTTTTCCATTAAAAATGTATCACAGAGATTCAGTGGGTGATTTCTAGAATTGCACCAGGCGTTTGTAATTAATTTTTGAGCCCAGCAAAGTGTTACTTTTTCAGGATGATTTCATTGTCTACCAAAGGGAGCTTTGTGATGCTCTGAAGTATGTCTTAGGCTTGCACTTTGACTTATAAAAAGAAAAAAATATGTACATAAGAGGGACAACTGTAGTCTCTGAGACTCCCTTCCAGAGTATCTCCCACAATGCAAATACTCTTCCATTGCCTGCTTCAGGATCCTTAACATTGCAATTCATATCCTAAGTGAATTTTTAACACTATCCTCAGTTTTTGCATAGTGTGGCCTCATACATTTTTTAAGTTAAGAAGAATCAAAACTTGCTTCAGAAATATTAGTAGTGTTTTAATTGAAGTCACTGCCTCTGGCTTCTTGTTTGGTAGAACTGTTTAACAAACTTCTGATGGAAATGATCAAATTTAAAAAAATTCCTTTGAAAAATAACAGTTTTTTCAAGTCATTTAGACATTCCACTGGGAATAGCTGTTTTACAGTCCCACAGCTGGCACAGAAGAACAGCTTGTCTGACATGAGCATTTCAGCTAAGGAGGCTGTGCACTTTCCCTGCCCAAAACATTTTCTACCTGTCAGAACTGACACTCTCAGCCTTCTCCTACTGCTTGCTGCTGTATGGAACATGGAAGAAAATACAAGGAGAAGGTGGCCAGAGAGAAGAGTGAGAGTCCTTGACTATACCACATGGTCTTGAAACAGATATTGAGCATCACCATAACCAGCTTCCCATCTCTGAGATACTTCTGCCATCAAGCCAGATGGAAATGTATCTAGCTCCCACCTCCAGGAGCTTTGTTCGGTACATTGGGAAGAGGATCCAGACTGTTAATCTCTTTACAAGCTGCTAGTAAATATTTAGATCCATCAGAAAATAGTTCATTCACATTATCCACTAAATAATGTGGTATGTCTCTTTATGCTGTTATTTGCAGCCCCTGGAAGATGTCAAAAGCTCCTGGAGAAAGTATTTGCTGAGCTCTATCAGCAAAGTAATGAGATGGGTGACTCAGTTTTGCTCTAATTAATGCATGGAAAGACCTTTTCTAAAATACACTTGGTATGTTTTCCCCGGGAGGCAGGAGATAACTCTAGCAGGCAATCCTCCCACACTTCTCCTGGGCACTAAAACTTATTATCAAATCCCCCACTGAAGCTCTTTTACTAGGGGTGGGTAGTTCTGCAGAAATCAAGATGGCAAAGACAGGGTAAGTGGAACTCAGGATTTCTGTCAATATTTTTTAATGTAATCCAGTATATTCCAACCATGAATCCTGATGGCATATGCTAAAGGGCTCTGATCCTACCCAGTCTGTGAATATACCTACATGAAGCAAGGTGGGTATGCTGACTAAAAATGATAATATAAGCTTCTGACTCTTTCATCTTCTACAGCCTTTAGAAGATCACTTCTATATGTTGTAGGCTATCTGTGGAATATTCTCACTCCTGGAAAGCACAGCCAAGGAAACTAACTTAAATGTGTGCTGAGGGTTGTTTGGTTAAGCAAAGAATTAGTTAACTAAAAGGAAAATAATATCAAAATAAATAAACAAACAACAACAACAACAACAAAAAACAAAGCAAACAAAAAACTTGATCCACCCTATGGACAAAGATAGGGTTTCCATGGAATAAAAACCCTGCAGTCCCATAGTGAAGCATTTACTCACTAGAATTTATCCTTTTTACAGTTCTGACATTTGTCAATACCTTTGGCCAGCAGGTTCAGAGGGTGTTAGTATGGATCACACAGGTGCATGCAAAGCTTAGTCAAACAAATCCAGTTTCATTGCTGAAATTAGACTTTAAATAAAGAGAGAGATGGGTAAGACAAGGGTTTATTTGGAAACTAGGACTGAAAAGGAGATGAATCTTACTCAATGAACCTGAGATAGTTTCTGTTGTGTTTTCATCATCTCCACAGTCTGTACAGTTGTTGCTGATATCCTTTGACAAAGACCACAAGAGTGAGGTGAAGTGAGAAATCTGGTGTGGGGCAAACTCCTGTAAGACAAGCATGAAGAGGCCAGTGAGATCACCCACCTCCCATCCCAGTGAAGATAAGACAATGATGTGGCATCTCTACAAGCACGTCTGCAGCAACACAACCAGGAATGATCCAGAAGATCATAGAATCGTGAAGTTCGCAAAAGACCTCTTAGATCATCTAGTCCAACCATCAATATCCCAAAGTCTCCTTTAATGGCTCTTACTAGTGATGAGTTAGAGAACATCCCACTTTCTCTAGCTCTTCCCTTCTTCTTTCCGTGTTGGTCCCTTGTTGGAATATATTTCAAATATATATATTTGCTGGACATCTCACCTTGAGTTTAACAGCACTTGTTCATGTGCAAAATTGGCATCTGTGACTGGGACAATTTCCTTTGCTGACCATCTTTAGAAGAGAGGTTGAGTGGAGGCTGAAGGTGACGTCACATCAAACTACTACTGGAAAATTCTTTTCTCAGACTGAAACCAGATACCATTTCTATCAAGGCAGTGAGAATCACCAGATCCCTACTATCAAATTAAAGACAGTTCCATCAGAACAGTGCCTTGGATTTTGCAAGAGTTTGTGTTCTAGACTGCTTCAGACAAACTTTCCTGGCTGAATGGAAAGCAGTATCCTAGAGAGAGCTCTCAGAAGTGCTTTTTGGGTTAAGTACTTATATAGTGATTTGGCACATCTCAGAATATTTATATCTCCATGATCAGAGAGATAACAGCTATTGCACCTGGAGTGGAAACCTGTTTGTCTTGTCTTTCTTAGAAGCTGACTCCTGTGTGACTTTACTGTATGTTTCCCTATATGTCAGTGAAAACATAAGTCTTACAAAGGGTGCTGTGAGGACTTGCTCAGAAATAGCTTTCTATATGGCGGAGATTTCCTAAGACAGGCCTGGAAACACATGTTGGTAACTTGACAGGATGGACCAGAGGGCTGTTACTCAGAGACAGTAAGCTCTGACTGGATCTGCCTATGCAATTCAGGTATTTCTCCATAAAACTGTTGGTGTTTCAGCTGCTTCTCCTCCCTGTATTATCTCACAGCTAAAGTTTTGTCACTCAGCTCTTCTGTTTGAATGTTAAATCATCACATAATAAAACCAAGTTTTCTGCTGAATAATCAATACCTTCAGTTGAATCAACAGAGAGACACTTTAACCATTGCTGTCATATATTTGGTCATCAACAAACATTCTGATCCAGCAAGCTCACAGAAGTCAGTAAAAGCCCTCAGCTGTTGTGTATCATCCTGATTTACACCAAATGAAAACCTACCTGTCCCCCAGATCATTGCAGAGCTCTTTTTATTGTCATTTTCTTGTTTAGAAAACTAACAAATGAGCCAAGCTAATCAGACAAAACAGACAAAAAGAACCACAAAAAGCTCCACCCATCCTATCAAGTGAAAGTGACCACAGGATGCATGAAATGAGTTGCCAAATGGAGATATTGTCTCATGGAATAAAACTGAAACTCTTCTGAGTAAGAACATTATAGCCTACGGCACTGTCATGTAGCTTCTCTTTTATAATGGACACAATATAATGAGTGCTGTTCATGAAAGCTGGTTATTATATCCTAGCTGGAGGTCATACTTCAGCTTACAGAGCTGATAATTTGTACACAGTGGGACTTCTGTTGATCTTCTCGTTTTCTTGGGTTATGTCTGCGTTGTAAGGTAATGCATATTCAAGCTCACATTGCTCCTCATGCTATCCTATCAACCCCACATGAGTAATTGAAATACTGTTTCAGCTCAAGCCCTTGAGTTCTACTGAGGTCAAATCTCTTTCTCAGTCAGTTTATGGAGCAGTTCCAGTGTGACTCTGAAGCTTTTGTTACTGAGTTTGAACAAGAGCAGACTGTTCTGCCCTCCCACCTTAGCCCTTTAGATTTTTTCTCCTCCTGTTCTGTGCATTGTTGGCCATTACATTTCCCTTATGCACATTTCCCCCATGGACTGCAGTTTGAGAAGAAAACTCTAATCAAGCTCTTCTGTCCTTTCAGTGAATGGCAGGGTTTGGCCTATCCTCACCAGGGTACAGGCACAGAAGGAAGAAAAAAGTTTTTGGCTGATAGCATCTGATCTTGTTGAGACAATCATCAATCATTCAGGTGCGAAGTACAAACCATCCATTTCTTGTTCCAAGTCTCCTTGCAGGAGATGGAGTCAGTCTATGGGTACGAGCCAAAGCCACATCAGTGGCTTAGCAATGTTTCTCTGGAACACCTTGCTGCTGAAGATACTACATGTGACTTTGCTGCGCAGCAAGGATTCTAGCAGGTGGAGAAATGGGACAGCTGCTGACAGGTCTGACTGTGCTTGACTTTGGGATCTCAATGAAACACCCAGGGAACTGCTTTGAAACTGTATGTTCATCTATAAGAAGGGGAAATGACAGCTGTGCCAGAAGTTTGACTGAAGTATAAAAACCCAACAAGCAACATAAAATGGCTAATTAAATAGGGCCCTGTGCCCCAAACTACAAGCAAGAAACGCTACCTTAGAATTGATACTTAATCTAGTAGATAAAGCAGCTCTTGTCCAAACATAAAATTAATTACCCACAAAATACTCTGCACAGACATGCAGTTCCCATTATCCCTGTTTTATTATTATTATTATTATTATTCTTTTTTAGTATTATTCTTATAGGCAAACACAAAACCAGCATATTAAAAGTGTATGTCTTGAGGGTGGGGTTGTGGGAGTAGGTTGAGTTTTCTTTTGTTTTCAGTAAAGCATATTCTCCAGTATTTTTCTCTCCATCACCTTAGGTTATTTATTAAAATGACAGATGTGTTGTAGATGAGAGGTCATCTTGCACCTGTACTGTCCCTGATGTTTCCTGAATAGGAGCTTAAGGGGGAAATAGAGATGTTTTCTGACTATGCCCTTTCATCTGTGCTGGATCTGCAGAAGAGATTACTGACTGCAACCCTCATCATTTTTCCCAAAGAATGTGAAGCCAGACATACATCTCCACAAACCAGTAGCAAACAGATCTGTAGCATCCACTGTCCTTCATACTATTACAATATTGCTGGTTTAAGAGAAGAATTTTAAGTATAAATTAGTAAATAGGACCATTATTTCTCTAATTTATCAAAATTATGCTGCAATTTCTTCTCCTTCTTATTGCCTGCTTCTTCTTCAAGTACACTTTCTGTCTCTCCCCCATATAAATGGTCCCCCATGTTGCCCCCTCCTTCTCTTCTCCCCATCAATGTCATTTCCTTCCCCATTACCTCTTCTGAGAGGAAAGTTGATCAAATCTTTGTGAGGTTAAACACTTTTTCTGTGCATCTACCTATTCTGTTTCAATAACATGTGGAAAGGTAATCATAGAATAATTGAGCGGCCTGGGTTGGAAAGGACCCCAGGGGTCAATAATATCCAGTCTCCCTGCCACAGGCAGGGCCACCAACTTCCACATCTAATACTAGACCAGGCTGCCCAGGGCCCCATCCAACCTGGCCTTGAACACCTCCAGGGATGAGGCATCCACAGTCTCTCTGGGCAAGATATGCATGGATCCCCAGAATCAGAGAATACAGACAGAAAAAAAAAATTGCAGTAAGACTTTTGCATGGAAATAACATCCCAGATTGTATTAAAATATAATGGCATCTGAATGACATTCTACACAGTTGTTTACAGATATTTGAACTAAAACTACAACACATTCAGCTTTGTTTTCAGTTTTGTTGTCAGTGATTTTCTTTACTAATAGAAAGGTTTACGAGTCCCATGACAGCAGAATCCCCAGCAGTGCTTTCACTATGGGTTTTCCACATGATGGTTTGTCATATTCTGGGAGAAAAGCACTGGGAAGACAAGTTTCTATCCAAAGCCTGCATAGAGTATCAATATCACATTGTTGATGTCCAAAATCATAGAATCATATAATCATTAAAGTTGGAAATGATTTCCATGATCAGCTAGTCAGCCATCCACCTACCGTCAATATTGACTGCTAAACCATATCCCTGAATAGAATTATTTGTGTTGGAAGGAAGTCTTAAAGGTCACCTCGTCTGACTCCCCTGCAATGAACAGGGACACACCTACAGCACCATCAGTTCACTCAGAGCCTAGTCCAGTCTGACCCTGAATGCCTCTAAGGACAGGGCATCCACCAGCTTCCTGGTCAACCTATTCCAGTGCCTCACTCTTTTATTGTAGAAAAAATGTGTGCTTTAAATCTAGCAGTTATTTTTGAAATATTCTCAACGACAGAATATTTTGGGAAAACTTCTAAAGCGCATGTAACAAGGAGAATAAGAGATGAGGAGGGGAGAAATCATAAAGCAAAGATTATTTTAATTTACATTCAGTCACAGAGTCTCATGCTAATGCAGTTTGTTAAGTTTCTTTTATTTCCTATTGCATCAGAAAAGAAAGGTGCAACTATCTGCTAGACTAAAGAAATCTCCACTGTGCACGGTAGATATGGAGGATGTATGGCTGGCAAGCCACTTTCCTCAAGTGTAGATCCTGTGAGATGTACTGGTGCCCTGGCTGATGCAAGGGTGCACTCAAGAAAGTAAACAAGAGTCAATAACTACAGCTTTGAAGTAACAGAGAAGCAGTTTATGTGTACATCCAACAGATCAATACAATATAATACAATCAAAACAATATTCCCACATTTATTTTTTTTTCCTCTCTGAAGAGGTTTTTGTTTAGAGATAGTGTAAATGAACAATAGGTTTCTCCTTGGGATTTTTGTGTGCCAGAAAAAATGTACACACAACACAGGCAGTTATCAAAGAAACCACTGCAATGGCCTGTGCAAGCAGAATCCACATCCCACTGCTCTTCAGGGCCAGGTGCAGTGACAGATTATGCACAGAAGAGCTTTGTAGTTCTGTGATATGGGTGACTCCTAAAATAGCTCAATAGCCTTGCTCTGTGGGCTGCTGTTCTCAGCCAGGAGTAGCAGGTCTCAGCTGAGCTGCATGCAGCTGCTCAAGGGTGATCAGACAGAGAGGAACAGAAGACTTTACACTTTGTTTTGGTTAATTTATTTGTTTTTCTTCTTTCCTGTTTGTGTAGATCGATATTGATGGACTATGTCCAAAGGACAATGTAAATACCATGGAGTAGCTGAGAGCAGGGCACAGTCCCCCAGGGCAGAAGGAAGGAGACAGCAGTGTGGCCAACGTGATCAGGTGTCAGGGTGTAGATTGTGACAAAACAAGAGTGGTGTTGTGGGCATCTACCTCTGGATTTGCACAGTGCCTTCTTTAATGCTGTTCTTGGAATGTACTTCTGTATTTAAGTCAGGTAATTTGACTGTTATTACCAAAACCTAAATTATCGAGTCATAGAACAATAGAATCATTCATTTTGGAAAAACCCCAAACCCCTATGTTCATCAAATACAATCATCACCTAACCTACCACTAAACCATGTCCCTAAAGGCCATATCTGCATGTCTCTTCAATACCTTCAAGGATGTAGAATCCACCAGTTCCCTGGGCAGTCCATTCCACTGCCAAATCACACATTCTGTAAAGAAATTCTTTCTAACATCCAATCTGAACCCATCAAGGTGCTATCTGAGATCTTCATAATTTATCTGTTCTCAGCTAAGATGCTAACAGCCTCCTCATAGAATCACAAACATTGAAAGTGGTCACTACGATCATCTAGTCCAACTAATAACCCATCCCCACCATGCCTACTAAGCCACGTCCTTCAGTTCCACATCTATCTTTTTCTTGAATACTCCAGGGATGGTGACTCTACCACCTCCCTGGGCAACTTGTTCCAATGCATAACCACTCTTTCTGAGAGTAAATTTTTCCTAATAGCCAACCTGATCCAGCCTAATATCCAAGTTCTCTACAGCTTGTTCAGAGGTGCTTGCAGTAGAAGGGTAATGAAGTTTCCCTCTTCCCAGCCTTCTTTCCTCCAGAGTGAACAACCTCAGTTCCCTTTGTCCAAATGAATGGACTGAAAGCACAAAGAAGTTCCTCTGCTGACAGATAAATCATCGTTCAGGTTCCATTTAGTTCTGAATTTGGAGTATGCTGAAAAAAGAGTATTTATTTTTCCCAATCCTTAGCATGCTGTGATAGCCACACTGAAAAGTTTTTCCATGTAAAACTTATTTCTACTTTGAAACTACAATAAAAGTAATATTTAGGGTTGAAAAGAGGAACTTGGGAAATTTTAAATGTTTTAAAAAATAGAAGCAAATTCAGATTTAAACATAATATTTCTTTCAGTTTATATTAAAGTTTTTAAGAGAAGAATTAGTGTTTGCCTATGGGATTCTGTTGTTTTCCTTTTTTTCCATAGGCACCATCCCATCCAATGAAATATACTCCTTCTCCCTACAAATCTTGCTTCACTATTAAATGAAATACATTTTGACACAAACCAATGAAAAGCTATTTCAACCTTCATATGCTTTATTCTGCCAGAACCTAAGTACTGAATTAGATATTTTCTATTTGAAATATTTTAGTTTTCTATCTTTTTGTACAACAAAATACTATCATATTACTTCGCTTCCTGAATCGGCAATGAGTCATTTTATAGCAAAATAAATAAATAAAAAGAAGCACTTTTGATTCATCTTTTCTTAAGAAAACCATCAATCTTTATAATTGTTGTAGTGTATTCTAAGCAGTAGCCCATAAACAAGAGGGAGGCTGAGCAATATATTTTAGTAGAGTTCCAGAGTGTTTTACTAAATATTCTAAGGCATCTGTTCCTGGAAAATTCCTAAAAAAAAACAAAAAACAAAACAAAACAAAACAAAAAACCAAACAACAAGACAAAGCAAACTAGCACTAGAGCAAAGGATTAAGCAAGTCTGTAATTACTCATGAGGAATATA
Organism: Coturnix japonica; assembly: GCF_054131305.1. NCBI lineage: Eukaryota > Metazoa > Chordata > Aves > Galliformes > Phasianidae > Coturnix > Coturnix japonica. The sequence goes on along the minus strand of NC_140664.1, from coordinate 6,826,976 downwards.
ATAGGTACTTCTAGAATAGCTCAACTACCTTGTACAAACAGTAGGACTGGGAGATTCATTTTAGTGTGTTCCCAGGAACATGGAGAAAGAGAAGGAATTGGAAAGCTTCTCTCTGTCTAATTAGTGGTTTGGGTCTGGGATTTCGATTGCTGCTTCTGCAGTTTACCTAGGTCAGCACTTTCCCGTGACTGAGGCAGTAGGTGGCAAACCAGCATCGATGCCCTGGATTTGTTGACTTTAGAAGTGCCTTGCATTTTGTGATGCTCCCATGTTTGTGTTCTTCCTGCTGTTGTCAGTAGCGCTAAAGTGAAATAAGCTCCATTTGTTACTGGAGAAAACTGACTCAGGACCAAACCATCAGAGGCAAAAATAAGTTTCATGTCTATCAGGAGATCAGGAAATCATTATTGCAACAATGTTTTATTAATAATTTGACTGACGTTTTCTCTGGAAAAAGCAGAAAGTAAATGTCAATAATATTTACCCATGTGAATACTCTTAGAACAGCTGCTCTTTTAATTACTGCTCGGGATGCAGAAGTCTCCTCTCTCCCTTAGCAAATACAGTTTATTCAACGAGGAACAGATTTCCTCTTTCATCTTAAACAACATAAAATATTTCAGATCTGGGAAAAAATCTCTAACATTTTTCAGGTAAGGAATTATTTTTTTTTTTAATCTTTTAAATTGTTCTAGGCCCACTGGAGTCAACATCCAGACTGGTTACTTCATTATTCTCTTCCTTATTAGCAAATCCTGACTGACCCTCTGCTACCATTCCTTCCACCCTACGCAGCCTGGTGAAAGCAGCCCTTTCCCAGGGGTGAATATAGCAGAGGTGAAGGGTCTTGGGCATGGCAGTGCTCCCATCTTGTGCTGAAGGTTTTCTGAGTGCTAGGTTAAGTACAATGACAATGAGAGACAGCTAAGCAGTCTGTCTCTGTAATTGGTATGAGAGAAACGTCAGCCTGTAACTCAGCATGTGCGCACATCCTGGATTTAGTAACAGCTTTGTCACAGCCTTCTCCATTGAGACTTTCTGAATGGCAGCTGTCATGTTACCTAAGCCTTGTTCTTGGGGACTTCTTTCTCACTTGTTTTCTTCATATTCTCAGAAATGGGATACCAGGTGCAATACCTGCTGGGTTAATGTGTGCTGATTGGATCAACAGGAGAGGGAACTGTAGTCATTCTTGGTGTAGCTTATGCTCCAGAAAGCCCTGAGAAAGTATATCATTCTAATTGAATATGCCTGTCTGTGTTGGGCTTAAACACTGAAGTGGTGAGAACACTCAGGGGAACTCTGCAGAGGTACACTTTTGTAACTTAATTGGGTCAATACAAGGTGAGGCAGTAATTTTCTAATTAAATGGTGTCAACACCAACTCTGAAATCACACCAGAAGCATTCTCTAGCATGTCTGCAGTCATAGGCTGAGAATGATCCTGCTATTGATGAGGATAATCAGAAAAGCACAAAACTACTTTGCTTGAGATTTTCTCTTTTTCTGTATGACGAGGTGGGGGGCTACTGTTCCCAGCTGTCTCCAGCAGATTTCCATCTAGTTATGCATGATTTCTCCAGGATCCAAATCATTAAGACATTCATTCTTTCCCTTAGTTTCATTAAACAATTGTGCAATATGACAGAAACCTTGCACAGGAAACGCTTCATTTGCTAACCACTAATTCTTTCAGGCATTGCGGTAGCACTTGGTTGACTTCTCTTGCAGCATACTGTTAGTTTGGCTTGTTAATGTTTCAATACAGACTTTGTTTTAGAAGTTTTCTGAAAAAAAAAAAAGAAAAAAACCCCAAAAAAAGCCAACTGTATGGTTCTTTCTCTCACCAATCTCACCAATCATAAGAAAGATCCAGGCAACATCTATATAAATCATGAAAGACCTTCAGTAAGTGAATAGGAATCAGATTGTTCATTGTTGCTTCTTTTTGAAGAAGTAAAAATAAGGAAAAATGAAACTATGGAAATGCAGGGTAAAACCATGCCTAAATAAATATCACTTCACACAACGTGTATCTGCACCAAGGAGCTCCATTCTGTAGTTGAATGCTGTAAGTGACAGTTTCCCTTATAGCCAAGGCAACTGCATGTTTGTAGGCAAAACAATGTCTTGTTACTGGCATTATACTTGCATTGAATGTGAGCTTCATATGCTTTTTTTCTTCTGCCCAAATATGACAAAGCAAAATCCCTCCTCTCCTCTCCATGGGAATTCGCACATTGACCTGTTTTGATCCAAACAGTCTGTTCTTCCTTCTGCTATAAGCCTCGATTGCACACCCTGTGAGACAAGTCTTCCAAAACTCCCAATAAGTGAGTAGCGCATCTGTTAAACTTTTACCCAGTTAGCAAAAAGTAAAATTTGAGGTTTTTTCTACCTTCTTTCTCAGAAGAATTTTGTATTTCAATTGTTATCTTCTCCTTCAAAATATTTATCTCCCTTTGCAACATTTTCAGGGCTCTCGTCTTTGTATTTAGGCAAGAAAATTACTTCATATGACAGAGGAGCACTCCAGGTTGATCTGTTTCTTATCTGTGTTGCATGAAAACCTGAAGTTCATCGTGAACTAGGAGACATTTCAGATGATGTTTAGAAATGCACTTAAGTGTGCTTTATGATAAGTAGAACAAGACAGTTCTACAGGTGCCTGGTACATTTTAGGTTCCTTAACGTGATTAGGACTTCTGGCTTCTTCTTAGTACCAAACTACCAAGCATGATTATGGTTGCCTAGCTCCTTCCTCAAACCAAATTACCAAGTACGATATACTGTTGTTCATATAGTGTTGTATACTGCACGTGCCTTGGATTAGAATACATCTGGATCCCAATGTGAAAGACATTACTTTATTTGGTCCAGTCACTGTTGGTCATGTTATATTACAGTTAGTGTATAATACTTTGGGATACATTGGGAAAGTTTATAGTTATACTCCCACCTCATCTTTGTGTAGTGCTGTGCTAGACACACATTGGAGACTCTCCAAGAAGGGATGGAAGTACTTCTTATTTTGTGGTACCTCTCTGCTTTGAGCTGATAGGATTTCTTGAGGGCTTGGTAGACACACGTGACCGCTACAGTTCCTAATACCTAAATATTGGCAGAAAGGTCTGTCTCCTTTAGCCACAATGAAATGGCTGTGGGGGAGGCTGTAAGCTCCATGGATCCCAGGACAACTCTCTGGAGCCTTTAGATGATGAAAAATATCTGTTGATACACTAAATGGATAAAACAGTGATGGGACACTTTATGCAGTAGAAAAACCTAAGAGAAAATGGGTAACATTTGATAGAAAGAGTCATACAAAACAATTGTCTGCAACTGCCAGGTTAAAAATATCCATGTGCCAATGCCCGCTTCGTTTTATTTTTTCTTAGAATAGCAGTAATAGCCTCGGCACAAAGCACTGCCTAGAGACAAATGACCAGCTGGGATTAATGGTCCTTGACTTAATTTCGGCCCATCAGCACCTCCCAGACAGACATTAATCCTGTTAAAATGTTCTGTGCATCGATTACTATTGATTCATTCATTGATTGTGTCCAAACTCTGAAGTTAGAAGTCATAGCACAGAAGACACCCTGGAGGCTCTTCTAACAAGATGGGTTTGCTTAATTCATAGACTATTTGATGTACTTTAGAAGGAAACATCATAAAGAGAGGTAGAAAAGGTAAAGAGCACTTATAGGACACAATGAGCCCTGGCCTCCTCTGCCAATTAGAGTCAATGACATGTATCACATACATTTAATAGGACTGCTCTCTAAAGCAGGAATCTAAGGTATATTGTATGTCATCTGCCAAGGGACAGTAAGATGCCAAGTAAGAAAGCACATCAGATACTTTTGCCTATGGCAGAGAAGTGATTTGGGAATAATATCCTGCTTCTATTATCACAGACATCACTATTTGCATTCTTTGCCTTTGGAAGCACTATAAAATATTCTTTCCAAAGATTACCTGAACAAGTCTAGCTCCTTTTCCTTTTCTGCCTGCTGTTGTCAGACCTTGTCTGTTCTGCAAAGAGCTAAATCTGAATAATTAATAGAGCACCCTGTGGGAAATCAGATTGATTGTTTTTAATACCTGCTTTGTGATGGGATTTTCAAATTGTAAAAGAGAGGAAAAACGCTTTAAGAGATGATATAGTTTAATAACCTGCCACCTCCATATTTCCTCTTCAAGTTTCCCTACTGGGATTCAGTATAAAAGATGAAGTAAAATGAACAGCTGCATTTTTGGAAGAGCTCTTTCATGTCTTTTGATGCTCTACAATGTACCAAATGGCAGGAGTGTACACAAAGGGGAATACTTGCAGTCAAAGATGTTCCCAAACACACACTGCTGTGGAGCTTCCGAAGTACTAACAACTGCCCAGCACCTTGTGGTAATGCAACACTACTGGACAGGTTGTTCTGCCCCTGGGGTCTATGGGAAAACTTCTTAACACTCACATGTCAGGAAAAGGAAACGGAGCAATTAAGGAATCTCTGTGGCTTCCTGATTTGCAAAACATTTAAAAGACCTAACTATTTTAAACAGGCCCTCATTTTATTCACTAATTGATCAGTGGGAGGAAGTACAAGGGGAAATGGCTTTAAATTGGAAGAGGGTAGATTTAGAATAGATAGTAGGAAGAAATTCTTTACTGTGAAGGTGCTGAGACAGTGGAAAAAGTTACCTAGTAAGGTTGTGAACGCCTCACCTCTAGAAGCGTTTGTGGCCAGGCTGGATGGGGCTTTGAGCAAGCTGGTCTAGAGGGAGGTGTCCCTGCCTATATCAGAGGTTGGAACTAGGTGATCTTGAAGGTCCTTTCCAACCTAAATTATTCTATTATTTTTCTTTTGTAACCATAGTACAGTTCAGATGTCTTGAGATGTACATGCAATCATCATAGCTATTTAGGATCATTCTTAGCCGATGTGGAGCAGTAGGTCTTGCCAGTATATAATTTAGCAAATCTGCTTTGTGTATCCAACTTAAACTAAGGTACATAGCTTCTGAGATTTACTTATTTGTCTTCTATTAACTGTAATGGGAACTTGGGACAGCTAGATTCATATTTCTATCTTAAGCATCCACACAAAGTCAATGGAATGCTATATTTAATCTATGCCAAATGTCACCAAGACATCAAAAGTCCAAATAGATCACATCAACAGTGATTATTGGTTACTGGGTAAAGGAAGAACATCTTTCTTCCATGTTTTAGGAAAAAGGTTCTCAGTGGTACAGAGTTTTCTTGACAACGTTAGTCTCTGAAACTTTCTCCCCAGTGCCACATGTCTAGCATCTTGATTTGGAGAGCCGTGACACAAACGGTGCTTTGCTGGCTGACTTAACCACCCTTACAGCTATCTTTTCTAGATCACCAACTTTGATGCTCAACTTTTCCTGAACTACAACAACAACCCTTGTGTATCTAATGCAGTCATGTGTCTTCCACAGACTGGCTAAACTTCATCACGGAACACTACATAGAAACATACAGCTTCCGTGTTTTTAGCCTTGTACTCTTGGATATGGATTTAGCAACAAAGCCTTGCTAACTCCTTGCACTGAGCATTTTATCTCCTTGTGTTTGGTTAGCCTCAGTTCCTTAGTGGCTTGGGATTGAATCCATCTGGGAAAAAACCCAAAAGGCTGGAGTTGGCAGTAATGTTACGGTCCTTCCTTTGAAATACAGAAGCATTCATGTGCAAACAGGACTGCATGTAATCCATGCTCTGCAATCACCTACTTGCTTCATAGAATCACTTCCTTCAATGTGAACTTCATGTGGTTGTTTTCATTGCTTCTAGGATATTGCCTCAACTTAATAATAAGGTAGAGTGACCACACCTGGAATCTCCACAGGAGCCTCCTCTCTCCACCCAGAAATTCAGATAGTTTGCTTTTCTTGGTATTGCTTTCTTCCCATTTTCTCTTGTTAGAATGTCTGGAAGGCTTTTGTAGTCCTTACAGTCCTACACAAAGATACGAGTGACAAAGACAAGAAGGTGCTGATGCTAGTGCAATTCTGAACAGTGCTGTGACATTTTACTCTCATTTCCATTGTCTGTAAATCTATAAAGATGTGAGATTCCAAAAGTAAACAAGTGTAATCTTTTTTGGACAACAGAATGCATTGGCAGGTAAATCTTAATGGTAGTTAAGATTTCTAATTAGAACATCCACCAGATGACAAATCTTTTAGTCACAGCAAAGTGTCACTTGAGAATATGCAGATTTTTTACTTTGAAAGCATCAAAGAAAAATCATACATAATATTTTTACTGTACTCCATTACTGTTCAGTGAAAACAGGGGGAAGAAATGTGGGGTGAAAGACTGAAATGATTATGAAAAATGAGAAACAGCTTTATCAAAATGAGGTCTGCTTTGAAAGGAGGATTGTATTCCATTCTGCAGCCAATTTCCTGCTTCTAACAAGTAGCATCTCACCCATTTCCATTCACATACAAAGCTTCTTCATTAGTACAGTGAAAGTTAGTACAGTGGAAAGTTTAATTGTGAATAGCTACTGAGAGTCTTTGGGTTCACTGAGATGGACTTTCTCTCCCTGAAGATTCACATCATTTTGAATGTAGGATATAATGCCATGAGTATTTAAAAACAGGACGCCATCACAAAAACACACAAAAGACATGTTTTCCTCACGAATTTAGTCTTTAAATGGTAACAGGAACAACACTGAAACTAGTAATTTCTATGACAGTTAAAAGCCATCTGAGGTAGTTCTTTGTAAAGGTGGCTGAGCTGACCTGCTGTTCTAGACACCCATATCACAGACTGTTGTCTCAGCTTACATTTCTGAGACTTCTGTAGAAAAACACAGTAGCTAGAAACTTTTCTCATAGCAATTGGTAAAAAGCAGAAGATTCCAGTAGCACTGAGAAAAGCCTGTACTCTTTCAATGTCCTGCTTCCCTATTGCCACTCCTTCCACGTGGATGTGAAGAGGTGTGGTAACACATCTTCCCCTGTGATGTGGTGCAGCCTCTCTTCCTTAAAGGAGAAATCTAGGGGCTGTACACTGATTGTAAGTACATGGTAGGTATTGACAGGTATTAAGAAATCATCTTTAATGTAGAATAGAACCGATGGGATTCTTGGTGATTTTTTAGTACTGAAAGGAGAGATTTATTTTGAGACTGCTGTGCCCCAGAAGTACAGAAAATCCAAAGTGGGAGTGTTTGTCTTTGGGACTTTTCTCTTTTCTTTGCAGTGTTGTGTTCTATTCTTTCACATATCCTATCCATTTTCTGAGATCTTTGTGAATTTTTATCCTCGTCTCCAAAAAGCTGGAGAACATTTTCCAGTTTTATGTTATCAATTATTTCAATAAGATCATTCTATACTTCTTCTTCCAAGTAATGAAATAAAGTATTTTAACAGGACTGGATGAATTTTTGCAGAAACCCATTCAATTCTTTATTTAGATTTGCCACCATTTATAATTAGTCTTTGAATACAGTTCCCCATCCTTCACTTAGTCTCTACTATAACTCTGTGAAGGAGGGATGACAATGTTTCTGTAACTCACAGGACTGCACTGCATATAAATCTAACTAGTTAGAGCTAACAGTGGTCTGAAAAACAGATTTTGTCAACCTTCCTATGATCCTAGCTGTTGGAGCAATCTTTCTCATCACATGCAATGAAAAGCACATGTTTATTCTAATCCTTTCTCCACATCTGAAAATGTTAATTGGAAATCAAATATTAATTAGAATTTCCTGGAATATGTCCAGCTGGAGTTGGTTTTGTGGGTGTTTTTTTTTTTTTTTTGGTTTTTTTTTTTTTTTTTTGTCAAGGAAACAAGTTCCTTTTTAAGTAACTAAGAAAAAGAGTTGCTTCACCATGTTCTCTTAGACCAAAGTATGAGGAATGAAAGACAAGGCAGGAAGAAACAGAGATAGGAATGACAAAAGGGAGTAGAGAATAGGTCAGCTTTCACTCCCACCTCCTGCCCCAGCTTTCCAAAACACTAAGTATACATGTCCTGTTGGTTTACATGGGAGCTGAGTGGTACACATCTCAGAAAGTATCCAGGTCTGTCCTTTTTGTCATAACCACAAACCATCCTTTGTTTTGGGGCTGTACAAAGAAATTACTGACTGTAGCGGATCATGCATTCCAGTTTATGCCATGGCCAAATTATGACATAACAAAACCCTCAACAGTAAGGGTTATTGTTTAATTGCAGAACATAAAAATGTGAGGCCTTAGAGAAGAAAAACAATGTTATTTTTTCAAGACAAAAGAGGAATAGGTTAATCCCAATTAGAAGTTGTCTGAAAGTCAATCTGTACCTTTCCAGGGCTCCTCCCTCCACAAATATTTACTTATTTATCTTGAGAATTCCCGCTGTTCTATGATAACAGTGTATATATGATACAGAGTTATCCACATAAACCTTGATTGTCAACTCACTCCAGATATGTCAGGCTTCTTACTTGACATGATCCAACACTGAGGGAAGACACAGAATTCAAAGAAATCATAGAGAAGGAACTTGCCTCTTCATGCTCAAAATTCAGATCTATTCAGTATTTTTTGGTCCTTTTGTTCCAAACTGTCTTCCTGGTGAGAATGGAATAAATAGATCCAAAGGGCAACTGAAATCTTCAGACTGCTGAAGATATGAAAGTCTTTGAGAAAAACAATTATTCTTTCCTTTGTCTGGAGAAGGAAAGAAGGGTAGCTTCATATCTTGTTTAGTTTCTTTAGTTAAGTAATTCTTGCAGTCCAGATCAATATCAGAGTATTCACAGGTGTCATTCTATGATAATTATCAAACTCCAAGCAGTCAGAAACCTCAGTTGATGCATCCTGTGTCTCTCACTACCCAGGCCCTTCTATCCATCATGATAAAGTTTCATATCAGTTTCTATTCTTTCTGTCTTTAAGGATAGCTGGTATGAAATGGAAAGCCCATTAGAGCTAGTAATTGGAATGGTTTTGTACCTCTTGTATGTATCACTCACTGGACTGATACATTCTTACCATTTTGAAGATGTTAGTAAAATGATCTCATAGTTTAAAAATGCTGATTTTTAATCAAATCCTAAGTGTATTTGTATGATATTATCTTTACTGCCAGTGTCCTCTGACACATTAAGAGCTTATCAGAAGTTTTCAAAACAAAAATATTCCATTGTTAAAAGATATTCACCAAAATTATCCGATCTGGGATCTGGCAATTCTTCAAAAAAATTATAACTACTCTTCCAATCTAATGATCAGAATACCACCAACTGCAGTCATTAAACATCTGGGGCTGCACAGGTGGAGTCCAGCTGAATGCACTACAGCATACATATGCACCCAGGGAAGCTGGTTTCCATTGGGATCACACGAAGTGAAATCCACATTACTGCGTTGTCCATACACCATCACTGACAACATGTGCATGTGCATGGTAAAACTTACCATGTAGTTCTGCTTCCTTTTCCATCTCAGCTTCATTTTTCCGGTTCTCCTAATATTTTTTGCCAGCCCAAATCCCTACACTTCATACACTCCATATGTGAACGTTTGTTTTCACGTGAGATAGATTTCTTCAGTGTGAATATTTGAAATAGGAATGTTTTCCTCCATGTTTGTTTATCAGCTTTTTAATTTAGAAATCAACATACGAATCCCATTATGTTCATAATTGCACAGTATCTTCTACAACCAGCAAAAACTGCAGCTTCGAGTACCTTTTCATTTGTGAAATGATGGGTCATGGTCTTTGCATCTTGCCTAACTGTATTCTGTTAATTGCTTTTCCACTTCTTTTAATCTTTGAAATATTCTCTCTCTCCTCTCTTAATTTCCATTTATTATATACCTTTGCTCTTTGTTTCTTTTCAGCTTCTTCACTCTCTTTTTTTTCATTGTCTCTCTTTTGCTTTCATTGCTGGAATTAAATTAAAGAGTAATCTGACAGTTTTGAGTCCTTCCATTTGCTGCTAGAGATGACTTAAAGTTGGTGGAACATGCTAAGAAAGAAAACAATGTACCATTTTATGGCTATGTGAACCAGAGATATTTCAGCAATTGCATTCAATTCCAAGCAGTCCTGCTAGCATCAGACAGCTTATTCCAAGGTTTAATTTGATTTTTTCAGTTCTTCCTGGCATACTTAATGTTGTCTGAAAGTAGTCATGGTTTTTTGCTTCTTGGGAAAATGCAACTACCTGAAGTTGCCAATATTTCAAAATGCCAAGAAGACTGCCAGGATTAGGAGAGCATTAATCCTCTTGGTTTGAAGTATGCCTTTCTTTCTGTTTATGTGTTAAATACACAATTCTGCTTTTCCTGGTGCTTTGCTCAGAACGGATAACTTCAGACTTCTGATGAATATTGCTGCCTTCCGAAACCTCCAGGTATTTTCTCCCTCTCACTTGCATGTCAGATGCCTTCCTTACCTCTGAAATCTTGACACCACTGCGTTGTCTGATCCAGCTGCATCTCAGCTGAGCTTTCCTGTGGGCTGACAGAGGATCAGGTTGCTGTTGATGAACAGATGTGTCAAGCTGTTCACAGACAGCGTCACTGGCAATATGAAATCCCGTTTAGGCACTGTCTGAGGTGCTCGTTACCATAGTACCTGCACCTCCAAAACATTAATAAAGTAGACATTGCTCCAAGACAGAGCGATATCACCACTTCAGCTTTCACGATGCACGAAGAAGAACTATGTTAAGCTGGAAGCAGTGGGAGCCTGAAAAAAGTAGCCAGAGGTTTTATCCAGATTAAAGAGCGAGGAAAGTCACCAGCACAGTCCTGTTAAATTCCTCCACTGAAATTTGCCCCGGAGGGAACTTCCACTATTTACTGGTTATACAGAAAGCCTAAACAGACAATGCAAATACACCACCAACATGCTGTTATCCCAAGCACAGCCTGAGCCCACAGAGAGAGAGTGTTCTCATCTTCAAACCTGAAGCCTACCTATACAGTGAGCACCATACCCCAGAGCAGCGCAGGTCTCCCAGGTCCCCAGCAGCTGCAGAGCTTCTCCAGTCTGACTTACACCATCTGCTCGCTTGGCAAGATACAAATCCAAGAAGAGGGGCCAAGGTTGGCCACTTGGGGTACTTCTGGCACTCACACATCCACCCTCAGATTATGGAGAATCTCAAAGATACTGTGGGCTGTCACTCCAATACTTGTGCCCATCCTATGCAAACACTGTACGTATTTACCCTTTGGATGAAGCCCAGATGAAAAGTGTCACTTGTACCACTTGACTTTAACCAGGCTTCCACTGAGCATATGTGATGGCTATCTTTTCAAGCTTCACCTGCATAATTCTCTGAACAAGATTTTACTCGTGTGAATGGTAATAAGATATAGTTCAGAAAGGTCCAGATCCTTACAGCATGCGAGTATGTATTTCCCTGAGGCCAGTAGAAGGTACATGGCTAGCAAGACAGAGGTAATTTCACAGTGTCATTACAAGATGCAGGGACTAAGGAAGACAAGATAATTTACAGTCAGGTCTAAGAGGGACCTTATGATACTTATGATACTCCAGTTTTCCCCGCCAATACTTTTTGGACTCTGGAGTGTGTGTCCTTGTTCCTAGATGTGTTTAAAAGCCATTTAGATGTGCTCAGAGATAAGATTTAGCAGAGTGTTGTTAGAGTTAGGGTACTATGGTTAGGCTGTGGTTGGACTGATGATCTTTGAGGTCTTTTCCAACCTGAGTAATTCTATGATTTAATGAAATGTTACTTGGTTTAAAGAAACTGAGGATCAGAACACGGTTTCAATTCCAAATCTATTTGGAGAGATGTATTTTTTAATGTTTTTTAAAGTAAATTGAGGAGAAAAAAGAAATTTTGAAAATATTGCCAAGCTTTTTGGAACAGAATGCAGCTCCACAGGAAAAGACAGACCAGTTGCCTATCATCTCATTAGTATTTCTGTCTTTGGTGAAATAACTCTCACTGACAAACACTACTTTTTCTAGTATTTTCCTTCTAGGATCTTGTAAAGATCTTGTAAAGATCCTAGAAGTCCAATTAGACCTACGATGTCTAATTGTTCCTTTTCTAGCAGAAGATGTTAATATCTGCTGATGCTGACCTTCATTCACTTTACAATGTAATATCCTTAAATAATTGCATTTTGCAAGTGCTTTATACACCAAATACAAACACTTCTCTTGGAGTCTCATATTTTATGACCAGTCATGTCCTTTGTCTTCACTGCCTAGGAGAATAAAAAATAAATTATGTTCATGTCATCCAAGTATGGTTTTGTTGTCTGGCAGATTATTCTGTGACTCCCTCATGTATTGTATTTTAGAGTTGTGATAAAATGTAAAAATATATATACAGGAGCTTTCCTATCTGAATTACACAGTAGATGTGACTGTATAATTTGCTTTTTTCCTTGGCAGATTTTCAGGATGCAGCATCAGATTCATAGAATCATAGAATGGTTTGGGTTGGAAGGGACCTTTAAGATCACCTAGTTCCAACCTCTGCTATAGGCAGGGACAAATCCCTCTAGACCAGGTTGCTCAAAGCTCCATCTAGCCTGGCCTTGAATGCTTCCAGAGAGGGGGCATTCACAGCCTCACTGGGTAACCTGTTCCTCTGTCTCATCATTCTCACATTAAAGAATTTCTTCCGACTATCTAGCCTAAATCTACCCTCTTCCATTTTAAAGCCATTTCCCTTTGTCCTCTTGCTACTTGCCCTTATAAAAAGTCCCTCCCAGCTTACCTGTAGGCCCCATTCAGGTACTGGAAAGCCAGTATAAGGTCCCCCCAGAACCTTCTCTTCCCCGTACTGTAGAGCTCCATATCTCTCTGCCAACAGGTCTATCTCTCCATGTCTTTGTTTCCCTGCTCTTTCTCTGTCTTCCTAAGGTGAGCCAGATCTAAGCTTTTAATAGAAATTTTCCTCTCCATTTGTACAGCACCCAAGGGAGTTCAGACCTGATCCCTTCCTGGAAGTATTGACTGCTGAAGACAACACAAACTGTGGTTGAGAGTTCACTAACTCATAATTACACAGTTGCATTAAGACATCTACAGTGTAGATATGTCCAGCTGAGTTGGTCCACTTCAAATACCATTTTAGTCATTATGGATAAATAAGAAATTCAGGGCATAAATTTGTCCTGATATCAGACTGGAAAGAGTTAATTTTCTTCATACAGCCTCCCGTGATTGGGATTTTTAATGAAAAGCTGTACCGACAATGCACCTATGTTTTAGTTATTGCTGAGCAGTGCTGCACAGAGACAAAGATGTTTCAGCTCCTCACACTGCCCTGCCAGAGAGAGTGTGTGGGTGCACAAGGAGCTGGGAGGGGACAGAACCAGGACATACTCCATTCTACATGGCATCCTGCTTGGCAATAAAAGCTGGGGGAAAAAAGGAGGAAGGTGGGATGTTTATTGTGATGGTGTTTGCTTTTCCAATAAATCATTACACATGATGAGTCCTGCTTACCTGGAAGTGGCTGAACATCTGCCTGCAGATGGGAAGTAGTGAGTGAATTCATTGTCACAGAATCATAGAATATATGAAAATAACATGTATGAGTGTTTGACCTGGTGACTTTTTTCCTGAGGGAATATATATACAGGGTGGAAAAAAGAGCAGAGAATGACAGCTGACTGAAAAAATAATTCAGAATACTGGCACCTTCCTTAGTGCCACCTCTGTAGTCCACAAAGGCAAACAACAGTATGTCAGGTTGTAACGTGTATTAAAACCATATCTTGGCAACTTCTGTCTGATTTCATGATTTCAAAAGTAAGTTTATGCTTTTAAGTGTGAAACTGGATCTTTGTGCTGTTTGAGTATTATAATGCTGTCTAATGAAAGAAAATGTGATATGCACTAATCCTGCTCAGTGCTGTTTTGGAACTTCATTTGTATGATAAGCTATCAAAAGAGAAACTACTTGCTGAGGATTGGTGCAATGTAGTCACTGCACCACAGATGTTACTCTTCTAATTTCATTTCAGTAGGAGTTTATGTAGGAGTTTAAATTCCACATCAGTGTTTATTTGTAAATATCAAGTTGATGCAGACCAGAACTTTTAGATGATTCGGCTCCTGAAACAATCTGTGACTACAAAATTCAATTAACATCAAGTCCATAATCATCTAACTGCTGGAATTTATTAATATATTCTTCATATAAGTCATACCAGCCACTTCCAGGCACTGTATCTTTACTTCTGAAACAGAAGACAGCATTTCTCTTCACCTTCCCTTCCCTTTCCCTCTTCCTCCCTTTCCTCCTTCCCCTTATGGTTAAATGAGGTTGATATTGAGCTGTGTGTGAATTGCTTTTATCAACAGGTGCTTGGGAATAGATGCCCCATACAAAAATCATACTATAGACTGAGGCTGAGACTGAGATGCTTCCAAAAACACTAGATAATTATTATTACTTTTTACTTTTGTTGATGCAATAGAAAGATATCTTTTGGAAAGCTGTTGTTGTGTTTGTGTGTGAATGTCAACAGGCAGCTTACAACATTTAGGGGAAAAAATGATCACAGCCTGTCATTTGAAAGTGCATGGCTACATCAGTTCTGGGTTCAGTCTCCGAAAGAGGGGCAAACAGTTTTTGCAGCAGTCACCACTGTCTGCATGGCCTCATGGAAGCAGCTGCTTCTGAATATTCTTCTAAGATCATTGAGCCTTGATCCAGCTGTTAAAAATAACAGTGTTTGTCATCCTCCATAATAATCGGATAAAGCAGGGCAGTGCTAAAGGAACAGTTGCATAAAAAAGCTTTGGTTATATAACAAAACCACATCAATGTTCCTGAGTCTGAGAGGTCCCAGGCAGCTGTGTGCAGCAACCTCTGACCACTGCTTTGCAGCTCACAGTGTGCCAAGCATATCTCCTGTACAACTTCTTTGACACCGCTGCAAACAGCTGCAGAAATCTGTTCTTTGTACAGATTTGGTGCTCTCTGCCCTTCTGTGAAGGAGGATCAGAGAAAGAGACCATGTGTCTTTACCTCACCAGCTGTACCTTGCAGTGTGGCCTGTCATCTCAGTCTTTGTGAATATAACTTGGACCTTGCAGCAGGGCAGCTGAGTTGCTGCTCTCCCCTCCATTCTGCAGTCTCCAGTGAGGCACAGTCACCTCATGTGTCACTCACAGCGGTCACTTCTCAGAGCTGCATGCCAACAACTACCTGAGACGATGCTCTGCTCTGCGTTCTGCCTCTTCAGGAGAAAAATTATCATCCATCCAAGATACATCCCTGAGGTCACATTTCCGGAGAGGTCAGGAGCTCTACTGCTGCAAAGCACTTAAGCACAAGTTGAAGCATTTGAGCAGTACCTCTGGAAGTCAGTAGGACACTTTGCACAGTTAAATGCTTCTCTGGAGTGGTCTCCAACAGAGCTTGAACTTTGCTGTTTTAATAGCCATAAGATTACCTAAGGATGAAAGGAAACATGGAAACAACTAAAAGTTTCCTTGTAAAGAAGCTGAAAACAAAGGCAAATATTTCCCATAAAATTTACCAGCACTCATCTTGGAGAAACAGTTCTAGAAAAATACAAGACTAATTTCCATGGTGGTTTCCTACAGTATTTTTTTCAGCAGCAAACTTCAGCTTTCTTTATATACATGGAACTGCACTATGCATTGTGGTGGGGGTTTGCAGGATGTAGAAATCCAAAGGCAGCTGGCAGAGTGGGAACTGTCTTAACTAAGAAAGGTTAATTCAGTTGATCTTAACTGAACATGCATAGACAAGATGTGGTTTGTTCCATTATTGTCTTGTGCCAAGAAAACTCCAAAAGAGCTGGGAGAAAAGAGACTTATCCAACGAAACACCTGATAAATGCATTATACCTCAGGACAGTCTTCAGACTTTGAAGTCACACCAGTTTTGGCTTGCACAAAATGCAGCAGAGCCCAGCAGGGGTGGGCACTAAGAGGACATCTTCCCCTTCTCACTTTAACTCCCTTTTCCAGTGCTGACTGTGATTTGAACCAATCTGCTGCAATGAAAGGGAAAATGACTTTTGGTCTTTTTAGCATCCACCACATGAACGTGGAATAGATCTCAGTTTGCAAAGAGAATGCCAGGTCCACACCCTGTGGACACCTTGGAGAAGGATTTTAAAGAAAACTAGTTGATTTTCAAATGAACCCTGAGGTTAATACTTGGCTATTTATCTTTCTTCAAAAGACAGTCTGATGTTCTGTGGTAACCACTCAAGGGAGAGCCTGGAGGATAAGTGCCAAAATCTACATTGCTGAGTTTGCAGTAGATTTAAAGATCCTTCTTGGAAGGATGAACAATCTAGAATGATCTGTCAAACTAAAAGTAGAGAGAATAATACTGGATATAAGGACAAAGCTTTTTACACTAAGCGTAGTGAAGAACTGGAACAGGTTGCCCAGAGAGATAGTGGATGCCCATCACATTCAATGCCAGGCTGGATGGGGCTCTGAGATAGCTGTACATGTCTTTTTAATTGCAGGGGAGTTGGACTACATGGCCAAATTCTGTGATTCTATGGTCTTTGGATGAAGCCTTTGGGAGAATCAGTCTTTGGAAGACATTAATCTCCAGGAAGTATCCAAGTGCAAGTTGAGGATCTTCTTAAAACTTGCTTAAAATACTTGATAAATGTCATATATACAGCTATATAAGTTCATATATATAACTGGCAATTCCACCACTGTGTGCATGGAGTGCTGGGCTTTATCTGTGTCTTCAGAGGGACTTCTGAGAACACAAACCCACCTCAAATAAAACCATATGGATTTTGTTCTGTCAAAATAATGAGAATATAAATTGGAATATTTCCCATGAGCCTGATAGCTCCCTTCTGCTTGCCTGCAGTTTTCTATCATCTAGAGTACTGTTTGCTCAACCTATTACAGTGAATTCTTGATTTCAGTCCCCAACTTTGAGACCTTGGTGCATTTTCTTTCCACAAAGAATCACAATATAAATCACTAGGTCAGGGAATAATGAGTCTAGTATTTTTAAAAAGCCTCCCACACACAGGCAGGATATCGACTGATGATTCAGCAGGTGATGGGACTGTAATAAAGGGACACTTTTTTCCTTTAATTTTTGCTGAAAAGTGAAAAAAAGAGCAGGAGATTTCTGAGAAAAGAGTCCTGGATTCACTGAGCTTTAGTTCACTGGAATCATCTGGCAGACTTAAGTATAGAGAGCAGGAAAAGTGCTAATAGGATAAATAAACTGGTGAAAGACTCCAGCATGACTTTATCTTTCCATTCTAAAAATTAGATGATATATGGTTCTACCATCACATAAATAATAGATAATGAGAAAGGGATGAACTGCTGGTCTGTGACCTGAACAGAATGCAAGAACCTCTGGTTTCTAAACCCAGCTCTGTTTGCCTGTGACTATAGGGGCAAATGTTCAAAGAAGTACAAACACAAAGGCCAGAGGGGACAATTAGAGTCACCTTGCTGAACTGTTGCAAAACCCCAATGAGGCCATTTTGCCCTGTAATTTCTGCAATGAGCTAGCAAGTTCATTGAGGGAGTGAGGGTCACCGTGGACAAAATTGGGGCAAACATAACTGATCAGGGAAAAAAATTGGATTGTACCTTTTTCTTTCTCAAATTAGAAGATAAAGAGCCTACCGTACCTGCAGTGGAAGGCAGTGAGGTGTTGCCTTGAGCAGGATGCAGGCCTTGCCTTGTCATTAGCATCTTGTATGTGTGAAGGGAATCTCCAGTTCCTGCTGTGACCTTTATTTGAACAGAGTCTTTGTAGCAAACTAAAAAAATCTGGCAACTTCCAGGCCCCGATTTAGTCTGGACAGATCGCATCACTGGGGATTTGTGTGCCATCTCCACCTATCAGTCTAGCAGAAATCCAACAAGATGTTGATACTGGAAGTGCAAAGAATAAGCAGTTCCTGCATGAGGAAGGGAAATCATAGACCTAATCTTTCTTCTTTCTTATTATCATTATTTTTTTTTCCCCATCATGTTTGCAAAAGTTGACGTATGTCATTGTGCAGTCTTGCTCTCTGGAGATATTCAAGACCTGTCTGAATGCCTACCTGTGCGACCTGATGTTGTGAACCTGCTTTAGCAGTTGTGTGGTGGACTTGATGATTTCCAGAGGTCTCTTCCAACTCCTATGATCGATTGTGTGATTCTGTGATCATTTCCCACTTCTTGCCAAAAGGGTAGGGAAATCTACTGGGTTGCAATGGGTGGAGCTTAGTATGAAGTGTGGTGAAGATGAGAATATTCTGACTAATAGAAGTAGTATGCTTTGTATTTTAAAGGATTCTTTAATTCTTTAATACCTCACAGATGTTGAGGTGTCTGAAGGAGCTGGGTTGCTGTAATATGCAGAAGCTTTCTTTAATTTGTTAGGAATTGTATGAAAATCCAAGGAATTCCCCTTTCTTCAAATAAGAGCTGGGTACTTCAAAAACCTTTTCTATCCAAAACCACACACAGACACAAAACAATGAAAATTAAAGCAACACACAAGCAAACAGAACTCCTCATATCTAAAACGTGTACAACCTCCCCCTGAAGAAAATAAAATAAAATAAAATAAATCCAATGAGCCAATCAGAAATAAATGCCATGGAACAAAGAAGGCATTTTTACTGTTTGTTTTTACCCTGGCCCTGTGTTTTCCCCTCATACTTCACATTCCCTTCTACCTGCTGCTCTCTTATCTGCAGCTCATTCTCTCTCTTCTGTTTGACCTGAGGTCAAATGTATCATTTATTTCCACAATATCCTTCAGCATTTTGCATTTCTCTGTGAAGTTGTCAGCCAGCTTTCTCTTTACCCAAGATTAAAGAAGGATGTTTTTCATGCTGTTTTGAGCAAGAAGAGTGTGAAAATCTGCAAATCCCTCCCGTACATTCTCACGCCAGTCTCGCTGAGGCGCCTGTTCCTCCTCACTTCCAGTCTCCAGACTTTCTGCAGTGTCGGCCCTTCGTATGCCAAGGGAGAAAAGCACTTTTGCAGGATTTATAGGCTGTGATTGCATCCCAGTGACCCTGAGAAAGATACTGATATACACTGAGACAAGAGAGCGAGATGACAGATAACATACTCGAAATACCTGAATCTCCATCCAGCACCTCATGCTCTGCTCCATTCAGAATAAACTCAGACTGCAGCTTCCCTCCAAGGTGAGCAGAAGGGGAACATAGTATCAATCCTCTGTTAGCTCCCATGATTCAGGCCAATATCTTCTGTGTTTACAATGTGCATGGAATGGCACAAACAACTCATTGTTTACAGCTGCTGTTAAAACTGTATGCAGGTTGAAGGGGAAATTTTTCTGTGGTACTGCCTCATACTTTAATGCCAATTAATAGAGAAGTAAAAGCAAATACTGAGCCCAGATAATTACAGTAATGAGTCTGAGCACTCAAAATGGATGCTGCAGGAGGAAAACATTGTAGAGAAGATTTCTGAGGTAAGCAGACAGATGGAGCTGAAAGAGACAATAATATTGTCTGTACTATGGGGAAGAATTAAAAAGTAAAGTTAGTAAGGAGGTGACAGCAGCAATGAGTCCATGGACTGACTGCAGTATCTGAACCATCTTGCTTTGATTTGATTTGGCCTGGAGCTTCCAACTGGTTTATGTGAAACCTCCCAGCTGCTGACAGACAGGGATGGGGTGCAATTCTTCTCTCATCTGCAGCTCATTGTGACTCGAGATTTTATAGAACTCTCCCATACTTCCTCCTTAAACTGTTTCCTCTGTACTTGTGGCTTAATGGCTGCTGATTTCAGCTATTCCTCATACAGAAGCTGTGTATTTCTTCAAATCACCTTTTCCCTTCCCCCTGAACATATTCCACATCCTCTGTAAGTACCTAATATAGAAAAATCATGCATACTTGTGCACAGAAGATCTGTTATTTGCTCTTTTATGTTTCTTCTCTAATAACACTTTTTTTTTTCCTCCCTTTATTTTCCTCTCTCTCTCTCTCTCTTTTTTTTTTTTTTTTTTTTTTTTTTAATAATCTTTCTCCTTATTTTTGGGACAGGAAGGGAGGAGAAGGGTAAACATCTCATTATAATTGAGCTGCTGCTGCCAGAAAATTATCTAAGATTTGGCCACTAGGGCAAAAGGTGCAGGAATGAGATTGTCCAGGGACTGTCCATGTATCCATCAACATGATGAATACATGTTCATCAGACATACTGATCTTCTGGGGAAAGGACTAGCAGAGAAGAAATATATCAAGTGATGGATCTGAGTGGGAGAGAGCACTGGTCACTGAAGCAGGAAAAGCAGGGGGCAGAATACAGAACCCTATCATAAAACCATAGAATCACTAAGGTTGCAAAAGACCACTAAGAACACCTAGTCCAGTCATCCCCATTGTGCCCACTAAACTACACTCATCAGTGCCACATCCACCCTTTTTTTTAACACCTTCAGGGACAGTGACTCCACCACCTCCCTTTACAGCCTGTTCCAATGCCTCACCACTCTTTCTGAGAAGAAATTTTCCAAACATTCAACCCAAACTCCCCTCCCCTCTGGTGCAACTGAAGGCCATCAACTCTTGTCCTATCACCAGTTACCTGGAGAAGAGGTTGACTTTTCAGAGAGAGATATAGAATAATAATAAAGCCTTCTCCAAATCTCCTATTCTTCAGACACTAGACACCAGCCTTGGTGTCCATAACAGGCTCTGCTCTCCTGCCTTCACACATTTCTCCATCTTTCTCCTCTTCACCCCTCTGCCTCAAGCAAGTAGCAGATGCGTGACAGCCCATTGGTGATGGAGAGTTTATGGAAAGAGCTAATTGCTTTCTTTGCTTTGCTCAGATGTACAAACAGGCCATCACTTACAGTCACTACTCACTCAGTATATATCTCACAGACCATTTCTATTCTTTGTGCACTAAATATGTCATAGGCACCATATTTGTCACTAATTGTACAATGGTCTACACAGCCATGCTAGTAATTTGCTAATATAAAACATGGGGCTTCGGCTTTATCTCAAATTTCCAACTGTTACTGAGGCAGTTAAATTTCCTATTTGTTTAATATGGACCATAAGCTGCACTTTCTGTCTTTTTTTTATAAAACTGAGTATGAATAACAGCAGCATCCACGTTATGACATTGCAGTTTGTTTTAATAATGATAGGATTACTGAATGCAGTTTTTGAAAAAAAAAAAAAAGAAAAAAAAGGAAAAAAAAAAAAAAAGACCATTCTTCCCTGGCATATTCAAGGTTGTTTTTTCTGGCTCTACTTTTCCTTGTCTTTTTGGCTTGTGACCAAGTTAAACTGCATTTTGGAACTGATCGTTTAATTTCATATCAGTGTATGATGGTTTGTGGCAGATGAAGCTTAAACAAAGAAGTTAAAAACCGGAAAAAAAAATAAATTAATAAAATCAGATGTTCTACTCCAAAACTTATTTACACCAAGGCAACAACAACAAAAGCAAAAGAGCTGAATGGATGCTGACAACAAGAACCAACCTCCTAATGTATACAAGAAACTACTGCAGTCATTTTTCCAGGGAGCTTATTGACCAGTGGCTTTGCCACATCTTTGCAGCCAGGATATCAGCTGTTTAATTTCTTTACTCTCCTCCTGGACCACATACATAAAGCCAAAATGTGATTCAGCTCCTGCTGTTCCTTGGGTACTGTTCAGGCCGGGGAGCTGTTCCAGCTAGCAAAATGCCTCAAAAGGCACCATTCAAACCAGTCATCATTGCATTTCCATATGGAAGGTACCAGCCACGCAGCTGTCACCCATGGCCAATCTGAAAACATCTTCTCATTGTCTCTTCTCATAAGGGCTATTTTGCACACTGCCCCATTGGTTTCAGAAAGCACAGGGATGTAACAACATTACTTCCATCTGATGATTTTCTGTGATCAGTCAAAATGACAACTCAAATGGACTTATGCCAGCTGCCAACCTAAATTAATGTACAAAAGAAAACTGTAAATCCTCATTAGAGGGGGGTGATGACACTTCATCTTGAGTTCCTCCAGCCTGGTCTGGGCTTTGTAATTCCCTACATGTCACTAGGTTATATTATATGGTTCTACCCTATGGTTTGCATGAGGCTGCACTAAGAAGCCCAGTGGGAAGAGCCCTGTGAGTCAGTGCCAAGAGAGCTGGGGCACCCACACAGTGCCATTCAGCACTGTGCAATCTAGAGGTGCAGAAAGTGATGAAGATGCCAAGCTGTTCTTGAGTCAACAGTTAGATGCTTCTCAGAACAGCTAATTTATTTAGGTAGGCTCTGCTGAAGTGATTATAAAATATCTTGTTCCAGAAAAAACAGACTGTTCAGGTCCAGGGTGTGGTGAGACTGAGAATCTCTGAAGCAGCTCTCCAATGTAAACATGGAATGTAAACATGGATAATATATCCAGGCACATGAGGAGAGGCTGTAAAGATAAGGAGTTCAGGACTGGTCTGTCCTTCACTCTTACTGCAAAGTTTGGGAGCTGTCAGTGAGCAAAATTTAACTGCACTAACTTGCAACCAAACCAAAGATCTACGTGGAACTTGCAACCAAACCAAAGATCTACGTGGGAAGTACTTACCTCCAGACATCACTTCAGTGTCTGATAAACCCAAAAGTCTTGCTGAGTAAACTAGAGACTACTAAGACTATTGATGCCCCATCCTTGGAGGTGTTTAAGTTCAAGCTGGATGGGGCCCTGGGCAACCTGATTTAGTGGGTGGCAACCCTGCCCATGTCAGGGGGGTTAGAAATAGATTATTTTTAACGTCCTTTCCAATCTAAGCTATTCTATGATACTAAACACTGTAACACAAATGCTGTTTCCTTTTTGACATCTGGGGAAGGGTTATCCATCAGTTAAATGTATTCCTGTGTAGGTCACATATTGATTTCCTTGCCTGAGGCTATAAACCCACCCTGTCATCCTGGAATCTTGAATTGTCCTGTCCTGCAGATGACCAGGTTGGTGTGACAGAAGTCTGAGTTTGCCAACAGAGAATTCAAAGCCTGACCTAAATTGCCACGTTTTACAGATGACATTTTCTGTCCTGTCAAAATTCTTCTGCAGCCAAGCTGCTACTAGCACCTAAGATAATATATTTAAAACTATATTGTACTGCGGTCAATAACATGGAAGTTCTCAGTCACATCATGCCAAAAAGGGTTAGAAAATGAAAAAGCCAAGAAAAAGAAGCCAAGAAAAATGACTTCTTTTTTTATCTTGTAATTATTTGGAAGACTTAAACTTTTTTGAGGGTCCTGAATGTTGATTTTAAAGTGTTGCATAGATATGAATGAAAAGGAGGAAACCACTCAGCTTGGAGTCAGGACAGAGGATGCAGATGGCATGGCTCTGACACAGCCCTCTAAATGCACATGTAGGAAAATCTATAATATCCCTAGTTCCTGGTTAAATCTACTTTGAAACTACACAGACATGATATAATAGACATGATTCCTGTGCTGAGCATAGAACCTATTTTCACAGAATCATAGAATTGTAGAATTGTTTGAGTTGGAAGGGATCCTCAAAGGTCATCTAATCTAACTCCCCTGCAATAACAGGGACACCTACAGCTGGATTAGGTGCTCATAGCCCCATCCGGCCTGACCTTGAGTGTCACCGGGGATGGAGCTTCCACAGCCTCTCTGGGCAACCTGTTCTTGTGCTTTATTACCCTCATTGTCAGACACTTTTTCTTTATATGCCATCTAAATCTCTTCTGTTTAGTTTGAAACTATTTTCCCTTGTCTGCTCATAATAGACCTTTCTAAAAGTTGTTACAGCACAAACGGCAGTTCTCCCCATATTCTATCTGCCCAAAGCTTTCAAGATTGTGATGTTTTTTTTCTTCTCTTTTTTCTTTCCCCCATCTTATTTGCTTGTGCCTGTGTACCTATAAGTCATGTTTGTGCTCCCAGTTACCTTTCAGATCTGCATGTAATGTGGCAGAGAATCACTGTTTGAATGAGCGCTGTCAGAGAGAGCTAAATCAAACATCTTTCTCTTGGCCTTCAGCGGTGTCACCATAATGGATGGGAGACATCTTTCTCCATGGCTTTGCAGGTTGATATTTTCTATTTAACAAATTTGTACAACACTGAGACTGTTTTCTACTGTGCTCTTCAGTGTAGGGGCAAAAAGTAATAACCTCCAAATGAACACCACAGAATTAGTCTAAAACTTTCAGATCTTCAGTGGTAATAACAATATAAGAGAAGTTGAAAACAGACACAGCTAATGGTGCTACCTATGCTGAGAAATCGTGTTTTGTAGCTGAGAATCTGCCCTATCAAATGGTGATATTGTGCTCTTTATATCTGTTTCAGTTTTCATGAAAAGAAATGAGATATTACTTTTGGAGAAACCTATGTAATTCTTCTTCCTTTGGCTCTTACCTGCATCTTCCACCTGCCCCTATAGGAGATGATAGCATTGCCCTGAGTCCTGTGTCCTATGTGCAAGTCTTGGGCATTTGGATTAGCTGAAAATTAGGAGGAATATCCTGAGGTGCCTGAAAGGGCAGTAGCTACCTGTGTGAAAGCCACAGTATCTCATTGCAAGTGCCTTGCAAAAGGTGACACAGTTGAACAGGCCACTCTCTTTCCTCCCACGGTACTGGGATGCCCTGAAAGTGACTTCTGAAAGTGATTTCTGGTCACTGAGAACAGCACCATGATGACAGTCGCTTTGTGTGACATATCATGACATTTCTTTATTCATTTCTGGGCCATCCTTTCAGAATCCTGTGTGGGAAGCAGAATAGTTCTGCTCCTTACTTTCCCAGCATACACTCATCTCCTTTTTAGCCTTTTGTTGTTTTCTTCCCTTGCTTTGGATAGGAATTGCACATACAAAGATTTGTGCTTTAAGGGAAGGCGTGATGATTAAAGTAACATTTTCTAATTGACACTTGCATTGTCCTGTTAATCATCATTTGTAACACGCTATTGTCTTTAAATGATCATAGTTATAAAAAATACATTTGGTTATGAACTTTCTGGAATTTGCCAGCTCATTACCACTAATGAAGAGCGTTGTTTGGTATAGACCCAACACGTAGCATACACCTAAAGGAGCATTTATTTCCCACTATTGCTACTGCTGCTGTTGTAAGTTGTTGCAGAAGAAACATCTTAAAATTCCTTTATTAAACCATGTTTGCTTCCAAGCAGAGAGCTCTTTTGTTGTTCCTGGTTCAGCGAAACTGGCAAAAGGAAAAGCAGGCAAACAGGAGGCAAAAAAGAAAGATGATGTGGCAGTTAATGTAGCAGTTGTGTAACCTTTGCTTCTCTTCCTCTTCCAGCTACAATCTTTTCCCAGCCTTTAATAGCTGCTGTTTAAGAAACTCAGGTTCTCTTGCCCTATACTGCCCTGTCTAAGCTCTGTTAAAGGAATGCCTCATTGCCTTAGTAACTCTTCTGTCTGAACGGGGAAGAATTTTGCCAGAGAGATACAGAAAACAATGATTTTTCCAGTGCAAAGTGTTTATTTCCTGGGGAAGGAGAATGCTTTCCACTCTCAGCTTCAGCAGCCATTTGAAACTCTTTCTGCAGATTACCACATTCTACATATCATGTGCGTGAGGAAGGTTTAATTAACTGAAGTGCATAAAGCACAAGGAGCTCATCAGATAAAGGATACTATTTAATTGCAAAACCAGAATATATGATGACTACTTGTTGTTATTGTTTTTAATAGCATCATTATTCAGACAGTCCTTTGTGGTTCGCTATCCCTCTTCAGGCTGCTGAGTATTTAAAGAGAGTTCCATTCCCTATCCGCTCAAAGATCTGCCTTGGTTTCTTCCTACTGCTTACTTTCTCATTGAGCAGTAACTGCACTTAGAAATGCAAACAGATTTAGAAAGGGGAAATTGGCCTAAATATTTCAAACTCAAAAAAAAAAGACAAAAGAAGAAAGAGACATAAAGCAGAAAAATTAAATGTCCTGATGTGTTGAAAGCAGAAAGCTTGTGCAATTTGCTTTGCCTGTACCACTGCGGTTCAAGGGCTTGGATCAACCATTCTCTGGCTCCGGTAGACTTTTGTTTGGGCCTCATGTGAAATTCTGTTGCCTAATGAGCTCTCAGGAAGGGCTATGAGCTGTGTAGGCAGGATACAGGGACAGGTTCTCGTAGGTCTCAGATTAATACAACAAATTCCTTTTCAGGCTTGAATAGCCACAGAGTTCAAACAAGGACACATTTTGCCATCAAAAGTATGAGAACCACGTGGTCTTCTAGGATCACTACTTTCAATTTGGTCCCAAATTTCTGATGAAAATAAATCTCACAGTTCACAACTTATACATCTAGAGACAAGAGAGGCTCAAGCACTGGGTGTCCTGTGTATGTGCTTGTAACATCTGTGCTGGGAAACCTGGAGAAGGCTTGAGACCTGCATACATCCCTGTATTCAGGTATCAAGTAACTTTAAAGAAGCATCTACCTGAAAGTGTGACTGTGGGGTAAACAAATGAGTCAATCTATTTCATCTATGACTCTGTAAACGCCTTTAAGCCTACATAGCTATGACTTAGTGAATGCCAATAAGCACATGCTTTAATGCATGAACGGCAATCACCTGCTAAGAGATGGCTGGGCAGCCAAAATGGGAGGCATGCTCATTAAGGAGCAGTTTTGGTGATTTTCCTTCTCCCCACCTTGACATCATTTGTCTACATAGCTACAGTTTGTGACCAAGATGAAAACTGCTCCCAGTCACTGTCTGTTTTACCTTCATTCTTCATCCCTTACCCATTCTCTCCCTGCAGCAGAGGTGAGGCAGCCCCATGCTTTTGTAGCACAGGAAGCATGGCCCCAGAACGCTCCAGATGCATTCCATCAAGTTCCTTATCCAAATGAAAAGCTGAAATGGCTTTTCTGTGTACGAAGGATTGAAACCAGATCCTGTTATTAAATTTGCTAAATGGGGACATAATGATTTATGAAGGAGATAGCGAACCCTGAGAAAGAATTTGGTAATAATAACACTAGTTGAAAAGCAGCATGGTGCAGGCTTCAGAATTAAATGATCTGTTAAAAACAAAACACAACAAAATAAAAACAACTAAACAAAGCTGCTAAACATGATACAGATTAAAAGTTTAACTTTTTTCCCAATGAGATCAGAAGCCAAGAAAATGGCTGAAGTAGGATTCATCCTATATGGCCAATAATAAAAAGAGACAATATCATTCTAAAATCATACTTGAGCAGTTCAAAGCCATGCAAAGTACTTAAGCATGTACCATTACTGCTAGGAGATGTGTAACTAAATCCTGGGCATTGCTTTGGATAGCAAAAGAAAAAAAATAAAAATAATTCATCTCCACAACTACTCATTTTTTGGGAATATCTGTGACAAAATTCAAAGGATACTGAAAGTTGCTGGTAGTTATGTTGAGCACTGGATGCCTTAGTGCCTTTAGAAAGGTTGTCATTTTGATTCAAGATGTAGACAGTTTGCCTGGTAAGAAAATGGGGTGAGAAGGCTTTCAAGAAAGGTGTAAATGCGGAGCTGAGGGACATGGTTTAGTGCCATGGTGGTGGTGATGGGTTAATGGTTGGATTAGATAACCTTAGTGATCTTTCCAACCTTAAGAATTCCATGATTCTATGCTTCCTAATTTCAGGATAATAGAGGGAAGAATTGTGACTTCCCATAGTACTCTGCAGTGAGTCCATGCCACAATGATTTTGCAGGAGTGAATGCTACAAAACAAATTAGGGCTGAATGAACAAAAACGAAGACCCAGAGCTGCACACAAGCTGACTGTGCAAACCTTCTCAAACCTCCCTCTGATCCCCCTGGGACAACAGGCAGCTCACAGAGCAATTCTGCACAGAAAGAGGGGGGATAAGAGGAAGCTGTAGCTCAGACAGTAACCATGTATTGCATTCAGCTATAATAATGCCCAGAAACACACGTAGGAAAGTAGCTCTGGTCTCTCTCTGACTCAGGCAGAATGTCTGTGATTAATCAGACTCCCTACTGAAAAACGGTGGTGGCCCACCACAAGTCAAAGGAAACATTTCTATGGGTTTTTATTGTTTTTCTAAGGATGGCAGGATCTCCCCTGCTGCATTCCTTCGCCTCTGTGGCTTTTCCATCACTGGACTATCAGTATTGCAGCAACATCACTTTTTCCCCTACTTTCTTCTTATTCCTCTCAGTTGATTTTATTTCTCCAGGCACTCTGCACCGAGTGATAATGTGTGTAAAAGGCAATATTTACTTTTGCAGTGCTACCTGCCCTGAGAGCAGCAAGGCATCCTGTGCAGCAGCTGTGGGCACTAATTCACCGCAACTGCAGTCTGCTTTCGCAGCATCAGCTACATTTCTTTTCCATATGCTAACTCCCTTTTAGCTTAATTTTCCCATTACCCAGCAGTAACACTGAGCAACTGTGTTGGGCTGTATTCAAATGCAAATTAATAACCCCTTCTGTCCATTAGTTGTGCTGTTTCTTGTCTAGCCAAAGCAACTGGAAACCGTGAGGAGTGCGGTTCAGCGGTCGGACAGAGGGGCCCTGTTTGGGCTGGGACTGCTGTTCATCCCAAGAGCAGACACAAAGCAGCAGGCTGTCACAAGGAGAGGTCCTTCACCAAGGCGTTTAGTGTCAAATAACCCCTGGACCCCACGCTGTCAGCAGACGCTGCAGCTCTCTGAACGCTGATGTTTGACATATGCAGTTCATACAATGTCTGTGCTGTGCTCTAGATTGGAAACATCCACAGGATTGGCACAGAGAATCCCTGAAGCAGGGAAGGAGACCTGAAGAAAAGAGAGGTGTCACTGTGAATCTATATTACTCCAGTCTTAGGCATCATTAATGAGCCAGACTGGTAAGATAGAGAAACCTGTAAGCAAAGTAGCCTGGCAAAGAGCAAGCTTCCCAAAGCAAATGATGTAGGCATGAATGCTGACAGTGTGAGGGAAGGGGAAAGGAGAGGTGGGGAGAGGTCAAAAATAAATAGAGAAACATATGGTTTCTCTCACTGATCTCTTGTAAGACCACTTGTGACTTGAAATGCCAGCCACACACTGAGAGGAAAGGTGCTGTAATTCCCATGCAGTGTTACCCAGAAAATGAAGCTCCACCCATGTGAGTCACCAAACCCAAAAGGGCTGATGCATTTCTTCATGCCTATGTAACTCTGAGCTCCATTTGAATTTGTTTCCACTTTGATACTTAATTTTCAGTCACCTACTGGTCTCACCTTTTGCTTTCAGCACTGTGTGTGTGTAAATAGCATTACCCCATGCTAGGCAGATCTCTTGTTTTACAGGTAATATTACGGACTTCATAATTGTCTGGGTTTTATTTGTTTCACCTGTTGTTTGCAAAATCTTTTAGTTTAAGCTGATAGCTTCTCTCCAAAAACCTCAAGAAATAAAGTGATGCATGAACAGGAAGGGCATCCTTCACTTACAGGGCTTCAAAGAATGAGAAGGAACAAAGCTGGGAGGCAGACTTATAATGCTTGAACCCATGCTGGGATGAATTAAAGTTCAGTTGCTGGAGAAGGCATGCCTGTGTGGACAGAGTGCTTTGGTTCAAGACAGTTAAGTACCACTTCTCCCATTCCACAGCTCCAGCTGGCTAGGTAAACAGCCATTCAATCAAGAGGCATCAAAGCATCAAAGAGAGCATCTCCGTCTCAGAGCAATCTCTGCAACAATGATCTCAGATTGTACACAAGGTGAAACATTATGTACAGAACGACTTGTACACCAAATATGAATGGGTAAAGGTATGTAACTCACGTTTGGATAATGAATGAGCAAAAGATACTTGTAATTATTTCATAAATAGGAAGGGAGGAAAATACTTGCCATGAAAAATTCATTGCTGGTAGAAATCCTAAACCTCAGACTTCATGATAGACAAAAAGATAGTAAGTGAAGTTTTCCACTTCTGACTTGCTCAGAATACTGCTTACGTTTGCATATAAGATCATTTCACGTTCTGTTCTTCCAGTGCAGAATAATAAATGTGTCAGCCCAGGTATCTGTCGAAACTCAGCTATCTGCAAGATGTTGCTATGGAAAGAGCATGCCGCACACAAGTTTTTAACTATGGAGATTGTTCCAGAGACTGTACTTTTTGTACAGGACTTTGCTTTTTTGTTCCCTTTGGAGAGAGTGAATTCTGTGGCAGATCAGTGAGTTGCTTAACCTCAGACACACAAAAAGCAAAGGCAACGCTCCTTCAACACGGACATCTGACACCATGCAAGGAAAGGCTTTGTTGCAAGTGTTGAAAATACATTTTCTGGACAAAGATGTGAGAAACGAGTCCAACGGTGACTGAAAGAAATCTGACAAAAGTTACATGAAGCAGATAAACTTTCAATTCTGTCCTACCCACAAAGGACAGTTAGAAACTAAAGGCAGGCAAAACAACCCTTGTCCAGCTGGCCTTTCTTATCTGTTAAGAGATACAGCAACTGAGCTACAGCTTTGAAGTCAATCAAATGATGAGCCTGCTAAAACTGATTAGCACAGGCTTGTATCTATGAAAACAGAGCTGGGAATGCAGTGCTCTGAAGTGGAAATGGCTGGAAAACCAAGGCTGTGGAATCAGAGAAGCATGTGGACCCCCTCCATGAGCTGCAGTAACGAGGGCAAGTGAAGTTCAGGAGTATTTAAAGCAGCTGAGTGTGCATGAAGTGTTTCTCTTGCCATTTACATTTGCAGTGTTTTCCATTTTGCAGCTCCAAGAGCTCTGTGCATCCTGAACCTCTGAGCTGCCTATGGTTCTGAGCCTCATCTCTGGCAGAAGTTGGTGCTGAACGTGTCAGATGAAGTGCAAAAAACCTAACAAACAATAATGGCCAGAGGGAAAGTTTCTTCCTAATAGCCAGTGATTAGTTCAATAAAAGCAGAGCATAAAACAACAAACACAGGGAGAAAATTGGCAGCAGGATTAGCCCTGCTATTACTGCAGAGATCCAGCTACCTTGGCTAGAGCCAAACAGAGCAGCAGCGGTACCCTCTGAAATCAATGACATTTATTCACATCCTGTGGCAGCAGAATGGAGTCCCCTATCTACTTTCCTCAGCAGTGCTGTTGCAATGAGATCAGTGAGGGTGAAGCATGTGTACATCTGTAATTCTCGCTCGCGGTTTGAGTACACTTAACTGTCATGACAAACTGTGAAAACATTGCCAGTCTATAAAAGTCTGCAGGTGCCTGTCAGAGGTAGATACAGAGCTAAAGGCTGTGTGCAGGCGTTGGAACTGTTTGTTCACTTCTACTCCCATTTTATTTGCTTCTGGCAGATCAGTTCTTTCAATGAATCACCCTCAAATGCAGTTATTTGTTCTCTATTGTAATTTGGGGTAGAAGTTGCCTATTCATTTCAGTTTCCTGTCCTGCCCTGCACGCCTAGCTACCACGTCAGGGTGTGGAGAAGGTCAGATATGCAGCCAGGGTTAAGGCTAATTAAACAATCATAGAATCCCAGAATCATAGCAACACAGCAAAATTAAGGTTGGAAAAGACCACTAAGATCAACAAGTCCTACTGCCAGCCTATCACCACCATGCCCACTACACCATGTCCCTCAGTGCCACATCTACTCCATTCCTGAAATCCTCCAGGGATGATGACTCCACCACCTCCCTGAGCAGCCTGTGCCAATGCCTCACCACTCTTTCTGAGAAGAAATTTTTCCTGAGAATCGACCTGAACCTCCCGTGGAGCAACTTACAGCCATTCAACCCCTCTTGTCCTGTTGCTCGCTACCTGGGAAAAGAGACTGACCCCCACCCTGCTAAAGTATGTGTACTTGAATTAGTGATTTGATTTATTTAATGCAATTTGGTACCAGGAAAGAGACAGGCAGATTAGAGACTGGGAAAAAGACATGGGGAGAAGACCCTTGACTTTTGTCAAGACTCTTCAGCAATCCATTTCCTTCTTCTGACCCCGTTACCTAATCCCCTTGGAATGTAGCGGTTCTCACACAACTCTTATCCTGTGAGTTAATGGGAATTTCAGAGAGGAGGAAAAAGTAAAAAAAAAAAAAAAAAAAAAAAAAAAAGAAGAAGTAAAAAAAAAGAAAAAAACTTTACTGATCTGGTATGAGAAGGGAAATTCCACTTTATCTTGCAACAGATTTGTTAGAGAACTAGCCTGGCTGTACTGGCAGCTCTTTCCTTTAAATATTTATTTTAACTAGAATAACTAAACTCATGTATACATATAACTCCTCTGGAATGGAAGTTTTTGGTCTTGTTCAGCCTAATCCTTCCTAGTACTGAGATGTAATAACTGGTATAAACTCTATCTCAAGTGATAAATTTCTCTAAACAGAGACAACAAACAAACAAACAAAAATCCTACTACCAATATTTACCTGGTGCAGGCAAACGATTTTATTTATTTTTTTCTGCCACAGTAAAAGAAAAAAAGATCCTTACTTTTTTTTTTTTTTTCCCATTACATATTTTATTATCCATATTTTGAACTTTCAAGTCAAATCTGGATCTAATTATAGCTGAGCCTTGTTATGTGTTCTCCCTAGAGTGACCTGAGCAACTGTTTGCCCTGTCTTTTGTCTACAGTGAATATCTCTGACATGTGTGCTCCTCTGAATCTAAGCCCCTTTTTTCTCCCACTTCTTTTCCCATTGCCAAGGAAGTTGTGACTTCAGACCCTATGCTCCAGCACATCTCTTAAGCTCTGACATCCTCAGATCCAAAGCCCAAGAAAGTTCACTTCCCAGGCAAATCCACCAAGACTGCTCCTCTTGCCCCAAAGGGAAGCTTCCAGCTTTTTCAGAGCATTCTCATCT
Source organism: Coturnix japonica (assembly GCF_054131305.1). Taxonomy (NCBI): domain Eukaryota; kingdom Metazoa; phylum Chordata; class Aves; order Galliformes; family Phasianidae; genus Coturnix; species Coturnix japonica. The sequence continues at coordinate 6,794,167 of NC_140664.1, read as the reverse complement.
ATAGAACATCCCGAGTTGGAAGAGACCCAGAGAGATAATCAAGTCCAATACAAAAGGAGGATTGGGGAAGTGATCATCTCTCTCTACTCAGCCCTGGTGAGGCCGAATCTTGAGCACTGCATTCAGTTTTGGACCCCATGCTACAACAAAGGTGTTGAGGTCCTGGTGTGTGTCCAGAGAAGGGCAACAAGGCTGAGAAAGGTCTGGAGCACAAGTCTTATAAGGAGTGGCTGAGGGAAATGGGTTTGTTCAATTTGGAGAAGAGGAGGCTCTGAGGGAGACCTTAATGCTCCCTAAAACTATCCAAAAGGAGGTTGTGGTGAGATGGGTTTGGACTCTTTTCCCAGATAACTAGCAGTACTACCCAATTTTCTCACATTTCATGTGAATCTGGACTGAAACAATATATTGCTTTTCAGAATCTGGAAAATATATTGCATGAAAATTATCTCTGCTCAGTCAAAAGAGTTTCAGTTGAGAGGGTTGCTTGTGAACAATTTGCTTTATAAATTTGCCCTTTATCTTGGGGCAATTCCTCCCCTTTCACAAGCTATAATAAGAGATATTTATTTTTTCCCATTCAAGCAGGAATAACTCTTCCTTTGACTCTTGTACAACACTGCAAAATTACCAGATATTATTTAATATTATAGTTTGGGAGGAAGGGTTGCTGCTTTTTCTTCTAAACACATATATAGTTACTTCCAGAATGAAGAAGAAAGATTTTGAGGACCCCAGAGTGAGTCAGGATATAAGATACTCTGGTATGATACATCCTTATCTCCATACATTCATGTTCGAGCAATTCATCACCAGGCTGAAAGGAAAGACAAGTGGTCAACTGGTGGCTGTAAATCTGTCCACTTGTGTAAATCACCCTAGTCAGATGCACTGGCAGAAAGCCCAAGAGCAAACTCTGTCCTATTTAAAAGCTAACAGTGTTGTTCATGTGTGCCTTATCAATCAAAGACCCTTAATGCACAGGCATCCATGTTATCGGTGGATATGAAGAGAAGACTGTATGCTGCTGGGACTGCTGTTTGTGCAGACAAGAAGGTGAAGTATTGGGCATTTTTATTCTGAAGAGCTCAGAGATCCATTCCAGAGTCAAACTCATTTTATTTCTACTGTTAAAGATCAGTGTCTGGTTCTAGAACAAAAACTCCCATGTAATTCTGCTCTCTGAAAGTAAATTTTTGAAATCTTGGAGAGACCCAGGACTTTATCTCACCAGTAAAGTAGGAAACTGATGTAAACAGATCAACTCATTTTCTTCATTAATTAGCTAGAGAAGAAATTTGGCAAGTTGCCTTCCAGTGTTTTCTTGTCCTGATGGTGGAAGAAACCCATATTATGAATGCAAGTATCCAATGTAAGTTTTAAATGCTTGGTGTTGTCTGGTACCCACTTTGCTGCATTTCTGCTACATCAAACCCACTTTTCTGACCCCTGGGGAGACTTTGCATAACCAGCACCTGTTTCACTGCAGCCGTGGCAGCTGGAAAGAGGGGCTGTAATTAGGGCACTGTCGCTCTAACTAAAAGTGTACAGAGCAGGCAAGGGATGAAGTCACTCAGTGTACTGATGTCCTACTTTACTCTCATCTGGGACACTGGATCTTTCCTGTCTTCCTTTCCACTGAAAACTAAGTAGCTTGTAAAAGGCCCTTCCTCATTTCCACACTGCAGTGAGATGCCATGCCCAGAAGTGACCCCAAAACCTTTCTGAGTAACATGAGAACACATGTGCCACTTAAACCCTATTGAACTGCAAGATATTTCCATCTCCTTATGCTCCTACCAGGCTCTGGGATGCTTAATGGACTGAAGAAATTTGTAAAGTTACCTCTGGCAACTTGCCTCTACCTCCAGTTACAAGCTTGGGTAATTCTCAAAATATGCATGGTTCTGTTCAAGCATTTACTATTTATGTTCTGCCTCCAAGATCTATCAAAATATATCCCTTCCATCAGAACTTACGAGTGGAAGGTGTAATGAAAACATTTTTCCTAGATTCTCCAGAATCGACTCTGGCAAAAAATACAGAAGGAAAAAGGAAGTTTGTAATTCCATTCTCTTTACACAGCAGACCTTTCAGAGAGGTGAAGTGGACAGAAATTCCATCTCAGAATTCATTACTTCTGCTCCTTTTTTTCTTTTTTTTTTTCTTTTTCTTTTTTCTTTGTGTGTGTGGGGTGCAAACCTTTCTTCTGTCTTTACATTTTTGTAAAGTTTACTTTGCAACGCAATCAGATACAAGATCCATCCTCTATCCCATCATTGCTCATTGCATTCAGCACAAAAAGGCAGCTTTCATCATATTTACAGAATCACAGAATCACAGAATCAACAGGGTTGGAAAAGACCTATGAGATCATCCAGTCCACACATCACCAACAGTTCTCACTAAACCATGTCCCTCAACACAATGTCCAAACATTCCTTGAACACCTTCATGGTCAGTGACTCCACCACATCCCTGGGCAGCCCCTTCCACTGCCTGACCACTCTTTCAGATAAGTAGTGTTTCCTAATGTCCAGCCTGAATCTCCCCTGGCACAGCTTGAGGCTGTTCCCTCTAGTCCTACCACAAGTTACAAGAGAGAAGAGGCCAAGCCCCAGCTCACTACAACCTCCCTTCAGGCAGTTATGGAGAGCAAGAAGGTCTCCCCTGAGCCTCCTCTTCTCCTGACTGAACAATCCCAGCTCCTTCAGCCTCTCCTCATATGGCCTGTGCTCCAGACCCCTCACCAGCGTTATTGCCCTTCTCTGAACACGCTCCAGGGCCTCGATGTCTTTCTTGCATTGAGGGGCCCCAAACTGGACACAGTAATTGAGATGCATCCTCACCAGTGCAGAGTACGGGTGGACAATCACTTCACTGTTCCTGCTGGCAACACTGTTTCTGGTACAAGCCAGGATGCCACATTCCCACTTCTGAATTTACCCTCCTGATATTTGTTCCACAAGCACATGCTTCCTAATGGCGACATTTCTTCATAATATTTATTTGTGCACCCCTATCTATTTTCTCCTTTCACTTGAGCCACTGCCATGAGTCTGACCAGCCAGAACTACCCTTGTCCTGTGCTTTTCAAAGATCATGATGCTGAACTTAAAAGTGCCTTCTCCATCTCCTCATTTGTATTACGCATATTGAAACACACAATTAGGTTCTCAAACTGCTGACAGCCGGTGACTGCTTTTTTACCATTTTGTATCTCAGTATTTAAGAAATGTAAAGGATGAAAACTCTGCACGTCCAATTTGCATAAGTGGGGAATTCATATGCAGTTGCCCTCTGTCTTTATGAACTCCATGAAGTGCCAGATGACCAGTCATTCTAATTGCTACATGGGTTTGGGAGCATTTGATTTCTGAGGAGCGATTATGCCTGAAACAGATTGTGCCCAAAGAAAAATGATCTGCATGAAAATGCACTTAATTATAAACTGCCACGGAAGAAATGGAACCTGACAGCCCATCTGCCCCATAGGACTGCTCCATACATCACTGAGCAGATGAAATGGAGCTAACAGCCAAGCACATAAAATCCACTGACAGGCACCAAAATAAAATCTGATTTTCAGAAACTCTTGGTGCCCAAGGAGCTTTCATTGATGCAAGAAGAAGCCAAGCAAAGTATCTGAAAGGAGAACCGGGTAGAGTTAATATTTGCAATCATTTACAGATATCAGGAATCAGTGGTCCAAAGTGTGAGGAATTATATAGATGTGTCAAAAGTTCCTCTGGTAGAGAATTATACTCTACTATAGGAAGTCATATGTCTTCTAGTATGCTTACACCTTTAGGCTGGAATGGCAGGCACTAGTCCCTTGTCCTTTACCTCAAGAAATAACATGCCAGGCACCATGAAGGCCTGGCACGATCATACCATCCACAGTCACTGGCAGATTACAAGAGACATTTAATTCCACTATAAAATCTGTGCTGTGAAATGTAGTTGCACATTATAAGGCCATTACATTTAACGTAGCACAGCATTACCTAAAAGTATAGCAAATGGGTAGCACAAAAGGATCTGGATTACCAGGATTCATCAATTTCCAGACCAGAACTCCACTCAAGCATGACAATAATGATGGAGTACATACAAGAATACTTGCCTTTATCAAAGAAAATAAAAGAAAGGACATCTAAAGCTTCAAAGGAAAATGTCAAGAAATATGTAAGGCAGGAATAATGTCCTAGCTACTGGCATAGTAGATAAGAGTATCTGATAAGCGCTGTGGATACAGATGAAGCAAAGCCATTGGGAGATACTGTTTTATATGGAATGAATCCAACTAGGAAAGAAATGTAGACGTCTGTTTTGAGGAGCAAAGATATTAAAGTAGATATGGGTTTGTTAGTGGAACTTAAGATTCTAGCAGACCAGAGAAGATTTAACCTTAAAAAATGCCAGCTAATAATAAGTACAATAGGCATCTGTGAGGAAGGCATCAAAACAAAGAGCCATTGTGCAGAAGAAGAATACAAGCATCAAAGTAAAGCAATGGGACACACATGACAAGCAAATTGACTGAGGATGGTCCAGTGTGCACAATAATGATGGCACTGTGAAAGGCAGGAATGAGATTCCGGGCACTCATGTAGGGCCATAGAGACTGTGGGAATATTGAGTGCAGTATTCTTAGCAGGAATCATTATCCTGGGTAGAGTGCTGCACTACTACATCTAATTGTTTATGACACAGAGCCTGATCTATTCATAGTTGAATGAAGAATCTCCATGTGGAACGAAAGAATACAATGTAAATAACTTTTATATCCCAGAAACTAAATACTCCAAGAGGGAAAACCAAGGAAACCCACAGAGTAGTTGCAAAAATAGGGAGAATTCTAGAGAACAGGGAAAGATCTGTGGCATGTTTATAACATACCCTAATGGTTTCTGTGTACAAACACTGGTATATGTATCCAAACCAGCCTGATCCCAGTTAGTCTGACAATCAGTCATCATAAAATACAAAATTTTCACGGAGACGTGGCTGAGGCCTGATGTTCACAGTTAAAAGCCAAAGGGGAAGTGAAGCCTGTCAAACATAAAAAGCCCAGGGAACAAGACATGTTCTACCCTGTCACTTCTAGCAGTTTGCATGCAGAATTATTATGTACTGTGGGACACCAAGGAGCGTGACATTAGGATACTGTCAGAGTCAAAATGAGGCAGGAAGGGACTCTGCCTATAAATACATTCCTTTTTACAGAGCATTTACTGAGCAAGTTTGAGTAAGAAATTTGGCAACAATAATTTATTGAAAAATCAGGCTCTATTTGACTTGCCAGTTTCAGTAGAAAAGGAGCTGTCATGTTGACAAAAATATAGTAGTATGACAGCAAGGAGTAATCAAATCTGAATTGGCTTAAAGCTGCTGTAGACATTAACGTTAATACAGTTAGTAAACTTTATCAGAAACTGTGAACACACCCAATCTTGTCAGTGTGCTTTTTTATTCAGCAGCGTATGGCAAGCGGGGCATGTACTACTGGATATGTACCACAAAAAGGGTAAGGTCCTGCAGTGCTACATGATAAAACCAACAGATGGCTCAGAGATAACTGATGACGCTTGTATTATTAGAAGAAGCACAGTCCAGAAGAGAACCTTGTCCCATAAAACTGCCATGCAAGAGACTTTGAAGAAACTCCAGCAACAGTTTAAGGCTGGTTAAACATAAGAGATATTTTGAGTTGTGAGTTCCTACTATACTTTTCAGGCTTGTCACTAAATTCAACAATATCAGGAGGTGTTTTTGAACACTGTGACATATTTGTCTGCATTTTTAAACTGACAATCTGGTGTATGGTATGGTTTAGGGCCAAGCAAACTAGTTCTGTCCCAGACAACTTCCAGACAATGAAAGGGAGAAAGCAATCTTTCTATCAGACTTCAGAGTTATCCTAAGATGGAGGTGTATCTTTTCCATAGGAGTAAAGGCATTAGCCGGGCAATTTTTATATTGGCAAGGCTCAGTTTTAAGGTAGTTCAGAGAAAACCTGCAGAACTGGGCTTAGTACTAAGGGCCTCACAACCCAATAGCAAAACACAACAGTTAGGAGAACTAAACAGGTGAGGTACAGACTCCAGGCAGAGAATGAAGTTCTAATGAAAGGAGGGGTTGTGAACAGAAAGCATGTCTTGACACCTTAGGCAAAGTGTAGGTGGCAGAATACCCTGAAAAGGCGTAAATGACCCTGAGTGAGCTTGACCCAAAGGAAGAGGTGTCAGGAGGACAGAGGAGAGAGGAAAGGGGATTTGAAGTAGAGTCAACAGGTTGCCATGCAACAAAAAGGAAGCAATAAGGTTAAAACAAGTTCACTTTAAACAAGAAGTGGAGAATCGAGTTTGAAAACAAACTCATTTGAAAGCATATGACCTCAAAACATAAAACGAGAAGTGCTTAAAGCCACATATATATAGGTTCAGGAACAGGTTAATGTCCACTTGCCTTAGTGACAAATGAACCTGTAAAGTACACCCCACCTAAAATGATTCAAAATTCTAGTTTAACAATTCTTGTGTGACTTAAAAGGGGGAACACATCTCTCAGGAAGGAATTTTTTGTAGGCGTACCGAGGAGCCTGTGTCAGTGCATGGTTACATGCAGGAGCTCTGCAGAAATAATAATTAAATGAATGTCCCATTCTGTGTTGCAGATGTCTCGTATAATTATTGAGCACTGAGGACATTAAATATCTCCTATGTGCTTTGATGTGTACGTTTCCTTCTGCTTTGCGCAGCCTAACACTTTTCTAAGCAGTACTGAGGCAGGTAAACAGGGAAAAACAACAACAGAAACTGTTCCGGAGATCAGCTGTAAGAGAGAGATTATTGGTCTTCAGACTGTTTCAGATGATTGAAAACCTTTTCATTTCAGAATAAATCAGGAGCTGTAAATAAGGCTGTTGAAAGGAAAAGAGAAAGAGTAAAAATGATGGATCATGTCACAGGTCTTTAATGACTTTATTGTCAATTTATAATGGGGAACTGGGGAGATTTTATTGTGTAGAACAAAGCTGGGAATCCTTCCATGACAAAACATTCAAATAAAGATGTGAAATTGTTGTGAGAGGAACACAAATTAGAGGACAAACAGGTATTTGCTTTCTGTCCCAATATATTTGAATTGTGCCAAGCTTCAGCTATGATCTTTAATAGATACTGCAAAAAAGCAAAAGCATGTATTTTGCCCTTATTCTTGCAACGTGCTTGCCAGACCATACCTGAACTGTTTCCTGCTCTGTGGCACCACCTCCTGGCACATATTGATGACACAAATCCAAAGTGATGATAAAATGTAACATTTTTGTGCAGCATGTTTGTTTCATCTAAGTTATTGTTAGAACTGCTTGTACAAGGAAAGCAGGGGATGATACCATATTTTGAAGTGCAGGTATGAAATATAACTGCAAAAACCGCATCATTAAAACTACCAATTAAAATCACGAGTGGAAGAATTGTGTAGTAATACAGCTTTACATGCTTTATTCAGCAGTCAAGAGAATCTGGTAGCACACACATTCCACAAGGACCCATCCAAAGTTTTCTTTATCTTTCAAACTTATCAAATAAACATAGAAAAAGCAAGGAACTGCTCAAGGGAAGAAATCACAGAATTCTCTTTTGTATTATGTAGCAACAGGAGGCCTTGAAATAAGATCGTGGCAGCACAGCCATTTCTGAAGCCAACAGAAAGCCATGCTGTCGCACTGCAGGAGAGATTTCAGTTTTATCATGCCTGAATCACCTCTGGATGTTCAAGGTGAATGTCACTAGCATAGCTAACAATGAGCCATTAGGCAGAAGAAGACTATTTAGAATGAAAGCCTGGAGGCATTTCTCAGAGGTGGCTTTGGTCTCTGCCCATCTTTGTCCCTGCTTCCCAGAGCGGAGCTTTACCTTTTTTCCATATTTATCTAAGTGGTGGTGTGTGAAGTGATGATCAGGAAGGTGGGCATATGGCTACAAATAAAAAAAAACCAAACTGTTACTATTTTTGCCTCCTGTTGCTTTTTAATATCTATCTCTTCTTCTTTAGTTAGTGAATTAATGAAGAAATTGGAATTCATGATTCCAGCAGACTGCAAGGTCTATTTGCTAGGCATAGAATACTCAGCTCCAGTCTTACTTAGTTTTATATTCAGAAACGTGTCACAGCACATAATTGTTTTGGGTAGAAAAGCCACCTGAATTTCTTCGGTGCACCTTTATTAAAATTTTTGCAGTGAATTGGCAAAAAAACCCTTCTCAGAAGGGTAGGAAAAATGCATCAGGGAAAAACTGAGAAAAGAAAGGTCAGTAAAAGGGTGGAAGGCAGAAATATTTTCTATTTAGTAAGGACATTCCTGTATTTAGGTTTACTTATCAGAGAAGAAGGTCTACACAAACTTTTCCAGTGATCTTTCAAGTTAGTGTTTCAGAATAAATTACTTAAATGAGTACTGTAACTTTCTAAGAATGGAGTTATGGATCTGGAACAACAAAATAGAAACTTATAAGTAGGTTACTTGAAATCTTTATTTCCTGTACCTGAGAAAAGGAAATACACAAATGCAGTGGAAGGGGAAGTGCTTTGGGGAGGAAATTCCAAATAAACAGAATCTGAATTTTCAGCTTGTTTGAAGAAAAACTGAGAAGAGTGCCTTTCCTCATACTGCTTTAAGCTTAACTTCATAAAACTAAATTTCTGTTTATTAGTTTACTCAGTCTCTCCCATAACTGTATAATTTTGTAAATCTTTAGACATCATTCATTAAGGACTGTATCTGTGAGGAAAATACAATGATTATTCCTATAAGTGTGCCTATAAAACACATTTAGAATTACTGTCAGTACCTTCTATATGTAACTCTCAGGGTTGTTAGATCTGAATCTGAACATCACTACTGGAAAAGCTTTACTAGTAGTAATTTCAGTGATCTTGTAGCCTAACCACAGTACAACTTTAGAGTTAAGTATTTAGAATCATAGAATCATAGAATTACTCAGGTTGGAAAAGACCTTAAGGATCATCAAGTCCAACCATAGCCTAACCATGTTGCCCTAACTCTGACAACCCTCTTCTAAATTGTATCTCTGACCACCACATCCAAACTGTTCTTAAACACATCCAGGGACGGTGACTCAACCACCTCCTTGGGGAGTCTATTCCAGTGTTTAACTACCCTTTCTGCAAATAAGTGTTTCCTAATGTCCAACCTAAACTTACCTTGGAGCAACTTGAGGCCATTTCCCCTCATCCTGTCACCTGTCACCAGTGAGAAGAGACCAGCCCCGCTCTCACTGTAAGCACCTTTCAGATATTGGAAGAGAGCAATAAGGTCTTCCCTCAGCCTCCTTTTCTCCAGACTAAACAGCCCCAGCTCCCTCTCCTTCTCTCTTCATTTCTTGCTTAATAAGGAATAACAAAATCACAGTCAAAGGTGTTGTAGCGGCAGCACATGAAACGTTCTTCTGACAGTTATGAGAATATAATTATCTGGGGGAAGGGATCTGAAGTTGAACTAAACTTCTGATTTCAGGACGTCTCTGACATACCTTTACTTTTCAAAATGCTATGGAGTCTGAAATTCAGACACTAACTTAGATCAATGTAACTGTATGGCTAATAGGATCAATTTTATGATGAACTGCTTCTTGAAGGACCTCAGATAATCTTGCAAATGAGCAAGGCAGATTTTAGAGCACTAAGATATTAAGCAGCTTATTCAGCAGGTATTTATATCGTCTGTCCTAGTAATGGGAAAGGTGCCATTGTCTTTGAGAGAATTAAATTGGGCACTAACTCCATACATCCACTGAAAAGTCTTGCAATAGTATACGCCAATACTCTTTGATGAAAGTAGCAATAGTAAGATAATAAAAAAAGACAGGATAAGATCAAGATGTGGTTTTTTATTTTGTTTTGGTTTGTTTTTTACTTAGTGCTTAGTAAGACACACATTGCCATGCCCAGAATGTGGAGTTACAGAAGTGCCAGCTGTGGCAGGAAGGAGTGAAACCACAGTGTGTCTCAGGGCAAATGAGTGTGCTATCAGGTAGCGCCATTAGGATCTCAAGAACACTGAAGAATTCATTAAACTTTTTTGCTTTCCTTTGCACCTTTCTGGTTACAAACCCCTTATTTTGCTTCAGTGTACACGCACATTTACATTTCTTTCAGACTATAGGAAAACGTATGGTATACCATTTAGTATTTCCCTCCTGTTACCTTCTTCTCCCCTATGCACTTCTTTTAATTCCTTTTCTACCAATAGAAAAATAGTGTTACACAGGTGTAAGTGGATTTATAGTCTCAATGCAAGCAAAGTTTTCACATCATGTTCACTGATGTAATGCTTTCACATTAATGTACTCTTTCTAGGACATTTGCATAGCCACTGATAAAGCTTAATTCTTCCTCACTTTGACTTAAAAGCAAGGCTCTCAGTAACATAAAAGCAAATAATAAAATCATTGAGTGCAGATCCCACTTTGCAGTTTGCTTTATGGATGGAGAGAGCTTGGATGATGATGAGAGAAGACAACCATTACGGGATTGGTGAATAGTAAAAATTACATTCAGGACTAGCCAGGAAAATGAATTGTTTCTATTCAGTTTTAGAATGGGTTAATAAAGCTCGAGTTGAACAAGCTTTCTTTAAGGCACTTGAGAAAAATTTGGTAATCGCTGCAGAAATGCCTATGAATCACTGCTGTTTGCTGCTGATGACAGTGTTAACACAAGGTGACATTTGGTACACATTAGTTTCAAACACCACCTATCCAAGCTTTGAAAGTGGATTATAAGACACCTTTAGCAAATGCTGAATAGTTAGCAGCTGTTTAACCTGTAGCCTTTTGAACCCAAACCAACCAGTCTCAACAGTTCATTTAAGAAATTCATCACTCTGAAATATTCTTCTCGCAGAGAATCTTCCTGAAAAGCTCTTTTCTTGTTGGATGCCCCTCCTCAGCTTGTTTAACTTCTTGGGGATCAGTGCATGACATGACTCTCCATTCCACTGTTTATAACTGAAGTCAGAACCTCTGTACACCTTGACACAGGCATCCCCTTCCCCCTTTAAAGTACATTTTGCCACAGTCAGATTGCAAAGCTATGTCTTTGGAGGCATTTCATGTAGTTTTCATATCTTTCTTTTCTTTGAGATGGGACTTTATTTCCATTGTTACCATAGCTAAGGAGAATTAAATGTGATTCAAACATTTACAGTGTTGGGCTCAGCTATCAGGTCCTTCAGTATGTTGTTCTGTTTTTTTTTTCCATCTCTTTAATAGAGGTATTCAGCCCATTAAGATGAATGCTATTAATAGTCATGGCTCTTCATAAATTAGAGGAAGAAAAGGTTCTGTGAGAAACACCCCTACCTCAGACAGACATTAACTGTTTTTAAGATTGTTAAATAAACAAGTTCTCAGTGGTTGCTCTTCCATTTTCCAGATCTAATCACAAAGTCTTTTCATTTCAATGACATTACTGGATTTATTAAAATGATACAGAGACAAAAGATGATTGCATGAGATGGGTACATTTCATCCTACTATTTCACCACAAAAAAATCAGCAGTGAATATTCCTTTTGAACTCTGTTAGACTTCCATGCATCTGTAAAATTTCATCATGATTGAAAACACACCAAATGTACACTGAGATGCATAACTGACTTAACTTCCTTTGAAGTAATCCAAGAAGGTATAGGAATATGAAGAAACACTAACAGGGCTTTCCATAGGAAAACCAATTGCAAATGTGACCAAATGCTCGTAGTGTGTCTACACTCACCATTTTTCCTTCCTCTTGGCCTTACTCTAGAAGAAATTGGGCAGCACTGGGAAATGTTGTGTTTCAACATCATCAGACCGTGATGAGAATTTCATTAGGAAGACTGCCCAACGTAAAATACACTAAGCTGTCCACATAGCGGGCAATTGATACTGCTGTCCTGAGATGCGTCAGCTGAGATCACTTGAATTTCTCTGAGACAGCTGATCAGTTAGACAAGGCATGAGGCAGACCTTCGGAGCAGCACATGTTTTCAGATCCAAGTGATTTAAGAGAGAACACACGGTTGGTATAAGCAGGAAACTACATATAGTGAAAAGAATGGGGCAGTCAAATGCTTCATGTAATTAGAAGCTCTCTGAAAACATAGAATACAGATGGAGGAAATGTGAGTAGGTCTCCATTCTGTCAGTGTGAACAGTATAGCCCTGTCAAATTGACACAATCTGAGTGGGACTCAGGTGTCAGGTGCTGGTTGCAGAAATATTGCATTCCTTGTGAAAGAGGAAGAGAAAAAATAGCAGAACAAGCATCTCTCCAGATTCTGAGGGGATAAATAGGCACTTGAACAAACAACCCAGTAACTCCACATTAAGACTCATAACAGAATAAGGTTATGTGAACAGCACCGTGCATAAGATCTCACTTTCAGGATGTCTTGGCAACTGTCTGACCTCAGCCCTTCCCTCAGACTGTCAGTGGGTCATATTTATGTGGTATATTTAAATAAAAGTCAAGAACAAAGTGCAGTGTTTAAAATGATTTTATTTTCCCTCTGTTACTTTTCACTCATAGTTGCTTATTGAGGTTTTTGTGAATGCAGCTTTTGTAGCCATCCCATTTTCTGGCATAAAAACTATAGCAATCCCAACATTCCCTGGATATCCTCAGGCTACTCCAAATGAGAGGACACTGCTCTCATGCTGAGTACCAGTATGCCTTCGTGGTAGTTCTTCTGTAAAGCTATTGCTTTATGCACTTCCAGCCCAAGTAGTTTCAGCTCTTTGACACCTCAAATCTGCCTGTTCAGTCTCTCACTTCTGTTTGACAGTTCAAAACAATCAACATGTTGTTTCAGCTTTGCTTGACACTTGGGTTCTGACTTTGCATCTCACTGCTAGTTGCCTTAAAGCTGTTGCTCAAAATATGTCATTTTTTCTCATAATTTAGATGTCACCCTTGTGTCTTCTTAGCCCTCCTCTTCACCTGCTTATCCCCTCAAAGCTGACACTTTATATTATATTTTGAAGGAGTACTTGTGGCACCTAGGGTATCAACATATTCTTGTACAAAGAATTCTTTTGTTTCCTTTATCATCTCCAGTTTACTTATATCGTTAGTACCACTGTTGCTAAGGTCAGGTTCACTCCTCCCCATGCACATCTGATACAGCCCCATCATCCATTCAGTATGATATCACAATTGGCGTTAACTTAATCTATTTACTTAGTTCTTCCTGATCTGATAGAGATACGGAGAAACAGGCCAGGAATGTGCTGGGGTTTTCCTTCTCTACCCTCATCACCAGGAACCTTTTGTGAATTCACTTATCTGCAGAGTTTACCAGCTTGGTCTTGCTTTGCCACAAGGTGATTGGGCTTAATCAAACATGACACTATGGAGGAGTGTGACGAGTGAGGAATTTGATGTCAAAAAGCAAGTGATGGTCTAAGTTGAAGAATCTAAATTGAACACACAGTATAATGACAGATCAAGTAGCAGTAATGCTAGCATACACATGAAAAAAGCTCTGCTATGTTAATGGTCTAAGGATATACAGTTAATTTCCCACTAAGAGGGTTTGTATATTAATCACATAGGGAATAAACATGCACAGTCCTGTGTGGCATCCTCTGGAAGGACAAGGGACCAACAGCACTGAAGAAACATCTCTGAGATAAAAACAGCTTTTCCATCTATTAAGCTAATAATCACAGTTCATCTAGTCCTAAGGTAGATCTAACAGAGGAACCGAATCAGATTATTGCTATAGGACTCATTAAAGTTGAAAAAAACAAAACCAAAACAAAACAAAACACCTTTAAAAAGCAGGCAAACTCATTGGTCATTTGAAAGCCTCTCCAAACAAATCATATTAGTAGGAATCCCAAATAGCTAAATGCATATATAAAAAGGAATCACTTTCTCTTCCATACTTGATTCCCAGAAGGAAAGCTGAAATCAAATACCTTCTATGCTTGTGTTAGCAGATTTCTGTCAGGTTCCCTAAGCAAACACAGCACACATTTATGGATACTATTGTGTGTTCCTTTTGAAAGACATTGTGAGATGGGATATGTTACACAGCTAAGATGTTTCACCAAAAAACACATTCCTGACACTACAACAGGCTATGAGATCTTACTGGATGAAGCTCTGAGCTGCTGAAAAATAGGATACACTATAAATTAAGGAGGGAGCTCAGGAACTTCTCAGGACAGGAGAATAGTGTCTACTAAAAGTTCTGCATGTCAGATGTGACTTGGGAGTGTAATTAACACAAGTTTGCGGTTAAATTCCAGCAGCACTGAAATTGTGTCCAGTATACCTGCCCCCTCCTTCTCAGGGGAGGATGGACATGGAGATTAAGAAGAAGTGTAAGGGAGTTGAAATCTGGGAGGAAAATTAGTTGGTAAATTACCAGTATAAATATACTCTGCAAGGATGTCCAAAAGGCATTGGCTGCGAATCTTACTGAGAACCTGATAGAGTTAAAGAAATCCCCTGAAAGTAGGCATGAAGTTAAGATTCATCCAGGGACACATCTCAGGAGGTACTGGCAGCGTGTCATACAGCAGCTCAGTTGTATGGGTTGGGAGTGCCAATAAAAACAATGTCAGTGCAACAGAAATGGAGAAGGAGGCTTTGGCTGAAGTCCATGGACATATATATATACATACATACATATATATATATATATATATATATAAAGTCATTTCTTTATTTTCAGGATAGCAGTATCAGCTGCAGCTGACCTCAAGCCACGTTTTTTTACCTTTGCCATAAGGCTGGCTGGCAAACACCCCCTTGTGAACAGAGTCACAGTTATGCTTGGTTCTGTTGTGTTTTTTTGTTTTTTTTTTTTACCAGTTACAGGCCTGTCATTTACAGCCTGAAAACTTGGGAGAGATTTGCATTATAGACATTCCGTAATGCAGGAATTCTGATCCTTTTCTTTCTAGTGATATTTCCATGGCAAACCACCTGCTGTGTGAACTGTCTTTGCTTTATCTATTGCTTTCAGGCTAACCCTTTGCGGTACAAAAGATAGATGACTGCTCAAAATGTTTCAGGTTTGCAGTGGCTCCCTGTAGTTCAGTGCTGTACTTTAGGGTCGTAGATATTAGTTCACATTACCTAATTATGAAAAATCATACTACATCCCAAGAAAAGTCCATCTGTACAAGGAGCCTCTTGTGGTAATAATCAGTAGTGAATGCTAAGTGCAGAGTAAAGAATAAAGCAAATATATAGGAGCATTTTCTGTTCTTCTGGTAACCAGCAGGGCACAGGCTTCCTTAGCTGGAGCTGTGTTTTTGTGTCTAATAGCCTTTTCCTGTTACAGTTTGAACCTAGATCAGCTTAAGCAACCTCGGGATCCCCTGGTAGAGACCTCCAGTCTGTTGATGAACTTGCACCGTTGGTAAACTACCAAATCTGAGTGCGTTTAACATTTCTTGTTAAGACACTGTTGAGTGTTAAAATAGTATTTTCTTTTAGTGGGAAAGAAAACCTATCTGTCCTAAGTACAGCGATTAGCAGTCAGGTACCAAGTGCTGCAGACCTTGAGCAGGCCCCTGAGATTGGAATGAACACTGAATAAGAAACCACTGGCAAGGTGAAAACCATTTCTGTGAAATTATTAATTGCAATCAAACATTCAAGATGCTCCTGGGTAGATGAATACCACCACTGAAGCACTTGGAGCTGAGCCAGCCACTCACAACCACTATATTTTAAGTCCTAAGAGGAACAGTAAGTTAATTATGTTCTGATGCATCATGTACGTACCTTTAAAAAAATAAAAAGACAAGGAAGAATAATGCTACCAGTTTTGTAAGTCTTGTACAACTACCATTTGTCTTTCAAGGATTTTAAGATTTCATAAGGCCTTTTTTACAGAGCTAGTTAGCAACAATGACAGCAGTTTTACTTTAGGCACAGACATAAAGCAACAGACCAAGCAAAGGCACTTGCAAGGCATGCATGAACAATGGTGATCAATTCTCTATTTTACTTTAAATTTCTTGAGATTTTGAAAAGCTAAAAGATGACACAAGTGGAAAGAATGGCCAAAAAGAAAATATCAGATCTGGGAGGAATAAACTGTGAGACTGTGAGTTAGATACAACTTTGAAGGTACAAAAGAGTGCTAGAAAGGATTTAGGGAGAAAATGATCACAGTCAAACTTACTGTGCCGTGTTTCTGTAAATAAAACAGGTTCCATTAAAGAGCTATTTGTCTCCATCAGCAGATTTTTCTAACTGTATAAATATAGAAGACTACAGTGCTTTAGCTAATTGTTTGGGTCAAAAGAGTGGCAAGAAATATTCTAGTGTTTCATCATTCCTATGCTGAAAGTCTTTGACCAGAAAATGGAGATGGGAAAAGAAACCAGAAACTAATTAAAAGGGAAGACCTGAAGAAAATTAACTTCTCCATGTTTACTTTTCAGCAATTATACCCCCAAATATTTTTCTCTCAGCCTTTCATTTTCCACTTTTTTAGAAATCACTGATCCTACCCATCACCCAATTATTTTCAGGCTAAAACCATTTCTCAGTATATCTTTCTGAGCTTCCTGTCACAGTTTCAGTCTGTTAGCAATCTGGTCCTGTTATTTCATTTTGTATGTATGTGCCTCCTGTTGAAAACAAAACCTAGGGGAATGATTTTGAGTGCTTGGTGGGACCAACTGAAAGTAACTCTGCTGACCTCTATTGACATAATGCTGGCTTTTCCAACTTGTGCAAGGAGCCTCTCCTGCCTTCCTCCTCTTTGGACCTGGGGCCATTCTGATGCTTCTCCCTCATTCGAAGCCTCCTCCTTGGCCTGTGCCCACTGTGCTCTTCGGGCCACCTATGGCTAAAAGCCATAAAGCTACTTTGTGATGGAAACTGCAGACCTATTGCTGAGGGAGACGAAGTGCCATCATTCACTTTGGAGAGCCTGCAAATTCTCTCGGCACTGCTTTATCTCCTTCAACATGTTGTGCCTTCAGAAGCTGGCAGTTCTGGAGATGCACCTCTCCAACCTGTCACATCACTCACAAGGATTGACAGACACCTAATAGCCGTGCAAGCTGTCAGTCTCCTGGCTAAGTCCTTAATCAGGAGGATAACCAGCAGAAAGGCATCTCTTCAGCTCCCCACCCCTATGACTGGGGCATTTCAGCAGGCCAAGATTCATTCACAAGTTTCCTCCCAGTGGTCCCTGCTTTGTGGTTTACCAGATCTTGGTCAGGGCAGTGAGAAAGGTCACATAGTCATCCCTTGTGTGGTGTGGCAGGAGAGAATCAAGCCCAGCAGACAGCCTTGACAAAATAAATGGGCAGCCTGTTTTTTGTCTGCTCTAAAGCAAAAATATAAAAGAAGTAGTGTTATATTCTGCAAAGAACAGCATATCAAATCCAATGAACACAGGTATGCTTTTTTTACATTATTTTTTGGTCAGAGTGGCAGTGGAAGGTTACCAGACTGGTAATTCACCAAAAATTGACAGGGGATAAGGATTTTAGACATCCTGAGGACATTAAGAGATAGAGTAGTTCATGCTAGTAATATTTTTCAAGAGGATATTAGAGTGCATGTGGTAGAGATGAGGACACTCTCTAACAGGCTGAGATTAGAAAGAAAGCTACAGAAAATACAGTGGAGAACAGTGAATAGTCCCACATTTGACTATCATTTCACATCAGGAATACAGGACTCTCCATACAGTGGAATATGTGTACCCTCAGTATAGTGCAGCTTTACTTGTCTGCTGAGGTACTACATTTTTAAGGAAAAAATATGCTTGTTTGCTATGATTTTCTGCACGTTAATGTGTGGGAGGCAGTTTAACCACAACCCAGACTGCTCAAGAGTCACTTTTACAGTAAGAAACTGTCTCTTTCAGATTTCGCCTTCCAACTGAAGTAGACTGGTTGTAAACAGAACAGGAAAAGGAGAGAGAAATTCTCCCTGTCCTCTATGAAGATCATTCAGTGAAGCACATGATTGCAGTCACAAGAGGACATAATTCCCTCCTCCCTCTCTTGCTCTAAAGTAAGACGTGAAACAACATCCCTGTAAGGAAAACATCTCAGAACACAGTCTGAGAGAGCAGTACATCAGGGCAGAGACATATTATGGCTCTACTAAATAGTTTTAGCTTATGATGACAATTGATAACCTGATGGAAATGTCTAGATGATAAGACAAGTTCATCTAGCTTCCAATTACAAGAGCAAATGATCATTGAAAGGGTTTAGGAGTTGTTCAAAGCAAGCAGGTATGTTTTGTTTACAGTGGGTGGTAGACTTGGACAAAAGATTGTGAAAGATGCAAAGATGCATTTTTAAAATTTAGAGCAGAAAGTAGCCTTAAAATTGTTTTGGCAGTAGCTGCTTTTTTTGACTTCACAGTATGTTTGAAGTCTTGGGCAAGGCATAGGAATGAGCTAGCTGTTAAACTAATTTAACATATAGGAAAGCTAATGCTTATTAGTACAAGTGCTTCCGGAAAGGGTCCATGGCTGAAAGGTGGTATCTCTAAAGAGTGAATGCATTGTGTTTTTTCTACAATAGCTTGGCCATTTCCTGGTCATATTTTTGTCTCACCTCATCCTCACACCTACATTCCTGAGGTTTTACCTGACATAAATCTATGCAATTGCCAAGAGTGCTCCGAACTGCTAAGCTGAGTAATTCTGATTCAGAGCAGCACCGAACAGGTTTGGAATAGCCTTGGAAGGAAAAAAAAAAAAAAAAAAAAGCCAAACCTCACAACATTTTCATTGAAAAACTGGTAGATACAAGGATGATGGTTATTCATGTCAGAGTTGGTGTGCAGTTAACTCTGTCATCAGAATGTATTTGTTAGATGTGAAAAAGTATTTTTCTCCATGGAGTTGGCAACCTAGACCTAATTCTGAGAGAGTTGAAGAACATTCAGCAATGGATTATGAGGTTTATGAGTATCTTATAGTAAAGTGCCTGCTCTCCATCCTTTACCTTGGAAAGGCAATGCATTTGCAAAGCTCTCCTGTTGGAAACAAACTGTTTATAATTTTTATTTTGCTCGTACCTTATTAGCAAGACTGAAGCTCCAATGTTCTAACTCCTATGCAGATACTATATTAATTTTGCATGTTTTAGCACCAGTTGAGATAGCAGCCTGTTCCTTCACTATCTAAAAAGTTTTAATTAATTTTGTAAAAGCTTTTATTTTTTGGAGGTCTCCAGAGCAATTCTAGAGCACTGTTCATGACACACACAGGTCAGTTCAGACTAGCACTAAGTTACTGATATTTGAGAAAGTGAAATATTACTTAGCAATATTTGTTCTATACAGATCTTCTTGCACAGTTTCCCATGAATCACAATTTCTGTTGTTTTTTTGAGGAAAATAAACTTGAGGTCTAGGTATAAAGCTTCACATAATACTGCTCATTTAACGCTCGAGATCTATATGCAAAAAATACACAGTACATGAACACTATGATTGAAAATACAGGCATTCAGAGTTTAGGTACTACTCAGGCTAAGTTTTCCTGTTCGTGTTTCATTCATCCTCATTTGTACAGACATTAACTCAGTCCTCAATGAAAAATCAGTATGCTATTTTTATTCTGGAGCACATTTCTTAGGTTATTTCATAAAGCACTGACTAAATTTGCAGAAATTAAACGAAGTATGCAGAAAATGAAGCAAGCGCAATAGCAGGTATTGCACTGAAATTAAATTTTGCAACCCATTTTTCATCAAACTGGAAACCTTTAATTTTTGCCTCCCTTTTATGGAAACGGTTTGCATTGCTTTTCTGAGGCATACTGGTAATGCAAAGACTAATGCAAATGAAAAAAAGAAAAGCGTATGAATTAAACCAGATTTGAGTAAGCTGATGGGTCTCCAGGTTCCTCTGGTGATTAGATGAAAATATTTCTCTTTTTTTTTTTTGATTAATGGAAGTTCTTTCATGGACTTTAATGGCAGGTAGATATAATCTCACAGGACATAATGACTCATTTCTCTGTTAAGTTCATGCTTATTTAATTTAATAGAGACTTATATTAGAAAGCAAAATCTCTCATAAAGTTTTCTTAGAAACCTCCCCACCACCCAACCTTGTCGTTTTTGTTTTTTTTTTTAATGAAAGCTTTCACATCTCCCTTTTTCAAATTTCTCAGATTGAAATGTCACTCTGCTTCTCAGTAATGAATCACATTTCGCTACAATAGCTGAAGGGAAAGACTTTTGAAGTGCAAGAGCAATAAATTCACATTTAGAACAACCCACCCACTGCACTCTTACTTCATCCAGACCCACAGCTTATTAGATGCCTTAGCCAAAAACTTAATGTCTTGTGTCATCTCTAATGCATGGTAAGTTATTTTCTCAACCTGCATCTTCTAGGTGAGCTACTCTTTTTGGAGTATTTTCAGGTTTCTTTTTGAAGCTAGGATGTGTTCAATGCTTAGGGCACTGGGGCTGTGCAGCTTCTGCAGTTTTAACTCATTCAGACTGTTGCAGGGGGCTGCAATCAATCTGATATGGGTATCAGACTTTACTGTGGGTTTTGCTAACCACTACCATCCCCATTCCTACAACCTCAGTGTTAGTCCCCAACTGCATTTCTGAAAATTCATTTTTTTTCTCTTTCTTTTCTGTTTTGGACAAATATAATGTATGCATTATTGAAACTAAATAAAGTTTTAAGTGAGCAATTTGGAGGCAACAAAAGAGGAAAAAGCACTTGTTTAAACTGCATTTAATAACTTTACCATTTCTGCCTTGACCCTAGCCACTGCAACTGCAGCTGCTCTTTGAATTCGTCCATCATTTGTCAGGATCTAAACAACAGAAAAAAATTCTGCTGCTCTAGTTTGCACTTTCCAGTTCTACATCCCGAAGAAAGCCAAAGCACCAAGCAGGGGAATAATTATGTATATGTGCATGCACATGCATATGTATGGTTTTGGAGACTTGCATGTGAGTATGCATTGAACCAGTGTTTGCCACTGGTCAGGCACAGAGAATGTAGGAGAACTGCAGATGTCAGTCTGGGACAGTGATGTGAGTCTCACCTCACCTTCAGTTCTTCATAAAGAAACCAATTCACTGAGTGACTTTGGAGGAATCACTGAGGTCAGACTTCACCATTTCTCCAGCTGGCAGCAAAGAGGAGGATCAGTAAAGGAAGACACTCAAGCAGGTAAAAGCCAGTAAAGACTTGAGAGGAAAGAATGAGCAGTGTCCCTACATGAGGTCACCATTTGTTATGGCGTCACTTGCTTTGTACCTGGAAAAATAACCCATATCTCCAATCTCTCTCTCTCTTTTTTTTTCCTTCTCATTTTTAATTTCCTTTCCGTGGGGAAATAATTCATGCCTTTACCTCAGACATATTTAAAGCAAGGTCAAGCTCTAATAATAATTATTTACTTTGGTTTAGGAGACCATGACATATACAGCATACACAAAACCATTCCCTTTCCAAAGTTTTATTAATTTTAAAATGTTGACATATTCAAACCAGAGCAGACCATAAAATCTGTCACAAAGACCAAAGAACTAAAGCCCAAAATGGTAAAATTTATGCATTATTTATCTTGTGGTTTCAGTAAGAAGCTTTATTGGGATCAGGGCACAACTTTGTGAGGCAGAAGGTAAAAAAAAAGGAAATTCCCAAGCAGGGATCATTCCAACTGTATTTCAGAGAGGAAGGAAAAGAACACCCAGAAATGAGGCAGATGAAGTATATGAAGGTTTTGAAGCTGAGTAAGAAAGAGTTTTCATACATAGGAACAGAGAGCTCCTTTGGGGAAGGTGCTAATCTGTCAGTGCCAACTGCTAACCCCACCCTAGGAAAATCTGGGATATAAAACAGAAATCAGCCATAATTAAACAAAAGCAAACATACGATGCAGTGTTACACTGAGCAGGAAATGCTCGGTTTATTCTCTTTTTAATAGGTGCTTGTGTGCAAGCTGCTGTGCCGGCTGGCAGGGAAGGCCAGAGAGCTCAGGAAGGAGATGAATGAGGCTGTGCTGTGAGTCTGGCTCTGTGGCTGTGGGCTATCCTAACCCTTATGCTCTGCAAGCTGGCACAGATGGGGCAGTGTGTAACTCACCAGTGAATTATACATGCCATTAAATGAGCCGTTGAAAATTCCCATCTCTATGGAAAGGCACTGAAGCAAACAGGGAACATGCATCAAATATCATTTCATAGGAATACATGGTTGAATAATTTTAATCTGAATACCATCAGCTTCATACTCTTTCCTCAAGCTTACCTGGCTGACTTTATGACTAGCAGAAGCCAGAGTCATGATTCCTATGAGATAAGAGTCATTGCAGTGAAAGGAAAAGCAGTTAGAAGGGAAAAAGCAGCCTATGTGCAGAAACCCAGCTTTGCACAATAAACCTATAATAAACCAAACAAACAAGGGCTTTTTTTCATTGCACTTTTCACTGGGATGGACACAACATTTATGACAGTGACACTTGTTCAGAAATATGCTCTGACAGTGCCTTTTAGCCTTTCTTCTCTTGATCTCTTAGGATTGTCACTGGGGTGATATTATCCCACCTTTTATCTCCTGGTGCAGGTGGACAGTTAGAGCTAGGAGATGCCTTTAGGAGTCACTGTGCATTTAAGGCCATTGCTTTGAAGGTGAAAGGATTACAGAAGTCCTCTTTGGAACCTCTCCATTCCAATTGACATCAGTACCAGAGATTAGTCCTGGAAATATTCAATTTACTGAAATGGTATAGCTTAGACAGCACAATTACTCAGTGCTTAATTTATTCCATCATTGTAGTTCTAGGCCAAGCAAAAGAAGTAATCAGAGCCACAAATTAATTATTACATAAAAATCTGTATAACTGCCTATAGAAAATATCCTTGTGCCTATCCAGTCCTCCTTACACTTGAGAGAGACTTAGATTCATGCATTCAGCTTAAGCTTGCCTTTGTATTTACTTCTCTGGGTCGACATTA
This sequence comes from Coturnix japonica, assembly GCF_054131305.1. NCBI lineage: Eukaryota > Metazoa > Chordata > Aves > Galliformes > Phasianidae > Coturnix > Coturnix japonica. The sequence goes on along the minus strand of NC_140664.1, from coordinate 6,771,159 downwards.
TCCTTTACATTACAGAGGAAACATTTAACAAAAAGTGTGCTAAGATTGGAGCTGAACAAAAGGTCCTTTGTTTCTGTAGGTATGGATTAGCTCTGGCAGAAAGCAGGGAGATGAAAGCTGTTGTAAGTGTTAAGAGGATTTTTTGGGTAATACTTCAGAGAAGCATGTACGTATTCCTTGAAATAGAATTCAGTGTTAAAAAAAAAAGAAGTCTCAGAAACTGAAGTCTTCCATTTATCCATAGATATGCAATTAAATATATTTCCCAGACTGCTTTGCCAGTACAACACAGTCCTGAAGGAGGCTAAAAGTCCTAAACCTACTTTTCAAATATTTAATGCAAACCAGATGTGAATGAAATATATGCATGTATTTTGGGGGGAAAATAATTTGTTTCCCCAAGGAGACACTAAGATTTGCCATTGTGCTCCCACGTAGGTGAATTGTGGAGCTGAGAACATTATTTGACAAGTGGTTTCTCTGCTAAGCCTCTACTCCTATTCTTACCTGTAGTGAAGATCTATTTGGAAGTCACCTGGGTTTTTAAGATGAAGACCCCAGCACCTGTCTCAAAGCAGCTTCAAACTTACACGTTCAGGCATCAGTATCAGGTCATCATAGCTTGTTAAAAACACCAGTGTTGTGTATGCAGCAGATCAGAAATGGAGACTTTTGTGGTACAGTTTCTAGGGGCTCAGGAAGGGCTTAGGACTCAGACCTAGCAGTACACACCACTGTACAGAATTAATGGCATCTAGTGTAAACTGTAGTTTTCAAACCCGGAGCTCCTAACAAGCCTTGCAAATCCATTCTGTGATGGAAGGGCTCAGGGTACTATGTCTGGGTTCTTCCCCATGCTACTTTCTGCAAGTCCTTTAAATGTAGGCTTGTACCCTTAGTGCAGTTTTTTTTTGTCATTTGACCACACAGGAATCATGGAGCTCAGTGGCCAAGTCCAGCCTGCATGGCATCCATGCAGAACACATCAGGATGCCTGCCCCTATATGCTCTGTGCTACACAAAGCATGGGTACTTCAGGGTGACTTAGGGAGCTGAAGGCGATGCTGCAGATGTGCAGACTGGTTTATTTGCACTCTGTGCCTCCATACTTATCCATAGCAGCTGAGGGATTTTTCTTACTTGAAAAGTAGTGAATCAAGTTCCTGCATGAGAAACTTAATAGGAGCCAAATAAATACTGTGATTAGATCACTTGCTTTTTAAGGCTTACACTGTAATGTATTTCCCTCTGAGAGAGAAGGAGGAGAGGTTGCTACATCACAGACACTATCAGCTCTATCAATGACACCTTCTAATAGACCTTATTCAGCTGGAAGCAACCTGAGCAAAAATGCTGGGATCCTATTTTGCAGAAAAGAAAAATATAGTAGCCTGCATTGGCTGAGATAGTTAAGACACAAGAAGAGATACTTCACAAGGAGATCCCACAGTGATAGGAGATGCCTGATAGACCTTTCTTATCTGTCCTTTGTGGGCTACCAAGATCAGGACCAAGTAGTGATGCTGTAAATGGCTTTCACCCCTTCTCCAAATGCCTCCTGCCACCCACAGCCAGCAGTCCCCATGCTTTGTCTTCAAAGGTGGAAAACCAATTTTCCCCAGTTGCTTATAGCAACACTTAAAATAATTGAAAAAGGTGAAAAGACATTTTTATCATTTTATTTCTGGCAAGTTGGGATGCTGATTTGAACTTGCAAACCTCCAGCTATTTTGATTTATGTGTAAAATCTTCTCCAAACTTACTGCACCATACATCATAATAACACACGACTTTGATAACGGCTTGCAGACAGCAGGTGACTGCAACAACGCAGGAAGGATGCGGTATATTCGCAACAGTGATGAATAACATAAGGAATTTGAGTCACCGTGAAGTTAGAAACCCAGCTTTACTCTTTCTTATAAGCTGAATTCATCCTGGATGTAAACTCATCACAATGACTGAATTAACCTGAGTCTTACTGCCTTGTGATTGTGAGCCAGGTGAAATTAGCTGGACACAGTTTTAGATATTTCTTTATGAAAATAAGTATGCATGGAGCACTGTTGGTTCCTAATTGATGTGTCGGGGATTTATTTTGCAAAGGACATAGTATTGTGAATGGTTATTTGAAGGGACAATCCCAGGGCTGTCCCCTAAGCATTCAGATTCAATCTACAACACAATCCTTTTACACTGTTTTAAAGTTTTCTGTTAAAATTCCTTTCTTCAGTGTATTTTCAAAGGAATGAAATCTTTCACAAAGATGTGAGCCAGAAAAGCTTTCTCACTAGAAGAAAAGTTTCCATTGTCCCTAAGAGCAATGAAAAAGAGGGGGTATCACCTGACCAGACCAGCCGCTTGGTTACATTTTATCCATATTTGGTAAAGAAAAATGTCCGTTTACACCCCCTCAGTTAACAAATGTGTTTCTTCTTTATTAGCACATTGCATTACATCTTGAAATATGTTCAACTGTTATCTAATTATTATTGTTTCTGCTGTACATAGTATTGCATAAGAAAAAAAATACTTCATTTTCTGTATATGAGAAGTAACAGAAACCTTTTTGACTAGAAAAGCAAAATAAACTTTCTTCTGAATAGACCCTTCATTCCTTTCCAGTAATTCATTCATTCCTCCTATCTTTGTAATATTACACTACTGTCAGTTCTTATAACTTTTCAGCTTGCAAGAATAAAGACAGCAGCATCAATTTTGTGGATGAACTTTTGAAATCATATTAGTCTAATTTATTTCTGAATAACTTAAGCTAGAATTCTTTTCCTCATGCAAGCTTTAATTTTCAATTTCAGATATGCCACTGAGTTTATGCATACAGATCTGAGCACTCCATCTGTAACTGCAAGTTTAAATAAATTATACTCAACTTGCAAATGAAACAAAGTTTATTCCTGAAGTTAAAATGCAATTATTTCTTAATTCAGGAAGGTGTTTAAGCACCTTTTAGTTCCTTTGAAGTCAATTACACTATTCCCAGGTTTGCCATTATGCCTGCATTTAAAAATTTCTCATTGAACAAAGCCTTACAGATTTAGTTTTTTAAGTTAGTACTGGAAATTAAATGTAAGAAACTTTTATCAGTGTTTCCTGAAATCAAACGAAAGATTGAATCACTCTCTGCAACTACCTGAAAAGATGTTGCGATGAGGTGGGGATTGGCCTCTTCTCCCCTGTAACTAGCAATAGAATGAGAGGAAATGGGCTCAGGTTTCTCCAGAAGAAGTTCACATTGGATATTAGGAAAAACATCTCAGAAAGAGTGATCAGGAACTGGAATGGGCTGCCTGGGGAGGTGGTGGGATCACCATCTCTGAAGGTGTTCAGAACTGTGCAGATTTGACACTGAGGAATATGGTTTACTGGGCAATGTTGGTGGTAGGTGAACAGTTGTGCTAGATGATCTTGGAGGTCTTTTCCAACTTTTGATTCTGTGATTCTATTATTTAGGTAAACTGCAAAAACTAATATATAACTAAAATAAAAAGGAGACTGTGCAGGTTCTTTCTTCCCCTATTGTTGCTGGTTATTGACTGTAGAATCACAGAAACATTAAGGTTGGAAAAGACCTCTAGGATCATCTGGCCTAGTGGTTCACTACCACCACTACTGACCACTGCAGTCCAGCCACAGTACTGATGATGGTTTGCTGGGCTGTTGGAAGGCTAGCTGTTGCTATTTTATCCCTTTCTCTTCTCCCTCTGGGAAATGTCATTCCTCAGAACATTTACAGGAACTAAAATTATAGCCTAAGCAGCCTGAAATACAGTGATGAACTAACTCACGTTGCTGTAACTACCATAAAAGTTAAGGTGTAGTGCTGTAATAGGCAGGATTCAGGCAGGTAAATCAGAGCTTTCAAACAGCCCATGCTAAACAAAACACAGGAATGAGGTCTCAGTGTTTGTATATGAACTTATATTCCAAACAGTAAAGCCCCCAGTATCCTTTCAGTAAAGAAACATCCAGCTGGATGTAACAAACGCTCCAAAACTAAATACTGCTGAATCAGTGAATTTCTTAACTACTTACTTGATGTGTTATTATCAACTTTAGAGCTGCTAACCTTGACCAAACTGAGGAAGACCATTTAGTGGCCTTTAAAATTGAAACCCCTATGAATTGTCCATCCAGGCTAGAAGTGATTGTCAGCAACTGGGCAGAAGATGCTTCTGACCTGCACATGCCTAGACCATCAGCTTTCTTGACGGGTATGAATTTCACTCTTACTCATCTCTTGCTTTTCTAAGCTGCCCACCTAGTCTTCATCTATAAAGCTAAGGTGCTTTTCTTTCAAAAAGAAATGACTCACTGAAGTGAAGACAAGCTGGCCAACTTTTGGGGCTCCTCACTGTGTACTCAGGTCTAGTGTTCCATAGAAGGGACTGCTGATGTGTTTCACAAGTGGCTCCCACTACTTTAAGTCTAATATTTTAAGGTGATTTGGAGACAGTTTCCTTCTTTTACTTCCAACAAATTCACACTATTTTTATTTAAGAGTAAAGATATGCCTTAATGCTGGCTCTTCACTGATGTGTACATTGTCTTCCCTTTCTTTCTTTAAATATTATAAAATTGAAAGCTAGGAGATCGATACAGCCTAAGTTAAGTTGTTGTGGCCTATGCAGTCATTATATTTAAGTGTTGCTATTACGTAAAACTGCAGTCATTATGCATAATTACCAAGGAGGTTTTATAACAAAGGAAGAGGTCTATCTTATAGAAATAAAAATGCTATCCTGGAGATCTTTATTGATACACAGCCTGCTGAGACCTGCAACTAGACCAAGTTGTTGTTTTTTTTCCTTTCATTTCTCTAACTAGTTTTCTCATAAAGCCAAAATTTAAATTAAAAACACACTTTTTTAATAAAGGGCATTTATCATCCCTAGAGGTAAAAAAATGGCATTTAAATGCAAAATCAAAATCGACGTATGGATTCCCTCCTTCCTACTCCCTCAGCTCTCCAGGTGCAATGAAGATGTCATTTTCTGCCCTCTGTATTCCTATTCACAGCACAATAAAAGTGAAATGATATTTATTTGCCAGTGTTTGTTAAAATGTCAAACTGTGTTGCAAGTAAATTCATTTCAGGCCATGTCATCTGAATTCAGCTCAGCAGCAGATGATGTCATCTTCTTACCTGCTTCTTCAAGAAGTCACAGAAAGACTAATGAGGAGTGATGGACTCACCCTAAATAAATGTAATATAGGTATAAGCAGCAAATTCAAATAGGAGCCGTGAACAAAACACTGAAGCAAGGAGTGAAGGCACCAGTACCTAATAACAGCCATGGCTTTGGAAACTCAAAGGTAACTGAAGCTGACAGGAATTTGTTCAGCATACCCAGAAATTCATATGGTGCCCATAGAGACTAATGTCCATCCTAAGTTTAGCCTATTAAGATTTAGGTCACCGGGCCCATGCTGAGGAAAGTCTGACATACTGGAGGGCACAACAGAGGAAGACTCCTACTGCTCTTCTCCCCATGGAGCTGCGTAACAGGACAGAGGATGCTGATAAAGCCAGGATGCAAGTCTCTTCCAAAGCAGTCCCTGATACAGCAGATACCCTGGTACTCTGTACCTACATGTCACTAAATAGCAACCAAAACTGGCTCAGATGGCACTTTTCCAAATCTGGCATGGGCAGTGCATAATGTTGAAACAGACACCAGTACTAGACCTGCTGTGTAAACCACCCAAGGCTGGGCACTCCTTATGCTTCAAGAAGTAGCATGAGGCAAACACAATGACTGTGCTAGATGTGAAGAACACTTACATTCTTTTAATTAGGTTTTGAAGTAATGCAAGTGAACACACAATCACTACTTCAGCCTTAACTCAATTGTGAAAATGCATGTTATGTGTCAGGACAAAAAGGATGACCCCAAAACCAACACACTTCACTGGTGATGTATGTTTCCTTTTCAGATTGTCTGAAGCTCGGCTGACATGCTTAGTGTTTGCTTGCATGACACAGGCTACCATTATTCATTCACTCTGGACTTGGTCTCAGTGTCGTGACTGCAGGAAGCCAGTGCTAATTGGTGTGAACAAAAATGAAGGTTTTGACTTCTTGTAAAGAGCAGACAAAAGGCCTTGAAATAGCTCATCAGACAGACAGACTGGAACAGAGCTCTCTGTTATGAAACTTGTTTCATCTGAAATGCTTTCAGCTTTGGAATTTGGGGGAATGAATTGCAAACTCAAAAGCTTAGAATGAGACCTTTATATTTGACTGTTGTTGCAGAGAGCTATGTTCTATACTAAGTAGGGTCTTCTGAAGCATACTGGGAGATGCTGGGTCTCAGCTTTGCACAGAGCATATCACTTCTTGTTCCTGTACAGAAACAGCTTGTGGCTTTTCACATCATAAATGTGTGGACCTTCTGGTTACTTTTCTCTCTCAGGCAAATTTTCCAGAACACCTACACCTTGACCAGACAATCAATTGATAAATTTAATGACTGTTCTGCTCCAGCAGTAACAGAGGAGGGTCAGAAAGATGAGGTAATAACATTAGACATTTTTAAAAATCAGTATCTTGAAATAGTTTGTGTCTGGGTGTCTAAAGGATTTGCCAGTAAAGCAACAGAAGGTTCACCTGCCTCTGCAGCAGGAGAACATCCAAAGTAGATGAGTTGAACAGGGTGTTCTTTTGTGTCCTCTTGGCTAGAGTAGAATTGATCTTATGAATATGGATTTTAAAAACAAACAGATCTAAATACCTTCATTCCAACCCAGATCTTGCCTACTTGAGCCCAAGGTCATTGATTACCACAGCTGTGTGGAACATTACAAGTGAAGGCTGCCTGTGTTTCTTTAGGAAATTCAGTATGTGCCATTTAACGTGTTTAACATTTGCACCACCACCCACAAAACTGCAGAGGTGAGCAACGCTTTTAAAGGGTTGTGCATTCTCTGTATGTATTGTGGAGCTGTGATAGATTGCCCATGGACATTTTCCCCTGCAGCTGCTTACACACTTTGGTCTGCTGAGGTGGCTCTTCTAAGTCTCTGCACGAGTGACAACAGAGAAAGGCCCTGAAGCTCTCAGCTCTCAGCATTTTTTAGGTAAATGACACATTGAATGAGCTAGTTACAGAAAAAGGCTGGATTCCGATCTCACTGGTGTGAAGGCAAGTCAGAAGCATGTTTCACACTGGGACATAACTTGCTCTGAGTATTCACTTTGGCAGCAAAATGCTACTCTCCACCAATAAAGAGACTGTGGCTGGCTATGACAAAGACTGAAAGGGGAAAATGCATTTGCTAGATGGTGGAGAAATAGAAGGCAAGATAGAATTCCTTTCCTGACTCTTGATCACCAAATCAAAAAGATATTTGGTAACTTCAGAAAGATTTACAAGAGATTTGGTCAGAAACAAATCAGATCGTCTGCAGTTTACCAGCCAGGTAAAGGTAAAGCTGGGATTGTTGGGAACAGGAGAAAGAGAATGGCCATGGAGCTATATGAGGTTTAACAGTAAACAGCGTGCTTACACTCAAGCTGAGCTCAACAAGTACTTAATGAAGAATAGGGGCAAAAATGGACATTGAGCAAATGGTCAGAGTGGAAAAAGGTCACAGTAGTTTTCCATTTCTTAAGGTGCCAGAAAAGGACTGTTAGAAGAAAATATTTTGCTGTCGTAGTGTGAGCATCAAAGCATCACAAATGTTGTTTTCTGTGGACTCAGTACACAGCTGATGTAAATTGGTCTATAAAGCTGGTGAACAATTTTATTTTTTATGTCAGGAAATTAGTTAAAATATTGACAATGCTTATATCCCATTGGAGGAAAGGATGACAATTAGTACCAATGAACATAAAGTTTGTTTATAGGGGACCCAAATCTAACCCTTCTCTCTAACTTTAGGGAAATCTCACCATAGATTTCCTTGAACTTCCAGGCTGCCTTTTACTTAAATGTTTTGTCTCATGTAACCCTCTATTTGCATTTACAGTGTGCCTCACTTTAATGATAGGAAATGTTTTTCTCCTATGTCATACATGTATGTCTGGATTTATATAACATTAAAGTAATAACGCTACTTATTTCGTTTTCACTTTCTGAGTCTGACTGAGATCTTTTCATCTTTGTAATGTAGATATGCCAAAGTGCCGTAAGGCACAGCTGTCTGTTTTAACTAAATGCCGTACTGGGCCCTTGTTTGGTGGTACAGCAAATGACATCTCCCCCTCCATAGAATCCCTTAATCCTATTTATGAGCTCTAAGCATTAGTTGGTGGCAGCATTAAACTAATTTTTTTCAATTTTTTAATTTTTGCTTGTACTCTGTTACTCTGGCTGCACTAATTTCTTACTGTTCTTAGGTGATTAAGTTAATGGGATATCTCGATTCAATCACTGCATGAACAGAATGATTACTGAAACAGTAGACAGTTGGAAGCTTCATGATAGAAAACATTGTAATGTTTACAGCTTTTACTTTCATCCTCACCATCTCCAAATTTGCTTACATAGATGTCTTGTCTTTTGGGAAAGCATTTTTCAGAGGCAGTATCAATCCAAAGGGCAATGCTTTTTGTCAGGAATGAACCCAGTTATTTCTGTAATGAATAAATGGGGGGAAAAAAGTACAGATGGTGCTCTGATTGTAAGATTACTCATGATTTTTTTACATAATTCTGGAAGAATGTAAGATTTTCAGAAAAGCCTGGTGTTCATTCATCTGTTCCCACTGTTCCCATTTTTTCCGAAGTGAATTTCATACTGATTTTGATGGGATTTAATCAAAGCAAAAGCAAAAATTACACTGCTTATAGCTTTAGACTTCACCAGGTTAATCCTCTCTGATGCAAAATTTCTGCAGAAGACTATAAAAACACAACTAGATTTGTGAATCTGACTACCAGTCACAATAGATGTAGAGTTCTTGTATAGGATCACTGAGAAGCGGTGGATGGATAAACTCAACTCTTGCAGAGTCTGTTCACTCTTTTAAATCCTGCTCTCCCAGAGCTCCTGTGCTAACAACACCTTCTTGTAAGGCATACACAATTTAGAATACAGTATTTGTTAAATGAGATGTATTTGGTCTTTTACCTCTTTCCCATATGATATTGTTTAGACCAAAGCACATGGATTTGCTTGTTTTATTGACCAGTTGTTTGCTTGCTTTTGCTTGAGAAGCTGCTAGGATTTTTTCCAGAGAAAGTGAAAAGTACCTATGAAAGATCCTATTAAAGAGCAGGCACTAGGATGAGACATGCACTTGACATTTAATTGAGCGTCCACCATGCCTTTAGCAACAAAGCTGTGATGCAACTTTACTCTTTCCTAGAGGAAATATGTGCATTTTCAAGGTTAAGCGTGTACCCAGATAAACTATGAAGGGAATATGACTCTCACTTAACCTAATCTCATTCAGGCAGAAGGGAGCCGGTCTCAAAGAAGGTCACAAGCTCCTTGTGGCTAAGAGTAATCAAGAATACCCTTACTCAGGACTTCATTGGATTAACAAATACAGCTGTTTAAACAAATACAACTGTCACCAAGTATTTGATGAATCAGTAATGAACGTTATATTCAGTAATGCTTACCAGAGACTCAGAACATAGAGAATATGATTCCAGAGATAAGTTGCTATGTTAGAATAAAGTCACTTTCTTTTATTTGTCTACAGTGCATTTCCTTCCCCATTAGCACTCAGTGCGTGGCTAAGTAGCTGTGAGGTTTAACTTGAGATTTATTATCCACTTGCTTTTAAGATCTGAACCTGTAATGAAAACCGGATCATGCTACATCTCATTTTAATATAAATGCATATTAAAAATAAGACCATAAAGTAAAAGCTGTCTACTGGCAATGAGCTACAGTCATGAAACCATTTGTAAGTACCTTAACTGAATAGCTTACACTCCAGAAATAGCAGGTTGATTCCCTTCACAGCATGTGCTTCACCAGCTGTGCAGGAAGGGCTGGTGGGGGTCATCTGCAAGTTAATTTACAAACAAAACCAGTTATATATCAGCATTTCCACAGCAAACAGCTTTTTCACAACAGTTACATCCTTTTAAAATATGCTCATGTAATACCATTCTGAAAAGTAATCTTGTGCTTTCTCCACTGCTGTAATATACCAGACAGTCAGATCTTATAGCAGTTCACTGCAATACCATACCCAAGCAGTTTATCTCATGAGCAGCCTGACTCTGTATTCCTCACACATTTTCCTTGCCTGGATGTTTTTGTTTATCATTATTAATTTACTCAAGCATTGTGTCTTGTGTGTATAAATCTTCCATTCAGAAGATTTAGTGTAACCCTGGACCATAGTGCTCTTCACTGGGTTACTGATGTGTTCTATAGAGCCTCCAGGGTGGTTACCCTGGCAAGGTAATCTGCATGTAGTAGAACCGAGCTCCCACGGACGGTTCCATTCCCTGCTGTAGATTTGCTGTGTGACATTTGACAAGTCACATTCCTGGTCTTCATGTGATGAAATCCTTCTATTTAACAGTGGCTTACGAAACTTTAAGCTTTGCCAAGGTTTAATTTAGGTGTTCTTTAGATGTTTGGGTGCAAAGTCTGTAAGAATTGCAATGTCTTGTGATGTACCATCCATCACACGCTCTCCATGACTGGGCCATTTGCACTTTTTTGACTGAGAAACACACATACCTGTGTAAGAACTGAACATATTCTGAACTACCATCTTTCAGATGCCAAGTTGTCACTGTGTGTGTCGATTTAAGAAGGTATGACAAATGTTTAACAAGATCTTTAATGGTTGTTAAATCCAGAGTTCTGGATATATTCCAGTGCAGGTAATTACATTCAGACTACTTATAGACACTTTAATGGGATAGACCATTCTCCACAGAGCCTCCAGTATGGGAAGAATGAAAGAAACACACAGTACTGCTGGCATGTGGGGAATGGAGGAATGTGAGGGTATTTCTGAAATGGGAGAAAGGAGACTCACAGGTTTGTAAGTCTTTGTGTATGGAGGCTGAGAACAAGGAGCCTTTAGTAAGTGAAATAAACCTACCCCAGGAAAGCAGGAAAACTATTTACTGTGTTGATTTTGCAAAAAGTGACTTGAATGCCAGACCAAAATTATTCAGGGAACTGTGTGAAACTCAGGAGATAGTTGATGCCAAATTGCTTGCTTGTTGCTGAGTTATGAGGTGCTACCTACATATAAACAGGTAGCATTTTGAAAGTTAATATTTCAAATATCACAGAACCATAGAATCACGGAATCGTAGGGGTTGGAAGGGACCTCCAGAGATCATCAAGTCCAACCCCCCAGCCAAAGCAGGTTCCCTACACCAGGTCACACAGGTTGGCATCCAGGCAGGTCTTGAATACCTCCAGAGAAGGAGACTCCTGACCCCTGGGCAGCCTGTTCCAGTGCTCCGTCACCCTCACTGTAAAGAAGATATTGCACACATTCGTGCAGAACTTCCTATGCTCCAGTTTCTGTCCGTTTCCCTTTGTCCTGTCTCCAAACACTGTTGAAAAGAGTCTGGCCTCGCCACTTTGCCCCCACATCTCAGATATTTTTATAGACCTGGATCAGGTCCCCTCTCAGTGTTCTTGTCTCAAGTCTAAACAGACCCAGTTTACCTTCCCTTCCCTTCCCTTCCCTTCCCTTCCCTTCCCTTCCCTTCCCTTCCCTTCCCTTCCCTTCCCTTCCCTTCCCTTCCCTTCCCTTCCCTTCCCTTCCCTTCCCTTCCCTTCCCTTCCCTTCCCTTCCCTTCCCTTCCCTTCCCTTCCCTTCCCTTCCCTTCCCTTCCCTTCCCTTCCCTTCCCTTCCCTTTAGCGGAGATGCTCCAGGCCCTTTACCATCTTTGTGGCCTTCCACTGGACTCTTTCCAAGAGATCCCTGTCTTTTTTGTACAGGGGACCCCAGAACTGGACACAGCACTCCAGATGAGGTCTATATCAAGCTCTAACCCAGGATGCATCAGGAATTTCTTCTTTTCCAAAGAAGTAAAAAAAAATCAGGCTTGACAATTGCTATCTTCTGTTTTTGAACTCCATAGATATTTCTAGATTGTACCTTCAGAAAAGGAGATTTTTTGTGTTTCTGTGACAGCAGCCTTTCAAATCTGGAAAATATGATGGCCCTTAAGTGCTCTTTGCACAGCTATCAGCAAGTTCTTTTCTTATAGTCAGTCTGTCATCCTGAGATGAATTCATTTTCTTTGTTTACTGAGGAAATTGAGGCGTGTTCACAGATCCATAGCCCAAAATTAATTTGTGTATGCAAGAGAAATTTGAGTGATTTCAGTAAATTAGGTAACATGTTTGTATGAAACAGGAAGAAATTGCTGCCACTTTAGGCAGCACTTCAGATAGCATCTATTTTGATGTAATTTTGAGAAGCGGAGGATACAGAAATTTAGTATATTTAATGTTGTTGATTGTCTACCATTTATATAAACGTTTAATTTTTAATAATTATTTCATTGCTAGTGCTAGGCAGAGCAATCAGAGGCAGGCACATAACACTAACCGATCTTCCCTCTATTTCAGAATTATTTTGCCACTGTCAGCCACGATTAGTGCTGCTGATTGGCTCTGAGCAGTGTCTACACCTGGAATATTTGTCTCCCTATCAGTTCACATTCTCTTTTATTTTCCATTGCCCTCCACCTTTGCCCACCTCTGACATACTGCACTGTTTTATAAAACTAGACATTTATTATAGGCTACATTCTTCAAACTTGGCATGATTGGTAATAGTACAAATAATTATAATAAAAGTGATAAATAATCTGAAGTAGCTAGGTAAAAAGAAAGCGTAATTCTTATATTCCCAGGTCAGTTTTATCTTATAAGCACTGGATACATTTCCTTGTTCAGGGAATGAGCAACATGAATGTTCCTAGCATCTGAGAGAAATTAAGAACCCCCTGGTGATAATACTCCCTGTCTCTCAACTAAAAGCATATTAGAGTTGTTGAAGTCTTTTAATGGCTTTATTCCCAAGACAACATTCTGTCTAGTGGAAAACTTGGAGTGCTTCACACCTCACAACAGACTATGATTTAGATAAATAGGTTGGCCAGATATATTAATCTACCCTCCTTGGAGGGTGCTGTCTTAGTTAATTAGACAGAGGGCAGTTTAGGCAGTTCTGTCAGCCCTGTGACTTGCTGAACATAAGCTATTTCCTGATAAATAAAGAGCCTCCTCACAGGTTTTCTTCTACATGTCTCATAAATGCTTTTAATCCAACTACGTATTGTCTAGAAAGCTTTGTAATTCTGGGGGACAAAGAAGAAAATATTTATTAAAAGTGAATATAGAATTATAGAGTGGATGTATCACTACATGTTATATTAAATTATTATATATGAATTACATCACTGTATTGTGAGTATGCCATTATATATAGAAAATATATAATTAAGATCTTCATAAATGATCTGGATGATGGGTATTTCCAACATTACACAAGACAGGAAGGAATGGAAGATGCACCAAAAGGTCATGTTGCCTTCCAGAGGGACCTCAATAGGAATGCGAAAGATAAAGGTAAAGACAGGTAAAGTTTGTACATCTCACTGTGTATCTGAAAAAATGGGAGCCAGGCAAAGGGAAGGAAAAGAATTGGAAGATGTTTTTAGCAGCTTTTCAAGTGCTTTGGGCACTGAATAGTTTACAGTCACCTCTGCTAGAGATAGGGAAATATGAACACATATTACATTTTTGAGGAGTGCAGCACTCCCTAAAAAAATAAAATCTATTACTACAGTGTTGTCTCCAAAATAGAACAGAGAGGAAACAGAGAGGGCTCTGTGAGTGATCTGAAGCTGAAGAGCTGGCTGTGATTTTTCTGTTAACTGACAGGAGAGCAGATTTCCCTCTGTCTCCAGAGCAAAATGTTCAGACAATATCTTTGTGACACAGGGATCTGTTCTCCATGCTGGTGATAAGATTTGTTTCCTGGCTGCAGAAGCAATTGTATTGGCTCAGTGGATGGTCCAAAATCTGCAGTGTATTTCGCTTGAGACAAGTTGGTGGGGAGCTCTTTAACTGGTTTTGTGGCTTATCACTACACCCCTAGAAATATGACATATTGCAACCCCTCGCGGAGCTGATGAAAAGCATTGATAATTTGCCACATGAAGGATCTCATTCATTCTCATCTCCCATTTCTGAAGTGGTAATAGAGATGGGAATTGGGGCTTTTTTCCCCAAGCTGAATGCTATGATCTGCTTAGAAGAGGAAAAGGTATCTTACAGTAAGCAAGAATGAAAAAGCCTGCTTCGGCTGCTTTCACTTAAGGAGAGAAGCCACCCAAAGCTCCAGCTTTGTACAATTTGATAAATATTATTGTCCAATAATTTTTTCCCCAGACAATCTAAAAGCAAAAGATGAGTGCTTAAAGTAAAGGGCACAAAATCAGAAGAAAGTAACAATCAGCAAGTGCACTCTGAGGGTTCATGTTGAGTTTTTCATCTATCAGGACCCCTTAGTCCTTCTCAGCAGGGCTACTCTCGAGGAATTCTTCTCCCAGACTCTATACATATCTGGGATTACTCCAACCCAAGTGCAAAACCTTGCCCTTTTTTTGAACTTCATTGGGATCACATGGGACCATCTCTTGAGTTTCTCAAGGTCTCTCTGGATGGCATCCTTTCCTTCTGCCATATCAGCTGCACCACTCAGCTTGGTGTCATAACAAGCATGCTGAGGGTACACTCAGTCTCATCACTTATACATTGATAAAGATTTTAAAGAGTACTGGACCTAAGACGGATCCCAGAGGGACACTGCTTATTACTGGCCTCCACCTGTACATAGAGGCATTAATCACAACTGTTTGGCTGCAATCTTCCAAAAAATTCCTTATCCACTGTATAGACCAACCTTTAAATCCATACAGATGATGGAAATTCAGATATAGCAAGGCATTACTGGTCATCAGTTCAATGAGAAACAGGCTTCTGCTAATCAAAATAGTAGATTTATTGGTAAAGGGAGCAGATTCCTGATTCAACTTGTCAGCCATACTAGTTGCTCATCATATGCCAGGTCCTAAACTTAACTCAGAAGACACATAGACTTCAAACTGCAATGTGCTGTTTCATATTACTCACTGCTCCCAGAATTTCTTAGCATACTAATTAAATCCCCAAGAGTCTTAAATTCTGTAAGCCATGAGAACTGTTTATATTACAGGACATCAGATTTAAATTGAGCAGCCAGCTCATTACTGCTCATGCTCAGACTGTGGGATAATGAGTTATTACTGCTAGCCTCAGGTGGTTTCTGAGCTAGGAAGCAGCAGGGAGGGTGCTGTCCTGCATAGCTGACGTCCTTTCTTCACTATGGCAGCATTTAGAAGAGGCTGTCATGAGAAGAAGCCTTAACATCTGGAACAGGGAATGAATAATAATAATAATAATAATAATAATAATAATAATAATAATAATAATAATAATAATAAACAAACAAATAAAGACAACTACAAACAACAAGGAAATAGTACCTGGGGCCTGAAGTTATTTTCCCTTTGAGGTAGAAATAATGAAGGTCCCACTTTTGTTGGCAGAACGCTACGTAGCAGATCATAGAATCATAGACTCATAGGATGGCCTGAGTTGAAAAGGACCTCAAAGATCATCCAGTTTCAACCCCCTGCCATAGGCAGGCTCAACAACCCCAGACCAGGCTGCCCAGAGCTACATCCAGCCTGGCCATGAATGTTTTCAGGGATGGAGCAACCATAACCTCCTTGGGCAAGGAGGTGTGTCACCACTGTCTATGTGAAAAACTTCCTCCTAATATCCAACCTAAATCTTCCCTATCTCAGTTTAAAAGCATTACCCCTTGTCCTACCACAATTTACCCATGTAAATAGTCGTTTATGTTGTTTCTCTTAAGCAGTGGTATTTAACTCCTGAAGGAGAAGAAACATCATGATTTCATGGATGAAAATCAGATAAACGTATCTTTTCAGTCTTGAATGTACTTAGAATCATAGAATCCTTAGAGTTGGAAGAGCCCTTTAAAGATCGTCTATTCCAACTCCCCCTCAGTGAACAGGGATATGCACAGCTTGATCAGGTTGCTTTGTTGAACATCACAAGGTTGCTGAGCCTCAGTCTGAAGCTATAGCAAAAATGACTCTATAAGATATATCTTTTTTTTCACGTTTGATTATTCTTCAATAATTTCTCTGATAATTGGTACTACATAATATTATTTCCAATCTCCCGTGAGCTGTGCTGTGACCAGTATGGAGGTGAGTCACCCAAAGCATATCTAGGTATTTACTAACTGAGCATCAGAACTCCTTGTGGCTACTGCTTACACATTATCCTTCCCATGAGGTTTTGAACTGTTAGACATTATTTTAAAAGGAGAGAGGGATAGGAGTTAGAATGAATGGGGCAGGATGCAGTGGTAAAGGATTTAGATACATATTAGGCAGAGTGATTTTATTGGCAGTATTTAAAGAACAGAGAGTTGGAGGAGTGTCAGAATATTCAATGCTGGCTGTCTTTCACAATCATCATGGGAGAAGCACAGCACCACCTGCAAAACCGTACACTAGACCATGCCTACTTACTTGTAGCACTGATTCTTTCAGAGTGTTCTTTCAATGAGGCAATTATCCAAGGCTTCTGGGGTTTAACACTGAGCAATGTTTATTAAGCCTCACAAAATTCAGTCAAGTTATTGGCACTTTTTTGTAGCTTTTCACTTCAAAAGGCCCATCATGATGCTGCTGCATGCTAGAAATGGCCTCCTTTGAAACAAAAACTAGCTGTTATGGTCCATATCCATTGCACTGTGTGGGTAGTCAGTGCTTGGTGTCTCCCCTTTTTCCTTTTTTATTCTGCAATGCAGGCATTCCTGGTCTGACCAGTGCTGCAGATTGTGGCCTATGAATAGTCAAGAAACAGGCCAAACATGACTCTTCCCATTCTTTTCTAAAGCAAAGCCTTTCACATCCCTGTTGCTAACAAGTCACAAAGGCTTCACAGGCATTTAACTACGTTGCTGCTCATCTCTGTACCTTTCTGTAGGTTATCTCTTGTGGTGATATACCTGTACCTTTAGTTGCTTCCGCATCAGAAGATGATGATAATAGCTTTTTGTATAGCCATACATTTTCTTTTCTCACTCAAGAGGACTGATCTACCTGTGATCAAATGCACCCCATCTGGTCCACCATTAGGAAAATTGCTGTTATAAATGCATGTTGCATGAAAAAAATTATGGAGGATAGCTGCAGCTCACACTTCTGCTCATCCAATAATATATTTTGACTGTTCTGTGTCAGAAGCCAAAATACTTCCTTTTTAATGAGGTCAGATAATTTTAGTGTAGATTCTACAATATTCAAATTGTTCAGAAATTATGGGAACCACTTCTAATCCTTGAAAATAAGTAGGGCATGAGAAGAGAGGGCAATTGCTCTATTGCTCTGCGTTCAGAAGTGGAATTTCTGAACACAAGAGGTCCAATTTTGAGTCAGCTGCATCCCAGAACAATTCAAGATCTGCAAAACGTGATTCTAAAAGTAGTATGGGTAAAGGTTTCATGATGAAAGGAAGATGAGAAGGCAAAAGGCATTGCAACGAGCTAATTAAAATCGATGCCAGGAGAGATCTCTCTGATGCCTGAGTGGTGAGCAACCAGCAGGTGTCTTCATTACTTAGACTACTGGTGACAAGCTACATGTAAAATTATAGGGTAGCTAGTTTAATTTCAGCTGCAAAGAAAGTCTTAGCCAGTCTCTGGAGAGATGGAGTAGGAGGAAAACCCAGAGAGGCTCAGTCTGACAGCTTGATATTTGGACAAGAAAGAGTGTTCCAGAAAAGAAGACTCAAGCTCTTTGAGCTTAAAGCTTTTTTCCTTAAAAAGTAACAGGAATTAATAAAACGGGTTGAACTTTGGTTTAAAATAGTCCACTTCTCTGACTACTGCTGTTCTGAAGAGTTTGACTTATATCTGTTCTGTGGGATGCTGTTGATTTTACAAAGTCAGCCTTATTTTCCACCTTGAATCATGGGATTCCTCACATAGCAGCCCCAGCTTTAGCCATGTTGTGGGCTGAGAGGAAGGCAGTGTTATTGGTGATAATGCCTGCTCTGCAATTTTCTTTTCCTTTAAAGGAATTGCTTGCATGCTGGAAACATATTTTAGCATTAGCTGTAGACTGTTATCAGACTTGTGCAGGTTGCAGCTTTTATAGTTAAGGATGCAAAGAAAAGTTCATTCAAGCATTGACTTCAAATCAGAGCTTGGCAAAATTTGTGGACAATTTCCACCAAAAAAAGAAAGAAAGAAAGAAAGAAAGAAAGAAAGAAAGAAAGAAAGAAAGAAAGAAAGAAAGAAAGAAAGAAAGAAAGAAAGAAAGAAAGAAAGAAAAGGATCACAATTTAATTGCTTTTCCATATTGGTTCTTACAGGTGATTTCTTCCAAAGAGACTTTGATAGATCCTACTTTTAAAAGGAGAAGAAAAGTTAAAAAAAAAAACAAAGGGCAAGTATTACATTAGATTACAGTTCCCTATTTCAGAGGGAAGATGAATAGGAAGGCTGTGTATAAGCAGAACTTCTTTCCATCACATAATTGGAGAAAAGGTCTATAGCTCTTTTCTACCTCCATGGTGCTCTGTTAAATGCTCACTCGGCTGTGACAGCACAGGAATTGTAAGAAAGAAGAGGAATGACAAAAAGTGCAAGAGTCGAAGATTGTTTCAGCTTGGCTATGATGAACTTTTGCAAAGGTCAAATAAATGATTGTATTCTAGATTCTTTAAAGTGATATGAAAACAATTTTCCATACAGAAAGAAACACGCTCTTTTATTACAAATAAATGATCCTGTAAGTAGTGGTTGAAAACCATGACAAAATGTAATTTTATAATGCTGTTATATCTTTTTTTAAAGATTTGCTAAGACTGTAATTCTGGTTTCGGTTTTCTTTAATGTTCTTGTCCCAGTAAGTAGGAACATTTGAAAGATGGCTCTAATGTACTGTGATGTGTCTTGCCACGAGGAGATGGGAAGCTTTTAATTTATTTTGAAATTCTTTCTGCTGACTAAGAGCAACAGCAGGGTGAGACGGGAGACATAAAGCACTGTTTTGAGTTTGCAATTATTTTTCTGGTGGCATTTTAATGGATGAAAAGATTTGTGTAGCCCAGGATAGATACTTAGTAATGTATTCAATTAATTCTGAAGGAAAAATAAATATATGAAACTGAGCTTAGCTAAACTTTGCCCAATTGAGAACGTAGTTTCTGATGAGATCTTTAGAATACTCGTGTTTTCTGCATCCCAAATCAATGTCAAATAATTTGCATTCTATCTTCATCTTTTTAGAACTGTGTTAAAACTCTGTTGATTTTCTCAACAAAATAACAACTGAAAAGCAAGGTGTGTTAGCAAAAATTAACCATTTAAGTTCTCTTGCTTTTACTAGGAATAATAAAGCATCTTATCTAAAATCAAGGTATGGTTGGATTATTTTTGCTTAAATGATTAGAAAAAGGCGTGGAAACTGGAATGACAGAGGCAATTTTGCATCCTTATTTCACTTCTGTGAATTACAGTAGGAGATGATAGTTTTTCAAACCTGAGATTGCTGCTGAGGCTGTATGCATGGCGATCAAGGGAGCAATTATAGTCAAACAAAACCTGGTACCTGACACATTGTGCGGGAGTCTGATTATTTGTATTTTCCCCTAGCAGCTCATGCAGATAGTAAGGAATGGCCAACTGTTCCTTTGTGCATTTTCCTTTCTATTTAACAAAATATGTTTGTATAATTCCTAATGGAAAAAAATACAATAAAATAAAAAGAAAGAAAGAATCATAGCAACACCTGCGGATATCTTAAATATTAAAACAGAGTGCAAATATATCAGGGAATGAGGAGTCATGGAACACTAGTTATTTGCAATGCTTGTTATCACTCACAGGAGATGATGAGTTTTTATTCATCGGTCTCTTCCAGCTGATATTTGTGGTCCTCCCCATCAGGAGGATAAAATTGGGCAAATTACACCCAGTGCTGACAGAAGAAAGCTTCTTCAATCTGCAGTAACATTGCTTTGATTATTAAGTAGCTCCTTTTAAACAAGCAACAGATCATATCATTGCAGGTAAAGAGACCTGAATAAACACTGAGACATCTTCAGACGAGTGAGGATGAGTGCCAAATTTTACTGAGTTACAATACCATTAAGTTATTAACACCTCTGAAGTGCAGATGTGTATGTGAAAATTAATGCTAAGTAGGTGTTTCTAGAAATAAATCCCCTCAATTATTCTGGTAAAGAAAAGACATGGATTCAGACTCACTTCACACATTTGTCACACTGAGAAACTAAGAGTAGAATTCATCTTTTTTGATTATGCATTCAGAAAAAGAAAGTTTGTTATCAACAGAGGTACATCTGAAGTGGGCAAGTGAAGATGTTGAGCTGAATTTTCCCATAGAGATGTCTTAGAACAGCATACAGAGGGAGAACTGATAAACTTTGGCTATCTCTGTGGGGAGGTTGTAGTCTGGTTGCTTATAGAGGGACAACAGCATCTAAGTGTGAACTTCTGCTCTTTTCTATAGCAATGGAGAAAATAGCAAGTGGAGTAGCTGGTACCCATTTTAACCTTGAGTATATTTAGCCTAGTGGTTAGTATCCTGAACTCCTCCAGATGTATTGGTCAGCTCCTCACAAACACTATTTGGGTTCTAAATTGCTATTTCAGGGGTCTGTAATGTCTACTGCTGCAATTGCATATGGAGATATTGGCATCTCGGATTTTAAACAGGTAAAGTTAGGTGGTATGTACCTGAGTACCTTGGAGAAGAGTTGATCCATTTCGAGGGAAGTAGAGAGGCTTTCATACAAGGGAACAGAGAGCACAAACCTGCTGGTCTACACTGTAAAGCCCAAGGCCCATAAAGGCCCAAATCTGTAAACTTTGTTTAGCTGTGTAAACACAATACACCAGTGAAGCTGTGTCCTTCAGTATGATTAATTACCTTATGCTGGACATTTCTGCATTATGGTGGCAAAACACTCTTCCTGTTTTGCTCTGGAATGGCTGGAAATGAAACCAGGTCTTCTAGAGGTCTCACCACATGCTATTCATGGGCAAACTACATTGTAAACTCGTTCAGTTTCTCTTTGTCTCAGATGCTGACAAATATAATTAACTTATTTTGTATCTAGAAAACACCTTTGACTTCAGGAGTGAAGGAAGTTCAGATCCATTTTTTAGGCTTTGTAGATTTTTTTACAGTGGTAGGCGAGGTGGGCTCAAGCTTAGTGTCAGTTTCAGCTGTATTAGCAGTGCTTGGTCAACAGGAGAGAAAATACATCTTTCTCACCTAAACTGACAAATCGGTTTCTGAACACATGAAAGGAACAGATTTGTACTGCTGGTGTATGGTGTTTGGAGTCTTCTTAAAGCTGTAATTTTCAGCAGAGAATAAAGTAATTTTGCAGATTGTCTGGTTCTAAGTTATGTATCTCTGTTATCTCAAAGAAGACTAATAATTATGTAATATACCTTTGTATATTACAAAGTCTATCCATTCTCCAGTTCGGAACTTTAGCATTTGCACATTGCCAGGCAGTGGGTCAGATGAGGGATAAGAAAAAGGAGATGAATGAATCTAGTTTTGAAGAATGAGGACTAAGTGTGTGCAGAGGAACTTGCTTCTGTCTTCCACCATCTGATAGGTCTATAGAAAAGACAGGAACAGATTCTTTTTGAAGTTGCGTGGTAATAAATCAAGAGGCTAAAGCTACAAGCTGGTATGTGGGAAGATGTGATTAGATGCAAGTAAAATATTTTCTACCACATCAAGAGTCAAATATTGAAGCAAGGATTCTACCTTGTTATAGAATCTCTATCTATAGAGACAAGCAAGGCTATAACAAGAGGGTATGACTGGAAATGTTTTTAGTACAGGTGTCTTCTATAGGTCCATGACATCCTGAATTTTCCTTCAGTTGCACATGTTAGAAACCAGACCTAGATGCTTTGTGCTGTCTAAATATACCATGGAAGTGTGGGTTGACTCTTTCAAATGCGAGTGGCAAAAAGGTCCTGAAGGAGATTAGCAGGGCTCCCATTTTCAATATTAGATCATTTAGAGAATGAGGAAATAATGGTCACATCAAGTCCAAGATTGATCTTAACTTCAGCTAAGGTTAACCAGTCTCTTTATTTGTGTTTTCATTATAACCCAAAACACAGTAACCATATCCAAATTTATTAAGCATACCAGATTGAATGCTGCTAAATTCAGTCCAACAGTGAAGTTTCCTAAAAACACAACAGTCAATCTCTATTCAGTATTCACTTGGTAGTACAAAAGAAAAGAAATATTCTATGGTTTGAGCATGTTTTCTGAAGGCATAAAATCTCATGTGGGAACACAAGAAGGGTTTTAGAGAGCAGTTACTATGGAGCAAGATAAGGACTTCACAGAGCAGCAGCTGCGGAGCAAGACAAGCAACTTGAGAACCAAAGACACCTCTAGAAGTAGAATGAACAGCTCGCAGCACTGTAAAACCCTTCTTGTATTCCTACCATCTCAGACTTGCAACTAACTGTAGTGCATCAGTTTGTGACTTTGCATAGAAATTATTTATGTAATTTTAAGCATCTGAGAAGTTTTATTAAATTTGGTGCTTTATAATAAGGATACTTTTAAGTACTCTACTAAGCTAGAGCATTAACAGCTCGTGCTTAAGCAGCAGTAATCATGGTACTCAAGAGTGTCCTCTATAATATGCAGCTATTGGAATACCATTACTGCAGCTACCTATTGAGGCCTGAGTTTCTAAGTGGTTGATTATCACTGTGTGTTTTTGCTCTGAAGCTATCAAAATTGTTAAAGGGCAGCTTTATCCTGCCACTGGCTCAAATATTAAATCTCTGCTGTATAGACTTCATAAAAAGAAAAGGATGAAGATGCACAGAGTATTGAAATTTAATGGTGGGCATTACAGGCACCTGAAAATATATCCCTTGAAGTAATTTGGTGTTTTCTTAATCTAATTTGTTTTAGTCTGAAACTGGGAGTAATATCTATTAATTAGCACCATGCTGTAGTTCACTAACAAGGTCAAGTATATCTTTTCGGAAATGAGTTTTGTGGCTATAAAGAGAAAGAAATTCTATTTTAGCTTGAAACTTCATTTGGCAAATAGTAATAGTTGGTGCTTATAAAACATTACTGCCCTTGCGGATTGATGAACTCAGTTTTCTGTTATCTGATGACACTTCTATGTTGCAGGAATTGTAAGATTCTTTGATAAAGCTATAAGATTCTTTGATAAGGCTATATATTTTGTTGGCATAAGAAAGTAATTTATTTTTAGAGGAAGAGGAAAACTTTCCTGAAAAAAAAATTAAATAAAAATGTTGATGACAGGTGCTGTTCGTGAACCTGATTCGTGTGGCATACAACACTCTGTATTCTCATTTATTTTTGCTTCCTCTCTTCACAAATGTGGAAACTGGCATGGTGAGTCTGTAATTGGGAAAGTTTATGAATATAAATGAGAAAAGTTTGGTTGGGCAGGGAAGAGATTTTATTAGACCAATATAGTGTTCCCAAACAGGTCTATTTTTAGTTTTCCTGCCTTTGTTTTCTTTTTGTTTTGTTGTCAATAGTGGTGCTGCCTTTCTATCTGTATTAGATGGTTTAGTTGAAAATATGACTTTATTTTTTGTAGAATTTTCTGCAAGACAACTCTTCAGTAATAACCATGTTGCTAGGGGAAATGGAAGATATTGCTCCTCCCACTCTCATTCCTAAATCCTTGGCCTTAGCCTTCAGGATGCTCTGGGGAGTCAGCCTGCTCACTACAGAAACTGATGAAAGTAGATAATTTGCCCATGCAGATTCAGCAGAGTCCCAGAAGTTACAGTGGGGCTTTGAAATCAGACCGTGCCTGTTAAAATACTGGCTCATCAGAAATTTCTACAACTATCTTTGAACAGATTTATTTTTTCTTAACGACTGTTTACATGGGTGGACAGTGATAGGACAGGGGGGAAAGGTTTTAAACTGAGATAGGGAACATCTACATTAGATATTAGGAGGAAGTTTTTCACACAGAGGGTGGTGAGATGCTGAACCAGGTTGCCTAGAGAGGTTGTGTATGCCCCATCCCTGGAGGCATTCTACGCCAGGCTGGATGTAGCTCTGAGCAGCCTGGTCTGGTTGTTTGTGACCCTGCACATAGCAGGAGGATTGAAACTACATGATCATTGTGGTTCTTTTCAACCCAGGCCATTCTATGACTCTATGATTCTATGAACAGAAGAGTCTATGAGCTTGTTTCTTCATGGGCAGGTCAAGAGCTGCCCCTTTACCCCATCACTGTAAAAATATTGATATCACATCTGAGCCTGAGATAAAAAATAAAGAGTTCCAGCAATCAGAATGGACTTCTTACTTCTTCTGTCTTTTACAGTCCAAAGAGTGAATTACTTTACCTTCACCATTTCTTTTTCAGATCTATATCCGGAAGAAATAACCAAAACAAACACTGCAGTATTGCAGTCCTTTGTTGACATTTTCTTTGTTGTTTTGAAAGAAAAAAATTGAAAGATATCTGCTGCATAATGAATTGTTATTTCAGAATTGAACATATTAACTAGAACAGAATAGAACATATTAACTTGAACACTATTAACTAGAATATTTCATTCATAAGTAAATTATTTTGCAGGATTATTCCTTTCTGCCTGAGAATTATGGTTTTGTTTTATTTTCCTTTATTTTATCCAAGTGTAAATTAAAACCCTTTCAAAACACTACATTTTGCACTTTACAGAAATTCCATGTTTCTTTTTTCCAAAGAGTTAAGCTTAAAATATGTTTTGCCAGATGCACAGGAATATTATGACCAAAACAAAGTATGGACAGTGTGGAGAATTGACACATCAATATGAATTTACGTAGCAGAGTGACTTATATTGAATTTTTCCCTGGTACAGGAATCAATAATTTGTCTGTTGACAAATTTAAAATGACTGTAAATGACAAACAATCCAATTTTCAGTTCCCTGAAAGACAACACTTTTAGTAGACCTCTGACTTATGGTATTTACAGACCTCTTCACTTTGCTGAGCAGAAGACTACTACATTTGATTATTTATACATTACAATCCCATTTGTAAAGCACATGCTGTATGCTAGAAAGCTTGTCATTCAATTTTGCATCAAGAATCATCATCAGCAAAATATACTGCGGCTGCACATAAATTTACCCATTCCTTCAAATCCTGAGTCAGGATCTAATGAGACCCCTCACGATGGTAGTAAACTCACAGCAGTAAGCATGGCTTTTTTGCACAATCAGCATGCTGTGTTAGTGCAGATCAAACTGAAAAGACTTTTCTCTAGAACATATTAAGGAAAAGCATATTTTATTTTTCACTACTTCTGGTTTCTATTGACGTCAAGCTTAAAGCTACCAAATGCAAAACCTGTGGACAGCCATTTTAATCCTAAGATTTTCCTCAGCTTTCTCAGTACAAGTGATTACTGCCTTTCATCCAAGAAGCGTGGGTATGATTCAGAGCATGGTACTGATGTGTTATATATTGTTGGAATGGAATTTAAACTATTCAACCGTATAAATTGAAAACTCATTCTGAAGAATTGCTTTGCTTTCCTAAACCAAGAAAACAGTAAAAACAACCAAGCCATTCAGGCGACTTATCACTGGAAAGGAATACAATAATGTAATTCATGCTGTGTAAGGCAGACTTTAGTCTTGATGGATGGTGTTTGGCTGGTATTAAACTCTGATATGCAGAATGGGAAATTCCTTGAGGAAGCAAAATTTCTTGCCAAAGCTGGCAATATGAGAGCACAATGATTAACAGTGTACCAAATCACTCACTAATAATTCAGATAGCCATCAAACACATCCAACAGATGGTTGGAAAACACCATGAAAGCAATTTATGGATCTCTTTTAAATTTAAAGTGGGACTCCGTATAATTACCAACATAATAGCCATATCTCTAACTCAAGCTGTCTCTTTAATAAAGCTGAAAAACCCTTACCTGAACTAAGAAAAGCCACTCTCGTTCATTTGCCCAGCAGGCTAAAAAAGTCATCTCTATTTTCTCTTTGTGCAGATCAACATTATGTAAGAACCAATTATGCAATTCTTAACTAACTTCATACAGTCTCCCCTTAAGCAGCTCTCCAGTTAAAATTCACTGGCAGCCTTGCAGCAGTGAAGATGATGAGAGTTTGCTGACAGGGAAGAATATTTACTGCACTTTCTAAGAGACACTGTATCTCTGCCAACTCATCTCAGTCTTCCAGTACGAGTTAGGGATAGACATGTTTCAGATACATTTATCATTCCTCCTCCAACAATGCCCTATGTAGAAGGTGGAGACATAGCAATGGATTTTTTAGTCCATGGTGATATTTGACACTTTATTATGTCCTAGGGATTGCTCTGATACTATCAGAATCATGGCTGAACAAAGATCAAACCATCTCAGGGCTGCAGGGGTGCAGTTGCACTTTGAATTAGGGTTTATGAAGTCCTATTTTGTGACTCACTGTATACAGCAAATAGTGTTGATAGAGGAAAAAGAGACTTCTAGATCCTCTATGCCCATATTTAAATACCTACACTTATCATCCACTTAGATTTCTCTTAGAGATCTTCTGGCCTATGGGCTGTGCTTTTCAAGATGCATCAGTGATCTCTTTCAACATATGATCCTTCCTCATTCACTTTCTGCCTTCCCTAGGCACAGAAAACCAAGCAAATCCATGCAGTTTGAGCTTGTGCCCAGTAGATTAGAACTGGGACAGACAAACAAGACACATGTAGTTATATCCAACTTCTGCCTCTACTGCAGCAATACTCATTGCATGAGTTGGAAGAGCAAACAATGCCACATTCAGATTTCCTAAGAAAAGGGAAAATGCCTGCATTTGTCAAAAACAGTCTGACATTATTTGATAAAAACATACAAAAATGGAATTGTAGCAAGCAAAAGTATTGAATGGATGAGCCTCGGATTTAGTGCATTTCATTCTCCAGGTGCCTTTCCTGAATTTTAGATAAAGAGGATTCTATCAAAGATCCTTGATCCTCTTGTCTTAATAGCTGAGTAGGAGTTGGAATCTTCAGTGATTCCAAAAAAATGAAAACTAAATCACATATCTTATTCCTGAAAGGGAACTTCAGTTCAGTGTGGTTTGTTGTTTTTTTTTTTTCCAAAAAATATTGTTCATTTGTATGTTTTTCTGCTTTTCTGTAATTTTGGTATATGCCACTACAGTTATTACAGAATCACAGAATTATCAAGGTTGGAAAAGACCTAGAAGATCATCTAGTCCAACCATTACCAATACTTCCCAGCTAAATCATATTCAAAAAAAAAAAAAAAAAAAAAAAAAAAGGAAATAAAAGGATTTAGCAAAATGTAATGTTTAATGTTTAAATTCAGAAACACTGAAATGTGTTTCTGTGTTACATTTCCTATGTATTTCAGGCTTTAGTTTAGTTTGCAAAATCTAATTAGGATTAACACACTCCAAAATACTTATGGGAAAGCACTATTCGACTTTAAAGTGAAGCTACTTGGTTGTGCCAACATTAATCATATGAATTTATGAGTTTTCAGTCTTAGCCAATGTTGGGTAGAGAGTCAGTGAGATAATGATGAATTATCCTCATTTAATACAAGTGGAAATCACAGTAAAACACTTGGTCACAAATGTGACAGAGCTGTGTCAGAAACTTCTGGACCAGGAGAAGCACTACAGGTGACCTTCAATCTGCATGTGGGCAAAGGTTCCTTTTGAGGTGGTAGAATGATGGAAGAGATGAGCTTTCCCAGGAAACATCTGTCAGAACTGAGAGAGAAAACCTTGATAAAATGAGTTTTGTTTCAGAACTCAGTTGTTAATAGATTAATAGGTCTGGCTGTCAGAAAGATTCCCCCCCAAAATAGCATATATATTTCCAGATTATTACTATTGATTCTATATATGCCTTTCTTGCACCACTGTAGAATTCCACTTTCTTCAGCCTTCACATATCTATTGCTAGTCTTGTTTCTTATTATTCATTGCCTCCAGGAACACACACAAGTTGAGCTCCTAATTCCATCTAAAGTTGCTTTCCCAAGCGTTTTTAGTTTCCACATGTTTTCCATCAAAAAAGTATTTTTGAAGTGAAGAGTTCAATTATTTTGAGAAGAAAATAACAGAGAAAACAACATTCTCCAATCGGTGCTAATTTTAATTTTCCCCTCTATTTCTAATCTCTATGAGTTATCTCTCCACTTACTTTGATATTTATATCCATGAAAGATTTAGAGTTCTTTGATTTTATCCCTAGATATGGAATTCCCAGATCATAACTCTAATGATTCAGCAAACTGCATTAGTACACACTCAACCTTCTGGGTGCTCATCCCAGAATCATAGAATGGTTTGGGTTGGAAGAGACATTAGAGATAATCTAGTTCCAATCTCCTGTAATAGACAGGGACACCCCCCACTAGATCAGATTGCTGAAAGCCTCACCCAGCCTGGCCTTGAATACTTCTAGGAACTGGGCATCCAAAACCTGACTGGGAAACCCGTTGCAGTGTCTCATCACCCTTACAGTGAAGAATTTCTTCCTGATATCTAGCCTAAATCTACCCTCTTCCAGTTTACAGCCATTACCCCTGGTCCTGTTGCTATATGCCCTTGTAGGAAGCCCTGCCTCAGCTTTCCCACCAGCTCTCTTTAAGCGTATTCAAGACCTGGATGGTCTTGAAGACCTTCAGGCTCCACTGCCTTTGTACAACTCTGCTTGGAATCTAAGTGGATTTTCTTTGTAACAAAACGAGTGCTTCATAACCTGCAGGATCTGTGGATTTGATACACTTAGAGACTCTCCTATTTCTCTTAACGGTTCATCTTGTCACCACAATAACTCCAGCTCCTCTATGTTCCCTGTCTGTAGGTAGATCTCCAGTTAATTAATGATACGACCTGCAACAAATCCCATAATGCAGGAGGTGATTTGTGTTACTGACAACTTGCAGGCAGTAAAATAACCTTCTGTGTCTTATGTGTAAATCTATAAAATAAATCCTTAATGTTTCTTCTGTCTAGAGAGAATGAAAATCTTCTAGACCTCCATGAAAGCCTTCCAGCTCCCAGTCTAAACTTGTACTGCTGTGATATGACATATGGTTATAAATTGTTTGACATCTTCTCTGCCAAAAGATTATCTAGTCTCCCCAAACTGACCTCACCAACTCAGCGAGCCTGATTTTCCAATAATTTGTGGGTATGAGCCATGGAGAAAAACAGGGCAACTCTTCTGAGACAGAGCATAGGAAAGAAAACTATCCTGCTCTCAATCAAGGTACTGAATGATGGGCAGAAAGAGGTGCTTCCAGTAGTGAACAAACGGAGTAGAAGTTTATTAAGTAGCAATATTGATTTGGTATCACCTGGATTCATGTATTTTTAATTTCCCTTCTATGTATCTCAAGATAGAAGTTATAATGAGAAATGTAGTCCTAGATACAATCTGCCAAAGAATTTGCACTGATTTAAGTCCTAAATCCAGCTTATGCTATTCAGGTGGATTAAGAACTGGACTCCCCCTTGCACTAAAGAGAAAGAAAAGCTAAGGTACGTGTTTGCCAGACATAGAATTTGATTTAAACTGGTATGGAAACTTGGATACTGAGTCCTGAATTTGCTCTGTAAGAAGCCGTATCAGCTAATGTATACTGAAACCGAGATTTTTAGTGCTGCTGCTGTTAGCTCAGTGTAAATAAAATCTCATTAGTTTTGTAATACAAGTAAATCCTGCTCATGGCAGTGCAGTTGATCAAAATCCTGCATGCCTGGAGAGCAATAAGGAAAAGCAGAACAAGCCATCGGTTTTTAATGTCTTTCACTGGGGAGCTAGAAAATGAAGTGGATTCCTTAGAATCATTAAGGTTGAAAAAGACCACCAAAAACATATATTCCTGCCATTGATGCATCCCCATCATGCCCATTAACAAATGTCCCTCAATACAACATCTACACACTTCTTGAACCCTCCAGGGAAAGTAACTTCACCATTTCTCTGGGTAGCCCATTCCAATGCCTGATTGGTCTTTCCTTATAGCCTCAGTTACTGTAACTTACTCTGAGTCTGATAGGCCAGTTAAATAGTGGTTTGCTCAGTGTTGTTGAGACTAGAAGAATTTGAAAGAAATTTTTTTAGAGCTGGCAGTGTGGCAAGTGAGCTATTCCATGAAAAGCTGCCTGGCAGAAAGGGACCTTGGTGTGCTGATGGACAGTCAGCTGAATATGAGCCAGCAGTGTGCCCAAGTGGCCAAGAAGGCCAGTGGCATCCTGGCTTGTATCAGGAATGGTGTGGTGAGCAGGACTAGGGAAGTCATCCTGCCCCTGTACTTGGCATTGTTGAGGCCTCACCTTGAGTACTGTGTTCAGTTTTGGGCACCTCAGTATAGAAAAGACATGGACCAACCCTGAGCATTCTGTGATAGCATGATAGGCATCCACATGGAAAATCTTTGTGTCTAAAGAAAATAATGATTAAAGAGTTGTCTGTTAGTTATTATAAAATGACTGAAAATTTACAAGTTGTTTAGTGCATAAGCTGACCTTTGATTACAGCCACACAGCTTCTAACACATTGGTGGTATAAGTAGAACCCTCACTGGCTGCTATAACATTTTACTTAATGGGAAAGTGATAGATCAACTTTTTATATAGTTGTTCTAATTATAGCTTAAAATAACATAATGAATTCGAAATCATAAAAATACATTTTTGGAAGAGACCTCAGAGTTCATCTAATCTAGTAGTCTGTACAGGCTAATACCAACTTCAGAATTAAATTAGGTTTCCCAGGGCTTCTCTCCAAAGGGAGACATGTCACAGCCGCACTTTCTTGGGATAACTTACTTCAGTGTTTAATCACTCTTATTTGGACTTATTTCTCCTTCATCTAGTCAGGATTTCTGTCTATGAGATCTGTGACCACTGCTAAACTTTTTCTGAGCACTTCTGAGAACAAGTCTTCTTTCAGATTATCCACGTCTTATCAGTGAGCTTTTGGTCAATCTGTATTATTTCCATCCATTTCCACTGGAACACTAAATATTTCATGTATGATGCAGGTATTTTCTTAATAATGTGCAAATTTGCATGGTATTAGGACAGTGTAATGATAGAATGCAAATAAACAGACATTCTCTACTGACAAATATATCTAAATAATTATCAAGGAGTGTCTGGCTTCTATAGAAAAAGATCCTTCCCTCAAGACAGTTTAAAGATTACCTGTGATGGATTCTACAGGAAGAATTAGTAATGGTAAGAATCATCAATATTTTTTCAGCAGGGATACTTTGGAAAATACACTTCTTATTATTTATGTTCTTTCTGATATTTATGAAAATTAGTGAACCACGAAATGAAGAGAGAATTGTGAAAAAGGGTCATAGTGCCCTTTTCTGTGATCTGCAGAGCTGGGCTCTGATGAATTTAATAAAAAAAGAACTGAACTTAAGTAATTATTTTCTATTATGAATCCTTAGCTGTTGCAAATTATTGAAGTAATCTAAATTACTCATTCAAACTGTCCTGAAAGCATCTTCAGTATGAAATGAGAGACAGATAAAATAACGTGTCAAAAAAAGCACACTTCCCATACCACGTGTAGACAGGACATGATACCAAAAAATTTTTGCAAGTCAATCCTAATCTTTATCCAGTCTTCTGTTTTGTGAGAGAATTGTACTATTAAACAAAGCAATCTAGAATCTCCTATGACTAACCTTCCCTGTTGAAAGGTGTTGGCTGTTCAGTCTCTCTTCTGGGAATGGTCTTTTTTGCATCCTGTTTTCCAAATCATTCCAAGCACTATTTGAGACAATGTCAATTGTCATAGGGCAAACAGAGGCTAGAGAGCATACTAGCAATTAAACAGTACAAATTGCCATGGCCCAGTTCTTGAACTTGAGACCCAGTCCTGTTTGTTTGCTATTGCATATGTGCCTTTGAATATTCAGTGAGCTGCCCATATCTTCTGATGTGTTAGGCAGAATTATTTTCATTTTCAAAGCTTTCACAACATTTCACTCAGATTGGCAGTCGTAGTAAAATGAATCACTGGCTTTCTGTGGCTTTCTTTTCCATCACATAGAATAATAGAATCTTCTCCACAGAGAACAATCCCGGTTCCTCAGCCATTTCCCATAATACTTGTTCTTTAGACCTCTCATCAGCTTTGTTGCCATTCTCTGAACATGTTCCAGGGTTTCAATGTCGTTTTTGTAGTGGGAGGTACTTGAATTGCAGCCTCACCAGAGCTGAGTACACAGGGACGATCATTTCCTTGCTCCTGCTGACAACATAATTTCTGATACAAACCAGGATGCCATTGGCCTTTTGGCTGCCTGGACACACTAGTGGCTCATTGTCAGCTGAGCGTCGACCAACACCTGCAGGTTCATTTCCTCAGCACAGTCTTCCAGTCACTCTTTACAAGAATGTGGTTTAACACATATTCCCTTGTTTTGCTGATGCAGCAGACAGCATGATTTAGAAAGTCAGACTTTCTTCACAGTAATATCTATCAGATGAGTCTTTCTGCCAAGACACCTAATAAACTTGCACCTTAAAGTTTTCTTACAGAAGGCAATGAACAATCCCCTCATTTGGAAAAAATAAAAATAATAAAAAAATAAATTGTCACATATTTTTGCTATTCTCCTTCTACGCATTTTCTGAAGGCTTTTAATAGTCTTGTTTCAGTGATTACAAAATGACAGTAGGTATAGTAGTTGCAATAAAAAGTGCATTCAGACTTTGAACCTTGCATTGTGTGCTACTCTGCATCAGAGATGGACGATCAGAGAAAGAATTTTCATCCACTGAAAATGTGTGTTCTGGGTGAGACCAGGAGGTACAGTCTGTTGTTGGGATTTATTATGTAGTTCTTTTCTCTCTCAGAATATCTATTTTACATACTTCCATTTACTTTCTATTTTATAATTTGAAAGGACTGTTTTTCTCTCAGCTTGTATGTCCCATATGGGTCTTTTAAGAATGGAAAAACTTAAATGGATAATTATTCTCAGAATTTGATTTTGGGGATTGAGTTTATTTATAGATTAAATTTCAACCTCTAATTCTGATCTGTGTGTTACTGTATTTTATTTAAAATACCATTCTAAATTCAACATTTTCCGTGCAATTGTAGCCTCACCTTAAATTCAAATTGCTTGCCAATAGCCTGGTTATTTCTTCCATTGTTTTTACTTTTAACAATTTAAGCTTGTCTGACTGTTCTTTAATTCTCTGGTTCATTGTTTTGGCCTTTTTAAGATACTTCTTACCTAGGAAACTAGATTCAATTTTACTGACATTGAGCTATAATCACATCTGTCCTGCCTGCTTCTTTGGTGGGTAAGAAGTACAGCTACAGATGGCAAGGGGCATCTACAAGCAGTGAAACCAAGTGTGAAAGAACATGAATTATGGGCATAGCTGACTGAGTGATCTCTGCAAATGATTCTGGCTATCAACGGAGATAACTGGAGTGATAACCTATACTGGGAAATGGTCCCAAAGTCTTCGTGCAAAGGAGTAGTATCTTTTGGAAAGAATTGATAGATTAAAATAAAATAAAATAAAATAAAATGAAATAAAATAAAATAAAATAAAATGAAATAAAATAAAATAAAATAAAATAAAATAAAATAAAATAAAATAAAAGAGAATAAAAGAGAATAAACATAAATAAAGATGACATGTGACAAAATGTTTATGTCATTGTACAGACTTCAGTTCAAAAATAGAAATAAAGGTGTTTTGAAGGTAGGATCATTCTCCTTCAGATGAATGTGCCAGTCATCAAAACAAGATTTACAGTGTTCATGCCTAAATTAACCGTGGGTGACAGAGTGAGAAGATAGGCAGAAAAGTTAAAATGCTTCACTAAGAACTTTAAAACCAAAACAGATCCAAAATGTTTACTTGTGTTTGCCAGCACCAGAGACAGTTTTCTAGATCACTGATGGGGATTTTTTGAGATATCATTCATTTGGAAAGTCTTCTACGGCTTAAGCAGACTCAAAGATGCAATATCCTTCATATAAGATGCTTTCTCTCTGTTGATGACATTAATGGAGTAATTGTCTTGTCACAACCTTGAGGATGGTTTTATGAGTCACTGCTGTAGAAAAACTTGTCCAGGGCAGAAGTCCTCCATGGGAGCCTTCAAGTAGGAATTGTGAAAATGCCAAGATCAATAAATAAATGATTACTCTTTTTTTAAACATGTTAGTATTTTATTCAGTTTCTGTACCTAAAGAAATAGAGATTAGTTGGTCCACAAAGAAATGCAGAATTCAACACACCCTGGTGACCAAGGGTGTGTAATAGTGCCTTCAGAATGCATGTCAGGACTTTAACATCTCATATGCAAATGTGTTTGTTATGGAATGAATGTAAAACTGGGATCTAAAACAGTTCTAAAAATCAACAATCATTCCAATGATTTTATTTGGCAAAGTTTTAAATCAGTCCTCTTGTCAGAGAAACCCCTAATTAAGTGTACAAGACCAAGGGCAGCAGAAGATAAATTACTCATTTATTCTAGGCAGATGATGAAGGTGAAGGGCTAATTATACAAGTGTAGGGTGCCACCCTCACCCAAAACTTAAGGTGACTGTTTAAATGCAAGTTTCTATGGCTCAGATCTTTGGTTCTCTCTGGCATGTGCAGCAGTGTTGCTGATCGAGAGCAGCGATGTCAAGTAGGATCAGGTAACAGAGATGAGGCAATAATTTCCATGAAAAAAATGCTACACACCCAACTGGGATGGAGGTGAAGAGAAGGGTGAGAAAGGGTTAAGGCCTCTTAGCATTCTCATCCCTGTACAAGTAGCCCTGTTTAGCATCTATTTCACAAGACACTAAAGCCTGCAAGCCTGCAGCTCCACGGAGCCAGTGTTCCAGGTCTCCATGACTGCTTGCAGAGGTGTAGGCTGTAGATCATAACCATTTAACACAGAACTGAAGCACAGGAGCCAACTTCATTTTGGTCAGGTAGCCAGAGTAAGGCTCAGAATCATAAAAACCCCTGTATTTGCTTTTGTCTGCACAATTCCTCATCTTTAAAACAGGGATAACGCTGACCTTCCACACATGGGGGTTAGGGAGAGAAATCCATTAATGTTTGTGCAGTGAAATGAAAGCTAGAAGGTTAAGTGGTTGTTGTTCATGCCAATAATTCATCATACTGGGTACAAAATTAAAGCTGACAGTGACCTTTCCTTTCTTAGATTCCTCTTCTGGGCCAGACTCTGATGGCTGTTCTGCTGGCATACAACCAGAATATATACATTAATAACAGCAGGATGGTTGTATATTTACAGTGATGGAAGCTAAGCAGAACTTTCTGCTCTCTTTTTAGATTAACTTTTATTTTTATTCAAATATCAACATTTACACAAATTATCTTGAGCAAGTATGTATTTTTTGTTGCTGTAATAAAGCTTATGATAAATTAATTGTCCAGCATTTCCATACATATATCTAACCAGGAGAAAATATTTCCTAATTGGTGCAATTGCTTAATATTAATAAAAATTATTTCCTTGGCTGAGAGGGAAAAAGAAAGGAAGTAGTGTAGAATCTCCTGAGAAGGAAGGGACCTATGAAAATTTAGCCCAACACTGGAATCCACACAGAGCAACCTGAGAGTTAAATTACCTATATGGAGAACTTGCGTATATATGTGTGACAACTTTATTTGTACAGATATAGACCTTTACACAGAGCTTCACTCTTGACTTATGCATCAGCTAAAATTTTCCAGAAACATGAAAATAATTATGATTCTTGGCTACAGCTCCTGTAATAAATGACAGTTTATTTTCTATTTACAGTTTTGCAGAGAAAACTGTTCTTAATCTTAAAGTCAGCAAATTCCTGAGTTAATGAAAACTTGCTACGTACTTATATATATGCTTACATAGCTTTGCCATACTGTCTTCCTGCTTTCTGTGGTTTGTTTGGTTTTTATTATTTATTTTTTATTTTATTTAGGGTGAGATGCTGCAATATAAGATGGTAAGGCTGGAAGCAGAAAAATCTGTCTTTTTAATTAAACAATTGAGGATAAGGATGCAGCACGATAAGAGGGCAAGATCCCAGATTGTATTTTGTCCAGGGAGGTCGGGGAGTCACTGTCTCTGGAGATGTTCAAGAAATGTGGAGATGTGGCACTTTGGGACATGGTTTAGTGAGCATGGTAGTAGTGGGTGATGGTAGGACAAGATCACCCTTGAGGTCTTTTCTAGCCATAATAATTCTATAATATACACCAAAATTAGTACCACTGCAGGATAATTTCTATTTTTGCCTGCGGGTATTTCAATGACATCACAAAAAATTGTGTTGAAACCTATAATGAGTCCCAGAAATTTCTCACTAGTGCTCCTCAAAATCCTTCCTAGACAACACAATCCAACTAAAATCTCTGTCTGCTTGACTTAGATAAAAAGAGGTGAATGCAATGCTAATAGGACTGCAAGGGACTACAACTCTGAGGACTATGGCTGTGGGTGGTTCACCCTATCAGTGATGACATGCTGCCAACGGAGAGCATGGATTACCACCTGGAAGTTTAGTCTGTTTTCTTTTCGCAATGGTCTGAATCTTGGGACTGTGTCTCTACCATTACATTCAGTAGCATCAGGGAGCATTTGTGGGTACTGGAAGCCGTTTTCTTTACTGATAAAAAGCCAGAATGGTCCTCAATGTGGCTGTGATTGAGGTCATGCAGATCTCCCCCAGGAATTTTCCAGACAGAGACCAGGAGATGGGCTGTGTCCCATTCCCTGTAGACTCTTTGGATATCGCTACCTTGATCTTTATGTTAAAAGGGTTTAATAATACCAATGTATGTTTATCCATTCTCTCATGCCAGAGAACATTCCAGACACATTTAATTCCTTCGCACAGACATAGCTTAAACTTCCTGGGGATGAAATGATAACAACAAGAGAGACCAAGAATCTATTTTACATACTGTAACAACAGAGAATGTTATTCGTGATCTTAAAAAATATGTACTTTGGTGATATTATATTTCTTGGTGTAGAAATCTCACTTTTGTATTTATTTACTTTCTATATATTCTTGAGGGATATTGGGGGGAATATAAACTGTGGATGGAATAGAGAAACCTTAATGAATCAATGTCACAGCATTCAAATGTCTGAAAAACCTTTTCCTTTTACAGCTCAGTTAGAAATTAGAGTGGTAAGAATGATATAAGCCCGTTAATCCTACCACAGCCTAACAATTCCCTGTTTGTCAGCAGATCTGAGGTAGCTGATACTCAGCCCAGCTCATATGAAATAAACCACATTTATTTAAAATCCTTTCACAGATATTGATTCACTGAAGATTGTTCCACCTGTGCAGACAGTATTTTCTTGATGGAAAACCAGCACAAGCTGTAAAAATAAAATCCTCAGAAGCAAGTCTAGCTAAAATCTTTTACACAGTACACTAAAAGATGCCAAGTATGTTTCGTATTCTGCTGAGAAGAGGGAAATCATTAAGTTAATCCTGCTCTTTTTATTTATCTGCCCATCATGGACAAGTGATCATTCTTTGCTTCACTCAGTGTTTAACTGTTTAAAATGTGAAAGAGTCATGACAAAAGTGCATCGACAGCAGAGGAGCTGACTCAAAGCAGCTTGAGACCTGGCCAAGTAGAAGCTGCCCCTTTGCAAGTAAAGTGATGCTGTTTCTCATTTAGATTTTTCTGTGAGGTGGGGAGAAAGGAATCAAAAGGGGACAAACTGAGTGGTTGTTCCAAAACTGGCATCAGATGAGTTGGCTTCCAATTGGTTACACACATCTATTGTGACAGGGAAGTAGTGCTGAAGAAATTAAAAAAAATTAGGAAGCCTGATGGAAGAAGTGGTCTGGCAGGCAGCCTGCTGGCTGTACAACACACTCAGATCACTGAAATTGTTGCTGTCTGGATGTTTGGCTTTAGGTAAAGGGAAATCTGTGGGCTTGGCACAGTAACCACTCCTGGACAATGTGCTGCTCTCCCACAGCCACAGACAAGGATGCAGATAACATGGGATGAACACTCATGCTGTGATTATAATTATCGAACAGCAAACCTCAGAAGAAAGTGATCATTTTACTGCTGTCCATTTTCATTACAGCCCAACTCTAAAAATACCTTGAGCTGAAGCTGTGAACAGTTTGATACTTTTAATTAAGATTTTAATGTTGTTTGAAGTTCTGGAATTTATTTAAGAAGAAACTGACAAAATCATGTTTTCAGATACTCTAGAATTAAATACATAGGTCACTCTGAAAGTAATGACTCTTATTTATTTCCATGAAAACTACAATAGACACAAAGAGAACAATAATACTGTTGGACAGAGGAACTTCTCAGATATAGAACACTATTTCTCAACATAATCACCACCATTAGCTGTGCATTTTTACCAGGAATAAACAAGAGCCTGCATGCCACGCTCATAAATATCTGTACCAGCAGAGATGACTCCCTGTTGCTGTCGCCACTGCTGAAACTCACCACCCACTTCCTCACCATGTTCCCAACCACTGTTTGTCTCCAGTTGGCTGAACATTTTCAGCAATCATCAGTTAATTTCAATGGGTGTCATTTTTTTTTCCACATGGAGAAATTCAGTGACGCATCTTCACAACATACACACTACCATGTCAGACATCATTTTGTCAGACTGCCCCTCTG
Organism: Coturnix japonica; assembly: GCF_054131305.1. Classification (NCBI taxonomy): domain Eukaryota; kingdom Metazoa; phylum Chordata; class Aves; order Galliformes; family Phasianidae; genus Coturnix; species Coturnix japonica. The sequence continues at coordinate 6,732,327 of NC_140664.1, read as the reverse complement.
CAGCAATCAGAGGCAAATAAAATATAATAGCATACTGGCAGGAAGGTTCAGCCTCTACTACCATCCCACCAACATCCTTCTCTGATTTTGTGAGCCAACATAATAAAACAGGAGACATCACTTTGTAGCAGCCCTCTTCCTTAATGCCACCGTTTATTTGCCATGATGTGGGCTGGCTGTTGCAATGCCCTCAGACTTGAAGACCTCAGTCTACTACAAAGTGATATAAACCTCTTCAACAGTTTCAACGGAGATGAAACTCATCTGTAACCTGGAAATGAGAGTCCCTCTAAACTGCCAGACCAACATGAAATGAGAATGAAGAAAATCACTGACTTTCTCTGTTTCCCTTTTGGAAACCATATCTGGATGTAAGCTTAGCAACTAGATTTTGTACAGTATTAAGAAAGAGAAAGACATTAACATTTCTGCAGATCCATACCCTGAAGGATTACAAGTTATTAAAATGCCATTCTATGTGGAACATTTGGAAGGGATTGGAAGACTCCTAAATGTATTCTCTTAAGAAACAAAATGTCTTATTTTATAAAGTACTCCTGAAACAAACAAACAAACAACAACAAAATAACAAGCAAACAACCAAACAAAAAAAGAAAATAGTTTAAACTTCTCATCCCAAACCAGAATATTTGAAAGAATAATTGATTTTTCAAAAAAAAAGTTGGACTTTTACTTTTACCAGATTTTCCTTTAAAATGCTGTACAGCTACATGTGTTTTATAGTCAGTATCTCTCACTCATTTGTGTTTGCAGAAGGGTTATTTGTAATTGGAAGCAGCTCTTGTAAATCGCCTCATCCAGCTCATCAAAAAAGCCCATTGCCACGAGCTGTTATGCTCCATAATACATTCATAGGGTGCTGTGTGTATTTCTGCTTTGTGGCAGCTCAGTACTTTCCCTTATTGTACGTAGAATAGCTCATTGGGCACCAGTGCTTTCCAGATGAAAAAACAGGCATATAAGCCATGAGCACAAGGATCTTTGTGTCACATGGGTGTGACTTCTTTGCTTCTAAATTAAGTCTCTCTCTGATTCACCTCACCAGGTGAAATCAATGCAGATAATGCCTGGGTGGGACACATTTTGTAACTCACTTGTGAAATGCTTAAATAGCATTCAGAGTTCCAGCATTTGGAGTTCAGACCATCTAAAGGTTAGTTCAAATTAGAAAGAAAAGACCTGATCTTAGAGCTGTGTACACTCCAATTACACCCCTGACTATTTTGCATTCTACAGTCATACATTAATGAGACATTTTTCTAGGTCAGTTACATGTTACCCAGCCCTGCTGATCTTCCTGGCCCAGTAATAAATACACTGAGTTGTCCCTCCCTTCGCTAATTTTAAACTCATTCATGTTTGTTTGTTTTTCCTCCCCACAAAAAAGAGAAGTATCAGCCTAAATGGCTCCTGCAACATTTGCTGAATTGCAAAGCACTGTGACACACATATTCCTGTTGAAGACCACCCCTTGTGCTTTCCTTTTATTTTCAGTAAGCCATACCTTCTTCCAAAGCCAGAATATCTCAAAATCACTAACCGCCAGATATGGTAGGAGGATATACTTCAGATAATAGTATAGCCAAATGATGTAAAGAAAATCAACTTAGTAGTTAATATCCTGATTGTTTGTTTTGCCAACACATCTTCTCTAGCACTGTGCTTTGCTGTACCTATAAAAATTTCTTGCCTCATCCTAAGTTTATTTTGACATCTCTTGGAAAGCTGATACCCTTAGTCTACCCTTCAGGGTGTGACCCAGTACCCCTAAGTCACTGGAAAGTTTAGTGGAGACAGACCCCTAAAGAAAATGTAAATAAATCAATATTCTATCTATCTTGTAGTTTTTTATTATTTTTCCTGAAACTTTCATAAGATCTGTGGGCAGATACAATGAAATGTATTGTATTGATATCTCTTGTAAATATTTTATCAGCTATGACAAAATACATTCACAGGTTCCTTCTGTCCATCTGTGGATCCAGAGAAAAGTTTCAGTCAATTAGACTGGAGTTGAGGTCTGTTTGAGGTAGAAATTCTGAATATGTATGTTGTTTAAATGTATGTATCTACTTGAGATCACAGAATCACAGAATGACCTGAGTTGGAAGGGACTTCAAGGATCATTCCAACCCCCCTGCCTGGCAGGGCCACCAAACATACACATTTACTAGATCAGGTTGCCCAGGGCCCCGTCCAACCTGGTCTTGAACACCTCCATGGACGGGGCATCCACAACCTCCCTGGGCAGCCTGTTCCTGGGCCTAACCACTCTCCTAGTAAAGAACTTCCCCCTAACATCCAACCTAAATCTTCCCTCCTTCAACCTGGATCCATGATATAGGTTTCTAAACTCTTGCTTTGGTTAATGGAGGTCTGAACTGAGTTTCAGTTGAGGCAGAGGCATCTTGTTCCATGACAGATGCCTTACCTGGCTTCCACTCACTCACTTATTCAGCTAGATCCTATGTATTGTCAGAACCATGAAGAAGTCTCAGAGGTCTTAAAGCACTTAGAGTAGCTGAAGGTAAGGTGAAATACCCTAAATATCCTAAAAGGACAACAGGTTATTATGTTTAAGAGAATGATTGCATTGTGTACTACAGGAGCTGTGTCTGGATGACATGCAATAGGACTCAACTAGTTAGTCACTGTTTCTCATCACATCTTAGGCAAGTGAGATGTCTTTTCTGTCACACTAGAAAGGCACAGATCTGCCATAGGTTCTTTTTCTAGTCTTCATGAGACTGGAAGTACTCTGTTTAGGCATGTAAAATAACCAGTGCTGAGAGCTGTGTGGGTTCCACATGGACATAGCATGCTATTGAATGGTTATGTTTAGGCAAATGAATCTGCCCTTCTGACTAAAATACCGTCATTCAGAACTGAATCTCATCACTTGGTGCTCTCTGAGTTTCAGAAGGCTAAAGTAGAAGGAAATTAATTCCTACTGCTGTGATAGATTCCTGCTCAGGAAATATTACCAAGTAGGGATCAAAACAGAAAAAGTGCTTTTGTGCTGGTTTCAAGGTGACTGCAGCTGGAATCCTTATTTGCATGCTAATTTATCTCAGATCACTCCTAACAGAGTAGCTTAGATCACTACTAAGACTGCTCAGGTACCAAAATTAGATGAGATGAACCCAGACTCACAGGTCTATTAAAAAGTCATGCTTACTTGAAGGGTATCCTCTTTACCACTCAGAAACATTGTGCATGCATTGTCTAATAAGTGTGTATCAGCACAGCAGAGCACAAGTACACTTTGCAGTGTAATACTGCTGAATAATTTCAATTGCATTTGTAAACAAGTATGTAAGGAAATGGTTTCCTGTCATTTGACCATGTTGGGTTTAAAATAGGACTTCAATCAAACAGGCTCCTGTAGGTGGCCTTCAAAAACTGCTCCATGAGCACATCCAGTAAAGGTAGACTCAGCTTTGGAAGTAATTGTATGATGGAAAAGATTCTGAAAAGATGAAGAGATTTGATCATGCTTTTTCTCTTCAGAAATACCTGACTATTTCAGTCTGTCTGGACCAAATATATATATATATATATTATATATATATATATAATATATATATATATATTTTGTACCTACAATAAAAACACTACCTGTCAGGAAAGACTTTGAATTACCTGCCAGAAAGAACAAAGAATGGAGGTCCAGCTACTTAAAGACAGTTCAAAAACTGGTCCAAAGAGGATCCGAGGATCCGAGGATCCTCTTAGTCAAGAAAGAAAGCAGTTATTTACGATGCTTGCTATTCTATTCTGGCGCACTTCATATGTACTGAGATCCTACATCTAATAAGAAAATGGCAAATTAATTTGAATATCATCCACCATCACATTTGTCATATTTGCAGAGCTCATTTAGGCTTATATTTAATAAATAAGTAAATAAATAAATAAATGTGGAGAGAGAAAGGAAAAAATAGATACAAAAGGACTGGTTCTAGAAAACTGACTAATTGAATTCTAAGTATTAAAAAAACCATATGTCTCCCTCTTTGGACATCTTGTAGAAATAATACATTTTATTTCTCCTGTGTGTTTTTGCAAGTGTTTTTTTGATGTTTATTACCATGTTGCCAGAGGACTTCAGAAGCTGAGGATAAGAATTATAGCCATCATATCTGAAGAGATCATGTTGATTGAAATAAAGACATGTATTACTTTGTCAAGAAAATAAATAAGATCTCAGATGTAATTTTCTAATTCAAGGGTTCAAACATATGCCAATTGATTTTCAGAATGATAAAATATCTTCCTTTAAACTCAAATGGTGCATTTCTGTTTTGTTATTGGTAAAGAAACCAAAATATCACTTAAATATCAATAAAACAATCGTCTTGTAAAAAAACACAAACAAACAAACAACAACAACAAAAAAAAACCAACAACAAAACTGCAAAATGAACAACAAAGAAAATCCTAGAGTATCTCCATGATATGACTTTATTTCCAGTTTTTATTTCCCCCCGAAGGATTACCCAGAAATATATGTAAGTGTTTTTATTACAAGCACACCCTAAGTATAAAAAGTAAATTTACTCCATTTGTCAGGAAAACTTCAGAAATCTTGAAATGTTTTATGCAGCGATAGAGGACAATTTCAAGGGTACTTTTGCAAGTGAATAAAACCATCAAATGTAACTCCTGAAGCTTTTATATCCTACACTAGGGAAGTCCACACCATAGGAATATGACTGTGAATCTGCAACCTGCTAATAAGAGCTGCTGACACTTTAAATTTCATAGAACCGTAGAATTGCTTGTGTTGGAAAAGACCTTAAAGATCATTGAGTCCAACCACAACCTAACCATACTACCCTAATTTTAACAACCCTCTGCTAAATCATGTCCCTGAGCACCACATTCAAATGGTTTTTAAACACATCCAGGGATGGTGACTCAACCAGCTCCCTCGGGAGCCTATTCCAGCGCTTAACAACCCCTTCTGACACAACTTAAGGCCATTTCCCTCATCGTGTCACCTGTCACAAAGAGAACAGACCAACCCCGCTCTTCACTGTAAGCACCTTTCAGATATTGGAAGAGAGCAATAAGATCCACCCTCAGCCAACCTTTCCACAGAATAAACGGCCCCAGTTCCTCCAGTCTCTCCTTATAGGGCATGTTCTCCAAGCCCTTCATGAGCCTTATTGCCCTTCTCTGGACCTCCTCCAGCATCTCCATGTTCTTTCTGTACTGAGGTGCCCAAAACTGAAAACAGTACTCAAGGTGAGGCCTCAACAATGCCAAGTACAGGGGCAGGATGACTTCCCTAGTCCTGCTCACCACACCATACCTGGTCCAAGCCAGGATGCCATTGGCCTTCTTGGCCACCTGGGCACACTGCTGGCTCATATTCAGCCGACTGTCCATCAGCACACCAAGGTCCCTTTCTGTCAATCAGCTTTCCATGGAATAGCTCACTGCCACACTGCCAGCTCTAAAAAATTTTCTTTCAAATTCTTCTAGTCTCAACAACACTGAGCAAACCACTATTTAACTGGCCTATCAAACTCAGAGTAAGCTACAGTAACTGATGCTACAAGGAAAGACCAATCAGGCATTGGTATGGGCTACCCAGAGAAGTGGTGATGTTCTTAGGGAAAGTTTAGTACTTATCAGGATGTGCAATGATTTTTCTACAGTATATTTTCCTTTAAAATGTTTTGGTTCAGAGGGATAAAAAAGTCATTGGAATATGTTGAAATACACAGTAAATCAAGGCATGGACTTGTGCTTCTGAGCTCAGGTTCAGTTTATTTTAAGAGACTAAAAGTTTAGATTCTCTTATAAGTGGTTGACTCACAACATGAAGAAGCCTACTGATACTCATTGACTTGGAAGATAATTTAGAGAACTAATTTTGGCCTGACATCTAATCTTAGTGATTGATGCTGCCTACCCATAGAAAGCATTTAATATATGACTTTAAGAATGCATGGAAGTTTCACAACTCTCCCACCTACCAACAAATACAGATTATCAAAGGATTAGAAAACATGTATAATTGCTCAGTGGAGCAAGTCTTTGGTTAATTTTTCCAGTTGGAAAATGTACAATCTTTAGAGCAACCATAGGAATTCATATGCATTTTATGAAAGAAAAATCTGTTTCAAAATGTCAATATAGCAATTCACAGCTGGGCACAATTTTATTTATCTTTATTTATTTATTCATTTGCTTTGTTCTAGTGAACTATAGCTTTGTTTCTTTTCTCACATAAGATAAGGAAGATACCTTGCAATAAAAATAGGTATTGGTTTTTTCAGTTAGAACTCTATGAAATAAGGGTAAAATTTTTATTGATTGAGAAAATACATCTTTAGAATAACTCCAGGTGAGAACTGCTGCACATATTTTTTTTTCAGTGACATTGTGAATCAGGCATCCAGAATCCCCTCGAACACTCATTTCTTTCAAACAAACTGTAAATTTGAATACTAGAATTTTTTTATGCTACAAAATCTTAGATGATTTTGTCATCCCTTCTCAAACCACCCACAACTTATCTCAGGATTGAGTTTAATAGGATAAGCAAAACTCTTCCCTCGCTGCAGCATTTTGAACTGCAATAAACTTGCAACACTGTTTACACAAGAATGGTGTTGGAGCTGCAGATGTCTTTACTAAGTCAGTAGTGATAATTAGAGGGCATATGTTACACCTCTGGAGCATGTGAGAACAGGGTAGTGGTTAGCTAACACTGCACCAAGACAAAAAGAAATCTTTCTTCCTTTTATGAACATTTTCCTCCAATCATTAATTTAACAATCTAATATCAATGTATTATGATACTCACAAGCTCAAACCTGATTGCCCTTCGATGCTCTATTTCATCACCACTGCATCCAATACTGTGCAATTTATGGGTATTCAGGTTGGAAAATCAATACAGACAATATATGTATATGTATGTATATATAAATCATAAATACTGATGGGAAGAGAAAGAAAAATGTATTTATACATACGTATATGTAAACATGTGCACTGACAAAGTTTTAATATCTAAAATTTTAGATTTTTAAAAAATACTTTGTCTTTTTAAAATGTCTGAATAAATAATCTTATCTCTGAACAGCAATACATACCACTTTTTAATAATTCTCAGCTAATGTTAAGTATAGCTCAAGGCATACGACCACACAAATACTTAACATCGGTAGCATATGGGTAGCTTATGGGTATCACTAAGCAGTAGCTTATGGGTATCATTAATTTCCCACTTACAGATTACAAAACACTGCATTACCTTTTGTGCCTCATCAAAACCATGAGCAATTGTTGCAACCATGTCTTGCTCCCAAAAGACAAAGCACATCACAGCTTTCATAGGCATCAGGGTAACAAAACAGAACAAAAGTGTTGAAGGAGAATGACACTGATCTCCGAATATCTGAAGAGCTCTTTATATGTAGGAAAGAAAAGCAACAGGAAAAGATGTTTTGTCTCCTTTGACCAGCTCGTTTATATCATCACCATCTTAGGCTCTGGTATAACTTAGCTGCATTTAATACAGACAAAATATCATCCATTAATGTGATTTCCGTAGGTTCATCTTGGTCCCATGGTGTTAATGGTATCTAGGAAATATTCCTATGGAATTTGCACAAAGCCTCCCAGACTGAAGTCCACCATACACACCCATAACCGAGTCAGTCTAGTGAATCTAATGGCCCAGTACATAAATTGTAAAAAACCTCAGTGCATAAGAAACCTTGAACAAAACATCCCATTATCTACTGACAAACATCATTTACAACAATGACCATGATTAGCCCTGCTCTTAGCTTCATCATGAGCTATTTCACATTGACAATAGCCACATGTATTTGTCAACTTAGATGTACGTTGCCAGAATCAGATGTACGCTACCAGCAAACGTTTTGCAAGTTTGGCTCCAACATATGGCCTCCATGCCGGACTGTGAAGTTAAGTAAAGCATAAATTCAGATTTTTAGTTAATTTCAAAACAGAAAAAAAAAGCACAACACGTGACACCTATGCCTTAAGATCAGTGTGACCACACAGGGGCTAAGAGAAGATTACAGCTGAGATTGCATGGTACGGACATGAGCTAGTCTGCGCCATATTCTTTCAGTAGGTGTTACCTAATAAACCAAAATAGACATAGCCTCGAGAAATAGATAGAACCTCCTTCTCTACACCTGAATAATTTTAGGGCTTCTTCTTACATCCTCCATACTTTTGCCAGTTTTCTCTTCTTTAATCCCCAGTGCAGACAGAAGGACAGCATTTCTCCTGGTCCCCCCATGATCCTGTATTGACACATTTAGCTTCCAACTCTGTGTATCCTCAGCACTTCTGAGTCAGGGGATTGTATAAAGTCTGCTTCTATTGCGTTCAGAGGAGCACACCTTGGAGAATGCTTTTATAAACAATCACACTGCACTGACAAAAAGATGGGATTGCTTGTGTACAGTGCCTTGCCGAAAGTAAGACCACCACCACTGACAAAAAACACAGTAATGTTAAAAAACCCAAACCCTAAAATGGCAAGAAGGTCAGCTGAAACTGGGAGAACTCTACTCGGGGAAATCTGTGGGAGTAAGCTCATGGCTTTTCCAGATCTACAAACTACCAGGGGAGAGAGCTCTGTGAATGAATCCTTCCTGATGTCTACCAGATGCTGTGGTGCCTGTTAGAAGATTAGCACACACTGAAGTAGGCTGAGGTTCACTGCTGCTAAGCCTCAGTACTTCAAAGAAGACCTTGGAGCTTCTCACAACAGAAGCTGGATTAAGAGAAAGTGTGCTACTCTGATTTTATGGCAGCTGACTTTCTAGCAATGCAAGCATTTCATGAATAAGTTCCTTCATGGAAGCATGACAAAGTTTTGTAGGCGCTGGGTTTTATAAATTGTGAGGGCTCAGTGGAAGAAGTTAAGGAAATCTGGGTGCTGCATTAGAAAGTCTTAGAAGAATTTCTTACCACTCACTTGCAGCGCTCATCCCAGCCAGACAGCATGGAAGTTAACGTCAGTTTAATCTTCCTTATTCCCCTTATTCCTTTTCCTCTGAGAACTGTTTGCCTGCTTCCCGTAGGTGCAGTTAACAGTGAAGACTGGTAAATAGAAGCTGGTTATTTCCAATGCATGCCTGAAAGGAACATCAAAATACATATCTCACTGGGTTGTTTTTTTCCCCTCTTTTTTACTCTTCTGTGTGCATGGAGGGGAAGGGAGTTTGTTTTTAATTCATTGGACTGTATCACCTTTCTGTTTATCTTGTATTTGGTTGCCTTTTCTTTGGCTGCCTGGAGAGTAGGGCTGAATAAGTTTGCCAGGAGGAAGAAGAAACTTCAGAAGTGAATTTCGACAAAATTTATCTTTAAAGGTAGGTTACCATTGTGTGTTTGGATATTTTGTTTACTGAGCTATACATAAAACTCTATGAGAAACGATTTACCTTTTGCAATGTGTGCACTGTAGCCACAAACGTACCTACACTGTTTCCCTCAGCACTATTTTATCCGTCATCACTTCCTCCTGTTTGTTAATTCAGTAAACAGAGTAATTGTTCACCTGAGTACTTAGACTGATTCTGAGTATCTTGCAACTCAGGCTGGTTTTACCTGCATGCTCCCCTGCGAAATAATTCAATTCTATTATCTCTCCTCTTTTCTCTCTAAAAGGGAAAAGAAAGTCCACCCCACCAGAGCATACTGCAACAACTGGTATCTTTCTTGACCTATGAGGGAATCTAATGAGCTCGATTAAATTAGCTAACTAACTTCTGGAAGGCTAAAATTACGTGAGATGAATCCTGTCCACTGTCACTTACATAAACTTATACAGGACGACTCTAATAAACTCAGATTTCCTGTGTTGTAGGTTAATGAGTTAGTCACTAAATTACATTCATTCTTTGCTTAGCCTTGACCTTAGCTAACTTCTCTCATGATTAGCACATTGTAAATATTAAGCGTTAGCAATACCTTTTACCTTCTTTCATATTGAAAGATCCTAAAGGACTTTTAAAACGCAGCTGACAGACACTAAAAGCTGAGATAACCAAGCCTATCCATACCCAGAGCTCTACTCTGTACTTCACAACATGGCAAGGCACATTTCTGCTTTCATAGGGTCACAGGTTGGAATGGACCTCAGGATGTCTCTGGTCCCAGCAGCTGCTCAAACCATGGTCAGCTATGGGTTTAGACAGGTTTGCTCAGGGATTTATACAGCTTATCCTTGAAAACCTTCAGGGCTGGAAAATTCATTATTTATTTTAGAATCAGAGATGTCTTAGATTTGGAAGGGACTTTAAAGGCCATCCAGTCCAACTTCTTTGAAATGAACAGGGTATGCACAGCTAGATCAGGTTGCTCAGGGCCTGATCCAGACTCAACTTGAAAGTCTCCAGGGATGGAACATCCACCACAGCTCTGGGCAGCCTGTTCCAGTGCCTCACTTCCCTCACTTTTTCCTTATACCCAGCCTAAATCTACCCTCTTTAAGCTTAACATTTACCCTTGTTTTGTCACCACAGACCCTGCTAAAGATTCTGCCTTTTGTATATTTCAACTAGTAAAATTCACTGTTCAGAGACAAAATAGACACCTCAAAAGCAACAAAGCTGTTTTCAGAAAAAAACACAATAAACAGAGACCTGTGTTCTCTGTTCCCTAAATTCACCATAGTCCAATGCTCCCATCTCCAGTCCCATTTCCATGGCTAACTAGAGGTGGTCTCATCCATACTGTGGCAAATAGAGCCTTAGGGGTGTGTGTTGACTCTGCTTACTCATAGCTCAGTGAACTACTTTCAGGCACTACGGGTAATACCTGAGTCATTTGCTTCTGTCTTTGTGAGCCTTAATTCAGATCTTTTTATTCTACTCAGCTTCCAATTTCTGCACAACTTTAGGAACATAATATCTTTCTGAACTTCAGCTTTGTTGAAAATTTGGTTGAAATTGGCTAGTAGGTTCAAGAGTCAGAAAGTGAGAAACCAATAGAGCCCACAGAAATACATAAAGTTCCATTTCTTTAGGAAACAAGTCTGAAAAGGCATATATTGTGTGATTTCTGTACAAGACTCCAGAACCTTGGAGCTGAGATAATGTAGAAAGAATCTTTCCTCCAACCAAACAGACATTCAAATTTTTGTCATTAAATTGGCATTATTTCCATTGCAAATGTGCTTCTCAGTGGCATGGAAGTTACATCAGTTTCCACTGTTACGTGAGGACATTAATCCTGCTTTAAATGCATGTAGACTTCTTAATCCCGCATCCCCAGAGTGCTTATAATAATTAAGCATGCTACGTAGTGCTCCAATGAGCAAAGTATGATTTGTGGTGAGAGGTAATATCTTTTGTGAGACTGATAGATTTAGGGGATATATCAAATAGGCTTTCAGGCACATAATCCTTTTTTTTTCTCAGGTTATTCACATAGTTTGACAATGGCTGCATCTCACATCTTTTCAAAATACCTGCCATAGAGTGAGCAATGTGCTAGAACTGTAATGAAACTGGGAGTCATGCATATAGAATGCGAATCAGTCATCAGGGCAGTTTTCATCAGATAACACATGGAATGTAGAATATGTGTGTGTGTTTTTTCCCAACACGCTAACACAAAATTAAGGACCCTAATTAATACCCTTATCCCTTCTGATTGTTCAAGACTGTTATATGGAAAAGTAGGAAGGAAGGGAAGACTGAAAACAATGCAGCATTAAATGGCAGAAATCCCAATAAGGTTAGCTATGGTTTTTTCCAGGCTTCCCACTGCTCTGATGATTTAAAGGTAACTATTGTAGACAGTATAAAATTGCAGACAATATGTAAGAAGCTCGAGTTGGAAATTATAGGCCCGCTGAAAGTAGTTAATCTGTTTAAAAAGAAGCCGCAGGCATTCCAGTTGCATTGGTCAGAACTGTACTGCAAAGAAAAAAGGAGGGTAAGAATAATGCAATCATTCAATTTTAGAGATAAAATGAAAAACTTTGGAAATTAAGATTATTAAAAGTAACCAAACATTTGTAAATGTTTTAACTGCTTTTCAAACATACAGTGTTAATTTTGCTTGCCATCTTTTTATCTGTAGGAAACAAGAAATATCTTAAGCGGCCTAAATTTCAAATACCAGTATTGAACACGTAAGTAAGATTATTAAAGAAGGTCAATTGAAAACATGTCAGTATCTCTCTAATTAAAATTCAGAGGTGAGAAATAGCACAATAAGTTATTTTTCATTTTTCTAAGTGAAATATTTTGTGAAAATTATTCGCAGTCAGCCCTAGGGATTCATTAGTTAAACACCACTTCTTTCTGGTTGATGTGATGACTGAAGGCAGCCAGTTCCAATGTCAGAGGCTCTATTTTATGCACTTGAATCAAGCTGCTTCCCAGAGAGAAAAAACTACACTTTTCTAAGTGTAGGATGTCATCTGGGTTCAACAACCTGCAGAAAATACGTTGTTTCCCCTGAAATTATTGGATGCATCTTGGCAGATACTTAGGCAATGGGTGACAAAGTATGTCTTCACAATGTGACCCTGTGTCATAAAAGCATGAGTTGCTTTTATGGCACGTAACCAATGGTCCAAAATGTCTGCATTCACAGCAACTGAAGAAGAGAAAGTAACTGCTTTGCTAATTAAAGTGTTCTATCTCTTACCTGTGCTAATGAAAGTGTCTTGTCTCTCACTTGTGCCTGTATACACAGTCCTGTCCTCATATTTCATTTTTATCCCCTGATCTGATCTCCAACTCACCTTACTGTTCTTAGAAACTTGTGACCCTTAATGATTGTTTAGGGTGATATGCAGAAAGAAGAGCAATGACAAGAACAGAGAAGGTAAGTCAGTAGGAGGAAGGGACAAATGGGATTTCCAACTCTGTAGGTGCCCCATCCCTCGAAGTGTCCAAGTACAGGTTGGATAAGGTACTGAGCTGCCTGATCTGATGAGTAGTAAACCTGCCCACAGCAGGGGGTTGGGTCTGGATGACCTTTAAGGACCCTTCCAATGCAAAACATTCTATCATACTGTGGTGTCTTCTTTGTGGCCATGCCAGCTGAAGAAGCTCATGGAAATACAGTGCCGTTTCTAGGCAAGTGCTGTGACTCTGAACTCACAAAGGCAATTACCAAGCTATTCTTGTGTTTGTGTTATAAGTTAGTAAGCACAAATCAGCATCCAGCTTCCTGATGCTCAGCACACTCCTGGCTCCTCCATTGCACAGTTGCCTGCAATTCCTGAAAGAGGCTTTTTGCTCTCCTACTGTTGAACAAGGGCTTGTAGGACTAAGTGCTGCCTTTATACAGTGAATGCTATGTAGAGGTCAGTGCATACGTCTAACAGTGCTTACATTCAAATAAAACACTGTGCTGACAGAAGCCAACCCATGAACTGGACTCCACTCCACATGAACTGATTCCTGGTGGCGGTTAGTTTCTGTATTAGGACTGGCTGTTTGATTCTTCTCTCTTTTCTCATAATGCAGGTCAGACTCTCCTGCTTTCCCAAGCTGTGCTGTTTTGCTCTCCAAGAAATAAGCACAAAATACAGAGATCCAGACTCAGCTTTAAGGCACTGGTGCACTGCTGTATGCCACAGCCTACAAATCCAAACTAACTCAACATTCATAAGTGTCAGATCTGTGCCAACATCTAGGTCTGATTTTACTGATGAACATCAGAGAAGATCCTAAATGCAATATCTAAATGCCACTTAAATGCAGCAATTTGTCTTGCTATAGCAACTAACTCATAGCTCTATCAGGATTTTGAACTTGGCAAAGGCACCTAAATCACTTTCTCGCTTATGAAATATTTATCTTGCTAAATGAGAATGATCTCTTCTGGCCTTGCTTTCTGAAAGATGTTATTAAGATGTGCCAGCTCCAGGAAGAGAGTAAGCAGGGTGTTAGCAGTTGGCAAGAGAGGTGCCTGCCTGTCTCATTTGTTATGAACAGTTTGTGACACGGTGTTGTATGAATAGTCTCATTTTACAGTATGTCACAGAATGGTTTGGATTTTACCGTGAGAAAGAAGTTATTCTATGTCCCTTGGGAATTGACTGGTATGGTTTCTTGTTACAAAAATAAGAGGTCTCTGCTGACAAATCTCCTCATCTAGACGGCTATACAGTTTACAGCTGAGTGAATGGAAAGAAAGAGCCATGCATGCTACAGTGATAGAGAAACTTAATAGGTGGGTGGAGAGCAAAATGCTTGTAGTAAAAAGAGGATAAATTTCTCAGCACTTCTTTAACATTGTGGAGCGATTTTCTGTATTATTCAAATACCCACAAGGTGTGCATATATATTCTTCTTTACACTGACAGCTTCAGAGAAATATAACCTTCCTTTATAAGCTTACATACCTTGTCACAGCAATTTGAAATTTTAATAGAAAAAAATTCCAGACTTACAATGGAAGATTGTTTGCTATTGCAGTGAACTCCAGGCCATAAAATTCCTGTGTGTTACACAAGTTTCACAGCATAGCTTTTCAGATCTCTCTCTTTTTTTTCTTTGCTTCTTTAGTTACTGAGCTGCCACATTTTTCAGATATGTTTGTAGTCTGAAAAGATGTATTATAAAAAGACATAAGTAATTCCACATGGCTGAATAATGGTAAAGGGAGTTCACTACATTTAAAAATGAAATGAGCAATTTTATACATTAAAAGTTGAAAACTCAGTGTGATGTTTGAAAGCCAAACTACACTTTTTCCTCTTCAAATGAAGAGGATCGGAGAAACCTTCTACCCATGTTTACGGTTCTTACTTCTGGAAGTAACAGAGACTACAGAGAGTCTCTGGGAAACACTTCCAAAGAAGAGGACTTAAGTACTCACACAAACTGATTTAAGAGGGAGCCTCCATCACTGTAAGGTTTTATAAATGGAGCAGTCAAATTTTTCTTGTATGGCACCTTTTTTCTGAGATGTGGTAATTAATAATACAAACCCTCCAGCCATAGTAAAGATTGTTCCATAAGAAAATCCCACACAAATCCAAAACCACACCCAAGGTTACAGCTGTGTCTTTATCATCAGTTTTCAGTTTTCTTTTGTTTGACTAACTGCCAAGTAGTCACTTCTTGTCTTGAATCAGCAATGTGTTTTTCGGTATCTCTCCATCTTATTCTACATGATTCTCCTCATAAAAAAAAAACTGTTATTCCCCAGCTGTGCTTTGATTTCTGTTACACACTTGAAGAAATAGCAGCCTGTATTTTGTACTTCAACACTGTTATAAACTGAATTGGTCACACTAAGAACGAATCTGTCCAATAGAGTAATGTTATAAGTGGAAGAATGTGAGTGAAGTAAGAGTTTTATAGGAACTTGCTTAGTAAAACAACACCTGTCCAGTAGTACACACCAAATCCCTTGAGTAAAACACCCACTGAATTTCATGCTAGGTGACTTAAAGATAATTCATAGGGCATAGGAGTGATGCTGAGGAGGGCACAGATGTCATCTTCGATCACTGACCACCAGAATGCTGTGAGCTATAAGAGACACTGCCTTACAACTACATCTTTGCATTACACTCACCTCAAGAGTCTACTCATTCCTACTAGGACTATACTGGATGAAAATTCAGGCCTGAAGCCCCTGCTCTAGTCCCCGTAATCCTTAACTTTTGTATTTTCTCCCTTCCATAATTTTGTCCCACAGGGCAAAGTATTTCTCATATGGTTTTCAATTTTGTATACCTTAGTCACAGTCATAACAAAACAAAGGGGGAATTCAGGGTCACCTCAAAGGGTTTGTTAGCCAGCTCCTATGGAAAGCAGTTAGAAATAGTAATGTTATTCCACTTTCTTACTATAGTTTTGACAGTCGAGACATTTTCTGTCTTTCCTGGCCCTCGTTTTGCCACTCTCTGAAATTGTCATAAATTCAGTCAACGATGGTGCATCCAGACATGAGTAGTAGGAAGATAAAGATTTTGAGCACACAGTAAATTGCTCACATTTTTATGGTTTGTGTAGAAGTTTAGCCAGTATTCCCAACTAAAGTGCTATGACTTACTCTTTTCCAGTGCATTGGCCTAAAATTTCCTAATAGAGGGAAAAACAATTAAAATTTTAAAGAGTTTATTGCTCCTGTTGTGAAATATTACTCTTGTATGAAAAATGTTCCTGGCTATAAGTGTAATTTCCTTACTTACAAAAAAAAAAAAAAAAAAAAGAGAAAACTGGAGCTAATGTTATTATACCATCACTTCAACCTGAGAACTTTGTGTGGCATTTATAAAGTTGTGTAGATGGTTTCAGTGGTACAGCCATCATCTTTCTGTTGCAAGGGATGGACATGCTCAGACAATTCCTTGGCACCTACTGCGTGGTGCAAAATATTTGGCCAGTAAAGATCAATCCAGTGCAAGAAATGATGTCAGGAAATAAGTAATGTCTAATCATAAGGAAGGCATTTTCAAGCAGTTTTTTTATAACCTCATTGCCAGGAATGGGCACTTTGGGTTCCTCCCCTCTGCCCTCCATCAAAGGATTTATATTATTTATTTTCTAAAACTAAAAGTTCAAGACCATTAAGGCACCACAGTTCATCTTTAAGATGAATTGCAAGCCAGCTGTGCAGTATTTCACATTAATGATGCGGTGCATACTGAACAGCATGCACTGAAGAAGGATGCCATTTCTCTCTCTGCTAAACACAGCAAAATAGTGCAGTCTAGAATGAAATTAACATTGATGGGAAAGTTACAGATGTCTTAACTATTAGTTACAAATAACTTTAATCAAGAAATGTAAACACTTTCAGGTTGCAAATGAGTTCTGTACAAATCACAGCTTGAAGGAAATTCAGCTCTTTGACCTCAAGCATAAGAAGAACATAGAGCTATTGGAGAAGTTAGTTCTAGAGCAATGCAACGAAGAAGATCAGAGGGCTGAAGCACCTCTCTTGTGAGAACAGATTGAGAGTTGGGTTTGTTCAGCATGGAGAATTCTCCAGAGAGACCTACTACATAGCTTGGGAGGAACTCTTTATCAAAGGGTGTGGTAACAGGACACAGGAGGTAATGGCTTTAAACTGAAATATGGTAGATGGTAGAATATACATTAGGAACAAAATCTTTATTCAGATGGCAATGAGGCACAGGCATAGGCTGCCCAGAGAACCTGTGGCTGGATGGGGCCCTGGGCAGCCCTATCTGATGGGTGGCAACACTCCCCACAGCAGGAAGTTGGTACTGGTTGGGAGTTTAAGCGCCCTTCCAACCCAATCCATCCTATGACTCTATGAAATCATTTTTTTGCTCATTAATCATATTTCAAATTTAAGAGCCATCTGTATACGCTTATCCACTGAACATTTAACAAGTTATTTGAATTTTTCAGCAGACTACATATATCACTAGGTAGTTTCCTTTTCCTGGAAAAGACAATTGTTATGTTAGAAATTAATTCAGCCTTTAATTAGTTTTCTATCTGGGATAATAATGTGCATCCAGTGTGAGTTATTACATCATGCGTAATAATTGAAATCTGGCTTTCAAATGATCAGTATTTAATAGCTTTTAGGCTAATTAATGAGAGCTTGGTAAAAGACTGTTTCTCACCCTGTATCTAGCAGGAAGTGGAACAAAACAGGCTGATGTCAAGATAAGACTTCTGCTTATTCTGTCCAATAAAAAAGAATATAGAAAAATAATATAAAAAGAAGCCAAGAACCTGAACAAGACTTTGAAATAAAATTAGAGAAGTCTCTTCCTGTTTAAAAATATTTAGATAATTCAAAAAATTGCACTGTTTTTTCTATTTTTCTTTCTGAACTGAACTATTACTTTAATCAGAAAATACATCTGTAAAGCCTTGAGCACACATGGAATGGATAGAAGGTCATATAATAATAGTGTGTCTGTAGATTATTCTATAGAATATGAGGAAGTATAAGTTCTGTGAATTTATCAGTCCACAAGTCAATAGAAAGATGAGGAAGTAAATTTCCTGTTACGTGTCCCATGTGCATGGATTTATGCTTTTTGAAGTTCAGTGAGAGCTGAGATGTAGCGGCCTGCTAAGAACAGTATGATTCCCAAATATTTATTTTAAGGGTAGTAAAAGGCAAAGGAGTTATTTCTGGCTTTGCAATAAAATTGCTTGTTAGTGTTTTTAATGTAGTATATCAGGGCAGGTAGAAAACCAGGCAGTTGAGAATTCTTTCCTATTATTAACATCAACTTCTTCCTGTTTTCTAATAGTTTTGGCCCGCCAGTGGCAATATTCTCCCAGAATATAGTGAGAATTTCCCTGTCAATTTCTAATGTATAAATAATTTTTTAAAGCATAAGTGTTAACTGTTACTTGGTCAGAAAACAGCCAGCCCTCACAAGGAGGACTGATTTATGAAGCTGCCAATACGCAGTTGAGTTTCCAGCACTGTCTATCCAGACTGCACTGTTGATAACAAAGAATTGAACTACGGCTGTTTCATTCTCTAATAAACATAACTCTAGGCTGTGTGAGACTTTATCCCAATGGCTTTCTCCCTCCAGTATACTTTCAGAGATTTCCACCTCATGATAAAAAGACAGAAGCATGGTGTATCTTCTAGCCCTACTCTAAGTGGGATGCTCTGAAGGCAAAGCTTCTCCCCACAAAAATCTTCAGCCCTTGGAAGCTGAAGAAGCTTTTTCCTGTATGGAGTGCTTTAGAATGTAGCAAGTTAAAACATCTTTAAAGAAAAATAAGAAAATGTTTTCTTCAGAGAGGACTGCAGAGGAATATAAAATAGCTCATGATTGCTAGATTGCATTAAAAATGTAGCTAAAACCAAATTATTGTTTCTCTGCAAGTTATGCAAATCCTCTGGTGCCTGCACTGATTTGCTGCTTTCATCACACTGCTTTACCCTTAATAGGTTTGCTTTTGTGTGATCAGATCTCATTGCCTTTTCATTTGACTTCATTTGCTAAGGTTCTGGGAAGCCCATGGGCTGTTCCCTAGCAGCTATCATGTAGTCATTTGCAGTGGTCCACAACCCTCCTTGCCATGTCTCTGACTGCACTCCCCTATACATCAGTCCTCTTAACTCTTCTTACTTGGAACATACAAAAACATACACAAAACACTTATGCTAAATCAGAAAAAGGATTTAGAACCCTTTTCTCAACATTACTGAGCTACAAAAAGAAGCATCTCAACTTCATCAGGTTGACTGAAGTGAACACCTTATTGAAATGAGGGAGAGATTTAACTCCTGTGAAGTCCATCAGCTTTCTTCTAGGATGCACCAGGAAAACACTCACAAATGTATTGCTGATTTTAATGTATGCATATATTATTCAGAAATCTTTAAACTTTCTTTGAAATGCACTTGCACAGCCTTCGCTTCTCACTGGGATACATGAGGAGCAGAGACCTTCAAAGGGCATCTGAGCCTGTGCCAAAGACACAACTGAACAAGCACTGTTCAGAGCTGAGTCCAAGCATGACTGCCCGCTTATCATCTGGGGAGCTGTCATTCTCCACCAACATAGTTGGCTGTAAACTTCTTCTGACAGTTTTAATATCTCCAAGGGATGTCTTAATTGGATGGTCTCTCCATATCTCCTGTTGACTTTTCTGAAGGGCATCACGCTTCTGTCTGTTTTTCGTGGGATGTGAATCTCAAAAGTAGATAATGGAGGGAGAAAACTGCTGAGATAAAGAGAACACGAAGATTCTTTACTAGACAATTAGTTTCTTCAGTTAAAAAAAAAACAAAACGGATAAGTGACAGGAACAAGCCCCACTGAAAACAGAAAAACAGTCTTCAGACAACTGAGAAGTAAACTGATATAAATCCAATTTATAGTTCACCTTCTTCCCATCTTCTCTGGACTTTTATTGGTTATGCACTGGGGATGTAGACAACATTCAATAAGTAGGTGGTGAAGCAGAGAAGATATCAAAGAGTTGTTCTGAAGGACAAAGCAAGAGGCAGGTGTCACATATGTGAAGGTTTGGGTGATTTGGAGAAGCTGTGACAGAGTGAAGTAAGTTTCAGTAACCAGAATAGAGATGCATAGAACCCATATAAAATAAATATAATAGAGTCTAAAGAACAACTTACTCACCCCTCAGGGAACCAAAGATTCACCAAGGGAGCATACTCCACTGAAAAAGACACAGATAAATATTTGAATTCTTCATAGGCTGCAATTAGCTGTTTAAGAAATGGCAATGATTATATCCCATCTCTCTCATCCTTTTTCTGTTTCATTTTTGATGTCACATACTGTCAGTTCTTGTTTCTCCTAGGAAGCCCAAGAAGGGCTGTTCTTGTAGAATGTCTTAGGCTGGAAGGGACCTTAAAGAGCATTTAGTTCCAGCATCATTGTTATAGACAGAGCTGCCAAACATTAAATCAGGCACTGGATCAGGCTGTTCAGTGCCCATCCAACCTGGCCTTGAACTCCCTCTAGGCAGCCTATGTCAGTGCCTTACCATTTTCTGAGTAAAGAAATTCCCCCTAACATCTAACCTAATTTTTTTCCTATTTTGGTTTAAAGTCATTCCACATCACCCTATCACTACGTGCCCATGTGAAAAGTTAGTATACCTCCTGCTTACAAGCTCTTTTCAGGCACTGGAAGGCTACAGTGATGTCTCCCCAGAGCCTTCTCCAAGCTAAGCAAGCACAGCTCTCCCAGCCTTTCTTCATAAGAGAGGTGCTCCAGCCCTCTGATCATCCTTATGGCCCTGGTCTGGGCCTACTCCAACATCTCCACATCTTTCTTGTGCTGGGGACCCAGACCTGGACACAGTACTCCAGATGGGGCCTCACAAGGAGAAAGAAGAGTGGGATCATCCCCACACTCTCCATGTTGGCCACCCTGGTGTTGATGCAACCCAGGGTACTGTTGGCCTTCCAGGCTACAAGTGCATGCTGACTTGCCGACAAGTTGGCTCATGTCCGGCTTTCTGTCCATCAGTATGCTCAAGTACTTCTCCTCAGGGCTGCTCTGAAGGAATTCTTCTCCCAGCTTGTACTCATATTGGGGATTGCCTCAACCCAAGTGCAATACCTGCCACCATGTTCTTTCTGGCTGTTGTAATACAGTTGATGGAATGAGCCTTTAAATCTCTTACTTAAGTATGCTGCAATCCCTTGGAGACAGTCCACAAATTTTAGAGGGTGTTGGAAGTTAATCCCTTAGAAGACAATCCAAAGTAGTAAAAAATGCTATGCTGATTTGTGTGGGAAAAGATTGTCCAGCAGGATGAGACTTATTTGGTTAAATCATCAGAACTCTGCATACTACAGCAGTCCATAGTGAATGAGATAGTTGTAGGAAACAAGAAGAGGGAACTACGACCCTGCTTGCCTTGCCAACAATAATCATAGATGAGGCTTTCCAATCTGATTTTCATGATACCTTGGGCCAAATCCTGCAACCCTTGCTTCATCAGCTTTCAGAGAGACCTCTTGCTGAACTTGGAGGAAGCTCTAAATAGGAAAATGCAAGGTCACCGGGGAGATCAAATCGCCTTTTTTAACCACATTTTCATACTGAAATTGACTCCACACATTCCTTATGTGACAGATGGCTTTTGGCACTAGTGTCAGCACACAGCAGGCAAGACAGCTGGAAAATTGCATGGAACATTCCTGTCTTACTCAGTCTTTTGTGCATAGGAGATGTACTGTTATGCATCTACTACAGACACCTGTACCAAAGTGAGGAGAGAGGGCCCTGGGTACTGGCTGTAAGATTCAATCTTTTTTTTCTTCTGAGTTTTGTGTAGATATCACAAAACTGTACAGACAGCAAATTTTGTTATTCTCATCTGTCTTATATTTCATTATCTCTTTAAAATTTTTAATTTGAGTGCTCTAATAAAATAATCAATGTTATTCTGCTGGGTAGGCAAACACTACAGATATCAAAATGTAATACAGAGGCAAATACTCAGGATCATCAAGACACCCCGTATCCATAGTGATTCATTTATAATGCATTAAAGTTTTAGTGCTTTAGGCTAGTCTAAGTGTTCAAACACATTAGGATGAGCGCATCAGCTAACTCCATCTTGGGAACAGAGAGAGATTTTAGAAAGTAATGTGTTCAGGGAGTTTAAAAAGCAAAATATGTTGTCATGAACGGTTTTAACAGGTGAATTGAGATTCAGGCATCCTAGAGGCAAAGCTAATTTAGTCTTCCAGCCATTCTGCCATATTTACTGTTTGATTTTCTGAGGGGAGGAGGAGAAAGAAGAATTCTGGGGGGGAATGCTTTTTGCTAAATCTACTATTTTTACATTTTCATACATGCAAATAAATATTTCACTTGTATTTCCTGAGGGGGAAAAACAAAAAAAAATGTTTTGTAGTACATTCTACTCCCTTCTTTTAGTGGTGATGTTTATTAACATGCTTAGAACCCCGATGAACCCAAACAAATTTACTGGTGTCTGACAAGCCCAGCTCACTAAAACAGGTTAAAGCCATCTCTGCTTAGCTCATGTTTCAACTTTGCCTGCCCCTTAGCCCATTCTGTCAAAGAGATAGCAATAAATGCTTGGAAAAGAGAACTAGATTCATTTCAATCCTTAAATGTAATAAATGCAGTACAAGCCAACTCAGTTCATTTTCTTTACACAATGTAAAGCAGAAAGAAAAAAAAGAAAAAAGAAAAAAAAAAAAACAACTTAATATTGAATAGACTACCTTAATCTAACAGCATTTACTGAGGAAAACTGCACACAGAGCTGCAGATCCCTAATGCATATGAAAAGTCACATACATTTATCTCTTCTAAATGATGTTGAAAAGCCTTTGCTGGGTGCAATGAATTCCACATTTTCTCTCCTGTAGGATTTCCTGCCAGATGTGTAAGGAAATGAATATTAAAGACAGCCAAAAAAGTCCCAGAATGTTAGTCTTGACTTGGCTGTCTTCAAAGATAGAGGGGAGTAAAGGTAGAAAAGAGAATAACAGTGAATGGACAATAGACACTATGATCTCCATTTTCCTTTTTTTTCCTCTGCATATCCTCATGGGGAGAGCTTTTAGTGAATGCTCACCCACAAAAACAGTCCATATTTTATGCCCTGTTCTATTGTAAAACAAATGAAACAGATAATAAAATACCAACATCATTTAACTAAATAGCATATTAGGCTTCCTATCTTTAGCATGGATAATTTAATTACTAATACATAGCAAAATTAAGTAATTACTATGGTCATGGTTGCGTTCTAATCTGGGAAACCAAAACAGTACCCCAAATAAATCATCCTGAGACTATCAAAGATTTAAAACTTGTGTTATACTTTTTCTTCTAACTGTTGTAACCAGTATTACACTACTTCCTCTTACAGGAAAAAAAAAAACAAAAAAAAAAAAACAAAACCCAAAAACTAAATAATAAAATAAATATAGAAGCTGTGGTGTTTAACCAGAGATTCCATTATCTTCAGTCAAGATAGTATTTCTACTGCAGGACAAATATAATAACAATTTCTGCCCAACCTCATGTTCCTGTTTCAGCTATGTAGCATGAATAACATATTTTATCTGCAGAGCTGATTTCTTTCCAGAATTCTATGCTATTTTTTTTTATTCTTACATTTGCAGTTGAGCTGAGCAGAGATCTGATACCAAGGTAAAATTCAGGAGGAAGCAAAGGGCACTCTTAAAGCCTTTTATAACCTCTTTTACATATCATCGTGGGAAGAAAGAAATTTCTCTCCTGTGGGCACTGCCACTTTTGAGATATGTTATTGTGCCCTACTCATTGATAAAACACTTTGCTAACTCACCTTATTAACAGTTTTAGTGGATTAATAGCACCTGTGCATTAGAGGTGGAATTAATCTTTCGCCTCTGTGGCAGGGATTTCTCAGAATATCTTTTCTGCTCTAAGCTATTTTTCTGAGGGTTCCTTTCAGTTTTTTGGGGGGCAAATATCTCTTTCAAACAGATCAAGTATCTTTATCCTCTCCATAACTATTTTTAAATTTGCTTCTTTACAATTTTACACAAATAGCCCTTGAAAATGGTTTTTCTTTTCTTTTGTTTTCTTTTCTTTTCTTTTTGTATCAGCTTTCTTCTGTTACTACCTGTGACCAAGAAAAGCTACCTGGTTAATATCCATGTTTACTCTTGAAGCAGTTGCATGAGTAAACTTTGGTAGTATTGTGTGATCATGCAGTGAGTGCATAAACTTATTACATTCAGTTAAATAATGAAATATAAAGATATATAACACTTTCAATGGCACAACTCAGAAAAGCCTAGTTCTTAAAGATCACCAAATTTCCCAACTCTGCGAAGATACAACATGATGAAGGAAATCACTGTTTTACTGAATGAAAGCTTCCTCACAATGTAAAGTATAAAGGCTTAAAAGTTTTGAAAGCAGATTATTTTTAAGAAGGCTTTTATGTGTTTACACTGCTCCGAAAAATGAGCCTGCGCTGGGATCTCTGCTTCTGCTTGGTTTCTTCCAGACTCAGATCTCCTGAGCCAGCTGCATATTGCAGCACAGACTGCACTGCTGGTAATAAGGAGATGAAGAAAAAGAAAAAAGTTTTATGATTTCTTTTTCAAAGCTAGTGATAAGATCCATTATGCAGAAGTCCCTGTGAAGCATCCTGAGTAAAGAGTCCCTACACATCTTAATATCCTTAGCTAGAATTTTTCCAAAACAATTTTTCCCCACCCTAGAAATGAGATCATATATGTGCTATCTTCTGTCTCTCTGTGAAATTTGCCTTGCTATTTGATACAGAGAACACAAACCGTTTCAGGTTTATTTGCCTCATGACCAGATATGCCACGATTTATTACCTGACATTTTCAGTATATCTGCAACCTTGAAACTAACAGTTCTTATTAATGATTTCATAAAAGATAACAGTCATATCAAGTGATAATATGATTTCTTCAAAAAGTAATGAAAAAAAAAAAGGAAAATAAAGTCAATGCATTGACTAATACAGAAACTACGTTTTAGTGTCTTCCCACCTCATGCTTTTCTGTAATAAATATCATTTTGTGACCAAAGATATGTTCTCGTTCTTGTAGTTAGGTTTGCTCCTGTGAGAGTTACACGAAAATTTGCAGAATCTCTCCACTGTTAGAAAAAGAAGCCATGAAATATTGTATATTGTTGTTCAATTTCCAAATATCATGTATAAAATATTTAATTTTTAAATTGAGTAAATGTTCCAATAAGACTATAATGACCTAATCAGGAAGACCACAATAAAACAGTGTATTGAGTTGTCTTTGTGGTGATACTGTTCAGTCTCAGGGAATTTAATCAGTTTGAAGAAGAAATCTTGTCACTGGAATTGTTTCACTGCAGAAGTGAAGCAACAGGAGGTTAAAGGGATTTTGTATTCTCCATAACACAAGCAGCAAGATAGTGAAAATTTCATGAGGGCATGGGATAAAGAAAATAGTGGGAGAGCTGAGGTGAGAGAACAAGTATTCTGAGTTAACCAAAATCTCAGTTCTCAGCAGTCCTAATCACCAAAGCTTTTCCCTAGAATCTGTACAGGAGGGATCCCCGGAAGAGCTAATGACTGAGTGGATTTGGAGACTATTGTCTCACTTATTTACAGGTTATTGCTGGGATTTGAGAGTCCTACTCTCAAATACTGGCTTTTTGTGAGTAAAGAATAGCATTTTGTCCAAGGTTGTCAGTCCAGGGCTTTCCGTGGCTATGTTATGTGAGTGCATTACAATAACAAAACATTGAACTTGGTCTTCACGGAGAAGGTCATAATACATCTTTAAACACAAACCAACTGGTTGGCTCTGTTTGTCCTCCCAGCCTACCTGGGAAGTTTTATGTAAATATGAGAAAGAGTATTGTCAAGAAAACTTGGTGGGACAGCTTCCTGATTGCAGCAGTTTTGCTCAGGGTTTACTCATGCACTTAAACTGAAAAAGTTGGATGAATTATTTGCTAGTCAAAGAGAAAAATTACTAACCAATACCTAACAGACAGGCTGATTTCATAGAATAAAAGAATTTTTAATGTTAGAAAAGACCTCTAATATTATCTGCTATAGCAGTCAATCCATCCCCACCATGCCCAGTAAACCATGACCCTCAGTGCCATATCTACCCTCTTCTTGAAAAACTCCAAGGACACTGAATTCACCACCTCCCTTATTTGCTTGACCAGCCTACTGTATCTACTTTTTTTCATCTCACATGAAGTAAAGGCTATAAAGAAGAAAGCAAGACCAGAAATTTGTGATATCTTAATTGCCTAATTGTCCTGTAAGCAGAAGATATAGCATAGAGTAGTCTTACTTTGCTCAGTTTTAGGGAAGAAGGGACACAGCAAGCCCAAATTCATGGCAACAACACTGATTTGAAGGAGCAGAATTCAGTCTGACAGCAGGGGGAAATAAACATTTTGAAGGTGTCTGGTGATATGAACCTGAACAACTCACTAAGGTCTGCTGCACTGCAGTGATAAAATAAAATTTGAGGGCAAGTCTGTTTGTTTTGGTTTCTGTGAGGTGAAGGTTAAATCTCTTAACTGATAGGGAAATGATAGAAGGATGTGTTACTGCATACAATAAACAGTTTTATTGTTGGGATAAATACTGAGTGTGCAGGTAATGAAGACTCTTAAGCATCACTGTAGAACTGCTAATTTGTTCTCAGATTTATTTTGAGCAGAGTGATGTTGTATCAGTGATAAGAGACTTGAAGATTATGTATAATATCACGTATAATATGAATTCAGAAACTGTAGCTGGATTTATGACCATAGGGTTGCATTTTTTTAAAGATTCAGCAATCCTCCTACATACCAATCAGACTCATCCTTGTATCATTTTATTGACTTAACCCTCTACATGCATTGACACACTGGTTTTAATAAGCCTGTTTTTTCCCTGAGAAATGTATTGCTATAATCACCATTTGAGGCCCAGGGATGTGCCAAGCACAGAGAACACATGAGGACATTTTGGTTTCAGCTGGGATGACTTTTTCTGTTGGCCAATTAATCAACAGTCTCATAGATGCTTGTTATTGCATTCAGAAGCCTATTTCCTTGAGAGCTGTAGTTTCGGTCGGAGCTTTAAGAGACATTGCCAATCCCTATAGAGTGTGAATGACTGCAAAGTGAGAGGTGAATGAGTCTAGTATCAAGGAAATGTGTTCTCATGTTCTAGTCTTCAGCTGGTCACCTCTTGGGGCTGGGATAGACAAAAATGAAGTGCAAGGGTTTGTGTGTGTGTGTGTGTGTGTGTGTGAAGAAATATATACAGTCCTGACTGAATGGGATTCAAAGAATTTTCATGCTTTTCTGTAGATATAAGTTCAGGTTGCTTGCTGCGAAATTTGGAAATAATCATAGAATAATAAAATGATTTGATTTGGAAAGGACCTTAAAGATCATCCACTTCCAACCCCCTGCCATGGCCTGGGTTGTCAGCCACTAAATCAGGCACTAGATCAGTCTGTCCTTGGACACATCCAGGAGTGAGACAAAATATGCTAGTTATATCGTGCAGTAACCTCTGGTGCTGGTGGTGATGCTCACTCCTTCAACACTTTCCATACTCACTTTTCAGTAACTGAAGGGCTGAAAAGCTCTTGTATAACTGCTTTTTAGAACTACTGTCTGGGGTGAGTGAACTGCAGTGTAATTACTCAAACTGAATAATCTAATGATTGATCCCAGCCATAACCTCCTGGAAACAATATGATAACTCACCACCTAAAGGGAAAGCTAAACAATCTAACTGACCACACTATAAATGTTTAAGAAAATTGCTCCAATTGATTGATTTGTGAGCACTAAGAGCCTATTTCTTCTATGAAATGGAGGGAAATGGACACAAATATTTCTTACATCCTTGTCTTGCCCTGATCCAAATGACGTCAGCACCATCACAGATTAATCTTATAGGTGTAGATCAATGTGAAATCAAGTAAGTGAACACTTCTCAAGAGTAACAAACCTTACCTTAAAATTTTAGAACACTGAGCCTATATTAACACATACTCCAAGTTATAGAGAGGACTACAAATATTGTATTCAATAGAAAATCCTGTTTTCAACTTTTTATCACACCTGAAGAATTCATAAAATATTGAAAAGTAGTTTTCTTGCCTCATAATTCTCCTTATTTATTTATTTATTTATTTATTTGTTTTCTGTTTAGCCCGCACGGGGGGGGGGGGGGGGGGGGGGAGAAAAAAAAAAAGATAAAAAAGATAAAATCTTAAAATCTTTGTAAGTACATAAACAATGATCATTTCAAACAGGAGTTATTCCTCCATTTTGTGTGTGCTCAAAAGAAATCTTAAACCTGGGACTCAAAATCTTTTTGGAAACTCAAGGCTTTCTTTATTACATACCTTTATAAAAGGTCTAAGTAAAGGTCATGGAAAACTTGTATTTGGCATAACAGTCTTTTCTGATATTGAGTGTGTTCATGAGAAGAAGGTCAATTGTCTTTAATGTTTTGTTGAGTTTGCTGATTATACCACACATACAGTGCAAATATAGTGCA
Organism: Coturnix japonica; assembly: GCF_054131305.1. Taxonomy (NCBI): domain Eukaryota; kingdom Metazoa; phylum Chordata; class Aves; order Galliformes; family Phasianidae; genus Coturnix; species Coturnix japonica. The sequence goes on along the minus strand of NC_140664.1, from coordinate 6,703,801 downwards.
GATAAACTGAACCTCAATTAGCCAGACCTGGTTATAATATCTCCCAATGGGCACTCAACCTATTTAAAAAGAGGTAACATTATTAACCTGTTGATTTAGATAAAAACTAGCAATAAAGCTGTCTGCTTAAGAAGTCAAAACGTGTCTAATGGTCTTTGTGTTCTAAATTCCTGACATCTTCTGTACTCCCATGAGCACTCAGACACATTCATTTCATATTCCAGGGTTGGCCTTCAGATCCAGGTAGTCCATATAGCCCACAGGTTTCACAACCAGACATACAATTTTCTTTTAATTGGAATGGTTTCATCTATTCCTTATACTTCATTAACAAGTGGGTGTACAAATGAATGAAAAAGATTTAGGAATGTGTAAAATTTGAACTAAGCATTGTTTGTTTCTGAGGCCAAACTCATTTCTCTGCATGTAGATTTTTCTATCTGCCAAGCAAGTGTCAGTTGGCTTATGTTTTCTTTACACAGTACAGTGATCAAAATAGACTATTATTTCATTAGCAACCATAGCCTTTACAACTGTATGACATGATAGAAATAGAATTCTCTTGTTATTTTTGTTTTTCTATCTTACCGGTATTTTTGAACTCTCTTTTCTAACCTTGACAATGTTTTTACTTCCTCTGTAGCTTAAGACTATCACTTATATTACTGTTGGAACAGTAGTATACCATGTGGACTCGCAACACTTCACAGAGAGGATTGTGCCCCCATCCTACTACAAAGCTGATGTAATATAACTGTGCTGTTATTTTGTTCTTTATTTATTTCATAGCAAGGCTTTCTAAATCCAAGTTAATTTAAAACTGTGCTATGTGTCAGAATTCATTGGAAAGTTGTTTGACTTATGGCTGAAATACATTGTATTGGTAGATGTGGAAAGTCTAAATTCTGTTCCACAGTGCTATTCAACATAATGAGCAAAGAATTTGGTCAAGTGAATCAGCTCCTCATGTCAACTTCTACCACCATTGTACATATGCTTTTTAACCCTTCTACAGATATCTTTTGTTTCTAGGAAAACATTTTTCCAAAATTTGCTTTTAAAAGTCACATACCTAATGAAGCATTGCATTTCAAGTGCCTGCTGTTGCCTCAAATCAGATTTTCACTGGGGATAATAAACGTCCAAAAGAGATGTAATCCAAACATTAAATCTGTCAATCTAAAGTTCAGATGGAAAGTTAGTCTGCAACTTTTCAAGTTATATCTCACTGGATAATCAAGTTTTACAAGTTATTCCTAAATTAAAGAACTAAAACAAAACAACTTTAAGAGCTAGCTGTTATCTTTCATACTATTTTTTTTTTTTTTTCATGGAGGGGAAATCTTATTTCAGTTTACCTTGGGCATTTTGTACTCCAGGGATATACTGTAGTAACTCTTCTTGGATTCTTCTCTAACATAGTTTTGTGTGTTGAAGTTACTGATGAGACGAAGACAATGCTATGAAGGGATAGAGAAGTTCCCAGTCTGACCCCTGATCTGATCCTGATAAATCAAAAGTGACTCCCTCTTAAGTTCATTATGAAGTTGGTGTAACAGAGCTAAGATTCCAGCCTGGTATAACTAACTCTCTCTAAATGCTTTGTGCTGAAGTATGGAAGTACTTTTAATGGCTTTGGATAACCATTCATCTGAGAAGTGTGATTCATGGCTCTGTCAAATGTGGTGTCATGCCATCCTTTCCCAAATTCGTTTCTTTTTTGTTATTTTTTTTTCATTTATAAAGACCAATGTAGAATTTTAATGGAAATTGGCTCATGTGTAAGAAAGGAAAGATGTTTCCTCAGAGTATATTTAAAGAAAATTTAGGGACCAAGTCTTGTTTGAATCAGTGAGTTCAATACATGCTGGATATAAATGAGAGCTGTCCTTGGGTAAAGATGAATTTGTTTCAGAGATCATATGTTCTGGAGTCTACACTCAGTTGCACCTGCCTGTCTGTGGAATGATTTGTTAGCACTGGTCAAGAAAATGTTTTATGGTCCTGACTTACAAACTTTTAAAGTTCTCTGAAGGAAGAACTGAACTTCGGGAGCATTCAGAAAGTGAAGTATTTGGCTAACATGGTGGGGACTATGTTGGAGTCTGGTCTGCCTGTTTCCAAGGAGGCAAAGATTTTTCACTTAGTAGGATTATTATTTGGGGAAAGAAACATAACTGAAATTCTTACAGGTGCACCTGAAAAGTGGGTAGTATTTATTATTCAGAGATGTGCAAAAGCTACTATCCCTAAATGTGGGCATTTTTGTCCATACATCTCTTGATAGTCAATCCACCTGGTAGATCCTGGTATACCTGGGAAAATATCACAGTATCACAGTCTTGTGCAGGTTGGAAGGGACCTTGGAGGATTATCGAGTCCAACCCCCGGGATTCGAGCCTCTGTGTAGCAGAGCGGCACTTCTACCACTTGTGCCATGGGGGATTCAAACCCGGGCCTCCTGTGTTGCAAAGTGGTGTCCTTAACCACTGCGCCCCAGAGACACACAGGTTTAATATACTCCAAAAGCATGGTTGGTATTACATCTATTCACTGCCATTCCACAGTCTACAATTTACTTCCTTATTCTCCTGGAAGGAGTAAGAATTTCTCTTGTATCTCCTGCAGGGACAAACCTGGATTCCTCCAGGAATCCAAGCACAAATCAGACCAGTGTTCTGATTTGACTGGTAGTCACACTCCATCTACGGGTAATGATAGATATTTTCATCCGATCTCCTAATTCTTCCAGATTCCTTTACCAGAATACTTCTACATGGTCCAAAGCAGCAGATGAATATGTCATTCAGTCAGAAGTAGTTGCATTTCACAGAATGGCATTTCACTCAACAGAAGATATAATCAACTAAATTTACAGACTGAGTGTCTACAATCTCCCCATTCATGCAAGAGTTTGTTGTTTCATCAGTTTCAAATTTCATGTAGCAAAATTATCTCAAATGAATGGGAGTACTGGATTCTAACCCTTAGAAATATTTCAATAAATATGTTATGGGTTGCATCCTTGAATGCTTCAGTTTGGAGCTAAATATAAACTGTCTGCAGAAAGTCCCTGGTTTCCTCAAAAAAAAAAACTTCTATTTTCAGCAGCAAACTGGAGATTTATTATAAGTTTTTTTTTTGTTGTTTTGGTTTGTTTTTGGTTTTGTTTTGTTGTTTGTTTTTTTTTTAGTTTGCATATTTGTTAATTTGAGGTGTTTTGGTGGTTTTTTTTTGTTTGTTTTTGTTTTTTTGTTGTTGTTTGTTTTGTTTTGTTTTGTTTTGGACAAACAAACTTCTTTAAGAACTGATGAAAATGACCAAAAGGAAAATGCAGCCAACTCAGTCACTTGGTGCACAATTCATCTACAAAATTCAGTTGTCTTGGGCTAGCTAGCAACAACCTCTTAATGTGCAGTAGTAGGAGTGTATAATCTGTAGAATTCATCTCATCCAGAGATGGGAGCATCAACCTAGGAGATGTGTCCAACCCACAGCCTGGCATAGCTTGCAGTGTGACTTGCCCCTTTCCCTGCACTATCATAGCATTGTCTGCCTTGCACTTGTTGCTCAGCAAAGACCAAACATCAGTGTACTAGTAACCCTATCTGGGCTGAGACCAGGACAAGGAGAGAGAACACTGCAGGGCTCACTTAAAATATGGAAAATTATTTTATATATTTTTTTACCTTGGCTAAACACAATTCTATCAACAGCAAAAAAAATATGCCTCTGTACTTTTAACTGTAATGGAATTTGAGAACACGTTTTAATATCAGAAAATATATATACATCAGTTTTTTAGTACATTTGCAACTCCATTTTCAATCACAATAAATACATGACCTGCAAATTTTCAAATGGAATACAAAGAGTTGCAGCCAAACATTCAGCTCAAAAATCTGATCGTGTCTCTTCACTAGACTTTCAGAATCCCTACCCTAACAGAAAGAAATATCCCTCCTTTCATAGGCACACTTCATTCATGTCATCACATTTTGGAAGCATGTATATTTGTGAACAACTGTTTTCAAGGATGAAGCACAGGAAAAAATGAAATTTCATCAAAAATCTCTGGCAAAAACCTTGATACCTCGTGGTGGCAATCACTGCCATTGAACTAGCCCAATTTACTGGTTTCACAAACACAAGGTCAAATATCCGACTAGTTCTATATTTTTGTTGCTGTCTGAAAATTAAAATGTTCTGTTAAATTCATATGTTAACTATATTACATATGTTAAAAGGGCAGCTCCAAAAGTAATGCCTCCTATTTTGTTTTGTTGGCCCTCAATGTCAGAAGTGGATGCTGCTGGGATGGCAGTAGTTTTACCCTTCCTGCCAATATTTCTTTACATTTTGTTGCTGTGTGACAGATGGCAGCAGCAGAGCAGTATGATAGAATAGTTTCTAATGTGGAAGAGTGTATGAAGGAAAGGTATGTCATTGAATTCCTCCATGCAGAAAAATCTGCACCCACTGACATTCACTGATGCTTGCTGAACATTTATGGAGACCAAAGAATGAATGTGAGCCCATACACTGAGGTGGTAGGTGGTGTGTTTTAGCAGTGGCAGTAGCTACAGTGGGTCATATATGCTGGTGCAGATTTTTATGAGTGTTGCTTGCCTGCTCCTGTTCATTGCTGACAAAAATGAAGAGCTAATGGTGATGACTATGCTGAAAAATTATGTTTTGCAGCCAAAAATTTGCTCTATAAAACAGTGTTCCTATTCTCACTTTATCTGTTGTAGTTTCCATGGTAATAAATAGGAGGCACTATTTCTGGAATGACCTACGTATATGCAGCCCAAGACAATTCCTTTTTGGTTTTGCCTTGCCCAAGCCAAAAGGTTGGACAACCATGGTTTAGGGAGAATGGTGTGACTCACTTTGTGGGAGCACTTATTTCTCCTCTGATGACAGAGGGAAAATAGGTGGCTTGTAAAATAGACCCCAAATTTTTAAACTACTTAACTGAGTAAGCAAAGTAAATCTCATGCATAAGTAACTCTGTTACATAGAAAATCTGGAGGACATTAATAATGCTTCACGTGTTAATTATAATTATTTTCATAGGAAAAGTAAATCAGCACAAACTGTTATAGTGGAATTTTGCCCTTGATCTTTTACCTGCCTCCAAAGGCAAGGAGTGTAAATTTCCGTTGCCGTAATAGCACAAGCTAAGCATTTATAAAGACACCATAGCTGCATAAACAAAAAGACTTGCAGCATTATAATGAGTAATCATCACTATACTCTTTTTTTTTTCTCCTTGAGCTATAGGAGTTATTTGTCAGTTTGCAAAATCTTCTGGTACCTTTGTACAGTGTAATGACCTCTATGCTTCTTGTCACTGCTAATGGTGGAGATGGAAAATGCTCTACCCACCACTGAGCAGAATCCTCTCAAGCATGCTCCTGCCTTTAAGGTAATGTAATGCTGTTTGTCCCTTAGACAGTATTAACATCTCCTAAGTATTGCAACCATCACTTCTCGCTGAAAGCTTGCTGTATTGTCCAACCTTGTCTTCTGGGCTTGGGTGAAAGAGTCCTAGAATAATATTCACTTGAAGCAGCCACAAATCACAAGTTGCACCCATGAGAACAGCTCAGTACCCGGTGAGGCTGGAGATGGAAAAGGGCAGTCAGGTAGTGTAAGAGCTACAGGAATACCCATTAAAAAGGGCATCTTACATCTATGTGTGATATAAGACAGAAAGATTGAAATTTCTAAATCTTAAATATACTCAAGATATAACCCATACTTCAACACTTTAAAATGATTGGGAGGACTTCAAAGATTATTTAGTTCCAACCCACCTGTCAAAGGAAGGGTTGCCACCCACCAGATCAGGCTGCCCCAGGCCCCATTTAACATGGCCTGGTGCATTTCAAGGGATGGTACATCCACACCCTCTTAGGGCAGCTTGTTCCAGCCAATGAATTCTTCTCTTCCCCATTGTCCTCTTTTCAATTTTAACACAAAAGAAACCTCAGTTGTGTTAACTCAGCTACATACATGAAATTGGCCATTGTGGTCTCACAAGTATTTCTGTGGAGAAAAGAGCCTATAAATAGAATCATACCAAGCTGCTGCTGTAAACAGCCTTGTAAAACACAGACTGCCTGCAGAGCAATGCGGAGTGATCTGTGCAGATGTGATGCCTGTGTGCTGCTGCTGCTGACTGAGGGTTTGCAGTGGAGAAATCACTCAATCACTTCCTTATAAACACTCTTTTCTTCCATATTATTCACTACGATGTTAGTGGTCTGCATGTGGTTCTTCATAGAATCATTAAGGTTGGAAGAGACCACTAAGATCATCAAGTCCAGCTGTCATTCCATCACCACCATGCCGACAAACCTATGTCCCTCAGTACTGCATCTACTCATTTCTTGTCATCGTTTACAGATAAAATGCATTATTTCACAGGATCTGCAGCACTGGCATTGGTGGAATAGCTCATCTTGCTCCCAAACTCAAAATCTCCCATTTTTCCTGATTACTGCTGTGAGGCAAATTCTAATAGGAAGTAGCTCCAAGCAATCTCCTTCTGTACTCTTGGAACTCTATTTAATGTGATGAGTGGATATTCATGGCACTTTAATTCTTGTCTATGTCTTTTGAGGCATTTTAAGGCATCATTCAGAAACAATAATTTCCATTAATTAAATTAAGAATTTTTTAAGCTTTCCCCTTTAATCTGTCTTTGACTCTTCAGAGATTGTTTTTAGCCTCACTTTTTCAGTTTCAAAAAAATGCTCTGTCAAGATCAACTTTTAAAAAAAAATAGTAAAAGGTAGAAGAATATTTTCAGTCTTTCCTGAAACAGATTAATTTAACATCTATTGCTACAGAAATCATAGAATGTTACAACTTAATTTTCCTTTGCATTCAGTAGAAACGTATTTAAAAAAGAAAAAAAAAAAAAAAAAGGTCACCCCACAACTCATGCATTTAAAACATTTATTGCACATAAAACAAAATATCTCTAATCTAAAAACAACCAAACTTTAATACAATAAGAAGTTTTATCTGGAAATATAATGTCAGAGTCAGCTAAGAAATAGAATCTTTAATTCCTTTAATCTGCTCCTATTCTATAGAAGGTTCTTCTTGAGACTTCATTTACTCATTTTCAAATATTTTATACTTTTTTTCCATGCAAGACATTGTCTAGCTTTCAAATTTTACCATAAAATATAATGGGTTTTTTTATAATTTTAATCTTGGAATTTCTGTTCATGTCCTGGAGGAGATAATAGAATTGACTAAGAAAGTATCTATGTCTATTAAAAAGGAAATCTCCCTTCCCTTCCCTTCCCTTCCCTTCCCTTCCCTTCCCTTCCCTTCCCTTCCCTTCCCTTCCCTTCCCTTCCCTTCCCTTCCCTTCCCTTCCCTTCCCTTCCCTTCCCTTCCCTTCCCTTCCCTTCCCTTCCCTTCCCTTCCCTTCCCTTCCCTTCCCTTCCCTTCCCTTCCCTTCCCTTCCCTTCCCTCTCCTTCCCCTTTTTTTCCCCATCTCTTATTTTCCCCTTTCCTTTTCCTTCCCCTGAATTCATGCTGGTTTCAAGCACAATTCTTTAAAGCAGCTTTACTGGCATACCTGAGGGAGCCAGAAACTGCTGCACCGGGGTAGGTCACAAGTGGTGTCAGTACTGGGGCTGTCCTCTTCAGTATCTTTATTCATGACTTGGATGAGGGCACTGAGTGCACCCTCAGAAAGCATGCAGATGACACCAAGTAGGCAAGAGGTGTCAGTGTGCCTGAGGGTAGCAAGGCCCTACAGAGGGATCCAGACAGGCTGTATTGCTGGGATTAAGCCAGTGGAATGAGGTTCAACAAGATCAAATGCTGGGTCCTGCACTTTGAACACAACAGCCCCAGGCAAAGTTACATGCGTGGAGCAGAGTGTCTGCAGTACCGTGTAGAGGAAAGGGACCTGGGGGTATTGATTGATGCCAGGCTGAACGTGAGCCAGCGGTGTGCTGAGGTGGCCAGCGGTGTGCTGAGGTGGCCAAGAAGGCCAAGGACATCCTGACTTGTATCAGAAATAATGTTGCCAGAAGGAACAGGGAAGTAATCGTCACTCTGTACTTGGCAAGGTGAGGCAGCACCTTGAGTACTGTGTTCGGTTTTGGATCATTCACTCCAAGAAAGACATTGAGGCCCTGAAACATGTCCAGAGAAGAGCGGTGAAGCTGGTGAGAGGTCTGGAGAACAAGTCTTATGAGGAGTGGCTGAAGTAGCTGGGATTGTTCAATTTGGAGAAGATGAGGCTCAGAGGAGACCCTATTGCTCTCTATAACTACCTGAAAGAGGCTGTGGTAAGGTGGGGGTTGACCACTTCTCTCATGTAAATGGTGGAAGGACTGCAGGGAATGGCCTCAAGTTGTGCCAGGGGAGACTCAGACTCGACATTAGGAAATACTACTTTTCTGAAAGAGTGGTGAAGTGCTGGAATGGGCTGCCCAGGGAGGCAGTGGAGTCACCGACGCTGGGAGTGTTTGAGGCATATTTATGTGTTGTGCTGAGGGACATGGTTTAGTGAGAACTATTGGTGATATGTGGATGGTTGGACTGGATCATGTAGATCTTTTCCAACCTAGGTGATTTTATTATTCTATGACTCTATGAAAATGATCAATTGAGGAATGGAATAAATGACTTGAGCTGCTTTGCCATCAGAGAAAAGACTGCATAAAAGCACCCGGAAAAATGTGTGTTTTCATAAGACACTCCTCCACATCTTCAATCACTGTCAGCACTTTATTCTCAACACAATATAATTTTTCAGTACCCTTTCCAATAATAAAAAAGCAGACAGCGTATGCTTTCAGTAAAGTATCGAACAAAAAAAAAAAAAAAAAAAAAAAAAGCATTTCTTCCTTTAAGAGAAAATGCTCAGATAGTTACCTAGATTAGAATATCCTTAAGTGAAAATTTGCCCTTGTAGAAGCAAACATACAAGACATTTTATTTTTGTATTTTGAAACTGTTATTTTACAGGCAAATGTTGAACTCACTGCTGTCTGCATCTGACTTAAATCCTTTCACATAGGGTTTCACTGTTGAGTTTTGTTCCCTGATTCAAATTCCTGTTGAGAATATATGTGTTCTTCCTTTCAAAAGACATACATATTTATAGAACTGCATCTCCCTGTGTTTTTTCTTATATTTATTTTTGAGGTTTTGTTTTTTAAGAATTAATTCTGGCCTTTCTGAGGGTGTCTGTCTTAAATTGCTGCCTCCCCGTGTATTCTCAACAATTCTCCATTCAGAATTGCCTGCAAATTTTCATCACTTTCTATCTGTTAGCTTATGCTTCCAATTCACTGCAGTTGTTAAAAGCAGACATATAGCATAGCCCCCTTCCTTCTCCCCAGCCCAATATCCTGCTAGTTAATAGGATTTGCCAGTGATCTCAATGCCATGTGGAGGAATTCAGCTTTCTGATTAAGGAATGTCACGGCAGGACTAGTTCTCCCAAATATACTTAAGCATTGAAGATCTTGATTAAAGCCTCATGTTTCCAATCTCTTTACATTTTTATTGTAAACCAGAAATACAACAGGAATTTTCGTATTTTTTTTTCTACCTGGAATAATACATATATGCATCTAAGAGGCCAAGATAGAAGTCTACAAAAAATGGAAGTAGCAATCAAGTGAGGGGAAATAAAATAAAATAAAATAAAATAAAATAAAATAAAATAAAATAAAATAAAATAAAATAAAATAAAATAAAGCCTTCAAGTTTTCAAAAAAAAATGTAAAAGAAGATTGTCTATATATATATATTATTTTTAAAAAATTACAAGAAGAAAAAGCTTGTCTGGAAAGTATGAACGTTTTTAGAGGGGAATTTCACATAGAAGGCTTCTTTTGGTATTTTAGTTAAAGCTTCTTAAATAATGTCTGGAAATAACTGAGTAACGTGAGGTTCCAATAAGGAAGTTGTATGTCAAATCCTATCCTATAAATGAAGACAAGGAAATATTTTGCCTTGTATTGTGAAGTAAAAAATCAGCCCAAAGTTGAAACTTACATTTTGGCTGTCCACAGCACTGAGAATTGTAAGGTCTTCCACTCTAAATATGCATATTCTTTCTTTTTAAGTTTAAGGAGGATTTGTATCCCTATTAGGCTTCCAAAACAAACAAACGAACAAAAAACAAAATACCCATCAGCTGGGATTGTTTAGTCTGGGGGAGATGAGGATCAGGGGAGTCCTTATCACTCTCTACAACTGTGTGAAAGAAGGTTGTGGCAAGGTGGGTTTCTCCTGCCTAACTACGGATAGGGTGAGAGGGAATGGCCTCAAGTTGCACCAGTGAAGGGCCCGACAATAAGGTAGAGAAAGGAACTTCACAGAAACTGGGTCAGGGGTAGTGAAAAGATATGTAGAAGTTTATGTAGGAGTTGTTAGAAGAATGAGGATTGCAGACACTGAGTCTGGGATAACAAGGGGAACGAAGGCCATCAAGATAAGGGTGCAACAGCCCAAGGACAGTGAGGTGATTAGATGTCCACAGGGCAACCTGGAACCAGTTTGGGGGCTGCCCCTCCTGCAGGGTCGAAAGTTTACAGAAAGGAAAACTATGAGCCTTAGTGAGGAAGACAGTGAGCCTTCATCCCACGACCACCCCCAAAACTCACTATGCACGCACAAGGGGGGAGGGACTGCATGCTAATGGAGTCTCGGGAATGCAATGAATATGTATCTGAATTCCTGCAATCTATTGATTATGTATTAGTTCAGCCTATATCTGTAGCACGCTTTCTCCTAACAGTGTGCAAGTGAGGTGGAGCTATCCCCCTTGCATCAGGGTGTATGCACATCACTCATTAAACATACCTGCTTTTAACTACTTTGTGGTTATGGAGTTTGATTTCTGCACATCACCAGGAGAGGTTCAGGTTGGATATCAGGAACATTTTCTTCTCCAAAAGAGTAGTCAGGCACCAGAACAAGCTGCCCAGAGAGGTGAGTCAATGTTCCTGTGGGTGTTCAGTAATCATTTAGATGTTGTACTAAGGAATGAGGTTTAGTGGGGCAATGTTGGTGGTAGGTAGACAGTTAAACTGGATAATCTTGAAAGCCTTTTCCAACTTTGGTGATTCTGTGATCTATAATTCTACATCTTGGAACAGGGAATAGTGTTTTTTACTGATCGTTTTAATGATTAATTATCATCGAACTATCAGTCCTTCTGTTTCTAGTGTAAGGGAAGATCAGTTTCAAGAGCATATAACAAATCTGAATGTGCACAAGTCCATCTAACTTAATAAGATACATCCAGGAGTTCTGAGAGTATCATGGAATCATAGAAACATAGCATGGCTTGGGTTGGAAGGAATCTCAAGGATCACAAGCTCCAACCTCCCACTGCAGGTAGAGTCCCCTGGGCCCCCATTTATTACTATATCAGGCTGCCCAGGGCCCCGTACAACCTGGTCTTGAACACCCCCAGGGATGGGGCATCCACAACCTTTCTGGGAAGGCTGTGCCAGTACCTCACAACTCTCACAGTAAAGAGTATAACTTCCCCCTGATATCCAACCTAAATTTTCCCTCCTTCAACTTAAAACCATTTCCCCTTGTCCTGCAACCATGTACCCTTTTAAACAGTTGACTCCCCTACTGTTTATAGGCTCCCTTTAGGTACTGAAAGGCTGCAGTGAGGTCATCCTGCATCCTTCTCTTCTCCACGATGAACAAGCCCAGCTTCCTCAGCCTGTATTCATAGGGATGCTGGTATTGGTAGATTAAGCAGTTCAGCCAATATCCATCATATGTGAGAAGTCATGCAGTCCAGAGAAGTTCCCACTGACTGGAAAAGAGAAAACAGTCTCCTTTCTAAAAAGGGAATAAGTACTCGGGGACTAAAGGCCAATCGGTGTCAACTTTATATCCAGAGAGACCATGGATTAGATCCTCCAGGAAACTGCACTAAGGCACATGGAAATCAAAAACCTGACTGGTGAGACTCAGTGTGGCTTCACTAAGGGCAAACCCTGAGTAACAAATTGGGAGTCTTTCTACAATGGAGTTACAGCATTTGCAGATAAGAGAAGAACATCTGACATCATTCACATGAACTCGTGCAAGACATTTTGCATTGTCTTGCGTGACATCTTTGTCTTTAAATTGAAAAATATAAATTGGTTAGATGGACAATCTGATGGATTGGCTGGATAATCGCAGACCATCGATTCCTGCACCTTCCTACACCCTGATGATCAGAGGTTCAGCCAACAGTTCTGTATCACTAGATGTGAAGGTCCATGAAGCAGCATGCATATCCTGAGGACCAGGCTGTGAGAGCTATCTGTGCCACAAGGCACACACCTTTGAGAAGCAGAAAGAATTTCCAAACCAACATAATGTATAACAAATGGATGAAAAAGTTGTTATGCCCCATTAGGATACCCACATAGTCCTATGAAAATGACTGTCTTTGTGCATGAAGAGCAGGAGAAACTTGTGTTTGGGTAGGAGAAAGTTTGGTTTGTTTTTTAAGAACCAGTGTAAGAGAATGCAGATTGCAGATATTCTTGTCTTGTATGAGTGAAGAGTTGTGTTGATCCTGCTGGGACTTCACTGTGTGACTGCACAAAGAATTTAGGGCTGTCTTGCTTTTCTGGCCAGTGTCTTCCTCTCCTCCATTTCTCCCCTGACTGACCAAAGCAGTGTTTAGTGTTTAATGCTTCTCTGGCAGCTGGCAGATCAAAGAAATAGCCCAGATATCTACTATGCATATATATATATATATATATATATATATATATATATATATTTATATATATATATATATCCTTTAATATAAGTCATTTGCCTGGAATAACACATATTGTTGGGCAACAAAATCATCCACAGTTAGATTTACATTCGTATATTGCACAGTCTTGGGAGAAAATTCCTGATAATAACACATCTTTCATCTTTAAAAATTGAAAATCAATTAGCACAGTGTATGTATTTGGACAAAAGGCAACAAACTAACCCCTGTACTTCAAACAGAACATCCTGTCTGTGGATCTGATCTCACATCAGTTATCTTAGCTAACATGCAGAACTTCGCTTATGCTTTAGGGTCCTGAGCACCTATGTTGGGACTCTTCAGGGTGTGGATGTAGGAAGGTTTGTTTCTTTTGCATTGCTCCTCTGGATTCATGGTTTGTTGGTCATCTTCACAGTCAAGAAAACATCAGTTGAATAAAGATCAGTGCCTTGTTTGTTTGTTTGAAAAGTTTCAGTTTATTTCATGCAAGAATGGTTTTAGTCTTATGATCAAAACAAGTAATGTACTGTAGTGAAACATAAATTGTCATGACTTAAATAGATTTAGACTTGACAGACTGTGTAGTATCCAAGTCATTCAAGTATAAAAGCAATGAATGGCATTATGCCCATCACAACAAGCGAGGCTGTCACTGCAATCACTTCTGAAGCACTCTGGAAACAAGGACAATTCAAATCTTCAAATCACAAAGGATCTGCCTTGCTATTGCTTTTTATTCTCCAGTGTTTGCTGCTGAACTGTTCTTTATATATGTGTGTGTGTGTGTATATAAATATATATATATATCTCCAGTAATATCAGTCATTTGCTGGGACTATAGTGTATACAGTTATACAACCAAACTAATGATCTCTATACAATTAGAATTACATTTGCATACTGCACAGTCTTAAGGGAAAATTCCTTATAATATCACAGCAGAATACATTGGCAAAAGGACTGGCACCAGGGCTGTCAGTAGGAGTAACAAGGAGAAGAATTAGAAAGCCCTTAAGTGTTCAGCATGTCTGTATATAAGCACATGCAGAAATTCCTTTAACAGGAACAGCCTGCGTGACAGTAAGCTTAAAGAGCATATGTTGCTTTATATTCCCAAAATCACATTAAGCATCCACAAATTTCAGCACAGCATCACTTAGTGAAAGTAGCACTACTAGAGACAGGGGATGCAGTGAAGTGGAGATCAGTCTGTTCTAGAGGCAAAGAATGTGCACACATGAGAAGCTTGTGTTGCCCATCAAGGGTAGAGAACTGGGCACTGTTCAAATCCTGTTGAATGCATAGACCTTAACCTAATGTAACCTGTTGCCCTTTACTTGAGAAGCAGTTGTGATTTTTGCTCAGTTTGAGTACTACTGTTCCTTTCAACTAGGAATTTCCCAGGAAATAAACCAGAAATGAAAGAATAGGGAGTTTCCTCTCTGTGTATGCAACAGTTAATGCTAATGCCTCAACAGCCAACAAGAAACCTAGGGACTATCCAAGCCACAGGCAAAATTTAGACTTGCATGCCAACATTCAGTTATTTAGTAAACATTTGATAAGGCACAGTCCACTGAGAATGCTGTTCTCTGGCTCAGTGTTCAACAGCCCTTCCCTCTCCACTGCACTAATCATTAAGGTTGGAAAAGACCTCTCAGATCATCAAGTCCAGCTATCAACTCATCCCCACCATAACCACTAACCATGTGTCCCTCGTCACACATTTCTTGAACACATCCAGAGATGATGACTCCACCACCTTCCTTGGCAGCCTGTTCCAGTACATCACCACTGTTTCTGAGAAGAAATTATCCGAATATCCAACCTGAACTTCCCCTGGTGAAACTCAAAGCCATTATCTCTTGTCCTGTCACTAGTTACCTTGGAAAAGAGGCCAGCCCCTGATGCTGGGCTCCAGCTGAAGGCTATGGAAGCCTGATTTGGGAAGCACTTCCATATATTATTCCTCAGCATGAGTATGTCTTGTGTGTTGGATAAAATTATGTTTTCTTCTTCAACAGGCTATTTACAAGGCGGTAGCCTTCCCCCCTCCCCACCCAATCTCTATCCTCTCAATGTGATTACAGTCCATTTCATTCCATAATAGGTTTCTTTTATTATTCCCTCAGGCATGCAAATCAAATTTTACTCAGCACCGAAATCTTTGTTCTACAGAGAATGCTGGCATGAAGTGCAGCAAAAAATAGCTTTGCTGCTGAATATGGTTTGTGTTAATAGAACTCCACTATCTTTTCACTTTGAAAGTAAACATCTGTCAAAGTTTATTTGCTCCACTGGAAAGGCATGAGTGTCTTAAGGGAAAGCACATGAAAAAGCAGATAGATTATTTTGCAATTATACCTTTCTCTATCTAAATGTTTAATTAGATAAGCTGCCACAGAGACAGAGAATACTTTGGCATCCATCTGTCCCATTATCGATGTTATAAATGTAATGGAAATCTTGGCAAATTTAATCACAGCAGTCACAATGAAAGCAGGAGGCTGGCAGTCTCAAACCAGAACAATTTCATACAACTTTTCAGCTCAGCTGGGTGGTTCTTTTGTGTAGGACAGCTGCCAGTGGTCAGTCTTGTGCTATCACAGCTTGGGATACACTACCCTGCATTCAAATGCCTATCTTACATATGAAACCATGGCATCTCTTGTTCCAGTCTGATTATTGTTCTTAAGTATGTTATTATTTGATCCCAAAATTGGCTAAATTGTTTTATGTGCCTGTCACAGTACCAGTTTGGTTGCAGACATTTTAAATACAGTGTCAATACAGGTTTCCAATGTAGTCCTTACTTCATTTTGGTCTCTGAAAAAGTTTAGGATTTCCATTGGACAGAGCCAGCAAGCTCAGGCAGTGCATAGGAGCATGGGAGAAGAAAATAAAAGAAGTAAAGAAGTTTCTAGAAATACATGAGAGTTTTCCTGATTGAGATGTAAGTGTAGCCCTGTTCTGTGACTATTGATGGCTCTTCTGTCCAGAAAGAGAGGCGATGTTTTGTATAAATATGGTGTTTTGTAAAATCGCAGTCAATAAGTATTTAAGTTTAAGGACTCTGTTACCAGTAAGGCCCACAGGATTACAAGTTTTTATTTTCACAGCACCTCACAAAGCTGTTTGGCACCATGTGTGTTTTATAGGTGGCGTTATGCTCATGTGCAGCCCATGTCGCAACCTGAGCTGCAGTGTGAAAGTCAAGAATTCCAGGTGGGGTTTGTTTGACAAAATGTAATAACATTCAACTCCACATTAAGAAATCTAAATGTTTACTGAGCATCCAAACAGTCAACTGACATTTTAGTTCATCCTGACCAGTGTGCTTTAAGAATGGTTCAGATTCTTGTGAACTGTCAACTTTGAGTCTTGTCCTGTCCATTTGCACTAGCAGAACACCATGAGATTCTTCCTGGGCTCCATCTTTAGAAAAGAACACTTTTAGTTGTGGATATTATCTGCTAGTATGGCTGTCTTGGATACTTAGGGCATTTCAAATGGGGAAATAGGAGTTTCTGGTGTATTATTAATTTTCTCCCTTTTTCAAAGATCGGTAGGATCCTAGTACTTAATATTTATAACTACATCTAAATCCCAAAGTCAATGAAAGCAATGGTGTAGGAAGAATCCTAGCTATTATATGATTATTTGCATAACCAATTTTTCTCCTATGCCGTTTGAGGAGTTATTATTATTTATTGTTATGTCATCTGCAGCATATTCTGTTTTTTTGAAAACATTAAACTGAGCATATCAATTGCTTTACAAGAGGAAAGAAGTTATGAAAAGTAACAGAGAGCATTTCACTCTCAACAATGAGAGAAGAGACTGAATAATCAGTCACAAGCAGATGAGTTGTCATAATCCATTCTCTTCCAATTTATCAGTCTTATGTTGTTATTTAATGACATACTAGTGTTTTGGAAGTCCAGTCTTTTATGTTGAGATTCTAATCTGAAGCCTTTTGGTGATTTTTTGGTCTGGATACTATTCTGAAAACATTTGGTGAGATGATTTGTATAGGAAAAATAGAGGAAAAAGTAGGAAACTTTCCCAGTGAAAGCAGAAAGAAAATGAAATACAGCATGTTTCATGTCTGGCTGAAGATCTGAATACAGGACATGAGCATTCCTAAATTCACAAACGAATCTCATCTAGGTTCTGTTGTATACCAAGATAACTCATTTGTTTCTTCTATGAGTTTTACTTCAATTATACTTCAAGGTCCATTTTTAATAAAAAAAAAATGGGATGTGCAGCTCATGGGTTATTATTTCTGTTTGCTTAACTTGTCAAAATAGGATGGCATAGTGCTTCTAGTACTCCATAATCTTTGTCTCTATGCCTAAAGCCACTATATCTGAGATTTAGAAATATAAACCTTTGTAAATTACTCATCACTATTACACCCCTTTCTACCATTACAAAGTAAAACAATTATTTTTTTCCAATCACAGAGATGGAGAAATTAATGTCTCTGCATCATCTGCTTTTGCAGAAGTTGCTAAAACACATTAGAAGAGGCAAAAGTCACTGTAAATCAATATTTGTAATTGCAGGGCAAAATGATCTCCTTCCAGTGGTTGAGAAGCAGCTGAATTCAGACATAATTATAAAGCCATAATATAGCAGACAAGCAAACCAGCACTCTGAAATGAGCATATTGTTTGTCACAGATTCATTTTCTGTATTGTAAAAATAACCCAGTCTTAGCATTAACCTGTTAATTTCTCACTCTCTCTACTACAGTTAACTTTCTGATCCACATAATCCTGATTTAAACCCCAATACTGAATACAATATCCCCAAACTGATTGTTTTTCTGTGTATCTGTTCTTTACCTCTATTTCTTCTTTCCATTTTATTATTGCAGTATTTGTTCACCTCTTCCTCTGACCCCCAGTCTTGTGAGTGCTATGAACAGACGCTGAAATTCTACTGTAGGATAGAAAGTCAACAAGCCTGTAATCACTGAGCCTTTAATAACACATAACACAAACTGTAAAATATGCATCCATCATAGGCTCAAGACATTCTTGTTCCAATTACCTGTAGTGGTTGCTATAACAATACTTCTACACAGTCACTTTGTTGAGAGGTTCAGGGTTTTTATTTTATCAAAAAGAAGTAAATATTCATAACAAATAGCATGTACTAGAATAGCAAAACATTTCAGTGTCAGCCATCAGGTCCAATGACGTGTTAAATTCCAACCAGAGGAACTAAAGCAAAAATAAGAAGGAATTTTAATGGTATTTTCTCTTATATGATGTATGAAAAGGAGTTCATCAAGACAAAGTACTTCCATGGATCTGGTCGTGCTTGCAGAATGGTTTTGAACAAAATGTTCCATGGGAAAAACAAAAACATTTTCAACTACAGAAACTAATTTACAAAAATATTATAAAACTATCAGAAAGTTCTGTTCTTCTCATTAGCTCATTCAAAATTATTCTATACTTCAACTGGAATTATTCAGGATGAATTTATGTGTTTATATGTCACTGATGGCAAATTAGCATGGTGCTGTTGTGACTGAAGAGAAAGAAGGAAAAGCACTCATTTCAGGTAAAAACTAACTGAGAGCATTTCATTTCCACTTCCATTCAGAAAAAAAAAAAAGGTCTCAAAAAGTCTTTTAATTTGAAGTGCTTGTTGAATGTGACTGTTTTATTTTACAATTCAGAGAAAGTCTTTTCTTCATCTTCATGACAAATTCCAACAGTTGAACTTCCTTTTCCTTTCATGGCAACAAATTGTTGCACTTTTGTGAAATTAATTTTTAATTTCAGTAAGTCAGTGCATTTATTTTGAATTTCGGCTTTATTTTTATGTTAGGTAGCTCTGTGTTATTTTTAAAAATATGCTATTTTAAATGTACTTAAATGTATTTAAATGTATTGTATGTTAATATGTATATTAGGCAACAGAATGCAAGTTATCTTTACAGAAATAGCAATGCTGACATACAATTGAATCACAGAATCACAGAATGGTTGGGGTTGTCGGGGATCTCTGGGTCCGTCTGGCCCACCCCCTGCTCAAGAAGGGACACCAGATCAGGGAGCCCAGGAGCACATCCATGTGGCTTACCCTACAGCACAGAAGTCCTTCCTGATGGTCAGATGGAATATTTGATGTTACACTTTGAACACATTGCTTCTTGCCATATCTCTGGACGCCACTGAAAAGAGCCTGGCTCCATTCAGTCTGCACCCTCCCTTCAGATATTTATGGACACTGGTTAGATACACTATGAGCCTTGTCTTTTCCAGGCTAAACAGTCCCAGCTCTTAACCCCTGAAGAGGTGTTCTGCTCCAATCTTTTGGCCATCAAGGTAGACCAATGTTGGACTCTCTTCAGGAACCACGTGATCTTTAAGGTTTCTTCCAACCAAAGTCATTATATGATTCTATGAAGGAAATTGTATTTAGAACACGAGCACTAGGGCACTCAGCTTAGGAATTATAAGACGTTTTTCTACAGCCTCTTGTCTATTCAAGCTGTTTCCAAAGTACTGAACTCTACCAATTTCCAATGAAACAAATACAGTTTGGAAGAGTATTCTAGGAGTCACTCATTTTTGCAGTGCTCTTTATGACCTCTCATTTTGTTGTCTACAGATAACTCTTGTTAGCTGCTGCTTGAAGCAGAATGGTATGGAAAATTGACTTTTTTTATCTGATTCTTTTTCTCTCATGGTCTTTAGTTAGCTAGGAGAGGAGCAGTTAGCATCACTGAGATTTATCTCATTAAACAATGAAAAGAGATTATTGAGAAGTAAAAGACCTGTTTCTCATTAGTTCATCGGTGACATTTGTAGAGGAAATTGGGTAGAGTACCACATTGCATCCATGCCTATGAAGAAAATCTCATTTTCTTCCTAGGGCTCATTTACTATGATGAGCAATGCACCCTCTTACATGGTCAGCTGCTTTTGGGCTACATAAGTCAGGTTTACCAGCTGCAAGTGTCTGCTGTTCAACTTGGGGATAGAGAAATAATCCTGTCTGCTTTTAGTGCAAAAGATTCACGGAGACATACAAACTGCTTGGAAATGGTGTGTCTCTGCTAAGGAAAACAGGCCGTGGTCTGTTTTATGGGTCCGCAAGTGAGGGGCACAACATAGCTTTTGCCTAGGGGAACAAGCATTCTTTATCTTCTTTCTTTTTTTTTTTTTTTTTAACCAGACTAAGAAATCTTGCCGATACCCTGTGGCATTTTTTTTCACTTCTTCTCAACCATATTGTGAGAGAGAAACTGTAAGAAGTCAAAAGCACACACAGACCACATCAGTTTGGAAGACTGCAGGGCATGGACATTGTTGAGATCCAACTTTTCCTAAATTTTTCAGTAGAAAACTCAGGTGGCAAAGGAACAGAAATGGACTGCATATTTTTCTTGCAGAGATCAAAGCCTTGTCTGATTCTCTACAGTTGAAGAAAGTGTGAGTTGTTTAGATAGATTACCGTCAGAGTTAATGGTAAGCATTAACACTGGAGAGAGGACAAATTATGCTCTCACTTGAGGCCAACCTCAAGCTATAGTGAGGTTGCTTTCAGATGTTCTTGTTTCCAGTGGACAACTAAATGAATCTGGTTGAGATTACATCAATCCACTTTAGAAAATTTTCTATTAGAAAGCTAAAATTATAAACAAACAAGATGAAGCACAACTGTTAGGGCCTCACTGAAAAACTCATCCTAAATTTTAAGTAGGCTGTGGTGAAGATGTTGAAATCTCATCACCTGGGCTCTCGGTCTGCAACAGTGCTATCAAACCTGTCTCCTGCAGTCTGTAAAGCATGTGGAGAGAAAGCCAAGTTTCTCTTTCTTGTGTTGTGACACTGTGACAAGAGAAAAAACATGACTTCTGTTCAAGTCCCAAATTTCTTTGAAATTACAGTAAATTATAGAATCATAGAATCATAGAATCACCAAGGTTGGAAAAGACCTAAAAGATCATCCAGTCCAACCATTCACCTATTACCAATAGCTCCCACTGAACCATGTCCCCCAGCACAACATCCAGTCTTTCCTTGAACACACCCAGGGCCGGTGACTCCACCACCTCCCTGGGCAGTCCATTCCAGTGCCTGACCACCCTCTCTGAGAAGTAATACTTCCTAAAGGTATAAAGATGCAGCAGTACAAAAACCAGTTTTGTTTGCGTGAATGTCTATGCCTCTAGAGATTTATGGACTAGAGCTATCTCAAGACAAATTCTTGACTGTCCCTGTTGGACTCAGTAATCTAGCTCAGTGAAATGGAATGTAACTTGAAATCTGAACAAAGTAATGTGTGAGAGAGGGAGGGAATGTTTAGTCTAGTTGGACTGTCTGATAAAAGCCTTTAAAAATAGGGTTTTTCTTTGTCTATCTTCTCATAGTCTTATTTCATGAATAAGTGTTCAGGAAGCTTGGACATTGCCTTCCAATGCCCAGTGAGGTTGTGGATGCCCCGTCCTTGGAGGTGTTCAAGACCAGGTTGGACGGGGCCCTGGGCAACCTGATCTAGTAAAGGCATATGTTTGGTGGCCCTGCCAGGCAGGGGGGTTGGAACTACATGATCCTTGAGGTCCCTTCTAACCCGGGTCATTCTGTGATCTGTGATTCTGTGATTCCAGTTGCCCAGAAGGATTCCACAAACCAGCCTGTAAACCATTGACAAATTCATACAAGCGGTACCAGATAAAGCGGAAATCTTTTCATACACACAGAAATCCCACATTCCTTCAGTAAGCTGTAATAGCAATCTTGAATGTGTCAGAGATTCAGGGTTAACACAACACTGCACATAAGATCTCAAAAAGTTCTAAAGGCATGTACTGACACTTTTTTTTCCTGAAGTAGAGCCCCACTCTCCCCCCACCTCTTCCCAGAATAGCAGAACTAAACTGGAATCACAGAACTAAAGTAATTTTTACACGGAAACATAAGGATAATGTAAAAAAAAAAGAAGAGTTCCCCATGCAGTTGGAAAGCAACTGAACAACAGACACCTGCAAACTGTTTTCTGTAATTCAGTTTTTAAAGGGAAATTATTTACATATACTGTACGTTATTATACATTATTATACATGTAAGATTTACATATTTATACATATATATAAGGTAAAACTTCCTAAAGAAATAGTGATTGGAATAAGAGAAAAAATAATTTTAACCTCAAAATATAATTTTTAGAAAAGGGAAACTAAGACTCCTGAGGAAATTCATTCCCTTTCTGAATCTGCATGATAATAAAATTAAGAATGATTCTGATAACAGTTGATTCAAACGTAAAATGCTTTCTCTACATTGGCATTTTTGAAAAAAAAACATCCTTATTAAGGGCGCAAATGGTCTGTCTTCCTGCGAGAGCAGAACAGTTTGACATTTTGAACAATTACTGCTCTGTATGATCATCTTCTGCAAGTAAATTATTGGCCACATCTGGGGAAGAAAGGTTCAAATGCAACTCAGAAAAAAAAAAGGTCAAAACTTTACCATTAATGTCATTAGAAAAACAAGACATATTTCTCACCAACTCCCTTTCACAGAAAGTTGATTCAGGAGAAAAATGCCAAGAAAAAACAATTTCCAGAGATTCAGAGTGCTGAAGGTAATATGGTGGGAGGGAGGAAGAGGCTGATGAGAGAGACAGAAAATTCTATGTAAGATGGGGAATGAAAGTGTGATGAGTCTTTGTGAGCCTGTTTTTTCGACAAGCTCCCTGTGAAAAACAGTTAGAGAAAAATCATAGGAGCTGGTTTTAAGGGTGAAACAGATCCCCTCAGCTTTTCTGGAATAAGGTAACTAAGCTGGAACATGCCTGTAAATCCAGTCTCCAAATTTCAGCTTAAACTCACAAATATGTAAAGGCAGTAGTACTCCATACCTTGGAATATCTGGATAATCTATACAGCAATATTTATTTTCATTGTAGCACACGAAGGCAAATTGGTTTTTAATTTTCTTCTTCTGAAGCGTCCTTTTGTATTTCTCATATGTAAAGTTTTAACTACTAAAAATAACATAAGTCTCTATATTAAAAATCAAATTAGAATTAAGTTTGGAAGAGCACTTTAATAACTAAAGATAATCCAGGGGAATTATATTTACATATTAAAAAAAGTATTGAAAATCAAGAGAATTCAGAGTCGTAATTAAACTTAAAAGAAACACAGTTTAGAAATAGAATTGCATGGTTTATGTGTCTCAACAGCATTAATTCGGCCTTAGGATAATGTTTTAAAGAAACAGTGTAAAAATTGCAGTGATCCTGGGCAATGAGTGTTGCCATGTTTGGGTTACTACAATAATAACTGACATGAAGCAGAAGAGTAAAGATTGTTGGAGCAAGTCCATTGGTTCAACTCCAAAATACACTGATATACAGACTTTTAATCGTGTGTATATCCAATATTAAAAGATTGGCATTTTCTATTGATGTAGTTCATGGTAGCAATCGTATTATGGCAGTTTCTCTTCATGTATTTCCCTCCACTGACACTGGAAGCTCCTTGCTCTGCAAAGACTTTGACAGCTTTCCAGTAAGAATAAAAAAGGTTTTGAGTAGAATGTATGAACACAAATCTTTAATTCCAGACTCTATTTGTACAAGGAAGCCAAGGTAAGGAGGCTTGAACTCTCTTAACTTCTAAGTCCTTCACATAGCAGCATTCAAAATGCCCTTTTAGCACAGATGTTATATGAACTTATCAATACAGAGAATTTTTGAGAACTAGCTTTTTTATTCAAAGCAGAGCTTTACTGTAATTTATTTATTTATTGGTCAAACAGTATTGCAGCTGGATTTAGACATACATGATACATGCTATGGACAAGATATAAAGGCACTGGGGGAGGTTGAGGTTGGATATTAAGTTTTTTCCTCAGAAAGAATGGTGAGTTATTGGAACAGGTGATGGAGTCACCATCCCTGGGAGGTGTTCAAGAAGCCTATAGATATGGCACTGAAGGACATGGTTCACTGAGCATGGTTGTGATGGGCTGATGGCTGGACTAGATGATCTCAGTAGTCTTTTCCAACTGTTATGATTCTATGATTTTATGGTTCTATGATTATTCCCATAGTTATATTTAGTAGCCATGATATGACAGAAAAACTGAGTTTCATCAATGACAAGAATGTGGGAGAGCTCGTGACCACAAAGTAGAAAGCAATAAACGTGAGAATTAAACTTGCTCTACATTACTTGCAAATGTTCTCCTAGATATGAAAAGAGCATTAACATATCTTTCTCTGAAGTATACTTCTTGTGCTTTTTCCACTTCCTATATTAGGCCATATTTCTAAAAGGCTTGGCAAAGGCAGTAAGCTAACCAATTTTGGTGATAATACTAAAATATTTGGGATAGTAAAGGAAATAGTTTGTGCTATGCCCCATGTGTTACAAACTCAATGACCATCAGGTGGAAATCAGTGGAGATAAAATGATACACCAGATAGAAATCAGTCCCAGTTGTACATCTAATATGACAGAATCTGAGCTGACCATTGACACTCAGGTGTGAGATCCTGGGGCTGTGGCACTACTGTCAAAACATTGTACTGGTGCACTTCAATCATCATGAAAGGAGGTTAAATGTTAACAGTTATTAGAAAAGGGGTAAAAAATTGAAGGAAAAAAGATTACTGTGTGGATGTATAAAACCATATTTTTACCACACTTTAAATTCTGTTTATAGTTCTGGTGTTCTTACCTTGTAAGGTTGTATAAGGCTAGGAAAGATTTAGAGAAGCATCTCATATGCAACTAAAGTGAAACAAACGCACATAAGTGACTGTACAGGAAAACCTCAATTTGGATGACACAGCTTAGGATAACTGCAGAAGAGGAACAGAAGGAAAGAAAGAGCTGGGTTCTTTAAAAATCATTGCCACATTATTCAGTGCAGTCTCTCCATGTTTCTTGAACACCTCTAGAGGTGGTGGCTCCATCACCACTCTGGGCAACCCATTTCAATGCTTCATCACTCTTCCTGAGGAAAATAAAAATATATCTTTGATAAAAATACAAGGAGCTGCAAGGTTATTGTTGGTGAAACACACCTGTCTCCTTAGGGGACCAAATCACAAGGCTGCAAGCACTTTAATCACACAAGGAAAATGGGCAGCAGAAAGGACAGGTAGCAGAGGATTTAGAGTTAGCAGACAGGTAAGACAACACTAATAAGGGAAAAAAAAAAAAAACCACAGCTTTATTTTGTTTGCCATGGATGGTGGAAAATTTTGCTCTTGCTGTTAACCTGGAACACAGTCAGGTAGGTTCATTACCCAAGATTAAGTGAATAGTAATGACGGGACTTTTGTGGATTTCAAAAAGCAGCTGCTTCCTTTCTTTGTTGCCACTACAATGATTGGAGACTGCAAACAGATGGAAAGGTCACCTGCACAGTGGCAAGGGAGGCATCCATGAAAACACACAGTTCTTAAAACAGGAAGAAATAATAAAAACAAGGAAACAACAACAACAAACACAAACACAGACAAACTGTAAGAGTTGCTGGGCTGTGGCTATTTAATTTCCATTAGAACTGCATGGGCAGAAAGAAAAGACTGATTCGCACTGATAGGAAAAAGTAAGGTTAAAATATAAACAGTCTCCTTGGTCTTCTGGAGCCTGGCTCATCTTCATGCCTCTGCATGACATGATTAGATTCGTTTCAAGCTCTCAAAGCCCACAAGACCCTGGAAAGCTGGAGGTCCTGGATGCAATCTCCGTTTCAGGGTGTACTGTGCACAAATGCCTTTGATGAGATCAGATATTTGGCAAGTCACTTGAAAAATATCTGAAGGACTGTAGTGTGTTTTTGACTCCCCTTCCCTCTAAAATTCCTGCTAACACAGGGGTCAGAAGTTAATATGGCTGCAGAAGGGATGTGAATTCTATTAAGGTAGGGTTAAGATCTGAGCTTTTGCCCTAAATATCCCCATCAGCTCAGCAGAACCAAGCATGGCTGCAGCATGTTCAAAGCCTACTCCAGTAGGCTGCATCAAAACCTGCTGTTCACAGTTAGCCAAAGAAAAAAAAAAAAAAAAAAAAAAAAAAAAATTTAAAAAATTTTAAAAAAAGCCAGAAATTGAGAGATGTGTCTTGAGCCTTCACAATGAGCCTTCACAATGTTCAGGCTGCTGGAGACTGACTTTCTAAGCCTGAGAGTCCTTGGACACTCTCCCTGAGTTTGGCTGTGGTATATATCCTGCACCCACATATGTAATGCCGTGGGCATTAGCTCTGTTCATAGAATCATAAAATCATTAAGGTTAGAAAAAACCTCTTAGATTCATCTAGTCCAACCATCAGCCCATCTCTACCATCCTCCTAAACTAAACCATGCTCTTAAAACATTACTTGTTCCACATGGGAGTTAATTGAACACACCAGGTGCATAAAGCAAGAACATTCCCCACTCCTGTCTTTGTCTTTCATCAGAGAAAGTATTTTCCTCCATCCATGATACATGGGGAATACAGCAGACAGTGGCTAAAAGCAATGGCTTAGACCACATCCCAGGAAGTGTCCATGATCCTGGTATGATGAAGCCAGATGCCCATGTGAGAGGTAACTTAAAGAAAACACGACGTACACTTTGCTGCTTCCAGACCATTAGCCATGAGCCGTCCCTCTGGCTCTGGTACATTCAGTCTTGGAGCAGGCACACTGTATACTTGGCTGAAATGTCATGCAGCCCTGAGAGTGACTTCTTCTTGGAGCATTTTCTCAGCCAGCAGTCCCAGAGTCACCAGATGAAAATCTTGGCATCTGCCCTTGTGTACTGCAGTGTCATCCATGTGTGAAAATGGCATACTTACAGTGGAGCTTTGAACTCAAGCCCATAAATTTGATACCACAATGATTTTAGGGCTAGGCACTCACTGTTTTTATTTCTTTCATGGAAGATTCTAAGATCAAAAGGTGAAAAATAAAGGATAAAAAAACTGCAATTGAAGGAACGAAAGGGGTGGTTATTACATTTTTCCTATTTTTTTCTGAAGAGTAGTTACTGAAGGGTACCATTATAAGATTATGTTTAATTTACAGGTGAAAACACAGACAAGAATAGCTGCTTCAAAGACTTTTATGACAGAATAATTCACGCTGACTTTATATAGTGAAAAACAACAACTCTTCCTGAGTCAAATCAAAATTGGTGCCTGGAATATTTCACAGAGCTGTGTTTCATAAGCTCAGTTTTGTAAAGGTACAATGTAGAGAGAAAAAAAGAAAAAAATAAGAAAAAAAAGTAGAATTTACTGTGTGTTTTCAGAACCAAAATCCAATTTTCTACAAGTACTGCGAAGACAGGTGCCAAGTAAACTGTCTGCTCTGAAAATGAGGTCCTAGTTTCTCAGTCACTTAGGTCACATTTTAAAAATATTGACCAAAAATCTGTACTTAAATCTTTTTAGAGCCCACAGTCTAGAAGGAGAGAACATACTTAATTCCCTTTCTTACAGGAACAAAGACAAACTTGCTCATGCTTTTGTGAATGCACGTCCTTCTGCACTGGTCCAGTTCTGGATCACATGAGCAAGGCACTTATTTTCACTCCTCATGTACCACATTGCTATATTTTAACCTTAATCAAGACACATTTTCATGTAAAGATAAGAGAGAGGAATTAGATTATTCTTTCCTGGAATTACTGATTTCCACAGCAGCAGTATCCTGGAATACAGCATAAAGGCACTTCAGTAATATCAAAGACAATTGCTAACAAATATCATTTTTTGTTCAGTTCCAGAGCCTGGAAATTCACTGGGCGCAGGGTAAAATGTGGTCACTGCTATCAAAGTGTATTTTCTGCTCTGGGAACAGAATTTTGGATGTGAATCAAAACTTTCTTGAGGGAGATATGTTTGTTATTCAGATAGTAAAACGTTACGATTAACACCTGAAGGAGCATTAAAGAGCCATAAAAATCCTGCTCCCTCGAAAACATTACTTAGAAAGAGACTGTCTGCACTTTGGCAAGAAAGTGTAGCAGATGAGGTTCATCTTCAGTGTGGAACAGGATTTATGTAGTCATTCTGTGGCACTCAGAAAGGCAGAAGTATTCAGTCAACTGCAGACATGAAGGGACAGATTCTGCTTCTTTTCACTCCAACATGCCCTGTCTAAAGGGAACTCTTGTCTTGCTTCTAGACTGTAAATACAAAGAAAATGTGAAAATTAAGTATGCCAGTCTGGGGAGCCTTCTGCCCCCACACAAACTGAAATGCACAGTGATTCCACAGGAACTATTGTGTGCTTCAGATCTGCTGTTTCCCACAGAGGTGCCTGAGGAAGTATATCACTCTTTCACCATCAAAATGGAAAGACAGAGTTGTATGGGGTCTCACCATCAACTTGAATACAGCGCATGCTTTGGGCTGCAGTGCACAGGCACTTTGTCTGATGCTACTTCTGTCTGTTACATTGACCTCTTGTACCTTCTACAGGACAATCCCTCAAAACATGTCTGATATGAGTATGGCACTGTCCCACATTTGACATGGGTATTTCTGGAAAAAAAAATAAAAATAAAATAAAAAATAAAGCAAGTTTCTTCCAAGCACAGAACACTAGAAAAAAAGAATGGCCACCATGCAGGAGATAGAAATAACCAGTGGCACGCCATTGTACCATAGCGTCATCCAGTCTTCAAGTTCTTTTTGAAGACCACATTCATTCTGGGGTACGATCCTTAATCTGCTGCTGGATTTCACAACAGCAACATCAGTCATAACACAGGTGCCATGTTGAAGGTCCCAATTCCAGACAACCTTCCTGTACCTGTGTCAATCAAGATCTAACACAGACTCAGTCTGGACACTGATGTACAGGAGCCCAAATGGGATAATACACTTAAATTTTCTCTCCTGTATACACTAATGCTCTTTGAAGTTCCCACCTTAGTCTAAAATGGCATATGATCCATTGGGGACATAGTATGCGAAATAAAGATAGATTTCTGGGGGTAACAGACTCTACTGAGTGTCAGCTGATGTATCATGAGCTTAAATTTTTTCAAAGTGAATAGTAATTCTGAGCAATTCTGAGTTGCTATTTTTGATTGTTTAGCTTTAAAAAACTTAAAAGCATTTTAAAGAACCAGATAATCTCTTTTATTTTATTTTATTTTATTTTATTTTATTTTATTTTATTTTATTTTATTTTATTTTATATTTTATTTTTCATTCTGAAAGAAGACTTCAGATGAGCACAAGAATTAACAGACAGCCCTGGAAAATCTACGTCATTGGTGTCTGATGTAAGATTAATGTGGAGTTACAGCTACAGTTTTCCTCCAGTGCATACACCTCTGGGTCAAACTAAATCCAAATGTTCACACCTGAAGAGAGCAAGACCAAATACTCAACACTTTGCTTGGAGAAGGCAGGTGATTAAAGTAGTGGATTAAGAGAAATGATAAACTAGTACCTAGATATCATCATGTTGATTGAGAAAATAGTGAGGCAGCATATCTGTCAGTAAGTGGAAATCAGATATTATACTGAAGTTCTGAACTGTACATCATGGCAAAATGACAGATCAGCTTTCTCATGACTTGGCTCCAGCAGAGTTCTTCATAGGGTTGAATTTTATCCATTATTTGGACTAGTAAAAAGGGGTTCCTTGTCCATAGGCAGGGAACATGACAGCGTAGAAATACCTTGCTGCCTCACATTGACTGATTTTCCCTGTTCTGTAGTGAAAGTCCTCACCCACCAAAGGCAGGAAAGACAGCAGCACAGGATGATGAACAATCATGTGTTAGAGAAGTGATAGCCACCAGAAGGAAGAATAAAAATGACTTATCATCCTACTGCTTTCTTTTGAATATCTTCTGCTGTTGAATGTGTAGTCAAAACTCCATAGTCTATTTTGTAGAAGTGATACCCTTTCTTTAATGTATAAAATGGTATGGGGTGTTGTGGTTTAACCTAGCAGGCAGGTCAGTATCACATAGTCACTTTACTCACTCTCCGAGCCACCAGACTGGGAAAGACAGAGGGAAAAAAGTAAAACCACTAGAAGAGAAAAGCAGGCAAGTTAGAAAAGAACTGAGGGACCTGGGTAAGTATAAGGAGAGGTAAAAGTAATATTGCAGAAAAAATGAAGAAGTGAAAATAGAGCAGAATGGCTGAAGTTTGAAGGTACCCAAACTATTCCAATTTCAGCCTTCTCAAAGACAGAGACAATTGAACTGAATAACACTCTTCAGATAACAGAAACTCCCTTAGCTCTCTGCTCTGAAACCCCTTAAGAACATCAGGCATAGTTTTGTCCTGTGCCAAGAACTGCCCCCTCCCCCCCTTCCCCCTTCCCCCAGAAAATTCTTCATACAATTTTGTAGCTAGGAAAAGCAAAATAAAGGAAAGAGTATGATGCTTTATAGACATGAACCATAGATAGTAATCCATTTGGTCTTAAGAACAATAAGTTGTTCCCATCCAATTTTACTTGTTACTGATAGGAATAGTCATAGTTTGTCATTCTCTTCTAAATATGTAAGCAGATCCAGCTTTGGGAAAGCTTTACATAAACTGGGAGCAATTTGGAACAAAGTAAGGAGGGAGTTACAGAAAATGGAGGAGGCTGGAAAAGCACTTAAAGATTCAAATATAAAGAAATAATAAAGAATGATGTGCTGTAGGAAAGATCCCCAAAGGAGAACAACTATGATTAATTAAGGAAAGTAACCTTTGCAATGGTGCATCTGTGCACTGAGTCACAAGAAATGACTGTCCAGTATGATTTAATATACACTTCTTACTTGAGATTTAGGCACTTTCAGGTTTTGCAGTTTATTTGGTTGTTATTTTTGGCAGACTCAAAAGTTTACTCCTTCTATTGACCTCCTTCTCTACCTGGCAATATCTGTTGTAACAGGTACCTACATTAATCATTCTAAGCAGTATCCATTCTGCATTGTTACCCTCTGTTTCTTTAATGCAGGGATGCATGTTACAGAAGTAACAAATGTAAGCAAAGAAAACTCAAAGATGTGCCTTTTCAGCTGTGCTAGATGATAAACTGCAAACATCAGTTGCCTATTATAGCCCTCACAGCTCATCCAAAGTAAACCTGCATGGGATCCAAGAGTGGACCAGGGAGCCAGAAATTCTTGCAGTGCAATCTTACCTCTTCAGAGATGATGATTTTGGGTGAGTTTCAGAATTTGCTGACATTCCCATCTGTACATGAAGAAATTAGTCCCTGCCTCATTGCTTTGCAGCTGGTCCTTGGCTGCAGAATTAGTAACTAGGCCTCAGGTATTTCATTTGAAATAATGTATCAGAACTGAATAGCTATGCATAATAAAATCTTAATCAGTAATAGTACTTTGGCCTCACAGGTCACTTTTTCATTATTATTACTTTGTAGCATTTAAATTATATATAACCAATGAGCATTATTAAAGGATTAATTGGGACCTGTTTTTCCAAGAAAGTGACTCGGAAGCTTGAACTCTCATTTTAGAGATATACGTGAAGCTGAAATATATTGACATTCCTTTCAAATCAAAGAACTTCTTGCTATTTTGTTTCCTCCTCATTTTCCAGCTCACAGTATAACGTGCGGAAAAGAGACACATGCTGAGGCAGCACACGAGGAATGTACATTCTGTTCATCTCAAAATCTCCTCTGAACTCTGTTGGATGGTCCAGGGATATGGATGTGTTTCTGAAGTAAAGTTAGCCTTGCAGGTGCTCACCAATCAAAAACCCACTGGATGCCTTATAAATCAGGTACAGAAATAACTTCAGATAAGAATATAGCAGCCAAAATGAAAATATGATTGTACGCACATATGGAGTTCTTCCTCACTGCACATAAATCATTCCTGTTGCAATTTGCGTATCTGTCCTCTTCTCTACTTATTTGTCACCAAGACATTGAAGTGTCTGATGGCTGTCAGAGAGATAAATCAAAAGTCACACTGTAACCACTGTGATGCAGTATTTTCCAGCAATGCTCTGAAATTAGATATGATCAGTACTAAATTCCCGAGTATATTTACAACATCCAAGGTTAGAAAAGCAATGGCTTATTTTTCGTGTTGTCTGATTTTTTCCAGCTGTTTTTAATATGTGCATCTCTCGAAGGGATCTGTGTGAGTCATTGGCTTAGCATATGAAGCTTGCTTTTCATTCTTAACCTCTCATAATTCACCTTAGCAGTGACTGCTACACTTTTCTAACTGAGGCAACATAAATAAATCCATTATGTTAAGAGACAATGTGATATGCTGCTCCTGGAAGATATGATTCAACACTTCCTTCCATTTGAAGAGATGCTCATTAGGGCAATCACTTGACAGCCACTGCCATGGTGAAGGTCATAGAAGGAGATAAGAAATATTATTCAGAATATTTAGGGATCAAAGACAGGAAATAATCCCTTAAGTCATGCTGCCTTTGTACCAGGTCAGAGACTAAAGGCTGTCAATGACTATGTCCTATTGTTCCTTTTCTTTCTACCTCTTTCCAGAAGCATCTTTAAACCAGATAGTTCTTCCTCCTTGCCGATGACCCTAATGTAGGACAGAGAGAAACACTGCATCATAGAAATATTCCATTGGAAGGGACCTCTCTTTTTAAATTTATCCTGGAGAAGAAGCTGTTGTGGCCTTTTGGTATCTAAAAGGGGATTATAAGAAAGATCTGCTGTGATAGCACAAGGGCAAGTGGATTCAAACTACAAGAGCAGAGATTTAGACTGGATACAAGGACAAAAGTTTCTTTCAGTAAGGGTGGTAAGGCATTGGAATAGGTTGCCCAGGGAGCTGATGGAAGCCTCACCCCTTGAGACATTCAAGGGAAGACTGGATGGGGCTCTGAGTAATCCGATCTAGCTGTAGATGTCCCTGTTATATGCAGGGGAATTGTGTTGGATGACACCTCCACTTTTTCACAACTCCTTTATCACTGTTGGAAGTCTGTGATTATATCCCTTTAACTTTTCCTAATGTAAGGTTAGCAGAACAGTTAACTTCAACATTTCCTCATGTGTCACATTCTCAGATTATCTAGTCCCCTCATTGGCACTCCAATGGGCATCTCCATTTCCTCAAGGTTTTTCTTTAACTGCAAGGATCAAATCGGGAGCCATAGTTCCAGGTGTGGTCTAATGCATACTTACTGGAGTAGAAAAATCAATCACTTCTCTTGATCTGCTGGCCACAGGCTTGCATATGTGGCCCAAGACTTGTTTTATATTCACTTCTGCAAGGACACATTGCTCCCTCACATTCAACTTGCTTGCTTTCCAGGCCACTAGTCATTTCCTGCAGAAAATGGAAGAAAATGGTATAGGCAAACTCTGTACAAGATATACCATTTGATCCACCTGGTGTCACAGCATTGGTACCAGTGACCTCATGCCCCCTAAGTATGTTACACTTGGGGCTTTGACTTTGAAATCTTTAATACAAAGGTCTCTGCACTACACAGATTTTAAACAAGAAGACCAGTGTTGTGGCAAAGCCAACCTCTCTGGCACTAAACAGGAGGTAGGTTTTGAACAATGCATTCAAACAGTTCCATGCATGTATCTACTTTCTCTCTGCTTAAGGCAGGGGTCCTGGGCAAAAATCAGGCCATGAACGTATAATTAAAGACTATGAATATTATGTATGTCACGTCTGTCAATTGATTAACATTTGTACTTCCTAACTAACACTGGAGCTTCTTTTTACCTTATTTTTACATGTCTTTTTTTCTTCCAGCTGGTGAAATGTTGTGACAATATGTTTCAGGTTAATTATGCATTATTTAGATTTCCTTTTCTAAGCTTTGAATAAGCCTTCAGTAAAGCCTTTTGGCTGTATTGAAAGTCCCTTATTGCACAATTGACCTTTTTATCATTCTTTGTTTTATTAAAGCCCTTTGCCTGCCCCCTTCCTCCATAAAGGATCACAGCCTTTTAGATCGGATACAGAAATCAGCTTCCAAATCTGAATACAAAACTGGGACAGAGTTGTAATGAGGAACAATACTATTGTTTACCCCATGGCTTTCACCATTTTTTTCTCCAATATTCTTGCTAAATACTAAAGGCATTTGCAGTTCTATATATCTCCTAAGCTGTGTTGCTGAGACATAAAAAGACACATGCTATGATCTGCAGCAAGTAAAGTTCAAAATTCTAATTTGGTGTGGATTTTAGTAGATTGCTGGTACAAAATACATTTCTGTCCATGAAGAATTACAATCTATATTCTAATTGCAAACAAAGGTTTAGGATTAGCGATCTTAGAGTACCATGAAACTGGAATAATGGAACACCAGTCTGTGCTGCAAGATGCTCTTGAGAATTCAAGCACAGTGATTGTAATTTCAGGGAATAATTGTTTCTCTGATAAGATCTTCCATGTAAGAAACTTTGCATGTTTTGTGTATTGGTTTCTGGTACAAACAAATGTTTTTCATTTTATTCATTAATTATAGAGAAATGCATTCTGAAATAGTTGCATTTTGCCACATAGTTATAAACATCCTACCAAATGTGCCTCATAGATAAATAATAGAGCTCTAGTAATAGAGCTCTAGAGTAAATAATAACAAAGGCAAACCAGTGGAAAGAAGAATTCAATTGCAGATAGATGCATTCCCTGTATTCAGCCAGACAAGTATTTTCTGGAGACCTTGGGAAGATGAGGATTCTGTGAACTCACAGATCGTTTCATGTATAAATCTAGAAGTTGCAGTAGGTTCATTTTCACGTAAGCTGAGCAGCTGAAGCTAAGGAGTGAAGCAGATGGCAAAATATTATCCATCAGTTGTTCTTATTGTCGTGCTTGTGTAGCCCCTGGGGTCTGAAACTCAGATGATCAAGAACTCTTTTCCACCATCTACTGATGAACTGGAGTAAGGGACACAGTTAATTTTCACAGATAATATTTATGACAAGATAGTTGTTTTTGTGAAGTTTTGTTTACAGCTCATTCAAGAATACAAATAAAAGGAAAACCAACTTTTATTATCTCAAAAACACTTTTAAGGAGGAGAGACCAGGCTCTTGTATCACTGGTTTGCATAAAACAGGAACTCTGGCATGAGATAGAGAAAGAATAAAAGAATTTAGTTTTTAGCCTATTCTTTCTATAATTCAATTAATTGATCTTCCTCATAGTAATAGTTTCAGCTGCTTAGTTTTGGCTGCCAGTATATTCTAATGAATATCTAATTGGAAAAGAAAACAGAAGTACAAAGCTGTCCTGGATTTGAAGAGGCAATAAAGAGGTGAAAAGGGACTTTCATTCCCAACCATAGAAACTTAAACGACTATGGAAGAGAAAACAGGCTTGAGATAATTACATTGCATAACACTTAAAGGAGATTGCAGCCCAGGCAACAGCCATCTCAAAGAATGACAGAGAAGGAATGGAGTAAAGAGAGGGCAGTGTCCAAAGTAGGACAGCATCACAAGGGCAGTATGACAAGAAATGGATGGCTGCTTGGAGAGTTCCTTTCCTCTCCAGATGGGGTCCATCCTACTCAAGTGCTCATCTATTCGGAGACTTCAGAGGAAAGACATGACAGGGGGGTGAAACTAGATGATTTTTAAGGATCTTTTAGGCCTCCTCCAACCTAAGTTATTCTGTGATTCTATGATCACCAGGGCAAATATTTTCTGTTGATGTAAGCAGGGGAAATTGCCTCATTTCCTTAGGTTTGTGGGGAATGTCTCAAGCACGTGTTCATTAATTGTAAGAGGAATCCTGTAATTTGACTTGAAATCCGGCTTTCTCGATGCTGGCAACTTCTCTTAGAAAAAGTCACTTTATAAATATGTCATCACCCTTCATTACTGAGATGCCCAGTATGTAATACTGGATTGTGGATTGTGGAAACAGGGGAATTAAACTTGTCCGCATCTTGTAACATCTAGGCAAGCATTGTTATGACAGGTATCACTTCTTATTTGAAGGCACAGTGTTCTCCTTCTTGGTGACAAAGAAGCAGAAGGCGGATGTTAGGAGTAAGGACAAGGTCTGCAAATATCTTATTGCATACAGATGTGAATGTACCAAGCAAGTGCCTCAAGCCTTCCAGAAGCATGTGAACATGAGTAGCTCACTGCTGGAGTTGGATAAAGTGATCCCATCTCTCAGTAAAGCTTCTTGCCATCTTGAAAAGAAATCTCATCCCTGATTGCCAAGGCAGACAAAAAAGTGACAGGGCAACAGGAGACAATGTAGTTTAGGGTCAAATGGGCAAATAGAGGTTTTTATTGTTGTTTTTCCTATTTCTTCAAAATTCCTCTAAAACACTTGCATGTTCTTCTTGAGAAAAATCACAAAATCAAGGAAGAAGGATGCAAATATCATTTCCCTGCACAGGAGGGTCTCAGCTTCCCTTAGCATGTCCCGCTGAAGCTCAGAAGACACTTGGCATGTGTTTTCATCTTGCACATCAAGCTTTCTCTCTCTCACATTGAACTGATGCAATATTTAAACTCTCCCTGACTTGTTGCTTTCCCAAGATGAATTTCTCTCTCTTCTGGCTGCCTTACAAGAGGAGCTTTTGTAAATACAGCCCAGCATCATTTCTGTTGTACAAAAATAACACTCTCCTCTATGCAGCCTCACCTTTTAGTTGGGAACATAGGAGTAAGACAGACAGCTCTTACTGTCTTCCTATGAGATTTCAAAACTTTCATTGTTCCAAATGATGGTAACTTCCTTACAGTAATGAAAGCAGCCTGAAGAGGTCCAAAAGGGCAAACTGTAAAAAAAAAAACAACCTCATTAACTGAAATTTTTGAACCTCAGAATTTTAGTTCAGTGGGGCTGAATTTCTGGAAGAGAAATGCAACAAGCTCACGCTTTTATTCACATTAGCTTGGTCTGTTCCTTATTGACTGCAATTTGATGGCCTCTGAAAGCACAATGCCCTTCAAACTCTGAGCTTTTATGGAAAATACAAAAAGAAGTCCAAACAATGTGAACCAATATTATATAGCTGACTTGTATTTACAGCTACTCTCCCTGCACCTGCTCAGTGTTTTTAGATGGTCTCAAATCTCTGCTTCCCTCTTAACTCTGCCAAAAAGTGAGCTCATGTCTTTTGGCATTACAGGGCAGAAAGTAAAAAGTGAATTGATTCTGTGTGTACAAATAGTTTGTTGATGATTTAATTTTCTGCTACTTTCATCTACTTTGTTATTACTTCCTTTTTTCCATAAATAAAATAAAGGATGTCAAAAATGCTTTTCAGCCCAGCCAAGGGCTACTGAATCGTATTCCTAGAAGTTCTGAACTGTGGGGATTAATACTCAAAAAACAAAAAAAAAGAATCTTTGTGTCTGAACTTTCCTGTCTGAAACCTCCAGCAGAAACATTCATAGGTTGTTTCAGGACTGGTTTGACCTTACGCTACAGGGAAGACAGTGTTGAACAAAATCCCTGACCCATAGAAAATGGTGGGTCAAACATCTTTCTCTTGTAGGTAAGTTTCGTGCCACGCCTTCCTCGGTGTTTTCAACTTATCAGATGTTGGATCCTTCTTTGCTGATTAGATATTCATTAGAACTTACTGGCAGCCAAAACTAAGCAGCTGAAAATATTACTATGATGAATTAATCCATTTAATTTAGCACGCTCTATTTGTATGTCATAATGACTTTCAGAAAGCCTTGCCTGGTGGCACAGAAATCTCAGAGGGAATACTACTATGCAGATGCAAGGAGGGCATTTCTAATTAACAAAAGAAGTTTCTAAATGCCGTTTTCCTAACTCAGCACTCTCGTGTTTTTTACAGAGATACAGTACTTATAATTTCCAGTAATCTTTTTTCTTTTCTTTTTCTTTTTTTCTTTTTTTAATGTTTTTTATTTCACATGGCTTTCTACCTCAACTATCTGGGTCTTCTTTTCTCCAAAATGCTAAACATTATGTTCCTATCTGTACTTGACACCTCAAAGGTAGCAAATTATACCATTTGTAAGAATATTTGTAGTTTCCCACTTTAATTACCACTAAATGCATCATTAAGTGTAAACTGATTTCAGCAGTGAGTGCATTAATTGTGAATACAGTACAAAACCCTGATTTTCTGCTGACATGACACAGCTTTCAGGATGACTGCAACATTTTATCCCAAAAGAACCTGACAAACATGTGAGCTGGCTGGCCCATTCTGTTCACTTGAGGATCCAAGAACCCTTGGAATCTTAAAACATAGAGGAATTTGTTTGGCAACCTAATCAGGTTAAGCATTTCTCCTCTAGCATTTTATCTTCTCACTCCAGCATGTCTCTTTCATTCTGCTGTTACTCCATTTTTTTTGTGTGTTAAAAGGTCCTATGTCATCTCATGGATTCTCCAGTATGGTGTTATTTTGGTTTCTCCATCTGCCTGACAACAATCCAGTCTGACCTCAGGAAGCGACAACAATTCCATTGTCTCCCAGAGCATGGCAATACAGACATACCCAGCAAAGAGCAACACTATGCCCACTTGAATAAAGCACATGTCAGTGTGATTTTTTCTTCTATCTCCACACCCTTTTGCAATCCTATGGCTATCCAGGGGTGTGATGTGACACGACATTTTCTTTTAAATGACTAAAAAAGGTTGATGGAAAATATCCTCATAAGTCTCACATTTCGAAGGAAAAGATAAACAGGATTATCATCATGGCTCGCTTAGAGGTGCTGGTTGTCAATGCGCACATGAAAAGAATAGACCAGCTGTAGCTGTATTGCTTTTAGAGAAAACACTTTATCAGAAATCAGTTGTGTCACCAATGCTATAAAAGAGGTGACTGAAGCATTGGGAGGATATATACTTATTTTCTGAGGTAAATAAGTGCAGTTGGAACTCAGTCCATTTTCTGTCTAGCTTTAGTTTGGACATCAGGCTAAGCACTTGTCCAATATTGTATCTGACAATAAAAAATAAAGTGAGATGGCAAATCCTCCTCAAAGTCAACTGTAATATTTTCCATGATCATGAGCTGAACCTGCACTCATTTTTTTCCCTTTGACAGTGTATTTTCATGACTTAAAATGATACTTGGAATCATTAAATTCACAGGGTCAGGAACAGTAGTGCCTCAGAAAGCAGTGATTCTGCTGTTGTCCAGACAACAGCACATCACTATGAAACAGTTCCATCCCCCCGGGAATCAGCACAAAGCTTCAGACCTTTTCTTCGTTTTTGTCTTTTTTTCTCATGGGAGTTGATTTTCTGACCTGATGGGTTTTGGTAAAAGGGTTCATCAGTGGATTTCTTTTGGCACTGTTTGTGTACCTGTTTCCTTTTGGAGTTTCTTTAAATAGGGAAGGATTTTTAAAGTTAAGAATATGTCTTCCTAAACAGTAAACATCATGTTTTCTTTCAGGATATGTTACTCTGAAGAGCATATCATGGTGATATATTCAAGGAGCAATGGCTTAAAAACTGAACATAGGAAATTCCGTATTAATGAGGGAGAACTTCTTTACAGTAAGGGTGACGGAGCACTGGAATGGGTTGCCCAGAGGAGTTGTGGAGTTTCCTTCTATGGAGAAATTCAAGACCCATCTGGATGCCTACTTATGTGATCTATTGTAGGGAACCATCTTGAGCAGGGGGTTTGAGTTCAATGATCTGTAGAGGAGCCTTCCAACCCCTGTGATTCTGTGTATGTGATCATGTATCTAAGCATGCAAAAATAAAGGTTCTCCTGCAAAAGAGATTTCTACAGAAATGAATTAAACTATCAATATTGACTTGGCATATAATTAATAGATAGATAGACAGATAGATAGATAGATAGATAGATAGATAGATAGATAGATAGATAGATAGATAGAGATACATTGATACATAAGTACATAGATAAATAGATGCATAAATACATAGATGTATAAATACATAGATGAATGAATAGTAGTACAAACAAATACTACTACTCAGACATCAGAATTTCCTCTTTTTTAAAAGACTAAGAGGATTTGAGCTGAGGCCCTTTACTTTTTCAGATAACTGGAAGGCTCTTAATTCCATGTTCTGAATGCTGAAATTGTAGATACTTTCTCATGTGGATGCCTGGGGATTTGTTGTTTTTGTTTTTCTCATGGACAATTTACTTGGAAAAACAATGACTCCCTGAAAGACCTTTTTCCATTGAAAAATTATTCCAAGAGGTAATTCTTGACCTTCCCTAAACATGATACCATCTTCAGAATGTTCCTTGAAATCTAGTGAGAAAAAATTGTAATAATAGGTCACCTCTTCACTTTTATCACTTCTGCCTCAAAATTAAGAAATACTTTGAATTTAAGAATTATAGCGAACCATAAAACCTTTTTGAACCAAGTTGTAAATCCTTCTACTTTATTACATGCAAATCCTTCTACTTTATTACAGTAAGCATAAGGTTCTGACTCGGCACAGGTAGTTTTATTACATCTATTACTAAAAACAGATGTTAGCTAGTGAAATCTAATTCACTGGAGGGAAAAAGTTATATAATTTCCCATGATTTCTACTAAAAGATGAATGTTTGAGAAGCTCATATTCAGTGGGAAATTATCCTTTTATTTTTACTTTTTTCTTAAATATAAGAAAAAAGGCATTTACTTGTCTCTCTTTTGTCCTTCTATGAAACTTTCTCAGAACTTTTCTCTCTTACAATACTACATATAATGTCAAAAACTTAATTTTTATTAGAAGAATTTAATTCCATTAACAAAAACATTTAGTGTTGTTTGCTGTTTTTCTCATTGCAGACTTAGTCACTTTCTTTCTAAGCTGGGATACACTTTTATCTTGGAGGAGGGAGTTAACTCCTTCAGGTTTAATTTCTTTCTGAGCCAGGACTCTCTCATAGATGAATGCACCCTATTTCTCACATCTCACACAGTACTGTTGCTGCTAATGAGAGTGTCACTCTTTCAAGCTTCAAAGTAGAAATGAATTTTTCTTCTACTGTCAACTCTATAACTGGGAGCACTATTAAAACCCACTTTGCAGACATGCTGTAAATACTCAAATCCTGGCTACGGGGTCACTTCAGCTAACCTTATCATTTACCATTTGGATGGGTTTTGTTTGTTTTTGCTTTTATATATGTATTTATTTAGTTACTTATGCAGAGGTGGAACCTACATGAAACATAACCTATAAACTGAGGGCTGACTTCTCTTCCAGGGTGGACTGGGGTCATGTCTGGCTCCATAACAACTCTCCAGAATTTGGTCTTTAAAAGAATTGTGAGTGCTGAGTTAGCAACAAACAGTGCATATGAAAGTCTGTGGATTAATTGCTGGAGGGTTTAAGTCCACTTCTTAAGTCCTTTCTCCTCATTTATAGTGTAGGAAGCACAGTGATGACAGCCTTCTTGTTCCAGTTTTTCTGACTTGCTCTTAAAATGAAACAACAAAGTGTGATCATTTTACGAAGTTCATATACCTGAGGTTTTTTTTGCTACCCCTTACCAGACATTAATGTCTACTCCTTGTCTTATAAATTAGGAGAATAACCTTGCTTCCATTCCTCAGCTACTACAAACTTCAAAAGTGCCCGATTGCTCCTAGCATTTGAGTTACTACAGCCTATGGGAGTACCAGCTCTGAAGCACAAATTCTAACTTGCATGGGCTCAACTATCTTAGAAAACAGAATGCTTTCCTCCTGCGCTGACATTTTGTTGAAAGAGCAAGGTCATGATTTTTGTGATCTCCTGTCCATTCACCCTCCACACATTGCATAGGAGATCAAAAATAAAATTCAGATGAGTGAATGTTGATTTCTGCAATGCAGATGCATCTGAACAAACCACTCTGGGTTCTCTCTATATCAGTGGAGAGCTGGTCAATAAAGTCAGTGGAATACATGAAACTGTTGAGTCTTGGTTTGGTTTCCTTAACACCTAGATGTCATTTGAGACTCCTTGAACTGAAACCTTCATATCAATCTCAGTAACCTCCTGTGTTTGTTCAAGGAACCCTGCTCTAAAATTCCTTGACTGTGTTGAACTTCTGTCCATTAACTACAGTAGGAGCCAGTGTTTCGGTGGAGATACCTGGACTGAGGTCGCATTTTAAACTAAGACACCAAACATAGATATCTGTAGGCATGCAAAACACTGGGTTGCTCAGACATTTGCCCAGAGTCATTTGTGATACCCCACAGTATCAAAGATATCTATGTGTAGTTGGCTGGTGAGATACATTGTTACGGGAGAACCCCATGCTTTCCAAGTTACATGCAGATGCCAAGGAGGTTACCCTATAATGCCTAAAATTCACCTATGTGTGGACTGCAGCTGAACTACTTTATCAGTGTAGACTCTTCACTCACTTGCAGTCTCCTTGTGGCATGAGAAATAGAGGGCAAAATTGTTCCTAACCCTCTATTTAGTGATCTCTGCCTTTCTAAACTCCATGAAAAAAATATGCTGTAAATTACATTTCGCAGTGTCCAGAAAGAACATGTAGTCATATAATCAGCCACAATATGTCTTTAAGAAAGCATCAGACTGCATCTAACTTTTATTGAAACATTAAAGTTGTTGAAAGTCTATTGCCAGGGGTATTTTTCAGACAAAATGCATGCTACAGACTGTAAAAATTAAGCTAGCCATTATAAACTTAATCTGAAGTCTGAATAGCAAAATTGAAAAGCACTCAAGCATTAAACTACCTTCTTAAAGGTAAAATAATAAAACAATGTAGGTAACGTATAAATAGCTATAAAGATTGCTGTGAGTAGGATACATCTGGGCTAAGCATTTCAGCAGAGACTGAAATGTATTATGGCTCTCAGTAAGGTTGAATGTCTTCAGCAGGCTGCTTTTAAGCACTAAATAGTTTGCAACCAATCTTGACCTTGAAGAGGATCCTATGAAATCTTTCTGATTATGCTTTCCTTTAATAACTTAAATAGTTTGAGATAGTAAAGAAATGTGAATTGATCCTCTGAAACGTTTAACTCTTCCTTGAAATTTATAGTCTGTTCAGCATCAAAGCTAATTAATGCTAGGTAATCAACTTTTTTGCTGTTGTTCATTGGTCAGAGATCTTTATTAGGTTAAGTCTATTTTAATTACCTCTTTTTATGAAGGTGACCTCAGCTACAGGGTTCATAGTCAGAGAATACACTGAGGGCCACAGAAATAAGCACATCTTCATTGATGTTCCAATCTCTTAAATTGGTCATAGTGCAATGAGTAAGATAAGTTAAATTATACTCTTTTTCCATTATATGATTACTGCACAATTCCAGTGTCTGAAAAAAAAAAAAAAAAGGAAAAAAAAAGAAAAAAAAACCCAAAAAACCAAGAACAAAAAATAATCAACAGTAAGTTATTTCAGCATATTTGATAACATGTACTATATCAGTTACAAAAAACAAACTTTCAGTATAAAGGAAGACTTCATCATATGACCAATTCCTAATTTTAATGAGGCTACTGCTGTATGAATTTGATCCTGTGGATTCTTTCCAGCTCTGGATATTCTGATTCCATGAATGCCTTTGTGCTGAGCTATGCTTAAATGCTTAAACTGGGACAGTCTGAGAGTAGCTGTGGAGCTGGCTTTAATCTGGGCTTCAGTGTAGTTAATCAAGCAAAATCCTACCTCACCCCATGTAAGAATCCACCGATTCCAAGCAGTGAAAACAGTTCACTGCAGAGTAAAGCATCTATGTGTAACCTTTTATAAGATTTCTGTTTCAGGCCCTAATCATTCATGACTCCATTTTACCATTTGATTAAGGCATTATTATTCTATGAATTGTTTTGCAGCATGCAAGAAATCAACTTTGTTG
The DNA here is from genome assembly GCF_054131305.1 of Coturnix japonica. Classification (NCBI taxonomy): domain Eukaryota; kingdom Metazoa; phylum Chordata; class Aves; order Galliformes; family Phasianidae; genus Coturnix; species Coturnix japonica. The sequence continues at coordinate 6,660,248 of NC_140664.1, read as the reverse complement.
AATTGCAATGAGACGAGAAAAGAATAATAATTTAAAATAAATATCTAGAATCAAATTCTGGCTGTTGCCATTTATCTCAATGAAGAGGCACAGAAATCATTTGCCTTCACAAACTTTGTCTGTGCTTTCACTACACTGACCCACAGTGAAGAAAATTCCTCATATGAGGAGACTTGATTATCATGAGCTGAGTAACTGAGGTTATAACAAGCAATACAGCCAGGGTTCTAACCCATGTCTTCTCAGATCCGGTAATATGCATATCATATGAAATTCTTGAGCTCAGGCACAAAAAGAAGCAGAAATCAAATCACAGCGGTGTGTATTTACAAATACAATTCATCAGTGACATTTAAATGCAGCTTTCTTATTCAGCTCTATACCAGGAAGAAAAGAGGAAAACCTGCAGGTGATAACATCTCAGCAGCAAAGCAATAGATTGTAACTTAAGAAAAATCATTATATCCATATTTTGCTTTTGAGAGGGTATAGCAAACACTTCTCATGCTGAAACTGTTTCTATAGCTCTAGCTATCCAGTGTACCTGCGATTGATGTAACCTAAGAAAATGCTTTTGCATATGTGTGACACTGCTGTCAAAACCCAAATAGACTGAATCTGAGCTAAAAAAAAAATTCCAGTGTTCCTTTTCCTCTTAATTTTGGTTAGATTTGCACCTTAGCAGTAAGTTTTATGTTGAAAAACCCCCAAAATGTTCCCATGTGAAACTCTGTCACTTTACAAGCCTCACCTCCTTACACATCTAAACATGTACAATTACGAATAGGGTTGTTGCTTGGCTATGATGTAAAACCTGGGCAAGGTTTTCCCAGACAACTCATAGAATTATAGAATCATAAAATTGTTTGAGTCAGAAGGAACCCTTGAAGGCCATTTAGTCCAGCTCCCCTGCAATGAAGAGGGACACCTACAGCTAGATCAGGGTGTCCCATCCAGTCTGACCTCAGACATCTCCAGGGATGGGAAATCCACCACCTCTCTGACCAACCCATTCCAGTGCCGCACCTCCCTTATTATAAGCTGTCCCTATCCCGATTTAGCATCTCAAAAGTAATTTCAACATTAAGATTTAATAGAATTCCCAGGTCTGGAAATGTTGTATGCCATTTGGGTCTCTACAAACCAGTCACCCCCAATTTAGCAGGGCTGGCTGAGATGCATTATAACTGAAAAGAAGCACAAGAAGAAAAATAGTTTTAAGTGTGAGAACATAGCACTAGCTTCCCAAAATGTAGCTGTAAAGCACATTTTTGCTTATATTGTTATATTTAAACAAAGAGAAAGCAAGATAAAAATGTTACAGCTTCCTTCTTCCAAGTTTGAAGTGCTTTTGGCATTATTTGTGACACAACAACCATTAAGGATGATGCTCTACTGGGAAGTACTGTCACCTGTGGCTTTGAGAACAGGTTTTATGTGTTCCCCATTGAAGGAAAAGTTGAGATTGAGGCTTAACAGAATCAACAAACGAAGTCTGTCAGGACAGTAGATGCTGAATGAGATAACATGATTGCACGTTGGTATATCCAGAGGAAAAAAAAAAAAAAAAAAAAAAGTTTCCCATCAGTTTTGGTATATAACAAAAACAAAATGAAAAAAAGATCTTTCTGACACTTTAAGGTGCTTAGGAGAGGACTTTGTTGCTTCACTTTCCTGAAGAGGTTTCCTTTACCTAATGTTCAAAGATCTGTGCCTGTTTCCAAACTATGCAAGGGAATGGTTTGTGGGAGTTTTACAAATGAAGAAAGAGATGCTGAGTGGAAGTAAATGTTAATGTAAAAGAGTCAAACTACTTTTCTCCTAGCTATTAATGAACAGCATTACTTTCCCATTGTTCATTCATACTACTGGATGTCGTTCACTCTGAGTTAAGAACTCTTCTTCCTCTTTCTGTTGCAAAAGTTTGCAAAGAATGTGGTTTATTTTTTTCCCCAAAAACAAATAAGCAGAGAGTGTTAAACATTTTCTATTCCTCATCAAGACTCCATTTTAGGCCTCAATGATACAAACAAACAAGAAAGATGAATGTAAATGATGTCCCTATTAAATGGAACTCAGAACATCTCCCTGGATACATTATAGGATGCAGTAGAGGTGGTAATGTTGAAGAGGTAGCTAGGAATAGCCTCCAGCATTAAAAATTTAAGCCTGCAACTCATTCACAGCTGTGCCTGTGCATGCACTGAGAGAGAAATGGCACAATTGAAAACAGAATTGGCATATGTATGCCAAATGCATCTTACGGAATTGGAAACTTAACTCCCTCCCTTCCAAATAAGTGTGAGAGTTTGCTGCAAAGTTCTTAAAAGCTGTCTAATGGCAAGAAACAGCGAGATGTCGGTAGGCAAAAAAAAAAAAAAAAAAACAAAACACAAAAAAAACCTCTCACCGGAGGCCAGGCCAGTCTACAAAACTATGGAGGACAGAGGGCAATCAGTCATGCTTATGCACAGCTGTTTGTAGACAGCAATCCATTGACCTTATGAGAGGAAGCAAAATGAATATTTTGTGTCTACAGATTAACCACAAAGTTCATACCATGAACAGGGACTGAAATGAAACAGTGTTGGGTAATTATGTAATAAAGCTTGATTTTTCCAGGAACTATAACATGGAACCATCATCTCTGCTGTCTGTTTTTAGTCCAGATTTGTATTATTTCTTAACAGGAAAAAGCCACCAACAGGGTTTACTATTCCAGTGAACCACGTTCCTCAGTGCCACACCTACCCATTCCTTGAACACCTCCAGTTATGGTGGCTCCATCATCTCCCTGGGCATCTTGTACCAATGCATTACTCCTCTTGCTGAGAAGAAATTTTACCTGATATCCAACCTGAACCTCCCCTGGCACAACTTAAAGCCATTAGATCTCATCCTACCTGTCGGTGAACAAGGGAATTGCTGATTGGAGGCTACTACATGCTCTATGAATACAAAATCTTCAGTCAGTAGGCCAACATTCTGTTATGCTGGAGACTGATGGGAAACCCTGTTCTGAAATATCTGTTGTGCCCATAATATTGGATGGCAGCATTCTGTTTTCTGAAAGGCATAGGAGAAAATATGCACCTACAGACCCAATAAATGAAGAAGCAATGTTTCACTCATTAGGGCAAGAAGACTCCAGCACAACAGGACTCTCTCCTGGTGAGATAAACTGCTATCTCTCTATAGAGACATGACTACAGACAAAGCAGCCTGGGCAGCTGTGGAGAGAATAGGCAGCAGGACTGTGGGTCAGTTGTGGAGCATGTGAGATGGACTGGGCCTGGCTCCAAAGGCTGCATGTTTAACTTACACTTTATGGAGTATCCTGAGACTCATCTTTCTCTGAAGCCTCCTTAAAGGAGTTGTATTCTTTTATGATTTTGTCTTCCCTTGGGTTAGGTTTACAAATATATTAAGGACAGAGAAAACAGCATTGCTGATGAACCTTGTGTTTGCTGTAGATGCACTGTGGGTTTTTTTTTTTTCATTTAGGATATTGTAAATGTCTGGCTCTCAATGGAGCTTTCAGATGAGCTACCCTCATTACACTGTTATTGTTACTCTTTTGTCTTTGTACCTCTTTTGTGTATTGCAGCTTGTGTGAACATTTCAATAAAATACCAGCTCATATGGGCAAAAGCACTGAACTATCAATTTTGTCAAGAGCTGGGTGCACTTACTTTGATGAAACAGTCACTCACTCATCAGAGGAAATAAAACACAACCAGAGGACATGGAAGGAAGTGTTTAAGCATCTGAATGCACATAAGGATGAACTCTGTCTTAGCGTATCCTGTTACTAGAAACTACATGAAAGACTGTAACAACAGAAATTTCACAGTGCTGTCAGCTTTATTGAAAGGTTTTAAATTGAAGGAGGGACAATTTAGATTAGATGTAAGGGGGAAGGTTTTTACTGAGAGAGTGGTGAGGTGCTGGAATGGGCTGCTAGGAGGGGTTGTGGATGCCTTGTCCCTGGAGATCTTTAAGGTCAGGTTATATGGACCCCTGGGCAATCTGACACAGTCTAGTGGTTGTCAACCCTGCTCATGGCATGAGAGTTGGAATCTGATGATCCTTGGGATCCCTCCCAAGACAAGCCTATGATTTATGGAAAAAATAAAAGATGTAAAAAATGGGTAATAACCTTCAGCCACCTACTACTGTAAAGTGCCAGGGAATTGCTTTGAATTCAGTTTAGTTATTTTTGGATGTATAGCATTGAAGCTCAAAGAAAAGTTGAGATGAAAATAGTTCTTTCTAACAAGATAAGTGGCCTGGATCCATTTCACTGTGTGGGAGTACTTCTAACCTTATACAGCAAAACTTACATGATCATAGCTTTGACTTCAGTACAGATACTACTGACTTTGAATAAAATTAGTCAAGAATCAGGTTCATGATGTTCTCCAGAATAGAAACACTCCATGTAGCATGAATGGAGAACTCTTGTTTTACAATGATTTCCTCCTTTGTACTTTGACATTGCTTTGTTGGACTAGCTATATTATTCACCTCATTTTCTTCCTAAAAGCTGGTTGCATTTCCTAGGCTTGAATTTCTTGAAAAGAACTTCGCCCTTTATTATAGGTAATTGTTTCTGGAGCCACACAAATATGAGTTGCAGTATACATATTTTTATATATATAATGTATAATAAGTAATCAGAAATTTTAAAAAAATATGTGAAAATCTTTGGGATTCATGAAAGTAAAATATTTCCCAATGTGCAATGGAATTTTTTTTCCCATCATCTCCCTCTAAGGGTTTAGCAAAGTTTCTTTATTGTATTTTGATGGCATAGTGTACACAGGTACTCATTGTACCAGGGTAACATCTCCTATAACAGCACAGAGAGGCAAACATCCTTCTTTTTGACTTAAGGACCCACATGGCCTTTACTCTTTTATTCTTCAATGTTTTGACCATTGCAAATGTTTTTGAGAATGTATGGGTTGACTGGAACAGGTTGCCCAGAGATGTGGTTGATGTCCATCCATGGAGAGTATCAAAGCAAGGCTGATCAGGCCCTGGACAACCTTGTCTAGCTGTGCATGCCTTGTCCATTGCAGGGGACTTGGACTAGATGACCTTTAAAGGTCCCTTCCAGCTCTATGGATTCAATGATTGTATGATTCTATATATTCCCCTGGGGTCACATTCCTAGTACCACTACCACTGCAGTTTCAGATTTGCTTTTCTATCAGTTGCAAAAGCAGCCCATTGCTACAATCAATAGTTTGCCAGCACTGTGTTTTCTGTTGTCTTTTGTTTTAACTTCTTGCCTCATACACCCTAAATCTAGACACTTTTTTCCTCTCTGGTATCAAAGGAGGAAAGTAGTTTCTGTATCAAAATTAAGAAAACAGAAGATAAATCACAGGCTATGAAACTGAACTTATCAGTCCAGGAAAAGAGGGGAAAATAATATTTGGTATCATATCTAACATAGCAAAGTTATTTATATCAGAGCCATCCTACTTGCTTTAACACAGATGTAATCAAATAAAATCAAACTTCTTCAAATTAGGAAATTTAAAAAAAAATATTTTTGACCACTTTTGTATATTTTCTTCTATACTGTACTTGTAGAGCTGACTGGAAATATTGGCACTTTAGTCAATACAATACTACAATAGCTGTTAAACATATTTTCTCACTTGAGTCCATGAGTGTGATAATAAGATATATATCATACCACAGCAATTTCTACGTATCCTCTTGAAGAGAGGCTATCATAAGCACATAAAGTAGATGCAGGCTGACCTAAGGAGCATGGAACTAAACAGAAAATGACAGGAAGGGAACTAGATAACTGAACTGTCTTTTTCAACCTTAATGATTCTATGATTCTATGTACTGGAATAGGCTGCCCAGGGAGGTGGTGAAATCACTGCTCCTGGAGGCGTTCAGGTGGAGGATAGGTGTAGCCCTGAGGGACATGGTTCAGTGGGCATGGTAGTAATGGGTTGATGGTTTTGGCTAGATGAGCTTAGTGGTCTTTTCCAAACTTAATGCTTTTGTGATGCTATAATTCTGTGATGAGGTAAATTGGTTTGTTCAGCAGATGAGAGGAAAATCCAGCTTTTCAGAGAATGTTATAGACAATAAGCAGCTCTGACAAGTGGTCCAATGGTGAGGAAGGTAGCAGTATTCCAGTTTTACAGCTGTTACTTATAAGGTTGAAATATCAAAGGCAATGTTTGTCTGTTTGGAAAAAAGGTTCTGTGTACTAATTTAGGGTGCAGAGTCTTTTGGTCTGGCTATATGTTCTCTTGGCTTTGAGGGGGAATTGGTAAATTCTGGAAAATAACAAGAAAATAAATAAATTCAAAAATTCTCTCCAGTGGTGTAATGAACCTGATAATGTTTTCATGCAATAAATACTCATCTGTGAAAAATGTTTGAAATATTTATTGTTTTAATACTTTAGAAACAATATCCCTTTATTATTTATTCAGTGTTGAAAGAAGAGGGTGTTTAAAGTATAAGGATTGTGATAAAGGTATTCTTGATCATTATAACAGTTCCATAATGCTAAATTCTGGGGAGAGTGGAATGATTTTCTCTGCTCACCTTGCATAGGTTTCTGAGAATCCTAGGACTGAAACTCCATGTGTATCATTTGAAGCTGCCTTTGAATTTATAACAAGACATCCAGATACAGTAATTATCCTGTTTAAATAGCCTGCCATTTATTCTATTTTCCTCCTGAGAATGTCATTCTTGCTCATGTAAGTAACAAGCAACCAGAGTAAACGATCAGGGCATCATTTATGGCCAGATTCAGGTTGCCCAGAGAAGCTGTGGATGCCCCATCCCTGGAGGTGTTCAAGGCCAGATTGTATGGGGCCCTGGGCAGCTTGATCTGGTGGGTGGCAACCCTGTCCATGGTAGGGAATTGTAGCTCAATGTTCCTTTCCATTCCAAGCCATTCTGTGATTTAGTGTGATCAGGACATATCTCTGGAACTGAGGTAGGCTTGAAAAGGTCGACATTTGATACACTTGTTCCCCAGGAGCTGACTGACTTGCTAAAAAAGCAAATGGACCACCTACTGAAAATGATTCTTAACTCATGTTTGTCCCTGGTCTCATCTGGGCCAAGACTGTGCTGAGATCTGTTCCAAGAACATGTGGATATTTGCACTCCAACACCTGTGCATGTTCCCTGGCATTCTTAGTTTCTATGCATAGAATATGGCTGAAGTAGAGGTGCTTGTCTGGGAAGTGAGCCCTTGGTGTGCCAAATTGAATGGCTGGGATGTCATCTAAGCTCCACTGTCCTGGAAGGTATCTGAAGCAGATATTGTCTGAAAGGTCTTCTGCATGAGCACCCTGATAGATAGGTTACCCTGCATCCCAGCAGGGAAAGCATATTTATTCCATAACACAGATTACTCACTGCTATGGACCACAAATGCACCATGGCATCCCATTCTGTGTCTGTGTGGTGCAGAGAAATTGGATTCTCTGAGATGGGCTCACTGCACTTTGACAAGGAAAACACACTGTGCAATCAATGTCCCTACATTTGTCACCATCACTTTGTTGCTCTCTGCCTTGAAGTGTGCTGCAGGTGGCTCTTTGCAGATGTCTATGGAAGTGACAGATTAGGAGTTTGTTCATTGTTTTGATATCAAATGAGCCTTACATATGCCTCCTGTTAAATATGAACCTAAACAGCAGGATTCGTAGCAGTAGCTAATTGAGACACTCATCTGTGTATGACTCATTTCCGCCACGATCCTGTTACTGTTGAGATAAATGAAATGTGTCTGTTAAGTCCAGCTGAAAATCAGGCCACATTTATTTTCTTTTCCCAATAGAAGAAAAGATTTTGCTTTTGAGTCTATCTGTAAGGAAATTTTGAGACAGCACATTGTGAAGTAGATACAACTTATGCGCATAAATCTAAACTTCTCCCATTCAAGACTGCTTCATTTTTTGCTTTCATCATTTAGATACCTCTGTGGTACTCCTGTGTTTCAGTCAGTGCAGAACTGCCAAGAACCACAGACAGTCTACCTGTCTGAAAGATCTCAGAAGAGATATTCCCTAAATGTCTGTCACTGGACTTCACAGGCGTTCAGTGATGGCATATCAGGCAAATGTAAGGACCTTCCACCTAGCAATTGGTGCTCTCACTTGGGAAGAAAATGAGGTAAAGTATGGACATTTATTACAGACATTGGATAAAATAAGGAAACAATACTTGGGATGAGGAAAGGAAAGTCTCTTGCACTGAGAATCCTAAGCATGAAGCTGAAAGGAAGCTCGCATAGTCTTCATTGTAGAGTGGTTGTCATGTTATTTTAGAAACATAAAATCATGTAATAATGCAGTCTGGTAGAGACAACAAGATGTCATCTAGTTCAACCCTCTGTTCAAAGCAAGGCCAAGTTTACTTAGCTCAGGTTGTTCAGAACATGAACTAGTCTGATTTTCAATATCTTCTAGGACAGAGCACTATTTCTTTTCCTGCTTCAGCAGGAGGAATGATGGAAACCTCTCTCTTCTCCGCACCCAAACAGGCAGTTTGTCCTTGGAGGAGGCTTTGAAACAGAGTCATAGAATCATTTGAGTTGGACAGAACCTTTAAAGAACATCTAGTACAGCTCCCCTACTATGAATCAGGACACCTACAGCTAGATCAAGTCACCTATCCAGCATCTCTTTGGACAACCCTTTTAAGGGCCTCACCAACTTTTTTTTTATATACAGTCTAAATCTCCCCTCTTTTATTTTGAAACTAGCACTGTGCAATCACTCTAGGCAACAATAATCATCCAAGATGTTCCACGTAGTGCTCAGAAGTGAAATGCATGTAAAGGTGTACCACCTAATATGCACTCTATTAAAAACAGAAGGACTCTAAATTTGATGAAGATAGACTGGAGACCTTTAAGCAGAGAGTGAATGGCTTTTTCTTAAGTTGAGGAAAGATTTGACTTCTGCCCTTTTCTCCAGTATTTTGCTCTTTTTAAAGAACTCCTCAGTCCATGTATCAGTTGCTCAGGGGTACCTGCCCCTCATAATGCTCTGTGGAAGGACCTGGTCCCCACCTTCAAGCTCTAGTCACCAAATCCTGGAAAGAGAAATCTCTCCAATTCTATTTTATAGTTTTCAACCCTTTTGACCTAATCCTAAGTGATTTGCTCAAGCTCATGCTGTGATTTTTTTGCAGAGTTAAGAATTAAAGGCAGAAGCCATGGTTTTTCAGTGCCAAGCACCAAATCATTACTCCTCTGGGTCAGGCAATGAACAAGCCAGAAAACCTTTGAGACTGAGCATGATTAATGGACTTAAAAGTCCAGCTTGGAGACAGATGGAGAAAATACATGCTCCTAATCTTCTTCACTCACATACACACAGATGCTGCTCTTATGGAGCTTTTCAGCATTCAGAGGACTGGCAGATCTTCCACAATAATGTTTGACTATGTGTGCAAACATAAAGTGGAGATTAACTAGGATAGCCTTTTAATAACACCATTAGTCAAGTGATCATTCTGACTGACAGCACTGAGTGGGCAGGATTAAAAGTGTACGTAAAGAACAAGAATTTTTACTGAACCAGTGGTAGATACTTCTATTCACATAAATATGTGCAGGTGTACATCGTGATACTCATCACATATTTCTGTCACCAATGCTATGAGCTACACAACACCATGCATGAAATCCTGTCAGCATGTGCCAGACTTTTCAGAATTTACTGTGTGATCCTCTGATTTAGTGCATTCCTAAGCCTATATCTCATTTGCTTTGTCAGGCCTGTCCCTATGAAACCTGTTCCAGTCAGATGTATTGAGATATTTTTCACATGGTCCCTGGTAGGTAGAGATCATTGAGTGCTTCCCATTAAATTACCAGGCTGAACATTTTAACTCCCTATGGCCTTGACACCACTCACCAGACTTATTTTGGGCAAATACAGGGCATCCTGTCAGGCTAACGAGACCCCGGCAAGTTTTGGGCAATTCAAATCCTTCCACGAAAGCCAAAGACAGAGTAAGCTGATAGATGAGACAAATATATAAAAATATATATTTTTTACAGCAGATGTTTCAGAGAAATTAACAGATTAACATATTAAAGAAAACAGTTTTGATCAAGTAAAACAATTTGGAAAAAAAAAAGAAATCCTCATTTCTTTCTTGAAATGAGGTTCAAAATATGAAGTTGTTGAAACAGGAGAAAATATCTGAACAAATGTGATTGGATTACTCCTCTCCCCTGGATAAGTGTTGTTCTGTACTGTAGGGCTAATATTCCTATAAATGAAATGTGCCAGAGTTTGTTGACATCACTCAGAATAAAAACATGCACTGAAAATTTCTCCGTCTACTCTCATAGGTTCTACTTGTTTTAGGTCAAATACTCTCAATGATAATTGCATCCATGATGACAAACAATTTCTGATGTCTTTTCCTGGAAGTCACTCTTAGAAGTAAAACTTGATGGCTATGCTCATAAGCTTCCATTGAAGTACACATGCTGACTGAAGGAGTATATTCATGAGAGGCTGGACCATTAGGGCCTTGCTATTTAAATGGCTACAGGTTGTGAGTTGTATCATAATATGTGGCAAGGATAGTGTTCCTTGATCCAGAACTCTCTCTTCTCTGTCTTTTGTTAACCAGAAGTCATCTGAGTTGAAAGAGAAGAAAGTGTAATGTGAACAGCAGTAATAGTCATATATATGCATGTAGGCACATTTAAATGTATGCATACATATACCTATACTTATGTGTATATGCATATATGCATAAGAGCAATGAAAAGGAAAACAGAGATGAGAATTATATGCCGTGGAACTAAAAAGGAATAAAACTACAAAATATTTGCAACATTTTCTTTTTTCTTGTTTTCATTGCACTTCACTCAGAAAGGAAATTGGTATTCCTAGAATATTATTACTTTAAGAAATGTCTGAAAAGAAAGCTTTTAGTTTTGGTTGTGAGATCTTCTTTTGTCTGAATACTTCCTTTCATTTGCTGTATGTTGTTTTTTTCCTTATACTCATTTTGCATCCTCTGCAAAGCTTTTCCATCTCAGACAAGAAATGACACTGTGAAAAGGTTTGGTGTTTTTGGGGGGTCCTGTTCAAAGTCAGAGATAGTTCCTGAGGGATATAAAGTTTGAGTTAGGACCCCAGCTCTGGTGATTCATCTACAGTCATGGAAAGAGTCTGCAGACTCTCTGTGTAGTATAGACACTGTGACGCATAGCACTGGACCACCCTCATCCCCAGTGAGTCAACCCAGTTGACTCAGTCAATCGGCTGAACCCCAACACAGCTGGAGATGGAAGTTGGGGGAGGTAAAAGAGCTCCTTTTCGGTCCCTTTCTCCCACCATAAGTCCACAACTACTACCTTCTAGGGATGTAAAGAAAATTAATTTGCATTTGAAGCATCTGAAGAGCAATGAATAAAAGGTGCTCCAGAAAAGCATATTACAGATCTTCCATTCCTTATGGGTACTGATGTAAGATGAAAACATACTGCAGAGATTGTGATGTGCTAGAAATCTAATGCAAACTGTTCCCTCTCAAACAAACAGTAAAACCTCTGGAATTTTTAACTATGTTCTGCAGGCAACAAAGGAGGAGAAATGCTATGTCTCCCTCTTTTTTTTTAAGTATTATTAAAGATAAAATTCTGCCTGAGGGTGTTCAAATAATATGCTACCAAGGAATGTGTATGAAGTAGATAACACCACTAGGAGGGAAATATATATATTAACAGGAACTTTATTCATTAACTTGGGAGAAATGATTACTATATTGGTGAGGCTGAAGAAAGTTAAATACCTTCTGCTGTCAGATAAAGGATAGTTCTGTCAGGACTGTGACCAGGCTTTGAAAGTTCATGCTGGAAGAAATAGTTGATGGAGGCAGCAATTAGAGGTGGAAAGCAATTCCCAGGTGGTAACATTTTAATTTTTTTATTTGGAAAAGTTAATATTGCACCAAGTTATATATCCCCAGAAAAGAAACCATTTGGGGCAGTGCCATATCTTAGCTCCCAGGTTGGTTAAATAAACTCACTGCTGCAATGCTTTTTTTTTATTTAAGGGTTAGATTGTACTTTGGACTAAATGTCTGCTCGAGACTACAGAGGGTAATACTAATATCCTTAGGCTGGTTATTTGATCTGTTATGTGCCTGTTACCATTGCAAAGCCTTCATCTCTAGATGTACAGGGAGCCATCAGAGTTTTCCTACATTTCTGTGGTGTAGAAGCCATCTGGAGTTGTCCAGATCAGGCACATGATGGTAATATTTTACTATTTAAAAAAAAAAAAAAAAAAACAAAAAGCATGGCCAGCAGGTCACTCAAGATGATCCACTCTCTCTACTCTGCCAGGTAGCTCTCTACTCTGCCAGGTAGGGCCACATCTGGAGTACTGTGTCCAGTTCTGGTCTCCTCAGTTCAAGATGGGAAACTTCTAGAGATAGTCCAGCAGAGGGCCACAAAGATGGTTTGGGACCTTGGGACCACTAGAACATTTCTTTTCTGACAAAAGGCTGAGACACCTTGACCTGTTCAGTCTGGAGAAGACTGAGGGGGATCTTATCAATCCTTATAAAAATCTAAAGGATCTAGAGGCTGGAACCAGGCTCTTTCCAGCAGCACCCAGTGACATAACAAGGTGCGGTGGGCATAAACTGGAACACAGGAAGTTCCATCTGAACACTGGAAAGCAATTTGTTACTTCCAGGGTGGCAGAGCATTGGAACAGACTGCCCAGAGACCTTGTGGAGTTTCCTTCTCTGGAAATATTAAAAAAACACCTGGACACTTTGCTCTGCAGTCTACCCTAGGGAACCTGCACTAGCAGGCAAATTGCATTCAGTGGACACCAGAGTTTGCTTCCAACCCTTACAGTTCTGTGACTGTGATTCTGTGACCCTCTATTTCTTAAACAGAATCCATGTTGTTCTGCCATTCAGCAGGCTGGAAGGAGTAGTGCTTCACTTGGGATATCCTTCAGACTGAGAAGAAGAGGTTAGAAAGGAAACGGAAAAATCACAATTTGTCAGCTGTCAGTTACTTCTAAGTAAAAACATCTGAATGGATTCACAGAAAAACAGGCTAGTAGTGATGAGTATCAGATGAGCACAGAGAATGGATATTGGCTTTGCAGAACCATGTTGTGGTTGGTAAGTGAATGATTTTGCACTGGAACAGTGGAAAATGGTCACTCATTCTAGTTGCTGCCAGATATACTCCAATGCACATATATAATAGGAGGTCTGAGATCTAAGGAAAGACAGCTACTTCAGAGATGGCCAAAATCCTTTACATTTTCTTCATACCGGTTTAACCGTGACTACACCAGGCTCCCTGCTATTGGTCCTGGATGAAGTCTCCAGGTGTAGTTGGTACTTGGATGGAAGACCATATGCAAACATCAAGTCGAAGAGAGTCAGGGAACAGGCACATTCTAGACCCCAAAAGTACTGGGAACTCTATCACATCTCTATTATCATTTTCCCATGAGTAACTCACTCAAGAACTCAATTCATCATTCATTCCCCCACCATAAACCACAGCTCATTCTCCTCTCCCCTTTTCCCATTTTCCAGACAGCATTTCCCATTTTCCAGGCAACTCTCATTTTCCAATGACATCTCTGTTGCTTGGCAGATCCCAGCTTCAATTGTCATAGTAACCAAATACAATTCTGGACACAGATAGAAATTCTTAAGACATTATTATCCATTAGATGAGAGTGAATAAAATCTGTCTGCTATTCAGGCTCATTTATCATTCTAATGATAAAACCACTTTTCATCTTTCATGGGGTACCAGCATTTTAATATCTTGGGAAAAAATGAGTGAGTAGATATAAGAGAAGGAAATATTAATTTGGACAGACTTACTGGATACCAGTGCTGATTTGTAAGATGGAGCTTTCCAAGCTTCAATCAGTACTGACAAAGCAGCAATTAAGTGTAGCCTGGCAGTAGCAACAGCAATTGATCTTCATTTAGGATCTCTGGGTCTTTAGTTTGCACCATGGAAGTAGCTGTCAGAATTGCATAGAACTTTGCTGGGACATACAGATCCTTGAAAAAGTCAGGCGTTCAGGGACTTGTATGAAAGAACCTCTTAGGACTTCTGTAGTTATTGGTTTATATCCTCAGTTTCTGTGCATATCTCTATTTCCTCAGCTACTATAGAAGATTAGTAAATTTTACACAGCACTAGGGAAGCATGAAGGCAGTACTTGAAGGTTTGTGGAGATTTAAACAGCTCTGTTGCTCCTAAATCATATGTATCCACATCCTTATAATGGGCTGTGCATTTTTTTTGCCTGTTGGAAATCAAACTTTGTGAGAACTGACTCTGTAGTTTTGTCATACACACTTGGAAAAGAGTATTGCTTTCAGTGGAGAAATGGATGTTAATACTGAGGGCTGAAAAAGAGAACTGCAGTCCTCAGTCCCGCCCAAGCCAAAAACAAAAAACAAAAACAAACCACCAGACTGTTTTCTTCTTGCAGAGCTCTACCAGATGGCACTTTTGTGCCATGGGCTATAGCAGCTTTGTTATCTGACTCCGGGATTGGTGACATGATGCATTGTCAATTGAGCTTAAGTGCCACACGTATCATCTCAGCATCAGAAATAGATGTGTATTGGGCCCTCTGGCCTGGAAGGAACTTTCAAGGACCCTAGATCCAAACAAAAACTGCTGTAAACAACTGCAAGCTTTCTGTAGAACTAATCAAGATCTCTTTTAGATAGTAGCTTTCTCACTAAACTCAAGATTACATTATTCCACTGAATCATTAGTAAGTTTCCATTGCAAAGTTAATTGTAAACCAGTCACTCTTATGCCAACAGTTTTCTGGACAAAATCTTCCTCTCTTTCTATGTTTTTCATAGGTCTGTGTAAGTAACAAGCAATAGTGTTTCTACGGTCTGTTGCTAGTCTGTGCAACATCCTACTTCTATGACATGAAGGTTGAGAACTTAATCATTGTTGCTTATAATTTAGCTCAAATTTATTCTGTGTCCAAAGAAGTAGCTAGAGCTGGAAACAGGACAGCTCAACAAGGAAAATTTTTTATTTATGATGCCATGGAAATGCCATGTGTGTCATGGATGGAGTTGTCCCTCCAAACAAACCAAAAAGGAAAAATCTACTGAGCACAGAATGAAAAACAATGATAAACATCAAGCTGAAAAATGTTCCTAATTACTGCAGAATTATTTGTTTCTAGCTTTTTTTTTGTTTATTACTATTTTTTTTAATTATTCTCCATGACTCACAATCATATCATTATAATGAGTGAAAGAAGTATCTGTTTATGTAAGGACAAGTAAAGTAACAGGAAATGTCACATTATGTATAATCTAATTATACTTTGTTCCACAACAGAAAGGACAAATGCATTCTTTAGATAAGAAGGAAAAACATCATAAATATATGAAAATCAGGGAGAAAAACACAGGCATTACCATTATGCTCTTCAGGGTCAAGAAAACAGTTCAAACTATTTAGGTCAAGAGTTTATCTGTTTGATATACTCCTGCTGAGTGTAGAGCTCTTAACCAAACACCTACGTTAAATGCCTAAAGGTTTGCAACTAATCAACTTCCTTTCCAAGCAAAAGAAAAGTACTCAACATTTTCTTTTCAGAGCAGGCCTTGCTAAAAGAACAGCACAGACTTAAAGAAATGCTCACAGGTCTAACCATTTAAAAATATCAATATATTTGTTCTCATGTATATTAACAGTGAGATGATGAAACACAAAATTTGGGCCAACAAAGACAATTATGATCATCTTGTTCAGCTTTGTGATTGACAAAGGTATAGAATTTAACTCAGTATTTTCCATGTTGAGCCACAGCTTATGTATGAACTACAGGATTACTTTTGCAAAGATATTGGATCTTCATTTATATGAATTCTTATCTCTCTTGAATCTTTTCTGTGAGGCTTATGAAATGTTTGTGAACTGCTTTGAGAACCTTCTTGTAGATTCAATGTAGAGAATTTGCAGGCATACAAATAAAAGCTCATTTTCCATCTTGTTACTTTACTTTCATGGTTTTTTTATTTAGAGGCTTTCCTATTAATACAGCCAGGATTCAAATAGGTGATTACCAAGTCATAGCACAGATAATATATAAATATATATATCAGTACAATGGGATATTCTGTTTAAACAAACGCTAATAGTGCATGATCAAATTCTCACATAAACTACACCAGAGTTAAAGCAGATGAAACAGCCCTTAAAGTTAACAGACTTCACCCATATTAATGCAAAAGCATTTCCAATCTTCTCTCAGCAAATTCAAAGCATTTTTAACCTCCAGCGTTATGTGTATTTTATGTGTATCAGTACCTTAAAAACGTGCTTGGAAGATTGCACAGATAATTAACAGTAGAGCCTCTTGAATGAGATGCAATTAAGTTGGAAAGAAAAGATGTTTATTCCCAGGATGGGGAAACATAGCACAAAAAGCTATATTGCTAGACAAGATCCTGTATCATAGCAGTTATAGCTCTATTTGTGGACACAAGTGTGACTGTTATGATCATAAGAAAACTAACTAATTTGGAAATCTTTATTATACTGTCACAGAACTCTTGACTGCAGGATTTCCCTTGTTTTAGCTGTGATCTCAGTCCACGAAACTAGGTACACCTCATCCCAAAGAACAAAGCTTAGATTAGCCCCACCCTCATACAGAGACAGTCAACTGAATACCCCTTCTGGTGCCCACTGTTGAAGCAAGAAGAAAAAGCACAGCTCCTCCATTGTTGGAGAATGACTCATGCATCACAGAAAGGCCAGTTCCTCTTGGGAGGATGGAACTCCCAACAGTTTCACCAGCTGCCCTGTGAGACAGGATGCAATGTTCCTCCAAAGTGTTAAGAAACACTTGTAAGTGAAGAGGAAAATAATAAGAATTAGGAACAAACAAACAAAAACCATAAAAACCAAAAGAATTGAAACTGCTTTCTCTGCAAAACTTACACTAATGAGGTTTATATAAATATCTACAGACATATTTTGCATGTCCATTAAGCCGAATGAAGATTAGATTTAACTGAGCAAAATGAATCCACTAAACATTAGGAAAACATGTCTAATGATTATGAAAGATAAGCATGGAATAGGCTCCTTTAGGGATAGAAAGTCTAGTATATTCTACCTCCTGCAGTCAGTAGTTTTGATATAGCTTACCCCAGAAGAAACATGGACAGGAGCTTCTCATAATCCTTCCCAGCCTTGTTTTCTCTGGTTTTGAATGGTTCCAGACTAAAATCTTGTCAGAAGCAAAGAAAAAAAAAAAATAAAAAAATCTCCTGAGCATTCTGCTTTGATTTCAAACCAATTGCTTCCCATTAAAAATGATAACACCTTCAAATGCTTGCATCCTTCAGCACTGTAAGTCATTGATCTTACAGTGCACAGAAATTCTTTTACTGTCTTCTTTGTGGACTCCATTATTCTTTTTGCTTTGACACATACTTATCTATCTTGCATAATTACTCTTTAACTTTGTGATTATATGAGATCAATCTAATTGAGTTTGTTTCATTTTGTTTCATATTTTGAGACCCCAGATCTCTAAGATTTACACCCATATTCCATATAGATGTAATTGAACAGACCAAGCAAGATCCTGATTTCTACTTTTAACAGACTGTATAAATGAAGAAATTTGTTTTAAATTATTTGAAAAACATTTAGAATAGTTTAGGCTGGACAGGACCTATTATATAGATCATATAGTACTAACTTCCTCTTCTTCCAGCTCGAGAATCACCTAAAACAGAGTGCCCAGGACAGTGTTCTGGTGGCATTAAAGTATCTCAAAGGAGGGAGACTCCAAAAACCATACTGGGCATACTGTGCCAGCGTTTGACCACCTTCTCAATAAAAAAACATTTTCCTTTGCTAAGAGGAAACTTGACATACTGGCAGTAATGATCCACAGTTTATCCCACGATATGTAAGGTGTGAAGCCTAGCCAATCTATTTTAATTCTAACTCAGACTCCAAGCTAAGCAGTTGATATGGTTCTCATGTTTCAATTACATAACAATGACAGTATAGTATTTGAATATCAACTAAAAAAGAGACGATGTACCTTCTGTTATCATGCTTGATGCATTGTTCTCTCTCCTTTTCCCTCCACCCTCTGTAACGATTCTGTTTTACATACGTTTCTGTGATGTATAATTCACAGCTCCCTTTTTCTAGTCTTCCATTTAGATCAGTTTTCAAATTCTGTGGCTCCAGGCTCCAATGCTTTACACATTCTTGAAGCAATTGAGAAAAGGCTGTAGACTGAAAATACTGTGCAGCAGCATAATTGAGTGGCCAATCAATACAAGAGTTGTCACTTCAAATCGAGAAATTAATGAACTTATTTTGCAGTAAAGGAAATGAGTTTTAGGGAAGGAAAAATAAAAGCTGCTAACAAGGCAATGTCTGAGGCTGCGGCTTTTTTAATAGAAAAGAAAGGAAAAAAAATCTTTTAGGATAGAATTAAAATACTAACAATTAAACCTTTTAGTATTTTCAGTTGCACTCGATCTAACTGGTATTGGAGGGTTAGGATGGCAAATTTACATCTGGAGTGTTCACACCACAGACTGATGATGGGAAAAAGCCAAGAATAATCCCAGTGTTTGGACTCCGCACAGATCTCTGCAACCACGGCTGTTCTCTAAACCCAGAATAAACTGACACCACTTGAAAACTTCTATTCCACATGTCCACTGTTGGGAAGATGCAGGATACAGAGGAGTATTCATAGGTCTTCTTCCTTTCTCACTTAAATCAAAGTGCAACCTTTTTAAATGACAAAAAGTATTGATACTGCCTTAGTCATTTCAAATCCCCCAAATAAAAAACTGGAGAATCCAAGTTACATCAAGCACCAGTTCTGGCACCAGTCAGTTGCCAAACACTCTGTTTCACAGTCAAGCCCCCAACCTATCTAATCCTACCCATAAAGAGGGCAAGTAGTTAGTCATGGCCACCTGATACAAACAATATCTATTATATATTAACTTCATCATAGAGGAATTGCTCTGCATGACTGCATGACTGAGTGGAAAGAGAAATGCATTAGCAGTGAGGTGTTATTTGAGTCCTATGACTACTCTTCTCTGTCTCTGCAGAATTCACTACCCTGCTTTTTGTTGTCACCACTGGTGAAAAATAACCTCTCTTTTGTTCTGTCACAAGGTGCATGGGGACAGGACATTGCCATTATGGTACTGTAAGCCTTCATACCTTTACTGGGGAACCCCCAGTGACACAGATCATGAACTGATCAAAGGCAGACTCTGAAGTCTCCCAGTCAATGAAAGATCTTTCCAGAGAGAGGACTTTCTGGCCCTAGTTGCTGGTAAACAGGTAGAATTGATAGAACATTACAGACCTCTTGTGCATAACTATGACACAGTGATGTGAGACATTTCTGTTGAAGTACCATGACATTTTGGAGTCTAAATAAATAAAATATAATCATTGACATCTGGCAATGGATAGAAAAGAAAACTATCTCTGGCTGTGTCAGGCATGAGGGATCATCTTGGACTTTAGTGCAGCCTGTCGTGATGAGAGTGCCAGGGTAAAAGGGAAAGAGACAATCAAATAGTAACTATTTGTGGCAAATACTTATATAGTGTTCTGTAGGCAACTAGTCTACTCTGCAGTGACCTGAACTCCTGCAAACATTACATGAGGTTAATGAAACAGAGCAGTTGAATTTGAGAAGTGCCCCCAAAACCCTTCAGCAGGTTAAAAACCGACGTTAAAAATGAATACTGATTTGTCTGTGGAGATGAATCAAGTGTTCCACATCTACATCTGCAGTTTTCTTTTTCCCAATTCTTGGGCTGCAAGCTGGTCTTTAAAGCAATACAGCCCTTCTCCCTGGAAGTTATGGCTGTGAAAGTGTTAGTGCTACCATTAAGCAAGTCTTGATAATTTACTGTGTTGCTTTTATTTCATTGGAGAAAACAAAACAATCCTTTATTTCATTCTTTCTAAATACGAGAAGGCAGGGACTTCGTACTTACTCTTAATTTCAATGCACTTCACTGTGCAGCCCCAGTGAGGAGGAAAGGGTTTTGGAGTCTACACAGCACTGAATGAGAACTGATCTGAAATTAAATTTGTCTCTGGGAATTTAGCTGTAACTAAAACATACTGAGGAAAAACAATCAGATCGCTGTCATTCTAGTTGTACATGTTAAATAAACCCAGCATTTTGAAATAGCAGGGAAAGTAAAGACTGGACGTGGTGGAAGTCCTGTTTCATGAAGATACAAATTGTAATGAGCCATACGTATGGTGACAGTCACCTTTCAAGAAGGGATTACTACTCCATCTTCTTTGCATGGGAAAGGCAAATTGTAGTTACTCCACTCTTCCTTAGAGTCAAACATACTATTTCATTTAAACAAGATCCTTCCATCACTTTGTATTTTCCAGTGTGGTTTTGGGACTGTGCTTCCAATCTATGAGGGGCCCCAGGAGTGAAACTGATCCAGAAACATTATTGGAATTATGTCCACCTTCAGAGGATATAATTCCAAGGTGTAATAAAACATGTCCCCATAATAAGCCAAGATCTGATAGAGTACAACTGTAGATGGTAATTTTAGAATCAAAGAGTCATTAAAGTTAGAAAAGACCTTTAGAGCTGTCTAGTCCAACCATCAATCCATCTCCACCATGCCCACTAAACCATGTCCCTCAGTACTACCTCTCCACGTGTGTTTAACACCTCCAGGGATGGTGACTTCACTGCTTCCCAGGGCATTCTGTTACAAACCTGCTTTTCACTATCATTTGATAAGTTTCAAAAGCAGTCATGTTTTGTGTTGTTTGCATTATAAGTTGGTTTATTAAGGAGATTTTTTTTTACAGTCAGTTAAAGGCTTTTACTTACCTCCAGCTATTACTGTAGTGACAGATGGTGCAGGCAGGGATGAGTTAAGGTGTATGTACAGATGGTTCACTATGTCTTGCAGTGTCTCTGACAAGATAACAACATGAGGAACTGCAGGAAGCTACAGATCACAAAGAGAAGTAATGTATATGCAGAAAGCCAACACTGACCTGTGGTGCCACTAACAAGACAGCCAAATGAGAAATGGTAGAACACTACGGATAGCAAAAAGGGCAGTTTTTTTAAAAAAGTGATGTCAAAATTAGAAATAGCTAGGGAAATAATAGCATATATACCAAATAAGGGCAGAAAATCAGCAAAACTAGGGTTGATTAGGAAATCACAAATTGAAATCAGTTGTTTATGTAAGGGGGTGAATGACAGTTTGAGAGATGATGACATTCCAGGTGGAAGAGCAAATATGATGTGAGCCATGAGCCAAGCCACATGTACACAGCTCCCTGTCAAAAGGCTCTGAGCCTGAACAAAACAGCTTGGAGTAGTACTGTACATTCATATATGCTCTGAACAAGCTTACATCTGACTTTTGTGCACACAAGAGGGATTTGGATGCTTTTCCTGTTACTGGGGGGAGCACCTGGAGGAGGTGGCAGGGCATCCTGACTTCCTAAAGGTGGTGTGAAATCAGAGTGCTAGAAGTCTTGTTAAAAAAAGTAAACTGTTTTTGTATCTTTTGAGAAAGATTTAATGCATTGTATACTACGTCTGCTTTGTAATCCATACATGAATTTTCCTTCATTCAAATAATCTGAAGCCCTATCCTATCTATATTCAGCTCCTTATGGTGTTTTTATTTATACTTTACAGGTGTGCAGAGGCAATGAAACATTATAAAGAGGAAAAGATAATGCCTTAGACAGTAAGTCCAGGTAGACAAACATAAATGAACAGTGAGAATGCATCAGAAATACTGTGTCTGTTTTGTATGGGAGAATCTGCAGAGGGTACAAATTAGTTTGTCCTTATTTTTGTCCTTATTTTCATCACAGGTTACACACACAATCCCCCTCACAATCCAGCTAGTGAAGCGAAGGGGCATGGGAAGTTGGGGTCACATCTATAACAGAATATGTTTCTCTTAGCATATTGGTTTCTGCATCTGACTGCATTCCAAACTGAAAGGGAAATAAGAGTTCAAAAAAAAAAAAAAAAAGAGAGAAAAAGAGGATAAACTGATAGCTCTGATAGTTTTAATGTTTCAGCAGCCCCATCATCCAGAAAACATCTCTTGATAACACTTGGCCAGTTTTCCCAGTCACAAGTGGTTATTCCCAAGGACAGAACTGGTTTTAATTGTAGGGAAAGCAACACAGCCCCTGATTCCAGCACTCTGCTTTTAGGTTATATATATATGTAAGTATATATATATTTAAAAAAAGGAAAAAATTGTATGCTTCAGAAAATAAAGAGCCTATTGACACAGAGGTTAAAGAAAATAACAAGAATTAAGCTGAGAGGCATTAGGTGGCTGTAGAGTTTCCCATTTGGGGTTTTAGCTTTGGTGTTTTTTGAAGGAATTTCCAGAAGCACTGAATAATTGCACCAACCACAGCACTGATGCTCATCTTCATAGATGTAATTACTGCATGCTTCTGACACTGTAGATATTGCCATTAACCCTGCATGTGAATCATATCTAATTTATTGTCTGAGTTGAAAGCAATTCTGTCTTTCCAGTTGAAAATCTGCAGCAGTGCTTTGTCATGTTAATCTGTCAGGTTATGATCTCCCTTCCATATGCATGCTCTGCCTTTCCAGATGGAAGCTCATCAAAGCACCTCCTGCTGTCAGCCTTGATGTTCAATTCTGGGCCTTCTCTTAAGAACACAAGCAATCCTTATTTCCATGTATGACAAAGACGTTCATTTAGCAGGCACTGGTATTTACAGAACAGACAGAACATTCTGAGAAACTTCAGATGCTAAAAAGATTAATTATTATTACTTCTAAAAAATAGGAAATCTGTTCACCGTCCTTAACCAGTACTGTACTGTTGACAGCTGTACATAATGCTTGCTTGTATTGGTGAACTTGCAAAAGAACCCCCTTATACCATATCCAGTTTGGAAAGTCCTTAAATATGTGCATCACACAGTGAACAACCCTTGAAAAAGTTCAGTAAATGCTGAGGTGTGAGCATTCATTGAATCACAGGGATGGACACCCACAACTTCTCTGGGAAAACTGCTGTTACTTGGTAAAATAGTTTTTTATGGGAAATCGGTACAAAAATAATGGTTTTTTATTAAACAAATCACCTCTGTTAAATTATGTACTTTTCAGGACCATCAACTCAAGTTAGTTCCAACTTCTGTTCAATATTTGTTTCCAGTTTCCTCTGATATAAATCCATTTGTTCCAGTGAATTTAAATATATTACTGTTACAAAGGCAAAATGCAGTGTCTCAGGGCTTTCCCTCCTTTCTGTGTGGGGCTCTCTGGCTGAGTAATGCCTTCTATGATGCTTTGCAGGCTCCATCTGCACTGATAAATTAATCAACACCAGGAAATATTTCCAGGCCCTGAACCTCAGGTATCTTTTAAATGGTGTAAACTGCACTGTTAAATTATTAAACAAAGGATCTCTGGTTGTGATTCAGGCTCACTCACTGTCTCCCAAGCAACTCCCAGGCGTGGGATGGAGTTATTGTCAGACAGGGCAGTTTGTTTCCTGGCAGGTAGGTTAGATCTAAACACCCAAATATTGAGGTTGAGAGAGTTTAATAATGATACAGGTGCAAACTATGTCTTCACAGCTTCATTCTGAACTTCCCAGTGAAATGCTCCATCTGTAGACGTCACTGTCCATTGCATGGGAGTTAGATTAGAGGACATTTAAAGATCCCTTCCAATTCAAACGATTCTATGATTCTATCCACAGGATCTTTATCAGTTTCATCTTCACATTCATCTAAAGGCATTAACTGCTTATGTGCCATCTAAGACCACTCAGGAGCCCCGTGCCTCAGTTCAGGACAGAACCAGATGCCAAGAGCACCTTAATGGTCAGGAGCACACCACTTCTCCTGGTCTGCACTAATCTTCCCTTAGCTGCTGTTTCTGTCTAATCTGGTGTGCTTGAAAGAATGTTTTAACCATTGCAAAGACACTCTTACACTGACTATTTCAGGTCCTGCACATTATACGTGCTATGTTAATACAATGGCAGTTATGTTTAAAAAGTTGTGGTAGCCTGAGATGATTAAAGTTGAGCATGCTATTAAGACTGTCATTTGGATCACTGTTGTCTGTTCGGTCGCTGCTGAGAGTGGCTTATTCCTGTCCCCCAGATTTAGGTACCTAATTAAAGATAAATTATACGTTCTGTGTAATCTCTAGAGAGCAAACACTCTCTCTAGAGTAGACTCCAAATGGCTCGTACTAGGATAAATTAATCCTGTCTTTTGCTTTAATAACTGGAAGAGGTGTTTACAGGTCAGTGAAAGCTCTTCTGGTTAAATTCAGCACACAGTTGCCTAAGCATGGACATGAGGATTATTTAAGCATCTTTCTCAGACTTTAGCTGAATGAATCCCCAAACTTTCCATTATGTATCAGAAGGCAAATCAATGACAGAAATGACTGAATTTTCGATATCTGACCTGATGAAATTCTGTAAATTTGTTGCCATCAAACCTTGCGACCAAGACTACATGACAGAAAAAAAGAGTCCCTGTACATGTCTGAGAAATGTATTTTTGGAAGGGATCCAAGTAATTTGTCTTGGTATTAGACTCCTAAATTTATCTGTACTGTGTATTTTTAGTCCTATTCCCTTTTGCACAGATAGTTGGCCTTAAACTTCTGCAAGCTGTTGTAAACCATGGTAGCTATTCCTGTCTTTCTTAAACATCAGTATCTTTGGTGCTGGCATTTGTTTGGGTTAAGAAAAAAAGCTTTCAAAAAGCACTTCAATTCTTATTGGAAACATGAAAAATAGATGAATAAATATTGATTTAATGCCTTTTACCCTCTTCAGAGGAAAATGGCCTTGTATGAATACTGTTGATTAGATCATTGCAGAAAATTTTAATTACAAGGGAACTACAATCTGAGACACATGCATACATTTTTCATCAGGAGCAAAAAGTTTCATGAGCATCTAAATAAAGCCTATTAGACAATTGTGTTAAGTCTCAAAATAGTTAGGAAAAAACATATGTACATAATTATCTGCATAATGCATAATACTCTCCAGAAATATGCAAGAAAATTAAACAGAAAGAAAGAAAAATATCTTATTTTACGCAAAAAAATTACAATTGTGAGACCCGAAAGTAAGAATTTTTTCCTAATTTCAACCAATTAGATTGTTTGTAGGTTTGATTTTGGAGGCCAAGTGAATATTCATTATTGAGGAGAAAAAAACCAACAGAATTTGTTGATTTGATAAAGAAAAATAAATATATTTTACACACATTAGGATAAGGGTTCATTTTTTAAACTCATGCTTTAAAACCAGTCTAGAAAGTTGTGTCCTTTATTAAAACAAACACAATTTCATTTCTTGTATTTGGCTAAGTTGTGTTGACTTACTCTTCCCAGAAGATTATTTTAATCAAATTATGGCTTTTATGATCAAATAATCTTTTCTGACTAGTTTTCTAACTGTACTACTTGATCTAATAAGACAGATTTCACCTGCATATAATCCTTGTCTTACACGTGCACTTAGATCTTCATGGTTACAGTCATGATATAGCCAGAGAGGTTGTAAAGTGTCCTCCTTGAAGATATTCAAATCCATCTGGGCATGGTCCTGGGCATGGTCCAGAGATCCGCTCCAGCATAAACTATTCTGGATTCTATCATAGGAAAACATCTACTTTTTTTTCCCAAGCAAGACTCCAACAGGGTCACCAGTCCATGGAGCTAGGAAAATGACAATCAGGCAAGTTGTTCGTATAATAGTCATCTATAAAACTATTTGAATCTTCTTGAGTCTTACAATAAGGGGGGTGAGGTATTGGAACAGGTTGCCCTGAGAGGTGGTGGAAGCCCCGTTTCTGGAGATATTCAAAGTCAGACTGGACAGAGCTCTGAGCAATCTGACCTAGCTATAGGTATTCCTGTGCATTGTGGGAGAGTTGGACTACATGACCTTTAAAAGTCCCTTCCAACTCAAATGATTCTATGATTCTATGATTCTTCCATTCTCCTGCTCTTAGCCAGACAGCACAATACTATATAGATAACTCAGTAACATTAAAAACAGTGTTTTCCTATACGTTGGATGTCTCCTTACCTTTACTTGCCTTAAGAACACCTCTGTTTCAATATTTCCACTTGTTGTCCATTTAGTGTAAGCTTTTTATCAGGAATGCCAATGCATATTACTTCTCCTTGAATCTATTTTATATTTTTCTTTCAAAAATTAGCAAATCCATTCAGACATGTAGGTTCAGACGTACAAATCTGAGCATTAACAGAAGTTAGAGGAGAAAAAACTTAAATATTATAGAAGGTTCGAAGCACCTACTTTTCAGCTTGGGGTGCATTTTGTCTATCTATGTTTTTAAACACAGTGGAAGGAGTCCAAATCTTTGACTGCATTCATCCCACTCAATAAAATCATGTCACACACTCAGTTTTTACATTGTCAGTATTGCTCCTTTGCCAACATAATCCCTGGCATGGTGATTCCTGGCAGCGGAATCTATTTTGTTTATAATAATAGGAACATATAAGAAATGCACGTGCTTTTTTCACATGAACAATAAAGAACATGAACATGAAACCTTGACACAGCTGATGCCAATGTCAAAATTTTCATTGGTTTAAGCAAGAAATTTCACCTCTGATATTTATTGAAACTTTCTGTGTGTTGATGACATACCTCAAAGGTGTGTATTTTCTTACAGGAAAGAGATTTTATCTAATGGGGATAGAAATCTGCCTGCTGCACAGAGACACAGTGAGGATTGATTAGTTAATAACCTGAAAGCACTACAGAACTAAATAGAATGCTAAGTATTGGCATTTTCTCTAGCAAAAAAATACTTCAGAAGAATCTGACAGTTTCATAACTGGACTCTCAAACATGAATACTAGATATGTCCATCTGATTTTGCAGTACTACACATGGCACTCAGGGGAAATATGATACCATTATCTGAGATTGATTGATATTTTTGATGAGATAAAAAAAACTGGAAGCAAATGAGATTTGGTGAGGTGTTTTCAGCAGATCTTTTTTAAAGTGCAACTACTTCTTGCTTGCTGCTTTTTCTTTCTCTCTTTCTCTTTCTTCATCTTACTTTTTCCCTTTTCCTCTTCTTTTTTTCTTTTCCTTTTCCATTTTCCTTTTTCTTTTTTCCTTTTTCCCTTTCTTTTTCTTTCTTTACATGACAGTGTCAGAACAGCTCGGTAACGTTCCAGAAATCAGAGAAACTCTTATCTTACTCCATAGATTCACATAACAAGAAACCCAAAAAATGTGAGTCTACCTGGGAAAGATAAATCCCCTCTCTGTCCATAATTCCCGTGACAGATGCTAATGCTCCTTTGAGGAGAGATCTGAACAGCTCCTGAATTAACTGATGAATTGCTACAGTCTGTAGCTCAGCATATTAAACAAAACAGGGTTGGTTTATTTTTCAACACTAAGCTATAAACCATGCAATTCAGGATCTTTTTAACTGCTCATAAAGCTGTTGCCAGCTGTAAGCCTGCATGCCTTATTCAGAAGAGCACGAGACAGCTGTGACATAAATCCTATTAAATTCCCCCAGTACACTCCAACCCCAAATACAAGAAACTGTTTTAATTTAAGATACCACTGGAAAAAAAATAGGTCTACAGAAGGTGTGGGAGACAATGTGCACTCTGTGCTCTGGTCTCTCTTTCTCAATTGATTATATAGGGAATCTACAAGGCTGCTCCAAAAGAAATGCCTCCCTTTTTGACATCCCACGATGTCAGAGGCATATGTTGGTGGTATGATAGTAAAGATGGAACTTTCCATCAAGTATTCTGTTACATTTTGTTGTCATGAGATAGATGGTAGCAGAAGGGCAGTTTGACAAAATGGTGTCTGGCATAGAAGTACATATGAAACAAAGGTGTATCACTGAATTCCTCCATGCAGAAAAAATGGCACTCATTGTCTTTCACTGATGCTTGCTGAACGTTTATGGAGACCAAACACTGGATGTCAGCACAGTGAGGTGGTGGATGATGTGTTTCAGCAGTGGTTATAGTGGTCTGCTAGTGCAGATTTTTCAGAGCTTGGAATGCAGGCATTTGCTCATCACTGGAGAAAATGCATAGCTAATAATGATAACTACATTGAAAAATAGAGTTTTGTAGCTGAGAATTTGCTTTCTTAAACAGTACTATCATTCCCTTTGTATGTGCTGTAGTTTCCATGGAAATAAATGGGAGGCATGACTTTTGGAGCAACCTCCATAGTACAACTTTGCTTTTAACTCCATCTGCATTTGGAATTAATGCAAATATGCACTGCTTAAGTTAACCAAACTCACGAGATGTCCGCATTTATAACACTGTCTTTGTTTTAAACCCAAGGAAAAGACTCCCAGCAGACAAGACTCCCAACGACAGCGGTTACTACTGCAACCTGTATGCTATACTGTGAAACACGCTTTATTCGTGAGACCCCCACTCTAATTACAACTAATTTTACATGCTCTGGCTATAAAGAAAACAACACTTGACTAATAAAAGAAAAAGTTCTAGCATTTCTTTTAACAGTCTTTGCTATTTGTCTTGTTTCTCAGATATTGCATAGAACATTTTCTTCTTCCTGAAAACAGTTATGATCCCCCTGTGTGTGATATTAAACAGCCATGCTGTAATCAATGCTACTAAATCTGAAGTAGCTCCTGCGCCTCCAGGTATTGATTCTATTCTGTTCATTTATTTCAGTTTTGTAAAACACTGCAGTATTTTCTGCATATGGGATCAAACTTCAGGCTTTAATTTCTCTGTGGTTAACAGCAACATTCAGATTATCCAGAAAATCAGAAAAGGTTTGTGTTATATTTTTAAGCATTCTACCATGCTGATAAGATAACGTCTGTGGCTATAAAGAGTTCATGAGATCTCCCGCACATGCAACATGTGGCCCACATTTACATTGTTGCTTTCCTAGGGATTATTCCATTGGTGTTATTGAAACTATAATTTAGACCACAATATTCTGCTTTTGTACCTGGTTTAGCACTGAGTTGGTTTCTGGATTGTAGTATTTTTAGAACAACAACAGGGACATTCTGTGCTTAATTCCAGCCTGCAGCAGTTGTCTTTTTATCACTGCTCACCTAGCTAATCTAAAGCTGGACTCTGAAGCACAAACTCCACTACAAATTTAACTTCACATTTGCATTTTCAGTAGATGCAGTTGAGTCAGAGCTCTGACTAATTAAGATTACATTTGCTGGACAGAGCAATGAATTTGCACCACTATGGCTATTACATCACAGTTGATTGTCTACCACAGCAGCGCAACAGTTTCACAAGTGTAGGATTTTGCACTTCTTTTTGAGCTTAGTAGAATCATAGAATAATATGAGTTGG
This sequence comes from Coturnix japonica, assembly GCF_054131305.1. Taxonomy (NCBI): domain Eukaryota; kingdom Metazoa; phylum Chordata; class Aves; order Galliformes; family Phasianidae; genus Coturnix; species Coturnix japonica. The sequence goes on along the minus strand of NC_140664.1, from coordinate 6,630,732 downwards.
AAGGGACCTTTAATGGTTGCCAGCCAATAATTACTTTGTATAGTAAACAACAATTTTTGGTATGTAATTCTGTTTCTTTCATGGTGACTGATATTAATTGTAGCAAAGTCAGCAGTAGCCTTTGTGCTTAGACAGCAAGAGGAACGGAATGAAACCCTTAAATGCAGAATACTTGTGTCCATTTCACAGATCATGGTTTTTTGCTTGTGATTCGACACAAACAGTTCCATGCATATCTTTACAAGTATGCCCATTTAGGTGTATTAAAAACCAAGAAAGTTGTGTTCCAAAGCAGGTACCTCGAATTTTATAGTGTTCACATTATTTTTATTTATTCTATGAATTTTTCTGCATTTTGAAAATGTTAGCAATTATAACAGCTTTGGATTTTGTTGTGTGGGTTTTTTTTTGGTTTTTTTGTTTGTTTGTTTGGTTTGGTTTTTTTTTAGAAAGTTTACTAAAACAATGCATAATTTCTACATTTCCCAATTAAATGTGTTCTAAAGCTTCTAATTACAATGCTCCCTTAATCCCATTTGCAAATCTATTACTACATAAAATGAAATAACACTGCATTAAAAATGTACCCATTTTTGTTACCCAACTTATAACTTCATAACACTTTCTGCTTCCAGAAATAACTCTGGTAACTACCAACAATAAATGTTGTTTGCCACTTCATTTTTATTCCCCAAAAGCAAAACATATTAAAAAAAATCCCTTAAACAATGGCATCTGCAGCACAATCTGTTGTGCAATTCCTCTTTGGATTCAACAAACAGCAAATAACTCATTATCCAGAGTGAGTCATCGAGCTAGATAAGGAGCACCTTGCACCCCAACAGTGTTTTCTGCCTGCTGCTCAGATACTAATTCTTTTCCATTAGGAGTCGTATTTTGTCATGTGTTGCCCATTCACCACACTTTCCAGTTAATATGTTGCAGATAACCTGTTTTCATTTCAGGATTGGTTAGGATGATTGAAGCCATCATGGGCCCCTTTATAATGGGACTGTGCTGGTTCCATGAAGCAACTCCTTAAGTGGTCCATTGACTTGCCTGACAGAAAATGAGTGTATTTCTGTGAAAGAGAAATAAGGACAGTTACAGCTGACCCAAGAAACACAGTGGAGAACTATTAGATGAAAAGAGGTAATGCTGGACTGCCAGTGAGTGTGATGCTTCAGAGGGAATAGTTTTAGCACCATTATGGGACTTCTAGAAAATTGATTCTGATATAGGAACCAGGAAGCTACAAGGTAATGCTCTAGAATCAAAGCATCTAATGAGCAGCATAGTCCAAACTATCTTCATCTGCTGAAAAAAGAACAGCCACTAATTCTCCTTATGGTTTGGTGTGGAGAAGTCAGGTGAGAGTTTCTTTGGGGCTGCAATAGGATGCTCAGAGATGGCATTTGAAACAAGCCCTTCCCAGTATGATTTAACAAAGAGCTTTCTCAAGGACAGCACCAGGGAGTTTTGACAAAGACATTTGAAAAAAATAAATAAATCTTTGAACTAAGCAAGAGAACACAAATCCACATTTGTACATTTGATTTGGTCACACTATGTGACAGCACACTAGCAAGAAATGCTGCTCCTTTATTATATGCTTTTTTTTATTTGTTTTGTTTTATTTTATGCCTTATCCATATGGCAGTGCTCCTAGAAACTCAACATAAATTGGTGTATCGTGAATCCAAGGGCAAACTCACAGACTTTGCAAGGTGGTTGATTTTCCTGGCCTTTTTTCTGGCTTTGTCCTTCACACTTTCCTTTGGCATGCAAAACTTTCCTCTAGCAGTGTGATCTCTGCTCAGCAGACAGGTTTAACATAGATAAAACAAGGCTGCTTGCTTTCCAACATGTAGCACATGTGTAGTGCCCAGGTGAGGCAGAAACACTGAACATTGAAGCATCTGGCTTTTTCAGAATTTGGCTCTTGTTGTGACAAGACTCATATTTTTTAGAAATTTAGACTGAGATGTTTAGGCATCTTTTCCCCCAGGTAACACTAAGTAACATGTTCATCTTAAACTAACACGTAGCTGGTATTGCAGACCATCAGTGAGGCAGTGAGGCAGAGGTTGGGTGTAACAGTCACATTTTCAGTTTAAGATTGGCTTGAAAATAGTTCTTATTTCACTCAAGTAAATGATTGAGTTCAATTTACACTCTAAACTCTGTTAATGCTTATATACTACTTGCAATCTCGTATGATTGTTATTGTCAATTATAATTAGAAAATAACTACTGTCTCATTGCCATCTTAATTGGCATTAATGATGCATATAAGTTATAGCTGCTCATTCCAGTTCAGATGGAGGTTTTCTGGAGCTCTAAAACATCTGTCCTCTGAATTCCTGGAGGAACTAAACTAAAAGGATTATCAAATTATTTCTTCAAGCTTGTCTGCTACTACTTTGCAGCGTGGTTTTTTGTTGTGCTCTGGACAGCAACTGTGAAATGCAGATAAAGCAAAGAAACCAAAGAATACAAAATAAATATGAATTGCAATTTTTAGTGTCAATCTGGACAAGATTCCTGATATAACCAATGTCATGCAAATAAAGGAGTCATGTAATGGGATTGCCTTCTTAAAATATATGAAAAATGGAGTATTCAGTCAAAGATTTACTAAGTCTCAAACTGGTTCAACACAATGGAAATGATCTCTGATCTCAGTGAGGAGCCTGAAAAGATACTGCCATGATCCATAGAGTGCTAGCAGTCTGAGAACCAGGACAACTTAAACAAATTAAGAACATTAAAGTCTCAGTGACTTCTCAAATTGCTGTTCTTATTTTCTCAAATCAATGAGTATGCAAATTAAAATTTCCCTTCCTGTCATATATTCTCCTACAATTCTGATTTCTGGAAACCTAACTAAGGAGAGAAACAAAATCAAATTACTAAAAGTTGCCTTTGAGAAGATGATCTGCCCAAAAACTACTCCTGTGGATTAAAAATTAAATTAAATTAAATTAATTGAAATTACAAAGAGAGAGAGAGAGAGACAGAAAGAATAAGCCAGAGTATGCAGGTTGATGTGTATGATGGCTGTGGATATGAAAACGTGTGCAGTGAATCGAACAAGTAGGAAAGCAAAACAGGGACATTTCCACACAGTATCTGGAAATCTGAGTGAGATTTTGGGTGGGGATGGTTTCATACTTTGTATTGTATATGAGGAGATAAGGAGTTTAAGGATTAAGAGGAATTCCAGTTGCCTGAAATTTTAGGAAGATGGAGAGCCAGAAAAAGGAAAAGAAATATAAGGATTTCAACAGTATTTGAATCAAGGTACTGCAGGTTTTTAGTGGACTTATACATTTTTAGTGGATTTATACACTGCATATTTGTCTGTACTGATATCTGCTTATAAAGTCACCTTGCTGATACATGGAAATGGTGACATGCTGGGACAAAGAATGTTTCCAATGCTGAGGCTATACAGTGGGGACTCATGGATGCTCACTGCAGGCACCAGAAGATCTTAGCAGTTTTGAATCATATTTTCCCATAAAAGAAGAAAGTTATAGCCTAGAAGGAGATATAAACTCCTGTGTTTTAGAAGTAAGTTTTCTCTTAATCTCTTCTGGGTTGTGAGCTGCCTTCGGTGAAAAACTAGCACCTAAACTAAAGGCAAACAAACAAACAAACAAAAAAATAATAAAACAAAAAACAAAACAACTCAAATATTGCCTATACTTCCACAGTGAAATAACATATACTTGAATTATGTCCACTGTTACAATTTTATGTAGAGAATATACATTCTTCATTTATAAAGAATACTTTGTAACTAAAAGAAACTCCTGGAGTAAATAAGACCTACAGGTTAAAGTGCTTATAGTTCCTGAGGAATTATTCTTTTGAAGAAGTATATAACAGCTCAAAAAGCCTCCTCTCTCTCCAGCAAAATCCCTTGTGCTTTGTTGACAGTATATATGCTTGTACACACATTTTTTATACAGTTTCCATGGTTCAGTCTCTACCCACATCAGCATCACAATGAAGCAACGTTCAGTATGTGCAAACCAGAGGCTGAGTGGTAGTGCTAAATACAGTCTTTTTGTCAAGTGTTGCTGTGACCACACATGTTATGTGAGACAGATAAGCCAAAGAGAACATGGTTGGAGGACTTGCTTCACTGTGCCATTAAAGGTGGGCTAACTCCATTCACTATCAGGGTGGACATGACCCTCCTGCTCCAAAAGACCTGCAGCCTGGCTGACATGAAGATAAGAGGTTCTGTGCCTTGTGGCCTACACATACAAGAAGTTCTGACTACCAAAGGTGGGTAACACTGGAAAAGACAGCTTATGTGCTTCTTTGAAGTATATAGTCACTGTAGATGAAATAGATCAAAAAGTGTAAGAAAACATGCAATTCTTAGCTACAGCTATTGTGAAGTTTTCTTAGTTTTTGTTCCTTCCCAAGCATGGCATGACCTGCAGAGCTGTTGGTTGTTTTTTGTCTTTGGGTCCGTCAACCCAAAGACAGTGCAGTCCTGGGTTTCTGTTTATTTTCTCCTTAGTTCTGTACCTCCCTGTATCTGCAGTGCCAGCCAAACCATCTTGCTAGTAATTAAATCATGACCTCTCACTTCTACCCCCTTTTCTTTAATATTTCCTTTTGCTCCAATTAAAATATCAATTACTGCCTGAATGACTTCTCCCATGTGAAAGACCCAGTGGTAAATTTCTTATAAGTTACTTAGTTTAATAAATAATACTTTAGTGATTAAAATAATACCTTAATTCTCAGAACACTCACTGTGGAGTTCAAACAGCCACTGCACAGGATAATTAAAATTGACATGAAAGTTGAATAACATATCCCAAACCACAGTGCTAAATTTAGGAGGACTCTTCTGGGTGATATTCCTATCTGGACTGGACAGGTGCTGGGCTTCAGGAAGAGCTTGAAATTTTATCTCCCACTCATCAAACCCCTTTGAAGTCCTCTGATGTGTCATCTATAGGCAGGCATTGGTTTAGTTTTCACCTTTGATAACAAATCTATTGTGTGGCCCTGAGTAATGCTGACAATCAGGCACAGCATCTCTCCGTGACCAAAGTGCTATATGCGGAGATATAACATAATCCTAAAGATGTGGGAGAGATCTTTTGCCTTCCTTATGGCTCCTCAAGGACACAGAAGGCAGGAGGGATAATATTCCACAGGCAAAGACTTGGGCTATCGGAAGAAAATCCCTGCATGCCTATTGCTAGGCAAGCATTGTACAAGCACAGTGTCAGCTGGAGATCTCTGTGTCCTTAGTGCATGCCCATCCAAGCACGTAGTGCCATTAACACCTATACAGTCTTCCTGTTTTTCTCAAAGCTTGTTTCATTGACAATTCAAACCCCATTACTTTAATACTACATTAAGCAAGAGAAAGTGGTTCTGTGTTTCCCAAGGAGGCTTTTCAGTGAATGGGTCACTATTACAGCAAATCAAGTGTGTCTTTACAACAGAAATATCTTGGTATGTGCAAGAACATGAATCCTAAATAGTGTTCCCTGAAGTGTTTGGCCTTCTTTGAAGTCTGGAAGATGAAAGAATATAATCATAGAGCTGCATTTTGTACCTCCTGAGTTGAGCGCTTACAGGAAGCACTGATCAGTGTCACGTCTGTTATAGAGTCCTCATATAGCTCTTCCAACAGAAGTTTTAGATGAGTTTTACAGCTTTCTTCAAAGACACTCCATGTCTTCAGTCCCCACATACATTTTCATAATTCTTAAGGACACTGATTCTGAAGATAGGGCTGCTCCAAAAGAAACGCCTCCCATTTTATTATTATCTTTATTATGCTTGTCTACAACATCAGAGAAGGGTGTTGATGGTATGACAGTAGAGCCTTTCTGCCAGTATTTTGTTACATTTTGTTTCTATGTGACAGATGGCAGCAGAGGGACGGCCTGACAAAATGGTGTCTGGTATGAAAGTGTGTATGAAAGAAAGGTGTGGAATTGAATTCCTCCATGAGAAGATTTTGATACTTTGACATCCATTGACACTTTCTGAACATTGATGGAGAGCACTGAACGTGAGTGCAATGAGGGGATGGGTGGTATGTTTCACTAATGGTGATGGCAACAGCAACTGCAGGTCACCCTGCAGGTTTTTACAAGTGCAGCATGCAGGCTGGAGAAAATTCATATCTAATGGTGACTATGTTGAAAAATAGTTTTTCTGTAGCTGAGAATTTGTTTCACCAAATAGTGTTATTGTGCTCTTTGTTGTAGTTTCCATGGAAACAGTGGCATTGCTTTCGGAGTTACCTATGTGAAAGCAGAACATGCTGCTCCATTAATTAAGCACCACATCTTATAAGTGTGTTTATCTCTCATAAGTCCATTGCAGAGTCCTCATGCATCTTGCAGTAAGTTCTACTAGTTCTTCTAAATAGCCTTTCAGCTGTTGTTTAGATTTTGGTCATCCAATCCTAGCCTGTGCAAATTCTTCAGTGTTAGCAGTGTCCTTTCATATTTGATGGCTGGCAGAAATGGAGAAAAATATTTAATCTATGTAATGCTGGACACCCAGATTTGCAGAGTTTCTATATTAGAAGTAGGTTGCTATGGAAATGCCAGTGGAATTGAGCTGTGGATTTTGCTAGAGTGGATGAATGTACCAATGTTTACTTAATGTTTTCTTCCACAATATAACTTCAGATTTTATCCAAATGGAGGCAAACGGTTGATCTACTGTACAAATAATGACTGATATCTGCCAGTTTATGTTTACTTAATTAGGCGGTGAGTCTATTTGAGCCCTCTGTCTTTAGTCAAATTAGATCACTGTACTGGGACCTGAGTTCTTTGTTTCCACGACAGTCACTGGTGTTCTCAAAATGTCACTGTCATTTGCAAAATAAAGCAAGCATGGGAACGTACAAATCATTCAAAATATAGCAAATACCCTGACTTCAATACTGCTCCTTCCAGTCCACTCTTTCTGTGTTCATTATGCACTGAATATCTTTCACTCATCAGACTCCTATTAGAGAGCTTCATTTCATCTTAAGGGTGTGGAAAACAATTCCATCTCCATTAGTGAAATACTTACTTCTTCTTTATGCAACTTTTCAGCTCTCTCTCTTCTGAGAGTTCCTGATTGTCCAAAAATTATCACAGGCTCCTACATCTGACAAACCAGCTTTTGAGGAATGAAGCCAACTTGTTAGTGTCATTGCGTTACTGTAGTTATGCCTTTAAATCTGTTCCTAGCCCTTTCCAAGTTGCTGTCTGATTACTGGAAAAGAAGCAAAAAGAAAAATAAACAGGAGAAAACTACATCTGAAATGAAGACTATAATCTAAAATGAACAGAAGGAACTAGCTGTTACCTGACTTAATAAGCAGTGGGTAGTCAATACGGTTAGAAGCAGCCATTACTCTGCTTGGCAGCAGGGAAAATGATCGTGTTTTCTACAGACTGTGAATGAAGGAAGTAGGTAGGAGAGAACCTGGCTAGGTTACTATCACAAGATAATTTCCTGCTACCCATGATTGACCAGTCTGGCATTGCAATTAAATCACAAAAAAGACTAATTTTCCTTCAAAGAATTCAGAAAATGTTGATGTTGAGCATAAGATATGGTTTTGTCTTCCTTATTGCTTTCAGTCTCCTCCCATAAGATGGATGCACATGTGATGTTCCTTATAAGATCCTCCCAAGACCTATGTGAACACAGCAGGATACCCACCTCTTCTCTCTCTGTTCTCTCTTAGATTAACCAGTTGTCTGGGGTGAACTGGTGGCAAAAGTCAGGGCAGAGGTCTAGACAGATCCATCCAGAGGAGCTCCCAAGGGCAGAATTCCTTCCAGAGTTTCTCAGGATGGTAATTCCCACAGCTCCAAATAGTATTCACTTTAGCCTCACATAGTGATTGCTCACTGTAATTTTCTGCTCACTAGCAGAAGTGTAGCTATTTCGAAATCCATTGCATTGTTCTTTTTCATGGAACTGTAATACCCAGTGTCATGGAGAAAATGGAAACTGTGACATAATGTAGTTATACAGGGCCACCCAACATAGAAACTTCTTTTTTTTTGCGGTGAGAGAGGGAGAGCTTAACTATAATTAAGCTATCAAGTCACCTAAGAGAAATAAAACTGAGTCTTTTAATTAGCTTCTTGAATAGAAATAAATGCTTCATTATTCTTAACTATATCAAGCTGAGAACATTATTAAAGCCTGAAAGAATAATGAACAACATGACAGGAAGCGCATTAGAGCACATGCAGGAATACATTTGCCTATTAAGCAATCTGCACAAATATGCCTATCACTGCTATCTAGGAAGGAAAAATAATCAAAGGACAGAATGAAAGCAAAAGGACAGTGTAGCTGAAGCGGTAAAGAAAATGATTTGAAGTCAGAGGTGGGGAACACAGTTTTTGGCATCCTGTGCTGTTGAGCACTCAAGACTTCAGCTTTCTGCCAAAACTTGACCAAGTTGACTGAGTGGGTTGGCCTGTGTTTGCACTCGCTACATTTTTTAACTTCATTGTGGCTGTTTTGGCTCTTAGGTTTTGGCTCTCTGAGGCATTTAAAGAAAGAACTAAGCCTCTCCAGAAGCCACAGAACAAAGCAGCTTAGGGAGGACTTCTGGATGAATTTCTCTGTTCTGAGTCTGCAGGGAGGATGAGTAATTGTTACAGGCTTTCAGAAATCCCTTGGCAAAAGGGGGTATTATTTTCCTTCTTTAGAAATAATGCCAGGAGCGCAGCATCATTTTCAAAGCAGGCAAAACTGAAGGTATATATTTGATCATTCCTAGCTGCATATGATATTCCACGATCCCAAACAAAGAAGATTCTAAAACTCAAATATAGCAAAGCCTGCATTCCTGTGTTTAAACTTAAACTCACCCACAAGCTATTTCTCCTTAGCAAAGCACATTAATTTCAGCTCTTTTCAATACATGTTTAGATGGCTGCACTGTTGTGGACCACCTACTAAAAGTACTTCATTGGATCACAGGCTTTCCATGAGATCCAGACTCCAACATCTGGGCTCTGTAGCTGGAACAAGTTAAAAGTGAGAATATCCCAGGGTTTTCTCTGCGTTCTCTGCTCGAGTACTACCCTGAAGCTACTGGATACACTGTCCAAAAGAAGAGGGAGAAACGGTGGACTGCAATTTCCTCACCCCGTTCTTCTCCACTCCTCTCTCCATCCTGTTCTCTGCCAAACTTCTGCACAGTAGCGCTTGCTCTGTGATGCACATTTGGGTCTAAATTATCCCCCTGGACATCCAGCTGCATTCCAGCACAATAAAATGACATCTGTGTGAGCATCTGGGTACCTCTGCACCAGCACAAGCAGAAGAGGATATTAATGTTGTGCCAGAAACCTCTTTCAAATTCCTACATTTAATAGAGGTTTGATAGCTTAAATTGAAAGAACTGGTAACTAAAACATGTAAACATATAAAGGAGAGCTGCCCCATTGTCCATCCAGAGGCGTATCACAGTAATCAAATACTGATAAAAATGTCTGCAAGAAAGAAATCAAAACTATCTCCTCAACATAGCAGTTCTCAGCAATTGCTTTGTATTTGATGTAAATCTTGATCAGAACAATAACATACCCTGTCTTCTAGGCATAGGAAATTCTGTCTTAAAGAGGGGAGTTATTTACCTTGGGCATTTTTGGTTATGAGACAGAGACAATTGGAAACAACAGTTTTAAAGTAACTATGTCTACTCCAGATGTAATATTTGATTTTCAGATTATTTCTCTTTCTCCTGTTTCTATTAAAGGAGGTCTACAAATGTGTATATTTAAAATGCGGTGATTTCAATAAATGCTTAATGAGGTTCAAGTAATTTCTCAAAACATGATCTTCATTCCTAATTAATGTAATGGGATAAAACAGCTAATATATCAAATTTAATGCTTTTGATCCCAAAGGGCATCAGGAGATAAGGAGCTCTTGAAACAAAGATGTGATTCATTGCGTGAAGCAGCAAATGGAAATAATCAGATTCATGGAAATGAATTGTGGAGATGATATACACTGAAAAACAAATAAGCTGGGTTGAAAAGCTTGAAAAGTGCCTGTAATTAGCTGAAAGGAGGGGATAAAGCCTGAAAAACATTGTCTGGTTTTATTTATTAACCTTCAGCTACTCCTTTTCTCTGTTCAGATAAGAAATTGGAAAAGAAAAATAAGCTCATCTAGAAATTCAAATTAAAATGAGCTAAGAAATGCTTGCTATAGTGCTATTTTAATATTCAATCTTTTTTTTCTCCTATATCTTGAAATGTACAAACTTTCTCTTGTATACTTTCCTGCATCCTGAGATTAAACAAACAGCCATCTCCTTATGCTTTCCAGAAGAAACTGGCACTAAAAAAATAAGTCTTTCCTGTGTTCTTGGAATTTCTCATCCTGTCACCGTGTACCAATGGCTTTGTTGCATTTTCTATTCTGCCATATGCTGGACCAACTTTGGTATCTCAAGCTAAATTACATCGTTTTTTAGAATGTCCACATTTTGGATGTTTTCTACTTGCTGCACTTCTATTCCTTGTTTTCTGCATTTTATTTATTTTTTATTTTTTTATTTTTAAGCTGTTCTTCCTTCCTGCCTTTTCTTTACAACAAGCAAGAATAAGTGTCTCAGTACTTTTCTCTCAGTGTCATTCAGAATGAGAGTGAAATTCTTTCATAGACAACTTCATATTCACTAACACAATATCCTAGCTATGATTTTTGGGATGACTAACAACTTCAAGGATAGAAATTAAGTGCATTAAAGAGAAGGAGAGATAGCATTTACCTTTGTGAGCCAGGGGCAATGAATGCATCTAAATTTGGGTACGAAATAGATTTGACTTTGACTACTAAAACACTTGGACTGTTAGGATTCTCTACCTCGAAAAGTCTCTCTCAAGCTTTTTATCCAGCTCTAATGGGCAACCGAGGTCAGTGGGTTGCCTGTTCAACACAAACTTTTCCTACTGCAATCTTTTCTGCTGTAAAAATGACACTTCTATTTTGCTTCTGGACTGAGCACTAACAAAATGTTGGTGACTGGATTCCAGCATTTCCTTGCTCTCCCTTTCTCACCCTAGTGAGTGAAGACCCAGTTAACTAACCTTTTTGCACAAAATGAATCTCAAAAATGCAGATGTATTTTGTGCCCTTTTGAATCTTTGGGAATTTGTCTCAGAAATTCACACTGTTTGCTAGATTTTCTTTTTTGTAACCATTTGGTAGAAATTGTTATAGTAGCAGCATTGACTTTTAGCTTAAATAACTCATCTCCTTCCCTGGTGCTTACCTCCTGATCCATTTATGGGCAGCAATCAGATCTCCTTCCAGCCTTCATTTTTGAAACACTCAGGTTCATTTCTCTCCTGGTTCTGGCTGGTTTTCCCATTTGCCTGATGAATCATGAGTGCTCTCTGCATTTCTTCCTGTTTGAGTTCACTTTTCTTTTTATCTGAATGTAGCACAGTATTTCAGATTAAGATTTCATCATTGGCTTAGACAATGTAATTATTAATACCCTCCACTCTAATTGAAGTATTTCACCTGAAATCACATATTCTTATTGTACAGCAACCTCAGGAAATGATAGCTCAGCTGATGATACAGTTTTTCCTGCTACCAGATTTTCTGGAATGTCCTTAATATGTATCTGAAATAACTTCTGGTTCTATAATTAAGCACTGAAGAATTAATAATGGACATTTTATAAAGACATATGTTCAGAATATTGTGATTGGTAAAGTTTCTTCACCATTCTACAACTCAGAATGAGAAGGTCCTCCATTTGACATGGGGATTTTTCTCTTTGTTAATACTGAAGAAAACTCTGCAACTCAGTATCATTGTAGATACTAAAAAACAGTTCTCCATAATAATTCCAAATTAACTAAGATAATACCAGTGGTTCCATAGAATGAAGTTGAACACCCACTATTGTGGTTAGGTAGGTTCTTGCAGTTGTACATGGAAATATTTAAACCTGTAGCCTATTCTATGTCAGATGACTAAAACCATCCTCCCCAAACATATTGAAATGATAAGCATTGGCCATGGAGAGTGCAAGGAATGTATAAATTTGGAAATCTTTTAATGGTCTTCTAAGCATAAGGAATAAGTAATAAATACACCAGCACAGAGGGTCTTGTTCACAGACATCACAGAGTAATATAAAAGTCACATGTATTTCGCCTCAAAAAGAAGTATGAAGATTGCATGAAATTTTCTTAGCAAATGCATGGAAGAAGAGAAGAACTTTCACTTCAGTCTCCCTCAGGCAGAGACTTTTGTTTCATTCCAACACATACGCAGAATGTGTCCAAATATATTCGTGATTTTTTTTCCAGTGTCATGGTAATATTTTTCTGCCTTTATGTCATACTCTGGATTTGACAAATTCTGAACACCATCCCCATCTGTGAAGGAAAAGCTGTATTAATTCTCTCTCTGTTGGACTATTCAATGATACAGCAATGCAGAAAAGAACTAAGTTATGAGTGAAAAGGTTCTTAAACAGGCACAGAAATACTTTCTCTCCCCCCCCACCCCCCCCCCCCCCCCCCAAGAGCCAATGGTCTATAATATAAGATTTAACACTGCAAAGAAACATAAGTTGAAGGATCAGGCAGCAAGACAGAAACATTATGTTCAAACAGTTTTTGAATTAGAATTGCACATTATCTGCCTGAAAGTGGCTGTGCAGCGTAGCAAGATATGTTATCTGTTAGTGAGCTATCAGAGATTACTTGAGTCAGCATTGCATCCACCAGCAGTTCTCTGTTTCTGTCACTGATTTTTTCAAAGCCTAGCACATAATGAAAAATGAGGGGATAGGATTTTTGATGTTTGTATTGGGTAGGAAAATGTAATAGCCTGATGGCATTTGAGATATGTAAACTGTTTTATAGCTTGAACTTGAACACAGTGCCCATAAATTCAGACTTCTGGAGGGGCTTGGATTGGACTGGGGGGACCTGTACATTATCTGTATATTATTAAGGTTGCTAAGATTTTACTCAGCTGTGCATCTTTTCAAGCCTTTAAAATAGTAAATAAAACCTAATAAAACAAGCTTATCATCAAGATAAAAGTACTCTTTTTATAGAATTCCAGGAACAAGTACTGCAGCAAATCTTATGGGAAGTATTCTTATTCATTAATTAATCATTAAGGTAGTTCCTATGAGCAACTGCTGTGTTAGGTGCCACTGACAGTTCTCAGTCGCACACTCTGCTATCTGTCATTTCAACATGCCTTGTGTTTCTCATTCTGAGTAGTGGTATTAGTTTATCTAATCAGTATAATGCAAGAACAGATATGACACTTCAATCAGGAAATTCATCATTGTATTGTGATGTCAATGAAATCATTTTCACCATAAGTGATAAATTCTGCACTCAGTGATACTGATGAAATCTGGGAAATTTCAGACTCATTGGGGTCTATAAGTAGATAACAGGTAGAATCCTGTATTTTTCTATAAAGGAAATAATGTTTTTAAATGTTCTTTAAACACAGATATTACCTCTTAGATAGATAAGAATAAATGAAAAACTAAAACCATGCTGTGATCTTCTCCTCAGGAAAAGAAATTATCTGAGATTGTCTACATTATATTCCCAAGTACATGTAATTTACTATACAACAAGCCCTGTGTGCTATCTTCATATTCAGCTTCACTGTTCAGGAAAATAAATTAGATTTCAGAATCTTTGTGCCATAATAATGGTTTAGTATAAGAAGCCATTAATGGTGTAAATTATACTCACAGCTGTTAGCAACATGTAAGTATCTTGTTTTCCTCCCTTCATTCAGATGAACGTCAATTAGCTCAGTGATATTTACACTAATATTTTATTTATTGGATGCAACTGTCCATCTGTTTCTGAAATGATGGAAATTACAGGGATTCTGGTAGAAGTAAAGGAATTAGATTTACTTACAGCCAACATTTTCCAGGAGGTAAGGGCAGTGATATTCATAATTTTCTTCCATAAAATCAGTATCAGAGAAAGGGAATGTGGCATCTCAGATGGAAGGAAGGAAGGAAGGAAGGAAGGAAGGAAGGAAGGAAGGAAGGAAGGAAGGAAGGAAGGAAGGAAGGAAGGAAGGAAGGAAGGAAGGAAGGAAGGAAGGAAGGAAGGAAGGAAGGAAGGAAGGAAGGAAGGAAGGAAGGAAGGAAGGAAGGAAGGAAGGAAGGAAGGAAGGAAGGAAGGAAGGAAGGAAGGAAGGAAGGAAGGAAGGAAGGAAGGAAGGAAGGAAGGAAGGAAGGAAGGAAGGAAGGAAGGAAGGAAGGAAGGAAGGAAGGAAGGAAGGAAGGAAGGAAGGAAGGAAGGAAGGAAGGAAGGAAGGAAGGAAGGAAGGAAGGAAGGAAGGAAGGAAGGAAGGAAGGAAGGAAGGAAGGAAGGAAGGAAGGAAGGAAGGAAGGAAGGAAGGAAGGAAGGAAGGAAGGAAGGAAGGAAGGAAGGAAGGAAGGAAGGAAGGAAGGAAGGAAGGAAGGAAGGAAGGAAGGAAGGAAGGAAGGAAGGAAGGAAGGAAGGAAGGAAGGAAGGAAGGAAGGAAGGAAGGAAGGAAGGAAGACTTTTTGCTACTGGGCTTACAGGTAATATTTCCAAATCAAAGGTTTTGAGTTTTGGACACTTTTCTTTCACAACATTTTGGCAAACACATTTTTCCCTGTCACAGTTATTTTTTAGGGTTCTAACCTTGGGGGACATGAGAAATGCGAAGTGTCATAGATTTGCATATTAGAGAAGATTTACTGATCTTTTTTTCTAATAATGAGGAGGGTAAAGGATGTGATTCTTCTAACCATTACCATTAATTAACAAGGTTCTCATGTTTGACTCTTCATGATCTGTAAATGAACTCAATGATAATTAATAATAAGTGAATAATATCAAATGCATATTATTTGTAAAATGACACAGTACAGAGGATCGAGAGAAAATTGAAAGTTTTTCACATGACTTCATAATGTAGCAAAATCCAAGCATATTTGATCGTCACTTTCCTATAAGTGTGTCATTTACTATTAGGCTACCATAATGTATTTTATTTCCTTACAGTTGTGTTGATCAGGAAAATAAAAAGGGACTAAGAATTGCAGATTTTGTTTTCCCTTAGGATAATTGTTCACTACGATAAATCATTAATGTAGTAAATCATAGTCAAAAATGTTGACACCAGGAAAGCATTCCATGTGTTTCTTTATGCTGCAGCTGAGCATCCGTTAATTCAGTGATATTTACAGAAATACTTCTATTTTGTGGGTGGAACTTTCCATCTGTTTCACTAAGAATTTAATTACAATACTGTTTGTTTTGGTTTTTTTTCCCTGGGAAAGAAGAAATTAATCTTTCTAAATGTTAATCTTTTCTAAAAGACAAAGCAGTCATGTTCGCTAGATAACAGCATAGAGCAACAGACAGGAGTAAATAAAATATTTTCTCTTGGAAAATAATATGTTTATTAATAAGAACAACGGCTTATTCCAAATTATAAAAAAGGAACAGCATTGGATTTTTACTCCATAATTCATTGACTACTACAGCTTAATATTGATTTTTTCTTTTTTAAAAGAATGATGCCATGGGGTTGGGGGCTCTTTTATTATTTAAAACACATTTGTTGTTAACAGATAACTTGCAGGGAGTCTCAGAAGAGACGGAGGGCAGTAACAGCTGGTCAGTCACCTGCATAGACAGCTCCACCACCATGCTAGAGATAAGTCATGTTGACTTGCTGTTCACCTGCCCTGCCCTTGTCTGATACCGCATTTACCAAAACCTACCAGAAAAATCTCTTTGCACAGTTGTGTTGTTTTTTTTCCCCACAGAATTCCAAGGCTGACTTATTTCTTAAGTCTTCTGCCCTCTCTTTGACATACAAGATCATTCACAAGTCTGTCCTTTCATATGATTTTTTTGGTGAACAGCCGAGAAAATGTGATTTTTTAAACTAATTCTTAGCTGGATCAGTTACTGTGAAACACTACCTCTGGTGGTATGTGTTCACCTTCCAGTAAGTGACCTGTAATGATGACAAGGAACCAGTTGCCAGGAATACTTATATCTCCTTTTATTCAGGAGATAAAGGCCTTTGTTCTTGGAACTGACAATTCAGAGTTATAGTTTCATTTCCTCGTGTGTCATCCATTCTGCAATTTTGAAGCTTCTGGCATTAGCACACAGATTTATTCCACCTCCAACCAAGCTTTGAACCATAATTTAACCCAAAATCTTGAGTTTCCTCTTTGTCCAGAACTATTTAATTAGGATAAACTTTTTTCCACTTGGTGTCAATGCAATTTTTCAACAAAAATTAAGATGAAAATGAGATATGTAGCCTGGACTAAGTTCTGAAATCCTTGAGTTTTTTAGCTAAAAGTCGTGCATAACTAACATTGTGTGGACACTTCAGTTCTTTCACAACTGTCCATTTCTTTGAATTCTGCACATCAGAATATTCCCATAGTTAATATAAACAAATTAACTAATGTGCATGCCAGTGCAGAAAATCACTGATGCAGTATACATGCACACAATACAGCAAAAAGTGTTTAAAATTCCCCTCATGTGTAATTGATACCAAGAACAAATGTATTCTAGGAAAATAAAACAACAGAATCATAGAATTACCCAGGTTGGAAAAGACCTCAAAGATCATCAAACACAACCGCAGCCTAACCATAGTACCCTAACTCTAACACCCCCCTGCTAAATCATATCCCTGAGCACCACATCCAAACGGCTCTTAAACACATCCAGGGATGGCAATTCAACCACCTCCCTGGGGAGCCTATTCTGGTACTTAACAACCCTTTCTGTAAAGTACTGGAATAGGCTCCAGTTAGAAAAACTTATCACATTCCAGTTTCTACATGCAAATACAAACACAGGACATTCATGGAGAAGGAAATTACTGCTTTAGCTGAAGGAAGAGGAGGAAAACTTTACAAGTGTCACATCCCATCTATTTATCAAAACAGGATTTTTCCCTGTTTTGATACCAAATTAACACCTTTGTATGGTAGTGTAGATCCTTACCACAGTATTTCTTCTATATACTTTTATACACATAACTTCAAATCAGTCTCTAAAATAAGAGAAGGAAGGAGTTGTGGACTCCCTAACTCCTAAACAGCATGCGGTGTGCTTCTGTAAAGCTTTTCTTTCTGCTTGGAGTAATATTCCTGTTCCCAGAAGCCGCAATTCTTCAAAATTATTCTGCCCTAAAGATTTTATAGTTACAAAATTGGATTTTTCTCTTTCTTCCAGGTGTTTCATTGCTTGCATCCTCTTTTAATGCACCATTTTCCGCATATGCAGCCCCATACATTTGGCAATCAACCAAAGTGCTCCAGAAGAAAAGCCAAACGGGTTTCACATCTTTGTTTCATAACCCCTAGTTTCCTGTAAATCTTAGCACTTACTTAATATACTTTCCACATTCTTGTACTACCTTTATCTCTTCAGTTATTGGCTTTTAGAGTACCCTGCTGTCCTGCCTGAGAAGAGCACAACTTGCATTGATGTGAAAGCAGCATGCTAAGAGGCAGTCAGCATTCATACAGGTCAGGCGCTATTATACTTTTGATCACAGAAAGGTTTCCCTGAGAATTGAGTGAAGATTTTAATAGGTTGGGTTGTTTTGGTGGTTTTTTGTTTTGTTTTTGTTTTTGTTTTTTTTTTCAAGCTTTAAGCAAAAGACATTGAAATTATCCATAATATCAGTATGCCATTAGGAACTGAATTGCTTAATTGGCCAAATGATGGCAAAGCATTATGTATGGTAGAGCACTATACACTTGGTGTTATTATGAAAATAAAGACTGATTCTCTTAAAATTCTTTTCCCGGGGCTTAAAACCACTGATAAATCAGCTCATTTTATTAAGTTACCCAGCAGTAGTAAAGCTACAATAGTCATACTTTCGTGTACTCTTATCCCATAGAAACAGTTTGATAATTGCAATTCACACACTGCTTGTAGAAAAATGAGATCTTCTACATATGTAGCTAAGTTGACATTAACAATATCATTTGCACAAGGAGGTGGTGGGTGACCCATCCCTGGAGACATACAAGGTTGGGTTGGCTGGGGCTCTGATCAACCTTCTATATCAGTAGGTATACCCATTCATTGCAGGGAATTTGGACTAGATGACTGTGAAGGATCCCTTCCAGCTCAAGCAATTCAAGGATTCCATGATCAAGTGGCTCTGAAAAAAAGACTTTCACTCTCCCTATTGCCATTCAGTCTATTTTTTATTTTTATTTTATATTATTTTATTATTTTTGCCTCACAAAGCATCCATACAATTGTTTGGTAAAGAAAGTTAGGGAAACTAAATTTTTTGTTGAGGACTGTTCAGTTTTCAGTTCTATCAGTTCTCTGACATCAAGTGAGGTTTGGATATGGCAACCTATGAAGAAAGAGGAAAGACAGCACTGCTTCTTTCAGTATCACTGGCAGCTTAAAACAGTGTGGCTCACCTAAACCTGAATTTGCTATTGGCCAGGAGAATTAAAAGGGAAGGAGAGATACCTGTATGAGTTTGGTTTGACAGTCTTAAAGGTCCCTTCCAACCTAAGGCATTCTATGATTTTATGACACTTTCTTAAAGCTTTCTGGATTTGATAGCTTCATAGTAATGATGAAAACTCACCATCCATGATGTTTTGAAAAGAGCAGAATATAAGATCTTATTTTACACCTCTAATTTCTTTAATTAATCAACTAAAAGTTCCCAAACTCCAAATCTTACAAATCTTAAAAATCCAGACGTGCATGCTTACAGAATCCTACTTGTCTGATGGCATTTGGGAAACAAAAACAAGGCCGGATCTACATGAAACTAGTACAACTCATTGGGTATAAAGTTGCTTATTTTGGCTTTTTAAAGTAATTTCAAAATCAATTTTAACTAACACCGGCTAAATCTGGTTATTTCATATAGACAAGTAAAGATTCTCTATGTGTATTTATTGCATCTGCCTGTCTGAATCGTTTAAAAGCCTAGATGAAGTTTCTCATACAGAAAAGTCTATAGCCATAACCTTTGTGTGTGAAATAATTTAAATCACACAGAGTGTGAATTCTCGTGTTTTACTTCAGAAAATATCAATTGGGTAATCGTTTCCTATGAGTGTAGAAACCAACTAAAAAAAGTTATAGATTGAAGTTTTAAAACTAAAGAGCAATAACACACTGGAATCATACAGAATCATTAAGGTTGGAAAAGACCACTGAAAGCATCTGGTCCAACCACTGACCCATCCCCACCATGCCCACTAAACTGTGTCCCTCAGTGCCACATCTACTCATTTCTTAAACACCTCCAGGGACGGTGACTCTACCATCTCCCTGGGCAGCCTGTGCCGATGACTAACTACTTTTTCAGAGAAAATGTTTTTCCTAATATCCAAGAAAATTAGGTGGCTATAGAAACATTTTTGTTAGGCTCTGGATGGAAGCAGAAGTCTTGCAATCACTCTTTCTATAAGAACAGCAGTGGCAGCAATTGAAAGCATCAGCACACCTTTCCTATCAGTGTTTCAGAAGGCTTCTGAACATACTGGTGTCACCAAGACCTGACAAGCTGTATGAATGTCCTGTAACAGAAAATTACACGATCAGATAAATTTTATTAGAGGATACTTTATCTGCATGGGTTCCACACAAACTAGCAACAGATTTTTTGTATTTCAGTTTTGAGATATACTCCAAACCAGCACATAAATACCCCTTGGTGAATACTTGCTCTCTGTGTATTCATTTTCTGCTACATGAAGTTAGTTAGGTCCTGACAAGGTTTCCCATTGCCCAGTGTCATGTCTGCCAGCCCTTGGCATTGTATTGGACATACTGAGGTACATCACATAATACCAAATGTCTGTATTTAGTGATTCTGTGGCGATAACGGGAACTTAGAATAGAATCATCCTTTTTATTATATTAGGCAATTGAAACCAAGTCAGTTTTCTCAGATGTTTAAAGCCATTTTATTTTCTTCACAGGATTCACAGTTTAGTTACTAAATTCTCCAAGGAAGAACCCTGTACACAGTTCTGGGGCATAAAATGATATCCAAGCTAGATAGACCACACTAATGATGAACATTAATAGTCCTTGACTGGACTGAATACTACTCATTATTCTTTTTATTGTTTACCACTGGAAGTGTAACAGCTGGATAATATGAAACTAATAGCCTGAACTCAAAACTTTTTAGTGTCCTCTCACCAATCACAGATGCAGAGTACTTAAAAATACCCAGGAGAGAGGGACCAGACCCAAGTACTGGACGCTGACCTGCTACCTATATTGTTCCACAGATGAATGTTCTTCCTTATCGGTCATCCTTGGTGTGCTTCCCAAGGCTAGATTTGGTGACAGAAGGTTCTGCATTTTCCTTCTTTCTTTTTTTCCATAACCCAGGGGAAGAAAGCAAAAGCACTTGGGTTAAATTTACTTCTTTTTCTTTTGCCAGGAAGAATACTTAATTACTTTCCTTCTGTCATCTTTGAAACAGAGGTAGTATAAAGAGGCTACACAGATGAAAATTAATGCTAAATCTAAGAGGGATAAAATGCTTTTTACTCCCTACAAATTACTGTAATATATCCTCCTTTCCCCTAATCATTGCTCAGGCAAGATAAAATATTTGCTCATCTTTCATTTCTTTGATATAGTTTTTAAAGGACTCTTTATAACTTCCAAATTACTGTGTTTTTTAACAAAATTCCCAGACTTGTAATTGCCTATACCTATTATCTCAGCATTCAAAAAAGGGCAGTGACCTGGGCAGTTCGGTCTACAACACCTAACCCTCAGGCAATATCAGGCTCAGTAAGCTTAAGTGACAGAAGTCCCATTTGCAGTGCAATTTCCATCTGCCTTACTGACTACTTGCCTCTTCACAGCTCAGTAGGAAACATCCAGGGTATACTTAGGAAATTCTCAGTTCAAAGATCAGCATCTGGACCCAAATTTTCTTGCCTCATTGCATTCAAGGTCTCTGCCCAAGATTGCATTTGAGCACTGGATTTTGAAGTTGTAATAGGTGGTTCTGGACTTGAATATTACCTTTCATCTTGGATTTCTACTGACATAATAACAGCATTTTGTAGAGTGACGTCTGGCATCTTTGTGCTTGAGACAATGCAACATTAGAATATCTAGTCCCACATGGCTTTGTGTACATACATTGCACATAAATGCACCGTATGGGTATATGTCCTACGCAGAAGAATATTTTTCCTAAAAGAGATTAAATAGCCTTAACCCTGTGGGGCTGATTCACTTGTCATTTATGCCAGAGTGCTTTGACTGATTTCAGCAAACCCTACTCCAAAATGAGCAATGAATCATACCCTCATTCCCTTACTGTAATCAGTAAATCTGTTGACTGGACAGTTAGTGAATGGTTAGGGACAAGAACAGGAACGTGTGCAATATTAATATAAATTCATAATCTACTCTTCACAGTGTTGGTAGATTTTCATGCTTTTTTATGCAATGTTATTACTTTTACTCATCCTGACACCTAAGTCAGGGAAAGTACATAATTATGAGGCTTTTATATGCATTACTCTTATCTGAAGATAACCAGCCATGCATTATCAAAATTACCATATTAAGACCTTCTTTGGAACACTGAATATCTTAGGCCAGCAGACACAGTGAAGGGAGAAGAGAAGCTATTTTCCTGTATTTTCTTATTATACCTGGCTCTGGTGCCATTTCAAAAAGTTCATTCAGCTAGCAAAATGGCACAAAATTGATATGCTAGAGCAAATCCTGGCATATTCAGAAATATTTGCACTTCCAGCATTTTCCTTCAGTATGATTTATTTTTGAATTCCAGCCACAAGAAGGGATCTCAAGCATCAGGCTGTGTCTAGTCACTGAGATGCTTCTTACTTCAGTAGTGAATAACTGCCTACACATGTGCTGACTTCAGTCAAGATCTATGCATGAGGGGCAGGCTCTCTCTTTTAAATCCCAAGACAGTGTGACAGCTTCCATTACCTCTAAAATTTCTTCAGCTATATCCCCTTTTCTCACTTCCACACAGCTAAATGATGCCAGCCTCCACAATCCAACAGGGGCAAAGGTTTGGAAGAGCCACTGATTTCATCTATCTGGACTTCAGTAAGGCCTTTGACACAACCCCTGTAACTTCCATCTCTCCAAAATGGAAAGATATGGATTTGATGGCTGAACTATTCTATAGACAAGGAACTGGCTTTGAGATCATATCCAGAGAGTGGTGATCAATGGCTCAGTATCTGGATGGATATCAGTGACAAGTCGTGTCCCTAAGGAATCAAAACTGGGACCAGTTCTTTTCAATATCATGAGTGACATCGACAGTAAGACTGAGTGCACCTTCAGCAAGGTTGCAGACATCAAGCATGATGTTCCTTACAGGTCCCTTCTAACTGAGGATATTCTGTGATTCTACGATTCTATGAAGAGTGGCAGTGGGAAGACTAGAACCCTCCTTTAACCGCAGGGAAAATGTGGATTAGCTGACAGCAACTATGCTAGGAAACAATTTCAAATGTTTTCGCCTCCAACTAACAGCAGTCTGAGGAGAGGGGAGCTGAGGATGTGAGATCAAGGCTAGTGAGTCATTCTCAGGAAGGTTTGCCTTTAATTTTCAGCTATGTTTTGCCTTGACAGTAAGCATGCAGCAGTTTTCCTTGCATTTCTGCTGAGCTTTTAAGATCAGACGTTTGATTAAAGTCATTATGGAGTATTGCATTCTCTGTGTGGAAAAGCTTGAAGACCTCCCACAGGAACGCACCTTCACACAGTTTATTCCATTGTCCCAGCAAGACAATTATTCCAATGCTGTGCTTTGTAAAGAAGGATAATATTCAATGACTTTGATAGAAACTTCAGACTGTACGTCTTTGATGCGTAGTTGTGATTCAGACTCCCTTCCTTGCTTTCATACTTTATTACTAAAGGGAAAAACTGCTTCCTTGCAGGACTGCAGGTTTTAATAAGCCCCTCAGCTCCCTTGCTCCACAACCAGTAGCAGTCAGACTGATCTTTCTGATATTTTCTTTTTTTCTTTTTTTGTACTTCTGGCCTATCTAAGGCACCATTTTTTGGGTAATTCAGGATGGCTGGAAGTGTCTGGAGTATGGAACATCAAATTAAACACAAAAAGTATCTTTTTAATTACATGCCTGTTTTTGACATTCCTGCTTCCCCCATGAGTCTCTCCCCATACAAAGCCCCCTAGGTTTCTCATACGAAAACAAACATCCTGTCACTCACTGTCTTTGCCCATGGGTCTGCTGCCACCAGATATTGTCTCATATCAACTTCTAAATTGGGAAAGAGTTAAATAAAGCCTGTTTCTGTGCAGCTGCCTGGAAGGAGTCAGCAGGAACACCAGACATGGTGGAGGGGAACGCTGTCCTTATGGGGTCAAAGATGTGAGGCATCTTTTCCTGGACAGAATGCAGTCAGGCAGCAATTCCTTCTTTCTACTCTGCAAGTTAAGTAATCAGTGGGTTTTAGCTCTGCAGCACGTTCAATAAAATTTGTGATAATAAATCTGTACCTTCCTATGGCAACAGGATGCATAGACTAGTTCTGCCATGACAAAAGCATTTGAAATATGCACAATCACTTTTCTGCATTACATTCTGTTAAGCAAGTATTAAATGTATGTGCTTGCTAGCATAGCCAGATGTGGTAGTGTGATTGATGTCACCTATCTAACAGGAAATGCATTGGAACTTTATGTGCAGCTGTGCTAGTAATTGTTCTAACAGGCCTGAACTCCAGATCATTTTTCAGATAAGGATGGAGACTTTTAGTGCTATTCTCCCTCAAGGAACCTGGTTCAATTTAATTATTCATTCCATTCTTTTCATTTTGCCATCTCATTTCTGGCAGTGTTCAGGAATCTGGAAGTACATTGCCACATGTACCATGGCAAGTTGGCATGTGAGAGCCTTAACTCTACTCTCAACTTGTCCCAAGACCCTTTTCCTGTTTCAGGCTTTGCTCCTGCAGGTTACATAGATGACCTGACCTACACCATCTCATATAATACTGCCATGTGGGTAAAATCCCTCCATGATTGAGAAATGCTTACACTTTCTGTCAGTGATGATACTTTGATCCACTCAGACAATTTCCTGACTCATGACAGAGGTGCACAAACTTGAGCTGGATATATAAAAAGCCTTCTCTCAGACATACTTGTATGAAGTATATGATTGATATCTTTTTTTTTTTTTTTTTTTCCCCATGAAAAAGTTTGTCTCCACAGCTCTGACCTTGTCCAGCTCATATTTTGAAACCCTTTCACTGTCATTTCAAGATTATCTTCTAGCAATTCACCAGGACTGGCTAGAGAGGCACAAATTAAATGTTCAATATAAACACTGCTCTCAGTCTTCAAATAAACAAGCAAGGACAATTTTTATGTTGGTCACATTTAACCAAGGAGGTAGGATTAGGAACAGTGGCCCTAGAATTGCCTTATGGGGAGAGGAAGGGAGCTTGGTGAGGAGTAGCTCCCTCTTTACAGTTTTTAGGACTCACAAAAAGATCATAGAAAACAAAAAAATAAAAAAAATAAAATCACAGAACTGCTTAGGCTGGAAGGGAACACTTATTTCTACTCTCCTTGCCAGGGACAGGGCAGCCTACCACTAAATCATGTACCAGATCAGGTCTCCTAGGGCCCCTAATGCCAGGCCATAAGCTTTAAAGTCAGCCCTAATGACCAGTAAAGCAAGGGAAGCCATAACTTAACTGCCCACATCATGTCTGTGTGCAAGTCACAGCCCATCCTCAGCATGGCAGCAAATCATATCTTTGCCATGCTCTGGGGACAGGCTGATCTAAGGCTTGGAAAGAACTTTCTGTACCATAATCTATCCTGTCCCTGGGGGTGTTCAAGGCCAGGTTGGATGGGGCCCTGGGCAACCTGATCTAGTATTTTATCTAGCAGTTAGCAAGCCTGCCTGCAGCAAGGGGATTAGAACTCAATGGTCCTTGAGGTCCTTTCCAACCCAAGCCATTCTATGATTTTATGATTCAGCATCCCTTGTCAGAAGAAGGTGGCTCTCCCCTTCAGCTTCTGTCCTGCTCAGTGTTCCTGGCTCTGCTCCATCCCTACCTTAGATTTCTGGTATGGCCTCTTTGCCACAGTCCTGTTTCCCTGCACCCAGTGCATCTCAGCATCTGCCTCCATGTTAGGTAGAAAACCTATAAAAAACTCTACTACTGTATTCTCCCAAAATCTTAATTTTCTCCTCTTAAGCCATTCAGTGTTTGGCACCTACAATACCATCTTCTCCCAACCCTCTTAGGACTGTAGAATCATAGAATCACCAAGGTTGGAAAAGACCTCCAAGATGATACTGTCCAATCGCCCACCTATTGCCAACATTTCAAAATTACAGAACACCTCTCCTATAAGGACAAGCTAAGAGAGCTGGGCTCTTCAATCTAGAGAAGAGAAGACTTCGAAATGAACTGATAGTAGCTTTTTAGTATCTAAAGGGAACTACAGGAAACAAGGGGACAGACTATTTATCATGGTCTGTGGTGATAGAACAAGGAGAAATGTCTTACAGTTCAGGAAGGGCAGATTTAGGTTAGATATAAGAAGAAAATCTGTTACAGTGAGGGTGGTGAGGCACTGCAACAGGTTCTCTAGAGTTGTGGTTGATGCCCCATCCCTGGAAACTTGCAATGCAAGGCTGGATCAGGCTCTGGGCAGCCTGCTCTATCTGTGATGTCCCTTTTTATTGCTGGGGATTTGGACTAGATGACCTTCAGTGGTTCCTTCCATCTCTAAGAATTCTAATATTCTATGAAGTTTCTCACTAAACCGTGTCCCTCAGTACAATACCTAAATGTTTATTGAACACATCCAGGGACAACAAGTCTATCACGTCCCTGGGCAGCCCATTTCAGCACCTGACCACCCTTTCGGAGAAGAAGTATTTCCTAATGTCCAACTTGATTGAAAGAGCACAACAACACTCAGATTCTCCGATAAAAATTCTCAGATAAAAGTCACCATTTTTAACACAGCCATTATGATTAGCTGTGCATTTTTGTCAGCACTAAACAACAACCTGCATTCCAAGCTCATAAAAATACACACCAGTGGAGGTGAGCCACTGTCCTTATCATCACTGCTGAAACATGCCACCAAAACCCCACTGTGTTTACATTCACTCTTTGGTCTCCATAAATGTTCAGCACATTGATGAATGTCAACATGTGCAATTTTTTCCACATGGAGAAATTCAATGACACATCTTTGCTTTATACACGCTTCCTTTTCAGACACCACTTTGTCAGACTGTCCCTCTGTTGCTATCTGTCAGATGGCAACAAAATGTAATGGAATATTGGTGGGAAGGTTCAACCTCTACTGCATACCATCAACACTCACCTCAGACATCACAGACCAACATAATGAAATAAGACATATTATTTTCAAAGAGCCCTTGTACTTAGTCTTATAAGCATTACAGAGATGGTCGGGGCCCATAAAGCACAGCGTAATCTAAACACATACTTCCCTGAAATATGACTTCCAACTCAGAAACAGCAGACTGGGAGTGGAAAGTACCATAACCCCTATTCACTCTCCTTTACTGTGTCACTTCAAAAAGTCGGCCTGAGGAGGAAAAGTAAAGTCAAGAAAACTGTAGTTTTTTCAGATACTTGCTGAAGAAAGTATGGGCATTTCCAAAGTGTTCGACTGTATTAGCAAAAGCAAAAGTGAGCTACCTGAAACAGATTCAACACAGACAGAATACATATCTGCGTATCTGTGGTGGGCATGATGGAAATAGCATATATAAGAAGGTAGACATAATACGTTTCTCAACTGGCAGTCTTTCTTCAGCCTCCGGTTATTTATAAAACAAGCTGTTGGGCTCAGACACACACACACAAAAGAAAGAAAAAAAAAAAGAGAGAGGGAGAGATGAATATAATATGTGTCAAAAAGGTCAGATGATGGCTAAATGGCAGGGCTAGTGCAGTAACAAAGTTGTTTGGCTGAAGGGAAATCCATTATTCTGTGGTTTCATTTGATTGATTTCCAAGAGATGTGACCTCTTTCCCTTCACATTCCAATTACATACAGCCAGGCTACTTTTACTAAGTTTTGTCTTATTTCATTCTCCATTAACAAGCTTCTGTCCTAGTTTCAGCTCGAATAGAGTCAGTTATCTTCACAGAAGCTGTTATGTTGCCACGTTTTGGATTTAGGAGGCAAACAGTGTTGTTAAAAAGGCAAGGACATTTCAGCTTATCCCACTGCCCAGCCATCAAAGAGCTGAGGGTGCACAAGGAGATGTGAGGGAACAGAACCAGGACAGCTGACCCAAACTGACCAAAGCAATAGTCCATATCACATGGGGTCATGCATAAAACCAGGGCACCGTAGTCTTGATGAAAAGGGACCAAAATGTGTTTCTGCCACCATTTCTGTTGGCTGGGATAGTAATCTGACCCACTGGCCTACAGTGAGCTACTGAGCTATGGCATTTGCAGTAACCTCATCACTTAACTTCTCCATAGCTAACAGACTTGGAAGGGTACTGTTCATAGTTATGCAGTAGAAAAATGTTATCTTTCTTGCACCTTCTCTATCTGTTGCAAATTAGATTAATGGATGTATAAAGGAGGAAGGGGAACAAGAGGACAAAAATCAATTAGAATAAAAGCAAGTCAAGGGGACAAACAGGAATACAAATGATCACAGAAGTCTACCAAAAAAAAAAAAAAAAAAAAAAAAAAAAGAGAGAGAATGTATTTGGAACTTGTAAGATGTACTTACCAAAATGTTCTTGGTATTTAAGGACCAGATAAAACCATTACAAGGCATTTTTCTAAAAACCTGGCACGCTGAAAGCAGGAAGCAGAATTATTGCACAGAAAATAAATCTAAGCACAATAAAATATCTGCACAATGCTAATTACATTCTGTAGAGCAGCATCTTTAAGAGTATTATTTAAGCATTCTACACTAAGCTGGCTTTTACCTTTCAAGTCATTTTTGCTCTTACACCTCTTTCTCATTACATGCTCTGAAGAAAAAGGAGGCAAAAGTTTTCAGTGTTATGAAAAAATACTACATAGAATCATTAGATCCAACAGTCCCCATTACCTTAGCCACTCCTCCTAAGACTTGTGCTCCAGGCACTTCCCAGTTTTGTTGCCCTTCTCCGGACACGGTCCAGGGCATCAAAATTTTTCTTAAAGTGAGGGACACAAACTGAACATGGTACTCAAGGTGCAGCCTCACCAGTGTTGAGTACAGAGGGATGATCACCTCTCAGGTCCTGCTGGCTGCATTATTTCTTATACAGGCCAGGACACCACTGGCTTTCTTGGCCACCTGAGCACACTGATGGATCACGTTCAGCTGGTTGTCGACTAACACCCCCATATCCTTTTTCTCCAAGCAGAAAAGATGATCCTGAAGACAAAAGAGAAGGTTAGAAGAAAGAATAGGTGACTCTTGCTTCATTTGAACCAACCGTAAACTTGGGGTGAGATTTTTCTGTGGTAGTTGCCTGATGAAAGTGCACAAACCAAATAACAGGCCATGGACTCCAGGCTGCTGGTAATGACAGTTCAGGCTAGTGGGAATCACACTAATGCAAGGTAGAATGAGGAGATGTCCTCTTAGAAAACCAGTTGCATTAACAGAAAAGGATTCATTTAAATTTGCTGATATGAGAACACATAAAGAGAAATTCTTTTGATCTTGAATCGGGAAACATTTAGCCTGAGTACAAACAAAACTGAGGATATTTTACATGAAATATATGTGCTGTGCAGTGGTAGATGTGTATGCTTAAATAACAAGAGAAAAAAAAGTGTTTTGTTTGCATAATAACCAATAGGAGGAGTTAAGATCAAAGCATAGGCTGATCATAGGTGTGATTGGTGTGGGATATTCACTAGAGTATGCCCACACTGTGTTTTCATAAGCTTGAAGAAAGTCACAGCTGAAACAGCAGATGCCAAACTGCCTTCATTTCCTCAGAGAGTACCAGGTGTTAACCAGCATGAAATGCTGCACACAGAGAATCACTTACCTCTGTCCTGTCTGGTTGTCAGCAAACTCCTGAGCCTATATGAACCATTGCCCTTTAACAGGTGCCACACAAGGCAGAGAATAATCCATGCCCTGTTGGGCTCTTTATTATTATGTATTTTATTGACTTGACGGTTATAATGAGGTAGTAAGGCACCGTCACAAGCATACACACA
The DNA here is from genome assembly GCF_054131305.1 of Coturnix japonica. Lineage (NCBI taxonomy): Eukaryota > Metazoa > Chordata > Aves > Galliformes > Phasianidae > Coturnix > Coturnix japonica. The sequence continues at coordinate 6,601,429 of NC_140664.1, read as the reverse complement.
CATTAACACCTTATCAAAGCTCATTTTAGGACCATTCTTTTTGTGATGATGAACCCATCAACATTTGCCACCAAACAGAAGTTCTGGTTATGCTTTATGAGACAAGGATTGGACAGCAAACGTGCTAGCACTGACATCTCTGGAATTATAAAGCAGGCAACACCCATCCATGAACAGCAAGTAGGAGCTAACAAGGATAGCATGAGTGACCCCTGAATGCAAGAAACACCCATATACAGGAAGGCTAATGCCACAGAACAACCATCCTCTTTCCTTTTAATCTAATATTTATATTTGAAATGATTTAATAGAGTTGAACTTTTCCATCAGTTCTGTCAAAGCAGAGGCAGGGTAAATCCACTGCAGGAACTGCTGCACTGCTGCATCTGCCAGTATCATAGGCAAGAAGAGGAATAAGGCTGATGATGGTTAATTCCAATTATGGTTTGTTTGGTTTTTCCCAAGGTTTTCAAGCATCCCCCTCCCTTCATCCAGTAGACTACATGGAGGCTGATGGAGACCTTTTCTTTGCAGCTTCTTAAGTTCAGCCCAGGTAAAGATACACCAGGAAACTCCTTGGATTTGTTGTTCAAAACCAGAAAATAATTCTTCAGCCTGAGGGTGTTTTAATAAAGCTTCTCACACTCTCAGCTTGTTTTGCTTTGTTTTGTTTAGTTTTGTTTTAAGGAAACAGATTTTTTTTCGTAAGATTTTCTGTGGTCACTACTGCTCTTTTGTAGGAACCATAAAATTTTGTATTGTGCTCTACAGCAGTTCTTAGCTTTTGTTGGACAAATTCTTGTAAAAACTGTATTATGATGTACATATATACATATTATATACATAACAGCTAAAGAAGAGCTGGCTGGAGATTTCTTAATAAAACTTTTTTGTTTGTTTGTTTTTGCTTTGTTTCAATTTAAAACACATTGTGTTTTAAATACAAGACCTTTTAAAAGGCCAAATAAATATTTTCTGAATGGAAATATCCTGATTTAAGTGAAAATTTTTGGTCAGAGATGAATGTCTGTCCTAAGATAACTAATTGCCCAAGGGCCAGGTCCATTCACAGATCTTAAAAGTAATATCCCAAACTATAACTCTTTTTGTGTTTTCATAAGATTAGAAAAGTTTAATCCAAATGCAGAATGTTTAAATTTCTGAAATAATGAAGTCTTACATTGAATCTGAGGTTTCTAGTCCAGTTTCATCCAGCTATAATCACAGAACTGGGAGGAATTGAACTTGTGTCTGAACTGCTTCCACAGTCAGAAACAAACGGATGTTTCCCCTGCCACTGTGGGAGAAGCCAAGGAGTTCTCTTCATGGTACATGTAAAGATTCTCCTGGACTGCACACCTAACACACCTTCCTTCCCTTGCCTCACTGAGCTGAATTTTGCATTTGCGGGAGCACCAGAGATGCACAAAGCAGTCATTAAATGGGTGTGGATTATTTTTACTATGTGTGCTGGATGGAAATTACAGCTTTGTGGGTGCAGTGCTTTCATACACGAGAGTTTTCAGTACATATGTGGTTTCAGTAGAACAAGGGCAAGATGTTGTAGTCTGTGTGATGAAACTCCTCTGAAACAGCAACGAAGGTTGATAGGGTTATCAGCTGGAAATTTCACCACTGAAGTAGCCATGGATGCGTGTTCCAACTCTACCCACTGGGTATGTAGATTTTGTCATAAGTTTGGATCCACATCCTGGATCTTCAGAGAAGGCCCAATTTACCCACAGACAATTACCATGTGAAGGATTAGTCTTTCACAAATAAAATGGATGCCAACTTGCCAAGGTCTTATTCAAGATGGCAGTTTGCTTCTTTGGACCAGGAACTCAACAAGACAGGTCCCAAGGAGACTGTCACATGATTCTCCATTAAGATGTGATTGAATAGCACCATAGTTCCAGATGTTGTCTATCAGTTATTACTTGTGTCTATTATTTCTGGTCCCTGCCTCTGAGTAGGTAAAAAATAGCACATCTAGTGTATGAGTGCCCTGATACCTAATGTCTGTTTAGTGCTGGGATCTACTAGCAGCCTCTGCTATCTTTTGTTTTTTGTTGTCCAAACTGTTCAGAGCAAAGTCTGAAAGGCGAGGTCTGTTTTCAAAGACCTCAGTAAGACACTGTTAAAAATTAGAAGATCTTTAGCTTTACATATTCAATGCTTATATAATTGTTCCACCTAAGTTTTTAAATTATTCAGACTAATCCAGTGATTTTACCAAGTAATAGGTTTGTCTCTGTTTATGCAACTCTAACCCCACCTCCCCCATAAACACTGCAAAGACTCCAAGTTACCTGGCCACTTTCCAGTTAATTAACTTAAACACTGAAGGAGGTACTGAAAAACAAAATTAAAAGCATCCAATTTCTAACCATCTTAATTCCTTACGAAAAAGAAAATGGTATCACATCTGTCTTCACTCAGCATATGAAAGCTGCTGTCATATGACCCTAATTCTTTTTATTTTTTTCCATACTTCTAATTACTACTTGATTAAAAACAAGAAATACACATACATAAATGATTTAATTTTGAGAAACAATATCGAATTCATTGTAATTGAAAGACAATCATTTGGCACAGTAGTTTTTATCAACAAAGCTCTCAAATGATGTAGAGTTCCTGAGCGACCACATGAAAGGTATGATCAGAAAAATAAGATGTGCATGTTCCCATAGTGGTGGCCCACATTCCTGAATCTTTGTTGGATGGAAGGGCACAGGGAACAAGTGCAGCTACATGCAGGTATGTGACAGCTGCTTTCTCACATGGCTGCAGAGCAATTGGGTAGGGATAAGAAGGGGAGACTGTGTTGCATTCACTCCTGCTGGCATCTTGATTACACTTCTGTTCACATATTGTTTGCACCAAATCCGATCATTTGTGTAAAATTAAGAAAGCATGGAAATCTTTGATGAAACTGCTGGACTTCATTTCTAGAGATATTTTTCTATTTTAAATTGGTTCACAGCCTATCCATGAAGGCTGGAGTTTTTTGTTTACTTCTGCTTGTTTGTTTTGTTTCAAGACCAGATTTAATAAACATGAGTTTAGTGCAGATAATATTATCTGAGCTGCCAATATTATTTTTCCCACAGTACCACAGAGGTGAGAGAAAAATATGATGCCAAAGAGAAAAAAGAGCTATACCTGCTAGAGCTGGTGTAATTTAGACTTTTCGTACTCCAGGAACTTCATGCTACACCTGATAGAAAGCCAAAGAATAAAACTAGACGTAGACCACAGACAACCTACAACTGGATGCTGAATACCTCCACCTCCAATCACTTTGCTCTGGGCCTCTTTCTGTGCAAACTGCAGGTAGGAAGTTGTGGTTAAAATAATTAAATTAGGTAAAGAAAGAAGAAATACAGATAGAAAAAACTTCTTAGTCTCCATAGCTCTATTCATAATCTGTTTCAGGACATCTTACATCTCTTGCTCTTACATCCTTACACCATCCTCTGTAAGTTAACCATTCATAGAATCAAATCATAGAATCACAGAATAGAATCATAGAATCACAGAATCATCAAGGTTGATAAGATCCTTCAAGAGCAGTGAGTGTAACCATCCACCTATCATCAGCATTTCCTATCCAGTAATGTTTGTTATGTGAAATTATACAACACACAGTAGTCTCAGAAAGTATCCACACACTGAGACGGTCATGGTGAATCACATGCTGATGCTGAAACACATCAGGATATTTGCATGATGTTTCCAAAACCTTATTCTGCTCAAAGGCCTCCCAATGAACATGATGCTCTGACACCAGTTTGATGCAGTTTGCTCTCTGTATGTCATTCTACCTTTCTCAAGCTGTAAAGTGTGCACAAAGCTTGTGGTTGGAAGAATGAAAATAGATGGTTTTTTTGCATTATATCATATGTATTGAAATATTTTTTTAGGCGTTTGGGTCAGATGCCCTGGTTCTATTCCCAACCAGCTCCTTGTGGGCCCCAACCCCTTGCTAGCAAGATGATGTGAAAAGCTGAAACATCCTTCACTCTGTGCAGTGCTGCTCAGCAACAACTGAAACATCAGTTTGTTTTCGACTTTGTTTTTCTCCTATAACCAGAACATGACCTCATAGCAGCCGCTATGAAGAAAATCAACTCTGTCCCAGCTATAGCTGCCAATGTACACAACAGTGCGTGGATAGTGAAGTGTTAATGCCAGACAACATAATAACTCAATTTTTCTGTCTTGCTTGCTGATCTTACAGGAGCTCACAAATAATGAAACTGACATAAGAAAAATCAGTATTACTTTAAATGACATATGTAAGGAGCTCCCTGAAGTCAACATCAAGTCAGGCTAATGAGCCACAGGACAGTCTTTCTGCACAGTTTGATGTAATCTGACATGCTGTTCTGTATGCACAGGTCAGGAATGTGATATCTCTTCAGCATTTCATTTACGTTTTTAATTTTATCACTCATTTCTTTTCTCTTATACCTGAGACTACTGTTTTCTGAAGGAAAAGTAAGCACTTCTCGTGCTGTCCTTTTACATCTTCTCTAGGAGTGAGGTAAGGGTGTGATCATGTACCAATGGAATCAGGGAAGCACAGCTGCTGAATGAATGCACAGACACAACAGGCTCATGCTGTAAAGAGAGATATGTGCATTTACCCCTCATCTTTGCTCTCAGCACCCTAAGGTACTCAAAACCCTCCATTACTCTCTAGTTCATTTAGAGCTGAAGAAAAGGGGTTTTCACAGGCTATTTCTCATGACAGCGTGCTGCCACAGACACACATATAGTTCAAAATGTGGCATTTTTCATTTTCATGAAGTTCGTGACAGAAAGCATCTGAAGTCACAGAGAGCTTGGCCCTCAGAAGTGCTTCATCATCTGAATTCCCATCCATTTAAAAAGAGCTAAGTCCTTTTGAAGACAAGTGCCCTGTATAGGATCCAGATCACCTCAAATTTATGTACCACTACTAAATGCAGATACATGAACCTGCTGATGAGCTTCAGGAAAACTTCTCATTTATTTGGCACTTAAGACTATTACAGGTATTACATGTGTTGAAATCCTTCAGGTTTCCTAAAATGTTCCTACATCTCTCACCTCTGGCTTTGTACTGGTGGGTACTCTCACAGCAGGTTTATTATGTCAGGTCCCATGTGAAACTGGATGGATGGACCAGTGGATAAGGAACTGTCTGGCTGACTGCATCCAGAGAGTTGTTGTGTCCATTTGTCCAGGTGATCAGTAATGAGTTGCCTTCAGGGGTCTGTATTTGGACTATTACTGTTTAATACTTTTATTAATAGCACAGAGCTAGTGGAATTAAGTGAATTCCTAGTCTGTGAATAACGCCAAGGAGGGCGATGCTGTTGACATAAAAGAAGGACAGGATGTCATACAAAGGGACCTGGACAGACTTGAGAATTGGGCCCATGTGAAAGTCATGAAGTTTAACAGAGCCAGGTGAAAAGTCCTTTACATGGATCCAGGCAGTTCCCAGGCTCAGTACAGACTGGGAGATAAATGGGTTGAGAGAAGCCCTGAGGAGAATGACTTGGGATGTGGGAAAATTAAACACAAGCTAGCAGTGTGTACTTACAAAAAGCCAAATGAATCCTGAGCTGCATCAAAAGAAGTGTGGACAGCAGATCAAGGGATTTGTACCATTCTAATCTGCTTTCCTAAGACTTCACGTGAAGTACAGAATCCATCTTTGGGGCCCTCATCACGAGAAGGAAGTGGAGCTGTTAGAGTAGGTTCAGAGAAGAGTCACAAAAAGAATTAGAGTTGGAGCACCTCTCTTATGAAGACAGGCTGAGAAAGTCAGGGTTGTTCAGCCTGAGAAGTGAAGGCGCCAAGTAAACACTGCTGTAGCCTTTCAATACTTAAAAGGGGCTTGTTATAAAAGATAGTGAGGAACGTTTTACTAGGACATGTAATGTTGACACAAGGGAAAATAGCTTTAAAATGAAAGAGTAGATTTACATTACATACAAAGAGGAAAATTTTCACTATGAGTTTTCACTTTCTAAGCCTGGTTAAGAGAGACATGAGCATGGCTGGGAGAGTATACACAAAATGAGAGGACAGGGCAGGGGTTTACACGTAAAAATGTAGAGGACACTGAGTAAAGATTCTGATGTGAGGTTCTGCATGCATTTCTGGAAACAATATGGGAAGTCCAAGGAAGTCAGCTTGGACTCACACCAGGTGAAGCTTCTTCTCGTACACAGGCAACTTTTTGTATTTTGCTTTGGTGAAAATGATCTAGGAATTGCTGTTTGAGCTGTTTTCAGACTCTGGGCAGCCTCCAAGAGAAAATGTGGTGTTGGAGCTGTGCAAGGTAGAAGAGTGTTAATTCATTTGCTCTACATTGATTCCCATACCATGACATTTACCCACTGCTGAAATTGGTCCCAAGACTCCATATATCACTTTTGCCTAAGGCAAAACCTGCCTCCACAGCAGATAAGCTATTACTCTACACAGTGGTACCAAGCCTAAAGTGATTAGGGATTGACTGTCCCACTAAACAAATAAAATCAATGTTTAATGGCCAGCTCAATTTTCCACCAGAGGAAGCTGGGTTCACTCTGTACACAACAGCTCATATGATGACCCCGGGGTGAAATCAGTATCCTGCTTGGTTCCATTATTATATATCCATGTGCCTTGTCTGTCTTCCCTCATGAAATTTCTTAATGTCAGAACATAAAGATATGATGACCTTAGGGAACTGGGAGGGGGTATACATGCATTTCAGAGTAGAGCTTTGTGGGTCCCAGAGGGAATCATTTATTCTTTTTCTGTTCCTGAGAGGATCTCTGTCTAGCTACTGCCCATATCACATTACATTTTATTCAGCAGCACAGCTGAAAATCATCTAGGGAGCAACAGTGCCATTTCTTTATCAGCCCTGCAAAACCATCCTCAGAGATGGGTGGTTTTGTAATGGTATCCATTTCTTTTAAAAGGGCCCACAACACTATCCAGGGAGGCACCTTTCATGGTAGATAAAATGAACATTAATACTAAGCTGCACTCATACAGTGACATCCTGCTAGGATTACACCACGGTCCTTGCGGTATGCTATAACTTCCCAGTGCTTTTAAAAAATGATTTGCAACTCTGATAATAGTTGGGTGGTTGGGTTGAGCATTTTTACAACACAGCTAACTATTTTCCTGCATGCATAATAATCTTTGAGGTGCAGTTTTACCAGATTGAATCACTTCCTTGGAAACACCAATTAACACTCATTTGTACAGAAAAAAAAAAAAAAAAGACACAAATTTAAAAGTGTGTTTCAAAGTGTTTGCTATAAAATCTGAGCATGCTTTACATATTCATTTCCAAAATGTAAGACAAGGATTTCAATAAGATACAGAAAGCATGTAATAGCCTCTGTCAGGAGCTGGATACTGTCTGGTATTTTGAGATGCGAAATTTATGGCTAGTTTAACTGTAGGTTAACAAGCATTTATCTACCTTGTTGCTATTTCTCACGAACCTCAGAAAAAAGGATCTGCTAGTCAACAAATTGTAATATAAAAAATACATACATCCCTCTTCATTTCCATCAAAATATTCCTACAACCACAAATAGCAGAAATGGCCACATTTTCATAGGGTCACTGTTCACAGAATGTTTTCCTCTTCATCATCACCGCCCAGTTAGCAATAGTGTATACTTTCTCCCATTATCAATATTAAAACACCTAAAAAATATCCATTTATTGAGTTCCTGCTGAACTTGGGAAAGCCTTACTCTGCTAAAATAAGATGTAAGCATGGCCATTTTCCTCATTCTTCTTGCACAGTTCAGTTCATTTAAGGATTTACAGATTACAATAGTCATGAAAGAGTGTGGCTATCAAACCATTCTTCCCTGGAGATGTGACCATTTTACATGCTTTATTGTCACTGTACACTTCTCTGAATGTAAAAAAATAAAAAACACACACTCAAAAACAAACAAAACCCCAAGTAGAAGTGTTTCCTCTATAGAAATTTTTTCAGTAGACGTTTGTGAGGGTGGTTATACTTAAATATACTTTAAAAAATCATAAAATTAAGCAATATATTGACACAGTTTTATAGACACAGTACTCCAGATGGGACTTCACAAGAGCAGAGTTGAGAGGGACAATCACCTCCCTATCCCAGCTGGCCACCCTTCTCCTGATGTAGCCCAGGATGCCATTTGCTTTCCGAGCTGCAAGAGAACACTGCTGTCTCACGTTAAGTTCCTCATCCATCAGGACCCCCAGGTCCTTCTCTGCTGAGCTGCTCTCAAGGAACAAAAGTCCTTTTAACAAGACTTTCCAGGACCCCACACATAAATTGTACTCAGAAATGACAGTGTGCATTATTTAACCTCTTGCAGTGGAGTTTCGTAACAGCTCAGACAAGTCTCTGTGTTGATTTCATGGATGTACCAGGTACCAAAGAAAACACTAACAAAGCCAAACAGTCTGATTGGGCTCTTAGTTTTCACTACTGCTTTATCCATGCATGAGATAAGGGAAAAGTAAAAAATAGCATTACAGGATGGAATAGTACGTAAAACTCCAAAACTGTAGTGAGATTAGATCCAACACAGTAGTTTCTTCACCTTCACCAAGAAAATGCCTCTATATCTAACAGACATTTATAAGTCATGCTCAAAGCTTACCTGCTGTTACTTGACATAGACACTGCACCATGAGGACTCCCCATGGCTTCAGGAATATAGTTCAGTCTTCAGCACTATACAAGTCTGTCTCTGCCACTTGGAAGTTTAGAAACACTTAAAGCTGTGCATGTTGTGGGCACGTTCTCTCTGTTTGCTAGAAGCCTCCTGTGGCAGACAGCAGAAGGTGTTTAAGCTTCTGGTTGCAATATCCAAGAACTATTGATCCATTTCATGCAGTAGCTGTAGTCAGTGCTGAAAAGGTGTCTCTGTAATGTAAGAGACAAATACGTCTCTATGTGAAAATATCAGCTATTACCTTCTCCACTCTTCCTTTTAACCCTCAGTTCAAAACAAATCTTAACGGAGTGAAAAGTAACAAATAAATGCATAAAATGAAGATTCTGCATTTTCAATTTAAAGTATGTCAACTAAGCAATGAATTCAGGGTTTCTTGTTGATGCCAAAATTTGACCTTTCAATTCTTCTTCAATAAATAAATTTGATCTAAATATTTAAAACTACATTGGAAAAACTAGCTTTTAACACAATCATAAAACTGCTATTGCCACTAACTGCGTTGAGATTCATTCTACATCCAGGCAATGAGATATTACCGATGTTTTCTGTATGCCTTGGATCGTAGTGTTTTCTTTCTGTAATACTGTTGTTTGGCTGTATAGTCTTAATGCAGTAAATAGAAAGAAACGAAATGAAAAATCTCTAATTAAAGTGACAGAATCAACATGGCGCACTCATTCCTCATTCAGAAGCCTTTGTGTTATTTTGAAGGTTGAGTTTAGAAAAGGTTGAGTTTAGGGATAATATCATGGTCTGTCAATGAGATAAATATAGAACAATTCCTGGCTGTGCAGCAGAAGTTGTGAAATCTCAGGCATCTTTCTTGATATCTCTGTAACTACATGTTCTGTCCTAGATGACAGAACTTGTTTTTAACCACACTTATTCTCAGATATTGAAAATTCCTTTTACAAATCCATCACACTAACTGTGTGCAGAGCACATAGACTTGATCAGCTTAGAGAAGAGAAGGCCCCCATGAGACCTAATTATGACCTTCCAATGTTTTAAGGGAGTGTATAGACAGGAGGGGGATGGCGGTTTGCAAGGGTGGATAGTGATAGGATGAGGGCGAATGGTTGTAAACTGAGACAGGGGAGGTTTAAGTTGTTAGATATTAGGAGGAAGTTTTTCACACAGAATGTACTGACACACTGGAACAGGTTGCCCAAGGAGGTTATGGAAGCCCCATCCCTGGAGGCATTCAAGGCCAGGCTGGATGTGGCTCTGGGCAGCCTGGTGATTGGCAACCTCGCACCAAGTGGAGGGGTAGAAACTAGATGACCTTTAAGGTCCCTTTCAACCTGTGCCATTCTATGATTCTATGTTTCTATGACTGATGCTGCGCTGCTCTCATTGGGGATTCAGCTACTACAGAAAATAGGAAGCATAAAAAGACTGATTATTTTTGGAATCACTGATGGATAGTTGCTGTGCTTATACAGATACTTGATATTAATTCATGCAAGTCAATGGGATTGTATCCATTTTTACAGACAGTGCTGCTGTAACCATTGTAATTCAAGCCTACAAGTAAAGAAAGACCTTCAGAGAAATATATTATACATGTATATATATTATACATAGGCCAGTGTATAGTTTGCTTGACATAAGCAAATAAAAGCTAATGTGTGGTAAGATCTTCAAACTCAGCTTAAAGAAACAAAACTCTCAGTGGGTACTTTACTGTTACTATTTAATGTATTGCTTGTATTTTGTGATGTGTCTTCAAGGAAATAAGTTTGTTTCTTTTACAGAGAGAGTAGAAGAATCAGTCTGGACTTCTTGTAATCTATTGTAAAGGACATCACAACGAACATCATATGAATGTGCTGATTATGAATTTATAAAAAATTTATATTTCATGTTTTACTTAGATCTGATGAATTATTGACTGAAAACAAATCCTTTATCGGTGAGGATAAGATGAAGTGCTGTTTACAATGTCATTTCTGATGTCAGGAACAACAGATTTTAGAGAAGCTTTCAGGGGCTGCTTTTTCTCACAAAGTTCACTGGTAACAAAACACCTCCTTAGAACGCTAAACAGACAACTTCCAGTCACTATCCAGTATTTGAGTGGTTCAAAACAACTTAGCAAAAATGATCATTGCAGAAGAGTGAGGATAATTTCAAGGTGATGTTAAGGTTCTCTAGATGAGATGATAGCTAGATTAAATTTGCAAATACTCCCTAAAATGAGTTATTTCTCATATTTGTTTTTAACTTGACAGTGTTATAGCAGCTTGCTGCCTGCTGTGTCCTCAGCTTTCTCTGAGGTTTAGCAGGCTTATTAGAGCTAAATAACAAATGGTCCTCAGAAGTTAAACCAGGGATATATGTGATACTTAAATGCCAAACTCCTGAACTGTGGCCAAAGATGCACACCCAAACCCAAGTAAATTCACGTGCACTTAAAAATTTCTTAACTGGATTCTAAATTTTTGTGACATGCTTGGAGAATTGTTATACATGAGCAGGAGAAGCTCTTCCCAAAATGCTTCAGGATATTCCCACCTGCAGAAAGAGGCTGCTTAACATCCAAACCAACGAGGCAGAGATAGAATTTGAGTAATCATAAAACCAGGTTTTTGGAATTTTAAAAAAATTATTATTATTATTATTATTATCATCATCATCATCATCATCATCATTATCATTACTTTTGTTTTATGCAGTTAAACTTTACTAAAAGTTAACTTGTGGTACTCAAAAATAAAATAAAAATAAAAATAAAAATAAAAATAAAAATAAAAGTAAAAATAAAAATAAAAATAAAAATAAAAATAAAAATAAAAATAAAAATAAAAATAAAAATAAAAATAAAAATAAAAATAAAAATAATAAATCAGCATTGGGCTATCCTCAATAATTTTATCAGTTATAAAAGAATCCCAAGATTCCTGGATTAGGAAGTGTTGTAAATATCTCCAATTATTTATAATAACAACTGTTAATATTGCTTTTCTGTACACAAAATGAGTCCTATTTCAGTCAACTCTGAGAAGTAAAATTTAAAGATCATTATGAGATATCCTGAGTTCATGAGACAAAAGATGAAGCTTCCACAAGATGGAGAGCATTTTTGCCCATTATGGTATTTAATATTAATGAGCAAAGGAGATTTTTCTTTAGAAGAGGTGGTATTGATTACACCCCAAACCAGAAGAAAATTTCAGAGAAAGCACCAAGAAATTCTGTCATGGCATGTCTGGGGACAGTGGACTAGTAAATTTCTCATTAAGGTAACTAATGCTGAATTTAGCTACTGATGGAGCAGGAACATTTATTTCTTAGGTACATACAGGTTGTATATAACTGACCAGTTTTTCAGGTGCTGCATTATATACTAACTGTTTTTTACTTGGAATTGGCAAGTCTACCTCTTCCAATCTTACCCAATGAGCACCTCATATTTGATTCACTTTCTGCATTCAGCCTAGAAGTATATGTAGGCTTCAGTAGTGAGACTGTAGGTCTGTTGGGTACACCACATAATCTGGCACATCAGTTCCTGTGGACTGTTTTATCCTTCAAAACCACTGAGCCAACTTAAAAAGAAGCAATTGTGTGCTGTCGTTTCTCCACAGGAGTTACTAGGAGAAGGCATAATGGTGCATAGTTTCCAGTTTGAGTTTTATTACCATATTTACTTTTATTATCTTTGTTTTCAGTTTTGCTTTTCTGTCAGGTTTTCATCATAGATTCCTGAATGGTACTTTTTATTTATTCATTTATTTGTTTTTTAAGATAAGATGTACAAAATACCAAAATACTTAAGTTTGAAAATAGCAGAAAATTTCAAGAATAAGTTTCCATGTAAAGGTACTAAGGAAGAGACAGAAAGCTCCATAAAAAGGAGTATGCTTTGCTTTGAGCCTTTTGTTTTTTTCACATCTGAGAAGATTACATAAACTGGCATCCCTTGGTCAACTGGGTGGATAAATTTGTCTAAAAAGACATTAAGTTGGTTACTCCGTACTTTTCCCTTACATACCCATGTTAACTGCGACCAGTGCTTGCATTGTCTTTCATTTATTTTTCAGTAGCTCCTATAATAGTATTCTCCACAGTTTTGCCAGGCACTGAACTGTAATCATTATCTTTTTCTTTCTTACCCTTCTTAAAAATGGGGACATTCGCCATCTTCCAATCAACAGGGACCTCAGCATATTACCAAGACTGTTGAAAAAGACAAATCAGTCCAGCCACTCACAGTGCTGGTGGTTAGTTTGGAAGTCCATGCCCGGCTATAGTCTAGACTAACTGAGCAGCACTGAAATGGTAAGTAGTGCACTCTGTAACACTGCAGGGCTTCCTTGCAGGAAACTAAACCTAAATTTTATGCACTGCTCTCAGACATCTTTGCTTCACCACATAACACTTGAAACATCTTCAGTGGTGAGGCTAAGACATTAGTCCCCCATTTCCTCTCCATTTTGTTTTCCATATAACTTAACATAACCTCATACAATTTCCAAAACATTTAAGCCAATCCAAAATAGATCTGGAAAGACAGGCACACAGAAATACAAAGGATACAGATTTATTTTTATTTTTTTTAAACTTTCTCCTATGGCTGATAAATTATTTGCACAATGCTGCAGACAGTACATACAGCCAAATTATTTTTCCTGTTTTGAAAACAAAGTATTTGATTTTCCTACATTATTAATCAGCACTCAGGCACAGACATGCAATGACTACTTTAATATGCGAAAGCCTGTAACACCAGTTGGGAGCACATAAAGGAGAACCTTCATCTACCACCAAGCATATTTGTACCTCACAATTTTTCTGGCAGCCTCTTCCCAATTATTCTATTTATCCAAGGTCAGATGTTGTTATCTAGATGAGTGGACATGTAAAAAGACTGTCCTTTTTAACACTTACATCAGTGAACTTCAGGAGGAGATGTAGAGTATTTTCAGCAAGTGAATATGCGATGCTAAACTGGAGGGAACAGCTGATACCTTCAAGAGCAGGCAACCAGCTTTCAGAGGGATCTGACAGGCTGAGGAATGGGGCAACAGAACAAAGATATTTCATCCAGTTTTGTTCCCTTGGTTTACTAGATTAAGTTCAGTGTAGTTCCACTGAGATGGAGCAGGGAACAGAATTTGAAGCACTAGGAAGTGTTCAGAGCAGAGAAGAGATCTTGCAGTTCTACAAACCCCTAGTATCTATGGGGAGGTCATAAAAAAGATAGAGCCAAGACACTATAATTGTCATCAATCATAGTAGAGGGTTTTTTTCTTCACTGCAAAAGGCAACTTCCCCTGCAGTAGGCCTGGTGGGATGATACTATACCTGCATTCTACTGCCTATCATCTCCACGCTTCTCTCCTGTAAACCAGACAGCAGCAGCAGAGAGCTTCCCGTCTTCCTTTGTGGAGACAAGGTTAAAGAGAAACATTGGTTTATGCTGTTTCAACGCATATTAGCTTGATATTGTTTTTCCTCTATTATTTTTTAAGGGATTCATTCATTATGCACAGAATAGGCAATATTTAATATTTATTTCTCTGATAGAAGCAATTGAGTTGAAAAGCAAAAAATTAATTGGCTTCCATACAGGGTTTAATTCTCTCGATATGCCCATTACAGCTGTGCTGTCATTGTCTCGAAGTGTTGTAATGCAGTTTAATATTGTCAGGAGGACAGGAAATAAATGAAAGCAGCATTAATTTTCCTCGATAAAGCAAAAATGGGTTGCTATCCATTCTGAGGGTTACTGGACTGAGATAAGGTTTCCCAAGCTCTTACCTCCCTGATCATTTCAGGTTAATTAGAACTAAGAGTCTCGGTGCCTCATCACACTCAGAGAGATTGCAAAGTCTAGAGGAGTACATTTAGTAAACCACACTCAAAATTTATAAATGTTTATTTTTATCATCTGTTAGTATTTATCTGAGACTGGCATCACACACAATTAGCAAGGCTACAAATTACTGCTCCATTGATTACATGTTTGTTTATTCTCTTTTTCTTAGTGGAAGCTACAGCTGGCATTTATGTTGCTTGTGACCAGACTCATATTAAGGCACATTTGACTGTGGAGGTTAAGGAAACTCAAGTCAGAGGCTGTCTTCTGAAAATCTTTCAAATTCACTGCACAAAACCATGTTTGCATAAGTGGTCAGTTAACAAATCCCAGCCCTTCTCACATCTTGACAAAAGCTCCAAAATGGGTAGAGTTGTTGCTGGTGGGTTATTAAAATAATAAGCTGAAAGGAAACCTCTGTCTCAAAACTGAAGCTTTGAGTTCTGGCAAGGAACTTGAAGCAGTTTAGGTTAATGATCCCCATTGGAATATTTTTTTAAAGGTAATTGTATTTTCAGTGAACAAAGCCAAATATAATTACAAAAAATCCCTGTGTGCAAGGGAAAAATCAGCTCTTCAAAATATTCTGTAGAAACTTTATTTTATTATAACATAAAATACTGGTTCTATTGATGGGAATAAAAAGAAACTTTTGGTCAGTGTTCAGGTTTCAGATTGTGCTACCTATTTAAAGGATAGCACTGGAAAAAATAATTTTCCTTTAAAATAACCTACCCAAGAAAGCAAGAAGATTGATATTCACTGTTTATGGGATGTTAAAGGAGAGGAAACACTGCACATCGGTATGTAGTGGTTGTAGTAAAAACAAGAAATCTGTGAAATAGACAGTTAAGACTCATACCAGACTTGTATAGTTGTGAGATATATTACCTCTTGTTCATAAATCATTTACAAGAAAAATACCCTAAAAACAGGATTCCAGATGAACCAGGATACCTGGATCTGCAAACTGAAGGTTTCTGAGGATCAGCATAATTTACCAACTCAGTTATCACCACTGCAATCCCATAAGAGTAGCTATAGAAAGATCTGAATTTAGCTCCCTACAATGGTATTGGTTCTGTTTCCAGAATGAGGGAGAGAAATCTCATCTTTCCTTCAGTCTTCCAAAAGAAAAGGACCAGAATTTACTTTCTGTGTAGAGGAGACAGTGCTGTCCATGACTGGGAGTGGCCCACTGTTATTCTTCCAGAGCAGGAAGGATACTGTACTTCGCATTAAATAACAACATTTTATTTTCCTTGAAATTAAAGAAGAGATTTAACTTGAGTGACTACAGTGGGAATTTCACCAAATCCAGTGCCAGCAGGAATATCTATTTATCTCCTATTTTAAGATTTCCCTGGGGTTGGTTAATGTAGTTCTTTTGCAGACAGGAATACAGAAAGGAGGGTGAGCAGTTCTCTTTCATTTTTTTTACATTTCTAGTGCCATCATTCTGATGCTACGTCTTTTCAGATATTTTTTTAACACCTAATCTCCCTTCCTCTTACCTTGGCCTGTGCTCCCTGGATCATTTTTATGCTTTTCATGGGACAGCTGATGAAGGCTGCTGTACATCAGTCATTTCATCTGATGCTGTGGATTGAAAATCAATCATCCAATTGTGCTGTTTTGAGACTTTGCTACAAATTAAAACTCTTTCAGACTATCTTGTTAAAGTTTTATCATTTGAAATTTCCTAAAGGACAAGAAAATGATTGAACATGCAGCCACAAACAAATTGTTAAACAGTTGGTGATCAGAGCGGCATATTACAACTTCTTGATACTTTTCCTGTGCAGTTTCTGAAAGATCAGATAGCCGGTGCTTTCTAAAACTCTGTCTTACAAACTTAGAAACAAAGTGCATTTTATGTTTTCACTATCCTTGAAAAAAATGTGAAAAATTGTTAACTATAAACATGGGAATATCTGACAATGAGTCTGACCCCCGTTGCAGTGGTACGCCTAGGCATATGTGGTACATGAAGAGTTCTTGCAGATAAAGTAAACCATGCTTGATTACCTTAACTCCCCAGAGTACTCCTGAATTATGAGTCTGAACATCTTGAAACCCCATCTCTGTCACTCTTCAGGTCCATGCCTCATATGTTGCCCTTGAACTTGAGGCTCTCCCAAGAGTGACACAGGCAGTCACGGAGTTCAGTCTCTCATTTCGCTGTGGAAATTTTTAAAAGTTTATTTTGACCCATTTTAGTCTTTCTTTGGTATTGCACTCTACCTTGTATCTCCACATATGCCTCACACTCTTCTTATTGCAGGTATGTTGCTTAGAATCATAAAGTCATAGAATAACCCAAGTTGGAAGGACCCATAAGGATCATCAAGTCAGTATGGTTTATTTTTACCTTCTTAATTGGGATTTATTTTGAGACAAGATTTTATTAAAAGCAGAATATTTTTTAAAAAGTAATTTTCACTAAAAAAGAAAGAGAAAAAAGAATTCATAGAATGATAGCATCATAGAATGGCTTGGGTTGGAAGTGATCTCAAGAATCATCATCCCCCCGTCACAGGCAGGGCCACCAACCTCCCCATTTAATACTAGAGTAGGCTGCCCAGGGCCCCATCCAATCTGGCCTTGAACACCTCCAGGGATGGGGCATCCACAACCTCTCTGGGCAGCCTGTTCCAGCACATCACCACTCTCTTAGTTAAGAACTTCCCCTTCACATCCAACCTAAATCTCCCCTCCTTCAACTTAAAACCACTTCCTTGTCCTGACACTATCTACACTTGTAAAGAGTTGACTCCCCTCCTGTTTGTATTCTCTCTTTAGGTAAATAAGAGAGCTAAATATTTTTTTTTAATAGTGTGCAAAACTCCAAATTAAAGATTTAACTCTGAGTCAAGTACAATTTCACCAGCTTTGATATGGATTGTATCTTTTTTTTTTTTTTTTTTTTTTTTACTTTTTGGAAAATTTTGTTTTAATTTGACAAAATCAGGATATTTTTATGTCTCTCCAAGTGAGTGGAGAGAATAATAATCTTCCTTTGAAGAATTACAGGGCTTGAATGAAGGGAATCACCTGGCATATGTCTCCTTTCCACTTGCACAGATGGGACTTGCCGCTCATAACTCCCTTTTGCCATGCAGTCACATGCTGCTACGAAAATATGGGATATGTTTAAAACGTTAATGCAGCTGATGGACATTTTAATGGAGGCTTTTTAAAGCTTTGCCAAACTGCTTTTGGAGCAGTTGACTGAAATGTCAGAACTTCCTCTTATTAAAACTCCCACTTCGGCTCAATCCCTCAAGTTCCAGAAAATCTTTTTTCACCACTTCCACTCAGATAACAAGAATAACTTGCTTAAAGAGCTTATTTTCCCTCACAAAAATCAGATTTGCGATATATTCTTCTATGAAAAGTAATGTTTCAGATTTATGTGGAGTTTTTCTGTTGTTGTTTCTGTAGAGTAATGCTCAGTTACAAGCAATGAGTAGCTCTGTGTTTTTCATTTTCAAAGATAAACATTAATTTCATTAAGTTTAGAGAAACATTTATTTATTTTTTAAATCTTAAATGGCTTTTCCTTCCCTTCATGGGCTCGAAGCCAGGGCTGGGGTGTTTTTTCAGCTGCATGAGCCCTGATTTTTCTGCTAGATCAGACTGCCAGGTGTGGAAGCCTGGAGCACCAGTGCTAACTCTGCTCTACTGGGCTTTTGGGGTGATGCCAGAAACCTCTGGGAACAGCCTAAAGCTAGACTGGTTGTAATAAAAAAACTCCCAACAAAATTGCCACCCAAATTTAGGGATGATGCCTCCTGAACTTCTGCACCTCTCTGACCCCAAAATTGGGCTTGATTGACATGGAGAGTTCATAATATGTATGCGCATGGGCTGCATCTGAGACAGCTCTTGTGTTCCACCCCACCCCATCTCGAGTGGCTTTGAAGTTGCTGTTCACTTGGATTCTCCATTAGAGTCAGGATTAATGTTCCATTACTGCCTTTTCCCTTCTCTCTCTTCATTTGACTTGTAATTTCTTCTTCAAACATATACTCATCACTATATCCTGGTGACTCATATCCCAAAGTTGTCTGAACTTACAGTTTAATTATGACTTCAATCATTGATGCACAGTCCAGAATTAAGCCCATTTCCAGCTCCCTGATTGCTAGCACCACAGGATAAACAGATCAGCTTCTGGGCATTAAGCAGATGAAACTCTGCATACACACAATGAGAAAACAAGCCGAGTAAGAAAGCCTTGTGGTATCTACTCACTGTTTCAAGCAGAATTGCATACTGAAGCCAGAGGCAAATTGATTGAAAAGTCTTCAGAAATAAAAATAGCTCCAGCATGTATGTTATGTTCAGTGTTTTGATAGGAATCTGCTCTTCCTTGTTTTGAATATAATGCTTGTTAAATCTTCCCTCGGTATAAAGTTTCTTTTTTAACTCTCTAGACAATATTTCTGTGGAGACAAAGCAAACAAAAAAATCCCCTGTTTCTTTAAGAAATGCTTTCTCAAACTTTTTAAAAGAAAACTCGCTTAGTTTGTCCATTTTTCAGTCTGTTAAAATGTCCTTTATGTTCTAATTTCGCCATCTGTAGATTGGGGTTTTCACAGTTGTCAGTAGCCCAAACGGACAGAGTCAAATGAGTTTGGCAATTAATTTGGAGAAGGGGAGCATTCTGTCATACATAAACTTAAAACTATCGCAGCTAAAAGGAGGAAGTATTTTGTGTAAATGATTTTAGGAATTTATTCCAAGAGAAAAACATCTTACAGATGCTCTTTTTTTTTTTTTTCCCTTTCCTGAAATTCACAATAATAGGCAGTCTTCAACTCTCCTTATGTTGAGATAAAATCAGCATAGTGAAGCAGTAAGAGTTGTAAGCCATGACTGTAGATGACTTTTTCCATTGTAGATTCAAATGTGAGTGCTGCTATACATTTTGAATCTACTGCTATACACAGCACAGCATCTTTTTCGCTTAGGCTAGAGTGTAGCCAGTTCATTCCTTTCTGTTTTAATCCAACTTTGGGAAACAAATGGATTGCCCTGGGAGTCATGAAGGTACTGCATAGCTTTTAAAAGCTTAAAATTCTTATACAAGCTGCCAACAAGACAAGCTTCAGTTTAAGATGCAGAGGACAATGCTGACACCATTTCAGAGGTCATTGCACTCTAGTTGTTTGCTTTTGCTGTTGATTTCCAGGATCAACTATCCAATATAAACAGTTTCTAAAGGTTGGAGTCCCCCTCCATGTTGCCTAACACAGCAGCAGCAGCAGCATGCAGTTTTTGGAGACCAGTTCCAAAATCCAACAAGGGGCTCCTTCAGCAACCATCCCACCATAGACATGTTCCAGATTTGAACAATGTATTGATGGGAGCTCATCATTTGTTTTCACTTTCTAAATCTTATATTTTGCCAATTCAAGCACCTATTTCTGCACAAGAGGCATGGCTCATGAACTTATATTTCTCATACACTCCTCTGAAATAGACAGTGAAGACATTCTACCTTTTCATATGTTTCTTAGCACACAGGAATTTTTCCACTCCAGCTTCTGATGATAAATAAGAGGCTATGTGTGACTGCAACAATATTATTCCTTATTTTCAATGCCAAACAGAGCAACTGGTAAATATCTAGGAAGGAGATAGAAGTCACATTCATTCCCCAGCCACTTAAGTTCACACCCACCTCATCTGCTTCACAGAATATATTTAGAAAAAACCTGACTCCTCTTATTTGCATGTGCTCAAGTGCAACATGGAAATTCTTAGCATTCTCATCATCCTGTATGTCAATCAAGGCATCCTTCAGCCTTCCATTTCATATAGATTTTCCTAATGTGGACTGAGGGATGTGGGACAGGTGAGAATTAGTCACACAGTCAGAGAAGACTTAATAATAGTCCCCAAAAGATCCTGAAAGTAAGAAAAGTCACTACTGTGCATCCTACTAATGACAGTCCCACCCAAAGGTAAGGGCCTTCTCTCTCATCAAGAACTCCATTCACTCAGGTTGTATTATCTGGACCTGTGGATTTAAAAGCTTAAATTCTTCTGATGATATCAATAGGACACTCTGATGTTACATTAAACATTTTCTGTTTTCTTGTAGGCTTTTTTTTTTTCTTTTTTTTTTTTTTTTCTGCATACGAATGTATTTTTATCAGATATTCCAGAGCAAGGAAGTGGAGATCTCAAAATCTAAGTTATGTTAGGATAAACCTTCTTCATATTTACTGCAAAGCTCAGGTAACCCACAATTTTGCCAGTAACTCCATCCTTTCATAGCATTTTGCTGTGCTTAGAAATTTGGGACTGTTTTTTGGATGAAGAGAGCTATTGGCAGTCTACTGTTATTAAACCACAGTGGCCTGAGATGGAAAAGATTTCTTTGGTCATCTGTTCTTTCTCGTTGCCAAGACAGGATTAGTCTTCATTATTGCACATTTGGCTAACGTTTTACCGTTTGGTTTTCTTCCTGCCAGGCAATGATTTTTGAGAATTTTTCCTGGGAGATGATTATCCAAGCCAATAAAACAGCAAAATTAAATTAAAACTGAGGCTGTTCAATTGTGAATCCTTCTGTTTCTTGTGACTGTTCATATGCCTACAGGCTTAAGCTTGTTTTTTTTGGTTGTTGTTGTCTTGGAGTGGTGGTGGGTAAGTAGTGTTGTGTGTTGTTAGCACATTTACATTTAAGACATAGAAAGCTAGAAAGTAGAGACCCATCAGTGTGATTGCTGCAGATCCTGTCCCACCAATTTGGGCATCATTTTATTAGCTGAAATGAGAGCAGCTCCAGAATCCTGCAGGCTTCGTGCTGATCTCACAGAATTATTGTTGCTTGGAATAACAAACCAATGGCTTGCAGCCAGCTTTACAGGTCAACATTTCAAGCTCAGACAGAGAGGATGTCGGTATTATACCTGATGGTGTCTTGGCACAAATAGGTGTTCACATTTTAGAAAAATGTCCTCAGACAGCACAAACCAACACAAAAACATACGTGAATCTAACCCATCGCAGAATAGATCTGGCCAGCCATGCATGCCAAGAAAATGTTGTCCTGATGAAGGATCCAAAGCCTAAAACAAGCTGATAGCATCTGTCTCATTAGAGACCTGCAAGTTCAGGGCAAAATGATAACAAAAATATAAGGATAAGGCATAATTAAAAGAAAAGGATGATCTTATGAGCCTGGACTCATTGCCAGAGAAAGCAGAAAAAAACCACTGCAGCCATTCAGCCCAGTCCCTTCACAATCCCAGGTATTTATCATAGAAACTGGATTAAATCACCTAAGGATACGTTCCCCGGGTGACAATGAAGCAGACAAAAATCATTTTCATGATTTTTTTCTCCAGTCTGTATTCAGTGTCAGAGGCAAAGATGTGCTGTGTGGAGGTTTGGGACTTGGGGGACAAAATGACTGATCACAGCCCTCCTGAAAAGGACTTGGGGGTACTGGTAAACTGGACAAAAACATTTAAAGATGAGAGCCTAATTTAGCTCTTTAGCTCTGGTTATCTCATGTGCAGGATCCCAGGAGAAAGTAGTAGCTGCATCTGTTGTAGATTCTGCAGCCTTTGGGGTGGATATTATGCAAGAGATATATTTCAGTCACAGCTCCTAATAACTTCTCAACGTTTTCCTTTGATGAGACTGCAAAAGCATTTTCCATGAAGTTCTGTGAGGCTCTCGCTTTAACAGATCCTGCAGTAGATGGGAGGTTATACCACTCCTGCTAAGCTGAGGATGAACTTCCTAGCACCTACTTCTACAATAAATAATACCAGATACCATTTCTCTGTAGCCTTGACAGGGAAGATGAGATTCATAAAAGGTGAGCTATTTGAAGCAATATTGTTGAAGCTAAAATAAGATAGGCAGGGTGGGGGGAGAGAAAAGTAGCAGAAGGACCGAAGGATTAGAGCGAGGAAACTGGATGTTCTGTGCTGTGCCGAGCATGTGTAGTGCTCCACAGAATGTCCCTGAGCTCACAGAACCAAGGGCACTCAGGTTTTAAGTGGAGCACTCAGCACACTGAGGGAGCAGGCTCAGAACAGGCTGTTTTTTTATATGATAGGCTTCAGAGAAGTTGCAGAAATGAGAATATTTTTAAAAATGCAGAATGCTGAAAAAGTGTAAACATCTTCATCAACAAATCACATGCATATTAAAATTTATCCTCATCTGTAAAGCAATTGCTGGTGAATCAAGTTGGTTATATTCAGAGCAGGGGGTGAGGTGTTTTGTTTAATCAGATTTTTAATTGGTTTATTAATTAGCTTCTACCAAGGCAAAGAACCTTTCTCTTTCTCTCTGAAATACTGGCTCTGAAATCTAAATGAGCTCTGAATGGATCGAGCATTGTGGTTATATCTTTTTCTTAATCTGATTGTGGTATTTGATGAGATTGGATAAGTTAGTTTTACAGCAGTATTGAAAAGAAGGGAATGCCTTCAGAGTACAGGGAGACTGTAATACATACACAGTCAATTTTCATATGAAATTTCTGAGTTTTGCTCATTACTAACAGATATGCCAAAATATGCCATAAATAATCATGCACTGGCTTCATATTCAGTGCAAAAGGTCAAGTGAATTTTGACTCAAACAGGTCAAGTGCAAGGGAGAATAGTCCAAGAAATCCAAGAGGAGATGTTGTGTTATACAAGTATCAGACTCTTGAATGAATATGTCTCCACAACTGTTCCAAGCACATATATAAATAATGCAGTTCCTTGTGCTGATATTTATACCGCATAGAATCTTGACACCAGGAACAATTCTGCTGTAAGTAATTTTGCGGGGCTTTTTCCTTCTCATTGTCATATCCATATAAAATCTGCAAGGGTCATAGTCACACCTATTATCTGTCAGATCTGAACCTTTATGCCATGTAAATGCAAAAATCTTGCGTGTTGTTAGAGGTCTTGAGGTTACCCAGGTAAAATGGAAGTTTATCAAATGAGCACCACTAGAGATGCAGTAACACTTTTTCCCCTAGATTATGAGAAAGGGAATAAGGAGCATTTCAAGGCATGAATATGCAGCAGTAACTGTTGAGGACTGCTAAGGGGTCAGAGAGTTTAAGCCTTCTCTTTATAGTATTCCACTGAATAAGTTCAAGTGCTCTCTGCACAGCATATGGACCTCTGTGATCCTTGTTCATCAGCATCAAATGCTACCAAAGCCTTGTATGATGCCTGAACACCATGAAATACACCAAGGAGGAAATGCCTCATGGATAGGTACCCAAATATTCAACACTGAAGTATTCAAGTTTATGAAGTCAGCTATGAATCACAGTCAGAATCAAGAACTAGCACTGTTTTCTTTAGGTGTGTCTGGAATAGGACTGTAAGAAATTATGCTGCTCCATTTCCAGACAGGCACAAAATCTTTATTTAAATTCAGTCTGTAATGATAAGTAAAAACATGTATTTCAAATAACATAATATATTTCTCTTGATCACAGACAGATTCAGTGTCTTGAGAGATGGGGTATATGCGCATTTGGAACTCAAGAGAATATGAAGCTATTTGTTTTACCTAAGTGATTCAATGACATCCAGGAGTATGACAGGACAGAAATCATCTCTTGTTTGAGAATCAAGAGATTTAAGAGTATGAGCTCTATGGCAAGAGTTGCATTCACAGTAAGAGAGAAGCACAGTCTCCAGGTCTTTATCTCTGACCTGTGCAGTTTTGAGTTTTTCTCCCTCTTTTTTTCTCACTGAAGACTCTCTATTCTGTGGAATTTGTAAAAAGAATAGCATTTTTTTCCCTCGCCCATGCTTAAGCTATTGAAGAAGAGAAGAAAAAGAAGGGCTTGATCTGAGAAGTCAGAGAACTACAGAGTTTAATGCATCGGGTTTAATCAAAAGCCTACTGAAATCATGAGGCATCGTTCTATTGACTTCACAGAGTATGGGATCAGACCGCATGTGAAATAATGAACCACGACTCACAGGGTAAATTCTCCCACTTTAAAGAATTTTTGCAGGATTTTATGAGTGACCCAGAAAGCCTAGGAAAGAATATCACTGTACAACGAATGATAAAATAGAAACACATCTTTAATTTGAGTAAGGCTTAATTAGATGAAACCCAAGCTATTCTGGCAATAATTTTAAAGGTACTCTGCATAATGGGGGGTGATTTACAAGTCCTCTGTTTACAAACGCAAACACAACAAAAATGAAATAATATAAGCAAAGCTTTGTACCCATCCAGAAGCCTAAACAAGAAAAATCTTCCAAATTCTGATTAAAAACCAGGATACTAGTATAATCCTTAAATTTGAAAAATGTAATACTCTTGGAGGAGGGTAAAATTCAAAGATCAATTAATTACTTATGAGAATGGAAGAGCTATTGAATATTAAATTGTTGAGAGAAGATTGGGAATGAGAGAGATCTTCATTGTATGAAGGAAAGGATCTGTAGAAATAAATCAGTATTATTACATCTTAAATTTCTTGTCTTGTGATGCAAGAAATGGGTAATAATTTCCCAAAAAGAAGGTGCATATAATTAATAAGATGCAGTAGGAAGTTAAATTATATACAGCCACAGTGGCCTTTTTCCTTGGAAGATGATATTACTGGTGTGTTTTGTGAAAGGAATATGGGATAGCTTCTTAATTTCATGAGTGTATTAATGAAAAAAGGAAAAAGAGACAGGGGAATGATGAAAAGAAAGAAAAAGAGAGACCTTCCTCAGCAATTTAAATTTGAAGTTTTAGGTTCTCTGTTCTTGACTTAAATTGAAAAGATGTTCAGAATAAACAAGGGAGACTTATTAGAAAGGATTAAAGTTTATTTTTGAAACTGGGGATATTAATGAAAGGTCACAACATCATTATGAATAATTCATTCTTAAGAGATCTGCCATTTCATCTGGCACAAAAAGCTCCATCGCCCAGCCAAGCCTCTCCCAAGTGTGCTCAACATATGCGACAACAGCTGAAAGTGTTTGTAAAAATAATTCTACAGAAAAGCTGACCTTTCGGTAGAGTGTTCTGCTACCACTGTTGTGATAGTGGGGCTTCATCAGCTGTCTTTCAGAGACTGTATAGCCAGAACATGTTATGAAAAAGAATATTCTTCTAGACTCAGACGTCTTAGTGCAGTTATCACCTGAATTCCTATTTCAATAGCGTATTTCAATTACTGGGAAACTATGTAGTGTGATGTGAAGACTTTCTACCCACATTTTGGAGGGTTATAAGGTCAGTGGTGCACGATTAAAAAGAATTATGAGAAAATTAATGTGAAGGTTGTTGCCAAAGGCAGATAAAATAGAGATGTGAAGACACCCTCGAGCTGTTTTCCTTAACTGTCCAGTGACAGTTCACTCTTGAGTGCTCAGAGAAGACTGAAAGGTCTCTGGCAGAGGCAGAAAAAGACTAAATGAAAGTAATTGAGAAAAAGAATGAATTGGAGCTCTGCTAAAAGCAGTTCTGTTCCAGAAAATTTCTACACGGACCTTATCTTTGGGCTCCCTGTTTTCATCTCGATATGAGCACACAATACTGTGCCTCCTTGCTTCCCACTGCAATACAACAGCTGACTGTCAGCAGACAATGTTCCTTTTTGGCAGCATATGTTTTGCTTCAGTTGATTTTTCTGACTTGTAGCCTGCAAACACAGCTGTTGCTGATGTTCACAGTGGGATTATAAACTTACTTCCATTCCATTAAGCATGGTCTGCAACAACGTGCACACCATATCTTATTATACAAATATATGCAATCCGTCAAACAGTTTTAAAAAGTAGAACTCCTCAAAGTTTGTACAACTGGCTTATAAACGCTGTTTGCTTTGTGGTTTATGCATGGAAGCAAGTTAGCTAAAGACTTGAAAGACACCACAAATTACATATGAATTAAAGCAGAGATGGAAGTACCAAAAGAAATCAATGTGCTTTTCCCCAAAACAGAGACAAGGATTACACTTGAAAGCAGTAAATCAACCAACAGCCTGTTGTGGGTTATGGTTTTGGATCTGAAGTACTGGAATGAATGTTCTTTGGGATAAGAGGGATTCAGGAAATTTTCATTATCATCAATCTCCTGAAAAGACTTCTAAGAGAAGAATAACAGTCAGTAGCTAATTAGGCATCTGCATTTAAAAATAAGTAAGTCTTTGTTCTGGGTAATATTTTTTCATAGTATTGATGCATATGAAGTGTGCCAGACAACAGGGCCTACAGATGGAAACTGTATTTGCAGCAAAAGCAGCTCAATGTGTGTCTGTGCAGTTGTTTAGAATTCCTCTCTTACCAAAAATAAAGAAGAAAAGCACTAGATTCATTTTAAGCTAGGAGAGGTTCCTCTCCCTCCCAACAAGTACGGCCTTAAAGACCTTTTCATTAGAGCAGCCACAGTGTCAGGTGGCACACATATGTACTACTGTCTTTATCTGCTGTAAAGGAAGCTGGCAATGACATATGCTTCTGTGCTAGCTAGTTCCCATCCACATGATTTCCTAAAAGGCTGTTCCATTTAAAGAAACTAGTTCTACTCCCTTCTATATGAATCACCTAACTCATAAGTTGTGATCCCCAAAGGTTTCAGACCTACACCTCTGAAATTTCAGTATATCTGGCAGATCAGTTTGCACTTCAGCAACTTTCTAACTGCAGATGCTGCCAAATGGTTTGTGGAGCAGGTTGCACATGGCTCACTCACCACAGCCACCACTGCTGGGAACCTCAGTAGCACTGAAAGTACTGATCCTCCATTTATACTATCCCAGCCTCAAAATACTATTGTAAGCCTGACTTTTTCTGCTATACGGTTGCTGCCTTTTCCAAAGAGTTCAATGTAGAAGGTCACGCCTTAGAACTTATAAGATCTGTGATAGACACGGGGTGATGGGTTGATGGTTGGACTAGATGATCTCAGTGGTCTTTTCCAACCCTTATGATTCTATGATTCTGTGTAAGCGACGGAGATGTGCGTATGTTTGTCTTGGTTGTGCTACAGAAACAGGAATTATCACATACTGCATACAAACGTTTTGACTAACATATGTAAGTTATATTTAGATATTTAAGCAAACAGAGAAATGTATCTAAAAATCAGGTTTAGAATTTGCCTGTGCCTGCAGAAGGTAAAATATTCTTTGGGTTAATTAGCATGCCCAAAAAGCCATCGGTACCACCTCAAATAAAGTGTGAGAAATTCATAGATCTGTATGCCAGAGTTATTTAATGACTTCATTTAAGTAGCTGCAATGAGAAAAAAGTTAGGGAAATTACTTACAGGATCAAAAGTTAGAACAGAAGCTTTATTCCCAGGAGGTAACACTAATCAAAGCCTGATAATTATCAGTTTGATTCTGCAAAGTCTTAATTAGCCCAAGTCCAATGCATTGCAGGATCTGTACAGTATCATGCAGAACCCAAATCCTCTTAGAAAGTAGGATTACCCAGAGTCTGGTTTTGCCATCCTTGCTGCACTGCTTGTGAAGAAAGGTGGCAGTGGGAATGTGCTATTTATGTCTGCTTGTTTTAGATAAGGGAACATCTGAAAGAGATTCAGACATCATTTCACATTAACACTGTTTGCACGTACCACAGAAACTGCACTAAAGATCATCTCTAGTAGGAAATCTCATCTTTATGATGAGCTGGAAGGTATCATTCTGCAATTCACATTGTAGTTTTTTTTATCTTTATTTTCCCCCTTTTTTTCACTAGGAGGGAATGTCAAAGACAGATCTACCTGTTAAAATATGCTAAGAAAAATGCAACTTGAATGAGAACTCATCTCTCTGAATGTAACAAGGGTAGGACTAGACATTGAAGACTACTGATGGCCCTATTTTCCCAATTCTTCAAAGTGACTGAAGGCCTTGTCAATGACAAACTATTAAGCTTTGTCAATGGAAATTCATTTCCAGTATAGATTTCCTAGCCGTCAGTCTCCAGGCATTAGGCTGCCTATAGGGAATTAAGATTACCGTAGTCGATTCTGGCAGAAGTCATGCCTGAACTCTGTCACATTAAAAATGGAGACTTGAACCCAATATTCATGTTGCAGGAAAATGCCTTCTGAAGAAATCACTGTCTAGAGAAGGTGACATATTGTTCCCCATCTAGTCTGTTGTCACAGCTATATTGACATAAAGGAAAAAATATATATCATTAATTAGTATAGCAGATTTTAGACCATCTAGTCATTCAGGTGCTGGGGGGGTAATTGGGGCTGCCGCAGCATCTTGAGAGCAGCAGCAGTGAGGTTCACCAGCAGCTGCTGGTGTTGGTGATCCCTGCAAGAAGGCTCTTTTGTGTATTTCTGTGCTGCTGGCTTTTGTATAACAATTCACTGTGAAGAGATCTTTGAGATGGAAATACAGTGTACCAAAAATCATCTCTCCAAAAGAGCACAAAAAGGGAACAGGACTCGCTCGATTGGGGCTTACTTTAAGCCCGCTGATTTCAATTAGTACATTGGAACTAATTTCTTGTATCTTTCTTGGACCCCCTCTCCCTTGACCACATTTTTTTTTTCTGGCTGTGAGCCAGAGGGAACATTAAGCACCTGAATTTCCAAATTTAATTATAGTGCTTAAATAATGATACAGAGCATTGATTACATTTACTCACAATGGCGCAAACCAGCTTTAAGTATTTAACACCTAGGGCACTTCCTGCCTCATTGCTCCCTGTTTAATCACTTTTCTGTCAATTAGAAAAATCCCGAAGAGGCTGGTCTGGTTTATATTGTTAGAGAAACTGAGTGATCAAGGCACTACTGCAGCTTTTACTTAATGTTTTATATCCAGGAGAGAAATATTTGATTGAAACAAAGTAGATGGTGTATTTGAATAAACTGCACACATACAACCTCCCTCTGAGGTTGTTTAGGTACTGGTGCTGTCTTACGTGAGGTGCCTGGTACATATATAACCACTGTTGCTGTACTGCTTTGTGTGCCTTGGCTGCACTCACATATGGGAAAGCAGAGAGGACTTCGTTTGAGTCTGGCTATGGAGACAGCACATGGGAAAGCTCAGTTTGACTCTTCCACTTCAAAGTCCACAGCAAACGTCTCACTCAAATGGACACACCAGTGTTGTATTTTCTCTATGTGTCAGTGCAGCCAATGGCTAGGAGGAAAGGGAAGCTGGGAGTAGGAGGAGAGGAGAGATGCAAATTTATTGAAATATATTGCTTTCCCTTCTTGGTTATGAAATCACATTGTTTCTAAGCCAAGAGTCTTGACCAAACAATCCCCTTCATGTTATCTGTGCCACATCCATTCAACCACTGTCCTCGGGGAGGCTCACTTTGCAGCTTCTTTGAAAAGATTACAAGCAGCTTTACATGAGGAACAGTTTCCTCCCAGCAGCTCTTAACACTGATTCACAACAATACTGCAGAAGCAGTAAGCACCTTACTCAACAGCCTGGAGCACAAAAGCTGCAAAGTCCCACAGCTGACCAAGAAGCATCCCATTACTTGGTGCCCCAGCTGGTCCCATCATCCCTGCCACAAGGCAGGTCTCTTCTATTCTTTTTTGGTTATTAAAAATGTAATATCCAGATAGTCCTGCATAAATCATAGAATCATTTAAATTGGAAGGGACCCTTGAAAGTCATTTAGTCCAACTCACCTGCAATTTACAGTGACATCTACAGCTAGATCAGGTTTCTCAGTGCCTTGTACATCCTCACCTTGAATGTCTCCAAAGATGGGGGTATCCACCACCCCTCTGGGCAACCCCTCCATGTGGAGAATGCTGTCCTTAGAGGGAATATACCATTAAGTTATATACTGCTTAACACCTTGTGTGGCTTTTCATGGACTTGCCATCACAATTCTATGTGAGAAGAATTAGCAGAGTCTCTCAAAAATGTACTGGGATGGTTCAGTCTGGAGAAGAGGAGGCTGAGGGGAGACATCACTCTCTACAACTCCCTGGAAGGATATTGTAGTAAAGTGGGAGTCATATCTTCTCCCTGATTATATTAGGTTGCGCCAGAGGAGGTTCAGACTGGATATTAGGAAAAATTTATTCTCAGAAAGAATGGTGAGGCATTGGAAAAGGCTGCCCAGGGAGGTGGGAGAGTTACCATCCCTGGAGATGTTCAAGAAACATTTTGATGTGGCACTGGGAGACATGGTTTATTGGGCACAGTAGGGATGGGTTGACAGTTGGACTAGATGATCTTAGTGATCTTTTCCAACCTTAATGAATCTATGATATATAGCTCTATTAGTATGATATAGGTAATTAAATTGCTTCTATGTTTTTCCTGCATTTTTATGTTGACTAAGACACCATTTAGTGGAATTTCTGTTTTATCTCAGGGATGAAAGAGTTCTTCCTAGATCTTGCTTTTTGGCCATGACATCTTCATCATGGCTCTAGAATATACCATGAAGACTAAGTGCTGGAAGAATGTCTAAATTCCATACATCGTATTACATTTTCTGTCTCAGAAATACTTTCTTCTTGATGTGGTATTTTCCTGTTAAGCTAAACACCCACCCTCATATTTATTGGATGATTGTTAGTTTTCATATCAGAAAGATTTGGAGGCAGTAAAGTGGCTTATGAGGTGATTTTCTCTATGTAGCTACTTGCATTTGCATAGAGATTTTCAATTTTCAAAAATAAATATTAGCAGAAAGATGACGGGGAAAGCTATAATCTCGGTTTGTTTTGCAGCCCTCTTCACCTTCTGATGCACCTCCCTCCTGCAAATTAATTGTTTGTTAACTAAAGCTGTATATTGATGCGGTCATTCACCTTAAACAATTACTTTGAGAACAAAAGAAGTGTAAAATGTTCCCATTTCACTTGAGGGCATTAAGTATTCACTTACCAGTTGGAGATAAACAACCACACCAGGAAGGGTATCTGGAGGATCACTGTGAACGTCCACTCTTCTGCAGCATGGATTGATGGAGGACTGTCATGGAGAGGTTGAGGTGCAAACAGACCTTTCATCTCAACACAGCCTTGAATGTTAAGATTAATGAAGGAAGAGGAAAACCCATTTCCCACAAGACTTAGACACACTCACATCATTTGTAAATGCAATTACTGTAATGGAATGCTCCACTTGGGGTACTGTAATTTACATGAGTAAGCAGTCTATATTTAGTTTAAAAACAGGCTGCTCATTGAGTTTAATATGAGGCTCAGATTTAAAGATGAAGACTACAGATTAAGGCCAAAATTTGTGATTGTCCTTTTTTTCACTGAGTGTACTTGACATACAATCATAGAATCACTGATTTCGGCTAAAACCTCTAGAATCACCTAGTCAAGCTGTCTGCACACTAAAATTGCCCACTAAAACTGCCCACTAAAACACGTCAATGTGAACTTTCCCTGATACATCTCAAGGCCTTTTTCTCTTGTCCTATCATTGTTACCTGTAAGAAGAGGTTGACCCCTACCATGCTACAACTTCCTTTCAGTGAGTTGTAGAGAGTGATAAGGTCTTCTCTGAGCCTTCTCTTCTCCATACTTTACAATGCCATATCCCCTCATGATACCAGTGCTCCAGACCCTTCACAGCTTTGTTACCCTTCTCTGGATGCACTCCAGGGCCTCAATGTCTTTCCTATAGTGTGGAGCTCAAAACTGAACGCAATACTCATGGTGCAGCCTTACCATTGCTGAGTACAGGGGAATGACCAACTTCTTAATCATGCTGGCTGCACTGGTTCTTATACAAGCCAGGCCTTCTTGGCTACCTGGGCATGCTGCTGGCTCATGTTGAACTGAGCACTGATAAACAACCTCAGAACCTTTCCCTCCAGGCAGCTTTCCATCCGGTCTGCTCCAAGCCTGTTGGGTTGCATAGGGTTTTTGTGACCAAGCTGGAGGATTTGACATTTGATCTTGTTGAACTTCGACTCAATGGCTTGAGCCCATTTATCCAGAATCACAGAACAATAGAATGGTTGGAAGGGACCTTTAAGATCACTTAGATCCAACTCCCCTGCTATAGGCAGGGACACCCCCCTCTAGACCAGTTTACTCAAAGCCCCATCCAGCCTGGCACTGAATGCTTCCAGGGAGGGGGCAGACACAACCTCGCCAGCAACCTGTTCCTGTGTCTCACCATTCTCACAGTAAATAATTTCTTCCTAATATCTAATCTAAATCTACCCTCTTCCAGTTCAAAACCATTTCCCCTTGTCCTCTTGCTACCTACCCTTATAAAAAGTCTCTCCACACCTTTCCTGTAGACCCCCCTCAGGTACTGGAAGGCCACCTTAATGTCTTCTCAGAGCCTTCTCTTCTCCAGGTTGGAGAGCCCCATCTCTCTCAGACATAGAGAGCCCCATCTCTCTCAGACATCTCTCTCTCTCTCATAGAGGAGGTGCTCCAGCCTTCTGATCATCTTCATGGCTCTCCTCTGGATGATTCCGACAGCTCCATGTCCTTCCTGTGTTGGGGACCCCAGAATTGGATGTAATACTCCAGGTCAGGTCTAATGAGAGCAAAATAGAGGGGCAGAATCATCTCCCTCAATCTGTTGGTCACACTTCTCTTAATGCAACTCAATATATAGTTGGCTTTCTGAGCTGTAAGCACATATTGCTGGCTCACGTTGAATCTTTCATCAGTCAACACTCTCACGTCCTTCTCCTCAGGGCTGTTCTTAAGCCATTCTCCACCCAATCTGTATCTGTGCTTGAGATTGCCCCAACCCAGAGCCAAGGGAATTTCAGGCTGGATATTAGGGAAAACTTCCTCCACAGAAAGAGGTGTTGGTGAGGTGTTGGAACAGGCTGCACAGGGAGGTGCTGAAGTCACCATCTGTGGAGGTGTTCAAGAAACGTGGAGATGTGGCTCTGAGGGATGTGGTTTAGTGGACATGGTGAAAATGGGTTGACAGCTGGACTTGAAGATCTTAGTGGTCTTTCCAACGTTAATGATTCTATGATTCCATGATTCTGTATCCTCTATCCTCTACAGGAGAAATTTCCTCCCTTGGTTGGTTACACGGAGAACAAAGATAAAGATGGGATTTTATTCTGTTTCACTTTTAGGATTTCTTTTCCTTATTATTTTTGAAATTACAAAAGAAAAAAAAAAAAAAGAAAGCACTGACTGATTTGTTTCTAAATGCGTGAAGACTTTCATTGTTGTTGTTATTTCAAACCCATTTTGTGGAGGTTCACAAATTTAATATGAGGATATTTTTATGTCCAGATAGTGCCTGTGGGTTTTACAGTGTAAATGATGACACAAATAGCTGGAGTGACAGCACTACAATGTGGAAAGACAGTATAAAAACAAAGGGCTATTGAGGCTGCATTCGTAAAACAAAATTAGGCAATAAAGAAAAGGGAAGCGTTCTCAGAAGTTGGTTATTTCATTTCTGATGACATCAGCTTCTACAAAACAGGCAAAAAATATAGACAACTGCTATCTTTTCCTACATAAAGTTTGTCAGATCATAAATATGAGTATTTCCACCCACTCTGGAACTGTTGGCTTTATTTTATGGACATGGAAAAAAAAATCCTTCCTTAGAAATATTTTAAAAAGAAGCAGTTTTGCTATGGCAGAGAAACATGCAATAACTGTTTAGTTTCTTAGGTTTTTGGGACACCCCAGTGAATCTAGTGAATTTTGCTTCAGTTCGATAAGAAAAATCCCTTGACTGGGAAAGGGAGAGACCCGAGGCTAGAGATGAAAGGGGCTTCACTGTATGACTTTGATGTGAAGCACTGCAGTTTGTGAAAACATAAAATTCAGAACTAGACAGGGTTTTAATTCATTAACGACCATGATTAATCTTTGGATTGAGATCTAATGCTCATCAGTTTCTGTTATGTTCAGAGTGGTGGTTAAACAACATCTCATTTCTTGTGCTTTAAGTTGTACCACACACCAAAACCAGAGAAAAATAAAGCCCATTTTGAACTAACTTCAGTGCCTGTCATGATGAAAAGATTTGCAGACACATGCTTGCAGTGACCCCGCAGTTCTTTTGCTGAGACTGTTTTGTGATTTTTTTTCATTAGTAAGGCTCAAGCCACAGAAAAGGAACTAGCTAGATAAATTATTGCACAATATGATGACACAAAAGTATATTTTATGGACATTTCTGTTCTGTATTAACCCAAATTGTTCCAAATAGCAAACAGTCTTCACAGGGTAATGACATTGCCGTCAACTTGAAGATGGAAGGGCAATGAGTGAGAGGCAGCCTATCTGACTGCAGAGGCCACAGTGATGTCCAGTGCTAAGAGGAGTTGCTATGAGTTGCAGATGAGTAGCAAGCAGACAGCCCTGTGATCATAGAATCATAGAATCTATGTGAGCTGGAAGGGACCTTTAATGGTCCAACTCCCCTGCAATGAACAGGGGCAACTACAGCTAAAGCAGGTTACTCAGCGCCCCATCCAGCCTGACTTTGAATATCTCCAAGGATGGAGCATCCACCATCTCTCTGAGACATGAGTCATACTCTTTCATTTCAGACTATGTATTTTTTTATAACAGATGAAGAAATGCCCAGGTTCATATATTCACTCAGATAAATTCTAGAAAGGGACGTGGCTCAAGTCTGCATGCTTTGGCTCTAATAATCACATAGCACAGATAAATGTTAATATTATTCTCGCTATGTATATGGTTTTACTCTTTTCCACTAAAGAAAACCCCACTTGAACATTTGATTGCACTCAGAATAATATTCAAATGAATTTTACAAAGACATGCAAAAGTAGTTTCAAAGAATAGCAATCTGTAGCTGTTATGATGACTACACATCAGGCTGTTCAGACTTCGGATTACAAACAAACAAACAAACAAACAAACAAAACAGCCAGACCTGAACCAACAGGAATTCTGTATTAAGTGAAATTAAGACCAGTACGGTACACTATTTGCTATAATCCCTAATGTACAAGAAACTGGAACACCATTCATCTCAAATTGGACAAGTTTTGTTTATTATAAAAAGAAGCTGTTGCAGTGAAACAGCAGATGCTCCAGTATGCATAAATAATAGTGAAAGTCCATGTCTCCACATGGGAAAGAGAGTAGTTATTGCCTAGTTCTCCACATCTCTTCTAACATTCACTACTGCTAATAAAAGAGGTAGATACAGTGTAAGACAACTTAGTTCAATTTCTCAGTTGTAATAACAAGGATTTCATCTAGGTTAAATGTACTGTCTATGTGGTTAAGCAGCTCAGATCATCATATGGTAAGAAGGTTTTTCAAGCCAGCCAAGACATTATGGAAACTGAGATGAGTGGTAGGGCTGAGTTTGAGTTTAGTTTAGCGAACATGGATAGTTGATCTCAGTGGTCTTTCCTACTTTGATTTATTCTATGATTCTGTGCTCCTCCAGAGTGTCTTCCACTGTTGTTTTATGTTTTTTGTAGGGAGATGATCCTCTGCATTAAGCACAAATTGTCATACTAAGGAAAGTTGAATGTTGGCATTTCTGTCTCGAAAAAATATCACAAATGTATATAAATTCTCTGACTATATGCCAATATATAATTTGATTGTAAAGGATTTGGCAAGGACAACCTAGCAAATGTTATTTTTATTTATGCAAGCCCCTAAAATATTAGATTGGCAAAGACATCATTTGTTCCAGGGGAAGATCTGCTTTTTTGGGCATTAAAAGAAAAAAAAAAAAAAAAAAAAAAAAAAAAAAAGTGCTTTGTAGGTCACTGAACTTCATAACTAAAAGTTCAGATGTCAGCTATGATCAGAATATGTTCATTTGGTTTAAAATGAAAGTCTTCTTCTCATTACAGAGATTCTCCATGCTCAACTCCAGCCACACAGCTGATGGCAAGCACTGTTTATAAAAAGTATCATCTTGCATGCTTTTAAATTCTGCCTGGAGGAGACAGAGGTCCTGCTGTTAACCAAGTGATTAACACACACCTTGAAGGACTGCAGATTTGGGTTCATGCCTCCCCACAGCTGAGAACACACTGTGCTATGTTACTCATGGTCCTCATAGCACAGATTCCTCATGGTTTTTCATTGAGTATAGCTTAGGGCACAGAGGCTTGCTGCTGCTCAGGGGAAGGAGAAACAGCTCAGTCCTTGTGTCTGTCATGGAGCACATTGCATGAGGTTGTTGATGAGGTAGCAGTGCTCTTGAAAACAGTGATTTTCCTGTATTGACAGTACCTGGAATGTGCGCAAGAGTAACCACTGAGCAATGTAGAATTTAATCTTAATATCAGTTAATTAGCAAAAAAACACATTAACACAGAGGAAACCAATTTACCTTATGTGCTGCCTTGTGATTGAAAGGGAAGAAAAGGGTAAATGTGTATTAGATCATAAAAATGGCCTGATAAAATGCATTACTGTCATCAGAAGCACTAGATACATTTACAACCAAGTCTCCCCTGTCCTTTTGCATCTGCTGTGATTTAATGATGATGGTAGCACCAATCTGTTACTATTGTTTTGAGCTGGCTTAATTTGTCTTCAGTAATTCAGGCAAATTACAGGAGGTTGAAAGGGCTGAATGAGTAACCTTATTAGCAAAGAGAAGTTCTTTGGGATGCAGACTAAATGAGGAGTAAAGAAAAAAATGATATTTTTGTTTTTTAAAGGATAAATGGTTCAGAAGGAAATTCCCCTCTCAGATCCCTACTCTTATATTTTTAAAAGGGAATTTAATTTAACCCAGGTTAGAATGCACATTTTGATTAAGCTTTGTTTGATTTTTCTGGTTTTCAGGTCAGTATTTTGTTGACAACAAAGCAAATAAACATTGCTTAATGGTGATTATTTCTCTTTATTGCATCATAGACCCTTCCAAAAAAAGAAAGCCTCCTGTTTCTGAAAATTACTATATCTAACTCGTAGTTTTTTTCCCCTCTTAAAAAATGGAGAGAGAGAGAAGCTTTATCTTGTGTTTCTGTCACTGGTGTAAAAACAAAGTGATTTCATTAAAATGTATGAAATTACCATGGCATAAAATTAATACTAGAGATGATTTGAGCCCATGCTTTTTTAATAGATCCTATAGTATCAAAAATGTCTGTGTTACATCAAGAGCTGTATTCGTATAATTCAGGAAAGGATCAGGTCTAATGCACTCTGATTATTCCTGTATCAATTTTCACTGGCAGCACTAGTCTATACTATTGAATAAGTTATTATGATTTGATTGATTTTTCTTTCCTCAGGCATGCATTTTATATCTGAGGCAATTTCTGTAAAAGAAAGGAAAACGGTGTGACAAAACATGAATCTCAGCTTTCCAAAGCCAAAAGTTATTTGGGTAATTCCCATGGAAGAAAAATGCTATGCATTTTTCTTCTTCCACACTTGGTACTTACAGAGCAGGGTTCTGTTTCAGTATATAGGGATGGAATTTTCTTCGAATTGTCTTTGTTTTCTTAGATTTAAGCATGAGGTAGCCAAATACGATTAAGAATGATTAGGACATCCTCTCAGTATTTACACGTTCATTTGGGACAGACAGTTGAATATGAACATTTTAACTAAAACCCAAGACCAGAAATTTTTAAAACTGCATATTTTGAGATTGTGTTTTGATATTTCTCCATTGTTATCACTGAATTTCCTAGATTGCTCTGAACTTTCTCTCCAGCCTTGTCTCACCTCTGATTTTCCTAGATGTAAATTGAACTCTGACACTATCAGGCATTGACTCTGTGGTGTAACGAAATGAAGCTCGGAGGAAACAAATCAATTTACCATACAGCTTTTGAGATCTCTCTTTTTTAAAATTTGCTTAGTTTCATTTTGCTTTGAACTTTTGCATAGCTGAGGAAAAAAATCTCTTGTTTGGACTGCCATTAAAAGTTGTCTCAAGCACATCTGAAGGCTTTTACGATATCTTCAGTCAGTCTTTGACTTGTTTCATTTTGTTCTGCATTTTTCTTCCTCTAGAAGGAGTCATTCTCTTTCAATTACCTTCGATCATATAATCCATTTTTAGCAAAAATAGCCTCTTTGGTCCACCATTAATATTTCTTACAGTGCATCATCTCCTTCTTACACAACTTTCTGCCATGCATATGAGTCAACAGATCCTGAAAATAGATAGATAGATAGATAGATAGATAGATAGATAGATAGATAGATAGATAGATAGATAGATAGATGATAGAGAATTTTGTCATTATGTTAGGCTAGAATAGAATCAGAGAATAATAGAATTCTATAATACACAGAGTTGGAAGGGACTCATAAGGATCATCAAGTCCATCTCCTGGATCCATATAGGACCTCTCAAAAATCAGACCATATGTCTGAGGGCATTTTCCAGCAGGCTTAGTGCCATAATAGATTACACAGAGTTATCTTATTGATTCCACTTCTCTGACATAATGCCAAATTTTATATTGAGGAATATTGTCATATTTCACAGTAAGATTTTTGAGTCCATTAGTGTTTTTGGGGGCTGCATATACTCATAATGGGCGCATATTTACTTGACACTAGCGAGGCAAACAAAGATATTTTCTGATTCAAAGATATTCCTGATTCCTACATTTAATCAGGAATAAGCCTTTTTCTAACATTCATTGCCAACCCTGCATAAATAATCTTGCATATATCACTTCCCTGAAGACAGATGAGCTACTCTACCAATATTTAAGATAGTTAAGAATTACCCTGCATGGTATAAATCATCCAGTTTCTGTAAAGGATGTCACCTTGTATGACAAAAATGGGAACATAGGAAATTAGAAAAGAAATTAATGTCATGATCTGACATTCTTGCATAGAAGTTATATGTAGCTTGCCTCTCTAGTGCTTGATCTTTCCATTTACCTTTACATAAGGTAAATTGGTTTATGAAGCATCTAGATGCATGTAATGGAAGATTATTTTAAATATTTAAATTAATCTGCCTACAGAGTGCATCCAGGATCAATATCAGGATGTGGATTTTTAGCATCTGGAGCTAAATTTCTCAATAATAAAAGGCTTATTTTTTCATTTCATGGAACTCTTCTGAAGGGCAAATGTCTGCCATCTCATCTGATCACAGTAAATGACCTTCCTCTTTAAAGAAAACTTGATCTTACTGGATTTAAACTCAAAATCCCCTCCAAACAGCAATCACTGATAAACACTGAAGTTGCCTAGAAGGAGAGGCTGTGGTGTGGTAGCCGGTGACTGCACTCCACATGCGTGGTATGACTGCACAGTATGCTGGATGAAGACAAGTATGTGCTCTGCCTGTGCTTTGAGCTGACTAAAATCCTGCAACCATGTCAGGAAGAAGCAGGCCAGGTCCAGCATTATGTTAATGTTGCCATATGACTTTTCCATGGCACCTGGGCTAGGTCCTGGGGGCTCGGATCACAGGCATTGCTGTGAAGTTGTCAACATGATGCAAACATGGTCAGTTTCTGCATGTGTTATAAAACTACTGGGAATGTGTCTATGATTCCTCATCTGGAACACTAAAGCTAAGAAATCTGGTGTTTGGGACTAAAATGCTGTTTCAAAACAAACCATTCTCTAAAATTTGCCTTTGTAATTGCAGGTTGCTTATTAAATGTGCAGGAGCTGCATTCCAGTGTGACGTATCACACAGTCTGCCAGATGCTGTCCTTAGGAGAAAGGAAAATCTGTAACACACAGGAAAAGAGTTAATTTGCCAAAATAGCTTTGCTTTTCAGTGCTCAGTTACACTTAAATTAAAATGAAGCCAGCAAATGCCCATAAAGAACCAACCGAGTTAAAAGCTTGCAAGTTTTCTGCCTGATTCCTTCAGCTGAACTGGTCTGATTTGGTCTGCTGAGTAAGTCCATTTGTAACAGTATGTGATCTGATGTGACTGCAAATGCCCAGGAGGCTGTTCTAGATGGAGAATTATTTTAAAATCAATATACTGTGCCCTTATCTATCTCAGGTCTGCTTGGATCTGTAGTTTAAAATGAATTAAGTCTTTAGAATGTGCAGTATGGTTAATGCTAGTGAGATGGTTGATTTAATTACATTACAATAACAGCTTTAATAATTAGAGAGTTTTTTGTTTGCTTTTGTTTTAAAACAGATAAAGAAAACAGTTTCAATTCAATTTCAATTCAATTTCTTCTTTACATCTTTACATCTAATCTAAATTTACCTTCTTATGTAGTTTAAATCCATTATCCCCACTCCTACCATTATACACTGGTAAAGTGAATGGATTGGGAAAAGGTAACTCACCATGAAGCCTGGCTCAGTGCTGATTCAAAACTGACCTGTAGGTGCAGAAGTGGTCACATCTCAAAGTGAAGTCCCAGGAAGTCTCATCTAACATTGGTGTTCACCTTTTAGCAGGAGTCCAATTATTTAATCTGGTAGTCTAACCTTCTTTTAAAAAGCATATGTGTTTATTGAAACAATTTAGCAAAGGTAATAGGTGAGTATAAGTGCTTGTGGCACAGCTATGGTTTGCAGCGTGGTTTTTCAGCTTGGGTATTAGGAATTATTTCTTCTCAGAAAGAGTGGTGAGGCATTGGAATAGGCTGCCCAGGGAGGTGCTGGAGGCATCATCCTTGGACATGTTAAGAAAAGAATGGATGTGGCACTGAGTTAAATGGTCTAGAGAGGTCACAGGCATGGGTTGATGGTCAGATTCTATTATCATACCAGTCTTTCCAACCTTAATGATTCTATGATTTTATGATTACAGTCATTAAATGCTACTAATGTAACAAAGTAAAAATATGAATTGTAATTAGAACATGCCAAGGAGAATATTAATGGCTACGCTTATTCTGTTTGGGAAGCATTGGCCACACACCTCATAAGATTTTCAGTTAGAAGGGCATTAGGTAACTACTAAATACTCAAGAGCAGAGAGTGTTAAATATTGACCCTCATTTGTGCTTATCAGACCATTTACTTTGCTGTCAAGGGGCATGGAAATTGCATGCTTCACAGCTGAGAGCAATAGTCAGCTGCTAACACAGCTCCACAAGAGCTGACTTATCTTTTTGATGTGGCCAAGTACTGTACATCAGCAAGACCTCCAGCACCTTATCAATGATTTGATCAACTGACCCATCAGTGAGAGTCTCACTGCTTTCACATAGACTTTGATCCAGAGCTCTATTCTTATCTATACAATATATATAAAAAATATCCCAGCCTTTTAGTAGATCAAGATGCATAACGGAACAGCTGCAATATATGATGTAGTGTTTAGTTTTTAATACTTTGGAAGCAAAAGTAAAGGTTAGGAGCTGATTGCTGAAGGAATTATGTGCTTTGAAAAATGTTTTCTATATATCACACTTGCTGCTTGTAGGATGGATGTACATATATTTTCACTGAAATTGAATGTGCAGTGATATATTTCTACATTTCAGTCAAATGCAGATGTCTAGCCTGCCATTATACATGATTAGAAATTCATATTTACTGCTCTGGTGGTATTCTTAATAGCACCACTGCTATCAGCCTGATTCTTAGCTCCAGGAGGGAAACTGATGTTGTAGCTAATTATTTTCAGTGATGCTTAATGCAGTAAAACTGCACACAAAGGAATTGAATAATTTCCACTCATAAAGGTACATAGTAAGTTTTGGTTTTGTTTTTTATTTTGGAAAACAGGAAATTCCTCCTGCTTTACCCATATAACATAAATAGGTATGTGATGGACAGTGTCCACAATAATGTCTTACTTTTCTTGTCAACTACTTTACTCAATCATCTTTAAAAAACACCTCTAGCTAATAGGGAAGAAAGAGGTACCTGTTACCTCCCTCAGTGGACATGTAGATGTAATTGACTCATACCACTTGTTATTTTCATTGCAGTGCAGTTAGTAAAGGAACAGATACTGGACATTTATTTGCTGAGTTTGTATTTGACCATGATAGTCACAAAATTGCAGGCAAAGAGTTTGAAGTATCCAGCAGAACACGCCTCATATGCTCCTTCTGCAAATGGGCCTGGTATGCACTATAAAGAAGGCTACAGCCAGACAGCTGAGCCAGCTCAAATCAGAATTAAGTCTTATTCATTGCTTTGTAAGTTTCCAGTTTATATTCTCTCTAGCTTATTGCAGGACTCCCAGAGATAAGGACCAAAATCACTGCAAGACCAACTTTTGACACAGTCTGATAATGAACTAAAAGAGGGGAGATTTTGTTTAGATACAAGGAGGTAATTTTTGACTCCTATGGCACTGAGGCACTGGAACATGTTGACCAGGGAAGTTGTGAATGACCCATCCCTGGAAGTGTTTGAGGGCACTGGAACTGGATGGGCTTTGAAGATCCTTCCAACTCATGCTATTCTATGACTCTACAATATGATTTTATGATTTTTCTTCCCCTCCGCTCTTTCTGACACTGTACATGGAAGCTCTGAATTTGCTCTGAATTTACTCACCTTTCTGTTAGCCAAGTAAAGCTTGTTAGTGTGTTCAAAATGTCAGACTCCTTGGCCTGGATCCACCTCTTAGCTTTCACATTCACCTGATTTCTTTCAGGCTGGTTTGGGGGCTCTTTCTGTAATTAAAGATGATTCTTCACCTAGAACATGTTTCCCAGGAAGGCAGTTTGTTCCCCTGATCCTTTTACACCAAACATAGCTAATTGGATGTCAGTTTTTAAGAGACAGATGAAATTAATGCTCCATCTGGTACCTGACCCACTGCAAATGAATTGGCATTGGGCAGATCAATGCCATCAAAATCATTTGAATTTCCAGTCTTAAAAAATATTGAAGGTGAGAGAGAAGAACCACAGCAGCTTAGAAAGAACATTTTTACTTGAAATTATGATGGTGCAAAAATGATATATTTTGTATAAGTCACCTGTTATTATGGAGTGGCTCATTTCCTGTAATTCCTAACAAAAATATTTCCAGTTCCTATCTCTTTTCTGCACCAAAGAGTAATCTTGATAGTGCCTATTCTGTAGGGCTTTCTGTGCACAAGAGGATGAAGCATTCATTTATAAGACTTAAAACATCTCTGTTTACAGGCTGGATGT
Organism: Coturnix japonica; assembly: GCF_054131305.1. Lineage (NCBI taxonomy): Eukaryota > Metazoa > Chordata > Aves > Galliformes > Phasianidae > Coturnix > Coturnix japonica. The sequence goes on along the minus strand of NC_140664.1, from coordinate 6,557,903 downwards.
AAGATGAAATATGGTATCCATATGAAATATGGATATTACTTATTCTTAATCAACAAATACAAGGTATATGATTTACACATAAAAAGGGCAACAACTGGTGCAATCCTTGTGCTGGGAATAGTGGAAACTGCACAAGGTATCCCCATTATCCTATCAGCCTAATTTCGCTAAACTAATTTTAATGAAGCACAGAAATGTGACTGTCTGTTTAGCTTCTCATTCTGAGAACATATTGTAATTAACTGCCTGAGCAGCTGTACAGTATGCTAGGAGAAGACTTTAAATGATGTGACTCTGTGGATCTGATTAGTATTAAACTTATCTGGGATATTGGAAAGGAAGATCTGAATGCCTTTTATGGCAGTGTCTAGAGCCTAAATGTGTTTTGACATCCGAAGGAGGAAGAAAAGTTCTGAAGACTTAACATCATATTCTGCAAAATTCATTTGGGAACTTGATCACCGTGACCTAACCTTAATAATTATTTTAGCCCCTCCAGTTATTGTTACACATTTGATCCTCAAATGTTGTCTAAATGATACTACAAAAGCTAGCATAAATTCAATGGCAAAGGAGCAGTTACTCCCTGTGTAAACTAAAAGCTCCATTGCCACAAGGAACCAAGATACTACTGATTACTTTTCTCCTTGGCTAAACAGCAAAGCTTCATTGACAGCCTGTAAAAACATGCACTAGTAGAAGCTATTATAATACTTTATTAGATGGGAACAAATGGAGTTAGTCAAGCAGACAGCTACAGTCTGTAAAGCAAGGATGGGGCAACACTTTAAAGAATATATTTAAAATATGAATGAGAATGTATTAAAATATGTTCTATGAAGTGACATAATACAAGGTGATTGGTAATTTTTTTACCTAAAAATATGGAATTTTGAGTTAATCATGGTGAATTATCATTGAATTGAACAAAAGTTTACTTAAAGACTTCTCTATTTCCTTTAAATTCGTTACAGAAATATAAGGAAATGTATAAGCAGAAGGGAGACCAATGGTTTACATGAGCAGATAATGACAAAACAAGAGAGGCTCTCTTCCAATCTAAGCCATTCTATAACTCTATGTCTCTGTGTTCTTTTCAGGTCAATAAAATGAGATCTGAACATAGGAAGTCTTTAAAGTTATGCATCAACCAATTCAAAATCCACCCTGAATGAACTCTTGCTGCAAAACAGTAGCGGTAGGTTACCATGCAAAATAAATACTCAGTAGGAAAATACATGCTAAATTTTATGACCTATTTCTAATATCAGGCTTCAGCTGCTGCCTTTAATAGTCTCCATCACTCTTCCAACAAAACTTTTGGGAACATATATTAAGTTTTGAAATTGAATTCAGTTCAGTGTTTTGGGAAAGCTATATGTGGGCAGGCTCAGGCTCCCTCTAGAAATCGATGAGACATGATCCTTCAGATTACCACAGGCATATGCTTTGCTTGTCCACTGAGTCTGGTAAAGTCAGAGAAACTGAGTTGGGGATGTCAAGAATGTGCTTCCAAATGTGTGATCAATTGGAGGCTGTGGAAGCTCCAAGGAGGAGCATGGGAGAAAGCAAACATCTTATTCATCTTTAAGACATAAGCCTGCATCTGTCTGGGGGCTAATCCAATCCAAAGAGTGTCAGTGGAATGTGCAGATCTTAGTGATTCTGGTATAGGAGCAAACAAGACTAATTAAGACTTGCTCACAAATCTATTTTGCTTCTGTCTGTAAAAACAGGATATCCTCACAGCTAAGATTTACAAATAGCCTTCATAACTACATATATTGGTTAGATTTCATTTGCAAAAGTCACTTGAGGCATCATGTTTAAGAACTTAAGGTCCTGCATGCAAAAATAATTTTTCACAAACCAGTTTTAGTTCAATCTAGAAGTCCTGGGCCTTATTAGTGTAATTACTTTTATTTCAGAGAGCAACAGAGAGCTCTGACAACAGTTGTTTTTTAGATAGAAGAATGGGTTTCTCCTTGAAGAGCTGCTTTGGGGACATTAAAACTGAAAGTGGAAATGCCACAGAACAAAATGCACACAGTGGGATTCTGACACAGTTGAGGAGAGAAATATATTGCATCCATATTGGTACTAAGTACTAAATATCAGCATAAATATTTGTCTCTTCCAGCTGTAGAGTCTAACTGAGATTCAGACACAGAAGTGCCTAATAGCACCAAAGCTTTTGTTCTCAGAATGTGGATTCTCATATTTGTGCTGTCATGAGCTGTATTAATTTTTTACTTTGAAGTACATTTGTCTTCATCATTCTGAGTATCCCTTTTCACTAGCACTGGAAATTCAGTCAGAAACATGCTGTATTCATTCCACAGATTACGATCTGAATGACCCTCTTGGGTGAGAAATGCAAAATACATTTATTCTACTTTAATTAGACCTCTAGCAAATCCTTGGCAAATGACAGTTTCAAGCAGAAGATGAGCAAGCTATTTCCTTTAGCTTCTCTCAACCGCGTTAGCAGAATGACAGAAGGAGCTGGGAGTTAATAGGAAACATTAACCAAAATTTGCCCTTGTAGCGGCTAGCAGTTCAGCTGTTGTTTCATATTTCTTCTGTGGCATCATGCACACTTCCAGAGTTTAACATTTATCCAAGGCCTTCAGAGAGCACACACCATGTTAATAAGATGAACTGCTTTAAAAAGATTGCCTTAATACCATCAAGGCTGGCACAGCATTGATGTCAGTGGAGGTAAGGGAGAGTGCTGAACTCCTCACCTCCATTCCTATCACAGGGAAGATGAAAAATACCGTGATACTGCCAGCATTGCAAGCTGTGTCCAGCTGCCCACAAACAGCAATTAAAAGCAAAAGGAAGGGAGGGCCAGGGCCCCACATCCAGTGTGCTCTAGTTTTGTCTGCTGTGAAGGAGGAACAGAAATGGGGGGTCCTGGACAAGGAGGAAAAGGGGCACTGAAATCTCTCCCTTGCTCTTTCCCAGGAAACACAGATATGCCCATCAGATTAAAAGTGCAGTTATGCTTTCCAGGGATGTAGGCATATCCTGAGATGATTAAACTGCACTGAACCACTGCAGTGGTCCTTCATAAACCTCAGAGGTCTGTTGATCTCCTACATCACTTATTGGCCACTAACAGGTTAGAGAAACACACTGTATCTCAATCTTTTGTCCTAGAAATAAGACACAAGCTGATGGGAAAAGGAGGGACTAAAACACCACGGAGATATAATTAATTTCCAGGACTGCCCTTTGCCTGCCCTGTGACTTTGCATGTGTCACTGTACTTTATCCTCTTTCTCTTGGATGATTCATCTGTTCAGTGCAAATCTTTCAGGGCAGGAGCACCTACTTTAATGGGTTTGTCTAACACTCAACATGACCCAGTTCCCCAAATGCAACTTCAGTACATAAATGGTAGGAAATAAACCAGCTGTCTGTGGAGTATAAAAAACTTGTGCTCTTCATTGTTTTGCCTTTCCAAATTGTGTAAATTTACAAATATCAAAAGGAAAGAATCCAAAGGCAAAAGAGAAGTGCATGATGAGGAGGAAGAAGGGAAGAAATCATATACTAAAGCTTATGATAAATCACATGGTAATTCATCATCTGGCTTCTTTGAGATAAAAAGCCAATATAGAGAAATCAAGAGCAATTATGTCCCAGTTTATGAAATTTCTTAGGCTATGCTCAAGCCTTTGCTTTTGATTCTATGTATTTTGCACTTGGCATGTTTTGTCTCTTCTGCGAATAATGGAGTCTATCATCATTATTAGTTATTATCTTCATTATGGTATTTATTATACTCTTGAAGGTAAAAGATACAGCTGAAAAGTGACCAGACTGCAGCTGTAGAATATAGTGCTTTTTAAGGAGTTCTTTCATGTGCTTAGTGAAGATATAATAGCTATCAGAGGACTGAAAGCAGAAACTTAAAAATCCTGTCTGGAGTGCTTTGTGTTTGTTTTTTTTTTTTTTTTTTAAACAGCTGTAGAAAATTCCCACTGGAGTGAAGGGAAATAGAGAACACTCTTTCTGGGTACCTCAGACCAAACTGAGTGCATTTCCCAAAGCCTCATGGTGATCTTCAATGTAGCTTGGTGGAATACTGCCATATTGATGTACATCATAGCAAAGATCGGTTTAATTCATAACAGAGACCCTTTGGGGGCTTAAAAATAAAATACATAAAGCAATCTCTGTAGAGCTGAGAATACAAGACAGCCGTTGTAAAACTGAAGCCTTCTTTTAAGTAGGTAAAGGTAAAGGGTATGCCATACAGCAATAAGGTGAGTATGTTGTGTGAGATCACACGGTACGTGTAGGACAACCAGGGCATCAGGCCCAGCCAGCATGGGTTGGCAAAAAGCAGATGCTACCTTGGTGATTCTATGATTCTGTGACAGGAATAAGAACAACAAATAACCTGGAGTGGAAACAGAAGAAAATGGATTCTTCCTTAACAGGAAGAGCAAATGACTGTAGAATATTAATTTAGTCTGAGAGCACTTCTGTCCCAATCTTCCTCCTAAACTGGTGGGGTTGTCAGCTCCATTTGTTGCTGAGCTCATAGGACAAATAGAAGATGAGAGGCAAGATGACCAGGATAATACAAAAAGCACACAGCGTTAGTCAAGGTGATAAGGCCACTGTTCCCAGGAGAAAAAAGCGCTGCTCACACAGCAGACAGGAATTTCAGGGAGATATTTCAGAGAGATATTTCAGAGGACCTTCATAACAGAATAGCTTCAGAGCTGTCTGTGGGGTTTTCCTGCCTAGCACAAGGGGCAAGTTCAAAGAAGGCAAGGAGGAGATTGCATGAAAGCAGAAAGCAAGCTGCAGCCAATGCTTAGCCCAAGAAAGATTCTGAGTGGGAGGAAGAAGAGGATAAAAAAAGTAGGTTGTGGACTCAAGTGAAACCAAACAGTCTTTGCTGGATATGATATAGTAAACAGTCCAAGCAGTGGGAAGAGAGAACTGATGTTATGAGCAGCAGTATGTTGAGAGAAGAGTGGAAAGGGATGATGCCCGAGTCATGACAAAGAGGCAGATTAGCGATATATCCCTGACAATGAAGCCAAGGGAAGGCCAAGATGGCAGAAAGAGGGCTCAGATTCAGGGCCATGCTAAGACTGCATACTTGCAGAAGAGATACAAGAGACAGGCCAAGATGTTGGCAAGAGGCTTATTACAGTATAGTATTTGTGAACTGCCCAGCACAGGATTTATGCTCAAAGCAGCAGTCAGGACAGATTTCCTGTTGGCTACTCTTTTTGATTGTTTTATAATACATACTGCTGTAGGCCTGCTGCTAACCAGCTGATACATCTCTTGCTAGCCATCGGTGGGCAGATAGCTCAACACAGCCAGCAAATGTAACTCTATTGATTTAAAGATGCATGAGTCTCCTGCTAAAAAATCATTGTATTCAGTGCCTTTCTCATTGCATTTAATCATGGGAGTAGGTTCTCCATTATGTTCAAATGACATTTTTTCCTTTGCAAGGAGATAGATGGAAAAGCACAAAACAAATGCATTGAGAGATGCACTTTTAAACAAGTCAACACAATGGAAGCAAACTTTAGATAAGAAATATCAGTTGGTAGGCCCTATTCACACATGGGTGTACATTGCAGAATTTTCCCGATGCTACACCGTTACCTCCTTTTACTCTATCCTTCAGCAAAGTCTACTAGCCAAAACAAAAACTCAGTCTGCCTTTTTCAGAGTAGAGGCAAGTTATGATTTCTCTTCTTCTGGTATAGTATATCATGAGCTTCCATGTGTACCCCATAAGGGTATACAGTATGTCCCTGAAGCAGAATGGCATTTGATAGTGACTCAAAACATCTCACATTAAGAGGGATTAAACTCCTGCTAGTTGCTTACTGCCTTGTTCACCACTATGTGTTTGTACATCTGTGGTCTTTCAGCCTATAGATATATGCATGGTAAGGGATTCCTACAATATAGTACAACCAGACAGGAGTTCTCCATGCTCTAGGAATTAGGCTTTGGTGCTAGAATCTGAAAAGGATCTCAAAATGGACATGGGCATTAACTTCATCTGAACAGGTGACAGCAGAGTTGTGCATTGTTTGTATTTATATAGACAGGGAATTTTGAGACTGATTACAATTGTAGACAATAGATAATAGAGAGGGCACTAAGAAATCTGCTATTTTGAAACACTTTTCTGAACTGATAGTATCCAAATTCTGAAGATCAACAGTTAAAATTCAATGTTAATTTACATGTTTCAATCTCTCCTTCACTGCAGTAACATGGAACTGAATTGTGTCCCACAGTTAGTTCTGCAATAAACACTTAAGGAACACCAAGGTCTTTGGATTTTATCAAAACACATTTAGCATTCCCCTGTATTTTCATTAGTGTTGTGGCTGTGCCTTCCTAACCTGCCTGATTGCACCCATCAGTGCTGACATAGAAACAGTTGATCTGACAGAAGGGCCCTTGTCTATCTTCTTCAATATTTTTCTAATATTTCTAAAACTTATTTTAAGTTTGAAAGATAATTATTTGAGTCCATTCTTTCTTAGCTCACTGCTATTATTTTTGTTTTACCTTTAAGTGTAGGTGTAATCATAGCAAAGAACCTCAGACATGATCAAATAGGTTTACTCTTCTACCACTGATCCTCCAAAGCAGTAATTGGATTCTCATATAAAACTAATGAAAATAGCATTTTCCATTTTCAAGATCTTCACAAGTATATATCGATTTCTGTATCTTATGAATCAGCTTTGAAGCAGATAAGGTCTGTTACATCTACTTACCCAATAGATAAACAAGCCTCAGGGTCCCTCATAGAGTCCGAATGACATACTAGTATCAATATTTGTATTAAATCCTCTCTTTCATGTCAAACTTTTATAGAAGATTTCATTCTACGCTACCAAGCTTGGATGTGGACTTTGTAGTCCATGACTTTTACTACCCTGTTTTAGTTTACCGCGTTGCAGCAGAGTGCAGAAGCTAGGGCATGCACAGGCATGGTCTTCTCTTTATCTGCCTGTGATGTTATGGAGGTGTCAACCAAATACTACTGGAAAGGTTTCCTGGCCCCTGCTGGCTCTTAAAGTGTGCCAGGGATAATCTGCATAACGTGACACAGGCCATAAAGCGTGCAAGACAGCCTTCTGAAGGCACTACAGAGGAACCTGGATAGGCTGGATCGATGGGACAGGGCAAACTGTATGAATTTCAATAGGGCCAAGTGTTGGGTCCTGCATTTTGGTCACAACAACCCCAGGCAACCCTACAGGCTTGGGGAGGTGTGGCTGGAAAGCTGCCTTGTATGTTCTTTTCATGTTAGAAAGAAAGTTTCCACTCCACAGTCAAAATTCCTGTTATCAGGGCCTTGAGTTTTAGTCTGTTACATTTTAGGCCACTTCCATTCCTATGAACTCCTGAATGATATTTTTAGACAATTCTGAGATGGAAATGGTACTTGACTTATTGCTCAGAAACGATTTATTTTGGCATATCCCTGCTTTTTCTGCAGAGGCTGTTAACAGCTAAATATTAGTTTCCAAACCAGAGACATTTTTCCACTTAAATCCTCATGATCTACAGTTGTTATTATTATTTAATTTCATCCCTAATCATTTCACTAATGATCAGGTTATTCATCTTAATTAATAATGTCATGTCAAGGCAATATGTCAAAAACAGAATCATGGATTTACTCAGCGTATCTCATGTCTTATGAAAGATTATCTGGGGGAAATTGTCTTGGACAAAGTCTTGTAGCGTATTAATTCATTTAACTGTACATCTATGACTTCAAACAAAACCTAGCACCAACCTAATTGGGTTTTGGCAGAATCACAGAATTGATGGCCAGTTCCTTTTTTTTTTTTTTTTTTCTTACCCAAAAAAATAAACATTCAATTGTCTTATTGGACAATAAGACCAAGAGATAAGCAGAGAAACTGTGCGGAAGAAGAACACTTATCATGATACCCCAGGTCAGATATTTTTCCCTACTCTATTGAAATCCAATGAGCTGAACAGGAGATGATTGTGAATTCAGATATCACAGTCCTGTCCTTAAAAACACCTCTTTCACAAGACTTGGCAGTTCAGATTGGGGTGATTTAAAAGCTTGCCATCCCAAAATGTCCCTGTCAGATTACTGATTAGGTGATTTCACTTTGGCCAGTAAGTGCAAACCACCATCAATCTCAGTTTACATTAAAACATCCAGCTATAAGCTGTGCAGGCTGATGACTCAGATTCTACTATCATCTCTGATTTAGCTCCACCAGATGAAGAGTTTATCTTCCAGGCTGGTAACCTCTTTGGCTGCTGCAGGTAAATCCAATGTGAAACAGTCTGAATTGCTCTTCTTTTCTCAGTTATCCAGCTATCAGTTCACAAGGGGCCACGAGAGCTGTGTTGCAAACCTCTGCTGTCCAGTTCAAAGGTGTAAATCTTATGAGAAAAGATTCCAATTAGTTTTGGTAGTTTTTTTGCTATTCCAGTCATCAAGCAGTGACAATATATTATTATTATTAATAAGAATTTTATCTGATTATTGTAATCTAAGGCCCATGAAAGAAATATGTCAGGAAATAGATCCTCAGTGTTCATCTTCAAGGAAAAAGTCTATTTATTGTTGCAGCTTTTCTATTGGCAGTTACATCAACTTCAGGCTGGGAAATGTAGAGCTCCACACTTGGACTGCACCTCATGGAGTAAACCTTGGTATGAGCTCAGAGACTTGTCTGCTGCTGAGTGATGAGATTAGCTCATAACTAAACACAGAGAGGGGATAAGGACTGTAGCACCGACTGCTTTCAGTGGCAAATACATGTTCCACAGCCCACATCCATTCTAGTTAGCCATGGTAGTACCAAAAACAAAGTAGCTGCACTCAAGCCACCTTGGGGAGTGATCCCTGATCCAGTTGTCAGATTGTATAAAATATCTGCGGGGAGTGCATGAGTTGGAACAGGACAAAATCTTAAAGGGAAACAGTGCAGTGATTTGTCAGCACACAGAACTACATCCCTGTGCCCAGGAGCATGCTGGAAATTACTGGGAGAGAAGCAGAGCTGGTGTGCAGCTGGATGGAGAACTGGAACTGGTACGGCAGGAGCAGAAAAGTCTATACTAGTGCTTTTAGGATCCAACCTACAGGATGTGGTTCAGAGAGTTACTATTAGGGCTGGCTACTCTACCCACACAAGTACGGCATACAAGGAAATACCCAGTCCACTGTGTAATGGAGGAGACATGGAACAAAGATTAGAAAGCATGGACTGGTGATGTGCTTTGCTCCCTCTCATTGTCAACATATTCAGGCTGGATGGGGCAGCCCCATAGTTCTAGGCAGGCAACTGCTGACTGCAGAGCACCAAGAAGACTCACTGCCTTTGGAGCATGGAGTTTGGAAAGTATGTCCACTGTGTATCTACAAAAGCACATACATCCACTCTGCAGAGCTGTAGCAGTCAGATGTATAAGGAAATGTCTACTAGGTTTTGACTGAATTTCACTCAAAACATGATATTTTCTCCACTAAGCTACCTCATTTACCTGGTCTAGTACCATATCTGGAGGTTGGTGGCCCTGCCTATGGCAGAGGGCTTGGAACTTGGTGACCCTTGGGGTCCCTTCCTACCCAAGCCATTCTATGATCTTTGTATTAGTTTAGTCCATATAATAAACTCTGTTTCTCCTGAGAAATACAGGACATGGTATTTCATCAATCATGTGTCATGTGTGACGTTCAAAAATGATCTTGCAGGCAGAGGTTTTTTATTCCATCTGATTAAAGATGTTTCTAAATAGAAGCCAGCATGACCACATTCCTTGTGTAAGCACAACACCAAAGAGCAACTTCTTTTGAAGGTAATGAGACGAGAATCACTCTTCAGTAAGGATGGATTTTTACAAAATGCCAATATTAATGCATTTATGGATGCAAAAATCATGCACATGAAGATATCTATATGGCAAGTATTTGTTGTCGTTTCTTTTGTCTGACACTGACAACAAATAACTTCATCTTTCAAGTGACAAATGACTTCTAATTTGGCAGAGTTGATTAAATTTGTTTTGTGGCTAGAAGAAGAAGTTGTGCTACAACTCACTGAAACAGAAACAATTAAAACAGATTGGTTTTGCTGATGCAATTCTAGACGTGAAATAATTATCCCTTTATGAAAGGGATACACATCTGTAAAAAGATAATTGATTTGAATGAGTACAATTTTTCACAGAGACATGGATGAATGCAGCACCAATTTTACCTCTAGAATATTTTCCTATGGTCTTCAAAAACCTAACATTTAATAGTGTCTGTTTTACAATTTGCTTATTTTTATTTTGTGTGTACATTTCCAACACCCATATATAATTAGACATTAAAATGTTGGGCTTCAGGAAAACAAGAAGTTGTCATGGAGCACTGCGGAGGAAGCAGTTTGCCTCATTGACACAGTGATTCTTCAACCTTCTATTAAATTTTCATGCTTTCACAGGCTGTCCCAAGGAGTTCCTACAACACAAAGTGACTTTTATGTTTTCCAATATTAAGCCTCCTGTTTCTTTTGTCTATTGGATGCTATGCCTGGATAGAGGATTCTGCACAATGGCACATGCCCTGTCAACCCCTGAAGGCATCTTGACTTGCAGAAACAAAACCAGCATTGGTACCCGGGAGTATGAGATGAAGAGAAATAGTGCCAGACAAAGGCCACAGGTGACATAGTAGAATTTCAAGGTGTGACAAGGGAAAACAGTTAAAGGAATTTATAATATACAACGTAGAGAAGAGATTTGGCAATAAACAATAAAAGAATAGGCTAAAATAATGTCAGAAAGAGAGGAAATGTAAGTGTGCGATTTAGAAGTGATCGGTGGTGTTTAATTTAAGGTCAATAAGTGGAATAATTTATATAGGGTGGTAATAACTGGAACAACTGAGGAAAAAGGCTGGTTTGTATTTGTCTGTCGTGAGTAATTGAGAGTCTCCACTGCTGCAGCTGTGTGAAAGGCAAAGGTGTTCCTAAGACGCATGAGATTTTTCCAATGCATTCAGTGAAACAGAAGTGTCACACTAGTCATTATTCCCAGGGGCTTCATCTTCAATACACTGAGCCAGTGATGCTGCACAATTAAGAGCACAAAGCAGGCATGGAACAAAAATGGTCAACAATGCTGATGGGCAGCTGTGCAAGAGGAAGCTGGATGCAAAAGACTTGCTCAAGCTGTCATAACATAAAAGGAGAAAGATGTGATGGCTTTTTACTAGAAGTTGCTTCCTTCTCTCAGTTTCCTTAACGGAGAATAGATAACTAAAGGATAAGTAACCTGGACATGGGTACGTTTAAATAAACCCCAGAAACCTCAGCAAACACAGAAAAGGGATGTAGTTTTGAGACGGATTTCAATCAGTTGATCACAGGGATAAGAAAATGTGGATACCTGTAACAACAGGAGGCGGTGTCTGATGATCATTCTAGAGCAGCACTCTAGGTGAAGTGTAACAGTGCAGCCTCATTGCCTGTTGTACCAAAGAAGAACAAAGCACGACTCATGACTCTGTGCTTATTTTTGAGTGATCTGAAAAATATACAGGAATTAAGCACCTGCTTAACTACTGGGTTGCATTTAGAGCTTTACCAAGCACTGCACACTGATGTAGTTAATTTACAGGAAGTGCTTTTGATGATACAACACTGTGCAGTTAGAAGAAAAAAAAATGTCATCATAAAGCAAACTGAAAATGCAGCATAAGATAAAGTGAATTTAAGATGAAAATAATAACATTAATGCTGCAGTCCCAATTTTATTGTTCATAACAGAAAGTTGGCGGTGGTTTCTATTAACTAACAGAAAAACCATAAAATGTAAAACTTAAAAGTGGGTGCACTATATTATGCTATGCATTTATTCTGGCTATACATTGCATTGATTTTGTTTTATTTACTGCTTTGAAGTTTGCGCCATTTCCATGATGCTCTGCTTTTTGAAAACAGACCCTTATTAACACAGAGGAAGGAGGCTCTGACCAGCACCTTAGGAACAGGTTTTTACAGTCTATGAATATATACTTGACGCAGATTTTGGTGGACCTTGGGTCATCAGTGCCTATTGCTGAAAACAGTTTAGCAAAACAGTAGCTAAAGAAAAAAGAGAAAAGTTTGGATGTAAGTAACCAAGAAGGTCATTGTTTCCATTCTCTAAGCACAGATTCCAGTAACCTAGCAAGTTATTAATGGAGCCAGTGCGCTGATGATCAAAGGAGGAGCTTGAAAGTAGTAAAGATTTTCAATGCTGCGCTGTTTTTCTGGCTGCAGGCCTCCTACCAACATAGTTATTTCTCCTGATTAAGTGCAGAACCAGGTTAAAGCAATGAATTTTTCATGGAAGAATATGCTTTCAATTTTGGATATATGATGAAAACAAGTTTGAGTATGTTATTACTTACCAGATTGGAGCAGAGAACTTGACTTGGTTGAATTATTTCAACTGTTTAGGTATTCTTTTGTAATGAGCTCATTTAAGTCAGTTCTAACCAGCCTGCATGCCAATAATGTTCAATGCTTCATTTCCATGATTTACTTGAAATTTTTGATTTATAACTGCCCCACAGCACTGTGTCATCTATCGAGTGCACAGTCTTCTAATGTTGCCATTTTTCAATAGAGAAGCCATAGAAGAGATTACACAGAGACAGAAGGAATTGCCAGAAAGTTCATATTTTGACTGAAGGAAATGAAGGCATGCTTATCTATTCTCAAAAGTGTAGCTCTCCATGATACCGAACGCTATTTCTGATCCAGAAATCTTACTCAGTCCATAGATCCCTTTGGCTTTCAGTCTTAACAATCGTAGATACAGAGCCAGTAACATTTCATAGGGGGTAAATCTATGGGAGAGAAAAGCTAAAGATGATTAGGTGCTGCTCAGAGAACACAAGCTCACAGCAAAATCGTAAATAATCCCTATGGAAAAGGAATACAGAAAGTGATCTCTCTATAGAAGAACAGGAATAATGGTCTACATTAGCAGTAAAAGGAAGACCAAATAAACTGTTGATTAGTTTCTCAGTGGAAAGGGAAAACTGCTGAGGAGCAATGGTAAGGGAGTCAAAAGGTGGAGCTGTCTTTTCCTTCCAAATGCAGTGAATATTTTATGCCAATGAGAAAGAGCAGGAGGGAGGTACATGAATCAGAATCACAGAATGGCTTGGGTTGGAAAGGACCCCAAGGATCATCAAGTCCACCCCCCCCTGCCACAGGCAGGGCCACCAGCCTCCAGATCTGGTACTAGACCAGGTTGCCTGGGGCTCCATCCCACCTGGCCTTGAACACCTCCAGGGACATGCAACAGCCCTTTGATGTCACTGATTAGCCGTGGGTGCCTTTTTAGAGGCCCATCTCACTTCCAGCTGGTGGCAGAGAAAGACGCAGTACTCCTCACACCCCATATTCAGGCATCCCAAATGGTGTTTTATGTTAAAAATACTCATTTGAGCCATTGATATTCTCAAAGATTGGCCATATGAGGTTAACCTTAGGAGCCCTAAAAAACTATCAGAAAAAAACCTCAGATCTGTTGGTAGTGAAATGGGAGAATTTGTAAAGGATGGATTGACTGTCAGCAGACTGGAAAGGTGAAAAGGAGAAGGGAAATGCAGACATTTCAGCTTGGCTTATATCCACAGTGAAGTTCTGGATAAAATCATTAGAGCAGACGTGCAAAAATCTGAAAGACACAGAACTGAATAACAAATAGCATACCAATATGCGAGAAGTCTAATCGTGACTGCACCTAACTTATTTCCTTGCACTAGATACAAGTTCATATGACAATGAATAATTTCTGGATTTCATGCAGTTAACGTGGCACAATTTTTGACACTATTATCCATGACATGTTTTGTAAATAAGATAAAACACAGTCTGGATAAAATTATCTTTTGTAGGTGCAAAACCAATGGGATACCCTTCTGTGTTTCATAGTAGAACTGTTCATACTGTTGATGACCAGGGCTGTTATCAATAATTTTTTATTATTTTATTATTATTATATTTCCCAGTATGAGAAAATGCATTGGGTGAAGTGCCATCCTTCTGCCTGTTCCTTGCTTGGACATTGAGTCTTCAATGAATTTGCAAAAACTAAGAAGGCCCCTGTGAGTATCCTTGAGAACAAGGTCAAAATCCCAGCCAATCTTGACGTTATCTGACACATACAGGGTGAAATTCAATACAAAAGTGTGCAAGGCAGGAAGAATCAGCTGCACAAACACAAGATATAGACTAACTCCCCAGGCAGCAGCTATTCAGAAACAGAGATGGGGCATGCAGTGAGTCACGAGCTGGAGACGAGTCAAGAATGTCCTGACATTTGAAAAAGCAAACACAATCTTGATATGCTCGAGAAGCAGCATACGGCCTTGGGAAGATATGAAGCTGCATACCTTGCTGGAGACATTAATTACTGCTTGCAACTATATAAAGGTTTTACTGATATAGTAAAAAGAGCATGTTGCCTAGAAGACATGATCATAGATGTTGAACTGTTTGTCTAGGGCAATGTTAAGCATGTCAGGAGGCCATCAATAGCCCTGTGAAAACAAGGTAAGGAAGATCTATGTTGAATATCAGGTACATAGTGCCCTTTCCCAGGACTGGAATGTGCACTTTTCTAGATTACACAGAACAACACGGTATTATTTTGGTTATATGACATAAAGCTCATCTACTCACACATACGAAGGAGCCCAAAGACATGAGGGCACTGAGAGAACCTCACTGTCCCAGACAGAGACACAAGTCCCTGCTGGGCTGTCCAGGAGAGCCTTGGTCCCATGAGCTGTGGGCCAGTTGTGAGTGTGTTTGGGAATGTGTGGCTGTTCACAGAATGGCTTAGGTTGCAGGGGACCCTACGGATCATTGTGGGCAGGGTTTCCATCCACCCGGGCTATCCAGGGCCCCATTCAACCTGGACTTCAATGCCTCCAGAGATGGGGCCTTCACAGCTTCTCTGGGCAGCCTGTGATCTCCAAGTAAAGTATTTCTTAGTAATATCTGACCTAAATGTTCCCTCTTAGTTTAAAGTCATTCCCCCTTGTCCCATCACTGTTAGACCATGTGAAAAGTCACTCCCCTTCCTGCTTATAATCATATCACTAACCAAAGGTTAGTCAAAATCTACTGAAAAGCTTATAAGATTTCCAGCCACTGGCAAACTGGACATATTGGACAAGGACAGCAGCTACCTGCAAGGAGTTTTCACAGAAAATGAGATGATTGGTAGAAAAATAATCACAGGAAGAGCACAGACTGAATCCTCCTGATAGGAAATATTCCTAATGCTGTCTGGTTTCAGACTTACTCTGCTTCATGAGGCAGGATGCTTCCTTTGCCAAAAGCATTCTGAGAGCTACAATAAATGACTACAGTAAATTAAAGGAGTCTCTGAAGTTTAAAGGAAGCAATTTGCAAAACCATATTTTATGTACATCAAGCGCTTTTCAAAATCAGTGGCAACCATCTGAAGCAGACAGTTTAGGCATTCTATAGCTCACTACCAGCTGCAATGGATTTATTAGCTCCAAAACAAACTGATACAGAAATAGCATTTGATGCCTCTTTATATTCCATCAGTTTAATTTCTGAAGAAGCCTACTATTTAAGCTCCATTTTATAAATATGAAAGAAGAAAATAACATGATAATTGGTGGGTGCCAACAGAAAATATATTGAAGGAAATCTGTGTGTGTTTGTTTGTTTGTTTTACATAGGACTGGAAAGATATATCATAAGCTGTAGTGGCTCAGGCCACACAGCAGACCAAGAAAGTGCTACTTGAAACCCTGTGTCAGCACTTCTATTATTTCTTTTGGTTGTTTCCAGGCTGTTCCCACTCAATGAGTGGGGCACCCTGCAGGAGATGCCCACCCTGTTTCACTTCCTAGCCAGGAAGCGTTCCCTTCCCCAGGTTGTATTTGGTGGGAGGCAGCAGAGACCAGTCCCTACCCTGTGGTCATACAGATCTCAATTGAACTCCAATGAACCATCCTAAAAATGACTAAGCACCACAGATGGAGAAAAACCAAGTGGGCAGGTAGTGAGGCTGAGGATGGGCCAGAACATGAAGTGAAATAGCATACCAAATCAGCAACACGTCACATGCTGAGTTACCCTTTGGAAATACCTGTCCTCAAATTAGGGATGTGACAGCCATGTGAACTTGGGCTGTTTTTAAATGAGTGGATTGCCTGGTGCAACATAGGAAATGTGTTGCAGAGCAAGAGGGCCTCCAAAAATCTATGACGTTAAAAAAGGCCCATCTTAATTTTGCTGATGGCTTATCTTCAATATTCTGCTGCAGATGAAGCCTGAAACAACATACAGGATAAAGGCTGCAGGAAATATATCTTTTCAGTGATGCCTGGCAGCAAGTTAGAATAAGTCAAAGCTCCTCCTCCATTTTCACCCTCCCAGAAGAGAAGAATGCTGGAAATACCAAACAAGACACATAGACACTAAAAATTGAGATTTTTAATGCAACAGTATACTTTTAGTAAGCCTAGATGTTATTAATATCATCAATACAGGCATTCATTTTCCTCATGCTAAAACTAGAGTTTTAATCCCTTATTGATTTAAGCTGGAGTGGGGGACACGCTGCAATTTACCTGATTGATTTGTGCACCTTGAGGGAATCAAGTCATCTGTAAACCAATTTCTATTCTTCCCTTAGCGGTCCCTGTTAGATAAACGTCTCTGTAAGGAAAATATGTTCTTTACATTAAGGGCAACAGGTCAAATACACTGCTAGTAAAAGCAGGTGGCCCTTCAGCGAAGTCCAAATGGAATATTCAACCTAACAAATACATTTCCCTCATTTATGATGATGTAACTTGGATTCAAGAAAAATATTCTTTGGAAAACCTGAGAAATTATTCCATTCCATAGAGAACATTCATTTGGCATAACCAGAAACTGATATTTACCTATTTATACACATTGAGTGCATCAAGAGCACATTATTGCTGAACTCCAGTCCAATGCCCAATTCAAATAATAGCCAGGATGTGCTCTGGTTTATAGAAAGAGCTAAGTATTTCCCCTGTCAAAACCGCTCATCTTCACTTGGGCAATTTACAAAGTGGAACATCCCAGTTACTTCATGAAAGGAAGCCTGGATACCTGTACAGAAACCACAGATAAATCACCTTAGGAAGAAAGCCAGAAGGAGAAGACAGTCCTGGAAGTCTCTGGTGGATGTGCTGATGATTGACACCTCCTCAAGCATTCTCTTTAAAAGCTTCATGTCAAAGTTTCTCCAGCCTTTTCACAAACAAAGTTTTTTGCCCGTTCAGCCCAGAGGGAGAATGTGTGATAATGTAGGAGGATGAAACTTGAAAGTATTTCTGGCTCATTTGAAATATCAGCAACCATGATTTGGTGATAGAAAACAAAGCTTTTTAGATACTGTTGTTGATGTAAATCTATATGATTCTATCTCAGGCAGCAACAATACCATTTGATTTTTCTTCCACATTTGTCTTGCAGGGACTAAGTGCCCTGGGGGAGGAAAAGAAACATCAACTCACAGAATTCAAACATACATATGTTTGTATGCTGAATGACACCGCTAAGGAGGTGAGGACATACTACTGCACAGTAGCTTTCTGATCTACAGCATAGAATCATAGAATTGTTTGAGTTGGAAGGGACCTTTAAAGGTCCTACCCTCTGCAATGATCAGGGACACCTACAGATAGAGCAGGTTGCACAGAGCCCCATCCAGCCCAACCTTGAGTGTATCCAGGGATGGAGCATCCACTACCTCTCTGGGTAATTCTTGGCATTCAAGGCCAAAAAACAAGTAATCCATTCAGGGGTTTGGTCTTTTTATGTAAAAAGCTAATTAATATTTTCTTATTTTTTTGTTTCATGGTTGGGAGAAATCCACAGTGGCCAGCTTGCATTCCTCTTCATGCTGATCTGAACTGGAGTGCCAGTGTTTCTTGTCTACAGGTGGCTGATGTGGTTGATATTGAATTGGCTACTGTCTAAGCATTATGGAAAATCTGGTAGGAGCTGTCTGCTGCCTTTTCAGCTGAGACATCGCAGCACTGTTTGTCCCATGTTTACTTCTATCATCCTTAGCTTGTAAAAGCTGTCTATCAGCTCTTAAACCAGTGTGCCATCCACGCTCAGATCTCTGGTGTAAGTGTGGGTGACCACCAATCCCAACAGGCTGGCCTGGTACCATCCTGTTACCAATATGTTACCTCAGATGGACAACATGTGCTATAATGTTAATCTCTCTGCAGCCCATATGTAAAGGCTACTGGAGGTAGAAGATTCTTATGATATCCTTTTTTTCCTCCTTTCCTTTTTTATTTACAGCAGAGGTAAAAAGATTCAAGACTCCCCAGTGCACACGATCTTCACAACAGAGTAAACTGTGAGGACATTATTAAAACAATGGTAAAACAATGGTAAAACAAGGTAAATGAATCACTTCTTCACCTTCCCCACAGAGAATGATTTCTACTCATTACACCCTTACAAAGCTCTCCTGTTATATTTAGCTCAGATAAAACTATGGAGAGCATGAACTCTCCTTTCACTGAAGTCATTGAGCCAATGAGTGGAGATGGGAGATGCAGCATTTGGAAAACCACTTCTGTTTTCAGGACTGTGGTGAGTCATTGGAATGAACCCAAGTATTTAGTTCAATTCCCTCCTTCTTGTTGTGCTAAATAAGTCTTCATTTTCATGCATTCCTGTGTAGCTGCATCTCAGCTGGATCTAATAGTACCAGCAATCTGAA
This sequence comes from Coturnix japonica, assembly GCF_054131305.1. Lineage (NCBI taxonomy): Eukaryota > Metazoa > Chordata > Aves > Galliformes > Phasianidae > Coturnix > Coturnix japonica. Next base: position 6,539,081 of record NC_140664.1, on the reverse strand, counting down.
GCGAAAATTGCTTTTGGTGTCTCACAATATTTCATGCATAAAGCAGCTCTCACAGCCAGAAGCTGCAACTGCTCAGCCTGTGCAGTGCAGGGAAGTTACTGAGGTGTCAGGAAACAGATGGACTTTAATTTAATGTAGTTTTCCAATTTCCAACCAGCGCCAATCCATGATCCTTTGTGTCATGGCCCAAGGACACAGGACTACACCAGCATGGGAGTGCACTAAGGGAAAACACTACAGTATTTCCAGCCCAGTTTACCAGAGATGAGAGAAAGAGCTCACTGAATTTTAAGATTATTTGAAAACAAAGAAAAAAGAATGTGGTGTCTGCAAATCCAGTGTAGTGAAAATGGGGGTGTCAGGTTTTGCACTGTGGGCTGCAGTGTATGCACACCCCATCTGTGCCAGTCAGAAATACAGAAGAAAGGTTTATTGTCTACTGCCTGGAAGAGTTTACTGCATCTATTTAAATGGTTCTGAGAGAGGTTTCGGAGGAACAAGAAGCTCTATTTATGGGTGGCATTGCAAGAGCTGAAGATTTATCTCTATATTTGCTCCTTGTGGGAGGTGAGGATTGTATTTTTCATTTTAAAACACGTTTGTAGAAGGTGCCAGACACCATCATAAACACCAACCCTCTGTTCACCTGTCCGTAAAGCATCCTGGGCAGTGCCCCATGCCTGAAGCATTACTCCTCCTTGACTCCTATCCCTGAGGACTGGCAGCAGGAGGGCTGCAGGACATCACCGCCTCCAGCACCAGGAGCCTACACTGCTGCTCGGCAATGTACATCTCACTGTGAGATACAACTATTGCCATTTGGTATCACATTTAAACTCTTCTGGATTGATCACAGCCCTGCCTTAAACTGAAGAGAAGTTTGTCCTTGCTGATCCTATGGGAAAATAATCAGAACTCAGTAAAACACACCTCAGAATGACAACTCAGGTATGAACTTAAAGGCAAAGCATCAATCCAGCAATTCACTGTGACTGAAAAAAGAAGGCAGACTTCAGCAGAGTCTGTTGTGATAAAACAAAGGGAAATGGGAAGATTCAGATTGAATATAAAAAAAGGTTCTTTGCAGTAAGGGTGGTGAAGCACTGGAACATGTTGCCCAGAGAGGTGGTGAATGCACTGGCCCTGGAGGCATTCAACATCAGGCTGGATGGGGCTCTAAGCAACCTGATCAAGCAGTAGGCATCTGATTTGAATCAGATCTGTTCAATGCCACAAAGTTGCACCAGATGGCCTTTAAAAGTCTCTTCCAACTCAAATGATTTTATCATTGTGCAATACTTGTGGCTGAGTGGATGTGGTGATGGACTAGAAATCCACTGGGGTCCCTTGCAGGTTTGAATACTTCTGACTGTGAAGTGATTGATTTTAAGAGGAATGACTTAAAACTAAACAAAGGGTGATTCCTCCGTCACAAACGAGGTGCAGGAACTAATTTTGAGCCACCAGGAATGTTTTCAGGCTGTCAAACACAAGCTGTTTGCCACTGCGAGGGTGAAATAGAGGAAGGGACCTAAGAGAACTTGACAAAAAATTGAAGGCTAGCAGAAGCACATTGCTAATTCATAGAAATCCTGCAGCCAGGCTTCAGAACAGCACTGGTACAAAGTAATAGGTTACAAACCCTTGATTCCCTTAAAAACACTAATGCCAATCATCTCAAGTTTGTTATTTACTGCCTGCCCTCTGAGCTGCCTTCCAGTCTGAAAAAGAAATTTCCCTGGTCAACAGGCCAACGGTGATTAAAATTTAACATCCAATTCACTGCTTTAACCCTACACTCTTCTGTCTCCTGCAAAAGGAAAAACAGGAGTTTCACCTGATGTTCAAAAAAGGAGTGGACTCAATCTTTGCAAAAGGTGAAAACCTTTTTTTTAATTAAATAAAATAGATAACTTGCATGACTAAAACCAAGTGGGACGGGGCCATGAGCAGCTTGATCTGGTGATCTTTGGATGATCTTTGAGATCCCAACCCACCCTAAGATTTTATAAATGGGAGGGAAGGGAGGAGAGAAGCTTTATCATTAGTATCCAGGGCTTTGTGTAGAGGGTTTCATATAGGGCAAAGAAAGAGCCAAAATATTTATGGGGAAAAATCCATTCAGAATCTGTTTGGAATCCATGCTGTGTCACTTCAGCCCTGTGCACTTACTACATGAAAATAGGAGCAGCCAACCCAGAACTCTCCATCTTCTGATTAAAAAGAGGAACGAAGAGGGGAGGGAATTGTTATCGCTGTATTTGCAGCATGGCATGCTGACAATTATTTTTTTTAAGTTACTTTTACAAGTGCACCATTAATAATTCATGTTGCTCCTAATCGGCAGGGCAGCCGCTACTGCTTTGTCACTTCTCACAATGTCTGAGTGACAACGGTGGCTCTGACTCCGGGCGGCTATCTCTGACTGTGCCTGAGAGACACATCGCTGTCCTTCCTTTGCCATTCAATCTGACACGGCTGTGACAAATGCCACCGTGCCCTGTCATTCCCTTCACCCTCTGATATCAGAAATCTGCCACTTTCCAATGTGTGGTCTGCACTCTCATCCCCCGAAGAAGAAGCTGTATGCTAATGATGCACAGGTTTGTTTCTGGTTGCTTTTTCCCTGTTATGCATTTTGGATTGATGGTGCTTCAAAGTGCACAGCATTTAAGTGCTGCTGGGGACCAGCACCCAGCTGCAGCTTGTGTGGTAATGGCGTCTACAGGGGTAGAGGGATAAAATAAAGGCTGTCATTTTAGCTAGGAGACAAAGAACAGACAGTGAAAGACCACAGCTGGAAGGTGTCTGTTGACAGATGCTAAGGAGCTTTGGGGCCTGAACTGGAAGAGTGCAGTTGAACCCCCAACACTACTGAAAGTTTTCCATCACAGAATCATATAATTATTTGAGTTGGAAGGGACTTTTAAAGGCCATTTGGTCCAACTCCTCTGCAATGAACAGGGATACCTACAGCTAGAGCAGGCTGCTCAGATCCCTGTCCAGCCTGACCTTGGATATCTCCAGGGATGGGGTATCCACAGTCTCTCTGGGCAACCTGTTCCTGTGTCTCACTATCCTGGTCATGAAACACGTTTTCCTTTTATGCAGTCTGAATCTCCTGCTTTAGTTTGATACCATTTCCCTTTATCCTGTCTCAACAAACCCTAGTAAAGCAGTCCCTCTCTTTCTTACAGCCCCCCTGTAGATGCTGGAAGGCTATCAGGTCTCCCTGGAGCTTTCTCTTCTCCAGGCTGAACAACTGTGCAGGACATTGCATGCAGAATGTGCTATATATCCTGCTTCTGGCATATCCTGTGCTGCTTTGCAGAATTCCATAGAAGAAAACAATCCTGCTTTCTGTTTCGGGTATTGTGGATGTAGTGGATTGAAAGCTGTGAGGTTCGCTTTGACTCTGACAGCAGCTTGCAGCCCCTTCCTCCTGGCTGCCTGCAATTGAGGGCACACACCTGATGCATTCAAACAAAGCGACTCCATTCACTCAATGTGCAATACCTATTACAGCACACTGAAGACCCTGTTCAGGCTTCTGGTTCCAGGAATGGACTAGGAGTCTTAATGTGTTTCCTATTGTCCAGCACTTGTATCTTCCCAGATAAGCAGGTGTAGGCGAGTGCAAAAGCCACTGTAGCTGGAGATGCCAGTATCAGTGTTGTGAATCCTCTGAGCCCCAGAAGCTGCCTTCAGTGCCTAATTGGGGCATATCCAGCATTCAGCCATCATTCCTGCAGCGAATGTTCACTCCGTGTTGCTATTACAAACACATGGGACAAAGATGTTACAAGGGCATTCTTTTTCTTCTGGAGACATAGAATGCTGCTTCTTTTATCCTCCTCTGCTGCAGTGTTGTTACCAACTGCAAGCCCTAAAGGCGGGCGGTTGGCATTAGTTAGAACAGAAAACTTGCTCCCAAGTCCACTGAAGCTGATGGAAAAAGGATCTTTTATCAGATTGGGCCCTGCTCAATGGGACCTCGTGGTTTAGAAAACAGCTTTTGTTGTTGTTGTTGTTTGGAGGTTTTTGATGTGGATTTTCTTTTTTTCCTCATTCCTTTGTTACTTCTCCATCTCATCTTGTGACTATAAAGTGCTTTTTACATGCCATACCTCCAGTGACAAGAGGCTGAGGCAGCGTTACTCCTACCATTTGTATAACACGAGAGAAGTTAATTAAAAAGCTGCACAGCAGGGCTGGAACTGTTAGAAACTAGAAAGAGAGAAAGAATGAGGCAGTACAGCAAACAGGAGCAGACTTCTGATGTTCTCTGCACATGATGTTTTTTTCCCATTAAAGTACTTTCATGGCTGCTCCATGCACTTCTCAAAGATCAATTCATCTTGCACACAGGCTTTGCTGAAAGATAATGAGCAACTCCTAGCAAGAGTCAATTAACATGTAATCTTTGACATTTTGAATCATGAGCAGTTGCCAAATGGTTTTCTCTCTACACTGAATGAAACCTATTGCTTAAGCACTGAGAATTTGATTTTGTTACATCTTTTCATACTCATCCAGACTGCTCTGCTTTCCAATGTCAAAGTGGGAATGAGCCCTGAGTCTGTCCCAACACTTAGCATAGAATCATTAAGGTGGGAGAAGACCACTTAGACCATCCAGTCCAGCAATCAATGGATGATGCTTTGCAGGGACCTTGAGGAGAAGGATCTCTCATTTATCAAGACTTAAGGCTATGAAGGCTACGGAATAACTTCAGTTATTCTGGCCCACTTGCTAGAAATGATATGAAAGTTTTTTAGATCATCTGAAATCCTTGCAAATATTTATATGTATTTAATGTCTTTGCTGTCTCCTCTTACCACTTCTGAAAACCAAGCAAATTACACTCATCAGAGTGTAATTATCAGTTTTGTGTATTAATGATGGTTGTGGAAGAAAGGCTCAAGTGAGCTCTCAAATGAAAATGACTTCTGCAAAAGAATTAAGGGAAAAAAAATGAAGTCTCTGGAACCAAAATCCATGAAGAAGTTCTGTGAACTATAAAATCTTCTAGTAGAATAGAATTCACACCTTTTAACATGTGCTGCATTGAGAGTGCAGAGTGGTCCTATCCACTGGTACATGCTGACCCTCTTCAGATGAAATGGCTCACACCTCAGCTTCATCAGTCAGTCAAAGCACAGGTAAAGCAGCATAGAAGGCGCTGTTGCCAAGGCAGAAGAGCAATGCATGGAGCAGATGCAGATTAGCTGCTGTATATCCTGAGAGTTGTTGCCAAAGCAAGGAAATGCTAACTGAAATTAACAGTAACATGATCTACTTATGTACCAAGAAAGTTATGTTATGAAATGCATGACCCCCAACATTGTGGCTGATAACAGTGAAAATGAGAGTGAGATGCACTATGCCAAAGGTACCTCATCAGTAAGAGTTAGCAGCCTTTTACAATGAATAGATCAATGGAAGGTTCCTAATGAGAAAACGACTGTAGCTAGTGTTGATGGTACACAAACAGAAAGGTCACCAAGGGTCTGGGTGGAGCAGGATCTGAGAAGACTGAAGTTTCTAATTTACAGTGGTAGACGAATATGCTGAGAAAATACATTTGCAAGCTTGCAAAGGATTAATTGGGATGAATCCAGCTGCAGCCCACTGCATTAGTTGTGTGGGAGCAATTAATAAGCAGATTAGAAATAACACAGTTGTTTACTTTGCATTAAGGCAACATTTCCATTTCAGAATTTCACTGAGATCTCAGGTTTAGCACAGATACTTAGCATGGAAGATCTCTTCCAATACCAAAGCTTTAAATGTAGAGATTAATTGATTTTCCAGGCACCATTTTAATGCCGAACAACTTAATTTGGGCCTTAAAAATGAAGCTCCAGTTTTGCACGACAGATCTAAAAAGTGTTTAGGGAAACACTGTTCAAACGACTTAACACACAACAAGGTTGGTATGAATGTACTTGGATTGGCTTGTATTTGTGCTTTGCAGCTACATAAAGGCCACAGAGAGCATAGGACATGTTTAAATGTTAAAGGTAATTATTCCTAAGCATTCGTATTCCAGTAGCACTTACAAGTCCATCATGCAGTAGGGTCTAACTGCTTTATTCCATTTGTTAACACTGGATTCTAACATGGAGGCCATAGAGCTTCTCCTTCTGCCTCAAAGGAGGATCAACAGGACTTAAGTAGAGTTGCATGGCTTACATTTAAAATCCTGCACTGATGAAAGCCTTTCCCCACAAAAATCACCTCTGCAAAGTTGCATCTCTGTTCTATCTCTTCCTTCCTGAGTCTGTCAGGCACCCTGTGGGTCAGCAGTGCAGCTCCCACCTTAATGCACAGAGCAGCTGAACACTCAATTAGTGGCAATGAGCTCCCAAACTCATTGGCACTGGAAAATTAGTTCTGTTGTTTGCGTACTAATGCTTCAGAATCTCTAGACATGCATAGCTAATTTTGTTTTTAACCACTCTGGCTGCTCCCCTCAGTCTCCAAAAGCTCCTGAGAAGCACTATAACCCCCCCTGGTTCCCATTTCCATGATGCATGTTCCCAACACATGCAATTACTGCATGCATAATTGCCAGCTCACATACACTCAATTATTAGTTTCTAAAGCAGGTATTTAACTAGTCCTTCTAAATCACTGGGAGGGTGATTTAAGCATGATTTTATATACCCTTGTGGTGTCAGCCTTAGTGAAATGGTTTGAGTGTGCAGTAAATCACACGATCCAAGCCTTAGTGCTGTCTGTTTTATAATCAGGACCTACCATCACAGAACAAGTCCTTTAATACACAGAAACCTTTTAAATTTCTGAATATCTGGATAAAGCAAACTGTCTTAAACAAAGGCTGAAAAACAGACCAGCACACTCAGCATAACAAAAGAGCATCAAGAGATCTGAAAGCACAGCAAAAGTGGCGAGCACGTTCTGCTGAATATATAGCACAAGGGACTGAGCATGAGCATCCAATTCAGATGGATCTTGGCTCAACTGGGAAATATGCAATTAAATGACAATCCGGCTGGATGCCAAGCTGTGATATAGGACATTCTGACATCTAATGCAAAAACCTTATTGATGCCTCAGAGCACTCGATGCCTTCAAGTCTTTGTTGGAACAACTGAAGCATAAAGTGCAGACACTAACAACTAGCCAACTGGGCTGTGAAAAGACTGAATAAAGTAAAAAACAGAAGTTTGTATGTAGCTTAAGACAAAACACTTGCATTGCTTTGAGGAATGGGCAGGGGGACAAGAGTCCTGGTGGCTTACCCACAGAATCATAGAACAGTTTGAGTTGGGAGGGACCCTTAAAGGCCATCTGTCCAACACTTCTGAACAGGGACACCTACAGCTAGAGCAGGTTTACTTATTTTTCCTTTAAATTCTCATTCTGACAGTTTGGATTGGTTGTTCCTAAAATAAAATACTTATGTGCCAGGTTTTAGATTTGAGATCAAATAATTTCTAGATCCAGCTACCTTACACTTGCATCACCTGACCTGTAAATCACATATACAAAGAAGAAAGTGCATCACAGGAGCTGTATCGTAACAGCCACAGAAAGTTTCGCACTTATCTACTAATGAGTTTTTCAACTACTCTAGAGATTATCTCAAATTCAGCTTCATGTCAGTGTTTGAAATATTACTGTTTTGGTAAAAACTGACATGTGATTTCATTCCCAGTGACATGGAGAATTCCTGACTTGGGCCTTTCCTACTATATCATGATCTCTTTAACTTACTCAATTGCCATTAGTTTATGGAAATACTTGATTATTCCCATCTGAATGTGGATTTGACCAATCTGTATAGACCCAAAGAGAACACCTGCACATGCTGTTTTCAGTACCCCAAGTCCTTTCAGGTTCTAGAAAGTATTTTCACTCCTAATACAAGTAGCAAAATAAATACTCTTAAGGCTAATTTCCAAAACAAATTGTAAAAATATCGACTAGCCCTATAATCTACCACAATATTTTGTCCTTTAACTCCTTGCTTGCCCATAAAAAATATAATGGATGAGATTGCTTGTAGTGTCATATATCCTGCATGTTCCTGTAAAATACACTTACATGAAATTTCATTTGGATGCAAAACATAAAATAACTCCTTATTTTCCTGAAGACAATATTCCTTCAACTGCAGAAATCATAACGAAGCTTCCACAAATTTCTCCTGTTTGATTTCATTCCCAAGAGCTAAAGATCTTTTCAACCTTTTTAATTTGCCTAGGCTGATGAAGTTATTTCCAGCTTTTCAGAAAAATTCACAGCATTTGATAAAGCAGGCTGACCTCCATGTGATGTTTTGGTTATAATTTCCCTCCTTCATCCACATTTAGCAAAGATGACTCTAACAATATTTTTACAGAACGGGTCATTTACAGCATTGTCAGAGCTGTTTCTTTTGCGTTTTCATATCCTACTAGCAAGCATTTCTCATTTCAAGTCCTACACTGGATTCAAATGAAGAATAATCGGCTTAAGATTTAAGAAATAGATGTTGCAATCTTGCTCTTATTTAAGATTCCATCACACCCATCTCATCAATTACTACTTTCGAAAGCATCCTTGTGAGGTGTAGCTCTGAATACAAAACATACAGGTCTTACATCATTTTGTTCTCTGTTGTTGTTATGAAATCTGGGGGTAGGAGAGCAGCCTTTGAGGTCAGCTGCCTTACTCCCAGGTGCTCCAAGAGAAAGACGTTCTGCATCATGCAGGACTGAAAAGAATTATGTTTGCATATCAGTAGAGCATTGTCATCCATTTCTGTTTAACAGTAGAGAAAAATGTGTTGCTTTTCTATCTCTGCCTCATCCACATCAACTGTAGAGAACACAAGAAACTTGAACAGAGGATTTTGTTGGGAACATACAACAATGGCTCTCTAACTTCAACTGTCCTTTGAAATGTGTGGTACTACTTGTAATCACTAAAGCCCAGCACAGGTAAGTTGAGAACAGGGACGCATGAAAGATCACACAACTAATTACCTGTACCTTGTGGAATTAAAACAGAGAAGATGATGCTGCCTATTAATGTCATAAGTTTGATGCTCTCAGAATGTGCCAGAAGATAATTATGACTAAGTGGACATGAAAGTCTTCCAAGATAAAAAGTTCTCATTTCAAGGAGGAAAAAGAGGACAAAAAGAGTAGTGCTACTATTGATGGAAATGATGCCTGCTAACGATGTAAAAGCTGGAAATGTCAAGCCATGTACAGTAAAACTCAGTAACCGCACTGTGATCAGATTATAAAAGGGGAAGGAACATCTGCAGTTTGTTGAGTTATGAGCAAAGACTGTAATATCAGCATTACCCAAAGAAAGCACATTTTTACCAACGACAAGGTCTGCAAATGAACTCGTATCCTTCTCTATTTAACATTTCAGATACAGCTCAAACATATCTACAAAAAGCAAGAACTGCAATGTGGCATCAACAAAATAAACATAAAATAAACAAAAACAATCACTGTGATTTTGCGTACAGCATCTGTTCTACTCTGCTTCACTATGTGCACTCTGATAACAATCATTACTTTCAGATGAAGAGAACTGCAAAATAAAAGTCAACATCTTTTTCAATTCAATACTACTTGTGCTGTCCTCAGTTGAACCTTATTGTTCTTACAGATGTAAGACTTCAAATTTAAGTAGGGCTTTCTAGCTCTTGAAGCATAAGACTTTGATAGACCACCTCCTGCCTCCACAACTGATGCAAATTTGAAAGAAGTTCTTCTGAATTGGTCAATTTTGAGTTTTCAGTGTGCTTTTATTCTAAGAACTTGATTTTCAGAAGGGCTGAGTACTTAAATTTCATCATTGGGTCACTTGTCATATCTTCATTAACCTTACTGAAGCTTCAAGAAACGGTGCAGCAAATGATAAACCTCTTCTATAGGCAAGCAGCTCAATCCAAAAATCAAATCCTGATTCTGGTGCTAAACACAGCACCAAGAAGTTCCCTTCCATACCAAATTCTCTGTCTGCTAAGAGTTCAAAACATTTCTTTGAACTATTGAATATCTGTAACATCATTCATTTAGGTTCAACAAGGCCAAGTGCTGGGCCCTGCACTTTGGCCACAATCACCTCATGCAGCGCTATAGGCTTGGGGCTGAGTGGCTGGATGACTGTGAAGAGGAAAGGGACCTGGGGGTGTTGGTCGATGCTTGACTGAACATGAGCTGACAGTGTGCCCAGGTGGCCAAGAAGGCCAACAGCATCCTGGCCCGTATAAGAAATAGTGTGGCCAGCAGGAACAGAGAACAATTTTCTACATCACAATTGTTACTGAACGCTTTTCATCTAATCAAGTTTACTGAAATCAACACTGACATGTAATCAGTCCCAGCCAGTTACAGTAATTGGCAAAAACAGATATATATAAAAAATATCTCTGTCCTACAAATCTAGCATCCCTAGAACATCTTACACACTTTCAAGATTGAAACAGAAGAAATGTAGCAACCACCCTGCTTAATTTTCAAGTATTTGGTTATTTGTTTTCCATTAACAAATTTAAATTCCCTATCATCACAGTCAAGAGAGAATCTACCACAAAATGTTTGCACTCTAATTTTGCATGACGTGTAGAAAAGCAGATTTACAAGAGGTAGGCAACCAACTCAACACATTACATGAGTGTATTTAAAAGCTTTACTCTACTTATTCACTCAGAATGCCCATCAATAAGTTCAGTTACATAGATAATTCCTGCTAGACTTCATTACACTACCTTCCGGATTAGAAAGTACTAACTGAACAAATAATATGCCAGAGTCATGCAAAAAAACCCATTCTTTACTTAGCTGTGAAAAGGAAGTAAAAACTTAAGTAATTAGAGCATTAAAGGAAAACATGACAATTTTATTATTAATTAGTAACTTTTATAGCTCAAATTTAAAAATATTAAATCAGAAACAATTCAAATTCACAAAGAAAAATCTGGAACTATTTACATTTATAATTAAGAATATTTAAATTTTTGTCAGTATTTACTTACTCTTTGTACAAGTTCTTTCACACAGCCATATTTACAAACATATTTTTAAAACATACAAACAAACATATTTTATAGCATTTACAAATAATTTGAATATTATTTTTTCTTCAAAACTGAAGACTATTCCATTGAGTTGACAAACATTTGGTTTCATCATATGATACCGAACAGTTCCTTATTCTGTGGGATGGAAAGAGTCATTGTCCAATTGTCTAAAAAACAACTGGTACCTTGAATTAACATATTAAAAGCCATATGGCTTTAAATATCACCCAAACAATCAACTCACAAATACAAATTAAAAAAGATGTCCTTCCAATTTTTCCTTAAAAAAAATCCTCCCCCCCAGAAAAACCAGAACAAAACCAACCATTTCATTTCCATTGAAGTCAAGCACAAATTCATCTGTAAGGTGGGATGGAGGGACTTTTCTAGACAATCTGCTGTTTTAATTGATGTTTATTTCTATTGTGGTCAAAAATGATTTTGAGCAAACAATATTTTGGAGATTTACGGGAATCAAATGAGATCTTAGATGGGGAAGAATAACTTTTCCTGATAATAAGAACTTTTTTCAGGAAAAAGGAAGTCCAAAGTCGTTTTGTACTGAAAGTTACTGATTCAACCCAACCAGCCGTATCAAGTAACAAGCTTTTATCTCACAAATTAACAAAAAATCCAACTGCTTGCTAGTTTTTGGTTGTGTTAGGAAAATAAATACAAGTTTTAGCATTCACAAAACAAGAAGCCATCTCATTTGAATACCATTCTTTAGAGCTCCTGCACAGATTGTTCCACAGGTTGTTCTTCTACAGACTGCATCGCTTCCTGAACATAAACAATGAATTCTGAAGCCTCTCCACCCTGCGTGTAGACAGTCACTGTCTCAATTCCCTCCACTTCATCTGATGAGACTACCAGGTGATGCTGTTCAGACAGCTCCACTGAGGCCTGCTGCAGAGTCTCCTGAATCATCAATGTGTGATTGGTTGATTGCTCCTCTTCTTTTACCTAGGAAGAAATTGAAGTGTTAGCACAAGTTTCACTTTTCCAATAAATAACCACTATTGCGATGATTAATGCAAATCTGAAACAGACATAAGAAACTTTTGAAAGAAAATTTCAGTTTTACACAAAATTCATAACGATTACTTTTAATAGGTGTTCAGACACACAAAATACTGAGAGCAGTAATCCATTATTTCAGTTACATGCATGAAGAACTACGAAGTTACAGGAACGTAGGTCTCTTGAAACAGCTTTAATCTCTCACCATAATTAACTGAAAACTGCTATTATTTAAATAAACCAAAAGTCAAACAGCTCCTCCAGTATTAACGATATGAGAATCCATCCAAAACCACATTAAAGACATCCACATTTATAACAGAATAATCACAGAATGGCTTGGGTTGAAATCCTTAATAATCATCTTAAAACATCATCTGGATCCAACTCCCCTGCTGTGGGCAGGCAGTGTTGCCACCCAATAGACCACAGATCAATTCTCAGTTTTTTACCCAACAGATTGTTGATCATTGTAAGCTATAACAACAGTCACTGTAACCACAACATAATGGAGTAATTTATTAGAAAACTGTGAAATTTAAGTTTAGCTGAAATGCACCCCTAACACCTGCATGTGAGGTACTAATTTTTACATTACTGAAAGAATACTGAGAGAAGCAACTGAAAATTGCTTTTAATAAGCATTTTACTTTTTGTCAAAAAAGAAAGATGTGCAGCAGCTTTTGGTATCAAATTAAGAACTCAACTATTTGTAAATTATACTGAGACTACAGTACACAGCAGAATTCAAGATTGAAACTTAGCTCTTCACTGGATCCATACAACCTGTCAATGCATAATGTTCCAGACCAGTAACAACACATTAGAAGACTAAGTTAGGAGGAGGAAACTGATTCTAACAAATACTAATTATAATATTCTTTTGGGGACAGAATGGGATAGCAATTTTTACATGCACAAGATACATACAAAGGCATCTGTTAGGTGTTTTCAGCATAATACCACTCCCCTTCTTCATTGAAGAGGGCTGGCTTACTTGCTGGAGCATAAATACCAACCCACTTGCATCTGCAACATGCAGTTAATTAGCTGTTCTCTTTTTTTCCTATTTGGAAAATGGGTAGTTTTTGCTAAGGCCTAGTTCTTTTTCATTTAGGCTTAGAAAATGCTTTATGAAATGAACTTCCAGAGATAAATGATGTTTATTTGTCACTGCAAGAAAGTAGCTGACTGAATCTCTAGAAGCAATCTCTACAGAAATACTTTCTTCACATCATCGAATGGATCTATAAATCACCAACTTACCTATAAATCACGAACAAAATATATATTTATCACCAACAACAGAGCACGAACACAGACCCGTGGTTCACCTACATACCTTTGCAGAAAGCAAAACTTGATGGCATATCCAACAATCACAGAAAGGGTAATATGAAGAGAACACGGGATCAATAAATTATCAGTTTACTAGATTTCAGTGTGACCCTTGTACCTCAGAGCAGCGCATGCTGTGCTCCTGGCTGCACTGAAGTCACAAGAGGTTTTAAAAGATAAGTATGACAGATTCCTCTCTTTGCGGAGTCCACTAAATTACATACACACAGATCTGTAACAGGCTTTTTTTTTTTTTTTTCAATCAGAAACTGATACAAAAGTTCTCCTCTCCCCCTTTTTACTACATTGATTTCTAAGCAGTATTGTTAGAGCAATGGAGTCCAAGAAAGAAGTTCAGTATCACTGCTTAGGAGAAGAGTGGGAACAGGGGAAGAGTGTTCAAGCATGTGCCAGACTCCCTAGAGACTGTCAAGGAGAAATTCTGTATGTTCTTTTATTTATTTATTTTACACTTCACTAAGCAACCATTCCCATTTTTGCATACTGACTGTTTTGTGGGGTTTTGTTTTTTTCTTCCATGTTTTAAGTATCTGATAGATCAGGAAGATTTCAGACACACACAGACCCCCGTAGGATTTCATATCACATTGAGCTTTCACTCAATTCATCGAGCTTTACAAAGCTCTTTCTCAAAGAATAACAAGTATGTTCAGGTGTTAAATTATTCAGAGGTCCAAGAGTCAGTACGTTTGTGGTACAATGATGAAACATAAGTGGATCTTAACTGGTAAAAGATCAAACGTAAAGAGAACCTTAGCAGTGCCATTTACCTTACCTCAACAGCACAATCACAGCTTCTAATGCTGACTCTGGCTTTGTTGCACAGCATTCAGATTATAGGGATAAAGCTAGGGGATAAGGGTAAAGCCCAGTCCATCTTCGGCATCTTTTACCAAGCATACCTGAACAAACTAAACGACTAAAAGCAACATAACACTTTTCTTCTAATATTCCTATAAGCCTTTTTCAACACAAACAACGACTCCAACTGCTGCATAATCACTAAGAATTTCTTGAATTCAGACAGCACTCCTTTTTTTGTAACTGTTTCACTCTCTTTCCTGAGGCTACCTGCTCCAGTGGTGGCTCCTGCTTGAAACGGAAGGCTCCACACAACATCTACTAAAGAAGATCAGAACAGGAGGACAGAAGTCTAATCACCAGTGGAGTTGGATAGGAAGCTGCAGTTAAAAATGTCAAGACAATTAAAATCTCACATCTTGTTCTTAAGTCAGCTCACAGATAAAGTCCTTGATGCTACAGATCTTCACACATGTACAGAACGAGGTGTCTAAAAGTTGGCTTTTTAATTATGTAATGCACAGTAACTTCTCTGGTATTAGTGCATGATACATAATCCTCTGACAACACGCCTCGGGCCAGAAAAATTACACTACTTTGCTAAGAGCTGCAAGGATGCACAACACAGTCTGAAAAAGATCTTGTATGGTCTCACTTTAGTCACTTAAATCAGAATCCATAAATAATTTTAAAAATAGTTCTGAGAGTGTACATAAATAATGAACAAAGGAAGACAAACAAAGCACAGTTGACACGAAAATGAGATGAAACCAGAATCTCATTCAATTAAATAACAAGAATCTAATACTTGTTCAGTTTTATATGCTTTTGAAATTAAAATGGCCAATAAAGAAAGTTCATTTAACTTCCCTGTCTGCCTTTATCAATGTGGATTTATGCCCTTGTCAAGCAAGGTAAAGAAGACTAATGTGCTTATTTCTGGCTTTTCTAGCTTCCAGTATCTTTTTTGGACAGTTATCTGTAATCCTTTTAGTTTGACAAATTACCACTTCATTTTGGACATTTACATTTCAAATCAGTCCAATGTTTACATGCTTCTGCTTGGTTCCTGTTAGATTGTTCCACCGGGAATAATCTCAAAACGTTAATTTACATCCCTCAAACTGATGAAACAGTGGGACAGTTGCCATGAGACTGAATGAAGTTACTACACTCAGTTCCTTTTGGTGGCAAATGAGATCTTTTGAAGAGTAGCATCCATGACCTCTTTTCTGTTCAAGAGCCAGCTGAAAAGCATCTGCCTGCATATACTTTGCTAGAGAATGCCAGCAAGAATCTGAAGCCACACACAGCTGGTATACTAAACCAATTTAGTACCTGCATAAATATTCTTGACTGGCTTAGAGTGTTTCCTCACAGAAATTGATGGGTCCTCAGCCCCCACGCCTATACAAGAAGACCAAGATTTCTAAATTATCTCAAGATCTAAATGCAAATAGCCAAGCACTATCTAAATGACAAAAAATGGATACATTTAGAGGAACTTCTTCCTGTAAAACAAAACAAGTAATTTATATTTTGAGATATATTAACTCAAGCCATTAATATGCCAAAATATACTTTTTCATTTCCATAAAAAAGGAGAAAAAATAGAAATACATAAACTGCCAAGGCTGCTTTCTTATTCTATAGCTCATAGAAATAATGAGTATCTACATTTTTCATTGCAGTCAACACGAATTCCAGATTCACATGCTCAAAACAACCTTGCTGGGTTTGATTCACAATCCTCGGCATAATCTGTGCCTTGATTTTACCACAACGAAGAAGAGTTAAACCGATACTGCAGGAATTCAGAATCTTACACTAGGTTACAGAAGACTGTATTTATATTTTAGGAAACCACAGTAAGTAAATGTACATGTTATCAACTGAAAAGCTGAAAACAGTGATTAGAAGCATTCTAGATCATAGAGGGCACCTGGATACGTGACGTCCCAGCTTACGTCACTGCCTGCTGGACTACCTCTGCCATTTTGTTTGGGGCCATTGGAATTATCAGAACTCTCTCTGTTCTAGTTTACACACAGACATATTGTATGAAAAACACACAGATGCAGAGAAAAACGGTTTAATTTTATCACATGAATCTCAATCAATGAATCTCAACAATCTGGCGAACAATCATTTCAGAATAATAGGAAAAATCAATATGCAAGACTGAAGTTGCATAAAATTAAAAATGCAAAGTGGCAAATAAATCTTCATACTGGTGAAGTACATTTTTAAGAAGCTTTATCCTTTGGCTGGTCAAATAAATCCTGACTAAGAGACTGTGATTGGCAACATCTCTTGTCTGGCAGAATGTTTTATCATCAGATTTTCCTCTGAAGAAGTAAGGCAACAACGCCCCAATTTCAAGAGATCTGAAAGAGGGCACTGATGTTGATAAAAAATGTTACCTATATGTTATGCAGATGACAACAACTTCACCGAAACTAAGAAAATGGGGACCCAAAGTGCCTCAAATAAAACTTTCATTTGCTGGCATCCCTGAGTTAAAGAACAAACTGTTCCGTGTGCTGAAGGAAGATCAGTCTTGATAATCAGCACATATATAGCCCTGTGAATTAACAAATTTTCAGGATGAACAGTGTGCCCAGGATCAAGTAGGTACAAATCAGAGCCAGATTAAAATATGAGTGTTCCTGAGGTGCAACATGCAGTAACGGTTAACATGACAGCCACAGTAATATTATTAGATGCTTACTTTTGAAGATGTGTTATGCCATAAAATTCTGTTCTGTGATCATCTGCAAGCTGATATGTAATCCTTGCTACGCATTACTTCTGCTGTCATGTTGAAAAAAGCGGCTGTTGCCATGGTAGGATTTTACCAGAGCCTAAAGAGATCACAGACTGAAATGATGAAAGGAACTAAAATGAAGTGTGAAATGCACAAAAAACCAGTGTTTTCCTAAGCTTGACAAAAATCTGTCTGGTTAGCAAACAATTCATACACTTGCTCTTGAGATCAAGGTATTTAGAAGTCCAGGCTGAAAACGTGTCACTGTGCTTTTCAGGAACAGAGCTGAATTCCAAGCTGCAGAGGTACTAAGATCACTCTTGTCTGTGTTTTTGAATGGGAGAAAAAGAGAAAGTGAGCCAACAGCTGCTCTTCGTTGTTAGCATTAGTATAGTGCTTTGGACCAGGATCTGAACTCTATCAGGTATTCTAAGTGCAAAAAGTATTTCACATACAAAGGTCTTATAATTTCATCATAAAACATGAAACAGTAAGCAGACAAAGGAGTTGAGCAAGCACAATACCCTCAGACTGGACATTAGGAAAAACTTCTCTTTAAGAGTGGTCAGGCACTGGAACAGGCTGCCCAAGGAGGTGGTGGAGTCACCAACCCTGAAGGTGTTCAAGAAATGTGTAGATGTGACACTAAAGAGTGCCACTTACTGGGAAATACTGGTGATAGATGGACAGTTGGACTGGATGATCTTGGAGGTCTTTTCCAACCCTGGTGATTCTATGATTCTACCTTCATGTAACAGCAGCACTGTCAACACCGACAGCCTAATCACAGATAACTGGTGGTGTCTTACTTTTGAAGACATGAAATACGAATTACTCTTCATCAGAAATCCATGTAACTAAGGACAGCCATAGAATTGCAATGGTTGGAAGTGACCTCTGCAAGTCATCCAGCCCAACCACCCTGCAGGTTCCATGCAGTATGCTGCAAAGGAAAGCATCCAGGTATGTTTAGAACCTCTCTAGAGAAGGAGACTCTACAACCTCTCTGCACAGCCTGTTCCAGTGCTCTGTGAAAGCTCTCCAAGTAAAGAAGTTCTTTGTCATGTCCATAATGTTATGGAGAACTAGGAATTAAGGGAAAGTACAGGGATTTGAAGAGGCGAACAATACTTTGGGAATAGGTTAGTTGTATTTTGGAAGGGGGAGTGATTTGGTTTTGTTAGAGAGAACAAAGAGTGCTGCTCTGCTCTAGCAGTTTTCTGTGTACAAGGCAGGCAGGATTTGCTCTGAACAAAAAGGGATTTCAGTAACTTGCTCATACAGGAAAAATAATACTGAGGACAAGATTTAAAGCTTTATATAATCATCTACTGATGAGTTTCTCATATCGGGACAACAAGTTCTGTGCTAGTAAAAATACTCAAAACATATTTCAGGTCTAAAGACAAGCAAATTAACAACACATTTGTTCACTAATATCTACATAAAAACAGGAGATATTGCTAACATAGTAAGCACAGATAACATGCAACCAGACTTAACTGAGTAGTGATCTGTAAGTTTGACTGAAACTAGAAATCCAAAAATCTACTGCTCTGCTCATTAAATCGAGGCAAAAAATATGAGATATAGAATTCTACATAGTTTCTACCATTGGTTTCAAAGAGATTTTATAAAAATAATACACTCTGCCTTTACACAAAATAAATGTATTGAAACAGAATGTGTCTGGCTACCACAACTCCTAATGACCACTGGAAATGGAAGAGCAACATCTATAACAGGTATGAACTGTGAAACCAACAAAATGTACCTTGAATTTTATCACCACAGAGAATCATTTACAGACAGGACACGATGACAGACTGTTTTTCTGCTAAAAGAAATGATGTGAGTGTGCATTTGTGAGGGAAGCATTTCTTCACAAGAAGCACGGTATTTATATCAAACAAATGCTTAACACAGAACAATCTTCTCCTCCAGAATTAGTTGGCATCCTTGTTTGATGTATCAGCTAACTGAAATATGTCGTCATACTTCAAGGCAGTCTGTACTTGAACGGTTTTGAAAACACATCTGCAGACACTGCTAATCAAGTATGGCTGTGATACAGTCATGATTGCTCATCCTCTAATCCTGGCTCTATATTCAACGTGTGAGCTAAAAATACAATCCACCTATGTAAATTATGGACTGAACAGACTCTGCTAGCAAAATAAACAAAAACACAAACATATTAGTTTCCACCCTATAGCATAAGAGTGAGATGACATCTGTTATGAGTCACAGAGAGTTAAATCCACAGAAAGGAAAATGACTGTTTTACCGTACCAGACACTCCTTGCTATGTTCTGTTTCTGCAGAAATGCCCAATTTCTTGTCCATCTTTACCATTCACTGTGGATATTTCTTATTTTGTTAAAGCATTTATTAGTCTCTTTCCTTTTTTTTTTCTTTCTTTTTTTTTTTTTTTTTTAATTTAAAAAAAGCTTTTTCTTCAGGTAGTGCAGGACATCTCAAACGATATGCCATAAATATCATCACTATCTGTAGTGATCCAGACTTGATCACCAGTAACTGAAATAGATTCAATCTGACAAGGCTGTTCTTTTCATGTCATGCTGCGATCAAAGCCTTGCTGTGGATTTTTGCCAGTTTCAGAATATAATGGTAGAACACAATGGATTCTGGTTTTCTTTCAGGCATCTGGTATACATTACCTTCCGCATCAGCTGCATGTTCTCATAGCACAACATGACAGAGTTTCTTCCAAATCATAACACCAAAAAGGGTTAATCTTGATAATAATTTAATATACTGGCTCTCAGGAAAGAATGAGCTGAAGCCATTTAAAGTTCTAGACAGAACCTTTGAAAAGACTCACATCCATAGCACTATCAGAGCTAACATCAACTTCCATTTCCCAATCATAACCCAAGCTAGATAGGACTTATTTACAGGTTTTTTTTTAGTTTAAAGTCATATTATGAATAATGATTCAGCATGGGATTCATTTTTGTTATGCTATGAAATGATTTTCTCTTATAAAATCATTCCTATGAACAACAAATACAAAGTTTCCATAGTCAAAATTGATTTTTTTTTTTCTTCTCAGCACTCAATACGTGAGGTGGGAGCTCTGAATAGAAAATCTGATCTTGAATACAGCTGCATTATAATTCATACTCATGGTTTATTATCTAAGCAATATGAACACATAAAACTCAGAGAAATAATGTAATAGAACACTGTAAACTCCACAACCTTTCTGCTTGTGAATTAATACAAAATAATTTAAAAAGAAGATACCAGACAAAGCTAGGTATATATGTGACGTGTAGCAGTGTACTGAGAAGGACTTAAACAAAGCTTGTTTCTTCAGGCAAAAGCCTTGCATTAACATGAAACAGAGAAGACATCTGAACACGCAGTTTGGGGAAGTACTAAGGGATGACAATGGCTGCTTTATCAATGGGTACTACCTGGATTCACACAATTTTAGGGACGAAGTGTCAATGGCACATTTATAAGTGAAAATAAAGAGGAATACAGATGTTGCAGAAAGTTCCAGGGAGGAAAAGGAAAAAAAAACAATATATAAAGATATGTAAAGCAATATTGTAGTGTAATGTTCACAGAAGAAAAAAGACACAAAAATGTTTAAAATGTCCTACTAATTTAGCTTTTAGAAGAAGTTTCTAGGTGCATACATCAAAATATGAATGGAATTTGCTAGGCAAGCCAAAAATGAGAGACGACAGTGAGAACTGATGAAAAAACTGGGTTATGCATGCTCTTCATAAAAAAAAAAGAAACATAACAGCATTAAAACCAGAACAATAAATGCTGTTAAGGAAAAAAACACAACAAAACTGAGCTGCTAAGCAAGGACCTGGAGAGGCCACTGAAGAACAAGAATGGAAATTCAGTGACAGATGATGCTGATATATTGCTGACACCCTGAATGAATTTTTTGTCTCACAATTCAGAAGAGAAGCTGAAGGTCACAGAATAGAGTGCTGAATAAATTTTCCAGCGGAGAAGTGAAATGCAAACATGTCTTATGATCACCTCAAGGTTAACAATTAGGAACTCAGCATAATTAAAACCTGACAAAGTAGCAGGTACAAATGAGTGATATCCCACAGAAAGCAATGCAGTATTAAAGAAAAAAAAAAGAAAAGCTGTCACTTCCAAATAGGAGAGGATTACAATCATGTTAATAACATTTAAAGACTTCCCCGCATGCTAAAGTGGGTGTGGCAGTAATTCTGAAGCCATTCTCTGCTGGAGAGCTGAAAACAATAAATAGAGCAGTGTCATGGGCTAAACAGATTTAATAAAGCATCAGAAGTATAACATTAAAATAGGAAAAAAAAAAAAAAAATCATTAAAAAGCCAAACAGCTCTACAGATCTCCTTTGATCCTTACTCTAATTCCACAGAGCCCACCCAAAGCAAATAGGAAGCCAATCCAAGATAACAGAAAAATTCAACGTAAGCAGGGATAGCACAAGATCATTCAGCATGAGAAGTACTACAATTCTACATTTTGTTTCTCTGTAACTTCAAAATCAAGGGAAAAAGGCATTTGATCAACAGTGCTCTAACAGCAGGAACAGAAAAGAAAAGCAGTGAAGAGTCTGTGCTCTGAGATTTCAATATTTGATGTAGGAGTGAGTTGAGTTTACACCACTTTGACATTAGACCACTGGAAGTTCTTGATATATATAGAGCAAGGGAAAAGCAGTGATCAGTTCTTAACAGCTTGTAAACTCAAATGCTAGAACTATGGATTAAAAAGTGACAGACAGAATTAATTTGCAATATGAACACTTACAAAATGCTATCAGCAAATTCAGATGCTCTGACTAAAAAGAGGATAGAGTTTAAGATGAATGAGAAATTGATCAGATTCAATACTTGGAAGAGCCACCGAATGTTTTAAATTATGAATTTTCATAGAATCATAGAATCTTTCAGTTTGAAGGGACTGTTAAAGGTCATCTAGTACAACTCCTCTGCACTGAACAGGGACACCTACAGCTAGATCAGGTTGTTCAGAGCCCCATTCAGGCAGACCTTGAATGTCTCCTGGGACGGGGCATTATCCCGTATGCTGTATTTTCTCACTCTCACGTTTCTATATATACTTACCCACTCATATTTTATGTATTTATAGTGATGGCTATGTATTTAAAATAAATACATGTGTGTATTTATGTATAAACATGTGCATATAAACTCGGGCTGAGATGGAACTAGGCTGTTTAGTCTGGGGAAAAGGAGGCTGAGGGGAGACCTTATTGCTCTCTTATTTGCTTTAGGACAAATACTGTATGTGTCTTACAAAGTCATTCACAATTTAGGCCTTACAGAACAACATTGATTTCACAAGAAATATACCAAAATAAAACATAGCTGTTCTGAAGAAGAGCTCTTACCTGCTTTACTACTGTCACAGTTCCAGGTGCCATGGTAACTACAGAAGCAACTGCAGTGGCATCATGGGTTTCTGATCCCAACTCTATGATTTGCTGCAGAATGTTTACAGCTGTTGGATCAAGTCTTTCACCTTATCAGAAAGACAATAAGCATAAGGTCATTACAGTAAGTCAGGTCTAAGGGTATGTGAATCTAACTGCCAGAGACACTTTCCCCTCATGCTTTAGCCTTGATACATAGTGTGTCTGTAAATTCAAACAGCTCACTAACATGACACTTTAATAACAGATCTATGAGATGAAAGTATTCACAAAAACAAATTTGCCTGAGGAATGTGTGCATCAGCAAGTGAAACCACACTGCTCATTTTTATGACTATTTTCAAGATATCAAAAAGAATACATTGAATAAAACAATGGATACAACTAACAGCAGTAACTGTAAATTAGGCAGCTGCGAGCCTACACAAATCCAAATCTGTATTTGCCAGACATTCATAATAAACAGAATCTGAAATACCTATAACAAAGACAGCTGTTTGGTATATTAGATACCCGTGTTTATCATCTGTCTGACTGTCTGCAACACCTCTCAACCTAAAACACATTATCACTAATGTTCTGAAGTGAAAAAGGTAATTTCTTGAGAGAAACAATGCCTATTATATTATGTGTATGGGATAAGAACGTAAGTTCGTCACATTTCCAAATTATCTTTATCTGTGCAATTCTACCAAAGGAAAGGCAAGTTTACAAAAATAAATGAATAAATAAATAAATATTCATTTCTCTGTAAATGTGAAAAGGAAAGACTCAGCTACTGAAGAATGTTTAGTGATGTGCAGGAACAGGAATCCCTGTCCTGTGGTCTGCATGCTCATACAATTAGTAGTAACACGACAGACGTCAGTAAGGGAGGAAAACTCTCAAGGTCATGATAAAGCTGCTTTAATTTGCTGAAATCACTGCTGGAGTAAGGAAAGAGGCGCAAAGGAATCAGTCAGTGGAATAAAGCTCATGTCTTAACCCCCAACCTTTACAAACTGATACTGTGGTGGGAATGTAGCTCAAATCATTTAATTTCAAAGTAAGTAGTCACATTTTGTTATCCAAATGAAATACAGTTTTATCTGAGAACTGAAAAATGTTTTCTTTATTTTTTTTTTCCTATATAACTGCCTTCAGTTACATAACTGGTATAAACTGCTAGGTTTTCTACCTAGAGGGAATATGTCAGAAAACTTGGATGATTAAAGCAAATTGTTCTACTTTTGAATTTACTGCTTCATGCTTAAAATCAAAACTGTTATATACAGCATATTCCACGATCATGCTTACTTTAATTTAAATACATTATAGCTTAAGAAATTTTCTCAAGATATTTTTACTCATTCTGAATTCCCACTTATTAAAGTAAAATAATATACATAAAGTGCTGGTTGCATGTGACATGCTTGGAGATGCCAAAAAATAAATGGGAGCTTGTGAAACTTATGTGTATTATGAACCATACAGTTCACAGCAATGGTAAAATGCTCTCTTCTGTCAGCCACTACATTTACTTGCACACACACATTTCAGAATATATAAGCACTGATTCTAGTCTCTGTTTTAATACTCTCTTAGACCTGAGAGTTTCTTCTTACAGTTGTTACTGTTCCTGACTTATCAACCTAATCTAATTCCTCTTCTTCTTATCCAATGTGATTCTGAATATTTCATTCTACTCTCTGTACCATCAGAATTAAGTTTGGCTGTGCTGTTTCAGGAATATGGTAAGTTCAGTATTCCACTGTGTCAGTTCTGCAGGATGGTTGATTTAAGCGGGAAGTAAAATGACAGCTAAGAACTGCCATTTGATACACACCATCTGCTTTGCCAAGGCAGCTGCGTTCACAGTATATTGAATAATACAGGCATGCAATTCCACATATCGAATAATAAAATGCAAAGTAGAGCGTGGTAAGTATTAGTGACTTAAGGATACAGACATTCATTAAAAATGGTCACTACTCTCCAAGACAAAATATAAACTCAAAAGAAGTTCCGGACAACAAATTTCAGCATTTTTAATTGTTTCACAGGGACTGTATATTGCCCAGTATACTGAAAAGAATTAGATTTTTATTAACACATATTTGGTGTTCCAACACCCAGAAAAGTAACTTACCATTTTCAGAAGTGTATCTAAGGTTCTGTAATGCAGCTACAGCAGCCTGAGTACCCTGATCGTCTTCTCCAGCCTCTGTGATATGGAGATACTGTGTAGATGCTTCTTCAGAAACTTCAGCAGTTAACTTGAAAACAAAACCCAGCCAATGCATGGATAATCTTCCTCTTATTTAAGCAAATTAGAGAACAATCCGAGTTATATGTTTAAAATAATGTGTTTTGGACAATAAACAAGAGTTAAAGAAATTATCCTTCCCACAACTATGATTTTCAAATGAGGCTGTTAGCAGCCTCTGACTTGGCTTCCTAGATCTAAGTTATATTTTTGCGTTGATCCTAAACATAGATGCTGTGACTCCTATATACTTTGGACACAAGACGAAATAGTAGAAGACTTACTCTTTATAACAGTATCACGTTTAGCTGATTAACATATAAATTCAGTCTTCTGTATTTTAACATTGTCTGGACCAAATAATAAGCTTATTTCATTAATTCAATATAACCTCACAGCTTTGGGCACCTTCAAGTTAACATCAGTGAATATTTTGTATGCTTTTTAGTTTCACATACTTTTGCTAAAACTTTCATTCTTTTCGCAGCAGAGGTCTAGAGCACTCTCTATAACCACTTAATGTGTTATTAATCCAGTTTCTAGTCATGAAAGCAGTCAATATTAACAGTCACAGGAGTGTGCGTGTTGAAAATGGTGATGAGAGATCATGTGACCTCCTGTTCTTATATAAAGAGGAGAACGCACCTTTGAATGCTTGTTACCCTTAACTTTCTCTCCATAACTTTCTAAAATCCTGGGGCCAAATCCATGGAAAATTTGTTTTACCTCCCACTTTGCTTCCCCGTCATGTTCCACAAGCTTCATTCCATGCTTGTTCTTAAGATGTCTATTGAATTCCCATTTTGTACCGTATACAAAGCTGCAAACAGGACACTTAATAGCACCTGCAAGGAGACAAAAATAAATTTTTTCAGTTATTTTTCTATTAAGTATTTTTCAAGGAAGTAAACACCCACTTCATTTCACCTTATCTCTGCTAAGATTTAAAACTTAATTTATAAATCTTTGCTTTGGTAATGTAATAATATGAAAAAAAATGGGGAAAAAAAACAACCTCACAAAGTAGGTGAACTCTTACAATGCTTAAATGACAATTCTGGATGACAGTAACAGGAGGAGTCTGGAACAACTCATGTACCTGGAAAGGTATAGCAATCTTGCTTCCCCACCTTCATGCTTCCCTATGATGGATGAAAAGTTGAAGGAATGCTGTTTCCATCTCTCTTTGCTTCTACATCCCTCCCACAGCTACCAAGAACAGGAACATACAGCTACCTGTATTAGCTTGAGATTGCACTTCATTTCTGTATTTAAGTCCAAGTGAAAAATAGTGGTTTCAAGCCTGTTGAGCTCAATGTCAAAAGAGAGAGCTAGAATGTAACTGAGGGAACTTAAACTGCAAAGTAACACTTAGAGGGCAAGAGCCTGAGCTCAGTCATGATTCTGGTTGAAACACAAGCTTAACAGCACTAAGAGACCATTTGTAGTTTCCAAGTGACATTTCTTTGAAGTACAAGGGTATCTGAGACTCATATTCTGCTGTAGGCCCAGCACAAACTAAGACCAAAATGTGCATTAAATAATTCTAAATAAACAGAATATATTCAATATATAAATACTCTTTTATTTCACAATAAATACTCTTTTATGTCAAATCGTAGAGTTCTTTAGAGACTTTAATGCTTGCTCCAATGCACACCGTTGTAGCTTCCAATATAAATTGGATGTATATTAAAAAAAATCTACAGGAATGAGCTCTGTCAAGTTTTAGGTTTAAATATTGGCTTCCTGTTGTACTATTAAGACACGGATTGTCTTTGAAGACACTTGTTCCAACTTAGTCAAGTTTGAAACAACATCTTATTAAAGCAGACCAGGAAGAGTTAATAGTTTTAGAGTTTCGGTGTTGATGTTAACATACATGGAAATGTAAAACAGGTTTCCTGTCTTCCTACAAAATAAAACATGGCAAGAATTTGGTACAGTGTTTACTGAGTAAACATTTTTTTACAGGTAAAAAAAAATACTGAATATGACGAAATCATGTGCAGCCAATTTCAGACTAAGAAGGTTTTACGTCTTTCTCTTATTAAATTCATTTGGTTAAATGTCAGATCCCTGTTGCTTGCAATTACGCAAATAAGTGTTGTTTTTTGTTGGGCTTTTGTTTGTTTGTTTGTTAGTTTCCCCATTGACTAAATCAGAGCAGAAATAATCTACATGTGATAATTTGTTCCATTAGGTGACCAGAACTCACTCTAACAAATCAAATTGCTTTAGGAGCTAAGCCACCAGATGGCAAATGATGTCTCTTATTCATCATGTTCAAATGCTTTAAACAGACTCTCATAAACTGACAATAAGCCAAGCTCTCACTGCACACAGCCTTTTAAGCATAAGGTGATTAGAAAAAGCATTCCATTTTATAGTCATGGAAATCTACCAAAATCACCCTACCAGGTGAAAATAAATTCTGTTTTGGTAAAACAGAATGCAACTACACTCAGTCACTACAGTTGACACATTATTTGTCTATGCTTTCCCACTCTGCTCTCAGTGTAGTGTAAATCCTCACCAAAATTCACTATTATAGCAGATGCTTAATATTCTGTCTTAGTACAAAACTGAAATGGTTTCTCTATTAGTGGGCTTAAAACTCTGCCGGTTACAAAAGCAAAATACCGTGGCTCTGATGAGGACAATGGCATTATCAGTTTGAGAAAAGGAAATTAATATTTAATTCCACACTAATCTGTATTATTAGGAAGATATATCATTGTGTAAGAGAAGCCTTTCCTTACACATTAGTTACAGAAACCACTGTAACAATACACCAGATTAATTAAAGCACAACTTTTGTTACTGAGACTTTGAATAAAGAATAACTATGAAAGCACAGAATTGATGATAGTTAAGTCTAGGTCAGTGAATTGATATAAAAGCTTCTGAAAATTAGATTTTGCACAATTCTCTTAAAAATTGGCAGCAGAAAGTCAGTAAATGACACAGCTTTTCTGCTTTTAACATCAAATTGATCTCTGCAAAAAAACAATGCACATAAGTATTATACAGGTCTAATATTTTTTCCCGATTATGGCACTGACGTGCTCTCCAAACAATTCACTTACCTGCTTAACACTTCCATAAGACAACTGTTATTGTCTGCTAAAGTGATGACAGTGGTGTAATAGACCATAAGGCCATAAATGGATCATCGTGAATGTACTGCACAAGTTGCTACATGAACAGAACTAGAAAAGCCATACTCCAGAGAGTGCCGAAATACATAAGCAAAACAATGCATGGCAGGAAAAAAAAACAGTAAAGAAAAAGTAGGCAATTTATAGAAAAAAAAACATGTGACATGTTCAGCACTAGAGAACAAATTAAACTAAAATAAAAAAAGAAAATGAAACTATTAAATGAGTTGGCAGGGTCTTCTAATATAAACTCAGAAGAGAAACCCTCCTGGCTGTTCCCAGCAATACATAATCCTGTTGCCTCTTCTATTCTCTGAGCACTTCTAGGAATCCAGAGTGGAATCCAGCAGTTTACATGCATGTAAGTATTTACCCATTAGGATGATAAATTTTCTCTTATATGAACATATGAATAATTTTCCAAAATACCTTTCAGGTCTATGGGTATGCTAAATTGAAGCCTGACAGAGACTAGCGAGGCAGCAAGTTGCAACCACTGGCCAAGGCTGCTCAGAAAGTCATACCTTGTCATGCTGCATCATACGTCCACACTGATCTGTTTGTGCTGTGACCCAAAGATCTTCTGATTCCAAAATTACGAAAAATTTATTAACTTAAACAGCACTCGTGTGCTGCAAATCTTAATTAACTGAGTCTCACAAATATATTAGTGCAATACCAACACGCTGGGGGGGAAGGGGGGGAAAGAAAAATAATCTTCATATAGTGTGACAAGAAATCTAGAATTATTCCATTTTTGAGTGCGCATGTAATACTACCCACAATGGGCTACACAGGAGGAAGTGAAGCTGGCAAAGGTGGTTGCGCATGGGAAAACTGCATCTACTAACACAGCTTTCTTCATGATAGTTCTGAGATGAGGCACAGCCTTAGTAGCTATTACACAAATCTGAAGTCCTATCACTGTTCCTACACCCTATAGAGCAACTGAACAACTGGGAAGGAAGAGAAAGAAGGTTGCAAAGTTAGGGAGAACAGCAAGTCTACCAGAAAAAACATAAAGGCTAATTCTTTTTAATCTCATTCCAAGATCTTAATTCTCTGACAATTCCTGCATTCTCAACACAGTAGTGAACAGAACGGGCAAGGTCAATCAGAAGTTTGATTCAATCACCCTTAGAAACCAATAACAAAGGACAGTGAAAGAACAGCCAGGCTGTTCGGAATTACCAGAAAGTAGTACTAATTTATAACATACTACCCAATATGATATAATACCAACATAAGGAATATATACCCTACAAAAGTTTCTTGTACATGTTTGTTTCAGCAAGATAAAATCAATTTCTATAAGGTGGAGGGAAGTTTACCTTGTTGGATAAGGGCTTCTGTGGCAGGCTCCCCAGAACCTACATTTACATACTCTTCATTAGGATGCTTTTTCTTGTAATGCCTCTTCAGGGAACCAGATATGTTGCAGGAATAACGGCAATGTGCACAACGGAAAGGCTAGGAGCAAAAAAGGAAATAGCTCTAAGCTATAAGGCTTAGATCCATAGAAAACAGGTTGAATTCTAGTTCAGGCATTTTCCAAGGAGACCTTCCAAAATTCAATACAAATTAAAGTCGCAACTAAATTTTACCTACAATTCTGTACTTGCAATTATATGCAAAAACAAGCAAGCAAGCAAACGAAAACGAACAACAATTATCAACATTCTAAAAACAGTACTTAATTTCACAGTTCAATAAACTACATATTTTCACAAATGCTGATTTCAGGTCTGACTGCACAGAGACTTTCTACAAGTGAATTACTCAGTTGCCCTGCACAAAGTAATTTTTGTCTGAAAACTGGGAGTAAGAGAGCTAAAATAACTGCAGCTTTTGAGTGAGACATGCAGCTGTTGAAGGAAGCTAAGTAGAACCAGGTCTGAAACAGAATGCAGACACTGACTGAACTCCTTTGGGGAAAGCCAAGTTCCTCAGAACAAGCAAAATGTTTCATGCGCAGCCACATCGACCAGACTCATCTATAGCTAGTCAGCAGAAAACAGCTGGCTCAGAAATTCTGATTAAGAAGCTGAATTTAAAGCAGGGAAACGTCTGCTGTCAGGGTCTGCTGATCAGAATATTGCCCTAACGTTGTTGCTCATGACCTTCCTTGAGGCTCCAAGCAATAGCAATAAGAAAAAAAAGCAGTGTTCAGATTCCTTTCAATTCAGAAGGTGCTGTAACATTCAACTATTCAAGTGTTTTCATAGGAATGCTTTCCTGTTCCACTGCAGGTACCACATTTCTTTCAAGAAAATAATTCATGCAGATTGCTTAATTCTTGTATCCATTTAAATACACTTGCACGTACTGTGTGTTGTGTGCTTTATGAAATCAAGAATGGCAGCAGGGTGGGGAGAGGCAGTAAATATAAGTGCAGAAAAGCTTCAAAAATTGTTCATCCAAATCACCAGTATGAGATCACAACATATTCTGCTTGGTTCATCCAGGTTGCCAACATGAGGTCACACAGTATTTTCATGTTCATCTACTTACTGATGATTTTAATTAGTACTTTGGAAGTTTCAGAATAATCAACCTTTTACATTTGATTCAGTTATTTCAAACACGTCTAATGGTAACGAAAGTTCTGAACAATATGCAGTCTCATGCTATCTGGCATGTAATTACAATACTTCACACAATTCAGCTAAGTACAGAGAAGGAAATACAACAAGAAATCAAGCAAGCAAGCAAACAAAAAAACATCGGAAAATCTATCACTGGTAGAGAAATTTTCCGAAGACTTCTGCTGTTGTCCATTACTACTCAAAGTTCACCATCTTCAGCAAATTACATCAGCCCTAATGGAAAAAGGCTTTCCTGAACATTATGTTGATTCCTTTAAGCAAACTGTACTGTAACAGTGTAACAGCAGCAACTTTACTGCTCTACTACTCTCTACAGCACAAATTCATGGAGCTGATATTCAGAGAAAAACTGTTAAAATATCAAGTGACAATGTTTTTGACAACAAAGATTATCTGAATGCATCTTAAGACTGAACAGTACCAATATCTCAGTAAGTCTGTCTAAAAGAATGAATGCTAGAACTCAGCAATAGTAAAAAAGGAAATCAGCTTATCACTAATCATCATGTTCTTTTGCAGGTATAATACTTGTATGTATAGGGAAATAAATGAACAATACATCTGAACGGAACAATTTTATCAGAAACACTGTGAGCATGTTTAGTGCTCATGAGAATACACTAAATCACAGAATGGCCTGGATTGGAAGGGACCTCAAGGATCACGAAGTTCCAACCATCCCCCCACCAAAGGCATGGCCACCAATCTCCACATTTAATACTAGACGAGGCTGCCCAGGGCCCCATCCAACTTGGCCTCCAGGGACGGGGCATCCACAACCTCTCTGGGCAGCCTGTTCCAGCACCTCACTCTTATGGTAAAGAACTTCCCCCTGACATCCAACCAGAATCTTCCCTCCTTCAACTTAAAACCATTTCCCCTCGTCTTGCTGTTATCCACCCTTTCAAAGAGTTGACTCCCCTCCTGCTCAAAGGCTCTCTTAAGGTACTGGAAGGCTGCAATTAGGTCACTCCACAGCCTTCTTTTCTCCAGGCTAAACAAGCCCAAGCTCCCTCAGCCTGTCTGCACCAGGGAGATGCTCCAGCCCACTGATCATCCTTGTGGCCCTCCTCTGGACCCTCCCCAACAGCTCTTTGAAGTCTTTCTTGTACGTGAGGCAGACTTAGACACAGTACTCCAGATGGGCCTCGCAATGGCAAAGTAGAGAGGGACAAGTATCTCCCTGTCCCTGCTGACCACCCCTCTTCAGATGGAGTCCAGGATACCATTTGCTTTCTGAGCTGCAAGAGCACAGTGCTGGCTCATGTTAAGTTTAATCAGGACCTCCAGGTCCTTCTCTGCAGGGCTACTATCAAGGACCACTCTTTGCAGTCGGTACAGATGCCTGGGATTCCTCCAGCCCAAGTGCAAAACCTTGCACTTTTCTGTGTTGAACCTCATTAGATTCACCCAGGCCCACCTTTCAAGCCTGTTAAGGACCCAAGACAGATTCCTGGGGAACACAGCTTGTTACCAGCCTCCTCCTAGACAAAGAATCATTAATCACCACCAAAGGTCTGTGGCCTTTCAACCAATTTCTTATCCATTGAGTGGTCCACCCATCAAATCCACATCCCTCCAATTTGGAGATATAGATGTGGTGGGTGACCACATCAAAGGTCTTGCTCAAGTCCAGGTAAGTGACACTGGTCCCCTTCCCTTCGTCCACCAACGCCATCACTCCATCACAGAAGGATACCACAGTGCATGTTCACTAGAAATGTTTTTTTCAAAACAGGTTTTTAAAAGACACTTGACTGAAAATACACTAAATGTTAAGAAATAAACAAAACAAATTACAGATTTTTAAAGGTGCTTACAGTGAGAGTGGGGCTGGTCTCTTCTCACTAGTGACAAGTGACAGGACAAGGGGAAATGGCCTCAAGTTACACCAAGGTAAGTTTAGGTTGGACATTAGGACACACTTCCCTGCAGAAAGGGTAGTTAAACACTGGAATAGGCTCACCAGGGAGGTGGTTGAGTCACCGTCCCTGGATGTGTTTAAGAGCCGTTTGGATGTGATGCTCAGAGATACGATTTAGCAGAGTTTTGTTAGAGTTAGGGAACTATGGTTAGGCTGTGGTTGGACTTGATGATCTTTGAGGTCTTTTCCAACCTGAGTAATTCTATGATTCTATGAAATGACCTAAAAATGTACCAAAGTTATGTAACAGGATTACTTTAATAATGTGTCAAGCATAAGTAAATGGCACAAACAAACCAAAGTGCTCTTAGTAAGTTTTCCAGTTGTTTTATAGCAATACAGTAGTTTTTATTTTAATCTATTCCTCCCTTGTAGAATTTGGCTGATTCTAAGTAGATTTTAACCAACTTATTTTCCACTGCTTTTCAACTTCATTTATCATGACCAAAACAATTTTCTAACACTTAATTGGTTTTCTCTCGGTTATTCACATCTCTTCCAGGTTTTCCACATGTATTTTACTACTTTGTCACTTCACATATGCCCAACTTTCCAACTATGTCAGGAAAATGTAGCCCATTAAGTTCATTTGTTTCTTCAAATTCTATGCAGTACAGTTTTGGTTTTGTGCTTTTTTTTGTTTTTGTTTTTTTACCAGAATTATGTCTGAGCATTGGTGGATGTCCCAGCCCTGAGAACATTCAAGGTTAGGCTAGGCAGAGCTCTGACAAACCTGATCTAGCTATACGCGTTCCTATTTGTTGCAGGGGAGTTGGACCAGATGACCTTTAAAGGCCCCTTCCAACTCAAACAATTCTGATTCTAATTGCATTTCTTCTCATGTGCGGTTGAAGGAAATCTACGACCAGTCTCAGCTTATCCTAAATGAAATAAGCAAGTAAAAAAGTTCTAAACAGCAAGTGATTTAGAGACTAGAAAAGCAGCACAGCAGTAACTAGTCACCAAGAACTCATCTATCATTAAACAGATAAAGAAAAAACAAAACATAATCTATTTCAGTTTCTCCCACATCCAACATTTAAGTTGAACCATCAGATCTTGGTAATTTTTTTTTTTTAATTGGTTCTTGTATTTCTGAGCTTCAGGTTATTACCAGGAACACACTGTTCAAACAGAGGAAACAATGTCCAGCACACTAACAGGATTAACTTTGATTTCTGCAGCTCTGGAATTCATTTCTGTGAGCGTCCTGAGGTCCAGAATCAATCACCAGGGTTTTGTGACTCAAAAGCCATGTAGCTTGGAAATAGGATTGAATAAACTACTATTAGATTGTGTTACTACTGATGAGTTTGATATGCATGCAAAGAACTATCCCAGAGAGAGTTAGGTGTTACTAAGAGACAGTTAATGAACCTCTCTTAACAAATATTCCTGATTGACCTACTTCAGTGTTTTGAAGTTACCTTAATAATGCACTGAAGAGCCACAATTCAGTGCAAGCTTATAGAGGACTGGAAAGAGGCACTGGATCTATAATGCTAAAATGTGGACAGAAGTATCCATGTTTTAACTCATTATAAAGTACTCACTATGACTACTTTAATCTCACTAGCCATTTAAAAAGGAAAACAGTGTTTTTCCATTAAAAAATTGAAGAAAATATTTATTATTCATATAACCATAGAATGGCCTGGGTTGAAAAGGACCTCAAAGATCATCTAATTACAGTCCCTCTCCCATGGGCAGGGTCACTAGGCTGCCAGGAGTCACATCCAGCCTGGGATTTATCTTTTAGAAAAAGAATGTCTCACTAGATGATTTGCTTCATTTTTCTATATGGTCCTGTATTCCAAAACATTTAAATCATGAATCAAAAAGCTGTCATCCTTTTTGCTACATGGAGGAGCAACAAAAATCTATCCTTTATAGAAGCGAACTAATTTGTTAGATAATGAAAGCTGTTGCATATCAAAACAGTATGACATTGTCCATGATTAATATGTTCATTGCTAAGATAAGTATTACATTTAAATGAACATTTCATACACAAAAAATACCGATTTTTCTAGAAAAAAAAAAGGTATCGTTTCTGTTTCCTGAATACAGTATTTCACCATTCATAGCATCAAGATCACATTGAGAACCAACATGAAATTTGAGAATAAAACCATACTAGAGTTTACACATTTCTCAACACCTCATAGCAGCATTAACAATCTTCAAAACTCCCTCCAAAGTACATTTCAGACAAATGCTTTTTTTTTTTTTTTAAATCATCATTTTCATCAATTTTCTTTAAGTTTATGAACTCACATACAAACTTTCGCAGCAGATTAAGATGGGCAATGAGCAGTGATGTATAGGATGCATATCCCTACTTTAATAGGGAATTTTAAGATATATGTGAGATTAGTAATATCAAATCAGGCATAACGTTTACTCTTGTTTTATATTTTAAAACACGTATCATGGTCAAGAAAATAGCTCATGAACACAATAAATCCAACTCAGAAGTCTGAATATAAAGTGAAAATCCCCAAAATACTGAATTATTAAGATGCTGTAATGTTTTGTTTTGACCACAAAACAAAATGTGCTAGTTTTGAAACTGTTGCCTGAAGTTCCATGTATTTCTGAAAGTTATAACAATGACAACTTATGTTTTCTTACCTTGAAAGAGACATGTTGCTCCATATGACGTAGGAGTTGTGGCTTTTGAGCAGCTGTGTAGTCACACACTGTACATTTAAACTGCTTTCCTGAAACAGGTAGAAAATGGAATCAATGTTTTCTATTTAAATTCTAAAACTACTGGTAGCATTTCTTCATAATGATGATTTCCAAAGTTATAATAATGAACAATACTCAATTTACTACCTGTTATCTAAAATTTGGTTAAATAGACTGAAGAGCAGTAAGGAAAGGCTTGAGTGTCATCTTTAAACTACAGGTGTCAACTATCTGAGGTTCTCTTGGGATAGTCTTCTGGTGAAACAGAGAAAAAAATCACTCTAGCAGAGCCTGAATGGAAGAAGATAATTGAGAATTCACCACTACAGGCACCATTACTTTGCTATCCATAAAGCAGATTTGTACATCTTTAAAATACTGATGTGTGGTCATGGTCACGTGGGTTTACTCTACTTTTGTCTCCAGTACTGAGTTGTTAAGATTCAAATACATTTAAATTTTCTTGTTTTTCCCTGCATGCTTTCTTGATATATTTCTGGTACAGACCTATTATTTTTACCACAAGATTTCTTCAACATATTTTGCTCTACTCTTCCCATAATGACTCAAAGTATGTTAAAAAGATTTCTATGAAGGCTTAATCCAAGACACATGGAGAAATAAAATTGGTAACAGAATGAAATAGGATTAATATGGCAAATAACAGAGCCTTGTGTTCCCACCTTTCACTTTCGCTTACAGTTTTAAAAACAATGGTCATAGACTGCAGCAGAGAGCGTGATGCCTCCTTGCCTTGTTCATTATGAGTTTTTGCCTTTTCTCATCTAAATCTCTGCAGTAACCCTCAGAGTCACATACAGTCCTATGAGGCAAGAGAGAGCACATACTGGGATTAGCTCACACCTCCTGTGCAGTGTCAGGTGGCTGCCAATCAGAATTCTTTATTTTAAAAGGGACATGTTTCCTCAAAATGTATGGAGATAAAATAACTTTGGAACACCTAATCGGCAATGGGATATGAAAACAATTGGAGCATATTCGCACAAAATTTTGTTCGCACAGATACAAGGCTAAACAGTCAATGAAAGATTCGAGATGCGTTGTGTTTCTCAAGTACTTTGCAGATTGAAAGTCTGATTGTCAGTACAGTCATACAATTTATAGTGACTGCTCTGTGGGGAAAAAACAAACACCAAAAACCCTACAACATTAATTCAGTACAGAAGTGTTACGCAAAGAAAGGTGCTTCTTTATGTTCTGTAGAGAAGGCTAAAAGCTTATGTTGTATTCACAGTGTATTTTAAATTCTTTTTACATGCCATATTGAGTCATGCCTCAGTACTGCAAATACTAAACCAGAAAAGGCAGTAACAAAGCAGAAGAATAAGAAATGGAATTGCAGCTACTGAAGCTGATAGGTAGAACATTCAGTCTAAAAGTCAACATTTTTAACAGAGGGCATGACTAATGTCTAAGACAATTTACTCAAAAATCAGATAGATGCCCTGTCACATGAAGTCTTTAAATCAAGTCTGCTTAGATATAATACATCTAAAAAGATGTACTACACAATCCATCTGAAATATGATGTGGGATTATTAAATTATGGTCTGCATTCTGCAAGATATCAGACTCTGTGGTCGTAATGGCCTGTTTTTGGCCTTCAAAACATTACTCTAACAGGAATGAATTCTCTATGACATTTTCAAGAAACATCTGTTGCCACTTGTGGCTCCATTAAGAGGGAAGCTCTCAAATATATAACCATGCAGTACTTCCCTTTGTGCATCCTTTAGTTTAAAGAATTTTCTCTCCTGTATCTTTTTTTCATTTATGATATAAATACAAAATAGCTTGTCTCCATATTTTGTCTTGCTTTCAAACTCCCCTTCTCTATATATTTTGACCTTATTAGTCCTGCTATGCATTAAATGCAGAAAGGCTGCATTTCTCTATTAAATGCCCACGGTTGGCCAACTGTATCTGATAAAAGCAGTGTGAGGGCATGTTAAGGCTAGTCAAAAAGCAAAAGAAGTAATAGGAAGGTTGAATAAATATTGTCTTGAATAAATCAGGTTTCTTTAAATTCTGAATCTCACTCAAACAATTGCAAGTATTTTATAGCAAGTGTGAAAGCTTCCATAAAACAAACCTAAGAAAAAATCGTGTTACAATTTCTGATATCTGATTAACTAATGAAAAACAGCTTTTCTGATTTATTTCTAATCACAGTCAGTAATAAGCCTGGGCTGCAGAGTTGTTTTCTATCATATCACCCTTGAGTGGAATAAAACAGACAGAAAACTACTTTATATTCCACTGGCTAAATTGACCTTGCGGGGCTGATATTTGAACAAAAATTGCCTAGATTCATAAGTCAGGAAGACAAGACTCAAAGAGTATCTTTCAAATTCATTTGTTTGTGAAATAATTGAAAAACACTAGCTATATGCTAGTGAGAAGTTCTGAAGTGCTGTCAGTGTAGGAGAAGACGTTCAGCAAAAAGAAACCAGCAGCATCCAAGAGGTTTTGAGTCCCTTGACAAATCATACAGTACGTTCTTGATGACAAACGTTGTCTTTATTTTAACGATTGCTGGAAATATATGAAGTGTTAACTGAAGTGAGCTTTGTGAGGAGTAAGACTCTTTAGAGTCGCTCACTATCTACAGATAGTGAAATCTGTCACTCCAATGGCAGCATGCATTTTACCAAAGATAATGGGAATTTCCCAGAACACCATGTTTGTTTCATGGCCCATGCAGGAGACATTAATGGCACCATAGGAAGATGTTTTTTAAGCATCATATTCTGATTATATTCCAAATTTACTTTCAGTTCAAATACGACCTGCTCTCTCCCACTGCCAGGCATCAGGAAATGATTTGCTAAGAGAAATTAGTGATTTCTGCATATGTAATTTATACATATGTTCAGCACCTGTATGCTACTGATCAAGTTATTTGAAAACACTGGAAAGCACTTTTGGAATAAGGAATGATTTACTGAGTTGGCTACATTTCCTATAATATATATCACAGAATCCCAGAATTGTAGGGGTTGGAAGGGACCTCTAGAGATCATTGAGTCCAACCCCCCTGCCAAAGCAGGCTCCCTACACCACGTC
The DNA here is from genome assembly GCF_054131305.1 of Coturnix japonica. NCBI lineage: Eukaryota > Metazoa > Chordata > Aves > Galliformes > Phasianidae > Coturnix > Coturnix japonica. The sequence goes on along the minus strand of NC_140664.1, from coordinate 6,500,911 downwards.
ACACAGGTAGGTGTCCAGGCAGGTCTTGAATATCTCCAAAGAAGGAGACTCCACCACCTCCCATATCATACCAATATGAAAGGGAACATTCCTTCTGTTAGTGTCCCATACACTGAAAAGAGCAGAGACAAAAATAAGAGAGTATCATGTGTTTAGGTGCAAGGGCAATGCTGGTGAACAGGAAAAAAAAATTCAAGAAAAAATAATTTGAATGAAATAGCCAATAAAGAGAGGTACTGTGATCCACAAAGTTGCGTGAGTAACAAAGACCATGCTGCTTAGGACATCACAACTTATCATGCTTATTGTGATTTGAAAGCGACAGGGAAATAAAGTTGTGTCCCAAATAATAATAATAATAATAACAATTTGAGCCCCAAATTTTGAAAGAAATTAGAATATTTTTATCTTGATTCACATCTGTCATGTTTTCTATCACTATCACAGAAATTACTGAGTAAATATTCCTATGCATGTGCCTACTGGGAATACATACGCATGTGTCCCACTTAGGACACACTGGGGACATAGGTGTGCAGTAATTTGCTTTTACTGGGCTACCGGATTTGGCAACTCCTACAATATTCCCTCAGAAAAAAGCAGATAATTAAGTTATTATCTGCATTTTCTGTTGAGATCAGAAGTACTCTGACAGCATACAGAAGGAAGTGATCACAATACAAGTTCAGAAAATGCAAGTAGTCCAAGGACAACTGTCTTTCACAGAAGTTGACTTTGAAAAGTTTTTGAATTAGTACATAAACTCCAATGAGAAAAAGGTTGTTAATATAGTGCTATGTTACAGGCAACCGTTATTGGCCTAAAACAAACTTGGATTTAATAAATGTGCGCTTACCATCAGCAGTATGAAGGCGTTTATGGCTCTTCAAAGTGCTTTTCGATTTGAACTTTTTCCCACACATATCACAAAGGTGTGTTTTCTCAGTGCTGTGACGATTCATATGCGCTTTCAAGTTACTCTTGCAGCGAGCGGCATACTCACAGAGAGAACATTTGAAGGGTTTGACACCTACAAAGAAAAAATGCACTAGGAAACAAGCTGTACGTTTTGATGTGAGAGTGGGCATTTCCGTGAGAGAGATACAGAAACTTTGAATTTTGAGAGCAAAACAGGCAACAAGGTCAGCATTTTAAATTTAATCTCTTGAGTCTAAGTAAACGACACCGAGTTCTTGACAGTGTCACATGATTTAACTCATTATGAGAATGGAGTGTTGAGGGGCTCATTTTAGAATTAAATTCTTCTATATTAAATGCATTACTTTTGTATTGGTATGCTGACTCTGCATTTAAATGCAGAATCCAAAACAACTAAATTTGAATCTAACTCACAATCAAATCAGTCTTCTGATAACTAACATGCTCTATTTACTGTAATAAAGAATGGAGAAACTTTTTTTAGGAAGACTGGTCCATTAGATAATTAATACATAGGCACAAGTTGAACACGTAAAGCTGCATTTGATTGTTAACTAGCTTCAGATTTGCTAATGGCTTGCCCAGTGGTACTTCTTTTCTGGTTAAGCCACAAGCACTTACAATTTCCCTTCTTTCAGATCATCCAAAGCATCACCATCTCACCTAGCAGAAAGTCGCTAGAACAAAGTAAATCTTTCAAAGAAAAGTTGGATATAACTGAACTGGCAAAGTAATTCAACAGTTTTATGAGGCTCTGACAGTTTTAGTTTGATATTCATGATCTTAAAACTAGATTTACAAGCATGAGGAATTACAACCTACTTTCAAGCAGGCTTGATCACATGCTTTGATTTTGGAATAAATTCCTGTCCACTTCTCCCTAGCTATATGACATGGGTACCAAGTTTTCTTGGCAGCATAAACTCTGTCTACAGAATACACGAGCAATTGTTCCAAGCCTTCAATTTTGAATTACCTAAGCTCCTAAAAGATCCTAAAGAAAACAACTTCTATAGTAAAAAGACAGATAAACTCAGAGTTGAGGCTTTCAAACACACAGTACTATAAATAAATGCCTGCACAGGCACAAATACTGGTAACAAAAAAACAGTTCAGAAGTACCAAATTCCATTATTCCCTTTATGCAAATTCACTGATAAAGAATCCAGAATAATGCCGAAAGGAGCAATCTGCTCCATAGTTTATTTACTATTTGAGTGGTCATATGAGCTGTCTCCCATCTGTTATAAGCGCAGATACACTGACTAGGCAGAAACTTCTACTGGACAAAGGTTTTAAGTTAAAGGAATTTTCAAACTCTGTGCTAGCACTGAAATGGGATTTCTTCCTGAGACACTTAAATAAATATATATATGCATGTCATATATTTGTGTATACAATTATATATATGCATATATATACACACATACACACACGCACATACATATAGGATCAGCAATTTTGTATGTTTTTTTTCATCACTGTTTAGATCCATGTCAGCCAGCTGCCATGCCTGGCATGATGCAATTATAATACACAAAGAAGTTGTAAGTATACATCAAAGCAACAGGATTTCAGCTATTTTATGTTTCCTCTAACAAGTATTTTTTGACAAACCTGAAAGAATAATAGCATTTCATAAGGAATTACTGAAAAATGCTGGTTTTAAGAGACTGAATTTGAATTTAAATCACTTCTCACTTTTTTTATTGAATAATTTTTGGATGTATATGAATGAGGTCTAGAAAAAAAAAAGGAATAAGAAGCTTTTTAATTTTCTTTAACCTTTAGGCTGTCTATTCATGTTGAGAACATGTACTTTTTGGATGCATATGAATGAGGTATTGAAAAAAATGGAATCAGAAGCTTATTAATTTTCTTTAACCTTTAGGCTGTCCATTTGTGTTGTGAAAATGTAATTTCATATGTGATTTAGAATCTATTAAACTAATTATATAAACATTGAGAACTACTCTACTGTAGTTTAACTTTTTTTTTTTTTTTTTTTTGATTCAGGTACAGCAGTAAATTTCAATTCCTTTTTATGTTAGCGAAGCTTGTGTAGAATAAGAAAGTGATCACACACCCAAAAACTCAAAACCAGACTTTTACCTTCATGAGCCCAAATGTGACGCTGAAGGTCTGACCCATTCTTCATAAAATAAAAATCACAATAGGGACATTTCACAGCTCGTTTTCCAATAAGTCCTTTCAACTGAACTCTTCGGCCAAGAATCTCAGAAATGGTACTCATTGAAACCTCTGAGAGAAAAGTAATAGATAATAAAAACAAGGACACTGGGGAATTTGTTCTCTGTTCCATAACTAATACTGAAGAGCTGGATCTGAAGAGCAAGAAGTTTTACCTTCCCCCCCTTCCACTCAGATAATACCTAAGTAATGAATACACTTCTACCTTAGGGCCTTTTCCTTTAAAGATTTTCATATGTTCTTACCTATCTCTCTCAATCTGCTTACTCAATAATCCCTACTATCCGGTTACAATAAATAAATAAATAGACTGATATATAGATACATAAATAAATCTTCAGTTGCCACAGGCTTAAAAACCATTTTCCAACTATGAACATTTCCAATAAACTGATCTAGTGCTTTTTTCCTCAATATTTTCAGAAGAGTTTCTTCAAAATTTCACCCCAGCTTTCCGGAGATGCTAAGGATCGCAATACTTCAGTCATAGCTACGATCCCAGAATGCCTGATAATCAGAAATTTTGAAGAGAAAAAACAGACTACTGAAACAAATGCATCTGGAAGGGTTCTAAGGTCACCAGTTCCAAGCAGGGCCAGATTAGCAGGTTCAATTAAGTTGTCAGGGTTCCCATCCAATCTTTAATTACTCAAACTAGAAAAAGACGGACAGGTCTGGACTCTCACCTACTTTCCATGGTGGATTCTTGGTACATGACTTCAGGCTTGTATGTCTGCTCAGGAGGAATCTATGAAAGTTGATGCCTCAATGTCTGAGGACTATTAATACATTTAATATTAAATCAGATAAAAGCTGGGTAAAACCTGGTGAAAAGCTAGGTAGATCTGAGAGATGGGATGAGAATCCAAGAGCCCTCTTTTACTGCTGAGTTCCATAATCATTGGGCAAAAGGGCTGAGTTTTATATCTCTGGTTTAAAATACAACTCTACAAAAATCTAAGGAGATTTTTGTCCTACTGACTTCATGGGACTAGAGTTCAACTTCATCTTCTGCAAAACTAGTAAAAAAAGGAGTATTATTTAATAACACTTTTTATACTTGATGAAAATTGAAGCAATGAGAGCAAGGCATGCAGAATTATATTAGGAAAGGAAGGAGAAAAGAGCTACAGAAATAACATTTTAATGATAAGTATGGTTTCAGTTTAAATTAATTTTTGATGTGTTGTTTTAAAATTCAATCCCTTTTAAGAGTATTCATCTTTTTCTTTCATCTTTGTTCTTTCCCATTTACACTCTTATAAACAATTGCAGTCATTTCATTCAGTAATTGACAATTTACAGCAACACATTCCTTACATTTATTTGGCTTGCAATTAAGTATGTTGGAAGAATAAAGGATTTCCTCCTGCTGACAAGGACTGCATGCACAGTGAAAAGAATTGTGCATTACAGCTGCTGCATAAGCATATCTTAGATGTATTCTGTTAGTACCACAGAGGTATACCAGATTTATTAGATAAGTTCTATTCACATATATGAATTAGAAATGAAGATACAAACAATAGGCTGTACATACATCATTTCTTAACCTTACTTTTGTTATATTCAAGAGTTTAAAAGAATGAAGTTTCCCAAATCAAAAAAAAATCATCCTATATTTTTAGAAGGAATCAGAAACAAAACAAATTGTTCAGTGTGTTTTGATTCCTGAGTTCAGTACAGAACAGCTCCAGAATTAACTGGTATTTCTGGACTCCAGGCACAGCATACACTAATAATTCAGCAGTCAATGGAACAGTGCAGACCAATGGCAAGCTTTAAGGGCACAATATACAGTGCATTGCTAATTCACAGACTACATTATTTAGAGAAGCCACATAATATATTCCCAGGCTAAGGCAACACAAAAGCTTTAAAGCCACAGCTCTTGAACTTTAATTTCTATGCTTACTGAATGTCTTATCTCCTGTCTACAATATAGCACATAAGTCTTTCCTCATCTCAGCCTGGTGCATCAGATACATCCTATAACATATGGGAAGCCCTCCACCAGGCACACTGTTGTAGAGTGGTCTGCAAATAAAAAGGTTTGAGAAAAAGAGAGCTGGAATGGAAGCCAGTCTGAACTTAGAGCAAAGGAAATTGTTAAAAACACGAGTCTAGCACTATCTAGTGGCAGTAGGAAGACAAGAAACTACTGCTTTACCTACTACGCTGTATTTCAGACAAAGACTGTGGAAGAGATTTTAAATGAGCTTCTTCTTTCCCAAACTGAACCGGTACTTTCCTACTTAATAATAAATTATGTCTAGTGGAAGCATTGCTGTAAAATGAGGTGATTCAAGTATGTCAGCCTATACAGTGAAGTCCCATTATACACAATGGCAGTGAGTCATTCTACTCAATATCATACAAATACTGTGAAGGAAATAGTGCCATTGTGCTAGAACTGATAAATCAAGGCTTCATAAAGCAAATCTTAAAAGATTTTGACTGGATTGCAGTAGTTAGCTTGGATCCAGCTTAATTCTGGCCGCTGAATATTACACCAGGTTCTAGCAACCACCCTACTGCAGACTTCAGGTGGCCCTGGAGATAAAGCCTGGCCACATCCTAAGGGAGCAGGCCTAGTGTCAGCCCAGTGACCTCTGCATCCATGAGAATTTATCAACAGACACAGCAAACTACCAACAGAAAAAATAACGTGCAATAAACTCACTTCTGTCAGTTAATGTACGGGCAAAAATGTGCTTTTACATGATATCTATGGAACTAATTCCAGATGCGCTGGTGGTTAATTTGAATTCACTTAAGTCATCTTGTGGATGGAAATGAGTTCTTTCCCAGGTGAAGTCAGATTGCTTAGTACAATTAACTGACATACCTGGAACAATAATCTTTTCATTCTAAATTCTAACATATGCAAACCCAATAAAATCCTTAATCAAAACAAATTAGATTAGACACAGACTTTTTCTTTGGAGTGTAACCACATTATATTGCTGACACTGAAGTTTATAGTTGAATTGTACTAGACTGAGTATATTTTCTTGATTTTTCTTACCAGGATGATTTATCTTGATGTGTGACTTTATAAGTCGATCTTCAGAAAATGACTTCTCACACACAGGACAGGAGTAGCTCTTTTTATCCTTAAGTGAGAAATAAGAAGAAAGAGAAAGATTGTATTTTAAGTCCACTGGTGTAATCATTACATTGTTATTCAGTAACACACAGTTCTCAACAAAGTTATAACCAAAAGTTCAGGGTTGTTTTTTGTTGTTGTTTTCCTTCCTTTAATTTAATAAATTCAGAGATTTATGGCAAAATAAGTGAAAGAGAAACATGAAAGGATTCTAAGCACATCATTAATCCTCATGAATGTACAGCTTCAAGTTAAAGTACGAGAGAAAATGCACAATAAATGTAAGCATTATCTTCTGGCTGACACTTTGGACAAAAGTCACAAAACAGATTTCAGTGATTTCACATATTCTCCAATCTGAAACCTAACTATCAGATTTCATTATTCAGAAGACATCCACCAGTATATGTATTTATAATACTGCTTAATGGCCTGAAATTGAGCAGAAGAGTTAACAATGACACATGCTATTACTTATTCAAAGTCTACATTTTGAACACTATAAATACGCAGCATTTTCACATGTCACTAGTAAATTATTCCACTGTAGTGACCTAAAGATTTCCAGATTTATCTGGATTTTATCAGTGTCACTGATGTTATAAAAGCTTTAACATCACCAAACAAGCTGATACAGACCAGGCGCTCAACCAAATCCATAGGTCATCTACACACCATTGCTCTGACCAGATTAATGAATGAGATGAGTATCAAAACAACAGACGGAGTGAAATAAGTCTTGTTAGTCCTGACAACTAGGTAAATAACACATCTCCCACCAGGTAGTGTATCTACCAAACCACTGTGAGATCATTGCAAAAGGTGAGTTGAAGCTACAAAGCAGGTATTTTACCGGTAATTTCAAGAGGACAGAAAGCCTCCTGAAGAGTACAGAATGAAGATTACTGTTTCAAAAAGAAAACGATCCCTATGTTAAGAAAGAGAAATGTGCAAGTAAAAGGAGAGTAAGAATCCTGGACACTGCTATTTCTGACCTGACGCTAACCAGGAAAAAGTGCAAAGAGGTAAATATTGTCTGTAGGCTGCAGTTATAAATGGATGTTCCTCTTAAAAGAAAAGCAAAAATGAAGGATGTTAGTCATAAATTGTTTTGGATCAGCTCGTAAGCATTTGCATTCAATATCATTTACATCTGAGAAAAAAAACTGGCTGCAAGAGCAATAAATAATTTCATGACAGTGGAATATGGGTTAGAAACTCCTGCTGTTAATATGGCAATAGTACAACAATAATTCTGACCACACGGCCAGAAAGCTGTGAAAAAAAACTATGCTAAGGATGGGGGACAGCAGCTCCTAGAGGATCAACACCTTGAGTAAAGTAAAGTATCTTACTAAGAGTTGGGTCAGTCACCACTTGGAACCCCAAGAACCTCACATTAAGTGGGAACAGCAGAGAACACCAGCTAGTTTATGGAGGAAGAGATTCAAGAAGCCTGTGCAATGCTTAGAAAGTGCCCTCAAGAAAAGAGCTGTTAATTCACAGAATTAGTATCTCTCAAACTATGTACCCTATTATCACTAAACCTGCTACAGAAGATTTTGGTCTTCTACATGAATGTGTTACCCAAAAGAAAATGGGTAAATTCATTCTCATAAAAATAAATCTTTAGACATATTTGTATCATTTTTTTTATTACTTTGATGATGTAATTATGGTAACTTCCTGCAGTTACTCTTGAGGAGAAGAATTAAAGTACAGGCATCAAGAACGTATTTTTCCACATGCATGTGGAAAACAAATTAAAACAAAATCAATAACAAAATAATCCTAACAGATTTCTTCAAGTAGTGAGAAAGTTTTCCACACCAAGTTCTGAAGTAAATGATCTTCAAAATTGTGTCCTTTGTAGATTAACAGGTTCCAGTTCTGAGCAGAGTTCCAAAAAAGATGCCCCCACCACAGCTCTAGCTCTCTGCTGATTGCCCTTGCCATAAGCAGTGACAGAGGCACTTTGAACATCTTGCAATGAGGCTGTAGTAATGCCTTCATCACATTCTTAGCATGCAAGTTTTCCTCTGCTATGAATAGAAGTACTTATCCTGCATGGTATCAGACTGCCTGCCCCTTAAATGCCTTTGAGAAGCAAAGTATCAAGAAAGACAGATCTACCTTTGTTGGAAACCAGCTGCATAATCCAATCAACTACTTCAATTTAAAGTCACATCCATACTTCCTGAGGCTTCATTCATCCCCGCATTATCCAATTTGAGAACATACAAGTAACTTAAAATAATTCCAAAGTAAAGTTAGTTTTTCTGATTGAAAGTACTGTTCACATCCCACACATCAGAATTAGTCAGGTTCATAAATATTTTAAAGCCAGTGAAAAATGTAGTCTACTACTATCACAGAATTTTCTTGGTTTATGTTATCATTCATTATCAATTTGCAGAGGAATCACAGTGCCTTTCTCTGTATATAAACAAGTTAAAATTGTGCTTAAGAAGGATTTCAGTATCTGTAGTACAACATACAGGCCTTAAAGAGAATTTTGTTCCTCTGATGTATGTTTTTCATGATAATTCAATAGGTAGCTGTACTAGTATATAGCCTTAAAAAAAACACTCCAGATCTGCAGCACTTAAAAAAAAAAAAAAAAAAAAAATTGGATCACTATGAAGTTCAATAATTAATCAAACAATGCAAAACACAACCAACACTGCAAAACACCAGGAGTGTAACCAGCCTACTCTAACGTGCTCATAAATAAAGAGTCTTTCTGATGACATGAGGATCTTATCCTATGAAAATACAAAGTAATGTGTGATGATGCCATACATCAATATAAATTCATGGACTGTAACAGCAGTTCTGGTGCTAATTTCAAAAGAGACTGTGTGAACTCCTGACTGCTTTGTAATTCGTTTTATTAGCAGTGTAAAATTAAGACCACAGCCACTATAAAAATCATTCAATTCATACCGTATCAGACTAACACGATATAGAAATCAACAACACCCTCAGCTTCTTTATTAGCAGTGACAATATTCTATGAGCAGGAAATAAAACAAAGCTCCACTAAACACTGGTGCCATTGGCAAAATTAAACACCTCTCATCTGCCCAAGGCCTCCCAGCTTGGCAGCCAGGTAAGTGTAGCACTCAGGCCAAATGGACTACACTGGCTTAAAATATATTTTTCTGCCATTACCACTCCTCTTTCTTATAAAGCTTTTCTGAAGCTAATGGTCAGCAGAGTATTCTCATGATGCCTGATGAGCTGCTGAGAAGGGATGTTTAGCATCATTTCATCCCTATACTGCAGAATCTGGCTCTCTCAACTTTTCCTGCATTATTATATTGAAAAGAATACAAGATTTTACAAATGTGAAAAGGAATTTGTTAAGATAAAGATGCTTCTACACTAAAAATAATATGTACATGTCAGAGCAGCAAAAAAATAAAACTAAAAAGAAAGGAGTGAATATCAAAGTGCTGAACAGAAACTGATGACTGAAGAAACATACACATTACAGAAGGTACCTATGCTAGCATCACTCTAAGTTTTATTGACTTAAAACCAAATCAAAACACTGTGAAGAGCACTGAAAACAACAAAAAATTAAATAATAACATAAAACACAAAATAGGGCTCCTAAGTTAAACTTGTAACAAGTGAAGACTGTAGAAATCCTCACCATGCTTGTCATGATGTTCAAACTGAAATTGTTAAGATTCCTGAATTAAGCTGATGTCACAATTAAAATGCAACTATGCTAAGCTGCTCTGATGTACCCAGAAAATCGTTACACACATATACAAAGGAAATTACTTAAAAAATTGTAAAAGGCTAGACAGACTTCATTACAGCATCATAACATGACAAGCAACTGCATGCAATACTTTTTATGCATTTTTCATGAAATAACTACTTAGAAAAATAAGCGGTCAGCTGAAACTGCTTATGGAAGCCAGTACCAAGAAAGAAAGCCACTTTTCAACTGAGATGCCAGTCATTCACTTAATTCGTTCTCCATCCAGTACCTTGCATTCTTGACTACACAGTGGCAAATATCACAGATATAGAAATATCACAGCCAGATCAGTAACATGAAAATGACACTCCTCAGGAGAGGGAAATGAGCAACAAGAGCACAAGTATCTCACATATGACTCAAAGCTCTAATGATGTTATTATTAAGGTTAGCAGCATAACAAAATTTCTAAGCATCCTTCCAAATAACAGTTTTTTGCATCCAGAAATGTACATGAAGTACATGTAGTCACCAAAGTACGGGTAGCTGTTCTGGATCTAAACTCCAACTCTGGATCGGATGTGCTTATCTTGGAGTATCACTTACAGGTTTATAATAATTTCAGACACAAACTTGTCTCTGATGTTTATCAGTACAGAGCAAATGATGGGTGCTATAGGAATGATAGGGATGAGCACAAAGTCGCTTTTTAATAATCATCATTTATCCTGTTCACCAAATAAGACAGGAATCCAGCTGAAAAGCAGCCAGGAACAACCTAATGAAATACGTGCATTTGTATAAGGAACTGAGATTTACATCTTGGCTATCACTGGGGAACTTTTAACATTAATATTTATTAAGTATTAGTTTTGCAAATGAAAACCAACATTAAAGTAGCTTTCTGTATTTGTCTGTGCCTACTTTTTTTGAAGTACTGTATTTTGGATGAGCAGCCCTGTTTACTGAAGGTATGCATTAAGTAAATACATCAAGCAGCAGACAAAAGGACCAATAAGAGCACTGCTAAGGTTAGTTACTGAGTAAATGCTAATAAATGATTTTTTCCATTCATTTAAATACTCAAATAGATCCTGCAGTAAGCACCACTAAGCATAATTTTGAAAGAGCTCATTTTCACAATGTTTTTAATTATGAGATGCATGTTCTCAGTTCCATTTAGTGTCATGAAAATGATCCTCCTGGTGGGAGATGTCGGATATTTATAGCACTTGAAAAAATAAAAGTAGAAGGACACAGAAGTCTAATTTTGGGCTCTTTTTTCAAAGTAGCCTCAGACACCATTTACACGGATTTTTTCCCATCAGGTGCACGTTAGAAACTTAATAAATACAAAAGCAGCCTAAAAAATATCTGCCTCATGATTCATAATTTTAAGTTCAGATTGATTGAGGAAAATAAACCTCTTTTTTTATGTTATTTATGCTTTGTTTGGCTTGTTTCATGGCTTGTTTGTTTGTTTTTCTGGTTGTTGGTTTTTAAATCTGACCTGCAGTTCCAAATAATCAGAGTAAAAATACCTTTAAGAACAACTTCAGTTGTCGAAAACATTCGCCAAGAGCCTACCTGTAAAGTGCGGAAGATGACCTGAAAACATCAGGCTGATATGTAAACACCTTTTTGAAGCAGTTATGCTACTTTAGTAGCTAGAAATTGTCCACATATGAGGAAAAATTTTTTCAAACTTTACATTTCACTTTAAAAAAATGGAACGCACCACCAACTGTAATAATGGCAGTTTAAGCAAGTTGTGATGTTATTTTCTCACATGATTAGGAGTAACATGCCTGTAAGTGGTGCATTCTACATTATTCATGTGATAATGTTAAATCAGAGAAATATCACCAAGCAGTGTTTTAGAGAAAAAGTGTTCCCAGTCCAGTATGCAGTCCCATACATAGTCTCAGAGAAAACATGTAACAGGGCACTTAAAAGCAGATTTGTTCTACCTCTTCTAATGCAAAAAAGCAATGGGCATTCAGGGCTGGAAGGTTTACTGATTAAGATGGGAGACTTTAAGATGAGATGTTTTATCTTTGTAACAGTTAAAGAAAATTGTGATTAGTCAAACAGATGGGCTGCAACTACTTAGGGCTATTGAGAAACAATATTAATAAAAAAGCTTTTCAGCAATTTAAACTTGTCTATATATTTAAAGGAGAAATAAATATTCATTTTGCCACAATCATCTCTCTGAGAAGGGAGGGATTCAACTTGGAGGAATGAAGTAACAGTATCAGATGTCGCTTCAGTCTTCCAAGACTCAAAGAACCTGAGAATACTGAGAAAACTGAAGGGAGAAAGCAGACACCAACAAACACAATGGGAAGATACAATAGGAGTGATTAAACTCAGTGAAGTGGTGGAGTCACCATCCCTGGTGGTTTTCAAGGAAAGGGTAGATATGGCAATGAGGGACATGGCTTAGTGGGCATGGAGGCAATGGTTTAATGGTTAGATTAAATTATCTTAGTTGTCATCTCCAACCAGAATGATTCTATGATTCTAAATATATGCTTCCTCTAGCTCTTGTAACCAGATCATCTAAGACTTCTCAGGCAGACAGAAGTGCTCATGTGCTGAGGTTAGAGCTCTATCATCAAGCACTGCCACATGATTCCAAACAAAAGGAGATGACACTGAATGCAGATAAGCATACTACTTGACTTGTTACTTTTGGTTACTTACCAGCTCAGAGTGAACTTTAAGATGCGCCTGGAGCTTGTATTTATCCGGAGTAGAGTAGTCACAATGTTCTGTAGGACATTTCAGCAAAATATTGCTGTGCTTTTGAATGACGTGACGCTTAAGGCAGTTTTTGGTGATGGAAGAGTAACTGCACTGGGTGCAATAATATAAATGTTCTCGAGTATGCGTACGAACATGCATGTCGTAATGCACTTGGTACCAAAATAACTTGCCTGAAAATAAAATCAGACATAGAGAAAGTGATTTCTAAGCAACTGTTAATGAACATTCCAATGCATACCCAGTTTTCTTTTACGACAAAGCATCCTGTTTGAATGGTGTCCCCTCTGGCTGCAACAACAACAACAAAAATTTAAAGAGTCTACTAACAAAAATGTTTTCAAGAATGTTTTTGTCTAAAAAGGTTGTGTTGTATGTCCTCAAATAGCTTAACAAGTGCAACTGCGTTATGTATAAATGATCCTCTTGCTAATGAGGAAGTCCTTTATATGTCTTCCTCCTATACAAAGACTCTGAATTTAACTGTTCAGTAGAAAAGATTGTCAGAAATTTTTTGGCTACTTCCTTTCATGTTATTCCTTCCTAAAAGTTCTTTTGATACAATGGCACCAATAAAAAGAAAAATGCATACAAATAAAACATATATTATGGTGTTTACAACTGACAATATAAGAAACAAAAACCTTGACTCCTTCCCCTTCTCAAAAAGGGAGACTGTAAGAAGAATCCCAACTATTTTACTCCTGCTGTGTCAGCCAAAAAATTTGCAGTTGGGATAAATGAGGATGCATAGTCTTCTCACTTCGGTAAATACAAAAATCAATTAAAATCAGAATAGTGCTGATCTTAAAGCACATAATGAAAATTTTCACTGTCAGAGAAAATAGTTCAAAAATACATCATGTATCCATTATGCATGATTTGTATGATTGTACATCTTCCCATGCTTTCCAACAAAGAATGAATTTTACACTAAGACGACAATGAAGCTTAAATGCAAAAGCACAGACTGTAATGCTCATCATGGAAGTTATGTCTGTTCTGCTTGGCCCCAGTGAAAGTTCTGAGGTAGGATAAGGCAGACAGGCAAAAAGAATCTGCCCAGTTCTATCAAGCTTCAAACCAACAGAAAATTGACCAGGGCAAAGCTCTGCTTTACTACATACCATGACTGTTTTATGAGGGGATTTGAATCACTTGATTTTGTTTAGACAGCTCAGGGTAAACTACCCTGAACTCCACAGTCCATACTGAACTAAAAAATACTGATGCAAAGATACACAAATTTACCAAAAACTATAGACCAGAGAAGTAGAAAAGATACGGCCCATCATATAACATTAAAAAAACAAAAACAAAAAAACCCCACGTCTTTATACTGCTTCTTACCACAATATTCACATTCCAAATCTCCATAAACCTTCCTTATCCTCTCACACAACTCAGTGTTCATTTGTCTCTTCTGTAAGCTATCCAAGATCTGCATAAAGGCAACAGCTCCACTCCGATTATCTGATTTATCTGTATTAGAAGAGGCTGCCTGTGGACTGATGGCTGCATTAGCATCTGTTGCTAGCAAAGGGTCAGTTGTTCCTGTTGAGTTCTGAACTGATGGATTGCTCGTTTCTGACTCACTAGAAGGAACAGACTGATTTTTCTCTTCAGAAACTGAAAGATCCTCAGTCACTGCATTGTTTTGACTCACATTTAAACTTGCATCCTCCGAGAGCAAAAGCTGAATTTCTTCACCCTGTTCATTTACTGAACTGCAGTGATTAGATTCCTCTCCATTTGCAGCAGAATCTTTTAACTCATCAGGAGCAGAGGTGCCATTTTTCAGAAGAAAGCAATCTGACATTACACAGGATTGAATGTTTGTGACTGCTGATGCCTCACAGACAGTCCCTCTTACGTTGTCTACAAGAGGATTTTCAGATTCTAAGGAAGGAACAGTATTTGTTTTTAAGTCACCATTATGCTGATCATTATCATTCACATCTGCAGCTATCGATTCATCTGATGGTGTGTTAACAGCATTAGTACTCATGATAGTCAATTCATCCGCAGTTTGTGCTAGCTGTTCACCAAGTGCTTCTGGCTGTATATCACCTCCAAGCTCAAGCAGGCAGAAACTCTGATTGATGGAACTGTTAAAAACAGAAGTTTCCTGCAAATCTGCATGTACTTCTTTGATATGAGCACGGAGTCTTACAGAACTGACAAATTTCATCAGGCACACAGAACACACGTAGACAAATGGGTGTTTGCGAACATGAAGCTCGAGAGCTTGGTATTTAGTGGCTCCATGACCACAGAGCTCACAAGCAAAAGGTCTTTCATCACCGTGGACAAGCATGTGACGGTCTCGATCGAGTTCATTTTTAAATTTGCGTTCACAAATATGGCAGTCATAAAGAAGCTGCCTTTTGCCCTCTCGAGTCATCAAGCGAAGCTCATCAAAAACATCTTTCACCTTCTTATCTTGAAGGTCGTGCGTTTCCTTGATATGCTTGATCAAATTTTTAATATCCGAGTATTGCTTTTTGCAGAAGCGACAATGCTGCTTAATTTTCTTGTGAACTCTTTCAATATGGACTCTGAGATGGCCTCTGCTGAGACATGTGAATGTACAATAGTCACAGCTAAATTTCTCCCCTGTATGTTTCCGCATGTGAACATTCAGGTTGGCTTTGATTGCACTGGCATAATTGCAGTATGAACACTTGTATGGTTTTTCATTTGTATGAATCCTCAAATGTGCTTGGAGGGAGTGTTTAAATTTGAACACCTTGTTGCAGTATACACACGTAAAGATCTTCAGCTGAGTTGGACCCAACCTAAAAAGAAACAAGAATAGCTGTATCTTAAAATATTGAAACTTGGTGTCAAACATTTCATAGATATTCATAGCAGACACAAATAATTACCTTTATTTTATAATAAAGAGATACTCTTTGTTTGTTTTTTAAATTCTACAACCTATGCACAGAGTATTTTTAGCTGTTCCTTTATTGAAAAGGCTCAGAAAATATGAATGCAAAGCTTCCCTGTTGATTTTAATAAAAATGAAATATTTTGTATGAACATAAATACTTCAAAATTACCTGCTTGATTTCATTGTCTGTTCGTATGGAGTCTGTTGAATTGCATACTCCTGATATCCTCTTCGTTGTGATGGGTCCTGAACCGCTGTTTCTGGAGTAGCTGGCTCACTTTCTTGGGGAGCAGCCTCAACAGGAACAATTTTTGTGGCTCCTAAAAGAAAGAACAAAAAACGTTTGTTAACAACATTTGACTAAATTCTGCATTATCTATAATATATGAGTGCAAATCACTGAATGCTTTAGTTGGAAGGGACAATTAACGATCATCTACTTCCAACCCCGCTTCCATTACACCAAGTTGCCCAAAGCCCCATCCAACTTGGTTGTGAACACTTCCAGGGATGGGGCATACACACTTTCTCTGGGAAACCTCTTTCAGTTCCTCGTCACCTTCATAGGAAAGAATTTCTGCCTCATGACTAATCTAAATATATCTTTTTTTAAAATTTGTCCTACTGCTGCACTGCCTGATAAATAAAACATTAAACTCAGTAATCATTAGTTCAACTATTTCAGTTTCTATTTTTAAATTCATATGCATATAATGACAGGTACATGTGCATAGAATGATGGGTACAATTCCAGAAGATAGCAGTACTTACGCCAAGCATCTGCTTAAATTACATGACAGAATTACTAGATCTGCAGAATTAGAGAAGTACTTGATGCCTACTACAATGAGATCCAATTTCCAATTACACCCACCTTTAAAAAAAACAAGTTTTCACAACTCAATTTTAATTTTTCAGTTTCTGTCTCATAATACTACTGAAAACTTCAACTGAGCTGCTGAGTCAGTTCCACAAATGAGGCTGGGGAAAAAGACACTGTTCTGTCTATATTTGAAAGTCTGGGCATGATTTCCTTGAACAAATTTTCATTGCTTGTGTTTTGGGACCTACTGCCATCCACTCGGAACAAAAGGACACATGACATGTGCACTTATAAGTCTCCATTAAAAGCAGAAGTAAAAGGGCTTCACTTAATGCAAAAAAGATCAGATACTATCCCACAGAGCTTTCACTAAAGGAGGCAAAAATAAACACATTTTGAGATGTGATTGAGATTGTTTCACTAAGTCTTCTTTTTCTTTTATTTCTTTTTCCCTCCCTAAACAATTGGATGGAAAATATTCCATGTCAAGCATCCACATTTAGCACTGAAGATAATCACGTAAATATTAATTTACAGTGCAAAGAGAAACCTCAAACAAAGTATTCATTATTGATTGATCCCCTCACTTTAATTTCCTAGTCCAACTATAATTCATCCACCCATGTGTTAAATGAGAATATTGCTAAGTTTATAAGTGGTAAAATGTATATATGTGTGTGTGTGTGTGTATATATATATGTATATATGTATACACATATATTTGTGAATATATATATATAAATACACATATATTTGTGAAATCCTTATATTCAACTAAAAAGTACTTCAGAAAAATATCTGAAGATAACAAAAACTGATTCCAGGGCTGATACTGAAAAACAAACAGTAAGCAAGGGACCGTAATACTGAGTAGCGAAGAGAAAACAATGTATTAAATATGTAGTAACAGATGACAATCACAGCACCTAGGAAAAAAATATAGCTGGACCTGTAAAGAGAGACTGTTCTATGATATACAGATGACAGAGAAGCAAGCAAGGTTGTACGTGAAAATATCTTTGAATTAAAAAAAGAACTTAACAACTTCATATAAAACTGAAATTCACTACATTTCACTTTATTTCCTTTTTCCTGGATAGTATGTTAGTATTTAATCTCACTTTAATGCACCTAAATAGAAGCCAAGTAAAAATGTTTAAAAAGCAGTACACTTCTGTGACAGAGAAGTTTATAGTATGAACCAAAACAATCTCACAAAGACATGGGAGCCTACAAAGATACAGTCAGCACATTTAACACAGCAGCAAGAATACAAGCATTTCTAAAATATAATACATGAATAAAAAGCAAAAACATTTAAAGAATGATAGGAATTGCTACTTTAATAACAGAATGAAGTTAAAATCCTTCTTGTTCCATCTAGAGAGAAATGATTAACCCAGGTAAAAAGCTGATTTCCCTCTTGTTTGTAAAATCTCCTTAAATATTGGGAGCCCGCAATGAGGTCTCCTCGCAGCCTTCTCTTTTCCAGGCTGAACAATCCCAGCTTCTTCAGCTTGTCTTATAGGAGAGGCACTCCAGTCCTCTGATCATCTTCATGGCCATCCTCTGGACCCTTTCCAGTCAGCTTGGTGTCATCAGCAAACATGCTGAGGGTGCACTAAACCCCATCATTTTAAATAGATGTTATAGAGTACTGCTCCCAAGATGGATCCCCTGGGGGACATTGCTCATTATGGGCCTCCACCTGGACATAGAACCACTGACCACAAACATTACCAGAATTTTAAAATGCTAAAAATATCATCTAAGTTTTCAGTATTTGTAAATTCTGTATGACAATTCATAACTGCTGTAATAGCAATTACTTTTTTATTGTATATGTTCTACCTGGGACCTTCCAAATTAGTAAGATTACTAACTGTCAATCAAATAAATGAAAAGATATTCAAGAACAGCTGCAAATCCACATTTGACTGTCATTCTCTTCAACCCATTTCAGGCTTTTGAATGAAACCTACTGTGCCCAAACTGCTCCCAAGTTAAAGTTATTTTTATTATTCCAAGTAATTTAAAAATCATAAAAAGAAGAAAACAGAAATTTCATGTTTGAATAATAAATTACCGGGATGTAATTAAGGCAACAAACATCCCTAAATATTCATTTCCTTTCTGTCTTCACATGCTTTGTATATTATTTTTATTGTCTGTATTTACCTCAGTAGGCTACCTAAGAAAACGGGGATAGCATCTTGATAGCACGATCTGTTGTGTCTTTTCTCTTGAAAATCTTGAAAAAATTGTTCACTCACTAACAGAAACACAAAGTTCTCAAAGATAAAAATTGTTACAATGCTCATAAAATTTAGCACCTGGATAGAGAAGACCCAAATTACAGCTCTTTGGCAATTGTTCGTGTATAAATCCAGTAACCGACACCTACGTAAGTCCCTTAACCAACCACCACACGTTCATCTTTGGACAAAGCAACAGAAGACATAAAAGGGAGCCTTCCATGTTGCAGTGAGAGGAATGGGGCCAGGATGGAAGGAAAAGCTGAATGCAGTGGGAAAGATGTAAAATAGCTGGCAGAGACACTGGGGAAAAGGAGTGTTCAGCAACAGATAGGAGAGTTCAAGGTCACATCCAGAAAAAGGATCAGGACTTTGGTTACTGAAAATCCAGATATTTTCCAACCCACAAGATTAAAATGAATAAACACATTGTAATTGTTCTGAGATCTGTAAGCAAAACAACTATTCAGAACTGTTAGCAACAGTGAAGAGAACAAACAGCTACAAAGCTGATGCACAAAAAAAATTGCACAGAACTACTAGAGGCATTTTGTCATTCAAGTAACTACCAGGCTTATATCAACAGGCAAATACAAGTTTAAGTTTGAAATTATTTCAAAATCCTTCAAAGCAAAGGCTCTACACAAAATGAAGAATCTTTAACTACTGAACAAAAACTCTATTTGATTTTGAAATTTATTTATCGTTTTTCTATCAATCTATTTAGAAACATAAGTATTAAGTTCTATATACACTAAGCTGTTTGTGTTTTCATAATCAAATTTATATTTATCATAAATATTATCAAGAGTCAAGAGCTGAAATAAAGATATGACCAGAGAAAAATACTTTTTTTTTTTTTTTCCTTGTTCAATGCTATTTTCCCTTTCTCCTTTAAAACCCCTCATAAACTCAACTCATTTATTGCAGATAAATATGTTCAGGTCCACGAAGTTCTTTCCCAGAATTTCTGTCACCTAGAAAGAAGTGTAACAATAGCTCTAAAATGATCCATCTGCCAGACACAGAGATCAAAATGATGTACCAAAATGTCAAAATGACCAAATAACTGAATATTTGATGATTCAGACAACATATACCCTAAGCATTTCAGTCTTAGACCAATTACTCTTTTTTACAGTGTCAACATGAACAGAAACAACTTTGATTAACTAACTGGTGATTCTGAATACCTGGAATAGCTTCATGGGCTGTCAAAACCACACTTATTATAGGATTTTTAGCTCCTGGAACCTGTTCAGTCTCCTTAGTTGATGGAGGTTTCTCTGTTTTCTGTACTCTGGGCCTCTTTGGAGTTTTTTCTCGCTCATCTTCCTTCCTGTCAAGGTCAACGTCAGAATCATTACCTAAAGAGCAAACATCAAAGAAAATACATATATAACTTCATGCAAAAAAATTACAGGTAATAGTTATGAATGCTACAGAAAAGTTAGAAAAAATGAACACTGCTATAGAAAATACTTTGTATTATTTAAATAAGGTTTGCTGCATGAATCCCCAATGGGATTTTTTTCTCCTTTCATTAATAAAAACAGTGTGACACTTATAGAAATAAAGAAAGTAGAAAAAAAAAACCCAAACAACTAATAACAAAAATTAGACTCCCAGAAACACTTTTGTTCCTGAATTATCTTAATATTATTGTGGATTTTTGTGCAAATTCTACAAACCTGGAACAATCTCTAATGATTTAATCATTAAAGAAGAGATTATTTTTCTCCTTGAAGTCATGTCCCGGTGACTTCAGGATTATTTATGCTTGTACTTGATTCACTACCCATCATATCTCATGGAAAATGTTCCAGCAATCTCTTTGGATTAGGGTTTTTCCACTGACCATTACAATGAATCACCAGACAGAAACATACTTTTCTTTCTCAGTGTTGAACACTGAGGTACAAAACAGTTTATTTGGTTCAGTCTGACTCCTGAGTTGTAACTTTGCCTTTTGAAGGCTTGCTCTTTTAAATGATGCCCTATCTTCTACTGTTCAGAACATCTTTGTATTCTTAAACTGGATAATTTTTGGACCTGCTACCTAGAAAGCTGCAATGTCTACAAAACACTCATCTGAAATAACACATAAATAATCAGCTCAGTTCTTTCTTGAAGCTCTTTCTCCTTAAAACAAATCAGGAATTCCTTACTGAAATTTGTTTCTGGAAGTGCTTATAAATGAAGAAGTAGAATTTTAAAAAAGAGTGCTTCAAGTTTATACTCAAACATTCTTTGTATTAGATGACGTGGTTGGAAATTCAGGCTAGAGAAACTCTCATGGCAAATTAGGGCATTATGCAAATATTCCAGAGGTAATGAGTAAGGAAAGCTCAACATCGACTGAAGAAAGAAAATTATAAATGAACTCAATGAATTTCAGAAGGTGGTTTTTTTTTTCCTGAATCTAAAGCAGCTGACACAACCTCCAGAGTATTCCGTGTCTATTCATAAATGGCTGTAACTGCTTACTGAGATAAAGAAACAATATATAAAAATAAAGCAATAACAGCACAAGCTGTAGTGTGCTGAGTTGTTTATAACATGTAAATAGCAAAAGCAGTGCCATGACATGCTACATGGAAATGGCTGTGTTTTAATTTCAGTAATATTTTGATATCCGTTCATACTCAGCTGAGTTTCTGGTTCCAAAACCATGGGAAACAAGGAGCTGGAGACAATAGGCAATTCTTTATAAAAATAAAAATATAAGAAAGGAGTGGGAACAAGCACAAACTAAGGCAGCATTCCTTGCTCTTGGATAATTTGCAATTCCTTTAACTAAATGCAAAACTAGAAGAAAAAAAAAAGTATGTGGGAGTTCATTTAGAATGCATTAGAAAAATACATCTATATATCGCTACCCTCAACAATTTTTCACTGTAGATTTCAATGGTTCTGGAAATTATTACTGCTTTATAAGCACAGAGTCTCATTATGTCCACATTTACTTCCTTGGAACAATTGTATGTAATTTATTGACTGATACTGAAACTGAGTAATTCTAACAGCAACATTTCACTGCAATTCTTCAAAGGGATACGTGAATATTAAGATATAACCCCATTCTGGCAGACACGGTTCATGCAGTGGGATGAAGGGTGTGTGGCAGCTTACTAACAGTGTATTTTTCCTTCATGGAACAGCCTCCCGTACTTTACTGCCAACAATAGATATTTACAAATTTCACAGCAGGAATGGATCGCAAACTTCTTATCTCCTCCATAGTGGGAAAGAACACATCAGCATGTAAGCTGCCTCTTGAACTGTATTTTGCTGAGGCTACTTTACATATAGTTTAAACGACAAATAGAGAAGTTGATTGAGTTGATTACACTGTCACACTCAGTGGGCAGTAATTTAGTGAAAATTAAAGACTGATTTGCTATGTCTGTGAACAAAAGACATTCTGCATGTGTAGCTAACAAAAATCCACAGTTACTGACTGAAGAACAAGATGTGATTATAACAACAGAAAATTCCCCATTTTGCTTAGGTCAGCACAGTGAAACAACAGTAGGAAAGTGTTTCCAAGCAAAGAGAAGGACAGAGCCAAGTCAGTTGAGCGACAGAGTTGAGTCAGTTGAGTTTGTTGGTTCAACACTAATGAAAACTACTGTTACAACTTTAACAAGCTAACAAATATCACTTGCTGCTTTCTTTCCTAATTATGCCTCTATTAGGCAGAGCAGTTTGCTAATTGATTCAGTTTGATCAAGGGTCAATGAAGAAAAGTTCTAGAACAGATATTACAACTATTATAGCTGACTATAACTCCCTGCCTGCAAAACAAACTCCAGAAATTTTAATAAGAAGCGATTGTTACATAATAAAGACAAAGCTGATAAATACTTCAAGCAAAGTCTTGCATCTCAGCTTCCACCTCTGAACTGAGAAAAATCTATTAACAGGAGTAGAATCAGCTTACACATAGGTGCTAGGAAGGCATTTAGTGCTGTGCAGACTCCTGTAACATAGAAAACCTGGCATAGAGATCTGTCCAAAAGCAGGTAAGAGAGAAAATTCAACTGTTTTATCTGTCATACATCTTGAACTAGTGTTCAACATTTGCATGAACACTCAAGTGATACATGCACAACACGAAACCCTCCTCTCTATGTAAGGCCAAGTTCTGGTACCTAACTTTAAAATCCACTCACTAATCCATACTGAAGCCCCCTTCCTCCTTCTGGGAGGAACAAGCATTATCCAGAAGCTGTCTGCTGGTAAGGAGCTGGGGCTGCACGCATGACCAATACGTTTTTGTAAAAGCGCAATTATGTTGCATTCTGTGTGTAACCCGAAAGAGTGCATAAAAATACACAACTACCTTCCATCAAATCACCAAATCAAAAACATCTTACCTCCTACTGACAGCCGCTTTCTTCTTGAACACTCTACTCATTAAAAAAAAATAAACCAAACCAAAAACACCTGAATTAGAAGGCCTTTTAGGAAAAGAACAGCGGGAGACAAAAGCATGTTCTTATTAAAAAGATGAGCTTCAGCTTTGACTACAGGGCATCGCCTTTCCATAATACAGGATAGCTTTCTATCTTAGTGTCACAGGTTACTTAATTAATTTAGGTATCTTCCTTACTAAAATTATTGTATTGTTCCCACTAGAGATTAGAGAGTCAAACTAAGTGTTTTTATCTTTCACCAATGGGACAATTCACCTGCTACTATTCTTATTACATTAAAAAAGCATCCACCAGTGATTCTGAGACAATTTAGGAACAAATGAAGTATATGCAACTCAGAGTAGCTAAACAAAGTTTCTCCAAACTGTGAGAATCTTTGCTTGCTCATGAACAGATTCATTTAGATAAACTGCCTCACTTTGCATCTCCCTCGCTAAGCAGTCAGCTCAGCACTTTGACAGCTGGCACTCTGTTTCAACAGACTAATAGACTGACCTTCCTCATCTAGCAGCAGGCATGCTAAATTCCGGCTGTGTTTGTGCAAGAAACATAATGTAGTGCCTGAATCCTCTAACAACTTCAAGGAGCGGTCATGTCTGTGCTGATGAGGAAAACTGTCAGCCCTGCATGAACCAATAGTTTCAAAGTTCTGCTGAACCAAGCTGTTCATCTGTCCTTTGCTTCTGTTTAAGTCCTTAATTGAGAGTACTGCTCTCTGCTTTCATAATTGGACTACTGTCATGGTTTTGTAATTTTGTAATTTTGCTATCAGTATTCCACATCATAACATCATGTCAAGTATGGATACTTCTGTTGAATGTGCAGTCCACAGAAGAAGACTACATATCCCAGAGAACAACAGGAGTAACAATAAGTCACGGGACCAGGACTCTATATAATCTCGTTCCCAGGCTGGAGTGCCCTCCTTCTTCTCTCGAACTGCTCGGAGAGTGGGAAGCGTTCCAGCCGTGTCGCCTAGAGTTCACAGTAGGCCTCTCGGTTTTCGGAGACTCTCTCTCTCTGTTTCGTTCGATTTGTTAGCCTTAATTATATTATATTGTGTTATCTTGTATTTCGATATCATATTTAGTAAAATAAGTTTTTCCTCCTTAGATTGTCGCTGTTTTATCCCACTCCCCTTTTTCCCCCTCCTTTCCAGGCCCCGGGGGGGGGGGCGTGGGGTGGCTTCCCCTGTCACGGGCATAGGTAAATCTAACTAACCCGTGACAGATTCTTTGGTGGAGAATGCGGGCATAGAGCTTTTTAGCTTTTAGAACAACTCTCTCTTTGCTCTTAAAGAGCTTCGTTACGGGAGTGTTGGGAGTGTTATCTTTCCGTAGCTGCTCACGGAGAACGTGACCTTGAAATACCAGACAAATTGTCAACATTAAGGGCTGCTGTACATTCTCAGCACTGCTATCTAACTTTTGTGTAGAAAACAAAGGGATTTCTTTCTCCCTTAGAGCAAAGCTAGCTAGCTCTGACTTTTACAGAGCCTGCCAGCTATGAATCCACTCTTCATCCCAGTTGCTCTGTTTAAGGGATTGAAAGCAATTATGATCTTCTTAAAGTATTGGTCAACTATTAACACCATAATTTGGTGTTGTGGAATTGTGCAGATATATAGCCTAGTAAGGTGGATACTGATGGAGACACCTGCCTGGTACTTTTATGAGATGTGGTATGGTCAGAATTTTGGCATCTACACCCCAGATGGAATTGTGAATCTTACTAACACTTGCATCCCAGATGGAACAGGCAATTTTACAAATACTTGCATCCCAGATGGAACAGGCAATTTTACAAACACCACCATGTTTAATTCATTGTACAGGCTAAATAAACCCTTTTTATTTAGGTTGTACTCTCAGATTTCCACACGCTTTTCAATAACTGAGATAGGGTTCATACTTGCATTCATGTTATCACTATCAATGCATGCATATATGTTCCTATGCATTCGTTCTATGCGGAAGTCTCCTCCAGAACCAGAGAATGATGACTGGCAGGGAATATGGAAAGGTTTAGGAAAAGTCTTAGAAGCATGGGGACCCGCAGTGTCATGGGATTTCACTCTTGAACACCTAAGGGACCCTAAGAAATTAAGTGAGTATTTGGGTCAGAGATCTAAGGAGGTAAACCTTATGTGGGGTTTGGCTTATGCATACCGTGCTTTGTATCATACTATTCTGGAGAGAGAGAGTTTCCGATCTGAGATTCAAGCCCAAGTTAATTCTAATCAGTCACAGGAGGCATCAGTAGCAATATCAGTTGCCCCTGTGGAAGGCAAGAAATGGAAACGGGTGTCCATGCGTCTAGAACGAAAAGAAGGAGAAGCACAGGGGGGGCCAGCAGAAGACCCAGGTGCCGGGCATGGAGCAGTACCGAAAAAAGCAAAGGCAAAAACCAAGAGGCATGAAGAAGAGACTGATGAGGAGGAGGAAATCACCTACTGTCGACCTCTGAAGCTGACTGAAATCCAAGGCTCAAGAAAGGAGTTCACACGGCGTCAAGATGAAGGTATCCTTGCCTGGTTGCTTCGCTGCTGGGACAACGGGGCCAACAGCTTGTCTCTAGATGGTAATGAAGCTCGCCAACTAGGAAGCATTGCCCAAGATGCAGGTATCGACAGAGGGATTAGCAGATGTTCGGATGGAGCTGCCACTCTCTGGTTGCGGCTGTTAGAAGCCGTGAGAGAAAGGTACCCCTATAAGGATGCTTTGAAGCCTAAATTTGATAGTTGGAATACCGTCCAAAAAGGCATTCAGCGCCTGAGGGAATTGGCCATGGCGAAAATGTTGTACAGCCCTGATCCAAGCGAACTTGACCCTGAGAGAGTGAGGGCCGATCCTGACATGTGGCAGAAAATCACAAGTACAGCACCAGAGAGAATTGCACAGTCATTGGTATCAGGATCTAAAGGATTCGTGGACAGATGGCCCCGAGTTGTTGAGCTGATTATAATGCTTCAAACCACCGATCAGCAGCTCCCCCAGCTGCATGCCGCAGTTTCTGCCATCTCACGGCTAGAAAACCGAGTAGATGAAATGTGCAAGAAATTGTTTCCATCAACTAATTGTAATGATCCCGTAATAGTATCAGAAACAACTGATGAAGGTCAATCCTCGTACGGGCCTCCAGGTCTAATGAAGGATCTGATCAAACTAGTCCAGTCCTACTCCCCACCTGCATCATCAAAAGTCTCAGCTGTTAAACGCACACGCTTCCCAGCTCGAGCAAAGAACAACAGTACGATTGCACCGCGTGTTTCCATGTGGCGCTACCTACGTGACCGTGGAGAAGACATGAGGAAGTGGCATGATCAGCCCACTTCTGCACTACGAGCACGGGTGAAAGAACTACTAGACATACCAACCACCAGTGGAGTTGCTCCAGTCATCACAGGTAACCAATAGAGGGGCCCTGCCCTCAGTCAGGGGAGGGAAAGGGATAATAGAGTTTATTGGACTGTGTGGATTCGATGGCCTGGCACATCAGAACCACAGGAATATAAGGCGCTGGTGGATACCGGTGCACAGTGTACCCTAATGCCCTCCAGTCATGAAGGGACAGAATCAATCCATATTTCTGGAGTGACTGGGGGCTCTCAAGAATTGACTGTGCTGGAGGCTGAAATAAGCCTCACTGGCAAAGACTGGCAAAAACATCCTATTGTGACTGGCCCAGGGGCTCCATGTATACTGGGTATTGATTACCTCAGAAGGGGGCATTTCAAGGATCCTAAGGGGTATCGATGGGCCTTTGGGATAGCTGCTGTAGACATGGACAACATTAAGCAGCTGTCTGTTTTGCCTGGCCTGTCAGAGGACCCGTCTGTTGTGGGGCTGCTACGAGTAAAAGAGCAGCAGGTGCCGATTGCTACAAAGACAGTGCACAGACGGCAGTATCGCACCAACAGGGATTCCTTGCTCCCCATTCATGATTTGATTCGCCAGTTGGAGAATCAGGGAGTGATCAGTAAAACTCACTCACCTTTTAACAGTCCCATATGGCCAGTGCGTAAAGCCAGTGGAGAATGGAGGCTGACAGTAGACTACCGTGGCCTGAATGAGGTCACACCCCCATTGAGTGCTGCTGTGCCGGACATGTTGGAACTCCAGTACGAGCTGGAGTCAAAAGCAGCCAAATGGTATGCCACCATTGACATTGCCAATGCCTTCTTTTCTATTCCTTTGGCCGCAGAATGCAAGCCACAGTTTGCCTTCACCTGGAGGGGCATTCAGTATACTTGGAACCGTTTGCCCCAGGGGTGGAAACACAGCCCAACCATTTGCCATGGGTTGGTCCAAACTGTACTGGAACAGGGTGGTGCTCCTGAACACCTGCAGTACATTGATGACATTGTTGTGTGGGGCGATACAGCAGAAGAAGTTTTCACAAAAGGAGAGCAGATAATCCGGATTCTTCTACAAGCTGGCTTTGCTATTAAGAGAAGCAAAGTAAAAGGACCTGCCCAGGAAATTCAGTTCTTAGGTATAAAGTGGCAGGATGGACGTCGTCACATCCCAGCAGATGTGATCGACAAAATCACTGCCATGTCTCCACCAACTAGCAAGAAAGAGACACAATCTTTCCTGGGTGCAGTGGGCTTTTGGAGGATGCACATTCCAAACTACAGCCTCATTGTAAGCCCCCTTTATCAGGTAACGCGGAAGAAGAATGATTTTGCATGGGGCCCTGAGCAGCAGCAGGCTTTTGAACAGATTAAACAAGAGATAGCCCGTGCTGTAGCCCTGGGGCCAGTACGGACTGGACAGGATGTAAAGAACATCCTCTATACTGCTGCTGGAGAGAAAGGCCCCACTTGGAGTTTGTGGCAAAGAGCCTCAGGAGAGACCCGAGGCCGACCCCTGGGATTCTGGAGTCGATCATATAAGGGGTCTGAAGAGTGCTACACTCCAACTGAGAAGGAGATCTTAGCCGCGTATGAGGGGGTTCGGGCTGCTTCCGAAGTAGTCGGGACTGAAACACAGCTCCTTTTGGCACCTCGACTGCCAGTGCTGAACTGGATGTTCAAAGGACAGGTTCCCTCCACCCATCATGCTACCGATGTCACCTGGAGCAAGTGGATTACGCTGATTACACAGCGAGCGCGAATGGGAAACCTCAATCGTCCAGGAATCCTAGAGGTAATCATGGACTGGCCTGAAGATAAAAAGTTTGGAACATCACCAGCAGAAGAGGTATCACGTGCTAAAGAGGCCCCACCATACAACGAATTACCAGAAAATGAAAAGAAATATGCCCTATTCACTGACGGATCATGTCGCATTGTAGGGAAGCATCGCAAATGGAAAGCTGCTGTGTGGAGCCCCACACGACAGGTTGCAGAGGCCACTGAAGGTAAGGGAGAATCAAGTCAGTTTGCAGAGGTAAAAGCTGTCCAGCTGGCCTTAGATGTTGCTGAACGGGAGAGGTGGCCAATGCTGTATCTTTATACTGACTCATGGATGGTGGCAAATGCCTTATGGGGGTGGTTACAGCGGTGGGAACAAAATAACTGGCAACGGAGGGGAAAATCTGTTTGGGCCGCTGAACTATGGAAGGACATTGCTGCCCGAACAAAGAATATGGTTGTAAAGGTGCGTCATGTGGATGCACATGTGCCCAAAAGTCGGGCTACTGAAGAACAACAAAACAACCATCAGGTAGATAAAGCTGCTAGAATTGAGGTGGCTCAAATCGACTTGGATTGGCAGAATAAGGGTGAATTATTTCTAGCTCGATGGGCTCATGAGACCTCAGGCCATCAAGGAAGAGACGCAACATATAAGTGGGCCAGAGACCGAGGGGTGGACTTAACCATGGACGCTATTGCGCAGATTATTCATGATTGTGAAACATGTGCCATAATTAAACAAGCCAGAAGGATGAAACCTCTCTGGGAGGAAGGGCGATGGCAAAAGTATAAATATGGGGAGGCGTGGCAGGTTGATTATATCACCTTGCCACGATCTCGCAGTGGTAAGTGTTATGTACTCACTATGGTAGAGGCAACCACTGGGTGGCTTGAAACATACGCAGTACCCCATGCGACTGCTCGAAACACCATATTAGGTCTTGAGAAACAAGTCCTGTGGCGACATGGCACCCCAGAAAGAATTGAATCTGATAATGGGACACATTTCAAAAATTCTCTTATAAATACTTGGGCCAAAGATCATGGCATTGAGTGGATTTATCATATTCCCTACCATGCACCAGCTTCTGGTAAAATTGAACGATATAATGGGTTGTTGAAAACTATGTTGAAAGCAATGGGTGGTGGAACATTTAAGCACTGGGAGAAGAATCTGGCAGAAGCCACTTGGTTGGTCAATACTAGAGGATCTGTCAATCGTGATGGTCCTAGTCAATCTAGCCCCCTACACACTGTAGAAGGAGATAAGGTCCCTGTTATACATGTAAAGAACATGTTGGGAAAAGCTGTTTGGGTCCTTCCAGCTTCTGGAAAGGGCAAACCTATCCGTGGAACTGTCTTCGCCCAGGGACCTGGGTGCACTTGGTGGGTAATGCAGAAGGATGGGGATGTTCAATGTGTGCCACAAGGGAATTTGATGCTGGGGGAGTGCAGTCAATAATTTTATGTATCTATATATATATATATATGTTTGCATGTGTAGTGTATTTTAGTTATTATAGTTGTACATTTAGTTATGTTACATGCAATTCTACTATTTAGCTATCACAATTTTACATACGTGTATATATATGTATATATATGTATATATTAACCATGATGTAATAATGTAGAATAAGGGGTGGAATGTCATGGTTTTGTAATTTTGTAATTTTGCTATCAGTATTCCACATCATAACATCATGTCAAGTATGGATACTTCTGTTGAATGTGCAGTCCACAGAAGAAGACTACATATCCCAGAGAACAACAGGAGTAACAATAAGTCACGGGACCAGGACTCTATATAATCTCGTTCCCAGGCTGGAGTGCCCTCCTTCTTCTCTCGAACTGCTCGGAGAGTGGGAAGCGTTCCAGCCGTGTCGCCTAGAGTTCACAGTAGGCCTCTCGGTTTTCGGAGACTCTCTCTCTCTGTTTCGTTCGATTTGTTAGCCTTAATTATATTATATTGTGTTATCTTGTATTTCGATATCATATTTAGTAAAATAAGTTTTTCCTCCTTAGATTGTCGCTGTTTTATCCCACTCCTCTTTTTCCCCCTCCTTTCCAGGCCCCGGGGGGGGGGGCGTGGGGTGGCTTCCCCTGTCACGGGCATAGGTAAATCTAACTAACCCGTGACAACTACATTTCACAGGCACAGTAACACATCCCTAATTGGCATGTTTTTAAACTACTCTTCATTCAAATTATTGTTTTTCTTCCTTGAACACACTGATATTTCATAGCAGCAAGAGTAGAGTAGCCCGTCAAAATGAATACACGTAATTGTTTCTCTTGCAGAGACCACCACACTACTTGCAAAGAGAATTCATGTAAATGAGAATCCAGATGTTAAAGAAGTTTTAAACTAAAGCTAAAGGGTCATTTTTAAGAATTCTGAAGGCTCCAGATCTCTATGACTCTCTTGAAAATGTCTAAAAGAATATCTAGACTGTTGCAATAAAATCTGATGAACCACCTGAAGTTAATTTTAAGAAATTAGATGCACTCATAAAGCCTCTTATACTGTTCCAGCTTAAGGATAACTTCTTTAGTTGCCTGAGCATGCTTACTTTTTGATTTAAATTGCCTTGTACTGTTGCAAGCTTCTCTGTATTGACACAGGCAATTCTTTAATCAAAACTAAAAATCCTTTTAGGTAGTGCAAAGTGATTTAGTCCAGAGAAAAGAGGAGAGTTGTCCACTGCTGTGCAACCTATCTGCCATCCAAATCCCATTTCCCAGACATCAAACATCTACCCTTATAACTCCCAGAGGTTCACATATGCTGCAGAGTGGAAAGGGGAGGCTGGTTACATTAATCACATGTTCTCTTGTTTTCTCAAAACAAGTGAGTGCAGAGACAGGTACTGGGGAACTGATCCAATTCACAAGCCAAAATGCCCAAACTCCACCCATCTCAGTGCAGGAGCATAGCCTTAGGAAAATAAAGTTTACTGAGCATATATATGGGGCGTTTGTAAGAGCTGGCTGGGTCTCTGAGGAACCTGATGTCATTGTTCATTGCAGGGGAGCTGAACTAGATAACCTTAAAAATCCCTCTCGCCTGTAACAACTCTGATTCCAAGGTGAAGGCAATCATTATGTTTCAAGGGAGCATATTAGCTGCACATAGGAATTCAGCAACCAGTAAGGCTTGATGACTCCTGAAAAAGAAGGACCATCTCAGTGAGAAACCGATCCCAGAGAAATCAACGTGAGCTGCTGATCACAGGAGCAAAGAACAGCAGAAGTCAATTACATCTATCAATTATTTCTCAGACCAACAGATATTGTTGTTTCAATACAGTTTTATTGTCATTTATCCATTGCAACTTTAAGCCTCCAATATGGTGTTTCATTACTTCCCTTAGGGGGTCTATAAAAAAGAGCAATACATTTTATTATTTGCAAAACTTTCCTGATAGTTTATCTTCAGCTCAATATACTTATTATGTTCCTCTCGGTAAAGAATATCACACAGAATATCAATATATGGCATCTCAATATTTAAGTTTAGTATATTTTAGCACTAGCTAAAAGACTAGTATGTCAACAGCATTATTTTGGTCATATATTAAAAGTGCAGCACATTATGAGTTGCTATGAAGAAAACTAACTCCATCCAGCCAAATCCAGTACAAGGTGAAAACTTAATTTATTATTAATAATATATCCAGATATCAGATATCCATATACTGATAAACTCTGCAAGAAATGAAAAACACGATAGATGGAAACAGTAGAAAAAAACACCTAGAAGCAGTGGAGAAACAAAAGCAATTGGAAGTCAGAAAGGCAAAAGCTTAACTGGAGAAAAAGGTTGGGGGAGGAACCCATATGCGTTAGGCAAGAAGATAAAGAATACAGAACTTGCTGTCAGAGGTCTTTACTATTTTTGACCATCTATTCTTACCACTGCGCCAGAAAAAAAGAAAGGGTATTTTAACTGGACAGTTCAAAGAGCCTCAACAAAATTCCCCATCCAGCTCCATGAACATCAGCAATAGAGAAATGTCATTGAGCCAGAAGTTTCAGTACTGCTTTTCTCACATGCACTAAAATGTGAAACTTTGAGAAGTTTTTGTCTCACTGATAGTTTACTCTAGAAATTGTTGACATCAACCACGTTGACTCAAGTAACTGTAATATTTCTTAAACAAACAAACGAAAAAAAAAAAACCAAAAACACACAAAATAAATATTTTTCTGCCACTGCCTAAATCAAAGATACTTTTGAACACTGCCTGTACTTCCACTTCTTCATCTCAAAACAGTGACAGCAGAGTTGCTGGGAAGAATGATATAACTGACCAGATACATATGCAATTTCCATATTATCTAGTCTGTTACTTAAGGCTCCTAAATAGAAAAGAATAATCTGAAAGCAAACATGAGCCAGCAGTGTGTCTCGTGGCCAAAAAGGCCAATGGCATTCTGGGGTGCATTAAAAAGAGCATGACCAGCAAGTCGAGGGAGGTGATCCTGCCCCTCTACTCTGCCCTGGTAAGGCCTCTGGAATATTGTGTCCAGTTCTGGGCTCCCCAGTACAAAAAAGACAGGGATCTCTTGGAAACAGTCCAGTGGAGGGCCTCAAAGATGGTGAAGGGCCTGGAGTATCTCCCCTGTGAAGAAAGGCTCAATACCTTCATGGTTTGCCATCAAAGTATGAAACTTTGGGCTGGAGGCATTTCATCTGCACTAGACACAAACAACTAAAAGCCCTCACTATTTGCTGTTCAAGAATGACATATTTTTCCTTGACAAGTTTGCTTTTGCCAGAAAGTAAATAAAAAACATTCAATTCACAAAAAATTGAGGCTGTTTTCTTTTTTAAAAGAAAAGACTAAGCAATTAACTTTGAAAAACCTGCCAATGTGTTTTGTAGCAAA
Organism: Coturnix japonica; assembly: GCF_054131305.1. Classification (NCBI taxonomy): domain Eukaryota; kingdom Metazoa; phylum Chordata; class Aves; order Galliformes; family Phasianidae; genus Coturnix; species Coturnix japonica. Next base: position 6,467,720 of record NC_140664.1, on the reverse strand, counting down.
ACAGATCCAGATAAGATTTAGCAGCTCTAATGAGCTAACAGATCTAGCGCAGTTAATTTGAGCTGATACTCTTTTATTTTAAAAGGGCATTCAGAAAAGGCAACATTGACAAAATGATGCAAATACTAACGCTGTACCCAGCACATACAAACAGCAAAGGGCGCAGACACTCACGTTCTCAGAGACAAGACTGCTGGAATGCATGTCTCTACATGTATTATAAAAATCCTACCTATGATGACAGAAAAAAACCCAAAACAAAACAAACACACAGGTAAGAGTTTCTGTGCTGTCAATATATTCCAAGCCCATTTTAATTAAATTAGTCATAGCCACAGGAGTTGAAAAATACAATTCACTGGAAGCAAAATGCGGTCATGCTCACCATGCATTATAACGGTAGAGTGGACACAAAACAGTAATAGAAAAATGGGCGGGGGGGAAAAAAAAGCAATAGCAGATACTGGCTGTATGTAGGATCAACAAACACAGCAATATGCAATGCATGTTAAGCAATGCAGCTGAAGAAAAAAAATCAAGGCTGAATTGCTGTAAGGTCACAGCCAGAGGGTTGTTGTCAACAGCCCTATGTCCAGATGGAAGCCAGTCACAAGTGGTATCCCCCAAAAGTCTTTCTTGGACCTGGCACACTTAAAAATCACTATCAAAAACATACACACTGAGATCAACTGTACTCTCAGCAAGTTTCTTGAAGACACCAAGCTGAAGTGCAGTTGATATAACAGAAGGAAGGGATGCCATCCAGAGGGATCTTGAAAAACTCAAAAAGTGGGTTCACAAGGTTTAACATGGCCAAGTGTAAGGTGTTGCACTTAGGTGGAAACAATCCCAGAAATGAGTACAGACTGGGAGAGGAACTCACTCAGAACAGCCCTATGGAAAAGACCCATCGATCCTGATGGACAAAAAGCTGAACATGAGCCAGCAGTGTGCCCTTGCAGACTGGAAGATCAACTGTATCCTGGATAGCATCAAAAGAGGAGTAGTCAGCAAGGAGAGGGAAGTGATTGTCCCCCTCTACTCTGCCCTTCTAAGTCCCCATCTGAAGTACTGCACACATGTATAGGGTGCTCAGTACAGGAAGGATATGGAGCTGTTGAAGTAAGTCCAGAAGAGAGCCACAAAGAGAATCAGAGGGCTGGAGCACCTCCCCTATGAAGAAAGGTTGAAGTAGTTGAGATTGTTTAGCTTGGAGAAGAGAAGGCTCTGAGGACACCTCACTGTGGCCTTCCAGTACTTGATGTGAGCTTAAAAGCAGAAGACAACATGGTCTGACAGTGAAAAGATAAGGAGAAATGGCTTTAAACTACATGAGGGGAGATTTTGTTTAGATGTTAGGAAGAAATTTTTAACTCAAAGGATGATGAGGTGCTGAAACACGTTGCCCAGAGAAGTAAGTTGTGGATACCCCATCCCATCCCTTGAGTGCCAAGGCCAGGCTGGATGGGGTGCTGGGCAGCCCCATACAGTGTATGGCAACCCCGTCCATGGCAGGTTGGAACCAGATGATTGTTATGGTCCCCTCCAACCTAAGCCATTCTATGATTCTATGATACAGAATTTTTTGTAAAATAGAAGAGCTTTGCATTACCATTTATACAGTATAGCAAACTGTCCTGAAAGGCATTCTTGTTGTATACCACAAGAACAGAACAGAATTCAGGTTTCCCAAGTGAAGTGACAGAAACATTTCTATGGAATCACACCCTTTTACCTATGCATGATACCCACCTGTGTTGCTATATCAGTTCTCACTAGAAAACCGCAATCCTCTGTGCAAAACAGTTTATTGTGCAAAATAAGTATTTTAGTGAATCGAAGACTACTAATATAATAAGCCGTTGGTACTTTTGAAGAAAGAAAAAAAAAAGAAATGTCTAACTTCATTCTCAGTTTTGTTTCAACATGCTTTTTACATGACAAGAAACAGTCCATTCCCTTCAATTGAAAATCAGCATTAATGACTAGGAGCATTAATAATCAAGGTTATAAGATTGAAAAGTTTTGTATCTTTTCATTGGATATTTTCTTACCTCCATCTCCTTCTTCTGCTTCATTCAAAACAATAATACAGATATGTTTCCTCAGCTGACGCATGTTAGAGAACTTCCTATTGCATTTCCTACACTCCAAGCTGCCTGGTGAGACTTCAGCCACTTCTGGTGCTTCTTCTGACCCGGGCTGAGCTTCTTCATTCAGAACAGAATTATGTTCTGCAACATCTTCATCCACACATAACTTCTTAGTAGATCCTTTTGGCCTGCCCCTTTTCTTCTTCACTGAAAGAAGCTCTAGGAAAAAATATGAGAAGGAAGAGTTAAAAACAATGTGCAGTCTCATAGGGTTACTCTAGTAACTGGCTAATAGCTTTGAAAAAGAACAATATTAAATGAAGGTTCAGAGACTCTACACTTAAAGCTTAAAAAAAAAAAAATACAAAATGAAACAAAAAAAAGGTTAGTTTCACACAAATTTACTTTTAAGCAATGACATTTCTTGGCATTTCTGCTAGCCACAAAGCAATAACATTACTGAGATTGACAGGTATCAGAGTACTACAATATTATAGAAATCACACTGCAAGCATTTAGATTATTGAATAATTGTATCAGCACACATATTTTACAGAATTGCTCTACCGTGCTCTGACACTCCATTAAAAATATTTCCTTTTAATTTAAAACACTCTCAAATAAATTGCTTAAGCATTTGAGATGCATTCAGAGAAAAGAACTTTATCTTTCAAAACCAGAACTTCATTTTTCTTTTAATAACATGAGCCAATTACATTCTAACTCAAGGCCAGGTTGGATGGGGTTTTGAACACCCTGACATAATGGAAGACGTCCTGGCCCATGGCAAGGAGGTGGAACAAGATGGTCTTTAAGATCCTTCACAGCTCCAACCACTCTGTGATTCTGTGAGCCTGTAATTCCCACTATTCCTTATTAACACCCTCCAGTTTCATGCTCCTATCTCTCGCTTTGGACTGCTCTGATCACTCCTTCATAGTTACTTCAAAAGCAACTCTGCTCTCAGGCTCTCACAGACATAAAGAGGGACAGACCAGCGTGAAACTTCTAATTAATGAAAGCTGATACTAAGAGAGGAGGATTTTCCAGACAGTGTCCAGGTACTTTTCAGAGACTTCATCCTAGCTATCAGTTACTCTGGTGTAATTGTTTATACAATTAAGAGAGTCACTCTTTATCTTTCTTGTTAATCTCCAGATCTTCTTGTACTCTATGCTGGCTGTTTGAGGAAATATCTGACTGTTACTGTATGTATTTTAATTACTTTGTATCTGCTCTTCTGCAAGAAACTCAGTTCATCAAGAGCAAAGCACGCTAGCTTTTTCAAGCGTGTATTTGCTTCTGAGCAGGCATCTGGTGAAATATCAGATCTATTTCTGCATAGTTCTGTGAAAGAAAAACTAGTGTGCATCTAGCAGGGTTTGTCTGATGGTATATAGAGGAACAGGAGGGAGCCAAGCTTCTGCCAGACTTTTAGCTTTCATTTTATCAAATATAAGATACATACACTCTTTTATACTGAATGAATATAGAAAGTGCTCTCCAGAATGCACTTCAGATCACCTAAGGCCTGAAAGCGCTTTGGTTCCCATTTCAGAGCCTTCAGTAATGTGCAGTGACATTCAGCTTTGAAAATTAAAAGGCAAAAGACTTTGATACAGTCGCTACAAATAGTTGTTGTACCAACAACTACAGTATCAATGCATAAGAATGCTAAGTGTGCTAAAGTGTTAAGTGAAATAGAACATGTATGAAGTCCCTGTCTGCCATCATCTTTGTAATATCATGGAGAAAAACAAAGAACTAGCAAGTTTTGCCAGCAACCTTGTGTTTAATGCTCTAAGAAGAAGAAGGGAAAAAAGGAAATCTCTTGTACAAGTGACAAAAGCAAAGAGGTCCCTGTAAGCATTTTTACCACACATTTCTAAAATATGAGACTCGTGCAAAAAATAGAAATAAAATTACTCCTCTCAGAAACTTATGGCTGCTCTCTCCCTCTCTCTGCAAGGCACAGATGGGAAAAGTATGGATATGTTTTACTGGCTTCACAGAAAGAGGAATGCCCAGTAATTAAAGTGCTGCAATTCCAAACGTGAAAAGGTCTTGAGATTACTCAAGCTGAAACAGACTGGCAGTATAACTCATAAATTCTCCTCTTCATGAAAAATTTACAGTGCTTTCATTCCAGGATCTTTCACCACAATAGTGAACACTAAGAATTAGTCTAAAGCTTTTTACCAAACATTTATGAGCCAATAGCCTATTTTCTATCCAGTGAGCTGAGACTGACAATATAAAAGTCCCCAAAATTGTAAAAGAATAATAATTTTAAAACATAATGATTTTCACACAGATATGCCAAAAGCTCCTGCTAAATTGCTTGACTTAAAACGTATGGAAAAATAAATGACCTCAAGGAATCCAAAGGGAAGATGATGCAAGAGAACAGGAGGTGATAGCAGCATCATTTCTAAATCTGTTCATCATTTCCTTTAAGTATTACAGACAAACAAAAACCCACACAAAGAGACCACAGTATTGAGATAATCATGTAATTGATATCAAGTGAACAAGAAAGCATTCTGCCTTATTACAGTGGTGTCTGAGTATCCATCTACTTAAATACGTCATAAGAAAACTAAAAGCTCCATTATAAATTAAAAAAAAAAAAAAACAAACACAAAAACAACCCACTTTTCTCACACCACCTTTAGCAACTATTCATGAAGCAGCGCTCTGAATTTCTCTGCTACTGCACTTCGGAAAGTGTCAATTACCACCAAATAGAGAAAGGTGATTTCAGTACTTCTCTTTGTCACCACTCATGTTATTTTGACATCTGCCAACCACATAAAACAGTATCTGCTGCCTTTAGCTAGAGAAATTAACCTGCAATTAAAAAAAACAACAACATTTCAATGTCAACCTGCAAAAAGGTCAAATTGCCCACGTGTCAGGTATAATATAAGGAATGCAGATACTGCTTAATTTACTATGAGTAATTAAATCCCAGGTTGTAAGTAGTGAATATAACCTCCGGGTTATACACCCATGTGTACACCCATGTGAGAACTCCTTTAGAAGGCTGGTGGTAGATCCCTTCCTGTGGACTACAAACTTGTAGTTTCTAATGGTGTGGCAACCAAAATAAAGAATACGTAAATTTACACCTGTTTGTAAATGAGTTTACCAATTACCAATAGAAGAATAGCCAACTGCTATCAGACATTTTAAAAGGCCTGGTGGTAAGTGCTAGGTAGCAGCATACACTGGAACAGGATGGGTAGTGGACAACTGATAGAATCACCAGCACTTGCTCGTGTTCTTTCCTCCTTGCAGAACTAAATGTTCCTCAAGCTCCTTTAAGTTAACAATGCCAGAATACAACTTCTAATGATACACATGACCATAATGTCCAGCTGTTTGCCACCAGCTATCCTTTCACACTGCATTGTACTAATCACCTAAGATGAACTAGGCATAATAATTGAACACTACATTGTCACTGTCCTGCTGGCAAATAAGCAAAACAAAGAGAATGGTCACACCTTGCTAAAAGAATGTATTAAAGCACTTATTTCAAGAAAGCCTAGTGAGAAGCTTAAGTTTAAAATCTATTTAAAAGATTTTGTAAGTGGAATCTCACTCCATGATTGACTTCTTAGCTGTTTCTAGGTATTTTTACACCCAGCACAGATTCTCTGAAATCAAACTTTATGTTAACTGGTATTGGATAATATAAATAATTATGTACTCAATGGCACTAAATAAGGCATTTCAGAAACAGGACATGGAAATAAACTATATAAATCTACTTGTATGCTGTTCCTGCAGGGTAATTATTCACATATACTTCTCAACATCAGTTTAATAATCAGCTACCTCAGAAATGTTCAGAATGTACAAAAACGTGCATATATGGATGAAAATCCACAACTTCATGCAAATGTAACAGTGATCACACATCCCGGCACCCAGGAACAGCTCTTAGCCCTTCAGCCTCAACAGATGCTCCAGCTGCAGCCAGTCCTCAAGTCAGGATAAGGCTGATCATTTTCACATGACCTTAAGGAGTTACACCTCTTGTGGAGAATTTTCATACTCAGACAATAATTTCTTCCAGTTCTCATAATCTCATAAGACCTGAAAACAGTGCTGCAGAAAACACGTATCCCATAATGCAGATACAGCCTATAATAACAATGCGTCAGGGAATAATATTACAAATAGATGAACTTAGGATCATCCATGCTGCTCCTCAAACCATTACCAACCTGATTAAGTAAAAGTGAAAAGGCAAAGAGCTCTTTGAAAGAAAATTGAGATCGTTATGGAAAGTTATGAACAGAAATCCTACAGAAAAGTAGAATATGAGTGATTACTGTAAAGCAGTAGATATCTGTCATTTCCTAGATGAAGTTGCTATACTCCAGAGCAGAACAAATTGTGAGCTATCCATAATCTTCACTACAGCAGCATTTGTCTGGTCCCAAGTTTTCACAACTCTAACATCACCTGATCGAAGCAGTTAGGACAAATCAAGTGCAAATATATCATGACCTAATTATGGCAAAGTAGTGCGACTAACTAAAATTCAGCAGAGTGTATTACCAATAAAATAACTTCAGAGTAATAAACATGTATTACCAGCATTTTACTTTTTCACAGTACTTATAAAATCATTGATTTAGTATTCAGGCAGAACAGAGCTCCGTTAACAACTCAACATTCACTCATCTATACCAATTCCAAAGTAAATATATATTATTAACTCTACATGGAAGAGAAAATGTTTGCAAAAGACAAAAATATGTTCATCTATCAGGCAACTAAAAGGAAACTGCTCCATATTGTCATTCATAATTCACTTCTCACTTTAGTGACAATACTGAATCACTAAAAATTACAGAAGGCTCCACAGAGGAAAAAAAAAAAAAAAAAAAGTATACTAAAACCTGTATGTGCTCCAGATTTTATAACAGAAGGGGAAATTTTCAAACTCCTACATTCTGCTACGAAGCTTCCTAATTGTTTAAACAGAACAATGAAGAACAGGACTTCAGAATACACTACTCTCTTCTCCAACCGATTTGTGCAATGAGAAAGATTATTTGTTTATATTATAGGAATATTTTAGTATCTTTTCTTTGTGAGTGAAAAATTCATTTTGATACTCTTATTAAAAGGAGATATTAAAGAATTAGACCAAATAAGTTGACAAAGGCAGCACCACATGATCACATCAGATGATGCAAAGTATTGACCAAGAACAAGGAAAATGGTATCTTCATAGAATCAGAATCACATGGTAGGAATGGACCTACAAGATCATCTAGTCCAACCATCCTCCTATCACCATTGCTATCACAAGCCACTAAACCATATCTCGTAGCTCCTCATCCAGATGCCTCTTGAATACTGCCAGGGACAGTGACTCCACCACCTCCCTGGGCAGCCATTCCAGTGCCTGACAGCTCTCTCTCTGACAGAGAAAAAGTTGTTCCTTATGTCTAATCTAAACCTCCTCTGGTACAACTTGTGGCTACTTCCTTGGTTCCTGTTTGTTGCCTGGGAGAAGAGGGCAAACCCTCCTCATCACAGCCTCCCTTCAGGAAGTTGTAGAGTGCAATGAGGTCTCCTCCAGACTAAACAATCCCAGCTCCCTGAGCCGCTCCTCATAAGACTTGTGCTCCAGACCCCTCACCAGTTTTCGTTGCCCTTCTCTGGACACATTCTAGGGCCTCAGTGTCTTTCTCGTAGTGAGGAGCTGAAAACTGAACACAATACTCATGATGTGGCCTCACCAGTGCTGAGTACAGGGAGATGATTAAGTCTCTGCTCCTGGTCACTCTATTACTTACACAGGCCAGGATGCCGTTGGCCTTCTTGGCCACCTGGGCACATTGTTGGCTCATGTTCAGCTGAGCATTGACTAATACCCCCAGGTCCCTTTCCTCTTCACAGTTACCCAGCCATTCAACCCCAAGCCTATAGCACTGTATGGGGCTATTGTGGCCACAGTGCAGGACCCGGCATTTGGCCTTGTTGAACCTCATCCCATTCACCTCAGCCCAGCAATCCAGCCTATCCAGATCCCTCCGAAGGGTCTCCCTATCTAAGGCAGATTGACACCACCTCCCAACTTGGTGTAATCTTCAAACTTACTGAGGGTACTCTCAATCTCCTCATCTAGGTCATCAATTAAGATATTAAACAAGATGGGACCTAGTACTGACCCCTGTGGGTGTTGATCCTAACCCACAGACACACGACTTTATCATTCCCAACCCCAAGCTCTTCAACATCAAAACTGTCTTTAATATAAAGGGCTACACCACCACCCTCCCTTCCTCATCTATCCCTTCTGAAGAGCTTGTAGCCATCCATCACAGCACTCAAGTCATGGGAGTGGTCCCACCATGTTTAAGTAATAGCAACTAGCTCATCGTTAGCCTGATGCACAATCGCTTCCAGTTCCTCCTGCTTGTCACCCACAGTGCATGCATTAGTGTTGATGCACTTCAGCCAAGTCATCTGCCTCACCCCCAGCTGAAGCATTGCACCCCTAGGCTCATCTCTCATGAACCCTGTTTTGTCCCCTTGCTCTGTGATAGCTAGTTTAAAGCTCTTTTGATAAGCCCTGCTAGCTCCTACGCTAGGATTTGTTTCCCCCCAAACAATTTTATACATGAAAAATTTATTTTACATAATTAGATTTACAAAGCTATGCTCTTAAAAGATGCATAGGGCTGATTTCTGCTCACTCAGATCCTTATGGTAATTACATACAATCCCAATGAATGTGTGATGCTTGCCTTACAGCATACAACAACAAAAGTGCTGATAGTTCCTGCATATACAAGAAGAAGTTTACAGAAGGGCCTTTCTACTCGTAGGAATAAGAATGTGTTGCAGAGTACCATTATCGCTGTGCTCAGAGATACAGCTCAGTGAAGTGGCAACAGGAAACTACAAAAATGCAGAAAGGAAGATGGATTCTGCATACCTGAGATACTCATTCTGTATAATTGAAATAAAATGAGAAGAGGATTTTGAAATTTGATGCAAACTTTTCCTCACCATCCATCCGAGGAGGTAACAGCTGAACACTATGTGACCAGTTACTAGAAATAACTTATTACATTCATGACATCAAAGTAACTACGAACTACTGCAGGTAAGCAAAGGAAGAAATGTCACACACAAAAGTTAATGATAAAAATATTCATTCAAGAATATGGAATGGAATGGTTTTTAAGCTGCGCCAGGGAGATTCAGGCTGGACATTAAGAAGTATTACTTCTCGGAAAGGGTAGTCAGGCATTGGAATGCACTGCCCAGGGAGGTGGTGGAGTCACCGACCATGGGAGTGTTCAAGAAACGTTTGGATGTTGTGTTGAGGAATATGATTTAGCTTGGAAGTATTGGTAATGGTTGGACTAGATGATCTTCTAGGTCTTTTCCAACCTTGATAATTCTGTGATTCTGTGATATTAGAGTGGGTTATTTTTTTCCTTATAATCAGCAATCATAATTATAAAGGACTTGGGAAATCTCGGTAGTTGTACTAAGATAAGAGCATTGCCAACAATATGAATCCATTGTTCAATAAAACAGATAAAGCCTGAATCACATTGAACCCACTGCTAATATTACAGGGGACTGAAATGATCATCAGTTAAAAATAGTCATGAATCTGACTTCTTTAATTGTAGATAGCATCAAACTTTGCCTACATGGCGCAAGTGGTAGAAGTGCCGCTCTGCTACACAGGGCTCAAATCCCAGGGGTTGGACTCTGATGATCTCTAAGGTCCCTTCCAAACTGCACGAGACTGTGATACTGTGATACTGTGATACATGACTTTTTTATTTACTAGTACTAATATCAAAGCACAGTAACAAATTATGTATCATCCCACTGCCTTCTCAGAACAAACTATTAATATTATCTGAAATTCCGAAAGCAGTAAGTCTTGTAACTCAAAGCATTACACCCCCTTCCCTTTCCTAGCCCATGGTGCTCTGGCTGCTTGCCTAAGAAAACTGAACTGACTGTCACTTACACTCTTTCCGCTGCTTTCCTCAAATCAAAGCTTTAGGAAGCAGACTTTGCTGCACTTGACATTTCAAATTAATGGAGCACTGTAATCATCCCCTGTCACACACTGCGTTTATCCACGTCCATCCTCAGATCTAATCTGCACTAAACGAAATTCATGTTGGCAGCATGCGGTAACCGCTGCAGAAACAAACTATGTAAATTGTTCTACATACAAAGAAGAACCACCAGACCACATGTTTCATTAAAAAAAAGCCTAAATGACTGTTTGAAAATTACATTTTACTCAATCTATCAAAGTACCTTCTCCATTTCTGCTTATGTCTGTTGCTGCTGTTAGAGGCTGAAGTGGAATAATGATGTCGTCCACATTAGTCCCTTCTTCTGTGTGCTTCGCAGAGACGTGAGACAATAGTTCTGATTGATGTGGTGAAAATAAGTTACAGAGCTTACACATGAAGATGGAACTGATCCCTGAAAAGTAAATAAAAAAATATATATATAGGTTAATATTTCCAAATTTAGTCACTTATTCCTATTACCAGTAGTTACGAAGGTTTTGATTCTTTTAACACAGCTAACAAACCAGTGGAAATGTTACGCCATCAAATGAAGGCATTCATAATAAATCACAAAACAATCTTAAGAAATGGTACAACTTCTACCCAGACTCTCACAGGCCAAAAAACTTCTCCTGACTAAAATCTAAGAAACGTGCTTCATCCCTGGAGGTGTTTAAGGCTCAATTGGATGGTCCCCTGAGCAACCTGATCTGGTGAGTAGCTTGCAGCAAGGTGATGTGTGAGGTCCCTTCCAACCCAAGATGTTCTGCAACTCTGAATGCAAACAGGTTGGATGAAGTCATTTTCTTCCCCACTTCCAACCTTACACAATGCCACAATTTCATATTTTTTCAAACATTTGATAAACAGAAAATTGTTTAAGACATGAAGTCGTTGTTCAGATCTGATGCATAATCCATTGGTACAAACCCAAAACATCTTATCCTTTGCAAAGTAGCTCTGCAATACAGAGAAGCTCAGCTCTATGTCTAATTAAAGGTCAAGGACCTCACTGTTCTTTCCTTTACTTTTCAATTGTATTCAACCTTAGAACTTACCTAGGCACAAACCTGATCTCTAATCACCTATTTAAGTACTGGAAAACACAAATGGTGATACATATTTGAGTGTAAAAACAGTTTTACACTCAAAGCAAAACATTACATTGCAACCAGGGGCAGCATTAATTACATTTGACACCAAGAGAACTATCAAGATTTCATATACTTTGACATACAAGCTCTATGAAAAGTTCCCTTTAGTTCTCCAAAATAACACGAGACAAAACACTGAAAACTTAGGAAGCAGCAGTAAATGAAGAATGTCATTAAAATGCATATTGGTCAATGTTTTCAAATGAAATAATACAAATACCCCAAAACTAAAAGATGTGATACGCTTTCATTTCTTAACATAGCTTTGAAAAACAGCCAACAAACTACTCCTGTTGTACAAAATATACTGTATCCTATACACACATTCAGCAATATAAAATATATATTATACTCGCTACGGTCTTATGAGCACTGCAGGGCTCCTTCTCAGGCATTCTGCTGTCTCGAGCACACACACTTTCTTATTTTGATTGTACTAAGTTTACAATGGAAATGATCCTTTGAATCAGTTCTGTTCTCTGTTCTTAGAAATGAGACTGAAGCAAAAGAGAGGAAGAAATGCTTTTATGCAGAATGACTGGAAAAAGAGGACAGAGAGTAGAGGATGAGCTGTGCTGATTATGGGCCCAAACAATTAGATTAAAATAACTAAATAATAACCAATTAACCGGTTGTTAATTAGGTGATATAGCAATGGAGTAATGAATTACAGTCAATTAAGTGTAAAAAATCAAATAAGCAAAAAGTCAATTAACTATGCAGGGAATCAATGATTAAGTAGTGGATAATTAATTATGTGGGAAATCAACAGAGCAATTAATTAGATATCAATTAAATATGCGGATAATGAAAGAAATATTAATCAAGTATGCAGGTAAACAAACATGGGTTTCAGCCAAAACCAATCTGCAGCATTCCATCTACTAAGCTTGCTTTGTGTTAATTCGTTACCTCCAGTTTGCTCATATTAAATCCACGTACACTGAAATAAAAGGTAACAGTTACATTTTCTTTGAATTAAGGAGCAGCAAATTAAGCTAAAACATAAATGAAACCATTTCAATTTTTTTTCCTCCATTATTCCAAGGATCTCAGGGTACTTCTTAATTAGACAAAAACAGTTCTTTATACTGTGCATGTGCATAAAAGCATCTGTTCTGTTTCTCTTTGAATCCGGAGGAGGGACCGCTTATATTGGAAACATTACTGAAAGTAGAGTTATTTATGGAAAACACTTAATATTGTTATGTATACTTTTGATCCATGAGTCAAAAACTAAGAGTTTGTTGTAACAAGTCACAAACATCCCTATAGCACTAAGGACAAGCTGGGAGCTGTGTTTGGTTTTGCTTTTAAATAAGTGTTTTCATGAGAAACACGAAGGAAGTAAACACAAGAGAGATTATCCATCTGTGTTTGTATGTCATAAATCATTCTAATGTATCCGAAACTTTTCAGCAGCTATTTAATACAGACAGCACTTAAAAACTTTAAAGGTGATCACAGAAGTTTTTAAGTGCTGTCTGTATTAAATAGGTGCTACTGCACAGCCAGGGAGCATCACGTCCTTTCAGTTACGACAAGAGGGAATGCTCTCAAGTTGTTCCAGAGAAGGTTCAGGATGGATATCAGGAAAAACAACTTGTCCAAAGGAGTATTCAGGCAGCGGAACGGCCTGCAAAGGGAGATGGTTTAGCCAACATCCCTGGAGGTGATCAAGAAACACGCAGATGTTGTACTAAGGAACATGGCTTAATGAGAAATGTTGGCGGTAAGTTGGGCTGGATGATCTCAGAGTTCTTGTTGATACCTGAGGTCCCTTCCATCCCAAGAGCCATTCTATGATTCTATGATTTAAATAAATCCCTTTCTCTCTCCAGCACCTTCCAGCCTATCAGCCTCTCCTCCCTCACTGCTCCTCACTATGCACTTCCAAGCTTCAACTACTCACCTTAACTTACACTTTAATACCCAGACTTTTTTTCCTTGCAGCTAAAAGAACTTTGCTTCTCCCCTGGTTTGAATCCATCAGCACTCATTCTCAGCTAACAATCATAAAGGCAAACAGAGCACCCAGTTCTCATGACATTTGTACAGGTCAGAATTCTCAAACACAGGCTTCAATGGGATATTACACCGTGCAGCTACAAAACACTGTCATGGAATCCAGGCAGAAGACTCAAGTACTCTGCTTCATGTTAAGTACAAAAGCACACCTTTATTTTTAGGATCAAAGAATCATACAATTGTTTGAATGGACCTTTAAAGGTTATCTAGTCCAACTCCAAGTTATTTCCAGCATTATAACCCAATGACATCACAAGACACCTTTTTTTCTTCTCAAAAAATGCTTCTTTAGTCTGAATATAAGGAACAAATATTTTACAGTAAGTGTAGTGAGGCACAGGAACACGTTGCCCAGAGATGTGGTGGGGGCCCCATTCCTGGAAACACTCAAGATCAGGCTGGATGGGGCTCTGAGCAACTTGTTCTAGCTGTTGGTGTCCCTGTTCAGTGCAGGGGAGTTGGATCAAATGACTTTTCATTCATTCCAACCCAAATGGATCTACAGTTCTATGCACAGCACGGACTGTGTAGTCTGTCCTATTTCTCAGTAAATCCTTTCACAATAATCTTTCAGGGTAATCCCACTGTCTGTCCTCATATTCAAGTGCCAGCTACTAGAGGACCAGCAAAAACAGATCTGGTTCAGTGCCTGCAATCAGACTAAGGCCGAATATACCAAGCCTGGTGCCGGCCACTATAGAGTGCCGAGGCTTGTCGGCTCCAGACACTGGGATGGGACTGGTATGTATCCCAGGAGCAGCACAGAGGGGAGAACAGAATGTGTGTGCTTTCACTAATTAAATCTCTATCCGCTAAACAAGAGAAAGACTCAGCTCCTTACTTACATTACACGCAAACCCTCTACATAAACACTGCTGGAAACAGCGCCTTGACTGTGGAGCCTCCCATGTTGGTGTGTGTGATATGTTCTCAGTTTTGTTCCTGGCTGAACCTACAAATGGGAAAGCATTAGCAGTGTCCACCATCCTGGGACCAGCAGGCAGGCAAGAGGAAGCCTCCAGTCTGCAGAGTTGCTTGGAATATTCCAACAACAACATTAATTCTAAACCTCTTCAGCAAGTTTAACTTCCTTGAGGTGTGCTACTCTACAATTTCCAAGCCCAGACCTATAAAAGCAGCTATACTTGTGGATCAAGGAAAATCAAATCCCACGGTCCCACACGAACATACCTCAGTACAATCATAGAATTATAGAATGGCCTGGGTTGAAAAGGACCACAGTGATCATCCAGGTTCAACCCCCTGCTATATGCAGGGTTGCCAGCCACCACACCAGGCTGCCCAGAGCCACATCCAGCCTGGCCTTAAATGTCAGCTGCATTTTTCTATCCGATAAAAGAATCTCTACATGAACCTGTTTTGATTACATACATTTTAGCCTCAAAAAAGCTGTATTTAGCCACACGTTTATTCTCTAGACCTCTTCCTTCGTCTTTTACCATTTCAGTTATCATTTTAATAAAGGTGTTGGTATACAATAATTTTATTTCTCTTCATTTGGTAGAGCTGAAAAGAAAAAATCAATCCATCCATCCCTGTTTTCTGCTGTTTCTGTGTTTTGACTCATCAAAAAGCACAGGGTGAAATACACCGTATCTAAAGCCAAAAGCACCATAGCATCAGAAATACATTTATCAATCTCCCACCACTTGCCAACACCAGAGCAGCAGCAATAACTCCCTCTGCAAACAGCTCACAGCCCAGCAGCACCTGTGTTCAAAACTAACAAAATAACCGCAGCAGAAGCAGCAGGTTGAGAGAGTAGAACTATTTTAGTTCTACTAAAATCTTCACTTCACCTGAATGTGAACTCATGTCTGCAACTGCTCTTTTCTCATTCACCAGCACGCGATGCCGGGATGACTTCAAGTTTGCTTTCCTGGGTTAAACACTTCTGTTGAGTTTGCCAGAGCTACAGAGAGTTATAGTATAGCTATATATATAGTGGTGAAGCTGGTCTCTTTTCAGTAGTGCATGGGGATAGGACTAGGGGTAATGGGATGAAAGTACAGCATAGGAAGTTCCACACGAATGTGTGGAAGAACTTCTTTACAGTGAGGGTGACGGAGCACTGGAACTGGCTGCCCAGGGAGGTGGTGGAGTCTCCTTCTCTGGAGATATTCAAGACCCGCCTGGACGCCTACCTGTGTGACGTGGTGTAGGGAGCCTGCTTTGGCAGGGGGGTTGGACTCGATGATCTCTAGAGGTCCCTTCCAACCCCTACAATTGATTCTGTGATTCTGTGATAAAGTAAATTACAGTGAGCGTGTTGGGAGTTTCTAGATAAGAAGATAGATAAGAAACAAGCTTCGTCTAAAAATGATACTATGCAACTATATTATGACAGAGAAAACAAAAAGTGAGTAAAAAAAAAGCACAATGTAAGTCGGTGCTATTAACCACTTTGAACACAGCGATGTGACAGCAGTGCTGTGAGCTGAGCTGATAGCTCCATCTGTGCCTCAGGGAACATGACAAGTGGAGGATAAAACACCGAGAAGTGAAGGGTTCCAACGGGCTCAATCAAAACATTAAGGGGTCACGGAAAAGGTTTGGAACTGAAGATGTTAAGGGTAGGTGGCAAGTGTGACACACTGCGTGGATCAAGGTGACTCGGCCTGAAGTGATAAATCATGAAGACGATTTTGAAACAAAGAGTGAGACAGAAACAATGGGAGACGACAAAGAGCACAGAGCTGAAACAAACCGCTCTTTTTGTTTCTCATTTCTTTGTAGCTGCCTTAAAAAAATAACTTGCATGCTACTACAATAACTCAACAAGCCTAATAAGGGGCCAGAACCAGAATGCGGAGCCATAAACGAGGCTGTTGACTGACAGGCATCCAAACAAGACTCTGAAAAACACCGGTGGGATAATGCAAAATATAAAGCAGAGGGGAAGCAAAGCAGGATGCGCTGTTTGTGAGGCTGCGCTTCCTGGTAGGGGAAGCTTAGGGCCAAATCCGATTAACAGACTTGGCCAAAACTAGCAGGATCTCTGAGGACCAAAATGCTCACCCTGTACACAGAGGAGCATTAGGATGCGTTAGCAACAGCCTGAGCACAAGAACGACTGACACACTGAAGGAGATGTCACAGAGACACAAACAACAACACATCTTAGGCTTCAATTACCCTTATGCAAACTGGTTAAATGCCAGGTCAGAACACCAGAATGACAATATTAAGTGTTCGGAATGGCTACTTCACCCAGCACAGAGTAATAATCAGGGAACAGTTCTTGACATTATCAGAAGAAAAACAGGACCACATTCAATGGGACCCTACTTGAGACTTACTCTGCAATAAGGACTCAAGTACTACTCAAAAAATCCTTCAAACAAGTGATGAAAATGTTTGTGTTTAGCAATGTGGACTACATAAAGATTAAAAGCATCATTAACAAAAGAAAAGCAGGCAACAAAAAGCGTTCTAAAAAGTTAAATCCTTGAAAGCAGCATGAAGATTATTTAAAAGCATCATGCTCAAGGCAGATACTGATAGGACGCAACACAAACACAGCCCTTAACACAACCCTGTTGCAACAGCATTCAAATACTTTATTCTTTCACCAACAGAAGACAGGACCTTTGAACATTCACCAGCACTAAGTATTCCACATTGCATGGACGTGCTTTGGAGCTCATCACCAGAAAGCAGAACCTGTGATGAAGCCTTGTGATGAAGCCACAAGCACAAGGCATTTACCTCCCTCCTCTGTCTGAAGCGCATCCTTCCACTCTCCAAGTACCAAAGGCAGAGGGTTTACAGAGCAAAAGAAAGCCGACCTCTGCTGCTTAACTAACTGGTGCTTAAGAATGTTGGTGCTTAACTAAGAAAGACAGACAGCAGCCTCTTTTTTCCTCTTACTCACACCAGATTTATGTAGCTTTACAGAAGCACTCGTAGAAGTTATTCAAAAGATACTGCCTGCATACTTTGATGTTGCATAGAATACACAAACTTCGGAACTGGATTAAAAGGGCTGTTCGAATAACTAGTTCAGGCCAACAAAAAAGCTTTCCCTATAAATGGTTTTAAAAGAAAAGCCGGACAAAATAAGGAAATTTACTTTACTGCATTGGGAATAATCAGCTTATCAAAAGAAATAACAACAAAGCTTCTCCTTCATTAAAATAAGCAGAGATACCTACGAGCACAAGACTTTGCCTTTTCAATGTTGTAAGATCGCCCTCATGTGGATAAACGCAACATTACAGCGGTTACCACAAAGACCCACTCAGACACCATCATACATTAAGCCGTATCACTAGACATAACAAAATCATATGGGAGGCTCTGGCTGCAATCTGATTTCTGGAGCACACTTGATGGAATCTCTAAGGTTGGAAAATCCCTTAAGATCAAGTCCAACCATCAACCCATCACCACTACACCCACTAAATCATGTCCCCCAGTGTCATATCTCCATGTTTCTTGAACATCTCCAGGAATGGTGACCCCATCACCTCCCTAGGAACCCTGTTCCAATGAATAACCACTCTTTCAAAGGAGAAATCAGTCCGAATACCCAACCTGAACCTTCCCTAGTGCAAATGGAGGCCATCATTTCTTGCCCTGTTGGTTGTTACCTGGGAAAAGAGGCCAACTTCCATCTCACCACAACTTCCTTTTAGGGAACCATAGAGAACGATGAGGTCTGGGAATCTTCTTCTCCAGACTAAGCAACTCCCCTTCCCTCAGACACTCCTCACCAGACTTGTGCTTCACACCCTTCACAGCTTCCTGCCCTTCTCCAAAGATGCTTCAGGGCCTCAATGTCTTCATTGCAGCGAGGGGCCCCAAACTGGACACAGTACTTAAGGTGTGGCCTCACCAGTACTGAGTACAGAGGGACAATCACCTCCCTGCTCCTGCTGGCTGTGCTATTTCTGATACAGGTCAGGATGCCTTGTGCACCTTGGCACACTTCAGGCTTTGTTCAGCCAGCTGGCAACTAACACCCTCAGATACTTCACCTCTGTGCAGCTGTTCAGCCACTCTGCCCCAAGTCTGTAGTGATGCATGGGGCTGTTGTGACCAACACAAAGTACCCAACTTGGTCTTGTTAAAGCTCACATTGCTGGCCTCAGTTCATCAATCCAGCTTATCCAGGTCCTTTCTTTCCTCAAGCAGATTGACACTTCCTCCTTAACTTGACTTCATCTGCAAACTTAACAAGGGTGCACTCAATCCCCTTGTCCAGATCATCAAGAAAGATATTAAACAGGATGGGTTCAATATTGACCACTGAGGAACACCATACATGCCAGGTCACCAGTGTACCTGTCCAAGCCATGGGCTGACAGCTTCTCCAGGAGAATACAATGGGAAACATAGTCAAAGGCTTTACTAAGGCACAGGCAGATTACACCTATAGCCTCTCCTTCATTCTAGGCAGGTCACCCGGTCATAAAAGGAGATCGGGTTGGTCAAGCAGAACCTGTCTATCCCGAACTTGTGCTGGCTGGGCCTGATCCACTGGCTGAGCCACACCAGCTGCATTATCACAGTCGAGATGATCTGTTCCCTAACCCGTCTGGCACTGAGGCCAGGTTGACAGGTCTGTAGTTCCCCACATCATCCTTACGACCCTTCCTGTAGACGGGTGTCACATTCCCAAGTCTCCAGTCCTCTGAGCCCTCTCTGGTTGACCGGGAACACTGTCAGACGGTGGAAAGCAGCTCAGCAATCAGCTCCTGAGTGGATCCCATCCAGCCCCATGGACTTGTGACAGCACCTCACTGAATGAAGTCTGGGAATAATCTCAATGAATCACAGAATCACAGAATGACCCGGGTTGGAAGGGACCTCAAGGATCATGTAGTTCCAACCCCCCTGCCTAGAAGGGCCACCAAACATACACATTTACTAGATCAGGTTGCCCAGGGCCCCATCCAACCTGGCCTTGAACACCTCCAAGGACGGGGCATCCACAACCTCCCTGCGCAGCCTGTTCCAGGGCCTAACCACTCTCCTAGTGAAGAACTTCCCCCTAACATCCAACCTAAATCTTCCCTCTTTTAACTTAAAACCATTTCCCCGTGTCCTGCTATTGTCAGCCCTTTCAAAGAGTTTACTCCCCTCCTGGGAGTAAGTTCCCTTCAGGTACTGAAAGGCTGCAATGAGGTCACCCCGCAACCTTCTCTTCTCCAGGCTGAACAAACCCAACTCCCTCAGCCTGTCCTCATAGGGGAGGTGCTCCAGCCCCCTGATCATCTTTGTGGCCCTCCTCTCAACCCTTTCCAAAATCTCCATGTCTTTTTTGTACTGAGGGCTCCACACCTGGACACAGTACTCCAGATGGGGCCTCACAAGAGCAGAGTAGAGAGGGACAATCACCTCCCTATCCCCGATGACCACCCCTCTCCTGATGGAGCCCAGGATCCCATTTGCTTTCCGGGCTGCCAGAGCGCACTGCTGGCTCATGTTGAGTCTTTCGTCCATCAGGACCCCCAGGTCTCTTCTCTGCCGACAACCAAGAGCCAAATTTCAGCACAGAGGAATAGTTAAATCATTGCAACATCACCACTTCGCACAAGAAACACGGCCGGCATTCTCACGCCCCTGCAGGCCGCGCAGGCCCAGCACCGTAAAGCCGCCTCCCCGCCCTCCTCCCGCCCCCGCCGTGCTGAGGAACTACGTGTGGCGGATGGCGCTGCCTCCATACTGTGTCCGGAACTACTTCTCCCCATCCTCAGCACCAATAAACTCCGCTCGTTCCTCCGCCCTCTCCCCGGCTCGTTGCCGCTCACCTGCAGCCGCAGCCTCCATAACCGCGGCTGGGGGGGGCAGCCAAAGAGCTGGCTGCAAGCGAAGCGCGGCGGTCTTGTCACAAAAAAATAATAATAATTAAAAAAAAAAAATCAAAAAGAACACTTTCTCGCCAGCAGGCTGGGATTCATGTGTGCCGTGCCGCTCCTCCTTATAAAAATATAAATAGGGATGAGATTGGCCAAGCGGCGGATTATGGCGAATCTGCCGCCTCCGACACGGCGCCTTCTTCCTTAGCGACGTCACGCAGAGCGCCCAGCAGCTCAATGGCGGCCGGCGGCCGGCGCATGCGCAGCTCACTCTCCTCCCCCCTCCACAGCCGTGTTGGTTTCTGGCTCTTCTATGGCGGGTTGGGGGTCCGGGTTACCATAGGAGAGCCTGACACACTGAGATCCGGGATGCAGGGTTTAGATTAATTAATCTAATGTAATTAATCCTGCATTAATCACATTATATATCCAATCTCTGGATACTCCAGAGATTGCTGCTCTGTACTTAATTCCCGTCAGCTTTCTGCAAGATTAACACATTAGGTACCTCAGTTCCTTCTTAGGAAAGCAGGAGATGCCACATCTACATACATAAATGTTTTTAAGTCCTCAAGTTATGCAGAATTATAGAATTGCTCAGGTTGGAAAAGACCTTGAAGATAATCATTGAGTCCAACCACGACCTGACCATAGAACCCTAACTCCAACAACCCTCTGCTAAATCATGTCCCTGAGCACCACATCCAAATGGTTTTTAAACACATCCAGGGACAGTGCTTGATTCTTAAGTCTTTTGCATATTGTGCTGCAAATTCCACAATTATCAGTAATTCAGTCTCTAATGTAGTAAATACTGATGACTGGAAGCAATCCTCAAAGGAGAGAGGAGAAGGAGAAAGGGAAGAGCTGTAAATAAGATATTTTTCAGCCTGGTATTCCTTGAATTGCAACAAGTCCTGTTGTCAATACAATATGGCTGCGCTATAATGGGCCATAGTTCTGTAAGTGCTGCAGAAAGTTCAGTCTCCTTGAGGTCAACAGCAAAGCTCCTGTGTGCTTCCCAAGGCCAGGAAGCAACACTGTTGTCTCTTTTGCCAGCCTACGTTTCACACTCAAATTCTGTGCTTACACCTGTGCTCACACACCTGAATATTTCTCCTATTTATGGAGTGTTCTCGTGGACTTTTTCTGCTGAGGCAGTAAATGGAAGCTCAGCTTTAAAGGTAGCTATTTATCTTTCCGCCCCATTTATCTTTCCCTGAAAGAACAGCACAGTTGCATAATACGTGGAGTACGGTCCATGTAAACCATCTGCTCAGTCTACTTTCATCAGTACATCACATCAAGGGTTTGGGGGTTTTATTTTAATAAATGAGTCATCCCGGACATATTTTAGCTGTGAATTTTGCAGATCTTTACAGTTAAACCCACTTTAAGTAGTTATGTGCACATTGCATGTGCTTCATATGATGTTACATCTACACTGATTTAGTTCTTCCAGTTACATTCTGATCCAAGCCTGCTCCTGGTCTCACGGATATTAATGAGAAATAAAGGGAGACATTGAGGAATCCATGAGGTCATCCAGATGTAACAGAATCAAGAACGCGGCCTTCAGACACAACTGGTGAATAACAAGTAACTCGTCAACCTGTACTGTTATTCTGCAATGAAAACAATCAACAAATCTAATGAATAGATGTGAGCTATCACCGAGACCAGGCTCTGGAAGCCATTTCTTTGGTTGGGCTCAGTGATCCGTGGGTCCCTTCCAAACTGAGCTATTCCGTGGCTCTACGATTATAGCGTGACCTCATTTACCTGATTTTCTATAGCAGCTCAAACAAACAAGCAAACCAAACAGGGAAGTTCAGCACTTCACCGTTTTCAAAGCTAAGAGTTGAATACCTACAGAGAAGGAGAATCCACAGCCTGTTCCAATGCTCCATCACCCTCACTGTTAAGAAGTTCCTTCCCATCTTGATGCACTGCAGCCTAGTACATAATTTAATGTAGTGTCCATGTAATACTCCATATGATAAATATAACACATTGAAATAATAGAAATAAAAGCAATAACCTGCAGAATTAACACTTATACCTCACAAAAGTTTGCTTTGTTTTCCAGCAGGAGGAGGCCACAGCCATAGATTTAAGCATATTTACTGGTGGGAGATGTAATCATCAGTAGATAGCTGTCCCCTATAGAAGAATCAAATGGTACAGAACCTCACAAGCACTTCCGGACCTGTGCTCTACATGTTCAAATACTGCTCACTGAATAATCCCTTCCTATGCTTACTGTCCATAAACAGCATTTACGTACTATGGAAACTGGCAAAGAAAGCTGTCCCACATATCTCTGTTTAACCTCCAGTGTCCTCCAGCTTTGCATACATAGGGTTGTTAAGTATAAACTCCATTTATGCATAACTCCCTTACAGACAGCAGGACTTTGTCCAGTTACTGAAAATGTGGAACAGTTACTTCAGCCGAAGTTAAGCATCTTCTGAACGCTTTCTAATGGGTGATGCAAACAACCTATTTGAGTCTTAAAAAAAGAATGTTTACTAACATCCCCCAAACTAGCTCTAAAATCTTGTTAATTAGCCATCACAACCTCTAGATTCTAACTGTGAGACATATTTCCTACTACCTGGTACAAGTCAGTCCTGCTAGTTCATCAATATTGGGGAAAGTGGGTTTAAAAACTGCACTAAGTCCTGCATTCAAAGTATACACTGCCAGCAAGTTTTCCATAACCTTAAGTTAAACAGAGTTCAGTTCACAAGGCATCTTTCATCCTCGCCACCTCCCTTTCTTGCTGTCAGGGAGATAAGGCTTGTGCAATGTTTGGGAAAATAATTTTTCACATTATTAAACTGGCAGATGCCTTAGATAAAGCCACATTGCTTACAGGAAATTATTTCTCTCGAGAAAGAGATGCTATCAGATAACAAATGATCCCAGCTGACATAAAACTGCATTTCCTTCATGGGGCATGCAGAGCCCATGCATTGCTTTCTTGGGCTAGGCTCTCCTCCCTCAAACACACACGTTATGGGTGACAGACTTGAGCTGACAGCATGCATTCCCAGACTGTCTGAACAGACTCCCACATCAGAGTTAAGACTCCCACTGCTGACACTCAATTACTATAGGATCACATGGAATATTAAGTAGTTATTAACTTTGCACAGAGAAGCTTTAAAACATGGATGAAGCTGGCCAGAACTGGCATAGCTGGTTAGGAGAACAACAATTAATGGAAGAACAACCTCAGCGAACAAAACAGACAAGAACAATCGATATCAACATCCTTTTATTGAAATAAGTTTGGATTTTCACCATCAGGAAAACAAATTCAGGAAGAATCACACAGGAGAGTAAACACGCGTTTTCAAAATTAACAAAAAATGCATTATCTGTGCCTGTGTTCTTCGAGGTTATGAGATGACCTATGCTACACGACTTACCTTTGCCAACATATCTAAGCAGAACTTCCAGACCATCGTATAAATCATACACACTGCAGCCTTTCCTTTCTGTGCTTCAGAAGTGTTACGTTTGGTGGTGCTGTGCTTAGAATCTTTAGATTCTAGATTAGAAGTCTGACTTTTTGTTGCCCTTTAGTGCAAACCAGAATGGCGAGTGTTAACCAACAGCTGCTTTTCACACCAGCACATGCAGCAAAGCTGTACAAGCAAGGATGCACACGTCCAGTCAGTTACTGAATCCTCTCCTGAAGCCAAAACAAAAAAGGAACAAATACACGAGTTTGGCTTACCTTCAGAGCTCTCCTTCCATGCTATCGGTCCCGCTGCTCTTTCAGAGCAGGCCGTCTCCTTGAGGAGCAGCCAACCTACTTGGAATCCTTCAGCATGAGTATCGCTGCTGTCTAACATGCATTTATCCAAGGAAGCGCTACACTTCAGCTGTTTCCCTGACCGCTACAGAATTCAGACTGCTGCAAATACTCCCAAAAGGCATATATTAAATCTTAAACTTTCAACAGGTCGTTCACCAATTCCACCACTTAACATTTTTCTCCTGTATTTTAATAGACATGTCAAAAAGACACAATTTTCCTTTAATAAAACCACTAAGACTGCGTACCTACCCTATTGTACCTATTTGTAACAAGAATTTTACATCTCATTTAAACCCACTGAGACCCCACATACACACCCACACCCAGTCTGCTCACACTGCTTACTCACTACCCCCACAATATCTCTTATTTCCAGACAAATGGTGCTTGCTGAAAGGAGTCTTTGCACCTTTGGACTGGTGGTAATGTTGATTTGAGGATTCCTTCTTGCTGTCCAACCCTACTGCTCTATGCCACGGCTACATCGGCATGGCTGCACGTCATGCCAGCCGCTGCAGATGGAAAGAAACATCTCCATTAGCAATGGAGTGAAATCAGTGGTGTCATGTGGCATTTAACTGAAGAATAAAACACAAAGAGATGCAGACTGTTCTGCAGGTAAGCTTCCCCTTCATCGCAATATCTCTTCTAAAGAGGACAACTCACATCCCTAAGGCTTCCCCAGATCACCTCAACTGGAAAACTCAGAGGTCTGCACCAACTGAGCAGGTGACATCAGCTCAAAAACACACGAAAAAAAGGGTTTTAAACTATGCATTCACATACACAGTAATACGTGATTTTTACCTGTTTGCCTCAGGTAGGAAATACATCACGTATCAGGAGTCACAGCCTAATACTAAAGGAAATGCATTTTCAAAGGGATCCCCAGGAAAGCAGGTTATACGTCCCAACAATGCATCCCATGTCCTTCATTCTTCTGCCTGAACAAAACTGTTCTTGAGCTCTTTTTTTTGGAATGGTTAAACAAACATACTATTTTCTATTCTCAAAATGCCGGAGCTCTATTTCATTTAACAATACATCATCCACCACCAATAGGAATGGGATCCTGACACGAGACAATGTAAAATGAGTGAAATGGAAAGCTAAAGATCATCTCCTTCCCATGTTCTTCATCAAAGCAAGATACTTCTCATTCTGTTAGATACCAAACCCATCAGCATTGTTAAATCTATATAGCTCTACCACTGAAAATATTTTATATCATTATTTCTCTTTATTTATCATCATCCAACATATCCACTCTTTCTGACACTGAAGAAGTTGATCATAAATAAGAAATGGCTACTGCAAATTGTCCAGTTTACATCCAGTAATAGATTCTGGTTATATTCCTGTCTAGAGTGTAAGCTGGATGAGCTGAGGACACCACAATGTACTTTTCAAGACAAAGACACAGGATCACAGTTTATTTGCAATAAAAACGATACACATTTTAGCAGTTAAAACTTCTTTACAGTAATGACGCATTAAGACATTTACAGATATTCAATACTTCCACAGAAAGAAGAGTAATTACAGTACAATTGGCTTATTTGGATTCTACTGAAATATAGCATTCCGTTCTTGCCAAAATGTCACTTGATCATTCAGGAAAGCTGCCTTTCCAAGTCAGTTGAAGTAAACATCCACCTCCCAGCCCTACCACTTGTTATAGCTGAGTGTAGGATGTTTACAGGAACTAAAAGTTAGCTTAACAATATAAATACAGCATTGGCTTTCAAGATATCCGAAAATGAATCGGCACAGACATATTTCAATACACCGTGTGTGCTACAGCTTATGCTACTCAGAAGGCATTTGCAACAGTTATTAAACCTTACTGACATGAAGTTGGAGCGCTCCTTTTTAACATTTAACCTTATAAATATCAGGACATGGTAATATATTAGCACAGTCTCTAATTCTATGGAGATAACAGGAAAAAACCCACAGAATAAATCCATTCTCACATCTGCTGGAGTTCAGTAACACTGTTGCACTTACCTGCCAAGACTCTTGATGCTCAGAGTAGGCACCTTCTAGAAACCTCAAATCATTATCAGAATTAATACTGAACACCAAAAATATATATGTGACATCAACAGGGTGGTACAAGGCAGACAACAGTCCTCAAGGATGTCCCTCTCAAATGCTTTGTGTAAAAATACTCCTGGGGCACCAAACATTTCAGCAGTTTCCTTTACATGCTGAATTTTTCAGCTTTTATTGCTACCTTTGCTTGCTTTCCTAGTTGCACTACATTTTCCTAAACTAACTCCCATTCTAAAACTGCTTTCAACAAACTGTTGTTTCAACCTTCTCAGTTTTCTCCACGCAGATTGTTACTCAGAAGGATGAGTCATTTTAATGGTGAGAGAACAGAACGCTATCAATTAAGCTTCAACACTTTAGATTTTAAATGTGCAGCTTACTTAGCATCTAAAGCCTTGAATAACAGCAATCCAGGAACACTTCATAAACTCCATCAGCCTTCTTAAAGCTCTTGTCTGAGCAGGTGTTTTGCAGATTTATTGTGGAGAAGGAACCACAGATGCAGATTTCTCCTCATACACAGAGGCTGGTGGAAGCCTTCTGAACTCTTAACAGTTGGTTCTTTGTATGAAGAAAAAAAAAACCCACGAGCTCAAGCATTTCTAGTAAACGCAGCTGCAAGTTCACAGCAAGGGGAGATCTTCATGCAGGCCAGCACGTTGATGTGTTGCTTTTAAATGGTCATAAAAGCCACTAGGAGGAAAACCAGAGGCAACAAATTTAGACTCTAAACATGTATCTTCATAAGTAATCCACTTGCTCAGCAAGCAGGGATCATAGTATTCCACTCTATCTTCCACTTCCAAACATCTACATGTCCATTCCCACTTGTGCTAGGCATGACAGTCATCCAAAAATAGCAGCACATTCACAACTTCATTGCCAGCCTCTGGACTAGCAACCTCCTCCTTTAGGTATCTGCCTGCACTATGATGTTACTGCATCATAAAACACAAGAAACTGATTTACGTCTCCTTCTATCATAAGCAATAGTTGCAGTCATCACATTAACAATATGAAGTAATTAGCTTTGCTGATGATCAGGCTGACATGTCAAATCTGCCTCTTCCATTCCTAAAATTCAATGATTCCACTTAAATCACTGCGTAAACACACAACATCTGTAAAGACTCCAACTTCTTCAATTGCAAGCAGAAATGTTTGAGATCCGTTCAGATGTTCATAAGCTTGTATTTCACGTGCAGAAAGCAGAGATCCTGGCTTTTCAAACTCTTCACAAGAAAACTCCCATCAAAAATGCAGTGTGGCTTTATTTATTTCCCATAGTTACAAACCGCTTCAGCTGGCTTTCATGTAAAGAAGTATGATGGCTGTCTTTGAGTATGGCTATTAGATACCAGCACATAAATAAAACTCCACAAGACTGAGCTGATGAAGTGCACATGACTACTCTTATCTGGCTTGTGAAAAGGCTAAGACAGCACTAACAAAAACGACTACAAGATTAACTACAGGATAACATCCACTTTGATCACTGGGTAAAGAATGTTAACAGACAGCACTTCATTTCTTCTAAGTCCAAGTAGTATGTAAAACTAGGGAATGCCAGGCATTTTCAGCAAAGAACATCTGGAAAACTGACTAGCACTTGTGCTCTCTTTAAAAATATATATATCTGTAAAACCTGCTTATGTTTCTCTTTCTAATTTGAAGATGTACATGAGCCAAACATCACATTTAGGAGAACATGTTTTTTAATAGGGATTGTGTGTGAACTACTCTGGAAGTAGATCATTGCAGCAGCGCTATCAGTAAGCTCAGAACCTTTGATTACCACACACTGCTGCGCCAGCACACAGGTGACCCACGCCGCAGCAGCTCTGCATTTACAGCCATACAACTGCCCAGAAGAATGGCTGCCCTCAGTTCACTGGTGGCTATTCATGATCTTGTTGAGAATCATTGCCTCTGCAATACTTGTAATCCATCCTTTCCAGACCTAAGGAATCCTCAGAGTTTTTAAAGAAATCAGAAGTTGCATTTTTCCAAATATTTATATCTTTGCACATCACCTTCTACAGAATTCCTGTAGCAAAGTTAGATCTAGCTAACCCTTTTAATCTACACTGTCATACTATCAAATAAACTGAACATCAAATTCACCTTTTGAATGTCCAGGAATATAAAGCTAACATTTCCAGAGGAGAAAGACTGGAAAGCTAAGCTAATGCAGCACTGCTTACTACCCAAACAACTCATTTATGCTATTCTGCTCCCAACCTTTACAAATAAAGAACTAAACAGAAACAGGAGAAAAGAAGTCCCAGACAAGGCCCAGGAAATTACATCTGCAGAACACACCTCCTACATCCCTCACTGAGAAAAGTGGAAAGTACTGAAGTTGTTTTGTTGACTGCTGTTCTCAATGAACTGATTAAGTTGAGAATTAGTGAAGAGAACTCTGAAGAAGTACTTTCAAAAGCTGTTTTTTATGTGAAAAGTGAGCTTTGTTAATGATGGTACAAAGCAAGCAGACTGTACCATGAACAACTGTATACGTTTGGCACTGTTTAACTACAAAAATACATCCTGAGTGATTTTTTTTTAATCTTTATTTTGGCCTTGGTTAACACCCTGCTTACAAACAGTGAGAGCAGCACCCACTCAAAGGAGAGGCTGAACATGAAGTCTCAGGAAGAAATAGCAAGGCATAGCAAATAAAATATTTGCTGAGTATTCAATAATATCGATCATTTTTCTACATCTTAATAAGCAAGTCACCATTAAAAAAGTTAGTTCATAAGGTCAGTTTTATGTTTATTTGTACAAGAAATTAAACACCTCTTGCTGTTACATTCCAGAGGAGCATAGTTCTGTAGCTCACACCGTGGAGCAGCAGAGAATTCAGTTCTGAATAACTTATATGCAATACCTTTGGTATCTGCACCCTGTTACAGATTAGCTCGTAATCAATCATACTAGCAATATTAATAAAAATCAAGTTAACTCACTTGGAGGCAGTTCAGTGTGTCTATAGAAACTACTAGATACGTATCCACGCATGCAGGTTTATGACATCTTTTCCTCCAGGTGCTGTCCAGGTATAGCCAGGTGCAGCAAACATCTGACTGAAAGCTCGAGCTGCTACAGCTTCCAGTCGGGGATGTTTACAGCAACAGACTACTACACATCACTGCAGCTGTCCAGCAGCACAAAGCAGTCGGTCACCTTTAGGGGAGGGGGGAAGAGAAAATAATTTATGACTCATTTCTATGGCATTCCAATCAATTACCATTCAACTAATTCTGAAGAACACCTCATTTTCAGATTCATTTAACACATGCATTGATACAAAACCACCACAATTCTACATTTAAGATACATTTAATGTTTCTAAACGCAAGACATAAGAATATACATCCTCAATTCTTAAATACACGTTTTTAAACCTCGTTGGGTTCAAATACATTTATGTATACACGTATAATAAATTTATGTGTTTTACTTTCCTATAACTTCATTACCTTCCATTCTGGGCATCCGTCCTACCTACTCTTTCAGAGTTAGGTATGTTTCAAAATATGCATGTACAAAGTTAAACAAAAAAAATACAGGAAAACATGATCATAATGAAGGAAATCTTAGAAACAGAGGAGAGGAGCTCTGCAGAGAGAGACTTGGGTGTCCTGGAGGAACACAGGTTGGCCATGAGCCAGCAGTGAGCCCTCATGGCCAAAAGGCCAGTGACATACTGGGGTGCATTAAAAAGAGCGTGGGCAGCAGGTTGAGGGAGGTGATCCTGCCCCTCTACTCTGCCTGGTAAGGCCTCATCTGGAGTAATGTGTACAGTTCTGGGCACCCCAGTACAAAAAAAGACAGGGATCTCTTGGAAAGAGTCCAGCAGAGGGCCACTAAGATTGTGAAGGGCCTGGAGCATCTCCCCTATGAAGAAAGGCTAAGTGAACTGGGTCTGTTTAGCCTTCAGAAAAGAAGACTGAGAGGGGAACTTCCAACCCCTACGATTCTGTGAACAGACCTGGCGGAATTCTGAAAAACTATGTGTATTTCTCAGCATTGCAGTAACTGATCAGATCAAGGCTCTGTTACTCTCTCCCTGTCTATCTATATTTTGGGGTAAGTAGTAAAAGGGTCTGGGTGGGAATAAAACCGTAACAGCCCCTGGATGGAACCATTTTACTTCCCCCCTTCAGCAACAGAACCAGAAATCCCACAAGACTTCAGGAGTGTTATGGTGATGCAAAAATTCTCCCATTCTTTGTTAAAGAAAAAAAAAAAAAAAAAAGAAGAAGAAAGTAATGGAGAGTCTATGAGGTTATTTTTTTTTTTTAAATCCTATCATTCTGGTTTCATTGTATTCATATAACACTTTAATGCCTTTATATTCTAGTTCATAGCAGAAAAACTCTCCTTTTACTAACAGGACTAAGCAGACCCATTTATCCTTGTTTATCATTCTTTATGGTTTCAGAAACAAAAAGGCTCAGCCAGTAAGAAGTTCTCTGTTTCCAGGAAATATGCAGACTCCTGCAATTTAAAGTTGCTTGTTCTGAGGTTGTTCAGGCCTCCAAGGCAACACGTAAGGGGAAATTCTAACAGAGCTTAAAGAAGAAAAATCACTTGTTCAACATTTCTCAGTTACAGAAAATCAATCCCATACTGTTTTCCAATAAATGCAGTGTGAACACTTGTTAGTAGTAAGCGAGTGTAGTTATTGCAGGAGTTTGCCAAGACTAACGAGGAAGCTGCATGCAGTCTCTATGGATACCGTGCTGACCTTCATTATTTGAGAATAAATAGTTAAAAAGCCAATGGACATTTGCAACAAAGGCCTCTTCGGGCTGTTGCAAAACTGAAAATTCCTATTTTACTTTGTGAAGAAATGGGTTATTTCATGCAGAGGTAGGCACATGGTATTCGACTAATTAGGCTGCTAAGCATTGTGCTGCAGTGAACCATTTCTTATGCTGCTCTCCTTTAACACTTGCTTCTTGAGGAATTAATGAAGGTTACCACAATGTCACCTGCCTAAAGAAAGGACACTCCCTTCAGCTTCATTTTAACACTCAAACCATTGCAAAACAACCAATGTGAGTGACAGTGAAGCCTCCTGCTGTTTTATCCAACTCTCAGCTATCGATCCCAGCACAACATCTAACAACGTGATCATAGGAGTGAAATTTTCAGCTCCATCCAAATACAGTATTAAGAAGTATCTGCAGCATAGTTTCATGCAGCTACGCTTTTGAAGGATTGAACTTTTATAGAAGTCCTATGAAAACTGAAGATAAAGCATCTTCTGCTTTATCTCCTGAACAGTTTTACTTTTTACAAGCAAATATAAAAAGACAGCGCACTCCAGCTTTTGTTAAAGGCTCTTCTGTCCTTTAACTCCGCTAAAGCTTAAAAGCACAGCAGCAGGACTTATTCTAACGTCACTGCAAACTGAAGAACATTGATTGCTGGCTCCCATTAATGCTATTAGCTCTATTTGCTGAAGAACAACAATGAATGTAGCGTTACTTGTGGTCATACTGAGCTTGAACTGCACCAGAAAGTGAAACAAGATGGGAAGAAGGAAAGCAAGAAGGGAAAGGAAGATGAAGGTGAACAAGGAAGCTGAAGAGAGCTTCTTCCCACATCTTAAGACACCCTCATTGCATGATCTACATGTTTATAATTACTCAATGAATTCGAAGTCTCAGTTAGTTAAAGCAGATCCTCGCTAATGCTCCAATTATTTTAAGTCATGTCTATTGACCAGAACATAACTGAATATTAGACATCAAGTTATTTACCCTGAGTAAAACACTGCCTGAATCAGCACTGTATTTAAAGTGCCACAGCTTTCAGCTCTCACATAGTCCGAGTCAATTTCAACAGCATTAGTGTCACACAGATTCAGATAGATTACAGCCTGTCCTAAGTGTAGGGGAAGACTGATCTTTTAACAGCCACAAAGAGTTCACTTTAGCATTAAAAGTTTACAGTGCACGATGAATTACAATCAAGTAGGAAGTGCACGTAAGTAGTTTTAGAACTGCATTTCCTGTATATTTTCAGGAAACCATGCACTCTGCTTCTTATAATCACAGAATGGCTTACATTAGAAGGAACCTCAAAGCTCACCAAGCTCCAACTCTACACCATGGGCAGGGTTGCTACCCACCAGATCAAGCTGCCCAGGGCGCCATCCAGCTCAGCCTTGAACACCTCCAGGATGGGGTCACCACAACTTTTGTGGGCAGTCTGTTCCTGTGCCCCACCATCTGCTGAAAAAGGAATTTTTTTCCTAACATCTAACCTAAATCTCCCCTCGTTTAGTTTAAAGCCATTCTCCCTTGAGCTGTCACTAACAGACCATGTAAAAAGTCACTCTCCTTTCTGCTTATAAGCTCTCTTCAAATACTAGAAATATATATAAATATATACAGGAGTGCAAACGTTAAAACTGATAGTTTCACTGTGTAAGAAATAAAAAGAATTTTTAAATTGAGCTGTCAGGAAAAAAAAGCATCTCACATTTTAAGAATATATGGGAACATGTACAAATAGTACACTGTTAATGTATCTAAGACCAGATTTCAGTGAGGATGTAAATGTCATACATAACCATTCTGGAAAGCCAAACAAATAAATTCTTTTATCATAAAATACTTTTCTAATCTTCCCAAAGCAGGACAATAAACAACAAATCAATGATTGTGTGAGCCAAAATAAAGTTCAGATCCTGATTAAGGACAGCATCCACCCAGTTGCTCTGCATATCTCAAGGAGCTGTTAGAATCAAACTAAGTTTAGTCTCCTGTGACTAAGCAAGAAAATAAGCTGTCCTCCACACTCTGCCTCGTGATTCACTTGTTTTAAAGAACGGAGGTTTACTAGGTTAAAAAATAATTGTCTATAAATCTAGAACTGCATCAGAGAGAATTACTACAATCTAACAAGCTCGAGGACAGAGCCCTTCAGTTAATAGATGCTTTACAAAAGCACTGCCTCCACAGACACCATTCTGACTCTAGTGAGCATAATTTGAACAAAATAGACACGAGAAGTGATTATTGTAGAAAATCAGAAAGAAAGCTTAGAACAACAATAAGCCTTCCTGGTGAAGAAAAATCTTGAACTAGTCACCAAATGGAAACCACAAATATCTTACAGTGAAAATGACTTCTGTGTGACCCTCTGGAAATCGCCTACAGCAAACTCCCTGCTCAAAGCACAGTCTCTTCCACTCAAAATCTGAGCATCCCCAAGCAAAGATTTCATAGCCTCCATTCCCAATCCAGTCTCATGTCTGAGTAGCCACAGGCCTAACTTTTTTTTTTTTTTTTTTGCCTTATACCTAACTGGAATTTCCTTGGCTGCATCTTATGTCCAGCATTTCTTGCCCTTCTGCTGTGCAACAACAAGAATGATCTGGTTTCTTGTCATGATCCATTAGCTAACTGAAAGCAGCAATTAAAGACTCCCCCCAGAGTTTCCTCTTCCCTCTGGCTGAACAACACTGCTCAGCATGAAGAAATCATGTATTTATAAAACACCTTCTTGGCTCTCAACCTGATAGAGTAAGTTACTGAGCCAAATTAAGTCTTTAATTTAAGTAACCTGAGAAGTTCTGCAGCCACCTCAGGGGGTAGGAAGCAGCTAATCCAGATCATTTTGCTTCAGAAGTAAGCTAAGTAAAAAACAAAAATCTATCTGTCACTAACCATTTATCATAATGTATTACCCTCATAAAACCCCCCCACCAGTAGGCTTACCTGCAAGCAGAACAGAAAAAGGAAGAAAGAGTATTAGCATCCTTAGCTATGTTTTTGTTTTCTCTGAGATCAGGCCTCTAACAGATTGTTGCTATATAATGGATAGCCATATATGCTCTGCCATTTTTGCTTGCTCAGCAGGGGAGATGAATCAAAGAGCACTGAACACAAGATGAATAGCTGGATCTCCAAATTAAAGAGAAATACAAATACATCCTACATATTAGCTCGGAGGTCACATAAATAGCTGATGCCCTTCCTTGTTCTCATGGTAGTATTACCTCTTCAGAGGTGCTGAATTATTCTTTTCTTTACACAAATTTCTTTGGAGGATCATCTACGTCTTCCACTCAACCTGGAACACACAAAGGAAGTTCACACCACTCAATATGAAGAAATTAATCTGATCATTTCTTTTAAAGGGTGCAGAAGGCAGACATTGGAGGGCAAAAACAACCCTAGGACTTGACAAGACTTAGGATACAGGATACCTTTAACAGATGGAATCAGCTTGGAATAATATCAGAAGAGCTTTACTCGTAAGTTCAACTGAAAGTAGATTTTTATATCTTAAAGCAAGAAAGTCCATTAGGAAGTTCCTTAAAACACTGAAGCCCTTCCTGCCTTGCTGGCTCAAAAATGGTTAAGAGTGAACGGAAAAACCTTCCCTAAAATAAATAAATAGAAATCAAGACCAGAGAAGCTACACAACCCAGTTGTTGGGCTATCTTCTCTTCACATCCCCCCCCTCCCTTTTTTTGACTATCAGCCCAGTCTGATGTAGCACACTCCAAAATAATAGCACATTTTGAATGCTTCGTTTAATGACTGTTCACACCCATTAGAGATTATAACTCTCTGGTGATACCAGCTGCCATAAGTAGTCCTCTGCAACACTGCTGGAAACAAACAGAGAACTCCAGTGAGTCGTCAATACTGCAAAGTACACCAATGACCTCTGCTGACCAAAGGAACATTTGGATGTTCCGATAAGATCAGCACAATTAAGACAACATTATGTTATTCTATTGCTAGAGAAGCTGGTAAGGAAATAACAGGTTGGGCCAGGCCACCAAGAGATCTCAAGGGGATACAATACAGTAGTTTTACAGGCAGTCCCATGTAAACATATTTCATCCCTTTCAAATTAGTAGTTGTAAATACGATAAATTCTCATGGGGACAATTTTAGTAAGAAGAATCTGAAGGAAGCACTTTGGTGGAAGGGCAGTGCAGCAACAACTTGTTTTCCTTATGGTGTGAAGTGCAAGCTCAACTCCTCCATCACACTTAAACCTTGAAGGGCATCAGACAGGGAAATGATCTGTACAAAACTCAAAATCTTAACCCTGCTCCCAGCAGAATACATACAACTTTTGAATCACTCGAAGAAAATAAACAACCCAGCAAGCATGCAAGTCACGGACATCTTAAGTGTGAGGCACTAAAAATGTTTTGTTTTGCAATAATAACCAAGAGGCCCATTCTTTTAAGTACACGTACACAGCCTGCTATCCCCAAAGGGAGCAGCCCACACAAGGGCAGCACAACATCACAGCATCCATTCAAGCATCAATCTCAAAAGCAAAACAAAAAATGATACATCAGGAAAACAAAATAAAAATCGACAACTCTTAAAGCATTTATTTTCACAATGTAAGATTTTTTTTTACCAAGTTGCTCCCAGAAAATCCAAAAATCAGGATTTAACGACAGTAACCAGAAAGAGATGCAACCCACTGCCTGAACAGTTCATTTTGAAAATATTTCCTCATATTTTCAAGTCAATTGCACAAAAGATCTGACAGATACCTTTAGAAAATTACTCCTCTCATAGCCTCTGAAACAGCATTTGCTGTAGCATCAAGCCACCTCCTTATACAGTTTCTAACTCAAAGCAGCAAAACAGACTTCCCAGCCTGTAAATGCAGCAGTGTTATCTGTTGATTTTGAGTCATATTTCCTTACTTGGAACAACATAACTTCTAGCTGTTGGACTACTAAAAGAAAAGGCAATCGTTACTACACTGAGTTTGTAGTCTCCTTCATGTGGGAGATCTGATACAAAATATTCACAACTTCAATCCTGGCAAAGTACCCCAAGGGAATTGAAGGAAGATTCATCTTCTTTCTTCCTGCTTTTCATATGAAACAAACAAACCAAACAGGAAAATATATGTGTGTGTGTGTGTGTATATATATATATGAGAAAAAGTATGATCGGCAACAAAGAATGCCACTATACAACTTACAGCAACAGGTATTACGCAGATGACAACGTAAAGTCATTCCAAAGTCACTCCTGAAACTGTTTTTACTAGCTGAACTTTAAGTCACAGAACCCAAACACTTCATATCTGGGCACGTCTGAAAAATACAGAGTAATGTATAAACGCAAGAATTCCAGGCAGTTGAGATCTTGGTTGCACCTCAAAAGAGGACCCTGTGATATGAACTTCACTCAGAGATAATTAATCTTGTTTACCATCATTACCATTAGGCTGGCATCAATATCATAAGGGACCTTTTTCCAAAGACATGAACAAACTGCTATAGTACCTACACAGTGATTTCAGGGTGATTTAGATTGACTGCAGTAAATGTAGAGTAGCAGAAGGATTCTTGCTTCCTCCATTGTTACAGGAATTTGATAAAAAAATTATGATGCAAGTTTCTGGGACAAACCACTATATTTAGCTGCAAACTAATCCTGGTCAGGGGGAAAAAAAAGACCAGTTTTCTGCAGGCAGCTGGCAGGGCAGTCCCTGGCTCTGGCAGGAAGCAACTGTGTAAGGCAGGACTGTCTGTTTTAGTGATAGCAGAACTTTAAATCTGTGCAGGTGAATTGCGAAACCACAACATGAACCTCCTCTGACTCTGCAGCAAACAAAACCCCCACAAATTTGCCAAAATACTGTTCCCTTAAAAGCTTCACAGTCATTTAGATGTAGCTTCAATAGTTCCACACCTTGCAGCAGATAAGTGGCATTTGGAAAAAAAGCAGAGAAACACCAAGCTGCTTTTTGCTCTCTGCATTCAAATTCACCCCAGTTGCAAGTCTGAAAATTGCCCTTCAGCATTTTTTGTTAACGCTACATGTTAACACCAAACAGAGTCAGCAGCTTCCACCTCCGTGGAGATCACTATTCTATAATGCTAAGGAACTGTATTCCTCCCAGTCACCTGAACAGCATGACAGAAGCCCATTTCATGCTACCAATGCTCCACCTGCTGGTACACAGATAGTACAGATCAGTCCAGACAGCATTCTGACCTTAAAGAAAGGCAAAAGGCAAGCAAAAACAACAAAACCAAACAGAAATATTTCTCAGTATTCCAAAGCATCTACAGCGCCCACCACAAAACCTCCCTTGGAGAACTTGGCAGTGCAACAGATTTCTGAACAATCAAATTCCTAAAAAGCATTTGCAAAATCCACTAACCAAGGCGGCTGGTTATTAACAGACAAGCAATAATTACTTCATTAGGTGAAGGGTACAGGCCTGTGGTAAAGTCTGCCCACAAGATTTAACACAGAAACACCATTAAGTCTTGAGGTTCTACATGATAAATTAGGTTTTATCTAGATTTAAAGTGCACTTTCCTAGAGAACAAAGCTGTCATTAAAAAGAATAATTCTCTCCAACACAAACGAACCACAAAACTAAGAAGAAAACAAATTAGGTGGAGTAAATTTAACCATACCAACTCATTTCCACATATTTACACATGAACAACAACCACGTGCCTACATGAAAAACAAAACCTCCTTATAGGACTCCTGCCATGCTCAGTTCACACAGACCCACTGCTTTTATTCTTCTTTTGTAGTGACCAAATCCCCACTTTGTTTTACAGAACCGCTGCACCTCAAGCAGCAGCCTGCAGAAACTGTATTAGCCCAATAGAGAAGTAGTAAAATCATCTATAAGATGAAACTACTCCAGGAAATCAGCCTTAGAAGGTCAGTTTCACGTGGAGTTTGTGATCTGCTTCTCAATCTGAAGAATTCAAATGCACCTGAATGAGTGTTAACCCTATCATACCAGCATACTATGAACAGCCTACACTATTAAGTAGACTTCTACAACAGTACATTTATAATACATCAACAAATGGACTTAAAACTACTTCTGACCTTTTCTCCGTAAGTAGCTGACTTATAAAAACTCTCTTGGTGCAGTTTAATTAATGATTAACAGTCTTTAAGAACCACAGCAGAGGTCTGGTTGTATGGGGAAGCTTGGCTCTCTTATATATCTGTCCTATCTCACAGCTGATTCAAGTGTTGAACTTCAGAAGCTGTTTAGTTGTCCATTCTGCTAGATACCCTGCAGATACAGCAGACCAACCTTCATGAAGCTCTAGGAGTTACCCCAACTTCCCTTAATTTTTCCTTCAAGTGCTGTTCCCTTGACACAGGACAAACATGGGACAGGTTGCAGAACTGCTTTCCCAAATACCAGAATGCTCCCAGTGTCCCAGTGACCTGAATGCACCCCAGTGTGCCTGATGCACCAGCAGACAGCTTAGTTCTCCCATTGTGCTGCATTAAAAGGATGGTGTCATTGGCCTACAGAGAAATCTGGCAGCTAAGACAAGAGAACCTATGAAAACAAATCCTGGAGACCACTGTGTTAGGATAACTTGTACTCCAAAACCAGTCCTGGAAATGAGTCCACTATATATTCTTGTCTTAACCTAATTTCATAGAAAAAATGTTTAGTTATCTTTGTAGAAGTGAATGCAATGTTAACTAAGAAGTTTTACTAGCTAAATCCACCTAGAGAAGTTGTAGATGCTCCATCCCTGGAGGTGTTCAAGGCCAGGCTGGATGGGGCCCTGGACAGCCTGGTCTAGTAATACATAAGGACATATGGTCTAGTAATACATAAAGAGGTTGGCAGCCCTGCCTGCAGCAGAGGGTTGGAGCTTGATGACCCCTAAGGTCCCTTCCAACCTAAGCCATTCTGTGATTCTATGAGATCCCCAAACTAATAATCTAACCAAAGCTCCAAAAGCAGTAGATTGAAGGGAAACAATGAGAAAATTATATTTATTTGCAAGCACAGTCTATATATGATCAGATCAGTTATTATCAAGTTTTAGCAGCAGCCCAAATAATATATCATATGTGGTTTATATATAAACATCTGGAAGTACTCTCAGAAAACACGAGGTTAGCAGAGCATGTTATACTATCGTAGATAAGCAAGTTGTATGAATATATTCAAAGCAATGACGCATGTCAAATATGGACCATTCAGCAGAGTAAATACAGATAGAAAGAAAAAACCAACAGCCTTTAGGCCCAAAGATGCCCATCTCCAGGAAAAGCCATGAACAAGCAGCAGCTTTCACGACCACAAAGTACAAGACAAAAGGAACACAAAAGAAACAATGATGAAGAACTCGCAGCAATCTTAACTTTATATACTTAACGAAAAGGTAATTGAAGTTAAAGCTGACATGAGACTACTGCTGCAAACAGGGCCTCTCCAGGTCCAACAGCTGAGCTACATCTTAGAAATCCCAGGTAACAGCAGCTAAATACCTAGACAAGTCATCACTCACTTCAATGCCAAAACTGAGTTTTTAATGTATTGTACTTCCACAGGCTTTTTCCAAATAATACTTTACTGAACTGTGACCTCCATTTTACTCTGATGGAAACACACTGTGCCAGCCAGCAGCCCTGAGCAGCCTGTACCCTGGGATATAAGCTCTGGAAGCTCACACACTCAGAAGCACTTTCTGCCAAGCTGCAAAAGGTCAGCAGGGCATCTACTGTTGCCAAGCATCAGCTTTGGGAAACAGCAGTTTCCAGAAGGTACAAATTTGAGCCTTTTCTGTAGGTTATCAACACAATCACAATGCACCTCACCAATTACTCCAAACTGTGGACTTACACCATGACTTCTGCTAGTAAAAATGCTCTGTGTAATGCACTGAACAATTAATAAACTAAACAGCGTAAGACAAAGCAAAGAGGAGGGAGAGCTCCATCTTCAACATTTAGAAACACTCTGAACATCAGAACAATGACAACCTTGCATTTGGCTGAGCTGCGCTGTATCTGCAAAGGAAACAATGAAGTGAATAGATGAAGGAAGTCCTCTGAGTTTCACGTGACAATTTGATTCATTATACTCATGTTAAGCTTCAAGTGTTCATTTGTTCTCCACACAGCTCTTACACTGCAAAAGGATGTTTCAGGTGAACGGATTTCTATATACTTGTCATATGAATGCTAAAGTTTTCATAAATTCAATTAATACCACTTATAACATAGCAGTGATTCAGTATGAAACATTAGAACTGAAGTGTGTTTTGGTAGTATAACTGCCTCATTCCCACAGGATTCAGCATATCCTCAAACAGGAAGCAATCTTATCTAGGGCACTCCTTGTGAATACATTCATCTTTTTTCCTTTCTCTTTCTAACCGCCACTTCCGCAGAAATACAGCCTTAATTCCCTCAACCTCCGCACGCAGTAGAGCTCTTTACCAGCATCACTCAGGCTGAGGTATCTTAAAACAACAGTACACAAGGATACTGATACTATGGAAGAGTAATTTCAAGCGCAGCAAGTTCATGCGTGCCAAATAAGTTTTAAACTAGAAAAAGGGTTGTGCTTCTGCTTATTAAGTACTACCTTAGACAAAACAGTTCCCCTTCATGGTTAGAAGGGTGTTCTCCAGTTAGAGCAGCTCACTGCTATCCCAAGTTATTGAACTCCCTAAAAAAGAAACAAAGCAAGAATGTTTTGAGACAAATATACAGGAGGAAAGATGGATTTGACAAGTTATTGCTATGCTCACCAACAGCATCTCAATAGCTTTTGTACAGATCATAGCCTTCGTTATTACAGTAACAAAGTGATATCCTAAATTTTCTTAAGCAAAGTGGGAAGGGACAGCATTTCTACCTGTGGATTTTTTTTCAGTATAACACCTACACAATGCTAAGGGTTAAGGGATCAATCATTCATCACTACAATCCCTGTTTTCTTCATCACTCCAGTACTGCCTCCAAGCTATGATCTGGAAGAGATCACAGAGCTACACAATGGGTAGCTGTCAAGTCTAGAAAGTCTCCAAACCAGTTACAAAACTTCTTTTATCTAGTTAAAGTACCGCAAACACATCTTGCCATCTCTAGTTTGTTTCAGCAAAACCTCTCACAACAAGGAATATCTGTAGTATCCAGGCAGTAATATTTTAGAGCATTAACACCAAAACAATCCAAACAAACTTACAGGTGAGGTTTCTAACACAGAACAAATGGCTTTTGTGCTTTGTTTTTCCTTAAGTTCTTTCAGCCCCAAAGGCTCTGACCTTTCTGTTCCTCCCACAGGCCCCCTCACACAACAGCAGGCATGCTTCCACCACTACACACGGGGCAAGCTCATGATTCTTTTTTACCATTCTTTTGCATAGATCATAAAATAATTAAATCCCTATCATGGTAACTAAGCCAAAATTGCAAACACCACACGTGCTTCCACAGCCTACTCAGCTTGTTCCCAATCTGATTATTCACCTGTTTTGTTCTGACTGCCATCTGCCCACTCCTCCTCCTGTCTGCCTCCAACACACACTTTGTGCCATCTCAGAAACATTTCTGCTCTACCCCTTCCTGCACGCTTCTCCCAGGTCACTGATACACACACTGAATAAACATGATTGCAGAATTGCTCCTTGGCATTCATCTGTCACTACTTTTCAAATGGACTCCAGAGGAGAGCAAGTTTTGCTACCTAACTCCTAAAGAAAAAAATAAAAAAACATTTACTCCCCATCTAAGATAGATATTTAATAGGAATCATTTATTTACAGCCATATCTCACGTATGTATTTACATGGATCCTCAAGGCAGAAAGGAGATTCAAGAGCAAATCAGCTCTATTTATCTTCCATTTGAACTGGGACATGAGTACCCATCGCCAGCAGATACAAATATATGTACTAGAATAATCACGTAGGTATTTTTATTTTAGGCAAACAATCCACTGCTTTGTAGAACCTGACAGTTGTCTCCATTAGCTCTATGGACTGCTGTAGCCAAATCTTATCATGTGTTGAAAAGGACACTGGGATTAATTATGTAGCTCCAATCTGGCCCTTTTATTAGTATCAGGAATGTGAGTTTCTTAAGCCGTACATGACAGTCACTCAAAACTCCATCTGGCTCTTTTCATTTACACCCAGAACTTCCACGCTCAGAGTCCATGAATATATATTAACTGCACTGATTTGGGGTTGTCGGTTTTATTTTCTTTCCTGCTCTCCTAAAGAAAGGAAGAAAAGTTTTATTAAAAGGCTTAAGTATTTACAGGTCTGTTCCCTCTTCTTAGTGTATGGAAACGTAGGAAGTAGCAAAGAAACGTTCCATGCCTCTTTACAGAGAGATTTTTCATTCAAAAGAAGAAAAAGAAAGAAAAAAAGTAGGAAAATAAATCCAAGGGAGCCTTCACTTCACTTTGTCTGCCCTGACCTTTAGCCCTGACACCCACTGCATCCTGTGGGAAACATCCTCCAAGGGCCAACTTCCTTATAAATATTTTAGCAGATTTAAGCATCCTGAATAGATTCTGTCCACATGAACAAGATGAAAAGACTACTGAATATGGACAATATAGATGTGGATTCTGATAGTCACGTAAGCATCCATAAAGCAATAAAATATAATGCCATGGAATCCCAAGTGCACAACGTGCAGGTGCTTTCTTACAAGGTTTTACAACTTCTGCAAGTCCACCTTCCTGCATATGCTTTTAAAACATATTTCCATTTCCTCAAGAAAATAGCAA
Organism: Coturnix japonica; assembly: GCF_054131305.1. NCBI lineage: Eukaryota > Metazoa > Chordata > Aves > Galliformes > Phasianidae > Coturnix > Coturnix japonica. The sequence continues at coordinate 6,425,093 of NC_140664.1, read as the reverse complement.
AAGCACTAAAAAGAGCCACTGCATTCTTAGATGTGTGATAAAGGCAGCAGAGATCATTCAATTCCTTACTGAAAACAAAAATTCAAGCCCTTCTTAGATGTTTCGCCAATAAATTTCCTTAAAATCTGCAAGATCTGCTCACTCAGGAATTTGTTTGGCTTCTAAGTGTCAAAGCATTGCACCTGTTCCTCCTCAGATGCCCAGTTTCCTGGTTAAGTCTCACACTCCAGCACAATGAGGAACTGTTTCATGCAGTGTGGAACGGATCACACTGGGAAGCCACGAGAAAGATTCCTTCATTCCTTCCAAGGCCTTTCCACAAACGCACTCCTACCCAGGTGCACTTCTCCTGCCCGTCAGCCTTTCCCATCAGCGCTTATAACAAACTCTACAGCCCTTCAAACACAGCTCTCCAGAACAAGCCACAGTGCCATGCAAGCACATTCACCAGAGCAGAGGAGCAGAAACTTGTCTCCTTCATAGTGCAGGAGCACAAACAGAAGAGACAAGAGTATTGAAGAAGCAGAGGGAACTTCACTTTGTAACTGGAGCACGAGGTAGCGTTTAAACAAGGTGGCCAAGTTACTTTCTCTGCGTTAACAGATATCACATCACTGAAGGATTTCATGCCTGATGACTTCAGATTTAGCAAGAAAGAAAAAAAAAAAAGAAATTGAAGGAATGTTTCTGAAACCGTGTAATGAAAGCTTTGCTCCAGTTTCACAGTACCTCCATTATGCATCGCTAAATAACTACAGGAACAAGAGTAAAGCATCGGTCCACCTGAAGGCAGAGTTTCTTTCCAAGACCCCTAACAAGCAGTGCACAGTAAGAGTATATAAAAGCCTCTCTCTTCTAGTCCTAACGTTATTAAAGCTTTTGTTGAAACCACAGTCCTTCGTTTTCTATGTCTGTTCTATCACCAGCCATCAAAACTGCATTAGTGGTCCATCTGCGCGTGATACAGATCAGGACTGCAGACTGTAGAAGTACAATTACCTCTGTAGCTGCATTACTTCATAGTGCCTATTACCAGAAAGAGCAGAGGACAGGCTGCGTTCACTCCAAGTTATCCCTCTGATGTTTCCTATGAAGACAGTATCATGCTCTTGGCATGGCTCTCTCTCCAGCACACTTGTGAGAGATTTGCATGCAGACATTTGAGACAACGAGAAGCCAGTAACTGCTCTGCTCTCAAAACGTACAGTAAGATAACGCCAATGATTTTCATGCATGAGAACAGCAGGACAGGATGTACAGTGGGAGCTTACATAAGACACAGGCACTGCTGGGAACCGACAGAAGTGAGCAGCATAAATGGCTCAGAAAAACGCTGATGTCACTCGCACACATTTGGGTTGTTCTGGCTTCCCACACCCCAAGTTCCCCTGATCCTACAACTGCCTTTCTGGTGGTCTGTGAAACCTCTGTGCTGAAAGCCAAGAAAGAAGCTGTCCTCAAAAACTCACATTCCTCACTAACATTAAGATGATAGATTAAGAAAAAGCACAAACAAAAAAAGACTCTAGGATTTACTGTAGTACTTACAAGCAAGAATCTAAAGAAAAACAGAAACTGTAATGGAGGAGTGGAAAAAAAGCATGTAATTATGTACACAAACACTTGCTCCTAATGCCTACTGAGAAAATGGTTCAAGCATAACTTATCTGCGTTAAAACATGACCTCTGCAAACCTACTAAGGTCAATGAGACTCAGTAGTTACTCAGCGAGCCCTGCTTGCATAAATTAGAGATGCCTAAGGGTAGCTATGAAACTGGTATTTGATTTTTCCAGGGCACCTACATCTCATGAATTAACAATGAATTGCCATTTTGCCAGAGCAACTTTCAGTTTTGTTGTTAAAACTGAAGACAAAAGTCTTCTGTTGTGCTCACCTCCTCCTCACACAGAACACTTGTCCTATTTAGCACTATGGAAGTTCCAAACAAACTTGAGCAGACAAGCGATAAAAACTACAGAACAAATTACTCTCAGAAGCAAAACTTAAAGACACCGGGCAGTTAGTGCTGCTTCGTGGTGTATCCTTCCAGAATAGATCAGAAAAGCAAACAAGCTAAAGAAACAAAAACAAACTCAAAGAACACCAGACAACAAGGCAGCTGCTCCAATTTGCATAAAGCAAAACTGCAGAGGAAAACTCAGCTGACTCCTGAGAGCAGCAGCTCCAGCTCACCTGCTATGGCGGTGGCAGCTCTGTTCTCGAGAGCGGCACGAAGCACTCCAGGCAACTCCTACAGAGTTTTCAGATTCCTCTAGTGAAGTGTTTGCCAGCGCCATACTTAAGGCAATTCATTTTCTACACAGATCATGTGAGAATAAAAAGACTGTTTCCCCGAACTGCTCAGCTTGTTGTTATGAACTTACTGTCACCTGCTTCAGTATTTTCTTGCTAATATGGAGGCACCTCAAGACAGTACCTCATAAACAGTACTTACACAAGTATAGCTGTGTGGTGGCACAGAGAGCTACAAACCAGTTCTAAGTAATTCCTTGATCACACCAAGATGTGAGCAGACACACTGGAACATCTCTCTTCCAGTTCCATACCAATAGCCTTGATCTACCTCCTCACCCAGAGACAAGCAGCCACATTAGAAACTCACTAGGTTTCCTTAACAGTAGTGGCGCTGTTTTAAGAAAACAGGAGAAAAAACTACTTGTACTGCAGAATGGTGGTTATTTAAAAGGATATTAGAAAACTTTCTGCATATAAATATGAAATGTGACTTCACACAGCCTGCAGAAGGGGGCTGGAACTCAACGATCCTTAAGGGCCCTTCCAATCTAAGCCATTCCTTGATTCTAACATTGCATATCACAGAGTATCATGAGCTATAAAGTGTCCTCTGAAGGAAGAGTCTACTTCTGTGCAATGTTACTACCACAGGAAGAGCTTGCAAGCAAAACAATCTTGGATGTAGTGTCTATGCTACAATAGAGAAACAACACAACTATCTACCTGTTGTTACTACAGCTGATAAGCATTTCAGGCTCATTAGTGTTTATTCACAGTATGCTTTTGGAAAGCACTACTATTTCTGATTCATAAGAAAACATGGGATTGATACAGAACAGTGACCCAAGGTCACAGAGTAACCAAGTAATAACTTCACCTGGTTTTGCCTCAGTGCAACTAATACTTCCTATTACTGAGTCACTCCTGTCCCTCTGCATGACTCTGAACACGAAGAGACAACGGCCTGTCGGTAGCACTCAGTCTCCGCACGCTGATAGCAGCTTCACTCCAGGGTTTGCTAGAGAGAGCCGTGCCCTGGGGCATGTAAGAGCACACAACCCTACTCCAGCACTGTGAGGGAAAAAAGAAAAGATACAGGAATATAAGAATATATAATATTATGCAGCCTGCTTGTCTGTGATACAGCTCTTTCACTAAACAACAAATAAAGAAGAGTCCTTCACAATTTTACTCCATCGTGCTACAGACCACCAGGCAAGGGCAAAGTGCAAGAAGGGACAGCGGGAGAGTTATGCAAAGCTGGGGGCAGAAGGAAGGGGGGGGAGGGGGAAAGAAGGAGGACGGGGGGGAATCAGTCCTGTCAGCCCACAAAAAATATTAATAACAACAATAATAATCCACACAGATAGAAAACAAAACCCAAACCCTCCGCTCCCCTCCCAGCTCAGCGGGCTGTGGGTGCGGGGCGGTCCCCAGCTCCCCCATTCTGGGGGAGGTCACGGTTAGGAGCGCGGGGCCCGAAGACCCCCACGCACAACGAGGGGCGGCGAGCAGCACCTTCCCCATCTCTCCGAGCCACCACCGGGGGATACCGACCCTCCGCCCTCCCCTCGGCTCCCGTGATGGGCCGCAGCGCCGTTCTGCAGGCCCAGGCCGGCCGGGCCGCTGCTCGCCTCCGCCTCAGCGCTCCCCCGTACCTGCCAGGGGATGCGGCGGCCGATGCCCAGAGGGGGGCGAGGAGCGGCCGCCTGGCCCCGCCCGGCCCTGCCCGCCCACGGCAACCACAGCCTGAGGCCGCCTCCCCGGCTCACGAGGCCGAGCCGCGGCCTGTCCCGTCCCGAGCCGCCCCAGCGCGCGTCCCGGCCGCGTCTCCTGCTCGCCTTTACTTTGACCTTTTCCGTGTCTCCGCTCCCTGTCCCCGGCACTCCTTGACGTCACTGCCATGGCAACCAATCCCCGCCCCCCCCCCCTTACACCAAGCGGGCGCTGCTCCCCGTCCCCGCCTCTTGCACGCACGAAGGTACGTACGTACGCACGCGGCTCAGAGAGGGGAGGAGCCGCCTCACAGAGTCACAGAATGAGCTGGGTGGGAAGGGACCTCAAGGATCATGTAGTTCCAACCCCCCTGCCTGGCAGGGCCACCAAACATACACCTTTACTAGATCAGGTTGCCCAGGGCCCCGTCCAACCTGGTCTTGAGCACCTCCAAGGACGGGGCATCCACAACCTCCCTGGGCAGCCTGTTCCAGGGCCTAACCACTCTCCTAGTGAAGAACTTCCCCCTAACATCCAACCTAAAGCTTCCCTCTTTTAACTTAAAACCATTTCCCCGTGTCCTGCTATTGTCAGCCCTTTCGAAGAGTTTACTCCCCTCCTGGGAGTAAGTTCCCTTCAGGTATTGAAAGGCTGCAATGAGGTCACCCCGCAACCTTCTCTTCTCTAGGCTGAACAAACCCAACTCCCTCAGCCTGTCCTCATAGGGGAGGTGCTCCAGCCCCCTGATCATCTTCGTGGCTCTCCTCTCAACCCTTTCCAAAATCTCCATGTCTTTTTTGTACTGAGGGCTCCACACCTGGACACAGTACAACAGATGGGGCCTCACAAGAGCAGAGTAGAGAGGGACAATCACCTCCCTATCCCTGCTGACCACCCCTCTCCTGATGGAGCCCAGGATCCCATTTGCTTTCCGGGCTGCCAGAGCGCACTGCTGGCTCATGTTGAGTCTTTTGTCCATCAGGACCCCCAGGTCTTTCTCTGCCAAGCTGCTCTCAAGGACCACTCCTCCCAGCCTGTACAGGTGCCTCCTGTACGGCCCAATGGACAGTGGTTTAATAGGAGTAACTGCCTGTGAAGTGGTTGACCACAGCTTTGCACAGCTTGAGCTACTTGATTTCCAATGCTTTCCAATGCTTTCCAATGCTGTGCTTGTTCCTCCAGCATCCGAACCACGAGCCTGACTGTGGCCTCAGCAGCGGTGCAGATTGTTACAAGCGTAACATGCAAGCTCTCGTTCATCACTGGTAAAAACTGATAGCTAATGAATGGTTGATTTTCACTGCCTTGAAAAACGGTGCTTTGCAGCTGAGAGTTTCCTCTGTCAAATCGTGTTGTTGTTCTCTTTGTAAATGTTTTAGTTTGTGTGGAAATAAATAGGAGGCATTACTTTTGGTGCAACCTGCTGAACAGGACATAGTGAGAAGGAGATGGTGTGAGGGAGGAGTTGAGGAATTGGTCCTAGGAAAGGAACTGGTTCTTGTCAAACATCAGATACCAGGGCTCAGCACTACAAATATCACCTCCCAGCAAGGGCAAAGAAAAAGCAACCTCTCTCCTTTGCCTTGTGCATGACACAAGACATCAAGTTGCTGATGAGGACACTGAAGTATGGGGCTGATTTTGGATGCCTGAGTGACACAACATCCCTAAGTGCCACTGGTCTCAAATCAGCCTCACGTGAGGATTTTATGAGCACTTTTCATTCATAGATCTCAAAGGGCTTCACAGAGGAGAGAGCTATAAACAAAACAGATGGGAGTGAGGGGTAGGTTGGGGCTTTTGAAAGGCAGTGTGTTGTTTCTTTAAGGGATTCTGTGGATAAGAACTCTGTATGAAGTCTCATTTTACCAAAAATAAAATATTTTGCAGTGACACGCTGTGCCAAATGACTCCTTCGTAGATATTTACATTGTAGAGGCAAAATTTAGTCGTGCTGCGTGCAAAATGTCAATAGTGAGGCTTTAGGAAAGTACAAAAAGCAGAGCATTTAAGGTTCATTTTTAACATAGTGCATGCATGTTTCAGGCACTTTTTAGATTGAACAGATCAAAGTCTTTCCCTCCTAAATGCCAAAACCCAGCGATATTTGTGTAACCATGTAATTTGGCCTGTTTGTCTTACATGTTCTTAAGGGGGCTATTATAGGCAGCTTTCAAATTGAGTTGGCTGGAACAGTTGATGCTCCCTTCCCTGGTTTTCAAAGGCCATGCAGATCCCATGCTGTGTGACTGACACTGCTGCTCAGATGGAAGCATTTGGGTTTGGTCACCTGGTGCAGAGGGGAAGGGGCATTACCCCAGTCCTGACTCTGCCACCCCTTCGTCCTTCCCCTCTGCAGAGTTGGGACCACAGTTTCCTCATCCTCTCAGGTGTCTCAAAGCCTAATTAACCTTGCACGTTTCAACCAGAAGGATCAGCATGGGTGTGAGCACTTAGTGCCACTTGCATGAACCCATTTGACCAATGAAGCTGCAGTGTTGCAAACTCATCCAGCTTGGGACAGCCTCCGATATTCCTCTGAGTTTGAAATAGCAACATTATATAACCAGGAGGCAGCCACAGGGGGATGTCTCCATAGTGCAGCAATCCTATCACCAACGGTGACCTTGTAACTGGATAATAACAGCTATATTCCGCTTTGATTGCACCTGTGCTGACACTATTTACATTGCAATAGCACCTAGAGGCCCCATTATGTAAGGCACAGTAAAACTGTCTCGATCTGGAATAGACTGAAAGTGGGAGGGGAAGCTGTAACAGAAGCAAAAATGTTTGTCTCAAGGTCAGATATCAGAGAAGTAGCTCTGGCAGGAGCAGAGCTCATGTCTCCTAAGTCTCAGTGCAGTGCCATGCAAGCAGTGCGTTGTAGGGATAAAAGGACATATTTACCCCCAAGACTGTAAATACAAATATAAAATGTTAGGAGATCACAGCATCTGTAGCACAATTTGCCCTTTGTTCTTCTTAAGTAAGCTCTTATTTTTTTTTATTATTGTGGGTTTTTATAGACATTTTAATATTTAATATAACAATAAGTTGCAATTAAATTGTCAGTGCCTTCATCTGTCAGCTGAAGCACGTTAGGATTTTCCTAATAACAGACCCCCAAGGATCAGTGTTTTTCTTTCAGATTATTCTTTGTTTGAAAAGTTAATTGGCCCTGGAGTGATCCTTGATGGTTTTGCAGGGGCCTTTTTTAGCTCACAAAACAATGAATCTTCAAGTCACATCGTCCTCTTTTCTGTCCCATGTGTTCCTGTGTCACCACCAGCTCTGCTCTGGTTTGATCTAGCCAGATGGTATCTCACAAGATGCTAGACATGAATATTTCATGTGGTTTAGAAGCTGTTTTTCCTCACTCACTCTTTTGCTGGTAAAAAGTGTTGATTTAAGACTTCTCACAACCCGAGAGGCTTCATGGCACAGTGCCGTAACTCAGGCCAAAGAAAGCTGAGCATTGTTGTCATCTCGGAATGTGGGAAGCTGAGAATGTTTTGGACCACTGGAAAAACTGAGCTGAAATTTTCCATTGAGAGAGGGGGAAAACAAATAAATAAAAGCACTTTTCAGGCAATGGGCTTCCAGTTCAGCTGTACTGAGGTTACAATTTCTGGACATTATGTGGAAAGTCAGAGGCAATAGATCAATGCAATTTCTGATCCACTGAGTGAGCAGCCAAGCTCATCTCGCTTCTCCAAGCACTCTATTTTCATTCTAAGTTGCTTTTATTTCATTTTAGGCCATTTGTAACACTGTTGTCTTCTTTACAGAATCAAAGCCACCGTATCCTGTGATGTAAATCCATTAACACTCACCTGCCGTTACCATTTTTCACTCAGACTTTGCTTTTGCTCCTCTTTGGAGATATCAGTGGTTTCCTTTGTCCAGGACCGTGTTGTTTGCAGCAGATAATCAATATTGAATTGCAGGTGCTTCTCTGAAATTCTGAAGCCTGCAAAACTGGCTTGTTTGGTTTCTTCAGCCACACATGAAAACTTTTGTTTCACCTGTAGGGTTTCTCTGGGATGATTCAGCTCCAGATTATGACAGACAGAGCTTCTTTCAGTTGCCCACACACAGACCTTCTGTGCCATTTAGGGTGTTCTAGAGGACATCTTCTGCCTAATCTCCAGCCCCTGCTTCAGAAGGTCACCAGTCCAACTGTAGATCCTGTGTAATTTCCTCCCATCCCATAAATACATCTCAGATATCCTGAGGCATCTCCAGTGACACTTGACATGTGTCAGTTCATTAAATATGAATGTCTGTGTCTGAGATGGGTGGCTAAATTCCTATTAGAGTAAATGGAGATCCAGTTGGTGGAGCACGGAAAGCATCCCATTGACCAGACCATTTAAAGGGATACAGTCATAGTCCTCCTCTGACTGACTTTTAGATAAGACATTTCTCAGGGCAGGAAAATCATCTTGCTCTTAAATAAGCTTGTTAGCAGCATTTAAACACCCTCTGCACACCAGACAACACAGTCACACACAGTTCACCAAGAGGATGGGGACTCATTTGAATTGAAAGGGACCTTTAAAGGTCACCTAGTCCAGTTCACCTGCAGCGAGCAGGGACACCTACAGCTAGGTCAGGTTGCTCAGAGCCCCGTCCAGACTCACCCTTAATATTTACAGGGATGGAGCATCCACCAGCTCTCTGGGCAACCTGTTCCAGTACCTCACCATCATTATGGTAAAATCTTTTTCCTTACATTCAGTCTAAATCCTCTTTGTTAACCCATCTGTGCTGTTTCTCTGTCCCCCAACACATGCCTTGCAATCTCCCGGAGCCTTTACATGTCCATTCATAAAAGTGAGCAGTTGTAGCACCTCCAGCCACAGTTCATATCAGTGTACATCTTCTCTTGTTTAATTTATTGTCTCATCATATGATACTCAGGTTAGGTACACACTTCCCACAGAATCTAGTAGGTATAGATTCCTATGTAATGTCAGTTTGCAGGTAAATAACACCAAACCCTCTTCAGGAACACATGGGAGGCAAGAAGTGGATGGTGATGAGAAGAGCTTAGAGCTGAAATCAGAAATCCAGGATGCTAAGGAGGTGGTAAAACAGTGCAGAAGAGAAGAAATAAGGAGGTAGTACAAGATGGATATAGATGAACAAGATGAACATAAAGGAGAAGAAGAAAGAACAGGGATGCTGTTGAAGAAGCAGTGTCAGATGGTGCTGGGTAAAACAGAGGATAAACCATGGAAGAAGGCATTGATCACACTTTAATGCACAAGAGCTTCTCCTTGAGATACTAGGGGAAGAGAGAAAGAAGAACAGTACTGAGATTAACAAGAACTGAGAAGCAAAAGAAGGCATTTAGGCTGTACGTAGTAAAGCAATAGCCATGTAATTGTGCCCTGACAGCAGTGTGGCACTGTGTGGCATCTCTGCCGTCCAATGCATCAGCCCCACAGGGACAGTGCTATTACGAGTGGTTCATCACCAGTCAGACTCTGTCAGAAAAATAACTTGGATGCCCCACCCACTGCTGCTATTCAGAAGCCTCAGGACATGCCTAAATGGAGATCTTCTGGGCTAATTTCTCTGATGCGACTTATACCATTTGTTTTTATGCCAGGATTGGCTTTTCACTTAAACAGTTTTCCCCAGCCTTCTCCTCCCGACCGTATTTACTGAAAGTAGTCATGTACCCTTGCAGCTGTATTCTGACAAAGTAAACAAGAGTTTACTTTGAAACAGGACATGATAAAATAGGCTCTCCATCCCCATGACCCTTCAAAAGGCCTTCCACCTGCCCCACTCTGAGTTCATCTTCTCTGAACTCGCTTGGTCAGATTTAGTCACAGTTCTTCAGAGAGAGGCCAGATGTGGGGCAGCAGTTCCTTGGGACCACAGCTGCACCAGTTTTCAGACACAGCCATTCCTTCCCACAGAGGCCAGACCCTGCAGATCCACTGTCTGATGGTAACTGTCTGATGGCTCCTTCTCACTTCCTAGAGGGACAGAAACCCTTTGCACTAGACAAGTTGGATTCAAATCTCTAATCAAATTTTCAGCTCTCAGCTCCTGCTTAGATTTGGATCTGCTGCCTGTGTCCAAGCATCAAAGGCCCGGAGTGCATGGGGGATTGTGCACAGCACATCCCAGCCCCTCTTGGCTGCTCCTTCCTCCTTATTTGCTTCATATGTTAAAACCTGTGTGATGGGCCATCTGACTTCTGTCAAAATTGCCCCTTAGCTCATCACATGAGACAGATCAGACAGAATCTGCCCTTGAGAAGTTTTCATCGATTGCTTCACCAGTACAGAGCATACAAAGGAAAATTCACTTAGAAAAATCATTAACATTGAAGTCATTCACTTTACTTAAAAAATTGATTGTTCTGATTTGTCTTCTGTTAAATACAAGCTTTTCTTAGTCAACCCTCAGTTCACCGTTTGGTGTGTTCACTTTGATTACAGTTTACAAGTGGATCTGCATTATGGCTTTTGCTCCACTTAGTCTCATCACAGCATCATGCCTGCCTTCAGGTTGCCCTTATTTCCTCTTCCTGCTACATTCCTCTTTCCTGCTACATATAGAATCATAGAAGCTTTTGGGTTGGAAGTGACCCTTAGAGACCATCTAGTCCAACACCCCTGCAACAAACAGGGACACCTACAACTAGATCAGGTTGCTTAGAGCCCTGTTCAGCCTGACCTTGAATGTCTTCAGGGATGGGGCATCCACAACATCCCTGAGCAACATGTGCCAGTGTCTCATCACTCTTACTGCAAAAAACATCTTCCCTATATCTAGCTTAAAGCTCCTGTTTATTTTGAAACCATTTTCCCTTGACTTATCACAACAGATGCTGCTAAAAAGTTGAGGTTCACCTGGGGCCACTGCTCAAGCCTGCCTAAGTTTCTCTGGATGGCATCTTATCCCTCAGGTGTGTTGACTGCATCACGCAGATAGGTGTACTCAGCAAACTTGCTGAGAGTACATTCAATCATGTTGTTAATGTCACTGATAAAGATGTTAAAGAGCACTGGTCCCAGTACAGACCCCTGTGGGATGCCACTAGTCACTGATCTCCATCTCAGGTTGCCCAGTGTGGTTGTGGATGTCCAATAGGTCAGGTTTAAGGTCAGGTTGGAAGTGGCTCTGAGCAATCTGATCTAGTACTTGATATAGTGGATGGCAACTCTGCCCTGTGGTGGGGGGTGTAGAACTTTATAATCCTTGAAGCCCCTTCCCTCCTTGACCCCATCCCTGCACAGCCTAGCAGCACCTTTATACTTACCTGTATTTACCCGTTCCTACTTTCCACTGCCTGTGAATTTTCTTCTTGCTCTCCTGTTTACCATCAAGCCACAGTTCAGCCAAGCCAATCTTTTGCCTTCCTTTCCTGACACCTGAGAATGGAGACCTCTAGTGCCCTAAGGAAAGCTTCTTTAAAAATCTTCCAGCTCTGCTCCATTCCTTTGTCCTTGAGGACAAATTCCCAGAGGGTTTTGTTGACTGACTCCCCGAAGAGCTGGAAGTTGGCTTTCCTATAATTAAGCTTCTAATTTATTTTAATTAAGATTTTATTCTTTGCCTGTATTATATCCCTCAAGAGTGTGAAATCCACCTTTGTATCGTTGCTACAACACAAGCAGCCTCCAATCCTGATGTCACTAATCAGTTCCCTCTCATTGGTGAGCAATAGGTTCAGCATTGCATCCCCCTTGGAGGGGCTGCGTATTACCTGGCTCAGGAAATTATCCTGGATACATTCCAGGAGCTTCCTGGATTGCCTACAGTTTATTGTGCTACTTTTCCAGAAGATGTCAGGATGGTTGAAGTCTTCCAACAGGATGAGAGCCTGTGATTGTGATGTCTCTTGTAGCTGGAGGAAGAAGGCTCCACTTGACCTGGCAACCCATGGTAGACTCCAATGACAAGGCTCTGTTGCCTCTAACTCACATTTCTCACTCTATGTGTGCTCGAGTCATTTTGCTAGTGATTATTTAAGTCCCTACTCACTTCTGAGTATCCTTACTTTTGAATATAACATAGAGTAATATGTCTCACTGAAAACTGGGAAAATAAAGTGTCCATTTTTAATACTGTAATACAATTACCTTTAGTCACCCTGCTCTCCTCTCTCTCTGATGAATGTATATGCTTTTACTGAATTCTCTTTTTAATTATAAGGCCAGGAATCTTTAACTGTGATCTATCTTTTATCTTTGCTGTGTTGAATTTTCTATTTTTCTCTTATATTAGGCCAACATCTATGTACACCAAGTAAGCCATGGTTCCCATCATTTTTTGATGAATGGATCTCCACCAACCTTCAGTGTTCCTTGCAGAACATCATGTACTATTATTACCTAAAAATTAATTGGAAACATTAATGGAAACATCGCTTAATGTAGCTCCAGAGAATGGCTGTGAATTAATTACTACAGCTAACTCAAATCCATCTAGAACTTATTTTGAAATCAACTGGATGGTGGGCAGAGTGTGTGATCCAGGCCAACAACTGATCTGCAGTCATAAAGAGTGGTGTGTGATGCCTGTGTCAGGCCCCTGCTGATGGGAATAAATTGAATTTACGCATACAAACAGTTTTGGCATCAGCCATTTCTCTAAAGTTCCCTTCTCTTAGAGGAAGTAGCTCATATTTCTTCTTCTACATAATTTATAATTTCAGATCTCTGAAAGTGTGCTTTTTTAACAATGATCAATGAGGCAATATCCAAAGAATACAGTAAACAATAGTGGGGCCATTATCTTGCACAAAGCTGACTTGGCAAGGTTGGCCACGGTTGGCTCCATCTATATTTTTTATATTCAAAACAGGATGGCCTCGTCCAGGCTGGGGCTGTATGGAGCCTGAACCATGTCAGGATGTACAGGAATTGCTTCAGAAAATGCTTGTTGGTTAAGACCATAACTCTTATAGCAATGTAATATAGGGAGGATTCAGCCCCATTGCCCAGGAGCTTTCTCTGCTCTGTTCTGTTCATCTGTATGGGTGTAACCTGCATGGCAACTCTGATGATTTATTTTAAAATAAATAAAATGACTTTTCAGAACAGGAGAAGGGAGGACCCTCAACTGTAAATCAAACACCGCAGCTCTGATACTTGGAAAGATACTGAAATGAATTATTTGATCATCCCAAGAGGATCATAAGCCTATAAAAAGCAGCCAGTGTGGACTTGTTAAGAGCAAAGCATATCAGATTAATTCAGTTTAGCTCTTTGACCCAGTGGATAAATGGCAAAACAGTTTTGTCTTGGCTGTACTAAAACTCTTGGCACAGCCCAATGAAATGTCCTTGCTGAGAGACTATGAAAACTGCCCAGATTAGTACTGTTTATCCAAGGTGATATCCCACAACAACAGACAAAGTCCAACTCATCAAGTTGTATGAGGACATTTTCTGTGATAAGGCATGAAGAAGTTTTCACTGTCTGGAGGAAGACATGAGCTAAAATGTCTGAGAAGGAGGAATGTCCTGATTCAGAGGTAATTCCTACAAAGCAGAGAGCACAATGTCATTTAAAATTATGCTCCAAGAGAACTTCTTAGTTTTTCATTTTCCACCACTGAGGACATTTGAGGCTGATGAGTTTGCCTGCTTCCAATAGCACTAGATGTACCTGTTGCCAAGTTTCCTGATAATATAGAGCATAGTTTTATGCAATTTGCTGAAGATAACAATCTGGGATGAGATGCAGTTATTTTTGAAGACAGCATTAGCATTCAAGTAATTATGATAAACTTGGGAGAAATAGCCTGTAATCAATGAAGTAAAGTTTAATATTGGTGAGCACAAAGTGTTTCATCTCTGAAGGAAAACCAAAATGAAATAAAGCTTCCTGCATAGTGGATATTTGTTTATGCCCTAGTATAATACAAAAAGAATCCTGGGCAGATAAGATGCTGTTCAGTTATTCTCGTGTGTATGTCACATGTAAAATAGGAAAGGCTATTATTCCACTCTGTTAGCAGGGGTAAGACCTTTCTTAGGGTACACATCCTGTTTCAGGCACATATGCTTTAATAAGCTGTGTGTGTGCATGTGTGAACAGACATCTGTGTATACAGGGTGACAGGAGTGCTAAGAGGTTTAGACAGCATGACCTATCAAAAATGGGTGACCAAAGAGGGTTTGTTTTGCTTAGTAAAGAGAACATCAAATGTGGATGTGATAACATGCTTCAAACAGCTTACAGTGCTTCAGTACTTGGTTTGTTCAGGATGAAGACAAGACACGAGAGGTGTCTGTTGCACATTCAAACTAACTTTCCTTAAGAGTAAGGAATGACTTAGTAGAAGGATGATTACACACTGGGATTTGTTACATAGATGGCTGTGAAAGCATAGAATGGAGGAAAAAGGCATCCAGAGGGTATAGTTGTGTTTCATCATAGTTGTGTGTGGAGTGGGAAAAGTGGTGAGATTTGAGCTCTTCTCTTGCTCTCTGCCCATTTCCCTGCTGTCTTTAAGCTCCTAGGTCTTTCTAGGGCCTGTAAGCCTTTTCCAGTGGCTACAAACACGAGATAGGTTTCTTTTTCTTTCTTGTCTATTCCCATCCATTAAGATATACTTAAACTCTCCACCGAATTTCCTCCTGATCCCTAATTTTAGACCTCATCTGGAAGACACTTTGTGTCTTCAGGATTAGTCTATTCTTCCTGTGTTATATTTGTTATCATCTTTGATGAAATGAGTGTGAAAAAAATATGAGAGAGACAACAAAAAAATTCAGGAGAAATATAAAAATGAAGATGATGCAGATAAAAACACCAACATTGTCTAGTAACCGTCTCCTCGTCTCAGAAAAATCCCCAAGCAAACCAACTGAACCCCAAAACAAAACTAAGAAAACCAGGGTTGCTGTTATATTGACGTAACAGTAAAAAAATCAAGCCTGCCAAGGACTCTCTTGTTATTTTCTGTACCATTCGATATGTCATTTTTGTGGAGCACTTTGTTCTGGTGGTGCCCTGCTGAGATGGTAACAGTAATGATCTATCAGCACTGCCATTATAAACCTCATTTTTACAACCTGCATGTGCACATTTGTTGTTACTTGTATTTGTTATAAGAACACTCCATTTTCTTTTTAATGACTTGATAATTTTTAAAGTGGGAAAGTAAAAATGATTCAAGGAAGTGGAAAAAGAAAGAAGGTTTAAAAAAGAATTCATAGATGATGGTATCATTATTAGTATAGCAATAGTTTTATTTATATTACAGTTGTGCCCATATAATCTGTAGAATTAGGAACTCTACAGGTAACTTGATTTTTTTTTTTTTTTAATGGATATTTGATGGTGAGAACTGTTGGACAGAAAGACTGATTTATTTAGTTTGTTTACATGGTCTTTCTGGTACCCTTGTGTCTGAGATTTGGCTTTTTTTGTGATAGATGTTAAATATATATGCTCAATTATCAAAAGCACTTTAACACATGCTTACCTTTAAGAGGGAGCTGAAATGCTCACAGTGCAAAAGAGCATTTTTGCCAAGCTGAGAACAAGTCTCATCCCATAAAGCATATGAAGCACATATATCTTGCAAAGTCGCACTGTAGAGGTGCAGCAGAGATATCTGAGTGGGCTCCAAATGTACTGCTGTGTTTACATGGTGCTGAGGACATGACACATGAGCTTGGATGTAGGAAGCGATGCAGCCACATTAATGCAAAACCTTGTCCATGCTAATACATAGAACACTAGAATCATAGAATTGTTTGGGTTGAAGGGACCTTTAAGGCCCACATAGTACAACTCCCCTGCAATGTCTTGAGTGAACCTCCAAGTTGCTAGAGCCCAATTCACTAAGACCCTGAATGGGATTTATCTTTGGCTCTGCTTTGCACACGGAGGATGAATGCCTTCATACTAAGGCTGCGGTCCTATGCAGTGAAGTAGGAGTTTGTTATACCACTGCAAAGCTGTATGGAGGTTACAGCCTTTGTACTGCCTAGTGAAGGACAGAGTGTCCTTCTGATGACCCTAAAAAGGCAGAGAAAAGAAAATGAACAACTTTGCTCTTTATTTTTATGGAGAAGATAGTCTGGGTTGGGCACCCAACTGAGTGGCTTGTCCAGAACGACAGCTGGATCTCAGGACCATGTATACAGCTGTTTCTGACACGGTTAGTAGGTCATCTCAGGCTCTCTCACTTATAGGCCAGTGCTTTGCGCAGAATCTGGTTTCCCAGAATCCTTCTTGGACAGATGACTTAATACAAGCTAATTGCTTTTTTCTGCCCTCAACTGCTTGTCAGCAGAATCAGTCTATGATGTAGTTGAGGATAAAAGCAAACAAAGGCTTTTAGTCACTTCTAATTTTAGCAATACACAGTTTATCCCCTTCTCAGTATTCCATCTTGAGCACAGCACTGGCAAACTTACATAGATTTTTACTTTAGTTTTCCTAGATTAACCAAGATGTGTCAGGCTGGATTTAATCATGCACATGCTAACTCTTCGGGTTGATGCAGTGTGCAGACACTGTGTATTGGATTATTCTTCCTGTAGAGTTATGCACATTACTCATGTAGATTCACATTTAAACCTCCCTGTCTGATGATACATCGTGCTGCCTCTAAAGACTAAGTGAGCAGTGACTTTCATTAAAAAAAAATCATAAATATACTTTATTGCTTGAACTTAGTGCAAATGCACAACTGACTCATTGACTCGATAGATGTAATTGCTCTCCAGGAGCCTTTATGGTCTATTGTTTCAATTATAAGTGAATTACATAGTCTCCACGTACTTACTCACTTTGCTTTCAAGGGGAGTGAAAAGATCAAGTCAAAGCAGGAAATTAGACAAAAAGGACAAAATTTTATTCAAACACTTCACCTTCTGAGTGAGGAAAGGAAACACATCAGGCACAATCTAAGTCATTCATGGATGACATATTTTATCTATCTGAAACCATTACAGGCCTGAAAGTGTGTAAATTCAGATTCTGAGAGGAAGGCAAAAACCAAATGTAATATATATGTGGAAAACACAAAAATTGTGAGGGATGAGGCAAGAAATAGAATTAAATAAGCTTCCTTCCTGAGATAAATGATCAGAAAAGGGGAAAAGTAGCAAAAAGCAAGGGCCAGGATTTGATCTCTGAGAAGCTCCTGAAGTTTTTTCTTCTTTTCCTGAGCAAAATAATCTTTTAGGATCTTCAGCTCTTCGTAGCATATGCCACCACTGCAAATCATGGCATCCTTCAAGAGCAAACAATAGGCAAAAATATTCTGCATATTCCTTTATGAAGCCTCTGAGAAGGGAAAATATAATATTTCCAAACTTAAAAATCAAATTTACAATGCTGGTATTCTAACTTACATTTTATGAAGGGTAATTTATTAGCTGAAATGTGAATGCTTACATTTCACCCTTGTGATTTTTTATCAGAAGACCATCACTCATCTAAGTTCCTAGCAGAGGGTTTATAGCTCTATTCCAGCGTACAGAACCCTGTGAAATATCCCAGATTCAGAAGGAGTTAAAAATATAACGTTCACTGGAGACATCACTGCAGTATAGCATAGTAGTGTATGTAGTAGTGGACATGCTTCAGAGCCTTGACGTCTTTCTTGCAATGAGGGACTCAAAACTGAACACCTGAACCCTGAGGTAACTGAGAGGGCCGGCTGTTCTCACGAGAGCTGCTGACGTGAAGTGGGGCGTTGCCAGGGCAACGGCTTTGCGTCCACCTTGTTGCCTAGAGGAAACGTCGGGGAGAGCAGTGCCGCGTCGTTGCAGGCCAGGGATGGAGGGGAGGAGTCAGTGTGTGAATGATGTGGGCCATTCAAACTTACCCTCAGTAAGTTTGCAGATGGGAGGGAGTGTTGATCTGTCAGAGGGGAGAAGGGCACTAAAGAGGGACCTGGATAGGCTCGATAGATGGCCCAAGGCAAAATGTATGAGTTTCAAAAGGGCCAAGTGTTGCGTCCTGCATTTAGTCACAACAACCCCAGGCAACCCGACAGACTTAGGGAGGAGTGGCTGGAAAGCTGCCTGGTGGAAAGGGACCTTGGTGTGCTGGTGGACAGTCAGCTGAATATGAGGCAGCAGTGTGCCCAGGTGGCCAAGAAGGCCAGTGGCATCCTGGCTTGTATCAGGAATGGTGTGGTCAGCAGGACTAGGGAAGTCATCCTGCCCCTGTACTCGGCATTGGTGAGGCCTCACCTCGAGTACTGTGTTCAGTTTTGGGCACCTCAGTACAGAAAGGACATGGAGGTGCTGGAGCAGGTGCAGAGAAGAACAACAAGGCTTGTGAAGGGCTTAGAGAATATGGCCTATGAGGAGAGGCTGAGGGGAGACCTTATTGCTCTCTTCTAATATCTGAAAGGTGCTTACAGAGAGAGCAGGGTTGGTCTTTTCTCACTGAGGACAGGGCAAGGGGAAATGGCCTCAAGTCGCACCAGGGTAAGTTTAGGTTGCATATCAGGAAAAGCTTCTTTACAGAAAGGGTTGTTAAGCACTGGAATGGGCTCCTTGGCGAGGTGGTTGAGTCACCATCCCTGGATGTGTTTAAAAAATGTTTGGATGTGGTGCTCTGGGACATGATTTAGCAGAGTTGTTAGTTAGGGTAATATGGTTAGGTTGTAGTCAGGTGTGATGATCTTTAAGGTTTGAGCAATTCTATGATTTGTTCACTACACTTAATATATCCTTTCAGAATTTCTCACTAAAAATATAGGAATTTGTTCTGGTACACTGCTGATAGTTCCACTTAAAACCTCACAGTCCCTTTGTAAGTGGTTAATGGGATCAGGAACTTGCTTCCTCCTACAGCTTTTCTTGTACTCATTAGAGTCTTTTCTGTATCATTTACTGTGGCAGTTAAAGCAGTCTGACCCTAGAATAATATCCAATCTCTCCTTTCCCAGACCTTCAGTAAAATCTAACATTGAATTGTGTAGATCACTAGATCTCTTAAGCGGTGGTTCATTCTCTGATAAGCCACTGGGCTGTGCTATTACTCTACATTTTAGGCAATCATTTCTCCTATACCAGCTTCCAACACATTATTTAGAATGATTGCTACTTATGACAGACAATTTGGTTTTTTGTTTCTTAAGAATTTGGTCAATAATTTATGTCCTGAAAGCAAATAATGGGCTGGATTTTAGCTCAGCTGTAAGTTTTGTTTTCCTTGTGTATGTCTAAATGCATACCTCAAGCCTATTTCTGATGGATCAAAATTGTTTTTAGGCTCATTAGAGCATCTAGTAATGCAGATTACTTGTAATTGAATGCTGCAGTCCAGCTACCACTTTTTTATGCAAACAAATACTCTTTTCTCCATAGGTAAATGTAAAATTCAATCCAAATTTTAAAACAACAACAAAAAACACCACAAATCAACAAACAAATAAAAAGCCCAAACCAACACTGTTGCTTCTGTCAGTTCTTTGTCCATTTTTATACACTGTTGGCTCTTGCAGTTGATCTTAATCAGTGAACATCCGCATTCATCTCTGCATTACGCAGTCTTGGTTCTTAAAGGTGTTGCTCCAGAAAAGTATGCAGCAGTCAATACACTAAAATATTAATAATGTTTTAGCCAAAGCAAAAAGATCAAGAAAGTGGAAGTAGCCCACTCCTCTCTGACAGCCTGCTTGGTCCTTTTGATGTTCAAGGTTGCACTGTGTATTGCTGCTTTCGTCTTTTGTTTCTTCTTCCTAGAGATCAAGCTACGGCACAAAGTGATAAAGATTCTGAGTCTGTGCTTGCTGGCCTTTCACCTTTGTCAGTCACTCAGCTTCCAATTGTGTTCCTGAATAAAATCCTGGAAATTCTATGCATGATCTACAAGAAAGTATGACTTGCTAATATATTCTCTCTTTCGTCCCTTTCTCAAATTATCTGCCATTTGAAAATTATTATATTCTTATTGCGCATATGCAGTGCACCAAGTCTGCTTGCCTTGTGCCTTCTTACAGCTACCTGATGAGGGGAGCAGAATGGTAACACTCATCTCTGCTCTCTGATAACAGCAGCAGTACCTGAGGAAGTGGCATGGAGCTGGGACAGGGAAGGGTCAAGGGGTGTTAGGAAAAGGTTCTTCACCTGGGGGCATGGAACAGGCTCTCCAGGGCAGTGGGAGCATCCTGGAGCTGTTAGTATTCAAGGAGCATTTGGACAGTACTGTAAGACACACACTTTACATTTGGAGTAATTCTGTATGGAGCCACTAGATGGTCCTTGTTGGTTCCTTCCAACTTGAGATGTTCTATGACTGTGGCAGCATTAGATCAGGAAACAAACTTCATATTCTTGAAATACTTTTTGAGGTGTGTGAAGGAGGTGCATAAAGTCTTTGTTATTCTGTGAAGTTTATATTGTAGCGAGGCTACTAATTATGACTTAGAGCCCATCATGAAAAGTGCTTTAAAGCACAAAATAAGACACTAATGGCCAATATTTCACAGCTGCATAGTTAACTTGAACAAGTTGCCAAAAGAGGTGGTGGGTGCCCTGTCCCTGGAGTTGTTCAAAGCCAGGGCTTTGTGCCGTCTGATCTAGCTGTAGATTTCCCTTCTTGCTGAAGGGGAGTAGAACTAAAAGACCTCTAAAGATCCTTTCCAACTCTAAAGATTCTATAATTATGTACAGTGTTTATCACTTCTGCTACTAGGTCTCTAGATCAGAAAATTCAACAAGTTAGACTGGTGGGGTAGCAAATAGGACTGGTTTAGAAAAGTGTGTGACTTTTTATTTTTATTTTTTAATCTGGCAGCTAGTTGCTAAAATGTGAAAATGTTCTGTTATTCTCAACAGCAACTGCAGTGATTTCACGGAGATGTGCTCACCCTAGCCAGCAGTGTCTTGTGAAGCTACAGACTCCACGGCCAAGGAATGAACCATCCTAGGTAACATTTCTACTTGTGGTATTGCTGAGGAAAGATGTTTGAAAACTTTCTCTTACACTGACCATGCTGCAGAAGTTTCCCAGACAATTCAGGTTCTGAGACTGTCTATCAATCAATCTGAGAAGCATCATAGTTACTATACTGTCTTGAATATTGCATTAATTTTAAAGCACAGCTTAATCTATAATTAGCTAACAACTTTCTCTTGAGCCAGCTATGACAGCGATTACTAATTTTTTGCACGGCATTTATAGACTTGGTTGCTGAAATGTATGGAGTTCCTCATCTTTTTACTGCTGTCTTGGAGTATGTAACTATTACAGTGAATCTACAAACACAGCTGAAAATAATTATCTAACTATATTACTAATAACACAGTAGCTACTGAAAGTAAATTCCAAAATAGCCCATTTCATTTTTTTCCATTAGCATTTATTCACTGTTTATATTATGCTAAGTTTGGACTGTGGAGTACGACATTCAGAGCTTTCTTTATAGTTATTTTCATGTCGTTGTTCCCCAGGACTACTATAATCTGGCAGCAAACATGTCTTTGAGAGGCAAACAAATGGCTGTTTCCACTGTATTTCTGACTTTTTTCTGAATTACATGTTGCTTGTGATTTTTCTGTAGGCTTAATTTGGATCTTTGGTCCCATATGTGGCCTTATAATCCGGTACTCCGATGTCTTTTGGAGACATTGGTTTTGATACAGGCAAGTTTGTTTGTGGAGCCTCTCTGCCCTCTGAAAATGGCTTTAGCATTCTTATAACACAGACTTTGGCTTTCACACTAGTATTTTTCTACAGGGTTGGCTGCACTTGACAAGGGTGTTGTCCTGAGGGACATGGCTCTTGAAAGTGCGTCACCCTGAGCTACTGATGTGAAATCAGCTTATTCTCAAACAGCCTCTCTCTTCCAGAAAAGGAAAAAGCCTGATTTCCTGCTTCTAATCCTTTTTCACCCTTTCCTTAAAATAAATTAGATATTTCTGTGCTGCAGGGTCTGCCAGCAAGGACATATCCTGCAGCCTCAAAGGACACTAGCTGCTGTTAGTCTCTGGCCTGCCTTATTGCCACAGCTCTCCTTTTCCTCTATATTGGGGCACTGTGAGTGAGCTGCTGCTGAAACACCTGCATTTGGCCTCCCTTCTGTACCCACTCAGTGACACACCTTGGGTGATCAACTGATTCCATCTGATCTACTAGTTTCTGTGTTCTGGGATGGGGCAGCATTGTATCTACAGACAGAGGGGTGAGAGTTCGGAGAGAAGCCCCATGGAAAGGGATCTGGAGGTTCTGGTTGACAGAAAGTCGTATGTGAGCTACCTGTGTGCTCTAGCAGCAAAAAGGGTCAGCTGTGCCCTGGGGTGCACAAGGCCCAGCACTACCACCAGGTGATGGGAGGGATTGTCCCCTCTGATATGCACTGTGTGGTCTCACCTCAAGGATTGGGTGCAGTTCTGGGTACCACCATGTAAGAAAGAGTGTGGTCAAAGCAGGGCTATGAAGATGGTGAAGAGTTGGGAGCAGGCATATCCAACCCATGGCCTGTGGGCTGCATGAGACCCGAGACAGTAGATAGCCCCACTCCCTGACCCTGTGCCATCATGGAGGTGGCTCTTCTACAAACTGCAGATAACCAAAACATCAGCCCAATTCCTCTTCACTCAGTGCAGCCTGAGCAAGCCAAAATGTTGGATATCCCGAGTCTAGAAGGTGAGACATGTGAGGAGTGGCTGAGGTGCCTGCATTTGTTCAGCCCAGAGCAGAGCAGGCTGAGGGGAGGCCTCATGAGCTCTGCCAAGGGTATGGCACATAGCTGTGTTGGGGGAAGGGCAGGTGGGGGTTAGGGAAAGGTTCTGCATCAGAGTGCAGTCAGGTGGCCAGAGTTCAGTGCTCCCATACAAAGAATTTGAAGTGAGAATGGTCCTGTGTGGAGCCAGGAGCTGTATTCAGTGTTTTAGCCAGTCCCTTCTAGCTTGGTATATCTTGTGGTTCTATTAATTTTCTTGAAATTCATATCCTGGACTTACGGAGAAGAAGATGCTAATATAAGCTTCTCTTGGATGTTGAGGTTAAAGATGCCCAGTTAGATATTGTAGCAAGAGGTGAGAAAACAGCTTTCAGGCACTTTTTAATGCAATACAGTCAATTGCTACCTAACTTGCAACTTTCAATTCCTGGTGAAGGCTTTTCCATGTCCTTACCAAACCAGTGCAAACTTCTCCTCTCTTAGCCCAGCCTCCTGGGTTAAGAATTCTAAGTTTGAAACAAACTTTAGTAACCCATAAACAGAGCCCATGTGAGTGTATTTTGTGAAGAGTACACTATGTGAGTCAGACAGAGCTGCAAAAGCAAGGAGCTTACAGGAAGATCAAGTATGGGCATAGATGTTGGTTGCTTAATAGAGGACGTCACTGTCAGAGATTCTTCACTTTAAAGTGCGGTTATCATCTGGAAAGTGTAAAAGTGACATCCTGGTATGCCACATTTATTCCTCCTCCGCAGTTTCTATCCCAAATTCACTCAAGTCAATACCATGTTTTTTCCCTGGCTGCCAGCACAGCTAGCTCAGCCTGTTACCTGAGAATCAAGCTGTGTTCTTTCTGCTTATTAAAACACTGCCAACTGCAAAGCTTCTGGAATCAAACATTAACTGGCAATGCTGTGGGAGAGGCAGGAGAGCTGAGTACAACATGACTAGCACATCCCTAGCTACAGGAAGAATAGAAAGGAAAAACAAAAAATTGATCATTAAATTCAGCACATATGCCTCAGGAGACCCACAGAGAGCACATATTTATGGCACCTATGTGCCATTTTTTATGCAGTTGCTTTTCTGTCTATCGCTGCATTTCATATTGGAACAGCTAAATAGGGAGCCAAATAGTCCCTTATTCAAGTCCTAGGTGTGTCAGATTTTCAAAGAATTCACATAGAGGAAGCATGTTGAAAAAGTACAGGCAGTATTTATTTACTATTGACTTACTTTGTAATCCCTAGACTGCAGCATCTTCTGCAGCTTGCAAACATGTCCAGGGTGCACTTACTCTTTACTTCATATGTGTTTAGTTGTTGAGGTAGCTTAAACAATGTCTTCATGGAGGCATCAAGATCCCCAGGTAAAAAGAGGAATAAAAGAATAGGTGAATGAATGAAAGTTTTAAATAGTTCAAAATTTGTGCTGGATTCAAAAGAACATCAAAAAGTTTACATGTTTCTCTGGAGTTTCTTTGAAGTGTGTGAACTCCTAGCGTCTCAAAATGCAGGCAAGAGATCTCATGAGATGTTTCAGATGCTTCTTGTCCCATCTACAGAAACTGCAGGCCAGAGTGGTCACTGCTTAGCACACCACAAATCTATTTATCCCTGCAAATACTGAAAACAAATAAAAATGCTAAAGGATTACATGTGTGAGATGGTAGAGAATTGTAGTATTTCTGTAGTACCTTTTCTTGCACAAATACAAACATGGATAATGAAATGTTTTGGTGCCGCTCAGTTTGGTTCTCATCCCAGCTTTGCAATGATGTTTAGAAAACACCTGCTTTCCTCGAGGGCAATATGGCTACTGATGCCAGCAGATGAGCTGCCTTAAATGACTTTTCTGGCTTAGGTATAAAATATGTTGGACAAGTGAGCCTTTTGGGACCTTAATTTCTCCCAGGTGAAGACTGCATAGATAAAAGGACTGCTACCTGGAAAACAATAATCTGATAACTGAGTCTACCATTTTGGTGGTCTCCAGAGAAAGAGTTTGCACACACACAATTCTGACACTGACTGTGCTCATCATAAGACTACTAGCTGTCAACTCTCTAGTCATTGTATCACGCAAACTGACTGTCTTAGTCATTTACTGTAGTAGTGGCCTTGGAGTCAAATTCAAAAGAAGATTTGCAGAACTTAACCAAATGTTGTTGTATGTCAGCTAATTAGAATTAAATCTCCATGTACCTGAGTTACAGAATGACAAAATGTCTGAGATTGGGAAGGACTTCTGAGGTCATACATCACAACTTCATGCTCAATAGGGTCTCCCCAAGCAGGCCACCTAGGGCCATGTTCAGGTAGCTTTCAAAGAACTCTAAGAAGGAGACTCCACAGCCTCTCTGGGCAACCTGTGCCAGTGCTGAGCTGCTTGCACAGAACAGAGTTGCTTTCATTGTTTACACAGAAGCTGCTGTACTTTGGTCTGTGCCCACTGGCTCATTCTGTCCTTTAAAGAGGTTAAATATAGTAGTCTTCAGTGAACAAAACAGATGGAAGCTAATTCCTGTATTGCTTTCTATTGTCCAACTGAAGTGTGAAACACTGGAAATCACTTGCAAACTCACTGTTCATTTCAAAGAAAGAAAAATATGTCTAGCAGTTCACACTGAAATATGCTCAGAACTGTCAGAGATGCAGAATCTGACACTGGAAAAGCCTTTAGTTCCAAAGGTGTGGAATACAGCAGTCAGCCAAGATGATAAGGATTTTTTTTTTTCCCATTTTTTTTAATAGTTTAGTCTGGAGACCAACAAATCACAGTAGGAACTACCACATAAATATATAAAATTGGACATGAGGTCAGACCTGCGGCTATAAAAGAGCTTGAACAAATCACGAGCTACTCTTCTTAAATAGCTATTGCAGGTACTTAATTTACTAATAAGTATTTTCAGCTTTATAATAGATTTGCATATTTGTTTGTACTCATAAATTACTTCTTCACAACTATGGACTGCAAGAAAATCTGTGTCAAAAAGATGATGTGCTAAGCCATATCTGATGTCATTTATCTGGACCTGAGCAAGGCCTTTAACATGGGCCCCACCACATCCTTATCTCCATATGGGAGGGATGTGGATTGGATGGGTGGACCACTCGATGGATAAGAAGTTGGTTGAAAGGCTGCAGACAGAGGGTGGTGATCAATGGCTCTATGTCCAGGTGGAGGCTGGTAATGAGTGGTGTTCCCCAGGAGTCTGTCTTGGGACCGGTGCTCTTTAACATCTTTATCAATGATATTGACAACAGAACTGAGTGCACCCTCAGCAAGTTTACTGATGACACCAAGCTGTGGATGCCCTGTATCTGGAGGTGTTCAAGGCCAGGCTGGATGGGGCACTGGGCAATCTGGTCTAGTAAATTGGGAGGTTGGAGGCCATGCCAGGCAAGAGGGTTGGAGATTTGTAATCGTTGAGATCCCTTTCAACCCAGGCCATTCTGTGATTCTGTGATCATATAAATATCACAGTAGTTATGAGACCATGCAACTAGATAAGGTAACATAAAGGACATGACACAATGGATAAAACATTGGAAGAGAATATGACATAGCAGTAACAACCAATGGCAGTGAGAAAGGGTGAAGAGCTGAAAGAGATGAGTACCCAGTCACAATGATGGTGATTAAGTTGCCTTGTAGTTTTGAGAAGAGGTTTTCAGGATGAGTTTAAAAACTGCAAGAGCAGTTTTTTTCTGCAGGCTTAAAAGTCCATAGTTCTGTTGTCATGGGAGCTCTATTGCCATGGAATGGAATGCATGTGAGCTGCTGTCACCATGGTACCATCTATGTTACAGTGGTTAGGTCATATGACTGGAGTTTGCCTCTGTCTCTGCATTTTTGACCATATTATCATATGTTGGAGCTAAATAATTCACAGCAGTGATGTCTCTGAGGAAGTAACCAGGCAAACAATGACTGAGAGGAGAGGACACAGTGGAGAAAAATGGCTCTGCATGTTGTGAGGTATGGTGGCTACTCCTCCCTTGTTGTTTTTGTCTCTCTTGCAGCTTGGCAGCATGTCATAAGATGATGTACCAATGTCATGGCCTTGTCCTCTATGTTATGTATGAAGGAAAGGGAAAATGGCTTTGCTCTACTGGGAAGATAAGTTGAACCAACCGATACCATTCAAGATTTAGTAAGGCTTGAAATCTAAAATATGTGGGCAAGGGAGGTGCTGTGACATGAGCTTAAGCCTACATTAGATTCTGAAACCACAGTCATGTCGTTTTTACAGAACATAAATGTCTGGTTCTGGCCCTTCCCTTGTAGGCAGAAAACAAGAGGTTTCCCGGATGAATTTATAACTTTTGTCAGCAGCCACGGCAATCCTGCAACTAAGACGGTGAGCAAGGTGTGAGAGGAGAGGGCAGGTAGGATGAGTGGATCTGCTCCTAGTGATGGATGGTGGCTGCTCCTCCTTTGATGCTTTTTGCATCTCTTGCAGACCATCAGAAGGACATGAATTCCCATGTTTGTTGCAAATGCTTCCCCTCTGTGCCCAGGAAGAAGGAAATGGGAGACCTGACACTGTTCTCTGCTGGGAAGGTCACTTAAGCGCACCCCTGTGTGATGCTGGTTTTCCTGGGGGATGCATTCCCCATCTTTCTGCTTTGAGGGGAGCTTTTTTGGCCCTGAGTGCAATTCACTGTTGCTTCAGCACGCCAGTGCTGTCCATGTTGCAGTGATGAAACTGCACGTGTTGGCCTCCGTTTCTAGATTTTGGAGTAGGGCTTCCAGGGTAGATGTGCAAAATACCGCATCAGCTGTGGATGTCCTGCAAGTAATGCGGTGAGCAGGGTCCAACTGGAGAGGGTAGGGCGGTGAAGACCAGGGCTGCCCGTAGGGATGGATGGTGGCTACTCTAAATTTGTGGCTTTTTGTGTCTCTTGCAGCCTGGCGGCATGACTTGAGATGACCTACCCGTGTCCTGGCCTTGTCCTGCCCGTCATGTCTGAAGGGCAGGGCAGGGCAGGGCAGGGAGACGTGGCTCTGCTCTACTGGAAAGATAAGTTCAACCAACCGGTACCATCCCAGTTTTCCGCAGGCCTGAAATCTCCTTCCCTGTATGGTGAAGGGAGCTGTTGTGACCTGAGCTACGGCCTACGTTAGCTTCTGTAACCACAGTCCTGTTGTTATTATCGTACATAAATGTCTGGTGCTGGCGCCTGCCTTGTAGTTTTGAGGTTTCTCAGATTACTTTAAAATTTGCAGCAGAAGCTACAGCTGTACTGGAAGTGATTGGGTGAGCAGGGTGGGAGATGAGAAGGCAGAGAGGATGGGAATAGATCAGTCACTAGTGATGGATGGTGGCTACTCATCATTAGTTGTTTTTTGCTTCTCTTGCAGCATACAAGATTGTGTTTTAGTGGCTTGTTTGTTGCATGCACTTAACATGTCTACCACCTATGAAGCATATAGGGATCTGACACTGCTCTGCTGGTATGATCTGTTGAATGAAACCATGTTGCATTCTATTTTTCTGTGAGCTTTAAGGTCCATAGTTCTGTTGTCATGGAAGCTCTATTGCCAACGAATGGAATCCAGCTGAGCTACTGTCACCATGGTACCATCTGTGTTACAGTGGTCAGGTTAGATGACAGGTGTTTGCCTCTTTCTCTGCATTTTTGACAATGTTTTCCCATATTGGAGCTCAGTAATTCTCAGCAGCCAAGTCTCTGAAGAACTAACCAGGTGAGAAAAGTCTGAGAGGAGAGGTTATGATGGAGAGAAATGGATTGGCTGCTAGTGATGTATGTTGGCTGCTCCTTCTTTGTTTCTTTTTGTCTCTCTTGCAGACTGGAGGCCAACTGGAATTGGCCTGCCTGTGGAAGGCGCCTGTCCTCCCCATGGTCTGAGATGGAAATCAAGACGTTTGACTCCTAGCCTGGAAGGACAAGTTTGGCTGAGTCGTAGCCCATCCTGTTTATTTTGGGGTCTGGAAACTCCATAGCGCTACCCGCATGGGAGCTCCGTTGGCTCTGTTTAGGAGCCATGGGAGCTGCTGTTTCCAGGCCATCTACCGTTGTTGCGGTGGCTATGTTGGTGATGTTGTCAGCAGTCTCTGGATTTCAGAGAACGGTTCAAAAGGATGGATGGCTGTAAAATGGCTTCACGAGCTGTGTCTGTCCTGCAAGCGAGTGGGGGAGCAAGGTGTGAGAGGAGAGGGCAGGTAGGATAAGTGGATCTGCACCTAGTGATGGATGGTGATTGCTCATCCTTTGATGCTTTTGCGTCTCTTGCAGCCCGTCAGAAGGACATGAACTGCTGTGTTTGTTGCAAATCCGTCTCCTCTGTGTCCAGGAAGAAGGAAATGGGAGACCTGACACTGTCCTCTGCTGGGAAGGTAACTTAAGTGCACCCCTGTGTGATGCTGGTTTTCCATGGGGATGAATTCCCAATCCTTCTGCTTTGAGGGGAGATTTTTTGTCCCTGAGTGCAATTCATTGTTGCTTCAGCACGCCAGTGCTGTCCAAGTTGCAGAGATGAAACTGCACGTGTTGGACACCGTTTCTAGATTTTGGAGCAGTGCTTCCAGGGTAGATGTACAAAATACAGTATCAGCTGTGGATGTCCTGCAAGTAATGCGGTAAGCAGGGTCCAACTGGAGAGGGTAGGGCGGTAAAGACCAGGGCTGCCCGTAGGGATGGATGGTGGCTACTCTAAATTTGCTGCTTTTTGTGTCTCTTGCAGCCTGGCGGCATGACTTGAGATGACCTACCCGCGTCCTGGCCTTGTCCTGCCCGTCATGTCTGAAGGGCAGGGCAGAGCAGGGCAGGGAGACGTGGCTCTGCTCTACTGGAAAGATAAGTTCAACCAACCGGTACCATCCCAGTTTTCCGCAGGCCTGAAATCTCCTTCCCTGTATGGTGAAAGGAGCTGTTGTGGCCTGAGCTACGGCCTACGTTAGCTTCTGAAACAACGGTCCTGTTGATATTATCGCGCATCAATATCTGGTGCTGGCCCCTGCTTTCTCGGCAGAAGAGGTGAGGTTTCCCAGATGACTTTCAAACTTGCGGCAGCAGCCACGACTGTCATGCAAGTGATGGGGTGAGCAAGATGTGAGAGGTGAGTTGGGGACGAGAAGAACGGTACTGCCCGGAGTTGATAGCACACGGCTGCTCCTCCTTTCTTGCATTGTGTTTGCGTTGCAGGCTGGTGTTTGGCCTGGAGTCGACCTGTCCCTGTCATGCGCCTGTCATCCCCACGCTGCATGAAGGAAACGGTGAGCTGACACTGCTGTCCTGGCAAGATAAGTTATCCCAAGCCGGTATCCTAAGCGTAACTTTTCTCGGGCTGAAATCTGCATCCCTCTGTGGTCCCGGGAGCACTGTTGAAATGAGCCGGGGCCCAGAAGTGCCCCCATAACCACAGTCGTGTCCCTTTTGCAGGGAGTGCATTGCTGGTGTTGTCAGCCGTGTCTCTCCGGAAGGAGGCAGGTGTGCAAGGGCTATGAAGAGAGGTTGGGGTGGAGAGGTCTGGGTGTGCACGCAGTGATGGGTGGTGGCTGCTCCTCCTTTGTTGCTTTTTGTGTCTCTTGCAGCCTGGCGGCATGACTTGAGATGACCTACCCGCGTCCTGGCCTTGTCCTGCCCGTCATGTCTGAAGGGCAGGGCAGGGCAGGGCAGGGCAGGGAGACGTGGCTCTGCTCTACTGGAAAGATAAGTTCAACCAACCGGTACCATCCCAGTTTTCCGCTGGCCTGAAATCTCCTTCCCTGTATGGTGAAAGGAGCTGTTGTGGCCTGAGCTACGGCCTACGTTAGCTTCTGAAACAACGGTCCTGTTGATATTATCGCGCATCAATATCTGGTGCTGGCCCCTGCTTTCTCGGCAGAAGAGGTGAGGTTTCCCGGATGACTTTCAAACTTGCAGCGGCAGCCACGGCTGTCATGCAAGTGATGGGGTGAGCAAGATGTGAGAGGTGAGTTGGGGACGAGAAGAACGGTACTGCCCGGAGTTGATAGCACACGGCTGCTCCTCCTTTCTTGCATTGTGTTTGCGTTGCAGGCTGGTGTTTGGCCTGGAGTTGACCTGTCCCTGTCATGCGCCTGTCATCCCCACGCTGCATGAAGGAAACGGTGAGCTGAGACTGCTGTCCTGGCAAGATAAGTTATCCCAAGCCGGTATCCTAAGCGTAACTTTCCTCGGGCTGAAATCTGCATCCCTCTGTGGTCCCGGGAGCACTGTTGAAATGAGCCGGGGCCCAGAAGTGCCCCCATAACCACAGTCGTGTCCCTTTTGCAGGGAGTGCATTGCTGGTGTTGTCAGCCGTGTCTCTCCGGAAGGAGGCAGGTGTGCAAGGGCTATGAAGAGAGGTTGGGGTGGAGAGGTCTGGGTGTGCACATAGTGATGGGTGGTGGCTGCTCCTCCTTTGTTGCTTTTTGTGTCTCTTGCAGCCTGGCGGCATGACTTGAGATGACCTACCCGCGTCCTGGTCTTGTCCTGCCCGTCATGTCTGAAGGGCAGGGCAGGGCAGGGCAGGGAGACGTGGCTCTGCTCTACTGGAAAGATAAGTTCAACCAACCGGTACCATCCCAGTTTTCCGCAGGCCTGAAATCTCCTTCCCTGTATGGTGAAAGGAGCTGTTGTGGCCTGAGCTACGGCCTACGTTAGCTTCTGAAACAACGGTCCTGTTGATATTATCGCGCATCAATATCTGGTGCTGGCCCCTGCTTTCTCGGCAGAAGAGGTGAGGTTTCCCGGATGACTTTCAAACTTGCAGCGGCAGCCACGGCTGTCATGCAAGTGATGGGGTGAGAAAGATGTGAGAGGTGAGTTGGGGACGAGAAGAACGGTACTGCCCGGAGTTGATAGCACACGGCTGCTCCTCCTTTCTTGCATTGTGTTTGCGTTGCAGGCTGGTGTTTGGCCTGGAGTTGACCTGTCCCTGTCATGCGCCTGTCATCCCCACGCTGCATGAAGGAAACGGTGAGCTGAGACTGCTGTCCTGGCAAGATAAGTTATCCCAAGCCGGTATCCTAAGCGTAACTTTCCTCGGGCTGAAATCTGCATCCCTCTGTGGTCCCGGGAGCACTGTTGAAATGAGCCGGGGCCCAGAAGTGCCCCCATAACCACAGTCGTGTCCCTTTTGCAGGGAGTGCATTGCTGGTGTTGTCAGCCGTGTCTCTCCGGAAGGAGGCAGGTGTGCAAGGGCTATGAAGAGAGGTTGGGGTGGAGAGGTCTGGGTGTGCACGTAGTGATGGGTGGTGGCTGCTCCTCCTTTGTTGCTTTTTGTGTCTCTTGCAGCCTGGCGGCATGACTTGAGATGACCTACCCGCGTCCTGGTCTTGTCCTGCCCGTCATGTCTGAAGGGCAGGGCAGGGCAGGGCAGGGCAGGGAGACGTGGCTCTGCTCTACTGGAAAGATAAGTTCAACCAACCGGTACCATCCCAGTTTTCCGCAGGCCTGAAATCTCCTTCCCTGTATGGTGAAAGGAGCTGTTGTGGCCTGAGCTACGGCCTACGTTAGCTTCTGAAACAACGGTCCTGTTGATATTATCGCGCATCAATATCTGGTGCTGGCCCCTGCTTTCTCGGCAGAAGAGGTGAGGTTTCCCGGATGACTTTCAAACTTGCGGCAGCAGCCACGGCTGTCATGCAAGTGATGGGGTGAGCAAGATGTGAGAGGTGAGTTGGGGACGAGAAGAACGGTACTGCCCGGAGTTGATAGCACACGGCTGCTCCTCCTTTCTTGCATTGTGTTTGCGTTGCAGGCTGGTGTTTTGCCTGGAGTCGACCTGTCCCTGTCATGCGCCTGTCATCCCCACGCTGCATGAAGGAAACGGTGAGCTGAGACTGCTGTCCTGGCAAGATAAGTTATCCCAAGCCGGTATCCTAAGCGTAACTTTCCTCGGGCTGAAATCTGCATCCCTCTGTGGTCCCGGGGGAATTGTTCAAATGAGCCGGGGCCCAGAAGTGCCCCCATAACCACAGTGGTGTCCCTTTTGCAGGGAGTGCATTGCTGGTGTTGTCAGCCGTGTCTCTCCGGAAGGAGGCAGGTGTGCAAGGGCTATGAAGAGAGGTTGGGGTGGAGAGGTCTGGGTGTGCACGTAGTGATGGGTGGTGGCTGCTCCTCCTTTGTTGCTTTTTGTGTCTCTTGCAGCCTGGCGGCATGACTTGAGATGACCTACCCGCGTCCTGGCCTTGTCCTGCCCGTCATGTCTGAAGGGCAGGGCAGGGCAGGGCAGGGAGACGTGGCTCTGCTCTACTGGAAAGATAAGTTCAACCAACCGGTACCATCCCAGTTTTCCGCAGGCCTGAAATCTCC
Source organism: Coturnix japonica (assembly GCF_054131305.1). Lineage (NCBI taxonomy): Eukaryota > Metazoa > Chordata > Aves > Galliformes > Phasianidae > Coturnix > Coturnix japonica. The sequence continues at coordinate 6,392,191 of NC_140664.1, read as the reverse complement.
TTCCCTGTATGGTGAAAGGAGCTGTTGTGGCCTGAGCTACGGCCTACGTTAGCTTCTGAAACAACAGTCCTGTTGATATTATCGCGCATCAATATCTGGTGCTGGCCCCTGCTTTCTCGGCAGAAGAGGTGAGGTTTCCCGGATGACTTTCAAACTTGCGGCAGCAGCCACGGCTGTCATGCAAGTGATGGGGTGAGCAAGATGTGAGAGGTGAGTTGGGGACGAGAAGAACGGTACTGCCCGGAGTTGATAGCACACGGCTGCTCCTCCTTTCTTGCATTGTGTTTGCGTTGCAGGCTGGTGTTTGGCCTGGAGTCGACCTGTCCCTGTCATGCGCCTGTCATCCCCACGCTGCATGAAGGAAACGGTGAGCTGAGACTGCTGTCCTGGCAAGATAAGTTATCCCAAGCCGGTATCCTAAGCGTAACTTTCCTCGGGCTGAAATCTGCATCCCTCTGTGGTCCCGGGAGCACTGTTGAAATGAGCCGGGGCCCAGAAGTGCCCCCATAACCACAGTGGTGTCCCTTTTGCAGGGAGTGCATTGCTGGTGTTGTCAGCCGTGTCTCTCCGGAAGGAGGCAGGTGTGCAAGGGCTATGAAGAGAGGTTGGGGTGGAGAGGTCTGGGTGTGCACGTAGTGATGGGTGGTGGCTGCTCCTCCTTTGTTGCTTTTTGTGTCTCTTGCAGCCTGGCGGCATGACTTGAGATGACCTACCCGCGTCCTGGCCTTGTCCTGCCCGTCATGTCTGAAGGGCAGGGCAGGGCAGGGCAGGGATACGTGGCTCTGCTCTACTGGAAAGATAAGTTCAACCAACCGGTACCATCCCAGTTTTCCGCAGGCCTGAAATCTCCTTCCCTGTATGGTGAAAGGAGCTGTTGTGGCCTGAGCTACGGCCTACGTTAGCTTCTGAAACAACGGTCCTGTTGATATTATCGCGCATCAATATCTGGTGCTGGCCCCTGCTTTCTCGGCAGAAGAGGTGAGGTTTCCCGGATGACTTTCAAACTTGCGGCAGCAGCCACGGCTGTCATGCAAGTGATGGGGTGAGCAAGATGTGAGAGGTGAGTTGGGGACGAGAAGAACGGTACTGCCCGGAGTTGATAGCACACGGCTTCTCCTCCTTTCTTGCATTGTGTTTGCGTTGCAGGCTGGTGTTTGGCCTGGAGTCGACCTGTCCCTGTCATGCGCCTGTCATCCCCACACTGCATGAAGGAAACGGTGAGCTGAGACTGCTGTCCTGGCAAGATAAGTTATCCCAAGCCGGTATCCTAAGCGTAACTTTCCTCGGGCTGAAATCTGCATCCCTCTGTGGTCCCGGGAGAATTGTTCAAATGAGCCGGGGCCCAGAAGTGCCCCCATAACCACAGTGGTGTCCCTTTTGCAGGGAGTGCATTGCTGGTGTTGTCAGCCGTGTCTCTCCGGAAGGAGGCAGGTGTGCAAGGGCTATGAAGAGAGGTTGGGGTGGAGAGGTCTGGGTGTGCACGTAGTGATGGGTGGTGGCTGCTCCTCCTTTGTTGCTTTTTGTGTCTCTTGCAGCCTGGCGGCATGACTTGAGATGACCTACCCGCGTCCTGGCCTTGTCCTGCCCGTCATGTCTGAAGGGCAGGGCAGGGCAGGGCAGGGCAGGGAGACGTGGCTCTGCTCTACTGGAAAGATAAGTTCAACCAACCGGTACCATCCCAGTTTTCCGCAGGCCTGAAATCTCCTTCCCTGTATGGTGAAAGGAGCTGTTGTGGCCTGAGCTACGGCCTACGTTAGCTTCTGAAACAACGGTCCTGTTGATATTATCGCGCATCAATATCTGGTGCTGGCCCCTGCTTTCTCGGCAGAAGAGGTGAGGTTTCCCGGATGACTTTCAAACTTGCAGTGGCAGCCACGGCTGTCATGCAAGTGATGGGGTGAGCAAGATGTGAGAGGTGAGTTGGGGACGAGAAGAACGGTACTGCCCGGAGTTGATAGCACACGGCTGCTCCTCCTTTCTTGCATTGTGTTTGCGTTGCAGGCTGGTGTTTGGCCTGGAGTTGACCTGTCCCTGTCATGCGCCTGTCATCCCCACGCTGCATGAAGGAAACGGTGAGCTGAGACTGCTGTCCTGGCAAGATAAGTTATCCCAAGCCGGTATCCTAAGCGTAACTTTCCTCGGGCTGAAATCTGCATCCCTCTGTGGTCCCGGGAGCACTGTTGAAATGAGCCGGGGCCCAGAAGTGCCCCCATAACCACAGTCGTGTCCCTTTTGCAGGGAGTGCATTGCTGGTGTTGTCAGCCGTGTCTCTCCGGAAGGAGGCAGGTGTGCAAGGGCTATGAAGAGAGGTTGGGGTGGAGTGGTCTGGGTGTGCACATAGTAATGGGTGGTGGCTGCTCCTCCTTTGTTGCTTTTTGTGTCTCTTGCAGCCTGGCGGCATGACTTGAGATGACCTACCCGCGTCCTGGCCTTGTCCTGCCCGTCATGTCTGAAGGGCAGGGCAGGGCAGGGCAGGGCAGGGAGACGTGGCTCTGCTCTACTGGAAAGATAAGTTCAACCAACCGGTACCATCCCAGTTTTCCGCAGGCCTGAAATCTCCTTCCCTGTATGGTGAAAGGAGCTGTTGTGGCCTGAGCTACGGCCTACGTTAGCTTCTGAAACAACGGTCCTGTTGATATTATCGCGCATCAATATCTGGTGCTGGCCCCTGCTTTCTCGGCAGAAGAGGTGAGGTTTCCCGGATGACTTTCAAACTTGCGGCAGCAGCCACGGCTGTCATGCAAGTGATGGGGTGAGCAAGATGTGAGAGGTGAGTTGGGGACGAGAAGAACGGTACTGCCCGGAGTTGATAGCACACGGCTGCTCCTCCTTTCTTGCATTGTGTTTGCGTTGCAGGCTGGTGTTTGGCCTGGAGTCGACCTGTCCCTGTCATGCGCCTGTCATCCCCACGCTGCATGAAGGAAACGGTGAGCTGAGACTGCTGTCCTGGCAAGATAAGTTATCCCAAGCCGGTATCCTAAGCGTAACTTTCCTCGGGCTGAAATCTGCATCCCTCTGTGGTCCCGGGGGAATTGTTCAAATGAGCCGGGGCCCAGAAGTGCCCCCATAACCACAGTGGTGTCCCTTTTGCAGGGAGTGCATTGCTGGTGTTGTCAGCCGTGTCTCTCCGGAAGGAGGCAGGTGTGCAAGGGCTATGAAGAGAGGTTGGGGTGGAGAGGTCTGGGTGTGCACGTAGTGATGGGTGGTGGCTGCTCCTCCTTTGTTGCTTTTTGTGTCTCTTGCAGCCTGGCGGCATGACTTGAGATGACCTACCCGCGTCCTGGCCTTGTCCTGCCCGTCATGTCTGAAGGGCAGGGCAGGGCAGGGCAGGGAGACGTGGCTCTGCTCTACTGGAAAGATAAGTTCAACCAACCGGTACCATCCCAGTTTTCCGCAGGCCTGAAATCTCCTTCCCTGTATGGTGAAAGGAGCTGTTGTGGCCTGAGCTACGGCCTACGTTAGCTTCTGAAACAACAGTCCTGTTGATATTATCGCGCATCAATATCTGGTGCTGGCCCCTGCTTTCTCGGCAGAAGAGGTGAGGTTTCCCGGATGACTTTCAAACTTGCGGCAGCAGCCACGGCTGTCATGCAAGTGATGGGGTGAGCAAGATGTGAGAGGTGAGTTGGGGACGAGAAGAACGGTACTGCCCGGAGTTGATAGCACACGGCTGCTCCTCCTTTCTTGCATTGTGTTTGCGTTGCAGGCTGGTGTTTGGCCTGGAGTCGACCTGTCCCTGTAATGCGCCTGTCATCCCCACGCTGCATGAAGGAAACGGTGAGCTGAGACTGCTGTCCTGGCAAGATAAGTTATCCCAAGCCGGTATCCTAAGCGTAACTTTCCTCGGGCTGAAATCTGCATCCCTCTGTGGTCCCGGGAGCACTGTTGAAATGAGCCGGGGCCCAGAAGTGCCCCCATAACCACAGTGGTGTCCCTTTTGCAGGGAGTGCATTGCTGGTGTTGTCAGCCGTGTCTCTCCGGAAGGAGGCAGGTGTGCAAGGGCTATGAAGAGAGGTTGGGGTGGAGAGGTCTGGGTGTGCATATAGTGATGGGTGGTGGCTGCTCCTCCTTTGTTGCTTTTTGTGTCTCTTGCAGCCTGGCGGCATGACTTGAGATGACCTACCCGCGTCCTGGTCTTGTCCTGCCCGTCATGTCTGAAGGGCAGGGCAGGGCAGGGCAGGGCAGGGAGACGTGGCTCTGCTCTACTGGAAAGATAAGTTCAACCAACCGGTACCATCCCAGTTTTCCGCAGGCCTGAAATCTCCTTCCCTGTATGGTGAAAGGAGCTGTTGTGGCCTGAGCTACGGCCTACGTTAGCTTCTGAAACAACGGTCCTGTTGATATTATCGCGCATCAATATCTGGTGCTGGCCCCTGCTTTCTCGGCAGAAGAGGTGAGGTTTCCCGGATGACTTTCAAACTTGCGGCAGCAGCCACGGCTGTCATGCAAGTGATGGGGTGAGCAAGATGTGAGAGGTGAGTTGGGGACGAGAAGAACGGTACTGCCCGGAGTTGATAGCACACGGCTGCTCCTCCTTTCTTGCATTGTGTTTGCGTTGCAGGCTGGTGTTTGGCCTGGAGTCGACCTGTCCCTGTCATGCGCCTGTCATCCCCACGCTGCATGAAGGAAACGGTGAGCTGAGACTGCTGTCCTGGCAAGATAAGTTATCCCAAGCCGGTATCCTAAGCGTAACTTTCCTCGGGCTGAAATCTGCATCCCTCTGTGGTCCCGGGAGAATTGTTCAAATGAGCCGGGGCCCAGAAGTGCCCCCATAACCACAGTGGTGTCCCTTTTGCAGGGAGTGCATTGCTGGTGTTGTCAGCCGTGTCTCTCCGGAAGGAGGCAGGTGTGCAAGGGCTATGAAGAGAGGTTGGGGTGGAGAGGTCTGGGTGTGCACGTAGTGATGGGTGGTGGCTGCTCCTCCTTTGTTGCTTTTTGTGTCTCTTGCAGCCTGGCGGCATGACTTGAGATGACCTACCCGCGTCCTGGCCTTGTCCTGCCCGTCATGTCTGAAGGGCAGGGCAGGGCAGGGCAGGGCAGGGATACGTGGCTCTGCTCTACTGGAAAGATAAGTTCAACCAACCGGTACCATCCCAGTTTTCCGCAGGCCTGAAATCTCCTTCCCTGTATGGTGAAAGGAGCTGTTGTGGCCTGAGCTACGGCCTACGTTAGCTTCTGAAACAACGGTCCTGTTGATATTATCGCGCATCAATATCTGGTGCTGGCCCCTGCTTTCTCGGCAGAAGAGGTGAGGTTTCCCGGATGACTTTCAAACTTGCGGCAGCAGCCACGGCTGTCATGCAAGTGATGGGGTGAGCAAGATGTGAGAGGTGAGTTGGGGACGAGAAGAACGGTACTGCCCGGAGTTGATAGCACACGGCTGCTCCTCCTTTCTTGCATTGTGTTTGCGTTGCAGGCTGGTGTTTGGCCTGGAGTCAACCTGTCCCTGTCATGCGCCTGTCATCCCCACGCTGCATGAAGGAAACGGTGAGCTGAGACTGCTGTCCTGGCAAGATAAGTTATCCCAAGCCGGTATCCTAAGCGTAACTTTCCTCGGGCTGAAATCTGCATCCCTCTGTGGTCCCGGGAGCACTGTTGAAATGAGCCGGGGCCCAGAAGTGCCCCCATAACCACAGTCGTGTCTCTTTTGCAGGGAGTGCATTGCTGGTGTTGTCAGCCGTGTCTCTCCGGAAGGAGGCAGGTGTGCAAGGGCTATGAAGAGAGATTGGGGTGGAGAGGTCTGGGTGTGCACGTAGTGATGGGTGGTGGCTGCTCCTCCTTTGTTGCTTTTTGTGTCTCTTGCAGCCTGGCGGCATGACTTGAGATGACCTACCCGCGTCCTGGCCTTGTCCTGCCCGTCATGTCTGAAGGGCAGGGCAGGGCAGGGCAGGGAGACGTGGCTCTGCTCTACTGGAAAGATAAGTTCAACCAACCGGTACCATCCCAGTTTTCCGCAGGCCTGAAATCTCCTTCCCTGTATGGTGAAAGGAGCTGTTGTGGCCTGAGCTACGGCCTACGTTAGCTTCTGAAACAACGGTCCTGTTGATATTATCGCGCATCAATATCTGGTGCTGGCCCCTGCTTTCTCGGCAGAAGAGGTGAGGTTTCCCGGATGACTTTCAAACTTGCGGCAGCAGCCACGGCTGTCATGCAAGTGATGGGGTGAGCAAGATGTGAGAGGTGAGTTGTGGACGAGAAGAACGGTACTGCCCGGAGTTGATAGCACACGGCTGCTCCTCCTTTCTTGCATTGTGTTTGCGTTGCAGGCTGGTGTTTGGCCTGGAGTCGACCTGTCCCTGTCATGCGCCTGTCATCCCCACGCTGCATGAAGGAAACGGTGAGCTGAGACTGCTGTCCTGGCAAGATAAGTTATCCCAAGCCGGTATCCTAAGCGTAACTTTCCTCGGGCTGAAATCTGCATCCCTCTGTGGTCCCGGGAGCACTGTTGAAATGAGCCGGGGCCCAGAAGTGCCCCCATAACCACAGTCGTGTCCCTTTTGCAGGGAGTGCATTGCTGGTGTTGTCAGCCGTGTCTCTCCGGAAGGAGGCAGGTGTGCAAGGGCTATGAAGAGAGGTTGGGGTGGAGAGGTCTGGGTGTGCACGTAGTGATGGGTGGTGGCTGCTCCTCCTTTGTTGCTTTTTGTGTCTCTTGCAGCCTGGCGGCATGACTTGAGATGACCTACCCGCGTCCTGGCCTTGTCCTGCCCGTCATGTCTGAAGGGCAGGGCAGGGCAGGGCAGGGAGACGTGGCTCTGCTCTACTGGAAAGATAAGTTCAACCAACCGGTACCATCCCAGTTTTCCGCAGGCCTGAAATCTCCTTCCCTGTATGGTGAAAGGAGCTGTTGTGGCCTGAGCTACGGCCTACGTTAGCTTCTGAAACAACGGTCCTGTTGATATTATCGCGCATCAATATCTGGTGCTGGCCCCTGCTTTCTCGGCAGAAGAGGTGAGGTTTCCCGGATGACTTTCAAACTTGCGGCAGCAGCCACGGCTGTCATGCAAGTGATGGGGTGAGCAAGATGTGAGAGGTGAGTTGGGGACGAGAAGAACGGTACTGCCCGGAGTTGATAGCACACGGCTGCTCCTCCTTTCTTGCATTGTGTTTGCGTTGCAGGCTGGTGTTTGGCCTGGAGTCGACCTGTCCCTGTCATGCGCCTGTCATCCCCACGCTGCATGAAGGAAACGGTGAGCTGAGACTGCTGTCCTGGCAAGATAAGTTATCCCAAGCCGGTATCCTAAGCGTAACATTCCTCGGGCTGAAATCTGCATCCCTCTGTGGTCCCGGGAGCACTGTTGAAATGAGCCGGGGCCCAGAAGTGCCCCCATAACCACAGTCGTGTCCCTTTTGCAGGGAGTGCATTGCTGGTGTTGTCAGCCGTGTCTCTCCGGAAGGAGGCAGGTGTGCAAGGGCTATGAAGAGAGGTTGGGGTGGAGAGGTCTGGGTGTGCACGTAGTGATGGGTGGTGGCTGCTCCTCCTCTGTTGCTTTTTGTGTCTCTTGCAGCCTGGCGGCATGACTTGAGATGACCTACCCGCGTCCTGGCCTTGTCCTGCCCGTCATGTCTGAAGGGCAGGGCAGGGCAGGGCAGGGCAGGGAGACGTGGCTCTGCTCTACTGGAAAGATAAGTTCAACCAACCGGTACCATCCCAGTTTTCCGCAGGCCTGAAATCTCCTTCCCTGTATGGTGAATGGAGCTGTTGTGGCCTGAGCTACGGCCTACGTTAGCTTCTGAAACAACGGTCCTGTTGATATTATCGCGCATCAATATCTGGTGCTGGCCCCTGCTTTCTCGGCAGAAGAGGTGAGGTTTCCCGGATGACTTTCAAACTTGCGGCGGCAGCCACGGCTGTCATGCAAGTGATGGGGTGAGCAAGATGTGAGAGGTGAGTTGGGGACGAGAAGAACGGTACTGCCCGGAGTTGATAGCACACGGCTGCTCCTCCTTTCTTGCATTGTGTTTGCGTTGCAGGCTGGTGTTTGGCCTGGAGTCGACCTGTCCCTGTCATGCGCCTGTCATCCCCACGCTGCATGAAGGAAACGGTGAGCTGAGACTGCTGTCCTGGCAAGATAAGTTATCCCAAGCCGGTATCCTAAGCGTAACTTTCCTCGGGCTGAAATCTGCATCCCTCTGTGGTCCCGGGAGCACTGTTGAAATGAGCCGGGGCCCAGAAGTGCCCCCATAACCACAGTGGTGTCCCTTTTGCAGGGAGTGCATTGCTGGTGTTGTCAGCCGTGTCTCTCCGGAAGGAGGCAGGTGTGCAAGGGCTATGAAGAGAGGTTGGGGTGGAGAGGTCTGGGTGTGCACATAGTGATGGGTGGTGGCTGCTCCTCCTTTGTTGCTTTTTGTGTCTCTTGCAGCCTGGCGGCATGACTTGAGATGACCTACCCGCGTCCTGGCCTTGTCCTGCCCGTCATGTCTGAAGGGCAGGGCAGGGCAGGGCAGGGCAGGGAGACGTGGCTCTGCTCTACTGGAAAGATAAGTTCAACCAACCGGTACCATCCCAGTTTTCCGCAGGCCTGAAATCTCCTTCCCTGTATGGTGAAAGGAGCTGTTGTGGCCTGAGCTACGGCCTACGTTAGCTTCTGAAACAACGGTCCTGTTGATATTATCGCGCATCAATATCTGGTGCTGGCCCCTGCTTTCTCGGCAGAAGAGGTGAGGTTTCCCGGATGACTTTCAAACTTGCGGCAGCAGCCACGGCTGTCATGCAAGTGATGGGGTGAGCAAGATGTGAGAGGTGAGTTGGGGACGAGAAGAACGGTACTGCCCGGAGTTGATAGCACACGGCTGCTCCTCCTTTCTTGCATTGTGTTTGCGTTGCAGGCTGGTGTTTGGCCTGGAGTCGACCTGTCCCTGTCATGCGCCTGTCATCCCCACGCTGCATGAAGGAAACGGTGAGCTGAGACTGCTGTCCTGGCAAGATAAGTTATCCCAAGCCGGTATCCTAAGCGTAACTTTCCTCGGGCTGAAATCTGCATCCCTCTGTGGTCCCGGGAGAATTGTTCAAATGAGCCGGGGCCCAGAAGTGCCCCCATAACCACAGTGGTGTCCCTTTTGCAGGGAGTGCATTGCTGGTGTTGTCAGCCGTGTCTCTCCGGAAGGAGGCAGGTGTGCAAGGGCTATGAAGAGAGGTTGGGGTGGAGAGGTCTGGGTGTGCACGTAGTGATGGGTGGTGGCTGCTCCTCCTTTGTTGCTTTTTGTGTCTCTTGCAGCCTGGCGGCATGACTTGAGATGACCTACCCGCGTCCTGGCCTTGTCCTGCCCGTCATGTCTGAAGGGCAGGGCAGGGCAGGGCAGGGCAGGGATACGTGGCTCTGCTCTACTGGAAAGATAAGTTCAACCAACCGGTACCATCCCAGTTTTCCGCAGGCCTGAAATCTCCTTCCCTGTATGGTGAAAGGAGCTGTTGTGGCCTGAGCTACGGCCTACGTTAGCTTCTGAAACAACGGTCCTGTTGATATTATCGCGCATCAATATCTGGTGCTGGCCCCTGCTTTCTCGGCAGAAGAGGTGAGGTTTCCCGGATGACTTTCAAACTTGCGGCAGCAGCCACGGCTGTCATGCAAGTGATGGGGTGAGCAAGATGTGAGAGGTGAGTTGGGGACGAGAAGAACGGTACTGCCCGGAGTTGATAGCACACGGCTGCTCCTCCTTTCTTGCATTGTGTTTGCGTTGCAGGCTGGTGTTTGGCCTGGAGTCAACCTGTCCCTGTCATGCGCCTGTCATCCCCACGCTGCATGAAGGAAACGGTGAGCTGAGACTGCTGTCCTGGCAAGATAAGTTATCCCAAGCCGGTATCCTAAGCGTAACTTTCCTCGGGCTGAAATCTGCATCCCTCTGTGGTCCCGGGAGCACTGTTGAAATGAGCCGGGGCCCAGAAGTGCCCCCATAACCACAGTCGTGTCTCTTTTGCAGGGAGTGCATTGCTGGTGTTGTCAGCCGTGTCTCTCCGGAAGGAGGCAGGTGTGCAAGGGCTATGAAGAGAGGTTGGGGTGGAGAGGTCTGGGTGTGCACGTAGTGATGGGTGGTGGCTGCTCCTCCTTTGTTGCTTTTTGTGTCTCTTGCAGCCTGGCGGCATGACTTGAGATGACCTACCCGCGTCCTGGCCTTGTCCTGCCCGTCATGTCTGAAGGGCAGGGCAGGGCAGGGCAGGGAGACGTGGCTCTGCTCTACTGGAAAGATAAGTTCAACCAACCGGTACCATCCCAGTTTTCCGCAGGCCTGAAATCTCCTTCCCTGTATGGTGAAAGGAGCTGTTGTGGCCTGAGCTACGGCCTACGTTAGCTTCTGAAACAACGGTCCTGTTGATATTATCGCGCATCAATATCTGGTGCTGGCCCCTGCTTTCTCGGCAGAAGAGGTGAGGTTTCCCGGATGACTTTCAAACTTGCGGCAGCAGCCACGGCTGTCATGCAAGTGATGGGGTGAGCAAGATGTGAGAGGTGAGTTGGGGACGAGAAGAACGGTACTGCCCGGAGTTGATAGCACACGGCTGCTCCTCCTTTCTTGCATTGTGTTTGCGTTGCAGGCTGGTGTTTGGCCTGGAGTCGACCTGTCCCTGTCATGCGCCTGTCATCCCCACGCTGCATGAAGGAAACGGTGAGCTGAGACTGCTGTCCTGGCAAGATAAGTTATCCCAAGCCGGTATCCTAAGCGTAACTTTCCTCGGGCTGAAATCTGCATCCCTCTGTGGTCCCGGGAGCACTGTTGAAATGAGCCGGGGCCCAGAAGTGCCCCCATAACCACAGTCGTGTCTCTTTTGCAGGGAGTGCATTGCTGGTGTTGTCAGCCGTGTCTCTCCGGAAGGAGGCAGGTGTGCAAGGGCTATGAAGAGAGGTTGGGGTGGAGAGGTCTGGGTGTGCACGTAGTGATGGGTGGTGGCTGCTCCTCCTTTGTTGCTTTTTGTGTCTCTTGCAGCCTGGCGGAATGACTTGAGATGACCTACCCGCGTCCTGGCCTTGTCCTGCCCGTCATGTCTGAAGGGCAGGGCAGGGCAGGGCAGAGCAGGGCAGGGAGACGTGGCTCTGCTCTACTGGAAAGATAAGTTCAACCAACCGGTACCATCCCAGTTTTCCGCAGGCCTGAAATCTCCTTCCCTGTATGGTGAAAGGAGCTGTTGTGGCCTGAGCTACGGCCTACGTTAGCTTCTGAAACAACGGTCCTGTTGATATTATCGCGCATCAATATCTGGTGCTGGCCCCTGCTTTCTCGGCAGAAGAGGTGAGGTTTCCCGGATGACTTTCAAACTTGCAACGGCAGCCACGGCTGTCATGCAAGTGATGGGGTGAGCAAGATGTGAGAGGTGAGTTGGGGACGAGAAGAACGGTACTGCCCGGAGTTGATAGGACACGGCTGCTCCTCATTTCTTGCATTGTGTTTGCGTTGCAGGCTGGTGTTTGGCCTGGAGTCGACCTGTCCCTGTCATGCGCCTGTCATCCCCACGCTGCATGAAGGAAACGGTGAGCTGAGACTGCTGTCCTGGCAAGATAAGTTATCCCAAGCCGGTATCCTAAGCGTAACTTTCCTCGGGCTGAAATCTGCATCCCTCTGTGGTCCCAGGAGCACTGTTGAAATGAGCCGGGGCCCAGAAGTGCCCCCATAACCACAGTCGTGTCCCTTTTGCAGGGAGTGCATTGCTGGTGTTGTCAGCCGTGTCTCTCCGGAAGGAGGCAGGTGTGCAAGGGCTATGAAGAGAGGTTGGGGTGGAGAGGTCTGGGTGTGCACGTAGTGATGGGTGGTGGCTGCTCCTCCTTTGTTGCTTTTTGTGTCTCTTGCAGCCTGGCGGCATGACTTGAGATGACCTACCCGCGTCCTGGTCTTGTCCTGCCCGTCATGTCTGAAGGGCAGGGCAGGGCAGGGCAGGGCAGGGTGACGTGGCTCTGCTCTACTGGAAAGATAAGTTCAACCAACCGGTACCATCCCAGTTTTCCGCAGGCCTGAAATCTCCTTCCCTGTATGGTGAAAGGAGCTGTTGTGGCCTGAGCTACGGCCTACGTTAGCTTCTGAAACAACGGTCCTGTTGATATTATCGCGCATCAATATCTGGTGCTGGCCCCTGCTTTCTCGGCAGAAGAGGTGAGGTTTCCCGGATGACTTTCAAACTTGCGGCAGCAGCCACGGCTGTCATGCAAGTGATGGGGTGAGCAAGATGTGAGAGTTGAGTTTGGGACGAGAAGAACGGTATTGCCCGGAGTTGATAGCACACGGCTGCTCCTCCTTTCTTGCATTGTTTTTGCGTTGCAGGCTGGTGTTTGGCCTGGAGTCGACCTGTCCCTGTCATGCGCCTGTCATCCCCACGCTGCATGAAGGAAACGGTGAGCTGAGACTGCTGTCCTGGCAAGATAAGTTATCCCAAGCCGGTATCCTAAGCGTAACTTTCCTCGGGCTGAAATCTGCATCCCTCTGTGGTCCCGGGAGCACTGTTGAAATGAGCCGGGGCCCAGAAGTGCCCCCATAACCACAGTGGTGTCCCTTTTGCAGGGAGTGCATTGCTGGTGTTGTCAGCCGTGTCTCTCCGGAAGGAGGCAGGTGTGCAAGGGCTATGAAGAGAGGTTGGGGTGGAGAGGTCTGGGTGTGCACGTAGTGATGGGTGGTGGCTGCTCCTCCTTTGTTGCTTTTTGTGTCTCTTGCAGCCTGGCGGCATGACTTGAGATGACCTACCCGCGTCCTGGTCTTGTCCTGCCCGTCATGTCTGAAGGGCAGGGCAGGGCAGGGCAGGGCAGGGATACGTGGCTCTGCTCTACTGGAAAGATAAGTTCAACCAACCGGTACCATCCCAGTTTTCCGCAGGCCTGAAATCTCCTTCCCTGTATGGTGAAAGGAGCTGTTGTGGCCTGAGCTACGGCCTACGTTAGCTTCTGAAACAACGGTCCTGTTGATATTATCGTGCATCAATATCTGGTGCTGGCCCCTGCTTTCTCGGCAGAAGAGGTGAGGTTTCCCGGATGACTTTCAAACTTGCGGCAGCAGCCACGGCTGTCATGCAAGTGATGGGGTGAGCAAGATGTGAGAGGTGAGTTGGGGACGAGAAGAACGGTACTGCCCGGAGTTGATAGCACACGGCTGCTCCTCCTTTCTTGCATTGTGTTTGCGTTGCAGGCTGGTGTTTGGCCTGGAGTCGACCTGTCCCTGTCATGCGCCTGTCATCCCCACGCTGCATGAAGGAAACGGTGAGCTGAGACTGCTGTCCTGGCAAGATAAGTTATCCCAAGCCGGTATCCTAAGCGTAACTTTCCTCGGGCTGAAATCTGTATCCCTCTGTGGTCCCGGGGGAATTGTTCAAATGAGCCGGGGCCCAGAAGTGCCCCCATAACCACAGTGGTGTCCCTTTTGCAGGGAGTGCATTGCTGGTGTTGTCAGCCGTGTCTCTCCGGAAGGAGGCAGGTGTGCAAGGGCTATGAAGAGAGGTTGGGGTGGAGAGGTCTGGGTGTGCACGTAGTGATGGGTGGTGGCTGCTCCTCCTTTGTTGCTTTTTGTGTCTCTTGCAGCTTGGCGGCATGACTTGAGATGACCTACCCGCGTCCTGGCCTTGTCCTGCCCGTCATGTCTGAAGGGCAGGGCAGGGCAGGGCAGGGCAGGGCAGGGAGACGTGGCTCTGCTCTACTGGAAAGATAAGTTCAACCAACCGGTACCATCCCAGTTTTCCGCAGGCCTGAAATCTCCTTCCCTGTATGGTGAAAGGAGCTGTTGTGGCCTGAGCTACGGCCTACGTTAGCTTCTGAAACAACGGTCCTGTTGATATTATCGCGCATCAATATCTGGTGCTGGCCCCTGCTTTCTCGGCAGAAGAGGTGAGGTTTCCCGGATGACTTTCAAACTTGCGGCAGCAGCCACGGCTGTCATGCAAGTGATGGGGTGAGCAAGATGTGAGAGGTGAGTTGGGGACGAGAAGAACGGTACTGCCTGGAGTTGATAGCACACGGCTGCTCCTCCTTTCTTGCATTGTGTTTGCGTTGCAGGCTGGTGTTTGGCCTGGAGTCAACCTGTCCCTGTCATGCGCCTGCTATCCCCACGCTGCATGAAGGAAACAGTGAGCTGAGACTGCTGTCCTGGCAAGATAAGTTATCCCAAGCCGGTATCCTAAGCGTAAATTTCCTCGGGCTGAAATCTGCATCCCTCTGTGGTCCCGGGAGCACTGTTGAAATGAGCCGGGGCCCAGAAGCGCCCCCATAACCACAGTGGTGTCCCTTTTGCAGGGAGTGCATTGCTGGTGTTGTCAGCCGTGTCTCTCCGGAAGGAGGCAGGTGTGCAAGGGCTATGAAGAGAGGTTGGGGTGGAGAGGTCTGGGTGTGCACGTAGTGATGGGTGGTGGCTGCTCCTCCTTTGTTGCTTTTTGTGTCTCTTGCAGCCTGGCGGCATGACTTGAGATGACCTACCCGCGTCCTGGCCTTGTCCTGCCCGTCATGTCTGAAGGGCAGGGCAGGGCAGGGCAGGGAGACGTGGCTCTGCTCTACTGGAAAGATAAGTTCAACCAACCGGTACCATCCCAGTTTTCCGCAGGCCTGAAATCTCCTTCCCTGTATGGTGAAAGGAGCTGTTGTGGCCTGAGCTACGGCCTACGTTAGCTTCTGAAACAACAGTCCTGTTGATATTATCGCGCATCAATATATGGTGCTGGCCCCTGCTTTCTCGGCAGAAGAGGTGAGGTTTCCCGGATGACTTTCAAACTTGCGGCAGCAGCCACGGCTGTCATGCAAGTGATGGGGTGAGCAAGATGTGAGAGGTGAATTGGGGACGAGAAGAACGGTACTGCCCGGAGTTGATAGCACACGGCTGCTCCTCCTTTCTTGCATTGTGTTTGCGTTGCAGGCTGGTGTTTGGCCTGGAGTCGACCTGTCCCTGTCATGCGCCTGTCATCCCCACGCTGCATGAAGGAAACGGTGAGCTGAGACTGCTGTCCTGGCAAGATAAGTTATCCCAAGCCGGTATCCTAAGCGTAACATTCCTCGGGCTGAAATCTGCATCCCTCTGTGGTCCCGGGAGAATTGTTCAAATGAGCCGGGGCCCAGAAGTGCCCCCATAACCACAGTGGTGTCCCTTTTGCAGGGAGTGCATTGCTGGTGTTGTCAGCCGTGTCTCTCCGGAAGGAGGCAGGTGTGCAAGGGCTATGAAGAGAGGTTGGGGTGGAGAGGTCTGGGTGTGCACGTAGTGATGGGTGGTGGCTGCTCCTCCTTTGTTGCTTTTTGTGTCTCTTGCAGCCTGGCGGCATGACTTGAGATGACCTACCCGCGTCCTGGCCTTGTCCTGCCAATCATGTCTGAAGGGCAGGGCAGGGCAGGGCAGGGCAGGGATACATGGCTCTGCTCTACTGGAAAGATAAGTTCAACCAACCGGTACCATCCCAGTTTTCCGCAGGCCTGAAATCTCCTTCCCTGTATGGTGAAAGGAGCTGTTGTGGCCTGAGCTACGGCCTACGTTAGCTTCTGAAACAACGGTCCTGTTGATATTATCGCGCATCAATATATGGTGCTGGCCCCTGCTTTCTCGGCAGAAGAGGTGAGGTTTCCCGGATGACTTTCAAACTTGCGGCAGCAGCCACGGCTGTCATGCAAGTGATGGGGTGAGCAAGATGTGAAAGGTGAGTTGGGGACGGGAAGAACAGTACTGCCCGGAGTGTATAGCACACGGCTGCTCCTCCTTTCTTGCATTGTGTTTGCGTTGCAGGCTGGTGTTTGGCCTGGAGTCGACCTTTCCCTGTCATGCGCCTGTCATCCCCACGCTGCATGAAGGAAACGGTGAGCTGAGACTGCTGTCCTGGCAAGATAAGTTATCCCAAGCCGATATCCTAAGCGTAACTTTCCTCGGGCTGAAATCTGCATCCCTCTGTGGTCCAGGGAGCACTGTTGAAATGAGCCGGGGCCCAGAAGTGCCCCCATAACCACAGTGGTGTCCCTTTTGCAGGGAGTGCATTGCTGGTGTTGTCAGCCGTGTCTCTCCGGAAGGAGGCAGGTGTGCAAGGGCTATGAAGAGAGGTTGGGGTGGAGAGGTCTGGGTGTGCACGTAGTGATGGGTGGTGGCTGCTCCTCCTTTGTTGCTTTTTGTGTCTCTTGCAGCCTGGCGGCATGACTTGAGATGACCTACCCGCGTCCTGGCCTTGTCCTGCCCGTCATGTCTGAAGGGCAGGGCAGGGCAGGGCAGGGAGACGTGGCTCTGCTCTACTGGAAAGATAAGTTCAACCAACCGGTACCATCCCAGTTTTCCGCAGGCCTGAAATCTCCTTCCCTGTATGGTGAAAGGAGCTGTTGTGGCCTGAGCTACGGCCTACGTTAGCTTCTGAAACAACGGTCCTGTTGATATTATCGCGCATCAATATATGGTGCTGGCCCCTGCTTTCTCGGCAGAAGAGGTGAGGTTTCCCGGATGACTTTCAAACTTGCGGCAGCAGCCACGGCTGTCATGCAAGTGATGGGGTGAGCAAGATGTGAGAGGTGAGTTGGGGACGAGAAGAACGGTACTGCCCGGAGTTGATAGCACACGGCTGCTCCTCCTTTCTTGCATTGTGTTTGCGTTGCAGGCTGGTGTTTGGCCTGGAGTCGACCTGTCCCTGTCATGCGCCTGTCATCCCCACGCTGCATGAAGGAAACGGTGAGCTGAGACTGCTGTCATGGCAAGATAAGTTATCCCAAGCCGGTATCCTAAGCGTAACATTCCTCGGGCTGAAATCTGCATCCCTCTGTGGTCCCGGGGGAATTGTTCAAATGAGCCGGGGCCCAGAAGTGCCCCCATAACCACAGTGGTGTCCCTTTTGCAGGGAGTGCATTGCTGGTGTTGTCAGCCGTGTCTCTTCGGAAGGAGGCAGGTGTGCAAGGGCTATGAAGAGAGGTTGGGGTGGAGAGGTCTGGGTGTGCACGTAGTGATGGGTGGTGGCTGCTCCTCCTTTGTTGCTTTTTGTGTCTCTTGCAGCCTGGCGGCATGACTTGAGATGACCTACCCGCGTCCTGGCCTTGTCCTGCCCATCATGTCTGAAGGGCAGGGCAGAGCAGGGCAGGGCAGGGATACATAGCTCTGCTCTACTGGAAAGATGAGTTCAACCAACCGGTACCATCCCAGTTTTCCGCAGGCCTGAAATCTCCTTCCCTGTATGGTGAAAGGAGCTGTTGTGGCCTGAGCTACGGCCTACGTTAGCTTCTGAAACAACGGTCCTGTTGATATTATCGCGCATCAATATCTGGTGCTGGCCCCTGCTTTCTCGGCAGAAGAGGTGAGGTTTCCCGGATGTCTTTCAAACTTGCGGCAGCAGCCACGGCTGTCATGCAAGTGATGGGGTGAGCAAGATGTGAGAGGTGAGTTGGGGACGAGAAGAACGGTACTGCCCGGAGTTGATAGCACACGGCTGCTCCTCCTTTCTTGCATTGTGTTTGCGTTGCAGGCTGGTGTTTGGCCTGGAGTCGACCTGTCCCTGTCATGCGCCTGTCATCCCCACGCTGCATGAAGGAAACGGTGAGCTGAGACTGCTGTCCTGGCAAGATAAGTTATCCCAAGCCGGTATCCTAAGCGTAACTTTCCTCGGGCTGAAATCTGCATCCCTTTGTGGTCCCGGGAGCACTGTTGAAATGAGCCGGGGCCCAGAAGCGCCTCCATAACCACAGTTGTGTCCCTTTTGCAGGGAGTGCATTGCTGGTGTTGTCAGCCGTGTCTCTCTGGAAGGAGGCAGGTGTGCAAGGGCTATGAAGAGAGGTTGGGGTGGAGAGGTCTGGGTGTGCACGTAGTGATGGGTGGTGGCTGCTCCTCCTTTGTTGCTTTTTGTGTCTCTTGCAGCCTGGCGGCATGACTTGAGATGACCTACCCGCGTCCTGGCCTTGTCCTGCCCGTCATGTCTGAAGGACAGGGCAGGGCCGGGCAGGGAGACGTGGCTCTGCTCTACTGGAAAGATAAGTTCAACCAACCGGTACCATCCCAGTTTTTCGCAGGCCTGAAATCTCCTTCCCTGTATGGTGAAAGGAGCTGTTGTGGCCTGAGCTACGGCCTACGTTAGCTTCTGAAACAACGGTCCTGTTGATATTATCGCGCATCAATATCTGGTGCTGGCCCCTGCTTTCTCGGCAGAAGAGGTGAGGTTTCCCGGATTACTTTCAAACTTGCGGCAGCAGCCACGGCTGTCATGCAAGTGATGGGGTGAGCAAGATGTGAGAGGTGAGTTGGGGACGAGAAGAACGGTACTGCCCGGAGTTGATAGCACACGGCTGCTCCTCCTTTCTTGCATTGTGTTTGCGTTGCAGGCTGGTGTTTGGCCTGGAGTCGACCTTTCCCTGTCATGCGCCTGTCATCCCCACGCTGCATGAAGGAAACGGTGAGCTGAGACTGCTGTCCTGGCAAGATAAGTTATCCCAAGCCGGTATCCTAAGCGTAACTTTCCTCGGGCTGAAATCTGCATCCCTCTGTGGTCCCGGGAGCACTGTTGAAATGAGCCGGGGCCCAGAAGTGCCCCCATAACCACAGTGGTGTCCCTTTTGCAGGGAGTGCATTGCTGGTGTTGTCAGCCGTGTCTCTCCGGAAGGAGGCAGGTGTGCAAGGGCTATGAAGAGAGGTTGGGGTGGAGAGGTCTGGGTGTGCACGTAGTGATGGGTGGTGGCTGCTCCTCCTTTGTTGCTTTTTGTGTCTCTTGCAGCCTGGCGGCATGACTTGAGATGACCTACCCGCGTCCTGGTCTTGTCCTGCCCGTCATGTCTGAAGGGCAGGGCAGGGCAGGGCAGGGAGACGTGGCTCTGCTCTACTGGAAAGATAAGTTCAACCAACCGGTACCATCCCAGTTTTCCGCAGGCCTGAAATCTCCTTCCCTGTATGGTGAAAGGAGCTGTTGTGGCCTGAGCTACGGCCTACGTTAGCTTCTGAAACAACGGTCCTGTTGATATTATCGCGCATCAATATCTGGTGCTGGCCCCTGCTTTCTCGGCAGAAGAGGTGAGGTTTCCCGGATGACTTTCAAACTTGCGGCAGCAGCCACGGCTGTCATGCAAGTGATGGGGTGAGCAAGATGTGAGAGGTGAGTTGGGGACGAGAAGAACGGTACTGCCCGGAGTTGATAGCACACGGCTGCTCCTCCTTTCTTGCATTGTGTTTGCGTTGCAGGCTGGTGTTTGGCCTGGAGTCAACCTGTCCCTGTCATGCGCCTGTCATCCCCACGCTGCATGAAGGAAACGGTGAGCTGAGACTGCTGTCCTGGCAAGATAAGTTATCCCAAGCCGGTATCCTAAGCGTTACTTTCCTCGGGCTGAAATCTGCATCCCTCTGTGGTCCCGGGAGCACTGTTGAAATGAGCCGGGGCCCAGAAGTGCCCCCATAACCACAGTGGTGTCCCTTTTGCAGGGAGTGCATTGCTGGTGTTGTCAGCCGTGTCTCTCCGGAAGGAGGCAGGTGTGCAAGGGCTATGAAGAGAGGTTGGGGTGGAGAGGTCTGGGTGTGCACATAGTGATGGGTGGTGGCTGCTCCTCCTTTGTCCTTTTTGTGTCTCTTGCAGCCTGGCGGCATGACTTGAGATGACCTACCCGCGTCCTGGTCTTGTCCTGCCCGTCATGTCTGAAGGGCAGGGCAGGGCAGGGCAGGGCAGGGAGACGTGGCTCTGCTCTACTGGAAAGATAAGTTCAACCAACCGGTACCATCCCAGTTTTCCGCAGGCCTGAAATCTCTTTCCCTGTATGGTGAAAGGAGCTGTTGTGGCCTGAGCTACGGCCTACGTTAGCTTCTGAAACAACGGTCCTGTTGATATTATCGTGCATCAATATCTGGTGCTGGCCCCTGCTTTCTCGGCAGAAGAGGTGAGGTTTCCCGGATGACTTTCAAACTTGCGGCAGCAGCCACGGCTGTCATGCAAGTGATGGGGTGATCAAGATGTGAGAGGTGAGTTGGGGACGAGAAGAACGGTACTGCCCGGAGTTGATAGCACACGGCTGCTCCTCCTTTCTTGTATTGTGTTTGCGTTGCAGGCTGGTGTTTGGCCTGGAGTCAACCTGTCCCTGTCATGCGCCTGTCATCCCCACGCTGCATGAAGGAAACGGTGAGCTGAGACTGCTGTCCTGGCAAGATAAGTTATCCCAAGCCGGTATCCTAAGCGTAACTTTCCTCGGGCTGAAATCTGCATCCCTCTGTGGTCCCGGGAGCACTGTTGAAATGAGCCGGGGCCCAGAAGTGCCCCCATAACCACAGTGGTGTCCCTTTTGCAGGGAGTGCATTGCTGGTGTTGTCAGCCGTGTCTCTCCGGAAGGAGGCAGGTGTGCAAGGGCTATGAAGAGAGGTTGGGGTGGAGAGGTCTGGGTGTGCACGTAGTGATGGGTGGTGGCTGCTCCTCCTTTGTTGCTTTTTGTGTCTCTTGCAGCCTGGCGGCATGACTTGAGATGACCTACCCGCGTCCTGGCCTTGTCCTGCCCGTCATGTCTGAAGGGCAGGGCAGGGCAGGGCAGGGAGACGTGGCTCTGCTCTACTGGAAAGATAAGTTCAACCAACCGGTACCATCCCAGTTTTCCGCAGGCCTGAAATCTCCTTCCCTGTATGGTGAAAGGAGCTGTTGTGGCCTGAGCTACGGCCTACGTTAGCTTCTGAAACAACAGTCCTGTTGATATTATCGCGCATCAATATATGGTGCTGGCCCCTGCTTTCTCGGCAGAAGAGGTGAGGTTTCCCGGATGACTTTCAAACTTGCGGCAGCAGCCACAGCTGTCATGCAAGTGATGGGGTGAGCAAGATGTGAGAGGTGAGTTGGGGACGAGAAGAACGGTACTGCCCGGAGTTGATAGCACACGGCTGCTCCTCCTTTCTTGCATTGTGTTTGCGTTGCAGGCTGGTGTTTGGCCTGGAGTCGACCTGTCCCTGTCATGCGCCTGTCATCCCCACGCTGCATGAAGGAAACGGTGAGCTGAGACTGCTGTCCTGGCAAGATAAGTTATCCCAAGCCGGTATCCTAAGCGTAACTTTCCTCGGGCTGAAATCTGCATCCCTCTGTGGTCCCGGGAGCACTGTTGAAATGAGCCGGGGCCCAGAAGTGCCCCCATAACCACAGTCGTGTCCCTTTTGCAGGGAGTGCATTGCTGGTGTTGTCAGCCGTGTCTCTCCGGAAGGAGGCAGGTGTGCAAGGGCTATGAAGAGAGGTTGGGGTGGAGAGGTCTGGGTGTGCACGTAGTGATGGGTGGTGGCTGCTCCTCCTTTGTTGCTTTTTGTGTCTCTTGCAGCCTGGCGGCATGACTTGAGATGACCTACCCGCGTCCTGGCCTTGTCCTGCCCGTCATGTCTGAAGGGCAGGGCAGGGCAGGGCAGGGAGACGTGGCTCTGCTCTACTGGAAAGATAAGTTCAACCAACCGGTACCATCCCAGTTTTCCGCAGGCCTGAAATCTCCTTCCCTGTATGGTGAAAGGAGCTGTTGTGGCCTGAGCTACGGCCTACGTTAGCTTCTGAAACAACGGTCCTGTTGATATTATCGCGCATCAATATCTGGTGCTGGCCCCTGCTTTCTCGGCAGAAGAGGTGAGGTTTCCCGGATGACTTTCAAACTTGCAGCGGCAGCCACGGCTGTCATGCAAGTGATGGGGTGAGCAAGATGTGAGAGGTGAGTTGGGGACGAGAAGAACGGTACTGCCCGGAGTTGATAGCACACGGCTGCTCCTCCTTTCTTGCATTGTGTTTGCGTTGCAGGCTGGTGTTTGGCCTGGAGTCGACCTGTCCCTGTCATGCGCCTGTCATCCCCACGCTGCATGAAGGAAACGGTGAGCTGAGACTGCTGTCCTGGCAAGATAAGTTATCCCAAGCCGGTATCCTAAGCGTAACTTTCCTCGGGCTGAAATCTGCATCCCTCTGTGGTCCCGGGAGCACTGTTGAAATGAGCCGGGGCCCAGAAGTGCCCCCATAACCACAGTGGTGTCCCTTTTGCAGGGAGTGCATTGCTGGTGTTGTCAGCCGTGTCTCTCCGGAAGGAGGCAGGTGTGCAAGGGCTATGAAGAGAGGTTGGGGTGGAGAGGTCTGGGTGTGCACATAGTGATGGGTGGTGGCTGCTCCTCCTTTGTTGCTTTTTGTGTCTCTTGCAGCCTGGCGGCATGACTTGAGATGACCTACCCGCGTCCTGGCCTTGTCCTGCCCGTCATGTCTGAAGGGCAGGGCAGGGCAGGGCAGGGCAGGGCAATGAGACGTGGCTCTGCTCTACTGGAAAGATAAGTTCAACCAACCGGTACCATCCCAGTTTTCCGCAGGCCTGAAATCTCCTTCCCTGTATGGTGAAAGGAGCTGTTGTGGCCTGAGCTACGGCCTACGTTAGCTTCTGAAACAACGGTCCTGTTGATATTATCGCGCATCAATATCTGGTGCTGGCCCCTGCTTTCTCGGCAGAAGAGGTGAGGTTTCCCGGATGACTTTCAAACTTGCGGCAGCAGCCACGGCTGTCATGCAAGTGATGGGGTGAGCAAGATGTGAGAGGTGAGTTGGGGACGAGAAGAACGGTACTGCCCGGAGTTGATAGCACACGGCTGCTCCTCCTTTCTTGCATTGTGTTTGCGTTGCAGGCTGGTGTTTGGCCTGGAGTCGACCTGTCCCTGTCATGCGCCTGTCATCCCCACGCTGCATGAAGGAAACGGTGAGCTGAGACTGCTGTCCTGGCAAGATAAGTTATCCCAAGCCGGTATCCTAAGCGTAACTTTCCTCGGGCTGAAATCTGCATCCCTCTGTGGTCCCGGGAGCACTGTTGAAATGAGCCGGGGCCCAGAAGTGCCCCCATAACCACAGTGGTGTCCCTTTTGCAGGGAGTGCATTGCTGGTGTTGTCAGCCATGTCTCTCCGGAAGGAGGCAGGTGTGCAAGGGCTATGAAGAGAGGTTGGGGTGGAGAGGTCTGGGTGTGCACATAGTGATGGGTGGTGGCTGCTCCTCCTTTGTTGCTTTTTGTGTCTCTTGCAGCCTGGCGGCATGACTTGAGATGACCTACCCGCGTCCTGGCCTTGTCCTGCCCGTCATGTCTGAAGGGCAGGGCAGGGCAGGGCAGGGCAATGAGACGTGGCTCTGCTCTACTGGAAAGATAAGTTCAACCAACCGGTACCATCCCAGTTTTCCGCAGGCCTGAAATCTCCTTCCCTGTATGGTGAAAGGAGCTGTTGTGGCCTGAGCTACGGCCTACGTTAGCTTCTGAAACAACGGTCCTGTTGATATTATCGCGCATCAATATCTGGTGCTGGCCCCTGCTTTCTCGGCAGAAGAGGTGAGGTTTCCCGGATGACTTTCAAACTTGCGGCAGCAGCCACGGCTGTCATGCAAGTGATGGGGTGAGCAAGATGTGAGAGGTGAGTTGGGGACGAGAAGAACGGTACTGCCCGGAGTTGATAGCACACGGCTGCTCCTCCTTTCTTGCATTGTGTTTGCGTTGCAGGCTGGTGTTTGGCCTGGAGTCGACCTGTCCCTGTCATGCGCCTGTCATCCCCACGCTGCATGAAGGAAACGGTGAGCTGAGACTGCTGTCCTGGCAAGATAAGTTATCCCAAGCCGGTATCCTAAGCGTAACTTTCCTCGGGCTGAAATCTGCATCCCTCTGTGGTCCCGGGAGAATTGTTCAAATGAGCCGGGGCCCAGAAGTGCCCCCATAACCACAGTGGTGTCCATTTTGCAGGGAGTGCATTGCTGGTGTTGTCAGCCGTGTCTCTCCGGAAGGAGGCAGGTGTGCAAGGGCTATGAAGAGAGGTTGGGGTGGAGAGGTCTGGGTGTGCACGTAGTGATGGGTGGTGGCTGCTCCTCCTTTGTTGCTTTTTGTGTCTCTTGCAGCCTGGCGGCATGACTTGAGATGACCTACCCGCGTCCTGGCCTTGTCCTGCCCGTCATGTCTGAAGGGCAGGGCAGGGCAGGGCAGGGCAGGGATACGTGGCTCTGCTCTACTGGAAAGATAAGTTCAACCAACCGGTACCATCCCAGTTTTCCGCAGGCCTGAAATCTCCTTTCCTGTATGGTGAAAGGAGCTGTTGTGGCCTGAGCTACGGCCTACGTTAGCTTCTGAAACAACGGTCCTGTTGATATTATCGCGCATCAATATCTGGTGCTGGCCCCTGCTTTCTCGGCAGAAGAGGTGAGGTTTCCCGGATGACTTTCAAACTTGCGGCAGCAGCCACGGCTGTCATGCAAGTGATGGGGTGAGCAAGATGTGAGAGGTGAGTTGGGGACGAGAAGAACGGTACTGCCCGGAGTTGATAGCACACGGCTGCTCCTCCTTTCTTGCATTGTGTTTGCGTTGCAGGCTGGTGTTTGGCCTGGAGTCAACCTGTCCCTGTCATGCGCCTGTCATCCCCACGCTGCATGAAGGAAACGGTGAGCTGAGACTGCTGTCCTGGCAAGATAAGTTATCCCAAGCCGGTATCCTAAGCGTAACTTTCCTCGGGCTGAAATCTGCATCCCTCTGTGGTCCCGGGAGCACTGTTGAAATGAGCCGGGGCCCAGAAGTGCCCCCATAACCACAGTGGTGTCCCTTTTGCAGGGAGTGCATTGCTGGTGTTGTCAGCCGTGTCTCTCCGGAAGGAGGCAGTTGTGCAAGGGCTATGAAGAGAGGTTGGGGTGGAGAGGTCTGGGTGTGCACGTAGTGATGGGTGGTGGCTGCTCCTCCTTTGTTGCTTTTTGTGTCTCTTGCAGCCTGGCGGCATGACTTGAGATGACCTACCCGCGTCCTGGCCTTGTCCTGCCCGTCATGTCTGAAGGGCAGGGCAGGGCAGGGCAGGGCAGGGAGACGTGGCTCTGCTCTACTGGAAAGATAAGTTCAACCAACCGGTACCATCCCAGTTTTCCGCAGGCCTGAAATCTCCTTCCCTGTATGGTGAAAGGAGCTGTTGTGGCCTGAGCTACGGCCTACGTTAGCTTCTGAAACAACGGTCCTGTTGATATTATCGCGCATCAATATCTGGTGCTGGCCCCTGCTTTCTCGGCAGAAGAGGTGAGGTTTCCCGGATGACTTTCAAACTTGCAGCGGCAGCCACGGCTGTCATGCAAGTGATGGGGTGAGCAAGATGTGAGAGGTGAGTTGGGGACGAGAAGAACGGTACTGCCCGGAGTTGATAGCACACGGCTGCTCCTCCTTTCTTGCATTGTGTTTGCGTTGCAGGCTGGTGTTTGGCCTGGAGTCGACCTGTCCCTGTCATGCGCCTGTCATCCCCACGCTGCATGAAGGAAACGGTGAGCTGAGACTGCTGTCCTGGCAAGATAAGTTATCCCAAGCCGGTATCCTAAGCGTAACTTTCCTCGGGCTGAAATCTGCATCCCTCTGTGGTCCCGGGAGCACTGTTGAAATGAGCCGGGGCCCAGAAGTGCCCCCATAACCACAGTGGTGTCCCTTTTGCAGGGAGTGCATTGCTGGTGTTGTCAGCCGTGTCTCTCCGGAAGGAGGCAGGTGTGCAAGGGCTATGAAGAGAGGTTGGGGTGGAGAGGTCTGGGTGTGCACATAGTGATGGGTGGTGGCTGCTCCTCCTTTGTTGCTTTTTGTGTCTCTTGCAGCCTGGCGGCATGACTTGAGATGACCTACCCGCGTCCTGGCCTTGTCCTGCCCATCATGTCTGAAGGGCAGGGCAGGGCAGGGCAGGGCAGGGATACGTGGCTCTGCTCTACTGGAAAGATAAGTTCAACCAACCGGTACCATCCCAGTTTTCCGCAGGCCTGAAATCTCCTTCCCTGTATGGTGAAAGGAGCTGTTGTGGCCTGAGCTACGGCCTACGTTAGCTTCTGAAACAACGGTCCTGTTGATATTATCGTGCATCAATATCTGGTGCTGGCCCCTGCTTTCTCGGCAGAAGAGGTGAGGTTTCCCGGATGACTTTCAAACTTGCGGCAGCAGCCACGGCTGTCATGCAAGTGATGGGGTGAGCAAGATGTGAGAGGTGAGTTGGGGACGAGAAGAACGGTACTGCCCGGAGTTGATAGCACACGGCTGCTCCTCCTTTCTTGCATTGTGTTTGCGTTGCAGGCTGGTGTTTGGCCTGGAGTCGACCTGTCCCTGTCATGCGCCTGTCATCCCCACGCTGCATGAAGGAAACGGTGAGCTGAGACTGCTGTCCTGGCAAGATAAGTTATCCCAAGCCGGTATCCTAAGCGTAACTTTCCTCGGGCTGAAATCTGCATCCCTCTGTGGTCCCGGGAGCACTGTTGAAATGAGCCGGGGCCCAGAAGCGCCCCCATAACCACAGTTGTGTCCCTTTTGCAGGGAGTGCATTGCTGGTGTTTTCAGCCGTGTCTCTCCGGAAGGAGGCAGGTGTGCAAGGGCTATGAAGAGAGGTTGGGGTGGAGAGGTCTGGGTGTGCACGTAGTGATGGGTGGTGGCTGCTCCTCCTTTGTTGCTTTTTGTGTCTCTTGCAGCCTGGCGGCATGACTTGAGATGACCTACCCGCGTCCTGGCCTTGTCCTGCCCGTCATGTCTGAAGGGCAGGGCAGGGCAGGGCAGGGAGACGTGGCTCTGCTCTACTGGAAAGATAAGTTCAACCAACCGGTACCATCCCAGTTTTCCGCAGGCCTGAAATCTCCTTCCCTGTATGGTGAAAGGAGCTGTTGTGGCCTGAGCTACGGCCTACGTTAGCTTCTGAAACAACGGTCCTGTTGATATTATCGCGCATCAATATCTGGTGCTGGCCCCTGCTTTCTCGGCAGAAGAGGTGAGGTTTCCCGGATGACTTTCAAACTTGCAGCGGCAGCCACGGCTGTCATGCAAGTGATGGGGTGAGCAAGATGTGAGAGGTGAGTTGGGGACGAGAAGAACGGTACTGCCCGGAGTTGATAGCACACGGCTGCTCCTCCTTTCTTGCATTGTGTTTGCGTTGCAGGCTGGTGTTTGGCCTGGAGTCGACCTGTCCCTGTCATGCGCCTGTCATCCCCACGCTGCATGAAGGAAACGGTGAGCTGAGACTGCTGTCCTGGCAAGATAAGTTATCCCAAGCCGGTATCCTAAGCGTAACTTTCCTCGGGCTGAAATCTGCATCCCTCTGTGGTCCCGGGAGCACTGTTGAAATGAGCCGGGGCCCAGAAGTGCCCCCATAACCACAGTGGTGTCCCTTTTGCAGGGAGTGCATTGCTGGTGTTGTCAGCCGTGTCTCTCCGGAAGGAGGCAGGTGTGCAAGGGCTATGAAGAGAGGTTGGGGTGGAGAGGTCTGGGTGTGCACATAGTGATGGGTGGTGGCTGCTCCTCCTTTGTTGCTTTTTGTGTCTCTTGCAGCCTGGCGGCATGACTTGAGATGACCTACCCGCGTCCTGGCCTTGTCCTGCCCATCATGTCTGAAGGGCAGGGCAGGGCAGGGCAGGGCAGGGATACGTGGCTCTGCTCTACTGGAAAGATAAGTTTAACCAACCGGTACCATCCCAGTTTTCCGCAGGCCTGAAATCTCCTTCCCTGTATGGTGAAAGGAGCTGTTGTGGCCTGAGCTACGGCCTACGTTAGCTTCTGAAACAACGGTCCTGTTGATATTATCGCGCATCAATATCTGGTGCTGGCCCCTGCTTTCTCGGCAGAAGAGGTGAGGTTTCCCGGATGACTTTCAAACTTGCAGCGGCAGCCACGGCTGTCATGCAAGTGATGGGGTGAGCAAGATGTGAGAGGTGAGTTGGGGACGAGAAGAACGGTACTGCCCGGAGTTGATAGCACACGGCTGCTCCTCCTTTCTTGCATTGTGTTTGCGTTGCAGGCTGGTGTTTGGCCTGGAGTCGACCTGTCCCTGTCATGCGCCTGTCATCCCCACGCTGCATGAAGGAAACGGTGAGCTGAGACTGCTGTCCTGGCAAGATAAGTTATCCCAAGCCGGTATCCTAAGCGTAACTTTCCTCGGGCTGAAATCTGCATCCCTCTGTGGTCCCGGGAGCACTGTTGAAATGAGCCGGGGCCCAGAAGTGCCCCCATAACCACAGTGGTGTCCCTTTTGCAGGGAGTGCATTGCTGGTGTTGTCAGCCGTGTCTCTCCGGAAGGAGGCAGGTGTGCAAGGGCTATGAAGAGAGGTTGGGGTGGAGAGGTCTGGGTGTGCACATAGTGATGGGTGGTGGCTGCTCCTCCTTTGTTGCTTTTTGTGTCTCTTGCAGCCTGGCGGCATGACTTGAGATGACCTACCCTCGTCCTGGCCTTGTCCTGCCCATCATGTCTGAAGGGCAGGGCAGGGCAGGGCAGGGCAGGGATACGTGGCTCTGCTCTACTGGAAAGATAAGTTCAACCAACCGGTACCATCCCAGTTTTCCGCAGGCCTGAAATCTCCTTCCCTGTATGGTGAAAGGAGCTGTTGTGGCCTGAGCTACGGCCTACGTTAGCTTCTGAAACAACGGTCCTGTTGATATTATCGTGCATCAATATCTGGTGCTGGCCCCTGCTTTCTCGGCAGAAGAGGTGAGGTTTCCCGGATGACTTTCAAACTTGCGGCAGCAGCCACGGCTGTCATGCAAGTGATGGGGTGAGCAAGATGTGAGAGGTGAGTTGGGGACGAGAAGAACGGTACTGCCCGGAGTTGATAGCACACGGCTGCTCCTCCTTTCTTGCATTGTGTTTGCGTTGCAGGCTGGTGTTTGGCCTGGAGTCGACCTGTCCCTGTCATGCGCCTGTCATCCCCACGCTGCATGAAGGAAACGGTGAGCTGAGACTGCTGTCCTGGCAAGATAAGTTATCCCAAGCCGGTATCCTAAGCGTAACTTTCCTCGGGCTGAAATCTGCATCCCTCTGTGGTCCCGGGAGCACTGTTGAAATGAGCCGGGGCCCAGAAGCGCCCCCATAACCACAGTGGTGTCCCTTTTGCAGGGAGTGCATTGCTGGTGTTGTCAGCCGTGTCTCTCCGGAAGGAGGCAGGTGTGCAAGGGCTATGAAGAGAGGTTGGGGTGGAGAGGTCTGGGTGTGCACGTAGTGATGGGTGGTGGCTGCTCCTCCTTTGTTGCTTTTTGTGTCTCTTGCAGCCTGGCGGCATGACTTGAGATGACCTACCCGCGTCCTGGCCTTGTCCTGCCCGTCATGTCTGAAGGGCAGGGCAGGGCAGGGCAGGGAGACGTGGCTCTGCTCTACTGGAAAGATAAGTTCAACCAACCGGTACCATCCCAGTTTTCCGCAGGCCTGAAATCTCCTTCCCTGTATGGTGAAAGGAGCTGTTGTGGCCTGAGCTACGGCCTACGTTAGCTTCTGAAACAACGGTCCTGTTGATATTATCGCGCATCAATATCTGGTGCTGGCCCCTGCTTTCTCGGCAGAAGAGGTGAGGTTTCCCGGATGACTTTCAAACTTGCGGCAGCAGCCACGGCTGTCATGCAAGTGATGGGGTGAGCAAGATGTGAGAGGTGAGTTGGGGACGAGAAGAACGGTACTGCCCGGAGTTGATAGCACACGGCTGCTCCTCCTTTCTTGCATTGTGTTTGCGTTGCAGGCTGGTGTTTGGCCTGGAGTCGACCTGTCCCTGTCATGCGCCTGTCATCCCCACGCTGCATGAAGGAAACGGTGAGCTGAGACTGCTGTCCTGGCAAGATAAGTTATCCCAAGCCGGTATCCTAAGCGTAACTTTCCTCGGGCTGAAATCTGCATCCCTCTGTGGTCCCGGGAGCACTGTTGAAATGAGCCGGGGCCCAGAAGTGCCCCCATAACCACAGTGGTGTCCCTTTTGCAGGGAGTGCATTGCTGGTGTTGTCAGCCGTGTCTCTCCGGAAGGAGGCAGGTGTGCAAGGGCTATGAAGAGAGGTTGGGGTGGAGAGGTCTGGGTGTGCACATAGTGATGGGTGGTGGCTGCTCCTCCTTTGTTGCTTTTTGTGTCTCTTGCAGCCTGGCGGCATGACTTGAGATGACCTACCCGCGTCCTGGCCTTGTCCTGCCCATCATGTCTGAAGGGCAGGGCAGGGCAGGGCAGGGCAGGGATACGTGGCTCTGCTCTACTGGAAAGATAAGTTTAACCAACCGGTACCATCCCAGTTTTCCGCAGGCCTGAAATCTCCTTCCCTGTATGGTGAAAGGAGCTGTTGTGGCCTGAGCTACGGCCTACGTTAGCTTCTGAAACAACGGTCCTGTTGATATTATCGTGCATCAATATCTGGTGCTGGCCCCTGCTTTCTCGGCAGAAGAGGTGAGGTTTCCCGGATGACTTTCAAACTTGCGGCAGCAGCCACGGCTGTCATGCAAGTGATGGGGTGAGCAAGATGTGAGAGGTGAGTTGGGGACGAGAAGAACGGTACTGCCCGGAGTTGATAGCACACGGCTGCTCCTCCTTTCTTGCATTGTGTTTGCGTTGCAGGCTGGTGTTTGGCCTGGAGTCGACCTGTCCCTGTCATGCGCCTGTCATCCCCACGCTGCATGAAGGAAACGGTGAGCTGAGACTGCTGTCCTGGCAAGATAAGTTATCCCAAGCCGGTATCCTAAGCGTAACTTTCCTCGGGCTGAAATCTGCATCCCTCTGTGGTCCCGGGAGCACTGTTGAAATGAGCCGGGGCCGAGAAGCGCCCCCATAACCACAGTTGTGTCCCTTTTGCAGGGAGTGCATTGCTGGTGTTGTCAGCCGTGTCTCTCCGGAAGGAGGCAGGTGTGCAAGGGCTATGAAGAGAGGTTGGGGTGGAGAGGTCTGGGTGTGCACGTAGTGATGGGTGGTGGCTGCTCCTCCTTTGTTGCTTTTTGTGTCTCTTGCAGCCTGGCGGCATGACTTGAGATGACCTACCCGCGTCCTGGCCTTGTTCTTCCCGTCATGTCTGAAGGGCAGGGCAGGGCAGGGCAGGGAGACGTGGCTCTGCTCTACTGGAAAGATAAGTTCAACCAACCGGTACCATCCCAGTTTTCCGCAGGCCTGAAATCTCCTTCCCTGTATGGTGAAAGGAGCTGTTGTGGCCTGAGCTACGGCCTACGTTAGCTTCTGAAACAACGGTCCTGTTGATATTATCGCGCATCAATATCTGGTGCTGGCCCCTGCTTTCTCGGCAGAAGAGGTGAGGTTTCCCGGATTACTTTCAAACTTGCGGCAGCAGCCACGGCTGTCATGCAAGTGATGGGGTGAGCAAGATGTGAGAGGTGAGTTGGGGACGAGAAGAACAGTACTGCCCGGAGTTGATAGCACACGGCTGCTCCTCCTTTCTTGCATTGTGTTTGCGTTGCAGGCTGGTGTTTGGCCTGGAGTCGACCTTTCCCTGTCATGCGCCTGTCATCCCCACGCTGCATGAAGGAAACGGTGAGCTGAGACTGCTGTCCTGGCAAGATAAGTTATCCCAAGCCGATATCCTAAGCGTAACTTTCCTCGGGCTGAAATCTGCATCCCTCTGTGGTCCCGGGAGGACTGTTGAAATGAGCCGGGGCCCAGAAGTGCCCCCATAACCACAGTGGTGTCCCTTTTGCAGGGAGTGCATTGCTGGTGTTGTCAGCCGTGTCTCTCCGGAAGGAGGCAGGTGTGCAAGGGCTATGAAGAGAGGTTGGGGTGGAGAGGTCTGGGTGTGCACGTAGTGATGGGTGGTGGCTGCTCCTCCTTTGTTGCTTTTTGTGTCTCTTGCAGCTTGGCGGCATGACTTGAGATGACCTACCCGCGTCCTGGCCTTGTCCTGCCCGTCATGTCTGAAGGGCAGGGCAGGGCAGGGCAGGGCAGGGAGACGTGGCTCTGCTCTACTGGAAAGATAAGTTCAACCAACCGGTACCATCCCAGTTTTCCGCAGGCCTGAAATCTCCTTCCCTGTATGGTGAAAGGAGCTGTTGTGGCCTGAGCTACGGCCTACGTTAGCTTCTGAAACAACGGACCTGTTGATATTATCGCACATCAATATCTGGTGCTGGCCCCTGCTTTCTCGGCAGAAGAGGTGAGGTTTCCCGGATGACTTTCAAACTTGCGGCAGCAGCCACGGCTGTCATGCAAGTGATGGGGTGAGCAAGATGTGAGAGGTGAGTTGGGGACGAGAAGAACGGTACTGCCTGGAGTTGATAGCACACGGCTGCTCCTCCTTTCTTGCATTGTGTTTGCGTTGCAGGCTGGTGTTTGGCCTGGAGTCAACCTGTCCCTGTCATGCGCCTGCTATCCCCATGCTGCATGAAGGAAACGGTGAGCTGAGACTGCTGTCCTGGCAAGATAAGTTATCCCAAGCCGGTATCCTAAGCGTAAATTTCCTCGGGCTGAAATCTGCATCCCTCTGTGGTCCCGGGAGCACTGTTGAAATGAGCCAAGGCCCAGAAGCGCCCCCATAACCACAGTGGTGTCCCTTTTGCAGGGAGTGCATTGCTGGTGTTGTCAGCCGTGTCTCTCCGGAAGGAGGCAGGTGTGCAAGGGCTATGAAGAGAGGTTGGGGTGGAGAGGTCTGGGTGTGCACGTAGTGATGGGTGGTGGCTGCTCCTCCTTTGTTGCTTTTTGTGTCTCTTGCAGCCTGGCGGCATGACTTGAGATGACCTACCCGCGTCCTGGCCTTGTCCTGCCCGTCATGTCTGAAGGGCAGGGCAGGGCAGGGCAGGGAGACGTGGCTCTGCTCTACTGGAAAGATAAGTTCAACCAACCGGTACCATCCCAGTTTTCCGCAGGCCTGAAATCTCCTTCCCTGTATGGTGAAAGGAGCTGTTGTGGCCTGAGCTACGGCCTACGTTAGCTTCTGAAACAACAGTCCTGTTGATATTATCGCGCATCAATATATGGTGCTGGCCCCTGCTTTCTCGGCAGAAGAGGTGAGGTTTCCCGGATGACTTTCAAACTTGCGGCAGCAGCCACGGCTGTCATGCAAGTGATGGGGTGAGCAAGATGTGAGAGGTGAGTTGGGGACGAGAAGAACGGTACTGCCCGGAGTTGATAGCACACGGCTGCTCCTCCTTTCTTGCATTGTGTTTGCGTTGCAGGCTGGTGTTTGGCCTGGAGTCGACCTGTCCCTGTCATGCGCCTGTCATCCCCACGCTGCATGAAGGAAACGGTGAGCTGAGACTGCTGTCCTGGCAAGATAAGTTATCCCAAGCCGGTATCCTAAGCGTAACTTTCCTCGGGCTGAAATCTGCATCCCTCTGTGGTCTCGGGAGCACTGTTGAAATGAGCCGGGGCCCAGAAGTGCCCCCATAACCTCAGTGGTGTCCCTTTTGCAGGGAGTGTATTGCTGGTGTTGTCAGCCGTGTCTCTCCGGAAGGAGGCAGGTGTGCAAGGGCTATGAAGAGAGGTTGGGGTGGAGAGGTCTGGGTGTGCACGTAGTGATGGGTGGTGGCTGCTCCTCCTTTGTTGCTTTTTGTGTCTCTTGCAGCCTGGCGGCATGACTTGAGATGACCTACCCGCGTCCTGGCCTTGTCCTGCCCGTCATGTCCGAAGGGCAGGGCAGGGCAGGGCAGGGAGACGTGGCTCTGCTCTACTGGAAAGATAAGTTCAACCAACCGGTACCATCCCAGTTTTCCGCAGGCCTGAAATCTCCTTCCCTGTATGGTGAAAGGAGCTGTTGTGGCCTGAGCTACGGCCTACGTTAGCTTCTGAAACAACGGTCCTGTTGATATTATCGCGCATCAATATCTGGTGCTGGCCCCTGCTTTCTCGGCAGAAGAGGTGAGGTTTCCCGGATGACTTTCAAACTTGCGGCAGCAGCCACGGCTGTCATGCAAGTGATGGGGTGAGCAAGATGTGAGAGGTGAGTTGGGGACGAGAAGAACGGTACTGCCCGGAGTTGATAGCACACGGCTGCTCCTCCTTTCTTGCATTGTGTTTGCGTTGCAGGCTGGTGTTTGGCCTGGAGTCGACCTGTCCCTGTCATGCGCCTGTCATCCCCACGCTGCATGAAGGAAACGGTGAGCTGAGACTGCTGTCCTGGCAAGATAAGTTATCCCAAGCCGGTATCCTAAGCGTAACTTTCCTCGGGCTGAAATCTGCATCCCTCTGTGGTTCCGGGGGAATTGTTCAAATGAGCCGGGGCCCAGAAGTGCCCCCATAACCACAGTGGTGTCCCTTTTGCAGGGAGTGCATTGCTGGTGTTGTCAGCCGTGTCTCTCCGGAAGGAGGCAGGTGTGCAAGGGCTATGAAGAGAGGTTGGGGTGGAGAGGTCTGGGTGTGCACGTAGTGATGGGTGGTGGCTGCTCCTCCTTTGTTGCTTTTTGTGTCTCTTGCAGCCTGGCGGCATGACTTGAGATGACCTACCCGCGTCCTGGCCTTGTCCTGCCCATCATGTCTGAAGGGCAGGGCAGGGCAGGGCAGGGCAGGGATACGTGGCTCTGCTCTACTGGAAAGATAAGTTCAACCAACCGGTACCATCCCAGTTTTCCGCAGGCCTGAAATCTCCTTCCCTGTATGGTGAAAGGAGCTGTTGTGGCCTGAGCTACGGCCTACGTTAGCTTCTGAAACAACGGTCCTGTTGATATTATCGTGCATCAATATCTGGTGCTGGCCCCTGCTTTCTCGGCAGAAGAGGTGAGGTTTCCCGGATGACTTTCAAACTTGCGGCAGCAGCCACGGCTGTCATGCAAGTGATGGGGTGAGCAAGATGTGAGAGGTGAGTTGGGGACGAGAAGAACGGTACTGCCCGGAGTTGATAGCACACGGCTGCTCCTCCTTTCTTGCATTGTGTTTGCGTTGCAGGCTGGTGTTTGGCCTGGAGTCGACCTGTCCCTGTCATGCGCCTGTCATCTCCACGCTGCATGAAGGAAACGGTGAGCTGACACTGCTGTCCTGGCAAGATAAGTTATCCCAAGCCGGTATCCTAAGCGTAACTTTCCTCGGGCTGAAATCTGCATCCCTTTGTGGTCCCGGGAGCACTGTTGAAATGAGCCAAGGCCCAGAAGCGCCCCCATAACCACAGTTGTGTCCCTTTTGCAGGGAGTGCATTGCTGGTGTTGTCAGCCGTGTCTCTCCGGAAGGAGGCAGGTGTGCAAGGGCTATGAAGAGAGGTTGGGGTGGAGAGGTCTGGGTGTGCACGTAGTGATGGGTGGTGGCTGCTCCTCCTTTGTTGCTTTTTGTGTCTCTTGCAGCCTGGCGGCATGACTTGAGATGACCTACCCGCGTCCTGGCCTTGTCCTGCCCGTCATGTCTGAAGGGCAGGGCAGGGCAGGGCAGGGAGACGTGGCTCTGCTCTACTGGAAAGATAAGTTCAACCAACCGGTACCATCCCAGTTTTCCGCAGGCCTGAAATCTCCTTCCCTGTATGGTGAAAGGAGCTGTTGTGGCCTGAGCTACGGCCTACGTTAGCTTCTGAAACAACGGTCCTGTTGATATTATCGCGCATCAATATCTGGTGCTGGCCCCTGCTTTCTCGGCAGAAGAGGTGAGGTTTCCCGGATTACTTTCAAACTTGCGGCAGCAGCCACGGCTGTCATGCAAGTGATGGGGTGAGCAAGATGTGAGAGGTGAGTTGGGGACGAGAAGAACAGTACTGCCCGGAGTTGATAGCACACGGCTGCTCCTCATTTCTTGCATTGTGTTTGCGTTGCAGGCTGGTGTTTGGCCTGGAGTCGACCTTTCCCTGTCATGCGCCTGTCATCCCCACGCTGCATGAAGGAAACGGTGAGCTGAGACTGCTGTCCTGGCAAGATAAGTTATCCCAAGCCGATATCCTAAGCGTAACTTTCCTCGGGCTGAAATCTGCATCCCTCTGTGGTCCCGGGAGCACTGTTGAAATGAGCCGGGGCCCAGAAGTGCCCCCATAACCACAGTGGTGTCCCTTTTGCAGGGAGTGCATTGCTGGTGTTGTCAGCCGTGTCTCTCCGGAAGGAGGCAGGTGTGCAAGGGCTATGAAGAGAAGTTGGGGTGGAGAGGTCTGGGTGTGCACGTAGTGATGGGTGGTGGCTGCTCCTCCTTTGTTGCTTTTTGTGTCTCTTGCAGCCTGGCGGCATGACTTGAGATGACCTACCCGCGTCCTGGCCTTGTCCTGCCTGTCATGTCTGAAGGGCAGGGCAGGGCAGGGCAGGGAGACGTGGCTCTGCTCTACTGGAAAGATAAGTTCAACCAACCGGTACAATCCCAGTTTTCCGCAGGCCTGAAATCTCCTTCCCTGTATGGTGAAAGGAGCTGTTGTGGCCTGAGCTACGGCCTACGTTAGCTTCTGAAACAACGGTCCTGTTGATATTATCGCGCATCAATATCTGGTGCTGGCCCCTGCTTTCTCGGCAGAAGAGGTGAGGTTTCCCGGATGACTTTCAAACTTGCGGCAGCAGCCACGGCTGTCATGCAAGTGATGGGGTGAGCAAGATGTGAGAGGTGAGTTGGGGACGAGAAGAACGGTACTGCCCGGAGTTGATAGCACACGGCTGCTCCTCCTTTCTTGCATTGTGTTTGCGTTGCAGGCTGGTGTTTGGCCTGGAGTCGACCTGTCCCTGTCATGCGCCTGTCATCCCCACGCTGCATGAAGGAAACGGTGAGCTGAGACTGCTGTCCTGGCAAGATAAGTTATCCCAAGCCGGTATCCTAAGCGTAACTTTCCTCGGGCTGAAATCTGCATCCCTTTGTGGTCCCGGGAGCACTGTTGAAATGAGCCAAGGCCCAGAAGCGCCCCCATAACCACAGTTGTGTCCCTTTTGCAGGGAGTGCATTGCTGGTGTTGTCAGCCGTGTCTCTCCGGAAGGAGGCAGGTGTGCAAGGGCTATGAAGAGAGGTTGGGGTGGAGAGGTCTGGGTGTGCACGTAGTGATGGGTGGTGGCTGCTCCTCCTTTGTTGCTTTTTGTGTCTCTTGCAGCCTGGCGGCATGACTTGAGATGACCTACCCGCGTCCTGGCCTTGTCCTGCCCGTCATGTCTGATGGGCAGGGCAGGGCAGGGCAGGGAGACGTGGCTCTGCTCTACTGGAAAGATAAGTTCAACCAACCGGTACCATCCCAGTTTTCCGCAGGCCTGAAATCTCCTTCCCTGTATGGTGAAAGGAGCTGTTGTGGCCTGAGCTACGGCCTACGTTAGCTTCTGAAACAACGGTCCTGTTGATATTATCGCGCATCAATATCTGGTGCTGGCCCCTGCTTTCTCGGCAGAAGAGGTGAGGTTTCCCGGATGACTTTCAAACTTGCGGCAGCAGCCACGGCTGTCATGCAAGTGATGGGGTGAGCAAGATGTGAGAGGTGAGTTGGGGACGAGAAGAACAGTACTGCCCGGAGTTGATAGCACACGGCTGCTCCTCCTTTCTTGCATTGTGTTTGCGTTGCAGGCTGGTGTTTGGCCTGGAGTCGACCTTTCCCTGTCATGCGCCTGTCATCCCCACGCTGCATGAAGGAAACGGTGAGCTGAGACTGCTGTCCTGGCAAGATAAGTTATCCCAAGCCGATATCCTAAGCGTAACTTTCCTCGGGCTGAAATCTGCATCCCTCTGTGGTCCCGGGAGCACTGTTGAAATGAGCCGGGGCCCAGAAGTGCCCCCATAACCACAGTGGTGTCCCTTTTGCAGGGAGTGCATTGCTGGTGTTGTCAGCCGTGTCTCTCCGGAAGGAGGCAGGTGTGCAAGGGCTATGAAGAGAAGTTGGGGTGGAGAGGTCTGGGTGTGCACGTAGTGATGGGTGGTGGCTGCTCCTCCCTTGTTGCTTTTTGTGTCTCTTGCAGCCTGGCGGCATGACTTGAGATGACCTACCCGCGTCCTGGCCTTGTCCTGCCTGTCATGTCTGAAGGGCAGGGCAGGGCAGGGCAGGGAGACGTGGCTCTGCTCTACTGGAAAGATAAGTTCAACCAACCGGTACAATCCCAGTTTTCCGCAGGCCTGAAATCTCCTTCCCTGTATGGTGAAAGGAGCTGTTGTGGCCTGAGCTACGGCCTACGTTAGCTTCTGAAACAACGGTCCTGTTGATATTATCGCGCATCAATATCTGGTGCTGGCCCCTGCTTTCTCGGTACAATAGGTGAGGTTTCCCGGATGACTTTCAAACTTGCGGCAGCAGCCACGGCTGTCATGCAAGTGATGGGGTGAGCAAGATGTGAGAGGTGAGTTGGGGACGAGAAGAACGGTACTGCCCGGAGTTGATAGCACACGGCTGCTCCTCCTTTCTTGCATTGTGTTTGCGTTGCAGGCTGGTGTTTGGCCTGGAGTCGACCTGTCCCTGTCATGCGCCTGTCATCCCCACGCTGCATGAAGGAAACGGTGAGCTGACACTGCTGTCCTGGCAAGATAAGTTATCCCAAGCCGGTATCCTAAGCGTAACTTTCCTCGGGCTGAAATCTGCATCCCTCTGTGGTCCCGGGGGAATTGTTCAAATGAGCCGGGGCCCAGAAGTGCCCCCATAACCACAGTGGTGTCCCTTTTGCAGGGAGTGCATTGCTGGTGTTGTCAGCCGTGTCTCTCCGGAAGGAGGCAGGTGTGCAAGGGCTATGAAGAGAGGTTGGGGTGGAGAGGTCTGGGTGTGCACGTAGTGATGGGTGGTGGCTGCTCCTCCTTTGTTGCTTTTTGTGTCTCTTGCAGCCTGGCGGCATGACTTGAGATGACCTACCCGCGTCCTGGCCTTGTCCTGCCCATCATGTCTGAAGGGCAGGGCAGGGCAGGGCAGGGCAGGGATACGTGGCTCTGCTCTACTGGAAAGATAAGTTCAACCAACCGGTACCATCCCAGTTTTCCGCAGGCCTGAAATCTCCTTCCCTGTATGGTGAAAGGAGCTGTTGTGGCCTGAGCTACGGCCTACGTTAGCTTCTGAAACAACGGTCCTGTTGATATTATCGTGCATCAATATCTGGTGCTGGCCCCTGCTTTCTCGGCAGAAGAGGTGAGGTTTCCCGGATGACTTTCAAACTTGCGGCAGCAGCCACAGCTGTCATGCAAGTGATGGGGTGAGCAAGATGTGAGAGGTGAGTTGGGGACGAGAAGAACGGTACTGCCCGGAGTTGATAGCACACGGCTGCTCCTCCTTTCTTGCATTGTGTTTGCGTTGCAGGCTGGTGTTTGGCCTGGAGTCGACCTGTCCCTGTCATGCGCCTGTCATCCCCACGCTGCATGAAGGAAACGGTGAGCTGACACTGCTGTCCTGGCAAGATAAGTTATCCCAAGCCGGTATCCTAAGCGTAACTTTCCTCGGGCTGAAATCTGCATCCCTTTGTGGTCCCGGGAGCACTGTTGAAATGAGCCGGGGCCCAGAAGCGCCCCCATAACCACAGTTGTGTCCCTTTTGCAGGGAGTGCATTGCTGGTGTTGTCAGCCGTGTCTCTCCGGAAGGAGGCAGGTGTGCAAGGGCTATGAAGAGAGGTTGGGGTGGAGAGGTCTGGGTGTGCACGTAGTGATGGGTGGTGGCTGCTCCTCCTTTGTTGCTTTTTGTGTCTCTTGCAGCCTGGCGGCATGACTTGAGATGACCTACCCGCGTCCTGGCCTTGTCCTGCCCGTCATGTCTGAAGGGCAGGGCAGGGCCGGGCAGGGAGACGTGGCTCTGCTCTACTGGAAAGATAAGTTCAACCAACCGGTACCATCCCAGTTTTTCGCAGGCCTGAAATCTCCTTCCCTGTATGGTGAAAGGAGCTGTTGTGGCCTGAGCTACGGCCTACGTTAGCTTCTGAAACAACGGTCCTGTTGATATTATCGCGCATCAATATCTGGTGCTGGCCCCTGCTTTCTCGGCAGAAGAGGTGAGGTTTCCCGGATTACTTTCAAACTTGCGGCAGCAGCCACGGCTGTCATGCAAGTGATGGGGTGAGCAAGATGTGAGAGGTGAGTTGGGGACGAGAAGAACAGTACTGCCCGGAGTTGATAGCACACGGCTGCTCCTCCTTTCTTGCATTGTGTTTGCGTTGCAGGCTGGTGTTTGGCCTGGAGTCGACCTGTCCCTGTCATGCGCCTGTCATCCCCACGCTGCATGAAGGAAACGGTGAGCTGAGACTGCTGTCCTGGCAAGATAAGTTATCCCAAGCCGGTATCCTAAGCGTAACTTTCCTCGGGCTGAAATCTGCATCCCTCTGTGGTCCCGGGAGCACTGTTGAAATGAGCCAAGGCCCAGAAGCGCCCCCATAACCACAGTTGTGTCCCTTTTGCAGGGAGTGCATTGCTGGTGTTGTCAGCCGTGTCTCTCCGGAAGGAGGCAGGTGTGCAAGGGCTATGAAGAGAGGTTGGGGTGGAGAGGTCTGGGTGTGCACGTAGTGATGGGTGGTGGCTGCTCCTCCTTTGTTGCTTTTTGTGTCTCTTGCAGCCTGGCGGCATGACTTGAGATGACCTACCCGCGTCCTGGCCTTGTCCTGCCCGTCATGTCTGAAGGGCAGGGCAGGGCAGGGCAGGGAGACGTGGCTCTGCTCTACTGGAAAGATAAGTTCAACCAACCGGTACAATCCCAGTTTTCCGCAGGCCTGAAATCTCCTTCCCTGTATGGTGAAATGAGCTGTTGTGGCCTGAGCTACGGCCTACGTTAGCTTCTGAAACAACGGTCCTGTTGATATTATCGCGCATCAATATCTGGTGCTGGCCCCTGCTTTCTTGGCAGAAGAGGTGAGGTTTCCCGGATGACTTTCAAACTTGCGGCAGCAGCCACGGCTGTCATGCAAGTGATGGGGTGAGCAAGATGTGAGAGGTGAGTTGGGGACGAGAAGAACGGTACTGCCTGGAGTTGATAGCACACGGCTGCTCCTCCTTTCTTGCATTGTGTTTGCGTTGCAGGCTGGTGTTTGGCCTGGAGTCGACCTGTCCCTGTCATGCGCCTGTCATCCCCACGCTGCATGAAGGAAACGGTGAGCTGAGACTGCTGTCCTGGCAAGATAAGTTATCCCAAGCCGGTATCCTAAGCGTAACTTTCCTCGGGCTGAAATCTGCATCCCTCTGTGGTCCCGGGGGAATTGTTCAAATGAGCCGGGGCCCAGAAGTGCCCCCATAACCACAGTGGTGTCCCTTTTGCAGGGAGTGCATTGCTGGTGTTGTCAGCCGTGTCTCTCCGGAAGGAGGCAGGTGTGCAAGGGCTATGAAGAGAGGTTGGGGTGGAGAGGTCTGGGTGTGCACGTAGTGATGGGTGGTGGCTGCTCCTCCTTTGTTGCTTTTTGTGTCTCTTGCAGCTTGGCGGCATGACTTGAGATGACCTACCCGCGTCCTGGCCTTGTCCTGCCCGTCATGTCTGAAGGGCAGGGCAGGGCAGGGCAGGGCAGGGCAGGGAGACGTGGCTCTGCTCTACTGGAAAGATAAGTTCAACCAACCGGTACCATCCCAGTTTTCCGCAGGCCTGAAATCTCCTTCCCTGTATGGTGAAAGGAGCTGTTGTGGCCTGAGCTACGGCCTACGTTAGCTTCTGAAACAATGGTCCTGTTGATATTATCGCACATCAATATCTGGTGCTGGCCCCTGCTTTCTCGGCAGAAGAGGTGAGGTTTCCCGGATGACTTTCAAACTTGCGGCAGCAGCCACGGCTGTCATGCAAGTGATGGGGTGAGCAAGATGTGAGAGGTGAGTTGGGGACGAGAAGAACGGTACTGCCTGGAGTTGATAGCACTCGGCTGCTCCTCCTTTCTTGCATTGTGTTTGCGTTGCAGGCTGGTGTTTGGCCTGGAGTCAACCTGTCCCTGTCATGCGCCTGCCATCCCCACGCTGCATGAAGGAAACGGTGAGCTGAGACTGCTGTCCTGGCAAGATAAGTTATCCCAAGCCGGTATCCTAAGCGTAACTTTCCTCGGGCTGAAATCTGCATCCCTCTGTGGTCCCGGGAGCACTGTTGAAATGAGCCGGGGCCCAGAAGTGCCCCCATAACCACAGTGGTGTCCCTTTTGCAGGGAGTGCATTGCTGGTGTTGTCAGCCGTGTCTCTCCGGAAGGAGGCAGGTGTGCAAGGGCTATGAAGAGAGGTTGGGGTGGAGAGGTCTGGGTGTGCACGTAGTGATGGGTGGTGGCTGCTCCTCCTTTGTTGCTTTTTGTGTCTCTTGCAGCCTGGCGGCATGACTTGAGATGACCTACCCGCGTCCTGGCCTTGTCCTGCCCGTCATGTCTGAAGGGCAGGGCAGGGCATGGCAGGGAGACGTGGCTCTGCTCTACTGGAAAGATAAGTTCAACCAACCGGTACAATCCCAGTTTTCCACAGGCCTGAAATCTCCTTTCCTGTATGGTGAAAGGAGCTGTTGTGGCCTGAGCTACGGCCTACGTTAGCTTCTGAAACAACGGTCCTGTTGATATTATCGCGCATCAATATCTGGTGCTGGCCCCTGCTTTCTCGGCAGAAGAGGTTAGGTTTCCCGGATGACTTTCAAACTTGCGGCAGCAGCCACGGCTGTCATGCAAGTGATGGGGTGAGCAAGATGTGAGAGGTGAGTTGGGGACGAGAAGAACGGTACTGCCTGGAGTTGATAGCACACGGCTGCTCCTCCTTTCTTGCATTGTGTTTGCGTTGCAGGCTGGTGTTTGGCCTGGAGTCGACCTGTCCCTGTCATGCGCCTGTCATCCCCACGCTGCATGAAGGAAACGGTGAGCTGAGACTGCTGTCCTGGCAAGATAAGTTATCCCAAGCCGGTATCCTAAGCGTAACTTTCCTCGGGCTGAAATCTGCATCCCTCTGTGGTCCCGGGAGAATTGTTCAAATGAGCCGGGGCCCAGAAGTGCCCCCATAACCACAGTCATGTCCCTTTTGCAGGGGTGCATTGCTGGTGTTGTCAGCCGTGTCTCTCCGGAAGGAGGCAGGTGTGCAAGGGCTATGAAGAGAGGTTGGGGTGGAGAGGTCTGGGTGTGCACGTAGTGATGGGTGGTGGCTGCTCCTCCTTTGTTGCTTTTTGTGTCTCTTGCAGCTTGGCGGCATGACTTGAGATGACCTACCCGCGTCCTGGCCTTGTCCTGCCCATCATGTCTGAAGGGCAGGGCAGGGCAGGGCAGGGCAGGGATACGTGGCTCTGCTCTACTGGAAAGATAAGTTCAACCAACCGGTACCATCCCAGTTTTCCGCAGGCCTGAAATCTCCTTCCCTGTATGGTGAAAGGAGCTGTTGTGGCCTGAGCTACGGCCTACGTTAGCTTCTGAAACAACGGTCCTGTTGATATTATCGTGCATCAATATCTGGTGCTGGCCCCTGCTTTCTCGGCAGAAGAGGTGAGGTTTCCCGGATGACTTTCAAACTTGCGGCAGCAGCCACGGCTGTCATGCAAGTGATGGGGTGAGCAAGATGTGAGAGGTGAGTTGGGGACGAGAAGAACGGTACTGCCCGGAGTTGATAGCACACGGCTGCTCCTCCTTTCTTGCATTGTGTTTGCGTTGCAGGCTGGTGTTTGGCCTGGAGTCGACCTGTCCCTGTCATGCGCCTGTCATCCCCACGCTGCATGAAGGAAACGGTGAGCTGAGACTGCTGTCCTGGCAAGATAAGTTATCCCAAGCCGGTATCCTAAGCGTAACTTTCCTCGGGCTGAAATCTGCATCCCTCTGTGGTCCCGGGAGCACTGTTGAAATGAGCCGGGGCCCAGAAGCGCCCCCATAACCACAGTTGTGTCCCTTTTGCAGGGAGTGCATTGCTGGTGTTGTCAGCCGTGTCTCTCCGGAAGGAGGCAGGTGTGCAAGGGCTATGAAGAGAGGTTGGGGTGGAGAGGTCTGGGTGTGCACGTAGTGATGGGTGGTGGCTGCTCCTCCTTTGTTGCTTTTTGTGTCTCTTGCAGCCTGGCGGCATGACTTGAGATGACCTACCCGCGTCCTGGCCTTGTCCTGCCCGTCATGTCTGAAGGGCAGGGCAGGGCAGGGCAGGGAGACGTGGCTCTGCTCTACTGGAAAGATAAGTTCAACCAACCAGTACCATCCCAGTTTTCCGCAGGCCTGAAATCTCCTTCCCTGTATGGTGAAAGGAGCTGTTGTGGCCTGAGCTACGGCCTACGTTAGCTTCTGAAACAACGGTCCTGTTGATATTATCGCGCATCAATATCTGGTGCTGGCCCTTGCTTTCTCGGCAGAAGAGGTGAGGTTTCCCGGATGACTTTCAAACTTGCGGCAGCAGCCACGGCTGTCATGCAAGTGATGGGGTGAGCAAGATGTGAGAGGTGAGTTGGGGACGAGAAGAACGGTACTGCCCGGAGTTGATAGCACACGGCTGCTCCTCCTTTCTTGCATTGTGTTTGCGTTGCAGGCTGGTGTTTGGCCTGGAGTCGACCTTTCCCTGTCATGCGCCTGTCATCCCCACGCTGCATGAAGGAAACGGTGAGCTGAGACTGCTGTCCTGGCAAGATAAGTTATCCCAAGCCGGTATCCTAAGCGTAACTTTCCTCGGGCTGAAATCTGCATCCCTCTGTGGTCCCGGGAGCACTGTTGAAATGAGCCGGGGCCCAGAAGTGCCCCCATAACCACAGTGGTGTCCCTTTTGCAGGGAGTGCATTGCTGGTGTTGTCAGCTGTGTCTCTCCGGAAGGAGGCAGGTGTGCAAGGGCTATGAAGAGAGGTTGGGGTGGAGAGGTCTGGGTGTGCACGTAGTGATGGGTGGTGGCTGCTCCTCCTTT
This sequence comes from Coturnix japonica, assembly GCF_054131305.1. Classification (NCBI taxonomy): domain Eukaryota; kingdom Metazoa; phylum Chordata; class Aves; order Galliformes; family Phasianidae; genus Coturnix; species Coturnix japonica. Next base: position 6,348,026 of record NC_140664.1, on the reverse strand, counting down.
GTTGCTTTTTGTGTCTCTTGCAGCCTGGCGGCATGACTTGAGATGACCTACCCGCGTCCTGGCCTTGTCCTGCCCGTCATGTCTGAAGGGCAGGGCAGGGCATGGCAGGGAGACGTGGCTCTGCTCTACTGGAAAGATAAGTTCAACCAACCGGTACAATCCCAGTTTTCCACAGGCCTGAAATCTCCTTCCCTGTATGGTGAAAGGAGCTGTTGTGGCCTGAGCTACGGCCTACGTTAGCTTCTGAAACAACGGTCCTGTTGATATTATCGCGCATCAATATCTGGTGCTGGCCCCTGCTTTCTCGGCAGAAGAGGTTAGGTTTCCCGGATGACTTTCAAACTTGCGGCAGCAGCCACGGCTGTCATGCAAGTGATGGGGTGAGCAAGATGTGAGAGGTGAGTTGGGGACGAGAAGAACGGTACTGCCTGGAGTTGATAGCACACGGCTGCTCCTCCTTTCTTGCATTGTGTTTGCGTTGCAGGCTGGTGTTTGGCCTGGAGTCGACCTGTCCCTGTCATGCGCCTGTCATCCCCACGCTGCATGAAGGAAACGGTGAGCTGAGACTGCTGTCCTGGCAAGATAAGTTATCCCAAGCCGGTATCCTAAGCGTAACTTTCCTCGGGCTGAAATCTGCATCCCTCTGTGGTCCCGGGAGAATTGTTCAAATGAGCCGGGGCCCAGAAGTGCCCCCATAACCACAGTCATGTCCCTTTTGCAGGGAGTGCATTGCTGGTGTTGTCAGCCGTGTCTCTCCGGAAGGAGGCAGGTGTGCAAGGGCTATGAAGAGAGGTTGGGGTGGAGAGGTCTGGGTGTGCACGTAGTGATGGGTGGTGGCTGCTCCTCCTTTGTTGCTTTTTGTGTCTCTTGCAGCCTGGCGGCATGACTTGAGATGACCTACCCGCGTCCTGGCCTTGTCCTGCCCGTCATGTCTGAAGGGCAGGGCAGGGCAGGGCAGGGAGACGTGGCTCTGCTCTACTGGAAAGATAAGTTCAACCAACCAGTACCATCCCAGTTTTCCGCAGGCCTGAAATCTCCTTCCCTGTATGGTGAAAGGAGCTGTTGTGGCCTGAGCTACGGCCTACGTTAGCTTCTGAAACAACGGTCCTGTTGATATTATCGCGCATCAATATCTGGTGCTGGCCCTTGCTTTCTCGGCAGAAGAGGTGAGGTTTCCCGGATTACTTTCAAACTTGCGGCAGCAGCCACGGCTGTCATGCAAGTGATGGGGTGAGCAAGATGTGAGAGGTGAGTTGGGGACGAGAAGAACGGTACTGCCCGGAGTTGATAGCACACGGCTGCTCCTCCTTTCTTGCATTGTGTTTGCGTTGCAGGCTGGTGTTTGGCCTGGAGTCGACCTTTCCCTGTCATGCGCCTGTCATCCCCACGCTGCATGAAGGAAACGGTGAGCTGAGACTGCTGTCCTGGCAAGATAAGTTATCCCAAGCCGGTATCCTAAGCGTAACTTTCCTCGGGCTGAAATCTGCATCCCTCTGTGGTCCCGGGAGCACTGTTGAAATGAGCCGGGGCCCAGAAGTGCCCCCATAAATACAGTGGTGTCCCTTTTGCAGGGAGTGCATTGCTGGTGTTGTCAGCCGTGTCTCTCCGGAAGGAGGCAGGTGTGCAAGGGCTATGAAGAGAGGTTGGGGTGGAGAGGTCTGGGTGTGCACGTAGTGATGGGTGGTGGCTGCTCCTCCTTTGTTGCTTTTTGTGTCTCTTGCAGCCTGGCGGCATGACTTGAGATGACCTACCCGCGTCCTGGCCTTGTCCTGCCCGTCATGTCTGAAGGGCAGGGCAGGGAGACGTGGCTCTGCTCTACTGGAAAGATAAGTTCAACCAACCGGTACCATCCCAGTTTTCCGCAGGCCTGAAATCTCCTTCCCTGTATGGTGAAAGGAGCTGTTGTGGCCTGAGCTACGGCCTACGTTAGCTTCTGAAACAACGGTCCTGTTGATATTATCGCACATCAATATCTGGTGCTGGCCCCTGCTTTCTCGGCAGAAGAGGTGAGGTTTCCCGGATGACTTTCAAACTTGCGGCAGCAGCCACGGCTGTCATGCAAGTGATGGGGTGAGCAAGATGTGAGAGGTGAGTTGGGGACGAGAAGAACGGTACTGCCTGGAGTTGATAGCACTCGGCTGCTCCTCCTTTCTTGCATTGTGTTTGCGTTGCAGGCTGGTGTTTGGCCTGGAGTCAACCTGTCCCTGTCATGCGCCTGCTATCCCCACGCTGCATGAAGGAAACGGTGAGCTGAGACTGCTGTCCTGGCAAGATAAGTTATCCCAAGCCGGTATCCTAAGCGTAACTTTCCTCGGGCTGAAATCTGCATCCCTCTGTGGTCTCGGGAGCACTGTTGAAATGAGCCGGGGCCCAGAAGTGCCCCCATAACCACAGTGGTGTCCCTTTTGCAGGGAGTGCATTGCTGGTGTTGTCAGCCGTGTCTCTCCGGAAGGAGGCAGGTGTGCAAGGGCTATGAAGAGAGGTTGGGGTGGAGAGGTCTGGGTGTGCACGTAGTGATGGGTGGTGGCTGCTCCTCCTTTGTTGCTTTTTGTGTCTCTTGCAGCCTGGCGGCATGACTTGAGATGACCTACCCGCGTCCTGGCCTTGTCCTGCCCGTCATGTCTGAAGGGCAGGGCAGGGCAGGGCAGGGAGACGTGGCTCTGCTCTACTGGAAAGATAAGTTCAACCAACCGGTACCATCCCAGTTTTCCGCAGGCCTGAAATCTCCTTCCCTGTATGGTGAAAGGAGCTGTTGTGGCCTGAGCTACGGCCTACGTTAGCTTCTGAAACAACGGTCCTGTTGATATTATCGCGCATCAATATCTGGTGCTGGCCCCTGCTTTCTCGGCAGAAGAGGTGAGGTTTCCCGGATGACTTTCAAACTTGCGGCAGCAGCCACGGCTGTCATGCAAGTGATGGGGTGAGCAAGATGTGAGAGGTGAGTTGGGGACGAGAAGAACGGTACTGCCCGGAGTTGATAGCACACGGCTGCTCCTCCTTTCTTGCATTGTGTTTGCGTTGCAGGCTGGTGTTTGGCCTGGAGTCGACCTGTCCCTGTCATGCGCCTGTCATCCCCACGCTGCATGAAGGAAACGGTGAGCTGAGACTGCTGTCCTGGCAAGATAAGTTATCCCAAGCCGGTATCCTAAGCGTAACTTTCCTCGGGCTGAAATCTGCATCCCTCTGTGGTCCCGGGAGCACTGTTGAAATGAGCCGGGGCCCAGAAGTGCCCCCATAACCACAGTGGTGTCCCTTTTGCAGGGAGTGCATTGCTGGTGTTGTCAGCCGTGTCTCTCCGGAAGGAGGCAGGTGTGCAAGGGCTATGAAGAGAGGTTGGGGTGGAGAGGTCTGGGTGTGCACGTAGTGATGGGTGGTGGCTGCTCCTCCTTTGTTGCTTTTTGTGTCTCTTGCAGCCTGGCGGCATGACTTGAGATGACCTACCCGCGTCCTGGCCTTGTCCTGCCCGTCATGTCCGAAGGGCAGGGCAGGGCAGGGCAGGGAGACGTGGCTGTGCTCTACTGGAAAGATAAGTTCAACCAACCGGTACCATCCCAGTTTTCCGCAGGCCTGAAATCTCCTTCCCTGTATGGTGAAAGGAGCTGTTGTGGCCTGAGCTACGGCCTACGTTAGCTTCTGAAACAACGGTCCTGTTGATATTATCGCGCATCAATATCTGGTGCTGGCCCCTGCTTTCTCGGCAGAAGAGGTGAGGTTTCCCGGATGACTTTCAAACTTGCGGCAGCAGCCACGGCTGTCATGCAAGTGATGGGGTGAGCAAGATGTGAGAGGTGAGTTGGGGACGAGAAGAACGGTACTGCCCGGAGTTGATAGCACACGGCTGCTCCTCCTTTCTTGCATTGTGTTTGCGTTGCAGGCTGGTGTTTGGCCTGGAGTCGACCTGTCCCTGTCATGCTCCTGTCATACCCACGCTGTATGAAGGAAACGGTGAGCTGAGACTGCTGTCCTGGCAAGATAAGTTATCCCAAGCCGGTATCCTAAGCGTAACTTTCCTCGGGCTGAAATCTGCATCCCTCTGTGGTCCCGGGAGCACTGTTGAAATGAGCCGGGGCCCAGAAGTGCCCCCATAACCACAGTGGTGTCCCTTTTGCAGGGAGTGCATTGCTGGTGTTGTCAGCCGTGTCTCTCCGGAAGGAGGCAGGTGTGCAAGGGCTATGAAGAGAGGTTGGGGTGGAGAGGTCTGGGTGTGCACGTAGTGATGGGTGGTGGCTGCTCCTCCTTTGTTGCTTTTTGTGTCTCTTGCAGCCTGGCGGCATGACTTGAGATGACCTACCCGCGTCCTGGCCTTGTCCTGCCCGTCATGTCCGAAGGGCAGGGCAGGGCAGGGCAGGGAGACGTGGCTCTGCTCTACTGGAAAGATAAGTTCAACCAACCGGTACCATCCCAGTTTTCCGCAGGCCTGAAATCTCCTTCCCTGTATGGTGAAAGGAGCTGTTGTGGCCTGAGCTACGGCCTACGTTAGCTTCTGAAACAACGGTCCTGTTGATATTATCGCGCATCAATATCTGGTGCTGGCCCCTGCTTTCTCGGCAGAAGAGGTGAGGTTTCCCGGATGACTTTCAAACTTGCGGCAGCAGCCACGGCTGTCATGCAAGTGATGGGGTGAGCAAGATGTGAGAGGTGAGTTGGGGACGAGAAGAACGGTACTGCCTGGAGTTGATAGCACACGGCTGCTCCTCCTTTCTTGCATTGTGTTTGCGTTGCAGGCTGGTGTTTGGCCTGGAGTCGACCTGTCCCTGTCATGCGCCTGTCATCCCCACGCTGCATGAAGGAAACGGTGAGCTGAGACTGCTGTCCTGGCAAGATAAGTTATCCCAAGCCGGTATCCTAAGCGTAACTTTCCTCGGGCTGAAATCTGCATCCCTCTGTGGTCTCGGGAGCACTGTTGAAATGAGCCGGGGCCCAAAAGTGCCCCCATAACCACAGTGGTGTCCCTTTTGCAGGGAGTGTATTGCTGGTGTTGTCAGCCGTGTCTCTCCGGAAGGAGGCAGGTGTGCAAGGGCTATGAAGAGAGGTTGGGGTGGAGAGGTCTGGGTGTGCACGTAGTGATGGGTGGTGGCTGCTCCTCCTTTGTTGCTTTTTGTGTCTCTTGCAGCCTGGCGGCATGACTTGAGATGACCTACCCGCATCCTGGCCTTGTCCTGCCCGTCATGTCCGAAGGGCAGGGCAGGGCAGGGCAGGGAGACGTGGCTCTGCTCTACTGGAAAGATAAGTTCAACCAACCGGTACCATCCCAGTTTTCCGCAGGCCTGAAATCTCCTTCCCTGTATGGTGAAAGGAGCTGTTGTGGCCTGAGCTACGGCCTACGTTAGCTTCTGAAACAACGGTCCTGTTGATATTATCGCGCATCAATATCTGGTGCTGGCCCCTGCTTTCTCGGCAGAAGAGGTGAGGTTTCCCGGATGACTTTCAAACTTGCGGCAGCAGCCACGGCTGTCATGCAAGTGATGGGGTGAGCAAGATGTGAGAGGTGAGTTGGGGACGAGAAGAACGGTACTGCCTGGAGTTGATAGCACACGGCTGCTCCTCCTTTCTTGCATTGTGTTTGCGTTGCAGGCTGGTGTTTGGCCTGGAGTCGACCTGTCCCTGTCATGCGCCTGTCATCCCCACGCTGCATGAAGGAAACGGTGAGCTGAGACTGCTGTCCTGGCAAGATAAGTTATCCCAAGCCGGTATCCTAAGCGTAACATTCCTCGGGCTGAAATCTGCATCCCTCTGTGGTCTCGGGAGCACTGTTGAAATGAGCCGGGGCCCAAAAGTGCCCCCATAACCACAGTGGTGTCCCTTTTGCAGGGAGTGTATTGCTGGTGTTGTCAGCCGTGTCTCTCCGGAAGGAGGCAGGTGTGCAAGGGCTATGAAGAGAGGTTGGGGTGGAGAGGTCTGGGTGTGCACGTAGTGATGGGTGGTGGCTGCTCCTCCTTTGTTGCTTTTTGTGTCTCTTGCAGCCTGGCGGCATGACTTGAGTTGACCTACCCGCATCCTGGCCTTGTCCTGCCCGTCATGTCCGAAGGGCAGGGCAGGGCAGGGCAGGGAGACGTGGCTGTGCTCTACTGGAAAGATAAGTTCAACCAACCGGTACCATCCCAGTTTTCCGCAGGCCTGAAATCTCCTTCCCTGTATGGTGAAAGGAGCTGTTGTGGCCTGAGCTACGGCCTACGTTAGCTTCTGAAACAACGGTCCTGTTGATATTATCGCGCATCAATATCTGGTGCTGGCCCCTGCTTTCTCGGCAGAAGAGGTGAGGTTTCCCGGATGACTTTCAAACTTGCGGCAGCAGCCACGGCTGTCATGCAAGTGATGGGGTGAGCAAGATGTGAGAGGTGAGTTGGGGACGAGAAGAACGGTACTGCCCGGAGTTGATAGCACACGGCTGCTCCTCCTTTCTTGCATTGTGTTTGCGTTGCAGGCTGGTGTTTGGCCTGGAGTCGACCTGTCCCTGTCATGCGCCTGTCATCCCCACGCTGCATGAAGAAAACGGTGAGCTGAGACTGCTGTCCTGGCAAGATAAGTTATCCCAAGCCGGTATCCTAAGCGTAACTTTCCTCGGGCTGAAATCTGCATCCCTCTGTGGTCTCGGGAGCACTGTTGAAATGAGCCGGGGCCCAGAAGTGCCCCCATAACCACAGTGGTGTCCCTTTTGCAGGGAGTGCATTGCTGGTGTTGTCAGCCGTGTCTCTCCGGAAGGAGGCAGGTGTGCAAGGGCTATGAAGAGAGGTTGGGGTGGAGAGGTCTGGGTGTGCACGTAGTGATGGGTGGTGGCTGCTCCTCCTTTGTTGCTTTTTGTGTCTCTTGCAGCCTGGCGGCATGACTTGAGATGACCTACCCGCGTCCTGGCCTTGTCCTGCCCGTCATGTCCGAAGGGCAGGGCAGGGCAGGGCAGGGAGACGTGGCTCTGCTCTACTGGAAAGATAAGTTCAACCAACCGGTACCATCCCAGTTTTCCGCAGGCCTGAAATCTCCTTCCCTGTATGGTGAAAGGAGCTGTTGTGGCCTGAGCTACGGCCTACGTTAGCTTCTGAAACAACGGTCCTGTTGATATTATCGCGCATCAATATCTGGTGCTGGCCCCTGCTTTCTCGGCAGAAGAGGTGAGGTTTCCCGGATGACTTTCAAACTTGCGGCAGCAGCCACGGCTGTCATGCAAGTGATGGGGTGAGCAAGATGTGAGAGGTGAGTTGGGGACGAGAAGAACGGTACTGCCTGGAGTTGATAGCACACGGCTGCTCCTCCTTTCTTGCATTGTGTTTGCGTTGCAGGCTGGTGTTTGGCCTGGAGTCGACCTGTCCCTGTCATGCGCCTGTCATCCCCACGCTGCATGAAGGAAACGGTGAGCTGACACTGCTGTCCTGGCAAGATAAGTTATCCCAAGCCGGTATCCTAAGCGTAACTTTCCTCGGGCTGAAATCTGCATCCCTCTGTGGTCTCGGGAGCACTGTTGAAATGAGCCGGGGCCCAAAAGTGCCCCCATAACCACAGTGGTGTCCCTTTTGCAGGGAGTGTATTGCTGGTGTTGTCAGCCGTGTCTCTCCGGAAGGAGGCAGGTGTGCAAGGGCTATGAAGAGAGGTTGGGGTGGAGAGGTCTGGGTGTGCACGTAGTGATGGGTGGTGGCTGCTCCTCCTTTGTTGCTTTTTGTGTCTCTTGCAGCCTGGCGGCATGACTTGAGATGACCTACCCGCATCCTGGCCTTGTCCTGCCCGTCATGTCCGAAGGGCAGGGCAGGGCAGGGCAGGGAGACGTGGCTCTGCTCTACTGGAAAGATAAGTTCAACCAACCGGTACCATCCCAGTTTTCCGCAGGCCTGAAATCTCCTTCCCTGTATGGTGAAAGGAGCTGTTGTGGCCTGAGCTACGGCCTACGTTAGCTTCTGAAACAACGGTCCTGTTGATATTATCGCGCATCAATATCTGGTGCTGGCCCCTGCTTTCTCGGCAGAAGAGGTGAGGTTTCCCGGATGACTTTCAAACTTGCGGCAGCAGCCACGGCTGTCATGCAAGTGATGGGGTGAGCAAGATGTGAGAGGTGAGTTGGGGACGAGAAGAACGGTACTGCCCGGAGTTGATAGCACACGGCTGCTCCTCCTTTCTTGCATTGTGTTTGCGTTGCAGGCTGGTGTTTGGCCTGGAGTCGACCTGTCCCTGTCATGCGCCTGTCATCCCCACGCTGCATGAAGGAAACGGTGAGCTGAGACTGCTGTCCTGGCAAGATAAGTTATCCCAAGCCGGTATCCTAAGCGTAACTTTCCTCGGGCTGAAATCTGCATCCCTCTGTGGTCTCGGGAGCACTGTTGAAATGAGCCGGGGCCCAAAAGTGCCCCCATAACCACAGTGGTGTCCCTTTTGCAGGGAGTGTATTGCTGGTGTTGTCAGCCGTGTCTCTCCGGAAGGAGGCAGGTGTGCAAGGGCTATGAAGAGAGGTTGGGGTGGAGAGGTCTGGGTGTGCACGTAGTGATGGGTGGTGGCTGCTCCTCCTTTGTTGCTTTTTGTGTCTCTTGCAGCCTGGCGGCATGACTTGAGATGACCTACCCGCATCCTGGCCTTGTCCTGCCCGTCATGTCCGAAGGGCAGGGCAGGGCAGGGCAGGGAGACGTGGCTCTGCTCTACTGGAAAGATAAGTTCAACCAACCGGTACCATCCCAGTTTTCCGCAGGCCTGAAATCTCCTTCCCTGTATGGTGAAAGGAGCTGTTGTGGCCTGAGCTACGGCCTACGTTAGCTTCTGAAACAACGGTCCTGTTGATATTATCGCGCATCAATATCTGGTGCTGGCCCCTGCTTTCTCGGCAGAAGAGGTGAGGTTTCCCGGATGACTTTCAAACTTGCGGCAGCAGCCACGGCTGTCATGCAAGTGATGGGGTGAGCAAGATGTGAGAGGTGAGTTGGGGACGAGAAGAACGGTACTGCCCGGAGTTGATAGCACACGGCTGCTCCTCCTTTCTTGCATTGTGTTTGCGTTGCAGGCTGGTGTTTGGCCTGGAGTCGACCTGTCCCTGTCATGCGCCTGTCATCCCCACGCTGCATGAAGAAAACGGTGAGCTGAGACTGCTGTCCTGGCAAGATAAGTTATCCCAAGCCGGTATCCTAAGCGTAACTTTCCTCGGGCTGAAATCTGCATCCCTCTGTGGTCTCGGGAGCACTGTTGAAATGAGCCGGGGCCCAGAAGTGCCCCCATAACCACAGTGGTGTCCCTTTTGCAGGGAGTGCATTGCTGGTGTTGTCAGCCGTGTCTCTCCGGAAGGAGGCAGGTGTGCAAGGGCTATGAAGAGAGGTTGGGGTGGAGAGGTCTGGGTGTGCACGTAGTGATGGGTGGTGGCTGCTCCTCCTTTGTTGCTTTTTGTGTCTCTTGCAGCCTGGCGGCATGACTTGAGATGACCTACCCGCGTCCTGGCCTTGTCCTGCCCGTCATGTCCGAAGGGCAGGGCAGGGCAGGGCAGGGAGACGTGGCTCTGCTCTACTGGAAAGATAAGTTCAACCAACCGGTACCATCCCAGTTTTCCGCAGGCCTGAAATCTCCTTCCCTGTATGGTGAAAGGAGCTGTTGTGGCCTGAGCTACGGCCTACGTTAGCTTCTGAAACAACGGTCCTGTTGATATTATCGCGCATCAATATCTGGTGCTGGCCCCTGCTTTCTCGGCAGAAGAGGTGAGGTTTCCCGGATGACTTTCAAACTTGCGGCAGCAGCCACGGCTGTCATGCAAGTGATGGGGTGAGCAAGATGTGAGAGGTGAGTTGGGGACGAGAAGAACGGTACTGCCTGGAGTTGATAGCACACGGCTGCTCCTCCTTTCTTGCATTGTGTTTGCGTTGCAGGCTGGTGTTTGGCCTGGAGTCGACCTGTCCCTGTCATGCGCCTGTCATCCCCACGCTGCATGAAGGAAACGGTGAGCTGACACTGCTGTCCTGGCAAGATAAGTTATCCCAAGCCGGTATCCTAAGCGTAACTTTCCTCGGGCTGAAATCTGCATCCCTCTGTGGTCTCGGGAGCACTGTTGAAATGAGCCGGGGCCCAAAAGTGCCCCCATAACCACAGTGGTGTCCCTTTTGCAGGGAGTGTATTGCTGGTGTTGTCAGCCGTGTCTCTCCGGAAGGAGGCAGGTGTGCAAGGGCTATGAAGAGAGGTTGGGGTGGAGAGGTCTGGGTGTGCACGTAGTGATGGGTGGTGGCTGCTCCTCCTTTGTTGCTTTTTGTGTCTCTTGCAGCCTGGCGGCATGACTTGAGATGACCTACCCGCATCCTGGCCTTGTCCTGCCCGTCATGTCCGAAGGGCAGGGCAGGGCAGGGCAGGGAGACGTGGCTCTGCTCTACTGGAAAGATAAGTTCAACCAACCGGTACCATCCCAGTTTTCCGCAGGCCTGAAATCTCCTTCCCTGTATGGTGAAAGGAGCTGTTGTGGCCTGAGCTACGGCCTACGTTAGCTTCTGAAACAACGGTCCTGTTGATATTATCGCGCATCAATATCTGGTGCTGGCCCCTGCTTTCTCGGCAGAAGAGGTGAGGTTTCCCGGATGACTTTCAAACTTGCGGCAGCAGCCACGGCTGTCATGCAAGTGATGGGGTGAGCAAGATGTGAGAGGTGAGTTGGGGACGAGAAGAACGGTACTGCCCGGAGTTGATAGCACACGGCTGCTCCTCCTTTCTTGCATTGTGTTTGCGTTGCAGGCTGGTGTTTGGCCTGGAGTCGACCTGTCCCTGTCATGCGCCTGTCATCCCCACGCTGCATGAAGGAAACGGTGAGCTGAGACTGCTGTCCTGGCAAGATAAGTTATCCCAAGCCGGTATCCTAAGCGTAACTTTCCTCGGGCTGAAATCTGCATCCCTCTGTGGTCTCGGGAGCACTGTTGAAATGAGCCGGGGCCCAAAAGTGCCCCCATAACCACAGTGGTGTCCCTTTTGCAGGGAGTGTATTGCTGGTGTTGTCAGCCGTGTCTCTCCGGAAGGAGGCAGGTGTGCAAGGGCTATGAAGAGAGGTTGGGGTGGAGAGGTCTGGGTGTGCACGTAGTGATGGGTGGTGGCTGCTCCTCCTTTGTTGCTTTTTGTGTCTCTTGCAGCCTGGCGGCATGACTTGAGATGACCTACCCGCATCCTGGCCTTGTCCTGCCCGTCATGTCCGAAGGGCAGGGCAGGGCAGGGCAGGGAGACGTGGCTCTGCTCTACTGGAAAGATAAGTTCAACCAACCGGTACCATCCCAGTTTTCCGCAGGCCTGAAATCTCCTTCCCTGTATGGTGAAAGGAGCTGTTGTGGCCTGAGCTACGGCCTACGTTAGCTTCTGAAACAACGGTCCTGTTGATATTATCGCGCATCAATATCTGGTGCTGGCCCCTGCTTTCTCGGCAGAAGAGGTGAGGTTTCCCGGATGACTTTCAAACTTGCGGCAGCAGCCACGGCTGTCATGCAAGTGATGGGGTGAGCAAGATGTGAGAGGTGAGTTGGGGACGAGAAGAACGGTACTGCCCGGAGTTGATAGCACACGGCTGCTCCTCCTTTCTTGCATTGTGTTTGCGTTGCAGGCTGGTGTTTGGCCTGGAGTCGACCTGTCCCTGTCATGCGCCTGTCATCCCCACGCTGCATGAAGGAAACGGTGAGCTGAGACTGCTGTCCTGGCAAGATAAGTTATCCCAAGCCGGTATCCTAAGCGTAACTTTCCTCGGGCTGAAATCTGCATCCCTCTGTGGTCCCGGGAGCACTGTTGAAATGAGCCGGGGCCCAGAAGTGCCCCCATAACCACAGTGGTGTCCCTTTTGAAGGGAGTGCATTGCTGGTGTTGTCAGCCGTGTCTCTCCGGAAGGAGGCAGGTGTGCAAGGGCTATGAAGAGAGGTTGGGGTGGAGAGGTCTGGGTGTGCACGTAGTGATGGGTGGTGGCTGCTCCTCCTTTGTTGCTTTTTGTGTCTCTTGCAGCCTGGCGGCATGACTTGAGTTGACCTACCCGCATCCTGGCCTTGTCCTGCCCGTCATGTCCGAAGGGCAGGGCAGGGCAGGGCAGGGAGACGTGGCTCTGCTCTACTGGAAAGATAAGTTCAACCAACCGGTACCATCCCAGTTTTCCGCAGGCCTGAAATCTCCTTCCCTGTATGGTGAAAGGAGCTGTTGTGGCCTGAGCTACGGCCTACGTTAGCTTCTGAAACAACGGTCCTGTTGATATTATCGCGCATCAATATCTGGTGCTGGCCCCTGCTTTCTCGGCAGAAGAGGTGAGGTTTCCCGGATGACTTTCAAACTTGCGGCAGCAGCCACGGCTGTCATGCAAGTGATGGGGTGAGCAAGATGTGAGAGGTGAGTTGGGGACGAGAAGAACGGTACTGCCCGGAGTTGATAGCACACGGCTGCTCCTCCTTTCTTGCATTGTGTTTGCGTTGCAGGCTGGTGTTTGGCCTGGAGTCGACCTGTCCCTGTCATGCGCCTGTCATCCCCACGCTGCATGAAGGAAACGGTGAGCTGAGACTGCTGTCCTGGCAAGATAAGTTATCCCAAGCCGGTATCCTAAGCGTAACTTTCCTCGGGCTGAAATCTGCATCCCTCTGTGGTCCCGGGGGAATTGTTCAAATGAGCCGGGGCCCAGAAGTGCCCCCATAACCACAGTGGTGTCCCTTTTCCAGGGAGTGCATTGCTGGTGTTGTCAGCCGTGTCTCTCCGGAAGGAGGCAGGTGTGCAAGGGCTATGAAGAGAGGTTGGGGTGGAGAGGTCTGGGTGTGCACGTAGTGATGGGTGGTGGCTGCTCCTCCTTTGTTGCTTTTTGTGTCTCTTGCAGCTTGGCGGCATGACTTGAGATGACCTACCCGCGTCCTGGCCTTGTCCTGCCCGTCATGTCTGAAGGGCAGGGCAGGGCAGGGCAGGGCAGGGAGACGTGGCTCTGCTCTACTGGAAAGATAAGTTCAACCAACCGGTACCATCCCAGTTTTCCGCAGGCCTGAAATCTCCTTCCCTGTATGGTAAAAGGAGCTGTTGTGGCCTGAGCTACGGCCTACGTTAGCTTCTGAAACAACGGTCCTGTTGATATTATCGCACATCAATATCTGGTGCTGGCCCCTGCTTTCTCGGCAGAAGAGGTGAAGTTTCCCGGATGACTTTCAAACTTGCGGCAGCAGCCACGGCTGTCATGCAAGTGATGGGGTGAGCAAGATGTGAGAGGTGAGTTGGGGACGAGAAGAACGGTACTGCCTGGAGTTGATAGCACTCGGCTGCTCCTCCTTTCTTGCATTGTGTTTGCGTTGCAGGCTGGTGTTTGGCCTGGAGTCAACCTGTCCCTGTCATGCGCCTGCTATCCCCACGCTGCATGAAGGAAACGGTGAGCTGAGACTGCTGTCCTGGCAAGATAAGTTATCCCAAGCCGGTATCCTAAGCGTAACTTTCCTCGGGCTGAAATCTGCATCCCTCTGTGGTCCCGGGGGAATTGTTCAAATGAGCCGGGGCCCAGAAGTGCCCCCATAACCACAGTGGTGTCCCTTTTGCAGGGAGTGCATTGCTGGTGTTGTCAGCCGTGTCTCTCCGGAAGGAGGCAGGTGTGCAAGGGCTATGAAGAGAGGTTGGGGTGGAGAGGTCTGGGTGTGCACGTAGTGATGGGTGGTGGCTGCTCCTCCTTTGTTGCTTTTTGTGTCTCTTGCAGCCTGGCGGCATGACTTGAGATGACCTACCCGCGTCCTGGCCTTGTCCTGCCCGTCATGTCTGAAGGGCAGGGCAGGGCAGGGCAGGGAGACGTGGCTCTGCTCTACTGGAAAGATAAGTTCAACCAACCGGTACAATCCCAGTTTTCCGCAGGCCTGAAATCTCCTTCCCTGTATGGTGAAAGGAGCTGTTGTGGCCTGAGCTACGGCCTACGTTAGCTTCTGAAACAACGGTCCTGTTGATATTATCGCGCATCAATATCTGGTGCTGGCCCCTGCTTTCTCGGCAGAAGAGGTGAGGTTTCCCGGATGACTTTCAAACTTGCGGCAGCAGCCACGGCTGTCATGCAAGTGATGGGGTGAGCAAGATGTGAGAGGTGAGTTGGGGACGAGAAGAACGGTACTGCCTGGAGTTGATAGCACACGGCTGCTCCTCCTTTCTTGCATTGTGTTTGCGTTGCAGGCTGGTGTTTGGCCTGGAGTCGACCTGTCCCTGTCATGCGCCTGTCATCCCCACGCTGCATGAAGGAAACGGTGAGCTGAGACTGCTGTCCTGGCAAGATAAGTTATCCCAAGCCGGTATCCTAAGCGTAACTTTCCTCGGGCTGAAATCTGCATCCCTCTGTGGTCCCGGGGGAATTGTTCAAATGAGCCGGGGCCCAGAAGTGCCCCCATAACCACAGTGGTGTCCCTTTTGCAGGGAGTGCATTGCTGGTGTTGTCAGCCGTGTCTCTCCGGAAGGAGGCAGGTGTGCAAGGGCTATGAAGAGAGGTTGGGGTGGAGAGGTCTGGGTGTGCACGTAGTGATGGGTGGTGGCTGCTCCTCCTTTGTTGCTTTTTGTGTCTCTTGCAGCTTGGCGGCATGACTTGAGATGACCTACCCGCGTCCTGGCCTTGTCCTGCCCGTCATGTCTGAAGGGCAGGGCAGGGCAGGGCAGGGCAGGGAGACGTGGCTCTGCTCTACTGGAAAGATAAGTTCAACCAACCGGTACCATCCCAGTTTTCCGCAGGCCTGAAATCTCCTTCCCTGTATGGTGAAAGGAGCTGTTGTGGCCTGAGCTACGGCCTACGTTAGCTTCTGAAACAACGGTCCTGTTGATATTATCGCACATCAATATCTGGTGCTGGCCCCTGCTTTCTCGGCAGAAGAGGTGAGGTTTCCCGGATGACTTTCAAACTTGCGGCAGCAGCCACGGCTGTCATGCAAGTGATGGGGTGAGCAAGATGTGAGAGGTGAGTTGGGGACGAGAAGAACGGTACTGCCTGGAGTTGATAGCACTCGGCTGCTCCTCCTTTCTTGCATTGTGTTTGCGTTGCAGGCTGGTGTTTGGCCTGGAGTCAACCTGTCCCTGTCATGCGCCTGCTATCCCCACGCTGCATGAAGGAAACGGTGAGCTGAGATTGCTGTCCTGGCAAGATAAGTTATCCCAAGCCGGTATCCTAAGCGTAACTTTCCTCGGGCTGAAATCTGCATCCCTCTGTGGTCCCGGGAGCACTGTTGAAATGAGCCGGGGCCCAGAAGTGCCCCCATAACCACAGTGGTGTCCCTTTTGCAGGGAGTGCATTGCTGGTGTTGTCAGCCGTGTCTCTCCGGAAGGAGGCAGGTGTGCAAGGGCTATGAAGAGAGGTTGGGGTGGAGAGGTCTGGACGTGCACGTAGTGATGGGTGGTGGCTGCTCCTCCTTTGTTGCTTTTTGTGTCTCTTGCAGCCTGGCGGCATGACTTGAGATGACCTACCCGCGTCCTGGCCTTGTCCTGCCCGTCATGTCTGAAGGGCAGGGCAGGGCAGGGCAGGGAGACGTGGCTCTGCTCTACTGGAAAGATAAGTTCAACCAACCGGTACCATCCCAGTTTTCCGCAGGCCTGAAATCTCCTTCCCAGTATGGTGAAAGGAGCTGTTGTGGCCTGAGCTACGGCCTACGTTAGCTTCTGAAACAACAGTCCTGTTGATATTATCGCGCATCAATATCTGGTGCTGGCCCCTGCTTTCTCGGCAGAAGAGGTGAGGTTTCCCGGATGACTTTCAAACTTGCGGCAGCAGCCACGGCTGTCATGCAAGTGATGGGGTGAGCAAGATGTGAGAGGTGAGTTGGGGACGAGAAGAACGGTACTGCCCGGAGTTGATAGCACACGGCTGCTCCTCCTTTCTTGCATTGTGTTTGCGTTGCAGGCTGGTGTTTGGCCTGGAGTCGACCTGTCCCTGTCATGCGCCTGTCATCCCCACGCTGCATGAAGGAAACGGTGAGCTGAGACTGCTGTCCTGGCAAGATAAGTTATCCCAAGCCGGTATCCTAAGCGTAACTTTCCTCGGGCTGAAATCTGCATCCCTCTGTGGTCCCGGGAGCACCTTTGAAATGAGCCGGGGCCCAGAAGTGCCCCCATAACCACAGTGGTGTCCCTTTTGCAGGGAGTGCATTGCTGGTGTTGTCAGCCGTGTCTCTCCGGAAGGAGGCAGGTGTGCAAGGGCTATGAAGAGAGGTTGGGGTGGAGAGGTCTGGGTGTGCACGTAGTGATGGGTGGTGGCTGCTCCTCCTTTGTTGCTTTTTGTGTCTCTTGCAGCCTGGCGGCATGACTTGAGATGACCTACCCGCGTCCTGGCCTTGTCCTGCCCGTCATGTCTGAAGGGCAGGGCAGGGCAGGGCAGGGAGACGTGGCTCTGCTCTACTGGAAAGATAAGTTCAACCAACCGGTACCATCCCAGTTTTCCGCAGGCCTGAAATCTCCTTCCCTGTATGGTGAAAGGAGCTGTTGTGGCCTGAGCTACGGCCTACGTTAGCTTCTGAAACAACGGTCCTGTTGATATTATCGCGCATCAATATCTGGTGCTGGCCCCTGCTTTCTCGGCAGAAGAGGTGAGGTTTCCCGGATGACTTTCAAACTTGCGGCAGCAGCCACGGCTGTCATGCAAGTGATGGGGTGAGCAAGATGTGAGAGGTGAGTTGGGGACGAGAAGAACGGTACTGCCCGGAGTTGATAGCACACGGCTGCTCCTCCTTTCTTGCATTGTGTTTGCGTTGCAGGCTGGTGTTTGGCCTGGAGTCGACCTGTCCCTGTCATGCGCCTGTCATCCCCACGCTGCATGAAGGAAACGGTGAGCTGACACTGCTGTCCTGGCAAGATAAGTTATCCCAAGCCGGTATCCTAAGCGTAACTTTCCTCGGGCTGAAATCTGCATCCCTCTGTGGTCTCGGGAGCACTGTTGAAATGAGCCGGGGCCCAAAAGTGCCCCCATAACCACAGTGGTGTCCCTTTTGCAGGGAGTGTATTGCTGGTGTTGTCAGCCGTGTCTCTCCGGAAGGAGGCAGGTGTGCAAGGGCTATGAAGAGAGGTTGGGGTGGAGAGGTCTGGGTGTGCACGTAGTGATGGGTGGTGGCTGCTCCTCCTTTGTTGCTTTTTGTGTCTCTTGCAGCCTGGCGGCATGACTTGAGTTGACCTACCCGCATCCTGGCCTTGTCCTGCCCGTCATGTCCGAAGGGCAGGGCAGGGCAGGGCAGGGAGACGTGGCTCTGCTCTACTGGAAAGATAAGTTCAACCAACCGGTACCATCCCAGTTTTCCGCAGGCCTGAAATCTCCTTCCCTGTATGGTGAAAGGAGCTGTTGTGGCCTGAGCTACGGCCTACGTTAGCTTCTGAAACAACGGTCCTGTTGATATTATCGCGCATCAATATCTGGTGCTGGCCCCTGCTTTCTCGGCAGAAGAGGTGAGGTTTCCCGGATGACTTTCAAAATTGCGGCAGCAGCCACGGCTGTCATGCAAGTGATGGGGTGAGCAAGATGTGAGAGGTGAGTTGGGGACGAGAAGAACGGTACTGCCTGGAGTTGATAGCACACGGCTGCTCCTCCTTTCTTGCATTGTGTTTGCGTTGCAGGCTGGTGTTTGGCCTGGAGTCAACCTGTCCCTGTCATGCGCCTGCTATCCCCACGCTGCATGAAGGAAACGGTGAGCTGAGACTGCTGTCCTGGCAAGATAAGTTATCCCAAGCCGGTATCCTAAGCGTAACTTTCCTCGGGCTGAAATCTGCATCCCTCTGTGGTCCCGGGAGCACTGTTGAAATGAGCCGGGGCCCAGAAGTGCCCCCATAACCACAGTGGTGTCCCTTTTCCAGGGAGTGCATTGCTGGTGTTGTCAGCCGTGTCTCTCCGGAAGGAGGCAGGTGTGCAAGGGCTATGAAGAGAGGTTGGGGTGGAGAGGTCTGGGTGTGCACGTAGTGATGGGTGGTGGCTGCTCCTCCTTTGTTGCTTTTTGTGTCTCTTGCAGCCTGGCGGCATGACTTGAGATGACCTACCCGCGTCCTGGCCTTGTCCTGCCCGTCATGTCTGAAGGGCAGGGCAGGGCAGGGCAGGGCAGGGCAGGGAGACGTGGCTCTGCTCTACTGGAAAGATAAGTTCAACCAACCGGTACCATCCCAGTTTTCCGCAGGCCTGAAATCTCCTTCCCTGTATGGTGAAAGGAGCTGTTGTGGCCTGAGCTACGGCCTACGTTAGCTTCTGAAACAACGGTCCTGTTGATATTATCGCGCATCAATATCTGGTGCTGGCCCCTGCTTTCTCGGCAGAAGAGGTGAGGTTTCCCGGATGACTTTCAAACTTGCGGCAGCAGCCACGGCTGTCATGCAAGTGATGGGGTGAGCAAGATGTGAGAGGTGAGTTGGGGACGAGAAGAACGGTACTGCCCGGAGTTGATAGCACACGGCTGCTCCTCCTTTCTTGCATTGTGTTTGCGTTGCAGGCTGGTGTTTTGCCTGGAGTCGACCTGTCCCTGTCATGCGCCTGTCATCCCCACGCTGCATGAAGGAAACGGTGAGCTGACACTGCTGTCCTGGCAAGATAAGTTATCCCAAGCCGGTATCCTAAGCGTAACTTTCCTCGGGCTGAAATCTGCATCCCTCTGTGGTCCCGGGAGCACTGTTGAAATGAGCCGGGGCCCAGAAGTGCCCCCATAACCACAGTGGTGTCCCTTTTGCAGGGAGTGCATTGCTGGTGTTGTCAGCCGTGTCTCTCCGGAAGGAGGCAGGTGTGCAAGGGCTATGAAGAGAGGTTGGGGTGGAGAGGTCTGGGTGTGCACGTAGTGATGGGTGGTGGCTGCTCCTCCTTTGTTGCTTTTTGTGTCTCTTGCAGCCTGGCGGCATGACTTGAGATGACCTACCCGCGTCCTGGCCTTGTCCTGCCCGTCATGTCTGAAGGGCAGGGCAGGGCAGGGCAGGGCAGGGAGACGTGGCTCTGCTCTACTGGAAAGATAAGTTCAACCAACCGGTACCATCCCAGTTTTCCGCAGGCCTGAAATCTCCTTCCCTGTATGGTGAAAGGAGCTGTTGTGGCCTGAGCTACGGCCTACGTTAGCTTCTGAAACAACGGTCCTGTTGATATTATCGCGCATCAATATCTGGTGCTGGCCCCTGCTTTCTCGGCAGAAGAGGTGAGGTTTCCCGGATGACTTTCAAACTTGCGGCAGCAGCCACGGCTGTCATGCAAGTGATGGGGTGAGCAAGATGTGAGAGGTGAGTTGGGGACGAGAAGAACGGTACTGCCCGGAGTTGATAGCACACGGCTGCTCCTCCTTTCTTGCATTGTGTTTGCGTTGCAGGCTGGTGTTTGGCCTGGAGTCGACCTGTCCCTGTCATGCGCCTGTCATCCCCACGCTGCATGAAGGAAACGGTGAGCTGACACTGCTGTCCTGACAAGATAAGTTATCCCAAGCCGGTATCCTAAGCGTAACTTTCCTCGGGCTGAAATCTGCATCCCTCTGTGGTCCCGGGAGCACTGTTGAAATGAGCCGGGGCCCAGAAGTGCCCCCATAACCACAGTGGTGTCCCTTTTGCAGGGAGTGCATTGCTGGTGTTGTCAGCCGTGTCTCTCCGGAAGGAGGCAGGTGTGCAAGGGCTATGAAGAGAGGTTGGGGTGGAGAGGTCTGGGTGTGCACGTAGTGATGGGTGGTGGCTGCTCCTCCTTTGTTGCTTTTTGTGTCTCTTGCAGCCTGGCGGCATGACTTGAGATGACCTACCCGCGTCCTGGCCTTGTCCTGCCCGTCATGTCTGAAGGGCAGGGCAGGGCAGGGCAGGGAGACGTGGCTCTGCTCTACTGGAAAGATA
The DNA here is from genome assembly GCF_054131305.1 of Coturnix japonica. Taxonomy (NCBI): domain Eukaryota; kingdom Metazoa; phylum Chordata; class Aves; order Galliformes; family Phasianidae; genus Coturnix; species Coturnix japonica. Next base: position 6,328,322 of record NC_140664.1, on the reverse strand, counting down.
AGTTCAACCAACCGGTACCATCCCAGTTTTCCGCAGGCCTGAAATCTCCTTCCCTGTATGGTGAAAGGAGCTGTTGTGGCCTGAGCTACGGCCTACGTTAGCTTCTGAAACAACGGTCCTGTTGATATTATCGCGCATCAATATCAGGTGCTGGCCCCTGCTTTCTCGGCAGAAGAGGTGAGGTTTCCCGGATGACTTTCAAACTTGCGGCAGCAGCCACGGCTGTCATGCAAGTGATGGGGTGAGCAAGATGTGAGAGGTGAGTTGGGGACGAGAAGAACGGTACTGCCCGGAGTTGATAGCACACGGCTGCTCCTCCTTTCTTGCATTGTGTTTGCGTTGCAGGCTGGTGTTTGGCCTGGAGTCGACCTGTCCCTGTCATGCGCCTGTCATCCCCACGCTGCATGAAGGAAACGGTGAGCTGAGACTGCTGTCCTGGCAAGATAAGTTATCCCAAGCCGGTATCCTAAGCGTAACTTTCCTCGGGCTGAAATCTGCATCCCTCTGTGGTCCCGGGAGCACTGTTGAAATGAGCCGGGGCCCAGAAGTGCCCCCATAACCACAGTGGTGTCCCTTTTGCAGGGAGTGCATTGCTGGTGTTGTCAGCCGTGTCTCTCCGGAAGGAGGCAGGTGTGCAAGGGCTATGAAGAGAGGTTGGGGTGGAGAGGTCTGGGTGTGCACGTAGTGATGGGTGGTGGCTGCTCCTCCTTTGTTGCTTTTTGTTTCTCTTGCAGCCTGGCGGCATGACTTGAGATGACCTACCCGCGTCCTGGCCTTGTCCTGCCCGTCATGTCTGAAGGGCAGGGCAGGGCAGGGCAGGGAGACGTGGCTCTGCTCTACTGGAAAGATAAGTTCAACCAACCGGTACCATCCCAGTTTTCCGCAGGCCTGAAATCTCCTTCCCTGTATGGTGAAAGGAGCTGTTGTGGCCTGAGCTACGGCCTACGTTAGCTACTGAAACAACGGTCCTGTTGATATTATCGCGCATCAATATCTGGTGCTGGCCCCTGCTTTCTCGGCAGAAGAGGTGAGGTTTCCCGGATGACTTTCAAACTTGCGGCAGCAGCCACGGCTGTCATGCAAGTGATGGGGTGAGCAAGATGTGAGAGGTGAGTTGGGGACGAGAAGAACGGTACTGCCCGGAGTTGATAGCACACGGCTGCTCCTCCTTTCTTGCATTGTGTTTGCGTTGCAGGCTGGTGTTTGGCCTGGAGTCGACCTGTCCCTGTCATGTGCCTGTCATCCCCACGCTGCATGAAGGAAACGGTGAGCTGACACTGCTGTCCTGGCAAGATAAGTTATCCCAAGCCGGTATCCTAAGCGTAACTTTCCTCGGGCTGAAATCTGCATCCCTCTGTGGTCCCGGGAGCACTGTTGAAATGAGCCGGGGCCCAGAAGTGCCCCCATAACCACAGTGGTGTCCCTTTTGCAGGGAGTGCATTGCTGGTGTTGTCAGCCGTGTCTCTCCGGAAGGAGGCAGGTGTGCAAGGGCTATGAAGAGAGGTTGGGGTGGAGAGGTCTGGGTGTGCACGTAGTGATGGGTGGTGGCTGCTCCTCCTTTGTTGCTTTTTGTGTCTCTTGCAGCCTGGCGGCATGACTTGAGATGACCTACCCGCGTCCTGGCCTTGTCCTGCCCGTCATGTCTGAAGGGCAGGGCAGGGCAGGGCAGGGAGACGTGGCTCTGCTCTACTGGAAAGATAAGTTCAACCAACCGGTACCATCCCAGTTTTCCGCAGGCCTGAAATCTCCTTCCCTGTATGGTGAAAGGAGCTGTTGTGGCCTGAGCTACGGCCTACGTTAGCTTCTGAAACAACGGTCCTGTTGATATTATCGCGCATCAATATCAGGTGCTGGCCCCTGCTTTCTCGGCAGAAGAGGTGAGGTTTCCCGGATGACTTTCAAACTTGCGGCAGCAGCCACGGCTGTCATGCAAGTGATGGGGTGAGCAAGATGTGAGAGGTGAGTTGGGGACAAGAAGAACGGTACTGCCCGGAGTTGATAGCACACGGCTGCTCCTCCTTTCTTGCATTGTGTTTGCGTTGCAGGCTGGTGTTTGGCCTGGAGTCGACCTGTCCCTGTCATGCGCCTGTCATCCCCACGCTGCATGAAGGAAACGGTGAGCTGAGACTGCTGTCCTGGCAAGATAAGTTATCCCAAGCCGGTATCCTAAGCGTAACTTTCCTCGGGCTGAAATCTGCATCCCTCTGTGGTCCCGGGAGCACTGTTGAAATGAGCCGGGGCCCAGAAGTGCCCCCATAACCACAGTGGTGTCCCTTTTGCAGGGAGTGCATTGCTGGTGTTGTCAGCCGTGTCTCTCCGGAAGGAGGCAGGTGTGCAAGGGCTATGAAGAGAGGTTGGGGTGGAGAGGTCTGGGTGTGCACGTAGTGATGGGTGGTGGCTGCTCCTCCTTTGTTGCTTTTTGTTTCTCTTGCAGCCTGGCGGCATGACTTGAGATGACCTACCCGCGTCCTGGCCTTGTCCTGCCCGTCATGTCTGAAGGGCAGGGCAGGGCAGGGCAGGGAGACGTGGCTCTGCTCTACTGGAAAGATAAGTTCAACCAACCGGTACCATCCCAGTTTTCCGCAGGCCTGAAATCTCCTTCCCTGTATGGTGAAAGGAGCTGTTGTGGCCTGAGCTACGGCCTACGTTAGCTACTGAAACAACGGTCCTGTTGATATTATCGCGCATCAATATCTGGTGCTGGCCCCTGCTTTCTCGGCAGAAGAGGTGAGGTTTCCCGGATGACTTTCAAACTTGCGGCAGCAGCCACGGCTGTCATGCAAGTGATGGGGTGAGCAAGATGTGAGAGGTGAGTTGGGGACGAGAAGAACGGTACTGCCCGGAGTTGATAGCACACGGCTGCTCCTCCTTTCTTGCATTGTGTTTGCGTTGCAGGCTGGTGTTTGGCCTGGAGTCGACCTGTCCCTGTCATGTGCCTGTCATCCCCACGCTGCATGAAGGAAACGGTGAGCTGACACTGCTGTCCTGGCAAGATAATTTATCCCAAGCCGGTATCCTAAGCGTAACTTTCCTCGGGCTTAAATCTGCATCCCTCTGTGGTCCCGGGAGCACTGTTGAAATGAGCCGGGGCCCAGAAGTGCCCCCATAACCACAGTCGTGTCCCTTTTGCAGGGAGTGCATTGCTGGTGTTGTCAGCCGTGTCTCTCCAGAAGGAGGCAGGTGTGCAAGGGCTATGAAGAGAGGTTGGGGTGGAGAGGTCTGGGTGTGCACGTAGTGATGGGTGGTGGCTGCTCCTCCTTTGTTGCTTTTTGTGTCTCTTGCAGCCTGGCGGCATGACTTGAGATGACCTACCCGCGTCCTGGCCTTGTCCTGCCCATCATGTCTGAAGGGCAGGGCAGGGCAGGGCAGGGAGACGTGGCTCTGCTCTACTGGAAAGATAAGTTCAACCAACCGGTACCATCCCAGTTTTCCGCAGGCCTGAAATCTCCTTCCCTGTATGGTGAAAGGAGCTGTTGTGGCCTGAGCTACGGCCTACGTTAGCTTCTGAAACAACGGTCCTGTTGATATTATCGCGCATCAATATCTGGTGCTGGCCCCTGCTTTCTCGGCAGAAGAGGTGAGGTTTCCCGGATGACTTTCAAACTTGCGGCAGCAGCCACGGCTGTCATGCAAGTGATGGGGTGAGCAAGATGTGAGAGGTGAGTTGGGGACGAGAAGAACGGTACTGCCCGGAGTTGATAGCACACAGCTGCTCCTCCTTTCTTGCATTGTGTTTGCGTTGCAGGCTGGTGTTTGGCCTGAAGTCGACCTGTCCCTTTCATGCGCCTGTCATCCCCACGCTGCATGAAGGAAACGGTGAGCTGACACTGCTGTCCTGGCAAGATAAGTTATCCCAAGCCGGTATCCTAAGCGTAACTTTCCTCGGGCTGAAATCTGCATCCCTCTGTGGTCCCGGGAGCACTGCTGAAATGAGCCAGGGCCCAGAAGTGCCCCCATAACCACAGTGGTGTCCCTTTTGCAGGGAGTGCATTGCTGGTGTTGTCAGCCGTGTCTCTCCGGAAGGAGGCAGGTGTGCAAGGGCTATGAAGAGAGGTTGGGGTGGAGAGGTCTGGGTGTGCACGTAGTGATGGGTGGTGGCTGCTCCTCCTTTGTTGCTTTTTGTGTCTCTTGCAGCCTGGCGGCATGACTTGAGTTGACCTACCCGCATCCTGGCCTTGTCCTGCCCGTCATGTCTGAAGGGCAGGGCAGGGCAGGGCAGGGAGACGTGGCTCTGCTCTACTGGAAAGATAAGTTCAACCAACCGGTACCATCCCAGTTTTCCGCAGGCCTGAAATCTCCTTCCCTGTATGGTGAAAGGAGCTGTTGTGGCCTGAGCTACGGCCTACGTTAGCTTCTGAAACAACGGTCCTGTTGATATTATCGCGCATCAATATCTGGTGCTGGCCCCTGCTTTCTCGGCAGAAGAGGTGAGGTTTCCCGGATGACTTTCAAACTTGCGGCAGCAGCCACGGCTGTCATGCAAGTGATGGGGTGAGCAAGATGTGAGAGGTGAGTTGGGGACGAGAAGAACGGTACTGCCCGGAGTTGATAGCACACGGCTGCTCCTCCTTTCTTGCATTGTGTTTGCATTGCAGGCTGGTGTTTGGCCTGGAGTCGACCTGTCCCTGTCATGCGCCTGTCATCCCCACGCTGCATGAAGGAAACGGTGAGCTGACACTGCTGTCCTGGCAAGATAAGTTATCCCAAGCCGGTATCCTAAGCGTAACTTTCCTCGGGCTGAAATCTGCATCCCTCTGTGGTCCCGGGAGCACTGTTGAAATGAGCCGGGGCCCAGAAGTGCCCCCATAACCACAGTGGTGTCCCTTTTCCAGGGAGTGCATTGCTGGTGTTGTCAGCCGTGTCTCTCCGGAAGGAGGCAGGTGTGCAAGGGCTATGAAGAGAGGTTGGGGTGGAGAGGTCTGGGTGTGCACGTAGTGATGGGTGGTGGCTGCTCGTCCTTTGTTGCTTTTTGTGTCTCTTGCAGCCTGGCGGCATGACTTGAGATGACCTACCCGCGTCCTGGCCTTGTCCTGCCCGTCATATCTGAAGGGCAGGGCAGGGCAGGGCAGGGCAGGGCAGGGAGACGTGGCTGTGCTCTACTGGAAAGATAAGTTCAACCAACCGGTACCATCCCAGTTTTCCGCAGGCCTGAAATCTCCTTCCCTGTATGGTGAAAGGAGCTGTTGTGGCCTGAGCTACGGCCTACGTTAGCTTCTGAAACAACGGTCCTGTTGATATTATCGCGCATCAATATCTGGTGCTGGCCCCTGCTTTCTCGGCAGAAGAGGTGAGGTTTCCCGGATGACTTTCAAACTTGCGGCAGCAGCCACGGCTGTCATGCAAGTGATGGGGTGAGCAAGATGTGAGAGGTGAGTTGGGGACGAGAAGAACGGTACTGCCCGGAGTTGATAGCACACGGCTGCTCCTCCTTTCTTGCATTGTGTTTGCGTTGCAGGCTGGTGTTTGGCCTGGAGTCGACCTGTCCCTGTCATGCGCCTGTCATCCCCACGCTGCATGAAGGAAACGGTGAGCTGAGACTGCTGTCCTGGCAAGATAAGTTATCCCAAGCCGGTATCCTAAGCGTAACTTTCCTCGGGCTGAAATCTGCATCCCTCTGTGGTCCCGGGAGCACTGTTGAAATGAGCCGGGGCCCAGAAGTGCCCCCATAACCACAGTGGTGTCCCTTTTGCAGGGAGTGCATTGCTGGTGTTGTCAGCCGTGTCTCTCCGGAAGGAGGCAGGTGTGCAAGGGCTATGAAGAGAGGTTGGGGTGGAGAGGTCTGGGTGTGCACGTAGTGATGGGTGGTGGCTGCTCCTCCTTTGTTGCTTTTTGTTTCTCTTGCAGCCTGGCGGCATGACTTGAGATGACCTACCCGCGTCCTGGCCTTGTCCTGCCCGTCATGTCTGAAGGGCAGGGCAGGGCAGGGCAGGGAGACGTGGCTCTGCTCTACTGGAAAGATAAGTTCAACCAACCGGTACCATCCCAGTTTTCCGCAGGCCTGAAATCTCCTTCCCTGTATGGTGAAAGGAGCTGTTGTGGCCTGAGCTACGGCCTACGTTAGCTACTGAAACAACGGTCCTGTTGATATTATCGCGCATCAATATCTGGTGCTGGCCCCTGCTTTCTCGGCAGAAGAGGTGAGGTTTCCCGGATGACTTTCAAACTTGCGGCAGCAGCCACGGCTGTCATGCAAGTGATGGGGTGAGCAAGATGTGAGAGGTGAGTTGGGGACGAGAAGAACGGTACTGCCCGGAGTTGATAGCACACGGCTGCTCCTCCTTTCTTGCATTGTGTTTGCATTGCAGGCTGGTGTTTGGCCTGGAGTCGACCTGTCCCTGTCATGTGCCTGTCATCCCCACGCTGCATGAAGGAAACGGTGAGCTGACACTGCTGTCCTGGCAAGATAATTTATCCCAAGCCGGTATCCTAAGCGTAACTTTCCTCGGGCTGAAATCTGCATCCCTCTGTGGTCCCGGGAGCACTGTTGAAATGAGCCGGGGCCCAGAAGTGCCCCCATAACCACAGTCGTGTCCCTTTTGCAGGGAGTGCATTGCTGGTGTTGTCAGCCGTGTCTCTCCGGAAGGAGGCAGGTGTGCAAGGGCTATGAAGAGAGGTTGGGGTGGAGAGGTCTGGGTGTGCACGTAGTGATGGGTGGTGGCTGCTCCTCCTTTCTTGCTTTTTGTGTCTCTTGCAGCCTGGCGGCATGACTTGAGATGACCTACCCGCGTCCTGGCCTTGTCCTGCCCATCATGTCTGAAGGGCAGGGCAGGGCAGGGCAGGGAGACGTGGCTCTGCTCTACTGGAAAGATAAGTTCAACCAACCGGTACCATCCCAGTTTTCCGCAGGCCTGAAATCTCCTTCCCTGTATGGTGAAAGGAGCTGTTGTGGCCTGAGCTACGGCCTACGTTAGCTTCTGAAACAACGGTCCTGTTGATATTATCGCGCATCAATATCTGGTGCTGGCCCCTGCTTTCTCGGCAGAAGAGGTGAGGTTTCCCGGATGACTTTCAAACTTGCGGCAGCAGCCACGGCTGTCATGCAAGTGATGGGGTGAGCAAGATGTGAGAGGTGAGTTGGGGACGAGAAGAACGGTACTGCCCGGAGTTGATAGCACACAGCTGCTCCTCCTTTCTTGCATTGTGTTTGCGTTGCAGGCTGGTGTTTGGCCTGAAGTCGACCTGTCCCTTTCATGCGCCTGTCATCCCCACGCTGCATGAAGGAAACGGTGAGCTGACACTGCTGTCCTGGCAAGATAAGTTATCCCAAGCCGGTATCCTAAGCGTAACTTTCCTCGGGCTGAAATCTGCATCCCTCTGTGGTCCCGGGAGCACTGCTGAAATGAGCCAGGGCCCAGAAGTGCCCCCATAACCACAGTGGTGTCCCTTTTGCAGGGAGTGCATTGCTGGTGTTGTCAGCCGTGTCTCTCCGGAAGGAGGCAGGTGTGCAAGGGCTATGAAGAGAGGTTGGGGTGGAGAGGTCTGGGTGTGCACGTAGTGATGGGTGGTGGCTGCTCCTCCTTTGTTGCTTTTTGTGTCTCTTGCAGCCTGGCGGCATGACTTGAGTTGACCTACCCGCATCCTGGCCTTGTCCTGCCCGTCATGTCTGAAGGGCAGGGCAGGGCAGGGCAGGGAGACGTGGCTCTGCTCTACTGGAAAGATAAGTTCAACCAACCGGTACCATCCCAGTTTTCCGCAGGCCTGAAATCTCCTTCCCTGTATGGTGAAAGGAGCTGTTGTGGCCTGAGCTACGGCCTACGTTAGCTTCTGAAACAACGGTCCTGTTGATATTATCGCGCATCAATATCTGGTGCTGGCCCCTGCTTTCTCGGCAGAAGAGGTGAGGTTTCCCGGATGACTTTCAAACTTGCGGCAGCAGCCACGGCTGTCATGCAAGTGATGGGGTGAGCAAGATGTGAGAGGTGAGTTGGGGACGAGAAGAACGGTACTGCCCGGAGTTGATAGCACACGGCTGCTCCTCCTTTCTTGCATTGTGTTTGCATTGCAGGCTGGTGTTTGGCCTGGAGTCGACCTGTCCCTGTCATGCGCCTGTCATCCCCACGCTGCATGAAGGAAACGGTGAGCTGACACTGCTGTCCTGGCAAGATAAGTTATCCCAAGCCGGTATCCTAAGCGTAACTTTCCTCGGGCTGAAATCTGCATCCCTCTGTGGTCCCGGGAGCACTGTTGAAATGAGCCGGGGCCCAGAAGTGCCCCCATAACCACAGTGGTGTCCCTTTTCCAGGGAGTGCATTGCTGGTGTTGTCAGCCGTGTCTCTCCGGAAGGAGGCAGGTGTGCAAGGGCTATGAAGAGAGGTTGGGGTGGAGAGGTCTGGGTGTGCACGTAGTGATGGGTGGTGGCTGCTCGTCCTTTGTTGCTTTTTGTGTCTCTTGCAGCCTGGCGGCATGACTTGAGATGACCTACCCGCGTCCTGGCCTTGTCCTGCCCGTCATATCTGAAGGGCAGGGCAGGGCAGGGCAGGGCAGGGCAGGGAGACGTGGCTGTGCTCTACTGGAAAGATAAGTTCAACCAACCGGTACCATCCCAGTTTTCCGCAGGCCTGAAATCTCCTTCCCTGTATGGTGAAAGGAGCTGTTGTGGCCTGAGCTACGGCCTACGTTAGCTTCTGAAACAACGGTCCTGTTGATATTATCGCGCATCAATATCTGGTGCTGGCCCCTGCTTTCTCGGCAGAAGAGGTGAGGTTTCCCGGATGACTTTCAAACTTGCGGCAGCAGCCACGGCTGTCATGCAAGTGATGGGGTGAGCAAGATGTGAGAGGTGAGTTGGGGACGAGAAGAACGGTACTGCCCGGAGTTGATAGCACACGGCTGCTCCTCCTTTCTTGCATTGTGTTTGCGTTGCAGGCTGGTGTTTGGCCTGGAGTCGACCTGTCCCTGTCATGAGCCTGTCATCCCCACGCTGCATGAAGGAAACGGTGAGCTGACACTGCTGTCCTGGCAAGATAAGTTATCCCAAGCCGGTATCCTAAGCGTAACTTTTCTCGGGCTGAAATCTGCATCCCTCTGTGGTCCCGGGAGCACTGTTGAAATGAGCCGGGGCCCAGAAGTGCCCCCATAACCACAGTGGTGTCCCTTTTGCAGGGAGTGCATTGCTGGTGTTGTCAGCCGTGTCTCTCCGGAAGGAGGCAGGTGTGCAAGGGCTATGAAGAGAGGTTGGGGTGGAGAGGTCTGGGTGTGCACGTAGTGATGGGTGGTGGCTGCTCCTCCTTTGTTGCTTTTTGTGTCTCTTGCAGCCTGGCGGCATGACTTGAGATGACCTACCCGCGTCCTGGCCTTGTCCTGCCCGTCATGTCTGAAGGGCAGGGCAGGGCAGGGCAGGGCAGGGAGACGTGGCTCTGCTCTACTGGAAAGATAAGTTCAACCAACCGGTACCATCCCAGTTTTCCGCAGGCCTGAAATCTCCTTCCCTGTATGGTGAAAGGAGCTGTTGTGGCCTGAGCTACGGCCTACGTTAGCTTCTGAAACAACGGTCCTGTTGATATTATCGCGCATCAATATCTGGTGCTGGCCCCTGCTTTCTCGGCAGAAGAGGTGAGGTTTCCCGGATGACTTTCAAACTTGCGGCAGCAGCCACGGCTGTCATGCAAGTGATGGGGTGAGCAAGATGTGAGAGGTGAGTTGGGGACGAGAAGAACGGTACTGCCCGGAGTTGATAGCACACGGCTGCTCCTCCTTTCTTGCATTGTGTTTGCGTTGCAGGCTGGTGTTTGGCCTGGAGTCGACCTGTCCCTGTCATGAGCCTGTCATCCCCACGCTGCATGAAGGAAACGGTGAGCTGAGACTGCTGTCCTGGCAAGATAAGTTATCCCAAGCCGGTATCCTAAGCGTAACTTTCCTCGGGCTGAAATCTGCATCCCTCTGTGGTCCCGGGAGCACTGTTGAAATGAGCCGGGGCCCAGAAGTGCCCCCATAACCACAGTGGTGTCCCTTTTGCAGGGAGTGCATTGCTGGTGTTGTCAGCCGTGTCTCTCCGGAAGGAGGCAGGTGTGCAAGGGCTATGAAGAGAGGTTGGGGTGGAGAGGTCTGGGTGTGCACGTAGTGATGGGTGGTGGCTGCTCCTCCTTTGTTGCTTTTTGTGTCTCTTGCAGCCTGGCGGCATGACTTGAGATGACCTACCCGCGTCCTGGCCTTGTCCTGCCCGTCATGTCTGAAGGGCAGGGCAGGGCAGGGCAGGGCAGGGAGACGTGGCTCTGCTCTACTGGAAAGATAAGTTCAACCAACCGGTACCATCCCAGTTTTCCGCAGGCCTGAAATCTCCTTCCCTGTATGGTGAAAGGAGCTGTTGTGGCCTGAGCTACGGCCTACGTTAGCTTCTGAAACAACTGTCCTGTTGATATTATCGCGCATCAATATCTGGTGCTGGCCCCTGCTTTCTCGGCAGAAGAGGTGAGGTTTCCCGGATGACTTTCAAACTTGCGGCAGCAGCCACGGCTGTCATGCAAGTGATGGGGTGAGCAAGATGTGAGAGGTGAGTTGGGGACGAGAAGAACGGTACTGCCCGGAGTTGATAGCACACGGCTGCTCCTCCTTTCTTGCATTGTGTTTGCGTTGCAGGCTGGTGTTTGGCCTGGAGTCGACCTGTCCCTGTCATGCGCCTGTCATCCCCACGCTGCATGAAGGAAACGGTGAGCTGACACTGCTGTCCTGGCAAGATAAGTTATCCCAAGCCGGTATCCTAAGCGTAACTTTCCTCGGGCTGAAATCTGCATCCCTCTGTGGTCCCGGGAGCACTGTTGAAATGAGCCGGGGCCCAGAAGTGCCCCCATAACCACAGTGGTGTCCCTTTTGCAGGGAGTGCATTGCTGGTGTTGTCAGCCGTGTCTCTCCGGAAGGAGGCAGGTGTGCAAGGGCTATGAAGAGAGGTTGGGGTGGAGAGGTCTGGGTGTGCACGTAGTGATGGGTGGTGGCTGCTCCTCCTTTGTTGCTTTTTGTGTCTCTTGCAGCCTGGCGGCATGACTTGAGATGACCTACCCGCGTCCTGGCCTTGTCCTGCCCGTCATGTCTGAAGGGCAGGGCAGGGCAGGGCAGGGAGACGTGGCTCTGCTCTACTGGAAAGATAAGTTCAACCAACCGGTACCATCCCAGTTTTCCGCAGGCCTGAAATCTCCTTCCCTGTATGGTGAAAGGAGCTGTTGTGTCCTGAGCTACGGCCTACGTTAGCTTCTGAAACAACGGTCCTGTTGATATTATCGCGCATCAATATCTGGTGCTGGCCCCTGCTTTCTCGGCAGAAGAGGTGAGGTTTCCCGGATGACTTTCAAACTTGCGGCAGCAGCCACGGCTGTCATGCAAGTGATGGGGTGAGCAAGATGTGAGAGGTGAGTTGGGGACGAGAAGAACGGTACTGCCCGGAGTTGATAGCACACGGCTGCTCCTCCTTTCTTGCATTGTGTTTGCGTTGCAGGCTGGTGTTTGGCCTGGAGTCGACCTGTCCCTGTCATGAGCCTGTCATCCCCACGCTGCATGAAGGAAACGGTGAGCTGACACTGCTGTCCTGGCAAGATAAGTTATCCCAAGCCGGTATCCTAAGCGTAACTTTTCTCGGGCTGAAATCTGCATCCCTCTGTGGTCCCGGGAGCACTGTTGAAATGAGCCGGGGCCCAGAAGTGCCCCCATAACCACAGTGGTGTCCCTTTTGCAGGGAGTGCATTGCTGGTGTTGTCAGCCGTGTCTCTCCGGAAGGAGGCAGGTGTGCAAGGGCTATGAAGAGAGGTTGGGGTGGAGAGGTCTGGGTGTGCACGTAGTGATGGGTGGTGGCTGCTCTTCCTTTGTTGCTTTTTGTGTCTCTTGCAGCTTGGCGTCATGACTTGAGATGACCTACCCGCGTCCTGGCCTTGTCCTGCCCGTCATGTCTGAAGGGCAGGGCAGGGCAGGGCAGGGCAGGGAGACGTGGCTCTGCTCTACTGGAAAGATAAGTTCAACCAACCGGTACCATCCCAGTTTTCCGCAGGCCTGAAATCTCCTTCCCTGTATGGTGAAAGGAGCTGTTGTGGCCTGAGCTACGGCCTACGTTAGCTTCTGAAACAACGGTCCTGTTGATATTATCGCGCATCAATATCTGGTGCTGGCCCCTGCTTTCTCGGCAGAAGAGGTGAGGTTTCCCGGATGACTTTCAAACTTGCGGCAGCAGCCACGGCTGTCATGCAAGTGATGGGGTGAGCAAGATGTGAGAGGTGAGTTGGGGACGAGAAGAACGGTACTGCCCGGAGTTGATAGCACACGGCTGCTCCTCCTTTCTTGCATGGTGTTTGCGTTGCAGGCTGGTGTTTGGCCTGGAGTCGACCTGTCCCTGTCATGCGCCTGCTATCCCCACGCTGCATGAAGGAAACGGTGAGCTGACACTGCTGTCCTGGCAAGATAAGTTATCCCAAGCCGGTATCCTAAGCGTAACTTTCCTCGGGCTGAAATCTGCATCCCTCTGTGGTCCCGGGAGCACCTTTGAAATGAGCCGGGGCCCAGAAGTGCCCCCATAACCACAGTCGTGTCCCTTTTGCAGGGAGTGCATTGCTGGTGTTGTCAGCCGTGTCTCTCCGGAAGGAGGCAGGTGTGCAAGGGCTATGAAGAGAGGTTGGGGTGGAGAGGTCTGGGTGTGCACGTAGTGATGGGTGGTGGCTGCTCCTCCTTTGTTGCTTTTTGTGTCTCTTGCAGCCTGGCGGCATGACTTGAGATGACCTACCCGCGTCCTGGCCTTGTCCTGCCCGTCATGTCTGAAGGGCAGGGCAGGGCAGGGCAGGGAGACGTGGCTCTGCTCTACTGGAAAGATAAGTTCAACCAACCGGTACCATCCCAGTTTTCCGCAGGCCTGAAATCTCCTTCCCTGTATGGTGAAAGGAGCTGTTGTGGCCTGAGCTACGGCCTACGTTAGCTTCTGAAACAACGGTCCTGTTGATATTATCGCGCATCAATATCTGGTGCTGGCCCCTGCTTTCTCGGCAGAAGAGGTGAGGTTTCCCGGATGACTTTCAAACTTGCGGCAGCAGCCACGGCTGTCATGCAAGTGATGGGGTGAGCAAGATGTGAGAGGTGAGTTGGGGACGAGAAGAACGGTACTGCCCGGAGTTGATAGCACACGGCTGCTCCTCCTTTCTTGCATTGTGTTTGCGTTGCAGGCTGGTGTTTGGCCTGGAGTCGACCTGTCCCTGTCATGCGCCTGCTATCCCCACGCTGCATGAAGGAAACGGTGAGCTGACACTGCTGTCCTGGCAAGATAAGTTATCCCAAGCCGGTATCCTAAGCGTAACTTTCCTCGGGCTGAAATCTGCATCCCTCTGTGGTCCCGGGAGCACTGTTGAAATGAGCCGGGGCCCAGAAGTGCCCCCATAACCACAGTGGTGTCCCTTTTGCAGGGAGTGCATTGCTGGTGTTGTCAGCCGTGTCTCTCCGGAAGGAGGCAGGTGTGCAAGGGCTATGAAGAGAGGTTGGGGTGGAGAGGTCTGGGTGTGCACGTAATGATGGGTGGTGGCTGCTCCTCCTTTGTTGCTTTTTGTGTCTCTTGCAGCCTGGCGGCATGACTTGAGATGACCTACCCGCGTCCTGGCCTTGTCCTGCCCGTCATGTCTGAAGGGCAGGGCAGGGCAGGGCAGGGAGACGTGGCTGTGCTCTACTGGAAAGATAAGTTCAACCAACCGGTACCATCCCAGTTTTCCGCAGACCTGAAATCTCCTTCCCTGTATGGTGAAAGGAGCTGTTGTGGCCTGAGCTACGGCCTACGTTAGCTTCTGAAACAACGGTCCTGTTGATATTATCGCGCATCAATATCTGGTGCTGGCCCCTGCTTTCTCGGCAGAAGAGGTGAGGTTTCCCGGATGACTTTCAAACTTGCGGCAGCAGCCACGGCTGTCATGCAAGTGATGGGGTGAGCAAGATGTGAGAGGTGAGTTGGGGACGAGAAGAACGGTACTGCCCGGAGTTGATAGCACACGGCTGCTCCTACTTTCTTGCATTGTGTTTGCGTTGCAGGCTGGTGTTTGGCCTGGAGTCGACCTGTCCCTGTCATGCGCCTGCTATCCCCACGCTGAATGAAGGAAACGGTGAGCTGACACTGCTGTCCTGGCAAGATAAGTTATCCCAAGCCGGTATCCTAAGCGTAACTTTCCTCGGGCTGAAATCTGCATCCCTCTGTGGTCCCGGGAGCACTGTTGAAATGAGCCGGGGCCCAGAAGTGCCCCCATAACAACAGTGGTGTCCCTTTTGCAGGGAGTGCTTTGCTGGTGTTGTCAGCCGTGTCTCTCCGGAAGGAGGCAGGTGTGCAAGGGCTATGAAGAGAGGTTGGGGTGGAGAGGTCTGGGTGTGCACGTAGTGATGGGTGGTGGCTGCTCCTCCTTTGTTGCTTTTTGTGTCTCTTGCAGCCTGGCGGCATGACTTGAGATGACCTACCCGCGTCCTGGCCTTGTCCTGCCCGTCATGTCTGAAGGGCAGGGCAGGGCAGGGCAGGGAGACGTGGCTCTGCTCTACTGGAAAGATAAGTTCAACCAACCGGTACCATCCCAGTTTTCCGCAGGCCTGAAATCTCCTTCCCTGTATGGTGAAAGGAGCTGTTGTGGCCTGAGGTACGGCCTACGTTAGCTTCTGAAACAACGGTCCTGTTGATATTATCACGCATCAGTATCTGGTGCTGGCCCCTGCTTTCTCGGCAGAAGAGGTGAGGTTTCCCGGATGACTTTCAAACTTGCGGCAGCAGCCACGGCTGTCATGCAAGTGATGGGGTGAGCAAGATGTGAGAGGTGAGTTGGGGACGAGAAGAACGGTACTGCCCGGAGTTGATAGCACACGGCTGCTCCTCCTTTCTTGCATTGTGTTTGCGTTGCAGGCTTCTGTTTGGCCGGAGTCGACCTGTCCCTGTCATGCGCCTGTCATCCCCACGCTGCATGAAGGAAATGGTGAGCTGACACTGCTGTCCTGGCAAGATAAGTTATCCCAAGCCGGTATCCTAAGCGTAACTTTCCTCGGGCTGAAATGTGCATCCCTCTGTGGTCCCGGGAGCACTGTTGAAATGAGCCGGGGCCCAGAAGTGCCCCCATAACCACAGTCGTGTCCCTTTTGCAGGGAGTGCATTGCTGGTGTTGTCAGCCGTGTCTCTCCAGAAGGAGGCAGGTGTGCAAGGGCTATGAAGAGAGGTTGGGGTGGAGAGGTCTGGGTGTGCACGTAGTGATGGGTGGTGGCTGCTCCTCCTTTGTTGCTTTTTGTGTCTCTTGCAGCCTGGCGGCATGACTTGAGATGACCTACCCGCGTCCTGGCCTTGTCCTGCCCGTCATGTCTGAAGGGCAGGGCAGGGCAGGGCAGGGAGACGTGGCTCTGCTCTACTGGAAAGATAAGTTCAACCAACCGGTACCATCCCAGTTTTCCGCAGGCCTGAAATCTCCTTCCCTGTATGGTGAAAGGAGCTGTTGTGGCCTGAGCTACGACCTACGTTAGCTTCTGAAACAACGGTCCTGTTGATATTATCGCGCATCAATATCTGGTGCTGGCCCCTGCTTTCTCGGCAGAAGAGGTGAGGTTTCCCGGATGACTTTCAAACTTGCGGCAGCAGCCACGGCTGTCATGCAAGTGATGGGGTGAGCAAGATGTGAGAGGTGAGTTGGGGACGAGAAGAACGGTACTGCCCGGAGTTGATAGCACACGGCTGCTCCTCCTTTCTTGTATTGTGTTTGCGTTGCAGGCTGGTGTTTGGCCTGGAGTCGACCTGTCCCTGTCATGCGCCTGTCATCCCCACGCTGCATGAAGGAAACGGTGAGCTGACACTGCTGTCCTGGCAAGATAAGTTATCCCAAGCCGGTATCCTAAGCGTAACTTTCCTCGGGCTGAAATCTGCATCCCTCTGTGGTCCCAGGAGCACTGTTGAAATGAGCCGGGGCCCAGAAGTGCCCCCATAACCACAGTCGTGTCCCTTTTGCAGGGAGTGCATTGCTGGTGTTGTCAGCCGTGTCTCTCCAGAAGGAGGCAGGTGTGCAAGGGCTATGAAGAGAGGTTGGGGTGGAGAGGTCTGGGTGTGCACGTAGTGATGGGTGGTGGCTGCTCCTCCTTTGTTGCTTTTTGTGTCTCTTGCAGCGTGGCGGCATGACTTGAGATGACTACCCGCGTCCTGGCCTTGTCCTGCCCGTCATGTCTGAATGGCAGGGCAGGGCAGGGCAGGGAGACGTGGCTCTGCTCTACTGGAAAGATAAGTTCAACCAACCGGTACCATCCCAGTTTTCCGCAGGCCTGAAATCTCCTTCCCTGTATGGTGAAAGGAGCTGTTGTGGCCTGAGGTACGGCCTACGTTAGCTTCTGAAACAACGGTCCTGTTGATATTATCGCGCATCAATATCTGGTGCTGGCCCCTGCTTTCTCGGCAGAAGAGGTGAGGTTTCCCGGATGACTTTCAAACTTGCGGCAGCAGCCACGGCTGTCATGCAAGTGATGGGGTGAGCAAGATGTGAGAGGTGAGTTGGGGACGAGAAGAACGGTACTGCCCGGAGTTGATAGCACATGGCTGCTCCTCCTTTCTTGCATTGTGTTTGCGTTGCAGGCTGCTGTTTGGCCGGAGTTGACCTGTCCCTGTCATGCGCCTGTCATCCCCACGCTGCATGAAGGAAACGGTGAGCTTACACTGCTGTCCTGGCAAGATAAGTTATCCCAAGCCGGTATCCTAAGCGTAACATTCCTCGGGCTGAAATCTGCATCCCTCTGTGGTCCCGGGAGCACTGCTGAAATGAGCCGGGGCCCAGAAGTGTCCCCATAACCACAGTCGTGTCCCTTTTGCAGGGAGTGCATTGCTGGTGTTGTCAGCCGTGTCTCTCCGGAAGGAGGCAGGTGTGCAAGGGCTATGAAGAGAGGTTGGGGTGGAGAGGTCTGGGTGTGCACGTAGTGATGGGTGGTGGCTGCTCCTCCTTTGTTGCTTTTTGTGTCTCTTGCAGCCTGGCGGCATGACTTGAGATGACCTACCCGCGTCCTGGCCTTGTCCTGCCCGTCATGTCTGAAGGGCAGGGCAGGGCAGGGCAGGGAGACGTGGCTCTGCTCTACTGGAAAGATAAGTTCAACCAACCGGTACCATCCCAGTTTTCCGCAGGCCTGAAATCTCCTTCCCTGTATGGTGAAAGGAGCTGTTGTGGCCTGAGCTACGGCCTACGTTAGCTTCTGAAACAACGGTCCTGTTGATATTATCGCGCATCAATATCTGGTGCTGGCCCCTGCTTTCTCGGCAGAAGAGGTGAGGTTTCCCGGATGACTTTCAAACTTGCGGCAGCAGCCACGGCTGTCATGCAAGTGATGGGGTGAGCAAGATGTGAGAGGTGAGTTGGGGACGAGAAGAACGGTACTGCCCGGAGTTGATAGCACACGGCTGCTCCTACTTTCTTGCATTGTGTTTGCGTTGCAGGCTGGTGTTTGGCCTGGAGTCGACCTGTCCCTGTCATGCGCCTGCTATCCCCACGCTGAATGAAGGAAACGGTGAGCTGACACTGCTGTCCTGGCAAGATAAGTTATCCCAAGCCGGTATCCTAAGCGTAACTTTCCTCGGGCTGAAATCTGCATCCCTCTGTGGTCCCGGGAGCACTGTTGAAATGAGCCGGGGCCCAGAAGTGCCCCCATAACCACAGTGGTGTCCCTTTTGCAGGGAGTGCTTTGCTGGTGTTGTCAGCCGTGTCTCTCCGGAAGGAGGCAGGTGTGCAAGGGCTATGAAGAGAGGTTGGGGTGGAGAGGTCTGGGTGTGCACGTAGTGATGGGTGGTGGCTGCTCCTCCTTTGTTGCTTTTTGTGTCTCTTGCAGCCTGGCGGCATGACTTGAGATGACCTACCCGCGTCCTGGCCTTGTCCTGCCCGTCATGTCTGAAGGGCAGGGCAGGGCAGGGCAGGGAGACGTGGCTCTGCTCTACTGGAAAGATAAGTTCAACCAACCGGTACCATCCCAGTTTTCCGCAGGCCTGAAATCTCCTTCCCTGTATGGTGAAAGGAGCTGTTGTGGCCTGAGGTACGGCCTACGTTAGCTTCTGAAACAACGGTCCTGTTGATATTATCACGCATCAGTATCTGGTGCTGGCCCCTGCTTTCTCGGCAGAAGAGGTGAGGTTTCCCGGATGACTTTCAAACTTGCGGCAGCAGCCACGGCTGTCATGCAAGTGATGGGGTGAGCAAGATGTGAGAGGTGAGTTGGGGACGAGAAGAACGGTACTGCCCGGAGTTGATAGCACACGGCTGCTCCTCCTTTCTTGCATTGTGTTTGCGTTGCAGGCTTCTGTTTGGCCGGAGTCGACCTGTCCCTGTCATGCGCCTGTCATCCCCACGCTGCATGAAGGAAATGGTGAGCTGACACTGCTGTCCTGGCAAGATAAGTTATCCCAAGCCGGTATCCTAAGCGTAACTTTCCTCGGGCTGAAATGTGCATCCCTCTGTGGTCCCGGGAGCACTGTTGAAATGAGCCGGGGCCCAGAAGTGCCCCCATAACCACAGTCGTGTCCCTTTTGCAGGGAGTGCATTGCTGGTGTTGTCAGCCGTGTCTCTCCAGAAGGAGGCAGGTGTGCAAGGGCTATGAAGAGAGGTTGGGGTGGAGAGGTCTGGGTGTGCACGTAGTGATGGGTGGTGGCTGCTCCTCCTTTGTTGCTTTTTGTGTCTCTTGCAGCCTGGCGGCATGACTTGAGATGACCTACCCGCGTCCTGGCCTTGTCCTGCCCGTCATGTCTGAAGGGCAGGGCAGGGCAGGGCAGGGAGACGTGGCTCTGCTCTACTGGAAAGATAAGTTCAACCAACCGGTACCATCCCAGTTTTCCGCAGGCCTGAAATCTCCTTCCCTGTATGGTGAAAGGAGCTGTTGTGGCCTGAGCTACGACCTACGTTAGCTTCTGAAACAACGGTCCTGTTGATATTATCGCGCATCAATATCTGGTGCTGGCCCCTGCTTTCTCGGCAGAAGAGGTGAGGTTTCCCGGATGACTTTCAAACTTGCGGCAGCAGCCACGGCTGTCATGCAAGTGATGGGGTGAGCAAGATGTGAGAGGTGAGTTGGGGACGAGAAGAACGGTACTGCCCGGAGTTGATAGCACACGGCTGCTCCTCCTTTCTTGTATTGTGTTTGCGTTGCAGGCTGGTGTTTGGCCTGGAGTCGACCTGTCCCTGTCATGCGCCTGTCATCCCCACGCTGCATGAAGGAAACGGTGAGCTGACACTGCTGTCCTGGCAAGATAAGTTATCCCAAGCCGGTATCCTAAGCGTAACTTTCCTCGGGCTGAAATCTGCATCCCTCTGTGGTCCCAGGAGCACTGTTGAAATGAGCCGGGGCCCAGAAGTGCCCCCATAACCACAGTCGTGTCCCTTTTGCAGGGAGTGCATTGCTGGTGTTGTCAGCCGTGTCTCTCCAGAAGGAGGCAGGTGTGCAAGGGCTATGAAGAGAGGTTGGGGTGGAGAGGTCTGGGTGTGCACGTAGTGATGGGTGGTGGCTGCTCCTCCTTTGTTGCTTTTTGTGTCTCTTGCAGCCTGGCGGCATGACTTGAGATGACTACCCGCGTCCTGGCCTTGTCCTGCCCGTCATGTCTGAATGGCAGGGCAGGGCAGGGCAGGGAGACGTGGCTCTGCTCTACTGGAAAGATAAGTTCAACCAACCGGTACCATCCCAGTTTTCCGCAGGCCTGAAATCTCCTTCCCTGTATGGTGAAAGGAGCTGTTGTGGCCTGAGGTACGGCCTACGTTAGCTTCTGAAACAACGGTCCTGTTGATATTATCGCGCATCAATATCTGGTGCTGGCCCCTGCTTTCTCGGCAGAAGAGGTGAGGTTTCCCGGATGACTTTCAAACTTGCGGCAGCAGCCACGGCTGTCATGCAAGTGATGGGGTGAGCAAGATGTGAGAGGTGAGTTGGGGACGAGAAGAACGGTACTGCCCGGAGTTGATAGCACATGGCTGCTCCTCCTTTCTTGCATTGTGTTTGCGTTGCAGGCTGCTGTTTGGCCGGAGTTGACCTGTCCCTGTCATGCGCCTGTCATCCCCACGCTGCATGAAGGAAACGGTGAGCTGACACTGCTGTCCTGGCAAGATAAGTTATCCCAAGCCGGTATCCTAAGCGTAACATTCCTCGGGCTGAAATCTGCATCCCTCTGTGGTCCCGGGAGCACTGCTGAAATGAGCCGGGGCCCAGAAGTGTCCCCATAACCACAGTCGTGTCCCTTTTGCAGGGAGTGCATTGCTGGTGTTGTCAGCCGTGTCTCTCCGGAAGGAGGCAGGTGTGCAAGGGCTATGAAGAGAGGTTGGGGTGGAGAGGTCTGGGTGTGCACGTAGTGATGGGTGGTGGCTGCTCCTCCTTTGTTGCTTTTTGTGTCTCTTGCAGCCTGGCGGCATGACTTGAGATGACCTACCCGCGTCCTGGCCTTGTCCTGCCCGTCATGTCTGAAGGGCAGGGCAGGGCAGGGCAGGGAGACGTGGCTCTGCTCTACTGGAAAGATAAGTTCAACCAACCGGTACCATCCCAGTTTTCCGCAGGCCTGAAATCTCCTTCCCTGTATGGTGAAAGGAGCTGTTGTGGCCTGAGCTACGGCCTACGTTAGCTTCTGAAACAACGGTCCTGTTGATATTATCGCGCATCAATATCTGGTGCTGGCCCCTGCTTTCTCGGCAGAAGAGGTGAGGTTTCCCGGATGACTTTCAAACTTGCGGCAGCAGCCACGGCTGTCATTCAAGTGATGGGGTGAGCAAGATGTGAGAGGTGAGTTGGGGACGAGAAGAACGGTACTGCCCGGAGTTGATAGCACACGGCTGCTCCTCCTTTCTTGTATTGTGTTTGCGTTGCAGGCTGGTGTTTGGCCTGGAGTCGACCTGTCCCTGTCATGCGCCTGTCATCCCCACGCTGCATGAAGGAAACGGTGAGCTGACACTGCTGTCCTGGCAAGATAAGTTATCCCAAGCCGGTATCCTAAGCGTAACTTTCCTCGGGCTGAAATCTGCATCCCTCTGTGGTCCCGGGAGCACTGTTGAAATGAGCCGGGGCCCAGAAGTGCCCCCATAACCACAGTGGTGTCCCTTTTGCAGGGAGTGCATTGCTGGTGTTGTCAGCCGTGTCTCTCCGGAAGGAGGCAGGTGTGCAAGGGCTATGAAGAGAGGTTGGGGTGGAGAGGTCTGGGTGTGCACGTAGTGATGGGTGGTGGCTGCTCCTCCTTTGTTGCTTTTTGTGTCTCTTGCAGCCTGGCGGCATGACTTGAGATGACCTACCCGCGTCCTGGCCTTGTCCTGCCCGTCATGTCTGAAGGGCAGGGCAGGGCAGGGCAGGGAGACGTGGCTCTGCTCTACTGGAAAGATAAGTTCAACCAACCGGTACCATCCCAGTTTTCCGCAGGCCTGAAATCTCCTTCCCTGTATGGTGAAGGGAGCTGTTGTGGCCTGAGCTGCGGCCTACGTTAGCTTCTGAAACAACGGTCCTGTTGATATTATCGCGCATCAATATCTGGTGCTGGCCCCTGCTTTCTTGCCAGAAGTGGTGAGGTTTCCCGGATGACTTTCAAACTTGCGGCAGCAGCCACGGCTGTCATGCAAGTGATGGGGTGTGCAAGATGTGAGAGGTGAGTTGGGACGAGAAGAACGGTACTGCCCGGAGTTGATAGCACACGGCTGCTCCTCCTTTCTTGCATTGTGTTTGCGTTGCAGGCTGCTGTTTGGCCGGAGTCGACCTGTCCCTGTCATGCGCCTGTCATCCCCACGCTGCATGAAGGAAACGGTGAGCTGACACTGCTGTCCTGGCAAGATAAGTTATCCCAAGCCGGTATCCTAAGCGTAACTTTCCTCGGGCTGAAATCTGCATCCCTCTGTGGTCCCGGGAGCACTGCTGAAATGAGCCGGGGCCCAGAAGTGTCCCCATAACCACAGTCGTGTCCCTTTTGCAGGGAGTGCATTGCTGGTGTTGTCAGCCGTGTCTCTCTGGAAGGAGGCAGGTGTGCAAGGGCTATGAAGAGAGGTTGGGGTGGAGAGGTCTGGGTGTGCACGTAGTGATGGGTGGTGGCTGCTCCTCCTTTGTTGCTTTTTGTGTCTCTTGCAGCCTGGCGGCATGACTTGAGATGACCTACCCGCGTCCTGGCCTTGTCCTGCCCGTCATGTCTGAAGGGCAGGGCAGGGCAGGGCAGGGAGACGTGGCTCTGCTCTACTGGAAAGATAAGTTCAACCAACCGGTACCATCCCAGTTTTCCGCAGGCCTGAAATCTCCTTCCCTGTATGGTGAAAGGAGCTGTTGTGGCCTGAGCTACGGCCTACGTTAGCTTCTGAAACAACGGTCCTGTTGATATTATCGCGCATCAATATCTGGTGCTGGCCCCTGCTTTCTCGGCAGAAGAGGTGAGGTTTCCCGGATGACTTTCAAACTTGCGGCAGTAGCCACGGCTGTCATGCAAGTGATGGGGTGAGCAAGATGTGAGAGGTGAGTTGGGGACGAGAAGAACGGTACTGCCCGGAGTTGATAGCACATGGCTGCTCCTCCTTTCTTGCATTGTGTTTGCGTTGCAGGCTGCTGTTTGGCCTGGAGTCAACCTGTCCCTGTCATGCGCCTGTCATCCCCACGCTGCATGAAGGAAACGGTGAGCTGACACTGCTGTCCTGGCAAGATAAGTTATCCCAAGCCGGTATCCTAAGCGTAACATTCCTCGGGCTGAAATCTGCATCCCTCTGTGGTCCCGGGAGCACTGTTGAAATGTGCCGGGGCCCAGAAGTGCCCCCATAACCACAGTCGTGTCCCTTTTGCAGGGAGTGCATTGCTGGTGTTGTCAGCCGTGTCTCTCCGGAAGGAGGCAGGTGTGCAAGGGCTATGAAGAGAGGTTGGGGTGGAGAGGTCTGGGTGTGCACGTAGTGATGGGTGGTGGCTGCTCCTCCTTTGTTGCTTTTTGTGTCTCTTGCAGCCTGGCGGCATGACTTGAGATGACCTACCCGCGTCCTGGCCTTGTCCTGCCCGTCATGTCTGAAGGGCAGGGCAGGGCAGGGCAGGGCAGGGCAGGGAGATGTGGCTCTGCTCTACTGGAAAGATAAGTTCAACCAACCGGTACCATCCCAGTTTTCCGCAGGCCTGAAATCTCCTTCCCTGTATGGTGAAAGGAGCTGTTGTGGCCTGAGCTACGGCCTACGTTAGCTTCTGAAACAACGGTCCTGTTGATATTATCGCGCATCAATATCTGGTGCTGGCCCCTGCTTTCTCGGCAGAAGAGGTGAGGTTTCCCGGATGACTTTCAAACTTGCGGCAGCAGCCACGGCTGTCATGCAAGTGATGGGGTGAGCAAGATGTGAGAGGTGAGTTGGGGACGAGAAGAACGGTACTGCCCGGAGTTGATAGCACACGGCTGCTCCTCCTTTCTTGCATTGTGTTTGCGTTGCAGGCTGCTGTTTGGCCGGAGTCGACCTGTCCCTGTCATGCGCCTGTCATCCCCACGCTGCATGAAGGAAACGGTGAGCTGACACTGCTGTCCTGGCAAGATAAGTTATCCCAAGCCGGTATCCTAAGCGTAACTTTCCTCGGGCTGAAATCTGCATCCCTCTGTGGTCCCGGGAGCACTGTTGAAATGAGCCGGGGCCCAGAAGTGCCCCCATAACCACAGTCGTGTCCCTTTTGCAGGGAGTGCATTGCTGGTGTTGTCAGCCGTGTCTCTCCAGAAGGAGGCAGGTGTGCAAGGGCTATGAAGAGAGGTTGGGGTGGAGAGGTCTGGGTGTGCACGTAGTGATGGGTGGTGGCTGCTCCTCCTTTGTTGCTTTTTGTGTCTCTTGCAGCCTGGCGGCATGACTTGAGATGACCTACCCGCGTCCTGGCCTTGTCCTGCCCGTCATGTCTGAAGGGCAGGGCAGGGCAGGGCAGGGCAGAGAGACGTGGCTCTGCTCTACTGGAAAGATAAGTTCAACCAACCGGTACCATCCCAGTTTTCCGCATGCCTGAAATCTCCTTCCCTGTATGGTGATAGGAGCTGTTGTGGCCTGAGCTGCGGCCTACGTTAGCTTCTGAAACAACGGTCCTGTTGATATTATCGCGCATCAATATCTGGTGCTGGCCCCTGCTTTCTCGGCAGAAGAGGTGAGGTTTCCCGGATGACTTTCAAACTTGCGGCAGCAGCCACGGCTGTCATGCAAGTGATGGGGTGAGCAAGATGTGAGAGGTGAGTTGGGGACGAGAAGAACGGTACTGCCCGGAGTTGATAGCACACGGCTGCTCCTCCTTTCTTGCATTGTGTTTGCGTTGCAGGCTGCTGTTTGGCCGGAGTCGACCTGTCCCTGTCATGCGCCTGTCATCCCCACGCTGCATGAAGGAAACGGTGAGCTGACACTGCTGTCCTGGCAAGATAAGTTATCCCAAGCCGGTATCCTAAGCGTAACTTTCCTCGGGCTGAAATCTGCATCCCTCTGTGGTCCCGGGAGCACTGTTGAAATGAGCCGGGGCCCAGAAGTGTCCCCATAACCACAGTCATGTCCCTTTTGCAGGGAGTGCATTGCTGGTGTTGTCAGCCGTGTCTCTCCGGAAGGAGGCAGGTGTGCAAGGGCTATGAAGAGAGGTTGGGGTGGAGAGGTCTGGGTGTGCACGTAGTGATGGGTGGTGGCTGCTCCTCCTTTGTTGCTTTTTGTGTCTCTTGCAGCCTGGCGGCATGACTTGAGATGACCTACCCGCGTCCTGGCCTTGTCCTGCCCGTCATGTCTGAAGGGCAGGGCAGGGCAGGGCAGGGAGACGTGGCTCTGCTCTACTGGAAAGATAAGTTCAACCAACCGGTACCATCCCAGTTTTCCGCAGGCCTGAAATCTCCTTCCCTGTATGGTGAAAGGAGCTGTTGTGTCCTGAGCTACGGCCTACGTTAGCTTCTGAAACAACGGTCCTGTTGATATTATCGCGCATCAATATCTGGTGCTGGCCCCTGCTTTCTCGGCAGAAGAGGTGAGGTTTCCCGGATGACTTTCAAACTTGCGGCAGCAGCCACGGCTGTCATGCAAGTGATGGGGTGAGCAAGATGTGAGAGGTGAGTTGGGGACGAGAAGAACGGTACTGCCCGGAGTTGATAGCACATGGCTGCTCCTCCTTTCTTGCATTGTGTTTGCGTTGCAGGCTGCTGTTTGGCCGGAGTTGACCTGTCCCTGTCATGCGCCTGTCATCCCCACGCTGCATGAAGGAAACGGTGAGCTGACACTGCTGTCCTGGCAAGATAAGTTATCCCAAGCCGGTATCCTAAGCGTAACATTCCTCGGGCTGAAATCTGCATCCCTCTGTGGTCCCGGGAGCACTGCTGAAATGAGCCGGGGCCCAGAAGTGTCCCCATAACCACAGTCGTGTCCCTTTTGCAGGGAGTGCATTGCTGGTGTTGTCAGCCGTGTCTCTCCGGAAGGAGGCAGGTGTGCAAGGGCTATGAAGAGAGGTTGGGGTGGAGAGGTCTGGGTGTGCACGTAGTGATGGGTGGTGGCTGCTCCTCCTTTGTTGCTTTTTGTGTCTCTTGCAGCCTGGCGGCATGACTTGAGATGACCTACCCGCGTCCTGGCCTTGTCCTGCCCGTCATGTCTGAAGGGCAGGGCAGGGCAGGGCAGGGAGACGTGGCTCTGCTCTACTGGAAAGATAAGTTCAACCAACCGGTACCATCCCAGTTTTCCGCAGGCCTGAAATCTCCTTCCCTGTATGGTGAAAGGAGCTGTTGTGGCCTGAGCTACGGCCTACGTTAGCTTCTGAAACAACGGTCCTGTTGATATTATCGCGCATCAATATCTGGTGCTGGCCCCTGCTTTCTCGGCAGAAGAGGTGAGGTTTCCCGGATGACTTTCAAACTTGCGGCAGCAGCCACGGCTGTCATGCAAGTGATGGGGTGAGCAAGATGTGAGAGGTGAGTTGGGGACGAGAAGAACGGTACTGCCCGGAGTTGATAGCACACGGCTGCTCCTCCTTTCTTGTATTGTGTTTGCGTTGCAGGCTGGTGTTTGGCCTGGAGTCGACCTGTCCCTGTCATGCGCCTGTCATCCCCACGCTGCATGAAGGAAACGGTGAGCTGACACTGCTGTCCTGGCAAGATAAGTTATCCCAAGCCGGTATCCTAAGCGTAACTTTCCTCGGGCTGAAATCTGCATCCCTCTGTGGTCCCGGGAGCACTGTTGAAATGAGCCGGGGCCCAGAAGTGCCCCCATAACCACAGTGGTGTCCCTTTTGCAGGGAGTGCATTGCTGGTGTTGTCAGCCGTGTCTCTCCGGAAGGAGGCAGGTGTGCAAGGGCTATGAAGAGAGGTTGGGGTGGAGAGGTCTGGGTGTGCACGTAGTGATGGGTGGTGGCTGCTCCTCCTTTGTTGCTTTTTGTGTCTCTTGCAGCCTGGCGGCATGACTTGAGATGACCTACCCGCGTCCTGGCCTTGTCCTGCCCGTCATGTCTGAAGGGCAGGGCAGGGCAGGGCAGGGAGACGTGGCTCTGCTCTACTGGAAAGATAAGTTCAACCAACCGGTACCATCCCAGTTTTCCGCAGGCCTGAAATCTCCTTCCCTGTATGGTGAAGGGAGCTGTTGTGGCCTGAGCTGCGGCCTACGTTAGCTTCTGAAACAACGGTCCTGTTGATATTATCGCGCATCAATATCTGGTGCTGGCCCCTGCTTTCTTGCCAGAAGTGGTGAGGTTTCCCGGATGACTTTCAAACTTGCGGCAGCAGCCACGGCTGTCATGCAAGTGATGGGGTGTGCAAGATGTGAGAGGTGAGTTGGGACGAGAAGAACGGTACTGCCCGGAGTTGATAGCACACGGCTGCTCCTCCTTTCTTGCATTGTGTTTGCGTTGCAGGCTGCTGTTTGGCCGGAGTCGACCTGTCCCTGTCATGCGCCTGTCATCCCCACGCTGCATGAAGGAAACGGTGAGCTGACACTGCTGTCCTGGCAAGATAAGTTATCCCAAGCCGGTATCCTAAGCGTAACTTTCCTCGGGCTGAAATCTGCATCCCTCTGTGGTCCCGGGAGCACTGCTGAAATGAGCCGGGGCCCAGAAGTGTCCCCATAACCACAGTCGTGTCCCTTTTGCAGGGAGTGCATTGCTGGTGTTGTCAGCCGTGTCTCTCTGGAAGGAGGCAGGTGTGCAAGGGCTATGAAGAGAGGTTGGGGTGGAGAGGTCTGGGTGTGCACGTAGTGATGGGTGGTGGCTGCTCCTCCTTTGTTGCTTTTTGTGTCTCTTGCAGCCTGGCGGCATGACTTGAGATGACCTACCCGCGTCCTGGCCTTGTCCTGCCCGTCATGTCTGAAGGGCAGGGCAGGGCAGGGCAGGGAGACGTGGCTCTGCTCTACTGGAAAGATAAGTTCAACCAACCGGTACCATCCCAGTTTTCCGCAGGCCTGAAATCTCCTTCCCTGTATGGTGAAAGGAGCTGTTGTGGCCTGAGCTACGGCCTACGTTAGCTTCTGAAACAACGGTCCTGTTGATATTATCGCGCATCAATATCTGGTGCTGGCCCCTGCTTTCTCGGCAGAAGAGGTGAGGTTTCCCGGATGACTTTCAAACTTGCGGCAGTAGCCACGGCTGTCATGCAAGTGATGGGGTGAGCAAGATGTGAGAGGTGAGTTGGGGACGAGAAGAACGGTACTGCCCGGAGTTGATAGCACACGGCTGCTCCTCCTTTCTTGCATTGTGTTTGCGTTGCAGGCTGCTGTTTGGCCTGGAGTCAACCTGTCCCTGTCATGCGCCTGTCATCCCCACGCTGCATGAAGGAAACGGTGAGCTGACACTGCTGTCCTGGCAAGATAAGTTATCCCAAGCCGGTATCCTAAGCGTAACATTCCTCGGGCTGAAATCTGCATCCCTCTGTGGTCCCGGGAGCACTGTTGAAATGTGCCGGGGCCCAGAAGTGCCCCCATAACCACAGTCGTGTCCCTTTTGCAGGGAGTGCATTGCTGGTGTTGTCAGCCGTGTCTCTCCGGAAGGAGGCAGGTGTGCAAGGGCTATGAAGAGAGGTTGGGGTGGAGAGGTCTGGGTGTGCACGTAGTGATGGGTGGTGGCTGCTCCTCCTTTGTTGCTTTTTGTGTCTCTTGCAGCCTGGCGGCATGACTTGAGATGACCTACCCGCGTCCTGGCCTTGTCCTGCCCGTCATGTCTGAAGGGCAGGGCAGGGCAGGGCAGGGCAGGGCAGGGAGATGTGGCTCTGCTCTACTGGAAAGATAAGTTCAACCAACCGGTACCATCCCAGTTTTCCGCAGGCCTGAAATCTCCTTCCCTGTATGGTGAAAGGAGCTGTTGTGGCCTGAGCTACGGCCTACGTTAGCTTCTGAAACAACGGTCCTGTTGATATTATCGCGCATCAATATCTGGTGCTGGCCCCTGCTTTCTCGGCAGAAGAGGTGAGGTTTCCCGGATGACTTTCAAACTTGCGGCAGCAGCCACGGCTGTCATGCAAGTGATGGGGTGAGCAAGATGTGAGAGGTGAGTTGGGGACGAGAAGAACGGTACTGCCCGGAGTTGATAGCACACGGCTGCTCCTCCTTTCTTGCATTGTGTTTGCGTTGCAGGCTGCTGTTTGGCCGGAGTCGACCTGTCCCTGTCATGCGCCTGTCATCCCCACGCTGCATGAAGGAAACGGTGAGCTGACACTGCTGTCCTGGCAAGATAAGTTATCCCAAGCCGGTATCCTAAGCGTAACTTTCCTCGGGCTGAAATCTGCATCCCTCTGTGGTCCCGGGAGCACTGTTGAAATGAGCCGGGGCCCAGAAGTGCCCCCATAACCACAGTCGTGTCCCTTTTGCAGGGAGTGCATTGCTGGTGTTGTCAGCCGTGTCTCTCCAGAAGGAGGCAGGTGTGCAAGGGCTATGAAGAGAGGTTGGGGTGGAGAGGTCTGGGTGTGCACGTAGTGATGGGTGGTGGCTGCTCCTCCTTTGTTGCTTTTTGTGTCTCTTGCAGCCTGGCGGCATGACTTGAGATGACCTACCCGCGTCCTGGCCTTGTCCTGCCCGTCATGTCTGAAGGGCAGGGCAGGGCAGGGCAGGGCAGAGAGACGTGGCTCTGCTCTACTGGAAAGATAAGTTCAACCAACCGGTACCATCCCAGTTTTCCGCATGCCTGAAATCTCCTTCCCTTTATGGTGATAGGAGCTGTTGTGGCCTGAGCTGCGGCCTACGTTAGCTTCTGAAACAACGGTCCTGTTGATATTATCGCGCATCAATATCTGGTGCTGGCCCCTGCTTTCTCGGCAGAAGAGGTGAGGTTTCCCGGATGACTTTCAAACTTGCGGCAGCAGCCACGGCTGTCATGCAAGTGATGGGGTGAGCAAGATGTGAGAGGTGAGTTGGGGACGAGAAGAACGGTACTGCCCGGAGTTGATAGCACACGGCTGCTCCTCCTTTCTTGCATTGTGTTTGCGTTGCAGGCTGCTGTTTGGCCGGAGTCGACCTGTCCCTGTCATGCGCCTGTCATCCCCACGCTGCATGAAGGAAACGGTGAGCTGACACTGCTGTCCTGGCAAGATAAGTTATCCCAAGCCGGTATCCTAAGCGTAACTTTCCTCGGGCTGAAATCTGCATCCCTCTGTGGTCCCGGGAGCACTGTTGAAATGAGCCGGGGCCCAGAAGTGTCCCCATAACCACAGTCATGTCCCTTTTGCAGGGAGTGCATTGCTGGTGTTGTCAGCCGTGTCTCTCCGGAAGGAGGCAGGTGTGCAAGGGCTATGAAGAGAGGTTGGGGTGGAGAGGTCTGGGTGTGCACGTAGTGATGGGTGGTGGCTGCTCCTCCTTTGTTGCTTTTTGTGTCTCTTGCAGCCTGGCGGCATGACTTGAGATGACCTACCCGCGTCCTGGCCTTGTCCTGCCCGTCATGTCTGAAGGGCAGGGCAGGGCAGGGCAGGGAGACGTGGCTCTGCTCTACTGGAAAGATAAGTTCAACCAACCGGTACCATCCCAGTTTTCCGCAGGCCTGAAATCTCCTTCCCTGTATGGTGAAAGGAGCTGTTGTGTCCTGAGCTACGGCCTACGTTAGCTTCTGAAACAACGGTCCTGTTGATATTATCGCGCATCAATATCTGGTGCTGGCCCCTGCTTTCTCGGCAGAAGAGGTGAGGTTTCCCGGATGACTTTCAAACTTGCGGCAGCAGCCACGGCTGTCATGCAAGTGATGGGGTGAGCAAGATGTGAGAGGTGAGTTGGGGACGAGAAGAACGGTACTGCCCGGAGTTGATAGCACACGGCTGCTCCTCCTTTCTTGCATTGTGTTTGCGTTGCAGGCTGGTGTTTGGCCTGGAGTCGACCTGTCCCTGTCATGCGCCTGTCATCCCCACGCTGCATGAAGGAAACGGTGAGCTGAGACTGCTGTCCTGGCAAGATAAGTTATCCCAAACCGGTATCCTAAGCGTAACTTTCCTCGGGCTGAAATCTGCATCCCTCTGTGGTCCCGGGAGCACTGTTGAAATGAGCCGGGGCCCAGAAGTGCCCCCATAGCCACAGTCGTGTCCCTTTTGCAGGGAGTGCATTGCTGGTGTTGTCAGCCGTGTCTCTCCGGAAGGAGGCAGGTGTGCAAGGGCTATGAAGAGAGGTTGGGGTGGAGAGGTCTGGGTGTGCACGTAGTGATGGGTGGTGGCTGCTCCTCCTTTGTTGCTTTTTGTGTCTCTTGCAGCCTGGCGGCATGACTTGAGATGACCTACCCGCGTCCTGGCCTTGTCCTGCCCGTCATGTCTGAAGGGCAGGGCAGGGCAGGGCAGGGCAGGGAGACGTGGCTCTGCTCTACTGGAAAGATAAGTTCAACCAACCGGTACCATCCCAGTTTTCCGCAGGCCTGAAATCTCCTTCCCTGTATGGTGAAGGGAGCTGTTGTGGCCTGAGCTGCGGTCTACGTTAGCTTCTGAAACAACGGTCCTGTTGATATTATCGCGCATCAATATCTGGTGCTGGCCCCTGCTTTCTCGGCAGAAGAGGTGAGGTTTCCCGGATGACTTTCAAACTTGCGGCAGCAGCCACGGCTGTCATGCAAGTGATGGGGTGAGCAAGATGTGAGAGGTGAGTTGGGGACGAGAAGAACGGTACTGCCCGGAGTTGATAGCACACGGCTGCTCCTCCTTTCTTGCATTGTGTTTGCATTGCAGGCTGCTGTTTGGCCTGGAGTCGACCTGTCCCTGTCATGCGCCTGTCATCCCCACGCTGCATGAAGGAAACGGTGAGCTGAGACTGCTGTCCTGGCAAGATAAGTTATCCCAAGCCGGTATCCTAAGCGTAACTTTCCTCGGGCTGAAATCTGCATCCCTCTGTGGTCCCGGGAGCACTGTTGAAATGAGCCGGGGCCCAGAAGTGCCCCCATAACCACAGTGGTGTCCCTTTTGCAGGGAGTGCATTGCTGGTGTTGTCAGCCGTGTCTCTCCGGAAGGAGGCAGGTGTGCAAGGGCTATGAAGAGAGGTTGGGGTGGAGAGGTCTGGGTGTGCACGTAGTGATGGGTGGTGGCTGCTCCTCCTTTGTTGCTTTTTGTGTCTCTTGCAGCCTGGCGGCATGACTTGAGATGACCTACCCGCGTCCTGGCCTTGTCCTGCCCGTCATGTCTGAAGGGCAGGGCAGGGCAGGGCAGGGCAGGGAGACGTGGCTCTGCTCTACTGGAAAGATAAGTTCAACCAACCGGTACCATCCCAGTTTTCCACAGGCCTGAAAACACCTCCTTCCCTGTATGGTGAAGGGAGCTGTTGTGGCCTGAGCTACGGCCTACGTTAGCTTCTGAAACAACGGTCCTGTTGATATTATCGCGCATCAATATCTGGTGCTGGCCCCTGCTTTCTCGGCAGAAGAGGTGAGGTTTCCCGGATGACTTTCAAACTTGCGGCAGCAGCCACGGCTGTCATGCAAGTGATGGGGTGAGCAAGATGTGAGAGGTGAGTTGGGGACGAGAAGAACGGTACTGCCCGGAGTTGATAGCACACGGCTGCTCCTCCTTTCTTGCATTGTGTTTGCGTTGCAGGCTTGTTTCTCTTGGCATGCCTCTATCCTTTCACTCCTCTACAAATCCATTTGAGAGAGTCGTGACTTTCTTCAAAGACAGAAGTACGTTTATCTAAGTACTGAGAAACACGCAGACCATGAATATAGCCCATGATTATCTGAATCCAGCTGTAATCTGCCTGTAGCCGTTTAGAAAGGGAACTCAGCACCATGCACATTCTCTTTCTTAACCATCTGAAAATAATTTTTTTTATTTATTATCTTATTGGTTGGTTCTACTTGTTTGTGCTTCCTTTTTAAGGAAACTTTTTTGTTCTTTTTTATTTCTTTATTTTTATTTTATATATTTTTTTTCTGTTAGAATTTCTTAAGCTTCATTTTCTTAGCAATAGAGCCTCCATTTGCAGGGGCCATCTAAACAGACTGCTTTCCTGATCTCTTGTTTGCAAGGACTCACCCTTCAGTAATTCCTGCTAGATCTTCTTTTCCAGTTTTGGTAACCTAGTTCAAGTTCCTATTCTGGGTCATAGCTTTTGCTACCTGATACCAATTCTACTTTTCCTTACATGAAGCCTGATTCCTCTCCCTGCTTTTCTCACTGCACAGAGAGCATGAAAGGGAACACAAACGAGCATCACAGAAGCCGTGTCTCTGCGTCTCCCCAAATGTATTCCTCTTCAGCTACATGCTGGACAACAAAACAGCAGTATTCTCTACTGGAATTGTTGGAAAAAAACATCTGATTGATTTCCATTTGAATAAAATATCTGCCTTGCTAACACAAAGAGTCTGTGGACATTTTTGAGGATACATTTGCAGCTTTGGGTTTGCCACTTAATCTCAGATATTTTGTCCACGCAGTCCACTCTGTTTTACAAATCTCTTCTGTATATTACTTTTCTGAGGTATTAACAGGAAATATAGTTAAACAGTGACACAGCAGTGAGGTCTGAAAGGACAGAAAGCAACATTTCAAGAAACAGTTATACATTGGACTGATGGCA
Source organism: Coturnix japonica (assembly GCF_054131305.1). Taxonomy (NCBI): domain Eukaryota; kingdom Metazoa; phylum Chordata; class Aves; order Galliformes; family Phasianidae; genus Coturnix; species Coturnix japonica. Next base: position 6,295,479 of record NC_140664.1, on the reverse strand, counting down.
TAGTTTACTGGGAAATATTGGTGACAGATGGACAGTTGGACTGGATCATCTTGAAGGTCTTTTCCAACCATGATGATTCTGTGATTCTGTGACAGCCCCTTGGGTTGGCACCACACTGAACTGTGTGCTATGTTTCAATGCACAGGACTGCAAGTACACAAGATGTATTTGTTTGCTAAATGAGTCGGGAAAGATGAAAATTAATGGAAAAATGATTGTGGGGCTATATTGTACGGGCCCTGTCGCTGTCACACAGAGCAGAGCTCAATGCTGCCCCTCCACTCCCTGTGAGGAGCTGCAGCCGCCATCAGGCCTCCCCTCAGCGCCTCTACTCTGGGCTGAGCACACACAGGGAGCTGTTATGCCCTCTAGAGCCTTCACCATTTTTGTAGCTCTCCTTAGGACACTCTAATAGTTTTATGTTCATTTTATGTTGTTGCAAGTATAACTATGCCTTAAATGAGCTAAAGATAATCCTTGCTAGATGCCAGTTTGCCAGACTGAATTATGCCACGTTTTGTGGTGTGGTTGTGCAATGTTGAGAATCTCACATGATTTTCTCCTTCTCAGCCCTGACATTTCAGGAGTTTTTTGGAGAGAAATTCAATTATTTGAACTCCTCAGGGTCACAGAATAAAAAATCCATCTTCCCCCACCAAAAGCACAGGAGGATGATGAAAGGATCACTTAAGCTGAAACTTCTTGGGCCAGTGCTGATTTTAAACTTACCTCCAGACTGAATGTTATTCCCTGCAAAATAGGGCCAGTGAGACAGAAAGAGATGGAGCAATGCAATCACTGATTTAAATAGCATTACTCCACTGCTTTTTAGGGTCTGGCTTAAATGTGAAGCCCTTAAAGGTATTTCAAAATCAGACACTCTTCTTTATGGTCCTTATTTATTTATTTATTTATTTATTTATTTATTTATTTATTTATTTATTCTGCCTCATACACACCGTATTTAGAGGTGTCTGTCTTGTTATGATATGGAGAGAAAAGATTAATTCATTAAGTCCAATAAATGTTGGTGGTTCCCGGAGAAGCCATCTGAAGATTATTTATAATGGTGAAATCAATGAGGTTCCTCTGGAATAAAAAATATATAGCTGCAAGTATGTGACACAGAGGATTAGTGACAAGAAGTGAGTCATCCTCTTTCCCTCCTGTCACACTCCTGGAGTTCATATTGTTGACGGGGAACACCCTGTCACATGAGGATTTGCTTTCCCTTGACTTCACCAACAACTGCTGCAAATCTTGGAGCCAAGCTATCCAGAAAGAAATCCAGAGCATTTCCAGAAGGGCTGTGATAAGGCTCTATGATAAGGCGGGGGATTAGGGGACCTTACTTTTCTCTCGGAGTGCACCAGAATGCTTTGCAAAGTCAAGAGCACTGCACTGATTAAGACTGGCACGACAGCCAAAGTTGTGCCTTACAGGGGGATTTTCCATTTGATTTAAACTAAGAAGGTAAACTAATTATGTGAATGAATGTTTCCGGCCAGGCAATATCAACCATCTGAACGCATTTAGCCAATGAACTATTAAGGATAGTATATCTTTAGCATACAGGAGACAGTAACTTACCCTAGTGGCAGCTAATCACTGCTGCCTCACTCTGCCCGCAGTCCCTTGGAGTTCCGCCCACTCATCAACAGCCCATTCACGCTCAGTCATGCACGCAGCCAACTCCAAACAGAAATGGGCCTGCTGATTGCCACTTCTGCCTTCACTTATGCTGCTGTTTGGAGTGAGATTCAATTCTGAAATGGATCTCAGCAGTACAAGAAGCCTGTCTCACTCTCCCTCTCATCTAATGTGGCAATACAGATTCTAATCTATGCCGAGGCACAGCCATTAATTTGGTGCAGACAGTAACCTTGTCTTTGCAAGCAGCGCTCACTGTAACGTTACTGTCTGCACCACTGTTGCATTAATAACAATTTCTAGTCTTAAAAAGACAGTGCCAATAGGGTATAGATTTTTCAAAGCAATGAAGTATATTATGAAAGCAACCTGCACCTACAGAGACAGTCATGGAATCCTAGAATTGTTTGGATTGGAACGAACCTCAAAGAGTTTTACATAAAATCTCCTTCCTCCTTATATTCAAACAGCAGTCTTCTTCTCTCTCAGCCCATGACCCAAGCCCTCCATTCTCAGGGCTGAGAGGAATTTTCTGAACTTGTTATAGAATCATAGATTCATTAAGGCTAGCAGGGACCTCCAAGATCATCCAGCCCAACCATCATCCCACCACCACCCTGCCCCACCAACCCATGTCCCTCAGTGCCACACTTCAACAACTCCCGGGATGGTGACTCCACCATCTCCCTGGGCAGTCTGTCCCTGTCCCAATGCATTACCGATCTGTCTGAGAAGAGTTTTTTCCTAACAGATCTTTGTTCTCCTTTATTTTAGGCTGGAGTACATTTTTAGTGCAGGACTGACCATCCTGATAGGCAGCTACAATTCAGCACTGAGGCTCAGTTCCTCACTGTGCCTCTTTGAACCTCAACATCTTTTCCTGAAATTCTTAGAGACCATTGGTGACAAAGACAGAAATGTCTTGAATGTGTTCTTAACTGTTTGGAATTCTTTCAAAGTTACTCTTAGGCTGTTTCCATTAATGTGATCCTGACTTTTTGCTCAGGTTTTCCCATACAAGGACAATCAAGGAAGCTGATTTCAATGAACTGAAAGCAGGAGTGTAAAGTGAATTAGTCAAATTGCATTAAGCCTCCCATTTTGCAGTTGAAGAGGTCTTAATATGACTTAGCCTTGAAAGAGAACTAAACCAGATCAAGTCAAAGCCACTTTAATTCTGACAGTTGCCAAAAAGGGCTTTAATCAATGCAGTTTAACTAATCCCCTTAAAAGTCCAGATAAACTTTTCTGAGCACCTTCATGTAACAAGCTCTTTCAATTAGTCTGCACTGAAATTATCATTTTAACTCATAAAGTAAATTCACACCACATTCTGGTGGAAGTCCTCTTGCTGAGGTTTGCACTTGAGTAACAGCATCAACTGGAAGAGTTCTGTGACTATAAATCCAGATCAGCTTAATACTTTATTAAGTCTACCAGCTCCCAGCAACTGTGCTTTCATAACACTGCAGGTAAGCAAAAATGACCACCCTATCAATTCTTGTTGGAGAGGAGGGCTACAAAGCTGATCAGAAGGCTGAAACATCCCTCCTATGAAACGTTGAGGGAGCAGGGCTTGTTTAAATTGGAGAAGACTTCAGGGAGACCTCCTTATTGCCTTCCAGTACTTGAAAGGAACTTATAAGCAGGAGGGAGACTGACTTTTTACATGCTTTGATAGTGATAGGACAGAGGTGGAATGGATTTAAGATAAAAGAGGGGAAACTTAGGTTAGATTTTAGGAAAAATAAAAAATCTATATTCAGAGGGTGGTGAGGCCATGGCACAGGCTACCCAGAGGATTTGTGGATGACCCTTCTCTGGAGATGCTGAAGGCCAGGTCAGATGGGACCCAGGACAACCTGGTCTACTACTGAGTAGCAACAGTGACCATGGCAAGAGGATCTTTAAGATCCTCCAGACTAAGTTATTTGATGAGTCTGTGATTCAAGGAAAAGGAAGAGAAAATGATGATGTGCAACAATCTCACGTGTCTCCATTGGTCAGCACAGAGGTCAGCTATCATGGTAAGTAACTTGAAAAGTTCGCAGTGTGCTCTGGTGAGGCCCTCTACAGGCATGCAGGCTATGATCAGTCTGTAACGTGGCTTAGGTGGGATGAGAACTCTGTTAGCACAAAATTCATTTGCTTAAATGGGCCTTCAAGTGGCATAAATTAGGATAGTGATTTATTATTTTTATTGTTATATATGTACATATTTACATAAACCTAATATTTGGCAAGTGTCAGTTCTGACTGGGGTCACAGCAAAGGACATACATAGCTTACAAATGAAAACAATCATAGATAACATTGTTCAAGGGAAAAAAAAAAGAAAAAAAAGAAAAAAAAAAGAAAAAAAAGAAAGAAAAATAATACTATTTCACCCAAATCAGACATTTAGTCAATTCAAACTATATCTTATCAGTGTGCACATCAATCTGGCTCATTAAATAGTGTGCCCTTTAATTTCATCTGCATTTATGAACAATTCCCTCTGTAGCTCAAATGCTTGAATAAGTTTTGCAGCCTCCTTTTCAGCACAAATAATAGGGGTGTTTGACTTTCTCACTTATATGCATGTCCTTCAGCAGGGGGTTCCCTAAGGCACACGGTGTTCCTTGGCTGGTTACGCTCCTTCCCTGTGCATCTGCCCTAACAGGGAGAGCCAAATGCACTTTCCATGAGTTTTAATTCTTAATTTATTTATTTATTTTCCAAAACTTGCCTGTCTGCCAGCATGAAACATCATCTTTCCTCTATTTCTATGTGATTTATTTATTTCTGACGAATATACTGGCTATTCTGAAATGCCCTTCTCACAGTAACACATGCAGCTGCAATATGCTCTAGCAGTGCTGAATGTAAATAAAATATTCCCAGTGGGAAAAAAAAAATAAAGCATCACCTCCACTGGATCAAAAGTCATGTCAGATACGATATCAAAGCACGAAATTCTGCTTGCATAAAACAGCCAAAAGCCTGAAGCCATCCCAGCCACCTCCAGAAAAGCCAGGAGTCTGCACAGGCAGAGCTGCCGCACAGCAGTGATGGATTAAGAGGCAGTGTGTAATTTCCAGCCAAACTCCTTCAGCTCCTGCCATCTTCACCCGGAGTTGTTTTCAAACTGTGAAAAGTTTAACTTCAGCATCATGCTGAAAATCCCACGTGACTCAGAGAGTCAGCTCCCATCAGGTGGAGTTTCCTTTAGGGCTGCAGAAGCAGGAGACATCCTATCCTGGCCAGCAACTCAAATTGGAAGGGAACTTTCTGTACAGATTTTGCACGTATGGGAAGCAGCTGGCACCGGGGATGGGTAATGGGATACACAGCCCTCTAGCGCAGCTCAGGTGTCATGCAGGCAGGAGGAACATACAAGTTGTGCGCTCCGATGGAGCCTGTTATTTATTCACAGCAGCACCTGCCCCACAAAAAGTGCATTCCAAGCCCTTAAAAAGCGTGATTATTCCCACCTCCCACAAATATGCAAGATGCACTTCAGGCATCTTTATAAAATCTTTGTCGCGGGACCAATTTGATTTGCTTGATGTGACACAGCACTGAAGACTGCAAAGCCCCCAGCAGGGCTGCAGATGGCAGAGCCGTGTTGTGCTCAGGCAGCAGCATGGCTTTGGCTGCATGTTTCAGCAGAGGCTCATTGAGAGTCTGGTGGCTGGGCTCTCGGGGTCTCTGTACAGGAGCGGTGTGTGCCCTTGGTACAGAGGTGGCCCAAGGGACTCTCCATCTGCAATGCTTCTGGGTGCTGCCATTTTGAGATCCATTTGGCTTCACAATTGAATATACGTGTGCTCTCATTTTCTCCTTGTGTTGCTAATGCAGAGGGATAATTAGTGGGAAATCCAGGTGATCTTGATTGCATAGTTACTCCAGGTGTTTTGTGTGCAGAAGTCCTTTAGCAGCTGGGGCAAAAAGCATCTTGTACTGCCCTATAATGAAGAACACATGGTGTGTGTCCTTCTTGCACTCTCTATTCCTGCTATGTTTGTGAAGTAGGTCCTCTCTGAAAACAATAACGCTGAGAACGGGGAAATTACATATATAGAAGAAGACAGCTTTCCCCAGTGCTGCCCATCTGATGATTTGTTCTTCAACCACTAAGGTAGATGAGGGTGTTTCACTAAGAAAACCCATCATTCTCAGCTCTGGACCAGGAGGACAGAGGCTACAGATGAAGTTTCTACAAGTTTGTGGGGTTGTTGTTGTTTTAATGTTGTTGGGATGGATGAAAGGTATTTATCATTGACATTGCCTATAATTAATGTTGATGCAACACTTCCTTAAGGATATAGATATTCCCATTACCATACCATTCACCTTTTCAGTCATCTCTTGTAGTCTTCTGCACCTTCACAAACCTGGCTGGCTGTTTATTTTACTTTTGCAAAGTACACATAGAGCAATGTCAGTACTTCTGAGACGGGAACTCAGTGTGATTTTTCACAGCTTAACTTCTAGCCTTAAGGATGCTGTTTCTTTGCACTTTTTATTGGTTTCCTTTTCCTTCCCCTTTTGGTATCTCTCCCAGTTTATCTGTGCTGACAGCTGACATCTCTCTTGTACCAGTTTGTCCACCTTCATGTAAACACACTTATTATGGTCTTGATTTCCTCTTATTTCTTTATGTTTCTCATCTGTTTACGGCATCTTTGCAATTTGTTGTATCTGCAGTATCAAGCTACAGTTATTCTTAAAATACATAAGATCCTCTGAAACATTTTTGCTCATTGAAATCTAGTGTTTTTATTAGATTTGCCATCACTTTGTAATTGGTTTTCTTACAAAAACAAACACAAAAACACAAAACAAATCAAGCTGATCATCATAATGTTAAGTTTCACCAATCTGCTACAAGGAAAAGTTTTTACATGAGTGACTAATGGGAACGCTATGCCTGGTAGTTACACTGCTGGTATCCCATCTCCTGTTTGGCATCACAGTCAGCAAGGGAAGCCAGGCTGCTGAGGGTCCCATCACAGTGTTGGAAAAGCCTAATTCTGAGTTTCAAACTCTGAAATTCTATTTACATTACTTCTGGCATCTTAATATGCACTTGCCAGGTATTCATGAAAACCAGACTCCCACTTAGTCCATATGAATAATTGGCTGAATTATGATGCTTGATATAAAAAATATATATATTTGTTATTTCTTCATATAAACAAAGAAATATTGCAGAAAACCAATCACGAAGAGTATCAAATAACTCTGTGATGAATAAAGAAAATAAAAGCAGATCCCAAATAGCCTCAAATTTGGGATTTTCTCCAGAACTATTCAGCAATTCTTTTGAGTTGGACTTGATGATCCTTATGGGTCCCTTCCAACTCAGGATATGCTATGATTCATAAAGTAATAATAAGTAGTGTGCACATGTGCAAATGGAATTGCAATTTATGAACACAGTCACACTTATTAAAAATACATTCCATGAATAATCCTCATAGAGTGTGGTGAGGCACTGAAACAGGTTACCCAGAGAAGCTATTAATGCTCCGTCCCTGCAGATATTCAAGGCCAGGCTGAATCGAGTCTTGGGCAGCCTAATCTAGTGGGTGGCAACTCTGCCCATGGCAGGGGTTTAGAACTGAGTGGGCTTTAAGATCCCTTCCAACATAAGCCATTCTATGATTCTATAAAACTAGTTCAACTTTCAGCCTGTTTTGACTCACTGAACTCAACCCAATTTTCTAAATGCTTTTGCACAGCACTGTCTCTAAAACCACACGTGCAGCTGTAGACCTAATAGGTCTTTTCCACTTCTGATCTCCCTTGCTCCAATATGTGTTACTGTTTTGCTGTCTATATGCCTATACTTGCACTGTCCTACTACTGGCATTTTTATTTTTATTTTTTTAAAGAAAGAGAAAATCAAAACACTCAAGGTCAGGCTGGAAGGGGCTCTGAGTACCCTGATTTACCAGTAGATGTTCCTGTTCATTGCAAGGGAACTGGACTAATCATGTTTAAGGATCTCTTCCAACTTAAATGATTCCATGATTTTATTATCCTATGGCGCCCTGTGAAGACTCTGATCCATCACAAGGCAGGGCTCTTCATGTGTAGTCTTGCCAAGCTGCCATTTTCTTGTGAGCTTTACCCAGATCTCATCCTTCCCCAGGGGGTGGGACAGAGCAAGCACAAAGGCTTGGACATTGCTCTGGCTGGTGAGTAATGCACAAGCAGGTGGGAGAGAAAGTATTGTGTTTCTTTCCAATTCTCCAAGTAATAGGGCAGCTGGGTGCCACCGTGGGAGTGCTATGGGGAGGCTGGAACTCAATGGCCCAGCAGCTGGGGCTGGCAGCTGTTCATGAACAGCATCTGCTGCGCTGTAGGGAAGGAGTGGGAGTCAGAAGTGGCCTCCTGGAAGGGCTGTGCCTGTTATTTCTTCTCCTGTTCCTTTTCCAGCATTGTTCCTACATCCCTTGGTTCTGACCACTCCAAAAGAAGAGCCTCCTTGTCCTGAGGTGTCTTCCCAAATCTGTTTTCACAGGACAACAAATGATGTGTTGGAGCTGCGCTGTTCCTGAAGCTGGGTCTCTGCAGACCAGAAGAGTGCACGTTAAATCCCACAAGGAGCTTTGTTTTCGTTTCCGTTCAGTTCCCTCAGATCTGGAGAAGTCTGAATAATGAATGTGGCGTTTACAGGCTGGCTGAATCGAGCAGTGTTCAAATTAATTAGGGGGGCTGGTTACTGAGGGAGGAAATCAATGCCTGCGTTGGGTACGCAGTGCCACGTGTAATGAGGGAGCAGGTACCGAAGACCTGAAGGCAGTAGGCCAGGTGCAGGCATCCACCTCTGCCTTGGACAACCAGACATGTGCCAGCGCTTGCACAGATCTTTTTAGTGGCTTTTTACAGCATGCTTCTTCAGTAGTCAAATGGTTCCTGCCTAATCCCAAGTTAAGATTTATTATTCATAGTGCAGTATCACTTAAGCATCCTGCACTGGCAGAGCTGAGAGTTACCAGGACCATAAAGATGATCCTAAAGCAAACTCGAAATGTTAGGCTGAGTTTATCCCTCATTAGAAAATAAGGCTGTGGCAGTTTACGCTCTTCTAGCTGAGCAGTCATGACCTCCTTAGAGGCATTTCAGGTTGACAGGAACAGGAAATTTCCATTTCATGCATGAGGCTGGATGAACAAAACCACAAAGCCTATTTCCAAGCATACTTATTTTTTTTTCCCCTTTGTGTGGCAGTAGACTCATATGCTGGTGTTTTAATACATGATGGGGTCTTAGGAAAGTTATTTCTTTCTTTTATAACTTACTTTCCTGAACAATATATTGTAGACAGTGCTGGATTATGTAGAGTGCTTAATTAGGTACAGATCAATCATGGAATTGCTTGAGCTGGAAGAGGCCTTTAAAAGCCGTCTAGTCCAACTCCCCTGCAATGAACAGGGACACTTACAGCTAGATCAGGTGCGCATCCATCCAGCCTGACTTTGGATGTCTCCAAGATGGAATGGAAACCTTGTTTGGAAATCTCAGGTGTAAGTTTTTGGGGATGCAGAGATTCAACTTCCCTTTGTGCAGCATTAGCACAGTGGGATCCTGAAGGAAGAGTAAATACTAGTGTATTTTGAATGAGGGTACATGTCCACAGCCTATGTCACTCATACCTTTTCATTTCTGTTAATGGTTTTGTATCAGCTTCCAGCTTCCCACCAGTGTGTTGTTTTTAGTCTTGTAGGGTGGTTTTTGGTCCCCGACATACACTTAAATTTTCTAAGACCTCAACAAATTTAAAGCTCATGATGGCAACCCTGTTGGCACCAGTGAAAATAGTCAGTGCTCAAGCAAGATAAATTTAATAGCTGTATTGAATGGTTTAATTCTGGAATAATGATACAGAAATGGGACAAGTTGTCTAGATTTATACTGAGTGTTGGGAAGCAAAATCAGAATTTAATTTACACCACTGGCAACATCTCTACCACCTTAATAGACTGGTGCACTGTTTTATAAATGCAGTTAACGGGGATGATTTGAGACTTCCTATATACTGTACTTTTAAAAGTTTACTGTAAGATATTGCAGTTGTAGCAGAAACTGCAGAAAGCAGCATGTCCCCATGGTACATTATGTGCAGCACTTCCCAGTGGCAGTAAATGTTCTGGCTTAATCAAAAAGATCGCATTTCTTTCTCTTACTACCTGCCCAGAGAAGCTAGAATAACTTTAGACCAAGAAATACATTAGTTTAAATCTTATATTTCAAAGTTAAATTACACAAAGACTTGTAGATGTGATTCATATGTCCCCCATTACTTCCAATCTCTTTCTTTTTCTCAGCTAACTTAAATTTGTGTGAGTATCAAAGTGCTGCTGGCAGCAATTGTGTTCGTCTCGAGCCCACATTCTGCTGTCTGCTGTATTCATGGTGTGATTTCTGTGGGTCTTGGTTGGCCTTTGGGCTCTTCCCTACCCAAGTGCTTCAGGAGTAACCTCTGGCAGTTTTGTCTCTCCCCACTGTTCTGTGTGAGCATCCCAAGGTAGTGAAGGGGGGACAATGCCAGCCACACACCCACTGCATGAACACACTATGAAGATTTATGAAGTGATATTTGCAAAGTGTAAAACATCATTTATATCAGGTGCTGTGATCTATCAGTAAAAAATGGGGTATAAACATCAGGTGGTTAAATATTTAAAGTGCAATCTTTGGAGCTGGGGACATCTGTGGCCTTTTCCAGCTCTGCTAATAGCTTCCTACCTGTCCCTGAATGAGACATTTCACCATTCCTGCCACTACTCTTCCCTCATCTCTTATATAATGCATCTGTTTTGTGAACACTCTGCTGAGCAGTGCTCTGATCAGGTGCTGGCTGAAGGGCATGTACACCAGTGTCCTTAGCAGGTCCTCAGTACTGAAGATGTCAGCCTAGTCTGAACCCAGAGATGAAGACAAAGAGCAGCTTTTCCACCACCCACTTCCAGTTTTATTTCAACTCTAAGTTTTTTGCTTTCTGTTTCCAATATTACATCTCATGTGTAGATCAAGATGTTATGGCTGTTTTAGCAGTCGCTATGTCACAGCTCTAGGAAACCTGGATGAAAGCAGTGATAGTTCTAGACATACAATGGCCCAAGACAGGGGAAGCGGTTAAGGACAGACATTTTAAGTATCTCTTCCACTCCTGAACTCTAATTTAGAGAGATCACTGGCTGGCTCCCACTGTTTATATGCTGCCCAGCTGTAAATCTGGAGAACTGAACCATTTCCCCATGTAAAATATCTTCATTCAGTCATTTACTTATGCAAGTACTTCCCTTGCCCTGGAAGTACACTGCAGTCTGGTGTCCATGAACCTGACCACAATCTAGTGGAATATTCAGCGCAGTAATCTATTATAATCCAGGGCACTTTAATAGCAATATTACATGACTGATCAAAGCACAGAGCACGTTTGCCCCTGGGTTCTTAGTACCAGCTTCTGACTCAACTGCAATGTGCGTATTTTGAGATAGACTTTTTTTCTGCAGTACTTAATGTTCGAAGAGAATTTAATCAAGAAACATGAGTAATTGGCATTAGAATTCACTTCTGAGCAAGAGAACAGCTTTGATAGCAACTATACTCATTAGACATTTCACTCCAAACACTGTTCATTACAGTGAGCACCCATTGTATTGGCTTATGCTCGGTAAATACAGCACAGATTCTGCCTGGCAGAGAAGTGTGTCTTGTACAAAGATTCTGTAGTTACACAAAAGTAAGAAGCTTCCAGTGTCAGAATGAAACATGTGGAGTGCTGCAGGGTCTTTGAGAAAACTTCTAAGCACTCTTCAACCCAACAGAAAAACCTGCATTGAGAGGACACAAGATTTATTTACCTTCTGCCAAACTGTAACAAGTAGGATTGATCGCATTCACATACAAGAATGAATTCTTGGGAGATCTGGTGATAGCAGCTGCAACTTGAGAGAGTGGAGAAAAGTTTGTCGATGCATTTATGGAGCCTGGATGGCTTTACATAGCACCGGAGCATGAATGACACCAGCAGCAAGATGGGAGGGAGTCAAACAGGTACTGGTTCTTTGCTCTTCTGCCTGCTTACAACAAAGTCTTGGAAAACAAATGGGTACCAGTCTCTAAGGAAACAGTATCAGCATGTTTGCATCACACTCCCCGTCCTCACACTGCCCGTATTTCAGAGCCTTACAATCTCTGTTTACTTTTTTATTGCATCCTAACTACAGATGCATGAATAAGCACTTCCTCTGTTCTCTGTGGAAAAGAAGTACACAAAGTAATGCTGATTTTCAGTTAGATTATAAAATAACAGTAAGAATATTGTGTTACTGCGGTATCTAAAATGGCCCTAAGGCAGAAAATAGGAAATGTGTTCAGTGTCAGCTCACCCCTTCTCTCCATGATTAAATTTTCACCCAAATCAAGTAGTTCAAAGTCTCAATTTGTTTAATGAGTTGACTTGACACATAGATCATTTTCTCTTTTAGCAATTACCCTGAAAATGTGAAACAGCAGGAGCCCTGATTTTCATATCTATCAATACAAGCAGATTGCAGATCTTGTTCTATTATGTTATCACACTTAACGATTCCGCAGTTTTAAAGCATTTCTCAGGTATTGTGTCTCTTATTAATTCAAGTAATGCTAACGATGCTCATGTTGAGTGAAGTACAAAAATGTCAATTGCTTTATGCCAGCATTTGAGGATAATGTGCTAATGCAAGAACTCTTGATTTCCAGTTGCCTGCTGTGACCATCTGACCTGAGTTTGACTCATTGCTGCACCCTGTAGGGTGATTTGCAGTAGCCAAATCACTTCAAAGAGCTTCAGCTTCTTTTCTTGATCCATGGCTTTCTGAGTATAGTGTAGCCAAGAGTCAGAAAATCTTAAGGACAACTGCTCATTTAGGAACTGTGCTGCCCTAGGAGCACCTTTCTAATGTCTGTCATGTGCCAGTATCATTTGATAGCTGAGTTCTTAATCCTGCATATAGCAATGCAGCCCAGGAAATACTGCTTTGCTTGGTTTTGGCCACTCTGCTCTCACTGACTGTGAATTTTGCTATGATCCAAAGCAGCAGCTGAGAGCTCCAGAGCAATAGATTCCCACCCACCATTCCCCAGGCATAAAGTTTCACTCTTATCTATCTTACATTCTTCAAATCTGTAGTCCAGGATAAAGTCTCAGGTGGAATCAAACTGTCTTTCTCCTTTGTTGGGCTCACAGCTGATCTGAGAGGATGGCTCAGCACCGTAAGTGCTGGAAACAGTCCTTCATCCTCCCTGTAGGTGAAAGTGCTGCCATATCTCATCTGTGACTCTTATTCTCTCTCCTCAACTCTATCCCATCCTACCACAAGCAGCTGCCTATGCAAAATTCTTACCAGAGCAGACCATCTTCTCATTGTTCAGCAGCAATTATGAAGGGGCTATTGCCCACAGGAGGAATGCTTACCAGGTGTTGGTGGCCACAGGACCCTTTCCCTCCATGCTGCAAATATCACTTTTCTTCTTAAAAAATTATTAACATTATAGCACCTTTGCTACTATTGTTACTACCACTGTACTAGTACTGATAATGTTCCCATTACCGTGATTGCTTCTTAATAACAGAAACATATTGTGGGTCACTCCATCAACACAACTTGCATTTCCCATTGCCTCTTTCCTGGTTATTCCTTACTACTTTTAACCTTTGAACTCTTTAATTTCAGAAAAAAGTGGATTTTGTTTCTGTTACCCTCACATATTTTACACCTCCTAAATCAAAATTCATAATAGCAATCAGAGCTAAATTTTGAGTGTCCACTTTATAGTAAGGAACTTAAATAAACAACCTGAATGGAAATATCAAGTACTGAATGCCTTCCAAACCAAAGCTTTAGTTAATTGTTAAATTCTTCTGGCCTCAAAGTCACTGACATGCCTCCTGGCAGGTACTGGAATTCTAAGCTATGTTTACTAGTAGGGGAGCAGTAAGTGACTCCTAGAATGTTTCAATCATTTTGTCACTGAAATTGGGAAAAAATATGTCCCAAAACCATATTCTATCCTGACAGTCATAAACTTAAGAAAAAAAAAGAAATATTCTATTTGCTCATAGAGTTCGTTCTAAACAGAAAATAGTGAAGGTGAAATAACTGAAACAAAGCACAGTACAACATGTCTTTCTAAGACTAAACAGTGGCTCACTGAAAGTCAGCATAGACTTTTTATGTTGATTAGTTCCATTTTGGATAAAGAACCTAATCAGGAAGAGAGAGATGGAGAAATATTGCATACTAGCATGATAGCCTTGTGTGACAGCACAGTCGTGATAAATACACTATACATCTAGAAGTTCATTCTGATACATAGTCCGGACTAAAGGGTTCTCTTGCAACATGATGATCTATTGTATTGCCCAGCCAACTAGAGTAGCATTAAAATGAATTATATCAGACTACTGGTTGGAAAATTGTCTAGTCCATTATTTTTTAAGTACAGACTTCTTAAAGGGCAGAAGGAACCTTGGAGAGAGAGAATGAATTGGAAACAAATTGTAACCGTGACATTTTGCCCTCTTTCCTCTTCCTCCCACTTTTTTTATTTTGCAATTAAAGCATTATTTCCTCTTGCTTGTCAAGGACCATCAGCGTTTGAAAAAGGTTTTTTAGTCTTTTGCATTTGTTCTGACCTGCAGAAATAGAAGAAAATAATTGTTTATCCTTCCACACCTGCACAGCTATCTTTGTGCTTGCTTTTTCTTGTTATACATCCTTTTGTCATTTCTTATCAGTTTCATAAAATGAACGTAAGAGGTGGACCAATTTGTTGTTGTGGTTAAATACTTGGCAATCTATCTGATGTGGTGTCAGAGACCAAGATAGATTGTGCTCAATCTGTATCTTCACAAATTCCTGTGTGTTCATAATAATATTATGCATTTCTAAATGTTCTTGTCCACTGAACTTTATCCTGTGAGAAAAGGTCTCCACGTTATCCAAATCATTCTCAGATAACTAGCTAAGGAAATTTTATTATGTGTTCCTAGTTGTGTAGCTGCCACAGCTTTTGTATTTCTGCTGTAACAAGAACACTGTTCTAAACATGCAGCATGTGTTCCCTGGTAGTAATGAATTATTTAATGATATCAAGTAGAATGATCACCAAAAAGATATACTGATATTGGCTTGTCCAACATAGACAGTACAAGAGTGCAATTTCAATCCATTTCAGAGTGTGTAACTCTGCAAACCTTGATATTTCCCACACAGAACACCAGTATAAGTGTTAAGTGGTATTGTGTGTGTCTAGCAGTTCATGTCCATATTTGGTTGCAACCTGCCTCCTCACTTTCCCCTTACTTGGATCTGGCAAATGAACAAATGAATTGGCATCTGTGTACAAATAATCATAGAATGGTTTGGGTTGGAAGGGACATTTAAGATCATCTAGTTCCAACCCCCCTGCTATGAATGTTGATAATTCTTGCCTTCAGAAGTGAGCAATTTAGTATGATACCCGGATGGACCAAGTTACAGTTGTGGGCGAATCATTCTCAGTCTTGAATTTGCTAAACTCTTGAGGAGCTAACTGAGTTTAACAGTGGAGGAGGCTCATCCATGTTTCATCTGCATTCACGCACAGGTTGCTTTGCACATGCTAACTAGGAAAGTGCTCATTAAGTGGTCACTAACCAAAACAAAATCCGAACCAAAAAGGAGTCTTGATTTTGAATTTACATCCTAATTTTGAACTATGATGCCCAAATATGCATAAATAAGATCATAAATGTTCTTACGATGTAGAAATAAAATTTTATATGTTCATAGATTTTCTTTTATCTATTTATTTTTTTAAAATTGTGTTAGCTGCTAAAAAATTACTGCAAATACTTGAGAGCTAATATTGTTGCTTGCACCATTTACTCTTTCTTGCATGGTTTTGTGTAAATTTTACATGTGCAATCCCTGTGGAGTGATGATCAATTTATGTAATTTAATAATTAAAAAGAATTACATATTTTGGAGTTTTCCAGTGTCAGGAGCAGCTACTGATAAATCTGCATGCATAGTTTCTATTCATGACCTCCCAAGGCTCTCTTGGATCTGCTCAGTGATGTTAATCACTTAAACAGCAGGGACTTTCTGAGAACAGTCCAGCTTGCTCTGGTATTAGGATCCATTTAGCAAATGGTGATAACTAATTTAATTAAGATCAGATGCTAATGCCATTTGTGAAGATGATGCCGTATGGACACGGCCAACAATTCTTTGGCTCTGAAGATTACGTCTCTGATTTTTGGAGTGCCATGACATACATGCACTAACACACTGACAGCAGTGCACGATAAATGGCTGGGTTATTCAGTTCTTTGTCACTTAACCGAAGTATTTTATCTGCTTAGCTGTCAGATGTCATCAAGACAAGCACTTTTTCCTCTCTTGGAAGGATTCATTCCCAAAAGATTGGAGCAAAATGATCAATGCTCTGAAATTCTTGTCACTTCATAGAATCATAGAATCATTTGAGTTGGAAGGGACCCTTAAAGGTCATTTAGTCCAACTCCTCTGCACTGAACAGGGACACCTACAGCTAGATAAAGTTGTTCAGAGGCCATTCCAGACTGACCTTGAGTGTCTTCAGACATGGGACATCCACCACATCTCTGGACAACCTGATCAGTGGTTCAACAGCATTATCATAAAAAGCTTTTTCCTTATATCCAACCTAAAACTATTTCCTTTTTGCCCTATCATGACAGACCCTGCTAAAGAGCCTGAGCCCTTCTTTCTTATAACCACACTTTAGATACTGAAATGCCACTATCAGAAATCTCCAGTGCTTTTTCTGAAGCCATGCTGATTGTTCCATATCATTTCCTACTCTTCCATACGCCTTAGTATAGCTTCCAGGAGAATCTGATCCATATTTCCTGGCACATAGAAGTTTCTTAGATAGAAAAAGTTTCCATGGCTTTTAGAAAAAGTTAGACTGATTTATGGTATCTGTTGTGGTATCACCTCTCTGTCTAATAGTAGTGATGATAACAAAAGCCTGATATAGATAAGTGTCCTTATTTTTGTCAATCACGATAGAAGGCAGTTCGGATCATGGACAACACTAAAATTATGCATATGCTCGTACTTCTTTTTCTACCTCTCATGACTTTTGTGGAAGCAACAGCTGAAATGGTAGCTGGTGAGATTACTGGCAATGACTAATGTTTTACCACAATCAAAATAGACTGCGCTGCCTGATGACTTATACAGAGAAATAACAGAAATGCCTCTAACATATCTAGATGGACTACTGATATTCCTGAACAGCAATGGGTGCTTCAAGGACAATAGGATCAGGCTTAACAATGACCATACCATTTTGCTCACCTTTTCTTTTCTTTTCTTTTCTTTTCTTTTCTTTTCTTTTCTTTTCTTTTCTTTTCTTTTCTTTTCTTTTCTTTTCTTTTCTTTTCTTTTCTTTTCTTTTCTTTTCTTTTCTTTTCTTTTCTTTTCTTTTCTTTTCTTTTCTTTTCTTTTCTTTCTCTTCTTTTCTTTTCTCTTCTCTTCTTTTCTTTTCTCTTCTCTTCTTTTCTTTTCCTTTCTCTTCTTTTCTTTTCTTTTCTTTTCTTTTCTTTTCTTTTCTTTTCTTTTCTTTTCTTTTCTTTTCTTTTCTTTTCTTTTCTTTTCTTTTCTTTTCTTTTCTTTTCTTTTCTTTTCTTTCCTTTCCTTTCCTTTCCTTTCCTTTCCTTTCCTTTCCTTTCCCTTCCCTTCCCTTCCCTTCCCTTCCCTTCCCTTCCCTTCCCTTCCCTTCCCTTCCCTTCCCTTCCCTTCCCTTCCCTTCCCTTCCCTTCCCTTCCCTTCCCTTCCCTTCCCTTCCCTTCCCTTCCCTTCCCTTCCCTTCCCTTCCCTTCCCTTCCCTTCCCTTCCCTTCCCTTCCCTTCCCTTCCCTTCCCTTCCCTTCCCTTCCCTTCCCTTCCCTTCCCTTCCCTTCCCTTCCCTTCCCTTCCCTTCCCTTCCCTTCCCTTCCCTTCCCTTCCCTTCCCTTCCCTTCCCTTCCTCTTCCCTTCCCTTCCCTTCCCTTCCCTTCCCTTCCCTTCCCTTCCCTTCCCTTCCCTTCCCTTCCCTTCCCTTCCCTTCCCTTCCCTTCCCTTCCCTTCCCTTCCCTTCCCTTCCCTTTTCTTTTCTTTTCTTTTCTTTTCTTTTCTTTTCTTTTCTTTTCTTTTCTTTTCTTTTCTTTTCTTTTCTTTTCTTTTCTTTTCTTTTCTCTAGTTAGTTTCATCCTTGGTGTCCTGCTGGTAGATGCTATTTATCCACTTATATTTTGTTTGTGAACTTAGCACCTGGCAGTTGCAGTTAGCTCACAGCTATGTGACGGTTTCTTGTTTGACAGTTGAGGGCTCTTTGACATTTGCAGATATAATTGTCAATGCTGGTCCTGATAGGAGGCCTTTTATAAATAACTGACAGTTTGCACATCTAGGCATGTCTTCAGTTGCAATATTAGCAGTGTAGCAGGATTTGTGGATTCATAGAATCTGACAGGGATGGCAATGAAAGTGTTTCTGAGGGGGTCCTTTTATAGATGAATATCTAAGGAAAACACTTAGCTTTCATTTTCTGTTCTCTGCTTCACTGCTTACAGGTAACTTCAGAGTGAGAAATGGGGAATAATTATCAATTTTGCCTTGTATCTTCATCAGAAAGCCGTAAAATTTTCTTGTTGATATAATGAACATTTGAAATCCTATGAAGTCTTGCCTTCTTTATTTGTAATTAAGGAAGAACTATCTTGATATGGTACCAAAATAGACACAAGTCCCTGAAAAAATATTTTTAATAAAGTTTTAATTCTTTCTTATTTTGTTAGCAGTCTGAGAGTACCACTACTGTATAACTGAGTCAGAACCCTGCTACATCAGACTTGTGAATACCATACTCTGATTCTCCAAGGTCTTTTACAGTAAAGGTATGAGTTAGCTTCACAATCCCTACTTCCACAACAAGGTTTTTTCTATTTTTAACTCATTGTGAAGCAAAAGAAATAGAGCAAAGATACTTTTCACCTACTTTTCACCAATTCTAAAACAATCTCTGACATTCTCATAGGGGTTCAAATGTTGAAGTAATCAGAGACAATACAGAATCATGTCAGATTAGGAGTCTACAAAATACAGTCCTTCAAATCCCACATACCTTTTCTACTCAAATCCCTACTCACCTTTTCCACTCTGACTTAAATTAATCTGAATACATGATGCAAAAGTAGCAATAGGCAAACAGTGCTATAATTGTTTCATCGTTAAAGTGACACAAAGAATTGTAGTGCTTAGTCCTGGAAGATGAGAGAAGAGATGCATAAAGCAAATCCCTAATGCCTAAAGCAGGAAGAAAATGGCAGTAGATCTCCAGCTACAAGCCTAGGATGCTGTAGTGAAAGGCTCTGATGACATTTGATGCAGTAAATGAGACTGGAAGGTAAATTTAGAGTCAACATTTGCCCTGGGTCTTCTGACAGCTAGATGTAAAGTGATGGCCATCAGGAACATCTGCTAGTGGAAGAGTACGTTTTAGGACATGTTGAAATTTAATTATCATTGGATAAATTGAGTTGTAAGAAATTAGTATTTGTATGTGTGGTCCTTTGAAATGATAGAGCAGATACTCAGTAAGGAGGAAGTACTGAGAATCTGCAGGTGTGTTTCTGGTCGGCACAGTGCTTAGTCTTTGATAGATGGAAACTATGTTTTTCCTTTCAAAGCTGAAGAGCTTAGTGGCACAAAACCAAGCAGGATAAAGTGAACACAGATAAAACTGGACAGACAAGAAAATTTCTGAGTGATGTGAGTACAAGCCATTGAAAAGAAATGCCACAAGATACCTGTAGCTTGATGGAGGCTGTGTTTGTTCATGTGTGCATGTAGTTGTTCCCAAAATACGCAGTCTAATTGTGAGATCACTGTGGAAAATGCTTCAGATGGAGGAGAGAGTTCTGTCCCCAGAAAGCCACAGTGATTTCCCCAGTGAGAACTAAATAAGAGATGCTCAGAATGCACCGGAGGTAAGAAGGTCAAGTATGCAGCAAGTGCAGCCATGTCTGGATAAGACATAATGGACATGGATAGTGTTTTCAATTTGGAGAAGAAAAATATTTGTTCCTGCTCCAGACCTGAGTTTCTGTAAGATCTGAGATTTAAAATAACGGTGACCCTTTCCTTGGAGGTACTCAAAGTTCTTTAAACTCCCAACTATCCCAATCATGATTCTGGTTCATAAAATATATATTTAACTTTTACTTTTTACAAAGCTTTCAAACATCTTTTTCAGAACTTTGTTGAATTGGAATTTATTAGTAATGCAACATAAGAAAATTTTCAAAGCTCCAATATTTTTCAGAGCAATTAACTTAAATGTAAGAGTCTGAAAAGCCAAGTATAGAACCAGAGAACCATAGAGTCTTTCAACTGGAAGGGATTCTAGGTCATCTAGTCCAACTTCCCTGCAATGAACAGGGACATCTACAGCTAGATCAGGTTGTTCAGAGTCCCATTCAGCATGACCTTGAATGTCTCCAGGGACGGGGCATCCACCACCTCTTTGGGCAACCTGTTCCAGTTCCTCACAACCCTTACTTTAAAAAACTTATTTCTTGTATACAGTCTAAATATTCTCTCTGTATGATTGGTTTTGTGTATCTATCAGTACATGAACCAGAAATTCAGAATCAAATTCTAATCATATACATATCTATATTTACATATATTACACGTATATTTATACCATGTCAGTACTTTTTCCACTATCTGTTGACTGTTGTATATAAAGACACAGTTTGGGGCTGAATGGAAAAGAATATGACCTCTCTTTTGCTGTTTGCTCTTAATTCAAAGGAATACAACTGATTTCAGTGCAAGTTGCCACTGTCTAAAATCAGTGAATGTAACAAAACAGTCTTAACAAATAGAGGTATATAATAGCAGGCTAAAACTACCCAAACACATTTACTCTTTGAACTAGGATTTTAAGTCCTGAAATTCTTATTTATGCAATTTTTATTTCCCTTTAACCCCTTGGCAATAGCTGGTAGGACTTCTGACATAAGCACTAATGAATTTTGCATTGAATTCTGACTCTTGGCATTTAGAGCTTAATAAAATCTTCTTTTCCTTTATCTGGAAGATTCCTTTTTTGCTAATTGGTGTCAACATCAATCAAGATCAGAGGTGCAACAACACTAGTTTAAAGGCCTTTGGCTCATCTGCTTTATACCCCAAGTAATATGAAGCCGTAGGCAGCTCACACATTAAAGTGGCAATAAACATCTTTTCATTCTGAAATGAACAAAAATCTTGGAAACTTTGAAAAACTGTGTTGTTGCAACAAATTAAAAGCCACTACCAGAGATCTGTTAGTCACATGATTGGTACTTAGAGGTTGTGGGGCTGATGAGTGGCACTATGTTTCTGTTCAAGATGACTGTCTCTTGCTTAGTGCAAGGCTGGAAACACTGGGTCCTGGAAGAGGGTATATTTTGACTAGATATTAGGAAGAAATTTTTTACTGTGAGGGTGGTGAGACACTGGAACAGGTTGCCTAGTGAGGTTGTGGATGGCCTCTCCCTGGAAGCATTCGATGCCAGGCTGGATGGGGCTTTGAGCAACCATGTTTAGTGGAAGGTGTCCCTGCCTGTAGCAGGGGGGTTGGGACTATAAGAACTTAAAGGTCCCTTTCAACCCAAACCATTCTATGATTCTATAATACAGTATTATATATACATATACATATATATATATATACACACACACACACACATATGTATTTGTCTAGATGAACTGTGAATGGATGTTTTCAAAGTTAAAAACGTATTTCTAGTGACAACCTTAAAAGCAAATGGAAACCTCACAGTGGGAATGATATAATAGGCTTTCTTATCTATGATGAGATGCTACATTAAACCCTTTGTTCCAGTGCCTCCATTGTTGTCTTAATTCACTTCTCTGTTCCTGGGGTCATAGGTGGGAGGCACAGAAGTGACAGGTGATGCTGAAAGTAACCTAACCTGTGGGTAAATGGAGGATTCTATCCTCCTGGGTGGCCAACTTTGTAACATTCACTGGAAAAATCTTTTTTGATGCTACTTCATTTCATGGTGCAATACAAGGGCATCCCTGGTCAGTAACCAATGGCAAATCTTTTGGTGTCCTGCAGGCTGTTGTGCATTTTTGAGTAATAGCTTCCTGGGGAGCAAGTTAATGCCAGGAACGGACATTGTCTGCTGTAACTCACATGAATAGCTATGAACAGAGAGGCTGAACACTGCGGTGACAACACATCAATAAGCAAAGCCACTTTCTCCACCTTCTGACATGAATTACCTGACTTGGATACTGCACTACAATCAGAACTTGCATCATTAGGAGGAAAATAAAGGCGAGTTTGACCTTCTGGAGAAAGAAGATCTGTTTTCTTGAGCAATGAGGGAGTTATTAGTTAGGAAAGTTACTTCGGCTAACTGTATGATGCACTGCCTCAGTGGAGCCACACCTGTGCATTTGATTTATGTCTTCAGCATAGGGTGATATCTGTAAGGCCTGTTAGTGTAAATCATGGAATCATAGAATCATTAAGATTGGAAAAGACCACCGAGATCACCGAGTACAATCATCAACTCATCTCCACCATGCCCACTAAACTACACCCCCCAGTGCCTCATCTACAAAGTTCTTGAACACCTCCAGGGATGGTAACTCCACCACCTCCCTGGGCAGCCTGTTCCAATGGCTCATGACACCTTCTGAGAAGAAATTAATCCTAATATCCAGCTTGAACCTCCCTCAGCTCAACTTAAATCTATTACATCTTGTGCTGTAGCTGCTACCTGGGAGAAGAGGATGAGCCTCATATCTCAACAATCTTCTTTCAGAAAGACGTTGAGAGTGATATGGTCTCCCCTGAGCCTCTTCTTTTCCTGACTGAACAGTTCCAATTCCTTTGGCCACTTTCTGTAAGGCTTGTACTCCAGACTGTTCACAGCTTTGCTGTCTTCTCTGTATATGCTTCAGGGCATCAGTATCTGATTTGCAGTAAGGGGATCAAAACTGAACATAGTACTTGAGGTACGGCCTCACTGGTGCCGAGTACAGGGGACCATGACCTCTCTGCTCCTGCTGGGAGCACTGTTCTGACACAAGCCAGGATGCCATTGACCTTCTTGGCCACCTGTGCACACTGCTGCAAGACTCACGACACAGCAATCTGCATGACTGTGTGCAATGGCAACTGCACAGCCTCACTGCAGATTGAGATGTTTGAGTGAGTCAGAGGATTACCAGGGGAGAAGCACTGCGACTGGAACTGCCAGCATCCCTCCTGGGCAACCTGGCTGTGTTTGTGGCTAGTACAGGGGTTGCTGCAAAGAAGTAATTATGACAGCAGTGGGATTGCTGTGTCACAGCAGTACTTGTCTTGCAAGGCAAGACAAAACAGGCTGTTTTGTCTCCCTTTCACCTTTTAGGCAGATCTGTGCAGTCCTTAGTGCTGGTCTTAGTGCTGGCCTTAGCTATTTCCCTCTTCATTTCACACATATTTCAAACAAACAAGGATGACAAAAGTATTCGATTTATTGCAACACACAATGCTGGTAATTTTGCAGGATCTGAGGCCAGCTGAGCAATATGCTGCTGACATTAAATTGCTCATTCCCCTTTGCTATTAAGTAAAAGAATAAATCAATGGGTAATTCCTTTCTCTCACTTTACCCCATCTCTCTCTCCCCCCTTTTTAAAGCCAGACATCAGTCCTTTTTATTTAGTCATGACAATGCAGCTAGAGGAGGAAATCTTAGTACCATATCAGTGTGTTTAGTTTCTTTTGTAGTGCTAATTAGGTGTTGGAGGTACGCTTAGCGTCTCTCTGAGGAAGGCAGGTGCTACCCAGGAAGCTCACATAATGTTACAGTCAAATTTTTGTGTTTATTTAAACAGGCTTTTGTCTGTAGTGGACATGTAACCTGTCCTCTAAAAAGCAAAGCAACCGGGGGATTGCTGCGTGTTGTGGTTTGCTGTTGTCTGATAATCACAAAGTTACCTGCTGCTGTATGCTGTCTGAACAGCGTGTCTGGTAACAGCACAGCTCTGCTGTTTGTGGGGCAGGGAGAGATGTGAAATCATCTCAGCCCTCTGTAGTTCTTGCCAGAGTTTCTTGAATGGCAGGGCACTACAACGAAATGGAGAAGGCTTGTTTTTAATCCAAGCAAAATATGAATAAGGTATTCCTGCTTCTATTGATTGTGTTCTTGTGTAAATGCAGCTTAGTTTGTGTTTGGAGTTAGTTCAGAGGGACCCGTGTGTTCTTTCACTTACACATAGATGGTAGCAGAAAAGACCAGTCTGAATGACAGAGCACATTCAAATAAGGGAAGCGGTATGCAGGAGTAGGGATGGAATAAAAGTAAAAAGCCATTCCACATATGCCTGAAGTCTGCTATGCACTAATAAATATTATATTTAGCATAAACATGTAGATGCATATATATTTATATGTTTTTACTGTATCAGGACCGCACTATCTGCCGGAATGTATCTAGCAGCACCTGTAAAATGGGACCTCTGAGGTTTGTTTTCTTCCTTTCCAGATACTTACGAAGGTAGTGAGCCTGTGCAATAGGGAGAGGCCATGCACAGGACCAAAGGTAAGGGCAGGTCAGCCCTTTATCTCAGCTGTCCATCTGGGAACAGAAATAGGATTTCTTACCAGCACAGAAAACCATTTTAATACTAAGAAATAACTCTCAGGGAATTAAATTATAAATGGATATGCTGCCCTGAGGGTATGTTGGTTTGTATCATAGAATGTCCATTACCATTCACACTTGTGCTGTTGGGCTGGGGAGTCCAGTTATGTTACAGTATGGCAGATGAACTGTTAATATCCAAGGCACCCTTCAATAGGAAGAGGCATGGGGGCACTAAACCAATTTATTGTAATGTGGTGAAATAAGAACTGCAGCAAAAATAGAAGGGGAAAAAAAAAAGAAGAATTGGTTGCAATGAAAAATCACATTTTGAAATATTTTTTTTTTCCTGGTGGTGGAAATTTAATAAAAATAGTGGAATTTGTCAGAAAATAATAATACATTTTCTGACTAGGGAAGATGTTTTTTGGCTAGTTCAGAAAATCTGGCTATCATTTTCATCTCTGCTTCAGACCAGCCATGTCACGGAGGCCGTCCTTTCTCAGCAGGTTGATTTCCTTTCCTCAGATGTCATTCTGCCTGTGATGGGGACCCTAGGGCTAGTTTGGCCTTTGATTTCACTGTGGCAGTGCCTGCGGTGTTCCAAGTCTGCTATTCTGGAAGATGGACAATCAACAATAAATCTGAGACAATCTGTGCCCACGGACCTGCCTTGGGTGGCACAGTGCTGCATGGCCAGTTGTCCTTGATACACAGCAGAAGGATCTGGCTGATTATCACTGCTGGTTATTCCAAAGCATTGCCTGTGAGGATGTTTTCTGTCATAACATTGTTCTGTGTGGCCTTTTACAGATACTAACTTTACAGAACCAACCGCCAATATTTCACTTGTTTTGAATCTCTCTGACATTAATCTCAAGAAGGTTCCCCTCACTTCCCCTCTTCAGTGTGTTTACCTCATTTCTCTATTAGACTGAATGAATAACAAGAAGCCACTCAGTTTTCCCTGGTTTAATACTTGTTATTCTGTGCTTTATGACTTAGAATACGTCTTGCCAGGCAAGGAAGGCACCAGAAAAAGAGACTTACTCAGCTCAGTCTGTCAGCAGGATAGGCAGGTGTCATCTCATGATGACATTTAAAGGTGGACAAGCCCCATGAGTGAGGGAGTTCAGTCTGCTGTAATCAGCGTCAACTCCAATGTAGATCATTTTTGTCATCTTTATTTATTCCCTTGAGAGATCTCCTTATAATAATAGGAAGACTGTAATTTAAAGGGCTGGGGGAGTTGGAGAATGGCTGAATTACTCACTATTTACACAAGACACATTCTCCAACCAGCCCCAAGCATGGCTGACATACAGCATCCTCCCTCTCTCCTCCTTGGTGCCCTGAAATACAAAAGAAATCCTTTGGCTCCTCAGTTAATCTGCAGGGATGGAAAATATCATCTTCCCTTTTTATTTAAGAGAGGTATGTCACACCTGAGACTTTGACAAACTCTTATGGGTCGTCTTTGCTTTTAATAAGAAACAGTGAGAAGCAATTTGCAGCCAGCCTATGCCAAAAAACTCTAGAGTTTATTGTAGCACAGATCCATAAAACACTGAAATAAAGACTTGTGCAGCTGATTTGCTATGACTGTTGCTAATTAGATGCACATGTGTATACAACGCTTTGTTTTAGCTAGCAGCCATTTGATCTGCCTTGACTTCAGCCTCTGCCTTTTAAATACCTGAAGTCAAGACTACCTGTGCAGCTCAGCATCTTTAAATCTATGCTTCATCCAGGCTGGCCTGATATGACCCTGGGGCCAGCAGCTGCTGCTGGGGCAGGGAGGAACATGTAGGGAAATTTACTGGTCATGGTGTATCAAACACGGTTGCCACAGCAGCAGATCTCTTTTTCTTCCTTTCCTTCCTCCAGGAATCTTGAGTGTATTTAAATATTAAACCTGGAAACATCTCAGTGTATCCCCTGAGGACTATTTCTATTGAAAACATCTAAAATCCAATAAAATTAGCCAGTCCTTTTGATGTTTGTAAAGTGGCTGCTCACTGAGGCAGCAGGTTTGGGATACAATATCAGACTCCCACATAAACATCTACATAGCATTTCCAATAGTGTGGATAGCTGTAATTTTCCTGCCACATATCACATTCAGCTCACTAACATTACCCTCTATTAAAAAAATAAATAGATAAAGGGGACATTGCGGAGGGTTTGTTTGTTTTACTCTTACTTCTACATAGCATTGATTTACCTTGTGTCTTAGAGAAATCCCTTAATCAAAAAGTGCTTTGAGCACACAGAAATCTATTCAGCAAAGGATGTCATTTCCGAGGAAAAAGTTGATAGTACTCACTAAATCAGGGTTATTTTCAACTTTGCAAAGGATGGAAACTGTTTGTTTGTTTGTTTGGGTCTTTTTTGGTGGAAACAGGGGCAAAACTCACAAATTCCAGCAGTTAGGTTTTTGTTTAGCTATGATACTTCACTACCATCACCTCCCTAAGAAGCAAATGGAGAAGGACAACAGAATCTCCAGGTATTTTTCATGGCTGCAGACCCAAGGAAGGCTGGGAAGAATCACAGCAGCAGAACCCTTAAGGATTAAGTTAACATGCAAAATAAATCTAAGTGATTTGCTTAATGAAATGCACTGATTCCATGCTGAGTCCAGGCTGGTAGAATACCAGGACAAATCTTCATGTCCCACAGAAATACTTATACCTCTTTTTAATTTTCACATCAGGCTCAAGTGCTATTCATGGAGATTAAAAATTGGAGTCAGAAGAACATAGAGGTTCTCAGCCAAATCATCACTGTCTGTCAGAAGGAACAGACTCTTTCAGCAGCAGGCACATTAACCATTGGCCTAAGTCAGTTTTCCATGGAGAAGCAGGCACTTTTCCAGTTTTCTAATACATACTATTGCCTTGGCAAAGAGTAAATGGGACCTGGTGCCAGGATACTTGTATCTAGAGCACACTTTGACTCCTTGCTGTATTTGCAGAAATTCCAGGTACACATCATTAATCACAAAGCCTGTCCTATTCTTGAATTATTTAATACAATATTGGAGGAGTTCTGAATTATTTAAAGCAATATGTGAAAGGTTCTCTACGATATACATGCAGAGATTATTAAGAGCCTTGCTAAACAGATATAAGTTGCCGGAACCCAATATCAGCTCCTTGTGTTCCATAGCCTGAACTCAAATAGAGAAAAAAACTGCATGCTCCTGTCTCCTAAAATTTCCCCCAGAATTTACTGCAGCTGTTATAAATAAGTGAATTGACTTTAATCTATCTCACTGGTTTCTCAAAACATGGCAGGCAAAAAGAAAAGGACAAATGAGCTGTAATTTGATGGTAAAGGAGAATGGAAAAGCCGAAATATTTACCTGGTCCTCAAGTACAAGTGAAACAGAAACATGCACTGCCATGGGCACTGTGCTCTCCAGCTGCAATGTTCAGTCCCACAAGCAGTCCCTACACAGCCACTGTTTCTGCTGTGCATACAGATGTTCTGAGATATGTTCTGGAAAGTCCTCTTTCTCGCTGTGTACAGCTCTCTTCAAACCATGAGATTATGGACATAAGGGAGGACAGGCTCCCATTAGCACCCTCTCCCTATAATTAAGCCTGAGAATAGACAGGCCGTGAATCCTTATAATAAATTAAGTAGGAGAGGGAGCCCAGAATTTCTTGGCTCCCTCTTATCAGTCAGATGGTGAGTTAGGTGAGTGATGGGATCTAGCGTTATCCCTTATCTAGCCAAATATACTGCAAAGTATTTTCAGCAGCAGATTTCCCCCTTGGATGCGCTGTAGTGCTCACACTACATGAGTGATTTCCCACCCAGAAAGAGCAGCTGGATCACCAGAAGATCAGTGCAGATGGTGCTCCAGGAACCAAATAACAAAGGTTGGCAGCAAAATGAGACTTGAGTGTAGCTTCATGAATAATTAAACCTACACCTACACAGCAGTTTATATCCAGACTTAGAGGTTGTGACCTTATTTTGGCTATGCTTTCTGATCACAAGGCTGAAAAAGACCACTAAGATAATCAGATCCAACCATCAGCCCATCACCACCATTCCAACGAAATCTTGTCTCTTAGTGCCACGGAGTGGTCCTGTTCCACTGACCAGAAAGATGGACTGGGGAGATTCCTATTACCTTGGAGAAGGAAAAAATAACAGCTGAGAAATTCTCAGCATCAAGAGATCAGCTCTGGCCTGCTTCCTCCCCCTCTTCCTCCTTTTCTGTTACAGGCATTTGCTAGGAGAGAAGGAAAATAGCTCTTTAAAGGGCACTCAGAACAGTTGCATGTAAAATTAGGACCACATAGAAGTGAATGTTCAGTTGACAATTACCAGAGCTGCTGTCTCAGGTTTGGTTATGTGTTCAGACACTTTAGCAGGTGCACTCAGGTTAGCTTTTCTGAAAACTTTTCTTCCTAGCCAAGAAGATGGACCGGAATTTCCTGCTGAATCTTTCCCTTCAGCTCAACAGAGAGATGAGATTCTCTTCCAGTCTCAGCAGTTCTGTGTGCAGTGGTACCACCTACTCCTCCTTTAACCTGATCCAATAAGGTTACATACATTACAGATTCATAGAATCATAGAATTACCCAGGTTGGAAAAGACCTTGAAGATCATCAAGTCCAACCACAGCCTAACCATAGTACCTTAACTCTAACAGCCCTTTGCTAAATCATATCTCTGAGCAAAATATCTCATTTTCAATACAAATATTCTCCTCCCTCTGTTTCTACATAAATACCGGATTTTGTTTGTTTGTTTTGAAAAAAAGGCCTGATCAGGTGTTTTTTTTTACACCCCCCCTCCCCCCTCCTCCTCCCCCCCCCCCCCCCCCCCCGAAAACTACATAGCATTTTCCAGTTGCTAACTCTGTTAACTCTAAAATATTACAAATAAATGGAGAGGAAAGGCAGAAGAGGGATTACCAGCATGTATTTTTTAGCCGAGTAATCACAATGGAAGCATTCACCTTTCCACTCATATCAAGAAGGCCATGAACTTGTTAGATAGCCAACTGTAATGCAACAGGATTGTATATGATGGTAGATCATCTTAGTTTATCCATTCTGCTTTCCCTATGAGCTTACACGGGCTTAAAATCCATTTGCTTTTCACTTTGTTTAGACTTGATTTAAAGGTATGACAGCAAATAAGTGGACGCCTATTCTTCATTGTCTCCATGTATGGAGTAAAGCACGTTATACATCACTGCTTGTGGTTCTGCCCTAGTAGGTAAATGGGGTATGAGTCTGTATGTGTGCAGGGAATAAGGGCAAAGACACAAGTCTGTGCATTGGAATTTTTGCCCACTTTTGTCCAACTGTGTGGTGATTAGAGAAATGAGGGTCAGAATGTCCCACTGCACCTCCACCTCAAGTGTTCCTAGTACTGTGTATCGGGAGGTCCTGACTCAACAGACACTTGAATTTCTACACATAGAAATGCTATAGAGTTATTCTGGGATATATTCTGAGTTATTAGACCATTGGTAAATAGGACATAATCACTTTATAGGGTTTCAGCTGGATGCCACTAGATTTAACCCAAATCCAACAGCTGATTGGTTCTTGAAAGGTCTTGTTCACAACAAGTGTTTTAGTCTTAACAGCAGTGCTCCAAAACAAAATACTTCAGTTGGAAGGGATCTACAATATAATTGAGGATGGAGGGTAGTTCTATTCGGTTCTTTCTGCTTTCTCTGGTTTGGAGCATGTCCACCTTTGGACTTATCTTTTAAAAAGCTATATAGAATAACATGTTCTCTTTCCCAGTTCCTCTTCCTCTAGCTTTACTGGCATTGGCTCAGACAGATGTTGCCCTGAATGCTTTCCAAACACTCATTCAGTGCCACACTCTTGTTACTTCATGCACATCTAAAATGATAACATAAAAGTCAACCAACCAGTGCTTTATCTGTACTGAAGCCAGTGCAATCACATCAGAGATATAGCTTGCCTTTATTTCTTTCTTTACATTGTCAGTTTCTCCTGCAACCTTTATACAATTTTAATACAGTTTTAAAATCTGCCAATGAGTTTAATGGTCATCAAGTTATGCCTTGACTGTTGAAAAAGGGCTTTATGAATATATTATTTTTGTTTCATGGGCATCCATTCTTATCACTTTATTCCTTTGAAATCAGTTCTGTGTTTGTAGAACTTAAGAGCTGTGTCCTTAATCTCAGCATCCTTATAAAGATATTCAATCAGTCTCTTATGTAAATCCAGTGACCACAATATCCACCATAAAATTGTTTTAAGGGCAATGTAGATTTTCAAAGGTGAATGTGATACAAAATATTTGTAAGTCATGTTTTTTCTCAACTTCTGAGTAATTTTAATTGTCTGGCTTTTCAGAAATAAATCTTCTGTTTTGCTATGCAACATTATTTTCCTGCAGAGTACTCTTTGAGATGCACAAAAACACTAACACAGAGATACCAATCTTCTTGTACCATTATCATGGTATTTTGAAACTTCTTTGAATTATCTGCGGTGCTGTGAGGATGAGAAGGCTCTCAGTTCGTACAACAGAGTCTTTCATTTAATTTAAACGCAGCTATCACTCATTATGGAATGCATGCAAGATGGCACCTCCACAAAGAAATAAATGTCTGCCTAGTTCTTGCTATCACCGCAAACCGTACATCATGCTGCAGCTTGGGGTGTGTTCTTTTGCAGCACTGCTTTCTCTGCTAAGTGAAGTATTTGGGGTAACATTGACACCTTATTCACATTTTGCAGTAACTTCTAGCACTGGAATCAGTAAGAGTGCTCAAAGGATGAAGAGTTACATAATGTATGTTTGAGGCAGGTAGTATCTGATCCCCCAGAATTTATCTGCATTTCTTCTCCTTTCAAGTCTGCTCATCAAAGAGTTTATTAGAACACATCTAAACAAGCACTCCCCTCCTGCCCACGTACAAATGTTGCTGCCGGGAGAGCAGGATGCCAAACAAAACTGTAATCCCTCTAAAGAATAAGACAGAGAAATTAGAAAGGGAAGCAATCACAAAAGAGCCACTAATTTAGTTATCAATAATCTGCAAAATCCATATGAAGCAATTATTGTGTTGAAAAGGAGAGAAGGTAATTGCACTACAGTCATTTGTAGAGTGTCATTCAAAATTTAAAATAAATACTGTTAGAGGTGGGAAGTCTGGCAAAGTTATGGTGACCTGCAGATTTTATGTGATTCTTTATTAATAATAATAAAAAAAGAAGCTCAGGATAAATATTCTAACAGGCACATTTGCCTAAGATGAGAAGCTGCTATTACAGTATTGTCCAAAGCAAATGTACCGAGAAACAAGACTGCATATTGAAACTGTATGTACTGGCACTGCTTGTGTCCCTGAAGGACCCCTCCTTGACTTCCACAGCTTCTTTTTCTGCTCTCATGCCTGAACTATTTCTTCCAACAAATCACAGTACTTCCTTTGGAAGATTTCATATCCTGGGTTCAGTCAACCTCACAGACTCCATGTCCTGGGAGACTCAGAAATCCGTAGCACAGCTCCCATGTGCTACCCTCAGCGTATGTGTTCACAAACAATTGTAGGGATATTTTACCTTTTTGACTTCTTTGCAGGTGAGCTGGAATGTTGAAGAAAGTTCTTCAGAGACCTAAGCAGGCAGGATATGAACCTATCTCTCCTAGCCTTGATCAGGATAGACTTAATCTCAGGAGGTGACTGATGGAACTCTTATCCCTTCTACCTGCTGACTTCTGTGATAAACTTATAGTTCCCATTACTTGCCAGCTTTACTCAGTGGTCTTAATGCATGGATTTAGAAGTTTGTTTTGAGCTAGTAAGGCCTTTGTATATAGCTCTGGTTAATGGCTGCATCTGCTAAACTTCATTACAATATGAATAAATAATTATAAGCAGATAATGACAAAGCCAAGAAAGCTGACAAAGTTGGAAGGTTTTTGTGTTTAGGCATGAATTCTAGAAAGCTGGGGATTTACATCCATTTGCTGTCACTGACTTACATAAACACAGTTTGGTTTCCATGTGGCAGGATCCTGGGGTTGAATTAAGATCAATGACTAATCATTTTAATGAATCTGTCTCCAAATCACATTGGAAAATTGAGTTTCAGTGCCTCAGTTTCCCCTAAAGAAGTCAGGGAAGGTAAAATTTCCCTTCTTCAATTCTGTTTTTGATTCTGCCTTAAGCATATTGGGTAGGGCTGTGTTTGCTCAGCATCTACAACAGCAGTGGCTTGCGCTCAGATGAAGTATTTAAATGGAGTTGTAATGAGCGTCATGACAACAGATTTGTTTTTTCAGCTTCTTGATTATGTACTACTATAAATTCAATACAAGCAAACTTCATTATGATAGTCGGGCTTCTGGTCTGTGCTGTAGGTCTGAATCCAGAAACACGGAGTTGTGATAAGAAGTTAATGAAGAGAATAAAGGACAGGATAATTGTACTCTAGAATTGTTTTGACTAAGGCTCACTCAAATGCTGCACTAAGGTGTTTATTTTACCTGGATTAAATCACCCATCTTTTGCTGGAAAACTTACTGTATTATGTCATTCAGCATCAAAGCACAGCCATGTTTTTCATGATCTATATAATGATCAGTGTTTTTGCCAGTTTATCTTGTCTTTCACATAGCAATGATGTGCATTCCCAAGGTGCCAGATGTTTATACCCCCAAGAAGTTGAAATGTAGTAGAAAAGGATGTTGTTTTGATGATTCTCTTATAACATATTCCTAACAGTGCTCATCCGAGCATCTGTGATGACAGTAGTAAATAATGCTTAGTGCTTCTATAGCACAGTACATGCTCAAAATGAAATTTTAGTAGTAGTAAGCTTAGAAACCTCTGAAGAAGTGAGCATGTACTGAAGGGAGAAAGTTAACCACTGACTGTGAAAAAACCGGGGCAAGCCAGGAAGTGTTCTCAGAGGAGACTCTTACCTAGAAACATCATAAAAAATGCTTCACTGAGTTGGTAAAACCAGACAAACAAATGGACTTCAGGGAAATTACTGTTGAGGGAAAATAAATTCTTTAATTTTGCACTACAGTTGAAGTTTTTCCTTTGGTTTGGGCAAATATTTACATGTGAGAGAGACCTTGGTAGAAATTAACAGATGTCTTTTATTTACCTATGAGAATTTATTTACTTGCAATCCAGCCTGATATTACAGTATTGTCGATGTACAACAGTATGGTGGAAGGATCCGTATTCTCCTTTTCCTGATACTTCAGAACAGACTGGGATTTCAGAATGGATATGCCTCGGTCCGAAGGCATACTTGTAAGATGAGATGAAAAGTTGTTGCTGTTTTGAGAATACATATACCGTATTTGAGTCTGTGTTGTCATGTACCACCTGTAAAGCACAACATAAAAACATGCCACTAATATTTTGGTTGCGTAGCTGTGTTTGCACCCTGCCACAAGTGGGTAAGGACCACTCAATTGAGTTTCCTAACTCCATCCACCACAGTTTGCTGGATGCTGGATGCTAAGTCCTTACTGACCACGCTGTGCAATGTCAAATGCTAAGACTTGCAGAGAAAAGGAAGTGAAACCAGTGGAACTAAACACAACACATTAACTATTCACTTTGGAACATAAGGGATGAGGAGATAAATATTCAAAGTCATCCCAATAATAGCAATGCATAATATATCTGATGATTCCCAGATTATTTTTAGAAAGTGTTGCATTGCTGCAGTGTTCAACTGAAATATCACCCAGTGAGACTCCAGCATAATTAAGCAATGATTAATCAATACTTAACTAAAGAAATTAAGCTCAGGAGAAACAATTAATTGAAGTTAAGTGAACTTTGACAGCTCATATTAAACTAAGGCTCTAATTAACAAAAGCATTGTGCATCCTTTAAATGGAGAGACGTGCAAGCTTCAGGTGCTAAAGATGGGGTGAGTCTTACACTGCAGATTTCCAGATGATGAAGAGGTGCTGACAGAGAGCTTCACTTCAGGCTTTTTTTAACAGAGAAGCTGATTCTTCTTCTCTATGTCCAAGATACTATTTGGCACTACAGGTGGCTATTATGATAAACAAATACATTACCTTTGGTACCGTTCAGTACCGTTTATTGTGGAAGATCATTACTGCCTATGTGAGACTTAACCCATCTTTTACCCTTTTTCTGACCTGATTATACCTTCTGGTCAAGGTCACGGACCCACAGAGATACCTGTGATGCTGAGAAGCACCTGCCTTGAGTAAAAGGTGTTCTAGTTGGTAAAAACTACTACATAAACAGGAATAACCCAAAGAAAGTGTATTGTGAGTCAATGCCTGGGTGCTGTCTCTGTGGGTAAAAGCCAGGGTTTCCCCTTGTAGCTGGTTCCTGCTGTCAGGTTGAGCCCAGCATCAACATGATAGCACCTCAGGGAGAACAGATTTCAGCACAGGCACAGTGGGCACAGGCTGAGGAGGGGGCTTCAAGCAAGGGAGAAGCAGCAAAGGGACCACAGGCCCAAAGTGGAGGAGGGCAGGAGGAGCTCCAGGCCCACAGCAGGGAACTCCCTGCAGCCACGTGGAGCCCCTCTGAAACAGATCCGCACCTGCAGCCCCAAGGAATTGGGATAATTGGTATGATCTCTATGAAAGGCTTGATTTAAGATCTGAGCAATTGACCTGGTTGGGAAGAATGCAGGAAACAGAAAAGACTTAAGCTGCCACTTAGTGTCTTGGCTCTTAACTACTTCAGGAACTGGAACAGCATTGGTACTGTTCAGTAGCCAAGTCACGACTACATTGGGCAGACTGATAATCATCTCTGGGCTCTGGACCCACCTGTGTCAATCCAAACAGTAGGTCTTCTGCTAACTCACCTGCTAGACCCCAAGATGATATGTGTCTACAGCCTCAAGGGGCAACCTCAACACAAAAGATTATGGTGCCTAGTAAGGTCAGTCTCTTTTCTCAGGTAACTAGCAATAGGATACGAGGTAATGGCCTTAAATTGTGCCAGGGGATGTTCAGGTCAGATATTAAGAAAAAAATTATTCTCAGAGCGATGAGGTACTGGTACAGGCTGCCCAGGGAGGTGGCTGAGACATCATCCCTGAAGGTGTTCAAGAGAAAGGTAGATGTTGCATTGAGTGACATAGACTAGAGCTGATAGGCCTGGGTTGATAGCTGTACTCAGTGATCTCAGTGATCTTCCCAGCCATATTGATTCTATGAGCAGCATCACTCCCCAAGGTAGCATGCAATACGAAGCTGCAACCTGGAACTCTTTTAAGGGGCAGGAATGGGGACTATAGCCTGATCTCAGCCCCACCTTTCTGAGAGGGATCTTTCTCTGGAGAGAAGGACCTTTTCTTGCTTTTTTTAGAGGCACTTGATAATGGAATAAATCTCAGAAGGGGAAAAAAATAAAAAGAGGTGATTGGCTAACGGATTAATTGCTCTGTTAATTGCTTTGCCTCTGGTGCTCCAGTCCCTGAGGAGAAAGGGCCTGAGGGTTATCCCAGCCAATGCTAGTTCTCCTAAATGATGAGCAATTATCTCCCAGGTAATGACTGCTAAGTGTGGAGGTTGCAAAGTAGCTCCATTCAAAATGATGGATGGGTCCAAAGTTGAACTTCATCTCTGGAATTAACACTCAAATTAGGAGCTGATATACTCTGATTCCATGTGGATTGGGCCTGACGTTGCAACAATGCAAATGGTGAAGTCTACTGCAGTAAAGGTTCAGATACTGAGCCCAACTCCATTGCTAGAGCCTTGTTGAAAACCCTTGTTGAACAGTTACAAATCTGATTTTCTTCTGCTTGAGATCTCTACAGGTTGCTTTAACCATAGAAGCATTCTGAGTGCTCTGCAGAGAGGTGGCAGCTTTTTTCCACTCATTTACTAATCTTGAGCTAACCTGATCCAGTGAATTGAGGGGCAGAGGAGTAGTTTATACACCACTGATGGGGGTAAAGTAATGATGTGATGTTTCAAAGTTACAAAGGGGGAAGTGGAAGCTAAGTACTGGCTCTTTTTTTGCTCTGTAAATAGTTGCACATCAGTACCTGGGATATGTAGTTATGCGGAGCTCCTGATTCTGCAGGGTACACATACCATGGGGGAAGAGGTTTGCACTGCAGGAAACTGCAAATCCAAATGAGCCGGAGTTGAAAAGCAAAATGAAGCAAAACAAAACACAACAACCTGCCTACAGAAAAAAAAAAAAAAAAAAGCACAAAAGGTGAAGTGACTTGCCTGTGGACACAAAGTAAAGAGATAGGAAGATGAGGAAGTGCATCCCGTGCTTTTCCCATTAAGGCACATAGCCTCTCCATTAAGTGTGCCTAACCAGGTGTATGATACATAAAGTGCATATGGATGAGTTTTCCCAAGCATCAATACAAACATACATTATTGCTGTGCTCCTACCTGCCATGTTTCTTCTTTATTCACCAAGTGGTGGAAGCTATCTCTGTTTCATCAGTTAAACACAAGAGTGATGATTTCCACAGGTATTGCTACTTAGTGGAAGAAATTCATCCTTAGGCTAAAGGACAAAGCACAAGGCCTAAGTGTTATTTAAATGGCTCATAAAGCATGTGCAGGCTCTTTAGTCAGAGTGAAAATCACCCTTTGCTAACACAGGAAATAATCCTGCTTTCCTCTGCCTTGCCTAGTCTTTTCATGATGATTAATCTCTTTCCTTCTGGTCCCCATTATTTCTGTAAATGAGAATATGCTGTAACATTGCTGAGGTTGGGCTAATTAAATCAGCTCTTTCTTATCTCATTGATCTGCATTTTAAAGCTGAGCTGATTAAGGAGGGGAGAGTATATTTGATTAGAAATATGTTTTTGCTGGTTAGTTACATCAAAGGGTAGATTACGTGAGAGCAGAGGAGCAGAACTCACGTGGCTACTCTTCTTAGTGGTTATTAGAAGGAAGGGAGAACAACACGAAATAAAACCCAAACTCTAAGACATGTTTTTAATCCATATTTGTTAAAAAATGAAATGACAAAACCTATACTTTCTCTTCTGAAAAAGTTGTAATAAGGGACATGTGAAACTACAATACAGATAAAACACTTCCATACTCTGCATGGTGCCACGGACAGTACCTTATCTAACATCAGGAAGAGAGCAGGCTAAAACAGAAATTGCTTCCTGATTTTATGGACTGTATCAACAGAGTCATTCAGCACCCCTGACCAAATCCTTACCTGGGCTGGAAGCCAAAGCAGAAGCTCAGAGCAAGGTCCCAGGTTGATCCTCTGCTTCAGCAGCTCTTGGGCAGTTTCTGTAGCATTTCCAACTGGTCTATCTGCATGCACTGTTAAAGCAAATGTTACAGCTAATGTGGTTCACAGCTGGAAGAAGCTGTGACTCCCTGACAAAATCCTTCACTAACGTGTAAAGCCCTTTGTTAAAGTCCTGCATTAAGCAAGCAGTTTTTGGTAGCTCCAAGAATGCCTGATCCTCTGCTCAGGTAGGATTTTAATGGGAGAAGGAATGGCTGGGAAAAAGGGCTAGGAATAGAAGCTTCCTGATTCCTTCCTCTTTGAGTTTATGATGAGTATTAAAGAAACCAGCTCTTCTGTGACTTCTTGAATTGAGCCGCTGAAAAGTCTCCTAACTTCTCAGTAGGTCTGGGCTTTATTCTGTGTTTCATTGTTGAAACATACTGGGAGACTGGCAAAGCCTCCTAGATTTCCATCCTCTAGACTACAACTCGTGAGGCTACAGTGCAGTTCTCAGACTGATGGTTAGGATGTTCCTTCTCTAGGCTCCTCAGTACAAAAGAAACCTAGACACAGTAGAAAGAGTTCAATGAAGGGTCATGAAGCCAATTAAAGGAAGGAAGGAACTATGAGGAAAAGCTGAGAGAGGTGGGACTCTTCAGCCTGTAGAAGTAGAGGTTCAGGAGGAAGCTTATTAATATGTACAAATACCTGAAGGGAAAATACAAAGAGGATGGAACTGGGCTCTTTAAAACGGTGCCAGGTGTCAGGCCAGGAGGCAGTGGACACAGAGTGAAACACAGCAGCGTCCATCTGAACATTAGGAATCAGATCTTTATAGTGAAGTTGTCTGTCACAAGTTACCCAGAGATGTCGTGGAGATCTCCTTGGACATCTTCAAAAACTGTTTGGACTCAGACCTGGAAAACCTGCTCTGGGTGTTCCTGATTGAGCAGGGGTTTGGACCAGATGATCTCCAGAAGTTCCTTCCAACTTCAGGCATTCTTTGAATCTGCACTCATTACAGATGCTGCTCATTTATTCCTTCCTCCTCACTATTTCATTTCAGGCTTCACTCATGGTCCTGAACTGAACTACAACTGTAACTAGCAGAAGTCATTTGTTGCATTCATTCCCTACAGCCAGCATTCAGCTGATGATGATGTGACTCATTTTGTCAATGGTTTAATTTTGTCAGTGGGTTTGGGAGAGCTCATTGAAAATGGGAGTCAGGATGTTTGCATTCTTTGCCCGGCATGAGGTCAAGCAATCAGAACAGTAGCTACAGACAGCAGAGATAAACCCATAGATTTAGTGTTAATTGGAAAGGCAGTGAGGCTGTGATAAGAACTGTTAGAAGAGAGAAGAGAATTTTACTCCCAGAGTGACATTATGCAATGCTATTCTTTATTAATGAAATGCCGTAAGCAGGTAGAGAGGAGCAAAGGACTCAAGAAATTTTTAATTACACATTCCTGAATTAAGAGACCTTTTCTGAAGACCAAATGCACTTGCAGGAGTAAATTTCTGTCTCCAGCCACTGCCCCTCTCCCCATAATATTTTACTTGAAGTATTAATGTAAGGAGATTGCAAATATTCAGCAATATGTGAATTATGGCAAGTTTCACGTTTTCTTTGCAAGGACAGTAATAGATAAATATAACATGCTAATTACAGGAAGATAATTATTTAAAATAAGAACGTACCCAAGACATCGAGTATGTCTAGGAGTTGTAACAAACTCAGCTTCAGACCCAGTTATTAATGTGTGAACAAAAGACACTGAAAAGTAATCTGAAAATAAGCTTTAACCCCTAACAAAATATTGTGTGAGAATTATGAGCTCAGCTGACATGGGACTTCCAGAAGTTCTGATCTGTAAAAAAACCAATACTAAGTGTTATCAGTTCATGCCTTAACATTTTTTATTTGAGTCAGAAGTGAGGCGATACAAGTATTTATTTATTTACAATGAAAAACAAAAACAAAAACAAAACCCAAGCAGATATTTATTCTTAAAGGAGAATAAGAGAAATTGTTCACAAGGAATTAATCAGAATTAATCATCATATGCCATGATGAAATTTGATAAGCATAAGATGCATATTGGTATTGCCATTGATGTGTATGAAATTTCCCTTAAACTAGAATGGGAAAAACAGTGAAAGTCCCCTTCTGGAAAATTGTAATTGCTGTTGGTGATCACTGAAGTTATAAAGAACTGAAAGAGAAGAGAAGAGAAGAGAAGAGAAGAGAAGAGAAGAGAAGAGAAGAGAAGAGAAGAGAAGAGAAGAGAAGAGAAGAGAAGAGAAGAGAAGAGAAGAGAAGAGAAGAGAAGAGAAGAGAAGAGAAGAGAAGAGAAGAGAAGAGAAGAGAAGAGAAGAGAAGAGGAGGGAGGAAGGGAGGAAGGGAGGGAGGGAGGGAGGGAGGGAGGGAGGGAGGGAGGGAGGGAGGGAGGGAGGGAGGGAGGGAGGGAGGGAGGGAGGGAGGGAGGGAGGGAGGAAGGGAGGAAGGGAGGAAGGGAGGAAGGGAGGAAGGGAGGAAGGAAGGAAGGAAGGAAGGAAGGAAGGAAGGAAGGAAGGAAGGAAGGAAGGAAGGAAGGAAGGAAGGAAGGAAGGAAGGAAGGAAGGAAGGAAGGAAGGAAGGAAGGAAGGAAGGAAGGAAGGAAGGAAGGAAGGAAGGAAGGAAGGAAGGAAGGAAGGAAGGAAGGAAGGAAGGAAGGAAGGAAGGAAGGAAGGAAGGAAGGAAGGAAGGAAGGAAGGAAGGAAGGAGTTGCAGAACTGCAGTATTGAACAGATCAGATTTATATCTCTCAGACCCCTTCCTCAGGTTTTGGTTGCATGGCCTCATGCAGTGTAGAAGAATAATCATCTCTTTGATGAGCTCTGTGCACAGAGATGTAACCCACAGATAAGCTGGGATTTCACAGTACCTATGGCTGGTTAGATGTGCCCATGTGCCTACCCATCTGTCTCTTCAGTAGATTTCAACTAGATGGATGAGCTAATTTTCAGGAATGAGATGTCAATATAAAGCTTAGAAAACTTAGGCAATATGTTTCACTAGTTCAAAAGTCTGTGATCAATGTAAAATGGAACTATCTTGGAGGTTCTTGTAATCAATAGGGGATTATCATACACACTGGAATTATGTCCATACATCTTTTGCTGAAGCAGTGTCATAGAAAATAAAGTGAAAAGAGCAGAACCTGCTGTGCTGTGGTTAGAGAGAGCCTCAGAACTCAGAAGCTGTCTACATGATCAAAGTTACCACCCAGACCATCCACAGCAAAGGGCTCACTTCTCATGGGAAAATACAGCACTGCAATACCTTTTGATACATATCCCTTCCAAAAGACCTCCAGCAAATGAAAGCTGGATTCCACTTCACCCTCATAACTGTATGCATTCTGTTCTATTTTTGCCTTTAAGGTAAACTCTATTGTCGGGAGATCTTCTCATATTTGAGTGAACTGATTAAGTCGGTCTCAGACACAGAAAGCAAACAGTAATTATCTGTTACAAGCCACACTGAAGGCTATAGAATGAACAAATTCTCTGGTAGAAGCAAATAAGAAAATACTGTACATATTCTGCAAGTCTCAAATCCCTCCTGATTGACTATCTCAGGGTCAATATCTGTAAGGAACAGCTAGCAATGACTGACAGCTTCGAAAACCTGGAACTTGCAGTTTGGTCCTTTGAAAAAATTAATTCTCAAATTGATTTTAGAAGAGACAGAATACATAAGATGTCTCATTCCAAAAAGAAATGACACTTTTCAGTTCAACAAATCTTCTTCAAAGGGTTTTATGAGGATTAAAAGTTAATATTGCTCTTTTTAAATGTATAGTCTCATTACTACTAGTTCTAGTGTAACTGAAATAGCACACATTTTACATTTGCTGGAATAACACTCTGCACAACAATTTGTGGCTGCTTTAACAACCTAAGAAACTCAAACTGCAAAAAAATCAGCAGCTAACACTGCATAGCCAGATAAAGTATGTCCCCCTGTACTCAGCCCTGATGAGGCTGTGCCTCAAGTACAGTTTTGGGCTCCTCACTACAAGAAAGACATTGAGGCACTGGAGTGCATCCAGGGAACTGGGACTGTTTACAC
Organism: Coturnix japonica; assembly: GCF_054131305.1. NCBI lineage: Eukaryota > Metazoa > Chordata > Aves > Galliformes > Phasianidae > Coturnix > Coturnix japonica. Next base: position 6,253,780 of record NC_140664.1, on the reverse strand, counting down.
TGAAGGAGGCTCAGGATTGACCTTGTTGCTCTCTACAGCTCCCTGAAAGGAGGGTTGACATCTCCTCCCGTGGAACTATTGATAGGAATATGGGGAACAGGCCTCAAGTTGGGCCAGGAAGGATTCAGGTTGGATAGGATTTTTTTTCTCCAGAAGAGTGGTCAAGTGCTAGAGTGGGCTGCCCAGGGAGGTGACTGAGTTACTATCCCCAGAGATGGTCAAGAAATGCTTAGATATTGCACAAAGGGACATGGTTTAGTGGGGAAATATCGGTGGTAGGTGGATGGTTGGATGAGGTTTTCTCAGAGGCCTTTTCCAACCTTAATGATTCTATGATTCTCTAAAAATTATATCTATAAAAATTAAATTCAGAGTGAAACCCCTTATGTGACAAGGAAAGCACACTTAAAAAACCCCTCTGTGGGAATAAAGAAAAATTCTTGAACTCCCGAAAGTGATGCCAAGTCTTAAATTGCTGTTACCCCTGCTAAAACGATAATGGCTCTTAAAATCTTAGGTCAGGCCTTCCACCTGCCTAAAACTGCATTCTTGTCTTGTATTACTTCATTGCTGGATAGCTGACGAGGGACAGAAGCTGAATGAAAGCAATAGTACTCAGTTTTTCAAAAAACAGATGTTATTTAATGCTCAGCTGGAAACATGTGTGTGGATTTATGCCTCAGTTAGTAGTATAATAATTGCTCTGATTGTTGTGTTTGTCCAGAAAGAGATCAGTCCCAGGTTTTTGTTAGACTCCAGTCAATTAGAGAAGCATTAGAACAAATTTTGTTTATCTTTGTAGTGATAAAAAGAATTTATTTTTCCCCTCTGCCTGCTGGGCTATCTAGAGTGTGACAAGGGATGTTACTGAACAACAGTCTGAGGCCTTTGAGGGAACAAAGGCTGACTGATTAGGCTTAAATTTAATTTTCCAGTGAATTCTTGCAAACAAAAAGAGATTCAGACGGGATTAATGATAGTTTTGAAGGACACAGTGGGAAAGTATGGGAAAGTTCAATTTTTATTAGGATTACAGGTTACAGAACAACATAAAGGCTGAGGTTGGGATTTCTGGAGGCTGTCTGGTCTCCATACTGGGTCCAAAATTCACCTCTGGAGTATTCTTCCTGTTACTGCCCTCCAGATTCACAAATAGGAGATGGACTCTTGGAAGGGTAGGTAGAGGTTGCCTCAAATAATACAAATAATATAAAACAAGCCACAGTTGATTCACTTCTATGAACATGAAACTAGATTCAAACACCAACTTTATCTTCAGGAAAGGCGTAGGATTCCCCATATCCAAGCATTTTTTTTCTATTATATATTTAAAAAAACAACACATAAAAAAACAAACAAACAAAAAAACCACAACAATCCTATTTATTGTTACTTATGTGATTATGACGCACCATTGGCAGCTCTCATGCCATACAAATCCGAGGTAAACTAGAATCCGCTGGTCACACAGTGTCAGGTATGATCAGTTCAAAGAAGAACTGAAAGGTCATAGAAGGAAACTGAGACAATCACAGTTTAACATGAAAAGTAATGTGATTTTGGGCAATAAAGAGTTCTTTAATTGTCAAGGTCAGGTCTTGACAGGTGAAAGAATTAGATATAGTGACAGATCGTAGGAAAACTTTGAGTCAAAATGCAAGCCTGTGATGTAACAGGGAAGACATTTTCATTGGGGATAGAATTTAGTGTTTTTGTACTAGGCTCTGTGAAATCTCATCTGGAGTAGCAACTGCCATTATAATTACATGTCTGCAAGAATCATGCACTCAAACTGGGCTGGATTCAATGAAATGCTATTAGCTAGGAGGGAAAAAACAAAACAAAACAAAACAAGAAGCTATAAAGAATAATAGTAAAGATAGCCCCATCTGTGGCAGGGGGATTGGAACTAGATGATCTTTGTGGTCCATTCCTACCTAAGCCATTCTATTATTCTGTTTCATATGAAGTACAATGTTCTTGTGTCGTACAGTGACCAAGAGCTAATGCTTAACAAAAAGTGTACAATAACACAAGCATGAATAACAATTCCCTAAACACTGTCTATCTTCATCAAATTTCAATTCAGAGACTTCCTGAGAAACAATTGGCATCTTTGCTTTTAATGCTCATACATACCGGATACTCTACTGGATTTCCTCTCTATATACTTTTGCTCACTTTGGTTGCAATTTACTTTCATAACCAGAGAGAACATTCAGCATCTCTGCAGCAGCAGGGATTTACACAGTCCCAGCATGTAGGAAAACCATAACTTTGCTTCTTAAGAAATTGATCCTTGTTATTTCCTTTAATGCCACTGATTCTTGGTTTTAAGATGACAATTAACAATAATTCCCTGTTTGTTACTTTCTCCCTAAGACTGACCCAGGAAATGCCTGTCTGACACTAGGATAGTTTTTTTTTTTTATTTTTTTTTCTTCTTTTTTTTTTTTCTTTTTCTTTTTCAGTGTAATTAGGAATAAGAGAACATGATTACAATTTATAATGGAAACTGAATTCTGTAACAATAAAGAGGAAAAGTGGATTTTACTAAAGAAGAATTTTGTCCACAGAACAAAAAAAGGGTCTGTTCTGGTCTGAACAATCACGACACATTTGTAAGAGGACCAAGCATGGCCCCTGTTCTTGTCTGTAAAGGAGCTTGAAGGAATGATTCAGGCGCTTTAATCACTGTCTCCTTCACCCTCTTCTTGCAGGGGGACTGGTGGGAATCCTGAATAATTTAAAGATAGAGCACACAATTAATTAATGAACAGAGTCATATAGCTTGATGGCAGAATACCCTATTTGATGAGTCAGGAAGACTTTCAATTCCCTACCCTGTTTTGGGGGATGAAAAAAAAATAGTTTTAAGTACTCATTCAATTCTTGCCACTGCAGGATTGTAATTTAACACTATATTGCCATCTCACTACCACCACACATACACAACATTTTGTCCATTTTAGCCCTAAAACCTCAAAAGATGGAATTCTGATCTAACACTTCCCCAGAGGACTCCTCCTGTCTAATAAAATTCCCAATTCGTAAGCCTCTCTAATGGTGTGACACTCATAGCTACATAAGATAAGCAATTGGCTTCTGAGATGAAGAGTACTTACATACATGTAGTGTAAACTACAGCACTTATAAAAATGCCAGATTTACTGTGCTAAATAGCAAAGTCTTCTGACTCTCCATAAAATGAATACAACAGGATGTCCACCGTGAGAGCTGTCTTACAGACAGGCATCAACCCAAGAATGAAAGACAGTGAATAGGCACAGTGTGGAAGAGGTGGTCTTTTGTACTTTGACCTACAGAAACTGATCACACCAATTTATTTTACTGTTGACATTTGATGTGGATCAAATGAAAACATTTGATTATTATTATTATGGGTTCATCTTAATGTGCCAGTGCAAGATTTCCCTTCCAGTTACCAGTCACTGAAATCACCCTGTCTGCTGTCAGTGACTTTAAAAACAATGTCATAGAAAGTGATTTGGGCTGAGATGTGGTCCATAAAATATTTATTATAATGAGATATACGATTTTCAGTTTCTTAGTGTGTCTTGTGGTAGCTGCTAGATGGGATAAAGATGAAATTACTCAATCCTAATGGCATATACAGTTCTTGCACAGTATTTTTATTGCTAATTACTTGATGGCATTATGGTCTCATAAAATAAGACCAATATGGACATGGCCTTTTGTGCAGCTGGTAAGGACCTCTTTTGTGTAGTTAGGAGAGGTGAATCACAAGTCAATGCAAGATCCAAGCCAAAGCTGGTTTATTTAATTTCTCTTGGAAAACTGAAAGGTCAAAAAAGGACAAGACTGACAAGGTCAGTTCCAATTCTCAGCTGATTACAAACTTAATTCCTAACTGCCATTCTCTCTCTCTTTTTTTTTTTTTTTTTTCCTTGTAGGAGTCTGCCTTTAACTGTAGTTGTAAGAAGACATTCACATCATACATTTCTTTGTTCTTTTAATTTCTTTTATTTTTTTCCACTTTTCTCTCACTTGTTCCTTTTTTTTTTTTACCCTTTTCCATCATTGTCTTTCTTCTTCTTTCTCCACCCTCACTCTGACTCTCATTTTATTTCATATAAGAACTGTTCCCTTCCCTTCCCTTCCCTTCCCTTCCCTTCCCTTCCCTTCCCTTCCCTTCCCTTCCCTTCCCTTCCCTTCCCTTCCCTTCCCTTCCCTTCCCTTCCCTTCCCTTCCCTTCCCTTCCCTTCCCTTCCCTTCCCTTCCCTTCCCTTCCCTTCCCTTCCCAACTTCTGATATCTTGCTATAATCTGAGATTGCAGTTATAATCTGAGATTGTTTCATAAAGTCCATGTAGTTTTCGTCCAGTGATCTGATATGGCAGTAGCCACATGATCCCAACCCTGTAGGAGGCTCTGGGTAGTGCATGTATAAAACTATTTGTACTGTATCAATAATTCATTTGCAGTTTGATCTCCCGTGGAACAGGGGGAATCATGGCAGCTGTTTAACAATCCACAGTTACAATAAAAATAAAGGGAGATGCAGTTCAGCTGAAAGGTTGAGGGAACTGGGCTTGTTTAGCTTGGAACAAACAAGACTCTGGGGAGACCTTGTTGCGGCCTTCCAGTATTTGAAGTGAGTGTATAAACAGGAGGGTGTATGACTGTTTACAAGGGTGGACAGTGACAGAATCATAGAATGGCCTGGGTTGAAAAGGACTATGATGATCATCTAGTTTCAAATCCCCCATCATATGCTGGGCAGCCAACCACCAGGCCAGGCTGCCCAGAGCCACATCCAGACTGGCCGTGAATGCCTCCAGGGGACTTCCCATGGGGCATCCACAACCTCCTTGGGCAACCTGTTCCAGTGCGTCACCACCCTCTGTGTGAAAAACTTTCTCCTAATATCTAACCAAAATCTCCTTTGTCTCAGTTTAAAAGCATTCCCCCTTGTCCTATCACCCTCATAAACAGCTGTTCCTCCTCCTGTTTATGTGCTCCCTTCAAGTACTGGAAGGCCACAATGAGGTCTCCCCAGAGCCTTCTCTTCTCCAAAGTAAACAAGCCCAGTTCCCTCAACCCTTCCTCATAGGAGAGGTGCTCCCACCCTCTGATCATCTTAGTGGCCCTCCTCTGGACCAGCTTCAAGATCCCCAGGCCTGGACACAGTACTGCAGGTGCGGCCTCACCAGTGACGAGTAGAGGGGGACAATCACCTCCCTCTCCCTGCTGGCCACCCCTTTTTTAATGGAGTCCAGAACAGAGTTGGCCTTCTGGGCTGCAAGGAAGGCTCATATCCAGCATCTCGTCCTACAGGACCCCCAGGTCCTTCTCCACAGGGCTGCTCTCAAGGAGATCTTCCCTGAGTTTGTATAAATACCTGGGGTTGCCCCAACCCAAGTGCAGCACCTTGCTCTTTGCCTTATTGAACCTCCAGCCTGTCCAGGTCCTTCTGGATGGCTTCCCTTCCTTCCAGTGTATTGACAGCACCACTCAGCTTGGTATCATCTGCAAACTTGCTGAGGGTGCACTTGATGCCAGCATCTATACCACTGATGAAGATGCTGAAGAGCACCAGTCCCAAGACTGACCCCTGAGGGACACCACTCATGACCAGCCTCCACCCTGGCACAGAACCATTGATCACAGTGCTTTGGCTGCGTCCAGACAGCCAATTCCTAATCCATCGTACAGTCCATTCTTCAAATCCACACCTCTCCAATTTAGAGAGAAGGATGTGGTGAGGGACCATGTTCAAAGGCTTTGTAGAAGTCCAGGTTGATTACATCCATCACCTTTCCTCCCTCTACAGAATCCATCACTCCATCATAGAAGGCCACCAGATTGGTCAGGCAAGATCTGCCCTTGATGAAGCCATGCTGGCTGTCTTGAATCACCTCTCTGTCTCATATGTGCCTTAACATAGCTTCTAGGAGTATCTGCTCTATGATCTTCCCAGGCACAGAGGTGACGCTCACCGGCTTGTTATTCCCTGTCTCTTCCTTTCTTTCTCTCTTAAAAAAAAATGGGAGTAATATTTCCCTTTTTCCTGTCTCTGGGGACTTCACCAGGCAGCCAGGATTTTTCAAATATGATGGAGATCAGCTCAGCAACCACATCAGCCATCTCTTTCAGAACCCTAGGATGGATATCACCTGGTCCCATGGACTTATACACGTTCAGTTTCATGAGGAGAGCTCGGACTTGTTCCACTGTTACAGTGGGACAGAAACCACTCCCCACATCCTCACAGTACAAGGGGGAATGATTTTAAATTGAGACAGGGGAGGTTTAGGCTAAGTACTGAGGAAGTTTTTCACACAGAGGGTGCTGATGCACTGGAACAGGTTGCCTAAGTAGGTTGTGGATGCCCCATCCCTGGAGGCATTCAAGGCCAGGCTGGATGTGTCTCTGTGCAGCCTGGACTGGTGGTTGGCAGCCCTGCACATAGCCGGGGGAAAAAAAAGCAGAGCAGCTTTTCATAAAGGACTTTTTGCAGCTCTGAAGCAGAGAAAATAGATGTGAAATAAAGTAGGGCAAGGTGTAATTGCTCAGAGTTTAACACTATCATGTTAATTGTTTGGAAGAAAAGGTGACTGATAGAGGCAAGCTCCTATGGGATGGAGAGGGATGGGTTATTACTGCCCTGGAACTCTGTGGGCACCAGGATGTGGCATACATGGAAAATGGCAGTGCTGACCCATGTCCAGAGGACAAACATCAAGGGTATAGTTTGATCTGAGACAGCCCTGAAGTCCTGTAATGCATTTCTCAATTACTCTTTCCAAATTCTGCATCCTCTCATTATCACAGATACAGCCCTTTGGAGAGCCAGGATGCTTCTTTCTTTTTCTTTGTTTTCTTTTTTCAAACACAGATTATTTCATCCTCCATTTCATGAAAAGTGAGCAGAAAACACCAGCCTACATTGCAAGATATTGTAAAATTTCTGCATGAATTGAGGATTGCTGCGTCTTTGGATACAGTCAACAAATCATTGAATTTTTGTTGTTGTTGTCAGCAACACTGGAACGCACTTGAGGGAACTGGGAAATCAGTTGTTCTGAGGCTCAACTCTTCTAAACAAAAGTTAGTCAGTCCTAGGCTGTCTTTGTGGAATGGTGATCAAAGAAAGCTGCTGTTGGCAGACAGTAAACTTCATTTTCTTTTTAAAAACATGCAAACCTGAAGTGTTTTGTAGATCCTATCAAATCAAACTCAACAATGTCTTAATGTATCAGGCTTCATATGGAGTATCTGTGGCCATCTGAGTCTTTCCTCTAGTCCCCAGGCTAGAGTTGACAGTCTCGATATCTTTTCGACAAACTTTCTGTGACTCAGTGACAGTGATTTCCTGCTGTGTCAGCCAGGTCTCCTCTTTTGGAATTGAAGTGGAGCCAAAGTGATATCTGATATCTTAATATGAGGGAATTACAAAATAAATCAGTGTGAAAGCAATCAAATGGGATCCTAAAGATATAACAGGATCTCCATTCTTTGAGATGCTCAGAACACACAATAGAACAAAGCCCTGAGAGGTTCAGAACACAAGAGAACAAGATCTTGAGTAAGTTGCTCTTTTGGACCCACTTTGAACAGGAAATTTGACCAGAGGTCTCTTTCAAGCTGGATTTTTCTGGCATCCTGTGGTACAGCTCTCTCCCTGCTGCCTGCTGTGGACTTCTTACTAACCACAGCTTTTCCCAGATGTCAGTATTTTTGCCATGTGATAGGAGAAGAAGAAATGATGGACACAGGATAGAGTGCACCTCCAGGAAAAAGAACAAAAACAGAAACAAACAAAAAACCCCAACAGTCTAATCTCTTAATCTTTCTCAATGTGCGTGTCTAGGGAGACCTGGTGAGCTGGTGGCTAGGTGGAAGGCATAATGTGGAGCTGGTTTCATCATGAGTTGTTTCAGAGCTGATTCCTGTTGGGTATTTCTGTACATCTGAAACTGAAAGGAGTCAAAAGCTTCTTACACTATGTGATAATCTAGCACCACAGTGCTTGTCCAAGCAAACACAGACCTTCTGTGTTCTCATATGGACCCTCTGAATTGTTTCAATGTGATGTGTTGCAGTGAGGTACTGCAAATGAGCTGAATGGGTGTAACTGACCCTTCTTTGACTGCAAGGCAAACTGCTGTGACAGCTATGGTGGTTTAGAGTTATATCTTTCAGTTCTTTCCTGTTCTGGATTGGTACATGTTCAGTTATGGGAGCCTAGCTGACGCACAATAATCCATTAAAGTGCTATAAAGTAGATCATGTGCTTCTAACTAAAGGAGGAATTAATGAAACATAAGCACAGTGCTCTGTAGAAGTCAAAAAGACAGATAAGGAGAAGAACAAGGAGAAACATCAAGCACGTTTCTAAATGGCTCCATAAAAACAACAAGCTCCAAGATCTTGGATGCTCTTGGATGTTTTTTATCTTCGCACAGGAAGCAGTACAATGAGAAAATGTATCAGGTATGAGCTAAGTCATGAAATAGCTTCCATGTGAGAAGACACAAAACAGACATTGACCAGCTGAGAAAATGATGTGTTTTCAGGTGTTGTAAGACTGAAGGGAATGGGGCTAACTGGGCTGGATATACCTTCGGCCTTAGGCATTAGGGCTGTTTATATGGTCTGACTGGACACAGTAAATGGTGGTCTATTCTGGATGATTCCTGGTTCACAGTCATGAAACCAAGAACAGGATTAAGGGATCTCTGCTTTCTGTTACTTGTCTGAACTCCACCTTGAATCGTTTATAAATGTTCCACCATGGATACTGATGGACCCTGACAGCCTTTGTCAGCAGCATGTGCACACATGCAAGGACATCTGCAAGACAAAATGCCCAGCATAAGATTTCTCTGTAAAGAATAAGAGGATTCCTTAATAAAAGGCTTTACTCTGTGTCTATAAGGTTAATAAATATTCACTAAGAGTCATCAATGTCACGACTAAAACCAAACAGGAAAATGGCAATCTCTCTTTTGTAAAGGAACTTGTTGAAATAACTGCCTAAGTCTGCCCTCTGTTTACTAAAATGACTTCGGAAATCTCTAAATCCATTTATCCTGGGGATTATCATCATCTGGTTTCCAGACAACATTCTCATTTCCTCCAGTGAGGTTTTTTGATACCTTAGGCCATTAGCTGTGGTATTGATCTTTCCTTAATACGTGAGATTTTCTACAGCAAAGGCAGCTCTGTGTCTAAAAACCCCAAGCCAAACCTGTTTTATCTGAATAGCCAGAATAGCATTTTGTTAGAGACAAATTTAACATTCTTTGGCTTTTGTTTATGATAAATTTATCAGGGCAGGCTGTGAATATATCCTCGATGGAATAGACTAAGCCTGTTATCAGCCGCTTGGGAAAATGCTATTCCAGATACAAAAGCTCATGACATGCCAGGCCTCCAGCTGCTAGTGCTATGGCTCAGCTCTGGGGAGTGCAGCCTCTGAGATGGTATCTGGCCGTTACTACCCTCCAATCTGCCATCCTGACAAATTTTGTACAGTGTTCCAGGGAAAGCTGGTAACTGAATTCTTCCTTATTTATCCAACACAGACAGACGGGGTAGTCAGGTGGGTATTTCTGTACTAGGAAGGAAAGAATGAAACTTTAAGCAAAAGTCTTATATAAGAAATCAGCACATCTTTACTCCTTGTCTTTTAAGGAATACAGCCATGTGGCTTTGGGGAGAGAGAGATGGAGGGACCTTGGAAAAGTAGACCAGAGCATTTGGACCAGTAGTACCTTGGACAGGTGGGAATCTATTAGCTCTTCTTAATTAATCAAACTTGTCAAAAAGCATAGATTTTCAAAAAGATATTTTCTCTGAAGATATAATTCAGGGATGATTAGAACAGAGTTAAACTAATTAGCCTTAACAGTTCATATTACCCTGCTTTACTTTTTGTTCAGTCAGATTTTATGTATAAGCGATGGTTGCTTCTTCTCTCCTACCCCAAGCCCCTACTGACAGCAAATACCTTTACTATCAATAAGTCTATTCATTCAATAGAGAATGGCCTTCTATGATGGAGTGACGGCCTTGGTGGATGAAGGGAAGGCGACCGATGTCATTTACCTGGACCTGAGCAAGGCCTTTGACATGGTCCCCCATCACATCCTCATCTCCAAATTGGAGGGAGGTGGATTTGATGGGTGGACAACTAGATGGATAAGCAATTGGTTGAAAGGCCGCAGACAGAGGGTGGTGGTCAATGGCTCTATGTCCAGGTGGAGGCCGGTAACGAGCGGCGTCCCTCAAGGGTCTGTCTTGGGACCGGTGCTCTTTAACATCTTTATTAATGACATCGATGAGGGAATGGAGTGCACCCTCAGCAAGTTTGCTGATGACACCAAGCTGAGTGGTGCAGTCGATACAGTGGAGGGAACAGATGCCATTCAGAGGGACCTTGACAGGCTGGAAAGCTGGGCTCGGGTGAACCTAACGAGGTTCAACACGGCAAAGTGCAAGGTTTTGCACTTGGGCCGGAAGAACCCCAGGCACCTGTACAGGCTGGGAGGAGTTGTCCTTGAGAGCAGCTCGGCTGAAAAAGACCTAGGGGTCCTGATAGATGAGAAACTTAACATGAGCCAGCAGTGCGCTCTGGCAGCCCGGAAAGCAAATGGGATCCTGGGCTCCATCAGGAGAGGGGTGGTCAGCAGGGATAGGGAGGTGATCGTCCCTCTCTACTCTGCTCTTGTGAGGCCCCATCTGGAGTACTGTGTCCAGGTGTGGAGCCCTCAGTACAAAGAAGATATGGAGATTTTGGAAAGGGTCCAGAGGAGGGCCACAAAGATGATCAGGGGGCTGGAGCACCTCCCCTATGAGGACAGGCTGAGGGAGTTGGGTTTGTTCAGCCTGGAGAAGAGAAGGTTGCGGGGTGACCTCATTGCAGCCTTTCAGTACCTGAAGGTAAGTTCCCTTTACCTGAAGGGAACTTACTCCCAGGAGGGGAGTAAACTCTTCGAAAGGGCTGATAATAGCAGGACTAGGGGAAATGGTTTTAAGTTGAAGGAGGGAAGATTTAGGTTGGATGTTAGGGGAAAGTTCTTTACTAGAAGGGTGGTTAGGTCCTGGAACAGGCTGCCCAGTGAGGTTGTGGATGCCCCGTCCTTGGAGGTGTTCAAGACCAGGTTGGACGGGGCCCTGGGCAACCTGATCTAGTAAATATGTATGTTTGGTGGCCCTGCCAGGCAGGGGGGTTGGAACTACATGATCCTTGAGGTCCCTTCCAACCCGGGTAATTCTGTGATTCTGTGATTCTGTGTGACCCTTCCAACTCAGATTCTGTAATTCTATGATTTTTGACTAGGAACAGTAACAGCCTCAACATACAGAGGAGGATATTTGGGTGAGATTGTTATTTTGATGATACAAAAGTGCTGATTTCAACCTCACACCTTTAAGCAAATTAGCCTGAGATAAAACAAGTGGATTTAAACTTTTTTAAAAAAATAATTTCAGTAGTAATTCAACAGGAAATGGTCCAGCAGTTTCAAGACTAGAACTCAGCCAAAGAAGCAATGCTGCTACATATTCTGCTTCAGGTGCCAACTCACATATTAAAAGAAAAACTATGCTTTTCCTAATTAAATATTTCTGGCTTCTCTCTCCTTCTCCTACATTGTGCTAGCAGAAACTCTGATTTTTTAGAACTATATTTGGTTATATGCAATATCAGTCAGGGTCAAAGATCATTCTTTGCTGTTATTTTGAGCCCGCTTGCAAAACAGGAGCTGCACAAAATGTCAGCTTGCTTGTGGCCTGTGAACAGTGAACTCCAGCAACACTTCAAAGAGGCAGCTTGGGGCAAGTTTGTTCTCAGTTCACTGTGGGGGCCCATGTGATTCATGGACCCCCGCCGGCACTGGCGACAGCTATGTGGCCAGAGCGGTGCATCTGCCTGTGTAGGAAATAAGGCTGTAAGATTTCACACAAATTAAGACTTTCTACTTCAGGCAAGGTTCGGATGCCTGCTGGAAAATCAAAGTAGCTCTCATCCTCTTTCTTATGCAAAAAAAAGAAAGTAATGAAGAGGCTGGAGTAGCAAAGGTGGTCAGTAAGACCTCCTGCATCATATTTACCTGCTTACAGCATAGACTGGTCTATGGAAATGCTACAGCAAAACCCCCCAGAATTCCTATAACTAGAATAAACACTGTTATATGCAGTGCAGTGAAAATCAGAAGGCATAGAGTAGACACATAGTCCTTTGAATTATGCCATTTCATCAAGATAAAATATTTCTAGAAATTAGATGAGTTAATAAAGAAAATATTTTGGAGAAAATTAAATACTAATAATTAAAAAAAAGCCACAATTTCATCTCTTTTTTTTTTTTTTTTTTTGAATGAGAATTTACAAAATAAACAAATTTTGCAAGAAGAAAAAGAATGGAATTTGGGGGAGGTGTAATAAATAAATAATACAAATGTTGAAAAAAAAAGGATTTTTTTCCTGTCTAAAAAGCTGTTCTCAGATTCCTGTGAAGATGTGAATTTTGGTTTCAGTGACAACAGGCAAATCTCTATAGCTTATCAATCTGAAATCAGCTTTATTATCGAAATCAATCATCAATTAGGTATGTTCCCTTTATACAGACCTGTGTTAGATGAATGTGGACAGAAGACCTTGAAGATTTATTTCACTTGGACAAATACTGCTCCATTTGGTGCTCCTCAGCAATTAGGGACCCTTATCTCGAACAGCTGATGAGGTTATCACTGCCAGTTCTCTGCCCACTCCCTCCCTCCCCTCTCTGCCCTACTTTACCCTCATCCCACTCATCAATAGCTAAACTACTTTTCAGACAGCTACAGGACTACAGGGTAGTATTTTAAAGAAAGTAAAGTTGGTGATGAGTTTCCATAAAATGCCAAGCTGATGGAGTAGCTCCAGATGTCTTGCTGTGAAGGGCGGAGGGGCTGCCAGAGGCAGGACTTTTGTCTGTTGGCATCTTAATTGCCAGATTTCAGAACTGAGCATAAAAATGCAAACCGTGATGCTGCCCTTGGCAGATTCTCAGCATTGGTCTGATTAATACCAGCCCACAAATCACTGAAAGAAATCTTTGAAGAGCAAGAAATGATGGTCTTGTGGGGCATAAGATCAAAATAACTGGGTTTCAGGAAGAAGATCTGTAAATTAACTGTACATTTCAGTAGCTAAGGTAGTAAAGGTGAGGCAGTGAATGGCAAACTGTAGTGAAATAGATAACTGTGGATCCCATATGGTGCATGTCCAACTAGCTGGAAGCAGACAAGGACTAAAGAATAGGAAATGAAAATGCTTTTAGTGATTTACCACTGCTTGCATGTCACAAATTCTCTATGTATCAGTTTTCCTGACTGCAAAATATGCAACAAAACTGAGGCATTATTGCAAGACCTCTGAGGAAGGACCTTGCCCGCCCCAGGGAGTGTGGGCTGTCCAGAGTTTTAGTTATACAGCTTTCATAAATCCAGCACTGGAAGACAACACCAGACTTTAGGCTCCTGCTTGCTTAAGGTTTTCATCTAGAAAGTGTTACTTAACAAACACACGTGGTCTGATAGTGATAGGAAAAGGGGAATGGTTTTAAACTGAGACAGAGGATGGTTCAGGATAGATATCAGAAGGAAATTTTTCACACAGAGGACAGTGACACACTGACACAGGCTGCCCAGAGAAGCTGTGGATGCCCCATCCATGGAGGAGTTCAAGGCCAGCCTGGATGGGGCCCTGGGCAGCCTGTCCTAATGAGTGGCAACCCAGGGGGTTGGAGCTGAACGATCTTGGTCTGAAAGATCCCTTCCATCCCAAGCCATTCTATGATTCTATTCCACAATTTTAAATATATAGTGTTTTATTAACAGCTTGGGAATGCAAACATTAGAATTTCTTTATTTGGTCCTGATGCAAGAACAGACGAGTTTAGAAGCAGAGGTTTTCCAGAGGTGTTGTGCATTCTCCATCCTTGGAGGCTATCAGATATTGACTCAGTCAAACCCCGAGCAATCTGCTCAGCCCCCTGTCCAGACCCTGTTTTAAGAAGGAAGTTTGGTTACAGAGCTCCTGAGGTCCTTATCTTATGGTACTGTTTTTATTTTCCAAAACCAATTAAAGCAAAACAATACCATATTATGAGCAAGATAATTTATGCAGATTACTTATTGGTCCCTTAACATTGCTAATGAGCACAGAAACATAATGTTGCCCAAATTACCTAAAATATTTAGGAGATGGATCTAAGGACAGCATCCCATACGTGTGGGGCATGACTTTGTGGATTATCAGGTTCAGTCCCCACTTCGAACTTGTCAATGCAATAATAAATAGAGATTTTCTACTTTTCTTTTAACTTGCTTGTCACGCCTCTTCTGCACACTCCTTACTGCCATTTGTAACTCTTGCTGCTAGATGCAGCAAAGTCTTCATTTCACCTCCCTGTCAATATTTATTGTGCATGTGTAATTTGAAGGTTTTAAGATAATGAAATAAAATTCTTGCCTGCATTCATCAAGTCCGGTATGTCTACAGCATACAAATTGAATACAGAACAATGCAAAACTACCATAGGAGACAGTGAAATAGATCAACCTCCGTGTAATTGAATGAATGAATTCTCAGTCATAGCAGAGATGCCAGTGAGCAAAAAAGATTGTGGCTTTCCAGGTCGGTCAGTAAAACCCTTTTGTGACAATTATGTGGCTTCAAAGTTGGCAAATGCCAAAGAGTAATTTGAAAAAATCTTTATTAGTATTTTTTAAACTACTACATAACACATGTAAAGCTCTTGTGAAGATGTTGTTTTAAGGAATGTGTCCATTTAAAGGAGCAGCTCTCCTTAGAGATAATTTTAGGTTTTAGGATTAGAAATGATCTGTTGTGCTTGAACTGCAAGTAGTGACTTATGGTTACTGCCTGGAAAATGTAATTCACCTGAAAATTATTATCTTATGATAGCTTAAGTATCACTTGCTAATGTGAATGGGGTTTTGATTAAGCCAGTTTTAAGGAGGTGCATTGCACAGTATAGAGATTTAAAGGAAAACACTGGTTTCCAGAACTGTTCACATGTTTTTCATAATCAGTCAGGCTCCACTTCCTCCCCCCTCCTCCTGCTTATTTTGATATTGCTGAATCCATTTACATAAATTATTAGATACTGAGTGGGGAGACAGAGTGAGAGGAAGAAAGGAGGGCGAAGTGTCTCGAGCAATTCCTCTGGGTCACTGGGGGAGGGTACCAGAGGGGAGCTGGAAATTAGGGCGATTTAAATTAGTCATTGGTAAGTGAGAAAGTAGAACAATACCCCAGACACACAGAGAAATACGAAGGGAAAGAAATCTTTGGATAACTGCACTGTTGCTGCAGGAATAGCTGCAAAGATGTTCTTGGGCCTCTACATTAGCAGAGATTGCTTGGGTCTGTAACGGCACAAAGCATGCAGCAGATTTAAGGCCAAAGAGGGAAAAGGATATGAAAGTTCTATTATTATTTTCATGTATTCCTTGAAACAAGGAAAGGTATTTTCTTTACCACAGACCAGAAGAGATGAACTCCTTACAGGGATGGGAAGAACAATTTGAAACAATTCAGTGTGAATGCAGACACTCATACCCCATGCTAATTTGCAGTGTTGCGGATGGAGTCTTACTCACACTCTCCAGACATGGGAGAGAACCAAACACATCAGCTCACGTTGACAGCAAGGCCCTGGGGAGGCAGCCCCTCCTGAGAAATTCCCACAGGATGCTCGTGCCATGCATCACATGTAATTTATACTTGTGCTCTGATTACATCTACTTGGGAGTTATTCTTAGCTTTCCATTCAGAAATGAAAAATCATCAAAAGTGTTTTCGTAATTTTTTTTCCCCCTCAGAACTTAGAAAATTCAGATAGCATTTCTGAACTAGATGATCTCTCTGTGAAGACCAGAGAAACAAGAAACATCCAGAACAGCCAAGAGACTAAAGACACCAGCTGAAAATGCAGTTTAAAGATACCTCACAGGCACAGATTTTGTGTAAAACTAAATTGGGGACCCTTCTATATCCAGTTTGGCTTAGTGGTTACCCTGATTAGTGAGGCATTTTGCTGTGAGTGTCACCATGAGCTCCTGGCTGCTGATGTTAAGACGGGGGCAAGGGCTTGGAAAGACTCACAGTGTTGTAGCCCATTGCTCTTCCAAAGTCTCCCTCCTAGCCAGTTCTCAGCTGCAA
Organism: Coturnix japonica; assembly: GCF_054131305.1. Lineage (NCBI taxonomy): Eukaryota > Metazoa > Chordata > Aves > Galliformes > Phasianidae > Coturnix > Coturnix japonica. The sequence continues at coordinate 6,237,560 of NC_140664.1, read as the reverse complement.
TCTCTTAATTTGCTTATATCCATTTTCACACAGGGTTTGACTTCAAAGAATCCCTTTTATCTCTACCACTCACTACAATCCCCCATTAAAAAAAAAAGGGGGGGTGGGGGGAGGAGGAGGGTCGGGGAGGGAAGAGGGAAGACTCTGGATCAACACACTGACTCAGTAATTCATTATTATCATTTCTCCCTCTGACAGTTCCCAAACACTGAAGAGGACACAAAAACTGCTCAGTGCCTACAGCCCTCTCTTTGTGTTTGGGATCCCTCCGCTTACACTCTCCATTGCAACTAAGATGCTTTGCGTTGTTTATCCCCTTCTGCCTCGTCTCCTGTTTGTGGTTGTAAAACAGAAGACTGAGGGCTTGTGTTTGACTTCTAACGTCACCTCTGCTGTGTGTAATCAGTGGTGTTTTTCAGGCAGAAAGAACACGGGTAAAGTCTCGTGTTTGCCTTTTGTTCCACATGAAAGGACATCACACATCCTGTTGTTCATCAGTCAAGGTTATTCCTCTTGGCTGCCTGCCTGCTTCTCCCATTACTCATGCCTTAAAGTCTGCTTTATTCACTTTCCTGTAGCTTAATGTGCCCCTAGTTTCCTTGCTTATCCCAGCCTTGCAGGCAGCACTGGGGAGAGTTAGCATGAGGCACGATACTTTCTGGTTATCTGTACTCCTGATACCCTCACTCTTACCCAATTTCTGCATTACAGAAAAGCCATGTCTGTGCATTTATGTCCTTATTGTAGGCCATGAAATACTTAGGGGTCATAGAAGCACTAAAATTACTACTGTGACTCAGAAAACAAGACCAAGGCATGAATGTGGAGTAAACAACTGTGCTGTTGGCAAAGCCATCCTTCTGTACCCACGCTGTTTTGACACTGCATGTGGGAACCACAAGAATGTTCCAGGATTATAATTTTGAAGTCCAACTTTGTTGCAAGTTGGAATGAAATCAAACAAAAATATTGATAATCTCCATGAAAAAGAAAGTTCAGGGACGAGTGAAATACTTTTTGAGAACACAACAGTTGCATTCAGACTTTCCTTTTTTAACATGCTGCCGTGTTTTAATTACTATTATTATTATTATTATTGTTATTATGTTATTATTTTGTTAGAACTATGCAAGGAATGAGAAATGAAAATGTCTTTTTTTTTTTTTCAAATGTCAAAAATGGGGCACACTGACACTGCTGTCACACCTCTCCCCTTTTCCTCCTCCTCACCCTTTCCCTGTTCTTCCACATGAAATTCTGGCAAAAATAGATAAGATTTTCCATATGTGAAGTAAGTGATAAAAGCACCCACGCCAGGTTCTGATGCAATCTACAGTCATCCCAGTCTGACATGACACTGCCAAGCAAGCTGACTGATCTGCAGGGTCTATATTCCAGTGACAAGCACAAAGTTGTGAGTTCTGGCTACCAACCAGAAGATGTACTGGTAGACTTCAAGCAATGTTTCAGCAAATCCTCAAGTTCTGAATAGAGTTGGGTGATTGTCACCAACTGTATCATCATACCACTGCTACTTTACTTCCCAGGGATAGTGATAGGGAGAGACTTCATTGCTTATGGAGCTGCCCATGTTTCAGGGCATATTTGTGCCCGAGAAAGGGCATGGGAGAGAGCCACCAGAGTAGAGATCATGGTGGAATGAGTAGCTGTTTCACAGCATGTGTCATTTGAGAAAGCTGTCAGTTTTGCACTGCAGTGGTACAACCTGAATACTTAAAGGCTTGAATCCTTGATTTTCTATTGCACTGGATATTCACAAGCACACATTAATGAAAATATGTGCTTGAAGTTAGTTAGTTTTAAAATTGGGCTGCCATTTTTCCCAACAGGGTTTCTCAGAGAGAAAGAGATGTGTGCAGGCTGTGTAGTGTATGTGCAGTCAGTCCATGTGTTGCATCCTGGAAGTGTCAGCTTTGTATTCCAAGTTCCAGTGCAGAGTGTAAGTTGCCACACTTATTCCTGGGGTTCTCTGTCTGGAAATCTGTGTGCCCTGCAAACACATATGGAATGAAAACAAGTGCTTCAAAGAAGCATACATCGTGCTGTAAACACATGTCCCATAGGGATTATGTAGGGACGTCCCACACATAATATGGTCATAACCATAGCCCTGAGTCTACACAAACAACAATACCTAACCTCGCAGAATGACTAGATATCTGGTATCACAGGTATCTTCTCAGTTAGATACCTATTGGCTGGGAAGATTGGACAATGGGATGACTCCCTTCAGCCTGAGTGATGGAAAAGCTCTTAAAAACAGGAATGCAATATGAAGGGCTGTGCAGAGACACAAGGGTATAGAAGGGCTTGAGGAGAGCTCATGAGTTTCTGCAAAACAAACAAATGGGTTTCCTCTGTTGTTGACTGAAAGATCTGTTCACCTTTTCAGATCCTCTTTTGAGATCTCCAATACTGTATATTCACTAATCGTATGACTGCTGTCCTCTCTTTTTCCCCTTGCCCATCCCATCCTCTTTCCCCAAACATCTTCCATCCTACTGTCCCTTCAGGTGCTCCCTTTATTATTCCTTGTTCCATCTCTTGTCCTTCTCTCCTTGGCTGGAGACCAGACAACAATGTTCCCTGGAAATCTATCCAGAACAGCTTTAGGCATTCTAAATCCTGGGATGCATAACAAAGACACTGAGCTTACCAAAGGCAGCACAGATCCTTTACGGTTAGGAAATGGGACTTCTAATTAATGACATGTTTGAATCAGTTTATCTGTGAGGGGTTGAGGGAATCACTTTGGGAATGGGCCTGCTTCCCTGCAAGCTCAGATTGCCACCCCAGGCTACCTGACAAGGTTGGTGACAAGAAGAATGTAAAGCAACTTTTTCTTCATGGATATCTTGGGAGACTGTGGAAACCAAGTCTGATGATTTGTTCCACTAGACATTTGTGGAGGAGATGGAATTATCTGTCCGTGGAGGAAACTCCATTTTACATAAAGCTGCTAACAAAAACCTATCAGCAGCAGGTTAGCCCATTGAATTATAGCATGATCTAGGGACAGATATGTCACTGTCACTGCTGTTCTGAGTTACTACCATCACTGTACAACCATGCATGGAGTTTCTCTGCATTTTTGTTGATGTAACCACATTTACTTTTCTACCATGCTTTCGTGGTTGTGATAGTCAATATACACACGCTTCTTTGAATCACTTGTTTCAAGAGTCATCCCCTGACAATTACAGGGCTTCTTTTTGCCAGTGGCAGTAGAAGAACTACCCTGAATGTTTACGGTGACCTTTAGGCTTTAGACAAATTTATCAGTCATTTTTCTAGAGGGAAATTTTGTTCATCATCTTTTCATCCTTTGCTGCAAGGTGACTCTTTTACTCAAATCATTACTGGCATTATCTGTTTTGGAACATCTTCAGTGCCAGATGGTGGAATTTCCAGAATTTCCTCTATTATTTCCTTAATAAGAATTTAGGAAAAAAAATTAAAAAAATCTCTATAGAAAATGTGACTTTTTAAGCTTTGTGAGGATGTTTTAATCCCAGCCCCAAAGCTCTGTTATTTTATTTATTTTTTCCTGATTTTCTCCCCCCATCTCACTGGGATGGAGGAGTGCGCAGGCAACTGTCTGGTGCTGAGTTGATCGCTGGGCTAAACCACAACAGCTCACCAATGGGCAGTGTTGGAGGAAGGTCACAAACACACATAATGGCCATACAGCCCAACCATGTTTCATCTATGGGACATTTCTGCTGGAGATTTGTCATCTGTTGTGACAAAATTGGGATTCTGGGATTCTTTTGCTGGTTTTGCCAATAGGTCACAGTGAGATATTAGGAGAAAGACATCAACTGAGTTGAAAAAACAAAACAAAAAAGCTGTGTCTTGTATAGTTTTTTTTTGCTGTTTTTTCCTTCAAAGCAACTGTTATTGTCGTGTACCGATATGATTGCTGCATTCAGTGTCACTACAGCTTCAAGAGCTTCTCATGTGAGTAAGCATGAGTAGGAGAAATGTTTAATTTCTCTGAGGCCATACAACACTTAACAACCTTCTAACACAGTGAGCAGGAAGAATGAGCTTTCAGCAGTGTCTGGAGATATTTTAGTACAGTCTGTTGTGCAACAGAGAGTAGGTTTGTAGTGTGCACCTATCTAACAAGATGCTATTATTTACCTGCTGGATTTAAAAAGATACCTATTAGGACTGACATGTAGGCACTGCAATCTCACTGCCATCATTCCTAGTACCTGTTGTTGATAATCAAGTGATAAAATGTAATTCTAGCAGCTACCAGAGTATATTCTTGCTTCTACATCCCTGCTCCTCACACCTTGCTTCTTTAGATCATTTACAATGTAAAGTAGGAAGAGCTTGGTGACATGAGAACAGTGATGAAGGTAGGGTGGCACTGGGAGTTCTCACAGTGAAATACCTCCATCAGCAGGTGTTAAAGGAGAGTGGGGACAGCAGGAAAGGGAAAGATGAAGTGATCCTATTTATAAATGTATTCCCCCACTCCCGGTCTGTACCATGGAGATATCTCAGCAGCACAGATGGATCTGCATACTGATGAAGACATGGGGCACCGATGAAAAATGCTGGATCTGGCTGAGTTCCCTGCAGGCATAGGGTCTGCCTGCTCTTCTATTAGAGCCCAATACAGACACATTTTTGCAAGTGGTTTTTGGTGCTGCCAGTGGGACTTTGCTCCTGTGTAAGAGCAAAGCCAAGTTTACACTTTAGCAATCAGATAACAGAATGCAAAGACACTGACCAAGAAACTGAACCCATAAGCAAGATGATACTTCAGATTGGCTCGTTGGTAGGCTGTGTGAATAGAGGAAAATTATACCACTACAAAGAGGCTGTTTAGGATTACCAGCCAGAATGCTTGGAGGAAGCCAGCTCTGTTAGATGTAAGATATCAGCTTCCTGAGGTGCCTGGAGGACTGATGGGAAAAAATCTGGGCAGTTCCTCAAAAACCTAGGCATTGTGCTGCACCAGCATTGTGAGGAACAAAGGGGAGCTGCTGTTTCTTTCACAGTGTGTACATCTGTCAGTGCCATGTGATTAACAGCCAAGTGGCACAACACACAGTGGAGGCAGATATGAGAAAGCATATCTTTTCATTGCAGATATCAAAGAGTCAAAGATACTCTTTGGTTCCAACAGACCACCATACAATATCTTCTCTGGAGTTAGTGGGAGATGTGGGTATCCAGCATGTCTTAGTAACAGACCATCAGTAACTGGCCTGAGATCACACCACAAACAAGCAATAGATCAGATCAGAGCTCAAGACTTCTGACTCTTCACCTTAGAATCATAGAATCACCAAGGCTGGAAAAGACCTCCAAGATCATCTACTTCAACCGTCCACCTACCCCCAGTATTTCCCCACTAAACCAAGTTCTGTGTTCATAATATAGAGGATTCAAGATCTTAATAGGCTCCCTGGAGTTTGGAGGGATGAAGATGAAAAACTGTATCATCTGAAATAATGGTAACACCCCACAGATGCACTTATTTACTGTGCTCACACAGATGGACTGATCTCTGGCAGATCAGGACAGCTGTGATCCTCAATGAGCTCCTGGTATCTGTAAGCTTCCCTTAATTCACTTTCTTACCCATGACAGGCTTCGTGGCCTTGCCAAAATGGTTCTTATGCCAGTTCCTGGTGAACAGATGTCCGTGCTGCAAGAAACTGTCACAGCTGACTGCAGTGAGCCAGGCAGGAGCTGAAGGCCTGGAGACTAAGAAATCTCTTAGGAAATCTGCCTGGAAAGGAGAAGTTTCACTGCAGTAACCCACTGCGGAAAGATTTGAGTCTGCTTGTCTCATCTGCTGATTCTGGCTGTCAGAACTGGAAGCTGCTTTCAGCTCTGTGTGTGGGGAAGGACACGGCTAGAGCAGGGAGCACTGTGCTCCTGAGCTTCCTCCTTCCCACCCCTGATGCCAGCTGCCTTCAGCAACCTCTCAGAGTTGACACATGGCTAAGGCAGCAACAAACTTCTCTTGAGTGAGCCAGGAGAGCAAATCTGCCTTTGTTTGTCAAACGAGCCATCTGAAATACCATTCAAAGAGATCTCAAGAAAGGTTTTGATCTTTCCTTCCATAAATGGACCAGACACTGCTGCCAGCACAGACTGTTCAGCATGATCAGCATGATAGATGCTCCTGCAAGGAGTACAGTTTTAGCTGTTTTAGTACATATCTGCTATCGCCATCTGCTATTTGTTGGCATGAGTGTGTGCTATAAGAAAACTGGATTCAATGGGAAGAAAGGCCTCACCAGCCTTCCAGTTTCAAGTTCATTTTGAGGTTTGTTTTTTTCTTTGTATTTTAAGCATCAGATATTCTGATGTTGATACAAAACTTATACAAAGCACAGCATGTTCCAAAGGCAGTTTCTCTCCTTTTGTTTTGTTTTATTTGTAAGCACTGGTGTTGCTAGAGATCTACAAACAAGCAATTACCCTTACAATAAGCACTAGAATCTAAGTTAAGCTGGAAGGGTGGGCTTTGCAAGGTGGAGAAGACCTTCTCATGCTGAGTATGAGAGTATTCAGATGGTGCACTTGAAAACATCTCACCTGCATTCTTGGCCAGCATATTGTTTTCCTCTCACCTTCTTCCTTCAAAAGCCTAAGGAAGCAAAATTAAATGGACTTGTAGGTGGTTTTCTTTACCAATTAACTTGAAACAAGTAGAGAGGGGCTTGAACAGGAAACCATCCACAGGCGTATGAGGCAGATCAAATAGCCTCATCTCTCCTTGAAAGTAATAGTGCAGAAGTTCAGTATTAGTGGGAAATATTTGTATAGTGCTTTGAAGTTCAGAAGCACTATATAAATGCTAAGTATTATTAACTATATGAATCAATCATCTTCAGAGAACTCTAACACTGTTAAAGATGGGAGAGCAGCCTCTTCCTTCCTTAATGATAACCAACCCCAAAGTTATACATAAAAAATACTTTTAAAAATAGATCAAATGATTTCCCCATCCCGTGATAATCCCCCTGATTGCCCCCATGTTTCAGTTCACTGTATCATCTGAGAGATCAAAGGATGTGTCTGAAGCTGGCGAACCAGTCCCACAAAGAAGAAAACCCTCTCCTGCTGTAGATAAACAAAATACAATTTCCAGATAACATCTCAGTGCTGATCAAAATAGCTGCTTTTCCAATTAGATTTCAAAGAATTCTTAATTGTTATTGATTTAATCTGGAGATGTGCAGATTTTTTTTCCAGCCAGGAACCTGTTTTGTGAGGAGCTTATTACCCTGGGGATTTCAGTTACAGACAGGTTTTAGTAAGCAGCAACAGCGTAGCTGTCAGGCAGGTGACAATAAAAAGGGGAATCTGTCCAGATATAGGAGACAGTACTATTTGTGTTTATGTTTCCTGCAATAATTTAGAGCACAGAGATTTATCCATTCTGAAACGACAGCAGAATTCACATATCAATAAAAGCACCCGCCTTTAAGTTATAATAAGCAGAGTATCAATATTTTAAAAAGCCAAAAAACCAGAACCACACATCTATCCATCTGTCTGTCTGTTTGTCTATCTGTCACCTCATTTTTTTTCTTCTGTTATTAATTTTTATTAATATTTATTAATTCAGATCATGGGGGTTTGCCTGAAATTTTTCTCTGTCTTTCCCAGGATGAATGCCTTTGTTCAGTAGATATACATATAACTGCATGTATAAATATAGATATAGTCCCACATATATATATGTGTGGGCATATATATATATTTGCTGAGGAAAAAAAATAAGAAATGGAAGATTTTGCAATGTCTGCTGAACTTCCATTTCAAAGTCAGGTAAAACAGCAGGGAGTGGGAAGAAGGGAGGGAAATGGGGACTACTGTTTCAGAGACAGGTGACATTTTGGAGCCGAACAACATGAGATGGTCTCCTGTCAAGAAGCAATAAGAGGAGGAAGAATGAAAAATAGCTCCCCCAAAGAAAATTGCTCTGTCCCAGGCAAATGATGGTGGAGGGATTTCAAATCCTTTGGTATAGTGACAGTGAGGGATTTAATGCTGTCAGGCAGGTATGACAGTGTCAGGAAGAGTGACTCAGGAAGAGTGACTCAGAGCCAGATGCCATTGGGAAAAGAAGTGCCCGACCCACGAGCAAAGCCATTGCTTGATGCCTGATCTGCCAGTCACTGTAGAGAAGAATGGAGAGGGGTTGGGTGAGAGCCATTAACAACATGGGAAGAAAGAATAAGGCTGGTGTGAGGAAATGAATAAGAAAATGAAGAAGCTCAGAAAATAAAGTGTGATGTGGAAAGTGATGAGATAGATAGAACCTCCTTGTATATCATAAGTACTGCTCTGACCTCAGGATACCTGGGATCCTCTCCTGATGAATTTATTGCCACTGGGCACTGTGGAAGCAAGGAGCCAATCAGTTCATCCTAAAACAAAAGACTGAAAGGGATATAAATCTTCTCCAAAAGCCAACTTCTAACTTTATGAGTTATACCCAGTGACATTGCATTTCTGGGACCCATGCAGTAATGCATGAACCTGTGTGGCTACGTAAGTCATCCAAATGCAAAGTTAATTTGAAATGTCAATTTTATGCATGGGGTTGACGTGAAAAACTTTTGAGTAAAGAGGAGTCCCATTGCTAAGAGGCTGACAGCACTGAAAAATCTATAGGAGAGATTTTCTGTTTTGTAATTCCATTTCTAATTTCCCCGAGGCTGAGAGAAGAACCAAAACTTTTGGACTCATGTGAGAAGAATCAGTTTAGAATGCAGTTATTGAGGAAAAAAAAAAAATGGTTAGAGACCCATTCTCATCTTTATCTTCCAAGCAACTCCACCTAATCACAAAAGGCTTCTTCTCCAAAGCCATGGATTCTGAGCAGTATTGTTAAACATCAGTTATAAATGTGAGGATGTACAAAATCAACGTCCCTGTGGGCATCATCAGCAAACCAGGTCTGCTAAATTACATTTAGGTTAAGTTTCTCCAAATCTCAAAAATTATTTTCTCTATTATTTTTTTTCTCCATTGTCTTTCAGGGATATAGTATTTCATTAATAAAAGACAATCATGAAGGATATTTAAATTAGGTGACAACATTAGGGGGCAGTACTCAGCTAGCAACCAGTCCCTTTCCTTCACTGAACAGCTGTGTTTATATGTGGTTGTTCGTAAAATTTATGCTTGAGTTTGTTTTAACCTTAGTTTATTGCCAATGGAGAAACAACAGATCTTTTTCTATTACAAGTCGTCAAGTGCCACATTACAAATCAGCAGGAGGGGTGAAACTTCCCATGCCCCTTCTCCTCACAAATCTCCAGTTATATGTTATGTGTATTTTTTTGTAAGTTATAAAAAATGCCCTGCTCTATCTGAGATGCATTCTCAATACTGCACCCATACAAGCTCTTCTGACTTCTCCCTGTGGGTGGACTTCTCCAGCAAGGGAGGACATCCCCATTTTCCTATGCAGATCAGTTACATCACAGCATGTTCAGAGCATGTAAATAAAACTCACGTGATTGGGTAGAACACACAGGTTGGAAAAGGCCATTAAGATCATCCAGCCCAACCCCAACCCATCATAAACGTGCCCTCTAAACCGTGTCCCTCAGTGCCATATATACTCTTTTCTTGAACACCCCCAGGGACAGTAACTTTACCACGACCTTGGGCAGCCCAATGCCTCCTGTTTTTGCCTTGGAGGCTTAGCCTCATTCACTTCTGAGACCAGTCTGGGCTCCATCACTTCCAAACTGAATCCTTCCCTTCATTTATCATCTTCTTCCTGTAGGAACCCAGTAAAGAGCATTCTGGTTCTGCAAGGGTCTTGCTCCTTCCTCCTTATGCAGCTCAGTGCCTCAACTGAGCTCAGATTGTCTCCAAATCACCAGTAGACACCATGGCAGTATATCAGCATACCCAGCACAGTGTTTTTGTGGTATACCCACCTTTCACATTGTGGTATTTCCTGTTGTTGCCCTGTAAAGCAGGAGTCCCAGCACAATTCAGTTATCCTGGCTTGCTGTCAGCAGCTTTGCTGTTAACACTAATCATCTCCTGGATCAATGCTCTCCTGAGAATCTGGCCTCCTCCTTGGCATTGTCTCATCCAGACTGGATGCCAGGGTGTAATGCTCTCTGCCCTGTCACTAAGCTCTCCTAGCTTCTGCCTGCCCTGTTCAGAAACTCAAACTGATGTTCCTCTTTCCTGCCTGCCACACTCATGCCAGTTCACAAAGTAATGGGGATGAAAGTGGAGAGGAAAAATTGTGAAAATTGTTTCTTTTGCCTCATGATATAATGACAAACTGCATCCGTAATCCCTTATCCCTTATTAGTCCCTTTACACAAAAGAATAGGAGTTTCCATTTACAGAGAAAGTGAGGCACCAAAGATGGATTGATTTGCCCTTGTCAAAAGCAGGTGTGGAAATAGGAGCAATTTGCCAGATACTTTGCCCAGTCCATACATACACTCTATCTACACATTTAATTAATAGCAGTGCAGATTTACAGTTGCTGCTGAAAACTATTTGCTCACACTGTGTGTAATCAGCTTGCATCTGCCACAAGAGGTCAAAGAGTCAGACACTGAAGCTGGATTTTAAATAAGATTCTTAATAAATGGCAGCATAAAAAGATCTGTGGTTATGCTGAAGTTTTGACTGAAGCCTCCATATGTGAACACAGGGCCATCCTTGCCTTCTGCAGCAGCTATTTAGTGCAGCAGGCAGGACACCAGGTTGATAGACTGAAGCTGGAAGAAGTCCTTACAGCAAATCTTCCATCCCAAATGCTTCCTCAGCTCGTTGCGTCTCTGCAACCGTGGCAGGTATATTGATCTAGCTGACAGAGTAAGACCCAATAGCTCAGTTTTATACAGATGAACTGTAATTTTAGTAATAGAATGTTTAAATAATAGTGTCACCTTTACATCTCACCTCCCTTTACTTTGAGCGAAAGTGTCTGTCTGCTTTTGACAGGCTGAGATTTTTTTTCCCTATTACCACAAACACTTTGCCTGAAGGACATCAGGAGTCATAATAATGGTTGATGCTTTCACGAGATTCTTACAGATTATGGCTAAATGGAACGGTACTGTAATGTGATTACCTCCCCACTCTTACTCCTGCTGTGCCGTGTAATGGCATGGTAGGGCTCTCTGCTGGGATTAAAGCCAGTCAAACTGAAAATTTACTTGCCTTGGGGGCCATCAAGCAAATTTAAATGGCTACTCCAAGATTCTGCCTGCTAGTGAGTCATTTCTTCAGAGGATTAGCAAAATGAATGAAATATGGAGATAGGAAGGCAGTAAAAACTGTTCCACCAGGCACACGTGTTCTTTCTCTTCTCTCTAATTTTGCTCTAAACACTAATTCTACTTCCTTGTAATTTCTCTCTCTGTTTTGCTCTGTGCCAGAAATGGGAAGGAAGCTCAGCACACAGAGAAGGCTGTGACCTTGCCCTTGCTGTTGGGCACATGGAGGAGTAGGGATTCCTTCCCTTCTCTTTTGTGAATTTCCCTCTCCAGAGAGAATGCAGAATTTTTACACGATTTCTATGTACAGCTAAGCTAGTGAAAGGAAGGAGTGGCCGTTCCCCATTGCTCAGGGTCTTTGCCATTGTAGAATTATAGAATTGTTTGAGTTTGATGGGACCCTTAAAAGTTATCTGATCCTACTCCCCTGTACTGAACAGGGACACATACAGCTAAGTGAGGTTGCTCAGAGCCCTGTTCAGCCTGACCTTGAGTATCTCCAGGGATGGGGCATCCACCCCTGGACAACCTGTTTCAGTGATTCACTATCCTTATTGTAAAAAAACCTTTTCCTTATACCCAATATAAATCTCCCCTCTTTTAGTTTTGAAATCATTTCCAAATCATAGATGCAGGGAATATCTGCTCCCTCCTTCCTTTTCATATACTGCACTGCAATGGGGTCTACATTTCCTGTGCATTGTAACCTCTCAGTTGTCTCATGACCATAAATTTTCACTGATACAGCAGCCTATGGAGGAGCAGGTCCTCTGGCTCTACAGTCATCCATTTGAAGTGAAGGCTCCTTGTAGAACATTCTCACAGACTGTCTTCCACTAAGGACGTTGTTGTCTGAGGAGGATTCATATCTACTCCCCTGTCAGGCAGCACCAACTCTACTTACATTCCTTTGCTTTTCAGATTATATGAAAGGAACTTAAGCACCTTTACACACTGCCAGGAATAGAAATGTTTTCCCAACTCAGGCCTTAAGAATGCTGAGATAAGACTAGCGTATTTTTAGGCTATTTGCAGAAAGACATTCATGAGATGTGACTACTGCAGTTACACCACAACTTTCTTTGGCAGCTCAGTGTAGTCTTTTTTTTTTCCAGCTGTTTTCTTAATATTCAGTCTAAAAATTTCCCTGATGCTGCTGAAGTTTAATTACTTCTTTCTCTATCATTGCTGACTAATGATAATAATTGCTTCCCGTCCTCTGGTGCAACATTCTTTTCTTCATCTGCAGACACTTACTGTGTCTCCCCTAGGTATTATTTCTTCTACTCTAAAATTGCCCAGCAGCACAGTCCCATTTCTTGTCTAGTCACTAAATAAAACCCAGAAATATAGTAGTGAGGGTGAAGTCTGGGCGGTGGCAAAGGATGGACAGAGTGGATGACCCAGGAAACCTACAATATTTCGCAGAGTTTTGCTCTGCAGTAGGTCACTATTACAGCTCTTTGACAACTTACACAAAAGAAACTGATGGTCTCAGCCTAGGTACTAATGGACTAAATTTGACATTGCAGGTACCAGCACGCACTGTCTTTATTACAGGTAGTTTCATAACAGAAGTTCGGGCCTGAGTGGCTATGGAGCTTGGCACACCATTTTTCCTACAAAATGGAAAAGTGGTTCTATTTTAGCGGGATGCAAAATCAGAGAGATGAAGTGAGTTGCCCAGGGTCAAGGAGTGAGGAAGAAGAAATACATCCAATTTTTAAGATCCAGACAGCATCCTTAAATCATGTTGTTTAAGCATTCACAATCTCTTTCAGGACAATAAAACTCTAATTATCTTCACAGGTGCAGAATGAGAACTCCGAGGTGTAGAAGACTATTCACATGATGAAAGCTCAAATGCGCTTTTAAACATGGCATGGGATGTTCTCTTTTCAGGTAAACCTGCTGTCAGAATCAAAATGCACAGAGAAACTCAGCCAGTGTTTTCCAATTCTGTCACTGATTACACTATATACAGTCCATTTCTCCAATTTGCTCTCATAAACCAACTTTTTCTTAAATACAAGGGATTTTTTTTTTATTTTTATTTTTTTACCAGGAAGGTGCATTTGTAATCAGAATGCCTGGAGCAAAGTTCTCAACTCTGGTTGCAGTTTCAGAATCCAATCTCCAAAGAGATCTTTGGGAAAGAACTGAGAAAACCCTCATCATTTAGGAAAGGTGAAGTTTACCTCACTACTCAAAGCAGAGGTAGCATGTTTCGTGGGGTAAGGTGCTGAACTGAGCCTATGGAGTTCCGCTGGTTGATTTGTAGTGTTCACCTTCCCTTTGTTGTGCACTTTGATTAAAATTGCATTGAGACACAACTTTTTTCTTAGTAAGCTTTTCTTTACCACCTAACACAACATTGTGCTCGTTCCTAACAGAGACTTCTGTATGCACTAACAAATAGAATGAAATAAGTAAGAGATGGTCATGCCTCTTTTAATTATTTGTTTTTAGTTTTGTGTGTCACTAGTAGCTTTCTGTACTCTGTACCTTGTTTGTGGGCAAACGTCAGAGAAACTAATTTAAGGTATAAAGTGGCAGAAAGTATAAGCACAGCAAGGAAATAGTTAGAAACACGTTTGGTTGTGCTTGGTCTGTCAGGGATGGAGTTAACTTTTTCATAATAGTCCATATGGTGGTATTTTGGATTTACAGCTAAAACAGTGTTGATAACACACCCATATTTTGGCTGTTGCTGAGAAGTGATTGCACAGTGTCAGCGTTTCCTTTTTCCCACTCCATACCCCAAGCAAGTAGGCTGGGGGTGGTGAGCAGCTGGGAGAGAACACAGCTGACCATAGTTGGCCAAAAAGGCTCCTTCAGGCCATATGGTGTACTGAACAGCAATAAAAGCTCAGAGAAAGGAGGAGGAAGAGGATATGTTTGTGGTTGTGATGTTTATCTTCTTAAGTAAGTTATGCTTGTTGTGGCACTGCTTCATGGCAAGTTGCTGGATGCCCATTTGGAGATGGAAAGTAGTGCACAGATTTCTTCTTCTTATTATTATTTTTTTTTTGCTTGCATGCAGCTTTGTTTTAGTTATTACACTATCTGTATCTCAGACTGTGAGTTTCAGCTTTTCCTGATTGGATTCTATCCCTTATCTTGCTGCAGGAAATGTGAGCAAGCACCTGTGTGGATGCCTGGCTGCTGGCTGGGTTCAACTGATCCCTGTGGCAATCATAAGGAACATCTCACCAGTAAACAAGAACCTTTAAGATTCTTCAAGGACCTCTTGGCAAGCAACTTCCACCATCATCCAACTGCTGGCCCTATCTCTTATATTTTTGGTGAAAATGATGTAGACATCTTCAGCCCCCACAGATGTTTATCAGGCTAAAAACAGGAGGTTGTAGAAATAACAGCTAACCTTGTGATTTGATACACCAACCATGAAGGGCATCTGGTTGATGAACCAGACTGTAGTTTTGTATATGTGGGACAGGGAAGGAGACAAGAATAGACAAAAGAAGAGCAATTTCTGCTTAAATGCACAAATCCAAGTAATTTTCTCACCTACCAGCAGGTAAGCTGCAGCTTGTTATTGTTATGAGGATAGAGATGGCTGCACAATTGAATGGGGTTAGACAGCAGTAGCTTACTCAGGCTAAATTATGAAGTCACTGCCTTTGGGAAGAGAAAGTCTCTCTAGCAGGTGTCTTTATCTAAATGGTGGATAAAAGAGAAAAATAAAAAAACAAAAAAACCACAACCAGACAACCTGATCTGCCACTGCCAAATATAAACTTTATTTGTGCAATTGTGTGAGCAATGGCAGTACATCTAAGCCAAGGTTAAATGACCTCCATCTTTTGTACTATGTAAAAATTTCATTTATTTTGATTTTACAGTCTCGTCCTTTACCTCCACTTTGAAAGTCTGTCTCCTGTTTCTCTAAGGCAAACCAAAGGATCAACAACCTCAGGAGACCGTAGACAATGACCTTGAAAATACTGAGATGGCTTGGCTAAGCACATAAATGCGATGAGGCAGCACTAATTCTTGTCCAGGTGTCTGGGAGGCAAAGAACAATCTAAGTCAGTATAACTATGCCATGGGAGGTGGGGGGATACAGGGAAGCATTTTCATGTTGCTGTTTAGCTGAACGGTGGAGGACTATGTCACTTCTCTAGCAGTGTCCCATCCTCTTGTTTGTCCATGCTGTTTGTCACTTGGCTCCAATACATGAGGAGCAGCCAGCTTCAGTTTTGCTTTACTTAGCTTATGTGTTCATAACTGTTTTGCAGATATTTTAAAAAATCTACAGGCAAATTTCCTCCAAAGTCATGAGACCCACTATTTAAGTAGCCTCTTATCAGGCATAATGCCTCTCAAAGGCTGTATCACTCTATGATGCTGTTTTTAAAACAATGCAACATAGATATCTGGACCACCTAAGGCCATGCTCACATCCAGATCTTTTTAATTATGTCACTAAATGTGGGTGTCTATTTTGATTTAAGAATATTTTTTTTCAAAACAGCTTGAACCTGTTTCTTGCCAACTTAACCTAAATCAAAACAAACCCACTCTTAAGCCTCAAAAAGACTACTAATTATTTTATAGTTAACATAACTAACGAGTCTTTGTCTCAAATTAGAAATGGCTATGGTGGCTTGGAAAAAATATCTATACAATCAAACCAGATAAAGGGAAGGATAGTTGAACTTTAGTCAGGGCTGTGTTGAAAGCAAAACATTCAGTAAGATTATATTCAGTTCATGTCTGAAATCTAAACTGTCTGTTCGGATTTATCTTCTTCATTCCTTCTTCTGTGCTGTTGTTGTCTTCATGTGCACAAACACTGTGCTTGTGCCTGACTCTATAAGAGATGCCTTGTCCCTACTCTTTCTCTGGGTCCAGTGAAGGAGCAAACATTCTCATCCATTACTGAGATTACAGCAGAAAGGTTTGTTACTCCCTCTGCTCCCTCATCTATCCTCTTCCTTTTTTCTCCTCCTGGACTTGATTGATATTCAGAGGGTGGAATAACCCTGGAAATTTGTTTAGGAAAAAATCACAGGTAATATTGTAGAAGATCATCTATCACTCTGTACATACTATATTCTTATCTTTTAAAATTACTCTTTGCTGTCAGTATTGCATAAAACATGAAATTTTTGATCAGATTCATCCACAAAAGTGATGCTCAGATTTGGCTTCCATTGTTTGGAGATACTGCAGTAAAGTAAAATAAAAATTTGATTTTACTTTACATACTATTTTCGTTTACACCATAATCTTGGGTTATATCCTTCACTCTTGTGGAACTTGATGGACAGATCTGTATCCCTGTTGCAAACTAAACTCAAATAAGGAATACCAATGAATGGTGCTTTGCATTCTACAGCTGGCTATGAGGAGCTTTTGAATCATCTGTGCGCATTCAGCCTGCCTCATCCTGTGATCACATTAGCTGAGAGGGAGGTAGAATGTTCAGTCTTTCTTGAGTGAGGAAAGAGACTATCAGAGAGAGATAAAATACTGGGCTGTCACAGATGGAAACTATGCTCACTTAGGAGAGAACCAGCAATATATTTACTGATTTAACAAAGTTTATTTTTTATTTAATATATTTAATTTAGTATATTTAATTGGAAGCAAGATTCAAGATGGCAAAGTACACTTGACAATTGACTGCACAGAGGGTAGGGTTAAACACACTCATCAAGGGCTCTGTTGAGTCATGAGGTTCATAGTGGATCCCAGTGCTTTTTACAATTCATGAACCACAGAAGTAAGGAGCCTAGGCGCAGCTGGATCCACTCCTCATTTGAGACTTAGGACTTGGTTCGTGTCCAAGGAATTATGTGTTCAGTCAATCCAAGATACAGTCTTAGTAATGCTAACAGACTTAAAAAAAATAATAAAATAAAAAAATTAATAACTTACAAGGATCTGTATCAGCAACACATTTTGATATCAAGGTATAAGGGATCTCTGCTTAAGCATAACCTCAAGAGACACCCTTACTCAAGGGGACATCCTGTCACAGAACCAGCTGCCACTCAGGAGAGCTCAAGAAGTCTTTGCTTGCTATTGATGGAGTAAGATCACCAACTCTTAGTTATCCTTCTTGGAGCACGCTCAATTGGCACTCAGCCATTGAATCGAGTATTGGCCATAAGCTGCAAGACAAAAGGGATAAGTTGGTAGTGATGCCACAGGAGCAGAAGTGAAAAAGGAAATGTGATCACAGTGAGTTAGAGGTAGAACATGCTGGGGCATTTTCAATAGAGTTTTTAGGACTGAACATTGTAATTAGGACCTGTTAAAGGAAGATATTTCTAATTTATTACGTGCACTTAACATAGCTGTGGATACTGAATCCTTCCATCTGTATGTAACACATTCTTTATTTAAAGAAACCTGAATTACTTTCCAAATGGTTTGTCCAATTTCAGATTAAAATTGTGCCTCACACAATAGCACAGCAGTGTTTCCAGGATGAAAATTCTCTTCTGTGTTGAAAATTAATGTCTTGTTTTGTTCAAAAACTCACTATCCTCTCCCCATGCTAATCTATTTTGAGTTACATATAATGGTAGAGAAGTTGCAACAACTGAAGCTGGCTCAAGGTGAACTATATTTCCACATAGAAAATAAACAGCTGCCTTAAAAAATGAGAGGCCCTGACCACTTGTGGTTGAAGACTGGAAAGCAGGGATACTAGAGCGAACAATGATCATTTTGCTGTTTTTTCCTTCTTATTTTATTATATTTTTTCTAGAGACTCCTGTTGGAGATTCAAACTGGAGAAGCTCTTTGCTTCTTTCCCAGAGCTTTTGTGTATGATTTGAAGCCTTGCTAAAACAGCTGTTGTTGCTGAAAAGGCAATTGCATTTCAATGGTAGATGGAGGTGAGCCTAGAGTGAGAAAACATAGAAAGATGATGCTGACAGAAAGGCACTACAGTGTCATTGTTTTACCATATGCCAAAAAACATTTAGCTTTGTAACAAAATCTTCTAGCTGCAGAAATGAGTCTGATAACATGGGAGATGTTCAAGGGAAAAAATGAATCTCTAGGAAGGAAAGTTTTTTCTGGATTCAGAGGAAATCTAGATTTGCTGGTTACGGTGACATCGTACATATGATTACACAGAGCATTTTGAAAGCTAAGGAAGTCAAATCTCATCCTATAGACTTCTGAGATATCTCATCTACAAGACAAAGCCTATCAAAGCTAGATTTTTAAGAGCTCCTTTTAAAATATTTTAATAGGAGAGTAGAGATCCAGGGAAGATGCTGCTCCCCAGGAGCTGCAACCATTGAATATGCATGCTGAACACCCTTAAAAACTGATCCCAAATGCAAACTATGTCTTTCTGAAAGACATATTATTCACTGGCAATTAAGTCAGTGAATAGAGAGATCAAGTGTTTTTGATTCTTTGTGTGTGTGTGGGTAACCATTCCTCCCTGAGGAACGTGAGAGACTAACTGTGAACTCATCCATCTCTGAGGTACTTGAGATAATTGTTGTACAACTGGTTTGATTTGGAAATGGAATTAGAGTGTTCTTTTTTGCTCTTCTAATTAATTGTGGTTGAATATCTATATTTGCAGCACCTTCAATTAGCGCTCTACCGATCGTCCTCTGCCCAATCTATTAAATTCTGGGATTTGTCTGGAGCACTCACCACAACAACTCACAAAACAACAAAACTCTTCTAACACTGGCTAAGATATTAAAACCCAAATTTCTGAGGAAGTGTAAAATTGTCAAGTGTGACACAAATCACAAAGAATTCAAAACAGGTTTGTGGGGAGAAGAAAAAAAAGCAACAGCAACAACAAAGCAGCAGGAAAAGTAGAAATACTGGAGGCAGAAACAAGCTTGTAGGTCTTAAACATGCTCAGCTGAGTCATATCTGTGAAAATGTATGAGTGCAAGGATGTTCGATTCTCATTCTGTCCCTACAAGGCAGCAAATTTTGTTCTGTGCAGTTCAGATTTTGATGTCCAGCTTCCTCATAGATTGCTCATAGGTTGTAGCAGCTTGACTCACTCAGATGCTTTTTAGCAGAAATATGTGCTTTCTTTTTCCTTTTCTCTTTAGGCTACATTTTGGCATCATTTAGGTGAGGAATTTGAAACTGATTATATGTATATGACAAAGCAATCTCCCCAGTTACGCAGCCTGGACTGGGAAGACAGGAACAAGCTAGTCAGCTGTTAAAGCCATTACTGTTAATTCTGACCAGATATTTCTGGCACAGGTCTATTGTCTAAAATACCTGGGAGCTTTTATCCTTCTAAGTACATACTTAGTACTGTCAGTGAGAGAAGGTATTTTATAGGGAGTACAGGATATTTTCAGTCATTAGGCAGTATTTCACAGTGGAGACCTTGAAACAGGAGTTTATGAACTTTTTGACTTACAGCCCTCACTTTCAGATTGGGAATTCACTTTCACCTGCATTTTTTAACTTGTGACTCAAGTTTTGAAACTGTTTCAGTAGGAGAACTTTCTCTTCAGCTTTCAGAAAATCTTTGGTAGGTTAGAGTGGTCTGGAGACAAAAGACTATACTCTTGTAAAACCTCAGATTTACAAGAGGATGGATTTTGACCAGTGAGATGATGAGGAGGACTCTGTTTTTTAACATAATATGATTACCAATGTTCACGTTCCCTGCTGATCCCAGAGCTGTTTTCTTCTTTCGCCTTAGGCAAGCTGCAAGGCTTCTATGGGAGAGAGAGAAGATTTGTGCTTGTTGTTATATGTATGAGAATACTTCCTATTCAATGCAACTCGAAAATAAATATTCTCAGCAAATTGCATACTGCATTCTTTCCACTGGATACATGTAAAATTTAATCAGCTTCCCATATGCATGAAACTGCATGTCCAAAATCTACCATAGCTCCGAGGAACATAATACTGACCCCATTATAAGAATCATAGAATCATTAAGGTTGACCAGAGTTACTTGAAAACCTCTATGATTAGTGACTCCACTACTTCCCTGGGCAACCTGTTCCAGTGCTCCACCATTCTCTCCAAGAGAATTCTTTTTCCCTGATATCCAACCTGACCCTTCCCTGGTGCAACACAGAGCCATTATCTTTTTGTCTTATCAGTAGCTGTCTGGTAGATGCGGCCATTCATATGATTCTACAAAATCGTATTTAAAAAGATGATTGTTAGGTGTGTGAAAATGAAGAAATAGGGATGCCAAACTAATTTTCCTGCTTTTTGCAGAGGATTCGGCAGAGGTGAATGTATTTAAGTACCTCTCACTAGAGAAATTACTTTGCAATGTGCTTTTCAGTGCCCCGGTGCATCTCAGGGGAGGAGGTGTACAAGTTCCATGCACAGCAAGCAAGTTGCTCTTAACATTCCTGATAGAAAGGCTGTGAGCTTTATGCAAAAACAGTATTATTAGAAGGTCTTTTTACTCATGCCAACTTTGTGATCCATATAGTTTAACCACAAAGCTGTTCTTTGCCCTACAGACAATTAGCTAAGTAGCACAAATGTTACAGTTTTCTAGGACTCACAGAAGTGACCTACATGTTCAAAACAAAGCTCAGACACTGGTCTCAGTGCCAACCACATCCCTCTGAATGGAGAGGAAAAGCCCTTGGTGAGGCTTATGTCCCCTGCTCTCACTGTAGATCACAGAGATTTTTCATTCTAACAAGGATTCTCTTCAGAAGCTGATGATTATGAGATCAGGCTAAATAAATGCCTCTTTTCTTGTCTTTCTGTCACTTATTCTTGATTTTCCTCTGGGATCCTGATACCTCCCTGAGACTTGTGGCTCTCCAGCCATCACCTTACCATGACACTCTCTGTACTACAATCCTGACACGAATTCCTTACTTTCTTGAAGCAGGAAGGTGGGACAAGGACCATGTATTTGGTAATTATAATGATTTCAAAAAGAATGAAATTATCCAAGGACTTACGTATCTGCCTCTGTATTTCCTTCCCTGCTTTATCCCAGGTATGCCTAGTTTTGCTGCCTCCTTTCTCCAGTCAAAGTTGAAAAATGTGTGAAGAGCTTCCTGGTGTTTATTGAACACTTTCCTCCTCCCTAAGAATGGCAGTGCGTTTCTTGTAGCGTCAGAGAAGACTTGAGCTGTTTCTATGGCTCATCAAGTTCTACCATTTCAGACACAAGTTAAAAACCTTTGCATTCCCAACATACCTTCCTGTTCTGGACAAGAAAACAAGAGCTTTGGAGGGCTCACCTTCCTGATTATGTCCTGCAGAGACTTTAGCAGTAGTTTCCCTTACTCTCAGTTGGGGTGCATCAAATCCCTTCATGCAATATATATTCCCTAACCCTGACAAAGAGGGCAGGAACACAGGTGAGATAACAAGCCTTTAATCAAGCTTCCTTGTGACCAGTAGGAACTTCACAAGTACATCTGACATTTGTAATACCTTTTCTTCACTGCTCACCTTCCAGAAGCTTTTCTGCTTCTGCTGTGGTGTTTATGTGCCCCTTCACTTGTCATCTCTGTCCCTGTAGTAAGTGTGCACCTAGCAATTTACCTAACCGTGCACGGAATTGCTCTTCACTAAGGGAGGCTGCATTTTCTCTTTGCGTAGAGCTTGCTTTAATCAGAGGCTTCAGCATGAAAGCATACACACGTTTCTCTTGTAACTCACAGATGCTCTGGGAAACTCATTCAATTCTTTGAACAACCATTGTGGCTCAGGGCTACGGTCAAGCACCCTTAATATAAAGCTGTTTGTGCAATCTATTTCCTGCTGATAACCAAGAACACCTCCTTGAAAAATAAACACACTAAAATAAAAATCCCAGGAAGCTGTCAAGCCTGCTCCTCAGTTTCTAGACTGTTCCATGGTACCTGAACTTAGAAAAACACAAAATCTATCTTGGAGCAGTCAGAAGCTTCAACTTAGTGATGACTGCAAAGTGCCTCTGTTAAGACGTAACTATTTGTGTTGGACAGTTGTGTTTTTTTTTCTCATTGTAGAAAAGTTTCTAAGGATGGTAAAAGAAAAAAAGATTTCCTTTTTCCTTTCTCTCTTTTCTTCTTACATCTTTTGTATCCCAACCATATCATTCTGGTCGCAACAACTCTGTATGCTGCTACAGGCTTGAGGCAATGGCTGGAAAGCTGAGTGGAAGAAAAGAATCTAGAATAGTTAGATGGTAGCTAGCTGAACATGACCCAGCAATGTGCCCAGGTAGCCATGAAAGCCACTGGCATCCTGACCTGTGTCAGAAATAGTGCAGCCAACAGGATTAGGGAAGTGAGCGTCTTTCTGTACCCAGCTCTGGTGAGGCCATATTTTGAGTACAGTTTTGGGCTCCTCCCTACAGGAAAGACATCAAGGCCCTGGAATGTGCCCAGAGAAAAGCAATGAAGCCGTGAAGTGGCTGAAGCACAAGTCTTGTGAGGAGCAGCTGAGGAAATTGGTATTGTTCAGTCAGGAGAAGAGGAGGTTCAGGGGGAGACATTGTTCTCTTCCACCCCATGAAAGAAAGATGTGGTGAGGTGGGTGTTGATATTTTCTCCTAGCTAACTTGTGATAGGACAAGAGGTAATGACTTTAAGTTGCTTCAGGAGAGGTTCAGGTTGGATATTAGGTATAAGAGTGGTAAGGGATTGGGACAGGCCACCCAGGGAAGTGAGGTTTCCAAGAAGTGTGTGGATGTGGTACTAAGAAACATGACTTAGTGGGAATGGTGGTGATGGGTTGATGGTTGGAATGACCTTAGTGGTCATTTTCAACCTTAAAAATTCTGTGATTTTATGTGTGCAAAAGATTTGATATGCCAGAATCATTACATTCCCCCAGTTCTTTTCTTCAAGGAACACTATCTTGCTGACATCATTAACAGGCAAAATAGGCAGGCACTATGTATGTACAAAGCAGGGAGGGAACAAAAACAGGATGTTGAAAAGAGTCATGTTTTAATGAGATTTCTCTGCTTTACAATAGTGTTGGCAGTATTTTTGTGGTACTTTTAAGTGAATTTGAAGTGCTTCATCTTGCACAAGAGAATATTTTTTAGAATAGCTATTTGATACCTTTTTTCTTTGAAAGCTATGAACTCGCCATTTCTGAGAGTATATCATTTCAATGGGATAAACAAAATTCTGAAAACTCTTTAAAGGTAGTTCATTGGGTTACTAATTCTGACCAAGGATGTCCTGGACAGTTGTTTTTTTCTCTTCCCCCTACCTCTGAAAAGCTGTTCGGAAAATTAATTTACTAGGAAGAAACTGTCTAATTCCTACAGGGACTAGATAAAAAGAAAGCAATTCCTTTCTTTGTTATTTTTATTTTTATTTTTTTTCCAAAAATTCTTTTAAACACAAAATATCATTATTTTAACAATGACATCTTTCCAGATTTCACTTAATCACAAATGAAGCCAAATATAGGAAGGAGTACTGCAGGCAAAAAAATGCTTTACTTCCCCATACTTTGGGTGGGAAGATTTCACAGCGCAGTGAACTCATGCAGCCAGATGGGAACCAGTTCTGGCAGACCTTCAAACAGCTTGGGCTCAGGCTCACTTGGGGCTAGAGAATGTGCAGTGTGCTGTTGGTAAAGCTCTCAGCAGGGCTGGTTACCTGCAGTACAACTCTTTATTGGAAACTCATAAGAAAACTGGCTGGTAGTTGTTTGATGGCTGTGACCTACTGTAGGGAACCAGCTTTAGGAAGGAAGTTGGTCTTGACAGTCACTAGAGGTCCCTTCCAACCTCTGCAACTCTGATTCTGTGTGGTTCATGGCACAGAAATGCAATCTTCTGTAGGGCTATCTCTCTTATACTCTGATTTTCCCCATTAATGCACAAAAGTAAAGCATTGTCTGATGTGTTCCCTCCTAATGTAAGGAGGGCCTTTCCAGATTCAAAATCTGTGCATTGAGGGAATATTACAGGTCACAAGGTACTTCCTCTGTTAGTCTCAGATGCATCTTGTCTGACTTGGGAAGAATACTGGAAAATGCAAGGCTTTTGGTCTGAGGTAAGGAGACCAAGTGACAATGAGGCTGCCTCAAGGCAAGGCTGCCTTCTTACCCAACAGATAGGAAGGAAAGCTGCAGCTCTGACATAGTAGACGCCAACTGCTTTACTGTGATTTTAGAGTTATTTCAGCTCATATTGAACCTGGAAAATAAGATCTATTCAAATTAGATTTTCCCGTTCTTGCACCTTTTGGAAAAGAGTCTTTCTTAGTTACAGAAAGAGACTGAGAATTTTCTACCGTATCATCAGCCTACATCCTCCAGCTATAGCTTCTGAAGCTGCAGTAATCTGAGGTCTCAAGACTTTTCCATATTGGTACATTAAACGCATTAGTGAGTGTTATTGAAGGGCATGTCACACATAAATTGGTTAGATCTATCAGGTCAATGGTTACCCAAAAGAGGAATTTTTACAACCTGCCCCTGGAGCAGGGCAATTCAAACTTGTTCTCAAGTTGCACTAGCATTTCAAGAAGGATAAAGCTTGCAGCATAGTGTTTCACCATGGTAGGAAGAAGAGTTTTGTGAGAATTTTACTCTTCCTTTTCCAAGACCTTTGGAAAAGACAAAACTGAGACCTACTGTAATTTTCACTCCAAGGCCAGCACTTGTCATGTCAGACTGTGAAGTTGTGAGCTATGAAAGAGTCATCAGGTCTCACCACAACTGCTTCCCCATCAAATATGCTACTGGTGGAGGATTCTTTCAGATATGCAAATTGTTCTGAGTTAAAGTCCTAAAAGATATCTTTTATGTTTTCTGGTTTGCACAGCCTTTTGTTTCTGACATCATTGCTTCTCTCCCCTCTAAGCAATGCTAGCCTTCTTACTCAAGAAATGAGAAGAGAGCCAGTATTCTCTCACAGTTCCTGTGCCAATATCCTTAATGTGAGAAGTATTCTTTTCCTGCCAGGGCTCACATCTTACACTGTTATTTCATTGCCCCATGTGAATTCCTTCAACTCATTTACAGGAGACATCAACATTTCCAGGTTTTGGTCTGTTTTAGATTATCTCCACTGTAACTCTTATATAAGCCTGTCACTCCCAGTCCCCATCACATTCTTTTCTATAGGTCTTGGATACTCAGAGGCTCATCAAACACTTTTTCAAACTTCCACCCACTTCTGATCTACATGGCAGCAACTCTACATGCAGCTCATTTTCCATTCCTGTATGGCTTTGCTGTTGCCTGAAATCAGATGTGTTCTCTAGTAAAAGAGAAGTGAACAAATGGGGATGATTAAATGGAGAATCTTAACTGACCTTTAAGGCTGAGGTATTTGGCAACACCTTTTCACTAACTTGAGCCCTAGCAGGAAGAACAGAACACCTTTGTGCAGGCACCCAGTGTGCCTGTGCCTTGACTCATATCTGGTTTAAAGCCATTCAGTAGAGATCTTGGACTTTGATTTAAGAAGTAATTGGAAGAATGTGAAAACTGTGCCACATACCACAGGACAGAGCTGTCAAATTATTTTTTATTACTAGGAAATTAAGTGAAATCCAGCAACATGAAGATCAACTCTTTCATCTCCTGGAACTGAAGTATCATCCCTCCCATACAGAAGAACTATTTCTCATCTCTCCTGGAGCCAGCAGCTGGAAGTGTGGAATGCAAGCACTACAGCATTGAATTTACATGTTAATCAGGAATCCATGTCCTCTGGGATCTGCACAATTATATCAAAGGATGAAGCCTGTGATCAAGGCCTGAATTTTATACTGTTAACACCATGGACTTTATTTGTTCTCTCAAGTTATACCTTGCATGCTAAAGGCCACCTTCCCATGAACAGGACAATGGCTGGGTACACTGGTGGGACAGGCACTGTACAAGCTAGGTGCCAGATCTCATTCTTATGCAGTCTGAGTACAGCAGTCTCTTTCATCTTTGCCTCTAACTTCTGTTTGCTCAATGAAAGCAGCACGTAGGCAAATAACATTTTGCATTTTAAAAGAGTTTTAATTTGTAGCTGTTTTCAAAGTACACACGAAGGCTAATGAATAGTCACTCCATTCTCTAGGACACACAGGAACAACTGACTAAAATTAGCATTAATTAGCTGAATTACAGTAGCACCAACAGGTTTACACTGAGCTTGAGGTCTTGTTGTGGTAGGTGTGGGATGAGCATACTGTGTGAAGTTTGTATAACTGCCCTTGTAATGTAAAGGAGAGATGTCCGATAAGTGACTTTATTCTTGAGATGCTGCAGTCAAAACTGCAGACCTGCTGGAGAGCTGTAGTGGGTTCTCATTGCTCCTAGGTTCACTTTGGATTCCATTTAACTGCTACTTCAACTCCATCTCCCATCTGTTTATTCACATTTATTCACCTCGCTGCTCTCACTTACAGCATGGTCCCATGAATTACACCAATCAGGAGTACACTACAGTGGAGAAGGGCTAGGGGAGAGAACTAAGAGCTGGAGGGAACCACTTCATCAGATTTTCCTGAAATAGACAAATTTATTTAAATACTATCCCTTCCTTAACAGGAACATTGCACTCTGTCCCAGGGGCAGGAGTGGTTTTATTTGGCTAGACAAGGCAATGGGTGGGATGTAGAAAAGGGATGAAATGACTCTTTTTAGGGTACTCTCGTCTATGAAAGAAGATGGTTCTAATTCCTCATGAGCTACCCATCAACCATATGCCAGTGACTTGATGAGCTCTCACCAGAGAGGCAGTTTAAAAATTCAGTACATTTTTGCTACCACTTTGTTTGGCAAAGGCAGAAAGCCTGGAAAAATAGTCCATGCAACTCTACCTCTGCTTCGTTCACTGTGTGAAGAATAATGACTGAGATTTTTGCAATAGGCAGCACAGTAAATTTGGTAAAAGCTCCTCAGTGCGTACAGAATTCCTTTGCTGTTTCTTTTGGCCACATAAATGTTGATGAACACTTAATGGGACCTTGGTGTGAATGAAAAGTGACAGATTTGCAATTCTGAATTGCTCTGTTGCAGTGCTCTGTTGTTCCAAGCTGAAGTTCACAGATGCCATCATCCTTGCAAGCTTGTAGCTTGAACCTTGTTACATTGCATGATTTATTCCATTTTTCTTCTTGACCTACCATGTATGCCCTTTACCCAGAGATAGTTATTTTCAGGCTTTAACACTGGTCTGCTTAAAATGATGGAGAAGCCAGTTGGATTTACACAGACCCTCTCACAACTAATGGACGTTAAATAAAATGGGACATTGTCTGTCTTAGATTACATTGCAGAAGCTAGAATGTCACAGAATCACAGAATTATCAAGGTTGGAAAGGACCTAGAAGATCATCTAGTCCAACCATTACCAATACTTCCCAACTAAATCATATTCATCAACAGAACATCCAAACGTTTCTTGAACACTCCCATGGTCAGTGACTCCACCACCTCCCTGGGCAGTGCATTCCAATAGTCTGACTACCTTTTCCAAGAAGTAATACTTCCTAATGTTCAGCCTGAATCTCCCCTGGCGCAGCTTAAAACCATTCCCTCTAGTTCTGTCATCGATTATATGAGAGAAGAGGCAAACCCACTGTATTTTGGTTTAGTCTGAAGATACAGGAATATTGAATACTCGTTCTCAAGGCTCTGACAAAACAGGCCTCCCAGCTTTTCTTGCCCCGAGCCTTGCAAAGAAAACAATGTATTTCAAGCACTTCCATCTTCCCCCCCCCTAAAAGATGCTATTTTCTCTTACAGAAGGAAATGACAAGGAACAACTTCTGTTCCTCATTTGCTCTCTGAGTCTGTTCACCAAGGCGTTTTGGGAAGGCCTGCCAGATGGGCCTTTGAAGCGCTGTACCTGAAAGCTGAGCCTGCCCCATCCCCACTCGGTGCCTCAGCAGTCCCTCCCACTCACTGCACAGAGATGTGCCAGCTGCTGCGCATGGCCTGCGAGGCAGAAACACACTGATAAAGTGAGATTAAATAAAATAATATAGGAATAAATGTCAGGGGTTAGGTTGTATTCCTCTAATTGAATCATACCAACAGGATTGCCTCAGTTTTAATTATTTGGTGATTTTCAAACTCTAGAAGGAGGATTTTAAAGGGGAGAGGCTGCTTTTGACACATTAGAGGTGGAAGCATTAGAAGGGAGGGAAGAAAGAGGGCAATTTAATTCCTCTTTGGACATGTGGATGCTGTTGCTGTGCGTTCCCTGGAGGGATGTGAGGAAATGTTGATGGTCCCTTCCTTGTTTTGTGGAAACAGCCAGGAATTTATATAGTACAGAACTCAGTATTTGATTTAGTCTGTGCTCCATTATATTTGAAATAGGTTTCCTTAATGTCTCTTGCATTAGAAAGTACTTTTACGGCAGTCAGCAGAAGAGAATAAAGCTCCACACTGATAGCCTCTAGCAAATAGTTTTGCTTTGCTAAATGTAGGAGGAAGTCTTCTCTTTTTTCCTTAGGTGAACATTTCTTTTTTGGAAAGATGAAACACCTGACTACTAAGCTAGCAGAAATGTCCAGCTGCAGATCAGAACACTGGGATATCTTTGTTGACTACAACACCTTGTGGTCTGCCAGGCAGTGCCGCCTTTCACTGTGGCCTGAGGTCAGCTAATTCATAACCATCAAACAGTAATGACTTGCTTGGGGCCTGTCGTTTCCTATTATATAGAAATAATGATAAGCAAGTGGATAGTATTCAGGAAGTCAGTGAGTAGCATTAATTTAATAACCACAAAAAAACACACCTTTGTGGATGCACACTCCTTTGTGATTAAGATAATAAAGCAGGAAATTAAGAGTAGAAGACCTGTTATCGTCCTGGTAAACCTTTTTTTCAAGACAAGATAATATCTGAGTACTTGGTCTATTTTTAAATGCTTCCAGGCCAGTGGGAAGAGAAATCTCATCTCTCTTCCTGGGAGTGTCTTCCTCTACTCAACAGATCTTCAGCAAAAGATTTGTAATCTGTAAAACTGTCACCCTTAGGTTATAAAGTTATTTGCAGTCCCTAATTACATGTGAGTAGTTTACAAGTTAAATCATGTTTGTTTATTTGTTTGTTTGTTTGTAAGATGCTGTCTCTGCAGACCCTTCAGGTAATTAGAAAATAAACAGAATTTTCTTCTTTTAATGTCACTTTTAGGTATATCAGTTATTCAGCATGTAAAACAAAGATTGTTTCATTGGCAAAATGGGAATCAGTGTAAACTCCTGTTCACCTTCTGTTTAGCAGAAGTTGGTTTGTAAAGCTAGATAGGGAAAAATCTGCTTCATAAGACAGATCCTAGGAAGGTCTAAACTAGTTTATGCCAGCTGCCCAGAGACTTTTACTGTTATCACATTATGCTAACAAATATTACCATCCTAAAATACTTTGGTCCAAAATAGCACAATCCTGCAGATTTCATTAGAAGCAAACTTATTTTGTTGCGGCTGAGCATCTGGCTCTGCGAGTGGATTTTGTGTTTCCAGTTGGAGTCATTATTTCTTTGGCTGTGGGAAGATATACACCATGTTTGTGATCAAATCAAGAATGTCGGACTCACTAGTAGTATATATAAACCCTGAGAATTACTGAATGTCTTTGTGCTGTATAAATGTCCTGATAGACCTGAGTGAACTGCTATAACACTAGCCTGTTATTCAGCACAATTATTCAGCATTATAACATATTTATTTTCTCCACCATTTTTCAGCATCTTAGCTGAGAGAAATCTGGAGAAAGCACTGCCAGGATATATGAAGTTCCAGAAATACACATCTGTGGTGGACATCCCAGATTAGCGCTAATAAATGGGACAGAATTTTACCTGACTGGTGAATTGTGACAAAACCAACCATTTTCCTCACTTTTCTTAAAGCTGGCTTCAGTAAGTACCCTAACTGTCAAGTGCAATGAGGATGGAGAAGAAAGAAAGAAATCTAATTGCTATCAAGCTTTGCCTCCTATATCAATGAATACACAAAATACTTATTGCTGTGTCACTGGCTTTGTCACCTGCTCTGGGCCAGAGGGTCCTTTCCAGGAGCTTAAGTTGCCTCTGTGGATTACATTTAATAATGTGACACTTGTCCCAACTGCAATCTATAGGCTAGCCTGTCCTAGAGAAATTCAAATGGTCCTTGTGAAGTTTAGAGCTTTCAGAGGGGCAGGGTGGCATCAGGTCTATGTTAACATTGTCACAGGATTTCTCTTTTTGTATCTTAAAAGATTATTATTGTTATTATTTTTAAATACTGTTTTATTTGTGTTTATTGCCACCTGACGGCAATTCTACAAACTGAATAGATACCCCTGCTGAAACTGTGATACAGAAAAGCCAGAAAACATCTCCTACATTGTCCCTGCTATTCAGTCCTAGGTATGTTGTTTCTTTTTTTGCATATTTTTAAGCTAATGACTTGAAGACATATATATCAGGGTTTCTTGTGTAGGCATATCCAGATCTGTTTAAAAGAAATAGGTAAGTTTCCTGTTACCAAATGTTCTCAGTTTTGCCAATGACTCATTTGCTTTGGCAGCATCTGAAGCAGTAAACCAGCTCTATGGCCATTTCTAGTGATTGATCTAAATTACAGAAAAGGCATGGCAGACAGGTAGGAAGAGTCAAGTACTGCATCTTGCCTGATTTATGGCTGTGGAGCCAGTGCCCTCTGCAGCAGAAAGTGGAGAGATGAAGATCTACAACTACTTGTGTTATCACCAAGAAGTGGAGTGTAAGGGCTCACATTTTATTGTAGCTGGCAGCCACAGAAAAAGGTTTCCTCCCTC
This sequence comes from Coturnix japonica, assembly GCF_054131305.1. Taxonomy (NCBI): domain Eukaryota; kingdom Metazoa; phylum Chordata; class Aves; order Galliformes; family Phasianidae; genus Coturnix; species Coturnix japonica. The sequence continues at coordinate 6,206,583 of NC_140664.1, read as the reverse complement.
TCCTTCTCCTTTTCTTTGCCTTTGGATTCTGCCATAACTTCAGCGTTGGTCTGGAGAATGCAAATGATGAAGTCTGGTGGTGGAAACCAGAGACCCCAACTCCCTCAAATTAGCAGTCTCTGTGTGATGCATATCCATATTTCTTAAGACTGCAGTGCATGACATTAAGAGAAACCATAACCTATATAGAGACAAAGCTCAGCATGTTGTGAATGTTGTCACAGCAATCATGATCTATCTGAAGAATTATTGTGTGGCCTCCCTCAGCTTCTCTGACAGCACAGTGGATCAATTTTACCTTAGGGTAAAATTTTGCAGCAAAGTCTGAGATTTCTTTATTTTTTGTTGTACTATCCCTGCGGATGGCAGTTAGGGGTTTGAGGCCAAAAGATGGCTATTTCTGAGGAAAAGAATATATCTCCTTTCAGATGTAGGTTTGTTGTTAAAGGAGAAACGTTCTAAAATGCAAAGCTTGAAATTCCACTTTCATGGGGGGAAAAAAAGGGAGGGAAAAAAAAAAAAAAAAAGGAAATAAAAATAAAAAAAAAAAGACAGCTACCAAATTTTCATGAAATTCCGAGTTTTTCACTGCAATTAAAATGCAGTTTCTGTTTACTCAGCTCATTGTGGCTCTGAACATAACAGAAAAGTCCCAGAGGTGACTATGGAGAGCTGAAACAGATAACTTATAGAACCATAGAATCACCAAGGTTGTAAAAGACTTCCAAGATCATCCAGTCCTACTGTCCACCTACCACTAACATATCTCCACTAGTCCATGTCACTACATCTAAACATTCCTTGAAGATGTTCAGGGACAGTGACTCAACCACCTCCCTGGGCAGTCCTTTACAGCACCTGACCACTCTTTTGGAGAAGAATTTTTCCTAATTTTTCCTAATTTTTCTTTTCATCCACTTGATAAAGTCCTTATTACACAGTGACTGTGGAAGTGAGTTGTCCAAGAGGGGATGTTTGGTGGAAAAACACTGTTTTGTAGACTTCTTCTTTCAAAATTCATATGGATAATTGATGCAAGCCTGCACGTGAGGTCACATCTGGGAAAAACAATATAATGCATCATTGCATGTATATTTGTGCATGTATTTGTAAGGGGTCAGATGGTGTTGAAGAGACCTGGTGACAGCTGCTTATGGAGAAGATCTTCTTGCAGGACTTTCCTGACTCTGGAGCTCCTCCAAGCAGTCTGTCATGTGTTGGAGACATCACCACTGCTTTCCTATGCAACATCCAGAGTACCTGAGAGATCATGGTAGCAGTGTATGGCACAATTTGTTTTATATTCCCAGCACAGTTAAGTTTCATCACAGGATCATAGACTCGTTTGAGTTGGAAGGGGCCTTTGGAGGTCATCTAGTCCAACTCTCTTACAAAGAACAGGGACACACCTACAGCTAGGTCAGGTTACTAAGAGCCCTGTCCAGCCTGACTTTGAATGTCTCCAGGGATGGGGCATCCACTGTATTTCTGAGCAAGCTGTTCCAGCCACTCACCATCCTTCTTATACAGAACTTTTTCCTGATATCCAATCTAAATCTCTCATCTTTTAGTCTGAAACCATTTTCCCATTTTCCTATCACAACATTCCTTATAGATCTCTTTAGATACCGAAAGGGTTAGGGTTAGAGCCAGTTATGGACTTTTTGAGATGAGCTGGTAAAGTTAGTGAGAAATGAACATGAAAGTCTTTAGTGAAATAATTTTTCAATCACTTCTATCTCAGCAAACCATGAAAAACAATAGTGTTAGGACACAATGTGGATCTTACACTGACCCCAGTTCTACATCTTTATGAAGCTGCAACAGATGGGAGCTAAATCCCCCGTGCTTGTAATATTTCCTTCCTTTTTTTTTTTTTTCTTTTCTTTTTTTTTTTCTTTTTTCTTTTTCCTTTTTTCTTTTTTTTTTTCTTTTCTCATCTGTGTCTGTAAACATGGCTCGTACAGTATGCATTGAGGTAATTGTTATTAACGCAGAAGAGAGCTGAAGTAGTTTACTGGAAAGCCTGTCATAGAGCAAATGCATAGCAAAGGTTTAGGTGAATCAATTTGCTGTTATTATTGTGGTCTCCAGCAGAAAGCTCTGTCAATTTTATAGCCACATTTGGTATCACTTTGAAATATTAGCTACTTAATTCTACTGGTTCTGCTGCCAATGATAAACCAGATGTTTTATCATGTTCTGTGTAGCAGATTCTTACAGGTACTTATATGCCAGCTCCTATTCATTTCCGTAGGAGCTGGGCTTATCTGCTCTACAGTAACCAGAAAATGTATATGGAGCACTTTGAGCACAAACTGTTGCTACGATTCTTTCCATTTTAACCTGTATCTTGTACTAGGAGATGTTTTTTCCTTTAAGCTTTACACCGAAGACTTGTGGGATTATTCAAAAAGAAAGAAACAAACAAACAAGTCTTGCATGGTCTTTCCCATTGTTTTTGTTTGTTTGTTTTTAATTTATTCAGTTAACAAGAAGCAAAGTTAGAAATACCTGTATAGAATCATCATTGTTTTTATTCTACTTACAGCCATGGAAACACCACCACTGGTGAAAATGCTCAGATAATGGTGGTGAAAATGTTGAAAATTTGTGTTTTGTAGCTGAGAATTTTCTCTCTCAAATAGGGTTATTCTGGTCTTTGTTGCAGTTTCCACGGAAATAAACAGGAAATATTACGTTTGGTATAACAGAGTCACAGAATAGCCTGGGTTGGAAGGAACTTCAAGAATCATGAAGCTCCAACCCAACATCTCCACCCCCCCCCACCCCCCCCAACGACAGGGCCACCAACCCCCACATTTAATACTAGACCAACCTAGCAACCTAGCAACCTACAGATATGAATGCAAGTCTGAGGCACAGAGTGGATGAAAATGCTTTTTCCTGCTTGCTTTGTTCAGACTTAATGTACCTTGTCTATGTTCTGCACAGACAAGGGGTCAAAAAGAATTACATCAAAGAGAGGAAAAACTGTGAGATATAGATTTGTACATGGAGATTCCTCGTGAATTACAGCCATTCTTGCTCGAGATGACACTGGACTTGTGTATTGTTTTCAGGCTCTGAACAAGCTGATCTTGATTCAAAGCTGGCCTTGCTTTGCACAAGGTTTAGAGTATTTCTAGAGGTCTCTTTACACCTAAATCATCCTTGTGGTTTGACAGTTGCATCTATGATTGTGAGGAAATCCTCTTCCAAGACGAAGATGAGTGCACTTGTGAGACTGAGAAAGTTGGAGGAAAGAAAAGTACTGTTTGAAATTCAACTTTTCCCTATCTCTTGGGCCCAAAAATGCTGACAGTTTTGATTTGGGAGCTTAAATTATATTGCAGCAGCTGTTGAAAACTGCAGACTGAAATGTCAATGTTGCTGGAATACAATAGCAGAGCACGAGTAAATATACCTAGATTTAGCTCTCGTGTATTCCTTTTTTTATTCAGTATTCCATCAATACCTTTGCTGTACATGCTTTCACAGTTTCCTTCAAGGTGGTTTCACTGCCTAGCAACCTTATAAAAATAAACATCACTGTTCGGTATTCACAGCTGAAAACAGTGTAACTTACCTTCATGTGACTGCAGTGTTTCGAGAGGTAATGACTGAAACACACTGCCCCCTCCCTTTTTTACTTTTTGTTGTTGTTGTTGTTGTTGTTGTTGTTGCTGTTGGTTTTCTGGTTTTAATTTACTATTGCTTTGGTTTGTTTGTTTTGTCTTGTTTTGTCAGATTTCTAAAAGGAAGCAATATTTTTAGTGACTTAATGAAGAATCAAATAAAACATGGCTATTAGTACGTCATCCTTAAATGGCAACTTTCAGAGACATCAGTAAGAGCTGAGTGGCCCACACATTCTTTCTGCTTCTAAAAATATTGTTTTCTTTGCCAAAAGAAGCATTAAATTGAAATCGGCTGTGAAAATAAACACGATCTGCTACACATTTATCCAACAGAGATGTAGTTGGCTGTTCTAGTGTGAGTGACACAGTCTTGCACAGATTTGAGTGTGAAACTGCACGTATTACCAATTTCAGGGCTTACTACTCTGAGTAGTTCCACTCGGAAATATTGCCTTTGTTATTTTCAAGCATAAAACATGTAACAAATTGTTTCTAGATGATCATAAGCTTGGGTGAAAATTTAATCTTGTAAAGGTGACTGTGTAAATGAGAGATGGTAAAGAGAGATGTAAAGAGACGTAAAAGTGACTATGTAAATGGAGATCACTCCTAAATCAAAGAATCATTCAAGTGCATGACCAAACGAACTTAAGCGTATACTGTTCTGAATTCTATTGAATCTTGTAAGACTGAAGGCTACAAGAGGGAAATTTTCACTTATAAATGGCAGCTGTCATTTAAAATGTTTTATCCTCTTACGATAACTAAAACAAACCTTACAACTGCAATCTGAAAACAGGACCAAGGAGCTAAGAAGCAGAATGAGTGCTGTAATGTAAGCCAGCCTTTCAGCTCAGAAAGTTGTTGGTTGAGGTATGATGCTTTCTGTCTGTGCCTCAGAGCTCAGTTCTATGAAGTATCTGCAACTTCCTTGCACCGATGGCATATCTTTATAGCAATAATTCAATAGAAGTCAGGGGAAAGCTTCAGCCTTTCTGGCAGATGCTTCCTTCCACCAGGGCTGCAGCCTCACCCATGACAGTTGCCAGGCAGTTGATGAGTTAGATCTTGGAAGGCTGCAGCTCCATAGTCTCCCAAGATGCTGTCATGGAGCAAGCTGTACATCAAAACTGAATGCACAATATTCAGAGAAAAATGTCAGTAAAGGGTCTATGGTAGGCCACTGTGAGCACTGCCAGTTTGTCATGCATTCACAATCAGAAAGTAGTTATGCACTTTTTACTGATAATGATAATGATAATGAGTGGCTCATTACTAAATACTCATTACTAAACTGTAGTGCTTCCTAAAGGAGACGTGGCATCCAGCTCCCACCAAGTTACATGATGAAACCTCTCAGCCTTTAAATACCAACAGCCAGATTCCAACCTCCCTTCTCAGTGTGTCAACTATCAAGTCACTGAGATGCCCACTTCAAACTTTGTCCTTCCATCCTTAAATCACATGGAAATCTGTTCTGATCTTTACACAAGTTTCAAAACTCTTCACTAAATTTCTCCAGGCATTTTTGGAGGATGCTGTTGATAAATTAAGTAAGTAAATGTGTATGGTATGTATATTCAGGACTAGAACATGGTATTGTGTCTATGCTAGAAAATTAAACAGAGACAATAAGTATCCCTTGGCAATAGAATTCAAGTTCCTTCCTTTTTAGATTGTTGGAATGTTTTCTGGTTTCCTTTTGGTCAAACAGAACCATCCCAAACTGTTCCTCAGCACAATTTAACAATTAGCACAGGCCAGCAGCCAGTCTCAATATGCAATTTCCATGCAGCCACACACTTCTAGTGCATAATATAGGGTGAGGTATTTAGGAACATTTGGAGTAGTCTTTTCAATGCCATTTACTTTAGTGCCAGAGGATGGCCCAAAGCACATTGGATTTCTTAATATAAATCTAGTTTATGTACACTGAATCCCAGAATTTCACTAAGCAGAAGATACCTGAGTATTCAGTTCCAAACTTGATTACTGATATGCAACAAACATCTGAGGAAACACAAAGAGATGTGTTACCAGATAGAGTTCAGTTAAGATAAACCCTGATTCTGGAAGTATTATCATGTATCAAGTACAGGTTCATGATAAGATAATTGATTTTGTGGCCTAGTGCAAATTTCATCAGTAAAGCTTTATTTTCACTATTGCCAAATTACTTTTTTGCATTGTTATAAAATGCTGCTGCAGCTACCACTAGAGCTTTGCCCTGGTGTTAGCAGATGTTCAGCAGCCACACCGCTCCAAAATGCTTATAAAGTGCCTATGGCTTGATTCAGTGCCACTGAGGTAATGGGAGATTTCAAAGTATTGTATAATAGAATCATAGAATGGATTAGATTGGAAAAGATCTCAGAGATCATCTAGTTCCAAACCTCTGCCATGGGCAAGGCTGTTACCCACTAGATCAGGCTGCCCAAAGTCTCATCCAAATGAGCCTTGAACTCTTCCAGGAATGGGGCATTCACAACTTCTCTGAGCAGCCTGTGCCAGGGTCTCACAGAATTTCCTCCTGGTATCTCAACTAAATTTCCTCTCTTAGTATAACGCCATTCCCTCTCATCCTATCACTATTAAACCATGTAAGAATTAACTCTTCTTCCTGCTTATAAGCACCCCTTTAAGTACTGAAGGCTGCAATACAGTCTTCCTGGAGCCTTCTCCAAGCTGAACAATGTCAACTCCCTCAACCTTTCTTCACAGGAGAGGTGCTCCAGCTCTCTGATCACCTTCATGGCCCTCCTCTGGACAAGCTCCAGCAGCTCTGCATCCTTCTTTTGCTGGGGCCTCCAGGCGTATATGCAGGCTACTTTCTGCAACAGGAGTACCTGTAGACATTGTACACGCAGGAATTTTACCTGTCAGTGCTAGTGGTTTGTATTTGGACAGCTATGTCAGGGACCATATTATGGGAAAACACTGATAATAATGAGGTCCCGAATGCATCATACTGATTGGATTGGATAGGCTGTAGAGAAACGCTGGTTATCCCATGTGCTGATTCTGATCTTAATATTTATATTTATCACTCTTGACTATATCATTACAATATGTACATACGCAGTCCATAACAAAGAAGAAGGAAAACGAACTGTTATGATTATACTACTTCAGGCAACAATGTAATCCTTTGGAATCTTTTAGAATTCAGGGGGAGTTTCAATAGGTAGTACTTTAAATTATGCTTCCAGTGCAAAATAATTATTTTTTCTTTTTAATATATTTTTTTAATTTTCTTTCCTTCTCTTCAGCTATTCACAAATGTATCTGGGCTGAAGCCTCTCTGTTCTTTTAACCTCCTGTTTGGTATTATGGATTTCATCCTTCGCCAGGTTTATCTGTTCTCCTACAACTCCCGTCTCCCTCTGAGGTCTTTCTTTAGACTTCTGATATCCAAAGAAGTTTTTATAACCATTAACCTCAGAGACTGGATTTCCTTTATGTTGGGATTGATTTCTTTTCTCCACATTCTCCCTCCAAGTGGAGGAATTCCAGATTCACAGACTTGCTGCAAACCAGTCCTGCTTAAAAGCCACCGATCTTAATATAACTAATAAAAATGAAAATGGTGCACAAATATGTCAGAATAAAACTGTTCCTGCAAACTGCCAGCCTACCTGAGGGAGGCCTGGAAATTTTATTTTGCAATAATTGAACAAGCTTACATGTTTAGAAGAGAGATATACAAGTATGCAAATAACAGAGAAGACCACAATAAAGCATTTATGAAAACTTTTTCTGTCAGTGATTTGAAATGTTTATAAATCAGATTGACTTTTCAGGATTTCTCTTATGGAAGAAGACCCAGGAGTGAAATACTGACCTTTTGGCATGTGCAGAAACAAATACTTCTGTTTTTCATTTTGCTATACAGTTTCCTTCCAGTATTTTTATTTGATATTCTGAGTGTTATTATATGATGTCTGCTATGGTAATAATCCACTTTAAAATAATGAAGTCTAATAAAAAACATTCTACAATAACTAGAGTGCTTTAGATTTTTACTGTTTTCATATCATTCAGATACATTTTATCAGGAGAGAGGGTGATGGTGCTAACATTAGTCATAGTATTAATCTCTTGTCAATGCAACACTCTGTGGCATCTCTTTGAAGGACAATCTCTAAAGCAGACTTAGTGCTTCTTGCACAGAGTGAATGTTTTGTCATTTAGCTCTGCAGTGGTTAGCTTAGTCTCAACCTAACAGGACCTTTGTGTGTTACTATAGGGTACTTCATGTTCAGACATAAAACCCACAGAAAGGTCAGACAAATGCCTTTTCATTCCTTTATAATTCCTTTACCTTGTCAACGATGTAACTCCATTATCTCTTTTGACTCACTTCTAGCAGACCAATGAAGACATACCTTTATCTCTTCTGATGAACTCAAAGAGCACTCAGAACAACTAGCAGAGAGTTAGAAGGATCTTAGATAATGGCTCCAGGAAGATGAGATTGTAAGCTGGCTAGTAAGATGATTCATCTAAACTAATATTGGTTGTCTACTACTTGCTTAGATTTTTACTATAGTCAAAGGTGACCTGATCAAAATAGTCCATGGAGATCAGTGTATGATTCTTCTGGCCAAATAGAGCTCTTTCCTTTAAAGTGGGATGCACAGTGCTGCAAAACTCTACTGACGGGCTCCTTGTTGATTGCAAAGACATCCTAGAACATCATGCTTAGAGGTAAAGGTCCATCCTCAGAAATAGGAGCACTTAGTGAAATAGATCCCAATTTGCACTTCTTAAGGCATCTCATTACTCCTGAAGCGACTTTGAGCCTCATATCTGAAAATCCAGATCAGTGAAGTCCATGATTCATGTTGGAGAACTATATTGAAATTAAGGTGTCCTTACTGTTGCTTGAGCCACTTATATTGCTAGGAGGGCATAAGTCATGGCTTTTCACGATGCAGTAAATTGATGTGTTACAGTACTTTCCCAGGGGTTGAGGAAGAAAGTTTTTTACTTAAGAGAGCATCAGAGATATTATGGAAAAGATTCAAATAATTTGTTTTAAGTACACAGAGCAAAATTGATCTAGGTGATACAGCTACCTTTCTCTGATCTATTCTAACTATCTGGGAGTGAAAGCCTTTCTTGGGTGAAATGATATTGTTCATGGAGGGGAGGAGAGATAACACCAGTTTAGGCAACTTCACTTTCTCTCTGCTTCTCTGCATGGTTGTTGATTCTTGACAAACTCATATGGAGGCTTGGCTTTGGCACCAGTAGAGTCAGAATTAACCCTGGAAGTGTAAAGATGAAAACTTGTGTAGTGCTGAGTTGAGGGGCTACAAAATCTTCAGCATTATCATAGGGAGTTTTCATTTAGGATCTATTTTTGGAATTGAATTAAACTAAGTATAATAATAGATGTTCTGCTAAAGATAAATGACGAATGATCTGTCCAGTTATATATAATAATAGACATACTTTTCTGTTTCCCATATATCCCCTTCTATCATCTGTGATAAGGAGACTCAAACCAGCTGCTCACAAAGCTAAACATGCCTTAAGCAACGTGTCATCACAAGTTTTGGAATGGGACACAGCCTTGCTGAGACTAAATATTTGTTTAACGTACAAAATTACCAGTAAGTTTTATCAGTGTTTATTAATAGGAAGTTCAAAACAGAATAAAATTTAAAAGAGAGAATGAGACAAAATTTGTCTTGTATATGTAAGAGTCCGAAATATCATTAATAAAGCTCAAAAGTAAGGCAAATCATTACCCTTGAATGTAGTCTTTATATGGCCTCTAAATGTTACTGGAAGCAGCACACTAAAAATTCTTCAGGATGTGCCTATGTCAGGGCTTAAAATAGTACTGCAGAGATATTGGTTATATTGTATGTTTCATACTCCTACTTTCTGATTAGTTTTAAGGAAACATCTGCAAGGCCCCTCCTGGCACTGCAGATTTAATGCCAACACTGTGCAATTTAATCATATGCTATAGCAGGTGTTTAGCAGATTATTCAGGACATTAGCAGAGAATAAGACCAGGGCTGTTGTCTTGGGGAATTAACAATTTGATGTGAGAAACTGTTCAGTAGTTCCCAGGAACAGTATGAGTATCTTGATACCCTCCACACACGCACGTACTTCTATGAGAATATAATGAGGCATTCTGTACTGGGAGGACACACTTGGGAATTCCTGAAGAAATTTGTAAATGTTTCTTTTGCCTTTGTAATGTCCTGTTCTCTCACAGTGACCTAGAGAAAGCCTTCTAGGATACATGAATCTCCATTTTCATTGCTCCCTCACTTTTCCTTTTCCCTTTTTGGGAAGTAACCTCTTATCTTGCACATAAAAATAATCCAGAAATGTGGTATGAAAAATTAACAATGATTATATACTACATGCTCTTTCAGGAAATAAACCAAGAGCCTGAAAATCATTTCACTACATAGCTGTAAATGAGACACTCCAGAGTGTACAAATGTGATGAATATATTATATGTGTATTATGAACTGCTCCCACTGTAAGGAGAGAAATGAAATAATAAGTTTGTTAACTTATAGGAGAGATTGCTTGAAGAAAGGAAAATACTTTCAATGTGTGGGAAAAATATGTCCATACTTCTGCCATGATACTTCCATCACAGTGATCAACAAGTGCAAACATCAGTCTGAAGAGAAAGTAAGCCCTTGTTTATAAATGAAAGAGGCAGAACATTTTAATACCTTCCTCATATTAATTATTACCTTTGGAAATAAGTACAGAGATTCTGCTTCTTATATTTTATAGTGGATGTTTCACCTAGATGGAGCCATCTCTGGAGCTATTATCTGTCCCTGGAGACAAATGAAAAGCTTTTCTTCTATTTGAACTTCCTTTATAAGGTGAATTTACTGCTACTGATGTCTGAAAGACTCAATTAGGTGATTACAATTCCCGATTCTCTGCTGGTGAGCATCAAGCATGGATTTCTACAGTATAGGGTGGGACAGTCTCTATAGTGCCTGAGGAATGGAATCATAAAATCATAAAATCTTTTGAGTTAGAAGGCACCATTAAAGATCAGCTACTCCAACTCCCCTGCAGTGAACAGGGACACCTGCAACTAGGTAAGGTTGCTCAGAGCCACTGCAAGTAGTAAAAAGAGATTCTTTGTCTGACCAGCCTAGAGCCAACCGATCAGTGTTGGAGAAATGTGTCCAAGTCCTTGTTCTAAACCTGTCAGAGAGATTATTTGAGTTGTGTTTCTGTTTCAGCACAGCTTAAACCCTTTTTGGTAAAGATCTGTCAAAACATAAATCTATTCCTAATTGGAAAGGACCTTAAAGATTATCTAGTTCTAACCCCTGCTGTGAGCAGGGTTGCCACCCATCAGCTCAGGCTGCCCAGGGCGTCATCCAGAGTGGCCTTGAATGCCTCCAGGGATGGGGCTTTCCTGGGCATCATCTGCCAGTTCCTCACCATGCTTTGAGAGAAAAAATTCCCCCTAACATCTGATCTAAATTTCCTCTTTTAGTTTAAAGCCATTCCCCCTTGTCCTATCACTACCAGACCATATAAAAACTCTTCCTCCTGTTTATAAGTTCCTTTTAAGTACTAGAAGGCCACAGTGAGGTCTCTCTGGAGCCTTCTCCAACTTAAACAAGCCCAGTTCCCTCAACCTTGTCTCACAGGAGAGATGCTGCAGCCCTCTGATCATCTTCGTGGCCTCCTCTAGACCCACCCAACAACTCTCTGCACCCTTCTTGTGCTAGTAGACTCTATTTCTATAAAACAAGGAATTCCTGAAGGTTTTGTTGTGCCTGGCCCTTTCTATATATACATATATATGTTTTTTGTTTTGTTTTGTTTTTTTAAACTTTCTTCATTAAAGCAAACAAAAATCACCAGAAGTTAACAGGTTGGTTTTTTTTTCTTTTTTTTTGGAAGTTCTGAAAAAAACAAAAAATACTGAGAGGTGCAGTTGACATCCTACAGGGATGAAACGCTTTGCAGAGATCTAAATATATTTATTAGATCATTGGAAAATCAGCAACAGCAATAAATTCATCAAATACAAGCACTGGGTGCTGCACCTGCAATGGAGCAATGCCAGACACAGGTACAGATGGGAGGTGAGTGGCTGCAGAACATCTCAGCAGAAGGGAATATGGGCGTGATGGTGACAGCAGCTCAGCAGGAACCAGCAACGTGCCCTGGCATCCATGAGGGCAAACTGCATCCTGGGGGTGTTATACAGCTGGTAAAAAGAAGTTGTTCACCCACTGTGTTTAGCATTGATGTAGCTTGACTTGAAACACTGTGTGCATTTCTGGCTTTCATGTTATTAAAAGGATGTTAAAGTCCCTCAAAACATCCAGAGGAGGGCAAGACAGCTGTTGAAAGGGCTGGAAGGCATGTCCTGTCTGGTGAGGCTGAGACACTTGGGTTGTCTAGTTTGGACAGAAGACGACCAAGAAGTGACATCATTGCTGTCTGTAACTCCCTAAGAGGAATGGAGAATCAGGTGCTGATGATGGCACTTGAGAGAATGGCACAAAGCTGCAAAGTATGATATTCAAACTGGGCATTAGGAAGGACGCCTTCACTGTGGGTAATTCCCTCAATAATATTCTTTAACTTTTGTTTAGCTCTGAAGAGGTCAAACATGAAGTTGGAATTCATGATCTTTGAAGGTCTCTATCAACTGAAGTATTATGTTCTGCAATCTGCTCTAGGTATCTCTGCTTAAACAATGACCTTCAGCAGTTCATTGCAACTGAAGTAATCCTCTCCTCTCCTCTCCTCTCCTCTCCTCTCCTCTCCTCTCCTCTCCTCTCCTCTCCTCTCCTCTCCTCTCCTCTCCTCTCCTCTCCTCTCCTCTCCTCTCCTCTCCTCTCCTCTCCTCTCCTCTCCTCTCCTCTCCTCTCCTCTCCTCTCCTCTCCTCTCCTCTCCTCTCCTCTCCTCTCCTACTGTTATAGAATTTTAAAAATCATTTATTTCTCTCTTTTCTGCCTGGGATTCAGTTCTAAGGTGCACTGGCAGAGCCATAAAGGATAAACTTACATAGCTCTACTCCAGCCATTGTGTGACAGGTGACTACATCAGTGCAGTGATGCATTATATTATAGACTCGGTAAAGATGTTCTTAGAGATCTTAGAATTAGGATGAGACAGATTGCTGCATCTGAAAATATGATGCATGATGTCACACTAATACTGTCAGACAACTGAATCTTAAAGTTGGTGTGATTTCTATAGACATGCCTAATTGTTTATTGAATGTAAATAAGTCATTAACATGAAAAAGATTTCTTCAGAAAATGTCTGCTCCTAGACACAGTATGGACCATGGTCCCTCGCGATGTACTCCAGGTGATCCAGAGCAAGTAATGTGACTGTTGTACTTTTCTTTCTTCTTGTGAAGTGTCTTCAAATACATCAACATTTCTAGAGATTCATTTGTCTCCAAAACAATTGGTAGAAAGGGAAGGAAAACAACAAAAAGAGCTAGCAAAACAAAGCAACAACAAATTTAACTCTACAGGCTGGTCTCTAGAAATTTCTTTGTGAATACAGTTTACACAGCTCTCATAGTCTAATGCAAAATGAGAAATGTTTAAGTTGAGGATGTGAGGGAAGAGAGGGGAGATACCTCAGGAGGTTGCTATGGGGAGTAAGAAATACATGGTGATCAGAAGGATGCGTGGCAGAGAAAATTTTGGTGAAGCTTTATTTGTTTGTTTAAGAGATGTCGGGTTAAACTCTGAAGAGGAAAACAATATTAATACCCCTGCTGAAAAATGACCTTTGTTGGTTTCTTTCAGAAGTGGCATTTCTCTGTAGCAATAGGGCAGTCGTCATTCTGAAGTGCTTCTCTGAGACTGATGAGAGTTAGATTTTGTAGAGGTCCATAATGATGAGCCCATAACTGATTTCATCCACTGATTCATATAATGCAAAGTCAGGATGGCAAAACCAAGGAGTTTTGAATAGGGTGCTATGAGATGGCTGAGCCTGGTAGTGAAGGGTAGTGAGTCTCCTTGATGAAGGAAAGTTATGCAGTCTAAGGTATGTACTGGCAAACTCCTTGAAGACTTCTGACACTCTTCTCATCTGTTACTTTTCTGTTCTTTCATTGCTCACACCCTTTCTATTCAGAGTAAAAACAGGTTGAAGGAAGGTTTAGCTCTGTGCATTTAAGATTGTTGTTACACAGCATATTCTGGGCTCAGAAAAGTTATCTGAGAGCTTGCATCCCAATAGTAATAAAGCTGGAATGTCTTCTGAATGATCTACATGCTCCCATCCATTATTTTTTTCTAGAAAATTTGTGGCTCGTTATTCAGTGCCTTCATGCACTAGCTGAAAACTAGAAGGAATATTTTTGGGTACATTAACTAATCTAATCTTCTGTAGTTTTAAAAAAGTCATTTTCTTTAAAATCCCAAGAAGAAAACAGTTATGGAAAGGCAAAATTTATTTTTCTGTAATGGCAGATTTGCCTCGGTAAGTGGGACAAAGTAATAACTTCCATCTTACTAAGCTGAACTTTTACCATCAATTTCTGTTTAGTTAGTAGTGTATCTACTGCATCATTATAGTCTATTCCTGTAATAATTGCTTCAGCCTTTGTACTAAAGCAAGGTGGTTTATATATGTGTACACTGTAGAGCCAATCTGCAGTGCCTCGTGGCAGTGTTTTCAGAGAATGAAGTAAGTTTAGTGCCCTCTCTGGGGATTGAACAACCACTATTTGCAGTCACGGGAGTGTAACTTCTTGCATAACATTTCTGAAATTTCACTCTGGTACTGCATACACCTGAATGTGCATGTCTCTGCCATCAGATTTTCGTGTGGATTTGCAATTTGAAATGCAGAAGCTGTTCTCACTAAATAAAATGAGCCTTGTGGAATCATGCCATCTGATTCCTGCTAAAGTGACCTTTTCTTCCATATTTCTCTGAGCATGTCTTGCTGATGGATAGTACGATTTCAAGAGACTTTAGTGTACGGTTAGGCTGCCAGGTTTGGATCCACATCCAATTATTTTCAAAGGTCAGAGGAACTTGCACTGGGCACCCTGGTTTGTCTTAGTTTCAGCTGGGATGGATTTTTCTTCAGAGTGCTGGGTGTGAAGATGTGTTTTGGCTCAAGGAGAAAAATGATGTTGATACAACTGATGTTTATATTTCCTGCTAAGCAGTACTGTACTGAGCTGAGCCCATTTACAGCCAGGGACCCAAGGAGCTGGTAGGGAACAGGATTATGACAGCTGACTCAAACCAGACAAAGGACTATTCCATAACATGACATCATGAGGAAGGAGTTTTGAAGGTGCTGGAAGTTCATCTTGTTCTCTTCCACTGCAAGGGGTCTAGATGAGCATCACTCGGGGAGTGGTGAGCAATTGCTTGTCCATTGCTTGTAATATACATTCAATATACATTCATATGCCCTGGCTTTCCAGAGGGCAGAAGTGAATTGGTTCAGTTAGACTGAATCAATCTGGCATTTCTGGTGTTAATTTTAATCATAACTTATGGAGCTGTTGAATAGTAAGTAAGTAAATACCAAAACAAAACATGCCAAGACTTTCCTCTTTGACATGGCAGAAGAAAATCTGCAACAAACAGCTTCTGCAGCTCACTGCAGCAAAGAAGTCTCAACATCTACCTATCTATCTATCTATCTATCTATCTATCTATCTATCTGTCTGTCTGTCTGTCTGTCTATCTATCTATCTATCTATCTATCTATCTATAACAATACTTGCCCCTTGTTGGTCAAAATGGTAGGGCTGTAGTTCTTCTAAAGAGTAATGAGACAACAGACACTGTACAGAAACTGCTTAAGTCTCCTACTCTGCTCTATCTGTCCTGAGATGGAAAGTTACCTGTTAAAACTTTCCAGATCAGCATCCATGAAAAAATTATGATCAAATAAATCAAAATGGGGCAATCATATACTAAAGTGACATTCTGAGTACTTAGAAATTAAAGTTCACATTTGTGCTCTATCAGCCACTTTTTTTTTTTTCTTTTCTTTTTATTTTTTATTTTCCTTTTTTCCCCTCAGCTCTATATGCTGGCTTCAAAATTAAAACATTCTGTAGCTTCTCTGAATTATTTTTACATTTTATCCTTGTGCAGATCCAGACTTTACTTTTGGTTAGAGGGAACAAAACTCCTCAGGACTACAATCTTTCAGATTCTGTGGAAGCTGTAAAGTTCCCCTGAAACCATTTTCATTAGTTTTGCAAAAATTGCAGCCTTAAGGCTTTAAAAAGTGCTAAGCAATCAGCAGCCAGTCATTTGGGAGCCTAATTATGGAGTTAGGAAACAAATATGTCTTGGACTATCACTTTCCTCGCATAATTTGTAAAATAGGTTTTAACCCCCACCTGCTTGTACAAATATGTAAATAGTTGCGACTTCTGAGAATCAAAGATTTATCTTCCCAGTTTAGTCTCTACGTGATATTGGAAAGCATCAGGATCCTCCAACCTATCATCGTAAGTCTCCCAGTGACTAATTTCAAACTATATTTAAAGCATTTGAAAAATCCCTCAGAAGGCAACAGTGAATTACAGGACTTGCCTTGGTGTGTTTTCTCACATATCTATTAAATACTGCACAGGCAAAATAATTTTTTCCTCTTTTGGACATAGAGTAAATAAAATTAATTGAGGTTATGTTGTTTCGTAAATTGTTTCCTTACTGGGGTCATATGTAATGACCAAAAAATTTGCTGCATTTTCAGCAGTTCATTTTTTTTCTATCTTTCATTGGTTATAGGAGTTGACAATTTGGCTTTTGAAATTTAAGAGAATACTCTGAATGGACTGACACTGTCAACCTGACAGAAAGTGTGGAATGGGAAATAAGCCCTCTCATAAGAACAGAGTAAACCAAGAATTTGGCTCATTTGCTCTTCACTCCTTTTGCATATCATGACTAAGCTATCTGTTATCCTCATTTGAAGAAAGTAAATTAAACAGTGCACTCCTAGATAAGAGAAGAATAACAATTTATTGGGTTAGCCTTCTTGCCCAGAGAGGTGGGGAATGCCCCATCCTTGGAGACATTCAAGGTCAGGATGGACGGAGCTCTGAGTAACCTCATCTAGTTGTAGATGTCCCTGTTTAGTGCAGGGGAGTTGGGCTATATAACCATTAAGTCCATTCTAGCTCAAACGATTCTGTCATTCTATGTTTCTGCCTCCACATTACTTTTAGATAGTGTGTTTCATTTTGCTTTCATGCCCTATAATTGGTTCCAGTGTGAAAAAAAGAACAAAAGAAAAGAAAAGATGGAACAAACACACACAAAAAAGATGCCTTCTGCCACAGCCTCTCATCTTAAATATATCTGTTGCCAATCATTACCTCCCAATGAGACTAAACATCAGGCTCTGGATGCAGTATTTCATTAAAATGGTGCAGTGTTTTCTGAAACCTTGAGCAGAGATGTTCCTCTGAGGCTGTTGAACACATTTCTCTCTGAAGCGTTGCTAAGAATTGGTAAAGAATGGCAAAGACCACAGGTCTGAGTTAAGGTAAACTTTCCACGATGGGAATGGAGCAAGTTGTATTGTTCCTACTGCATATGACTCCAAAACTGGGAGGAAAGACACCCCAGTAAGATCTGCATGTGATATTAAACACATTCTGTTCACAGAGGACAGCAAAATTATACAAGAAGCTTGAGGGTGAGCAAAGCATGAGAAAGGAAATTGTGCAGTAATACTGAGGAAAGAACAAACTGTGATCTGAGTCTGTTGATGTAAATTTCTTCTCATAGGTTGAGCTCCCTGTAACAGACAGTAAAACCTGAGAAAGAACTAGGTTAAAGCTTAAAAAAACCCAAAAAACCAAAAACAACAAAAAAAAAAAACCTCCAAAAATCAACAAGCAAGGATATTTTACTGGTGATCTTAACCTATCTAATCTCAGGAATTTGAAAGGCTAGGGATGTGTTTGCTTGGGAGGTGATGAGGAAGGATGGGGATAATAGAGAATGTCCCTGTCCCTAGTGATCCCTACTGATGGTGTGTGCTCACTCCTGCATCACATAATTCAATGTAATTTCATCTATATTGTTCCACCTCCCTTCTTATCAGGAAGGAGTTGTGTTTACCCTGGAGTGTCTCTCCCAGGTGACATCCTGCTAAATTCCCCATATTGAGAGGGTTGGCAAATCATAACTGAGACACACTGGGAGAGGCACAAATCTATAGAAACAGTGAGGATAAGATGTGAAGATTATTCTGACAATGAAATCATGACAAATAGCTCAAAGGTGAAAAAGGCAATAAGCTAAAATGGGAAACTCAAGCTGGAGATTTCCAGGAGAGGAAAAAGAACTGCAAAGGTTGGTTTTAGATGAAAACAGTTTACCAAACAGATTCTTCTCTGAACACATCTGTGATTTGTAATTAGATCTGGTCACAAGATAAGACAGCTTATCTTCTTTAAACTTAAAAAATAAAAGTATTGCAAAGAATTGATCTGAGATATCACTCGGGGTCAGACCTATCATTCCTCTTTGTTGATTTATGTCTGAGCTGCCAACCCTCTGGGTATCAAGGAAGGAAATTTCATTCAGCCAGAATCTCATCACATGGTCAGTTTTTCTTCTGGTATCTGATCTGAACTAATGTCCCCACTAGAAACTGCCAGTTTAAATCATCAGTTGCTAATGGTTAAACTAGCCAGACCTTGTAAGCTATCTAAATTTTCAGTCATTTTTTGGAATTACATTTATGATTTATCTGATTAGAGAAACACAGCACAATGACCTGCGTCATTATTTGACAATATGAAAAACTAAACAGGGAAACATCTAAAAGCTTTTCACTTTTTCAAAAAGATTAAAATCAAAGGTATCTAGGAAATGTTTATGTTCTTATTTGGGGGAATATGGTGAAATCAAGTGCAAGCAGGGCTAAAATATTAAAAAAAAATAATAAAAAAAAAAGAAAATAAAAACAAAACAAAACCCTGGAACACCTTTTTAATTATTGACAGGCGATGTGAATGAAAAATCAAGTAGTTTTATTTATAACAGGATGGGCAAAGAAATTAAATGTAGATGTGGAAGGTGTTTTCATTTCTGGAGTTTGTGAATGCTCCATCACATTTTTCTTGGATGACAAACGGGACAAGCAGGTCGGGTCTAATTCTTTAGTAGAATAATCTTTTTAGCACCTTTGGAGTCATCAGAATTATGACAATATATGACAACTGAGATTTGCTTCCCCATGCTGGAAAGTTCCTGTCCTCAGGCACATAGCAGGAAGTGCACCATGTAGGCAATTTACTGCAAAACACATCAGCTATTCTGTTGGCTGGTGCATGTCCTTACTTCTCAGAAAGGCTGGTCAGGCACTGGAATGGACTGCCCAGGGATGTGGTGGAGTCATTGACCCCGGGGGTGTTCAAGAAAAGACTGGATGTTGTGTTGAGGGACGTGGTTTAGTGGGAGCTATGGTAATAGGTAAACAGTTGGACTGGATGATCTTTTAGGTCTTTTCCAACCTTGGTGATTCTATGATTCTATAATTCCTTTTTATGCCCATTTGCCATAGCTATTTATTATATTTAAGTGAATCCTTAAACCCTCCTTAAGCTCCACCATCATTCAGATTGTTATTGAAGATGTTACACATGACTGGACCCAGTATTGATCACTGGGGTACTCTGCTTGCTATTGACCTCTGTGTAGGTTTTACGCCACTGACTACATTCTGGGCTTTGCCATTAAGCTAGTGTTTGTTACACTTCACTATGTTCATCCAGTGTTTGATACACTTCACTATGTTCAACCAGACTAGACACCAGCACCTTCTGATCTTATGGGTAACAGTGTCGAAGTCCTTACTGAGTCCAGGAAGACATCATATGCTATTCCTTCATCTCCACTGTTAATAGGGCTTTATGTCAGATATAAGCTCTTATGTTTGACTTACAATCAATCATTCACAGGCTGGATGGCTCAGCTTTTACTGACAATAAATTCATTAGTTTATCAGATCAGCCACTAAGCTGCCTCACAATTTTAGGGGCAGAATCATATCTTGAAGTTAACTAAACACCACCAGTACTAATTCTGACTTAGTTTTGATTTAACATCTCCCCTTACCAAGTCCACCTTCCCCAGATGCGTGATTTTCCAATCACCCTCAGCAGCAGATGAAATCCTATCTTCCAGCTGGAAAGCTCTTACCGACCTCAGTTAAAAAAAGAATTTTACCTAATGGCAATTATTCAGGACCTTTAAAAAAATGGTGATTTAACAATCAACCAAAGGTCAGAACCAAAATCAATGGAAAAAGAAAGAGATCCAAAGACCTCTACAGGGGTCTAACTCACAGTGAAGCCCTGGGAGCACAAGGTGCATTCTTTCTAGGTATCATGTCACTGACTTTTCTGCCACTTCTGAGTGTATTTTCCTAGCACTCACTGCACTGGAGAAGTATGACAGTATACTGATAAAGTTGCAAACTTGCATCAGCTCCTTAATCCTGAACTGTGAAGGAACTTAAACATTCTGGTAAGAGAAATATCTTCAGGCAGGAGGAAGAAAAAAGTAAGTTTTCAAAAACTCCAGCTGAAAAAGGAAAGTGAAAAACACAAGCTGTTAAGAGTATGAAAGGTTCAAGAGGGGAAGGAGCACTGATGCCTTGAGATTTTAGGAAGAGCTGTGTTGGCTTAGTAGGAACTTACCCCAGCTTCTTTCCTGCTTTGAGAATGGAGAGCACTACTCTTAAGAAAGAAAGGAGAAGCATGGCTGCTTTGAAGGCTGTTAAGTGTGCTCACCTACTGGGAAAAGAAAGAAAAGGGAGAACCAGCTGGTTAGAGTTGACAGTGCATCAGAAAGAGAGCTACTGTCAGCTCTGTGAGGCCAGCAGAATCCCCTTTATCTAGTTTAACAAGTCATTTTCTGAATCCAGAGGTTATATTGTCTTTAGGACAAATGTCAGGCTGTAGAAACTGTTCTTGCAGTTTGCAGGCAAAATTGTTAATGCAACAGAAAAGAGACATGATCTTAGATTAGCAGGATAAAAAAGACTGAAAGGTGTGGAGAAGATAAGACTAATTCATATCCCATGTATACTATTATAAGTACTGGGTTATTCTGTATTAATGATAGCATGAAGGAGACCAGCTTCACTTCCGATCATTTTTACTGCAGTGCCACATCTTCTGCCCACCAAGTGTCTCTGTTATCTCTTTCCAACCTGATTTACCAAATATGAAGGAGTTCATACTTGTGCCCTGGAGAACAAATTTAGAAGATGAAGAAATTTGGATTCCTGCTTTTTTGTCATCTTACATAAGAAGTTTTTTTGGAGAACTGGGAATTGCCCACTGCATATCGTGTTTACATGTTTACAATTCTCAGTTTGAGTACAGAGGGCAGAACACCCAAAATCAGGTTGGATCATTGTAGGAACTTTTAGGCACTTCACTGAGGAACTGCTAATATTGTGGCTAATGACATTTCCTATTAATTCTTAGGAAAATGGGCTATAGAAGGAGCATGGCAGGCCAATATCAAAAACGTTCCAACACAGGGACTGATGGAAGAATTACAAGAAGTTTTGGCTTGCTACATCTCTACCTCTTGTGAAGCATGATGAAAACTGATCTACAAACTGTATTATTTGATTGTAAGTTCTTTCAGATAAACACTGAGTTCTGCATCTGTAAAGAAATTTGTATTGTGGAGTTCCTCCTGTTGTAAGCATACTAAAAGTAATGCAACTTTACAATAAAATTCAGAGGTAGATATAATAATGGCATTTTTTGCTAATTTGCAGAAAGTTTGTTCCTTTCATAGGTGTTAAAATACCCAACAAATGCCATACTTTGGAAAAATATTCACATATCAGTTTTAGTAATATAGAACCATGATTACTGCCTATCTCCCAGGAGTTTTGTGAGGCTTATTTAATTGAGGTTTGAACTGACAGTATTTGTGAGATGAGATTATCTATCATTCATGAACTTTCAAATGAATATCAGTTTCTCTGGGAGAAAATAATGTTGGCAAATCCTAAGAATTGCACAATTTTAAGCACAAATAATTATTCCTCCAAATATTCATTCTGTATATTTTGTTATTTGTTACTTTGTCAATGAAGTTGTTCATTCATTACCCACAGTTTGTTGTTTGCTGTATTCCTGTCTAGAGAATTCAGTCACCCCTTCAGGTACCAGCAGTAATAGTATGTGACTTTTATGACCGTTCACTCACCATAAGTAACACATAGAGAAACTTGGACAATCAAAGCAAACAGTGCATGAATAACACATAGAAAAAAACTGTTTACATGAGCTATTCCATGAATATTTATGAGCTAGAAACACATTTGCAGAAATTAGGATCAGAGTGTAAAGAGAAAACCAGGGCCAAATTTGCTGTAATTTGAGTTCTACCCATAATTTATTACTACACTGGAGTTACAGATGGGTGAACAACTTCAAGTTCAGACGAGTTGCAAAGAATTGCACAGCAAGTTTGTGGGACCAGAAGAGAAAAAGGAATATGGCAGCATGGTGAATGTGTATGATAATGCCTTCACTGCTCCCCAGCCCAAGCTGCTGCGCTGTGATCCCTGTTAAATCTTATGGTGGAAGGGCAGCCATCACCAGCATGGAGTTAGACTGACCAATAGTCAACACTAGCAATTTCCTCCAAGGTTCCTATCACAGCATGGGAGATGGTTCTCATGAAGAATAGGAACTCTGGGAGGAAGACTTCAGGCAGGCTACAGGTGTTTTAAATATACTTCAAGGTTAAGAAAGTATCATGACTCCAATACTATCACAGAATCACAGAATTGTAGGGGCTGGAAGGGACTTCCCTCACTGTCAGTATATTTTCTTTTTATGGAAACATTTTTTGACACATATACAGAACTACAGACTGCATTTTCACATAGATAGGGAATCATGGGGGATAATGCTGCTATATATCATTACTTAGTATAAAAAGCAGCTTCTTATCCACAGAATCAAGCAGAAACTTAGATTAAAGGCAGACAAGAGCTTGAGAGCAGAGGTAATGAATTATAGTCACCTTTTGCCTTTCATCTGGCAATAAAAGTCCTCCTTGTGTTTAAAAAAGCAAATTTTGTGTATTTGAAAACAAAAATTGTAAGCATTCAACTGACCAGCTACATAAATCTTAGTGGTCTCAGAAAATTAATGTTTTGTTTTAAGTAAAGCTGAAGTTACTCATGTTATTTCACTCTATCAATAGCAAGTACATTAACATTACCTAGTGTCTGCAAGCACACTATTAATTTACCCTGTACTGTCCCAATAGAGGGAAAAAAACTGTTCAAGGCACTGAGGCATATCCACTTCTTGGGACTCCTTACTTCTAAATAATCAATATTAACGTATTGAAGGGAGAGCAGAGAGGAAAGAGATCCTCTGCCTGATTTATCAGCTAAAGCCACATCACAGTGCAATATGAGTCTGAAGACACCTCACCTGACTGAACAGAGTCCAAGTGGTTTATCAAGGGTGAAGGCACTGCCAGCAGAATCCACCTGAACTCAGGAATGATGTGATGCTTGGCAGTCAGGAAGCTAACAAATATAACTTTCCCCTTCTATAATGATACATTTTTAGTTGTAGAAAAAGCCCAGTGTGTCAGTATTACCTTTTTTTTTTTTAATTTAATTTTTTTTTTTCTTCCTCATTGAGGAATTTATGTTTTTTACAAAAAAGCAGATCTCTTTCTCTGATGAGAACCATCTTCGCCTACAGGTCAGTAAAACAGAAAGCTCTTAACAATATCTGAGGCAACTTTGGAAAAGTATGATTGGCAGAAATTGAGCAACTGAAATATAAGAGGGGGTGAAATACATTTTTAAGTAATGTGACCTGAATTTTCCTTTTGAAACCATGGGAAAAATAATTGCCTTGGAATAACCTTTTGTCCTATTGACCTCCAGCAAGCAAAAAGTCACTTTTACAATTGCATTATGATAGCAAATGCTGTAATCTTCACAGAGGCTGAAGTTGGAGAGGAATGGCAAGCACACTGCAGCAATAATAAAACATTTGGTTCTGGCTACAATAACACATGCTTCTGATTGAAGTTATAGAGAAAATTCACACGGAAAAAATGTTCAGCTAAGGGGGAAAAAATGTGACCTAAGCAGTGTCAGCAAAGCCAGTTTATTTTCCTCATATTGCTAACAAGAGTAGTATACACTTCTGTATGGTTCACTTGCCACTGTAAGATATCAACAACAGGCTCCTAACCTTCCTGTTTCTACTACTGGTTATTATATCAAAGGTATAAAATTTAAAAATCATTGAACTCATTCTTCTATGTACATATTTATTATATTTGAAAACACTACTTATTGCTTGCCAGGCCTGCAGCTGGAGCTGGATGAAGACAGATGTCCCAGATTTAGAATCATAGCATCATAGAATCGTTAAGTTTGGAAAAGACCACTAAGATCATCTAGTCTATCTGTCAACCCATCACCATCAGGCCTACTGAATCTTGTCCCTCAGCGGAATATCTACATGACTATGTGATTCTTGAACATTTCCAGGGGCAGTGATTCCATCACCTCGCTAAGCTTCCTGTTCCAATGCATCACCACTCTGTCTAAGAAGAATTTTTTCCTAATACCCAACCTGAATGTCTCCTGAAACAGCTTAAAACAATTTCTTCTTGTCCTGTCACTGTCACCTGGAGATGAGGCTGATCTCCTTACTACAACCTCCTTTCAGGGGTTTGTAGAGTGCTATATTCTCCTCAAGCCTCCTCTTCTCCAGACTGAACAATCCTAGTTCCTTCAGTCTCATCCGATAAGACTTGCATTCCACTCTTACATCTATTATGAATGAAAACACTGCATAGAGTTTGCTAGACCTGCAGTTGGAGTTAGATAAAGATGTCTCAAAGGTAGAACAAGGAAGTTGTTCACATCCTCTCTCAAACAGCCAGCTGATTGCTTAACGGTGAGCCCAGGGGATGCTTTGATGCTATGAATGGAATTAGAACACTCAACACCTTACAATTGCAGGCCTTAACACAGATCTACAATGATGGGGATGACAGCCCAGGCTATGCAACAGCCACAGTGAGAGGTTATGAAATGTTATTATCCTTTTCCCTGTGTTCTGCTCTTTCAAGTTCTAGGGAGACTCGTGTGAGATATCTGTCATTTTATGGGACAGTTTGTCACAGTGAAGTAAGGTGGAATCTTGGAATCATAGAATGGCTTGGGTTGGAAGGGACTCCAAGGGTCATCAGGTTCCAGCCCCTCTGTTACAGGTAGGGCCACCAACCTCCATATCTGGTACTAGACCACACTGCACAGAGCTCCATCCCACCTGGTCTTGAAGACCTCCATGGATGGGGGATTCACAGCATCTCTGGACAGCCTGTTCCTGAATATATCCTGAATTTATACAAATATAACATAGCCTGAATATATCTCACCCAGCTTTACGTGTCTTCAGTGTGGACTTTTATACAAATTAATAAGAGAAACATGCAATAGTGAGAAGTGGGCACTTTTAGGACATGACTTTTCAATTTTCCTCAGATCCGTGTAGTGGGATCAAAAGACTCTAGACACCTCTCTTTCCACCCACACATAGTCAAATGAAACCTGTAAGGTTTACTCTATGCTCCTTTTAACATCCTGAAGTGAGGAGACTGTCCTCTGCAGAGTGTGTGCTGTGTTTTTAGTGTACTGGATAACACAATATGAATCTTCCTGAACATACATGGCAGGTTTATGTATCCAAAATGTGACGATTTTACAAAGTGAATTAGGAGGCTATAACTAAGAGTAATGGGATGATACTAAATGAGGCAAGTGGTACAGCAATTGTCGGGAAATGCTCCTGGGCACTGCAGTAGCTTAAACTGCGTAAGATACTCTCAAGGGACAGACACTACATAATGTGCACTTAAGTATATCTGAAAGGCACGACACTGCACTCACTGGTACCCAAACTAGATGATACCACCAATTTTTACACCCCTTTCTTCCTGGTAATAGGCCCTAAATCATTGCTTAAATCCTGTATGGCAACTTTTCTCTGAAGTAAATTTTATCTGAAGTTCTCAAGGGTAAAAAAGAGCCCTTACAAGTGGGAGAGAGTGCTGCAAAGCCTGGAGGCAACACTAAGAAGCAACTGAGATTTTAGCAAGAGATACATTCAATTCAGCTTAAGGTAAGAAATAATTTCCCTTCTGTCTGGTTTCATGGAAACTGCACCCTAGAAAAACTTCCCTAAAGGATATCCTGTTGTGAATGCTATGTTAACAGGAAAGCAAAGAAACAAACAAAACAACCATTATCTGAGGGCACATATTCAGTTTTTCCCACCTGAGTCTAAAAAATAAAGAAATCGGGAAAGACAATGATTTTAGTGAGTGTATAATTGACTAAATATCTCTTTAAAATATGGGATTTAAAAATGTTGCTTGGAGATTATCTGCTTGCAACAGCTGCTGGAAGCACATTTCTCTGCATAGTTCCATGACTGCTTTCCTTAGAAAGAATGGTTAGATTTTCAAATATGATTCTATGTCAGAGAACTCACTGAAAGGAGACTTAATTTTTTATCCTCATCTTTAATTTTCAAAGCTTGTCTTGGACTCCGAAAGATGCACTGAATCTCGGTTTGGACATTGTCTTGGCTTTGGCTGCAATAGAGTTAATTTTCTCTGCAGAATATTGAATGTATTTTAGGTTTCTGATGAAAATAGCAGCGATTGCACATGGATATTTTTGTTGTCTTCCCATTGTTGGGACCTGCTGAATTAATTCCTGATTTTGCTTTGCTTGCATGCGCAGCTTTTGCTCCACCCAGTAAACTGCCTTTATCTTACCCCACAAGTTCTCACACTTTCACCTTTCCAGTTCTCTTCCCCATTCCACCTGGGGAGACTGAACAAGCAGCTGAGAGGTGCTGAGCTGTCTACCTGGTTAAACCACAGCAAGAATTCATTCCTTCAGCACTAAGAAGGCAGCCGAAGGAGGAATAACAGCACTCTTTGGACATAAGTAGACAAAGCCATAAGGGCTAGGTAAATAGAGGTGACTCACTAAAGATAATGTTTTTTCCTAAAATACCAATATTCTTTTTTATAACATTGCTTTCTGGGAAGTTCTGAAGAAGAGATCTGCTGATCCTGATTTCCTTTTAGCTTTCATTTTCATATTTTTGTTTAGAAAAAAAACCCACAAAACACAACAGAGCAAGACAAAGACACTAATTTATTTGTTATTGTTCCATCCTGAGAGAAATTTCAAAGCTTCTTTGAGAAAAACCCATGAGACTTCCAGACAATTTTTGTTCCTTTGACACATTCAAGGATACTAAAGGATACTTGCTGAACAGAGCTGTGATGAGGATGTGTGAAGGTAGCACAGGTTCTTCAGCTCTTTATTGATTAAAAACAATAATAATGTTGTTACTGTTGCTGTTGTCAATAGCGGCAGGATCAAGCCCTAACCTCAATTTCTTGTGAGACACTGTGAGTCCTGGAAGGTCAGTACTAAGAATAATCTCCTTTTACCCTCATGCAAACAGAAGTTCAAGATGCTCTGGAATATGCTTGGCATAACCATGGAAGAGAGAACGAGAGAGAGGTGACTTGTGTTTGAAAGAATCCAAATGCCATCTTCTGGCTGGTGTAATTTGTTTGTTGTGGACCTAGCTTTCTGCTTGCAGCAGTTTTCATTCGTCAGCTAACTTGGGGACACTTATCAGGAGTGACCCTGCCCTCCCTAACTCAATAATATGCAGTGAAGCACTTCTGCACGTAGCTGGTGCTCCAGCCACCTTGCCAGCTGTATGCTTGACTCTTCCATCATTCACATCTGCAGACTTGAGCATTGCTTTTTACCTAAAAGAAATGAGGCTCATTGAACAACTTGTCCCCAGTGCCACACAGAGTGGAAGAGATTTCTCCAGCAATGTACTAGAAAGGGAAGGGCTCATAACCTCTCAGTTCCTCCCTGCATGCACAAAGCCAGAAGAGAAGTCAGAGCAAGTAACCTCCTGCCCTTCGCACAGCATCTGCTGCCTCATTAGCCCAGACATGTTCCATCCTTCTTCTTTAAGTGCAAACCCACACTTGCATCCTTCTCTCAGCTTCTTACCTCCTATTCCCATTTATTATTGATATCACCTATCAATAATGCTTTCCACTGCTTTGAGAGTTTGGCCTGGCTGCCATATCCTGACTTTCAAGTGATCTTTCCTTCACCTCATTATATTTTTAATGATATATACTTTGTTGCATTTTCTCACTTCTCTGCCAATCTCCTTCCTATGAAGGAATGGAGAGAAAGGAGTTGTCTGGCAGATGTAACATCAATGCATTATGCAGTTGATCCCATGTTATCCTTTATCCTGGTCCTTTGACCAGGATCTGGTTTCCTGGAGGGGCAGAAAACTGACTTATCCACAAATGGATACATCCTCAGAGCCACTACACAAGAGAGGAAAAATCATTTTTCATGGCTTTGCTGGAAATAACATTATCTGATCTTTAAAAATATAGTCCGCTTCAACAGGTCTCCCAGCCTTACCACTTTCTGCCTTCTGCCCACCTGTCTCCTGTTTTTCCATTCTGGATGTGTGTTTTTTTTCCAAACATACTCATGTCTTTTTCTTCATACTGGCTAAAACAGCATCCTGTTACTCAGAAGGCACAGCATCATCAGTACAGTTATACCTGCAAACAGGATTAGAGCATCTACACAGAGACAGCCTGAGTGCTGAACAGATGTGGGATTACTAAGTTATTCTAATATTTGATTTGACAATTTTGTATAATTGAGGAACCTGAACTCAAAGTGTTTGCCAATGACATCAGTATAATTCAAGCATACACATTTTCAGGTCATGGAGGAAGTTTGTTTCCCCTTTACCTTTTTAACCACTCTGTCCTGACTCCAGTCTAATACAGGATTCTGTCTCTCGTTGCTATTTCCTCTGTCTGCTTGTTCTGAGTCTGTTTGGGTCAAAAAGTACATGCGTTATATTTCCAGAAACCCAATCAAACAATTATGTCATTTCCCATTGTTACAGTTATTTAATCGAATAGGAATAGCAGGAAGAGAAGAAAAGCATCAGCCAAGCAAGATTTTACTTTCACAGTGGGTGGACTGGTCTTAATATACCACTTCTCCCCATCTCTACCTGCTGCCTGCTCAGTTTTAAAGTGGGACTGTGAGACCTGTTAAGCTCTGCTATCTTTGCCACACAGTGTAGAAGTGTTGTGGCCACATGCATGTGGTGACTGGTTCTTCAAGTCTCACAGTGCACACTATGACTCCATTTGCAAATAAAAAAAGCATTAGAGTACGTATAGAAGGGATGTTGTACGATTTTATGTGTGTGCAAGAAGTGATTTTAAGAGGCAGAGGTCAGAGAAACAGGGAAGTATTGTGAAGACATTACAGATATCTGAACAGAGAAGACAGCAAGTCAAGTGTTCTGAAAAATACGTACACATAATATAATAAGGCAGACATCCCAGAATCATAGAGTGGCTTAGTTTGGAAGGACCTTAAAGATCACTGAGCTTCAAGCCCCTGCTGTGGGCAGGGCTTCCCCCCAGTTTATCAGGCTTTCCTGAGCCCTATCCATCCTGGCCTTGAACACCTCCAGCTTGCAGCACCTTCAGTGCTGAATCTCTCTGACTGCAGAGCACCCATCATGGTGCATCAAGGAGAAGTTCAACCTGTGAACAGAGAGGTATAGGTACAGCTGAGCTGTCTGTGAGATACATTTTGTTGACAGTCCCTCTAGCAAAATTTCTATCTGAATCTGGTAAGAAAACCGGGGAGCACTGAAGTGCACACAATTTTATGACTGTTATACGATGACCTTAAATTCTGCCACTGGAAGAATTTCTGAGTCTTAGGGACACTCTTGTTGCAGCAGAGCTGCAGTGTGCATCTAAACAAAGGGATGGATAATTTACAGTCTATTCTTAGGTATTACCATTCCACAGTTTCAGAATATCACATAATCCTGATTTCTTACTTGCCTGAGTAAGGCACTGCATGAGTGTCACTGTATTTAGTGCCTCTGGGTGCATTATAGAATTTATAGATACAGGAACACAAATGCAAGGATTTTTGTCTTATCAGATTGATGTCCTCTATGCTCATACCTTTGGAAGAGCTGTGATAATTGAGATAATCCCCATCCCTTAAAGCAGCTTTCTAAGCTGTGATTATTTTGGCAGCACAGCTCAAATTTTATCACTCACAGGAATGCAGAGGAGGAAAAGGACAAAACATTTCTTCTGTTTGTTCATTTTTAACCCAAATCATCCCAGCTCACTGAAAATAAGAAACTTCCTCTACAAAGCTCTATCCGTTACTAGAAAATGCCTCTAAATGGTTTTGCCACTTCTAAATACTCCGAATATGCTCGCAAACCAAAGGATTAATGAAAAGCGGTTTTGTTTTCTGCACAGGCAGTGACTGCTAACTGTGAACACATAAGTCCAGAGCATCAGCAGAACACGGGAACCTCATATCCAAATCAGAGAGTTTGTGAAATATTCAGGACAAGGAATTTGTCCCTTAGATAAACACTAGTAACTGAGGTAATTTTGTAATGAGTCAACTTCTTAACTCAGTTCTACTTGGGATCAAAGATTGCTATTTGCTCTGATTTTCCTACTTGCTACTTCAAATCTTACCTGTCTTTGTTTACTAGGTTTTGAGATGTATGCTCTGCCCTGATCTTGTATGAGAAGTCTGAAGGTCTAACTCAGGGCTGTAAACATACTTAGGAACACATATGACAGCTCTTCCTTACTCCAGAATCAAGCTACATTCCTCTCATCATTAAAACAAAAAATAGAAACCAGAAACTGGAGCACAGGAAGTTCCACACAAATGTGAACAAGAACTTTATTGTGAGGGTGACGGAGCACTGGAACAGGCTGCTCAGGGGGGCTGTGGAGTCTCCTTCTCTGGAGGTATTCAAGACCCGTCTGGACTTCTACCTGTGCAAACTGGTGTAGGGAACCTGCTTTGGCAGGGGGGTTGGACTCAATGATCTCTGGAGGTCCCTTCCAACCTCTACGATTCTGTGATTCTGTGAAAATGAGTGCTTATATTACCTTCAATTGTTGCCTACTATGGGAATGTCACTGGAGTACACAGGGCATTACTGAAGTATCAATATGGTACACAAATGGAGTTACTAAGGATTAAAGTAGCATATTCAGGCGTTTTAACACAAAGGCTTATTAGAGGTAATAGGCCTTCACTAATGTCAACACCGATGCACAGTGACATCAGTGTCTAAAATCAGTATTCACAAAAGTCAGTAATCAAGGCAAGAATGTGTCTTAAATTATGTCTCATTTCTTGTAGGTGATAAACAGAAGTGCACAGACCTTGAAAAACACAGCCACTGCAATTTAAACTGCTCTGGTGCAGAACAAAATACTTGCCCTTCTTTGGAGAGTACTGCACTTAGTGTGAAAGCTTCTCTGCTGTGACAAAGAGTGTGACTTATTCTGGTAGCTGGAGCACATAGCCAAGAATTGCATCCCACACCTTGCATCTCTAGATTTTCTTCCAGGGCTTGTTGAAAAAATGGTGTTATACACAGAGTCTGTATCCAGGCACATAGAGGACAAGGAGCTTGTGAATACAGTCTGGATAAATCACGGGTGAGAAAATCAAGCTTGACCAATCTGTTTGCTTTCCTTAATGAAATGGCAGACTCCGGGCGTGGGAAGAGTGAGAGTTAAATAATTTACATTGACTTTTGGAAAGCTTTTAACACAGTTCCTACAGTATCCTCACAGCCATAATAAGTTTGTATGTATTTTGTGGGTAAACTACTTGATAGTTATTAAATAAACTGGACTGCCAGACTTAAATGCAATGGTCAAAAGCTCAAAGTTTATGTGGAAACAATTATGACTTATATTTCTTGGTGCTTGATAAGGGTGTTAAGTTGTCATCTTCAAATGATATGGGTAACATGAATGCACCTTTAATATGTTTCCAAGTGACACCAAATTGGGAGATAACTTAATGCACTGGACTAGCTCCCTCTGGAGATGCATATATTACATGCCAGCTTTCACTGCTAAGACTTCCAAGACTTCAAGGAAGACTTCAGGCTTCTGAGAAAGTTTCAGAAATAAAGCTCCTCTGGAGTTAAAGGCTGGAATAGCTGAGTCCTTCTTTTTCAGACCTGAAGCATCTTGCCCCTTTGCCTCCTACCATAATAGTACTGTATTTACCCACCCAGATAGCTCTGTTTCTCTCTACTCTCCTGCAGTGACGACAACAATAAATAGTTGGCTGGTGGGATATGATAGGATGTTCTGCCCCGAGTTGCTTTGGCTGTAGATAACCAGCAAGCAAATAACAGAAAACAAAATCACTGTCATATTATAACACTGGAGCTGTGTGAGCACTTCATAAGAAAAAGTTTAATTGATATTTTCACCTCTATCTCCCGTTGGCTTTGATTTTCTATGAGTTTTTTCTTTCATTGTCTACCTGTTTTTTCCCTCCAATTATTCCACTACTCTGCTTGCTACATGAATTATTAATGTTGTTTTTATGCTAAATGTTCCTGTCTCACACACAATTTGACCTTACTTAACTGAAAAAGTAACTGTGCTAACACCTCAGGACATATTATCCACACTGTCTGTGAAATATGTTTCTTGCTTGTGTTTGACTACACTGAAATTCAAAACACTTTGATCGCATGGTATTTTTTCGATTAGCAATTTTTTCATTAAGGAATAGGAAAGGAGAAATAAAATACTAACCTTTCTGAAAGCTAATTACATTTTGGGTTGCCAGTGACTGTCCCTGTATTTTCCTATTGTTATCTATCCTTGAACAAACTGAAAGTGTCAAGAAATTAAAACTTCCTTTCTACTACATTTAATAACTTACCTGATCATCAAGAAATATTCATTAGAACCCTCAAATGTGGTTTAGGAGGGAACTGTACTTTGTATTCACTTCAAGACAACTGGAAAATGCCTCAGTTTATCTTATTGGCTCCCTATTCAGCAAAATATGTACTTATATCTCTCCCAATTCACTAAAATTTTAATCATTTACTGTGCTCAGCAGGAACAATTTTAAACACCTGCTGTCTCCAGCATAATGGCCATCATCTTTCCCATAGGAAGCTTTGTTTCATTTCCATGGGAAAAGTGTAAAGTAATTCCAAAAGTCTTCTCCGAGAACATGCATCTTTACTGATAATCTCATTCACTTCCAATAAGAATAATTGGAGATGTCATACTTGGAAGGCAAATGTTTACCAAAGACAATCAACTGCCAAAGAAATAGTTAACAAGCAACATAAAATACCTGCCAAATTAATTACTAGTAATATGGTTATTCTGATGAACACTGAGGTATTTTTCTTTCTGAGCTTGAGACACTCCTGCTTCAATAGTATTCTATGACAAAGATTTTCATAGTTCAATTAGGCATGCATTTCCTTTTTAAAGTAATATTATTTCCTCCAGTTCAACTCTCCTGCTTGTCCTTAAACAATTTATTGTTTCTCTCCTTCCAAAATAAATGATTCCAGTCTTTTTCAGTTTTCATTACTGGAGAGATTCCTTCCTTATTACACCGATTTCCATTGGTATCTGGATTACACCAAATTGTTTTTTTGTATAAGTGAGTAGCATTGCAAACAGGATGTTCATCATTCCAAGTGAGTTTACAGACACTAGCTTCATTTTTCAACCATTTTTGATTTAAGAGGGTGTAGGTATCCTGCTTTCAATAACTCCCCTTCACTGTGGTTTCAGAAGAGAAATAGTAGACAGAATACATCTTTCTGTCTGAATGTAAGTTTGGAGATCCTTCTCCCTGAAATCCCTCCTGCCACGGGTAGGCAAAGTGTTGGTCTAACTTGTCATTGGTATTTTCCTTATTTTTTTTTTAATTTTTAAATTTTTTATTTTTGCTAGAGGAATCTTTTACCTTTTATTTATTTATTTATTTGTTTTAAAGAGTGTACATTATTATCTCATCTTTATCTGAGCCACTGAAATTGGTTCTCCACTGTCTGCAACTGAGAGAATATACTCCTGTGTATGCTCTTGTGGATGCTGTGAATGCTGCAAATGTGAATTACCCAATTATAAAAGTTGGGTAATTATCATTAGGACTAATTATAAAAAATTCTGTCACATCTATAACCAGTAAGAATGCCATTTGTGCTGCACTATTTTGAAGGAATTAATTTTTCTCTTGTTATTATCCATTTGAAAAATCTGCTAGTTGGAACATAATAGTACCCTTACCAATTTTCAGGTTTTGCTGGTACTCAAAGTTTGTTTAGACTCTGTTATCTGGCTCTGACACTTGCTTTACATTGCTTTCACATGAGTGTTGCATACTGCTGTCTTATCAGAATACATTAATTGCAGGAAATATAATTGACTTTTTCTTAATAGACACCTTCAGTGTATAAATTACTTTTGAATGCCTCAAAATCTGGTGAATTATATCTTCCATTTCTGCTTTCAGTCACACAAAATCTTGTGTGAAGAGAGAAAGAGAGAGTGAAAGACAAATGATTGTCATCACAACTTTTATAGTAGATGCTTTTTTTAAAAAAATAGAATCAATTAATTCAAATGTTAATGTCAACTCATTGTCAAGTTACATTCCTAAGAATTTTATTTTACTTTTTGCTCTTCAAAATGTCAGTCTTGAAATAAAAAAATAAAATTGGTGTAAAACATTAGATTATGTGTCCGGATATTCAATAGAAGATAATCTTCTGGAGAGGAGTATATTGACACTACCTTCTCAAACAAACACATTTTTGAGAGTATTTTCATCTTTATTGGCATTTGCTCTCTGCAAGTGGACACTGTAATTTTGCCCAGGTTAGAAAAAGTCTGCATAGATGATTTGGCAATATAAGTTGGAGAGGTGGCAAATATCTCTATTTTCTTTTTCTTCCTTTCTTTCTCTTAAAGAAGAGAACATGACTCTAAATAGATAGACAGCTTGAAAAAAAGCAGTGCCTTTATTGTTATCATCTTCATACCTATTTATTTTCATAAGGAAAAATAAGACTCCTGTGAAGACAAAGCCCATTTCACCATTTGATATGTTGCTATCTGCCTTTATAAAAAGCCCCTCCTCAGCTTTCTTGTAGGCTGTAGAATTCTAGTGCCCTTTTCCATGTAAGACTGCAGCTTGGCCAATCACTGAGGTGACACCAATGTGGTGAACAGCAAAAGGCAATTTATTGAAGCTGATACACGCTTATATATTCTATGCTTATCGTGTACGTCCACTAAAGATACACACATCACGGATCAATAATGTAAATACGCCCACTAGGGCTGCACACGTCATTAGTCCTTATCACAAGTACGCCTACCGGGGCTGCATATGTCATTGGTCCTTATCTCAAGGGGAAGGGCCTAACGCGTCACAACCCGAAGCCCACATACGCCTAATACAACAGTAGGCCCCCTTCAGATGCTGTAAGATAGCTATAAGGTTCTCCTGGAGCATTCTCTTCCCCATGCTGAAGAGCCTCACCTCTCTTAGCCCATACCGGTAGGGGGCAGGTTATCCAAAGACCTACAGTATAGGTCTTGTATGAGATGCATTTCCTTTCGGACTGGTAGTCAATGGCAAAGAGAGGTCCACTAGGTATTTTGTGGCATTGGAGATGACATCCGAGCAACTGAACAAAATGTTAAATCTTGACTGACTATATTGGAATCTTAGACATCACAAAACATATGTCTATATCTGCACTTAGGGATCTTAAACTTGAACAGAATTCAGCCTGGTAAGGATGAGATGAAGGAGCCCAGGATGGATAGGTAGCCAATGCAGTTTCATTTGCAATTCTACTGCAGTTCCAGTTAATCACTACTATCCCACAGATTCTCTGTGATAGCTGCCAGTCCCATGAAGATGTCTCAGATACCTGTGGATGTTGCAAATAACACTTGACATCTCTGGAAAGACAAACGAATCAAGCCTCAACATTCATTCAGGCAGCTTACACACACACACACACACACACACACACACACACACACAATAAATAAATAAATAAATCCAACACTAATGTGTTAGGAAATGCTATGCTTAGATTCTGTCTAATTGCAAATAATAGGACTAAAATGTCATTTACCTATACTTGCTGTGATTATCTAAAATTAAGTCATCATATAATCATAAATAATTGAAGGAAAAATACCTGTTGTCCAAAACCTGGGAGCTATATGCGATGCTCAAAGATCCTTGGTATAACATTCATTAGAAAGTGCACATCATTAACTGAATACTGCTGGAACTCTTTTCAACAAAGCTTTCTCCATGGAAATTTCCTCTACAGCATAATTCATTGGAAATAGATATGAAGGGTTTTTTCTTCAGAGCAGGGCACACTTATCAGCTCCACCTCTCCAGGTGTATTTTCTGCTTCCACCATTGAAAAATCATTTGTGTCTTCACATCTGACACTTTTACATGAAACACAGGAGCTGTTCTTTTTATGCGCTTTTTATATTATGTAAACATCAACACTGTGTATTTTCTAAATATATAATCACCATTTTATGTTTTCTGGAACATCTGTAACAATTTCTGGAGTTGATGACCCTCAGATCGTTGTTGTATTCCCTCAGCTAACAAATGGAAGTGCTCACATAATGTCTTTTAGTTCAGTGCAGACTGGAGCAGGTCCATGGAAATCAACCCCAATTGTTCTGCTTTAAAATACGTCTGCAAAGGACAGAATAGATCTGCTTTACTTTACTCTACAGGAGGGAGAAACATATTCAGTTGCTGTGTTTCAGAGGGTGCAGAAATGAAGAGGTGATCAGTAGTAGGAGCCTGTGGCTACAAGACTACATCTTAGCCTCTCTATTGAGCATTCATACATTTCTCAATAGATTAAATAACTTTTTTTATTTTTACTGATTGTCTTGCAACTCTATTAGGAAAATATAAGGATCACCGACTTTGATCACAAAATCTTAATAAAAAGTGCGTATCTTCAGAGACTAACCTGGAAAATTTCAACAACAGCCACAAAGGTACACTAATTACCATCAGCCAAGAATCGACACGATGAAGAATATAATCTTTCATCAACAATGGACAAAAATACTGCTAAATGTAACAAAAATATGATTCAGTTCCCTTGTATTTAAATAGATTTTCAAAAGACTGTCACAACAGTAGCTGTAATTATTACTTTGTCGTCACCCCCTTTGCATATCCATCTGCTGTTTCTCACCTTGCAGCCAAAACTGGAAGTTTTGCTGGGTAGGGCTCACATTTCTACCTGTGAGCATATTTGTAGCCATACTTCAAAGCAAAAAACGCAGCAGAATGATGTAGTTATCTCTCCTTGGAGCTCCTAGATATATTAACATCACTATCATAGACTGTTTCTAATTAAGTGGGAAGACTTCTCAAAGGCTTATTCAAAATAAGAAACAGAAGTCAAAAGAGAGGGACACAGAAAAAGGAAAATGCGGTTAAATTTGGAATCTACGTCCACTTTTCAAACAGCACAGGAAGATAGCCAGAGAAACTGGGAGAAGTAGTGACTGAAAGTGAGAAGTCTTATTTTGGCCTTGGAGCTAAAAGGTTAGGTTTCAGTGCAAAGCGCTTTAAAAATAGCTATGCTGACAAATGATTAATGCCTACTACTTTAAACAAAAACCTGACAGAAGCCTATGAAATTGGTATCAATATACAGCAGATTCTCAGATTCTCAACTGATTATTTAGGAAACACTGAAAAAGCACCCTGTTAAAAGTCAATTATGAGAAGAATGTGTGCTTGCACAAAGGAACTTGGCCTCAGAAAGATGCATCTAATTGAGCTGAAGGGAGGAATAAAGGAATGAGGTGTTCCTCCTGTGAGTGTATTCAATGAAGTCTGATGGCATGTGATGATTTTGTTAAACTTTTGTTTTCTTAACCTTGGAAACTGAGGAAGAAATGGGAAGTGTGCATATTAGACCTACATTTGATGCCACCCTACTTGAATAACTATCCATTCCAAATTTCTCTAAGGTTGTTTTCCCAGCAGAAAGTTCACTTCCATGGCATTTAATCCTTTTGTTTATTTAAACGGTGCTTAATCTGCAGCTGGAGTTAACATCTTTGCTTTGTTACTGTTTGGGGACTGGTACAACCACCTCTACAAGGAGACTGGGGTCCCATAGTCCACTTAATGCCTAACTTCTCAATTGACACTTCAGCTGTCTGAATAAAATAAGACACTTTTATGAACATTTAATTGTAAGTTCAATTTTTCTCTTGAAACAGGTTCAGATGAATTCTCTTGGACTCCCATTGGTTGGATTGTTGGCCAGAGAGGCTATACATATAAACAACAG
The DNA here is from genome assembly GCF_054131305.1 of Coturnix japonica. Taxonomy (NCBI): domain Eukaryota; kingdom Metazoa; phylum Chordata; class Aves; order Galliformes; family Phasianidae; genus Coturnix; species Coturnix japonica. The sequence goes on along the minus strand of NC_140664.1, from coordinate 6,168,550 downwards.
GTCAGCCTGTCATTTCACAGTGGAAGTATTCACTCAGATAGGAAGTGTATTCCCTGCTGTTAACCCACTAAAGCTTCAAATTCATTACTTGAAAATGATCATAATTTTTGCTTTCTTTATTGCTGCACTATATTTGAAGCTATTGATCTAAAACCTCACAATTTTTCTTACCTTCCTCTTTTCTAGCTTTGATAGATCTCAGTTACCCAGGGGATACCAGCCGATATCTAAAAACAGCTCTTATCTCTAAAAAAAACTCTGACATGTATTTGGCTGTAAATTAGGAATGCCTTATCTCTCAGCTGCTTCTTTCTGTGAAGAAGTAACACTACCTCTTTGCTTGTACATAAAAAAGCAAAATGCTGGTGGAGATATAACATCAATTAAAATAAATATAAACAAAAACAAAAGCAAAAAAAAGACCAACCATGAACTTGTAGAGTAGTTTTATTAAGTTAGATTGTGTTATATCTGTACATATTTGGTAAGATGTGGTTAAATGTAATAGCATTTATGGTCCTAATTTGAGCAAGATGTGTCTCACTTTCTCTGCAATACCAATGAGGGAGTGTAGACATGTATTTCAGTTTACAGAATCACAGAATCACAGTATTATCAAGGTTGGAAAAGACCTAGAAGATCATCTAGTCCAACCATTACCAATACTTCCCAGCTAAATCATATTCATCAACACAACATCCAAATGTTTCTTGAACACTCCCATGGTTGGTGACTCCACCACCTCCCTGGGCAGTGCATTCCAATGCCTGACTACCCTTTCCGAGAAAGGGCAGCATACTAACATTTACTAACATATCAGGAAGCTGTAGAGCAGGACCCTAAGCACAGATGAAAGGAGACCAGAAACCAAGCATATTTACCATAAGAGATTTTTTTTTTTTTTTTTTTTTCCTGACAGGTTTCTGTACTGCATGGAAAAACTTTTGGAGAGGAATGATCTATGAATGACAGCTGCAATATAGGCAGTGGGATCTTGTCAGAGGGGAAGTTAGAGATTCGGAGCCCCACAGTGTGATCCCACTTTGTAATGTAAAATGCAAAAAGCAACATCTACTTCTGAACATTTCTTCCTTTGAGGTTTAAGCCTGTAGGCACTGGGACCATATTCTATGCTGCTTGCTTGTCTCCAGCCTTCATATGCGACAGAGCAACACTTCAGGAATACAAAAATGACAAAGTGATCTACTGATCTTCCTTTTAAAATACATTTATATTGCTGAATAGCTTTGAGAAGGAGGAGGTTGGCTTCCCTTAAACGGTGAAAACAAGAAAACCAACAGCTGAGTTCCTGAATGCATGTGCCAGCCCACTGGATATCACACCTTATTGCTCCCACAGTGAGAAGGTTTGGCATGCAGAATCATTCCTCTGCTGTCAAACACAAAAAGACATCTGCACCAAAAGGGGTAAAATTCCCTTACTTGGTGATACCACTCCTCACTTCCTAGAGTGGATGACTGATTTAGGATAGACATGTACTGTGTCTGGAGTCAAATGAAATGAGTCAGAGCCCAAGAGCTTAAAAGTGGGACACAAACTTGCTGAGATAATAAAACATAGAATCCATAAAACAGCACAACAGATCTCAGCAAGGAATTTTCTCAGACACTTGCAGAATGAAGCTACTTTTAAATTTTGTGCCTTCTGTACTGTTTAGTGTGGGATTATCTTTCTAATCTATCAGCATTTATGGAATACCACAGCTCTGAATTCTGAGGAACTCAATTTCCTAAAAAGCATCTATACTGTAGTGAAAATTGATCTCTTTTATATAAAAACACACACAGGCATTATCTTGTTATCAGAAAAAGCTCACAGAAATTAGCAGGACAGAGTTTTAAAAGCAAGGTAGAGAACATTAGTATATAGCTCTCAAACACTCAGGGATTGAAAAGACTGTCTGCCTTAATTGCTTGGAAATACATTTCCAATTAATTAGGAAAAAAAGAAGATGATCCAGATAAGGATTCTCAATTTATAATTTTGAAAACTGAAATTAAATCTCAGTCATTAAACTCATGCAATGTCTCTGCATCTAATTATGATTTCCCTAGAATTCCTCTTAAACGTATACCTTATATTCTCTGAACTTAATGACCCTTTTATAATTGGAGGTGCAAACTGATACTGAATGCCATGCATTGGACAAATCCTCAGTGAAGTAACTTGCTACTTCATGTGCAGTGTGAGTAATAAAGAAAAACTATGCTGAACAGAGAGGAAGATACTATCAACAGCTGGAAGACCATTAAAACTAGGTGTGGATAACTTTTTTATTCCTTTTGTTATTACTGCTAATATCCTAAAAGAGAGAGTGAGAAAATGAAAAACCCTTTGGCTAAAATTATTTTATTATTAAAAGGACATCAGTGTCTTCCTGTAATGTGTCTTAATGGTTTTCTCTAACCTTCCCTGTGTTGTTAATATTAATAAGCATCTTATTACTGAAAATCAGACTAGGACAAAGCTCATATGGGCAGCACTATGGAGTCAGAGGTTCTGAAGTGTGCACATATCCTGTCAAAATTCCAAAACTCTATCACATTACGAGCAGAGCTCGTACAGAGAAATTTTAATCAGTTAAACTCACAATGTGAAACTTTTCCCGGAGATCACAGTGGTAGGATATTCAAAATGTGCAGACAAATTCTTAGATTCTGAAATTGAAGCCACCTTCCTCCACAGTAATTTGAAGTGTCTTGACCTAATCTGATGGACAGCTCTTCTCTCTCTCAATGTGCAAGCCTTCATGATCTAACAGGCATTAGACATGTACTGTGTACATGACATAGCTGCATAAAGGAAATAGCCAGTACTTGGAGAATGCTTCTTTAGAGTGGAAGCAAGTAGGAACTCAAAGCCATCGCTTTCCTGATTCTCTCCCCAGGGAAGAAAAACCTTTCAGACTTTGTATGTGACTATGTGCACAGAAGACGTTTTGACGTCTTTTGGGTAAAATGAGATGAAATTGAACTTTGAGGCTCTGGCTGAAGATATGACACCTGGCAGCTCTGTACACATCAAGACAAGTTTTTCCCTAACCCTGACACACCTCTGTAGCTTAGCATTCTTCTCTGACCACTGTAAGTTCTTTATGCAGAAGCTGCTTCTCAATTCTCAGCCTTCTGACATATCAAAACAGAGATGACGGCAGATAGGAGTATCTTGTCAAGACTGATCTTTACAAAATGGGAGTGGAAAATGATGATGTGTGTTTTGGAAAGAAGAGTAGGCATTCATGCTCTCATTTGATTCTTTCTTTGATTTTACTGGCTCTTGGAAATAGTAGGAAGCACACAATGTCTTCATTTCCAGAACAAAGTCAACTCCATAAAACCTCACATTTTGTAGAATTACTTTTGAATCCAGATATAATTCCCAGTCACTATACAGAGGTTATTAATGCTGGGATTAAACAACAGAATGTCATAAACCAAATTAACTTTTTACCCTTTCATCTCATGTATCTTGTCTGTAGCATGAACAGAAAATCATTTCCTATGTAGGGGGAATGACTGTGAGAAATATTGAAGTAATTAATTACTGTTTGTTCTATTCTTCTTGTCCAAGACATTTTTATTTCCTTAACACTTAATTGAAGTAGAGATAGTGAGCAATAGGAAAGAGAAAAGCCCAAGTAACATTATGTACAATTACATTCCTCTTCTTCCTGCACATCGCACGGAAATTTTGTGCACAATTTGAATGTGATTCCTACAAAGTTAAAATTTCTGGATGATTATACGGAAAACCTTGAACAACAGGTGTCTATATTGCTCAGTCACCATTTGAAGACAGAGCAGGCTGCGAACACCAAATGAATATAAAAATGTAACCATGGTAGAAATATGTGATTGAACTTTAAACAGTAATCAATAGGTATGAGATCTTCAAAGGTTCTCATACAACTTCCTTTGTTACCATTGCACACTTTAATTTAAATACAAGATTTCAACATATCCACAAAGCTGTCATCATATCCAAATAGTCTTATCTTACCTCAGTTTCTATTACAGTTCATTTTTTCTCTTTTACCACATGACTATCGGAAGTGCAGTGTACATATGCCTGCTTGTATTTGTGTAGGTCTGGATTCTTCAGGCTGGAAAAAATAACATCTCAATTTTTATCCAAGCATTGTGCAAGACTGTCATCGAGCAGTTCTCCACAGCTAGCGGTATTACAGCCCTTGGTTTAATAGCTGACTGATCCTTCATGCCTAGTGGAGCAGAAATCTGTAGTCAAACTTGTCCGAACATAGGGATCAGCATAAACTCTAAGTATCTCACTCCATAGGACAGTATTGAATCTCTAAGAAGAAATGTATCCTCTACAGAAAATAAATGAAATCCTTCTCTGCCAGTTCTTTCCTTTCTCCTAGAAGGAGAGGCTCTCAGTTTAGAGCAGTTAATTAAAAGCTAGCTGCAATATTTACAGATGTATGTTTAGAGGACAATAAACCTCATTCATAGAGAACTTCAGTGGGAAGTTTAAACCAGCCCTCACCTGTATTTAGCAATAAAGGTTTAGAACCTACAACTGGGTGTTTAAATGTTGTGACCAGTTTCTGTCTTTGTTGTTTCTGGCTCCAAGTTATCCTTTGAAGCTGAAGTTCAAAATTAGCCCCATTATAAATTTAAAAATTTATCTTTAACTTGTTTTAAACTCATCTTTTTTTTTTTTTTTTTTTTTTTTTTTTATTTTTTTTTGGTGGTGAAGTTTTAAGATATTCTTTTCTAACTGGTTTCACACATCATCTTCTCCGATCTCTCTTCACTTGCACAGTTGTTAAAGTGCCTCCTGCTCTGATCTTGTCACATTTAGAGCTTGATATCATTGTTCTTAGATAGAGATCTACTGCCGCAGTATCTAAATATCCCCATGAGGCTGACAGGTCTGACAACAGGACCCGTAGGAGACCTGAGCATTCCTGGAACATGATACAAAGGTCTTTTCAAATGACACATAACTGCATGACTGCTTAGGCAATCACTTGCACTTTTCTTTATGTAAGTAGGACTGAATAAATCACTTCCCACATGTATGGAAACGTCTATTCTGCATTCTTATTTTGGCTAAACCCAGAAGTGCTTACATAGTGCTTACTTGTCTCACTGCTGGTGAGACAAGTTCTTGAAAACAAATCACCATCACCATTTCTGGATATGGATGGGCTGATTTGTTAAAAATGAGTAATCTCTGCAGATGAAGAATCCATTGGAGAAGAGAAGACTCAGGGGAGACCTCATTATGAGTTTCCTGTATGTGAAGGAAGCTCATAAGCAGGAGGGTGACCAACTTTTACATAGCCTGAAAGTGATAAGACAATGGGCAATGTCTTTAAACTAAAATGTGGGAAATTTAGTTCAGATGTTAGGAAGAAATCCTTTACTCAGAAAGTGGTGAAGTGCTTGTACAGGCTGCCTAGAGAAGCTGTGGGTGCCCCATCCCTGAAGGTGTTCAAGGCCAAATTGGATGGGGCTCTGGGCAGCCTGATCTGGTGAGTTACAACACAACTCACGGCAATGGGTTGGATGTTCATTGTCTTTAATATCCCTTCCAACCATAGAACTATAGGATGGTTCTATGATTCAGTGATTTCTCTGTACCTGAACTGCAGTTTACCAGATAAGCAGTTCCTAGTTCCTTAGGAACTGAACAGCTTATACCAGAACACATAAATAATGCTCCTGCAAGAAAAAACAAAAAACAACCCAAAACCCAAAAAAAACCTCACCAAACCTCATTAAACTTCAGTTGTATTCTGACAAGCTATAGCTCTTGCAAAGTCATATACAGATGTCACTCTGTCAGGATCATGGATAATCCTGGGAGTATTCAACAACTGCAGATGAGAATTTGCTTTCTAATTTGCAAACTCCTCCTTGGGGATCTGAGCTATGCCACGCAATGAAATTACTTCAAGAGGGATCACAAGGACTTCATGGTACTGCACACTATTCTGTTTGCCTCTTGACAGTAAATATACCAGGTTCAAAAGCATAGCTGCCACAAAGAAACTTTCTTAAAATCTTTCCTCACCCTGGCTCCCCTCAGATCTTGCCTACTGTCAGTTTGGGTATTTTAAAAGAAGTAGCAACGGCATATCAAATAAACAGTAACTGAGGAGGACTTTGTGTTTTATAGGAGATATCCGGGAACAGCCTGACTAATCAGCCCCAAAAGGTGTCCCAGACAGTTAAGCAGAAAACAACTAACAGTCTCAGCAGTACAAGGCAATGCCAGTAACACTCCCTAGTTCTGTTTGTTTGATGCTGTTGTTACAAACATCTATTTATGTCTTCTAAATGTCTGCTAATTTTCAAGACACACTTTTATTTAATCTCTGTATTTGGTAAGTAGGAAAGAGCTGCTCTAACACAGAACAAACTTCTGACATTTCAATAAAAAATTCAGTGCAATCTATAACTAGATATCGAGGTCTGAAATGTAGCTAGTGAGGAAGCTCAGTTAGTTACCAGAGTTTACAGAATGAAACCATTCTTCATTTAAATCCGCAGACTTATGATAGATGCTAGTGAAAGGCTGTGGGGATGACATTATGTCAAAATGAGAATAAATTGTCAGTATAAATCCAGGGAGACACTGTCACAATATCAGCTTGAAACAAAATGACAGCAATGCAAATTTTATAAGAAACAACTTTAAGATGTCAAGATAGTAGTAAATTGATGTCAGTTCAGGTCTGCAAGGAGACTGTTACGATTAAAAAAGAAAAACCCAAACAAACTCAAAACATTCCTAAAGTGAAAGCTATAATAAGAGACTCATCTTGGAAGTTGAAGTTAGTTACAGCAATAGAAACAAATATTTCATGAATCTCGTGACATATATATATATATGAAAACCCTAAAACAAAAGTAAATACTGATCTGTACTGATTCACATGTCAAATAAGCTTCATAAATGTTAAAATGTACATATGGACAGACACTAGCATTCATGCAGTTTAGAATTGTCCCGTATTTATATATATATCTTCATATGCTAGTTCAATTAACTATTTAGAAATCTGGAAGCTTCTTTATACCATAAAACTTCCTGTAGCTTTTCTCTCATGCAAAATGCAACAGAATTTAAGGTGAGATCGAATAGACAGCAGGAGCAGAGCCCGACTCTTCCAGTCTCTCATTAACTGGCTTTGCTGAATCTCCTTGTTGTCATCTCACATGTCTTGCAGTTCAGCACCCTGGTGAATCTGAGCTTAGCCCCATCACTGACCACGAAGGTTTAGAAACACAAATGGATATATTTTGTTTCAAGAATTGTTTTGAAGCACTGTTTTTGAGCAGTGGGATGCTGGGGGCAGTTGTGAAAACACTCGATGCCTGACATCTCCTGAAAACATTTAGGAGATTTACATTCAGGAAAAAGTGGGTGGAAATTCTGCCATGTGAAAATGACATTTGCAAATGTGCAAATGACTGCGCAGCACTGGAGGCAGACAACAACCAGTGCCCCTGTTCAGTATTGTGATTCTGCCATGTGCAGCATTAACCTTTACTATGTTCTGCTTTTTTTGCATACAGCAACAACAGATCCTTGTCAGAGGGTGGTAAGACAGGACAGTACATAAGCTTCTAGGCACCCAGTCTGGGCTCAAAAATACCAGGCATGTAGCACTGAACTGTACTTCGTGCTCCCATTCTAAACCAATTTGAAACACTACAAGGTATTTATTTTCCTTTCAAAGCTTCTTGCTATAAATAATTTGCTCAGGATATTTCAAAAGAGACGCTATTATGTGATCAGGTCTGAAGGGGATCAGTTTCAGACATCCTGGAGAGCAGATAAGCTACAGCTTCTCTATTTATGACTGATGTCATTTTAGTCAAGATTAAATATGTTCTGCAATTCACTTTGGGTGTGCACAAACCAAAAGAAACAACAACCAAACCACATTAATAATAATTAAACCTTTGAAATAACTCATTTTCTTTTTTGGATCAAAACTAATTTCTGCATTTTTGCTTAGAAGCTGACTCAAAATATCATAGGGCCAGATTTCAATACCTTCCATACTGGAGCCTATCTGAAGTGAAACCATTGACGTCAGTGGAATGATTCCAGATTTATAGCTGCCAAGTTATGCACATCTCTGTATATGTAATTTTATGCTCGTTATTTAATGCTTTTATTTGCATACCATAAGCAATTTGCAGAGAACCAGAATTTACATAAAGTATAATGTAGTCACATCAACCCGTCCAAAGAAGTAAGGTGGACAAGACATCAGGAAGTTGGGATGAGGGTATCCATGGAGGGAGATGAAGCTTGGTTGCTAATTTGGGTGTTAGTGGTTTGCATATGTCAAACCACTACAGATGCTATGTCTTTTGCCTTCTATCCCTGTTTATAGAAGTTGTGCCTTCCACATTCCCTACCCAGGGGGCTGCCAGCAGGAATGGGGAAGGCAGTTTGACATGGGAAGGAGAGAGGACCAAGGAATGAAGCCACATTTCTTGGTATTTCTGAGAGCAGTGCTTGGTGGCTAATGATTGCAGTGCCAAGTTAAATTCGCAGCCAGATAACAGTAGGCTGGTAAATATGTGTGAAAGATATCATGAAAGAAACATGATCTTGCTAATATCACAGATGTACTTTGGGATAAATTGAATGAGAACTTGGTTAAGTTGATAAGAATCACTGACATAAGGAAACCCAAACACACCATATGCACTGTATGAAGGAAAAGGGGGTACATGCACTTAAATTCCATTGGAAAAACAGCATGTTCCTCACTCACTTGCAGTCAAACTCAAACAACTTTAAAAGATGCTGATTATCAGTACAACAAGCAGCCTAGTGGAAGAGATGCAGGTAGAGCTGCATGGCTGAAAGGCCACTACAAAGAGGAGAGCTGTCTGCCACTGATTTAGTGGGTTGAACTAAATTCTGTGGGCTCGAGGTTTTAATTAGATCCTTTACACTTTATTAGCAACATTTAGTGATTTTTCTTAATTTCTTATTTTGATTTTCTTTTAGGCAATCTTTATTTGTTTAAAACAAGCCATTTTTTCTGGCTGAAGGCAAAGCATCTCATGGCAAATCCATCTTTTAGGATAAACACATCCTAGTAATAATAGTTAAAGGAGAAAATCCAATTCTTATGAACTGTATCCTGCCACCCTCAGAAATACATTTTTTAATTATTATTATTCATTATGAATTAACTTTTGTCATTAAGCTTTATAAACAGAACTGGAGCTCAGCTGCAGCTTTCAGTAATTGTCATTACTGGATTTTTACAGTGACTGAGAGATTTGAAATGGTTTGCTCTGTTTTCCTCACTGAAATCCAGATCAGATAGTCAGCCTGGTAATGATAATCATTCCCAAGCAAAAAAAAAACCTCAAACAAAGCTGAAAGCCTACACACTTTTTTTGCATCCGATCCTATATTTAACTCTAAATGGCTGGTTGGCTGCATTTCTGCTCTTTTTCTATTGTTCAGTGTCTATGTGCTTGTCTCCATCTATTGTGTGCTGTCACATTTATTAAAGTTCTTTTCTTATGAAAATATTTTCTAATCACAAAATATATCCTTCTACTTTGGCAAGTTAAACAAAAGCCACTCACAACATTTCACGTAGCATAATGCCAGTGCTTCTCATAAACCTCTCCTTTCTTGTTTTGGTCACAGTTCTGCTCTAGGGCATCTGAAATACCATTTCAATACTTCTAAAAGTAAATAGAGTTCTGTCAATAAACTGAAAATTGCTGACCTTGTCTTGTTCATCAATTTAGGCATCGAAAAAATTCTGCCTCCTGGGATTAGTGGTGCTTTTTCATCTGAAGTGAAAAATGCTAAACCTGCCATATTTAATGACAGGCCCGGGAGGGTTAATGAAAGAATATAAGTGGCATTTCACCTTGACTTGCAGCTGCCCTATAACATTGCCTAAGGGTGCAGCTGAGCATTAGCTCCATCTGAGAAGTACAAGGCACGAGTAAAGACCTATAGAGGATTCTTACAGGATATCCTCATTTGCCCAGATGATTGCCCTGGTTGCCTTTTTTTCTGTCTTTTCTTTTTTTTTTTTTTTCTGTGAAACCTATAACCAGTGGAGCCTCAAAGATTTGTCTGTCTTCTATGGTTACAAAAATCTCTGGAAACACTGAAAAACTGAGCAAGAAAGAAACATACACTGAATGACTAATTAATGTTCCAACTTTTGTCCAGCCTCTACCAGCATTTCAGTTCTTGCTTTCTTTACTGATAGCTTCATTTTTATAAGTTAAACATTGATGATTACTCTAGACTGCTAATTAGAAGCTATCCTTTTACACAGAGGCTTGGATTAAAAGCTTTTGCTATTTTGTGGGCTCTGGTTTGTGTGAATGTCAATTTGATCCTTTTAGTGTATTTATGCTAAGTATCAATAGGCTCCTGGGATTCATGGAAGTGAAGCGCTGAACCTCTTAGATGCTGAGCAGCAGCTGGGGTGCTGCTTCCGTTTGAAAGGCTTTCTTCTCTCCTTGCTAATGGAGGATCAAAAGTCATCCCTTCCATTAAAAAACAAACTGGCTAAAAATATAGCAAAAATCCCATTCTTTGGCATTTTGTGTCTAATTAAGGATTTTAGTGGGAAATGCACAGCAGTGCTCACTGATTAATTTATTAAACACAAAAATCCCTCTTTCCTCTATTGCACCAATTAGCTCAGCATTATATATGGCTTGGAGACCAGAGTAGTGCAACACCGACACCAGAGGCTCTTTGCATTTGAAATTACGTGGGAAAGAGTCTGGAAAACTTCTTATCTTACACCATGTGTAGTTAGGACCCAATCCTGTGAATTATTGAATATCCCTGTTAAAAAGCATATGGACCTCTGAAGATCCATTCTGACATGATATTCAATACCCTGAGTACACAGGAACATCAAGGAAAAGTAGAGGACATTGAATGCCTTGGAAAATAGAGCACTTAACGTCCAAAATGCCTGAAGGGAAGAATAGATGGCGTTTAGAAGAGCTGAACTCTGAAATAATATGTGTAAGCTGTTGCCTTCTTATCATGTGCTGAGATCTTTCCACATTTCATAAACTAGGATTGATCTCTCCTTCCACAGGACACCCATCAGAAGCAATGTAAAAATATATTATCAGTCACTTGTCACTTTCAAATAACACATGGATCGAGAACTGTACTCCAGTTTGGCATCTCAAGTCCCTTGACTCTACATCAGTAAGTGTTATTACAACCTCACTTTTCCTCCTCAGAGAGCAGAATTGTGAGCCACCACATCCAGACCCTTCTCCTGTTTCATGAGCGTCTCCCAAAAGTGCATGAAGGAGCATATGCACTACCGTAAATGTACTCTTTGCTTATCCTGCCTCTCATTCCTGGTGGAATGCCTCATCTGGAAGTACATTCCTGTTGTTTCTTTGTTTTTACTCATTCCTTATTTGTTGACTTTTCTTGTTGTTACTGGCTTACTTACTTGGAAAACATATGAGGGCTGCTACAAAAGTCATGTCTTCTATTTTCTTAAGTTGGCCCATGATGTCAGAGGCAGATGTTGGTGTTATGAAGGTACAGGTTGCACTTTCCCACCAATATTCCATTCCGTGTTGTTGCAGTGTGACAGGTGGCACAGAATGGTATTTGACATGAAAGTGGATATGAAGCAAGAGTGTGGAAATGAGTTCCTCTGTACAGAAAAAAATGGCACCACTGACATTCATTGACACTTGCTGAACATTTATGGAGACCACACAGTGTTTGTCATCACAGTGGGTGACAGCATCAGTGAAGTACGTCCAGTGGTGCAGATTGCTAAGAGCACAGCATGCAGGCTATCATTCATCACGGGTGAAAAGGAATAGTTACTAATGGTGACTGTGTCAAAAAATAAGGTTTTGCTCTACTAAATAGTGTAGTTGTGGTTTTTGTTTTTTTTTTTAATCTGTTGTCATTTCTGTGGAAATAAATAGGAGGCATTACTTTTGGAGCCCATAGCAGGGGGTTGAACCTCCATGATCTTTAAGGTCACTTCCCACTTAAGCCATTCTGTGATTCTATAACTCTGTGAAAAGAACAGAGTTAGTGAAGTACATTGTTTCTCTGCAAGGCCTATTCATCTGGGCACACATACTGATAATACATATGTGGTTTACAGAGAGGATCTTGCTGCAGTCCTTCAGGGTGAAAGACAGACCACGAAAGTATGATAAAGGTCTGTATAATCATGAGTGACAGGAGAAGATGAATAAGAAATGAGTGTTCACTGTGGGTGATGTAGGAGGTATCAAAAAAACCCCAGCACATTAAGATAAAGTCCAAAGTAAACTGCTTAATCCAACAGCATGGAAGATCCTTGCTGTACTAGATTTTACAAGTTAATAATGCTTCAGCAAACAGCTGGAGAAATTAACAGAAGAAAAACTATCACAAAGACTAAGACACGGACTCAAGCAGTCTGCACCTGTAAAGAGCTAAAGATTCTGAGTGTGTCCTGGGGAACACACTGTCCCAGCATGTCCCTGCATCTCTTGGACAGTGTTGTATAGAGAATACTGGGTCAAAGAGACTTCTGGACGGATGAAGCAGTTCCTAAACTTCCATGTTATCTTTAGTTAAAGTTAACTATGAATCCCCTTGATTATGTATGTGCTCTTACTTGCAGAATGTTATCAGTGCCTCATCTCTTGCTGGTGGGAGGTCTACCTCCCACTGTGCAGACTGAGCTCTGGATGGACAGCATGTCACCCAGAGGGACTTTTGTTAACTTCCTACATACTACATGGGAAAGAATGGTGAACATGATCAAGCAGGAAGGGTCTTTCTTTAAAGACTCCTTGATTCAAACAGAATTATAATGAATACAAAGATTAGAAGGAGATCTTTGAATTGCTTGAAAAGCAAGAAGAGTCAGCCCTTAGGAGGGTATTGAGAATCAGATCCCCCATTTACACTGACAATTTTGTGAACTTTGCAGATTGTCCACCTAGATACATCAGAGAGCTCACAGCACAGTTAAAATACAGAAGGCAATCATGCTTAGGAGAAATTGGAAGCCATGTTAACACCTGTGAAAGACAGAACTGTTTTTCTTTTATTGTCTCAAAGTTTGCTTTCGTGAGGCCTTTCTGATGATAAGACTCTGACAGGCAACTGCTAACTATCCAGGAGGGTGAATGGTGGGTGTTATCGTGCCATCCCTGCTTAGGACTGCAAAGATAAGCAGGAACAAGACAAGCAGTCTTTTCCAGGGGTGCTGCTGAGAGGAGCAGACCCCTGCAGAAGGTGGTAAATCTTGTGTCTGGCAACAGAGACCTCCAACCCTTGCTGGCTTATCTGTGGGACGGGAATGTCAGAGAAGTTAGTTTTAAATCATTTTACAAAGAAGCGTTTGTTAAGAAGAAGAAAAACCCCCACCGAAATGGGGGATAAAAGGCCCTCGCTAAACTGGGGACTTTGGAGACAAACTCCCAAAGACACCTTTGACGAAGAATTCCCTGAGGGGAAAACTTTGTCGGAAGAACCCCAGGAACGGCTTGCTGCGGAGCTCCCTGGCTGTCTCCCATCCCCCGCGGTGATCAGACGAGTTCCTGAGATCAACGGACCTACTGTGTACCTCGCTGGACCCATGGTGGTGACTATCTCTTTTGCTCTCTACAAAGACTCCTTGCTTACATTTCCTACTTTTTCTATCGCCTACCTTCCCTTCCCCATCTCCCTAAAAATAGCTAGGACAATAATAAACTGGTTGGACCAACATTTGAACCGTTGCTTCTTAATCTCACGCCGGGTATACACATATCAAAGAACCTTGCCTCCCTCCTACAAATTGGAGCGAGACAACACCATTCATTTCCCTTCTCCCATACTTTATATTCTATTATCTCACACTAAAGAGATGTTTTTGGAGAATATATGACCTTTTCTTTCATAGGTCATTCCCTTGACATTTGTCTGTCCTACAATTTCCACCTCTATGAATTAGAGGTTCATACCTGAACTCTGAGAGGAAAAAGAATTTAGTAGAGACAGGTACATGCAGTCCAAGTATATCCAAACATGGGACATACTGAGAAAGGCTCCTTTCTGTACCACAGTATTACTGGGCAAGCAACTCTTGTAGCTAACGTGTGGGTGCATTCAGATTGAAAGCTAGGTCCTATGTAGATTTCTTTCTATCTGCTGGAATTTAAAACTAGGGCCATGGAAAGGAGCAGTGCAATGATACCTCATATTTCAACAGCATTTGGGAGACTAAGAGTACTTGCAATCTGCTTCCACAGCAACAGGAAAGAAATATCAATAAACATCACTGTCAAAAGTAGGTAGTTTAAAAATATTCTTCCTGGACATACAGCAGATGAGAGAAGAGGTTCTGTCATCCTGGGCATGGCAAATCTGTGCATTATCTATTCTGGTCTACATCTTTTTATTTTTTGGTACATCCTGAAGATTCACAAGTGAGCTTCTCTAATGATTTCAGTGCAGGAAGAACTTTGGCCTGGGGAAACCACTGAAGGCTGCTCTTTCTTGCCTTTGTATATATGGCAAACGTGATCATACCTGAACATGGAGGAGGGTCATGTTAATAGTTCTCACAGATCAATTTCTTTTCATGGTAGGAAAGAGATCTTGACAATACTCTGACAGAAAAGGGTAGCTTTTACACTTAAGAAATGTGACAACTTGATAATAAAGAGCAAGAACAGTTCATCTGGATTTTTTACATATTCTTAATTTTTCCAAACTTTTTGCAGTTTTGGAGAATTCTGTTTTCAGTAAAAGTTCCTGAACTGTCATCTGAATATTTTCAGGAAATGCTGAGTGTTACAAAGCAGGTACATAACTCCTGACTTCCAAAGGCTAAACAGATATGATTGTAAGTCCTATCCAGCAAGCAAATAGATGAAGAGCTGTACTGTATGAGATACTACTTATGATGGAGGACACTTTGATATCTGTGATGCTCACTGGTTTTTTTTGCTGTGTGAGGAAAAAATAAGATTATTGACTTTACCTCTTTTGAAGTCTCCATCCACATCACCATACCCTCCTTCCTTCTGCTTGATTCCTATTGATTATCTCTACACTAAAGTTCAGCTGATCATTTTTATTTCAAGTGAGAAAGGAGGCAGCGTTAAGAGATTTAAAACCATTTGAGCACCTATTGCTAGAGTCAATGTTTGAATGTCACCAGCAGTCGTCAAGACCCAGGCAATGAAATTCCTGAGGGTAGCTCATCATGATTCAATTTGTCAGCATTTCAAGCAGAAACAAACAGGTTAGACATTACAATCCATGGTGTATAAGCACAACCAAGACTATGTGTCTGAATTCTACTAACCAGTAAAATGCAAAAAAATACTAACCAACGGAAAACAAAACAAAAAACCCACAACCCTGCAGACAAATTAAATGACAACATGGACCAAGCTGTATGGGGTTCGAATGACTGTGTTACATGATAACTCGGGATTGCAGATAACTGGAAGGTTGAGGATATTTCTTTTTTTCCTTGGGTACTTAATTTGTCTATGGTGTTACATCCTCTGCACATTATACTTTTTATGCTACAGATACTGTGCACAAGAGTGTGGAATGCAATGTGAATCATACGTAAAAATATTCATGTCCTATTGTGTTCATATTTATGTATATGACCTATGCTGTTTCTGTGTGAATTTTAAGCTTTGAGTTGTCTTTAAATAAATCTGCAGTCAATTTCTTCAGATTTTGTGATCCTTTTTTTCTTATGCTTTAATATTGCTGGAAGATCCACCCAGACAAGTGGTGGAAACAAGTTACCAGTGCAGAGTACTAACTATTCACCATTACTCAGTTCTGCCTGCTGTGTCAATTCAGAACATGAACCTGTTGCACTTTGTGTTATACTTGTGTTTTATCTGGACGAGAATTTAAATTTTTAAGTTTTGTTCAGTATGCATGATAATAGACTGCTGACCTGGGATGCTCTCACAATGCAAACACATGGTGAGGTGTTGTTAGAAGCACAAAGAGGACAAGATAAGGGAAAGGATATTTTACTTTCCTCTCTCTTTCTGTAAGATCAGATTTTAGGTGATGCACTTGCCAACAACAGTTTAAGGAAAAAAAAAGAAACAGAAAATTTAACTTTTTCATGAGTGCTGACTACTTAGTTTCAGCTACTTATGAACCACTATTTGGGTTTGATGAGCTGCGTGCACTAGTCTGCATCCACAGCTTGAGAAATCCAATTATTTGATGCACTATGTTCTTGAAAGGTGACTGAGAAAAGTTGGAACACCTTTTCTTTTACTACGATACAATGACTAATTTAATGTAGATCCTTAATCCTGCTTTCCTTTCCCTTTCCATACTCTACACTCTTTTTAATAATTCCTTTCAAATGCTCAAATTCTAAATGAATTTAACCCAAAGAAGTTATAAGGCTAGAATCCTACCGCAATGGAATTTAACATAATGAATTTACTCTTGAGAAATTTCAAGAGTGCTTTCATTTTAGGGCAATTATTCCAGCTCCTTCTGGACTGTTTTTAAGAGTTTAAAACCAAACTAAACTAAGATATGGAAAATTGGGCATAGAGTCTGTTTTGTCTGTAAAAGACTGAGGGGAAGCATAATAATGATGTTAAAATCTGGAAAGAGGAAAGGTAGATTAGAAAAGCTGAAGTTAAAATACAGGAAGAAAAGATTGTGTCAGAAGGAAGGAAAATAAGCAGCAATGTTCAAAGAATGCAGAAGTACATAGGTTGCTCACAAAGTAATGCCTCCTATTTATTTCCATGGAAACTACAACAAAGAGTGCAATAACACAAGCTGATAGAGCAAATTCTCAGCTACAAAACACTCTTTTTCAATGCAGTCACTACTATTAAGTATGCATTTTCACCAGCAATGAACAACAGCCTGCATGCTGCACTCATAACAATCTCTACCAGTGGAGGTGACCTACTGTCGCTGTCATCAGTGATTAAATGCACCACCCACCACCTCAGTGTTGCTCACATTCACTATTTGGACTTCATAAATATTCAGCAAGTGTTGATGAATGTCAGTGGGTGCAATTTTTTTGTACAGAGGAATTCAGTTCCACAAACTTGCTTCATACACACTTCCATGTAAAATGTCAGACTGCCCCTCTGCTCACACCTGTCTCATAGAAGCAACATGTAAGGGAATATTGATGGGAAAGTTCAACCTCTATTGCCATCCCACCAACATCTGCCCCTGATATCATGGGTCAAGTTAATAAAACAGAAGTCATTACTTTCAGAGCAGCCTTCATACTATAAAAAATAATATTTATCCTGTATGTACAAAGAAGAGTTCATAAGTATTATGGTTATAGGTCAGATAACACAGATTCTATAACATTATCTACCTGCATCTCTAAGGGAAACAGTGTAAAATAAACAAAAGTAATTTAAGCCTTGAAATTTGTAAAAGTAGACAATTGTTTGCCAAAGAGATGCACTGGAGTAAAAGGCAGAACATATGAAAAAAGGGCTCAAGCACCAAGGAAGAGAGATGCAGGTTTCACTGCTGTATTCTGATAAATACTAACAAATAATATCACCTCTGAATTCTTCCAGACTGGACTCTTAAATAGGGCTTCATCTTTTATTTTTCTTTGAAGTTTAGTCTTAAAAAATCCAGATCTAGATATTGCCCAAGCTTCTACCACAAAGATCAATGATCTTAGAAAATAGTTATTCCCATATATTACATCTAGCTATTTTTTACTTGCTGTCATGAATATTGTAACATCTTCTTCTTGTACAGTAATAATTAAGGTGCAGATGACATTTCTATTAAAAAAATCATATAATTTAGTGGGGAAAAGTTGAATGCTCCATCTAGGCTGAAGTTAGCCTTGGAAGTATCTGCTTAAAAGTTGAATGTTTCCACTAGCTTCAAAATTTAAATTGAAATATGTCTAAATAAAAGTTGTGGAAATATGATTTTAGATTCTAAAATACATCTCAAATGCCATCAAGAGAAAAGAGTCCTGAGGCATGATATTTGTCCAGCATAGCTCTTGGCAAGGCAATTGTTCATTACTGGCCACACTTTTCTGACTTTAACTGACTTCTTCTGAACCAGATGAACAATTCCACAATGACATTCTGGGGAAAGAATCAGAGCATGTTTACTGAGGTAGTGATTCAGTTCCCAATACATCCAGACCTTTAATGGCTAATAGAATGTGACTGCTCTTTGAAAAGACGATCCTGCACTATTGTCTGGGTGTGAACTGATGTTCCCAAATTCCACCCTCTCTTGTTCTCTTCAGATCCAAACTACGAGATGTGGATGCTCCATCCTTGGAGATATTTGAGGTGAGGCTGGATCAGGATCAATGTGATCCATCTGTAGGTGTCTCTGTTCATTGCAGGGGCATTGGACCAGATGTCCTTTTAGGATCCCTTCCAACTCAGATGATTATATGATTCTACATCTTCTTTGGAGGACCTGCAGCCATTGTCTTGTTACAGCAATTATCTTGATGCTAGAAGTCTGCAGAACTCAGTGTAGCACAGGATGGTTTCCAAGGAACGGAGTGATATTCAGGAAGATCAAGACAAGAAAACAGAGAAATCCCAGATCTCCACAACTGAAGTTCACATATAGATACACAGAAAGTGTCTGATCCCCAATCCTCCAGAAAGATTTTTCATACAATCCTTTCTTAATGGGATGCTTAGGAGTAGAACAAATATGCAATCAAAGTGAATCCTGAAACATTCATTTTAATAAATAACATGATATTTGGGATAATAAGGCCAGGTCCCTATGATCTCATAACTTTCTTCTTTAAAAAAGATAGAATTTGATCCCTACTCTGTCCTAAGGATCAGTCTGTGTAGAGAACTGTGTATACATATGATTTGTGAGATATGGACTAAGACTAACCCACATGCCCCTTGATGTGATGCTAAAGTAATGACTTACCATATTACTGACTGTTCTTAAAACAGTATAAGGCCTTATATTAACCCAGATCTTCATCTTTTATCGGGCTGCTTGTTATACACTATTTACTTGAAGAACAAAGCAGTCAGAAAGTAATGTCAGTCAGAAATGAGTACAATAGGTTCTGATCTCTTCTCACTCCTCATTTACCTCAAATCCATATTCCACAGTCATCAGTGAGTACAAGTGGGGAAAAGACAAAAGGAGGAACAAGGATTAGCAAGAAGGGAGCAAACTGAAATGATAACAGAGTCCAATAACACACACGACAAATTTAGACAAAGGAAAACAAGGTTAGGAATGATGTTAGAGGATCTAATGTAGTCAAATTATGGCAATCCAGAACAGTGGCTGGCGCTTTAAGTCACATTCTGTCTTCATTTGTGTACAGGTTGCATGGGATATCAGCCTGAATGGAATCAGCCCATTTGTTAAGCACTCTGCTTTTTACACAGGAACTGCTTTAGTGCATCATGGGCCCTGTTCTGACGATAGGTACAAATATTTGTAAAATATAAATCTATTTTTTATGTGCAAATTAGAATTTAAAATACCACATCCTGGTTTTTATTCATGTGTGATTTTGTTCCATTACAGTCTATAACATTTATGGGGAAAAAAAAACTCTTGATGTCATGATGTGTAACTTTAGTCTTTATTACCACTGCAATTTTAAGAGAACTTTTCTTTATGATGCAGGATCTCAGCTGTTCCCTTGTAGTTGCCCCACACCCATTTAAAACGTTCCTCCCCAGCTCAGCATAAAAGTAGCTCTAATGGATATCTAGTTGGGATCAAGTTGGGCTGGCTTTTTTTTTAACATCTTTCTTTGCACTTTGCCACTCCAGTAATCCTCCCTGTATCATTATCTAGCCATGGTATATTGTCAAGCTTTGCGGTTAAAAGCACAGAAGTAGAGATTAAATGTCACTTGTTTTGTTTGCACACTTCTCAGTTTTCCTCAAAGCACACTGTGATAGAATCTATACTATTTCTGCCTGAAATGCAAGCAGGTGCACTGAACAAGATCAATAGGGGAAACTGGCAGGAGGGTGTTTGTAGCAGGTCTCATGGTTCAAAGTAATGTGTGGGTCATCTGGGTACAGAGTTCTGCACATCTTCAAGACACAGCCTCACATTTTCTCTAGTGGAAAGCTGAGGTGGGAAAGTGTGAAGTCTCATAATCAGAGGATAAGGCCTTTTCAGGTATTCTTTTGTGTCATTAGAACTCAGAGTAGGAGAAAACTTTTAGTCTCTGCAGTCTCTGATAGCAAAGCAGGGGAGCTCGTACTGGTCCTGCTCTTCTGTAGTTTATCACCAGCCTCAGAAGCTAACAGGGCTTTCAGTAGGCTCTGCCTGCAACAAGGTCCAGGAACTCCATGATTTAAATCAGTTTCTATGAAATAGAAAGTGTGTCAGCAACCTGAGGAAGGCATATGCATGATTCTCCCTCTGTTGCCTGCAATAATGTTTGTTATTATATAGACACTCATCACAGCTTTTAGCTCCAGCAAGAGCTCTTATTAACCACCACCTGGGAACAAAATACACAGAGCAGGCGTACATGAAATTTTGTGAGAAAAAAAGTGGGGGAAGGATGGCTGTATGTCATGTGGGGGTGTGAGTGATGACTTTGGGGTGCTGAGTGAGAGACTGAAGTGAGGAAGAAGAATATGTGGGAAAGAGCTAAAGAACACCACAAGAGTTGTTTGTAGAGATGGAAAGCATAAGAAAACAGAGGCAAAAATACATCTCAATTTCAAATAAATTATGGAAAAGAGAAAAAACTCATCAAAAACAATAGCCCATTTTGGCTTCTTTTGTGTCACAATTATTGTCAACATCTAGAAGACAATTTTACAATTAGGTCAAGACCAATTGCCTATAGCAGTGATGATGCCAAAGAAATCCTTCTCCCAGTTTCTGGTATCATTCTTTCCTCACTTCAAAGCCTTGCATATAGACCTCATTATGAACAATTTGGTTTCGGTCATTATTTGTACTACGGCACAGAAAGTATTACAGGGCAGACATCTCTCCCATTTCCTACAAGGTTTCCCTCTGATCTCTGGTAATTGGTGGACTACTAAAAAGATTATTATTATTAATTATGTTTGTTATAGTCATGTCTAACAGCCAATGAAAAATGTGATTATTGTTTGCTAAGTGCTCAACAAACATGCAGTGATAGAAGGTCTCCTTGGCTTGAAGAATTTTTAGTCTAAACAGAGACATGAGGCTAATTGATTTAATGCACAAAGAATGAGCAGTGCTGCCAGCATGTGGCCTGTATCAAAATTTCCATGCTTTTATTCTACTGGCATGTTGGGAGAAGTAAACTGGAGGGAAAGAAATACTGAAAGACAGAAAGCCAAAAAGAGTCTCTAAGAAAGCAAGAAAGGTTTGTTTATAGTTGCAAACATATCTCTGATATAGTCTACTTAGACTTCAGCAATGCCTTTGACATGGTCTCTCACAGTGTTCTCCTGGGGAAACTGGCTGCCCAAGGTCTGGACAGGTATAACTTCCTTTGGGTAAGGAACTGGCTAGAGGACCATGTCCAACAGGTAGTGGCCAATGGAGCTAAGTCCAGCTGGTGACCAGTTGCACATGGTGTCCCCCAGTGGTCAGTACTGGGGCCCATCAAGTTTAATATCTTTATTGATGACTTAGATGAGGGGATTAAGCGTACCCTCATTAAGTCTGCAGATGACACCAAGCTGGGAGGTGGTGTTGATCTGCCTGAGGGTAGGGAGGCCCTTCAGAGGGATCTGGATAGGCTGGATTGTTGGGCTAAGGTGAATGGGATGAGGCTTAGCAAGGCCAGGTGAGGGGTCTGGAGCACAGGTCTTATGAGGGACCTGGGATTGTGTAGCCTGGAGAAGAGGAGGCTCAGGGGAGACCTCATTGCACTCTACAGCTTCCTGAAGGGAGGTTGTGATGAGGAGGGGTTTGGCCTCTTCTCCCAGGCAACAAACAGAACCTGAGGAAATAGCTGCAAGTTGTACCAGAAGAGGTTTAGATTAGACATAAGGAAAAGCTTTTTCTCTCAGAGAGTGGTCAGGTGCTGGAATGGCTGCCCAGGGAGGTGGTGGAGTGACTGTCCCTGGCAGTGTTCAAGAAGCATCTGGGTGAGGAGCTACAAGATATGGTTTAGTGGCCTGTGGTAGCAATGGTGATGGAAGGATGGTTGGACTAGATGATCTTGTAGGTCCCTTCCTACCTTGTGATCCTATGATTCAGTAGTCCTGCATGGGAGGGTTCTGCATCCAGTTGCTTCGTGTTCCTGAGTGGTGCCTCTCTACAGTTTTGTGTTTTGTTTTGTTTCTCTCCCTTTGGAGTATACAGCAGGGTAAAAGGGAGCAAAAGCTGCCATGCTATTACTTTATAATTTAAATGAGGGAAATTTAACACCAGCTGCTTGCAGAATGGAAAACACAGCCAGCACAACTGTTTTAGACATAAAATGTCCGACTTCTATGCTGCAAATGAAAGCCAGTGCTCTGGAGAGTCATTTTTTTTTTTTTGAGGACTTAGTCACTTTGTCGCTGTTTTCCAGAGTATATATGTAGGAGTAATGAAAAAGTGCATAAAGAAAGAAAATTCTTTAGGTCTTTTCTGATATGTAGACAGAGAGTGATTTCTTCCTGAACTGTAAGGAATCTGTGTTTTCTTTGACAGTTTTTTTCTTTTCTTTTCTTTTTTTTCCCCCCCTGAAACAGTTTCCCTAACTCAGAGATACTGTCCTCCTACACATTATAGCTTCCATTGGTGGCTGGGAGGTTCTTCTGTAGGAGATCGGGATGTCAGTCCCTGTAAATGTGACACAGGATCATGTGTATGACTCTTCTTATTACAGGGAGAAAGGCTACATTTTTACTGTTAGATCAATGGCCTGAGTTTTGGCTCAGAGGGCAGATGGCATGACATAGCTGACACCTGACCAGATAAAACCCTTTTCCTCCCAAACAGAGTGACCTTATGTATACTGAATATTAGGAATAGGCTGCTGCTATTGCCAGTATAAGCCTGGGGAAAAAGCATTAGCTGTCATGGGAATCCTATGGTGTTAAATAGCATGGATGAATGTGGATCAGCTTTGTTTTCCTGCCTTGGTACTGTATAGTCCATAACACAGACAAAACTGAAAGAACAAATTCTGCAAAGTTGTCATAATAAAGACAGTCAATGTCTTTTCAATATAATGATCTTATTTCAGAACCTTGTTAATGACTGCCTTGACAGAACAATACTCTATTTTTTTTTTAAGTGATTAATTTTTTATATATTTTATTTCATCTTTGAGACTTTTGTATGAACCCAGGTATGAAAAATGAGTGGTCTTTAGTGACAAAATAGAGCTCTGAAAACTGGAGCTGGAGCACTTTGATCCTAGATCCTTTGCCTTTATTTTTTTATTATTATTTCAATCCAGTTGAGAAAATCAATCTAAACTATTTCTATGCTTAAAGTTGCTCAGATGGTTGTTGGATCTGCATGCAAGTCATACACTTTGACAACAGGGAATGTCAGACTAGTGTGACGTGTTTTCTTTTAGGCAAAGCTGGCAGTATCTTGTGGTTTGGTGACTGTGGCAGTTTCTGTCTGATTTGTTCAGCAGATGGCTTCAATATACTGAAGCTAAGTCCTTTGCTTTGAAATACATAGTCTTTGGCTAATTTTACGATTCAGAGAGACGCTGTAGGATGCAAAATTATGTACCTTTTATCACAAGAGGCATTACACATTTGGTGGTATGGTGCCAATTATACATTTCAGGATGCCTCTGAAAAATCAAGATGTGAAAAAGTTTTAATTTGAAGAAAAAACTTAAAGATAAATTAATACTTTTTACTGTCATATCTGTTTCTTGTTGGATGTCCTATACAACTTAAATAATGAGATTTCTACATGTATATCATCATTTTCATTGAGCTGCACTGTCTAATTTCATTGCTCATTAGGATCACTAACACAGAATGGTGCATTTTCATAATTAGGCATCGTCTTCAGTAAGCCTTTGGTCCACCCTTATCAGTGTGATATTTTAAAGGTGGTATATTTTATTATGATTTTCAGCATTGAAAAGATGATTTGCATCTAAGTCCACTTGGTTGATTTTCACTTCCTATTTTCAGGAATCAAATTTTCCATTCTATTGTCTTCTGGGGTGAAAGGACAGACACAAATTCTGCAATATATATTTAAATTTGGCTTACTGTAAAGGCAGTTTTTAATGCACACATTTTCTGTCACTTTTAACAGTGAATTAAAATGGCAAAGAAAGTTTTACAGGGAGAAAAAATTGTTGCCTTTTGCTGCTGAATAATTCTTCAACTCTTAACTTAAAATGAAGATATAGATATAGAAATGAAACAGGGAAGAAAGCAAAGTAGGAGATACAGAAGCTCATTCGTGACTAGAAGCTACAAACCAATTATTGTGCTGTAATTTGGGAAACAGAGTAGGATTGTTCTCTACAATGCTTATTTCTAGGCTGACAGGAAAAATGCAGTACTGCCTTTATAACAAATTTTTGAGGTACATGTGAATCATTAGTAATAGAATTGTCTATGTAAAGAAATGATATTATTTTTAATGTTTAACAAGGTCTCATAATTAAAAGTAAGGATGCAACAGAGAGGTATTTGTTAGGGAAATATTAATAGTGGAAGATATTTGCAATTTACAAGTAGGATGGTTATTTTCCTTCTTTAGTGTAGATGTCTATGAGAACAGTACAAAACAAGGCCCTAGGACATCCTCATCCCTTTTATCTAGGGTGAAATGTCTTATCTGACTTTTGTGTTCATTATTCTGCCTTATTACAACATTTAGAGTCATGGATCTCCCTGAAGTAGATGCTGTCATTCAGGGAGTGGAGTTCTCAGTGTGAAGTGTGCATTACCTATTAAAGCAAAATGAACTCTAAAGACTGTGGTAAAAGTTTTCTTCTTCCAGAGCTCAGCTTTGATATGTCAGCTGGGCAAGGCATAGTACTCATCAGCACAGTAGAGATAAGTTTTGGCTCCCTTCCCAGCAAATCTAAGGAGAAATTCCCTTCTAAGTTAGTTGGCTTATAAACACCTACATAAGAACTTGAAAGTTAGTTGACTTAAAAATAAGTAGAATACATTTATAAGGAGAAACTGGTGGTTTTGGTAGTAGATCTCAAAGGAAAGTTTCCAGTATGAAGTATGGAAAAAAAACAAGTATGTGACTCTTCGCCTAATATATTACATGTAGGACATCCAGGAAAGCAGACTGAACTGGAGACATATTTTGCTAGCTATGGAAAGGTAATGGTAAACATGTTGGACGAAAAATACTGCTTGAAAGAGAAGACACATTTGTAATGTTTATGCCTCAAAGTAAGAATATATAGGGAAAGTATTTGCTATTTAGGTATAAGCATTTATCTTTCATAGTAGTTTATTTTACTACCCCATTGAAGGTAAATAATCTTATTGTGACAGAATGAGAAATATTTATCCACTTCTAAATCCAAGAATAGAACATTTGATTTTCTTCTAGACCTTTACAGAAAAGCCTGTTGAAATTTAGTGTAAGCTTTGTACTAGTGTGGAGTTCAACATGTAGCTTTTTTTTTTTTTCAGTGACAAATTAATTTAGTAACATTTTCATTTGTACTTTCCTCCTCTAACCAGATACTTTTCTCCTCCTCTGGAATATATTACTGTACTGAATTCATTTGATTTCTCATGCACCAGGTGGGAACATGGTACAAACATTCTGGAATTTTGTTTCTTATTGTTTGTAGTCCTTAACATTTGCTTTATAATTAATTTAGGAATGAGCATGTGTATACCATGACCTGAAGTTAGAGCTCTGAGCTGGGCAAAGAGCACACAACAAACCTTTTTTAATTATCACAGATGGCCTTGTGAAAACATGAAAAGGAAGTCGCTTTTAAAACGGGATTTTAAAAGGAACTATCAATTCAAAGATTTGTTGGTTGTAATATAATAGAAATAAAAGGATTTGTGATCAGATTGTTCTTCTAGCGTTCCATTCAAGTCTGGTTCTTTATTGCAGCTTTAGACTCAGGGCAGTGCTTTGTGGTACATGGGCTACAATCGTTACAGGAGTAGGATGCAATGAGTCTGTGGAGAAATCTCTTTTTTCTTGTTCTATGGAAGTTTACCAACCTCAGTCTGTGCTACAGAATCACTGCTGGCCTTCACCTTCTCTGTAATCCAGCTGCATAACTTGGACGGCACTCACAAATGTCATAAATCCCTCTCACTCTAGAGGGCACCACCTCTTGCAAGGAATATCCATCATTAAGACAAACAAGCAGCTTTCCTTTCTGTACCGATTACAACAGAAGGAAGGTGTAGTAATCCAGAGCAGACTGCAAGCAAACAGATTAAACGGTTGTAATATGCCTCTATATCTCTCCTTAATACTGTCTTCCTCATTCACTCGTTTTGGATTACCTGCTATTTTTTCTTAGATTCTTGTGTTAGGTTTGCTGGAAATATGGTTTTGAATTCTACAGGGCTCAAACTACTTTCTGGAGAGCCTGAACAGCTACTCATATAATAGAAACTAATTTTCTATTACCCCCTTGGCCATTATCAGAATACAGAAAATAAATTATAATGGTGGAATATTTTTGTTCCTTTAATAGTCTTTCCTTCTCATTCCTATTTTGTGTTTCAGAGAAATGCTTGGTAATGGCTTAAAGTAGATTGTGTTATGTGTATGTTAAGAGTACTAACAGAGGGGAGATAAAAAGAACCCTTGTTGGAAAAGTGGCCTTTGTTCTCATGGGTCAGTGTGCAATATTCATTTGCTTTAATTTCAATTTCCAGTAAGCTGTCCAATATATCTCTGTTTCAGTGCCTGTTATATCTGTGCCATCATTTACCCTCAAACTAATAAGAGTAATTTCATTAGTCTGGACATTCAAAAAAGCAAAACTTTTGTCTGAAATTAATAACTCCCACAGATTAATCAAAGGTAATTATATTAGAAGTTATGTCTTCTTGTATCCTGAGTCATAAAATGAAATTCTCATTAAAATTGTATTACATTCATTACCCATGTATACCCAGATTCCCAGAGATATACATTATATAAGAATCTCAATCTCAATATTGCTTTCAAAACTCATTTCAGTTCAGGCCAGGATTTCAGCACCGTACCATAAAGTCTGAGGAAACCATGCAGTTCCTACATGTGTGACATAGATAGCTATGTTTTGGGTAAAAAATGAAGCATTCAGATTAGCAAGGGCCAGAAAGTTCAGATAGTGTAGTTATAAACCCCATCTGATTTCTGACTATAACTAGCTGATATTAAAACCTATCCTGTTGGAATACAGCCTAAAATCACTGTTTTGGGTTTGTTTGTTTGTTTGTTTGTTTGTTTGTTTTTGTTTTGTTTGTTGTTTTTTTGTTTGTTTGTTTGTTGGTTGGTTTTTTTACATGAACATTTTTGTTCTGTGAGCATGACAAGTTGGGTAGAACTATAAGAACTTGTGTTACAAGTGCTTTGTTATACACCTGGTGTCTCCGTGCTCTCATTTTGCCCTCTAGCTTTCTATCACTCTTTTCTGTTGAGTTCTGAGGGGAAGCTGTGGTTCTGTACCTTTAGTTTTGGTGCATTAGACTAGAGGAATTACCTTAGATTCTTAGACCCATGGGCTACCAGTACAAAGGAACAATGATAAATGCACATTACATACAAGGGCAGGCATGATTTACAATGTTTTATCAGGCTAGAATTATATAATTCATTAATTAATATTATATATATAATTCATTAATTAATGAATAGTTTCAGTCTAAAGGGAGACAGACCCAAAACCAAAGAACAAGCAAATAATCTAAAATCAAATAAGAACAAGATGTTTTTTCCTCCCATGTTGCCACAAGTAAGGTAGTGTTTTCTTGTAATAATTTTTGTTGTTTTCTAACATATAAATTCAGCAAAGTATGTGGATAAAGCTAAATTAAATGTTAGAGGAATATAATGGAAAATGAGGCCTTGGTGAGTATCTGCATCATGGCTGTATAAACTTCCAAGGTGAGGGAGCATAAATAAATGATATTGGTAATGTGAAGTTAAATGTAATGGTGTTATTGCTCTTAATTTGGGCAAGAAGTGTTCCACTTCTCTGACATACCAATGAGGGAGTGTAGACATGCTTTTCTGTTTGCCCACATATCAGGAGGCTATAGAGCAGGACCCTAAGCACAGATGAAAGGAGACCAGAAACCAAGCACATTTACCACTTTCTCTTTGCTGGCATGTTATTGCAGGGAGCAATCTTCTGAGGAGAAAAAAAAAGGGGGTCTGTAAATGACTGTTGCAATACAGCCAATGGGATCTTGTCATAAGATTCTTCTAGTGAAGTAGAATGTTTCTGAGGACAAGACATTCACCAGTATATCTGATAGATACAATATAGATAATATAGCATTCAGGAAAGTTTTCTGGAACAGCTATAGTGAAGGCTAACACAAACTGTCCAAAATAACCAAACTCATGACCTTTAGGTACAGCTAATCAGGGCTGCAAGGGCAGAGCCCGCATCAGCAGCAAGGGATTTGAGGATGTGAGTCAGTCACGCAAACAATTGTTCATTGCTGCAATGGTCACCCAGAACATGAGTTATACAGTACAATTGTCCAGGTAGCTGGGATTTTGATTGTCTGTTACAGCACAGGACATTCTCATGATGAATCTGGTTACCTATCTTTCCTTTGACCCTTCTTCTTTCTTCTGACCTTGAGATGATTTGTCTCAGCTCCTTGCATGTTGGAATATATCCCGGGCAAATTATCCTGAATTTGGCAAAACTAGCTCATGCAAATTATGGCTCAGTGTCAACTGGGTCTATTTTTATTCACAGGGAAGCTCGATGAAGATGTTGTGAAAAGGTGTGGACAGAAGGATCATTTCAACATATCTGAAAAACAGAATGTGATGGATCTATACTAAAAGAGAGATGATAAACCTGGGCAGAAGTCAGGATTATTCCCAGCAGCCCATGAAACATTAAATGGCAACAGCAACAATTCAAGGGATAATCAAAAAGATCCTTTTCCTTTGTTAGAAAACCATTCCACTGTATTGGGACCTTGGCTGCCCAGGGAGGTGGTAGAATCACTGTCCATTGAAGCATTCAAGAAACATTTAACATTCTATCAACTTCAGATGTGTAACAGAGAAGATGAAGCTTTCCTAAGTTACTCATTACTTTGAAAAATATAGATGCTTTGATATGTTTTTAATACCATTTTAATGAGCTCTGATTTTATTTAATGTTTATATTTAAACATAGAAAATTATTTAGTAATTTCTTTAAAGCTGAGTAGCATTGGTACTGAGGTAGGCTGATGTTTTGTGACTTACCACAGGACTCATATCTTCCCTTTTAAAGAATGTGGGCCTGATATGGTCTGGTTTATTTTTATTCCAAAGATCATTTTACACTGAAGGAAATGATAGCTGTCTGACAAACCTGAATCTGTTATCTTCACTTCTTTTCCTTAACTTCCACCTAGAATACACTTCAGAAAAAATTAAAATGCAGAAGTTTTTTTTTTAAAGTTCATTAATCTGTAGGTTATTTTTCTGATTCAGTTTGACAATGCTTGCTCTACTGAGGAAACATTTGCATGATAGTACTAAATACATGTGTAAAATTTGTAATTAAGAAGGGACTTTCCCAGCAATTTTATGTGCTAGATGAAATAATTTTCCAGTAATAAAAGCCTTACTTGCTATCTGTAGCATGATTTAATCATAAGTTACTAAAAGGACACTGTGATCCAGACAGCCTTATGTTCATTCTCAAGTATCTAGTCTGTGACACCAAGAACTTTTCAGGCTTCGTAATGTTATGAATAAATTCATGTTATTACATATGAATTAGTTATTGTTAAGACTTTTTATAGCATAATCATCAGTTTGGCATACACAATCTTTCCATTTCATTGGGTCATAAGCAAATAATTTTATTTTTTTCTAAAACTAATTTCATTTCACTAAACTTTGTCTTGTCAACAATTCCATGCTTCTTCCTCAATCAGAATGATTTTTACTGACAGAGCATAATTATTAAAGTAATTGTGAACTGTAGAAATAATTATTATTTTCTTGCTTAATTGCCAGGAAGCCAGAATGAGCAATTTACCCCAGCACAGTTTTGGTTGCTGGCAGAGTAAATTCAAGACTGAAGTAATCACACAAATATGTTTCCTTACTGGTTTTTATACTGGATATAAAGGACAGGTTTGTAACTACCCATCTGAATTCTTTTACACATTTTATAAATCAAGTGTCCTTATCCTAATTTTCATCACTCTTTGTTATGCCAAATTATTTATTGTGTTAAAATATTTTTGAGGGTTTTTTTTATCTGATTAAAAAATATATATATTTTTTAAGTGGTACTTTTCATGATACACTAATACACCCTATCCTCACCCCACCTCCTTCTCCAGTAGCACACTGAGTAGCTGAGTGACCAGCTGCTGACATTTAGTTTGCTCTTTCATCCTCTCAGCAGAAATTAGTGAGGTGAATGGTCTGAAGGTAAAGCGAATGTAAAGCAAATACGTGGACAGCTGTAGGAAGAGCTGATGCAGTTTGTGATGAACCTTCATCAAAAGAATTGTCTCTAGGCAGTCAATTAGACATGAAGCTGATCCCATGTAACTGAGCACTGCTATGCTGTTTTTGGTACTGTGCCCAGATGTAAGCCCACTGATGAGTTGTGTTCCTCCTGCTTGGTGCTGTGGAATATGAGCTTCACCAAGAGCTCCCATTCCTGTATCCATACTGACAAGCCAGTTGGCATCTTCTATGGCATTAGCCAAGGTGCCAAAAAACGTCAACAACAGTGGGATTTGAGTCTCAGCATGATCCCAGGGCCTATGTCAGCATTAAATACAGACAAAATTATATGAAATCCACTCTCAAAACCCAAACTGAGTTTAGTTAGATGCGGTGTTAGTATAGTGAAAGTGCACTTACCTTGATGTTAAACTGGTAAATTCTCACAGTATCAACAGTCTGGGCCTCAGTAGTGCAGATCATCCTCAGCACTTTGCCATTTGAGGGGTATAAGCTTTCATCTCATGTTGCTTGGGGTCATTTGTTTTTATTCTGTCCCTAAGTGGTGGCTCTGGGTGTCGTGCAAGTGTCTGTTGTGTGGGACATGTGTTGTCTCTAGGCCATTTATTTTTCACTTTATTTTTCACTTTATTTTTTTATGGCAGCAGGCAGTTCTCAGTCATACTGCAAAAGAGTAATGCTCATGTATGATTATTTTGTTTGTTTTGTTATTTGTGTATTAATTTGTATAAGTGTCTTCTTTATGTTTAGGAATGCTGTCTAGTCCGTAACATAGTAAGCTGGATATCTGTATATCTGGATATATGACCTAAAAATTGCTAGAAAACAAATTTTAGACAGAGATTCTCTTTTGTCTTTTCTCAGGAGCTGAAGTATTCTCATGTGTCTGAGTGTTCTAATGTTCTGAGGGTCAGAATCATTCAAAAAGATTGCAGCAGTGGGTTCTCTTGTATGTTTCAGCACATGTCGTCTGAACAGCAGAGGAAATTTCAGAGGACCCAGACATTTGCATCTATTTGTCTTTGATATCAAAGAACACTAGTCAGAACCCAAGGTTTCACAGAACTAAGTGAACTAGAGTACTTCCAGGTCTGCACATTTCACTTATTAACAAAGCCTTCTTCTAAGGTCTTTTATGCACAAGCAGCAGATAATAAAGAAATGATACAGGAACAAACCATGTGGTATGACTTTTCACATTTACAGTTTTCATGAAGTCAGTGGCACAATTCATGTGGCTTAAGGGCAGTAAAGAAAAGGATTAATGGGAGAAAGATCTACATCATAGACTACACAGACTATAATAATGGTTCCAGTCCTTAAGAGAAGCATGAGGATGCACAGCTATTCTGGAAATGGCTATAAATTAAAATGTATTAATTCTTTTAGCTATAAATTTGAAAGGGGTCAAAGCTGCAGTGAAAATTTATAGGATAATAAGGAAAATACTCAAGATTAATAAAAGTGGGTGTTCGTTTTCCTAAGCTGTAGAGGAAAAAGGCATAGAAACTAGCAGTCAATATATTTCACAGTGCTGAGTAAACAGTAAAAAGGAAAATGTAATTTGCTCACAGGCAATTTCATTGCAGAAAAGATCATGGAAAGGGTATATATTTTTTTAACTTATAAATATATGTATATATATAGGAAAATCTACAGACTGCGTTTCAAATACTGGTGAATGTGTACAAATGCCACACATATATTGTAATGAATATCTTTTCAAGAGAATAAAAAACGGACTTAGAAGTTTTCGACAGATACAGTCTCACTTTTAATGTAAATAAAGCAATAATTTGAAAAGACATCACAATTGGTTGCTGGGATTTGAGAATGTGAAGGTGGCATGTGTTAGAGATAACATCTTTAAGGAGAGGAAGTAGCTTTCATCCAGTCCCATTTTCATGTTCTGTGCTATATCCTACAGATAATGTACAATTAGGAGTTTCAGTCTTCAGGTGTGGCTGGAAAGCCCTGTCCTTTCAACTTACCTCCTTTTCACATGGCTGTTGATGATTTACATAGAGTTTTTAGAAGATTCCTTAGTGTCTTGGGTCATTTATGTTCCTTGTTTCCTAAAAGTGATGTGCAACATATAAGCCTTTGACAAGCTAATGCTGAATATTAATTTGTATTCATGATGTGCTTGCATAAGATTATTCTTAGTAGGGTATGAAGAAAAGTATGATCTAGTGCATAGACAATGAGACATGTATCTCTCCTTGAGCAAAATAAAATCTATCAGGAAAGAAAGCAATTCTGACTCATCCAGTGGAGGTGGACAAAATGGATCACCGGAATTAATGGGAAATTTCTAACAACTGACAACTACCATCTTTCCCCAGCTGCAGTATGCTTCACAAAACTCTTGTTTCTCCAGTAATGGTCTGCCTTGCCAGCTCAGCATGCAGATGAAGTATATTAGGAGCCCCTCACATTGCTTGGGAAGACTCAGATCCGCAATAGGAGAAATTGTTGCTCTTCCCTTTCTTTAC
This sequence comes from Coturnix japonica, assembly GCF_054131305.1. NCBI lineage: Eukaryota > Metazoa > Chordata > Aves > Galliformes > Phasianidae > Coturnix > Coturnix japonica. The sequence continues at coordinate 6,135,458 of NC_140664.1, read as the reverse complement.
CCAAAAACTAAATGGCTGCAGCCCTCAGCTGGCTTAGGGCAGGGTTGACTTCCTGAAGTGATTTGAAACCACAATTTCTGTCACTTAGAGCCATCTGCTCAGGTCAGCTAAGCTGTGTTTACAATACAGAACAGAGTGATTTTTGGACAGAAGAGCACAGATCAGAATTTGAAGAAGAAATGGCATCCCTAAGGATGTTTAATGTTATTTTCCTCCTCTTTACCTGCTGCTGAAACATCTTAACTTTTTTTACTTGAGGGCATGATGTGAGTATAGTGAATCTAAGCATCTCTTCTTTTATCTGTTTCCTCCTTTCCAAAACTGCTGTCCCAGTTTCCTCTCCCATACATATGAATAACTTGGTTAGAAAAGATATCAAGGATGAGGAGAGCTGCTTATTATCCTCTTCTCCACCAGTGATTCTTGATACCAGCTGCCACTGTGACATTGACACTGTGGGATCAAATATGATGAACCACAAGGTGCCACTTTAACTGTCACTTCACATTCCTGGAGTCTTCATACATTTAGTCATGTTTATTTATAAGATACATTTCCTGTTTCTATATTGACACTGATTTTATACTGCCTCCAACTAAGCATTGCTTGTCAAAATGCATCTTTCCTTTCCTAAGTATATCATGGTGAATACCATTTTCATTACCCAGAAAATGATTACTTCAGTCTATGGAAGCAAATATCTATTGTATTCTCATTTACCCCCTGGTCCAATAAACAACCTCATCGTTTTTCCCTTTTCAATCTAGCAGATATTCTTCCATGTGGCTCAGAGGTAATTTCCAGATTTCCTTGACTGATTTTCAAATCACCTGACCATCTGTTTCAGATTTAAGCATCCCAAGATACAGTCAGTCTAACTAAGTAAGGTATGCTGTAAATTATGTTCAGAGTTACCCTTTAAATTATCTGTTGATGTTTTTTTTCTTTGTTTGCTTTGCTATTATGGTTGTTAGCTATTCCATATGTAGGGCTATAATTGACTTTAGAATCTGTAAACACTTTATTATCTGGAAGAAAAAGCTCAGTGTTGAAATAATGTGGATGATGGCAACTGACGAGTCAATGCCTGAAGCAGACTCATAGACCGAGTAAGTACAGAGGGATTAGCTAATAGTATCTCACACAGAATTGTTGAGATTAGTAATTGTGATATTCCAGCTGGTGCTATGTCACACCGAGCTGATAAACTACAAACCATTTCCACATTCCATAAGAAGTAAATCAGTTTAAAAGGAAGCATAAACCTTGACTTGGTGTTCATAAGTATGCACGCTTCTGTTAGGGGTATTATTCACAAATTAGAAATGGTATTGAGCCTGAAACAGATGATCTTATAATGTCCCTTCTGGAATTATCTACCTAAGACATTGCAGATCCTTTCTTCTTTAAGGTTCCTGAAATTGGGTGATTTAGACTTTTATTATTGCCCTCAGAAAACATTTTCTAATGAATAGTAAACTTTATCCAAGTACATAAGCTCAGTTGGCTTTAAATGAAAAATTTAATGAGATCAAAAATCAGAATAGTTATTTCTTCTGCCAGAGAGTGCAGTGCAAGGATTACTGGGCTACAGTTAGTCAGAGAAACTGGTAGCAACTTTTCACTCCACAATAAGATATGGTAAGAAAATTTGTTCTGCTATCTCAACAGACCTCTGTGGAGAGAATGAAGACACCATTCTCTACAGCAGTTAATCTGAGACCTGCACAAAACTTAAAATTTACCTTATGAAGCTAAAAGAGAACATCAAACCAATGTGAGTCTATTGTTAAGTGCCCCTTGGCTCCAGAGCAGACTTATCTAACGAGCATTCAGACTGAAGAAACACAATTTCAAAAGCATTTATTGTTTTCCGTGCAGGCTGAGTTGTGCTGCACACAATCATTTTTGTGGAGGACTTATGAATAAGAACAGCACTTATGGATCCAGGGGGATCCAACAAGTGCAGAGTCAGCGGAGAAAGACCTGCTGAGTGTGTTTGCACTGTAACCACCATTAAAAATGTGCAGCAGCATGAGATGCCAATCCAAAACAGAAATGGCTTCCTCTAACAGTTCAGATGATACTTTTAAGATGAACAGAATTTTGCCTTTTAATGAAGTGTTTTGGACAAGTTTTCTGCTCTTGCTGGAATAGGTTTGCTTTGATTCCATTCTAGCCTAACGTTTTCTTTTTCTTTCTTTTTTTTTTTTTTTCTTTTCCTGTTCCAGTAACATGGGAAAAATAATAATGTACTGTACATATTTCCTACTTTTCTCCTTTTATTCACAGCAGGGCTTGTTATCCTTGCTCTACTGACCAGTAAAATCAGTGCCTTGTCTGATATAAGTCTTGCTACAGCCCACATAGCATATTCTTCCATGATACAGAAATTGAGCTCAACAACAGCAAGACAAGAGCAGGTGATTTGCCTGCATGTGAATAGAGTGATAAGGATAGGGACCGCTTTCTAGCACTATAATCCTTTATAGAAGAACAAATTCACAGAAAACATTACTGTTTTCATGGGAATTTAGTAGTTCTATGTTAGGAAGTTGTTTGAGGGTCTTCTAAAGTACTGGTCAACCCATCATACTTTATCATACCCTCATTTCACATGATTTACTACAATTCTGTGCATGACAGGTCTCCTCATAAGGCCAGAGAAAGGCTTGACCTAATTGATAAAGATGATTAGGATCAAATGAGTACTGTAGATCTAAAATCCATAGCTCAACACCTACTAATTTAAACATGGAAACGCGAGTTGTATTTTATCTTTTAATGAATCTTTAATTTATGTTCTCCAACACACCATTGTGTTGAACTGCAGTGGTGTTCAACTCCAGTGATGGAACTACAACATTAAGTAAGTTTTGGGATTTGAAATTTAACTGAGTTTGATATTAAACAGCACCAGGCACTCAGCCTGGTCATTAAAGCATTTTATAGTACACATTGTGTTCCCCTTCCTTAACATACCTGTGGTGACCTCACTTCCTCTTCAGAGGCCCCTTCAGGACCTATCTATGATTTCTGGGCAAAAATCAAAGGTATTATTCAGTTGATTCACAATTAAAACTGTGCAAATTGTCTGTCTTACACACAAAAGCATCTGTGTCAAAATAAAATGAATCGGTAAGAGAGCTCTTGTCATTTTTGAAACTTCTTCCTCATTAAAGTGCTAACATCCTTCTTTATAGTGCTATATTTACAATAATAATGATTGATCATACAAGAACTTTGATATCTTGGATAACTTGACAAGATAGCTTTGATATCTTGAATAGCTTTTGGGAAAAAAAGGTTGGAAATGACTACTACATTCAGAAGTTATTGCTGGTAGAGAATAGAGAACCATTAAATAGATATCTGGACAACAGAAATAGTGTGATCTGTGGACAAGCAAGCTGAAGTTTTAGATTGCTTTTATTTTTTAATTATACTTTTATAAAAAAATCACTTCCTGATGCTTTTCATGTGTTATTATTAGCCAGCAAGATATTCCAGGGTTTCGTGGACAGGGTTTCAGTCAGAGTTTCACTGAGGGTATCTTTGGAACCACTCTTCCAAGCTCATCAGAAAGATGTAAAAGGATACAGATACGCAGGAAATCTTTTTGGGATTTCTCTAGTTTTCTAAAGCAAGAGAAGAAAGAAGGTGGAACATTGTGGAGGTTGGTTGTGTAAGAGAGGAGACAGATTCATTGCTGTAGACATAAAGTATCTGCTTTGGAAAGCTGCATCTCAGCCACAGATGTATGTGTGTCTTGGATGATAAATTACTTACAGCAGATAAAACTGCTTTTAATATCTCCCTAAAAGCAAAAATTCACACAAACTTGGCATGTAAGGTGCATATAGGAGTTGGACTCAATGATTCTTATAGGTCCCTTCCAACTCAGGATATTATATGATTCTAAGATAAGCTGTCTTCTTATTTAGGAATCTGAATATGAGAAAATAGGAGCTAGTCCATGTGAGCAAAGAACAAGTCCAAGTACACTGTCTTTCTAGTTTTTCTCTGATCCCATTGCTTGAAAATCATTTTCAAGCCCATCAAATTCGTGGCCCCTGGAGCACAGATTTTTGAAGTGTTTTTGTATTAGGAACCTTCCTAATTACATTTGCTTGATCATATTGAATCTTCCTGAAAAATTTATGCGTAAATTGTTAGAACTTGCATATTCTTCATTCTGGCATACTTCTGAATACATTTTTGTTTTTGGTTTGAGTTACAGTTTAGGGAATAAATGTTCCTCAGTAAGAAAAACAGCAACTTCAAAACAAGGTTTTGTTTATATTCAGTCCTTTCTTCATGAAATTCACTTGTGATTGTGTAACTTTCATATCTTGTAGATGACACAGTTTCAAAGAACTATGATAGCTTTGTGACTAGAGCAAATTCAAAGGGATGGTGGAGGGTAGGGGAAGAGATCTGGCCTGAGAACGAAAGTATTCAGCCTTGAATTTTTTCCTTTCTGATGTTTTAACTCAGTAAATAGAAAAACTTCTATTTTCATCAACTTTTAAATGAAACTGAAGCTGCTGAGGTTTCATTTCAGTGAAAGACTGAACAATTTTGTAGTCACATTTTACAAAAAAAACCAGTACTTTGAAACACTTGTTTTTAATTTTCCAGAAGGAGAGCCAATAAAATTCTTGGTGCTGGCATTCTGTGTGCATATCTTCCCTTCTTTTTAGAAAGTTAAGCATTCCATTTTGATGATTCATAACACTTTTAGAATGCATAAACATTTATTTCTGGGCTAGACTCCTTTCTAGACTTCTATACTTCACAGTTTCATAGTTTGAAATGTATGTAGGAGACGCATCCTACAAGAACTTTTCTTGGGAACTGTTTAGGGGCACAACCATCAGCATGACACCTGGTTTTAATCTGTTGGTTTCTAGATATTTTCCCTGAGTTGAAGCATCTTTTTTGCACTCAGATATTCCCTTCACAAATTTGACAGCCAGTTGACTGAGGTGAGAATAGAGTTGATGAGAGTAATTTGCTGTGAAACTGTATTTGGAAATAAAGGGAATTGTTATAGGGTTTTCTTAATTTTGCTCTTGTAAAATATCTCCTGAAGTGTGAATACATTGCTGGCTATTCATCCTAGTACATATGGTTATGCTAACACTCCTCAGATGGGAGCATAACTTCAGCATGGATGAAGGAGTTAACAGTGACAGGGTTAGAGGAGTTCCAGAATACTATACATGAATATGTGTTTATTTCCATGAGCAGGTCCTCAATCACAGTATGACCAAGTGAGCTGCAATCTCCAATACCCATTAGAAGGGTGGTTCTTTGACCACTATTTTTATAAGCAGTTTTAAAAACTTTACAACTCTGGCTACTAAAAATGGACTTCCAACCAACGTATTCTCAGAAATTAAAAACAGGATTTAAGGTTTTTAAGACCTTCTTTCATGCTGTTATTATTTTATGACAAGAATGTACTGCTTTTTTATTTCATCTATGAAACTGTTTTTGAGAACATTTCAGCTTTTTGTACTTGACGATATACTAAAATACCTTCATTTGCATTTATTCAAAAACGGGTTCTCTTAAATAAAAAGTTTAGTTTTTATTCTTTCTAGAATAAAAATAAAAGACGCTTCTCAGGAAGACATATTTATGACTACAAAGTGCGTAAGTGAAAAATAAACCATTAAACACATTCCTTCAGAAATGCAAATATCAGATTTTTATTTCTATATTTATCAGTTTGTAACTGTACCTATCCAATATTCATGCAAAGGCCAAGATGTCAGCATCGGATAGATTACATATTTAAACTCTGCAGTACTTAGTGCACAAAAGTTGAAACATTCCCTGAAAGTGCAGGAAGGATTTAAAGAACAAGGAAATGGGTGAGTACAGGGTCAAAAATCCTACCCTGAGGCACATAGGTACTGTATGCCACAGCTCTCAGTCAAGCCCAATTCTGCATGCCAATAGTGTCCTTCACTTATAACACTTTGAGTCTGCATTTGTACCAGCCATTACACATTCAAATAAATGCAGTGTGAGGTCCCATATATATATTCCACTCTCACATTTCATATTCAGAAAAACACACCATTTATTATTAATATTGATAATGAGATATTAAGCTGTCACAGGAGATTGTGATGAGCAGCATCAGGCAAGTCTACTGCTAGCATCCACAGAGGAATTTCTGCCAAGCAAATGTAATGAGGAAACTTGGGGAAAAAAGGAAATGAAGCAACAGAACATGGTAGTGTGAAGGGTGTGTGGGCTGCGAATCCTATCTTGGGAGTTCACCAGTTCTGCTAGTAAAGATGCAAAGTTTAACCTGTCATTTATTTTTGTGGGGTAGATTTTCTTTTGAAATGAATATCGTGCTCATTATAGGTGCCAAACTGACTTAAGAGTGAAGTTCCCTCCTAAAAAATCATGTGCAGCAAGCAGGTGCAATAGGAACTTTTCCACACATGCCTCAAAAGTCTTTACCCTTACCAAGAAACCCTGATCCGTGAGGAGAGGCTGAGAGAGCTTGGACAGTTCAGCCTGGGGAAGAGAAGGCTCCAAGGTGACTCGATAGAGGCCTTCCACTATCTGAAAAGAGGCTTTAAGAAAGGAGAGAGTCCTTAGCAGGGTTTGCTATGACAGGGCAAGGGGAAATGGTTTAGAATGAAAGGAGTGGAGAGTTATATTTGATATAAGGAAGATTAGAGTGGTGAAGCACTGGAACAGGTTGACCAGAGGTGTGGTGGATGCCTCATCTGTGGAGACACTCAAGGTCAGGCTGGATGGGGCCTTGAGCAACTTCCTCTAGCTCTAGGTGTCCCTATTCATTGCAGGGGAGTTGGACCAGATGACTTCTAAAGGTCCTTTCCAACTCAAATTATTCTATGATAATATGCAAAGTGGTTAAAATTTATCTTAACTCTGCAATTTGTTCAGTAGCAAACAGACTTTCAGTGCCTTTTCTACTCTTAGAAATGGATTCAGATCATATTTTTCTTGGGTCATTAAGCATGTCATAGAAAGGAGTAACGTCCTTATCTCATCTTGTTACCAATGAGTGACCCTATCTTTGACACTGTGTAGCTCACCAAATTTACCACCATATTTTACCACAATCTCATGTGATAATTAAGTTTCTAGGGGTCTTTAAGTACCTCATAAGGAAGGATCTTAAAGAAAAAGGTGAATGAAGCTTACTGTAGGCACAAAGATAAAGCAACATGTGAAGGCTGAGACTAGGCAGTGGTTAGATCAGGAAAGAAGGGGGAATCTGGTGATCTTTTTAATCTGCTAATAAACACTTTTAGAGTGGGAACATGATATCGATTCATCATCCCTGCCTAATTCATCAGGTGTGTGCAGCCATGTGGAGAAACTTAGACAGAATCAACTCAGCATTAAAATGGACTTCTGACCACAGTGGGGCTCAAATATTAGGATCTGATGTTCCTGCATTGTAGGGACCTAGAGGTTAGTGTTTATACTGAAATTCAAATAATTGTTCCAAATGAAGTTTGTCAGTCCCTTTAGTATGAATTACTGCTGCTAGTACACTGAAATTCTATAGCTTCATAGAAGTCACAAATATAAGGCAGCATACAATGTCTCACTGACCAAAAATCTCTTACAATCTACAACCTCTGCCTCTGGTCCAGTATATTACAGCAACAACAGACGTTACCTTTGTTCCTTCACAAACCAGCACTGGCAGAAGTTGGGTCATTAAGCAAATTCACAGAGCACAAATCTGGAGGACAGGAGCATCCCTGAAAATGGTCCAGATCACAGAGCAATAAAACAGCAAAAATCAGAGCTAGCTGTCTCAGTGTCAAAGTAATTTCTTCATACAGATTTTATCACAAAACAGATGAAGTCAGTGACGATCTCTTGATAGCCTCTTGAGAGGACCTGTGTGGAGGTATAGATGATGGAAGGAGAGGATCAGAATGCCAGGGGGCCTTGTGGGCAGCATTCAATATTCTTTCTGTTTACAACATTGTAAATGCAGCCAGATTGGAAACAGTGATGTGGGAACAGGTACTTGACAGTCACTCTGTCTTTGCGTTCTTTATGCTTTTCTGGTTAGAGAAGATGCTAAATTTATGTTCTTAAATGTACACAGAGATTTCTCATAGTGTTTCATGTTACATTTTCAAGTAAAAGGAGAAAAGAAGCAAAATACAAAATTGTCAGTCCCCAAAACTCTTCCTAAACTCTCATTGTGATGTATTGCACTGGGAAAGCCTGCCAGACCATTTAACAGCTTTATTGTTTGATCCTGGGAGCTCAATTTGTTATTTACTGATCCTTCTCTTGTCACTCCTCATGAGCACAGATCTGCTTATATTATTCTTATCAGGTTCTCAAACACACATTGGTTCAAAAATCAATCCCATTGTAGATCCATCATTTCTGTCCCCCTTTTTGGGCTACATGTCTTAAATAAGTGCTAATCTGCCTGTGGTGGATGAATGCTGACTACAGTGCTACCTGATTTTTCAGCACGAGGAAAGAAAAGCTTTGCCTCATGTTTCTCCAGCCAAAGTACTCTAATAAATAGATGGTATGGATGAATAAATGGATATATCTTTCCAACAGTATGGAGTTCCCTGTGGTATTTTTATTTACGTTCACTGAATTTTCAAATAGTTTTACCATTCCTCGGGGGAGGTGTTCCTTCTGTTTCTTCAAAACATTCATCGAGATTTGTTTAAATTACCCTCATCTTATACTACCCTGAGCTTAATTTCATCCGATTGCTTATGCTTTAAAATGATATTTAAAATCATTTACATCTTCTTGTTTATTTCCTCTATTATGCATATCTAGCCAAGATTCAAACGTTTTAGTTTATTCATTTTTCTTATTGTTCATTTATTTCTTCAAGTTTTTCACACGCTTTTGGGTAACTTTTTTCATGATATTTTTTTTCACACTTCCGTGCATATCCTAGTATGGATGGCAAAGGATATTTATATAAGTACTGGGTATTTTTATTCTGCCACACACCATTGCTAGCTCTTCTACAGCTTTTTTGTCACCCTTTTTAGAATTATATTTTCCAGGTTATTCTTCTTTCATGTAGTATTCAATAGATATATATTATTGATTCCTAATTTGTGTCTCCTGTTTTGTTCTGTTTTCCTATCCATACTTTCCAAAACACAGAAAGACAAAGCCAAAAATCATAAGTGCAAGCATTAAGCCAGGGAAGGAGAACAGTTCAGCAGTGAGGACAGATGAGCGTGAGTCACATATTCTGCTGTGAAGAGGTTTCCCAGTTTCAGATCCTTGGTTGGAATGGAAGATACAGATGAGATTTCAAAGTTTTGCAGTTTAAAGGCTGACAGTTTAATGTCAGACCAGCTTCAGTTGCAAGGTTGGTTGTGCAGTATTTTATGCACTCCACATGAATACTCAATTCTGAGGAGATGAAATACCCATTTTTGTGCTGTCTCACTGAAGATCTTCTGATATGATAAAGAACAAATGAACAAACAAAAACCAACAGCATTGCACAGCAGCTATAAGATCCTACGAGGTCCTAATATGTGGAATGGAGCTGAGAGGCACTTCATGGAAGAGTTACCTCATAATGATTTTCCAAAGAAGGGGGGGAAGGGAACAACCTCTTAGTCCGAAACAGCCTTCCTTTACTTCTTAAGCTCAGCTGTAACATCTCTAACTTTCATACAAACTCAGACTGGGAAAAATGAAATGGAGTACTCTAAGTTCACTTTTACAGTTTTGGAAATTTCTTAAGTTACTTGCAAAAATAGTGTGTAATATTCTGATCATGTGTCATTGTTTTTTTAAAGAAATACATGTAAAATCCTTAAAAATCCTTAGCATGTACAAACACACGCGCGCACACACACAAAACACCCTAAAAACAAAGAAGTATTTTTCCTTCTAGACACAGCCTATACAGATACAAGTCTTCTGACAAAACAAAAGTTTTCCTCAACTGACCTCTGCTGGAGCTGTTTTATTTTTGTCCTAAAAGATACACTGACAAGGACATAGCAAGTTACAAATTTTCTCGGTGATTCTTGTTCATTTCATGTCTCTCACCTGGCCATCCATTATTTATCACAGTGCAATGTGTACCTAGATGACCCTGAACAATAGGTAGAGCTTAAAAAAAACAGAGCAGGATGTCTGCTTAGTGGAGTTTTCAATCTCTGTTGCCTGGGAAAGTTATGGAAAACGGCACAGATATCAACTCTCCCACAGAATTATATGATGACAGACTGACTGAGGGTGGAAAGGACTTCTGGATCCAGCTGGTCCAACTCCTGCTTAACAGAGCAGGGTGCCCAGGGCTGTGTCCAGGTGGAGGAAGAGGAGCAGACTCCACAGTCACTCTGGGCAACCTATGTCAGTGCTTCATCACCCACATAGTAGTGATACCTGATGTTCAGCTAAAATCTCTTGGGTACCAGTTTGTGCCCATTCTATCTTGTTCTGATGCAGGACCCCACTGAAAAGAGCCTGGCTCTGTTCTCATTGTACTCTGCCTCCAGGTATTTACGTACACTGATAATACTTCCCTTGAACCTTCCCTGGACAAGAGAGCCTGAGCCTCTTCTTGTAGGAGAGATGCTCCAGTCTCTTCATCATCTAATTGGCCCTACATCTGACTCTCCAGTATGTCCAGGTATCTCTTGTACTGCAGGGACAAGCACTGGACTTTTCTGCATTGCTGTTTTCAAACTGAGTAGTCCTATTGTGGCTTAACCTGACAGGCAGCAAAGCACCACACAGCCATTTGCACACTACTATTCCCAGTGGGATAAGGGAGAAAAAGTTAGATAAGGACAGTGTAAGAAGAAGAAGAACAACAACAAATCCAACAAACAAACAAACAAACAAAAGGAGGGGGATGTAAGGGAAGGGACAAGAAGAGAAGGGAAGTGAGAAGGATGCACGACACAATTCTTCACTAACAGATTGATGTCTAGCCAGTCCCTGAGAAATGGCAGCTATAAAGAAGAGAAAAAGAAAGAAAAGGGAAAGGGAAAGGGAAAGGGAAAGTGAAAGGGAAAGGGAAAGGGAAAGGGAAAGGGAAAGGGAAAGGGAAAGGGAAAGGGAAAGGGAAAGGGAAAGGGAAAAAGAGGAGAGGAAAAAGTAAACAAAAGAGAGGTGAGGGAAAGGAAGGGAAAGGAAGGGAAAGGAAGGGAAGGGAAGGGAAGGGAAGGGAAGGGAAGGGAAGGGAAGGGAAGGGAAGGGAAGGGAAGGGAAGGGAAGGGAAGGGAAGGGAAGGGAAGGGAAGGGAAGGGAAGGGAAGGGAAGGGAAGGGAAGGGAAGGGAAGGGAAGGGAAGGGAAGGGAAGGGAAGGGAAGGGAAGGGAGGGGAAGAAAAGAGAAGAAAAGAGAAGAAAAGAGAAGAAAAGAGAAGAAAAGAAAAGAAAAGAAAAGAAAAGAAAAGAAAAGAAAAGAAAAGAAAAGAAAAGAAAAGAAAAGAAAAGAAAAGAAAAGAAAAGAAAAGAAAAGAAAAGAAAAGAAAAGAAAAGAAAAGAAAAGAAAAGAAAAGAAAAGAAAAGAAAAGAAAAGAAAAGAAAAGAAAAGAAAAGAAAAAGAAAAGAAAAGAAAAAGACTTTACTGGGAACACTTTTAAGCCCACAGCAAGGTTCTGAGCTCCTCACATGGTTCAAGACAGACTGTATAACTTTTAACAATATGCTAAATTGCATTGTGAATTTGGTCTCACAACACAAAAAAATAAGGTATATCAGTAAGAACCTCATGTCCTCATGTGTTGTTTACTGCTGATCTAAATCAGTTTCGATGAAGTCTGTACATGATTGAAATTGGGTGCCCAGACAGCCTTTTTGCCAGAGGGTTCTCTTAGGTTTCTAAGGGCAGCACTGGGGTGTGTCTTGGTATAAAATGAAGTAATGAAGTCTATTTGATACGCTTCTTTTGAAACACAGTCCTTATGAAAAATGCAAGAGGAAGTGCTCTCCTATTGTTCACTGCCAGTTCATCTAGTTTCCAGCTCAAGAAAGGGAGAGGATTATTTTGGGGTACTTTAATGCGTGGGGGCTTTTAAGTGGATATAGATTTGTTCTGTTTGTTCTATTTGTTGTTGATGTGCCAGAAGTTCTTGAAGCCTGATAATGCTCTCTCCATGTTTTATTCAGGTTGTCATTGGTAATGAAATACAATTTAATTTTACTTTCCTATTATACTTTTCTCATATTACTACAGAAAAAAATTGTGCAGAATGTTTTTTTATCACTGCTCACAAACAAGGGTGCTTTAAAAGCAAATGTATGCAAAGAATTAATGTTTTTGCAGAAAGGCTTTAATTTATTATTTAGCTCTATTTCTCCAGTGATAGCAAGAATATGGTTTTTATGAACATCATAGTGTACTTAATTCTCGAAGACAATTTACACATTAAAAATAAATTGTAAAATCCCAGTAGGATTCAGCATGTTGACACATTTTAGATTAATGATGGTAATGCTGATGACTACTAACTTTTAAATACATAAGTTAGATTGCAGAAAAGTGATTATCAAGAGTTATGTTAAAGAAAAGCAGAAAAAGACATTCCTTTAGACAGTTAGCCTCATCTCTTAAGAATGGGATCTCAATACTTCTTCATGTATTCTGTTGCTAAGAGTCTTTACAAATAAAAGTCTTCTTAAAATTCAAGCCATATTTTGGAGAAAGACTGCAAGTATATTTTCTCAAAAACCTATCAGGTCTGGATATCTGTTGCTGCCCCTATTCCTGTGGCAACTGGGTCTCTTGTTGCCTAGTCTGCTAAAGTTTGTACTCTTAACCCTTTATGTCAACTCAGTATCCAAACAGGATGCAGCAGTGTGTACCTGGCACAGCAGAAAATGCTGCTCTGGTTTGCATTGGTCAGAACTACTGCAGTTACCAGCCAGACTTCCCCTAAACTGGTGGAGGAGCCTTGTCCAACTCATAGAATCATAAAATTATTTGAGTTGGAAGGGACCCTTAAACTCCATCTAGTCCAACTCCCCTGCAGTGAACAGGGGCACCACAGCTAGATCCAGTTGCTCAGAGCCTGATTCAGCCTGACCTTGAAGACTGTGACATTTTTCTGCCCCCCACCCTGGAGTGTCAACACACAAACTCATTTTGTGCTCTGGTTGCCCAATCTCCTGTATCCTTGAAACACATTTCCCAACCAAAATCTTCACCTTTACAACCTCCCCAGTCACTCATATTCATTTCCTCTTAATCTTTTTCATTGTGCTCATAACTCCTCTTCCTGTTTCAAGACTCACATTTTCTTGAAATAGATTTTAAGGAGAAAAAACCCTTTGGCTATTAGGTACCTTTTCTGTCCTTTTGCAGATTTTTACTTAAATCCTACTTCTTTTGCATTCCTTCATTAGGTTGCTGTCAAACCTCTGTGCATTTTTGCCTCAGGATAATAGACTACATATGCATAATACATAGTTTGGATGTCAATAGATTTTATTACAGTTTGGGATGGTAGTTCTGCTTAATTTCATGCTATCCACTAGACAGTAGTTTACTAGACAGAAAATTGTTGCTTCTGAAAGGAAGGTTATACTTAAGGCTAAATTTTTCCCTGACTTACATTCAAGTAACTTTCTATCAGAGTCAGTAGTTGACCTATAATGCATCTGAAAGTGAAACAGAATTTCTTGTCTCCTTAATAGACCTTCCATACAATCCTGTATATTACCGATGTACCTCCCTGATACGAAGAAAATGAAAAATCCTCAATTCATGGTGAATTTCTATGGTTAGTATTATCTGATAAAATACTACTGAATGAACAGGACATTGAGGGAAGGCTGTTGAGGCAAACAAAGCATCCAGGAAAGCACTGCTACATGTCTAGCAGAAGGTCAAAAGCAAGAATAAATGTAGGTCAGCAGAAAAGCCAAAAGCAACAGTGAAATACTGAGAAAATTCCAGAAGAAATAAAGAAAAAGTGACCCACAAAAGGGCTCAGTCCTCAGCACATCTCCTAAAACAGTTTGTCAAAGAAAATTGCAGAAATCAGCTCAGCTCTATCAGCCTTTTTCCCCCCTTTCCTCAGCATTGTATGAGAAATAAAGTAGCAGTTTTGCAAACCCATCTCTTGATATCTACAGGGCCACAGATTTCTGATTAAAAATAAAACACTTTGGAATATCACCAATAATTCCTTACTGTCTGCCTGAGAATAAAACCCAGCATGACACTAATCTGATCTCACTGTGTGAGTGGAAATGCCATCCACACCTCTCATGGAAGGATGGCATGATTTTCACCTGGTTTCCCCATTTTGACTTCAGAGTTCATCCACAACAGGTCCTCCCACATGCTGTAAGGAGGAGAGCACAGGTTGTTTGAGGTCTGCTCAAGCCCAGGATCCACCACCATCTGTTTGTTTATTCAACTGCCTCTTCCTTTTCCCATATTTGTATTCAGGTGTCTGAATAAAGGACTATTGTACTTCTGTGCATTCAGTGACTGCAATGAACAGTGATGTGTGTGGAACGGTGTGTAAAAACAATGAGCCGCTCAGAAGATTCTGGGATAAAAATCTGCCTGTACTCCTTTTGTATCTCTCTTTCCTAAATTGCTTACCGTGATTTTTGTTTTATAGAAGCAAAAAAATGTGTCAGACATAGGATCACTGGGACATTTTCAGGGTTGATTCATCCACAGATTTAGAGATCCCACCTACAGGGATGCATCTTTTCTGAACAGAACAGACTTTCTGGCAGCAGATAATTGGAAGTAATTAATCACACCAAAGGCAAACAAATCCAGACATAAATCATTAAACTAACAAGAACATGATCTGCTTCTCTACACCTTCCATCTCTTTATCTGCCTTCATGCTTCTCTGGAGGAAGATCCTCATCTTTCAGGGAAAATACATCTTTCAGGGTTCTCACTGCATTTTAGACTTTATAAAGGCAGAAAGAGTGCTTATTTTTTTTCTATTTTTTTTTTTCTTGTCTGACCATGATCCAAATATGTTTCTCTATAGATCTTCCAAACTGAGAATACCAAGCACACATAAAGAGAGCACACGTGATTCAACCGTCATTAAGTATCATTTGCAATCGTGTAGTTTGTCATCAGTGTTCTGTCCATTCAGCAAGTTTTCATGCTTGAAATACCCATGATGACCCCTGAGATGTGTCAGCTAGTTTGTGTAACAAACTAGTTCTGATAACATGCTTTTTATTACTACTGTCTTCAGTGGCTCAGCTATCATTCACATTCATTGTACGATAGAAAAGCCTTGCATCTCTGACCTTATTCCCCGTGACCTAGCTACAATACTTTAGATTTAATGGTCTTATTGTTGAGATGCCCTTGGAGAGATCCTTATGATTTTCCTATGGAAGTCTCCTTGAAATATGGTGTCTTATCAGAACATTTGCACTTCAGAATATTCTAGAAGGGACTAAGTCACTAACCATTTCACCAAGTATGTCTTGTATCTGTAACATAAACTCAAATGTGTCCTTCAGAAAGGGCAATTATTTTAGGAAATGAGAACAAGTTAGAGAAGGGTATGCAACAGACTCTGATCTGTATTTAATCAGTCCACTCCCTTTCAATAGGTATCTAAGGAAAACCCCCTAACCTTGCTGATGTAGAAAGCATACTCTAGTTAACTCATTATCAGTTGATGGGAATCCTTGAAATGGAGAAGGGAAGTTACACATCTGATTATATTCTTATCATATGTGAAGTGAAATGGAAAGAAATTTGACAAAGATAGTATCTCAAGACATAACTATGTGAAGGAAACTGCTAGCCAAAAGAGGAGTCCAGAAATTTTGTTAGTGTAGAGCTGAAAATGAATAGGCAAAAGCATGTTCTGCACACTGAAAGTTAACCAAGTATACTCATCTTCTCACTTCCTAGTAAATGCAAAAATAAGATAAATGAAAGCTAACACACTTTGCTTCCCCTGAATTTTAATTCACGTGTGACCCTGTGTATCTTGACTTAGAACCTAACCCTGTTTTTCTGTTATCAGTTATCAACAGCAAACTAAAGTGGTTCAAAATCTGAGACTGTTCGGTTGTTTTTGTGTGTGTGTGTTTTGGTTTGTTTTTTGTTTTTGTTTTTGCTTTTTCTTTCTTGCATTGATTTAAAACAAAACAAAACAACAAAGCAGTCAATGTCAGAGGTCATTAAGATTCACAACTATCTAGAGGTTTTAAGAAAATTAAATGTTGTCAATGAGATTTAGCTCAAGGAGAAAGAAATCACCTTTACAAAAATATGTGTTATTCCAAAGTTTTCAAAAGTTGACAGGAATGTTTGTCTCCTATCCCCCCTGTCCCGTCCCCTCCCACTCCTCCCCCCCAAAAAATCTTTTAACATTACTAACACTTTCATTCTAGTAATTTAAATTTTTATGGTTCACGTCAGTTATCTCTTGGACCAACCTTGGCTGCACTGTATTTTGCATAAGTATATTTTGTATTTTGTTAAGTGTAAATCCAGTGCAACTGTCATATACATTGGAGAATATTTGAGTAATTCCAGACCATGATTCTATCAAGCCATAACATGTTCCAGTAACAATTATTTCAACTCAGCAGTGCCTCTTCACATAACAGCTTAATTTGTATCTAGTAACAAATGGAGCCTCAAGTTGGAATGATCTTACAGTCCGTGTAAGTATAAGAAGGCTGCCAAGCCTGCCAGCATAAATTCCCCAGACTGCTATTGCTTTGTGCTGAGAAAAACAGGTGAAGCCTCTGCTTTCTGAAAAAGTAAGCATAAGATCTATTTAGTATGTACTATCTGGGAAGCTATTTCTGAAGAGAGAGGTCTGAGATCAGATTATAAATTATCTATGACTGCTCAGTGTTGCATGTGTCATACATCTAAAAGCCAGGAGGAAGAGTACTTAATTGCCTGTAAGACTGCAGGTTTAGGAAACAACCAGTTCACTGTAGGCATGCTCAGAGGCCTATTACCTTAGTCACTAGTGACTTGATATTCAACAGAACATCGGTTCTTCAACAACTGTAACACTTGAAAATTTAATGTGTTAATCCTCACCAGCCTTTTACATTGTAGCGGAAGATTATATCCATTACTCAAGGAAGGAGCCTGAGGCAATGAGTCTGAAGGCTCTGACAGAAAACTAAAATGAAGTAGTCTAAGACAACATCACTCAGATTTCTACTCCACACTTGCTTTACTGATTTCCTTCTCACACTTACACCAGTAGATTGGAGGCCCGAATAGCCCAAACATTAAACTTTGGGCTTCAGCTGCTGTTTAAGCACAAAGGGGACTGTTTCAGGGTCAAACTGAGAAAATCTTAAAGTACTTCAAATCCCCAGTCAAGGAAAAAAATCCATTATCAAACATAAATATGTTTGCCTCACACCTCTTAGGGTAATTATCCCTGACAACATGGTAGATACATGTGAACCTCAATCTTAGACGATTTTCTTCTTGGCAATTTTCATGCTCACCCTTGTTTACACTGTTTATGTATGAATTGCACTTAACTTAAATAACAAGATAGAGTAGAGGAAATTTGGCATTGCAAATGCATCACTGACAAGTAATAAAATGTATAAAAAGGAAAACTGTATTTATGGACATTCTATTGGCTTCAGTGTGAATCTAATATGTGAAGTATGTGCTGCTTACCTCCTGCATAGTCTAACCCTCCTTACGCTAAGATGGTAGCACAGAAAAACCTAAAACCCACAGTCAACAACCAAATAATTACAGGAGGTACTGTGATAAACAGCCAATGCATTTGTCAAACAAGGCATCTGTAATTGCTTTAGGCAATTACAGAAGCGGTAGTAGGAACACAACAGGCAAGGGAAAATTATCACAATAAAAACTAGAAGATAAAGGAACACTTATAATGGAGCATTTGGACAGTTTTGGTAAGGATGGATTGAAGGAAAAACAGTTCAAGGCTGCCCCTTTTGGCTGATGTTGGCAATGAGAATGAACACTTGCTTTTCTGAGGATGGTTCATGTCAGCAAGGAACCTCAAATCAGTTGAGATGTCGAGTTAAATTGTTCAGCTGACAGTCTCATAACTAAGACTAGCTGGAAAGCACAAATGGAACTTTGTGAAAACTGTCACTTTTTGACATTTTTGTGTTTTCCACATTCCTCCCAGAAATTTAGAGAGACATAGGTGAGTTTCGGTGACTCACCTATCTCCAAGATAGGTTTTTTTTATCTCCAACAAGATTTTTTTGTTTTGTATCATGGAAGTGTCTTCAAGGCAAGAGATCTGCTAGATGGTGCCCATCTACTTGATGGGCTTTGAATTATGATTGACTGGGGAGGAGAATACCATTAGGAATGCTGAGGCTAAGCCAGGAAATGAAATGGTACCATCTGAGAGTGAAAGGGCAAGTGGGATTATCTATGTCACTGTAGGGAGTGTTGCAAGTTCAGGAGCTAGTATGAAATTTTTGTGTACCAACACACTCAGGATGAGGAACAAATGGGATGAACTGGGAATTTTGATGGTTGATGTCATGCACCTGCCAGCGCTCAACAGGCATTTGGACAATAACCTAATCTATATGCTTTAACACAGTTAACCCTGAAGCAATCAGGAAGTTGGACTTGACAATCTTTACAGGTTCCTTCTAAGTCAACTATTCCATTCCATTCCATTCCATTCCATTCCATTCCATTCCATCCCATTCCATTCCTTTCCTTTCCATTCCATTCCAATCCTTCTCAGAAAGAAGTCTCTTAAGCCCTTACTGATACACAATGGGAATTACTCTAGTTCACTGAGTTGTTGGCAGGACCTGGAGAATGCCAACAGACATTAATGACCATGACACATCATTTTAAGAGAATATAGGAAGAAATAATGGTTCAAACACCTTCTCTGTACAATTTAGGATAAATTTCTGAGATGACAATCAGTCTCCAAGCTCCATATTCTGTCAGCAATCAGTCTCCTGTCTAGAATTGAGTCACACTGTATAAATAAGAAATGTTAAATGAAGATCATGAGGTGGTTAATAATGTTTTCTGGAGAATCTTCCTCCAGATAGATGGCCCTGGTTTCTGTTTTCTGAGCCCTAGGATATTTCTTTCCCTGTCTCTCTTTGTTGGACCGGCTCACTTTCTGGCTTTGATCAGGCATTGCATTACCTTTTCCAGTTTCCTAATTGTTATTGAATATTACAGCTCTGGAAATGAAGGTTCAATTTGCACAGAGAGCCCAATGGGTGAATCAGACAATGACAAACACAAAGAATATTTACTGAGTTAAATCTTCCTTTATTACATAAAACAACATCCCTACTATTACTTCTAGTCTTATCAGGAGTGTTTGTTACATACAAACAATGTTCCACATAGCATGATACAGCATGCACAAGCCTTGTCAGAACGTTTGTACACCTGCTGCCCTGTGATGGCAGAACGTTCCACCACTACCCAGTAATCAGTCTCTCCATGTGGCAACACCAAGGAAATCATGATCCTTCTGACTTGGGTGAGAATCCTTGTTGATGGCAGTGGGCAGTTGCCACCAACACAGGGTACACTGACCAGTAATGACTGCCTATGTGCTCCTTTGCCTCTGGCAATAAACAAAAGCAGGCTGTTCTCTTCTCTCCAAGTGGCAGACAAGTAACCTGAGAACTTTTATTGGGATGAAAAACTTTCCTGGTGCTGATCTACCACATCCTATGCTTGTATTGGTGATGTCCTGTCTAGGTGCCATGTGGATCAACAGCCAGGTACACATTCACTCAGCATGTTATCATCCATCCTTATCTATCTCTGGCAAACCATTTGGTTTTTTATGATAGTTCTGATCTAGCACCATACAGTTTCCATTTACTGTACCAGTAACTCTGAATCCATAGTTTACATCTGTTGTGTTTTAGCCCCATCCGGCAGTCAGAACCACACAGCCATTTGGTCACTCTCCCCAGGCAGAAAAGGAAAGAGAATTGGAAAGTTTAAAGTCATAAAAGTGTGGGTTAAAATAAGGACAGATTACTAGATAAAACAAAACCCACACACATAAGTAAAGCAAAACAAGGAATTAATTTGCTGCTTTCCATCAGCAGGCAAGGAAAAGCAGAGTTCATCATATGTAATGGTTTATCAGGAAGACAAACATCACTAATAACATCCCCCACCCCTTCTTTCCCTGCAGGTTTATTAATGAACATGACACCATAAGTTATGGGATATCCTTTTGGACAGTCTAGGTCAGTTGTCCTGGCTCTGTCCTTTCCCATAATCCTGGCTCCATGCAAGCACAGTTCAGCAGCAACTAAAACACTGACTTGTTTTTTTATCACAAGCACACCAGCTTGTTAGAGCACTAGTATCACACCATACCAGCTACTATGATGAAAATTAACTCTACATAGCCAAAAACAGTGCAACATCCATCTTTTACAGATTTCTGGTGTCATGGAAATGCTCTATGTAATCCTCCCCACCAACATACAAAGATAATTCTTATAAAAAATAAAAATAAAATAATTCCTTTGTTTAAAAATTCCTAGTGAGTATTTTTGGAGGGTGATTCTATCACCATCAGAATTTGCGGTTCTTTATAATCTCTTGTATAATTTTTAGTAAAATTCTTGGAATCAAGTCAATTGCAGCTAGACTGAGGTGTGAGACAAATACCGCACTACCTAGGCCTCATACAGACTTCTCCATCTTACTCAGTCGTGATCAGTATAATTTGCTACTCTATGGACAAAGCCAAAACATACTCTAGGCAATGTAGCTTTCCCAGTGCTATTACCAAATTTCACGGCTTGTGAGATTAGTCTTTGACATCAGGTTATCTAGATCTTCTCCTTCTTCCTACTGAATGCAGTTGGACTAAATTAAAGTGTCTGCTTTCAGAATAAAATAAATGCCAGATGGGCAGTGAACTAAAAGAATCACAAATGGGCCTGAGTCTCGGGTTATCGTAATGTAGCCCAGCGGCACAGTTTGATGGACTTCACTGAAAACAGCCAAAACTTTGCAAGCCCAAATTTGACACAACCTTAGAAATCTCATCAAGGGCAGAGATGGAATCAATTATCTACTCTAGTAACTCAGAATGAGTAATGAATGACTTCACCATTCATCTTGCTCTGCGTAGTTCTCCTCCTCTGCCCTCTCTTCATTCTCATTTCTTAAATCCCAACAAGCTCCTCATACAGTTTCTGTTACATCACTTTCAGCTAGGCTCTCTTGGTAACTTTCCCTTGTGTCTTGCCTTGCCAATCTTTGAATATGAAAATTTTATAAACTTATGAAACAATAACTTGGATTCAGCGTGGAGATATTTTTACTCCTACAGAAAAGAGCTGCCTGGGTATGTCACAGATGAATTTTTGATGTTACAACACTGTTAAGTACAGCTGTTTTCCAGAAAAGACTAATCAACTCTGTCCTTAAAAATGCCATGATATTTAGTTACTTCCTAAGAAGATATAGCTGGTTTTATAGGAATTATACACACACACACATATACACACATATATATTTACATTAATATTCATGAGATATAGATATGCTCATCAGAATTAGTACTGTGCAACTACATATACAGTCAGTATCACTGATTCCAAACTAAAGCAGATACTTTAAGTAAGCTTCAAAAGTGAGCAGTCAGCTCCCATGTCCTAACCACACTGCAGATGACTGAACTTTAGAGGGATGAACTGCAGTTTTTCTTTCTGCTTATCTAATTTTGTTCCTTCATAAAGAATAATGTTGTCTTTGAAATGAAGACAGATGAGTAAAAAAGTGAAGCTCCATGCATCAGAGAGAAAGAGTTGCAAGTTAATTTTATAGGAAATATCAAAAAATAACAATCAAATCATCCAAATGATATATCCACAGCTTACTTTCCAACATCTTCCAATGAGTTAGATTATGTATTTCCACTCTAACAGGACTTAGAAACTGCTTCATATCAGATCTACTTTTCATCAATGAAATCAAGTGAAATCATGATACATAAGCACACAGACTGCTTAGTGCTTGCGCAAAATGTAAAATGCCAGTAGGATCAAGTGCAGTAAGCACTGTGGGATTTTAGGCGTGTTTCCTTTTCCTTTGTCCTGTGGGGCTGGATTGCAATTTTTGCTGGGTCTAATAGGACCTTAATGATAAAAATACATTTGGCAACTTTCTTTGGTTCAAACCATTTTCTTTGTTAGGCAGCTGAGTTTTCTCTTTTCCTTCCTTTCTTGCTTCCTTCTTTTTCCTTCCCTTCCCTCTTTTACTTTCCTTCCTTTCTTTTCCTCCCTCCCTTCCTCTCTTCCTCCTTTCCACCCTTCTTCATAGAATCAAGGAATCACCAAGGTTGGAAAAGACCTAAAAGATCATCCAGTCCAACCGTTCACCTATTACCAATAGCTCCCACTAAACCATGTCCCTCAACACAACATCCAGTTGTTCCTCTGTCCTTCTTTCCTCCCTCCCTTCCTCCCTTTCTCCCTTCCTTCTTTCAACTTTTTTTTTTTAATTAATTTAAATTCCACTGTTACAAGAAAAGAAAATTGAACTATTTTTTCCTTTCTACCTGATGCAGATCTGACAGATATACTGCTTCCCACTTCCTCCCACCTACTATCTTTTATTCAAAAATTTTACCAGTTTTTATTCCTAAGCAGGCCCAGCTCTGTGGGTTTCTATTTAATCAGAGTGCAATTAGACCCATAAAATCCAGTATACATTTTGTCTTACTGCAGAATCATCATCCTTCATCAACTATATGTCCCACTGCACAGTTTTCATACCACTGTTCTGTTCTCCCCTCTCCCCTTTTTTTGTCTCACTTAATGTGTTAATTTGGATGTACTGTGTGGTAATGGCAAGACAGCCCAGCTTCTGTGTGTCTCATAACCACAGCGGATTGATTAATATTTCCTCAGCCTGCTCCTACCTAGAATTTCTGGACATGTAAATGAAATCATTCTTTAATTATGTGCAATATTTAATTCTCGGAGGCATTAAACATCCATTCTCTCTATTTGTAATTATCGAAAATGCGAAACAGTATGAAGACATCAGGGACTCAAGCTTACCATAACAGGCATAAGCACAGGATATGTTATTGCATGGTACAAACATATATAGCTGGTAGGGCATCTGAAGTTGGAGCATTTGGATGAATGAATGATGAAGCACTGAGATCGCTTTCACTCTGCGGGTGTTGCTTTGTATTCTGCTTCCTGTACAGTAAAGCAATAATGTTGGTTTTTATTTTTCTTGTACTTTATGATCTTTCTGTAACAGTCATGTGTTAAAAGCACTGTTTCCTTAGCTGTTCATGTTTGCATTATGTTTCAAACACTGCACATGTCACATAGTTAATGTTTATAAGGAGGCTTCAAAGAAGTCAAAAGTAAATGAGAAGTCTCAGGGCTGAACCTCATGGTTTATTGATCAAGGTCAGAGAACTGGCCTCAGAGGTGTTGTTACAGCTTGGCAACTCCTTCACCAGAGACTGTGAAGAACAGTCAGGCTGGCAGTCTGTACCACAAGTGCAATGTCTCCTTTGCAATGTCTCCTCCACATCATTCAGGATGATTTGGAGACTCATACTGAAAGATCAAGCATGTTCTGGAATACCATGGCTCCCATCTCCATCCATTCCTGCATTTTGCTTTTGGCAGCAGTGCTGTCACACTTTAAGGCCATATAGTATTCAGAAAAATACTGTCAGCATCTTGTTTCTTTGAGACAGTATCTTCCAACTTCTGCTGAGTCCCAATCAGTTTGTTCAGTCTCTTCTCTAGGAAAGGAAAACACTATTTGACATGCTACCTTTGAAATGGGGATGAGTTATCCAAACACCTTCTAAAAACAAATGACCTCTCTCTATAGTAAGTAGAAAAGCCAAAGTCCCTCCCTGATCTGAATAGGATGAAGGGTGTTGATGGTGGCAGGAAGGGATTCTACAGATGTATCACCAGCAATAATGCAACAGGAGATCTGTTGAAAAAGGACATAGAAAAGGACGAAGTACTCATTGCTTTCTTTACTGGTAAGACTGCCCTTCAAAACACCCACATCCCTGGAAGTCTGTAGAAATTAAGGCTTGCCCTCAGTAGAAGGAAGTCAGGGAATATTAAGAGGCCTACAAAACTTCTCAGGACTTGATGGAATGCACTCATGAATGCTGAGGGATCTACCTGACATCAGTGCAAGTCCACTGTCAATCTTCTTTCATGGCGGGGAGAAGTTTCTTCTTACTGGAAGAAAGCAAATGTCATCACTTCTGTCTCCAAGAAAGAGAGTTAGAATTCAGGAAGTCTTACCTCAATCATTGGGAAAGTAATGGAGAAAAACCTCCCAGTAAGTGCATCGATACTCATGAAGGACAAGGTGATCATGTGAAGCTAGCATGGATTTTTGAACAGGAAATCATATTTAACCAGTCTGATATCATTCCATAATATGCTGACTGGCTTATCAGGGGAGAGCAATGGATGCTGTTTATCTCAACTTTAGCAAAGATTTTCACATCATCATAGATAAACTGATGAAGTAAGGGCTAGATAAATAGTGAGGTGGACTGAAAATGTGCTGAAATTCAGGGTTCAAGGACGTTGATCAGTGGCATGAAGTTGAGCTAGAGGCCAATCAGTGAGGTATCTTTGGCATGTATATTGCAGTAAGTATTGTTCAACAGCTTCTACCACAGAATGACAGAATTAAAGAATTGTTAGTTTGGAAGGTACCATAAACATTACCTAGTTCTAAGCCCCCAGCCATGGCCTGGTTGCCCCCCACCAGATCAGGCTGCCCAGAGCCCCATACAACCTGGTCTTGTATAACTCCAGGGACGTGGCATTCACAGCTTCTCTGGACAAGTTCTGGTGCTTCTCCACCCTCATAGCTAAGAATTTCTTCCTTATATTTAATCTAAATATACACTCATTTTGTTTAAGCCATTTCTCCTTGTTCTGTCACTAGACTTCCCAATAAGGTGTCCTTCTTCAACTTTCCTGTAGGCCCTCTTTAGGTACTGGAAAAGATTATGTGTCAGAATGCACCCTTAGCAAGTTTGAAGATGATACAAAATTAAGAAGAGCAGTTGATACACCTGAGGGTTAGGGTGCCATCCTGAGGGACAGGCTGGAGCAATGACCTGGCAGAAACCTCACGAAATTCAGATGCAGCCTTGTGCATCAGTACATACTGAGGGCTGACAGGCTAGAAAACAAATGTTCAAGGCAATGCATCCCCCTGAAAGCCAAGTTGCACATAATTCAGCAATGTGCCCATGCAGAAAAAGCCACCAGCCTTCCAGGCAGCATTAGGCGTACTGTCACTAGCAGGTCAAGGGAGGTGATCCTTCCCCTGTGCTTTGCTCTGTACTTTCCAGTACGGGAGGTACATGGAAATACTGGAGTAAGTGCACTTAATGGCCATGAGGATGGATAAAGGCTGGAGAATCTGAATAAAAACAGTGCATGAGAGAGCTGTGACTGTTTGTCCTGGAGAAGAGAAGGCTTGGGGGATCTCATATCTGCATAAATGTCTAACAGGAAGGAGAACAGATCAAATCTGACTCTTCACAGTGATGTCTAGTGGAGGGAATAGGCACAATCTGAGATGAGAAACATGAAATTCCATTGAAATACAAGAAAAAAATTAAAAAAAAAAAAAGAAAAAGAGCTTTTCAATGTGAGTGTGTTTAAACGCTGGATCAGGCTGTGCAGAGAGTTGTGGAATCTGCACCTTTGGAGATATATGAAACACAGATGGACACAGCCTTAAGCAACACACTTTGGTTGGCCTTGTTCTGAGAAAGGCAGATCTGCATTAGGTGCTATCCAGAGTTCCCATGCAGCCTCAGTGACTCTCTGAAAATTATCCCTCATACCTCTTACTAAGAGCAGAGTGTTTCTTCTGGTACGTGAAGAAGTTACAAGTTTTTTTTTAAAAACCTCACAAAGCCCTCACCTCTATAATAAAAGAGAATAAAAGTCTGACTACCTTCAAACAGCTTTAAGTAGTAACTTATTCTACTGACAGCAGCAAGTATTTAGACACCTGCTGGTTTCTGGACAAAGGGTCTGCTACCTCAGGCAAAAAGAAAAATAAATATACTGACTCTTAGTCAGAAGACCTTTTAGACTGTTGTTTTCTAGCCTGCAAGGCACTTAAGCTTTGTTGATTTCTTTTTTTCTAGGACTTTGTAGCTTTGTTGATTTTTTCTTTTTTATGGGCAGGATAAGGCTCAGTAAGAGGCTTTCAATGGAATGGATGTGGCTTTCAGTAGCTGCGTCTTAAAGTGACACATAGATGACTATTTTAAAAAGTGTGTGGTGTGCAGAGTTAGCAAAGGAGACATTGCATGAGTAATTCTCAAATTCCTGTTCTTTTCTGAGGTTCCTTCCTTATGACCTACGTAGGTCATTCCAAAAGTAATGCCTGTGCAAAAGTAATACTTCTGTGCAGAAAGTATTCAGTATATTTCTATAATAACAGCTGCATGCTTCTACTGTGTATAAAGGATCTCACAGGATCCTGTATGTATCTTCTCTACAGGGTAGACGCCATAAGTGCTGTCCTCAATTTTGCTGTCTAAAATAAGTAAGGGAATTTAAGTGCAACAGGGTATGCAAGGCAACAAAGCACATTTGCAACAGAGTAAGCCCTTTGACTTTCCCATTTATGGTGTGTGGATATATGTCCTTCTGAAAGTTGAATAATAACTAGAAAAGGTCTGTGAGACTTATTATATTTCACCTGACCATTTGCTCATCCTACTCTGTGTATTGTCTCCTAAACTGATGCATGAAATGAACTGAGACAGAAACAAGGTCATTTAAAATGAAAAAGGTTCCTGTCCACAGAAAAATAATGCTGCATCAGTTCTAAAAAACAGAATCTGGAGCATGAGAGCATGCGTAGACATGAAAGAGACTACAATTAGCTGGAGGAAGTAAAAGCA
This sequence comes from Coturnix japonica, assembly GCF_054131305.1. Classification (NCBI taxonomy): domain Eukaryota; kingdom Metazoa; phylum Chordata; class Aves; order Galliformes; family Phasianidae; genus Coturnix; species Coturnix japonica. Next base: position 6,108,530 of record NC_140664.1, on the reverse strand, counting down.
GTGATAAAAAGGAAAAAAAACAAAAAACAAACAAAAAACAAACAAAAAAAAACAACAAAAAAAAACCCCAAAAAACTATGTATTTTTTATGCTTTCAACTGATTAATATGACAACCTGGAAATACCAATATGATGTTTGTGCCATTAGTAGAACTCATAATTCCAGTACTGTGAACACATAGTGCCAGGGAAGATAATTTTGAGCCAAACTTTCCGTAACACCTGGTGTTAGGAAAATATGCTTTCTATTTTTCCTTCCATTTGAAAAGGCTTTCCAGAGTTGATTTTTTTTTTTTTTTTCACATGAGAGCTCTGCGATCTTATTTTCTATATGAAAAAAACACTCATTATATATACTCAAAACTGTCACTAATCATGAACTCCCCTTAAACGAGCAAGACAACCTCAAGGTGACTTTCATTTAATGGGCTCTACCAGACACTTCACTCATAAGCTTGTATGACCTTGAAACCTGAGGCATAATTACTTATGCACAATTAGTTTTGTTGAGTTTAACTCATTTCATTGGGCAAGGACATCTGACATTCAGATAAAGCAGGTCCTGATCCAAACACTATCCTGGATTCTTCAGAAATGTGAATGTTCAAAACAACACCTCTTCACTTACTCATGTGACTGCACCATTCTGAGCTGAGCCAGAATCCAAAAATAGAGCTGCTAAGATACTAATATTATTAGTATCCTACATTCATATAGTCTTTTTCAGCAGCAGATCTTCAAATACTACCTGAAGGAATTCAGGCCTACCAGCACCTCTTCTAATGCACGAGTGGATGTCTGTGGGCACAAAATGATACGCTCAGGATCACCCTGCTACAGAACACGGTTCAAGCTGCTGTTCCATAGCCAGAGCTCAGTATTGTATCATAAAACTATAATGTAATTATTGTTGGCCATCTGCCAGCTGCCCACCCAGCCATAATTTCACTCTTGCTCCGTCTCCACATTAAGTCTGCTGTTGTTGCCATTTCTAGGTCCAGCAAGTAACCACAAGATCAGACCAAAGATGCAAAACCGCAGAGCAGATAGATGTCCAAGTGCACCAGCCAACACAAAGGCAGCCACGTTAACATTATCAGCTGTCACAGATAGAAACTACTCTCATAAGAGAAAAGCAGCAATATATTTACCGACAGAATACTGTGATCTGACAAAGCTTAACTGTAATTGAGACAGCAACTTAACAAGGTTTTAGATGGTGAAGTGCACTTGATTATTGACTACAGAGAGGGTAGGACGGAATATGCTCGTCCAAGAGAACTTGTTGAGTCCTGAGGTTCATGGTGAACCCTCTTGCTTTCTAAATGCCTCCTCAGCGGAAGCTGAGTATGGCTTAATCCGCTATGCCCAGATTTGATCACCGATTTATATCTAAGGGATTATATGGCCACAATCAATCAAAGATATAATATTAGCAAAATTAAGAAACTTAAAACAAAATATAAGCCACCTACTAGTCTGTATCAGCAAGGAGTCTCCTGACATAAAGATGTAAGGGATTTTTGTGCAAGCATAACATTGAGAAGCATCCCTAGTCCAGGGGAGATCCTGATGTACAGCCTGCTGCCATGCAGGAGAGCTGAAGGGGCTCTTGGGCTGCTCAAGATCATTGACTCATGATCATAGTTTTCAGTGCATGCTCAACTGGCCTTCAGCTGTTGAACCAGATGTCTTTTATCTGTTATTTGAGCACCTGATTTGAGATAAATTAGAAGTTTCTATCTGTTTTAGCAAGGCCTTGTGTGTAGTGGACAGACTGCAGGAGCAAGTTGAAGGAGGTGTGGGAGCACATCAGCACATGCAGAGATATGTAAGCTACTAATGGCTTGATCCTGTTCCTCATTTCCAGATGATGAGGACTGAGATTTTCTTATGGTCATGCATACTTTAAGTAACTAAGCACAAATTCAGGCCCACTGATCTAATAATCAGCTTTAACTTCATGTCTTTCCACATACTGTCTGGCTAGTCCAGCTTGAAGTTCAGGAGCATATCAAACAGCACAGAGAGCAATGTCACATGAGAAATGGGAATAGGATTTAATAAGAAGACAGCACAGAAGGCAGCTCTCCATTTTCCCATGTTTGTTCCAGCTTGATCCATATGGATCCTTCCTTTTTCAATATCTGGCTTTTACCTAACTGTCCTATAATAATTTCCACACACTCCCCAAATTCCCTCAAGCATCCTATAAGCAGCTTAATGCAACCCCTCAAGTCCTCTCAAATATCCTTTAATCAGTTGTCTCTTTCCTGTGGGTGTTTCCTATCTTATCAGTTACTAAGTTCTGGCTGAACCACGTCAAGGCTTTGAATCATTTTGTCAGTAGCCCCTCAGACAGTGACCTGAGATTTCCAGACTTTGCTGTTGTCTGTTATCTCATGTTGTCCTTTGGGCTTGTATATCTAGATGTTTAATTTATTGTTTTCCCTGTCTCATATCTTTGCCCATTATCTTTGTCTCTTATGCTGATAGCTGTTAACCAGATGTCCTTAGATTCCATATATCCTTGCATCAGTCAGTGTTTGGATTAAAGTGTCTGAATTAAAAGGAAACAGACAGCAAGCATAGAGTAGACCTGAAAGCATGCTAAAGGCTTTGGCTCCAGGGGCTCAGCTCAACAGCTGAATTCTTAATTCCAGTTTCCAAGAGGTGCCAAGCCTCTTCCCTCTCCATATTTATCAGCTACTCATACACATTAGAGGAAAGATCAAGGCTATGTGGAAACGAATATATTGTATATTCAGAGTGCAAACAGATGTATAAAGGTTAGTGAGAGCTAGTCTCAATCTCATGACACTTTCTATGAAATTACACAAGAAATGCGAGATAAAGTATGATCTGGTTTTTAGTTTTATATTTGGCCTAGACTCTGAGCCTCAAAGACCAAACAGTTAATCCGAAATCATGCAGGAATTTTATGACAGATGGAGAACTGGACTTTTCACTCTCAAGTCTCAACTTAGTGATTCATCAGCATGAAAAATCTCCAAATTCAAATTTGCAACACTCCTCAAGTGTTAGTGTACCAAGTTCAAAGATGAAAACATCACTCTCCCATGGGATACTCCACAGACTCCCCTAAGGGCTGCCAAGTTCTTCTTTTTTTAGAGTCCAGTAGGGTCTTCAAAGTTTCCAGTCACAGAAAAACACTTCATCTTGTTCCCAGCCAGCCTAGGGGCTACTTTTGTGTCAGTATATGCTTCACTGAGGTCTTACCCAGCTCTAATTAAAGAAGACAGAAAACATCAGGGAAAATAAAGAAATACATATTTTAACCCTATTTTATCCACATGAGCTAAATTCAGTTAGCAATGATACGATGGCATGTTACTCAGTTACCGATGACTACTTTGTTGTAATGCTGCACCGTTGTCTTATATGCTGTGATGCCTACCCAACCCTCCATAGTTAATTATTTGGCTGTCAGGTCCATAGGAAAATCTCCTCACTTCACCTCACTGCCCGTGAAGTCAAAAGCCTGAGGGCAAGTTACACTAATACATAAATGCTATCTGCTTTGTGGTGTCAATGATTCTTACTGATTCCTTACCAGCTGTCTGTGATCCCTTCTGTACTCACCAGATCTTGATCATGGACAAGTGCATCACGACCCACATACTGAATAATACTTTCCTTATCTCTAACCCAAATCTACATCCCTTGTGTTTAAAGCTATTACCCCTTGTGCCTTCACTGTATGTCCTTGTAAAAGGTGCCTCCCCATCTTTCCTGTAGGTTTAATTTACACACTGGAAGGCTGAAATAATGTCTCCCCAGGACCAACTCTTCTCCAGTCTGAACAAACCCTCCTCTCTCAGCCTGCCTTCACAGAGGGGGTGCCTTAGCCCCCTGATGATCCTTGTGGCAGACTGCAATGAAGAAACAGACACCTTGCTGGAAAAGTTTGATAGCTGCTTAATACCCTAACCACTGTTGCTTATTCTTTGTGAGTGCAGGTTCTCCTCTAAGCGGTTAGTAGTTGGTTTTTGGCTGTTTTAATTTATCCCATTAAGCATGGATAACAACAGTTATCAACTCATGGGTAGCCCTTAACTCAAGTTTAATGCATGTAGTTATCTACACAGGGAGCCTAAGCTGCAAGCATAAAAATGGTGAAAATCTGATAAGTTCGTTTAGTATGAAACCAGCTGAAGGATATTTAAACCTGTTTTGAGTGATGAGTACATCCAAATCTAATATAGTCCTCATTTCTGTCAGTAGAAAGTTTCCTCTTGACTTAAAATTAATCATGTAATGTTTTGTCTATAGACCCATGGGCAGATCCTTCACTGTGAACATCTTCTGACTGTAATCACAGATCTATAATGCAGAGAGGAATTATATGAACTTATGTTTATACTCTCTAAAATCAAATACGGTGTGAGATCTAATCTGAGACACCGCTCCTGTAAAGTGATGGTAGGCAGGACATACATTCTCTGAGAAAAGAGTTCATCTCTCTCTCTCTCTTTTTCTTGGTGTTTTTGTTTTTTTTTTTTGGGGGGGGGGGGGGACAGGGGACGGACAGATATTGAAGAACTAGAGCCAAGCTGAAAAAAACTTGAACACCTGCTTTTGCAGAATATAAAATAAACTTTTCCCTTCTCCTCTGTCACTCTCATATAGTGCAAAGATAGCATGAACTGCACCAGCCCTCATTTAGTAATGCTTTTACTTGTTAGCCCTGAGGTAAGTAAATAGATGCATGCTGACTAGAGCATGGAAAAATGAGGTCTCTCTTGATGTTTAGCATATTAAATCATTATTTTTCAGCTTGAAAATGTTTTCTTTGCCTGCTGACCCTACCAAATTTTTCGGTTACTCCAGGCAAAAGAGTAAAAACAGAAAAAAAGTCATTTCTCTGCTAGATGAGGAAATTTAAAACTCAGTTTAATTCTGAAGTAGTGGTTCAGCCCATAGTTGTTTGGAAAAAAACCAGCCTATAAGCAAGGGAATTGTCTAATTCTGTTCAGGTTCCTCATTCTCTCTCATACCCATAATGAATTGTTACATAGATTAAACAGGAATTAATTGTGTGACATTTTTTGCCATGTGCTGTGGATAGTTACACTAAGATTTTCTGATGGAATCCAAGCAATGTTTTCAGTTCCTCCTCATTTACTATAGCTCTTTCCCAAGTTTTCTTCACATTCAAGCACTTGCAGTGTGGTTTCATGCATAAAAATCAGGTTACATAAGAAGTAGGAACTTCACTTTCATCCTCTCTCGGTAATAGATGAGCAAGTCAGACAGGAAATCAGTTTGCTTTCATACAGGGTATATTTAAAAATTTATATTGCAACGATATTGCATCCTCCCCAGGTTTAGAGGAAAAAGCATGGTTTGATAAAGAAGCATCCTGTATCCAATGCATGATTTGAGTGGAATCTACTGCCCATGTATAACAGGAAACAGAACCATTGACAATATCAATCCTATTGTTAATCATTCTGTTGAGAACAGCTATTTATGATTCTTCCAGTAACTATGGCTTACCTGATTTGAACTTGAAGAACCCTGAATGATCCTTGAGGGATAAAGGAAATACCAGATTATCCCAAAAGTCACATTTCATCTGAGAGCAAAATATGGAAATACCATTAACGCCATAATGTCCTGTTGCAGTAAATTGGGGAGAAGCAGTAGAAATAAGCAAGAAGGTTTCTGACAATTTCCCATCCAACTAAGCAAATATAATTGAGGAGCAGTCAGCCCGTCCTGGAAGAGATGAGCTGGGTGCAGCCCTTCCAGGTGTGTTGAAATGGGGTCCTGGCAAAGTTGTCATAGGAAAGAGGAGAGTACCTAGGTGGTTCCCCTCATTCCACGAGGACAAGGAGGTGGATTCATAGGCTTAGAGCCTAACCCACCTTCCTAGGCCCCGCTCCAAGCTTCCTCCAAAACACAAGAACCAAAGATGGAGGATGACAGAGGTGACATTGGCTGAGACATCTGTCCTGACAGAGGTGCTTTCTGGAGGTCTGTACCATACTATAGACTCCTCTACTGCTGATGTTACTGTGGAGAGGACTGAGTATGGGGAATAAAGTGGACGTTGTTCTCTACACAGAAGGGGCAGTATTTGTGATGACAGCAAATCCATTTGTAAGTCTGGTGTAGAAGAAATTGTTTCTGCTGGATTTAATGAAGGAAAGAAGAGCACTGTGAGGTGAGGGAAGTTTGCCCTTCTGGCACTATAACTCTCATTCTGTTCTACAGGCAGTGAAAACTTTGGTATCAAGAACAGTGACATCAACATTAAACGTACTTTTTTCCTCTTTTTTCAGTTAATAAATAAATAAATAAGTAAATGAGAAAAAAAATCTGAAAGAAATGGATAAAAGTGCATAACTTTCCACAGGCACTTCTCCTGTGAAGAGAGAAAACATTCTAGGTGGATGCTGAGTTGAAAGAATTCAGGAGTGAATGTGTCAGTTAACAGTGATTTGACTTGAATGATTACTTCCCAGAGGAAAGAGATAACTCATAAAACTTTCCTTCTGGAAGCTCTTAGATTCCAGCTAATTAATTGCAGTGAGGTATCTTTTAAACTAGAGGTGTGCCAAGACAGATCCGGTCGCTTCTGAAACACTTGCTGTTGCCAACTCTTGCATTATTGTAAGAAGACCCATATCCAGCATGTATCAATGCAAAAATCCTTGGTAGCATGATGTTAGTATAGAAATACAGCAGATTCTTAATGAAAAATAACATTTCAATGAAAACAAGAAGGAAGCACAGAAAAAACTGCCCTTGGTATGAAGCCTTCAAAAAGAAACTGGGGATTGTTCAGTCTGGAGAAGAGGAGGGTCAGGGGAAACCTTATCACTCTCTGCAACTCCCTGAAAGGAGGTTGTGGTGAGGTGGGAGTCTGCCTCTTCTCCTAGGTAACAATGATGGGATGAGTAATAGTTTTTAACTGGTGCTGGAGTGGTTCAGATTAGGTATTATGAAAAATTTGATCTCCAAAATAGTGGTGAAGCTTTGGAATGGGCTTCCCAGAGAGGTGGGGGACTCACAATCCCAGGAGGCATTCAAGAAACATATAGATCTGGTACTTAGGGACATGGTTTAGTGGGAAATATTGGTGGTAGGTGGATGGTTGGACTAAATGATCTTAGAGGTCCTATATGGAGGACTGTATGAGCTTAGGGAGGCCTTTCAGAGGCATCTAGATTAGCAGGATCTCTGGGCTGAGGTGAATGGGATGAAGTTCAACAAGGTCAAGTGCCAGGTCCTGCACTTTGGCCACAATAACCCCATGCAGCACTATAGGCTGAGTGGCTGGATGACTGTGAAGAGGAAAGGGACCTGGGGGTGCTGGTCGATGCTTGCCTGAACATGAGCCAACAGTGTGTCCAGGTGGACAAGAGAGCCAAGGGCATCCTGGCCTGTGTAATAAATAGCGTGGCCAGCAGGAGCAGAGAGGTGATCAGCCCCCTGTACTCAGCATTGGTGAGGCCACACCTTGAGTATTGTGTTCGGTTTTGGGCTTCTTGCTACAAGAAAAACACTGAGGTCCTGGAATGTGTCCAGAGAAGGGCAACAAAACTGGTTAGGGGTCTGGAGCACAAGTCTTATGAGGAGCGGCTCAGGGAGCTGGGATTGTTTAGCCTGGAGAAGAGGAGGCTCAGGGGAGACCTCATCACACTCTATAACTTCCTGAGGGGAGGTTGTGATGAGGAGGAGCTTGGCCTCTTCTCCCAGGAAACAAACAGGACCTGAGGAAATGGCCACAAGTTGTACCAGAGGAGGTTTAGATTAGACATAAGGAACAACTTTTTCTCTCAGAGAGTGGTTAGGCGCTGGAATGGCTGCCCAGGGAGGTGGAGTCGCCATCCCTGGCAGTGTTCAAGAGGTGTCTGGGTGAGGAGCTATGAGATATGGTTTAGTAGCTTGTGGTAGCAATGGTAATGGGAGGACGGTTGGACTAGATGATCTTGTAGGTCCTTTCCAACCTTGTGATTCTGTGAATCTAGTGATGGTGCAGCTTTAGACATGTAATTTCATTGGTTTTTAGGATCTTGCTTCATAAATGGCCTTGTAACAGCCATCCTTACCAACCTGGAGAGTGTTCCTTTTTCTTCCATCTCTTACACTTGGCTTGAGACTCCAGGGGTAGGCTTCATTAGCTATGAAAAGTCTGTTTCTACTTTCATTGTGTATACCTAAGGGCTTTGAAGCACAACTTGAGTGTGCTGATCTAAGCAGAAGGGAGATTTGTGGACTCCAAGAATTACACTGAGGCTGTGGGATGCTACAAGGTGGGCCAACATCATATGAGTCTCTTTCCAAGTAAAGTGCAAACTGATATGTTTGACTTCAGTCCCTCACAGCAGCTCCCCTAAATGTGGTAGCTGATGTGTACTTTCTCTTGCTTGTGAAATTAAGTAAATAAAGAAGTTGTCTTCCACAATCTTCAGCCCTGTACCAGGTGATGTAGGTGTGGTATGCCTACACTGTTATACTCAAGAGAATAAAGATTCCAGTTTATCTGGAGTTATCCAGATAAAGAGCTGCATAGACAAATACACTTGCTTTTTAACTAGCAACAGCAACTCATGACAAAACCCTTGCAAAGCATCCCGAAAACCAAATAAGAGCTTATACTGTTTGTTTCTTTTTGGTTTTCATTTCTATTTTAACCTGTGGTCTTTCTCATGCTGAGTAGATTGACCCAGACTAACCCTTCCCAAGTTTTTGGATGATATAAAGGATGTTCAGGGTGATAGCTAGTCTTAGAAAAGCCTTGATATGTAGCTTGTCATTCATGTACAGTTCAGCATGAAAGACTGAAATTAGTGGCAAACAGTTTTGTTTTGATTCTATATCCCTCACCAGAAAGGAGAACTAAAAAAAAAAAAAGTACAGTGACCTAAATAAGCTGTATTTTATCTTGCTTAGAAATGAAAAGCTAAGTGAAACTTCTGTGTTTATAGCCCTGAGCCCCACAGAGCCACAGATGGAGGTTGCCACTTTGAATTTCTAAATGAACGTTGTTCCTTAAAAAGTGAAGAGGAATAATAATAGGTGGCAGAAAACTTGCTCAACTATTCTGTTAGAAAGATGTAGGAAAAAGACATAATAGTGATTATCACAAAGTGGGAGAAAAAGGTGGAAAAATAAACTATGATTTCAAAGCCATAAAAGCACTTGGGAGGCGGTTTTTCATCCACCTTTTCCTGCGTCTGACTTTTGCACATCAGAGCAGAGAGATCTCAATAGAAAGACAGCTGGAGAAGATTGATGAGAGCTAACAAGACCAGAGTTTTCTTTTACAAGTGACTCTGCATTTTGATTTAATATTCAGGCCTATTCGATGCAAAAGCATAAAAGTTTCATTTCTGATTGGAGACAGAGCCCAGGCAAATGGGAGTGCACAGAATGTGAGGTGGGAATTGTACAGCCTGGGGTGGCTCTGCTTAGGCCCACTTCCACCCCCCATGCTCACATTTGCCCCCAAGGTAGCTCCCTTCCTTGGGTATACAGCCAGATAGACTGCCTGAGGTGCTCACCTAACAGGGTTCACAAGCTACAACTCCTGCTGATTTACTTTAAAACACTGGGTTATAAATTGTAGAGCTTCAACAGCTGCTGTAAGAGCAGATGAATCATTTCTGCAGATTTTCATTAAGAAAGGGGTCAGAATAAATGTTGTAGCCAGAATATATCACAACTATCCTGAATTAAGCTGTAATCTATCCTGAAACAGAGTCCCAGCATTTTGTGCTCATGTTAAGAATTGACTGCAGTGGAGTTTAAACATTCATTTTTAGATAAGCATATGCTTATGAGGCTTCTCAGGTGACATACAGTTAAAAATCAGGATCTCAGCTAATTAAAACAGCCAGGTCATCCTGAAAGCAGCTTTGCTCTAGTTAGGAATGTCTTTTTTCATTACTGAAATAACACCAAATTTGTAGGATGTAAAATCACAGAATCACAGAATCATAGAATCACAGAATGACCCGGGTTGGAAGGGACCTCAAGGATCATATAGTTCCAACCCCGCTGCCTAGCAGAGCCACCAAACATACACATTTACTAGATCAGGTTGCCCAGGACCCCGACCAACCTGGTCTTGAACACCTCCAAGGACGGGGCATCCACAACCTCCCTGGGCAGCCTGTTCCAGGGCCTAACCACTCTCCTAGTGAAGAACTTCCCCCTAACATCCAACCTAAATCTTCCCTCTTTTAACTTAAAACCATTTCCCTGTGTCCTGCTATTGTCAGCCCTTTGTAAAAGTTGGATGTTGGATGGAAAAGTTGGATGTAAAAGTTGCTGTTCCAATAGTTTATCCCTACTAAAGAATCCAGACTGCTGGATATAGTTAGGGTAGGAAGAAGGCTAAAAGAGATCATCCTATGTATGCAGTCTTGATAACACAATCTTCGTGAAATCAAGAAAGCTCTTAAATATTTTAGTCCATTAGAAAATTCTTCTGAGATTGAACATTATATCAGCGATATGACCAGTGAATGACATCATGATGGTGAACTTGTGGTTTACAGTGGCAAGGAGAAAATAAACCAGAACACTTGACAACAGATAGTTCAGTCTAGGACCAAAGTCCATGAGGGTACATCCCAGTTCAGCAGTCATATTTGCAGATATTTGGTTAATGATCTCAAACCCATCAAACTCCTGTTTAACTCTCTGTAACTTCAGGACAAAGGAAAGTCCTCCTAATACCTCAAGCACTAGCCCGTGACTTATTTTTGCAGTACATTCAGTAAATACATAGTGTGTTGCAGAACACATGCACAAAAGCTTAAAGCATGAAACCTTGCTTTATTTTATTTTATTTTATTTTATTTTATTTTATTTTATTTTATTTTATTTTATTTTATTATTTGTTTATTTTTGGTGACAGTAATATTCAAGGTCCATTTCCAACAAAATCCTGGGCTCTCAGCTAATCCCTATATTTCCCAAACAATCCTGCTTTCTTCCCATTTCTCCCTTAGTATCTCAATGTCTGTTTGGTTCTCTCTGCTTCTAAAGCACTCATATCCAGCTTTCTCCTTCACTCTATTTTTCCTGAGGCTATTTTTACACGTATTATGGTTTATAACCCTGAAGGCAGCCCTTTCACTCTGACTAACAGAACTGCCGTTGCAAATTTTGATGGCTTTTCCTGTATAGACAATAACAATAGCAAAGACTCTTTATCTTTCAGAGGGTTTTCTGGAGTGGTCATCTATGGCATGTCACTTCCAATGTGAAAAGCTTTCTGAGACTCACTCTTTGAGTATACCTGACCTTTCGTTCAAGCTGAGAACGTTTAGACTCACTGTATCAAACTGTAATCTTGGGTCTTGATCAGTCCCAGTGAAACTCGACTGCTGTCACATGGATGTGTGGCTTGAAATCTGATGTAAGTGGAGTGTGAGTCCTTGGCTGATTTACAAGTTAAATCTAAGTGTTCAAGCTTGCATCAAGTGTAGACAGAAAATAATAAGGAACATACTCCTGTGAATGTCTTGCTCGTGGATGCCTATATCACAGGAAGTAAAAGAGTTACGTTTCTTATATCAGTGAGAAATGGTCCTCATATTCTTTTACTGGTTAGAAGGGAACCCACCTTGGTGATGACAGCACCTAGATGATGGCAGCTACGGTCTCCTTGCCCACTTCAGATCAGTGTACCTGGCTCAGACCAGAATCACCATCCACTTATATGTAAAAACAGATGTGGATTTCGCAGTGTTAAAGAGCTTGAGCTGCATGGCTCATCACTTAAGGCAGAAAGAAAAAAAAAAAAGGAAAAAAATAATGTAACATCTCAGCTCCCCAGCAGCTTTGAATCGAGGCACTGCAGTACTTTACAAGCATCTTTCTGCACCACAGTAATTTTCTCATGATTTTCTCACTTCAGTTCCCAGTCTATTGTAACAGCTGGGTTACAAGGGGAGTGAGTTGGCCCTGAGGTCTCCTGTGACCACTCCTTCTTACATTGCACTTCTGCTCCCTCCCATTGGGAAGGGAGTTACACTGGCTGCAGCTTTTATTTTCATTCTTATTCAGTCCCTAGCAGTTCCCTTTGATGCCTCCTGCCATCTCTCTCCTTCTTGCTGTGCTTTGACAGCTTGCTACTGCAGGCACAAGTAAGATCATGCTGTGACGAGCTTCCTCAAAGCAATGTCTTGCTGGTAACAGGTATCTGCAGTGGAGGCTGGCAGAGAACTGCTGTAGGGAGACAATATGCTCCTCTCTGTCTTTTCAGATTTATCCCCTCTTGGGACTTACAAGGCCACCCCTCTTGACCAGAAATGTCAAACCACAGTTTGAAGCTGGCAGCAGATAAACTGTGACAGGGTTCAACTCTGCAAACCCTGAGAGCAGCAGCTTGCATTGATGTGGTTCCCAAAGGTCTGTGTCTGCATTAGGAGGGCAGCTGATCTTTCCCCTGAAGTGTTTAGTACTGAACATGGCACAAAGGTAAAACACTGACTGAGGACGTAATCCTGTTCCTGAGTTTAAGTAAAAGGAGTTATTTCTTCTCATTAAACTGTTTTAAAAACAGGTTTTAGAAATCAATATGTGGGAAAATAAATGATGGAAAGAATGTACGTCACCTTTAAAAATTAAGACTGAAGAACTTACTTATATGTTTCCCATAAATTAATATTAGAGGAAGAAATTAGTGTGCCCCAGTGGTGCAGTGGTAGAAGTGTCGCTTTGCAACACAGGAGGCTCGAATCCCAGGAGTTGGACTCAATGATCTCTAAGGTCCCTTCCAACCCGCACGAGACTGTGATACTGTGATACTGTGAAATGGCACAAAAGAAACTCATGTTCATTTGTATTTAGTATTCTGAGGGCATATGCACATTTGTGGCATATGATGTAAGAGACAAGATCCAACTTTCAGTGACTTGTAAGAAAAAAGTCATTGGAAACACTACTACCTCTACATACATATAGAAAACCAAAGGAGTAACACAATAATATTAGTGGAATATATGTAAGGGGGTACATAAAGAGAGGTGAAGTCTGGGAAGAGTGGAAAACAAAAACAAACTAACTAAATAATATTTTTGAAATTTTTGTGGCTTCTTCTTATTAAATTATGCCTACCTACAAGTGATCTGGGCCATAAAAATGAAATTATCCTGCTCTAATACTTAGCAACACCCTCACTGTTTAATCAGACTGGGATACTGTCATCCATACACTAGCAGGAAAGATGGGGGGAAAGCACTTCAGGTCAGCCTATCACAGTGTGTTACATTCAAAACTCTTTCCTGAAGAGTAAAGCAAGCTGAGACTTGTAAAAATGAGACTTGCATTGTAATTAGAAATCCTTGGAGACAAGACTGTTTTCAGCACACAGTTTTTAAACATATAAATTATTTGTTTGATGTCCTTGAACATTTCTGCAAAAGGTTCTTTGCAAGAGTGTTTTAAACGTTAAGTGGAGGGATCCATCCAAAGACACACTAACAGCCTATTGTTGCTGCAGATACAGACATTTTTCTTTTGCACTCTGAACTACCACAATTCCACGGTAACTATTCAAACCCCTTATAAAGGAATTAAAGTTCATGTGAAAGCAGAAAAAATACTGGAGAAGTCAATGCAGCATTTTTCTGCTCCCTTTCAACATCTTTCTTTTCTCTTAGCCCTCTTTTGTTTCCAGGTTTTAAGTCTAGTTGAAGAAATAGCCATTGATGCAGTCAAGGTGTTTACTCTCTTTCTACACAATATGTTAAGGTTGATGTAGTGCTTTATATAAAAGTTACAGATAAAAGTTACTCTTAATATTCATAAGAATTTTAAACCTGATACTAATACAGAACTGTTGTCCTTAAAGTTGCAACAAAGCACAATCCTCAAGGAAAAAGTTATGAAACAAATAATTTTTTTAGATAACACGATTATTCACTTCACATAAATTTAACACTACACTCTTTGTGCAGTGTGTGATCTTTTCTCTTAGTCCCCATAGACATAAATGGCTGTGGCAAAATGTCATAAAAGTAACAGAAGCTTTGGAAAACACTAAGCATTAAGGATGCTGAATTTAATATTCTGCTTTTGTTTTGGATGGCCTACTTACTCTTCAAAAGCCTTCCTGTGTCATAACATGCAGAGAGGGGATGAAGAAGCTATTAAACTATATTTAGTCAGTTATCAAACCTCAGCTGTAAACACCAACAAACAATATTCATAGAAGCCTTGAGATGTCTGAAAAAAAGAAAAAAAAATAAAAAAAAAATAAAAAAAACCCATAAGACATGGAGCAGTCATCTTCCATTCAGAAGAGTATGTATTGCACATCATGGGCTACCACTGGTTCTGCCTCCAGGTACTGGACTGAGATTACGTCACAGGTTGATGAGTATGAAGGGATCTCTACAGAGATCGCCTGAAATAGCTGCTCTCCAGAAATCACCTGTTGGAGATCATGTGCCCTTTTGCCTGAAACTCTGTCATTTTTTAAAGAAATCAGCTCTTTCATATGTTAGAACATGCCTTAATGTCTTAGGCATGTGCTAAATGGTAATGGATGGAAATGAAAAATATGCAAGAGGAATAATGTTGTTATTGACTGAATGTATTAAAATTCAATGTCTTCATGTGTTTCCAGCCACTCTTGATATTCTTCCTTCTTTTCTGTTTTGTATCACCAAGCTCTACATTCCTACAGATTCACAAATTCTCCATCCCTGGAAACATTCAAAGCCCGGCTGCAAGGGGCACTGAGCAACCTGATCTAGCTGTAGGTGTCCCTGTTAATTGCAGGGGAATTGGACTAAATGACCTTTAAGGGTCCTTCTAACTTAAAAGACTTCATGATTTACCTCTTTTAGTTCAGGAGCTTTCCATATTCCCATGTTTATTAGGACCCTTGGGGGATCTCAGTTGCCGATGTAATTCTACAACAACCAATGTTTGATACTCCTTTAGTCTTGCAGGCTGAGCCTTGACATTGCAACAATTCAGGTGTGTTCTGCTGAACTACCTCACTGAACTACCTTCAGTGCCCTCAGGCAAAGAAGTTTCTTGTATTGCAAACAAATTTCAGCATCTTTAGTAAAAGGCAGACTTTATTTGGAAATTCAAAATGTGAGAACTAATTCTTTGCCTCTCCAAGGTTGAATTCAATGTTGTATGATTCATTCTCAAGAATGAATATAACTTCACAATATGATATGGTGTGTCCCGGTGGCGCAAGTGGTAGGAATGCCGCGTTGCAACACTGGAGGCCCTGGGTTTGAATCCCCCCTTTGGCGCAAGTGGTAGAAGTGCCGCTCTGCTACACAGAGGCTCAAATCCCAGGGGGTTGGACTCGATGATCTCTAAGGTCCCTTCCAACCCGCACGAGACTATGATACTATGATATGATTTTGAATTGATGATATCTACACTATCTGCCTATCTTTTCAATCCCTTGTTCTTCTCCTTTCCTGGGGAAAAAAAAAAAAAAAAGTTAGTTCTTCAAAAAGAACTGTTTTATATTCTAATTCCAGTAGCATTGATACATTTCTAAATTATGAAGTTTGTAACTTTAAATAAACTTATTTGAGAGTGTATAATTGCCATAGACTTGATTAAGTTATTTGATTTTGCCTTATCAACAAAAATCTTTCAAAGAAAATCAGAGATGATTCAGCTTGACAGTCTGGAAGGAAACAGTGACTTTGGGGTGCTGGAACACTCCTTTTTGTTTTGACTTCTCTTAAAAATAACATAACAAAATAACAAAAATAACTTCTTGTCACAAGTACTTAGTGAGCAACTAGAAAAGATGCCCTACTAGATCTGCTGTTTGAGAACTGGGAAGGATTTGTGGCATATGTGCTGGTAGCTGGTTGCTGTGGCCACAGTAATGATGAAATTTTCAAGTTCAAAGTTTTTGATATAAGTAGAATGGAGGTCAACCAAGATGCATCTCTGGACATTGAGAAAGCAAACTTTAAGGTTCTTAGGGAGCTTGTTAGCAGTGTCGTCTGGGAGTCTGATGAGGACGGTACAGGGTTTTATAAGAGCTGGCAATTCTTCAAGGATCACATTCTAAAAGCCCAGGAGCAGGCAGTCCCATTGCGCTGCACGTCAAGCAAATGGGGCACAAGATCAATGGGAAATCTCCCCTTAAACCATGGCAGGAAAATATATATGAGCTCTGGAAGCAACATCCTTTTTCTTTTTTCTTTTTTCTTTTTTCTTTTTTCTTTTTTCTTTTTTCTTTTTTCTTTTTTCTTTTTTCTTTTTTCTTTTTTCTTTTTTCTTTTTTCTTTTTTCTTTTTTTTTCTTTTTCTCTTCTTTTTCTCTTTCTTTTTCTTTTTCTTTTTCTTTTTCTTTTTCTTTTTCTTTTTCTTTTTCTCTTTCTTTTTCTTTTTCTTTTTCTTTTTCTTTTTCTTTTTCTTTTTCTTTTTCTTTTTCTTTCTCTTTTTCTTTTCCTTTTTCTTTCTCTTTTTCTTTTCCTCTTTTTCCTTTTCCTTTTCCTTTTCCTTTTCCTTTTCCTTTTCCTTTTCCTTTTCCTTTTCCTTTTCCTTTTCCTTTTCCTTTTCCTTTTCCTTTTCCTTTCCCTTTTCCTTTTCCTCTTTCTTTTCTTTTCTTTTTCTTTTTCTTTTTTCTTTTTTTTTTTTTTCCCATCATGAATTGCTCTATTCTATTCTATTCTATTCTATTCTATTCTATTCTATTCTATTCTATTCTATTCTATTCTATTCTATTCTATTCTATTCTATTCTATTCTATTCTATCCTATCCTATCCTATTCCATTCCATTCCATCCAACTCCATCCCACTCCACTCTAATACACTCCACCACACTCCACCCTACTTTATTCTAAAACAACTCAAGAAAACTATCAGAGGTAATGGATTCATCTAGAGTTCCTATGTTTTGAAAACAAATTAGCTGAAGGTACTTAAAATCTCATCTTAGTGAATTAAGAAGAAAAAAGCAATATTTTAGGGAAAAAGCTCATGAACCCACATGATTTTTTCATCCTTAAACTGTAAATATCTAGAATGTCTCCAGATCAGTCACTAATGAACAATATATTAATAGTCTGGAGTGAATAAAATAATTGTTTCCCTCTATGGTTTGCAGAAAATTGTCACTAGTGGAAAAAATATGATTTTTTAAGCGTATATAACAAAATCTACAGATGAAATAAGCAGTCTGGTTTTCCCTAGTATGCCATAAAATAAATAAATAAATATTTTTAAAATGCTGTTATAAATTATCTGCTTAACTTTTTACATTCTTCCTTTTTCTATTTGGCTAAAAGTGTCAACAAAATGCATTGCAAGCTTATAAAAAGGTGCTATTCTTAAAATCCATTTTTCAGTGATTTATGAATTAATATCAGAGTTTTAAAAGTAGGTATGGAACTGAACAAAATGTATTTACTTTGAAATACATTGATATCAGCTGTAAAAAGTAACTTGAGACGTGTAAGTTTGTAATTATGTTGGGTTCTGGTAAAACAACAACAACAAAAAAAAAGATCTTGAAAATCACTTTCTTTTTCTCTAAAACTTTTAAAATAGATTCCAACTCTTATTTGCTCAAAACCTTTACTTTTGTTTTCCAGATGTACTAGTTGGAAAACAAAGGATTTATTCTTCTGGGATATTATTTGCTCTCTTCCAGTATCTGAAAGGTGCTTACACTGAGAGCGGGGCAAGTCTCTTCTCACTGGTGACAGGTGACAGGACGAGGGGAAATGGCCTCAAGTTGTGCCAAGGTAAGTTTAGGTTGGATGTTAAGAAACACTTCTTTACAGAAAGGGTAGTTAAGTACTGGAATAGGCTCCCCGAGGAGGTGGTTGAATAGCCATCCCTGGACGTGTTTAAGAGCCGTTTCAATGTGGTGCTCAGATATATGATTTAGCAGAGGGTTGTTAGTGTTAGGGCACTATGGTTAGGCTGTGGTTGGACTTGATCTTCAAGGTCTTTTCCAACCTGGGTAATTCTATGATGGTCTATGATTCTTCATAAAATTTTACTGTCTATCTCCTTAAATCATTGTTGCTGGAAATAGTATGGCTGAAAAGTAAACTTTGCAGTGTACAGTGTGAAACATTTATTAAAAATGTAAAAAATTCAGCAAGAACTTCTGAATTATTTTATCTCCTCTCACTAAAACCACAGTTTTCTAGTATTTGCTAGCAAATTGTGAGTTCTAAGTGTTTATCAGTATTAAAATCTAAAGATCTGCAAACCTCTAAGATACTAGGAAAATGCATTTTTGATTGTGTTGAAGAAGAATTTCCCTTGTGTGCAATAGCACATCATGGAGATGGGCATGATCAGCAGCTGAGCTTACCTTCCAGTTTCTCCTGGAAACTGTGCTAGCTTCTCCTGTGCTAGCTTCTATCCAGACAGGATGCATGAAACCACACTGCAATTCTTATCATTTTAGGCAGATTATAATTACAGTCTAAGTAACTTGACTTTACAAGTGATGTCAACATTAATTTCAGTACATTAATCCACATCTAACTCTCTCTCTCAGCTCTTCAGAAAAGCTCGTAGTTGTCTCTGATATACACAGTGTGATAAGATTCTTCCTGGAAGAAGCTCCTTCTCCAAATCATTCATATTATAGAGATTCAGAGATGCCGTTGCTCTCACGTTTATGTGCAAGCAAAAGGTATATCTGTCTGCTCAGCATGCCTTCCAAACATAAACATGATTTTTATCATTAATAAGATTCTGAGAAACTCTCCAAAGAATTAGAACGGTCCAGTTACTCTAGAAACAAGTGGCAGCCACGAGGTGGATAAATACTGCATGACCAACTATTTCCTCTGAATTTGTCTCACCAAATAAATGTGTTGTATATGCGTATTTGATATCCATATGAGAAATGCTGGTGGCAGAAAACACCACACTCATATATCTGAGAGTTATTTGTAGACCTCAGAAACACTGCTTGAAGACCTCATCATGGCACATGGCAAAGAAACCAAAAAACAATCTATTTCCAAGTTCCCTTCTTATGGTCACATATCCCACTAAAACAAGGGGAAGTTTTTGCTGGATTTTGCTAGTTAAGTACAAAAACATGTTGCCTAGAGAAGTGGTAGATGCCCATCCCTTGAGACATATAAGGTCATCCTGGACAAGGCTTTGAGCAACCTGATCTAGCTGCGGGTGTCCCTGTTCATCGCAGGGGTGTTGGACTAGATGACCTTTAGGGGTCCCTTCCAACTCAATTGGTTCCATGATTCTGTGATTCTATGGTTTTAAGATCTTGAACACAAGAGTCTTAGGGTCTTGCGTGAGAACAAGTTGCCATCTCTGACACTCAGTTGACAATTGCTGTCCTCTGAGGAGTTGCACTTATATTTGGAGAATGGATTTTCCTCACAGGGCTCCACATGAGGTGTATGTCTGTCATGTAGATAATCAAGATCAGATGATGAAGTGTAGGTGGGCACCTGTTGCCCTGTGGGGGCAATGGAAATAAATGGTGGCCTTCATATGCGAGAAATAAAGTATAAATTCTAAGTTAAACTTCAGAAATTTTGATTTTTTATTTCATAATAGTCATCTTTCAGGTAATCTGCTATAAGGAGAGCATGAAGAGGCATGAAAGAGTAAGGAATCTGGCCTTTCTTGCATGTGTGTCTCTGTGTGTAGGTTTCTTGTAGACAGCTATATTCTGTTGTGATCCTTGAACTAAGAGGAAGGCTTTATCTACCTCCATGATGAGCTTCTGCTGGCACTGGTTATGTACAAGAAAGCATCAAAGAATCACAGCTCTGTCCCTTCCTGTCCAGCCCTGTGGTCAGCACAACCGAGAATAAAAGAGAACTTTGTGTTGCTCCAGTTTATCAGAAAATAATAGGATCATGGAATATCCCAAGTTGGCAGGGACCCTTGAGAACAACTGAGTACAACTCCTGGGTCCACCCAAAAATCAGATCATGTGTCTGAGTGCATTGTCAAGGTGCTTCTGGAAGTCTGACAAGTTTAATTCCCTTTAGGCATTTCTAATCATAGAATCATTTGATTTATTTTGATTGATTATTTGATTATTTTGATTTGACCTTTAAGGGCCATCTAATCCAACTCACCTGCAATGAACAGGGACACTTACAGCTAGATCAGGTTGCTCAGAGCCCCATCCAGCCTGATCTTGAATATCTACAGGGATGGGGCAACCATTGCCTCTCTGGACAACCTGTTCCAGTAAATTTACTTGCATCATTTGGCACAGTTCACTGCAAACTGGAGAGGACTGAGGAGGAATGAGTTAAATAAAAACTTGACATTAAGTAATGAATTGCCATAGGCCTGACTAGTGAAAGCTTGCAGTCATATTTCTACCAGGGCAAGACAGATAAAGTAGATTTTTACTGGACCAACAATTACTGTAAAAGGCATTAAAGGTCAAAATAGATAAATATCAAGTCATATGAGGCCTATCTTCAGCTAACGGCAATTTGGAAGATTGTGCTGTTTTAATAAAAACCCATTGTACAAGAGCTGCTGGAAATGCATCACTGATTTGCTGTAGAAATCATACGTTGAAGTTCTGTCTTCCTAGCCATTAATAATACTACAAGTATCCTCCTGTATCATATCAGTGGTTTTAAACTGCTCTTCATAAATATTTCTGGAGTTGGTTGAATTAGACTTCTAATGATTTCTTCATTTAATGTGGTCTGATCAATTTTTACGGCATCGCCTGAGGAATGAAATCAAACAAATGTCATGCCACACTTACGTTCCTTCTATGGATTTTTGAGGCATTCCTTTAAAAACATATTTTTGTTTGACAGCAGAGACATCGATTTGACAACTTGCTTTACAAAATTAGAGTAGCTTTCGAGCAAGGTAGTTATTCTGTGTGATCTGTGTACAGCTTTGTTATTATTTGAGGTTTCAGCTCACATCCCAGTCACATGGGGTAATCTGTCATTATCTCTGCTAATGACTATGTGAATCTGGATCAAACTGAGTAGCTGATAAATAAATATGTTGATTTCTGGCAAACTACTGACAAAGAACATTATTTTAGTATTTGACATTAAATAAACACAGTGTCCTAAATACTACTACAACCTTGAGCCAACAGAGTGCTGTGGAAGGAGAGACATATCACTTATCAAAGGTATTGTTTGGCATGCTTAGTTTGTGAGTGGAGAAGATGTGAATGACCAGTAAGTTAGGCCAAAGGGCCTCCAGCCCAGTATTATGTCCATTGGCTCGATGAGCAGTTGCTGCTTTGAGAAAAGCCACAGCCACTGTAGAAGTTAATTGGAATATTTTGTGTTCATCCATGGAAGGAGATAAGAAAAAAAAAAAAAAAAAAAAGAAAAGAAAAAAAAAAAGGTATTTGCTAAGCTATATTGTAAGAAAATGCATGAAATATAGGGCTGAGATAAAGAGTAACATTCATGGAGCCTAGATAAAGCACCTCATTAAAAACCCATTTAAACCCATTTCATTAGTGCAGCTTGTTAAACCAGTAACTTGAGGCTTAACGAAGGTCTTCCCACTGCAGCAGCTGTGGTCCTGCAGGGTTCTAGGTGGAACATCAATTGAATTATCCTGACAAACAGCAGAGAGATGTCTAACAGTTTCCTCATTGAAGTAACAGATACTTTCACTGGTATGTACTGAAACGATAACAGATTGTGTAGGCAACCTTTTTCAAGTCCTACAAAACCAATGAAAATGGTCAGATTTCAGCATACCTGAACAATGGGTCTGACTAATTATGATCTATGCTGAAATAAAAATAACATTAACTACCTTGTAATGGGTGCCTACAATGAACGAGCAGAGGACTTCTCTCTTCCCTTTCAAAATAGCTTTCCTTGTGCTTAATAAAAGTAATCAATGGTCCTTTTGATTTTACGTTTACAGTTATGAGTATGACTTTAACTTACATCAATTTTCCATAAATTCAGAGAATAAGAATTTAGAAGAGATCATTGTAAGCTTTTTATCCTGTCCCACCTGAGCTCTTGCACTGATTTCCAGCTTTCTGCTGGTTGAAGGCATACTGTTTGAGAAACACTTTATGTTTTATTTCAAAAGCATTGGGTAAGCTGGAGACAAATCAGCGGTGTCAGGAAAAGTTGTACATCTTCTATCATGTCTATGTGATACTCAAGTGCTTTTTAACAGTGAAGGGACAAGTTCAATGTCAAAAAAAAATAACTGTTCTCCATTGAATTGCATCTATTTGCAAGGCTGAAGAATGTAATGCTTTGTGACCACTACCTTTAAATTAGACATTGCCTGTACGGATTTGGTGAGTAGGGACTATGTGATACAGATGTAGAACCAGTCCAAAACTTGTAGAGTGTTAGGCTTGAAAACATACGTCCACAATGAGACAGTAGACAGATTTAACACAGCCCCTGGTGATGAAATTCTTTTTACTGTGAAAGATGGAGAGCTGCTTGTCTTGACCAAGAATTGTAAGAAGGAACAAGGAGGAGATAGGCAATTATTATTCACAATGGGTAAATGATGTCTAATCTTAGGGACTGTACCTACCAAAATGAGACTTTCAGGTCATTCAAGATTTGGGACAGAGCTGCTGTTGAGCATAAACTCAGTTAAACAACAGTTACAAATACAGCTCCTTCCATTGATAGAACTGAAAATTAATTTTAAAAATGAATTACATATATATACATTTCAGTGTATATATAAGATCAGTGGGCCTTGACCACAGAATTTCACACATACACCCAGACACATAGAGGGCTCTTTTGTATCACTGTACTGACTCTGATTGGGCTGGAATTAAGAAAAGTCCTTGATGCTTCACAAGCACTGTTCAGCAACAACTAGAACATCAGCACTGTTTTGGTCACAAATCTAAAACATAGATCCATGTGAGCTACCATGAAAAGAAAAGCAACCACTCTATTCCTGTCAAAACAGGTACAATTGCAAAAAGAAATTACTAAATTTAAACAATACCCTGTATTTATTCCAAGCTCTATCTTCTCCTCAACTGATGAAGTTTTAGAAGTCCCTGTTAATTGCAGGGGAGTTGGACTGGATGACCTTTAAGTGTCCCTGACAATTCAAACAATTCTGTGATTCTATGATACAAATCCTCACTTCCATACTATCTTCTTATAGATCTGAACAGTATATGAAAGTACAGTTATTGGCATTGTCATAGATGATTAGAATATATATATATATATAAATTCCAACTGTTCTATGAAGTGCTGAAGTATTTAACACAAGATTCACTCAGCCAAAAACATTTGCATTTCCACATCCCTACCATCCTCTGGCATACTTCATAGCCAGAGTGAGTCTCCATATGTTCAGAATAATCCAGCTCATGGAGAGACTGAAAGACAACTCATTAAATTACCCTCAGTGGTTTTATTTTCTTGACTTGGGGAGAGAATCATGGAGGAATGACATATCCTGTGTTCTATAGTGGTATGATATCACTCATTGCATTGAACACTGCACATAGTTCAAATTATAGCAATGAAATGAGCAACTTAATTTCAGTTGTATTGGAGTCAAACAGCAAAACGCATGTATCTACACTGGCAGGAAAGCTTTTACTGATGCTTATTGGCAGAGCATTCATTCAGAAGAGAAATCCTTTGGACAAGCTTCTATATCCACAAGTTATCTGATTGTTAGAATATTCAGTAACCAAATAGATCATCTCTCAAATGAGAGATTGCAATAGCAATACCACACAGATGTATTTGGAGGCTATAGAGGATATGATATTGAACAAAGGCTGTTACTGTAATGCTCTGACAAGGAGGCAAAACTTGCACTGAAATTTGAATTTATGCAAGTGCAATATGTATTTAAAACATCCAGTAGATTTTTCACAGTGATTGGCTTAGGTTAGGTCTCAGGGGCAGGGATTTATTGCTTTTGGTTCTGGTGTATCCGATCAACTCTATTGCTTGTGTCATGACACAGATTTATTGTTCCTCTTGCTTTAGAAATATGTGCTACTGTTGTGCACTGTGGCCCTCTCATTCCAGGTGTTTTCACACCATGGGATGGAAGTGTGATCTGTGACCAACATACTTCTAGGAGAAATCGAGAGATGCTGATAGTCAGAGGAGCAGAAGGAGCCAATGTATCAACCAGTCTACATAGTTGGTCATGGTCTCAGAACAACCACAGCCCAACAGTACAAAATAATAAGAATAAAAGATAATGTCTGCAAAGAGATACTGACAAATCTAAAGCAGTATGTGAAAGAACAGGAGACAATAAACATAGAAAACAGGAAAAATCCACTCTGAGAACTGAACAGCATCCCCAGATTTGCACAATGTCTGCAAGTAAGCCCCAGATGCATCAGTGGGAGTGGAGTGGATGTCATAGCAATGAAGCACAGGCACCCAAACAGATGATGCTGTCTGCTATGATTGTTGTTAACCTCTGAGAAACTTCCCGGCTGTTTTATTGTTTTATTAGGGTTTTTTTTTTGTTTTTTTTTTTTTCTTTTTGTTTTGTTTTTTTTCCTCTTGGATTGTTATGGGGCATTTAGGGGAAAAGAGTTTGTTGACTTTCACCCTGGCTGAATAATTGAGAAATATGCTAACTGGGAAAACTCAGACAACTGGACATGTTTATAGATAAGGAAAAAATTATTCAGTTTCTTGACTTCTTCTTTCTCTCTGCCTTATTAATTTACGCCATTTAGTCAAGGAAAAAAGCCAAAACAGTTTCTACTTATCTTACCTTGAACAAAAAGATCCCCTCTCCCTTTAGCAAATCACAGAGCATTTGGCACTTGATTCTTATAAGAGATCGTATTTAGCTTTATTGAAAAGTTGTGTATAGATTTGTTAAAATATTGCCTTTGCAGAATGCACAGCATCCAGACAAACTGGCAGCCTGTGCCCTTTAGCAGAACACAGCTGTGGATTTCCTGTGGGAAGGGAATAGAGCGCTCAATACATAAAGATATACGATCAGTATAAAAACAAAACAAACAAAAACATCACCACAAACAAAACAGCAAAAACACCTTTAATAGGGTCTCAACACTTCAGGCTTTAAATTTCTACTACTACTACTACTACTACTACTAACAAACACATTGGAAAATGGCATTCCTTCCCACTTTCCCTCTTCCCTGAAAACACCATTTTAACAAGGGAAGAGAGGATAGGCTTATACCATGAAAACAGGCACTTTATGTAACAAACTGATATCTCAGCAAAAATGCTTCTAAAAACCACATGCAAGGACACAATGCAGTAACAAAGGATACAAAAAAGAATGAAACCAACCTGCAATCAAAAGTCATACTTATTATTGTGATGGGAGTATGATTTGTGTTGAGAAATTAAATTCCAGCAATGAGACCAAGTTACATTTTCTGATTCATGTGGGAGCATTGAAAAAGTGGATGTATCTTCAAGTCACAAGAGAGCAAATGTGCCCGGGAAGAAATTAATACAATAGCTGTTAGAAAAGAATGATGAATATTTGTATACGTTTCAGCTGTAAATGAATCCAATTGCTGTCTCAGAGGAAATCTTCACAAATCAAATTACCACAGCGCAGGCTGTGGTTAAGAATTTTATAGTATAAACCCCAATTTTTTCAAAGCGAGTGATTAATTGGCTTCATATCATAAATCTGATCAGCTGGTAGGATGATTAATCGGACATGCTGGTTCCCTCTCCCAGATCATTCCTTCTTATCGATTATAGCATGGCTTTTTCTCCCCTACAGTTAAAGCTCACTAGTTTTTCCTTAAAATGATAAGATTAGACCTGAAATGTTTACTGCGTGTAAGCTAATTCTAGTCACTTGAAACTTCATGTAGAATATATTCTGGCTAAATCTGATTAAAATGGACAATTGACTTCTGATTTACGCTCACTTCAAGGGACAATGTAGCAGCTCCTGATGTGTAATTAGATGAAGTGCACAGAGTCCCCTATGTGGGAGGAAGCAGGAGCTCTTGGCCAGTCTGCCACTTACCATTACCCACACCATCAGAGGCTGTCGCTGAAGCAGGAGCTCAAGTCCAAAGGCAGAGACTGAAAGTGCCCTGTTTCTGACTGTTGCAAATGACCTTGAGACATCTCCTGCAAATGTCAGGTCGTCCAGCAGTACTTCCAGACAGGAACCCATTGTGATGGTTTTCTCAGTTATGAAATACTATTTTTGAAATACAGTTCTTGAGCTACACAGCACAAACAGGACAAATAAAACTTGAGATTAGCAGTTCTATTTGTACCTAGAGGAGGTTTTGAGCTCTTTCTGGATTCTGGGTTGCTTCCGGTTGTCTGTGATTCCTTATTCCCTCCTTGTGTTTCAAGGTCTTCAGGGAGGCCTTGATCATAAAATATCTCAAGAGCTTGTTTTCATCTCATCCATCTTGACCTCTCAGATACCTTCACATAGTCAACCACATCCTTCCCTAAAATCATACCTTTTCTGGCTCTGTGTTACAATTTCAGGTTCCTCCTTTCTGCTCACGCTTTTACTCTTTCCACTCTGTTTCATTTTTTATCTCACTGTTTAATTTTCCTACCTCTTTACTTCCATCAGAAGCTCAGTCTCTAATGTTCCTCTGATTAAACTCAAGCGATTTTGGCTGCTGCCCTCAATCACACCTTCCAATCTTCCCCATGTCCTTCCCAACAAGTGCTTGTCTATGGTACTTCTCCCATTGCTAGTGACTAAATGCAGCAAACCAGGTTGCTTTGGCCTCTTATCCGTACAGTCCTTTCTGTACTCATTGCAGAAAGGATGTTTAGTTTTCTTGATCTGAATTCCACTTTTAAATCTGATCCCTTATATCCTCTTAGCTTTTATTGGCACTGCAGTCATTTTCCTGAGTCCCTTCACTATCCCTCTGAGAGTCACTGACTTCAAATGCAGGTTAACTCTGTGTCTTTACCTGGAAAAAATAGTTCCACTCTCCCTTGCGCTTTTTAACATCACCTTCTTCCTAGTTCTCTTCTGTTCATATCACTCCCCTACAGACTCCCTTACAAGTTTTGCAACAAAAGTCCATATATCTAGCCTACAACTCACAATCTCTACAGTCCAACTCTTGTAAATTCCAGTTTTGTCTGTTCAGATATGCTCTTCTCCCATTCTGCTTTCTGTAACAAATTTCTGGGATTGGTCAGAAGACAAGAATATTCTAGTATTTGTATAACATGCCATGTATCTAATATTAAATCCAAATAGATAAGTATAAAGCTGACCAACATAAATACATAGTGTTCCTCCCACTCCACTGCTACCTCTTACCTGAGCCTTTGTATCGATAGTGACACTTACTTGTTAAATATTTCACAAATAAGTTATAGTTAATGAGGATAATG
Organism: Coturnix japonica; assembly: GCF_054131305.1. Lineage (NCBI taxonomy): Eukaryota > Metazoa > Chordata > Aves > Galliformes > Phasianidae > Coturnix > Coturnix japonica. The sequence goes on along the minus strand of NC_140664.1, from coordinate 6,081,222 downwards.
CAGTGCACCTCACACTGAAGAACAATGCTGGCTGGATAGTATCTTACAATACAAAGAGTAGAAAAAAGCATAACAAAAAAGTTAATTATAAGCCTATAAAGTTATTATAAATATAAATAGTTAAAATATAATTAAACGTCTTTAAAATATTTTTGAATGCTTGGCACAACCCTATGTGCTTCACCTTCTTGAAGCACTGATTTCCACGTTCAATGGAGAACTTAGAGTCTTGTAGAACATTCTCACAAAGCCACAGGATTAGGGCAAACTTGAATTCTGAACTGAATTCCTTTTCTCCTTTCAATACCACTGATTTGTGGTAGAAATACTTGTAAGAGCACTGTTTCCTTCCACAAGAATCCTGGAGTCTATTTTCTATCCTCAGAATAATAATAATAATAATAAAAAAAAGAAAAAGAAAAAAAAAAGAGCCCATATAAGTGCTTTAAAAGTGGATCAACTCACAAAGGCAAGAATAGATGCAAATTTCAGTCTTGGCTGGCATTTTATTTCATGCAATATTATTATTCTGTTTCAGAGTAATTTTGGTATTTTTATGGTATTTAAATTGCTACGACTATCACTTGTAAAGAAAAAAAGAAACCAAGAAAAAGCAAAGCAATTCCTTGCTCAGTCAACAACTGTGACACTAAAACTTGATATCTGACTCCAAAGGAAAAAAGGAAAAGAAAGGAAGATCACGGGGATTAATTGAAACAAAATATCTGGAAAAACAAAAGTGAGAAAAACAGGGGGGAAAATGAAACAAAACAAAACAAAACAAAACAAAAAAGAGAGATAATTACTTTTCCCAAGTACAGTATGAAACTTTCTATTAATGCATCTTTTGTTTGACTTGTAATATTCATAGACTGCAAAAATAGTCTGGTCTTTTTTTTTTTTTTTTGCATGACTTCTTCTCTTTATATGTTGAATGAGATGGATCCCACTGTAGAAGTGGGATTCTGTTGCGTAATCAAGGGTACTGTTGATGGTCCTTTGACATGTATCATAACATCCCAGATGTCTCACTCTGGTATCAGATATGGCATGGGGTTCTTGGGAGACCCTTATCCATAGGGAATTTCAGGCAGAGATCAGATATCATAGGACATTAAATCGTTACCAGCTGGAGCTCATCTCCCTTATAGGTCATATTTTGTAACACAGTTCTGGAAACTAAGTGGAAATGACTGTATGAAGAAGGTCTACAATTCTAGTAGCTGATAAAACCAAAATCATAAAGCAGAGGACTTTGATGGCAGTTGCTCTTACACGTGACAGAGAACATAAAGACCTCTAAGGCAGCAGTTGCTCTGAGTAAAAAGGCAGTAAACCAGAAATGACTTAAACACAGGGAATAGCACATAGATGTAACTCAGGAGAGAGATGAGAAAGTGGAAGTAACAATTTTATAGGAATTAGACAATATTTTGTAACATTTATTCCTCTTCTCACGTTTCCTCAGTTTCCTTCATGCTGTTGGGCTCTGGGCTTCTCTTCTTTGACACTTAGCTCTTTTGCTTCGTGTGTTCTTTTTACATTTGGCCGTGGACTAAATAGATTTATTTGCTTGTTTCTATGACAAAACCCCTGTTTTAAAGGGAATATTTTCCATACAGAATATATTTTCTCCTTTATTTATTTATTTTTTCTTGGAAGTCAATGGTTTGTGTATAGAAGAGAAAATAACAGTTCCAGAGTGCTTTAACCAAAATTATGCATTATGATGCTGTAGGACAGAGCTGAAAGAGAGAGTATAAAGCTTGCAATAAGGATGGTATATGGTTTGTCTTTAATAACGAATAGCTTGAACTCCTTTCTTTCTTCGTTGCCATGGTATCCTTTTGTGACTTTATTTATAAGTGGTTTACATAGAATTCATAGTCAGTAGATGTTTCTCAGGATGGTTTTTCTTTTTCTTTATTTTTTTTTTATTTTAATTTCTGTATATTTCCAAAGTCTCCTCCTGCACCAACTGCAACAAATTCCAGCATAATTGAGAATACCCAGACTGGATATTTTCAGAACAATGAAAGAGATTGTAACATCTCATATTTTATCAAAATTATATTGTCTTCAGATTTTCCTGCTATTGCTATCAGTACTCAGTCTTTTAAAAGCATGTGAACCACAAAGCACTGGACTCCTCAAACTCCAACAAAATGTCAGCAGAAGAGCATAGGTGCCTATGGGAATCCTCAAGAAGTTACTGGAATTCTCCAGATAATTTTAATGCAATTCTTGGTGATTCTTCTGTAAGATCTCAGCTGTGCTCAGAAGAAAAAGCCTTTGAAAATCATACCTTGGGGCTTCCTCTACAGGAAGGACCTGAGCAGCATGTGAATGTCAACAGGCAGGAATCAGATGCCTCGGGGATTATACAGAGGATGAGTTTTATTCCTGAATGCTTAAAAAGATAAGCTGGTGTTTTGAGTTCATCTAGACTCTAGTGTTCTGGAGGATTAGTATGGTTTGGGTAAATCAGCAGTACCCAAAGGAGTGAAGAAATTAAAATTTCCAGTTGCATGTGTCCCTTTTCATTGCAGAAGAGCTGGATTTGGTGGTGATCTTTAAGGGTCACTTCCAACTCAAATAATTCCATGATTCTACGGCCTGTTCCAGCCAAATCTGCTACCCTGGATATGGTATTCACCCACAGGCAGTGGCAACCATAATTTGAACTGAGGGCTTCTTTGCTTCTGCACTCATGCTGAGTCATCAGAGCTGCCTGCCATCACAAAGCTACCCAGGCAGCTTTGAGAATCAGCTCTTCCCCAGCAACAAAGGGGTAAAAAATCACAGGACATAGAGGATCTGTTTGCCCTGAGTGGTCACCTCAGGGCTTTGCAACAGATTGGATGAGAACTGGAAACTTAAAGCTGGAGATCAGTCTGATCAGTTGATATGAAGCCCCACAGCATTACTCCCCGCTATCAGTCATAGCTGTCCTATGTCAGATTTCAACAAGAGGTTATTGAGGTCTGCAGATAGTCTGAGGACAAGATAAAAAACCTCCAGGAAGACATCTACAGGTTGTAGTCAAAATTATTTTTCAAGAGTGTGAGCATAGTAGTATTCTATAGTGGCCGTAAACTGTTACTTCCATACCCATGGACACTGCCTCTGTCCTACAGCATACTAATCTTAGAGTTGCACACTGCAGTTTCTATAGTTGGTTACTTAGCCATTGCAAATATTGAACTGTGAGTTGAGTTTCCTTCCTGTATATCCTTACTGCTCCTGTAACATTTTGATTCTTTCTTCATAACCCAGAAATTCTCCATGACCAAATCATATAAAACAAAGACGGTCTCAGATTTTATTGCACTCTGCGTGGCAAAGAAAGGGAACGCATCAGGTTCTGAGTGTTACTTTCAGCTGTTCACAAGGGACATGGTAAAATCTTTGCTGGCTGGTTTAACTGCTCCTGTGATCTTGTCTGATTGTTGTCACACAACTTGCTTTTCTCCAGAGTATTTCTCACTGATGTTATGATCCATCCTGACTTCTTATATTCTGAGAACTACATTTGTATTAGGATTTTTTTTCCAGTTTGGTGTCTCTGGTGAGACAACCATTAATTTGTCTGTTTTCCTTTATGATTGTTATTCAAGTTTTTGTTAAACATATGTGATAATGATACTGACAGTGCACTGACAGGATTATACAAGTTTGATTAGTACATAATGAAAATTGCCTGCAATACAAGTATTCTGCAATTATGTAGAAAGCACAATGCCATCTGGGTTCTGCTCCCATCTCTTTTTTTCTTGATTTATTTTTTTTTCTAATAAATGACAACTAACAGTATAATATCACTCTGTAGTAAAATGTGAAGTACAACGACAAGAATTTATAAAAATATTTTCTGTCTTTGCATTTTCTCCGAGCACTTTAAGACTTAGAAGTCAGTCCAGCAACTGCTTAGCCTGCTGAGTAGTTCTTATTCACTGAAAGAGCCATTGACTTTAATAGTGTGACCTATCTGATTAAAGATTATTTGCAAGAGCCAAATCTTTCCAGGTCTGGTATAGAATGGAAAAAGATTGATTTAGATTCCTGCAGAGTAATCATTCCTTTTCTTTCCTTCATTCATTTCTCCCATGAAAATATGGTTAATTCAATGCCCCAGACAAATGTATATCACATAATTTCTATTGCTACCATTATTTTGTGCTTGCACAAATAGTTTGTCAGTGGTTAAGTCCCACAGTGGGCAAAAGCTGCAGGCCAGGAGCTGGAAATGTGCTCAACTCCTTCTCTTTGACTTTACAGCTACATGACTATGTACCACCAAAATCAGGTTGTTGGCTTCTCACATTAAACAACCAGAATTAAGTGAATGTATCTAGCATGCTTGATCCATGGAACGATGGTGACATGGCTGACACTCCAGAAGGCTGTGCTGTCATTCAGTGAGACCTAGACAGGCTGGCAGATTGGTGGAGAGGAACCAGATGAGGTTTAACAAGTTCAAGTGTAGAGTCTTGCATGTAGTGAGGAATAACTACATGCGACAGTAGAGGTTGGGGGATGACCTGCTGGAGAGGAGCTCTGCAGAGAGGGACCTGAGGGTCCTAGTGGACAACAGGTTGGCCATGAGCAAGCAGCGTGCCCCAATGGCCAAGAAGGGCAATGGGATCCTGGGGTGCATTTAAAAAAGCACAGCCAGGAGATCAAGGGAAGTGATTCTCCTCCTCTACTCTGCCCTGGTGAGGCCTCACCTGGAGTACTGTGTCCAGTTCTGGGCTCCCCAGTACAAAAAAGGGATCTCCTGGAGGGCCACAGAGATGATAAAAGGCCTGGAGCACCACTCCTATGAGGAAAGTCTAAGAGAACTGGGTCTGTTCAGCCTTGACAAAAAAGACTGATGGGATCTGATCAATGCCTATAAATACCTAAGGTGCAGGAGGCAAAGGTTTGAGGCCAGACTCTTTTCAGCAGTGTGTGGCAACAGGACAAGACAAGGAAATGACCACAAACTGAAGCACAGGAAATTCCATTAAAATTTGCATAAGAACTTCTTTACAGTGAGGATGACGGAACACTGGAACAGGATACCCAGGGAGGCTGTGGATTCTCCTTCTCTGGACACATTCAAGACCAACCTGGATGCCTACCTGTGCTTGTTGTAGAGGGCCTGCTTTGCAGGGGGTCTGGACATGATGATCTCTGGAGGTCCCTTCCAACACCTACAATTCTGTGATTCTGTGATTCTGTGAACACTGATGTATATGACTTGATAAGAGACAGTGACAGAAGTTGGATTACACATCAGTGTTAACTGGATATTGAACTTTTTCCGAGTGAAAGAAGTTTACCCAAATCCTTGTTAAAGGGGAGGGGGGGGGGGGGGGGGGGGGAAGAAGAGAGGAGAGGAGAGGAGAGGAGAGGAGAGGAGAGGAGAGGAGAGGAGAGGAGAGGAGAGGAGAGGAGAGGAGAGGAGAGGAGAGGAGAGGAGAGGAGAGGAGAGGAGAGGAGAGGAGAGGAGAGGAGAGGAGAGGAGAGGAGAGGAGAGGAGAGGAGAGGAGAGGAGAGGAGAGGAGAGGAGAGGAGAGGAGAGGATGAAGGTAATTATCCTTCTATAAATGTTGTAAATTAGACAAGAATTTCTGATACAAGGGTCTGCAGGATTTGGGCTTTTATCTCTGTATAACAGTATTCCTTAGGCACCAAAATACATAGTTAGAAAAGTTCTTGCAAGATTCATGTATCCATGCATGTATAATGAATTAAAACAAGAATTATATAAACCTCAGCTAACTACTTTCATCTAAGTCTGGGAAGTCCTCTGTGCTTTTGCAGTCAGTGTTGTTTCTGATATCTTTGACTGGATGTAAAGAACAGCCTGTTTACATAAAGCAAAATAGCACAGTGCTCCTCAAGAGAGGAAAACATAAAGGAGCTCTTACTCCTAGCAAGCAGCAGAACATTTGTCCAAGCAGTTTTTGGTTCCCCGAGAACACTGTATCTTCATTTTCCATTGGGAAGATAGCTTTGAGCGAAGGGCAGAAGGTAAATGAGAGGTAGTAAATGAGAATGCCCCATTTCCAAAGTGGAAACAAGTAGGGAGTCTCGGCCTCCCTCTTCCACAAGCTTCAGGAGGGTTTCAGAAGGGACTAGGAAGGGTTGTGCTGTGTGTCTGGGGAGCAGTTCAACTTCAAGTGAGGGGAAAGGGAAACAATTGGAATAAGTTACGCTTCAAAGCTTCACTAGTATGCTAAGTTAAATTAAAAAAAAACATAATAATAATAGAATTAAGAACAGAAGTGACATGAAGTAAACAGAGAATGAGATAAAATGCAAAGTAGTTTACCAAGGGTAACATTATGCCAAAATAATTAGATATCTCCCTGTGATAGCAAACTGATTAACTAGACAAAGGCAGTACAGTAGATAAAATTTGTCTGAATTTAACTAGAGCATTAGACACAGTGCCAAGTGGGAAAACACTAGTGAGGGAAAAATGGAGAATCAGTGTAACATCTGAGTGGGAAGAGATGAAGCCAAGGGGGGCTGATAACCAGCTGTGCTCCAGCAGGGAAGTGTCAGACTAAAAAGAAGCTATTAGGGAAGTTCTCCAGAGTTCCTTCAGATTTACCATTCTCAATATTTTAATTAGTGAACATGGCAATAAAAAACTATCAAAATTCTCCATTACCTAAAGCTGGAATATGTAAACAGAACAAAACAATGGATCCTGAGCAGAGGTGGTTGGTCTGGGCCTTGCCTCAGTAGAAAACATAGAATCATAGAATATCCCAAATTGGAATGGGCCCATAAGGATCATCGAGTCCAACTCCTGATAGTGTGATATTCCCTTGTACTGAATGCAAGATCATATAATACTGATGAATACAAAAAAAAATTGCACTATGAACTGAAGGTAAAGTGAGAATCTGCTGGAAACCCCAGGAAGATGTAAAAGGAAGCAGGTTTTTTGTATGTTTTATCCATCAGTTCCTTTTAGAGAAGCACTCTCGGAAGGCGGGTGCAATGGGGGGTGGGGGGAAGCATCTTGATATTTCCAACTCATACTTTTGCAAATGAGAGAAAATCTGGGGACTGAAGGAAAGAAACAAAAGTCATGTCAAGTTGTCATAACTGCTCTCAAAAACTAAGCTGTGGCAAGTATGAGAAGTGGATTCTGTAGGGATGGACAGCAGAAACCAGAAGAAAACTCTTCAAGCCATTATGGTACCCTTCACCATTGTCAGGTGATGCTTCTTGCCAGATCTCTGTTCTCCACTTGAAGCTGGCAGTGCCCACCCTGAGTTTCACTCATGTGGGTTCCTCTGATCCGACACTGAAGTCAGACCAGCACTGTCACCCAAACAGGCACAATATGCAAAGGCAAAACAATCATTTGGCTTTAACTCTGCTTCACAATGGCTTTCACAGCCTTTCTGCTGAAATGCTTCCCTGAACAATAAGAAATCTTTCATTTAAATACTTGCGAGAAAGCAGTTGTGTTAACAAAAATATCGCAGTCACACAAAATGATGTTCAAAGCAGTGCCAGCAATTTCTGAAATACAAAAGTTACAAAAGCTCTATGTGTGCCTCTTTTTAATTTCAGAAGAATTTTTAATAATAATAATTAAGTTTTTTAACCTGCTTTTTGGAATTAATTTGAATCGACTAAAGAAGTTACGTAGTTTTGGGACTACTTCCCAAATTTTTTTGCAGATTGTTTAGGCCACTGCTAATTTATGATAATTCTAATGTATGAAATGTATTAATCCTGTGGAAAACAAAATACTTACTAGCATTTGTTTAATGAAACGATTATCACTGAACACTTATCATCTGTTTAATGAAATTCCACTATTCACAGATGGCTGTTCTCTTATAAAGAAAATGCGTGCTTAGTAGAATGGATATTTAGAAATGCAGTTGCGAGTATCAGACTTTGTTTTTCACTAAAACTCAGAACAGATATTTTCAGACACAGATATGGATGATCAGCATGGAGTAAGATCTTTATCTCTTCTGAAGAATCCTCTCTGAAATTAAAAAGGGAAATAATCTGCTTTTCAAAACAGCATAACAACAGAACAGCAGCAGAAGAGGTACACAGCCCTGATTCAGAGGCAAGCAAGCATCCAAACTTCACAAATCTCCATCCACCACATATATCAAACTTTGTTGAGGCCGATAATTATACTAACGAATTATCTGAGATTACAATGGTAATCACTGTATTGCCTATCCAAAACTGGGTTAAGTTTAGCCAACCTTCACCATAACTGCATTTCTGTTGTTACACAGAATACATATCTTTGTCATTTTATTTCTTCCATAGATTTGGACTGCCTGTAGGCATTTACCCCTCACTGCCAGATTTTGTTCAGCTCTGCTTTAGATGTTCTCAGTTATTAAACTGTTCCCATATGAAAATCTGGGTCTGCCTGAAGTCATGTCATGTTGAACTGAAGCTGAGATGTTAAAGCATGTGATTTAGCCATACAGCACAGCCTCACTCCTCTCCCACTTCTGCACAACTTCAGAGGATAGAGCCTGACAAAGTGCGTACTAAATCAAATCACTTCTCTACATTTTGTCCTTGGGTTCGTTTTTCCTATATCCAAGGACAGCAAGCAGGAAAATAACCAATACAAGAGAGGAAGCTGGAAGGGAGCATTTACTTATTAAAAGTAAAGTATTAAAATAATGCGGCACAGTGACTTTGCAATCTGCATTTTAAAGCAGCAGATGTCCCATTACAGTAATCCCCTTAAGTTAAAGAAATACACGTATGGGATTTTTTTTATCCTATCTTGGTCTCATTAATGAATTCTGTGTCACTTTAGGCCAAATTTTTTCTGCCAATTTTAAGATTGCAAACAATCAGCATGAAAACTTAACGATTTCAAGTATGGCTTTATTCAAGAAATAAACATCAGGTGAAAGCATCTGTTTTATTGCTAAACTTGGCAATAGCAGGCTGCACTAGAGGTGGAATTGCTTACACTCAGTGAAAGTTTACTTCAATCAATATAGGTTTCATATTTTACCATCGCACCAGAGGAGAAATAGCTACATGTCACAATATTCTTCCAAGCAAATGACAACAGTGAAAAAAAAAAAACAACAAGAATGTCTATCTACTTGGATTTCCCTTCCTGAGCAGCTTTTGTGGGATCGCTACAAGCCAAGGGATTTATTGAGGGAACAGTCTCTGTCTCGTTAGGGACAACACATTTAGGAAACCAGAGACAACAGTGACTGCCATGCAGGAACCACTGGTACTTAAGGATAGATTTCATTTTTAATCACAATGAAACTGGAGAACTTGGCCTTGCAAAAATTCTCTGTGGAATCTCAAAGCCTGGGTAATTACTGCAAATTTCCCTTCCAAGTGCTTCTCTGTCACTTTGTGTTTCTCAGAATTGTATTATTGAAAGCAAAAAAAAAAAAAAAAACAACAAACAAACAAACCAAAACAAAACAAAACAAATCCAACAAAACCAACAACAAACCTGAAGGGTATTTTATCTCCTCTACTGTGTAGTTAAATCTTTGAAAGCTTTCTATTTCCATCTAGCACAGATCCTTCTCAGACATATCTCTACTCAACTTCTAAACAACAGAAAACCCAGACTCTGTGTTAAAAACATGGAGACTTCAGTGCATATGCACATAATAGTTAAAATATATATTTTTTCTTAGTATTTCCATTTAAATATTTTCTCCTGTGGAAACTAGATCATATTCTTCCCTTCATCAGATTTTCTGGTCCTGCTAACCATACCATTCCTGATACAAGCCAGGATGCCATTGGCCTTCTTGGCCACCTAGGCACACTGCTGGCTAATACTCAGTCGACTGTCCATCAATACACCAAGGTCCCTTTTCATCAGGCAACTTTCCAGCCTCTCCTCCCCAAGCCTGTAGGATTGCCTGGGGTTGCTGTGACCAAAATGCAGGACCTGACACTTGGCCGTATTGAAACTCATACTGTTTGCCTTGGCCCATCAATCCAGTCTATCCCAGTTTCTCTGTAGTGCCCTTCTTCCCTCTGACAGATCAATGCTCCCTCCCAACTTGGTGCTGTCTGCAAACTTACTGAGGGTGCACTCAATTCCCTCATCAAGATCATTACTAAAGATGTTAAATAGAAGCAGCACCAGTACTTAGCCCTGGGGGACACTGCTCCTGTCAAGCTGTCAACTAGATTTGATTCCATTTACTATAACCTTTTGGGCCTGGCCATCCAGCCAGTGTGTGCCCCATCCAAATCATGGGCAGCCAGATTTTCCATGGGAATGTTGTGGGGGACAGTGTCAAAGGCTTTACTGAAGTCCAGGTAGATCACATTGACAGCCTTACCTTTATCCACTCAGTGGGTCACCTTGTCATAGAATGAAATCAAATTTGTCAGACAGGATCTACCATTTGTAAACCCATGCTGACTGGGCCTACTCCCTTGGTTAACCTTTAACTGGTCCATGATGGCTTCCGAGATTATCTGTTCCATATCTTCCTGGACACAGAGGTGAGACTGATAGGTCTGTAGCTACCAGGATAATCTTTCCAGCCCTTTTTTGAAGATGGGAGTCACATTTGCCAGTCTCCAGTCCACTGGGACATCTCCAGTTAGCCAGGACTGCTGAAGAATGATGGAGAGTGGCTTGGCAACCACATCCACCAACTCCCTCAGCACTCTAGGGTGCAATCCATCTGGCCATGCATTTGTGAGTATCCATCTTTCGGAGCAGGTCCAAAACCATCTCATCATTGATTATGCAGTGCCTATGCTTTCCCCATCCCTATCTATAAGCACTAAAGATACTTAATTAGCTTTCAAAATACCCACTGAGTTCAAACATCCCATCCCCAGTATATCAAAACAGGGATATTTAGGCAATGAGGACATTTGTGGTCTGAAGATTGTTCTATCATAGAACCATTAACATTGGAAAAGACCACTAAGATCATCTGGTCCAACTATCAACCCATTACTACCATACCCAGTAAGCCATCTCCCTCAGTGTCACATCTACATGGGCCAAAACTTGAAAGGTGGGCCCATGTAAACCTAATCATGTTCAACAAATCCAAATGCAAAGTGTTGCAATTGGGTCAAGGCCATCCCTTGGGATGGAGAATACCTTGAGAGAAGCCCTGCTGAGAAGGACTCAGGAATCACTGTAGATTAAAAACTTGATATAAGCCAGCAATGTGTATTTGCAGCTTCAAAGGCCACTGGAATCCTGGGCTGCCACAGAGGAGGGGTGACCAGAAGGGCAATGGAGGTGATTGTCCCCCTCTACACTGCCCTCCTGAGGAGCCTGAAAAACTGCATCCAGACTCCCAGCACAGGAAAGATGTGAAACTTTTGGAGATGATCCAGAGAGCCATGAAGATGACCCAAGGGCTGGATCACCTCTCCTATGAGGACAGGCTGAAGGAACTGTTTGTTCATTCTGGAGAAGAGAAGGCTGTGGGGAGATCTCATTACAGCCTTCCAATATTTAAAGGGAGATTATAAAAAGGATGGAAATCAACTTTTTACTGTAAATTTAGATTAGGTATCAGGCAGATGTTTTTCACTGAGAGTGAGGTGCAGGAAAGAGTTCCCAGAGAGGTTGAGGATGTCTTGTCTCTGGAAGTATTCAAGGCCAGGCTGGATGGGACTATGGGCAGCCCACTGTGGTGCTTGATCTAGCAGTTGGGATCAGCCCATTGCAGGGGAGTTGGAACTTGAGGACCTTTGAGATCCTTTCCAACCCAAACCATTCTATGATTCTATTAATCTATGATCTACTTCTTCAGCAGACATGAATCTCTTCCAGGGCATAATGGGTCTTTTTAAGACCCATGTAAGATACCTTATTAGCTTTCAAAATACCTACCTCCAAACATCCCATCTCCAATAGATCAAAACAGGGAGATTTAGGCAGTGAGCACATTTGTAGCCTGAGGTTTGCTCCATCAACTTTAATTCAAGTAAAAAAACTCAGATGTTTGCTTTGTGGAAATATCTGCCTTCTGGATCAGGAATCAGAGAAATTTTAACTTAACTAATTATCAGTCAATTTCATTTTACTGTAAGTCAGGACACTTTTTCTGCTTAATACACTACAGTGAGTCTGAAGACAGAGCATCACCGTGGATTATAAGCACCCTCACTCACCCCCCACAGCAAAAAACAGAGTCAACTGCAGCAATATTCACAATATACACTGTTGGTTATCATTATTTTTTCTCACTTATAGTAAAATATCATTAAAACAACAGAAAAACTCCATCCTACCACCCCCAATAATACAATAGGAAGGTTCCCAGAACAATTTTCAGTATAGTTTTGTCCCCACAATCCAGTTCCTCAGTATTTTCATTCCAAAATGTTTTACCATGAGGTTTTTTCTTTGCAACTGATACAACAGCTTCAATCTACTTTCTTATAACAATAAGGAAATGAATAGAATCATAGAATCATGGAATGGTTTAGGTTGGAAAGGACCCTTAAGATCATCTGGTTCCACCCCTCCTGCTGCAGGCTGGGACATCTCCCTCTAGACCAGGTTGCTCACAGCCCCATCCAGCCTGGCCTTGAATGCTTCCAGCAAGGGAACATCCAAAACCTCTCTGGGCAACCTGTTCCAGTGTCTCACCACCCTCCCAGTAAAGAATGTCTTCCTAATATCTAGTCTAAATCTACCCTTTTCCAGTTTAAAGCCATTTCCCCTCATACTGTCTCTACCCGCTCTTATAAAAATCGCTGAACTCCTTCCAATATCCTGCAAGTAAGAGCTTCGTCACTGGTCTTATTACAGCCCTGTAAGTGAATGGAGCCATTTGGTTCAGACACATGTTCTAGTAGATAAAAAGACATCGTCCCTGCCCCATAAATCTTGTAATCTTAATACCAATTTTACTCCTACATGCATTCACAAGCAGATACCATTGTCAGCAAGCACAGCAATTTGTTCAGCAGGGAGCTGAATCTCGCCTTTAGCCTAACTTGAATGTGCTCTCACACACCTCTGAATTGAAAAGCGAATCAAGCACATCTGCTGCCAACTGGGAGCAGAATGATGTAGCAAACAGAGTAAATATTTTTCTGCACTTTTGGGCTGAAGTGCTGACATTACATAAATGTAAGGAGAAAAAAATGGTAGTCAAGAGGGGAGAGATTAATATTAATGACAGGTCCTCTGAAAGAATTTCTTGCAAGTAGTCTGCATGCAAGGTATAAATAAGTATTAATTTTTGCTTCATATCATCTCTTATAGCACAGTATTGGCATTATCTACTGAGCAATCAGATCACTGACAATTTAGGCAATTTAGATTAGAGGCTGTTGTTTGATTTATTGTATGTTTTTACTGAAAAAAATGAGCAATTGCGGCAACCAGCACAGCAGACATAGAAAGGGTTAATTATTTCCCATCCCTAAGGTGGAGTTTAGCTGGAAAGAAATTACAGGATTTAAAGGTTATTGGCAGTTTCTCGTGCAGAACAAAGAATTGAGTCCAGTCTCAATTCCCATCTGTGTCACAGATACTGGCTCACACCACATTTTATAACACAAACTGATCTAAACTTGGAATGAAGATTGTGTAGATTTCTGTAAAGTGTATGCTTTAGAGAGCAACTTGAATGAAAGGTGAATCATAGGCGATCAGTTTGCAACTTTTTCTCCTTTCACTGAATTACGAAGCTCAAAAGAGAAAGCATTTGTAACAATTATCAGATGGACAAGGTATACAATCATCAGAAACCTATAATAACAGAAATTATAAGACATTTGAAGTACAAGGATTTGGTTAAGCATGCTTTTTGGACAAATGCCACCCTTTCTATTGAGTTAAGCCCTAAAGACGAACTAAGGTGACAGAGCAAGCTTGACTGGGCACAGTGGAGCTGCCAGAACACATAAATCCAGCACAACTGATTTGATTGCTTATATGCACAATAATGTGTCAGTCATTTTCAGAGTGAAACACAATGCTGCAAAGTAACATCGTGAACAAGTAACATCATGAACTCAGGCTATGGTTTACCTCACAGAATCACAGAATTGTCAGGGTTGGAAGGGACCTCTAGAGATCATCAAGTCCAACCCCCCTGCTTCGTTCATTGGTGCTCTTCAACTAGAACTCTGGACTGTCTCACAACTCTGCATGGATATTACATGGACATTGCAAGATTTTAAAAATGGTTATTTTTTTTTGAGCAGTTCTATACTTCTTGATTTTGTCAATCATATTAATCCAAATGCAATCTAAGACATGATAGGATTTGTTCATACATTCAGTTGACCTAATTTGATGAGTATTTTTGCAAGGATCCTTGTGATAGGGATTAGATAACCTCTGTGTAGTGTAAAAGTCGGAAGAAAGGAGGATTGTGAAAATAACAAAGATCTTTTAACAGCAAGCTGAAAATAGAAACCGAAGCACTTGACAATCTTTTGAGTAGCAGGGCTTTTTTAAAAAGAGCAGTTTGTAAAAGGAGAAGCAGGAGGTCAAGTGACAAAGAACAGGTCTATGTTACAGGGAAAGCAACTGAAAAGTGGAGGTACTGCAATGCAAAGTAAATACCAAAGGAATTTGCTGACTCTTCAAATCCTTCAGAAGGGACCCTGCAGAAAAGTCAGTTTAAGGAAAAAAAAAAAGAAAAAAAAAGAAAGAAAGAAAGAAAGAAAGAAAGAAAGAAAGAAAGAAAGAAAGAAAGAAAGAAAGAAAGAAAGAAAGAAAGAAAGAAAGAAAGAAAGAAAAGAAAGAAAAGAAAGAAAAGAAAGAAAAGAAAGAAAAGAAAGAAAGAAAGAAAGAAAGAAAGAAAGAAAGAAAGAAAGAAAGAAAGAAAGAAAGAAAGAAAGAAAGAAAGAAAGAAAAGAAAGAAAAGAAAGAAAGAAAGAAAGAAAGAAAGAAAGAGAGAGAGAGAGAAAGAAAGAAAGAAAGAAAGAAAGAAAGAAAGAAAGAAAGAAAGAAAGAAAGAAAGAAAGAAAGAAAGAAAGAAAGAAAGAAAGAAAGAAAGAAAGAAAGAAAAGAAGCACAGACATTTCAGATCATTCCATTAAGACAGTAGGCAGATCTCAATATTTAAAATTATCCCCTCTTTACATCCTTTACTTGTTTTTCCTTGTCATGATTCCACAGGGTGCTTAAATACAAAATCCTTACGAAGTCAAGTGAATGACATTTGAGTTTGGCAACTAATAAAATCCCTCTGTGAGAGGAGGTCTTAAATGAAATTTTGTATGCGAGCAAGATAAACCTCATATAGGTATGCAAAGATGGTATGTAATAGTCACATCACTTTCTGACATTCTAACATACCTCCACAGATATCAAAGAATCACATTGATTTATGCTGCTAAGTGTATATATCACAGGAATAAACTGTATTTTTGGTCTGTTAAATAAATAACACTTTTCAGAGGAATGACACACTACATGACACAATATCACAGCAGGTATCTTCAAAGAATAATCTACAATGAGGTCCAGAACACAAAGCTTTGAGTAAGCAAAACCAATTTTTAAATGACTATCAATAGGAAAACTTACACTTTTCTTCCCTTTTGGAGAGATATATATCATTCAGGTCATATGCTTCTACATCAAGAATGTCCCATGGTTAAGCCAGGTAATATTCCATCACAGTGCTGCAGAAGCTAAAGGAAGAGTCAAGAAATAAAGACAGCAGTCAAAGAAATGTCTATCAACCATATGATACTTGTGCTGTGCTCTGTTTAGCATAGATTTAGCATAGATTAGCACCTGAGATATTCAAGTCCTGATTGAACACCTACCTGTGCAACCTGGTGTAGGGAACCTGCTTTGGTAGGGGGGTTGGACACGTTGATCTCTATAGGTCCCTTCCAACCCCTACAGTTCTGTGATTCTGTGATTCCATGATTCATTTTTAATTATTCCTATTACTGATATATTCCTATGTCTGATAATAGCTTAGAATCAGAGAATCCTGGAATAATTCAGGTCAAAAGGAACCTATAGTCGCCAATCCAATACCTGGTATGGGCAGCTCTGGAGTCCAGGCTTCTCAGGGCTTTGTTCAATTGGGTCTTGAACACCTTCAAGGATGGAGATGGCACAACCTTGTTCACAAGTCATATAGTACCTCTGTTGGGATGAGGATGGACAAGACCAGGCCAGGATATCAGCCTGTGATCCAGGGCTGGGATTTGTTTCATCTCTGTCCCCAGCCACGCACAAGCAGAGCTTCAGACAGGCATGGAATGAGGAGCAGTCACAGCATGGCAATGGAATATCTCCTAGGATCTGTAAGGCTTATACATTTAAAAGTCTGGAGCACATGCTATGGTCATTTTGGCTAGTTTTGCAGTAGAATGTCAATATACCCTTTGCTCAGTTTCCCAGTAACACCAATCTACTGTATATCCGTAGTAGTCTCCATTCAAAATGTCATATAATAGTTGAAGAGACTTTACAAGGCATTTGTTGACATTTTTATCCCCAGATATAGAAGTTGTGACACCACTTCATATGATACAATTGGAGAAAAAAACAGTGTAGGATTAAGAAAAGACCTGAATTTCACTTGTCTTGGAAGATAGAAATGCACCACTAAGTTTTGCTTTGAAATTGAAGCGAGTCCTCTCAATTCTGGTCATAAACAGGTCTTATGTTGAAGTCCTTCAGTTAGGCTGATAGTCTCAAATAATCTGAGGCCTTTATCAGCCAATGTCTTCCTCACTGTTTCAGTTTCCCAGAGAAAAATCAATATTAAAAAGAATCACATTGGTGTCTTGCCTGAAAATCAGCCATTTTAGGGGGGAAAAAAAAAAACAACAAAAAAAGCAGTTAGCTCAAATCTGGCATGTTTCTCTGTTGTTCTTTTAGTTGAATAACAGCTTATTTATTTATTTATTTATTTATTTATCTATTTATTTCCATTCTATTTATTTATTTATTATCTATGATTCCATGATTTAACAAACGTGTCTCAAATTACAACATATATAATCAGCAAACAGTTTCTAGCTCAGTAAGTTTCTGTTGTTTCATGGAAGTTGATTTTATTTGGCTCATTTGTCCATCTGGATTTCTCATAAGCCTTTCTCTTCATCTAACCAACAACTCCCTTCATTCCCTGCAGCTTTAAATTCCATATCTTCCACCTTCACATCTTTAGACAAATTCTGATAATATAATATGCGTGAGAAAAATCTGCATTAAAAACAAGTATGAAATACTCATACTTAAGTCAAAAGAATTTAAAGAATTTAAATATGAAAATATTACCAAAATCAATAACTCATTTAGATTAGAAATTGTGCTAAATACAATACGAAATATTGGTATCATCACTGCAGAGATATCTTGGGATGTCTTTCAAGCTAATAAGTAACAACATGCTTGTCATGACACAGATCCATACCCTTCATCCACCCTGACAATTCAAGAACAGATTTCTCTCTTGTTCAGAGTCTTATTATACCTATTCTTGCTGCAGATAATTTTAGCCCAGTAAATTCTTTCTAATAGCTATTTACAATGCGCTTCTGCTCTTCAAATGACAGTGGGGCTCCATAAGCATTTCACGCCAGTGATTTTCATATCAAATATGCTCAGTATAAAACTTGAGGGGGTTTTCCTTCACTCTGCAAAGTCAAGCCTGTGCCTATGAAGTGCTAACCAGAGCTGAGGTTTTCTACAGAAAGCACCACAGAGGTACCTTCAAAGGGTCTGGAGGGGTGCTCCAGGACTCGCACATGTATTTACACGTCCAGTTTCTGACTGCTGGACACACAGGGCTCAGATACATTTTTCCTTTTATATCACTACCATCAATAATGTTGGCACCACAGGTTTATCCATATGTCCTCAGGTTATATCCCACTGTCTCCATATGATGCTAATTTCCATCTCTAAAAGGTCATTTTCTGTAGAAAAGTTTTGTCTTGTTGTATCTTTGGGATAAAGAAAGGGTGAGAGGGTTATAAAGGTGTTACAGAATTGGTACTGCTGCTAATAAAGTGCCAGCAGAGAAAAGGCACTGCCATACTCCAAACTGAGTGACCAGCTCTGACAGCTAAGGGAAGAAATGAGTACACATCTTTCTGCTGGTGAAGTGATTGCACTTGACTCAAAGCCCCTAGAATGCTATGCATTTGGAATGATGTTACAGCTCACATAGTCACTAATCAGAAGAGAAACATGATTTACTGTAACTTTTATCTTTTGTTGCCAACATCTGGCAATCAGCTAATTGCACTCAGAAAATCATAAGATCATTAAGGTTGGAAAACCTCTAAGATCATCTAGTCCAACTGTCCACTTGCCAACAATATTGTCCTATGAATTTCTGAACCAAAGTTTTGCAGTGACCATACATACCTACAATAATGGCTTGAGTTCTCTTATCCTTATTGCATGTGTAGTGCACCACTGTGTTAAATAGTGTACATTAGAGTCATCTGTCTTCCAGCAATGAGAGTTTAAATAATGTTCACCTTTTTTTCCGGCTTGATATAAATTTAACTTGCTTATATATATAGCAAACTCCAATTTTTTCCCTGGATAAATTCTTCATTCCTCTTCTCTCCTGACCTTTGAAAATCTTCCCTGTGACCACCAATCAAAACACTCTGTACATCTGAAATTCCTTCAGATCTTGCTGGAAGATTAATTATTCTATGTTCCAAAATATTCAGTGGAGGGTCTTTCAGTTAGTTAATTTCCCCAAATCACACTCAAATAGTGTCTGAGTAATAAAAACGGGCAGAAATGATTAGTGGCAGTATCCTACACTTGCCATTGAAAAAGACATGAATACTTCCTCACCAAAGATGTTCATTCCCCTAAGTGTAATTTCTGCTTTCTAAGCTAGATCCAGTGAGTGAGTCCTGTGCCTGGAAGCTAATACATGACATTTAGAGGCCTGATTCCCCCTGGGAAGAATCCAGAACTCTTTGCTGAGTGCCTGGATATGAGACACAGAGGATAACACACTACAAGGCAGCTACAGTGCTGAGCAGAAAGCTGCCAAGAGTATTTATGCTTTGAGTGCAGCCACCTAGGTGTTGTCAATAAAAAAAACACTGATGGGATAATTCAGGACATGCTTTTAAAACACCTCTGTCCTGGCTCTTAATCTAGTTACTTTCCAGAATCTAAAGATAACCCAGATATAAGAGTGGACAGGTCTAAGAACAGGTTGTCAGAATATATCCACTGGCTTTCTGAGAGAATACTGGCAATTAGCACAGACACACACCAAATGTCTTGTCAAGTTCAAGTCTTGCTAAACCCAAGATTCAAGATGAGGGTGCATTTGTGTGTTTGCAGAGTGCTTGTGCTGGCCTTAAGTCCTTGCTCCTCCATCTCTTGTCAGATGAAAGGTAGAAATGTAACAGGGCAGTGCAACCTTCTCTAGGTGGCCCCACTTGAGCAGAGGTTGGAGCAGATGATTTCCAGATGCTCCTTCCAACCTCAACCATTCTGTGCTTCTATGAAAAAGCACTCTGTGATTTGCAGCTTAGATGCGTGGCAATCGCTTATATGTGACACACAGTTCAGTTATTACCTTTCACACAAGTTTAGTTTATTCTTTCTCTTTTATTGAAAACGTAAGTGTCCAAGGCTGTGAATTTAGGGGAAAGGAGGCAGGTCTTTAACAGTAAAGTCACAGAATCATAGAATGGCTTGGATTGGAAGAGAATTCAAAGATTATCTTGTTCCAAGCGCCCTGTCACAAGCAGGGTTGCCAACAGCAAGAGCAAGCACTACATTAGGCTGCCCAGAGCCTTATCTAGCCAGGCCTCAAACACCTCTGAGGGCAAGTCACATAGGTAATTGACCTGTAAACTCTATAGTCCTTTTATTTTGAATTCTTCTGTATATCAAAGATTCATCACATAATTATGTCTGTAGTAATCCTGCTTGGAAAGTACACGCAAAATTGTTCAAGATGAAAGACACTTTGGAAATTTATCAGTTATAACAGTGATATTGGGATTTGTCATCTGCAAACTATACAAATAACATAGTCTTTGTAGATTTCCTAAGTTTAGATTAGTGTTTCCACTAATTGGTTTCTTGCTTGGGGACTTTTACCAGCATATGGCTGACCGTATGGATTGGGACATATGTTTACGAACCCTGTTATTTATGCACATACAAGGCTACCTAGGAAAAACAAATTGTTAGGGAGACAGACATCAAAGTACTGACATTCCATAGTGATAAGAATTATGTTTTTTTTATGTATTTCTTAAACCTTTTCAATGAAAACTTTTTTTTTTTTTTTAAAGTAACTTCCTAAAGAGAACAAATACTTGCTTAAATCAATAGTGTGGTAAAAAGCTATTAAGTGTGCACCCGCATCACTTTTTCTTCTCCAGAGAAAGAACACAGAAAGGTAAATGTGGAAAAGAGAAAAAAAAAAAAAAATGCTCTCTGGCAACAGATTTGAGTCTGATTGGGTTTTACTTTTGTAGAAGTCAGAAGAAAAATCAGCTGGAAAAGCAGCAAAGGAAATAGTGCTAACAGAAAGGACGAGCTGTTCAGATTTTGATTTTTATATTAGTAAAGGTTCAGAATATGTTAGTAGTTCTAAGTAAGAAGTTATCTGCATTCACACTAGCATAATTATGATCAGACTCTAGCCTGAAAGCTGTAATAAAACTAATAATATTCAAATAACATTTTAGGCTAATGATATTTTACATTACTTAATTTGCCTTTTACCTAAAGCCACTTAATCAACCAGAAAAATTAATTTGTTTTTAAAAGATCTCATGTATCCCATTGACTCACGCGGGCATTGGATAAATCTTTATCAGTTCCCTGCAGTTTTAAAAAGGAAATTAAGATAAACAGAATATTTTAATATTATTCAAATGATACAGTACAAGTAAGGAACCGTATGAAACCATTCACATCAAATCATTTCTACATGTTTCTGAAAGTCATTAAAATACTTTTCCAGCATGAATAAGTGCATAATACTAATGCATACGTGCAAATATAGGGCCTTGCATTGAAAAGAGTCCAAACTGTTTTGTACACAATGTACAACCACAACTCAATACTGATACTCCAGGAGAGTAAATCCTGCAAAAACATTGGCCCCTGCAACAACACATCTATTGATACTCATATTCATATTCAGTAAGTGAAACATGGCTAAGTATTCTAAGTAATGAAAGAGAGAGCTCTCTCTTCCTATCCCTTGGGAGGGTATTATGCAGCTCCTGAACTTCCAGGCTGGGAAAGTCTAAATCATTACAATTGGGTAGGATCACTGAGATCTTCTGTTCAAGTTGTCAACTCATCACTGCCATGCTCACCAAAACGTATCACTTTTCTTAAATACCTTCACAGATGCCCTGGGCAGCCTGATTCAGTGCCTCAGCACTCCTCCTGAAAAGAAAGTTTTCCTAATATCCAACCTGAATCTCCCCTGAAGCAACTTGAGACCATTCCCTCTTTTCTTTCACTGTTACCTGGGAGAACTGGTCACAGCCTCCTCTTAGGGAACTGTAGAAAGCAATAAGGTCTCCCCTGAGACTTTTCTTCTCCTGACTGAACAATCCCAGTTTCCTCAGCCACTCCCCATAAGAACTGTGCTCCAGAACCTTCAAGAGCTTCATTGCTGGGTCATAGGAACCACAGACCTATTCTTCTGAGCTCATGGATGTAGCGAAGAAGAAGAAGGTGTTTAGGTCTCATGAGAACATGAAGGCAAATGTGAGCAGGATCTGAAACTGAATATAGGAGCTGGGAGAAACAACAGAGATTGATATATATATATGTATATACACATATATTATTTTTTTTAGGTATAGCTCAAGGAATAGCTTGATTTGCATTTAGCCTTTACAGCCACTCAAAAGATGGGTTATAACTAAGTACAGCTTACATTTTCAAACTGTTCTCTTCAGCGACACAGCACTGCAGGGAGTTCTCACAAAGCAGATCACTTTCAAAGCCCAGTGTACAGAAATGGCTTCCTTCCCTTTTGAAGCCCTGGAAGAGAAATAATAAGACTATGTGAAATGGAGAAAGTATTTCTCTGTGCTGAGATTCTTAATTTACCTGAAATTCTGACTTACTTTGATATGAATCAAGTCATCTCTGAGATCTGATATAGGTAGAGGGTTTGCATTGGCACTTCTCCCCTTTCACCATAACCCCTCAGTGTCACTTGCAGTAATATAGATGCAAGTTGGCTGATTTCTCACCAACTACTTAATTCTCACTACTGTGTGAAAGATCTATACTTCCAATGACAGAATTGTGAAATGCTTTTTTGTTTCTAAGGTCAAAAACTTATTCATATTTACCTAAAAGCCACATTGGTGTACCTTCCACACAGAAACAGTGACAGGAAACATTCCCACATGGAGATTGGAATTTTTGTCTGTGCTGCTACATCATTCCAATGGTCCCCAGCACTGTTTTGGCCCATGCCAAACTGCAGTTCCCAGAACAATAACCAAGCAGGATCTGAAAGTGAGCACAGGCCTGGGATCATTCCTAAGTGGTTGTCTGGAGGCAACCACCCTATTTATGAAGTTGTTTACACCAGCCAATAACTTTGGGGGCAGTTGATGGTCTTAGACACTTCTGATTTGTTAGAATAAGGGTAGTCTGTCATTTTGTTGTAGGAAAGTCCAGGAAAGATATCCCACAAGTACAATGTACTGTGAGAATGATGGAGCACTGGCACTAGTTTTCCACAGAGACTGTGAAGTTTCCAGCCTCATAAATACACCAGTGTAAGGGTGGTGAGATGCTGGAACAGGTTGCCCAGAGAAGCTGAGGATGTTCCATCCCTGGAGGTGTTCAAGGCCAGTACAGTTATGATATAATGAATGGCATCCTGTCATCTAAAAGAACAGAAGAGGCCAACAGTTAGGGTCACTAGGTGAACGTCTGGCCCCTAGAAACAGGACTGATATCACTGCACCCATTTTTGACCATGTGATATAGGATAAAAAGTCCCAGATCCCATAATTCATCAGGTTTATCAACACAGAAATATGGCCACTTCTGTGGTCCTATTTACTGAGAGTACTTGAGTGTTAAACCACAAATAAATCAACTTTAGGTAGAATATGCAAGGGAAATATTTCAGCTGTCCCTTTAATATTTTACAGCTCAAAGAATGCTATTGCCCCCTAAAGTCTCTCTTCTCAGAGGGTTGGGAGGTTGGAAAGCATGGCTACACCACCTCCTTCTCATTAAATGTGTCATGTTATTCACTTAACTTTCAGATTAGAGTCATCCAACTTTTCTCAAAAAATAATTAGAGAGATTTCTACTCTATTAGTAAAATATTTATTTCATCAATTTTTATAAAATCCACTCATGGATATTTCTGAAGTGCCTTTGGAGCAATTGCTAGTTTGAGGGAGAGCAATAGTTCTAACTACTGGAAGTGGGCCATGACTTCAGGGAGGTCACTGCTCATTAAATGATTGATATAAAAGGAATTAAAACCATATCAAGAGTGGAAAAAGTGTTGGCAAGTGAAATAGAAACGGAAGGAGTAAACTCAACATGGGGCTTGGGTCTGCTGATACATAACACTGAAACAGTTCACACAAATCAGGTTTGCCTTCTTGGTCCTGAATTCATACTTAGATTTGCCTGGTTAATCAAATAGAGTCCTACCTCCTGCTTACTATCTAGGTCATGTTGGGGTAAAAAAGTAGGGTGGGTCCACAACACCTCTGACAAATCAACCAGTACAACCAGCTGCAGCTAACAGCTCTCTGGAAAGTGCAGGCTATGTTTATATTATATGTTTATTTCAGTACTATCTGATGGTACTACCAGCTTCTCCTATTCAGTGTATCGCTTAACATACTCCTCCAAGACAGCAGACCAAGTTGGCTTGGGAAGAGGATTCCCTTCCCTCTTGGTCCCTTGCATGATGTTCGAGCAGATTTGAAACTGTCGTGGCTGAGAAAGTCATTGGAATCAAGGTCTCACTTCATAGATAAGAGCCAACCCCTTGTCTTGAAAGATGAGGAATGACTTGAATACTGCTCCATCTTCCTCTTTTAGAAGAGTAAATAATCATTAAATTAACTCCTTAGAAGAACCACTGTAGGGACTTATCCTAAAGTGAGGACTTAAACTCTTGCTTCTAAATAGGTAAGTCTAATACTGCTTTGTTGAGATTTCTTGTCTCTGAAAGAGTGCCAGAGTTGGAAAGACACAATCATGCTTAATAAATGCAATTGGATACATAGAGATCAACCTGAGCTCTGAAATATTTGAGTTGATCTAATAGCTCTTCCTAATCTGCAGGGTGTCCTAATTATGGCTACATTATCTCATTGCATCTTACATTCATCAGGTACCTTGCAACTCACAAGTCCAGGAGAAAACTTCATTTTTTTTCTACCCAGGGTAGTTTTCTTTCAGTTTAAAAGAGGGAACAGAGGAAGAGGAGAAGGGACAGAACTACCTCTGGCTTGGTTTTGCCTTTTCCATGAAAACTCACCCTCAGGCTACACATTATTAAATTGCTTCCTCTGCCTAAATCTTCCTGTATACCAGGCAGAAAGTCAAACCTCAGAGACCTGGATGTGACCCTGAGTATCAAGGGAACTCCACCCGTAGGTATAAATTTAACATTCTATAGGCTACTGTTCAAAAAATCTCAAGGCCCAGAAACTACAGGTCAAATCCCAGACAGTAGATCTGAGTTCTGTTGCATCTTTTTAATGATCCTTTGGGTGAATTAAATTTTCTTTTCCTCCATTAACCAGAGACAGGCAGTAATACAGTGATAATTATATTTCTTGGCATGCTCAAAACAACTCAGGAATCCCTTCAGAAATGGGCATTTCGCTTGATAAGGGAAAACTATTAGCACAATTGTCTTTTTTTTTTTTCTTTAAGAGGCTCTTGTGTAAACAAAACAGTGCCTGACCTTATGAAAACAGATATTATAATGCATAATTTAACATTTTAGAAACTCATATATTTATTTAACATTTTTATTTTTGTTATGTATGTTCTGTATGCAACAATATTAATCCAGGATTTTATTTGCTTTATGTGACCAAGATTAAGCCAGATTGGAATTGCTTGGTTTTTATGCTTCAATATAAATGAAATGGCAACTGTTTGCTCTCATTAAGGTAATGCCTATAGGAGAAGCCAGAAGAGGTGAGAAACTCTGCCCTCATGAGTAAAACCGATAGGAAACGCTGGCGAGCTGAATGAGAAAAAAAAATGGTAAATAAAAGTGGAGAAGGGGATTCTCAAAGCAGAATACTGTTTTAGTATCAATCACCAAAATGCATCATTTAGAATTAATCAATAACAGCAATTACAACACCTCGCCAACTTAACCATTATCTAATAGTGATACTATATAAATGCTCATGTTATTGAAGTGGATTTTTCTTGTTATTCACAGCTGTATTAATTTTCATAATGACATAAGTGTCAAAATCCTTTTCGTTCATTCAGAATATATTAACATTTTGGTTTGAGTAGAAAGAAATCTGTTCCATCAGTCTCAGCACAGCTCAGCTGCTGATGAATTACTTAACTCTGACAAAATATTCCTGCTGAAATTGTCATCTTCTGTCCTCTAGTCATTATCTATGTTTCAGAATAGTGGGACAAGCACTAGGAGGGGTCAAGCCTTTATAATTTGGCTTCAGTGGCAGATACAGATGCTTGCTACTTTTGAGGTTAAAAGCCAACCTCTGTTTCTCAAGCTACTGAATCACTGATGCTGTCTGCTCTAATTTCAGTTCCATTTCAGATCATGGATTTGACTGCCAATGTTAGAGTAAATGTCAGTCTTGCCATTCATACAGTGTGGTTAAGAGAGAACTATATGTATAGAATTTTATATATTTATGTATGTATTTACAATTACACTGAACATTCAGTGAGGGAACTAAGAAAAATAAGTAAAATTGTATTTATAGAAGAGATTTTATACACAAGTCATAAAAGTACTTTACAAATAGCAGAGTCCTATAATTTGTGTTCAACTTTACCAGTAATTCAGATAAACTCTTGTGGGAGGAATTGATTAGCCTTCGCTAAATTCAAGGCTCCAGGTAATCAACAAGGTATTGGTCTATCAATAGTATTGAAGAAAAAATTCTGGAAATAATTATTTTGGGAAATAATTATTTATTTTATCTGTCCAATATACATAAAAATAGTATTTACTTTTTGTCTTTTATATTTAGGTGATCTAATTTCATTTGCTATTGTCACACAAGTAACACGAAGATCTGCAAAAAGATAAATAAATAGAGACATTATTTGCATGTTGACTTACACCCTTGTATTTCTGTGCTTAGGGATTCATGTTTTTGTAGAGGTCCCTGTGCAATTTAAATATTTATCTCTAAGGGCTATACTATTTTGATAAGTGTTTTCCAGGCAGAAATGTAGAGTTGTATTGCAACTTCTACAAGGGTAGGACAGGCTGCAGAGATATTGTTCAGTTGATCTCTATTTGCTCAGCATTCTGAAACTTCTCCAGTAGGTTGGCCATCCATGCAATGAAGGTTGTGAGCACATT
Source organism: Coturnix japonica (assembly GCF_054131305.1). Classification (NCBI taxonomy): domain Eukaryota; kingdom Metazoa; phylum Chordata; class Aves; order Galliformes; family Phasianidae; genus Coturnix; species Coturnix japonica. Next base: position 6,054,709 of record NC_140664.1, on the reverse strand, counting down.
GCAGTTGTACAGAACCATGAAAAATTCTCTGACCTGACTCAAACTTTCAGACAAAAAAAATTGTGATGGAGAAAATGTAGACCTATGGCAGCCATAAACCACTTGGATCTGCAAAGCTGAAATGTGAAGCAGATGAAAGTAAATTAAATGGCTTAAAAGATATTGTAAATGAAAAGTAATTCCTTTAAAAGTTGAGCACTGAAGAAATCTCAGCATTGGGGTGACAATGACAATGTACTACTGTCAAGATCTCTGCAAGTTCACAGCTCTTCATTTATCGTATTTTTGAAGGGTTTTGATCTTGAGAGATCTTCATCACTTATAAATGAACCAGTCATTAGCAGTCTTTTATGTATCTCTGGAGAGCTATCACAACTCTCACTAATCACTGTATCTGAACAGTTGAAGCAAGTCTGCTGTTCCAAAGGCATGGATTTTCAAGCCTGAATCTTTACCTGTTACCATGTCTTGTCTTGCAGAAGCAGAGTAAAGCCTAAATAAATCAGGGTAAACCACAAATCTTTCGATATATACAAGATATATTGAACACAGTATTTCATTTTCGAAGAATTTTTCAAGGAAATTATCACTGTCACAAAATCTTCTGAAGTGACATAATTGTTGGTTTTTTTTTTCAATATTTTATTTATTTATTTGTTTGTTTGTTTACTTTTGTGATCTAATCTGCATCATTCAATGAGTGCAATCATTTTGGTCAGGAAAAAGTTGTAATCAGTTTTGCTTTTGTGCTAAAAAATCCACGAATAAGGTCTTATGTAATTTCCAGCTTCCACTCTGTACTTTGTGCAGTTCTTTGTCCAAGCATGTAAAAACACAAGGAGGCTTTAATTAATTAAATAATTGCTTCTCTCACTCTTAATACCATCATTTATTTTAGCTGAAAATGGAAGAAAAAAGTCCATCTTGCTGTGTCCTGTCTCCAATATAGAAGAGTAGCTTCTGTTTATAGAAAGACATAAAATCAGACTGAGGTTCTGATGATATTTTCCCTTATCCCTACCAGCACACAGCAAAAATATCATAGGTTGCTTTGTGCTGGTCTTTTAGCCCAATTTCTTCCCTTCCTTTTAACTTGAAAGATTTTATGAAGCACTATAGCTGCACAATCACCATCCCCTTTTATGGGCACAGACAACATTTCCCCCCCCCAACCCTCCTCTTTTATTACCTTTATAGTCTTTTCCTGCCAAGATACTTTTATGGCAGAGGGAATGATTGCCTCACACTTGATAAAGTCTGGAGTTTCCCTTGGCGCTCCATATAACTTGTCACAATATTCTTAACAACAGTTCTTCACGTATTCCTGTGTGACCAACACTTGCTACCAGCTCCCCTGATGTGGTTTCTGACACTGTTAAAAAAAAAAAACCACAAACTTTACAGCATCTCCCACACGGTGCTGTACGTCAACCCTTCCCAACTTCTTCTCTTGGCTTCTTCATTAGTTTTAACTCCAAGGATTTTGCCTTTGGAGACAATGAAAATGTACCATTCCATATTGCACACCAACTACACAAACAATTTGATGTAACACATTCCCTTCATCACAGAACATTTCTGTTGAGACTACTGTGTGTATTCTGTTGAGAGGACCATAAGTGGTTTATCCTCAGCGTGTTTTTGTTTTGCTTTCTTTTGTTTTCCATGTAACTGGAATCCAGGCATGTTTCTTTTACAGTACCTGGAGAAGAGAAGCTTGCATTGTCACAAAACCTTGGCTTGCCATTCTGCTCACCCTTGCTTCCTGGTTCATCTGCATTTCCAGCTCACAGAATATTGTGCATGTATTTTCTGTACCAAAATGTGAGACCTAAAGGGAATAAAAGATCGAACTGTAGCATATATTTGGTTCTTCTAGAGAGACCAAAAGGGAAAAGAGTTATTGAAGATGCTGTCAGGGGCCTTGCTGAATCATCAAACAATTCTGCAGTTGTAATTGAGATATCTTACAAAATGCTGCACAGATATCACTTCAGGCCCTCTTCATAGAATGGTTATATTCCATTAAAGTGTTTTTTTCTTGTACAGGTTAATCTCTCAGAATAAAAGTGGAAAATACAGCAACAAAATAAGATGCTTTTTTCACTACTCAATAAACCTCTCTTCACTTTTCTGCAAATAAATAATTCCCAAAGGCATTCCCTTCAGGGCTTCTGAAGACTCTGAAGGGCAAGGCAAGGAATTAAAAAATATAGCAGCCTGCTCCCACACACTCATAATATTTATTAAAAACAAACAAACAAACAAACAGAACAGCAGGTCAAAGGTTGTCCTGTTTACACTGCATAAAGCCCTACTGATTTAACGGGATTCAAGTTAAATCAGATATGAGCTCTATTGGAGTGTAGGAATACACCATTATTAATTCCCATTGATTGAGATAAAGGTGAAAACAGCCTCATAGCTCATGTGAAGGAGAAAAATAGTGTTGTTGTTTTGTTGTTTTTTTTTTCTAAATGAGAATGGCAAAACAACCGCTCAGAGACTGTGAAGTCTCCTCTGGAGATATACAGAACCTACCTGGATGCTTTCTTGTGCAGTCTCATGTAGGGAAGCTGCTTTACAGTGTGGTTGGACTCTATGATCTCCAAAGATCCCTTCCAGCTCCTGTGATTCTGTGAAAACAGATTTGATGATCAAGATAAATACAAGGTGTGGAAGAAGGAGCAGAGTAAGCTGCAGTAGTATCATGCTCATAATTTCTTATATATCCTTCACTTTTTGTTCTACATTTTTCTTTTTTTTTTTTTTTTTTTTTTTTCAGTCCAAGCACTATATCTACAGCAACTGATATATTTTGGATACTACAACAGTGTAACCACCAGTGATAAAAATACATTCTCATTGCAGATGCACACATTGGACAGTATTTCAGCACCAAGTTTTGGATTGATTTTGTATTATAGGCTAAAAAAGTACAAATGTATCCCCTAAAGGAAGCAGATCCCCTGTAGTATAGTGTCTATATTCCAGTTTCAGCATACTAAGATGTATTTATTCATGATGTCTAGCTCAATTCTGTCTGTTCTTCTGTTCACTTCCTGGCCCAAAGTCCTGTAGTATTATGGTATTGCATATTTTGCCAGCCTATTTTTCTGGCCCAAACAGTGGTCATCTTTTCTTCATGAGCCCCAAGTATCCTCTCAAAAACTGTTCTCTAAAGAATTTGTAAAATGCTTTGGGATCTTTGGAGTATGACGGGAACTACATAAATCTTAGCTGTTAATATTGGAAGAACACTGAGTGAGTTGTATAGAGCCAATTCCAGTATGTGGTTTGGCTGTTTATTGATAAATCATAGAAACCCACATTACTCATTTGCTTTACTGTATATAAAAGCAGTGTTGGATGACACCTTGTGTATTGCCAGCTGCTTTCCTGCAATTTCTCAAAGAAAGTAACACAATATATGGCACACCTGCTGTGAGAATATCTGAAATCCCACAAATAGTAAAAAGCCTTCAAGTAAAGTTCTTCCATAGAGTCCTCTCCTGGTATGTTCTATATCCTTTACTCAGTTTTTAGACAATATCACTAGTTTTATATGGGAAAAAATAAAAAAAAAAATTTAAAAAAAAATTGATAAGATATTCTTTTTCCTTTAGTTTTAGGCATTTTTCTTTAAAATTTTCATTAAGGTCTGCACAAAAGATCAATTAGCCCATTATTGCCTCATTGTAAATCTACCTCCTGCAAGAGTTCTAACATAGGACTAATCCTTTGCCTTTCACTTTGGTAAGTAAATTATCAGTTGTTGGTGGAACTAATTACAAGAGCAAAGCTTTCTGCTTTCATCAGGACTCCAAGGCCTGACAGAGGCATGGTCAATATACACTGCTGCCTTTCAATACCATCTTGATTCCAGATGTTGATTAGAAAGTAGTGTCCTCTTTGAAGAATGAGAAAGATCTTTATAAACATTCATCCCTGCAGTGGGCTGCAGACAGTTAAAACAAGTTAGAGCAAAGTTAGGTAGTTCATAGAAATAATCAGCAGCAACTAAGCCACACTTTCCATAACTCACACAGATCTCAACATTATATTCCACTTGACTCCCAACAAGCTCTCTATTCCTTTGATTTATACTCAATTCCTCCAGACCCACAAAGCAACCACTAATTGTACATACATACATAGTGGAAGGGGACCTTAAGAGATAGGCTTTTAGTAACTCTGATGACACCTTTCTAGTTAGTGCAGTGTAGCAGTATCCTATTTAAGATTGCTTTGTTCAATTATTTAAGAGCCATTATGGTAACTGGATATACTCTAACTGTAATTTATTAACTCATACATTTGAATTATCCAAGTCTCTACATTCACTTCACAGAATTACAGAGGAACTAGACTGAGGTAATGATATCAAAATGCTTTGAAATATTCACTCTGTTGAGAAATACAGGAGCTTTCTTTTGTGGCTTAACCTAGTGGGCAGCTGAGTCCCACACAGTTGCTCACTCACCACACCAGTGGAACTGGAGACAGAATAGGAAAGGTGAATGAGTGAGAACTCATGAGTTGAGATACGGAAAATTTAATAAGAAAAACGGAAAAACAAGCAAGCAAAGAAAAGAATAAAAACTCAAGAGATGCACAGTGCAGTCACTCACTATCAGCTGACCAATGGCCAGACAGACCCCGAGCACTATCTGTCCCCCAGCAACTCCTCCAGTTTTATTGTTCACTGTGATGCTATGTGGCACAGAACATCCTTTTGGCCCTTTGGGGATGCACCCTGAACCCCTCACTCAGAGCAGTGTGAGGAGCTGAAACACGCTCAACTTAGAGTACATTGCACTGCAATGATTAAAACACAAGGGTGTTATCAACACTGTTCTCATCTGAAATCCAACACACAGAGCTATACCGGCAGCTTAGAAGAAAATCAATCATATCCCAGGACACGTTCTTACTATCCAGAGCAAAGGGCTTCACAGATTATTGCAAACTCTGCAGTGAAACCATCATAATCATTCTGTTCTTTGGCAGAAGTAGCTGTTGCTTGTATAGAAAAGAAACCATATTTTATTTATGAGGACATCTCTGAAAGTAATGCCTCCTATTTTCTTACATTGGCCCACAAAGTCAGAGGCAATTGTTGATATTATGGTTGAACCTTTCCAACAATATTCCATTACATTTTGTTGCCATGAGACAGATGGCAACAGAGGGACAGTCTAGCAAAATGCTGTCTGTCATGGAAGTGCATATGAAGCAAAAGGGAGACGCTGAATTCCTCCACGTGGAAAAAAAAATTACACACATTGACATTCATTAGTGCTTGCAGAACATTTATGGAGACCAAATAGCGAATGTGAGTACAGGGAGGCAGTGGGTGGTCTGTTTCAGTGGAGACAACAGTGATATGGAAGACAAGTTACACTCTGGACAGCCATAAATAGCTAATGGTAGTGACTGTGTTGAAAAACGGTGTTTTGTAGCTGAGAATTTGCTCTATCTCATAATGTTATTGTGCTCTTTGTAGCTGTTGTAGTTTCCACAGAAATAAATAGGAAGCATTAGTTTTGGAGCAACCTAGATATATTTACATATATGTAAATATTTACACTTATGTCTGCATTGACAGGAATGTTTTCAGTATAATACTGCCACTTGCTTTCATTATTTTTATACAAGAAATGATGCTGAGCCCATCTGATCATCTCTTTTCTCTTTCTCTGCTCCTTTGATAACGCTTATCCACACCCAGATCCTCATCTCTTTTTTTCATTCCCATGCTTACTTTGATATTTTGTACTTATTTCTTCTCCTATAGGCTTCCAAGTTGGATGGTTCCTTTCCATGGGACATCCTACACATTTCCCTGAATCCCTCTTCACTATCACCTACTGCATTCACTGCCTGGCTGCCTCCAGACCGCCTGCACAACACTTTATTTTTCCCTTTTCTCCAGAAAACAACAGCTCTGGAAGCAGCACCTTGAGAGTGGCTCTTCCTTGCTTTAACATTCTTGCCAGTGGCAGTGAGATTCTCCACTCACCATTCAGAGGCTTTAACATGTCTCAAAGCCGCCGTTTGCAAAAAGAATGAGACACACAGAGAAGCCGATGAAGGAAAAAAAAATATATCTAGACTAAATCATAGGAGCAAGCAGCTCCCTGAAAGCCATAGCAAGCACTCACAGACCAGCTCAGCCTCATAAATTAATTTAGAACTGCTTAGAAGGGAAAACTTTTGGCACACGAGATTCTTACCTACAGCAATCTCTTCAACAGAATATTGCTTCTGTTGCTGCATGTGTATTTGTTAACCCAAGATGCTTACAAGAATTCTGCTGTGCTCCAGACAATATGTCATAAACATCACAAACATGCAGAGCCATTACAGGTGCAGGCTTCTGGGCTGCAGCATTCCCTGCTGTTCAAATGTACCAGCACAGGACAGAAAACTGATAACAGCAATTCTGCAAAGCTTTTGAGCCAAGAGGAGAAGAGCATTGCATCCAAATAATGCCCTGGAGGCTCAGATGTTTGAATGGAAAAGGACGAAAAAGCCATAATTTACCTGAACTCCTAAAAAAATAACAGAAAGAATTTTTAAAAACAAAAATCATATATTCTGTTCTAAAATACATTTGCCAAAAACTAAAAGCTATTTAACCATGCTTGACAAAGGTCATCAGCAGCAGAAATAGAGTGCTTTCTGAAACAAAAAGAACTGTGCAGTCACTGTGTACAGCATCCTTATTGCACCTCACCTGTCTGTGCTACCAGTGTACAGTGTCACAGCTGTCCTTCAAGTACCTGCCTGTAACTGAAAGCATTTAATATGCTCCCTTTGCCTCCCTCAGAGCTATGTTATCTGGAACATGGAAAAATTTAACCACTTATTAATCACTTATTGTCAGACAATAAGTTCTTTTCTGTAGGGCACGTGTGGATTGAATACACAAGGGAGACAAAGACTGTAATAATAATAATAATAATAAAAAAGTTGCTGCATGGCAGGGATTGCTTCTGCTCTCCCAAGGAACTTGGCTAGCACAGAAACTGTAGGCAGCCAATTATGTTTTAGAAAATCACACAAACAAAGTAAGGATGTAGAAAGACACTGCTGGACATAACAATTTCTAATTTCTTTGGTAAATGCTTTTTCAGTAATTACTTGAAAACTTGGAACCAAGTAGCTTGGGTAACCTGGCCCCTGGTGAACCTGTGTCTCCTCCTTTTCCTGCACCATGGAGTTGAAAAAAACTAACTGTCAGGGTTGAGAACAGCACTGCCCAAACATTGCATGCAGCAAGCTCTGCATATAAAGTGGCTGCAGAGCTGCCTTATGGCAGAACTTGTTCACTTAATTACATGACACGAGAATCATTATCCAGCTACGTGAATTTAGCACTATGGGAAAGCTGTCCTTGGGGATTGCTCTAAAATGCAAAAAACTCATTTGCACCTGGCAATATCAGAACATGTTTATTGCACAGTACAGACACATCTGTATACCCTCAGCATCTCCAGAAGCTGAACAGCGCAAGCAGATAGGATTGCCGGCATTTCTATACCAGCAACCTCCCTCTTCCAGTGAGACAACTGCTAATGCAGATTCATGGTAGATCACAACTGTTTTCTGTCTTTAGTGCTGTGTCTAAATCCATCTTTCCCACCTGAGTCATATCATGAGTCACCTATACAAAAGTTATTAGCACTCTGGGCTTCTCAGATTCTGATACCCAACATGAGACACACTGACCAACCAACCTACAATACCTCCACTTTTCTCTGGAAATCTCTCCTGGTTTGAGGACACAAGGGAATAGCAGAGCAGGTGCAGCCAGTGCCATCTCCATGTAGCATCGGCTCACACGTCTGTGTTTTAAATACACATTCTCAGCAAGGCAGGGTTTAGCTGCGTGAAGCGTGAGTAGGTGTAGTCAAGAATGTATAGGTGAATGGCAGCCTTGAGAGTCTAAGCTTTAGCTTTTCCTACATAAAATCACAGCTAGGAAACAGCAGCCTAAAATTAGTAGTTGCTTTCAAAAAAATAGGCTGTAGTTTTAATGGGGTCTTGGCATCCAGTGCTGCAGATGCTCTGACATCACTAGATGAAATCCTGAGCATGACCAAAAGGTGAATGAGAAAAAATACAAATCAAACCAAACAGCCAAATGACAAACCCAAACCTAAAGACTGAAACTTCAGCAGGAAAACTTAAATATTGAAATAAACATTCAGCATTAACTTTACAGCCATAATGTTGCATTTAGACAGTTAATGCAGTTTCCTTTTTTAATTTTATCTTTAAGAAAAAAGGCATTGTTTCACACTCAGTAAAGCAGATATTTAATGAGGTTTTCTAATTCGCATATAATTGAATAAAATACATGTAAAAAAGCACATACATCTCAACTCATCCTATACTATCATTAACTTAATACAACATGAGCTCTGTAAACAATGGCTTTAGCTTAGCCAGGTTGAAGTGCATTGCTTTAAGCTGAAACATTGAAAGGACATTCAGAAGTAGTTGCATATTCATTCATTTAAGCTCCTTTCCTCTTCCTTCCCATATTTTGCGTAAAGAAATATGGCTAGTGACAACTTCTCCAGCCCTCACAGTAAAGAATTAAGCTCATTAAGCTTCTCATCCATCTTGTCCATACTCAGAGCTATCTGCCTTATCTCATATACATATTACATGTCACATGATATGTCTATAATGTGATCACGTCTCAGATTTTCAGCTACTTAGCATATGAAGGATTAAATAGAAGACTACTATAAATGAGACAGTGGGAGCTGCTGGAGTGAGTGCCCAAAAATTTTGAGAGGCTGACCAATCTTCTCACTGGTTTTCAGCTTCAGAAAGCTTTGTCACACCTTTGCAGCCTGAGTCTTTTAGCAGATGGGTCAGGTGGACCTGGGTGTTCTTGGAAAGCCACAGGCAACAAAAAGAAATTAATGTATATAATTAGGTTAAAGCACACAAACTAGTTAAAGCATGAAAAAAGCTTACATTCTGCAAAAACTGTGAGAAGTTGCTAGCATTTAGATTGCTCACTATGCTGTAGAAGAAATTGCTCTGGACTTACATGTGACTTAAGGAGTATAGTGCTTTGTGCATCTCCCTAGAAACTGCTGCCAAGTCAGAATGAAAGGAAAACAAGGTGTTAGGGTTTTCAGTCTGAGTCACAAGTGGTGCAAATGTAGTAATCAGACATACAAAAAAAAAAAAACAAAAAAAAAACCAGAAAAAACATCCTGCCAGTGCACAGTTGGGTGTAGCAATGTATTATTATATACAGATATATGTATGTTGAAAAAAAAGAAAGAAAAAAAGCGTGCTCTTTTGTGTGCATTTAGCAACAAAATAATAGAAAACAAACAGCACAATGCATTTCAGCCAAAACACGGCTTTAAATGTACAGGCATCAAGAAAGAGTGACTGAGGAAGCCACCGGGAGGCAGCATTGTCACTTGGCAAACTCAGTGTCAAAGAGTTCTACCTTCGGCTCCGACCCCAGCGCTGCGTAGCGCAGAGCAGCAGCTTCCAAGCAGGAGCACCAACGTGCAGAAAACACACTGCTGACAGACATTTAGATGCATTTGTGCCTGCCTTGAATAGTACTGAAAATATGCTGTAGAATTGCAAATGTTACCCAAGACAAAAGCTTGTTTTCCTTTCTTTTTTAATTCTATTTTGTTCATACGGCGTAGCATCATCTGCCCTGTGTCCTCATTGTGAACAGACGTGGTATGAAAATGGTGGGGGTTATAATAAACAAAACAAAGCTAAATATACCTAGCAAAGAGCTTCTTTCCATCCAAGAATTTAGGGAATATCTGTATTGTGAGCACATACCTTATGCAAGTTGCTATGCCAAAGAGACATACAGTGATGAATTAATACAACTCTTCTCGACTGTCAAAACCCCTTACATTTGTGTTTAATTAATTTTCCACTGTATCAACCTCTTTGATTATAACTTCACAAGAATAAACAAAACCATGTGTGGCAGAGTTGAAAATCTGCAGAACCCTGAAACATGCTGCTGTTGTATTGCCTCTCATCAGTATAAAAGTTCTGAAAATTCAGCATTTTCTTTCCACTATGCCAAAAGTAAAATCTTTGTATTATTATTATTATTGTTGTTGTTGTTGTTGTTTCATGTAATTAATAACTCTTGGGCAAGTTGTGGAATACTGTAGGTCTTTTCATCCCCTACATTCAGTGATTCTGAAGGATCTTCATGAAAAATGCAACCCTTCCCTACAGAGGATCACAATCTGAGCAGGCGTAACTTAATTGTCATAAACAATCATCATATTTTTATAAGATAACATAAACTTGGGAAAATATGACACTAATTAGCATTTAGCTTTATTTTATAATAAGAATAACATGAAAACTGCTACATTCAATTATGTTTAATGATCTCCATTGATCCATATATGTGAGAGTTTAATCCCTGAAGCTGATAGCATGTATAACATTTCCCTTTTCTGCTGTTTTCCACAATATTTCTTAGGTAGACATTTGTTCTTTTCAACCTGAAGGAAGATGCTCACACTTCTAATTACTGATAGACGTGCTATCATCTCCCTTGGCTGCCCAGCAACAATTAACTCAGAAAGATTTGCTGACAGTGTTAAGTATAGTAACATCTATAGCATAAAGAACTGAAAGTGGACAATTTCAAGGCACATCATACATTGAATTATTTAGTTCACTACACAGAAGAAATCGAGAGAAAAACAATACAGCATCTCAGCTGAAACTTGTCTTCATATAAAGGTTTTAATGTTATGGGGAGTCTACTAGGTTAATCCACAGGAATATCAGATATCTGGTGTAACTGTTTGGGCCATGAGTGTATGCTCAGGCATGCAGAAATATGTCATTAATTCTGCTTCCACTCCAAGCCAGCTAATTGCAGATCAGCTCCAGGTCTGGTATCTGGGCTCATGTGACAGTGCATCACCTGAGATGATGGATACGAGTAGTAACCTGAGCAAATGACAATAAATGGTTCTGCTTTTACACTTGGCTTGCACTCTGCCATCCTCCAATGTGAGCAGCATGGTACCAGGAGTACACATCAGTGCAGTAGATTACAGTTTGTTCTATGGGGTTTCTAGCCGAAACCTAATGCTCTGTTGCAGCTTATTTTAGGAATTTTTCTGTGCTTTGGATTCTCACCTGCAAAAGATTCTCTAATTATCACAGAATTTAAAAGATAAATTATCTAATGACTGTCTTGAGCTTTCTGACTCTGTGGTAACAAGGCTCAGCTCAGATAAGAGGTCTGAAGAGCTCTCCTCTATGAAAATGCAGTAAAGCTAGACAGGCAGTACTTATATGCCACAGGCATAAGACATTCAGCAGCTTCAGGAAGAGGAGAAATATTTGTTTATATGATTTATTTGTTTATTTCTTATTGCTGTACAATATGTCAGAGACAACCTGCAAGTAGTTTCACTGATTTAAACCCACAACTTGATTTTTCACATAGCTTTAGATTTCTGCATTTGCAAAAAGTAGACCAGGTTTCTTGAACCAGTCCATCAAAAAGCACACAGCCCATCAAATTCTCAGTTTTAAACTCATCACCCATATTTATTGGGAGTGTGAATTTGTACACCACTTTGTTTTGTTTTGCTTTCCAAAGAAAAATATTATTTGTATTAAAGTTGGTGGAATTTTATAAGCAACAGCCATTTGGTCGCAAATTAGGACCCTTTTGCAGTTGAAAAAAGTAAAAAATCATAATCATTAACCTCATAATGTTCTGTACGATGTCATGACTTGGAGGAAGCTTAACCTATAATTAATTATCCTTCTCATTTTTTGATAGATTTTTTTTATGGCAGTATTTATCCTGATCTATATAACTGCTGGTATTAGTATAATTTCATTGACAAGGAAATCTCATTTCTGGCTTGCATCAGTGAGAAAAGAAATGAGATATGTAATTCCTTAAAACTGCATTAAAACATACAAAAGATTAGCTTTCTTTTACCAAGGTACAGAAATAAACCTTTCCACACAAAAATGAGGTTTGAATATACACAGTGTGTCTGGAATTTGCTTTTCCTGTCTTCTGTTTTGAAAATATAGTATCTTTGAAATACAACATTTATATAGAAAAGGGCAGCAACTGAGAAAAGACAAGAAAAGAAAAGAAAGAAAAATAGCTGTATCTAAACACTAATGTGATGATCATGTGTTGTTCCAGACACCAGAACTACACATACATAAGGAAACAGACTTACATAGCTTGGCTCTGTACCATGATTGATAAAATGGGAAAAGGCATCTCACAGGGTTCCCTTTGTTTGATAAAAACGAAATTATTATTCAATATATTTGTTTTTCCTCACATTTTCTCTTAAATAAAGTGAATTATACAGATGGACTGATTATTGTCTGTTTGCATGCTGTGGAATTTCTGTTGTAACAACCAGGGCTCTGAGGACTACTCTGAAAATGCTTTTACTGTTGATTTTTCATTAAAAATGTTTATCTAAACCCCAGCCCTTCAAAAACAACAACAACAAAAACACCTATATCCAAAAGCAAGACTGTAACATTATCATAATTAGTGATAATTTGGAGATGCTGAGATATTCGGTGTGATGCTTTCTCTGCCTCTTTTCATCTGTGGAGCAAATGGAACAAGAATATTTACTTTCCTGCAGGATTGATTGTGAGATTTGCTTCACTTAGAACACAGATCCAATAGGTACTTAAGTCACTTTTACAGCTGAATTCACTGTAGAATTTAGGAATAATCATGTGCAACTAAATGCTAAATGCTTATAAAAAACAACTTGAGGATATTTGTTTGGTAACTCATTTCCGTACACAAATATGGCATTTTTCTTCCAAACAGGTGCGGTTTTATCTTGTTTCCCCCAATAGCCCAAAGCACAAGCTCTGTCAGGATCCAGAAAACAGGTATTGCAATGCCTGACTCCCAAGACACCCAGTCTGGAAAGATGTCTGCGGCAGCTAGACATATTCAATAAGACAAATGCTGCTGCCAAAGTGCACTTATAGTTTCTTTCCATACAAATCAAACCAAAACAACACTCCTCCCCCCCAAAAAAAGAAAGAAAAAAAATCACAACAAAAAGCCCTCAACCAAATAAAAAAACCCAACCACCTGTAGCAGTAGCTGTCATTATAATGGTCCAGTTGCCACAGTATTTATCCAGGAGCTACTGAGAACTAACTTGCATGCTTTGGGAAGATTCCCTCCTCTCAGAAAGCAACTACAGCCAGTTAGAAGCTTACACTTCCACAGTTTCTCCTGATGCCTTCATGAATCTTTCATTTTCAGCACAGCAGAACACACTGAATATACCTACAGGCTACTATCTTTTTCGTTCAACAGTCCATGCATCAAAAAAGAATGAAGAATCTTGAGGGAAAGGGGAGACTTCAGAACTCCGTGCTCTGAAATCAACACACTAAGCAGTAATGTAAAAGCATTCCTGATTATGTGCTAAAATTAGTTGATTATTTTTTGAAAAAGAAGGACAATGCAATACTTGTATCACAATCTTTTTTCTGTTTTTTCAGACTAGGCATCTTCTCTCAAGGGCAGGTTCTGGATCTAGATTTTGACGAGGTTGTATAATATCTCCTCTACAGAACTGACAGTGGTATGTACAAAAACAGGACATTAAAAATACATTTCTACTAGTAACTGCTGAAACTACTAGCAGATTCCTGTTGAATCTGAGTATCTTTGAATTGCATCTCTGAGGGAACTAGCTGTCCCCACGGCATTGCATAGAAAGCACACCGAGAGGTTTGGCTTCCATTTTTGGGATCAGACACCTAAAAAAAATCACTATCTCAAAAAATCACTTTAGTTCTTTACCCATCTGTCTTTAGTCGTGATGTGAGACAATTTCACTCTATGTTGCTAGAATGGAAGGAGTCCTACTTCACTGAAAAACTGCTATAGAAAAAAAGCTAAGCAGTTCTCAGAAATTTTTTGATCACAGAAACAGGATCATGGGAAAGTTGGAAGATGCGGAAGGCTCTTTTTGTCTAAAACTTCTGAGGCTCTCAGTCTCCATTATAAACAAGCTCATTAGAGGCCATCATAGTAGATCTGTGTGTATGTTTGAAGTTAAACACTTGCATAACCTTTGGCACAATGTGACCATAGCAATTAGCCGCTATATTGGTAGATATTTTCATCTCTTCTCATGCTAGCCTGTTTTGAATTCTTTAAAGAGGTTACCAAAGCATCATAATGTCATTAAATATTATCAGAATATGAAAAACCTGCAGAAGAATTTTAATTTCCCTAATAGCTCTAGTAAAAATACAGAAGAATAAGCATTTACATTCTTATTTAAACATGTCTTTTTAATAGTCACTAACCATACAGAGCAGACTTGGTTGGTGAAAACAAATCAGCTAATGACAAATTTCATTGGGGTTAACATCAAAGGAACAGAATGTTGTCATTGGACACATCTCAGCCATTTACAGAAAAGTAAACACAGTCTGAAGTCAATATAACTGTTTTCTTAACTGGGATGAGAAATTCCAGTCATTCTCACCATAATTATCTGTCAAAGATAGTGTCTTTCCATTGGTTTTTCATGAGCCAGAAACAAATCTTCCAAGAGCAGGAAGCATTCAATTCAATTGCCTAAGCATGAACATCTGGTGTTACCTTAGATTCATTGAGATGAGAGTATAGAGATTCATTTATACAGGGAGAGGCAATATGACATAAGATCTATAGGTGATCCACATACATCTGCAACAGTAGCTGGAGGTCAAATCTGCTAAGCTAGACACGTCAAGTTGCATTAGAGCAGCGTTTGGTACCAGCTTTCCACCCAAATGAATTCTGTGTCACCTTCATGCTAAAAAGGAGCATAATCCTCACTGAGCTCTCTATGTTGTATCACTGGTGGCAGCATCACTGCCATGTTTGTAATGAAAATAAGGAAGTCGGAAATTTCGATTATGGTTGTCAGCACTTCTAACTCACACTCAGTTCTTTCTCCTTCCACTCTAAAATTCATGCTAAAATCTCATTGAGAGTTAACTGTTTTTCACATACAAAACAAGCTCTACATTTTTATTGCTTAGGGTTCATGCAAGACTAAATTTAGAAGAAACTATTTTGTTTTAAATATTCATTGTCTGATTCAGATTGAAAACAAAAAAAGCATTAGCTAAGAATTTCTTGAAAACAAAAAAAGCATTAGCTAAGAATTTCTGAAATACAGTATTCATTCTGGTAATCCCCTTTTAAAAATGTAAGAGATTGTGTATCATAAACTAGGTAATCTTTTCCAGTAAATTCTGTGACTTTCAGATACGAGGGACTAGAAATGTTCTCAGGCAGTACAGCATCACCTACTTGCAAGAACACTACAGCATCAGAGTTGTAGGAAACTGAATTCCAGGGTGTGTAAAACTATTGATTATATCACACAGGAAGCGGATAGCTGTAAGCAAAAGCTATCACCCCTTCATCTGAATATTGAAGAAGTGTCATAAAATTCAATACTTCAGCTTTTACCACAATAAATAAATAAATAAATAAATCTTAATAGGTTGCAATAGATGATTTACTGCATGTTGCTCACATAGTCTTTTGTTAAACAAATGACATAAAACCAAGTGTCCTGCATTACGCTCACAGAAAGAATCTTACTACTTTAAAGAATGCCATCACAACACAGAATCTAGAATCTAAGATAACCTGTAGAAAACACAACACAACACAACTAAGTTTATAGACTTTTATTGCCCCCTGACACTGTGTTGCTCACTGCCAAGTAGTCTTTACCTGAAACACACAGTTTAATCGAGCACTCCAGCTCTTCATCCCTGTTAAGCAGTGTGCTTAGGGGTTAATTGCCAAAATAATCACCTTCAGTAGAACTACATTTCCCAGCCTGTTTTGCAAAGCAGTTATTTCTAATAGCTCTCAAGACCCACATAAAAGGAAACCTCATTGATGAACTTCTGTGAGGAGCTGGATTTGAGAAGCCAGTCAAAACAACCACTACAGCAATTGGCACTACAGTTTTTCTCAACTTGAGATCTGCAGTTATTTTTTAATAAAAAGGAAATAATAATTTTTTATAGAGATCTTATCTTGTCTCATCTTACTATACTGTAGTATCCATACTCTGTTGCTCATTACAACTAATTTATTTACAACAATTTTTGGACTGGGAACAAAATTTTCAAGAATTTCATCAATACAGTGGTGTAGTATGGGAAAAATCTATGGCTATATTGAGAACTTCTAACTGGGGGCCTTAAACAGCCTTAAAAACAACAGTGTTCGTTAATGCGAGATAATATGATCTTTTGTATTAGTCCATGCTGTTTTCTATTTCTTTCATACTTAAAAACATCAGAGACTATCCCCCACAGTTTGGTTGGTTGCTTCTAAGATCCTGGACTCTCAAAAATGGATTCAGAATTCCAGAGCTTTTTCTTTCTCCATTTGGATAAAGAAACATTTTACAAATGTCACCAGTGGTACAAAGTGGGTTTTCTGATTTTTAAGAGTTTGACAGCTTTTACAAAATCAGGCCAGACATTACTCTAGTAATGACTCCAGCTATATCAGTATATCTGGACAAATCAGTATATCTGTGTAAAACGATGTATGGATTTTCTTCGCTGTAACAAAACCAGGACAAGTAGTAAATGAAAGCTCAGGGTAAGTAAGAAAAAGCTATCTGTGATAAAGATTATGTGAACACTTTTTAGCTTATAGATATTTCTTCTTCCAGTGTCTTGTAACTTGAGATTACACATTGAATGTAGTTTTATGTCTCTGAAATATAGATATGGGCTAGCCTTTCTTATTAAACAATATTTTTAATCATTTACTTTTTTTTCTTTTTTTTTTTTTTTTTTTTATGTTTTGTTTTGTTTTGTTTTTCTACAGAGTAATGCAAGTATTCATACTGTCAGTCACAGGACAGACACATTAAGGAAATGCTATAAATTCATATTGTGCAAGCTGCTGAATTAAAATGAACCATCCAATGGACAGGCTGCTTTCCCTCATGACAAAGAAAATAGCTTCTTGTTCCTCAGATTTAAGTGTTTGGGTGGTATTGTTTGTTTGTTTTTTTTTAATCTGCCCTCTAGACTCCTTTACAATGGAAAACAAAAACCAGACAAACTTTGACTTCATTTCTTTCATTGAATTAATATCTTCTGTCTTACCGCATCTGAAGCAACAATTGTCTCGACTTATTTTAAGTGATTTTCTGAGTCCTTTTGTTTTGAAGCAGTTTTTAGGTTAAATACTGTTTCTGAACTTCACCCATTCCATATTCCAGTGCATAGCAATTTAGGTAGCATGGCCATTTAGGTAGCATGGCTGAAGCATTATAATTTTAATTACAAAACTTTTATTCAGAATTTCTTCTTTGAAAGCCCATAACTTTTTTGTTAACCTTTCAAAAGTCTGGCCTTTACATTTAATGGGACATTGAAGACTATTAGTCTGCAGCTATTTTATTGCAGTAGGTTTTCAAGTTAAACTATTCCAAGAAATAGAGAAACATTTTTTGCTAGAAAGGGGTTAATTGGCAAACAGTACAACAAAGATTATTTTCACAGCTAGACTTGATGAAGACTGAAACACATGGAAGTTTATATAATAAGGGGTATAGATATCTAGGGATATAGATCTTGTACATTTCATGTAAGGTAGGCAGTTAGGCAGTTGTATAGAATCTTATGTTCTAAAACCAAAACATAATTGTTCATATTCTTTGGATTAAGTGAATATCAATGAATATGTGCAGGATGCATAAGAACAACCTCTGCACATAAGGCAAGTGGGACAAATGTTATATGCATTGCTTCATAATTTTAGAGCAAAAGCTCAAGTCCTACAGTGACCTCTGCCCTGGCTTACAGTATTTCAAAGGAGATTGTAGGTTAAAGGAAAGGTCCATGCTTGGAATCTCGCATCTAATTTTTTATCAAGGTAGTTCAGCTGATGTCTCTTGGATTCTTTCCTTAGCCAAACAGATGGATTTCATATCTGTGTGGGGTCTGTTCCACCCTATTTTCCTACCATTCTGCATCACACAACTTGCTGTAAGACTGCTGTCAAAAAGAAAATACATGTAGATTTTTTTTTTTTTTTTTTTTATTCTGCATGTGGAATACAACTGCATCTGCCAAGACATTCTTTTATAAAGCCACAATTGACTACTAGCCCATCTTAAAGCAATTTGACTACTCATATATTCCTCTATGTGAAAAAATCCCCACCAAAACAGCAGGACATTAGCACTGCCATAGCTAAATACGACAAATCTTGGAATGGAAGCATATGTTTCTTTCACACATTCCCACTTTTATGCTTTAATTTGTCCCAGCCTACCTGAAGTGTTTTTACTCAAATTAGATCAGTTTCTAGAATAAAATTTCAGCTGTTCTATTTATGTGCTATAAAAAACTGAGATAGAAATTTATCTGGATATATTTAGGATTGGATATTCTTAGAATTGTTTCATAATCTGCTGTGAAAATCTAATGCAATATAGAGCTGAAGACATCATTTTAATATCCTTATAGCTATAATATAGGACATTATAAAGTAAAAAAAAAAAATAAAAAAAAAATATTAAAAGTCAAATCATCTTTGTCATTTACAACACTGCATAACAGCTAAGAACATAACATGTTTGTGTAACTTATTCTGTTTATTGAAAAGCACACAGAGAATGAGGTAATTTTAACTGCATGTTACGTTGTGTGAACAAAAGATCTGTGGCAAAAGACCAGAAAAACATCACAGTAATAAATGAAAATATCAGTAGCCAAGAAACTTACAGCAAGGGACTCATTTGTTCTTTACAATTGCTATGCTAATTTCTGTGACTTGCTGCAGCAGCAAAGTTGAGATTTAGGATGAATGCATCAATTACTAAATACTGATGCTATAAAGATATCCTTAGCTTCTCGAGGTAATTTAAAAGACCCATTTATACCCCATTTTTCACACACTGCACTTTTTCTTGAACTGTTTAAGAGGTGAACTCTCCAAAAGTCAATAAAATTACACAGTTTCATTAAGAAAATAGAGGTTATTTCCTTGGGATGTATTATGTTCTAATTCTCTACTAATTAAAAAAAAAAATAAAAATCCACCTAGAAACCTGTGAAAAAGACCAAATTTCACTATGTACCCAGATATATGTAACTTTTAAAGAAATCTGTGCTTGGATAAATTTTAAGCCTCTCTAAGCAATTTCTTCTTCTTCTTTTTTTTTTTTTTTTTTTTTTCTTTAACCAAAGGTAACATTCCTTGTTCTTCACTGCTAAAATAATAAGAAAAACTATTGATTTCTAGTAACTTGTTTTTCTTCTGACAAAAATACATTTTTTCAACTTAAGTCACGTAATTTCATTAAGTCAGTATTCCAAATTATTAAGGAAAATGATTGGGTGAGGAAGATACGCTACACCTAATTAAAGCCTTCAAGCAGAGAAGCACACGTATATTTTTTCTTACTATTTCACTTTACGGATTGGACTGCAATGAAATAGTTTAGCTATGCTTTGCTAAAATGTAACATGTTGACAGAAATGCTGTTATACTTGCAAACTTATGATCGTGAATATTGTTTTCCCATTGAGATATAAATTAGAAATGTAAAATAACTCTTGTCCACTGAATTCTCAGAATTATTTGAAGAAATTGGTACTTTTTTTTGGTTCGGTGACTCCTCTTTCTCTTCTCAAAGCTGCACTTCCTTTTACCAGCCAGCCCCTAAAGAAATAGAGCTCCATCTACTCTTCTGATCTTAATCCATTCTGCGTGCTTTGTCTTCTTTCCACAACATGGTTAGGACTCACAAATCTGGGAGAGCCCCTAGATTTTTATTATATTTTATTTTATTTTTGAGACCCTAATGTTAATCTTTTAATATACTACTGCTAGACTGCACTCTGCAACCTCTCACTTTGAATATTTCTCTTAAGACGCTAGCCGATTTCCTAACTTATTTAAATACATAATACTGCACATAGTAGGAGACTGTAAGATAGCCATCAAGAGAACACCTCATACTTGTAAAGCTAATATAATGATCACAACAACAGTCCAAACAACCCCCTCTCCCTTTCACCACATCTCCATGTAATGCTACCTAACTTTGTGACCATTCAGAATTTAAACAATGCTTGATGAAAGCATTGTTTTTCTCCAGCAATGAGACAACTAATGGAAAGATAAATCCTGTTAAACAATTTATATTGATTCTTATCCCCAGATTAATTTACCTTAAAGAGAGAAATGAGTATAATGCTATATATGTTATATAATTATTACAAAATGTAACTCAAGATTTCTATTCTAATTTACTACTATGCTGCAGAGCATTAAATGCCAGTACATGTCTGATATAAAAGAAAATCTACACATGAAATCAGACTGTTACTGTTTCTAATCTATTTAGTGACAGTGGGGCATCTCCAATGGTGCAGATGTTTACAAGCATGACATGCAAGCTGTTATTCATCGCTGGTGAAAACACGCAGCTAATGGTGATGATAATGTTGAAAAATAGCATTCTGTAGCTGAGAATTTGCTCTATGCAATAGGGCTACCGTGTTCTTTGTATCTGTTGTCATTTCCATGGAAATAAATAGGAGGTATTACTTTCAAGAGCAGACTACATAAACATTATCAATATATACAGAACATAAAACTTTTCTAAAACAGTTTTGTGTATATATTGGCTGCTTATTCCATGATATTACAAAATGAACCAGAGATACTTACATCAACATTTCATGGAGGAGCTGTATCAGTAGTCAACTTGAAAATGTTGGGCCTTAGAAAACACAACTACTTTGTCTTAATAGCACAAAAGACTTCACTTGGAACTAGATACAAAGTCATGCTAGCCAGTTCAGCAATTGCTAGTAAATTGAGCAAATCTCTGACTACAAATGCTTTATGGCTATTTCCCTCCTTTCCCCCTCTGAATCACAAAAATACCAGGAACATAAGACTGTGAGAACATTTTCCACTGCTTCATACTTTCATTGTAGCACACATGCCTGACAGACTGAGAGCGCTTATAAAATCAATGTTTCACATACTGATTTGCCCGAATACTTTGAGCAGGAGCTAAAATCTTGCTGTCTTTCATGGCGAGTCCCTTTCCTTTCATCTTGTTACCTATACAAAGCTTAGAAAGAGCATGCTTTCCATCCACAAACAGAAGATTAACTGCTCATAGTGTGTTGTGTATAAATTTGTTTTCTTTTCAGTGACTCCATTGGGGCTCTCCCACAACTGCTACTTTTCTTCACAATTTCACTTTAGATATGTAGATTTTTCACAGTCACTCATAAGCCTCATTAGTGCATTTTGGTCTCAATATAGCCTGCAAAGTGTTCTCTGGTTCATTCTAGCAGTAGCTGGTGCAGTTGAGCATTTGGTCAAAAAACAAAACAAAACAACAACAACAACAAAAACCACTACTTGGTGCAATTTTGGATTTATTTATTTTTTTTAGAAAAGAAAACCTGACATTTTACTGTTATCCATCACCCCCTTAACAGAAGCTTGAGAATAGCTATTTATAAACTGCTCGTGATTACTCTGTTTAACTTTGTTTAATGGCAAATTCAATAAACTAATATTACCAAATGGTCTCTATTATATAACTTTAGTTTACCCTGACTCTCTGAGGACCTGAGCAGCCTCAGCAATAATATTTTCTAATACATTATGGGAAGAAAAAAGTTGACTTCAGTTTTCATGCAGAATAATGAAAGAAATAGTCCAAAAGTACATCAGCAAAGACTTACTGAAGAAAACAGTGGCAGGTAGAAGACACACTAATGCAGCAGTTTTCTCTCAAGGCTTAGGCTTCATAATATTTATCTTCTCTAATTGGATACTTTTTAGGCAGATGTATTTTAAAATCTCAGTTATTCGGTACTTGTAAGAAGAGACAGGAAAAAACAGACCAACATTCTGAACTGAGGAATGTCTTTTTTTTTTTTTTCCTAAAGAAAACATCACCACACAAAGTCAAATGTTTTGAGATACACCAAGGTCTTAGTAAGACAACTGTTATGGCTTGTAAGGCCATAATACATAGGAATGTCTGTCTGTGAAAGATAGGCTTTTAATGAGATTGCATAAGGGTAAAAAAAAATTAAAGGAAATATTAACAATTTCACAGTGGAAAAAAAATGTCCTAAAAGCAAAAGAAAGTATCCATTAGCACACAGCATAATGTGCTACTGGAGGTGTGACCAGGAAAACAACAGACATAAGACACATAACGATGCAATGGATTTGGAAACACCCTTGTTCATTACAGTAAAAGGCTTGTGGAAAGACCAGGTTTGTAGTATACATTGATTGTTCAGCAGTAGAGAAGGCAGTCACAAAGTGTACAAAGTAAACCACATTTACAGACACGCTACACGGGAAAATAGGAAAGCAAAATGCACACAACCTGGCAAATGCTCCTAGCAGAGAAATTTAGCAATAATTCAATGTTCCTTATAGCTACAGTGCAAGATCAAGAAAGGAGTATCAAGAAAGTATTTTTAAACCATTTTATACACATAGAAAAAAGTATATATGTAACTCAAATATGACACAAGATAAAAGTATACAAAAAGGTCGCATCAGCATGAGGATGATGATATGTTTTGCATCTTTAAAACTACATGAAATATTAGCAAGTATACAAAGGAAGACGTCAAAATCTAGATGTTTAATTAAAACGTAAAAAAACAGTATCAGGACAAAAGATGTAAAGTAACTGCACCTTAATTTAAAAATAAATAAATAAATAGAAGCGAGTCTTTAATCTTATGAGATACTTCATAGCAGAGAATATTACGTTATTCATTATGTTCACATGCAGATCATAAGGCCAAGGTACATGTGCATGCAGTTCCAGGATTATTTGGATTGCTACCACTGTCATTAGCAGTAATGTATAAAGAAAAGAAAAAAGCTCTGTTGTAAAAAAGGTGATGCACTCACTGTGGTGTTTTGTCTCAATTACTGCACAAGAAATGAGAAGGCTGTTGTGATACAGTGTGATATCTTCTAAAATGCTTCTAAGGAAAAAAAAAAAAGGAGGAACGCTAAAATTTACCTCCTACAGCTGATGTTATCTGTCACCTCTCCAGTTCTCATACACTGCACAGATTAGGCACTCAACACGAATACCAGCAGGTCAGCCCAAGCAGAGATTAGTGACATGTTTTTCAGCTCTCTGGAAGAGAGCAGTTCAAGAAATGATTTTTATCATAACTGCTGCACATGGGATAGTTAAGAAAAGTTAAATGACAGACTAGAAGAACTGTTTGGAATTAGCCATTTTAAATGAGTACTGAAAAACAAAACAAAACAACAAAACAACAACAAAACAACAACAAAACAACAACAACAACAAACCCTACAAAATTATGGCAAAAGTACAATGTCAGGAAAAAATACTAGGTGGTACAATCTAAAATTGGATCATAGTTAATAGAAAGCAGGTGAGGCTGTGTTAATCATTTTATGTCCAAGAATAGAGGAGGTATCAAACTCTCCAGAGTTAGTGCTTAAAGCAATTAAATTTGTGTTTCTTTTTCTAATACCTCAAGAACATAATGAGGATGATAACTTAGACCAGCAGAAATGTAGAGCAACTAAGACAATAATACTGGGATCACAGTCAGGATGCTGACTCTACAACAACAAAGACATACCATGTGAAAGAAGAATATAATTCTCTTTTAAAATGTGTGTAATAGAATACTCTTCTTAAAAATTGATTTTATATTGCCTTTTTTTTTCCAATCACCAGGGGCTTCATTTGACTGCAATGAGTTTCAAGTACAATCAGGAGTGGTTTGGTGACTATGCCAGCTAATTCCCTCTGGACTCTGCAGTGCATCTCATTGGGACCCATAGGCTTATGGATGTTTAGGTTCCTCAGGTGGTTGCAAACTTGATCTTTGCTTTGCTCCCCCAGTTTCCAGCTTCCACTCAAGGGCTGTGTACGGAGCAATTGCTAGAGAAGACTGAAACAAAAAAAGTTCTTAAATCCCTCAGCCTTCCCCTTGACTGTTGTTACCAGCCTACCTGTTTTGCTCACTGGGGTGGGTATTGTCACCTAAACTTCCCTTTTCCAGTTGATATACCTATCTTTTTTACCCTTCTTTACACCTCCTGCAAAGTTCTAATTGGACCTTGCCCTTCCAAACCCCATCCCTACACAGCCTAGTCTTAAACAATTCCCAGGTTACCTGTCCCTGCTTCCACTACCTGTGCATTTTCTTCTTGCTCTCCTGTTTGACCACCAGGTCCTGGTTCAGCCAGGCCAGTCCCTTGCCTTCCTTTGCTGACTTTCTACACCTGAGAATAGAGCTTCTTTAAAGATATTCTAGCTCTGCTCCGTTCCTTTGTCCTCGAGGACAGATTTCCAGAGGGATTGGTTGACTGACTCCCTGAAGAGCTGCAAGTTGGCTTACCTAAAATTAAGCTCCTGGATTTTACTCTTTATCCTGTAGCTGGAGAAAGAAGGCTTTATAAACCATCTCCACTAGATCAGGCAGCCAGTAGTAGACCCCAAATGACTTTTCTGTTCATAGAATCATATAATAGTTTGGACTGGAAAGGACCTTTAAAGATCACCTGTCAGGAGAAGGGACATCTACTCCTTGTGGAACTCCATAAGGTTCCTGTCAATCTATTTCTGACATTTAATACCATAAAACAAGGTACAAAAGAAAAAAAAGGAAAAATTGGATGAATAGGTGCCCACACATGCTGCAGTGGCTGTCAACGTGGTACTAAACAGCTTGTATGGCTGAATATTTCAATTTCTAATGCAATATACTTTCTTTTTTTTCCCCTGCAAATCTTGTTTCTCTTAAAAGTAAATGCAATAAAGGGAATAAAACACGTAACAAATCTTTTAAAAGAAACAGCTCTAGCAGTAAGATTCACTGGGGATGAAAGTAGTCTTCACTTTTAAGTGTGGAGCAAATGTGATAAAGGAGAAGCCTACAATTTTTTAGAAGAAAGATTGCAAAGCTTTCATAAACATTTAACGATATGCGTACAGCTACTTGAAAGGAGGTTAAAACAAGATGGAGGTCAGTCTTTTCTTACAGGTAACCAGTGACAGGACAAGAGGAAAATGGCCTCAAGTTGCACCAGGGGAGATACAGGTTGAATATTAAGAAAAAATTATTCTCAGAAAGAGTAGTGAGATATTGGAACAGGCTGCTCAGGAAGATGGTGGAATTACCATCCCTGGGTGTTCCCATGAAAAGGATAGATGTGGCACTGAGAGACATGGTTTAGTGGGTGTCATGGTGATGGGATGATGGTTGGACTAAGTGATCTTAGAAGCCTTTTCCAACACTAATGATTCCACGATTCTTTGATTGATAGTATGCTTTTGTCTGTTTCTTCATAATTTAGCCCAAGTGCAAGAAAAACAAAAAACACAAAACAGAAAACAAAAAACACAAATAAATCAGCCACAGAAATACTAGGCATAAAAAATAATAATAATAATAATAAAAAATTAATGATAATTTCAATATGCCAAGTAGAAATTGACAATTGATATACTGGAATACTAAGGAAGCCAACACCTACTTAGCAACATGTTAATCAGAACTACGGTGAGTCATATCAAGGACATATTCACTAGATATTTGTGAAAAACTATTCCTAAAATAAACCCTGCTTCTATAGGTCTTTAGCTGCATGCATTTCAACGAGCTGAAGCTTCAAATAATAATTTCTTAGCAGTCTGCTAGGGTTTGAGCTTTAAATCTGTAAATCAGAAGTAAGAGCTATATTAAAGCCACATAAAGTCTACCGTGGTCAGGAGCAGATTAATAAGATAGTTGAATTAATGGAAAAACAGCAGCCATGGAATGAGTGGACAGTAATTTGGGCAGGATCATGGATACTCAAGTGTACTTAGAATATTAGGAACAAAGATCTTATCCTTAGAATACTGCTTGTTTTGCTGACCCATCAAACATGGAAGATGGACCTGCAGCAAGTTGTACTGAAACTCTTAGGTACCAGGGAGAGTATGTAACACAGCATTGTTTTAGAATAGTTGTAAAAACACTCGAATTGTGAATTTTGAAAATTCAGACTCATATCTTCTACACGTGTGCAACTGGAACATGGATGGAACTAGATGATCGTTCTAGATGTCCCTTCCAACCCAAGCCATTCTAGGATTCTATGAAAAGTAAAGCTAATATTTACTGGGCAGTTCCTTAATCAAATTGATCTTCGTGTCTGTAGCAGGAATCAATCAAATCCAATTTTATTTATTTATTTATTGACAGTAAGAGCTATGCTGAGGAGGTTTTCTAGCTAACCATATCCTGAACTGCTTCCTATAGCTCCCATTTCCCATCTTTCCTGTCATCTTCTATTTCTATTACATCCTAGTGAATTTCACTTGAGAATACAATGTACAATACTTCTTATGTGCAAGTTTTGATTTTCAACAGTAGGATAAAATGTGGTAATTTTACGCTTCATACATTACTATAGACCTGATGAAAAACAACTCTACAGACATCCAGTAAGTCTTTTTGTATTTCAAGTCAGGGAGAATTGTTATACTTTGGGAAGAAATACTGTGGCTTTCTGAAACATCAAATGTTTATTTAATCAGGTACTAGGAGGAATATGACTTTTTCCAAGAAAAGCACGCTGTATTTTATGCCATTTCTATAATATATCTACTTTTCTTTCTGAGGTTCTGTTTGCTGCAGAGGGACTGTAAATACATTTTTAGTTTTACTAGCAGAGGTAGGGATTATTTTGCTCCAGGTCACTCAATAAAGATTGCACTCCTACATATTGTCCTGTGTCACCTTCTCCCTCTTTCACAACAGATGGCTGCCTTTCAGGAAGTTTTTCTTTTTTTATATAGAAGATTTAGATGGAGGATTGAAATAAAAAACTCATTACAACCCAACTTTCTGCAGTTGCTCGCGTGTTTGTTGTCTGCTCGTACGCCTGTCAAGTTTGATGTCATGCAGGAGAATATTCAAGAATATATATTTTTTAGTACATCTATTTCTGGTTCTTGTTACTGCTGGGTCAGATTTATTTGGAAGGGTCGGAAGGAGAATGTAAATCAAACAGACGTTATACTGTAGCACAGCAAAAATTGTTTTATGTGGCATTCCAGTCCATAAAATAGAACAAGAAGCAAAGTATCTCCTGTTTGAAGGGTGAAGGAGCACATGGAGCTCTGAGGAAGGAGCCTTAACCTTTTAACTCGGAGTGACTTCTCTCACATTTTTACAGGGCTTTCTGTCCCCGTCTATGACTAAAAAGAGGATATGATTAAAACCTACTGCAAATCTATTTGGCATGAAATACAAAAGGCAGCTTGAGATGATTATGATCACAGAGACAAACCACTTCTATCTCTAAGGTTCCTTCCAACCCGCACGAGACTATTATTATTACTATTACTATTACTATTACTATTACTATTACTATTACTATTACTATTACTATTACTATTACTATTTATTTCACTTTTGGTGGTCTTTCATCGGGTGAAAGCCAAAATTCAGCGTGGTGATTTCAGCTACAGTGATTTGGTCCCCTTTGTGCCGTGTTACAGAGGAGGACACATGTCCTCGCTTCCCGTGGGCTTTGTCACTGCATGAACAGATCGACCACTATTTGGGGGGAGAAAATAAGTTAAAATCGTGTTTTTGGTTCTCATTTAACAACCAAAATCCTCCCCTTTCGTATGTACCCGATGTACCCAATGGGAGTCGGCAAAGGAGCAGGCGGGGCGACACGGCGGGGGCTGAAGCAGCACCGCCCATAGGGAGGGCAGAGCACCGCCCATAGGGAGGGGCTGTGTGTTCGGGGAGGGGCTTAGGGCGGTGTGGGGGCGGGGCCTGTGCAGAGGTATTTAAACCCGGGGCAGGGGAATTTGTTCGTTCAGTCGGTGCGGTGCCGTGGAGGGTGTTTGTTGTGCGTGTCTGCTGTCTCTTTTGTTTTTAACACGCTTTTCTTCGGCGCCTGTGTGTACACGGAAGGGGCGCGTCCCGGCTGGGCTCGGCGGCTCTCGGAGCCCCTTTTTATCCGTTCTCCTCCGCCCCGTGCGCTTCCACTGAGGGATTTCTTCGCGTCCCGTGCCCGGGGGGCCGCCCCCCTTCCTTTCCCTTCCCCTCTCGGCCGGAGGCTCGCGGCGCTTCCCTCTGGATGCGTCCCCGCAGCCCCAGGCGGGAGGCGGCCGGGGGGAAGCGCTGCCTCCAAGGATTTACCGACCCAACCCCGCGCCATCTCCTTCCCCGCGGGCGCTCCGTTACCGCCCCGGACCTCTACCGCCGTTATGGACGAGAGGTATCTGCCCGAGCTGATGGCGGAGAAGGACTCGTTGGACCCGTCCTTCACGCACACCCTGCGGCTGGTCAACCAAGGTGAGGGGCGCGGCGGGCGAGCGGCGGCGGCCCCTTCCTTCCATCCTTCTATCCTTCCATCCTTCCGCGCTGCCGGAAGTTTCCGCGGAGACGCCCGACGCGGAGGGGCGCGGAGACCGCCCACCGTCACGGCGGCGATTTGTTCTATATCCTATGGCTGTTGCTGAGGTGCTGCCCGGCTCCTGAACCCCCCCCCCCCTGCCCGCGGGTGGCTGAGGGCGGTTTCCTATAGCCCTGCTCTGGTCTGAGGTGCTTTAAATTATAGAGTGTTCCGAGTTGAGCTGCTGTGTAGGATGGGTTGAAGTTTTGGGGCAGTTAAGCCCGCGGGTGTTTCCCTCTTTTACCCTCCAGCGTAATTAGCTTAGTGGTTGTAGACGTGTCCCAGTTGGACAGAGCCTGCATCTTTGTTTCGGATCTGCTGCCACTGTAACTCCAGTATTAAAGAGCAAACAACGCATTTGGTTGCCTTTACCCAAAACAGTGAACATGCTTCTTTTCAAATACTCAGCTCCAGATAGTCCCAGTGATCCCTCTGCCTCTAACACGTCCTGTCGTACTGGCTCTTTGTTTCAGTAATGCTGAGTAGAAAAGCAGTGCCATGTGACCTGGGCTGTGTGGCTCGGTGTAAATCACCTGCCCGTTACACATCTCTGTATTTACAAGTCCTGCTCTGTATTTAGACACTCTGAAGGTTTAGCATGCTGGATTGAAGCAAGTTAGGGACCGGTCTTCCAGTGTAACTCAGTGGCAGCTAAATGTTTATTATTTCAGTTGAAGTGATAGCCTAGCTGTATGATGTACTGCATGCTACAGGGATAGGGCTACATCAGTGTGACTTCTTCCAGTGCACTGACATACTGCTTGATGTGTAATGGACTGCAAATGCCAGCCTTTAAATTGGAAGGAGACTCAACTGCTGTCCAAAATGTTCTGGTGTTACTGTTAGTTTCAGCTGTGGAATGTGTATACTGGGTGACTTGCAGCTGCCTGCCCTTGGGCTGTTGACATTCTGCCTATTTACTCCCATTTTGATTTTGTCTAAGTGCCACTGATAGCGAGAGAAAGCTCTTTGTTAACACAGCTCTCTATTTCCGTGTTCCCTATTAAAGAAATGCTAAAAGCTGACTCGATGGCTCAGAATTTAAGGCTGCAAGTTAGTGAAGTTACTTTAAGTCAATGCTGTCAGAACCTTTACACAATTTGTACAAGTTGTAGACGTATGTAAATTATTTCAGGTATTCTTTATAGAAGTACATACAATTCTCCAGTTATTGCTACGGAATAATCACTTTTGTAAGCTGATAGATTTTGGAGTTCTCATTCAGATGGGCAATTAGGAGGCAGAAATGTCTACCTGCTTTTATTGTATAATACTTGTACCTATCTGCATACCTGTAGCTCCAAGAACAATTAATGTATTCATAGGTAGGAAAGTGGATGGTTGTGGTTCTAACCTCTTTATTTTAGTCTCCCTGAAATTTTTGCCTATATTGGAAGTCTTGCCTTAAATGTGATTAAAGTGTTCACATGTTAGGTAAAAAACCGAAGCAAGACAACTATCAACCAGTTAACTGTAGTTTAAAATGTATTTCATTAGCTGCTATCTAAAACCCTTTTAGGCAGTTGTACAGTTGAAGAACCAAGTGAGGCGAGTTGAATGTGTAATAGAACTGAGAAACTCACTGTTTTGAGAAAAGATGTTTAACAGAACTTTATCAGTGGCTGGTTCATTTATTTCAGTTGATATTCACAGTTAAGTGAGTACAGTCATTAGTGGCAAAGTGTGTTATTTTTGCTTGTTCTTCATATGCCAACTCCAGTGAGTTCTTTCTGTGATAAAACAGCAAGGCAGATTAAGTGGCTTGTAGTGTTTTTTTTTTAAAGCTGAAGTTGCTTAGTTTCTCGGTTTAGAATGAAGCATGTTTCAGAGTTCAGCTTAGCCTAGGTGTGTGAGAGCGTCTTAGCAGTGGCTTTAGGTGCTTAAAATAACTAGCTTAATTACGTAATGGTGTTTTAATGTCTTAAGAGTGTTACATATAGGATTTGCATTTACTTTAACTGAATAAACTCAGGATTGATGCTTAGGAATCCTATGGTTGAACTTGCAGATGTTCCTGAGATTCTCCACCCGCACTTCAGTTGCTTCAACACCAACAGAAGAGCAGAGTAGCTGAAATAACTACCCATGCTGAAACTCAGCTTCTAGGCTAGGGAAAAGTGGCCTGTGTATAGACTTCCAAAAATCTGTTAATTACAGCTTTTGTACAGAAGTGGACACATTTGCATGTTACGCTCGTAATTACAAACTATAATTTGGATACATACAAATTACGTAATTGCAAATGATACAGAAAGAGCTCGACATGCTTTGTTGTTTCAGAGGAGTCACTTGAAACACAATACAGAGATGACTAGGATGCTGCCGGAATACTTCTATAGGCAGTGCTGTTGGTCTCTAGGGATTGAGGTGTCTGTCTCCTCTTGCCCTAATAAAAACCTTAAGCATTTTGGAAGTATTAAGTTTGGAGACAGCACATTTCATTTATCCTTTGTAGTATATTGCAGTACTGTTGTAATACTGAGGTGTTTTTTCATTGGTAATGAACGCTGCTCAGGAATTTGGTGACTGTCTTTTTTGGGGATGCAAAATCTATTAATATATGTTTTTAAAGAATACTGATATTCAACTGCTGCCTATATTTTAGTGTAGTAGGAATCTTTTGAAGGAGACCTTTTTTTTTATGCTTTGAATAAGATTTACTTTATGCTTTAAAAATGCTTTTTGTTAACCTTTAAGCATGCTGTAGGTTGGAAGCAGGAATGTTTCTCATAATTGTGTTCATCCTAATAGGATTAATTTGCAGCTGATACCATACAGGGGGGACTGGAATATTGTCTGTTTACTCTTACAGGCTCTGTAAGTAAAGAGCCTTGGGAAAGATACAGTTATGTGACAGAGCAAAAATCTGTTATAGGTATTATGTGTCTTTGTATTTTTCCAAGTTACTGCTATCTCAACTACTCCATTTTATATGCAAAAACTGAAAAATATGTTGTGAGTGTAAAAGCGATACTTCTGAAGTAAAACTAGTTCTTTATCATATTGTAGCTGTGTTTTGCAGTATTTTTGATAGCTATTCCCATTGCATGCAAGTGTTTGTAAATATTACAATAAACGCTGTACTTGAATAACTTCACAAATGGCACTGTAAGGATGTAAAAGGGAAGGAAAGAGTTGCTTTATTTTTCGTCCTCTAGATCTGTGCTGATCTGGCAAGTATTCTGTGAATGTAGGGGTAGGGTATGTCAGACTGTGTGCTACCAGAAGCTCACTGTGGAAACATGTTGATATGGGTTGTGTTTTGTAATGAGAAGACTTTAAAACTGATGTCTGGTGCTTGTTTTATATAATGTTAAATGTGTAGGTGGAGGGAACCCAGTAATTAAAGTTAGGGCAGCTGAAATCATTACATTAAGAGGTAATGAGTCCCAGTGCCTTGTCTGAGAGACAGCTTTTACTTCTACGTAGGCTGGTCTTAAGGAATTCTTAAGATCTTATTTTAGCTATATTGAGACTTAAGGCATTGCTTCAGTTGGCAAGGCTACCTTTAAACTCCTGTCAAGAGCAAGATATACAGGAATAACAAGCCTTCTGATCAGTAGATGGCTGTGTGTGCTAGCTGTATGCTGGATCACTGTGCTGAGCCACGTGACTGTCTGTGATCAGCACAGGTTTGCTGACTTGTGTCCAAAGCTTCGTGAGTTAGTGATCAAATCACTGTCTTTTTAAACCAGTACCTTCCTAAAAACCAAGGAGGAGATAGATTGTGTGGGAAGCAAACTGGCTTCCTGCCTTGTAGAGAATATTAACCTGCCTTATGTTTATAGCTGTTCTGTGCCTGCAGTGTAAAAATTGTTAAAGCAGGAACTTAATTTGTTGCACTAACATACTTGTTAATGATTTTGAATAAATCTACCCAGGGATGTGAGTTTCTGGGTGCTTACTAAGTATTTCCTTTATTTTTAAAAAGATTTGTGTGAAAATGTAAAATTTTGAGTCACCAAGCACACCTTTTAGTGAACTGATATGCAATTTTGTGATATAAATCTGGTGAATCATCTTCCTGCTTTGAGGACAAGCATGGCATGGGGCAGACATGCATGATAACTTCAGCTCCTAGTCTCTTGTGATGTTGCACATCCTCCGTTGCTGTACAGCTTTACATTGCGTTTGTTCCTCATTGCAACCTCCATAAGCAAAGGAGTAACTCTCCTTTTGAGTATTCAGCTTTCGGAGGCTGGCAAAATGCTCTTTGAAGTCTATAAGCGTTTTGTAAAGCAAATGAATAAAGCTGATGGGATTCCATATGTTCCATGTAATCCTGAATATGAGTTAATTTTGTAATACACACTTCAGACTGAAATTTTTTTTTAAGACCACGTCCACTGAAGTTGTCATTCCTGGCAGTTAACTAGAAAGCAGAAACTCTATTATCTTCTAATGATCAAATTTCAGTATAGTAGTGTGTAAAGGCTTACAGGGGTTACTTGGCAGGCTTAATGCAAGAGAAATTTGTGTCAAAAATATGAATGTGCTTGATGGCAACCCCATAAGACCATCTGAGGATGGCTTAGGTTCTGGTTCTTTTAAGACAGCTTAAAAAGTAGTAAGGACTTGAAGCCATCAGAGTGTCTGTCTTTCTCATTTCATCCAGTCTGTACCTTCCCTATTCTATACTTCAGAAGCAGACATTTGTTGTGGTTGGCTCATTGCTTTTTCTGCAGTGAAACTACCCTGGGAAAGTTGTAGCTTGTTAACAATTAGATTTGAGTCTTAGTCTCCTAAAAGGCAGGGGAATTGATTTATCAGGTATTCCAGTCATGTTAACAGTGAAGCTGGGAAATGCAGCTAAAGATAATCATACATACTTCACCCTGGGCTCATCTGCTCTGAAGCGTGACTCTAGCCTGCAGCTGCTCACCCATGATCACATTGAGACCAAAGCTGACTTCTAATTCACTTGCACACTTACTTTGGCAGTCAATGAGAGATATCAAATTTAAAGGTTTCAAATTTAAGCTGACATGGTTTGTCACTTTCAATCCTTTTCGACACCATCCATGCAAATTAAAATGGTAACCTTCTGAGCACTTATTTACTGAAGAAATCAGAGAAGTCACAACACTGAATGGCTGCTTCTCTGGCCCATGGCCTTTTCTGCTCTACTTGCATGTACCTGTAATCTATGTATGTGATATTTGTGGCTGTGTAGTTCCCTCTATATGATTTCAAATTGAGGTATAATTAAGAACTAAAGTCATGTCCTTCCTTTCTTGGGAGGGTTAGGTATCAAAGTTCAGAGTTGAACAGTCTGTAAAGTGTGGTACTATGTGACTTCTAATTGACACTAAGCAATTGCAGTAAAAAGCATGCTGAAATGGATTAGCTGGTAACTGATGGAACTAATAGCTTACAGTAAATAGGCTGACTGTTCATAGCTGAATTTAATGTTTGTTATTAATAGTGATACAAAATTAAGGATAGATGCACTGGGCAAATGGTTTATATTGATATAGTAGGGAACTGATCTTCTTGAGTTGGGTTGTATTTGCTTGAGGGTGGGAAGGGTTTGTGGAGGAATTTGGATAAGTTGGATCACTGGACAGAGTCCAACTGTGTGATGTTCAACAAGACTAAAGGTCTGATTTTTCACTTGGGTCAGAACGATCCCCGTGCAGTAATATAGGCTTAGTGGAGAGTGGCTGGAAATTTGCCCAACAGAAAACTAGAGGCAACAGCTGGCTGAACATGAGCCAGCAGTGTACCCAGGTGGCCAAGGAGGTAAAATGTGTCCTGGCCTCCTTCAGAAACAGCATGGTCAGCAGCACTAGGGAAGGGTTTGTCTCATTGTATCTGGTGCTAATAAGAAGGCACTTGTAATGCTGTGCTGAGTTCTATGCCCCTCACTACAAGTAGGATGTGGACTTCTTGAGTTGCAGGTAAGAGCAATAAAGCTGATGAAAGGGACTGTAAAGCAAGACTTGAGGAGTGGCTGAGGGAAACAGGAGAAACCTCATTGTTCTCTACAGCTTTTAATATTTAAAGGAGAGCTACAGGGAAGGAGGAAATAGATTCTTTAGCAGTGTCTGTTTTATGACAAGGGGAGACTGTTTCAAACTTTAAGAAGGGAGATTTAGGTTGGACTTAAGGGAAAAGTCTTTTACAGTGAGGGTGGTGAGGCACAGGTATGAGTTGCCCATAAATGTGGTGAGTGCCCCATCCCTGGAGATGTTCAAGGTTGGGTGGGACCAGACTCTGAACAACCTGATCTGACTGTGGATACACAAGTTCATTGCAGGGGAGTTGGATTAAAAGACCTTTAAAGGTCCCTTCCTACTCCAAGGTTTCTGATTTAGAGTATTCTGTGAAATGGGTGTGAATAGCAGTGATTGTAGGTCATTCTCAGAACTAAGTTCTTCTAGCTGAGCAGAAGTGCCAAGTACGTAACTTACACCAAGATTAATAGAATCGTGTCTTTGAGATGAGAAGGTCATATGGACTAGAATTTCATTGTCTAATGACATAAAGTAAATTCTGTACCTAGAATTCACCCTCAAGATGATGGAAAAACCAAAGGAAAAATATTACAACCTTGATAAAAGGGATATAATTTTATGTTGATCTGTTTGTGAAAATAATTAACTTGTGGTTTGTGTGTAGTTGCCTCTGCAGAGGTAAAGGTGCAAAGAGGCTCTTCAGAGTTATGAAATGCGTAGCAAAAAAATGAAGTGAAAACTGAAGCACAATATTTTGAGTGCCTAGTTGTTAAATAAGAAACTAAAATAAATGGTTCCTTGAGAAATTTGTTTCAGAACACATGGATTTCTGGGCATTCAATCTTGACTAGATTTTTAGGGTTAGTACTGATAACTGTCAATATCAATATGCACATGTAAGAACTAGGAATCATTTCAGTAAACCTATTGCTCTTGCTCTTAACAAACTTCCTTCATACTGGAAGTTCTGCTGTACTGATCCTGGTATAGCGTAGTGTTAGAGGAAAAACTTGAAATTCAAATCCTTTGAGGGTTTACTGATTTTCTTAGTTTTCTCAATCCATTTTGAGCTGTACAAGTGGCATAATTAGTAGGGGAAGATTCCATGTACTGAACAGATCTAGAATGAAATCAAAATTTCTGTTGTTGCTCTGACACTGAACATTCAGCTGCGTTCATTGACTGCTCAGTCTATATACATTTGTAGTGAAGTGTGCCTGATTATCCAGGAACAATAACTGTACTCTTGAAAGCAGATGTTTAATGTTTTCAGCTGTATTTTTCTCTTGCTTTGGGATAGTAGTAGTATTACTTAAAAATACAGAAACCAAAGGAGTTGTTGTTAATGGCTTTTTGATTACTTTCCGCTTAGTATGACAGGACTTGTCACCCCTCTGCACCCTCAGCCCTTCTGACCTAAAGCTGCTGCAAGCATGTTTTGTTTTTTTCCCCTGATTTTTGTCATTACAGATGAAAGCAGTTTCTACACGTATAATGCAACTCAAAGCTGCTTTCTTCTCTACACCATAAATCTCCATAGATACGTATGTAGGGGAAAGTCTCGGCCATCTTGCTTAAGTGAACTGTCACAAACGTTTTGAAATCACTTCATATGGAACATAACTAAATGTTATCATTGTCAACCCTGTCCACTTGGCAGGGGAGTTGGAAGTAGATGATCTTTAAGGTCCCTTCCAATCTTACTCTATTACAGATTAAAGAAGTTCAGAAAGCTAGAATGGTTTTTCACTGTATTAATTACCTGACAGTTTCATTCCTACTTCCAGCCTGCATTGGTTTTAAGAGCAATTTGCCTTGGTTTCAAGGGAGAACTATCGAAGCTGAGTTCCTTGTGTGCCTTACAAGGATTTCCCAAACACTTCTGTAGGGGTTGGAGAATTTTCTGAATGAACAGGTTTCTTATGAACCATTTGACTCAGTTCCTCTTTTTAGATCCCGGTTGTTGGAGAAGCTAATCTGCTTCACTTTCAGTGGAGGATCTGCAGCAGATAGGTTGCAATTGCAGTGATACCTCTTGCTCTAGTCAGTATCTTGTAGTGCTATCCTAATGATATCCTAGACAGAGACTGTAAGGTGAAATGCAGTCCTTAACCTGAAATCTGGAAAGGATTGCTGTGATCCTATTCATCTTGACCAAAACCAAGTTCTTTTAAAGATTCTTTTTGCTTACAAACTATTTTTTTTTTTATTACACTGTGATTGGGGTGGGAAGGCCTACTATATAAAAGTGTGCAACAGAGGATTAATATCTTAACACTTAATGTTTGTGTTTTTGAAATGTGTTTTTACTTAAGCCTGTCTTGAAGACTTCAGAAATGCATTAATTCCATGTGAAGCACATTTCAGGAATTCCATGAGTACAGTAAAATGTGTGAGGAAATGAATGTATTTCTAAGACTTCTTCCAGTCTTAACTTTTTTCTTTGAATTTGGGGTTCTCAGGTTATTAGGAAATGTTAGTCTGAGAAGTATGGAAATACGTGTTCCACACATTTGCTACAGGGTAACTGAAGTGTATCTTAAAGTTACCTGTTTTCAAAACTATTTTTGGTTGCTATACCTCTACTAAGGAACATTATTGTTAGCAGTCTATCACCAAATATTAGAGCCATCATGCAGATGTTAATTTCAGGTTTGGATGTGGTGTTCAGGGACTTGATTTAGTGGAGGGTTGTTAGAGTTAGGGTATTACAGTCAGGTTGTGATTGGACTTGATGATCTTTTCCAACCGGAGCTATTGTATGATGCTATGATTTCCTGAAATGCAGCCCATATCTTCAGCATGACAGCTGTGCTGTGACTTTCGTACTGACAGTGTGTCAGCAGGGGGAGCCGGCACTTAGCCTAACGAGTGTCTGCTGCTGCTGTGAGGGAACAGAACTGGGAAAGTGATGTTGGTCCTATTGAAAGAAAGCAGGGAGATGAACCTGAGTGCTGTATGCCATCGGTGTTCATCTGTCACAGTGACTTCTGTAGCCAATTATATTGTCTGCTCCTGGAAGTGTGGGTCCCTCCTAAAGAAAGCCAGTGTATGGTTAACTGAGACTTCAGTGATTAGAATATCACTTTGTGAAAATGACTCAATTTAACTATGTAAATGTGAAAAGTTGTTGCTGAGGGTATGAAGGCTCCAATTTTTAATTGGTCTGCTTCTGAAAGGTGGTGCTTGCATCACACTGCTTCTCTGTCCCATAGATGTGTTGGTTTTTTCTCTCTTTGCTACTCACTGTTCTATCATTAGCGTAGGCTTACACATAGACTGCTTGTTGTAGTTAGAGTAAAGCAACTTTACTTGGGATTCAGGGTTTCCAAATGTAATTAAATTGTGGATAGGAACTGAAATAGCTTTGACCTGTGCTGTTGTCTTGATGTATGCTTTAACTAGTAAGGCTCAGGCCAATTGTTAAGTGTTAAATTGATATTTAAGAGCAACACTTCACCAAACCTTTCAACTGTAAGCTCTTAGAATATCGCATAATTATCACTGATTAAATGGAGAGTGCAGGGCAACTATCATTGTTATTTGTAAGTCGTATGTTCATAGGTAGCTTAAAAATTTACGCATCTGAAATAACGAACCTTGTTTGGAACGCCAAGTAATAGTTCATATAAGGTTAATTAAAAACGCTGATGAGTATTTCATTACCACGTAAGTGGCAAGTAGCTGGTTGAAATGAGTTCTGTGAAGAATTCTAAACAAATTATTACTAAAATAATGCATCTGATAGAAATTGATATGATCTGCTTTCAACAAGTAAATCAGTTTCTCCAGACTTCATTGGATATGCTCAGCATTATTAACAAGTTTGCTGTACTTAAGGAATTAGTAGATCCACAGGGTGTTGTTTTCTTTTGCTTGTGAGCTCAAGGCAGTGACCAGAGCTTCCACTGGCTGGCTGACTTGGCTAGAAGGCTATTAGTGATATCTAGATAGAGCTCACACCTGTAGTTTATGGTGAGTAAGATCTTTGGAAGTAGATATTCATAAGTCCATGCAAATGGTGCTAATCATGCAGCAATAGCTTGCCAGCATTTTTCTGAAGCAGTTTTGGCACATCATTTGGAAGTTTTTGGTGCTGTTACTGATCCTTGAGCAATCATCTGGAAAGAGCTGTGAGAGCAAAACTGTGATCCCTTCTCTGTTCAAGTTCAGCACCTTATAACTTGGCTGTACGCACTTGTCTGTATTGGATGTCAGGCTGTGTTGTAATAAGGCAAATGCTAGAGAGGGTTATTTTCCCTTCACTCCAGTGATGACTAATTAGCTATTTGAGCTGTATAAATTACAGTCAATCAGCTTTTCCTAATAGCTCCTTCCCCCCCCCCCTTTTTTTTTTTTTTTTTACCTTAGAGCATTTCATTCTCAAGACAGCCATCCTAACATGGTAGAAACTTTTACATGCAACTAATTGAAATCCTAACAGAATAGTGAATGCAATTTCAGGCTAGAACATGAAATGAAGAAATAAGAGCAGATGGCCCCTTCAGAAAAATAGATTAAAGAGAATAGATGCTTCTGGCCAGCTACATAGTTAATCCCTTGCTTCTTGTCAAGGGGTACTGCCAATAGAGTTATTATACAAGGACTAAAATGGAAGCTATATGAAATTAATGGGGGGAAAAAAAGCTTTTTCTATCTCTGCTCTTAATAAGAATTTAGTGTTCATATTTCTGAGCTATAGTAAATGGGAATAATAACCTGTTTAGATGTTTAGCTTCTGAAATGGATACTATAATAAAACATAATTCTGAGAATGTAGTTTTGTTTACATCTGTCTCCAGTGGAGACTAACATTTGTTTTTTTTCTTCTCTGAAATACCGACTGTTAAGTCTCTAAACCCTCATATCAGGAATCTGGTGGAAATATTTGTGATTAGTTATGCTCGTGCCTTGATGAAAAATTAAACTTTCCTTTGTTAAATGTTCTTTCTAGTTTTTGTTGTTTTTAACGGGCAGCCTGATCCTATTCAGTTCATTTAAGAACCTTTATTTCCTGACTTTATATTAAGCAGCACATTCAAGCATTTTAGTTACTGTTTTTTAATGAGATCAGCTGTTCCTGCACTTGTTCTAAAATACTGTCAGTGAATTAAGGTAAGTGAGGTGTGAAACTTAGCGTGATTGATACATTAATGTGTGTATTTCAATACAAGATCCATGATTTACAAATAAATGTGTGGGAAAATAAGTGCGTATTATGATTGCTTTGATATTTTCACATGTACCCTTAAACTGTTCCATTTACCTTGTGTATATAACATAGCATACTGAGTTTCTTCTCAGCTAACCTTCATCCTGAGAGGCCAGACCCCTCATTTCCTGAATAGAAGCACTTGGTTGTTTTTTTGTTTTGTTGTGTTTTGTTTTTTTTTTTTTGCAACTTCTTTCTCCACTTACATCTAGAAAATACATTTATTTATTTTTAAATGAGTGCATCTGTGTTTTCTGTTCTAGTTCTGAAGATATTTAAACATAATTAAATCACCAGGTGATTATGTATCTGGTTCTTGGTGTTTGTGCTTTTCATATTGCTCCTTTGTGGACAAAAGCGGTAGAAGAGGAACTTGAGTATCAGGGTTTATGTAGGCAGTGAAGGTGGTTGTGGTCAATAGTAGCTTTGGCATTTTCTGGTATTACTCACTCCTTGATATATGCTGATATTACCAGTTCAACTTGGGTTTTGTCTTACCTTGAATGTTGGTGTAATTGACACATTAATTATTCCACTAAATTTTAGTGTGTTGCTTAGCATAGAATCGTGGAATCATAGAATGGCCTGGGTTGAAAGGGACCACAATGACCATTTGGTTTCGACCCCTGTGCTATGTGCAGGGTTGCCAACCACCAGACCAGGCTGCCCAGAGCCACATCCAGCCTAGCCTTGAATGCCTCTGGGGATGGGGCTTCCATAACCTCCTTGGGCAACCTGTTCCAGTGCATTACCACTCTCTGTGTGGGAAAATCTTCCTCCTATTATCTAACCTAAACCTCCTCTGTCTCAGTTTAAAACAATTCCCCCTTGTTCTATTACCATCCACCACTGTAAACAGCTGTGTTCCATTCAAGTACTGGAAGGCCACAGTGAGGTTTCCCCATTCTGTTCTCCAAGCTAAACAATCCCATTTCCCTCAACCTTTCCTCATAGGAGAGGTGCTCCAGCCCTCTGATCATCTCAGTGGCCCTCCTTTGCACCTGCTCTAAGAGCTCCACATCCTTCCTGTACTGGCAGCCTCAGGCCTGGATGCAGTACTCCAAATGGGGCCTGACAAGAGCTGAGTAGAGAGAGACAATCACCTCCCTCTCCCTACTTGCCACCCATTTTTTAATGCAGACCAAAACACATTTGACCTTCAAGGCTGCAAGCACACACTGCTGGCTTAATGTCCAGCTTCCACCAGAACTCCCAAGTCCTTCTCTGCAGGGCTGCTCTCAAGGGTTTCGTTCTTCTCCCAGTCTGTATAAACACCTGGGATTGTCCCAGCTCAAGTGCAACACTTTTCATTTGGCCCATGTGAACTTGATAAGGCTCACATGGATCCCCTGCCCCAGCCATTTGAGGTCTTCTGTATGGCTTCCCTTCCCTCCAATGTATTGACTGCCCTGCTTAGCTGGATTTCATTTGCAGATTTGCTGAGGGTGCACTCAATTCTGTTACTTATTGTTGGGACTGGTGCTCTTCAACATCAACCAGCAACCCTGGGGGAACACATTATCTGCCTCTGCCCAGAGATAGAGCCCTTGTTCATGACATGGCTGTGACCAGTGGAAAAATTTGTGGTCTAATCAGATCTGTGTACTAGGTAACTGTAACCTCTCTACTCCTGCTGGCTACACTGTTTCTGATAGAAGTCAGAATGCCCTGAGCTGACTTGGCAAGGTGGGCCTGCTGCTAACTCATGTTCAACTGAACTTTGATCAGTACCCCTGACGTTCTCTGTTCACACAGCTTCTTAGCCATGCTGCACCAAACCTGTACCTGTCCGTCTTGTTATTGCCAAAGTGCTGGACTTGCTTGGTTTTTGTTGAAGCTCATTCAGTTGGCTTTTGTCAATCTTTCCAGCCTGTCTATGTCTCTCTGTAGGGCCTACCTGACCTCAGGCAGGTTAATGCTTTTCCTCCAGATATGTGCAAACTTGCTGAAGATGTGCTCAATTCACTAATTCAATTTGTTAATAGAAAATATTAAACAGGATGGGCCCCACTACTGACCTCTGGGGATCAGCACACTTGACCTGTCACTAGCTCATTTACTGTCACTCTCAGGCCATCTAACTTGCTTTTTACCCAGAGAAGAGTGTGCCTGTTTAAGTCACAGGCTGCCAGCTTCTCCAGAATATTGTGGAAGACAGTGGCTAAGGCTTTGGTGAAGTCTACATGGTCTACTTCAGTAGCCTTTCCCTCATTCACTAGCTGACTCCGTTCCCTTCAGGAGATGAGGCTATTCAGACAGGACCTACCTTCATGATCCCAAGCTGGTTAGCCCTTATCTCATTGTTGGCATGTGCATGCTGTGTCAACATGTAACTTCATGAGGTCTCTGCAAGCTCAACTCAAGCCTTTCCAGGCCCCTCTGGTATTGCATCTATTCTCTCCAGTTCCTCAGCCATACCACACTGGTGTTGCTGGCAAATGACCTGAGGGAGCACACAATCCCACTGCTGTGCTTCTGAAAACTACTTTAAGCAGTGGCGTTTCCAATGTAGATCTCCCAAGAATGCTACTTCTCACTGATCTCCACTTGGACGCTGTTCACAGCTATTGGATTGCAACTGTCCAGTCAACCTTAGGGGTTAGATGGGACCTCTGGGGATTGTCAGGTCCAACTGCCCTGCTAAAGCAGGTTCACAGCAGTATGTCACTCCAGTAGTAGGTGTCTGTACTGCTCTTGAAAACCTATAGGGAAGGAGACTCCATGAACTTGGGGTAGCTTGTTCCAGTGCTCTGTCACCCTCAGAGTTATTAAGCTCTTCCTTGTGTTTGTATGGAGTTTCCTGTGTTACCATTTTTGTCTGTTGCCCCTTGTTCTATCACTGCTCACCACTGGAAAGAGCCTGGCCCTGGCCCCATTCTTTTGATTCCCACAGTATCAGCCTGGTCACCTGGTTGGTGACCATGCACATGGCAAGGGGGCTGAAACTAGATGACCATTCTGGTACTTTTCAACCTGGGCTGTTCTATGAGTCTGTGAATTTCCTCTCGGAAAGAGTGGTGAGGCATTAGAACAAGCTGCTTGGGGAGGGGGTGGAGTCACCATCCCTGGGGATGTACAAGAGAAGAGTAAATGTAGCATTGAATGATGTGGTCCAGAGCAGTTACATGCATAGGTTAATGGCTGGACTAGTCAATCTTAGAGGTCTTATCCATCCTTTGTGATTTTGTGAA
The DNA here is from genome assembly GCF_054131305.1 of Coturnix japonica. Lineage (NCBI taxonomy): Eukaryota > Metazoa > Chordata > Aves > Galliformes > Phasianidae > Coturnix > Coturnix japonica. Next base: position 6,011,776 of record NC_140664.1, on the reverse strand, counting down.
GGACAGGACCACAGAGTAAGCCTTAAGAAACTTCAGAAGGTCCAATCCCCTGTCCAATGTTATTTTGAACATTTAGGAAGCAGTGTGAGCCATTTTTGAAGGAGGATGTGGAAATAAAGGCACCTCAACATCCTTTCTGTACTGAAGTGCCCAAAACCAAACACAGTACTTGAGGTGAGGCCTCACCAATGCCAAGTACAGGGGCAGGATGACTTCCCTAGTCCTGCTAACCACACCATTCCTGATACAAGCCAGGATGCCATTGTCCTTCTTGGCCACCTGGGTGCACTGCTGGCTCATATTCAGCTGACTGTCCATCAGCACACCAAGGTCCCTTTCCATCAGGAAGCTCTCCAGCCACTCTTCCCCAAACCTGTAGCCTGGGGTTGTTGTGACCAAAATGCAGGATCCAACACTTGGGCCTATTGAGACTCATACAGTTTGCCTTGTCCCATCCATCCAGTCTATCCAGATCCCTCTGTGGTGCCCTTCTCGCTCGCCTCTGGCTGATAAACACTCCCTCCCAACTTGGTGTTGTCTGCAAACTTACTGGGGGTGCACTCAATCCCCTCATCAAGATTATTAGTAAAGATGTTAAATAGACCAGTACTGAGTCCTGACACCACTTGTGAAATGTATGAAGGCTGACCTGAAAGTGATACCTCCCATATTATCATGTTGGTCCACAACGTGAGACAAATGTTGATGGTATAGCAGTAAATGTTGTACCTCCCCACCAATATTCAGTTACAGTTTGTTACCGTGTGACAGCTGGCAGCAGAGGGTAGTCTAACAAAATGCTGCCTAACACAGAAGTGTATGCAAAGTAAAGTTGTGTCATTGAATTTCTCCATGTGAAATGAAAATTGTAACCGTTGATATTCTTTGATGCTTACTAAACATTTATGGAGATCAAGCAGTGGATGTTATCACATTGAATAGTGGACTGCTTGAGCAATATTTTCTTAGCAGTGATGATGTCATAGCAGCTGTGAAACAGTGAGTCACTCCACTGGTGCAGATTTTTAAATCATAGAATCACAAGGTTGGGAGGGTCCTACAAGATCATCTAGTCCAACCGTCCTCCCATTACCATTGCTACCACAAGGCACTAAACCATATCTCATAGTACTTCATCCAGAACACTCTTGAACAGGGATGGCAGCTCCACCTCCCTGGGCAGCCATTCCAGCACCTGACCACTCTCTGAGAGAAAAAGTTTTTCCTTATGTCTAATCTAAACATCTTTTGGTACAACTACTGGCCATTTCCTCTGGTCCTGTTTGTTGCCTGAGAGAAGAGGCCAAACCCCTCCTCATCACAGCCTCCCTTCAGGAAGTTGTAGAGTGTGATGAGGTCTCCCCTGAACCTCCTCTTCTCCAGGCTAAACAGTCTCAGCTTCCTGAGCCGCTCCTCATAAGACTTGTGCTCCAGACCTCTCACAGGTTTTGTTGCCCTTCTCTGGACACATTCCAGGGCCTTGATTTCTTTGTAGTGAGGAGCCCAAAACTGAACATGATACTTGAGGTGCGGCTTCACCATACCTGGGTACAGAGGGATGATCACCTCTCTGCTCCTGCTGGCCACACTATTTCTTATACAGGCCAGGATGCCCTTGGCTCTCTTGGCCACCTGGGCAGACTGTCAGCTCATGTTCAGGTGAGCATCTACCAACACCCCTAGCTCCCTTTCCTCTTCACATTCATCCAGCCACTCTGCCCCTAGCCTATAGTGCTGCATGGGGTTATTGTGGCCAAAGTGCAGGACCCAGCACTGAGTGTGCACTTGAGTGTGGTATGCAGGTGAAAATACCTAACTAATGGTAGTGAGTACATTTCAGTGTTGAGTTTTATAGCTGAGAATTTGCTGTGTAGTTAGTGTTACTGTGCCCTTTGTTGTAGTTTCCATGGAAACAAATATGAGGCATTACTTTCAAAGTGATCCACATAGAGTACATACATTTCAGTTGCTTTTGGAATCTTTTATGAAATCATGGAACAAAGGAGTTGATGTTTTTGTAGTTAGTGGATTCCTGAACTAGCTATATATGGGCTTTCTTCTCTGAAGAAAATTGTCAACATTAGGTGAATCATTTGGGAGCTTTTAGCACTTTATTATACAGATGAGTTCCAAAGCTCTACTTACAGTAAGATAAATAATAATTTTTTAGTGAAGTGGTGTGGGAATCTGGGGCTCAAGCCTATGTTTACACCTTGTTTTCCTGAGCTGAGGCTGAGTGAACATCTGCAAATATCTTAGTTGCTACTTCCCTAATAACAGTTTCAACGTTAGTAAGTCTGAAGAAATGTTATTATATGCATTTTGGGTGTGAAGGTAATAGGTGTTCATTTAGTTTTGAATTGCTTAAATAAAAAGCTTGTTCAAATTTGTCATATTGGTGACTGAAATGTATTTTCAGATCACTGCAGACAGCAGTGTTTGGACTGGGTAAGAGAACTTAAAATGCTTGTGAATGCAGTTTATTATCAAGATTGGTTTAAGTCCTTCAACATGGATGTTATTAATTTGAGTATTTTGAATACTGCAGACATCATTCTAGCATGAATCACTCATGTTATGTTACATTTCAATCAGATTCATTGTCAGTTGCTTTTGCAAGTCAGTGACATATTAAAAAATAACAACAACAAAAAAATGAACCAGTTGTTCTGAATTTTGCTATTGTAATAATGTAAATTTGTTAAAATGAATTCCAGTTTCTTATGTGTAGTTCAAGATGAAATCTTTCATTTTATACCAATTCCAAATTATGAACTACTGCTGAGTCTAAATTTGTGTTAAAACCCACTTTTTTCAGAGTACTAAAATGATGACTAAAGAATATGGGTGGAATTTGTGAAATAATGAATGTGGATGGGTACAGTAGTAGAGCAGCAGCATTGAACATTTATAATTTTATAATATTTTACATTCAAGTCTGTCGTAACCATTCAGAATGGATCTAGTTGTAACCGTACCACAAATATTTGTCCATTATTTTGAAGTTGGTGAGGCTATTTTCATTTTCTTGATTATTCTAGTTCTCTAATTTGCCTTTGCCAGCATTCTCAGAACTGGTAAGCTAAGAATTTGAATCTCCTGAGATCCAAGTGTAGATTTGTTACAGTCAAAAATTTCAAATAAGAAAAATAGTATGGAATGCAGGAGAACTTCACATATGGTATAAATGTAGTCCTTTAATACCAAAGGCTGCTCCAGAGGTAGTTAATGATGCTCTGTGCTGGAAGAGTTGTAGAAAGTTTGAAACAGGGCAGATAATGTTGTCCTTGTTCTTTCTCCATTAAACTACTCTGGAATTCTGCTGCTACTGAGAATACACTTTTCTTCCTTTGGAAGCTTGCTTTTCTCAAAGCCTATATGTATTCTTTAATGTAGATCTGTATAAAAATGTAACCTAGTGAGCCAAAGTGTAGTTCTAATCTTTTTTCTGACATAGATATATATATATATATAATATTTACTGATACATACATACATACATATATATATATATATATATATATATATATATATATATATATATATATATTATATTTACTGATACATATATATATATGTATGTATTTCCCAACATGAAAGTGTAAGGAATGACTGTACTGTCAGGCCACACATCCATCTAGAAAAGTATTTTATCTGGCCAGTAGCAGAAAAGATTCTGCAGCCTCTCTGGGCAAGCTGTGCCAGTGCTGTCATCCGCACAGCTTTTTGAACATCAAGGGGAAGTTCCAGTGTTCCATTTTGTGCTCACTGCCTTATGTGCTCATGTTAGACACAACAGAGGAGAGCCTGGCTCCATCATCATTGCATCCTCATTTTATGAACACTGACATCCCTCCCAACTTTCATTCTCTAGGAAAAACAGTTTTACCTAGTATGTCCATGTCCCTTATGTGTTGGGGAGTCCAGAACTAGATTTGCTGAGAACATGCAATGGTATGTTGTTGTGCTGTTAGCAGCTTCCAAAACATCTTTGGCATATTTTGCCATCACTCTTTATTTAAGAGCTTTCATACATTATCATATTCTTAGAATACTTTAATTTTGGAAATGAATGTGAATAATATTTCTAGCGGAACCACAGTGCATTTTCATCAGCACCCTGTTTTTTGAAAACATTTCAATGTCCTCAAAGTTTAACCTTCTATTCTTCACCTACTTTTCATCTGAAGTAGGAAAATTAATGAAATCACTTAAATTTAATAAGGTCTCTAATAAAACTTCTGTGTCAGAGGAAAAGCAATATCCTTCGTTATGGATTTCCAGACTTAGCTGATTCTTGTTTCTGTTGTTTTGTTAACTCTGTATTAAGTATAAATGCAATACAGACTTGTATGACATTTTGTCTTGCATTGATTTACAGATTGATTTACAAGAGACAATTACACACTATCACGTCATTCTGCATTAATTGCAGAAACTTAGATTGGCTTAGGAGAGGGACCTGGAATTGTAGCTTGTAGTTTTCCATAGGAAGATTAATTCTACCTTGCGATTAACATGAAGCAATTCTACTTTGTCATTATCTAATGTATCTGACAGTGTTGTTTGGTGAATTAACTGAGAAGTAATCATTGCATAGATCTCTGCTATGATTAAATGTAAAGCCAAACAAACAAAGAAGAAAAAAATAAAAATAAAAGCTGTTATTTCTTCATCCAGCTAAATTCCTCTACTATTGCATTAGTTGTATCCTTGATCTGAGAGCATGGGATTTTAATATCTAGTATTAGGAAAAGCTTTAATCACATGTTCATTTACTATTTGTGATCTTAGAGAAGTCATTACTTCATATAGCTAAGCAGCAGTGAATGTAATCTAAGGATTAAGAAAAAGCAAATCTTCCTGTCCATTTGACCTTGGAAATCAGATTGGATTTACTATGTGATTGTGCATGATTTTTCCCTAATTATCTAAAGCTTTATATACGTGGATAATAAATAGCAAGTGACTTGCGTAAATCCGATTCGATGCTTAATTCAATGCTTAGTTTTATTTCATATTCACCTTAGTTTTGAGTGTAATGAAATCAGAGTAAATACAAATCTGTGATAAAATTTTTTTGCTCTTAGGATAACTTCTGTCATTAGTTCAGTGAACATTCAAGAAGTCTTAGGTTATTTTGATTCTTTTGAAAATAATATGAGTAAATTCTTGTTTTGTAATGCTGTGTCAGTGCATTTTATGGCTGCTCAGAAGAAAACGAATTCATTTGAATTTGAAGTAAAACAGGAAAATGTCATCCATATTGCTAACAATTGATTGGCAATCTCATGAGGTTCAGTAGCTTATTCAATCAATTGAAAGGTTTTTTAAGCAGTGGGAAATACAGAAATGACTGTTCTTAACATGGTCAATAAAAGTACATAGCTTATTAGTGGTACAAAAGCAGCTCTTCAAATGAGAGGGTTTTTGTTTGTTTGTTTGTTTGTTTTGTATGTTTTGTTTGTTTTCCCCAAAACTTACTGGCTACTTCATGTTGAGTGATTATTAGTGCAAGAAGATGGTGCTATTTTTAGGACCTTTTTAATCTTGCTGTCTTAAGTAAATCAGAATAATGAATAAACATTGCATTGAAGTTGCCATCAACAAGTTTTTCTAATACCAAACTCAAATGATAATATGAGCTAAGATTTAGAACATGCAAGTAACATCACACTGAGCTTTGAAGGAATTTATGTGGTTGGTCATCTGAGGAATGTTACTGTGATGTTTTTAGGGCCTCGTTTGTAACACTTAAACATCTACAAGTCTGAGATCTGCAAATGTTCTTGAAACCTTCAGTTGTGTCACACTTATTAGTGTTTTCCATGAATATCTTTTAACAGGGATTAATTTGCAAATTCATGGTTCAAATTAGATCTACAAATGCAACTTCTATGAAAATACCTCTGGCGGATAGGGGAGGATTGCTGTATGTACCGTAACGTAATGTGTTCTCAGCAGGAGAAAATGAATTTTTAGCTGTACCTACCCTTTGATAAAAATACAATGATCTTCTGAATTTGAGTCTTAATGCAATTCCTACTCTGTGAGCTTAAATTACTCTAGAAATATGACTCGACTTTATCATTCATTACTGCTACTGAAAATGTCTGAAGATTTTGTATCTATGTAACTACTGGGAGTCTTCTGTGCACTGATCTGTTTTGAAATGAAATTAATGCACTGTCTTGTAGTGTTTGGATCTGGAACGCAGTCAGGATATGTTATTCTGCTTTTCTAAACAACTTCTAGTCTTCCTGTTAAATTTCATTATGGTTGTATTTGCTTCAGTCATAGAATAGAACTTTTCTTACTACAGTTTTGCTATGTGGTAAATATTGGTATAAAATCTTGCTAGAGTCCTTCATTCTTGTTTCACAGTTCTGAGTCCTGAGGATTCATACTTAGCGTGTACAAACTAGAGTGCTAAAAATCAATGTCATAGTTTGCTTTGCACTTCAAAACATAAAACTTTGGGTGTCTGATCTTGTTATCCGAAAAAATGAGAGCCTTTCCCTCATTGTCCTTGTTAGATGAGGAAGCAGGGGAGTTGGAAGTAGTTCATTTATATTTCAGAGTCCTGCAGTAGTACTGCACTTCAGGTCTGTGTGGATTGAGAAATTCAGAATTCTTAACACATTGTTCATCTGCTTTCTGTGAACTGGAACACCATGGTCTGCAAAATTTCAGTCTTAATTTCATTTGGGAGTGAATTTCAATATGACTTTACATCTATCTTATTGCTTATAATTCTTCAGTCCATAAAGTGGCATCTGCAGAACCCACGGAAATTCCGTTGTTGATTCAGTGTTTGAAATATTTCTCTGTTGTCACCATTTTACAGGGTCATGTACTGAAATTCAGTGTTTTTTATTAGTACACTGCAGTATAAAGGGCACTGGAAGAAGGTTGCTTTACAAAATATGGATCTTCCCAAATGTTTACCATGTTAGAATTCGTATGATTAAAATTTTGAGGGTCGTGCCAGGTAGATTTGAATGTATATCTAGGGAGGTCTGTTCTTTCAGAAACCTTCAGGTTTGGTGAAGTAAGTAGAGAACAGACTTAGGAGGAGCAGTTGTGAGGGAAGTGGAGTTATTCGGTCTGCAGAATAGGAGGCCTGTGTTTGTTCTCATCTCATTACTTTTAAATCTTGTCCCTAATTGTCAGCTTGGGTCAGAGGTCTCAGACGAGTGTTATTCCAATGTGCTTTAGTTGCAATTCTGAAATTTTGAGAACTTGAGTTGGCATTTTTTTAACAGTATACAACCACCATTACAAATGCATACCTTACAGAACTTCATATACAAATGTATATGTAATAACATATAATAATTAAATTACATGATAAATTTTTTAACTCAAAAAGTAAAATGTCTAAGACAAAATAGTTTTCCTTTCTTGAGCTATACGATACATAAATGTATCCTAAATTAAGTTAAAACAAATTTAAAATGCTTGCACTGATAATTTAAGATAATGATCTGAATGTAAGTATTAAAAATGCTGTAAGTGGAAAACATGGTTTACTCAATTTTTTTTATGCATCGGGAATTATGTATAATAGTGTCATGCTATACAGTATTATTTCTGAAGTTATTTTAAATTGATATTCGTTTTGAAGATTCTTAGCTTTCAAATAGCAGTGTTAAGCTAAGAAAATAACAAACATTTTTCTTTTAATAGAAATTGAAAAATACCAGAAAGGAGAAGGAAAGGAGGAAGAAAAATATATTGATGTGGTCATCAATAAAAATATGAAGTTGGGGCAAAAAGTTTTGATTCCAGTAAAGCAATTCCCTAAGGTAAGTGTGATTTTCATACTACATAGCTGAATGCTTATAAAAATATAGTAATGGTATATCTTAAGGAGATGACTCTTCCATTTAAGATAGCATTAACTACCTGTACTAATGCTGTTCTCTAGTTTATTCTATGGGAATTCTAAGGTTGGAATGTTTCTTGAAATGAATGCACAGAAGAATGTTGTGAAGCACACAAAAAACATGTTGAAAACAAGCTATAAATGATATCTAATGAATAGTAAAATCCATTTTGGAATAGAAGAAAGAAATAATGCTTTTAAATTAGTGCTGATTCTGGGCTTGGGGACATACTTGATTTTTCACACAAAAAATACAGCTTAAAATCAACTGCCAGAGAAACTCACTGTGTAAATTTCTTCCTTATTGTCTTCGGTTTTAGGCAGTGTTAGTCTTGAACTGGGCATATGCACACTCTGAAATTAGGCAGTGTATTCTATGGGAAGTAGAAACTATTCTGTTGATAATTTTGAATTCCTAATATTTCTTTATTAGGTGTTAATACGTTGCTGCGTGGAAGCATGTTAGACATTCAGTGTTCTGTGGAACTTGATTCTTTTGTGTCTCCAAAAATGTATCTACTAATGTTTAAAAAAAGAACAAAACAATAACAGAAGACTGTTTGAATTTGCCAGGTTGGATGGGGAACTGGGTAACCTAATCAGGTGCCTGATTTCGTAGTTACCAATCCTGTCCATAGCAGGAAGGTTGAACTAGATGATCTTTAGATCCCTTCCAACCCAAGCCATTCTGTCATCATATGATCCTGCAGTTTTTTACTTCCTTGAGATAGCCTTCATTGGAAATTTCAGGGCTGCTTCTGTTTCTGCTAATATCTTCATTCCTTTCCTCCATTATGCCTGGAAGACTAGACTTTCTAAATAGTTTTCTTTTCACTATCAGTGTTTTTCTCTTAGACTATGCCAAGTAATTTGCAGAAGTTTCAACTTTGAACAAATTTTAGTGAAATATTGCTTCGATGACTTTGTATGCTTGGGCACCTTTTTGGAATTCTGACACAGAATTCCATGTTTATCTAATCATCAGGAAGAGCTGTCTTATAAATATGACATTAAGAATTGTAAACGCACGTGGTTCGTATTTCTAATCAAGATGTTTTTCTTCATTTAAATGTTGAGATGTGTAGGCAGTTGAGATTGAAAGGAGGGAAAGCAGGAGTTGACAGTAAGAGGAGAAAAAGTGCCTTTTGAAAGGTTCTCTTTCTTTAGTGTCAACTTTCCATAAATATCTAAACACTGAAATTCATGCTTAGGATAGCTAGTGGTAAAGTCCATGCTGTCTTTTGAAAGGACTGGGATGCTGTGCTGTGTTCTGCTGGGAGATTCAAGGTCCATGGACTTTTTTTTGACTATCTGAACTGGAGACAAGCCTTATCTTATCTTATGGAAAGGAACCTGAATTTATATCCCAAAGATTGGGCTTTGTAATGCTGTGTGTTTAGATGAACGGGATCCAAGGGACAGTACACAGCTGCTTGGCAGAACAAGCTTCCCATGTGAGTTCGCATGTCTCCTTTTTCAGCAAAATGGGGAATACTGGCAGCTCCTCCCAGACAAATCTCTTCTCCTAAAGGGAATAAAGCTATAAGTATTTTCTGGTTGAAATGTGTTTTTGATCCCTAATGGATAGGGAGATGCTCAATACTTCTTTCAGAAAGTTCAATCTTATTACATATAAATGGATAATTGTGTAAAAGCTTGCTCATTACAGATTAAATATTGTCAAAAGGAATTAAATTCCTCACTGTGTGGGAGCAGTCTGGGAGGTGGGCATGGATTCAGGCTTGTCACAGGCAATCTTGGTCTTCTCTGAAAGAGATCCAAAATACAAGCAGTCGCTGTAATTATGTGTCATCTTGTTTACTAGAATTGGGCTTGCTGCTTTATTTCCGATCTGTAATAAATTTAAATACTTTGTACAAGGTGGCATTGCTTCAACATGACAAACAGAGTGCCTTATTCTGATGTATTGTAGTCTGCAGCTTTGAATGCCTTGAACATGAGGGGAGAAAGAGCAAACCTTACAATGCAGAAAGTCTAAATACTAATTCTATTCCCGTTAAATACATTCAGGGTAGGGTTGAATTAGTAATGCCTTATCAGTTCTGTCAGGGTAGCTATGAAGGGATTCCAGACACTTTAGTGAGCTGTTCTTTGAATGTATTTATTATATATTCAGATGGTGCAGAATTTAACTAGAAGACATAATGTGGTTCTTAAAAAGCCTGAAATGATGCTTTACACCTCTAGGCCATGCTTTTCTGTGCTTGTATGTTGTTTGCCAAACCATTTTGCCTGCAAGAGGTGTTAGAGTTAATGCAAATATGTCATTTGAAGAGGGTGCCAAATTGATAGTACCTCACAAAAATGGTTGAAGGTTGATTCTGATTTGTGAGTAATTTTCTCCTTTCTGCTGATCAGTACTGGTGACAAGTGCTTCAGAAACATGGAATGTAAGGCAGATAAATATGGATGACAGCTGTGCAAAAAGCTCTTCTGCATGTAAATAATAAGTCTAGAGCAGTTCTCATCACAATTTTTCTTCTCTCTCTATGCCAGCAGTCCATGCTAAAGCTGTCAGTTAGCATACAAATCCTGGACAAGGATACTTCTAGTATTTCAGATGTAGTCACTTTGTTAATGAAGTGAGAATCTGTTGTTTAGAGCTGACAAAGGTACTATGATAATTGATAAATCCATCATACATGTGGAGTACCAATTTGACTGACAAACCTAAGGTGTCCAGACAGTGACAAAAAAAAGGAAGCTTGTTTCAACTCTGAAACAATGCAGCTTTTTCTACTTAAACTGGAACGGAATAGTGGATTATTGAAGTTATTAAATCCTTAAGATGGTATGGTATCTAAAATGTTACTAACTACAAATGATTTTGCTAGCAAAAACCATTCTGCTAATGTTTGCTGGTGATAATCTGGTAAGTCATGATGTCACTGCTGTTTAGATAAATAGATGGGATCAATGAAATACCAGTTAGTTTTTGAGATCCCTGCACCAAATCAGTCCACCAGTGTGCTACTCACCATTCAGACACCTCACTTATGCTGACACAGGGTTAACTGAGTTCCCTTTAAGTATTTCATTGTGCTTTCTCTCTTTAAAACCTCTCCAACTCTGACTCCTTGAATAAATCATAATAGCCTCAACATAGGTCAGACAGTTGTAGCTCTGATCTGATCAACACATCATTGTAATGACTGCTCACATTACCTGTCCTGTCAGATGTATTCTTGCAAGATCATGGCTGGGTCCTGTGCATACTCAGCCTCATTACCTCTGACATACCTAAGGGTGACAGGTTAACTGCAGTAGAAAGCTATTCAACTGAAGTTCAGAGCTGCTGGTTTTATCTCTGAAGGGAATCTGGTATATATCAGGTTGAGAAGTAGTATCCCCCATTTTCCTTTGTTTGATTATTGTTGGTCTCCCTGAAAAAAAATCTTGTTTTCTTGGTCTTAGTAGTAGTTCAACAGTTGTTTGTAGTTGAATAGTTGAGTATTGATGTGGATGTGTTAAGTTTGCCTAACTGTAATCTCTCATAGTAGAGTTCACAGAATTACAGAATTGTAGGGGTTGGAAGGGACCTCTGGAGATCACTGAGTCCAACCTCCCTCTAAAGCAGATAACCTGCAGCAGGTTGTATAGGAAGGTGCTGGGATGGATCTTGAATATCTCTGAAGAAGGAGCCCTCCCCCCCTCTTCTCTTAGCTTTTTTCTTCTATCTTTCATAAGTTAATGACCAGTAGTACATTAGCATTTAGTCTTACTCTAGAAATACCTGTATACTTGACAAAGAGAATGTTGCAGTTATTGCTGATTTTTTTCCCTGTACAGAAGATGTTTGTGATCTAGTAGACAATATATGGTAACAACGTCATATACTATTCATTTTACTCTTCCACTTGGAAACATTTGTGCTTTTAAAGAATTCAGCCATTATATTTCAACATGATGATGGCATTATTTGGTGAGACAGAACTGTGTAGGAAAGGCACTGTAGGCTTGCAGGCCCCAGCAAGTCTTTTCGAAATCTGATTGTGTACAATCTTGTTAGGAGTACTTCAGGTTGGTCTAGCTTGATGGATTCGTCTGAAAGTTTTGCATTGCTGAGATACTGGAATTACTCTGAAATATTTAGGTGAGACTTTTGTATGTTCTGATTAGGCTGTGTGCAGTCCTATTCTGAGACATGGATGATGAACAAGGGTAAGTGGGAAAGTTAGGATTTTATGCAGCCTCAATGGAAAAGGGCCAGTTTTTTGAGGTAGGATTACATTCCAGATTGTTACCTATATAAAGCAGTCCATGTGAATGCTGGATGCCTCTACATGCTGTTAGCTTAGTGTGGTTTTGTCCTGGTAGGAATTGGAGTTTAGGGTGATTTAATATACTTTGCTATCTCATCAGCTGAATATCTTTGCTGATGCCAGGTCAAGTGTGAAAATGCAACCCTATAACTTCTGTTCAATGTCATGCTTGAAAAATGAATCTTTAAACTTGCACGGACATAATGGTAGTGATAAAGAGTGCTGGCAATGGAGGATCATGGTGTGGCAGTATGAGAACGAAGGGCCTCTAAATCTTTCCTACTGCATCTATGAAATGCCTGAACTTCTGAAAATTCTCATAACTTACATATGTAAAGATGCAGCAGGAGGGTATTATCCCCCCAAGCACATGCATCTGATAAATATGCATTGTGAAATAGTCTGTAATCTCAGACATCTGATTTTCTTCTGCTAGCTTAGTAAGCTGAAGTGTTCTGACTTCAGAGAAATAGCTTTAATAGGTGATAAATGGAATGGTAATGATTTTCCATGGAATCAATCAAAACTGCAGGAATAATCACTTCCACCTTTTGACAATCTACCATTTTGAAAACTGCTTACAGAACTATATTTAAATACTGAGTAGATTTTGGAAGTTCATAAGAAGTGATTTGTAATATTTCCCTAAAGTGATACTCTATATTCTCAAAAGTTACTTCCATAAAGTGTTCTAACTCAACATTTAAAATTGGAATGCATATTTCAAACTGACTGTCATGTATAAGGTATTTGAAGTATCTACATAGTTTTGGAGAGATTCATATTTTACATAAGTTGCTCCAAAATTAATGCCTCCTATTTCTTTGGAAACTACAACAGATACAAAGAGCATATTAAGACTGTTTGATAGAGCAAATTCTCAGCTGCACCACTGGATGTGATCCACCGTTTCACCACTGCTGTAATGGTATCATTGCTAGGAAGATGCTGCTCATGCAATCTGTCTTTCATTATCTTGTACAGATGGAAGTCAGGAGACACCAAATCTAGCCTACATGGTCTTCAACAGATACAGGATCTGGCATTATTGTGTTGCAAGGGCAAAACTGTTATTGGTTCAGTAGATTTTGACATATATAATATGGTCTTCTTTTTCTGAGTGAGCATTGGTGGGATCCACTTGGTGCAAACTTCGATTTCCAGCATTGTCACCATTTTTTCCAGTGTATTGAAGCCAATATCAGCTCCATACCGTTTCTTGGTTGTAATCTGCTGATTTGCACTTAATAGAGAGATGCTGTTCATTTCATGGTATGAAGCTATGTATGGCCGTCCAGTACATGGCCAATCTTTCACACTGCTGTTAATACTGCTGAAATGCATGCAACAGCCACCACCTCACTGTGCCCAAATCCACTGTTAGGTTCCGCGAGTGTTGATGAATGTCAGTGGGTGCCATTTTTTCCACATGCGAGAGTTCAGTTCCGCACTTTTGCTTCATATGCACTTCTATGTCAAGAGCCGTTTAATCAGATTCTCCTCTGCCATATGTCGTATGGCAACAAAATGTCATATTGAAATATATCAACCTCTTCTGCTATTTCATAAACCTCCACCTCTGAAATTCTGGTTCAACATAAAGGAATAGGAGGCATTACTTTCAGAGCAGTCCTTCTAATTGTGTGACTATTTAGAATATGAGAACTGAGTGGAGGAAGGAGCAGTTTGGTGCAGCATAAATGATTGAAGCACTCACCTTCCTATAGAAACCATATTTTCTTCGATTGAGTTAGGAAAATCTTGAACTCTTCCAGACTACAGGTCACTGGAAGGAAAAGTGCACTGAATCATAACTTAAATACTTTTTCTCCTAGTGAATCTATCACATATGAACCATTGCAGAAAACTAATATGCCAAGAAAACTTTCTATAGCTTTAGCAATGGATTGCTAGAGCTTTACAGCAAAGCAGTTGGTTTGGTATTTGTACTTTCACTAAGTATTTTAAGCTGGATGAACCGGTCTCAGCAGACTTGTCTTGATGGGGATAAACAAAGATTACTTTTTCTATTATATCCTACTTCCTGTAATATATACACTTAAACATGCTGCAGCATTGGCATTAATTCCATTTTTTCCTGATATTCATACAGAAGATTAAGTGGTTTTGGGGCTAGTGGGCATTGTGGCCAACAGACACAATCTCATACCTAAGGAATTAGTGGAGATTGTGTTGGATTTATTTGTGTTGATGTGGGACTTCAGGGGTACCATTTTTCCACTCACTATTGGGGAGTGTTTTTAGGCATTAACTTAGCAATATCTGGTGTCTTCTTCAATCTGGTCTGCCTAAGTCTGTTACTCTCAGCCTTAATGCTTCTTGCTAAAATGTCTCAACTTTTTTTTGCTATTATGTGTTTTCCTAAGGGTCACGTGTCTGCCATAGCCTTCCCAATCTTTCTGAAAGCACTTGTTAGTAGTGGAAAGTAATGTGTCTGTTTTAATACATTTTTAAACTGAAACTAGCAAATTTGAATACAGTTTTGACTAATAGTGTGCAATTTAGGTAAGATCATGCTGTACTGAGAGGACAGTGGAGAGAAGAATCTGTCAGCTTGAATTTTGCACCAGAGATAACAAGTCACTGTCTGATCTTGCTTGTCCATACCTGCACAGATATCTTGTTTTCACTATTCATTATCTAATTCAGTGAGTTTGCAAGCTTGAGTTCAATACCAATCGGATTTTCTTGTTTGTTTTCCTGTGTTCAGGACAAAAGAAATTCAGGAGTGTGAGGCAAGGGAAGTAGCTGCGAACCTTACATGTGCAAAACTTCTGTAAGGGCTAGCTTGGATTTTCCAGGTTTATTTCCTTATGTTCCACCAGCAGCTAGGCTGGATTTGTTAATTTCATTATGAAAATTTGTATTACCAGGTTGCTTTTTCTTACCTTGGGTTCCAGTCCCAGTTGTTGATTACTGATACTAATATACTCTGTATAGTGAAGGTAATTTAGTGGTTATCTTTTTGAGCATTTCAGTAGGATAAAATGACACATTTTATGCAAAGCTTTTTCTGAAGAGATAATTCCTATTTAACGTTCCTTCGTTCAAGAAGTCTAGTACATGTTCAAAGTAACTTTACTAAAAGATTTCATTCAATTTCAAATGGGTCAGTCCTTTCCTAGCTTTCTTATGTGGGAGTAATAAGACTATGTAATGTTATTTCTAGTAACTTATAGTAATATCTGGCTATATCTAAAGATAATGCACATTCCAATTAGCAGAATTTCATTCTTGCACCACAGATTTCTCATGCTTCAAAGGTGTCAAGTCTAATGTTTGGAGACTGATTGCCCAGTAAAGACTAGTTCCATGGTTCTCAGGGTGCAGTTAATAACTTTAATGTTTATTAAATGTGCTGCCTAGAATGTCCAGCTTTGTGGCTACTCATATAGTGACCGTACTACAGGCTTTCTTGTATTTGCAGAAAAGGCAACAATGTTTGATATTAGTTTTCTAGATCAAGCAAGCACTTGGTACACGATACACACACACACACACACACACACAATTTGGTATTAAACAGTAGGAGTGAACAGAAGAAAGCTCTTCTCAGAGTTCCAGAGCTTTCTAGTTATTTTCTTTCCTTTCCAAAAATGTCATCTGAAAGTAGAACTCATTTCTATTGTTGGAAATATGTATTTGTATGTTAGGATTTTTAGTTTTCAGTGGTCAAGTAGTTTGTTTCAATTACAAGTTCAGCACTATGCACTGAATAGTTAATTACATAATTACATATTCCTAAGTTGTGAATATTTTTGAGTAAAGTTCAATTTGAAAACATAGTAAAATAGATTGAAAGTAGCTTATATCAGACTACTTCTACTGAGCATTCAGAAATATTTTTATCATAGTCAATTGTAAGCTGAATAATCTTTTTTAACAATGTATGTAATCCTTGTTTTCCTAATTAACAAGACTACTGAAAATGTGAGTAACCTGAAGTTCTTGTAAAGTTGATGTCGTATTCCATTACATGAAGGTTTCCATTTGCATTTAACTGTAAAGGCCCTGATCATTAGTAGTGATCACTTATTTAAGAAAATGACAAGGCATTTCTGACTTGACAGTTACTGTGTTTGGATTTTCTTTAATGTTTTTATTTTATTTTATTTTATTTTATTTTATTTTATTTTATTTTATTTTATTTTATTTTATTTTTTAAAGAAATTATTGAAACTAGTTTGAGTGTTATTGCAGTTACACCCTTGTAATCATAAAGTCAAAAGTCTGTGTAGAAAGGGAATTCTGTGACAGCTCTGGTACAACCTCCTGATGACCTTGTGAACGCTCTCAGCATGGCAGAATTCTATTCCTTTGGGCAACCTGTTTCCAATCTGTTTTCCTTGACAGTATATAAAAAAAAAACTGTAAGCAATAAAATGAGGCATCACAGTAAAGTGTCACATTAGTATTTTTTGAGATTTGATCTGCTAGTTTCAGAAAAGGCTAGTTCATGAAAGGCCTTATTCAATAGCTTGTGTGGACCAGTCATCCATAGCCATACATTCAGTCGTATCTTGTTTCTAAGTCAGGAATTGACCTTGCATGTACTAAAGAGAGAAGAATTAAGTTTTCATTTTTAATAGGCTTTTTTATTGCTTGCATTTCTTTTTTGTCTCAGATTGAAGTAGGTGAACTGGAGCTGTAGACTTTCTTCATTGTAGGAGAACCTGAGCTGGACTTCTTTTTCCATCAGCACTTCCATTGTAGCAACAATAGAGTTTGTTAGAGCTGCTACTGCCCCATTGTCAACTGCTATTGGATTCGTCTAGCCCAGTAGGGAGATCAAATGAGCCCTCTAATGATAGGGGGCTCTAATGAGCTCTCCATTGTGGCCCTCTAATCATGCAGTACTAGAGGAAGAGACAAGTGAAGAACAGTTGCATGAATGAGGCCAGAAAAACAAGTAGTCCAAAGGTATTTGTTTTATAGTGTTGTTGTTTATCACTTATGCCTAAAATTCTGTTACCATAAATGGGTTGCCTTAGACTGTAACAGTTTATGGATATCATGGTTTTATAAAGCTTTGCAGGGTATAGTAAATATACCTGAACAGTAATCTCCAAATTTGTGTATTATTTATAATAGAATGAATTCATGCTTTCGGTATGTGCTGTTCCATACAAATTTCAAAGTGTATCTCATGTTTACAGGCCCATTTTAGTATGAAAATAAATAAATATATAAATAGTGTATGTTTACTTAAAATTATTCTTAAAATCTTCTCTAACCATCCTTCAGATTTCATGTAACTTCCAAAATGCAACATGTAGATGTACAAAAGTGACCTATTAAATTTACGTACCTTTTCTCTCAGTAGGCATCTGGGAATATATGTGCTGTGCAGATTTCTCATGCCACCTGGCTCCATTGAACCCAATTTTGTATACTTAAATAAAAGCAGACATTTTCTTTTTTTATTATTTCTCTGCTCTAGGTGGGTTGTAGAATTTGTGTTTTTGACTTGTCTTCCCTCTGAATCACATTCTGGGCTGATAGAGCACCAGGTATTCACAGAAGCCTGTTTTTATGCTTTGTGTTTGAGTTTTAACCGAGTAATATTGTTCCTTTGTATTTGTAGTGCATCACTACCTTCTCCTTAGTTACTTTAGTAGTGTTTTGCCCTGGCTATGAACTGCAGCTGGTTTTGGTAAACTTCAGTGATAATAGAGGTTAGGAAACAGTTGAGAATGCCTTAAAGAATGTTCGTTTTGTTTTGAGACAGAAAACACAAGCATATAAATTTTGGATTTAATTCCCTGTTTGTTTCTGTGTTTTAGTGTAGGGTATATTATATGAGAGGCTATATTACTTCATAAATCTTACAGGCAGCATAAGGCAATTCAGATTTTTTCATTTTCAAAACTTTTTTTGGGTGCTACTGCATCTGTGAGGGATTGCTGCCAGCTTTGTTTTTATGGTTATATACCTGATAACAACTGTTGAAAAACTGAATTGCAGTTTGAGCACATCTGGTCTCAGCCTTGAATGTGTCATTTGTCTATGCTGTTTGAAAGTTCTTTGAGTTCAGATACTTCTAGGTTTCAGTTGGCATCTGGTTTTCCCTAACATGCTGTTAACTGTCCTATACGTTTCTACTTAGTGACTGTCATTTATGATTAAGCACTTGCTGCTTTTTTGCACCCAGAACAAAAAGTTGTTTCAGCAAATTTTGCATGTTTCTGTGCTTAGAAATTGAGTGGTCATAATATCTTTTTGTTTTCTTACAGTTTAACTTTGTGGGAAAGCTTTTGGGTCCACGTGGCAATTCTTTAAAGCGCTTGCAGGAAGAAACGCTGACAAAGATGTCTATTTTGGGAAAAGGTTCTATGAGGGATAAGACAAAGGTAAGAGTTGATTATTTCAGTTGAGTGTTTAAGATACCTGAATTTCTTCCTAAAATTGTTGGAGAGATGAGCAAATCCTGTGACAAAAAAAATAAATTCAGGGAGGAAATAAAAAACATCAAATATACTTGTACTAATTGGACTCAGATGGAGTCTGTTGTCTGTAAGGAGCCTATTGTCACATTTGGCGTTGAGGCTACTACAAGCTGCATGTATATTTCTAAAACAAGAGTTCCTGGGAAAGTAACTGGCATTAGCAGTGGCTCATTATAGATCAGTCTAATAGTGCTTGTAATGTATAGTGTCCACATCACAGTGTTTCCACCTTAGAAAGACTTCTGGATAATGTCAAAGAGTTTTCACAGAAAAAAACACTTATGTTTAATAACATTTGTTTTTATATGCAAAGAATAACAGGTGACGAAAGCAAATGAAGTACAAGAAGGAAAAAAAAAACCTAACAGCCCTGATTTAGGATGCTGGGTACAGGTTAAGCCAACATGCAATTGCAGTTGTTTTAATAGTGGATGTTTGGTTATCGTGACAGTATCCATTACGTGAAGCCCAAGCAGACATCAGAAATCTGTAGCTTAACATTTATATGCATTTTTTGTGTTGCGATGTATTTGTTTGGGTGGTGAGACACTGATCAGGTTGTCCAGAGAGGTTGTGGATGGCCCATCCCTGAAAGCATTCAAGGCCAGGCTGGATGGGGCCGTGAGCAACCAGGACTAGTGGGAGGTGTCCCTGCCTACAAGAGGGGGATTGGAAGTAGGTGGTCTTAAAGGTCCCCGAAACCATTCTATGATTGTGTGATTCTAAGATTCTGTAATCTGGCTCAAGCTTTAGCACACAAAGGCAATGTAAATCAGTAAGAAGACAATCACATCACCTGCCTAGTGAATTGCACGTTTTCACTATTACAAATGAAAATAGTACTTGTCAATAGTATGCCATGATTTACTGGCCACCTTGTCTGGCTTATAATGTTCCCAAAAATATAAAACCACTCTGTGCTTTTCCTCCTGTATGAGAAGGAACAGCAGTCTGCACTGAAGTGGAGCTTAGTATTTAATTACTGATTAACAACTTAGTTATTAGGCTGGCAAGTTCTGAGATGTGACTAATGCGTGTATTTCCTAGAAAATCATATAATTCTAATTGAAACTTTAATGTGGTGTTTAACAAAAAAAGAAATTACATCATTCTGTATGATATAATTCTTAAAATGTGGACAGAAGCTTTGTTTCTTCCTGCGGATAGACTACACATCCTTTTTTATCTGACAGTAATGCAGGTACCAAAACAAGCAATTTAGTCATTGCTGTCTAAGTAGTGCTCAAAGCAGTAGTGATTTGGGTTGGAAGGGACCTTTACATATCTAGTTCCTACCCTATTGGAACACCTTGCACTAAACCAGATTGCTCAAAGTTCATGTGCTTGGGACCCCAGCGCTGGAGAGAATATTGCAGGTAGGGTCTCATAACTGCAGGAAGAAAAGGGGCAGAATCGCTTCCTTCAACCTTTTGGCCACACTTCCCATTTATTCTTTGCAGCATTTGAGGAGTGCATTAAAACTAAGAGATGGAAATAATACTGGCAAAGATCTATTGTGGAATAGTGGAACAAACCTATTTCTAAAGATGTTACCTTTGAGAAAAGAAGCTTTCCATTTTATCTTATTTATTTCTCTTTTTGTTTCCCACATAAAACTGGCGCACTTGGGGAAAACTGAAAGCTTTCTGCCTTGTATTAGCATTCTTGTATATGAGAAGAAGCTACTGAGTCCTTTTCTAGGTTACTAGGCTTCTAGTGTTGACAAGCAAATTGATAACATTATGATATTTAGCAACAAGTTTGTTTGAAGTGTGTCAGAAAAGTATAAAATTCTAGGCTTTTTAGCTGCTGCTGTCTAAACGTGGACAGTAAGCATAAATGCATCCAAAGAAAATCTAACACCTACATTAAAATGTTTAAAATGATAAAGTAAAAAAAAAAAAAAGAAAAAAAAAAGAAAAGAAAAACCACCTTTTTTCTGTTCTTTTTAGGAGGAGGAATTGAGAAAAAGCGGAGAGGCAAAATACTTCCACCTAAATGATGACCTTCATGTTTTAATTGAAGTTTTTGCTCCACCAGCAGAAGCATATGCCAGAATGGGGCATGCGTTAGAAGAAATCAAGAAGTTTCTCATCCCTGTTAGTATTTATTTCTATATTTCCTTCTTTGACTTTGATCAAAGTAATAAGATGGTGCAGAATAATCAGTTCATAAGGTAATTTATCTTGATGTTCATTGAAGTTATTATTCTTGTATCTTGATAATCCCAGGAAAATAGTTTTTAATGTACAAGGCAATTCTTCTGTGTAGGAAGTTGCTACACAGAATTCAGAGAAATCAGTTTTATTGAATGAGCATGCTTTGGTTTCTATATTTGTTCAAGGTGTATTGATTTCACTTCTCTTTTTATATGGTGCTGATAAGGTTGCTAAATTTTGTTCCTGAATAGTATAAGATCTTGGAAATGTGGGAGATTTAGGTAAGAAGACTTTTCAAAAGTACATGTCCAGGAGTGACAGTAGCACAGATATTTGTGTTTAGTCAGTGTAGTGAAGAACCAGTTTGATGCCTGTTCTGTATGGCTACTACAGCCTAAGTGGAGCTGCAAGTTCTGCTCTAGGGTGGAGCAACTGGACCTGAGAATGCTACTGTGTGTGTGTGTGTGTGTATATATATATATATATATATATATATAAATAACAAAAATATGTATAAGAGTTCCAAGTAGATTTTTTTACATATATTTTTACCTCTTTTCATATACTTCTGTTCAGACAAACAAACTGATGATGTAAGGGAAAACCAGCAGAACATTTGTAGGAATGCTGAGTCGTTTTAATGTAGCAGGTTACTATATTTACATGATTCAAATTTGTGTGGAGGCTTAAGTATCTTCTCAGTAAGATATAAGGAGCTTGTCTGCTTTTGTGGGCAAACAGCTGTTTTTAGATGAAAATGCCCATGATTTGATCAGAAACGCCTTTTGAATTCAGAGTGTATGTCTGAGTCCTGTGCAAATCTCATTTCTTCATTGAGCTTAATTTACCTTATGTCATAATGAACATACTTAGCAAATTATAGTCCTTATTAACATTAAACCAGCAAAATTAGACTGATAATGAACAATTCTTTTTATCGATTAGACATTTCTACTCACATTTTGATCATTGCCTTGATTGTACTGAGCAGAACTGCATGATCTCTTGTGAAATATGAGATCATGACTTAATTTCCCTTTGGCTTTTCAAATGTAATCTTATCGCGGTTGTTCTAAAAGCCATAATCTCTTGTTCCCCAACTGCTTGCAGCATTATCCCCGTGAAGTTATAGGGACTGGCTTTGTCCCTTCTAGAAGTAATAAATATTGGGCTAACTGCTGCCAAATGCTATTTGATTTTATTTCCTGTATGATCTGCTGTGGCTTCTAGGCAAACTATCAGTTTTCTTCCAGAAAGAAGACCTGATTTCAGAATATGATTTCAGTTTTTGTTCTGAACAGTGCCAGCTGACGATGCATTCTTATATACTGATCCTGATTTATGGAAGTTTTTCAATTTCCAGATCAGATCTGAATATGCAATCACAGATGGTGGTAAAGTGTAAAATATGAAATATCCTTTCAGCTGAGTATGGTAAAGTACTATGGGCCACTTTACTCTTTCTAGATCACGGGCAATCACTTTTACACTGAAGGTGAGCCTTCAACACCTGCAGCAGTGTAACTTTTTCAGAATGACTGAAAGTAAGATATAAAAGCATTTGATGTTTTGGGTTTGTTTTATTTTGGCTGTGCTCATCGAGTTGCCTTGACTCTTATCTGTCTTTTGGTATGTTCTCTTCCTTTCCTTTAAATTACTCAGTCGCTTTGTTCTTGTCAGACTTTATGGTCAATAGCATTTTCGATTGCTAGACTTGTAGGTGTTGTGCTTGATTCTAATCTACCCAGAAT
This sequence comes from Coturnix japonica, assembly GCF_054131305.1. Classification (NCBI taxonomy): domain Eukaryota; kingdom Metazoa; phylum Chordata; class Aves; order Galliformes; family Phasianidae; genus Coturnix; species Coturnix japonica. Next base: position 5,989,228 of record NC_140664.1, on the reverse strand, counting down.
TCATTCTGGATTTCTGTTCAGTAGTTATCAGAGCAATACTTATTGCCTCTTCCTTGTGGTAGTGTGACTTTGTGACTTTGTTGGATCTTGGGCATTGGTTTTACAATGGAATATATATTTCAGACACTTCTTATATGCAGTTCTTGAAACAGTTCTGTTGATTCAGTCTTCCAGTTATTCCTCATCTTCTGCCAGCTGGTTTCTCATGCTATTTAGAGAATGATCTTAAAGGGGCAGTTGTGATTTAAATTTCAGATCCTATTATAAAACAGTAGCTAGACAAAATGTTTGTATAGTGCCACAGATTTCTCAGTTTAGTGGTTCATAAATGGCATGTAAAGGAAAACTTCTGTATTTTCTTTGCAGAAGTTTAAGGGAAGGAGAATGTTCCAAGGATAATTGAGATCTTTGAATTTACAGAAGTATTAATCTTCCTGTGCAGCATTGTTTCAGGAGTTCTCCAGTGAAAGGCTGTCTTATTGTCATTTGGTATCTGCATAGTACCTAATTGTAACAAAAATCAGATTTCTGGGGAGAGATGAAGCTCTTTTGATTTCAGAACTGAATTCTTTAAGCAGTAGTATTTGTACAAGCCATCCTTCTTTGAAATGGAAAGATTTGCAGAAGAGCGATTTTTATCAGAAGTATCACTTCATTCTTAAAGTAGCTATGCATATTTTTTATACTTACTATATATGTATACATGCTGAATAAAATGAATCTTTGGATTCACTTCAGCATATTAATTATTTGGCTCCAGTTAAGGTGCAGGGAAATGACAGTAAAATATGCTCAGTTCTGAAGAGCTCATTGTGCTATCCCTTTTATTCCTGTGATATGCCAGTTTTGGAGGTTGGCACAAAGTCCCTTGAAAAGTCTTTTGTGGGTTTGAGAAATACTATATTAATTCCATGTAAATGACCTCAGTTTTCTGTAGACCTTGAGTGAAGATTTGTACTGAATAAGAAACAAATAATTTGTCTTCACTTTATTCACCCTTGCTTATTGTAGAACTGAAGGTTTTTGAGGTCTTTATTTGAGAGAACAGTGAACATTTGATTGAGTTTCATTTTTTATTCTCTCCTTAACTCCTGATTTTAAGAGCATAGGTGGTTAATCTATTCCTTGTTTGTGGGGGGCTGTTCACAACAGCGCATTTCTTCTGTACCACACTGCAACACTAGGCAATAGATGTTTCCTGCTTTTTATGAGCTATCCATCTTAAATAACTACAGGCTAGATCTCAGCTCAGAGTACAAGACCTTGATTTTTCTATTTTATTTTCACCTGTCATCTACAGCATTTTAACATTCACATTTTAAGTGATAAAGCTACCTGGAGGTAATATGCAGTAGGGAAGAAAAACATGACCTGAGCACAAATTGCAGTTAATGCATAGGCTTCTTCTAGAAATATGCTTATAGCACTCTTCTGTGTATTAAACTTTTCAGTGGGGAGTTCATTTAAGAGGAAGCCCTTTAAGAAGCTTTGTTTTGCTGCTTATAACTTGGTATGGTGGTTGAAAAGTTTGCTTTCTCCCCCTTTACCCTCCCTTGTTTTAGGACTACAATGATGAAATCAGACAGGCACAGCTTCAAGAGTTAACGTATTTGAATGGTGGTTCAGAGAATGCAGAGGTTCCAGTAGTTCGTGGAAAGCCATCTATTCGAGCAAGGGGAGTACCGGTTCCTGCTTTGACCAGGTAGATGTCTCAGCTGCAATGGAATTTCATTTGTATGTGTGTATTTTATGCTTATCCCTTCAAACATTTAAAAAACAAAACAAAACAATCTATATAGTGTACATTAGCACCCAAAAAATGGGAAGAAAGAAATAACTTTGATTCTTCAAAGATCATCTAATCAGTTTAGGCTGAATTAACAACGGTGCTGAAATTTATCTTATGAAACTTGAATTATACATTTGAAGAAATACTGTACATCATAGGAGATGTTCAGTCTTACTGTGGTTGTTCACTTAACCATTAACTTCCAGTTGCTCCTTTGGCACATGTAGGGTTGATGTCTTGGCCCTGTGGAGCTCACAGCTTTTTAAAAGGTGTCCTTGATTTACAGATTACAGAGGGATTTTTCTAATCTATAGAATATATGCATTCCTTTTCTTTACTGTATCATAGTCAATTTTCAAGATTGTGATTAATTTGTTTTACAGATATGTTGTAGAGGTAGAACTTGGATTTTGGCATCTCTTGTTTTTGCTCTGGAAGCTCCCTGCCTTTGTTGAAGTATTGGGATGACAGCTTTAAGTCCTGAGTCCCAAAGTGTGAAAACAAAACCAAATAAACTCCTTAACTGTTTCTTTTACAGTAGATTGTGACTGCTGCAGCTAAGTGCAATGATGATCTGCTTTCTTTATCTTACTATGAATCTTCCTTACAGCAAGCTTGTAACTGACATTGTAGCTTCTAGAATGGTTTTCAGATAGTGTTTTGAAGTGTTCTGTTTTAGCTTAAGCATGTTAGAAGAAATACTGAGAAATTCCAATCTGTTAAATAGTTCTGTGTCCCAACAATGATTGTTAACACAATACAGAATGGACCTTAAGTTAGGGAATTTGGAATATAACTGCCTTCTCTTTAACAGCACAGATTTGTTGATTTATTCTTAGTTGAGTTATGTTAAATAAATTTGTCTATTCTCCTTTTTATTTTAATTTTTCTCTAAGTAGTGGTAATTATACCTTGAGGTTCCTGACTTTAGCACTGTAATCAGCTGTAAAAAATACTGCAAATCAGATCTTAAATAATTTTGATGAATTTTGTTTGCTGATTTACTTCAGTTAAGTACCTTGTTTTCAACTTTTCTATAGATCTCTACCAGAACTTTTTTACAGATACTGAGGTCTTAGTGCAGACATTTACAGTTCTCTGTAAACGTTTTCTCATTCCTAATGTATCCTTAACCTAGTGTTTCTGTGATACCGAATATAAGTAGTTTGTTCTGTTCTTCCATCTTTCTCACTGAAGTTCCTCGTAACTAATTTCCTCTATGAAGCACTTACTACATGCATACTTATCTGAGAATTTCAGTATAATAAAAAGTTACCACTATTTCCCCCTTCAGTAAATTATTTTTTCAAACCACCATTTTTATGCAAGGCACATATATTGCTATCTATCTCTCAGTTGTTTGCAATTCATTGAATTGGCATGCTCTTGAAGTATCTTCAGGGTAAATGTAAATTTTATTAGTGAAAGATTTGGAGATGGCAGCTAAAAAATATATTTGTCTTCTCCATTTTTTCATATGATCCAAACAAAACTGGAAGATGGTTGTGGGTTTTTTTTTTGTTTGTTTTTGTTTTTTTCCTTTTTTTAAAGACTTTCTTAAACTTTGGTTCTTCTTTTTCCCCTCAGAAATTGAAGTTTTGCTTTAGCAGAAAAGATTACTTGAGTATGACTTATAATATCTCAGTAGCAGTGGTACTACAGCAACTGAGTTCAAGCTCTCAAACTCAGTTGTAACTCTGTCATTCCTTTTGGCAGAAATTGACTTCAGTGATTAATATTTTCATTGAAATAAGACTTCGTTAAAGGCTTTTCGTTCCCATGATGAGGCAGTTGGAGTAATAAGCATGTATGAGACCTATAAGAGAGGCTGAAGCAAAGCTTTCAGAATAACAAAATTTACTTGCATATCTTCAAAGTAGTAGGCAGCCTGAGAAGACTTCTAAAATTAAGTCTAAAAAAAATCAGTTCTAACCTCTCTTTATAATCTGTAGAATGTTTTTACAATATTCTTACAACATCCTAATGAGGATGTGATAACTGTGTTGAAGTTCCCAGTTTATTAAGCCTTTCTATAATACATTATTCATGAATAGTTTCACTTGAATGCTAATTTTTGCCTTTTTACTCCTTATCAGACATAAACTGGAGATAACGTATCTTATCAAGTGCCTTCTTTTATGACAACTTATTACATGTATGTTTAGCTCCGTAGGAAAATTTCTCTTTGTAGAAATTAATGTCCTGTCCTTTCATATAAAATTCTAGCTTGTGCATTCCTGTATGTGGTAAGTCATTTCTTAATGATTTTTATTTCACTGTTTCCAGATGGTTGCAGGTTTTCTTGCCTTGATTTATTTATCTATCTATCTATCTATCTATCTATCTATCTATCTATCTATCTATTTATTCATTTATTTATTTATTTATTTATTTATTTATTTATTGTGACTACAAAGCCTATGCTGCTGCATGGAATTGTTTTGATCCAGGTCAGAACCTGACACTTAGCCTTCTTGAAGGTCATGCAATTGGACTCAGCCTATCAACCTAATCTATTCAGAGGCCTCCACAAAGCTTTTCTACCCTCAGTCATATAAATGGTATAATGATGAAAAGGCAGAGGAAGCCTAGCTCTCTGTGCTGGGGACCTGAGTATTGAAGTGTTCAATAATTTGGTGCTCACACTTAAAAATAATATAATGGAACTCTTACTTTTCAGATGTCTACTGTTAAACCTGGACAAAATTACCTGTTTGAGGAGCACTGACTGTAGCCATCTGTGCTCAAATAAAGAAGTGCTTCAATGCCTTTTGACAAAATAATGCTATGCTGACTGACTTACATTTAAAATAATGCAGATGCATGGAATTATGGATGTTAAAATTAAGGAATGTGAGGCATTTAGTATCTGAGTAATAACGTTTTAGGAAGCTAGTCCTAAATTTCATGAGCGTTTTCATATTGGATCCATTCTTCTATATACTTCCTACTGTTGATCAGATACTGAAAAAGAGCTTTATATAGAAAGTACTAATTAAATTTGTTTTTAGTAAAAATACAGAAAGGTACAAACTTAAGCTGTGATTTTGTAATCAGAGTTACTAACTCATACAGCCATTGAATGAAAGGAGAAGCTTGTAATAGCATCTGATATGTAATTAGGTAAAAATATGTTGATAAGTGAACAGATGAGACAGCAGGGTTATTGCCAAGGGAAACTGGTAGGACATGCTAGATAGAAGGTGATTGTAATGGTCAACGATGATAATTACTTCTTGTAAATAAGTCATAGTAATTATACAAGGCTACTATAAAGTAGTCGTGATTATAAAAAATTATTGCTTATGATGACAAAAGAAAAGTGTTTAAATAGTTGTGTTAATGTACCTAAGTTGTATGAGCTAGTACTGTGCTACTTCATTGGCAGTCAAAAATTATACTACTACCTGTAAATTACTGCTAAATGTTCACATCTTTAAGTCTAATAATAATATAACCTGGTTTTGAATGGTACGAGTAAAGTGCTTTTCCTTGTGTAACACTCTTGAGTCAAAAAGCACACGATAATAAATTACAAGATTCAGTGCTCTAGTTATTTTTATCTGAACACAGTGAGGTGCATTTTGGGATTTTCATGAAGTAAAGTTATATAATTACTATACTATCTCTACAGATAGTGCTGTAGCAAAGTTAAATGATTTTCTGAAGGGACTGTTGTTTCATTCTTCACTGCATTCATAACAGCAGATTAAGAAAATTGCTTCATATGCATTGTTTTTTGCTTGTAGATTTTTTCTTATGCTAAATTGCAAGTATAAATAATTTTTAGAAAGGTATTATGGGGTATTATTCACATTCCAACCAAATATCTTTCATGACATAATGAGCGATTTATGTTACTTCCACACATTGTTCTGGAGTACAGATTAGTGTACCAAATATATTTATGTATGTATGTATATTTGAGATGTTTTGTTTAGTTTAGGCCCTGGGAATAGGACTAAAAGACTTCGTTCCTTGAAAAATCTACATGTTAATTTACCAAGCTCTAGGAATAAAATCAGTTCTTTAAACACTTGAATTTACATCCTCATTAAATATGCAGTTTTTTGTCACTTGTTTCGTCAATGCCAGACTTATACAGTCTGGAAAATCTAAACCAAGCTGGTAATAAAAGTGGAACAATAATGTGCTTGGCTGTAGTGATGTTTTAGGGCAGAGTATTTCTTTGATAACAGTGGCCTCAAGTGCGTAGACCATCACTTTTTCTTCAGAATATGTCTGGAGGTCGTGTTCACAGCACCTGCTACAAGCTAAGTTTTGGCATGTGCTTAAGTGCTATTATTAATTGTTGCAGACTGTTCAGTAGATAATACTGATATTAGGGTTATGGTATATGTAATACAGTTTATGTATGTGTATATATATGTACTTAAGGAGTGGAATTTTCTTCACCCAGAGAAATGCTGGGGGTTCTGGTTAGCATACTAATATTCAAGAGTAGAGTTTTTTCTCATAAATGTGGCAAAATAGGCAAACTTTTGTCTCTCATAGTGCTTATGTACTGCAAGTTTGCAGTATCATAAATGTGAGTAATGACAATGACCACTTCGCTTCAGAGGCTTCCACTGAAAATAAGGGAATTTTTTTCACTGTGTGTGACTGAACACCAGCACGGGTTGCTCAGAGGCTGCTCCTTGGAGATCTTTGGAAGCTGCCTAGAGCTGATCCTGTGCACTGTGCTCTGTGTTCCTGCTTCAGCAGGGGGTGAACCAGATGGACCCAGAGGTTCCTGCCAACCTCAGCCATTCTGTGATTCAGTGAACATACACTGTAAGAGCAGTCACAACAACTCTAACCTTAAGGCAATCTGACTTGATATACAGTCCCTCTTAATTCCTATCCCCTCATTCTTACCTTGAGAACGCTTGGTAAATATTTCTTTATATAATTTCTGATCCGTTGTTGGCTTCTGTTGGATTCTGTCACATTGTGTTGTCCTCAGTTCCCAACTGTAGTCTAAAGTGCCTTAATCTACTTAATTTTTTCCTATATTTAGGTTGTTCTGTACTGTCCTTTGCAAATGAGAAAACAAAATGGTAAATAAGCATAGTAGTGTTCTATTTATTCACTATTAATTTTTTTCTAGAAGGTAGCTTATTTTTTTTCACTGGATCATTGACCCACTGGATCTGTGTTAAATACAAATGCTCTATGGGTAGGAATAACTCCAATCCTGTTACTTTCTGTGATGTTAGGAGATGTACAGCTGTGCCTGTATGTCTAATACACACACACACACGCTAACAGCACCTGCTTAGTTTACTGCTTTGAATTTTGGTTGCTATTTTCTTTCCTTGACATTCAGTTTGGCATTCAGCTCCAGATTATGGAGCTAAGGTTCTGAACTCATATTACAGTTTGTACAAAGATAGTACAATACTATACTTGCTTTATATGCTCTGTAACATTTTTACTAAGATAGTTGGCTGCAGCATCCAATGCATTCCCAATAAGAGAAGTCTTCTGCTTTAGGACCTTGTCCATCCTTTCTTGATTGTGTTGCAAAAAACTTAATGGATGTTACAGATATTCTTTACTGATGATTTCAGACTCTTGGCAGCTTTCCTGATTCCAGAGTGTTTAAATGACTTGTAGCTGTGTAGGCATTTCAAAAATGCCTTAACCTGACATGGTTTTGAGTATTTTAGATACATTTTAATGGTCTCTGTCTCTCAATTTCAAAGATAGTTTCAGCTTTTCAAGTGACACCTGTTTAAATACCTCTCCTTCTGCTCCGCTGGCCTTACTGAACTCCTTTATTCCTTTTCCCTAAATCCTTTTTTTTTTTTTTTTTTTTTTTTTTTTTGACTACTGTTGTGTATTTGGTACTACTTAGCATGGGATGTTCTGGAATTTCTTCCCATGCTGTGTGTACACATTTTGCTCTTATATATTTTTCATATTTTCAAAAACGATTTATCTACCTTCCCTCTTTCAAATTAAGCAGTAATAGAACTTGTGTTCTTTTCCGTAAAGACATGCAAGGATTGCTGTTCAAGAGTTTCCTCTGTATTATATATCAGTTTCTGTTATTGCTCCTGTCAGTCAAACTTCAGTTCCTGATATCTTCTTTAGTTTCCTAAAGTTAGCTTTTTACGTCATACCCTGATAGGCTCTCTCTGCATGGTTGTAATTGAACTCTCCAGTTATTGGGTTTCCCATCTCTGCACCTTTTTATGGTCTTTCCCAGACTGTTGCAGTTAACATCCGAGTGACGTAGCCCAGTTCTGTACTTCACAGATTGTTCGTACACGTCTCAAGAACTCAGAAAACCTTTATATAAGTGGTCTTCTAATATAAGTATGATTACCCAGCATCACTACATCAATCCTGTTAACTTTGCAGAAGATACCTTTTAATTGTGTATCTAGTGTTATAATACCACTCCAAGAATAAACTGATGCAGGCTTTAAAAATTGTACTTTTTTCTTCCTTCAGATGTTTTTTCAGCATATCCAATTTCTTCCTTCTTTCACTTTTACCCAACATGAAGTGCAGAATATTGTCTTGTGATTCTTGAGTTTTTTGACTGTTTTTTGTTTTGTTTTTGTTTTTAACTTGGTATTGGCTATTGTCTATGCCAATAGACTCACTTCCCTTTCCTTTGGCTTCGCCTGGAAAGTGTCGTATTTGCAATTTCTTTATATTACTTCAGCAGGCTGTCTGGGAACATCACTGCTCACCCATGCCCCCACTTCAGTGAAGTCAAATAAGCATCTGGTACCCTGTCCTGAGGAGTCATTCTACAGATTAGCCAAAAACAAGTAATAAGCACAGTTTTAAATCATTTACTCTCTGTGTTTTGATCAGTAATTAAAAGCAATTAGATGCTGATCTTGAAATGTTTACATTTCTGCATTCTTTTAACATTTATGTAGTTTTTAAAATAAGAATTCTCTGCTAAAATAGAACTCTTTTTTAATAAGTTAATTAAAAAAAAATTATATTATGTCTTGGATTGGAAGGGACCTTAACTAGGAAGTAGTTAACTTAACTGGAAGTAGAAGATCTTTATGTAATTTAATTGAAATGGAATAGGAAATCTCAAAACTAGATCTGGATCTTATTCTACAGTACTGGTGATGTTGCAAATAACTATTGAAATCAGGACAGAATATTTTCATCCAATTACTACTCTGGAAATTAGATAATGGTTTGATGTGTAGAGAAGGTAGTAAAGAATTTTTGTTCATTTTCTTCTATGTAACTGTTATATTAGACAATGATGGTGTCTTAAGTCGAGTATGCCTACAGAGCAGTCATTTAAACTCAATTATAGTAAATGGGGGAAAATGGACTCCTTTAAATAGGAGATGTCTATTTGCAGTAGTTTAGACATCCTGTTGAAAAGAGGATAATTGATGCAAACTTGACAAGTTGTGCTTCTACGGATCTGCCTTTACTATAGGAAGGTAGGAGGGAACTCTACCTGTAAATGGGTCAAATACTTCTGCAAACTGTCCCTGTTTACGTCTCTGATTTTTTTACTTCAATATGGAAAAGTAGGAGTAATTCAAATATAGAATTGTCAAAATCAATGGGCTGCAAGTTAACCTCTATTAATCCTTCAGAATTTTTTTTAAAATATATGTATATAGTACTGTTTTTTCTTGTCCCTGAATATATACATAGGTTGTTTCCAATTGAACACTTTATGCATTTATTACAAGTCTTAAAGTTTCCTGCAACAGCTGGAATTCACTTCTTTAGAACTAGGAGAAAAATAAAATAATTTATTCTGACCCATCCAAGCTTTTGCATGCAGTGTGATCTTTGGATTGCATTTCGGAGCTTGCTCAGGATGAGAAGAGCATTGGGACTGATTCCTCTGAGTATGAAGTAGCTTGACAGGTTCAAATGAACTTCATATTCTGTGTTTGTGATTTCACATGCTATAAATCTAATTTTAGTGAAGACGATTGATTAAGTGTTTCTTTGTATGTGATCAGCAAAGAGAATGGCTCAAACCACTGAGAAGTTCATCACTGAATCATACGACTAGTTTTTAATCTTCCAGCATTTACTGTATAATGCATTTAATTGAATTAAAGCATACAGAAATATATCAGACTGAAATGGCTCTTTCATAGTTTTTCTCTGTCTGTAGCAAAGCCCAGTTGTCATGCTGCTGTGGGAGGGAGCTACTGAGAGAGCTACCAAGGGGGATATTTATGTAAGTAATCCATGTATTCACAGGGGCCGTGGAGGAGTCCCTCCACCACCTGCAGGAGTACCGAGAGGGGCACCAGCACCCAGAGGAGTGCCTCCCAGTAGAGGACCAGTCAGTCGTAGCCGTGGACTTCTAGCACCCAGAGCAAGAGGAGTACCTCCACCTGCAGGCTACCGGCCTCTGCCACCACCTCCAGCACAGGAGACATATGGTGAATATGTAAGTTGAGCTGTTCTCAGAGCTATTAATGTGAGCTATTTGGATTTTTGAAGGGATGGGCTTAACTACTGTTTTAGAACCCAACAGAACCTCTTCATTAGAACCTAATGAATCCTTACACCCAGAATCTATGGAGAATGTGATAATCTTATCGCCCTCTCAGGCTTGAACTGTTTCATATTGCTCAGACTTCAGGTTTTGTGTGTGATCATAAAGACATTTACAGTGCATTCAGAAAAATATTTACGTAGTTCTTAAATGTATTAGGTTTCTGCTTCAAAAAAATCTGAAAACCATGTTGTTGGTAGATGTTTAATTCTGAATTACTCTGCCTATTTCTAGGCCATGCATTGTAGATTGGGTGGCAGTTTGGTAGAATGTACACCTGATTAACTTCTTACTTTTAAATGCCTGTTTGTAGCAATTGTGTGGTGTGGAAGTAACAGCCTTCTGAATTGCTATCCAGGTATATGTTTCTTTCGAGAGAATGTTTGGAAATACATATAAAAACAGTGCTATGTTATACGGCTGCTAAAAAGCAACAGCATTCTCTAAACTAGACCACTTATCTTCCATGTATCTGAGCAATGGTAAATACATTATCCTGTAACTGATGAAGCAATGCAAGCAGATTCATTTAACAGTTATCAAAAGTTGTGTCTCCTTTGTTAAAATAGTGCTTTGCTAGAAAAGTCTGAAGAAAATATGAACCATTAGAGTACTGTATGTGTGTCAATGCATGATACTCCATCCACCTGTCCAATTTTAGCATATAATCAAAGGGCCATAACTGTACATTTTAGTCAGTAAGGTAACATGATAAGAGTTCTACTTCAGTCTTCGCTTACTAATTGCTGGTAAGTATCAAGTGTTCTTTTACAATATGGAATATCCAAGGTGGGTAAGGTGTCACAGTTTGCTGAAAGGAAAATAGATTGTGAGTATCATTAAGAAGCTATTTAAGCAGCCTCTATGGCATAGTTTCTGAATCCCAGAGACCCAGATATCTGCAGAAGTTACGGAACAGCCTTGGAAACATTTCCATTGTAGACTGGAATGTCTACAAAGATCTGTGAAAATTTTCATTTCCACAGACAAACATATCTCTATTCTGTACTCTTTAAAACAGCGTGAAATTGTTTGGAAGGAAGCAAGCTGTATAGTGGATGCAGCCTTCAAACACTTTATTCTGTAATTCTGTAATCTAAGATGATGCAGAGCTTTCAGTACATAAAATCTTTGCCCTTTTCTCTAACATACAATTGTGTACATGGTGTGACAGAAAATGAGGCCATCATTGAGTCACATAAACAGTTTCTTCTTTATCACTCCCTTTAGTGACTTATTTCATAGTCCTTAACACATCAGACCAGTGAATCTATAACATCTAACAGTAATTTACTCAGTTCTTTCTCCTGTCTATCCTAATTTCTCTCCTGTCTTCTATTACTTAAGAAACTATCTGTAAAAATAAATCCAAATTGAAAATACCTACAATAGTCTGAAAAATCTGAAGGGTGAATTTTGAGGCAGTATTTCACACTACAGAAATGATGCCAGGAGCAAATACTCTTTGATTTTGACAGAGAAGTTAGTTAATGTGAGCTCAAAATCATCAGGAACAGATGATCCGTCCCATCTTTGGAGCACAGGACTTAACTCTTACAGGAGGTTCTACACAAGAGGTAGACTGCCTTCATTGCTCAGTGAGCTTTCTCAGAGGCCTGTAACACTCTTGTACGCTGGATGTGGCCTTCTCTGCTGACATCACAGAAGTACTGGAATAGCAGCAATATCTGCACGCTTTTTTCCATTTCAGTATAGTTTTTCCACTTTTTGCCAGTCTCACTTCTGTGTTGTATTCAACCCCAGGACACATTTCTCTTGGGCTTTACCATATTGCTAGTACCATGATGAAGTTTTTGAAGCTACTAAACCACAGCTCCTTATCGTCTTGTGTTAACATTGTCTTTTTAATAGCTGTAGCATCAGTTTGTGCGATAGGAAAAAATTCAGGACTCTGCAGCCAGCCAGCTTTATAATGGCTGTCCTAATCTTTCTGCTCTGGTGTGATAAACTTTCTTGGAAGGCTAATACACCTCCCGTTTCTAAATCCTCATATGCTTGGGTCAGGAGGAAGCCTGGTATGAGGTAGAATGATGTCCAGGATTATTTTTATAATAGGTGGATAAGGGAAAACATCCTAGACAGTTGCTGGCTTTATAGAAGCACTTGCAGATAGTCTCAGGGATGCTGTTCTCTTCATCAAGAGTTGCTGTATTTACAGAACCAAACATGCAATAGGTAAGTAAGTCAAAATATTTTTCGTGTATTTTTAAGTTGCCGATTTATTCCATGAAGATAAGGTATAGAAATTGATTTTTTACTACCTGGAGATTTTAATCTTTTCCATAATTTTCAATAAGCAGGAAATAAGTAACATAATCCTTTTTTTTTTTTCTTTTTTCTACTGTTGATTTCTTAATATTCAGTCAAACACAGGATAAGAGCATAACTGTTGAATCACAAGTACTGTCTAGAAACTACTCCTGCTCTGTGCTTTTTGTTGTTGTTCTCCCACCAGCTTTAAAACTTTGAGGCTTTTTTTCCAAATTAATAACGCAGCAGTGTGATTGAAGCTGTTCAAGATTAGATTTTTATTTGCTTCTATTCTCGTTTCACAAAAATGTTTTGTAGATACTCCCTTTCAATTCTCTACTGTTTTAATATATTAGTTATGATGCCACGTCAAGTTCTTTTTTTAAATGTGTTAAATTTAACGTGAGATTTACTTGACCCGATAATCAGTTGTTAGGCATTAAATATTGAACTTTAAACATGGATTTAAAGCACATTGTTTATTGAAACAAAAAATAACTTGGCAATCTAGTAAGTTATGGACAAGACTTTCTTAAGCGCTACCTCGGAAAACAGTCAGTTCTGAATGTTCTGCCATGTGTGTGGGAGTGACTGCAGAGCTTTAGTCCTGTTTCTGGAAGTTTACCGATGCTTTCTTCTTATGTTCAGATAAGGGTTAACTTAGTGGAAGATTTACTTAATGCCACATGCACAATGTTTAGCAGTTACTGTTATAAGTAGAATGCATTCTCATTGAAATAATTAAGTTTCTTATTACTGAATAAGATGGAACGTCAATTACAGGGGGGTTATTTATTTATTTATTTTAACTTGAAGGTGCAGCCTTCTTCAAAGAATTTATAGAACACTTCGATGTGAAATAGGTGCCCATAACAAATTTCAAAATTGATGTTTTATAATCTATTTTAAGATTATCTTATCATCTGTTTCTGGAAGATCTTAGTAATAGCTAAAGTTTACTGTTTGTAAAGCTTACACTTGTGGGTATTTCCAGAAATACATTGCTTTTACTGGTGCACATTGATGTGCTTCAGATTGAATTCAGACTTCAGCTTTTAATTGTCATGCAAAGTCTGTTCTACAAAGCTACACTCATACAAGTTACATTCACTTTGATAGTGTGAGGCTATACTCATACTGTTCCCTGCAAGGAACGGGGAAAACTCAAAGGACGTAATAACATTCTGAATAACAAGATCTACACAAAAAAGATCAAATGTAATGCTGTAAGTCTCACTTAACTGAAAGCTTGGTTCCACTGAAAGCAGTGGAAGGCCTTCAGTTGAGATTTCTGTTGAAGATATTCACATTTCCTCAGTTCTCCCTGGGGAGCATATGCTCATCACCATGCTGCTGGCTGTCCTGGCATTCTCAGTGTTATGAGCTGTGGTTTCCATCCTTTCCATTTGGGAAGGAACTCTTAAGAATTCTGTGGGAAGATTAAAAGGAAGGAGGAGGTGTGGGTAGTTTGTTTACAAGTGATGTTTGGCTGGATGGCTAAGAACAAAAGTCCAGACTCCATTTCACAGCCCAGTGATGATTATAAAATATGTATGTGTAAATTAGTGAAAGGAATGAATGCAAAGCCTAAATGTTTCCAGGTGAGAGCCCCTTCAGCTGATCAACCTATTTTTATAGTGCATCTTCTTAGAAAGTTCATTCAAATTCTCTCAGGCTTAATCTCCAGCATTCAACTTCAACTCTGCAGATGCTGAGTACTGGCTGTAACATCAAGTCTTTTTTTCCACTGTGGAAAATGCCAGATGTAATGGTGATGAGTTTAGAGCAATGAGAATAGGAGTGTATGCGTCAATTCCTAAATAACTGTTTATAAAAAGTCACAGAACCATAGAGTATCCCGAGTTGGAAGGGACCTATGAAGATCATAAAGCCCAACTCCTGGCTGCATACAGAGCAATCTGAGAGTTAAGCCAGGTATCTAAGACTGATGCTTCTTGAATATAAACAGGATTGAGGCCACAATGAATGTTTTTCATGCCTTCGTTTTTACCAATAATCTTGTGTTAGGTGACTTCAGTACTTACTGGGTGTCTTAATATCCACTCTGTAAGGTGTTCAGGGGCTGTGTGGAGTCTAGCTGATAAGAAGTTCTGAAGTTCAACCATTTAACACAGCATTCTGATTTGTAAGTATCCTTTCTGCATCTTTTCACTGAGATCACACCAAATTTGGAAAATGTCAGAAAACTGAAAGTGAGGATTACACAGAGCATACTGTGAGAGCAATTTCTTGGAGCTATATTGATTTTGCAGGGCAGACTGCGTTTAAACCAGAATTCCTTCTCACTAACATTCATTTGCTCACTTGCTGTTTCTTGTTGAAAAGGAAAGATCTGTCAGGAGTGGCAGCAAAATGTTTGTATACTGTAAGAAAAATATGAAATCTTTATTTCCAAGTGAACAAATGAATTTCTTGGGATGCAAGGCAAAATATTATGCAAAGAGCTAACACAGAAGTCATAAGATTTTATAAAGGATTAAAATTTTAACTGCACGGAGTTCCAATATAATTTTTGTCTCAATTTGCAGGAATTACACTATGTTCTGATTTGCCAGGGCATTTAACCCTGCCTGCAATGTGCAGTGGGGTTGTAACTAGACCTTGGAGGTCCCTTCCAATCCAAGCCATTTTGTGATTCTGAATTTGGATATTTTCTTTATAATTTGTAATTATTTTAATCAAATTAAATTCAGAACTTCTTGTTTACTTAAGTGTTTTTTTTGTTTGTTTTTTTTTGTTTGTTTGTTTGTTTTCCTTCAGTGCAGCTTTCAGTTCCTGGAAAAGGATTTGTCGTAACTTCATTCTCTGGGGATTACAGAAATACTCTTTTCTGTTTCTGTTCCCTTTTGTGGATAATGCTGTGGTTTACACTGAAATCTCACTTGATTTTTAAAGCATTGTGTTTACTGAGTTTTGGCTTTTCTGAAGTACTTAAAGTCAGGGTGAATTCTGGTAAGGCTTTTGGAAAAGAAGTTCAGAACAAAATAGCACAGTTTCTTGTCTTATTGTATGTTTCAGAGTTCTTTTACTTACTAAGTAGGTCAAGCAAAAATAAATGTTTAAAGAAAATTTAAAGTTGCTATGTTTTATTTATTTTTCTTTTTTATGGTATAACGTTACTGTTAGGATTTTTGTGACTGGCCTAAGAGACTGTGGAAAAGCTTTTGGTTTTTGTCAGGAACTCAGGCATGCTTTTTGACTTGTGGAAACAGTAAAATGTTTTGGAGCCAAAGCAGGAAAATTTCTCTTGCCTGCCTATCTTGAGGTTGAAATACAACCTGTGTTGTGCATGTAAACAATTCCCTCAATTATTTCAGATTTCAAGCTGCTAATCTTTATTTGGACCTTTGTGACTTGATGCAGTTGTGTAGGTGTGAGTTTTTGATTCTGACTCTGGCTCCTGCCATTGTATACAGGGAAAAAAAAAAAAAAAAAGAAAAAAAAAAAGAAAAAAAAAAAAAGAACACACACAACTATTTTGGTCTTGATTTTAAGTGCTGCTCCTTATATTCTTTAGCAACTTCCCTAGTTTATTTTATTATTGTATTTTAAAGTGCGTGAAACAGAACCTACCAGTGCATTTCTCATTTCAGAAACACCTTGCTTGTTCTGGTTGAACATGGACTCCTCAATGAAAACAAATGGAAGCGTTCTAAGAGTTTAGAGCCTGTGCCTGTTTGCTGCTGTTATCACTCAGACTTCAGGTGTTACAACTCAGAGTTCAGCTGCCTATGTTTGTCTCGATAGCTCTCTATTCCCTGTTATTTAAATGATGGGGTGATGTCATTTTTACGCAGTAAAACAGCTGTTGCTTCTTTTTACCATTTTAATTTGCCTAAAAAAATTCTTCATTTTTTTATTCAAATTCAAATTCAAATTCAAAAAAAATCTTCATTGCTGGTATTACCTCATGAGCTTTCTCCTTCAAGTCCATCTCTGCATTCAGTACTTTTCTGAATGTGGTAGTTCTTGCCTGAAAGGTAGGCACTCCACCAGCATTGTGTGATAGAGTACTGCTGTGAGTATTAAATTCATAGAACGATGAGGAAAGGAAACAGAGACCTTTGTATTGTAGTGATACCAGCCCGTCTAAATTTTCTTACAGAGAACGAGCTGAGAATTTGATTTCTTATTGATTTTTTCCAGCACTGCAAATGACCTTCTTGCAAAAATAAATTTTTTACACTTTTTTTGCCAGCTTCTGCCATGCTCTCTTTGAAACATTGTGAATTTCATGTCCTAGCCACTAATCTGGCATTGTCACTGCTTGCAGGTTATAATTCAAAGCCGCCATTTCCTATTCCCCATAAACAAGGGAATGTTTAAAGTACTCGGTTATTAGAAGGAAATGCAGATGTTCAAGACAACACAATTCATGATTTTTTGGGGGGTAGTGCAGAAGTTTTGACAAAGTTTGTTATCATTAT
The DNA here is from genome assembly GCF_054131305.1 of Coturnix japonica. Lineage (NCBI taxonomy): Eukaryota > Metazoa > Chordata > Aves > Galliformes > Phasianidae > Coturnix > Coturnix japonica. Next base: position 5,972,199 of record NC_140664.1, on the reverse strand, counting down.
TACCATTTGACCCGTGTAACTTAGTGTTTAACATACTTGAATGATGAATTTTTACACGTTGCCATTGGTTCTGTCCATGAAAAATTTCTGTGCTGCTCTCCACTCTTTGGTATTACAGCAGTTGCAGGCACTGTCATTAAGACAACTGCAGGCATGGGTTCTCTTTAAGAGGAAAAGTAAAGTGATGCTAGCTTAATAGGATAGTAATTAACAAGGTTTGAGATTTTACAGAACAGTTTCATATCATTTCAGAGCATCTGCCATATAATTCTACTTAATCTCTTAAATTGAAAACAAATTCCTAAAATCAGGATTTAAATCAGGGCAGTCTCTCATGATACCGTTCTAGTTTATATTTCAGTTGTACTGTGAAAAATGCCTGCACTTTTAAGTCAGTTGTAATATTTTCAGCTCAGTATTTTTTACATTTTTATATTGTAAGCATGAACTGGGCAGCACGTTTGCTGCCTTCTCATCAGCCTAAGTTTGAGGGTTGCTTTTCCGGGTTGTTCTGAGAAGCAGGATGGTGAGTCATAGAAACAGAGTGCTTCCATTCATAGATAAAGTGTTCTTGCTTGTGCTTGCTTGGGAGGCAAATATGAATTTCCTGATAACAAGGCTGTGAAGAGTCTGGAGCATAAGTTCTGTGGGGAGCAGTGGAGGGACCATCCGGAGGAGGCTCAGGAGAATTTATTGCCCTCTACCACTGCCTGAATGTGGTTCTGGTGAGATAGGAGGCTGTTACTTGTGACAGCACAAGAGGTAATGGCTTTAAGCTGTGGCCAAGAAAGGGTCAGGTTGAATATTAGGAAAAAATTCCCAGTGTGTCAGTGCATTGGAACAGGAAGGTGGTGGAGTCACTGTCTCCATAGGTATTCAAGAAACATGGTGATGTGGTACCAAGGGATGTGGCTTAATGGGATGAATTGATGGTTGGACTAGAGATCTTAGAAGCCTTTTCCAACCTTTATGATTCTATAATTCTGTAGTTACTGATTATCTTCAGCAAGAGGTATTTTTTAACCCTGTGTGATTAGAATACAGGAGAAGTCCATTGTATTGCTTTTAATAGGTAGTAGAAGTACAAATGCTGTCTGCTACATGAAATGTAATAATGGCTTTAAATAAGAAAAATAATATCTTAGAAGTAACTGAAACATACCAAAATAAGGTATAAAAATGTAATGGAAATATTTGTATGAGGGTATAATTTTTCTTCTACTCACTTTAAGCACTGTTGGCCAATGAATCTCATGTTCTGAAATATATACCATTATAAAAATATAATATATTTTTATTATGTATGAATATATACTGTTAAATTTACATGTTTTACGTTATTTATATAAATGCAAATCTTTCTATTCATGTTTACATGTTTTATATTACCTGAAACAGGTCAGGTGGCTGTACAGTTATACAATTGTACAGTTATACAATTGATAGGTAAGCAGAGGTTAAACAGATGTTTCATATGAAAGATTATTGTGATAGGAAGATAATCTATGATAAATGGAAGAGATCCTGCCTTAGTGGTAGTCAGCCTTAAATGAGATCTGGGAGAGGTGGAGCCAAGCTCCACCTCTTCAGGAACCACAGCTGAATTACCTTCACCTGTGCTCCCACTGCTGCCTCATTGCTTACCTCACCTGGTTAATCAGAGGTTCAGGCTGTGATCAACAGTTTCCCATACAAGTGTCCGAGAATCCTTCACATGGGTATCAACTAATGTTAAATGAGCCATTTATTGAAGTTACAAGAGGTCTTATTTCAGAAATAAAAATAAAAATAGCGCGGCTTTGATTGCATTAAAATACTCTACTTTGCCCAGCCTTGTTAATGACTTCCTGAAAGGGAAACTTCAAATCCAGTGTGATTGACACAAAATACAAAATCAGACCAATTTCATGGAATGCTCTGATAGAGATTTCAGTTGCCCCTGTGCCCTTGATATTTCAAGTGAACAATATAAAGATATTTTGAAATTTGAATCTTTTCTGTTCACAAGATGTCATCAGCAGTTATATAAAAATATTCTGTTTTTTGGAGCATGTACCACGGGATATTTATTTTTAGTGTAAATTTGTGATTTTTTTAAAATATAAATACAGCACTAAAATTGATCTATTTAAGTAGATTATGGTAATAAGCAACATCGTCCTTAACTGATAGGAGTCCTACTTATAAAAACAGAATCTAGCTATTTTTCAGTCAAAGCTTAGTCACCTAAAGCAAAATAATAATAATGAAAAAGATATTAGATTCACTACTGCAGAAATTAGCATGTACAATTGTCAGCAGTAATGAATTCCAGGCAAACTTTCTGTGGAAGAGAAAGGTAACACCAGACACTGAAGTATAATATGAAAAGTGGGCTTTCCTAAAGTTCTGCTTTCATTTTGGTTTTTATACTTTGTTAACCTGATAAGTCCATTCCTTTTTAATTTGTTCTTATGTCTGTGAGACATTATATATATATACGAGCAGTCTTGTTCCCCCCTCCCACCCCCCCCCTTTTTTTTCTATGCCTGTTCGATGTGAATGTGAAGAATATGACCAATTCCTGTTAAATGTTAAAAGGTTAATTTCAGTCTTCTGCTTTCATTTGTTCTCACTGATATGTGCACGTAGTTTGAAATTTGGGAGTCCCTCTTAGGATTGGAGCTTTCACAGTTGGTAGATTCTATGAGGGGAGCCCAAATGTCATGTAAGTGCTCTGGAACAGGGCAAATACATTGGCTCAGACAGCTTCTGCTGTTGATCAATGACTCTGTTGTAAACAGATGTCTGTGCATTGCATCAATAAGTAATAAAGTGCTTGTTCATAATTAAGTGCCAAGAGGCAATGGTTTTGTGGGCTTGGTGTGCGGTGCGTCAAGGAAAATTCATATCCGTATCAGATGGGCAAAGAAAATGCTAAGACTCTATTTTAATATTTAGTTTCTGGGTAGTGAATTGATGAAAGAGAAAACAATATATTTCATTTTCATTTTAGGCTTTAATAATTTGTATTTATTTTCCCAACTGGAGGAATCTTTGTTTCCTCTTCCAGAATAGGGATTGTCTGCCATTCTCCTCTACCTGCAAATAATCATAGGCATCCTTCTACTAATCACTGCTGGGACACAGTAAGTTTCGCTGGTTAGTGGTGAAGCAGCATTGATGGCCTGATTGCTTGGTTTTCCACATAAACAATATCAAATGACGGGGAAAATTCTAAAAAGCCTCATAGATAGCAACTTCACAGCTCTTACTTGGTTTGAGGATGTCACTGACTCTGCTGTAGAAAGCTTTCCTTCCAGAATATGGCAGGTTGTCAGATTGAGATCACTGGAGATGTTTTCTACTGGCATAATTTATATGCTGTTACATGATCTTCATTTCTCTGGCTCCCTTTGTTTTGAGAGGGCTTTCTCACTTGGTGAAACTGGACAAGGTACTTCTAAATATTCATTGAGGCCTTTGGGTTATTTGGATTTCCTAATTCTTCCTTATGAGGGATCACTACCAAGGCAGTGTCATTTTTGCTGATCATTAGCTTAGCTAATTTCAGCTTATTGTGTTATCCAGTATTAAATTAGCAGCAGTTCTTTATCTCTCCACTTTGCATCTTTTAAGGAAAGCCCAGCATCATTGTCAACCATTTCCATATTAAACTTCTGTACAGCATATAGCTGAAGCTTATTTTTTCAGCTTGAAATGCAGTGCTACTGTTGGGAAAAGCAATATTACAGTATATTCTTAAACTTTAGGAGGAACAATATTACATTCCTTACTTTCAGTGTTTTAAATAAGAGTTGCTAAATTCCCACAGGTTGAAGAGTATGCAGGAGACATTTGAAGTAAAGCTGTGGTTCTTACTAGTGCTATCTCTTATGTCTAGGTAGGAGTATTGAATTTGGTGTCCAGAATAAAGAATCAGTTACATAAGTCCACAGTTTTTTACTCAGATGCTTTGGTTACTATCTGAAGTACTTCCCAGAACTCTCGAAGCTCCGTGCCTCTCATGCTTCAAGTATGTGGAAACATGAGGCATTTGCACTGCTCTCTGCACTAGGCAGTGTGTTGAATTAAAACTTCTGTTTCAAAGTGTGTTGCTGCCAGTAGCTCTTAAGAATTTCAAAGTTACCATACAATCTTAGATGTGCATGGAATTAGTCTTGATGAACATCAAGATTTTGCCATTTTAGGATGTACATATGTCATGTTTGTTTTTGGAGATTATACTCTTTCATATTTAGGACTGAGTTACTGTTTGTAAAGTATTTTGGGGGTTAATATTTTATGTTTCTTTTGTATCCTTTCAGGAATATGATGATGGCTATGGAACTGCTTATGATGAACAAAGCTATGATTCCTATGATAACAGCTATAGTACTCAAGCACAAAGGTAAGTTTCAAGTTCTGTAGGTGTAATACTGTACAGCTGGAAAGTTAATTTTACTTAGACATTTTCAGATTCATTTTAGATAACAAATATATTACAAAATGCTTATTAGAAATAATCTGCTTTGTTTTGTCTTTAGTACCACCAGTATGAAAGTCAATTACTGAGTGGATGAAAAGAAACAGAAGTGATATCTTGAAAGTGATTTACTTTCTTCAATTTTTGCTTAAAGAAGTTACTTGAAAATTCCATTAATTATATAGAAAAAAATAATGTGTCCAAATTTCCAGTAGCAGGACAAAAAAAAAAAAAAAAGCTGTGAAGTAATAGTTACTTGTATTGGGGTAGCAGTTTGAATTAATAGCAAACATCACCTCTCACAAAGTTTGGCTTATGATCCTCGTTATGAGCTGTTTCTAGTGGATACATTTGAAAAAGGAGAGAGAATTCTTGTGCATGTTTTACTGAGGTGTAACTTCTTGCTTGGAATTATGAGGGCTTCAAACCATGCCCACTGGAAGCAAGATACAAGGGAAGGGAAATGCTGCTGGATGTGTGTTAATGAAAGAATCAGAGAAATACTATTTAGCTTCAGCAATGTTTACTTGTTTTCAGTGTAGTATGAGACTGCAAAACATTTCAAAGCAAAATTGAGATCCAAGCTGTTTATAACTGACATCTGCGTTACTTTAATGTTGGCACACCCAACTTAAATTTAGTTGTATTTATGAATATTTCCCTATTCCCATCAACTTCATGTGAAATACCTTAGTGGAAAGTTCCAGTGTCTTTATTGTTGAGTACTAACACAAGGGAAAGATTACCTTTGCATATATGGTACTTGATTCCTACAGTGTTGTAAGCTACTAAAAATGGATTTTAAAAAAAAGGAAAGACATGACTCCACAGTGTAGGACCTCCAAAATACAAAGCTCTGTAGGCATTTAGAGACCAGCTGCTGGTAATAGATTTTTTTTTTCCCCTGAAAGAAAATTACCAGAATAGTCCTCCACTTTTATGTTGGTAATTCTGTACTATTTTACTGCTTCTAGAGTTGGGTAACAGGGTTTATTGCACACAGCAATCAGATTTCATTACCAAGTCATTTGACTGAGCCAAAACTGAAAACATTACTAGGATTTGCTTCTTTTTTTATGTTGAGGATTTCACTAGGATTTCTTTTTCTTCGAACTAAAATTAGAAAATACTTTATCCCATGAGATGAAATTGTTCATGTAAAGAACTAACAATGATACGCATACGTATGGATATTATATATTCTTATGCATAAATGTTTAAAATTGTTCTGGAAGGAGATGCTTCGCAAACTGATTTCTGCATGTTTTCCATGTAATTTCAAAGTCCTACATACAGTTATGTTTGGAGTTCATGTCTTCAATGATTGCTCCATTTTTTCCCCCCATAATTTCGTTAAATATTCTAAAAGAAAACAAAAAATGGTTCATTTGTACATTTCTCTTGGGATATGGATGCTTGTTCTCTGCATGCGTTCTGACTTGGCAAAAAGAATATTAGGATTGTCTTGGCAGGCAAAAAGTAGTAGCGATCAACAGCCATCTGAACTACCTAGAATAATAGCATTGCTGGCTTTAATTTGAATATCAATAGTAGGCCATATTGCAAAAAGTTTTTTAATCATTAAGAGATGTTTTATCATACTTAGTTGCATTGCAGTGTTCTTCCTGTGAAGGAAATAATGGAAAATGGAATTGTTGTCGTACCTTAAACTTAAATAATACTTGGTATTTTACCTACCTTGTGATGCATGGATAGAAAAGATGTTTGTATGCTTACAACACATTTAATAACAAACATACTCTTATTTCCATTTGAATGCTGAAAGCAGTAATCTTTTTAAATAATAGTATTTTAGCATATCTTCTGATACTGATTTCTCCAGAATATTCTGATATCAAAGATATTCGGTATTAAGAAGAAAATTTCGGAAATTACTAATAAACAGAAAATATGAGTATTGCTCATTAAATCATATGCAGTAGTTCTTCACCTCATTAGAACTGGTTAATATTTATAGATGTATAAATATATAAATATATAAATAAAGGAAAACAGTTTTCTTGTGTGGTAATGTTGAGCTTGTTTAAATACTTATTTTGTTTTTAAAGGTTTTCCTTATTTTAGTGGTTCCTTTGTTAAAAATGGAAATTTGCACTAGAATTGAAATAGTTCTAAATTGTTTTTTGCATCTTTAAGATGTCTGCATGCAGGATCACATGTCCTTCAAATTCAGCCATTCAGTACAGGACAGCAGTACTCTTCAGTATTCTTTTTATTTTTACATGTTTGCATTTGTTTGCAAACAGTTCTTCATTCCTATTACTGGTTTAATGCTACCATATCATGTTTGTTTTAACTTCAGTGGTGTTTTACTTAACATTATCATGTACAAGAAAGTATGTAAGTCGTACACAATGCGAAGCTTTAGTTAAAGCCTGTCACAGCATTAATAAGGAGAGAAGCATCAGAGTTCTTTCTAAGTTCTGATCCATCTTAATGCCCTGTAATCCTGTAGAGGTTGCTTTCATTTAAAACATTTCCTTATCCACAGTTGTTTGTTCATGCTACAAAGCCCCAGATTGTAGTGCTTGGGGATGTTTTTTTATCAGAATTATTTGTTATGGTTAAAGGAACTTTAAAAAGATATCCCTTGGAGCTGCACTGAGCTTGACTGGGTATCTTAACTGATTTTTTAGAAGAGATGTGACTATATTATGTTTAATTTTTTGCAGAGGATCCTTAGACAAAATATATGTTAGTGCAAACTAGTAAGGTGTTTAAATGCTGTTCAGTGTTTTTATAAAAACCTAAACAATCTAAAATGAATTTAACACAAATGTCTCAACTTCTGAAAATTAAACAATTAAAGCAGCCAAGAATTTTGCTTATAGAGCAATGAAAAATGTTCAGAACCTCTAGTCATTTAAGGGAGATGCATAATGCATAGCTAAAGAAAGCAGCAAAAGTAGAACTCAAGATAGTTGGTCATGCTGCACAGATATCCCATTATGCAGTCAGTAATTCCTTCAGGAAATCTGTTGTATAAAAGCATATAGTAATTAAATATTGAAGAGCTATGTGAAAAACTTGGGGATCTTACAGTAGATTGTGAGTTGTAAGTCCGTGATACTAGTGCGGCATCTCCTTGTGGGGCTCTTGGTTCATATACTCGTGTGCATCATATGCATGTAGATTTGACAGCACCCCTAACTATGTGTGTGCATGATCACACAACACAGCTAACTTAGAATCATAGAATTGCCAAGGTTGGAAAAGACCTTAAAGATCAAGTCCAACTTCAACCCAACTGTACTACCCTAACTCTAACAACCCTGTGCTAAATCATGTCCCTTGCCACCACATACAAATGGTTTTTAAACACATCTAGGGTGGTGACTAAACCACCTCCCTCGGGAGCCTATTTGAGTGCTTAAAAACCCTTTCTGTAAAGAGGTTTTTCCTGCTATCCAACATAAACTTACTCTGGTGCAACCTAAGTCCATTTCCCCCTATCCTCTCACCAGTGAAAAGAGAAAAGCCCTGAGAGACTTCCCAAATCCATCTAGAACTCCAGTCTTTGACTCAGATTTATTGCAGAAAGTAGTGGGCATTTTTCTGGTCTGATATTAGTGCTAGAACAATTTTATTATGAAAATCTAGAGAAGAATGTTGTGGAGGAAATGAGATAATTTAATGGGGCCTTGCTTCTTAGCTGGTAGATCAATTTTTAGATATTTTCATATGAAGAAAAAAGTCTGTTAAATCTTTTAAATCTCTGAAATATGTTGTAAATTGAATGAATGTGCTTTTGTCCCTTAGTGGTTTCATACATGATCTGCACAAGTGTTTGCGAAGACGATAATAGGGCGGGGAGAAACGTGTGCTAATAAATCAATTGGCACTGTCAGTTCACTGTTAAATGTTCTCTAGAATACATAAGATTTATCACTGAGGAATTGCAGAATAATGGTAGTGTATGGAAACAAAGTCCACTAGGGAGATGTACTACATCATTCGGATTTAGCGTTGCCATCTGCTTAATAGCACTGAGATGACTACAGAGGTACTTATGATCAACCATTCATAGCAGTGACAGATGCTGCAGAGAGTTAACATGCCAGAGAATGAGGTTTGTTACTAAAATTCAGATTATGTGATAAGGTTACTGAGAAAGGGGGTGGGTTTGTTACCTCTCCAACAGCATTAAAGGTTTACTGTTTGCTTTTAAGTTTGCTGTGAAGAGAATGGATAATGCTGCTACTGTAGCACAAAAAAATTTAGAGAACCCCATCTGTCTGCTTTTGCCACTCAGAAGTTTCTGGTAACTCTTCATGCTTTCCTGCTAGCATTTACATCTTTTCCTCAGGAATAAAAGGAAAATAATAATAATAATGACTATTTTCATTATTTCTTACCTACAGTGGAGATGTGCAGTCTTTGCTATAAAAGAAATGATTTGTATAGCTGCATACCTGTGCCTGTTCAGGGGCAAAATCAAGTCATTGCTGTAGTCGTGGAGTCATTTGATGTTTAATTTGCAACAGTTATTATTTTAAAATTGCTTTAGATCTTCAGTCTGAGTGATCTTGACTCTGTTGCAGGAGAATTTAATCTAAATACTGATTAAAAACAGGGAGAGTTTAGCACTTAAAATAATTGCTAGCTTGTCTAGTTTCCTATCCTTTTCTCTGCTTTCCACATTTCCTTCTTAATCCTCCAGATTTCTCTCAGCAACAGCTATTGTGCTGTTGCCTTAAGCAGTGTTTCTCAGTCACTTTTCTTGCATAGTGAACAACAATTCCTACCACTTCAAATTACAACAAAATGCAGTGCATTCAAATAACAAGCTTTAGAGTCATCTTGTCAAGCTAATCTGAACTTTTTGAGGGGATTTACAAATTCTCTTCAGTCCACCTTTCAATGCATTTAGTTCAGTGCACTTATTCCTCAATGTGTTGAAGGAACAGTGCATGTCTAAAAGCTTGCGAAAAGAAATGTACATGTGGCAATTGCTAAGAGTGTTAAAAACTCAGTGTTATGGATGCCATGCAGTGGAGCCCTGTTCTTCACTGTTCATCAAGTGACTGATTCAAGACAATTTTATTTATTTATTTATTTATTTATTTATTTATTTATTTTTGCAGGAGACTATGTTCAAGGACTCTGGTTGGAAAGGTTCAAGGAAGTTATTAGTAGCTTCAGTTAGTTAATGAAGGAAAAATTACTGGACGTCACATCAAGAATCGAAAACAAAGATAGAAAATCAAATAATGGTGTTGCTCAATTGATTCTGAATTAATATAGGTAAACTAATTGGCCAAAGTTCTCCAGATTTCTCAGTCCCTCTTCTAGTGCCGCTGAAGAGGCACCTTAGTTTCAGCAAACTGATTCTGTTTCTTTCCCAAGCCCAAAAATGTGGTCCTCCATATTTTCAACGAAGAACTCAAATTTTCAGTTACATTCTTTAACTGTGCCTAGTATTTACAAAAAGCAGGCAACATTACTGTTTTATGAAAGGAGGGATTTTGCAAAGAGTTGAGTAGATGGATTTGAAGCTAGCTTATTTAGGTGTTGCTGTTGGCATTCCCAAGTTAATTGCTATCATTTTGTTTGTGATGTTCCATGTGTTAAATTTACATTAAGTTAAGTTTGTCAGTAGTCAAGCATTTCCAGGGTCCATAAATATGCATTATATGCAAAACAGTGTCTGTTACTGTAGCTTTTCAAGATGTAATTCTCTGGATTTTAATGCTAGTAGCAGTTAGTATTTCATGCTCTGACTTATAAATCAAATCAATTCACAGCATTGTTGGGATAGTAAGAATGGCCACAATTTTGCAATTTCTTTATTGCTGCTTATGAGCACCTGGTACACAGAAGCTTGTTGTAGGCTATAGTTCTGCACAAATAAAGCTTCAAAAGCATTATCGCAAACAAGCTAATTAAAGAGGGTGAGTATTTGGTGGGATTTAGGAATCTTTGCTTAGCTGATTATGCAGGTGGAACAGTGTGAGAAAAGAGTGGGTTAAATTGGGTCTTTTTAAGAAATACTTAATAAGGAGAGAAAATAATTAACAGTGAATATTTTTTTGTATATAAAAGTCTGTGCAGATATTAATGGTTACTTCTCAAATTAGTCACAAATTAAAAAATACATCAATTTTAGTGCTTAAATTTAATTAGAGTATGTTTTTAAAAAGAAGGTTACTTAAGCTTCAGTAATGAAGACTATAAGACCTTGTATTGAGTAGGGTAAAATGAATTTTGGAATACACGGTTGCTAGGCTAAAGAAGATGACTTAAGCTTCAATAATGAAGACTACATTTAAGTGAGATTAATGTAATTTGGAAATACCTTGTTCCTAAGCATTAGTGTGCAGCAGCAGGGGTCTCAGATTTATGGTCTTTGGAGACAAAAGCTGGATGATTGGACTTCCAGGGTTTACAAATTATTTGCTTAGAAATAACTTTAAAGTTGCCATATATCATAACCAGTTTCATTGAAAGATAGACATGGAAGGATCGAAGACTACATCACCCTTTTACAGATAGGAAAAAAAAGACTATGCCATAATTCCACACTTACAGGAGTCTCAAAAATATATATACATAACATTGATTTCCCTGATGTTAGGTGGAGAAGGAACTTGAAGCTCATGCTTTCTTGGAAACCAGTGAATAGTAGGCAAGTGACAGAGACACAGAAACAGGTCTTCATCAGTTCAGGACACATTTTTATGTTACAGAACATATGCTTACTAGTGTTACTTGAAAACTGTAGCTTTATCAATCAGAGAGTACCCTGAAGTATTTGCTTTTCTTGCAAGGGGAGAAAAATTCTACTTGTTTCCATTGGTGGTAGAGTATCTATTTTACTGGCCAAATCTTAGAAAAGGAAAACAGTTACAGAAAAATGTTAAATTAGTCTTTTTTTTTTTTTTTTTTTTTTTTTTTTTTCTCCTTCCTTAATTTTACTTTAGAAAAAATAACTGGAAGATGGAAGTTGCACTATTATGGCACCAGATGCCATGAAAAACAATCAGTTAGTACCCATCAGAATTTAAATTTTATTGTCATATCATCACATCAGATGAGAGTGATGTGTAATGCATTTGAAACACACAACATAGACCCATGGAAGGCCAGTGAACAAGTTAAATGAATTCATCTCTGTAATTTGAGGACTGCCTTTCTGTACTCTACGAAGTCTAACTTATACCGTTCAGATCTTTGTTGCCCCCACTGCTCCCATTGTGCTGAGAGTTCTTGTCTGTTTGAAAATGACATACTTCAGCATTATTGTTCATGTTGGTTCTTGTTTCTGTTCTCATTTAGCTGTTGAAACACATTGGTAAACACTTGGATTGTTCAGGACTTCCAGTCTAGTTTCCTTTGACAGCATGGATTGATATCCTTGTTATCTCATCCTCAAACTGCTTTGCAAGCCAGAGAAATGTGATGTGAGGTTGGTTAGGGTTCAACTTGTTAGTTTCTCTGCTGCTGCTTTTTGGTTTGATGCTGACATTTTGTTTTGTCTTTCCCACGTTTAGGAATGGATTGTTAGTATAGTCCAGTTTTGCTGTAACACTATAGGTTCCTACTACTGCCATTCCTGAGAAGTCTTCTTACTTGCTTTGTGCACTGTAGTCACTCCTGCTGCTTGTCCTTTGTGTTTCCCTTTTTGAGATATGACACATGATGGGGGTGGAGTCCAGGGATAAAGGACTGGAGATACCAGTAACCAGAAATTCCAGGTGGTAGAACTGTTTGCTTTAAGGAAAGACAGTTCTGTTAGAAATACATTGTCCTAGTTTTGTGCCTGGTAGGTAGCTTCAAAATGCAGGTGTTTATGAAGGCATTTCACTGTTCTTCAACACAAGTAAAAAATATTACAATTCCTGCCATAAAAGTAATTTCTAAACAGTGATAGCTAAGAGAATCCTTGAGAGGGCACTGTGGTCATCTTTTTGGATTATAGGAAATAGATTTGCTATTTATATTATGAGATTAAAATGGAATGTAGTTTAAGAGTGATTGCATCATTTTCTTGTACTTTATGAGGCTTGCACATATAGGTCTCAGCTGCTTTTTGAAGTCATTATCTCTGTATTAGACATAAGCTGAGATGCAGGCTGAGAATGTGAGCCAAAGAAACTTCTGCCAAGAAGTGTTATAGCTGTGCAGTAAATAAAAAAATATATCTGTGAGATCCAAATCTTCTCTGGATGTCCTGGTTTCATGATACCCTGCTGTAAGCTGGATTACAGAATCTATTTTAATGATCCACAAAAGCATTAAGAACATATATTCAATGTTGTGCTCAAGACATTGTGGAGATGAGAAGCTTCACTAAGATGATCATTGTCTTGACAATAATACTTAGGACATGCTTATTCCTGTTCGCTGTTGACAGATGGATTTTGATATCAGAGGCAGCTGTGCATGAAGATCTGAGGGGAGGGACAGAAAGAGGCTTGTCCTTGTGGAAAAGTTCTGTTTGGATGTGATCCTGTCATTCAGGGTCTATCATGTAGGACATCTTCCTAAAAAGATCCATACTTGTTCTTTCTACATTGTTGTTGTGTGTGATTTCTTTAGGACAAAGGTGACATTTATGAAGCTACTCTTAAAACAAAATACCTTCCCTGTTTGGAAGTTTTCTTTGGTTGTTTTCTGAAAACTCTCTGCCTTCCGTTAGTTCCAAAATTAATGCTGATATCCATGTGTAAAATGGAGAAACGGGGGAAAAAAAAGTTATTTTTCCCTAGCAAGCATTACAGGAGACAAGTTCCAAAAACAAAAGAACAAACAAAAAAAAGCTGGCTTTCGTCACTGAGAAGGAGAAATTGAAGTAAAAAGTACTGAATCTCACTGGGCAACATCACTTCCCATTATTATTTCTATTTTTATACAGATTATTAATTTTGAAGGATCAGTCGATTAATATAGATAAGGCATGATATCCTATTAGTGCAAGTAGAATATTTTCCATTTCAGATGTTTATTTGTATTGTGGTTTACATAATGTAAAATGAGTCACATTTTGTTTAATGGATATTTGGGTCTATGAAATGAAACCCTGCAGAAGTCATTCTGACAGGATTGACAGATACGGGAATAGGGCTCAGCTGCTACAGGCCTCTGAAGTTGACAGTTTGAAAATAAATAATCACGCACTGTGTGGAGGGATAGTGCATGTCAATTTCAGGTTGGTTGTCAGAATAAAGACTGTTCTATCACTGGCTGCTGCAGGGAAAGATTATGTTATATCTTAGGCTTCAAACTTCGACCTTATTTCTGTGCTGTGTATCACATGGGCTGACAAACCACATAAAGTGGTTTTGTTGGGTACAGATATATTGTTAGATACAGATATATTGTGACGGTTTTCATAGTGCGTTGTTCATGTTTCTGTTCAGGAAGTTTTACATTAGCAATTAAAAAACATTCAGCTACAGTTTTCAGATATGTATTTACACACATCAGGGTTTTACTGTATTTGGCTTGGATTATTTTGTGGAATTCAGAAGTTACTAATTAAAAAATGAAATCTGTGGTGATCTTACTCAGCTTAGAAGTAATTGTAACTTGAGAGTTACTTGTATTATAATATTATATCTACCGGTTCATGCTAAGGCTGTAAATTGCCTTTTCACTCTGATTTTTCTTTTGATAGAAATCCATCTAGTTTTGGAAACACTTTGTCAGTATTTGCAATTACTTGTTAGTAATCACATTTTACAAGATTTCTTTACCAAGCAGGTAAAGATTTGGTGACATCGGTTTGTGGAGTATACAGTTATCGTCTTTGTGCTCTGCCTGTGGTTAGAAAGAAAAGGAAAGAAAATGAGACACTTTTTTTTTGATGACTAGTATTTTGTTACCTAATGGATGGAATGGACAATATATAAAAGCTTATACATAGCTATACTTATACAAAATATGAGAGAATGATGGATATATTGCTTTTAGTAGTGCTTGTCCTCTAGGTTACATTCAGTGATCTTACTGTGAATAGAAAATGTCACCATGAAAAGGAAGACTGTTTTAATCCATGGTTATAGTACTCATACAAATTTTTGAGTACTAATGAATGCAGATTTCTGCTTTAAGCTTTGAAATTCTGATTGTCATTTCTTTTCTACTTCTTCAAGTGATAGCCTTTGCATTTGTGCACATCTGTCTTGTTTTGAAGGCACTAAACTCTGCAAACATGTAGGCAATGTATAACCCTTGCTTATGCTTTGTGTGTTTTTTTTACTGTGAATTCAAAGATTCAAATGCAAACCACTAGGAAGTAATAGACAATGATAGCAAAGGAATTGGATTCAGAACATTACCTGCTACTCTTCTTACTGGCACTGCTAAGATCTTCAACTTTCCTATCTGTATGTGTAATAATAAATGTAAAATTCCCACATAACACTTTGCACTGTGGACTGGGGTCTCAATGCTGGAAAAATCAACCTAAACAGATGTAAATGAGGTTTACTTTTCCTTCTTCTTAATGTACAATGAGGACCTTTTAGCTGTACTGTCACTTGAATGCTCAGTTTCTTTAGCTTAGGACACATCTACATTCTAGATTCTCATTTTGAAGTCAGAATGTGTAGTGGGAAGCATTGCTTCTTAAAATGTAACTCCTTTATTTTTTGCTTTCCTTCCTGCTTCCCTCCTGTACAGTGGAGCTGATTACTATGACTACGGCCATGGACTGAGTGAAGAAACATATGAATCATATGGTGAGTAGCTTTAGGCTAAGTGACTACAGTAGTAAGGATGCCTGAAAAAAAAATTATATGTATATATAATCAAAGATGTAAAATTTCCATAAGGCAAACTTCATTGCTGCAGTGGCTAACAGCTGCTAGGAATTCCTTCACTGTCACAGAGCTCCACATGTGGTTATTGAGAAGAACACTGCAGGAAACTACTGTGGTCTATTAGCTAGTGTACTCATGTGAATGTGAAATCAAAGAAATAAACTAAAAGAGATTAGCCTAAATTGTGCTGCAGTGTCTCATTGAGTGAGATTTAAACTAAAAAATGTGTGTTGGTCCTTAGTTCGACGGTTGTTTGCTGCTGAATGTAAATGTTTCTCGTATGGCATAACTGGTGGTGAACTCAATACCAGCATAGAATACGCTGAACTTCTCTGACACAAAGCCAAACCAAATGCATTTAAAACTGTTATGGTCTTTTTGCATTATTTCATTGGCATGCATCAGTCCTGTGAAATCAAGCACAGTCATTAGGTAAAGGTTGTGGAAGTACTTTAGGTGGCTCATAGGCATGAGGGCAGGGAGTTACTCATCTGGAGACAAAACAATGTGTAATGAAGCAAAAACCATATGCCAGTAGTAAAGATCACATTTTTTGAGGTAGAAGTGTGGTAGTGACAGGTTTAATTAAAGAAATCTGTTACGGATTAGAGGCATAAAGCATGTTAAAAGGCACCTTTGCTTAAGGGATAAATATTAAATCTCTGGCTAGAGATCAGAGAAATTAAAAACAAGATCATTCAAATATCAGACATTTGAGGATTGCTAGTACACAGTATGAGAGTTATGATTCTGAGTTGTGCATGTGACAGGATTTTAGAACTTAAAAGAGCTTTATGAGTATTTCTTGAATTATATTTTAAAACATGTTCTGTGAAAACAAAAATTACCCCAACCAGGATCCTTGTCATAAGTAAACATTGTCTAAAGAGAGGTGTCCCTGCCTATAGCAGGGGGGTTGGAACAAGCAGATTGTAAAGGTCCCTCCCAACACAAGCATTCTATGGTTCTGTAAATATACCTAATATGTTAGTTTTCACAGTGACATCTGATTAAGATAGTTCTTTTTGCTTAAGAGAAAAGTCAGTTCATCAAAAGAAGTGCTAATTTCAAATTTCTTTATCCCACATCACTTTCAGTTGATGTTGATAGATAGATAAATGCAAGTGAAAAATTTACTTTTTCGTTAAACTCTTTGCCAAAGTAAGTATGATATTTCTAAGAGTATTTAAAGAATGCAGAAGTACAATACTTATGATGAAAGTACTTACTTACATAATGAAAAGTACTGTGACTCCACTGTACTCATTTAGTCAGGTGCTTGAAAATACGCATGTAGTCCCCTCAAACTGTTCTTACTTCTAAATAATGCTGCGGGTTTTTTTGTATGTAAACTGTTCTTTGCAGCAGTACGTAAAAGCTAGAATAGTTTATTTCTTATTCCTTAGCCAGCTGCCTTTACTGTGTAGCCAGGGTTCTTCTGCTTAATACAAGCCTTGCTTTCACTGTAATGAATAAGCCTCAGAGGTTGCTTTTCATGCATATTACTGTTACCAGATGGCTAAGGTAAATTTTAATTCTTCCAGCCTTGCTGTGCTTTTCTTTTTATTAAAATAGCTGGAATTAGACTATTATAATGAGGTGATGAAATTGTACTCTTGAAATTATTGATTTCCTAATTGTGTCAGCTGATGGCAGATATCTGCCATCAGAGGAAGTTGTTTTATCATTCAAAGAAATACAGAGGTTCTTCAGTTGTTGGCTGTAGTGTTTTTGTTCTATTGACTTAAACGTTTTATATTGCTATATCTAGCCATTTAGATTTGACATTTCGTTTCTGGATATCACTGGATTCAGTTGTACACCTTTATGCTTAGTGCAGAGCAGTTCTCAGAAGACAGATCTAGAATGTGTGTGGTTGCTTTTGGGATTTCTTCCTTTTTTTTCAGGGTTTATCACAGAATCATAGAATTACTCAGGTTGGAAAAGACCTCAAAGATCATCAAGTCCAACTGCAGCCTAACCATAGTACCCTAACTCTAACAACCCTCTGCAAAATCGTATCTCTGAGCACCACATCCAAACGGCTCTTAAACACATCCAGGGACGGTGACTTGACCACCTCCCTGGGGAGCCTATTCCAGTGTTTAACTACCCTTTCTGTAAAGAATTATTTCTAACCTAAATGAGTACCTATAAGGTACTCTGATTTGTGCTTACATTTTAAAGCATGCCTAAGTCATGTTTTGTTAAACTCTGCATTTGGTCCTGGATTTTCCTCTTGTTATGAATCCCTGACTTCACTTCGGATTCTCATTTAATAAGATGTGTTGATACTTGGTCTTAATATCTATGACCATGAAAATGGTAGAATTATGAAGCACTGAGTATAGCACACGTTTTTGAGATTTTTTTGTTGTTGTTGTCAAAATTCAAACAAGTGATGAATCTTTCTCCTTAATTTTATAATGTACCCTCATTCCTTGGCAGCTAGAGGAAGTGAGTGTTCAAGGAATTCAATTTTGCCTTGAGATTTTTAGAAGCCACAAGTATTTACAGTGAAGCTGTGGCTTTTCACTGTTAGATAGCATATATGAAGGAAGCCTAAATTGCTATTGATCAAAATAAAAATATTTCTGAGTCACTTAAATGTAACTGAAATCCTTCAATTATTTTATTCTAGTGTAATTATTTGTCTGTTAATGTACCTGGCATTTTTTGCCTTTGCACTATGCAGACTTAGATGAATGCCAGAACCTTAGATAGTTTCACCTTAAGTCTTGTCACACTGCATGCTGTTATGGGCTGAACGACTAAGCTAGCTCATTCAGATCTGTTGCATCCACACTTTTTTGACCAAGTGTTAAACTTCCTTTTGTATACCTTGGTTTCAGAAAATAGTGTTTCGATTAATTTCACAATTAAGAAGAAAGTACAGCATTGGAGAATACTGAAAGAGTTCTAATTGTGTTTTCCCTTCTTGTAGGGCAAGAGGAATGGACCAACTCAAGACACAAGGCGCCTTCAGCAAGGACGACAAAAGGAGTCTACAGAGACCAGCCATATGCCAGATACTGATTGTACTGTCTGATGTTGTGAAATATCCAATCTCCACCAGTCCTGTATACTGTTCAAAGTAATTTTTTCTATGAACAATCCCTTTTTATTAAATCAAAACGCTTAAAAATCTGAATGGATGGACTGAGCTTAAAATATTTTGTTGACAGAACAACCTGGACAGAAAGATATGTAAAACAAGGAACTTTGTTATTTCCAGACTGTATTTGAAAAATAGGTAATCAAAAAAATAACCTTTGATTAACTAGTGTTAAACTAGGTTTACTAAATATGTTAGTCCGTTCTTTTAACATAAGCGTAACCTTTTATTTTAAAGGTTTTCAACAACTTAGTTTTTAGTTTTTTATTTTCAGCCATTTGCTAGTTTTTTTCTCTTTGCAAACATGCGTAAAAAGGGAAGCAAATTACAAATGCAAATAATGTGGTATTTTGTAACTCAAGTCTTGAAATGTTCTGTAGTGTTAAGCAAAGTTTTACCCTTGCTTGATACTAAATAAACTTTTGAAAGAAAATCAGTGTGTGTGAGATTAATTTTATGGTCTATCTTATAATAAAACTCCATAAATAGTAGTAAACAGGGAGAAATCAATTTAACACTGATCAGCATAAAAGGCTTATATTAAACATTGCACAACTTTTTTTTTTTCTTTTAAAAAAAGGTATAAACTTAAATGTACGTTTACATACTCACCGTAGATATAAATGCTGTTTAAAGTATCCAAATGGTATGGATCTGCTTGAGTGCCACATTAAATCAAAATATTTTTTGTAAAAAAAAATGGGTTAAAATAGCTAATGAATTTACTGAAAACGATGTGATTAGTTTTCACCTTGTTGAGCGTTTTTTCACTAGTGCAACTTTGGAATTTTTATGAGAATTTTGGTACGTTAATGACCACCTCGCTCCGTGCTGGAAGCAATAAACACAAAGCTTTTAAAGACTTTCTGACTTGACTAATTGAGGTCGCTTTCGTCAGAGGCAGAGGATGTGTAACCCTTAAAACGGTCTTCATTTGCAAAGGTAAATAAATCCAATAAGATTTTAATCTCACTAATTTATTTTAGTTTAACCAATAAAAACAGGGAGACTACAACTTAGAGAGTTTCATTTCAGAATGTAGGGAAGGTTTTAAGAGCACCTAAATTCTCATTTTAAAACGTTTAATTTGTGTTAGTAATCTAAAATCCTTAGCTTAGATAGTTAAATGTGGACAAACTATTCCCTATTAAACAACTGTAAAACCTCATAACCAGTAGTTTGTAAGATATTATTTTTCCATAAATTCTAGTAACGTAAACATTGCAAATGTTATCTGAAGCTTTGTTAATCATTAAGTTTCTATTGTAGTTGGATTTATATTGTTTTCTTTATTTTTTATTTTAAATATTTCAGATTTAGTAAAATGTTGTGTTGTTGTTTTTTTTTTCTCTTGTCAGGAAACTCAACTCCTTGGACAGCCAAGACAAAAACAAAAACCTTAATCTTCTGATGCTTTGGTAGGTATCTTCACTCATCTCTGAAATCATTAGATAAATAATGAAGCTTCTGATCGGGTCCTTGAATTTTTATACATAAGGGTTTAATTACATAATGGTTACAGGTACTGAAATAGAATACGGTCAAAATCACTGGACATTTTCAGTTCCTCTGGGAAAAGGCATGAATTTAAATTGTCATTAAACAGGGCATTAAACTGTACGGGTGTGCGTACACTGTCCTCTAGCTGCTTATTGTGTAAATGTATCTCAGACTGGGAATAAAAGGTATATTTACCTTTGATAGCATTTCAGCTAATTAAGAATTTCATCACAGGAGAAAGTGAATGAAACTAAATGTAATTTTATGCTACTGATGTTCAAATGGGAACTTAAAATCCTGATCTGGTCAGCAGGCTTGTCTAAAGTGGTTTTATAAAGCTGAATAAAGCATTTTCTAAAAAGATTTAAAGGTGAGCATTTCTGCACAAGACACAAAGTGAATTCTGGCACAAATGGAGAGCAAGTCGCTGAGAAACATTAGCTATAGAATAGCTAGCTGTGCTGTTTCTGATAAATCCAATACATAAAGTAAGAAATAATTGAACTATTTTGCACAGATACTCTCTTTGCTTCCTATTTGGACCAGTTACTCTTACTGCTAACCCCATGCACTCAGTGCCTGCGGTAGACATGACTTAGAGCTGCATACTTAAAATATTTTTTCACACATCATATTGCATAGTATATTTAGGAGGCAACTGTAACAAGCTAAAGGATTTTTTTGTACATACAAATATGGTTTTAGAACAATTTTGAGACTACTACAAAGATTTAAAGTAGAGGACCTTATAAAGGTTAGGAAAGCTTGGAGAAGATTTCTGCCCACTCAGGTTCAAAGGGCAAAGATTCAATAACTGAGAGAAAAAACTAGTTGCTGGAACTGCTGCAGCAAACTGGAGCATCTTTTTAAAATAGACATGGTGAACCTGTTTAAATCTATATCGACACATTCAACACCATGTAATCATGAAATCGTTTGAGTTTGAAGGGACCCTTGAAGGTCATCTAATCCAATTCCCCTGTAGTGAACAGAGATACCTACAGGTAGATAAGGTTTGTCATAGCCCTGTCCAGCCTGACCTTGAGTTTCTCTGGGGACTGGGCCTCCGGCACATCTCCAGGCAACCTGTTCCAGTGCTTCACTACCCTTATTGCAAAAGACCATTTTCCTTATGTCCAATGTGAATCTCCCCTCTTTTAGTTTGAAACCATTTATCTTTGTTCTGTTAGATCCAGCTAAAGAGTCTGTCCCCTTCTTTCTTATAGGCCCTTTTTATCTACTGAAAGATAATGATGTTTTGCATAAATCATTAAGTTATTCATTTGATATACGATGAAACTGTGTGGCTTAAACCTAAAATGGCTAGTGGTGGGGCTTGGCTAGTAGGTGAACAAGTGAATCAGAAGTGAATTCAGCTTTCTGGGTTGCCTACCCAAGATGTATTTTTTGATTGCATTTGTTAGTACCTTCTGTATGAAGGATGAATGTATTCACTTTCTCCTCAATACAGTCCTGAAATTCTATAAACCTTAATTTTCTTGGTTCTGTTTAGAGAGAAAAACGAAAATAAAAATCAGGTGTCCCTGTTTTGCTTTGTTATTGGTCAAATATCATTATAGTGACAGAATTAGCTGCTTTCATTGAACCCATTATCACACTTGCATTGAATTCAATGACAGCAGTCTTTGCAATGGTTTCCCTAATTCTGCATGTATTTATTGTCCACATTATTTCCTGATCCTACTGCCTGTAATCTCACAGTCTTCAGAAAACTAGTATTTGCTATTCTCAGATTGTGTACAAATAAATTCTGTTTTTCTCTTTTTCAGGAACTTCTGCCATGTTAATTACTGACTGCTTAGAACATTGTACTTGTCCATGTGCCTAGGCAACAATGAGACAGGCTTCGGAGTATGAAAACTCTGTTTCTGTATTTCTTGTATTAAAGCCTTAAAGTGTATAATGTTATATACTTTTTAAAATAATTGTATATATGAACCCTTATTTGTTTAGTGATTCAAAATGTTCTACTTGGATCTCAATAAAGAATTTTCATTTAAGTTCCTGTTACAAAGCAATAATGCACCTTCACATTCCTGTAGTGACTCTTTTTAGCCTTATGCAGAAACTTAAGTGTGTATGAATTCTCATTACTAGACTTTAAATATGCTTTTGGAAATAGATTGTCTGATATATGAACAACGTGGATAAATTAAACTGAGGATCAGTGTTTCTTCAGGAAATTTATGTATTAGCTAAACATAAGCACCAAACAAAACTCATGGGTAGTAGTGATAATCCAGTTTCCTTCAGAAACTTGTATGACATGGTATTTTAATTCCTGTCTGTTGTATTATGCCGCTTATTCTCTTTCACTTGGTGTTTGCATAGAATTGTTTTTTCTGATAAGCAATCACTGGTTTTCTAGCAGTAGTCCTGGATGAGGCTTTTACACTTTGATTAATCTTGTATCTTACAGTTCTGTTTACTCGACGCTTTCTGCTTTATTTCAGTTGTGGTTGTGATAATTTGAAACAGAAATAAAATTCTGATAATTCAAGTCCTTGTGCTTTTCAAATAATATTTAGGGAAAAAAAAAAACACACGAGTGTCCCCTTCTTGTTACATGTCCATCAGATATATTTTTCTTACATTCACCGAGTCTCATTCCACCAAAAACTGCAAGATAAGCCTAATTTACTTTGAATAAGCAATGTCAGGTAAAATCTTTACACCAAGTGTCTCCTCTTCAGCATATATTATTTTCTAATACTGACTTATTGAAGAATGGATTAGAAATTTATTGGGCATCCGGGGAATATTAAGATTTCATGTTAACGCTTACACTGATGCAAATGTCTTGAGTAATAATTTGCGGGAAAAAAAAAAAAAAAGAAAAAAAGAAAAGAAAAAACACACAAAACCGAACAAACAAACAACTTTGATTATAGTCTAAAAAATGTCTACCTCCAGTGTTTGAATATTTAAGTTGATTTTTACTTGTTACTCTCAAAGTTGGGAAAGAATTTCCCTGCCGTCATCTCTCAGTGTATTACAACTGCATTTTTGCAATGTTTTCCACAGCAAGCAATAAGTAAATAGTAAATGAATAACATGCTTTAAAAGCAAACTCCAAAAACATTTGAGTAAGCACCAGAGATGGATTATAATGGATTCTCGTCACAAATGACAGACAGGCGCCTCCAGTGTGGAACAGCACATTTTAAGTGCTGGCCAAGGATAAAAACTATCTGTAGATCCTGAAAGAGGTTGGGGGGCTGGAACTTTGATAAGCAGAAAGCAATTTCACTTGCTGCAGTTTGGACTGAACAGCAGGACTACTGGCACAATCTCATTTGAGGAATATTATGAACTATTTAATAAGTAAGTTATTCACTACAGAGTGAGTTTCCTAACACTGATACTGAAATGTCTGGCCAGTATGACTTGACTTGTTTTAATATATGGCACTATCAAAGCTATCTAGTATTGCCAGTAATTCTGATATCTTTTCTAATCATTGAGTAGCCTAACATGGGAACTGATAGGGTTGAATGAAAGTGAGCTGACTGTGCTATTCTGTATTAAAAGCAATTGCTTAATTCTACTAAAAACTTGTGCTGGGAGTCATTATCTTTGTTACTGCCGAGTCCTATTCTTACTAAGTGCAATCATGTATTTGTTGTGATCTCTTTTGGGTGAAATCTTGGACATGTTGAAGAGATGAGTGTTTTGTCATTCACATCAAGAACCTGTATGGGTGTTGGAAACATTGGGTGCATCCTGCCTGTGCTGTCATTGATGACTCCCACCTTTACTGTGATACAGAAGCCCCTATGGTTCTGTGTTACCAGGTCCTAATGATGCATTACCTAAAGGTTTGGAAAAAAGACATGAGCCTGCATCTTCAATCTGAATCCTAGTCTTTCCAACAGTGTATTTCAGTGTCTAATAGCAGTAGTAGTCTCACCACATTTAGGTACATAAATTAAGGAAACAGCCTGTGAGTGGATGAGTTGAATGAAACCTTGGTTATCCATATTCCTAAAAACATGTTGCTGCGTGTACTTTTCAAGTGTGAACTCCTCATCCTTCTGGGTAAGAGAATGGAAACTTTAAAGATGAAAATAGTTATCAAAGTTAAAAACATATTTAATATGCTGATGGTACTGAATCTGCCCTTGGGTGGTAAAATTGCCAAATAACTGATGTCCAGCAACCTTAATGCTGTCACAGCTGAGCAAATGCACAGCAAGATTCAAGAGTATCTTTGACTTCAAGTTTATGTAAAAGATTAATTGGTTCAAGAGGCTGAGAGTTATTTTCACTAGCTCAGCAATTTTTTTTCCAAGACAGCTGCATTTTATTTAATGGGGAAAAAAATCCCCTATGGTAAAGGAAATTATTGAAGGTAGTTAGTGTTAAAGCACATATTGGTAAGATGATAAATGTTTGTGCAGCCTTGAATGAGTTTACAGTGTATTGGTGCTTGTCTTCAGGCAGGCTGTCTCTACAGCTACAAGCTGAGAGCACACATCTCTGTTAGCTTGGATCTTTAAAATGCTCAGAAACTTTAGCCAAGGGCAGAAATAAAGCTGCTTTGCTGTATAGTTATTTTTTAGTCTCCTTATTGGAAAGTATTAAGAGAGTATGAAATGGTGACATTACTAAGAATAGCAAATGAGGGAAGAGACTTTATGGAAATTTCCAGTTTTCATCATACTTGTGATTTATGAAATAAAAATAATTTAGATTTAATTAGTGTGTGGGATAAAATTTCTCAGAAATGTTTACATCCAGATATCAAAATAACTCATGCTATTTCAAGACAGAAAGCTACTGTGCTGTTCCTGACTAAACGAGGTTCTAATCCTACCACCCTGAGAGAAATCCCATGTGAATCAGTCCATGGGGTCAGATTCTGCTTTTGCAAAACTGGAGTTATCCACAGTTCATTATGCCCGGAATAATTTGGTGTAACACAGCTTAAGTGATGTATAAAGTCAAGATAGAAGAATTTTATCTGAATTGAAATACTGGCCCCTTCCTTTGTGGAGTCAGAGAAGGTTATTTTACTGACCTTAGAGTGATTTTCCCCTCCAAAGGAAAACATTCTGAACTGCTCCAACTGCTGACTCAAACAAACAAACAGAGTTGTTAATTGCTTCCTAAGGCAAAGGATTGAAGTGGTAACTTGTGCTAATGCTGTTGATCTGCCTGTGAAAGATTTGGCCCCCTCCCCCACACCATGCATCTTCATTTAATATTGTCTTATTTCCTTGTTCTTCTGAGTGGTTCTGTTTCTTCTTAATTTGGAAGTGGCTATTTCTTGTGTACCTCCTACTTAGAGAAAAGATGCAGACTCCACCTCTACAGAAATCGCTTCTGTCACTGAGGATGTATATGAAAGAAGCATCTGTTCTGAAATTAATTCTCCTGATCATTCAGTTACCAGCTCATAAATCCATTGATGCAACCTTTTGCCTCCAGTGTCAATGGACTGCTACAGAATTGCTCTGTTACATGTACTTTTCATGAACCTTAGGTTTCTACTAGATAATTTTGTAATGTTTATATTGCAATATGAATATTTACTCTTTAAAAAACTCATTAGACCCTTCAGGATAGTTGATCACAGGCTTGAAAGCCAATGAGAGGACCAAGTATACATTAACTATGGTGAATACTTCCTAGATGGATTGTGGAGGTTGTCTGGAATTATTGGAATTTTTCAAATGCAAAAATTAACCATATTCAGTTTATAATTTCATTTTTTACTGCACTTAAGCTTCTTAACTTCTGATGGTTTGAACCAGAAATATACCAGGGATGACGCTCAGTTATCCAGTATATTAATAAGTGTGTACTTTTTCATGATTCACTTATTCTATCATTGTTCTATCAGCAGTTGAGACCCTCTAAGATTGATATGCTTTGTCCTGCACTTTGGCAACAATAACCCCATGCAGCACTATAGGCTTGGGGATAAGTGGCTTGATGACTTTGAAGAGGAAAGGGACCTGAAGGTGTTGGTCGATGCTCACCTGAATATGAGCCGACAGTGTGCCCAGGTGGCCAAGAGAGCCAAGGGCTCCTGGCCTGTATTAGAAATAGTGTGGCCAGCAGGAGCAGAGAGGTGATCATCCGCCTGTACTCAGCTCTGGTGAAGCCACATCTCGAGTACTGTGTTCAGTTTTGGGCTCCTCACTATGAGAAAGACATTGAGGCTCTGGAACATGTCCAGAGAAGGGCAATGAAACTGGTGAGTGGTCTGGAGCACAAGTCTTATGAGGAGCAGCTCAGGGAGATGTGATTGTTTAGTCTGGAGAAGAGGAGGCTCAGGGGAGACCTCATTGCACTCTACAGCTTCCTGAAGGGAGGTTGTGATGAGGAGGAGCTTGGCCTCTTCTGCCAGGCAACAAACAGGACCAGAGTAAATAGCCACAAGTTGTACCAGAAGACGTTTAGATTAGACATAAGGAAAAACTTTTTCTCTCAGAGAGTGGTCAGGTACTGGAATTTTCTTGCCCAGGGAAGTGGTGGAGTCGCTGTCCCTGGCAGTGTTCAAGAAGTATGTGGATGAGGAGCTACAAGAGATGGTTTAGTAGCCTGTGGTAGCAATGGTAATGGAAGGATGGTTGGACTAAATGATCTTGTAGGTCCTTTCCAACCTTGTGATTCTATGATTCTATGAGTAGAAGCTGAGAAAGCAGAGAAGGATCCTCTGGCAGTTCTTCCTCTTGAAAGGTCTGTAACGTGTAAGGAATTGTGGCAGTTTCTTGATGTGTTTTATGGTGAACATTGACTGCATTTACATTTTTTATTATATTTGTTACAGACAGGAGAAAATGGAAGTTAGAATAAGTATATTAATGAATTGGAAATTCTGGATGGAGGAAAAAAAAAAAAAAAAAAAAGGTCATTAAAAAAGCAATTTAAATACTAAAAGCCATTTGTATTTCCAAGTCTGGAATGGAAGAAAAAAGCCTTTATGCTGCAGAGCACAGCTTTCCTGAGCTAGTCCGGGAGGCCATGTAATAGCTGCTAATCTTCAAAACAACATATTTTGGCAGACAGTATTCCCTACATGATTCCATGGGGTTTACTCTTGAATTAGATATATCTAATGTTAAGAAGTTGAAGTGATCTGCCCTAGGTCAGAGGGGTTTCCTTTAACAGCAAAATGTGGGTACCATGCATGATCTCTGATAACTGAGCTATCTGTACTAACTAGTCTGGCATTGGCATCCCTCATAGAGCAGTAGTAACCTTATTAACTTTTGGTTGTAGCCTTCAAAGTTATAAGCAGATAATGTTCATAATGCTACAATCAGTACCTCATTGAAAGGTCACTGTGTACTCCTGAGTAGTATTTACATGCATGTGTACATAATTTAAAGTGCTTGGTAAGTGCTCTTCAGAACAATAATTCAAATGAGATAAGAAATCTTACTGTGAACGACTTGAAAAAGCTTGATTGTGGTTTATAATTGTGTGTGCAGGGATAGAATAAAAAGTACTAAATGACTCTAATCTAGCAATGGCAAAAAAACTAAGAACTAATGCTGGTGCAAGAGCTCTGCAGTCTTAAATGAGAAGTTAGGCTCACATGAGCGGGGTTAGCCACAGCAGCAAGCTACATAAACAAGAACAGGCTTCTGTGTGTTTTTCTACACAGGAGAATAGGTTGAGTGATCTAATAACTGCAATAATGATCTAATAACTGTGGCAATTTATGCTTCTAAAACTCAGATGGCAAACTCGAGACTAGTTGCCCAGACTCCTGTCACAGTCAACCAAGAGAAACGAGCTCAAATGATAACTCATCTTACCTGAGGCAGAAGTACATTGGGATCAGGTGTCTCATCCTCTGAAAGCAACAGGCTCTTTCCCCGTGATTTTGTGGGTGATTAGACTCATTTGGATGTTTAATCTCTAGATGTCTGAAGTGAGGCATGGTGATTCCCACTTATATTTCAGTTCCAAATCTAGGTTTGTTGATACAGTGAAAATAATGGCAATTGATATGGTTTGGAAATAAATAGAAACTTGGAAAAAATCACAGAAAGCAGCTGTCATAGTAATTTGTGGAAGATGTGGTTTGGTACACAGCATAGAGTGAATTTTACTGAGTAGGAGTAGATGAGAGAGGTACACGTAACTCTGTTTATTGCCCACCTTCCTCCTCTCCTTCTGGCCAAGGTTGAGCGGAAAAAGACTTATCCTTTGATGCCTTCCACTTCAGATGTTCCTGTGACGTGGCCTTCTTGTCTTGTGTGTTTCCATAGCTAGTGTTTGTTCCCAGAGCTTTCTGTTAAACATCACTACATACTTTTCTTTGCTCATAAGCACTTTAAATCTAAGGATTAGCTTCAACATTGGCTGAACCGACTCATACAGGAGAAAATTTATGGTTATGTATAAATCATTGAATCACCTTTCAGATTAATGTTGGCTGCTGCTTAAAGGAAACATTTAAATGGGATTGGCTACAGGAAAGACTGGAGACCGGAGAAAATGTAGTTGAATTTCTATGCATAAAAACTTAGCACAAAGAAAGTAAAATATTTCCTATTTCAGCTTAGTAGCTAAAATATTAGTACCTAGCCCCCAGTAATAACCATTAGATGCCTCATAGAAAGAAAATAAAAGCCTTGATTGTACTTTTCCAGTTATCCAGAGCTGTATAAATAAGATTAGTTCTCCTTTGGAATATGGGTAGGAAATCTTTTAACTAAAAACAGAAAACATGCAGCACTTCCACTAATGGAAATCTAAGGCAGTATATTCCTATGGCTCTTAACATCTGACGAATTTGCAGACTTTCAAATTCTATTGTGTTAAGGAAGAGGTAATGGACACAGATCATTTTGCACTATACAGAGAAACAGCCAAAACAAGCTTATTTTTTCATCAATGCAGTTTTCAGTGGACTTTTTTGTTTTTGTTGAACTTCTTAATTTGGATGTTCTTCAGAAACTCAATTTTTCCCAGAAAACTGGTTGCTCCAGAGTTTGGAACAGTTACAATTTCAGTTCAAAATAAACTTATTCCAAAGACTTTTTCCAAAGAAACATATTTTGAAAGTATGCTTTTTATCTGAGGACAAGCCTGGAGTTTCTAGGCCAAATGAAATTTATATGTATATATTTGATTAAACACAGAAAAGAAAAACATGTAGAAACAATAAAACATGACACTGACTCATAACTCCCCAACGTTTGCACTAATTATAGTTCTCCGTATTAACACGGTCCTGGGCAAGCTGCTGTAGGCAAGATTTCTTGAGCAGAAGTGTTGGACAAGATAAATTACAGAGGTCCCATCCAACCTGAACTGTTCTGTGATTCTGTAATGCAGTAACGTCATTGTAAGGTTCACCTGAATGCCTTGCCTTGCACTGTATTGTCTTAATTGGACCCATTCCAACTCACACATTTATTCTAAACCAACGTGCTTACAGTGCACTCTGTGCTACTTTGTTGGCTCTGGTATGGTACATTAAGGAGATGCGCCATAAGGAATTAGCAGTCACCAAAGCATTAACCCAGTGACCACTACCCTTAAACTCCAGATGACCATCTGCTTTTCAGTGCAGCCTAGTTTTCCTACCACTGTGGAGTCCACATGCAACCACTCTGTCTCCAGTTTGACTGCAAGTTCACCACTCTTGTCAAAGTGCATGACATCAGCTGCACTTCCCATGCCCTTCCCTACCACGGCAGTCGTCTCACCACTGAAGGCAAACAGGTTGATCACAAGTGATTTTTCCTTGGTACATTCATACTGGCTCTTGCCAGTCACCTTCTTGTCCATCACATGCTTCTGGGAAGATGTGCCTTTGCATGAATTTACTCCATAACCTTCCCAGCAGTTCCTCAGATATTCCTTCTTTGTGATGGATGTGAAATTTGCCTTTTTTCAGGCCTCTTTTACTTTATCTTTTTGATTCTGTACATAGCAGGAAAAAGAAAAAGTTGAAGGGATAGGGAGATGCATCTCCATTCAAATATTCCCCCATTCTTCATTACCTAGTACACTGGGCTAATTGTCCAATATTTTCCCAAGGTAGTTAAGAGCAATCTAAAACAAAAGAGGTTGTTCCTTCTTTCCATTTTGTAAAGATACATAAGAAGAAGGTTAAAAAACATACAGCATGTTTTCTTGTTCCTTTTTCTTATCAAGTCAGTAACAGTCACATCTTTTTTTCTCCCTCAGCCAACAGGCAAAAGACCATCGTAAGAGTTCTGTTCATTGCACCTCTGATTGATTCTTATAGGATGCTATCAGAATCTGTGGGGTTTTTTTACAGAGTCAGGGGAAGTAAATTCCTCCACTTCATAGACTTATATGCTTCAGGAGGTTTTGGACCCACATAATGTGTTCTTAAATCTGGACATGCAGTTGTTAATTGCTTCCTCTTTGGATGCTGTGAGAGGGAGCAGTGGAAGAAAGGGAAAAACAGGCCTGTCAGGTATGATTTGCCCAAAGGAATGTGGGAGAACTCCTATGCTAGAGCCCTCATTTGGTTGTCTGAGGTTTGCTGACACATCCTTATCAACCCATATGTACTGCTGTTGAAATAATTGCAGTTGTTAATATAGTAGTTAATTTAATAATGAATAATCACTCTTAACATGAAGTCTGTGTTCCCTCTTCTGCCTTCTTGCTCATACAAATGCAGACTGTAAGTGAGATGATTACAAATAAGTTCCTGATAATCAGAATATGCTTACAGGAAAGAACTGACTTCCTCATGCTGCTCTGCTACCAGTCCCATTAGTGCCATTCACTGACAATCCTGTTCTGCTAATTCAAGTGGAGTATTGTGTAAGTGGGAATGCTGTTAATCAGTGCTTGAGAAACAGAGCTACTTATTAATCATCCCTGCAGATCTTTTGTTCTGCTACGGATACATCTCAAGAGCAGGCAACGTACTCAGGAATTTGTTTTTCAAAAAGTGTCCTAGTGTATATTAAAAACAAACAAAAAAAAAACCCTAGCCAATTGCAATTTATTATTTACTTTCCTTTGAGTAGTACTGCCTTATTTAATGTGTCTATGAATGTATTGTTCCTATTAGCCTATTGCTAAGTTCTCCAATGTCCACTCAGAGCCAATTATTTATTATCTCAGTTCAGGTCCCTGTTGTCTCGGTGGGTTGTGCAGCTTTTGATACATATTTGGATTGTTGCCTTTCTTTTTCTTTATTATTATTATTTTTATTATTATTATTTAACCTTTTTGGAAATAACCCAAGTTATTAGAACCAGCATTCTCAGCCTGTAACCAAATGTTGCTCCTCAGTGAAAATAAATCTGCAGTTATGACATTTGCACAGCATAAGCAACAGCAGGGCAGCAGTATCAGAGCAAAGGGCTCTATGAGGTGGTGGTTGCCAGCCTTCAAATAAGATATCACACTTCAAGCTTTCCCACACAGGAGTGTTTAAAGACCCTGTGGTACAGGAAACTTAATCCCCATCTCTGTCCCAGTAATCTGATGATCTGAATGGCTAATGACAGCACAGTTTGTCTAGCAAATTCCATGATCCCACTATACTTTCATGTGTAATTTTTCCTTTCCTGACAAGTTCCCGTGTGCCATCGCTATGTGTTGTTACACAGCTGCTTCTCTCTACCCCAGAGAGAGCTGCATTTCAGCAGAAGGCAAAGCCAACTGCTTTTCTTCAAGCATATGAAATTCCCTGGGAGTAAAGAGCTCCTACTCTTCTGCCTTATTTTACTTTAAAATCTTTTTCCAGACATCTGCAAATTTAGGAGTAATGATTCAGATACTGATAGAGATATCGGTCCTTAAATTATTATAGCCCTGAGAAGAGGACTGGTTATTTTCATCTCCCCCAATCCCCTGAAAAATTTACCGATCTTTTCTGGAAGAGACAGACTTTCAGTCTGACTAAATATTTGCAATTAAATGTCAGTGTTCTGGAGGTCATTTGTATTTGATATTGATTAAAACAAACAAACAAACAAAAAAAACCCCTAAGGTTTTGTCAGATGTGCCCCCTTCCCTTTTCTTGGACTTAGTTAAATTTAGTCTGAGTTTGTGCTTATTCCTGCTGTAACCTTTAAGCTGACTCCCAGTGTACATCAGAAAAAAAGATCTAACCTACATATCTTGGTAAAAGTAAGCAATAAGCAAGCAATCTGCAATGCAATTGAGATGTTTGAAAAAGATAATATTTTTCCTCAAGAGGACAGAAACAGCATCTTGACAATTTCCCATAATATGGAATGAAGACAATAGAGAATTCCTCTTGATGCAGATTGATACCCATTGCAGATTAGCCATGTGAGGTGCACAGAGTAATTCCTTGTCACAGAGGAAAGTCACCTGAGCTGGTTCTAGTTTTTGGTATCATCCCTCAGTATTGCTCTGTATGTACACAGAACACATTTACAAAAAGTTCTTCACACAGAGAATCTCCATGCATATGAGATTCACAGTTTCTTCTCCATAACCCCTGTTATCTCACCAGCCTTACATTTTTAGTATCTCCACAATGTGTATCCTCTGATTCGGAATGCAACAGGTCTGAGGATGTGGTGGAAAGAGGCAAGAGTTGCTGGCGTGCAGGTATCTGAAAATTCTCTTCTGATTCGGTTTTGCAGCGGTTGATTCCACATACATGAGCTTCATCACTACATTAGCTACTGAAACTTTATGGGATGAATTGTGCCTGGTGTGGACAGTCAGCTGGGATGGAATTTGAGAATATTTTAACTTAGGAACATTTT
The DNA here is from genome assembly GCF_054131305.1 of Coturnix japonica. NCBI lineage: Eukaryota > Metazoa > Chordata > Aves > Galliformes > Phasianidae > Coturnix > Coturnix japonica. The sequence continues at coordinate 5,939,613 of NC_140664.1, read as the reverse complement.
TTAGAATCATAGAACCATAAAATCTTTTGAGTTGGAAGGGACCCTTGAAGGTCATCTAGTCCAAATCCCCTGAACAGTTCCCTGTTAGATCAAGTTGCTCACAGATCCATCCAGCCTGATCTTGAGTGTCTCCAAGGATGAGGCATCCACCATCTCTCTGGGAAACCCATTCCTCTGCTTCACCACTGTCAGTGTAATTTTTTTGTTTCCTTCTGTTCAATCTAAATCTCCTCTGTTTAAGTTTGAAAGCATTTCTCCTAGTCTCTGCAAGAGATTTTGTCCTCTTTTTTCTCAACAGATATCCCAGGGACAGCCAAAGCCAATTGCTCTTAACTATCAGCTCATTTCTACACTTTCTCTTTCCTACCTATCATATTAAAGTCTGTGTCTGTGAGACTTACTCTTGAACATGAATTTCTGTGCTGTATTCACCTGTGTGTAGTGAGGCATGTCCTGAGTTTATTTTCTTTGTCCTGAAATTTTTAAGTAATCATTCTAACTCTTATTTGAATCAACTCTATTTGCAGACTGCTTATTATTAGCTATGTAAGCAAACCTTGGAGGCAAGGGTCATACCAAGAGGACTGGTTCTGCAAAGCACAGAACAAGGTGTATTTCTGAAGCTTATTTTCTTCTTTTTTGTAGTATGTAGTTGAATGAAAAAAAAAGTTATTCTGACCTATATAGGTGCATCTGACATGAAGTTCAACTGCAATAAATAAATATTAGCTAAAATATTGTTATAAATACATTGAGAACAGCGTAAGAAATCCCATTCCTGCTAGCAGTGCCCATGGCTACTCAGCAGAGGAGACTCATCTGTCCTTTTTCTCTCAGAAAATGCAAATCCGATGATTCTTTTCAAAGCTGGATAAAGGGATCTCAAAGCTTTTTAACAAGGCTACAGGAGACAGCACCTGCCCTTCCTGTCCTAGGGTAAGCATTGTATCAGTTCTTAGTAATAAGACTTCTAGGAAATTACCACTGATTCTGCGGTTGGATTTTACCATCTCCAGATTCCGGTTCCACTCCATTCTTGTTAACACTGTCAAAACAAAGTTAATGTGTTTTCAGATGAGCCTACAGAATGAATTAGCCCTGATTTGTTACCAAGAGTTATCACTTTGTACTGGAAAATTGTTAGTAATGAGAATATGACGTTATTTCAGTAATAGACCCAAATCTAAAAGGATATAATGGAATCACATAACGGCTTGGATAGGAACAGACCTCAGAAGTCAACTAGTTCTAACCCCCCTGCCAAGCACTAAATCAAGCAGTGGATCAGGCTGCCCAGGGCTTCATTCTACCTGGCTTTGAATACCTCCAGGGATGGAGCATCCACAGCTTCTCTGGGCAACTTGGGCCAGCACCTCATGGAGATACTTCCTAAAATTGTGAAGCACATCTATTTACAAGAGCCAGAAATGATGTAGCAGGAAAATGTTTCACCAAATGGTGTAAGGCTAGAAGAATGTAGCCCTAACAGTACAAATGCTACTGGGAGAATAGCTATTATGAGAAAAAACAGTAGTAATAATATATATTTCTATTTCAGGAGAGAGAGGGGAAAAAAAAAACCAAAAAAACCACAAAGGGTGATTCAGATAAAAAGGTTTCACGGTATTTAAAAGTCCCTACATTGTTCATTAACTTGCGTGTTCACGGTGCTGTCTGTACAGAGGAATGTTTGTACCGTGCTCCATCACAGTGAACAGCAAGGGGGAAGAGGGAGCAGCTTCACTAGTCTAGTGGGACTGAGAGCTGTGCTCAGCAAAGCCAGCTCTTTTCGTCCTTTTAATAAAATGACAGTAATTTGACAGTAATAAACATTAGGCTGTCACTGTAATGTAGCAGTTTGCAAATAATGTTGACATTATCTTATGCTTCTTGTCAGAATGTGGGTCCCCTTTATTGGCTGATTAATGGGGAAACTGGATAAAATTCTTTAAATCTGACAAAAAGGAGCCTGGATTGCACTGGGAATAAGCTGTCTTTTGTTCTCCTCTCTTCCTTTTAAGCCCTGGTAGTGCTTTTTCATTTCTTTTTCATTTCTTTTTTTTCTTTTTTTTTTTTTTTTCTTTTTTTCTCGTATTGAGCATTTGTGCAAAGCTGTGACAAGTTGAACATAAATGGTAATGTTGTCTAAACTACAGGAAGTGTCATTTAAAGAAGTCCCAGTTTGAAAGCTGAAATGCTCCTACTGTTTTTTCCCCTGGAAATATACACTTCCAAAACAGCAAAGGTTTTGTTGTTGTTATTTTTTGACAAAATGATGTAATCGTTAAGTTCTATCTTCCTTCTTTCACAGACTTTGTCTATTTTTGCATGCGAGTGATCTAATACAAATGATGATTAACCTTCCAGCGTTCATTTTAGAGCTGAATTTGCCAGAGGTTTCCTCTGTCATTGCAGTCCATGTCCATGAGTAAGGAAGTCTGCCATACCAGAGCCCTGGAAAACACATTCTTCCACATAATGTACTTCATCTTTCAGGTTTTCCTTGAAAAGGAGCTGACTCTAATTAAATGAGTTTGGGAAGATTTGGGCTTTGCATGTATTCAGTAACCAAATCTTCTCTGAAAGCATCTATTGAAGATCACAATCATAGCAGGCTACTGGTTGTATGCAAACAATAAGTTTATCAACCATATACTTTACAGAAGGGAAAATATCACTGTTCATACAGAGCTTCCTTTGACCTGAGGAGGTCTCTATTGAAAACTCCTTTACAAAAGAGGACCAGCAGTGGGATCTAACATCCCTCAGAGCCTTATAAATTCAGATCTCAACTACTCCCCATAAGACTTCAGATCCTTCACAGCTTGGCTGCTCTTCTCTGGACACACTCTAGGGCATTAATGTCTGGTCAGTGCCCAAATCTGAACACAGTACTCAAAGTGTGGCCTTACCAGAGCTGAGCACAGAGGGACAATCACCTCCCTGCTCAAACTGGCAACACTATTTCTGATACAAACCAGGATCTCATTGGCCTTCTTGGACACCTGGGCATACTGGGCTTATGTTCATCTGAGCACCAGCCAACACTTCGGATCATTTTCCTCCACTGTCTAAACTGAACAACTTCTATCCCTCAGCCACTCTCTCCTGATCTAGTGTTGTAGACCTGACCATTTCAGCGGCCTCCACTGAACTTGTATTAGTTTGTTGACTTTTCTTTATTGAGCTCTTTTACTTACATTTAAGTGATTTGAAATATAATGAGAGTTAAATACTGAAAACACTGTGGCCTTGACACTGTGCTCAGACTAGTTATGTGATGGATAATAACTTGCCCTTTCCATCTATGAATGCATAGAGGATGGAATTATCTTGCTTTCTAGATGAGATGCAGTGGTATCTCTCACCATGGACAGAAGTTGAATAGTTTGTCATTGCCAGAGTCATGCTTATTACCTGGGTCCTTAGTCCCTTTCCAGCTATGCTGGACTAGACCTCAAAAATCCATCTGATTTCACTGGTACGGAGTGGGAATTATGGCTGAATTGGGAATGAGTGTCAGCAAGTACTCCCAAGAGGCACTCAGCACCCTCTACAGGAAAGTCAGCAGCCAATATTAAAAATCAATTAGCATTTCCATAGTACAACCTTTGCCTTACAATGTATAATGACCTTTACAGGCCAGTTTACAGCCTGTTTAATTTACTATATAATACCAGCTGGTAATGTCTTTCCTCATTTAGGTGGGTTGTGATTAAGCTCAATTTTCTCAGCTACCAATTGACCTTTATCCATCTCCCACAATTTAGTGAATGGAAGTTGGTTAAAGCTAAAAGGGTGCATAGATCACATTCTGACAACTTCTCCTTATACCAGTACACAAGTGGGCAGTGAGGCACATCAGAGATCCAGTCATTTTAAGCACATATTGAATTTGTCCTGGTAAAGGAGAACTAGTTGAGACACAATCAAGTTACTTGTATGTCTGTCATGCCCTACATGTATGTTTTCCATCCAGTGAGAAAACTGTAAAACTAGTCCTCTCTTCACTGTTGAGCTGTACTGGAGGTAGACATTAAACTTGGTTGTTCTATTCAATAAGTGAATGATTATACATTTGTCATATCCTGGCTTGTGTCCCAGTAAACATGAAGGGAGTTTATCCTCTGCCTCCATGTTTGTAGATCTGTCTATTTTCAAAGGACATTCAGTACTTGATAACTTAGAGGGGTATAGAGCAATTTATAGCCTTTTCATGTGTTGTTTGTCTCCTTTCTGATACAATATCTTCCGATGCAGACAGTTTCTGGCATTAGAGGTCTGGCAGATAAGGATGCAATACCAGTAGCAAAGTGATGCGTCCCAGTACAGTTTCTTCCTTCTCCTATGATCCAGTGCACATGCTACTCTAAAACAAGTGACAAGAAGATAGATTAAATGGGCTCGCTTACTACAGCATGGTGAATCCATGCTGGAGATAGGTCTAGTTGACATTTCATTATAAACCACATACATTTAAGTGTGTGTGTGCAAGGAAAGTAATTCAATCTGAGGTATTTATCATTTACAATTGCCTTTTTACTGGGAAATCTTGGCTTTTACAAGGCTGCAGCTTGTATGTGGTACACTTGCCTTACCTGGTAAGGTTCTCCCAAGTAACATGGTCCTGTTTCTTTTACTGTTCCTCACAACTACTGTGTCCTGAACAGAGTCTCAGGATACCAGATCCAGTAGTCTGCTTTAACTGTGAGCTGATTGGAGCTCTTCCTATGGAGCAGGATGTGGTTAACTCTATAATCCAGTAATGCCAACACATAATTCAAAAGGCTTATTTTAAAGGAAACAGCTTGTCTTTGTAAGAAATTGTTTTGTTTCTTCAACACTTTAACACAATTTTCTTCTAGTGAAATAGTAGGAAAGAAATTAAGGGAAGCATAGTTTTATCATGACATGTTCCTATGGGCTCATTTTTCCCTCCTTTGCTCATTTTCACGCTGCTTGCTGTGTTATAAGTGATGCCTGAAATTGCTTCCCCATTGCAATTGTCTTTCAGAGCATTCCTTTAATGAAGCTTTCTTTAGGGTTATTTTTTTTTTTCCAGACCCCAAAGGTGTCAGCATATGGCAATGAAAGACCACCACTGAATTACTGTCTCTTTTCACAGTAATTAGTTTAGACTTTTGGACTACATCTATCCCAGCTAATTGAACAGTGCCAGGGAACATTCCCAGGGATGAGAACTTGATCACCAGTCATGTTAAATGGCTCCCGTTATGGTTTTCATTGCAGCCAACTGGTGCTCTCCCGAACTCATCCTGGACACATTGGGGGAATCGGCACAGAACAGAAACCATTCCCAGTTAGCAGTTTGGATGTGCTCACCCAGTTTTGCAGGCTAGAAGAGTTTAATAGTACAAATACAGACCACTCGGTGCCAAATAATGATCCCAGACATACATACATTTCTAGCATAACTGTCTGACCATATTACAACCCAAAAGCAAAGTCTTTCACTAAGAACAGTGCTGTTTGCTATTACTTCTTAACAATATAAAATGTTTTGTTAAGCAGATATAAACATAGTATTGGAAACAGTTTCTGTTCTACCTGAATTGGTGTTGTTCTTAAATATTATCGTCCATACATTGGCTATGCAAATATACACACATACTAATTATATATAACATTAATATGTTTATATATTATGCATTATATGTTACATATTATACATTATATAAAATTCAAAGGATCATCATGTTGAAGGAAAAGACCTTCAACACCATCTAATCCAACTGTCTGCCTACCACTGATATTTTCTACTAAATTATGTCCCTCAATACAACAACTAAATGTTCCTTGGACACCTCCAGGGATGGTGACTCTACCACCTCCCTGGGCAGCCCATTTCAGCACTCTTTCTGATAATAATTTTTTCCTAATATCTGAAAAAATCATCCGAACCTCCCTGGTGCAACTTCAGGCCATTACTTCTCATCCTATTTTTGTTACCTGGGAGAAGAGGCCAATGCACACCTCTTCAAAATCTCCTTTCATGGAGTTATGGAGAGCAATAACATCACCCCTAAGGCTCCTCTTCTCCAGCTAAAACAAGCCTAGCTCCCTCAGCCGTGCCTCATAAGACCTGTGCTCCAAACCCTTCACCAGTTTCAGTGCCCTTCTCCAGATATGCTACAGGACCTCAGTGTCCTTCTTGTACTCAGAGGCCAAATGCTGAATACAGTACTTGAGATGCAGCCTCACCAAAGCTGAGTACAGAGGGGCAATCACCTCTCTTTTCCTGCTGGCAGCAGTATTTCTGATACAAGCCAGGATGTCTTTATATATATTGGGCACATTTTACAGATGAATCAGGACTGTGTACTGAAAGTGCTTCACTGCCTAGAAAAATTGATCTTGAACCAATTATATAGATTACAGCAAATTCAGAAGTTAGCTTAAAATAATCTTATTCTAGTTTCATACTATCCTTGCTATGCTTCACCGACAGGAAATTTGTGGCAATATATAGAATTTCAGTTCAAATTTGGGAAGATTCTGAAAATAATTCTATTTTCACGGAATACATAGATCTGAATAAAGAAGTTCTACTACATTGCACGACCAAGTTTTATACCACTGAAAATGAAATAAAGTTTTATTTTTCCATTTCAGCCAGCTAAATGTATTGACACGTTCTATAAATACACCTGTGCTCCAGAGATATACAATTAAATATCCTCAGAATGTAATATCAATGGCAGCAAGTAATATTGATTGATTTCACAATACAGGTTACAGTATTCACTTTAGATAGACACTCAATGCTAGTTACCAAAATATACACAGAGGACAGATGGAGGTTATGGAATTGTCTGGTGAACACAGCTAACAAAGTAAAGTCTCAGCTACGCTACGTTCTGTGCATGTCATTACTTCTAATAAAGATTTGCATATTAGAGGCCCGATTGATCATTAGTAGCTGCACTTCAATTCAGAATTAACAATGGTAGAAAGACAAACACAAAAAATAATAGCCCATTAATCTAGGTGAAGTTTGGCATCTATTTGAAAGTCGCTGGTAGAATAATTTACTTCTATTCATGTAATAGATACAGGAGGGAGAAGGAAAGGTAACGGCTTTGCTACACCTTTGACATTGGTATCATAACTGGTACTACTACAAACCCACATTGTTTCCTCTCTAGAAGCATTTTTTTTCAGTGTCCATAATGTCTAACACATATATTTGTTTTCATTTATGTACTTTAACTCCTACTACAAGCAATCCATTAAATGGAAGGTAAATGGAATGATTCTCTAATACACATAGGCTGTAAATCCAGGGGCAACTTGTTTGATACTTCTCTACTTCTGTTGTTCCTTTTATCACCTTTCCTTTGCATTGCAAATAGTTTGCCAGAATATCTAGAATAGCTACTTACCTTTTCTTATTCAGAGCCACTGGTCTTCCCATTACATATGCAACCTCCAAAGCTCAGTTGTAATACATATGAATAACAGGCCTACTAACAACATTCAAAATTCATTGCTCTTTTGATAAAAAATCAACTTGCTCCCTCAACTACAAACAACAAAGTAAAAAACCCCTCAAAATCACCTCAAAATCTGGCATAATTAATTAATTTTTAAAGTCTCATATTTATGAAGTTACCTGGAAAATTCACACTGGAAACTAAAACATTTTTGTACACAGTAGCTTTAGTCAAAGCTATATTAATTTCACTGAATTTCCATTGTTGTTTGCAGTTATTTGAGGTGACTAGGAAAGCAAGAGAGGTGGACTGTGTCAGCCAGGTGATGAATGTGGTAGAGATCACTCAAGTTTCCTCCTCCTACCAGCTGAAATGAGGAACCTCTCCTTTTCCCAGATGGATGTAGTCAGCCAACCACCTGCAACATCGAGCTGTTACAGCCCAAACTCACTGACCTGCAAAGTCCAGGAAGAGTTAGGATTCCTTTCTTTATAGCTGAAAAGAAACTGGAAGGAGTCATGGCCCATAAAGTGGAAATTAGCACACTGATCTCTGTCACTGTGGTGACCATCTGTCTCTGGCAAGCTTGCAGATTCGTTTAGCTGGTAGAGACACATGGTGTACTGAATTAACAGGAGTGGAGAAGGCAGAAATTTCAACTCACCTGAGCTCTGTAAAATTACTTTTCCCTATGATGTGGCAGCTTTGTCATCTTTTACAGTGACTTACGAGTGATCACAAACACCCTTTACGCAGAGGCAAGTCTAACTCTCCTATCGATTTTTCCCAGTCCCGTGTGCTTGCTTAATAAGAAAAATGTTGCTTGAAACTGACTCTGATAATCTTAAAGATGTTATTTACTTTTTGAAAGGTGAGCTGGATTATGATTAATACGGTGAATAGCTAAAAGCTAATAGAGTCAATGCTTCTTTATATCTCACAGTGGTCCTCACACTGCACAGTCCTTATGCAGGGAAGAAAGTAACAGCCAAGCCTGAATTAAACACTCTTGGTTTTCATGTTTGTGCAGAAGGTGTTTATATATTTATTTATTTATACCTGTGCATAGACCTCCATTTAATCACAGGAGTTGATGCCATGCTGCTGCATAGAATGGGGTTGACCAGCTCAGCTGTCTGATGGGTACAACTTAATTCTCCACCTCCTCTGCCACTTTCTGGGGCAAATCTCAGTGGGAGCCTCCTCAGGCTCCCTTCCTGTTCATCATCTGAATAACCAGCATGGCTTCATTAAGGGTAAGTACTGTCTGACCAATCTAATGGCCCTCTATGATGGCATAACTGTGTCAGTGGACAAGGAAAGACCCACTGATGTCATCAATTTGAAAATCAGCCAGGTGATATGTACCTGCCCTGCCACCATATCTCTATCTTTTATTTACACATCCCTCTCCTGAACTCTTCCCTTTGTCACCCGCAGTTGCATCCCTCTGGTAAACCCACTCTCAGCAAATCCCTTAGGAGTCACCTTAGTTGGGACCAGCCAGCTGCCAAATGCCTTGTGTCTCCCTCTGCTGGAAACAGGGGATCATTTATGATGAAACTGCGGAATACACTTCTGCTGTTCCTTGCTGGCTCTCAGAAGGGGATCCAAGGCTCAATCAGCCACTAAAATGTTGTATGAGATCTGTGTTGAGTCTTTTCAGTAGAAGAGATAGGAACAGGAGTTCTTTTTGCTATTGATTATCAACAACTCAATATAAAAACGTAGGAAATGGAGCTTTACTGGAACTGCAGTTGCTCCCAGTGCTGCTGACTCTCAAAGACAGAGCACCATTCATTACACACTTCCTGAGCTCATCCTCCTTTCTCTTGAGATCACAGCGTACATTTGTCATGTTATGTGGGAGGCTACAAACACCAGTGCTTGCTTTGATTTTCCTCTTGGCATCCCAGCTGGGCAGTGATATGTTGTCTTGTCATGCTGAACTACCACATCGTTTTGATATTTTTTACTCTATGGCATTTTATTTCCCAACACCTTACCTTGACATTGGAGCTGGGCCTAAATAGATGAAAAACTAGTTGCTAAAACTTGTTAAAATGGAATTATAAATAAAAATAAAAAGTTAAAAACCTTTATGTGTTTGTAAGATTAAGAGAATTTATCTAAAGCTTAGTTTGTATCATTTTTTTTACACAGAAGTTTAAGCTGTCAGTAGTTTTTACACAGCTAAAATGCACTTAAGAAAATGACTCTAATAAAGCATTTACTCAGTATAGAAATCTTCTTTCCATACTCCAAATAAGATAAAAAAAAAGAAAGAAATCCAGTCAACTTAAAAGGTAATTCAGTAGTTTTGTTTTTTTGTTGTTGTTGTTGTTGTTTGGTTGGTTGGTTTTGGTTTTTTTTGTTTTTTGTTTTTTGTTTGTTTGTTTTTTTTCCTTACTGATGCTGGGAGGAAGTCATGAGGTGTTTTGTGAATTCTCATCAGAGATGTTTGGCTGTTCATCCAGGACTTGTTCTGCTGAGGAAGAGAGCACAATTAGGTTAGTAGCATAGCAGTGAAACTGTCATGCAGCGATGAAGCATAAAAAATCCCCACAACAACTCACGATCACTAGTTGTGCCTCACAGAGAATAGTAATTAAAAACACTGACTGCAGGAGGGTTTTGATTGTTTGCTTCTGTTATCTCTCTCATTTGCTTTAACAAGAATACAAATACACATCAGAAAGATACTGATGGATATGATTCTATTATTTTATAAAAAGACATGAGCAGCAAAACGAGTTACATAGTGGGATGTCTGCTGCTTTGGAGTCTCATGTCAAGATAATTGATCTTCATTATACATTATTTCTTCGGGTGGAAAATTTGTAACATTCCCCTCACATGCAGGGGCTTTCATGTTTTTTATTTCAGCTAAGATCAGTGTTCACCTTTCCTTTCATTTAGGCCCGCCTAAACATTTGTTAGTTTAAATGTAGGTGTTCACTTCCAGTTATGCTAGATTTCTCATTATCATCACTTAAGCATCTCTTAAGCATCTCATAGGCGATTTAAGATGATACCTAAGCCAGGTAGATTCTAGGCCACTAGAGGCCAGGTAGGACAGCTTGTGGAGTCTTAGACCTTAGTAGATGTTTCTCTGTAGGCAAGTAAATCCAGACCAAAGTCATGACAGAGAGACCTACAGCATTATTGAACTGACCAAGTATTGTAGGATCTGTTCAGCTGATGTCCCAAAGACAACTAGTCCTTCTTTTGATGCCCTACAGTATCTCTCACATCTACATGATATAGAACTATAGAATGTTCTGGGTTGGAAGGGAACTCAAAGAATACTTAGTTTCATCCCCCCCTGCTGCTGGTACGGTTGCCAATTCTAAATCAGACACTAGGTCAGGCTGCCCCAGACCCCATCCAACTTGTCCTTGAATATCTCCAGGGATGGGGCATTCACTACTTCTTTGGGCAGCCTGTTCCAGCAACTCATTACTCTTTTAGTGAAAAATTTCTCTTGACATATAATCTAAATATCCATGAGACAGCATTGGCTAGAGCTCTACAACCATCTAGAGTAATAGCTAGAGGCTGGGTAGCTGTCAAGCATGGTTGTCCAATTGGGCAACTAAGCTGAATCCCTATTTAAGAGATTGTAAGTTCTCCCTAGGCTTCTCTGAATTTATTGACTGTTTCTCCATTCTGATGATTAAGCACAGGCATCTAGTGTCAAGATACCTGAATGAGATTAGTAGATCTAGCACACGACTTATGCTGGGAGACCAATATCATGTTCCTGAATCTAGGGGAAAAGTAAGATGCTCTAAAGTCTCTTAAACAAAAGAGGATGTCTACTTTTAAGGCAACTGAATCAATCTCTAGCTCCCTGTACTATGCAATGACAACACTGGATCCTATTGCTGAGATAGACATGTAAGTTTGGAGTACAAATCTGTAGCTGCATCCCTCTTACAGAAACACTGAGGCCACTACCCATCTGTCAGGTTTATTTGACAGCACCATTTTAAGGAGTTTTGTTTAATTGTTTTAATATTAGAATGCCTAGCTTAAACCTGGATGGACTAAAAAAACCCACAATCACCCAAACGTCCATTCCAAACTAAGAACAGAAGACCCATATGCTTGCTTTTCACTTCTCTCTTTTTCAAGCTTATAGATGCTTTCCTTACCTTAACTCCCATATGTGGGAAAAACCTCTATATTGGAATTCATAACCTTTGTTCTTTTTACTCTCAGATGTACTCAGCCTCTTTTCCTTTTCCTCCCTTCATCTGTCTGAATGGCTCATCTATTGCAGCCCTTCTGGCATTTAACTTCTGAGTTGTCTGGGCAAGGACTGTACTGTGATTTCACATTTTAACATCTAATTTGAAGGGGCTCTGATCCCCAGTGACAGACTTTCAGCATTCTTGCTTTCCCAGTAATTCTGTCTCATGTAATAGGCAGCTCTGGAAATAACTGAAGATATATTAAGCATATAGTAGAATGAGAATTCCAAGAGAACCTGAGTTAAAGCCAACTCTTTGCTTTTATTGTATACTTTCTTGTTGAACAGTTCAAATTGAGGACACAGCATCAGCCTAAATTTACCATCTTTCCTTACCTCATGGCACAGTCTTCGCATTATTTTTATGAAGTTTGCTCAGCCATACAACAAATAAAGGTCGTTTCATTCTACTTATAAGAAGTTTTATTTCTTTGCTTTAAGAGTGAACTTACTGCTAGTGTAGAGCAGAGTGTGGAAGAGTTGGTGTTTATACCATTGATAGTAAAGCAGCAAATGTAAAAGGGAGAAGGCAGCTATTCCTGACGGCTTCTTTAAAGAGATACACATGAGCTGAGGAATGAGAACCCATGCACTTTCTTCTAAATACCTGCTTGGCTATTAATATCTAGGAGCATGGGTGGGAAATAAATGCTAAGGAAGGGTGAAGCATGGAACATTTAATTGTTTGGTTGTTTTTTTTTTTCAAGTACATGTGGGGAACGTTATGGGATGGAAGTGATCACTACAGATACGTGCTCGTTAGAACACATCTAGGTCCAACAAGGTGGAGATAAACTGTGTGTACTAATATGTGGATGGAGTATATGGAGGGCTACCTCTTCAGATATTTAAATAGTCTAGAAAAGAGCATGGCATGGACATCCAGCTATGGTGGGACCACAGCAATTTCTGAGAATTCCACCTTTATGTGCAGTTCTCCTTCCAGGCCATGCCACAGGCTGACTGGAGAGATAAAGGTGGATCATCTCCCATACTCCAAGTCTTAGCTGAATGGTGGTCCTTGTCTCTATGTTACACAAGAGGTGATGCCCTGTGCCTTGAGACTTTCAAGGCAAGGCTGGTTTAGGCCCTTGGCTGACTTAGCTGTGGTGTCTCTGTTCATTGCAGGGGAGTTGGACTAAATGGCCTTCAGAGGTCCCTTACAACTCTATCCTTGGGAAACTGTAGGGCAGTCTAGTATGAAATCTTCACTTCCGTCCTCTAGGAGGTGGTTCTGCAAATAGGTGAGGAAGCTTGAAATAAGACCATGTGAGAACTTCTGAAACATTTAGAACTAGACAACATTTAAAAGCAAAGCTGGAGAAAAAGTTATATCAAAAGAAATAGAAGAAATAAAGCAAACAAACAAAATAAAACTGCTATTTTTACATACCCTAAGGGGTAAGTGAAATACTGGGAACTTCACATAATGAGACTGTACATTGTCAAAACCATAAGGGACTGAAATAAATATGTAATGTCAGAATCATAAAAAAGGGAATAAAAGAATTAAGCTGTCCGGTAATGACCTCCTCTGTTTTTCCTTTGAATTCTTAAACATCAGTCCTGTAACCATACTCCTTCCTTCCTCTAAATCAGAATTAAATGTAAATTTTTCATGTTTGTAGTGTGATTGTTCATTTCAGCCTCAGCATTGTATATGAGTGTCTTACAATGACCGTGACATCGTGTAATATTTGAAGAACACTGAAAGGAAATTAACCTGTAAACCAAAGGATTGGTCAAAGAAAGATGTGCACCAAGATTTTCCCTGTCCCACAGATCACCATCTGTTTGCTTAGTGACAGTAACAATAACTGCACTATAAATACCATTTTCCATTTGACGACTGTAATATTGGCAGAAAAATTTCCTCTTTATCTTTGGGAATTGTCTGGAATTTAATTTTTAGGAAAAGAAGAATCTTCACAAAATGAAACAAGTACTTAAGTTTGTTATTGCTTTTATTAGTAGAAAATAGAAGTAATAATACTATTTGCACAACAAGGCTACTGTAGCATATAATGGAATATAAAGCTCCTTTATAAAAAGGATTCTATTAATCTTTCTAGCAAACAAATAAAAAGGAGAAAACGACAGTAAAAGCAGAATAGATTTCCTATTGAAGTAATAAAATGAATGAAAAAGTAATGAATGAAAAGTAAATCTTTTTCAAAATAATTACAGTATATTCAAGTGACATAACCTGCTGAACAAAGACTGAAAAAGCCAGTTTAGTATGAAAAGTGACACAGTCCATGCAGAGGAGTGTCACAACAAACTTTCTCAGCTCTGCATGTTGGAACATTCACATTTGTTCAATGGATCCAGTACAGAAGGTCCTGCAAAACAGAGCTTCTTTGTAATTTGCATAGCATTGAACCCAGCGGACTGATGATTTAAACAAGACATCTAGTTTTCCAAGTAGATATGTAATCAGAATGGAAATGCATTGGAAATTCTTTTATTCACGCTACACTGGATTTATCTCACATAAAGACACTTTGCAACGTCCTTTTCTCAGGATCAGCACTGAAATGTCATTCTAGCTAACGCTTTGCATTAAAAAGGGCATATTCTATGAAACGTGAAGCTGGCTCTCCTACTAGTTAAAAGGATAACCCCGATAGAGTATAAAATGATGAAGAAAAGAAACTGCATGTTTTTGCCTTGGAAATGTCAGTATAGTGGCTTTTGCTTTGTGGGTGTGAAGAGGAGTGAGAGAAGCTATATTAAATTACCCAACAAAAGAAAAGGAAAACAAGCATGCTACTGCGAGACAAAGATGTTGTATATGGACATTGCCTGCTATCCCCAGCCCCTGCCCATAATGCATTTAGAGAACTGTTGCTATTGTTTAAGTGAATAAGTGATATTAATTAACAGAAGAAAAGCACTGCAAATTCCTACTTGGATGTTTCTAAATCAGTTTAAACCAGAATTATTTCCCATTGAGGCAGCTAGGAATAATCTTTAGTGAAATGCGATTACTGCTGTTTTACTTTACAGTAAGTAAGTCAATGAAGGTACAAGGGCTGTTCTGGAAGTAATGCCTCCTATTTTATTATCTTAGCCCACAAAGTCAGAGGCAGATGTTGATGGTATGGAGGTATTGCACTCACTGACATTTATCAATGATTACTGAAAATTTATGGAGACCAAACAGTGGATGTGAGCAGAGTAAGGTGGTAGATGATGTATTTCAGCTGTGGCAACAGCAATGAGAAAGACAAATATGTTCCAGATGGACATGCAAATATTTACAAGCAGGGCATGCGGCTCTAGTTCATCACTGGTGAAAATACACAGCTAACAGTGGTGACTATGTTGAAAAGTAGTGTTTTGTTGCTAAGAATTTGCTCTATCAGATAGCATTCCTGTGCTCCTTGTATCTGTTGTAAGTTCCATGGGAGTAAGTAGGAAGCATTACTTTCAGAGAGTATTATATCTTTTCCAAACTGAGAACACCTTTTTCTTTCTTTCATATAGGTGAAAAACAAAAAAAGTAAAATGAGCAGCAGGCTGGAGGTTTCTTTCTTATCAGAACTGACCAGTTCAACAGAATTGTGCAGTTTTGAGGAGATAATGGTCAATTTAATGTTTTTCGTGTGCTCCGTGACACATTGCCTATCTCAAGCATTTCAGCCCACTCACTTGTCTACCAGATTACAAGTTTTGAATTGTTTACTGTTTCTTGACACCTCTTCTACTATGTGGGGCAATACGGGAGGGGTCTTTTAGATCCTCGGGAGCCAAAACTCAGTTTACTAGTTAGCAGAAACTCTGAAGTTTCCACTCTTGTTCATCTCCTTCAAAGTCGGAAATCAATCCTCTTTCAAGGTAAATTTTGATTGGTACTTCTCCTCTGAAAGCAGAAAATAAATCTAAATGTCAGATCTTCTGAGAAGGTGTTCCTTGCTCATGTTCCTTAGACCAGAATCCAGAAGTTGGCTGAACCAGGTCTGGCAGGTGTACAATGTGGTTTTGTTTTCTTCAGGTTGCAGCAAGAGAAGTGTTATTGCATGGTTTCAGATGTGGCCATTTCTCAGTTTCCTGTTACTGTCTCAGGTCCATTTGAGTGCAATATGAGGGAGACTGGATTAAACCTCGATTTGCACGTAGGTCACTCCAAAAGTAATGCCTCCTATTTATTTATATGGAGACTACAGCAGATACAAAGAGCACAATGACATTATTTGATGGAGAAAATTGTCAGGTACTGAATATTATTCTGCAACATAGACACCTCCATCAGCTATGCTTTTTTACCAGCAATGATCAAGGGCCTGTATGCCATGCTTGTAAACATCTGCACCAGCTGAAGTGCCCCTCTGTGGCTGTTTCCACTGCTGAAATGAACTGCCCACCACCTCATTATGATCACTTCCACTGTCTGATCTCCATAAAAGTTCAGTAAGTTTTGATGAATAGGTGCAATTTTTGCTGCATAGAAGAAGTCAGTTACACTCCTTTGAAT
Source organism: Coturnix japonica (assembly GCF_054131305.1). Lineage (NCBI taxonomy): Eukaryota > Metazoa > Chordata > Aves > Galliformes > Phasianidae > Coturnix > Coturnix japonica. The sequence continues at coordinate 5,923,427 of NC_140664.1, read as the reverse complement.
CATATGCACTTCCATTTTGCACCTCTGCTGTCATGCTGTCACACAGCAACAAAATTCAATGGGATATTGGTGGGAAGGTTTACCCTCTACTGCCTTACCACCAACATTCATCTCTTTTGTGGACCAACATAATAAAATAGGAAGCATTACTTCTGGAGCAGCCTTCATGTTAAATAATATTATTACACAAACAGGTGTCCTTTAAGTTAATGGAACAAACAATCTATCAGCTTTGATGGAATTATGTTCAGATTTGTCCGTTGTTTTTCAGTTTCTATTCACTGCTTGGTTCACTGCACCCACAGGAATTGCTAAAATGTTGCTAAGAGGTTAGATTAGCAGAAGTGAAATAGAGACGCAGGAGATGAGATCCCATATGGGTGTGCTTGACTCACCAGAATGCATAATCATGTGTTGATCTGTTTTTCCTGGCTAAAAAGCTATCTCTGAGTCTTTAAGATGTTCACCTAGATCCTAATTAATCAAGGTCATCAGCCAAGACAATCAATTAGTCAGTCAGATTTTCATAAGTAGTGATATTGATAGAAAAGAGGTGTTGGGGACAAAAGTCCGATTTACATAATCCTAACTTGGATATAGACATATTTCGAACAAAATAGTGACCCTCTGGGAATGCAAGAAAACCAACCACTTCTTATTACATACAAACTCACATAAGAGGGCTTTTCTCCTTTCCCCAAGAGGCAGTTATGGTGCTCTATTGACCATGAAGTTTTATGGCCCTTCTGTTTTTTTATTCCCCCTCATTCCTGCATGTGGATTACAACCAAGGCTCAAGGGCATGGTGCCAGATCAAACACAGGCAATATAATTTATTTTCCTTTAATAAGAATAAGACAGTGCTTACATAAGCAGTAACATACTACAGGATATCAGAGCACTAGGTTCTGCATACCTGATTTTGTAGAAAATTGGTGACTGTAACTTGGTGGGTTTTGTTGCAGCCTTACAGATGCTGTCTACAAACAGCTCCATTGCTACTTCTAGCTATGTTCAACTTTGATGATCCTTCGTATTCCCTGTGTGCTAGATTAATTAGTTGTCCTCTGGAAGGTATCAGTTTTCTCTAATTTGATTACACATCTGTCAAAATATACTTTCTTTGAAATCCTCTGCATCTGTGTTATTTTCAGATAACATGCTTAACATAGGCACAGAAAATGAAAGATTGGATAGATGGATGTATATGTGTAATACCCCTATAATTACTTGTAACTAGTGTAGATGTAATTACAACACTGTTGTTGGTGTTTATCAAACTTGTTTAATGAAATTTTTTCAACTCTCTTGGGATTCATCTAAGTATAAGCAGATGAAGGATTATTCCTTTCATTTCATCAGGATTAAATCTTTCTTGTAGACTTTGCTGTCCTGCCTTACCTCTCTCTGCCCAAGGCAGGACGTGAGGGAACCAGGGGCTGCTGCCAGCACCTGAGCATGGTGGTACTCAGCTCCCATCTGCTCAAGTTCGTTGCTAAGGAACATCTGCTGCAAAGAACAGCAGCACCTTCCCACCTCCAAGTGTGCTGCTCCCTCTCCTTGACTCCTCAGACAGAGAAACACCAGCTGCTCCTGCTAATGCAAGATTCTTTCCCAGTCAGTCCTTAAATTTAAGCACCAGCTGCTATACCTAGAGGAAGCTTTTTAGCGTGCTCTCTCCCCATGTGAATCTCAATCACTAAGAGTTTTGTTTTTTTCCTTTGGGCTCACTTCCTTGCTGACTTTCCTTGATCTGGTGTGGTACATCATGATTTAGGCCTTCAGCTCCAAATGGCTTGTGTATGGGGTTGCAGCAGCAGGGTGGGAATTCTAGTAGCGAGTTCCTTTCACTATCCTTTTCTTACATGCATGAACAAGACTGTGGTTTTGATTTCATAACTGTATTCTTGTAGGGAAATAAAAAGTCATGTGCCAGGCTATCCTCTTACTTTAATGATTATTCCATTTGAATTAACTGTATTCCTTTCGGCATTTTTTGGAAGGTCTGTGGCTGATGGTGTGAGATGTGATTTTGTAAGAACAGAAAAGCTGACCGCACATGTGATTATACAATGGTATACAGTTGAGTAAAAATTCTTTATCTCTACTGAAAGCTAAAAAAAGTTCATAGGAAGAGCACCCTACTATGAATAATCTTCTTATTTCTAATGCCACCCAGCCATGCAGACTTAAAGATAAGTACAGATGAACTAAGAGAGGCTGAACTTATTAAATGTAATGGAAATGGACTTTAAATTTGGTGAATCAAAATTTTGCATTAGCTTTTTTTCTTTAATACACTCAAATTGCCACCGTAGCAGTTCCATTTTCCTCATCAAATTAGTTAAGTGGGAGATGAAGTGATGCAAGTTCTGATCTATCAAGGAATCACAGCTTCTAAGCTGAAACAAGCGAAATATGGAAATGGCTGTTGCAAAACCAGGCCTGATGCCAAGGGGAAATTGAAGCCTTTATTTTCTTCAAAGATCCTTCTGAAAGTAAGCTTGTTCCTCCAGTGAATGCAATGGTGCCTGCCATATTCTGTCATTTCTTCCTGTGTTGGATCCTCCAGGCTGTTTTACTCTTCTCTTTTGGCAGCACAAAAAACAAAAACAAAACAAAAATGAGGCTTATTTTGCCTACACTGACCACAGAGGAAGGAACAACTGGGTCCCTGCATGCCCCTCAGCCAGAGCCAGGAGGTCTACACCTCTCTGCAGCAGTGGTCTTTGTGGCTGTAGCTGTGTCCAAAGACTCAGTGCTTGAGCATGGGTTAAAGCTAGGTATGGGTGACTGTGGATAGGAAGGCTAACTCTCCCACTTGATCTCACACCTATTTGAGATTTATGCTCTTACAAAACCCCTTTTTATTCCATATATGAGAGAAACATTATTTCAGCAGAAACAAAACAAAAAAAACCCGACACTGTAAATATCACACAAGAACTGAAAACACACAGAATGCAACACTTCAGGATCTAACCGTCATCTTCACAGAAGAAATTGCACTGGGAAATCAAAGGTTTCTCTTTCATTTCCGTTTAATTTCCATTTCATTTTTAAAGCAAACATCAAAAAGCCCAAACATTTACTCGTTTTTCTTAAATTAATGCCTCTGTTGTAAACCACCCCAATTAGCAAAGCAGTACAAATTCAAAATATTGTTGAAATCAGCAGAAATATCCCTAAGTTCTGGTCTTCAATAAAAATGCTTGTCTATTTTAAATCAATTTGGTCACAGTTATGCTATCCAAAGACATGATTCCATAAATAATAAAGCGTGTGAATAGCTTGTCTCTGGTTACTCTCCTCACAAGTCAGGTGTCCTTATGAATTTGCAGGTTTGGGGGCTATAAATACTGTGATTCTTCTGCCAGCTGAGCCAATGGAAGCTCTGCCGGTAGTTTCAGATGTAAAGGGACATTTTTCATATATCTTGGGGATCTCCAATTCTGTGGTCTGACCTCAGCATGGCAATAGGTTGAACTCAGTTTTAGACTAGAAAGGTGAAGCAAGTACATCCCCCGAGAAAGCTGGCAACATATAAACTATCTCTGTTTAACAGAACCAAACCAAATATTGTAGAATCATAGAATGGCCTGGGTTGAAAAGGACCACAGTGATCATTTAGTTTTAACCACCTGCTCTCATTCACAGGGACATCCGAACTTGCTCTGGAGGACTGAGATGTAGATCCCAGGCTCTGGAGCACACAGCAAAGAGATATCAAGGCTGGCTTGTATGGGCAATTTGTGTACTCTGAGCAAGACGATAGATAAAAATTTTGGTACTGAGCTGAAGCAATTCACTGCATTGCTCTCTGCTCTATGCCTCAAGGGTGCACTGAGCAGTCAGTTACTATGGGAATCTCTGCACTTCACCTCTGATGCATTGACAAGACATGCACTGCTTTATCGAACTGGGAAGATTATTTCTATTCTTTCTTGTTTTGCTTACTACAGCAGCTGTTATTTGATGTTATCGGAGGTTGGGGAATGGGGTGTTAGAGTTCTTTTTCATTCATTCTTCTTTAGGATGTATCGATAATTTACATGGCAAAATGACTTATCTATTTAAACCATATGTTCTTTAATTAAACTTTCAGGTACCCAGGGACACTGGCATTGTAACAAACAGGAAATCCAAAGCTTTTACACAAAGAAATGTGAAAATTACAGTTAAAAGATCAGTTCAGATGAATGGTGAGGATTATTTGACTGTTCCAGCTGATGTTCACAATAAACCAGGGCTGGAGCCTTTTGCCTCTGGTTTCTTTGATCCCTCTTCCACTGCTGCAAAGATACAAAACGCAGTAATTGCATACCAGGCTGCCAGCTCCCCATTTCCCATCCCTAACCAAATCCCAAATATTCATGTTAAGGGGATGTTTATAGGGTGTGCTGTTAGTAGTTGGTTGGATTTTTATTTTTTTTTTTTCTCCCCTTTTTACCATCTGTCTGCTGTGAATAAATCTGAAATCCCTGGCTTTACCAGCTAAAATGTACTTAGCTACTCAGTATATTTTTTTTCTTTTCTAATTATCATTTTAATTTGCTTCTGCTCAGCTCCTACACCTCCTCCTCCTTAACAGATTGTTTATATTTTTCCAAAGAGCTTCTGACAATACCTTATCCTGCTCTTTGCACCCTTCCCTGCTCCTCATTCCAGAGATTGCTGTCTCTTGTGTTCAGGAGAGAGTGTGGTTCACAGCCTTTCCAACTGTTACTGATAAATTGCCCCATGGAGCAATAATCTGCTATATTAAGAGATTTTTTATTTTTTATTTTTCCTGTTACTCAGGCCTTCCTGTTCTGAATCAGCAAGTGGGACAGATTCTAGTGATCACAATGAGATTTGGTTCAAGCATGTATGGGATCAGTCCAGGGAAAAATGCATCACTGAAAGATTTAGGAGCAAAACAATTGTTCCAGTCCTTGGGGCTTGACCAGACATGGATACAAACAACCATCATAAGGTCTAAATGAGACTGACGTGTCTAGCTCCAAAATAGCACTCCCACAACACCTTTTCAGGCACCATTCAAATGCTCCTTTCCTTTGAGCCAGTACCTCCTCTATAAATGTGATCCAGGAACAGAAACAAGGCAGAGAGAGGCTGGCGCCTCCTGAGGAGTTCCATACACTGTTTCAGATCTTACCTAACATGCAGTGACAGAATTGGGTTCCTCAACAAGCTGTTGGTGGTTGTTATATGTAATACCCAGATTCATTATCACATTTATAGATATCTATAAAAACACATATTCTGTAGCATCTGCATATAAATTACTACAAATTTCATGGAACATACATCAGTGTATACAACATGATACATGTGAGACATCATTCACAGCAAACTGTATAACCACTATTCTGTGTCACTGTATAAAAATAATCACCATACTTATACATGTGTGTGTGTGTATAACATAAAAACTAAAAAAAAACCTGGCTGATTGGAAGATCCATCAATGAAGCAGATCTTGCCTGGGACTTGAGTGTCCAGTCTATGCCTTCAGGTATGATCTTTCATTTCTACAATGGAAAGGCAGGGAAGGGGATAAAAAAAGTGACAAAATTCAGTCCACTGCTGAAGCTGAGCTACTTACTATACGGATAAAAACTGTAATTTCACCAGAGAGAGACCATGCCATCAGCAGACACCTTTGCCTTCAAAAGTGTGGGAAGTAGAGAAGGAGACAGATATAGTCCATTTTGTCATTTTTCTTTTGCAGCACTTTTTTTTTACTGTGAAAAATTCAGAAGCATTTTCTCCTGCAGGCTCTTCCCCGCAGACTGTTGTTGGGAACCAAGGACTCACAATTCTTTGAACCTCCTCCATCTCTTCATCTAATGCATTTGGGAGATATATTTTCCTCTTTTATGAATACTGCTTCTTGCATCTGCAAGAATAACAGTGAAATCAGCATATATGGGCTACCGATTGTATTATATTTTTATATGGTTAGAAATGCTGGAGAACAGAAAAACATGATGAAGACAGATATTGACTATAAAAAAGAGTTGGCTGGAGGTAGAATGTTTCAAGACTGCAGAGAACAGAAGAAGTAATAAGGTTAAAACTAGGGTAAGACACAATGGTGCTACAGAGTGATGGCTCTACTGCTTTGAGTATACGTCAAGAATAAACCTGGAAAGAATATCCTTAGTGCTATAAAGATACAAGAGAAAAAAAACAAACCAAAACAACCAAACAGCAACATCATCATCATCATCATCAACAACAACAACAACAAAAAAAACACCACAAAATCAAACAAAAGCAGATACGGCCCAAAAATACTGAATGTGTATGGTAAATATATCTAAAGAGGTGTACATAAGCCCTGAAGCTGGTATGAAACAGAAAACAATGGGAGGGTATCGTTTTATAAGTTCTTCTAAAGTAGCTGGTTTTTAGAACACTATGATGTCTAGTCTGAATTTCACTTTGACAACTGCTAAACAGAAATTCCGGTCCTTGAAGGAAAATTATTTATAGTGATTAGATTTTGAATAGATAATCTGTCAGTACTGTTCTTTGAGGAAAGCTACTAGTTACAGGTTGCCAGTTGGACTTTGTACCACTTATCATTGCTATTTGAGGCTGAGGCTCTTGCCAACATACTGTCAACGTCACCATCCACTTATCCAGTCCATATCTTACCTATTTGGCTAAAAGTACAATATACAGAGATGATGTTAAAGGCCTTGTGAAAGCCAAGATATATGACTTTGTGGTTAATTGACTTTGTACTGTGGCTTGACGCCCACTCAGACTCTCACTGCTCACAGCTGAAAAGGACAGGAAAAAAAATACAATGAAATAACTCATGGGTCAAGATAAGAACAGGGAGATTATTCAACAAGTGACAATCAAGGAAGAAAGCAATTAAACCAATTCAATGACAATTAAAAACAAAACAATAAGATGAGAAACAAAGGAGAACATAAAAACCGTACCTTCCTGCCCCTTTCCTATGTCCAGTGCTCCTCCATCTTTCCCAACTCCTCACTCCTAAGAATTGCAGGGAGTGGGATGGGGGTTGTGTTCATCAGAGACCAACTTTTTACATGGTATGATAGGATGGGAGCTCTGAGAAACCTATTCCAGTACAGGGGAGTTGGACTAGATTGCCTTTATAATCCCTCACAAATCACATGATTCTACAGTTCTCTGACAAGGAGATTGGTTTTAAACTAAAAGAAGGGAGATTCATATTAGATGTCAGGAGGAAAGTTTTTACTCAGAGGGCAGTGAGGCCCTGGCACATGTTGCCCAGAGAAGCTATGGATGCCCCATCCCAGAAGGTGTTCAAGGCCAGATTGGATGGGGCCTGAGATGGTGGGTGGCAGTCCTGCCCACTGCAGGGTGTTGGAGCTAGATGATCTTTAAAGCCACTTCCAAACAAAACCATTCTGATTCTATGATTCCTGCTCAGCCATGCCTGTGCTGAAATCTGTTCTCTGGGAGGCACCACCAGCTTGGTTCTGGGCTCAGCTATGCCCTGTGGTCAGGATGTTGAGGCCAGCTGGAACTTGCTGGACTCAGCCATGTCCAGCACAGGGCAGCCCCAGTTGCTGCCCAGAGAGGACCTGCAAGACCCTGGACAGCACCCACATGCTGACACACATATCTATCTCCCTTATTCATACAGCTGTTCTCTTCATATAAGACAAACAGCTTTGTTAGGCGTGATTTGCCTGTGGTGAATCCATTCTGGATGTTTCTGACCACATTCTTATTCTTCATATGCCTGGGTATAGCTTTTGGGATGATTTACTCCACAGAGACTGTGGTGAGGATCAAAAACCTGGAGGTCCCCATGAACCTATCCCCCAGGCACTGAGAAGTTTCCCTAACACACATGACCTTTCTTAGAACATGGTAAGTTTGAAATTTAAAAATTTAAAAAATATTAAAAAAAAAAAAAAAAAAAAAAAAGAGAGAGAGAGAGAGAGAGAAAAGAGAGAGAGAGAGAAAGGGAGTATGTCTGAGATTTAGTCTTTCAATTAAGCAAATTAAAACAAAACAAAGAAGAAACAAAAGAGTAGACTTCTCACTGACTCTTTGGTAGTGTATCCACTGCCTGTTAAATTCAAGCTAAATTTTTTCCTGAACTCTAATCTGCTCTTGTGAAAATGAAACCATGTCACAGAGACCTTTTCCTCGGTTAACTGTGTGGATACACGAGACCACAGGAATTCTTGCAAATTACAGGGTGAGAGACTAGCCTGAGCCAAAGGATGGAGAACAGATAAAAGACCCCAGATCTGAATCTGTTATGAGAACAGTGAAGGACAGCTGAGGGAAAGACAGAGGATGCCAACTATACAGTAATGTAGATTTTACTACAGTATAGTTTCTGATCCTGAATCCTCATACCAACCTGTGATGCTGCAGTACTGGCTGTACAGTCAGGTTTTCAGCAGAGCAAGGACCCTGCCTGCAGAGTTGATCAAACAGGCCATAAATCAACTGGTTCACATTATGTACTTAAACTTCCTTTTCAAAGTCAGGTTATAATTCATACGACTGACGACCTCCCAAAGCAGCTGTGTTAAACTTAAGGTAAGAGCTGCAAAAGGAGGTAAAGCAGCAGTAAAATTATATCTGCAGTTACTAATAATAAACACCAGAACCCCTTTCAATGACCTCTTCTTAATGGGTATCTCATAAAATCATAGAAATGAGGGTTTTTAGCTCACCGGGGATTACACTTGTGTGGTAATGAAAGGAGGAACATTAAAGAGATTACTGGCACAGGAAATTGCTGACCATGCAAAGAGTGGGCAGTGAACATGGACTTAAAGAGATAGCACTAGCCAACTGTGAAAGGCGGGCATTGTTTTCTTGTTTGATTCTGCAACAATTAAATTCTGTGGGGCTGGCTGGAACTTCAAACCTTAAAGGAGCTCAACACTCAAGGGAGTTGTAACGTCCCATTGCAAAACCACCACATTCCCTCTATGCAGCACTGGTGAGGCCACATCAGATGTCCAGTTCTGGGCTCTCCATTATAAAATAAACATGCACATACTGGAGAGAGTCGAACAAAGGGCTACCAAGGTGGTGTAAGGACTGAAACATACTTCTACGAGGAGAGGCTGAGAAAGCTGGGACCATTCAGCCTAGAGAAGAGAAGGCTCAAAGAGAATCTAATCAATGTACATATACAGCAGTTGAAAGTATGAAGAGTACAAAGTCATATTCATTTCAGTGGTGCCCAGTGCCAGGACAAGAGGCAACAGGCATAATCTGGAATACTGAAGACTCCCTCTGAACATGCAAAAGATCTTCTATGCTGTGTGGGTGATGGGACACTGACACAAGTTTCCCAAAGAGATTATGGAGTTTCCTTCCTTGGAGATCTTCAAAAGCTGACTCAATATGGTCCAAGACACTCTGTTCTGGATGTCTCTGCTTGAGCAGAAGTTGAACCAGATGGACCCAGAGATCTCTTTTTACCTCAACAATTTTGGGATTCTGGGATTCGTTAGATCAATCTAGTGGAGTAAAATTGAAGAAGTAGGTTTTTCTATCACTGAGTGAAAATAAGGGAAAAATCTGAACTTTGGTTTTGTTTTTAATACAAGTTTTTAAAATCAAATTCAATATTGTTACTTATCTGCTCTTTGCTATTGTCATTGGCATGGACAGCACAGAACCACAATGTCAGAGTGCAAAGAAATGTGATAAAATTATCTTAAGTGTTTATCCCAGGAACACACATCATCCCACAGTCTGACTGTACAAAATCGTTTATGTAGTGTGAGAAATTTGCAGTCCTGGACTTGACAAGATACTGAATACAGTTGTGCTGTAGATTTCTGGATTTATCTAGTCTTTTTTTCTGCTGAGATTCTGTATTCTTGGAATAAAATGTTGTGTTGCTCGAAAATGTTATCAAGGGATGGGACTGTATTCTTCTAAAGCTGAAACTACTCTGGAATCTGAAGCAGTAGAACACAGTAAGTACAGGAGATTGTTCAAAATTTTGTCCAGTACTTGGGAACTCTCTGATGGTATAACTTGGTTCAGAAGATCCAAGGTACTTTTGTTCCTTTTCAGAAGTACCCCTTCTTCAATGGAATCCTCTCTGCCACGGCAATTTTAAAGTGGAAGACCCGGGCTTGTGTAGGGCAGCCCAGTATGTGCTCTGTCCATGGAGATCCTGTTTCTTGACAGAGTTCTCTGAAGATTATAAATACAAGGACTCCATGTCTTGTTCTTGTTTTCAGTTCAGTCACAGACTTTCTTTTTGACATTTGGCAGATGGCATCATCTATGTTAAATGGCATTTTCCTATCTATAAAATGAGGCTGTGTGGGGAGTAGACAACATTTCCACATGGGAGTGCCAGAATGTAATTTCCTTTCCTTAAGCACAGCAATGGAAACTGGGCCTGCATGGGTTGAATCTCTCAGACACAGCATGTGGCTTCTAGTGGCTCGGAGCTCCTAGTTGTTGTGACCCACAAGAGTGTCTGGCCATGAAGACCAGAAAGACACTATTCTTCCAGATGGCTCCTTCTTTGTCTTCCCTGAGCCCCTGATACTGTGTGTTGCCTGAAGTCTTTCCATGGGATGTCATTTTTGGCCATATTATTTCATGTCTGTCTTCTTATGGTAGCCATGGGGAAATATATAAATATATGGCAAAGAAAGGAAAACAGTGGCTTTGGGACCCAAGGAAAAACATGAAAAATATTTCAGTGGCTACCCAGCATCACATTCTGCTCAAATACAAGGTGAGTATAATGTAGCAGGACTACATTTCTGCCTGAACTAAAGGGAGCTATTGCTTTTAAAATAAATTTTACTTTTAAGTATTGGCGGTCATATGAAATCCTATCACTATATCAACAATGGCTTTCTAACTCTCATAAAGTATTGAAAACTAGTAAAAAAGAGAACTTATCAAAATTGGTTGTCAGGAGAAAAAATATGCTTGTCAGTAAAGACTTTAAGATATTTTAAGAGAAAATACAAAGAGGATTTTTCCCATAGTCTTTTTTATGTTCCTGAACTGAATTCATATTTTAATATGCAATATGGATTTATGGGCTTTTTTGATAGTGTGTACTGTAGATTTGACACAAACTAGCCATGTAGTGTATCATTGTAAAGAGAGGTGGGAATCCAAAATGACTTTAACAATGTAATTGTCTGGAATTGAATGGAGGAGTACTTTTTACTGTGTTATCTGTATTTATTGTGATTTCATTTTCTGAAGTTTTATTAAGAAAAAAATTCAGAGAGCCAGTGAAAAACAAAATGACAATTTTCTCCCTTGTAAATTGGTTTTGTTGTTGTCAGAATCTCTTACCCAGGATCTTCTCCCATACTTTTGTAAATAGATCAGCTAAATTCAGTGGAGAAGCACTGATATAAAGCCAGTGCAGGTCTTTTCTGTACTGTGTTATATAGCATTCCTCCCTCCCACCACCTTTTATTGTAAAAGAGCCAAGAATTTAAAGGAATGTCTGAATACCATATAATAATTCTTATATTTTCCTTTTCTGTACTTTCTTTCAAGACCTTTAAATTCTGTGACAGTCATCAATTAATCATAGGAAAAATCTCATAGAGAGATGAAGGGTGTTTTTTAGATATGCATAGAAGATTTGAGAGCAAGATTTCTCTGGAAAATGCAGTGGCCATTTACTTCTGCTATTAGGAATTCCAAGTTCTTTTCAGAAGGGTTTAGTTCTAAGAAGCCCTTTGCCTCCTTCACAGTAAACTTTTTCATGACTGTCAGAACTAGGCAGCAGCATCCTTAGAACAGAACATACAACTAAGGCTTTTAGAAGCAAGGTGAAACCTGGAAGGTTTTGTCTCTACCAGCAAACTGCCCCTGAGGAAAGGTTGCACATTGCAGATTATTTTATATGGCTAAATTCCCTTTTCCTAACTGCCCATAAGGATGGTTCTGCTCTACGCTGTTCCCTGGAGTATTGTGACTGTGATCTGCAAGAGAGTTTGCAGATAATTAAAGGAATGTGCAGTTACAGACAGTGCTGGCACTTTGTTCTTGGTCCTATTATTTCACCATTCTGGATATAGCCTAAGAGACAGTGTCAGTCTTATAGCATCTGTAGACTCTGGTTCAGCTATGTTGAAGTAGTATCTACATGTCTCAGATCAAATTAAGACCTGATGAACATTTGTGGAGCTAGCATATACCCACTACTCACACATCAAAACAGAAAAATCAAGAACATGCTCTGAAAGATACAGTAACTATGTCCAAATCCAAGTCACTAGAAGAATAAGAAAAATAATTCTGTTCTTCTGCTTCCAGATTGCCATATGGCTTGCTAGCTTTGTGCATAGCAATAACATGCTGTTAGAGGGAGGTCACATCTCAGTGTGAAACAGCAGCATCAGAAAAAAAATTTCTTTCGTTATTTAGGCAGACTCCAAGCTACTAAAGCTTGGAAAGATAATGCTAGAACAAACCCCACATCACTATTCAGGAATTCTCACATATCCATCCCTGTTTCATATCTGTCTCATGGAGAAACAGAAATTTGGCTTAGCCATTCCTAATCCATTTATCCGCACCAGTATTGTGCAGTTCTACATCAGTTCTATCCAGTTCTTAATATCTAGGTTGCATTGGCATACATCTAAATTGCAGGAACTTCTCTTAGCTCTTTGTAATTCTAAGTAATTCTAGTCTAAGAAATATTTGTTTCTTTTTCTTTTAGCTAGAATTCTGCCTGCTTGAGTAACCAGGAGTTTTTGTTTTGTCTCAGTTTTCAACAAGCGTTGTCTGTTTTGTGTTGATGGGGAAGCCATCTTGGAAGGTGAGCACATAGATAGTCTCAGGTGGGATGCCCTTGCTGTCCTCTTTATACACACATAAAAAAAAAATAATAAATCTTTTCAAACTTAATCTACTTTCCTGTCAGTTGCAACATCCCTCCCTTCCTCCTATTCCCAATGTCAGTGTCCTAATTTCCTCCCTGACTGATTGCATGAGTCTTTTTTCCTTCTGCTGCTGCTGCTGTTACTGTCATTGTTACCTGTGTTATTTGGAGAAGTTTTCTACAGTTCAGTTAAGCATCTTGAAGCCAAGGAAAAAATGTAATAGAAAGTCACAACGATTGGAAGGCATTCAGTGGGGACATCTGCTGACAGTTCTGTTAGGTCAACAGCCCATGGTGTTGACAGCCTGATAGTCTTGAAACTTAGAAAACTACAACACTGGAATGCTGGAAACTCATGCTGCCAGAAATCTGAGGGTCACTTGTCATAACAAATGCATGCACAGCTCCTGATCTGTCAGGGTAAAAAACTGAGCCTGGAAGGTACAGAATACCTTTGCCTGCTGTTATGAAAAAAGCAAACTGAAAATGATCAGTTTGCAAATAGTCTTGGCCTGGATTTTCTTACAAGAACAGACTTGCAGTGCTGTGTCCAGTGCAGGATCCCCAGTATGTGAAAGACATCAAAAAAACTGCAGGGGGCAACTGAGGTGACAGGGGCTAGAGCATTTGCCCAGTGAGCAGAGGATGAGGCAGCTGTGTTGTTCAGCCTCAGAAGTCTGAGAGAACATCTTAATGGGAGGCTATAGGGAATATGGAGGGAGACTGTTGCTTACAACAGACAGGGGAAGGCTTGCAGATGACAGATGTTAGGAGTGGTTATTAAGAAACACTTTACAAGGAAGGTAGTCAAATTTTTGAGCAGGGGCCCAAATAGTCAGGATAAATCAGCAGGATAAAGTGTTGAGCTGTCTTATTTTAGCTGGCTGTTTTTTTTTAAGCAAGGGGTCAGACCAGTTGTCCTGTAGAGGTCTTTTCCAACCATCTGGAATTCTTTGTCTATAGATTATCTAGTAGAAACTCTTGGCTCAAACATGCTTCATGTCTTTGTGGAAAGTAAAAAAGATAAAAAAGCTTCTGCTTAACTTTAGTTAAGCTAATGGCTAAAAACTAATGATGGACAAGAAAAGAAAACAAAAGTGTGGTAAACATAAGCAAAAATGCAAGTTTTAGATTATTTTGAAAGTGCAGAAGGCATTCAGGGAATTCCACATATCCCACATTAATGAAGAAATAAGGTAATTGAAAACTTTTTCTTCGGAAAACATCAAAGTGAGATTATTTGACACTTTACATTTCAAAATGTGAAATGTGACTTAGAATTCAGTTTCTTTGGTCTTCAAAGAGAAACTATTTTTGTTCCATTTTGTCAACTCCATCTAATCCATAATGTCAGAAATAATCTGTAAATACAAGGTAGAATAAATTTTTTGTTGTAACAGGATACTTGGCTAGAGAGTGTGCGTAGGAATCTCTTCCAGTATCTGAAAGGTGCTTACAGTGAGAACGGGGCAAGTCTCTTCTCACTGGTGACAAGTGACAAGATGAGGGGAAATGGCCATAAGTTGAGCCAAGGTAAGTTTCAATTGGACATTAGGAAACACTTTTTTTACAGAGAGAGTAGTTAAACACTGAAATAGGCTCCCCAGGGAGGTGGTTGAGTCACCATCCCTGGATTTGTTTAAGAGCCGTTTGGATGTGGTGCTCAAAGATAGGATTTAGCAGAGGGTTGTTAGAGTTAGGGTATTATGGTTAGGCTGTGGTTGGACTTGATGATCTTTGAGGTCTTTTCCAACCTGAGTAATTCTATGATTCCATGATTCTATGATTCCATGATTCTATCTCTGAAAGAAGCGGCACCTCAAGCCTTTAAAAGTCTACTCGGCAAACCAGTAGAATTGAGGTTGCTTCCTTGTACACTGTTGATAATAGCCACTTGTTTTCTTCTGAATCTCCATCCTTAGAGTGAAATTTTTCAGATATATCTTTTGCCAGAAGGTCACAGTTTGTGGGTTGTTAATGAAAGTTCAGTTATTTAGGTATACAAAATGAAGGCTATGTAAAAACACCACAGTCATTTTAACCATTTTCACTTTCTTTTGCCACTGTTTTCTTTGCTCCAAACTTTTTATTTAATCTATGTGGACAGTCATGTAACTCTTAGATTGAAAATGGAAGTTTTTATTTTATATTTTATTGTCCTTTCTCCATTAAGCTAAAGCCAATTAGTTCTATTTATGTTGCCCCTGAGTTTTCCATTTTCTATTCTTGCTGAAATATACTTCTGATCCCTGCAAGACAATTTGGGTAGTTTAGACTTCAGAATGGACTGCTCCCAACAGAGTCCTAAAAAGACCTAAGGGCTGAACTATTTGTAACATCCATAGCTTGTTCGTGAGGTGGCATATGCAGGACCACAGGTAATCCATGGGACAGATTACTTTGGAATGACTGAACAGAGACTGCAGATGGGTCTGCTTTTATTAGCAAATGCAAAGGAGATCACTTTTACAGCTTGCAATAAAGAACACCGCAGCTCTTACTTTTTATTTGTATGGTTGGCATGGCCACATCCCCTTCCTCCAGAAAAGCATCAGGCTCTTTATAACTACCACTGGAAACACTGAAAAACCCCATATCAGCTGTTCTATCTGAAGAGACAGGGTAAAAAAATCCAATTATGCCGCATGTCAGAATTGTAGAAGCCATGTCAGGCTTGGGAGAAAGGCATTATGTTGGGTGATCTTCACAACAATCTTCTACCTCTGTAATCTTCAAGGTATCGTTGCAGCCAACCCAGTTGCTTAACCTAACAGATGTCAGATCCAAAGAGTGACTTGCCATCAGGAATTCATTAAAAAGGTGGGAAAAAAACCTTCCCCACATAAGAGTCAACGAGTCATTAAAAGGAAGAAGGATCTTTCACTCAGGTTATGCTAGTTGAAGATATGACTAAGAGCTGCGTAAAATCAGGAGTGAGGCTGCAGGAGCTCTCTTACTCTTTAGTGTTACTAGTCTGGATGAATAAAACATGCCTTGTTGCAAGCCTGGCTGGCTGTAAATGTCTGATCTGAAAGCTGAGGTATCTTGTGTGTGTATGTACATGTACACATAATGCAGAGAAAGCAGAACTCATGCTGGAATGGCTGAAGTGCTTATAGAAATTGGAGAATTATTGTGTATAAGGGTCATTAGCTACATCGTCAGAGATCTAAAGCCATCTCAGACCAAACAGTCAGTACATTTTCTAAAAACATTAAGTATCTTTTAGCATGAGAAGCTTCTCCTGCAGATGCTTGCTTTTTCCTTTCTGTGTTTAAAAGGGGTGTGATGTGATACAGAGCAATTCCTTCGTAGAGTCAGAAAAATACCCTGATGAAGAAAATAGGGCTGTGACTGCCTAAGGACATAAGATAATGTTCAAATTCAGATCCATGATCCCTTGTCTGAATTAGGCCAAAAAAGACTTTTACCCTTGATGTCTCACCCTCAAAGTGACCACTCATTTAATTTATATATTAGCCAGCATATTGAAGCTTAAAAAAGGGTCCCTCAGATGTTTATAACAATATAAAAAGAGATAACTCTCTTCAGTGAGTTATCATCTTGTGGCAGTGACACCTGCCTGGTGGTATGCTCTGGAAGAGCAGCATTGTACTGCCATTGACTGATCCAAAGCCCTGATCTCTGAGAAGTGCAGTGGTGAAGGAACCAACACATTTTTTGGTGAACTGTTTTATATAAAATATTTGTCCCTCTATGTATCTGGAACCTATGGAATCACTGTCGCCACTCTCTGTGCTTACCTGAAACTAAAATCACTGACAATTAGGCTCATGCTAAGGAGCATTAATGCAATCCCAGGTCCTTTCCTTGCTACAAAAGTTCCAAATGAAGCAGTCTGATTCTCAACTTCACTTTTAAGGTTTTCTCAGGAGAAATAGGCATTACGACTATTTTTTATTTTTTTTTTTACTCTTCCTATATTAACCAACAAATCCATTTAGGAAAACCATATGAATTAAGGTTGCTAATTCCCAGTTATTATAAGAAGAATGAAGAGAATACTTTGAACTGAATAGCCTAATTGTACATCTTTCAAAGTGTTTGAAAAACATGGGCTTACTTGATATACTTACTGCCTTTATTATCTGTACAATTTGTAACCAGAAATACACAGGAGTCAATTAAGGTTTTCAAGAAAAGTTTTCTTTTCTTTTCCAAATGAAAGTGTCGTATATCATGCAATATCAACTGTAGTGTTAGTCTAGCAGAAATTTACTGCACTGTGTCCTCGCAGTGAAAATTTGCAGCTAGATTAATGTCCCTTTAGATGGCATTAAATCAATTTCATACGTATGCTCGTATTTTCACCAGAGCGACATTCTGCAATAGCTGATGTTTGGTAGAGGCAGCAAAGAAAAAAACTCGGTGGATTTTTAATCAACTTTCATGCAAACAGATATATATATGTATGCACAGTAGACAAGAACGTACTTCATGCTTCACTCTCTGCAAAAATGTCTTGATTTTTCAAAGTTAGATAGATTTCTACATGTTATTCATATATACTATGCTATCTGTGCAGCTTCCCACATTTGAGAAACATCCAGAGTTACACTTATAAAAGCTGAAAAGAACTAAATATATGTATTTTTTCAACTATATTGTAATAGTTCTTAAATACTTTACACTGCAACAATTGTTATATGGGATGAAAAACACGTGGTGGATAATTTCTGCCAGTAACCAGGTAACAAACTTGAGCCTGTTTTGCAATGAGTTTTCTATCTTCCTATGTCTTAGCTATGTTGATTAATTCTAGCTCTAGCTCAGTTCCTGTGCTTCTAAGGGGCATCCAGAAATGATGTCATCCTCTTATTTTTCTTCCAAAGAGGGATTCGATTTAATTTTCTGGAAGGCTTCATATGTCTTTTGTCACTTATTTCTTAACCCTTTGTCCTGTCATGCTGAATACTTTTTGTCAGCAGAGTATGCAGTTAATATTTAATTACCAGGAAAAGAGGACCTTTTTTTCTGCTATTAGAGGCTGCAAAATTATAAATTAATACCCGTGTCAAGAAGAAACTGACCTATTAAGCATTTATGGTTGTAAATTGCTTGGATGACTTGCATTCAGCTTTTGTCAACAGTGCTGGGAGAAAGGGAGGCCTCTTATGTATGCATTCACTGTGGAAAAAAACAAAAGAAAGGATCAAAAGAGGCTGTACAAATATGGTTGCCTTCTAATACACACATTTTGGAGCTTTTTTATTTTTATTTTTAGCTATTTGTGTATATGTATATTTATTTTCCACATGATTATTATTTAATTTTCAGTATAGGGCAAACTATACACTAGCAGAGTCATAAAAGAAAAGATGACTGCAAAAAATCCCCAAAGATTTGACAGGCTTGGAAGACAGCTGCTTTGTAAACAGTTGCCAAAAATGTGCATGGGACAGCCATTGCCTATACCTCCACCTGCTTTATTGCTCTCAGGAAGGCTTTTCAAAGTTTCCATGTAGGTGAATGCCTTTCTAAATTTAAAGATGAGCTGCACAAGACTTTATTTCATATATTTCTCTTTTGGAATATGTGCTATGTGTTGTATTTATTGATTCTTTAGCTGTGTTGTCCTTTGAGGCTTTATGATGGAAGAGAATAGGAAAATAAATGTTGAACATTATATTAGATTTAGACTTGAATCGGGTTTATGTGGAAAGATTTTGGTGGTGGGGGGCTGCAGAGAAGACCTTTGTGAGCAGAACACAGCACTGCATCATATCAGATCAGAGCCAGCTCCAGTTGCTCCAAAGGAACACAACACTGGGCAGAGCCGAGCTGTGAGTAATGCTGGGTGTGCTGCGGGAGAGAAGATTTAAGAAAGGGGAAAACTGCTTCACAGCATCAGCTCGGAGAGAAGAGTGAGAAATGAGAGAGAAGCAAGCCCTGCAGGCAGTAAGGGGAGTGCAGGAGGAGGGCAGGAGGTGCTCCATGTGCAGAGCAGGAGTTCCCTGACGCCCCTGAGAAGCCCACAGTGAGGCAGGCTGTACTTGTGCAGCCTGTGGGCACCACACTGAGCAGATCTCCATGTGCAGTCATGGAGAAGCACAAAGTACAACAGTGGATGAGGCTGAAGGAGGCTGCAGCCCATACAGAGCCCCTGCAGGAGCAGCTCCAGCCTGAAACTGCAACCATGGAGAGGAGCCTGCAGAGGGGCAGGAGGGCTGGGGGGGATGCCACCTGTGTGAATTCCTGCTGGAGTGGTTCTGAGAGGATGGGGCCCATAGTACAGACCCATGCTGAAGAAGTGTTTGGGGAACTTCAGCCTGTGGGAAGCCCAAACAGGATCAGTTCAAAAAACAGCATTGTCTGCAAGGGACAGACAGTGACCATGAAGACACCATACAGACAAAGTGATATGGACAGACTGCAGCCTCCATTCCCTGTTACTCTGTGCTGCTCAGGGAGAGGAAGGAGAGGAGAGTGGATGGAGGAAGGTGTTTTTAGTTTGCTTTTAGTTTCTTACTGCTCTGGTCTGTTAGAAATAGGCGATAAATTACATTAATCTCCCTATGCTCAGTTTGTTTTGCCTGTGACAGTTGATCAGTGATCTATGTCCCTGTCCTTATCTCTACCCTTGAGCCCTTTTTCACTGTGTTTTCTCCTGCTCCTCCTTTGATGAGGGGACTGAAAGTGGTGAGGTGCAGTTCAACTGCACATCAGGGTGAAGCCACCATAGGGCTTTGGTCTTCAAATGTTCCATTTTTTCTTTTCTGCACATACTTCCTCTGTCATTTCTATTGCCTTTCTTGCCTGTTTTAAAAATCACTTTTTAAGTTTTCTGACTATTCTCCGTGTCATATTTAATTTAATCCCGTATTTATAAACATGGTAAAATGAAAAATCACTCAGAGATTTTTTGTGCATGGTTTGCAGCAGTTTTCATAAATAAGGATTTAATAAAAACCAGACTCTATTTTTTACACTCTAATTAAAAATTAAGAGGAATGTATATATATATATATAAAGGAGCAATAAAAACAGACCAAATTCTTCTCTCAGCTGCAAGCACTGGGCAGATTGGATTTGCTGGATTTACTCTCGTTTATAATACGTGCAGAGAGAGAAGCAGAGCTTGCAATAACTACTTTAACAAAGCGATGAGCTGGAAGGAGTAACAGGGTAGTAATTAAAGAATGCCTCTGGCATGCTCTTTTGAAGGAGCTCACATAGCTTCTCTCACACTCACGGAGTGTTACCTGCACATTCGTTAATCACAAAACTTAGAGATTTTCAAGGCAGCTAAGCAATGACACCATTGAATTACTGCAGCTCAACTGGTTGTACACTTTCCTACCACTGCCCTACACTGCTGTGTGGGGATTTAGCAAAATTGTTCCAATGTGATCCTGTCAGAATCCTCAGGAAAGCCTCTCTCTATGGCATTTAATTGTAATGCTCCAGCTGACATTTCTGTATCTGGGATTTTGCCCATTTTCAGAAAGACTGAATCAGGACTACAGTCACAGTATTTTTGGCAACATATTGAGTGAGGTGATCTTTCCATTTAGTGCTGGTGAGGACACTCGTGGAAAACTGTTTCCAGTTCTGAACTCCCTATTATAAGAAAGACAGACACACAAAAAGTCAGAGATGAGATTGTTCAGCCTGGAGAAGAGGACGCATGGGGGGATCCCGTCAATGTCTTTGAATAGCTGAAGGGAGGATGGAGAGAGGATGAAACCAGGTTCTTTGCAGTGGTGTTCATGGCAAGAGGTGACTGGCACAAAATGAAACACAGGAGGTTCCATCTAACCATCAGCTAGCACTTTTGTGCTATATGAGCGGCTGAGCACTGGCACACATTGCCCAGAGAGTCTGTGAAGTCTCCTCCTTAGACCTAGTTGTGACCCTGGGCACTCTGCTCTGGATGTCTCTGCTTAGGCAGGAGTTTGACCATGTGAGGCCCCTTCCAACCTCAGCCATTCCATGAGTTTGATCCTGCATTAACTTTGCAGTTTTCTGCTGGGTACACTGTGGGAATTTCCATACTATTTTAGCATCCACCCACTGACAGCATGGTGGAAAGCTTTATACTGTCCCAAGACTTTTTCACTTTCAGCTCATTTAGTTCAGTGGAACACTTAAAACCAATGGAAAATATGGATGGACAAGTGGGTTTTTGATATATGAGGTAATAAAAATGAGTCGTGTGACAGAGTTCTTTTTCCCTACAGTGTGGCTATGAGAATCAACTACATGGCATAGGCAGATTTTTGGTGAAAATTAGTTGCAATTAAGTGAGCTTAAGTTGCCAGAGATCTGGGCTGCAAAATTCTTGATTTACTCTTTTTTTTTTTTTTTTTTTTTTTTTTTTTTTTTTTTTCCCAGCACAATGCTGAGAGCTGATTTGCCTTCTTAGTGAAACAATGCCTTTATGAACTGGCAAAAACAGCGGTATGTGAGGATTTGAGAAGGCAGTTTGGAAAGAACTCTGTAGATACCAAATCTGCTTTCAGCAATAGTATAGTGGTAGTAAAGAGTACATGGATAAGAACAACTGTGAGGTATGAAACAAAATTGCATCTAAGGACTAGTATTGATGCATTGGAACAGGCTGCCAAGGGAGGTGGTGGAGTCAGTGCCTCTGGAAGTGTTCAATAAATGTGTAGATGTGGCACTGACATGGTGGGGATGGGTGGATGGTTGGACTTGATGATCTTAGTGATCTTTTCTTAATTGAACAATTCTATGATTCTATGATTCTTTGAAGAGAAAACAGTAATTCAGTAATATTTATAAACTTTCAATCCTTTGCTTTTCTTGGAGAAAAAAAAAAAAAAAAGAAAGAAAAATGCCCAAACATATTTTCACTTCTTAGCTTGTCTCATGTTGATTTATTTTAAGCGAACCTGAGACAATTCAGGTATGGTGCTTCTCTGGAATGAAAAGGTGAGTTTAATATGACATCTGAATCTAATCCCCTTCCACGATTTGTACAATAGGAAGCCCACCTAACAAGTCACTGTGTCTTGTCTGAATCAGAATGTGTTATTTTCATATCTGAAATTGCCATTTGTCCAGTTCTGAGAAAAGATTTCTGCTATGGAATTAAAACCCAACTGCTATCACAGTGGAGGCAACTGCACAACAGTGAGGGGACAGGACAAATCATGTTTTTAAAACCACAGTGTTCGTTATGGGACAGCACATCACATATGGAAATGAAAGACTTTCATGTGCTAAATGCTTAAAAGTGAAAGTCTTTGTCCTAAGGGAGGGAAAGAACTTTTATAAATTAAAACATTCTCATTTGGGTTATTAAATGATTTCTCAGTGGGAAAAGAGTAAAATTAGAAAGAGTACATTTAGGCTGAGAACTGTGACTTTTAATGAAACTCTTTTAGGACCAATGGAAAAAGTTGCCTTTTTTTTTTTTTTGACTAATTCTTGTAAAATCATTCACACTTGGTTTCCAGAGGGCCCCAAACAGTGCATGTGAGGGAGGGAGGAGGTATTCAACTGATGGGATGTACTATCAGAGAAGGCTTCTAAGGTTGCAGAACTCAGTGATTGGTAACATGGAGAAAGGTTGTTGGATTAATGATTGCTATTAAGACTGTGAGGCAAAATCATGAGAATGGGATTTAAACTAATTATTCTTTTAATATTTTTGAAAATGGTGCTTATAGTTTTGCAGGTTGGCCTTGCACGGATAAGAACTGGAGACAGCCAGAGACTGGATATGACATAAAGCTTTTTCCACAGTTAATTGTTGTTAAAATAGAGGATTGTAATAAAGACGTCAGAGTAAAACTGTGCAAAGATCATATTTATTTATGCTTTATATACCTACATATACTGACTTTTATTATTTCCTGTTGCAAGCAAGTCGTAATAATTCTGTGTCTGGCTTCATAAAGTGTATGGATTTGAAAATATGTCTGTATCAATATATAGCACGACACAGCCGGCTAGCATTCTGTGTGCATCTAGCTGTATTTCTGCAGAGCTAATCTCATCTTCCATCCAATATAAAACTGCCAGGTTGTCTGTCATGCCAGTAGACCATTTATTTTTTCACTTGTTTTGCAAGTGGTTTTTCACTTGGTTTGCAAGCAGCTTTTAAAGTTTTCTCGTTGTGCCACTGTGTGTCTGTGTCTCTATTTCTTTAGTTCTTTGGATTAACAAATACTGTGTTGGGAGCTGCCCCAAAAATCTTGCGAACCCAGCATTAGAGTCCTTCAAATACCACTAAACACTGTTATCTTTCAGACATACATAGGTTAGGAGATATAGTTTCTTGTTTGTTATAGCCTCAGTGCTGTACACCTTATGTTGTTGATTAAAAGGATTTTAATAAAGCCTTGTGGGATTAGGAAAAGGAGGTAAAATACCAAAACAGTCTGATTATATTGGAATCAATTAACTGCACTGAAATCCTCATTCTCTGATGATGGACTTCTAAAAGAACTGAGTTTCCCTTCACTGTAGTTTATAGCAAATTTCGAGAGCTGAGTAAATCAGACCACAGAATTACAGCCTCTCTCTGACTCCTAGACAGCATGAAAAAAATATGATAGGAGAAAAAAAGGTCATCAAAGTCATTATTTTGTCACTTGTATTACAGTATAAACAACTGCTTGGGTTTCTGAATATTCACTGATCTATATTTCTCTCCTTTTTTTTGCATTCTTAAATTTAGGTCAGCCTTTCAAAGCAAAGTTAGTCATTCTTCACAGAGGCACAGCCCTATTTGATGCATTTTTGTAGGCTGCTCGAGGTGTTTCATTGCTGCTTGGAATGCAAAAGTACAATCCTCCTCCAAAAAATAAGAATAAAAATAAAAAATAAAATAAGAAAGTAAGAAAAGATTCAAACTTCAGCTAGCAGAGATATGCAGCTCCATTGCCTATGAAGTATGTGTCAAGTGAAGAGGTATATAAAAACTGTGATTTTCCTCCTTCTCAGTGTAATACTTATGTACCCACATGTATATTATGTATCTTGGAACACAAACCTAGCGACTCTTCTGCAAAAGTGTGGCAATGAGGCGGTAACAGGCTTCTCAGACTGTGTAGGTGCAGCCAGCCACATCCAGCAAAGGGAAAAATGGAAGATCTTTAAAACTGTATTTCTCCCACATTTGAGACAATTGCTGTATTGCTTATTACATCTTTTTTATACACACCAAGTCCTGTCCTGCTGAAGTCTGTTCATTGTTTTTCCATTCATATTACTGGCAGTGAATGTAACCCTAGCGCAAGTTAAAAAATAGCCTTTGAAAAAAGAAGTTCTATTTTTCTTTTGGTTTTTAAATATTTTCTTTTGACTTGGATTGGTGTTTATTTTTTTCTTTTCTTTTCTTTTCTTTTCTTTTCTTTTCTTTTCTTTTCTTTTCTTTTCTTTTCTTTTCTTTTCTTTTCTTTTCTTTTCTTTTCTTTTCTTTTCTTTTCTTTTCTTTTTTTTTTCTTTTTTTTTTTTTTTTTTTTGGGGGGGGGGGGGAGGGTGAACGTATCTTGCAGGATGCCCTCATGGAGGCAGTAACAATGATAAGCCAGGGGAGAGTAGATCTCTGTAGGACACAGATGTATCTTCAACATAAATATAAGCAAATCTTCTATTTTGTCTCCAGATGTAACTGTTGCCAGTGCTATTTCTTGACCCATTTGGTCCAATAAGTGGTCCTGAGCCCACTTGCACAGCATGCGCTTCCTTATGCTCATCCTTTCAACAGTGTGGGTGATAAAGCACTAGCACAGGTTGCCCATAGAGGCTTTGAAGACTCCTCCTTGGAAATCTTCAGAAGCTGCTTGGGCATGGTCCTGGACAAGCTGTTTTGGGTGTCTCTGCTTGAACAGGAGTTGAACCAGATGCACCCAGATGTCCCTTCCAGCATGAGACATTCTGTGATTCTGAGAGGCTGTGAAAATACTGAAACAACAAGATTTGGGTTGCTTTTTCCTTCTTGGAGAAGTCTAAATTTGGAAATCTTTGGCACTGTTGATGGGAGATTAAACCTGTTGGTTTTTGCGTGATGTATCTATCCCATAAGCATGTGCGTGTGTATTTCCTATTATCTGTAATAAGGATAATGTATTGAGAGCAGATGCTGTTTAACCAATAACTGTCTCATACTGTTACATCTAGGTTTATTTAAATGCTGTGCCTCTCCATGCCATGTGAGCATTATAGTGAAGCTTTCCACAACAAGCCATGGAGAAAATGCTCATTGCTGCTCATCATCAGGCTGCAGGAATGCATTTCAGATCCACAAGGCTGACTTTTCTTCTAAAGCAAACTTCACTGTTGGCAAAAAAGGTTTTGAACTACAAGAAGTGAGTGTTTTGCTTAATTGAATGCTGCCATGCAAAATCATCTTGGGTATGAGATAGCAAACCTCCTCATATGTGCTCAGGCTGGCTTGCACATAGATGAGATTTTGATCGGAATTAATAAAAAGGCAGAGATTGGAGAAAAAAAAAATCTGTAACAAGTTTACTTTTGGGGTGAAAGTGCTATTTGATGTGAGCTGGGTTCTCTTGCTTCTCAGTTAGCAGTCGGTGTCCTGAAGTATAACCAAACTCACTTTTCAGCTCAAATCAGTGAGAGCAACAGGTCAGAAGAGCCTCTGTGCAAACTCTTGTGTAACATAATGGGCAATGCAGTGTGCCACAAAAGTAAATAAATAAATAAATAAGAAGGCAAGGGTAAAAAAGAGAGAGACACAGAAGGGAGAGTATGGGAGAAAAAAAGCAAGACAATAAGCACAATAAGAAAACACATTTACTGTACACAAGTAGTATAGCACAGGGATCTGAAGTGAGTCAGAGAAAGGTAGGGATTTTCTTATCACATGCATATTTCATCTCAGTCCTCATCTCTTCCCACACACAAAAGCAAAGGGATAGGCTCCATCTATATAGCACAGGATTTCATGTTTATCCTTTAGCAGTGCCTGTGCATCTAGAAACTCAGGACTGTCCAAGGATCTGTCTTTTTTGGGTGTTCATGCCTTCTCTTTTTGAGCCTGTGGGTCTGTGACTTCAGTTTCTGCTGGTAGAAGAGGATAGATTTTTTAGAAGCTACAGCTGAATAATTAGATCTCCTCCTTCTATACAATATGAAGTTTTGTGGTGCAGAACAACCTTATGGTCAGATTTTGACTAGGGTATATAATGTCCTCCAACTCACTTTGCATAAATTACTGGTTCTGAACTCTTTGGTCAGGAGGTTTTTTGGAACACCTCTGTGTTTAAGTGGGAAGGCAATTCTTAGCAGACACCTTAGGGTAGTGTGGTTAGGGTTTATCAGTTTCTACCCAATGCACAGGAGTCTAATGTGATCCTCTTGTTTCATAGCCAGATTCTTTTTTGTCTCCAAGGTGACCAGGAGTCAGCTCTAAGAAGGAGCCCAGCCTGTATGAATCTATAAGAAAACAACTGAAACCATGTGCTGAGTCTCCAGTTTTATAGAAATCCAAGTTAATTCAGTGACACTTGTCAGTACAAATCCATATTTATCCACACAGTTCCTCAGTGTGGGTGCGAATGTGTAGCCGAGTTAGATCTATACATTTTTGAGCAGCTGGTTATAATCGTGTGGGTGACTTACTTTTTGCATGGAACATTTTTTTCCTCTGTATATTTAATGTGTTATGGAAGATGAGCACATGTCAGGGGTTATATATACCGAACACTCCAGAGCAACAGAAAAAATGACCTTACTGACTGGGTCTTTTGGTGAGCAAGGGAATGTTTCTCTGATGTTTGTGGCTGTTGCTTCAACCTTACAGGGATATTTTTGCAGTGCAAATGTCTGACCAGCCCTCCAAAGGCTGAGATGATGAATTCCACAGGGGAAGCAAGTCAGGCATTCAAGACACAAGGAGTTGTTGAATTCACAATGTTTTTGTCTGCTTTTCTAACCTAAACCCAGACTTAACAGATGGTTCCTGAGGTATGTTTCTTGACCTCCTGTGCTGTCACTGAGATTGGAAGTCCCCTCTGCAATCACTTGCAAGTTGCTCTGTCCTCATCTGTTATGAATGTTGACTCCCCTGGGAGAACATAACCAAGAAACTGAGTCATGCTGACATTGTGATACTGAGCTAACACAAATCATTATCCTTTGCTTTTAGGGGGAGTAACATATTATTCCATTTTTTTAAGACTGTCCTTTCTGGTTCTCCTCAACTCTTAGTAATTAAAACAATATATTTAAAGGCCAATACTCTATTGCATGGGAAAAGGTCAATTATAACCAGAATAAGAAAGGAAGCAAAAGGGGCAGAAGGAGATAGTTCTGCATTGCTATGGATCCCTCAGTAAATTTTGCAAAACACAGAATGCTGCAAGCCCTGGAAAGGTTTCAACAGCAGGCCCTTTTGTAAAGCTGAGTGGCTCTACATCCACTTTTGTAATTGCAGTCTTTGCTTCAGTTACATTATTCTTCCTCAGCTTGACTAAGTTTTTCTATATTTCCCGTCTATTTTTTGAAGAGGCAATTGTTGTGAATGGTGGAGAAGGTTGAGTGCCTAACTGAAATAAAGGAAAATTAGTTTTTAAGAAGAGTAAATTGGATAGAATAGGACCCATAAGGATAACAAGCTGGTGATAATTCAGTGTAGTCTTCCTGTTCTGCTTCTGTTTATTAAATATTCTTATTGACTTCTGCTTCTCAGTACTCTATGTTCTGTGGTGTACTAAATTACAGTAACTGAATATTCTGTCTACATATGCTGACTGGTCATTTGAGAGATGAGTGTACTTAAGACAGAAATGCTTTCCTTTAGTCCTTGCATCTTCGAAATGCCTATTATAAAATGCACATCTGTGAGAAGGCACTTTCCTCTGCCAAATGAGAGTTAATGCTAAAAAAGCTACAGAACTAAACAAAAGCATAATATTTAAGGAGGAGCCTTCTTTCTGACTAACAGTTCTGTTTCCTATCCACGGCTAGGATCATGGGTAGGAATTAATGCCAGTGCCTCTATACATAAACCTTCCCTCAAATAAAAGAAGTCCTACCAAAGAAACATTTAAGAAAGCTCAGTTTCCCCTTATGGAGATCTAGAAATGTTGATGGACATTCTTTGGCTATATAAATTTTGCTTTTTTTTTTTTTTCTTTGCCTAGGAAACAAAGATGCTCTGAATGCCATCCATTTCTGGCAATTGAGGGTAAATTGCACAAGGCAGAGGAATGCTCTCAAGAAAAAATAGACATTTATTCATGATGTTTAACTGATATCACTTTCTCTGAATTATCTTTGACTAGTGTGTCAAAACTCTTTTGGACGATGCTCAGATGTGTCATGGGGAATAGCATAAAGCAGTGACTTCCCCCAGTAGATTGCACTTAAGATGCCATCATGCTCTGGAGAAAGAGTTTTCTCTCCATGGATGTACACTGTAATTTTGTAGGCAGATGGCTGGTCTTGGGCAGTTTTCATTGATACTGCAGAATGGATGAGTTTTTTTCAAATTTCTCCCCTTTTCAGAAGAGGAAAAGGGAAAATATCACTTCTCTTACTTCTCTAACTTATCTTCCCCTTCCCTAACTGTTGAGTTGCACAGTCCTATTCCCACTAACGCTCTTTTTCTTTAGCTAAAAAGATATTTAAAATTCTACTTTTTTCAAGATTATTATTATTATTATTATTATTATTATTATTATTATTATTAATTATTATTTTTTCCTGTGACATGTCAGACTTTCATTGCCAATCCCCCATAGTATACTCTATTCCTGAGAGACAGAACATTTGCTGGGTTATAGCTCAGAGGGTCATTCCCCTGAAGAACAAATTGAAACTGAGTGTCCCAAGTGCCAGGAGACTACGAGTCCAATTTTACAACAGTGCAACCATTTTTACAGCAGTGTGGTATTTCCTCCAGCTGAAAATTTTTTAAGTGTCACTCATATCTGATATGTTGGTTGTGCTCTGAGAACACTTCTTGCGAAAAACTCACAAAGGAGAAAAATGAAGGGAGAAATACCTGATTTCCAAATCCCAGTGAAGCTTGCTTCTTAATCAGATATTGAACTGCTCAACAAACAGCTCAGAACAAAAGAAAGAGTTTCTCCACTTCCTCCGAAGTAGAACTTACAGGCTTGAGAGATATTTGGGAATGAAAATAGTACTATCTACAGACTTCAAATGCTTCTAAGGACAAATGGAAACAGAACAAACTTAAAATGCTAATGTTGGTGTATACATACATTCAATTTCTTGATGCTCCCCAATCTCACATTACAGGACTACCTCTATTTCCTGAACGAATGATGGAGATTTGTCCTGCTTCTCCAGCACAGCCATTCCTTATCTTGCATTTGCTGAACTAACAATAAGACTAAGTGTCTTGCTTAGCTATCTACAGCAGAGGCTAAACATGCATCCAAAAGGGAATTCTACAAATTCAACATACTAGGTAATTTGGAAGCAGCAAACAGCAGCTGTTCAGAAAACATTCAGAGTGTTGTCATTGATCTCTGTTTTCCATTTGGAGTAGCAGTCTTTTAAATCAACTATAACCTTCTCCCATTGAGCTGGGCCCTGGAGCATTGTACCTCCCACCAAAGCTAGGAGAATTTCTTTTTCCTTATAAAACTGTAAAGTATATCTATATAGGCTTTTACTGGAGGGACATGTATTTCTAGAAAGAAATAGGCAGCTTTTTATTTCTTTTTAGCCATTTTACATAAAATATGTGAGATAAGTGTATCTAATTACTCTAAGATGCCATGCTTTGAACTTTGGCACCCCATCTCAGAGAAATATTTGGGAGCAGGAAAAGCAATTCTAGTCCTCAATACACTCAAGGTGCAGGTTTTATGCCCCGGGGATTCTTTCAAACAATTAAGGCTGTGCAAGTGTTTCACTTTATTTTTCACCTTTGCTAACATATTTGTTTGGTATATTTAAAGAAAGAGGGTTGAGAATTTCCTCAGCCTTCTGATTGAAGAAGTCCTTCAACTCCAAGTGCAGTCTTCAGAAAAACAGAAGATGTTTGTTCCCATGCTTGCATGAGAAGAATCATTGTGAATTATGAAGCAAACCTGTCAGGTTCTGATATTTCTCAGGGTCAAATTCAATCCATTTAATTCAGGAGTTTATTTTATCACTCTGTCATGGAGAAAGGAAATGAAGGAAATAGAAGCAACTCAGGTGAACATAATCATTTAGGCAGAATAGATTTATTCCATGTGTTGTGTTTGTTTTTTGTTTTTTTTTTTTTTTCCAAGATGAAGAATTTCAAGACTAGTTTTCACTTGTTTCCTTTTTGTCATTGTGGTATATTATTAGAAGTGACGTATTGAAATGTCTACCTCTTGAGAGAAGGTAAATCTCAGGGTGAAATGTAGTGGATAATCCATTCCATGACAACTCTCTAAGGGATGTGGCCTGCAACCTTGGCTGTTAGCAAACACCAGGGTAGCCTCATATAGCCCTGGCCAGGGTGGAGGGCCCTTGGCCAAACCCAATGATCATCATGCAGCGATGGGCACTTCAAGATGTTGTTGAAAGTGATAAAATATGTTGCTTTTCTAAGCCAGTCCCAAGCTAACAGTTTTCCACCTTTCTGCCTAAAATGTGTTTTCATGGAAACATTGCAAAATCAAGGAATGTTTGACTAAAATCACTCAAGTTCCACCTGAAAGTAAGAAAATAGTATAAAATAGCTAAGAGAGATGGAATCTGGGGGAGGAAGGATATCATCACAGACGAGTGGAAGATACCATCACAGACAAGACTGGAGGACTGGGACCAGATGATGGGCTGAGCCCATATTCCCCCTCTGTAGGGACACTAATTGGGTAAGACTCAGACACAGTTGTTTGAAGTGCTTCCACCAGGAAACTTAGAAATCTCTGTAGAGTTATTCCATAACTTAGTGCAACTGTAGTTGGCTGTGATATTCATGTTCTTGGTTTAACCTCTCATCTTTTACAGTGCATTTATCAAGAGCAATCAAAAATTTTTTGATGTGCTGCTTTAATAAACTTCATTATTCATTAATCTAGCCATGAGAACTCTCACTGGGCCTGGTCAATTTCTCATGGAGTGGTCATGAGACTCCAGTTGAACATGACTAGATGAATTCAGCAGAGTGCTATTTCCAAATCTGTAATCATGTCAGTTCAAATACTGAACACAGCTGGACTTACAGCACCAAATAGTCACTTGTAGTCCAAGCTCAGCTGCCCCTAGCCACTCTGATATTCAAGGACAAGGAAGATTACAGAGGGATTTATTTTCTGTCCAAATTCTTTGCCTTTTTTCATGCAACAAGCATTCACAGGGGCAGAACCTAGAAAAGGCCTTTGAATCATTCTCTCAAATCTGCTATTGGAAAATTCACTGTCTAAATAAACTCACAGACATCTCAGGGATGTGCAGGCATCTTGTAAACTGTTGACATTTCTTTCCAGACCCAAATATGAAAAAAAATAAAATAAAACATGGGTTCTGACTGAACAACTGAGCTTGGTTTGAGTTGGACTTCATGATCCCTATACGATCCTTTCAACCTAAATTATCATATAGTTCAGTCATCACAAGGTATACAGGTACTTGCAGGTGCAAAGACTACCCATGCAATACACATGGTAGAATCAGTAAGGTGTTCAGTGGAGATCATAGAATCATTAAGTTTGGAAAAGTCTCCTAAGATCATTTAGTCCAACCATTCACCACTATTATTGCCTTCTAAACCATGTCCATCAGTGCCACATCTACCCTTTCCTTAAACACCTCCAGGAAAGGCGACTTCATCACCTACCTGAGCATCCTGTTACAATGCCTCACCACTCTTTCTGAGGAGAAATGTTTCCTAGTACCCAACCTGAACCTCCCCTGGCAAAACGTGAGGCCAATACCCCTCATCCTGTCATAAGTCAACTGGGAGAAGAGGCCAACACCCACCCACTACAATCTCCTTCCAGGTAATTCTAGAGAGCAATAAGGTCTACCCTGAACCTTTTCTTCTCCAGACTGAACAATCTGAGTTCCCTCAGTTTCTCCTCACAAAACTTGTGTTCCATAGCTTTCACAGTGTAATTGCCCTTCTCTGGACATGCTCCTGGGCCTCAGTGTCTTTCTTTTAGTGTGAAATCCAAAACTGAGCACAGTACTTGAGGTGTGGCCTCACCAGAGCTGAGTACAGGGGGGATGATCACCGCTCTGTTCCTGCTGGCTGTAATCTACAAGCCAGGATGCCACTGGCTGCCTTGGCCCCATTGAGCACACTGCAGGATCATGTTCAGCTGAGCAATAACCAGCACCCCCAGATCATTTTCCTCTGAGCAGCTTTTGAGACACTGCCCCAAGCCTGAAACAGTACCTGTGGTTGTTGCACCTGATATTTGCTCTTGTTGAACTCCATCCCATTGGCCTCAGCCCACTGATGCAAAAATGTGCAGGTCCCTCTGAAGGGCCTTCCTGCCTCAGAAGGATCAACACTTCCCCTCAGACTTGGTGTCATCTGCAGACTCACTGAGAATAGACCCAATTCCCTCATCCAAATAATCAATAAATATTTTGAAAAGGATGGGTCCCAATATCAGCCTCTGGGGAACGCCACTGGTCACCATCTGGATTTAACTATGTTCATCACCAGTCTCTGAGCCTGGCCATCCAGCTATTCTGGATACAGCTATACCCAGAAAAGAATTACCTGTCCAAGCCACAGGCTGCTAGCTTCTCTAGAAGAATACCATAGTAAACTGTATCAAAGGCTTTGCTGAAGCCTAGGCAGGCTACATGAGCTGCCTTTCCGTCATTTACCAGGTGGGTCACCATTCATAGATGGAGCTGAGCTTGACCAAGCAGGACCTACTTTTTATGAATCCACACCATACCTGATCCCCAGGTTGTCCCACACATACCCCATGACTGCACTCAAATTTTCACCTCTCCTGAGCCTTTTGGAGAGAATAAAAATGTGATAAAACAATTGTTTGTTTTTTGTTTTTTTTGCAAACGTTCTAGATGGCTGTTTTTTTTCTTATTCCATGTTCATTTTACTTCAGCTTCATGTGCTTAAGCCCAAAAATGTTTCAAAGCAGAAGTTTTAAAGGGATGCTAATGTTTAGAACAGGGATAGACATGGAGCAGTAAAAACCTGTTCAGTGAGAGAATAGGATGGAGAAGAAAAAGTTCATCTTTATTTCCTTTATTACCACCACAACTGTTTCCTTCCTCTTATGTTAATTACTAAAAGTGGAAATCTCTGGAGTGCCAGACACACAGCATGAGGAATAGGCAGAAATACATCCATCTACTGTAGTATATTCTCTACTTCAACACATTCTGGATCTCCACAGAAGGAAGAAAGCAGAAGTGATGGCAGGAAGGCATCCCTTCACCAAATTTGCTAATGGTTTGTTAAGTGTAACTATCTATGGGCCGGATAGTCTCTGCTTCCAAACCCTTGACCAGGCAGAAGCTGCACTAAGAAAGACATCAGAAAGGCAGAGAATGTGAAATAATTTTCTGTAGTACTTAGGGTCTGAGAGGTTCCATGGACACAGTGCTGAAGAGCAATCTGATTTGAAACTGTATCTGTTTTCAGCAGCGTGTCTGAAGAGTTTCTCAGCTTCTGTTCCTTTTCCTATGCCCCTTTGCCATTTATCTCCAAGCGAGGAAAGCAGATTGAGCTTATTGTCATGATTCCAGATTTACTTTTGAATATTTCTACATGTTGGCAGAAGAAAAGAGGACAAAGAGCTAAGATCAGCTTTGTTCTAGGTGCCAATGAGTTATTCAATTTGTGCTAGAGAAAGAACAGTCATTATAGGACTGCTCAGTAAGGCTGAAGCTGGCCATGCAGAGCCAGCATTTCGACCTGTTACATTTTTTGGAGATATACCAGGAAATCCACCTTCAGCTCTGCTCCCAGGTTCATACCTTGTTCTCAGTGTAACCATAGCCTTTCTTATACTTGTTATTGCACACATGGTGTCAGTGAGTTGTAGGGAAATTTTAAAGGTCTTCAAACAGACTGAGCACAGTGGTAGACAGAGGTAGCTAAGGAAAGACTGCTGCATATTGCAGAACACCAATACAAGTCAGCAGGAGACCTGCAAAAGGTGACAGCTCTCAGAGTTGTATTTCTAGGAAAAACAAGCTTTATCTCAGAACTGTCTCTCTCTATTGCCTCAGCTCCAGGCTGTGCAGTTATTTCCTGACCAAGAAGCAGTCACTTAAGTAGCTGCTATGGAAATGTGTGCATTGAACAGATACTCATTTGAAATGCTCCATCCTAAACATGTCTTTTATGAAAACAAGTAGCACAAAGCATTATATTTCAGTGTCAGTATGAATGTAGTGATACTGATGCAATCACTGATGTCATTACATGTATTCTATGTGCACAAAAGATCTCCTTGGACAGATCACAGCTCATTAGAACAATCACTCATTCCTGAAAGTTGATGAGGGAGAGAAAACAAGAAAAGACAAGAGTAAGATTTCGCCTGATATACCTTCCTAACTCCAGGAAATCAGCATTTTTTGAAAATTCTGTCTGGGCACTGAATCCATGTATTTATGTTTAATAGTTGTTAATGGGTTTTATTTCCAAGAAAGTGTCAAATCACATTTTGGCATCACTGAAATTGTGTTTCCATGAGTTCCACTACGTCCTTGGGCACTATATGAAAATATAAATCTGTTTGATGGTTGCCAAATAACTACTTCATAATTTTACTTGTGTCCTTACTCCCACATATTCTTCGGTTGTGAGAAGTCTTGCATCACTGCCAATTTCTTTTTTTCCAGGATTTTTAAAACTTCTATTTTCTGCTATCATATCCCCTCATCATCTCTTCTCCAGACAAACATATCATCTGCTTTTTAATATCTTTTCAGTTCGAACACTGTTTATCTTTTTGGTTATTCCTTTTTCCCTTCTCTGTATTTTTTCTAGTTCCAGTGTATCCACTGGATAACCAATCCTGTTTTATTTGCCTTTGCATCTGCACTGAGATTTTTTTTTAAAGTGAGTCTGTTGTAGAAAGAATCAGCGCTCTATCAAACAACAGTGTTGGTGTTTTTGTTAATCTATATGTAGGAAGGATAACGTCCATCTCATAAAATTTTTTTTGCGTAGCAGCATGCACAGAATACAAATCTAAGGGTATGTTATCAGTCTAGAGAGACAACCTCTTGGTCTTGAGAAGAGGTTTCTGTTTAAGATGATTGGGGTTCACATTGAATGGAGATCTATATATTCCTCAAATGTGGGCATCTCTAAGAAAACCATGATTTTGAAAGATATGTAGCATGACTGTGACTGAATCTACTACAAGGAAAGAAGGAAAGAAGGAAGAAAGGAAGGAAAGAAAGAAGGAAGAAGGGAGAAAGAAAAAAAAAAGAGTGCAAGAAAAAAAACAAAGGATGAAATAAATAGATAAATAAAGAGTGAATAAGAGTGAAAGAATGAAAGAAAAATAAAAAAAAGTAAAGAATTTATTTCAAAGTGATTGTTTCAGATACTCTTTGCTTGCAGGCTAATTTTGAAGTGGAGCTCACGGCACCTGTTCAAGACGCCGGGACAGAGGGTGTTGTTCACAGAGGGATGGAACTGTCCTTTATCAATAACTCCAACTCATTCAGTATAAACAAGATTCTCTTCCATCTGTGCAGCATCCTGTCATTGACTAAACAATGCTGAAAGGAAAATCCTACGCCCCACTTACTTCCTGCTTCTGACATATGAAGCTCCAAGAGAAAGAAGACAGCACATGGTTGAAAAGTAGGAAAATAAATGAGGTAATGGCCAAACATAGCACAGCTCTTGTATCTTGCAGACTCCTCTACTGATTACAGAATATATGGACTTGAAAAGGAATCTTTTGAATGTCATGATGTGACGTGAATTTTAGGTGTTATGTTATGCTCTGGCTTTATTGAAAAACAGAAGAAATAGCAAGTTGGGTCATTTGTTTCCCAATCCTAGAAACTGACACTGATGAACAAAAGTCATCTCCAGTTTTGTAAGCAGTAGTTCTGAGATGCCAGGGTGAGGAAGACCAACTTTCTACTTCTTGTGAATATTTAAGCTGAGTATTCCAGCATGAAAAGAGATAGAGAATGGAAAGATTAAATTAATGGACCTAATAGAACTAGTCATACATGACATACAGGGGCTACACTGGAAGAAGACACTGCATACAGGAAGTATGAATCCTGCTAACCCTAGTAAAACTCATCTGAGAGACAGGCATCAAACACATATTACAGGTTATCATTCAATTCCTCATTCTTTGCTGAAAAAGAAAAACAAACAACTGCATTTCTGGAGATCTGGGAGAGACTTTTCTTCATGGAAATGGTGGTAAAAGCTGCACATTCCCATGAAAAATCAGCCTTTTCTTCTCCCACCTTCAGACAACCTTTAAGTCTCATGGCCTCACTGGAGAACAGTTATTGCTCAGCCCCTCATGTGACTGAAGTCAAAGTATTTTATGGAGGCAGTGAGGCTTGCCACAGAAGACCAGTCTTTTCTGGCAAATGGCAGAAACCTCACCAGCCTTTTATACTCCTGTGTTTAGTGTGTTTGCTGGCAAGATGAGCAGTTCACTGCACTGCAAATCAGGAGCATCAATGACAATAAGCTATTTTAGACAGTTCTTCATTCCCAAATCCCATAGCTAATTATGTACATCATACCTAGAGGAAAGTAGTGTTTTAGTTTTCTGCAGAGTGCCTGATTACTGCTTAGTTTATGGAGAGAGACATATGCTGAAGTCCTTGTGTAATAATTCCTTCTCACATTAGAAAAACATCCAGACTAAGGCAAGTGTTCACAATAAGCCCTTCTGTTCTTCTAGAAGCTTTCAGTTTTAGCAATAGCACCTCTTCTCTTTCCAGAGAAAGGTCTGGTATATACATGTCACCAGCTGAAATCTCCAGGTTGTGGCCCACAAGCAACCTCTCTTTGTGTCTTCAGTGGGATGATGTAATTACCTGACGAAGCCTCAAGGCCTCCATTTCCAAGTAAGATTTGACAGATGTCACCTCAGAAATTCCTATTCCTGCCTCAGCTATGAGTGTAACTTTCTTGAACAGTTTTGTAATCTCTCCCTAAGCATTCTACAGTAAGCTCAGGTACTTAATTCAAGGTTGACAATTTGTCTGGAAGCCTACTAAGGTTTATGTGATGGAAGCTGCCCTTAATGGACATGGATAGTGGGATCGAGTGCACCATCAGCAAAGTTGCAGATGACACTGCAGATGAAAGATGGGCCCATGCCAATATCATGAAGTTCAGCAAGACCAAGTGCAAGGTCCTCCATCTGGCTCAGGTATAGATACAGGCTCAGCATAGATACAGGCTCAGAGGAGAATGACTTGAGAGCAGCCCTGAGCAGAAGAATTTGGGGTGTTGAATAATTAGAGATCCAAAATCAGCTGGCAATATGTGCTTGCAGCCTAGAAGGCCAACCATATCCTGGGTTGCATCAAAAGAAGTGTGACCAGCAGGTTAAGGAAGGCTCTCATGAGATCTCACCTAGAGTACTGTGTCCATTTCTGGAGCCCCCAATAAAAGAAGGACATGAAGTTGTTGGAGCAGGTCCAGAGGACAGCCATTAAGATGATTAGAGGGCTGGAGCACCTCTCCTAACAATGCAAATATTAATAGCATCTTCAGTTTTAGTAAGGGGCAAATAAACTTAAGTAGACACTCAGTTTAAAGCAACACTATATTTTGTTGATGGCGGTATATCACTGTAGGAGGTGCTAAATCTGGTTTTAAAGTGACTGAAAATAAAGCAAAGAACATGCACTGGAATCTGTCCTCATTAAAAACCTTGTTACTTCTCTGACTTTAGCAAAATCAGAATATTGGTTTCTAAAAGCTGATTTTAGCCTCACAGATAACTCTGATCATATACAGTGCTATAAATTGCTAATGGGCTTGTAGATTCTGTGAAGCAGGAAGGAATTGGTTGGAAAAGTGCTATTTTCAATAGAGCTTTTGAAAAAGGAAAGAAGGGAACATAATAGGGAGCCTAGCAGAAATCCAAGGTCACAGGCAGGGAGAAGAACTTCAAGGAAGGAAATGAGAAAGAAAAGTTAGAAGGGCAAGAAGTGGGGACTAGCTGAGGAGCAGTTTACAATAATGATAGAAATGAAAAAGATGTCATAGAATGTTAATAATCATGCAGAGACTTTAGATGTCCCTACCTACATGCCTAAGTTACTTTGCCAGTGCTCCCTTTTGTGATATTCAGCTGGGACCAGACCTCCGTAGTTGTACAGAGCTCAGCACAATGGGGATCTGCTCTCTGTCCTTTTAGATCTCTAGGCATTGTCATCACACAACTAATTAGCAGCAGTAATAAATGATATTGTTCTGCCTCTTAACCCTCCACATTAAGATTTCTGTGGGTTGCACTAAAAAGAACAGGGAAAAAAAAATAGAAAAAGATTAATAATCCTCAGTCAGAGTAAAACTCTGGAGAGATGGCAAGATGACACCATCTGGATGATTACTACTTGTTTCATTTGCATGTTGAACTCGGTACTCTTCCGGCACTAATTATTGCATACCCTTCCTTATACCATGACTTCTGGGGCTTTGTGTGTGATATAAATAGCAGACTAATGACATGCTGCATGTTGCTCAGGAGACCTCATGTTAGTTTACAGCATTTCTCTGATTATTACTTTTTTTAATAGAGAGAAGATAAAATACTGATCTCGCAAGCAAGACATGAGAGCCTTAATTTGTTCACATTTTTCTAAGGGCCAATGCATGATGAAATATTTACATGTTCTCCTCTGACTTTATCATTTTGAAACTCCTTGGTTGTTTACTGTTGTGGTTAAGAACCAAGGGAGAAAGAAATGCTGGAGCATGTAGCAGGATATCCATGTAAATTATGGAAGTATAACAGGCGTAAGCAAGGTAAACTTATATACGCATAACGTTAAGAGGCTGACTGACATATTCGCCAATTAACCTGACTTATCCTGGGACCTCAACTGTCTGGGGGAGAGAGACACAAACATGGATGCCATCATGTCTTCTCTCAATTTATTGCTGCGTCACACACTTTATATACCATCCTAAATCCCGCGCAGACACGTACACCCGCTACGCAAAACCCAATGGACACGAGACAACCTGTACACACACCTACCTAAACCCCCTGCCCACTAACTCTTAACCTACAGGCCTAACTCAGCTATTCTAGAACATTCCATCTACTCAGAACTACTGTATGCACTCATAAATCCTTGCAAAGACAGCTTAGCACCCTAACAGCTGACCTATCCCATATGAATAAAGAAATTTATAATCTGTCAACTGGTGGAACATTTGTAGAGGATGTGACAAAGTCGGATGCTGTTCCTAATGTCTAAAAGACAAGGCAAACCTAAGATCATTAAAATGACATGTAATGGTAACTAAAATAACAAGGTTTGTCATCTTATGGGGGTGTAACAAAAACTGTCTTCAAAGGCTAAGAGAAGGATCTACTGCAGATTGGCACAGTGTTTTTGGAGTCATCAAATACAGACCACTGGGCAGTGTCTATCCTTTAGTTAATTAATCTAAATGTGACCTGGCAACACATTATCCTCCAAAAGTGTCACCCTGACATGTTCCTTTCTAGCAGTAAATTTACACTGTATAAAGATCAGTAACTGATGATGAGCACAGTGAACGCTGGTGTGGCATTTTCACTTCTGCAATGACATTTTGGTGGGTTAACTCATCCCCCTAGGGGTGAGTTGATAAAAGCTGATTGTTATTCATTCTTTGTTTGCATTGGGACTGACAAAGACTTTTTTTTTTTTTTTTTTTTCCCATACACAATTCAGTTTTAGTCAGAGATTTAGGAAGAGTATCATATAAACAAGCCTATATATAAGCTTAAGGACCAGACTTAAGATCAAAGGAAGATTAAAGACCATATCTGCTGATGATCTTTGAAATAATTCTGTTGGCTGTTGTCAGCACAACACAATTCTGGAAATTGTCATAGATCAGCACCTCACCGTCTGATCACATTATAGCCCAGTGCCCCTTGGCTGTCAGTTTCTCTCCTCAAAAGCATGTTTGAACCATGGAGAATACTCCAGCAGCAATCTTGAATCTGTTCCTGACTTTTAGCCAGAAACTTACAGTCCTTCCTTTCTTTGCTAATGTTTACAGGTAGTGAGTCATCATTAGAAGGAAGAACTGATAGTCTGTAGGCTGATATGCAAGAGAGTCTGAAGTGCACCTAAGGTTGTGCTCAGGAGTCACAGGCAGCACTGAGTAGGCATAATAGAATAAAAGATAAAGGTGACTCAGAGCTTTTGAACTCATAAGTATTAGGTCAGGATGCTGGCTGTCAGTCTTTCCCGATTCACCAATCTTCAAATTATCCAAACACTATCCTGAAAATTTAAGCTGACTGAAAGCAGGTTTAATTTTTTTAGCTGTATTTTGTAGTTCATAGACTCACATAAATCTGCAGTCCATGATTTGAAAAAATAGTATTA
Source organism: Coturnix japonica (assembly GCF_054131305.1). Classification (NCBI taxonomy): domain Eukaryota; kingdom Metazoa; phylum Chordata; class Aves; order Galliformes; family Phasianidae; genus Coturnix; species Coturnix japonica. Next base: position 5,883,085 of record NC_140664.1, on the reverse strand, counting down.
AACATATGCCACAGAGATACTCTGGTATAGATTTACAAAGAGGTGGGAGTTTAGGGAGTCCATGGAGACTGAAAATAGAGGGTTAGAGCATTTAGAATAAAAGTGATATGCTCCTCTTTCTCATCTTCCACTGTGTTCTGTCCCTTTGCTGTCTTTTCTTCATCGGCTAGTCCAGAAAATAAAAGGATTATTATGTTTTTTTCTATACCCCTTGGGGTTTCCAGTCCTTTGTCTCTCCTTAAGATTTCATATCCAAAAAGTCCAAGGACCAAGTAGGAGTCAAGGAGAGGGAAGGCTGCCTGCAACCTTTTCTTATCTTCTTGTGTGCCCATGCAGTGCTAGCTGCAATCCAGGCCCTCTGTAATTCATAAACTATCTAATTCTCTTTTTAAAACTCTCTTAAATCAAAGAATTTTGTTTCATTGCCTCCTGCTGCATGAAGGTCAAAGCCTAGTGGCGCATACTTCACTGCTTCTTTATCACAATGACCTCTTCAAGATTGGTTTTCATTTGCCATGTGTCGATGGTTTCCACTCCTGTCTTCATATAATTACTGGAAGGTGACATGAACAACCCCTTTTCACCTGCATGAATGTCTGAAACACTGTCTGGGTGTCCACAGGTAATTAAGATTTGAACTTACTGCTCATGTAAAATGTTCTCTCTCTTCTTTATTTTTCTTTCCTGAAAAGATGCCGGGTGTCATAGCTTTGATTTTAGACCTGGCATGGAAAAAATCAGCAAATGAGAACTGTTTAGTATATTGGACACAGTGAATTTGAAGACAAATGTTTCTTTTCTTTTCTTTTTCTTTTTCTGTTTTTTTTTTCTTTTTTTTTTTCCCCTTTTTTCTTTCATATATTAGTTTGTCCTCAAATAAAAGAAAATAATCAAAACAATAAAGAATAGCAGATATTGGAAAGGAATTGAAATAACTCTTTTATAATAAGAAAAAATGTGTGGGCTAATACATATATGGTGTACTTAGAGAAAAAATAATATGAGTAATTATAATGTTATCCCTTCATTCAGAATATAGGATTTTAGGGATTTCACAATGCACAAAAGACTCACATTCTATTATATTTATAGTGTTCTACTTTTATTGCATATAGTGAAAAAAAAATGCAAAATGCAAGTGAAAGTTCTCTAGGCCAGATTTATTTGACTTGTTCTGATTTGCAACTCTTAAGTTCCCAAAAAATGTCACTGGAAATAATTCCAAAATGTTATTTGCTGGCATTGTAAAGAACAAGCTGGTAAAAGCACTACCATCTTTATCATAAAAAACTGGCATATGAAAATGCAAAATATTTCAATGAATAATGCAAATACTGAGGAGAGACTGTAATTTAGCTCGGTGACCACAAACGCTCTGGTTTGATCTTTTTCTATTAGGTAAATTATAAGGTCATTAATAAGTACAGCTTGATCTGCAGATACTTTTGCAGCACATACAGTTCCAGCTATCTAAGTGATACAGGTAACCTGAGAGTCAGAATATAGATGTAACTGCCTGAAGACAGGTGGAGAGCATGTTATATTTACATGGTTACATGTAGACTGTCCTTGTCCCATCTGGAAAAAGGTTTATGAGAAAGTTTGGAACTAAATGTTGTGTCCAGTCAATGCCCCCTTTTATTATCCCTTTCCCTCCCCTCCCACCCTCCTCCCCCTCCCCCCCCCCCCGCCCCTTTCTTTTTCTCAACAGATCAGTGGACAATACTGAAAGATAGATATGGGGCTTTTGAGACACATGCAGATGGTTTATGTCTGACCATCACGAGGTATAAACAACCATGCTAATATTTGTGCTCAGAGCACAAATGCCCTTAGGTGCTTTCCTGTTGGCATCACAGGTCCAGACTGTTAGCCTTCACACCACATGTTGCATTTATTACTTTAAATGCTTACATACAATTTTGAACCAGTTTGCCCTGAGTTTGTTTACAAGCTACTAGTACCCTCAGGGAGAATGAATTTGTACACTGAAAAGGACTTTCAGTGAGGTTAAGGTGGAGCAGCACTGCCTGGAGAAGCTGAGGGATTTCCTAGAGCAAGGAAATAATGCTTCCCATGCTCTGGGACTAATTCTAGTTTTGCTGAAGGCAATGGCAAAACTTCCATTGATTTAAATGAGTCAGAATTAAGGTCTTGGATAATAAAGATACAAGATTTGTAGTTTTTTGTTTGGTTTTTTTCCCTCAAGCTAATATTCAAAATAATATGCAAATCCAAGTACAGTGTCATGACACTATATATTTTATAATGCATACTGAAATAAATATTACACATTATAATGCATACATTACATTTATATACATTCATAATAATAAAATCATCTACTTCCAATCTCCTATCCATTGTCAGGGACAAGTTCCAGTAGATCAGGCTGCTCAAATCACCATCCACCCTGGCCCCTAGTTTTCTTGGAGAACCCTTTTTTATGTTCTAGAGGGCCTCTGTAATGTCTCCCTGGAGCCTTCTCTTCTCCAGACTGAACAAGCCCAACTCTCTTGGCCTGTCTTCATAGGAGAGGTGCTCCAGCTCTCTGATCATCCTTGTGGCCCTCCTCTGGACCCATTCCTCCTTACTCTGGGAACCTCGTGAGCTGAACTCAGCACTCCAGATGTGTCCTCACCAGAGGAAAGTAAAAGAGGAGAATCAACACCATCAACCGGGTGGCCATCCCTCTTTTGATGCAAACTAGGATATGGCTGGCTTTCTGGAATGCAGCTGCACATGGGAAAACATACTGCCATACTGCACAATGACATAGAAGACTTCTCTTTGTATTGCCATCAGGTGATGTATGAACATTTATTGATAGGAGTGTTGGGTGAGGAATAAGACACCATGGTGTTGTTACTAAAATGTACGAAATTTTAACAGCAGAAAAATGAATTATTGTGGCTAAATATCAAGAAAACGCCCCAATGTATCCTTGCAAGAACACAAAACAGGAAATGCCCATTTTTCCTTGACTTGCTTACACCATCTGCCTGAATCCTGAATGACTTTGGAAGGAGAACAGCCTCTGAAGGAGAGAGCTGGGACAATTAAGACTAGACTGGATGAAATCCAAAGAACAATACTTTGAAAAAGTAATGGACTAGGATATTAAAAAGACCCTTATGTTCTCTGTCTACATGCTATTTAGTACTTTGGATCTCATCTACAGAGATTATAGTTTAGTACTGAAATATTTTTAAAACTCTCATCAAAACAGCATTGACTTCAGAATCTTACTACTCGAAGTGGAATAGCAAAGTAGCTAGCTCAGTGCACTGCTGCTTTAACAGGGTCCGGGCAGGCAGGAGTAGACCAGATGGCTGCACTTGTGCCTGCATTCACACCTAGCCTGAGCCAGATAGAGATCTTTGACCACAAGTTGCTCCCAACTTAGTACTGATGTTTCTTAATCTTACAGGGGGTTGGAAACTTGTGAAAGAACAGTAGATCTAATGAAAGGAAGAGTGAGGAAGTGAAGGATCTGATGGTAAGGAACTTATGTAAATAAGATCATAAAAATTCTCATTAGATGCATAATGGGACAGTGCCCTGTATGCAGAGTGTCTCCAGTTTTCTCAGCTTACTGAATTGACAGCTGTGAGTGAGAAAAAGGAGCGTGGCCAGTCACGGATATTAGCTGATCTGAGCATCAGGATCTGCTTGCATACATGATACTTTGCTTCAGGTAACTGTCACTCTTCAATCATATGTCATTTTTCTGTTAATCTTACAAACAGCCAAAATTAAGATTTCCACTTTTCTTGCCCTCCAACATTTTTTATATAGCTTTTTTGAGCACTCTGTAAATGAAGAAAGAAAAACAGCCACACTCTCAAGATCACTGCAGCCAGTATAGATTGTACATTTTTGATAAAGCAGGCAATTTTTTTTCAGTAAACAAACTACAAATTGTCACCGATCTTGACATTTCTTTATAAAAAATAGGACATGTTGAATGTGTAGCAAGAATCTGCTGAACAGTAGTTTTGTTCATTTCCATCTAGTTCATGGAAAGCCCCCATGGTACTTTCAGCATGCTATGCCTGGTCCATCCAATCCAAGAGATAGAAACAGAGAATGAGGTTGTGAGTAGGAGGAATTTCTCCTAGGCCAATTGTTCCACAACTGATTCTTGCCTGTGATATCTCAGCATGTATTCATTCACTTGCAGCAACCTACATGCTTGACTAAGCCCAGCAAGCCTTGAATACAATGTGAGATCTCTTCTAGAGTTGTTAACTTAATGACTTGGAAGCATTTTCTTCATTTTTATTTTCTTTTTTTTTTTTTTCACCCTGCAATTTAAATCCTTTCCCTATTTACAAAAGATGCTGTGTCTGAAAACTATTGTTCCTTCCTTATTTACCGGAGATATTATTTCAGTTTCTCCAGTGACAAGCTTGTTCCTCAAGCAGGCAAATCAGATTTAAGAGAAGAGCAACATTTAGAGGATTTGGGGTACCTTGAGTCTTTAGTGTTGAGATTACTTAGAAATATAAGAACCAGCATGAGAATTTCTTTGGCTTGGGAAAGAATTTTCCAAGGTGCTTCAGATGGTTACCAAATTTCTGCAGTTAGTTGAACAGGTTTGTGCTTGACTTCAGTGGGTGAGGAGCTAACTAAAGGTAAAGGACTATGCTAACTCCCACTCCTTGCAGTGCAATCAAGCTGTCACTGAATCTGACATGGAAGGCTCTGCTGGGAGTAGCCAGACAGATCCCACGCATCCCTCATCCAGCATCTCATTGCATATAGCTCACAAAACAACCTTCAGCTGGTAACAGATGCTCTTACAGTCTCTTGAGGTGGCATTCTAAGACATGCTAGCCTGATGATTTTCAGGATGTTTTGTCTTAATCTTAATGTCTTAAGTATGCTTACTTCCCAGGTGAATTCAGAGAAGAACACAAATCTAAAGATACAATGCGAAGTGGAGAAAGCTTGGACAAAGATGAGTCTGATAGATGGCCTGACCAAAGCAACATTAAAAGAAAATTGACAGTAAATACTGCAATGAGGACAAGTGTCCATGGTGATCCTTACCAGTGAATATATCTAGCCTAATTTCATTGCCTTCTGAATTATTTTCAGAACATTGCATTTCTCTCTGTGGTTCTCCCCTCTGTCTTCTCTTCTGCTGCTTTCATCTTCTTATGACTACGAAACTGACAAAAGAAGGAGGAGGACTGAGAATAGCTAATGCTAAACAGCAGAAAATATCTAGAAGGGGAATTACGTTTTATATCTGAAACTGTCTGTGTGCTTTCAGTGTGGTATTCATCAAAGCTGCCTTTTCTCCTGATAATGCTAAAAAAAAACAACTGTACCAGTGCAGGAGTTATGGTCCTTCTTCAAAACACTTGGGAATATCTCTCTTTCTCTAGGTGCTTCAGTTTTCACTCCAATATCATTTTAGCACATACTGTAGTCTACAGCTCACAATTGTTAGAGGAAATATATTTTTAGGTGTATGAATGGCAGGCACACTTGAGTCTTACTTTGTATTGAGGAAAGGAAAAGAGTTGCTCAAAAGAAGAGATGAAAAAAATTCTACATATCGATAATTTTGACATTTCTTTTTACCAGCATTTCTGGGTTGGTGGTGCTTCCTGACCACTGAATGCTACTGCCCAATCTAGTATATTCCTAAGAATAACTGGTAATGGGAGAGAGCTAATAAGAAATGTACAGCATCTCCCTTCTTCTCAAAAATCAAACAAATTTAAAAAAAATAAAAAAATAAAAACTTGACATCCAAGCACTGAACAATAGATTGAGCTAATCATCTAAAGGCACTAATTTTCAAAATGTTACTTACTAAAAAGAAATAAAAAGGTTCTTTATGTCTCAGTTTAGAAATATTAAGTATCTTTGACCCAGGAGAAGAGAAAGAGATTAAGTTTGACATCTGAGTGAAAACTCTTAGAATAAAAACAATTAAGGCATAAATGTAAAAGTATTCAACAGTTTTTAATGTGATTGACCTTTGAAGCCTTATGAATCTTTTTTTTTTTTTTTTTTTTTTCCCAGATTGCAAAGCATGTTTAAGAGCCCATTTGGGAACATGTCAATTTCAAAAATGGAAAATGAGTTCCTTAGCTTCATTTCATTTTAGTTATGGCCTTGCAATGTTACCCATGAGATAATGTGCTCCTGTTTTTGTTTGCCACTCTCAGACAGTCACCTCTGTGGGTAAGTCTAGGAGCTCAGGGCATTTGTACACCATTGTACTGTATGCTTCATTCCTTCTCATGCCCAAATTGGATTAGGTCCATCATAGTTAAAGGAAGGAATGAAGCATGAATCATCTACTGTACTAAGTTTGACAGAGCACTATTAAGTGCTACAGGATTCATCCAGTGAATGATCTTCAGATGCAGCCTGTTTTAAGGGCTTCCATGTCAGTAAGTGTGCTAATGAAATTGTAGATAATGAATAGCAAGATCTTTTTAGATTTTCCAGTAACAGATATTTCTTTATTTTGTTTGGGCTGTGGGAATGAATCCTGGCGTTATTATTCATAATGTTTCTTTGATTCAAATGTGGCAAAGCACTAGGTAGGATGTCAGCCCTTGATGCCCTCCTTGGAAATTTCTTACTGTGCAGTAATGTTAGCACATAAATTAGTGTCATTTGGTTATCAAACAGGCTATTTTCAATTTCTTATGAGAGACTTATTGAGAAAAACATTTTCGCTCTCAAGTCATTATCCCAAGACGTGGGCAGGATTTCTCCGTTAGGAAGCAGCTAGTCTTTGACTTGAAAATGAACAGGACTTCACTAGAATGAAAGGGACTGCATATTCCGAAACACAGATTATTACTTAAGAAATACTGTATGAGGCTGCTTATCCCATTAGCAGTCAAGGACTCATTTCTCCTTCTGTGTTGAAGTGGTAGGGCATCAGGGTAGCCTCTACTTTTTCCTTTTTCTTGTTCTTCTTGTAATAGCGCAGATTTCCATCATGTCAAAGACAAATAGAAGGTCCTAATATTCATGCCAAAATTTTCTTCTTTCCCACCACCCATTCTGTTTATTCTTAATGTTGTTTCCCCTAGATTTCTTTTTTCAAGATGCTAGCTCCACTTGACACAAGGAAAATCAAGTGTCTATCTCAGCTCCTAATATTCTAGGTGTATCTACACTTGTACAGTATACTGCATGGGAGAGACAACTAAGATAGATAGCTATACATTGGCTTATTTGGATGTGTGGGGCAGAATAATATAATGAACTGCATAAAGCACAGGACCCCCACCCCTCTTTCACAAATCCCATTTGCTACATGTCTTTTCACCAATTAAATCTCTATATATTGTAGTTAGGGATGGAGCCAGTGTTCTTGCCCTTCTCTAAGATCCCAATGTTCTTATATCATCTGGTCATCTACAGTTTTGTCTTTTGTGCTGCTTCCAATTTATATAACAATGTTAGAGTCTGCAGTGCTTAACAAAAAGTTAGGCTTAGCAACAGTGCCTGGCAGGGCAGTATGCAGCCATAATGAAGTATTGGTACTGACAAGAAGTAAAGCTTGCTGAGAATCCACTGTTCTCCAAGAGACTTGATAGCCTGTGAGGATATATAGGAGAACAGTCAAAGAACTGATGTCTATTTTGGACTAAAAGCCTGTTTGGTAGATGCTGTAACACAGCTAATCCAAGCTAGAAGCTATTAGTATGGTTGTAGATTGAGGTTAGGTACTTTCTTTTCTAAGGAGTGAGGTGTTGAAGATTTTACCCTGGAGAATTAGAAAAAGAACACTGGTGTTTTGTTGTTGTTGTGGTAGTGGTGGTTTTCTGTTGCTGTTGTTGTTTTTTTAACCTTTTCAGTGTCCAAAATGATGATTAATTAGCACATATATATGCTACCAAGAATTAGTATGGTTGTTGCTCCACTACATCTTATTTTAAGGTAGCAGTTCAACTGTGTCTTAATTTAAGTGTGGCATAATGTTATACACACCCAATGTCAGCATGTAAGTATTTAGGAAGTGTTGCTATGAATAACTGTGGTGAATAAATCAGGCTGTACCTAGGGTCTCCTGGAAGAATTCCTGAAAACAGTGTTCCTTGAGACCATGTCTTGTAAACCACAAAAGACACAGCATTCTATAATATATTAAAAAGACAAATGTGCTAATATTGTAGAAGAAAATATGGCTCAGTGAGGTCTTAATTTCCAGGCAATAAAAACAAAGCCTTTTCTACTCTAAGTGCCACTTACAGAAAGAACAGTATCAGACTGTGAGGTATTGTTCCCCACCCTTAAAAAAATAAATAAATAAATAAATAATGGAGTGAATTTCTTTCCAGGAAAATGATAAATTGTTTCACTATACTCGATATGAATAATTCACAAATAACTCTATTCACATAAGCAAGAGGAATTCATGTTATACAGTCCTATTCATATGAGTAATGGAACCATAGTTTAGCTGAAAGTAATTAGCGAGGGGTGCTTTGGAAATCTAAATCAAAGCCAAAGAATAAATCTAAATCACTTGAATCTGGATGTAGATCCGTAAGCTCAGGAATTCTTTCTCTTTGTTGTTTGAAGTGGATCCCAATATTACATTATGGTGATCAAAAGTCATGAATTTTATTATTATTATTATTTTCCTACAGAAGGGAGAAGAAAATATATAACATGAAGAAATTCTCAGGTTTTTTTGTTTTTTTTATCTGATGCATATAAATATTTTTGATAAGTCTGAAATCTCAGATGAGTGAATGAATTTCAAAGCAGGATTTCGTGGAGCCTTTGGGAGAGCATCTGCTTGCAAACACACAACACGAAACAGATTTGACTAAGATAACTTTGGAACTCAAAGCAATGCATAATTGTTTTGGTATTGTAAAACCCTAAGGTATAACAATTCCAAAGGGAACTCATTTTTGTAAATCTCATTGTTCATTTTCTTTCCACATCCTCAGGATCATGCATAATGTATTTTAAGAATAAAATACAACAACAAAAAGAACCCATACATTTGGTAAGGAAAGAAAGGAGCCCCTAAAGAGTGTGAAAGTCAAAATATCAGTGACATGCTGACTCACAAGAGATATACAATGGTCTTATGGGGTGAGTAATATAATTTTTTATGTTTGTGTTAAATTATACAATATTTTGATGCTGATTTACCTTGAATTGTCTAAATTGTTATGGTGCTACAATAATTCTTTAACACACAGTGAGTAAAGAAAATAAGTGTTGTATCAGTGAAAAACAGTATATTTTTCATACATAGTTGTGGACATTTTAGGCACAGATGTGAATGTATTCCATATTGATGGAACTGATTGTACATACTAATGTTACAAGCAGTATATTTAAAGGATGAAAAAAAGAAAAACTATAAAGCTAAATTTTCAGGGAAAGGACTTTTTCACATAGTGTATAGAATATGGGACACCACAAACTTGTATTCATTTGTTGCTATGTGAACTGACTATATCAATGATCCAGACAACTTAAATAATCTTTTTTTATTTTTTATTTTTTCCAAACAGTAGCACTGAAATTATTCATAAAGACTAAGGAGGGAGCTGACCCAGTTTACCTGAAGTGAGATTCCCTTCCTTCCCCCCAGCAATAGCTGACTCCAGCAAGTTTCACTTCAAATTGGGGTTAAAGTAACTTTTGAAAAAGAAATAAAAAAGGCTTAAAAATTTAACAACTGCAAATGGGAAATAAGCATATGTAAGCAAGTGTTTTTTGTTGTTGTATGTTGGTTTGTTTGTCTTTTTAAAGCTGATGTTCTAAATCTGATTGAGTTCCTTGGTTATTTACATCTAGAGACCTCCACTCTTCAGAAGTGCCCATTTATATTTCACATGGCCAGATACACAACACTGCTGTTGCATGGCTGCTCCATGTGTGTAGAGATCAAATTATTCCAGTGAAATAAAGGCATGAGTTGTGTCTGCTGATGATTATACATTGTAGCTTGATGAGGTCAGAGTTTGTGAAATCAGGACCTGTTCCATCTGAGGAGGAACACATCAGATGACAAGGACCAAGAACCCTCCAGTATCACTTTTAAAAGTGCACCTGTTTTACCCTCCAGCACTCTTTATTTTATAGAAGTGAATATAAAGCAGACAGTAAATGAGCTGTCCAGCATGATACTGGCTGCTACTGACATGGGAGGATAGGAATTGGGAAATGTCAGGGCAACTGTCATGCTGACTTACAGCTGGGGAAAAGTTCAATGTTTTGCTCTTTTGTCTCAGATTGGAAAAGCACCTTTGGAAATCCTTATGCAGCCCTGAGATTGAGCAACAGGCTTCTGATACAGTTTGCCTCTGGTTAAAGTATTCACAGACAACCAGGAAGGTGTTAGACTGGGACAGAGAATCAAGGTTTCCTCAGCTGCAAAGATCACAGAGGGCCAAATCATCAACATATTGGATACTATAAAGTAGGTTTTCTCTCACTGGGAATTTCCCCCTGAACACAGGACTGAAATTCATTTGACACATTTTGTCATGAAGTGGTTCAGTTATCATTGAGTTGTATATTCTAAGGACAATGATTTCATTAAAAAATCTTAACCAGCTCTCTGTATTTCTGACAATAATCAGAGTTTGCAGCCTTTACAGAAATATCACCAGTCAGGTAGATGTGGGATCATTTGTTTTCTCTGTCCTCTGCCATGTCTTTTTCCTAGAAAGTTAGTGTAGGATATAATAAGAAACTCCCTGACTGCCAGTCCTACATTTAGGACATTAATAAATTCAAATGGCCAATAACGAGTGAATTTGTATCCACATTTTTGAAAATATAAAGAGATCTTCAGTGACCTCTACTCTGCAACAAATACTCTTCAAATGTAGATCAGAAGAAGATACCTGGTGTACTCAAAATTTCTCCAGATCATTGCTTTTCTAGGTCCAGGCTGGTCTCTCAGATCACAATATTCTCTTCTACTCCCACAGGGTTTACTTTGTTGGTTTGTTATTCCAAATCAGAAGTAGATATGTTTTCTTGAAGTACCATAAATTGCCTTAATGATCATCTTGTTTGAGAACAAATAACAGCCTAAGACTTACTCAGAGGTAAATGAGTTGTGGATTTATTTTATTTATTTATATTTTTAATTAGGGTGGTAGGAGGTTGTTTCTTTGGCAGAATCAATCTGTAAGTTTTCTTTCTGCACTGATTAGCTTGATGGCCATATGCATGTCTTCACCGTGTGCACATTATAAAAATCCATAGTGACAAATGAATGGAAACTGCAACCTGGCATCTCCCAGTCTGAACAGCACACAGGTGGCAAACAAGGCAAAATAGGCCATGCCTGAAGTACTGTGTTCAGCTTTGGGTCCCTCACTACAAGAAAGATATCGAGTCCCTATTGCATGTCCAGACAAAGGCAACAAAGCTGTGAAGGCTCTGGAAAACATGCCTTATGAGAAATGGTTGACAGCACTGAGACTGTTTAGTCTGGAGGAAACTCTGGGGAGACTTAATTGCTCCACAATATTCCCTGAAAGGATGTAGTGAAGTGGGGTAGACCTCCTGTTGTTCTGGTGATAGAACAAGAGGTAATGGCCTTAAATTGTGCCAGGGGAGAACTGGCCTGGATACTAGTACAAATTTCTTCTCAGTAAGAAGATGAAATGCTGGAACAGGCTGTCCAGGGAAATGGTGGAGTCACTGTCCTTGCTGGTTTTCAAGAAACATGTAAGTGTGTCATTGAGGGGCATGGATTAGTGGGCATTACTGATGGTGACAGTTGAATGGTTTGGCTACATGACCTTAATATTTTTCCAGCCACAATGATTCTGTGACTGTATGGTTATTGATCATCAAAAATGCCTTTCCTTTGGTTGTTATCACATTTTTAACTATAGAAAAATTGCTCTCATCTTCTGGAGGGAGTTATTTAAAAAAATAAAAAGATTTGTTTGTGCACGCCACAGTAGGACATTTTGTGAAAACAGAGTGACCAGATGATTTGTAGTGTATGGAAGGTTGCACATACACTGAGTTTACAAGGGTGTTGCTCCACACAGCCACTCACTCACAACCCCTCAGGGGGACAATGGAGAGAATATGCAAGGTAATAATAGCATGGTAACTCACTTGTTGGGTTGAGGTAAAAGTATTCTACTAGATAAAGCAAAAGCTGCACGGACAAGCAAAACAAAATCAGGAATCCATTCACTACTGGCAGGCAGATGTTCAGCCATTTCAAGAAACGCAGGGTCCATCACGCATAACAGTTACTTGGGAAGACAGACTCCTAAACTCCAAATGTCCCTCCTCAAGCCTTATAACGAACAGTGTGTGACATGAATTTTCACTAAGACATTGCAGGATAGTGTTGAGATCACAACATGACGGAGTCTCCTGCCAGTGCAGCTCACCCTCAAGCTAACCTTGGGGAAACGCTTTGAAATGGTAGCTGTATAATAAGGAATCCACTTCTTTGTATGTCAGTGGTGTTTCAGACTCTGACTTAGCTAAATTTAGAGCTGTTTCTTTACTCAAATTTTTGTATTTCACTAAAAGAGACTACCAGGGAAACAGCACCTTCAAATGGTCATTGATCTTTTTCAGCTTTTTCTTTGCAAGGAGAAAGCAATCTCTTTTCCCTGAACCCCAGCCTCTGAAAACATTACCCTGTTGTAATGACCTAGAAAAAAGAATTACTTGTTCACAAGAATTGCTGGATCATTGTTGTCAAATGCTCAAAAATTGATGCTCAATTTCTCACAGTGCTGTAGGAAGACACTGACAAAATTTGAAGAAAAAAGAGTGACTGGAAAAGATTTAAGATATTATTCAGAATCTCCTAAAATATTTTATAATTACCATTATATATGTGCTGTAGTATTCAGAATAGACATCAGGACATAGGACAACACTGGAAAATATATAGATTTTATATGTTGATTCTTAAAAATAATGCTATAAATAATGGCAGCTCATATCCAAAGAAGAGAAGTCCAAACCCCAAATAATTTACAGTGTTCTAGTAATATCAAGAAATACACTTATTCTCCATTTCTTTTGTACTTAGGACGCCTGTGAGGAAACCTTTTCTTTTAGGAAATAATGAGATCAGGCTCCTATCCTTATTGTAGAATTTCAGCTTAAATAGTACAGGAAGAGCTGATTACAGATGTTGACACTTCATCTTGCTGTATTACTCTCCAAACTGCAAGTTGGCTCCTTAAGCATTTACATTCAGCCCAGTTCTTTTAACCTTGGAAGCCTAAGAATGAACTAGAATATTAATAAGTAAATTTGAGAGGGCCAGTAGATCTAAATTTTCTTGCAAAAAATTAATGTAGAGCAATAAGGATTCTGCTTTCCCTTGTATCTCTCAATCTGAAGAAGGCTGATTTCATTTAAATGATTTGGATGAAGACAAAAGGCTTTGGAATTGCTGCAACAGCATATTTAAAGAAACATATGAGGCAAATAGCTAATTTCCAATTATGAATTGGAATTTCTTATTATGGAGGGTGAACCTTTTTGAAGTGAAATCAGGATCTGAGCAATACATTGTGACCTATATATTATAGCTGCTCCAAATGTAATGTCAGTTATTATGTTGGCCCATGACATCAGAGGTCAGTGTTGGTGGTATTTCTGTGGAGGCTGAAGCTTTCTGGAAATATTCCATCGTATTTTGTTGCCCTGTGACAGGTGGCAGCAGAGGGGAAGTCTGACAAAATGGCATCTGATCAAACAGGGGATGTGAGCACAGGGAGATGGTGGATGGTGTGTAACAGTGACAGTGGGGCATTTCCTCTGGTGCAGGTATTTACAAGCATGGCATACAGGCTCTTGTTTATCACCAACAAAAATCCAAAGCTAATGGTGATTCCTATGTTGAAGAATAGCATTTTATAGCTGAGAATTTTCTCTTTCAGATAGTGTGATTGTGCACTCTGCATCTGTTGTAATTTCCATGGAAATAAATAGAAGGCATCAATTTTGAATGAAGTAATTTTGACCTACATATCTTGCAGGAGGATTTAGCTATGCTGTGACCTGCTCTTTCCCTGTGAAAAGAATGTGCCTTTTAGTTTTGTGTGCACACTTTGTCCCCTTTTGCTTACTCAGTGGACTACTGACAGGATAATCCTTTGATGTTCAAGTCACATGCCAGGTTTTCTCCATCCCCTCTGCCTCCAAAGGGCCTGTGTAAACAAATTGAAGTGCTTTACACAACCTGCATTTATGGTCACTGTTGCAAGTGAAGATAAGAAATAAGGAAGAGGTTAGGCAGCGGTGACACCTCACTTCATCTTCTTGAATCCTTTGTCCTCTCCTTTGTTTGTCTTTCCCATCTCCCTGGCCCCTGTGACACATCTCTGTCTTGTTGCTTGGTAACCTCCCAGCACTGCTGTGCACACTGGCATAAGCTTCTCCACGCTCCCACTTCCTCCTCAAAGCGCTGAGAGACAGCTGAAAATCGGATGAGATTTTCTTCTCGCTGCTTTTGACAAGACAAATCAAATTCTGAGTAAAAGCTGAAAGCTGTGTTAGAGGCTAAATGCTCAATTAAGAAAATAAACAGGTAAAGATGCACATTTAGTAACAGCTTATTAGTAACATGGGACTTCTATGCTTCAGTTACTGCAGGCAGATCATACAAAAACAGCTACTGTAAAAATAAATTAACAAATGATAAAAAGAAGAAAAAGGAAGAAAAAAAACCAAAACCATACAGGTGGAGAGAAAAAAATATATATATTATCACTTGCATAACACAAGAGGCTAAAGATCCAGATGGATATGAAGCCCCATTAAGTTAGCTATTATATAACACAAATAAAGGAAGTCTTATCCCAAAGAGGCAGGGGTCTGAACAGATTGACTGAATACTTTAAGGATCAGGGCGTCACCTTGCTTCAGGACACTGTATCTTTCCTTTTTTTTTTTTTTCTCCCAAATAAAATGACAGCTCTTGGTGCATTTTATGTTCGTTGTTAGCATTCGTATTATTATAGAAGATTTCAGTTGAGTACATTTCTTCTGAGGAATGCTTTCACATCAAATATTTAACAGGAAAATGGAAGGACTGAGACACCTGTAGGCTGAAGTGAGATTTCAACACTCTGAGGAACTTGACTGTTGAAATTGGACATATTAAGCGGGGGATGCTTTCAGATATCAATCAGATCCAGATCTGAAGGGAAACACTGCTTTGGACTAAGGTACTTCAGGTGAATGTTTTATCTTTTCAACTTGGAGTAGTTCTTTTTTATTGTTAGGAGAGAGAAAAGTGGAGAGGAAGGGATACAAATACTTTTGCAAATTGCTAAATGGAAGTTTAGATTCATAGGCATTTTTTGCCTTTTTAGAATCATAGAATCCTTAGAATTCGAAGGGACCTATGTGGGCCACTTAGTCCAAATCCCCTGAAATGAACAGGGACATCCACACATAGATCAGGTTGTCCAGGGCTTTATCCAGCCTAGCCTTGGAAGTCTCTCAGGGATGGGGCATCGACCACAACACCAGGGAACCCCCGGCCTTTCTATTTCCTGGCCCAAGGAACACCTTCACCACAGAGATCTCTCATAAAGCAGCACAGGGGATGGGGTTGGGTCAGATGGAATGAGGGTTGCGTTCAGCTCACTCCAGTCCCTCTCAGCTGCTCCTTCCTCCTCACAACCTGCCCTGCTCCATTGTGCCCTGCCATGGGCCGCAACCCTTTAGGAGCACTACACTCCTGTGGGGGTCTCCATGGCTGCATCTCATTCAAGAAATGTCCCCTTGCTATTCTGTGGGTACCCCCAAGGGTGCAGGTGGGCATCTGCTCCAGGTGGGTTCTCCAGGGCTGCAGGGGGATCCATGCTGCAGGACAGGAAGCCCAACCTATGCACAGAAAGGTCCAGCATCTGGGCACAGGCAGAGTTATGCAGTGCTGTGGAAGAGTCTCCACCTAGCATCCAGTGAGGTTACATAAATATGTACCAGATATCCGCATTTCAGCAGCTGAACTGCATCTCTAGGGTTGGGTCTATGTTAGGAGCAAGCTATCTGAAAAGTAAGACACAGAAAAGCTGATGAATCACTGGGGTTCTGTCAGTGAGTGAAGGACCAAGTCATTTGTATTCACTTTCTTGATCCGAAAGATACAGAGTTGTACTTTCATTGACCTCATAATTTCCATACACTTCATAGACTGTTTTTTCAGGGTAATTTATCTGTGCCCTCTTTTATCCCTTATTTTGTGAAGAATACACATATACAAACACTGAAGTTGAATTTGACTTCTAACTTTTCGCAAAATAATAAAAGAACATGAGGTACAGGAAGGAAAGAAAGACAAACAATATTGTTTTTGTAGTCTTTTGATTAAAGGCATTGACAGCAACTTCACTTGAGGAAAGCTATATTTTATGGAATACCTGTCTAAGCACCATATGTTTATAGTCCATCTCCCTCTAAATTTCTATATTTTTCTAAAAAATAAGCTTTTACTGTTTCAAACTGTTTTTTGTATTGCATGACACTAATTCTAGGTGGCACCATGGGAATGTCATAAAAGGTGAGGAAAGACCAAAAATGCAAGAGCATAAAAAGCATTCCTTTTCTTTCAGAGAAGTGATGTGATTCATATATCATCAATTATTGCTCTGCAGGATTTTTGGTTTAAGGAGAAAAACACTTCTTTTTGGAACATATGGGTGAGTCAAACGGCAATGGGAAGAAAGAACATGTCTCAGTAATTTAGTTTCAATTGCTCATTTGTATCAATAAAAAAAAATCTTCTGTAAACAATGCAGGTTTTTTTTTTAATATTGATGCACTGGAATAGCTGTAGATGTCTGCATGCATATGCAACAGGGTCTGTCTGATACGTGCAATTTATGTTTTTATGATTTTCCAAGAAACAATGCAAGTCTTATTAAATTCTTCCGCATTAACTTAATGGAAGAAAAACAAAACAAAACAAAACAAAACAAAACAAAACAAACAACCTCCTTTGTATTAAATAACTAAGTAAATAGGATGTGTAAGAATAAAGTCACTCTGACTGCAGACTGCAGTGGGATAAGGATAAATTGCTGTACATATCACCCTACTGAATTTCCTGCCATAGTCAAGAAGTTCCACACTGACAAAAACAAGCATTAATATGGGCTGACAAGTTGATGGGGAAGGATCTGTGTAGACATAAATGACATCATGAGAATCTCTGTACTCTGTTACTCAGATTACATTTTTCATGTGAAGAATTTTCCTATTATCTGTGTGGCAATATGTATTCTCATAACCAGACTCATTCTGCATTAAAATCCCAAACAATCAAATGAAATATTTCTCTTTTTCTAAAGATTCTCTCTTGTAATTGACTGAAAAAGAAAAAAAAAAAAAAGAAAAAAAAATAGGAAAAAGTGTACATTTTATATCTCTGGAAAACATTTGCAAGCAAAAAATAAGTTGTTTTCCTCTGTGTGAGCTGAGAATAAGACAAACTGATTAATTACATTTTTAAAGATTTGTTGCTTCTAAAGTCAGTTGCAAAAATCTCCAGACATAAAAAGCAGGACATACTAGTTCAGTAAATTAGCTGCTTAATCCTCCATTTTGTTTTCAACTGTAGCTAACATGAATGAACAGGAACAAATATGATCAGAACAAGAAGCTATATTCAAGATACTTCTGTCCCATTTATCATTTTCGGTAACACTCATTGGTTATCTCCTTTATTTGCTCATTGTCTTGATAAATCAATGAAATGCTCTTTCACTCACTGATTTCCTTTTGCAAGGAATTTCACAGGTCTATTACGTATTCTGTGAAGAGCTAGCACATACTTGAAACTGTTCCTTGTCCTTTTAAATTCTCAGAATTTCTCAGAATATTCATATTGCCTTAATAATGTTTTCTTCAGTGAAGTAATAATTGAGGTTTTTTTATAAGTGGTTTTAATTAATATTTTTTCTCATTCTGTATGATATAACTCTTGCAAGGCTTTGAATTTATATTAGAAAAACAGAAGACAATAAGAGACATCAGGTCTGAGATTTACCGTATAAAAAGTACATTTCATAAAGACACTGAACTATTTTTTAGAGCACAATAGAATCATATTGACATATGATCTATTGCTGATTGGGCTGAATTCAAAGTGGCATGGTTCTGATTTTTCTAGGACAACTCTTAAGGAAAAAAAGTAAATAGGCATGTCTACCCATTAATTACAAAATGAAAAAGAAAAAAAAAATAGTTAAATTTAAGCCTACTACACAGAATGTAAAAATTAGCATACTTGAAAAATATACTGTTTTTTGTTTGTTTGTTTCCTAAAAAATAGTTCAGTTCTGAGCTTTTTTCTTATGAACATCACTATGGCATTGTGCTAAATGCTAATTATTACATAATCAACCTATCTCCCTTCTCTTCATCAAAAGCCAGTTTCCAGCCTTTCTGGGTAAGTCAGGTGTGGTCACTCTACAGGAGGGTGGCATTTCCCAACAGTTGTCACAAGACAGTTGCTAAAGTGCTGAAGATTTTCAATATTGGGGAAAGGAAACTGGATGTTTCTAATCAAGTAAGGGTAACACAGACTGTTAGGTGTGAGTGCTCCATTATTCAGATGGAGTTTAAAACGTGTTTGCTACAAATGATCTTTATATCTGCACAGTGATACCATGGAATAATTAAGATTGGAAAAGACCTCTAAGACCATTTTGTCCAACCATTCACCTACCACCAATATTCTTCACTAAAATATCATCACTTGACATTCGTCATCAGAAATTAATTGCCTCTGGAACAATAAAAATCAATGGACAATTTGATTCATATCTGCACTATTTTTCCCCTTCAACTAAAATTTGTTTTTCTTTCATCTTTCAGCTTTTCCTTCCTTCCCACCTACATCTGCTTTCCCTATTGAAAAAAAAAAAAAAATACAAAACAATTCCACAAATATTCTTGCCAGCCACATTTCTCATGTTGAGTTAATTTTAAAATTAAGCAAAACCCCTTCCTTCCCATCAAAGAAGCAATGACTTTCTTTTTCAGTAACTCATTCTATAGTACAAAACCAGATGGATTGCTCCCTACTACATCAGTGAATGTATTCTGGATTGGAATGTAGCAAACATTGAATACATCATGTACAGTGACATGAAGCAGGGAACGGTTCTTCATCTGTCCAGTAAAGCACGTTGGAACACCTATTTTCTCTCTTGAAAATGTTTATGATGACTGCCAAATAAGTTAGTTCTGAAACAGCATCATTAAGTCAAGTTACACTGCTTAGACACCTGTTGAAAATGAAATCTGCTGAGACAGTTCCAGATCTCAGCTCTTACCAGGTATGATACACCTCTTTCTGTCTATGGGGAAATTTTTTGACCAATTATAATGCCTCTTATGGCTAAGAGTGATTTCTGCAGAATAAGTTGCATGGAAAATACAAGAAGTAAATCTGAGTTTTGGTGTATTTGGAGGGAACAATCTAGTCTTCATTCACAGTAAGTGGAAATGATAAACTTTCAGGCTGAGTTACCAAAAGAAATGAAAACTGAAAGCTTTCTGAGTAGTGATTTCTTCACCTTAGATTTTATTGTCTTTGTTAATGAATTGTTGCTGTTTCAAATGCAAGAGGGTAAGGGGCCCCTCTCTGCCCTTCTGGGGAGCAGGAAAGAAAAATAACCCAATTAAGATAAGGAGTGATAACAAATTTTATATAAATGATAAAAGAAAGTAAGATAAAAGTAAGAAAAAGAATTACAATTAATAACTAAAATGGGAGAGAGAGGAAGGCCATGACTCTGCTGCTGCTTGTTGCTCTGCTGGAACCTGGAAGAAGCCCATCATCCTGAACTGAAGATCATGTTGAGTCTCTTGGGAAATGTAGTATATCTTATTCTATCTTCCTCCAAGTTTCAGTCATCTGCCAAAAATGTTGGTGTCTGTACGTAATCAGATGAATCCCACCCTCTGTACTGATCAAAACTTCGGACAACACTTTGTACATAGAATATAGAAGAAAAGTTGCCACTGAACACTAGCTTTCAAGGTGAAACAAGGTGGTTACTTTTGTAATATGTTTTCCTCACAAAAAGCTGACAAAGAAAGGTTGATGATAGTTGACCTTGGGGAATTCGACTAGCTCCTAGTGTTGACATCAGTCTGTGCAAATAGCTGTGATTGTGATTCATTGAATGAGTTGAAATAGAGAAGAAAATTTTGAATTGATTTGAAATAACATTATATAACATTTCTGAAAAGCTACGACACATCAATTTCTCAATTTTCTTAATTGGGGGATTTTTAATTAATAAAACTGCAATTTTTTGAAATCAAATATTATATTTTTCATTAGTTTTAGCTAAATTACTGCTAAACTAGCAATTCTCTCTCTCTCTCTTTTCTCTCTCTCTTTTTTTTTTTTAAATGAAAACATTCTAAATCTGGTCAACCTTCAAATTTCACTACATATTCTATCTTGAAATAATGATGTGCAGAAAGTTAGTTAACTCAGTGCTTTCTCTGGCTAGGGTTAAATTACGTCTTAAATATTGGTCTCTGAGTTTTTGTTGTGGTGTTTATTTATTTTCATACTGAAAAATGACACCTCTTTTTTAAATTTTGTGGAAAAAGATTATTTGTGATCCTAGGTATAGAATCTACTGGAAGGTGTTAATGTTATACAGAGTCCATTGATTAGAGACATAAATCAGTTGCTTAGAAAGATTAGTTGAACAACTGAATACACTTAGAATTTTTCTGACCAATTTAGGATACCTTTTGATACTGTTTATTGCACTGTAAGACAATAAAACTAGGATAGCTGTCACAAGCAACAACAAGAAACACAAAGTAAAGATATCATCTTAGGAATTTCTGTTTCAATAAGCAAATGATTTTTCTACAGGAAGTAACGAGTACATCTTGTGAATAGAAACATTTTCTCAATTAATCCCACTTAAGTGATTGTTTTCCAGCTTTTTACTATTTCCTAACGTGATTATTTCCTGACTATTTCTCAGCTCTTCTCTGGAGAGTTCATGACTTAAATCTGCTATTATAGACATATCTTCCTTATATTCCACAGAATACTCCCATTTTCCATGTGAAAAACTGAATCTCTCACATGTTATTCAGAGTGAGGCAGCAAATAAACACCACTATTCCCAATGAGAAGTGAAAGAATGAGATGCTCTATTACTTCAAAAAAAAAAAAAAAAAAAAAGCTCATCAAATAAATAAGTTTATGGTGAATGTTATGATGTTATGTACCTCACTACAACCTCACTACAGTTTAATTTTACGACGTTACACTATTTGATGTCTGCTTATCATCTCTACAAGAGAGCTAACAAAGTATCTAAAAGTAAGTTTGGGGTATAACCAGGCTTCTGTTACGATTACTCTGAATCTGTACCACTCAACTAGAGCTCTTCATACCACTGGGGTCCCATAATATTTCAGATAGATTTTTGCAAGTAAGTGAAAATATCACTATTTATTTTTCAAAACTTATTTGTGTATACGTTCTTGCGGTTAGCAAATATGTGACTGCCAGCTGATGGATGAAAATGGGAGATGACCCCTGATGGCTGTTAGTATGTAATTAGATTGCTTATAATTATAACAGTAAAATTTACAGTT
The DNA here is from genome assembly GCF_054131305.1 of Coturnix japonica. Classification (NCBI taxonomy): domain Eukaryota; kingdom Metazoa; phylum Chordata; class Aves; order Galliformes; family Phasianidae; genus Coturnix; species Coturnix japonica. The sequence goes on along the minus strand of NC_140664.1, from coordinate 5,861,473 downwards.
TTGTAAAACAATAACATTTTGATTATGAAGATGTGAAGTGTTTTATTTATATACCGTTATCCCTGATATTCAACTGTCATGAGATAGGAGGATTTCAAATAGTTTTCAAATTGAAGATGATCTCCCCTACAGCTGAGTATTTAGAGCTCTGTGAATTGAACATTTTGTTGGGGAGGGCTGTATGTCCTTGTTGCTTCCATAGAAAGTGCATGTATTCATAACTATTTGCAATATGTGAAGCACTTTCTAATATTGGCTGAAGTTCCTACTGAAATGTTAGACTTTTTTAAAAACTTTATTGCAATACAATCAATTGTAATTCAGTTTCTGCAGACAATAAAACAGTGAAGATGACTCAGATGATGTTTAAACAGCCTTGTAGGTCTTAACTCAGCTACCCAATCAGAAGTAGAGGCACCATTTGAGAACCTGAATGTATGATTGACACCTTCATAGCTCTGGCCTATGAAGAAGAACCTATTGGAGATCTGCATTCTTCTGGGGAAACAAGCGGGTTATGTGAATGAAGAAATGTGGCTTTGTCTCTCTCCAATTTATAGGAGGGAGGCAAGGTTCTTTGATAAATGTATACCCAGTGTGAGATTAAGAAACAACTGTTCAAATGTTTGTCCTAACAGTTTATTACAAGTCCTAGCCATTTAGGGAGATGGAGAAGGGAAGGTAGGTGATAGGAAAGGTAGGAAATATAGGCAAGGAGTCTCTGTAGAGAGCAAAAGAAATAATCACCACCGTGGGTCCAGTGAGGTACATAGTAGGTCCATTGATCTCAGGAACTCATCTGATCACCGTGGAGGATGGGAGAAAGCCAGGACACTCCACAGGAAGCCAGCCTCAAGGGGGTTGTGTGTGGTTCTTCCATAGAGGTTTTCCCTCAGAGAATTCTCCATCAAAGGTGTCTTTGGGAGTTTGTCTCCAAAGTCCCCAGTTTAGCAAGGGCCTTTTTAACCCCAGTTTCTGTGGGTTTTCTTCTTCTTTTCTCTCAGTTTATTGTGACATTCCTGGCCCAACAGATGAGCCAGCAGGAAGTGATGCCTCCATTACCACGCACAAGCATTATTGCTTTCTGCAGTGGTCCACTCCTTCAAGCAGGACCCCTGAAAAAGACTGCTTGTCCCACTTCTGCTTATCTTTGCAATTATAAGCAGAAGTACTGTGGCACAGTGACACCCACTATCACCATCCAAATGGTTTTTAAACATATCCAGGGATGGTGACTCAACCACCTCCCTGAGGAGCCTATTCCAGTGCTTAACAACCCTTTCAGTAAAGAAAATTTTCCTAATATTCAACCCAAACCTCCCTTAACGCAACTTGAGGCCATTTCTCCTCATCCTGTCACCTGTCACCAGTGAGAAGAGGCCAGCTCCACTCTCACAATAAGAACCTTTCAGGTGTTTGAAGAGAGCAATAAGTTCTCCCCTCATCCTCCTCCTTCCCTGGCTAAGCAGCCCCAGTTCCCTCAGTTGCTCCTCATCGGACATATTCTCCAAGCCCTTCACAAGCCTTGTTGCCCTTCTTTGGACAGTCTTAATTTCAAAAGCATGGTACCATCACTCAAATCCCAAGCAAAGTGTAGTAACATTTGTATGCAAAGGATGGTATAAAATAACCAAAATAAGATCTCTGAAAACTGCATTATTGAAATGCTTTCAATGTTTTTTCATAGTGACTAAGCACAAGCTTTTTTCACTATTGTTTTACAGCGTATTTAATTCTCTACTGCTGACAGAATTTCTTTTATTCTTTAAAATGAATAAGAAATTAAATTTCTGCATTTTAATTTACTAAGATTCACAAATAAGAAACATTAAATTTACCAGTCCACAAACTATTGTGACTGTGGTGCATCTACAGACGGTGTATAAATATTAAGGCCTAGCTTATTAAGCACATTTGGAAATTGGCTGAATTGCTTGATTTGGTAAAAAATTACATGCTACATTTAATCAGCCCTCCTTTAAGGAACAAATGTCATTAAACACCACTTAATTAGCTGTTCCTACATCCCCACTGTGTGAAAAATTGTATCCTTGATGACTACAAAACATTTTTAAGGTCAAATGTGGTGAATAAAAATATCGTTGAATGCCCTCTGGTAATAGTCTACATAAAAGTGCAGCTCATTTACATTAATTGAAAAGATTAGTTCTGTATCACTGTTAATCAGAATCTGATGTCTATACTGTACAGACCAAGAAGACCTTCTATAGTTTAGCTTAACTTTTCCCACCTTAGTTATTTTTTCAGACATTTGTCATGATGTGAAAACACCTTCTTGCTCTGTTAAAGATTTATCTTTTGCTACACCACAGTCCAGGTCTTGAAAGGGGAGAAATATACAGTCAAAAAATAGAAATTAATCATCTTGGAAAACCAGGACTTTTATTTTCTTTTTTTTTTTTTTTTTCTTTTTCCCTCTCTGTAACTAACATGATTTCTCTTTCCATGACTGCATGGATCTGATATCTAACTTGCTTTTCAGCACTAAAGCCTTTTCTGCCTATTTACTTACTCTCTTCTTGCTTCTCCTTGCCACTGTATCATGTGTAATGCTGCCTGCCTGAGACTCCAACCTGTTTATTTCACCTCTGAGAATTACTCCTTTTTAGAAAATGTGTATCAAGAGGCAGGTTGTTTGGCAACCTCCAGTGAAACAGCTGATTAATCTGCATCACTGGTGCTATCCTCTGATGTATAAATCAAAAGAAAAAAGAAAGAGGTGGAATACTGAGATCAAATTTTATTTTTAGGTAGGAAGCAATGGCAGGTGTTATGGCTTGTGACAAGGATTTCATCTGCTTACTGAGAAAACCGTGGGAGGGAAGTCAGTGTGATCCCTGGCAAAAAAAAAAAAAAAAAAAAAAAAAAAAAAAAGGATCATAGATTCTGGCAGCCTTGCAGTCAGATTTCCTCATCTAGTAAGAACTTTTTAAAGTATTTTAAGTATTACCTGAATTGTGCATTGATCCACAGTTTCTCTGTGATAGTTGGTTTCACAGGATGCACATTGAAAATGACCATTTCTTTTCTGGATATATTCCTAGAGATATAACCTCTAGGACACTGAGTTTGTCCAAGTTATTCAATGGAGTAACTTTTCCTAATGAGAGATATTCAGTAGCTTAATTTCTCTCTTGAGACAAGGGTGAATGAAAAGCTGGGAAGAATAATTTTATTCCACATTCAGGTCTCCGGTATTTTGTGGATCTATTAGAAATTTTATAGTTTTGGAGTTAAAAATGAACAAATAGCAACCAACCAAAGAAAAAGATCCCACAGACTAAGGGAGGTGATTCTACTTCTCTACTCTGAGTTGGTGAGACCTAGCTTGGAGTACTGTGTGCAGATGTGGAAACTTCAGTTGGAGACATCAGTACAGGAGAGACATGGACATGCTGGAGCAAGTCCAGAGAAGGACCACAAAAATGATCCAAGAGGTGGAACACCTCCCCTCCAAGGACAGGCTGAGAGAGCTGGGGATGTTCAATCTGGAGAAGTGAAGGATGCGGGGAGACCCGAGAATGAAGGGGACAGATGCTTTAGCAGGGTGTGTTGTGATTTGGATTGGATATAAGGAAGAAGTTTTTTACAGTAGGAATACTGAGGCACTGGAACAGGATGCCCTGAATGGTGGTGGATGCCCAGTTGCTGAAGACATAAAATCAGGATGGATGAGGCTCCAAGCATCCTCTCTACTGCAGGTGTCCTTGTTCATTGCAGGGGAGCTGGACTGTATGACCTTTGAAGATCCCTTCCAACTGTAAGAATTCTACGTTTCTGTGAAAATAACACTGTCCTAGTCTAATGTTGCAGTGCCCGTACAGTACAGATCACTTGAAGATACACTGTATCATAGGACTTTAGTAGCAGCTCTATAGAATGGAGCAGGGTTTGTATCATTCTGGCTCCACATCAGAGACGTTCTTGGCACTACACCTTTTCTCAGGGGGCTCTGTCTGTCCCTTCTTCATCTCTTACCTTATGAAGGAAGCATGTCTTGTTTTGTTCCAATAATCACCTGTAAACATGTTTGCTATTGAACAAATATGTCTTGAGAGACTCATGAGAGAGGCTGTTCTTCATTTTCAAGGTTATTCTTGGTTTAGTGATATTTTTTCTTTTCTTCGAAATTTTGACAATATCTGTATCTGGGAGGAAGTATTGAATGTTTTCTTACAGACAATCATTTGTAGTTGCAAATGGTGTATAACTCTCGAGATCTTCAAAATATGGTTTTGTGGCACAGTTTCATTCATGTTGTAACTTTTCATAATTTCTTCAGCATTAAGCAGGGCTAAAGGACACAGCTTAAAGAAAAGTATACTCCATTTTAAGTGTTTATAATACATAAGTTTAATTGCAACCTCTGGAAGAACACCACCACTACCAACAACAACAACAAAAACTCAGGCACAAAGACATATGTTCTTTGTAAACTGGGAACTTGGAATTAAAAAAAAAAAACCAAAAACGCAACTTTTCTTTACAAAAATCAGTGGCTTGTAAAGTAAGTTTCTCTCATGAAAACAAGCTTCTTTTTTAGTTATTTTTCTATTTTCTTGTCAATGCACAACTGATTGTACTTAACATTCTTACAAATATGGAAAAGTAAACTGCACTGGATTTTCAAAGGCAGAGAAAGCAAAAGGTTCAGTTGAGAGCTAAAAAGTAAAATTCAGTTTAGATCTAGATGTAATGTGTAAAGTTTGCAGTGATAAAAAAAAAAAAAAAAGAAAGCATTTCTGAACAGGAAATATAAGGATTGAATGGAGGGAGACAAATTATGTGATACACAAATATTATTTTTATATGCATATTACAGTATATTATATATCATGAGTATGTTTCTTTGTTTCAAGTGTACTGAAGGAGACAGTTTAAGGAAAAATAAAATATTTCTATGTACATAAACAGAGGCCACATTCTCTGTAGCTCTCCTGGTGCTCTGTTTTGCTTTTGTTTGTTTTGTCCTCTCTACTGGCATCATTTTTGTCCTTGCCTCTGTCAGCATTGCAAGCTTAGTTTGAATACTGCAAACAAACATAAGCTTCATGCAGTAAATTTTGTACATTTCCAGTACATTAAATCTTTTTGTTACTTTATTTATTTATTTATTTATTTATTAGTATCTCAGGATTTTTTGAGTTGGAAAGGACTCTTAAAGATCATCTGGTCCAACTCCCCTGAAATCACCAGGGATACTGACAGCTACATCAGGGTGCTCAGAGCCCTGTCCAACCTAACTTTGAGTGTCTCCTGAGATGGGACATCCACCACATCTCTGGATAACCTGCTCCAGTGCCTCACCACCCCCACTGTAAAAACGTCTTATCTGTATCCAGTCTAAATCTCTCAATGTAAAAATGCTTACTTAAAGAAATGCCTTCAACAAAATTCTGCTCCACTGTGTTCTTCAAACCCTTTAGTCTTTCATTGTGCAGTATCAAAATATCATAGACATTTTTTTAATGCAGTATATGAACAAGACAGTGTGATACAGCTGCTTATGATTTCAAATACATGTCCAAATGTGTATGCACAGTGTTTTTGATGTTATCCACACGCTTTCTTTTTGTCTTGCTTATCATCCATATGGAAGTGTTCTAATGGAAATCTTCAAGATTTTCCTAATCTTTTTTGACAGTTTTCTCTCAAAATAAATTGTTATTAGAAGAAATATTTGACTTGTACTTTGACAGGTTCCTTAATCAACTAAGAATATTTTGTAGACTATCTTTGCTAATACATTTTTTCTTAAATTTAGAGAGCTTCCTTCCTTATTCATCAGATTATTTAATGGAGCCCAGTTAAAGATGTTTTTAACTCTTGTCCATTATGGAACTTCCTTTCTCGGCTGTCTCCTGCTTCCCAGCATCCCATTATCTTCTGCTGACAGGCTCTGGTTTATTTGGAACACAGACCAGGAAACAGTGCTTAAAGGTATTTTATGAACAAAGATTAAAAACTTATAAAAAGACAAACACAAGATAAGCAGTATCCTATCTATGGCTCTGAGAAGAATAGTAAGTGAAACACACATCAAGTAATTCCCATTCCCATAAACTTTCATCCCTCTTCAACCTTGCCCTCCAATAAGATTAACGTTATGTATCTATTTTTTAAATGAAATGGAACATGCACTGGATTTAACAGAATCTTTTGATGTGTGTACGGCTGTCTGTCTGTGTAGCATCCTAATCAGGAGCTGAACGTTCCACTAATTATGGCTAAATCAGATTGTTGAAAATTACAAACATATGATGTGATTTAAATTAAGCATTAGACATTCACTGATCACTAAAGTTATACTTTCCAGACTGTTCAGAATACACCTGACATAGAGCATGGAGGAAAAAGTATTGTATTTTGCCACAGGCTGCTATAGACTCTGTAAATATAAATAGCCAAGGTATGAATGGAGGCTCACAGTCTCTGCTTGGAAATGGTGTCTGGAAAGCTTGCAGTTTGTCCCTGGCTGCCGGAAGTCCAAATTAAAGAACAACTACAGCAAGACATTCTGACTACTTGGGAGCATGAACTGCAGATACCAAGGTATCTGCCAAGAATAACATTTCCAAGACACTGTTATTCCTGATGTATGACTCACAGCTGGAGCAAAGCAGGACAGTCTGTAAAATCTCTTACAAGGGGTTCCTGATTTCCCCATTCAGTAATGAGGAACACTATGAATGTGGACTTTTGGGGGGAAAAAAAAAAAAAAAAAAAAAGTGCACTATAAACATTCATTTCCCATGCAGGTACTGTGTTTCACTGAGGCTGTCTACTCGTTTATGAGGTGACTATCATCTCTAATAATTAACTAATAATTTGCTTACTTGTAGTGCCTTTCTTAATAATGCTGTATTTTTAAGGAGCCTGCACACTTTGCCAGTATATGTCAGCAGAAGATTCCTTTTAGCTGGTTTTGTCTTTAAGGTCCCTGGAAACCCTTCTGCTCTGATTGATGCTGGTGAGTTCCCTCATGAACAACAGAGCTGAAAAGGGCTGTGAGACCTCAGAAAATAATGTTTTGTTGCACTAGCTCCAGGATATTTTTCTTTGAAAAAGAGACCCAAAACAAAACCAGTCCCCTTCCTCTCAAAATAAAGAAACGTGATCTTCTGTCCCATTGTTGTTGCCAACCAGTGGCTATCAGGAAAACTCTCATAATTAATTTCACTTGTGGTAATCCAACTGACTCTTCTTTTTAATTTTATACTTGTGCTATTCTGGAGGGCAGTCACTGTATAATCTTTCTATAGAATATATCTTTTACAGAAGCAAACGGCTGATTTATCTTTCTTTTATGCTAAGGGATGTAGTATATTTGAAGACTGATTTATTTTGTCTGTATTAATATGGGCAGCATCACTTGGTCTAATGATTAAGTATTCATGTCTGAGTATAAATTACTTTCCTTGCTCTAGATAATAACAGATTATTTTTCATTCCTGTTACATGTGAATTATGAAAGATAGTTATTTCTTTAATCTTTAACATATCTTGCTATGAAAGGGTGTATGCATTTAATTCCTCTCGTTCAGGGAAGAACTGATCATTTAAGACAAACTAGGATGAATGTATAGCTGCCATTAGAAATTTTCTTTCTTTTAAAATATATATTAGAAGAAAAAAAACAATGATGCAAAGACCAAACATTCATTTTGCCTTGTTTCCTTAAAAGTTCAACTCAAGTACATACACAAAAGTGTTTGGAAGCCATTGATAACACTGGAATATGTATATGCTCAATGAGGATATTTTATTCTGCAATGTTCTGTATCCAGCCCTTCAGCAAGTATATGCATCTTCCCTGTCTGGCAGGATATCATTGTCAACAGGCACTGAATTAGTTTTCAAAAAGATGGAATTTTAAATTTGTGCTAACTATGTGAAAACTCTGTAAACACATTTTTTCTATAGCCCATTGTCATCAATAGTAATTAGGAAAACAACTCTAACCTATAATTTGGAGTACATTAATTTTTTTGCTGTTAAGAAAGAGAAGTAGTGCACATAGTAATAGAGATTACTTAATTTATTTTGACTGTAAAGGAAACCAGAAGTGAGCCAGGTATAGATAGCAGTTATTCTGTAGGCACATATTCTTAGTCAGTTGAATTTTATCCACAGTTAAGATCTGATCAGATGGTTGGATGCTTCCTGCTTGTTCAGTGTATTGCTTTTAGAAACAGATTTTATTCAGTAACAGCTGTTGAAATCCACTCGTTAAGCTTTCATTCTCTTTATAATTTATGTCTTGACATAGACAGGGAGAACTACCAGACGTTTGATTGTCTGAGCATTTGTACATGTTCTCTCACACAGCATATGAAACCTGTTGTATTTTCACCCTGTGCCTCCAGAGTAGTACGTGTTATTAGATACTGACATGTTTACCTAATTAGTGTATAGTCAGGCAATGTATCTTCCTCCATCCTACTGTTATTTCTGCTTACCATGATGACATCATCCAAATGTTTAAAAAGTGAAATAGTACATCAGGGTTCTTTGCACAGGCAACTACGGCCACCTTAAATTCATTGCTTTCTCTTCAAATTAGGATTTTTCCCTTGAGCACAATGATGTGGCTGCTCTCAGTATGGCCTACTGGTTCTAGAATTGAAAAAAGGTCATTATGGAGTACAAACACTGTTGGTAACATACGGTTATATTAAGCTTCCAGATGTCAGCTTTGGCAGAGGAAACCATCAACAATTCATGACACTGCAAAAACATTTTTCTTGCCGATCCATTTACGATGAAGTATTGTGTTGCCCTCTTGACAGGTAATGCAATATTACATTAAGCATAAATAAATCAAAAATACAGATACATGTACTTGAATTATGATGGTCATTAATAATATTTGGGAAAGAAACAGCAAATTTGAAGTCTGACTAATGTCTCCAGTTACTCCTGTGCAGTGTTTCTGAGATGCTCTGAAGTCTGGGGTAGTAGAGTTGAGCTTGGAAAGTGAGCAAAAGATGACATTGTGATCTAGTGCTTGGCAACCCCGCCAGTGGCAGGGGGGTTGGAATTGAATGATCTTTACGGTCACCTCCAATCTAAGTCATTCTATGATTCTATGATTCCAGGGAGAAAATGCTTGTGCTCATTGGGTAACCCAGCTGGTAAGACCCTCCTACACATTTTCTCTTATTTTTAAAGAGTCTAATGGGAACTCCAGTATGGCAAGACCAATGAACCTCCTCTGAGTATGAAATTCAGGGTTTGCACAGAGGAAGGTGGTGGGTTGGATGCTCATCTTCTGAAAGTGCAACATTCCCCATTCACCCAAGTTCAGCTAGTTATCCTCCCATGATAGCTAATGTCTTCCAGGCAAATATTAGTGGCGATGCTCCTCTAAACTTTATCAGCTACAATTTATTCTGAATCGATTTTTCTCTGACAGTGGAAGGAAGAGTATGCACTGGATAAACAGATCTATCTTTAAGCAAATGTAACCTTCTAAGAGGAACTTGTTAACAGATAACCAACATTTTTCTGCTGCTATTTGCCTTTAGATGGATACCTATAATTAGAAAGGAGAGAGAGATTTTTTCCAGACTAATCCATTCCATAGGAAATGAAAAAGTTCAGTTAAAAATGATGAATATGTCTTAGGAACAGGCTAAAAAGGGTTTTTAGCTGTAATATTTAAACTTAGTGATTCATGATAGCAGAATACTTAAACTGCATAAAATATACTCATCTTTGGAACTTGCTGTGTTGCTAGCATCTCAGATGATGGATTCAAACATCTTCATAATCCACTAGTTGATCCCAGTGTAAATATAATCAGTGTTTTGAAAGTATTATTTCTTTTATTAAAAAGATTAGAAAGACCTTAAGCTCTGAAAAAGTAACATGTGAGAGTGGAAAATCAGTGTTTGGAACTAATTATAAATGCAGGCATGATGGAGGACACTGACAATGTTTATTGGCATAGCCCCATTGAAGTCAATAAAGTAAGACAAATTTACATTAGAAGAACTTTTTAGCAGGCTTTAGGAAAACATGTACTGGGATTTTCATAAATGGGAAGAGACATAGAACTCTGAAAACAGCAAACAGCCTTATATTAGCTGTATTTGTATTTATGCTATTATTATTCATACCTGCTTGTGCAAGCTCTGCAAAACAAACCAAATTTTATTCTGCAGGAAAGTTGACCAAATAAAAGGGATTTTGCATGAATATACAGCTTACTTAAACCTGATTATGATGTCTTATAAGATGCTAAAGGTCATCTTTTTGAACATCAAAGAAAGAAGTACATCAAAGTGTACCTTCTGATGTCATAGAAGCTGGTTAAACAGATTCAACAGTTATCCTGTAATAAGCTTTGAATAAGTATCTATGCATAAATGAGGGAGAATATTTTATGTCATTGGCACCTTTTATAAATGGAGTGAGTAAATGGTAGGTCTAGATCTTATATTGCCTTGCTTTTACTTCAGTATATCTTCTATCATATCAGTAGGAATGTGTTGGATTTATCTAATTAAAGTTAAATCAAAGAAGACATTGTAAATGCAATGTGAGAGAGATAATTTCTGATAAATCATGGAAGAGCAGTAGGGAATTATTGAAGAAAGACTTTCAAATATTAATATAAAACTGTGCTCATTTTGGTTCCACTCTATGAGTCAAAATGCCTTTTACTTCCCTCTTGCAAACTGAGTACAAGAAAGTTGATTTAGTGTAGATTTTCTGGTGAGGAGACTATTTTTACAACTCAGTGATTCATGCCTTCTGTTAATTTGTGATAAGCAAGGGGCTCAGTATGGCAGGCTGGATGGCAATGCTACCTGTAGAAAAGAGAGTCTTGCAATTTAGTAGTAGAAGAGGAAATTATGCTTGCTGCTTCCAGCAGAGATTTTGCTATTGTTACTAGAGAAACTGTCCTATAGAGTAACTCCATACTCACAAAGAAAGAAAAGACACTTTGAAAACCACTGAGCATTAAAAATCAACTGTGAAAATGACATGTTCTTAATTTTTAGGGATATCCAATTTTTAGGGATATCCATTTATTTATTTGTTTATTTTTATTTTCAAGAGTGAATGATAGTGGTGCAAAGTGCGAAGACCAAATGTGACATTACAGGAACCTCACTCTCTCCTTTGTCTGCAGCCAGACATAAAACTGATGAGGAAACCTGGAGTGACTGATTTGGTCCTCTGGTGTCCCATAGAGTTGCATAGAAGGACCTTAGCTATTTGGAACTGGGATTTTGATGGCATATAGCTTTGTTTTTTCCCCTGGAAGCAACAAGCCAGACCTGACATCTAAAAAATAAGCAGACAAACTCCTACTTTGAATTTACTAAAGCTAAAGTTTACTTAAATTCTTAGTGTATGCAGACTATTTTTGGTCTCTATCAGGCAGGAATGGAGGTATTCAATTCCACGCCTTTTCTTCATATGCACTTCTGTGCCAGATGACATTTTGTCAGACTATCCCTCAGCTACCACCTGTCACATGGCAACAAAATGTAATGGAATACTGTTGAAAAGGTTCAATCTCTGCTGCTATACCACCATCATCCACCTGTGACTTCAAAGGCTAACATTATAAGATAGGAGGCATTACTTTTGGAGCAGCCCTCAAACATTAATAAAGGTGAACATATAGAATGGCTTAAGTTGGGGAGAACCTTAAAGATCATCTAATTCCAACCTTTATATATACAGACTTTCTGCCATTTTGCATTTCTCTGATGTACCACAGCAATACATCATCAAAATATAATATATAACAATGTATCGCTGCATTAAGCTCTTAAAGTGATCTTGTTCGATGATACACTCAAGCAATACATCTTCAGACAGAAGAAGCGTAACAGTGGTACCTCTCTGTCTGTTGCATGTAAGTGAGTATGTGGAAATATAAGATGTAGTGCCAGGGGCTAGGAAAGAGTGCAAGGCTTAGCATGTGCCAAGATACATGTAACGTAAAGCATGCTTACCAGGAAATACATAGGGAGTTATTTAAAATAACAAAAGAAAGAAATTTGCTGAATACTTCAGAAAGCAAGCATTGAGGTGCTGCTTATCTGTGGTGAAATAGCCTTCATGAAGTCAGCACACCCACCCCCCCCAAAAAAAAAAAAAAAAAAAAAGAAAGAGAGAGAGAGAAAATTCAGAGTATATTGAAACAATGGCTTTGAAGAATATGCCAGGTAGCTGAAAAACATTGGATTTTCTTAAGGCCAAATTAATGCATTCAAGCTATAGCCCAGGAGACCCAATTTCACATTTGGCTTGGATAAAATGAGTTTGGCATTACAAACCAGTTCCTCTGGTGAGTTTGTCTTTATTCCTCTGTTCTGCAGTACAGTAGTTAAGGGCGATTAGAAGGTTGTATTCAGGATCAAAGGGATGCCCTGCTGCTGAGTTTTCCAGTGTTAGCAGGGGTATGTGCAAGAAGCTTAGTGATCTCAGAGTCAAGAGGCTCCTGTAGAAACATGTACATAAAGGATAATACAGAAAGACATGCTGATATTCACCCTTGTATTTCCTCAACATAAGCAAACCAAATTTCAGGAGGAAGAAGCATAGAATTCAATTTAAAGGCATATTCATATTTTATAATTGCCCAAATAATAATGTATTTCATTGAAAACTGGTTAACCCATTAGTATAACTCATTGTTACAAGAAGGTAATGTGTCAGTACTACTGAGTAGCTTTGCAGATTCAAGCAGGGAGTTGGAGAAGGATTCTTGAAGGACAGTAAGTGAATTGCAAAACAACAGTGTGCCCTTCTGGCCAAGAGTGCCAGTGGTATACCGGGATGCATTAAGAAGAGAGCTGCCAGCAGACTGAGGGACCTGATCTTTGCCCAATGCTCAGCCCTGATGAGGCCACATATGGAATATTTTGTCCACTTGAGAGCTCCACAGAAGAAATAAACATGGGCACACTGGAGAGAGGGATTCAAAGATGATGGGTAGACTGGAGCATCCTTCTTTATGAGGAGAGGCAGAGAGAGCAACAAGGGTGCTCAGGATGTGTCTTAAAAATGTCCATAAATTATTGAAGTAAGGTTTCAGACAAGAAGGAGCCAAACTCTTTTCAGTGGTTCCCAGTGATTGGATAACGGGCAACAGGCACAAAACAAAACACAGGAAGTTCCTGAATGTAAGGAAAGTCTTTACTTTGAAAGCAACAGACTAGGCTGTGAAGAGAGAATGCAGGTTCTCCTAATTTGGAGATCTTCAAAAGCCTCCTGGACATGATCTAGGGCACCCTGCTCTGGGGGTCCTCCTGCTTTGAGCAGAGGTTGACGCAGATGAACTTAGAGGGTCTTTCCAACCTCAGCAGTTTTCTGTGTATATAAGCATGAAGCATTCAATAAGCACAAATAACAATGGTAATACAACAGCAAGAGAACAGCTACATTAGCTAACTGATCTCATTTTTAAGGCACAGTGTGACCCTCCGAGGTTAGGCATAACAGTCTTGTAAGTTATCATTATGGCCAACACAGAAGTTACCTCATGTAAGGAATGGGGGAAAAAAAAGGTACCACATGATCAGATTCACTACAACAATTTTGCATTCCCTTCTGATGCAGATGCACTGGCAGATGTTACAGGTGGGGATTTGTTCCAACTGGTCCATTGATTCCTTCCAAAATAATGGTTTCATTGTGTCTACAGATAAAGCTGAAGAAGGTACCAAATGAATGATACTAAGTATGGAGAATCAAGTTTTCACTATTTTTTTCTCTCCACCTGTACTTAGGTAACAATGATGCTATATAATAAATGAATAATGCTCAAGTCCTATGTGGGAGCTTTTATCACAGCAGTTCTAAACTTGAGGAGAATGTATGAATTAATTGTTATAGCATGCCATCCGGACATGTATATGCATATATACAAAAATTGCTGAATTATTTTAAATTGTCTTATTAGTGTAGTTCTCACTACAGGTCTATTCTGTAGTTCACCTGCAGTTGGAGGTGTCCTTTAAACTTGCCGGTCCCTGAAAACTGAGAGTAGAACTTAAATTAAATGACAAACAATGTGTACAGGCTGGTGGAAGAAACAGTAGATAACAGAGGGATAGGCAAGGATTGCCCAGTTCATTCCAACTTTTCTGTATGAATACAGAGTTTATGGTTAAAATTTTCATCTGCTCTCAGCAACGCAGTAATGGAAGAGAAAATTTAGACATGAAGCAGGACAAGTGAAACAACATTTTTATTTCCTTTGGAAATGACTTGGATGTTATTTATCTTTTTCATGAAATGCTGAAATAACAGAATGATTTTTCATTAAAGGAAGTTCTGGAAAGTCTGGTCGAAGATGGTTCATTTCTTACACACCTGTATTTTTAATAGGCCATGACCTTCAGTGAAGTGTATTTCCTCCTATGTTTCACAGACAGAAAACTCTAGATGTACAACTTTCAATCTTCAAGAAGACAAGGAAAAATAAGGACTGTGAGAGATATAACCTATCTAGTGATGTCTCCAGTTGACATTAATGAGTCCATAGGGAACACGCTCCACAAAGAGCTACTTTTGTGGGGGTTTTTTGTTGGAAATTTTTTTAATTAAAACAATGCTATGTAAAAGGTTATAGTTGGGTTATAGGGTGCTGAACGCTTGAAGGTCTTGCCCAGCTTTTTTGCTGTAGGTCACATGCTAAGACTGTCGTATTCTGTAACTCTGAGATGAACAAGAAATGAATAGAGGCAGTTGACTGTTTGTGTTTCACAAAGCTGGGACAGAGCAAACTGTAGAGCACAGCAGGAGGCATTTGCAAGACAAAAAACAGGGAACATTTATTTCTAAATCTTCACTTCTTGTCATAGTCTATGTCATGTAGAAAACCTTAATGGGAAGTTCAGAGAGTTCAGGAAAGCAAGTTATAAAAACTCTAAATATTTTCAATTCCTATGGCCAATAAAAAGAGAGGCTAGAAACGTTTGCAATCTTAAGCCCCAGCACTGTTCCCCCATTTCAGTTTAAAAAGAAGACTGTAACCTTGTTGACGCATTTTAGTGTTTTCTTTCTTCTACCTGCTTTCATTAATTCTCTCTTTTGTGCTAGGCTTATAGGATTTTTTTTCCTGTTCTTTACATGAGGTAGCTTCCATATGTCCATAAAGCTAAAGTTATGCTTCCTAGTGAGTTATTTGTAAAATCCAAATACGTATTAAAAATAAACACCAATAACTATAAGTTAAAAGCCAGTTCTGTAGCCCTAGACCAAGAAAACACATAACAATAGACTAATCTCATTCCAGGGAAGAATTTAAGTATATAACTTTTCTTATATTCATATAACTTTTACTATTTGTCTAAATGTTGAACCAGACAAACATAACCCAGAAAGGATTAAACTGTTTTTACATAGTATATAAACAGGTGCTTTATGCCTAGGTCATATTCTTGGGATGTAGTAATCAGTAGTTATATATTATATATTATATTATATGCTATAATTGGGAATTGGCTAGTCCATCTAATCTCTGTGTATGCTTGCATATGAATAAATAAAAGTGTAAATAAATCTGATATCAAATTGCATTTATATAAAATAATAATTATAAAATTGAATCTCAGTTGCCTATTGCATACATGTTTCCTGTCATATAGAATATTATATTAAACACCTGTATTATTTGTACTACTGCAGTTAGAATGGAATTTGTCTTCTATATTATTAACATATCTAATAATTTACATGCTTACAAGTACCTGTAATCATTTTAATCATTTGAGATGCTCTAGGGTACACTTCATCTGCCTTACTAGAAGAACAGAGTTCTTCCATCAGCACTACAAACTATCTACAAAAATCCTGTTCTCATTTTGCGTGATGCTAGATGACAAACTCAAAAGTAATAACATACACCTTAAAAAAAAAAACAAAAAACAAAAAACAAAATAAAAACACACGGGTTATTTCTGAAATCAGAGATAAAATTAATCTCTTCTAGAAGCTGATTTATCTCACCCTGGAGCTCTATTTTAGTTCACAATGAAATTCCCTCTGGAACTGTTTGACCACAGAAGGCTATACAAGATGCTAAGAATATTTGCCTGTTGTTTTGGTGGGGAAATATTTTTCTTTTCACCTTGTTCTACAGGAGAACTGCCTCTATTTAACTGTGAACATCCCTACTTAACACATGAGGAATTTTTCTGTTCAGATTCTCACATTGCACCCTTACTCGTGTCTCTCAGTACTGATATGCTCTCTATATACTTTGAGAACTCTATTTGCGGCAGATAGTTCAACTCTACTTATAATGTTTAGGACATAAAATGAGTAAAAAATTTGATCTGCCTCTTCAAGGTGTTTTATTGCTGTTTGACTTTCTCATCCAAATAAACCTGATGGCAAAGGACCACCATAGGAGTGCTGCATCTTGGAGAGCATTGAAGAAGAGAATCTCTGAGGACAGCTTGATGGGGAAACTGTTAGGTAAACTGAAAATGACATGTTCAAAGAATTTATTTATGAATTTATTTATTTATTTATTTATTTTGCATGTTGCATTATTACTTTTGACATTTATTTCATTTAAGAAAAAAAAAGAATACTTACAAAATAGATAACATTTATTATATTGGAGTACAGAAGTACAATAAAATCACCACTATCAAACACATCCAGGAGGGAGTTAAAAGATACCATGAACTCAAATGCCTCTCACACAAAGGACAAAGACTTTAGGTTAAGAAAAAAGAAGGAAAACAAGTTTTATTTTTGTGTAAGGTTCTTTTGTGTAGTACTAGAAAGAGAAGCTGATCTTTTTTCTAGGTGTCCCTTGAGAGCTGGGACAAGAGGAGATGCTGTATATCATCTTTCTTAGTTTCCAGTACTGTGCAAAAGCACTGTGCAGAGCTTTTAAGTTAGCTAAAGCACATATGAGAGAGGGGAGAAACTAGAGGAAAGTACTGGTACAAAACCCGAGTTATGGTGTGACAGCACAGAAAGGCACAGCTTGTACAGGTGGCCATCAAAAGGTCAGTTCAGCCTCAGTTGGGCTACTGTGACTTTAATTTTTACAGTATGAATGAAAGTTACTGCAGGAAAGAGAAAGCCGTCAGTCAACATCGTGGATTTCTAATAGTATAGTTTTGCTGTAAGAGTTAGTTATATAAAGAAACTTTCTGACTTTTTCTCTACATCTCTTTCTTTTCCTCTAACTATAAAACATCTTATTTGCTCACCTGATTCATTTTTCTTGGAAAGGGAAAATATGCTTATTTGAGCACTGGAATATTTTATGTAATTGTCTCTGGATTCTGCTTAGTTTTTATATTTTATTATATTGCTATCTTTATTAATATTATTTTGTTTTATATTGACTCCTTATATTTTACTTTTTACTAAGTCCTGGCAGAACCTTTCTTTTGGTCACATAATTTTATTGGAGGCTGCTGTGCTTTCGAGGGTGCATGAGCAGGTGTGGTGTTTAGATGCTGTGTGGTTTTTACACACAAATGCTCTGAAATTCTGAAACGGAGTGAGTGAATGAAAGGAGATACTTCCAACTGCATAGTCTGCAACACTAATAGGAATATATATTTATCTACAAAGTCTCTGGTGCAGTATTTTCACATCTAATCTTTCTTCAGCATTCCTTGCTCTTCCCTTAGGTTCTTTTTTGGCTTTAATAGCTCAGCTATTATCTTTTCAGATGTGGCCCATTAATTCTTCCGTATGAAGTCATGCACAGTCAGCTCTCCCATGCTAATGATCAGAGAGAAATAATGGCTAATGCCCACTGAGAAGGTTATCTATTGTTTCAGCTTCTTGATTTACTGAAAACTCTCTGTACATTTCCCCATTTTCATTTTTTTTACCGAATCCAAGAAAGCATTTCAGAAGTCATCTAAGATAATGGTCCATTTCTGATCAGTATAAAAACATGGACATTCTGGGAAGGAAGAGAGGAGAGGCTGAGAAAGGAAAAAAGGATATTAAAAAGAATACTAATTTAATGCATTTATAATGACAGAACAAGAAACATCCCAAGAAAATGGAATTAAATACCAGGGAAAAAGAAGTGATTTTTTAATTATTATTTTTATTTATTTATTTTTTTAACACCACATTCATTAGTGGTGCAACTCTTTATTATTGGGTATTGGGTATTGCAGAAGATTATGAATTAACAGAAAACAAACTATCAAAACAAGGAAATGCATTTATCTAAGGCAACAAAAGACTGATTCAGCTTTTGGTCCAAGCAATCCCAAAGCAAATTCTTTCCAGAAACTATGAAGATCATAATTGAATGTTTCTTTACCCTATACTCATCATGAAACATGAACTGCCAGTCACCATCAGAATAATGGATCTTTGGTACATTATGATCCCTGAGGGGGAAAAAAAAAAAAAAAAAAAAAAAAAAAAAAAAAAAAAGCAGAAAATGAAATTAATAAGATTCATTGGGGAAAAAAAGACAAAAGAAAGAAAAAGAGATACTGGTACAGAAAAAATGAAACTATTAAACAGGTCAAAACAGTTGATTACAGAAAGGGTAATATAAGCAAATTAAGGAGAAAAAGGAAACATGAGTATGAAAAAGAGAAGTGGAAAAAGCACAGGTTGAGTCAGGGAGGCAAGAATAGTGTTAGATAAAGACCCACTTGCTGAGCTAACCACCCACACATTACCAGACTAGGTAAAGGTAGGCAGGGAATAAAAGTACCTGAACGGCATAAGAAGGATATCTCCATCAATGAAAAATTAGGGGAAAAAAGCCTGAGAACTGCCAATAAGATGATGGTGACTGAAAGTCAGAAATATGTAGACGTAGAAAACATTTATATTATTTGACATTAATAACAAGAAAATGTCTATGAAACTGATAGAGATTGTGTGTACTACCTTATAAAATGCCAGCATAATGTTACTCACTGTCCCATCTGATGTATTTTTCTCAAATCCAGAGCTGGTCATGGTGAGTAAGCTTTGTATTTCTCAAATTTATTATATCTATGGGAAATAAAGCAGCCACTGCCTAGATGCATTGCTGCATGTGGCACGTGTTCCAGTGAAGTTCGTTAATTTACTGTAGAAAGAGAACTATCTGTTGTATAAATTAACACAGTCCTGGAAGGTCTCTGAAGGTCTGGGAGTCACAAGCAGCCTTTTAACCTCTGGGTAACACAGTTCAAAAGCATTTAAAGGGAGAAAGAACAAAGCTGTTTCCCTTTGGAAAGCAATGGGGCCTTTGTGACTTAAAGGTGTAGTTTCAACCCACATCACTGTAGATGCATTGCCATAGATAAGCAACCTTGTAATTATAGCTGAGCTGGCACAGGAATGTGTTACCCATACATTTGGGGAATTAAAAATCTTTGAGATTTTTGAAAAGGGCTGTGCCAGTGATAGCTGAGACCTCAGGGCCCCATGTCAACACATTTGTGTTTTCAGTTCTAGACATAGTTGCTCCTGTAATTTAGGTAACAAAATACTTGCAAAGATGTCATGTATTCCCACCATTCAGGTAAAAAAAAAAAAAATATCATAATGTATTTTATTACTACCTTAGTAAAAGTTAAAGAGGAAGATGTATGTAATATTAGCAGAAATTAGAGGGCTTTTCTTTTTCTTTTTTTCTTTTCTGATGGTGGTGTTCTGACCTCTGTGTAAACATTTGAGTGAATTGTAATTCAAGGCATGAAGTCATGTTATTGTTATTTAGGCAGTAACATAGGCAGGTCACTTATACATTCTTACCCAAAGAGCTTTTACTTTAAGTGAGACACAGCATGTCAGGGATTGTTAAAAGAGCACTGACTGAAAGAGGACAATGAAGATTCACAGTGCGTGAAGGAACTCAGACTCTTTTACAGACAGTGTATATTTTATATCCTTACTGCAATTCAACAGATTTGAGCTCTGTTATTTTCTCTTTTCTCTCTGTCCTCCTTGCTTCATTCTGGAAGGCCAAGCTAAAAATTAAGGTAGGAGCACACAAGCATTCTTCTGTACTGAACAGACTATTGAAGAAGCATAGTTTCACAACAGTGTATAAAGAAGAGGATGAATTTGCTCAGAGCAATGGAACACAATGATTTCTCCAAGTAGTGGTGGTACAAGAAAAGACTCATGACCTGGTACTGACCCTGTGAACTGGGTCCATTCAGTCTGAAAGCAGAATTTTGGCTGGCTTTATAATTCATTCTGAATTCTGCTGTTTTGATTTTTCCAATAAATACAAACAAAGAAGTGATAAGGACAGGTCCCTCTGAAGATCCTGGTTGTGCATGTGTTTACACATCCCCCTTATTAACATGCTTTATTTGAATGATTTAGTGTAATCACTGGACGTAAAAAGAAGAAAAGTGTTTTGATAACTTTTTATTTGTCCTACAGAATTAATTCCAGACTAAGATGCAACTCACTTAGCTGTGATCACCAGTTAATGATCAGGTACTAATTTATCCTTAGTAGAATAAACAGAGAGACGTGGAAGAAATTTGCCTGATAGCCATTGTATCTGGGGGCAGAAGAGAAATTTCTTTTGGAAGTTACACATCAGCAAAATATAAGTCAGCAAACAGAGCCTTTTTATAATAAGTGCAGAATTCTGTAATAATCACAGACAGGAGAGAGTTATGACTAAAGAAAGAAATGCTAAAATACTGAATGGACTGTTATGAGAGAGGTTTCCTGTGGATTGCTGCCTTCTCCACCTGGGAATATCATAGGCTTTTACTTTTTCCATCAGAGAATCCCAGCACCTGAATTTGTTATTAAAGTCATTGGTGGGATTTTTGTCAAACTTTAGAAATGGTATAATTTTTGCCATTGGTAATCAATAGAAAATAGATATATGTTCCTTGTAATGTTTATCTAAGGCTCTGAGACACTGAATACTGTAAAAAGGAAATAAAGTTGAAAATATAATGAAAAAAAAATAAGCCAGAAAAACAAGGCTAAATAATATCCATATAACAATAATCTACAGCAAAGTTTTCAGTGCTTTCTTTCAGCTTTCCAGACAGGCAGAAAGGGAGGGAAAAAAATCCCATTCTGTTTTCTTTCATGGGTTGAGGAATTTATAAGATATATCTTAAATAATTTTCAATTTGAGAAAGATGAAGATGTGAAACCAACTTATATAATGAGAAAATTTAATTCATACTGATTCTTGAAAAGAAACATGGCCTACAAATTCACACAAAGGGAAAAATAATGAGCCCTGTGTGCTTTCAAAGGCTAGGGACCTGTGCTGTCCAATATGTGACCCGGCGTGCAAATTCTTTCAAGAGCACATGAGACCATTTTACCTTATAATAATAATCAATAAGAGGGAAATTATGTGTTAGATAGCAGAAACTTTAAACACATTTAGAAATGAAAAGATCATTAGAGAAAAGACCAATACTTCTGCAAGTACAGGTAGAAGCAATGACTGAAGGAATGATTTTATTCTGCACTTCCGTCAAGTGCTGGTGCCATCTGAAATACAAAAGTGTTCCAAAGTCCACTGGAAACAATGAAGTCTTTCTGATTAGCTTTGGATTATCTCCAGACCCCAAAATACGACCAAGAATTCAGATTACTGGGCTAAGTCACTGTCACTACTGAAGGGGAGTGAAATTCCCCTCAACTTTAGTTGGGCTACATTTTCATCTCCAGTCACCAAAGTTTGATGTGGACCTCGGGGAGAAAGGTAAAAGATCAGAGATCAGATCTAGTTTAGAAGGAGACAGTGGAAGAAAATGATTTAAAGCACATTGATACTTTATTATGGCAGTTCCTTAAGGAGTCTAATTAATGTCATGATTGTAAAAGAAAGATTTTGCATCCAAACATTGCACTTTTGCTTACACTTCCTCTCACAGTTCTGAAATGCATGATACCAGATGTTATTCTCCTTTATGATTGTATCTGTTCACATATATTGATATGTTTATGCTTATCGTTTACATACACACGTATTTACATACACACACCGACACATATGGACACACAATTTGTTGCTTCTTGCTATTATGCGAGTATTTCTGTTTTCTCTCTCTAAAATAGTACTAATTTCACAGCTTATGAAGTGTTGCCTTTAAAGAAACAAATGTCTTTTACAAGGGAGTACACAGTAGTCCTTCTAATGTTGGGGAGAGAGGGGAAGACTGGAGAATGTTTAAACTTGTGTGAAAATCATGTGGGAAAGAAATACTGAGATTTCTTGTGGCTGGGTTTCTTTCCTATATCTTATACAATCTTGTTCAGCATATTACTCATATGACCTGAAATCCCCTTTAAAGAGAAAAGTGTATAAAATGGAGGAAACACACCGCAGCTCACAAAAATTAAATGGAGAGAAAAAAAAATAAATAAAAATCAGTACTTTTCTGGAAACTAGGATGCTTTTTGTAGTGTTACTTTACATTAGAATTCATGGAGTCAACCTATTTGAAAGCAGATCTCAGAATAAAAGCTTTCTCCAAACTGAAAAAAAAAAAAATAAAGCTTCAAATATTTGTTTAAAAGCCAGACATTTTCTGAACTGTATTTACCTTATTTAGTAGTAATTCTTCTACAGTTCAAGACATATGCACAGACTGCTGATGCAGTCAGACACTAGGCAGAAGTGCAGCATTCTGTCTGTGTGCAGACAGAGTGAAGTAGCAAGCTGGCTTGGGAAAGAGAAAAAATAAATAGGATTGAGGCAGCAAGAGTACTGTAATTAAATGACACCTGCTTGTTTATTATTTTTCATTGATAGATATGTAGATGTATAAAGTGGTTCTACTTTCTCTTCGTCATGAGTACTTTTGTCTCTCCGCTTTCTAAATGTGCTTCAAGAGCTCTGACCTCTTTTCTTGAAAACAATCATGTTCAGATTCAATGGAACCATTAATGTGCAGGAATCAGCAATGCGGTATTAGCAGCATCAGTGGCTTATGCACTGAATTTTTTGGGTACTTTCTTTCTAAGTGCTGACTCTTGGTGAGTGCCTGTGTGAACACAGCACAATGAAAGCCTGATTTGGTTCTAGGGTCAAGAAGAAAAGGTAAGCACTTTGTGTGCCTCCACTTGAGGTGACAATACATGCAGTAATTCTGGATGTTTTGTGCAACAGTTCCCATTCTGATTGCTCATGATGTATTGTTGGGTTTGACATTCCCTCAATAAGATTCATATTCAGCAGTGAGATTTGTCCCCTGACTGAGAGCAAACTCCGTCACAAATTCCTTATTGCTTCTTGACTTTCTGTTTAGATATCAGTGACATTACTCTTTGGAATGTATCAAAATAAATAGTCATCAAATGGTGCATACTTTTATATTTGATTCCTCCCTTCCTCCTGAATGTATTTTCTACTATATTGCTTGACTGAAAGAGTTTAATGAAGTTATCTGAACAGAAATATCCAGTACTGTGTGAGAGGTTCATGCCATCCTGCATGCCTTCAGCTGCTGATCTTGCAGGATATGGGGCTCATGTAGGTCATGTGTTACATCTACTACATACACAGACATCAGGGATACTCTAGGATGTCAGATATAGAATGAGATAGAGTGGTTTGGGTACTGACTAATGCCCAACTTCCAGCTACATTTGCCTTATACTGCTTAGAGGAGGACTGGGGGAACTTGTGCAGTATAAAATATATTTCTCACTGTGGTGAAGGTAAATGCTGAGGAAGATTTGGAAGCAACAGATTTAAAGGAGTCATCGAAGTGTTACAGAAAATTCCTCATTTTGTGCTACATTCAAAGAAACCCACGAGCCATCTTCAGCAGCTTTTCAACTGGACACAGCAGTGAGACTGGAAACAAAGGCAATTTTAATGAAAATAGCACACAGACATAATGTTTTATCTTTCTTATCTGGAATAAAACTGACAATATGTATATATATAATGGTCTTTTCTTTCTTTCTTTCTTTCTTTCTTTCTTTCTTTCTTTCTTTCTTTCTTTCTTTCTTTCTTTCTTTCTTTCTTTCTTTCTTTCTTTCTTTCTTTCTTTCTTTCTTTCTTTCTTTCTTTCTTTCTTTCTTTCTTTCTTTCTTTCTTTCTTTCTTTCTTTCTTTTTCTTTCTTTTTTGTTTTTCCAAATGAAAATACAGTTATTTTTGTGAACGCAATGAAGAGAGATATTGGACCACGTCCTAGTTGCTTTTAGCAATTTGTAGTACTTAGAAAGTCTTAAAGGGAAATTGATAGTGACAAATAGACATTTCTAAAATGTCAAGTCATTCTAAGCATGAATTTTCATTTATTTATATACTTGCTCTGATATCTCAAATGTTACAGTGTTTCCTGTAGACAGCATTTAGCTTTCCATTAGGAATTTCCAAAACCTGAAGAGCACTGGCACCTTGCATTAAGATAATGTTCCAATAACAAATTTCAAAACTAAATTATACACAATTAAGCATTGGTGAATATCCAGAGTGCATTTTTCAAGAGATATTATTTCTTTAAAAAATATATAAATAAATAAAATTGCAAGTATTCTGAGAATTCCTAAAATCCAGTGATATCACATGAGGATTAATTGTTAATGCATATGAAAGAAATATATTACCTTTAAAATTTAGTTTGTTGAAGTTGGCTACACATATAGTTACTACACAGTATTACTATGCTGGAAATAGAAAAGAAAATAGAATAGAAAAATTTCTGGCTTGTCAGGTTTCTAAGTTAAATAAAACTGTTAGCCAAACGGATGGGGATTTTGTGCTGAAGTAAATTTAAACCTTTGGGTGATACTTTCATTTATACTCAGCACACTTTTAAACTTTTGTATGTCAATATTTATATTCCTCATAAATCTGAGTAG
Organism: Coturnix japonica; assembly: GCF_054131305.1. Taxonomy (NCBI): domain Eukaryota; kingdom Metazoa; phylum Chordata; class Aves; order Galliformes; family Phasianidae; genus Coturnix; species Coturnix japonica. Next base: position 5,836,674 of record NC_140664.1, on the reverse strand, counting down.
GAAACAGGGAACTCAAAACAGGTATTTTTGTTTATGTATGAAAGAAAACAACTTGATGCCCTCAGTAAATAAAAAAAAATTGAACATTCCAAAGTAGAAATGTTTTCTCTTACACTCTTACATTATTTCTTAAACCTACTGAACCAGTTATTATACAAGACACAAAAGCCATGTTGTTTTTCTCTACAGTGTGGTTCTCTTGTGTGAAACACAATTCCTACCTGTGTCAAGCACTTTGGTTGTAGGTGTGGCCCTGTGCCATTGAATTCAAGTTAATGTGCAGAGGTTTTGGAGAGTGCTCTCCTCATGCCTCTAATTCAAGTGTAAAGAGTAATTTTTCATAATGTCTTCTTTGGGGTATATGCAGAAAGTAAGGATATTACATGACTGTGCATAAATCCAGTCAGTATTCTGCTGAATTTTCATTTAACTGAAAGGAAACTGTCATAGAGGCACTTCCCTGATATTACTTCCCTCATTCTACTTTTTTATTTTTTATTTTTTACATGTTTGACTGGGGAACAAAAGTAGTTGTCAAATTACTGTGCTGTTCTTTAAATCTTTTTCAACCTGTCACAGAACTTTCTTACATAGAAACTGCCTAAATCTTCCATTTGCTGATACATTTTTAATATCACAAAGGATGAGAAGAGGAAATCAGACTTCAAAATGGCATTAACTTAAAATGACCTGAAACTTGAAAAACCTTAATTGGACCAAACCTGAATGAAATTGCTTGTCCTAACTGTGCACTTTTCAAACATAGTACAAAAGGCACCACTGCATCCCTGTTGAGTTCCTCTTGTCACTGTTTTCATGGTGTCTTACAATAGAATTCTTAAATGGGTAAATGCACTAAGTTGTTTACAAATGTCAGATGGGAGAAGGAAGAGAAAAAGTGAAAGAAATAAAAGTCTCTGTATGTTGTCCATCACATTAGTTGAGTGAGAGTATTTCTAAAATCTTGCCGTTACAGTCTTTAAATTAAACTGTTCAGATAGGTTAGGAACAGACAAACCTACAGGAAAGATTTCTATGTGATAATATGAAAGAAGCTGATTCTGTCAGTTGCAGTAAGATTCTGCCACATGCTGGAGACTTTTCTTGGAACATGAAATTTTGGCTACCAATGTATCTGAGTGCTTTCCTGTTGTTAAATTCAACACTGTCCCAGATGAAATGACATCACCTATGCAAAATTCTGTTTGCTTTCTAGTTCATCCCTGTTATGCTATATTAGACTCTCCTGTGTTCTTCAGTATTCTAATAAGGTAACATGGTCTTCACTTATCAGTCCAGGGAACCAGGTACAATTTCAAAATTAACATTTACCTATACATCATAAACCTGATCTACAAGTGACCCATAGGTCAACTTCCCTGCCCCACAGCAGATGAGATGGAAATAAGTGGTCTTTGAGGTCTCTTCTATCAAGCTGTTCTATGATTTCTATCGTTCTATGATTCTATTAGTGTAATAACAGCATATATACCCATTTATACCCACATGATAAGTAACATGTTACTCTTAAATCTTCCCTTTTTCACAGATGTGTGCAGTAAGTCATGACTGTTTATGGTGAATGATAACAGTAATTTCCCACAATCACCTCCTGCAAAATTGTTTTGTGGTTTTTTTTTAATTAAACAAGAAAAGGAGAAAAGATCAAGTCCTTATGTAGTTGTCCATTTGATTAATTAAATAAGATGTGTAATCTAAAATTAAGCATTGTCTTCTATACTCTACCTTAATTGTTAATATCAAAACACTTTTTGATCTTGCTGGACCTCATTCTTTTCAAATAGCCCTTTCAGCACTCTGACTTCTTCACTAGCACAATCTTCCTGTCAGAATAGGAAGTTTATTTATTATGTTAATGTACTGACACCAGTTTGATTCTGGGATTTACTATTCTCTCTTAAGGCACTGTGTTCACCCAAACTGATGGCTCAAGTTACATCATGCGCCATTGCATTTCATAGTCTAGCTCAGGGCAGATTCATTTGGACTGTCAGAGGTATCCTTGTAAAATGGTTTTTAGAGTTACCCTATAAAAGAGCAAATTCTCTGTTTCTTAATTATCTCAAAATATTTAATGTGGTTAATCTTCTCAATGGTCTTGCTTGTTCTGGATTTGTTCAGATGTTTAGTAAACATAGAATGCAAGCACTGGGCAGAATGTGACTTTTTCTACCTGTTGAATGTCCTGTTACCCACATTAATTACTAGTATCTAATCCATCCCAACTACAAAGGCATAATTCACCCAACTGACTGAATGAATTTCTATTCCTGCAAAGTATTAGATAATCCTTATTTGATTTTATATGACTCTTCTTGTGGTTTCTTGAATCATTGACTTAAGTTGTGAATGCTAAATACCTCTTAAAATTTATGCTGTGGTTGAATATAAATCAGTACTCACTCAGAAATCATTCCTACTTATGGCAAAATAGAGCAGCTTTTCAGGAACAGAGCAGAGAGTGCTTCCAGTTGCCATAAGCTACCTGTAGTGATCATGATAAGATGCAATGAAAGTGCAAGCACAAGTTAAAAACTAAAGTAGGGATGAGGAAATAAGAAGCAAATAAGAATTCTTCACTTGATGTTCAAATCTCTGTCACATGCATCCACATAGGTATCCTCAGACATTTGGGGTTTTCTTTAGTGAAACTGTAGTATCCTGAACATTAAAATCAGAACTATGGAGAAATGGTAGTTTCCCGGTACTAGAGATAACATCAGAAATATTTACTTCTGAAATTAATTTGTGAAAAACCATGAACTGAAATGAAGAAACTAGGTTGTTTGCACCTAGCTTAGGTGATAGCATGTTGTCATTCAGTTAGCATTTCCCAATCAAGAAGAATGAAAAGCTAAAAGCAACAATAACAAAACCATCCTAACTCACAATAGCAACAATCATTTATTCCCTTCAGAAATTTGGAGAAGCAGTGATGCAAAATTTATCTCAGACTAACATTCGGATGATCTCTAGTAAATAAAAAGGACACATTTGGGATGCTACCAAGTTAGGTGTTGTACTGTCAGCATCTGGTTTATTGCCTAATTCAGTTGCTGAAACACTGAAGCTTTAGGCTCTGGTATTATAATCCATTTGCTGAATGTCTTTGATTGGCACAAGTGGTTATTAAGCACAGCTTTCACTGGCAGTTTGTCTTTTCTGAAAGACACATTTCAAAAGGAAAGCATATCAGGAAGCACAGTTCTCTCTAAGGTAGAGATGGCCAAAGAGTACTATTAAAATTATGATCTGTTAGAGTGACAACTAAATGTAACCAACAGAGTTTTATGCAAGTTAAGAAGCAGCTGGACGAGAAGACTTCTCATAGTTACATATCCTGAAGAAACTACAATAAGTTTAGTGGTCATTGTGGTGGTGCATTGATGATTGGACTAGATCAAAGGATGGAAAAGACTGTAGAGGTCTTTTCCATCCTTTATGATTCTATGATTCTGTCTTGTGGTAAGTGGACAATAAGAAAGAAATGCAAAGTTTTTTATTGGTTTAGTAAATTAACAAATATGAGAGTGAAGAGACAAAAAGAAGAAACTCAGGAAACTCAAAAGCAAGCAACCTAAAAAGTGATTAAATAATTCATATAACTCATGTATTTTGTGAAAATCATTAGCACAAATTATCACCACTTACTTGCTCAAGTTAAACACTGTACTCATGTACAAATGATCAAAGTAAACACTGTTCTGAAGCAAAAGTCAATTTCCATATTGATATTATAAGATTGTTTGCTAGTATTAAGAGCTGAACAAGAGCTGAGTGTTATTAGCCTGCTAACAGACTGGAACAGAAAGTGGTAAAGCTGTGAGCACGGTTTGTACTCTTTTTTGTCTCATAAGTCTGTGCAATTGCTCTTCATCCCAGTGTGTACATTTCTGTACACAACTCAAAAAACGTACATTTTATTCTACTTGGTGCATTAGGGGGAGAGATAGAGCATATATCAAGCATAGGACTGTAACGTTATCTTCCTCGTGGTATTTAGATTTATACATGAATCTTCAGTACCTGAGACAACCAGAGCAATCTCATAAATGACCCATACAAAGATCAGCTGCTCCAACTTGACTGAAGAGGTAGCAAAGTCTGAAGTAGCCACTAAGATTTAGAATCCGTGTTTAGGTACTGAAATTTGGCCTCTGGGATTTTTGCTGGATTCCTAGCTAATGTTTAATAATTTCACAACAGCAATATCAAAGAAGTCAGCTTTGGAAAGAAAGCAGATTTAGTTGCTGTACACTGTTGTCTTGTTCCCTGGGGACTACAGCACTGCAAGGAATGGCATGTTAAACTACATCTTAGAGGTGACCCAGACTACATATTGGTTGTAAAAGAAGTGTTCTTCTAAAGAGAAAAGAAAGTTGAAGGTCAGAGTAAATATGAAAAACTTCAAGGAAGTGCTTGTGCTCTGTCTTTCCAGTTAGTATTTCATAAAATGACATATTAAGGACTGAAATTTGCATGAAACGCAGACACGATCTGGATATCATGTTATTGTGACTGGCTATTTCTTTTTGGCCTGCTGATTAGGCACAGCTGCTGGTTTTAATTTAAATTTCATATTCTATTTCTGGCTAAGATTCCTACTTCTTTGGATAGATATCTTTTTTCAATACTTGTGTGCATTTATTAAAAATAAAGAAAAACAATATATAACAATAATTGTGATCAGCAAAGATTAAGTAGAGCCAGATGTCTGACTGTGACTCAGTGACCTTTTAGTACAAGAAATAGTCTGCTGCCATTAGTTATATTAAACTTTTGCAGTTGGTTTGATACATTGTCAGGAATATCTCAGAGCAACCAATAAGCCTCTTCAGGATGAGTAAAGGATTCAATGGATTTCAAAGGAACTTCTCATGTGGATAATGCCAGTTAAGTGAAAAAGGATGTTGACAGATTCCCTAGGTAAGAGGTTGGCTTTATTGAGACATCCCACTGGTATTGCAGCTAAGTATATCAAGTTTTCCTATGAAACACTCTGTTTTTACCATTCTGGATCCCAAGATATGTTTATAATGCTATGTACATATGATGACCATGAACAGAGATCGGTCAGACAAGAGCACTGACCAGTCCCATTTTAGACATGATCAGTCCTTTTACATCCTTTTCCACTTACCCTCATCTTTGTTCTTCCTGTTTCCCTTTCTCCCTGCATACTCCCTGTTTTTTCAGAGTATTACATTTTCCTGCACTCTCCCAGTATGGACCTCCCTATTTCACAGTCTCAGCAATTACACAAGCCCAGTTTGTTCTTGGAAGCAGCACCTGTGTTTTCCTGAGAGCCCATCAGGTGTGACTGAAAGGTTTGTCTTCAGGGTTTTATCCTCGTCATTACATTCTGTTCTTTGTCTCAATATACTTTCTTTCTTTTTTTTTTTTTTCCCTCCCCTTCATTTCCCAATTGACAAGATCCTCAAGTAGATAACCTTGCTGAATTAAAAATTCTCACAGATGAAGTGATTGAAAGTTTCCCTTTATCAGAATGATAGTAAGAAAGGTGTGGAAGTGAGTATTTTCCTGAGACTTCAGATCTCTCCTTTTCTCTTCAGTGTTTGCAGTTTAGATTTTTATGGATAGAATTCACATGGGAGACTGGACTCTTATTTTCCATTACAGTCATGATGTTGGCTGGTCTCTTGGAGCTTTTCAGCCCAGTCTGAAATGTACATTTAGAAGCTAGAGAAATTGTCACTTGTGAAGTTAATTACAACCATGGATCTCAGAGTATATTAGAGACATTCAAGTTCACAAATTTCTCTGAAGAACTATTTAATACTTGAGAAGAGGGAATAAAAAACTTGATGTTAATTACACAGACCAACTTCACACTTTCGAAGAGTAACATAGTTGAGACCTTCTTACACAGAAGAGTGAATTTGGGCAATGCTGGGACATCCCCATGAGGCACAACATGGCTGACATGAAGGGGAATGTGACCCAGGCTGTCTTTCCAACAGATTTCTTTAACACTCAATATTGCATTCAGAAATCAGTAGGGTGAGGTCTAGAGACACAAAGCTGAAATGCTAATCAGTAAGATTTGCACCCCTAGGAAATACAGCTAATACAATCTTTTATAAACTGAACTGTACTCCTACAACATTTTTCTGTCAAACACATCAGGAGTTATTTGACTGATCTCATGACAAACAAGTAGAGCAATATGAAAAGTAAATTATAGAGAGACTATCAAAGAAACTGATTTCACCAAAGGCTAATTACAACAAAAATAAAATTAGAAGTTTAACAAGAGAGCAATGAAGAAGGAATTTATTTTAAGTGTATTCAGACATAATACTTAATTGATACTGAGCAAGTTTAAGTTAGCTAACAAGATAAACAATTTTGATGTCAGGAAATTAATGTAGTGGCACAGCAAAATACTATTTTATTCCCTATTTTATTTTATGTGTTACGTGAAAATTTAATTAAATACTGAAGTAATCCAGGCAAAGAATTTCCCAGTGCAGTAAACCAAGAAAGACCAACTTCATTTTACTTAAAAGATTGACGCAGTATGACACTCACCTAATTTAGGCTTTATGACTCCACAGTTATAACTTTTTTTTTTTTTTTTTTTTTTTGGTCAAAAATAATGAGACAAATTAGCTTTCTAAGGGCCTAGGGGTTTTATTTCCACCATCACACACTCATGGTAAGTCAACTCATTCTTGTGGGAAATTAGTTCAAACAGAGAAACTACCCAGGTTCATTTGATATTATTACCTTGTAATTTTTATAAAAGCATGTTGCTAAAACTCAGTGTATGGGGAAAAATGCAAGGCTTTCAGTCCAAGTGAGTTTGCTAGAAGAAATTTTGGAACATTTTCACTGATGCTTTAAGCATGCTGTGTAATCTGTTGCTTTTAACTACAAGTAGTAGGAAAAGCTCTTAGAACACGACATGTAACAAAAGCAGTTTATTTGAATAAATTAAATACTGACATTTTCTAAGGCAATAATTTTTGTTTCTACTGAATTCTATTAGAATATTAGCAGGAATAAATCTAGTAAACTCCATTAACTTCTGCTTTCTATTGTTACAGTTTCAATTATGTGAAATGCTGTTTCCTTTGCAAACTAGATATAATTTAAGAATTGTACTCACTAGCTTAACTTGGAGTATGTGTGCATGTGTTTTATGTGTGTTGTGCTTATCTGTGGAAGTGCAGAGTGTCTAAAAGAACTAATGAAAGGCTTAATTTGCTGTCTGGATTGGGAAACATGAATTATCACATAAAAGATGTCCCAGTAAGTTTGCAATATATTCTAGTAAAACTGATCAAGGATGAAGAAGGACTAAAAGGAAGACTGATGAACCCAACTTTGGAACAAGTATATGGCACAAATCTATCTTTGGTTGGATGAGCTCCTCAAGGAGGCATAAGGAACATCTGCCCAAGAGAAGCAGGTAATTTGCAAGGTAGACAAATGATGCTGGAAATGCTGGGCAAGATATCCTACACCTAGGTTTCTTTGGATGTGTCTGTTTTAACATTCTAAACTTTTACACTCTGTAGAATATATTTTGTTTCTTTTTTTTTTTAATGTAAGACTTTAGCAGACCTTTAACTTGAAGGAACATCAGAAAATCACATCTTCTAGCCAAAGAAAATGTGTTTCTAAATTAATTTTAAGAGTTGCAATTACTATTTTACTATTTTAAGCATTGTGAATACAAGTATATTCATTCCAATAGAAAATATACATATTTTAAAATGTTGAAAGACCATACATTTTATTTAAAGATTTTTAAAGCAAGATCTTGACATTTACTTTTCAGATTACATCCAAGATTTATAAGCAGATAGAGATGTCAAATGGTAGGGAAAATGAAAGAAAGAAAAAAGACAGAAAGTAGTCTATACCATCTTACAGTTTTGAATTCTACCATAACACTTCGTCATGTAAAAGCAATCTGATAGAGATTAAGTGATAGAGAAGGAGATCTTGAAGTCTTAAGAATGATTGGATTTCTGTGTAATACAGTCTTTGAAGAACAATCCATCTAAAGGAAGCAGTGTAACAAGGTAATGAATATTTTCTTTTAAAAATCCTTTATTTTGGAAGAAGGCACAAACAAATGCATGGTTGCATCTTGCATGTATCTAAAAGGATGATGATATGAGTATGGGATTATGAGGAAAATTTTCTTGAAAGAAATGTCCCAGTAATTTGCAGAGGGGATATTAAAGATATTCTAGCATTGCAAGAATAACAGATGATGGAATCTAGCTGAAGAATAAAATAATGGACAAACTGCATCTGATAAAGTCCCTTTTACTGCACTAAGTTTCTCACAAGAATAAAATAAAAAAAAAAAACGTATAGCAGGATTGGTGACTGTGTATACCAAATGTGTCACAGAAAAGGCAATGAAGAATGATGGAACACTGAAACTCATTGGATGAAGGATGCACTTTAAGATCTAGAGGTGCATATGAAGATATATGCAGTCCGGTATTGATGAAAGCCACTAGAGGCTGCAAAGCAATGATGGTAGGAGTTTTGAGAGTCACAAAGAAATAAAGTTTCATCTATTGGCAGAGACAGAAGACAAGAAAACATAAAGAAAGAAACAATTGTGTGTGTCAGTTAACCTTTTCTCCTTCTTTTCTACATCCCTCATTTGAAATTTGGGAATCATTTCAGATTATTGTTAAATGTCTTACTGTATGTAGGATGCCAAGAGAATAGACAACTACAGATTTAAATCCTGAAGTAAGTTTGCAGTGATTCATACAAAATGTACTAAATCTATTCAAGGAGTACAACAAAGAGGAGTATAAACCTTAAAAGACGAAAGTTTTGTTCAGAAGAGTAAGAATTAAAAATAAAACTGAGTATTTTGTAACGAATAAATTCTGGAGAACAATTTACTTTTCTTTAATCTGAAAAATTATTAGTTTTCCAGCAAGAATATTGTTTTTAGCTTGCAGGTAGCTGATGAATTATATGCTTTAGTTCTCCAGTTTCTGCTGTGTTTGCTTGTGAAGTTGCATGATATTGCTAACATGTATTTTCAGAACTCCCTTCTTCAACTAACGGTCCAGGTCAGTAGGAATCTTAACATGATCATATTTCTCCAGTGTTATTACATCATAATGTTAAGTTCGTGTGGTTTGTTTTTTTGTGCTAGACAGGACTTTGGTAGGATTTACATTACTGTTCCAGAATTCTAATCATTAATCACTTCTTTGATGCAGAAAACTTAATTTGTACTTAGACCTAAAAGTTGGTTATAAAGTGCTGCAGTGTGAGTGTGAAAGTAATTGATTGCTGCCCAAGATTATGAAGAACCCATGGTTTTCTGAATCAGAGATGTGCAGTTCACACTGCAGTTTCACAGAGGGGGGTTAGGAAATGCACGCAGAGAAGGGGATAACCACATACAGAATGACTTTAGGATGCTTGTACAGAAAGCGAGAGACCTTATCAGTGTCCATACTCAAAGTAGAGGATTTCAGCCACCCTAACCACAAAAGCATAGACTAAGCAATGGGATAGAAAGATGAGACATAGATTTACATACTGTTGCAAAAAAATACCTATAACTTGAAGATAAAGATATATGTATGTTACTCCATAACCATTTAGCTGGCAGGGCCAGAGACACACGGCCATTTTAACCAACTGCTGTACAATGTGATGAGGCATAAATAGCTATGTGTCCAAGATCCCACATCGAACAAGTGTCCTTTTGACTTTCTTGATAAGGACATAAAGCAGTGTTCTCTCTCATAGAATCATAGAATAACCAAAGTTTGATAAGATCTCCAAAATCATCCAGACCAACCATTCACCTATCACTAATATTTCCCATTAACCATGTCCCTCAGTATAACATTTCTTAACATTTCTTGAACACCTCCAGGGTCAGTGACTCCACCACATCCTTGGGATGCCTGTTGCAGACCATGATCACTCTCTCAGAGAAGTATTTCCTAATGTCCAAACTGAATCTCCCCTGGTGTAACTTGAAGCCATTCCCTTTTGTAATATTGCTAGTTACCTGGGAGAAGTGGTTGACCCCCTTCCCCCCCCACCACAACCTCCTTTCAGGTAACTGTAGAGAGCAATGAGGTCTCCCCTGAACCGCTTCTTCTCCAGACTAAATAATTCCAATTCCCTCATCTGTACCTCATAAGACTTGTGCTCCAGAGTCCTCACCGACAGCATTGCACTTCTCTGAACATGCTTCAGGGCCTCAGTATTTTTCTTGTAGTGAGGTGCACAAAACTGATCACAGTACTCAAGGTGTGGCCTTATCAAGGCAGAGTACAGAGGGATGATCACTTCCCTGCTCCTGCTATTGTTCCTGATACAAACCTGGATGAACTTGGCCTTCTTGACCACCTGGGCACACTGCTGGCTCATGTTCAGCTGATCATCAATTCATACCAGTTCTCTTTTTTCTGCATAGTCTTCCAGCCACTGTACTCCAAGCCTGTAGTGTTGCCTAAAATTGTTGTGGCCAAAGTGGAGGATATAGTGCCTGGTGTTATTGGTCTTCATCCCATTGGCTTCAGCCCAGTGATTTAGCCTGTCCAGATTTCTGTATAGCCTTCCTACTCCCTGGCAGATAGACTCTTCCTTCCAACTTGATGTCATTTACATTCTTGATATAATATGCTTCTGTTTTATCAAAAAGTTTAATATATTTCTTGATCTAGTTGTATGCACATATCTGCTGCTTTGACAGTAATCATTTGTTTCCTTATAAAATGTAATCTGTGACATCCTAGCTCTCAGGAAGCAAAACACCATGTTTGCTTAATGACTGTGGTTATATCAATTAGTGTGAACACTGTGAGTCTTCCAGCATAGTATATTGGAGCCCTGCTTCTGCATGTTTTGACTGTTCCCTCTAAACCTGAGATGTTAGGTCATGCAAAGGGGTAAAGGAAGGAAGAAAAAAGATTTAAAATACCTCACTGTTTTATTCCAAACTGTTCTACACTGTTACACTCAATTGCAATGTTTGGTTTAGTAATACATTATCAGTATTTTCCATCAAAACTTAAAAATCATTTCATTTGTCATCATGATAAATTTTACTCTGTTTTTCTTTCCATTTGCATCTCTGCTGCTCTGTCCAGTCACTGAAAACACAAGCAGATAAGAGATCTTCGTCATTTTTTCAGATTCCACTGTTTAGCAGAATGATTCAGGATGTATCAGATACAAAATTATGTTCTAATTAAATTCAAACCTTTCTTCCCTGCAAATAGAGGCAGAGCAGCTTGCCCTGAGGGTAGCTGAACTTTGCTGTTCTGTGTGTTTGAGCTGAATAAAGATCTTCACTCATTAAATAACTATATCTTTCTCTCGAGATGCTTGTGAAAAGTAAATGTCTTTGCATCTTACAAATTTAAAAAAAATATAGCACTTCAACTGCATTGATAGGGGGATAAAAATAGTGGAAAAAATCCTTACCTTGTCCTCTTCATCTCTATGCAATGAATCAATGACTTGGCATTGTGGGCTGATGATCCAGATAACTGAAATAGTTTAATCAATATAACAACTCAGATGGTGTTGAAAAGTCTCCACTAACACAGATCCACCCAATTGCTTTTTACACTTTGAATCTCTAACTACTCAGCAGCCTATGCAGCCAGATAATGGCTCTGCAGCATGTTGTTTAGTATTTGAATTGCTATCATATCTCCGGGTTGTTCTGAAAGTCCAATGTCTGTGGCCTTTCTGTGGTCTTGTATGTAAAAGGATTAGGGGCATTTTTAAGCATTTCTACTTGTTGACTCCGGCTTAGCATTAGCCAGAAGTCTCAGCTGTGTTCACCACAACTTTCAGCTCACGAGCATCATGGATGTTCATATACCTACCAATTAACTGTGTGCAGAAAACAAAACAACAGTTCTTGCTTGACACTTTGGAGTGCATGTGGATGACAACTGAGCACAAATGTGTTCTGATGCAGATTTTTTTCCCTTCGCTTCGGGTCCTGGAAAGAAAAGGAAAAGGAAATGGAAATAGAAAAGGAAAAAGGTTACCATCTGATACTCATGCAAATGTTTTTGAGTATTTTCCTTCTTGGTGGAAGCCTAATTATTTCAATTAGACACGTTCTAGCATTGCTTTAGTGGAACAAGACTTCTGGTGTACAGAATTTGTATTGATGCCGTTCCTTACTGAATAAAGCAGTCGGTGCATCAGACTCTCAGTGTACTTCAGTTTTCCTGCCTAACTGTCAAGACTTTGGGGTAAAAACAAAATAAATAAAACAAACAATCAAGCAAACAGTGTTCCAGTGTTCCTGGGTTCAGTCCTACTGAGTGCTTTCTATCTTGATTTTCTTTCAGTGCAGTGAATCATGTGTTTCACTTTAACTACATGGAAAGTCTCAGAAGTTTAAGCTAAATGTGTGTTCAAATGCTGTAATAAAGCTATGGTGTTCTGCACTTCATAAGATAAAGACCCTTCAGAGAATACTGAAATCTTTCTGAAGCATTACTTAATTGATCTTTGTGATATCTATGCAACAAAGACAATATTATCCCATATTTTTAGAAAGAGAGCTGAGCTATGGAAACGTAAGTGACAAGATGCATCTGGGAAACTGTAAAGAATAAGATTAAAATGTCATGACTACTGATCTCATGGTATAAGCACTAAACAATGTTAACCATCCAAATGCCATTATGTCTTCTTTCTGTAGCCCTGAAGGCCGGTAAATACAATTTTGCCTTTGTCAGAAATACGCCACAGGTTTCAAATTAACTCTGCAAGGCCAGATTTGTCAGGTTTAGCCACACCTTAACTTTGCCTGCCTAGACCTTTGTTTTAGTTTGTTCACTTGCAGCAGCAATTTCTAAAGATCAGATGTCTATTGCACAATGTATTTTATGTTTGCTTTTATTTGCAATTACATGTTACAGACATAATTTTCGCATAGACAGTGGCAAAAAGTATTTGTTCCTTGTAGAGTGAGCTACTTTTGACCCTAGTATAATACTATAGCTTGGAGGTGTGTAATTATGGGACAATAACTGAGACCTCAAAAGTGAGGATACAAAGTACAGTGAAGAAAACTGTAGACCATGATGCTGAAAATCCAAAGACTATAAGCAACTCAAAAAAGGTGAGCTGGAGAAATGCATACCAGATAGGTACGAAACTGATCTTAGGAATAATGACAAGAAAAAAGAGAAAATATTGGAGTTATATAGGATAATTCAAATACATTAAATTCAGTACTACTATATAGTTGCACAAAGAAGAAGAAAGAATAAGGTATAAATCACCTCTGAAAAAGTATGAAACGAAGTAAAAGAAAATAAATAAAATCTGCGGTAGTATTTTGGTTTCGACTAATAATGACTCTGATTAGAATGTTAAGATTTCAATTACACTAATACTACATGCTTGATTATTTTTTTTTTTTTCCCATAGCACAGTTTTGAATGCAATATATTTATACACCTGATTAGGAGGAACTATATAGGTTCTTCTCAATATAGATTGTTTGCAGATTTTCTCTTTCAATTTGCAACTAATTCAACCATCAAAACAAATACATAGGGAATATTCTCTACTTTTTGAAAAAATAATAAAATAGCATCAAGCATATTTATATACATTTCTGTTTTTGAAAGTAAATCTGCACTTAGGCTTCACAAAGGATTAAAAAAATATATATTCACAATGAACTAATTATTTTTGTGGACCAAATCAAAATTATTTTTGTTTTCCTTTGACATCTGACATGGAAGTATGTGAAGTAAAGGTGGGGGACTGAATTCCTCTATTTGGTAAAGAAATTGCACAGATTAACATTCATCAACACTTGGTGAAGGTTTATGAAGACCAAAAAGTGAATGGGATCACTGAGAGGTGATGAGTGAGGCATTTCAGTGGAGGTGAGAGTGGCACTGTGTCACTTCTGATGGTGCAGATTTTTACAAGTGCAACATTGCAGGTTCTTGCTCACTACTAGCAAAAATGCACAGCTAATAGTGATGATTATGTTGAAAAATAGTATTTTCTATCTGAGAATTTGCTCTACCTGTTAGTGTTATTGTGCTCTTTGTATCTGTTGTAGTTTCCATGGAAATAATTCAGCAACATTAGTTTTGGAGTGACTTATTTACATCCAAAAAAAAGCACAATATTTGTCATATATGACAAAGAGATGGACATAATATTTCCACAATCTATGCCTTGTATATAAGTGGTACTTCTGAGAAATATTTGCATCTGGGTTGTTCACATTTCTGTTTTAAAAATGACATATATCTCCACAGTGCCTTTCCAGGAAAGGAAATTCTACTATTGAAAATATTCAGTACAAAGTTATTCATGACTTAGCAGAGCTCATGCAGCAAGTTTAAAAAAGGATCTGAAGTTTAAACTGAGAGTTCAGCTCCAGTTTAATACAGCTGAGTACACCATCCTCATATACAATCCATATTTAATTTCCCGTTACAATTAATGAAATGTTGAGTACTTTGATCATCTAAGAAACTCATACTGAAATAAGCATTTACTGGCATGTCAGCTGAATGAACCTCTGAACTTCTGTATTTCTGCTTGATGGATTCAGTTCAGTTCTCTACACACAGGCAACTATTGCCACTTAGAATGTTTTAGAGTATTCAAAATAAATATCCATAATGCAGGCAAGTATGACACAGGAGAGTTATAACCTGTGTATTTCTGGAGTGGATGCTGGAAGTCAGCTAGGATACTGAGCACATAAATTGCAGCATTCATGTGAAAAGCAAATAAATTAGATAAAAGCAGTAGAAGGAAGTTTACTGGGGCATCGTTAGCCTATGAAGAAATGCAGCTCTTGGTGAGTGTCTGGTTAAACTGGATGGCATGTCAGATCCTTTTTCCTTAGCTAAGTATGTGTGAGGCTACAGAACTCTGAAATCTGTTTCATTCTCAATTTAGTTGTTGGTTTGTTTTTTTCCCCAGTTTATTATTGCTTAAATTTCACACTTTTAGCTGTATCACCCCATGTAAGACTATCTTTGCATGCATTAATACCTTTAAAAGGATTAACTTTTCATTAGAAATATCAAGTGGCTAAAAATTTAGCGAGGACCTCAATTAATTGTTTTCTTTTTTTGGAAGGGGAGGTTTTAACTTCAGGTCAGGTGGAACTAGAAGGGAGAGTGGGAGACCCTTCCTTCAGTGTCATGGAATCGTAGAATGGTTTAGGTTGGAAAGGACAGTGAAGTTAATGTAGCTGTCTGCTATGCCGTGCAGAAATTCTGCAGTTCAAGAAACATTTTTTAACATGGGTTGCAACAATATTTTAGTCTTATAAACTATTAAATTAAACATATGATTTCAGAATAGGAAAAAAAAAAAGACTTTTTATTAAATCATTCTCAGGCAGCCTAGTTAGGACTTGCCCATGAAATGATGTCCTCTATACTGTGTGGAAAAGTATTAAACTTGTGTTGTGAGAAAATATTCTGACAGTTACTTTTGAAGCTGATATAGACCTACAGAATCAAGGAAGTCATAGCAGAAATCCTTGTAGTGATCTGGATATCCAAGCGCTCTTATAGTGTGGTGTTCATACATTTGTGCTTTGGGAGAGAAGAGGAATTGAATTACAGAAAAAGAGAAAAAGTTTTAAAAATGCATTATAATTTCCAGAGCTTGACTCAGAGTGATTGTGAACTTGCCCTTTACTAAGCAAAGCTTGTGCATGGCTTTTCTTCCATGGCCTGTGTTCTTCTGCAGCCTAGGAAACTCTGATGTCAGTTTTCACCTATGTTGCCATACCCAGGAAAGTCCCTTTTCATGTATTGAGACTTTCTATCAAGGGAAACACTCAAGTTTCCCATTTAACCATGAGAGCTTGGTGTTTGCTTTCCATCTCCCTCTCTAAGAATACTGATTCTTTTTGGTTCAGCCTCAAAAAGGCTAGCATTTTTATTAGTTAGTTGTTCAGTTTGGAGTGAGGGGTTTTGATGACAGCCTTTTTCCTCAGGCATGGGTTATATCTACAATTGTTCAGAGCTCAATACAATAGAGAGTGCTAACTGCTAGCACAATTACTAGTCTGTTTTATTGTGTTTTATTTCCCTAAGGACATCAGAGATCAAGAATCTTTTATATGCAGGAGGGAGGAGGAAAGACAAAGAAAGTAAATATTTCTATTTGTTATATTCTTTGTAAAAGAGATCATAAGATTATTGGAGGCCTACAAAGCTGTGACTTACCGCTCTAGTTCTGCTTTTCTAATGATTGAGTTCAACTAGAAGCTCCAAATAAAGTAACTGTTCTCTGCTGCGTTGGTTCCTAGAAAAAAACTTTAAGTAGGAGACAGCTCCACATACAGAAATTTAAAATTAAAATATAAAATAATTGATGAAGTTGAGTAATTATTTTTAATAAATGGGGAACAAAAGCTTGCATAGAAAAAATCTACAGAAGATTGTGGAATGGTTCGAAAGTAGAAGTTATCAAGTAGGCAGATAAAAGAGGGAAAGTGAGATTTTTCAGTTCTTCTCGAGATTGATTAAGTTATGAGAAATTCCGGTTAGGTAAGAACTAACTAGCTAACAAACTAAAGCCAGGCATCTATAAGTCAAAAACAGAGCAAGGATATACATATAACTTGA
This sequence comes from Coturnix japonica, assembly GCF_054131305.1. Lineage (NCBI taxonomy): Eukaryota > Metazoa > Chordata > Aves > Galliformes > Phasianidae > Coturnix > Coturnix japonica. The sequence continues at coordinate 5,820,025 of NC_140664.1, read as the reverse complement.
ATCACACGAAGACATGGACAACATGGAATGGAAAAAAACTGTGAAGTTCAGCTGCATACTGACCTTTTCTGGATTTTCCTGACTCAACAAGCAGCTATAATCTTTGTGTGTACTATTCATCACTGCACTGAAAATTACCTTAAATAAAACAGAAAAAGTATTTGAAAGTCATACGCATAAAGTTCAAATAATTTGTCATGGTTTATTGATCTAACATTAAAAATATCAATATGAGCTGAAAATAAAATTATGAATTGCCTTAAAAGATAATAAAAATTGATATAAACTTGGGGGGAAAAAAAATGTTGGTCACACAAAAAGCCTTGTCCAATAGCAAAAACATTTAATGGATTGTCTATTTCAATTTGTTCTACATTTTGTAACACAATCCCAGTTCCAGAAAAGGTTAAAATAATGCAAATGGGGACAGATGACGATGTATCAGAAAGTAAAACTTGTGGAAGCAGAACATGGATGTTGATACAGTGTTTTAGAAAAATGTTGGTTAAAGAAAGAATCTACCAAACCATTTACCTGTGATATCTGTAAAGAATAAAAATGAATTCTTAAAATGTGTGTCTTAGTGCCAAAAACTGTGAATTGTTTTCACAGAAATGTTATAAAATTACCTACTGAAAGAGTCAATCTAAGAATTCTGTCATAATTCAGATATAATAGTAGTATTATACTAATAATATTATACTAATACTAATATACTAATACTAATAGTAATATTATACTAATAATTCAGTACTAATAGGAATTGCTGTTTATTTGTTCATTATATCCATCTTTGCAGCTGAGACATGAATTATATCATAGAATCATAGAATCATGAAATCATTATGATTGGAAAAGTCCATTAGGATCGCCTATTCCAATCGACAGCCCAACACCACCCTCAGACATGTCCCTCAATGATACATCTACATGTTTCCTGAACTCCCCCCGGGATGGTGACTCCATCATCTCTCTGGGCAGCCTGTGCCAATATCTCACCACTCCCTCAGAGAACAAATTTTTGCTAGTATTCAACCTGAACCTCCCTTGGCGTATCTTAAGGTTATAATCTCTTGTCCTAGTAATACCCTCACTGTATAATCCTACTTTGGGTTCCTGGCATCTAATTTACTTTTCTTGTTTGTTTGTTTTTCTGATAAAAGTAGATTCATATTAGAAGCACAAAGTAAATCCAGATTTGCTGCAGTGGCTAATATACTGCAACATTGCCTTTACACCCTTGTGTGGCTTCAGTAGGAAGAAATAGGAGTAAAAACAGTCAAAAACATCTAACTGCCTAAATGCCAGTAAACTAGCAGACCTGGCTCTGAAAACATGCAAGAAGGAAAAATCTGAAGAATGGTGTTATTTTTGCTTACATTCTTCACTCTTCTGTTTGATAGTGTTTGCAAAGTGTTTTCTTATGCTTGGATGTTCAGCAATAAATAAATAGAAGTAAAAATGCACTGGAAAAGTGCTATTAGTAAAAAATATGTATTGCCAGTTGAAATGATGTTTTGTGATACAACACAAAAAAACACAGCTCTCTTGAGGTTGAAACTATTTTGCATTGAAAAGTCAATGAGTATTGATTTTAATATGAACTGTGTTTATTTTATATTGTTAGATATGTAAAAGATCTAGATAGTTTCAGAAGATGATTTTTCTCATTAGACTCACTGGAAACGTGATAAAGCAGTTACATAGCTTGCAAAGATACCAAACTTCTTATCTATTGACATACAGAGGTCAAATGTTGATTATTTTTATATTGCCTTTTAATTGAAATTTAAGCTATATCAAAGAGGAGATAAGTGGATCTCAAAAGGAGATCAGTGGAATATTTCTTTCAGTGTCAGCAACCAACTTTTTCAGACTCTCTGAAAACACAAGTGCATTGAGAAATCAGGAGAGTCAGTGCTAAGTGTCTGAAGTTTGGAAGCATCTCCCCCTGGCTTGCTGAAAATCCTTTTCCTTCCTAGATAGAATTGATATAATCAGTAACTGCCTACCTTGCAGTCCTTTGCAATATTAAACAAAAATAAATGAAATTAGCACATAACTTTTCTGTTTATTTAAGTAATAAGTATATATACCTATCCCTACCATTATGTGATTTAGTAGGTGTGGTTATCATCATGGTTGGTGTTTTAGAGGCTTCCTAAGCCAGAAGAGTTAGTTATTTTTCTGTTTAATAGACTGCGGTAGATACTTACCTAATTATCTGATTCCTGTAAAAAAGATTCATACCTTAAAATCCTCTAATGCAGCATTGTTTTCAGTTGTATGCTATACACCTTATTTTTGTCACACCTGATTTTACAGGCCGGTATTGCACACTTCCTTAGCTCCTTTTCCTCCACGCTTCTGACAGCTGTTTTTCAAGTGAAAGTCTCTTTGTCTTGTCAATTGTTCCTTACACAGGAGCTAGTATAATTCACTCTTTCTCCGTAATGAAATGGTTCAACCTTTGCTGTAATACTCCTATTCATAATCTCACTCTTTCTATTAGAAATAGGGCTATATACTGCCACAGATACATCCACACAATTCCTGTTGACAGGAATAGGAATGTTCCATAAAATAGCATGAGTTGCAGTGTCTCTGTGTACACAGCCCATCAAGATTAGAAAGATGCTGTTTTATCATGGCTGTACTTCTTTCATAGCACAGTTTATGTGAGATGGTCACGTTTTCTATTGCTGAAATTTGTCAGAAAGAGCAACAAATTTTAGTTATAGAAGTGTAAATACTGTACATCTTAGAGTAATGTAAACAGAACTACTGTTGACAGGTAATAGGACTCTGACATCAGAGTTATACCCTCTCAGGTCATATTCTGCTGTAGGCAAGTAAATTTTTTCCCCACATTAGCCCAAATATATAGCTTGTTTCTTGAGACACTAGATAAAACTAAAGGTACTTCTGAGTATAATAATCTGTGCTTCTGTCTCACCTAAAACAACCCAATTATACATATATAATTATGGGCTTGAATTGCTTACTTTTACTTTCCAAATTTTGGTGTGCTTTTAGAGTCCTGTTAGATTAATTATATATCACATTAACATTCACTCTTGCAGTTAACATTCCGTTATCTCAATAGGTCATAATTACTACTTACAAAGTCTGCTAGTTATCAAGATGCATTTACTTAGTCACATTTGGAGGTGGTCAGCACTGAGATCCATCTGATATAGTTGTTCAAAATGAGATTGCAGTGTGTTTTGTATGGGTCTGAATTGGAAGTGGTGAAGAAAACAACAGCTTACTGAACTTACTGAGCTTACTGAGTCATAAGTCAGCAGGAAAACTTAAGCTGAAGATGTTGAATACAGAAACAGAGGGATTCTGGCAGTCTCTTCATTGAGTCTCCTGTGCAGCTACATCTGTTGACTTTCAGACCACTACATGCCTAATAAACAGAGAAGGGAGTAAGGGTGCAGTGTTGTGGCCACAGATGCCTTTAGCAGCTAACTGGCTGAATTACTGTGGTACTGTTATAAGTACCAGTGCTCTGTATTTCAGTGAAAAAAAATTGCAAATTTATTTAGAAGTAGACTTTCATTGAGTCTAAACTTACAAAGCTTACAATTTTACTTTTGTTTTACAAAAGGAAGTTATATTGCATACACAGCTTAACTTTAATGTTATTTATTGATTAATAGGCACAAGGCCAAATCTATGAAGAAACTTTTTAAAGACTATAGTTCATAAAACTGAGTGACCTTAGGTAAGCCTGTGAGTATCAGCCGAACAAACCACTAACCAGACTTCACAGAAGTTGTTGCTCTAAACCTGAAACTATCTGTCTCCTTTTCTCTTATGAAACCCTTAAAATGTGCACAGTAGCTGCAGGTCAAAAGGGCTGTGGTGGGTTGACCTTGTCAACGTCCAACTTGCCTTAGTTAAAATTATTTTGTTCCTGGAAGGAAAAAGAGTTGGGTTGGTATCTATAAGCAATAATTCCATGTTTGGATTCAAACTTAAGAATAGTTGCTCTGGTTACCTATGTTCTATCTGCTAAAATACTGGATATTAGATCTGTTAACCTTCAAAATCATTACCACCAAAATAATAAGTAGATTTTGTTATATATTGTTATATTTTGACCATGCTTTTAATTATGAAGAGTCTCTCAAATACTACTGACCACTGAATGAAATGAAGCTTTTACTCTGCTTTATCTCCATTATCTAACTGTGTGTGAAACAAAAGAAGGAAAGTAAGTAAAAAAAGTGTGGAAGAATCTGGATTGCCCTCTCCAGATAAACATATCCCTAGAATAATGGATATTTTATTCAAGCTCTTTCACAGGTAACTAAAACTCAGTGAAACATATATCATAAGATAATAAATAAAATCATAAATAAAATCATAAAATAATAAATATATGTCATAGAACCATAGATCAAGACATATCAAGAAATGGAAAGGATACAATAACAGTTATCAAGTCCAATTCAAATCAATGCTTTACATTTTCAACGAAGCGATGTTGAAATCCACAGTTATGCAAAGAGTTAAACAAACTTAACTGTAAAGAATGTGCAGATGCATCTTAATGATCATATATCGGCTGAGTTATTCTTGACCTTTGCTCAAATTCATGAATTGGATGTGAAGTGTTCCTAATCCTCAGAAGTTACTGAGCCTCTTACAAACAAGTTCATCCTCAATCACTTCAACAAACAAACAAACAAACAAGCAAACAAAGCACAACCCCAAACCTTTAAAGGAATTATTCATTTTCTAATGAAATGCTATTTTTTAAAAGTCAGAAATGCACTAGAATAAAATGTCAAATATTGCCTCGATGAATTTAGATTCTGTTCTGGTGAAGTAAGCTACAAATAAAAGGAATGTTTACTCATTCAGAATCACATGAAAAGCATTTTATGAGAAATATCACATAGTATGTAAAAAATAGTAGAGCCTCTAAAAAACTTTGAGGATCTTCAAATTGTTTCATCGGATCCAAAGTTTTAAACCCCAGATAATTATGAAAATACGTACAGTCTCACAGTGAATTTAGAGAGCTGCTGAGATGAGAGATTTGCGACATGTCTTCAGCCTACTTGTAAGTAGCTGTGGCTCTATTCATAGGTACCATGTATAAGCCCTGAAGAAAGATGGCTGAAAAAGGGATTTTGAAAACAGAAATGTTTCTTTGTTAATAAGTTCCTAGGGAAATCTGAAAAATCTTCCAAGATGTCTTTCTTTTTCATTTCCTTTCTCTGATATTAATTAATTTTCAGCTTGTCACTGATGGATATATTTCAGGTAAGCCACAGTCTGTCAAGCTGATTTATAGAATAAAACCTGCCTTTTCTATTCCTGGATCCTTCTTCAATTAATACAATAAAAAGTGTGCTATTTATACACTAAGGGAGGCAATTTGTCAGGGCAATCACTACTACTTCTTCCACACTTAGCAATAGTAGCTCTTACAGTATAACTCCAGTAAGTACATGAATGATTATTCTAATCACAGGCTTACATTCACAGCTTCAATTATTTCTGAAAAAATATAGAAATGAGAATTATTTTGACAACAAAGACCATGCCACTTTTAGATCTGAACATGAGTTTTTGTCTCTGAAATGAAAAGTCAGCTCCATTAGATCAAAATACCTGTGGGATAAGGGGAACAAAAAATAATATACAATATGTTAGCCAGGGAAAGACACTGTTCATTTTCAGAAATAGTTTTTAAAAATATAGTTTTAGGTTTCTCTGGGATCTGCCTTAAGCACTTGAAATTTAAGGGCAAACAATTGAAAAAAGTAGGGAAAAAATTAGACATTATTGAAAATAGTGCTTGAGAGGTTTGATTCTCATGGCTATTATGCTTCAAAATGAGTTTATATTTAGCTTATGTTTTTGTATATATAAATTCAGCTTTTGAACAGGAGAAAAACAAAGTGAAAAACAAAAGCCAACTGAACTGTTTAATATCACCTTCATAACTGAATTACTCTGATTTACAGGAACTGAAAATGTTGACCACTGAGATTAAATATGTGAAGGGATTTTTGGGAGCTGTTATGCTGTCTGTCCAGGACTTCCAAGAAAGATTGCTGCCATGACAGCAGGATTGGTAGAACAGAGTAAATACCAAATGGACTCCCACATTCACACATTGTTTTATTACCGTTAATAGCAGGGATGTTTTAGGAGTGTCACATTCAATGTATTTTGTAACAAAATCAACAAAGTAAAACTTCCTAAAATGATTAGATGAGTTAGATGGCACTAGCAGATAGCAGGCACTGAGGTTAGTTAGATCGCATAATCAGTTTAATCTTATTACACTGTACGAAGACTATTTTCTCTTGATGAGTGGCTGTAAGTATTATTAGCAAGCTGGATGAACATCAGGGAGCCAGAAATTGTACTGAAACATCTGTTTTTCAAATATTCAATTAATAGTAATGTTCATTAGTGGAGTAGTTCTCAAAAAGATATAAAAAGAAAGATCAGAAGCTTTCTCTAAGAAACTATATTTCATCACCATTAATCCATTCAATAAAGCCCTTGGCTTTCTTCAAGAAGTTACGGTAATGGAACATGGAGCTTTCACAGTATGTCATTAGTTTAATTTAGCTTATGATGTCTGCATTCCAATTGGTTACCAGGTTTAGAGTAGTGCAGAGGAAATCACTGATTTCAAATGCACATGGACTCCGAAAGATTTTTTTTATTTTTTTATTTTTTTTTCACAATGGCAGGAACATGAGCAAATAGCATTTTGCCTAATGTCATTCAGTAGAGAACACAAAGACTGAAGCTGGAAGAAAGTGGAAGATCTCAATTTCCTTACTTTTACTCCATGAAGAAATAAAGTGACCTACTGTAAAAAGAATCTAAACATTTATGACTCTGAGAAATGTTAAATCAATCCAAAGCAGAATTTAGCATGATCATGTTACTTCATGTTCCAATGAAAATGTACAGAAAAGATATTTTTATTTATGCCCTTAATTTCAGTGGCACCAGAAGAATCATAGAATTATAAAATGGCTTGGATTGGAAGGATCCTTGAAGATCATCCACTTCTAAAACCCTGCCATGGGCAATGGTACCACGCATTAGATCAGGATACCCAGGGCTCCATCAAATTTAAATCCAATTCCCTTGCCTTATCACTACCTACCCATGAAGAAGTTAGCCTTTCTCCTGTTCATACACTTCTTTTAGGTACTGGAAGATCACAATTATCACACAGTATCACAGTATCACAGTTTCATGCGGGTTGGAAGGGACCTTAAAGATCATCGAGTCCAACCCCTGGGATTCGAGCCCCTGTGTAGCAGAGCGGCACTTCTACCACTTGCACCACAGGGGGGATTTGAACCTGGGCCTCTGGTGTTGCAACGTGGCATTCCTACCACTGCGCCACTGGGACACACATAATGTCTTCCCAGAGCCTTCTCCAGGCTAAACATTCCCAGCCCCCTCAGGCTTTCTTCATGGGAGAGGTCCTTCAGCCATCTGATTGATTTTGTGGCTCTCCTCTGCTGCAAAAGTTCAACAGCTTTCTCATGCTCGGTGCCCCATGCCTGGGTGCAGTACTTCAGGGGCCTCATGAGGGCCAAGTAGAGGGGTACAGTCACCTTCCTCACCTTGAAGTCCACCCCTTGTTTTATGCCCAAGATACTGTTGGCTTTCTGGATTGCACGCACACAAAAGGGTTAGTTTATCTTTTTTTTCTGCCTCGAGGCAGAAGAGACATGTTATATTTACAGGTCCAGAGAGGGAAAATAAGATAACACACAAGAAAGCACTTTGTGCTTTTCATTAAGTCCACTAACCTGTAGAAGAAAATCTGAGTTCTGAGGGTTTTTTTACTTCTGTACAGCACATTGATATAAAAGAGTTCTTGGATCAGGAAACAAGCGTCATATTTGGAGCCCAGACTAAAGCCTAGGCTGAATGTCCCAGCTGTTACAGAAAACTGAATGCTTTGCCATGATCCCTTTTTGCATCACATCTCCCATGACATTCAGCAAGAGACTGTGGTGGCTGTCATGGGACTAAGACAGAAACATGACATCAATCCAATCATTAACAAGTCAGCTCTGGACTTCTGCAGAAACTTAGCGTCCAGACACAGAACAAATTTTCACATCACGCAAGAAGATACTGTAAGATGTGATACCTTATGAAAAGTTGCATCAGATTATATGTGCTTTTAATAAATTATAGAGCAAAGTATCTACCACAACCATAAAGAAGTTCTAGCTCTGGGGACTGTGCATCCTGGCTAATATCTCAGCTTCATGGCAAAACTACATATAAACATTTGCTATCTACCTCCCTTCCACTCTACCCTCTCTTAATGATATGATTTTCAAACAAGAGAAGCATGGGTGTATAGACTGACCTTCAGGTTTCCCATTCAGGAAAACGGAAAGACCTAGTTTGCTATGGTAACATGTAGTATGTCCTCTTCATACTACAAATATAGTAGAATTTTGTATGAGAAGTTGTGCATTTTTTTATTTGTTGGATCAATCCTGCAAATGATGCAAAGCAAGTCCTGTTCCAACATTCTGTTTCCCAGCATAGATGACTGTTATTAATTCATTAAGCACGAAATTCTAAGGTGAAATTACTGTGGCATTGGAATCTTTATTTAATACTTAGGTAAAACACTGGCAACTGACAATTGCACTGGGACATTTTTGTAAATTGAATCTAGAAGTAAAACAAATACAGTCAAGTTATCACCAGTCCCTTCGAAAGGTTTAACTATGAAAAGCAATGTCTGTACTTAAAATAGAAGTCACAAAAACTCATTTCCCTCCCTGTTATCTATATCCAGGTGGTCCTGTCTCTTTTTTATTAAGAATAAGATAAACAGTAAAAATCAATTTTAAGAAATATTCTTCAACTAGGAAAATGAAAACAAAACAAAACAATGGATTTACATACTGCATATTGCTGAATTCCACCAGCCACTGCACAGAAGTTGATTGCAAAAGTATGATCTCCCATATTAAATAACTGTGATTTATGTTGTTCAGTTTATTCATGGCACATGATGACAAGAAGCTCATGGATGACAGTGATTGACCCGTAAGGAAAAAAAAATGACAAAACAAGCAGAGATACAATTGGACCAAGTGTAAAGAACAACCTATTTTCTAGTCTGATCCTGGATTGGCATCTTGGATATTTTGGCTTCATCAGACCAAGATCTCCTTTATTTTCCCATTTAACAGACAACTACATGCATGAAGAACACTATCACAGAATCATAGAATCACCAAGTTTGGAAAAGACCTCCAAGGTTACCCAGTCCAACTGTCTGCCTGTCACCAATATTTCCCACTAAACCATGTCCCTTAGTACAACATCTCAGTGCTTCTTAAACATTTCTGGGGACAATGAATCCACCACCTCCCTGGATAGCCCATTTGTGGGAATACAAGGAAAGCTGTTCAGATCAGCAGCTGTGGAGCAAGATAAACAGCACCCATTCTAGCACTTGACCATCCATTCAGAGAATAATTTTTTGCTAATACCCAGCCTGAACCCCCTGCTAGTTCAACATGAAACCATTCTTTCTAGTCTTATTTCTAGAAAGAAGGGAGAAAAGGCAGATCTCCACCTCACCACAACTACCTGTGAAAGATGGTAGCTGAACCTTAGCTCAAAGCTCACCTTGTAATTAATTTTGTCATAAGGCTCTAAAAGACAACAGGAAATTATCTAAAAAACAGCTGGTAAGTGTCACCATGCAACAATATTTCTGCTTATGTTTGCAAGATTTATATTGCCTGCATTTCTTCCCCAGATCAATAAGTGGCTGAGATTTATAATAAATTTGTTGGACAAATGTTTGACCCGCTTAATTCAATGTGTCTTAATTCAGCTGTGGGGTGTAAATATAAAACAGAATGTCCACTCCCCCAAATAATTGCAGCAAGAAGGAATAGAGGCAAAGGCAGCTGTCTTGCAAAGCTTGTGTGTCCTCTTCCATTGTCTCAGAGGGATGGAGGCCCAGAGGAGAATGTCATCAGACCATGGAAACCACTTGTACCAGGAGGCTCAGCTGGTGAGATGTTCCACCTTCTACAAAGGCATCAACACAAAGATACATAATAAAAATCACACCACCTTGGCTGTATTTTTGGGCATCCGCTGCTGGCAACTTCCTTGGTGGTGCCATGGGCATGATGCAGTAGGAGGAATGTTGGCAGTTTCCTGTGTCACATAGGCATGGGCCACATGGCTGGCATAGGGAGATCATAAGAATACCTGCACCCCCCTGCCAGCCCAGGCCAGAGGAGAGCAGGATTGTGAGCAGTGGCAGAAGTAAGAGGACAGGGCAGAAGACATGGAAAGGAAGGTACACTGGTGAGACTCACCAGTTTCACAATAGTAGTAGCCAGAGCTTTTTTAGAATCACTGGTAACAATATGTATGTAATGTGATGGATGACTGACCAATGAATTGACTAATTCTGATGGTGAAAATTTTGGCTTATAATATTTTTAATTTTCTTTTGCAGGGTGGATCTGAGTGATTCATAAGCACATGTCTACAATACAGGCAGATTTCTACGTAAGTCACTGATTTATGTGAATCCAATTTATCTCAACTTCCTGTCCACTGTAAGCATTTTGATCTTAAAAGTTCTGTGTCCAGACCAATATCTTTAATTAGCTGGAAACTTTTAATTTGCTCAATGGGATACATTCTCCCATTGTCTGATACACTCTCATCAGTGCCTGAGTGGGTGCTGTGGTGGCATGTAACTGTGAACCTTTGAGCTAGTATCTACTGGAAGTGATACTTCCAAGAACAGTATTTTTTCTCATATTCATCTCCTCAGATTGCCTGCAGCGATGGCTGACTCAGTTATTGATTAGTAAGCTGAAACTTTAATGAAGCTGAAGTAAGGGGCACTCAGTTGAACTTGTTTGCATGTCAGTGCTGAATTTCACTTATTTCTGTAGCAAAAGCATATTGTCTTACTATATTCATTGCTCTGATGCTGTACTTTAGAGCAGATTGTACACTGAAAACTTCTGGAATGAGTCCAGTTCTAAATTTAACTACTAAATAAATAAATTGGACATAGATAGCATTACGGTTCAACAAGACAGCAATAGTTCTTCATTTAATATCCAGTTCTACTTGTAAAACAACATGACGTTTTTATTTCAATAGATAATTAACTACAAGCTCTTGGTTTCACTGTAATAGATACAAATAAAAACTTTTCAAACTCTATTGTGTTGCCTCAGAGTAAATTTATATATATATATATATATATACATACAGAATCCACAAGAACTTTGGTAACCTAAGAGACTGGGTTATTAAAATACCTTTTTCACAGATATTAAAAATGTATATTTGGTGTTAGAAGTGTTTCCTTGAGGTAGGCTCTCAAGAACATTTCTGGAAAAGGTATATTGAAAGTTCACAACTCTGTGATCAGGAAAATATGGAAAGGTTACTTATCTGTTACTGAGTTTACACTATCTCTTGTCTTTTACTGTGCTAGCAACTCAAAGACAATGTACAGGACAAAGCAAATCATTAATAATGCATTTAAGTTCTGAGATAAGCATGTGAGAAACTTTGATTGCATTGGGTGGAGTATTTCCCTTCCAACCTTCTTCTGTCCACTAAAGAAATACAAGATTATACAAGATTTTGGATTGCCTTCAGTGATTGCATACAGTAAAAAAAAAAAAAAAAAAAAAAAAAAAAGATGACTCTAGAGTTGTATTTTCATAGCTGTATTAAAAAATAAATAAAATCTTTAAGCTTGGGAACACCATGGCTGCCATGCCAATTTCCTTACCATCACTTTGCCTTCTGAACACTCCTGCTATTAAGTGAAGGAAGATTCACTCACGTTAAGTATGTATTCATATATTCCCTTATGGCTTAAATATAGAGTGCCATATTACCTAAAAATTGATGCTGTGAAATAAGACTCCAAAAAAAGTGAACAAAAAATACTTTATTTGGAGAATAAATCTCTCAATCAAATTTAAAAGCATAACAACACAGATATAATGAGGAAGACAATTAAGCTAGAATTATTACCTGGCATGCTAAGAAATTATCTCAGTACAACAGAATCACATAATTATAGAATGGTTTGGGTTGGAAGGAACATATAAAATCATCTAGTTCCAAACCCCTGCTATAGGCAGGGACACCTCCCTCTAAACCAGGTTGCTCACAGCCCTATCCAGCCTGGTCTTGAATGTTTCCAGGGAGGGGGCATCCTGGGACCTGTTCTTGGGCCTCTGGGACCCTGTTCCACTGTCTCACCACCCTCACAGTAAAGAATTTCTTCCTAATATCTATACTACATCTACCCTCTTCCAGTTTGAAATCATTTCCCCTCATCCTGCTGCTACCTGGCCTTATAAAATGTTGCTCCCCAGCTTTCCTGTAGGCCCTCCTTCAGGTACTGGAAGGCTTGTATAAGGTTTCCTTGCAGACTTCTCCAGGCTGAAGACCTGCTCAGGGCTGCTCTGAAGCCATTCCCAGCTCAAACTGTATCTGTGCTTGAGATCGCCCTTATCCAGGTGCAGAACCTTTCACTTGGCCTTGCTGAACTGTGAATTGCTATTTTTTTAATGTCCTTTATGTACAAAGTTTTTGGAAGAACATTAAGGAAAAAGAATTAGTCTTGCACAAACGGGTTAGTTATTTTCCACCTTAGTGTAAGAAGAACAATTGAAAGATGGAGTTTGAACCAATGTAATGGAAGCTTTCATAAGAGTTAAATTTATCCAGTACATTAATATCTCCACCCTTTTTTGAGGATAAGGATAGACTGTTCTTCAAACTTATTATACATTGTTTGAGCATCCCCTTATAAGCATGTATGGTGTCAATAACTTCTAAATTGTTTAGAGCATTATTGTGTGACTGGACAACTCCTGCATTGTACTCATCTATACTTTTTCTCATGGATTTCCATTGGGAGAGATAGAAAAATGGCCACAAAATTGATCAGAAGGAAAAAGTTCAATTTCCTTGGACTACTGAAATAGGATTTGGATTTAATTCCCATAATTTTTTTGCCTCTTACTAGTTTTAGGTGCTGCAAAAATATACAAGGATAAAAGAGAAACAAATTCTAGTATTCTGTATGATTTTGTAGAATTGGTGTACTTTGCTCTGAGAGTTAATGTCTCCTATTTTTCTTTTCCCCCATGGAAACTACAACAAATGCAAAGAGCACAATAACACAAGTTGATAAGATAAAATTCTGAGCTACAAAACTCTTTTTCAATGCAGTCATCACCATTAGCTATGCATTTTCACCAGCAGTGAACAAAATCTTTCATGCCTTGCTTGTAAACATCTGCACCAGTGGATATGCCCCACTGTCAGTGTCACCAACACTGAAATGCACCACCCACTGTCTCACTGTGCTCACATACACTGTTCATTCTCCATTAATGTTTAGCAAGCATTGATGAATGCTAGTGGATGTAATTTTTTTTTCCCCCCAAATAGAAGAATTCATTTCCTTACTTTTGTGTCATACAAACTTCCATGTCAGAAGCCATTCTGCCAGACTGCCCCTCTGCTTTCATTTGTCACATGACGACAAAATGTAATGGAATACCTGTGGAAATGTTAAACCTCTACTGTCATACCACCAACGTCTGCTGCTGATGTTGTGGGCCAACATACAGACCACAGGAGTGATAACATAATGAGACCACAACAGTGATAATAATATTTACCTTCAGAGCAGCCTGTGTACTTGTTAAATTCCACACAAATTTTCTCCCTTTCATTTTACTGGAGAACTGTGTACAAGATTATGTTCTTTTATTCTCTCTCCCACTCAAGTAGAGAGAAAAATCCTTTTCACTTATTTTGTCTTACTGTGTATTTACATAAGCTTTTCCTTGTCTTAAAAAGCTCATGTATGTTGCTTCTAAAACACAAATCACATAAAGTGCTAAAAGGGCATTCTTATTTTAATATCCCCTTGAGTCCCAGAAAAAGCTCTTGTAGTCAGACACTGATAGATCTTATTTCACTCCTTGGTTTGATAGAATGTGTCATCATCATTTACTATTTTATTTCTTCTCAGTTCAGGATGTGTATGTGATTGTGGAGGAAGATCAGCTTAAAAAGAAAGTAGAAAATAATGCTTTCATTATGTGTTTGGACAAGTCATTCATTTTAAGTTCTCACTTTCAGAATCAGACAAAACACTGCTAAAGCTTAAATGACTTCTTAATTGTACTGGGCAATTTAGATGCACTTAGAAGTGACACCACTTCCATTGCTGGCCAATTGCTGGAGGAAGCATCGTTTGTCAAAACAATTTCCAGAATGCTCCATTTAGTAAGCGTCTAGCGTACCTACACATCAGAGTCAATCTAAAACATCTTCCTAAGTGTTTAAAAGATATGTAATAAATGTTGCTGTTGTATATTCTGTTTGTGCCTCAGAAATTATTCGCAAAGCCATTTTCACAGTGACAGCCTCATGGTACACAGAGTTTTAATTCTGGCTTTCCACTTCCAAGAGAACCAGCTATTAACTTCTAAATTGCAGCAGTTTTCAAAATCTGTTGAGTTGCAGACTTTGTAAACAATCTAATCCATCAGTAGATACAACATTATATGGGAAAAGTTTGATGGCTAAAAAAAATTAATGGGAGATATTACTGAGTACAATCACAAGGCATGCATGGGACAATCAGCAAGGGTCTGAGAAAGGCAGATCTTTCCTAATCACCCTGATCTCCTTCAGCTACCAGGTGACCCACCTGGTAGATGAGGGAAAGGCTCCTGATGTAGTCTACTGAGGCTTCAGCTGCATGAAGGAAAAGAATCTGGAGAGCTTAGCTGACAGCCAGCTGAACATGAGCCAGTAGTGTTCCCAGGTGGCCAAGAAGGCCAATGTCATCCTGGATTGTATCACAAATGACATAGCCAGCAGGAGCAGGGCAGTGATCCTCCTCTTGTACTCAGCTCTGGTGAAGTTACACCTTGAGTTCTGTGTTCTGTTTAGGGCCCCTCACTACAAGAAATACACTGAAGTCCTGGACTAACTCTAGAGCTAGGCAGTAAAACTGTGAAGAGTCTGGAGCACAAGTCTTCTGGGGAGTGGCTGAGGGAACTGGGATTGCTTAGACTGGAGAAGAAGAGGCTCAGGAGACCTTTTAGCTGTATACAACTATGTGAAAGGAAGAGGGCAAGGAGCTCAGGGAGGTGGTGGAGTCACCATCCCTGGAGGTGTTCAAGAAATGTGTATATGTGGCACTCAGGGACATGGTTTAGTGGACGTGGTGAGAATAGATTGATGGTTGAACTAGATGATCTTAGCGGTCTTTCCCAACCTTAATGATCCTATGACTGCATGAAAACCAAGGCCCTTCAGAATAATTCTTAAAATGTAATTTATTTTTCCTGGCCTTTAAATCTCCTTATGCTTTGACAGTGATTGTAATATCTGTGTTGTTACGCTTATTTTCCCCTTTGCAGAACAACTTTACGCCAGGCTGACTGTCTTCCTTTCTCCTAAGATGATAGAAAAGTGGAATGCAAATGAGGATTAACAGCTAATTTAATAGTTTTAAATTTATATCATGTTGGAATTTTGTACATAGGAGGGGACAATGGTGAGTCTGAAATTATTAAATCTTCTTGCTTTCCCCAGAACTACAGAAGTAATTAGAAATGGGTTTCAGTACAAACTGATTTCGGTGAACAGTTTAGTGAAACATCAGTACATTTCATGCTTACTTGTTTCTTTACCTACCACCTAAGTTATCTGTGGGAATACCTGAAAAATATCAATTAATTCAATTAATGAAATTATTACTTTTTTGTTAACATTTACATCCCTCTTTCTTCTGTCAGATACTCAAACTTATGAGAAAAAAAAACATATACAATATACAGATATGCTTTATTCAGCACTGGACAAACTCTAGGGAACACAGCCAAGCAGTTCATTATTTAGCAAGCTACTGAACAGCATTGTGTTCTAGTCTGATTTGGGCTCAGGGCCTAATCCTAATGGATTAGGATTTGCCACGTGAATAGCCTCATGCACGGCTAGGATTTTATGGAAACAGCAGTCATACAAAATGTGCGTTAGAAATCAGAACAGTCAAGTTGTTAAGACCTCTGCCTGGATGTGAAAATGTGTTATCTCCTGAGCTTTCTAATGGACTTGCTCTGCGACCTGTGGCAAGTACTTTAGCTTTTGTGTTTGCACATACTTGGTCTAGCCTGTGAAATCATTGGGACTGGAAGAGACCTCTGTGAGTTATTAGCCAGCTTACAACATGCATCCCTATAATATAAATAGCTAGCCTGAAACTTAGAACTATGAAGCTGTTCACATTATTTCTACTGCTATCTAGAAAAATCCCCCTTTCACAAATCGTCACAGTCTTCCGGAAAGTAGGAATGAAGAAATATGAGGTTTATTTCCATGTACACTCATTATTACAGCAAAGACAAAAAGAAAATCAATTCTGACTAAATTTTAGTTTTGCTGAGATTTACATTGCCAGAGCAATTTTGCTGTTAATGCTTACCAATACAGATGCATGAAAATACTTATATTATCATGTTCAGTGCCTGTTTTTTAAAGTCTCTGTTCAGAAATGTGCATGAACTTTTATACATGTGCAATACAGCTTATATTAAAATGTGAAATGTAAAATGTGAAACTTCAAAAAGAATATTACAGTATTGATTATCAAGCAGGGAAGGTAAACAGTCTGAGAGACACTGACTAAAACACATCTTCATAAAATTATTTTACAGTACAGAGAAAAAAACAGAACAATTCATTCCATGTAGTGTAAGTGGATTTGGGGATCGGCTTTCAGAAAATGGATTGCACTCATCCCTCCCCCTCCACTCCACTGGGGATCCTCTGCTGCTCCTGGCTCCATCAGTCCTTCCAACATCCTGGCAACTCGGTGGATATGTTTAAAAGTATTTTTCAGACTGTAATTGTCATAAGTGAGCTTTAAATACAAATCATTATTTCTCCGATGGTATCTCGCTGAAGACACTCCTCTTGCCTTAAAAAATATGAAGTGGGCAAAGGTGGTTATAAAGGCTTCAAGAAGGCAACATGAAAAGAGAGTTAGCTGACTGTGGCAGACAAGCAGTCCTCAGACTGGATAAAAGAAATTAACTCACACAGAAGTATTTAAAGACAGTAGTGATAGGATATGTAGATGGACAGAAAAAAATTAGATGGACAGCAGAAAATGAGGCCCATTAACTTAATAGTATTAGAACACAGAGCAACACAAGAATCTGATCTTCCATACAGTAATAAAATCCTCTAAAATTGCAATTATTTTACCTTGTAGTAGACTAAATTTTCTGTAGTTGTTGGTATTAAACTTAAACACATGAGATAATTAGTGAGCAGTATGTGTTTCAGTGAGTACATGCTGATTGGGCCTCAATATCCCAGCTTAACGTTAACTGATCTGTGTGACACCTCCCTTCACAGGGCAATATGCTCAGCACCTGGCATGATGGCTGCAGCTGGAAACTCAGCTGTGTCCGGTGGTAAAAGGATCCCAGTGCAGGAACTGGCGTGGTTAAATGAATTGTGAAGGGGGAAGGGTACAAGATGAGGGCCTCTGGGGCTGAGCAGGTAGTTCGAGGGTACATATGGAACTTGGTGGATGAAGAGAGTGGAGTCCAAAGGGATGGAAAAGGACTGAGGGATGCTGTTGCTCTGGGGGATACTAGATCTTCCAGAACAGCAGTGAGACAGGAAGCCCAGCTGAAGCGCCTTTGCACCAATGCACGCAGTGTGGGAAGTGAGGAGTTGGAAGTGCTGCTGCGCTTGACAAGTGATGATCTTGTTGCTACTGCTGTTGACCACGCCTTGGTTGAGTGTGTGGTCTTGAGGAATGTGGGCCTGGCAAAGAGCGAGGTCAGGACCCTGAAGTTCGGAAGAGCAAACTTCAGTCTGTTTAAGGAATTGTTGGCTAAGGTCTGCTTGGTTGAAAGGCCACAGAGAGAGGGTGGATCAATGGTTCTGTGTCCCGTTGGTAACATGTCCAGGCTGGTAATGGGAAAATGGTTTTAAGTAGAGAGAGGGAAGATTTGGGTTGGATAGCAGGGAGGGAAGTTCTTTTCAGAGAAAGCGGTGAGGTGCTGGAGGAGGCTGCCCAGAGATGTTGTGGATGCCCCATCCCCGGAGGCGATCAAGGCCAGGCTGGATGGGGCCCTGGACTACCTGGTCTAGTGTTATATACGGGGGTTGGTAGCCGTGCCTGCAGCAGGGGGGTTGGAGCCTGAGGACCCTTTAGGTCCCTTCCAACCCAAGTCATGATTCTGTGATTCCCGTGCTATTCCCCTGTGGGCTACTTTTAAATTTGCAGTGACATGACTTGACATCTTGTAGAGGGCAACAACATATATTTATTGAAGTGCATGGAAATTCTCACGAGCAGGAAGAACTACGTGCAGTTTCTGCCTGTTGGTGATTTCTGCAGGAACTGCCATTTGCAGTCCTTCACGTCTGCTTGAAACGCTGGCTGACAGTAGGAAGACGGATACAGGAAAGCGTTGGAAAAGTCTGGGTACCTGGAGTGAGACATCTGATGTACAGAGCATCAAAAGTAGGAACCGAAAAAAGCGTCTTGTAGCTCCCAGCCTGTCCCCCCTTCAGCAGGATCCTGCCAAGCAGGCCGCTGGCAGGAGGTGTTCTGACCATGTGGGATCTTTCCCCTGCAGGCAGGAGGTGCAGAATCTGTTCCCTGTCAGGAACAGGGCTGTCCCTCAGAACATGGCGCCGCCTCCTCTGTGGTGACATCACTGACCACTGTGAAGTCACAAAGGGCCCTCAGCACAGTGGCAGTTTGTCCCCACGCCTTAGCCACTCTCGGACCTGACAGCGTAGCTGTTGGAGAGGGTTTGGCTCACTCCTTAGCGAGCTGTTGGAGAGGGTTTGGCTCACTCCTTAGCGAGCTGCGATTTTCACTCCTTTGCGATCCTGTGCTTCATTGAAATGGAGCAACGAGGTGAAGGCGAGCGTGGGGACTGGTAAGGATATGGTTCGTTCACGAGTTTTAAAGGAAAAATCTGCTGCTCCGTTGCTGTCTTCAGAGCTGCAGAGATACTGCCTGCGTCGCGGTTCATCACCACGCTTCTCCTCCTTTGTAGGCCAACTTTGGTTAGGCAAACAGTTTCCCTGGTGTTCTTCACCGTGTTTGTGGTGCCCTTCGGTGAGTCTCTGTAGAGCTCTGACTAGAGGATGCTTCTTTAGGAAGCCCCCAGTGGTTTGTTCTGCCCAGGGACAGGGGAGTGGGCAGCCCAAGGCAGAACGCCAAGTCTTTGTGCCGGCAATGTATTGAGAGCTTTGTGGAATTCCTGACAGGCGTTTACTGCATTGGAAACGCTGTTGAAGGGGTCAGGACGGCGGCAGGACTGACTCCAAGGTAAAAAACAAAACAATCTCCCTATGGCTAGACCGTTCTTGAGAGGAGCTCTGCCCCTTGTCCGTGACCACTTCTTACCCGAGTCACACTTCTATGGCACAGTGCCTGTGCTTCTCCCATTTCCCATTCTCCTCTCCCAGCTTTTCCTTCAAACCGCTACAGCTCCACGATCCCCCAGAGTTACCCAGGAAGCACCTTCTTGGTTGAGATCTCGTGGAGCTTGCCAACCAACGTAGTCAAGTCTCAACTGAATCTTGGCTACCCCGTTGTCACGCGCAGTGAGACTTGTTCGCTGCCTCACAGTGCCATGGCTTGTGAGAGGAGAGCCGTGTCCACTTCTCTCCATTACCTGCTGTCTCCAGGGTGGCGGTTGGTAGTGTGGAAATGCTGAGCCGCGAAGAAGAGCAGAATAAGATCCAGCGGCAGCTTCATTTCCTGCAGTGGGGAGCAAGGGACATTACTGTGCGTGCTCTCCACGAGGCCTTCCGGAGAACTGAGCTCCCAGGCTTCACCGGCGAGGTAAGAGGACTGTCTGCCAGTGCTGCCTGTCTGTCATGGGGCTTCCCGACAGGAAAAAGCCTTTCCTTTCCTTTCCTTTCCTGCCATATCCGTGCCCAGAGCAATGGAGTGAGCAGCCCCTCTCCATTTCCGTGCCTGATGTTCATAGTAGAGTTCTGGAGGTTCCCAGGCAACTTGCAGCCAAGTTTGCTTTGGCTGGCTTTGCAGGGAACCTGGGAGGCAACTCTTTTCCCCCTTCTTAATCCTTCTGACCAGCGCTCTCCTTTGTCTTCCTTCCCAGGCTGTTCAGGACATGATCAATCAAGTACTGGAGAAGCTGGAAGAAAGCCCATCCCGGATGCCGAATTATGCCAGCAAGACTTCAGGTGCCATTACACTGTAGAAACCAACAGACCACAGAAGTTGATTCCAATGCGCTTCTTGTCTGCTTTGACAGGATGGGCATTTGGGCAGCGGTGGGGGAGCGTGGGTGAGGAGTGAACGGCCGCTTTGTGCTTTGAGGATGTGCTTGAAGAGAGAGTCTCCAGTGGGCTGGAGCACATCTGGAAAGCACTACTCCTACTTGGTGTTGTTTCTCATGCGATTGCTCAGCTGGCTGTCAGTTTATGCTGCCCGTTAGGATAGTTGAGTGATTCCCTGCGTTGTGCTGCAGAGGGAAATGGCAAGAGAGGAGGAGGGAACTATCAGTGTTGAGGGTGTATGACTGCTTAGCAGCTTTTTCAAGAGGACAGTGCAAGGGTAGCCGGCTTCTCTGTGCAGCTGTTTATGTGCAAAGCAAGGTCAGGAGGCCTTGATTCCTCCTGACCTTGCTTGACAATAGGGCCCGTGTTTTGATTTGCAGGCGCTGCTATCGTTCATTCCAAGACTTCTCCCTCCTGGACTGGGAGTGGGAAAGTCTTTTGGCAGTCGCTGCTGGTGACACCTTATGTGAGGTCTCCTGAGATTATTCTTGAGGTAAGAACACTGAGAAATGGGGGAAGAATGGTACGGGGTGGAGGAGACCAAAAGCCCTGCAGAGCATTATCCTTACACTTGTCCTCACATCCCAGCTTGCCTTACCTATGGTCTTCTTGCAAGGCCCTAGTCCCCTCTTGTGTATCCCTGCTGAGAATTTCTTCTGCCAGACTGCCCCCAGTCCTCCTTGTGCAAGCTTCTGCCAGGTTGGCTTGCTTGTCTTCCCAGCCATTGTGGAACTGTCAGGCTGGCATTGAAAGGGAACCCGTAAGGTGCCACGGGAGATTTGGGGTGCGAGATCGCTGGGGCTCTCAGTGGACCCAGGTGGGCACAAGGGCGTGCGCTGCAGGAGGGCCCCATGTTGTGATTGCCAGCCTATTGTGTCACTGCTCCCAAGCTACCTAACAAATCGGAGCCCCGGCTGGTGCTGGTGCAAAGAGGTGGGAATTGATGAGGGGGAGCGATTGCTTCCCCTTGCAGGAAAGGCTCATGCCAGCGAGCCTTTCTTTGTCCTGGCAGGTGCCCCTCAACCACTGCAGCCCCTCCTTGTTTTTGGCAAGTTGCTCTGCAAAAGAAGGGGCCTGAGAGCTTCTGCGATTTGTGCACCCAGCTCACTGTAGTGCACTTATGAATGTGCTTCGGAGCAGAGCTGATGGGCCAATACAACTCTAGAGCCTCTGATGCTGGAGCAGAAATTCCAGCCGGGACTCTCTTTCACACGTGAACACTGTTCCTTCTTCTCTTTTTAGCCTGACAATCATCCAGGAAACTGCTGGCCCTTCCCAGGAAGCCAAGGGCACGTTGTCATCAAGTTGCCCATGGTTGTCTTTCCCACGGCAGTTACAATAAACCACGGGATTCCAGCAGCGGCGTACCGTGCAGACAGCATCTCCAGTGCACCTAAGGACTTTGCTGTCTATGTAAGTGATAGCCCTGGGCTGTGGGGGTTCTGCTTAGCGTTTGAGGTGGACGGTGGTAGCAGCTCCAAGAGCGCTGCAGCATGCAGTCCTTTCCTGCCTTGGGGGAGAAAGAAGTTCCTTAGAGTCGCTCCATTTCCACAGCATTCCTTTTCTGTCCAACCTAGCGCAGCAAAGAAGGTTTCCCACTCTTGGGGCGAGTTGGTAGTTTGAGAGGCGGAGGGAAAGGGAAATGGCACAGTGGATGGTCCCAGACCACCTCTGCTTCCAGTCCCTGCGGGGCTCTGTGATCGTTGTACGGCAGCGCATCCCATTGTTCTGTTTTCTCCACATTTGTCTTCCTGTAGGGCATGAAGGCAGAAGATGACGAGGAAGGAATTTTCCTGGGCGAGTTCACCTTTGTTCCAGGCCAGGCTCCCAGTCAGATCTTCCAACTGAAGGTACGGTGTCTAAGAGGGACGTGAAGCGTGGGAGAGGAGAACCAGGTTGGCCGGGCAGAAGCTTCCAAGCCAGAGGTGTATGAGGGCCTTCTGGCATTTCTTCTGCTGCCACTCCCTACCTGCATATGCTCGGAGTGCCGTGCTGTTTTTGCTTCCATGTTGCTTTTAAGCTTGCGAGCTACTACAGCTTTTAGCACAGCTAAACTTCAGCTGCGCTTGCAGCAGAAACCACTGTGACCAAGTGGCTTGCAATTGCACAGAAGTAGCCACCTCTCGCTGTATGCGATACTGCTGGTGTGCTACTTTCACACTGGGGATGTGTGGCTTTCCAAGGGTCTTGTTGTTGCCGGTAAGAGGCAGTGTAAGGGAGGCCATTCTGCCTGGGTGACTTGTTAGAGAAACTAATGAGTGTCACATCCCTCCGTTTTTTGTGCATGCGCACACAAGCAAAGCAAGTGCAAAGAACTTGCCTGCGTATTTGCCGCAGCTTTTTGTAGCTGTTTATTTCCTTAAAACTCATGTGGCCAAAGAGGTGGAGCAGGGTAAGAAATGTCTTGACTGTGCTATGGGAGCACATCAGCGTGTCAAAGAACTAGGAGGGCAGCCTGAATTAAGATGTTGCGCGACTGTGTCGCTCCCGCATTGTCAGTGGTCAAAGAGCAGAGAGGAAAACGCATTTCATTTGTTTTTCTCATTGCAGAACGAGCTCTCTGGGTTCATCAGTTATGTGAAGCTGCAAGTGCTGAGCAACTGGGGCCACCCGGAGTACACCTGTCTGTATCAGTTCAGACTCCATGGCGATCCAGCCCGTGACAACGATGCCAGGGGAAAACTATCTGGCTAGGGGAAATTTAATTGGCTTGGGGAAATTGATTTGGCTTGGGGAAATCTATTTGGCTTATCTCAAAATAAATTACTTAAAATTTATTTCCCATGTTGAATCTCTTTTGTCCGTTAGAGTAACTGTTAAGAGATCTCCCGGTCTTTATCTCGACACACGTGCTTTTTCATCCCCTTTTCTCTTGCTCTCCGCCTGGGTAGGAAGAACAAGGGAGCGACTGGGTGGGAGCTGGCAGAGTGATCTCCACGTGCTGTTCTTTTTTTGATCCTCGTTGTACCACGGGTGGGAGTCAGCAGGACTGGTACCCCCTTGGACTTCCAGGGGGCAGAGCTTGTCCTCTTTCAGATTGTGGTTGAGAGGGTCCCTGGGGAGGCAGTTGTGGAGGGCATGGGAGCCCAGGATGACTGGGAATACCTTTAGGAAGTTATTTTAGAGGGACAGGAGCTGACCGTCACCAAATCACGGAAGACGCGCCAACGGGCAAGGAGGCCGGTCAGGCAGAATGGAGAATTTTGACTGGAAATTTTATGGTATTTGGAAGAATGGGCAAGCTACTTACAACTATTCCAAGTCCATAGTGAAGCTGTGCAGGGAGAAAATTAGAAAAGCAAAAGCCCAGCTAGAACTGAACTTGGCCTCTTAGGGGAAGGACAACAGTAAATATTTCCAAAAATACGTCAACGGCAGGAGGAGGGCTATGGAGAATCTCCATCCCCCGTTGGATGATGCTGAGGGCAACACAGTGGCAAGGATCAGGATAAGGCTGAGGATCTTAATGCCTTCTTTGCCTCGGTCTTTAATTGCAAGACTCGTTACTTCCCGGGAACAGCTCCTTGCGCTGGTAGATAGGGAGGGGGGACAGAATAGGCCTTGCATAATCCACAATGAGATGGTTTTGGGCCTGTTCTGAAAGCTGGATGTTCAGAAGTCCATGGGCCCAGATGGACTGCACCCTACAGTGGGGAGTGAGTTGGCGGATGTGGATGCCAAGCTGCTCTCCATCATCCTTCAGCAGTCTGGGCTAACTGGGGATGTCCCAGTGGAGTGGAGACTGGCAAACGTGACACCCGTCTCTAAAAAGAGCTGAAAAGACGATCCCGGTAGCTACAAGACCTATGGTCTCACCTTGGTACCATGGAAGGTCATGGAATGGACGATCTTGGGAGGTGTCCCAGATCAGTTAACGGTAAGCTGAGGGATGAGGCCCAATCAGCATGGGCTTACAAACGGTAGACCCTGTCTGACAAACCCGATTTCATTCTAGGAGAAGGTGGGTCCCCCAGTGGTCTGTCCTGGGGCCGGTGCTCTTTAATATCATTATCAATGACATCTGTGATGGAACTGAGTGCACCCTCAGCAAGTTTGCTGAGGACACTAAGCTGAGCAGTGTGGTTGAAACAATGGAAGGAAGAGGTGCCATTCAGAGGGACCTCAACTGACTTGAAAGTGCTGAATCTAATGAGGTTCAGCACAGTCACGTGCAAGGTTTTGCACTTGGGCCGGTGGACTCTTAGGGATATATGCAAATTGGAAGGAGCAACCCTTGAGAGTAGCCGTGCAGAGAAGGACCTGGAGATCCTGGTAGAAACTGAACATGAGCCAGCAGCGTGTTCTTGCAGCGTGGAAAGCAAACGGTATCGCGGGCTCCACTAGAGGAGAGGTGGCCAGCAGGCACAGGGAGGTGATTGTCAGACTCTACTCTGCCTTTGAGAGGACCGGGACCCCAAGGTCAGTGTGCCCGTGCTGACAAGAAGGCCAGTGGGATCCTGGGTTGCATTAAAAAGAGCATGGCCAGCAGTTTGAGGGAGGTGGTCCTCCCCATCTCCTCTAGCCCTGGTGAGGCCGCATCTGGAGTACCGTGTCCCATTCTGGGCTCCTGAGCTCAACAAAGGGAGGGAACTTCTAGAGAGGGCACAGTGGAGGGCCACAAGGATGAGGAGGGGCGTGGAGCATCTCCCTTCTGAGGAAAGGCTGAGGGAGCTGGGCCTGTTGGGCCTGGAAGGCTGAGAGGGGATCTGGTCAGAGCTTATGAATACCCAACAGGCAGCAGCCGAGTGGGTGGGGCCAGGCTCTTTTCGCAGCTGCCCAGTAACAGGACGAAGGGCCAATGGGCACGCACAGGAGCGCTGGAAATGCCCTGCGAGCAGGAGGAAATATTTCTTGACTGTGAAGGTATCAGAGAAGTGGAGCAGGCTGCCCAGAGAAGGTGCAGAGTCCCCTTCTGTGGGATTCAAGGCCTGAACAACAGTTAACGCAACTCTGCCCGGACGATTTCCGGGGCAGCCCACCAGAGGGAACCTGCTTTAGCAGGGCTGCGGCCCGGACGGTCCTTCCGAGCTCCGTTCCAAGTCGTCCCAGCCCGCGCTTCTTTTGGGGGAGGCGCTCGGCACAGAGCAGCCGCGCTCCGCAGCGCAGCAGGGAATCGCCTCGCCTGGAGGGGTTCGCCCAGTCAAGGAGCCGTTGTCCTCCGCCTGGCAGCGCCGATCCGACGGGGCAGCCGCTGCGGAGCGCAGCGAGCAGGGCGGGCGTCCGGGGCGCGGGGCGGCAGTAGGCCGGGCCGGGAAGTGGAACGGCACGGCAGTTGGCGCGGGGCCTGGAATGTGCCCGCTAGTTCGTGGGCCTGTCGGCTGCGTGCCGGACAGCGTGCCTCAGCGGGGTGTCCAGCAGGCAGAAAGGCCCGGGGTGAAAGAAATAGAGCGGGGACTCAGAGACTCTGCCTGAAGAAGGGGCGGTTGAAGCGTGTGGCTGCAGCGAGTGCCTGAGTCTGATGGTGCCGGAGAAGGGAGGCAAGAGCCTGGGGCTATTTGCTCAGCACCTGGCATGATGGCTGCAGCTGGAAACTCAGCTGTGTCCGGTGGTAAAAGGATCCCAGTGCAGGAACTGGCGTGGTTAAATGAATTGTGAAGGGGGAAGGGTACAAGATGAGGGCCTCTGGGGCTGAGCAGGTAGTTCGAGGGTACATATGGAACTTGGTGGATGAAGAGAGTGGAGTCCAAAGGGATGGAAAAGGACTGAGGGATGCTGTTGCTCTGGGGGATACTAGATCTTCCAGAACAGCAGTGAGACAGGAAGCCCAGCTGAAGCGCCTTTGCACCAATGCACGCAGTGTGGGAAGTGAGGAGTTGGAAGTGCTGCTGCGCTTGACAAGTGATGATCTTGTTGCTACTGCTGTTGACCACGCTTTGGTTGAGTGTGTGGTCTTGAGGAATGTGGGCCTGGCAAAGAGCGAGGTCAGGACCCTGAAGTTCGGAAGAGCAAACTTCAGTCTGTTTAAGGAATTGTTGGCTAAGGTCTCCTTGGTTGAAAGGCCACAGAGAGAGGGTGGATCAATGGTTCTGTGTCCCGTTGGTAACATGTCCAGGCTGGTAATGGGAAAATGGTTTTAAGTAGAGAGAGGGAAGATTTGGGTTGGATAGCAGGGAGGGAAGTTCTTTTCAGAGAAAGCGGTGAGGTGCTGGAGGAGGCTGCCCAGAGATGTTGTGGATGCCCCATCCCCGGAGGCGATCAAGGCCAGGCTGGATGGGGCCCTGGACTACCTGGTCTAGTGTTATATACGGGGGTTGGTAGCCGTGCCTGCAGCAGGGGGGTTGGAGCCTGAGGACCCTTTAGGTCCCTTCCAACCCAAGTCATGATTCTGTGATTCCCGTGCTATTCCCCTGTGGGCTACTTTTAAATTTGCAGTGACATGACTTGACATCTTGTAGAGGGCAACAACATATATTTATTGAAGTGCATGGAAATTCTCACGAGCAGGAAGAACTACGTGCAGTTTCTGCCTGTTGGTGATTTCTGCAGGAACTGCCATTTGCAGTCCTTCACGTCTGCTTGAAACGCTGGCTGACAGTAGGAAGACGGATACAGGAAAGCGTTGGAAAAGTCTGGGTACCTGGAGTGAGACATCTGATGTACAGAGCATCAAAAGTAGGAACCGAAAAAAGCGTCTTGTAGCTCCCAGCCTGTCCCCCCTTCAGCAGGATCCTGCCAAGCAGGCCGCTGGCAGGAGGTGTTCTGACCATGTGGGATCTTTCCCCTGCAGGCAGGAGGTGCAGAATCTGTTCCCTGTCAGGAACAGGGCTGTCCCTCAGAACATGGCGCCGCCTCCTCTGTGGTGACATCACTGACCACTGTGAAGTCACAAAGGGCCCTCAGCACAGTGGCAGTTTGTCCCCACGCCTTAGCCACTCTCGGACCTGACAGCGTAGCTGTTGGAGAGGGTTTGGCTCACTCCTTAGCGAGCTGTTGGAGAGGGTTTGGCTCACTCCTTAGCGAGCTGCAATTTTCACTCCTTTGCGATCCTGTGCTTCATTGAAATGGAGCAACGAGGTGAAGGCGAGCGTGGGGACTGGTAAGGATATGGTTCGTTCACGAGTTTTAAAGGAAAAATCTGCTGCTCCGTTGCTGTCTTCAGAGCTGCAGAGATACTGCCTGCGTCGCGGTTCATCACCACGCTTCTCCTCCTTTGTAGGCCAACTTTGGTTAGGCAAACAGTTTCCCTGGTGTTCTTCACCGTGTTTGTGGTGCCCTTCGGTGAGTCTCTGTAGAGCTCTGACTAGAGGATGCTTCTTTAGGAAGCCCCCAGTGGTTTGTTCTGCCCAGGGACAGGGGAGTGGGCAGCCCAAGGCAGAACGCCAAGTCTTTGTGCCGGCAATGTATTGAGAGCTTTGTGGAATTCCTGACAGGCGTTTACTGCATTGGAAACGCTGTTGAAGGGGTCAGGACGGCGGCAGGACTGACTCCAAGGTAAAAAACAAAACAATCTCCCTATGGCTAGACCGTTCTTGAGAGGAGCTCTGCCCCTTGTCCGTGACCACTTCTTACCCGAGTCACACTTCTATGGCACAGTGCCTGTGCTTCTCCCATTTCCCATTCTCCTCTCCCAGCTTTTCCTTCAAACCGCTACAGCTCCACGATCCCCCAGAGTTACCCAGGAAGCACCTTCTTGGTTGAGATCTCGTGGAGCTTGCCAACCAACGTAGTCAAGTCTCAACTGAATCTTGGCTACCCCATTGTCACGCGCAGTGAGACTTGTTCGCTGCCTCACAGTGCCATGGCTTGTGAGAGGAGAGCCGTGTCCACTTCTCTCCATTACCTGCTGTCTCCAGGGTGGCGGTTGGTAGTGTGGAAATGCTGAGCCGCGAAGAAGAGCAGAATAAGATCCAGCGGCAGCTTCATTTCCTGCAGTGGGGAGCAAGGGACATTACTGTGCGTGCTCTCCACGAGGCCTTCCGGAGAACTGAGCTCCCAGGCTTCACCGGCGAGGTAAGAGGACTGTCTGCCAGTGCTGCCTGTCTGTCATGGGGCTTCCCGACAGGAAAAAGCCTTTCCTTTCCTTTCCTGCCATATCCGTGCCCAGAGCAATGGAGTGAGCAGCCCCTCTCCATTTCCGTGCCTGATGTTCATAGTAGAGTTCTGGAGGTTCCCAGGCAACTTGCAGCCAAGTTTGCTTTGGCTGGCTTTGCAGGGAACCTGGGAGGCAACTCTTTTCCCCCTTCTTAATCCTTCTGACCAGCGCTCTCCTTTGTCTTCCTTCCCAGGCTGTTCAGGACATGATCAATCAAGTACTGGAGAAGCTGGAAGAAAGCCCATCCCGGATGCCGAATTATGCCAGCAAGACTTCAGGTGCCATTACACTGTAGAAACCAACAGACCACAGAAGTTGATTCCAATGCGCTTCTTGTCTGCTTTGACAGGATGGGCATTTGGGCAGCGGTGGGGGAGCGTGGGTGAGGAGTGAACGGCCGCTTTGTGCTTTGAGGGTGTGCTTGAAGAGAGAGTCTCCAGTGGGCTGGAGCACATCTGGAAAGCACTACTCCTACTTGGTGTTGTTTCTCACGCGATTGCTCAGCTGGCTGTCAGTTTATGCTGCCCGTTAGGATAGTTGAGTGATTCCCTGCGTTGTGCTGCAGAGGGAAATGGCAAGAGAGGAGGAGGGAACTATCAGTGTTGAGGGTGTATGACTGCTTAGCAGCTTTTTCAAGAGGACAGTGCAAGGGTAGCCGGCTTCTCTGTGCAGCTGTTTATGTGCAAAGCAAGGTCAGGAGGCCTTGATTCCTCCTGACCTTGCTTGACAATAGGGCCCGTGTTTTGATTTGCAGGCGCTGCTATCGTTCATTCCAAGACTTCTCCCTCCTGGACTGGGAGTGGGAAAGTCTTTTGGCAGTCGCTGCTGGTGACACCTTATGTGAGGTCTCCTGAGATTATTCTTGAGGTAAGAACACTGAGAAATGGGGGAAGAATGGTACGGGGTTGAGGAGACCAAAAGCCCTGCAGAGCATTATCCTTACACTTGTCCTCACATCCCAGCTTGCCTTACCTATGGTCTTCTTGCAAGGCCCTAGTCCCCTCTTGTGTATCCCTGCTGAGAATTTCTTCTGCCAGACTGCCCCCAGTCCTCCTTGTGCAAGCTTCTGCCAGGTTGGCTTGCTTGTCTTCCCAGCCATTGTGGAACTGTCAGGCTGGCATTGAAAGGGAACCCGTAAGGTGCCACGGGAGATTTGGGGTGCGAGATCGCTGGGGCTCTCAGTGGACCCAGGTGGGCACAAGGGCGTGCGCTGCAGGAGGGCCCCATGTTGTGATTGCCAGCCTATCGTGTCACTGCTCCCAAGCTACCTAACAAATCGGAGCCCCGGCTGGTGCTGGTGCAAAGAGGTGGGAATTGATGAGGGGGAGCGATTGCTTCCCCTTGCAGGAAAGGCTCATGCCAGCGAGCCTTTCTTTGTCCTGGCAGGTGCCCCTCAACCACTGCAGCCCCTCCTTGTTTTTGGCAAGTTGCTCTGCAAAAGAAGGGGCCTGAGAGCTTCTGCGATTTGTGCACCCAGCTCACTGTAGTGCACTTATGAATGTGCTTCGGAGCAGAGCTGATGGGCCAATACAACTCTAGAGCCTCTGATGCTGGAGCAGAAATTCCAGCCGGGACTCTCTTTCACACGTGAACACTGTTCCTTCTTCTCTTTTTAGCCTGACAATCATCCAGGAAACTGCTGGCCCTTCCCAGGAAGCCAAGGGCACGTTGTCATCAAGTTGCCCATGGTTGTCTTTCCCACGGCAGTTACAATAAACCACGGGATTCCAGCAGCGGCGTACCGTGCAGACAGCATCTCCAGTGCACCTAAGGACTTTGCTGTCTATGTAAGTGATAGCCCTGGGCTGTGGGGGTTCTGCTTAGCGTTTGAGGTGGACGGTGGTAGCAGCTCCAAGAGCGCTGCAGCATGCAGTCCTTTCCTGCCTTGGGGGAGAAAGAAGTTCCTTAGAGTCGCTCCATTTCCACAGCATTCCTTTTCTGTCCAACCTAGCGCAGCAAAGAAGGTTTCCCACTCTTGGGGCGAGTTGGTAGTTTGAGAGGCGGAGGGAAAGGGAAATGGCACAGTGGATGGTCCCAGACCACCTCTGCTTCCAGTCCCTGCGGGGCTCTGTGATCGTTGTCCGGCAGCGCATCCCATTGTTCTGTTTTCTCCACATTTGTCTTCCTGTAGGGCATGAAGGCAGAAGATGACGAGGAAGGAATTTTCCTGGGCGAGTTCACCTTTGTTCCAGGCCAGGCTCCCAGTCAGACCTTCCAACTGAAGGTACGGTGTCTAAGAGGGACGTGAAGCGTGGGAGAGGAGAACCAGGTTGGCCGGGCAGAAGCTTCCAAGCCAGAGGTGTATGAGGGCCTTCTGGCATTTCTTCTGCTGCCACTCCCTACCTGCATATGCTCGGAGTGCCGTGCTGTTTTTGCTTCCATGTTGCTTTTAAGCTTGCGAGCTACTACAGCTTTTAGCACAGCTAAACTTCAGCTTGCAATTGCACAGAAGTAGCCACCTCTCGCTGTATGCGATACTGCTGGTGTGCTACTTTCACACTGGGGATGTGTGGCTTTCCAAGGGTCTTGTTGTTGCCGGTAAGAGGCAGTGTAAGGGAGGCCATTCTGCCTGGGTGACTTGTTAGAGAAACTAATGAGTGTCACATCCCTCCGTTTTTTGTGCATGCGCACACAAGCAAAGCAAGTGCAAAGAACTTGCCTGCGTATTTGCCGCAGCTTTTTGTAGCTGTTTATTTCCTTAAAACTCATGTGGCCAAAGAGGTGGAGCAGGGTAAGAAATGTCTTGACTGTGCTATGGGAGCACATCAGCGTGTCAAAGAACTAGGAGGGCAGCCTGAATTAAGATGTTGCGCGACTGTGTCGCTCCCGCATTGTCAGTGGTCAAAGAGCAGAGAGGAAAACGCATTTCATTTGTTTTTCTCATTGCAGAACGAGCTCTCTGGGTTCATCAGTTATGTGAAGCTGCAAGTGCTGAGCAACTGGGGCCACCCGGAGTACACCTGTCTGTATCAGTTCAGACTCCATGGCGATCCAGCCCGTGACAACGATGCCAGGGGAAAACTATCTGGCTAGGGGAAATTTAATTGGCTTGGGGAAATTGATTTGGCTTGGGGAAATCTATTTGGCTTATCTCAAAATAAATTACTTAAAATTTATTTCCCATGTTGAATCTCTTTTGTCCGTTAGAGTAACTGTTAAGAGATCTCCCGGTCTTTATCTCGACACACGTGCTTTTTCATCCCCTTTTCTCTTGCTCTCCGCCTGGGTAGGAAGAACAAGGGAGCGACTGGGTGGGAGCTGGCAGAGTGATCTCCACGTGCTGTTCTTTTTTTGATCCTCGTTGTACCACGGGTGGGAGTCAGCAGGACTGGTACCCCCTTGGACTTCCAGGGGGCAGAGCTTGTCCTCTTTCAGATTGTGGTTGAGAGGGTCCCTGGGGAGGCAGTTGTGGAGGGCATGGGAGCCCAGGATGACTGGGAATACCTTTAGGAAGTTATTTTAGAGGGACAGGAGCTGACCGTCACCAAATCACGGAAGACGCGCCAACGGGCAAGGAGGCAGGTCAGGCAGAATGGAGAATTTTGACTGGAAATTTTATGGTATTTGGAAGAATGGGCAAGCTACTTACAACTATTCCAAGTCCATAGTGAAGCTGTGCAGGGAGAAAATTAGAAAAGCAAAAGCCCAGCTAGAACTGAACTTGGCCTCTTAGGGGAAGGACAACAGTAAATATTTCCAAAAATACGTCAACGGCAGGAGGAGGGCTATGGAGAATCTCCATCCCCCGTTGGATGATGCTGAGGGCAACACAGTGGCAAGGATCAGGATAAGGCTGAGGATCTTAATGCCTTCTTTGCCTCGGTCTTTAATTGCAAGACTCGTTACTTCCCGGGAACAGCTCCTTGCGCTGGTAGATAGGGAGGGGGGACAGAATAGGCCTTGCATAATCCACAATGAGATGGTTTTGGGCCTGTTCTGAAAGCTGGATGTTCAGAAGTCCATGGGCCCAGATGGACTGCACCCTACAGTGGGGAGTGAGTTGGCGGATGTGGATGCCAAGCTGCTCTCCATCATCCTTCAGCAGTCTGGGCTAACTGGGGATGTCCCAGTGGAGTGGAGACTGGCAAACGTGACACCCGTCTCTAAAAAGAGCTGAAAAGACGATCCCGGTAGCTACAAGACCTATGGTCTCACCTTGGTACCATGGAAGGTCGTGGAATGGACGATCTTGGGAGGTGTCCCAGATCAGTTAACGGTAAGCTGAGGGATGAGGCCCAATCAGCATGGGATTACGAACGGTAGACCCTGTCTGACAAACCCGATTTCATTCTAGGAGAAGGTGGGTCCCCCAGTGGTCTGTCCTGGGGCCGGTGCTCTTTAATATCATTATCAATGACATCTGTGATGGAACTGAGTGCACCCTCAGCAAGTTTGCTGAGGACACTAAGCTGAGCAGTGTGGTTGAAACAATGGAAGGAAGAGGTGCCATTCAGAGGGACCTCAACTGACTTGAAAGTGCTGAATCTAATGAGGTTCAGCACAGTCACATGCAAGGTTTTGCACTTGGGCCGGTGGACTCTTAGGGATATATGCAATTTGGAAGGAGCAACCCTTGAGAGTAGCCGTGCAGAGAAGGACCTGGAGATCCTGGTAGAAACTGAACATGAGCCAGCAGCGTGTTCTTGCAGCGTGGAAAGCAAACGGTATCGCGGGCTCCACTAGAGGAGAGGTGGCCAGCAGGCACAGGGAGGTGATTGTCAGACTCTACTCTGCCTTTGAGAGGACCGGGACCCCAAGGTCAGTGTGCCCGTGCTGACAAGAAGGCCAGTGGGATCCTGGGTTGCATTAAAAAGAGCATGGCCAGCAGTTTGAGGGAGGTGGTCCTCCCCATCTCCTCTAGCCCTGGTGAGGCCGCATCTGGAGTACCGTGTCCCATTCTGGGCTCCTGAGCTCAACAAAGGGAGGGAACTTCTAGAGAGGGCACAGTGGAGGGCCACAAGGATGAGGAGGGGCGTGGAGCATCTCCCTTCTGAGGAAAGGCTGAAGGAGCTGGGCCTGTTGGGCCTGGAAGGCTGAGAGGGGATCTGGTCAGTGCTTATGAATACCCAACAGGCAGCAGCCGAGTGGGTGGGGCCAGGCTCTTTTCGCAGCTGCCCAGTAACAGGATGAAGGGCCAATGGGCACGCACAGGAGCGCTGGAAATGCCCTGCGAGCAGGAGGAAATATTTCTTGACTGTGAAGGTATCAGAGAAGTGGAGCAGGCTGCCCAGAGAAGGTGCAGAGTCCCCTTCTGTGGGATTCAAGGCCTGAACAACAGTTAACGCAACTCTGCCCGGACGATTTCCGGGGCAGCTCACCAGAGGGAACCTGCTTTAGCAGGGCTGCGGCCCGGACGGTCCTTCCGAGCTCCGTTCCAAGTCGTCCCAGCCCGCGCTTCTTTTGGGGGAGGCGCTCGGCACAGAGCAGCCGCGCTCCGCAGCGCAGCAGGGAATCGCCTCGCCTGGAGGAGTTCGCCCAGTCAAGGAGCCGTTGTCCTCCGCCTGGCAGCGCCGATCCGACGGGGCAGCCGCTGCGGAGCGCAGCGAGCAGGGCGGGCGTCCGGGGCGCGGGGCGGCAGTAGGCCGGGCCGGGAAGTAGAACGGCACGGCAGTTGGCGCGGGGCCTGGAATGTGCCCGCTAGTTCGTGGGCCTGTCGGCTGCGTGCCGGACAGCGTGCCTCAGCGGGGTGTCCAGCAGGCAGAAAGGCCCGGGGTGAAAGAAATAGAGCGGGGACTCAGAGACTCTGCCTGAAGAAGGGGCGGTTGAAGCGTGTGGCTGCAGCGAGTGCCTGAGTCTGATGGTGCCGGAGAAGGGAGGCAAGAGCCTGAGGCTATTTGCTCAGCACCTGGCATGATGGCTGCAGCTGGAAACTCAGCTGTGTCCGGTGGTAAAAGGATCCCAGTGCAGGAACTGGCGTGGTTAAATGAATTGTGAAGGGGGAAGGGTACAAGATGAGGGCCTCTGGGGCTGAGCAGGTAGTTCGAGGGTACATATGGAACTTGGTGGATGAAGAGAGTGGAGTCCAAAGGGATGGAAAAGGACTGAGGGATGCTGTTGCTCTGGGGGATACTAGATCTTCCAGAACAGCAGTGAGACAGGAAGCCCAGCTGAAGCGCCTTTGCACCAATGCACGCAGTGTGGGAAGTGAGGAGTTGGAAGTGCTGCTACGCTTGACAAGTGATGATCTTGTTGCTACTGCTGTTGACCACGCCTTGGTTGAGTGTGTGGTCTTGAGGAATGTGGGCCTGGCAAAGAGCGAGGTCAGGACCCTGAAGTTCGGAAGAGCAAACTTCAGTCTGTTTAAGGAATTGTTGGCTAAGGTCTGCTTGGTTGAAAGGCCACAGAGAGAGGGTGGATCAATGGTTCTGTGTCCCGTTGGTAACATGTCCAGGCTGGTAATGGGAAAATGGTTTTAAGTAGAGAGAGGGAAGATTTGGGTTGGATAGCAGGGAGGGAAGTTCTTTTCAGAGAAAGCGGTGAGGTGCTGGAGGAGGCTGCCCAGAGATGTTGTGGATGCCCCATCCCCGGAGGCGATCAAGGCCAGGCTGGATGGGGCCCTGGACTACCTGGTCTAGTGTTATATACGGGGGTTGGTAGCCGTGCCTGCAGCAGGGGGGTTGGAGCCTGAGGACCCTTTAGGTCCCTTCCAACCCAAGTCATGATTCTGTGATTCCCGTGCTATTCCCCTGTGGGCTACTTTTAAATTTGCAGTGACATGACTTGACATCTTGTAGAGGGCAACAACATATATTTATTGAAGTGCATGGAAATTCTCACGAGCAGGAAGAACTACGTGCAGTTTCTGCCTGTTGGTGATTTCTGCAGGAACTGCCATTTGCAGTCCTTCACGTCTGCTTGAAACGCTGGCTGACAGTAGGAAGACGGATACAGGAAAGCGTTGGAAAAGTCTGGGTACCTGGAGTGAGACATCTGATGTACAGAGCATCAAAAGTAGGAACCGAAAAAAGCGTCTTGTAGCTCCCAGCCTGTCCCCCCTTCAGCAGGATCCTGCCAAGCAGGCCGCTGGCAGGAGGTGTTCTGACCATGTGGGATCTTTCCCCTGCAGGCAGGAGGTGCAGAATCTGTTCCCTGTCAGGAACAGGGCTGTCCCTCAGAACATGGCGCCGCCTCCTCTGTGGTGACATCACTGACCACTGTGAAGTCACAAAGGGCCCTCAGCACAGTGGCAGTTTGTCCCCACGCCTTAGCCACTCTCGGACCTGACAGCGTAGCTGTTGGAGAGGGTTTGGCTCACTCCTTAGCGAGCTGTTGGAGAGGGTTTGGCTCACTCCTTAGCGAGCTGCGATTTTCACTCCTTTGCGATCCTGTGCTTCATTGAAATGGAGCAACGAGGTGAAGGCGAGCGTGGGGACTGGTAAGGATATGGTTCGTTCACGAGTTTTAAAGGAAAAATCTGCTGCTCCGTTGCTGTCTTCAGAGCTGCAGAGATACTGCCTGCGTCGCGGTTCATCACCACGCTTCTCCTCCTTTGTAGGCCAACTTTGGTTAGGCAAACAGTTTCCCTGGTGTTCTTCACCGTGTTTGTGGTGCCCTTCGGTGAGTCTCTGTAGAGCTCTGACTAGAGGATGCTTCTTTAGGAAGCCCCCAGTGGTTTGTTCTGCCCAGGGACAGGGGAGTGGGCAGCCCAAGGCAGAACGCCAAGTCTTTGTGCCGGCAATGTATTGAGAGCTTTGTGGAATTCCTGACAGGCGTTTACTGCATTGGAAACGCTGTTGAAGGGGTCAGGACGGCGGCAGGACTGACTCCAAGGTAAAAAACAAAACAATCTCCCTATGGCTAGACCGTTCTTGAGAGGAGCTCTGCCCCTTGTCCGTGACCACTTCTTACCCGAGTCACACTTCTATGGCACAGTGCCTGTGCTTCTCCCATTTCCCATTCTCCTCTCCCAGCTTTTCCTTCAAACCGCTACAGCTCCACGATCCCCCAGAGTTACCCAGGAAGCACCTTCTTGGTTGAGATCTCGTGGAGCTTGCCAACCAACGTAGTCAAGTCTCAACTGAATCTTGGCTACCCCGTTGTCACGCGCAGTGAGACTTGTTCGCTGCCTCACAGTGCCATGGCTTGTGAGAGGAGAGCCGTGTCCACTTCTCTCCATTACCTGCTGTCTCCAGGGTGGCGGTTGGTAGTGTGGAAATGCTGAGCCGCGAAGAAGAGCAGAATAAGATCCAGCGGCAGCTTCATTTCCTGCAGTGGGGAGCAAGGGACATTACTGTGCGTGCTCTCCACGAGGCCTTCCGGAGAACTGAGCTCCCAGGCTTCACCGGCGAGGTAAGAGGACTGTCTGCCAGTGCTGCCTGTCTGTCATGGGGCTTCCCGACAGGAAAAAGCCTTTCCTTTCCTTTCCTTTCCTTTCCTGCCATATCCGTGCCCAGAGCAATGGAGTGAGCAGCCCCTCTCCATTTCCGTGCCTGATGTTCATAGTAGAGTTCTGGAGGTTCCCAGGCAACTTGCAGCCAAGTTTGCTTTGGCTGGCTTTGCAGGGAACCTGGGAGGCAACTCTTTTCCCCCTTCTTAATCCTTCTGACCAGCGCTCTCCTTTGTCTTCCTTCCCAGGCTGTTCAGGACATGATCAATCAAGTACTGGAGAAGCTGGAAGAAAGCCCATCCCGGATGCCGAATTATGCCAGCAAGACTTCAGGTGCCATTACACTGTAGAAACCAACAGACCACAGAAGTTGATTCCAATGCGCTTCTTGTCTGCTTTGACAGGATGGGCATTTGGGCAGCGGTGGGGGAGCGTGGGTGAGGAGTGAACGGCCGCTTTGTGCTTTGAGGGTGTGCTTGAAGAGAGAGTCTCCAGTGGGCTGGAGCACATCTGGAAAGCACTACTCCTACTTGGTGTTGTTTCTCACGCGATTGCTCAGCTGGCTGTCAGTTTATGCTGCCCGTTAGGATAGTTGAGTGATTCCCTGCGTTGTGCTGCAGAGGGAAATGGCAAGAGAGGAGGAGGGAACTATCAGTGTTGAGGGTGTATGACTGCTTAGCAGCTTTTTCAAGAGGACAGTGCAAGGGTAGCCGGCTTCTCTGTGCAGCTGTTTATGTGCAAAGCAAGGTCAGGAGGCCTTGATTCCTCCTGACCTTGCTTGACAATAGGGCCCGTGTTTTGATTTGCAGGCGCTGCTATCGTTCATTCCAAGACTTCTCCCTCCTGGACTGGGAGTGGGAAAGTCTTTTGGCAGTCGCTGCTGGTGACACCTTATGTGAGGTCTCCTGAGATTATTCTTGAGGTAAGAACACTGAGAAATGGGGGAAGAATGGTACGGGGTGGAGGAGACCAAAAGCCCTGCAGAGGATTATCCTTACACTTGTCCTCACATCCCAGCTTGCCTTACCTATGGTCTTCTTGCAAGGCCCTAGTCCCCTCTTGTGTATCCCTGCTGAGAATTTCTTCTGCCAGACTGCCCCCAGTCCTCCTTGTGCAAGCTTCTGCCAGGTTGGCTTGCTTGTCTTCCCAGCCATTGTGGAACTGTCAGGCTGGCATTGAAAGGGAACCCGTAAGGTGCCACGGGAGATTTGGGGTGCGAGATCGCTGGGGCTCTCAGTGGACCCAGGTGGGCACAAGGGCGTGCGCTGCAGGAGGGCCCCATGTTGTGATTGCCAGCCTATCGTGTCACTGCTCCCAAGCTACCTAACAAATCGGAGCCCCGGCTGGTGCTGGTGCAAAGAGGTGGGAATTGATGAGGGGGAGCGATTGCTTCCCCTTGCAGGAAAGGCTCATGCCAGCGAGCCTTTCTTTGTCCTGGCAGGTGCCCCTCAACCACTGCAGCCCCTCCTTGTTTTTGGCAAGTTGCTCTGCAAAAGAAGGGGCCTGAGAGCTTCTGCGATTTGTGCACCCAGCTCACTGTAGTGCACTTATGAATGTGCTTCGGAGCAGAGCTGATGGGCCAATACAACTCTAGAGCCTCTGATGCTGGAGCAGAAATTCCAGCCGGGACTCTCTTTCACACGTGAACACTGTTCCTTCTTCTCTTTTTAGCCTGACAATCATCCAGGAAACTGCTGGCCCTTCCCAGGAAGCCAAGGGCACGTTGTCATCAAGTTGCCCATGGTTGTCTTTCCCACGGCAGTTACAATAAACCACGGGATTCCAGCAGCGGCGTACCGTGCAGACAGCATCTCCAGTGCACCTAAGGACTTTGCTGTCTATGTAAGTGATAGCCCTGGGCTGTGGGGGTTCTGCTTAGCGTTTGAGGTGGACGGTGGTAGCAGCTCCAAGAGCGCTGCAGCATGCAGTCCTTTCCTGCCTTGGGGGAGAAAGAAGTTCCTTAGAGTCGCTCCATTTCCACAGCATTCCTTTTCTGTCCAACCTAGCGCAGCAAAGAAGGTTTCCCACTCTTGGGGCGAGTTGGTAGTTTGAGAGGCGGAGGGAAAGGGAAATGGCACAGTGGATGGTCCCAGACCACCTCTGCTTCCAGTCCCTGCGGGGCTCTGTGATCGTTGTCCGGCAGCGCATCCCATTGTTCTGTTTTCTCCACATTTGTCTTCCTGTAGGGCATGAAGGCAGAAGATGACGAGGAAGGAATTTTCCTGGGCGAGTTCACCTTTGTTCCAGGCCAGGCTCCCAGTCAGACCTTCCAACTGAAGGTACGGTGTCTAAGAGGGACGTGAAGCGTGGGAGAGGAGAACCAGGTTGGCCGGGCAGAAGCTTCCAAGCCAGAGGTGTATGAGGGCCTTCTGGCATTTCTTCTGCTGCCACTCCCTACCTGCATATGCTCGGAGTGCCGTGCTGTTTTTGCTTCCATGTTGCTTTTAAGCTTGCGAGCTACTACAGCTTTTAGCACAGCTAAACTTCAGCTGCGCTTGCAGCAGAAACCACTGTGACCAAGTGGCTTGCAATTGCACAGAAGTAGCCACCTCTCGCTGTATGCGATACTGCTGGTGTGCTACTTTCACACTGGGGATGTGTGGCTTTCCAAGGGTCTTGTTGTTGCCGGTAAGAGGCAGTGTAAGGGAGGCCATTCTGCCTGGGTGACTTGTTAGAGAAACTAATGAGTGTCACATCCCTCCGTTTTTTGTGCATGCGCACACAAGCAAAGCAAGTGCAAAGAACTTGCCTGCGTATTTGCCGCAGCTTTTTGTAGCTGTTTATTTCCTTAAAACTCATGTGGCCAAAGAGGTGGAGCAGGGTAAGAAATGTCTTGACTGTGCTATGGGAGCACATCAGCGTGTCAAAGAACTAGGAGGGCAGCCTGAATTAAGATGTTGCGCGACTGTGTCGCTCCCGCATTGTCAGTGGTCAAAGAGCAGAGAGGAAAACGCATTTCATTTGTTTTTCTCATTGCAGAACGAGCTCTCTGGGTTCATCAGTTATGTGAAGCTGCAAGTGCTGAGCAACTGGGGCCACCCGGAGTACACCTGTCTGTATCAGTTCAGACTCCATGGCGATCCAGCCCGTGACAACGATGCCAGGGGAAAACTATCTGGCTAGGGGAAATTTAATTGGCTTGGGGAAATTGATTTGGCTTGGGGAAATCTATTTGGCTTATCTCAAAATAAATTACTTAAAATTTATTTCCCATGTTGAATCTCTTTTGTCCGTTAGAGTAACTGTTAAGAGATCTCCCGGTCTTTATCTCGACACACGTGCTTTTTCATCCCCTTTTCTCTTGCTCTCCGCCTGGGTAGGAAGAACAAGGGAGCGACTGGGTGGGAGCTGGCAGAGTGATCTCCACGTGCTGTTCTTTTTTTGATCCTCGTTGTACCACGGGTGGGAGTCAGCAGGACTGGTACCCCCTTGGACTTCCAGGGGGCAGAGCTTGTCCTCTTTCAGATTGTGGTTGAGAGGGTCCCTGGGGAGGCAGTTGTGGAGGGCATGGGAGCCCAGGATGACTGGGAATACCTTTAGGAAGTTATTTTAGAGGGACAGGAGCTGACCGTCACCAAATCACGGAAGACGCGCCAACGGGCAAGGAGGCCGGTCAGGCAGAATGGAGAATTTTGACTGGAAATTTTATGGTATTTGGAAGAATGGGCAAGCTACTTACAACTATTCCAAGTCCATAGTGAAGCTGTGCAGGGAGAAAATTAGAAAAGCAAAAGCCCAGCTAGAACTGAACTTGGCCTCTTAGGGGAAGGACAACAGTAAATATTTCCAAAAATACGTCAACGGCAGGAGGAGGGCTATGGAGAATCTCCATCCCCCGTTGGATGATGCTGAGGGCAACACAGTGGCAAGGATCAGGATAAGGCTGAGGATCTTAATGCCTTCTTTGCCTCGGTCTTTAATTGCAAGACTCGTTACTTCCCGGGAACAGCTCCTTGCGCTGGTAGATAGGGAGGGGGGACAGAATAGGCCTTGCATAATCCACAATGAGATGGTTTTGGGCCTGTTCTGAAAGCTGGATGTTCAGAAGTCCATGGGCCCAGATGGACTGCACCCTACAGTGGGGAGTGAGTTGGCGGATGTGGATGCCAAGCTGCTCTCCATCATCCTTCAGCAGTCTGGGCTAACTGGGGATGTCCCAGTGGAGTGGAGACTGGCAAACGTGACACCCGTCTCTAAAAAGAGCTGAAAAGACGATCCCGGTAGCTACAAGACCTATGGTCTCACCTTGGTACCATGGAAGGTCATGGAATGGACGATCTTGGGAGGTGTCCCAGATCAGTTAACGGTAAGCTGAGGGATGAGGCCCAATCAGCATGGGATTACGAACGGTAGACCCTGTCTGACAAACCCGATTTCATTCTAGGAGAAGGTGGGTCCCCCAGTGGTCTGTCCTGGGGCCGGTGCTCTTTAATATCATTATCAATGACATCTATGACGGAACTGAGTGCACCCTCAGCAAGTTTGCTGAGGACACTAAGCTGAGCAGTGTGGTTGAAACAATGGAAGGAAGAGGTGCCATTCAGAGGGACCTCAACTGACTTGAAAGTGCTGAATCTAATGAGGTTCAGCACAGTCACGTGCAAGGTTTTGCACTTGGGCCGGTGGACTCTTAGGGATATATGCAAATTGGAAGGAGCAACCCTTGAGAGTAGCCGTGCAGAGAAGGACCTGGAGATCCTGGTAGAAACTGAACATGAGCCAGCAGCGTGCTCTTGCAGCGTGGAAAGCAAACGGTATCGCGGGCTCCACTAGAGGAGAGGTGGCCAGCAGGCACAGGGAGGTGATTGTCAGACTCTACTCTGCCTTTGAGAGGACCAGGACCCCAAGGTCAGTGTGCCCGTGCTGACAAGAAGGCCAGTGGGATCCTGGGTTGCATTAAAAAGAGCATGGCCAGCAGTTTGAGGGAGGTGGTCCTCCCCATCTCCTCTAGCCCTGGTGAGGCCGCATCTGGAGTACCGTGTCCCATTCTGGGCTCCTGAGCTCAACAAAGGGAGGGAACTTCTAGAGAGGGCACAGTGGAGGGCCACAAGGATGAGGAGGGGCGT
Organism: Coturnix japonica; assembly: GCF_054131305.1. Lineage (NCBI taxonomy): Eukaryota > Metazoa > Chordata > Aves > Galliformes > Phasianidae > Coturnix > Coturnix japonica. Next base: position 5,778,183 of record NC_140664.1, on the reverse strand, counting down.
GGAGCATCTCCCTTCTGAGGAAAGGCTGAGGGAGCTGGGCCTGTTGGGCCTGGAAGGCTGAGAGGGGATCTGGTCAGTGCTTATGAATACCCAACAGGCAGCAGCCGAGTGGGTGGGGCCAGGCTCTTTTCGCAGCTGCCCAGTAACAGGACGAAGGGCCAATGGGCACGCACAGGAGCGCTGGAAATGCCCTGCGAGCAGGAGGAAATATTTCTTGACTGTGAAGGTATCAGAGAAGTGGAGCAGGCTGCCTAGAGAAGGTGCAGAGTCCCCTTCTGTGGGATTCAAGGCCTGAACAACAGTTAACGCAACTCTGCCCGGACGATTTCCGGGGCAGCCCACCAGAGGGAACCTGCTTTAGCAGGGCTGCGGCCCGGACGGTCCTTCCGAGCTCCGTTCCAAGTCGTCCCAGCCCGCGCTTCTTTTGGGGGAGGCGCTCGGCACAGAGCAGCCGCGCTCCGCAGCGCAGCAGGGAATCGCCTCGCCTGGAGGGGTTCGCCCAGTCAAGGAGCCGTTGTCCTCCGCCTGGCAGCGCCGATCCGACGGGGCAGCCGCTGCGGAGCGCAGCGAGCAGGGCGGGCGTCCGGGGCGCGGGGCGGCAGTAGGCCGGGCCGGGAAGTGGAACGGCACGGCAGTTGGCGCGGGGCCTGGAATGTGCCCGCTAGTTCGTGGGCCTGTCGGCTGCGTGCCGGACAGCGTGCCTCAGCGGGGTGTCCAGCAGGCAGAAAGGCCCGGGGTGAAAGAAATAGAGCGGGGACTCAGAGACTCTGCCTGAAGAAGGGGCGGTTGAAGCGTGTGGCTGCAGCGAGTGCCTGAGTCTGATGGTGCCGGAGAAGGGAGGCAAGAGCCTGGGGCTGTTTGCTCAGCACCTGGCATGATGGCTGCAGCTGGAAACTCAGCTGTGTCCGGTGGTAAAAGGATCCCAGTGCAGGAACTGGCGTGGTTAAATGAATTGTGAAGGGGGAAGGGTACAAGATGAGGGCCTCTGGGGCTGAGCAGGTAGTTCGAGGGTACATATGGAACTTGGTGGATGAAGAGAGTGGAGTCCAAAGGGATGGAAAAGGACTGAGGGATGCTGTTGCTCTGGGGGATACTAGATCTTCCAGAACAGCAGTGAGACAGGAAGCCCAGCTGAAGCGCCTTTGCACCAATGCACGCAGTGTGGGAAGTGAGGAGTTGGAAGTGCTGCTGCGCTTGACAAGTGATGATCTTGTTGCTACTGCTGTTGACCACGCCTTGGTTGAGTGTGTGGTCTTGAGGAATGTGGGCCTGGCAAAGAGCGAGGTCAGGACCCTGAAGTTCGGAAGAGCAAACTTCAGTCTGTTTAAGGAATTGTTGGCTAAGGTCTCCTTGGTTGAAAGGCCACAGAGAGAGGGTGGATCAATGGTTCTGTGTCCCGTTGGTAACATGTCCAGGCTGGTAATGGGAAAATGGTTTTAAGTAGAGAGAGGGAAGATTTGGGTTGGATAGCAGGGAGGGAAGTTCTTTTCAGAGAAAGCGGTGAGGTGCTGGAGGAGGCTGCCCAGAGATGTTGTGGATGCCCCATCCCCGGAGGCGATCAAGGCCAGGCTGGATGGGGCCCTGGACTACCTGGTCTAGTGTTATATACGGGGGTTGGTAGCCGTGCCTGCAGCAGGGGGGTTGGAGCCTGAGGACCCTTTAGGTCCCTTCCAACCCAAGTCATGATTCTGTGATTCCCGTGCTATTCCCCTGTGGGCTACTTTTAAATTTGCAGTGACATGACTTGACATCTTGTAGAGGGCAACAACATATATTTATTGAAGTGCATGGAAATTCTCACGAGCAGGAAGAACTACGTGCAGTTTCTGCCTGTTGGTGATTTCTGCAGGAACTGCCATTTGCAGTCCTTCACGTCTGCTTGAAACGCTGGCTGACAGTAGGAAGACGGATACAGGAAAGCGTTGGAAAAGTCTGGGTACCTGGAGTGAGACATCTGATGTACAGAGCATCAAAAGTAGGAACCGAAAAAAGCGTCTTGTAGCTCCCAGCCTGTCCCCCCTTCAGCAGGATCCTGCCAAGCAGGCCGCTGGCAGGAGGTGTTCTGACCATGTGGGATCTTTCCCCTGCAGGCAGGAGGTGCAGAATCTGTTCCCTGTCAGGAACAGGGCTGTCCCTCAGAACATGGCGCCGCCTCCTCTGTGGTGACATCACTGACCACTGTGAAGTCACAAAGGGCCCTCAGCACAGTGGCAGTTTGTCCCCACGCCTTAGCCACTCTCGGACCTGACAGCGTAGCTGTTGGAGAGGGTTTGGCTCACTCCTTAGCGAGCTGTTGGAGAGGGTTTGGCTCACTCCTTAGCGAGCTGCGATTTTCACTCCTTTGCGATCCTGTGCTTCATTGAAATGGAGCAACGAGGTGAAGGCGAGCGTGGGGACTGGTAAGGATATGGTTCGTTCACGAGTTTTAAAGGAAAAATCTGCTGCTCCGTTGCTGTCTTCAGAGCTGCAGAGATACTGCCTGCGTCGCGGTTCATCACCACGCTTCTCCTCCTTTGTAGGCCAACTTTGGTTAGGCAAACAGTTTCCCTGGTGTTCTTCACCGTGTTTGTGGTGCCCTTCGGTGAGTCTCTGTAGAGCTCTGACTAGAGGATGCTTCTTTAGGAAGCCCCCAGTGGTTTGTTCTGCCCAGGGACAGGGGAGTGGGCAGCCCAAGGCAGAACGCCAAGTCTTTGTGCCGGCAATGTATTGAGAGCTTTGTGGAATTCCTGACAGGCGTTTACTGCATTGGAAACGCTGTTGAAGGGGTCAGGACGGCGGCAGGACTGACTCCAAGGTAAAAAACAAAACAATCTCCCTATGGCTAGACCGTTCTTGAGAGGAGCTCTGCCCCTTGTCCGTGACCACTTCTTACCCGAGTCACACTTCTATGGCACAGTGCCTGTGCTTCTCCCATTTCCCATTCTCCTCTCCCAGCTTTTCCTTCAAACCGCTACAGCTCCACGATCCCCCAGAGTTACCCAGGAAGCACCTTCTTGGTTGAGATCTCGTGGAGCTTGCCAACCAACGTAGTCAAGTCTCAACTGAATCTTGGCTACCCCGTTGTCACGCGCAGTGAGACTTGTTCGCTGCCTCACAGTGCCATGGCTTGTGAGAGGAGAGCCGTGTCCACTTCTCTCCATTACCTGCTGTCTCCAGGGTGGCGGTTGGTAGTGTGGAAATGCTGAGCCGCGAAGAAGAGCAGAATAAGATCCAGCGGCAGCTTCATTTCCTGCAGTGGGGAGCAAGGGACATTACTGTGCGTGCTCTCCACGAGGCCTTCCGGAGAACTGAGCTCCCAGGCTTCACCGGCGAGGTAAGAGGACTGTCTGCCAGTGCTGCCTGTCTGTCATGGGGCTTCCCGACAGGAAAAAGCCTTTCCTTTCCTTTCCTTTCCTTTCCTGCCATATCCGTGCCCAGAGCAATGGAGTGAGCAGCCCCTCTCCATTTCCGTGCCTGATGTTCATAGTAGAGTTCTGGAGGTTCCCAGGCAACTTGCAGCCAAGTTTGCTTTGGCTGGCTTTGCAGGGAACCTGGGAGGCAACTCTTTTCCCCCTTCTTAATCCTTCTGACCAGCGCTCTCCTTTGTCTTCCTTCCCAGGCTGTTCAGGACATGATCAATCAAGTACTGGAGAAGCTGGAAGAAAGCCCATCCCGGATGCCGAATTATGCCAGCAAGACTTCAGGTGCCATTACACTGTAGAAACCAACAGACCACAGAAGTTGATTCCAATGCGCTTCTTGTCTGCTTTGACAGGATGGGCATTTGGGCAGCGGTGGGGGAGCGTGGGTGAGGAGTGAACGGCCGCTTTGTGCTTTGAGGGTGTGCTTGAAGAGAGAGTCTCCAGTGGGCTGGAGCACATCTGGAAAGCACTACTCCTACTTGGTGTTGTTTCTCACGCGATTGCTCAGCTGGCTGTCAGTTTATGCTGCCCGTTAGGATAGTTGAGTGATTCCCTGCGTTGTGCTGCAGAGGGAAATGGCAAGAGAGGAGGAGGGAACTATCAGTGTTGAGGGTGTATGACTGCGTAGCAGCTTTTTCAAGAGGACAGTGCAAGGGTAGCCGGCTTCTCTGTGCAGCTGTTTATGTGCAAAGCAAGGTCAGGAGGCCTTGATTCCTCCTGACCTTGCTTGACAATAGGGCCCGTGTTTTGATTTGCAGGCGCTGCTATCGTTCATTCCAAGACTTCTCCCTCCTGGACTGGGAGTGGGAAAGTCTTTTGGCAGTCGCTGCTGGTGACACCTTATGTGAGGTCTCCTGAGATTATTCTTGAGGTAAGAACACTGAGAAATGGGGGAAGAATGGTACGGGGTGGAGGAGACCAAAAGCCCTGCAGAGGATTATCCTTACACTTGTCCTCACATCCCAGCTTGCCTTACCTATGGTCTTCTTGCAAGGCCCTAGTCCCCTCTTGTGTATCCCTGCTGAGAATTTCTTCTGCCAGACTGCCCCCAGTCCTCCTTGTGCAAGCTTCTGCCAGGTTGGCTTGCTTGTCTTCCCAGCCATTGTGGAACTGTCAGGCTGGCATTGAAAGGGAACCCGTAAGGTGCCACGGGAGATTTGGGGTGCGAGATCGCTGGGGCTCTCAGTGGACCCAGGTGGGCACAAGGGCGTGCGCTGCAGGAGGGCCCCATGTTGTGATTGCCAGCCTATCGTGTCACTGCTCCCAAGCTACCTAACAAATCGGAGCCCCGGCTGGTGCTGGTGCAAAGAGGTGGGAATTGATGAGGGGGAGCGATTGCTTCCCCTTGCAGGAAAGGCTCATGCCAGCGAGCCTTTCTTTGTCCTGGCAGGTGCCCCTCAACCACTGCAGCCCCTCCTTGTTTTTGGCAAGTTGCTCTGCAAAAGAAGGGGCCTGAGAGCTTCTGCGATTTGTGCACCCAGCTCACTGTAGTGCACTTATGAATGTGCTTCGGAGCAGAGCTGATGGGCCAATACAACTCTAGAGCCTCTGATGCTGGAGCAGAAATTCCAGCCGGGACTCTCTTTCACACGTGAACACTGTTCCTTCTTCTCTTTTTAGCCTGACAATCATCCAGGAAACTGCTGGCCCTTCCCAGGAAGCCAAGGGCACGTTGTCATCAAGTTGCCCATGGTTGTCTTTCCCACGGCAGTTACAATAAACCACGGGATTCCAGCAGCGGCGTACCGTGCAGACAGCATCTCCAGTGCACCTAAGGACTTTGCTGTCTATGTAAGTGATAGCCCTGGGCTGTGGGGGTTCTGCTTAGCGTTTGAGGTGGACGGTGGTAGCAGCTCCAAGAGCGCTGCAGCATGCAGTCCTTTCCTGCCTTGGGGGAGAAAGAAGTTCCTTAGAGTCGCTCCATTTCCACAGCATTCCTTTTCTGTCCAACCTAGCGCAGCAAAGAAGGTTTCCCACTCTTGGGGCGAGTTGGTAGTTTGAGAGGCGGAGGGAAAGGGAAATGGCACAGTGGATGGTCCCAGACCACCTCTGCTTCCAGTTCCTGCGGGGCTCTGTGATCGTTGTCCGGCAGCGCATCCCATTGTTCTGTTTTCTCCACATTTGTCTTCCTGTAGGGCATGAAGGCAGAAGATGACGAGGAAGGAATTTTCCTGGGCGAGTTCACCTTTGTTCCAGGCCAGGCTCCCAGTCAGACCTTCCAACTGAAGGTACGGTGTCTAAGAGGGACGTGAAGCGTGGGAGAGGAGAACCAGGTTGGCCGGGCAGAAGCTTCCAAGCCAGAGGTGTATGAGGGCCTTCTGGCATTTCTTCTGCTGCCACTCCCTACCTGCATATGCTCGGAGTGCCGTGCTGTTTTTGCTTCCATGTTGCTTTTAAGCTTGCGAGCTACTACAGCTTTTAGCACAGCTAAACTTCAGCTGCGCTTGCAGCAGAAACCACTGTGACCAAGTGGCTTGCAATTGCACAGAAGTAGCCACCTCTCGCTGTATGCGATACTGCTGGTGTGCTACTTTCACACTGGGGATGTGTGGCTTTCCAAGGGTCTTGTTGTTGCCGGTAAGAGGCAGTGTAAGGGAGGCCATTCTGCCTGGGTGACTTGTTAGAGAAACTAATGAGTGTCACATCCCTCCGTTTTTTGTGCATGCGCACACAAGCAAAGCAAGTGCAAAGAACTTGCCTGCGTATTTGCCGCAGCTTTTTGTAGCTGTTTATTTCCTTAAAACTCATGTGGCCAAAGAGGTGGAGCAGGGTAAGAAATGTCTTGACTGTGCTATGGGAGCACATCAGCGTGTCAAAGAACTAGGAGGGCAGCCTGAATTAAGATGTTGCGCGACTGTGTCGCTCCCGCATTGTCAGTGGTCAAAGAGCAGAGAGGAAAACGCATTTCATTTGTTTTTCTCATTGCAGAACGAGCTCTCTGGGTTCATCAGTTATGTGAAGCTGCAAGTGCTGAGCAACTGGGGCCACCCGGAGTACACCTGTCTGTATCAGTTCAGACTCCACGGCGATCCAGCCCGTGACAACGATGCCAGGGGAAAACTATCTGGCTAGGGGAAATTTAATTGGCTTGGGGAAATTGATTTGGCTTGGGGAAATCTATTTGGCTTATCTCAAAATAAATTACTTAAAATTTATTTCCCATGTTGAATCTCTTTTGTCCGTCAGAGTAACTGTTAAGAGATCTCCCGGTCTTTATCTCGACCCACGTGCTTTTTCATCCCCTTTTCTCTTGCTCTCCGCCTGGGTAGGAAGAACAAGGGAGCGACTGGGTGGGAGCTGGCAGAGTGATCTCCACGTGCTGTTCTTTTTTTGATCCTCGTTGTACCACGGGTGGGAGTCAGCAGGACTGGTACCCCCTTGGACTTCCAGGGGGCAGAGCTTGTCCTCTTTCAGATTGTGGTTGAGAGGGTCCCTGGGGAGGCAGTTGTGGAGGGCATGGGAGCCCAGGATGACTGGGAATACCTTTAGGAAGTTATTTTAGAGGGACAGGAGCTGACCGTCACCAAATCACGGAAGACGCGCCAACGGGCAAGGAGGCCGGTCAGGCAGAATGGAGAATTTTGACTGGAAATTTTATGGTATTTGGAAGAATGGGCAAGCTACTTACAACTATTCCAAGTCCATAGTGAAGCTGTGCAGGGAGAAAATTAGAAAAGCAAAAGCCCAGCTAGAACTGAACTTGGCCTCTTAGGGGAAGGACAACAGTAAATATTTCCAAAAATACGTCAACGGCAGGAGGAGGGCTATGGAGAATCTCCATCCCCCGTTGGATGATGCTGAGGGCAACACAGTGGCAAGGATCAGGATAAGGCTGAGGATCTTAATGCCTTCTTTGCCTCGGTCTTTAATTGCAAGACTCGTTACTTCCCGGGAACAGCTCCTTGCGCTGGTAGATAGGGAGGGGGGACAGAATAGGCCTTGCATAATCCACAATGAGATGGTTTTGGGCCTGTTCTGAAAGCTGGATGTTCAGAAGTCCATGGGCCCAGATGGACTGCACCCTACAGTGGGGAGTGAGTTGGCGGATGTGGATGCCAAGCTGCTCTCCATCATCCTTCAGCAGTCTGGGCTAACTGGGGATGTCCCAGTGGAGTGGAGACTGGCAAACGTGACACCCGTCTCTAAAAAGAGCTGAAAAGACGATCCCGGTAGCTACAAGACCTATGGTCTCACCTTGGTACCATGGAAGGTCATGGAATGGACGATCTTGGGAGGTGTCCCAGATCAGTTAACGGTAAGCTGAGGGATGAGGCCCAATCAGCATGGGATTACGAACGGTAGACCCTGTCTGACAAACCCGATTTCATTCTAGGAGAAGGTGGGTCCCCCAGTGGTCTGTCCTGGGGCCGGTGCTCTTTAATATCATTATCAATGACATCTATGACGGAACTGAGTGCACCCTCAGCAAGTTTGCTGAGGACACTAAGCTGAGCAGTGTGGTTGAAACAATGGAAGGAAGAGGTGCCATTCAGAGGGACCTCAACTGACTTGAAAGTGCTGAATCTAATGAGGTTCAGCACAGTCACGTGCAAGGTTTTGCACTTGGGCCGGTGGACTCTTAGGGATATATGCAAATTGGAAGGAGCAACCCTTGAGAGTAGCCGTGCAGAGAAGGACCTGGAGATCCTGGTAGAAACTGAACATGAGCCAGCAGCGTGCTCTTGCAGCGTGGAAAGCAAACGGTATCGCGGGCTCCACTAGAGGAGAGGTGGCCAGCAGGCACAGGGAGGTGATTGTCAGACTCTACTCTGCCTTTGAGAGGACCAGGACCCCAAGGTCACTGTGCCTGTGCTGACAAGAAGGCCAGTGGGATCCTGGGTTGCATTAAAAAGAGCATGGCCAGCAGTTTGAGGGAGGTGGTCCTCCCCATCTCCTCTAGCCCTGGTGAGGCCGCATCTGGAGTACCGTGTCCCATTCTGGGCTCCTGAGCTCAACAAAGGGAGGGAACTTCTAGAGAGGGCACAGTGGAGGGCCACAAGGATGAGGAGGGGCGTGGAGCATCTCCCTTCTGAGGAAAGGCTGAGGGAGCTGGGCCTGTTGGGCCTGGAAGGCTGAGAGGGGATCTGGTCAGTGCTTATGAATACCCAACAGGCAGCAGCCGAGTGGGTGGGGCCAGGCTCTTTTCGCAGCTGCCCAGTAACAGGACGAAGGGCCAATGGGCACGCACAGGAGCGCTGGAAATGCCCTGCGAGCAGGAGGAAATATTTCTTGACTGTGAAGGTATCAGAGAAGTGGAGCAGGCTGCCCAGAGAAGGTGCAGAGTCCCCTTCTGTGGGATTCAAGGCCTGAACAACAGTTAACGCAACTCTGCCCGGACGATTTCCGGGGCAGCCCACCAGAGGGAACCTGCTTTAGCAGGGCTGCGGCCCGGACGGTCCTTCCGAGCTCCGTTCCAAGTCGTCCCAGCCCGCGCTTCTTTCGGGGGAGGCGCTCGGCACAGAGCAGCCGCGCTCCGCAGCGCAGCAGGGAATCGCCTCGCCTGGAGGGGTTCGCCCAGTCAAGGAGCCGTTGTCCTCCGCCTGGCAGCGCCGATCCGACGGGGCAGCCGCTGCGGAGCGCAGCGAGCAGGGCGGGCGTCCGGGGCGCGGGGCGGCAGTAGGCCGGGCCGGGAAGTGGAACGGCACGGCAGTTGGCGCGGGGCCTGGAATGTGCCCGCTAGTTCGTGGGCCTGTCGGCTGCGTGCCGGACAGCGTGCCTCAGCGGGGTGTCCAGCAGGCAGAAAGGCCCGGGGTGAAAGAAATAGAGCGGGGACTCAGAGACTCTGCCTGAAGAAGGGGCGGTTGAAGCGTGTGGCTGCAGCGAGTGCCTGAGTCTGATGGTGCCGGAGAAGGGAGGCAAGAGCCTGGGGCTATTTGCTCAGCACCTGGCATGATGGCTGCAGCTGGAAACTCAGCTGTGTCCGGTGGTAAAAGGATCCCAGTGCAGGAACTGGCGTGGTTAAATGAATTGTGAAGGGGGAAGGGTACAAGATGAGGGCCTCTGGGGCTGAGCAGGTAGTTCGAGGGTACATATGGAACTTGGTGGATGAAGAGAGTGGAGTCCAAAGGGATGGAAAAGGACTGAGGGATGCTGTTGCTCTGGGGGATACTAGATCTTCCAGAACAGCAGTGAGACAGGAAGCCCAGCTGAAGCGCCTTTGCACCAATGCACGCAGTGTGGGAAGTGAGGAGTTGGAAGTGCTGCTGCGCTTGACAAGTGATGATCTTGTTGCTACTGCTGTTGACCACGCTTTGGTTGAGTGTGTGGTCTTGAGGAATGTGGGCCTGGCAAAGAGCGAGGTCAGGACCCTGAAGTTCGGAAGAGCAAACTTCAGTCTGTTTAAGGAATTGTTGGCTAAGGTCTCCTTGGTTGAAAGGCCACAGAGAGAGGGTGGATCAATGGTTCTGTGTCCCGTTGGTAACATGTCCAGGCTGGTAATGGGAAAATGGTTTTAAGTAGAGAGAGGGAAGATTTGGGTTGGATAGCAGGGAGGGAAGTTCTTTTCAGAGAAAGCGGTGAGGTGCTGGAGGAGGCTGCCCAGAGATGTTGTGGATGCCCCATCCCCGGAGGCGATCAAGGCCAGGCTGGATGGGGCCCTGGACTACCTGGTCTAGTGTTATATACGGGGGTTGGTAGCCGTGCCTGCAGCAGGGGGGTTGGAGCCTGAGGACCCTTTAGGTCCCTTCCAACCCAAGTCATGATTCTGTGATTCCCGTGCTATTCCCCTGTGGGCTACTTTTAAATTTGCAGTGACATGACTTGACATCTTGTAGAGGGCAACAACATATATTTATTGAAGTGCATGGAAATTCTCACGAGCAGGAAGAACTACGTGCAGTTTCTGCCTGTTGGTGATTTCTGCAGGAACTGCCATTTGCAGTCCTTCACGTCTGCTTGAAACGCTGGCTGACAGTAGGAAGACGGATACAGGAAAGCGTTGGAAAAGTCTGGGTACCTGGAGTGAGACATCTGATGTACAGAGCATCAAAAGTAGGAACCGAAAAAAGCGTCTTGTAGCTCCCAGCCTGTCCCCCCTTCAGCAGGATCCTGCCAAGCAGGCCGCTGGCAGGAGGTGTTCTGACCATGTGGGATCTTTCCCCTGCAGGCAGGAGGTGCAGAATCTGTTCCCTGTCAGGAACAGGGCTGTCCCTCAGAACATGGCGCCGCCTCCTCTGTGGTGACATCACTGACCACTGTGAAGTCACAAAGGGCCCTCAGCACAGTGGCAGTTTGTCCCCACGCCTTAGCCACTCTCGGACCTGACAGCGTAGCTGTTGGAGAGGGTTTGGCTCACTCCTTAGCGAGCTGTTGGAGAGGGTTTGGCTCACTCCTTAGCGAGCTGCGATTTTCACTCCTTTGCGATCCTGTGCTTCATTGAAATGGAGCAACGAGGTGAAGGCGAGCGTGGGGACTGGTAAGGATATGGTTCGTTCACGAGTTTTAAAGGAAAAATCTGCTGCTCCGTTGCTGTCTTCAGAGCTGCAGAGATACTGCCTGCGTCGCGGTTCATCACCACGCTTCTCCTCCTTTGTAGGCCAACTTTGGTTAGGCAAACAGTTTCCCTGGTGTTCTTCACCGTGTTTGTGGTGCCCTTCGGTGAGTCTCTGTAGAGCTCTGACTAGAGGATGCTTCTTTAGGAAGCCCCCAGTGGTTTGTTCTGCCCAGGGACAGGGGAGTGGGCAGCCCAAGGCAGAACGCCAAGTCTTTGTGCCGGCAATGTATTGAGAGCTTTGTGGAATTCCTGACAGGCGTTTACTGCATTGGAAACGCTGTTGAAGGGGTCAGGACGGCGGCAGGACTGACTCCAAGGTAAAAAACAAAACAATCTCCCTATGGCTAGACCGTTCTTGAGAGGAGCTCTGCCCCTTGTCCGTGACCACTTCTTACCCGAGTCACACTTCTATGGCACAGTGCCTGTGCTTCTCCCATTTCCCATTCTCCTCTCCCAGCTTTTCCTTCAAACCGCTACAGCTCCACGATCCCCCAGAGTTACCCAGGAAGCACCTTCTTGGTTGAGATCTCGTGGAGCTTGCCAACCAACGTAGTCAAGTCTCAACTGAATCTTGGCTACCCCGTTGTCACGCGCAGTGAGACTTGTTCGCTGCCTCACAGTGCCATGGCTTGTGAGAGGAGAGCCGTGTCCACTTCTCTCCATTACCTGCTGTCTCCAGGGTGGCGGTTGGTAGTGTGGAAATGCTGAGCCGCGAAGAAGAGCAGAATAAGATCCAGCGGCAGCTTCATTTCCTGCAGTGGGGAGCAAGGGACATTACTGTGCGTGCTCTCCACGAGGCCTTCCGGAGAACTGAGCTCCCAGGCTTCACCGGCGAGGTAAGAGGACTGTCTGCCAGTGCTGCCTGTCTGTCATGGGGCTTCCCGACAGGAAAAAGCCTTTCCTTTCCTTTCCTTTCCTTTCCTTTCCTTTCCTTTCCTTTCCTTTCCTTTCCTTTCCTTTCCTTTCCTTTCCTTTCCTTTCCTTTCCTTTCCTTTCCTTTCCTTCCCTTCCCTTCCCTTCCCTTCCCTTCCCTTCCCTTCCCTTCCCTTCCCTTCCCTTCCCTTCCCTTCCCTTCCCTTCCCTTCCCTTCCCTTCCCTTCCCTTCCCTTCCCTTCCCTTCCCTTCCCTTCCCTTCCCTTCCCTTCCCTTCCCTTCCCTTCCCTTCCCTTCCCTTCCCTTCCCTTCCCTTCCCTTCCCTTCCCTTCCCTTCCCTTCCCTTCCCTTCCCTTTCCTTCCCTTTCCTTTCCTTTCCTTTCCTGCCATATCCGTGCCCAGAGCAATGGAGTGAGCAGCCCCTCTCCATTTCCGTGCCTGATGTTCATAGTAAAGTTCTGGAGGTTCCCAGGCAACTTGCAGCCAAGTTTGCTTTGGCTGGCTTTGCAGGGAACCTGGGAGGCAACTCTTTTCCCCCTTCTTAATCCTTCTGACCAGCGCTCTCCTTTGTCTTCCTTCCCAGGCTGTTCAGGACATGATCAATCAGGTACTGGAGAAGCTGGAAGAAAGCCCATCCCGGATTCCGAATTATGCCAGCAAGACTTCAGGTGCCATTACACTGTAGAAACCAACAGACCACAGAAGTTGATTCCAATGCGCTTCTTGTCTGCTTTGACAGGATGGGCATTTGGGCAGCGGTGGGGGAGCGTGGGTGAGGAGTGAACGGCCGCTTTGTGCTTTGAGGGTGTGCTTGAAGAGAGAGTCTCCAGTGGGCTGGAGCACATCTGGAAAGCACTACTCCTACTTGGTGTTGTTTCTCACGCGATTGCTCAGCTGGCTGTCAGTTTATGCTGCCCGTTAGGATAGTTGAGTGATTCCCTGCGTTGTGATGCAGAGGGAAATGGCAAGAGAGGAGGAGGGAACTATCAGTGTTGAGGGTGTATGACTGCTTAGCAGCTTTTTCAAGAGGACAGTGCAAGGGTAGCCGGCTTCTCTGTGCAGCTGTTTATGTGCAAAGCAAGGTCAGGAGGCCTTGATTCCTCCTGACCTTGCTTGACAATAGGGCCCGTGTTTTGATTTGCAGGCGCTGCTATCATTCATTCCAAGACTTCTCCCTCCTGGACTGGGAGTGGGAAAGTCTTTTGGCAGTCGCTGCTGGTGACACCTTATGTGAGGTCTCCTGAGATTATTCTTGAGGTAAGAACACTGAGAAATGGGGGAAGAATGGTACGGGGTGGAGGAGACCAAAAGCCCTGCAGAGGATTATCCTTACACTTGTCCTCACATCCCAGCTTGCCTTACCTATGGTCTTCTTGCAAGGCCCTAGTCCCCTCTTGTGTATCCCTGCTGAGAATTTCTTCTGCCAGACTGCCCCCAGTCCTCCTTGTGCAAGCTTCTGCCAGGTTGGCTTGCTTGTCTTCCCAGCCATTGTGGAACTGTCAGGCTGGCATTGAAAGGGAACCCGTAAGGTGCCACGGGAGATTTGGGGTGCGAGATCGCTGGGGCTCTCAGTGGACCCAGGTGGGCACAAGGGCGTGCGCTGCAGGAGGGCCCCATGTTGTGATTGCCAGCCTATCGTGTCACTGCTCCCAAGCTACCTAACAAATCGGAGCCCCGGCTGGTGCTGGTGCAAAGAGGTGGGAATTGATGAGGGGGAGCGATTGCTTCCCCTTGCAGGAAAGGCTCATGCCAGCGAGCCTTTCTTTGTCCTGGCAGGTGCCCCTCAACCACTGCAGCCCCTCCTTGTTTTTGGCAAGTTGCTCTGCAAAAGAAGGGGCCTGAGAGCTTCTGCGATTTGTGCACCCAGCTCACTGTAGTGCACTTATGAATGTGCTTCGGAGCAGAGCTGATGGGCCAATACAACTCTAGAGCCTCTGATGCTGGAGCAGAAATTCCAGCCGGGACTCTCTTTCACACGTGAACACTGTTCCTTCTTCTCTTTTTAGCCTGACAATCATCCAGGAAACTGCTGGCCCTTCCCAGGAAGCCAAGGGCACGTTGTCATCAAGTTGCCCATGGTTGTCTTTCCCACGGCAGTTACAATAAACCACGGGATTCCAGCAGCGGCGTACCGTGCAGACAGCATCTCCAGTGCACCTAAGGACTTTGCTGTCTATGTAAGTGATAGCCCTGGGCTGTGGGGGTTCTGCTTAGCGTTTGAGGTGGACGGTGGTAGCAGCTCCAAGAGCGCTGCAGCATGCAGTCCTTTCCTGCCTTGGGGGAGAAAGAAGTTCCTTAGAGTCGCTCCATTTCCACAGCATTCCTTTTCTGTCCAACCTAGCGCAGCAAAGAAGGTTTCCCACTCTTGGGGCGAGTTGGTAGTTTGAGAGGCGGAGGGAAAGGGAAATGGCACAGTGGATGGTCCCAGACCACCTCTGCTTCCAGTCCCTGCGGGGCTCTGTGATCGTTGTCCGGCAGCGCATCCCATTGTTCTGTTTTCTCCACATTTGTCTTCCTGTAGGGCATGAAGGCAGAAGATGACGAGGAAGGAATTTTCCTGGGCGAGTTCACCTTTGTTCCAGGCCAGGCTCCCAGTCAGACCTTCCAACTGAAGGTACGGTGTCTAAGAGGGACGTGAAGCGTGGGAGAGGAGAACCAGGTTGGCCGGGCAGAAGCTTCCAAGCCAGAGGTGTATGAGGGCCTTCTGGCATTTCTTCTGCTGCCACTCCCTACCTGCATATGCTCGGAGTGCCGTGCTGTTTTTGCTTCCATGTTGCTTTTAAGCTTGCGAGCTACTACAGCTTTTAGCACAGCTAAACTTCAGCTTGCAATTGCACAGAAGTAGCCACCTCTCGCTGTATGCGATACTGCTGGTGTGCTACTTTCACACTGGGGATGTGTGGCTTTCCAAGGGTCTTGTTGTTGCCGGTAAGAGGCAGTGTAAGGGAGGCCATTCTGCCTGGGTGACTTGTTAGAGAAACTAATGAGTGTCACATCCCTCCGTTTTTTGTGCATGCGCACACAAGCAAAGCAAGTGCAAAGAACTTGCCTGCGTATTTGCCGCAGCTTTTTGTAGCTGTTTATTTCCTTAAAACTCATGTGGCCAAAGAGGTGGAGCAGGGTAAGAAATGTCTTGACTGTGCTATGGGAGCACATCAGCGTGTCAAAGAACTAGGAGGGCAGCCTGAATTAAGATGTTGCGCGACTGTGTCGCTCCCGCATTGTCAGTGGTCAAAGAGCAGAGAGGAAAACGCATTTCATTTGTTTTTCTCATTGCAGAACGAGCTCTCTGGGTTCATCAGTTATGTGAAGCTGCAAGTGCTGAGCAACTGGGGCCACCCGGAGTACACCTGTCTGTATCAGTTCAGACTCCATGGCGATCCAGCCCGTGACAACGATGCCAGGGGAAAACTATCTGGCTAGGGGAAATTTAATTGGCTTGGGGAAATTGATTTGGCTTGGGGAAATCTATTTGGCTTATCTCAAAATAAATTACTTAAAATTTATTTCCCATGTTGAATCTCTTTTGTCCGTTAGAGTAACTGTTAAGAGATCTCCCGGTCTTTATCTCGACACACGTGCTTTTTCATCCCCTTTTCTCTTGCTCTCCGCCTGGGTAGGAAGAACAAGGGAGCGACTGGGTGGGAGCTGGCAGAGTGATCTCCACGTGCTGTTCTTTTTTTGATCCTCGTTGTACCACGGGTGGGAGTCAGCAGGACTGGTACCCCCTTGGACTTCCAGGGGGCAGAGCTTGTCCTCTTTCAGATTGTGGTTGAGAGGGTCCCTGGGGAGGCAGTTGTGGAGGGCATGGGAGCCCAGGATGACTGGGAATACCTTTAGGAAGTTATTTTAGAGGGACAGGAGCTGACCGTCACCAAATCACGGAAGACGCGCCAACGGGCAAGGAGGCCGGTCAGGCAGAATGGAGAATTTTGACTGGAAATTTTATGGTATTTGGAAGAATGGGCAAGCTACTTACAACTATTCCAAGTCCATAGTGAAGCTGTGCAGGGAGAAAATTAGAAAAGCAAAAGCCCAGCTAGAACTGAACTTGGCCTCTTAGGGGAAGGACAACAGTAAATATTTCCAAAAATACGTCAACGGCAGGAGGAGGGCTATGGAGAATCTCCATCCCCCGTTGGATGATGCTGAGGGCAACACAGTGGCAAGGATCAGGATAAGGCTGAGGATCTTAATGCCTTCTTTGCCTCGGTCTTTAATTGCAAGACTCGTTACTTCCCGGGAACAGCTCCTTGCGCTGGTAGATAGGGAGGGGGGACAGAATAGGCCTTGCATAATCCACAATGAGATGGTTTTGGGCCTGTTCTGAAAGCTGGATGTTCAGAAGTCCATGGGCCCAGATGGACTGCACCCTACAGTGGGGAGTGAGTTGGCGGATGTGGATGCCAAGCTGCTCTCCATCATCCTTCAGCAGTCTGGGCTAACTGGGGATGTCCCAGTGGAGTGGAGACTGGCAAACGTGACACCCGTCTCTAAAAAGAGCTGAAAAGACGATCCCGGTAGCTACAAGACCTATGGTCTCACCTTGGTACCATGGAAGGTCATGGAATGGACGATCTTGGGAGGTGTCCCAGATCAGTTAACGGTAAGCTGAGGGATGAGGCCCAATCAGCATGGGATTACGAACGGTAGACCCTGTCTGACAAACCCGATTTCATTCTAGGAGAAGGTGGGTCCTCCAGTGGTCTGTCCTGGGGCCGGTGCTCTTTAATATCATTATCAATGACATCTGTGATGGAACTGAGTGCACCCTCAGCAAGTTTGCTGAGGACACTAAGCTGAGCAGTGTGGTTGAAACAATGGAAGGAAGAGGTGCCATTCAGAGGGACCTCAACTGACTTGAAAGTGCTGAATCTAATGAGGTTCAGCACAGTCACATGCAAGGTTTTGCACTTGGGCCGGTGGACTCTTAGGGATATATGCAAATTGGAAGGAGCAACCCTTGAGAGTAGCCGTGCAGAGAAGGACCTGGAGATCCTGGTAGAAACTGAACATGAGCCAGCAGCGTGCTCTTGCAGCGTGGAAAGCAAACGGTATCGCGGGCTCCACTAGAGGAGAGGTGGCCAGCAGGCACAGGGAGGTGATTGTCAGACTCTACTCTGCCTTTGAGAGGACCAGGACCCCAAGGTCAGTGTGCCCGTGCTGACAAGAAGGCCAGTGGGATCCTGGGTTGCATTAAAAAGAGCATGGCCAGCAGTTTGAGGGAGGTGGTCCTCCCCATCTCCTCTAGCCCTGGTGAGGCCGCATCTGGAGTACCGTGTCCCATTCTGGGCTCCTGAGCTCAACAAAGGGAGGGAACTTCTAGAGAGGGCACAGTGGAGGGCCACAAGGATGAGGAGGGGCGTGGAGCATCTCCCTTCTGAGGAAAGGCTGAGGGAGCTGGGCCTGTTGGGCCTGGAAGGCTGAGAGGGGATCTGGTCAGTGCTTATGAATACCCAACAGGCAGCAGCCGAGTGGGTGGGGCCAGGCTCTTTTCGCAGCTGCCCAGTAACAGGACGAAGGGCCAATGGGCACGCACAGGAGCGCTGGAAATGCCCTGCGAGCAGGAGGAAATATTTCTTGACTGTGAAGGTATCAGAGAAGTGGAGCAGGCTGCCCAGAGAAGGTGCAGAGTCCCCTTCTGTGGGATTCAAGGCCTGAACAACAGTTAACGCAACTCTGCCCGGACGATTTCCGGGGCAGCCCACCAGAGGGAACCTGCTTTAGCAGGGCTGCGGCCCGGACGGTCCTTCCGAGCTCCGTTCCAAGTCGTCCCAGCCCGCGCTTCTTTTGGGGGAGGCGCTCGGCACAGAGCAGCCGCGCTCCGCAGCGCAGCAGGGAATCGCCTCGCCTGGAGGGGTTCGCCCAGTCAAGGAGCCGTTGTCCTCCGCCTGGCAGCGCCGATCCGACGGGGCAGCCGCTGCGGAGCGCAGCGAGCAGGGCGGGCGTCCGGGGCGCGGGGCGGCAGTAGGCCGGGCCGGGAAGTGGAACGGCACGGCAGTTGGCGCGGGGCCTGGAATGTGCCCGCTAGTTCGTGGGCCTGTCGGCTGCGTGCCGGACAGCGTGCCTCAGCGGGGTGTCCAGCAGGCAGAAAGGCCCGGGGTGAAAGAAATAGAGCGGGGACTCAGAGACTCTGCCTGAAGAAGGGGCGGTTGAAGCGTGTGGCTGCAGCGAGTGCCTGAGTCTGATGGTGCCGGAGAAGGGAGGCAAGAGCCTGGGGCTATTTGCTCAGCACCTGGCATGATGGCTGCAGCTGGAAACTCAGCTGTGTCCGGTGGTAAAAGGATCCCAGTGCAGGAACTGGCGTGGTTAAATGAATTGTGAAGGGGGAAGGGTACAAGATGAGGGCCTCTGGGGCTGAGCAGGTAGTTCGAGGGTACATATGGAACTTGGTGGATGAAGAGAGTGGAGTCCAAAGGGATGGAAAAGGACTGAGGGATGCTGTTGCTCTGGGGGATACTAGATCTTCCAGAACAGCAGTGAGACAGGAAGCCCAGCTGAAGCGCCTTTGCACCAATGCACGCAGTGTGGGAAGTGAGGAGTTGGAAGTGCTGCTGCGCTTGACAAGTGATGATCTTGTTGCTACTGCTGTTGACCACGCCTTGGTTGAGTGTGTGGTCTTGAGGAATGTGGGCCTGGCAAAGAGCGAGGTCAGGACCCTGAAGTTCGGAAGAGCAAACTTCAGTCTGTTTAAGGAATTGTTGGCTAAGGTCTGCTTGGTTGAAAGGCCACAGAGAGAGGGTGGATCAATGGTTCTGTGTCCCGTTGGTAACATGTCCAGGCTGGTAATGGGAAAATGGTTTTAAGTAGAGAGAGGGAAGATTTGGGTTGGATAGCAGGGAGGGAAGTTCTTTTCAGAGAAAGCGGTGAGGTGCTGGAGGAGGCTGCCCAGAGATGTTGTGGATGCCCCATCCCCGGAGGCGATCAAGGCCAGGCTGGATGGGGCCCTGGACTACCTGGTCTAGTGTTATATACGGGGGTTGGTAGCCGTGCCTGCAGCAGGGGGGTTGGAGCCTGAGGACCCTTTAGGTCCCTTCCAACCCAAGTCATGATTCTGTGATTCCCGTGCTATTCCCCTGTGGGCTACTTTTAAATTTGCAGTGACATGACTTGACATCTTGTAGAGGGCAACAACATATATTTATTGAAGTGCATGGAAATTCTCACGAGCAGGAAGAACTACGTGCAGTTTCTGCCTGTTGGTGATTTCTGCAGGAACTGCCATTTGCAGTCCTTCACGTCTGCTTGAAACGCTGGCTGACAGTAGGAAGACGGATACAGGAAAGCGTTGGAAAAGTCTGGGTACCTGGAGTGAGACATCTGATGTACAGAGCATCAAAAGTAGGAACCGAAAAAAGCGTCTTGTAGCTCCCAGCCTGTCCCCCCTTCAGCAGGATCCTGCCAAGCAGGCCGCTGGCAGGAGGTGTTCTGACCATGTGGGATCTTTCCCCTGCAGGCAGGAGGTGCAGAATCTGTTCCCTGTCAGGAACAGGGCTGTCCCTCAGAACATGGCGCCGCCTCCTCTGTGGTGACATCACTGACCACTGTGAAGTCACAAAGGGCCCTCAGCACAGTGGCAGTTTGTCCCCACGCCTTAGCCACTCTCGGACCTGACAGCGTAGCTGTTGGAGAGGGTTTGGCTCACTCCTTAGCGAGCTGCGATTTTCACTCCTTTGCGATCCTGTGCTTCATTGAAATGGAGCAACGAGGTGAAGGCGAGCGTGGGGACTGGTAAGGATATGGTTCGTTCACGAGTTTTAAAGGAAAAATCTGCTGCTCCGTTGCTGTCTTCAGAGCTGCAGAGATACTGCCTGCGTCGCGGTTCATCACCACGCTTCTCCTCCTTTGTAGGCCAACTTTGGTTAGGCAAACAGTTTCCCTGGTGTTCTTCACCGTGTTTGTGGTGCCCTTCGGTGAGTCTCTGTAGAGCTCTGACTAGAGGATGCTTCTTTAGGAAGCCCCCAGTGGTTTGTTCTGCCCAGGGACAGGGGAGTGGGCAGCCCAAGGCAGAACGCCAAGTCTTTGTGCCGGCAATGTATTGAGAGCTTTGTGGAATTCCTGACAGGCGTTTACTGCATTGGAAACGCTGTTGAAGGGGTCAGGACGGCGGCAGGACTGACTCCAAGGTAAAAAACAAAACAATCTCCCTATGGCTAGACCGTTCTTGAGAGGAGCTCTGCCCCTTGTCCGTGACCACTTCTTACCCGAGTCACACTTCTATGGCACAGTGCCTGTGCTTCTCCCATTTCCCATTCTCCTCTCCCAGCTTTTCCTTCAAACCGCTACAGCTCCACGATCCCCCAGAGTTACCCAGGAAGCACCTTCTTGGTTGAGATCTCGTGGAGCTTGCCAACCAACGTAGTCAAGTCTCAACTGAATCTTGGCTACCCCGTTGTCACGCGCAGTGAGACTTGTTCGCTGCCTCACAGTGCCATGGCTTGTGAGAGGAGAGCCGTGTCCACTTCTCTCCATTACCTGCTGTCTCCAGGGTGGCGGTTGGTAGTGTGGAAATGCTGAGCCGCGAAGAAGAGCAGAATAAGATCCAGCGGCAGCTTCATTTCCTGCAGTGGGGAGCAAGGGACATTACTGTGCGTGCTCTCCACGAGGCCTTCCGGAGAACTGAGCTCCCAGGCTTCACCGGCGAGGTAAGAGGACTGTCTGCCAGTGCTGCCTGTCTGTCATGGGGCTTCCCGACAGGAAAAAGCCTTTCCTTTCCTTTCCTTTCCTTTCCTGCCATATCCGTGCCCAGAGCAATGGAGTGAGCAGCCCCTCTCCATTTCCGTGCCTGATGTTCATAGTAGAGTTCTGGAGGTTCCCAGGCAACTTGCAGCCAAGTTTGCTTTGGCTGGCTTTGCAGGGAACCTGGGAGGCAACTCTTTTCCCCCTTCTTAATCCTTCTGACCAGCGCTCTCCTTTGTCTTCCTTCCCAGGCTGTTCAGGACATGATCAATCAAGTACTGGAGAAGCTGGAAGAAAGCCCATCCCGGATGCCGAATTATGCCAGCAAGACTTCAGGTGCCATTACACTGTAGAAACCAGCAGACCACAGAAGTTGATTCCAATGCGCTTCTTGTCTGCTTTGACAGGATGGGCATTTGGGCAGCGGTGGGGGAGCGTGGGTGAGGAGTGAACGGCCGCTTTGTGCTTTGAGGGTGTGCTTGAAGAGAGAGTCTCCAGTGGGCTGGAGCACATCTGGAAAGCACTACTCCTACTTGGTGTTGTTTCTCACGCGATTGCTCAGCTGGCTGTCAGTTTATGCTGCCCGTTAGGATAGTTGAGTGATTCCCTGCGTTGTGCTGCAGAGGGAAATGGCAAGAGAGGAGGAGGGAACTATCAGTGTTGAGGGTGTATGACTGCGTAGCAGCTTTTTCAAGAGGACAGTGCAAGGGTAGCCGGCTTCTCTGTGCAGCTGTTTATGTGCAAAGCAAGGTCAGGAGGCCTTGATTCCTCCTGACCTTGCTTGACAATAGGGCCCGTGTTTTGATTTGCAGGCGCTGCTATCGTTCATTCCAAGACTTCTCCCTCCTGGACTGGGAGTGGGAAAGTCTTTTGGCAGTCGCTGCTGGTGACACCTTATGTGAGGTCTCCTGAGATTATTCTTGAGGTAAGAACACTGAGAAATGGGGGAAGAATGGTACGGGGTGGAGGAGACCAAAAGCCCTGCAGAGGATTATCCTTACACTTGTCCTCACATCCCAGCTTGCCTTACCTATGGTCTTCTTGCAAGGCCCTAGTCCCCTCTTGTGTATCCCTGCTGAGAATTTCTTCTGCCAGACTGCCCCCAGTCCTCCTTGTGCAAGCTTCTGCCAGGTTGGCTTGCTTGTCTTCCCAGCCATTGTGGAACTGTCAGGCTGGCATTGAAAGGGAACCCGTAAGGTGCCACGGGAGATTTGGGGTGCGAGATCGCTGGGGCTCTCAGTGGACCCAGGTGGGCACAAGGGCGTGCGCTGCAGGAGGGCCCCATGTTGTGATTGCCAGCCTATCGTGTCACTGCTCCCAAGCTACCTAACAAATCGGAGCCCCGGCTGGTGCTGGTGCAAAGAGGTGGGAATTGATGAGGGGGAGCGATTGCTTCCCCTTGCAGGAAAGGCTCATGCCAGCGAGCCTTTCTTTGTCCTGGCAGGTGCCCCTCAACCACTGCAGCCCCTCCTTGTTTTTGGCAAGTTGCTCTGCAAAAGAAGGGGCCTGAGAGCTTCTGCGATTTGTGCACCCAGCTCACTGTAGTGCACTTATGAATGTGCTTCGGAGCAGAGCTGATGGGCCAATACAACTCTAGAGCCTCTGATGCTGGAGCAGAAATTCCAGCCGGACTCTCTTTCACACATGAACACTGTTCCTTCTTCTCTTTTTAGCCTGACAATCATCCAGGAAACTGCTGGCCCTTCCCAGGAAGCCAAGGGCACGTTGTCATCAAGTTGCCCATGGTTGTCTTTCCCACGGCAGTTACAATAAACCACGGGATTCCAGCAGCGGCGTACCGTGCAGACAGCATCTCCAGTGCACCTAAGGACTTTGCTGTCTATGTAAGTGATAGCCCTGGGCTGTGGGGGTTCTGCTTAGCGTTTGAGGTGGACGGTGGTAGCAGCTCCAAGAGCGCTGCAGCATGCAGTCCTTTCCTGCCTTGGGGGAGAAAGAAGTTCCTTAGAGTCGCTCCATTTCCACAGCATTCCTTTTCTGTCCAACCTAGCGCAGCAAAGAAGGTTTCCCACTCTTGGGGCGAGTTGGTAGTTTGAGAGGCGGAGGGAAAGGGAAATGGCACAGTGGATGGTCCCAGACCACCTCTGCTTCCAGTCCCTGCGGGGCTCTGTGATCGTTGTCCGGCAGCGCATCCCATTGTTCTGTTTTCTCCACATTTGTCTTCTTGTAGGGCATGAAGGCAGAAGATGACGAGGAAGGAATTTTCCTGGGCGAGTTCACCTTTGTTCCAGGCCAGGCTCCCAGTCAGACCTTCCAACTGAAGGTACGGTGTCTAAGAGGGACGTGAAGCGTGGGAGAGGAGAACCAGGTTGGCCGGGCAGAAGCTTCCAAGCCAGAGGTGTATGAGGGCCTTCTGGCATTTCTTCTGCTGCCACTCCCTACCTGCATATGCTCGGAGTGCCGTGCTGTTTTTGCTTCCATGTTGCTTTTAAGCTTGCGAGCTACTACAGCTTTTAGCACAGCTAAACTTCAGCTGCGCTTGCAGCAGAAACCACTGTGACCAAGTGGCTTGCAATTGCACAGAAGTAGCCACCTCTCGCTGTATGCGATACTGCTGGTGTGCTACTTTCACACTGGGGATGTGTGGCTTTCCAAGGGTCTTGTTGTTGCCGGTAAGAGGCAGTGTAAGGGAGGCCATTCTGCCTGGGTGACTTGTTAGAGAAACTAATGAGTGTCACATCCCTCCGTTTTTTGTGCATGCGCACACAAGCAAAGCAAGTGCAAAGAACTTGCCTGCGTATTTGCCGCAGCTTTTTGTAGCTGTTTATTTCCTTAAAACTCATGTGGCCAAAGAGGTGGAGCAGGGTAAGAAATGTCTTGACTGTGCTATGGGAGCACATCAGCGTGTCAAAGAACTAGGAGGGCAGCCTGAATTAAGATGTTGCGCGACTGTGTCGCTCCCGCATTGTCAGTGGTCAAAGAGCAGAGAGGAAAACGCATTTCATTTGTTTTTCTCATTGCAGAACGAGCTCTCTGGGTTCATCAGTTATGTGAAGCTGCAAGTGCTGAGCAACTGGGGCCACCCGGAGTACACCTGTCTGTATCAGTTCAGACTCCACGGCGATCCAGCCCGTGACAACGATGCCAGGGGAAAACTATCTGGCTAGGGGAAATTTAATTGGCTTGGGGAAATTGATTTGGCTTGGGGAAATCTATTTGGCTTATCTCAAAATAAATTACTTAAAATTTATTTCCCATGTTGAATCTCTTTTGTCCGTCAGAGTAACTGTTAAGAGATCTCCCGGTCTTTATCTCGACCCACGTGCTTTTTCATCCCCTTTTCTCTTGCTCTCCGCCTGGGTAGGAAGAACAAGGGAGCGACTGGGTGGGAGCTGGCAGAGTGATCTCCACGTGCTGTTCTTTTTTTGATCCTCGTTGTACCACGGGTGGGAGTCAGCAGGACTGGTACCCCCTTGGACTTCCAGGGGGCAGAGCTTGTCCTCTTTCAGATTGTGGTTGAGAGGGTCCCTGGGGAGGCAGTTGTGGAGGGCATGGGAGCCCAGGATGACTGGGAATACCTTTAGGAAGTTATTTTAGAGGGACAGGAGCTGACCGTCACCAAATCACGGAAGACGCGCCAACGGGCAAGGAGGCCGGTCAGGCAGAATGGAGAATTTTGACTGGAAATTTTATGGTATTTGGAAGAATGGGCAAGCTACTTACAACTATTCCAAGTCCATAGTGAAGCTGTGCAGGGAGAAAATTAGAAAAGCAAAAGCCCAGCTAGAACTGAACTTGGCCTCTTAGGGGAAGGACAACAGTAAATATTTCCAAAAATACGTCAACGGCAGGAGGAGGGCTATGGAGAATCTCCATCCCCCGTTGGATGATGCTGAGGGCAACACAGTGGCAAGGATCAGGATAAGGCTGAGGATCTTAATGCCTTCTTTGCCTCGGTCTTTAATTGCAAGACTCGTTACTTCCCGGGAACAGCTCCTTGCGCTGGTAGATAGGGAGGGGGGACAGAATAGGCCTTGCATAATCCACAATGAGCTGGTTTTGGGCCTGTTCTGAAAGCTGGATGTTCAGAAGTCCATGGGCCCAGATGGACTGCACCCTACAGTGGGGAGTGAGTTGGCGGATGTGGATGCCAAGCTGCTCTCCATCATCCTTCAGCAGTCTGGGCTAACTGGGGATGTCCCAGTGGAGTGGAGACTGGCAAACGTGACACCCGTCTCTAAAAAGAGCTGAAAAGACGATCCCGGTAGCTACAAGACCTATGGTCTCACCTTGGTACCATGGAAGGTCATGGAATGGACGATCTTGGGAGGTGTCCCAGATCAGTTAACGGTAAGCTGAGGGATGAGGCCCAATCAGCATGGGATTACGAACGGTAGACCCTGTCTGACAAACCCGATTTCATTCTAGGAGAAGGTGGGTCCCCCAGTGGTCTGTCCTGGGGCCGGTGCTCTTTAATATCATTATCAATGACATCTATGACGGAACTGAGTGCACCCTCAGCAAGTTTGCTGAGGACACTAAGCTGAGCAGTGTGGTTGAAACAATGGAAGGAAGAGGTGCCATTCAGAGGGACCTCAACTGACTTGAAAGTGCTGAATCTAATGAGGTTCAGCACAGTCACGTGCAAGGTTTTGCACTTGGGCCGGTGGACTCTTAAGGATATATGCAAATTGGAAGGAGCAACCCTTGAGAGTAGCCGTGCAGAGAAGGACCTGGAGATCCTGGTAGAAACTGAACATGAGCCAGCAGCGTGCTCTTGCAGCGTGGAAAGCAAACGGTATCGCAAGCTCCACTAGAGGAGAGGTGGCCAGCAGGCACAGGGAGGTGATTGTCAGACTCTACTCTGCCTTTGAGAGGACCGGGACCCCAAGGTCAGTGTGCCCGTGCTGACAAGAAGGCCAGTGGGATCCTGGGTTGCATTAAAAAGAGCATGGCCAGCAGTTTGAGGGAGGTGGTCCTCCCCATCTCCTCTAGCCCTGGTGAGGCCGCATCTGGAGTACCGTGTCCCATTCTGGGCTCCTGAGCTCAACAAAGGGAGGGAACTTCTAGAGAGGGCACAGTGGAGGGCCACAAGGATGAGGAGGGGCGTGGAGCATCTCCCTTCTGAGGAAAGGCTGAGGGAGCTGGGCCTGTTGGGCCTGGAAGGCTGAGAGGGGATCTGGTCAGAGCTTATGAATACCCAACAGGCAGCAGCCAAGTGGGTGGGGCCAGGCTCTTTTCGCAGCTGCCCAGTAACAGGACGAAGGGCCAATGGGCACGCACAGGAGCGCTGGAAATGCCCTGCGAGCTGGAGGAAATATTTCTTGACTGTGAAGGTATCAGAGAAGTGGAGCAGGCTGCCCAGAGAAGGTGCAGAGTCCCCTTCTGTGGGATTCAAGGCCTGAACAACAGTTAACGCAACTCTGCCCGGACGATTTCCGGGGCAGCCCACCAGAGGGAACCTGCTTTAGCAGGGCTGCGGCCCGGACGGTCCTTCCGAGCTCCGTTCCAGGTCGTCCCAGCCCGCGATTCTTTTGGGGGAGGCGCTCGGCACAGAGCAGCCGCGCTCCGCAGCGCAGCAGGGAATCGCCTCGCCTGGAGGGGTTCGCCCAGTCAAGGAGCCGTTGTCCTCCGCCTGGCAGCGCCGATCCGACAGGGCAGCCGCTGCGGAGCGCAGCGAGCAGGGCGGGCGTCCGGGGCGCGGGGCGGCAGTAGGCCGGGCCGGGAAGTGGAACGGCACGGCAGTTGGCGCGGGGCCTGGAATGTGCCCGCTAGTTCGTGGGCCTGTCGGCTGCGTGCCGGACAGCGTGCCTCAGCGGGGTGTCCAGCAGGCAGAAAGGCCCGGGGTGAAAGAAATAGAGCGGGGACTCAGAGACTCTGCCTGAAGAAGGGGCGGTTGAAGCGTGTGGCTGCAGCGAGTGCCTGAGTCTGATGGTGCCGGAGAAGGGAGGCAAGAGCCTGGGGCTATTTGCTCAGCACCTGGCATGATGGCTGCAGCTGGAAACTCAGCTGTGTCCGGTGGTAAAAGGATCCCAGTGCAGGAACTGGCGTGGTTAAATGAATTGTGAAGGGGGAAGGGTACAAGATGAGGGCCTCTGGGGCTGAGCAGGTAGTTCGAGGGTACATATGGAACTTGGTGGATGAAGAGAGTGGAGTCCAAAGGGATGGAAAAGGACTGAGGGATGCTGTTGCTCTGGGGGATACTAGATCTTCCAGAACAGCAGTGAGACAGGAAGCCCAGCTGAAGCGCCTTTGCACCAATGCACGCAGTGTGGGAAGTGAGGAGTTGGAAGTGCTGCTGCGCTTGACAAGTGATGATCTTGTTGCTACTGCTGTTGACCACGCCTTGGTTGAGTGTGTGGTCTTGAGGAATGTGGGCCTGGCAAAGAGCGAGGTCAGGACCCTGAAGTTCGGAAGAGCAAACTTCAGTCTGTTTAAGGAATTGTTGGCTAAGGTCTGCTTGGTTGAAAGGCCACAGAGAGAGGGTGGATCAATGGTTCTGTGTCCCGTTGGTAACATGTCCAGGCTGGTAATGGGAAAATGGTTTTAAGTAGAGAGAGGGAAGATTTGGGTTGGATAGCAGGGAGGGAAGTTCTTTTCAGAGAAAGCGGTGAGGTGCTGGAGGAGGCTGCCCAGAGATGTTGTGGATGCCCCATCCCCGGAGGCGATCAAGGCCAGGCTGGATGGGGCCCTGGACTACCTGGTCTAGTGTTATATACGGGGGTTGGTAGCCGTGCCTGCAGCAGGGGGGTTGGAGCCTGAGGACCCTTTAGGTCCCTTCCAACCCAAGTCATGATTCTGTGATTCCCGTGCTATTCCCCTGTGGGCTACTTTTAAATTTGCAGTGACATGACTTGACATCTTGTAGAGGGCAACAACATATATTTATTGAAGTGCATGGAAATTCTCACGAGCAGGAAGAACTACGTGCAGTTTCTGCCTGTTGGTGATTTCTGCAGGAACTGCCATTTGCAGTCCTTCACGTCTGCTTGAAACGCTGGCTGACAGTAGGAAGACGGATACAGGAAAGCGTTGGAAAAGTCTGGGTACCTGGAGTGAGACATCTGATGTACAGAGCATCAAAAGTAGGAACCGAAAAAAGCGTCTTGTAGCTCCCAGCCTGTCCCCCCTTCAGCAGGATCCTGCCAAGCAGGCCGCTGGCAGGAGGTGTTCTGACCATGTGGGATCTTTCCCCTGCAGGCAGGAGGTGCAGAATCTGTTCCCTGTCAGGAACAGGGCTGTCCCTCAGAACATGGCGCCGCCTCCTCTGTGGTGACATCACTGACCACTGTGAAGTCACAAAGGGCCCTCAGCACAGTGGCAGTTTGTCCCCACGCCTTAGCCACTCTCGGACCTGACAGCGTAGCTGTTGGAGAGGGTTTGGCTCACTCCTTAGCGAGCTGCGATTTTCACTCCTTTGCGATCCTGTGCTTCATTGAAATGGAGCAACGAGGTGAAGGCGAGCGTGGGGACTGGTAAGGATATGGTTCGTTCACGAGTTTTAAAGGAAAAATCTGCTGCTCCGTTGCTGTCTTCAGAGCTGCAGAGATACTGCCTGCGTCGCGGTTCATCACCACGCTTCTCCTCCTTTGTAGGCCAACTTTGGTTAGGCAAACAGTTTCCCTGGTGTTCTTCACCGTGTTTGTGGTGCCCTTCGGTGAGTCTCTGTAGAGCTCTGACTAGAGGATGCTTCTTTAGGAAGCCCCCAGTGGTTTGTTCTGCCCAGGGACAGGGGAGTGGGCAGCCCAAGGCAGAACGCCAAGTCTTTGTGCCGGCAATGTATTGAGAGCTTTGTGGAATTCCTGACAGGCGTTTACTGCATTGGAAACGCTGTTGAAGGGGTCAGGACGGCGGCAGGACTGACTCCAAGGTAAAAACCAAAACAATCTCCCTATGGCTAGACCGTTCTTGAGAGGAGCTCTGCCCCTTGTCCGTGACCACTTCTTACCCGAGTCACACTTCTATGGCACAGTGCCTGTGCTTCTCCCATTTCCCATTCTCCTCTCCCAGCTTTTCCTTCAAACCGCTACAGCTCCACGATCCCCCAGAGTTACCCAGGAAGCACCTTCTTGGTTGAGATCTCGTGGAGCTTGCCAACCAACGTAGTCAAGTCTCAACTGAATCTTGGCTACCCCGTTGTCACGCGCAGTGAGACTTGTTCGCTGCCTCACAGTGCCATGGCTTGTGAGAGGAGAGCCGTGTCCACTTCTCTCCATTACCTGCTGTCTCCAGGGTGGCGGTTGGTAGTGTGGAAATGCTGAGCCGCGAAGAAGAGCAGAATAAGATCCAGCGGCAGCTTCATTTCCTGCAGTGGGGAGCAAGGGACATTACTGTGCGTGCTCTCCACGAGGCCTTCCGGAGAACTGAGCTCCCAGGCTTCACCGGCGAGGTAAGAGGACTGTCTGCCAGTGCTGCCTGTCTGTCATGGGGCTTCCCGACAGGAAAAAGCCTTTCCTTTCCTTTCCTTTCCTTTCCTGCCATATCCGTGCCCAGAGCAATGGAGTGAGCAGCCCCTCTCCATTTCCGTGCCTGATGTTCATAGTAGAGTTCTGGAGGTTCCCAGGCAACTTGCAGCCAAGTTTGCTTTGGCTGGCTTTGCAGGGAACCTGGGAGGCAACTCTTTTCCCCCTTCTTAATCCTTCTGACCAGCGCTCTCCTTTGTCTTCCTTCCCAGGCTGTTCAGGACATGATCAATCAAGTACTGGAGAAGCTGGAAGAAAGCCCATCCCGGATGCCGAATTATGCCAGCAAGACTTCAGGTGCCATTACACTGTAGAAACCAGCAGACCACAGAAGTTGATTCCAATGCGCTTCTTGTCTGCTTTGACAGGATGGGCATTTGGGCAGCGGTGGGGGAGCGTGGGTGAGGAGTGAACGGCCGCTTTGTGCTTTGAGGGTGTGCTTGAAGAGAGAGTCTCCAGTGGGCTGGAGCACATCTGGAAAGCACTACTCCTACTTGGTGTTGTTTCTCACGCGATTGCTCAGCTGGCTGTCAGTTTATGCTGCCCGTTAGGATAGTTGAGTGATTCCCTGCGTTGTGCTGCAGAGGGAAATGGCAAGAGAGGAGGAGGGAACTATCAGTGTTGAGGGTGTATGACTGCTTAGCAGCTTTTTCAAGAGGACAGTGCAAGGGTAGCCGGCTTCTCTGTGCAGCTGTTTATGTGCAAAGCAAGGTCAGGAGGCCTTGATTCCTCCTGACCTTGCTTGACAATAGGGCCCGTGTTTTGATTTGCAGGCGCTGCTATCGTTCATTCCAAGACTTCTCCCTCCTGGACTGGGAGTGGGAAAGTCTTTTGGCAGTCGCTGCTGGTGACACCTTATGTGAGGTCTCCTGAGATTATTCTTGAGGTAAGAACACTGAGAAATGGGGGAAGAATGGTACGGGGTGGAGGAGACCAAAAGCCCTGCAGAGGATTATCCTTACACTTGTCCTCACATCCCAGCTTGCCTTACCTATGGTCTTCTTGCAAGGCCCTAGTCCCCTCTTGTGTATCCCTGCTGAGAATTTCTTCTGCCAGACTGCCCCCAGTCCTCCTTGTGCAAGCTTCTGCCAGGTTGGCTTGCTTGTCTTCCCAGCCATTGTGGAACTGTCAGGCTGGCATTGAAAGGGAACCCGTAAGGTGCCACGGGAGATTTGGGGTGCGAGATCGCTGGGGCTCTCAGTGGACCCAGGTGGGCACAAGGGCGTGCGCTGCAGGAGGGCCCCATGTTGTGATTGCCAGCCTATCGTGTCACTGCTCCCAAGCTACCTAACAAATCGGAGCCCCGGCTGGTGCTGGTGCAAAGAGGTGGGAATTGATGAGGGGGAGCGATTGCTTCCCCTTGCAGGAAAGGCTCATGCCAGCGAGCCTTTCTTTGTCCTGGCAGGTGCCCCTCAACCACTGCAGCCCCTCCTTGTTTTTGGCAAGTTGCTCTGCAAAAGAAGGGGCCTGAGAGCTTCTGCGATTTGTGCACCCAGCTCACTGTAGTGCACTTATGAATGTGCTTCGGAGCAGAGCTGATGGGCCAATACAACTCTAGAGCCTCTGATGCTGGAGCAGAAATTCCAGCCGGGACTCTCTTTCACACGTGAACACTGTTCCTTCTTCTCTTTTTAGCCTGACAATCATCCAGGAAACTGCTGGCCCTTCCCAGGAAGCCAAGGGCACGTTGTCATCAAGTTGCCCATGGTTGTCTTTCCCACGGCAGTTACAATAAACCACGGGATTCCAGCAGCGGCGTACCGTGCAGACAGCATCTCCAGTGCACCTAAGGACTTTGCTGTCTATGTAAGTGATAGCCCTGGGCTGTGGGGGTTCTGCTTAGCGTTTGAGGTGGACGGTGGTAGCAGCTCCAAGAGCGCTGCAGCATGCAGTCCTTTCCTGCCTTGGGGGAGAAAGAAGTTCCTTAGAGTCGCTCCATTTCCACAGCATTCCTTTTCTGTCCAACCTAGCGCAGCAAAGAAGGTTTCCCACTCTTGGGGCGAGTTGGTAGTTTGAGAGGCGGAGGGAAAGGGAAATGGCACAGTGGATGGTCCCAGACCACCTCTGCTTCCAGTCCCTGCGGGGCTCTGTGATCGTTGTCCGGCAGCGCATCCCATTGTTCTGTTTTCTCCACATTTGTCTTCCTGTAGGGCATGAAGGCAGAAGATGACGAGGAAGGAATTTTCCTGGGCGAGTTCACCTTTGTTCCAGGCCAGGCTCCCAGTCAGACCTTCCAACTGAAGGTACGGTGTCTAAGAGGGACGTGAAGCGTGGGAGAGGAGAACCAGGTTGGCCGGGCAGAAGCTTCCAAGCCAGAGGTGTATGAGGGCCTTCTGGCATTTCTTCTGCTGCCACTCCCTACCTGCATATGCTCGGAGTGCCGTGCTGTTTTTGCTTCCATGTTGCTTTTAAGCTTGCGAGCTACTACAGCTTTTAGCACAGCTAAACTTCAGCTGCGCTTGCAGCAGAAACCACTGTGACCAAGTGGCTTGCAATTGCACAGAAGTAGCCACCTCTCGCTGTATGCGATACTGCTGGTGTGCTACTTTCACACTGGGGATGTGTGGCTTTCCAAGGGTCTTGTTGTTGCCGGTAACAGGCAGTGTAAGGGAGGCCATTCTGCCTGGGTGACTTGTTAGAGAAACTAATGAGTGTCACATCCCTCCGTTTTTTGTGCATGCGCACACAAGCAAAGCAAGTGCAAAGAACTTGCCTGCGTATTTGCCGCAGCTTTTTGTAGCTGTTTATTTCCTTAAAACTCATGTGGCCAAAGAGGTGGAGCAGGGTAAGAAATGTCTTGACTGTGCTATGGGAGCACATCAGCGTGTCAAAGAACTAGGAGGGCAGCCTGAATTAAGATGTTGCGCGACTGTGTCGCTCCCGCATTGTCAGTGGTCAAAGAGCAGAGAGGAAAACGCATTTCATTTGTTTTTCTCATTGCAGAACGAGCTCTCTGGGTTCATCAGTTATGTGAAGCTGCAAGTGCTGAGCAACTGGGGCCACCCGGAGTACACCTGTCTGTATCAGTTCAGACTCCACGGCGATCCAGCCCGTGACAACGATGCCAGGGGAAAACTATCTGGCTAGGGGAAATTTAATTGGCTTGGGGAAATTGATTTGGCTTGGGGAAATCTATTTGGCTTATCTCAAAATAAATTACTTAAAATTTATTTCCCATGTTGAATCTCTTTTGTCCGTCAGAGTAACTGTTAAGAGATCTCCCGGTCTTTATCTCGACCCACGTGCTTTTTCATCCCCTTTTCTCTTGCTCTCCGCCTGGGTAGGAAGAACAAGGGAGCGACTGGGTGGGAGCTGGCAGAGTGATCTCCACGTGCTGTTCTTTTTTAGATCCTCGTTGTACCACGGGTGGGAGTCAGCAGGACTGGTACCCCCTTGGACTTCCAGGGGGCAGAGCTTGTCCTCTTTCAGATTGTGGTTGAGAGGGTCCCTGGGGAGGCAGTTGTGGAGGGCATGGGAGCCCAGGATGACTGGGAATACCTTTAGGAAGTTATTTTAGAGGGACAGGAGCTGACCGTCACCAAATCACGGAAGATGCGCCAATGGGCAAGGAGGCCGGTCAGGCAGAATGGAGAATTTTGACTGGAAATTTTATGGTATTTGGAAGAATGGGCAAGCTACTTACAACTATTCCAAGTCCATAGTGAAGCTGTGCAGGGAGAAAATTAGAAAAGCAAAAGCCCAGCTAGAACTGAACTTGGCCTCTTAGGGGAAGGACAACAGTAAATATTTCCAAAAATACGTCAACGGCAGGAGGAGGGCTATGGAGAATCTCCATCCCCCGTTGGATGATGCTGAGGGCAACACAGTGGCAAGGATCAGGATAAGGCTGAGGATCTTAATGCCTTCTTTGCCTCGGTCTTTAATTGCAAGACTCGTTACTTCCCGGGAACAGCTCCTTGCGCTGGTAGATAGGGAGGGGGGACAGAATAGGCCTTGCATAATCCACAATGAGATGGTTTTGGGCCTGTTCTGAAAGCTGGATGTTCAGAAGTCCATGGGCCCAGATGGACTGCACCCTACAGTGGGGAGTGAGTTGGCGGATGTGGATGCCAAGCTGCTCTCCATCATCCTTCAGCAGTCTGGGCTAACTGGGGATGTCCCAGTGGAGTGGAGACTGGCAAACGTGACACCCGTCTCTAAAAAGAGCTGAAAAGACGATCCCAGTAGCTACAAGACCTATGGTCTCACCTTGGTACCATGGAAGGTCATGGAATGGACGATCTTGGGAGGTGTCCCAGATCAGTTAACGGTAAGCTGAGGGATGAGGCCCAATCAGCATGGGATTACGAACGGTAGACCCTGTCTGACAAACCCGATTTCATTCTAGGAGAAGGTGGGTCCCCCAGTGGTCTGTCCTGGGGCCGGTGCTCTTTAATATCATTATCAATGACATCTATGACGGAACTGAGTGCACCCTCAGCAAGTTTGCTGAGGACACTAAGCTGAGCAGTGTGGTTGAAACAATGGAAGGAAGAGGTGCCATTCAGAGGGACCTCAACTGACTTGAAAGTGCTGAATCTAATGAGGTTCAGCACAGTCACGTGCAAGGTTTTGCACTTGGGCCGGTGGACTCTTAGGGATATATGCAAATTGGAAGGAGCAACCCTTGAGAGTAGCCGTGCAGAGAAGGACCTGGAGATCCTGGTAGAAACTGAACATGAGCCAGCAGCGTGCTCTTGCAGCGTGGAAAGAAAACGGTATCGCGGGCTCCACTAGAGGAGAGGTGGCCAGCAGGCACAGGGAGGTGATTGTCAGACTCTACTCTGCCTTTGAGAGGACCGGGACCCCAAAGTCAGTGTGCCCGTGCTGACAAGAAGGCCAGTGGGATCCTGGGTTGCATTAAAAAGAGCATGGCCAGCAGTTTGAGGGAGGTGGTCCTCCCCATCTCCTCTAGCCCTGGTGAGGCCGCATCTGGAGTACCGTGTCCCATTCTGGGCTCCTGAGCTCAACAAAGGGAGGGAACTTCTAGAGAGGGCACAGTGGAGGGCCACAAGGATGAGGAGGGGCGTGGAGCATCTCCCTTCTGAGGAAAGGCTGAGGGAGCTGGGCCTGTTGGGCCTGGAAGGCTGAGAGGGGATCTGGTCAGAGCTTATGAATACCCAACAGGCAGCAGCCGAGTGGGTGGGGCCAGGCTCTTTTCGCAGCTGCCCAGTAACAGGACGAAGGGCCAATGGGCACGCACAGGAGCGCTGGAAATGCCCTGCGAGCAGGAGGAAATATTTCTTGACTGTGAAGGTATCAGAGAAGTGGAGCAGGCTGCCCAGAGAAGGTGCAGAGTCCCCTTCTGTGGGATTCAAGGCCTGAACAACAGTTAACGCAACTCTGCCCGGACGATTTCCGGGGCAGCCCACCAGAGGGAACCTGCTTTAGCAGGGCTGCGGCCCGGACGGTCCTTCCGAGCTCCGTTCCAAGTCGTCCCAGCCCGCGCTTCTTTCGGGGGAGGCGCTCGGCACAGAGCAGCCGCGCTCCGCAGCGCAGCAGGGAATCGCCTCGCCTGGAGGGGTTCGCCCAGTCAAGGAACCGTTGTCCTCCGCCTGGCAGCGCCGATCCGACGGGGCAGCCGCTGCGGAGCGCAGCGAGCAGGGCGGGCGTCCGGGGCGCGGGGCGGCAGTAGGCCGGGCCGGGAAGTGGAACGGCACGGCAGTTGGCGCGGGGCCTGGAATGTGCCCGCTAGTTCGTGGGCCTGTCGGCTGCGTGCCGGACAGCGTGCCTCAGCGGGGTGTCCAGCAGGCAGAAAGGCCCGGGGTGAAAGAAATAGAGCGGGGACTCAGAGACTCTGCCTGAAGAAGGGGCGGTTGAAGCGTGTGGCTGCAGCGAGTGCCTGAGTCTGATGGTGCCGGAGAAGGGAGGCAAGAGCCTGGGGCTATTTGCTCAGCACCTGGCATGATGGCTGCAGCTGGAAACTCAGCTGTGTCCGGTGGTAAAAGGATCCCAGTGCAGGAACTGGCGTGGTTAAATGAATTGTGAAGGGGGAAGGGTACAAGATGAGGGCCTCTGGGGCTGAGCAGGTAGTTCGAGGGTACATATGGAACTTGGTGGATGAAGAGAGTGGAGTCCAAAGGGATGGAAAAGGACTGAGGGATGCTGTTGCTCTGGGGGATACTAGATCTTCCAGAACAGCAGTGAGACAGGAAGCCCAGCTGAAGCGCCTTTGCACCAATGCACGCAGTGTGGGAAGTGAGGAGTTGGAAGTGCTGCTGCGCTTGACAAGTGATGATCTTGTTGCTACTGCTGTTGACCACGCCTTGGTTGAGTGTGTGGTCTTGAGGAATGTGGGCCTGGCAAAGAGCGAGGTCAGGACCCTGAAGTTCGGAAGAGCAAACTTCAGTCTGTTTAAGGAATTGTTGGCTAAGGTCTGCTTGGTTGAAAGGCCACAGAGAGAGGGTGGATCAATGGTTCTGTGTCCCGTTGGTAACATGTCCAGGCTGGTAATGGGAAAATGGTTTTAAGTAGAGAGAGGGAAGATTTGGGTTGGATAGCAGGGAGGGAAGTTCTTTTCAGAGAAAGCGGTGAGGTGCTGGAGGAGGCTGCCCAGAGATGTTGTGGATGCCCCATCCCCGGAGGCGATCAAGGCCAGGCTGGATGGGGCCCTGGACTACCTGGTCTAGTGTTATATACGGGGGTTGGTAGCCGTGCCTGCAGCAGGGGGGTTGGAGCCTGAGGACCCTTTAGGTCCCTTCCAACCCAAGTCATGATTCTGTGATTCCCGTGCTATTCCCCTGTGGGCTACTTTTAAATTTGCAGTGACATGACTTGACATCTTGTAGAGGGCAACAACATATATTTATTGAAGTGCATGGAAATTCTCACGAGCAGGAAGAACTACGTGCAGTTTCTGCCTGTTGGTGATTTCTGCAGGAACTGCCATTTGCAGTCCTTCACGTCTGCTTGAAACGCTGGCTGACAGTAGGAAGACGGATACAGGAAAGCGTTGGAAAAGTCTGGGTACCTGGAGTGAGACATCTGATGTACAGAGCATCAAAAGTAGGAACCGAAAAAAGCGTCTTGTAGCTCCCAGCCTGTCCCCCCTTCAGCAGGATCCTGCCAAGCAGGCCGCTGGCAGGAGGTGTTCTGACCATGTGGGATCTTTCCCCTGCAGGCAGGAGGTGCAGAATCTGTTCCCTGTCAGGAACAGGGCTGTCCCTCAGAACATGGCGCCGCCTCCTCTGTGGTGACATCACTGACCACTGTGAAGTCACAAAGGGCCCTCAGCACAGTGGCAGTTTGTCCCCACGCCTTAGCCACTCTCGGACCTGACAGCGTAGCTGTTGGAGAGGGTTTGGCTCACTCCTTAGCGAGCTGTTGGAGAGGGTTTGGCTCACTCCTTAGCGAGCTGCGATTTTCACTCCTTTGCGATCCTGTGCTTCATTGAAATGGAGCAACGAGGTGAAGGCGAGCGTGGGGACTGGTAAGGATATGGTTCGTTCACGAGTTTTAAAGGAAAAATCTGCTGCTCCGTTGCTGTCTTCAGAGCTGCAGAGATACTGCCTGCGTCGCGGTTCATCACCACGCTTCTCCTCCTTTGTAGGCCAACTTTGGTTAGGCAAACAGTTTCCCTGGTGTTCTTCACCGTGTTTGTGGTGCCCTTCGGTGAGTCTCTGTAGAGCTCTGACTAGAGGATGCTTCTTTAGGAAGCCCCCAGTGGTTTGTTCTGCCCAGGGACAGGGGAGTGGGCAGCCCAAGGCAGAACGCCAAGTCTTTGTGCCGGCAATGTATTGAGAGCTTTGTGGAATTCCTGACAGGCGTTTACTGCATTGGAAACGCTGTTGAAGGGGTCAGGACGGCGGCAGGACTGACTCCAAGGTAAAAAACAAAACAATCTCCCTATGGCTAGACCGTTCTTGAGAGGAGCTCTGCCCCTTGTCCGTGACCACTTCTTACCCGAGTCACACTTCTATGGCACAGTGCCTGTGCTTCTCCCATTTCCCATTCTCCTCTCCCAGCTTTTCCTTCAAACCGCTACAGCTCCACGATCCCCCAGAGTTACCCAGGAAGCACCTTCTTGGTTGAGATCTCGTGGAGCTTGCCAACCAACGTAGTCAAGTCTCAACTGAATCTTGGCTACCCCGTTGTCACGCGCAGTGAGACTTGTTCGCTGCCTCACAGTGCCATGGCTTGTGAGAGGAGAGCCGTGTCCACTTCTCTCCATTACCTGCTGTCTCCAGGGTGGCGGTTGGTAGTGTGGAAATGCTGAGCCGCGAAGAAGAGCAGAATAAGATCCAGCGGCAGCTTCATTTCCTGCAGTGGGGAGCAAGGGACATTACTGTGCGTGCTCTCCACGAGGCCTTCCGGAGAACTGAGCTCCCAGGCTTCACCGGCGAGGTAAGAGGACTGTCTGCCAGTGCTGCCTGTCTGTCATGGGGCTTCCCGACAGGAAAAAGCCTTTCCTTTCCTTTCCTTTCCTTTCCTGCCATATCCGTGCCCAGAGCAATGGAGTGAGCAGCCCCTCTCCATTTCCGTGCCTGATGTTCATAGTAGAGTTCTGGAGGTTCCCAGGCAACTTGCAGCCAAGTTTGCTTTGGCTGGCTTTGCAGGGAACCTGGGAGGCAACTCTTTTCCCCCTTCTTAATCCTTCTGACCAGCGCTCTCCTTTGTCTTCCTTCCCAGGCTGTTCAGGACATGATCAATCAAGTACTGGAGAAGCTGGAAGAAAGCCCATCCCGGATGCCGAATTATGCCAGCAAGACTTCAGGTGCCATTACACTGTAGAAACCAGCAGACCACAGAAGTTGATTCCAATGCGCTTCTTGTCTGCTTTGACAGGATGGGCATTTGGGCAGCGGTGGGGGAGCGTGGGTGAGGAGTGAACGGCCGCTTTGTGCTTTGAGGGTGTGCTTGAAGAGAGAGTCTCCAGTGGGCTGGAGCACATCTGGAAAGCACTACTCCTACTTGGTGTTGTTTCTCACGCGATTGCTCAGCTGGCTGTCAGTTTATGCTGCCCGTTAGGATAGTTGAGTGATTCCCTGCGTTGTGCTGCAGAGGGAAATGGCAAGAGAGGAGGAGGGAACTATCAGTCTTGAGGGTGTATGACTGCTTAGCAGCTTTTTCAAGAGGACAGTGCAAGGGTAGCCGGCTTCTCTGTGCAGCTGTTTATGTGCAAAGCAAGGTCAGGAGGCCTTGATTCCTCCTGACCTTGCTTGACAATAGGGCCCGTGTTTTGATTTGCAGGCGCTGCTATCGTTCATTCCAAGACTTCTCCCTCCTGGACTGGGAGTGGGAAAGTCTTTTGGCAGTCGCTGCTGGTGACACCTTATGTGAGGTCTCCTGAGATTATTCTTGAGGTAAGAACACTGAGAAATGGGGGAAGAATGGTACGGGGTGGAGGAGACCAAAAGCCCTGCAGAGGATTATCCTTACACTTGTCCTCACATCCCAGCTTGCCTTACCTATGGTCTTCTTGCAAGGCCCTAGTCCCCTCTTGTGTATCCCTGCTGAGAATTTCTTCTGCCAGACTGCCCCCAGTCCTCCTTGTGCAAGCTTCTGCCAGGTTGGCTTGCTTGTCTTCCCAGCCATTGTGGAACTGTCAGGCTGGCATTGAAAGGGAACCCGTAAGGTGCCACGGGAGATTTGGGGTGCGAGATCGCTGGGGCTCTCAGTGGACCCAGGTGGGCACAAGGGCGTGCGCTGCAGGAGGGCCCCATGTTGTGATTGCCAGCCTATCGTGTCACTGCTCCCAAGCTACCTAACAAATCGGAGCCCCGGCTGGTGCTGGTGCAAAGAGGTGGGAATTGATGAGGGGGAGCGATTGCTTCCCCTTGCAGGAAAGGCTCATGCCAGCGAGCCTTTCTTTGTCCTGGCAGGTGCCCCTCAACCACTGCAGCCCCTCCTTGTTTTTGGCAAGTTGCTCTGCAAAAGAAGGGGCCTGAGAGCTTCTGCGATTTGTGCACCCAGCTCACTGTAGTGCACTTATGAATGTGCTTCGGAGCAGAGCTGATGGGCCAATACAACTCTAGAGCCTCTGATGCTGGAGCAGAAATTCCAGCCGGGACTCTCTTTCACACGTGAACACTGTTCCTTCTTCTCTTTTTAGCCTGACAATCATCCAGGAAACTGCTGGCCCTTCCCAGGAAGCCAAGGGCACGTTGTCATCAAGTTGCCCATGGTTGTCTTTCCCACGGCAGTTACAATAAACCACGGGATTCCAGCAGCGGCGTACCGTGCAGACAGCATCTCCAGTGCACCTAAGGACTTTGCTGTCTATGTAAGTGATAGCCCTGGGCTGTGGGGGTTCTGCTTAGCGTTTGAGGTGGACGGTGGTAGCAGCTCCAAGAGCGCTGCAGCATGCAGTCCTTTCCTGCCTTGGGGGAGAAAGAAGTTCCTTAGAGTCGCTCCATTTCCACAGCATTCCTTTTCTGTCCAACCTAGCGCAGCAAAGAAGGTTTCCCACTCTTGGGGCGAGTTGGTAGTTTGAGAGGCGGAGGGAAAGGGAAATGGCACAGTGGATGGTCCCAGACCACCTCTGCTTCCAGTCCCTGCGGGGCTCTGTGATCGTTGTCCGGCAGCGCATCCCATTGTTCTGTTTTCTCCACATTTGTCTTCCTGTAGGGCATGAAGGCAGAAGATGACGAGGAAGGAATTTTCCTGGGCGAGTTCATCTTTGTTCCAGGCCAGGCTCCCAGTCAGACCTTCCAACTGAAGGTACGGTGTCTAAGAGGGACGTGAAGCGTGGGAGAGGAGAACCAGGTTGGCCGGGCAGAAGCTTCCAAGCCAGAGGTGTATGAGGGCCTTCTGGCATTTCTTCTGCTGCCACTCCCTACCTGCATATGCTCGGAGTGCCGTGCTGTTTTTGCTTCCATGTTGCTTTTAAGCTTGCGAGCTACTACAGCTTTTAGCACAGCTAAACTTCAGCTGCGCTTGCAGCAGAAACCACTGTGACCAAGTGGCTTGCAATTGCACAGAAGTAGCCACCTCTCGCTGTATGCGATACTGCTGGTGTGCTACTTTCACACTGGGGATGTGTGGCTTTCCAAGGGTCTTGTTGTTGCCGGTAAGAGGCAGTGTAAGGGAGGCCATTCTGCCTGGGTGACTTGTTAGAGAAACTAATGAGTGTCACATCCCTCCGTTTTTTGTGCATGCGCACACAAGCAAAGCAAGTGCAAAGAACTTGCCTGCGTATTTGCCGCAGCTTTTTGTAGCTGTTTATTTCCTTAAAACTCATGTGGCCAAAGAGGTGGAGCAGGGTAAGAAATGTCTTGACTGTGCTATGGGAGCACATCAGCGTGTCAAAGAACTAGGAGGGCAGCCTGAAGTAAGATGTTGCGCGACTGTGTCGCTCCCGCATTGTCAGTGGTCAAAGAGCAGAGAGGAAAACGCATTTCATTTGTTTTTCTCATTGCAGAACGAGCTCTCTGGGTTCATCAGTTATGTGAAGCTGCAAGTGCTGAGCAACTGGGGCCACCCGGAGTACACCTGTCTGTATCAGTTCAGACTCCACGGCGATCCAGCCCGTGACAACGATGCCAGGGGAAAACTATCTGGCTAGGGGAAATTTAATTGGCTTGGGGAAATTGATTTGGCTTGGGGAAATCTATTTGGCTTATCTCAAAATAAATTACTTAAAATTTATTTCCCATGTTGAATCTCTTTTGTCCGTTAGAGTAACTGTTAAGAGATCTCCCGGTCTTTATCTCGACCCACGTGCTTTTTCATCCCCTTTTCTCTTGCTCTCCGCCTGGGTAGGAAGAACAAGGGAGCGACTGGGTGGGAGCTGGCAGAGTGATCTCCACGTGCTGGTTTTGTTTTTTGATCCTCGTTGTACCACAGGTGGGAGTCAGCAGGACTGGTACCCCTTTGGACTTCCAGGGGGCAGAGCTTGTCCTCTTTCAGATTGTGGTTGAGAGGGTCCCTGGGGAGGCAGTTGTGGAGGGCATGGGAGCCCAGGATGGCTGGGAATACCTTTAGGAAGTTATTTTAGAGGGACAGGAGCTGACTGGGCAAGGAGGCCGTTCAGGCAGAATGGAGAATTTTGACTGGAAGTCCGGGACAACAGGAATGTTTATGGTATTTGGAAGAATGGGCAAGCTACTTACAACTGTTCGAAGTCCATATATCATGCAAGACCACACTGAAGTTGAGCAAAGACCACCTACATTCTGCAGATTATCATTTCAAGTTTATCTTCATAAGTTGAAAAAAATGCCATTCCTCACTAGAAAGACAAAAGGAGGCAAATTATACCTGGGCTAGACAAATCGCTTGCGACTCTTGTTTAAACCTGAGAGAAGATAAAATAGTTAACACTTGTTATTCTATCAATTCTATAAATAAAATGTTTTTACGTAACTGAACTATATTCCTTTTCTCAATTTGTTAGCTTTTTAACACTGTAAAAATACTTTTAATTTTTGAATGAACAAATGAATTTTTCACATGAAATAAAATTCACATATGCACTTGCATAAATATATTCAAAAATGTAGTTGTTCTTTTATAAATATTGAAATAAATCTGCTACTTTATGTCGCTTTTAGATTTATTTTTTTATTATTATTGACACAAAGCTGCATTTTTTCAGCAGAAATATTTAGGTCAAAAACATTTCACCCATCCCCACTCAGGAGACTATAGATCTTACAGCTGAACTCAGCTCAAAATAGTCAGATTCTCTTTCAAATTTTAATTTTTTTTTTACTTTCTTTTGTATTCATAATAACTTACTCTGTTTCTCTAGCACTTTATTATTTTATGTAATTCCATGTAATATTAACATATCAAGATAACAACGTGCATGTGAGAACCAAATGTGCTGCATGAATCAGTTTTACTGAACGGGAGAACTGAAAAAGAAATAGACTAATGTCAGAAATGCAGTAGTATTTTTATTAGGGGCATGATCTTCTATAAAGCAATCAAGAATTTAGATAGTATACTGTGCACAGGAACAGAACCATCTCTCCATAGCTGAGAAGTAATTTATTTCTTTCTCATATTCGACATTTAAAGTCACATAGCATCAGTCTTCCAAATAACCTATTGATGTACCTTAGAAAAACTTGGCATAACATATCTGGACAATTTTATTATATTATTTTTTTGGGGTAAGAGCTTTTCTTTCAAATACCTGCTGTCCTTTTAAATAGCAAGGGACTGTTTCAAAAATAATTATAGTGGGAAGAAGCAAAGTTAATAACAGTACATGCAGATTCTCTGCAAAACAGCAGATGCAAAGGTTTTCAGACTATCTAAATTATTTATGGTTAATTCGGCACATCTCTACTAATGTCTGAGGCTTTTATAGGTCTCTGAAGCATATCTGAGAAAAATGCACCCGCATTCATGCACCTGCATACTTTTAATTATAAACTCTATGGATTGTGTGACCGAGTCATTTAGAACTTTTGGCTGAATCATTCAGATAGTAATTTGACACACTTTGTGCTGTGGTTTGCAAAAGCCTCACACATCTATCCAAGCATATTCATTTTAATTCAGTGACTTTCAAACGTGATGTGATTCAATAGCACAGAAACACAGGAATCACCATACCGTCACAGATCAATGTTCTCTCTGTTCTGACTTTGGCTCCAATTCTGCTCTTGGATCCAGTAACACAAAATCATACTAAAATCAATAAGACTCTGCACTGACGTAGGCTGCTCAATAGCTGAATTGGTCATGGTTCTGTGATAATTAAGAAAACATTTATTGAAATGAGAGGGGGCATTTTTGTAACTTTCGTGCACTAAAGTGATTTCTGTTATTTAATGTTTTTTTCTTTCTTTAAGAATGTTTTTCCCTCCTTTTGCATAGATATATGGATCAATGATTTGCAGAAATCAAACTCTACAACCCAGAGTTAGGTTATAAAGCATGTATGATTTAAGTACAGCGCTGCGCACAAATGCCAGGCGCAAGGGGGATCGCCCCACTTAACTCACACACCCACAAGCAGAAGCATTACATTTATAAAAGCCAAGCTCATACATAATCAGCAGATTTCTGAGAACTCATTTGCATATTCTGTCCTTTTCTGAGAAATTGTTTACATAATGTCCTTCCTCCTGGCACATGTGCTGTAGCCTCCTCTTGTGGTCATTCTTGGATGAAGTCAGTAGCCTTCATCACTGTTTCCTTCCAACCTTTGCCCCAGTTTAGAGCAGTTTGAATATTCCACTCATCAAATACCCACCTCATTGCATCTTATTTTAGTTGTCTTTTTAATTATTATTATTATTTATTATTATTATTATTTATTTATTTATTTATTTGATAGGTTTTGTTTTAAATCTCGACTCTTTCCTTTTCTATACTTTAGGTCTTTTCCTTAAAATTTAACATTTTCTTCCTTTACAGTGAAGTTGCTAACGTAAAGTCTATTAAATAACTCGAAGTGTTCAAACAACTGAGTTTATGCTGTTCATAAAGACACAATAATTTGCTGTG
Source organism: Coturnix japonica (assembly GCF_054131305.1). Classification (NCBI taxonomy): domain Eukaryota; kingdom Metazoa; phylum Chordata; class Aves; order Galliformes; family Phasianidae; genus Coturnix; species Coturnix japonica. Next base: position 5,734,915 of record NC_140664.1, on the reverse strand, counting down.
ATTTTGCCCATATTTCCTGTTTTACTTAGCAATTGACTCAGTGTTCAAAAGATTAGAAGCAGCATAATCTGGGACTGAATTTTTGTAGCTCTAATTTTGTTAGTAAGAGCAGCACAAGGAAATATGAGGTATTTCACACTACCTTAATTCTGTTATCCACACTAAGAAAAGATGAATATGCCCTGGACAGTGTACCTACAAAATCCTCTACGACATCATTTGTAACAGTCAGAATCTGTGTTCCTGGGCTGAACATGCTACTGCTTTCTTTCACCCACAGTTTGGCCTTCATCAGGCTCTGTTCAAACATGTCCCTCAGCTAACAAGATGTAATAACTGAAAATTTTAATAAAACAATACCATGGCAGATGAAGTGAGGATTCCTTTTTCCCATCAGTGTATTAACATTTCCCATCTACCTCACATGCAGTAAGTCAGCTATACTGTTATTTTATCTTGTAGTGTGCAGTTTAGAAAAGATCAGCAATTTTAACACATGTTTTGGGAATAGACAACTCCAATTGTCAGTAAACATCTTTGAAGACATTACGAACTTGAAAACTGGGCTAATGTGAATCCACTGAGGTTTAACAAAACCAAGTACAAGGTGTTGCAATTGAGCTGGGGCAATCCCAGATAAGTGCACAGGCAAGACAAGGAACTCACTGAGAGCAACCATGAAGGGAAAGACATGGGGATTCCGGTGAACAAAAAGCTGGATGTGAGTCAGCAGTGTATGCTTGCAATCTGGAAGGCCAAAAGTATCTTTGGCTCCATCAAAAGAAGAGTGGTCAGCAGGGAGAGGGAGGGGTTTGTCCTCTGTTCTGCCCTTGTGTGACCCAATCTGGAGTACTGCATCCAGGCCTGGGGCCCTCAGAATGAGAAATATGTGGAGCTGCTGAAGGTTGTCCAGAGAAGGACCACAAAGATGATGAGAGAGCTGGAGCACCTCTCCTACAAAGACTGACCAAGGGAACTCTCCTGGAGTAGAGAAGGCTCTGGGGACATTACACTTCAATCTTCCAGTACTTAAAGGGAGCTTATAAATAAGAGAGATCTAATGGAAATGGTTTTAAACTAAAATAAGATTTTGTCATACACATTGCAAGAATATCCTGCATGAAGTTGATCAAACCAGAGAGGAACTCATGACTTGTCCAAGGAAGCACCTGAAGAGGCATTGGGAAGGGCTGGCATCACCCCCTTGGTGCTCTTTGTTTAACAAAGGAAGCATCCTCTGGACAGAACGAAAAAAAAAAAAAAATGCCTTTGAGAGATTTACCATATCAACATGATAAGGGAAAGCACTGAGACATCTTGGAAACAGCAGGATGGCCACTGACTGGCACAAGATAACCCATGAATCAACAGGTGTCAGAATGTAATTAACAAACGTAAATCTTTGGTACGATTGTAAAATTGGTGTACCCAACCAATGGGAAAACAGGGGAGGGAGCAGGCATGGGTGAGACAAAGTACAAAAGCTTATTAGCTTATTTACTACATTGTGGCTATCGGTGTGCTCCTGCTTGTGGGACGCCCACCATTGCAGTCGCAAATAAAATCTGCTTTTATCAGAAATACTGTCCTGACAAAATTATTTGGAGATTTCCAACAAAACCAAAATGGGCCTGTATGAAACTTTGTTATCTTAACTGTTATTTTAAGATAAAAAGTCTCTGACAAGTATGATCCTTTGAGACACTCCCAAGGGTTTCTAGAAGGGGAAATATGTGCTGTTGATAATTAAACATGGATAAATAAATAGATTCATCAAGAATGAAAACATTCCCTATGAAAATTCCAATTCTTTAGGTGATTTTATTATATCATACTATATTGTCTTGTCTTGTACTGCATAGTATAACATTGTGTATTGAGAATATGCTGTTTGGTCTCCAGTTATCAGGAAGGTAAAGACCTCTCTCAGTTCCTGGTAATATTTCAGATACACTGGAATGTTTTGGTTATTCCTTGTGACTATTTTGCATACTCTTGATCCTCTCAGTCAGCACTGGCTGGTTTTGGTTGTTTTCGTTTTTTGTTTTTCAGGCTACTGAACTGATCCTGAGGTCTTTATACGGCAATGAATGGTGTCAACGTAAATATATAATTTACACTACAGAACATACAGCTCAGGTGGCTTATGCTGCATACAAAGTCCTTGCAATCCTGTATATACATAATTCGATCATGTTTTCTGAAAATGTACTTCATTTGTCTTCAATGTAAGTTGTAAAACTTGTGAGAATTCAGTGGTTTGTTTTTTTTTTTATTTTTTTTTAAGATTCTCTTCTGCAATGTTCATGAATTTTGGAACACTAGACAAAACAGTTTAAAGGATTCTTTAACTGCTATTTTGCTTGTGAAATAAATAAACAAATTATTCAGTCGTTAGTTTTGTTTCAGTACGCAGTGTATTTTCTTGCAATGCTGCATTCAGAACTAGAAATAGCTAAACAAAGTGAGTCAGAACAGCCTGGATTAAGGTTTTCTGAAGTATTTCTCCAGCAGAATGAGGTAATAATTCTTAAAAAATGAGCTATTGAATTTGACTTGATTAACTTTTATTTAGTTTTATGAAATCTGATGAGTTCTATTGATTTTAAACTCTGTAACTTGTCGTTTTAATTCCCCCTATTATTGGTATTAGTTACTGATTATTGTTCTTAAAATATTTCATACCTTTACAAATTGATTCTTACATCTAATTTGAAATATTTGATGAAAATCGTAACATTTGGTAATTTCTGTATCTGATTAATTGATTGACACCTAAATTGATTTAATTGTACCAGGAGAATTTGCCTGAAAAAATGCATGTATCAAAAGGGTTTCCTCTTTTCAATTATTATAAATAGGGAATGGTTTGGAAGAAGGGATCCTTTTGATTTTCCTGCATTGGCAGAGATAAATCAAAACACTAAAGCTGTTATTTAAACCCAATCAGTAGAAATCTGCGTCTCCAGTGACTATCCAAGGAACCTTGTGTGATTAGCTACTATTTATCAAAGTAGCCACAGGCAAGGTTAATCTATATATAATTATATGCATTATTATATATATTCACAATATATATTCATATATATCCAATTTATAATTCAAAAATTCCCATTTTCCATTTAGAAATCCACTGTTAAGTGGCTGTTAAATCACAAACTCCTAATGGCAATTCATTTTTATTTGTTTTAATCTGATTTATTGGATTTTAGATATAAAATGATTTCTTTCTCCTTTTACTCTTGGAAGATCAGTGTTTGATCCAAGGATCAAAATGTAACCAGGAATAATTCATCATCTTTGTTTTACATCATAGAATCATAGAATCACCAAGGTTGGAAAAGACCAAAAAGATCATCCAGTCCAACTGTTCACCTATTACCAATAGCTCCCACTAAACTCTGTCCCTCAACACAACATCCAGGCTTTCCTTGAACACCCCCAGGGTCGGTGACTCCACCACCTCCCTGGGCAGTCCATTCCAGTGCCTGAACACCCTTTCTGAGAAGTAATACTTCCTAATGTCCAGCTTGAATCTCCCCTGCCGTAGCTTGGAACCATTCCCTCTGGTCCTATCACTAATGACATGAGAGAAGAGGCCAACCCCCAGCTCACTACATCCTCCCTTCAGGAAGTTATAGAAAGCAGTGAGGTCTCCCCTGAGCCTCCTCTTCTCCAATAAATATATATAAATATAAATAAATACAAAGAAATTGAGATACTGCTATTTTTCTGATTCCTTAACAGAACTAAAATAGAAACATATTTAATAAGACTAACTTGCCTGTTTTGTTCTTTTTGTTTGTTTGTTTCTTTTAATAGGATTTTTAAAAATAGTTTATTTTGCAGTTAATCAATAGCAGTTGAACTAAGAAGTTCTGTTAGACTCAAATTAGCAATCAAGTTGTGATGTACTTATTAGAGGTAGGCCTTTGCCATTTTGTGTGGAGAAAAATCAATAGAAAGTTATTACTTCATTACTGTTTCCTTGTCAGATAAAATGGTATTCTGTTGGTCCTACATTTTACATATAAAACATAGGAAAACATTATCATGGGTGAGTGGTTATTTGCTGCTCCAGACACTTTCTTTTCAGTTGCCAGGAGAAAGAACAAGGTCAGTATTTTGCCAAAGCAAAAGTGGTAGATTTTTATTATTTCTGTTAATGAGGAGGGGATAATTAGATGGATAAATAGTTAACCAAAGTCTGTTCAAGTTATTTAGGTCCTAATTCAGCAGAGCCCGTAAATGATGAGGCATGATCAGAAATGCCATGTGTCCCAATGTGAGCAGCTCTCATAATGGAATATTGAGGAGTGTGTGCTGCTGTTAGGGTGGAAATACACACTTTCATCTTGGACATGGCTAACATGCAAACTTGATTATCGTTTGAGTCTTATGGTTTTTTTTGGTTTTTTTTTTCTTTTCATTTTTCTTCCCAGTGAATAAAATATAGTTTTGTATAGTTTTGGATGTATTTTGGATGTATTTCATGACTTTGTTTTTGTTTTTTGTTTTTGTTTTTTTTTTGTTGGTTCATCTGTTTGTTTTTATTTTGTCTATCTTCAGAAAAATAGAGACATGCTAGACAGAGGCCAAGATCAATGCACACTGATATTAGTACACATTCCCAATCTACTTTACACTAGAAATCTCATGAGAATAACTATTTTTTCCCTCCAGATTTCTGACATTTCAAAATCAGAGATAAGAAGAATATAGGAAATTTTTTTATGATATAAACATTGACAGAGGATGTTTTATGTCCCATTTCACTGTTTGGTTCACTAGAGACTAACAGCTCATTACTTCTACTAGCTCATGCAATTATTCCCCTGGGAATGTGATCTAATGCTGCAAGTTATTGGTGGAGTTCATAGGAGCTCATTCTCCCAAAGTAAGCTTTTTATTTTTCCCAGTTTTATGAAATTATTATTTCTTACAGGAATAAAATCAGGATTCTAATTTTTTTCAGATTAAGCAGTGATTTGTCCTACCAGGATAGTTTGAGAGCTCGGCCTGTACTATGAAGCAACCCTATATTCCTGAGTTAGGAAAGTATTTGAATGTAAAACACTAGTTTTATATCAGTGCCTTTACATATAGAATAAAAGAAGCTATACTCGCACACTGTTTCCTCCCAGAGATGAACACTTTAGCTGATCACATCTTTGATATATTTTACATAAGAGGTTTGGCTCTCAGGAGCTAGCATTTTATATCTATTTTTGCCTGTGGATACAAATTCTGAGAAAATTCCCTTTTCTCTATGTGTTACTCCATATTTCTTTCCGATAAAGTACCAAACATACTTGTATCAATCTGCTGATCTGAGTAAGAAGACTCTAAACCTATAGTTAACCTGAAATTTTCTTATTTCAGTTATGAATGTCTGATCCAAATATCTACATTATCTCCCCAAATAATGTATAACAGTAGGTTATAAATTAATAATAAATTAAAAAGGTATTATCTTCCATATAGAATTTACTTAATAATGTATTGAAACCATGTTGATACCCTTTGTTGCATTTGTTATTAAAAAAAAAATAAAATACAAAAAAGCAACAAAAAAAACACCTGCATTACTGATTCTATATTATGTTCAAAGATACGTTCAGATATGAAAAACAATAAATCTCTTACAATAAAGTTGTTTAAAATGAGTTTTACCTGATCTTCTCCCAGCTTTTGTAGTCTTTTCTGAAGTCTTCGGAATTCAGTTTGTTTTCAAATGAGTGCTAAAGAGCCTCTCTGACTGAAGTATCAATATTTTTTCTTTTATTTGTCCATAAGATTTATTTTCTTAGAGTAAAGCCATATCTCATCTGATCTATTTAATGTTACGGTTTTTTTAATCATGAGGTGATGAGGGTGGAAAACACAGCAATATGATATCATCTCTTGTCAAGCATGTCAAAGGGAATGTTGATGTGGCTCTGAAATATATTACAGCTGTGGATGGAAAAGAAATCTAATATGCTTCGGGAATGTTTTGAGCATTTCTGTAATTAAAAAAGTTACTCATAGCCTTCTGAAATACTAGTGAAGAAATGTATCACAAACATCACAGAAAAATAGTATTCAGTTACTACACAGTATTCAACTTATAAAAAGTATATCAAAATATACTTTTATCTTTTATATATATATTTTCATAATATATATACATATATTATTTGTGATAAATATAACATACAGAAGGAGAAAGTTGCCCAGAGAACTGATAGATTTCCCATCCTCAGAGACATTCAGATCAGGCTGGACTGGGCTCTGGGCAGCCTGCTCTAGCTGTAGGTTTGTCTGTTCACTGCAAGGAGCTGGACTAGATCACATTTAAGGTTCACTTCCAAACCAAATAATTCAGTGATTCTATGGAATTGCTATTATTGTGCAGTGCTGTTTAGATAATGTTGAGTTAGAAGTATGACAGATACAGCTTTGATAGTCAGGTGGTTGCTGCATACGGCAGATAACAGAAAAATCTCTAGTAGTTTTAGTGCAGAAGTACTGTAGTTGTTCCAGGTTCAGTCAAAGAGAATTATCTATACATGTGGTCATGCTCACATCACTTTTATTTTTCCTCTTTTTCCTCATCATTTTTGTTGTCAGTGAATCTAAATGCTTTAGAATGGGCAGTAAGTAAAAATCATGAAATATTCCATTCTGAGAGGAAAAAACAAAGATAATGAAATGAAGCCCATAGTTTGTTTGCAAAATGTTGTGGTTTTTTTTTTGCAATGTTTTTAAATGTTTGTCTTACCAAGAACCCCATAACATTGGAATAGTGAAATATCATCCTTTTTTATTTATGAGGCTTCAACACTACCAGGTGTTAGAACATGCTGATTCAAGAGTGGTTATGATGACATTCTTCTTTACAGCCTGCTTCACATGCCTTGTTTTGAAATCTAGTGAGACGCAGTAAGAAACCGTGAAAAACAAACTCTCCATTACATACGTCTTATCAACATGAGTTGATCAGAAACCTTGCAGGGATCTGATGAAGGATGCTTGAAATATTCATCTATTGGAGTAGTTCTCCTGTTAAAGAAAGGATAAATTAGTGCTAGAAAACACATGCATTGAAGGATAAAAGTTTGGATTTAAAGCCTACCTCAGCTAATTGCATGACTGGCCAGTTGATCTGAAAGTTAATAATGCCAGCAGAACTTATAGACAAAGAGTGTCATCAGCAGTTTCTCAGCTATGTTTCAATATGTTATACTACAGTTAAACTTCAGATATTAAATGCTAGGAAATCTGTCAGACCAATCCCACCAAATACATGGTACTGAGGAATCAGAGTGATGTTTAACTTGAGCCAAACTCTAACATCTTATCTTCCCTTGTGGGTTACACCCAAAAAAGTGACAGGAAGGAGCGAAGAACCAATAAATGCTGCAGAGGGGTAACTTTTATTAACTTCAATGTGAAGTTCCTATAACTTCAATGTGTGGTGTAGCCTTTCATAGATAACATGTGGAGCCAAAGCACAGTGTGTAAAGATTTCCAGCTATCATCAGTATTTACAGTTCAGCAATAGTACAAATGTAATTAATAGATTTGTGTTACATGTGAACAAAAACTCACACTTCTGGTGGCACTGCAGATCTTTCTAGCCCTTTGTGATTTCTCTGAAAGTGTCTTAGCTGATACAAAAAGGATAAGACCAATTTTCTAACTACATGCTTAATCAGGAGAGTCTTTATGGTCACAACTGACCTAGAGAAGATAAATTTAAAATGATAATCTTCTATTGCAAAGAAATAAAATTTAAGCACTGGAAGCCAAAATTTACATATGCTAAAATTAAAAATAATAAGTAAATAAGTAAATAAATAAAGGAAGGAAGGAAGAAAAGCTTATCAAGCTATTGAAAGCAAAACCACCATCTCTGGCTCAGGAAGTCCCAGTCAAAATACTCTTTCTGATCCCATGGCAACTTAAATTCACCATAAGTGTTTAGGTAATGGACCTGTCCAAATACCACTGGAGATCACAGTACTCAGACAGTGAAAAAACATTTCACAAAAGACATTATTAAATTTTTGTTATGAAAATTTTCTTCCTTTATCCCCCCTCTCCCTTCCTCCCTTCTTCCTGCTTGCCTGCCTACTTTCCTTCCTTCCATTCCTTTACTTTCCTTTTCAGTAAAGGATAACAGTTCTGTAAGAATCACAGAATCACAGAATTCTTCCTCTTACTATAGAGAATATATTCTGCATGTTTGTCTGGAATTTCCTATGTTCAAGTTTTAGATTATTACTGCTTGCCCTATTGCTATACACCACTGATAAAAGTCTGGCCTCATCCATTTGCCTCCCACCTCTCTTCAGATATGTATAAGTATTAATCAGATCCCCCCCCCCAGTCTTCTTTTCTCAAGGCTTAACAGACCCAGGTTACTCAGATTTTCCGTATGCAGGAGATGTCCCAAGTCTAAATAATCTTTTGGCGTTTCACTGGATTCCTGTAGGAGAGGATACCTGTCACTTTTAACAGGGAAGCCCAGTACTTGACACAGTATTCTAAATGTGGCCTCACCTGGGAAGTGTAGAGGGGGAGGATCACCTCCCTTGACCTGCTGGCCATGCTGCTTACAATGCACTCCAGGATACCATTGGTCTTCTTGGCCACTGCTGGCTCATGGCCAACCTGTTGTTTACCAGGTCACCCCAGTCCTTATATACAAAGCTTTAATCTGCCAGGTATAACTACTGTGCAAAAACCTCCTATATTTTGTAAGGAGCAGTGTTAGCAGGTTTCATTGACAGCTTCTTAATCAAGCTCACAGGCTTAACCAGCTTCTTACCTTCTACCAGACTTCACATAGTCAGTCTGGCTGCCATGAAGCAGGATGCATTCAGTTGCTTTTAGGCTTACAATTCAGAGATTGAAATGATTGAAGCATAAAGAGATGGCTGGTGTAGCACCTGAGGCTGATAATCTGTCCACCAAAATGCTAGTGAAGAGTGGCTGCTCTCATATTCTAGAGGTCATTTTCTGTAATTGCTTGTAACTAAAATGGTTTAATTGCAACAAAATTAATATACAAGGTAATACTCTGTCCCTGCAATGTTACAAATAGCTCCTAGGTAGAAATGACTCTGTATTTTCATTATGTGAAAAACTTCTATAAATTTCTGATTAAGAAATGTATCTTTCTTCTCTCAAAACTTGTTTCTCTAATTTGCATAATGCCTGGATGAAAACATTATTATGCCTTCATAGACACCTTAATAAAACTTTACAGTCTTGCTGAAAACCCAGAAATTCATCTTAAAACAACCCAAACACACCTATTTTTTTCCTTATCAAAGCATTTGGATGCAATTCCGTTAATTCTGAATTCTTATCCAGAAACTGTTAGACCAAAAGCACCCAATTCATGTTTAGTTGCTGTTCAAGTTATCACCCTTGAAGAGTCCTTTTGCTAATGAGATTTAGCAAGAAATTGAGAAAAAGTCTCCCTTATTTTTATAGATTCTTTGTATGAGTATGAAGCTATGTGAGAAAAGGGAGACTGGATGAAACTCTCAGTAAATGCAGACTTCTTCAATTTCATTCGAGCCACAACTCTACCAAAAGTGATCTGGTGGATTTAAGTGGGATTACTGGTAACCACTCCTGTTCTCTTTTATGCTTCTGCCACTGTGAGTTTTCATTATCTTTGTTTTACTCTGAGCTTCTTCTGCTGTGCTTATAGGTTTTCTTCTGTATTTAGAAGGTTTCGTGTCTTTCCAAAATTCCTCTTTTTTTTTTTTTTTTTTTTTTTTTTTTTTGTATGGGGAGAGTCCAGGAATAATCCCCATTACCTTCTCACAAACTGGTTTGGTTGTCTATGTTCATTTTCCTTATAGCTGATTAGCTGATTCTTTTTTGATAGCAGCGGAGCAGTCTTACAGAAGCAGAGTATCTGCTAAATAACTCAATAGTGCAATCCCACGTCTGAGAAAAACTGATTTTACATGTTACACAAATACAAAATTACTTCTGAGTTTTATTTTTAGTGAGTCACCTCAAAACAAGAATAACTAGTTGCAGTTTGGTAACAGTTTATTGCTTTAACCTTTGCAAGTGTCAGAATGGCTGAGTTAGTATCAGGTTTTTGTGCCTTGCCTCTGCACAGTCCTCCAATACTCTCAAGCAGCCAGTCTCATACAATTTTCTTCACTATGCTGGGGATATCTTTGCATATGATCATATGGGAAAGGGCTTGCTCCCTGCCCTTGAGGGCAAGTGGCACAGTTTTCTTCATATTCATATAGTCAGTTCTTTCTCCATACAAAACAGAGTGGCCTCATCCCTACAGCCTGTTGAGAAAAATCCTCAAACACACCTGATCATTGCCTGAAAAAGTGCTAACTTGCCTGGGAAAAAACATGCTACAACTGTGCTAATAATTAATATTTAGTGACAATCTCAGGACAGTGCTCAGACTTGTGCCTTGACTCTGATTTATCATCTATGACAGCTGGAAATTCTTCAGAGAATTTGAAGGAAAATTTGATAGTGTGGACATTACAACCCTTTGTGGACCAAAATCACTTTTGCCAAATTCAGTGTAAATCTTGGTATCCTGGACCTACGCTTAGCTGGGACTCTCTCTGCCCATCATTTCTTAGGAGTGAGTTGATATATTCTTCAACATAAGCAAATGAAGCACGTCGCACCTTTGGTAACAGTCAAGTTCATTAAATTCATAACCAGAGCACAGAGCAAGTGTTACATGCCCAGGAGCAAGAACTGTACTTTGCAAACATGGCACTTATTTCTGAAAAATACTCATGTGGTAAGTGTTGACTCCAGTTATTCTGGGAAAGCAGGGAATATGGTTGGGGAGTGAGCAGCACAGAGGAAATGTGTCTGGAGGTCTCTACATTCAGTTACAGGGCAGCATGGAAGTTGTGTTTGCTTTTATAGAGAGGTCTGCATGCTGCTTGAGTCATTTGTGCCAGAATCCAGCTCATATACAGCAAGATGCTGTGACATATGGATCATCCACAGTTGAACAAATGACTAGCATGATCTTTAAGGGTGTAAGAATGAGCAAGGATACAGGCAAGATAGCTTCGAATTGTTTAAACTTTTCTTCTTGACTAACTTCACTAGGAAGACTGTATATCCTTTAAATTTCAGTCCTTTATCAGAGCATGTCAGCTATTTTTTTATTATTATTATTATTTTCTACAAAGAGTACAACAGATAAAGCATTGCCTTCATCCTGAAAAGACAGGCTTGAACTCTGCATTTCTCTCCATGTTGCAGATGAATTTTAGTGCACTGGCCATTTCTTTCAGCTTTGTTTCCTTGCAGGAGACAAGGAGTAATTCCCATAGGGTCATAAACTTTATAAGAGATATTGCAGCTTTTAAATGCTTCAGATTAGATAGTGCACTGAATTACAGCTGGGAAGGTCATGGCATCCCCATTCTGTAAAACTTTTGATTTTTTTGTTCTGCCTTAAGGGAGAAATCTTCCAGGTTTATTATGGAAGAGGATGGGGAGAGATGAGAATAAACACCCTTAAATCGTAGACTTAGTGTTTTAAGCACAATCTCAGAGGATGAGGAAATCCAACAAGTGCAGTCTTGGTGAATAGTTTAACTGCTGAATTGTTGGCAGTTCTTCACATTTTTCAAGTTACCACCAGTCCAGCAGGGTCCCAAGGATTTCTGGCTGATAACAAGTCTGTCAAGAAGAGAAATTTCTGATTTCAGTAACGCATGTTGTGATGAAAAGGGCAGTTCTAACCAAAACACACTCAGTCCTGAAGCACTGCAGGAGGAAAGATAAAATCTGTGAAAATAATGTCTCCTGATCTTGTAGATCTTCTCTGTTCTTTTACTATCTGCTGGTTGTCTTAATCACTTCCTCTTTTCTGAACATATTTTTCTTTTAAGCTGCTTGGAAGTACTGCTTTCTCCATGACTAGACTGAGCTTAAGACAGATGGAAACACTGTGGGTGCCAAACAAGCAGTCTCTAAAGAGAAAGCAGCAGCACAGGAAAGCTGGGGAGGTAACTTCTGCTGTTACCATCTTTTAGCAATTGCAATAACATATGTAAGAGACTTAGTGGTACACAGAAGTGGAACAAAGGCAAAATGGGCTAGCAAAGGATTAAACAAGGGAAAACTTCATGGCTGTGATATCTGCTTATCTTCTCTATGATATTATTAGAATGGTGCGTTCACAAATGTTTGAAAGAAAAGACTGCTTAGCAAAAATAGCAAGGGGAAAAATATTGGAATGAATGAAAATGACCTTTTCTAAATGAACACTTTCTATCTTACTGAAGTTAAAGGTGTTTTTTGTTTGTTTTGTTTTGTTTTTTAATATACTTTCATCTAGAGAATAATAATAATTAAAAAAAGGCAGACGTTGAAAAGCATCAAAATCAAATGAAATATCATGAAGCAATTCAACTGCATTCAGAAACTGGAAGTTTTGCAGATTCCTGTGAGTATGTATTTCAAGACTTTCATGTTACTGTCAATTTTAAAGCACATCTTTTTTAAAAATTTCAAATATTCCCATGTGATTTAAAAAAAAACAAACAAATGATTTCTTACAATATTTTACAGTTTACTTTAGTTTTGAAGATTTGAATTTATATTTTCAGTTCCATGATAACATTTGACATATATTATGTAGAAAATTTTATATTGTATATGTTTTAAGTCAGTTCTATTTCATTGGGTCAAGAGTGCTTATTTACATCAGTTTATAGTTTAGGTACTACTAGGTAGAAATAGTACAGTGAGATTAAAACCATCGATTATACTAAAGAGAAAAGGATCAAAATAGAGGGTCACCATAAATTTCAACTTTCAGTAGTATAATCCGTGAAGCCTGTTGTAAAATGTATCAGAGTAGGTACAATATAACATTACATTACAATAAATGCTTTTGTGACACAGCGGCAATAAGTTTATTTTGCAGTCTTGGACAAAAGTCCCACATTATTCTCACTGAAGCTGACATGAACTAAAAGAATAAAAGTTTGTAAGGTTATGGAATTGAGAATGAGAGGCTGTTTCAGCCTGTCCTGAGCTAATGACACATTTCCTGAATCGCGGCTTTGGTCTGATAGATCAACACTGCTCAACCAGCAAAGAGCCAAACAGACCTATTAATCCTTCAAGGGACTCCTCTGGAAATCAGTATTTGCTGTGGTGATTATGATGGTAAGAGAAAAAAGGCAAAGGGTGTGTGTCTACACAGCTCTATTAGGATGAGTTTTCTGCTGTAGTATTCTCAGGGTTACCATGGGAATATGTAATTGTTTGGCCAAACTCCTCTCCCTTTTTTCACCAGCTCAGATTAGGATAAATTAAATGCATTAAGTGATGTGTTCCAGATTTCTATTGGTGAGCTATGCAGCATTTGGCATCTTGTGTGAGAAATATCCTCCCATCTGTAATTGTTACCATCTGTTTGGTATTCAGGGTGTAAAAACGTAATGGGGATGAAGTCATATTTCATATTCTTTTCTCCATTTGGAGGTAAGAATGAAGCTATAACAGGCTGTAAATGCATCTGCTGCTGATAAGATAGTACAGCTGGAAATGGGATGCTAGATTCTGCACGGTTCAGAAAGCTTGTGTGTAGAAGCTGTTACACTGCAGTGTGCTTCTGCACTGTGATCCCATGAGGTGATTGATGTATCATATAAATAGGGTGACAGAAAAGTATTTTTCTTGGTGTGATGGGAATAGCAAGTGCAAAGTGTCAGAACTGCCCTGAAAATAACCATTTAAATTTATGTAAATTGCTTAATTAATTGACCTCATTTGGGCTTGCAGATTTCTTTTGCATTTTCCTTTGTGAATTAGTTATTTTTCATTGTACACTGAGACAATATTCCAAGGCTAATTAAACCCTCTAAAGCTATAGGTTAATATCCAATTCTTATGTAAACACATTCAAAAACATTAATCAGATCCAAATTACTCATTTTATAAATACCGTTTTATTCATTTGCAGCTAATAGATGAACTGCCTGTCTTTATTCTGCTTTGTGCTCAAGGTGTTCGTTACATTGTGTAAATGTTATTTCTTTAAATGATATCATGCTGTTTACTTTTGCTTGTATTTCCAAGTTTGTGTGATGTTTCATGCTATCAGGGACGTTACTGGCTCAGAGTCAAATTTGGGTTACAAAGACCACTTGCAAGGACCTTCTGAGTCTTGTATCATGTTGATGATTGTGGCTGATAAAAAGATTATCTAGAGAGATCCTCTGGCAGAAGTAAGACAGTACGAACAAGTTACCATACTGTAATACACATAGTGAACATTCAGTGAAGTACCTGCTTTCTGGAAATTGGTCTCCTACTCTATATGAAATGTAAATGAACTCAACTTTCAGTAACAGAGAATGGAATAAATCTTGATACATGAAGTTTAATATCCTCTCCATACTGTTCTGTTAGTATTATCACGCAAAACTGGAAAATATCGGGTGTATTTTTTAACCCCATCTTCCCTTGGAATTGCTTCTGATTTTTAGCAAACAATTGCAAATACAAGGGAAAGACAGGAATTCATTTTCTCAAATATGTAAAATCCATTTTCTGTTCCTTATTTGAATGAATGGTGAATAAATTCTGCTTCACAAATGACTGACTCTACATGGAGAAGGTGGGGAGGAACTGTGGATATTCATTTTGGAACATACTGTAGTTGTTCAACCATATGAGATTTCAACCTCTTGCTAGAGCAGATATAAGTAAATTTTAACTTGGTTTGAATTGGGGTCATGCTTATGCTCTCCATTCTTATTTGAATGACAAGGGTTGAAAGAGGCTGTGGTCCAGATCATGTCATGGTGTCCTATGTGCTGTGCAAATGCTGAATAGGAATGTTTCCTGTTATGAAGAATTTGTAGTGAAAGGAAATGCACAAAAGACTTAAAGAGTCCTGACCCACTGTCATGTCTAAAATCTCCTGGAGAACTAAGTTTAAAACTCTAGTGTTATCATTCCTAACATGATGCCATGCTTCCTATTTCCACAGCATCACGTTGCCTTGTATTTTCATAGCAAACCTATAGATCTTTTGTTGTTGTTGAATAATATGGCTACTGAGTATCCATTTTTGTTAGAATTCTCATATGCTTGCAGCATCTCTTATCTTGAATATCTTCTACATACTTCTCACCTTCTTATGTTAGGCCATTACCAGGAAGCTTGATGAGAATGAGCCTACTGTTGATTTCTGTGCTTCTTTGGATTTTTCCCACTGACCTTGCACTGTGCTATCATCTTTTATGGCTCCACAGCCTGTTTCTTCTTTGATAATTTTTGTGCTCAAAAAATGATTTGAATCAAATTTCCTGTGATGTCATAGCCAGTACTGTAGTGCAGTCCAGATACATTCTCTGCTCTGTTGCTTTCATTCACTGATTACTCAAGAAAAGTAGTGTACTGATATGACTCTTTTTTCTATAAACTCACAAATTATGTTATTCACTGTTCTGTTATCTTCTACATGACTTTGATTTCATTTGATTTGGGGCACACTTCCTGTTATTTAGAAGGGTTGAAATTTAGGCTTACCAAGAATGAATTACCCACTATCATCGTCACCACTGCTGAAGGGCACCACTCACTGCCACCTCACTGTGCTGACATCCACTGTTTGGTCTCCATAACTGTTCATCAAGCACTGATGAATGCTAATGAGTCCTTTTTTTTTTTTTCTTTTTTTTTTTTCTTTTTTTTTTTCTTTTTTTCCACTTGGAGGAATTTAATTACACATCTTTGCTTCATGAGTAATTTTATGGAATTTTATTTAGAATTTTCAACCTCTGATATCATGGGCCAACATAATAAGATAGGTGTCATTACTTTCAAAGCAGCCTTTGTACATACATGTACATATATATATTTACATATCTATCTGTAGTTCATATTTTGAAGAAAGGAGGGATGATGTTGTATTAGAGTTACATGGTTATTCAATGCTTGTTTATAGTCTTGCCTCCTAGACAGATATGTACATCTAAGTAAAGCATTTGTGAAAATCAAGAGTTTTGTCAGGCAAAGGGACCCTTCTGTTCCACTTTGAGTTCTCTTCTTCACCTCAAAGATAAATGCCCTTATCTCAGGGGATTGTCTTGGGCTTGTAGGCTTAATAATGCTTACTTTTTGTTAAAAGGCAAGGAAAAGCAGAAAGTACATGCAACAAAACTATGAAAAATAAAGACTGAATTGCATATTAGTATAGACTCTGTAAAAGAGAGGATTTCTTTGCCAGGGGGTTTGAAGGATGCTTCATCATTTCCTTTGGTTTATATTTTGTAGGCTCATACTCAAGAGTTTTGGATCTGATCTCCATTATGAAGGGGCATTAAAATTATCTCATCTGAAAACAGTGATTTTGCCCTTGCTATGTCTTTGTAACCACACAATCAACAAGTTAGGGTGACATCCAGATGACACAGAAAAACTTCCTGGCAAAAGCCTCACTGGATAAGTGTCAGCAAAACCTGGCAGAGGAGCATGCCCAGAATATGGACACAGACTAACTGAAATGCAGCCAGAAGTTTGCCCAAGATTGCTGAAAGCTTTAGAAATTATTTCTGGTTTGTTAGGAAAATGTTGTCCAGCTGTAATCATTGCAGATGCATTGTCAGAATTATTGCACCTAGTGGAAGAATGTTCTTGGAATGTAGAAAGGATGTAGCATAGCTTTTCATCCTGTATAGAACATCAGGAAAGGAATCTAAACTCTATTTAGCAGAGTACTAATTAAAGGGAGTTAACTATTTTCTCAGTCAGAAAAGAGATGCTTAAAGAAAGCCTTCTTGTTTGTTCATCAGTTGGTTCCCAGAGATATTCTCTCTAGATAGGTTGCATTGGCATCCAGCGCAACAAAGACACTCATGTGGCAAGTATTTCATAGAGGGTAAGGAGTCTCATGAAAAGGTTGTTGTTTTTAAAGGGAAAAAAGACTACTTCAAGAACTGTACCCTTCATTGTATTTTACTTACTGAATTATCTATTGCATAATGTTATCATTCTTTTTATATTTTATTTTATTTTATTATTTTATTTTATTTTATTTTATTTTATTTTATTTTATTTTATTTTATTTTATTTTATTTTATTTTATTTTTAAATAACCCAGGCCATTCTGTGATTCTATGATCCTTGTTTCTCTGTGCTGAATAGCTTTCTTGTGTAGTTTTTTGTGTGTGTGCATGTACTTGTTTCCTCAGGTATGAAAGAATTCCCCATCTGATTAATGATCCTTCATTTTAAGAATGTTTTCCATGGCATGCTAAAGCATAATCACACCAGTGTTAGTTGTAGCAGCCAGGATTATAATCAAAATCAAGATCTGCAGATCAGGCAGTTTGAGTTTGTTATGCCAAGATGTAAAAAACTCCTTGGACAGACTGTCTGCAGCTAAGCTACATGCTGTCCTCTGGAGTATGAGATTTGACTTAGTATCCAATTTGAATCTTCCATGCTAAGCTGCGGTCTCATGTTATTTATCATGCCACTGGGAAGGTCAGCTTGACTCTCACCAGTTTTCTTCCATAATAGTAACTAATCATACTCCAAGTATACATATTATGTACTTTTGTTTAAAATTGCCTACACAGCACCACTGAACTCTGATTCTTTGATTTGGTTTATGAGTTTATAAACAGGACAGAAATTGACTTTTTATACAGTTTGATAGAGATAGAACAAGAAAAACAGTTTTAAACTAAAAGAGGGAAGATTTAGATTAGATACTAGGAGGAAATTATTTGCCCAGAGGGTGGTGAGACACTGGAACAGGATTCCCGGAAAAGCTGTGGATGCTCCATGTCTGGAGGTGTTCAAAGACAAGCTGGATAGGGCTTTGAGCATTCTGATTTGGTGAAAAGCATCCCTATCCATGGTGGGGGATGGGAGGGGAGGGGGGGAGGAGGTTGAAACTGTGTGCTTTTTTAGGTCCTAACACAAGCCATTATATGACTATATGATTATATTATATGATTATATTATCTTCTTTGGGTGAGGGGAGAAAAACAGAACATAAAAAAACAGTTAAGAATCCCTGCTGAGATTTTCTTTAAAAAAATGAAGAATAAGTTTAGAATACTCCAAAGCCAACCAACCAACAAAATAAAACACACAACTATTCCCTTATGCTTTTGAACATCTATCTTGCTGCCAAAATTCCTTATGCAATCTAATTTTTGCTTACATTTATGTGATCTGTCCAAATAAATACAAATAACATTAAATTCAGCACACTGAGGTTCTATTGAAGGAGAAGTTTCCCAGAAATAAAAGAAGATCATTTGGGTTTGCTCATTTTGCTCATAGTTTGTGTCATTTAAATTTGGGCTACACAAAGGCATGAATTCCCTATTCTGTTTCTGCTCAGAACCAGGATAGAAGATTTCAAATGTTTCATCCAGCATGGATTTCTTTGTGGAATACTTTATATGTATTAACTGATACATACCATGTTGCTTCTGTTGTGAAAATTAATTTCATCACAAAAGTAGTGTTTCTCCTATGTGTACCAGTATATGAAGAAATTTATGTTTTTCTGCTAGCAGATGTGAAAATATGCTAAGATAGACATTTCTTCAGCTGAGAGCTGCCAAGCTCCCTCTGGTGACCCCATAAATAAAGGGCCTTGTGTTAAGCACTTTTCCTGTTTACAGCCATAAGACAATAATTTCCCTCTGGACCTGACTCTATTTGAAGGAAGACAAAGAAAATACACAGCTTCACTTGACCTTTTTTTGTCAGACAAGAATTGGGTAGCCAGGAGGGAAACTGCAGAACTGTAGAACTTCTGGCTTTTGAAATGCAGTTTGCTGATGAGGCCAACAGAGCAACTTGCCCGTGCCAGTTACCTTTCTCTTTGTGTGGTCTCCTGTGAAAGTTAATAGTGTAAAATCTCTCTGTTTACACAAAGATATGGTGTGTGCTGAGTCAAACCTAAGCAAAGTCAAGAAAAACACAATAATTGAAAAAGTGCTGCAGGAGAAAGGAACTTCTGGGAATTTTTATTATCTTTTCTTTCTTACATCAATAATTGCAGGGAAAAAGTCTTGTAATTTTCTCAATTAATGAAGTGGGAAAATATTTTTGAAACATTCATTTTTAGTTCATGTATTTCAATCACAGTTGCATCTCCCTAAGATATATGTTCTCTACGTTTTTCTATATGTTAATATAGTTGACTTCTGGAAGTTACATTGTGGCTGTTGATATAATGTTATTCCAAATTATAAAGGAAAACTGTTTTTTGTAAAGATTGAAATATTTACTTTGCTGAATCAGAACGTCCTCTCAGGTGCAAGAAAGATGGGGCGGGTATTACTAGGGTAATTAGTGACTGGACAAGGGGTAAACTGAAAGTAATTGGATTTAGATGAGGAAAAAGGTCTTTACACAGAGGGTGGTGGCACAGATTGCCAGAGTAGCTGTGGATGCTCCATGGATGGAGGCATTCAAGGCCAGATTGGATGGGGCTCTTAACAAGCAGATTTAGTGGAAGATGTTCAAGCCATAGCAGGGGTGTCGGACTGGCTGATCTCTAAAGGCCCCTTCCATATTAAATCATTCTATGATACTATAAAGTCATGAAGTTGCCTTTATGTACATCACAATAACAGAAGAAAATTTATTGTCTACTGTTCAGTGGTGTTGACAAGAAACTTTGCTTTCTGTCTTGTGTTTTTTTTTTTCCTTTTTATTTGCTATGTGAAATTCAATTCCCTTTTTTGGCCTCCTGCACTCAAGGAGTGCATAGTGGAATTGATGGATCATGATAGGACAATGGGGAATGATTTTAAACTAAGACAGGGGAGGTCTAGGTTAGATAATAGGAGGAAGCTTTTCCACACAGGGAGTGGTGATGCACTGGAACAGGTTGCCCAAGGAGGTTGTGTATGCCCCATCCCTGGAGGCATTCAAGGCCAGACTGGATGTGGCTCCTGGCAGCCTGGTCTGGTGGCTGGTGACCCTGACTACGGCAAGAAGGTTGAAACTAGATTATCATTCTGGTCTTTTTCTACTCTGGTGTTTCTATGATTCTATGATTCTATGAAAAGTAATGCACAACACTGAAGTGCAGCAGTATAATTACAGCTTGGTGAATAATTGAAGGAGAGAGCATCTACTGTTTATTTTGGTAAAGGGGTATCTGGATCAATCATTCAGGGTAAAGAGGTAAACCTCACAGAGAAAATACATGCATGTGACAGGAGTTAATGGGAGATTATACAGAAGCATGCATTTCTGCAAAATTCATTTCCATCAAAAAGGAAATTGATAAATTGATAGCTATTTTTTTGCTTGTTTTCGCTGTCTATGAAAGAGAAATTGCATATCTTCTTGTGATATCTTTGAAATCTAATTCTTATTTATTTATTTATTTATTTATGTTTCAGTAGATAAGGAAAAATGAAAGACAAGAATTGCACCTTCCTTACTGTGATGTATTATTGGCAATCAGTGACAACCTTCTTCCTGCAGTATGATGAGCTAGTATGAACTGCTACATAAAAATAGCACAAATAATATGTGTCTATGTATCCTCCTTACTCAAGCTAACCTCATTTGCTTCACTTCATCTGCTGTTGCACAGCCACTCCCTTTCCAAAGCATCTAAATTCTGCTCTTGGTCTCTGACTGTAAATCCTTTCAAATCACAGAAAAATTCAGTATTTCTGTTCCAGGTTGGAAACTTTTTGATGTGTATGCAGCTGTCTCTGAAAAGGAATTTCCAAGCATTCTTCATTCTACACAGCAGCACTGGAGGCCTCAAGATGAATGCATCTGCAGTCCGTGGGAGATAATTGGTTTATGTCGGATATTTGGAAAAAAAAATAAATAAATTCTTCTTCAGGAAGAGTGGCAGTGCATTGGAACAGGCTGCCCATGGAAGTGATGGATTCACAGTCCTTGAAAGAGCTCAAGAGAGGTGTATATCTGACACTGAGGGCACAGTTTAGTGGATATTCTGAGACAACAGGCTCTGTTAAGCAGTTTTAGGAGGTAGGAAGGCTCCTTAGAGAAGTAGAGATATCTCATTTCTGTTTTCCATTCCTCTTCATTGCTCCATAATTTCTGATTTCCTTGTAAAAGCTTTAAAGGCAAATCTAGACAATGTGATGGAAGAATTATGAAATAAGACATAGGTTTTGGGAACAAACCACATGAAGAAGGGAGTTTTCACAGAATCACAGAATGACCTGGGTTGGAAGAGACCTCAAGGATCACGAAGTTCCAACCCCCCTGCCTGGCAGGGCCACCAAACTTCCACAATTACTAGATCAGTTTTGCCATTATCTATACTGGCAATGCTTCCTCTGAAAGCACAGGCAATTTAACTAATTATATATATATATGAGCCTACAGGATGTTTTTTAAAGATCTTTAATCCCTCTGAAGAGCCAAAAGTAACAAACAAAGTAAAAAACAAAAGTGCAAACCAATCTTACCCTGCTAATATTGAAGCTATTTCATGAGCAGCCTTAGAATTCAGATTTCTTTTTTTCCTTTTAATTCAGTGTCATTAATATTTGTCTAGGGCATATTTAAAGGAAATGCAAAACTGATCCCCACCAGTGAGAAGAAAAGAAGTTCAAAGCTAATAGATGTGGGTGAAGTTTGCAACCACAGAATGCCATTTCATAAATAGGAATTTGTTCTTAGAGAGAAAGTGAAAGATGTGATAATTTCAATTCAGTGGCATACTATGAGTACTACATGGAAACATCTTGCATGGATGTAACAGCTTCAGCACTTGTGAATAGATTAGGGTGTCCTGGTCTTTTCAAAATGGCCTGACTGCAAGCATTATGGTGCAAATATTTTAATTACTGCAATTATGAAGAGGTCTTTCCCTATGCTACAGTTTTTCATACTGCTTCCCCATCTTTTTTTCTCTTTCTTCCCCAGTCCTTATTCCTGGCAGAAAGTAGCTGCAATTAGTCAAACTAATAATTTCTTTTGTGCATCAGAATAACATTAATTGCACCGTACATGTTGCTATAGCTGACAATTAAGTTGCAGGAAATGGCACCCCAGGGACTGAAACTAAAATAAGCATGACCTGTGTGTTCAACTTGTTTGGTTTAATACGATGTTTTTGTTTTTGGATTACATATATAAATATATAAAGCAGAAAGCCCCTTTCAGCAACAATGTATTCCCTTCTTTCTTGCTCCCCAGAATTAGCAAAGCAGTAAGAAAAGGTCCCCTTTGTCTTCTATTTCTGCTGACCTCCAGTATGACTTCAGACCTCCTTTTGAGAAGTCTAACAAGAAATACTCAATTATGCAATTGTATTAAAAGCAGAATCAATTCTGTGTTGACCTTACAGGAAGCTCATCCAATGTGTTTTAGGAGACATTGACAGGAGGACATTTCTTTTTAAAAAACAATGATTTTAGCTTATTGAGTGTTACTGAGAGGGCAGGAGCTGTTATTTGTTTTTTTGGGTTTTTTTGTTTGTTTTTTTTTTGTTTGTTTTTTTTATTATTATTTTTTTTATTTCTTTTTCTGGTTAGTATAAGAAGATTCAGGAAAAAAAAAAGAAAGAAATTCTGTGTTTATTCTGAAGAAGTCAATACAACAACTGAATTACGTGTTAGAACATATGTCTTTACATTAATACAGAAACAGCATCTTAACAAGTACAGAGGTAGACACAAGCAAATGACTCATGATAACTAATTTATGATAATTACTGTCCCACTGAAATCATGAGATGGTTACTAAAATCTTGCAAAAACTGTTAGAGAACATAAATGCAATCCTGATTCCAATCTGAACTGTCAGTTTTGCTGGATACTGACGGTATTACCATAAAAAGATTAAAAAATATTAAAATAGCAGGAGATGAAAAGAAAGAATAGTATTCTACTGTAATGTAATTGACTGAAGAATAAATATTTTTATTTTGTAGTACTTCTAAAATTTTCTGGTAATAACAGGAAAATAATTCAATTAAACAATAGAAGTTAAAGAATATTTTTAAAAAATTACTAACAAACAACTTTTTTCCTCTACCTTGCAATATGAATAATTTTGTTCCGATTACTTCCTATTTTAATCTTTTCCATTTTTACGTCTTGCATCCCTGCAAAACAAGTGATGCTGCTATACCTGTATTATACATTACTGGTGCTACACTATTTCTTGCACCTATCGGTACAAAGTCAAATCAATTTTTTCTAAGAAACTCAGTCCTTCATAGCATAAATTAAACACAGAATATTTTAATTCCTAAATGTTACTAGGGGACATATTAGTAAGCATAGTACTTTGGTCGTCATCTGTGATGTGGCAGTCTTCTACCATCACTAGAATTTAAGCAGTTTTTGATTTTCAAAGGAGTTGGCAGTAAGTGTTGATGTGCCTAGGGGTACAAAGGCCCTGCAGAGGGATCTAGACAGGCTTGATAGCTGGGCTGGGCTGGATAGCTGGGCTCATACCAATGAGATGAAGGTCAATAAGACCAGGTGCCAGATCCTGCACTTTGGCAACCCCAGGGATTGCTACAGGCTTTGGGCAGAGTGGCTGGAAGGCTGTGAAGAGAAAAAGGAACTTAGAGTGTTGGCAGTGCTCAACTGTACATGAGCCAGCAGTGTGTCCAGACGGCCAAGAAGGACAATGGCATCCTGGCTTGTATCAGAAACAATGATGCCAGCAGGAGCAGGAAGGTGATCCCTCTGTACTGAGCCCTGGTGAGGTCTCACCTTAAGTGCTGTGTTCAGTTTTGTGTCGCTCACTACAGGGAAGACACTGAGGCCCTGGAGCATGTTCAGAGAAGGGCAACAAAGCTGGTGAAGGATCTGAAGCACAAGTCTTATGAGAAGGGGCTGAGGGAACTGGGATTGTTTAGCATGGGGAAGAGGAGGCTGAGGGGTGACCTTACTGCTCTCTGCAGCTACCTGAAAGGAGATTGTGGTGAGGTGGGGACTGACCTCTTCTCCCAGGTGAGCAGCAATAAAACCAGAGGGAATGGTCTAAAGTTACATCAGAGGAGATTCAGATTGATATTTTTGAACGTTAATATGCTTTCTTATTGCATGGAACTTTTCCAAGCAATTATTTCCTGTTCACTCCTGGTTTCTGCTAGCTTTATTCACGTTGCCTTTTCACAGAGTGGAAATTAAGCCCAACTGATATGTTATACATTTGCATTTCATTTGTAATTGGATTTAGTAAGCCTCACACCGGACTTGAATCATTTGAACCATCTGCTTCATGGCCTTCCAGTGTAATGTATCCAAACCTGTTGTAGTTCAGAAAAACAGCACTTATAATCAGCGTGTTACCTTTCCATCTGATATTTTTTGATGTTAGATGTGAAGATTGTAGCCCTTGTCCATTCTATCCCATTTCAGAAAGAAAAATATACCTGGAAGAAACTTTCTTGTGTTGTATGAACTGAAACATCTCTATAGTCTGTGAAATCAACAGTGTGTGTACAATTTCTGGGGAAGTATCTTAGCACACTAAGCCAGATACTAGCTTTCTGTCAACATGCTATATTGGGGTACCAAATATCCTAGATAATAACCATCAT
Organism: Coturnix japonica; assembly: GCF_054131305.1. Classification (NCBI taxonomy): domain Eukaryota; kingdom Metazoa; phylum Chordata; class Aves; order Galliformes; family Phasianidae; genus Coturnix; species Coturnix japonica. The sequence continues at coordinate 5,710,350 of NC_140664.1, read as the reverse complement.
TTTTTCTAAATCTCTCTGTCTGTCCTTCTTACCAGTTGATGCAGTATCAGTGTATACAGGGGAAATCTAAGTTCGGCAGCATCAAATCAGATGTGAATTGCACCATTAGGCAGAAACTGTATTAATGATGGTAACAATCAGCCATATTACTAGAAGAATCTTCCCTTGCTACCCAATGACTGAAATTACATTTGTATAATTACATACTGTGTATGTGAAGGGATTTATAAGTAAATGATTTTAAATGTTGCCACTCAGTCACAGCCCTTGCTGGACTATAATAGATATTAATGCTATGTTGGGTATGTTGATCATGGACAAGCCCCCAGATGTCCCTCCCTCTGCCTCGACCAAAATCTACATCTTCTTCCCCCTCAGACAGGAACACTTGGTGTAAGAAGACCAAGAGTTTATGGCTAATATCAGAAATCTCTTCATGTTCTGAGTCATATGTCCTACCTGGAAAATGCTGGCTCACACTCTCCAGCTGAGTTCCTCAAGAAAAATATTAAAATAATCACTTGCACGGCAGTGTCCCAAAGGCCATATGCATTGTCACAGTCTGCTGCATGTTACAGAACATTTGCTACCCCAGCGGGAGCCATGCCAACAAATTGGTGAACAGGGCACTTCAGGCCAGATTTGTTTAATCCAGTGCTGTTCCAGACAGCAGCCCATGCTCCCATGAGAGAAGTGCAGATTGTAATACACTTATTTCTTCCTCAGAGGAAACCAGTGTAAACTGTGCACTCAAGTTAGAAAGATTTGGTTTACAGCATGTTCTCTCCCACAGAACATCTTAAAACAAACCTCTTACTTTCCTCCTGGCCTTCACAGTTTCTGGGCTAATCAGGAACTCCACATGTAACCAAAGACATTTGGATGCTGGGTTTGCTCAACAAGTTTTCCATAAAAAAAGCAACTGTATTCTTTTAAAGACTGTGTATGCTGTAGTCATGTTATCCTCCTTCCTGCACTGACTAACCATCAAGCTTTCTCTTTCTTTCTCTCTTTATTCTATCTTGATGTTACTCATTTGCTCTTATTTCTTTTTGCCTATATTATTTCTTTGTTATTGAACCTGTATTTAAATGTTTTCTTATATGGGCTGCTAATCACATTCTGACTAAGATGATACCCAGAGGAGGATTGACCACATATCCTAGAATAACATCTAAAATAAAAGACTGACAGTTTAACTGGCTAAACATATTTCCTCTGTAGAATTACAAGACAGAGTCTATAGCATTAAGTTAAAGTGGGAAACAAAATAACAGATTCACAGAATTTTTTAGGTTGGATGGGGTCCCTGGAGGATACCTGGTCCAAAATGCCATCTCAATCAAGACCACCCAGAGCCACTTGTCCAGGACCAAGTATGGGTGGATTTGAACATCTCAAAGAAAGGAGACTCCTCAGCCTCTTTGGGTGATCTGTACCAGTGCTCAATCATGCATACAGTGGTGATCTTAATGCTCAGATGGAACCTCTTGTGTTGGACGTGCTGGAGGAAGGGTCCAAGGACTGTTCTCTGTAGCACAGAGCTGTTGGTGCACTGGAGAAATGGGTCAGCCACCTCCATCTATACATCTATTGATGACTTGTGCTGACCTGAAAACTTAACACTGCTAAGAGCAGCTGTGTTCCCCTTGGTGCTACATTTCTTGTCGTATGCTGCTTTAGGCCAAACATCTTCTATTGGATTTTTTTTTTATTTCTCCTAGCCATGAGGGAGCTTATCAGATTAAAGAGTTTGAAGTGACAAAGACTGATTAACAGAGAGGTGGAATGGGATTTTTATTTCTGCCTCCATAAACACCTGAGTGACAGTCAGCTGGTTGTGGTTATGGTTGTGGTTGTACTAATAACAGCTTGTGTGAGACGGGTTTGAACTGAAACATTTTGTGTTTAAATACTCCAATCTTTGAATTATAGTAGAATAATCCCCTTGACAAGGGGACTGAGTGCACCCTCAGTAAGTCTGCAAATGACACCATGTTGGGAGGGAATGTTGATCTGCCTGAAGAGAGGAAGGCACTACAGAGGGACCTGGAAAGATTGGATCAATGGGCCAAGGCAAACTGTATGAGTTTCAATAGGGCCAAGTGTCAGGTCCTTCATTTTGGTCACAACAACCCCAGGCAACCCTACAGCCTTGGGGAGGTGTGGGTGGGAAGCTGCCTGATGGAAAGGGGCCTTGGTGTGCTGATGGACAGTCAGCTGAATATGAGCCAGCAGTGTGCCCAGATGGCCAAGAAGGCCAATGGCATCCTGGCTTGTATCAGGAATGGTGTAGTTAGCAGGACTAGGGAAGTCATCCTCTCCCTGTACTCGGCATTGGTGAGGCCTCACCTCGAGTACTGTGTTCAGTTTTGGGCATCCAAAAACCGAGAAGCCTACTGTGAGCACTAGGTGACATGGCTGGAATGCTTCCCACTCTCTGAGAGTCTGAGAGAGAGAGAGAGAGAGAAAGAGCTCCAGCCTGGGAGTGAGATTGTATATGACCTCCTCCCGTGACTTATCTCTGGCCGTGAAGTCCTCTGGGATACATAGTTTTCTTCTGAGAGCTGAGTACTCGGATGTTGTTATTCCATGGAACTGGAGTATGAACCTTTTAATGATCCATACTGCACATGATGTTATGATGTGGAATACCGACAGTGACATTACAAAACCATGACAACTAGGAAAAGGGAACCTCATACCTATGACTATGATCATATTATTTCCATGATAGCTCTGTATGGAAACAAATTACTGAGACACTTTCACTCAAATTTCAATATATAGTAGATATTAGGCATCTCAACTCCAAAAGCAGCCCAATGAGATGGAATCATCTTTATATTCTGTGTGTTATGAGAGTACTGTGCTAGGGAAGGTGAAGTAAGAAACACTTGTTGAATCAATGTAGAAAAATATAGATGTTATTAGTTCACAGAGCACACATGAAGGACATAAAACTTCAAACTATCCAACCAATGACAGAACAAAACAGAAATTCTTCTTCAGACTAACTGCAGAAAAAGTAGTTTTACAAATGTAAATGAGTGATATCTGAACTTGAAGACAGTTGTCCAAGTCTTGAGCCCCTTGCTGTGAATTTCTTAGATGAAGGGAAATCAATGCAAATGCTCATAATGAACAGCAAATAGAGCTTTTGATTTTCACATTGGTCTTCTGGACAAAAGTCCAGGGCACGCTAGGGTGATTAATTAGTCTTTGCTCTTACAAATCCTATTCTTACAGATAAAAAGTTAAGATTTTTTATTACTATGATTTTATTTTTTTTTCATTTTCTTTTTCAGAAGTCTTAATTCTAGGATGAAAAACCCATCCCCCCAAAATCAGAGTTATTCAGAAATTGTTTGCTCATTTCCATTGGCTTCTAAATTTGTGTTTTTAACCTTCAGATCATCTCAGATCAAGTATCTCCGAATAAGTATACTTTCTGGAATCAACATTTTCTCCAGTTGAACAATACATCACTGAGCAACTTGGAAAGAAAATAAATAATTCAAAGGACTGACATAATTTCCTTTGTGCTTACAATAAATTTTGCACATTTTCAAAGTACAGAATCTTCATTTCAGCTGAGGCTTTATTGTTCTCAGTAGGGAGAAAAGGAAGACTTGATATTTGCCTTTGTTATTCTTTGTGTCCAAAGAATGTGCCTGGATAAAAAGATTTACAACCTGTGCCAGTGCTCCATCAACCACACAGTACAGAAATGCTTCCTGATATTCAGACAGAACCTCCTGTGTTCCACTTTGTGATTATCGCCTCATCTCTTGTCACTGGGCACCACCCAAAAAAAAGCCTGTCTCAATCCTCTCTGCATCTTCCCTTCAGGAATGTGTAGATATTTGTGGGAATACAAGAAGCACTGTAGAGAGCAGCAGTTGTGGTGCAAGACAAACAGCATGAGAACCAAGGACATCTCTAGAAGAAGGAAGAACAGCTCGCAGCTCTGATTGGATAAGCATCCACACGAACAGTTGAAGAGTGTTTGTGGAATGTTATGTTGATATATAGAGGTGATTGGGAAAGCTAGGAAAAGAAAACTTGTGTAGGTATGTAAGTGATGTGAGAACTTGTAGTAAACGATTTGAATCGTTCGCATCTGAGTCTGCACATTAGATGTAGCAGACATTGATAAGAACCCCCTAGAATCTTCTTCTCCAGGCTGATTCCTTCCCTAGAACATCTTTGAGGCCCTACATTCAACTCTAGACATAAACTCTAGATATAGACTTACCGTCTATTTCTCTCATACTGGGGAGCCCAGAACTGAACACAGCACTTCAGGTGTTACTCACCAATGCTTAATATAGGGAAAATATAATCTTCTTTGACCTGCTAGCAATGACTTGTTAGGGTAACACCTAGTGCAGCCAAGAATACCGTTAGCCTTCTTTGTAGCAAGGACACACTGCTGCATGTTCAACTTGGTGTCTACCAGGATCACAAGATCCTTTTCTGCAGAGATGATATCCAGCTGGGTTGTCCTCAGCATGTACTGATGCACAGGGACTGTTTCTCCTCAGGCAAAGATGTTCATCCTGTATTCCTTGAAACTGCTGTCAACACATAATTATTCAGCCTATCCAAGGTCTCTCTATCCTACTGTTCAGATCAACAATGAAAATGTTAAACAGCACTGCACCCCGTATTGACCCATGAGGCACACCATTAGTTCGCTTACAAACTGACTTTGCACCACATTGTATTTAGCATATTACTACTTGAGGAATGTGTCTGAAGGAATATTTATTGAAATTTTAACTTTGTACTTCTTAATCAGTAAAGACTGACTTCTTTACTGACTTTGACGAGTTCTAGGTACTCGTGTATCTATTAGACTATCAACTGTGAAGTGTTCTGAAGAAAATTCCTTGGAGGTAAGGAATATGAACTGATAGGTATTCCTCAAGTCCAGTTTCTGTCCATCAGCATTTTATCATTTGCATATAACTACAAATACTTGGGCTTTGGAGAGTTGTGAATAAGTAATTTCCTCTACTACAAATAATATTGACTTCATTTCCAGAGAAGAACCTGTTACATTTTATATATTGTTTTCCAGCAGGCATAAATAGAATCTGATTATATATATATATATATATACACACACACATATATATTTATCAATATGTTCATTTCAGAATATTTGTTGGTATCACCTGTTTACATGGTTTTCAATTTCTTAGTAAAACATAAGACTGAGGAAAAAAAGATGTAAATCTTAGGTAGAAATTAACATATGATTGCTTCATTTCTGTACACCCTGCTTTCAAATAACTATCTTCTTATTTGTTACTTTGGATGCTGAGAACCAAAACTGAACAGACACTTTCAATAAACTTATAGGACTTTGGAGTTATTTGGGGGTTTATTAAGCAGTTTAAGATGAACAAACTAAGAAAAAGTGATGGAACAAGAATGCAAAATGCATTTTTCTAAAGAAGAAGTTTTAGTTTGGAAAGCAATGTATTATTATTATTATTTTTTTAAGTTACACAATTTTATTTTAAAAAAAAATAACATTTTAGGAGTCAAAGCAAGCTTAAAATGAGAAAATAGAAACTTATTACATGAAGCTAAATAAAAAACGCATTTCTTTCACCTAGAAAATATTTTTTAATAGAGTAGGTGAGGATGAAATTTCTCATTTTTATACAAATTACACACTGATAATTCCACAGTTTGTGTAGCTGTGGCAACTAATTGACATAAATAAATAACAAAGTAAGCAGAGGGGATGGGACATAGACAAAAGTTTAAGATTTAAGTATTTTATAGGGATTTATTTTCTGGCCATCATGCAGAAAGTGGATGCCTGATGTTGATTTTATTTTTATTTCTTATTTTTATTTTTGCTTTAAGTTCAATAAACAAACTTATTAAAATAAAAAATGCCATTTCCGTTCTTATTATTGTCTGCCATTATTTTCTACATTTGATTACTTAAAACTGAACTAAAATACAGATAGTGTAGATAAAACTGGAGGAAAAACGCATATTTAACTAATCTGACTGAGACTGAGATTTTCCATAAAATGACTTATTTGTGAATTGGTGTTTTTGTATTCACAACTGAAGTTCAGCTGTGTGCAGAAGACTTCAAAGATTGTTTAAGTGTCACTTTCATCCAAGTTAAAATGCATTTTCAGGACTCATGTGGGACTTGCATGATGAATAGATCATGTTCTGGTCTGCAGCACAGGGGTGGATTTCATTCTTTCTGGCCAGCTAAAATGACAGGAACCTTAAATACCACACATATTGACATTGCAAGGCACTATTAAAGTCCAGAGTGTACCATGGTGATGAACCATTACCAAAATACTCCCAGGGTTGTAATAATTCATTACTGAAATTGCTTCCTTCTAATGACTAAAGCTGACTGTGTCAAAGAACTTGGACTCCTAACCTCAAGGACTGTTATGCAGCATTAAATAAATCCCACTTTCAGTTCATTTACCTGTTTTATCAAAGGTCATGAATCATAACTGACAACAGGATTTGGAGTAGTATCTTCTAAGAATCTTCCTCTGATTATTGCATGCTCACTATAGAGCCAATCATCCTATTTTAACTGCTTTATTTGCATTGTATTCATTCATTTATTTATTTAATATTTCTGTTGAACATACCAGCCATCGATAAACACAGTTATGTTTCCTCAGTGTACTTAAGGTCCATTAAAATTTAGCTTTTTCCATCTGTGTCAGGAAGCAGCTTGACGAGAAATGGAGAGTTAAGCTCCTCTCAGGAACCACCACTGGGTATTTCTTGGAGCTGAGAGAGGTAGAAATTAGCCCCCATGAACAAAGAAGAAAGTGGAAGGTGAATGGCTCCACCCATGGGTCAGTGCTCTAACTACTGCATTACAAAAGCAAAGCACTCCTTGCAGCATTCAAGCTGCTCTACTAAATGGAAAGTGACAGCTAGCACCTTATGAATATCTTAGGTCTTTCAATATATATTTGATACACTCTGAAAATATCCTATTTTAGAAGCACTCTGAGATTTCACAGGATATCTGTCTTGAGAGAATCAGAACCACCTCCTTCAGCCTTGAACCTTGTCCTAGAATGTTTTCTGCTCCATCTCCGAATAACCCTTCAGACTCATCATCTCACTGACAGGCATGAATCACTTGCAAATAATTCTAGATACAGCAAATGTAAAACACTGTGACTAAATCAACATAGTTTTTCTTGTAAACAAACAAGCAAACATTTATTTGAGCTCTTAAACTTTTACTTGCTTTTCTCAGAACTGAATAATTTTCATGTAGGGAATCAAATGGCCTGTAGAAGCTCTTAGATGAAATTAAATAACCTTTTCTCCACTGGTATACAGCAATCATAAGGCCTTCTGACCACTAATTTTGCTTTATTTTATTCAAGTGGATCTTAAATTAGACTTCAATTGACCAAAGATATTCAGTCTTAGGAAGTACATTTCATGTGATAGAAGATTAATTTCTCTTAGAAAATAAAGATGAGTAACTCATTCATTAGCAGATGAGATACATCAGTTGTTTTATTTAATTCAGAGAAAGTTCAACAATGTGGATACTCTAACCACCAATCTTAAAGTTTATCTCAGAGAAAGGGTGAGCTTTGGAAGAATGGTAGAACACCATCCACAAGAGAATTCAGGTCTTCATCCAAGGTTAATATTGTCTGCTATGTAAGCAGATGGTTAGAGTCATCTCTGTCTGTTAGCACCAGTGTCTCTTCTCCACATTTAGATGGGCTATTGGGGAGTCATGAAGCTGTCACCTCTTTCAGCATTTTGAGTTGTTAACTCTTCATTGCTTAAACTGTGCCACCAGCAGAGCATTTTATCTGAGGACCAATGAGATTATGCCAAATATAGTAACCTGTTTTTTTCCTAGGGTTTCACTTTGGGAAGAAATAATGAAACATTTATATACTTGTTTAAATGCTAATCAGCATTTGTTTGGCAGCCAGACCAAAATATTAATTATTCTTACAGCTTTAGTCAAGGACAAAGAGCCTGCTGATGAGTTTCAGAGGGACTTCATCTTACATAAATGGGTTATTTAATGGCAAATGAAATTCTGTGCTAAAAATAAATAAATAAAAAGGACAAGGAACTCTTAAATCACTTGTCAAACCCTGAAGCCTTCACAACTCAGAGCAGTAGGCTGAGAAAGGGACAAAGGCATCTCTGAAGACCATCTCTTAATGTTCAGATGCAGTAAAAATTCAAGCACTATATTAGGAAAAGAATGAGATTGATATATTTCAGATCATATTATATTTTTTGTCAATAATTGTATGGTTCCTGATGCTTCATGGTCTTGATTATTGTACTATGAGGCACTGGTGGAATATTTCTTCAGATTTTTTTTTCAGGCAATACAAAATATGAAGGGATTAAGAAAATTAACAGAACTAATAAATGACATAGAAAGAATATCTCAGCAGTGTGTTGTGGGAGTAATTAACTACGTTCTCGGATTTTCCATATTCAGTCTTAAAGAAAATCAGCTATGTCTTGTTATTGCCTTCTCTTCCTTTATATTCTCCAAAAATCTAAGAGAATTATAATTTTCACTGATATACATCTAACCACTGGTCACATTGCAAATGTGCAGAAGATAGCCACCATCTATAAAGTGAATAGCTGGTTTTCATAAAGACCTTGGTATACATAATAATCATTAGAGCATGCATGAATTGCACATTTAACCATCCAGAAGATAAGGACTTTCTTAATAGCAAAACAGTGAAGAGGCTCAAAGTATAAATGATATGGAATGTGAACATTTGGAAACATTTAATAGTCAGTGAGTTATCTTTCCCCCTATCATCACATATGTAAGAATGTAATAGTATCACCTTGCTTAACCTCTAACATAAAGTTAATTTCCTTTGCATAGACTTCATTTAATTGCTCATAAAATTGATCTGACTTTCTAGCTTTTATTGCAGCCAGTGTGTCATCAAAAAAGTGCTTAAAATAAATACTATTTTTTTTCCATTTCTCTGACATAATCATGAAATTAAAACGGTGTGTATCAATGTATCTTGACACAAGCAATAGTTAACACAAGAATGCACCAGAATAATGTACATACCCATCCTCTTTAAAATGATTTTCAGAAGAAACAGTATATATGAAGCAAGCTATTTAATACTCTGACACTGTCAAACGTCCAAGATTACATTCTATAAAAGCCTATTTTTTGAAATAAATTATGGTGAGGAATTTGGCAGCATTTGTATGGAGTAACTGATATGAAGATATATTTTTAACCTTTTACAGAATCAGTCACAGAAAATGATGAAAGAACATACTGTTAACAAACACATATGTCTGCTCTGAATGCACTTTAAAAAAATTATGTAGAGAAATTCTTGCGAATAGTCTAGAAAAACCTTTCCCCCCTATTTTCAGAACTCAAAAAAAAAACTGCCCAGAAAAGCAGTAGGTGCCCCATCCCCAGAGGTTGGATGAGGTCCTGGTCAATCTGATCTGCTGGGTGACAATACTGCCCTTCTATGGTTCTATATTTGTCCAAAAGAACTAGTGAAGGCTAACATGAATCTGAATATTGTCCATTGATTACTCCTAATTATCTTATTACATTCTTCTTAAATGTTATATCCATAGTATTAGTCTTTGACCTACTTGTTTACATAGTCCGATGTCTGTGATTTTGGTATTTAACTACTTGAGATGAAAACAGTGTACTTTATTTTAATGCAATCTCCTTGTTAGGTAATACAATACTGATAATTTGGCTAAAATCACTTGTGTTTAAATGCATCGTCCAGATGCTTTCGATTCAGTAACCTCTGTACTCTGAAAATCATCATTTTAACATGGATATATATAACTGGTTCATGCCAAATACATTATTAAAGGTAGTACCTGGAATGACTTTACCACAGTTACTGTAAAGAGTAGTTGGCAGACAGAGTTGTCATGTTTTGTAACAAGTGACAACGTTAACTAAGAAAAAAACAAAAGAGCATTTTCCCCAGATCCTTCTACTGTGTGAAAGTCATTAATCAAAATGTATAATGAAGAGAAAATTTTACAGTCAAACTCTATGGAGTTAGAATTGCTTGTATTAATTACAAGAGGACAATGGTATCTGATAGCTGTTAAATTAAAATATGAAAATAATAATAATAATAAAAAAATGGAATTGCAAAGCTTTTTGGATTTGAGGCTAGATTCACTTTTTTTTCTGTACAAGTGTTATTTGTGGTATTCCTGCTTGGCTGTCTATACTGCTTCAGTTTTTGGAACATGGTCTAACAGTAATGTAAACCTCCTATCAAGGTATACCAATGGGCAAGTCAAATCCATATTCTTCAGTTCATTCCTGACAGAAGCTAGAGAACTGCTCAGATAACCAAGACTAGTCAAGCTGGCTACATGTCAGAATAAAACCTCATTCTGTTACTTTAGTCTGCTGCCTGCATTGTCGAAAATGCAGGCATAGGCAGAGCATCCCATGAAGATACTTAATGAGATACTCACATTAGGTCAACTTCAATGCCATCATAGATACAACTTCAGTGTTTTGTAAGCTGTGAGGTCACATTAGACTCTTAAGCCCTCTCACCTCTACAGACACAACATCTCTCATCCACATTGCTTTGGTTTTCAGAGAGTAGGTTTCCCCTTTGGTAGCAATAGCTCTGACACTGCCATTCATGCAATTAGACCTTGATTGCTGCATGGCCTGAGTGTTCATACACATCAGAAGATCTCTTTGATGAGAAACAGCAGTGAGATCATTCCTTCTCTGGAAATGAACACCATGGTTGTGCACAGACAGGAGCTCTTGAGAGCCCTGGAAGCCAGTGTCCACTGGAGGTGTAAACTGCTTTTATTATACAGGTTTCATTTACAAACAGGAGATCATATGATATGGATTATCTCTGTGGTCATTCTAGGTCAACTCTCCTGGTTCTGTCCTCTCCCAGCTTCTTGTGCACTGCCAGCCCCATGCTGGCAGAGCAGCATAAGAAGTAGGAAAAACCTTGGATCCATGTAAGTAGTGGTCTGCAAGAACTACACATTCGTGTGCCCCGGTGGTGCAGTGGTAGGAATGTCACTTGCAACACTGGGGGCCTGGGTTCGAATCCCCCCTGTGGCGCAAGTGGTAGAAGTGCTGCTCTGCTACACAGGAGGCTCGAATCCCGGGGGGTTGGACTTGATGATCTCTAAGGTCTCTTCCAACCCTCACGAGACTGTGATACTGTGATACTGTGATGTGTCATCAGCAACATTCCCATAAAAAAATATAAATAAAAATAAAGAAATCCAAAACACAGTATCACATGGGCCTCTGTGAAGAACATCTTATCTATCTCAACCTAAGCCATGACATATATAACCACACTGACTTTCATCTGACTCAGTTTATTTGAAGTCTTCCTAAGCAGTGAGACTGGCATTTGATAAAATGCTTAGGATATCTCCAGATAAACATACCAGCATGATAACATAGGTGTCAAGAATAATCATCTCCAACAGAAGGCATGGTACAACCCACACCACTGCTCGGGTGATGAGCCATGATCCTTCTCCTACTCTCAGTTAGCACCTCAGCATATACTTGCAGTAGTTGCAGAGGAGGAAAGCTGCCAAAACAGAGCTTAAATAATGATGACCAGCTGTGTCACAGCTTTGTCTAGGCCTGACAACCACCCTGGTGAGGTTCCACTTCATCTTTGCTTTTCATCTTATGAAAGCACCTAAACCTAGGTTTAGGTAGGATCAGTCTTTCAGACTGGCCTGAAACTCCTTACTCTTTGCACTGCCAAGCCTCCAGCCTCTAGGGACAGAAGCTCAGGTCTGTTCCTTGCTGATCCTAATTTTCAGATAAAGATCTCTGGTCAGAAGCAAGGAGTATGTCTTGAGAATCTGAAGTTTGGTGCCCTCTGTGCATCATCAGAGTTTCCAAAAATATTATTTTATTCACTAGAGATCTTGGTGGTTTGTAATGAGAGATCATTGGAAGGCAGAGACGAAATACTTAAGAAATACTCAATATTAAGCAAATGCACTGGTTTCATCAATGCTGCTAAATCAAATATGCCTGGCATGGTTCTGCCCTTGATTTAGTTTCTCCAAGTAAAAAACTGTATATTTTCTTTCAAATTCCAATTGCTCCCTCTTTTTTAATCTCAGTTCATAGATCACATGCCAAGTATTTTCTTTTATTCAACCTATAATATATTCTCTAATAATTTCATCTAAGTATGGCAAAACTGTAGGGTTCTTTGACTAACTTTCTTGCAGTTTGTTGTATTAATGTTTTCTTGTCTTTGTTTTCATAAATATCCCCGCTATCTGTAATTTCTCATCGATTACTGTACTACTTTTTATTACACAACTTTTTTATTTCAATTTAATTATTTATTTATTTTCTGATTGTCCTGTCCATTTTGAGGATAAGCTGGCTGCACAGTATTCAAGATAAGGAGGTCTCAATGACCTCTATGATGACCAGACAATTTTTTATTTACTTTTTTTCTATCTCCAATGCAAAAAGAACACAATGCATTTGTTTTCAGAAATGTAAAAATTAGTTGTTTATAAATGACATCAATTTACCAAGTGAGGAACCTTGGAGAGGTTTTTGAAAAAAAAAAATAAAAAATCTCTGCATGACACCACTGAGAATCTACCCTCTCTTTGCAGCCTCTAATTATTTCACAGTACACATGAAATCTCACAGGATTATCTGGAACTGAAGTCACAGGCTAGCAACATGGCTGCATTTTCCTTCTTTTTTGCTCAGTGGATTTTCGTCTCATAGATGGACAGGATGGCAGAAGAGGGTGAGAAAATTAAAAAAAGGAGAAAGGACCTTTTAAATTCTATTTCTCTATGGGGCCACAAAAATCACTCAAGCTAAACACAACACTGACTGAAAAAGAAGTGGGAAGAGATTATCAGGCACTTGACAAAGAGGGAAGTGTAGCCAGTGGTCAGGTGAAGGCTGCTTTGGAGGATAAGCAATTTATGTGTTATCAGTGCAGTAGAGAGAACAGTAGCTCCCTACACTGAAAGGAGATTAAAAAGCAACAATAGCCTTTTCTGCACCCCACAGGCCATTCTGCTAACTATATGAAAAGCTGGGAAGCTGCTTAGCTACAGTGTTTGTTTAATTCTCACCTGCACCCACTTGAACTGTGTAAATGACATAGTGTTTTCAGAACACATGCATATGTTTGCATTTGGAATAGCTCTTTTGCAGAGATTGTGACCAGTTAATCCAGCAATGCTATACAATTTGCTGCACATATAAAAAACAACATCTGTTCCTAGCCCTGGTACCATAATAGAATATTCCTTTCTTTCTTTTTTAAATAATAGAGAACTAATAGCAATCAGAGGTGTGTAATTAAATAAAACAAACTAAAATAATAATAATAAAAAGAAAAACTACAAGGCCAAAGTATCGAAGTGGCCTCCTTTGATGGAGTAGGATTTGAGTTAGAAAACTCAAGCATACGGTGAGCATAAGTGTAAGATTGGTTGAAACCAGATGATCTTTGAGGTCTCTTCTAACACAAGATATCCTGTGATTGAGTGAAGTCCAGTCCTATTATAAATAATATGAAAATGTACTTTGCATACTGTGTGAAGGAAGAGTGGTATGCTCCGGTTGTCAGAGCATTAAAACTAGATTTAGGAGATCGGGTTTTTCAGCTCTTACTGACTTTCATTTTGACCTTGAGCCAACCATTTATCCCTTCTCTCTGACCTTTGACTCTGCAACATGAGACACACTTTTTCCACTATCACTTCCCTGCAGGCGGAGACATGTTTCTGAGGACATGCTGGACATCTACAAAAGGAACATTAAGGGACAGTTTCTGAAAATCCTTGGCAAAGCAAGTTCCAGAAACTGTAAGAAAGCCTGTAGGTGGGAACTGAGCTTTTCTGTTATATACTCTTCCACATGCATCAGGTCCTTCCTCTCAGCATCTTATCAACCTGTGACTCAGCTGCTTCTGGATTAGCACAGACAGTAATCACAATAAGAGAATATTTAGAAAAATATCTAGACAGTTGTAAGCCATACACAATGAATTCACTCCCTATCTGATATGATTTATTTATGGATAATATGGGTCAGAACCGTTTTCAGTTCCCAGAGAGTTCCCAGAAACATGCTTTTACATCAAAACACAGACTGTGTAATACCACACTAATAAGACAATTGACTGACACAGAAATTTACAGTACAGTAACACCAAGATTCTACTATAAGGGCAGTAGACCACATGCTGAGCATATTTAAAGCATACTATCCTCTTTCACAAACCAATGTGCTGCTCCAAATCTTCATTACGTTGTTGTCGAGAAAAGATATAAAGAAAGATTGACAGTCCATCTTCATCTATTAGTTCTTATTACACCTTTTCTCTTTTGCTGAAACAGCCTTTCTCATTTCTTACACATATGCTCCCCTGGTATTTATGCAGACAACACTCAGATATTTTCAGCTGTCACTCCAATGTGTCAAACAAGGTTAAACTCGATAATTTTCATTATAACTATCTATTACAAAACTTTGCTCTACTGGAGTAGAGATTTCCATACCATTCTTTTGTAGATTCAAAGAACCTACACAAATATCCACCTCACTTTATTGAAAAAAAGATGAGATGGAGCCTAAGTTTAAATAAGAGGTGATACAGTTTGAATGAAGAGGTTGTGCTCACCTTGCATTTTTCATGGCTGGAGGTAGGTATCAGGATTTGAACCTCCCATTCCTTGCTGAATCAAGTCTTTGTTAATTGACTGGAAGGCAGGAATAGGACTCATGACCTTGGCCTGATTTGCAAAGATCCGGCTCTGAAATTTTGGACATGTTTCTGATCCTCCTTAGATCTGCTATAATTTTTTAAGGAGAGTAACACTTAGAGGTTCACTGCACATTTTTAAAATGCAGAAATTATAGCAAAAAATGTATCAAATATGTATTTTAATTTGCTAATTTTATCTGAAGTCTGAAATTTTGGAAAAGGAAAAAACTAAAATAGCTTCACTTTACTTTCAGGGTTGAGGAGTTCCTGATTTACAGTACATAGGAGAAAATAATTCCCTTGCGGGTTTGAACCCAAACAATCAACATGTACATGCAAGAGCTGAATCTGCTCTTAGTTGTATAGATTTTAGCAAGTTACTCCAGCTTTACTGGGCTATTTGCAAGTCAGCTTTAAATATGCAGCTGGATAGGCATCTTAGATGTGTAGGTAGGATACTCTACTCTCTCAGTCTTTTGTTTGCTTAGCAATGGCAAAAGAAACACCCAGGAAACCTCATCACTGCTTTCTTTTTATAGTCATAGTATTTCTCAAATTGCAACCTAATAGGATGTAATCTATCATATAATTGCTCATGATTTAATTATCCCACATTGGTTTTTTTCTAGCTGAATTATTGATTTCTCATTAAAGCTGTTCTGTTTATACTTTGTGATATTATTGTTGTTCACTGTTTTTCTTCCTAAGTAAATGGATGTTCCATGATGGCTTGAATTTTGTTCTGCTCTGTCCTTTTTTAACCCACAATCACTTTTGATAAAAAAAAACACAATAATAATAAAAATAAAAAAAATAAAATAAAAAGTAAGTCTTGTGTCTAAACAGGTGCATATATCAACAATTAACCACTTATTGACCATTAACAGAGGATGCTGACATTTACAAAGTCCTCTTTCTGTCATTAAATTCCAGTACAGCTCTGAAGAGAGCTCACACTCTGCCCTTGTGAGGCCCCATTCTTCATACTGTGTCCAGGTCTGTAACCCCCAGTACAAGAAAGACAGAGAACTGTTGGAGAGGGTGCAGAGAAGAACTACAAAGATGGTCAGAGGGCTGGAGCACCTCCTCTACAAAAACAGCCTTTTAGTACCTAAAGGATGCCTATAAACAGTAAGGAAATCAACTGGTCCCTGATGGCCACCCCTCTTCTGATGGAGCTCAGGATACCATTTGCTTTTCAAGCTGCAAGAGCACACAGTTGGCTTATACTCTCACAAAGTGTTATACTTTCTTATGGAGGCTGAACAACAGAAAACATGGATGTCATTCTATTGATTTACTACTGCACTCATCTTCAGAAATACCTACATTCAATTGCCCTTGCTGAATTTTCTCAGCTTTTCTCTCATATCTGAAAAGTAAGCAGTGGTATTCGGTGAAAACCCATCAAAGATGATTGAATGGAAACAGAAACAAACAAACGTTCTGATGTCAGAATGTTCTGTCCTGTTCCTTTTAGAAAATAAAGGTGCTCTGAGTGATATTTTCAGTCCATACAATACATCAACCTATTGTGAAAATCCATCAAAGCGTATCTTTTAAAAAACTGAAAAATCTGGGGTCTTGCTATGGGGCACTACTGTTGAAAAAGAGCAAAGTGAAGTTGATAAAATAAAGGCAACAAAGACAAAATGAAACTGTAAAACAAATGCACTTATCATGGTTTACTTGCAGTCTATCTGCAGAGATATAGCTGAGTTAGGAGTGGCCACATTAGCCATTTCATCAAGGTCAAGAATCCCGAATAAGTTGCTATGGGAAACAAATTACTGAGGTGTCAGCTGAAGCTGAAGGTTCAGATATGAGGGAACTTTGCCCATTATACGCTCGAAAGATTTCCGGAACAACAGAAACTGGAAAAGAGCATACTGGTAATAACAAGATGAGGAAAGCAGATGTTTCATTGACCTTTGCTCTATTCATTCAGACTACCCATTTACCAGCATGCCTGAGTGGACTAGAATGGAATTGCAAATGAGTACTCTCCTGAGGCACAAGTAAATAAATAAATAATATATATATATATATGTATATGAAATATGTATATACATTCAGTATGATATGGAAAAGAAACTCATGCTGTTAGTGAAGATGAAGGCAGACAGTCCTAATTTTATTATGGCATTAATTTCAGAGAAAGGAATTCAAAGTTTAATTTACTCATTTAATAGATGGTCATTGTGAACATAATCTTGACTAAAATTGTCAGTGGAAAGACAATTAGGAGGACAAAGCCTTACCTTGACATCCTTTTTTTCCAACAAATTTGTATTCCTGACCCCATGGTGCTTACATTAAGATTTGTACAAGTTAGGACATTTTAGGTTTGCACCATGAAGTAAACTGCATTCAAGAGAGAATTTATGCTTAATTACACACACTAGATCAGTAAAGTTTAGGGTAAATCACTCTCACTAGTTTGATACCAGTAATAATGCTGCTCACTCAGCAGCTGTGAGAGGGCTTCCAGAAAATAGTCCAATCACAAAAGAATAATGCATCTTCTCCTTACGGCATAATTTTCTCATTCTTTCAACTTTCTCATGGCAGAATTTAACATTATGTAGAACAGAACAAGAAAGGGTTTTCACAGTGAGTACAATGGTTACTACCAAGAATAGTGTTAATGCCATGGTCTGTTGCTAAGTGTAGGAATGAACCAATGAAAGAGCTGTTGTTTTGATTCTCAACTAAGAACTCAACTGGGACGAAGTTAAAAAAGAAAAACACCAAACACCTGCTTTCAAGACTTATATTGGATGTTGTGAATGAAATAGGCTAAATTAATTTCCATTAATGAAAAAAAAAAAAAATAGAACAGATGAATTTTGGCCTTCTGTTTTGTTTACTACAGGCTGTATAGCCCAAGTACTATCTTCTTTTCCCAGTCATTCCTGCTATGGTTTTATATTTGGATGTTCTTCAATAGAGGAGTATTTGGGAGATCAGGCTGGCATAAAGAATGAGAAATGAACATCTCTAGTTTAACTCCTTCCATCACTTCTACAACATCTGTGCTACTAAAAAGTTAGAAAGATATTTTTTGTTAACTTTAATGGAAAAGTAAAAACGACAGAAGTAGAAAAGAAAAAACAACCAAAGATTTGTTAGGGAGGCATAAGAAAGACTTTTTGAGAAACTGTATTACACCATGGGACTTCACTGGCAATGCTTTGCATGGGAACATATTATATCTGCATCTGCATTTATGTATCTAATATATCTGGAGAGATATACTGTGAGTGGCTTTTCGGTATCTAAAAGGGGGTTATAAGAAGGAAGCAGACAGACTCTTTAGCAGGGTCTGTTGTGATAGGACAAGGAGAAGTGGGCAAGGAGACTGGATATAAGGAAAACATTGTTTAAAATTCAGGTGGTGAGGCACTGGAACAGGTTGTCCAGAAATGCAGTGGGTGCCCCGTCCCTAGAGACATTCAAGGCCAGGCTGGACCAAACTCTTGATTATCTGATCTAGCTGTAGATGTCCCTGTACATTGCAGAACAGATGGAGTAAAATACCTTTCAAGGTTCCTTTCATCGTAAACAATATCAATCAAAATAGAATAAACAATTATGTGATTATTCTGCTTTAAATATTTGTCTTGCTTTTTCCCTGTGTTGTAATGATGTAAAGTGAATTAAATCTGAATATACATTTTCATCATGGCACTGAAAAAATTCTGAAGTCCTGGAATCTTTTTTCTTTGAATTAGGCCTTACTGCGCTAAAATACTGTACAAATGTAACTGAATGTCATGACACGAATGCATAGCAGAAGTTCTCTGCAGCTCAAGAGAGCTGCACATTAGTGCAGGCTGTCCCTCTGCAGTCCATGAGCACCACACAGAGCAGATCTCCAAATGCAGCTCAACAGTGGATAAGGCTGAAGGAGGCTGCGGCCCATGGAAAGCCCCCACAGGAGCAGCCCCAGGCCTGAGCTGTAGCCATGGAGAGGAGATTTCAGTGGGGCAGAAAGGCTGAAGGAGCTGACACCTGTGGGGATCTGTGCTGGAGTTGTTCCTGAAGAATGAGCTCTGCAGTATGGACCCATGTTGGTGCAATGTTTGGAGAATTACAGTCTTCAGAAAAAAATTGAAAAAATCACAATTTCAGCTACTGCTCCTAGGCTTGAAAATCAAATGCCTTAGTATTACCAACTTTATGCAGCTGGAGATTGGCATCACTGAAATGGAATAACCCGGGGAAGTGAAACAGGTACTTAACAATGCACTTCTGCCAGAGCAAGAGTAGAAAATACCTAGCTTTCAAGACTCAAAGAAATAAAGGAAAGCAGAAAGATTAAATACTGCAAATTTCATTGTTTCTTGTGTGAGGATAGTGGAGAAAGATTAGATAACTTTGATCTATTAAAGGAAAAGAAATAAAGGTAAGATGCTTTTAAGAATTAAGAAGCTTCTTTATACCCTTAAAGTGGGAAAACTAACTGAATTTAATAAGAAATTATAAATTGGACTGATGTTGTTAAAAGGAATCTTGAAATTATGATGGAAATGACTCTTTTGATTGTTTAAGCATAAGAAATGTTACTTCACAGCCTAAGACTACTATAAAGACACAAATCTTGAATGATTATGTCATACTTGATAGTGATTTAACAATGTATTAACCAAAACACATCCTCATCCTATATTGGGTAGCACAAACTGATGCAACTGGAATTGTATACTGATGTATTTCAGCTAAGAGAAAGCAGGAAAACTGTCTCTGTACTTCCTAGGAAGAGAGTAGATAAAGTTGTTGCTTGTCATATTAGGGAACAGCAGTCAATAACTTAGATGACCTCCTTGCTTTTTCTTGTTCCCATTTTCAGAATTTTCTCTGTAAGGATGGGAAATACTTTATAGATGATTTTAAGGTGAACATATTCAGTAGATCACAAACGGAAAGAAGTAGTGCTGGGGAGAGAAAAAAGATAAAAATCTAAAAAGGTGCAGTGAATAGGTGCAATAAGTGATGAGCTAAGGAACCAAAAAAACGTATGAGCAAAAGGAAGAAGAAACTCAGGCAACTAATGCAGACTGTGGAGAGAAGATATGAGTGAAAGCAAATATATTTGCTCTGTCTGTTTATACTTCCCAAGACTGAAATACAAAGCCAGTAAAAATCTTTTCCAAAGTCAGAGACATTTTGTGCTGAGCGCACAACATGGTCCTGGGGCTTTTTTGGTACAGAAAACTTCAGCTCGGACTTTTACATCATTGCTACTACCAAAAAGTCTTGTGATTTGCCTTTGCTTAGAAGAGCGGCTTACTGAGTAGCCTTCACTAAGATGAATCATAGTGTTGCAGAAAGGAACAAGGTCGAAACTTGAACTCATGGGTACTCCAGGGTTGATTTTATTAACAAGCTCAGTGCTCAGTGCAACATGCATACAGAGCTTCGGTCACTCCTAGTGAATGACAATCAAGCTTTACAAAGGTCCTATATTTATATGATCAGGAAAACATTACATCACTTATGTTATTTATTCTCATGATTAATCAGTCTATCTTTAGTTCTTCTTTCCCAAAATGCTGTGTTCCATCTCAGGCCCAGACTTCATGCTTCACGTGTTGTTATTCTTTTGAACTTGTCCAAAAATTCATTATCTTCTTTCATTCAAGCCATCCGAGCTAGACCAATCCATTCCATCTGTCTTATGATTTTAACTTATTAACTACTAAATAGCAATGTCAGCACTATTATCGTCTAACTGCTGTTTTATAGTCTAACACCCCTACATGGGTTACGGTTCAAGACTATACAGGGGATACATGAGTAGCATATTGGTTGAGAGCTTTACCATTTTCCCTATCACATAGCTAATATTATTTTCTTTATTTGTGTGCAGTTTAAATTCTGGGGAAGGACTATTTTCTGAAGTGCAGAAAGCAAAATTATGGAGAGAACAAATATCTACATTTTGCAGTTGTTAGTGAGAGCCATTATCTGATCATTCCAGATGTTATAGTTATATCAAGCATTGGAGGAACTGATACATTGTTGATCTCCTGGTAGACTCCAATAGTTTGTTAGCTCAATTTCAGATACATTTAAGTTATTCTAATGCATTGCTGACCAAATGTTTTATTGTTTGTTTTTTTTTTTTGCATATATATAATAAAAAAATATATACAGAGGAAACATCTGAGTCAACTCCAGTCTACATAAATGATAACATATAACATGAAGAAGGAGGTAGGATTATATGCTAAAAGCCATATAAGTTTTCAGTGTCTGATTACAGACCTGTCTTTATAATGAGTCTCCCTTTACTCTGTGTTTTTGAAATGCTGCCTTTTTAAAAAATTAGTCTTAACTAGCACTGTTATGCAGAGGATAAACCTATTGAATTTCCATAGATGTTATAAATAAACTTATCCTTTAAACCTCACCTCCTTCTTGTATTATTATAAAAAGATTTTTTTTTTCAGCTAGAAAAAGGAGATAAAAGATACAGCTAAGTGAATGAACTTACTGTTATTCATGTCCCCCTAATGTAAGTCATTTCTTTCTTGCACTCCTGCTAATCAATATTGAAATTACAGTTTTAAACCTTGTTTGTAATGTTACACCTAAATTCTTTGATTACCTTCTTCTATTTGTAAATTATTTCATTTTTCATGTATCCCCTTACTTGCAAGCAAACAGGACACTTGCATCTATGTACCAAAGTGCTTAAAGTCTCAGCTTAAGGTTCCAGTTGGCAGTCTGGAAAGCAATAATACCTGTAATTTCTGTGGAAATTTGTGTTGGTACCTATTTCTGCAAAGTTAGGCATTGAAATTCAGGATATTTTTCAGTCTATATATATTTTATTTCCCCCACTGAAACTGAAAAGCTCACCCTTTTCAAACATACTCAAGTCCTCAGAAAAATGAGCTTAATTTTGGTGTATGACTTAGGAGTGGAATGAACTATGGAGTTATAACTTAAAAGAAATTCCAGTTTTGCTTACCTTACTTAAGATCTCTGTGAAATTCAAACATTTCATAGTATCATAGTATCATAGTCTCGTGCAGGTAGAAGGGACCTTAGAGATCATTGAGTCCAACCCCCGGGATTCGAGCCACTGTGTAGCAGTGTGGCACTTCTACCACTTGCACCACAGGGGGAATTCGAACCCCAGGCCCCAGTGTTGCAAGGTGGCAATCCTACCACTGCGCCACCGGATCACACAATTTAAGAAAGTGCAACGATAGACACAAATAATAAAAGTTAACTAAAAAGAATTTCACTTTAAAAAAGGGTGTGAACTCACTAGTTATAGTTTGTAAACTGAATAGTCATGAAACAGGTTAGTACTATTTCCTGGTACTTTCTGGATTATTGAGTTATTTATTTATTTGTTTATTCATATTCTTGAATTTTTCTCCCCACTGAGATAAACTTTTACCCTACCAGGAAGTAGAAAGCAAGAAACACCTTTTCTTAGAATGGAATTAAGAATTAAGTGGGAGGGTGGGAAGATCAGAAGCAGTAGTGCTTTACCCTCACATGAGTAGTTCCTTAGGTATATCTCCTAAATTAAATGTAGTTTGATAAGATTGTTATTCATATTTGTTTTGTACTGATGTATTGAGTTGACATGTCTTTTATTATTATTATTATTATTATTATTATTATTATTATTATTATTATTATTATTATTATTATTATTATTATTTATTATTATTATTATTATTTTATTTACAGACATATAAGAAGGATATTACAACATTTTGTTTCTAATAGGTTTTCTTTTTCTTTAGTAATTACTATTTGTGTTAACCTTAGTAGGAAGGCAAACCTCCTTGTGTCATACATCTGTATAAAGGAAGCAGAGAAGAAGACATAATGAAGCTGTTTCTAATAAGTGGTCTAATGATTTGGATGACTCTCAAAACTTATTTGAGAGAATGTCTTTCACTTGGCTGGGACTCTGTGGTTTGTAACAGATGCATGAAAATCACCAAAACAGTTCTGACAGAAGTTACAAACATACAGGATACAACCGTAGACAGTCAGAACACTCATTTTCTATGTTCTTTGATTGTTTCTAGTTGTTCAAACATTTCAGCAGGTGCACAAACTACTACATAGCGAATATCATCAATCAAGATTATTTTCTCCATGTGAACTTTTTGTGGTTTAATTAAAGGCTCTCTTGTGGCAGCAGTGAATTTGTACATCCATCATGAGCCAGAAAATCATCAGACTGTAGGGAAAAGAATTCCACCACAGAAGCAATGAAAATCAAGGTTCCTACTACAGTATCTATTTATCTCTATTTATTTATTTTCTTCTTTCTCCAGCTTATATTGGCAGTTTTAGGCAATCCTTCTCCCAGGGTTAATGCCAGATGTCTGCTCTCCTCTCTGGCTTATGCACTTTGATTCTTCAATCTGGCATTGACTACTCTATGCTTTAAGCTTTCCAGCTATAAAAGTGTTTAAATCGTCATGTTATCATATTCATAAAATAGTAGCTCAAAGAATATTCATACTCAGAAAAACAGATTTCTGAGAGGAAGATTCATTCTTGTATTAATTTTTCCTTTAATTATTCCCTTTTCATTCCCTCTAGTTATTTTAATGTACACATGCATAAAAACTTTCTCAGCATCATTCAGCAGAAGTTGTTTAAATGCCTTAAGAAGCAACTTATGAATTTGATGTCTAGCTCACCATACACACGACTGTCAGTATTTTCAATGGTCCCTTTCCCTACAATACTAAAAATATTTTTAAAATAAAAAATATATATATGAAAAAAAACCAAACCAAACCAAAACAAACAAAAAAAAAAACAACAGCACTACATAGTCTCCTACTATGCTCACCCTTGTATGCAAACATTCTCCCTCTATTCTGGAGAAAATACAGAAGCTGGAGCACTGAGGTAAACACCACTGTAGCAGACCTGCTTTCTAAAATGTATTTTCCCTAAAGACACTGATGTGCTACCAGTACGTACAAAACTTAACTTCTGTTCGACACTTTGACCTTCAAGTTTAGTTCCTTGGAAGCAAGAGAAACAGACTGTTCTGCAGGGAAAAAAATCTTGGACATAACCACAGCAAGACCTGCATTCCTTTGTGACAGTAGTCTTATACCTTTATCACTTTAGATGATCAAGAGGAATTACTGTACAATAAAAATAAATATGCAAATTTTTACTTTTATTTATTTATTTATTTTTAATTGCATGTTTGAGAATTCCAGAACTTTGAATTTTGACCAGAACATTTGAGCTTTGTTCAAAGCAGAACACAGCTAACATGCCCCTGCTTCCTTATCACATTTCCCTCTCCCTCCATTCCAATCTGTCATCTGCTGAATATTGCTGAAAGTTTCAATCTTCAAAATTTAAACCTGATAACATGGTTTGGGCCAATAGTGATTCCTGTTTCTGGAGAACCTTATTCACATATTGAAAATTTTCTTGACTTTTCCATCTCATACTTTCCATTTCATCCTGTGCTTCTAATCCCCCGATACATCTCACTTTGTGGTCTCCAATGGTATCATTGGTAAGGCAGTTCAAATATCGTGACTGTTTCCACTACTTTTGAGTCTTTTTTTCCTTACTTTGCCTCCTCTCACATTTGTATCAATTATCTGCTTGTGGAAGTGAAAGGAACATTGGACTTCATTTTCATTCCCTCACCACAAAGAAAACATCCGCACCTCCTTGCCTTCAGAAAATCTTACATAGAACACTATTAATTTGTTGTTGAACCTATTTCTTGTTCTCAATGTAGTGCATCATTTTGAGTCTTCTATGAATTTCATACCATATCACTTTGTAGAAAATTCCATATTTTCATAATTTATGGTAATTTATGCTATTTTTTGTGGAGAGTGACTTTGTTACTTTTCACACGCTTTATTCTTACATTCACTGGCATTTGAAACAGTTTCAGTGCGCATATATAGGAAGTTCTTTGATATGTCTTTAATGATATTTTATGCATTCTATCATTGTGTCAATCAACCAGGAGCCTAGCACAAATGCATGCATTATATCCAAAATACTAGTGAAAGCTACTATAGAGTCAGGAATTTTGTTCAGCGATTTTCATGTTCATACATCACTTTCAGCAACTCCATTTGGCAAAAGTTTTGTAACTCATGACAGGAGTTTTCTTATTAATCTGTACAAAGAAAGTACCAATTCTCAACCACTTCTGTGCATAGTCTCTTTTTTTTCCTTTTTCTTTTAATTATTATTTTATTTTAAACGTATTTATAATTGGGCTTAACTGTAATAAATAAAAACTGAAATTATGTCCACTAATACATTTACTTAGGATGGCATGTGTTTTTCCACTCAGTGCTGGAGTGGTCACGCATTAACTTTGAGTCTGCTCCGGGATACACTCACAAATTTAACTTTATTTCTGTTCAGTTCAACTTGTGTAGACAAATATTAAGTTCTTTAACACTTAAAACTGTCTCTCCTTAAATGAGAACATGAGAACCTTTCCTATTTTTTCTTCCCGTTTAAAAAAAAAAAAAAAAAAAAAGAGATTACATTTAATGTCTCACTGTCTTTATTAATAGTTAAATTATTTTTGAAATAGTAAGACTGTAATAGAAGTATGACTCCAAAGGTGAGCTCTTACTATGAAGTAAAACAGTCACATTCATCCAGGAACATTATGAAGTGGATCTTGTCTGAGATGTTTTGCCTTATGTTTATGTGACCCACTAGAGGTAATTATGATGTTTACTGGTATTACTCTTTTAAAAGACCACATACCAATTAGTTAGGAGAAAAGTTAAGTTGTAGTTAAGTTTCCACTCCAGTAATAGGCTGCACATAATCCAATCAACTTAAGGGGTCTATGTTCCTTGTGTGGTGGTTCTTTGTTTTTGCCAGTGCAGAGCTGGCTCACTGCAGGCTCTTTCAGATGATGCTACCTTTACTTACTTAACAACGAAATTTACATCCAAGAAGCCATCATAAGCTTCATTTTTCCTCTGAATGGTTTTCTGAGGAAACAGTATGTTTTGTGACAGAAGCCATAACCTGCTGAAATCTCTAGAGTCTATAGAAGTCAGCAGATGTAACTAATAAGTTGCAGCATAAGGTTTCCTTTTGATTATTTCAGTGTAGACTGGGTGTTCTAAAATGGTAGCATTTCATAGAATCTTAAAATCATAGAATAGTTTGAGTTGGAAGGGACCTATAAGATCATCTAGTTCCAATCCTCCTTCTATAGACAGGGACACTTCCCTCTAGATAAGGTTGCTCCAAGTCCCATCCAGCCTGGCTTTGAATACTTCCATGGAGGGAGCATTCATAACCTCAATGGATGACCTGTTCCAGTGCCTCACCACCCTCACAGTAAAGAATTGTTTTCTTCATGATATCTATTGTAGTTCCCACAGTAATTTGGAAATTACTTGAAGTTCAGCTCATGCCAGAAAGAGCAAAGAGAAAAGGATACATTTTAAAAGGCAAATTTCTGTACCTAAAATTAATTTTGTACAGTTTGAAGTGAATGCAGAGATCTAGAATAGCTTATAGTTTTACATATAGTTTTAAAGGTCACACTATGAATTGATAAACTGCTTTGTTGTTTTTGTGCTAATGAAAGCTTTTTTTTTTTTTTTTTTTTTCCTAAAATTGTTCAACCACAGTTCAATGGGGATTCCAACATAACAGTCTTTGTAACCCAACATAACATCCAGGAACAAAGAGAATTCATCAGTTGTGTTTTATCACTTGCCCATAAGATTTCATGACCTCTCACAGAATATTCTCAAAGTTTCTAAAACAAGAACCTCTTGCTAACATCTCCAGTCAATTCACTCTGATCATGTAATCAAACAAGCCTGCAAAGAACCTGCCAGGCAATTTTTCTCCAAAGCGTTTGAACCTTGAAGGCATATTTCTAGTGCCAAAAGTCATTACAGAATGGAAAACCTCTTAGTCAGGTACAATCAAGTGTGAATCTTGGTCTCTGGGTATATAAATTTTTAGATTTAGGGCATGTTAGTGTTAACAACTTGACAGCTTGTCTGAAACAATTAATTTTTTAACCCAAAGGATCTCTGCTGTCATAACTTTTTACCATTAGCACAGAAGTGTTTGAAACCAGACTGGCAGCAAGAAATCAGTTTTTGCTATAAATTAAATGATATTTTTTGCCTGATTTATTTTTATTTTTAAGTATTGAAACAGCTACATTTAGTAGTAATTTGTTAAAAAAATAAAAAAAAAAATAAAAAAAAATAATAAAAAAAAAAGAGTGAGCTAAGCTCCAGCTATTTTTATCTGGAAAAGGATTTTGCTAATATAGTTGTAAAATCACTGTGAACAAAGAAAATACAATAGGCAAGGGAGAATGGAAGGACATCGCAGACTTTGCACATGGGAAAAAAAAACAGAAATTTAACACTTTATCAATATTCTGTAGCATGAAATCATGCTGTGCTGTTTAAAAATACTTCTTATCTCTCACTGGGCAAAGAACCATAATAGTAAATTAATCCAAGAGCTAACATCAGGTGGTCATTTGAAACATTCTTTGTTTTCTCATAGAAAGAAGTGTGACACTTTGAGTTCATATGAACTGACTGCACAGCTGTTTTGATCTTACTGGGAAATGGTGGAAAGAAATGTATGTTAACTAAATTTTAATGTGTTAAAAGATGTATGTGTTCTTGTTTTCTTGTAGTCCCTTTCTTTTTCTTTGTTATTTTCCCCCCACCCCCACCTTTTTGTAGATTTAAATAACATAATATGACATTGGCAGATGCCATTGGCCATATTTACTAGAGACTCATTTAAGGTAAATTCACAGTGACTATAGCATTTTAAATGTGAAAGTTTTCTAAATTCATTCAATAGTTTGTGTATTTGTTTAATGCATGAATTCATGTATTATTTCCCCATTTATCTACAGCTTTCCCATCTATTTATAATTTCCTGTGAACCTCTGTGTGCCCACTACTGTAATGTCCATTCAGTTCCTTTATGGCTCTGTTGATACACTTCACTTTGCACTCCCCGAGGCCCTTTTCTGACCACTCCCATTCTTCAGAATTTGGTTCATAGATGTACTGACAGTCTTTAGGCCTCTTTTTTCTCCCTCAAAATTTGGTTCAAGAAAAGGGGGCAACTTGAATTTTTGGAGTGCTCACATTCACAGTTTTGACTGTATAGACTCAGTTATGTTAACTTCATTAAGGTCAGTGAACTCCCACTGCCTTTAGCATGTAAGTTTTGCTATCATTCCCAATACACAGAGTCAGGCACTCACTTATAGGCATTTTTGTCCATTTGTTCTTATATGAGTGACCGAACTAGAAGTCATGGAGGGCTTTGGCATCAGATTCAAGCTAAGAGCTGTTCTCTGGATACTGTCTCCTCTATTACTCTGTCTTTCTCAGATGGCTGTAACTATTGGCTCAAGATGATTTCAGTGGCCTAGAGATCAGCAATATTTATCTCTGACAGCACTGAGACATGAATAATTATTGATGGTGGAGCAGGCTGTGTGCATGTGGGGGGAGGTGGTTGTTTCAGAGCTACACCACTGTCACAATTACAGAGTTGTCAGACAATATGATTTCTGCTGCATCCTAAGTTCTCTAATTGTTTATCATATTAACCTTGGGTGATCTTGCAATCTCCTGTCTGCAACATTAATCAGCTGACATCATCCAATGCTCTGAAAGGAAGGACGTTACCAGAATACATTTCCAATGAGAAGGGCAGTGGGGCTTGGTGACCTGAGAAAAAGGATTGAAAAGATCTTCGCATTTTATCTTTGCCATGTAAAATGAGTCACTTCCATCTCTGCATCGTCCTGCCCTTTGCCTGAAAGAGTCTTGTCTGAGCTAGACGGCCAGCTGCTTGGAACAAGCTGTGGCTGCTCTTGTGATGAACACTGGTAAAATAAGAAGCAAGTTCAAATTTGCTCCATTACAGGTTCAAATTATCATCAGAAGATACCTTGCTATTCCACACTCAGCTTAGCCTTTGCTAGCCCTGAAAATACAGTAGAGATCTGGAGAACATCCAGACATCTCTGTGTGTTTTCAGAGTTGCTATTATTCATCAACTATTCCTAGGTCCTCATTAGTGGACAGAATTTGCATGAAAGGAATTGCTAAAGTCTTGGATATTTTTTTTTATCTGAAAATGTTCATATTTGTGACCTCAGAGATAGGAAGAACTGCTGAAACTCAATGGAGCTCAGTGAAATTAATGACCTTTTTTTTTTCCAGGAAACTAGACTGCATCATAATAAATACATAACAAGTAGCACTGCCACTGGAAGGACAAAAGTGTCATATTTATGAAATGCAAATTATTTATTTAACATTCAAATGAATATTTCAATAATCCTCACGGTCAATATGATTGATTTTTGCTTGATACTGTTTTGGAGAGGACTTCATGAGAAGTGAAGTAGATATAACTCACACAAGGATCAATTATTTGATTTCATCTGCAAATACAATATGTTTTATAGATGGTTTAAGTTACTGGATTTCTGGGATAAACTGATGGATGTTTGCTTTGTGCGTTAGTAACACAATCCTTTCCAGGCAATGATGGCTAAGATTAAATGGCTTAGGGCTCTAATGGAACCAGACATAAAATAATCCTCCAAATTCTCATCATGAATTGTGGCAGTGTGCCTCAAAATAGTTGACATGATCACTGAAATGATTCTGCACTGTGCTATGCCAGCTGAACATGAGGCTGTCTGCTCCCAGGATTAAACTTACCCCTTATGGTACACCATTTTAAAAATTGCTGCTACCAAATTCAGGAATGTTCTGGAAAGGGTCACCCCAGGTAAATTACATGGCTGCACAGCTTTGTTTAGAGAGTTTGGTTGAATGTGACCTGAGTTGCGGCACCCTGTAAGACCATAGTCCTAGTCCACACTTACTGAGAACAAAGAATAACTGTAAATATCCCTTTATTCTTGCTTGGATACTAGCAATATATCTGAAACTTGGTTTAATTTTGGGTACCTTGATTATGTGACATATTAATAAAGTCCTCAGACTGAGATCAGCGCTATGCATAGCTAAGAGGTTTGAAGCTCACATTTTGGTGCAGTATGCTATTCTGAGTGGAGTATAAAGGAACTTATGCCCCTCACACACATGAAGGATGCTGCTTATCAAACTGAGTTGCTTACTAGGAATGGCCTTCAAACTAAACCTACAAACAACTGCCCCCTGCCCAAAAAGAGGAAAGACAGACAAAAGATATTGAAAGGAATCTTTCATTTTTTCCTATGCAATTAATAAATCCTTAACTACTGATACTAAATTGTAGCTCTATTCAGTCAGACTGATGCTGGCAAGATATTTATACGATAACAGTTAGTGAGAAAACAAAACAAAACAACAACTACAAAAAAACTATTAGAAAATTATTCAGCTACACTGAAGTGGTGAATGGAACAGTTTCATTCCGTTAGCATGCATTCAAGAAAGAGATGTTAATTAGTTTCAGGAACTTCCAATATTTCAGAAAAACTTTATACTAATTTTCAGTTTCAGTCCAGAATTTTTGCCTTCTGGGGATCCTGTCAAAGTTTTCAATTAACAGATTTCCCTGTACAGGTTCTTCAAAGAAATAATGTTAAAAATAGAGGGCAAGAACTGCATTTTTCATTCCTTTCTTGTTATAAAAAGCAGGAAAAAAAAAAAAAAGTCAGCATTTCTGTACAAGTTTAATAATTCTGAATAAAGCCATAAAAAGAAATTCACTGTAACTTTTTAATCCATTAAAACTGAAATGAAAAATCATTGCATCTTTCCTATTCAATTTCGTGAGAAAACGACATTCACTGTTACCTATACTGCTTTTCCTCTTTCAAGCAAGAAGTTGCTAATGACTTTTAAAATACTACTGAAATTGCCAGTGTTTCTGGAGATGTCTTTCATCCTTTATTGATTTTTGACCACTTTAAAGATTGTACACTACCTTCAGGCTTTGCACTAACAGTAGTTAAACTGATGTTTTTTTATAGCCTGTCTTTGCAAAAGAAATTTTAGATGCTTGTTCAAATGGTATGTAATAGATATTATGTTCAGCTTATATGTACATTTATTAACACTGAACATGGTGTGTTATATTATGTGAAAACCTATCAGTGCTTTGAAGATTTGGATCCTTTGTCAGCTAAGAGGCCAATGACTCTTAATATGCAGAGTTGCCAAATGTTCTGTATATCTGGCACTTAGGAATACTTTGTTTAGCTATAAAATGTAGATATGTTCAAGCTGCATTTCTTCATGATTACAGTTAGCTCATACAACTAAAAGGCTGCAGCTTTACCAGACAATTTCTGTATTGGTTCATCTGACCTGAAAGGTTGGATTATCATTTAAAGAGTAATTCACTAATCTTTGGATTTGGTTTTCATCTGTCTAGCACATCCTTCATTCTCCCTCAAACGTCAGAGGTTTTCCTCAGCTCCAAGAACCACCATCCTTCTTTTCCTTCCCTCTTGATTCTCCTAATTATCTCAATATTTTTTTCTTGCTGTCATGAGTTAAATTCATAAAAAAAAATCTTTCTTTCCACTGTTTGTGACAATGATCAACCAACCAACCAAATGAACAACTGTCATTAATCTGAGTATGTTTTATAGACTTTCTACATTCTTAATGTTTCTAAGTAGTCAAAAATACTACTTATAATATTGTCAAGTTCTATGTTTCCCAGTTTGCATACACTGCAAATTGCAAGTATATCGCTGCTTCATATCTATTTCTTTATTATGCTTTTGATTGAAAGACACTAGGATGTATCTTTTATACATATTTTTACCTAAGATATTGTCTGTTTTAAGGCTATGTAAACTAAAAAACAGATGAGGAATCACTATGACTTGGATGTGAGATATGTATCTCTTGGCTTTCAGTAAAACAACTAATTACTGGGCATCTGGAAAAGCCTTTGAATACTCTTGGACACTTGTCAATCATCTGTTTCAGCGTGCATCTTTTAGAGGTTAATTATTCCTAGTTTTTCAGAAAATATGATATTTTGAAAACAAATTTATATCCTTTCTTTATATAAAGGCACAGGCAGCTTTTAGCATGAGCCTAGGGTTATAAAAAAATAGCTTCTTACTTTTTAGAGCATTTCACAAATGCCATATAGTATAGCATCTAGATCAGTGGTACTAATACGATTTCTTTATTTCATATGCACTGATGATGTATGTTGCATTCATAGTGTTATGGTTGAAAGCTTTTCATTTATTTATTTATTTATTTATTTATTTATTTATTTATTTATCCAACAATTTGTATGAATTCTCACTTAATTTTTTTGATGTAGCTGATTTTTTATTTTATATATAGTCATATTCTTTCATAATTTCTAAGGAAAAACGTTGCAGTAGACAGCAACAACAATAAAAGAAGAGCAGGCTTGAGACAGTCTAGGGAACGTAAATGTACACATGCCTATGGGATCTGATACAATGCATCCACGGGTCCTGAGGGAACCGGTGGATGACATTACTAAAACAATTTCCAGCATATCTGACATAACTGACATTCTGAATGAAGCCCAGTTGTCAAAAAGGAACAAAGGAGGACCTGGAGATGGTCAGTCTCCCATCTGTGCCCTACAAGATCATGGAGCAGATCTTCCTGGAGACTGTGCCAAGGCACATGGAAAATAAAGAGGGGACTGGTGACAGGCAGTATAGCTTCATTAAGGGCAAATCATGACTGTT
Organism: Coturnix japonica; assembly: GCF_054131305.1. NCBI lineage: Eukaryota > Metazoa > Chordata > Aves > Galliformes > Phasianidae > Coturnix > Coturnix japonica. Next base: position 5,677,794 of record NC_140664.1, on the reverse strand, counting down.
AAGTGTGGGAGCCTTCTACAACAGAACTACAGTATGGTGACTCAGGGAAGTGCAACTGATGTCACCTACCTGGACTTCTGCAAAGCATTTGACACTGTCCCACAGGACGTATTTGTGCCTAAATTGAAGAGACATAAATATAACAAATAGATCAGACCTTTAATGAAAATTGTTTAATATGGAACATTTTCCTTTTCAAATACAAATCCTACACATAGAAGCAGTTGTCATAGGATTTCACAGCAGCTGTAGTTCAGTCAAATCATACTCGTGTAAGTAAGGCTCTCTCAAAGTATTTTCTCAAAGTATATTCTCAAAGTATATACTACTTTACAGGCTGCTCTCAGAGTGTGAAACAAATAAAATACAAGAAAAATCTACAAGTGTTTTTGCACTAATTCTGAAAGACTTTTGATTGAGATAATCTAGAACATGGTTTGGAAAAATGACATTTTTATTTCAGTGAAGTTACTGGTAAAAAATATGTTCTTTTTCAAAATAATATGCGTTATACCAAATTAACATGCCTCCTTTATTACTAGCTATTATTGTATTTAAACTGAAATAACTGTCTAGTTCAAATTACTTCTCAATGTAATTATAATATTTATTTCTATTAGAAAAATTATTTGCATATCTACCTACATAAAATATAAGTTTGGAATTGTGGGTCAATTAACTTGGCTTTTAGTCTATTCTTTTCTTTGAATTTATGCCTTTCTTTAAAATTGATGTAAGATTTACTGTCATGTAGTTTTTTATTATATATTATTAATGCTATTATTAATTATATTAATTAATTAATATATTATTAATGCTAACTTTTGTTGTAGAATTGATACAGTTATTTCTTACAATAAATCATGATGAAAAATGTATGAAATATGGATAAAAGTATATTCCTCACTTGTCCCATTACATTATACTGATTTGAACAAACTGGGAGGACCTCATATCATTAACATCTACCTCAGGAAAATAAATACGAGTGATGACAAGTCCACCTCTTCACACTTCAACCTGTCTTCTTCAAAGGTGTAAGTAGTAAATGGTAACACATAACTCATGAGTTATCTGCTCCATCTGCTTCTTCTTGCTTACAACAGCAATATTGACTGTATGATTTAGCATGATCTCATGTGCAAAGATATTTAATTAAGAAAGAAGCATGTGTTTCCACTACCATCAGAGCCAAATGCTTTCTCATGACTTCGCCCTTTGCTTGATTTAGTGCCTTGACTATGGTTATAATTATTTATCAATTCTAATTTGAAACATACACTCAAGCATGGTGTTAACTGTTTCTGGATATGTGCCATCCATTGGATTGTGGCAAACTGAACACCTTGCTTACACCAGCTGGAATATAAGAAAGAAAAAAAAAACCAAAAGTTTTGTTTCTTTTTTTTTTTTTTTTTGTCTGGTTAATGTTGATCATCTTATATTGTTACAAGCAATTATGTGGTTTATAAATATACACATTCATTAAGAGAGAGAAAATTACTGACGTCCATCCAAACTGGTTAGTGACACATAACTTTACCTTGAAGTTTAAAATACACCCATCATGCAAATAGGCTGGACAATAAACTTGCAATCTTTTTATGTGGGAGGAAGTCAACTTCAGAAAGTTCAGTCACTGAAGTTTACAGAAAAATTAATAATAATAATATTTTTTTTGCCTTGTCTACCAATGAGGAGTCTTTCAGACAGTGTTGATGATATATCCATTCTCCAGTACATGGAAACTCAAGGTAGTTGTATGTGAACAAGACCATATCCAAAATAATTAATAGCATGATCATATGGTCTTTTCCTCATGCTACGGCTATAACGAGAAGGACTATATTCAAGCTGTACTGCAGTAAGCTCCACTCCACTGTTACAGTTGTAATGGCTTACTTCCTATTGCTAAAAAATATCCCTGTGTTCTTCCTTACTTTATCATGTGTTCTTAGTTCTATATCCTCTGATAGTTGTGAAACGTGTTACATTTTTCAGACTGATCTCTACTTTCTGCGTACAAGTCAGGGAGAAGGGGAAAAGGAAATTGGATTCGTACAAAAATAGTAGGTATTTTTATTTAAGCTTCTCTAAGGCTGTGCTGAGTCATATTTGCTGCTCTCTGTAGCAGTAAAAATTCAGATTTTTAATTTTATTTATTTATTTATTTATTTTAATGTGAGGAAAGCCCAGGAAAGCTTCAAAGTCCCAGGGGATTCCTGGAGAATAATTAATAATTTCAGTGGACAGTTTCCAATTTATTGAGCTCTCAAGGTAACTGACATCTTATTAGTATAGATGCAGATAATTCTTTGTCAGTGTATCTCAGTGTCTGGGAATGCTTGAAGGTATTTCTATTTTATTGGTGAAGCTAAACTGTGCAGACATTTCTCCATGGATTTCAGATATCATCCCATCAATATCTGCACAGAAATGTTCATATTTGTGGGGAAAACAGTAATAATAAGCAACAACAACTACAAAAACCCAAACTTCATGTTTCGATTGCCTAATATTCCCCAACATTGTTAAAATCATTACCCAGAGACATTTATAATATTAAAAAGAAACAAAAAGAAAACCACCAACAAAGAAACAAATAAAACATGAGAATAGATAAAATTATTTTTTTCTCTGTCTTTCAGTATTGTGGTAGATAAATTAATATTAAAAAGTTTGGGAAGCTGTTAGACAATATAGTGATTGTAAATAGTTCAACAGCTTGATTAAACATTGGAACTAGTACTCCCAAATCATTTTTGTCAGGACTATGCCTCTTTCTTTCATCTTCCAGTTTGTATTGCTAGAGGGAGTTGCCACAATCCAGGTGCAAGACCTTGCACTTTGCTTTGTTGAACATCATGAGGTTCTCCTGGGCTCACTGCTCAAGCTGGCAGCCCGTGGCTTGGACAGGTATACCCTTGGCTGGGTAAGAAACTGGCTGTAGGGTTGGGCCCAGAGGGTGGCAATGAATAGAACTAAATTCAACTGGTGGCCAGTCATGAGTGGTGTTCCCCGGGGGTTGGTGCTGGGGCCTGTCCACTTCAATATATTTATTGATGACCTGGATGAGAGCCTTGAGTGCACCCTCAGTAATTTCGCAGATGACAACTTGGCTGGAAGTGTTGATCAGCCTGGGGGTAGCGAGGCCCTACAGAGGAATCTGGACAGGGTGGATATCTGGGCTGAAGCCAGTGCAATGAGGTTCAACAAGACCAAATGCCAGGTCCTGCACTTTGGCCTCACCAACCCCAGGCAACACTACAGGCTTGGGGCGGAGGGACTGGAAGACTGTGTAGAGAAAATGGACCTGGTTGTATTGACTGATGTTTGACTGAACATGAGCCAGGAGTGTGCCTAGGTGCCCAAGAAGGCCAATGGCATCCTGGCTTACATCAGAAACAGTGTTGCCAGCAAGAACAGGGATTGTCCCCCAGTACTCAGCTCTGGTGAGGCCACACCTCAAGTACTGTATCCGGTTTTGGTCCTTTCGCTGCAAAAAAGACATTGAGACCTGGGAGTGTGTTCAAAGAAGGGCAACAAAGCTGGTGAAGGGTTTAGGGCACAGGCCTTATGAGGAGTGGCTGAGGGAGCTGGGACTGTTCAGTCTGGAGAAGAGGTGGCTCAGGGGAGACCTCATTGCTCTCTATACCTGAAGGGAGGTTGTAGTGAGCTAGGGGTCAGCCACTTCTCTCATGTAACTGGTGATAGGACTAGAGGGAATGGCTTCAAATTGTGCTAGGGGAGATTTAGGCAGGACGTTAGGAAATACTATTTCTCTGACAGCATGTTCAGGCAGTGGAATGGGCTGCCAAAGGAGGTGGTGGAGTCATTGACCCTGGAAGTGTTCAAGGAAGATTTGGACATTGTTTTAAGGGACATGGTTTAGTGAGAACTGTTGGTGATGGGTGGATGGTTGGACTGGATGATCTTGTAGGTCATTTCCAACCTTGGTGACTCTGTCATTCTGTCATTCTGTCATTCTGTGACTGCATCACATAGCTTTGTGTCACAAACTTACTGAGGGTACACTTGATTCCATTTTTGATGAAAATGTTAAGAAATATTAGTCGCATATACCTGTAGGACACCATTCATCTTTGATCTCAATTTGTACATTAAGCCATTGACCATCACTCTCGGAGTATGATCTTGTAACCAGTTTTTCATCTATTGAAAATTTCACCCATCAAATCCTCATCTCTCCAGTTTGTAAAGCAGGATATTCTGGAGCACAATTTCAAATGTCTTATTGATATTCATACAGATGGCATCAGTGGGTTTTCCCTTGTTCCTTGATACAGTTACACCATAGAAGGCTACCAGGTTGGTCAAGCAGGACTTCTCCTTTGTGAAGCTCCCCATCCTGGAATAAATTAGCAGAAAAAGTATATTGGGAGCATAAATCCGTGGATGAAAATAGTGCTAAATTGGCAGTTGCTGTTATTTTAGTTTATTTTTGTTTATGACAAACTGTTTGAAAAGTTTCCAGCTCTTTTAAATAAATCCAGCTTTATTATTTTGATGAATGCAAATGAAAAGGTAACATAAAAAATGAAAAGGAGCATTTTAAATCCAGAGTAGGCATATTGGAAGGAGATAGCATACTTTTCTTGAACTGGTGAAGATAAGACGTGATGTCTTTATGATCCTAGTTATCTCTCTTGCCCCCAGCACCTTCATTACAATCAGCATGTGGTAGGATATCTCACTTCAGGGATATACCAATCTGCTCAGAGTAGTTAAAGGATCTCTATACTACACTTTAATGTGTTCTGCAGATACTTTCATGCCACTATAAACTTCAGTAATATCTTTTGCATTAGTTAATGGGCCTCCACAGAGCTTAGTAAAGTCAGTATACTGTAGCACACTAACAAATATATTATTGGCACCTCTCCTGGTAATGCATCATAATATCACCATCTGAGATATATAGTGTGCATTACTGATTTGTTTGTTTGTTTGTTTTTTCAGAAACGTACATTTTTAGTGCTACTCTTGTTGCTTAGAATGTGACTCATTTCGCAGGGCAAAAGTCTGGGCCTTCAAAAAACCCTTTTTTTGCAGTGCAGAATTTCCTGTCTGTGATACTCTTCGCTTTTCAGTATGTACTCAAGGTAGTTTTAAGCATTGTTCTTCTCAACCAAGGGAAAAACAAGAACAAGAACAAAACCAGCAATGACCTATTAAGGTTAATACTGTCCTGAGTAAAGGGACATTGAACTCTTCTGACATTTTGAGCTATAAAAATAGGGTGTTGAACACTCCAGCTTAAATTTCTCACACCAGACACTGACTGTAGCTTTTGTCTTTTCTATGGCTTCTCATCAGATTCTTCTGGATACCCTTTGTCTCTGTGGGCTATGTCGAGAATACTAAATTAAAGAGTATCATGAAACACTCAAGAGCTATGCAATTCTACTGGTCATACTGCCAAACTGTTACATTGGACCTAGATCTGGATTTGCCTGAACAAACTTCTGAGGACATTTTAGTAGCTTTCATGGATCTGAAAACATTCCTAAATATATTTGGATTGGGTCATGCAGTTTTGAAGTTTAATTTTGAGGACACATACCATTCACTGACACATTACCTCTGTATCAGAGAATTATCCTGGAATTTCACTAATACCAGTACTGCTTAAGAGTTTTATTAGCATGTTCTCATCTAATTCGCTCACCAAAGGTGAATGCTTATGTTTTTGTCACAATTTTTTAGTGTTTAATATAATGCATACCAATTCTAATAGCTGACTAATAAGTTATATAGAAAAATGAATACAATGAAAAATCCATTAATATCCCAAAGAATTCTAAATCCTGACATTTAAACAATGACAAGATGTAATGAAGTAGTAGGATGACTTGGTAGAATGAAAATACTCCAGTTCAGTTACATAAGCCTCAGTCATATGGACATTTAAATATGTGCTTAAAACAAGACTTGTGAGTCATTTACTTAGAATCAAAATGAAGACTGTGTTGCAGGAATGAGACTGATTAACCACTCTCAGATTAGATGAGTCTCAGCAAAATAATAGTAGAATAATTCCCTCTGGTTCTGGATGGGAGATGCTTAGCCCCTCAAAATGTATGGTGTTTTTAGTTTAGATTAGTTTACTTTTGTTCAGTTTTGTTGTGTTTTGTTTTGTTTCCCCGAAGTACAATACAGGAGTTAAGATTCTAAACTGAGGCTGGAGATCACAGAATCACAGAATCCTGGACATAGATACCTGATTGGGTAGATGTCTATATGTTTATAAAAATAACAGGAGGGATCAGCACAGTCTCTGTGGCGCAATGGGTTAGCGCGTTCGGCTGTTAACCGAAAGGTTGGTGGTTCGAGCCCACCCAGGGACGTGCTGTTTGGAAATTGAGCCCTCATGAGTGATGTGTGACGGAGGTTCCTTCTGACCTTTGTACCTGTGGGGGTTGATTTTGGAACATGCAAAAATAAAAATAGAGAGAAAAGTTAATTTTATTCTACTTGTCTATAAAATATTTCACACAGTATGAAGTATTTTTACTCATCTCTCTCAGAAAAAGAAAACATGTTGGATTCATATGTAAAAGAAAATTCCCCTTTAAATTCGTCAACCCCCGTAAGTATTCATGTTTGATTATGATGACCCCTCTATCTACACAGTGCCTTCATTGTGAATGGAATCAAAACCTCACGTAAAGCACAAAGGCCAATAAATCTGTATAAACTTTGGCATTAAAAAAATCCCTACAAAAATAAAACCAAAATGTTTTGTCCAATATTGCAATGCAGAGGGAAAATAATAATAATAATAAAATAATAATAATAATAAAATAATAATAAAATAATAATAAAATAATAATAATAATAATAATAATAATAATAATAATAATAATAATAATAATAAAAAGCAATTACCAGAAATGAATGTGTGTTCAGGACTGCTTCCTTCATTGGAAAGTAAAATGGGCCATATCCAGTTCACCCAGCGTGTGGAATATATATCAAGCATTACAGTCTGACATCTTGCATTGTCCTGGTTGATGAGAGCATTTGTTTGAAGAGAAAGGTCATGCCCAGTCATGTGCACTAAATATTTAGTGGGTAATGCAAAGTCAACACCTTTTTTCCACCTTCCTTCTCTCTTTGTTTAGGTAGTAGAACCCAATGCAGACTTCTGCATCAGGATATTGCTTTGATCTATAATCCTTGGCTGTTGAATAATAAACAATATTTAGTTTCTGTTCCACAGCAAAGATTATCCCAGCAAAGTGTGATCTTATATAATTTTTTAATTAGAAGTGTAAATTTGTATTTGTATTATTTTTTGTTGTTGATGTAATTACATCCTCCACAAAAAATTATGATAAGAAATAGTAGATGTGTTTGCATTGCATATATATATCTACACATCTTTTAGTGGTGTTGTTACCTATGCAAACTGAGAAATTGAAAAGCCATCATCATGGCAGTAAATAATAGTTCCTCCAAATAATGGTAGATAAGAATGAGAGAAAAAGTTATTTTTCCCATCCTCACCTAGTATTTCTGTTTCTTTTCAAAATATATGGAAACAGCACAAGTAGTAATATGATCCTTATTGCAGTTTTGTTTTCTTCTGCAGAAGTCTGGAAAATTGTGAGACTTGACATTTGAGATTCTGTGATCAAACTGAGGGACCATTTGATTTCTGATGGAGCAGAAATTCCATTTTCTCCAATAACAAGTGCTAGATCCAATGAATTATTATGACCTGAAGCAATTCCAGTTCTGTCACTGATGCTTGAATAATTCTGTGTCCTGATTTCCCCTCCTGTGCTTTGATCATCTCATCTACTCAAAAGGTGAGCCTGGACTGCCCTGTTATTTATCTGTACAATGTATAGTGTAAGAAGGTTCTGGTGACTCCTAGAATCGCAGCTCCATTTAGAATTTTAATGATAATAACTCTGACTTCATTTCTAAATGCTGGATCTTTTGATATAGCAATGTAGAATGGAGTTTTGGTCTTGGCAGATGTGATCAGAATTCAAATTAGAATTTAAATCTTCATAGAAAATGATCATTTCAGCCACTTCTTCAGATGTCTTTCTATGAGAAATTCATTGGGAAGCTCACAACACTCAGGCCTGCTTGGCTAATAAATATTTCTTTTTTTCTCCTAGTGATTACCATATGTCACTTGAGTGTTTTCTGTAGAAAGAGAATACATAGTTTTTTTCAGTATCTAAATGCAGATACTGTATTTTGTTCCATGTGTCCAATTATTAATATTTCCCAGATACATTAATGACCTCAGCTCTCATAGAAGAAATACAAACTTGTCCAAGTCATAAGTTAAAAAGAAAACGAATAGTAATAAAGTATATCCATATTGTGGAGCACTACTTATTGTCTGTTCTTTCTTCCAGTATGCTTTTAGTTTTCAGGAAGAATAGAAATAATTCAGAAGAGTGACTTGTGATGAGTTCTTTTTTGCCGCCTCTTTTTCCTTTCCTTTCCTTTCCTTTCCTTTCCTTTCCTTTCCTTTCCTTTCCTTTCCTTTCCTTTCCTTTCCTTTCCTTTCCTTTCCTTTCCTTTCCTTTCCTTTCCTTTCCTTTCCTTTCCTTTCCTTTCCTTTCCTTTCCTTTCCTTTCCTTTCCTTTCCTTTCCTTTCCTTTCCTTTCCTTTCCTTTCCTTTCCTTTCCTTTCCTTTCCTTTCCTTTCCTTTCCTTTCCTTTCCTTTCCTTTCCTTTCCTTTCCTTTCCTTTCCTTTCCTTTCCTTTCCTTTCCTTTCCTTTCCTTTCCTTTCCTTTCCTTTCCTTTCCTTTCCTTTCCTTTCCTTTCTTGCCTTGCCTTGCCTTGCCTTGCCTTGCCTTGCCTTGCCTTGCCTTGCCTTTGCCTTTGCCTTTGCCTTTGCCTTTGCCTTCCCTCCCCTCCCCTCCCCTCCCCTCCCCTCCCCTCCCCTCCCCTCCCCTCCCCTCCCCTCCCCTCCCCTCCCCTCCCCTCCCCTCCCCTCCTCCCCTCCCCTCCCCTTCCCTCCCCTCCCCTCCCCTCCCCTCCCCTCCCCTCCCCTCCCCTCCCCTCCCTTCCCTCCCCTCCCCTCCCCTCCCCTCCCCTTCCCTCCCCTCCCTTCCCTCCCCTCCCCTCCCCTCCCCTCCCCTCCCCTCCCCTCCCCTCCCCTCCCCTCCCCTCCCCTCCCCTCCCCTCCCCTCCCCTCCCCTCCCCTCCCCTCCCCTCCCCTCCCCTCCTCTCCTCTCTCCTCTCCTTGTCTTCCTTGTCTTTGTCTTCCTTCCTTTCTTTCCTTTTTTTTTTTTTTTTTTTTTTTTTTTTTTTTTTACCTGCAGGAAAAATTCTTATAAGCATACATTGCCAACAGAAGTCAAGTGCTGGAGAAAAATACTCATTAGGCAACATGTTTTTCTCTATCTTATGATGAAGGGGACAGCCCTTATTAGTTAATGATTTAATTTTGATGTGAGCTGGGAAGAAAATGATGAATATATCTGAAGAAGCTTACTTTCTGGCTTTAATTTTTTTTCTCTGGTTTCCTTGATATGTTCATACTTTTGTTGGCAAAGGTAAACATTAAAGCAGATCCAATTAGTGGTATAATATTTGTATATTAGGAAAGGTCATGCAGTTGTCAACAGCAAGGTGAACATTTGCCTATTTCTGGTAAAAAAAAAATATATATATATATAGAGAGAGATTTTTCAAAAAACAAAAACAAAACAAAACTGCATGCTGCAGTTATTAGATTTATACTCTCTTTGATTGGGTCAAAGGCTAAAAAACAGGGCTCATCAAGAAAGAATATAGCGGGTTTCCAATGTCAACACTGAAAACTGTAGCATTCATTAAAAGAAAAAATCTCTTTCAGACAAATATTTTCTGAGTTTTTAATGAAGTTGTACAGATATCTCATTTAAAATAAAGGAAGGAACAATTTAAATGTCTAGTGTTTATGCTGATTACATGCAACATTCTGTTATTCATTTGATTTATATCAATATATTCTTATTCATCTCAGTTATTAAAATCAGAGGGACTGCATAGTAGCAATTCTCAGTCTTAGAAAGGGTGATGTGTTTTGTTCAGTGAAATAATTTGTAGAATAACATACTGATCTTCCAAGAGGCTGTCAGAAATGACTGTATAAATGACAGGGAAAATAATAAATACTACTACTACTACTACTACTACTACTACTGTATAAAACAATAAAGAAAGGAGGCCAAAACCTTAGTAGAAGCAGAGCTATTAGCTGGACATTGATACATAGCCATATACACAGTTCAGTGGTAAATAAAAAGGGGAATGGTTTTATTTGTGCTTTAAGCTTAGAGTCTAAGACAGTAACCAGTATGACTAGATGTAATTGAATCAAATCGCATACTAAAACAAATTTTCACTCGATTAATTGTTCTCATCTGGAGCCTTTAAAGTATCTAGTGATGAACAAATCTCAGCATGCACATAGTATGCATGAATGCAGAAATTTGCTTTTACTGAATTCTTGACATAAGCCTCAAAACCTTAATGATTCATAAACTAAACATTAATTCATATAGGAATTTGAGCTTTGCAGGGACACCTCTGCATACCTGCATGTCCAAGTATTAACAGAATCATAGGGATTCTAAAGGTCCTCCAGAGATCCTCAAGTCCAACCCCCCTGCCAAAGCAGGTTCCCTACATCAGGTTGCTCAGGTAGGTGTCCAGGCAGGTCTTGAATATCTCTCGAGAAGGAGACTCCACAACATTCTTCACATGAACGCTGCTAGAGGCTATATGTGTCATACACATTGGAACTAGCTTTCTCCATTAAGGTGAATGATAGTCATTTAAGTATGTATTCATCTATTTTACTACAGACATAACAAAAGAGCTGCAGACCCTACAGAACTGTCATGAGTCTCAGTCAAACTAGAGATGTGATAACAAGCCAAGGACATAAATAATATTTAAAATGCACTGAAATGAATGAATAAATATATAAATAAATAAATAAGCCATAACAGAACATTATACAGAACCCATTGCAAAGACAAGATCAAATTAGTGTTGCACTGTTTGAAGACTGCACTAACTGAAGGTTCATCATTCAAAATCTTTTGGAATGGTTGTAAAGAAAATGGGCTAGGGTTGGATAGTTTGAATCCTCTAACTTTAGAGAAAGGAATGTATGGAGTTTACTTTCATATTTTGAGTTAGTCAAATGCAAAATTTGATTTTGGTGGGATTATTATTGATTCAGTCACTGGGTAATCTTATATAGAAATTTCAAGCAATATAAACTTTGAAGGCCCAAAACTGTATTTTTGAGCAAAAAATATAAAACTAAAAAATAAAAAAAGAAACTATAGTGTAAACAGGGGAAAAGAGCTACCATCTGTCTCCTTGCTTTAAATAACCTGTCTTGCTGGTGACAGTGTTTCATAATAACGTCAAAGGTTTCTGTAAGGAGAGAAAGAAGAAAAGTAAGGAAAACAAACAAACAAGTGTGACACTGTATTTGTCCTAGACAGTCTCCCTACTTATATAAGGTTTACAAAAATTATTTTAATTGCCTACCTCAGTCAATCTAAAATATACTAACATATTAATTCATTTCACATATTATACATTCATCTAGCCTAATCTTTTCCCTCCCTATAATATCTTCCAAAGGATGCAGAGTAAATGAGTTCTTGATAACAAGACCTAATAAAACAGTTCATATGAGAATATTATGAACAGATTATTTTTTTTCAATTAAATTACCTTTCCATTAGAAGTATATCTGTCGGATATTTTTCACCTCTGCTTTAATGTGCTTCATTTATTTATTTAATGAAGATGTGGATGACATTGCATTTGCTCTAAATTTTAGTTTTCATAATGGAGCGGCCTTTTCAGACCTCAACAGAACCCATAATTTTTTGTACTGAGAGCTGTACAAATATTCAGAAAGGAGATTGCTCTTGTTCTGATTAATTTATTATCTAACAGATAAACCAGATGTAGGATACACCTACGTAGGCTCTTGCCCTCTGAGCAGACATGAGCTCACTCTATATGCATCTGAAGCAGATGGAAATTTTCTCTGCCAGTGTTCTATGTTAACTAAAAGCCTTGTGAACACTAAAAATGTGGTGCTTAGTCCAAGCTACCAAGTGCTGATGAAAGATATTTTATCTTAACTTATGCTTTGAGTTTCCCTACAACATCTGCTGAGGACTGTAGACAAAATGAGCTCCAGTGTTTCTGACAATTGTTACATAGTTTTTTCTGAAAAGTGGAAGACAGCAGAATGGAAGAGGGTGATAAGATTTCTGTGGTTGTCTGGTTGGGCAAGATAAAGAAATTCTCTCAGGGGATAAACAACAAATTGAAGTACAATGCCCAGGCTAAGGCAGAATCAGTTTCTTTAAGTTTAGTAGAAGTAATTATGAATGAGAGCAACTTAACTCATTGCGTGAGTTAATAACAATAAGCTTTATTAACTCTGATTATTCACTTCTATTCTCTCCTAGTGAATGGAGGAAAGTAGACACTCCTAGTTATCTCACCACTTACCTCAGATACATTATGATGGACCAAATATTCTGCAGACATCACTTTTCTCTCCACATAGACTAGTGAGAAAACCTAGTGTACTTGTAATTTTCAGGTGCATACAACTCACTGAGATTAAAACTGATTACAAATCCATTTTACACTCACCCTCACTCCAAGCTGAAATTACCCTGTTCACTGAGGCACAGGTGGTGATTTTCCTAACTTGATTTGGTCATTAAAAATCCTCTAGCTTCTTCAATATTTTCTCCCCAAGGCCCCTATCAACACTTCCTTCTCCAGTGATTAGAATAGAGCCGATTGGCCCTCTGAACTTATTACAACCCTTTTTCTAATGATCTCATAATGACTGCAAGCCTGAGTCCAGCAACTTGACAGATAATGATGTCAATTATGCAGAACAAAAATGATGGTTTTAAATTTAATCTACTGGATTTGGATCAGGGTGGGGGTGTGTGCTTATTTATAGTTTCATTGACTAACTCTGCCATATTTCAGAATGTCAGTAAAAGTTAATAAAACGGAGGTTGAAGAACACACAAATAGATGCTGGTAATGGGGTCCTTGATATCGTTTTGAAAGAAGGTTAGTTCTTCTTCCTACCACTCTTGCCTCAGAAGATATGAGTGGTTTTAGCTTCTTGAAATTTGCCAGTGAAATTTTAAAATTTCACTCACCTTTTTTTTTCCCAGTGGGCTTCCCAGGCTTGTAGCTGTATCAACAGCCAGTGCCAGTGATTTTGCTTTTAATGACTACTTATTAGTAAAATCACTCTGCAGTCATTTATTCATGAAGGCATTCACAGGAAAGTTTCAAATTCCTCTTGGTTAAAAACAGCAAACCCAACTGTTGTTTGTGTCTTTTCTCCTTATTGTATCACTAATTATGGTTCAAAATACACAAAAGCATTTGAGGAAAAAATAACAGAGATTTAGTTTTCAGTGCATTCAGTTATTACTCAAAATTTGTTTAGCTTTTTTGGAAGACTCCTGCGATTTGCAAGTATGGTGCTCATATTAGGTATGCCATGTTAGAGTTCGCTTTAGGAAATCATATCACGCAGCCTGAGCTTAACTAACACAGCCTGTTTAAATAACTTAATGTTCTTCTGCTACATGGTCACCCATCTTGTTGAAGCCAATTGATTTTATCTATCGAATTCAGTAAAGCTTTTGATACTGTTTCTTACAGTTTCCTTCTGAATAAACGTCCAGGATGCAACTAGACAAAACTGTAATGCAGTGGGTGAGCAATTAGCTGGCAGGCTAGGCTGAGTGGGTTATTGTACATGGGATTAAATCTGGGTGGCGAACAGTCACTAGTGGGCTTCCCCGGGGTGCACTTTTAGGACCAGTTCTCTTTAATGTTTTCTTTAATGCTTTGTATATAGGATTAAAATACATTTTGAACAAGTTTTCTGACAATACTAAATAGATAGAATCTGTTGACTCCATTGAGGGTTGTGAAGCCTTACAAAAAGATCAAGACAAATAAGAGAGCCAGGCAATCAGCAACCACATGACATTTAATGAGCAAGTGCTGGATTCTGCTGGGGTAACCTGCAGGTCTTGGTTGACAGCAAGTTGAACATGAGTCAACAGTGTGCCCAAGCAGTCAGGAAGACCAACCATAACCTGTGGTGCATCAAACACGACATTGCTAGCCAGCTGATAAAAGGGATTGTCATGCTGTAATCTGTGCTCTGTGGTCACAAGTACTGTGTGTGGTTTTGGGCACCGTTGTACAAAAAGGACATGAAGCTTCTCTCCAGCAACTAACCTCCTAACTTGTACTGATGCATGCAGTTATTCCTCCTCAGGTGCAAGACTTTACAACTTTTCTAGTTAAACCTCATCAGGTTCTTCCCTGCCCAACTCTGCAGTCTCTCCAGGCCTTGTTGAATAGTAGCACAGCCTCCTGGTGTGTCCTACCTCACCCTGATTTAGTACATCGCATCACACAGTCATTGACAGAAGACCAGTTTTCTCTTCACTAATCCAAATTTTCTTTAGTCCTATTTGTTACCATCTTCCCTTGCTCCCAAATCAATAGTGACCTCATAAATTATTATACTATGACAACCCTCGATGAGTTATTTATTTAGAGCTCAGAGACTGTGTTCCTCACTTCTAAAACTTCATAATTTTCTATCAGAATATGAATATGTCCCAAAGTAGCTAAAGAAGTTCTAGATTTAGTGCATTATTGCATTATAGTTTTGTGGGAGGAAGTGAACTCTTAGCCCTGCACAAAGGAAACTGTAGTCTCAGAGATGCAAAGAAATCAGTGATCTGGAGAGGAACAATTGTGTGAGGGAAATAATGTCATTACTGAAGAGGGAATGTGCTTTGGTGTAGTGTTTCAATATAAGTCAACACCTGGGTAATGTGTAAATTACATCTGCTTATTTCTAACCAGGAACGACCAGAAGGCAATAATCTTTCTAACTGACATGCCACAATGCTGTTGCTAAAAAGCAGAGTACTGCAGCCAGTTCCAGGAGTGGGAATAAAAAAAACATTATAATCAATGCAAACAGATGCACAATATTCTGTAGACTGGTCCAGTACACAATGCAATAGACAGACAAGCTCTTATTGTTTTCTTTCAATTTAGAGGAAGTGTGAATTCAGGTGGTAGAGATGTATCCCGAAGGATGATACAAATTTTATTAGTTTTTGCATATTGTGGGGGAAAAAAAAAAAAAAAAAAAAAAAAAAAAAGCATGAATTTTACAAAATCGAATACTTTTTATTGGGCTTTTGAATCTAATAATTTGCATTGAATCATAAGTGGTGCTCTTTATATGATTTACTGGTGGCACATGTTTGCAGATGAATATTTAAATGGTGTTATTTATGGTAGCATAGGATACATACTTGTAATGATCTCAGTATTTTCTGTTTGAGAGATGGTGAGAAATCCTGCTCAGGGACAAATTCAGCAATCGGAACTGAAAAATAAGTTATTGAGCCATCCCAATGTAATGTCATCTCACCATAAATGTCAAATTTTTCTTTACAGTCCAGATATTAAAGGTTTTAGCACAAAGGGTGACAGTTTCCGTTACTGACACACAGCTCTCTGAGAAGATGCTACCTGTTTTAGGGAGCAGCACCTCTTTACTGCTGCTGTATCATGCTTGTCCTCTATGCCAGCACCACCTTGTGATGCCAAGCAGAATTTGTTCAAGCTGGGTAACTTCTTACTGAGATTAGTGCAATATATATATATATATAAGATGGGAGGGGTAACGGAGCTGCTAAAGACTGAGATTTTAAGTGCCATTTTCGTGCTTATTGTGCTGTGTGTCTGCAACCAGACTGCAAGTCACAGCTTTGTCTCTATTGCATTGCCAGTGATTTGGGAACTTCACATTTCTCTCTCTGCATCTTTTCTAGAGATTAATGGGTGCTGCAAATCTTCAGATAATTTCACTGAACTCATGGACGTTCACATATGTTGTCTGTGAGTTGTCAATTAATAAAACAAGCAAGCAAAAATAAAAAAAAAATATATCAATCTTCTGCTGCACAGTTTGTAAATAGATAAAGGTAATAACAAGGTATTTTATCTAAAAATATTTTCTTTACCATTAGATCTCTTTAGATTAAGATTATTCCAGATCGTTACTGTATCTCTGTCTTTACCTCTTGCTCCATAAAGCATCTCCACCCAAGCCTGGATATCTGTAGAATGGAAATTTGGATATTTTGTATACAGCTTATTTTGTTAGTGATTCCAAACCTACAACCATTTGAGTTATTTTATTTTATTTT
This sequence comes from Coturnix japonica, assembly GCF_054131305.1. Lineage (NCBI taxonomy): Eukaryota > Metazoa > Chordata > Aves > Galliformes > Phasianidae > Coturnix > Coturnix japonica. Next base: position 5,661,484 of record NC_140664.1, on the reverse strand, counting down.
ATTTTATTTTATTTTATTTTATTTTATTTTATTTTATTTTATTTTATTTATCTCATTTTATGTGAATCTCCTTTTGCTTATTTTTCTGTTGTTCTTTCATTTGGATGCTTGGAACTGGCAATAAGATTCTATCCATACTCTGAATCACAATCAGCGTACTGTTCAAAATGTTGTGCCTGCACCCAGAATGCCACTGAATGCTTTATACTCTTGTAACATGTTCATGCACAATTTGTTCTTCATTACTTCCTCATAGTGCTTCACTACAGCAAGCACACTGACTCAGAAGGTGCCTATACGTGGGCTTCAGTGCTTTGGATTTCATAACACCTCTAACTTCCACAGGAAAATCATTTTATGGAGAACACCCACTTAAAACCACTTTATTTCAAACAGTGCAGTGCAAAGACAAGGTATGGAACATCCAGTAACTACTGTAGCTCTCCAGAGGGAAAGATATTTAATTTCCATTTTACATTTAATTGATTGTTTAAGAGTAGCACTTGTTGCTGAGAGGTATGGTGAAAATTGAATTGACACCGAAGGAAACAAATACAACCAAAGATTTATCTGTAATACCAATGCTTTTATTTTCTCTACATGCAGTTGCATCTTTTGTGTGATGGACAGGAGAATTACTCTTTATATTGAGAGAAAAAAGATATATAGCAGTTGTTATTAAAGAGCAACAGGGGAAATAGATATCACATACTAAATGTGTCCAGCACACTCGTATTGTTGGGAAAGAAAGTAAAACCTTAGGTACCAGGTGTGACTAATGTTTCAGTTCAGCTGCTGTGCCCATTTCACTTAATATTTTATTTCCAGACAGAACAGCTTTTTGTCTTTTGAAAATTACAAAAAGTTATTATTTCTCCTATAAGCCATAAATTCTATCAGGTTTAGAAACAGGCTTTTACATTTCTGAGAATATGGCTAACAGTGATATTGGTTTTCTCATAGTTTAAAAAAAAATAAAATTTTGATTATTATTTATTATTCCCTCTGTTATAAGCTACCAGTTCTGGACTTTGAAAGTAAAAAAAACAACATTGTCATTTTAGAAATGCATTAAAAGAGATTCAGCCCTGAGAGTGAAACATAATACAGGATGCAAATATGACAGATGGTGGGAACACAAGCTACCAAGAGGACAACCACTACTTGTATCATAAACAGCAGTTGTGACCCACCAGCTGCCTACCTGCTGTCAGGAGTAATTCATAGTTGCCCTGAAAGAGACCAGAGAAGAAAATGAGTGAGGGAGCTGTTGACTAGAAGTATGACAAAAACACTTCAGTGGGAGTTTTGACTCTTAGTTTATCTATCCCTTGGGCAAGGTACTGAATACATTAGCCCTTTCTAAGACCATCCTTGAACTGACATGCTTTTCATGGTTTTGTTTGTTTCTTGTCTCCCAGTAACAAGACAATGTTATTTATAATGGATTTGAACTTTATATATATATATATATATATATACATTCCTGAAGTTTAGGTCATAAAATATACTTCAGTATAAAATTTACTTCTGGGTTTTAAGTGTAAGGTTATGCAGAATGAGACAGTCTTCACTGAAGGTAAAAGATCTTTTCCACTGCAAGAAGAGATAATAAGAAAGGAAGGCAGTGATGGGAGTCAAATCTGGTCAGACATATTCTTCTAAAAGGGCATGAGAGAGTGTGGAAATATTTAATCCAGCAGGATTATCTGTCTGAGAACTTTTAAATTGGGAGACAATGAGCAGAAAAACCTGGTCAGTCATATCAGTTGACAAAGAAGAAGAATGAAAATGGAATGCATAATTGATTCAAACAAGGTTGTTTGAATGAAGATTGTTGGATCTGGATGATAAGTAAAGACGGGGGAATCATAAGGCACCAGGTTCACCTGATAGGCCTGACAGCAGTGTCTCTGGGCAGGAGCAGCTGGTGAGGCAGCCATGCACTGTGACCTTCACCTCCCTTAATAGACAGAAACCGGAAACTTGAGGAGGCAAATGTTGATACATTCACTGCAATTCAATCACCTCTTTCCCCTATTACAAATATAAATATGCTACTGTGTAAAAAAGTTATGAGAAATCCCAGATGTCAGTATACTTCAGTGCATACATGTTTGTATCACTGCTTATCTAGTACTGCCGTGGTCGTGGCTGGGTAATCTCAAAGACACTCTAGCAAATGTTCCACCATGCAGTGCTCCATGTTGATCACTGAAACTGAAAGAATGTATGTGGGACTTAAAACAGTTTGTGGTTGAGAGTATCTCCTTCCATTTGTCAGTGATGACAACAAATTTCCTTCCCATATGCAGGCCAGCAGCTAATGACCTCCTCCCTCTTCAAACAGTGAGCAATGATATCTTAAACCAAAAATAAGAGCAGCTTATTAACACTAAAAAAAGAAGCTGATGAGCACAATTTATTCTTGTGTGGCTTTGTCACATGGGTTGATAACTTTCAGAGACAAGCTGCTATGGAAAGCTCGATCTCCTTGACAGTCAACTACTCAGTATTGCAAAGAATGTGAAAAAATGAATTGGAATATGTGTGCAGAAACTCCCAGTGTCTGATCATGCAGCTCCCACACACAGTCTATGGTCACTTGCAAACCTGCCTGTTTGGAGATATGCTTACAGTGTAGAATGAGTATTTGTGAACTGTATTTTCTGAAGCATAAAAAAGTAGAAAAAAAGGCTGCAGTTTCCTACCCTGCTACGATCCCTTTCTAAGTTCAAATAGCAGATGAGAAAAGCATTTTAATGTGATCTGAAGGCTGAATGTTTTTATTGTTTTTGGTCATCAGCACTAAGGGAAAGAAGGGGGGAAAATGAAAAAAGAAAAGGTAGAGAAAAGCTAATTAAAGTTCACTAACAATGCTAAATATAAACACACTGCCTTTGCTTGGGACTTCCTTGATCCACAGTACATCAGTGAACGACAGGAGAAAATTCTGGGAATAATACCATTATGTCATAGTTCAAAAGAAATGTATGTTGGGAAGGACCCATGAAATCATCTAGTTCAACCATCCACTTGGTGGGCGGGACTACTGTCCTCACTGGGTCAGCAGATGATTCCAAATAGCCATATTTGGAAGAATTTCAAAGAGGGAAATGCCATAATTATGGATGTTTCATCTAAGATGCCAATCTAATGTGATCATCCTCACATTCTCACCTGTTCTTATTTACTATTTATATTCCATTAATAGCAGTGAGTCCTAGCAGCCCCAAAGATTCTCTTAAGCTTTGTCTTCCTAATCAAAAGCTCACTTTTTATCCTTAAAAAATACTAAACTTCAGTTGTTCCTTCAACAGAATCTGAGTGTAAATCATTACTATGAGCCCTGTCTGGAAAAAGGCAGTAATTTGGGTCCTGGTACTTTTTTCCCTCCCATAGTCTTCATTTTCAGAAAAACAAACAAACAAACCTAAATTCTTAAAAGGGAAACACAGAAGATTCCAATAATAACAGTTTAAGTAAAAACACAAAAGCTACCTCTAGCAAAAATCATTCAGTATTTTCTATGCTGTGAATATTTGGCAGTGGAACTGGGATAAATGGATCTTTCAGTTAAATTAAAGTACATGGTTTGTTGCACCTGTGAATTAGTAGCATAAAGGTAACTGAGGCAAGTAAATGCTGAATAAAACTGGATGATATACATTACAAAATGAATTGCACTAGTTAGCAAGTAGTCTTCATATGAGGGCGCCCACTGTGCAAAGATGCCAGATAGCACTTAAAATTAATTGCTATAGAACCTGACTTGATAATCAGTATGGGTATGCTAGAAGCAATGGGAGTATGATTTGGGTTACTTAGTAAAGAATAACTGATGCCTTAAAACAGAATATTTTTCTGTAAATGCTGAACATCTGTGTTCTCTCTGTGACTGCCACAACTTAGATGAAATCTCCTTCCTTTGAGCTACAGGATAAATTTAAATTGGGTGATTAGAGCTTCCATCTACACCACATGTATCTAAATCTCAAAGTTTGGAATCCAAACTTCTCAGTTAGTTAAGGCCATACTCTACGTCTGGGTTAAGGCAATAGACAAGCTGCCAGCACAAAGCCTTGCCAAATTTAAAGGAGCTTTTGGGAAAAGTTTGTGATATTTTAACTCAGATATTCTCAAGGAAACACATCTTAGGGGACACTGTTGTCCTACACTCCAAGGAAATTTGAACTTGCCATCAGAAACGGTTTTAAGGCTTACAGTTTCATTCCAAGTCACAATGTGACCATTCCTATCACAACTTTGCTGCCACAGATAGCATCATTCTTTGGTTTTACGAAGCATTGCTGTCCTACAGCAATTTTTGGGCCTAATTACAGTGGACTGCAGTTGCTAAGGCTGAGCAGAAAGTCCAGTAGAATATATAACTGGAAATGATTAAACATTGTTTAAAATTACAAGCTGAACAAACTTTTTAATGATTTTTATACTCACAAGAGAGATGCCCCAATTCAAGCTTGTACATAATCTCACCTTTAGATTAACTCCACTGATTTCAAAAGTTTGTCTGGTGCAAGTATCTTGCTGAAATGTGTCCTGTAATGCAAAGGCATACATAGGTTATATACTGGGATCATACGCTCCTGCTCAAAGAAGGTTCAGCTATGGGGTCAGACCTTGTTGCTCAGGATTTTATCCAGTATGATCTTAAGAACCTCCAAAACCTCACAATCTTCCCGGTAACAGTTCACTGGTTTCCTATGGGGAAAAGCCTTTTCTATATCCAATGTGAGCCTCTCATATTTCAGCTTATGTGTGTTGCCTCCTCATTCTCCCACTATGCAAGGCTATGAGAAACCTGGTTTCATCTTCTTGATGAATTCCTCATAGTTTCCAGCTGGATGCTGTTATATTACCCAAAGCTCCAGGCTAAACAAGTTCTAGTCCATCAGCTTCTCCTCACTGGGCAAGTGCTCCACCCATGACCAATACAATGATTCTAATTTAACTTTTTCTAGTTTGTAAATGTCTTTCTTGTATCATAGAAGACAAAACTGGACACAGTATTTAGATGTGAACAGATTCTGATTATGAATCTTATTCAGATAATCAGATCAATCAATTTCTGATTATCAATTAGAAAATTTCATGGGATTAGCCTAAATATTCATCACTAGGGCATAATTTGGAGCTGTCTCTAACTCACTGGAAAATGGTGGGAACCTGCGAACAGGTAATCATCTACACTGGATACCACTGTAAGAAACCTCTCTGTCCACTCACTGAAGAAAGCAGTAGAGTCTATAGAGCCTGGCACTTTAGTTTTGGCGGGATGGTAAGTTACTCAATTGTTAGAGATAAGGAAGACAAACATTACACATGTAGGCTACCCCATAATGTACAGTCAGAACTGATTCTTCAAGTAAAATTTGAGGAAGAATCTGAAAGCTCATAATAGCACACTTTGCTCTTGGTCTGTTTCAGGAATAATGAGAGTCTGTTAGTTTCCAGAACTGTTGAGCCATGAACCTTTGGAAATTAAAAAGGTAGTTTCTCTCATTATTATTATTATTATTATTATTCCAAATAAAAGGATTTCAACTTTTAACTCATTATCCAGAAAGGAATTTGTGTCCCCAGTGATGAGGAAGGAAAATCCAGATTAGTAAAATATTATTTTTCACCTATGAAATCTTTTCCATATCTGAGACTCCAGTTCTCTGTTAAATAAATAATAACTAACTAACTAATCAACTAAATAAATAAATGCATAAAAGCAGAAACAAACAAAGCAAAATGAGAGAAAGGAAATGTTGAAAAAAGTACCATTATATGAGGCTAAAAGAATCTCTACAGAAAGTGGAAATCATGATGTGTAGATGTGAATCATTTCACTCTAAATCTCTTACAGTATCTCTAGCCAACACATTTTTTCTTAATTTCTTTGTTCTTTCATTTTCCTGCTCCCATCATACATTGCGTACTCATCCCCTTCATAAACATGATCACCTCCTGCTTATAAAGCTTAGAAAACACTGTCAGCCCTCAAAATATCATACACTTTCTGCAATTACAGTTTTCCAACCACCTGTAAATAACTCAGCATGGCTTCGTGAGTCACTAGTGCCACTTAGATTACAGTTTAGTAATTAGTAGTCTAGTTCATTGTGAATCCTTTCCTATTCAGAACATATTTCAAACCAGTTTATCATGTTTACAGTCTTATTTCAGTGGATTATTATTATTATTTTTTTATTTTATTTTTTAAAGGTGGAGAGAGCTGTTTAATTATGGACTTGTCCATTAAGTAATAAAATGGTACACAGAAAGTTAACTGAGACTCAGTTCCACACGGCAGAGGAGAAGCTTTGTCAAACTTGATACAAATGACAAAATAACCCATGGCTGTCCAGCCTTTTGGCTTGCCTGGAACACAGTGAGTGAGGAGGAATTACACTGGGCCTCATATACTCAAGTTGCTACAAAAGAATTGCCTTTTACTTATTTCCATGGAAACTACAACAGCTACAAAGAGCAAAACAACATTAATTGACAGTGCAAATTCTCAGATACAAAACACTCTCTTTCAACATTGTCACAACCATTTTCACCAGTGATGAACAAGAGCCTCTGTACTCATAGAAGTCTACAGCAACAGAGATGATCCACTATCACCACTGCTGAAACATACCATCCACCACCTCACTGTGCTCACATCCACTATTTGGTATCCATAAACATTCAGCAAGGAGCGATGAATGGCAATGGATGCAATTTTTTTTCTGCATGGAAGAATTCAATTGACACACCCTTCATATGCACTTCCATGACAGATGCCATTTTGTCAGACTACCCCTCTGCTGCCATCTGTCACACAACAACAACATAGAATATTGGTGGGAAGATTTAACCTGTACTGCCATATCATCAACATTCACTTCTGATAGGGATTTTGAATGTCTGGTAAAGACATGATCAGATTATTGAGATGAACATCTGGTTGCAACTCTATACATTCCATTTCAAAATTTTCATTTCTCAAATTTCTTTATCAAACAGGAAAGCATGGCTGTGTACTCTTCACTGCTCAGAGCATTGTGTCTAGCCAGTGTGTCAAAATGTATACAGTAATGCATTTGGTTTGATGGTTTAGTTATTGCTAAGCAATGCGTATGTGCCCCGAGCTACTCACAAAGTTCCACTCCTTTATCACATGGGGCAGGAAGTGAGTTGCATTACCAGTTAGGCTGGGCCATGGGTTGAACATGACTGCAGTAACTTGTATTTTATTTAAGGTTATAAAAACCACAAGTGAATGCATGGATGTTTTAAAATTTCAATTGATTTTATGGGAACAAAGGTCATTAAAATCTTTAAAAAATACATGTATGCACTCCCATTTCATGCTTAAATACATAACTTATGCTTGGCTGTCATTTAGGAAAGTTTTAGAAGTACAAAATCATGTATTTGTCAAAATAAGATGATCTATAAGCTTCATTTCTGGAATTTTCTCTTCACATTCTCTTTCCAAACAAAGACTCTTCTGCCTTTAAATCTCAGTCACTTCCTTTTAATTCAAAACTCTATTGTTTACCAAGGGCTATTTCATCCTCACTGTTCTTTTCCCTCCCTCCCTCCAAACAAACAAACAAAAAGATTAAACAACTGATACCAGCAGATTTTGTCGAATGATTCAATGCCTCAAGCTGAATTTGTTCACTTTCAAGACAATCGAACTCATTAATCTCTAAAAATCATAAGTTTTATGTTTGTTTGTTTGTTTGTTTGTTTGCTGCTGTTGCTGTTGTTGTTTTCCAGTGGTTTAAATTATTTTCAGTCTTTGTTGACAGCTATTAAGAAATTTATGAGTTAAAGTTGATCATGTTTCCTGGAAATGTTACAGTGCTGATTAACTGCCTGTGAAAATAAGGAATAAATACAAAGCAGTTCCATGTAATTAATCTTTTCTATTCCTCATTTCTTCCTTATTTATTGTCTAAGACATACTTTCTGAAAGAAAAGTTCATGCCCAAGAATTATAATAGAGCAATATTTAGAACAGTGCTGAGCACTTTCCTTATAGAAACGTGATGTGTGTATCCATCTGACACACTGTAATGAATGATGTGGGGAACACAGGATTAATCACACTTCGTTCTTGAGAAATGTTTGCAAATCAGTGTAGGATATCCAGGTAGCAACACAGGGAATAATTCTGGATAAAGTTGGATCTTCAGCTACATAAGTCATCTTCACTGGAATTGCATCATATTTCACATTTGCCTGAAGATCAGCAAGGGGGAAAAAAAATAAAAAAAAAGCAAAAAAAAAAAAAAATCAAATTATTCCTCACCATAATTTTAACTCAGAAAGAATCACAGAATCACACAATCCTTTGAACACCTCCAGGGCTGGTGACTCCACCATCTCCCTGGGCAGCCCATTCCACTGCCTGAACACACTGTCAGAGAAACAGTATTTCCTAACATCCAGTCTAAATCATCTCTCCTGGTACAGCTTTAAACCATTCCCTCTAGTCCTGTCACTAGTTACACAAGAGAAGTGGCCGACCCCCAGCTAACTACAACCTCCTTTCAGGTACAGAGAGCAATAAGGTCTCCCCTGAGGCTCTTCTTCTCCAGACTGAACAGTCCTAGCTCTCTCAGCCATTCCTCATAAGCCCTGTGCTCTAAACCCCTCATCAACTTTGTTACTGAGGGTGTACTCAGTGCCCTCATCCAGGTCATCAATAAATATATCGAAGAGAACAGGCCCCAGCACCAGCCCCTGGGGAACACCACTCATGACTGGTCCTCATCTGGATTTAGCTCCATTCATCGCCATTCTCTGGGCCTGGCTCTCCAGCCAGTTCCTTACCCAGCCAAGGGTATACCTGTCCAAGCCATCAGCTGCCAGTTTCTGCAGGAGGATACTGTGTCAAAGGCTTTGCTGAAGTCTAGGAAGACTACATCAACATCCTTTTCCCTCATCCACAAGATGGGTCACTAGATCATAGAAAGAGATCAGGTTGGTGAAGCAGGACCTGTCCTTTGTGAACTCATGCTGGCTAGGCCTGATCTCCCAGCTGTCCTAGACATTCTGCATGATCTCCCTCAAGACAGTCTGCTCCATAACCTTCTGTGGCACTGAGGTCAGGCTAACAGGCCTGTAGTTCCCCAGGTTCTCCTTACAAATCTTCTAGTAGATGGGAGTCACACTGGCAAGCCTCCAGTCTTCTGGGACCTCACCAGTCAAGAAGAAGCACTGATAGTTGATGGAAAGCTGCTTGGCTATCACCTCTGCCAGTTCCCTCAGCACTCTCAAGTGAATCTCATCTGGCCCCATAGACTTGTGGCACTCCAGTTGGAGCAGTCGGAGATTTCAAATTTCTCTTTCACTTAGAACCATATTTGGGATGTAGCTACTTCTGACTTTGTCTTTGGGATGGATTTCTTCCCAACAATGAAGTCATGGCTTGGTTTCCAGCCTTGCCACTTTCTTCAACTTGTCAAAAAAAAGAAAAAAAAGCAGCATCAGAACACTTAGTGGAAAGCTCTTGCTACCAGCTAATAGCAGTCTGTTTATGGGGTAGTGATTCACACTGATTTATGGAGAGGTCTTAAATCCTCTGTCAAGCTTCATTTACAGTGAAAATGAGCCAATGACTCTTGTCTATTTTCCTTCCCAGGCTATCAGAGCAGCCATTTCCTGACCATGTTTCCTATCCCTAGGGAAGGGCATAATTGTGCTGATAATCACTTTCTTGATTCAGTCTGACATGCAATTTCTCTTCTCCTCCAAACCCAACATGCCCTTTTTTAACACACATCTTCCAAAACATGTTTAAATTTTAGATCTCACATGTAGAGACATGCATTGCATTACAGAACCTGATGTTCACAAATATTCCACTGAATTAATAACAAATTATACAAAAGGACCTCCCTACTTCCCTCTCTCTCTTAATATAATAGTATAGCATTATCATTTCCTTGTGCTGCCCCTCTTACTTCAGTCTTCTTGCCTTTGTTTGGGAATTGCCTGTTAGAAACAGCAGCTCCTCATGGCAAAAATACATTCGCTTCCCACAAGTCTGCAAAGCACCTAGACAGCTTGAGCGATAAAAATAATAGCTAAGTAATAACAACTAATGAGTACTGCTTGTGTGGGCGTTTTATTGTTGAGCTAGCTGCAATAAATAGAATCAGCTGAAAATTCTTCCACATAAATGATTTTTGATAGAAAATTAGTTCTTTGACTAAAGACACTTACCAAATAAGTCTGCTTCCTTTGGGGAGGAAAAAAACAAAACATAACAAAACAAATAAAAACAACCCCGCAAGCAGAAACTATTTAATTTCTAAACACCTGTAATCTAGAAAACCCTGTCTGAAAACATTAAATTTTCAGCTAAATGAAAAGTGGCTTTACTTCCCCCACAGACATACATAGATTGCTACACACACTGACATTTATTTATTCATTGACTTATTCATTCTTTGTGTTCTTTTTTCTCTCTCATTTCTTTTTACTTTTATTTAAGTAGTTAATAGATGTTTGGAAGGCTAAATCATAGATTTTTCACCACAGAAATATTTATTATGGTCTAATTATCTGAGATGATAAAAGCTGTTATATTTGCCTTGCATACTCTAACTGATAATGTTAAATATATGTATATATGTATGTAATTTTGAATATGTTTAAGATATATTGGCCATAAATAGTCATATTTCCTCTCATTCTGTTTTGAACTCAGGCATCATTAGGTATTGCATCTGACATCTCATATCCATTCTGCCATAAGAATTTGAAATCTTACTATTTGAAATAGACTTGAGTGGAGAGATGTTCAACTGCAACAGAGGGGTATTGCTCCATACCTTGTTCGAGATGATGGTGCTAAACTGCCCAGTCAATTCTGAACTGCAAACCCTCATCCTCCAAACATAGCTTAAAATCTGGATCCCAAGAGAAAGACGTGGCCAATCTCATAGAGATTATATTTAGTTTTTGAGCTGAAGCTGTGCTGATCAACCATGTTTCACCTGCACCTTCATTTGAAACTGTTACTATGTTCCATTGGGATTGCAAATGTTCATTCAGAGGGATCCAAGATGAATTTGCTTTTAAATTATTTTAGTTTAGGTTAGGTTAGTTTAGTTTAGTTTAGGTTATTTTTAATTGAAAGAAGCTTGCACAGACCTGGACAAGTTTTCCTGGGGAAGAGTTGGTTTAACTTTAAGAAAACATTTATTTTTCAACATCTTTACAATTCTCTATTTTATTATTTTATTTTATTTAATTTTATTTTATTCTACTTTTTAAAAAATTATTTATTTATTTATTTATTGGAGCACATAACAATGGACGCTTGTATGTTTTCCTATTCCTGCCTTTCTGTACTGAACATGAAACTGTGTTAAAAGAGATTTCTATATGTCTATTCTATGTTGCTTATACAACACACAAAAAAACTAAATTTCTCTCTCTCCACTTTGTAGAGAAGTTATTTAATGAAATATCATGGAGATGATAGTTCATTTTTTGACAAAGTTATTATGGTGAATACACAGATCTGTGAAGTCCAGCTACTGAAAGGAGAGATTTTTAATTGGTTTGTAACCAGTAGCTGAGGTCACAATTCAGACCAGTTAACAGTTCAGGATGAGAAGGGTCATGTAGTAAGGTCAGAGATAATTTGTTTCAGAGGCATAAGATTAAAATTTTGATTTATATAATATGCCTCTACGGTCACTCCTACAGGACTGCTAGCCATCTTAAATTTGCCTTCTTAGATGAGGCTGTAATGATTAAAATGATCTCTCCCACTGAAAATAAGTGCTTAAAACTGAATATGAAATGATGTACTTAAAATTTTCAGTATGAAAATTCAATAATAATCACACTTTACAGCATAAAACTGCAGGGTCCGATTAAATTTGACATTAGCAAGAAGTCTAGCAAGATATAAGTAGGAAAAATAAGACACTCAAATCAGACTATTCAGCTCGTACTACATGAAAGAAATAACAAGCTTCTAATGTTTCTCCTGCAAGACATAGCAAAAATTAAAGAGTGTCTTTCCTGTCAGATGCTTCAGATGTTTCAACAGAAAGTCTAAACAGAGATAAAAATAAATTAGGGGAAAAAAAAAAAAAAAAAAAAAAAGGAGGAAATGTACCCTAGAAACCAAATAGTTTGGTTACCAAAAGTAACCAGAAATTGACCTACCTTTGAAAAATAAAAAAGTCCAACAGCAGTGCTCATTGGAATGCAATTTAAAAAAAAAAAAAATTATGGCTTCTTATGACATGGTGATTATAGAATCGTATCATGTTTTTGCTGGAAGGGACACTAAAAAACAGTTAAATCCAATTCCTCTGACATGAGCAGGGACACCTTCCACTGAACTAACTCTGCCCCACCCAACTGGACCTTCAACAATTCTGGATATGGAGCATCTACAGTTTCTCTGGGAAACTTGCTTGAGTGCCTCACCACTATCATAGTGAAGATTTTCCTTTTAGTATGTAATCTAATTCTAACCTCTTTTAGTTTAAATCCACTCTGCTTCTACTACCACTATATGCACCTGTGAAATGTCCCTTTCCATCTTTCATATAGGCCTCTTTCAGGTACTGGAAAGCTTCTATGAGATCTCCCCAAACTTCTTCTCCAGGCCAAAAATCCCCAACACTCAGCCACTCTTCATATGAAGGGTCACGTCCCATTTTTATTGAGAATGCCAGAACTGATGGAGTCTGAATCAGTGCAGCAGCAGTTGTATTATCAGTAACAAAATTATCATTAACCAGTCTCAGAGGAGACTGAAAACTTCGCAGTACCTTCTTCTCTTACTGAACAGTAGTTTCTCCTGACTCAGACCCACATGCAAGAACTACCAGAGAGCAGAGAAACTGCTTATTTTCTTCCTCTGTGAGCAATATTATTTTATAATGAACCTCAATTAGACTTCATGATTTTTTGCAAGTCCGTTAGTCAAAGAAACCATTTCATCTTGGACCCTTGGAATGGGATTTGCAATGCAATTATATATACCTGTCTCAGCTGATGTGCCTCAGATTAAAACCTTACGCCTGACTGCATTAGTTTATCGCAGAACCGCACACACTCTATAACACAATTCTGCTACCTGTCACAACAGTCAGAAATAAAAGGGCGGGGGGAGGGGGGGGGGGGGGGAAGTGAGAACTGGGAAGTGTCTAAGTGTTGTTGCTGTAGCAATTTTCCTAGTTAGTCTCAATTAATTTCCTTTATGGTTAATAATAACTTGTGTTTTCATCCACAGATCTCAAAGTCCTTTCAAAAATCTGGGAATGTATTTGTACTTCTTCCTTAAAGAATAACTCAGGATAAACAAATTATTTTCTGTAGAAAGAAAGAAATGTGGTCAATTGGACAAGCATCCAATGAACTTCATAGAATCTGAGAATCACAGATTGGTTTGAGTTGGAATAGATCTTAGAATCATCCAGTGCCTATCCTCCTGCTTGGATAAGCCAGACCCACAGTACAGTATGGGAGAAAGACTGTCTGCAGGATCCAGATTTCAGACAGAATACCTTTACGCTCCAAAAAGACAGGCAGCTTTTTGTGCAGATACTAGAATGAGACTCTTAGCTGTTTAAACTGGTACTAGAAAGGATGCTGATTAAATTGCTGATGGGTTGGTACAAGGAAATAGACACATGGGCTGTAAGTATACTTTAAAGATTTCCCATGAATCCAGTTTAATTGTGTCAGGAAAAAAAAAAAAAAAGAAAGAAAGAAATGTGGTTTGTTAAAAACAAACAAACAAACAAAGTTATTCTGAGCTTTTACTGAGATCAGTGAGACTTCTGCAAAGAATGTTGCTGAATGAAGTGCAGCATGATTGGAGAAGAAAAACAGAGGGGAATATATCTGCTGAGGATCAGCAGAGCAGGGATTCTGACTCCTGTCTGGGAGCTCAGGAGCCAAACTAGAGAGGACTTTATCTTGAGTTTCTTATAAACAATTATGAATTATAAACGCTTATGAGGAGAGGCTGAGGGAGCTGGGATTGTTCAGCCTGGAGAAGAGGAGGCTCAGAGGAGACCTTATTGCTCTCTATAACTTCCTGAAGGGAGGTTGTAGTTAGCCGGGGGTTGGCCTCTTCTCTCGTGTAATCGGTGATAGAACTAGAGGAAATGGTTTTAAGCTGCACCAGGGGAGATTCAGGCTGGACGTTAGGAAGTATTACTTCTCGGAAAGGGTAGTCAGGCATTGGAATGCACTGCCCAAGGAGGAGGTGGAGTCACCAACCATGGGAGTGTTCAAGAGACGTTTGGATGTGGTGTTGATGAATATGATTTAGCTGGGAAGTATTAGTAATGGTTGGACTAGATGATCTTCTAGGTCTTTTCCAACCTTGATAAATCTGTGATTCTGTGATTCTGTAATTTTTATTTGTTTGTTTCTAAAGAGGGTAAAGGCAATAGAAATAGCTGTGATCATGTAATGCATAAAGGTCTGTATATGACAACTTCCCAAATAACATATTTTTCTCAGTATTCTGACCTGCTTCCTTTCTGTTGATCTCTGTTACATGCTACAATACATATGTTCTTCTTGGTTATTTTCACTGCAAGCTGGTAGGATTTGTTTCTCTTCCAATGTACCATGTAAAAAAAATAAATAAACAATCCTCCATTGTGTATAAAATTAATTCCCATGAGATACACCCTCTCCTAATGAAGTCAAGTTTTTAAATTATTTTTCTTTCATACACCAGATCATTTACTCTGAGACGATATTAATTTACTACTAGAATTACAATTGACATCTGGCAATGCACTAAACAATATGGGCCTTCCAATCTATATCATTAGTTGCTCATGGTTTGCTGAATTTCTGCTCATTAAGCTCCAAACCCTATTTCCAGTGAAGTCTCAGCTGCTTTCTGGTCACGAGGGAGTTCCTTATGAACTAAAGAAGCAGAGGTATTTCACAAATGCAATAAAAATCAAGGGCTAGAGCAGAGCATCTGTCCAGATGCTTTTGCCTCTGGCTTCATCTATTCTGGCAGAACAAGCTGTATGATATGCATGATGGTGGAGCCATGATTCACAATTTTCCCTTTCCTCAGTTCCAACAAATCCCTGACATGTGCTGGCAGACACAAGCTTTAGAGATGAGCTGGAGATATTCATTTTGAAGTCAACCTTCTCCAATCAGCTCAGAATAACTATCACTTCCCACAAAGATGAGGACCACAGGGAGAAACATCTCAAGCTGTAAAAAGATAGAAATACATTTTTGGAATAAAGCAGTTACAAAATTTTGCTTAGCTGCCTCACTACTTCACAAACCTTCACAAACAACCTGTGGACATAGTATTTCTATGACTCAGAGCTCAACCATGTGAGAAATCTGAACTTCCATAGATGCTGGTTCTGTTTCTGTATGTGGCATTTGGCTGTGGAAAGAAACAGGTGTTATTTAAACGGAAACTAAAGAGGCCAAGTTGTCTCTGCGGTCTAGTATTTGTCATTGGTAATTGTTTCTAAGAACAGTCATTGGAGGAACATTGAGTCATTTCTTCCAACTGAGATGGGCTACTGGCTTAGACCAGAGGCAATGTTGCCTTGACTCATCCAGCAGAGTGTGAACATCCAGCAGACTGCAAACAGTGCTGCTAGATTAGGTCTTAGATGAGGCAATATAAAAGAACTACTTATATCAAGATCAACTGTAGGCTAAGAAGCTCCTTTCTGGCTAAAGATCTCTTAAGTGTTCTGTACCAGCGAGCATGTACTACATACTTAATAGCAGAAGTAGAACTGGATGCAGTTGATGAAACGTGCTGAAGTAATTCATGTTCACAGTAAAAAAAGGTGATTGTAAAACAAAGAAAGAAACAAAGAACAAAACCCCTAACATTATTAAATACTGAATGCTGAAGAGAAGTGAGACTTGGAATGCAGAGAGGGGAAGTTTTGAAACTGTTTTCGGAAGCAATGGAGTTACTTAAGGATTAAAGGGCAGTTGCAGACTGGTCACTATCACTCAGTAAAACTTATCTTTGCAGTAAGGAATCCACTGTCTCTGCTATTCAGAAACAGGTCTTGTGACTAAAGAAAATACTAGTTTGACTGAATTTATAAAAGGATCCACAAATTGTAGGCAGTGAGTTATTTAATGTGTTTACTTATATGTGTATGTATTTAAGAAATAAACATTTGGGTTATGAAGATTGCAATTTATTTATTTATTTAATATTTTTTATTCCAGTAACATTTGACAATGATATTCAACATGAAAAAAATCAACATTGACTATGTAGACTGGATAAACTCTCATCAGACTTCTCCTCTAAAAAAAGCAGTAAATTAACCACTAAATTAATTTGTAGGAAATAGCCAGAAAAAAGGAGGGATGGGTGCTTGGAAAGCTAACAGGCCTTCAGAAGGTGAGAAAAAATGAGTGGTTTTTAATCTGCGGTCTTTGAGTTCCTTGTGGATATATGAGATTATTGAAGTAGATCCATGAATTTTACGCAAAACCAACCTATTGGTTGTTGGTAGGCTAAATTACAATTCAGGAAGATCAACATGCCTAATGGATTTATTTATTTACTTATTTATTTTTCAGGAATCTTTGTACTGAGAAAATTTAGAAGAAATTTTTACATTAACTGAGATATATTGGTTGCATGAAACTCATATCTGTGATTCTCTGTCACACCTTATGTTCTCATATTCTTTCTTTCATTTAATCAAAATTGTTGAAAGCAATGATTACTATTCCTTGGCTGTCATCTAAATAATCTAAATTTTTCTTTGTTTTAACTTAAGAATTGCATAAATTCTTACTTACATAAATTTCATTCTTTATCTATCTGAGATACCTGCATTATTATTCTTGACAGGAAAAGACTCATTTTATTTATTTTGTGATTGAAAATAAGGCCTTTAAGAGATAATAGTAGAGGGATGTCCATTGACATTATCCTAATGTCAACTAGTGTTCAAATTGAATGCCGCAAAGGAACAACAGCTGAGAATGATTTCTCCTGGTTGCCCAGCCACTTACTTTTTGTCTTACTGATGTGCTCATGGTAACCATTAACCCCCAAAAGCTTGTTGAGTAGGTTATCTTAGATGGGTTCCAATGAACAATCTTTGAGACAAAAAAATTGTTGCAGTTTCTTACAGGTAAACCAATGGCTGTTAATGAACTTTTCAAAATATAAGATGAATGGGACTGTCTTACTTTGTGAGAGAAGAAGGACAGCACTGGGTAAGAACTCTGAGCCAAACAAATAGGCAAGTTTATACTGAAACTTAGTGATGACTAGACAATAACTAAGACAACTAATTAAAGTAATCAAGTAAGATATTAAGTAAAACTGGAATAGAAATGCCTCTAGGACTGAGAAGAGATTTGTTACTAATGTGCTCTCCCTTTTCCCATCAGTTTTCCAGTCAGCATTTTCCACTCACTTTCTAAAGTATTCAGAGCTCTTGGTAAGTAGTTCCACCATATGAAACAGTCAAAGACAGTTGACAAGGATGATTTTCTAATGGAATTGAACTTGGATAGTGCAGATCATCTGATTGAGAACATCAGGAATTAGTCACAGTTATTGGATGCAGAGTAAGGGTCAAAATATGCACACCAGCACTATGGATAAAATATCTAGACTATGAAAACCGCCAGACACAAGATGATCCTTACATAATGAAAGCCAGAAACCAAGCCCTCAGTCTGTGCTAATTGGGATTTTTGTTGATATAATTATCCAAGATATGCAGTAGTATATTCTGCTCAGATTTCCAGGTTGCATGCGTGACATGTCATTTTTTTCTTTCTTCCTTTCTTTTTTCAAAACAAGTATGCCGTGTCTGAGGAAGATTCTTCCATTCCAATAAACAATTTGAATCTGAAAAGGAAAAATAAAACATAAAAATAAATCACACCAGTTATGGGAAGATTATTAAAGCACATAAGAAGGAATGAAGAGATCAGTTCACTAACGCACTGTTCCCTTTTCTTAAACCAGCTTTAAAAACTGTTGCAGATAACAGATTTGCATTTGAAAAGGAGTAGTTTATAAGGAGGCAGTAAGAAAATAATTTTTTAAAATCAACTTTCTTAAAACAGCAATTATCCAATCCAGTATAGTCACTCTATGCTGTCCCCATGCAGTTCTTCTGACATTCAAATTCCAGAAAATAATTTTTACTCTTTATCAACAGAAATGAAAACAATATGTGATCCAAATAGTTTTTGTTAAACTTATGTAGTTTAATTACCTGAATATAATTCTATCACTGATTCTCAAGGCTTGGGCTGTACAGTCTTATCAATACTAAAGGTATTTCTTATGGTTGTGTTATCTCTGCTTTGCCCTGTATGCAGTTAAACAAAATCCTTTGGAAGATTTGCCATGAAGTTTCTGTTCAATAATAATTGACTGAGGCTTTGCTATTTGTGTGCCAGTGTGCTATGTACAGCAGCATGCCTCCTTCTGTAGCCATTAGATTTGAACAATCCCTCAGCCTGTGAATTGCTGTTTTCCCTCTGTACATATGCTTTATTTATATTTCTCTTACAGTACCCCCTGTCTAGGTCTTCAGGGCTCCCCACTTCCTGTCTTTCTTAATTTATCACTGTTCACAGAAGATAATGCATCTGAAAGAAATCACTGGCTTTCCGGTAAATTTATTTGAAAATTTACTTAATTTATCTACTCCTGTACCACAGCACTCTTGTATGTTCTGCATCAACAAATTACCTTAGTGATAGAATTCAATTATCAGCATTTGACTCAGACCCTATATGGGAGATAAGTACACACTTAAAGTTAAGGACATACTCAAAAGCTTTGCTAAATCAGGGTCATATTTAATGATATTATTTCATTCGTCCTTTTCCTAAATAGTGTGATTAAACAGTGCCAATATTCTTTTAATGACTGGAAAACCAAGGGCAATTTCATCATTTACATTTTTTCTTTCCCCATCTGTTT
The DNA here is from genome assembly GCF_054131305.1 of Coturnix japonica. Classification (NCBI taxonomy): domain Eukaryota; kingdom Metazoa; phylum Chordata; class Aves; order Galliformes; family Phasianidae; genus Coturnix; species Coturnix japonica. The sequence goes on along the minus strand of NC_140664.1, from coordinate 5,642,502 downwards.
TATGTAGAACACTCTCTTTGTGTTCAAAGATATGAATTACTGAAGAATTGATTCTGTGTTATTTCCCTTCAGATTCAACACAACACTTTATTCTTCAAACAAATATCTCCTATGAGCTGATAAATGACTAATAATGATAAATTCACTAGTTATTATATTATATATATATATAAAATCATATATGATATATCTTATATATATATAACTTTATATAGTAGAACTTTATATATATATATATATGGTAGATCTTTATATATATGTATATATATATATATATATATGGTAGAACTTTATATATATTTTATACTAGTTATTATAAATTCACTAAATTCATCAGTTATCATTTTAACAGTGGAACTACTTACGTCATAACTGGCTATATCTGCTGCAGCACCATGGTCTAGGAAAAGGGAACATTTTATAATCAGTTGTATGTGTCTCATGTCAAACGTCTGTGTAAGCACCCTAATACTTAGGGAGATACTTGCATCATAATTAGAATGCATAATTAATAATGTGTAATAGTGATAATGCAACTCTGCTGACAGTACTTGACTAGCAATGTAAGTCAGCTTCTAATTTGAAGAAACTGTGATTAACAGATTCTTTAGAGTCTCCACACAGAAACAGAAAAAAAAAAAAAAAGAAAGAAAGAAAATAAGATTTTTAGTGCTTAGTAACCTAATTTTCCACAGCTCAAAGTGTAATTAGTTTAGGAAGAAATATTTGTATTAAAGAGAGAAAATAAAACACCAACAAGACACCTAATCTAGGCAACATACAATACCTGGTTTATAAACACTAGCTGCAGTATTTTTACTAGTCTTTTTCTTTGGGAAGACAGTAATGGATGAAAGATGGATCCAGGAGCACTGATTGATTTTAAAGAATCACTTCCTCTAACTCAATATAAAGGAAAGCAAGAAAAGACAGAAGGGATCCTGTGTGGATGGATAAAAGATTCTGAGAAATCTCCTGAAAAGAAACAACGTGGAAGCAAGGAAAGATCATCCAAGAGGAAAAGAAGAGACAATGGCAATGGAGACAGAGGCACAAAATCAAGACAGTGATCAAGCACTAGTGTGATAAGTCCACAGGTTGGTACTAGGAACAACAGCATTGAACTCCTTTATTAATAACTTAGATGATGGGACAGAGTGAGTTTTCAGACAATACTAAGCTGGGAGGAAAAGCTGATGCACCAGGAAACTGTGTTGGCATTCAAAGTGACTTTGATAGACTGAACAAATGGGCTGACAGGTGTTGCATAATTTGCAGGGTCCTGTATATAAGAATACTTAATCAGGTTTCTTTATGCTGCTAAAAGAACTGTAAATGGTATAGAGATTTTTCTGGGGGGTCATATAGATTTTAAGTGATTTAAACTTTTTCAGTTATTAAGAGTTCTTTTTCCCATAATGTCTGAATCTTATTTGTGAAACTAGCAGCTTTTACATAGGGTTACAAATGAGGTAAAGAGAGAAAATTTCACTGCTTCAGGGCGTTCTCTAACAGAATTCTCTATATTGGTTGATTTGTACTAAATCTTGTGGCTTTCTCATTGACTTTAAATTACAAAACTGTTGTTTCCTGTCATACAGTACCAGAAAGTGGTTGATTGCTTAGTAAATCTGGATTTTCTTTGAATACGTTTAAAGAGACGAAAACACTCATTTGCAAAGTTGGCTGTATTTGGCAAGTAATTGGTAGAACTTATTAACTAAGAAATGCTACTTTATTTTTAATTTTTTTTTTAAATTTTTTTATTTTTTTTTAATTTTTCCTATCACTGGAAGAACTGATCTTCTTAATGTCTGGTTTTTCTGCAGTCTTCTTAGACCAATTCTTTGCTCTTTAAACATGCAAAGAATAATGAAAGAACATATTTCCAAACAAAACCAGAGAAACAAAACCATCCTTCATTGTTATGTAGATACACTGTTCCAAGAGTTGTATTCCAGATATGTTTATGTGTATGTGTATAAATTATATAGTGAAAAGATTAGTAGGAAAGTCTGGAAATGTGATATCTTTTAGTGAATCTTGAATCCCATTGAATTTTGATAGTAGAATTTCTATTGATTTCTCTGCTGCCATAATGTCAAACACAGACAGGAAAAGGCAAAAGTACAATTTTCCTTCTCATTTGCTCATAAGGATCAATATGCAAAGAGACACGTAATATGATGAAACATAAATTCACATTTTCTTTCACCTTGGCATTTCAAGAACTAATATGGATCCCTTCCCTCTTCAAACATGCTATATTGATTTGTCCTAGTCTTAATAAATCTTAAAGTAGTACAGATTACTGTGTGCACTTATAATTTGAACTACATACACAAAAAATGTGTAGTTTGAATAAGAAGAGCTTAGTTACAAATCAGGCATCTACACCCAAAATCTCTGAATGGAAGATCTTGCTTTTCCTCCTCGTTATCCACATTTTTATTTCTCAGATTCAGCTTTGCTTTCCGCTACTTTAATCTAAACATTCCTAAGGCAGTTGTCTGAGGTAGTCTGGAGATTATATGTGGAACCGCTCTCCTACAGTCAAATTCATCAGGACTTTACTTAGATGTCTGAGCTTCTTTCACAGAATCACAGAATCACAGAATTGTAGGGGTTGGAAGGGACCTCTAGAGATCATCAAGTCCAACCCCCCTGCCAAAGCAGGTTCCCTACACCTCATTGCACAGTTAGGCATCCAGGCAGGTCTTGAATATCTCCAGAGAAGGAGACTCCATCACCTCCCTGGGCAGCCTGTTCCAGTGTTGCTTTCTGAAAGCATTTTGTCCCAGATTAAGACAGTTAACAACTGTCACATAGTTGTTCTCCAGAAGTGTTTTTGAATTGGCTTTTGAGAAAATGATGATTTGTTGAGTGGCTCAGACTTACAAATAGAGATGACCAAAGGAAATCTGGATGTCTCAGTCCATTTCTGAATCTAGTCCATGTCAAGAGTGCTCAGAGTGAATGTCTGTTGTTGTTCTGAAACCATAAAATAGATTCTGAAAATACTGCAGACAATAATTTGCATTTAGAACTTTCTTTTCTCCCTTTATGGTGAATAGGAAAACCTCCTCAACAGAAGTAAGAGATTCTTTATGCTAAATTGAAACTTGCTTTGTCCAGCCCCAAGGTGGTTCTCATTCAAGTCTCTCCCCACCATTACATATACTTTCCTATAACTCTCCTTCTCTCCTATAGAGACTGGAAGGCTGCTATCAGGTCACATTCTTCTCCAGGATAAACAGCCCCAGCTCTCAGACTGTTCTTGGAGGAGAAGTGTTCCATTACATGGGTCATTTTTGGAGCCTCCTCTGGATGTGCTCCAACAGATTCATGCCTCTCCTGTACTTAAGACTGCACATCTGGATGCAGTACTCCTGTTAAGGCCTCACCAGCGCAGAGTAGAGGGGCAGGATCATCTCACTTGACCTGCTGGTCACACTGCTTTTGATGCAGACCAGAACCCTTATCATTTTTAGAGCTTATCTGACAAATGTATTCTTTAAAAAGCAGCCTTCTATACCTGTCTCCTTAATATCATACATGTCCATATAAACACAGGATTTTCTGGCTTCCCTTCATAGCGGTGAACATTCCCTGTAAACAATTCCCATATCAACAAGTTATGATTATTGAAACATCTCTAAGTTGTCTTTATCTTTAAAATGTACAACATACCTACCAGTGACTAGAACTCTGTTATATGGGGATAAGTCAGTTTATATGGTTGCACTACTTCCTTATATTTTTCTGTTCAGTTAATTGTTTTTTTGCCTTGAGCCATAAAGATGAGAAACTATTTAGGGCAGTGTTACTTTCTTCTCTAGCATGGATAAGATGCAGAATGTTATCAGAGTTCAGCTGTGGGACTATAAAAATATTACTGAATAATCTTTTTTGTAAAAGGGAATAAATAAGATGTGCTTGTTAAGAGCAAAGTTGTTTAGAAAATTCAGGAATAATGAGGAATAACTTTGTGGCAGAAGTAGTGAATTATCCTATCTTTAAGATCTAGAAAAGATAGGAGAAAAGAGTGGATGCAGTCACCTTTGCAGATCAAATCATGTAATTATATTAAATGAAAATTATTCCTTACTGTAAGTTGTGTTTTTACAGAGAAGTCTGCAGAGATAAAAATTTTACCTATAATTGTAATCCATTATCTGCTGATCTTTCTATTTTGATGCTCTGTGGTCCCATTACTTTTAAGGCTGCCTAATGATGAATCTTTCTGGCTGCAGACTTTGATGTGTAATGCACTCATTAATCACCTTTGATATTCACCTTCTCTGTAATGTAATGGGTTACTGTGTTGTGGGATGTTTTCCACACTTCCAGGATCTGTGGCTTGGCCAGCAAACCACAGTCAATGACTGCATTACACTCCTTTTCATCTGGCATGTGCCTTTTCATCTGGATATCCTGATATACAGCTAAGCTGTAGTTCGTTTAGCCTCATTGCTCTAGTTAGGATTCACTCCTCCTCTTTCTCCCCTTTCTCGGTTTAATTAAACAGTCATTATTATTATGTATGTCTTGGGAATGCTCTCTGGGAGAAAATGATGTGACTTTAGGCACGGTATTTATCCAGAAGCTTGTCTTCACACTTGTGTGAAGTTCTCCCTCCACTGAGGAGTAGTCTACATTTGCAAAGGAAGAGAATGGTTTAGGTCATGAAATGTGAGATGTCTTCTTTGTCACACAGCTCTTCTCTGACTCAGATTTCTGTTTTTCTTATGCTGCTTGCAGTATATTTGGTTGTTCTGTGATTTATGTGTACAGTATGTTTTCTTAACTAAAGATGACAAGCTTTTGCCCAAGCCTGATTTTCCTCCTAACTGAATCAAAGCACTCTGTAGCACAGTTGTTTTGCAAGTGATAATGCAGCTTGAAAAACTGAGCAAAGCATGCTTAAGCACATCTTTCACCTTACTGTCTATGTAGAACACATGCTCAGGAGTGCAATTCTATGTACTTGAGTGTGAGATGCACACACTCGCCACTTGGGTATTTTGAGAAAATACATGCTAAATGGCTCATAGCCAGAAACTGAATTAATACTGGATTTGGGCCAATAGTATCTGCAGTTGCTACTTTAAAGGACATGGTATATCTGTGAGTGTGGAGGGTAAGAACAATTTAGACTTGCTTGAAAGAAACATCTGAGTTCTATAAAAGCCATAGTTACCAAAGCAAAAATAACCAAAGTAAGATTTTGTAACTAAAATTAAGGAGCATATTTTTAAGTTGGAGTCTGATCAAAAGATACACGTAGCGTCCTTCTACACTACATAGACGGAACAGACTTCTTAACTACATAGGTCACTACAAAAGTAATATCTCCAGTTTATTTCCAAAGAACCAATAACAGATACAAAGAGCACAGTAACACTAATTGATAGAGTAAACTCTCAGCTGCAAAATACAATGTTTCCAGCAGCAGTCTACATATTTTTATCAGTGATGAACAAGAGCCTGCATGCCATGCTCATAAAAGTCTGCAGGAACAGAGGTGACTACTGTCTCTGTCACCACTGCTGAAACACCACCTACCACTTCTCTGTGCACACATCCACTGTTTCATCCCTATAGATATTCAGCAAGCATCAATGAATTGCAGGTGTAATTTGTTCTGTTTGAAGGAACTGAGATACGTATCTTTGTTTCATACACATATCCATGCCAGACACCATTTTGTCAGATTGCCCCCCTGCTACCATCTGCTGCAATGCAACAAAGTGTAATGGAATGCTGGCGGGAAGGTCTTAGCTCTATCATCATACTACCAACATAGATCTCTGATGTTGTAGGACAACATAAAATATGTAAAATATGAAGTATTACTTTCAGGGCATTCCTCATATTTGAGCTATATCTTTTCCAAGCTTTCCAATAGCAGTGCATACTCCTGACTGCTTTTCAACATCTTTTTGGCACAGCTTCTAACAATTACAACTTTCTATTTATATTCAGTTTTAAGTATATACATATGCATATATATGTGTTTCTCTCTTTCTGCTCTCTTTCTCAAAGAGAACATTTTCCTTGTGCTGAAAGGAGATCAAGAAACCTATTTCTATAAGATGTGAAGATATGTTAGGACTTATAGGCAGCCCTTTGGAGGACTATACCATGAATGGTAAATTTTTTTCTCATAAATGGCTCTCTGGCTGAAGTTTCTAGGGAGACAAGGATTCAACAGGATTTATGATCAGACATTTAATTACTCAGTGCTTGTCTAGGTTTTGATACTTTTGTGTGTTTGAGTCAGTATCATGATAACTATTATTTTTTTTTCACTAATAGAATAATCTATGCCTAAATAAATGCATTTCCACTAGTGAAAAAAATATGTACAATACAAAAAGCTTTTATTGTTTGAACTAATGTAGCAAAGTCCCAAAGGAAATAACTATATATAATAAGCTTTTGTCTTCTACTTGTCATGTTTTTTGACATGGTTTGAAATATTTATAATTTCTATTTTGCGTATTAAAAAATTGATACCACTACACTATGTACTCTAAATTTCTGTTCTTCTTTTGTAAAATAACATTTCAGCCCCAAACTCATTTTAACAGCATTTTTTTCTTTTTTAACTTCCATTTTACCTAAAGAAAAAAAGAACTTTTGAAAGAATGTGTTTTGTTAAGAAAGTTGAGATTATTTGGAAGCAAACTAAAATTTCAGAAATTGATTTACTTTATGTATAAAACATTATGTTTTGTTTCTATTTCTTATATCTCAAAGATAGCACTCATAACATCTGGAATACAATGGTTTGTATTAGAACAATACAACAGGTTTCCCAGGGTAGTGGTCATGTCATGAAGCCTGATGGAGTACAAGGAGTGTTTGGGAAACATTCTCAGATATTTGTTTGGATTTTGGGCTATCCTGTGTGGAGCCAGAGGGTGAATATGATAATCCCTGTGAATCCCTTCCTGCAGAATACTCTCTAATTCCATCATTCAATGAATTCTTTCAAATAAGTTGTTCTACCTTACACAGCTGTTTTAATCTGACTTTCTCATCTCTTTCTCTTCAGTTCTTTCATAATGATAAAGGGAGAAAAAAAACCCCACACATGTACCATGAATATCATGTCATTTGTTTCTTCTATTAGATACGGAGCTTAAATATCAACTGCGTAAAACTAGCAGTTGCAGTAAGTCAGTTTCGACTGAGAAAATGAATAACAAACCATTATACAGTGCCTCCTATAATGGAAAAGAATCTGTTTGGATCACAGCCCATGTACTGGTCTAGAATGTAGTGACTACCCAGTCACTGAGAAAACCAAATACATTCTGTGTTTGCATATAGCATTTAGGAGAAAAGCCTGAGATGCTGTCACTTCAGGAAATGTAGATTAGATGGTTAAAAATGTAGCAGTCATTCTTTAGTGTGTTGTTACTTTCCAGAGAGACTCCATGAGTCCCTAAAAAGATGGCAGCTGCACTGCAAGCTCTGAAACGGGAAATAGATTAAAAAACTGGAAAGGAAACCTTGAAAAGCATCAGAAGGATTGTGCAGCACACAAATAAAAAGAATAATATAAAGAAGTACAAGATTCCTTATGCATTTTGTACAGCCTACTCCTGAACATCTCTAATGATTGCACAAGGTCTCATGGACACAGCCTCCACCATTAACAGTTTTCTAGTGTCTGATATTCCTTATCCAAAGCAGAGTAGTCATAGTAGAAAATATAGTAATATATATTCATCCGTTATGTATCTATGTATTGTATCTATTGTCAATCTTATTCCTCTAAACTAGGCAATCCTGATTTCTTCAGTCTTTACTCACATATTTGTCAGGGACTGATTATTCTTGTTGGTCACTTTAGATCATGTCCATCAGCCCCAAAACTCATTATTATTATTACTATTAATATTACAATATAGTCACATAAATTAAATCTAATAATGTGATTTTTATTATAAGGAAAAACAAATGATTACTAAATTCCCATTATACAAACCAGCAATGCTATGTTCAGTTATCTGAACACAGAAACATGTTTTGATCATAAGGAGATAAGACCATGCCAAATAGACACTCCCATCAGTACTCTAAGAACAAACTTTAACATAAATTAGCATAAAGCCGTAAAAACAATGTATTGAAACAGTTTTGATCCATAGCAGTTGAAGAGCTTACATAGAATTTTGTCATGAATAATTCTTTAAAAGGTTTGGGAAATGTAAATAGGACATCTGAAGTAAATCCTGCATGAAAAGAATTTGGAAGCGGTGTCCAAAATGACAGGCATCTCACCTCTGTTAACAACAGTATCCCTCAAACCACTTAAAGAAAGTTTGCATGTCAGCAGTTCTGCTACTATAGGTTTAGCATTCTAGCTATTTTAAATTGTTAGGCTCTGAAACCTGAACTATATGTGTCAGTCCACAGAATAATTTCTTCTATTAAAGAAAAAAAAAAAAAAAAGGAAAAAAGATTTAAATCAGTCTCTGAAAAGTGGAAGGCATTTTTGTGTTTGCTTAAAATGGGTTTAAGACTTTCTTCTCATCATATCCAAGATCAATAATAATATTCTGCTGATAGGTAAACTGTAGAGGACGTGAGCCGTTAACTCCTTTCAAGTCTGCACTTTCTTCTTCTTAGTGACATTGCAAAAATAGAGAAAAGGCAATCATAATGCATTTGACAGTGCTTGAACAGTTTAGCACTTTGTGCATCATTACTGCAACATCTTAGCAGCACAGCCTTTAACACCTTCAGATGCAGAATCCCTGGTGGTTGGATATCTTCAGGAATGTACAGAGAGCTGTCTAGTGAGATCCTCATCAGGTAGCAGCCATTTGGAGAAGTTTTGGAATGGGTGCACATCTAAGCCATCCAAGGCTTTATTTCTAAAAATAAATAAATGAATAAATAAATTTGGGAAGTAAATCATGCAGTTGGGCCAACAGATATAGACTGAAATCTGTTTATAAAATGTGGAGTACATTTTAACTTCTCCACCAAGTAAAATAATCTGTACATTCTTGAATTATTTTATATAGTGTGTGGGTTATGAGTAGGTCCACTGAGTGAAAAGGGATCTAGTTAAAGTTCTTACTTTCTCTTATGCAAACTGACATCTCCATCTATTGCTGGCAGAAGTTACATGGCTTTACACAAGATAAACAGTTGCCCCCCAAATATTGGAATTTGCTATTATTTATTATGTGTAACCTTGTGTTTATTATTTATCTCTGTAGTGAAATGTTTCTTGTACATTTTTCCCAACAGTTCTCTCCCAACAGAGAAGACAGCAGTTCTTGATCTCTGCCCCAAGGAACTTACAAACTGGTCTGTAATTGATAAGAAAAAGCTGAGTCCAGGAACTACTTATTCTGTGCAAGAGGCACTTTATAGTCCCCAAAGAATTTCATGAAGGGAGGAAATGGAGATTAGAAAGTGCTTAATCCTTAACAAGCAAATATTTATTTCTTTAACTACAGCAGAGTATATGTGTGTTGCAAAAAGATAAAATAATTTCTCCACACATTTTACAGTTATTAACTGTATGGATTTGTTTTTTTCCCTGCTATAACACACCTTACCTCTTATTTAAAGAGCTATGCACATTGTAATTGTTAGTACATCCATCTCATGTATGCAGTCTTACTTAATCTAAGCTTCAGGAAACACAAAGCAAGAGAAGCAGAGAATTGCTTGGCCTCAGACACCTCATTTTAATTTTGATCTCCCAACTAAATTGACAAAATCAGTGGTTTCACCTCAACCTTAATTGAATCCCATGCTCGTGGCAAAAATAAACATATATGTGGTTAATTATATATATATAATTATATGCTATATATGCTATATGTGTGTGTGTGTGTGTGTGTGTGTGTGTGTGTGTAGCAACAGAGGTGATTTTTTTGCTTTCCCAATATATAGGCTAACCATCTAAACAAATGCAGGAATGTGCTAAAGGGTGAGAATAAAAATATAGCAATATAGCTAAAATCAGGTGATCTGAAAATACTGTGTAGTATTTAATGGCTATTGATAACTCTATGATTAGTAGAGGCTGGATCTTGTGCTCGTGACTACCCATGGCCAGATATAACATCACTAGAGAAGAAAACAGTAATTTCTTTGCTTCTGAATGACAAGAAAGGAACCTCATTCAGTGAAAGTAAATTGTTTTCTTTAAATAAGGAGGTCACACACTAATTGTCTCTCCTGTTCTTGCTGTCTTTGTAATTCTATTTCAATTAAAGAAAATGTAAATCTAGCCAAGCTCTTGATTACTATAGACGTGACATTGTAAACAAAGATGTGGGGCAGTGTAAAACAAAGGCCTGAGTGTTTCTATGATATAGAGAAGGGTAAAAGGAAAGGAGATAGGTATAAGCTTTATAGATATCTGGATTCCTCCATGACAAGGAAATTTAAATATAGTCAACTATGTATCAATAACACTGTAGTCTGGGAAATATCACAGGCTATACAATTTATTTTCTCTGCAGTTCACTTACTGTTGGTTATTTACATGATCATACCTTCCTGGCCACTACCAATGTGTATCAGGGAAAGTCAAGCTCTGCTGACTCCTAGCGGAGTCCAGTCAGTCAGCTAGGATTTGGGCACCTACACAAGTACACTTAAAGTTATGTGAAATTAATCGGATGTAAGGTTTTGGCTCAGCTGCCAAAAGATATATGTCTGGCACCTGCAAAATATCCCCAGAGGAGGTGTTGTAATTTTTTATCTTGGTGAGTATGATACAGAACTTTCTGGTGCAGAATTTGGAGGTCTAAATCTCATTACTTTTAGTCTGTATGCTTCAGAGAGCTAAAGATGAGATTTCTTTGATTAAATAGTAATTTTTATTTTAGGATGGAATCACTTATGCTACAAACATAATTGTCTTTATCGACCAGCACACCATCACACCTCTGAATGTAAAGGAAATCCACACTTTTGCAGTCAAAACATTCCTACTGTTGGCAGTTTATGCACCAGAATCCTGGATATGGCAGTGTGCACTTGCAGCCCAGAAGGCCAACTATCTCCTGTATTGCATCAAGAGAATTGCAACCAGCAGGTCAAGAGAGGTGATTCTGCCCTTGTGAAACTCCACCTGGAGTACTGCATCCAGTTCTGGAGCCCCCAGCACAAGAATGACATGGAACTGGTGAAGCAGGTCGAGAGGAGGGCCATGATGATCAGAGGGCTGGAGCACGTCTGCTACAAGGACATGCTGAGAGAGCTGAGGTTTTTCAGCCTGGTGAAGAGAAGGTTCTGGTGAGACATTGTTCCAGCCTTCCAGCATTGCAAGGCAGCCTACAAGAAAGCTGGAAAAGAAATTTTTTAAGGAGCATGTAGCAACAAGAAGAGGGGAAATGATTTTAATCTGAAGATGTAGACTAGACATCAGGAAGAAATTCATTACTATGAAGGTGGTAAGATGCTGAAACAGGTTGCCCAGTGAGGTTATGAATGCCCCTTCCCTGGAAGCACTCAAGGCTGGCTGGCTGGGACTTTGAGCAACCTGGTCTAGAGGGAGGTGTCCCTGACTATAGCAGGAGGGTTGGAGCTAGATGATTTTAAAGGTCCCAAACAACTCAAACCATTCTATGATTCTACAACTCTGTATGGAGAAGGAATACTCTTTGATTAAAGCACAGGCTCCTAAAACACGAACTGTACATTCAAACAAACAAGGGGGAATAAGTACATAAGTGTTGTACAGCATGGCTGTAACAAAGAAATGTAATATATTGACAAATAAGTTTGTGATTTTACTGGGAAGAGTCATAGAGTCAAAGTCATCACTATGTTAACATGAATTATGTGCATATATATACATTATTAAAAAATGTGTTTACCCATATAGAGAAATACTGTGCTCACCTACTCAAGTATCTGCTTTTCATACAATACAATTAAAATCCTGATTAGCAAACCTGACCACAATCCCTCTTCCATATACTTTATGGAGGCAGCCTCCAAGCAGGACTGCATTTCAAATAATAAACAGTAACTTTCCACTCCACTAGCTAAAGCACATTAATTTTTACATTATCTATTTTAAGCAAGTGGGCATATGCAATTCACACTTTTCTTAATAGCTTTGGATTTTCTCTAGGAAATATTATGCAAAGATTGCTCTGTGACAGATCAGCTGTGTTTATGGTATAAATTAGTGTGAATGTTATGTTAGCCATTGTAATTACACACCTTTGAAAGAGAAAACTGTGTGAGAGAAAATTGAGTATGCTATAAGAAATGGGTTTTAGCACGTGATCTGCTTGCATATTGCTTGAAATTCTATTTTTACATCTTTTTTAACAGAGAACTTTTTGGACAAGAGAGCAGAGATTTGAGGGGTTGGGAAAAGTCATGTCTGCTGCTAAAAATATTTCAAGGTACTTATTCTAGAACTGCACAGATCTCATAAATTTGCAATGTGACAAATGATACTGATACTGAAAGAGGAATTTAGATTATCTTGAATAATTTTTCCAAGACACTATGGGTCACAGGCCATTACATTGAACTATAATTTATTCTAGAAGTAAGTTCATTGTTTTTGTTGAGATTCCTCAAAACATAAAGCAATATTTTGCATGAGTTACACTCTTCAGTTAGTTGTTTATTCAGTTGTTACTATAATATACATCTATGACTTTTGCTCTGGGCTGGATATATATATTAGCTTAAAATCATAAGTAACATTTGAGTATTTGAAGGACTTTCTTGCATTTCCCAGCATTTAATTCAAAGAAGAGAAGGGAAGGGAAGGGAAGGGAAGGGAAGGGAAGGGAAGGGAAGGGAAGGGAAGGGAAGGGAAGGGAAGGGAAGGGAAGGGAAGGGAAGGGAAGGGAAGGGAAGGGAAGGGAAGGGAAGGGAAGGGAAGGGAAGGGAAGGGAAGGGAAGGGAAGGGAAGGGAAGGGAAGGGAAGGGAAGGGAAGGGAAGGGAAGGGAGGGGAAGGGAAGGGAAGGGAAGGGAAGGGAAGGGAAGGGAAGGGAAGGGAAGGGAAGGGAAGGGAAGGGAAGGGAAGGGAAGGGAAGGGAAGGGAAGGGAAGGGAAGGGAGGAAGGGACAACATGGGAAAAGATTTCTTGTAATATTCAGTACAAAATCATATGGTGGTAAATATGATTACTACTGTGCCAGTCTGCCCCTCCCCTCCCTTCTCCTCCCCTCTCTTCTTCTAACTGATTACCAAGTATGCATCAGAAGCAACTCTGAAGCCATCATCAATTCTAGAAAACCCTGAGTGAAGCTGTCATTTTTCTAAAACTTGTGTTTTTTACTTAGACCTAGCATCATATAGGGACTGATGTGATCAGAATTGGAAAGGTTTTTCAACAAGTTTCTACTTACCAGCTACCTCAATTTCATGAAAGACTTTTAGAGGAAATCAAGTTGGAACTTAAATAGATCAATCTAGTGTTTTTGCTCATAAAATATTTTCTTCCTTTCACTCTGTCCCACCACATTTGAAATTATGACTATTTTCCCCATCCAAGATACTTGCTTAAAGCAAAAATATTCATTCATTTTAAAGTCTTATAGTTTATTTATTTTCACCAATATCTCTAATAGATTTCTTGCAATAAAAATAAAAATAGAAATAAAAATGTTATTATTATCTGCAAACATTTTATTTCCTACTATCAGACAGCTCCTGTGCCATCTTTGCAGTGCCTGTTGGCAGAAGGGTGCAGACATCTTGCTAAGAAACTATTTTGTAAGAATAGCAGTGAAAGTGCTAAATGTTAAACTATAAAAATAAGTAAAAGGAACATATCAAAGTGCTAATGTGATTAACCAGCACAGTACATTTTAATGGCTTTGTAAGAAAATTCTGGTAAGTTGATTCCATTCTGTTACAAAAACTACAGTGTGATCTCATCTACAATATTCAATTAATTGTAAGTACATGCCTTTCCAACCATTATTCTAAAAATCTGCTTAAGATCAGCCATCTCCACAAAATAATTGTACAGAGGCTGCAAGACTTGGCTACGAAATACATTTTTCCAGAAACTTCAATCTTTTTAAATGGTGAGTATATGTTTTTCTTTAAGCTTACTTCATTGTGGATTCGGCATTTTTGTCACTGATGGTCCTAATGAATCTGAATAGAAGAAAATGCAAACCAAGTAATTTCATAGAACAGCTACAACCTGCAGGAAACTGTCATCTGAAGTCTGGGAATTAAATACTTATTTCACTAAAGTTAATGGCATAATTTTTATTGGCATTAGGAAAACTGGAATTTCAGCCTCTATAGATTTAAAAGACATTTTGATAGTTAAACAGTATATTATGTCAAATATAGGTAGTATATTTGAGGCATAAGCATTGAGAGATCTGGAAGATTTACTTTAATTGTTTGTTTGCAGTAATATGTCCCAGCCATATTATGGGAGATGTTGACAGGCTTAAGGGTATTTATCCCAACATGTACAATAGGTTCTCTCATAGGAGTGCATTTCAGAGTAGTTTTAGAGTGAACTAGATGTGCTGTGGGAGAGAGGAATCAAAATAGTACAGTAAAATTCAGCTCATGTTCAAGATTATATTTCCCAAAGTATTCTAGGGAATAAAATATGGGGCACTAATTTGTGGATTATCCTAAAGATTGTTGAACAGTAAACTCTTATCCTGGACACTTCCTAATTGACTTAGTTATGACAGTGAAAAAATTCTAGAGATAAAATGCATAGAGATGTGTTTCATAGACATAGATGTTTTCATGGATAAGCCCATGGATGAATGTGATACACTGTCTGGTCTGTAACTTTACATGAAGTATTTAATCTTGTATCAATACACTGCTAGTGTTAACACTGCTTTATAGTTGTTGAGTGAAGACCTCAGCCAGTCTGACTTCATGTCATCCAGTGTGTTCTGAATAGTAATAACAGATGTTTCCTAGGTAAGTACTTTCACAAACGTTCATCCTTAAACTGCATGTAGAACTGGCATTCACGTGATTCCTCTCTAATGCCATGAAACACAGCTGAGTTCCATTTCTGCTCTGTGCTTTCCTTACTCAAATACTGAGTAAAAATTTTATGTAATTCTTAACAGATTGGGTGCCACTTTCTGTTAGTTTAATGTTTCAGACAAATGAGTTTTACTTCCCTCTACATCCTCTAGTCTTATTTTGTAGTGCTTTGTAATGTACAAAGAAATACTGAGAAAGGGAACAGAAAGTCACGCACAAAGGTTATAAAGATTTGATATCTCAGAAATAAAACACTTGATGGGTACCAATTCTTTATAATATTATGATCTCATATATTTTTGTTTGTTTTAAATACACATGAAACATTAAAAACAACTTAGAAATATAAAAAAATGAAGATATCTGTAGTAAAAATTGTGTTTTATCTTAATTTTTGATGTATTCTGGAGAAGTATATTTTAACAAAAACATTTGAAGATAAAATGTATGTTTTTGAAAAAAATTTTTATAGAAGAAAATAAATATTCTGATCTTCCATTAGAAGGAGGTATATTTCGCACAGGCGGTTACTTTGGAAGAACAGATGATATATGGCCTGTGATTTTCGTGGAATGAAAAGAAAGGAAAAAAAAGAAGAGAATTTTAGGAATTCACAGAGTCAACTAATATTTGGGCTACCATATTAGTAAGTTTGGTAGCCATAAGCCACATCTTCAAGACAGTTACTGTTTGAAAAATATTAATTAAAAAACAATATTCTTGAAAATTCAAAGATATAAAAAATATATTTTGTGGGTAGGAACCAGAAGGGTTGGCTGCTCAAAAATGCAACCTGGCTAAATGTCCTGGCTCTCAAATAGAGAATATATATATATATAAGTAAGGACAAAAGAAGCCCTGTCATTACACTCCAGGTGTAGGAAGCAGGAGATACAGGCTTGCTGTTTAGATCTGCAGAACACCTGCAGTATTTTGTGTTGTTTTCCTTTGTGTTTTTGACAACCATTTCTCCAGTGCACTAGCTGTCAAGCTGTCACTTGCATTTGATGATTTCTGATCACTGATGCATTTGCTGCATGATTATTAGAAACTAATTGCTAAATATCATTATTTCAGTCTTGTCATTATATCCGTATCAGTCTCATACTCCACAAATAATGCAGTCCTCAAATGTAAACCTTTAGAAACTGTGGTGATTTTAAAAAGCAGCATTTTCTGGGGATTTTTTTGTTGTTCTTTTATTCATTTTTTCCTTCCAGAGAAATCCTATCAAAGCAAAATTACAGTATGGCTCACTTTTAAATTTCACAGCAAAGTAGCTCTTAAGGCTTATTGCAATGCATTTGATTTAAAACCAATTAAGTACAATGCTAAATCAGTGCAAACCACATTTATGAATTTATCTAAAATATAATGAATAGCATCTACAAAGAAAAGATTTACAATGAGCTGCAAAACAAACTGTGTTGACAGTTTCAGCAGCTTTCATTGCCTTATATCATATGTCTTCATTGTTTAGTAAAGCTTCACTGTAATTCTTCTTTGTTAGAACAAGAAAAAGGCAAAAAACAAACAAACAAACAAAAAAACCCAAATCACAAAACATTTTGGTAGATTCTTCTCATTTCATTTCCTTTTCTCAGCAAAGGTATATCTTGCTTACCTCAGGAAGTTCTCCATTTTGGAATCTCTTCAGTATTTGAGAAAGATCACATTTTTGAAGTGTTGAAGAAGCAAGAATAATCTTCTGACCTCTGATGGACATTTGTAGCACTACCATCTCCAGAAAACCAGTAAGATCACTTGATTCACTTATATTCCTAGATGACAACGGGCAGAAAGTTTGGTGAAAGAAACCAGAAGTCTCCAGTGCTCTTGGATACCACCAAATAACACCTAAACAGAGCCAAAATTGTTCTGCTTCTATTTAATTCTACTTAATTTAATTGCTTCTACTTAAATTGTTAACTTATATAACTTAGGTTTGCAAAAATCTGTAGGATCAAGTCTAGAAACTTTTTGTTTTGCTTTTTTTGTTTTTAATTCTTTGTTCATAAAAGGAGGTAAATACGATATTTTATTTTAAAAACTTGTCTTGTAAAGCTTTCATCTTCATGGTGTTCCTTGTTATGGACACATACAGCACCGAAACCAGTGATAACGTAGCTTAGTCTGAACTCTAACACAGGAGTAATTATTTTATATCTGTGTCTGTTTTATGAATGTCCTACTGTCAGTGCTACAGACTATTCTTTATTGATAACACATATATAACAATACAGAGAGTAAAACAGCAAAAGCTTCAATTGATGCTCTTTTCAGCTCACTGTCAGCAATGTACTTCTTTGGGTAAAACAGCAACATTGCTATCATTCCATTTTCATTGTCTTTTATGATGGAGACCGTAGAAGAGTTGTTCTTAATGATACTTTCTCTTAGACAGAAATACTGTTCTCAGAGAGGTTACAAACAAGAAGATATTCATAGGGGTATCTCTAGTTCTCTGTTCCTGAAACAGGGTCATGAGTATCATGAGTATGAACCTCAGTATCTTTCCTGTTCTACTTGTGTGGGTCCAGTGGAGGACCAAGAAAATGATTAGCAGGCTGAATAATTTCTCATATAAAAAATGTTTGAGGCACTAAAGCTTGTTTAGCTTGAAGAAGAGAAGACTCCAGATAGACCTCAATGCAGCATTTCAGTATTTCAAGGCAGCTTACAAGCAGAAGGGGGACTGACATTTTACACAGTCTTATAGTGGTAGGACAAGGAGAAATGACATTAAACTAAAAGTGGATAGATTTAGGTTAAATGTTAGGGGAAAAAAATAATTACTCAGAGAGTATTGAAGCACTCGAATGGGTTGCCCAGAATAATCGTGGGTGCCCCATTTCTGGAAGCCAGATTGGATGGGGCCATGGGCACTCTGATCCGGTGGCTGACAATCCTGTCTTTGGCAGGGGAATTGGAACTATATGATCTTCATGGTTCTCTCCAGCCTAAGCCATTCTGTGATTCTGATTTCTTTATTTTTTTTATTTATTTAACTTTTTTTCCATTAAAATGGGCACTTAATCCTTTTATGCTTCTAGAAAATACAGTGCTTGCTGATGACAATTGGGTCACACAGAGATTCACCAAAATTAAGACAAAATTTTATTGGAAAGCTGAAATCCTATATCCTCTGTACTCTTAACACTTGTAGTTTCTCTTCTTCAGGACTGGGACGTAGCTCAAACTGCATAGCAGGAGTTTGTGACATCTTGGCTTGAAGCAGAAAATGGAGCGCCAACAGCAGGTTCATTTAACACTCTATTCTTCTTGGATGGCATTTTGCACTGAAAATGCATGTAAAAGAGATTATGACTTATCCAGAGCTCAAGAAGGGGGAGTAGAGGTGATGAATATGCAGAAGATGGAGAAGAGAGGAATTTTTTAAAAAATCAATTAAACCCTTAATCAAAACAATGGAAGCTGTAAAAATGGTAGAAAGTAGAAACAATGTTTTATCAACCACAAAGTAATGATCCTACTGCTGCAAAGGAATGCTCTGTTCTACTGATGGATTACATGTGTCGCTTTCAGGATATATTTACAGCATACACTGTAGCACTGCGCAGAAACAACTGGACAGAAACAATCTTTTCTACAGAAATGTCTTCTGATAGCTTTTCTGCAGCTTCCAGAGCCAAAGCCAGGGCTACTGTCCTAAGTCACATTGTGATGCACAGATATAACAGCTTGTTCAGAGTTATCCAGGTTGGAAATGACTGGAGTAATACAATATTTGTGTACCAAGACATTATGGACCAGTCATGGATCAGCCTGAATGAAGAAAGCCAAATCTATATTGGTATATCAGGTTGCCCAGAGAATTTGTGGATGTCCAACCCCTGGAAGTGTTTCAAGGCTAGAATGGATGAGGTTTTGAGCAACTTGGTTTAGTGGCAGGGGGGTTAGAAATAGATGATGTTTAGGGTCCCTTCCAACTCAAAACATTTTATTCTATACTGCCAATTTTTACACATCCCAGAAACTTTCTCATGTAGAAATATCTACCAGAGAACACTAAGAAAACCTAATGTGGCAAGTAAGATTTTAGAATTAATGATAGCAATCTTGTCTATGTGATCTGCAGTATTCCTCCACAATAACAAATGCTTTCCTCTGGTGAAAAATATTCTGTTGCAAGTTTTTTGAGTGTTATGGCTGAAGTGTGAATACCTTGGCTTCAATCACAGTCTGTAGATTGAGTCACACTGGAATATCCAAAGCATCTTTCAAAGCTTAGTAGATGTAATATAATCACAGAATCACAGAATCACAGCATCATAGGGGTTGGAAGGGACCTCCAGAGATTATCGAATCCAGTCCCCCAAATAAATCTCTAGGATATCTAGATCCTTTTGGACTTGCATCTGACAGTCAGGAATGATGTTTCATGGCACCCCAAATGTGACAAAATATCTAAATTTCAGCAAATGGATTATCTCTACAGTATCCTGAATACTCATCTTCACTGAGGAAACTGTCAGAGAAATCAACAAAAACAGGCAAATGAAACTCAGAAAACCAAGTAGAAAAATTTATCAATGAAACTTTGTGGTGGGTTTCCCCACCTGATGTCTCTGTGGGAAGAAAAACGGTCCCCCTTTCAAAAATACCTCTGTGTTAACCTTGCCATGTGAGTTTGTACTTCTTGCTGTGGAACTTCATTTGTAAAGGCATCTAAGGGATTTTATGAAAAGATACTTTGTGCATATCTCTTCAAAAGTGCATTCAGGCTACTGGAAAAAAAAAAACAAAACTTTTTTTTTCCTTCTGCACACAAAAGGTCTTTGGTGTTCTGTGAACACATCTGCCTTTCTTTATTAATCCATACTAAGACTTACTGTGGGCACTGTTTTTTTTTGTTGGGTGTGAATGGGGAAGAGAAAATGTATTTCACTGATGACTTTTTATTTTAATGATGCTTTGCTTTACACCACTAGGGCTTAACAGTTTTATGTTACCAATACTATGTAATACTACTATGGCAATTTCCTACCAGAGAACAGAGCAGCTGGAAAATATTGAAGTCTTGATGAAAGATTATTATTTGTGTTAATTTTCTCTCCCTTGTTTTCATTTTTGGACAGCAAAACATGGTATCATGCTATTTTTTAATGGGCATGCCATCTGAAGCTGTTGCAAAAGTCCATGCCAAGATCTTCCCAATGAACTGAGAGGTAATGTAGCTTTAATTTTAACTTCAATTATACCCAGCAAGATTAATTGTTGGGGGTAAATCTTGGTGTGGGGCCAAAAGGGAGTTATAAATCATTCAGTTACATGATCAGGTAATTTTCAAGCTCCTGTGGGTTTCAGAAAATGGACAAGAATAGTTTAAGCCTGTCTCTTTCAGAAAGAACCAGGAGCTTGTGATAAATTAGGATCTGTCTTTTTCTCCCTCTTCACTGATCTCCCTGGATGTGGGTGAAATGTCCACTACCGCTAATTTAATTGCAAGTGGAACCCTCTACCGCCTGAAAGTAATTCACATTTTTCAATAGTAGGTAATAGCAATAGTGAAAGTGTCTCCTTGCTATCAGGTCATTTTATTTTAAGTCAATGACAATGGGACTATTATGTAGCAACTGATGAGAATTTAATTTTTTTAAGTACAGAAGAGGATTTCTTAACAGCAATATGTTAGTATTACTATGGTTCTCAACTCAGAGCTGTTACATATGCATAGGACAATTTTCCCTAATCTAAGCAAATCTAAATTAATCTAGGTAGATGTGTAAATATGGACTTCATTTTCCTTTCTCTGAATTTTGCTCCAGATGGGCTCTGTAGGGATGCAGGCAGATCCCTGCTGTAGGCCTGGAGCACTCCTCAGACCTGCGGACTCTCAGCTGCTTCTCCTTCAATCAAGTCCTCCTCCTCATCCTGTGCCCATTGTGTCTATGCTGAAATCTGTTCTCCTGAAAGTGTCACCAGCTTGGTGCTGGGCTCAGCTGTGCTCTGTGGTGGGGTCATTAAAGACAGCTGGAACTGACTGGAACCAGCTGGAAACACCTGTACTTGGTACGAGGCATCCCTATCGTCTGTTCACAGAGGACCTGCAGATCCCTGAGCATGGATGTATGATATGCCACACAATACAAGTTTGCTGTGCTGATGTGATCTCTAAAATGTCTCCTAAAAGGACATATATTGTTTTTTTCCTTGGCTTTAAATCCCAAGAGGAAGCATGTGACCCTATTCTAATACCAGGCTATATTCTCCTTTCAGTGGGTTCTTAACTCTCTGCCTCCTTGTCATTTGTGTATTCAAACATCTTGTCAGCAGCTTTACAGAAACTGAGTTGTCCTCCTGATTCAGAATCATAGAATCACAGAATCATTCAGGGTAGAGAAGAGCTCTAAGATTGTTCAGTCCAACTGTCAGCCTGTACCCATCTTGCTCACTAAACCATGTCACTCAGTGCCAGATCTGTCCTTTTCTTGAACACCACCAGGGATGGTGATATGATATTGAGAACGCTATTGATATTTTGGAATTAGTCTTCTCTTAAGAAAGGCTGAGCACTTATGATAAGGATTAAATGATATATATATATAGATAAACATTAATATATTCCTATTTAACTAATCTTATCCAGCTATGCCCTGACATATAATTATGAATATGAAAATTTCATTATATAATTTTCACCTCCGAAAGAAATTTATTTATTTCAAGTATTGAAAAAAACAGATTCTACTGGAAATATTCTTGAAAATAAAATTGAGGGGGCTACTAAGAAATCTGTGTAGCTTTTCAATAGGTCAGTGATTAATGATTGATGCAGAATTGTGGCCACATTCTGGTATCGTTTACTCTCCACTGAAGCTGGTAGTTACCTTGGCAAAAATAAAGCCAGAACCTATATCTGAATCCTCCTGGCAAGGAATATTTTAGGCTTTTCAAAGACACTTTTGAAGTTACTCTGTTATGTCTGCTTAGTAAATAGAAGATCTTCATTTTATGTTGTCACTCCGGTCTTTCACAAGATAGTTATTTTAAAATAGAGAAACAAGGACAAGACCATCATTTTGCCAGGCTGCATTCCTGATATTTTCTTTTCTGCTTATACAAGCCGTTTAAAAGAGCAGCTTTTTCATTATGAAATTATTTTCATTATGAAATCATTAGCAAAATTTCTTTCCAGGTACTTAAACTTTTAAATTTTGGAACATTGTCAAGATACATAAAATGAGACACTGATTTCTAAAGAAGTTATCAATTTGAAAAATAAATTCTAGGATCCAATATAAGCTGCTAGATTTCATTTTATTTGAAAGGTGTAAGTGAAAAAGCAATAGAGAATAACTGTATTTATTTATTTATTTAGTTAGTTAGTTATTTTCTTTATCAGGATCAGAAAATTCTAAATAGATACCCTATTCCAAATCAGCTTGATTATTCAAATATTTTTCCAGTTATAAATAGATATGCTAGCTATCTATATGTATGCTATCCCTATATCATGAGGGACTCTAAAGGTTATGTTGGCCTTTAATTAAGGCCAATATTCCATTCTTATTTGCTAGAAACTTCTTATTTCTTTTTCCCTTTTTTACCCCACTTTGCCTTTGTCAATGATTTCCATTTCCAGGCTGCTTGCCTTTGCAACTTTTAAATTCAACATTAACACTGAGATCTCCAATCAAGCAGTCAAGTGGACTTTTCTGTGATGATGATGAGCTTCATATGCAGACCTCAGATGCTCTACAGAGAAGGTGTCTTATTTTCTTAACACCAATATTCCTTTCATTCTTGAAATATTAACCATCTGGGGAAAGAATATGTGGATATGCCACTTCTATTTCATCTTACAGCAACAAAGAGCATATCGTCTTTAAGTTGGAAATGAAACAAATGGAAATAACTTTGTTAAAACAAATCAACCTCTTGTCTGCAATAGGAAGTCATGGATCAGAAAAAAACCTGCATAGGAAGTGTAAACAAGTACCTCAGAGGTTTTTTGAATTTCTCTTTTTCAAGCAACACAAGGAATAGGAGAGCTTCCATGCTGATACTTCTCTTAAAACAGGAGAAAATTATTGTTTTGATACACTGGAGAATGGTACTAATCACTGACTTCATGATCCCTAACCCTGTGGTTTGGTTTTCTTTTCTTTTATCATGTTGGTACTCTAACCCCATGCACATTCATAATTTTTCAAATTTCCTGTAGACCACCATCTGCTGTCAGTGCTTTATAAGTAACACACTGATAAAAATGGAGTAGATGTTTAATCTTCAGATGCCTTATTAAGAACAATGTTTTGAAGTATTCTGATGAAATATAAAGCTGAACATTTGCTTTCCAACGTTTATGGCATTCTAAAGAACAGTGAAACAGGTAAAAGCTAAACCAAGTCAAGAGTTTCATTCTGATCATTCACATTATAAGTATGTAATAGCTGGCACAGACTCAGTACAAACTATTGCTATGTATGTACTATATTGTATCAGTTGGACAGTATTAGCTTAGTCTTAAGTTCACTACACTTTTGTCGTTCTCCTGGTTTAACTCAGAGTCACTTTTGGGCCAAGGTTGGCCATTTTTCTAAGAATATGTTGCAAATAAGCACAGCTGGGAAAAATCATGTTGGATTGGAAGATGGGCATGTGTAGAGATGTGTGCCCTTGCAGCCTAGAAAGTCAATCACATCCTCAACTGCATCAAAAGAAGCGTGGCCAGTACAGTGAGGGAGGTGATTTATGTTCTGCAGTGGAATTTAAACTCTGTTCTGTTTCTGATGATCTGCCATTGAAAGGAAGAATTTCAGAACTGATCTTTCATGATGTATCCACGTCTTTGAATAAGATCCTGATAAGTTGTAACTTAAAAACTAATTGCACAAATCAATCTGTCAGCTATGGTTACTCCTCTTTTTCCACAGTGTGTTTTTTGATTAAATAAAAGGCTGTACTGACAAGACAATTGACAACAGCAGAACTGAGAGAAAATGTACTTACATGCTTTTGCCTAAAGTAAGAAATTAAGTTGCTAGTTACAAATCACATTTGTGATACTAATCTTTTTTTTTTTTTTTTCCTCAGCCTTTACCTGTGGCTCCAGAAGGGTATGGTCTTGCCTTTGCAAGCAACCAGCAGAAGATTGAGATATAACAGGTATCTTAAATTGTCACTGGGTTTATCCCGTTGAATCAGTCTTGGAGTGGCCACAGCTCACTTGTAAATAGCAATTCAAGATGGCAAACAGATTAATAAAGATCATCCTGAGTTCTCTACTAGATATACTGAACTAACATTACAACATAACCAGTTTTTATTACAACATAACCTTGCTATTTTTATTTTCTTTGAACTGTTCGTTTTCTTAAGAGCTTTTACAATATACACAGCAGTCCAGAATATTTGAATGTCTTATATATGGGAATAGTAAATATTAGAGTGGGGCAATACTTTCCTGTACAAATTCTCTTTAAGTAAAAGTTTGGTTGCAAAATTTTCAGGATATTAATTTATATTTTTTAGTTTCTCAAAGAATAATATATATATATGTGTCAAAAAGACTCATATGAAATCAACTTAAAGACAAGAACATCCACAAAGCCATATGGTGCTTAAGGTCAAAAGAATAAACAAAACTAAACAAACAAGAAATGGAAATAATATGCTTTAAATAACACTTCTACCAGTATTTTTTTCTTAAAAACCAAAAGATTCTGATTTAAAGATGACGTTTGTTTGCATAAAGAAAACTACAGCAGACAGATTAGCTTTTTTGTCTACAGTTTTTGATGTTTTTATTATCCTCATATGTAGTTTTTTAGAGCAACGCAACAGGAATTTTCTGTGAAAAGCCTGAAAGGTTTTGTCAATAAACTTAAGTAATAACCTGGAACAAAGAACTGTTACTTACAAAATTTAAACTTAAATAAACTCATTCTAGGTTGTTTATTTGCCTATTTCAGTGATAAGCATTAAACTAGGAAAAAGCTCAATAGTTTGTTGTTTCCCTGGACGGTATGAACTATAAAAGTACTACTCCTGGCAGAAGTCTAACTTGTTCTTTTAGTTGTCTAAGACGAATTCCATAACCTCCCCAGGCAATCACTCAATCACTTTCAGCATTTTACACTTCCTGTTAAAAGCTACCTTTTTTTTTTTTTTTTTTTTTTATCTCTATCCTGAATCATTCCTACTTCAATTTAACCTAGCTGCTTCTTTTTTATTATTCAGCATAGGCAGAAAAATCAGGATTTTTATCTATTTCTAGTGATGTCACTGTTGTAATGGACACTTTCCTTCTCTGTATCTGGAGATAAAGTAGCTCCAGATATTTCAATCTTTTGCAATTATAAATTTTTAATAGTTCTGTGGAAACTTCTGCACTCTGCTAACTTGAAGAATGGGCACTAAAACTGGAATATCTGCTTCATCTGAGAGCTGAGAACATGCCAGTAGTGGAAAAATATCAATCACAACATTTTTCAAGGTCCTATTTTTTGTTCATTCTGTTAGTCATGGTAACCTCAATGGAACATGCTGCCTGCTTTATTTATTTATTTATTTATTTGGTTTTGACATTGAAGCTAGAGTTTTCAGATGTTAAGGAACTTTGTCTTTTCTTGCAAAAAAAACCAAAACAAAACAAAACAAAAAAACAAAAACCAACCAACCAAAAAAAAAACCCCAAACCTAAACTATAATAAAGACCAAGTAGTTGCAGATTTACACTGTTATTATTTACATCACATTCATCCATGTCACTTAGTTTTGAGGAAATTCATGCAATTTTTGAATGATAACAAAGATTTTTGTCCTGTCATTGCAATTTTCTCTGTGTAAGGTTGGTGAAACGGAGCTCCAAATGCAATCCTGTTGTGTTAACAACTGTAGAAAAAGTTATGTTGTTTTTTGCTGATCTATACATGCAGAAAGTTTGTACAACATCCATCTTATCTTTTAAGTAATTGTATTTTAAATTATGGTAATTTGTCAAATACTCTTAAACCTCTGGCTGTATAAGTACTGCGACCTGTCTCCATTGGAAAGTGCTGATGTAATTAGATAGGGGCCTATATCAATCATAGAGATAATGGTGGTTCCCCCTTTTCTCTCTCCCTCCTGCCTCTCTCCCTCTCTCTTTCTGTCTCCTTCCTTCCTCTCTCTTTTCCCTTCCCACTCCTTTACGAATAATCAATTACCCTTGACTATTTTAGACAAAATATTGGATAAATCTACTTTGTCTTGCCTACAATGGTGTCATTGCCAATGGAGTTATAATATTTCAGCTAGATACAAGGTTCCATGAGAGACTGTTCTGAAACTACAAAATGGAAAATGTAATTTATGTAATCACAAAAATAATTATTAATGGATTTAACAGATGTGATAATAGTTGTCATGTCTGGTGTGGAGTGATTTTTCTGTCACTGGCTATGTGAAATGTGAAAGTTTCCTTTTAGACTCAGTTTGAAGAAAGAGTATTATGCTGTGTTAAATTTCCTGATAGAATACAAATTTAGGTTTAATATAAACCTTACCATTTTCATTATTATTATTCATTCTGAAAATCCTTCCAAAGATATTGAAAACATCAGGCCTAGAAAGGTACAGTGTGCCTCCTAGTTGTAAGTAGGATCAGTAGGTTCCAAAAATAACTCTTCCAGCAATGTCTTTCATAAATTGGTTCTCAGATGTCGATTCAACAAAGCATGTAAGTATAATGAAAGTACCTGCTAGAATGTAATCAATTGCAGAATGATGACAAATTTATGTATAGATTACCTAAATGTGCTTAAAAGCAAGCATGAAAAAAAAAATAAAATAATAGTCTGGCTTTTGAAAAGTCTGGCTTTTGAAACTGAGGGTGTTGTAGCTCTTCTGTCATCACTGAGAGAAAACAGGAATACAATGAGCAGTTTTGGTGACAGCTTCCTGAGAGTTCATTGGGAAAGGTGAAAAAAAATTGCAGGAAATTATCATCTATCTACTCATTTGATTAACTATGGCAAATAATTTCACTGTCTTTCCTGCATCAAGACTAATCGCCTGCAGATAGATGTCTTACCATTTTAAAAGGAAAACAAGACAGTTGGCAGAGAATTTCTGCAATGCCTGCATAGCACAGTACAGAGATGTTTAGCTCCAGAGTGAACATGACTCTAACCTGCTGAAGTAAAGATTTTTGTCAGATTTGAATATTTGAATAGCAGGAATCGAAGCAGATTAGATCAGTAATTTCAAGCTCTCACGTATTCCCTATGGCTAGCCCACGTAAACTGGTTGTAGCATATGAGGCAGTTTACCAAGAGGTAGCCCAGCAAATAGAAATAATTGCTGTCAGTGTTACTTCAGACAGACAATGTGACTCCTAGGTGGATGGGGAGGTGAGACTACAATTTATCCCTTTCTCTCTGAATTCAAAACACACGTGCTAGGGCCTAAATGATACTTTGAAAATGATATGGATTGATTCTTCACCCTCTAAAGAGTGTAACTGTCTCTTAGCTGCATTCATTTTCAGAGGTGATTTACTTAATAGGGAAGCAATGCTTGACTTTGCTGCTGCTCCTATCTTTCAAACATGTTATTCATTTGTACTATAATTTCTAGGTATTCATAGTAATGCAAAAGATAAAAAAATTGCTTGCAGCTGAAAAATTCTGTAATTCAGCATTTCAACATTTACCAGGAGCCTCTGCTTATCTCTTCCCAATAATGAGACACATTTGTTATCAATCTGCACAAAGAGTACCTTATAAAATGTACTGAAAATGTGTCAGAAGCTTACAGCTTATGGCTTGGCCTATTGCCTTTATACCAACTGAAGGCTGTGCTGCCATTCAGTGAGACCTGGACAGGCTGGAGAGCTGAGCAGTAAGAAACCAGATGAAGTTTAACAAAAGCAAGTGTAGAGTCTTGCATCTATGGAGGAGTAATTGCATGCACCAGTACAGGTTAGGGGATGACCTGCTGGAGAGGAGCTCTGCAGAGAGGGACCTGGGTGTCCTGGTGGATGACGGGTTGGGCATGAACCAGAAGTGTGCCCTCGTGGTCAAAAGGCCAATGGCATTCTGGGGTGCATTAAAAAGAGTGTGGCCAGCAGGTTGAGGGAGGTGATCCTACCCCTCTACTCTGCTCTGGTAAGGCCTCATCTGGAGTACTGTATCCAGTTCTGGGCTCCCCAGTACAAAAAAGTCCAGTGGAGGGCCACAAAGATGGTGAAGGGCCTGGACCGTCTCCACTATGAAGAAAGGCTAAGTGAACTGAGTATGTTTAGCCTTGAGAAAGGAAGACTGAGAGGGGACCTGATCCAGGTCTGTAAATATCTGAGGTGTGTGGGGGAAAGCGGCGAGGCCAGACTCTTTTCAGCAGTGTGTGGAGACAGGACAGGGGGAAATGGCCATAAACTGGAGCACAGGAAGTTCCACAGGAATGTGCGCAAGAAGTTCTTTATGGTGAGGGTGACGGAGCACTGGAACAGGCTGCCCAGGGGGTTGTGGAGTCTCCTTCAAGACCTGCCTGGACCTGTGTGACCTGATGTAGGGAACCTGCTTTGGCAGGTCAGTTGGACTTGATGATCTCTGGATGTCCCTTCCAATCCCTACGATTCTGTGATTCTGTATACACTAAATATTTTTTCCAAGTTTGGTGCTATTGCTTGTGAATGTACTAATACAACATCATTATTTTGATTTTTATTTTCTTGCTTTTAAATGTTAACACTATTTGTATGGCATATAGATACCTTCAAATGGAATTCAAAACTGATAAAAATTCTCTCCTTGTCCCTCTCTGTTAAAATTTTTGTATGTATGTGTCTGTAAATGTCTACATTTTTCTTCAGCATCTCTTGTCAGTTCTCCTTCAATTTACTTATGTTGTAGTCATCAAAAAGTTGTCCTTATCTTGTTCGGGCCTTTGAGAAATACTATTCAGATCTTGAATCTTTGTGTGGAAAGAGCACATTTCTTATTACCTGAACTGCTCAGTAATGTATCAAGAGACAGATTGAGATCCTCTCTTCTTTGTGTAATGACTATGGAACTCTGACATTTTCCCCTGTAACTCCCATGCCCAATATAGGTACAATAAGGCTCTGAATCTTCTTCTGGTCCAAACGCACTAAGACCTGTCTCATAAGTGAAGATTACAAGGGTTGGATTACTGTTTTGATGTGTACCTAAGAGCCTTAAGCAAAAACACATTAAAGCAAAATATAACACCATGAAAGTGAAAACCTGGAAAGACAGAACATCAGCCTTATTTTACAGTCTGAAGACAGAAAAATTAAATTTTTTGTGGTCAAATGAGAGCAAAGAGGACACCTTTGCCAGAGGTAGGAATAAAATCACAGATTCCTCTCTTAACCATTAGATTAGCTTTTCCTCCTGGCTTTTATTTAAGCCCATTTGAAAGGAACTGACTTAATTATTCTTTGTGATTAATTTCCGGGATAAAAATTTTTCCCCACTTATTTTCTTGTTTGTGTACTGACTGCAAGCTGTTGTGGTTTAACTCTGGCAGGCAGCTCAGTACCACACAGCCACTCACTCTCTCTCCCAAGATGAGATGGAGATGAGAAGTGAGAAGGTAAAAGTTCTTAACAACAATGAAAACATGGGTGTATTATCAACACTGTTTTCAGCAAAAAACCCAGAACATGTCATACACACCTCTAAAAAGAAAATTAACAGACAAGATCATGTCACAAACCAATCTTGATTTCTATAAGCGTATGTTTATTACTCTGACCTGAATATTTTTGTTGAGTATTGTTGAAGGAATAGATGATAAGTTAGTATTAGATTATTAACATGAGTTATCAACCTGGCACAAATTATACTGTCACCTTCTTACTGAGAAAATTCATTTGGAAATCCTAAAACTAAACTAAAGGCAAAGAAAATATATTTTCATTTGTCCCTTACTTTATATATGCCTTTACATATGGAATCATGGAATGGCTTGGGTTGGAAAGTACCTCAAATTTCATTTAGTTCCAGCACCTCTGCTAGAGGCATGGGTGCCAACCACTAAATCAGGCACTAGATCAAGTTGCCCAGGACTCCATCTAACCTGGCCTTCAATACCTCCATGGATGTGGCATCCACAACTTCCCTGAGCAGCCTGTACCAGTGCCTCACCATCCTCTCAGTGAAAAATATCTTCCTCACATCTAATCTAAATATGCCCTTTTCCACTTTAAGACTCTTCCACCTTGTCCTATCACTATCTACCCACATAAAATGTTGACTTCCCTCCTGTTAACAAGTTCCCTTTAACTACTGGTAGGCCACAATGTAAATGCATATACACAAACATCATTGTTTTTTCATCACACATGTATAAGAATTCATCCCCTTCTTGCTCCAGCTGCTCAGAAGTTGTGGCTAGCATAATCTCATTTATAGTAGGTGATACTGCAGAGCTCTATAGCTAACTATTGTGCAAAGATATCATGATGGAAAAAGTAGCTTGTACTAGAATGCTTGTTAAATATACTTGATAACTACGAACTTTAGGGATGGTCACATCACAAGGGAAAAAAAAAATAGACATTTCTAATTCAGGAAACTAAAGCTATCTGTAAAGAATAGCTGTCTCCTCTGAGGAAAAGTTACTAATGAAGTTATATCATTAGCACACAGATTAGCGTAATTTCAAGAAGATATTCTTGGCCTTCAACTTAATAAAAAGACAGAGAATAGGAAAGTAATCATCCGATACCAAAAATAGCCATTAGCCTTGTCAGAAGCCATTCAGTCAGGAGCAGTAGATGTACAAATTTCATTGTAGCTGATTGCTCTCCTTGGCTAGAAGGCGTATGTACATTGACAACAGTCTGATGTAGAAAAGGCAGTCCGAAGGGATTTGTAAAATACGTGTTTTCTTTAGGTTGCCAGGGAGCTTATTTTACCTATAAACCCTCAGTTTACTTCTGATGAGTTTTTGATATTACTATAGAAGTATTTAGTCAAACACTGTGACAGCTACCTATTGCCAGAAAATGTGCAGGTAGAATCTGTGCTGACAATGAGAAGGGCAACAGGAGAAGGTGAGGAAACCTCACTTGCTGCACTGTAGTGCATGTTTCCTATTTATACATAGGCCAGTTCCCCACACTAAGAATGAATAATATGTATCTCTTATTTTTGTTCTACTGTATAGGATAATTATTGTTCATAATTATAAGGAAGGGGGATACAAAGGGGAGAAACACAGATTCAAATCTTTAATGCATTTCAATGAAGACAAATGTGAAGCTATGAAAAGACCTAATAATTACCCAATTTTAAATAAAAGTGCAGTGTTGGTGTAGCTGACACCTTTAAAACTAAACTAAAATCTACTGTTGTCAAAGATAAAAAGTTCTTTAATGTAATCCTACTGGAGACAGTAAGGATAGAAAGAAAATATAATAGTTCTTCTTCCAAAGTGAGCAATACTGATGAAGACAAGTATCATAAATTAGTGGTTATGTATGAGGAATAAGACCACTAAGATCATCTAGTCCAACTGTCAGAAGACAATTGGGCATGGCAAAACTATATGACTAGGATAACATTCACTTTCTGGTTTTCTTTGAACATCTCTGAAACACTTTGAAGATGGATCTTGTTTCATTTATTTTTTTAAAATAAATAGAAATATAGAATGCTCCAAAATGTTATTTCATCACTACTTCTCTTCATGATATATTATTTTAACACTATATAGAGTAACATTTTTATTTACAACTTGATAAACTTGAAGTTAATTCAATCAGCAGAGAATTTTGTACCTAAAGTATTTACTTTTCTGCTTCTCTTGTGGATTTAACAACCATATTTAAGGCAATTGAGATGCAAAGCTAGTAGCTGCTTCAACACCTACTCAGTTCAGAATGAGACATGCAAACTTCTCAAAGCAGACAGCTTGTGGCTTTGAGATGCACAACACTTCTGAACTTAATGAGAAAACACACAACTAATCTCCATGAATCTTTCTGAAAGATATAAGCAGAAACTTGTGCATATGAAAAGATAGTGTCAGAAGAGTCCTCATATTAAATTTTTGTTTGGGCCTTTGAAGTCAAATGCAGTCTGATCTTTACGACTACCTTAACCTCAAAGTCAGATTTGTATTTGTGTCTTAAACATTCAATAGTATTTTAAACATGATCTTTTGCTTTTGCCACTTCCAAGAGGTGTGTGAATGAATGAGACAAGCTATTAGTCTGATCTACAAAGACTGCTACATCTGTAAATAATAATAATAATAATAATGAAAACAAATGAACAACAACAAAATGAACATGTTAACAGTAGTAATCTTGGAAATGGCACAGGCAAACTGTGTGTTGTTATCATCCAATCTGTTTTCAAGAAGAAAATTTGTTAAAGAATCCCTGTGGGGAGAACAGGAACACAAAGCAAGACAAAAACTGTGCTTAATTTACAGTATTTTGATCTTGAGAAGGCTGTCAGATATTTCACCTAATTGTCTAACAAAGTGGCTTCATAACTGTCTGTGTAACAAGGTTGAGCTGAGGGCATTGTAGAAGTCTTAAATAAGAATTTCATTGCCTAGATCTTATTAGAATCTAGTTCCTTGTCTGCTGCAAACAAAGATTAGGGCTCTAAAAATCTCAGCTTTCACAGTATTAATAGAAAAATTTTCTATGCTTTCCTTATTTGTGGGTTCTCTGATTCCCAATATTTTATTTATGTCTGATATTCTAGTTAGGCTATGAGTGATAAGACAATCACTGTTATAATTGGGAAAAACAACTCTTTCTCCCACACAGGGGTCATCACATCACTCAAGACAGTAAATAGAGAAATTATAACTATCAGAGAGTCTGGAACCAAAAATCTCAGGCATTTCAGCTAAGGAAACAGCTCTGCCACCTCCCTGAAGATGACTATGTCAATCACTGTGAAAATCCAAGAGAGGAAGGTATGATCTTGTTTCCCAGGCCTATTAGGACCATTTGGAAATCTGCAGGAGATACCAGGTGAAATAATTCTGTTCTTAAGAAAGTTGTATTTTTCATGAAACCATGGTTTCATGAATTGTTCAGAAGCATGGTTTTCCATCAGAAATTCCAATTTTTCTTAAAAGCATGGTCTAACCTGAAAGAATTTGGGAAAATGAAAGAAATTGTTCTGTGAAGGAGAGGTTGAAAAGTAATTAAACGATTTTCTTTGAAATTTATATGTTTCTTATTCTCCTCTTAATCAAACACCAGAGCATCACTCTGAGTTGGATCTTCTCTCCACATCCCTAGATCTTATTTATTTTTCAGCAGAGTCCTGTGAAGTATCTCCAACTAGGAGGCTTCTCCTTCCAGTGAAATGCCCTGATTTTTGGCTGTTCAGATTCATCAGGAGCTGAGAGCAAGAAATCAGGTGTATGAAAAAAGGTAACGTGATTTTAGATCACGATTAAAATTTCAGATCATTGCAAGGCCCTTCTTCAAAAAAATCTTGCTATAAAGAATGCTACCCATGTCTTATCTAGAAAAGCGTATTTCAGTCTATATTGCTATCACTTGATGACTGTGATATCATACAATTTAAAAATTGGAGAGGTCAGGGGAAACTGGTTACGTTAGTGTTGCATGACACTTTTATTGTTAACTAGATCAGAAGAGAAGAGAGATAATGGTATCCTTTGAAATAATACTGACAAGCTTTAGGAAAATATATTAAAATCATATATTAAAATCATTAAAATCAAGTTTGTTGGTGCAGGGGCCAACTGTTTGATGTACCTTTATGGAGCACCTACTATGATTAGTTGCCTGTCTGCTGCTTAAAATCTTGGATTTTCATAACACTAATAGCAGTTAATTTAGAATTTATATCCTATCTGAAAAGGAAATTAGGGAATTTAATTAGGGGAAAAATCTAAAACAAATTAACACAATAACAAGAACAACAAGCCGAAAATTATAGAACAAAAAAAAAATGACAAGTTCACTCCATCGTGAACTCTTCTTCGAGCAGCACAGGTTTTCTTTTAAATGAAAAGAAAGATTCAATGTCATAATAGAAGTGGAATGGACTTAGTAAATAAGTGATATGTGAAATCAAAGGGATCAGCAGATAGTATTCTTTCCAGAAGCTCTCATACAATGTTGGGATGAAACTCTTCTCAGTTGCATTATGGCAAAGCAAAGAACTTCCTTCTTCCCTTTGGTAAATGACACATTATGGCAGAAAAAAAATTGAGAATGTACTTTAACACATATGTTTGTACCATCAGCACATGTAAGTAGACATATAGATACCACACTAGTTTTTGTTGTTGTTGTTTTTTGTTTTTTGAGTTTTTTTTTGGTTTTTTTCTTTAAGTTTAGAAAATACTTGTGTGTAGAACCTTTTCATTGTGTAATCTTCCTTAGTTAGTGTGTGTACATCTCCACCTCCTTCAGTAATGTTTGAAAATATAAGGTCTTATCCACTGCTGCCTGAAATAAGTGAAAGACATTTTCAGTTACATCAAAATTTGCCTTCAAATGTCACTTACCATTAAAGACATTCTTTTTTTGGTTTAAGAACAGAAGAGTGACAAATTCTTTCTCTTACACAAAACAGTTTTAAGGGAAAAAAAAGCAACAAAAAACAAATGACAAACAACAACAACAAACAGAGAGAGTTATTTCTGGATTGAATTTTAGTTTTTCTTTGCAAATACTAATAAAAGAAACCAGTGAAGAAAACCAAAACCATAACATAATCAGTGGAAAGAAGAGTCATGCTATTTTATTATCTATGCTGTCATTGTTTTAAAGGTTAGCCTCTTTGTTATTTGTATTGTAGAAAATGAATGGAAAAACATTTACTTTCTCTCTAGGTGTTGTTATTTTTTTGGGGGAAAAAAAAAAAAAAAAAAAAAGCGATCTTTAATATGGTTTCTGCTCTTTTAAAGGAAAATGGAATGCCCTGTCTTTCCTGTTGTCCAAATAATTGTAATTCCATTATAACCTAATGCATTCAGTGATTACAGTCACTTAGAAAATCCTACATATCAACAGCTCTCTGCAGACTTGGCAGCTTGACTGATGGTCATTTAAACCCAGAACATATCCTTTATGTTACTTTTAACACCTGAGACACAGTAGAAGTGTGACACACACAGAAAGCACACAAGTTTATCCTAAAACCTTGTATTATTGTTATTTATGACTTAACATTTTTATTTTTTTCCTATCATTGTATCAGTCATTTCTGAGTGAAATCAGAAACCTGAATGTCTTTTGTAACTGTGGTCGCACATTTTGAGGAGAGTGATTTGAAACAGATTTTTTTGACCCTGTCTTTCCAAAATGCTAGTTAATTGCTTTTTGAGTGTCTGCCAAATAGTCAGCTAAGGGTCTGACTTCAGGCTCTGCTCTTGTGTGGACTTCCAATAAAAAATCTGGGTTGAGCCATTGTATTCTGTTTCCAATTTTCAGCTAATGGCTCTGTTCTGTTTCATTCCTGTTTGGGGGATAGAAACTGTAAACTTTATTGGGTGCTCAGATATTGTGCTAACAATAAACACTTTAGTTTTAGCACTGTGAGAATGGAATGTTGAATCATGACAAAGGGAGATGGAAACCCTTTTTCATGGCAATACGTAGCTAGCAGAGTGAAAGAAAATGCTTTCCATAGAAATCTCTTATGTTTTGTAATCCCAAATACCAGGTGAAACATGCCCCTTAAGATGCTGCAATGAGGAACATAGCCAATATAATGTCATGCAATACCCACTCTTCATCTTTGCCATCTGTCAAAGAATTTGAGCTTTTATATGAAAGACACACTCTGCATGAATGCAAGCCATTCTTTTTTTTCCCCTTAAAAAGGAGGGAATTTTTTTGTGAAGTTATTGACACGAAGAGAGTTCATAGAATTTGAAAGGTACAAGCAATTCTCTGGTTTCTTTTGCAATTAGTTCCAGCTTAAAATTCCACCTGGACATGATTCTGGGTATCCTGCTCTGGATGCCCCTACTTGAGCAGGGGTTGAACCAGTGGGGCCCAGAGGTCCCTGTCTACTTCAGACATTCTTTGATTCTTTGATTCCTTCAAGACTCAAGGACAGAAAATTCAGTATGAGAGGAACATACAACTATAAAACTAGGCTATTCTCTTCACACTGCAGAGCCAGTGTGCTGGCTCTGGTTATTGTGTTCTAGGAGCTATAGAAACAGTGATCTTTGTGGGAATAGAGTAGATCTATGCTGTTTATTTCTTCAAAAATGTTGAAGATGCGGGTGGGCAGTATGTCTATACACTAGATATGCAGCATTATGGTGCCTGTGTGGGTGACTTCAGACACCGAGGCAACAAAAATAGATTTCTTTGCAAGAATACTCCAAAGAAGGTGTTGCAGTTGGAATAAGTCAGCCTAAAATAAATATGATTGATAATAGTTGTGGACAAATAAAACAGCTTCCACATTGCAGTGGGAGCCTGATAATCTCTTTGCAGCTCTACACTGTGCCATATAATTGTAGTTATGAACACATATTTTTAAAAAAGTTGTACTTGTAGAACAATTCCAAAATGGATTAATTTGATGTTATGTATTCTTTACTTGCAAATATTTTGAAGACCTATAGAAGAAAAAAAGAAACAAGTAAAAAAATGTCACAGAGTTATCTAGATCAATCTATGTCTGTGACATGGGAGCAGTAGGACTGTGTGCCTCACGGTCCCTAAATGGGAAGGGAAAAAGGGAAAGGGATAGGGAGATGGGAACTGGGCTCAAGGAAACAAACAGAGCAGAGGCAATGATGTAAGGAAGAATAGTTATTTTACTAACTATGATATTGCAATACAAGGTAACACAATATAATAAAATCTAATTGAAATTGAGGCTAATAAATCAAGTAAAATGAGAGAGAGAGAGTTGTCTGAAAATCAAGAAGCCTACTTTGAAATTGAAGGCGCACAGCTTGGAAGCACACCCACACCCACTGCCAGGCAGTGAGAGAGAGAGAGAGAGAGAAAGCATCACTTCCGTGATGTATTTTCCTCTCTGACCATGAGGTCCTCTGGGATGTATAGTTCTTCTTCCCTGTGTTCCACATGATGTCATGATGTGGAATACCAATAGCAAAAACTACAAAACCATGACAAAGAAAAAAAGGGAAAAAAAAAAAAAAAAGCTCTTGCAGTACTTTTTTCCATGCTTTTGACCACACTCTTGCCTGACTGCAGGGCATTTAAATGCCTTAAGTTTTTTAAACTATGGAGCTTAAGCTGTAGCTTCAACACGTACAACTATTGTGTGCCCCGGTGGCGCAGTGGTTAAAGACGCCGCCTTGCAACGCTGGGGCCCGGGGTTCGAATCCCCCCTGTGGCGCAAGTGGTAGAAGTGCCGCTCTGCTACACAGAGTCTCGAATCCCGGGGGCTGGACTCGATGATCTCTAAGGTCCCTTCCAACCCGCACGAAACTATGAAACTATTGAACTGTTCAGACAAACCTGGTTAGGTAGCTATTCAAAGTTCATAGTTTCACTTCATGTCTCACATTTTGGTAAGGAAAGGCAGCCATTAAGACTCAAAAAGTTTGGACTGAACCCCCACTCAGGGTTTTGAGCGGGTTCATTAAATGTCTCCTATTTGGGTTGTTTTGTAGGTAGGTGTGATATATTAAGTTTCTTGTATTTTTGTGTTTATTTGTTGTTGTTGTTGTTTTCTGTTGTTGTTTTTTGCTTTTCTTTTTTCTTTTTCTTTTCTTTTCTTTTTTATTTTATTTTATTTTTTTTTTTCTCCCCTTCTTTCTGGTGACTTTAATTAAGAGTTGAAATAAGTTCTCTCAAACTCAGATTCTTTCAAGACAAATTATGTCTCAAAGAGATAGGGTCTGATTCAGGAATTGCTGTGTAAAATTTTATCACCTATTTTAAATGGGTTGAACTGGATAGTCACAGAAGGATTCTTGAGCCTCTGAATGTGATTCTCACTTTTTTCATTTTTTTTTTTTTAATATATATATATATATTTTCTCTGAAACAAAACAGATTTATTTGGCTGTAATCATTGCCTCTAACACTTTTCTGTGTTTTAAATTAGTAGACTTGGATCATGTTTCAGCATTCATCTTGATAGGGGACTAGACATAATACAACTGCACAATGAGAGGAGGATAAAGGAAGAAGTATGGCAAAATTCATAAAATCTACTTATTTTAGTTTGAATACTAATTAGTAAAGCTATTTGGAAAAGCAAAACTGAGATATATGTCACACACTGGCTTTGCTTCCTCTTACTGATGAGGCAGTTGATTCATTTTCTCTTTTCTCTCACCTCCTGCTGTGTGAACATGAGCACATCAGAGCCAGTAGCCATTAAGATATTTATTTGGCAAGAACAGATTTAAAAGCCAGGATCAGGATTTCAAACATCTACTTCTTCCACTTCTTCCAGGCTTTTTGTGTTCATAAGGCTTATGGTGTCAGAGAAGTGTTTAGCATTTTTGAACATTTAATTCAACAGCAGCTTTCTTGCAGTCTTCTTGGGAGCACTCAAGATTTCCTGTTAATGACTACTGGGTGCAGTCTCAGAAATCTTTTCTTCTGGAGCCTGAATGCATTATAAGGCTCTACATCTACTGGCAACCATAGGCAGATATAGGCATCAACTCAAATGGACTGGTTTGAAATATATTTACTTTGGATATCTTTTCAGTGCTCACTGATGTCCGTGAAAAACTTGCTCATTTTTCTACCTGCTTAGTAAGATTAATAAATGAACAGGATCTCTCTCCCACAATTCATATGGACAGCTTCTATGGTTAAAGCACCATACACGCCTGATCTGAAATATTATCTAATGGAAAACTCACTTTTTTATGGGAAGAATGAGTGGCACTTGTTACTGTTGTCATTGTTCCCTACTCTCTTTCAGATTCATTATATCAGAATCTGCTTTATTCTTTCCTAGATTTAGGTTAGCTTCCCCAGTCCCAGGACATAGATCCCACATAGTAAATATGGAACATCACCCATATGTTCCAGTGACTTTGTGGTTACTAAGTAGTAACTTAGGCTGGTGTTCCATGGGAGTTGGTATTAAGGCCTGCCGTGTTCAATATCCTTATTGATGACCTGGATGAGCCCATGGAGTGCACCCTAAGCAAGTATGCAGATGACACCAAGTTCACAGGACTTGTTGAACTGCCTAGCAGTAGGAAAACCCTATAGAGGGATCTGAACAGTGTGACTAGCTGGACTGAGGACAACAGGATGAAGATCAACAAATCCAAGTGCCAGGTTGTCATGGCACTTATAGATATAGGCCCCTAGATGTAAGGCCATGACAGGGGGGCACAAGCCCCAAGAAAAATAAATAAATAAATATATAAATAAATAAATGGAGAGACAAAGGAGCAAAGAAAAAAAAAAAAGAAGGAATTTGCCGTGAGACCGGTCGGTACGGACCTTGCGCTCCAAGAGAGGAGGAAGGGCAGAGAGCGAGGAGGTCATTTTAATAAAGAGAAAACGCAGTGGCAACTATCTGAGGAGGAAAGGGAATTGACTAAATTTAACCTAAGCAAACAAAATGAGAGAGAGTAGTACTCAAAGTAAAAGTACCACAACAGCACGATGAAAGCACGTGCTTTTCTCCACGGCGAACTGAGACAGCCAGAGGCAGAGCGGCTGGGGTCCGGTCCGGAGTCCCACCCCGCTTCCTCTTTGCTCCAAGTCCTCCGGGATGCTGCCCCTCTCCTTCGGGAACCCAAAATGTCCCCAAAGGCTGTGAAACAGAACCAGAACGTTAACTCTTTAACTGCCACAGTTCTACATGATGTTCTCATGTGGAAATACCGACAACAAAATTCACAAAATCACAACACAGGTCCTGCAGTTTGGCCACAAAAAATGCAGGCAGCACTATAGGCTTGGGGCAGAGTGGTTGGAAGACTGTGTAAAAGAAAGGGCTGGGTGTACTCTTTGACGTTCAGCTGAGCATGAACCTGCAGTGTGCCCAGGTGGCCTAGAAGGCCAATGGCATCCTGTACTTAGTTTTGGTGAGTAATGTGCTAGTAGGTTCCTCACTACAAGGAAGACATTGAGGTCCTAGAGAATGTCCAGAGAAGGGCAACAAAGCTGGTTTGTTATCTCTAGTGGGATGTCTCATAAACCAGAGTCAAACCACTTAATATTTGCTTATCTCACCACTACATGCTCTCATCTGACCATTGAGTACTTTTAGTTCCCTCTCCATTTGTTCTTCAAGGAAAGTGGGCAAGGTGATTCTAACAGTAACGACAAATAGTTATTCTCAGAAAGCCAACCCTTTACAAGCAGAACTATCGTGACATGTTAGTCATCCATGGTATGATTTAATGATGAACAGCCATAGAATATTTTAAAGTAACCCCGTGTTAGGTCACTACTCACTTTTCCACTTTTGTTTCCCTTGTACTTCTTGCTAGAAGTAAAAACAACAACTTCAGTTTGACTGGCATTATCAGTAAATTTGATTCAAGATAAGTGACACATATTTGTTACATGGATGCCTTTTCTTAGGTTCTGTCTTACTGCTTATTTGGGTAGGTTTGTCCTGAGGCCTTCAACTCACCACTGATCATGTAAAAAAACATTTGTACTTTATAGTGCTACATACATATACATTTATTTATCTCTTTCCCCAACTCCCTTGATCCAAACAAATTATGCCGGTATTCTTGTTTCACTGTTCCCTTAGAGTGTATGATAAACACTATAGCAGTGTTTTCAGCTTCATGATAAATCCTATCAGAACTTTCCCTAGGATTTCCTTACTGCTAAGCATTCTTAACGAAAGACACTTATTCAGTCACTTCCACTTCATGAGATTAAGGAATTATCCTTTCTGTGATCTTGTATATTTATCAACAGCCAATTTATAACAGCTATTTGTCTGCAACATTGTTAAGTTTCTTAGAACATTCCTTAAGACACCCAGCTTCTCAAGTCAGGTCCACCAGATTTGAAGCTCTTAATGTCAGTAAACTAAAATAAAACCAGAAATGTCATTTTTAATGTAATTATCCAAAGCAGTGAGTAACAATTAAGAATAAAGAACTTCATACCATTCACACCATCAAACATGCAGAAAAACACTAATTTGCACATATATGTACAGGAAAACAAACAAACAAACAAACCAGAAGTAAGGAACGTAAAGCATCTGTCCATCTTTTTGTTTCTAAGAAATAGATTATGCACAAGCCAAACCAACATTCTGTTGTGAAGATCCTGGAACAGTACAAAAAATAAATAAATAATAATAATAGCAAGTCAGATGCCAAGACTACCATTTGACTATAAATGAATAAATAAATCTGATTGAGTTGATTTTATAAACAAAATAATGCATATATTCTTCATCTGAAAGACAGTTTTAATTCAAACTTTTTAGTTTCCTATTCTTAGTAAATATTAGTAAATATCAATTTTGAAAAGTCTTCTTGTTTTCATTGAACCAGTCCTGGAACCTTCACAGGGAATACTTGCAAACAGTTATCCATGAGAGTAGACTTACACGTTTATGTTAGCAGACTCCTCTAAAGCAGCTTCTTCTACACATTCATAACAGGGCCATCATCAGAATAAATATCTAAGCACTAGAAATAGAAGAGGCAGGAAACAATGCAACATTTCTACATTGTGATAAGGAATAAATGCAAGATACAGTAACAAATATCTCAAATTGCACAGGGAGGGTAGATAATCTATAAACAATAGTGTAATTCAACCAAAAAGCTTTAATGGAAATAAGGCTCTCTATTGCTTCTAGAACTGAGTTAGAAACCGTTTGCCTCGTAAAACACTTATGAAAGGTAATTAGTGTTTCAATTAATGATCTATCATTGTTTTATAACACTCACACACAAATGATCATTCTTTTCTCTGTTTCATAATTGCTCAATTATAGTTCTTTAGAAGCAATAACATATGAAATGGAATAGAATCTGTGTAAAATATGCTCTCTAACCAGCTAATTTTTACTTCCCAATTACTATTTTGACACTTTACATTCAGTTTTATTTTACAAATCCAGCTACTATTTTGACTCCATGGACCCAAACTGCTTGGAGAATTGGCTTAAGAATCAGACGTATTTCCATCTTTCAGAAACCATTCTAACTATGCATTGCAGGTTCACTTGGAGTATATTGAGAGTTGGTGGCATTACACTGAAAGTAGAAAATCTTGGTAATAGTATCACTGTTCTGTTCTGAAGCTGAATATGCCATCAATTGCCAAGGCTGTCAACTTCTTTTGTCTTCAGCAGACTCTGTCTGTCTCACCTCCTCCTTTTTACCCAGAAATCCTCATGTTAACATTGACAACATATCATGACAAATTATCCTGTTCAAGAGCTACAATCAGGCACAAATAGGTGACTCATGAAATATCTGATTTCTTTTTCATTACTTTCTGATCAACTACAATAATTTTATTAGTTTAAAAGTAACATGTGCAGATTCAAGATGGGGCATTTTTATTTACAATGAATAACAATTTAAGTCTACTCTGTCTTTCTCAGTGCTTCGAGTTCTGTCTAAGAAGTATTACAAAGTGAATATTTACTTCTGCAAACCTACATATCAAAATAACAACTGTGAAACAGAATCTTGATGTCCTTTTCTGAGAGTGTGTCTGTCTTTGTCAGAAGTGTAATTATCAATATAAATCAAAGAGGAATGAAAAAGAAAGTTTTGAAAGAACTGAACATCCACTGTAGCTAAAACCCCCGTTCTTTCAAATAAACTTCAATTTGTTATACTGGTGAAGACACCTCTGCACATTGTCTATACTGATGGATATATTTGCTTGTCACAAGCATTATGTCATATTAGGAGTTATTGTGACTATGGAAGGATAATGTGCTTTGCATTTGTGGACTTGTTATCTCAATGAGTTCAGGATAAGATATTGCTGTCTGCCCTCCAAAATATTCCAGATATTGTTTGTTACAAATGCTACTGAGTGGTAAGTGATGATAGGACAATTTGAATTCCTCAAAGAAATAAGCAAACAAGCCAGCAAACAAACAAACAAACACAAAAGAAACAAACACAACCCCAAACAAAGCAAAAGAGCAGTGCTTTGGGATTCACCATGTTCTTTTTCTCTTTGTTTTTAACTTCAGATATAGTTTTTTTCCTTGTAGACTTTGAATTCACTTGACTCCTTGTACCGTGATTTACATTATGCACCTTAACAGTTTCTCTCTGCTAAAAATATATTATAATTTAGAATATAATTTGATTTGTTCCACACAATTGCATATAAATGTAATTCAGTGGTGTTCTTAGAACTCCTCCATTCCTTATTGATGGATTAGTACTAAGGTTTGTATAGAAATGATGTTTTTATCTAAGGTAATGCTATTCATGAATACCAGTCCTACTTCCCCCTCATTTTTGCTTCTGATTCCACCCAGAATTTTGCTATAACTTTAAGCAGTGTCAAGCGGCTGCCTTGACAACTGATAGCAAACTAATTTTTGGTTATCCTACAATGTATATTTATCCTAGGACTATCAGCTTTAAATGAAAGTGTGGATCATCTGAAATGTTTTTTCTTGGAAATAGAATAATGGGCAATGGTTCCACATTATGGCATCACTCCTATTACCCTGCCACTAAATCAAAATAAATCATGGGGAAACATTTCCTTGTGAGCAGATCTGCTGAGAAGACTGGAGATTCAGATGGTGGAAAAGCTTAGTAGGAAGAAGGTGGTGAT
Source organism: Coturnix japonica (assembly GCF_054131305.1). Classification (NCBI taxonomy): domain Eukaryota; kingdom Metazoa; phylum Chordata; class Aves; order Galliformes; family Phasianidae; genus Coturnix; species Coturnix japonica. The sequence continues at coordinate 5,598,808 of NC_140664.1, read as the reverse complement.
TATCTCACTCTACTCTGCCCTCATGAGGCCCCATCTGGAGCACTGCGTCCAGGCCTGGGGCTCTGAACATGAGAAAGACATGGAGCAGCTCCAGAGTAGGGCCACAGGGGCTGCAGCACTTCCCCTGGGAAGATACTGGCTGAGGAAGCTGGTCCTGTTCAGTCTAGAGAAAAAAAAAATCTCTGGGGAAACCTCATTATGGCCGTCAAATACTTGAGGGAAGATTACAAACAAGAAGGAAATAAACATTTTACATGTTTAGATAGTGATAGGATGATGGGGTGGGAGGGTTGGGGGGGTGGGGTTTAGTTATAAACTTATCTAGTCATTGGAAGAGGGTTAGGACTGGATAATCTTTGAGGTCCTTTCCAACCCAAACCAATCTGTAATTCTGTGATTCTAAGATACATTCATTTATTCTTACATCACTATCCACAATACAGAATATGCTAGGTTTGCTTCCGAACAACTTCTATTAGCTGATTGCGTTTTGTGTAGAAGAGTAGGATAAGATGATCTCCAGAGGTCCCTGACAACTTCAGCCATTCTGCAATTCTATGAAATAAGGAAAAAGAAAGTACATTTTCTTTCAGTTCCAGACATGTTTTGTTTTAGTAACTTGATATGAAGAATTATTCTTCAGTTTTCAACCTGTATTCCATCTGTTTTTTTCTTACTTAAAAAAATTTCTTTACCTGTCTTAGTCATTTTGTCTTTTTTTTCTTTCTATATCTATGCTAGTTCTTGTGAGAAGGAAGGAAAATAATCTGGCAGATCAGTCAGCAGATGTTGAAGAAATGCTGAAAACCTCTCAAGTTTCACAATAGAGACCAATTCCAAGTCAAATAAGATTTCTTGCAATGTATTTTTGCCAGAATGAGAACAATGGTGTTTTACTCTGTATATCAGTGTGTGACAATCAAGGTAGAACATTAAGAATTGTAAAGGTGCACTTTACATCATTGTAAAAATGCAGGCAAACTTGTTAGGAATTTGCAAAAGGGCAATATTCACATGTACTATATGTCAAAAAAAAAAAAAAAGTTCTGAAAAAAATATCATCTTAGGGAACTGAAAGTGTTTTAGCATTATCTAAATATCACAGTTTTAAAGCTATCACAAATGAAATGTCATGCACCACCTCATTTATCTAAGATTTACTGTCATCTGATGTCTGTAATTTGTAAGTTTTTTCTTCTGAGTCTTTCTCCTCCTGAGATCAGTCACTCATGCATTTCTTGCCAGTGGGATGTTTCTCTAACAAAAAGGATTTTTCCACCATTCACAGGAAAGGGAGGAGAAGGAAAAGAGGAGAAAGGAGAAGAGGAGGAAGGGGAAAGAGAAAAGAGGAGAGGAAAGGAAAGGAGAAGGAAAGGGATAGGAAGAACATTAAAAAACAAGAAATATATGAAGCAAAATACTGCCTTACCCCTTGTTTCTCAGGTTCACGGGAAACTGAAAAATGCTTGTTTACTTTTGTATGGTTTTGTATGATTATAGGTTTGTTGTTTGGTTGTTTTTTTGTTTTTTGTTTTTTGTTTTTTCCCTTAATCTTTTATCATCCATTGTCATAAACATTTTCTAATTTCAATAACTGCCTTACATCTTTTTTTTTTTTTTTTTCCTCCTGACAGCTCTGAGAATGATCTCCAAACACAGAATTTATGTAATTTTCCTTCGGTGTTTTATCAGAAAGGTATCCTATTTTACAGAGTCCAAATAAGCAAATAAGTAGTCTGTAAGTACATTATAATTACAGATTACAGAGTAATTAGAGAGTTATTTATGCCTGAAGATTGCGTACTAATTATACATGAAGTTATTATGGAAAAACTGGCAAGTGCTATAGAGGCAATTACTATAAAATTATAAGTAGATGCCATTTGATTTTATGATTATTTGCACCATATGAAATAACAAGTTGCCAAAAATCGGACCAGGCTGGTTTGTTGCATCTGATATGTTTGACTTTTAGTAACATTAAGTCTCCAGGCATGCCAAGAAACATAATACATTCTCTCATTCACTCTGCAAAGGCACAGGCATCTGAGCACCATCTAGTAGTACATTAAGTGCCACAACAAACATCTGCTATATACAGTTTGTTCCACTCTAATCTTATTACAGGGGACAAAATGTTGTAACACCCCCTTCCTCTCCTCCCCCCCCCCCCCCCCCCCCCCCTTTTTTTTTTTTCCCCCTAACTGTGATTTTAAGATGCCTTCTGGTCTTTGTTCTTGTGCTCTTTCAGGTAGGAATGGAAGTAGTCATGTTCGTGACACACCTGCCATCCTGCTGCTTGAGGACAATCCAAGCAAAGCCCTGTTTCCTACACAAATAACTGAAATTGTCCTTTTACCTAAGGAGAACCAGAGACAGTACTGGATTTCAATCTCAAGTTTTAAGTGTTTCTCAGAGGAGACAGGCATTCATTTGTTGAGAACTTTGAGTAATCAAAGGTCAAAACAAAACTAAATACAATCAGTTTTCTTAAACACATTCTTTTTATGTAATTAATTAAATTTCCTTAATTTAGGAATGCTAGTTCAAGGAGGATAGTGAAGAAATTATTATTTCAGTGCTGAGCAAAAAACCAACACAAAACAAGCAAAAAAGTTCATGTAGATTAAAAATAAAAAGCATCGTATGCATGCATGAGTATGTGCTTTCTTGCTAAAAGAGTAATACTTAAATAAGAGAAAATATTTTGTAGAACTGAAACAAAGTAGCTTACATCTGAAAATTTGTATTAAAAATTAAGGGAAGAAAACCTGCTAGAGGTGCTGTGAGATATTCTTCTTAAGGCACTGTTTTACAAAATTGAGAAACCCAGTTCTCCACTCATTCGTTTCAGGAGGAAAGTCAAACTCATGATCTCAAGTGACCATGAAGCTGTTTCATAAGTTTCTGACTAAATTAGCATTTAAATATTTTATAGCAAATGGGACAGCATCATTAGGAGAGATTGAGGGACATTTCAGAATAGCTTAAAAGGACATGAAAAAAGCTTGTTTGAAGTACTTCTGCTGCTTCAGACAGACCGCACAGAGACTTAGACATCCTGTCCTCAGTAGACTCCAAATGCACAAACTGTGGATGTATAAGGAAAGACCCTCTCATTCTCCTATAAAAGCTGCTCTGCTTAGTGTATCTGTTTTAACATTCATTCTTCTGTATACTTTAGGGCTAAAAAAAACATCCTGAGGGACACACTGCCTAGATTCTAGTCCCTGTTTCAATTAGTATTTTATGCAAAAGAACACAGCTTCAAGAGGAGACAACGCAAACATAATCAAAGGCAAGAGATGTTGGAGTGCTTCCTTAGGGGTGGTGGGGCAAAAGCTCCAGCAGTTTTATAAACAACCTGAACTGATCCCTCAGATGCTGGTCAGCACTCACTTTGTCACCAGATAAGAGAGAAGCAATCTCTGTTTCAGTTATTTCAAGAATCTAGCTTGGAACTGTGTTTTTCTTCTCTCCATATGCCCCACTGAAATTATTCAGTGAATTAATATCAAATTATCAAATTAGTTTTAAGATGGCTACAACATGATTTCTGGTGAAAAAAAAATAATATGCTCTGAAGAAAATATGTTCTTAAACTGTACATTACGGCTGCTTCAAAAGGTAATTAAAAGCTCCTAATTTGAAAGAGAGACAGGGAATAGTACTACTCATTGTAAAGTGCAACTTTCCCTTTATTATTCTTTTTGTCACATGTTAGATCAATAGAACAATGAAATATATTCCTTATCCTGTTGACAAAATTATCACTGTCTTTTGTTTTACTTAGTTATCATTTCTGGGGGGTGGCTGTACATGAATCAAATGGATCAAGTTTTCAAAAAATGTTCACTAATTTGTATTGTTTCTGTACTTTCGTGTTCACTGTAAATTTACTTTTTGGAAGAGCAACCAACTGTAGCTCTTGCTGAACATGGTTGGAAAGATGGTGAAGTAGATTGTATTGCTGGAGACGGGCTCAGAAATATTAACCACATAGTCTTTTTACATAGTGAGTTTAAACAAGAAGATTTTTGGCCATTTCAAAAGGGCTGTTTCAGTTAAGATTTGTTGAATGCATTACATATTTTGCCTCTTGACATTGTTATTACAAGAAAATTGCTTATACCATAAGGCCATGTTTATAGAGGTGGAAATATTTAGTATCATTTCCACATACAATTTATATGATTCAGAGGGAGCCTCATCAGAACTAGTTATTTTTATTATGTTTGTTGCATGTGGTGCAATTTTTTTTTCCTAGTGTTTTAGACTTCTTACTGAGATCCAGAATTGGTGTCCAGTATTGTTAATAAAACAAGAAAAGAGGACTATATTTGCCCTGTTAGAGCTCTGTGTGTGAGTCTCCCTGAATACCAGAACGGAGGAAACCATGTGGAATGGATTCTTGATACTGACAGAGGGGAATTATGCTGCTCATTTTCTCCATCTCTGGTGGTCGTTAATGTTTTATGAAGGGAAAAGGAACATTCTGACATTCGATACGGACAGTTTCTAATTAAGGCTTGGATTCAACAAGGCACTTAAGTTCTAATGGGACTTATAAATATGCCTGACTGGAAATCTGCCCTGCCCTGTCCCAAATTTTCAGTCTAATCACTAAAACACAGAACTGTGTTTTCTCTTATTTACTGTTCTGACCAAATAAAGATTTCACACAGCAACCTACCCTGCTTAGGCAGGCTCAAAGACTGCTACTGTTCAGTGTATGTTAACAGCCTGTGTTATACACAGTCTACATTTCAGGCATCCTGCAGAGTTAGGAGTTGGTATAGAAAAACAAAAGTTTCTGAACATGGCTTCAAGATCAAATTAAATTACTCATTGAAGGCAGGTCTTTATTGAGGAAATACGTCGATATCTAGGTTGAAGACTCAGCCTATAAGATAGCATAAATATACATATGTGCCTTCTTCTGAGAACATTTAAATCAGAGAAGAGCTTTTGATTTTCAGAATATATTGAGCTACAAACTGAAATATTTAAAGTAGTAATACTGGTTAGAGTATTCTAACATGGTTCGAATAAATAATCAGCTAGTAAATAAGAACCTATTAAGAAATAAAATAACAGGGTAACTTTAAATAAGATGTTGTGTCTAGCTGTGTATCAATCCCTGCCAACTACAATGATGAGCATACATTTCTAGTGCTCAGCCTAGAAGACTGATAGTGTGTTAGGATGTTAAGTTACCAAAGTTGAACTGTGAAATACAACATACAGAAATTGCATAGCATGACATTTAAATTGCGTTGTCTTTGGGTACAGGAATGTCATACTGCCCTGTTTACTCTTAGAATGCTTTATATTAGCATTTCCCGTGTGATGTTATGCCAATATTAAAAAAAAAAAAAAAAAAAAAAAAAAAAAGAAATTGAAGTGAGTTCTGTTATTGTGGTAAGGCTTACTTATCCACATACAGGGAAGTAGATAAGAAAGTGCTTAGAAAGAGAAGTCAAGGAAGACTATGACAGTAAGTTGATTGATATCGCTGCTGCTTGCCAGAGTGTTTTAGGGAGAAGAGTGAAATTTTCTCAGTCCTTTGGAAGAGTTGTTACTGTTAAAAACAGTTTTGTGTTGCAGATATTACAGTAGAGTTTTGGTAAAGAAATGTAAATTTCAGAATGTTGATGTTTTCAGACCCAGTCAGTTGGCTGTTCCCCATTGGCTACTTTTGGTATCTCTACTCTTAGTATAAAGATATTTCTGAGCTGGCACACAAAATTATTTTGCTTTTTCCCTCGAGTCAATTCTGTATATTTTTAATATCAGTGCTGTTGCATGTTCACTAATTAAAACATTTTACCTTCACTCCTCTACAAGGGCAGACTGTGAGTTAGGGCTGTTCAGCCTGTAGAAGAGAGGGCTTCGGGGAGACTTGATAGTGGCCTTTCAATATTGAATGCAGGGTTGTAAGAAAGAGGACAGATTCTTTACCAGTGTCTTGTCCACTGTGATAGGACAAGGGGGTTTCAAAATAAAAGAAGGGAGATTAAGGAAAACAGTAATATCTTAGACATTCTCTGACGTGCTGTCACTTTCATAAATGAAACAGAAAGATGAAGAACTTTTCTATCTGGTATGTATTCTACCTCTCAAAATGTACGTAGAGTTCCTTAGTCACTTCAGAACTTGCTGGGAAACTAACTCCTGCATTTCTGGCAGAAAAATTCTTGGATATTTTCCCGGGCAGTTTCTTTTAACAGTCATAATTCGCTTATAATTGGGAAATGCTCACTAGCTGTAGCCTCTCTCTAAATGGGATTAAATATGAAAATTGATCTTGTTAGAGTGAACAGAGCCCTTGTCAGCAGCCAGTGAAACAGAATCCTTCAGAAAGTAGATCACTTTCATCCATAGGATCTCATCTAAATTTGCAATTATTGTATTAAGTAACCTAGATCTACCTCAAATATAATGGCCATCAGAATGGCAAATTTAGACCCACACAAAGGAAGACAATAGGAGAGTTTCTGGAGTAGTACCTGGTACCACTTCTGTTTTTGAGAGACATCCTGTGCGACCACCTGCTATGTCCTGTTCTCTGGTTTCTTTCAGCCAGCAAGAAGATACTGACCATGGTGCACATCACTGACATGTATCACATGCACCAAAACAATTTAATCAATGTATTCTGAACAAGCTGTTGTACATATGAGCTATAATCACATGCATTTTAGGCAAAGACAGGAGGTCATCATGTCAATTTAATTCACTAATTGTAAATATTGTTTGAAAGACAGTCATTGGAAGATCCAGAAAAGGTGGGTTTTTTTTGTTTTTTTTTGTTTTTTTCCAGGTTATTTCATTGTCTGAATGTTCATTCACAGTGAAAAATGTTATTACTTATAGCAAAAATAAAACAACATCATTGTTTATAAATATGTTGTTAATTTTGAAGTCCTTAATTACCATGTTTACTGCATTGTGTGGCTAAATGCCGCCTTTATGAATTTGAAAACACACAGCTATTAACCATTACATGAAACACTGCTGTAACCAATAGCCAAAACAATGTTGTAAGCAATTACTAGCATCCCACCTTTACTATTGGAAATGAGAAGATAGAGTTAGACTTTTCCAGAAGTTACACAAGGAATGCTGAAGACAAGGATGGATGAGTCAAAAGGCTAGGACACAGAGACAGAATTAACGCAGGTGCTTGGAGGGATTTAGCTGTCCTTGGCCTATCATTTTGAAACAATGTATTGAGCACAATGCCTGGCTAATTATAAATGGCCTAACTGTGTTAGATCCAGATTTCTCATACAAAGTCTGACAATTTCCACTCTGGCTATATAACCAGTCTGCACCATCAGGCTTGTAAAATAATTTATTTCCTTAAAATAAATAAATAATAAAATAGAAGAAATACTGATGTGAACGAGTAAAATTCTCTTCTATTAAAGGGAGAAATAAATATTTTTTCATCATAAGAACTTTTCTTTGATCTTTTTCTGATCAGTTTTGACATCTGTCATCATGTACCTCTGTCTACTACAGAAAGTGTGTGCTCACACAGCCTCCTTGGTATATCACAGCATCTGGTGTTCAGGCAGAGGATCTGTCTCTTTTGATTTCCCTGATCAGAAGCTGGCTAATGTAATATTTGTGGGTGTTTTTTTTTTTGGTTTTTTTGTTTGTTTGTTTGTTTGTTTTTTTGGTGTGTGTGTGTGTGTGTGTGTTTGTTGGTATTTTTTTCTTTTGGCTTTGTTTTGTTTTGTTTTGCACATGTGTGTATCTGTGTGTGAAGGGACAGGTGGATTGTAATTTCTTTGGTTTAAAAATAACAGCTTTCAAATTGACACTGAGAAAGTGGAAAGCAATGACAATAGAACAGAAGTGAATACTCTGTAAGAAAATGGAAACTGAAATGGAGAGATATGACCTGACATACAGAATCAGCACAACTGGCACATGATTTATTGATTATGGCCTGTCATATAAAAGAACCTCAGCTAGCTGAAAAACACAAAGCAAAGTAATATTTTTCTCTCTATAGAATTTGGCATTTGGAAATTGCATACACTTTAACTTTACAGTGATTACTCTCTCCACACAAAGGAATATGTGACTTTGCTTTCACAGTCAGGCATGGTGCAAACTGTGATTCTTCTCCTTTTTTTTTTTTTTTTTTAATTCTGGCAGCCTAAAAGAACTGTGAATTGCATTATTGATATACGCAGATAACTCAGAGGGCCTGCAAAATAATTGACAGCATGCAGATTAGTGCCAAATCCAAATGCATTTGCGTAAACACAACAACTTACTGTAAGAATACAAAAAATGCCACTACAAAAACATCCTTGTATCTCCTTGGAGCACATCAGACTTGTTTGCATGAACTTCTGAACCTTGCTTTCCTGATTCCACCTTCTTTCCCAGTTTAGGCAGGCAAATGTACAATCTGGAAACTGGATGAACTTGAATGGTCCCTTCCAACGCAAGCCATCCGTGATTCTGTGAGAAGAGGCAGCACTGGGGTAAACTAGCAGCTGCAACTGATAAACTGTTGAGAAGTCACTAAGAAGATGGAGTCAGGCTTTTCACTGGGGTATGTGAGAGGGTGAGAGACAGTGGCTGTAAGTGGAAAAAATGTTTCAGACTGGTTATAATAAACTTTTCTTCATGGGGTAAAAAAGCAAGCAGTCTACAAATATAATGTTTCCATCCCTGAAAGGTTTCTAAGACCCAATGAGACACATCCCTGAGCAACCTGGTCTGACCACATAACAATCTCTTTGAGCAGGTGTTTGGGCAAGAGACTTCCTAAGGCCGCTCCACACCTTGTTTATCGTGTAATCTTCATATCTTAATGTTTTATGAACTCATGTTAGCTCAAAGATATATTAGTGATAACTATACTTACTAGAAGATTAGATAAAGGAAGAACATTGAGGGTTTTTTTGTTTTGTTTTGTTTTGTTTTTTTTTTTTAATTATTTTTCCCCTATAAAATTCCCATATCAAATTTCAGCATCAAAATGTTTTATTAAAATGCATTTGAATTCTTGGAGCAAAGGTGATTCTCTGCACTAATAACTGTCTTTTACAGAGGTTAGCACCTGGATGCTTATATGCTCATGGGCTTTAAAGAATACTGCTCTCTCTCATTTATGGTGAGAAGCTTTCCTAAATATAACTGGTATCCCAGAAACTATTGCAAAGTGATTTTTTATGTCACATATTAAGAAATTAAAAACTTTTGCACTTTTTTTTTAAGAATATCAATTTTTTAAAAAAGGATTTAAAAACATTTCAATTTAAATACCTTTTAGGCTATAAAGGAATGTGCACGCTAAAAGACCAGAAAAACTATAGACTTGGAAAAACCTAGAGTATTCCCTAAAAGTAATAGAATTAGATTACTTTCACATGGGATCAAATACCATTTAAATGGGTTCTAACTTAGATAAAATCAATGTTTAACAGAATACCTATCCTATAAACATTCTGTAGTATTTTCTTTTTAATGTCACCACAATTTCTACTTTCATGTCCTTAATGTGATTTTTTTCCTTTACAGACATTTAAAGGAAGTAAATCTAATTTCAGTATCTGCTATTAATCTGCAGGCCCTCTGCTCAAATGAATAATCAAGTGGCAAGATCACCTAGAACTGAACCTTATCTCATATAGCTAACAAATCTTGAATTTCAGTATCTGAAATGTAGCGTCTTATTTTCTATCTAGACCTGCACACACCTGCTTGAATGATTTCTTAGCAGTAGTTCTAAAGGATAACATTTGGCTTCAAAAAACTATTTCAAGATGATGCAGTCATGCACCATTGAGCCTTGGGAGAGAATAGAATAACTAATGAAAAAAAGACATGGGAAAACAGTAACATTTCTTCAATATTTTCTCAGGAAAGCAAAAAGGAGAACAGCACTGACTGATCAGTCTTGCTGTATAATTAATTATAATTAATCAGTAGATCAGAGAGAGCCATCAATTTTTATGTCTTTAACATTTTGATTCATTTACTGTCATGTTTTCCAGACAAACAAGAAGAGAATACACTTAGTCTAAGAAAATTTCACAGCACAGAAGAAATTGTCTTTGGTATGAAAAAGTGGCTGTTATTAATATCTTCCATCTCCAGCTCTTCCTTTATTGTCTTCCATTTGTTAATCTGTGTATGATGTTTGAAGGAGACTTCTTTCCCATCTTCTATCAGCTTAGTGGTTAGATCAGGATCAAATGCAGTCCTGTAAATCATGTAGTTTTTAAAACCTGACTTTATAGTTTCCCTTCTTGCATTTGTTCCATACCCTATTTCAAAACAGATCAAAGATTATTTAGTTTCTGGGATATGATACATTTGGCAGAGTGTGGCTCAGACTGCCTATGCCTACTTCAACTGTGATTTTTTACAATGAACTATTGAACTCTTACTAGAGTCCTTAAGCTAGCAGAAATGCCTGCAGTGAAAATAATAAAAGCTTTGATGCATATTCTGAGCTAACTGGAAATCATAGGGTAAAAGTAGTAGTAAAAAATGATAGGCTATCGTGATCTCATGGCTAACAGTGAGCCAACAGTCTCTCTTGCAAACCATCAAAAAAAGCAAGCTGGCCTACTTACAAAATTGGCATGAAAGGAGTAAACAGACACTAACACTTCCTTATACTTTTTGACAGGGTTTCATAATGACAGAAACTTGTTTTAAGAAGTTACAGAAGAGAAAAGGAAAATTTTGCCAGTCTGGGTACTTACAAATGCAGCTACAGACCAAAATATGTGGCATAGCATCAGAACCTAAATTCAAATGCAAAACGCCAAGATATCCCCAGAACCTCCACCCTAATGTAAAAATACTAAACATGGATGGAAAATTCACAACAGAAATCTAGGGGTCTGGGTAAAACTGTTAAAGGCCCATTCAATGAAGCAGCAGAAATGGGTCAGTGACTGGGTGTCGTCAGTCTGGTGCTCTACAAGTGGCATTTATGAACTTTCTGCACATCTTCCCTGTGATTCTCATCTCCCCTCAAAATATAGTTTGAATCCATGATCCAAACAAAATCATATTTGTTAAAGGAATGTAGAATACAAAGATATTCTCTTTTAAAAACGTAATGAAAATGACTCTAGGAAGAATAAAGAAAATCAACCTCAATTTGGCAGCAATAAGACAAAAATTTTGAATGTTCTAAAGAATGAGAAATGCCTTTATGTATGTCATTGAGTGCAACCACATCACTTGTGACCCATTGTGATCCATAACTGTAATGTTCCTGTGGAGTTTTGTGTGGCATGAAGAAAAGACAAGTAGAGGGAAATAACTATTTCCACTCCTCCTGGTCAGGAACTGAAGCCTTGAATTCAGAAGGAGGTTGAGCCTCTATGCCATACATCTGAGAAGACATAACTACATTTTAATACTACTTTTGTTATGGAAACTGTAGCACCACAGAGCCCCTTCTCTTGTACAGTGTATTAATACTTAGTTCAAGATATTATCTGATCAAAAGTGTTTGCAATATGAATAAAAAACAGAGACAGGTCAATGTTAACCAGAGTGGAGAAGAGAAAGGTTACATTTAGCACAGTTCTGAGTGATGTTTGTTTTGCTCTGAATTAAATTATCTTAAAATATAACCATTGTAGCTAATTAACATGAGAGGAATGGCATCACATAAAGACTGTTAGTAACTCAAGAAAAAAATTGTAAGAATTAGAAACTCACACCTTGTTATTCAATTTTGGTTTAAAAACAGATTTCCCAGCAAATCCATAGATTTCAATTAAGGATGTTTGGTTCCTTTTAGCATTTAAAGTCTGAATGGGTATACAATTTTGTTTAAATTGTATGCTTATTCAGATTAAACTTTCAGAATTCATTACATTCCTGTCACAATCACAAAGTTCAATATAAAATTTGATCAAAACAGTTTAGAAAAATATGCCTACCTAATTACTGAAGGCTGACAGGTTAGGAAGACACCTGTCTACACAATCCAGCAACTGAATTATTCCTCTTTCCCCTTTAGTAGTAGCTTAAATATTACTATTCCGTGTTCTAGCTTTAAAAATAGAGCATTTATCAAAGCATAGCTATCATTTTAGGATTTTATGTTCTTCTACATGACACTGTAATAATAAAAAAATAAATACAAAAGCATAAATTACCCTTTCAGACAAAGCTTCTGTAAGGAAAATATAAACCAATAATATAGAGAGGTTTATTTTACTGGTTTGGAACCTTAAGCAGTAGCATATATATATTACACTAGTTCAGCCGAAGATTTCAATTCCTTCTGCAGTTTGGTGATTCATTCACAGGTTTTATCTGAGCTACACAACTACTTGCTTTGTTGTGCGTTTTGTTTTTTTTTCTGCTAAATCATCTTGATCCTTTTCCTTTTGCCTCTTTCTGGTTGTTAATTATTAGTATTCTGTCTAAGCTGAAGTAAGAGGAACAATAACAGGCTTAAAAGGTCAGCATACAAATGTTTCCATATTTTCTCCTGGGTTTGACTCTATTTTGCCATAAGCCTGACCCTGCTCAAACACTGGTGATATAGCTGTTGAAATCAATAATGTCCCTATGAATCTGTGTGCTCTCTGCTTACTTGCTACAAGCAGTACTTTTAGATGGGTGGTGCAGAAGAGACTTAGTGACAAATATATCTTAGGTTTGGACAATAATATTCATTTCAGAAGACTGACTTTTCAGTAAGACTGGAGTTTTCACCATAATCTCTTTGCTGCTTTAGGCTGCACAGCCAAACAAAGAAGCTTCCAATAAGTTTTAGTCAGATAAAGACACTGAAGTTTGACCTCTCTATCAGTTGTGTCCACCATGCTTCAAGAGTATCAGAAGTCTTAGTCTCATGAAATTTTATACATCAGCTCTTAAAAAGCAGCCTTTAAGAAGCTGCCCATCAAAAACCAGCCAATTTCTCCCAAATTCTCAGCTGCTGTAAATTGAGATGGTACCACTGATACAAAGGATTACATTTACATGCAATGAGAGTCCGGTCTCTGTACATTTTTCTTTTCATTGTTGTTTGTTTGTTTGTTTGTTTGTTTGCTCTGTATATTAAGGAAGTTTTTCCAAGTGCAAAATTCACAAGTTATTTATAGAACATCCAGAAGTTTATTATAGAACAATCTACTTAAAGTCAGAAAATACTGTTTCTGCAGCACTGCTCTGAAACATTAAACACTTTCTGCTGACTTCCTGAAGTCAAGGGCTTATGCACAGCTGCAAGCATACACACACATACTTATTGAAAACCTGTAGTAGAATACTCCAAAAATCTACTTTATAATGGTCAAAAAAATCCTTTCCCAGAGATGGAGAATATTTAAATTCTAATACATGCATCTTATATCTGAAAATGTATGAAAGATTTAAATGAGATAACAACTGATTCCTTGAGAATCAGTGGCTATTAGATTTTGTTTCACTGAATGCAATTCAGCTTAAGTTAATTTGTATTTGATTCACCAAAAACTATCATAGTTTGGATGTGATGAAGGCACTTTTTTCACAATACATAATGTAGTGAGACTGTAGGCTTGAAAGAAATAAGGTAGATGAGATAATTTGATATGTACTCTTGCATATAATAAAATAAATAAATAAATTTTCAACAGCAACTTTACTGATTCAGTGTCAATGTCTCCGAAATGTATCAACAAACAGTCTCCATTTGGGATTCAGACTTCGTTGTGCTAAGTGCTATGGACAAACATTTCCAAAAGATGGTCAGCGAACGGTTTACAAGTCTAATTTATGATCAAAAGTAGCAGTTGGATAAAACAAATAAATCTGATGAGTGCAATCTGTTCCATTTATTAAAAAAAAAAAAAAAAAAAAAAAAAAAGATAACTGAGAAGCAACTTGATTATGGTTGATAAATACCACCAGAGGGAGGAAATAGAAGGTACTTAAGAAATAACAAGGAACAGTTGTTGGAATTGAAATCCAAACACATGAAATGAGAGCAAATGAAAAATCAGCTGGAAAACTATACTAAAGATAATTAGACCAAGAAATAAAGTATTGAGAGAAATGACAGGTTCTCCATCTTTTCAAGATTTCCAGCTAAATCTGAAATGCAAGGTTTGTTCATACAACACTTAGATCATCACTGTACAGTTTTTGCAGCAGATGTGAGCTTTTATATGTATCTGAGGCAGCTGGAAGCAGTGCCATAGTATTAAAAGCCTTTTGGCCAATTTAATACATCACAGCTCTCAGGATGCAACTGTCATGAGCTCACCTCTGCAAAAGACGACGTGGAATACAAGTGCAAAGATGTAAGATTTTACCTCTTCGGTAAGAGGAGACAAGACTGAGTAACAGCAGAAAGAAAATCTTCAAGGTAGTAGTCAGTTCAGAAGAATAGCAAGAGTTATCTGTTACCAGCTTGCAATGACCACAAAAATGGAACTGAAAATCTATGTTTTAGCTATTTGAACCTTGTGACTAGCTTTATTTTTTGATAAAGCTTGTGAAGGAAACTATGAGATCGTAAATGGGCTTTGGTAGTATTTACAGTTCTCACAAAGTCACAGTACTGAACATTTCATTTGATGTCAAGAGAAAATGTCACTGTACCCATATTGTTTGCCTCTTGTTTTGACACTTGTGTAATGTAACTGGCATTAGTCTTGGTGTGTTGCATGAGTTTCCCAAGGTGTCCCTTTCAAGAACCATGGTCCTCTCTCACTTCCACAATTTTTCTCCTCACATTGTTAAAAATACTTTTCCAGTTATGCTGCTTAGATGAGCACAGTACACAGGTACACTTGATATAATATTTCCTTGAATAATGTGAGGGCATTTCTACCAGGAAGAACTTACCACCTGGCAAATTCACACAGATAATTTAATTTTCTCCTGTTTTCAATACATACTTTTCCTTTTGGGCTTCATTTTGTCCATAGTTCTCTTTATTTCTAGGAGGTAAGCTTTAGTGTCTGTCTAATTGACTTTATGTAAGGGTTTGGGAGAGTATCTTGGAACGTACTGTGTAGTTTCATACATGTTTTCTACAGGTTTTTTGGAAATACAGAAAACAAATATACAAAAATCAAGTGAAAATCTTATTGAATATGTTCACCTCAAAAAGCAAACAACAACCAAACAAAAATCTCCAACCCCTTATAATTTAATAGGCTGCAATTCTAACCTGAAAATACCTTCTCAGTGCCTTACTGCATGTTTCTTTCCCACTCTTCGCCTTTCATATTCCGTTGCCCATAATTAGAATTAACACTTGAAACCTTCTTCCTTAATGACAATTGAATATTATATTTTTTTCTAGCAGATCATTTTCTCACAGGTTTTAAACTTAGAAGTTTATTGGAAAAGCACTGGAAATCCAGATTAAAAAACATGTACTTCTCCAAATATCTAAGTTTGAAATTACATAAAATTTGATATCTGGAATTAAAAGTGGTAATCTTAAGATAATAAATTAGAAATGTGTTGTAGACCTCAGGGCTATCTCATCTCCCTGGATTTCCATCTCTTAGTAGTGTAGCTTCACGGGAAGCTTTGTTGCTAGAGACAAAAATTCCATTCACATCTTTGAGATTCAAGCTATAGAAGAGAATTGCAGTATTTATCATTGACATCAGTTTCAGCCTACTTCTATATTAGGAAATTAAATGGTACCTGCTACCATTCCTAATGGACAGTCTGCCAAAGGGCAATCTGTTACAATTGCAGGGGAATAAGCCAGGCAGATGGTCCTGTACATGTCCAGGTTACAAGTTTAGGCAGCACCCCTAAGCTTAATTACTGAAAGGGGAGGACTTTAAAAGGAGAAATAGGGAAGAAGCATGCTTTATAATTAAAACCTTTTCTATTCCCTATTCTTTCCCCTCTCTCCATGCCATTTGTTCTCAAACAAGGAGTTACACAGTAAGTTTCACAAAATAAAATAGAAAGGAATTAATACTTTAATGCAGTAGACACAAAACAGTATTTCTAGTACACTGTGTTCTGTGTGGAAAAAAGTTTCATAAATTCCTTCACATAGAATGGTTAGCTCTTAACTTCTACCCATGATTTAATCTTAATCAAAGAGAATGGTACCAAATATGAAATTAGTACAAGGTCTGGAAGGCAACTGCAGTAAAATATAGCAATGAATATCCCCAACAGATCTTCCTCTCTTTTTGTCCCGACAGAAGTCAGAAGCAAATCCTTGCTACTGAATGTAGTCATGTTGGAGTAAAACTGGTGTAAACAAGAGTGGACTCCAGCCATCTAAGCTGAAGTGATTTCAGACTTGGCACTAAATTCTGGTAAACATGTTACAGTGTAGCTATATATTAATAGCTGATTTAGAACAAAAACAAGCCACTAATGTCTACATTTTTCTTCAGACTAATAGGTGGCTAAAATACAGTATTTCTGAAATAAATGACAGAAAGTGTTAGGTTTTGAAACATGTTTTCTTCAGCTGCCTATAATAACAGTAGAAAATGAAGGAAAATTGCCTTAGATTCATGGGGGGAAAAAGGTGCTTTTATGTAAATTGGACATCTGATTCTTGTATGTAGGGAGCTTAGGACAGCTGTGCTGAGATCCATAAAGATGTTTAGATACCCAGCTCTTGTTACAGAATAAATGAAATCTCGATTGGGGAAAGGCAGAAGGAGGCTACAGGAATGTTTCAAAGCAGAGTTTCCACATCCTGAGCCACAGTCTGATTCACATGAAGACACAACGTAGAACTCAAGGAGCAAGGACAAAGATATTTGGTCTGTGCCTTTCAGATAGGGTTCAACAATGACAAGAATATTTTGTGAAGAAAAATTTCTAAGAGGAGCATTGTACAAGTACAAACAAAGCATTCAATATCTGAAATTCCATTTTATTTGAAAATGAAGGAAAACAAGGCACATCTAAACCAAACAACCACAACAACAAAATCAATCACATTTCCCTACCCAGATGTTTAAATAATTAAATAAATAAAATAGTGAAAGAATCACAAACAAAAGTCTCCTTCCTGCCACGCATCTTTTGGGCTTCGAATCTTTTTAAATTGTTGATCTCAAAAAGAGATTTCCAAGAGCTTCTTGAATTTCAACAAGCACTAAGTGGTCTCCTATGAAATCAGCCACAGCCATACTGCACTGGGAAGGTACAACATACCCTTCAAACAGAATTTTAATTATAATATTGAAACTAATTAGCATCATCTATTATTAGCATCTCAACTCTAATATCAGTCGCTAAATTCATACAGAATATGTCTTAAGAAATCTCATATATCTCCCAGCATCACATAAGCTATTGGTACAGGCAGTCTTTCAATAGCTAGAATTTATATTACTTTTCAGTTATGAGTTCATGTCTTCCGGTTCTTGAAGAATGCTTCAACTAATGGGCTATTGTGGAAAAAATCAGAAATGTCTGTAAGCACTGCTGAAAAGGATACAATCATGCTAGTGACAATGATGATGTCCATGCATTGGTTTCATCCTGACCAATGATTTTTGCAAAGACCAAAGCACCTACTCATTTTACTGTGCCTCATACTTCCACAACAGCAAGAAGGAAATAATATTTATGAAAATCATAAAGTACTACAGGATAATGGAGCTCTCAAACTATCATTATTGCAGAAGCAGTGTCTCTTAGAAAGACAATATTCCTAGAAATGCATTCTCTTGACTTACCTGTGTTTTTAGCATTTTGATGATGAAAAGGGGAGTTGCATTAGCTGAATTTGTATACAGGTATTCATATTCGCATATTCAAATTGACAAGTATTTATAACTGGAATTTTTAGTATGAAGGATAAGAGAAATCTGGTACAAGCATCAGAATCTGATCTTATCTCTTTTTCTCTCACACCTGCTGGAAGTATTTGTAATGCAAAAACCACAGGGTGAAGCACGTTGATATACTTGGGATTCAGCATTTCATTTAAAGCCTGCTCCCAGAACTGCTGTAATGATATGGGTGAATGTTGATTTCTATTAAATACACTGCAAATATGTACAGCATGTTCTGTCCCTGGGAAGATGCCACTATGAAGAGATATCACAGCTGAATTGCCAGAGAATTCAAGTGTGATGGGGAGGGGGAGGATGAAGGAAGGAAGGCACAAAGAACAACATGTCCCCACAGCCACCCACGAGGACACACTCCTAGTGAGATATGAATCAACAACAGTCAAGGAAGACCTGATGCCTAGAGGGAATTATGTAATGATTGGAGATAAGTGGAGTCACTAGCACCTTTGTATACTTCTTTGTCATTTAACCACATCATGTAACATAAGAATAGATATCCTGAGCTCTCTTCTATTCTACAGAGAATAACAAACAGCTGTTGAAAGTGATAACTTTAATAAGGAGCCTAAAGCAGATAGGAATCTCATGTAAATGCTCTTAAGGTTGGTTGGATGCCAGCATTAAGCTCAAATCTGCTGTTTTCCTGCATTGTGCTCAACATTTACCAGCCAGTCTCATAGATCATAGTCTGCTCGGGAATGGACAACAAAGTCCCCATTACAGTACTCTGTTGCAAAGTGTAGATGCTAAAAGAATAACAATCAGGCATCATTACCATAACAAGACATTGTAAAAATAAACATAAACCAATGAACTGTAAGGTCTTCATTAAGACAGTATGTCTCTATTCTATTCCCGTTGGCCTTGATTTAATAGATCCTTCTGTAGAGTTTTGAGACACAACTGCAACAAGGATCAGCAAATTTGACTGCTGTCACCTGCTCAGAGATATCAGTGAGGATCAAACTGTTCTCACATATTTCACAAGTCTGATCTTCAGCTATGTCTCTGTGGCTTATGTGCACAACCTGCCACAGAATCTTTCTCCCTGCATTGGAGAGGTCTAGAGTGACTTAATTGTCATAGTTAAGTATATAACAGTGATCGCAACTAATAAATCACAGTTGTTGGCATACATCTCTGAAAAATGAATCACGATTTTGATATTCAGCTACTAATTTTTAAGCCACTATAGGACGAAAGAGATATTAGGCTGTGCATGATTTGAGTAACAGTACCATAGAAGCATAAGGTGAAAACTTTCAGTCGTACTTCCGTTGCAAAATCACTTAGGCTTTGAGTTATTTAACATTCCCTTCATGAAACATCAGGCAACTGCCTCTAGGTGTTACAGATACCTTTAATGTGATTGTTTTCATTTTTTGTTTTTTATTTTTATTATTTTTTTTTTATCCTAGAAACAGCTCTCCTGCATTATTCTGAAACTGTTTCTGAATGGTGGCAGAGTAGACAGAAATAGTATGGCAGAGGAACATAAATTACTGCAGGGTTCCAGTCATTGAAGGGAGTGTGTAAGCAGATGGGAGACCAAATTCTTACATGGTGTAATAGTGATAGGACAAAGGGGAATCCTTTAAACACAAAGAGGGGTGGTTTAGGTTAGATGTCAGGGGGAATTTTAGACCAAGGGGTGATGAGGTACTGTCACAGGCTGCTTAGAGAAGTTGTGGATGACCCATCTCTGCAGTCATTTGAAGCCAGGCCGGACATGACCCTGGGCTGGTGGGTGGCAACCCTGCCCATGGCATGGTGGTTGGAACTGGATGATCTTAGATAATTATTCAGTGATTCTATGCTTTTATCTTTAAGGTCTTCAGAGCAGAGTCAAGGATCAGAAAGGACACCAATGGAAAAGTCAAACAAGAATTTCAGAATGTATCACTTAGCACAAACTATTCTATTTAATGTTATAATTGATGTGATGAATTTATTTACATAGACCTGACACTGGTTGAGCTTCATGCACTTGAAATGATATACCTAATAAAGGGGATTTGTTATGATCATCCATACACAAATTCTTGTCAGTGTGTAGAAAGACAAATCAAGAGCGAGATGAAATTCATAAACATTGGGGAAGACAGAATCTAAATTGCTTAAACTTTTGCTTTGATTTCAACACTTCCAAAATGTTAAATGTAAATAAACTTCAGTAGTTTGTTTAGTTCTGTTCAAGAATTCATAAAAGAATGGCAAGATAAACTGTGATTTTTCATTATTATTATTAATATCATTTTAATAAACCTTTACTTTGTCAATGTACAAATGAGTTTGTACTCATGGTAGTTTTCTTACTGTGGATTTGATGGTGTATATGTGGTAGAAGTCAGAAAAGTTCAGCTTCCAGTTATGCCTACTATTTAATTTTATTCAAAGCCAAGTCTGAACAAGACAATCAAAACCATCTAAAATCAGAAAAGATTTGTTGAAGACATTAGGCTAAAAACACCAAGATTTATAGAGATCAAGCAGTGCAAGCACTCTTTTTCTGATTGCTGCTGTAATTTCTTGCGTATGATGGGTCAAACTGTAACCTTTTTCAATTTTCCAAGACCAAACTGCTACCTTTAAACAGAGAGCAATTTTTTCCCACATTATATGCTGGTCAAGTGTTCCTGGATCAACAGCAAAGTTTGCCTGAAAGAGAGAGTTCAAAGCAACTTAGAAGATTGGACACTCATTCTATTTTAGTGTATAATTATATCATCAACTTTTCATCATGCTTTTAGAAATCCACAGTAAATATCCCCCTACACCATCCACCCTCAATTTCTTGCAGTTTGCTACAAGCTGGTGTGTAAAGCTTACAAAAGTTGAGGAACAGCCTATTTTGAGAGAACTTGCAAGCAGGAACACATTAATGGGTATCAGGTGCAGCTATGAATTTAATGAATGGTTTGTTGGAAATCACATTTAATAGCAACATCCGTCTGCAGATGAGCTCTGCAATGTCCTTATTTCAAATCCAGGCAGATGGTGGATTTGCAACACACTTACTGTTTTCTGGTTCATGCAGCATTGCTTGCTTGTAAATACATTCACAATCATGCTTGGAAAGATTTGGAGTTTTTGTGTCCACCCTTTTATTTATACCATTTCCTCTTCAAAGTAATAAGTATATCAAGAAAGCAACAAGGTTCATTAAACTAATTTAGTATGTTGTCCTGTTCCAAAGAAAAAAGCAAACTAACTCATGAAACCAAATAAGCAACTTCTTTTGTATTTTTATCTTACAGGTTTCAACTGAAGAATGGAAGGGAAAATATCTTTCTTTCTTTTTTTTTCTTTTTCTTTTTTCTCTCTCTCTCTCTTTTTTTTTTAACTGTCAAACTGGTATTACTTTCTGATATTATTTTCAGTGAATTTAAAGCTTCATGTTTATGAAAGAAAAAGGGGAAATGGTTTTCAAAACACGTGACTTGCTACCACTGGGAGATCATATCTTACAGTCCTTTGGGAGCATTGAATTATTTTTAATACAGATATTCCAATATATCAGAATTTATTTCCATTTTCAGTCATTTACAATCCAAATATCTCCTTACCATACTTATAGACAACTATGTGCTGGCAGAGAAATAGGTGAAAACAATTCCCCCAAGAAAATGTTTCTAATGTACATGAATGGAGGTCCCAGACTACCAAGTACTCGGAGTGGTTGGTATTGCAGAAGGAGATTCCATAACCTCTCCAGGCATTCTGTACCAGTTCTCTATCACCCACACGGCACAGAATTGATTCCTGATGTTCAGGAAGAATCTCCTGTGTTCCAGTTTGTACCCACTGCCTCTTACTCTGGCACTGGGCACTGCTGAACAGAGCTGGGCTTCATCATCTCCATACTCTGCCTTCAGGTGTTTATGGACTGAGATTCTCCTGGGCCTTCTCCTCACCAGGCTGAACAGTCCCAGCTTTCTCAGCCTTTCCTCACAGGAGACATGTTCCAAATGTTTGATGTCCCTCCGTCCTCGGCTATCTCCAATACATCCAAATCTGTCTTGTACTGCTGAGTCGGAACGGGATGCAGGACTCCAGTTGTGGCCTCATCAATGCTAAGTACAGAGGAACACCTCCCTTGACCTGCACTTTCCCTAAGGAAGACAAGAATACCATCTACCTTCTTAGCAGCATGTGCATACTGCTGACTTGTGATCAACTTGGTGTCCACCAGGACCCTCTGGTCCTTTTCTGCAAAGCTGCTTTCTGACTGTTTTTCCATTTTTATTAATGATATCCAGAATCTAAATGACTACTTTGAGTTGTCATTCAGTAACCGTACTCAGTTTAGTAACCAATCTAAAGTCTTACAGAAAGCCGTTCTCTCTTTTTCTCTAGAGAGGAGAAAATTTAGACCAGGCTTTTGAAAGACTGCATTTCTGCACTGATGAAACAAGATTTCACAGAGTGAAAGAGAAAAAAATGATAATAATACTAATAAAAAACAAACAACAGTAGAAAGCAGTGAAAATGTGCACTGATGAGGTTATATAAATTTATTTACAGAATGTAAAATAACTTTCCATAAAATTCAGTTTCAGGTAGAAAAAAATATTCTTTTTTTTTTTTTTTTTTTTTTCAGTTTCTCTTCTATGATTTTAACATAGCTTCACTGACTTCACAATTATACCCAGTAGACAGATAACATAAATATATAGCACTTTTGAACTCAATGGGCCTCTGATGACTCACACTAGTTGGAGCTGCAGTTCAGCTTGTTGCTAGCAGAAATTTCCAAACTTGGAAAATCTTTCTCACATTTCCAGCAAAGTCAAAATAGGTCTTTGTGAAATAACTGCAGCAAACAGCAAATGATGTATGAAATGAAATATCTCATCCATCCCATACAAGAAGAATGTGCAGGGGAAGCTTTGTCACTTTCACCACGCAGTTTCAAATGAGTCTCTGATGCAGAACCATCATTTTCTTGGAGTAATGGGAAGAAGGGGGTGATGCTGTCATTCTTACCAGATGTCAAATATGGCACTTCCATATAGAGAGATTCAAATGTTATCCTTTCCACATTTTATGAAATAAATGCTGTCATATTTTCTCCAGCAACTTCTGCTGAGGTTAGTGGCAGCTGATCCTGCAGTGCTGAGGGTATTCCAATCTCTGTCTAAATGTATTTTGTTATGTGGAACTGTTATGTATTACAGATCTGATCTCAGTGCATATCACAGAATCATGGAAACATAGAATGATTTGGGTTGGAATGGACCTTTAAGATAATCTAGTTCCAACCCTCCTGCTGTAGGCAGGTACACCTCCCTCTTGACCAGTTTGCTCACAGCTCCATCCAGCCTGGCCCAGAATGCCTCCATGGAGGGGGCATTCACAGCTTTACCAGGCAACAGGTCTGCCTGGATAGCATCTTTTCCCTCCTTCATGTCAAATGCACCACTCAGTTTTGTGTCATCTGCAAACTTGCTGAAGGTGCACTCCATCCCATAGTCCAATAACACTGGTCCCCAGTACCTGATGAATGCCACTCATCACCTGTTTTCACATGGACATTGAGCTGTTGACCATAACTCTCTGAGTGCGAATATCCAGCCAATTCCTTATCCAGTGAGTGGTCTGTCCATCAAATTCATTTTTCTCCAACTTGGAAACTAGCATGTCATGTGGAACAGTGTCAAATGGTTTACGCAAGTCCAGGTAGATAATAATCAGTTGCTCTTCCTTTATCTATTGGTGCTGTAACTCCATCATAAAAGGCCACCAAGTTTGTCAATGATTTGCTGTTGGTGAAGCCATGTTGGTAACCTCTGATCACTTCATCTTTATTTTTGATGTGCCTTAGTAGGGCTTTCAGGACAGTCTGCTCCGTGATCTTCCCAGGCACAAAAGTGAGACTGGCCTGTAGTTCTCTTGATCTTTTTTCCCTCCTTGAAAACAGTGGTTATGTTTCTCCTTTTCTGATGAAGTGGGAACTTCACCAGTCTGCAATACATAGTGAAGTGTCAAAGACCTCTAAGATCTCCATTAATAAACTTGCATATCCAGTGAGCTGACATACAAATGTCTTTGCTCAGAAGATAAAAATAGTACTGATTTACCAGCTTGATGTGCCTGGGCTAATATCATTCACAAGATACTTCCCATTCAGCTCTAACTCTGAACCATACTATGTTAACATCCTTCAGGAAGTTTTCATTTCTCCTGCATTCCTCCATTTTTAGGTTAGAAAACTGGTTTATGTGACTTGTTCATCCTTTTTGCTAGGCAGTCTCAAATGGTAGTTCAACTTTTATGAGCTTCATCTGAGTAGAAGGACCTGGCAAGACTGATTCAAATCTGCTCAGAGAAGTTAGTTTTGGTGAACCTGAGCTATATGTAACAAACAGCTCAACAGTCATTGTAAAATTTCTGCTGTGTGCACAAATGTTAAAATAGTAATAAATATTTTTATGTTTCTTCAACAGGAAAAAAATAATTTCTAAAGAGTTCTGAAACTGAAATAATAATAATCATAGAATCATAAAGTAAGTAAGGCTGGAAAAGAACACTAAGGTCATGTGCTACAGTCATCAACCTGTCACCAGCATGCCCACTAAAGCATGTCCCTCAGTGCCCCAACTACACTTTTCCTGAACACCTTCGGGGATGGTGACTTCACCACCTCCCTGAGCAACATGTTTCCAATGCCTCACTACTCTTTCTGAGAATAATTTCTTCCTAATATCCAGTTTTAACCTTCCCTGATTCAACTTGTAGCCATTTGCTTTTGTCCTGTGGAACAATAAGAGCAATGGTAGCAAAGCTGAGAACCTTCTAGAGAGTTTTCCTGTCTTACTGGTTTTACAGTACTTTGATCACTTCTAGTGGCATGAAGATTTCATGTCATAATGCGATGGGTAAATGAACTTTTCAGTATGCTCATGGTTTTCAAAACCTGAATCTGCATATACTTTACCTTTTTATTGACATCTCTGCTATATCAGTAATGTCAGATCCACTCAGGATATAACTTTAAACATGATGGTTCATCCATTCTCTGCCTAAATCTCAGTTTTTCTCCCTGTAATGTTACAGATGGGTATGCATTAAATGATCTGTGTGGGGACCAGTTTCCAACAGCACCCAAACAGTCATCAGAGCAGTTCATAATAAGAGTATGGAAATTTAAGCATCTTTACAATTCAAAATGTTTTGATACATAGCATTCTCAGCATCTTCTATTATTCACTTGGGAAGGTTTGTTCAGAAGAGGTGTGGTAGGGAATTTACCCATCAGGCTTGGGCTGCTTCTGGTTTCCAGTGTGCTGTTTCTGAAGCTTTGTCAGAAACTATTTGCTTGTCTCTGAAAGCAGGGTGATCTGATGATTCTTGGCAGCTACATCTTTCCCTCCCTTATTTTGTTTTCTTCCAAAAATGCCAAGAAAATGTTCTTTCTTTTAGAAAATAGTCTTCTCCCTCCAGAATTCACATTAAGATTTTCTCAGAGGGCTTGGCTGTCACCTTCTGTAGGTTAAAAAGCTGGGATGTCTCCTCTTACTCCCCCAGAGTTTGAAGTACCACACACTGGGTTTCCATGAACAGCTTTTGAGTTAGTTCTGTCTACATGCAGTAAGCATCATGCCAAAGAGCAGAATCTGGGAACTTGAAACAGTATTTGCGTTTTAGTAGGAAAGAATCAATGTGGAATTATTGGATTTCCTCAGTCTCTTTACTCCTTAGGACAGTTGTTACTGTGATTTCTGTGCACTGTAGACAAATCCAAGTTAAGGCGTCTTTGCAAACTAGCTTCCCCAGTAAACAATGAACTGACGCATTCCTAAATATCATGCTTATAAACAGGAGGGAAATCAACTTATTACATGACTGGGTAGTGATGGGACAAAGGGGAATGGTTTTAAACTAAAAGAGGAGAGATTGAGATTAGATGTCAGTGGAAAATGGACTGGATGATCTTCTAGGTCTTTTCCAACCTTGATAATTCTGTGAAAATTTTTCACTGAGAGGATGGTCAGGAACTGGAGCAAGCTGCCCAAAGAGGTTCTGGGTGCCTCCTTCCTGGAAGTCTTCAAGACCAGGTTGGATGAGGCCCTGAGCAGCCTGATCTGATGGGTGGCAAAGAATCCATGGCAGCAGCTTTAAAACTGAAGGATCTTTGAGGCTCCTTCCAACACAAACCATTCTGTGATTCTGTGATTCCTATGTTAGATACAGTGGAGCAGTGGATATTTATGATAGCAGGTAAGAAACAGCAGATTACCACAGATCATGTTACTTGTCTCCTTCATTACTTGTCTAATTATTTCCAAAGGAGAGGTAGCCTGACAAGCTGATGTTTGTACTGGCCAGAGCTCCACAGAGGAGATCACATGAAATTGAACAGTTCAGATGAACTTGATGAAAGCACAGTGATGTAGCATGAGCAAAGGAAGTGTGCAAACTGCAGAGTGAGCCTCTGCAAAATAAACAGACAAACAAACAAACAAATAAATAAATAAATACAATGGAGTAGTAAATACTGGTGTCTCCTTGCAATTGTGTTTTCAAAGGCTTTGTTTTTGTTTGTTGTTTTCACGTGTTTGATCTTTACCAGCTGTACCTTAGTAACAACTGGTGTTATCTATGTCAGGGGTAATAACTGTATCTCCTACTATATCTCAGATTTCAATGTATATGTAGTAAAAGTCAACAGGGGAAAACAATTGGCTCCAGTGTTGTGTGCAGAGCTGATGTGGCTCTGCTACTAGGGAGGCTTAATTCTTTTTTTCTTTTTTTCCTCTAGATGATGAAAGAATTCTAGGTGACAAGACGATGTGTTGAGAAAAAAACAACAGAGAGGAATGTATATAGAAATATAGCTATACTCCTTTTGTTAACTGATGTTCCCAATCCCAGCTTGAAGCACCTTTTTTTTTTTTTTTTTTTTTTTTTGTGGGCACAGCTAGAGCAATATCTGTGCAATTACTTCAGGACGTATGCTCTCTTTTTTTCTGAGTAGTAGAGTAGATTCATGCTTCTTTGAAACTTCACTGTTGTGAACTTTAATGTTTGTGCTCATGTATGTCTTTTAAATACCTTCAAGGCTTTTCCTTTCTGTTATTTAAGAATGCATTCCTATTAAATCTGGCATTTCACTGTTGTTTCAGAGAGACTGAATGCAGAATCTCTTATATATAGCTTGAACCTTTGATATTTGCATCCAAGTGTGTTCAAGTAATGTTACTGTATAGTTACAGAGACATCCTACACAGCAACCACCTTATAAGAAAAATGCAAAGGTTTGGATTAGGGTATTTTGTTCACTGAATAGGTATATTGCTTTTTATAACACCTCTACACTGTTTACAATCATATTTCATTTATTTCAGATATTTTGTGATAATTTGCAGAAGCTGTTCCCTTTTGACAATAAAAGAATATTTTATTTGCTTCTCCTTAGATCTCTTTTATCTCTACACTTTTCCAAAGAATAATAAACAAAATAGTATGAATCCAATCACATGAACTTCAATTGAATAGAAATTTTGAAAGAAAAGTAACAGATTATCTATTGGCAATGATATAAATAAATAAATAAAATTAATTAATCAGAAAAAAAAAAACCCACAAATATAATGCATTATTCAGGCAGTCAGTTCTAATGCATAAATGAAATATTAATAGTTCATGTGTTTTTCATTGCAGTACACTGACACCTGTGACTAAGGGAATGGAATATATCCCCATAATGGAATTAAATAGTGATTTCTCATTCACAAAGATGCATAAGATTCTTATATTGGTTTGGAATCAGTGAGAGATCAAGACCTACATTTTCCATGTCTCCAATACAATCATTTATATTCTAACAAATAGAACTGAGGAGAAATTATATGCCTAAATTCTTTGCACAGTTTCATAGATTTTCTTTTTTTTTTAAACAATACTTTCTTGGAAGTACTGCATTATTAACAGAAATACTGTTGCGTTTGACACTTTGCACTAGGGAATTAACTCTGTGTCGCCTGCTTTTGTTTTACTTTATTACACCTGGCTATGGATATGGAGTATGTTGTAGAGTAGCATAGCTTTAAAAATGATTTAGGATTGGTTTAATTACATCAGCACTTCAGTTGATTTCTGGTTTTAGTTACATGAGGAAAGGTACTGACTCCTTGGCCCCTGATTCTGTCCAAGAGTTTCTGCAACTCTGTTACGTGCTGGAGTAATCATCATCCCCTCAACACCTTGTTTTATTCTAACAGAAGCCAAGTTCATAGGGACAAGAGCTTTGGATAATCTGTATTTTATCCAGTTCCAGAATCAAGGCATTATCACAAGCACAGTCTATATTCCAAATAATAACTGACTTTCAGTAGAGTATCAATATATCTGCATCTGATCTTGATATGTTTTATAATTTAGCCAGTGGCATCCATCCATAACTAATAATGATTTTAGGTAGAGAACAAAACTCTCTATGATGATGTATAGAGTCATTGTACAAAAGAAACATAGCTCCTCTGGCCATATCTACAGACCAGAGATTTTTGCAAATATACATATTTACATAATGATGCATTCCTCTGTAAGAATATTCCTTTTGTGGAATGCCAATATATAATTAAAGATGTGTGTTTTATGTCACTGCGTTAGTATTATAACAAAACACGAAGATTCAGATCTACTCTTGGAAATCAGTAATGCCCCCCTATAATTAATAGAGCTGCAGTGATTTGATCTTGTAGTGTATCTCAGTTTCATGATTTCCTTTCTTTCATAGTAAAACATTTTTTTCTGAACTCAAATAATTTGTTAATCTTAATTTTATCCAGTAGAATGCTTGTTTTTTTACATAAATAATTAGGGAGAATAGTTATAGATAACAATGGAAGATTAAATTATAGATTTTTATGTCATAGGGAAGCAAGCAAGCAAACAAACAAACAAAAACTGATCTTACATCCCCAAAAAAGTATATTAATTTTGGGAATAGATTTGTTTAAACTACACTTACTTTGTGTAAGTTCAATATATGGCAGATCTTAAATATTTCTGCTAGCATGGAAATAAGGTAATTGAAATCCGTTACCTTCTTGTTTTAGTTAGATTTGGCCAATTGCCTTTTTCTATATCCATACATGAAACACTATTTTATAAAACAAAAGCCATGTTAAAACACCTAGCTACTGATATTAGTGTATGGAAGGTGATTTTAGCACAGTGATTTTGACAGTAATAATGGGGTTTTGGTGTCATTGACTATTTCCTGATTTGGAATATTTTAAAACAAATTCTGAACTGGCAGAAATCTTTAGTCATTTGTAGTCTCCTTAAAGGCACTCTGCTGTGAGTGTATGCTGAATGGTATGGTCAGAAAGTTGAGCAGTGACAGAGAACTTTAGAGCCATACTCAGCTGCCAGTTTCCCTGAAATAGTCCTTTGACTTAAGTACAGTCAGCTAGTGCCATTTGAAATGCCTTCAAGGTATTTGTGATGTTCAAACTGTACTGTATAAGAACCCATGACTTTTAGAAGTTACAACTGAATCTAGGCACTGAGGGCATTAAGTGTCTCAATGTGGGCAACAGAATTGAGCCCTCAGGACTCATTTCATTTTCTATAACTAGATATACACAACATATGTTTATGTACCTCTGTGTAGGACCTTTAGTGACAGAAATAGGTACAGTGCATTTGGCTTGTTTTGGATGTCCACATTTGGATGAAATGTCTTGTCTGCAGTTTCCTTCACTGTTTCTAAAAAGATTTCAGAAAGCTGGGGCATTGGCATCTGCATTGTAGATACCTGAACTTCAACACTTGAAATGCAGTCATTGAGTGTCATCTTCTGTCGTAGCTGTATCTGACTTAACTAGTGGCTCACATTAGTGCCTCTTTTGTAACGCTTCATCTGTTTACCTTGCAGAACATCTTTGCACACTTTGGATCTGCCTGTTTTCCTGATTATTGTCCCTTAAGCCTTAAAAAAAAAAAAAAAAAAAAAAAAAAATTAAAAAAAAATCTGATTAAACTGAAGAAATTTATGGCAAAGTCAGATCTTTGACACTAATATTGTAATCACAATGTAGACTGTGTAGATAATAGTGATAATTAGTCACAATCAACCATAGGAGAAAGGTCATTGTGGTTCTATTATTTCAGAAGAAAGGGGGTTAAGACATTAAGGTAGACATTAATTTAAGGTTGCAAGGTGCTATCTGGAAGCCTTGCAGCAACTTTAATGAATTTTGTACTAGAATTAGAAAGACTCAACTAGTACCTTCAAAGAGAATGCAAGATGAAATAAGACATACAAGTCTGATAAATGGTTCACACAGCCCCATGACTACAGGAGAACTTGGTTATGTTTTGCTTTCCATTTGAGTAGAGAATCTACTGTTATGGGTTGGCCTTGGCCAGCAGCCAAGCACCAACACAGCCATTCACTCACTCCCCTCTCCACTGCTCAGGATGGGAGAGAGAACAGAAAGAACAAAACTGAGAAAAACTGTGGGTTGAAATAAAGACAGTTTAGTCAGTGAAGGAAAGAGAACAGAAAAATAAGGGAAAAATAAGAAGAAAGTGATGCAAAAGCATTTGCTCACCACCTCCCACTCTCAGGCCCATGTCCATCCAATCTCCAAGCAACAGTAACCTTGGAAGTCAAGCTCCCATCTCCAGCTCTCTTCTTTCTCCACCCCAGCTGTATTGCAGAATATGCCATACATCATGAAATAGTACCTTGGCTAGCTCACCTCAGGTATTCCAACAGCTTCCCCCCCCCGCACCCCCCCCCCCCCCCCAATCACTTGCTCACCAACTACACACATTGGAGACAGAGTGGGAGAAAGAAAAAACCTTGATACAGTGCAAGTATGATTCAGACTAAATAACAATGTTTAGTAACAATGTGTTATCAACACTGTTTTAGCTACAAATCTAAAACACAGCACCACAGCTACTATAAAATTCACTTCATCACATTCAGACACAGTAAAACTAATGTCTTTGCCTTCTCTGGGGCAAGGAAAAATCAGAAGCACTGGAGAAGAGCATTGCTTATACACAAACTACCACCTGTTGAGGGATAGACACAGTAAAGGGGTAAAAGGATAAGAACATTTCAAGAAACAGACTGAACATCTGATTGGTCCTTAGTTCCGAAAGCAACTCAGCTGTCATTATTAAATCCTCCTTTTTTATTTGCTGCATGGATGATCTTAAATGGAAAACCAGATGGATATTCAATTTGCCACTTCAGATTGGATTCTCAAAGATGGATAAAGGTTGCAAGGGCTTATTTTAAAATTATCCTTTTTTTTTTTTTTTTTTTTTCCTTAACTGAACAACAACAACTTGAATTGAATTTAATGTTAAAGACAATACAGAAATTCACAATTCTTTCATTGAGCATTCTAAGCTTTTTACCAGGGGAAAAAATAAATAAATAAATAAATCATACTGCTTGTTTTTTATCTGTTAGATCCTTCTCCACTTCTATTTCTTTCCCTCCTTTACTGTAAGAAAATGGAGATCATCACTGCCTCTTACTGAACATTTGCCAAGAGAAGATGCTGGTTGAAATTACAGGTTGTGTAGAAGAACACTCAGCTTGCAAATTGGTTTAGGATTCTTTTTCCCTGATAGGTATCATATTGACACAACAAATATTTTTCTACAACTCTTTGTGTGGAACAGATACCCAACTAATAACAAGCTGTTGCTCACCCATCAATATCTGAAGTGTTTTGTTTGGCAACTTTGGCCTTATCTGTTTTCTACATTTGAAGACACTATTCTTATCACATCATGCAAGCTGCGGTGCCAGCCATCCTCAGTATTGTTTTGCTTGCAGCATCACTGGCACTTGTTTAATTATTGGCTCATTTCATTTAAACTACCAACTGTAAAAACATTTTAGTATTTTAAGCCAAATAGAACACTTGAGAACATTTTTATCACTTATACATAAAGACTCAGAAAAAGATAGGAGCACCTGGATGCATTTCTCATTTCATATATGGTTAAGTTAATTATATTAGTTAATAAGAATGATTGTGCATTAAAGCATTGGGTGCAGCCAGAAGGTTTTTATGTAACAAGCATATTTTCAAAATATATTGGTTACATACTGATACTCTGGCTTTTCTTCTTGGGCTGAGGAAATAACTGGAATTGCACATTGCCTTGTAGAAGATTTAACTTTAACTTTGCTTGTATGATGGTAGTAAGTCAGAGGCTGAAATTAGAAGCTGTCATAAATGAGTTTTGGCAGTGTTTCCCAGTATTATATGGACAGACTGAGTCAAAATGCTGGATTAAGACATTTTTGCACTTCGGTTCAGTTGAAATTCCTATGGCTGTACACATTCTCATGTTTAGGCATGTTTGAGAGCTCAGTGTCTAATGAGACACACAAAACAAAATAACCAAATGTGTTTATGGACGTGTAATTGTTCAGCTCAGCTGTCCCCGTGCAGTATCTATCCTGAGGAAAGAACTCCATTTGAATCACAGAATTATAGAATCATAGATTCATAGAGTGGCCTGGGCTAAAAAGAAACATAAAAACCTTTATTTAAGGCTAATTTTTGTTTATATAAATCCTTGATTTTTACCCACAAGCTCTCGACCTGATCGTGGCTGTTCCTCAGACACAGCTCTTCACAATCTATCCACTCTTTGACATAAAGGGCAACTCCCCCACCCTTCTTACCTTGCCTATCCCTTCTGAAGAGCTGATACCCCTCAGTGGTGGTATTCCAGTTATGGGAGTCATCCCACCATGTTTCTGTGATAGCAACAAGGTCATAGCTTTTCAAGTACAGCACAGTTTCCAACTCATCCTGCTTATTATCCAGGCTGCATGCATTGGTATAAAGGCACTTCAGCTGGGTTTTCTGTCTCACAGACTGTAGAGAGGATCTGGGATCCCCTAGAACAGCAGCAATCCCCTTCCCTACTCCATCCCTTTCTACTCCACCCTCTTTTCCCACCAAGTTTGGTACAAGACCTTGAACAACCTGCTTAATGCCAGTAGCCCTCATTTTGTCCCCTTCCCTCTTCATACCTAGTTTAAAGACCTTTCAGTGAGTCCTAGCTGGTTCTTCAGCTAGGATTCTCTTCCCCCTTGGAGACAGGTTACATCCATCTGCAGCCGTCATGCCAGGAGCTGAGTAAATTTTCCCATTGTCATGTAGCATAGTGAAACACTGTGAGGAGGTAATAACTCCAGTATCTGGTGAAGCACTAAAGTACTGAAGTCAAGGGTGCCCAGTAATGTGGTGGAGTCACTATCCCTGGAGGTCTTCAAGAAGATGGTAGATGTGGCACTAAAGGGCATGGTTTGGTGGTGGGTTGACACCTGGACTAGGTGATTTTAGTGGTCTTTTCCAGCCTTAACAATTCTGTGATTCCATGATGCTATGAACTCGTTTTATTGCATTACTATGAATGTAGAAGCTAGGACTGGTGGTTGAATCAACAAAATCGTTCTTGTCATGGCCTTCCCAGTGTGACTGCAATGTCATGATGACAACAATCTCACTGCATTTTGCTCAAGCAGACTCCCTAACAGGTGTAAGGTTTTCTTCTTCCCTGGATGAATATAGAATGATGTATGTCTGTAGTGTGACTGGTTTTCTTTTTAGAATTCTTTTAAGTGTGGGACATAACTCATTAAACAAAGCTCAGAGTCAAACTTACATAGTTCTATTTACTAGAATGTGATCAAAAACTTTGACATAATTTGGACAAGAAAGGTCATTCCACTACCTAGCTTCTCTTAATGAAGTACTACAGAGCTCAAGACTGAGAAAATTATGCTGCTCTCCAAGATGTTTATGAAATGTCATTAGTGAAGTTTCTTACTTGACCTCAAAACACTATTAAAAAACAAGAAAGCAAACAAGCAAAAAACCTGATAACTTGTTTAAAACGAAATAAATAAATAAATATACAGGTTATTAAGATGGAATAATGATAATAAAAGAAAAAGAAGAAAGTTAGCAATTCCAGAAAGAATTTACCAGGAATCTGGAGAAAGAGACTGAGACGAAGTGTGCAGCAATAGATGCGCCATGCAAAAGATAAACTGAACTCACCTCATGGTGAAAGATATTTGAACACATGAATGAGTAAGAATTTCTCATATGTATTTGTGAAAGCCACCTAATAACTAATGTGTGTTTCCTCATCATGCTGCCCTCCTCTCCCTTGTGTTTCTGACTGATATTTAAAATAAATATAATAGTACACTGTGTTGATCCAGCAAGGAGCTTGAATTTGCGTGTGAGATTACCCCTTTTTGGCTCACAGAGACAAAATTTATACAAGAGATATTTATAATTCTGTGACAGAGTCATAAAAAATTGTGCCCAGCTTTTTCCCAGTTGTCTCCTCCTACAATGTGACATTTATACTTTCTGTGAACTTTTACTAATATGTCAGACTGTAGAAGATTTTATCAACAGTTTGTCCCCAAGGCAGAAATCACGCCCAATTCTTCCTTAACATAATGTAATTAATTAATGTATTGCTCTTCATTGGAATAATTTCTCTGGCTGTTTTGCATAATGATTGTTGGGTTCATAATCATCAGAAACCTCACTAGAACAGCTTTCCTAAGCTCACTGTTTCTCAATATGACCATGCAGTTAATAATCCTCTGTGCCTGCCTTTCTCTGAGACTTCATTCACTGAATTAGGTTCATATATGAAATTTCCCTTAGGGTAAAATCTCTGCATATTAGCACCGTCATTGAGACTGGAGGACTGTCTCTAAAGGGGAGTTGGAAAATGACTCATTAACCTGTCTGGAGGATGCTACACACAGCCAATATCTTTGAATAAGAGAGTCTACACAGAGAAATGCAATATCACAGCACTAAGTTAAGTCATCTTCAGAGAGACACTTCAGTACATTCTGATCCTCATTTGACAGTCTTCCCACTTTTTGGCTGCTTTTACTAGGAAGGCTGATCCTATTTGTGAAGCAGTAATTTCACATTTATGAGGCCTAGATTAAACTTTTTCGTACCTCTGCAGACTTTATTTTTGTGATCTTGAACAAAGCTTTTAGAAAAGATATTGAAAACCTAGAGCTATAAAGATTTACCTTGTGCTTTAAGTGCGACATGGACACCTTTGAAAATGTTACAGAACACTAAGTATCTTATTTTTACAGCTTCAATTTACTCAATTCCTCAATTTCTTGCAAACAAATAAGAGATAAGAGCAGTCTCATTTCTCATAGTGTAAAAAATCTTTCAGTATTGTGATGTTTTTTTACATGCCATATCAGAATTCTGGCACTGGAAAATGTTAATGCTGGTGTTAGATGGGCACAGGCATATACCATTACTTGTCTCATCTAGAAAAATACAAACTACGGTAGTATGTCTTTCATCACATTAGGACAGCTTTGAAATCTGTGACCTCAGTGTTTAGTGAATAATATAAATTAATAGGAAGAATCGTCCTTGTCCACTTAAAATAGTATTTATGGTAAGCATTATCAAAAAGAGATCTACTCAAATAGGTACACACATATATACTAAGTGGCACACTATAAAATAGGGATATAACATGAAAAATAGAAATAAAATTATGACCAGGAGTGACAGTGGAATCCAGTAGCACAGGTTTGAGGGCAAAACAACTGAGCACAGATATAACAGTTTGCCCTTTCCGTGTCTTTCATGACCGTACCTCCATCCTTTTCACATACACTGTGCTCAGCACACACCATTCTTTATACAGTTGTTGGTTTTGTTCTGTGATCAGTTGCTTAAGTGGTAGGTTGCAAGTTTGGGCCCATGTATTGCATCACTTGCTGAAAGCAAAAAATGATCCTCTACCATAGAGTGATGGTTCATCCTGCAAGGGGGAATTCACTTCAGTCTTACATACTGACATACTTACATACTTTCATACAATTCCACAAGACCAAGTGCTGGTCAATGATGAAGAATTTAGGAAAGGCAGAACATTCAGGGGATGGTTTAATTGTTAACTTCTGACAGTTGAAGAGTACTGATGATTTGAAGAAGTTTGCTAATATAATTGAAAGCTAATCAAGAAAAACAGAACAAAACAAAACAAAAACATGCAATGTATTTATTTTTCTTTTGGATGTTAGTGTGACGGTGACCTTTCAGCAGTATGATCACTAGTGTTACCTAGAACACAGAGCTGGCACACCTACATAAAGCAGCAAATGTACATTTCTTAAATGCAAGAATTTTAATCAGACTTCTCTTTAGAACTTGTTGATATCCCTGTTATTGCTGATATCCCTGTTAATATTCATAAGCTATTCCCTAGTTTTTCAGTCTTGTGGGATGAAGAATAAAAGAAACACTCCCAGAAGGGGAGGCATTCTAAGTATTGGGCTGATAGAAGGACACATTGTTTGAGCTGAACAGACACTGATGCGTTGTGATTTTATAAATTTATTTTCCTTTCTTATGTCATAAATATGACGGCTGTAGAGCAGAAATAATTATATAGTCCTTATCCTTCAGAGCATTCGTATTTGAGAACAAAGTGTACTCTTGAAGAAATGTGTATTATCAGTTATAATTATGCTTTGATGGGGTTAATGGAAGAGACAGTACTTAGGGATAATCTGGAGATGATTTATTTTTATTTGCCACTTATTTATGCTTATCATTGATTAAATCTAGAAAAGTATCATTAGGCATCTTACGTAATGAAATCCATGCCCAGATTTCAACATAAAAGAGCTTCTATGGACATTATTCAAATTACCTGCTTGTTAAGGATTGTCACATGTATCAGCAAGGACTGACAAGAAGTTGATAAGAAAAACTTGTTTTTGGAATAGAATTTAATTTTGTTTAGGATGGTTTGAATGTGACCAACAATAGACTACCCTGCACTGTGCCTCTCAAAAAGGAAGGCTGGCCTTTAAAAATCTTTCTTATAGCTGCTAGCTCCTATCACTGTCCACAGTTGGACAAGTTACAGATTCAATTGAACTTACAGGAATGCAATTTAGACTTGAATAACAAACAATAAAACTAACAGTACATAAAGCAAAGCAAGACAATAATAAAGCTGCTGAGTTCTGATGTAAATGGCATCAAGTCTGTAGTAAATGATATGGAATTCTCATTATATGAGATATGGTAGATATTCATTAAATGCACAAGACCATTTTTAGACAGCTATGCCAATTTATGTCAGACAAAAGTTCAATAAAGTGGTGGATTCTGCAAAAGTTTAAGATTATGAAATAAAATTCTACCGGATTTGATGTGTTGTGTTGTATTATATATTTTTGGAGATTAAGTGCAGATTTTCTGATGAATCCTGACATTTTTATTTCTTCCACTGTATAAATAAAATATACAATAAGTGAAAAAAATAAACAAACAAAACAAACAAACAAACAAACAAACAAAAAAAACTGTAAATGACATGATGTTATTTTTCTTCCAGGTTTTGAGTGGTTGGCTTTTCACTGCACAATTCATTATTTATTTTATGGATGCTAATAAAAATACATAACTTACTAACTGCCTATGCCCACTCCTCACCCCTATCATCAACAGAGCTGTAAGAGCTGGTTTATTTAAAAATATATATGGTTTTTATAAGACACTTCTGGGTAAACTTTATGCTGGTTGTTGAAAAGATCCTTAAAAAATGCTACACTGCTACATTATTTTGACATTCCTACATTGCAATGACTGGAATTTCAGTTAAGTACCTATTTGCCTTTGTCAGCAGACCTCTTTATTTAGCCTACTGTCATGCTGTGGAATTAAAAGCAAAGGTATAAAACAGTTAATTCACTTTTTCCACCACAATATTTGTATCTTGAGAACATGCAAGAGCTCTAAAGAGAATAGTCCAGTGAGAAAAAAAAAAATAAAATAAAAAAAATTAAAAAAAATTTCCTCTACTTCACACACAGAAAACTATGTTTTCTGAAATACTTCAAGAGCACCTGCATGATGTTTGTATTATGATTCATAAGCTGTACTAAGTAAAAGAATAAAAAGTAATGGGAAGCAGACTAGATTGTTAAGGAGAGTAGAAAGAGTGGATTAAAAAATATTTGACGTAATTGGATAAAGGAGATGATAATCCACAAGGAATTGGGTGGACTAGCTTGGCAAACACAGAGTGCAGGTTGATATGGTAGAGAGACTCCGAAAACAGTAACATTGAAGAGGGCTTTTCCTCAAAACATACTCATCAGTAATGAAGTGTGTCCCTGTATGGCTGAAGCTTTCATATCTTTTCTTGGAAATCTCTATGACCAAGGGCGCATCTGAAGTGCATGTACACTAATTTACACGGGGCTGATGTCATGGAAAGGTCACTTTCACTTATCTTTACAAGTCACCATGATCAGGGGAAGTTCCTGAGGACTGGAAGACAATAAGTGCTACTCTTATTTCCAAGAACAGCAAGAACAAATGTCTGTAGAACTGAATAGTGATCAGAATCATCTAAATCTCTGGCAAGGTGTTGAAGCAAACCCTCCTAAAAATGATTTCCAAACATGTGAAGAAAATTAATGAAATTGAGAGTAGTTGATACGTCTGTTCAACCAAAGGAATTTCTACAAGACGATAACTGCCTTGGCTGGCAATGGGGGAGCAATAGATGATGTTAACCTCGACTTCAGCTAGGACTGTCATTCCTTATCATTCATTATTCATTATCGTTCATAACTTGGTACATTCAGAACAAGAGGCTCTGGTGGACACCAAGTTGAACTAAAGCACGTAGTGTGCCCTTGCCAATAAGAAAGCCAGCAGCCTCCTGGCCTACATTAGGCACAGTACTTCCAGTAGACTGAGGCAGATGTCCCTCTGCACATTTCTGGTGAGCACCTGGAATGCTGCATTCACTGTGGGGGCTGGACTAGATGATCTCCTGATCCAATCTTTACTGTTCTTAAAATCCATGATTCTTTAATGAGATCTCTGTTGAAAATCAGCTTATATAACCATAATTATTTGTGGAATAATGTCCAAATGGGGCATGAAAACTGCATAATGATCAATTGCAACATAACAAGAACATGATTAGAAGACTGCTGATGTGATAGTGTTCTTTGGCAGAAACTCCAGTGATTATGTAAAAATGATGTTAGAGGAACTTATGAAAAATGCAAAGTGGAAAAATCTTGGAAACATCAGAAGAGGCAAAAAAATAATACAAGATCTCAAAGATAAGGAGTAGCAGGAAACAAATAAGCTAACAAATGTAAGAAAAAATACTTTTTTTAAAAAAGAATCATGTGATTTGCTACTGCTTAGTCTAAAACCTTGTATCACAAGAGAAAGATACCTGGTGAGATAACATCTGTTATGATATGATATATAAGTACTTGGATTTTAAAGTCCTTTTTATCATTTATTCTGACCTCTTGAATCAAGAAATGACTGAGCTCAAACCTTCTTGTAGTTCAGATTTCCTCTTGACAATTAATTGGAAGTTCAAAATTCCATACTGTCTGAAGTATTCTGGGACATGAGAGAGAAATACCAGTTAGGAGATTGTTCGTGTGTTGTGCTTTAGCCAATTTGGACTCAAAAAACAAAGGGTTTTGCATCTGTAAAAAATAAGTGGTGTCACATTCCTGAAAACAAGACATCTTGAAAAGAAAGAAGGGGTCTTCGAAGAAGAAGATGCTGGAGGAAACATCTTAGAATAGGAAGAGGAACAAAAGAATTAGAGGATACATGGATTTTCTGGACTGGGATTTATTTCAGTCATCTTCAGAGACAGTGCAGGCACCTACACTTATGCTAAAAGAGTGGGTTCTCAGTTAAGGAATACAGCTGCAGTTCCTTTATGTTTTAGTTCTCCTTCAGTAACAAATTAATTAGGACTTATTAATATCCATTTATGATGATGATGATGATGATGATGATGATGATGATGATGATGATGATTATTATTATTATTATTATTATTATTATTATTATTATTATTATTATTATTATTATTATTTTAAAGGAGTCTAGACAATAAGGTTTATCTGACATATCTGCTGCAGTGCATACAAATATATCATCCTTATATTGAAGTAAGATAATGTACATAAGCAAATGTTACAGTAGGGATCTTTTGTTTCACAGTGCAAGAGACCAGTTTATAATAAGGGTTCACACAGCTCTAGTTAACTCAGGTGAACCCAGAAGTCAAATGTTGCATCAAAGTACACAACTGTATGATGTAAATCAGTATACTCAACATTTTCTGCACTCTAGTCCCTCTCACTTCACTATTATTTGTAAACTATTACAGCACTCAATTACTTTAATTGCTTGAAACTGCACTTTGTCATTTATTTATTCAACTCAGAAGGGTACAAACTTAAACATGTTTGAAC
Source organism: Coturnix japonica (assembly GCF_054131305.1). NCBI lineage: Eukaryota > Metazoa > Chordata > Aves > Galliformes > Phasianidae > Coturnix > Coturnix japonica. Next base: position 5,558,671 of record NC_140664.1, on the reverse strand, counting down.
TTAAACTGAATCTTGTTATCACTTTTTCTCTGCATTCACCTCATTACCAGATGTAGTACCAAACCCAGTTTCTTTAATAAACCGAATGAGATGAGCTCCTTAAGCAATTCAGCGTTAAATTTGATAGCAATTTTTTGCTATCTTCCAGCCATCTTCCTTCTCATATATTTTTTTATTTTTTTATTTTTTCTGAAGCGGGTGTTGATAGTGCTCTCTACAGAGGCACAGTTTCTCTATCTCCATTTGACAGTCCTGCTTTTTGTACTTCTGAAGATTATTTTTGTACTTTTTGTTTCAATACACCACTACCAACATGCTGAGACAATTCTACTGTAGAACAGAAGTTTCCATTATTTTTCTTTTCCTTTTTTTCTCGGAGTTAGTACTTTCAATAGTAAGGTCCTTCAAATAGGTTCAGCATGAATTTCCTGCTCTTGCAAATGTTAATGAACAGCTGATTACAGGCAAAGTATTTTAAGATGCTTCAAAATATCCTGTTGAAAAAACACATCTTCATTATTTATGTCACCATTTTTAAATTAGCTTCAAGATTTATCTGTAAATATTTGATATAATTTTTGAAATCTTTACTAAAATATTTACAAATTGGTTGGTAAATCCATGGATAGTTACTCTTTGATATCTGCAACAATAAGTTACTTGAATCTATTTGATGCATATTTGTTCCACAGAAAGTAAAATATTATGTAGTTCTTTCTCAAATGCCCAAAAGAAATTCAAACATACTACACCAATATTTTTATCTTGATCAGACGGTTGAATAATAGCAACATGCAATGGGAAGATAAATTCTATGCCATTGAGTATAGCTTCATTTTATTCCAAGCTACAATGTTATGAAATACATTTTGCATACTATCCTATGGAGAAGCAGATACAATTGCCTGATAACTACAACTAATCGGGTATGCCAAACTTTGTAATTGTTATGATTAAAAGTTTTCTTCTAAATTCTAGCCAGATCTTATTAATTTTCACAACTCTTGTCCTACTGTTAAGATTTATTTTAAGTCATTTGTCATCTTGATATTCAGTCCCAGATATATTTTGAAACGGAATACATTGCTTTTGTTATTTGTTTGCTTGTTGTCATTTGAAATGTTAATCAAACACAATTTTCTTGCTCTTGGATAATAAAATGGTTTCACTGTTCTTAGGTTATCATAGAAAGTAGTGTCATCATCTCTATTATCACCAGAAAAAATGAGTTTAATACGTAATCCAAGTAGACAGCCAATATTCATTATTTTTCTTTTTTATGTATTGGCCTACTGTTTTATCACTGCAATGTTTTCTCTGCAATTGAAATCAAGTAAAACAGTCTTTACTTTGTGCAAGCCCTGTCTGCCCTACTTAAATATATATATACTAGACTCAGGAAGTCTCTTGGCTTCAATGTTTGGTTTATGTGTGTATGTATGTGTGTGTTTATTATTTTATTAGTACTGTTTCCTATTCAGGAAGCTTCTCAAGTAGATATTATGACTTCAAAATATTCAATTTTAACAAATCTTGCTTATAATCACCTTTGTTAGAAATGATGTTTTCTATTTTATTCACAGCATCATGTCAAGTAAAAATATATACTGAGCATTTTTTCTTTGTTGTCAATCCTTAGTCCTTACATTTTCTTTCCTCATGTAGTAGAGAGTGCATACATTACTTATGGCCTACCTTCATTTTAATATGCCAACTTACTGGGCCATGACTTACAATTTTTACTGAGCCATTTAGACTTCAGTGCTTTCCTTTCCTTATCAGCTGGGTGCATTAACTTTGTTATTTGTATTCATTACATTCAAGTGGTAATTTTTACATGCAATATTGCATTATATGTGCAATAAAAGTAGAATAGTCATTTTCACTTTTTCTTTTAATCAAGACAGTGTGCAATAAAAGATTTTCTGTATTTATGAAAACCTGTCTTCTTGAACACCCAATAAGATGCCCTTGAAGAATTTTCAGTGTCTATTAACACTACTTTCTTTAAATTTATCACTTCACATAAAATATCATTAAGTATTGGGATTAAATTTATCACTTAATATAGAACATAATTAGTGTTAGGATGTTAATATAATCTCTTGAATTCAGAGAAGGACTTGCCTTTGCCTGTTTTAAGTGATTATAATTGATGAGAAAATCCAAAGAGTTCCAGAAGTTTAATGACGTTGAAAATACTAGGTGATTTTTTTGTAGATTTAGACAACTTTTCGACTTCCCTATTGTAGTCATATTTGTTTCTAAGACCTATAACTGTTTACTTTAAATTTGCTACTTTCTTTAACAGACCATTTTTAACTTCCAATGAAAAAAAAAAAAAAAAAAAAAAAAAAGGAGTGCTAAAACATTTCTATGTGTAACAAAACAAGAACTGAACATACATAATATTACCCAGGAGGCAGACTATTTCCTTAACAAGTTGTTGCAAGAAAACACTTTTTCGTTAAATGAAAATGTTTAAGATAATGAAGGAAAATTTTTTGTTTGTTTATTTGGTGTTTTTATTTGGATCACCCGTGTTGTGAGAGTGAGGTATCTGAAAAACATTCTGTCCTGCTTCATTGCTCAGAGTAGGGTCACTGTGAGAACACATTGCCTAGGACCATGTCCAGATGGCTTTTAAAGATATCCAAGAAGGAGACTCCGTGATCTCTTTGGGAAGTCTGTGCTAGTGTTCTGCCACAGTACAGTGTACAGCCCAGAATGTCTTCTTGATGTTCATATGGAACATTCTGTGTTCCAGTTTGTGGCCATCACCTTTCATCCTGCCAGTGGGGTCCACTGAAAACTGCCTGGCTCCATCTTCTTCACGCTCTCCCTTTTCAAGACTGAACAGTTCCATCTCTGTCAGCCTTTTCTCACAGACGTGTTCCAGTCCCACAATCCTTTTCTTTTATTGAACTTCCTGATACTTATGTTAGTCTACTTGTCCAGCCTGTTGAAGTCCCTCCAAGCAGCATCAAAATAGCTGATTGTGAATTCATTGATGTGAACAGGAGGGATTTCAGACCTATAAGTCAGTGGGATCATGAGACTCACATATATGTATTTCTGACATTTTTGTTTATGTAGTAATTTCAAAATCAGATTCTGAAACTATAATGTCCTCATCAAAAGCTTTTAAGCTGTGTTTTTTGATATTCAAGAGCTCATTTTGTTTCTTCCAGGCATTCTGAATTCTTTTCAGGTAATGGGTTCATCCCTACTTACTGCTTAGGTATGGAATTGAAAACATCTGTGCTCCTAGTTATAATAGACTGACTAATGGCAAGAGTATACATCACCATTTCAATTTGTAGAGAAATTTCTAGTTTCAAGGTCTTAAATTGGAAAAAAAAAAAAAAAAAAAAAAAAAAGCATTAGCTCTTCAAAAGAGACACTGAGGCAAAGGGGGAAGAATTTCAAGGAATACTGTCATAATCCCTCCATCTGGTGAGGAACACTCTGTCATCTGCTGTCCTTATAAGAAACACAGTGATTAAATATGGCTAAGCACTCAAGGTAGTTGTGATTTTTAATTAAAAGAAAAGTAATCTATCTATTTTTTTTTTAATCATATGAAAAAGATGTATTGTCAACCTTTGTGCACAAATGCAATTAAATTCAAATGCTGACTAAGCCTCTTAAGCAGAGAACAAAACCAGCAAGGCCTTGTTTAGGCTTTTCTACAGAAAAACAGAAACATCTGCAATAAGCTGCATTTGCTAATGGGTGCTATTTTACATAGCAATACATTATTTGCTTTTCCTGTTTAAAAAAACCTATACACTCTCACCTTGGTAGGTCCTTTCAATACAACACAGCTTGTATGGTACAAACTTTACTGAGTCAAATCCTGGGAGGAAGAAAAAGTATCAGCAGTGGAGGAGTGTGTAAGGGCTTTGCTAGACTAATATTTGCAAAATCTCAGTGCAAGAATAAGCTCCTTGTTTTCTACCTTTCTTACTTTTTACCTTTCTTTTCTTTCCATTTTCTTCCCTTAAAAATGCTGCTGCTGGCCATCATCAAAAAGAAGAATATTATGTTAGGATGTACTTGTGGAGTGTGCACCACAGCCCTCTTTACAAACATACTTGGGGGAAAAAAAAAAAAAAAGAAACAGCACTGCAAAGTCAGACAGTCATAATAATATTTGTTGACAGCTATGTCAGAGCATCATGGCATCATCACTGATAAGTACAGTTTGTTTTGGTGCCAAATCCCACTGAAATCACTGAACATTCTCCACTGATTTCAACAAGATACTCTGTCTGAATTAAAAATGTAGCACCTAAAATATAATACCTAATTATTTCCATATATCATCAGCTCACAACAAAAGTGCAAACAACTGATTAACACCAGAAATATATTTTCCCCCAGTGGTTGTACACCACCATTACCAGAAGTGAGTAGTACTTATCACTTCAAAAGAGTCTGCTATTCTAAAATAAATAAGTTTGTGGATCATTTTTACTAGCTTTTATTCATAATCACGTTTGTTTTCTCTTTTTCCCCATCTGAGTAGCCTGTAGTTATTTCCTTATCTATAAAAGAATCAAGGTACTTGAGACTATTACTGAGAAGTAATAAATTAATTCATTAACCTGTAAAAATAATGTATATATTTAAAGAGAGGTAGAGGATGGAGAATAGGGAAGACTGTTGGTAGTAAAATATGTCCATCATGTGGAAGTACTCTCTGATGTTTTTCACATTAGTTGCTGTTCCCTGTTAATCCTGTTAACTGTAAATGATAAGTCAAGTTGACAGCTTGGTCCCTATTTATGCTTGTATTTTTTTATGCTCAAAGTTTAAATAAATGTAATTTGATGGGGACGAAGAAAACCTTCAGGCATTTTACTGAAACAACTCAAGGAGAGGCTATTTTAAATGGAAATGAAAGAATGAAAAACCAGAACTACCTGAGAGCAAAACAGCAGAGCAGTTCTAAGATCCTAAGTATCCTACCTACCACATTAATAACAAGAATTTAAAATAATCTTTATAATCAGTGAATCCACTGTCTGATAATTACAGCTTGATCAGTATCACAAACTACACAGGCACGACAAAACGAATATTCCTTTAATAAGATATAATGTTAGAGGAATTGAAACAACAGAAAAATACATCCTTAACAGGCAGACTGAACATTATATATCAATATATTTTATTTCCACTGTTGGATGATCTAATAAGCTACTTTGGTCATTAGTGTAATATGTATTAACTTGTCAGTGTATGCTCAAGATGTGATCAAAGTGACAAAAGCCTCTCCTCTCCTCTCCTCTCCTCTCCTCTCCTCTCCTCTCCTCTCCTCTCCTCTCCTCTCCTCTCCTCTCCTCTCCTCTCCTCTCCTCTCCTCTCCTCTCCTCTCCTCTCCTCTCCTCTCCTCTCCTCTCCTCTCCTCTCCTCTCCTCTCCTCTCCTCTCCTCTCCTCTCCTCTCCTCTCCTCTCCTCTCCTCTCCTCTCCTCTCCTCTCTTCTCTTTTCTCCTTTCATGATGTGTCAAGAGATAAATGGGTACAAACTGACCCTGCTTAGCTCAGAGTGTTGGACTACTCGGTCTCCAGAGGTTCCTTCCCACCTCAGAAGGTGTGATTATGAGAAGAAGCTTTGGTAACTCCTTCTTTACAAGATCGAGCAAACACAGACAAACACGCACTTTCCATTGACAGCTCAGCTTTACAAAATTCCTTGAGCAACGAGTGGAGACAATAAAAAAAGTGAGTAGTTCTTTAGGAAACAGATTCACACTTCACTACTACTGCAAATCTTAGGAATTAAAGCTGGAGTCAGGAAAACTGTAGGAGAGGTGCTGTGCAAATCATAATTTATTCAGAAAGCAGATGAGACAAGGCATATTGCCAGACAAAGTTATATCAGGAAATAGTAAAATGATAAGATAGCCACTGTCCTCAGCACATCAGTCATCCAGCTGTTCTTGTATGTTGTGTAACTTTTACATTAACAGGATAAAGAGCACCAGCATTGTAGACAACTTCTCCCATCTGTGAAAGGTCCTCAGGAGAAACCATAGACAGCGTGTCATCCAGAGTCAGGCAGGGGGTTGGTATCACAGGGAATGGCAACAAGAAAATTAAATGTGGACATAGACCTAAGCATAGAGTTCAGCTCCTTTAAGACTTGCCTCTTCCCTGGCTCTGACCTGGAATAGGAATCAGTTAGCACATCTGGTGTATGAACAATGTGGTTGAGCATAAGCCAAGGGAGGCCCTCAAATACACTGACAGCATAGACACAACTGCCCTATGCAGACTTATTAGAAGTGGGATTTGGCAATGCAGTTCAGGAGAAAATAGAGAAAGACTGATGGACATTGAAAATCAAACCTTTCATGCTGTCAGAAAGTTTACAGTGTTCTCCATGACTCCTGGAGGATTCCTTTCCTTCCAGATATATATTATCAGATATATATAGCTCAAGACTGTATAGACATCAGTGCATGCCAGGGGGATTTCTATTAGTACAGAATTAAATAATTCTAGTCAGGCTGACATTCATTCTCACTTGCTTCTCCCTTCTCTGCACTGAGAACTAGATTTCAGCAGTCAGTAGGAAGTTAGAGTAAGAAAGGAATAAAGAAAAGAATACAAAGCTTTCACAGACTTATTCTGTGCAAATGTTAACATCTCAGGAGAATTCCTAAGGTTCCATAAAGTCACAAAAGTTCCATCTGAAATATAGAAGTCACTCATTCTATTAAGCAGTTGTCTCTAAACAGTCCTCCTTTGATTTTAATCTCGTTAAATAAAGTTCTAGCTACTCAAGGATCAAAAGAAGGAAAGAATTCCAAAACATAACTTAGCAGTAACTGGATTCTCCAGGAGACTAACAGTTTTACTGAATACTCAGACTACTGAAATGAAAATTGAAAGAATTTAAACAACAGATAATGAAAACTGTAGTGTTTTACAACATGGTAACACAACAGAAATAAGTAACTGCAGGGAATGTAAAATTTTAATGGAAAAATATAAAGAAGACTATGAAACAAAAGTACAAAAAGTGAAGTTTTCTGGTGAATACAAAGTTCTTAAGAAAACAATTTGCACATAAAAATTATGGTTCTGTATTTATTTTTGATGTGTGCTTACAAGTTGCTTTGTAAGATTGCAGTTGCTTTCCAAACTTAACAGTTGAGTGTACAGTGAAAAAGTGATTTCAAGAACTTACATAGAAAAAGTGTGCAGTCCAAAAGCAGAAATCAGTCTTAGATCTGAGTTCCAGCTCCAGAAATGTGTCAAACAGCAGATCTAAAACAGATGACTAAGTACAGTTGGGTACTCTTTTTTTTTTCTTTTTCTTTTTCTTTTTTTTTTTTTTTTTTTTTCCTTTCTTTTAGTAAAGCACAATAAAAAGTGTATTTGTTCAGTGTCAAATAATCACTTACGGGAAGAGGGAGGGCCTGGGATGGAGCTTGGAGCTTGGCAGAGTATCAGGTTGCATCCTGTTCCCCATTTGCCAGACATTTGAGGAGTAACTCAGAGCAAGGATAGATTTCTGTTTCTCCCGTTTGTAGAATCACAGCATTGTAAATGTGCTTAGGGCTTTAAGCAAACAAAGATGATATCATTCTTATAATGGAGAGATAGCAACCAAATTTCAATGCAATTAATACCACTTACTATCCATGCTTTGAGTGGAGTGAAAATTAATCCACTAATGCTTGTAAAAAGCTTCAAGATTCCCCAGTGAAAACCAGAATGAGAATTTAAAGTATTAGCCTTGTAAGTAACAGAAGATTGCACTCTAAAAGAAAAAATAGGAATAAGATCATTGAGTGAAACACCCAAACTCTGAGGAATTTTCACTTGTTTCTCCTAGCATCTGTTTCCCAGGAACAGTTCTAATTCTGATAATAAACAGTACTGACTTCAGACGAGCACCAGTACATAATAAGGTTTCCTCCTTTTGATTCTGAGCAGGAAGGATGGTATTTTGTTCAACTTGCTTGATGAGAAATTACCCTGTTACAAATATGTCTCTCCACTTCTGTGGCAGTGTCCACTGACATTTTAGAACAAGTGGTGGTTAACCCAGATTTCTTCTTCTGGAGCCAGTTAGACAGCTCTTGGATACTGCAAAGGAATGTATGTTGATGTACATGGCCTTGGCCTTATAAGTATAAAAGAATTAAAGTTCCTTCACTTTCTTTTGGCTTCTGGCTCCCAAAATATTTAGTATAAGCCTGCTGACTTTTTACTATTTTTAGTATGTGCCATGTTGGAAATAATCTTCTGGAAAAAATCCCCTCCAGACAACTGGCCAACACTTTGATCAACTGATCTGTCCATTTCAGTCTTATCTAGTGTGACTGTGCCAGGTGCACACAGTATGACTACATCCTAGATAAGATACTGTGCAATTTCAACTCTAGTTCTGCCTGCAGTGAACACACTTTGGAGCCTTCAATTCATCTAGGGCAAGTGCGAACAGAAAATCCACTGCTGACAGAAGTTATTTCTTGTGCTGCAATTGTTTTGCAATGCCAATGTGCCTTTGAAAAGACACTGTATAAAACCACAAGGTAGTAGAAAATAAAGTAGTGGTATTTCTTCAGCCTAGTGACTAATGCTGAACACAGAAACTTTTTCCAAATAAACAGGTGCTATTATCATAGAATCATAGAATTATTGAATTATGGAATAGCTTATGTTGGAAGCGACGTTAAAGATAATCCAGTTTCAAGCCCCTGCCATGGGCAGGGTTGCCAAGCACTAGATGAGGTTGCCCAGGGTCCCATCCAACTAGGCTTTGAATGCCTCCAGGAATGGGGCATCCACAGCTTCTCCAGACAGCTTGTTGACTCACCACACTGTGCTTAAAGAAGTTTTTACTAATACGTAGTCTAAACTTTCACTCTTTTTATTTAGAGATATTCCCCCGTATCTTATTACTACTAGACCATGTAAAACATTGTTCCCTTCCTGCTTGCAAGTTCCCTTCGGCTACTGGAAGGACATAATAAGCACTCCTCAGAGACTTATTCTCTTGAAGCTGAACAAGCTCAAGTCCCTCAATCTTCCTTCATGGAAGAGATGTTTCAGCCATCTGATAATCTTTGTGGACCTTCTCTGGGATAGCTCCAACAGCTCTGTCCCCTTCCTGTGCTGGAGGTCCCAGGTCTGGAAGCAGTACACTAGATGGGTTCTCACAAGGGCAGAGTAGAGAGGGACAATCACTACCCTCCCCTCCCCCTGCAGACCCTGCTGCTTTGTTGTTCCTGATCAGGAAACAGCTGGCCTTCAAGGTTGCAAGCACATCCTTCATAGTCATAGAGCAGCTCATTGGTGGGGGGGAGGGGGCGGGAAAGCTGAAAACATTTACACAAAAATATGGATATTCCATTGTGTCCTTTTGGAACATCTAACCTAGGAATCTCACTATGTGAAAAGCTAAGACAAATGAAGTCAAAGTCTGCATGTTCTAGATAAGTGTCAATATCGATTTCTGTGTTTGAAATAAGATAAGAGGGTGAGCAGAGAAACTTCTCATGGTTTGACTTCAGGTACATGCATAACTTCACAGATATGATTTATCTCATCTGGAAAGTATTGTAGACAATTTATGCACCCATATTATTCCAGAATCTTTAGAGTTCTCTGCAATTCTTGTTGTCTGAGAGTGTGCATCTCAGTGACTGAAGCAGAAATCATTTGTCAGTGAAGAGTGACAATCATCTACTAATAAACTAAACAAGCAATCCTTTTCTTTCATTCCCTTCCTTCCATTTTCCCCTTCAGTTTAACAGTCACTCCTAGAGCATAACAGAAGGAATGAAAGACACAGGAATGACGTCTGTATGTACTGGGATTGTATTCTCATCTGAATTAGATATGGCATAGGCACTTGCAACATGCATAATGGGTGTTCAGTTTCATTTGTAAATGTACAAATAGTTGCCATTTTGCTGCAGAATTACTAGGGAAAAGACCTTCCCATATCCTGGCTGTTTCTCTTGTCATTGCAGAAAATGAAATTATTGTTTTCTTTGCCTCTAGAGCTGTCAGGAGGCAAAAACAATTGTTTGAAATCTTTGGACAGGAAAAGTAATGCATTTTGCTGTGAACTTCAAGCTGCCATTATATATTTAAACAGTATGTTAAAATTGTTCTGTCACAGTCATTTCACCTAGTCAGATTTTTATAAAACAAAAAGTAGTCAAAGTACATGTTCAGCGGCCACACTGCCATTCTCCTTTCTAAGCTTCACCATCTATCTTTTCAAGACAATTGTGAGGCACTGGCAGTGGCCCTCCTTTTCCTCCAGGATTACATGCCTCTCAGGCATTTCTTTCCCTTCTGTTCAGCTGCAGAGGAATGGCAGAGCATCATCAACAAACACAAGTCCATTCACTTGCAGAACAGTTATCATCGGATCACTGCTGAATCCTACTGGTGTGTTTATACTTACTACATAACAATAGCAAAATGAGGGAAAGTGCATATGCATGGCAAGATCCCAAACAAATTTGTTTGCTAACTGTATATATATATTCATTTCCATGACACTACTCTGCAAATGCATCGCTGCAGTCTGCAGTAGGAGGTAAGAATACACAATAGATGGTTTCTGGAGCAAGAATAGGATCCCGTGAAGCCTGATCTAATGATTGACAACCCTGTCCAGAGCAGGAGGGCTGGAACTAGAATATCTTTAAGGTGCCCTCCAACCTAAGCCATTCTATGATTATATGATTCTATTATTCTATGATCTGTAAGGTGAAAGGCCAGGCACTGACATAGCTCAGGCAAAAGTCAGGGGCAAGGGCTTCATCTCAAATGCAGCTTCTGAACAGCTCAAAAGGTACATCCATGGATGAAGCCTCCACACAAGGCTTCCCAGAGGGCTTTCGCTTGGATTATTTTTACCAAACTTTGCTCCAGGGCTAAACCGCTGCATCATATGAAAGTCAGTCCTGTACACAAGCAGATAAACTCCTAGGCTGAAAGGGGTGAGGAAGAGTTTTTGGAGAACAACATGTTCATCATGAGGACATGGCAATTGAGTCCCAGGACCCTGATACTCAGTACTCCATCTCTGATGTCTGAAAGCTAATGTTAATGCTATCACCAGTTTATTAGACCATAAATATTTCCCACAGCATTTAAAAACAGGCTATGGGACAAGGAACATTAAGCTATATTTTAACATAGCCATTAGAGCTTGAGTCAACTGCTGTACTGAGTATCTGAGACATCTGCAGGAACTGTCAGATATGACACAGAACTTGCAGAAAACCTGCAGCAGGAGAGCAAGCATGGTGCAATAAGGCATATAAAGTGACTCTAGAGACCTGAGTTTAGGCAACTGAATCAAGCTGTTTATTAGGATCATCATTACTACTTTACCTTTGCTTAATTGGACAATAACTTTTGCCTGCACTGGAAGTGTCTATGGTTTGGCATGCATTGGCAGGCTCCCTGTGAAGTGGATATATTTTGAAAATGTGCTGTGTTAAGCAAGCTGTTGTGGATAACTATAAATGCTAATGTCTCTGACACTTATATAACCCATTAGCTTGTCTGTCAGAATGAAACCCTAATGTCAAGTTGTCCATGTGCTATTAAGAAAGCATTTTTCCTTGGTCCCAGCACTTAATGCCCTGTAGTGAAATGATAATAAATGAGTATACTACAACTGGGATTGTGCATAGGGGTCATGGGCTTTGAGATAAAGCACTATCTATCTGCGCATCAGTGGTATTGTTTCCCTTAGTCAGCCCTACTCATTTCGATACCCAGAACCCCGGTGATAAAGACTTATTATCATGTTTTAATAACATGAACGGATAGATGATAAGAAGAAGAAAAAAGAAAAAAAAAAAAAAGTAATGAAGAGCTCTGAAGGAAATTCATCTGGCTGAGCATGAAACCAGTTTTCACTGAATATTAGAGTGATGAATGTAAAGCTGTTTTGTTTGAAGGAGAGTCTGAGATGCCAATTTGCAGGGGAAAAAACAAGTCCTGTTCCTCAACACTGCAACAGATTTGGATCAAATATCTTTGTAAACATCCTCCTCCACCTTCTTTTTTCTTCACACATTTTTTACATGAGCAATGAGCAAACAGGTCTGAGCATTTTCATGGAAAAAAATCTAAACCCAGTCCCAATTTTCTTTAACTTGCACATCACTGTTTGGCAGGTATACGTCTCATTAGGTGTCTCTGAAGCTAACATCAGTGCATCAGGGAACAACTCTCCCCTCTCATTATATTCTTACAGGGAATGCCTGTACATTTAGGGATTTTTTTTTCCCCTTATTCTTTTATTTTTTATTTTTTTTTAAATTTGTTCACTTGCTTTTTTGTTTTTTCCCCCACATTTTGTAAACATTCATGCAAATATCTATACTTTTTGGCTTATATTTAAATCATTGCACAAAAAAGAAATTAAGGTGGCATTTGAATCTGTTAGGATCATTTTATTTCTTCTTGATGGATTAGCTTGTGAAGCCAACTATGCCTATACTACCCATAAGAAAAAGAATGGATAAACATATCTTTCTTCTTCACTTTCCCTGTCACTGTCCCTTTTTTTTTCTCTCACAGATACCATTATTATCACAGTCCATATAACAAGTTGGAGTTTTCAGAAAATGAGAGAACATAAAATAGATAAAAACTAAATGATTGCCTAAGAAATCAAAATGTTTTAAAATGGCAGAATATATATATGTGGATATATATATATATATATATATATATATATATATATGAGCTAGAAAGAGGTCTATGCAGTCACAAACTAGCCAGTGACATTTGTTGATGCTAGAGGTGGTCAAATCCAATATTGTGCCTACGTATGTATATATTTAAAAAATGGTATTTATTGTTGTGATCCTAAAGACAAAGTCAGAAGATCATTTGCCTTGGCAACTCAGATCTCTGCTGTATACCTATCCCCTCTGCAATTTGATTTACTCACATCTCCGTTCTTCCAATAGCAAGATAAGAGGCAACAGGCACAAACTGAAGCACAGGAAAAGTTATTTACTGTAAGGGTGACAGAGCACTATCACATGATGCCCAAAGAGGTTGTGGAATCTCCTTCTCTGAATCCACTGAAAAAACTGCCTAAATGTGATCTAGTTTGACATGATGTGAGTTACTCTGCTTCAACAGGGGACAAACCATGTATCTCTAGAGGTCTCGTCCACCTTCAACTATTCTGTGTGTGATTCTATTTGAAATATTTTCCTTAATTTTTAAAATACACTGGCTTATACACAGACAACAACATTGGATCACACTGGTTCACATTGGTTGAAAACCTATTGCATATTTTCTTCTCTTTTCTGGAGCTAATGACCTCTACTGCCTTGCTTCTGAACTGTTACTAAAGAGGGCTGGCAAATTAAAGAAAATATAAGTACTTTTGATTGCACATTTGCTTAACAGGTAGTAAAGGTAGCTTAAGAAGTTACAAGCTCTGAGCTACATTTTATTACTTTGCCGCTATGCATTGTTACAGGAGCAGCAGAGCTGGAACATTATGTCAGGAGATTTTACCAGGTATTACGAGAGATACTCTGAAAGTAATGCCTCCTACTTTATTAAGTTGGCCCATTACATTAGAGGTATCAGGTGGTGGTATGACAGTAGAGGTTGAACCTTCCCACCAATATTCTATTACATTTCGTTTCTGTATGACAGATGGCAGCAAAAAGGTAATCTGATAAAATGGCATCTGACATGGAAGCACATGGAAATGAATTTCTTCATGCAGAAAAAATGGCACCCAATGGCATTCATCAGTGTTTGATGAATTTTTATGGAGACCAATCAGTGGATGTAAGCACAGTGGGGCAGTGGGTTGTTCATTTCCGTAGCAGTGACAGTGGGTCACCTCTTCTGGCAAAAAATGAATAACTAATGGTGGTGACTATGTTGAAAATAGTGCATTGCAGCTGAAAATGTGCTCTATCAAGTATTGTTATTATGCCCTGTCTATCTGTTGTAACTTCCATGGAAACAAATAGAAGGCATTACTTTCAGAATGATCTATGTACATTCCATGAATGGGTTTCTATATTAGAAATGTAGGTATCTTGAGTATCTCGGGAAATCTAAATTCCATCCCTCTGTATGAGTAATTCCTGCTTGCTCAGTTGCTAGAGAAAGATCACTGTTAATCTGTTGGGCACAGAAAGAAAACACAAAGAAACAACTCATCTCTGTTCGCTTTCTGCTTCTATGTGTTGCTTCTTGCAATGTTATGAACACTTTAGGTACAAAAATTAACACTTGCAACCGGAAGCAAAGAAATCCCCTGGCCCCTGCACTCTTGGAGATATATTTGTTTGTTATTAGACCTCTAGGGAAAGAAAGGCAGACTGTATGTATGAGAAACACTACAGTCTCCCAAATAATCTGTTTATGAATACAAGAGAAATATGTGCATAAACACTTGCAATAAGCTGATTCTGCGATCCTTTCCTTTTTTTCCTCATCAGCCAGGACATTGGCCTACTGATGCTTCAAACCACTCAAAGCACACAATTCTATTTCTTTTGTTATTAAGACAAGGACAATGACTGGACAATGCATTGGGGCAGGGCCTGTCCAAAGGGGATCAGTCTGTAGCTTTTTAGCCCATTCAGATCTCTTAATCCTCCCTGGCATTCTCACCAGAGTTGTGAGGGTGGCCAGAAGGATATAATTCTTGATGATTTTCTCTGAATAACCTTTCCCTGGTCAGCCTTAGCAGAGGTAAGATTGCCTCTCTTGAGAGCGACAACCACTGATATATTTGGATACTTAGCAAACTTGCTGTCTGAAGCACCTGTCACTGATAGCAGTAGAACAACACTGGTGCAGAGCTGTTCAAATTATCTCAGGCTCAGAATGATTTTTCAGTGGTATCCACTTCACTGTTTTTTTTCTCAAGAGGCTTTTCAAATGTCATATCATCCTTACTCTTTAACACAATAGTCTTTATGTTTAAACTAGCTGGAAAAATCAGCAGGCTCTACCAGGGAATGTAGGCTATGCATATTTCTCAGTGGAGGCAATACCAAATAATAAGCAGCTGGTGACACTCTTGTTTTCACAGCAGTGAGAGAATATTATTTTTGAGTACATTTATTTTAAAAGCAAGGACATACTAAATGACAAAAATGTCTTTAAAGAGTCAAAAATAGGGTTGTCATCTCTTTTGGCTATTTAAGTGAAGACAGTCTGTGGTATAAAATGCTACTTTTCCTACTTATTCAAACAGAGGTTTGTACTACTTCAGATATCTCAGACTAGCTCAGCACTTCCTAACTAGCTAGATCTTAAGGTTAGGTACAAAGAGGAAATAAAGATCATGGAAGTTAGGAGCTACATAGCCTAGGTGGCTCTTGGCTTCTGGACCTGCCTGGAGAGCATTGTGACAGCCAGTCTGGGTCTTTGTGAGAGGAGATCTGGGGGCCTCAAAATGACAACTGAAAGAGTCCGGCCCTGAGGAGAAAGCAGCTTGGAGCAAACCATTGGAAAATACTGATGGCAGGGATGATTTTAAACTGATATTCCTCTCCTAAAGGCACATATCTCATCCAGTTCAAAACTAATATCTAAAACTGAAGCAAAGCTGGCACAGAGTTACCCTCCTGAAGGCAAATGTGTCCTTCTACTTTTCCAAAACCAGAGCAGACTATATCTTCATACAGAAGATTTTCATGGTTTGAAATGTAATTTGGAGTGTGGAGGAGATTAAATTTTTTAGTCTGGAAGTGTCTTAATCCCTACACTCACATAATCAAAGGAAATGCCATAACCATTGGCCAGTTTGTATGCTGTTTCTGCTGCTGATACTGAACTGACTATCTTTAGAAGTTTGTCATTATTTGGACCAAGAAGCTTATCATCCGGGTTGCCAGTGATAGCACTGGATGACAAACCAAAAGGGACTGTGTGCTAGCAAGTTCCTTTGGATGGCTCAATGAGATGCTGAGTTAACTACAGCACATTTGAAAAGTTTCTACACCAATGTACGCAAGCATGAAAAGAAAGAGGAGGAGCTAGAAGCCTTGGCTCAGATTCAGATCTATGACATTATTGACATCTCATTATTGTGGGGTTCTACTTTAGACCACTTAGTCAGGATGACAACACTGATGAATCATTCTTTAAGAAACTAAGAGAAATCATAGATTACCCACCTTTGTCGTTTTGGGTGACTTCAACTTTCTCAATACGAACTGGCAGTACCACATACCTGACACAACCAGTTTCAGGAAATTCCTAAATCTTTTGGATGATAGATCCCTAGCAGAGGTAGTAAGAGAGCCAATTAGGAAAGGTGCCCAGATAGATTTGTTTCTTCTAAACAGAGAGGGTCTTGAAGGTGAAGTGATGAATAGTGGCCATCTTGTCTATAATGACCATGAAGTAGCTGAGTTTAGAAAGTTCAGCAAGAACGAGTGCCGGATTACAGGGCAGTGGGCATGGCCCTGAGCTGCTGGCGTTCAAAAAGAATTTGGAGAACACCCTCAGAAATATGATTTGAATTTTGTGTTCTCCACTGTGCAGCACAGAAATGGGCTAGATGATTGCTATGGGTCTCTTCCTACTCAGGATCTTCTATAATTCTATGAAATGACATGAGGCATAAGACGTGTTTGTGCTGCACTGGACTGTGGTACTGATTAATAAATAAAGATTAAAGAAAAATATCATGAAATTTCCAGGCTGCTAACATTCAGCAGTAGCCCTGTGAAGATTCCCTGTGAGTCATAAAGTTCCTGACTGTTGACCATCTTTCTGAGCCATCTCACTGCAATTTCTCAGTTGAAAGGCCTTTTCAGGGACAAGTCTTTACAGGCAGAACCAAAGCTATCCAGTACCCTGATCTCTGTGCCAGTGGAGATAAATAACTCAGTTTCTGTAAGGCCACTCATATTGTTGTAAGCCAGAAAACTCATTCTTATAGTGTTTATTGCTGAATATCTTTTAAATTTATGAATTAAATATTTATTTTCTTTCTATGAACTGTAACATAGTTTTTTATTCCAAAGCCAGGGGTAGTTTATAGTGAGAATGTTCTCTAGAAAAAGAAGGAAACAAATAATTATGCTTAGAGTCCTTGGCATCACTGATGTTTGAATTTGAAAGTATGGCACCTTTGATTTCAGTGCTGAAGTTCTAACCCTGTTAGCGAAGACAACATTTCATCAAAGAGAAATTATGACATTTATTTGTATGAGACTTTTTCTAAGCTTTGTGCTGAGCTGTAAATTTTTTATTCTATAAATACATGTATGTCCTTTTTCTTGTCAAAGTTAGAATTTAATCCTAAGGGAAAATAAAAATCTTTTGCCATGATAATTTCTGTTGAGAAAAGTTATTTTCCTGGGTCTATTCAAGTGATTACAGAATAACAGATTGTCTGGTGGAATATAAAATCACATAAACTGTAATGTCTGGGAAGGGATTCTTCTGTTTACTTCTGGATAAAAAAATAAGAAGCAAGGCCTTAGAATGAAGTGGGAAAAAGTAACTTATTCCCCTGCCAGTATACACATCCTATTTTTATTTTTATTATTTTGTCTATGTATTGATGAACCTGGGTGTCAAGAATTTCACAGGATATGTATGGGTATGTTTTAGGTATGAAACACAACTGTGAAAGGAGAAGTCTGTATTAGTAAGCATGATTCCATATGGCTGAATCTTGTATGATGTGTAAATATATTGTGAATACACATTGCACTGACACTATTAGAGGGGATCCAGTTCTTCTAATGTAGGAAAAAGGACTTTCTGCATTCTTTTACATTCTAGAAGATGCGTTATTTAATTACCATTTGTTTGTTTGTTTTTTTGGGGATTTTAATACTGATTATTGAAATTCTGCAGCTTCTCACAGCTAACAAGTAAGACTGCAAAGATATATGTGAGTCAGCTGGTGGTAAAGTTATCCCTTTGCTGTTCATTTAAAAAAATATATTTTCCCCTGATGTAGTTCCATCAACTTATGCCATGAATAAATTATCATATGCTGAAGTACAATCCTATTCTTGGTGCTGCTCATTTTATTCCTAATTGATCATTAGTACAAAAATAATTCTTGAATGACGCAGATTTTGCATTTTAATTGTAAGGGCTGAAGAGATGTTAAAATTTATCAGGTGCTGAAGATTTTCTAGCAAAGTTTCTGAGAACCTCACAGTGTTCTCCCCCAAATTCCTGGGCATTAGAGGTAGTAACATGATGTATGACATCAGCTCCTTCTGAGGTCAAGAGAAGCTGAAGGCACTCAACATTTCACAATGCCAAGGTTTTATACTGCAAACAGGCTCAAAAAACTAAGCAATAGACATTCATGCATGGATGCCTTGTCTTCTTTTCATATCTGGATCATGTACAATGACAAACTCCCAGGGACGTTTCTGAAAGGGAGATGCATTGTCGTTATCTTTCAGAGAAAGATAAGAATTTTGTGGCTGAATCAAATATATAGTGGTGACACTGAAGCATTTTGTCTCAAAGACAGCTCATATCAAGTATTTTAATGAATATTTTCATATATTCTAAATACTTTCCAGCCTTGGAGAAATCAACTTTATGGTAGTAGGAATGCATTTCAAAACAAATTTCCTTACAACTCAACTTCCTTTAGAGGCTCAGCACAGAAGTATGGATTATGAAATGATTAAGGGCAGCAGGGAAAAGTGGAGCCTCATTTTTCTTTGGTGATTGACCTCAGAAACACCAATGCAGGAAACCTAAGGATAACTTAAAATTGCCTTTTAATAGCTGGGCTGATATTGATCCATGAGGAGGGAGTTAGGAAAGTCTAAGGGAAGTAAAACCTCATCTATTTCATTAAAATAGTGAGATATTGACCTCTCCCCAAAAAGGGCAAGATAAGTCAGTATCAGTTTATAGTCAGTTTTTCAGTAAGAACAGACATTTCTACATTCTAGCATGCATACCCTTCAAAAAGATTTATTTTTTTTAACATTTTCCTGATACAGAAATAAACAACCTACTTACAGCAATGCGAATAAATATTGCTGAGGCATTTTATCTCTCTCTTTTTTTTTTTTTTTACTTCTCTCTCTTTTTTTTTTTTTTACTTAGTACATATATATGTATAAGTAGGTACAGTTACTTTTATATATATATGGGCATTTATGTATGTATGTATATATGCTTTCATTTCCTCTCTGTGCTGAACAAAGTTGGTTTTGTGGTCTTTCAGTGTCTCTTTTCTTAACACTTCACTTCTGAGAAGTCTTTACACCTTCCCATTGCTCAAGATGCTCAAGATGTGATATGGAGTAAAATAGAGTTTTCTTTTTTATTACAGCTCCATGTATGAAGTATAATTTTCACTGGGACTTTTTCACTTTTCCTAACATAAGCAACTATGTTTTATTTTTCAAAGAACAGTGGGAGTTGACTAACACTTCCTAAAAATGTGTTATTTTCACTAGACTAAATTAAATTGAAAGAAATATGGTTGCATAGACTATTATATAGCATTTTGGTATAAGTTAAAACTGTCTTGTGAAAGACAAAAGCTTATCAGCTGAAATTATGTGAAAGTATATTTGTGAAATAAATATTAGTGGCATTTGGAAAACTTCATCTTATGAATGTCTGCCCCCAAAAAGAATACATATATTTTATTAATGTCACAAAGTCTCTTTTCATTGTAATATTCTCAGTAGTATAAATCATAGAACCAGAGAATCTTAGAATTGCTCATGTTGGAAAAGATTATCAAATCCAACCGCAATGTAACCATACTACTCTAACAATCCTCTGCTAAATCATGTGACTGAGCACCACAACCAAATGTTTTTAAACACATCCAGGGATGGAAACTCAACCACCTTCCTAGATAACTTATTCCTATGCTTAACTACCCTTTCTGTAAAGAAGGTTTTCCTGATATCAAACCTAAACTTACCCTGGCACAACTTGAGGCCATTTCCCCTCGTCCTGTCACCTGTCACCAGAGAGAAGAGACCAGCCCCGCTCTGTACTGTAAGCACCTTTCAGATACTGGAGGAGAGCAATAAGGTCTCCCCTCAGCCTCTTTTTCCCCAAACTAAACAGACCTATTCCTTTAGCCTCTGCTCTCAGAGCATATTCTCCAAGCCCTTCAGAAGCCTGGTTGCCCTTCTCTGGACCTGCTCCAGCACCTCCATGTCCTTTCTGTACTGAGGTGCCCCAAACTGAACACAGTACTCGAGTACAGGCGCAGAATGTCTTCCTTAGTCCTGCTCACCACACCAGTTATAAGTGACTATTGTTTAGAACACGGATGTCCAATCTTTTGGCTTGCCTGGGAGACACCGAGTGAAAAGTAATTTTCTAGGACTGTAAATATGATTGCTCCAAAAGTAATGCCTCCTTTTTAATGGAGATCATTCTTATCTGAAAAACACTTTTTCAACACAATTGCCACCATCAGCTGTGCATTTTCACCAGCAATAAACAAGAACCTTCATGCTGTGCTCATAAAAATCTGTACCACCAGAGTGACCCACTGTCCTTGTTGCTGTTGCTGAAATTCACCATCCACCATCTCACTGTTCTCACATCCACTGCTTGGTCTCCATAAACACACATCAAGCTTTGACAAATGTCGGTGAAATTTTCTCTTCATTGAGGATTCCACAACACACCCTTGCCTCATACTCACTGTAACTGTGTCAGACTCCCAATTTGTTGCCATACAGCATCAGTGTATAATGGAATAGTGGTGGGAAGGTTCAACCTCTACTGCCATAACACCAACAGCAGTCTCTGGTATTGTGAGACAACACTATAAAGTAGAAGCCATTACTTTCAGAGCAGCCCTCATAAAATATACAGTACTGTTAATGTATATAAGACACAAAAAATATTTACCATTTATTTATTTATTTATTTATTTTTTAATTAAAACATATAAAAGAGAGAAACAAGAGCATAAATCCAGTGGAATATTTGACCTTGTTTTGTGTATCTAATGAAACACTGCTTCAGTGGCTGTGGTTGTAATTCATTCTTGAAAACAGTTGCTCACAAACATGTATACTGCAAAAAAGCAATGACATGAATTAGGTATGACTGAAGCAAGGCATAATTCTTTTTGGTAAGATAGGGCTTACAAAAGCCTGGTAAAGAGATGATCAAATTTTTGGTTGCAATTCTATATATTTCATTTAAAATTTCCAAGTAATGTATTTACATTCTCTAAAAACTGAGTCACAAATAAACCAAAAATGTGATGATTTCTTAAGCACCTTAGAAGTCTATACTCAGATTCTTGAATCAAAATGGAAAGCACAACTGCATATATTTTGCTGCTTACAGGACTGTGAATCAAAATCCATAAACTTACCATAACTTGAGAGAGCTCTTCACTGTGCCTCCCCATTCCTTTGTTTCATCTCAGATTGGGTTAATAACATGCTGAGGTTTGGTTGGTGCTAAGTGATGTTTGAGCACCTGAGGCTGGGCTAGGCCACATGGTGAGGAAGCACTACCCCCAAGATGGCATAGGGCGGGAGGTGGCAGCAGAGCAAGCTGGGCTGGGCCCCATGTGTCCCATGAGCTGTGGGTTGAACATGCCTGGTTTAGACACAGCTGTCAGAGAAGATATTCAGTGGTATTAATAAATACACTTATGATGTAAGTGTATTTAAAGAAAATAAAATCTTTTAGGATTTGTTTCTAATGGTTATATCAAAAAGACTGTTCCTAAAGTACCATCATTTTGGTATGTGAGCATGAGTAAGTTGTTGAAAAATTATATCTCTTTATATTTCCTTAAGTAGATATTTTAGTCTTAAATATGCTTTTTGATATCTGCAAGCACTGCTAAAACTGTGCTTGGCTGGTATTTGTATACATGAATTTGAGGCAACACACCAGTTTATTTAATCTTCTTAGTATTAAAATTCACAGCTTCTACAAGCATAGTTCTGCACCCACATTAATACTCCATGTTGCTTCAAAACAGTGTTGGAGACTAGGGAAAAGGAAAGAGAAGAAAAGAAAAAAGAAAAGAAAAGAAAAGAAAAAAAGAAAGGAAAGGAAAGGAAAGGAAAGGAAAGGAAAGGAAAGGAAAGGAAAGGAAAGGAAAGGAAAGGAAAGGAAAGGAAAGGAAAGGAAAGGAAAGGAAAGGAAAGGAAAGGAAAGGAAAGGAAAGGAAAGGAAAGGAAAGGAAAGGAAAGGAAAGGAAAGGAAAGGAAAGGAAAGGAAAGGAAAGGAAAGGAAAGGAAAGGAAAGGAAAGGAAAGGAAAGGAAAGGAAAGGAAAGAAAAAAAGAAAGAAAGAAAGAAAGAAAGAAAGAAAGAAAGAAAGAAAGAAAGAAAGAAAGAAAGAAAGAAAGAAAGAAAGAAAGAAAGAAAGAAAGAAAGAAAGAAAGAAAGAAAGAAAGAAAGAAAGAAAGAAAGAAAGAAAGAAAGAAAGAAAGAAAGAAAGAAAGAAAGAAAGAAAGAAAGAAAGAAAGAAAGAAAGAAAGAAAGAAAGAAAGAAAGAAAGAAAGAAAGAAAGAAAGAAAGAAAAAGATTTAATTTCCAAGTGACCCCAGCTCTCAACCTGTAAACTGGTGATAAGAACCACTCTGTGTCCTTGCCACACATCTGCTCAGTTTTCTCTGCAATTACAGGAACAACTGAGCTACTAATTGCTGGGATGGCTCAGGAACTCAATCTCTGTGTTCATTTCTTGATAACAGCTTTGTTCTCTAAGCTTTTGTTCTGGTTCATGGTCAGCAACAGGTTAAAATATTAAGTGAGATGACAAGAAAAAGCTACAGTAAAGTTTGGATTAGACTCCTGATTAAAAAGGTTTAGGGGAAATAAATATGAAGAAAGTAAGTGAAGAGTCCTATTTGTACTACCAATTATAGCCAATATATAGCTTCATAAAATTATCATTCATAATCATTTTTTTGGAAGAGGTACACAAAAACAGTATTCTCCCAGCCATACTTTGAATTTACTGAGAGCAAAATTTCATCTTCATTTCAATAAATAGATTTTAAGTAGTCATAACTTAAAGTCTTCATACTGCTCAAAAAGACAATAAGGCTATCTTTTTATTTATTGTTACTTATTTAAAATTGAACCTAGCTTCATCTTTCATCTTTTATCATTCCCTGTATATGGCTAGCACTGATATATAAAAAATAAATATCCATATTAAATACTTGGAATAATTACTTGTATATCCTAATATTTTCTAGAGGGACACAAGATTTTGTTCAGGAGATTTTGCTATGGTACCTGCATTAGGCAGAATGAAGAGTAATAATATAAGATATAAGATAAGACCCCACCTGGAGTAATGTGTCCAGTTCTGCAGCCCCTAGCACAAGAAAGACATGGAGTTTTTGGATCAGGTCCAGAGCAGAGCCACAAAGGTGATCAGGGGACTGGAGTGCAATCCCTATGAGGACATGCTGAGAGAGCTGGGGCTCTTTAGCCTGGAGAAGTGAAGGCTCAGAGAACATTTAAGAGCAGTCTTCCAGTACCTGAACGGGCCTGCAAGAAAGCTGGGGAAGGACTTTCTATAAGGCCAGGTAGCAATAGGATGAGGGGAAATAGTTTTAAACTGGTAGAGGGTAGATTTAAACTAGATATCAGGAATAAATTCTTTACTGTGAAGGTGGTGATATACTGGAACAGTTTGCTTAATGAGCTTGTGGACGACCCCTCCTTGGAAGCATTTAAGGCCTGTCTGGATGGGATTTTGAGCAACCTGGTCTAAAGGGAGGTGTCCCTGCCTATATCGGGGGGTAGAACTAGATGATCTTAAAGGTGCCTTCCATCGCAACCATTCTGTGATTTTATGAAGATCTGAAACAGAAGTTATAGATGATGAAGATGAGTGTGTCCTTGAGAGAAGTGGTGTGAGGTATGTATCTTTGTCAACTTAAATACAGGTTTTGAAAATCATGTTAAGAAAGTAATATGTCAAATGCTAGACTTAGGGAGCTAGGCTTTATTTAAGTATAATATTTAGAGTTATCTGTATGTAAGAAAGCCTTAGAGATGCAATTCCCAGTTTAAGAAATATTCATATATTAATAGTCTTTTATAGCAGAAATGTATTTATCTAATGGATTAAACATCCAGTTAAAGATGTCGCTAGGTAGGCTGAGATTAGCTATAAACTCATAAGCAATAAGCTATTAGTATTTATCAGTATGGATTTTGAGGACAAGCTCTTCAAAACCACTTAGAGGCTGAGTATGCCCAATTCTCATTAATTTTATAAGGTGATTGGATATCCAAATCCCTCTGGAAAGCTGAATAGATCATTTTCTGAGAGTCCAATATGTCTGAATATTTCCTCTTGGGATCATAACTTGTACATGCTCCAGACACTTGAAAAATGATTTTTCCCATTAACTTTTGATGTAAAAAAGTTAGGACTTGGCACTCATGCAATATGCATATGAAGCTAAAATGGAAACTTTGTTCTAACAAGTCATATGATATTAACAAAAATAGAAAGTGAGGATGGTCTTTTCTGGAATATAATTTACATCATGGTAGATAGACCTCTATTACAGTGGATAATTACTTCTACTCATTAATATTAAGGATATAATATTGCTAATGAAGCCTAACTTAACTTGTTATTCAGATTTTTAGCTCAAAAATCAACAATTAATCTTACAAAGTTGTTCCTAAGACAAGGTTTTCTACCTCAGAACAGGGAGTTTTCTCAATTGCATTCGTCAGAGTATATTCTGATGTGACTGAAAACTAAGAAATGCAGTTCTAAGAAAAGTTCCTAGCAGATATGCTATATTTTAACGGTGATTGTAGCTAGCCAGATTGCAGACAGAGTTCAATATAAAAAACAGTGATTTCATAAGAGCAGCAGTTTTTTCTTCTGGAATTTCTGTGTTTGTCATTGCTGTAGTTTTGAAATAATGTCAGTTTCAGTGTTGCTGGTAATTACTGAAAGGTGAGCAAATGACATATTGCCAAAAGTAGAGGTACAATGGTCATGTGCTTGAAAATAATTGGAATGTTTTATAATAATGAACATAAAAAATAGTAGTGAAATATTCCTTTTAATAATTTATGAGTCTTCTGGGAAACCTGTAAATTGTTCACAATTATCTGAGATGGTTTTTCTTTTATTTATTTATTTATTCTCTTTGTTTATAGGAATTGCAGTGTCCATAAATCCTTTAACACTGGCATGCAAGGAGCTGGTCATGGCATGAAAATTATCCAAGCTATCATTTTGCAAGAGGAGAGTTGGCCATTAGTTGATGACTTAATGATTCAAATATCAACTAACTTGCCTGTCACCCTGATAAATCTTTTTCTTGCAGATACCCTTCTCTAAGACTATTATTACATTTCCAGTTTGACACCCTGCCTAATCACCCAGTGGCATTCCAGTATTTTTTCCATCATGTTCAGTAAATCCATTGTAAATGCTAAGTGAACCTGTGGGTCATTGGTACCTGGAAACATGAAAATAAACAGGGGGGGGGGGGGGGGGGGAAGATATATATATATATATTTTAATTATAATTATTATCCAGTTGTTTTTACTTTAGACAGTTGTTAGCCAAGATTTTTTTCTTTTTACATAGACATCCATATTTCTACCAAGCATTGATTTCATGTACAATTCTTTGCTCAGGGTGGGGTAAAATGTGCTAATCTAACACTCCATGCCATAGTAACTCCTACACAGTATATCAATTTGCACACATTTCTAATTTACATCTAATTTTGGATTAATTTCTGATTCCCTCCTCTGGGCTTTTGCAATGATATAATGAGTCACATTGGCAGAAGGCTTATACTTAAAATGTTTCTATATCATAGAACTTCCTAGGTAGTTAAGTGACAATAGGATTGAAAATATATCTAAAACAAACAAACAAAACAAACCCCAAGCCTCTCTGTTAGACATCTGGAGTCTTATTTTTTAATTTCATCAGCTATAATCAAGGAACAAATCTAAATAATTTCAGCTCCCAGTAGTTTTCCTTGCCTCATTTTCCATGTAATAAGAAGCTCTATGCTATTATTATGGTGTTCTTCTTTAATGCCAAGAGTGTTATAGTGATGTGGGTAAGTGAGGGGAAGGTGTTTTTACTTCACTTTTAGTTCTCACTGCCATCAATTGGTAATAAATTACATCAGTTTTCCCTGTACACTGTTTATTTTGTTTGTAATGGTAACTGGGGAATATCTCCCTGTTATGATCACAACTCATTAAGTTTTTTGTTCTTTTTTTTTTCATTGTATTTTCTCCCCTTCTTTCTGAGAAGGGGAAACTTTCTTTTGGAAGTTTCACTTCAAGAAGCATTGCAAAACATTTTGTTGACTGAATCACCCTACAGAGATACCTACTGGTTGCAAGAGTAAGACTAAATGGTGACTAGATTCTTGTTTTCCAGTGAGAAGTGTTGTCTCTCACACATTTTAGGTGCCTGAATGTTGCCTCCTGGGGCAGATCTATCAGGCTACCCCACCTGACTTGTGCCTCTAGGCTACTCTGTTTGCACTAAGAGCTTTGAATCATGTAACCTGACAATGTTAAGCATCATGTCTTTTCTCTCACTCCAGTCTAAGGCATTCACTCACAGCTCAGACATCCCTATGTCTTACCTCAAGACCTCAACCTCAGTCACTTTCAGAAAATATCTTGGATTTTAGACTACAACATTCACAAGGACAGTAAGCTTACTTTTATATGTCTATAACAGCAATCTCGTTGTGGAAGTGGGAAGAAAAAAGAAAGGGACAGAAGAGATAACTTCCTCACTGAAACATGAGGAAGTTTACACCCAAATATCCTCAAGAGAGTATTCAAACAGTAGGAGTATATATATAATGAGAGACCAGAATTAGAGCTCTTCTATGTTAGGTACATATTTGACAGAAATTAAAACCAAAACTGTAGGGAGCAATCAATGGAATGGAATGTATACCTCTTGTAATACAGCTAAAGGGCATGTCAGTGTCGGAGCCATCATTTTCCACCTTACATGAAAAAAAAGAAAACCAACAAACAGATCTGAATATTATGACTTTGGAAAGAGGCATTTCAGTGACTTGACTTCAAAAATCTGTTTGGGATAGAGGACCACACGCAGAAAGGCATATTGTCTCCAGAGACAGGATACATTAAAAATAATGTCTATTTGTTCTTTGCAATTCCTATAATTTGTCTTAGTTGACTCTTCAATTTGTATACTGGCTTTAACAACCTTTTCTTTTAGAACAAAAGACAGTGCCTAAAGAGAAAGGCTTTTTTCTGTGTATTTTATGAGGGGTTATTCAATTAACAGAGATGCTTCTAAGCTTTTAAGTATCTTCACTCATCTTATGCAGATCTTCTGTAGTTTCCCAACATTATTATATCCCACAGTGAGATGTGAGAATGTTAGTGCATTTCTACAGCTATTGTATATTCCATGAATCTAAAAGCAACCTTATCTTCCTGGAGGATTCAGTGACTAAGAGCCACAAAAGACTGAAAGGAAATGCCACACTGTAGGTCAGGACTATAACTGAGCCTAGAGATGAAGTCTTGGTGTCAATGATAAAGATCTAGTTACAAATTGATTATGTCCTAAACACACAGTTTTAAACAGCACCTCTGATCCTGTTTCAGCAGTTGTCTGCCTTAGCATTTTTTCTGAATGCCAAAGTTCTTTTTTATTTTGTTTTTCCCTTCCCCCTATCAAGAAATTAATTATGAACTCTAAAAAAAATACATATTTCAGAGTTGGATTACTGTGGACATAGAGGCATTGTCTGCCATAGATCTTTTCTTTGAAACGCTGATTTATTGTAGATATAAAACAGCTATGCAACCTTTACAGAAGGACATTTATAAGGAAAGCCAAGATGATTAATTATTACACAGTAGACAGTTAAATATTTATTAAATACAAGGGATGCATACTGTAGTGAACCAACTAATGTGCACATGATTTGAGTTTATCATCATTATGACAATGACTGCAAGCTCAAAATGAGCTGGGCAACTTGCAGTCCTTTAAGATGCCTTCCCCCAAGAAAGACTGCTGCTTTATGTAAGATATTAAAGCATAGGTAAGTGAAAAGAACACATGAAAGTTTTCTGTTTGTTTGTTTGTTTTCTTAGCTAAAACAGTCTTTGCAGAAAGGGTCACTCTCTCCTGCACCAAGCACATCTGAACTCCCTTTCTGGTATCAGTTCATGCAATTGGAACAATTATTTGCATTTATGTGTAAGATCAAGCAAAAAAAATCCTGCAATGACTTCACTCATATAGCTAATGAAGGACATAAACATCTTTTTCTTGGTGGAAGAAAAACATACATCAAAAATATACCTTTCACACCCACCCACATCTTTACCCCCAAAATCTGTAAATGTTTTGTTTTGTTTTGTTTTCATCACCCAAGGAAGCAGAGCTCACAGATTACTGATTTCTAAACATCAGTGGTGTGATAGATTTCACAGCACTGCACAATTCTCTCTCACATCTAAGCCCCTATTAAAGAAGAAGCTAAAGAACAGATATACTAGCTACTGTCTCTAAGTTTTCAAGTGGGACTAGCTAGGCTGCAGTTCCATATGTTGTACAAGTAACAGATACTCTCCACCCTCAAGTTGTCATAAATAAAACCTGAAGGCTTTATCTTCTATTTATTCTTGGATTTGGGAACTTTTGTTCCTTCTGGTGACCTAAAGAAGATTTTGTGAAGCCTCTGTGCTCTTCAAAAATCTGCTCACTCCCACTGTATGGAATGATTTAATCAAAAACAACACTTATTCATACAAACTTTGCCTTGGTCATATCTTGTGTATCAACAATACCACTATGATAAATGATAAAACTGATTATTGCAATAAGAAGAAAAGACAAGATGTAATGGTAATACAAGAACCAACATTTTTCTTTTGAAGAACTGCCAGTGAATGTGCAGAAGCTGATAAGAAAACTGAAAGGACTGATTCATCTCAGGCAGCATTTAAAAATCCCCTTTAAAATATCTTTCCTTGCTTGAGCATGAAGGAATTGCAGTTGAAGGGACATGAGAGAAAACAATGGCTATGAAGAAACATAGGCATCAAGTTCCACTTTCGTTGTCCAAAAGTATTTAAGGATTCTATATTATGTGACTTGCAGTGTGGCACAGGGCTTATGGGAGAGTTGCATCTGTCTAAACAGTCATCTGCAGTCTACACTGAGATCTGAGAAAGCTCTGGTTTTTAATGCTTAGTAAACTGCAATGATATGTGAAAACTGAATAATGTTGCACTTACTCATATACATTGTTTTTTTTATACTTTGGAAATTGTTTGTTTTGGAGGGGGACAAATTTTGATTCATTCCTGTTCATTTTGTATATAATTATGAGATTCCGGTAAATGATTATTTCTGTGATTTTTGGATGTGTGTAAGACTATGAGTAAAGGGAAAAATAAGAATGGTAACAGTTCAGCAATAGGAAGAAGATAGAAGGACATTAAATGAAAAAAAAAAAAAAAAAAAAAAAG
The DNA here is from genome assembly GCF_054131305.1 of Coturnix japonica. Taxonomy (NCBI): domain Eukaryota; kingdom Metazoa; phylum Chordata; class Aves; order Galliformes; family Phasianidae; genus Coturnix; species Coturnix japonica. The sequence goes on along the minus strand of NC_140664.1, from coordinate 5,529,178 downwards.
AACAGTGAGGTAGAGCTCAAATGGCAGGAGCAACAAATCAATTGACGTTGCTGACAATTGGAATTGGTCAGTGATTTTTTTGAATCCCAAGCCGTTAGCCTGTTCCAACTACTTATAAGTGTTGTAGTAAGAATAAATGCACAGTTACTGTCACCTGGTAGTTGACATGATCCTAACACACACATACACAAAACTTTTAACAAATAAGGTCATTTTCATTTTGATTCAAATATATATATGTATTTTTTTATAAAAGGGAAAAAAGTTTAAAATATGTTCTAGTATTAAGAGTGTTTCTATCTCCAAGAGGCTTTTTTTTTTGGGTACTGTAAGATGGTTTATAATCCATTATCTGTAACACGAGGTAATGAAAGTGGTTCCATTGTACTGTATGTGAAACCCACAGGAATACCAGGATTTGACAGTCATGATATATCTCAGTTAGTTTCTAATGTGTAAAGCCATCACAAATCATAGAGCAGACAGCCTGTTGGTTAAATAAGTCTACAAAGTAAGATTATAGAGTTCTTCATTTATCTTCATTGAAACAGCTTTGACTGCTGTGTAGTTGATAAAATAAATCCAGTCCTATTCAGAATGTCTTCTCTTTGCCCATTGTAAGCAAGCAGTTTCTATTCTACTATATAAATTTTTATGCAGCCCTCATCACCCACAGTATTGGAGTATCTTCCATTAGCACATCAAGTAAAGTGACTAATGTGTCAGCTGTAGCTCATTTTCATTCTATGTCATCTCCCAGGGGAGAGAATTGTGTATGCAGAGAAGGGTTTTGATTGTAAAGTTTTTTTTCACTTTTTTCTATGTGTTCATAAAGGAGAAGATAGTCATAAAGGTTGAAGAAGTGCAACAAGTGATGGAGTGGCTTGTTCTGATGCTTTGTTTTAAGGGGAGCTCACAGAATAATCCCTGAAAATAATCCTATGAATTTAATGTTTATATAGAAAGTTCAGTAGTGCCAACAGAACAGAGCTATTGATCACATTCTCACAACATGTTTCCTAAAAGTGCCTGTTTGTCTCCATCACTATAAAAACACTTAAGGCATATGCATACATTTACTATGCAAATTTTGAGGTTAGACAAGATAAATACATCCTTCCTCCCTCGGGAACTGTAAATAAAGCTCAAAATCTGAATTTGACTCAGTGTTCAAAGACAAACAGTGGAAAAAAAAAGCAGACAATAGGTTTATATACGTTCTGTCTCCTGAACTGTCAAGATCCAGTGCAGACAGTACTTGCAGTTAATGGTTTAATTCCATGCTATATTTCATGGCTGTAACCTAGGCAGGAAAGTGAAAAAAAAAAATAAATCATGAATATTGGAGTACTTGCAAGAGCAATATTAGGTCATGTTGGGCAGCTGGTGACAAATAGAAAGTGTCACTCAGAAGCGCAGGTTGGTAAGACTCTAAATACAGAAAGTATTAAACTAACGAACATGTTACCAAATTATAGATACATATTCTTCAGTCAGAAGCTGATTCTCAATACCAACGTTTTAAAGTGCTTTCCTTCATTCATCAGCATCATCACCGACCCCTTAGCTTTAAATTCAAGAAAATGTTTTTCATTTCAGACTTGGACCTACTTTCCAAGTGTTGTGCCCTCTGTAGTGTAGATATATATAGTAAAAACCTGTTAACACATAAGTCTCTATGATTTCACAACCACATTAAAATGCCATGCAGGACCAGAGAGATCATTGATCTTTGATACCATTTTCCATCATGTTGTTTGGATGTACCTCAATATTAAAACATTCTCGTGGAAATATTACAGATGTGTCAAATGATTCAGAGAGGTCTAAGATAATAACTTCTCCCTGTTAATCATTCCTGATGGTAGCAAACAATCTATCATGTCACTAAGGTTGCTCACTTACTGGTCTGAAACTACTGTTATGTAAAGTCTAGAACATCAATTGTTCAGGCTTGAGAATGACCTTGGATTTTACATGAAATCATAATAAAAACAATGGTTTCATTTCAGGAAGATGGGCTGAGAAAAAATATATATTTTTTCTGAATAAACTTTTTCTTTAATTAAATTTTTCATGTCCTAGACACTTGATTTTAGGTAGACTTTGAAGGACATTTTTAAAATTCTATATATAATATACCATATATAGTATTAGCAAAACACATAAGAAAAAATAAAAATAGGGGAAAGAAGGAGGGAAATTAAAAAAACAAGAGACATCAGGGTGGGACTGTGGATTGTAAGGAACAAATTATTTCAAGTCAAGTTATTATATTGCTCTTCCATCTCATCTTTTACATCACTGTGATTTCTTTAACATGTCAATGCAGAAGAAACATTAACTTAATATTCAGATTTAAATAACAAGAAGAAAAAATCCACTTATTCCTGAAATGGAAACAAGAGATTACACTGAATAGTTAGATTTCCATTTAGATTGGTGGGGAAACGGAGCAGCAGTGTAAAATTTGGGTTTTTATTTTTTTCTCCTTGACATTTCTTGCGGAGTTACAGTATAAAACAGCAATTCACTGGATATCTATCAAGAAAGTAAGGCTTTTAAAAGGTTTACTGAGTGAACAGACATGACAAAAACGAAGGGAGATAACTGTGCAGGAAAGTTTTCATGAACTATTTTCCAGGCTATGCATAGATTGTTTTTTCCCCTCATAAATTAGCACAATCCACTTGCTGTTATTCTTTTGTAGCAGAATATGCTATGTTGAGCAAAGATGGCATATTCAATTAAAAATGAGCAGCAGAACACTTCTGGGCAGTTCCCACCCACTCCATTTTGCTGAGAATCATGTAAAGAAGCTGTGGATTGCACAATGTGAAAAGCCTTGACTTTTCTTTACATTTCACATATCTTTTGAGGATACAAAGCACTTGCAGTTTTTAAAGCTCCCATCAGCCTAGATAATCTAAGTCCTTGTTCTTGACTTGTCCTCAAGATAACAGGGATCTTAGTGTCCTCTTTGTGGTACTGTGAACAAATGGAAGAGGTCATGAAACTCTGAACAGTAATGAAAAGCAAAGACATATTGCACAGCTGAATCTTATTTTGAAAATACATTAGATGTCCAGGTATACGTTGCATTTCTAGCTTGGTGAAAAGTTTTTGCAATTCTAATGTCGCTGATGCAAACCAATCAGTCTTCAATAACCAGCAAAGATGATCTAAGAAAGGCAGTGTGTGGTAGAAAAGGAGGGAGGACCACCACATGACTGCTAATGTCCCTGTTTATATTGGTGTCACTTTTCCTTTTGAATGAACATTGAAGAAATGCTGTGTAACACAATAAACATCACATGTTATACTTGGAGCTCTTTTATCAAAATAAAATACAGGCAACTCTGAGTTATTTAGTTGTATTGACAGTGGAGACTGCTGAAGACCGCTTAATCGCAGAAATAATTTTCTACTTCAGAATAGAATTAAAAATAAAGAAATTATGATGTATTACAGCACTTTCATCAAGGAGCAATGAACATTACTTGTATACATCAGAGTCAAGGATACATAAAGCTGTGAGGACAGTAAGTTCAATCTTCCTTTTTTCAGTTAAATTTGAGGAGCATGACCCATTCTTTGTGGTGCTTTCATTATCTAACCCTATAGGGTTTGAGTTCTTTTTTGCACTGTATGTGAAAGGCACTGGAATTTGCTATACTGAATTACTGAAAATAAATTTCTTCAAGGAAATAATACATGTAAAAAGTTTGCTCACAGCTGTTCACTGTACTTATTATCAATTCACTGATTCTAAAAACAAAATGGATTATAATGGATATCTAGTCTGGCCTCTTGAAAACCTATGCCATCCAGTGGAAAGTATTTAACATAATAATTGTGGTGCAACTCAAACACATGTCTTCCTACTCTTCTTAAGAATTGCTGTTTGGACAAAAAGTTTATTGATGCAGTTACAAGGGGGAAAAGAAAAACTAAACCAGAAGCCTGAAACTTATTTGCTTGATCAGCTCCACCTGAAGTACTCAATTTCTGCAGCTGCAGCAAGTTGTTGTGTTTTATATCTATGCCTCTATGGGATTAGTTTCCATTTTTCAATCATTTGTCTATGAGAAAGAAGAGATAAAAAGGAAGTCAAATGTAATTTTTCATTCTCTGTGATGAAACAAAATACCCTTCCTCTGTGCACTGGGGAGTGGAAAAATGAATAGATTTAGAAAAAGTCTATAGTATTTCTGAAGAGATACAACCCCTGAAAACAGCCAAATAAACAAAAACAAAATCATCCTGTGCTTTACACAGATGTTGGGAAGATGACAGGCAAAATGGAGTATGTGGAATGGAGTATCCACACCTGCAGCCCAGGAAGGGACCACGCTGCCCTGGTAAGGCCTCATCTGGAGTACTATGTCCAGTTCTGGGCTCCCTGGTGCAAAAAAGACAGGGAAAGAGTCCAGAGGAGGGACACAAAGATAGTGAATGGCCTGGAGCATCTCCCCTATGAAGAAAGGCTAAGTGAACTGGGTCTGTTTAGCCTTGAGAAAAGAAGACTGAGAGGAGACCTGATCCAGGTCTATAAATATCTGAGGTGTGGGGGCAGAGTGGAGAGGCCAGACTCTTTTCAGCATTGTGTGGAGACAGTACAAGGGGAAACGGCCAGAAACTGGAAGTTCCGCATAGGAAGTTCCGCACAAACTTTACAGTGAAGGTGACGGAGCACTGGAACAGGCTGCCCAGGGGGATTGTGGAGTCTCCTTCTCTGGAGATGTTCAAGACCCACCTGGATGCCGACCTGCGTGACCTGGTATAGGGAACCTGCTTTGGCAGGGGGGTTGGACTCAATGATCTCTGGAGATCCCTTCCAACCCCTATGATTCTGTGGTTCTGTGATCTGTGCTGTGGGGAGCCCTGAGGGAACAGGGTGTTCCTGAAGGGCTGCAGTCCTAGGCAGAGCTCCGTGGAACAGAGTAGGGTGTGAGTAGGAAAGAGAGACCGAGAGGGGCTGGAGTGGGCTGAGTGAATCTTCTATCCCCTCCCATTTCCTGCATCACTTTGGGAGAGAGAGACCTCTGCCACATGAGGCAGTGATGTGGGCTAGGAAAAGGAATGAGGGAAAGTGTCATTTTAACTTTTTGTCTGTCATTATCTGCATCTGCATTAAATTGCTCTTCTCCAAATTGAGCCTGGTTTGCTTATGATCACTTTCTAAGTGATGTCTTTGCCTTTATCCTGACCCATGAGCTTTTCTATCCTATTTTCTCTTCCGCTCCTGCTGAGAAGGGAGAATGAGAGAGCAGCTGTGTGGATACTTAGCTATTTTCCAGGGTTAACCCACCACAGTAGACCAGTTTTAGAACTGCAATTTTAAATAATTCTTTTTGGCTTAGCAAATGTTGCTTCTTTGAAGGATCGGAAGAGAAAGAGAATGCAATTTCAGCCTTGGTTTCAATAAATATAAAAGATAATTATTGCTTTTTGGCAAGGAATACACTACCAATGGATATCTTTTTCATTACATATTTACTCCTAGCTTTTTGCTATAGTAAATACTTCATAATCTTTCTTTTAAAGGGAGACTGAGTGGCTATTGATCTGTTTAGAAGAGTCTATCAGAAGATGCTTTACAGATATTTATTTCTAATCATGCTTTCAGCTTAGTCACAGGATTTATCTTCAAAAGAAAATAACTAGTGCTGGCTTTTTTTCTTGAGTCTCCCTGCGTCTCACTAGTGAAGGGAGAGGGAACACTGTCTCTCTGGGTGTGCTGCAGACCAGGATGAGCTTTAAAGAGCATCTGCTAAGCATCTTGCTACCCTATATGTAAAAGCATCAATTTCTCATCCTTCCTCATCAGGTATCAGACTCTGATAAAAACATGAATTGACTTTTTTTTGTTGTTGTTGCTGTTTTTAATTCACTGAGATATCAAACAAAAATGATGTCTTATACACAGGGCCAAATAGCTGTATGGTCCAGCTGTGTCACAGTTTAAATTGAAAAGTTCCAGTCTATGAGTCACCTTTACAGACACTTAATCTCTTCCTTATACCTCATTTCATACATCTTCTATCGATTGCCATATTTAATCATACTTTGGTCTTACTTCTTCTAATTAGCAATTGTGGCTGCACAATGAGCTTTGACATGAATTTCAATCATTTGCAGCACTCTGTTCATTTCATGTAATGAATTTTGAAATGCTATATTTAGCTGTTTCCTGGTTTTGATATTCTCTTCCAGAAAATACCAGAGGTGTCTCATGGAGATCTTCATTAGTCCTTTGATGAATTGCAATCATCCTGCTCATCAGTCTAGTACCAGCTGCTCTTCAGTTAAACTGCTGAGTTTTGCTGATGTTGACATTAACATCCACAATTCTTTTAAAATCAACAGTTGCCCTGGCATTCAGTCCCAAATAAATTTATTTTAAACTTAGGCATACTGTCTAAGCTAGGCTTGTTTTATAACTGATTGAAATGGGTACCTCAAGGGAGACATTTATGCAATGTAAGATGAATGCTAATTTTTAAAAGAGAACTACCCTTCAGACAGAAGGAGCCTAGATGATAAGCTTAGATTTGACTTTTAGATTGCTTAACTTGGGAAATATAAATCCCAATGTGCACTCCCAGGTTTCATTGGTATTTGATCAACAGATTTTATTTGGAGGCAACTATGTATTTTTAAACAATTGTGATCTAGTTAATGAAAATAAGCTGAGACAACAAAAGGAAATACTACAGTTGTAATGCTTGCTCTAATGAAATCAATGCAAATTTATACTGACTTCTCTACAGGCAAGATTTTAGCTTTGGTTTCAAATCCTGATTTAGAGGTATTGATTTCAAATATGAGGACTGGAGCTTTCTTTTTGGCATCCCTAAGTACTGAGTTATCAAGATATTTGAATGCTTCTGAGTACTGGGAATTTACACACAGTCAGTCTAGCTGATTCCATAGCTGGACAATAAAGAAATATCTTTGGTTAAGATAACAACTGTTAAATGCTAAAATAAGAGAAGGGGGTATCTGTATCTAAAAAACAAAACAAAACAACAAAAACAAAATATATGTACTAAAAACAGTCTTAGCTAAGTGCAGTCTACTTGCTCAAGCAAAGTGCTATTTGTTCTTTTTTCTTTTCCCCACATATTCCATGAGATTTATAACCCATTAAGATAAATGGTGTCCACTGACCACATCTCTCTCTGTGAGTCTTGTTTTAAAAACTGAATTGTTAAATGTTATAGTTGTTGAAGAATGCGCAACAAGAATTAAGTTGAACAGTCAAGTCTAAGGAACAACCAGCTAAGGATATTAACCAGCAAATTTAAACACAACATTTATCAAGGCACAGACTGAGCTGCCTAGAAGAGTCTAACAGGTCTGAAGTTTCCCGAGTCTTCCCCAGTTTTCTTCTTGTAAACTGAGGCTAGTTCGTAGTCAGCATTATTACAATTATTTTTTTTTCCTTTTTTTTTCTTTTTTTCCTAGTGATAGATTTCCAAAACTAATTGTAAATTGGCATTTTGGGATTTCTTTCTTCCCTGTGGATTTTTTCTATTTTAGATAAATAGTCTAGAGTTCAGAAAACAAATAATTATGAAGATAAAAATAGCTGAAGGCACAGAATGTTCTTATTCACACTGTCTTAGTGACTGTGTCTACACAATATACAAATTCCTCGGCTTTCTTTTATCAGTGTATTAGTTTCTGATAGATGTTATCACAACACAACTCAGGATAAAACCATTGCCTTCTCTGGATAAATAATCAATACATAGAAAAGGTGACCCAAAAAAATTTAGCACTTGTGAACAGCAGGTCACTTATGCCAATTGCCTGCTTTGCATTTGAGTATTTCCCTGACTTTTAAGAATGTTAATTTGGATTTATTCAAGCTCCCATAGCCAAGGATCATGACTTCTGGATCCTTGCAACATGATCTTCATTTCAGTTACTGTAGACTTCATTTTAAAACTTCCAGCTTTCTGCTTCTAGCATTTCTATTCTCCCCTGTTTGTGTCTCCTAAGCTGTGTCAGGAGAGGGAAGTGAGATGAGTCCAGAAAATAAAAATGCTAAAATCTCTGTAAGTCCATTAAGAGTTTATAGTTTTCAAACAGACTGTACTGGTCATTAAAATTCTGATGCCTTAACTGACAAAGATTGTAATGAGAATATAAAATGGCATTAAATAGAATCCACTCCAGTGATGATTGCAAAGGATACAAACCTTTTGTATCTCATTATAGCTTTGTGTTGGTGTAATTGTGAGTCTTACTTTGGTACCTGAAATACCTGTAGAGAATTTTATTGTGATTGTAAAAGGGAACTCCTTAATTTGATTTAAAACTGGAACTGTTGCTGCCTACTTATGCAATATTGCAAATGGTATAGGAGCAGCTGACGTTGATTCTTCAGGAATATTTTTCTTTTGCTTAAGCCCATCTACTGACACTTAAAACAACTATATAGGGTTTTAAGACTCAATTTTCTGATCATCCACAAGGCTGACATTTCATCTGCTCTAGTTGTGTCATCTACGATGAAAGCATGCTGGAGAAAATCCTACAGTTTTTGATTTTAGTGAAATATGTCCTTGTTTTCATGTGGATGATCTTGAAGATGCTGCCTGGGTATATATTACTTTTGTCCGTTATTAGATAAACAGAGATAAACACAGATAATGTTTTGAAGGATGCCTAAAAGCATTAGGAGCCTTGCTTCCAGATTTAAAAATCAAAGGCTTAGGGAAAGAAAGTTGCCTTTAACCAGATTCAGATATTATTGGCTTTTAAGCAGAATTGCCAGCAATTTACCATACAAATTAACTCCTTCTATATCAGTACTGCTAGCAGGAATACTACCGTAATGTAACAGAAAGCAGAGATTGGGAGGTGGCATTGTGTTTTGGTGTAGAAGAGTCTTGGAAACATACTCTCACTCTTTGTCCATGTGTAGTCTAATGGAATACTTAATTGAATTAGAAATCCTATGCAGTAGCTGTATTATTCTACACTAAATATCATTTACCTTTGAGTCAGCTGTAAAACAGAACAGTCACATTCAAATATGTTGTGAAGGAACTAGAATGATGCCCAGAGTCTGGATATTAATCTTTGGATCATTTTTGTGGCCTTTCTCTGGATGCACTCCAACAGGACCATGTCTCTTCTGTACTTAGGACTCCAGATCTGGATGCAGTATGCAGATGAGGCCTCACCAATGAAGAATAGATGGGCAGGATCACCTCCCTCACCCTGCTGGCTACACATCTTTTGATGCAGCCCAGGATACCATTGGCTTTCTGGGCTGTGAAGACCCAATGTTTGCTCATGTCCAGTTTTCCATCCACCAGTACTTGAAGGTCTTTTCTGGCAGGGGTGGTGCTCAATCCTTTTATCCCCTAGCTTGTAATGTAGTTAAGGTTGCCTCAACTCAGGTACAAGATCATGTCATGAGGTTCACCTGAGCCCTCTGCTCAATCCTGTCATCCTGTCTATAATGCAGAGTGAAACATTTGTTAAAATTGTCTATATCCAGTCTCACACATTCCAAATGCTTTGTCTTCCTCGTGTATATATATTTTATATACATATATATATAAATATTTTCCTTTTCCAGACAGGCAGGTTAAAGAAGGAAAATACACAGAATTTGAGCATGGCTTGAGCATTGTGCACTCCAAATTTGACCACAGTAGCCAGACTCTTCAATACTAAAATATAATTTTTATGTTTGCCAAAATAAAATATGAGTTCTCCATAAATCAGTTTTTCTCAATTGTAGTGGCACAGCTCAAGAGTAATAATAGATACTAACTTGCTAAGAATACCTCTACCTTAATGTAGGTCCCAAATGATGCTGATATTTTCATAAGAAATTAGAGTCAAGCATTTTCAATCATCCTTTTTGAGTTCTTTTATTTCAATGTGCTATTGATAAATTCTAGTACCACATATTTTTCCCCCACACACACATAGTGAATTTACTGTAAGAATATATGAATCTCATGAAAGCTCCTGTAAAATAGTTGCATAAACCAGGTTAGTAATTGGAGGAAAAATGACATGAAAGTATTGCAAGAGCAGGAAAATGAACAAGAGTCAAAGCTGACAAACAGAGAGGAAATATCTATTTTAACATCATTTATGTCATGTGTCCTTTTTGAAGTATAAAGTTTAATCAGCTACAGTCATTCAAGGTAGAATGCCTACATATGCTCCCCTGTGACAGTCTAGATAAGTTCCATAATAGCAAACTAAATGACTGAAAACAAAATGATGCAAAATAAACCAAAAAGCAAACAGAAAGACTGTTGTCAAAGGCATAATCTTTGCCTCTCTAACACAGAAAAACAGTTCTTCTGGAGAACAGTTGCAATTGCATTTGGGTTGTGACACCTCTTGGTATCAGTACAAGCTGCTGAATGTAACAGTGGAGTACAGACCTGCTGAAAAGGTCTTGGTGACTGGTAACCTGGAGCTGAGCCAGCAATTTACCCTTGCAGACCAGAAAGCCAGACATACCCTGGGCTGCATTAGGGTGGAGGTGATACTGCCCCTCTGCTCTGCACTGGTAAGAACTCACAGAGAATACCTGAGCAACCTCATCTAGCTGTTCATTGCAGGAGAGTTGGATAAATTGACCCTTAAAAGTGCCTTCCAACTCAGGCAATTCTATAATTTATTAGGAAAACTTGTTTACCTTTTCTCAAGCTAATAGTCTGCCACTGTGTAATTGTATATAGTATATGTGTCGGTATATGTAATATACATAAAATAGTAAATGTGGATAGAAATTTATTTTATTTTATTGTACTTTATTATACAGTCTGAGGGGAAAAATAGGTGTGGATTGTAACAGAAATTTGAGATCCATACTCTTTTTTTATTGATTAATAACCAATATTTCATAGAGATAGAATTGATAATAGGTATGAGAGCTCAGCAAAGAAAACAATATTTTATTTTTTTTTGTGAAGTACAAAGTTATTTATGAAACTCTATAGATTTGCATGTGAGCATGTATCTTTGTTCTTTAGGCATATTTTTGTGTATATTGCATCCCAAGAAATCAATACAAAGCCATGTTTTTGCTTAAGCTTCTGTTTTGTAATATGGATTCTTGGAAAGGGAGATTCATGGCCTGCTAATGCGGTGCAAATTGTCTTACAAGATCCTTAGTGGTGGTCAATATGTTTACTGTTTTAAAGAATAAAACATTACCCTTGTGAGATACGGCTTATATCCTAAAAAACAAAGAAATGTTTAGTGAACAGAAAGCAGGGAATACAAACAGAGAATACATATTAATTTTAAATGCTCTGCCAAGATTCTTCAGCACTTGCTCACAGCAGTTTTTCCTTGACAGAGTGAAACACTTCCTGATTTATGTCATCTTAATAATGGGAGAATCTATGCTGTCATTTAAATATGCTTCATTGGAACAATGAAAACAATTCTAAAGGCATGCATTTTTGAAAAGCATAAGCAGTTCAACTGCAAAAGCAATATGTCTATATTGATTCAAACAGAATAGCTTATTCTGGAGGAAACAGAAATAGAGAAAAGCTACTTTTTCTCTTCTTCTCTGTTTACTGAATTTTCAGTAGTTCTCTAGCCTTTTAATTCTCTTGAAAACCTAAACAAAAGTGACTGCAATTAGAAAAAGAAATCTTCAGGTTTGTTTATTTGTTTTTTAGACTACTATGTTTGTTTTATGTTACCATTACTTGCAAAAGGCTATAGACTTTAAATTGACTTGACCTTGCAAGATTGCATGGTATGTCTGGATGTGTCTTAGCATGTGCTAATTTTAGTTTCTTTTTATTGTGACAATTGTCATACAGCAATAAAAAAAGAAAGGAAGGGAGGGATGGATGGAGGTAGGGAGGGAAGGAGGAAGAAAGGAGGGACAGAAGGAACAAAGAATATCCATTACTTCTTTTTCAATGCATAGTGTTCCTCATTCTTTACGTGAGATTATCTGACAATATACTTAACCCAGTATATTTTTTAAATAGCCTTCTTCTTAGCTATGCTTTACAGTTATATGTCTGGTGTTGTTTTGCACTTCAATAAGTGCTTCTGAGTGATCCATGAGTGGTTTAGGACTTTAGGAATAAATTTTAAAAAGCATAGAAGTGCATATTTTGCAATGCTATTGGTCTGTTTTGTTACAGCCAGCTGGAATCATTTGCTTCTTTCTTGAAACTTCAGGGGGCTGTAGTCCAAAATGAACACAAGAACAGGACATGGCCTGTTTGTAATGTGTTAGTACTTTTTGACCTTTTCAACCTAATTCAATATGAGATGATTTCTAGATTGAAATTTAATCTAGTCATCCAATTTACTGTCCAAGTTACATGGAAATGTATCTTTTTTACATTATTAAGCTTCAAATTCATTCCTTAGATTCACAGATAGCACATTTTATTATTATCATTATTATTATTATTATTATTATTATTATTATTATTATTATTATTATTATTATTATTATTTTCTGAATTGGTCTTTCTATTAAAACACGGAATATTAACAAAGAAGTGTATTTTGTTAATGAGCATGTTTTTGAGTCTCACCAACTTGACTTTAGCATTATTACAAAGAAGTAGCTTTGTTTTTATGATTAACATTCACACATGGTGAATTCAGCTGACGCCGAGGCGTTTATAACATGGACAATAAACATGACATTGCTGGCTTTATTTTCTTGACCTAATAGATACTTTAGAATAATCTTGGGTCTACTTCCAAGATTTCTCTATTCCTGTTAGTGTTGAAGTAAATATTGGCATAGATTAGTGTTGCAATTGCACTGGAGAAAATTTTGCTTTAATTCAGCGTGTTTGGCAGATTTTCTGTCCTTTAAATAAGGGCAGATGTAATCCCTTCATTACTAGCTTATGTCTATGACAAAGTGCTTTAACTGCTACAGCGTCAGTAATTTTAGAATCATTCAGGATTCCTCCTTTTCAGAATTTCTTTCTTTTCCAATGAGTATGTGAGTGACTGCCTTCTATTAAACTGTAGTGCTTCTAAATATATACATTAAGTGTTTTCATTCTAGCAGGGGTAATAGCTTGGCTCTGGTTAGCAGCATCTCATTGTTAAAGACCATCTGATCCCACATTCAGAAATGTCTTCTGTCGCTGTGTAAAACTGGCTGGCATCCCTAGTACCTGTGCATACATGACCACAGATCATCATAATTGACTCTCTCTGCTCTATTGGTTTAATTACCAGGAAGAGTTTGCTTATAAAACGAGTAGTCAGGCTTTATACCTTATTAACTTTGTTACATTACAGTGCCAGTGTTGTGCAGCTCCAGTTAATGTGCTGTCTATCCTTTGTGACCTCACTGACTTTTCTGCACTCCTTTCAGAATTTATTTATTTTATCAACACTGTGGACAGAAGGTTACAGAGGATGTACCACGGTTGGGTGACAGCAACAGCAAAGAGCTCTGGACAGTGTAAGAACACAGCATGAGAATTGGAAGGCCAACTGAGACAGCAGATATTGAAAATTCTAAGGCTCAGAGATACTTAGAAATAATCAGAGTAATCTTAGTCACTAAATGATAGGGTGATACTATTAAAAATTCTTTATTTCTGCATGTGAACACATTTATATGGGGTAAAAGACCATAATACAGACATCTCTGACTCAGTGGAAACCTGAGAATGTCCATGGGATACTTCACAGTGTTACATGCTTTTGTGCTTCTGTGCTTGCTATGTTTGCTGTGAATGATGTCCTAGCTAATAAATCCTCTATTTTGGCAGGGATAAAACACCACTCACAAACACAGCAAAGAATGTCATTATTCTGCATTTCATCTCCCTACCTTTCAGGTTCAGATCTGTATGCAGACTTAACAGCCCCTTGTATAAACCCCAAATGCTTCACATGGCAGAGCATCAAAAGGCTACAAAGCTTAGCACAGACCTCTTCATAAACATAATTCTGTTTTTATTCCTTCTACAGTTAATGGACAAAGGTTAATGGTTTAAAAACTGCTCCCTTTTATCTTGGCCAAACTCCTATCAGGAAATTACAAAAACATCATTCTTGATGTGAAACTGAGCTGCACCTGTTCTATCTAGATCCTTGCAAAGGTTCATGGCTTCTCAGACCCTCCTATTACTTTCCTCTATTAATGGTCAGTGATGGTACCCTATTATGATCTGAAAGCACAGTTTAATCAACAAAGATTTTAAGATTAATTGTGTACTAGATATTACATCACACATCACCATTGTTCCCCTCTGACATACTACTATATCTATTATAGGTACTTAACAATTAGCAACAGTATTGTCTGGAATTCTCAGGACAGTTCATACCAGGAATGTACATGTAGTGTCAGACATTACTAATACAGCATCTCTTCAGGTGGTCTGAGAAGCTGCTGCAATCTCTTCCATGAAATACAAAGATTTCCCTGTAATATAGACACTAGGCAACTACTTAACTGACTGTCTTGTACTTTCTTGATAAGTATCCTGGCTTGAACTGATCAAAACAGAACATAATTTAATCCAATATGAGGATATACTCCTGGCTCTTGTGATCGATCCTCTGGTATCCTATTGCACTTTCAAGGTATACAAAATCACTTTTCTAGGCTTCAAAGAATATATTTGCTCCATGGTAACGTGAGAATTAATTCATTAAAATTTTCACTAAATATGTAATCCTTAGATGGCAACTACTGTATATTATGAAAGTGCACATCTGCATATCTTATGATATATCGAGAAACCAATTCTTCAGTAAACTTGACAATTTGGAAACTTTAAGTACAATGTTGAAATATTATAGTTAGGCTACTATTGTTGTCTTTTTTAATTATTATGTGAGTATGTAGTGAGTATGTAGTGAGTATGTTGACTGTTAGTTCAACCTGATAATAAGATAAATTTAAGCTGAAATGCTTTATGAAACTTCCTACACAGGAGCCACACCAGTGTATTCAGTGAGTGGAAGTAGTGAAGTTTCTGATAACCAGTGATTAGATCATAGGTCTGTCTGACGAGTGTCTTGCCTGGATCACTGGGCAGTACCTGGTAAATGCTGAGTTACAGAAACTCAATCTCACAGCTAAATAGGTTTATTATATTACTGGACTCATACCTTAAATCAGACAGAAAGAACAGATCAAGCACTGCATCACACAGATGCACTCCTTGTGAGCCCAAGCTGCCCACTGCAATAGTCAATAGTTTGCCATAAGTATCACCAGGAGACAAATGAAACAATTAATAATCTGTCACATCACATGTATTTGCTAGCAATTTCCATTAGCATGGTCTTACAAGGATTTCAGGTAATTTTTCATGATCTGTTATTACATATCAAAATATAACTATCATTCAGTATTGAGATAAAATTTCAGTCTGCATTATAACAGGGTAATGCTGCAGAGAAGACAAAGGAGACAATCAAAGGAGACAGCTGTATTTTGGTACTAGGGAGTTCAGAGAAAAGCAAAAATTACTTAAAACATGATCTGTGTGGTTTTGTTGTTGATTTTTAGTTTTGAAAGGAAAAAAAACCAAACCAAACCAAACCAAACAAAACAAAAAACACAACAAACTGAGAGAAAATGATCTTTTAAAAGGAAAACGACAAGTAAAATACTGATGTTGATCATTTGTCTCCAAAACCATAAAGAAAATTTCAACCGAAAAAACTTTGGATTGCAATTTATGAATAGTTCTGCTAGGAGAAATTTCATCTTCAACAGGTTTTGAGACCAGTTTGGATTAACATAGATAAGTAAGTAGGGTATGTTCTAAATGTAGTTGTACCAGCCCAGGTGAAAGGAATTTATTAGGTAAGTTGTTGAGGTGACTTTTCATGTCTTCCTATCAAAGGACTGGGGCCTTCTCCAGTCTTCGACATCCAAATACATGTCTCCTAATTCCTGCATTCATTTCCCAGAAGAATTTCCAGTCGAGTTCCAGAGTCAAAATGAAATTTGAAAAAAAAAACAACTGATTTTCAAAGTGCATTGAGCTTCTTAAATTGTAGCTCCAGACAGGCCAATTTTATGGCTTTCTGCAGGAGCCTAGGTTCCTACTTCCAGTATTGATTGCATATCTCACTGAGTGCCATTGTCACCTGCTCTGCTCTTTCACAATGTAATGATGTGTCTTGTGAGCCCATGGTGCTTCAAGAAAACTAGCTTGAAGACAGTTTGCCATCCTGAACTCTAGGATCTTCTAAAGTGCACTATACCACAAAGTCATGATAAATGATTTTCTGAACAGTATAGGTTGCAAAAATAATTTCTTGTTATACTATTAGATAGTGCTTTCTCTATCATTTTTCTATACCAGCATATGGAATAAAGCGCATGTAAAGCATCTTACAAAATCCAAGACAGACAAAAACAGGATTTTAAACCTACTGGAGCCTTGCACACAAATAATTGCTAACAAAGGCTTTTGAGCAAAATGTATTGTTGCTGTCTTTTCCCTTCACCAGAAAATGCTTATTCATTGCAAAGGAAACATTTTTTAATTATTTTTTTTTTTTTCCCATCAGATTTATAAAAAAAAATAGAAAATTATTATTTTCTCTTTTATTATTTTTCCTCACTTCATAATGAATTATTATTCTCAGAAGTTTGTGAGTATAATGTTTTGCATTTAGAGCAAGGGAATCACAGGAAAATAAGTGCCTAAACTTATTGATATTGTTATACTGCCTTGATAGTTGATATTCTACCTAAGAAAAGGTATTTGTTGTTACTTGATTAGGCAGGCCAGTTTTGAAATTCATAAATTTTAAATTTGTGCATTGAAATGCTGTTAAAGAAGAGAATAAGAACAATTATTTAAATAAATGCTGATGAAATCTCTTGTTCTTTTAACAAGATTCATGGAAAATAAATTCATTTGTCTTCAAGAAAATTTAGAGTGATAACTACATCACTCTATTGGGCACTGTCAAGAATGAGTTGTGAGCTTAAAAGGCTCAATTGTCAGTTGTGTTAAACTGAGAAAAGTCCTAAAGGTTATGGGAAATTCTACCTTGCATTATATGCGTGAAGTCTGACTGTCTTCACCAAGTCTGAATGAATACTTTCACAGTTAGTGGATGCTTATGAGGACTTTATTACTTGCAAATTGCTCTCTATTCTTTCAGTCTTGCTGGGAATACTAAGAACACAACACAGAGGATTGAAATATCAGTATTTTGACATTATCTTATCCCTTTCACAACAACATATAGAAATAGGATTGTGGGATATTTTGAGATGAATATCTATGTACCTTATCTTTCAGGTAGCTTGAATAATAGACTTCTCTATAAGTCTATTATTAAGCTTTCCTGAATTGTGTGGGTAGTTAATCATCTAGGAGAAAGAGGGGAATTGAGGGAGACTAAAAGTCTATGGAAGTCTGAATCTAAAGGGAATTAGAAAATAAAAGGAAACTTGACAATAATTTAGAACTTGTAGAAATAAAAGTTAAATTATGGAACCAAGATAAAAAAACTTTTGTGTAAGAATGAAATAATACCATTTTGTTTAATCCATTTCATTCATACCATTCAGAACTCAGTATTTCTCATTTTCATGCTATATTACCATCCAAGTGGTCAACTATTCAGTACCCTTTGGAACATAATTTACAGTAGGTCAACAAATGAAAATAATCTTCACTGATTATAGCACTTCTCAAGAACAGACTGATGGATTTGAAATATTTATCTGCTCTTCCTCCCTTCCTTCTCATATTAGCATAGTAATCTGCCTTTCCAGTTTGAATGTACCCTTTGTAGCATTACTCTGAGGTTGTTTCTGATGTTTTCAGCCCTTGTCTGTGTAATTCACATTTGAAATGCAACAAAAGATTTCAGAGAACAAGAGAACTATATAAATCCTTCCTTAAATCCTTCACTCTACAAATAAAAAAACCCTAAAAGTCCTGGCGTTAATGTTTGTAAACCAAAAATGGGACAAGGTCCAATCATTTAGTTACATTTGTGATTCTTTTCTCTGCTAACATGAAGATTAAAGCGAGGATTAATTTCCATCCCAAAACCCACTGTTTAACAACATCAGCTGTCAGTAGTCAAAGTGTGTTTTGATGACCAGATGTACCAAAACATAAAAATACAAGGAAGATCAAAATGGTCCTTTCTGATACCTCTTATTTGAAACAGAAAATTAAAAGCTTTTTAAATGCAAGTGTACTTTTTTTTTTTTTTTTTCCCCATGGATTTTAAATAAGAGTACTGCCCTGGTATTCTGTATGGGCAAACTACTCTTAGTGACCATGTCTTGTAGAAGTTAAAATATATGAAGGCATCAGCTTGGCGTCTTTATGCCGAGGGCAATTTGACAGTGTTACTGGAGGTGAGCTTCTTCTCCTATGTGCTGACCCAGGGTAGAAAATGGCAGTCTGATCTGGCAGATAAACAAGTCTGTGACGAATAGCACTGACATCCTTGTCAAAAGAAAAGACATGACTCAGACCCAATATCTATACACAGCCCAGTGTTAGCTTTCAGTGACAAACGGTTTTAGTCTGACAGTGTGTTTCACTGCTTGAACTTTCATCTATCAAAACAAGACATAGAAGCATGGAGACACAGACAAGAAAGAACAGACCACGACAGAAAGCCACAGACAGGCATCCTGTGTTCTTGTAACAGCACTTAAGTTATTTCCCAGTCTTTTATTACCTTTATGATTCCCTGGTGAATAGTTTGATTATCCTCCTTTTTTTTCTTAAGTTTAAAAAATAAAATGAAATTTATTTTCATTGTTTGCACACTCAAACATTAGAAAACCAGAAGAAAAATAAAACATTATTTTTTTCTATTTATTCTCTCTCCATAAAGGAAATGAAATTCCACTCAGACATGGACAGTTACTGTTCAACTAATGGATGTGTGGCTGAGTCTGCCATTCACTCTTTCCTGGAAGATATCAGCAGACAGAGAACCATCACTGCACACTTTGTTCAGGCAGTTGATCACTCTTCTCTGTTAACAGCTTATATCTGGAATTCTAAGTTGGATTTGTCTGCCTCTAACTTTATTTTTCTACTAACACAGGACATGTTCTAGACCAAAATGTTATTCTTTACAAATAGGAAAACTTTAGTTCTCAAGTGTATCAAAATAATTTCAAAAACTCTTTTTGTCACCAACCCCTCTCCCAATTTTTTTTATTTTTTATTTTTTTTGGGGGGGTGGGGAGAGGGGGGGGAAGGGGGGGGGGGGGATATTTTTGCTTCCTTTTATCTTTTTCATCTTCCATTTCCTATTTAATTCTTCCTCATCTGGAAACTGGGCTTGTATAAAATTCTGTACATAATTCATAAAGACAAGATAGTCACCAGTTTGGAGACCGGTGTTTTCTCAGGAAGTGGTGGTCAGCACCATCTTACAACCAATAAAAAGAAAGAAAACTCTTTTATCTGCTTATGTTGAATATAATCAGGGCATAATAACCAGTCTCTAAGCAACAGTCAGATACTAATCCAGGAATTAATTCATCTTTATCCATATAATGAGGTCCAAAATAGAGCTTCCTTGTGTTAAGCATGATGTCCTTAGTGTGAGGGGGAAAAAGTATATCCCAACAATCTGCATATATTCAAGAATTGCAAAGACTAATTACTGGCTATGTGAGACCTTTAATATATTTCTCCAAGATTGAAATCCTCTATAGTAACAGTTTTCTTTTCATTTACATACAGATATTAAAAAGTAAATATCTGTTCTCTAATTTAGGAATCTTGAATAAATTTCCACACAACTCTTTGTTATTTAGTGCTTTTGTCTGTGAACACAGCAGTCATTCGACTTGCCAACACCTGAACTGTGCTGACATTACTGATACTGAGCTACCATTTTTCTCATACTCACTATTCTTTTTCACTTACAGAGCCAGTCATTCCAATCACACAATTCAGCTCATGGATAGTTATCAGTTAGCTCCATTAGAATACTGGATATATCCTATGGCATCCTAAATGGTCAAAGTCACCTATGGTGAGTAGAAAATATTACACCTCACAGGGAGAATCAGTTTAAAATTAAAACTCTTGTATTTAGATCACCGTTTACACACTATTACTTAGAATTATGAGTGTTTTTGTTTTTCTTTTCTCCTCCCCAGGTGATTAGACAATTTCTGTATTGTACACAGCACAAAAGATTGAAGTATATTCTTCTTGTTAGTGCTGTGTTATTTCTTAATTGACCAAGTGAAACTAGTGTGAGAATGAACAGAGAAGATACTGAGAAGACTATTTGTGGTTTTTATTCACTCTTTGTTAAGTTGCTGAGAGCATTCAGACAGAAGACAGCTGCCTTTTTCTGGGTACAGCTGCAGTGTTAGGAAGGGCTGTAGTTCTCAGCAGCTCATTACTGCTCAGCTGGCTGAGACTTTATCCCTCCAAAATCCACAGGCATAGAATCTTATTTAAGTGCTCTCTAATTCATTCCAGGTAAAATTACCAGATTTATTAAGACTAACAAACTACTGCTGTTAACCCAGGTCATTTTGCCTGAGTTTAATTAAGTACTGTTCCTGAAATTTTTTGAAGGCAAAATGAAGTTGGTAATATCTAGGAGAAAGGAGAAAGTGTAAAGAAAGTAATCTACTCTTTTACCACAAGAGAATGTCTGACAGGGCTTGAATTACCAGGTAACAAGCTGCAAACATTGTGCATAAACCCCACACAGACTACAATGAAAGCTCCAAACCACTACCTCACAAAACAAAGAGGAACGTGCCACACTTGCACAGCTGCAGACTCATTTGTTCCTGTTTAAGACTGCAGATCTCTTTAGCACTCCCATTTGTTTTTCTTCTTTCTTAAATTCTTTCAGGCAGACATTAAATGTACCTTGGAAACTCATTAGGATGGAGTAATGGTGAGAAATCAAAAACAAGGAGATTCTCTGAAGAATTCTGTTTTTCATCTGATTCCATAGGGTATGAAATATTTGCTTTCATGTGTGCTACCACCATTAAAGATTTCTATATTTGCGTTTCAGAGAAACATTGGCCAGTCACTCTGTGTTCCTTTTCTGGATACTGTGAGCACTTCAGAGTTTTTTGCTGATTATATTCAGATTTATCTGAAGTCAAAAATGAGTAAGAAGACTCGAGATATAATGCCCCAGAGTCTAATTTGTTTTCTTCTTATTTATTTTTTGTGTGTTTATCATCACTATTCTGAAGCAATTTGGGCAGTCAGTTTTCATTGACTAAAGTGGAATGCACAGATTCTTAGATCCCAAAAGCAGGAATTATTTAGAATAATGCTAGGCAACTGAAAATTACATCTCTAACTGAATCAAGTATATTATCTCCCTCTGCTGTTAATCATGATATACCTCCTGAGACCATATCTTTAAGTCTATTTTTTACATTTATTTTATGATGGAAAGAGTCATCCTGTGGATGTTTCTACCTTCAGTCACTATAGAGGAATCTTAGCTATTCATATTAGATATATCACTTTTATAAAATTAATGATAGATAAATGAACCTAGCCTTCAGCTAATATTCAAATCATTCAGGGTAGAAGGTCCTCATAGAAATACTTGGCATCATGAAAATTGCATAGAAAAAAGTCTACTCTAGAAGGTAAAACCACATATCAGGTAAATTTTCTTTTAACAGATATCTGTGGGCTGTTGTCAGCATTCATAACGGGCAGTTCCAAGGAGGATTAAAAACTAAATATAAATAACATACTACTATTTCACTTATTGTTAGAGTGAAAGCACTTCTACTTTTATATTACTGGAAATGAACCAAATGTCACTCACACCAGATGTGAATTATTTAAAATTATTTTTATTTCAGAGAAAGTAGCCACCAAACTAAGCACAAATATGTGGTATTCTACTAAAGTATTTTCCTATGCAGAGCTCCTCTGTGAGTGTTTAGGGCATTGAAGCTTGATGATCATTAAGCTCTATTCCAACCTAAGGCATTTTTTAATCTATGATTCTATAATTCTACACGCTTCTTTAGAATATTAAATTACTTCTGCTATCATACACTATTAATACTTTTAAACTGATATGGAGATATGTGAATATTCAGGGAAATGTGTTTTCAAATAATTATTTGAATCCTCTTTCTCACCAGTGCTTGTAGACATACAGCTACCATTTGTACCTCTCCCAGGGTACACTGTGAATCTGACTATGTTTTGTGTCATATGTTTATGGAAAAAAAGTTTTGCAGATTATCAACTCATACTCTATATTCTTGTTTCTTTACTTATGTCATTAACTAATGTTTCACAGTCTTTACTGGATGTGAAATTAAACCTTACTGCCACAGAGTAATGAAATCAGTGTTTCCTTCATCATCAACATTACTGATTGAACTAATTATAAATAACACACTTTGGGATTTGGTCTACATTTTTAATTATTTGTAAACTGATACTTTTTTTTTCTTTTTCTTTTTTTTTTTCCTAATTTTAGGGTTGTTTGTTTCTTTTTTTTCCACTGAGCTGTGTTTCACTATTGCCCAATAAAATGTGAACTTAAGTTTGTTGATATCATATATGCTTTTTCTATCAGCTGTTTGAATATGCTGTATTGTTTGATAATTGACTTCTTTCTTCTTCTTCTTACATTCTTTAAACTCATTTTTCCATGCATTTCACCCTTTTTTCTGTATCTAGACATTTTGTGAACTCAGAATGCACTTTTAAAGACAGGAGGATGATTAAAATAATTTGTTAGTTTGTTTTGCTTTGTTCTTTCTCCCAGTGAAAAGATGTAAGTACCAAATATGTAAGTATCAGATGATGAACAACTCACTCACTATTTCAGGTGAATATTTATTGCCCAGAAAATCTACCATACTTCTGAGCCTCCTGAAACCTTATGTGAATACTCAGCAGGTTCTTGGAAAGTAAGAGTTTTTTTGTGTTAATGTGGTATTTTTAAGTTAGATCTATCACTCATGCAGATATCCCACTTTTGTGCAAATCACATCATGAAACATTTAACTGTACTAATGGAATGAACACAAAAAGTGTTTTGTTTTCTGTGTTTTACTACTGATTACATTACATCGGCTGAAGTTACGAAGTTTTAATTTTGTCATTTTGCAACACAGGATTTACCTCTGCTGCTGTGTATCATGTTAGGGTACACTCTGGAAAAGACAGTGTTAAATTATGACAGATGCTATCATAATGTGTGGTAGAAAGGACAAGGCTGAAATAGAAATAGATCCACTACATTAGTAATATATTCTAAAATTACTAAGTGCCAGACTTAATATACTATGAAACATCCTAATGACCAGTGAATATGTAAGTCTAAGTGAATTAAGAAGTCCAGTTAAATCAAATAAATCTTGTTACTTAGTATTCACAGCTTATTTTTATAACTTAATTTGAAGGATAATAAGAGCTGCTCAGAGAGATTTCATCACTGTGATTCCATGGCCATAGGTGACTTGCAATTCCTTCTAATAACCACAGAAAAGTATTTTTTTTTTTTTCTAATAACTCCTTGAAGTAGTAGTAGTAGTTTACATTCTCTCACAATTTGCATCATATGTAATGAGAACACAGTGATGGAGAAACCATAACAAACTGATGATATGGAATTCAGTATTTAGGAATTCTTTTTAATTTATTTGTAGAAATATTTGTAAATGTGATTCAAAATAATAAGTAAATAAATAAATAAATAAATAAAAGAAAATTTGGAATATGTTTTTTTCCTATATATTACAATGGCCTCTGGTACTAAAAGGAAGAACTGAAGATTCAGTTTAACCTTAGAGCTTTGTGGCTCATATGCAAGCTGTAAAACATTACTAATATAGAAATAATTGCCTGTACTGGAGACAATATGTCATAACATCAAGTGGTTCATGTTAGCGTATTTGCATTATCATGGAAATCTGTGCTATTTAATATCAGTTGAGAGTCTTGTGCTAAGTTTCTGTTGAATTCTTGGTTTGGCAAAGTTTATCCAGCTCTAAATGTCACATGTGAAGACTGGCTACCAAACTTTAAGATAGAGACTAACAAAATCTGTGCTGCTAAACAGAAGTGGCAGTAATAACATGAACGTGCATATGCACATACAGAAAAGTCTTCAATGATAAAAGAAAATATAGTCTTTGATTCTTATTTTTGGCTGAGGACAGTATGCCATGAAATAATACTGGATGTTCTGCTGTTGGCAGAATTCATCACAGAACCTGACTTGAAGAAGTGACACCTTGAAACAGTATAAGAACTATTACTGACTGATTCTACTGTCGTCTGAATCAGGTTCCTGGGCTCTGCCTTTCTTGTCTCTGATACATTACATTCTGCAAATTGCCTTTCCTTCATTTTCAACATCTTGTTTCTCTTTCTTCTTTGCTTGAAAGACTGAAATTGCTCATTATCTGCTACAAATTGGCTTCAAAGGACTTATCTCAATTTATACCAGCTGGACCAAAGCAGTGAATGGCTATAAAATGCTGTTCTATTTTATGATAGAGTTGGCCTGGATTTAACCTATTATTTTTATTTCACTGGATAGTTTCAGTTTTTATTATTACTTTTTTTTTAACCATCATCTTCTAACAAAAGTTCTTAGTAAATAAACATACCAAGCTGTAACATTTCTCCTTAACTTAAAAATATACTTTTTATTGTACCAAGTTCATATCAGACAGGCTGTGTAAAGAATGTTTGAAAAGCTATTGAAGCAAAGAATGTGCAGTGTTAGATTGTGTGATAAAAGCTCATCTGCACACTCACAAAGAAACACAATGACAGGAAGGGAAGACCAAGTACTACCGAGCCCTGGCTCCTCCAAGGACAATTCAAGGAGCTACCAGCCATAATTCTGCATATACCCAGAGAATCACATGGGTATAACTGCAGGGGAAAATACAAATTAAGGACTCAGAGGTCAGGACACCATGTCCAGACCCCTCCTAGGGCTGTTCCAGGAAAGCTTCAGGCTGGATGTCAGGGTGTGAAACCTTTTTATGGTGAGTCAGTGCTGGAGTACATTTTGAAATGAGAGTATTCATCCCAAGGATGTAGCGTGATAGAATACCTTGAGTTGGAAGGGACCCACAAATATCACTGAGTCCAACCACTGCCTGCATATGAGACCACCCAAAATCCAAATCTTATGTCTGAAAGAGTTGTCCAGTTCCTCCTTGAACTCTGGCAGCTTGGGGCTATGACCAGTGGGGAGTTCATTCCAGGTTCCGAACACCTTCTGGGAGTTTTCCTAATACCATTCCATAGTGTTACCTCAGATTTTATTCATCTCTCGGTATTGGTGTATGTGTGTATGCATGCATGTATGCCAGGGTATGTACATAGGGGAAATGGTTTTAAGTTAAAAGAGGGAAGATTTAGGTTGGATGTTAGGGGGAAGTTCTTCACTAGGAAAGTGGTTAGGCCCTGGAACAGGCTGCCCAGGGAGGTTGTGGATGCCCCGTCCTTGGAGGTGTTAAAGACCAGGTTGGACGGGGCTCTGGGCAACCTGATCTAGTAAAGGTGTATGTTTGGTGGCCCTGCTAGGCAGGGGGGTTGGAAGTACATGATCCTCGAGGTCCCTTCCAACCCGGGTCATTCTGTGATATTTACATGCATGTATGTGTATATGTATTGCACTCTATCAGCAATGAGGGTCTGTTGTTCCAGGGGTTTGAATTTCAGCATCTGTAGAGACTGGAATCTAGCAGAATCACAGATCACAGAATTATCAAGGTTGCAAAAGACCTAGAAAGTCATCTAGTCCAACCATTACCAATACTTCTTGGCTAAATCATATTCCTCAACACCACATCCAAGCTTTTCTTGAACACTCCCATGGTCGGTGACTCCACCACCTCCCAGGGCAGTGCATTCCAATGCCTGACTACCCTTTCCGAAAAGTAATACTTCCTAATCTCCAGCCTGAATCTCCCCTGGCACAGCTTAAAACCATTCCCTCTAGTTCTATCACTGATTACATGAGAGAAAAGGCCAACCGCCAGCTCACTACAACCTCCCTTCAGGAAGTTATAGAGAGCTATAAGGTCTCCCCTGAGCCTCCTCTTCTCCACGCTGAACAATCCTAGCTCCCTCAGCTTCTCCTCATAAGGCCTGTGCTCCAGACCCCTCACCAGCTTCGTAGCCCTTCTCTGAACACGTTCCAGGGCCACAATGTCTTTCTTGCAGTGAGGGGCCCAAAACTGAACACAGTACTCGAGGTGCGGCCGCACCAATGCTGAGTACAGGGGGACAATTACCTCCCTGTTCCTGCTAGTAACACTGTTTTTGATGCAAGCCAGGATGCCGTTGGCCTTCTTGGCCACCCAGGCACACCGTAGGCTCATGTTCAGCTGAGCATCAATCAGTACCCCCAGATCCGTTTCCTCAACACAGTCCTCCAGCCACTCCACCCCCAGCCTATAGCGCTGCCTGAGGTTATTGTGGCCAAAGTGCAGGACCCGGCATTTGGTCTTGTTGAACCTCATCCCGTTGGCTTTGGCCCAGTTCTCCAGCCTATCCAGATCCCTCTGCAGGGCCTCGCTACCCTCAGGCAGATTGACACTCCCTGCCAATTTGGTGTCATCTGCAAACTTACTGAGGGTGCACTCAATGCTCTCATCCAAGTAATCAATAAAGATGTTGAAGAGGACAGGCCCAGGTTCCCTGGGGAACAGCACTGATGACTAGTCTCCAACTGGATTTAACTCCATTTACCACCACTCTCTGGGCCCGGCCCTCCAGCCAGCTCCTTACCCAGCCAAGAGTGTACTCATCCAAGCCATGGGCTGCCAGCTTTTGTAGGAGAACAGCATGGGAGACAGTGTAAAAGGCTTTGCTGAAGTCTAAGTAGACCACATCAACAGCCTTTCCTTCATCTGTTAGATGGGTCACAGGATCATAGAAGGAGATCAGATTGGTCAAGCAGGACCTGCCCTTCACAAACCCATGCTGGCTAGGTCTGATCTCCTGGTCATCCCACACCTGTCGCGTGATCTCCCTCAAGACAATCTGTTCCATTACCTTCCCTGGCACCAAGGTCAGGCTAACAGGCCTGTAGTTCTCTGGATCCTCCTTAAAACCTTTCTTGTAAATGGGAGTCATGTTGGCAAGCCTCCAGTCTTCCGGGACCTCACCCAGTAACAGGGAGCGCTGAAAAGTAACGGAAAGCAGCTCGGCAATCACCTCCGCCACTTCCTTCAGCACTCTTGGGTGAATCTCATCCAGACCCATGGACTTGTGGCAGTCCAGTTGAAACTGCTGAGCAGACTGAATGTCTTAATACAGCTACTGGAGGATTCCATCTTGTGCAGATATAAATACATATGCTCACCTGCAGACCTCCATCCATTCCAGCAGGAGCAAAGAGCAGGATGGGGCTGTTGGAGTTGTCTGTCTTTGTGTGGGTTCTCCGTGTGTCACTCTGCAGTCTACATGGCTGGCTATCCATGTATGTATACATGCATATGTAGGTATATGGTCATGCTTGAATGTGTACCTACTGGGAACTCATTTTCAGCATCAAGACTGGTTGGACATGCGGACATGGAGCAGCAGCAGCCTTGCCTATTTGACGCTGCTGGATCCAGCGTGATTTTTCCTCTAAAGTGCACTTCAGCATGGAAGTTTGAGTAGCTTAAAACCACAGTTAACATACAATATAAAGAAGAGCCACTTTGCTTTGCAAGATTATTGGTGATCTGTTTTTCCACAGATCTGTGTTTCCCAAAGGATGCTTCCCAGTGAAATGATATAATAGAATATGCTGCTGAGGACTCTGAATGGGATCTCTTCTGCTGTGAACATCTGACATTTCAGAAGCATCTTTTTTATTTTATTTTATTATTTTTTTTCCCCAGTGCTTTTGGGATAAATTAAGTTCTAGAGCAAGGTAAGCAGGGAGTAGTCTATTGTAATCAGAGGAATTACTGTAAATAATCTCTAAAAGGGAGAATGCAAAGAATAGGGAAGATCATTCTGCCTTCTAATGATGTTTAATTTGGCTCTTAATAATCAACAAGGAAATTAGAAACTCACAGTTCTCTCATTTTGAATTAAGTTCTTTTAAGCCATTCTGAATTTTCCTGTGAAGTTTGTCATCTTTTGAAGTCAAAACTTGGCTGAATTTCTTTTGAGATCCCTGGTATTCTATATGTTTGCATTGGCTGAGAAATTGTGGATGTTTTTTTTTCCTACTTGCCATAATATTTCTGCAACATGTATCCAAACAAACAGAACATTTAAGAACATCCAGAAAGTTTGTAGTTAGTCATGTGTGAGTGATATTATTTTGGAATAAAACAATAGAACTTATTCCCAGATGAAATCACTGCCAACCAAAGTACAAATTACAAAAGCTACATATAGTGTACTGCACTGAACAGTTCCAAATAAATTTTAGGCAATGGAATTTAGTTCTCTGAGTTATTTAAATTAATAGGACAAATCCTGGAATAATTATAGGACAGTTAACTCTCTCCAGTGCAGTGCATGGGAACAAGCTGGGAGATATAATGTGCTAAAAGTTAATCCCTATAAACTGATGTAAGTAATGACACCCAATGGGTTGAGCAACTAGTCAATAAAATGTTATCATGGCAAGGATAGTTTCACACACATTTAATTTACATCCATAGACATAACCATCTCAGCACTCTTTTGTTTAACATTTTTGAGTTGTTGTTTAGTGACACAGAGTAGAGAAGAACCCACCTGAATCACGCTTTATAGTGAATTCTTGCACAGACAAGCAAAAAAGCAGATTACTTTTAAAAGTATTATCAGAGTATTATCACCATATATATGAAAACTGTATATGTGGTATAATGTTAACGCATGACTCAGCCACATATACTGTGCACATTTAAATAATACTCATGTTAATTTCTAGAGCTTGTTTGCTATTATGTGACACTTCTGGGTGATTATTATTTTCAAATCCACCACAGTCCTAAGAAGGGCATGCATATTCATACAATGGTTTTGTCTACATTCAAAACTACAGAATCCTCTTGGGTCACTTTGACTCTGGTGCATTTTACTCAGATCAGATCCTATTTCATCTAAATATGTTCACCATTTCTACTTTTGGTTCTGCTATAAAATCTTCAAAACTGAGTTAATTCTCCCTTACTGAGGAAAGTCAAGTCTATTTGAATCAGGTTTGTAATGGATCTATTTAAAAAAAAAAAACACAAAAAAGCAACCTGTCAGCGAAGTATAGGTAGGTATAGCATTTTCTAGATTTTCAGCATAATTTTCCCCATAGTACTGTGAAATGCATTGCAGTAATTGAGCTAGCATTTAACTATGATAGCATTAATTGATGTAAGTAATTTCAGTGCTTTCTTAATATTACAAATCTCTAGTGTGCCATGTAGTGAGTCACTGTATAAAATATGCAAATGCCTCTAACTAAAATTTCTGTGTTCATTTAAATACTGAACTGAAACAGTAATATTTATTTTAACAACAACAAAAACAAACAAAAAACAAAACAAACAAAACCCACAACAGTATCCACCTTCTAAATTTAGTAAAAAAAAAATGGAACTATGGGTTATGCACGCAAGTGTGATAGGACAGAAGATGCAATGGATCAGACATTTCAGAGGAGCAGCACTGAGCTCTGCTCTCTGTAACAGTGACAGGATCCAAATGAATAGCATAAAGCTGTTTCAGGAAAGGGTCAGATGGGGTTAGAGAAAAGTTCTGCACCCGAGAATGGTGGGCATGGAACAGGCTGCCCAGGGTAGTGAGTACAGCCCTGAGCTGCTGAAGCAACTTGGCCAATGGTATCAGACATAGGGTTTGAATTTTGTGTGGTTTCTGTTAATAATGTTTCTGTTAATAAGCACAAAATGCAGAATGTACATCTCAACAAATAGAGTATACTTAAGCTTATTTTTTCCCTTGTATTTATTTAGACTTTGACAATAAAAAGATGTATGAATAATAACACCATGATTTACTGAGATAAATTTTCTTCATAGTTGCTTATACGATGTCATGCAAAGGAAAGAGTGGTGATAACACAGTGATGTTTTAGCTGCTGTTGAGAAGTGCTTAGCCTGAGTCAAGGACTTTTCCTTTTCTCAAGTGATCTGCTGATGAAAAAGCACATGAGCTCAGTGGGGACAAAAACAGCTGTTTCAGATTGACTAAAGGGCAATTTCACACCTTTTGACATTGTGCTCAACAATAAAACTGGAGGAGCTGGCCAGGTGGAATCAACTGGCTGGGCACTCATTGGCTACTATTGAGCAACTATGTTGTGTGCCACTTGTTTCCATATTTCCTTGTATTTGCTTATTTATTTTCTTTATTTAAATGCCTTTATTTGAAACTGCAATTTTTCTAACTTCTGCCTTCCCCCTCATCCAGCTTGGAGTGGAGGAACTATGTAAGCTGTGCAGTGATTAGCTGCTTACCTGGGTTAAACCACAAATGACAATGATAATAACCATTATTTCTCTCTCATTTTCCTCTTTTTTTCCTCTTTTTTTTTTTTTTTTTTTTGGTTTATTCTTGTTACCATACTTCCTATTTTCCCTCTCTTCCTTCTTCTTTTCTTCCCAAATGTAAATAAATAAATAAATGAATAAATAAACAAACTCCAAAAATAATAATAATTTAAAAACACATAAGGACAGAACTGAACATTGTGAGACTGTGAGATAAATTTTACTCCCATAGGAAATCTCATAATTTTAACTTCTTGACTTGATTCATGATGAAAAATGTTTGTTTCAGACATCAAAACATCAAAACTTCATGTGAAATTAAAATTTCATTTTCATTCACCTTTATTTTATGAAAAAAGAAAAAAAAATGGCATCATAATTCTAGCTAAGTTGTAGCGGGACTGGTTTATTTATTATAGTTAAATACTTCTCTTGAAACTTCATTTCTTTAACTTTTTTAACTAACTCAATATCCAGATTTCATGAATGAGCTTCTTCTAATAAGTTGTTTGGAGAGAGTGCTTTGTTGAATTCTGTTGTTTTTCAAATGTTAGCCTAAGAGGCTGAGTAGCTGTTTGAAGCATGCAGCTTTGTTTGTTCTCTTGTCTGGCTTATATAGGTATAAATGAGAAATAAGGGAAAAAAAAAAAAAAAAAAAGGTAAAAAAAAAAGTACTCCCAGCAACTAGTAGGAAGATTGCTATTTGCTGCATCTTCACAAGGAGAAAAGTTCAAACTATTGATTCCACTTATCCAGGTTAACATAAAATTTAAGTTATGTTTGCAGTCTTCATGTGAATCAGCTAAATGTAAATTGTGGTTTACTGTCCTGAGTCTCTTAACAGTAATGAAATGCAATAATCATGTCGATTTTGACAGTATTTTGGAGTATGTGGTGTCTTTTTTTTTTTTTTTTTTTTTCATTACTGTGTTCTCTTTGGCCATTTTCTGTATTTGCTTAATGGAGTTACCTCTCAAAGTAGAAGCAGCTCAGACTACATTTGATGATTCATTTTTTCTTTCTTGATCTCAGGAGAAGCATCTACCCAAACTTGAATTCATTCTGTTACTATTCTGTCCTCCTATAAGCTGTAAAGTTTGTTTTAATGTCATCTTAATAAGCTTAGTTTCCAAGCAGGCAGTGATCACATCTGTAGACTTTCCATATCTTCCGTTGCTTTTAACCTTCCTTCCTTACTTATAAGCCATCAAAGAATGGTAGACAGCTGAGCTTTGATGCCTGGAATAGTCAACAGTTGACACACACACAGACACAAAACCAAAATCTGAAAAAATAAAGCCACTGAAGAGAAAACTATAGTCAAAAGAAGGAGACAAATTAGTTAGGTCCTGTGTTCAGTATTTGGCTTGGTCCTGCTTAACATCTTCATCAATTATGTGTGACTGAAGATATGAATAAGAAAAAAGAAGATATGAATATGAAAAAAAAAAATAATTTTTTTTTTGATGTGAAACCTAAAGATCCAGATTTTTCTTCTCATCACAGAAACTTATTTTAAAAAGTTTCTTTTCTTTTCCTCTCCTCTCCTCTCCTCTCCTCTCCTCTCCTCTCCTCTCCTCTCCTCTCCTCTCCTCTCCTCTCCTCTCCTCTCCTCTCCTCTCCTCTCCTCTCCTCTCCTCTCCTCTCCTCTCCTCTCCTCTCCTCTCCTCTCCTCTCCTCTCCTCTCCTCTCCTCTCCTCTCCTCTCCTCTCCTCTCCTCTCCTCTCCTCTCTTCTCCTCCCCTCCCCTCCCCTCTCCTTTCCTCTTCTCTTCTCTTTCTTTTTTTTTTTTTGTTTCTTTCTGCTGTTGATTAGTAAATAAGAATGTGATTTTCTCCTTTTCACAGTGTATGCTGGATCTTATTTGCCTACATCATTGTTTTATGATTTTTGCCTCTCTTATTTCTGACACACACTCACAAATGAACACAAATGAAAAACTAACAAAACAGCAAGTTCCACTGTTGCACATTCCACAAAATAGAAGTACAGCATAGAATGAATTACAGTGCTTTATTCATGTGGATTCATGTGAATCTTCTCAAACATTGTCCTCAAGGCACACTGCCTTGTGTCTGTGATGTGTGCCACCTCTACTTAACACAACCTGAATTGGTAGCACACGAACAGCATGAGTGTTCATTTACCTTTTTGTATTTGTACTTCATGAAAGAAACTTGACAACAATATGAGGTGAAGAGAGTTCACTCTCATGTGCAGACTTACCCTGTGCATACTGAATTGTGTAAAAGCAATCTTGGGAGCAAATGTATGAATTGTTTTGTTCAAACTATATCTGGAGAGCTGGATTTGTCACTGTTTCTATCCAAAATCAGCAGGGCTGACTACTGCAGAACAGTATGTGTCTCTTAGGCTTCTGCCTCTACAAATATTTGTTGTATCAGTTACAGTTATCAAAATAAGAATATTTTAATATTCAGTTCACAAGTAAGTGAAGTGGCATTCTGGTGAGTCACTTAATCTGCACAATATTATGATGCTCTACTGTGATTCAGTTACTGTGGGAAAGAGCAGGAGTGAGGAGATGAGTATCAGAGGGCAACAAATTTCTCTGGTAAAGCGTGAGAGTGGAATACATGGGAAAACTCAAATACTTATTTTAACAGACACAGTGGAGACAAAATAGTACAACCAGCTAGGAAATCAAGTTGCTGTTAAATTCAACTATGTACCATAATTTGAATTCTGTTTACAAACTTCTCTATGGTATTGCAATATGCTCACTGTTACTGATATCATTCTACATAGCTAGGTGCTGTGAAACAATCTGACCTTTAGAATAGAGTACAAACTTAGCAGGTTGATTTCAGTCCATCTAAGCATCCAGAAACTGGTAACTTTTCCTGGATTTGCTACCTAAGTTTCCTTCTGCAGTCACTAGTGAACAAGAAGTATTTCCATTCCCTTCTGAAAAAGACACTTCAGATATGTCATGAATCACTTTCTGAAAGAAGCTCTCCCTACTGATCATGTATAGAAACTAGATTAATATCTTTGTCCCCTAACTTGGAGATAGGTAAGAAGAGATAAGATGAAGTCAATGCATTTCATCTGTATCAGCTCTGAATAGAGTAATTAACCCAAATTGCAAGAGGGCAAAGTGAACATCAATTTTTCAGCTCACAGATTAACGTGCTTAGGGGTCAGAAGCTCTACAGGATTGGTAGATTGTTTAGAAATTGGCTGAAGCATCCTGGGGCAGAGGAATTCACCACTGACTGTTTTATTGATGTTATACAATGATCCTTTACTTAAAGGTCCAGAATCTAAGACAGGTTGAGCTTGGCTATTCTCTGCATTTTGAAATTTTCTCGTCAGAAAATGCAGCACAAACTTATTAGTCAAATGATTCACTTTTTTTTTCATTCAATAAACAATTTAAGAAGCGAAAACAATTAAAAATAAATATGGAGGCAGCTGAGTGTTTGGGATTGGGAAGTCCATTCTGTTTTGATCCAATGACTTCAAAGTGTCTTTTCATGTACACAACTGGCCTTGGTGTGTTCCAAAATTGTCCCAAAAGTCTATGTGTCTGGAGTCCTTTGTTGGTCTTCCATCCAATTCAGAGATCTCCACATGACTTTCTGTTTAACAGAAGGGCAGATGAGACAAATTTGAGAAGTGGGCCCACATGAGCCTAATGATGTCCAGTAAGGCCAAATACAAGGTGCTGCACCTTGGTCTGGGAAATCCCAGACGTAAGTACAGACTAGAGTAAGAATATATTGAGGGGAGTTTCTTAAGCAGAATTATGCCTTTCTTAGGTATATGATCTCTGTACCTTAGTGTGGATAATTCTTAGACAACTGAATCAATTTAGCCTCAGCAACTCTGAATATACTGGTATTACCAAGAAAAAGAAAAAATATAGGTCAACATTGCACATGTTTAACAGTAAAAGCCCTGGAACAGTTTTTAGCAGCCTTTTCTATATTTCAGATATATATTTAAAGTACAGATTCTCAGCTCTGGCTTACATGTTTCTCTTGAACATATTTTTCTTTTTTTTCTTTTTAAATGTATTTACATCTGAATTCAGAGTAATAACAAGATATTTCAGAAAAAAATATCTGACTCACGTGAGGATATCAACGATAATTTGTCTTGTTCCCTCTTGCCTTACAATATGTCTGTTTGTTCTTTCCCTGCCAAATTCTCTTATGCACTTGAACAGAAATGAATATTATCTAGATTTATTAGTGTTTTCCAAGTCATTTCCTTTTTTTTTTTTTTGTGGCTGACATGCTGTCACAGGCACTCTTCATCTGGTATATCAGTCAGTTCCTGAGGCAACAAATATCCGCCAGGTTGTATTTGGCAAGTGGAAGTGGTAAGCTCACACAACAGTGTGGATCCCAAACAAGAACTTCTCAGTGAACTGCATCATAAAGGGACAGATTTTCATGTCAAATCAATACGCCCCTAGATCAGATCTCTAGCTGAAGGGCCAAGAAATCAGGATATCTAAATCACCATTAGTGAGGATAATCCTTGACAGAAACAAGAGAACAATAATTTGAGATTCACAGAGATGACTCATCAGCAAGTTACGTCTCTTGATTTATCTGTACTGTCAGAAATAAATTATATCTAGCCTCCTTTGGACAAATCATATTGCTAGTAGACATTTTCAAGAGGAATTTATTCCAGGCACCATTGATAAGACTAAATCTGCAAATAGCATGGCTTCAATTTATCTAATCTTGAATATTGTGATTTTGGTAGTAAAGATAAAACGAGGGAACAAAGAACAGTACTAACAAAAGACAAAGAAAGAAGTTGGATTTAGATTCTTTGTTCTATTTCCACTTGCAGTTCTGTTATAATAGAACTTATAATTCACCGCCCCAGGTTGAAAATTTTCTAGGCATTGAGTTGTAACCACACAGGTGGCAAGAATCAAATCAATTTTGGCATGGCTGGATACCAATAACCAACAAGGATCCAGAAACTAGATTTATCTTTGAAAAACCCTCAGGAATTCACTCATTTAGAAATATTTTGATAACATCTAAAACTGACTCCAAAAGGACAGATTACACAAAGAAAGTGTCATCTGCTCACTTTTTTTGAATTTTTGCTCTCTATGAAGACAGCAAGTCTACCCATAGTATATTTGAGTGGTTAGAGCACTCTGATTTAATTCCAGCCCCATCTCAAAAGCCTTCAGATTTGAACTTATCACTTATGAAGAGTGTATCCTAACCACTGGCTTATAATTTTTCTGAAGACAGAACATGTTTCAAACCTTCAGTTACTATCATATTGTTCTGCAGGAATTAATTTGGACATGGTAATGAGAAGACATAAATTAAGAAAAGTTATAAGCTTCTAAGTGATTCTGACTTGTGGAACACACTCTATAACCACGAGGTACTTATAGAGCAGGCATGTTCAGCCAGCCGGGTGCAGGGGGGATAGCTCCTTCCTAGCCTGCACACTGAAATCAGGTAAACATCTCTATTTATAGAGGGAATACATGCATATTTGTGGTATCTCTAGGACAAGGAGTGATTACTACAATAGAAAACTCATTACAGGATTCCATACCTATTCTGTGTCTCAAACTCCACCCCTAATTAATGATCCCCTATCATTCCTGTTGTTCGTACTCAACTACTCTTACAAATTTGCCAGTATAACAGATTAGCTATTTAGTCAGTTCCAGGAGGCACTTGAGTATAGAATATCTGGGAGGTTAATCTGTACACCTAGAATTGATTTTAGACTTCTCTATTTTATTTGTTGTAATGTCATTATTAATTTCTAAAGCAACAACAAAAATAGAGCTACCTATCCATTTGTTAACCTTTAACTTTTAGGTGCAGTTATAAACATTGGCCAAATCATAAATTTAATGAAAACTGACATACTGAGTAAATGGAAAAGGAAAAACTCATGTGTGCTCTTAAAAATAACAATAATAATCATCTCAGATTTCTTTATTGCTTTCCTTTGTCCTCTTGACTAGACATATTTGCTGAAGAACTGATGAACAGCTTTAAAACAGCTCTGTAATACGTGTTGCTTCTTGATTATGAGAAGAATAAAAAATCTGTGGAGGAAGTCAGTGCAATGTCATTTAGAGAATATCCTGAGTGTTTAAATGTTAGTCTAAAAACAGAAGCCATTAAAAACAAAACAAACTAATAAGCAAAAAACAGACTGATGTGCTCAGGTGACATACCAAATAATTATTTATATTCTATCAAGCCCTTGAGTAACATAAGCTAGAAGAAGTGTTTACAAGAGCGATGTCAGACTAATTCTACTTCTGCTTCTGAAACTGAACCATTTAGATACAGAGACAAGGCATATTCCTTTTTTCCATATCTCATTCGTATTTTGATTTTCAGCAAGATAATATAAAGAAGAGGATAATAAAAGATAATTTTTTTTCTTAGATTTCATTCCAGTATCCATTACTGATAGCAAGAATATGCTTCATAAAGAGAGCAGTGTGGTTTTCAGTCTCTGAAGTGAATAAAGTGTTGATTTCCCAGGACTTAATTTGTATACATATAAAGTGGATTGAGCTTAAATGGTGGGTTTTGGTATATTTTATATGGATTTCAGTTCCATAGCTTTGATATGAATGCTTATGAATGAGAAAAAAACAAGGGACTGAACTCATAAATTTCAGCATTTGTTAAGGAACACAGCACATCTAAACACCATTTCATTGGTGGTTATCATGTTAGGATTAAAAATCCATTGATATATTTGTCTGGCATGGGCCCAATTCTTATCTAATGGTAAGCATTTGGTGGCATGTTTAATGCCACTTCAGACAATTTGCAATAACTGCATAGGGCATACAGGTCCAAAATAGGAAGTTCAAGATTCCCACTGTAAAAAGATGTAGAGGGCATCTCAAGTGGTGTTAGACAACTGTTTAGTAGATGAATCATTCCACGTCTATGCTTTTGTGTGCTATGAATGGCTTTCTAAGCTTTACTGATGGCAGTACGATACTGGGCTGCACATATGCAGAAAGGTAGAAGCCATTCAGCTGCTTAAAGGAATACATCCTTCTCAGATGCTGAAGAGGGCATAATTCTTCTAAAGATATAGAGCAGTATTTGTTAGTTCATTGCAGATTTCTTAAAACCCCAAAGCAACTGAGCACATAAATTTCATTTTGAACAACTGAATATCTACACTGAAGCTGAGTCATCTCTTGTTACAGCATTTTGAATGGGTTAAGAGCAGAAAATCCTCAGTTTCTTTAGAAACAGAACATTCTACAAGAACCTTGACAAGATTAAACAAAAGAAGAAACAAACAAATGATGAAATGAATCAAGCATTAGATAACAATTAAAGATTAGTACAGTTTAAAGGGTTGTAGAACTTTAAGAAAAGTACATTTCTAAGGTTCATAATTTTGTATTTGTCTACCTAATTCTTTAATTACAAATTCCTTGAAGTAGGCTGTTACTAAGCCTGATTATTACTTAGCATGGTGTTGTTTTAAGGTGGATAATCTGTATTATATGATACTAGAAATAATGAATAACAATAATAAATGTACCAATTACCAATGGCTAGGGAAAAAAAAAAAAAAAAAAAAAAAAGGCTCATTCCCTAGTAATTAGCTTGTACATCTTTATTATCTATGCGATTTTGCGATTTCAACGATAAAAGTCATCAGGGTTTAAAAAATGATCTGCTGCAAAATCCCCAAGACTGAAACAATTTTCTTTGAAGAAATGTCTTCCTGTTTTTGAGTTCAAAACATGTCTGCACAGACTTCAGCATCCAAGTTTAGGGACATCCTCTTTAAGGAAGATAGTCACATCTCTTTAAAGTACACAACTCTATTGTTTTGGAAATACAGCTTGTCACAGTGCTAGTCATGCAGTGGTCATAAATATTTAAACTTCCAGCAAATGGAACAGCTGTGCCAATAAACACTGGTGTTTTGTTTTATTTTTCAATATTTCATGAATGGTATGCCAAAGTGGGACTGTGCAGGGACAGATAGCACAATTCCCTTCAGCAACATTGCCTTGGAATTCACCACCAAGGAAAGATGAAGAAAAAACACACAAAAGAACAAAAAACAACACCACAGTCACATTGTTTCAGTGTTTCCATTTCATAATCATTCCCCATGCTGTCAGACTTGCAAGAGATGCTCCAAATGGTCAGAACTATAATGGGCCGATAAGTGGACTCATTTTTCCACAACTGAGAAATGACAAAGCCTTTGAAGGTTAACAAGACTTTGGGTATGGACTTGTTAATATAAATTTTTAACACTGTTTCTAATGATAATTTAGAACAGAATGGTAGTTACTTTACAGACCACACATTTTTCTCATATCGATTCAATTAAAGTTACTCCTAACATTTTTTTCTGATGGTTCCACATCAAAGAACAATTTTGGAAATCTTTTCTTGAAGTGATGATCGACTAGCTATAACTAGATATCTGCCTAAAATCCTTCCCAAACTATATAATGCCAATATGCCAATATAATGTTTTTGTGATATTACAAAAGATTTGGTAACCTCTCTGTCCTTGATTTAGGAAGGAGATTTCAGACTGATAGTAGTAATCAGGAATATCCTAGCAATGTTTTGACAAAGAAAATATGAAGTTAATTTTATTCTGGAGTGCTCCTTTTCTCATATTTGCCATAGAGCTCATTTTAAATACTATTGGGGTCAGGCTGGTGCTTCCATCACATGTGAATCATGGTTGACATAAAAGTTTGCTTACTACCGAGATTTCGGTAGGAAACATACAAGACTATAAAATTCCATATATTCAGAGTTATTTTGTTGGTGGGACAGATATCATGGCCAGCTCGTGTAGATCTCTACTAATGAAGCATGAGAGTTTCCTTCTGGGGAGAAGGAGTCCAATCCCCCTGAGCCCAGGCAACAGCTACCAACCTCCACATTTAATACCAGACCAGGCTGCACAGGGCCCCATCCAACCTGGCCTTGAACACCTCCAGGAACAGAGTATCCACAATCTCTCTGGGCAGCCTGCTCCAGCACCTCACCAATCTCATAGTAAAGAACTTCCCCCTTACATCCAACCTAAATCTTCCCTCCTTCAGCTTAAAACCATTTTCCCTTGTCCTGCTGTTACCACCCCTTTCAAAGATTTGACTCTCTTCCTGTTTGTAGGCTCCCTTTAGGTACTGGAAGGCTGCAATTAGGCCACCCCACAGCCTTCTCTTCTGCAGGCTGAACAAGCCCAGTTCCCTCAGCCTGTCTTCACAGGGGAGATGTTCCTGCCCCTGATCATCTTTGTGGCCCTCCTCTGGACCCACTCCTGCAGCTCTACATTTTTCTTGTTCTGGGCCTGAATGTAGATTCTATCCTCCCTAGGGTAGAGTAGAAGTGGACAATCCTCTCCCTCTGTCTGCTTGCTGCCCCTCTTATGATGCAGCACAGAATAGTGTTGGCCTGGGCAGTAGGCATATACAGTGACATCTATTTTTACACAAAATGCAAGAGAATTCCAAACCTATTATCTTCTGCTTTCAATACATTTGTAAGCTTCATAAAAATTAGTATTTACAAGTTTTAAGTAATAATAAAGAAGAAATGTGTAAAACATGAATAAAGAGATCAGGCAGAAAATGTTACTGAAGTATATATCTTTATACACATAATAGACACACATTAAAATACAAATAGACTGTTTTAATCTTTTCTTATATTGTTTCCATAATTCACATGTTATACACAGACAAAAACTTTCAGCAGACTACTTAGGACTCATGTATTATATTATAATCTTAGATTAATTGCTTTTAGTTCCTGTATTATCCATTTCCTACAGAACAAAGATAGAACTAGCTCATCTTAGATGGTTAACTATAATACAGCTCATTGGTCAAAATTAACTTACCTCATTGGACTAAAGAAAACAACAACATTATGAAGGCAATGGACTCTGCAATTCTGAAGCTCTGCAGTGGGCTCCAGCACACTGACAACATGACAGTTGATACGCCAGGCCAGATGTTCTCTCAGAGTCCAAGAAAAGTGCCCTCCTGTCCTGTTCCTTTCATTATAAAATTTATTTTGATTAAAATGGTATGGTTAAGAACAATTACTTTGGCTTCACATTTCAAATGCAAGTACCCTTTAAATGTCTGTGATATGCAGTCAGACTTTATGGCATTATCTGTATCTTTTGTCTGCTTTTAACACTGTTATTTGTTACATTTGGCAATTTCTCATGTCACATCAAGCAGTTTTTGAAGTTTCTGTTATGGTCTGTTTAACCTTGGGTCAGCACCTAGTCAGCAGCCTAATCATTTGCCTGAAGCCCAAACAAAGAAGTAATTGAATCTGAGGCTATAGGTATCTACCATCTTCATAATGAATATTACTTATTGTCTTCAGATTTGGGGTTGATGCACACGAGAAAGAAATGAGGTAAAATTGTTCAGCTCTTTCTGAAGATGTAGATGAATGGAGCTCAGTAATATCTCATATCCATACTAGAGTGTCTATGAACATAAAACCCCAAACAGATCTTTAATACATTTTGCCAACAGCAGCAGTTATTACAGGTGCATTATAAATTGCAGATGAGTCACATTCTTGAAAATTGCTGGAAATGTAGGAATGTATTTAATTCTGCCATCATCTCATACATTTTAGTTGCTTAAGTTGGAATATTTAGTCTTCAGCTATTATGACATGGAGTTTACTTGTAAAATCATAGGAAGAAAAACACAATTTGTGCAAATATTAGGGAAAAAAAAAACAAAAAAAAAAACAATATCCTCTAACAGATGATCCTTCCTAAGTATCTGTCTTTGGACTATGTGGATTATATATCTTGCAAACCATTAGTATTTGGATATCAGAGTACACTGTCTGT
The DNA here is from genome assembly GCF_054131305.1 of Coturnix japonica. Classification (NCBI taxonomy): domain Eukaryota; kingdom Metazoa; phylum Chordata; class Aves; order Galliformes; family Phasianidae; genus Coturnix; species Coturnix japonica. The sequence continues at coordinate 5,487,850 of NC_140664.1, read as the reverse complement.
GCTTTAGAAGTACCCAACTTATTTGATTTCTTCTCAGAATCTGTGATTTGGAAAGACAATTTATAGTTCACCTCTTATAATACGAAGGATACAAACAGATTGTGTTGAATGAACTTAAAATATTAAAATGCAAACTCTTTGTTTAGAAATAAGAAGTGGTTACAACATCGTTCCGGACAGATAATGTAATCATTTTTTCTGTTTCTTTCTTTCTTTTTTTCATTTTTCTGTCTCAACTTTCTTGAAGGTCATATTTGCATAACAGTTCAGATTGCCCATTCATCCAATAAAAACAGATTTCAGTCAGGTTAGAGATACACAAACTGACACTAGAGATCTCCACACATCTTAGAGAAATATTAGTCAGGCAGATTTATTTCTGCACTTTTAAAATTGCACTGATATTTATTACTGCGTGTAATGACTGAATTATATGGTTGATTGTTCCCAGGTATTAGTGCAATATGAATGTATTAGTAAGTCACTTTCTTACTGCAATAAAGTACAAAAGCAAATGATATAAAACAGATTGAAATGGTGCAATATGTATTTACAACATCCTATAAATTAATACCCAGCAAGTATGGAAAATATAGAGCAATATGTAATGCTTCTTAACCTTGTTTAAACCATTGTGAAGGACAGCCCTGCCCTAGCTTTTCAGTGACTTAGAAAATAGGCAAAGAAAGCTAATAGGCAATTTTTCTTTCTTTCTTTCTTTTATTTATTTATTTATTTTTCTTTTCCTGTATTCGTAATAAAGTTTCCTACTGATAGATTAGAAACTGTATATTGTATCTTTGCTCTGTTTGATAGCACTCATTTTCATTTGGTCAATTTATCACTGAAATTAAATGGCCCAGATAGAAGAGAAAATAAAGAAAGTACAAGAGAAATGTACATTCTTCTCTTATAGTTTTTTTCTCTTATAGTTTTTCTCTTATAAATCTTTTTAAGATTTCTAAAAAATCTCCGAAAGGATGAAAAACACTGAGTTCCTTTGGAAACTTTGTTGCTTTTTCTTCCTTTCCTTTCCTTTCCTTTCCTTTCCTTTCCTTTCCTTTCCTTTCCTTTCCTTTCCTTTCCTTTCCTTTCCTTTCCTTTCCTTTCCTTTCCTTTCCTTTCCTTTCCTTTCCTTTCCTTTCCTTTCCTTCCCTTCCCTTCCCTTCCCTTCCCTTCCCTTCCCTTCCCTTCCCTTCCCTTCCCTTCCCTTCCCTTCCCTTCCCTTCCCTTCCCTTCCCTTCCCTTCCCTTCCCTTCCCTTCCCTTCCCTTCCCTTCCCTTCCCTTCCCTTCCCTTCCCTTCCCTTCCCTTCCCTTCCCTTCCCTTCCCTTCCCTTCCCTTCCCTTCCCTTCCCTTCCCTTCCCTTCCCTTCCCTTCCCTTCCCTTCCCTTCCCTTCCCTTCCCTTCCCTTCCCTTCCCTTCCCTTCCCTTCCCTTCCCTTCCCTTCCCTTCCCTTCCCTTCCCTTCCCTTCCCTTCTTTCCTTTTTTTCCTTTCTTATCCTTTCTTTTCTTTTTCTTTTCTTTTTTTTTCTTCTCTTTTCTTCTCTTTTCTCTCTCTCTCTCTCTCTCTCTCTCTCTCTTCTTTTTTTTTTTAAAAAAAAAAAGAATAATGAGATTTCCATTTTGTAACGCTACCAAGTATCCTTCTCACTGAAAAACCTATGGAACAGAGCTCTGATACCTTTATTTTCTCTATTATTGTTTATTTTACATTATTAATATTTACACTATTATAACTGTAGGTTTTGTATGACTCCTTTGTTTCATTTAATTAACTGTGTCAAGTTTTCCATTCCCTCCGTTTTTTCTTAAAAATAAAATAATAAAAAAAATCATGTTTCCTTTGAAGTCCCACTTACAATGGAAAAAAAATTTGTTCCTTCATTCATCTAAGTCAGAAAGCTATGATACAGGAGGGGAGAGGAGAAAAGGGAAAGGGAAAAGGGGAAGAGGAAGGGGAATGGGAAGGGGAAAGGAAAGAGGAAGAGGAAAGGGGAAGGGAAAGGGAAAAGCTGTTGAGATTTGAATCAGCTCCCTAAGGAAGACAGTATGTTTGTCTTTTACCATAAGTAGCCTCGGTTAATCAGATTTGCTCTTAGAGTTTTAAAATGTCTTAAGTTGACAATGTCTATTCTTGTCTTTTCTCTTGACCTTCTCTACCTTTGATTTTGAGGCCCACGGACCCTGCCAGACCACCTTATATGCTGGAACTGTTACTGTTATGCCAGTCAAGAGAAATATTGATTTTTATTTATTTATTTATTTATTTTTACCATCACTCTTTGAAATAAATATATCACCAGTAGCTGTAAGCAAGTGACTGTTCTGAGGCTGGTCTGTGACATCAATCTACTATGCAGTCACAGACTGTATGTACAATGCAGCTCTCAGGTTTTACCATAAATAGTCGCTCCTGTCATTGGACTTTATCTTCCAGCAGCATTTAATCATTTAATGATGAAAAACATAGCAACAGCTATTGTTACAATATCTTTGGTATTTTAATACTAGTTTGCATTCTTATTAAAGTACAAAATTGGAGATTGGTGATTTGTTTTGTTAGGGACAGTTCACACCAATTATGAAATCACAGCCTGCATAATTTTTCAGTTCAGTACTGCAAAAAGAGACAAAATGGAGAATAACAGGGAAAAAAAAAAACAGACTAATCCAAGATAGCAATAAAATCATTAAGATAATGCATTGTACTGCTGAGACTAGTGCATTAGATCTCTAACTGAAGCCAAGTGTATCAGTTCTGGAGAATATTAGCACTAATTTACACATCTACAATTCTTATGTAAAGTATATTTAAACTAGGTCTAAAGCAAAAGAGTAAGGAGAATATTTTGTGAAGTAGGAAATTAATCTTGTTTTGAATTAACTGGGTTTATATATTTGTAGTTTTGTTATGATGCTTTCATGTCTAGTTAGTTTTCAGTATTAATTAAAACCAAAGAATATTTTAATCCCTCATAATATTTGATAAATCACACTGAATCCTTATGGTTATTTAATTTGCTTTATTATATCATTAATTATATCATAGACCAACTATGTTCCTTGTACTTGGACTCTTTAGCAATTCACTGATAATAACCCATGTTATTATACCATGTCTTATGTTCAATATGTGTGAGCTTCTTTGCAAATTCAAGTTAAAAGAATCCTTCTCCTAAGTAGCTGACAGTAAAATTCCACTTTGATATGAAGTACAGAATTTCATTCTCATCCATTCTTTCACAGAGTAGAACTTTGAATGATCATCTTTCTGAAAGAGAAATTAATCACAAGACACTTGATTACTTCATATTTTTATCTTGATCTATTTCAAGAAAAGTCTTGTAAGGCCCTTCAGTACCCTTCAGTACATTTCATGTAGGCCAAGCTTAAATTGTATAATGCAAAACAGGTCAACAGTCATAATATTCAATTATTAGGAACATGTATGAGCTGTGACAGTGACAGACATTAAAGTCATTGCAGTAGAGAGCCATTGGCAGTGGTTGATTAACTTTTAAGAAAGCTGCTGGAATAATTAATTGGTTTTCATTCTCCATGTAATTAGTGAATAAATTGTCAGTACCCAGACGCATATCAAATGATACAGACATCTCTCATTAAAAAGCTTTAAAACTCTCTCTCTCTCTCTCTTTTTTTTTTTTCCTAGAAAAAGGGAAAAATATTTAATTTAAATAAAAGATTCTCCAAAACATCAATGAATAGCCATATCTAAACAAGTTTGTGAAATTTAAAACATAATATGTTAAATGTTAAAACTTAAACATTTAAATGACACTGGTACTACTTCCATTTACTCACATCACCTTTAAGTTATATATCTTTCCTCTTCAGCCCAGACTCTCATGAATTTACTGGGGAAGGTTTATAGGTGTTGGTGGCACTGATGTCCCAAACCCAAAATATTTAATGAATGTCCAATGCAAATGTAGCAACTGATCCTACTTATTAGACATCTCCTACACTCAGTTTTGTAAGTCTCTGTATCACATGATTTAGCTATTGGTGTGTGAAGGTAAATGCAACTGTGAGCAAATCACCAAAGAGCTTACCACATTCTTTGGTAGACCTTATCACTGTGAAACCCTGGAAGACCAGAGTGTGAGACAAGAGCAAGCAGTGTCTGTTTGCATCTAAGGGTAGACAGAAGGTTCCATTGATATACCTTGTTAATCCTGTTACTCTTAAGAAACCTTTCATCCTTTATCACTGTTGTCTGGGAGAAGCTGGGACCAATTAACCGCTTAGAAGAACTGTTAGACTAACAGGAATGTCTTGTTTGTAAGTGAATGGTATATAAGATGTATGTTGAACACAATAAAGACACACTATTCTGATGCTACAAGGAACTAAGAGAGCTCTCTAACTCGACTGAGTACCAACGCTGGTGTGCTGCCAGAGTTCAAGAAAGCATATGCTTTCAGATATAGGGCTTGAATTTTGCATGGCTTTGTGTAGAGCCAGGCACTGGGCACGTTGATCCTTGTGATTGCCTTTAAACTCAGGATATTCTATGATTCTGTGAATGAAGAATACCTTTGACTTGGAATTTTCCACTCCTTTACTTTTTCTAACAAAACTGTAAATAACTCATTTGAAAATATATATAAGAATCATTTAAAACACTACAGTGATTATGAATATCTTAGTATCCAAACTATACTATAGTAATATATAAATAAAAATGTATGTAAATACAGTAACAAATATACACTTAGATTTTCTTTCATACAGACTTTAGAAATTCTACATCTGAACAAAAGAATATAAGTAAAATTGTATTTGAAGTTTGATAAGATTTTTTCTAATCAATTGGGATATACTGGTCAACAACTATATGTCGATATTTATATGGTGCTATGACAAGTCTAGTCTTGGTCAGGGATTTTCGAACTTCTTCAACTGAATTTCATTTATTTATTTATTTATTTTTTCTTCTGAGAATAGAATATATTCTGTTTTTCTTTGTTCTGCTCCTGGCACGTTCAAGCAAAATCAGAACTGGCATCACTAGATGAGTAATCAGACAGGTGGCATACAAACTAGTTTTTGATGTGTGTCCAGAGAAGACATGATGCAGCTGGCAGATTATTTTGCATGCCAAATAAGCTTGATAAAGGAAAGTAATCCTTTCTAAATAATAATGGGGAAAATATAATAATAAAAAAAATCCAAGAATATTACAAAAATAACAACAAAAAATGCAATGAACAGTTTTTGAAAACAGAGGAGGTATGGTTTATGGAGATTATAGGAAATGCGGCCTTCTTGGATAATGTTTTTCAATACTGCTTATTTTTCTGTCATAAGCAAGAGTGTAGTTCCTCTCTTGGCACTGCCACCTCTGTGAACTTTGTGGAATTGCAAGATTTTATGGCTTAGAGCTCCCCCCACATCATTATTTCTATCTGAATTTCCAGTGTAACATTCAGCCAACAGCACAGAATAGAGAAGTACTGGATGTGTTATTAATAGATAAAAATATGGAGGATAGAACAGTACTTTACTGACATGAAATACTTGGACTCAAATGTGTTTGGAAAGAGTGCCCCATCTTTCAACCTTTTTCTGAATGATAATCTGAATTCTTGGAATAAAAATAATAATGATTTGCCTTTCTATAATTTTTCTGTCTGTATGTGCAACTGGAACATGTTATGCACAATGAATTTGTGATTTTTTTCATTCTTATTTGGCAGTACAGGTTACTTGAAATTTGAGTCTTCACAGATACCTTGTCTGAACCTTCACATTCTTTTCATTCACACCCTTCATAACCCAACATGGAATAAAAAATGTCTACTGTATTTATTATAGCAAGATTAGGGATGGCAATCATGAGGCCCAGCACACATTATCCATTTGATGACCTAAAGTTCACTTCTCAGAATTTCATTGTTGCAACTGTCACAGAGGCTATCAGGTAACAGCTGAGAGCTAGGAGCGAACTGCAGACCCTTTTTATCCTACTTCTGCCATTTGCAAATTGGACTTCAGGCTAAATATTTTGTTTCTCCTATAGGTATAAGATCTGGCTCTGTCAGATGACAGGATTTATGTGTACATAACAAATTTCTCCAACATCTATAATTTAGTCAGCACATTTAGATTAGTTCTATATAAAAGACAGGAGAGGAAAGGAGAGGAGAGGAGAGCAGAGGAGAGGAGAGGAGAGGAGAGGAGAGGAGAGGAGAGGAGAGGAGAGGAGAGGAGAGGAGAGGAGAGGAGAGGAGAGGAGAGGAGAGGAGAGGAGAGGAGAGGAGAGGAGAGGAGAGGAGAGGAGAGGAGAGGAGAGGAGAGGAGAGGAGAGGAGAGGCTTTTGTCACTTTGATCACATCTTGAGCATACACTGACAAGTTAATACATATTACACTAATGACCAAAGTAGCTTATTAGATCATCCAACAGTGGAAATAAAATATATTGATATATAATGTTCAGTCTGCCTGTTAAGGATGTATTTTTCTGTTGTTTCAATTCCTCTAACATTATATCTTATTAAAGGAATATTCGTTTTGTCGTGCCTGTGTAGTTTGTGATACTGATCAAGCTGTAATTATCAGACAGTGAATTCACTGATTATAAAGATTATTTTAAATCTAGAGGAGAGAAAGAGAGAAAGAAGAGAAGAGAAGAGAAGAGAAGAGAAGAGAAGAGAAGAGAAGAGAAGAGAAGAGAAGAGAAGAGAAGAGAAGAGAAGAGAAGAGAAGAGAAGAGAAGAGAAGAGAAGAGAAGAGAAGAGAAGAGAAGAAAGAAAGAAAAAGAAAAGCACTGTGAACACTACACTGTACACAAATGCCCTAGAAAATGTAGGAAAGGACGCAACTGTAGATTCAGCAGGTAACATGTAGATGTCTCAGAATCAGATAAAAATTTCCAGTGTGGCTATTTATCTTCTGTTAGATGTACAAAACTGACAATTTTCCTTTCATGTCTTAAAACAAACACAATTTTCTACTGTATCTTATTCTACCCTAGTGTTTTTCGGCATGATTATATTTCTGTATTCTTTCTGATTTGAATAGATTTGAGCTTTGTTTAAGAGCAGACAAAGCTTAGTTGCTTGGTACCACATTCAGAGCTCAGATACATCCACATTAATAGCAACTAAACCACCAAAATCAGCAGGGTTACTCTGGGAACAAGCTGATGTGACTATGAGGTATACACATAATTACAAGAACAGACTTTGACTGGTTGAATTGCAATTGCTTTTATGGGGAACAAATACATCTTGTTCTTCTTCATAACCAGTGTAATAAAAATATGATTATTAGAAATGTGTCAAGTTGTTATGACAACCTGAATGTAGACCCTGAAAAATTGTGTCTGGTTTCATTTGAGTATTAATAAATACTTTCTATCTCAAGAATGCTGCTTAAATTCTGTGCAGTGTAAGGCTCTGGAGAGCAGCTAATGTCTAAACCTGTGAATAGCAGAAACTCACTGCCCTGAAAAAGACTACTTGTAGAAATGGACTCCACTCAACTTCAGCTTATGAATAGGCTGCAGGAAATAGAATCACAGGATCACCAAGGTTGGTAAAGACCTCCAAGGTCATACATTCCAACCATCCATCTGTCATCAACATTTCCAACTAAACTGTGTTCCTCGGTACAACATCTAAACATTTATTAAACACATAAAGACAGCATTTCTTGAAAACAAGAAGAGGATACAGATGTGCTGGAGGTCTGTTACTTATATGGGCTATGGGGATTCTAGTTCTTCTTCCCTAATATCTACACTTCCTCCCTTCTGCCATGCTTCAGGGAAGTTAAGTTTTTGTCTGCTATCAGCTGAGTATGTTCTGTTCTCATCCATACTCAGTGATTTCAGTTCTGAAGGCAGAACATCAGAAGATGCTTTGAGGGTCCTCCAAGTCCTGATCATCTCATTAAACTACATCTTTTTCCCTCTCTTTGTCAAAAATGGAAGAGGAAATGAAAATAAAAGCCTACTTACTTTTTCTCCTTCCATGTGCTCACACTTTCTGTTCTGAAATAATTGTATGTATGTATATATTTATTTACTAATTTTTTTTTCCCCTGAAGTGTAGAATAATAAGATGAACACATATATAGGTTGTACTGATATAATTTCCATTTTTGCCATTAATGAACACGAGCCTGAATGCCCCACTTGTAAAAATCTGCACCAGCAGAAGTGATCTTCTGTCTGCTGAAATGTACCACCCTGCACCTCACTGTACTTGCCTCCACTATTTGGTCTCCACATTCAGCAAGCATCTGTACAATGTATGGTCCAAAGGAACCCTACAATTCCAAAATAAAAAGTATTTATTTGAAGCTTTTCTGTTGACAGCTTCTAATCTTTGCATGAGCTATTCACAGTGATGACTCAGCCATTGGAACAGTTGACTTATGCACCTGTGTAATCCATGTGGTCTGAAGAACTTTGATGAGAGAGAGAATAAGTTGCTCCGCATGGAAGCTGACAAGAAATAATAGACTCTGTAGTTGTCACCCAACAAGTCATTCATCGAGTCACGTTTCCAGAAGCCAGACAAGGCTCTCCCAAACCTGTTCTTTATCCAAAGTTCACTGCAGTTGTTTTATATTACTTGCTTTCATAAAATATTTTAAAGAACTGCCCTTTCCATATGCAAGCCTCGTCTGTTTGAGATCTTCACTTTAGAATTCTTATTTTTAATTTGTGGAAATTTGTAAGCAGCTTGTAATAAAGAGAACATGAGGATAATTCTGCACTGTCACAATGTACATCTTTAACCTTGACACATTAAAAGACTGAAAATGCAGAAAATGAATAATGAAATTTTCTTGGAAGTAATTTCTTCACTCACAGCTGTAGACTGATCTGCTAAGATGATGATTCAGCTGGCAGGGTGGAACATGATGAGAAAAGATAATAAAATGGCTGTAGGCCAAACCCATAAAAACACAGTAGAAATGTTCCACGGAGTCACATTTCCAAAGCAGACATACGCATAATGCTTTAGATTACATGCAAGCATGCACTGATACTGGTATTCAGTAATCAATAATCTTCTATGCTTAGAGCATTTTGGACAGAGCTATTGAAGCTATAAGCAAGCTTTATTTCTGCTGCATTATTAGAAAATAAAAATATTACTTAACAGATAAGTTGAAAACGTTACCTTCAGGAACTATCTATAGCAAGTTAAGAACCATCATCTGTTCACTTCTTTTAATTTTAGTTCCTGGAACTTTAGCAGAAGATGAGCTAATGAGTATGGGAATTCTGTGGTTAAAATTCAGTCTTTTTCCTTTTCTTGTCTGGCTTTCCTTCAGCTGCCTGGGACTCATAAACTTTCTTGTTCCTGTAACCCTGCACACAGCTCTGTTAGTATAACCAACATAAATATGTGTTGAAAGATTTTAATTTTTAGTTGAAGAATTGTAAATAGTTTTCCAGGATATGTCAAAATGCCAAATGGAAGATCCTGACATAGAATGGAATAAATAATGGATGTCATAGAATTTGTCTATCTTTATTGTCAGTATGGAGTGAGAAAGGAGTAAAAACTTTTTTTTTTTTTTTTTTTTTTTTTAATAACCGTATGATTGCTGTTGTCTAACATCTGTGAGAAGTCTATGTTGATGTTTTTACATAGTAGGAAAAGTACCTCAGCATAGACTGCAGCTGCTTCAATTCACAGTATTCGTTAACTCTCTAATTGTTACTACAGATGTTGCTACTTATCCTCAATGAGATGCATTCTATTGCTATTGCTGTGGAATATGTTAGCACAGCTGTGATTTTCTTTCATTTTCTCCAAATATTCCCCCAAACAAAACAAACACAATCAAAAAGATTTGCATACATGCATTCATACATACATACAGCTACATAAGTATATACGTATAAAAGGACATCACTACTTCATCAGTTGCTCCCAAGTCCAACAATGTTAAGCCATGCCCTTAGTAACAAATCTACATCACTTAAATACCTCCAGGAACAGGGAGTTCAATACTTTCTTGGGCAGCCTGTTCCTGTAAAGAAATTCTTACTAACATCCAATCTAAAACTCACTTGGTGCAACCTTGCAACCTGATATCTGAGAAACAATGACATCATGTCACCTGAGAATAAAGACTGACTTTCTCCTCCCTGTAATCTCTTCTAAGAGGGTTGTAGAGATTGGTGAGGTTTCTCCTCAGCCCTGTTTTCTTCAGACTGAACAACCCCAAGCTTCAGCCACTCCTCACATCACTTGCTTTCTAATCCCTTCACCAGCTTCATTATTTTCATTGTGAAAAATTCTAAATTAACACTTACGTTGAAGATGAAGCTTTAGTATGAAAAGATTTGCTATCATTTAAATGAGCAAGAAAATTTAAAGTCGGAAGATCTCTTTGTCACTGCTGACTTTAATAACTCCAATTTCAAGTGAGGAAGTTATATTCTCTTAAAGGGATGACTACCCTAATAGGTCTTAAAATTAAATCCCTCATTACACTCTTGTCATGGCAGACTGCGGCATATAATTTAAGCCATACGAAAACCACTATGCAGTACTGCTTGGCCTTCTGAAGCTGTTTACAACTTTGGACAACATGTATCAGAGAATTAAGTCTCAGGTGAATGACATTCTCTTAAGTTCATCTCAGGCTAAACATTTTTCTGAGTGGTATCTTAAAGTACAATTTCCTTCATTTTAGATTTGTAAGAGCAGTATAGATTAGATGACCTATCATTCTTCTATTAGCAAAATCTCTGAATTTCTGAAACATAAAAACCCTTGCTCTACAATGCAATATTTCCATGGCTTCTAGCAGATCTTGAGGACTGGATGACTGTTTTCTAGGACTGCATGCAGAAAAGCAGACATAGTGTTTTCCCTAAAAATCACTGTTGTCTATATGTGGGAAATTCAGCATAATGAGGAACACGTGGGTCTATAGCACAGAACTGTAATAGACTCAGTTTGAATCACTCTAGAAAATCAGTAATAGCTCTTCTTGAAAAAAGGATAGATAGATCTGTCCTTTGATGTATGAATTAATCATATTTCCATCCATTTAATACAAAAAATGTTGATTTAGTATCATTCTAGTTTCCTAAAACAAAATGCTACTCACTAAAATATGGAATGCATCATGGAATTCTGAGTATACTTTAGCGATGCTATTACCTTTATCAATATAACCACAGGGATAATCATAAAGATGATCAAATAATCAAAACGATTATTAGAGACATAAAAAGCATCCACACAGAGTTTGCACATCCTAGCTTACCAAATCTTTTGTATTCTAGAGACTGAGTTAGTTATGAGTTATCATTACTGTGTAGGGAGAAAACTGTATTTACACTTCTTTAAGGAATCCTACACTCCTTTTTGTTTTTCTCTTACTATCTCATTATTATTTGTTTGTTTTTGTCTGTTCTTTTTCTGTGTTGAGTGAAGAATTCCCTGTTGCTTTCATTATGAATGCACACAAGGACCATAAAACAGACACAGCCAGAAAACAGAGCCGCTGAAAGATGTTTCTCAGTTTTGTTTTCTTTAACGATGTGAAGCAGCAGTGAAAATAATGCCACCCTCTTCACACTTATTGGAATCCAAACTGAAATAGTGTGAATGTTTAAAAGTCATAAAAGATGTTGTTTACTTTGACATAATAGTGTATGTGTACATAAAGTAAAAGCACCAGCACAGTGAAGTTTTCAACACTCATTTCTCAACATTCTCCTGTGCAGTTACGCAGATTATTTTGTTTCACAGGAAGATAATAGTGTAATCTTTCTGTTAGATTCACAGAAAAATAGAAAACCACAGTATCTGCACTCATTAATGAAACTGTGGAGGGACTTTTCATAAGTGCATGTACAACGACAGTGGGACGAGGGGAAATGGTTTTAAACTGAAAGAAATTTGATTTGACATGAGGAAGAAATTATTTACTGTGATGGTGGTGAGAAACTGGAACAAGTTGCCCAGTGAGTTTGTGGATCTCCCCTCCCTGAAAGCATTCAAGGCCAGGCTGGATGGACTGGTGTAGTGAGAGGTGACCCTGCCTATAGCAGGGGGGTTGGAACTGGATGATCTTGAAGGTCTCTTCCAACACAAACCATTCCATGATTCTATGATAACTTTATTTTTAGATTTATGCACTCATTAGTATTTTCTATAACATGGAGACCTAAGTTTCTTTCATGTGTCGGAAGAAAAGAGAAGAATGATTTTCTCTCTCCCTCCCTCTCCCTCTCTTTCTATCAACCCATTTGTCTGTCTGTCTGTCTGTCTGTCTCTATTTATTTCATCCCAGTAAGTACAGTTACATCCCTCAGAGGTAACGCAGAGGAACAAGCGAGTGAAGAAATACTAAAGATCATTGGAGGAGAAGGCTGCAAAAGCAAAAATAGGGAGAGATTTTACTTCCCTCTCTCAGCATGCCAGGAACACTGTGGAGAATTAGCAACAGAGATCATATCCCCAGATAACAGGTTTTTAGTACATTGATGAGAATTGAAAAATGCCCAAAGTTCATAATGATGTCAAAAACACCTATTTTATGTATGTATGTATTTATTTATTTATTTATTTTTGTTACTGTTGTTGTTGCTGTTTTTGTTTGTTTGTTTGTTTTTTCTTGTGTGTGTGTGTGTTTTTATTATTTTTTTATGATTTATTGATTTTCAAAGTCAACTTCTGGATTTTTGATATTTGATGAAATTTCTCATTTTCATTGTGATTTCTTTGGAGGAAATTTTTAGTCATAAAGCATGGAAAACTTATGAACCTCATAGACTTAGATACTCCCATGCATACAAAGAAAAAAATAAGTTATTTTTTTCCATGACTATGTATTTTCTTATCTTTTTAGGGTCATAATGATTAAATAATTCTTGTACATTTTACAGTCCAATGCATTCTTTAGGCAGGTCTTTATAGTAGAAGAGAGCACAGTGAGCACTGTGATGTAGTCTTCTTAAACAGGCCTCAGTAGAAAGTGTCCATTGCAAGACCCAAGAAATGGTCAACAGCACAACAGTTCCAGAAGAAAGTTTCAGAATCTTCCTCAGTGGCATTTTCAGATTCTCAGCTGTTAGTCCATGCTTAGCCACACATCAACCCAACTGTGTTCCTAGAACTATTTTGCTTACCATAAGTAGAAATAGCTCAAACTTGACTGGATGAGATCACTATTATACTAGGTAAAGTGCATAACAAACCTGCCCTCTGGCACTCACTGACATGTCTTTTGAGGCCCTGTAAGGCAAAATGATTTCCTAAGGGTATGCCTTGGGTGACATTTCTTGTTCTTTTCCCTTTGCAGAATGACATTACATTGTAGTGCTTTTTAGTCCAGTGGAACAGAACACTGAATAAAGCATCTGCATTTCTAAACATGAGATCTGAATCTAACCTTTAATTGTCAGAACACTGGTCCTACAAACAAGCCATCTACAGGAACACAAGAAATTTCTTGTGGAAGTCAAACTGCTTGCTTATTTGGCTTGGGGATAAAATGAAGAAAACTTCAATTTCTAGATAAGATTGTGTGTAAGGAGTTGGCCTTTTCCCCTTCTCCTTCTGTCTCTTGAGATATGTTGGCAGCTGGGAAGATAATGTGTGTCACTGCAATATCTGAAACTTTATCAGAAGGAGCAACAGAATGGTCACGTCCTCATCATGGTAATAATCTAAATCTATTCCTGAGGCATCAGTATGCTCACCCAGACTGCCTGAATGACAGCTCAGAGTCTACAAAGGCATTACAGAATATCCTGGTACTCTATGAGCAGTCAAGGAAGTTGACAGTTTTTTATAAAATCAGCATAGATAGCTGCCTTTTCCAAGGCAGTTTTCAATCAGTTTTATATCTATGCACGTGCACTTAATATATCTGTGTGGTAGCCTGATCTACTCTGTACAATTAAGGAAGATTTCTGTCTATGACATTCTGTTATAATCTCTTGTTCTTTCCTTTTAGTAATAGAAAATATGTCCATCAAAGATGAAGTCCTTTTGCGTCCAGCCATCATATAAATATTCACAGGGAAGAAGAGTCACAGTAAGGAGAGAAAATACAGTGCGAGGAAGACATTTCTATCACTAATGGAAATAAGTAGATACTTATTAGATGAATGTTGTAATAGTGAGGACATGAAAATAAAATGGAGATTCTTTGTCTGGCTCAGGAAAGTCTGAACTTCTTTTGAGCTTGCCTTTCTTAGGTCAGGGCTTACACAGCATATTTAAGCATATGCTTTATTTAAGAATATAATAATATTCTTTGAAGTTTTTTACTGTGATTTTAGTGGGTTAGCCTTGTTGTTTTTGTAGGTTATGAATACTCACAAGCACTGATAAAAATTGATATCTTGCTCTCATTTTAAATATCAGTTGTTCATATCAGATAGCAGTACCATACAAGTCCCAGAAGTGACTCCACAGGCATAGGCCAAGAAATAATAAGGACCAAAGCTAAAGCAAATTTCCAAAACTGCTTAAGGAATCATCCTTTCCTTAACTTAACTACAAAGAAGCCACAGTCAACTGTCTACAGGCCATTTTCTGGTTATCTTAGAAGTTAACTGAGCTCGTGGTAGAGAGGATATACTCATCTGTAATTAAAATCACAGTTTACACACAGTTCAATTTCTTTGTTCTGTAACCATGACTGAAACACATACATTCATGGTATAGAATAAACTACGTGCCATAGAGCATACCTCTGTGATGAAACAGATAGAAGTTTGTCTCCATGTTCTTTAGCCTAAATTCTGACTAATGTCCCAGATAAAAGCATGAGTTTGCATCATGATCGGATTTTAGGGCGTACAAATTGGAAATTATCTATGGTGCATTCAAATATCTGTTATGTTTGTTCAGTGAAGAGAATAAGACCCCAAACACCTATCTAACTAACTCACAACTAGTGTGGGGAAACAGGAAATTTGGAAGCCCTTGATGAAAATGGGAAAATACCCACACAGTTTGACAAGGTAAGAGTTTCTGCACCCTATTTCAGAAAACTGTTACTATGATGGTATGAGAACTACGTTATTTGGTTACTAGGAATTCCTGCAGAAAATTGAATCATTTCCCCTTCCCAAGAACATAAACTTTTCTCAGCTTACTTTGACACAGAAACACTGTCTAATAATAGGTTTTGAGAGAACTACCTAGTCATGCTGAATATTAATGTTAAAGCATTTTAGTTTTCTAGCCCTAAGCATGAATTTTGAATCTCTATTGCTGTGTGTAAAGTTTAGCATTGAATATCACTGAAGAAAATCGATCCTATTAAATTTACCTGTTTCGCGGGTGAACTATTTTATAGTCAGGCAGTAAGTTCTGAGATGATAGGCTGTTAATAAGAGGTAGGATAAAGGCTCATTTGCTTTATTGTATAAGCAATGTCCTGCAAAAGATCAAAAATACACACACACACATATACACTCATTCATATATATCTGGAACACTCAAGTAAAAATCTCACATTTCTAAGAAATCAAGGAACTTGATCGTTGTTTTTAATGGCTGTCTCTAAGGTGTTGTGTGTTTTTACAGGATACTGATTTTATAGGTTACATTTGTTGTGGATCAATATTAAAGGGGAAAAAAAACCATAATCCAATATGTTAAGCAGAAGAACAGGGCTCAGACCACTCTGTGTTTCTGTGTTGTTATAATATTGAGTCACTTTCTTTGCTCAAGCAAATCATGTCTCTTATTCCTTGTGTGCTGTTTCTAATGTTCTGCATTGTGTTCATCCAATGCCTTGAGTGTTAGAGGCCAGTGTCTACACAAATAATAGACATAAATCAAATAAAATTTCAGAATTAAGAAGAAGTAGTTAAGAAATCACAGAACAATGACCACTCTTTTTCTCAGTAGTAAACTTCTGTACATACTGAAAAAGAAGCAGCCTGAAGCAGGATCTTCTGTTTCAGAAATTCAATTACAACCATATGGTTTGTAATTTATACTAGTTTTCACTCAGTGGCTGACTCCCTGAGGATACTACAGTATTTGAAAACCATGTCTAGAACTGCTGAGGACAGTAGAAAGAGATGGCTGCTCTCCATCCTTATTATTCCATGATTATGTTTACTGTCCTGAGAGAAGCAATGTTTTGAATAAAGAAAAACAACATGAATTTGTTTATGAGAATGGAAATAATCTCATTAGGTTTTTGACAGCTCCACTGAGGTCCACTGAGATCCATTTTAGGCTTTCCATATACTAATTGGAGATATATTGATATGAACTTTAGGAGGAAATGAACTGCACCCTAGAAGAGCCAATTTCTGTCAAGTCAGTATGAGGAGAACCTAGTAACTTAGATATGGTTGTATAAATCTGTACTGGAATTATCACATTTACATTAAATGAATCCCAGTAGTACATGCATATTTAATTTTCTATTCCAAATCAGAGTCAATAGGAGAGACTAAGGTTTATTCAGATCACTCTGAGATGACCGGTGCATTCTCGTAAGAGATATGCCAATAACATGTGTCTAAACACATGAATTTCAAATGAAAAGAATCCCTCTTCCCCCAAAATTTCTCCGTGATATGGCTGGTTCTGATGATTTATACAGCCAGTTGACTGCATTTAGGACCAAATTACTTTAAGATACTCATTTTAAAACTTTTAAAACTTTTATAGAATGAAATGGAATGAATTGGAATGGGATAGTCCAGTTGGAAGAGTCCTAAAATATTCACCAGTATATACTGCCTGATCTCTTCAAGGGTAAAGTTGAAGTGTATTGTTAAGGACATTATCCAAATGCTTTTTGACTGCTGACAGGCATGTAGCATCAACCACTCCCCTATAGGAGTCCAGTTCCAGTATTTTGACAATCTCTATAGTAATTTTTTTTTTTCCTAATAGCTAGTCTGAACCTCTGGTATTGTTTTGTGCCATTCCCATGTGTCTTGTCAGTGGTTACCAAAGAAAAGAGACCAATACATCTCTCTCTGTTTCTCCTCCTCAGGAAGCACGGCATTACTCTGTCCCAGGTATGGCACCCGGTATTTACCTTTGATGAACCTTTTACCTTTTCTGATTTGCCCAGTTCTCCAACATATCAACACCCTCTGCAAGGCCTCTCATCCCTCCAGGGAGTCAACAGCATGGCCCAGTTTAGTATCACCAGCTAATTTGCTGAGGTCACATTCTGTTCCTGCATCCAAATCATTGATAAAAATACTGAAGAGAACTGGACCAAGAATTGGACTCTAGGAACACTGTTTGTGACTAGCTGCCAGCCAGATGTAGCCCCATTTGCTGCAGCTCTTTGAGACTTACCATCCAAACAGTTCATCACTTAGCATTATGTGAACCTGTTCATCTCTCACAGAATCACCGAATCACAAAATTGCAGGGGCTGGAAGGGACCTCAAGAGATTATTGAGTCCAGCTCCACTGCTAAAGATGGCTCCCTTCAGCAGGCCACAAAAGTAGGTGTTCTGTCAGTTTCCATAGAAGGAGACTACACAACCTCTCTGGGCAACCTATTCCAGTGCCCCGTCACTCTCACCTTAAAGAAGTTCTTTCACGAACATGCATGCATTGCCTTCCCTCCATCAACTAAGCAGCTTACCTGATCATAGAAGGAGATCACATTACTAAAGTCAGAATTTCTCTTCATGGATCCGAGTTCATTGTCTCAGATAATAGTTATTATTTAAGCATCATTCAATAGAACCCAGGATAATCGTATCAAAGTTTTCCAGGCACTGAGGTTAGGCTGACAGGTCTGTTGTTTCCTGGACCTTATCTCATGCCCACATGTGTAAAATTTTGTCAGCAGTCAGCAAGGACTTCCCCAGACTTCCAAGACTTTTGGGAAGTGAAGAAGATGAGAGTTGGGTCAAAGAATAAAGCTTAAACTTTGCAGCTTCATATATTTTTATCTAGAAACATTTGAGACCTTTGAAGTAGTAGTACTTCAAAGCACATTGCCAATCATAAGAGTGTGCTTTGCAACGAAATCACACTGGATTGATCAAGTGAATCTGTTTAGGGATTTCTTCTATGAAAGGATACATGACATGAAAAAAGGGGACTATGACAATGATGAGCAGGCAAAGTTGGTTTATGAATATCTGTGCAGCTCCCTGAGAGTTTAATAAAAACAAAGTTTGAGAAGCTGAGAGTGAGTGAAGATAATATACTTGGTAAGGATTGGTGTCAGTAAATAAGCTTGAGCATTTCCAAATGCACGTTTTGAATATCTTTCAATCTTTGTAGAGATTAACAAACTAAAAATACTGAAAATGCTGTCCAAATTCAGAGGTGAAAACAGGGATTCAAATTCCTCCTTAACAGTATACTGAATCATGCACTGGCCATTGAATTGCTTAGTTCACTGCCTCCATCTGGGAGGGTTTGCAAATCCAGAGATAAAAACAGTATTACTTTCAAAAGACTTAGATAGGTGTGTGTGTGGGGGGGGGGGAGGGTGGGAGAAAGGGTCGATTAAAGTCTTCTAGTAAATCTCTTACCTTTTCTACTAAATATGTTGCTGGCTTGATATGATATATAACTAGCTTGCTACCTCTATTCCCAGTGGAAATGGAAGTACAACATGAATTGTCACTTTTTAGGCTTTTTTTCTTTTCTTTTCTTTTTTTTTTTTTTTTTTTTCTTTTTCTATTGATGGATACCTCATCTCTAGTGATAATCTCTCTCTAGAAAAAAAACTGTGTACACCAGACACCAGAAACACTGTTCTGGCAAATTGTATTAAACTGCATTTTCAGCTAACACATATTTTCACCCCTTAGGAGCATGTCTTTTCTCAGCTTTGACTAACAGACTGTCACATCCTACTTTACAATGGTTCTTCATTTTCTTTTTTCAGCTCTACCTAACAGCTTACCTTCTTACACAGCTATTTGTCCTGCCAGGGCACAAGGATTATAATATTTTTAAAAATATTTAATGGGACATGCTACCAAAGTTGCAGTTGACACTGCTGTTCACTGCCTCTTATTAGAAAATGAATGAAGTTCAAGATCTTGCATGTTCTCTTCAAAGTATTCAAACACTCAGCTTAGGATACTTAAGAGAGAAAAAAACACCTAAATCTCTGAGATGAAGAATCTGCTTGACAGTTTCAGTCCCTTAGCACAAGGGAGCTGTCTTCAGGTACAGGAAAGCAAACGAGAGAAAAATGGAATATTTTCAGGGGGCAGTTCAAGGCTATGTAGTAATTCACTTCAGAAACTTGGAACTGCCATAAGTGTCACCACTTCTCACTCTAAGTGCTTTCTCTAACAATACTTAGTAACATGCTTCTGAAGAAAAGGAAAACGCAAAGCAAAATAAGTCACATCATTTCATGTACTTCTCTCTCAGGGGGTGGTTGAGAGAAAAATCAACAGCTGAGTTGTTAGCTGTGCCATTTAAAATATTGTGGAAAGTCTCTGGACACTAGAAAGATTGTCTGAAATAATATAGAATAGAATAGAATATATGAGTATGGAAACAGGTCTTTGCATCATGTGCAAGAAAATAAACACTTGATTTGTTGTGTATATTATATATAAGATACAATATTAGAAGGTGAAATGTGCACTGACAACTCTTCATGATGGGTGACTTCATCAATATTATTCATTATTTTTCTGTTCTCCAGTCTGCTCATGTTCAGCCACCTGAAATCAAATGCCTCATTCTCAAAATAAATTTTCATTAAGATATGATTGCAATTTTTGTGATGATTTTACATCATCCAGTTTAATGAGCTTTTGTTTCTGTAGTAGAATTCCTCATTCTTACCATAATACATAAAGTGTAATTCTCAAGAATTTTAAACTCAAATCTTGGTTTCTTTCACTACAATGTATGGAAGGTATTGAGATGAAGTAGGTCAATATGGAGTTCAGTAGGGTTTGGATAAGACAAGTTCAGATAAAAAATATCTGTACTTATCCCCTCCTATTTGAAGTATATGTGGATTGCCTTTTTATGTAGCTGCCATACCATCCATGTTCTTTAACAAGTAAAAGAATCATTGTCCTGTTTCTTGCATACTTTTTGAGTCTGTTTCATGACACTCTTTTCCCTCTCTGATTAACAAGCCACTCTTTTCCTAATCCTTTGCCCAACTGTATTTCTAACTTGTACTCTTAGCTTTAAACACAGAATTACTTGTGAAAATAAGATTTCTTTTCCAGTGCAATTTCAGCATACATGGACACAAATATTTCAGCTTTCTACTCTCACTGGCAGGTCTGAAAAAGCTAATAATGAAACCTGGCTTAAGAAGAATAAGGCTGGAGTAGGAGCTGAGATATGGGACATAGTTCAGAAGGGTTTAGCTTGCTTATCAGTTTCTGATACACTTTCTTTGATGTCTGTTATTATGAATAGAGTAGTGAAAAGCATATATACAAGCAATCTTTTGTTTTGTCTCAAACACCAGAACAGTGTTCTGCTATCACATCTTAAAAAAAAAAAAAAAAAAGAAAAGAAAAAAAAAAAAAAAAGAAAAAGAAAAAGAAAGAAAAGAAAAAAAAGAAAAGAAAAAAACAACAACAAAAAACCTCCATACCTAACCCAAACATTGCACTCACTGAAGTTCTTTCTTTAAAAAAACAAACAAACAAACAAAACAACAACAACAACAACAACAACAACAAAACACAAGGGAAGGAATGATGTGGAGAAGCTGCTGAGGAACTATAGCCTGGAGAGGATGCAAGAGGCTCCCTTTGCCAGATCCCCTGTAAGTCCCCTGTAGGACCCATATAGTGGTATGAGCAGAAAGCAGAGACTTTAATTGTGATGCCTGCTGTAGCTGGAGGAAGAATGCTTCATCAACAGGCTCTGTTTCTTCAGTTGGTCTGTAGTAGACACAAAACACAATGCTCCTTTTTTTTTTTTTTTTTTTTTTTGTCTCAGTCTGTACTCTCACCCATAAGCTTTTGACTTGCTTCTGGTCATTCTTTAGAGGTTAACAACCATTATTGAAGGTTAACTCATCACAACGTAAAAATTCTAGTCCTAACTAGGGAATCATCTTCTGCTATAGATTGATTATTTGTTGCCTTCTGTATTTCCAGAAAAGATACAAGTGAATTAAGAGACTGCAGTATTCTTTGAGTAAGCCGCAAGGAAGAAAATCTAGCCATGAAACACACGAGCACAAAGTGGCAAAATCTACCAGAAAATGAGCACAGTGGTATAGAATGTTCATGAGGGAATGAAGGCTGGAAGACTCCATATTATCTTCAGGATGAGTTTCAGTATCAGAAAAATTCATATAAAAGAGCAACAGCTATGTAAAAGAACAGCATGGATAAAGAGGAACGATGACAGGAATGAAAAAAAGAAAAAAAGAAAAAAAAAGAAATAATATAGGCAGGAACATCTGCAGAATAAGTAATACACGCAATCAATGGATTGTGCATAATCCAGCAAAGAAACTGAATGAAATCAGTGACAAACAAATGAAGCACTTGTTCACCAAAGCAAGAAATGCGGGAAATGCTGTGGCAGTACATGAACTGCTGATACAGAATGTGCAGTCTCCTATGATAAACTAATAGGAATATGGAACTCCAGGAACTATGACTGTAAAGTAAGTTGTAGTGGGTTTGTGATTTTCCTTAAGGAAAGGCAGTCATACCAGGCAAGATTTTTTCTTAATGCTGTGATAAACTGAGCAGATGGAAGAAAGTATTCTGCATTATCAAGAAGAGCTGAGGGAGTTGGGCTTGTTTAGCTTAGAGAAGAGAAGACTCTGAAGAAATATCAGTATGAAATTCCACTACTTAAAAGGAGCTTTAAACAGGAGGGAGACTTAATTTTTATGTTGCCTGATAACGATAGGACAGGGGAGGATGGTTTTAAACTAAAAGAGAGGAGATTTAGGTCATGCATTATAAAGAAATTCTTTACTCTCAGCGTGGTGAGACACTGGCACAAATTGGACAGAAAAGTTGCAGATGCCCCATCCCTGGAGACATTCAAGACCAGAATGGGAGCCCTGGACAGCCTGATCTGGTGACTGGCAACTCTATACAAGTCACGGGGCTGGAACTTGATGATCTTTTAGTTGCCTTCCAACCCAAGCTATTCTATGGCTTTATTATTCAATTATTATATGATTTTATGTTGGTTTTATTTATAAAGAGAATCTGGGCACAATTTCTAGAGAGGCTTGCCTTGGAACTTCTACTGGCAATGAATACAACATTGATAGATGTGTGCTGTAGAACTTTTAGATAGTACACACATAGATTTATGCACGGACATAAAATTTTAAACTATCTTAAAAGTTGTTTTTTCTATCTCTGATTTGATACCAGTATTGTTTAGCAGTTTAAGAGATTGATAAAATTTGCTAGAGAGATCTGATAGTAATGCAAATCTTGGAGAAGTTGCCAACAAGCTGAAGTATTTGAATGTCCTATTAGAAAAAAGACTGAATATTTTAGGTAAAGAAATAATAAATGCATAATCAACTTCAGGCACAAAGGCAGACAATTCAAGAATAAGAGAAATTATATCTAATAGAAATCATTACAAATAAAGAGGAGAAACAGCAAGAAATTTATAGCAGCCACACTTAAACATAGGCATAAAAGACTGAATGCTTGCCATACCACTGTATTAAACAGGTATGAAAGCTCACCAGGATAGCTGGTATCATTTTGATCATACTCCGTTTGCAAAAACTGACTTGAAAAAAGTTCCTGTGGAGATAAGTATTACTATAATAAGTACAGTGAAAGACACGTACTTTTTTGTCTGTACTGAATACAAAGTAATTGTTTGGTCCTGTCATAAGAGGCTAACGAAGTTATCTATAAATCTAGTGGGAAGGAAAGGAGCCTTTATAATAAGAGGTGGTGCTATTAAAGGCGGCAAATCAGTAAGGCTTGGCTTTAAAACATATAATAGTGGTTACCCACAATCAAATTATAGTACTAAATAAATAAATTTTGGTGAATATCAGAAGATAAATATTGCTTTCAATGTTGAATTTTCAAAGCTAACACCATTTGGCATATGTGAAGTGGAAAAACTATCTTCTTTTATAGTACATGTTTCTTCCAGAGCTATTACACTGAACAATAGGTAAACTTACAGACTGTACAAAACAAAACAAAACGAAAAAGCAAACAACAAAAAACACAAAAATCTTCTGTGTATTCAGAATATGACTGGGCTTTTACGTTTTACACAGAATCTTTCAAGGTACCTCCATTTCGAGTAGTGCTTGCCTGAGTATGTTACCATGGTGATAAGGAAAGTCTGGGAATTAACTTTGTTTTATGATTATTGTGGAACATTCATATGTGAATTGATGAGCTGTATTTGAGAACCAGACCTTGAAGAGACAATAAGCAATTTAGGGACTAGCCGGTTTCCTATTTTAAAAGATAAAGAACAACTTAGATTAAAGAAGGCCAGATCTGTAATTGATGGATTGGATCATTAGTGATTTCACTTGAGTCACCTATTTAAAACAGCAAGGAATCCAACTCTGTATGCTGTTCACTTCCCCCAAATAGGAATGGAATGCATGGACACTGCAAAAATTAAACATGACAAGTTAAGCAAACTAGCTGCCAAATTGTATGTGTTCTGCCAATGTCCAACATCATGCAGCACCCTGGTCTGTTAGTGAAAGTATTCCTTTTGTAGTTTGTTGTATTAGGTGAAATCGGACCCTCGGGATGTAACGTGATAGGCCCTCCCCTGCTGGGTCATGCATATGTAAAAAAGATAAAGATGAAACAGGATACCTATATAAGGGACCCTCACATTCCAATAAACGCCATTTTACCGCTCACTATAATGGTGTAACAAACAGCTGTGACTTGGTCGGGGCCGTCGATACACATTCACAAAGGGACTTGACTTTCCAGGTTACCAGATCGAGGTAACAGTAGTTTCACAGTTGCAGTTACTATTTCACACTTTCAAGTGTGGATTAAAATGGCAATACCAACAGCATTATCATCTGATTATATCTAGGCAAGAAAGACTCCTCCTTAGTTGAACTAATGAGACCCAGGTTTTTGGAAGAAAAATAGCAGGAACTTAGTGTACACTGTCAAAACTGACATATGCTTCTTGTTTCTTATTATTCTTATTATACATTTGTCTGTTCTTTATTCATACTATTCCACTCCACACAGCTGCCATTTTGTCACTTTTTGCTGTAGTGATGACCTGGCTCTCCCCAGCCCAATTCCCATGTCTGTGACTCCTTCTTACTGTTTCCTTTCTGTTGTTCCTGGCTCTTCCCAGAGTGAGAATGCACTTGCTGGTGTTGCTATGAGTCTCTATGCTATGAATCTTTCCTTCCAATACTTCAGTAGGCTTGAGTGTGTTCTCCTTGCCCTTCTTAGTATCCTCTATCCACAGGTCCATTCCTGTCCCTTAGATATTGCAAAGGGTCTGATGGGCTCACTATGCTTCCTCCTGCTGCCCATCCTATTCCTTCAGCATTCTACCATTCCCTAGAGTGAATTATACCCTGGAAATCACCCCAATTTGGTGTAACTGCCAGAGATATTACTGGGTTGTTAAGGGTAAGCTGAGGTATAAGTGCTCAGGCCATGTGGTTTTGTGGTTTTTGGTTTTAAAAAAGCACACTAGTATTGCCATGACTGGCTGAAACGCATTGCTAAATCCCTTACTTTGGGAAAGGCAGTTCAGAAATGCCTGAAGTTGTATTCCAAAACAGAAAAACAACTTGAGAGAACTTGTGAAATTACAAGTTATTTTTAAAGATTTTCTCTTCTGTAAAGAAGGTTAAATCACTGGTATAACTAGTACTGGTTCTTTCTTCTCGGGATTAGAATCTTTCATGTGACCCGTTTGAAATTTGTAAGGATCTTGCTGACTCTTTCCTCCATACTGCAAGGTTCTGTTGAGTGTAAGCCCCTACTCTTTTTTAATTTAAAGACATTTCCCCTTGTCTTATCACTATCAGGCAAAGAAGTCCTGCTTATAAACTCCCTTCAAGTACTGAAAATCAGAATGTGATCACCCAAAAGCCTTCACTTCTTCGAGCTAAACAAGCCCAACTTCCTCAACCTTTTTTCACAGCAGAGGTGCTCCAGCCTTTTGATATATTCACGGCCCCCCTTTGGATTCACTCCAACAGCTCCACACTCTTCCTGTGCTGGAGAACAAAGGCTGAGACACAGTACTCCAGAGGGGACTTTCCAAGACAAGGGTAGAGGGGGACAATAATTTCCCTCTGCCTGCTGACCACCCCTCTGTTGATGCACTCCAGGATACTGTTGGCTTCTGGGCTTCAAATGAACACTGCTGGCTCATGACTGGCTTACTGTCCGTAAGAACTCCATAGTACTTCTCCCCAGGTCTGCTCTCAATAAATTCTTCTCCCTGTCTGTACTCATGTCTGGTATTGCCTTGATTCAAGTGCAACACCTTGCACTTGGCTTTGTTAAACATCATTAGGTTCTCACGTGCCCACTTCTCAAGCAGGTCCTGGTCCCTCTGGATGACATCCCTTCTTTCTGTTGTGTCAACTGCACCACTAAGCTTGCAGCTTTCTCATCAGCAAACTTGAACACTAGAATTCTTAAACTCAGCTTTTCTTCTGAACCTCACATGGAAGAGCTTGTTTCCCTCTATAGGTTATAAAACCTAGATAGATGGGAAGGCACTTGAAGGCCTTATGTTATGAAGACAATGAGGAAAACCTTGAAGAAATCTTGCAGCAAAAGACATCAACTGGAAATTATCGGCATCAGTTTAGTTTTTCAATGTACAGAGGTGCATAGGAACAGACAAATTGTATGTTGTATCTTGTCTCCTTACTTCCTTGTTATATATGCTTTCCCACCCTCCAGCAGTCTGTGTTTGAATGAGGAATTAATACATACAAAAAGAGCTCTATTATATATAAATATACTGCACTATTAGTAACTTCTCAGTTTAACTTTCTTAAGATTTTGGAACCTTGGAACATATAAAGTCAGCTCTTTTTCATTATTCACAAAAACAAGAGTTTTTGATTTTTTTTTCTTCAATTGAGATGGTTACTATAAATTTTTCAAACTTTTATTTATTTAAAGTAAACTTCACCTCTTCCCCTGCCACCCCGCCCCCCCACCTGCCCCCCCACTCCCCCCCCCCAGAAAAAAAAATAAATTAAAAAAATGCCAGAGAAAAGCAAGCATTGGTAGGAATACGGATGAACATAGAAGAAGGACTGATAGGGAGGAGAGTGGAAAATGACTTTGAGGAGGGAAATCAGAAGAGATAAACTGCAGACTGAAGTAATTCTTCCTGTATAAAAATCACAATGCAGTAAGATTGAATTACGAGGAAGGTATGATTATGTTGTTAAAGAATAAACACCATTATGCAAACTGCTAAGAAATGGAAAATGATGTGTGGCTACTGAAATAGATTTTGTATACGATAAGTTGTGATAATAAAAAAAGTAATATTCATTTAGTATTCCTAATCTAATATATTCCACATAACGTTATTTATTACACCAACTCTTCTCTCATATTTTTGTTCAGTCTGTAAGACATAAGAGACCATTATTATTGAAAAAGTAAGAGATTCTCATTTGTTGTAAACTACATTCTTTAATAATGGATTCAGTGGAGTGCCAGAGAAGAAGTCAATTATGATTTTTTAATACAGAAGTCAGTAAAATACACAGGAAGAGAAGATCAACAAAAGCAATTATAGGAGGATGACATACATGGAAAAAATATTGATATATGAACTATTAGAAAGAGGCTGGCTTCCCTTACAGTCATTCTCTCTTTTGTTTTCCAAGAAAAGTTTTTCATCATTTCTCCAATTTGTTTTGAATGTTACAGTTTATTTGTGTTAAATATTTACATGCAGCATCCCCAAGACCTTAATCAGCAGAAACGTACTCTAAGGGACCAATAAAATTTGTGTCTGTGACCCCGCAAGTAACAGTAAAAATGCTGGGTGTTCAGACACTTTGTTGTATCCAGAAAAGACATGAAGTCACCAACTTAGATGAACACTTTGCGGTCATTCTTTCCAAGTCACCCTCCTACCTTTTATCCACCTTCGTGGGTGATTTGTAAGGCTTGAAATCAGTTATTTAAGTGCACAGTTAGTGCAGCTCTTTTGATTTTCTTTTTTAACTCCCTGTAGTTTCATGACCATATGTTCTTTGACATCCTTTTTAATTAGTGACAGATGGATGAAAGAAATTTTAGATCGTAGACTGAATTTCTTTCAGTTTTAATATATATTTTTTTAAACCAACACTTTCCGCGCACTATTCATTCCTGAAAATACTCTGGCTTCTTGTTGGTGTTGGCAACTCTGCTCTACTAGCATCTCAGTGCTGTTTTCAGCAAGCAACAAAGGAAATAAAAGACTAATTATCATTGGAACTCTTGGATTACTTATCCAGTTTTCATGAAAGCTGATGATCCCGTAGGTCATGTCAGGTCAGCTTCACATTCTGTTTAGTGAGGTCAGGATTTCTGAATTATTATTATTATTATTTCTAACATTAAAATAAAATAATTCCCAATCAGTTATGGAGGGTTTGATCTTCAGTTTTAAAAGTACATTCAGATACAAAGCACAGTGAAATCATAGAATCCAAGAATTGATTGGGTTGGAAAGGAACTCAAGTATCATCAAGTTCCAACCTTTCTGCCACAGGCAGGGCCACCAAACTCCAGATCTGGTACTAGACCATACACGTTGTTCATGACAACACTGACAACATGAACAAAATGCAAAGGAAAGATTAAGACAGCCTCTCTCATATTTACCTTTACTCTAGAACTATGCCTAAACTAATTTTGAAGCCCTCTGATACTATTCTGTCATTTACACTCATTTTATTTTGATATTTTTTTTTCCTTTCTTAATTTTTTAATTTAATTTAATTTAATTTAATTTTTCCTTTGCTTTTGTGAATATAATTTGTAAAGGCATGTAAACTGGTTGGAAAGTTTAATCCCTGGCAACAGAATTTGTGCAAATCATGAAAAATGGGTAGATATATCTTCCTGCCACAACTTAGAGATATATCTACACATATATCTCTAATATATCTAATAACTTCAATGATCATCTAAACTTATGCAGACATCCAAAACTCAAGTTTTTCAGCAGACAGCTTAGTATGATGAGGTGGTAGCTAGTGTAAATCTTTGTAAATGCATTTTCCCAGTCATCTACTTTAGTGAGACGTTACTAGCAAGCAACACACTACTAATTGCTCTCCAAGAGTGGAAACATTTTCCATGCTTTATATTTACTGGATAAAAATACAAACCAGCTTCTCTTTCCTCTGTAGAGATAAGAGAGAACGTTTTCTTTTATTGTCTGACCAGGAGAAACAGTAACAGAAAATAAATCTTATCATCACATTCCTTGGAATGTCAGATAGTTGGTATAAGAATCTCTCTGTTTCTGTCTCACGTGAATTCATCTGCTAATTTATATACCTACTAACTTGTATTCATGTTTTCTTTCACTTTTCTCAAACAGAGCCACTACTGCAAAATAACAAAACAAAACAAAACACTAAATAGATTGGAAATGATAATGTATCTTGCAAAAAAGACTTCCAGATGACTTCCTTGAGCATTTACAAAGGAGAGAAAAAGTTTTTGTTGCTAAGACATTTCTGAAGAGCAGAGAGCAGATTGGAGCCTACAGCACAGTAGCAAACTGCTGCACCTGTAATTGTTAGACAATTATGAACAGCTGGTGATGATTAGCACAGCAACAACCAATCTAACCAACACATTTCACTCTGATAAAAAAAAAAAAAAAAAAAGAATGATATGCAAAAAAGCTTTAGATACTGGTCTCTTTAAGCTGGTCTCTTTTCAGTAGTGCGTGGGGATAGGACTAGGGGTAATGGGATGAAAGTACAGCATAGGAAGTTCCGCACGAATGTGCGGAAGAACCTCTTTACAGTGAGTGTGACGGAGCACTGGAACAGGCTGCCCAGGGAGGTGGTGGAGTCTCCTTCTCTGAAGATATTCAAGACCCGCTTGGATGCCTACCTGTGTGATGTGGTGTAGGGAGCCTGCTTTGGCAGGGGGGTTGGACTCGATGATCTCTAGAGGTCCCTTCCAACCCCTACAATTCTGTGATTCTGTGATACTACAACATTTACTTTCCCAAGCAGCCTTAAGGAAATAGCATTTTAAGAAAGGGACCACAGAAATAAAAAATAAATTAAAAAGAAAAAAAAAAAAAGTTATGTTTGCTCTCCAGATCAGAGAAAGACAAAAGGTAGATGCCACTGAAATCAAACTGTACAAACAAAATGTAAAAATACAATTTAGCTGTGGAGAATGAAGATGGAAAATACCTTTTATCTGGTAGAGAATCATAGCCATAGGTTGGAAAACATCCTTTAAATCAAGTCCAACTGTCAACTTAGCACTACAAAATCAATTACCAAACCACATTCCTTAATGCCATATTCACATCTTAAATACCCACTCTGCCACCATCTGTTCCAATGCTCAACCATTCTTTTCATGAATAAATTCTTCCTCATATCCAATCCAAACCTCCTCTGTTGTAACTTGAGGCCATTCCTTTTTTGTCCTGTCACTTGTCACCATTGAAAAGAGACTAGCACTCATACAGCCACAACCTCCTTTCTGGTAGTTGTAAAGAATGCTGAAATCTCCCCTCAGATTCCTTTTCTCCAGACCAAACAACCCCACTTGCTTCAGCCAAACCTCTCACATTATCAAATGCTTTCCTGAAGTCCAGTCGAACAACATTTGCAGCCTTTCTCTCATCCTTTGAGTCATCTTAATATAGAAGGACATCAGGATGGTCATGCAGGACATGCCTTTCATAAGTTCATGCTGATGCAGTTTAACCACCTGTTTGTCCTATGCAGTTATAAATGGCATTCAAGGTGATACGCTCCATGGCCTTCCCTGGCCTTGAGATCAGGGTGAGGGTCTTTATTTCCCTGGATCCTCCTTCCTGCCCTTCCTGGATATGGGTGGCACATTCACTGACTTCCAGTCATCTTGGACCACTTCAGTTAGGTAGGACTGCTAATAAATTATTATGAAATAATACTGAAAGTGGCTTGATAAACTTTCAGCACTTTTACAATAATTTATTTCTCTACTCTGCACATGGCTTTGCAGCAAGTTGGCAGTATCTGGGAGAAAACAGATTTCAGCAAGGCTAAAATGCATCACAAGAGGCTCTGGAGCAGCAGTAGTAGTAAGGTCATGAGATTCTCTGAGATCCCTCTCCAAATAACTTTGGACATGTTCAGTTATAGAACTGGATAGACAATACTTAATTCTTATTGAGTTCACTCAAATTTGCTTCATGCCTAAAAATGGACTAACACCAGTGCTGACCCTCACAATTTGCTTTCTTGTTTGAAGTATTCACTGTGATTGACAAGCTGGTTACGCTCAAGAATATATTCTCAAAATACAGACCTTTTCCAGTAGAGTAAGCTAAAATTCATGTGCTAACTCTGCTGTCAAAGGGGCTGAATCTTTCCTAACTGTTGTGGTGTGTTAATTCCTCATTCCTAAATAGGAAAGAAAAAAGGAAAGAAAGTATGTGATAGCATCTGGGCCATTCAGTTCCAAAAGCAGAGAAGATTTTCCCATTTTCTTGGTACTCTTCTTCTTGGTAGTCTTCTTGGACTTCAAAATCAGCCGAGTTTGAATGGGTAGATTTGAAAGCTTTTTATATTAGTACAAAATGAAAAACAAAAAAAGGACTTATGAAGTCTCTATTTTAAGCGTAACCAAAGCTCTTGCAGAGAGTTATGTGAATAATTTGTTCTGGCATTCCTTCTATGAAAACCTCTGAATTTTCTGCTTCTAAATTGAGAGTAAGTCTTAAATGATACATGAGGAAATCTGGGTACTATTTCCCAACGAGTCATCTCAATCTTTGCAGAGGTTTAAAAGTCACTTTGGCTTCCTGTTCTAGAAACTTAAACAAATTAATGATGAAAGAGTTCATGTTTAAGGCAAAACCTCAAATAAAATAATGGAAATTACCTAAAAGGGGAAACAAAAAAATTGCTTATACAGGCACTAAAATAATTTATAGTACATGTGCCTGGTAGTTGAGAAATGCTGGCAGAATAACTTCAGTGAAGTATGTTTATTTTCTGATAGAAAAAAACCATAATATAACAAGACAATTACACATGAGACCTTGCGAAGGTATGAAGTGCTGAAGTCTTACTAGTTAAAGACCTTCAAGAAGAACTCAGATGAAGCTGTCATATGTAAAAGGGCTTTTTATACCTGAAGACAAACACATCACAAGTTTACCTTGCTAGTTATATGCAGACAAGAAATTAACACTTATTGTAACCTGAATGGAATGTCAAGATAAATAACTATGGAAAAAAATTTCCCAATGACATAATCTATTTTTTATGCCTGAAATATGTAGAGTGCAAGGATGGTCTTTGGAAAGTCGTGATAGCCATCTGAAAATGTATTATAGTGTTAACTCGAATAGAAATAAGGAAAGTTTAGATGAGCTTCTAAGTCCCCCAACAGAACCACATAAACACAGAATGGCTAAGGTATGAATGCATCTCTGGAGGAAATCATACAGTTTTCAAAGCAAAGCTAGCTACAATAATTTGTCCAGGACATTATCTACTCCCCACAGTATCTCTGCAGAACTTGTTCCTGTGTTTTGCCACATGTGCAAAGATTTTTTTTATTAATTTTTTCCTGCTTAAAAGGAATTACTCATATTTCAATTTGTGCCTATTATCTCTTGTCTTTACACAGAATATATAATAGGAGCCATTTCTTCTTCCCATCAGCTGTGTCAGCACATTTAATTTAAAGGAATTAAAAATTAATTTTTGTCTGAAAGATATAATACCTAAAGAATTGAGAAAATAAAAGTTTTTCTCTTCTTTCTGCAACTGCATTATAATTATTGAAAAATGCTGAAGTTGTTAACATCATCTGGTATTGTTAATATCATCTGGTATTACAGTATCACCTAGAGGTCCCAGCTGAGAATAGGTCTGTAAATAACATAAGAAAGAGATATTATTAAGATGTTATATTCTACTTAGATAATAAGGGGAAAAAGAGAGAGAGGTGGAGAGAGGGAAAGAGGGGAAAAAAAAAAAGGAAAAAGAAGGAAAAAGAAACTGAAAAACAAATTTCTTGTTTACATGATAGTCAGCTATCAGAAATAGAGACAAATCTTACTTCTCATTCAAGGTAGACTGTGTCTTACTTGCTAGAAGCATTCTTACCATGTAAATTTAATGTTCCATAATTTCTCATTCTTCACTAGTTTGTCATTTATGTTTATTGCAAGTAAATTTTTGTTTATCAGAATCCAGTAATTATTTCAAACATGTTGTTATAATATAAGGCCTTACATGAAATGAGGTAAATATATGCCTTTATTTTAGAATGTATTTATTTAATTTTAAGCATTATAATTATTTGTACTTCTTTCAGACTATAATCTTTCACATATTTGAACATGCTAACAACTCCTCAAATAAGTGTGACTATTTTATAATTAATCATGCTATTGAGACAGTGTTTGTTCAAAAATAAAGAGCAAACATTGCTACTTCAATGATTTACAAGAAAGCAGATCTGTACTAACTATACTATCATCTTCTTATATTTACTTCTTTCTAAAATCAGACGTTAGTTTCTAATGTTTATAGTTAACCTAATGAAGTTTTCTTTAAAAAACCTTTAAAATTACTGTATGAGAAATGTATGGATTTCTTTTTACTGATGTGACATTTTTACTAATATCTTGAAGCCCATTAGGTGAAATCCTAGCTCCAGTAATGTTAATGGTCATTTTGATTCATCCATTTGAATGCAAGACTGAACTCTGATTCATAGTAATGGGACAATCGAAACTATTTTTACAAGCTATTCATCATAAAATTATTTTTAGTGGGCACATATGCCTTAGAACCACAATTCACCGAAGAATTCTGCTAATGTTAACAAGAATCAGCTTATATTTTGATTTCTTAATTAAATTCAAACACATGAGCTTTGATCAGCATCTCCTAAAGTCAGTATCTCTGTGTTATGAAAATCTGGTTAATATTTTAGAATAACCTTAATGTATATTCTTACATTATGCAAATGAGAAAAGGCAATTTAGTGCATATAAATAAGTTTAAATCCTACTTGTTATATCCCAGGTCTATCACACTAGGATTGTCTTGAATAGTATCAGACAATTCAGCAACTAAAACATTTAAAGAATTTTAGTTATTTACTGATATTTGCTTTATTGTTTAGAAGTACTTCTGATCCATAATCAGACATCCAGTGCTTAATACTGATATTCTGCTGCATCCTTTTGTCTGAGGATATGCTGCAAAGGTAGCAGGGATATATTATTTTACAGAATCTGTTGATTCAAAGGGAATCGATAACTGAAAAAAATAGCAACAAATTTGTTGGCTATGCTCAGTGAAAAAATAAAAAAGAATGCTTTGAATGCACTAATGTGCATCAAACTTATAGTTATGACTGATATTGTTAACTGTGGAAAGGGGCAACCAGAAAGCAGTGGAAAATGGATTTCCTTAACATAATAAGACAACAGACAACATATAGACAAAACAAACTCTAGGAGAACTCAAACAAAAAGATGAAGATGAATATTTAGTCTTCCAGAAAACAATTATTCTGTTTTGTTGTCTTGGTAATAAATTGTACATTTTTCTCATTAAAAAGATAAAATAAAATAAATTTGCTAATGGAGTCCATTACATAGCAATAAATATTTTCACATAAAATTTTAACTAATGCAAGTTCATAATTCCCTTCACTTGGCCTTTAATCACTTTGCTCATCAATTTCCATGACCCATTACATTTATTACCTCACTGAAAAGCAGTGGAAACTGGTATACATGTGCTTGATGCATTTATTTTTAATCACTGTTAACGGGCCACTTAAGCACAGGACTGAAACACAAAGTACATCTACATAAGGAACTTTGACCAGGAACCTTCTGCCCTGGCAATACTTATGCAACTGCTAGCTCACAAATCACAGAGCCCTTATTGTAGCTAGCTAAATATGAAAATTTTGTTGTTGTTGTATTCTGTGGTTTGGGTACCTTTATCTTTTGTTCCTTACAGAAGAAATTTAAATAGTTCTGAACTTTCTTTGACCCATAGCTGAGTTGCCTCTTCATGAAAAACATCAGGGGCAGAAGGAAAAAAAAAAACAAAAACATAAAAATGGGGAGAGACCCAGAGCTTACTGCTGTCCTTTCTCATGCAGCTTTCACTTTGAAGTTACTATTGTGTACAAATTTGTGTTCACAGTTTGCAACCTGTAGGAAAAAGAAGGGAAGGGGGAAGGAAAGAGTGAAAACGAGGAGAAAATGAGGGAGAAGAGAGGAAACTGGAAGAGAAAAAGGAAGGGAAGCAGAGATGAAGAAAGAAAGAGGGAGGGAAAGACGACCCTTATTACATTCTCAAGAACACTATTCCTTTATATGCTGAAATACTAAAGCTGATAACCCACTTCAGATTTATCCAATAATTAACTTCCCAGCATTCTTTTAATTGAAGCTATCTTCTAAGTATAAAAGAAGCCAGGATGATGACTGTAAAAAATATTTTCCCCATTTTTTCACAAGATGGTTATTTCAGGTACCAGCCTGATTTCAAAGGTAGCCTTTTTCACTGCAATCCCTTTGATGTTGACTGCTCTTATGGGAGCTTGTTTTCTTTTTTTTTTTTTTTTTTTCACACAGCATCTCTTTTCAGGGTCAGAGTGTGACTTAGGATGAATTTTTATTTCTGAATCTTACCCTCCTTCCACTTTACTGGGTAATGCAAGAAGCTTAAAAAAAAAAAAAAAAAAATTAAATTGAAGATTAAGTAAATTGTTGCAATATTTTGTAGCTTCTTTGGAAGACATAACAACTTATTTTCTTGCAGATGAAGAAAATGCTTAGTTTTCCCAACTGTTACTTAAACTTTTAAGTTTCTTTATCTGCTTCTTTGACAAAAACATCATACCTGAAAGCCTGTATCTTTGTATACTAATTCTGCTAACCCTCTATGTGTAACTTCCCTGGAGGACAATGAAAGCTGCCACAAAACAATCCAGCTCTACCCATGAAAGTATATATGTTTCACTTCCATGTCATGAAGAACAATACCTAACTTTGTCCCATTGACTTTGCTTGACTCACTCAAATATTAAAGGTGTCAAGAACTAATGCAATATTAGAGATCTTTTCTTACTGTATGTAAGTCTTGGGTTAACTGCAGCAGCAAAATAATGTCAAATGCTATATTTCTGGGGTATTTTAGGTGTAGTAAAAAATACACACTCTATTTAAGTTCAGAACATACTAGAAATAGATTTTACAGGTTAACAACCCTAGATAATTCATTCATGTTTATCACTCTTCACTCAAATCTTCAGTCCAAGATGAAGACAGAAATTCTTACAGTTTTCAACAACACAAATTTCAAAGTGCATCACATAACTAATGAGATTCAAGTAGTGTTGTCAGTCCGAAAACAGCCTGGGTAGGACATTACCAGGAAAGAAACTGGGAAAATTCTGACCTTGTTAACACAGAATTTGTTATTTATATTTATTTAACTCAGTGATAACACAAATGAGATTGACACAGTTTGCTATCTACAACAACTGAAAGGAAATATGAAGTGAGAGTCAACCATCCTTGACAAATGTGATAAAAATCTTGACAGGAGAAACTAGCTCTGCATTGCATTTAAAAGTTTATAAAAGTGCCTTATAGGTGTAGAAGGCAGAGAAGAAAACAGAAGAAAATCCTGACCGAAGAGCATTAAGAATCAACACAGGACCAGAGCAGCACAGTGCCTTGAAGTGACAATTAAAATCTTAATAATCTCGCCTAAATTAAGGTCCTTTACTTTTTTTTTTTTAAAAAAAAAAAAAATTATTATTATTATTATTATTTTCCCTGTTTGTGTTGTTTCCTGCTGTGTTGATTGCTGGTTTTCTGTTTAGGTTTGCTTTCTGTTTTTTTTGCTTTGTGTGCATGTGTGGTTGTTGATTAGGTTAGGTTGTTCAGGTGTTTTGTTTTTGTTTGTTTTGTGTTCGTTTTTTTTAGTGATAGAGGTTTGTTAAGTTTTCTGTAGTTTTTAATAGTGAAGTCACATACTGATAGGTCCCTCCTAGAACACAAAAATACTTATGCTTTGAAGCCACATAGTAAGACTAAATAGATTGCTGTGCTGACTACCTCTACAACCTCTTTAGGAGCCAGACGCTGAACAGACTGAAGTGTCTGTCTTTCAGCCAGCTGATTTGATGGGTATGTGGCAGCAGGCTTTAGTTCATAACAAGCCCTGTGTAAAAGTAGTATTACAAGCCCTCTTTCCTCATGAGATTTCCTGCAGTAAGAAACTGCTCTGGGAATATGATGCTTGCCATGAACAGCAGCACCACTATGTGCAGTTCTTTTGCAAATGAACTACACTTCAGTGAACAATGGATTAGGAAGAGCAGGCTTTACACAGCTGCTGCTATGTCACTCCTGGGTGGGAATATTTTTGCCTCTGAGACATCCATAGTGTGACAGCACAGCACATTAGTTACCTCAGGATATGCAGAGCAGTTAGTAGAGATCTGTGAGTGTTTATTCTCCACCAAAAGCAAGAGATAAATCATAGCACATAATGTATTTTTCTGCCAAAATCACAGTTTAGATTTGACCTAAGAACAGTATAGTTATGAACCTAGGCAGCATCATTAAGGATGTGTGGAAACATAGATCCTCTAAGGTAAGCTCAGTTAAAGCAGAAGTAGAAATGAAGACATTTTGAATGTCATGTTTATTTGTTAAGCTAAAGGAAATACTAAAAAATAGGGTAAGAATTCGTATACATAGTAGATGAATCATGAGGGTCTCAGCAGGGCTTCCAACTCTTGGCTTTAATAAGGAGGAACCTCTTGAAATTGCTCAAATCATATTCAGTCCTGAGATTAGTTCAAATTGCTTAGGGTATTAACAAATCGCACACTGAGGATCACAAACAGTATTCAAAATATTCTCCACAGTCTCTGTCAGCAATCTATTTCTATACTTAACATCCTTTTTGTGAGGATGCAGGGACTGATACTTTTAAGATCTTTATCAGTGACATTGACAGTGGGGTTGAGTGCACCCTCAGCAAGTTTGCTGAGGACACCAAGCTGTGTGGTGTGGTCAACATACCCAAAAGATGGGATGACATCCAGAGAGACAGAATTGATCAGTGGACCTAGCTGATCCTCATGAGGTCCAACAGATCCAAGTGCAAGGTCTTGCACCTACACTGAAGCAACCCTCACTGCCAATACAAGCTGGGGGAGAATGGAGAACAGCCCTACCAAAAAGATCTGAGAGTTGGACATGAACCAACAATATGCCCTCACAGCCCAGAAAGCCAACTATATTCTGGGCTGCAACAAAAGAAGCGTGGCCAGCAGGGCAAACTATGTGATCCTGCCCCTCTGCTCAGTGGTGGTGAGGCCTCACCTAGAACACTGTGTGTACTTATCCACAGGCAGTTATTGAGCTGATCAGCCTTTTCTTAATCACACTCCCCTTGTTGGCCTTCTTGAAGATGACTTCAAGATCCTTTTTTTTTTTAAATTATTTTTTTATTGTTTTATTTTTTAATTTTATTTTTTTTTATTTTCAGTCATTAGGAAAATCCTTTTTATTGTAGCAGGCTTTCAAAGGGAAGAGAATGGTCTTGAAGCTCAGAAAGCAAATAGTATCCTGAGCTCCATTAGAAGAGAAAAGGCCAGCAGGGACAGAGAGGTGATTATCCCTCTCCATTCTGCTATTGTGAGGATGCATCTGGAGTATTATGTCCAGGTCTGGAGCCTCCAATAAAAGAAAGACAGAGAGCAGTTGGAGAGGGTCCAGAGGAGGATCACGAATATGATTAGGGGGCTGGAGCACCTCCCCTATGAAGAGAGACTGAGGGAACTGGACTTGTTCAGCCTGGAGAAGAGAAGGCTGCAGGGTGACCTCATTGCAGCCTTTCATTACCTAAAGGGAGCCTACAAAGAGGAGGGGAGTCAAATCTTTGGAAGGATAGATAACAGCAGGACAAGGGGAAATTGTTTTATGTTGAAGGAGGGACTATTTAGGTTGGATATCAGGGGGAAGTTCTTTACTATGAGAGTGATGAGGTGTTGGAACAGGCTGCCCAGAGAGGTTGTGGATGCCCCATCCCTGGAGGTGTTCAAGACCAGGTTGGATGGGGCCCTGGGTATCCTGGTCTGGTATTAAATGTGGAGGTTGACGGCCCTGCTCTGTGGCGCTGGGGTTGGAGCCTGATGATCTTTGAGGTCCCTTCCACCCTGGCCATTCTGTGGTCCTGTGATTCATACACTTGCCCATCCCTGATGCAACTCAATTGCTCCTTTTTTCCCCAATTCAGTCCTTTCCCTTAAACTTTCAACACTAGGTTTCACTCCTTCTCACAGTTTTTTAAAACTTCCAATAATAAGTTTTGCATAGCCTCAAAATTTCCCCTGTATCTCATAGTAAGTCCTACAGCATTCAAGGCAATAACCCTTTAATTTGCATGGCTTTCCTGGAAAAGAGTATCTTTTACTGATTGACACTGATGAGTTTCTTGATAGGGATGATGGCACATCTGTGCACATGCTCCTTTCCAGGTCCACAATTAATTTGCTTATCCTGTGCCTGGATTACTAAGCAGGAATTATTTTTTCTCTCAGCTATATGTTACCACTATGTCCCAAACTCTTCAGTAGATTCAGAATTTCTTATTCTTCCTTTTGCTGCTGCTGGTTCTGTAGGAACTCCTCTTATCTTTTTTATTCACAACTTATTGCAACTCCATTTGAGCTGTTTTTTGCAAACTTTAAGCCTGGATGTTTAAGCAATGCCTCTATGTCTCTACAGCTTCTTTGTCTCTTTCTTTTGAACTATCTCTGTATTTACCTGCCCAGTTTGGGTTATGGCTACAACTGTTCAGTTTACTGTGTATTGAGAAGAGAGGTTGTCTTATGTCTTACTAAATCTAAATGAGATGCACTGGGCATTTTGCCCTTCAAAGCAGACCCTCATAGCCCACA
Organism: Coturnix japonica; assembly: GCF_054131305.1. NCBI lineage: Eukaryota > Metazoa > Chordata > Aves > Galliformes > Phasianidae > Coturnix > Coturnix japonica. The sequence goes on along the minus strand of NC_140664.1, from coordinate 5,448,743 downwards.
GCTTACAAGTTTTCTGGAGAAGCCTGATTATAGAATTTCAGGGCCATTATTCTGCTACAATCCTGCTTCATTTCTATTAGGATCTGAAATTCCACTACCTCACAATCACAACAGACATGTCTCCCATCGTTCCTAAGCACTTCTTCCTTACTCATGCATAAAAAACTTAACAGGGTGCTACCCTTGGTCTGTGTCACCAGCACCTTTAGATAAAAACTCCCTATTTTATCCAGAAATCTCCTGGATTATTTATGTCCTGATGTGATGTGGATCTTAACTTGAACACTGGGCAGTTCTAATTAATCAGTGTCATTTCTGAAAGTAAAAGAGAAATAATGCTTTATTTATAAATGTCAACCTATTATAATGTTCACAATGAGCATTAGCATAATGACCATCTTCATATCCCACCTTAATTCAGTTCAAAGAAGATACTGTCAAGAATATTATGTTATACATTATTTTGTTTGTAAGTCATGAAGTCCCTATCAGTTGTTTCATGAACTTCTGCTTCAACAATTTACTTTTAAAATGCAGGTGTTTTCTTTTTTCTTTTTAATTTTGGTTTGGATTTAACAGAACCATATTTAAGAGTAACGCTGAAAGGGGAAGAATTCCTGGAGAGTTAGTGTAAGCAGTATGCCAGATATTTTTTTTCTACTGGTATATTTTCTGCCCTGAGAGAATGCAGCAAAATACTGTTGAATGCTGAATAAATTAACAGAAACAAAAGAAGCAGAAATATAACAGAAATATAATTGCAAATATTAACTGTTTAGTTCCAGTAGGAAGTGAATTATAGAATACTTGCATACCTAATTAGTATGCTGTAGTTTCAAGACAAGTTCATTTAAATAATTATATTTAATGCATAAACAGAGGCAAAAGCCATAATACACAAGTTTCCCCAAAACTTGGAAACTCCATGGGATTATATCCTACTACCACAATTAGTCACACTATAAAATCCTTTTCTAAAGCATATCAAACTACATATTAAATTATTGTCTTTATACATCTTATATCTTTCAGAAAGCTCCAGAGATTAGGATTTCTGAAAGTTAGAAAGCATTCATCTTGGTTCCAACTAGAGGATATTATTCTGGTGCCAGAGTTATTTTTATATATCTTTTTTTGTTATATTTACCTTTGTCTTTATATTTGAAGAGAACACAGATGTTATCTCTCCGCCAGTGATATTAAAGGACTTTGTATGCAATGTTTCTTTCAGCACAACTCACTCTGAGCTCCACAATTTTTTTTTTTTGTATCAGTTATTGTCTGCACTTCATCTTTCATGGCTTGATTAGTATTTGCCTCTCTAGCACCATAACAAATGCTTTTCTTATTTTTTTATTTCTTTTTTGGCCCAGAAAACCATGTGCTTTCTAGGCATAAGAGGTGCTCATCTGATATGATCTGATATGATCTGCCTTTCTTAAAATAATCTTACAATTTAGTCCCTGTTGTGGTCAAATCAATTGCCTTACAGTTGACCTGATAAGATGTTATTTTCTTTTATATATTTTTTTCAAAAAGAAGCCTCTGAGCTAAGCAGTTCAATGTTACAGTTGTTATAAATCCTCATGTATGTTCCCCTGAGAGATGTAAATTGGTGACTTCTTAGCTGTCCCCTAGGCGTGCCACATACCATTGTTGCAGGCATTTATAAATAAGCATACATCTAAAAGTCACAGAATCATAAAGTAATAGAATGCCTTGTTTTGGAAAGGACTTAAAGATCACTGAGTCACAACCTCCACCTGTCTCCACTGTGAGCAGGTATCCTTCAGATTCTCCTCATTTTGACACTGCATTGCCTTACTGATGTAATCTCTGCTGCCTTGAGGACATGACAGTGTACACTGATACAAACAAAAAGTTGTGAAGGGGTTTATTTCACCAAATGTCAGCTATCTGTAGTACCCATCTGAGGTAGCAATCCTCACAATCATGATTGTGCTAAAACAGCTAGCAAAGTCCTGAGAATGACTTGTATCACACCAAAATTAGTTCAGTCAATTTTGTCATGAAAATACTAATTTCTTAGTGGTGTTCCCCAGGGGTCTGTGCTGGGTCTTCAACATCTTCATTGATGACCTTGATGTGGAGATAGTGGCCACCCTCAGCAACTTTGCTGATGATACGAAGTTGGAAGGATTGGCTGACACACCTGAAGGCTGTGCTGCCATTCAGCGAGACCTGGACAGGCTGGAGAGCTGGGATGTAAGAAACCGGATGAGGTTTAACAAAAGCAAGCGTAGAGTCTTGCACCTAGAAAGAAATAATTGCATGCACTGGTACAGCCTGGGGGAAGACCTGCTGGAGAGGAGCTCTGCTGAGAGGGACCTGGGCATCCTGGTGGACGACAGGTTGGCCATGAGCCAGAAGTGTGTCCTTGTAGCCAAAAAAGCCAATGGCATACTGGGGTGTATTAAAAAGACCGTGTCCAGCAGGTCGAAGGAGGTGATCCTCCCGCTCTACTCTGCCCTGGTAAGACCTCATCTGGAGTAATGTGTCTGGATCTGGACTCCCTGGTACGAAAAACAGGGAACTCTTAGAAAGAGTCCACTGGAAGGCCACTACGATGGTGAAGGGCCTGAAGCATCTCCCCTATGAAGAAAGGCTGAGCAAACCGGGGCTGTTTAGCCTTGAGAAAAGAAGACTGCGACGGGACCTGATCCAGGTCTATAAATATCTAAGGTGTGGGGGGCAGAGTGGGGAGGCCAAACACAGCAGTGTGTGGAGACAGGACAAGGGGAAACGGCCAGAAACTGGAGCATAGGAAGTTCCACAAGAATGTGTGGAAGAACTTCTTTACAGTGAGGGTGTCGGAGCACTGGAACAGGCTGCCCAGGGGGGTTGTGGAGTCTCCTTCTCTGGAGATATTCAACACACGCCTGGACACCTACCTGTGCTACCTGGTGTAGGGAACCTGCTTTGGCAGGGGGGTTGGACTCAATGATCTCTGGAGGTCCCTTCCAACCCCTATGATTCTGTGATTCTTTGATTATAAAGGATCGTACCTCAGTTCAGTTATCTACAGAGCAATAGAATCTAGCAAATCTAGCAGGTGAAAAATATCACTTTGTTTTGGGTACCAGACCTATCCTACCAGAAATCACATTTCTTACTTCTAAATAGCTTGCTTTCAGACCATAATTCAGGAAGTCTTAAATTCATTATGCATTGCCCTCATGTCCTTTGTACTAACAAAGTTATAGAATAGTATTTGAGGAGATAATCCAATTCCTCCTTTTCTCTGAATAGGGGAGTATATATATATATATATATACAGAGTTTGATCATTACTCACCTGTGTTTAAACTACAGAATCGTCAAAATTGAAGTAGAACGTACAGGCAGAGCTTGATTGGAGCATAAAATAATTCACTTCCATGTTGTTCACAGTTATTCCTCTCTGGGCCTAACTTGAGGGTGCACATTCCTTAGCATTTAGTCCTTATATCCACTGTAAACCCTATATATGAAGCATGAACAACAAGGGAAACCTAGCCACACAGAGAAACACTGAGAAAACCAGTGTAGACGTGTCTCCTTTGAAACCTAATAAAGTCTCGTGCAGATTTATGAAGTGATCAGGTAGTCACAACAGGATCAAATTAATGTATTCTGCCACTGATCAGTACCATGTAAGATTAAAACAACTTTCAGTCTTTCTCTAGTTCCACTAGAATCCCCTTCAGTTGCTTCAGATTGCCAACTCATGAAGTTCAACAAGGCCAAGTACAGGGTCTTGCACCTGAGTCAGGGCAATCCCAAGTACAAATAAAGGCTGGGCAGGGAATGGTTTGTAAACAGACTTGAGGAAAAGGATTTTGGCTGTTCATTGATGAGAAACTGAATATGATCTGGCAACGTGCTCTTGTAGCACAGAAAGCAAACAAGATCCTGGATTACATCAAAAGAAGTATGACCAGCTGTTAAAGGGAGGTGATTTTTGCCCCTCTGCTCTCATGAGATCCATGAGAGCATTGCATCCAGTTCTGAGGCCTCCAACACAAAAATGTTAAGCTTCTGGAGTAGGTCTAGAAGAGGGCCACAAATACTGTCAGAAGACTGAAGCACCTCCCCTATGTATTTAGGTTGGAATTATTCAGCCAGGGGAAAGGAAAGCTGTGAGGGGGGAGGGGCCTTCTAGACCTTCCAGTGGCTGAAGGGGACCTATAGGAAAGCTGGGGAGGGACTTTTTATAAGGGCACGTAGTGACAGGATGAGGGGAAATGGGTTTAAAGGGGAAGAGGGTAGATGTAAAATAGATATTAGGAAGAAATTCTTTACTGAGACACTGGAACAGGTTGCCCAGAGAAGCTGAGCAACTGGGCCTAAAGGAAGGTGTCCTCGTCCATGGCAAGGAATTTGGAACAAGATATCCTCTAAGGTCTCTTCCAACCCAAACATTTCTTTGAGTCTAAGATTATATGATCTTCGTAAGCACAACATGATGCTCAGCAGCCTGTAGTTCCGTGGTCTTCTTTTTTCCCTTTCTTGATTATGGGAGTGATGTTTCCATTTTTCCAGTCACTAGGCCTTTGTCTGACAGCAACAGCTTTTCAAATATGATGATGAATGGCTTGAAATCAAACCTGTCAATTTGATTTTTAAGTCCAAGGAAAAAGAAGTGTTAATCCAGGGAGAAATGAGAGATGGTTCACAGGTTTGGCCATGAAATATCATTTACCATGCCATTTGGGACTGGATCAATAAGCCAGTGGATCAGTTCCCTTTTGTCATCTAGGTAAAAACTACAGTGATTTGCAAGGCCAGTTTGCATGCAAATTGGTATATAGATCTGTTCTTTATGCAGAATTAGAGCAACAATAGCCCTAGGCTTCTCAGGTTGACCAAGGGTAGTTAGGAAACAAATGATTAATTGTGGCAGGTTTTGTGTACCTGTCTCTTCAAATAATGATGAGAGAATAGGTCAACTTTCTTCCACTTTCTGATATTTTTGCTACATACCAGCAGGGAATCTCCCTTCATTACCCACAAGAAAGGAGAAATGTACTAATATGTACTAACACATTCCAAATGGCTGGAGAGGCAGATGAGTAACTGAGATTGTAATTGTGACAGATTCTGATCCAGCTCAGCTATACCATTCCGAAGCACTGTTCTTTGGGCTAGAAGACAGTAATACAATAGAAACGGACTAAATTTCTGGCAGAATTCAGAAAAAGGTGTTTTTTGTGGTGTGTCTTTCCTTTTTTGGCCAGATGATGGAGGTGTGCGTCAACTTCATTTTAAATTAATAATTTACAGGTAAGCTGAAAGTAAACACCCTTGTATCTCATAGAAATCCCAAGTAGGAAGGAACCCAAAAGGATCACTGAGCCAAACTCCTGGCTCCACACAAAGAAACACTCAAAATTCAAACCTAATGTCTGAGAGGATTTTCCAGACTCTCAGTGAATGGCAGCTTTAGGCCATGTTCACTGCCCTGGCAAGCCAGTTCCAGGGCCTGACCATTCTTTTGGGGAAGTTCTTTGAAGACCATCTGCATACTTCAGCCTGAGCTGTATTTCACTTAGAAAGGTCTGTTTCTCTCCACTGAATAGAAAAGGAACTGAGCTATTTAGTTTAGCTATAGACATTCTGCCAGAAGAACCAAACTCTAAGTCTCCAATTCTTTTTTTTTTTTTTTTTTTTTTTTTTTTCCCCTGCAGTAATAGCTAAAAATAAGCTAAAGTCTGAAAACAAACAAAGTTTGGGCTGGAGAATTCCAGGTAGACAGTCCTTTTCATTTTCAGAAGAATGAAATAATGAAATTGTCTTGAAAAAGACAGCAGATATTCTACCACAGTTACCGTTAGAGACTGGAAAAAGATTGTCTGTTTCCTCAGTCAGTGCAAAGGAAATGACATCAGACTGTGCTTTTACAGAAATATATGTTAAGGAGCAGGTGGAATCATTATTTAGGATGCTATACAAATTGTTGAGAACAGTGTAGTAAAGTAGTTAATATTGCTTGCATAATAGTTCTTTGTAAAAGGTTTGAATGCTGTTGCATTCAGAATTTAGAAGGAGGGTGCGCAGGAATACTTTGATATCTAATATTTTATTTAAAAGATAGCAGCTCTTCTGCTGAGTCTTAGCTTCATATAAATATGCTACTTTGATGTCACTGTTAAGTACAAGCCAGTTCAAAAATATATGAGGGTTCAAATATAGTCAGTGCATCTTGCTGAGTTCTGGGGAACCTTTAAATATATTCTTTTTAAACATTTCATTGAAATCACAGAAAAAGTAAGAAGATGTGTAGAAGGAGTGAGAGAAAGGGGAAAAAACAAACAAACAAGCAACATTAAAGTTTTCATATTTTCAGAGCATTGAGTAAGAACTTACGTTTTAACTACATCCTTCAGTAACATTTCTTTTACCTGGAAGATGATTTTTTAATTGGGGGGGGGGGGGGGGGGGAGGGGGGAAGGGAGGTCTTTTTATCAGTTTTAAAGAAAAATATTCTACAGAGTATTTGTTACTCATTCTGGGAAGTAATCATCTCAATAATTCATTACTTTTATTATTGAAGTAATATTTTTTTCTTTTTTCTCCCCAGGGAATTTGGTAGTAGTAGAGAGCACATAAACTGCTTTACTAATTAGTTAAAAATTAGTTGAGATTGTCTGAAGATTTTTTTAGTGTTGTAATTAAAGTCTAATCTTATTTATTTAAAGATAGAAAGGGAAAAAATACATGAAAATATGGATAAAAGACAATAGTGGAGCTACAAATGCAACATTCTTTCTGCTGATGATGCTTAATGGTAAACCACACTGATAGGGAAAAATAGACGTACATTTGCTTTTATGATTCACCAAAAACAAAACAGTAAACTTGTACTGTCAGCATGTTTAAAAAGATTTGAGTTGTGGGTTTTATTATTATTATTATTATTATTATTATTATTATTATTATTATTATTATTATTATTATTATTATTATATTTCTTTCAGTGTTTCTCTGATAATGAGTTCACAACAGAACTGTAAATGAAAGAGCTCTGGTGGTCTAAATCTTTTTAAACAGAAATGTAAGAAAAGAACTACATGAAAGAAGGAAAATGTCATTAAAGGAGATGGTCAAAGCAGAGATAGGATTTCCCCATTTCTGGCAATGCTCAGAATTTACCCAAAAATATAAGAGAAATAAGTTCTAAAATCAGTGTCAAATATCATGAGAGGTTTATCTCTGTGGATGCAGAGGAGGCCAAAAACATAATGGCAGGCTACAGAACTCTGGAACATCAAAGACTCAAACACATACTCCAATTTGTGCCTCTTGCCAAAGACTAAAAGACTCAGACTCGCCGTGACCCAGGAAAACCTCAGCCCCATGCTCTGAGGTGGCACTCACCAAGTAGGGCAATGGTGCAGCCATGTGGGTCACCTAACAGACCAATACAGCAGCATTGGACCCTTCTTGAGATGTAAGGAAAGAACACAAAAATGACCCTAAGACTGGACAGGATACATTAGAAATAAGAGCCTTCAAGACCATTACTGGAGGAGCCATGATGAGCAAGTCTACTACAGTGGGGGACATGAAGTCATAGAATTAACTTAGGGACTGCCTGATGCTTGTTTCTATGTGTGGAAGTTTTTGCAGAAGATGTGGAAAAAATTTGGGAGCCACTGCCTGACGGGGTGTTGAGTTGCCACTAAATAGCTATTCTGTGCACTACTTGACAGCTTTCCCTAAGGTCTGATTTCTACAAAACAAGACTATTAATAATTAAGAAGTGAGTAAAAGCCTGTGTCATTCCTTAGCTATTTGGTATTGGCATTTGATGACAGCCACATTTTTAAATGTGACTTAGATGTTGAGCTTTCCATAAAGCAAAATAAAATATGTCTGTCTAACTGAATTTAAACAGTCATCTACTTTCCACTGTTCCTGTTCATTCTCCATGAAATATTTACTCCCAAGACAGCCTTCCTATCTATTCCCATTTTTTTAATCTCACATGGTGATGTGTGTCAAACTTGATGCCCAATGATGCATTTCTCTTTCATTTTATGTTATTCTATTAATCTATAACTAATCATTTTTTTAAACTTCTTTGTTCTCTGTTTTGGCTTGCCAAGACTGGACCACTGTAGCTGCTCCAGATTCTTGAAGTTTCAGAAATCTGATGTATAAACATTTTCAGGGTATATCTGCTTATCTTCCAGAATTAGCTTTGGGAACAGGACTGTGTAACACTTTACTTAGGCTTCTGGTTTCCTAAGTAAGGCTATGTGGGTCCCTGTTGCTCTAAAAACAAATGCAAACAGTAAGGAAGAGCATAAAATGAAACAACTGTGCTTCCCCATGAGTCTGAGACCTAAAAGGACTGGAAACATCAAGAATGAAGAATGTTTTTTCTCTCTTTTCAAATCAAAGACAAGCCATGGAGCTTCATGTCTAATCCAAAATAAGAGAGCAGCCCTAGGAACCCAGAGTGTTTTTCTCCCAGAGGACTACCCAGACAGAAATTCAGTCTCTTCTCCTTTCCATTCAATTACCTGCTCGATCCTTAATTATTTTCTAAAAATTGAGGCAAAATCGACTGGAACTTAACCTCATCTTGTCTTTAATAGGCTTCTCATTGGGGAATATGCTGCAATTATGAAAAGTGGTGTTTGAAGTTGTTCAGTCACATATGTGAATTCTGTGTGAATCCTCTGAAAATAAGTTGATCTGTTTGCACATTTAAAAAAAAAAAAAAAGAGTAATTGTTACTGTATTCTTAGCAGATGAATAAGATTTTACACTTCCTCTGAGAACTGACAGATAAAACTGACTAAACTGGAGGTGATGCATACTTCTTCCATATCCTGCTTTCACACAGTCTGATATGTTTCTGGGATGGCAGCTGGGGACTTCTTGCTGAACAAATGGAGTGTCCCAGCAGCAGTTCTGGGGTTTACTCCAAGTGGAGGGTAACAATTGTGTTTCCCCAGAGGACAAGGTCACTACTTAGAGGGCTTCTGACAAGGTAGAGAGATGAACTGATTAAAAGCTCATGGAGTGGAAAAGACCAAATGTCCCAGGGAGGTGCAGCACATTGTGTCTGATTTAGGAGTACTCAGCAGAAAGGAAATGTTAGCTAAGTGTATCTGGTGGAGCAGAGAGCTCCTAAACTAAAAGGGCTTAGGGTTATGAGCAAGAAGGTAACAGGAGAGTTCATGTTTGATTAGGCTGGAGAAGCAAGAGTTCTGAAGGCATCTAATGTCTGTTTTCAGCCATCTACTTGTGGGTATCCACAGAGCATGATTGTCCAGAGAGGCCATGAGGACTGCAGAAACTCAAAAATTCAGCTTTAACAAACATCTTAAAAATATGTAGAGTAGATGGGATATCCAGATGACCCTTCCAGCTTCTTTTTTTCTTCTACTTTTTTGCTTGCAGACATAAAGCATTTCACTCTGGAAAGATGATTGATAGCAGTTGAGTAGGTGTTTTAAGGATCTCAATATGGTTATTCGATTACTGCAAACTGGTCCTGACTCAGATCACTTGTCCACATACCCTAGTGCAAAGAACTGTATGACAAATCAGTAGTGAGAAGCAATCTGAAAGAAGAGAATAACTTTGTACATCTACATAACGTGCTTCATGGGCTTTTCCCTTGCAGAACAGTTTGAACTGTCAACTTCTTTTTACCAGAAGACCAACAATCAATTTAGAATATAAGACTTTTTTGCCTTTTTTCTTCATCAAAAATAACTTCAGTCTGTTTTCAACAGCAAGGAAAAAAATAGCAGCAATAAAATCTGAACCCATATATTGGGTCTTGACAAACAAGTGAAGAAGAAAATTGATTTGAAATAATTTTGTTTTCAAATGTAATTCAGTTCCAAAATTTGACTGGAGATCACAGTGTATTGTCTGAAGTTGTCATTTATTCCTTAAGGTATTTGAAATCATAGCTGAACTAAATGCTACAGAATGAAACAACTTTCAAACTTTCTTAGCTTTAGGACCCACATTGTTGCTCATGACAGTTATGTCCCAAGGCCCTGAACCTATAAGTCCTTGTTCAACAGGGATAGCATGTGGGAGGGAAAGTTGTACATGAACACAAGTCAAGTTAAATGATATTTTTCCTCACACAGTGGAAGTGATATACCTGCTTTCCTCAAAACTGCTTTCTTATTTGCAAGAGGTGGTGGAGTCACAGCTCCTAGAGGTATTCAAGAAAGGAGTAGATGTCACACTGAGGGATAGATTTTAGTACACTGGTTGGGATGGGTTGACAGGTGGATCAGATAATCTTAATGGTCTGTTCCAACTTTAATGATTCTTTGATTCTCTGTTTCTAAGAATGGAACAAGAGAAAAAGCTGTTCACTGAAATAATGGTGAGTCTGACAAATTAGTGAGCCAAATCCACAGTCAGTTGATGCTGACTTACATCCATCAAGGGTCTAGCCTGTGTGCTGAAATACAAAACTGAGCTCACTGATTACACATTTACTCATATGGCCTCTTTAGTCCTCCTACATCTACCGAGAAATCAACTTTTGTCTGCATAGCTCAAACTGCCTTGCACCTTATGTCCTTCTTTGTACTCACTATGGCCTGTGTGAATTTCATAGGTAAAAGGGGTGGACTATGGGCAACTTTTAAACTTATGTTTTAGGATTTTTCTTTATTTATTTTAATCAGTCAATCAAATTTAGAGTTGGTATAACAGGATCCAGCTGTTAAGCCCTTAACACGAAATAATTTACTGTAATGCAATAAAGCACACTTGCAGTCTTTCCTGATAAGTGAAGATCTTGAGAAAGATTAGTGTATTTTAAAATAGTGACCTAAAGAGCACTATGTATTGAAAGATGTTTTAGTGGCCTCGCAGGGTACAATACTGTTTCCTCAGGGGAAGTCCAGACTGCTAACTTAAGAACTCAACTTGCTATAGGCTCTCAATTATACACAACACAATGTCTATACCTCACAAACTCTGCTTCTGGTAAAGAAACTGTTCATAGCATTGGTATCAAAATGGACTCAATGGCATGAAGAATCACACTAATAACTGTAGAAAAGATAAACGGAGAAAAAAATGCCTACCAAAGCTATGTGGAACTAGAAATAAGTCAAGAAAGAAGACTTGGAATAATTTTATAAATGTTATATGTCTTGAAAAAGATATTAATCTTGAGATTGGAGATGAGGACAATTGTGCAGTTAATTAGGCATAGAAAGCATATCATTTAATTATAATAGAACCATTTTATGGAATTTGCTGGCTTGCATCTGAATCTATCAAAACAAAAGCCCATGAAAATTACAAATGAACAAGAAGCCCTTCCCTGAAGTTAATTAACATCAACATTGGGCATTTTTAAGAGCATTTATTATACAGCAAGTCATGTTCCTTCACAGCAATGCTTCACTGAGGTAGGGAAAATAGCTAAAGGTTCATTTGACTGTAATTTGTCAATATAAACTCTAGTTTTTCACCTAGATGTTGAAGAAGTTTTCTCAGAGGTGATGGAAAATCAATGTACTTCCTGGAAGGCAGGATTTGATTTCAAAACTTTGAAAACAAAACAAAACAAAAATTTATAAGGGAAAAACAATCTATTCTGAGATATTCAGAATCAAGTACATTTTACTGTAGACGTTCTCTCTCCCTGCAATTTCATTAGGCTAAATGTTCACTTCTGTGTCTTGGTAAATCTGGAGCAATATCTTGTGCAACTCTGTGTCCATTCCTCCCATGTAGGAAATATTTGTAGAGACAGCAAGGGGTTCAAATTCGGTGATTTTAAGGTCTTCTTCAACCCAGGTCATTCTATGATTCCATGAATAAAGCTTGTAGGGAGAAGAGAGTTTTAGAAAGGGATCTAAAGAGGAAAGGAAGGAAGGGGGGAAGGAAACAGAAGATAAGGAAGCAAGAAAGCCTTGTTTTCCATTCTTTCTTTTACATATGGAAGAAAGTTGCACCAATATTGCACCTCAGCCTGAATTCACTGGCAGTACAGAAAACCCTCTCTGTTATGTCTCTAAAAAAATAGTCTGAAAAGTGATGTCTTTCTATCCAACACACTAATTCTGAACTCTTGATTTATTTACTTGTATTTATATTTGCTGTGGCATTACTAGCTCTTCATTTTCTTTAATGATTTAAGGACAAATGCTTCTCTTTTGGATCTGAATGAAGTTTAAGCTCATTATTTCTCTTAAAGAAACTATAAATTCTTCAAGAAGATGTAGAAAGTATCTTTTTTCTTTTGTATGTGGGTGTGATATCTTCATTAAAATTCTCTGATTTGGGAAGCACAGTCATTAATCATCTTACATCACCTACCTCCTTAAGAAGAGAGTGGAAAAATGTATTAAGATACATCGTGAGTTTTCTTAGTTGTTATTATTGTTGTTTTTAATAAATGTCAGCATCAGCTACATGGAAATGTAGAAATGTCTTGAAAAATGAAATTACCATTTCACACCAGCAAAAAAAAAACCAAAAAACTCTGTGTGTGTGGGTTTGGGGATGTGCTTCAGCACAGTATGAAATGAAAATGGGACCATTTTCTTTATAATTTTTCTTTCAAGATAATGAGAAAAAGACTTGTCTAATGATTTCTCATAGTCAGATAGATCGTAAGGATATTTGCAGAAAAGTAAAAGTCTGTTAATCTCTCCCAGTCTTCTATGTTCAAATGAAGGTCTTGAAAACTGGAATATTCAGCTATTTGTGACAGCTTTCACTATATCTTTTTGTGTACTCTTTTTCAAAACAATTATCCCTTGGGCTGAAGGACATTTCAGATTGACCAAAAAAGAGGTGAACATATTCATCAAAACGTATGCAGTAAACTCTGCTCCTGAGGGTGTATCCATTTTGAATCACTTCACTTAAGTAATTACTTATCACTTTGTTTTTTTGGCAAGGGTAAATGTATTTCCCTATGGTCACTGCTACTGCTGCCACTAAGCTACATATTTCTATCAGCACACTGAAATAATAAAACTCAGTAATAAAGTTGCTAACATCATTCTTTTTACTAAATGACATCAGGTTAGAAACTAACAGATATATTGCCATTTATTATTATTTCTTATTCCTGCATGTGAATAACTGGAAAGAAAAAGAACTCATGGACTGATAAGCAGGATATTTCTGCATACTACATGGATGTTAAATATCAACATGTTGGAGCCCTCTTTTTCTGGATACTTTTGTTAGTGAAACACACTGATAAAAGTATCGTCTTTCAGGTAAATCAAGTGGGCCATGCTTTTCACAGATCCCTTTTATCAATGGATTTTGTTATCCCTTGAATACTTCATTATTCTGCTTTGTTTTCCTGAATTCTCTCAAACTTTGCAACGTCCTTTCCAAATTATAGATAGTAGATCTGATTATGCTATCAGGCTAAAAACTACTGCACAGAAAAAAAGTACCATTTAACTCATCTGTGTATCAATTCTTACATTCGTACTGTGCTGCCTTTTTTTCCTGTATCTTTGCAAACCAATTACTGTTGCAGGGCTACATAACAACTATGAATAAGCCTTTTCAGAACCATTGATTTTATGGCTGCATGATTCTCACAGCCTGTTTTCTCTGGATGTTGAATATTTCATTAGGACATATGAGATAAATTAAATTAGCCTTACACCTTAGCGTGACCATTTATTCATATTTCTATTTCTATTACTTATTTTCCTACACATTTATTTGAGTTATCCAATAACTCTTTCATCAATAATCTTACAATCACTTCAGATGCTTAATGCTATTGTTAACATTATTTAAGCAGAAAAGAGTGAAAGCAAGGCCATGTGACATGGGATGAATAAAGAAACACTGTTTGACATTGCAGGGAGATAACCTGATCAGCCAAAGGTCAATCAGAGTTGAATATGTCTGGTACTGTCAAGAACAGCATAAAGGGCTTGTTAAAATATGTTAAATAAAGGAGGACCAGAGACAACATTGGTCAGCTACTTGAGACCTCGCAAGTTGGGGTGCAGGCAAAGTACTTCTCTTTTTAACACTGATGATGGACCTAGCATCCCTGGATCTTTGATTTGGAAGACCATGATTGTGGTAATGATAAACTCCTAAATAACAACAATCTCATGCAGGATGTACTGCTCCAGCTGGATGCACAGAAGTTTATAGAGACTGATGGGATTCATCTTAGGGTACTGAAAGAAGTGGCTGACGTCATCATAAGAACTATCTGTTATTTTCCAATGGTCTTGGGAATCTGGGAAGATCCCTGTTGATTGTAAATTGGCAATTATTGTTTCAAAGATAGTGAAAGGTCTAGAGGATAAGACATATGAAAAGCATCTGAGATCCCTAGGTTTGTTCAGCTGAGGTAGGACTCATGGTGGCTTACAGTTCCTCACAAGGAGTGGGAGAGTAGACTTGAGCTCTGCTGTCTTGTGACAGTGACAGGGTCCATGGGAACAGAAGGGAACTGTGTCAGAGAAAGGGAAGATTCTGCACCGGAGCACAGTGGGAATGGACCAGTTTGCCCAGAGTAGTGGTCATGGCCCCGAGCTGCTGGTGTTCAAGAAGCATTTGGGACAATGCTCTCAGAAATATGGTTTAATTTTGGGTTTAAGGTTGGATGTCACATTAAATTTAATTTAAGGTTGGATGTCACGATCCTTGTCATCTCTCTAACTCAGAGTCTTCTGTGAATCCAGGAGCCTATCCATAGTGTACAATACAAGTTTTGATATTTGCAGAATCCTGGTAATATGAAATTCAACATGACCTGAATGTTGACTTACTAAAATGTCAGAGAGGTATACTTCATCCTTTTAATACATGCATTATGATTTATATGCTGATATTTATAAGTTGAAATATCATGTTGACTTAAAATAAATGCCTGTGCATATTAATTTAAAATAGATATTTTTACCAACAAGGTTTGCTACCAGAGTGAGGCTTTGATGAGAGAAAGTATTTTATTTCTTTGTGTTTGGGCTAAAATATCTGAGAATTCATAAAACTAGCTTTTACTGTTTCTTAAAATCAAATTTGCAGTTTTCATATAAATCTTGATAATTTTTTTTTCCTATAAAACTCTCAATCATCACTCATATTCCTAATTATAAATTTAATTTTTCTCTTAGTTAATGCTTTAAAGTTTACTTCCTTGGGACAAACTATCCCTTTTGTAGTTTTGGATTATTTTTGTTGTTGTTGTTCAGCATTCATTAAATGTGCAACAGATTTTGATCACTGATTTTCTGTCAACGATCAGCCTGCAGTCTGGTGGATAGAGATGAAGCCCCCAAAAAAATCAACATCAAGATTAACTCAATTACACAGATGAGGAAGAAAAAGATTAAATGACTTGCACAAGACTATTCAGAAACTCTTTGTCAGAGACAATAATGCACAGAGCTTCACAATCCTAAATTAATGCCTTCAACAAAAGATCATCCTGTCAAACACATAATATTGGCCCTACATCTATCTGAACCCCCATCTGTTTCCACACATTAACAGATGGCATATAGAATTTTTTCATGTGCAGTCTTATTCCCCAGGTGCTACAGCTTTAAAAAGTTCTAAAAAAGAATTTCTTAATAGTTTCAAGATTGTACTGTAGTACACCCGACAATCACAATGTAAATCCTGCTACAATATAGATTTGTTTTTCCTTGTCAGCAGGTGTAGTATCCCAAAATACTATGGAAAATTTTAGTTATTGCTTGAAATGACAGAGCAAGAATTTAGTTGCTCTTTAATATTTTAATGCAAATTTGTGAAACATCTGATTACACCTAAATGAGGCATACTTGATAACCTACACAGTGATATAGCTTTTGATATGACATTGCTAAACATACTTATTTGAATGTCTATGATTCTTTGGTGTTGCTTGAGGAGCACAAAGTTGGAACATGACAAGACTGCTTAATTTCTGAAAGTCAAATTAAGCTGTAAATTTCAGTATTTGTGTCAGTGTGTAAGAAATAATTAAAATAACAATAAAACAATAATAGCATTGTTAAAAATATATATGTGTATGTATGTATAGACTTATTTATTATGCTAGGTATAAGAAGTCATGGCAGGGAGATGAAACACTCTTGATGAAAACTGTTCAACATTAAAAACAAACAAACAAACAAACAAACAAACTTTTCCTATCAGGTTGACACTACAGAATAGAAACAGATGACAGTGAAAGTGACAGCTGCAGTGTAAATGTTGTGGCTATCATGTTGGCCATCAACCTAGATTTTTAAAATCTATGTACAGTGCAGTACAGTCTCCTATAAAGGGCAGGTGAACACTTTACATTGGCTAAATAAGAGAGTTTTAGAATATTTTTAGCTTGTGATATGCTACAAGCAGTAGTGAGAGAGTTGATAGTCTAAAGAGCATCTAAATTATTTTGTTTTTACAAACAAGAAAATGCAGTTGTTTATGAAATCTCAAGCATAGTGAGATAAATGGCATGGATAAACTTCACATCTACTGTTCAGTATGTGTGAAGTAGAGAGGGAAGGGAAAGCTATGGTAGGAGAAGGAAAATTGGTAGGAATTGAGAAAATTTCCCTTAAAAGAATTATTGTAACTGTACAACTAGTCAGTAGACAGTACTAAAGTGTCTCTGACAGTCAACTTAACATTATTCAGTTTCATGAAATGAAGTCTTTGGACAAGAAAAGGCTTGTGAATATAGTTGGAGGTTTACTAATGTAGAGTATTTAAGCAAACTGTGATGAATTCAGGCCAGTGTCACAATGAGAACAAACCACACCTTAATCATGTCAGCTTGCAGGTATGTAAAATAATAGAGGCAGTAAAAAGCAGCATGTTAGAAAAAGAAGAAAGAAAGGAGCAGCACAGAATAAAATAGTTCACAAAAACAACCATCAATCACCAAGTTTTTTTTTTTTCCTAACCCCCAAGCGCATTGAGAACTTTTGTGATTTTCTGTCATTCTGTCCACTCAAGACATTGCAGAAATATACAGTGATTTTTTACAGGTAATGTCAGCCTTTCTATTGTTATTTATTATACTATGCATTTTTTATATTGTTAATAATATAAATACAAAGTATCCATCTGTAAGTTTCCATGTGGGGAACTTACCTGCACTGCATGTAATGCTACCCAACTACTTTAGATACTCATTTCCACAGCTGCATTTTTTCTCTGTGGAATATGGAAATATCTGTAAGTTAAAATAGAAGAAGTTATATAACAAAATGGTTTAATATCAATATTAAAAGAAAATAATATTAAGAATTTGTTTTACCAGCTTTTTTAGGAAGTATTATAAATTCTGTGTTCTGTTAAGAAGTAAGAGACATTCACCTTAATTCTTACTGTATTTCATTCTTTCTGTATCTTCTTCTATAACAAACTTTTTTATCTAGTGCTTAGCATGAATCTTTTGGCATGTTTAAGGGCAGCATTCTGTTTGAAATCTCATTGTGAATGCTAACAAATATTTAGCTTGCAACTCCCAGTCTTAATATTAAGATCCTCCAACTTGCTGAAATGAGGCAATCCTGACCTCATCAGCCCAACTACCATCAGTGGAAGACAAAGAAAGACTTACTTCCTCCACCCCAAATATTTACTATTCATAAGCTGGGATTTAAAATCATCTATTTTAGGCATCACATGGGAGGTTTGAATTAGATTTGGAGGGTGATTTAAGCTACCACATTGGGATGTTATCAAAGGATAACAGGCCAGCAGGCACTTCATAAAATCTCTAGTCCAGGTATGAGTTCAGACCAAGTTGCTCAAGCCTTTCTCCAGTTTGCTCTCAAAAAACCTATATTAAATACCAGATTATTTGTTTTTCCCCTCCCTTTCCTTTTATCTTTTTCTGTTTGAATTGAGGACAGGAATTCAGCTTTTTATTCAGTCAGATATGAGTTTACTGTGTCCAGACTGAGACAGCCAGATATGAGATGTTAACCATCCAATTGCTGTACAGAAGAATTAGCTCAGGTCTGTGTCTTTTAATCTCTCTGCAATCTCTACTCTACAGACAATACTCATTGTGGCTGTCCCCTAAATAATGCTGAGTATATTGTTGCATATCTTGGTATATGCTACATATCTTGCTTGCATTGGTTTCCATTTGGCTGGACTTAGTAGCAGAGTTTCAAACAAGATTCAGCGGAGAGAAGGTATCTGAGTGACAGAAAACTCAGAAACACCAATACTTAAGGAAACAAAAGACATGCTTGTGAGTTGTCCCAAGGAAAGAGGGCTCCTCTAAAAGGGTGATGTGTCTGAAAGTGCAGCTGAAATGCATCCAAACCACTGCATACAAAATAAGCAGTATGATTTGTTAACCACAGCACAATTAGAAAACTGAAACCCAATTGCTGTTACAGAAATATGGTGGGACAAACCATCCAACTGGAACTCTGCAGTCCAGTGCTACAAGTTTACAGAAGAGACAAGCAGAGAAAGAGGAAAGGGGATGTTGTCTGCTATGTTAAGAAATGGGTAAATTATAGAGTACTGCATCTGTGAAACAAAGATTGAGAGCTTGTAGGTAAAAATCAAGGACTGAAGCAATAAAGGCCTTCTGGTGGTTGGAGTCTACTACAGGCTGCCTGATCAAGGTGAATCTGTTGGCAAGGTCTTGCTTTAAATACAAGAAGCATCACACTTGAAGACTGTCATCTCTTGAGGGATTTCAACCACCCAGATGCCTGCTAAGTGGAGTGCATTGTGGATAAATTCCTTGTCCAGTGAGACCTCATTGCATCCTTTTGTTATTTAAAGGGGACTCATAAAAAAAGATGGAAAGTGACTTTTCACACAGTGATAGGACAAGTGGGAAGAGTTTTAACTAGAAGAGAGAAAGATTTAGGTAGGAAGTTAGGATTAAATTCTTGCTCAGAGGATGATAAGGCACTGGAACAGCCAGCCCAGAGAAACTGTGGATACCCCATCCCTGAAGGTGTTGTACAGTAGGGTTGGATGGGGTCCTGGACAATCTGATATAATCAAAATTGTCTCCGCTCATGGCAAGGGATTGTTACTAAGTGATCTTTAAGATCCTTTCCAACCTAGACGTTCTATCATTCTATAATATGCACTCCTTGAACATAAACTACTTTGAGTTAAAGAACAACTAAAAGATAGAGAGTAATTAACATGGGGCCAATTCAGTGTAAAGCATCTGCTGTTTTATCTTTCTCCTGAGTATTCTAGAAATTCTTCAAGTTATCTTAAAGTCTGTCCCATCCTATAATATTGTATATTTTCTACTTGGAGAAAAAACGTTCACAGCTTGGATAATACCAATATATGAGGCTGTATCTATAATTTCTAGTATCATTTCCGAAGTCATTCATAAAACTGGGATTGTGTTTTCTTAGTTCTGAGAGTCATTATCTGCACACTGTAGATGACTAGCCTTGCTTATTCAACAACTGGCTGCACAGGTCAAGAAATAAAATATCTCCTGGGTTTGTCCTGTTCCTTATAACGTACAGTTAAATCTACTTTTTATCACTGATATGTTGTTTCCCTCCTTTGTGCCTGGTGACCAGACAAAAATGAATTCAGCACCTCCAGCTCATATTTTACAATTAGAAAATGAAAACAAAGACAAATGTTAAATATATAAATGTAGTATACTTCAGATATTACAGTGTCTGTAGGCTGTGCAGCTTTGACAAGAAAAGAGTACTTTAAAATGCAGAAGAAAGATAAAGTCTGTGAATGCACAGTTACAAAGGTTAGTTAATGGCTAACAGTGTAACAGCTGTTTACGAGAGTAGACAGTGATAGAAAAAGGGGGAATGGTTTTAAACTTAGACAGTGGAGGTTTAGGTATTAGGAGGAAGTTCCTCACACAGTGTGGTGACACACTGGAACAGATTGCCCAAGGAGGCTGTAGATGCTCCATCCCTGGAGGCACTCAAGGCCAGGATGGATGTAGCTCTGGGCAGCCTGGTCTGGTGGTTGGTGATACTGCACAGAGCAAGTGAGTTGTAACTGGATGATCATTGTGGTCCTTTTCAACCCAAGCGATTCTGTGATTCTGTGATCTGAGCTGATTTTAAGCAATTAATTCCTTTTTGAGAATTTTCTTGGCTTAATCTAAGAAATTAAATTTTAAAAGCCTTTGTAAATCATTGTGTTTTGTTGTGTTGTTTTGGTTTTTTTTCCCCTTTGTGTTTGTTTTTATTTGCATGCTTATTATTTTTTTTTCTTCACCACACTGATTTTTACCTAATACAGCTGTGCCTTTAAATATGTAATTACTTTCACTACTGCTGCAGAGATTTCCTCTGGGGAAAAGTATCAGAAGAACAGTTATCTGCACCTCGGATGAAGTGGAAAATTTAGTTGTAAGTGGCATTTACTGCTCTCTTCAGTAGCAATAATCCAGCCATTGAAATGTTACTAAGATTGCTTCTTTTGACCCTTTTTAACAAGATCACAGCTTTCAGCATTTCAAGTACCCTTATCAACCAGACCCAGCAGTGGCTTCAGGAAAGGCATTACTGGATCCAGGAAGCTTTAAGGTGTCAGAGAGAGTCAATCAGCCCTACTACTAAGCAATTCTTATAAAAAAATCCCTTGCTCTTAACTTTGTGCAATTGTTCCTTTCCTCACTGACACAGGGCTGTAAGGTTGGTTAAAGAAAGAACCTTGTGGGTAATGTACAAGATTTTTCTCTACATAAATAACTTTTATGAAAGCTCAGCTTATTAAGGCAGCTACTGAAGTGTGTGCACTGGATGTTACATGATTGATTGGAAAGCCTTCCAGGATGTGGTCAGCAAAATATTAGGCAACCTTTAAGGCGGTCAGTGTACTAATCAACATGTCCCATCAGCACGATCTTTATAAGTTTTGTATTTTGGCACCAATGTTATAGAAAATTTCCACTCTCTTCTAATCTTAATTGCAGCATGTCCCTACATTCAATGAAGTGTAGGTTGATATTGATATCTATGACAGCACGCTAAGGCACTTCACGATAGATGATTTTGACATCAGAATCTAGGTATTGAAGAAGTAGTAGGCATTTAAAAGAATCATTTCTTTGGAATAATTGGGCAGCACATTCAAAGTTCAAAAATCAAATGGATGAAAAAAAAAGTAAAAAAGCAGAAATAAGAATGTAAGAGGTGTACTGTCCTGGTTTAAACTAAAA
Source organism: Coturnix japonica (assembly GCF_054131305.1). Lineage (NCBI taxonomy): Eukaryota > Metazoa > Chordata > Aves > Galliformes > Phasianidae > Coturnix > Coturnix japonica. The sequence goes on along the minus strand of NC_140664.1, from coordinate 5,427,598 downwards.
ATCCACCTGTGTCCGTGACAGGGGCCGTGGGCCCCACAGGGGCCCTAGGCCGAAAGGACAAAAAGTTAATTAGGAAAAGAAAACAGCGGCAACGATCTAAGGAGGCACACTTATTTACTAAATTACTATATTGAAATACAGGATAACACAATATAATACAATATAATTGAAAATTGAGCTAACAAATCAAGCAAAATAGGAGAGAGAATGAGTCCCGAAACTGAGAGGCCTACTGTAAATCTAGGCAAAACGGTGAAGGCTCCCACACACTCCCCTGAACACCAGAACTCGAAAGACGTCAGTCTAGCCTGGGAGCGAGTTAATATAGTGTCCAGGTCCCGTGACCCATCGTGTTGTTCTCTGGGAGATGTAGTCTTCTTCTGTAAGTTGCAGATTCAATAAAATTATTCATGCTTTATATTATGTTATGATGTGGAATACTGATAGCAAAATTACAAAATTATTAAACCATGACATGTACATAAGGGAAGCATTTGAAGTTGACTGCAAATTCATTTGTAATGAGAAAGAAAATCGATAGATGTTTTTCAGATGGCTGAAATGCTCGTTCCTTTGTAATATTTGTTTTCAATTCTGTATCTTAAAATGCAAATTATTTGTTTTTCTTTTTAAAAAGCCATATAGAAATGAAAATTCAGTATTTTATTTTGCATCCATCAAGGAAGAAATATTTCTATTATTCAAATAAGCTGTCTAAAATAAAGCATACTTTGAAATACTGAGATTAATTTGAATTTTAAAATTTCAAATTAAATAAATAAATAAATAAATAAGAATTTTTAGAAAATATTCTACTAGCCTATGAATATTTTCCCAGTACTCAAAATTTTCTTGTCATTCCATGAGTGGAATTTGTACACAGCAGTGGTGTACTTTTTCCACATCTTTATTATGGAATACATTTTGAACATATCCAGTTAAGTGGGAATAACATTTGTATATCCATTGCAGTTTGGATTCAGTTTTTCATCATCAACACTATTGTCTAGTGAACCTGGTATTGCAAAACTGAAGGCTGGAACTGCATATCCCTTCCTATTTTCCTGAATCTATATGGAGACTTTTAGAGTGCTCGATACTGCAGTATTCAAGGGATTTATTTACACATCCAGTGATGATCAATATCTTTTCAATATGCCTGGAATGGCTTAATGAGTGTCCTAAAACCTTATGCAAAATGAAAAATTGATTGGATGTGATTCTCATTTGAGCCCACCTATGAACTCATTGTTTTTTGTTTTTGGTTTTTTTTTTTGGTTTTTTTTTTTTTTTTGGATGTCAATTTTGAGAAGTGTTTCTATCACAGTTTTCTACTCTGAAAAATCTGTGATAAAATTAAAAGCCCACCAGAGTCAATAAAAAGCTTAGATATACTTCTGGCATTGAGAAATTTCAGCAAGTTTGCACATTTTGAAAAAAGTAGTTCAAAACACTCTGAATATTAGATGAGTTCACAGAGACATTTAAAGCAAAAGAAGGGAAAGGAAGACACTTCAGGCTCACATTCAGTAAGGATTAATTAATTTTCCCAGAAAAAGGAATTTAGTGATGTCTATGCAGGCTCCCCTTTTTAATTCCATAGGAAATGTGTTCCTTTCAACTAGCACTCTTAAAAGAAAGGAAAAAAAAATAAAAAAAATAAAAAAATTCGGAGTTTTTCCTAAAATTTAACTTCCAAATAGCTGAGTCTATTCAAATAAGTTATTTTTCCTTTCTATCTTTTGAGTTCTTTTTTTCTCTCTAGGGCAAATCAAACTCACCTGTGAGAGTAGGCAGCAGCAGATATAGCTGAGTCAAACCAAAAAAAGGTAGCAGTCACAATCCAGTAATAAAGAAGGAATTGCTTATTCCTTTCTGAGGATCAGGGCTTATTAAGCACTCCACTTTTTTTTTTTTTTTTTTTTCTTTTTCAGTAAGTAGTTCAATTTATACTTGACTATTTAAAGACATGAGTAGGTAGTATGAGAGAAATACCTGAACGTATTCTGTGATCAAATAATCTGTGCTGGATACTGGGTTTCAAAATCCCTTCTTTAAATCCCCCACCATCCATTGTGGGGGAGGCCAGAACTAGGTTATCTTTACATTCCTTTCCAACCCAAGATATTCTATGACTGCTTCCTGTGGCTAGAAAAGTGGCAAAGTGATTTGGGAACATCTTGGTTTATACAACCTTGAAAGCTTTATTAAGTGTTTCACTAGATTTAACACCTAGCCAGGAGATTATCTTTCACTTGAGATAAAAAGCCTGGTGAACAATAGCTCTCTAGTAGCAATAGGTTCATCAGCTCTGAACTCCCATGGACAGATGGAGAGCATGATACGTGGTCCAGTCTTTTCTGCAAAGACCAGATGTTGCCTGCACTTCATTTTCATTGGAATTTGATGGAAGTTCAAAGCCAGTTCTCTTTATAAATACAGGAACCCTTGTACAATCTCACCTTACTTTCACCAGATCAATTTAAACCAAGATCGCTAGGTTTCACTGCTCTCAGAATGACTGCTCAGGCCTCTTTTTTTTTGGATTTAAATATGTGCACAATCTCCATTTTAGATTCAGAAGGGTTTAGATTTAGAAGGGTTTCTTCCTTGGTAATTTGTTCTTTTTCTGAACTTTTGAAATTTTATTGAATACCATTCAGTTTAGGGTTTAGACAAGTGGAGGGTGTCCTGGCCAAGGTCTAACCAAGGATATAACTAGAAACATCTCTGAAATTAGTGTTTCATAGCAACATTTACAACCCATACACTGTAGGGAAGTTTCCCATCAATAATAACAATTGGCAGAGAAAGTGTTATGAAAATGTAGTTCTTGTTTTGTTGCTAAGTATATGTCAGCCTAGATTAACCTTAAGACTTGAAATGTTGTGAGGTAAGCGTGTGTCTTAATATCTGATCTAAGGACAGTGTTTTTCCAAAGTATTTTCCTGCAGGAAAAGTACTTTGTTACAAGAAAGAAAGAAAATAAATCAAATTTGACATTGAGAAGATCCCAGAATGCTTGCACTGTGTCACAGAAAGGAAAAAGTCTTCCCACAGCTTCTGTCTAAAACCTAATTGATCAAAGAACCCTATGCCAGTCTGCTTTCATTGTACTGTTTCGTGGACTTTGAGGCCAGTAGAAAAGGAAATGTGAGACCAAGGGAGAAACAAAGAAAAATCTCTCTTGACATTCACTTGTGTGTATCACTTTGAAAGAATTACTTATTTGATTTTAGTAAGTTATTTTACTTACTAAAGTGAGACGATTTAATATAAACAAGAATGTTCTGAGGGCAAATGTATTGCAAGATAGATCCTCAGCAAGTATAAATTAGTATAATTCAGTGGAATTCATAGCCTGACCTCAGGGTTCCCCAGATGAGCATCAAGTCTATTGCATGTTGTGTTTCTTAGTGTGCTAAGTATTAAAGTTAAGCTATTCTAATAAGCTTTATTTATTCATGTTTTTCTTAAATGACAGTTGATTGCTTGTTAATAGACTCAACAACTTCAATTAATTTCTTACAAAGTCTTTTCATACTGCACCAGACCAAAATCCTTTAACCTTTCTCTACACCACACCAAAAAGTATATTTTTCTTGCTGCTCTGCTTCTTACTACCTCAAGGGCAGTTATGTTCTTGCTGAGGTATTACAACAAAAGCTGCAGAAAGCACTCTGGTTGAGGTGTAACAAGTGCATTCCACAGCAATTATGCCACCTCCTAGTAGTTATATTACTCTCACATAGCATGCTAAGATGGCATTTTCTTAATTTTCTCTTTAGGAGCCATGTATTTCATATCACATTTAAAAGTGTTTCAACATTTCCACATTCTTTGCTTATGTATTCCACCAATTTAAAGCAATTTTAATTCAGAGGACTTTTTCATATCTGCATGTGTGATTCACTATTTACCTACTTAACTTTTCTGATAGCACTGTGATTAATTATTTGAATTTTGTAGCATTCAGAAGACAGGTAGATATGTGCTATTATGTTTTGCAAAGCGACAGGCAAGACATGTTCCCAGAAAGGGAGGAAAATAATCAGGGAAGATATTTAAGCCTGTCTGAACACAACATCAAGACCTGGATAATCACCAGTGAATAACCACCAATCTCAACAGAGAAATTAAACCACTGATCACTCATTCCACAGTAAGTCTGTGCCTTATATTATAATTGCTTAGTGTACAGCATAGGTTATGTTTCTATTCATGAAAATGATTGGGCCATGAACAACTGCATGAAGTTCAACAAAAGATAATGCCAGACTGTGTACCTGAGATGGAGTAATGTTGGATACAGGTAGGGAAAGGGAAACAAATGGCAATACAGCAGCTCTGTAGAAAGAGATAAGAGGGCGTTGATTGAAAGCAGGCTCAACATGAGCCAGTGGTATGTCTTGGCAGCCAAGAGGGTGAACCATATTTGGGATGCCATACAGCATAGCCAGATGGTCAAAACAGCATTTGCATTGGTGCAGCCTCTCTTTGACTATTGTATGCAATTCTGGGCCCTACAAAATGAAAAGGATGTTAAGGTACTTGAAAGCATTCGGAGGATGGCAACCAACTTGAAGAAGGGCACATAGCAGGGGGGTGGAAACTGAATGATCATTGTTGTTCCTTTCAACCCAGGCCATTCTATGATTCTATGATTTCAGCAAAGCTGTGTTCTTCAACCCTCACCCCACTCATTCTGGCAGTTGGCGATTATTTAATATATTTACTTTCTCATTTTATCTTCCATCTCTGATTCCATTTTTAAGAGAATTAATATTTAATCATTGTTTGCTTTTCTATAGAATTAGATAACTTTATTTATTCAGGATTCTGTTATTCAAAGTTCATCACATTTTCCTTTTCTAATTTATGAATTTGTTATTTTTACTTTCTTCTAGATCAAGCCCAATTCACAAATTATTGGATAATGTGTAATTTGTAAACACTTTTGTCTGTTTTTTATATTCCTGTTTACATCCTGGTCTAAATTACACTGTCCTGTGATTCATGCTGTCTTTTTTGACAATTAAGATATTATAAAATAAATGCATTATTTACATGACAATAACTTGTAACTAGTTCTCCCCAGAAATAAGGTTGCCCCCAGCATTTGCACCATGAAGATTAACCTTGACTTCTCTTACCAAGGAGCTTTCAGATCCAAGGATGAAGAATGTGACATAAGAATTTAAGAAAACAACTGGACAAAAGGTTTAATGGATTCTGTGATTCTATGGATATGTTTTCAATTTAGGTATGTTAACTTTAGGTTATTAAAACACAAATTGGTGATAAAAACAGTAATTGTATGTAGGTTCAAGTAAGCTGTGCCTAAAACACCCTGCAAATATAACCACTGGGATATATCATGGGATTATTCCAATAAGCACCTGTTTGTTACAGGCACAAAGAGAAAGACTGTCTGTACTATTCTGCTTTTCAGCATAGCACCCAGGTTGACTACGAAAGTTCTCTATTGCTGTGCCTCCCTACCAGACAAAATGGTTGAGGTCTAACTACAACAGGAAGAATTTTCCTGACTGTCCATAATATCAACCACTTCCTGGAAAGCAACATCACTTTATATAAATTATCATCAAAGCATTTATTGATGGATCAGTGGCAACTGAGAGATCTCATGGAGATGCAGGTAATCAGAATGCCATTATGAATGTACCACTGCCATGTTTTGTTACTATTATTGGCATGAAAATAACTGGCAGATTTTTCTAAATTATCTGTAATTAACTTCTACTACCATCAAAATTAATATGTTGTCACTTCCAACATATAGTTTTCATCTCATTTCCAGTTCATCTGCCATATGTTTTCTCAAAGTCTCACACAAAGTTCCATGCTCTTTAGTGAGCTTCTCATAACTTGCTGTGTTGTCTCAATGCACTGTCAGGATATGGAAGGGATACAGTTTGGTGCTGTGATCTTTCTTGTACTGCTATGCCCATTCTTACCTCCATCTCACTTTGTAAAGTTGAACATTCATGAGAAAACTTTAATCTCACCTAGGCTAAACTGATACCAGGTACCTCAGCTCCTAAAGAACAATCATGGCTGAGTATCTGTCCCTCCAGGTAGTGATACTATTGTCCATACCTACATTTCAAAGCATATTAAATGCACATTTTATTAAATCTAACTAGTATATTGATGACCTGTGTAAGACTTGATTACAATATTTGTCCCCCTTTCTGTACTGCTGGCACAGTTCCATCTGTTTTGCAGTATCATGCAAAACAATGCTTTTTGATATGGCACGTGGGCATTGTAACATCCTAGGAAGACACAGAGCATGACAGTTTATTTGGAGTGCTGGGCAAATACAGTGAAACCAGAGGAGAGGTAGTAGAAATCCTTATTATGTGTAGGGATCTTGGACAAGCATGTTCCGAACATCTGTGGAGTTTGGAATAGATATGAAGTTTTTGAGCATTAACTATACATGGATTCATTGCTGTATTTGAGCCTCAGTCCTAATTATACTTGTACATTTTGAAGGCAGGCAGCTTACAAAAAGATATTAAACTAATCCTAATCCTTTTCCCTCTCTACCTACCCTTACCCACTCTTCTTATGAGGGGTGGGGATTTTCACAGTTATGCAGTAAAGTACCCTTAGAAAGACAGTAACTCTAAGTTATGCTACCCCATCATGTCCCATGCCTGGAGGACTTCAAGGCCATGCTGGATGGGACTCTAGGCAGCCTACCTATTGGGTGGCAACTGTGCCTGATATTCAGATGGAGAACAGTGAGGAAAAGTGTCCATCAGGGGTTCAGTACAGAAACTGACACTCTTTAATACCTTCATCATTGACATCAAAAGTAGGACTGAGTGTATCCTCATGTGTTGAGGTTCATTGCTGGGGCACAAGACCTGACTAGATTATCATTACAGATCCCTTCCAACTCAAATGATTCAATGATTCTATTATACTGGGGTCAGAACTAGATGATTTTTAAGGTTTCTTCCAACTCAAGACATTCTGTGATTCTATGATCATGTATTTGGCACTGTGTTTTCATTTGTACTTCCAAGGGACTAAATTTTCTGAACAATCATTCTAAGATACAATGGAGAAAAACCTTCTTTCTTGTGATCTGATGACACTCCGCTGTGCCATCATTGCATCAAACAGCCTTTTTATTACCTGGAGAAGAATGCAACAGCTGAGTATGAGTGAGCTGACTGCATGTGAATCCAAATGCGGATCATGGGATAACGCGGATCATGGGATAACGGTAATCAGCTTGCAGCTGGCAGCTGCCGGTGATGTTATGCACAACCTGGGTTTGCAACGCTGCAGCTGGGCAGCTCAATTCTTCCTAAAGCCTTACTGAGTTGAGAAAAACCTAATTACTCTGTCCTTCAGACAAGTTACACTTTAAAATGTCTCTGTTGCCTGAATAGCATGTCTGACAAAAGAATGAAGATGAAAAAAACTCCCACATGGATTCCATGCTCACAAAGGTTACCAAACAGCAAAGAGGAAGATAGTTTTGTTTGCCTGCAGAGCTGCTTTTCTGACTTACTACTCCAGTTCTGTTACATCACTGAAATCAGTCCTAAGTCCAAATCCTCAACCCAACAAATGTATACAGAGAATATTTGGTTTGCCAGTAAAATCCCAAACTCTGTTGTTTGCCATTGCTCTGGCATAAAATGTCTGAAAACAGTTGAGCCACCCAAGACTGACCTGCTCTAGACTACTTTATTGTTTCTGTGCTGTGAACCCTGTTGTCTATAGGGAAGCTTTGGTGGCCACTGCTTCTATTCAACTCGTGATGGTTAAGCATAAGATTTTCCAACAGAATGCTTTCTTTTATGGAACAGGTTTCTACAGGAGTTCAGGCAAGGACCTCACTGTCAAGTGCCAAAGCAGTCTTCCCAGAATTTTCACTTACCTCTCACAACTGCTTGCAGCAGTGAGTAGCAGCCATCCAAATGCTGTCAGTCAAAGAATGAAAGTGTAAACAGTTATTCAACATGTTTAGATATACATGGGGCAGTAGAATCTGTTTTGCTCGATTAGATTAATGGATCCTCAAGTCCACTTACTTTCTCATCTAAATTGGAATGATACACCTCAGCTGTCTAAACTGGGTGGTTTCATTACACTGGGTTAAAAATAAAAATAAAACAAATTATAATACAAAAAAAACACAAAAAACAAAAACCACAAAAACTACTCTTTTATGTTTTTAACTTATTAATAGAAAAATTAGGAAAAAATAGAGTGTTGGTTTGGATTTCCTCTGCTATTGGGATAGCATATATTGAGATATAGTAGATAGTGGGAAATAGCAAAAAAATAAAAATAAAATAAAATAAAAATCCCAACTTCCACCCTAAAATAAAATCACCAGATATGTATCTGAAGATATCTGGGAAGGAATTGTTTAAAGTTGGATTTGACAGACAACAGACTGTTCAGGAATCTCTAGAGGAATCTTATAAATATGAGTAGGAATCAGTGTCATATTAAGAACTTAAATTCTGATTTCTGCTATCTATATGTAGGCAAGAGTATGTGCCCCAATTATAGCCAGGGAAAATAAACGAATTGACATTTTTGCTGATGTCCAGGTACTGATGGTTATTTAAACTTTCCTATGGTGTCCATTTTTTATTTGTTTATTTAGTAGATACATGTATTTTCTTCTCATAGAAAGCCTGCTTTCTACAAGGGGTTCTACTTGTGCAGTCTCAGATGACCTCCAGAGGTCCCTTCCAACCTCAGTCATTCTGTGTTTCTGTGACTCTGCAAAGTGATGCTAGACACCTGTGTGTGGACAGCAGATTCCAATGTATACAGCAAAACTCATAGCTATCAAAGCTCAGTAAGAATAGATTATCCCACAAGAAAATAGTAGATTAAAGCAATGTTATCTTCATTTTTCACTTCAGCAGAATGTGTCAACTCCTTGGATATAAGGCAATCCAGAAACGTCTAAAAATCACAACCTGACCAATCAACTGAACAAACAAAAAATAATACAGAAAAGCTGTGATTCTTTCAGTCTGCAATTCCTAATCAGGAGCATCCCAGACTTGGCTATGTATTGCACTGAACATTGTATTATGTTAATGTATTAATGATATGTAAATATTTTCAGAATAAAGTACAGTCATGTAAATTTGTTGGCTCTGAACTTACTTTATTCTGACAGAGAAGTGTATTTGATCTGGGCACAAAGCAAATTAACATTTTCAGAACTGATTAGTATGTGTGAACATCAGGCAAAGGTGACAAATCAGTTTGGTAGACTTCCATTATTTTAGGTTGAAAAGTCAGTCATTTGGGTGATTTGAGAGTCATGATCCAAAGCACACTGCAGTCTGTGAGAATTCTGCCAGTAACTGAAAGGGAATTTAGGTCATACCCTTGGACTCAGTAGTTATTACACAGAAGAAAACCACAGAAGATAGCATTTCTGTTGGTAGATGCACTGAATTATCAGCTGGAACAGACTAAGTGTTATGAGGTTGTTTGATTGCCACTTTTGTATAACACTCAATATAGGACTGTTTCCTCTTGTATAACAAATCTCTGGTACTTTATTTTAATTGTTTATTTCTTAATTTCAGAATTACAGTAATTAATAGGGTCTAATGAATATAGTCAACTACTTATATGTAACCAATGAGAAAAAAAAAATGTAGTCAAGAGCACCATTAGCCATTGACTAACTTATATCACTTTGAATGAATTTAGTAGTTATATCAGTTGTAATTTGGAATTACTCAAAAGAATATGGATGTTTCATGAAACCTGAAGACATGGTCTCAAAAATATACCTGGTGGTATTTCTCAAGTCATCATCATCAGAATAGTGAGATTATTCTGAAATATATGTGTGCTGGAAGTTTATTCTAAATTGCGGTAGGTACAAAATGCTGTAGGCAAAACTGATCTAAGAAGTGTAGTATTTACATTACTTCTGTTGTCATGCTGTAGCTCTTCAGTAATCACTCTTTTACTGTTAGTCATTTATAGTAGTTCATTTAAAAAAAAAAAAAAGAAAAGAAAAAGAAAAAAGAAAGAAGAAAAAAGAAAAAAAGAAAAAAAGAAAAAAAGAAAAAGTGATAATGGGGTCATCTGGGGAGCAGATGGAATTTCAGGTGTTTGCAGTTTGCTTTTCGTTCTCCCTTACTTGCCTGGTGTGTTAGTAATATGCTGTAAATTGCTTTAATCTCACTATATTGAACTTTGTTTTCCATGACAGTGACTGGTGAGTACTCTCCCTGTCCGTAGCTTAAACTGTGAGCTTTTTTTTTTTGTTGTTGTTGTTTTATTTTATCCTCCTACTCCTTGGAGTAAGAGAGCTTTTGGATTTTATGTAGCCATTGGTGTGAAACTGCTGCAAAGGAATAACAGTCTAAGAGCAAGATAAGCCTTGAAAATAATGTAATAACATGGTACTTTTTTCCCTCTCCAAAGTAAATAAATAAATAAAGAAATAAAAGGGTTGTGAAAGCACTTTTAACAAACTATATATGAACTGGGTTAAATGGAATATCATAGTTGAAGGAAACAGAATGTTACTGGCGTAGGTGAGACACAATAGCTTTTTCCAGCTTAGATTTAGAAGTTAATGGAGCTTATACATGCAAAAGCAAAACTCCCAAGAAGCCAGAAGCGACATTCAGATCTTTCATTCTGTCACCTCCAGAACATTGCCTCTGTAATAGTTGTGAGTCTGCCTAAAGAAGACAGAAAGCCAAACAGAGCTGAAAGCATCAAAGAAAGCAACAGAGATAATGAAAAAGCAATGTACATGAACTAGCCTGGCTCACATAGTGAATTTCACAACTACAACTTGTATTTTAAACTGAAAGCAAAACCAGTAGAACTTTTGGAGATCAAAGGCTGCAGATCTGTAATAATGAAAAGTGAAGGTGTAATACTATGACTGTAGTTAGAGCTTTTTAAAATCTAATTCCTTGCAAGTACTCCCTAACTCTTCCATTTTGGTCATTTTATTGTGTCTGCTTAAAATGAGGGACTTGGTAGAGGAAGTAAATAAGATGTATCTGAATTTTTTCCAGCTCTATGAATTTCTGTGGAGGAGGAGCCCTGTGGGAAATTGATGATTCTTTACAATATTATGATTTTATCTCAAGTAATGGAAGGTTAATAATAGCAAAGATTATAATAATTTTAAGTATAAGATACAACATTTCTAGATAATATTAATTTACTTATGATTCTAGAAGAACGTCCCCCAATAAATTCATTAAAATATACTTACCCCAATTTTGTCAAGAAATCCAGCTATGTCCAGTAATTAAAGTAAAGTGAAAGAAGTACAGCATTCATATCTTTGTATCTAAGGCTGCATCAGAGTTGACAGTTTCAAACCAGTGACTATGTATTTTACCCATGGTACTTTTTGTGCCTGTAGATTGTATTCCTTCTGGATAGAAGGAAAGAGGAGTCCACGTCAAGTGAACTCTTAAATCATAAATATGAGTTCAGTCTATGAACCTAAATCAGGACTGATTTGAAATAAAAGCTCTGGAAAACTGGTGTGGATCTCAAACTGTCTTCATGAAGTATTTCACTTCCCACGTATCTCTCTGCTGCTCCACACAGAAACACACACAGCCCTTGAATAAAAGTACACTATATACAGAATATTCTTATCTCATATCCTTTTTCCTTTGAAAGACATTTTGTTATTTAATGTCATACTGCCTGATTTTATCAGCTGTAGGGACACCATCAGGATATGCCACAATCTAAACAGCAAATAGTTGAGATCTTATCTCATTGGATCCATACATACAAAGGACAAGATACTACTACAATTTAATTCAATAAAAAGATTACTGTGGATTTACTTCGATATAATATGGGACTTCCAATGAGAATAATGCTGATTTCTCATTTAAATGTTAATGAATTATTATAAAAAGCGGAACTAAACTTAATGAAATACAATTGAAAGTACAATGTCCTCTCTCATGTGGAGAATCAATGCAGTAGGGTCAAAGAGCAAGAGAAACTAGATAATTTGAAAATTAAAAATGCAGAAATATTAATCTTTGTTAGAAATGTACTGTGAATTGTTGTTTGTTAGAAGAATGAAAACAGAATATCACAGTTCTATGCAAAGGCTTCCTTTAAGAGCATGATTAACTAACAACTCAATCTTAGCACATGCTTAATCCTTTAGCCTCCAATGGCTTAAGTTAAGGGACTTCATTCCTAAGGGATGAATTCCAAACTAAGACATAGCTATCTGTGAATAGTTCAGGCTTAGGCCAAAACCTTTTTTTCCAGCAGAATCAGCACATTTTACATGAGGCAGTTGGAGTTTAATCAGCGAATTTATTATTCAGGGGTGCTTCAGTCTTCTAAACACAGAAACAAAAGATCGAGGTGGGAATATTACAAACTAGAATGCCTAGAGTACATTAACTATTGAAACAAATATTGCTAGTGAGATGCATACGTCATATATCAGAATAAAAATGTTGTGTCTGGAATATGTTACAACACTTAATGAAATAGATAGATCATTTGTTGAAAGAAAAAGGAGGCTGACTGTAAAATGAATCACCGATTGAATCTCCCCTGTTGCATGCTGGACCAAATATATTACCTGTTTGTCAGCCATAAACCACAATACTTTTCAATGACCAAGCACACTGGATGAAATTTAAAATATTTAAAGAATGACAGCCATTAGGGATGGAGTCTGCAAGATGAGTGCTATCTGTCATTCATTTATTCTCAAGTTTTGCATATTTCAAACTGCCTGTTTTTGTTTTTTTGTTTTGTTTTGTTTTGTTTTTGTTTTGTTTGTTTGTTTTTTGTGGGTTTCTTTGTGGGTTTTTGTTTTTTTTTTTTGGTTTTTTTTCTGGCATGGTTTTAGTTTAGTACTTATTCAAGAGTAAAACCAAGAGTTTTGAAGGAATATGTACAGATGGTAGAAAATATAAGAGGGAAAGAAGAAAAAGGGAGAGGAGAGGAGAGGAGAGGAGAGGAGAGGAGAGGAGAGGAGAGGAGAGGAGAGGAGAGGAGAGGAGAGGAGAGGAGAGGAGAGGAGAGGGGAGGAGAGGAGAGGAGAGGAGAGGAGAGGAGAGGAGAGGAGAGGAGAGGAGAGGAGAGGAGAGGAGAGGAGAGGAGAGGAGAGGAGAGGAGAGGAGAGGAGAGGAGAGGAGAGGAGAGGAGAGGAGAGGAGAGGAGAGGAGAGGAGAGGAGAGGAGAGGAGAGGAGAGGAGAGGAGAGGAGAGGAGAGGAGAGGAGAGGAGAGGAGAGGAGAGGAGAGGAGAGGAGAGGAGAGGAGAGGAGAGGAGAGAAATACAAATGAATCCAGTGCATGAACAGGATGGTAGCAGAAATGCCTCTGCGACTAACAGGTGTGTGATAGTGTGATAGAGCAGCTTTAAGTCTCTGAGGCTACCTTCCAAGGTAAAAAATGTCCGGCATACTAAGCATTTAATTAAGACAAAATACATGGCCCTTTTCTTACTCTATCCAGAATACTGTAATTTACTTAATAAAAGGATGACTGAAGTCATATTACTACCTGATTCCATTAAGTTACTTCAGAGACTTTCATTGCTGTTTTCCTGAGAGGAAAATTAACGTGCTAGCGGACTGTCAATCATCCTGGGTTACGAGACCACAAAGATGGAAAGTCAGGATCATATATTTTGTACCTCTGTTGCAGCGTAAGAAATTGGTGCTCTCTTCCTGTCTGGATGTTCCAATCTTATTCAGGGCAGATTTATCAGACATCTTGCCTGCCAGTTCCTCTTTGTCCCTATATCACTTGTAGTGCCTCACACATACGTTGATGCATGATGTGCTATCCCCAGATTACAATAGAGTCAAAAAGAAGTGCCAAAATAATTTTTCTTCCTTCCTCTGAGGACAAGGAGCTACCCCTGCATTTAGTGCTAATCAGAGAGAGCATTGGTCAGTCAGTACCTACAGAAATTACTTTGAGCCCTTAAACTTCATTTATCATTGTAACTATTCAGATAGGAAGGAAAAATGTGACATTGAAGAGATAACTTTGTCTGTCATGCCATGTACTCTCTAGTATCTAGCATCATTCTTCCCATTTTGTTTTGTTGTTGTTGTTTTGCTTTGTTTTGTTTTTTGGTTTTTTGTCATTGTTGTTTATTTGTTTGTTTGGTTTTTTTTGATGTGTTTTTGTGTGTGTGTGTGTGTGTGTGTGTGGTTTTTGTTTTTTTTGTTTTTTGGTTTTTTGACATTTAATATCTGTATTCAGAGGCTGACTTACTAGCAAATTCTTTGCATGGCTGTAGCATCCCCTCTCCCAGTATTATCTTAAAATGCAATCTGGTGATACGGATGTACAGACAGTATTTTGTCTTATACGCTAAACCAATGTTTATGATTTGGAAGACTGCAGGATAAGAGAGCTGTTTGCAGACAGGTAGAGCTGCTGAGGATTGCAGTTCACTTTGGGGAGGATATTGTTTTGTTTTCGTTTGAAAAATGTTTCTTTTAGATAATGATTTCAATCTCATTTCATATCTCCTGTAAACATTTTAATTGTTTTAGAGAAGCCAAACCCAAATCTTTGAATTTACCTCTTCCCTCACCTTAGATAAATAAATGAATAAATAAAAATAAAAATAATATATATATATTTAAAGAAAAAAGTCTGGTGTAATATAACTTTCTTTTCTGAGCATTTATTGTCATTGTTCAATTTCCTTTGACATAAGCACAAACAACAAGATGGTTGTAATACAGAAAAATTGATGTGTTTCACTTCACTTTTCCAGGTATTGCAATATTGTCTGTAGATAAAAATCTGCTTTTTGTTTTGTTTTCTGTGTTTTGTTACTAGTTTTAGCATTTCCATAGAGCAGGTTGTATTGTTTATGGGGAAAAATACAAATGAACTGACAAAAACCAAGTGCTAGTTAGCTGGTGAATTTCTTGTAATACAGAGGAATGAAGCTCATAGAAATAACTTTTTGAAGACATTTCTCTCTGCATTATTTTTCATTTATCGAGTACTGTGGGTTGCAAAATGACAACATGTAGCTCCCTTGACGTGCATGAAAAATATTAGTCCCATGTGTCTTCTCTCAGGCACTTCCATTGGAGTACAGTAATCTTTATTTTAAGTTTTGAAATTGAGATAAGTGTATTAAATTCCCACTTGGATAGAAAATATTATCTCAATCATATTCTGCCACATACTGGAAGGGTGAGTCAAAGTGACTGGTCATCTAATTTATATATCTATACTGTGTATATGTAATCTAAATTGATTCAGAATTATCTGATTGACACAGCTGAAAATACTGCGAGAATGCTACTTGTCTTTCTTTGTTGGCCTTAGCAATCCACAAAAGAAGAGCTGGAATATGCTCCCCATTAAATGTTCTCTTTGTTCAACCTTCAGGGTTGCCAGGACAAATCCACTTGACATGGTATTTTGAAGAATACTAATGAAAGACCATCTATCTAACTTCAAAATCTTTTCTAGGTCAATATCAGGAGAACAAAGAAAGATATCGGAATAAAAATATTTCTGTGGAATCATCTATAGCTTTTAAAACTTTCAAGCTAAATAAAACTTACCAAATTTTGATACAGATAATGAATATAGTCAGAAAATCAAAGAAATGTTAAGGTCGAAAGAAACCTCTTGTGTTCATCAAACCCAACTCTCTCATCAAGTAGGTTCAATTTTCATAGTGTACAAGACATTGGCTAGTGAGGTTCTGAATATCTACAAAGATGCCACAGTATGTCTGGGCCACCTGTTTCAATGTTTGATCCTTCTCATTAAAAAGTTGTGTTCAGATAGAATTAGTTTTATGTTTTATAAATTTCATCTTGTCCTGTCACTTGTTTCCATCATGTCTTTCTCTCTCAACTTCATTTTCTCCAGTCATATTTACAGACGTGTTTAAGACCCCAAGACTCTCAGTTCCATTTATCTCAGCCTGTCCTCGCATGAAAGGTATTCCAGTCTCTTAATCATCTTCTCAGCTCTAGGGGATTATATTGCTGTTTGTGTTTGTTTGCTTACTTCTCTAAGACATATAATCAATCATGAAACACCACCGCTGGAAATGATTGTTCTTTCTAAGGGAATCTAATTGTTCTTGTAAGGTACAGAAAGATGAGTTGCCATCCGGACGGAACTAGACAGGATTGAGCAGTGAACCCAGATGAACTTCATGAGGTTCAACAAACCCAAGTGCAAGGTCTTGCACCTTGCAAACTGACCTAATAGCAGCCTTTTGGTATCTAAAAAGGAGCTACAGAAAATAAAGGTACAGACAGGATCTGTGACAATAGAACAAGGGAAATAGAACTCCTGGGGAAATTGGCTGCCTATGGCCTGGACTTTGGGTATACCCTCCTTTGGGTAAGGAACTGGCTAGAGGGGCATGCCCAGTGGGTAGTGGTTAATGGAATTAAGTCCATCTGGCAACCTGTTACAAGTGATGTCCCCCAGGAGTTGGTACTAGGTGCCATCTTGTTTAATATCTTCATTGATATCCTAGGTGAGGGGACTGAGTGTACCCTCACAGTAAGTTTACAGATGACACCATGTTGGGAGGTAGTGTTGATCTGCCTGAGGGTAGGGAGGCACTTCAGAGGCTGGATTACTGGGCTGAGATGAATGGGATGAGGTTCAACAAGGCCCAGTGCCGGGTCCTGCATTTCGGCCACAATAACTGCATGCAGCGATATAGGCTTTAGTGGCTGGATGGCTGAGTGGCTGGATGACTGTGAAGTGGAAAGGGACCTGGGGCTGTTGGTCAATGCTCACCTGAACATGAGCTGACAGTGTGCTCAGGTGACAAATAGGGCCAATGGCATCCTGGCCTGTGTAAGAAATAGTGTGACCAGTAGGAGCAGGGAGGTAATCATCCCTCTGTACTCAGCACTGGTGAGGCCGCATCTCGAGTACTGTGCTCAGTTTTGGGCTCCTCACTACAGGAAAAACATCAAGGCCCTGGAATGTGTCCAGAAAAGGGCAATGAAACTGGTGAGGGGTTTGGAGCACAAGTCTTATGAGGAGCGGCTGAGGGAGCTGGGATTATTCAGTCTGGAGAAGGGGAGACTCAGGGAAGACCTCACTGCACCCTATAACTTCCTGAAGGGAGGCTATGATGAGGAGGGGTTTGGCCTCTCCTCCCAGGCAACAAACAGGACCCAAGGAAATGGCCACAATTTGTACCAGAAGAGGTTTAGACTAGGCATTAAGAAAAAACTTTTTCTCTCAGAGAGTGGCTAGGTGCTGGAATGGCTGCCCAGGGAGGTGGTGGAATTGCCATCCCTGGCAGTGTTCAAGAGGAGTCTGGATGAAGAGCTACGAGATATGGTTTAGTGGTTTGTTGTAGCTACGGTAAAGGGAGGACGGTTGGACTAGATGATCTTATAGGTCCTTTCTAATATTGTGATTTAATGATGCTGTGATTATAAGGAGAAATGTTTGCAAGCTCAAAGATGGTAGATTTAGGTTAGATACAAGGAAAAAGTCTTTGATGATGAGGGTGGTGAGGCATTGGCCTAGGTTGCCCAGATATGTGGTCTGCCTGTCTGTGGAGACTTTTGAGGTGAGGCTGGATCAGGCCCTGAGTAACATGATCTATCTGTGGTGTCCCGGTTCACTGCAGAGAGGTTGGACTAGATGACCTTTAAGAGTCCCTTCCAACTGAAAGGATTCTATGATTCTACGATTTTTTGATAGAGCATTTATAGCTGTCAGCAGGTTCCTTGCTATACAGTACCATTAAGAATTTAGGTTGTAATCTGGGTGAAAAAAAAAAGGAAAAGGAAAAAAGAAAGAAAAAAACCCCACAAACATTCAATAGATTCAACAGGACTGTCTTATTATTATTTTTTAATATATATATATATCATTTTATTATGTACTTGTTTATTTTGTTGGGGAAGTTTGGTCAGAACCATTTAACCATTTCTCTGCTCATTCACCTCAGAACTTCTCAGTTTTCTGTCAGTCTCCCTGGAAAAAAAGCTTATATAGGTGTGCTCAGGAAAACTATTACTTTTCCAGAGAGTGCTTATTTTCTTTCAGTTAAGACCCAGTAATTGACTACACACTTCTTGGTGAAAAAGGATTGGATGGGCACATCTATCAGCTGAGGACTGATAATCTCCATCTGAGAGGAGAAAACCTCCAGATGTGTCTTCACTTGTTTGTGATTATGTAAACATGCACAGTTACTTGAAAGCTGAGGTTTTTCAGTTGGTTTTCTGGATGACATTTATCTACCAATTCACCGAGAAAATAACATTTTTCACTGCAATGGGAATTTCATTTCTTTCCCCCCAGAACACAGATACTCAGTACTCTATGAATGCATTTTGAGTCAAAAATATGAGTGGCCTTTCTACTCTTCAACTATATTCTGGTACTTGTGATTGTTACATACATGAGTCTTAATTTGTGAAATGATCCTGGTTTAAAATTACCATGTGCATATAATACTTGTAGTTCTAATATGCATAGGCTTGATAATATACCTATGCACTTGTATGGATAAATGCCTTCTTGCTAAATGGAAAAAGTGGTTGCAATCTTTAATAAATGTGCATTCAGAGTATTTGGCTCATGCCTCATGGAAAACTCAGATTAATTTAATTGCTTAATTAAATTAGTTAATTTAATGACTACATTTTAATTATTAGTAGTTCATTTACTCTGAGAGGAACTGTATCTATGCAAAACCACCTTAAAAGAAAACTAATTCTTTGGAGAAAAAAGTAAATTATGCTTTAGCTAATAGAGTTTGCCATATTGTCTCAAGCTTGGCTAAAATGCATCAAGAGAGCAAGCCCAAGAGTAAATATGATTTGTGGTTTGTTTTATTAGTGTTCAAAGATTATCCTGTTAGGTGGAAAATATTTGCTAGGGAAAATTGATCCTGTTAATTTATCTTTGTTTATAAAACATTAGAGATGAAGTTTAGATCATATATTAACATATCATCCATAATATGCAAGAACCAGATGCTCATGTTCTGCCTTTAACTGCAATTGCTTGCTCTTAAAGCTTCTTATTATGCAGTTTGACTTTTATGAAAGGTGACAATTAAACTTCAATTATAAGTTTATTCTGCATAATGAGTTCATTTTGGTTTGTTGTTATTTTCTTGCTTTTAAATTAAAGGCTTTTTTATTTTATTTTTTTTTCTACTGTAGAATATATATATATATAGCATTGTTAATTTGCTGTGCCATCTGTGTCACTGCACGTGACTCCCCTAATTTGCATGCTTTAGAGATGGAATCCGAGCCTTGCTGAAGTCAGTAGTCATTTGGCCAATCTCATTCCATGAGTCCCTAGTGCAGGGGTATGAAGGAGATCTCCTTCAGTAACCAACATGAATACATTTACATGGCATGAATGTGAGAATCTGAGAAAACAAGTCTAGGATTTCCAGTCCAATACACAAAGAAGTTTCATTTCTGTTTTCGTCAGCACTGCAACTGAATGCAAAAACTAAACAATGAACTTGAATACAGTCACACTGATAGATCAGCACTTCTGACTGTCACACGTTACAGTTCTTCGGGAAATGAATGTACTTGAACAAAGCCAAGATAACTCCTACGGGTTTTATGCTAGGAGTAGTGTTGTAGTGTTGCTTCTTATGACAGGTATGAACAGCTAGGAATCAACTCGGGGAAAAAAAAAAAAAAAAAAGGATTAAACTATTGAAAAGTGACTTTTTCTACATACCACATACCTTTCCCTGGACAACTCCGAACCTTTAGCTCAAACTACACAAATGAGCAATTCAGCCACAGGAGAGACTGTGGCAGCGAGTGAGGGTGGAAATCTTCAGCAAGAACTGACACAGAAGGTATCTGTTCTGTCAAACACTGATCCAGCTTGAGAGGCTCCTGAGGCCTCAGGTTTTGGAAATGCTGCATCATCTGTCTCACATGGCAACTGACAACACAGGTCTTAAATCCTCCAATTATAAGACAGGATGAACATCATCATGGGTCAAATTGCACAGTGACAGCTTAAACATCTGCAATGAACAGGGACACCTTCAGCTAGATCAGGTTGCCCAGAGCCTTGTCTAGACTTACCTTGAATGTCTCCAGGGATAGAATATCCATCACCACTCTGTTCCAGCACTTCACTACCTTTATTATAATTTTTTTTTTTCCTTATATCCAGTCTATATTTCCACTGAGATAGCTGTATCAAATTAACAAATAAACTACTTAGCTTTGCTACTACTGGCTCTACTTCTTTGGATCACACTGCAGTTGAAAACGGTTGTGATAGTCCACCCTGACCTTCAACTCTTTCTGTTCCCATTATGCCGCGCAACACTGCAGCCACATGGATGGGCCTGGGAAAAGTGGAAGAGCATTAGAGTGCACATATATATGGAAATAAAATTACATTCATGCATTTTTGTATATGTATGCTAATCTTTTTTAACTCAAGAGAAAAAATAAATTAAATTTACCTTTGATAAACTTGTAGCTGATTTAAATGTTCTTAGTGATTACTTTGAAAGCCCTATTCTATCCACTTGTGCACAAATGCACTTGAGTTGTTTTTAATTAAAAATCAGATTAAAAAACTAGTTTATGCTGTTGGAAAAAAAAAAATTCTCGAGTTTCTTTTTCACTGCATTTATTAATAATTGTACTACGTTATTAAAATGCATATATCAAACCTGAGCTACTTTTGTCCAGTTATCCAAGATCTTTCAAAGCTAGATCTTCCGATTACTCAGGTGACTAATTCAATTCAATTAAGAGGTACTGTGTATGAGAAGTATCACATAATGAAGATTTCCATAAGCTTCTCATCTATTTAACATACTTCACTTTCCTATACATAAATTGATTTTATATATCTTTAGGATAAATTATTTATGATATAAATCACTCCCTTTATATATGAGATAAATATTTATAATAGATTATGTATATATAAAGCATATGTGGCTGAAAAATACATGCACTATAAAATTTATCCTACTGTGCCTAAAAGAATGTAACATTTATCTGAACCACTGAATCTTGAGATTCAGTAGCAGTTAACAGAATATGTGAACTCATCATCAGTGTGCACACCTGGTAAGAAAGGTCTATTGGACAGAAAATATCTGTCATTCTGGCAAATATTGTATAGCCAAAAAAAGAAATTCTCTAAAATAATTAATCATATAAAACAGGACAGCAATCTCCTTGGCTACTGAATTAGTTGCAGTCTCTAGGCAATGTTAAGAATTGTCGCATAGTTCCTATTCTCATTAGCCAGAAATAAAGGAGACAGTGTGAAACCACAAACCTTTAAGAAGCCCCCTTTTCATTTGATACTATTTTCTTTCTTACTGTTACTTAAAATATCACATATTAAATTATGTTCCGCTGATTTAACAGCATAGTCTCCCTAGGTTCCTACTCCATGAATCTGTCCAGTAAGAAATGCACATACTTCCTTCATAATGAGTGCAAATGATTACGAATGCTGATGAAATGCTGAATTCAAACTTGATTTTCTGGATGATTTTATAAAGCTAAAATAGTTTTCGTAAGGTCAGAATGTCAAATCTATATTTTCAACTAATTAGATCCAGGCTGTGTACTATCAAAGGGATAGGGATAATTCTCTTGCAGTATGTCAGCTGAACTTTACCTGTGTTTAGTCTTATCAAAGTTGGCAATTATCAAGACATATAGAATCATGGAACAATAGAATGGTATGGGTTGCAAGGGATTTTTAAGGATCATCTAGTCCAAACCCCCTGCCATGGGATGTTCTGGCTGCCTGAGGCTGCATAGGGGCCTCATACAAAATGAGGCACTCTCTGAATGAAGAATTTCCCCCTAAAATCTAACCTAAATCTACTTTCTTTTAGATTAAAGCTGTTACACTTTCTCCTATTGCTGCAATCCCTGATAAAATTTATTATTCTAAAAAAAAAAAAAAAAAAAATCAGTATTTTTTCTTTCTCCCTTTCTTGAAAAGCATTTTTATTCCCTCCTTTGCAAAATATTTCTCAAAAGAAAAAAATATATATATAAAATAAAAACCAGAGAGAGTCAGAAAGAGAAAACAAAACAAAACAAAACAAAACAACAACAACTAAGAGAACAAAAGAGGAATTATCTTGGATTCCTTTGTCCCTTAGTTTCATGCCACAATAGAAAGTTATTGTTGTTTTTTTTTTTTTTCCTGTTCTCAGCAAATATTTCTTTCATGACATATCTGAGCTCAGTGTTGATTTCTGAAGCTTTTGCCAGATGATGTTTAATAATACTGTCACTCCCAGAAAATCCATACCATGACAGGTTCTGACAAGGTGCAGAATATGGGACAGGTGTGAATTTACCATCTGCACTGCTACAACAATACTGAGACAGTGCTGCTAAGAATTTAAGCTAAATGAAAGACCTTGAGAGGGAAAGTCACATCATACCTTGTTTTAGAAGCTATCTTGATATTGGGAAGCATCTCAGGCATATAAAACTGAGAGAAGACTATATGTCTTTGTACACCCCATCACCAGATCCAATTAAACCTTGAGGTTTGCCTGTAGACATATAGTGTAGATACTTGATAACATAAGCTCACAAATGTGTCTAATTCTAGAAAGCAGCAGATCTACTTTTCATTACATCATTACTAACTTCCAGTATAGTGTCAGTTAAATATGAGCCAGATTGGTCTTGGGGGAAAGGAAGTGTTTATAATCAATCAGTTCTTGCCTAAGGAGAGATTTATGGCTAGAAAAAAGTGTAGGGTTGAAGCACCTAAATACTTGTGTTCTATTCTGGCTGTGCTAACTCACTTTGGCAGATACTGGTGAGAGCTAAATTCTTTGAGCAACCTTATTTTAGAGATTACTATTCTGTCAGTTAATTGCTTGGCCTCAGAAGCATCATACAAAGCATCTAAGCTAAGCAAATACAGTTGAGAACTATACACATAATGATGCCAAATACTTATTTGTTACTATGACCTATATTAGCTAATTTTGAAAGGTGAACCATGGGAAGTGAATAATTTAATATAACTGAGTGTTATTTTGTAACAGGGGAGAGAGTAAAGATTTCACAGACCAGAAATCATTTGACCAAACAATTAATTTGGGAAGATTATACACCTATACACTGGCAATTGCTCACTCCACTTCTTTCTGTGAGAGCTGTTACCTTCCAGCAGAAGTAAATATAGCACTCTTCTACACCAGAGTACTAAAAACTGTGGCCTACAAAAAGTGAAGCAGTAACACTTGGAAGGAATCTTAGGATACCATCTGGTTCAACCCTCCACTCAAAATGGATAAATTCTACAGTAGATCTGGATGCTCAGATCCTTGTCCAGCAGTGTCTCGAATATCTGCAAGGATGGGTATTCTATAGCATATGTTCTGGTGCATGGTTATTCTATAGCATCTGTTTTGGTGCATGGTTTAGTGGGGAAATACTGGTGGTAGGTGAGCAGTTGGAGTAGATGATCTTGGAGGTCTTTTCCAACCTCAGTGATTCTATGATTTTATGATTCTAACTTGAGGTGTCCTGTTTCAGTGTTTGACTCATGATATACATGGTACAAGCACTAATCATGCTAGAATGCCTCCTAAGGATTTTCTATGGAAAGATTACACCTAAAAGAATAATTAATGACTGTGATTCTTTACAAAAAGATCAGATCCTGCCTAGAGGAAATATAAATAGCAAGATTTAGGAAAAAATCAACAAAAATTATTGAAAGATGAGATTTTTCAAGGTGGTTCCTGGCACTGTTTTTTCCATGGCTGCATAGTTTACAATTCCTTTTTTTTTTTTTTTTTTTTTTTTTTTTTTTTCCAGGAGCCAGGCATTTTTTCCAAAATGTTTAATTCTTTCCAAATATAACTGACTTTATAGAATCATAGAATAGAAACACAGTCGGTCACCACGACTTTAGAGCAAGATTCTCATAAAATAAAATAAAATAAAATAAAATAAAATAAAATAAAATAAAATAAAATAAAATAAAATAAAGAACATATCCTCCAGCATTTCCTTGATGCCAGTTCTGACCTTAAAAATAGCTGTAACTGTCATATGCAAACTGAACTTTTCCACATTTTCCCTTTCTACTAAAAGTACAAGGTTGTCTCTAAAGATCACCAGTATTCTGTCTTACTTTGTGGCTTTAGATATTTTATATCACATAATTTTACAGCCACAATCCAGCAGATCCATACTAAGGTTGTAGACAGATTTGGACTAATACATGAACCAGTAATGTTCTACTTCTCTTTTTAATAATTTAATAAGTATTCAGTTTAAACAGACAAGATCAGCACAGGCCAGTTTGGCCCTAGCTTAGCCTCTTGATTGGGGAAAAAAAGAAAAAAAAGAAACAAAAAAAATCCAAACATTGCAATTTTTGCTTTTACTTATGGAAAATACTTAATAAATTGTCATGGTGTTATCTAGATTGATCTATGTCCATGACAGTGGACAGTATGCCCCTGGGCCCCACAGCCCCAAAAATGGGAAGGGAAAAGGGAAAATGGGTAGGGAGATGGGAGCTGGACTCAAGGAAACAAACAGAGCAGCAGCAACGAGGTAAGGAGGTAAACTTATTTCACTATGATATCAGAATGCAAGATGACACACTATATTACAATCTAATTGAAATTGACGCTAATAAATCAAATAAAATGAGAGAAAGTTTTCCAAAAACCAAGAAGCCTACTTTGAAATTGAAGGCATATGGCTTGGAAGCACACCCACACCCCTTGCCAGACAGTGAGAGAATGAGCCAGCGTAACTTCCGTGACGTATTCCCCTCTCCAACCATGAGGTCCTCTGGGACATGTAGTTCTTTGTGCTCCACGTGATGCTATAATGTGGAATAGCAAAAATTACATAACCATGACATAAATCTTCCTTCTACCTGCCCTCTCTTACTGCCAGTGTGAATAATTCCAAGGAAGTATCAAGTTATATCTTTATATCTTTATACATCTCTGACCAATACCTGAAGGATAAAATGCATATATTTCATTCCATTTTTTTGGATCACATACAAGTGTTTATTATTTTCTTAATACAAATTATAACCTACAGTATTTTCATCAATAGTGGCTTCATAGAGGAAAAGGGCTCTCATTTTATCAGTGGCTTGGAAAGTGGCGTAATGTGCTACCCAAGTTTTGTTAGATTTCTGGTGAGAAATTAAGGCACATATAGTGAATTTACTTATCTGGCTATTATCCAAGAATTATTCCTCCAGTTTATTTATTTTCCTGAGTAGCTGACTGAAGTCATCTGGTTGTAAAGGCCATTTTTAATTCCTCCCTAACTGGGGGGGGGGGGGGGGGGGGGGGGGGGGGGGAAAGAATTATATCTATCATTACACTGAGACTGCAAATAAATGTAATTTCAGGGCTCATTTTCTACATTATTCTTCTAATTTTACTTAATGTGAACATAAAACAAAATCTGATTTTCAGCTGTACATGTTGCTTAATTTTTTAAGTATGTTTTATGAAAGATTTTTATTTATTTATTTTTTTTCCCAACACTGGTTATAGACAGTCTTCATCTTTGGCTTTGTATAAGCAGTCATGGAGACAATATAAGGAGTCCCAGAGTCATAATTATAGAGCTGGAATTAGGTATAGTATGATGCTATCTCTGAAGCTTGCAAAGATGCCAGGCTGATCAATTGTGTGAAGGACACTGAGTAGAGGGCTCTAGAGGCTCTGGTTGGTTATGTGAAAACCTTGGCAGAGTCAGAGTCTGATCTATCTCATGATTCATGGTTTTGCATTACAAAACCTTAATAATTGGTTGCTTAAGCAAGTAGTTTAAGCTTCTCACCCAGAGTCCTTTGATAAGAATTTATCATTAAAAGAAGGCTACTAATCAAAACCTATGATAAGAAAATATCATTAAAAGAAGGCTACTAATCAAAACCTATGATATCTAAGATAGCTGGGAGGATGTACTTGAGCTAATTGGTCTGAACAAAATTTTAGGAACCTTGCATTGTATCAGATGAATTCTAGCCTGAACATCAGTATTTCTGATTTTTTTCTTCAATTTTACATAAGATGAGTAAAACCAATACTCTTTTTGAAAAGAGAAATCATGATCAGTTTAGAGTTGCTGCAATGAAAAAAAAAAAAAAAAAAAAAAAGTATAAGTATCAAAAAACTTCCAGACAAACTTCCTGGTTTTAAATGGAAAATGGAAAAATGTACATTACTTTAGAAAATTCAATGAATATAAAATGTACAGCTATGTTAAATCAGAATTATTAACAACTGTCAAAGATATCTTCCTCTGTACCTCCTAAACATAAAGGGATATTCAGAATATTGACACTGAATGTTGATTCAAACAAATATATATATATATATACAAAGCAAAGGTATCAGGAATGCTAAGAAAAAAACTACACAAAGAGCTTTAGAAAGTCTGTGACTTCTCTGGATCATTTTAAAAGCATGTAATGAGTTAAGTAATCAAGCATTCTTTCCTACCCTACAGTAAAATGCCTCTTGATGCAATTAAATGGCTCAAGATTCAGAAACCCAGACCTACCAGGCTCTTCAGCTTGTGACAGCCAGTCATGTGTGAGAAAGGTCAGTCATGTAAAAGAAATTAAATGAGTTCTGCAAAGACTTAACTGGAATTGAAGCAAAGCTCTCCAAACAGAAAAGGTGATGAAAAGTTCAATCAAAGTCAGATGCAAGGAAAGATGCTCATTAATATCCACATCATCAGGTCACAAACACCGTGCTCATCTATATGGCAGGACTGTGTGCTTAATGATGGGATCAAAAGTGATATTCATGAGAGAGCAATGTACTCTATCACTCCTCAGCACTATGTGTTGCATATCCTGATGACACTCCTAAAAAGAATATGAAAATATTCACATCTACATGAGGACTTAATAAAAGAGAAAACATATTTGTAGCAAGTCAAGTAAACAGCTCGATACACATGGAATTAAATACAGTTATTATTTCAGTATTCAGAAATAAAAAGATGTAAGCTGGGACATTTTCAAATCAAGGCCACTTTGAAAATTAAAGCAAGGTCTTAGCAACACCCTAGAAAGGTGTTCTAACACTAAGCATGTAAGTGATCGTTAAAGCACTTAGCTGAAAATGCATTTCAATAACGTTATATTATTATACAATATAGATGTGCTATATATCTTATATGTATTATATGAGTGTGTATATATATATAATATATATAATATTGTATATACACATCATATATATAGATATGCCATTGTCTTCGGCCTTGTCACTGTCACAGAGAGAGCAGAGCTCAGTGCTGCTCCTCCACTCCCTGTGAGGAGCTGCAGCCGCCATGAGGTTTTCCCTCAGTTCCTCTTCTCTAGGCTAAGCAAAACAAGGGACCTCAGCTGCTTCTCACACATCTTCCTCTTTCTGTCCTTCACCATCTTTGTAGCCCTTCTTTGGACACTCCCTGATAACTTTATATCCCTCTTATATGGTGGTACCCATGCCATGCTCAAAGTTGGGCCACATCAGCTCAGAGCAGAACAGGACAGTCTCCTCCCTCACCTGGATGGAAGTTCTGGGCCTAATATAACACAGTGTAACAACCTCAGATCTCTTTCCATGGGACTTCTCTCCAACCTTTTATCTCCCAGTCTGCATCACTGGTGCAGCCAAGTGATGCAACTTTTCAAAACAGCTTTGCAAGTAAAACTGACTAACATATAATTTGCGTATGCAAAGTATTTAATTTCACTAATTAAGATAATTACATACGTACAGTAGCTGAAGGATAGGCACATCCAGTAATGCTGCTGATGATGATGTACTCAGAGTACCTTTGACTACTAAACCACAATGCAGCCAAAGAAGTAGATGGTTTAGTCAGTAAAGGGAATCCACCCAAACACTACGCATAAAATTATCTTTGACTGTGCAGCTGAGAAGCTATAAGCATTCCTTTTGTGAACTATTTTACACAATCCACTCTGCTTTTTTCCATTTGTTTGCTTCATTAAATATCCCCTCTTGTCCCCCACTCCCAAGACACAAAGGAAGTAACCCGTGTAGAATCAAGTGCCGAATCATTCCTATATTACAGGATCTTATCACTTATAATGTCCTAGTGGTACTAATTGACATCAAGCTGAGTGCAGAAGTAATCTCAGGGGGTCTTCACTTGTTTATATGACACTGAAGCAAGTGAAATAATAATATAATTATTAATTTCAAGAGATCTATTTCTTATGTGTACGCTTCATTATTATCACTACTTTCTTTAAAGTTCTGCTTGATTTCCTCTCTCATCATCCTTTCCCTACCTACAGCTTGATTGGAAGGCAAGAAAATGTAATTATTTGATCACTTTTCATTTTGGTTGATTAAAAATAAAAGGAAGTATTTGCTTGGGTCAAAGGTTCTCAAAATGCATAATTAATTGTCCAATATCATCTTCATCAACAGCTTTCCAGCTTCAGTTTAGTTGAATTTATCAAGGGAAAGAAGTGGGGTTAAATAGAGGTTTTTAATCAACCATGCATGAATCGTCAGAAATGGATTTCTGTAAGGGAGACTTCAGCCAGTTATTAGGAAAGGTGCTGAAGTGAAACAATTCTCCTCTCAGAGCGGTGGACTACACTGGTTTGCAGGAATGGACCTAAGTATTATTGAACAAAATATTTCAGTCACATGTTGCCTCTCCATCTGCTTAATGAATTGAAGTGTCAGGAAAATTTGAAGAGGCAGCCCAGGAAAACAGAAATGTAATTTAATGCAACATGAATCATTTGCCATCCAAATATACAGTATTGATGAGATTCCAGGTGAAGTGTTTAGATTATGGCTATTGTTACAGACATTTAATTTGCCTTAGCAATTCAGACATTTAAAGGCAGAGTACTTTAAAAAAAAACAACAACAACAAAAAGAACCAGGAAAGTAAACAAAAAACAGTCTTCTAGAAGATTTAACTGGCAAAACAGTAAATCTATTTACTCTCAGAAATGTAATTTTAAGACATCTCTGCACATTTAATGTATTCAGGAAGACATGTCCTGCATTAACATTTTCAAAGTTCACTTATAATCTGAGTCCATCTTATACAGATGTACCACATGGTTAAGCCCTGCTATCAGGTACTGACTTTGTCCCCTTAAATTGAGACTCTGGTTCTGAATGGAATAACTCAGTTTTACTAAATATTGAATATTCTTAGAGACTGCTAAGTGGATACCCACATAGTTTTTCACCCTGTTTTCCTCTTCTCTGATGCAGGTGTTATATGCAAAAATACTAGCTAGCTAGTTTATGTATCTTTTTCTCTTTTTCCTCCTTTTTTATACCACACAGTAAAGTTTAAGTGTTATATGATCATCTTGTCTGCCTATTAAACAAATATTCCCCATACAATTTTCAGCTGCAGCAATGAAGGAAAGAAAAAAAAAAAAAAGAAAAAAAAAAAAAAAAAAAGGTATCCCTGTATAAGATACGATGGTTTGTTTCTAATAGAAAATCTGACAAATATAGGATTTATGTATTGCCGTCTAGAAGATACCAAGGCACAGTTTGTGAAAATAAGCCTCCTCTCACAATACCCAGACACAGTTTCAAAGGCACATACTGCACAAATTGATATGCTATTGAGATGCATGGACAAAAAAGCATGTTTTGGGGTTAAAGAATGCTTTTCTAGTAATGAGAGCTCTGCCACACCACTTGTTTACAATGCCAAAGACCCCTCTTTTTGCTATCGTATGTATAGCTAAATCCAATTTATTTGGGTCCCTGAGTACAGCTTGAAAGTACCTTAATTTTTATTTTTTTTTCCCCCTAAAATTACATGTAGGTATTAGGCTTATTTGGCATTTTTTTATAGTGTAGATGCAGAGTGATTTAGGGGGACTATGTAGGACAGAGCCAGTTACAGCTTGCTCCAACTCAGATAGATACACCAGTGGCCAAAGCTGAGTTCACTAATAATGTTGATGGTAAATTCTGTAAACGTAGTTAGGAAAAAATAAAACATACTGCACGAACACCATACAATAGTACTCATGGGGGAGAAGAGAAACAAGAAGACTGCAGATTATTGAATCAAAGGGTCACGTTTGGACGAAAAAATAAAGGCTAAATTATTACTGTGAGAATTTAAGTCTTGTTGGTGAGAAAGCAGATCAAAGCAAATTATAGATGAAAATAAGATTGGATTATATAAGGAGGGCCTGTGGATAAAAATCCTGCATCCCTCTGTACAGACAGTGAAGGTGTAAAGATTTTCTGTGTCGTTTATAGAAAACTCAGAGGCTTCCAGATTCTCCTCAAGTCTCTTAATGAAGTTTTTTTGTTTTGTTTTGTTTTGTTTTGTTTTATTTGTATTGTATTGTTTTGTTTTGTTTAATCTTGGCCATGATATTAGAGTAGCAATGGCATTAAAATCTCCAGGTCTGAATCCACCACATTATCATTGGTATTTGACTTCAGGCTGGAATACCAGTTAAGTACCATTTTCATGCATTTCTAACAAGTCAGAAAACAAGCAAATAAAATAACAGTAATAAGTTTTAAGTACATGTTTTAAATTATAAACATTTTTCAGTGTTGCTGTAGCTGAAGACACTCAGGAATGTGAACTTCTGTCTCTACTTCTCAGTCTCTCATCCATAGAGTTTACTCATCTATAAAGAAGAATCTTTGCCTATATACCAGACAGGCTAATTTAACTAATATTTTAAGATGTCAAGAGATTCTTGGATGAAAGTCATCACAATGTGAAAATTTAAAAATTCCTTCTGTGTAATCTTTTGGTTTTCAAATGAACTCTGAAGGAACATTTCATGTTCAGATAAAAGTTGAATAACTGTAGAGAGTAACAAAAATCAGAACTACAGAACAATTCCCTTAGCATGATAATACCTAGCAAAGCTTCCAGAATCCTTCAATTAGCTCTGTTCCATAGAGAATACCTGTGTCTCCATTTGAATAAAGTTATGATCCTGACGTTAATACAATTTAAACCTCAATAGTTTTGTTCCTTCTGAGATATGTAGGGCTGATTTATTTACTTATTTATTTATTAAAACTAAAATTCATTGTAATTGTAAAGTTTAAAAAGTTTATGAAAGTAAAATTTTTGTTTTTGTTTGTTGTTATTATTATTATTATTATTGCCATAGTGTGCCAGACTTTTTCATTTATTCAAAAGAAGGAAGTGTACACTGTATGTGAAAAGATTAAGTTCAGAATCAACGTATTCACAGCTATAAGTGTTCATGTCTTAAGTGTTTACAATTTAATTTTGAATATATCACACCTTTAATCAAGTCAATTAAAATCTATGACCTTAGCACAGAATAACCTTCTATTCACCAAAATAAACATAACAGTTTTACTGGTTGCTGTATAAAGTGACTCTCTTGTCCCACATCTAGAGGAGGTTTCTTGCTCATCATTCAATTTAAGTTAAAAGAAATAAAAGTAGGAGTATGAGTAATCTTTTCCTTATTTTGTTAATGTTTATTTATTCATTTAGGCAAACATCTTCATATACATAAAATCTGGCAAATGGCTAAGGCAGTGATTTTTAAGGCAGGAATTATATTATAATTTTCATGTCTAAATGGAATTCAGAGTGAAGTACACTCCATGTTATCTCTAAGGGATTAGCCAAAGTAATCCTCACGTACACAAACGTCCAAATAATAAAGCTTGGAAAACAATAAGCTTTGTTGCTTGCCTGATGTGGATAAGACATCTTCTTATCTCCTTTATTTCATTATTATTCTTTGTGTTTATTCAGGCAAAAAACACAAGTGCTTAAAAATTGAAATATATATCTGCTATGGGAGGTCATTGTCCAGAACATGCAAGGTAGGAGAACTGGAGTTTGTGTCTTTCTAATGGAGCAGCACTTGGCTCTTCCACATTTGTCACTTGCAACCTAATAGGAACGATGACACAAAACTAAGATCTGCTTATCCCAAATGATAGATCTCTAAAATAGTTTACTTGACTCAATCTTTTAAAGTGACCTTTAACCACTGCAATGTAGTGCTTGTGTAGTCACTACTGTCTAGGTGCACTGTAAACCCTTCAAGTTTTGTTGTGATGAATGACATTCCTCACAGAAGAATGTATTCTCCCTCCACAGACAATTTTAAAACTATTGGTAGAATTCCAAAACAGCAGACATGTTTAATATTGCATTTCATTATTATTTATTATTATTATTATTATTATTATTATTATTATTATTATTATTATTATTATTATTATTTCTGTTTGCAGAAATATCTACATTTAATTCCTTTAGGTAAAGAGAAAATAAAAAATTGGGCTGGATGAGGGCTGATTATAAGATCATATGTTTGTCAAAATATTGTATACTGAAATTATTTTAATTA
This sequence comes from Coturnix japonica, assembly GCF_054131305.1. Taxonomy (NCBI): domain Eukaryota; kingdom Metazoa; phylum Chordata; class Aves; order Galliformes; family Phasianidae; genus Coturnix; species Coturnix japonica. The sequence goes on along the minus strand of NC_140664.1, from coordinate 5,395,176 downwards.
TGTTTATATCAAGCTAAAACAATTTCTCGAGTCCCTTAAGCTATAGGTACATTTTGACTGTTTTGTTTGTTTGTTTGTTTGAAGAATTCTCTAATTTTATTTGATTTATTAGCCTCAATTCCAATTATATTGTATTGTATTTTGTTATCTTACATTCCAATATCATATTTAGTAAAATTAAGTTTCCTCCATAGATCATTACAGCTGTTCTTTTTCTTTTTTTGGGATGGCAAACCTGCATGCCTGCTGCTCCCTGCCAAGGGCACAGATTGATTTAGATAACTCTGTGAGATGCATCTTCCTAGAATGAGGAGAATGAAGTAGCTCAAGTTTCATATTCCACACTACATCCCTCAGTAGTTCCAATTTGTTGTGTCTTACAGGTAAAATACTGTCAAATGCATCAAGAACTGACTAAAAGCAGAAGAGCCTCCTCTGATGTCTGCCATCACCATTCCAAGATTTACAGTTTGTAAAAGCTGTGTACAGGTAATTAAATATTTTTTCCTGAAAGAGAGCCTGGTCAACTCTCCCACTTTTTTCCAAAAGGTTACACAGAGGAGATACTGAAAGGAAGATGGATATAGCAGTAACCTGCAAGCCAGAACCACAGCCTTGATCAATTCTGAGATGACCCTTGACAACTTGAACAGCAAGGTGCAGGCCTGAAAAGGTGTTTGTTGTATATGCAGGTATACACAGAGCTGTCAGGGGGATAAGTTTTTCTAACCCAGGTTTGCTGCTTCAATTTGAGCTACTGTTTTTTATTTATATCAGGATAAACTCAGAGCCTTAAAGAATATAAAAGCAATAGAAAAATCCAAATCAATCTACTATTCCAGACATCCCGAATAGTTACAGTTTTGGGTAAAGCATGTTGTTTTGACTGTATTTTTTTTTTTTTTTAATTTTTGTTTGATCTTAAATAATCTGCTAAAATTTAAGTATTGCTAGGTGCTTTTTTAATTCGTTGTAGAATATTTAGATGGATAAATGAGAGCAATTTCTACATTAAAGGGATATAAAAAAGGAAGAGTAGAATTGGGCAATCATTAAAATTTCTCTGCTAGTACCTAATAAGATAATTCTTAAAAATGATTTTTTATAGAATGAACTAAATGAACTATGCACAAGCATAATACTAATAATAAAGGAATTGTTACTTAAACAGCTACACTCTGGGGTATATTTAATGAATCTTGTTAGAAATACTCAGAAGAAATGGGAATTGTCCTTTATCAGGCAAAAGTGTAATCTAGGGCCAAGAGTAATAATTTCATCTAAGTCAAAATTTGCACTTATTTTGTAATTTCACACAGTGATTCTTCCATGAAGCCCAGCAGCTTATAAAAACACCATGATTTAGGAAAAAAAAAAAAAAAAAGTGCAGAAGAAGCAGTCTAGGAGATTTCTGGAGTGTATGGAAAATAATTTTCTGATACAGCTGGTGAGAGAGCCTACAAGAGGAGCTGCCCCTCTAGACCTGCTGTTCAGAAACAGAGAATGTCTGGTGGGAGATGTAGAGGTTGGGGACTGTCTTGGACAAAGTAACCATGAAATGATAGAGTTCTCAATTCTTGGAGGAACCAGGAGTGGAAGCAGCAAAACTGCTACCTTGGATTTCCGGAGGGTAGATTTTGAATTGTTCAGAAGGCTAGCAGGGGTCAGTCTTAAAGAGTAAAGGGGTCCAAGGGAATTGGTTGCTTTTCAAGAAGGAAGTCAAGAAGGAAGGTGCAGGAGCAGGCTGTCCCCCTGAGTTGCAAAATGAGCCGGCAGGGAAGAAGACCAGTGTGGATGAATAGAGAGTTATTCTTGAGGCTCTGGGAGAAAAAGAGAATCTACCTCCCATGGAAGACAGAACAGGCAACTCAGAAAGAGTACAGAAAAGTTATTAAGATATGTAGAGATAAAACCAGAAAGGCAAAAGCCCTTCTTGAAGTCAACCTGGCCACTGGGGTAAAAAAAAAAAAAAAAAAAAAAGAAACTCTTTTACAAATACGTAAACAGTAAGACGAGGACTAAGGAGAGCCTCCACTCTTTACTGCATGAGGCTGGGAATGTGACCAGTGAGGATAAGGAAAAGGCCATAAAGTTCTGCTACAATAAGGAAACTACACCTCAAAATATGGGAAGGTCTTCTTGGTCATTAATGCTTATATGATAACATTCTTACCTTTGTCTCATGGTATGTTAATCCCTTGCTTGTTCCTGCTTTCAGCAAAGCTATTGTAGAACAGCACTCTTTCCATGATTGTATCACCTTTTAGCAGCCAAAATTTATTCTGGTGTAATAACTAATTGAGACTTTTGGTAGAAAAGGAATTAGCTAGTAGCAATTTGCATTTTCATCAACAAGGATGAGATTCATCCTTTAACTGTATTACACAGTTAAATCATTGCAGTATTATAAATAAAGGGGATTGTTCTTTATAGTTATCATTAATCTGTGATACTACTTGAAGAAGAAGTGTTAACCTGTTTTTTAATTACAAAGCCATTCAGATTTCTTTTCAATTGATAAACCCAGTGACATTTAATTTAACAGTTACTCACATTAGAAGAGTAGAGATGGTGAATAACCATAAGATGAATATTCAACAATAATTCTTTTTCTGTGAAAGGTGGTACATGCAAACACATAATATATGTGTAGAATGACACTGAAAGAATTAGTGAGGGGAAACAAATTATTATTACTGGTTAACAATATTATTTGTATTGCAATGACAAACAAAGGAAAAACTGATTTGGACTTCATTTTACTAAGAGCATTGTAAAGAACTTGCAGATTAAGTAAGAAAAAATGTACTGATAGTGGCAGAGTTTGAATTGAAGACAACAGATTTTCATTGCCTAGGACTTAAGTCCTAAATAGAAACTAAGGTATGACTTTTTCTGCTTCAAAAGACATATAATTACTTTCCCTCAGTCATAAATGAATAAATAAATAAATAAAAATAAGTTTATTTATCAGATATATGTGAGCTTTGAGCAGTGAATGTAGTTCTTACTCAAATCATTACTCCATCAGCCAGTAATTCCTTAGGTGGATAATTACTCAGGGAACTGGGGTGTAGCAATTATTTCTTTTGTGTAGGCTTTCTTTGCTGTAACTCAGACAAACACAACAATCTTAACTTGTATTTCTTTTCTGCTAACTGTTTTTCCTGTATTGTATTGGTGAACTGATCCCATTTGTCTACATGGGATCTCTAAAAGAACTGTTGATTTATTAAATATATGGCCAGACATAAGCTATTGTAACACTAAATAGAAGATCCAAACAACACTGAAACCCACTCTGCAATTAAATTATTTTACATTTAATACACTGGAGCCACATCCCTACCATCACCCCGTGATTTTTTTCTGTGTGCTTTATCACTCCCAGATTCAAGGGAATTAACTTAGTACACACACAAAACCAGTGTCAAAGCTAGTATAAAAGCTGATATCTCTTAGTTACTAGTCAAATATTTTGATCTTATATCCCACCTATAAAGGTGATCCTTTGTATTTCTCACGAAAGACAGAGTGTGCCAACTGTGATAGTGATCCTAAATACTAATTTCAATCAAGTTTAATGCTGTCAAAATGTTTAATGGCATTTGGGCTATGATATGTTTTGTCCATTTTTTTCAGCCATACAAACTATGACCGAAACACAAATACTCTTGCATTCATGCCTGTTCCCATGAATTTCGGAGTGGCCTTAGTTTTGGACTAACCTGCTTTGCACATGCCTTTCTTCTGTTCCTATGCTTAGAAGTTTTGCAGCCTTTTATAGTTTTCTGCTCAGTACTTCTGGGAGGACAGAAATCTGTTGCTATTTTTGCCTTATGTATGGGAAGCTGAAGTACAGAAAAAGACAAAGACAGATAACTAAAATTTTTTGTGCTTTTCAGTCCCCACTGACTTCAGTATGTGTGTAAGTGTTATTCTATGTTTGCACTCATCTTTTAGCACCTGACAGGGAGTATGTTTCAATTAACTTTATCCTTCAAAAATCTGTAGCTTAGCTTCCCTGGACAGTACCCTTAAGATGATACTTCTTCACTTTCTAAAACTGTTATGATGATTTATCCAGGGTTTGTTTCTGAATATGCTTCATTCTTTCTGCTGGCTATATAGTCAATGACTTTGTTGACTTATTGGCTAGCAAATAATACTGCAGACCCAATTTTTAATGGTTACAGGTTATACACTAATTTAGCTGTCTAAAGTATATATGTAATCTAAGCAAATAATCCAGCTTGTACAAAAAATATTTCAGAGGAATTATTTCTTTTGTTCTGCGATGCATAAATCACTTTGTAGATCTGCTGCTTTTCCCCTCAATATTGATTATGAGTCTAGAAATATATATTAGAATATATCTATAATTCATACATAATCGAAATTAAGGTAAATTAATCATATGTCAGATGAAACAAGGCTAAAATATTTTAAGCTATTTGAAGTTCTACCGCTGTGATAGGAAAAATCCTTTCTCTTTCCTTTCATTGAGAATGCCGTAATTTAATCTCCAGACACCAACTAGTTTATGGCTGAACTGAGAGGATCTTGATGGGAGCCACTGTGGATTTAAGAGTTGGGTTTCTTCTTGGAGACCTTAGATAATCTTCTAGTGCCTCCAACCCTTTGAGACAACAGAGATGTACTTCTCAGCTGTAGCAGTAATAGAGAGAAGAGGTCATGGTGAAATAATTTTTAGAGAACTACTTGATCTCCATGGAGCTGCACAGTTTGTGAACCACTAGGAGAATTTTCTTGCTAGGGCAATAGCTGTAAAATGTACACATTCTGAATCCCTCCAAGTGGATAGGAAATTTAATGAGTAATAATGTTTTAATTTCAATGTACTTCATGTGAAAAGTCCTAAAATTTTTGCAGTCACGACTGGCCCTAAAGATAGAAGTTTATACGTGGAAAAAAGTTGTTATTTCCATATTTCTCAATGGTCTTATATGGCATACTAAATGATGTTATCACTCTCCACAGGCCTCACTTCATAAAATTCAAATTCACTAATAATTATTTCTGAGAATAGCATCAAAAGGCCACTGGAACTAATGGAAGGAAATTATGAGAGTAATCATTGCATTTAACACACTGCTTCTGTGCTCGAAGTGATTTTCACTAAAAATGTCTTCTCAGAAAATTCTCAAACTCTTCTTACATCTTAATGCTAAAGTCGTAATGCAGGAATTCTCAGCAACTTCATATAGCCAGGATGAAACAAAATAACCTGTCTAAAGAGGTGGTTTACCTTAGCAGTAAGCCTGTAGCAAAATGCAGATCATAGAACTGGGGTAAGATGTTTAACCAGTGAAGCAGATCTGCTATATATTCACATATAAGTTGCCCCTTGCAAATAATTGCAATTAAGCTTTGCAGTGAAAGATATCAAACACACAAGGACACTGGAGCTTTGTGAACTTTCCCATGACCTTTACCATTCTGCACCTGGAGAATTTTTATCTTTATTTAGACCTGAATGTTCCTCCAGAGTGCCTGATAGTAGTTACATTCCCTCTGTTTGGTGCTATAGAAGGATGGAAACAGTATCCTAAAGTCTTGCTTTTGTACTGTTTTGCATGTGCTTACAGTCCAAATACAAATGTGGACCTGCAAAATCAGTAAGTGGGCTTTGCTGTATTCACTGAGATGTGAAATATCTGAGGAGTGGTCCTGAGTACAAATGGCTGGTTAGTTGGTTTAAGTACCTAAACAGACATGTGAAATGTTAAGTATCCTCATGTTTTTCTCATTAATTTTCATTAGCAATTAGGTAATCCATTAGCCTCCTGCAAAAAACTGTCAGCAAGTATTTCAGCTGAAATAACACCTACTACCCATTTATCTGTATGCTTCTACTAATTCAAGGAATAACAATCTTTCTCAGCAGAAGGAGAAACTGAGCTCTCCCTGAGTGCTCAGAGATCCCCAGAATCCAAGACAGGCATATATTTCACATTTCATCTGACTTCTGAGCCCTTGTTCTTGACAAAAGCAGAATGGCATGCTGTGAAGAGATAACTTGATTCAATGATTTATTAGAAGTGAGAGTCTTACTGTAGAGTCAGAGAGGTGCTCTTAAAATCACATTTGCTGTAAGACTGCCTAGTTTAAACTTTGGGATTTACATTTTTAATGCTTTTAAGTGTGATGCACATTCACTTTCATGGTGTTTCAGGTTCCTGAAAGCCACTGATGAATTCTGATATTTTATTACTTTATTTTTTTCTGTTCAGAGCAACATTTTACCTTATTTAAGAATTTCCTCTTAGATCTCAACTTGTTTATCTAAAACTCTAGAGATGTTTTGGCCCTTGGGTAGGTTGAGGAAAGGTTGGATTGAGGCTTTTTCAGGACAGAGGGTGCATAAATCTGAAAGGAATGACTTGGAACTGCCTGAGGTACCTGTCAGTGTGTTCTTGTGAGGGAGGGTCTAATTACTGATGTCATTTGGTCTACAAAATGATTTGTATGTGGTCCAAGAAGCGAAGAGGAGGGATCTGAATCTAGACCAAACACAGCAGATTATCACTTTTATGCTTTCATATGGCAGGCTTGGCAGCACTGCTAAATAGAGGGACTGTCAGTAGTTTTATTATGAAAGCCTATTTGCTTAGGGTTTTATCATGTGAAGTCTTCTAATTTGCATCAGACTAGAATTTGGCATTTGGTATTCCCCCACCCCATTCCCTCCTGCCCTCCTCCCCTTCCCCCCCCCCGGCCCTCAACCCCCCCCCCCTTTCTTTCCCCTCCTTTTCCCTCCTGAGGTTATTTTTCTCATTTAATTTAAATCTTCTTGACTGCTTCATAGAAGGAGGCTATTATATTATTGTTCTAGCATTGAAACAATGAGTTTGTGTTACAGTGCATTTCCACTCTCAGGTGCCCATACCTTCTCAAAATGCACATCTACATGACATGAACAACATGCTTTTGCACCAAAGCATTGCTTAGTGTGTTTCTATGTAATACATTTGGCTCCTCCATATACAAGCCTCTTTCTTCTTATCTCTTTCTGCTCCAGGACCACTCTAAAGACTGTGTCATCAAACTGATGCCCATCATGGAAAAAAGATAAACTATTTGGGAAGTATTTGAGTTCAGTAAATGCTGAACAAACAGTTCAATTATATTACGTCATGAAAAGATAGGAAAATTTAGGACAAGTCAGAAATAAGAATCTGGGAATACAAGGCTTTTTAAACCAGCTCCAGTGTTGAACAAAATAAGCTTTGGTCTGCCTTCCAAGCATTACATGATTTTGTGAATTTTAAGGACAGTCCTGTCCCTTTTGTTAATCTCTGCTTCAGGACATTTATTCTTGTTTCCCAAATCAAATTGTGAAATGAGTATAACATAATTTGAAGACAAATGTTCAAATGCTGACTTATTGAAGTTAGCACCTCAGCCATATAAATCAATTTTCTGGGAGAAAGTGCAGGAGAAGAACAATGCTTCCAATTAAAGATAGGCGCTAAAATTTGAAGATGCCTGATCTGGTAAATTGGATAAAAATTGAAAGGTGGGTGATTATAATTAAATTAAAAAACAAGCAGTCTTCTTCAGCAGTGTATTTTTAATTACTTGACTTGACCTTTATGAAAATATTTCAAACTTCATAACATAGCATTTAAAGGTCTGAGTTAAATCTGTGGGAACGAGAGCAGTCCTTTACATGACTAAGAGAACAGCCCAAAGACACTTCCCTCTGCCAATACACCAATGGGCAACCTAAACATCCATGCCACTTCACATCAATTCCAACACCACCGCTAGACACCCCAAAGTGAATTAAGGACAAGGTAGTAAGTTTAACTTGAAATTCATTTGCTTTTGTCAGCTTATATCAGATCATTAATGTCATCTTCGCTGAAATTTTGCATTTAATATTAATAATCTCTGTAGTCTCACGTTAATGTATTCAGTGAGCTTCTTTGATAATTTAAGACTATTTCAGATACAAAAAACCAAGGCATACTTATCAGTGTAAGTGTAAGATTTATTGAAGGTATCATTAGAACTTCATACTGGCTCATCATCCATGCATTATTGACATTAATATTTCATTAGGGGAAGGGGATGTAATTTAGTAGGAACTGCATTTTCTAAAAAATGAGATTATTTTATCTTATTTCCCCATGTTCAAGATGACTGGATAAGAAATAGCAATAGTGGGTTACTCTTTCCTCTGGGTGGAGTTACACATTAAACAGTCTCACTTCTGGCCCATACTGTTTTTGTGCTTTGTTTGTTTGTTTATCTTTGGGAAGATAGACAGACAGGGCTGTTACTGGATTACTCTAGAGTCATAGAGTATCATAAGCTAGAATAGACCCATAAAGATCATCAAGCCCAATGCATTATTGCACACTGGACCGCCCAATATTCAAACTCTGTGTCTGAGAGCATTGTCCTAATACTTCTCAGCACTTCAGACATGAAAAATCTCTGGAAAAACAATCAAACATATAGACAAAAATATCCATGTAAGTGTGCACAGTATACGTCCTTACTCCATTTGTGGCTACACATGCAAGGATACGTATGTATATATATATATATATACCTGCAATTATACTGATATATATGGATAAACACATACATACATAGACAAGTGCAAGTGAAGCTTTTATTCATAAGGCCTAAGAAAAAGGTATGCTTTCTTTTATAAAGGGAAAAATTTGCACAGCACTTTCAATCTACTGTGTACCCACTAACAGCAAATTTTCAGCCAACTACCCAGCCTCACATTAAAAATCAAAACAAAAGAAAACAAACAACAACAAAAAAACCCACCTTCATTATTTATAAAGATTGAACTGAAATTTGTGGATTTTGTTGTTGTTGTTTCTTAATATCTCGATTCTGTTTCTCACTTCAGAAAAATTTCCTCACATGAGGCTTTTCATTTTGCTGAGTTTCATCCAAGTCCCAGAAGTGGCAAAAGTAGTTGATACAAGAGAAACATGGAGTACAAGGGAAACATGGAAATGAATGAATGACATGAACATAATTTGTCTCAGATAGGTTTTTCACACCTATTCAAACTTACTCTGTATTCTAGCTGACCAGAGAAATAAAAGTGCATGAAGCAATGCACTTGCTTACCTCAGGTTTATCCAATTCCCCAGTAGAATGAACTTTAAACTATTTTTGTGGCTGATTTCTGTTGCCGATTTGAAGAATCTTGTCCTTGTCATGTTTCTTCCAACAGGTACTGCACCTAAGGGACTCCAGCTTTTCCCCATATAACAAAATGTCTTAATCTGATGTGTTTTTAATTAAACATGTTCAGTGCTAAAGTAGTAGCAGACAAGGTCAGAAGTTTCCAACTGTTTTACAGCTCAATCCACAATAGGATCTCCCAGTCAGAAAAATTCATTTTTCTTAAACTATCAGTTTTACTTTGAGTTCCTCTCTTGGTTGTGTTGAAAGTACGAACTTATTTTTGATAAGCCTTTTGCTAGTGATAGCCGATTGAGCTCAGATGTACCTACAAGATGTGTTCACAATATAAAAGAACATGCTGGGCTCTGTCTAACAGGCATGTACATGTGTAATAATACCAGTAAGAAGATGTCAGCCTGGATTCTAAAGCATATGCTTTTTTTTTTTTTTTTTTGTTTGTTTGTTTGTTTTTGCTTTATTTTTATGTCCATTTTTAATCTGTATTGTAAATGTTACTTAATAGAAGTTTGAGTCCTGCTGGAAATTTAAAGTGTCAAAGTTTATATCTGAAAATATGGTGAATTCCTAAATTCCTTTATTTTATTATGTGATTTGTAGGTGTTTTTCTAAAAATTATTTATAGTTAACACATCCACATTTTTAATGCTGCTTAAAAATGTAAATTTATGTATCAACAGAGTGAATTGGCTACTAAAAAGAGAAAACATTAAATTGCCACAGGAAAAGACAGAGAGATCAAGCAGAATGTGAAACACCTACAAAGATCATGAGAGGTATACAAAATAAATAAATAAATAAATAAAATAAAAAAATTAAGTATGTGTGAAGATTCAGGCTATAAATGTTTTAAGTTCAGATGTAATAGAACAATCCTCTTTATGTACATAAATCTAAAAATCTGCTGTATACCTATGTAGATGTGTACATAAATGTTCTGAATATGTATATGTCTGTACGTATAAGAGTAGTGTCAGTCCTGTTGAGAATAGATGGTGACATCAAGGTTCAAAAGGATTTCTTCGCATTCCAACATGTGACATATAGAAAGTCTGGAGGATTTTGACAGGATAATTAAAGATATCAATCTCCTCAACTATTTTTTAGACAAAAAACAAACAGAACAAAATGCAGCATCAGTTTTATTGATTCTCACCTTGCTCTGATATTTCAGAGTACACAAAAGACAAAAATGTGTGTGTTATTATTGAAAATAGGCAACACTACATATTCTTAAAGTTAGACTAAACATGTTGTATCAGAGGAAATCATGGGTACGTGTAACTGATTCTCCGTACTAATGTCATAGTTTAACATTCCAGGAGGATGACAAAAAGTAGAAATGAAAACTGCACTGCAGAACACTTTGTGAATATCTTATGATAAAGATATGCATCACATTGTCCTGTTCACTAACTTAACATTTGAATAGATCAAGATTTTTTATTTTTTTTCCCTAGCATATGTTGGTTTGAACGCAGATAAAAAAATAGGTGAGTTAAAAAAAACACTTTGTTCATTTGATAAAAGAGAAGCAGTCATGGTTTTAAAGCTTGGTTCTACCCTGCAGTTCATAATGTATGGATAATTTCAGCAGGAGAGGACACAGGTTTCCATACATCAGTAAAGAGAAGTTTTATCAGAGGAGTCTGCAAATGAAGACTGTATAAACAGTCTGGTTCACTTTCTAAATAAATATCAATGTCTTGGCTAAATGAAACTTACTCTTTTCTCAGCATTCACATTCACCTTACAACTTGGTTTTGTTGAATGCTGAGAAGTGGTTTTATATCTCATTTAGCCCTCCTTAGTGTTATGATAGTAGTCCTTAATAGAGGATAATACAAATAATGAGATTAAGATCAGCTGTCACAGTTAAGCCTACTGGTGCTTTACAGTTCAGAGTACTGTGATGAAATCTACTTGCCTTTAGACAGGAATTAAGTACATAAGAAGTTATTTTTTGATACAGATTAGGAAATATAGGCTGATCATACAAAAATAATAGTTTTTGTGAAGCAAATGTTGGGGTACAGTATTTTTTTTTTTTTCTTTTTCTACCATGTCTTTTCCTTCAGTTAAAGGATGAGAATTTTTCTCACTATCTAGTACCTATTATATATGAAGATGAAGAAACAATAGCAGACAGGTAGAAAATAAATCAAATGGGAAAAAAATACTTAGAAGCACTGGTAGCTGTAAGTATACTATGTAGACTCTTCCATTAGGGCCATCTGAGATGTGAATTTTTACTGTGATTACTTTTTTAAGTCCATCTTTTTTCAGAGTGATTTATGACAGTCAGAAGGGGCAGATAACTTGTTATCACAGGACAGCCTTCTCCTAAAACACATTTCTCTTTCTCTCTGATCCAGAGCAGGATGATACATTACGTTTGAGGTTCCTTTGTTAACCCTTATAGGCTAAGAAATATTTTTCCCATGTTATCAGCCCCAAGAAGCACAGATAAGAGAATCCAAAACTGTTGCAGTCTGTAGGCAAGGCACATTAAGAATTGCTTCAGTTAAACTACAGTCACTCTTACCTTCTGGTTTAATTCACTTGAGTCTACTCAGTAGTAAACTTCTCATGCAGTACAAACTTGTAAAACAATGGCATTGAGAGCTAAATGTCAGTCTGCTACTACCAGAACTTGCTAACAACATTTGTAATCACCTGCAAACTCATGGAATTAGCTATAACCCTGTCTGATGGTAGAAGGAAGGCAACTTCTCAGATTGCCACTGAACATTCAGTTGAGCTAATCTTTCACTTCTATCTGTCAAGATAGATTTACCAGATGTAAAACTTTAAAGTGGAGAAAGAATGTGTTGTTTGGTTGGTATTTCTGCTATTGTCCTTACCATGGTAATGACTGGTAGTCTTTAGGCCAGTGTGTTTTATGCATGAACAGATCACCATATAGTGCTGCTTAAGAGGATGTTTTAGTAGTCAATGGCTTCACAGAATGTTTTAAATAAAGTACTAATAATTCAGATTAAATCATGAAAAGTATGCATTTGTATAAATTCATATGTACAAACACATGCAAAAGCCCAAAGTATCTTAGAAAAATTAGAAGTATAATCATAAGATATTGTTTCAGACTAATCCATCATCCTTATGGCAATAAATACTCAATCAGAGATGAAATCAAAACCTGTTGAATGCTTCTGCTGTTACAAGAAGAACCTGGGTTTAGGATTTCTTTTGAGAGCTGTTGAATAGATTCTCTGCTAACAAAAGGGTCCACATAATCTATTCATACATTTGTTTTCACCTGAGAGGAAGAAGTTACAGGATTTTTTGGTCCTTGGTTCTTACAGGTTTGGTTTTAGATTTAGCAACACAATATAATAGAATCATTCTTACTCTAATATAGGCAGATCAGAATACTGTGAGCCTTCTGGATCAAGTTAATTCTTTGTGATTACTTAAATTTAGCTATAAATACAAAGCCTATCAATGTGCATTTACTGGCACAAATGAAGAACACAGGGTTTCTCCAGATGTATTTTACTTGTCTGAAGATTTCTTATCTGTTACACAGTGAGTATTCTACATTTGAAGAGGGAAAACTGGAATACAGAAAATGCACATACAGTCTCTCAGCTGGATCTTATGTTGCCTCCAATGCAAAGACAGCACTGAGGGGGAGTGAAAATAGTCAGAGAGTGGGAGCATATTCACTGTCTACCTGTTGCATACTGATTAATTATTTTGAAACAACTTCTAGATAACTAGCAGAAGTGAGTGAAAAATAATTATTATTTAATTCCGTCAGTTATTGGTGCCAAAATCTAAATAACTTTTGACACTTAAAAGTGATAAAATGAAATGAGGATGCTTTTAGTGTTGTTTTTGTGTTCATCCGGAGAACCAAAATTTTAAAAACCTGGTTAACTCCTGCTATGGTTTTTATAGTATTTTCATATCCTGAAAAGCTGTAATTTTACATTAAGTCTCCAGTTTGACAGGAGAAGTGACCTGTCCCTCAAGTTTTGCATCTGTCGTTAATTCATCACTTGCACTTAAGATTCACTGTCTACAGGAAACTATGAGCAAAACAGTTGCTAAGCTCATGTTTGTTTTCTCAGTGGCATGGATTAGCCATATTATCAGATGTCTTAATCCCACTGACTTCAAATTAAGAACATCCATAAATTCCATGTCTTAATGGTGAGCTCTGAAATACGTCCATTGGGACTGACAATTAAATCTAGCTTACTAGAGCTACCTAAAGCTGTTCCAAAAGTCAATGAAATGAAAAATAAAAAGCCAAAATATATCTGGGTATATTTTTTTTCATAAACAATACGACCTGTTCTGCAGAAATACTAAAACCAGTAATGAAGAAACAAAAATACTAAAAGCAGTAACAAAACAAAGAAAACAAAAAGCAGATTTTTACCTGCAGACAATATTGCAATACCAAGAGAAAGTGAAATGAAACAAATCGATTTTTCTGCATTACAATCATCTTATTGTTTGTGCTTATGTCAAAGGAAGTTGAACAACTGCAATAAATACTCAGAAAAGAAAGTCATATTAAGAAAAAAAAAAAAAAGAAAAAAAGCAGGGGGCTATTTTAATGCATTCAAGTCATGAATCAATATTTTTCTCTTACATATTCTTTAATGCTGATAGGTCTACAAATTTCCCTTTCTCATACTACAAACCCTTAAGCTCCTCCTGTTTTTCAAATCTAAGTCATGCATGTCTCTGAGCAGTAACACTACCCTTAGGATTTTTCCTATGTTTTTCATGCCTTGTGCTCCTATCTGTTTTCAGGTCCAATAAAAACATATTCCAGCTGATTGGCTCTTCTCAGCAGAAGGCATCACTGCTGCCAAGAGCTAGTGAAAGTTATTGTAGATTATTTCTTGGGACCTGGGAATAATTCACATTGCCTAAAAAGACACAGGCTAATTTTGAAAGAAATCCTCTTGCTGTCATCTGTTATAACACATTCAATTTAGATAAATTCTTGAACTGTGATTCTTTATGCATAATATGTGCTGTTAAGCAAATAGAAGCTCAACCAAGACTTCAAGAGTGTCCAAATCATTGCTTAGGTTTAGCTTCTTGTCTGTCCAATTTCTTATCTAAACTATTGCAAACAAAGGCAGAACTGGAAGATTAAAAAATTTCAAGTGACTGCTGAAGTTCAAAGAGTGCTTGTATTTTAATAACAAGTACTGTACATGTTCTGTGGAAGTATTAACCAGCTGATCTATATGTTAATTAGACTTCCATTTGAAAAGGAAAGTGATTCAAGTGCTTTCATCTCATTTCCAACACAAGCAACCATGCTGAGTACGTTAGGAAGTATCATTCCTGCATACTATGGAGTCAACTAAGTCCCTTTCTAGGCATTAAAGGAGAAAGAAAGAAACCTAGCTGACAGTCAGTTTTATGGCAGAAAGATTTTCAAATAGAAAAAAATTGGTTCAGACAAAAAAAAAAAAAAAAAAAAAAAAATCCCCATAGGGGAAAAAGAAATATTTGAAAAAATACTCCAGATTTTATTTTAAAAGTTTGTGATTATGTTTTCCTCTACTATGACCTACCTGGAAAAGAAATAGGAAGAAAATAAAATAAGATTGCCAAGGATCCTTCATGTGAGGAACTAAGGGATTGGCAGTAGGCTGGGTACAGGTAGGGAGGCTGAGAATTGCAAGACAGAGAAAGCAGGTGACCAGCATCTGGCTCCCTGCCTGAAAGATTCTCATCGGAATCACTTTCTGCCTTCTGGCAGAAAATGAAATTGACAAAAGGTCAGAAGGTGAAATTGACAGGAGTGTTCAGTTGGCAGGAAGTTGACAAGCTACAAAAATAACTTCGTAGCCCTTCTCCAAAAGATTTTCTCAGAGCATTTATATTCTGAGAAAATAATAATAATAAAGTCTTCTCACAACAGTTTAATTTCTAATTCCAAAACATTGATAGTTTCTAAGGATGAAAATGATTTTCCTGGTCAGATGTTGACTGAAGTTCTCAGCCTTCAGCACTGTTGTAGTGTTGGTCTGAAAAATAATTCTCAGAACTGGTGGAGAAAGCAGAGACTCAGGAAAAAAAAAATGCTGCTTGGAATTGCTTCATCCAAGTAAAGAAAGATGTACTAGAGAAATTCTGTTCAAAAATGCTCTTTAAAAAGAGAGTCTCCGACTAAGATTGTGATATTGCTTTGTTATAACAACCTAGACTGGTGAAATACAGCTCCTTGTGAATTCTGTTAAAGCCGGCGTCATGCACCATACAGCCAGGGATTGAAATCTTTAATTACATATTTCTAATGCTTTTTATCAAGAGTTTTGTGCCACAATACAAGATGAAGAACATTTAATTTTGTCCTGTAATACTGTTATTTATACATATATATTGCCAGTAAATTGAGTTAATAAATATTCTGTCTTTTCTTAACAATACACAAGAACACTCTGGAGAATAAAGATGACTTATAAATTTACCTCTCAAAAGGAAACATTTTCAAATTTAAAAATGGGAGACAATACTGCTATCAAGAAGCTGTAAAGGAAGAATACCAACAGCACTCTGTCTGGAAGCCATATAACATACTCACTTCTTTCTACAGTTGAGAGTTCAGAATAAAGCTGGAAATGAAGCTGTGTGCAATTGAGTATCTAAAAATATTAGTTATGGATAGTTATTTTCCTGGCACTTTAAATTTCTGGTTGGGAAAATATTTGACATTATTTCTCTTACTCAGTTCTGATTTCCTTTGCTAGGTGCTGACTGAACTTTTCAAAACATTCTTCCACTGATAGCTTTAAATATGTATTACCCTGCAATTTAGTTCAGAAGAGTTACTGTAGGAGTGTGACTGATGATGTTCTCTATGAAAATCCACCGGATAACTTTTCTCATTATAATATATAATACTATAATCTCACAGAACACAATGAAATCAATCTTCTCTACTCAGCATTGGTGAGGCTGCACCTACTGTACTGTGTCCAGTTTGGGGTCCCCAGTGCAAGAGAGACCTGGATATACTGGAAAGAGTTCAGCAATTGGACACCAAGATAGTTACAGGTCAGAAGCACCTTTCTAATGAGGAAATACTGAGAGAGCTGGGACTGTTCATCCTGGAGAAGGCTCAAGAGAGATCTTACCAATATATCAAGAAAGGGCTCCAAAACAAACAAACCAAAAATACCCCCCAAAAAACAAAAAACAACTAGGCTCTTTTGAGTAGTGCTCAGTGCCAGGACAAGAGGCAATGGACACAGGCTAGAAAATGTCTGAATAAGAAGTAATTCTTTGTCTTGCTGGTGATAGAGCATTGTTAAGGTTTCCCTGATAAAGTTTGTGGAGATCTTCAAAAGCAGTCTGGATGCAGTCTTGGGTGTCCCCACTTTAGCTGGGGCAGCATGGTGGTTTTACTGTCACAGGAAACACAGGCCCAGTTTAGGGAGATAAATGTAATTTATTGCCTATTACTAACTGACTAGGGAGAACAAAAGCAAAGTAGAATCACTTTATCCCATCCATTCTCCTTTATCTTCTCCCTCTGTGGGGTATGTGGGCTCAGAGAATGGGGACTACTGTCAGCCCATAATGCTTTCTCTCTGCCACTCCTTTGTGATCCCTCTCTGTCCCTGCTCCTCCACAGGCCTCTCCTGGGCTGCAGGAAACTTCTGCTCCACTCCTGAATCCCCTCCTATCATCCTGCACTGACCTTAGTGCCTGCAGGGCTGTTTCTCTCACATTTCTCACTTCTGTCTCCCAGCTGACGTTGTGAGGCAGTTTTCCTTTCTTAAATCTGCTTTCCCAGAGCACACCAAATGTCACTCACAGCCCAGCTCTGCCCAGCAGAGGGTCCCTTTTGGAACAGCTGGAGGTCACTCTGCTCTGATATGGTGCAGTGCTGGGTTCTGCTCACAGAGACCTCACCTGTGGGATGCCACTCCCACAAATTTGCCACATATTATAGAGCTTTGAACCAAATAACCTCCAAAGATGCCTTCCAACCTCAACCATTCCATGACTCTGTGATCTGTAATGAAGCTGAGATAATAATAATAACCCTCTAAGATTACATTTACTCATAGTACGTATATATATATATATATATATATATATATATATATATATATATGTAATCAAACAAAAGGAAAGATAGGAAAGATTCAAATTTTTAATTTCTTTGTGGCTTATGGAGAGGTATTCTCCCAGTTTGTTATTTTATCTTTGTCAAGGTACTCTTTAAGCTCTTTCTCCACTTTGACGTCATTTATGGTGAGTTTAATAATTGCCTCCAGATGACAAGTTAAATCATCATATTATTTTAATCTTAAATATCTACATCTTCCCCACATCGTTTAAACAGGCAAACAGAGAAATGTTGCAGCAAATTCTTGAAGCTATCCTTCCACTTTCTCTGAGAATACACAGTAATTTCCTACAGTGTCAGTCAGGAGATAACTTTTTTTTTGGTCTGTCTTTCAAAAAGGTCTCCTAGGGTTGTACTAGTATTCTCTTTTTATATCACTAGATTTAGGGATCAAGAGAGAAGTTCTCTGAAACTTACAGAAAGGGAAATTGCAAATATGCAACTGCAATTGTCATCAGCTGTACTAGGGTACATCAGGATACTAGAGAGAGATCTCTCCCATAAACACCAATCACACAGCAATAAAACTACTCCTGTCTCTCATCCGTTCAGGACTGTACTCAGCAGTATAAGGAGTACAAGTTTCTGATATGGAAAAACAAAAAAAGATATCTTTGAATTTTTCCTTTGGTGCTGTGCCAGATCTTCTTTTCTGCTTTAGAAATTGTATTAACACTGAGCATCACAGAATCATAGAATATCCAGAGTTGGATGGGACCCACAAGGGTCACTGAGCCCAGCTTCTGAATTCACACAGGACCACCCAAAATCCACACCCCATGTCTGAGAGCACTGTCCAAATGCTGTTTAAACTCAGACAGCTTGGAGCCACGCTCACTGCCCTGGGAAGTTTCTAGTGAAGAAACTTTCTGTAACCCCCAACTCTCCCCTGACACAGCTCTGTGCTGCGCCTTCTGATCCTGTTGACATCCTCAGAGAGCTAAGCTCAACGTTTTCTCTGCTTCCTGTGAGGAGCTGCAGCTGTTAGAAGGCCTCCCCTCAGTCTGCTCTGAAACATAGAACGACCTGGGTTGAAAAGGACAACAGTGATCATCTAGTTTCAATCCCCATGCTATGTGCAGGATTGCCAACCTCCAGAGCAGGCTGCACAGAGCCACATCCAGCCTGGTCTGGAATGCCTCCAGGGATGGAGAATCCTCAAAATTTTTCCCTCCAGAAGTTTCACATTCTTTGTAGCTGTACTTTAGCTCCCTACTAAATTTATGTCCTTCTTAAAATGTGGCACAGGAAACTTCACCCAGTGCTTGAGGCAAGGCCACGGAGCACAGAGCACAGAGCAGAAGAGATAATCTCTCCCCTCACCCAGCTGGCAGTGCTGGGACTGATGTACCCCAGGGTATGGTTGGCCCTTTTGGCTGCCAGGACAAAATGCTAATTTGTGGTCCTCTTATCATCCACTGCATCAGAATGCACTATCTTCTCTTTGATGTCCAGCTGTGAAGACAAGATGCAGTACCACATTTACACGTAAAATAGCAGCTTTTTATAGCACTCATCTTCACAAACGACTGCCTCATCGGTTTCCCCTGTGATACTACTCTAGACATAAAATCTGTCACTGCTATGTGCTCCAATGATGACCTCACCAATGGAAATAGCATGTCAAAAAGATTCAATATAAACTTACTACTGGCATATCCCTGACCTTCACCAAACAAAGTGTGAGAAAGAAAATTTACATTTGGAGTAATCCCAGTGCCACTGGGCAATAGTTCAACTAAATTTGTGTTAGTAGCTCCAAGAGAACAAATAAGAAGGGAAGGGATGCTTCATATGTACAACTTCCATTATTTCTTAGGATGATCATACGCTTGATTGCTAAAAAATCTTTGTATGTTTGGATTTTGTCATTTACATTCTGTGCTTCTAGTGTGAAGTTTCAATCTTTGATCCAAGTTCCCAAATTGCTTACTTTCTTGGTTTAGTGTCATACAGAAGACTCCTGGGGAACCTGTTAAGGTCTTCTTAAGTTCAGCAATAATCAGACAGATAAGCAGTAGCTGCAGAATCCCTAAAAGGTCTGCCAGCAGATTTTAGCCCTCCTCTGGGAGGCAATTACTCTGTCATCATTTGAAGAGAATGACCTATCTGCTTCTGGCAGGCGTTTCAGTTCCAGGCATGAAGTCTGATTTTGAACTTGCTGCACATCCCCTGTGTGATGGATGCCCTGGTAACCAGTGCTGTAGTGCACTAAGCTATCACATGCCTGCCAAGAGTCAACCTTTAAACAGGAGATCCAGGATGAAAAATGCCTTTGTCTTTTCTAATTTGGATCAACATATCTGCTTTCTTCATCAGAATTTGTTTTGTTTCATTGTTTGGGGTTGACATCAGGACATTTGCTGAGAAGGTAAATAATTTGTTAAAAGTTTATCCATTAGCTGATGCTTTCCTCTTCATGTCTATCACTCAAGAAAGAAAGCAACAAATAAATTCTCTACCCTGATCAAGCAAGCTTAATATCTTTCATTTAGAAGTAAGGCTTTTCTTGAATTCTGATTAAATCAAGTATCTTCCATTATCCTTTTTGCCACCTTTCAGTTTTCTCTAATCTTTGCCTCCTGATCAAAGAGAGCATTAATAGGTTGTTAGCAAATTCCTATAAATTGTTTCTGGATATTTCCCATCAGAAACTGACCATCCCATTGTCTCATTCGGAGAAATGGTCATTCTTCTGTCAGGCTGGCTATATTGGACTGTTTTCCCTGGTTTCTAGGCATGACTAGTTGAGGGGTTCTCAGTCCTTTCTTCAGAAAATAAAGGACCTATGCCTCGGGAGCTATAACCACATGTATCAGTACCAGTTGGGAGATGACCTGCTGGAGGGGAGCTCTGCAGAGAAGGACCTGGATGTTCTTGTGGATAACAGGTTGGCCATGAGCCAACAATATGCCCATGTGGCTAAAAAGGACACTGGAATCCTGGGGTGAAAAGAGCATGGTAGCAGATCAGAAGGGATGATCTTTCTCCTCTACTCTGCTCTGCAGAGTCTGCATTAAGAGTACTGTGGCCAGATCTGGGCTCCCCATCTCAAAAAAAGACATGGATCTTCTAGAAGCAGTCAAGCGGAGACCGACAAAGATGCTCTACATTTATTTATTCATTTGTTTGTTTATTTTTATTTATTTGTTATATTTTTAAAATATATTTTTTCAATTCTTTGGTGGTTCCAAGAAGTTCTAGCAAAAATAAATAGATACAATGATTTTGTCTGCCTTGATTCAAGTACTACTGACCCTTTCATGATAAGGAACAAAGATGGATGGAAGAAGGCATTTGTTTCACAGGTACAGATAATTCCTTTCTTAACAAGGTGGTTGAAAAAAAAGGTATACTATGCTTCTCCATTACAGAAGGATGCTGAAGCATAGAGAACAATTCACTTCTGTGCAATGACATTCAGTGTTTTCTTAATGGGCACCTTGTTGTTTCTGATTTCAAAATTGAGATTTCCTAAGTTGAAGACTGGCTGTTTTTCTGGGTTTATGATACAGATCAGATTCTGTGGTTTTCACTGCAGTATACCAAAGATAAAATAATTCATGAAATTTTAATTATATTAGTATTACAGAGTCTGTATGGGCACACAATCATTTTGCATATGCAGACTCCTGCAGACAAAATATTCTTGGGCTAAGCTCCAGGATATATTTGATATGTGTAGACTTATGCCTATCTGTATATACATATCTACATATATATACTCAGACATACATGCAGTATCTGTGGCATTAATTCCCTGTATGCTTTCAAATATACAAAGAGTTATGTTTGATTCAGCTTGAATGAGCTGTGCATGAGTAGATCGCAATGAGAGTTAAGGAATTTTGATAAATGAGAGAAAAATAAAGGTCCTTTGCATGCAATTCAAAGACTGACATGGATTCTGGATGTACAGTTCATGTTACCCATTCACTCAGTTGCCTTCAGTTCAGCAGTATTTCAGTTTGGTGTCTGCAAGATAACCACACTCTGCTCTTTGATGATTACTTGAAATAATACTTCCCTTACTTGGAAGTTTCCCCGATTAGGTGGCAACAGCATGGTACTTCAAGTGGAACTGTGCGTCACATTAATGAGGACGTAATGTACCGTAGAATTTCATTTTAAAAAGGAAAAATAACACACAACTGGAGCAGAAAAAAGAATCCTCAAAACACACCATGACACCTCCCACACCTTCACACTTTTATTAAAATCTGACTAACACAAAGTTACTTACTGTATTCTGCTCTACAGAATTCTCTTTCAAGAATCAGTGACACAATAATCACTATGAAATACCCAACAATGAATTGCAAGGTAGCAACCTTTTTTTCTTTAATTTCTTTTTGCTGTTTTTTTCTAATGGCTGTCTGAACAAATACCTGAGCTCCTTATTCCGTTTCATGAGATTTATTCAATGCCTCTTGAGAAAAACTGATCAAGAGGAATCTTTTAATATAATTGATTATGCAAGGTTATGTTTCTGCCTGGCCTTTTCAAAACGAAGTAGATTCTAATTGACTGTATAATTGGTAATTGCTGTTTATAGTGATTCTATATAAGAATACATTTAGACTAACAATTAGAAGAACAAATCATGAAGAAAAAAAAATGGAGGAAATTTGTTGAAAAAGCCATGGGTGTCTGGCACAGATTGGTCCGTCGACCTCTTTGCCCAGCTTCTGTCATTCACAGAATTACAGAATCACAGAGTTGTAAGGATTGGAAGGAATCTATGGAGATCAAGTCCAACCCTTGTGCTAAAGCAGTTCCCTACACCAGATCACATATGCATCCAGAAGGGTCTTCAGTATGTCCAGAGAAGGAGACTCCACAACCTTTCTGGGCTGCCTGTTTCAGTTCTGTTCCATTTGAATAGTGAAGATTTTCTTCCTTGAATTAGGGTGGAACTTTCTATGTTCCAATTTCTGCCCAGAGCCCTTGTTCTGCTGTTGCTCCCCACTGAAATATGTCCACCCCCAACTACTTGACTCCTGTACTTTAGGTATTTAGAAACAGTGATGGGATTCCCTTTCAGCCTTTTTTTCTCTAGGCTGAAGAGTCTCAGATTTCTCAGCTTGTCCTCAGAAGGGAGATGTTTCAGGCCCTTTTTCATCTTTGTTGTCCTCCACTAGACTCCTTCTAGGAGATTCTTGACATTTTTGAACTGCAAAACCCAGAACTGGTCACAGTACTCCAGATGTGGCCTCACTAGGGCAGAGTAGAAGAATTCATAGTCAGATTGCCATACCGAGTATAAAATCCTGACTCAGTATTGAGGAAGGATTAGTCCAGGTGTGTGAGCCATATTTATAACATGTGAATGTGAAGAATATTATTTACATCTTGCCTATTACAGCAATATTATTCCTAGAACAGATAATTATTTCTCTCTCAGCTGTGTTCCGTTTACCTTCACTAACAGGCTCTCTCCTTGATTCAGTGAGTAGACCTGATATTATTAAAGCCAGACTTCAGTAAGTCATTGCCTTCTCTATTACATCAAATGATCATTGTAAGCTGAACAAGATTCTGGGGTAATTTGTCAAAAATTAACATTGTGGCAGTGTTTAAAGACAGCTTTTCCTAAATTTTATTAACAAAGGGATTGTCGCTTTCTGAAAATAGCTTTTACTGGGGTGTTTAATGAATGCTGACAAGGTTCTGTCCCTTCTGGTTGAGCTGGAATACTGTTTGGCAACTCCAAAGGCATCTTAAAAAATGGTTAGCACTTACATAGGAAAGCAAAATTTCAAGATACGCAAGAGATGCAGAAAATGCCCACTAAATGTTAGCTGAGGAGGAGTATGCTTCTTAGACAGATAGGCAGCCATAATAGATAGCCAAGTCATAATAGCTGCAGAGACAAAAACAGAAAGTATTTTAGAGGGAATTTACACATTTACCTTATTTGACCATTATTTGAAGAACACTTTTTCTCTCCCTATATTGAAGTTTCATATTTATTTACTGCTTCTATATTGACTATAATTTGGGAGGGGAGGAAGGAAAATTTTGCATGTGATCCTCTAGGAATGGAGAGAAGTAAGGAAATAGTAGAAACAAGATAGTGGAAAATATGGTCAAGTACACAGATGAGGTACCATCTGTGTCTTATCAAATTCAATCCCAGTTTCACAAGCAAACAGAACAATAATAAAGCTCTTCCCCTCTCTCTCAACCTATAAATCTCATTAAAGATTGATGCTGGCATTGAGTTACATGAACAGTTTTCCTTGTTGAGGCTGGCTAGGGAGCTGGATTTCTACACTAACTCTGCCAGCCCTATTCTCTGGTTCTGTGGCCAGTTGGCATGCAGTGTCTTCTGCTAATGCTATAAACTATCTCAGTCTCAAAAACCACGTGGCTATATGGAAGTTGTTTTTTGGGAATGACTCCTGGCCTGCCTGTATTTCCAACCCATCCCCACAAGTTCTGGGGAGCCTGCTAACTGGCACAGTTCAAGACCATCACAGGATGTGTTTTAACAGTTTAATAGTATGAACAATTATGTTTCCTTACCTAAAACCATTTCTTGGCACTATTTAATAATCTAATTTTGCTAGCACTTACTTTGGTGTCAAGAGCCAGTGTATATAAACACAGTTTTCATACTGAATTGAATTAAGTTGCTACCAGAATCATAGCAATCCAACTAGCATTTTTTAATGGAGATATTTTGTGTTTTAGCTCAGATCTCTTTTGGATGCAAATAGATTGAACTACAGATTTCCTTGTCTTTATGAGCACCTCTTATCCTTTAGAAATATTGCTGAGTTCACAGGAAAATCAGAGAAAATACTCAGGGAAAAGATACAGAGAAGTGTGATGAAGAGCAGCTTAATCTGCAAGACAATAAGAAATGACATCACCATTCTTGTACTAGCTTTTGTTATAATCTATGCATTAGTGAACTCTTTGGAATAGGAACTGTATTTCCCTCTGTTCTGAACAGAAGAAAAACATTAACACAGTACCATAATCTCACCTCAAACACCATGTCAATTTTTAGATAAACAACATACATTTCCTATCATCAACACATCTACTTTAGCAGGATAATATAACTATATCCTATTTATTTATATCCTAATTTCTAATGGCTTTATATAGTTAACCAAAGTTTATTTACTTTTTAGTGAAATAAGTGAAAGCAGGGTTTGTCAGTAAGTTAAATTTATTTATTTTATTTATATTTGTCTGTGTGGGTGTAAGGGAACTGTTTGGTCATGGCCTGAACCAGTAATTGAGCATCTGGAGAAGAGGTGTAGCCAACCCTGGGAGTACAAGTGGAAGCATTTCTTATGTAAGAGGAAGAAGTGAAGTCCTTGGGGAAAAAAAGTGTTTCCTTCTTTATTAACAAATAGCAACCCTTACTTTTCTTGGGTTTAAAACTGTATCTGCTGCTGTATATCCTTACAATGGGTAACTAATTACAGAGTTTCAGGGCACTTTCTTGTACGTTGCAATAAAGATGCCTGATGCACTTTGACCCGTGTCAATTTGCATTCTCAGGATACAGTTTGCAGTAAGAAGTAGAGTTATGTGCTGCTCCCAGTAGGCAGCTTGTATGTGGGCACTGTATTTTAAAGACTAAAAGTTTAACAATATAGATAGGGTACATTCTGTCCTGACAGATGTTGATTATTTCAATGTGTTTAATTTAGTCATAGAGATATGGTGCATTTGAATGGCAGAAGTAGGAGGAAGGAGGAAAATAGGAAATATTACTTCTCAGAAAGGGTGGTCAGGCACTGGAACAGACTGTCCAGGGAGGTGATGGAGTCACTGACCCTGGGGGTGTTCAAGCAATGATTGGACGTTGTGTTGAGGGACATGTTTTAGTGGGAGCTATTGGTAATAGGTGAATGGTTGGACTGGATGATCTTTTAGGTCTTTTCCAACGTTGGCGATTCTATGATTCTCTGATTCTCTGATTCAAAATGCAAGTAATATTCCATAAATATTTTATCTAGAAAGATTGATCCATTTTAAACAGGGAATACTTATTCTTAATTCACTAGGAATAAACATTTTTGCAGCGCTGATTAATTATCCTGAGAGCGGGCAACTTATCAGGCTGCTGTAATTAAGACCTGCATCATTAGCTAATAGCATGATAGGAGGCAAACCTAGCACTTCTAGTTCCACCAAAGTATGTTAGCTAAGCAGAGCAGGAGCTCTTTTAGCAAGTATTTCAATCTTACAACAGATTTTAGCTATTATGCCACTGACAGGAGTAAGGGGCACATTCTTCATATCATGAAAAAAGAATGTAATTTCTTTAAAATATTTGAAAACTGAAAGAAAAATATAACAAAAAGTATATCTGTGGGGATAGCTACAGTCATAAGCCCAAGAGGCAAAATTCTTCACAGTACTAATGGATGTTCAGCACACAATGGATTGATTGCTGCTTAAACTTGTTCTATCATCGTGTGCTCTGGCACACGCACAGTTAGTGACTGAAGGACACAGATGGAACAAAAGGTGTTTGAGCCAGCCAGCTGGAAGATGAAGGGAATACATGACTGTTATTAGAGCTTTTGACTCAATTGGACTTGAGCTGCTCATTAATAAAGATATCTGGAGAAAAGGAGCATTTTGATTCCACAAGTGTGCTGCTGGACTCTTCTTTATAGTCATCTATTCAAGCCCATGCATTTCTCAGGAAATCAGCTCATCCCTCTCAAAAATGTGATTTATATTTCCTTCCTTCTGCATAGATGGAAAAAATAGAGTCCTTAAAACAATGACATAAGGTAGTATTTCGTAAGCAAGGTGTCCACAGATCTTTGCTGGAGCTATTTAGAAAATGACCCTGAAAAGGGCATTTAGAAAGATATGACAAACCTAAGCACATTGCAATTGCTCGTATTTATTTTGGGTCTTCAATGCACCAACTACTTAGCTGTGAGAAGGGATGATGGAGAGATTTACATGGTAAAACACTGCACAATACAATGAAGATAGCAGATTTGCACACTGAAACCCTAGATAAGCTTAAGCCACAGAGATTGAATTACTAGTGCCATTTTGCAAGGGACTTACAAAGCTTTAAGCATGGATATTTTTCCGCTTAAATATTACAGAAATAGACATGTAAGAATAACTAGGACAGACTGGAAACAAACAGAGGAACATGATTTTCAGGTTTACAGAGATTGAAACACACCTGCATATACTGTGGTATTTATTTGTAGTCCTCAATTAAGAAAACATATATAAACCTATGACTGAATATATGCTGAGCTAACTGTAAGCAAAATCAGAGGCTGTTATAAGCCAAATTCTTTGAGTGTTGGTTATACAGTTATGTGGAGTGTGAAAGACACTTACATTTCATGGAATCACATATCATGGGCTAAGACTGAAAAGGACCTTTGTTCAAGTGGGGATATCTGGAACAGGTTGCCCAAGGCCATGTCCAGAGATCTTTCAGAGATCTCTAAGGTAACTCCAAAACTTGTCTGAGCAATATGCATCAGTGTTCCATCACCCACACAGTAAAGAAATGCTTCTTGTTGCTCAGACAGGACCTCATATGCTCCAGCCTGTGCCTCTTGCCTATGTTATGCTGCTAAGCATCTAAGCATCACTCAGAAGAGTCTAGCTCCATCCTCTTTGCACTCACCCTTCAGGTATTCATAGATATGAATAGGATCCCACTGAGTCTCCACTTCTCCAGGCTGAACAGTTCCAGAATTCTCAGTCTCTCCTTGTAGGAGAAATGTTCCTTCATCATCTTGGTAGACTTCAGATGAGCTCCAGTATGCCGATGTCCCTTTTGCACCGGTGGCCCAGAGTTAGACACAGTAATTCATATGTGGCCTCAAAAGTACAGAGTTAAAGGAACACCTCTCTTGACCTACTAGACATTCTTCCTGTTGCAGCCAAGAGTACTGTTAGCTTTCTTAGCAGCAAAGATATGCTGCTGACTCATGTTCAGCTTGGTGTCTACCAGGAGTCTGAAGTTACACCTTTTGTTATAAACTTGAAATTTATCCAATATTCAAAATCCCTGTGGTAAATGTGGACTGAGTTCCAAACAAGCACTGGTTTTATTAGCTTAGAAACTGCATGGATATAAGATGATTCATAGAATTTACCTCTAAATACAGACAACATTTATCTTGCATTGTAAAGACTGACTTACCTTATTTTTACCCATATAATTTCATTTAGGCCATGCAAAACTGAAAGAGGGAAGTGTACAGAGAGGGCTTTGGTGACCTATATCCTCTGGTGATTTTTATTTTTATTTTTTTCATATGCCTGACTCAATAAAGGGTTACACTCATCACTAGTTGTCTAAGAACTGTCATCCATAATTTGAAAGAGAAAACTTACTTAGACAAAGTGAAATTTCAGTAGTTCACCTAGGATCAACCATCAATATGCTGCTGAACTGAAAGTGGAAGTCAGTTTTCCTGAACCTGTGTCATGATCAGATACGTCATTCTTTCCTTTGAAGGACAAACTATGTAGTTTCTTTTCATCAACAACAATGACAACGGAGTAGAAGGGAAATAGCCAATTACTTTAACATAGGAAGTTGCAATTGAAACAGTTACAGCTTCCTTAGAACAATTATCCTGTAGCTTGCAGATTTCTTTTTGGAATTTTAGTTATGATCTGGAGATTTTAGACAGGAAAGGTTTTGCACCAAATGAAGATTTATATATGTATATATGTTTCATTTCTTATCAACCAACATGGACCCCAAGTCTTAAATTCACACACATACATACTATCTTTGTACTTGACATTCAGTATATGGTGATGCTAAATACTTTGAGATCTCCCAGTCCATATTTTTCAGAAAGCATATACAAGTCAAGAAGATAACACTGGAAGGCTCATCAGTCTGCTGGCACTGGAAAAATTCTTCCCATGATTCAACTGAGTAATTTCATCCTCACTAATAAGTACTTAGTAATATTTGCTGGATTGCTTATTTTTCCTTGCTGCAGAATGGTAGAAATCATGTAGCTACTTTAGAATGTTAAATTATGTATAATGTAATTTTAAAGTAGAATCTTTTTTCCTCAATGATTTATCAGTATGGACTAGCTTCTTAGTTTGTTGTTGCTGTTGTTGTTTTTAATAAATATATCTCAAAGAAATTTTTAAAAGCAATTGCTATCTTTTATCCCAAGGACAGAACAAGGAAAGGATCTGGGTCTTTTCTTATTCAGAAAAAATATTCAAGAATAATTACATGTTACAAAACCTATAGGTCATTCCAGGTTCACTGAAAGCATTTGTCCACAATAACATTACAACCCAACTATTCCCTACAAGCAGAAAGGAAATGTCAAAACATTTTTCAGACACTAACACATCATCTTGTGTTTTCTTAGGAATTTGATCAAAGGTTGACTGAACTTACCACAAAAGTACTGATTTCAAAGTGATTTTGATTCTCCACGAGTTCCTGGTGATACTTTTAAGATGTACTTTGTATTCTCCTCACTTGCAAATTTCTCAGGTACCATGAGGGTAGCATGCAGCTTTGGATAAAACACTGCTTGTCATCTCCTCACACACATCAGGGAAATTCGAGGTTGTTTTTAGGTGGTGATTAAGGAGGATATTACCTTGTAGCTAAGGACTACAAAAAGCCTTTAATATAATAAGCAAGTTAATGAACATCAATAGAAAGTGAAATAGAAAGGTGTCTGGGTATAACTCACACTTTCTTGTCTTTCTCATCAACTGATTTTCTCATCAACTGCATAAATTTTAGTGCAAGTTCTTCAAAGAGAAAGATGTCTTCACTTCCTAGCTGTCTTCTCATTGCAAACCACCTAATACTGTCTATGCTCTAGTAAGACACTAGTGTACACACCTAAAAATTACCTACTTATGCATTTCAATCTGTTTCTTTTTAGTTCCTTGAACAACGCCTTTTAGGGAAAAGGTAGTGTTTCTGCTTCAGAATACTATGGATTTAAATATGCATATAGTGCTGAATTTAAATCTGGGTGTTATAATCTGCTCCCAAAAATAATTTAGATATGTGATTAGTTGCATGCAGAATAAACAGTAGGATATCTGTTCTGGCAATTTTGAAGGAGATGTTGATCATAATATTTGGTAATCATATTTCCTTTTGCTTTTTCATACTATGGCTTAATATGCTATTAAGTTCAACACCTGGACCAAGATTTTATCTATTGATGCAACAATATGGTGTGTAGATCCTTGCAGCATCATTAAGCTATCTTTCATATTCTATCATCATTGCCTTAGCAGTTCTTCCTAACAAGTCTATAAATATGCAAATATCGTCTTAGACCTGGGCCACATTTTTTTGTGGGCAGCTTCACTGCAGCTAAAATGCAGAACTATAGCATGAGAAAATGGTTTTGATGCAGCTATAATGCTTCAATTGCAATAAAAGCTAGATGCCAGGATGCCTGGTAAAGGATATGGAAGACACTTAATCTGTATTTATGGAGAAAATCAGGATGAAAATCTGATTGTATTAACACTTTAGACCATTAAGACCTATAATTAAGAAGAAAAGCTAACTCAAACTAGCTGTTAGAGTTTTCAGTGTTTCTAAGGAATGAACTTCTGAACTAATTTTCCACTAACAGTTAAGAAATGAAATAAACAAAAGACCTTATGGAATCATTTTCATGACCCATAAGTTTGACCATCTGAAATTAGATAACTGGTCTATGCTAATCTGATAGGTACCTCCAGTTGTTTCAATCTCAATTTAAACTGAGTCAGTTATAAAAGCAATGGCTTTTTAGAGGGTAATTCAGTCTACTCTCACTTAAACTATACATTTGAAAATGTATAGTTAGGTAATAGATTTTAAGTTTAAATAACATTATAGCTAATGCTATTAGTGGTAGTGCATGACTTGGGTACACGTCTCTTTCATGATGGGAATAATCTTATTGAACTAGGAGGTCCTCTTCTGTATTATGATGCATTCTTCCATTGAAGCTGCAGTGTAATCAAAGTCTCTGCTTTGTTAATCAGAACCAGAAACATCCACGGATACATATTATGCCATTCGGAAGGAAGATTAATTGTGAATGAAACATATTTATGAGGAATTGACATTTACACTGAGGTAAACCAGGGAGTCTTGAGGATTTTTGACAGCTGATTTCTATCATTTATACTAATTACCTGACTAGCCTTGAAAGCCTTAACTTAATTTAGTTAGTTATTTCCTGTAGGATTTCTTCAGTATTACTAATTTCCAGAATCACCTTTGATTATTTTGTAGAATAATCTAGTGATGGGATCAATATCCTCCCATGGAGTAAGTAGCAGCTCTACTGGTCCTTTCTTTCTATCATTCAGGAAAACACATAATTTAAACACTTTTACAGGGAATTAAAAAAATCAACAGAAAAAATTCAAAATTTATTTGAAAATTAAATGTCATAAGCTTTAAAACAAGTTCTTTTTTTAATGATAGAGACTGTTGTAACAAAGGGATTGGTTCTAACTTTCTAGTAGAAAGGGAAATGTCTTTCTTTTTGTACAAAATTCACTATAAAATATTGACCCATAACCTCTGTCCCACAACAGTTACAAGTACTACTTTTGAAAAATAACATCCATCTGTTGATACCACATGCCAATCACAGTAATTCGACAAAAATATTTTCCAAGGGGAGTACTTTGAGAAAATATGTCTGAGTATGACTAATTAACTTTTACACAACAGCTAAGTATTAAGATTTTTTAAATTGAAGGTATTATGTAGCTTTACTACCCTTGTCATTTTTATCCCCCTTTAAAACTAAATTTTATTTAGGAAGAAGAATTAATTGAATAGGGAATCAATTTGGTTGACACTCAATCCCCGCAGTCATTTTATTCAATTAACACTGTTTTAAAGGTTATATTTGTGTGTGTGATTTAGTGGCTTTTCCTCTGCACTATGCAAGATGCTAAGAAGTGGGAGCTTGAGAGATTAAGGCTACAACTGCTGAATACTTTTGAGTGATTGGCACTACACTCTGCAGACTTAGTTCATAGTATTTAGGATCTTTGCAGGACTAATTTTGTCATGGAACCTGTTGGCTTTTTTTGTGCTTAGGAGCTATTAGCATTGTTGATAGTCAATGTGCAAGTGTCAGGTATCCTGTGAAGGAAAAAACAAGATTAATGAAGAAATAATAATGGATAAGCAAAAGTCTGCCCACTGAGTTTTCTATAGTGAGAAGATAATCTGAGCTATTACATATATAAAGTGATCTGATTTCAGCGTTCAGTTATGAATTAAATATTTCAAATCGAAACATATTAATAGAAAAGCTCTTTAATATTTGTAATCTCTTAACACTTGTAATATCTGCAGTACATGTCTAACCTCCCAAAACATAGGTATCTGCTCCTTAATCCATTGTTTTAGACATTTGTTCTCTGACAGAAAATCTTTGTTGTTCATGCTAGCTCTCTTTAACTGCTTCCCTGAAGTGTTTGGGCCTACCTGGATTTATTTATATTGGTCTGGCACTTTCACAAATAATTGTTTCTGTATTTTCACATTAATATCCCTCATGTCAGGATTCTCAAATCTCAGATGGTTATTTCAATGTAAACAGGCATAAGTGCTCGCCAATTAGAAAGAGGACAATAAAGACAGAAAGCTTACTCATCTGGGATTAGTAAAGACTTTCCGTCTTCTGTATGTCATACATTATTTTAGGGAAAGCTCTATCTAGATATTACTCTGTTACAGATGGGTAGGAAATGTCTTCAAAGTAATGAATTCACAGTTCATGAAAAAAAAAAAAAAAGTGAAAAAAAGTGAAAATAAGCTATTTGTAAATGAAAATATACACACAAACTTCCCAAAACAGTTACTGGTTTTAGCTAAGAACATTACAAAGTACATAGGGCATTCTATTGAAATGTCCATGACTCAGTTCCTTGGCAATCCACATTTTCTCAGGATGTCTTTTTTGTCAAAGAAAACAGTAAGAAACCAGATGAGGTTTAACAAAAGCAAGTGTAGAGTCTTGCACCTACTGAAGAATAATTTCATACAACAGCACAGGTTGGTGGATGACCCACTGGAGAGGAGATCTGAAGAGGGACCTGGGCGTCCTGGTGTACAACAGATCAGCCATGAGCCAGCAGTGTGCCCTGGTGGCCAAAAAGGCCAATGGAAGTCTGAGGTGCATTAAAACGAGCATGGCCAGCAGGTCCACGGAGGTGATTCTCCCCTTCTACTCTGCCCTGGTAAAGCCTCATCTGGAGTACTGTGTCCAGTTCTGGGCTCCCCAGTACAAAAAAGACAGGGATCTCTTGGAAAGAGTCCAGAGGAGGGTCACATAGGAGCATCTCTCCTATAAAGAAAGGCTGAGTGAACTGGGGTCTGTTTAGCCTTGAGAAAAGAAGACTGAGAGGGGACCTGATCCAGGTCTATAATAACTGAGGGGTGTGTGGGGGGGGGGGGGATGGGGGGGAGGGGGGCGGGTGGGAAGGGACAAAGTGGTGAGGATAGATTCTTCTCAGCCATATGTGGGGACAGGACAAGGGGAAATGGACAGATACTGGAGCATAGGAAGTTCTGCACGAATGTGCACAAGAACATCTTTACGGTGAGGGTGACAGAGCACTGGAACCAGGGGAGTTCTGGAGTCTCCTTCTCTGGAGATATTCAAGACCCGCCTGGACACCTACCTCTGTGACCTGATGTAGTGAATCTGCTTTGGCAGAGGGGTTGGACTCTGAAATCCCTTCCAACCCCTGAAATACTGTGATTACATGAAAAGCATTCCCATTTTTCCTGACACTTTGTTGTTTCACAGTGGTTTTAAATGGAGGGAGTTCTGCTATGCTCAGTATCCATCTATTACTACATTGCCCCAGAGTAAGTACTAATAAATGTATATATTTAATTATCTTCTGTTTTGCTAAGATGAAATGGACTTCAAACTTGTAATTCTGTCTGTTTGCCGATAATAGAAGATTTCCTTAATTTTCCTTGTAGTGACTCAGGTGAGCTTTTAAGCTTGCCTACACAGAGAGTTTCACTAACATTAATCTGAATTAAAGATGTATTTGAAAATGTATTGTTTAAGTATATGAAATTACTGTGTGGTTATTCTGAATGGAATGAAAGCGGATTTAACTAAATTTCTCTCCATTTACAAAGCAAATACAAACCAAAACATTTTGATCCTGCGTCATAACTCAGGTGTTCTAATGCATTTGAAATGGATCTTTGTATTTACATCTAAGTGCTTTAAATCCTTTCCTATATTTAGACATTTCCATTTAGTTGTATCTAACCCGGTACTGAAAGAACATAAGTTCTCTGCTCTGGTGGTTATAGTTCACTTGTATTCTAGAACTCTGCCAGAATCAGATTGACCCAGTGCTAGAAATACTGTTTTTATTTTGTACTTTAACACTAGACATGACCCTTTATTTTGACAAATAGGGAATTTTGTCTCACAAGCTATAATTAGATGACTGAATGTTGAACTACTCATTGCAGTATACATATCTGTCAGGAACTACTAAAAATGTGATACCTTGCTTTGAGCAACTTGAATTAGTGGAAGGTACCTCTGAATATGACAGGGGGGTTGGAATTGGATGGCTATCTAGGTTCTTTGCAACCCAAATCATTCTATATTCTTGTACTCAAGGAATCAGTCCAGGAGGCTTTCAATAAGAGAGAAGATGAGGAACATCTGTTTTCCAGCCTCTCCCCTTATTTACAGGGTTTTTCTTAAGGGTGTGTGATTTTGGTCATACCATTCAGTATGTGCTTGTATTTTCTAACATATTATAGGCAGTCTCATTTTTACTAGTTAAAGAGAAAAATAAACAAATACATAATTAAATAGAAAAATAAACTGAGATATACATTCTAGGGTTCAAACATTTTCTTCCCAAAAACCTCCTGAGCTTCTAATTTGTCCTGTTGCATGTTAGCATTACATAATGGTAAGGTTTCAATTTTCCTGATCCAAGAACACAAATAAAGATTAAAATTCACTTCTTCCTATGCAACATTTTAAACATAAATTCTAATTAACTTATTCTTCATATTCAGTCACTCCTTTTTATTAGATTCAGGTGAGTCTGGTGATTACCTTTCCACTTTCTCATCCTCCATCATTCACCTTACATCACTTCTTTTAAACTGAGACAAGCTAGAAAAAAATGATTGAGAGAGAGGGAAAGGATTGCTACTGATAGGACAGATTTAAGAGGAAAGAAAGAAAGAAAGAAAGAAAGAAAGAAAGAAAGAAAGAAAGAAAGAAAGAAAGAAAGAAAGAAAGAAAGAAAGAAAGAAAGAAAGAAAGAAAGAAAGAAAGAAAGAAAGAAAGAAAGAAAGAAAGAAAGAAAGAAAGAAAGAAAGAAAGAAAGAAAGAAAGAAAGAAAGAAAGAAAGAAAAGTTGATTAATTGAAAATATATATATTTATTTCATTTTTAAATAGTTACAAAAATTTTCTTCCTATGAGTTGCCATAATACTCTTTAATTGACTGTCCTGCTACACATTTATCAGGGGTTACCTTACTGGTTAATCAGAAGTTTATGAACTGATTTCATCTGATGTCAAATAAGTATTTTAACCAGTTTCACTAGTCTACATTTATAGCTGGGAGCAGCAGCCTACTCCCTGGTAAGGTTAGCAACATAATGATCAGTGCTAGATGAAATTCAGTTCCACAAATCTGTTATGTGAAAGTCAGGATGTTCAAAAGTAAACTGAGTTGTGCAAGAATCAGGAAGACATGAGCTCATATTAATAGGAAGAATCTTGCTTTCTGCATATAATTATTTCACAGAGAAATGAAAAAGTGCACAATGTTTATATATTCAATCTTACATTGCTAGCAGCTACAAGAGAAAATAAAATCACAAATAAAGGAACTATCGAAACACTCTTATCATCAGCTTAGCAAGTTGACTCAGAATTATTAGAATAATCACAGAAATCTGATAAAAATATTAAAACATAACTCCTCAAATGAAGACTCAATCACAATGGAGCAACCTTTGCAGGCTTTTGTAATCATTAAAAATGTTCTCTTCCACAGCAGCTTTTGTGTGACATGTGGTTTCAGGTAGTATGGTTTATATAAAGATATATATTCTTTTTCACTTTTAATTCACTTGGTTTTCACTTTGGGTTTCAGCCTAGAGCATAGGAGGCTGAGGGGACAACTCATGGTGGTCTACAGCTCCTCATATAGAGTGTAGGGGCAGAACTGAGTTCTGCTCTCTCGTGACAGTAACTGGTAAGTGATTTTATTTATTTATTGCCACCCACAATCTTTCTCATTCTGCTTTATTTCCACCTGAGCTGTTGAAGACGAGAAGTGAGATCAGCAAGGGTGACTATTAGCCAAGGCAAACTTCACTACTTGGGGTTAGTTACCAGCAGACACTCCAACTATCTTACTGTATGGAGTGGCTAAAATACAACAATGAAAGCTCCCACGACAGTAGCAGTGGAATACAGCTTTTTTTTTAGACACTTTACCAACATTTTTTGCTAGCAAAGGCTTCAAGGAAATTTGTACCCTCAGGCTGATCTGTGACAATATAGATAACAGATGAAGTGATTTAGTGCTTCATAGTCAGATGCTCTTTCCCTTTCTCCTCTGTGACCCAGTGCATCCTATGGTTCTTTCCTTTGTGAAAACAAGTCAGTGTGACTCCTATGGGCAGGAAGCCCTTTAGTGACCCATATAATAAGTACAGTAGAAAAATGTACAGCTTTCCCTGCTTCTGTTGGAGGCTGAACAAGCCCCATTGCTGGTGTGATGAAGAATTTGAAAATAAAATTTATTCAGAGGACTGAAGAGACCATCTGGTGACAGACAAAAACTGTGAAATCACTGTGACTGAAACAAAACTACAACACATCTCCTCATACAGAAAATATCCAAACTGATAAATAAAGCTAAAAAGAATACATTCTGTGGTGCTGAGATCATTTACCACAGCAGGGCTCATGTCCATGCTATAGAAGTCTGATTTTACTTATAACTGTGAGGCCCTATCCTAAGTGCCTAGTTAGTTTCATCTCTACCAACTCATAGAATGTCTTCAGACATTACACGATAAAGTGCTAGGTGACCCAAGCCATTAACCCAGTCATTTTTAATTTATTAGCATGGACACAGTCATATCTATTCACCACAACTATATTTTTAGAGCATCCTTCAAAAAAGACTCTTTGATTTACAGTCACTAACAGTAGAATTCAGCTTCAGGTCAAGATGTCTATTTCACAAACACAGAAACATAGGTGGATGCCAAAATAAAGGTCTGTAGAACGAAGCAAAGTGTGATAGCACATCTCCATGACATAGGAAGGCATCTGGCACTTTTGTACTTCAGCAGTTGTTTCTGGATTGGAGGAAAACATCCTCAGAATTTCTAGTTTTCCTCTGCTACTAAACCTGAGTTGAACAGAACAATGCTTGTTTGTGCTGTTAAATTCATTGAGCCTCAAAATCTGAGCAGACGCATCCAAACCATATTACTGGAAATGTCCCCAAACTTGTAGTAAGTAAAATGTACAGGCTGGCCCAGATTTTAAAAATAAATAAATAAATGAACAAAAATGACAAGGTTCATCACAATTTCACTGAAAACAGAATGAAGTTTCACAACCCATAAATGTTCCTTGAGCTATTTAATTAACTAGCATAGACATAGCTGAAGAGCTTTATAATAAAGCCAAGTCAATAGCTTTCTGTACTTGAAAGGGATTGTTTTCTTGAAGTCACAATTTATGCTATTGGTGGCACAATTTGCCTGGAATTTCATAATTACTAAGAAGACAGAAAAGAAAGTGATTTCAGAAAATTTTCCTACACACATCTCTACACCTTTAAGAACTTCAATAAAACTGGAAATGGAACATAAGTAAGTTCATCTTTGGAGAGTCAGGCTCCCACATTCTTGAAAAATCTCTCTCAACTCCTTTTTTTTTTTTTCACTGACAGTAACATGGGCTATTTCCCACTCAACTGTCATGCTAATAAAAGTATCGCAGCAAACCTGTGCTTCTATTGCTTGCTACAAAAAGCTCCTGCCCAGACATAAACCCTATTTAATGTAGGGCCAGAACAGTAACACAAGAGTTTTTCTCCCCTCAAGCAGAGGCTGCAAATCATCTTGCTTAATAGATGCCTATCAGAAAAGTCTGCAATTCCTCAAGTGTGAATGGAGCTATTAAACCCCAAACCTCATTACACAAATAATGTCAATTTTGATATTTCTAAGTATTTTTAGCAAGGTGATCACGAGTGTTGTAAATGATCCGTAAACAGTGGAACACTATAGGGACAAATTGTAGATTGAGCAATTTATTTTCACAGAAGTTTTCTTCCAAAGGAAAAAGCAATCACTGGGGTTACTTGAGGGCCTAATCTTACAAATGCACCTTCTCCTGAATCTTCCCCATTCATTCTGTGACACTACAAAAATCAAGATTAGATACAAGAGTAAGGTATCCTAATATAGGGGGAATTAGATACTGCATTTTTGTTGTTTAATCACAAAAAACAATAAACAAAAAAAAACCTAACTTCATATGCTTCAGGTAATTTCCCACCTTTCTGTCTCATTTCATTTTATTCTTTGTGATTTTATATTTGAAGCATAAGTGTAGTTAAGATACAAAGGAACTAAGCATGATTTTCACATGATACTTCAAAAGGAAATGTATTTTGTAAATATAAAACAACAACAAAAATATTAAAATTGCAGATGTCTTCAGTATTCTTGATTTCCACAAATGAAGAAAGGCTGAGGAAAAGATCCTGCATTTATTCAACTGTACCCTCTTCAGTACTTTCCATTTACTCCAAAACAAAATAAAATGGTCTAAGATTCAGTGGTGGTTGGTATTTTAACTTTTTTTTTACTATATTTCAACATGAGTTAAAATCATGCGTGTAAATATTTAGTTTATTTGAATTATGTAGCTAGTATCCAGCAGCTAGACATGACAGCCTTTAAAATCACGCTGCCAGCTGAGATGACAGCACTGGTGACAAAGACTTTAAATGGACTGTGGTTTCACAGCTGTGGTCTTCTCCATAGGCTGCAGGGAAATTCTGCTCTGTGCCTGGAGCACCTCCTGCCCTCCTTCTGCACTGACCTTGGTGGTTGCATGATTGTTTCTTTCCATATTTTCTCACTCCTCTCTCCCAACTGTGCTTAGCAGGATGGGTTTTTTTGTGGGTTTTTTTTTGTTTGTTTAGTTGGTTTTTTTGTGTGTTTTTTTGTTTGTTTGTTTGTTTGTTTTGTTTTTTCCCATTTCTTACAGAAGCACAACCAACAGTCCTTATGGTTCAGCTCTGGTCAGCTGTGAGCTCCTTTAGAGCTGGCTGGATCTGGTTCTTATACAACTTGGGACAGCCGCTGAACTAGAGGTACTCCCTAGCAGTTTCACCCCACACAGTGTGTCACCTTCACTGGTGCAAATTTTTACGAGCATGGCATGCAGGCTTTTGTTCATCACTCATGAAAATGCATGGCTAATGGTGCTGACTATGTTGACTAGGGCTTTGTAGCTGAAAATTTACTCTATCAAATATTGTTATTGTGTTCTTTATAACTGTTGCATTTTCCAAAGGAATAAATAGGAGGCATTACTTTTGGAGCAATCGATGTAAAATCCATTCAAATCCTTTAGAGAAGGCTGACTAGATGCCAAGTAAAAAAAGAGTTTTAAAATTGGAATCTGACCTAATGAAAGTTGCAAGTCTTTGACAGGTGATCAAAACGCCTCAGGCTCTGATATTTGGACTGACAAATGTTTATCATATCTGTGCATCTAACTTTGAAAATGCACTGGCTTTGAGATGCTGGTTAAACCAAGTGACCCCCAGAGGTCAGTTTAGGCCAAAGTTATTCTGTGTCTCATTGACACTGTGTTCATCTAAACCCTGATAAACTGTTAAAAAATACTTTTTAACTAAAACAATAGCTATGGAGACAAAACAGAGTTATCTGCCAGCAAAGAGGACAGCTAATTCATTTGTTTCTGAACACTATTTTCAGATGTAATCACAATGTTTCCTGCCTAGAATTGTTGGCATGGAGTTTGTAAATGTATCCCCTCAGGGAGAAAAAAAAAACAAAAAACCAAAACACTGTAAATAACTTGAATTAAAAGAAGGAGGCTTATTGGATTTTTACACCAGACAGCATAAACCCTGGTTAAGTGCTGAGCGATATTTATATCTGTGGACAGACAACTATATCTCAGCTTCTTTTTAAAAATTTCTTATTTTATTTATTTTTTTGTTTGTTTGTTTGTTTGTTTTCCCCTTTAGCATTAATTAATATAACAGTAATTGTTTCATAGTTCAGACACTGTAAAGGAGGGTGAACATGGCAGATATAGATGGAGGGGGAAAATTATTCATTGTATGAATTCCAGTCTGGTGAACTGGTATCCTAAATTTTACACACCTTTGGACTAGGACTGGCTTCCATCTTGGGAAGTGCATGCCAAGATTTCAGTAGAGCTTAGCATTTTCCTTCTGTCCTTCCTTTGATCCTAGAATTACAGAATTACTGAATATTAGAATTAACAAAATGGCTTGGATTGGAAGAAACCTTGAAGATCACCCAGCTCAAACCCCCCTACCACCCACCAGATTAGGCTTCGTGCCCAGGGCACCAGAGGGTGATGGGCATGGAATGGGATGCCCAGGGCAGTGGGCTCAGCCCCAACTGCTAGAGTTCAAGGAGCATTTGGATACTGCTGTCAGACGTGTGTTTTAATTTTGGGGTAGTCTTGTGTGGAACACAGAGTTGGACTCAATTACCGTTGTGGGTCCCCTTCAGCTCAGGTTATTCTGTGCTGCTGACTGTCCCCAGGCTCAGTTCTCACCTGAATTATCTCCCTCGCTATATTCTACTCCTTCTGTACTGCTGACACTATATTTCATTTCTGGACTGTTCTGTTAGCCCTTCTTTCCTCCCATAACATTCACATTTAACCAGCTTGACCCTTAGGTCTGCTTCACCTTGGAGATCAGGAAGAGGTTGTAGCAGCAAAGTTTCAGATGTCAAGTGAACAGCGTACAAAAGGCAGCTGGGAGAAAAGAGAACTTTTCATCTCTTCCTTGCTACTGGTATGACTACGAAAAAAGAAAAAGACAGCAACAGCAGCAAAACAAAACTGCAGTCCCTATTGCAATTAGTTTTTTCTATTCTAATAAAATTAAAATACACATTCAAGGCACCACATCACAGCCGACTTCAAAGACAATTTAGATGAAAATATGTCAACACTTGCTACAAAAACAGTTACTTTCTATCCAGGCATTTCTTTGTAGATTAGCATGACTGCTGTTAATAGATTTTCATTTTGTTTAAGCAAGGTGGAAATGAGCACAAAATCTAACCATTTTAAAACACAATAAAGTAACAAGTTCAATTTGAAATCATCACAGACTCAGAGAGAATGAAAGTAGCGCAGAATATGGGATGTATGAAAAGGATGAGAATATGAACAGTCTGAATTGGAAAGGAAATAGAGTGTATCAGGGGATCAGCTAGAGAAAAACAAAACAACAAGAAAGCGAAAACAAGAACAAACTAACAAAACAATGGGGGAAAAAAAGAGAGAGAGAGAGAGAGAGAGAAAGAAGAAAGAGAAAAAGAAAAAAAATTCCCCAGATTTTATGTAATTCAAGGAATGGAGGAAAAAAAAAAAAAGAAAAAGAAAAAGAAAAGAAAAAAAGCAATCAGAAATGCTATTTTTACCAGAAATAAAACTTACTAGTCACAGATGGAGAGAAGACAGTGATTTGTTTGCATAGGACAGACTGCAATTATATAAGCTGTTAAATTAAAAATTTCAACATGAGAAAACTGTTATGCCAATAAACACTTGATTACTCAATTAAAATAAAGCCCCATAGCATGGTTATTTTTCTTCAAGAATAATTAGAAAAAAAAAAGAAGAATTTTTAAATCTTGATGAAGGAATCAATAATTGAATTTTAATTGACATAGTAATATCTTCTTCTATCTCAAAAGGACATGTAGATAATTCTGTACATTGACCTTTTATTTTACATTTAATATAATTAATCATTATATATATGAAGAGAAAAATAAATAACTGTACCACCATAAGAGGAAGAAAAGGAAACAACAACAACAATAATAAAAAAATCAATTTTCATGCAAGAAAGATTTTGTTAAAATATGCTTTCTCAATTTTGTTCCTTTTTATTTTTCCAATTAATAATTTTCCCTTTCCCTCAATATTTTTACTTCAATTCTAATGATATTTTATAATTACAGATCTAAATGAGTAATGAAAGCTGCATCAAAAGCACTATGTTTCCTAAAAATATTGTTGGATTTCTTTGAAGAATGTGGTGCTTGAAAATGTCTATACTGACAAATAAATAAATAAA
This sequence comes from Coturnix japonica, assembly GCF_054131305.1. Taxonomy (NCBI): domain Eukaryota; kingdom Metazoa; phylum Chordata; class Aves; order Galliformes; family Phasianidae; genus Coturnix; species Coturnix japonica. The sequence continues at coordinate 5,353,419 of NC_140664.1, read as the reverse complement.
TAAATACATTTATATATGAATATTATATATATATATATATATATACATATAGTGAATTGTCAGCTTGGATACAGCAGGAAATGTGACAAACTATGGATAAAATCCTATTTAAAACTAGGTGAAGCAGAAAGGTTTTCAGAGTATTCCTATTATTGACGGAATTTGTTTCTCATGGTTCAGTCAACTGCAGAGATTTGTCTTGTGCTACTAGTATTCATTTGTACTGAATGACATTAAGGAGGAAGCAATAACACACTGCATGCAGGGCTTTGGAGTTTCATGTCCCTCACACTATGAATAAAAAGACAGTTGGATGGAAAGAGCTCTGCTGTAGTCTGAATGTGGAATAATGAGAAGACACAATTCAACCTTTGCACATAAAGAAAAAAATGAGGATTATTTCTCTTCCAGAAAACGTTTCCTGTTCTGTTTTTCCCATACTAGTCCTTTATATGAGGAATTCTACCCAACATTTATCTGAGCGATGCTATGCTAAGGCACAATTGCTTGAGTGATGGAGGTGTTTGCTCACTACTATTCAGCTTATCACCTTGCTCTTCATTCCTTAAAATTAAAGAACTAAGTGACCAGTTCAAGGAAGGTATGGTTGCAGCTTAGAATTTTAATACATTTGTGTGAAAGTCATGATTCTTGTCTTTTTGAATGTTTCTCTCTATATTTTCTACTCTCAATCAGTGTAGTGTAGTGGGCTGAATGAGTTCTTCAACCAAATGGTTTTGTAATATGTTGTTATCAAAATTATTGTCATAAAATTACTTCAAAAGCATGATCTTACTATATTAGGTGCTGTAAAAATTAAGTAGAAGGAGGCTGGTAACTTTTGCTTCTCTTCTTTTCCTTTCAAAAACGAACATATAAATCTTCCTAGTTTGCCTCCACAGGGAAATATATCCTATCTGTTAAGAGCCAGCAATGCTGTGGTGAAACCATACACATGTTCAAAAACAATACTTATTTCTACAAACGAATTACCAGTGTTTCCTGGTGAAATTGATGTGCCCTTAGTGCTAATGAAAAAATGAAGGAAGCTTTTTTTTTTTTTTCTTTTTTCCATCTAGTTTGCAAACCCCCAAAAATAATTTTGTACCTAGTATTTTCATGAACTTTTTATTATTACATTATAAAATCTTTCTAGGATGATAAACAATCTTACAACTACAACTATGCTGCAATATGCTAAGTAAGAACTTGTGACCTTGTGATGAAATCTAAATTAACAGAAGTTTTAAACAATACTGCTTCTTTCGTTATTCCTTGTGTAATAAACCACACATTTTGTAAGATGTGCCATAGTGTAAGGTGACAGAACTAAGGAAATATTCATTGTTTTTTTATTTGTTGCTTTTGGATAGCTTCAGGGAACTCTTTACATTCTATTATAATTGCTCCATCAATGTGATAGAAGAGAGTAAGCAAGCCGCAGGTTAAGGCTCTTGTACTCTTCAAGACTGAAGTCCTGGGGGTACAAGAAAATGATTCAGGAGTAGTAAAAATGAAGACAAAGTAGAAAAACTAAGAATAAGAGAAAAATAGCTATAATGTTAAATGCAGAAATTAGTTAGATTAAGAAACGGATAAGTAATGCTTCAAAAAATATAATGGAGGGGGAGAATAATGGGGATCAACAGTAGGAATGATACTGTAAGGATTTTGATCAGAAATCAAGAATAGCTCTTGGTTTTACACATTTAGACATGTTTATGAACTAGCATTGAAGATCATGGCAAGATCTAAGGACATATTTACATCACATATATCCAAAGTAGGTGCTTATTGCATTTCCTGAAGCAGAGACCTAGCTGATTAGACAAAAGAAGTTTCACAATTCCCATCCCTTGATGTTTCCAGACTAAGGAAACATGAAATGTGTTTTGATGATGGCAAGTAAAATGTGTTGCTTTAACAGATGAGTCATGAGACATATATCAGTCCTGATAATTGCCTTTCTAACTGTAAAAATTCAATTATAAATTGAAACCAAGATAAATTTTATGGAGAACAGTTCTTGACCAGTACCTTCATCATTATTAGAGGTAGAAATGTGAATGCAAATGCTGTCTAAATGACAAATCCCTGCTAGTAGAGCAGATCTGATCAAGTAGCTCCAAGATGTAGATATAATATTTATAATGCAGTAATTAAAGTTCAGGGGTAGGGGAGTGTAATTCTTAAATATAATCTTATCAACTTTCCTTTGCAACAGAATAGTCACTAACATTCTTACTTGGAAAGGCAATTAGTTGATTACAAAGCCTGTTCAATGGAGTACATCCAGAAAAAAAAAAAAAAATGATATCCATGGTTTGCCCCTTCCTACCTCAGACAGAGCTACTCTGCAAAACGTCTTGTCTTCACTGAAGACTCATGTCTTCACTTCTGGAGGAATAGGTGCATCTGAGTAAGAAAATATATGGGAGATTCAAGGGTTTAGGTGCAGGACAGGAAACTAAAGAAAGAGGCTGATGAAAGAATAGAAATGCAAAAGTAGGCTGTTGAGTTACACATCAAATAAGACTACATATGCTCAGTATCTGAAGATGAATTTGAACAGGATGTTATGTATCAAAAAGAGAACCTAGAAGACCAATTCCTCTGGCTTTACTAAACTTCTAGAAGTAGAAATCAGCCTGTGAGAATGAAAAGGTAGTACTAAAGTCAAGATGAATACAGAAAGTCAGGAAAATGACATTTTATCACCAGAGTGTCAGTCTGGACACACTCTTTCATCTCAGAGTCTGTAAAATTCTTTACTGACAATATTCCTTAAAGCATGACAAAACAGACAAAGGAAAAATGCTGCAGTGGGATACCTCCAGGAAACATGAGTACTGATGCTGCTGAAGACAGTGAGAAATAGAAATAGGAATAAAAGTGTAAGATCATGCATCTACTATGTCTTGAAGATATGTTTCTGCAAATCAGAATAAAAGGAAGGGCTGTGCTGTGAATTTTGTCTATGGTGTAGACAGAATTCAGGCAACTCAAATGTGGTATTTCCACTGAATTCAGGTCAAATTCTTGGAATTCACAAATATTTCTGTCCTGGACTTCACCTTTGTTCTAGATTGATGGTTGATGTCTTGAGCTAACACTTGGACAGGCTGTTTTAATTTGGGGTCCTAGACTAATCTGTTCCTACTGTTTTAACTACATCATAACTCCATTAAAATAAATGTTAATTAGTTACATCTAGCAACTCCCCTCGGTGCTATCAAGTGCTGCTATAATTATACATTTTCAGCATTGTTCAGGATATCAGAATATAGTGCTTATGCCACAGTAGAGGATGTACAAAGTACAACCTGAATGCAGCATTAATCATTGGTCTCAGAAATCTCAGCTGCAATGCAAAATACATTCATAGATCATTGTCCACATATTCAGAATGCTTGTAAGACTGTCTGTGATAAGGTCATAAAACAATCAGATTATGTGACTCAAGTTACAATAAATCTCATTTTCAATACATATCTGATGTCTTTTTTAAATCAGATGGATGAAAGCTTTCCTGAGAAATGGGAGTTTCTTCCTCATGTTCCTCTTACAATTTTTTTTTTAAAATTTATTTTTAGTTTTTTAATTTTTTCTTCCATTGGTTTGCCTTCTTGACGGTGTGAAAATAAGCTAAATATTCATACATTTTCTAAAATATAATGATTGCAACTAATAAAGGGAGACTTTCATAAGCATTCAAAACCATTTTTCCAGCATTCCTAACGTACACTCAGGTCTCATACTGGGCCACCTGCGGAATCTATTTGTTCTCTAAACTGATATGATTTAAACAAGCAGATATCACAACTAGACTTACTGTGAGGGTACAGAGTCAACAGATTCTATTAACTAGGTTAATGCCATGCTGAGACAGACATGTGCTTTTCAAATCAAAGACAACCTTATTGTATCAACCTGTAATATGTGGAGAGCTTTTCCCATTGAAAGTCACATTGTCCTTGTTGTATCAATATTCCATATCATGACATCATGCAATAGTCTGTTGGGTGCCAAAGCACAGTGCACCGTGGAGCTGCACTTCCTGGGTCCTTTGATTCTAGCAGTTTCAGATATTCCCACTTGAGTTCCAGCTGTCCAAATGGAAGATACATTGAGAAGGGACAGAATACAGTCCACAAGATTCTCCATTACTGCCTACTTGATCTCTGATTCTAGGTGATGGAGATGAACTGGCTCTTCCATTTTGTTGTAGCACAGAGATGAACATGGTCTGAATTTCATTCCCTCTCATTTTTATTTTTTATTTATTTCTTACCTGTAACTCTGTATCATATTGTCTTACATCACATTGTCTTACAAGTCTCAGATGGGGAGCAGATAAAACCCTCCATATTTCAGGCAGGAACAGTTAAAGACGTACTACTCTACCTCGACTGACACAAATCCAGGGGATCAGATGGGATCAGATCTGAGCTGGCAGAGGTGTTTGCTAAGCTGCTTTTCCACTGATTACTCATATTTGTGGTCACCTGGAGATGTCTCAGAGGATTGGAGGCTTGTAAAAGAGACTCCTATCCACAAGAACGGTCATAAGGAGGATCAGGGAACTTCAGACCTGTCAGCCTGACTTCTCCATCAGGGAAGGTTATGGAACATATCTCACAGCATGTGTGGGACAGTTGGAGGATCAAGTTCAGCTAGCATGGGTTCATAAAAGGCAAGTCCTGCCTGACCAACCTGATCTCATTCTATGATCATTATTGATGACCAGGATGAGGGCATTGATTTCACCTTCAGTGAGTTTGTAGATCACAACAAGTTGGCAGGACCTTTCATTTAATTTGCCCATGATGCCAAAACTTCAACCTCTATAATTACCTGGGACCTAATCTGCCATACTGAATATTGTGGTTATCCTCATAGCCCTAATTTACCAGAACTTAACTGGTTGATCAACCTTACTCCTGAATTCATTTAATCCAACATAAGCATTTAAAGGAGCTATCTTGGTCAATTATCTCAGACCTTGCTTACAGCAAATGTGAAGAGGCATATGCTTTGAAAATAATTTATAACTTATATCTCTCTGAGTACTGACTTCTTTCTCTGATGATACTTGGGACAACTTGAAACAGCCAGACTCATAATTTTAACACTTCAGCTAATATCTAAATATAGAATGAATCTGATTCCTAATTTTCACTTGTTCAGATGTGCATAGCTGCCAAAGTCTTCATACTACCCCATGACTAAAGAAAGTCTCAAAATCCTCTTAAGTTAAATCTTTTAAAGTTTTTTTGAACAGTTTTCTCAAGGACAACTTGTATGACTTTAACCCTAAAATGTATGATTTATCTGCTAACCGTTTCTCATTACTTGCATAGTGCTGGATGGAAAAGTAAATGCAATATTGATGAAACATGGAGTTTGAAATGTTCTTTTAAATTACAGATGGGTGATGATATTAGATCAGCAAGACTAAGTCACACAAAAATAGTTACAGTTATGTCGGCGCTCAGTCAAGTAAGTTTCTTGTAGCACCAGAATAATTTTATTTTATTGTGTTCAATGTACATCTTATATACCATTCACTTCAAACAAGAAAGCCCCATTCCTCTAACAGTTCTTCTAATCAGTTAATTGGTCCTGGCTTCTCCCAAACAGCAGTGATAAAGAAAGAAAGATTTCCTAAGAGTAACAGGATTAACAATGCATATCAAAAGAAGCTCCTGTCTACCCCTGGTCACAGACACTGCTTTCTCTTTGTCTTACACTCTGTCTTTTCCAGGGTTTCACAGTGTTAAGGTCTATCAAAGAATCTGATAAGCTCTTTGGTGACTCACTCACATTTACATCTTCCCCCACACAGTTATATTTGAACTCTGACAGAAACAGAACCTTTATGCAACTTCTAAGACTTCCATCAAACATACAGGGGATGGCATCAGTAAAAGCTACAGGTAAATAACAATTGAGTCATCAGTGATAAGCATGTTAAAGTGTGTCTGTGACAGACTTAGGTGGGCATTTCAAAAATGGAATCTGTATTTAAGCCAAAAAGCAGAAAATGAGGAAATACAACCTTATTACTTCCTGATTTCAGAACTGATAGCCTGAAAATGTGTGAGAATGATTGAGGTTTTCCCAAATCTGAATAAGGTTTGAATGTAATACCATGATTTTTCTTTAAATAATATTTTTCAGGGTTTTTTGTTTGTCTGTTTGTTTGTTTGTTTTCTTGTCTTGTGTTTTTATTTTGTTGTTGTTTTTTTTTGTTGTTGTTTTTATTTTTTGTTAAGCTTTCAGATTTCTCATAAAATAGAGATCTTATTATTTATCTGAAACATATGCATATCCAATAAAAAATGATTAACTTCCAGACTGTTATGATACCATCAAAATGAAGGTATGAAATTTATGGTTTTTGGTTATATCTTCTAACAAGCCTTATAAAAACCTATATTTACCTTAAACATATTTAAAGCCCAGAAATTGTTGTTTGTGTAACTGAATCTACTAATAGATAGTATCTAATTAGATAATATGGGTGGTCATCAGCATCCAGACTTCTTCTCTGGAAGGAATAGGATACTGATGGTTTATTACTACTCTTTTCACTCGGTGTCATTTGTATATATTTTGTAGCACACTTTTATACCTTTGCTCTCTCTCCATTGATCTACAGCTACATTACACTTGAATTTATTATGTATTATGTTTTAACGTGTGTTAGACACTACTTCTGTATTCTCTTTGTTATAATTGCATCTTTTTTTTTTTTTCTTTTTTCTTTTTTTTTTTTTTCCAGTTTCACATCTGCATTTCTTAGGCTAACCGTGAATGAGCTGCTAACATCTGTGGAGGCACCAGTGCTGAGATTGTGCCCTGTATTTGCTTCTCACATCTTCAACAGTTGTCCAAGTTCTACATTTCTCTACACTGCAACAATGTAAGAACAACGTGACAATTTCACAGCCCTAAGGCCACTCAAGCTCAGTACAAAACTTGTGACTTCTTAACAGCTGTGTCAATAATGCATTATAGGGTTTAAATATAAACAGTTTATATACATCTGATGGACATTCTTCAGAGAAAAATTCATTGGAAGACATAAGCTGAGCATTACAAATCTGTGATTCTGTGATTTTGTAGAAGTCTGTTTTTTCTATAGCGCAATATTATTATATTTAGCCCAAGATATTAGCCCTCTAAATCAGGTGTTCTTCCCTGAAGATTTAAATGAAGTATAATTAAGATTTTCAACAGTTGTGGCTGAACTTTAAGCATTTTTGCAATCTCCTTAACTGGTTTAGCAGAATTTCCCAGTACTCAGCTTTTAAGGTGTACCTAATGCATCATTTCTGCCAGTTAGTCACCTTTCTGCTAGCGCGATTCAGTATTATGACAATACACATCCTGCCACCATACAGCTCCCCTCATCTACAATAATTATCAATAGATCAGCCATATGGGATCTGCTCTGGGGGCACTTTTTTAACCATGGCCACAGGTCACAGCACAATAGTGCACACACTGGATCTGTTTCAGACTTGAAATTCATTCCCTGAGCAAAAATTAATTAAGAACATCATTTCTTTTTGAAAGCTCTTAGTGTGGCGTACTCTCAAAGCTAATTGAAAACCTCAAGTATTGAGGCTGAATTATACAAAGTTGCCATATTATGCTTTGGAAAAAAAAAAAAAACCACAAAAAAAAACCACATTTTTGGAAATATGAACAGTGCGAGCTACTGAGGCTTGTGAAGGGTGTGGAAAATCAGCCCTATGTTGAGAGGCTGAGGGGCCTGAGGCTGTTTAGTCCGGGGAAAAGGAGGCTGAGGGGAGACCTTATTGCTCTCTTCCAGTATCTGAAAGGTGCTTACGGTGAGAGCGGGGCAGGTCTCTTCTCCCTGATGACAGGTGACAGGATGAGGAGAAATGGCCTCAAGTTGTGCCAGGGTAAATTTAAAGCTGGACATTAGGAAGCACTTCTTTACAGAAAGGGTTGTTAAGCACAGGAATAGGCTCCCCAGGGAGGTGGTTAAGTCACCATCCCTGGATGTGCTTAAGAGCCGTTTGGATGTGGTGCTCAGGGATATGATTTAGCAGAGGGTTGTTAGAGTTAGGGTACTACGGTTAGGCTGCGGTTGGATTTGATGATCTTTAAGGTCTTTTCCAACCTGAGTAATTCTATGATTTTATGATTCTATACTCTGAGCCTAATTTTCTTTTATTTATTTATTTATTTATTTATTTATTTATTTTTCAAGTTCACACTAGGTTCAGATATTAACAAGTTATTATCATCTACCAATTTACTTAATGGCAGCTGACCTATGGCATCTCCCTAGGTAAAAACTTGGTGTTAGAGAAAGACTGAATTTTCCAATGGAAGACAGTTTTTCTATGCTATATTCCACTCCTTCCTTTGACTTGCTTTTCTGCCTAATGCCTAGCAAACCTGAGAGTTTTCAAAACTCAGCTACCGTGAAATAACTGTGATTAGAAGAGTTGCATGGTGCTTTGGTATGATTTCCAGGAACTTCAGGTTCATTTAGCCTCACTGTCTCCCAGACCAAGCAGCTCCACCCACTGAAACCTGTGAGAATTGAAGTGAATTTCTGAACTGGGGGAAAGTTCCTCATTTTCCTGGATGGTATGTGAACCATCTTAAATCTTTTCTTGTGTGCTCATTCTTTAAAGGCTGAGTAACCTGGGTCTGTTCAGCCTGGGGTAAAGAAGACTGAGAGGGAATCTGATTAACATTTAGAAATATCTGGAGGGAGGTGGGAGTCAAATGAATGAGTCCAGGCTCTTCTCGGTGGTGTGTAGCAATAGAACAATGAGTAAAAGACTAAAACTTGAAAATAGGAAGTTCCATAGAAACATACAGAAGAACTTATTGACAATAAAAGTGATGGAGCATTGAAACAGGTTGCCCAGAAAGACTGTGGAGTCTTCTTCTACAGAGATATTCATGACCAGTCTATAGACACCTACCTGTGCAATCTGCTGTAGGAAACCTTCTGTAGAAAGGGAGCTGGGCTCAATGACGTCTTTAGGTCCCTTCCCACCCCTGTAATTCTGTGCTTCCATGATTTTTTTCAGGTGTTAGTGCATAATCCATTGTACAGTTTTCATCGAGAAAAATACTTCATTGCATGTTAGATCAGTTTATGCAATTAAATTAATTATATATATATGAGTTTCTGCTTATACATTGCATACAATGCATACTAAAAAACCTTTAGGATTATAAAAGTTATAAAAGTACCAACTGAAGTTACCTGGTATTTGCCAGGACTCTGATTATGCTTCTGATGATAACTACATCTCATTTGACATGCAGGATGGTTTTTAGTGTGACATCAAAGCAATTTAATTTAACGTGTTTATGTGTAGGTGTTTACATGTGAACTAGGTGTCTAAGCTGCCATTACAGTTTAGTGGCAATCTAGGACTCAGTTATTTACTCTAAAATAGATTACTTATACAATTTAGAGCAATGTATGTAAAACATATAAGTCAGTTTGAGACATATAATGTTACACATGAAAAACTTCATTCTTGAGGACCTGGGAGCCAAGCATAATATCAGCCTTCAGCAAAATGATGCTGGATGTCTAGGTATAGGGAAAAGAAATAGAATAGTCAGTCTAAACCTCAGTCTAGAGGTTCACAGACTAGAATTAAAGTTCAAATATTCCTCAGGTTCTATAAGCTATATGTATACTATACATATATAAGATGTAAAATCCTAAATGTATGCAATGTCATCTAAATTTTGAATCCATTGTTACTGCATTAGGTCTCAGAAACCTGACTGGGGTAGTTGAAGAATATTTTGCATTTCAGTATATTTATACTGAAAGTTAAAATTCCTTTTCTCCCTACCTCTGAAAATTCTGTGCTAGCAATTAACATTTGAACACTTATTCAAGAAATACTCTGCACTTCTAAGGCTCCATCTGGAATGCTGCACCCAGATCTGGGGCCTCCAGCACAGGAATGATGCAGAGCTTTTGGAGTGGGTCCAGAGGAGGGTTACAAAGGTAATCAAAGGGCAGGCGCACCTCTCCTGTGTGGAAAGGTTGAGAGAACTGGGCTTGTTTAGCTTGGGGAAGGGAAAGCTCTGGGAAGTCCTCATTGCCGTCTTCCAGTACTTGAAGGGAGTGTATAAACCAGAGGGAGACCAACTTTTTACACAGTCTGATAGTGACTGGCCAAGGGAGAATGGCTTTAAACTAAAAGAAGGGATTTTTTTATTTTTTTTTTATTTTTTTTATTTTTTCCTAAATATGATTGCAATCTCCAACTAAATACTGCTCTGACACAAAGCCAGCATCAGCAATACTCAATTTACATCTTCCTTTGGAATTTAGTGATACAAATAAACTCACAGAAAATCTACTGCATCTGCATTAAGAACACAAAAAAGCAAATCATATTCATTTTAGTAAAGAACTCAGAGGAATCACATCAGAAATCAGAAGAAAAATTGCTTTGTGTTTCTGTCCCCAGCTTGTTAGAATGTTCACATAATGCAACTATGTATGAAAAGAAATACTCTTAACATACTGTTACAGCTTTACTCTATAGCTGACATTTCAAAATCCTTAGTGATAATGGCACTGAGAATTTTTTGACTGGTATATTGCAGTCATCAGACAAAGAGATTTCTGAAGAAATCACAAAAGAAACGGATGATTACATAGCCAGCTTTCAAGGGAGAAGAATTTTACATTTTTCCTTAGTACTTGAAACATGTCGAGCCATCTTCACAAATCTTTTTCTACCATCACAGTGGTCAATAAAACTAAATGTGACCTTGTGCAAAATGTGCTATATTTTAATTACAGTGAGGTTATCTGTTAGATTAGGGCTAAATGTATTACTCTGTCACAAAATATGCTAAAGCTGGCAAACATAGAAAGACTGGGCCTGCAGCTCTTTTTTTGCAATCTGTATCATTGGCTTAGAGCCCAATGCCTGAAGCTTTAATTTTTTTTTTATTTTTTTATTTTTTTGTCTTCTTGGATTTGAATGAGCTGAGCAGCACAGTATTAAATTATCTGTCAGTAAGTGTTTGTATGTGCATGCACTAAGCCTGATATCTGCTTTTGCCTTAATCTGTATTTTTAAACCCAGTATATATGCACATGCACATAAGAATTGCATATATCTTTATGGATGTAATTGCACATGTTCATACAATGATAAACCCATGATATATATATGTGCAGCTTGCTAGATGGCATTATAGCAAATTGTTACATATTTTGCTAGTTTACATACTATTGTCAGAATTTGCTTCATGAAAGCTTAAATATTTCATGGATGTGACAGATTTAGAGCTTGTTTTAGGAAGGTCTAGATAATTGTTTTGTTGGATTCTGGAGAATGAAGGGGACAAGAGAGGAATTAGCATGGAAAAAATGGTTAGAAAAGTATTAGGCAAACTGCCATGGAAGTCCTGAGAGTATTTGGTGTAAATTAAAATTACATGAAATAAAAATCCTTGCTTTGAAACAAAATGGGTGCTGTTCCCTAGGACATGACAAGCATCATTAGATGCCTGAAGTTAGGCAACTTAATCCCATACATACACTATGTCAGAAACCAGCTTATGATGGAAAACAAACAAAACCTAGTGCATGGTTTAGAAAGCAGCTACACATTAAGAGTATTGTATTTCTGCTCATGGCTGCTACCTTGTGATATAGCAGCATACAGATTTCTCAGTCTCTTTGTTGCTTGTGTTACTCATGAATTAAACAGGCTCAACAGCAAATGAGGACCTGTTATTAATAATGAAGTAAAAATGCAGAGAGAATGAGCCTGGTGGGGGCTAGTAGAGTGGCCTGGAATATTATCTCTGAGAGAGATGTAGATTTTGACAGGCAGTAAACTGATACATCTTTTATCACCTCTGTATTCCACCTGAAACAAATAATGTTAATAATCATCAACTTTCCCTCCTCTTCGCTCTTGACTGATTGGATATTGCTCATCATGTAATGCCAAGCAAAAGAAGAACCTAATTTTGGTCTAAAATTCTAACTTTACTAGATTACAAATAATTTATAGCAGCTCATTCTTCTGCCTTCACCTGTCTTCCTCCCACAGCCAAAAAATAATTAGAAAGTAATTAAGCCATCAAAAGCAATGCAGAACTGAATTACAGTAAATTAAGCTACTAGATAACTGGTAAGAGAGTCTCAATCACTGTAGGAGTGAGGGACAGAAGAGGGAAGCAAAAATGAGCATTTCAGTAAAGCATCCCTGCTGAATTTCAGGTAAAGTAATGATTTGTCTTCTGTGAGATGTCTATAAAAAGAACTGTAAAACATACCCAGAATAAACAAACTAAATACCAACCAACTCATCAGTTGTATAGTAATATGAAAGAAAGTTTACCTGAAGGGCTCATTTGCCCTTTTATCTTTCCCATTTCTATTTTTCATCTAATTTAAACTGTTGTGGGGTTTTTTTATGTGTTTTTGTTACTGTTGTTGTTGTTTTTGTTTGGTTGGTTTTGTTCTATTTTTTTCTTCTCTGAGCTCTGATAAGCTCTCTGTTCCTGATCTCTCCAAAACTATCCCTCCTTGGAGAGGGAAAGGAGGAGGAAGAGAAGGATTGATAGATGAAGGAAGATAAAGGGAAAGGCATGGATTAAAGCCAAGAGGATAAAACCAAATCATCTTTATAATACGAACATGAAATTAGGGAACAATATATTCCTTTTTTGGAGAAAGAGGAATAAATAAATACCTACTCTCATGAGAATAGAGAAAGTCACATCAGAATTGCAGGGTATTTTCATCAAAATCCTAGTCCTTGTTTTAATTATTTCTTTCTCTGAAAGTTTCTGCTTTTGTTTCTCTAGGGTTTTGTCCCAGCGTCATAGAATCATATGATCCTTAACACCCCAGAGATGCTTTTCTGCTTAGTGTTGGCATCAGTAACTGTTTCAGCTCAAGCTTTTCAACAAGAAAGCAGTACATATGGCCATGTGCCAGGTGACATCCCTCTGTCTTCCTGCCTCTTGACACTGCTCAGAGACTTAATGAAAGGTTTACAATTCTCTGTGGCATAAGGGAGTTCTCAGCTGGTGTAAAGCAGCATGACCAGCTCTCCCCACAGCTGCTTTTCTGCATGTTGCTGAGGGAGAAGAGAAGGAAATTAGATGAAGTGGAACGTGTGCTCTGTCAGTGCACAGAGTCTTGATGGCACCAATGGGGTCTGGGAGATATGTGAATGCAGCTTGTCAAGGTGCAACAGAAGCACAGAGGGACATTTCCAGCCCACATTTAGGCTCATTAATGTTGGCAGTCTGGTTCTGGCAGTGTGGTGCTCAGATGCTTCCCCAGTGTCCTAGCAAGGCTGTGCAGCATGTGTATGCTCTGTACTCTCTGTCCATCACTGCTATTAGTACTTGAACGTGACCAATTTCTTGATAGTTCACCTTTCTAATGAGACCTGTTGATTTCTAAGGCATATACAACTACACCCCCTATGGATTTCTCAAATTTCTGCCAGACACCATGTTTGCCATCTTATCGAAAGAGAAGTCCAAAAAATGAAACACCCTCAAAAACAACAAACACCAAATCAAAATAAACAAGCAATAAAAACACTCTAGCACTCTAGACTAGCAGTGAGATAGCATATAAAATAAAACAGGATATTGGAAATATTTATATGAGAACAACTAAATAGTTAAATAAATAGGATAAAAGTTAGCATGCAACAAATTTATGGAAATACGGTCTTCTGGAAAGTCTCATTCATAGAGACTCTAACAAGAGTAAATATCCTACTGCCAACACAGGAAAATACTTGGATGGCTATAGTAAACTTTTTAGTAGACACAGAAATGTCAGATCAAGAACATATAAATCAAATTATTTTACAAAAGAATGATGTAGCACTGATAAAGCAAACACATCAAGGTAGCATGTTTCCTACTCAGAGTACGCTGAGATCCTTTTCCTTTCTTGATTTTAGATAAAGCCATTTACTTAAAAACTGTCCATCAGCCACACAAAGAAAGCGTTACCTCTTGAATGCAACTTACCTGGTTTTAAAACAAACGCCTGGTATAGGTATCCAGAAACTCTTACATAGAACATTCTGCCTTCAATTATTAACTACAAAAAGAACTTTGTCATCCAATTCAGATCAGAAACAACGTGTTAGAGAGATATAACTGTGAGAGTGTTATCACAACTGTGGACCTAAACCAGAGGATATTTACATAGCAAATACATCTATTCATATTAGTACAAACTTACATGTGATTTATATATACGCAACTGTGCTAGAAGTCTGAAGCCTGAACTGCTTCTGGAATACTAAATACAATATAAACCTGGTGCAAGAAACAACTCCTAACCTGAAAAATTTACTTACAATATAGATAAGCAGCACGACCACCAGGGTTGGAAACTAAGCAGAGAAGCAGATGAAAAGTTGATAAAAACCATGTGATAGTGGAGCTATGCACAAAGCTGAGGCCCATCGAATCTCATCACAGTGCCCTTGCTTTTCACCCTACTACTCTTCTAATATAGGTATAGGTACTTAATACAGATTATTAGTCCTTTCTTGCTACATAGGCCCTAGATAATGCAATTCCTATTTATCTTATCTCTCATCTTGCAGTACTTCTGTCTATTTAACTTCATTATTGATGCTTATTCTGACAACTGTCCCCTTTATTTTTTTATTGCTGTATTCATGCAATACCTTCCTGGGACAGTATCTGGTAATCTTACCTTGTCATTTCTAAGCAAGACTGTGAACCACTCCTGAGGGAAGTGTATAGATATGTTCATAGTATATCTAAGAGAAAGATTCAAATAGTTCCCATAGCTGATTCAGGCATTCATCTTTAATGGATTCTTCTAGTTAATTCTCCAAGGTAAATGGTTATATACTACTAAACAAAAAGCGAGCCAGAGACTGATCCCCAGTTCTGTGGACAAGTAACATTGCTTACTGTCCAAGTTGCTCAGGGTTATTTCTTTTTAGAGTAAACTGATTACATCTCCAACACAGAGAACTTGACCTTCAGTCATGTCTTGGCTTCATGTTAAATTTTTATAGAATCATAGAATCACCAAGGTTGGAAAAGACCTAAGAGATCATCCAGTCCAACCATTCACCTATTACCAGTAGCTCCCACTAAACCATGGCCCTTATTAAAACATTCAATTGTTCCTTCGTTATAAGATTTTATGGGTTTGTTTTTGCTGCTGTTTTTTGTTTGTTTGTTTTGGCTTTGTTTTTATTTTCAATAGAAAATGACTAAAGTGATGAGTGGACTGCAGATCACCACACCAGGGTTTTCAAATCACTATGCAAATATAGATGTTGCACGCCTTTTCATGTGAGAGTGCTTGTGAATACAAAACCCAGCATTTTGGAGGATAGTGGAAGGTGTAGGGAGGGAGCCAAAGCATACACAGTGTTTGAGTTTTTCATTGGAGAGATCTATTTGAAACAGAACTTTTACATTTTTAAGATTTTTAAATGATAGTTTGTGACAGTTAATTCAGTAAACTGCTGTTAAGCTGTTGACCAGAAAGTCGTACAGCTGTTACAGAAAAGCAGTAAAGCAATTCAAAGCAGAAAGTAATGACACAAAAATGCAGCATAACTGGTATTGATTTTTTAACAATGAACCTCTTGGGATGTGTAGGGGTTATGTTTCCCCCTCACCTCTTGAAGTCATGTACAATGATGGTACATACAACATTATATGAAATAGAAACACAATTTTTATTTTAAAATGTTTCTGTTGAGACAAAGTTTTTGAAGGAAAATTGAAAGTTTTATTTGTCTTGGGCATTGGAAAGCCAATGCTGCTTTCTTATACTCTATCATTTGCTATGAAAGAAAAGGGATCTATTATCTGCAAAGCCTTCAGAAGACTACAATTAAACGTGACAGGCTTGAAGGAGGATTTGATATGTCTTCTATATCTAATGCAGTAAATTGAGGAAGCTACAGCATTTCCTGTACAACCAAAGCTGCTCCCAGACACACTCACGTGTAATACTGAGCAATTTAAAAGCCCACACCCACACCTTTCCCTCTTGCATCATAAACTGATTGATGATGACAAATGAATAAGATTAGCACCTCAGGGGGAAAACCTTCAGCTTAAATAAATGATGAATTTATTTATCCTCCTTAGCTCTTTCACCTTCTCCCAGGAGAATGCTTGAAGTGCCTTGAAATCCAGCTTGCAAAAATAATAATCTACGCTGCAAGTTGGAAGATGACAGATCCTAGAAGAGTTCTTTTTGCACTTTGTACCTACTCTATTTATTGCCAATGCCAAATAAATATTGTTCTTTCCTTGTTCTATTTTTTATCTATTATTTTCTTGTTCTATTCAAATGATTTCAGTTTTCCTCTCACTCAGTCAGTTCTGGATCACTAATTTGCTTTTTCTTTTGTCAGGAAAGGATGGATTCTTTACCATTACTTTCCCCACAAAGCCATCACACAAAAATCAAAATGTAATTTCTGAACAAGTTTTTGGTGTTTTATTTAATTTAATTTTAAGCTTTATCTACCCTACCTGGTAAAAACACAGTTTGTCAGAATCTAGGATATTCAGGTATGATTCAAAGATTGCTCAGTAAAAAAAAAAAAAAACTTAATCATTTTTCATATTCCAAGCTTGAACCCCTCATCATCTATAATGTAATGTAAAATCATCATTTTTAATGTAATCTTTGTTTAAACTTTTAATAAATTGAAGGCACTTAACCCAGTGACTAGAGAAAGGTAATTTTTAGTGCTGTCTCATAGTGTTTCTATGTCTGACATCATGTCCCAAATGAATAAAAAGTGAATGAAATGAAACCCCAAAAGACTACATTTCTAATGTTAAAATGGAAAGGGACAGGGTAAGGAGGATAGGATCTTTTACTTGGCCCAGGGACTCACTGGTCTAAGACAGCTGACATCTACTCAGGTTAATAGAACCAGGCATTCTTAGCAAACAAGCAGATAGGATTTCTACTGGGAATCTGGGTTCACTACAAGCATCAAAGTCCCAGATTCAGTGGTAAGGCATACCCACAAAAGTTTCTGTCTCAATCAATGGAAAATACATGAAATAAAATGACTAAAACAACAACAACAACAAAAACCCCAAAATATCCACCCTGTCTTTTTAATCACAAATTTAGTTGTGTTCAATCTTATCATAAGCAGACAAAAAGAATGTTGGATACATTATGGTAGCCAAACAACTGTTTCACATAAGATTATAAAAAAAAAAAAACAACAAAAAACAGGAGGTATGGGGAGAAGCTCCCCAGGACCACCAAATCCAACAAGACAGGGGACTTCAGCTTATTCAGAGACAACAGTCAATGACCTCATCTTTATAATGCAAATGTGAACCATGGAACAGTACTAAGAAAGCAGTCGGAGACTGGGAAGCTTATTGCAAAATTTTGGAAGTTTTATTTTTGCTAGAATTCAAATTCAGGCTTGTTTCTAGCTCTGATTTATTTATTTGTTTATTTTTAAACTATCTAATGGCTAAAGACATTTAG
Organism: Coturnix japonica; assembly: GCF_054131305.1. Classification (NCBI taxonomy): domain Eukaryota; kingdom Metazoa; phylum Chordata; class Aves; order Galliformes; family Phasianidae; genus Coturnix; species Coturnix japonica. The sequence continues at coordinate 5,335,865 of NC_140664.1, read as the reverse complement.
CAATCTGAATAATGGGATTAAAACAAGTTTAATAAAACTACTTTGTCCTACATGTGATAATTCATTCTTACCCTTGTTGACATTCTCTATATTTCAGTCAATGAGTGGGACTGAGATGAAATAAATGCATAAATGAAACAAAAAGAGAGACAGAAAGGAAGAGCCAGAAAAGTACAGAAAGGATTATGGCAAGGGCAGAAAAAGAGAAATATGTTACAGAGAAAGAAGGCACTGTAACTCTTAAAGAGCAGTTTACAGTTCTACAGGACATCAATACCCACATTATTTTGAAACATGTACTTCCATGTCTTTTTGTTGTCTGAAAACTTTCCCTATAAAATGTCAGTTATGAAGTCACCATATGCATGCAGTTCTCACCCTTTTCTGTTCTTGAATTTATCTCTTTGAAGTTCATTTACAGAAGAACTTTTTTTTTTTTTTTTTTATTTTTTCCTCCCCAACCATAACCTGGGCTGAATCAAAGGCAGCATATAAGGGGAAATGCAAGAAGGAAGAGGACATACTCTTTAGCAGGGCCTGTCACTATAGAGCAAAAGGGACATGGTTTCAAACATAAAGAGGATAGATTTAGGTTGAATATAAGGAAAAAGTCTTTTACAGTGAGAGTGGTGAAGGGCTTGGAACAGGTTGCCTGGAGATGTGGTTGATGCCCCATCCCTGGAGACTTTCAAGACAACGCTGGACCGGACTCTGAACAACCTGATCTATCTGTGGATGTCTATGTTCCTTGCAGGGGATTTGGACTAGATGACCTTTAAAGGTCACTTCCAACTCTGAAGATTCTATGATTCCACAATTCTATTCTATAAAAAAAACAAACAAACAAAACATATTTTTCCCTCAAACCCATCTACAGTCTCCTTAGGCATTTCTTCATTTGATTGTTTGTTTGTTTGTTTTTTGTTAACCTATGGATCATTTCTGTATTTTTTTTCAAGAATTTGCCTTTACCTATGGATCATTTCAGTCTACTCACATTTTTAAAAACTATAACTTTGTATTTGAGGCTCCTAATTTCTTAAAACTGTGAGAAAGGAGCTTTTTTTTTTTGCTTTTTTTTTTTTTTTTTTTTTTTCCTGAGTCTGGATTCACTTTTGTCCCATTGGAACACTATGGAAACTTGCAAATTCATTTTCTCAAAAAAAAGATTCCAACAACTGTAATGTAATCATGATATCATAACTGCAGTTTATCATTAAAATATTGTTATTTCCATCATAGGTTCAATTTGCCTTAGTGTCTTAGACGAGAAGTGTCCTTTCCTCACTTTTGTTTTTGCCCTTGAAATGTGATATCCACGATACACAGCACAAGAGAAACATTGACATGCAGTAGCCAGTAATCATGTCCCCCTTTTACATATGCATCTTGTGTATGACTCTATTCCCATCCTTTGAAAGGACTTGTTCTTCTCCAGTTTAAGGAAAGGTACTGTCATTTCATAAGATATGTCCTCTGCTCTCTTCAAAGAGATGACAGTGGTATACAATCCTGAGCTGATTTGCAAAAGATGGATGCAGAAAAATACTTTTTTTATACCTCTTGAATGATGATGTACACAATTACCAAGCTTCTCATTTTTACAGTCTTCACAAAAGACTGATTTTTGTCCATTCCTGCCTCAGTTGGACTCAGCCTCAGCCATGATCTAAACAGCCTGTAACCTGACAAAATATTAATCTATTCACCAGACTTCTCCCTCAGGCTGAGTAATTCCTTTAGTCTTAAGAACAAAATTAAGTCACCCATGTTTTCTTTAGTAAATCACTTAACAGGAGGTCACAATGAATGCATGTCCAGGTAAAATGATATTTATTATTAAGTATAGACCAGCTCTCATGTATACATCTCTCATTTGAGTGAAGAACACTTGCCATCAGGAATCATTGCATGCATAATAGTAATCTTCTGCCTGAAGAAATTTTCCTTCTTTAAATGCTGGGGTTTGTAAACTCTGGCGTAGGCTTCTAGGGCATGTTATTTCTAACAGATGGATTTGCATAGCTCTGTGTAATCTAAGGTCAGACTTTCATTTTCAGATAATTTCACTAACTGAAGAGAATCATTTTTGTTTATAGAGAGTATATTTTGGAATGCTCCTATGTTTATTGAGATATATACTTTTAAATAAAATATTTTCCCTAACACAGATCATCATGATATCAGAACACAACTCATAGAGGCCTAGTTAACAAGTAGGAGTGTTGTTTTCAGCTGTTAGGGAACATGAACAGCGATACTTAAATATTCATCGTTTTATCCTGACAGAAAGGAAAACGGTGTCTCCCTTTTAAATTAAAGATTCAGGCATGGGACAAGCAAATGATCTGTGAAGTAAAGGATCTGTGGAGCCACAAGCATGTGAAAACAACTCTTCTTACTCCTGATTTAGCATCTTTAATAAGTTAAATAATTAACAGCAAAAATCCTCAACAAAATCTGCCACCCATGATGCTGTTTGGATTTTCCTCTACATCCAGGATTATTCCATTTCTAGCCTTTTTTAAAATTTCTTCTCCTTTTGTTCTTGTCTGTTTTGTAAAAATCCAGGAAAGGAAACTCAGATGTCTGTATGTCTTTCATAGAATCATAGAATTACCCAGGTTGGAAAAGACCTTGAAGACCATCAAGTCCAACCGCAGCCTAACAAGTACCCTAACTCAAAGAAACCCTACACTAGATATGAACAGAATGAGAATAATGAAATTTGTCATCATTCAAGGTCTGAAGGGAAGAAAAATTTAAAAGCAGCAAATTCTCAGCTGTAAGACACAGTTTTCCAACATAGTCAGTACCATTAGCTATGCTTTTTCACCAGAGACAAACATTGCATGCCTGCATGCCATGCTCACATAAATCTGCGCCATCTGTGTATCATCATCCTGAATGTGATTTGTCTTTCACATTGCTACTGCAACTGCTGAAATGCACCCATGGCCTCACTGAGCTCACATCCACTGTTTGGTCTCCATAAACCTTCAGCAAATGTGAATAAAGGACAGTGGGTGGCAATTTTTCTGCATGGAGGAATTCAGTTCCACACCTTCGCTTCATACACATTTCCATATCTGATAGAAGTTTTCCAAACTGTCCCTCTGCTGCCATCTCTCACACAGCAGCAAAAATTAACAGAATACTGAAGGGAAAGTTCAACCACAAATGCCATACCATCAAAATCTGCCTCTGATGTTGTGGCCAAACGTAATATGATAGGAGGCATTACTTTCAGAGCAGCCATTGTAGGTACAAACCTATAATTTAACAGTGGAGAATTGAGAGATTAAAAAAAAAAAAAAAAGAAGAAAGAAAGAAAGAAAATTGTAACAAAGCTTCAGTACTTTCAGGTGTGATTATGTTCTTGCTAATTGTTTTCTAATGTCTTTTTTGAGATTAGTAAATTCAAGGACAATTATAGGGAAGTATAGACTTTTTTTCCTCCTAAATCTGGATTTGATTAAGATGCAACATAAAATCTTGTTGTTAAGCTTGCCATTTTGCCCCCAATGTGAAGGATTTTCTTCCACTTCTTGTCAGACAATGAAAAGAACCACATGCCCTACTGATCTGTTTTGCCACTGCATCATAACAATGGTGCAGGCCCTGTCTCTTTGGTGTTCCTTCTCTTTTATCTCCACGGACACCTTCAGGGCTTCACCTCTGCAGCTGTTAACATAAAGTAGCGAGGTCTGGCCTAAGAAAGCAATGTAAAGAGAAAGCAGAAACAACACTGTATTCCCCAAGGTGCTTGGTAGCTGGGCAGATAGTGGAAGCCTGCATTCTGTCTACATTTTTCTTTCTACAAGGCTCTGTTTTCTTTCATTGATTTTTATTTCCTTTTTTCCTTCTCTTTCCTCTTCTTTTTGCTAAGATCTCAATCCACCATCAGACAGTTGCTTAAATTTCAAGCACTCCTATTTTTATAAACTTACAGCAGGAAAATGTTCTCAGGTTTTTCTTTGAAAAAAAAATATCTTCCTCTGTTTCCCATTGTTTTGTCTATCTTTCTTACATGTATTTGGTTATTAATTATTTTTTCTATTTCTTTATTTTTATTTTTAATTTTATTTATTTATTTATTTTTCCTTCAATGTGTAAGCACTGAACATACCCTTTTATTTTCAGAAATGACCTGCTTTTCCAACATACTATAGAGTTCTGATTTTTTAATTTTGGTACTTCTAGTACCACATCCTCTAACCCAACTTCGCTAAGCAGAAGAGGGCCTTCATAGTTCAATTTACAGGTCAGTCTTGAATCTCTATGAAGAGCTGAATTGCTTTTATCATTCATATTTTCTTGAGTTTATACAGAAGATTTCAATTTGTGTCAACCAGTCTCTACTCTTCAGAGCTTTATTTGGAATTAGACATATACACAGCAATGTTTTTACAAAAATTTTCATTTTAAAATATGTTTGTCATTATGAATTTGTTATTTAAGATTTTTCTTTAAAATCTTCATTAGAATCTTGACTGCAGGAGAAATGAATAGATCAAAATTTGTATTTTGTCTGTATTCAGTTTGAATGTTTTTAAAGATTTCCATATTCAAAGTTTTGTTTAGTTTTGTTTTGTTTTTTGTTTTGTTTTTTATAGCAGAAGACAATTTTGTTATATTGACTCAGTATTAGGGAAAAAGCAAATAAATGTATGCTGGCTTTGAATCTACATCTACACTGTTGTGTAACACTGACTGAATGAATATGAGGCTGTGAAAACTGTTGTCATGGTCTTCTTTAATTCTTACAAATTTAAAAACAGATACATGCTGGAAATGACAGCCTATACAGAGAAATTTTTCAGTCCTAGCAGAGTGCGCTGGAGAGGCATTATCATCTTTGCTCCTGTGAAATTTCTCATCTCAAGCATCCCTTAGAGTTGATCACATCCCAGATTCACTTTTCTTATAAAATAATTCAGTTTTCTAAAGTTCATGTATTTCAACCTCCCTTGCACAAACAACTCATCACTGTGACTGCTGCCTGACTTCTTTTCCTCCATCCCTTCCTTCCCCTGCTCTCATTACTCCCTCCCTCCCTCCCTTCCTTCCCTCCTTCTCTTCCTCCCTTCCTCCCTCCCTCTCTTCCTCTCTCCATCTCCCCTCCCCTCTTCCCTCCCTCCCTCCCTTCTTTCTTTCCTTCCTCCCTTCTTCCTCCTGTATCTTTCTCCAAATCTAAGTTTAGAGTTATACGTGGAAAATGTGGAGATGCGTTAGCAGTCTGTGCAGAAAAAGAAAGATGCAGACTTGTAGAACAGTATTTTAAAAGATAATGTCTACTTTTGATATGTGCTTCTTTTTGTCAGGGTAAAAGCCATCAGAGGTACTTGAAAACGTGATTCTATGATTCTGTGATTCTAAAACACCAAATATCAGTTGGTGATGTCATCTCAGGAAATGAAACTTTTGAGACTCATTCCCACAGACTATAGTGTGGAACCCTTAAACAATAGGGTTTCTTTTCATTTTTCCAGATTATAAAATTTCTTGCTTAATACTCATGGAAATCCATGTTATCTATGTTAATTGCTTCCAACAGCATAAATCAATATTAAATGCACAAAGTATATTAAAGGAATGGACCAGTCTTGAATGATCAAGTAATAGTGTGGTTCAATATGGTACACTAAAATCAAATGCTAATCATGGTTGTTAATCTTACAGTATAATTGTTCATGATGTGCCTTTTAAGATACTATTGCTTGGATCAAAAACTTGTAAATATTGTCATAAACTATATGACTTGCTTTTATCAGTTACTTGAATGTACCTCTTAAAGGCTTTGGGCAAGTAGAAAACCTTTCAGAATGATCAAAATGTCCTCTCTTTAAAAAATAAAATGTTTTGATTTACACCAGCCAAAAAGGAACATAATGCTAAACACTGCACTGAGCAATAATCCCCTTATCCTGAAGTACCAAATGATCACTTAGCAACAACACTTTGAAGGGCAAAGAAAACTGTTTTTCATACTTTCTCATGTTTTTCAATCAAAGTAGTTACTTCTCTATTCACTTCCTTTAAATTAATAGTTGTTTTATTATTTTTACCTATACCTCATAGAATAGTTTATACTGAGCTACTCCACGTGGAAAAACAAGTTAATGTGTTATGGATATATACTACTATTTGCTTCCACATAATGATTAAATCTTTGTGCAAATGTCAGTTCCACTGAATAATGTTTACACCTCATCAGGATGGTAGCAATTTCAGTTGTCTATCCATACAAACCGAGGCTGGGGGCAGTAGCACTTCATTAATAAATGCAGCTAAGAATGGAAGCAAGACCACATTTTTTCCTCATTTCTAATTTGTAGACACAAGGATATTTGAACTAATTTTCAGAACTTTATAGAATGTGTCATAATTCCTTTTTTTCCCCCACATATTTTGGATTCTCAGACAGATTGTTCTGCCATCATCCTGAGTTCAGCAATAGACAAGAGTCCATTTGCCCTAGCCAATGTAATTTCTCCTTGTGGGCTTTGTTTCCTTTCTATAAAAATCAAAACAAGACAAATAAACAACAAAAAAGAAGAATCAGCACGCACACACACACAGCACAAAACCAGTGAGAAAAATTAAAAACAAGAAAGCAAAGGAAAATTAAAAGTAATGAAGATGTCATTGTTTTTTTCTCTATCCCTGTGACCCTGAATATCTTGTCAGCTAGCTCATGAAGGAGCAACTAGGCCTCATGTACATCAAGGAGAATACAGTGAAATATCTCAGGCTTGTTTCCCACCTATTACTTACAAGTGAAATTTCATCAGTTGAACTATACTTGTACTATGTGCTGTGAAGAAGTGTGTTTAAATTTCACATTTTTTTTTTCTCAAGTGAGAAACAAAGCCAAGATGTTCCAGGGACATCTTAAAGGAAAAGGCTCTGGTGAGGGTGACCAGCTGCAGCACAGGAAAACATCAGAATAGCGTAGAGATGCTCCTGCCATATACCCAACCTCTACAAGGCCCTTTGGACACTCCTGAGATCTACTGGCAGTCTCCTGAACCTAACAGCAGTACAGAAGACAAGTACACAACTAAAACCCTGGGAAAGTACATTTGTTTGTGTACTCATATGTATCATACTTATGTTTAAAACTCTGTATATAATGTCTCCATGAGACAGCTGTACATACAGTATATGCAAATCCTTGCACTATTCTCCTATTCTGCCATTCCTCCACTTCTGTTACCCACTTTTGTCACAGGGAATTAAAAATTGTTATGGAAATTTTGAAGGTACATTCATAGCTTGCATTCCCTACCCTGCACGAAATGCCATCTGTTGACAATCTGCCCCACCAACTCCTCCATAATTTTAATCAGAATTGTACCAAAATATCAGTTTTTCTAGAGCCTGTAATTTTTATCTGAGACAAGGGAAAATCCTTATTGGAGTGCAAGGCCTTATGTTATGTTTTCGGATTCCATTTGCCATCTTTAAGTCAAATGAAAAAGAAAAAAACCCAAAGTCAAGTTAAACCTCCAAGGAATAGCACAGAGGACTCTTCTTCTGAGGCAGGTGGCATCTCTGTACAAAATGAGATTTTATGTATCACCTTTGCCTACAGAAAAAGAGAGTGACTTTACTTTTTAATTAGGACAGCAGATGAAGGTCATCCAGTACACAGGCTATACACATCTAAGTCTTACTGTCAATCATCAGTGTCTTTCCTGGAAATCATCCATTATGTACAGATTTAAAGACAAGGGAAAATGCCACCTAATTTCAGGAGCTGGAAGGATTTTGTATACACTGCCCGCTGCTAGATCTCTGCTGTATCTTATGCAGCAACCTGTCATCCTAGGACTCACAAGGGTGGTTATCTCTAGTATGTAAGTAGGTAATACTAAGGGCCTGAGACGACAGACATTTAAAAAACTGAAGTGAAAAACAAACAAAACAAACAAAAAGACTAAATAAAAACCTTTCTTTTTTCTTTTTAGTTCAGCTGATTTAGAAGTTAAATGTCCTCAGATGATATAAATCAATGCAGTCACACTGAATTCAATGAAACTCTGCTTATTCACACCAACTGGTCGTAACAAACATGCCTCAGCCTGAGAACTGACTTATTCTGTTCAACTTGACCGCTCAGCTGCTGTCAAGAGGTATCCCAGAGCACTCAAAGCCAGCAGGCAGTATGAGACACACGCACACAGAAAAAATCCTTTTCTACAGTATTTTCCAATTTGAATTAAAAAAACTGTCTTGAGGCTGAAACAGAAGTCTGTTATAACCATGCCGCACATGGCAGAACAATCAGTCCCAGTGAAAAGAAGAAGCAGACAATATTGGCCTATCATATGTTAATAAAAACTGGCCAAGCAGTGAAATTTTATGCAGTTTACAGATGTTTTTGAATGCTTCCAAATACACTCAAAATAACTAGAGTTATGAAAAACTGTCTCCACGTGGTCCTGTGAATGGTGCGAGCTGTCTCAGGATAAATAAGTTAAAATCTAGTAAAAGACACATGCACATAAACAGAGAAACTATCAGAAATATATATATATATATATATATATATGTTTTAATATATGAAAAGACCATAGTAACACTTGAAACTGTTGGACAGAAATACTGGAAAGAGAAGGGCTGAAAATATTAGCTCTTTCTCTTCAGTTTGGTGGTGCCTGATTCAGTAGCTTTGCATTTGAAACATGAACTTAAATGAGTTCATTAGGGACTGTTAGTCCGCCAATACCTGGTTTTGCATGGACAAGTTGAAACCACCCAATTTGAAAGCACTAATAGGAAACATCTTCAGGAGTAGCAGAAGGTGCAGCTGAATGGCATAACTGGTGTGTGGGATTTTGTAACCTAGATCCATTAGTAAATCAAGCTCTATAGTTCTTCTTTGTCCATGCAGCTTGTTATTATCTCTTTAAATTTGATTTCTCTATTAGCATGTTATTTATGCAGACCAGGAAGAGTATTAATGATTTGGACAGTGGAGAATAAATAAGCAGTTATGATTTCTGAAACTTCAAACTCAAGGTCACAGTGCCACGCAGTGTCTCAATCACTTCGTGAAGACCTACCTCTTTATGCCTTCTCCAGAGTATCAGGTGGATTTGGTGTTTCCCAGATACTCCTATCACTTCCAAAGTAGAATCTGAATTTGGTAAACTTTTTCAAGAACAAAATTAAAGATCCCGCTCTTTTACTTTTCTGTATCTGATTTTAGATTCTATAATTAAAAGAAAAAACAAGCAAACAAACAAACAAAAACCAAAAACCACAAAAGCCAACAAAAGCACAAACTCACAAGAATAACAAAAACCCCAAAAGCAGCACTAGTGAATAAAGCTGAGAATGTTATTACTTCTGTTTTCTTCTGTGCTTAATTCTCATGCAAATGAAGAGGCTTAAGTTTCAGCAGTTACTAGAATATTGCTGTTTAATCACCAGTTTTATTTACTGACAATGACAACAGTTTTGTGAGAATGATGCTACAGGAAGAAAGACTGAGAGGAAATGGGAAAATCAGGGTTTCCAACTCATCAGAAACCATACAGAATACCAGCAAGCTGAGGCTGAAACAGGATTTTTCCTGAATATTCTTTTTCCATTTACATTCTCCTTATCATAAGAAATATCTTAGGTAATCAGGATATGAGCATTCCATTTAAATAAGGAACCACAGACTTGCTTTTAAAAAACATATATTTTCTGACCAGGCATTTACGCATTTCAGAAACCAGACATTAAAAAAAGATAATTTTCCTGAAAGACATAGATCTATCTGACTGTGGTATATGGGGTTCATTTATCAATCAGTATCTTGAAGTAGACATTTATCAGTCTTTTGCCCCCATAATCTGTGTATTTATACCTCCAAAAATGAAGATTAACTCATATTTCAGTCACATTAGCTTTTTGTGCCTTGTTTTCCTTTCGCAGTTGTCTTGGAGATTTTTATAAGAATTATATATGACCTTTAGCATTGGTATTACTGGTATTTCTACTTTAATTTATATAATGTTCTAAAATAATGGAGAAATCAGTGTGTGATTGGTTCATTTCTTACCTCCAGAAAAGTTCATATTCTGCGATGCACAGTAGTTGAAATGACATTTTATTCAAACAGTTGTTGAGCCCTGAGGAGCCTGACAGTAGCAAAGAAGTGAATAAAGAGGTCATGAATTTTTTGTAGAGATGAAATCAACCTGTAGTGTTCATGAATAATTCACTGAATTTTGAAAGGCAAACCTGGGGAAACATCTCATCAAAGCACTCTGAAGATGAATTGTCATGAACACTTACTGACTGGCCTTGAACACCTAGCATGATCTTGTTTCAAACATATGTATGGGATCCCTCTTACAATAGTGCCTGAGTACTGGGTAGTTAGATACCTCTTGCCTTTCAGTTTTGCCTTAAAATTCACTTTTGCTGTGAATGCTACCAAATAATATTGGCACAACAGCTGAAATGTTGTAGGATTCTTATGATATTTGAGTTTAATTCAGAGCTGTTCTACATGGTTGTTTTTTGTTTTTCTTTTGTTTTGTTTTTAAGGCACTCATATACTGAAGCAGCTAAAATGGAACAGCTAAGACATACAGCTGATGAGCAACCGAGAAAGCTGGAATGATTCATGCAGGATATTCCAGGTTATACAAAAAATTATTACAAATATATTTAGGCAACAGAGAGAGGTTTACCCTACACGGTCAATGACAATGATAATTTAGTTTGTTGAAGCTGTGTTTGGTCATCAGTGTAGCTTTCCAGCCATGTACACCATAAGTCTTGCTACAGCTTGATCTTCAGCTACTTCTACCTGGAGCTATATTTTACACTGCCTAACATATGAATGATTTTATCCAAAACTAGTAAACCAAACTGGGGTTTTCAGATACCAAAATGAGATAATTTGTGTCTTAAGACACCTCAGGAAAAAATTAATGATTAAGAAATGCACCTCCACAAGCTGAAAGATCATATTCAAATTCTGCATCACTCCTTGTGTGTATTTCTTGCTCTCTCTCTAAAAAGCAGAAAGTGCTGCATGAATTCAAGTAATGAGAATGCACTCAGGCCTCTGAGTGCATTCAAGAACAGGAACAGGCTCTCCAGGGCAGTGGTCATAGCACCAAGCTGCCATACTTCAAGACGCATTTGGACAGTGCTTGAAGAAATACGGTTGTTCTGTGTTGGAATTATGATTCTTCCAACTCAAGACATTCTATGACTCTCAGATTCAAATCTCTTGTGAAAATTCTTTATTTTTCATTGATAAATCTTTTCACATAATGAAGTTCTGATTCATGACTGAGTTGTTTTCATCCCGTGTCATTAACCAAACCCATTATCATTATGACCTTAATTATTTAAGCTGAGTTTGCTTTTGGGGTCAGTGTTATCTGTCCCTATTAAAGACTTGCTAAAATGTTTCTCATTCGCAGCAAGTTTCTGTTAGCTGAAGTTTTAATATGTTGCTGAGTTATCAAGTCCTGTGGGTGGTATCTCCATATCCGCATGGTGCTCATGTTGGGCTGTGGAGAGGATATCTGAAACCCATCCCAAATAACTGTTTTATTAGTTGCTTTTACAGCAGTCTGGATATTGTGAAATAAAATCAGGAAGAACTTGCAAATTATCAGTAGTGATTTTCCTGGTTATTTCTAAGCTCACCTGCATCAGATAGGTCTTATCACCCTGACATTGCTATTATTTTGTTCAGGAAGCAGTATTTGCCATAAGGGGAAGGGGAAGGGAAGGGAAAGGAGAAGGAAAGGAAAAGGAGCTGTTCCTTGCAATAAACAAGACTAAAAAAACCTGCCTCTTTCTTCAACCACCATTAAAATCCTCACCTATTTTTGACTGGACTCTTTGGCTTTCCAGAATGTCAACAGCTAGTAATTTCCCTTATTGAGATGAATGGGACAAAGGTTAACAAAATAATTATTTATTAACAAAAAGTAGCAGAGATTTTCAGTTAGCTCACAGCTTGAAAGCACCTAGGCCATCTGAATCCCCCCATTTTGGAGGAAGGAAGAACACAGCGGGATGTGTGGCGCTAATGACATGAACCTTGTGGCAGCATGCCCACCCTTGCTCCATTGCAAAATGGAGGTGAGGGTGGGAATCATTGCCTTTCACTTATCTCAGATTATTGAGATATGCATGTTGCATCTCTCAGGGACCAGACAGATTTGAAATGTGACTTCAGTTTATTCCCAACTCATTAAGTGTTCTTATTATGCTAAGCAGGTTCTATGGCACTCATCAGTTCTTTGAGATCATTAAATGAAAACAAAGCCAATCAAAAAGAATTATAAATCTGGACATTTAATTCAGTAAAAAAACAAACAAACAAACTTTTTCTAAATACTACATTTTCTTGTTGCTATACTGATGCAAGAAAGAAAAACCTTCTCAGACTGAGGACTGGAGTTTGGTAGTTACATCCATGCAAGAAAAGATTGTTTTTGAGCCTTCAAAGTGCCACCATGCAGCTGTCCATCAAACATAAAATAAAGTCAGAAACATGCATGTCGTTTAGATATGTATATGACCTGGATTTCATAGCAGTTTCACCAGCGGCAGTCAGATGGTTCAGAAGAGGGATAAAAATAAAATTATGCACTAAAATTCATTTCTACTGTCAAAGACTAAAAAGCAATATGTTTCCTGTTTAGCTGCAGCCTGTTAAAATAAATAAATAAATAAATAAAACTGCATTAAAGTAATAATATTTTTTCCTATGTTCTATGCATTTCAAATATTTCTAGACAGTTGGAAAGGATGGCCAAAAAAAGGAAGGAGGATATTAGCAAGAGATTTGTTTTTTTTTTTGTTTAAAAACAGAAATAAAGATATGTTATTTTTTTCAATAAATCCCACAGCATATTTATGAATAGCTGCAAAAGTTTAAGAATATACTTCTATATAGCTGATCAAAACATAAAATTATGTTGACACATTATAACAAGACTGCCTTAACTTTATTTCTTTTTTCTTATTTTCACCAGCTCAAAAAAAAGTGACTTGCTGTTCTTTATTTTTCAGTGTTACCTGATCAGAGCAAATTCATTTGTTTGCCCTGTGGACAAACAAGTTCTGCTGGTCTTGATGCATGAAGAAATATCCTAATAAAACTTGTTTTATTTTTCTTACTTCCATTTCCAATAAACCCTTAAATGTTTAAACCACTCTGAGGTACTGCCAAATTTGGACAACAAATAAGCATCCATGAGCAACTTTGCAATAAAAGGAAAGGACAGTAGTACTCACTCCCAGACACCAAGACTCAGATAAAAGCTGAAAAGTTGTACTGCTGATGTGTTTCCTTGAGGAATATCCTTTACTCCAGTATACTGTCCAAGT